>NC_139392.1:45225000-50025000 GCF_054392235.1 Sus scrofa | reverse complement strand
GGGAAGGGTGGAGGGGAGGATCAGCTGACCACTGAGGAGCACTGCTCAGGAGCACTGAGGAGGTCATGCATATAACTTTTCAGGTGGCCCAGGGACAGGCAATGATCCATGTGAGAAGTCCTAAGATGGCCAGGAAAGACTCTATCCCCTAGAGGGCCAGGCCCTGTTACCCACAGAGCAGCAGCACCTGTGTGCCATGAGGACAGGCGCAAGCATATGTGGACCAGCGTGAACTCAAATGCCTCCAATTTATGCTGAGTATGGAAAGAGGAAAATGACATGCCGATCACCAAACTCATGCCTTAGGTTTTCTGATTCAGTTTTTCATGGATTTCATTAAATAATAAAAATGCTAAGCATGAAACTTGGGTACACTGCCACCAGATGGCAGCACTTTTTCAAAAGTACACTTTGTTCAACACCTACTATATGCAAGATGTTTGGGGCATACAGCAGGGACCAAGGCATCGTGGAGCCTGGAGACTAACTGTATGTCATGGGCTTAGATCTTATAATATGCAGTGAGGTATAGCCAGCTTTTAATATGACATATTGATAGTTAACAGAGAGGAAAAGTGCTTAATCTAACTCAAAGCTATAATTTTTATTACAATAACTATTAAATGGAAAATAGTAAATGAGAACTAATATTATGTTTAGTTATAAAATTAAGTAGAGGTTTTCAAATATCTCTAAGTTTTGTGCAACCAAAATTATATGAGGAAGGAAAAACCATGAGTACTGAAGATAAAGAGCTATTCTATTTGAAATGGAAATGGGGATACAGGGAATCCATTCCAATAGGGCCAGATGTTGAGGGCTCAATAGAACACAACTGCAAAAGCCTGGCCACAGAAGCATTGTTTCTGGGACTCACATGCCCAAGTTGCTGTTTGCTATGATTTAGTCTTAAGTGCAAACCTCAGAAATCAGGCCTGTTACTTTGTTATTTGTTACTTTGTTACTTTATAGACTTCTGGTCAAATAGCCTCCCCTCCCCCTGCCCCCTTCAGTTCTCTTGGAGACTATTTTTCAGCAAAACAAAGAGGAAAATAAAGCCTCCTAATGGCTAATGCAATCAGGAAGGAGAAAACCCCCCACTATTTATACGCCCCCTTCAACCAGAAGGAGGGCCAACCCCCACTCTCTTTCTTGCTCTAACATTTTCCATTCTGTTAAGTGTTATATGTAACAAAATCTTAGAACATTTGGAAACTAGAGCAAATAAACAACCACAGTCTGCAGTCTTAATGACAACACTGTTATTTTGTTGTAATTCATTTCAGTATTTCCCCCAATGTTTATTATTTGATATTTGCAATTATACTTTAGTAAAATTTTGTTGTAATTTTTAACAACATATCTTAATATTTTTATTTTCAGGTAGCTGAATTTCTTCATAAAAAATATTTTAAAGGCCACTAACCACTGAGTCTTTACGATCAATTTATGTAACCATTCTTTGACATCTATTTTGTTTCCACTTGTTTGTAAAGAATGAAATGGCAAATATCACTTCCCTCCTATTTAAAAAACATCCATTAGGACATATTTCCACATGTCTTATTGCAGGGTTTAGTGATTAAAAAAAATTTATAATACCTCCTCAGGTGTGTTGACTAACACTTTGCAATTTATTACGGTTTATTATTATCATTATTCCCATTTGCTTGTTTACCAGATAGTTCTAGAAATATATGAGAATACAAACTTCATTACACTGTTACCAGCACTAGGAATGTCCAATAACTACATTTTATTTTTATTTAAAAATTTTTTTTGTTTTTATTTTTCTAGTCTTTGCCTTTTCTAGGGCTGCACCCACAGCATATGGAGGTTCCCAGGCTAGGGGTCTAATCGGAGCTATAGCTGCTGGCCTATACCACAGCCACAGAAATGCCAGATCTGAGCCACATCTGTAACCTACACCACAGTTCATGGCAATGCCAGATCCTTAACCCACCGAGCGAGGCCAGGGATTGAAAACACAACCTCATGGTTCCTAGTCGGATTCATTAACCATGGAGCCTCGACAGGAACTCCCCCAATAACTACATTTTAATGCTAGTTAAATAGGCTTTGTGTAATACTCTGGTGGAAGACCCACTCCCCTGGAGAGGGCAGAAGCATCAAGTCTCCAAGAAGACTCCGGTGGCAGCTGCTTTCTTCCCAGCTTCCACAGGAAGCTCCCTTGGCCTCTCCTATCAGAAGAGATTTCCTGTTGATCACCCCCACCATCACTCATGTGCCTTTGTCATGATGGGTTTGTCCCATACTCTGCTTCATCCTAAGCCTGTCTGTACCTGTTCTCTGCCCTGCCCCAATATCAGCTCTGGGAAGGGAGATGAGGATGGAAAGGAACTCTCTCTTAAGCCCCGACCCTGTCTAGCACAGCACTGTGTATGCCTTGGGGGCCCAATTGAACTTTAGGACTAAACTAAAAATGAGGAAACCCAAATTATAAATGGAGAAACTAATTCCATCATGAGACTTCAACATTTGGAAGCTCATGAGTGGAACCAAGACCTGAACAATTGGAAACTCGGTTTTCCTCTGCTCCTGAATCATGGGTGGTTTGAAGTAAGAGAGGGTCAAATCCCCTTGGCCCTGTGTTGGGGAGTCAAACTCATGTCCTCAATGCTAGGCTCACAGGAAGGAGACATCCCACATAGTTTGACACAAGATGCATCTTCTGGATCCCCTCCCTTCCTTGTTGGGTTAGCAAAGTGAATGGAAAGAGCTGTGATCCTCGGGGATGCCTGCAGGGTGTTCATTACATTCATTCACTTGATAGGTACTTGTCAGGAATCTACTCTGTGCCGAACTTTGAGCTGCATCTGAGGAGAGTAAAGGGTGATCAAGAATGACCAGAATGTGGATGTTTAAAATTACTGTCATCTGAACTACTTGGTGATGTTAGAGCCTGACTTGTAGGAAGTTATCAGATCAGGGTTTCCAAGTGAGGAGGCCCTTATCAGTATTTGGCATCACCAGTAATTTCTCAATCCTCGAAAGCAGCAGTTCTCATACTTTAGCAAGAATCAGCATCACCTACAAGACTTTTAAGCCACAGATTACTGGGCACACCCCCGAGTTTCTGATTCAGTTGGTCTGGGGTGAAGGCTGAGAATCTGCATGTCCAACATGTTCCCAGCTGATGCTGATGCTGCTGGTCTGGGGACCACATTTGAAACCGCTGCTTCTACCCATAGAAAATTTACCGTGAGCTAGGTGTTCTGGTAACCACTGAGTCTTCAGAGCATCCATATAAAGGAGCTATTGATGCTGAATTTCTGAGATGAGGCATCTGAGCGTAAAAGAGGCTAAAAACTTCTTTAAGCTGGTATGGGAGATGAGTGGCAAGTTGGGTCTGAACTCATGAGTCTTTGGCTCTAGGTCTGAGCTCTGAATAACTCTTGCCTTCTTGGTATATCCACTCACATCATTAGGAACCGCTGTCCTTGATAACAACTGAATCCAAGTCCACCTTCAAGTAACACTGCAAGCTCCATGCAGAGTGCAGGTATCCTACAACAGTGTTCTGGTTCTTCACTCATGCTCCTGTGACATCACTGCTGTTCACCTCACTTCTCCATGTGCCATAATCACCCAGGATGCTGTTCATGTTGTTGCTTTTAACAGTGATCTTTTACAGATCAAGGCAATGAAAAATAGATTTTACATTACTGCCAGTGATTCCTTCTTGATGCTTTTCCTTTCTTTATATAGATCCACATTCCTAAAATCTTCCATCTTCCTTCTGCCTGAATAATTTTCCCATTACTTGCAGGACTGGTCTACTGGTAATGGATCCCTTGGTTTTTATTTTCAGAGACTTATTTCTCATTTATTTCTGAAGAACAATCTTTCTGGAAATGGAAAGTTTTGTTTTTTTTTTCTTTCAGCACTAGATATTTCATTTCATTCTCTTGCCAACATGATTTCTGATAAGAAGTCCACTGTAATTCTTACTCTTGCTCCTTTATCTGTAAGGAGGTTTCTTTGTTTTGTTTTGTTTTTTCCCCCTCCTCTTTCTTGCTGTGCCTTTTTTGTATTTTCTATTTACTGCCACACCTGCAGCATATGGAAGTTCCTGGGCCAGGGTTCAAAATGGAGCTGCAGCTGCAGCCTATGCCAGAGCCACTGAAACATAATATCTGAGCTGTTCTACAACCTATGCTACAGCTTGCAGCAATGCTGGATCCTTTATCCAATGAACAAGGCCGGAGATCAAACCTGCATCCTTACAGTGACACCATTGGGTCCTTGACCAGCTGAACCACATAGGAACTCCTTCTTGCTCTATCTTGTTTCACAATTTTATGTTTGTCTTCAGTTTTCTGTAGTTTGAATATGATATGGCTAAGTGTCAGGGCTTTGGGTATTTACCAATTCTCTGGATCTGGTTTTGGTATTTGTCATTTATTTTGGAAAGTTCTTGGCCATCATTACTTCAAATTTTTCTGCTCTCTTCTGTTTCCTCTGTTCCCAGTAATCCAATAATGCATATATCAAAACTTTTGATGTCATCCCACAGTTCTTAGATATTCCATTCTGTTTTTTGTTTGTTTATTCTTTTCTTCTTCTGACATTTCAGTTTGGGAAGTTTATATTGATATATATTCAAGCTCCCTGATTCTTTCCTCAGCTCTATTCATCAAAGGCATTCTCTGCTTTTTTCAGAGTTTTAAAATTTCTAGTATTCCCTTTTGACTCTTTCTTAGTGTTTTCATCCCTCTGATAACATCACCAATTGGTACTTGCATGGCATCTACTTTTTCTATAGACAGCTTAACACAGTAAGCAGAGATGTTTTAAATTCCTGGCCTGATAACTTGAGGGAACAGGAACTGGAAATAGGAAGTGAGGTAAACAGGCATTACTGTGAGGATGTGTGTCATCTGCTCAGAGTGAGGCTGTAGTTCATGTTTTCAGCAACCACAGATGTTTAAGCCTGCAAACTCCTCTCATGTCCTTGTTTTTGTCTGCTCTCTTGGTTCTGAATTTCTCTAAATCATCCTCCTCAAAGACTGCCTGTGTCCTGTAGCTCTTGAAGCTGTAACCTAGCTATTATACTGGAGCATTGTTGGCATGGCAGAGAGGTGTGGGGGACAGAAGTGTTCTCTACTCTTCAGGTTAAGTCCCAGGGTTTAAGTGGGCCTGTATGTCTGGCCTGTGACCTTCAAGAAGTGTCCCTCTGGTGTCTTCCCTGTGCTTTCTTCTCCAGCTTCAGCATAACCACCCTCTTTCTTAAAGCCCTTTTTTCTCTCTCAGTGGCACAGGAAAGTGGAAGGGCTTATCCCCTTGGGGTAAGTCTTAGGCAGTCTTTCCCTTGGAGAGTGGGCCATAAAAAGGTATTTCACTGGATTATTTTTCCCTTCCCCCTGCCAGAAGCAGGAGAGGATCTTCTTAGGATTTACGCCATGAGAACCTGGTAGGGAGGGTTCCTGGAGACAAAATCCACAACAATTTGGGATCCACCTTAGACTGCAGACCCAGGAGCTTCTCACTTTCAAGATAGAATACATTCATCTAATAACAATTTGTTAAAATTACTAAGTATCTGCTAAGATACACCCAATTTTTAGCATTTTCCAAGTACCTAGTTTCTCCCAGGAAACACTGCATCACTTCTGCATTACTTGCATAGCAAATGAGAGATGGAATTAATTCATAATAGACTAATGGGGAGCATTAAGGGGCAAAGGTCACAGAAATTCTGGGTATCATTTCTTGCTGGGTCATATATTTGAAACACTCTAATGAAAAGGGCCCCAGAAATTTCCGTATTATTTAAATGATCTATTTCTAGCCCCTAGTTTCCATCTTCCCAGAGATGCTATATTAAAACACACACAAACACATTCGAAAATTGGCGTATTTCCTCAACATACTGAGATCAAGATACACTATCATAGAAGGCACTAAAGATTTTTTTCCACTCCTCCTCCTTCCCTTCCCCTCATGGTAACCCCCTCCCTGGCCTCTATAACAGAACCTCTGCCACAAACAGTCATGCAGTCACCAATGCTGGCATCCTGCCAATGCTGTGCAAGCTGTAACACTGCGCCTAGGCTCTCATCAGCCTACTGGGCCTTAGTTACATTTCATTTGGCTGAGAGAAATAAAGCTGTTAAAATCTGGATGTGTTCTGTTTCTATCCAATTTACTGCCATGTCATAGGTGCCTCCTCAGTGTGGGACTGTCCAATACTGAGAGCAGAAAGGGGTAGGTCCTTCCTGAAACCCCTGCTCTGGGTGCAGGGTGAGACCATTAATGGCATCTGGAAGGTTCCCTTCCATCCTCCCTGAATTAAGCACTGTCAGGGATGAGGTCTTCAGCTGACTTATCTGAACAGCTATGTGCAGTGAAAAGTCAGACTGGATTATGGGGTATTAAAAACCTGGTGTTTCAGGAATAAAAAGGAGGCAATTCTAGGTATTGTAGACTTCATGAAACGAGATCAGATGGGACAGTAGCATTTTCTGATGCAAAATTGGCCACTGAGGATGCCCAGGAAACATTTGTTCAGGACTGTGTCTTCCCAGACAGGAAGAATGTGATTTGACTAACTGGTTCCCTCACACAACTCCTGACACATGTCCTCTGGGAAGCCATGTGAAGTGCATGGCTTTGAAAAATCCCACGTCTTGGTGCTGATCACTCCACCTGGTGCACCTGCCAGCTTATTCTCCATGCCCCCCCCCCCATCAAATGGCTTGTTCTACACCAGCCAAGCATTATGGCAATGACTGAGACTAGACAGCCAGAGAAAGCCACTTACATTTATCTTGGGTATCTCTGAAGAATGTGCTTTGAGAGGGAATAAATAAGTTGACTTATTATTGAGTTTTCTGCTCTTTTATTCAACTGCTCAACTGACTTCTCCATTTGGATGTCACATGAAGCTCAAATTTATGTGTCTAAAATAAACAAAGGAGGAGCCTGCTCTCTCTGTGCCTTTGGACTCAGACTGGAACTTAAACCATTGGCTCCACAGATTCTCAGGCCACCATACTTGGACTGGGACTAACCACTGGCTTTCCTGGGTCTCCAGCTTGCAGATGCAAGATGATGGGACTTCTTAGCCTTCACACTAATATAAGCCAATTCCTTACAATAAATCTCCTTACACATCACTATAACTATTTATCCCAGCATATTTATCAATCTCTTCTTGCTTCTAATCCTGACTAATACAGTAATTCAGGTTAAATGAGGTCTCAAGGATGCGGTCCTAATCTGATAGGACTGGTGGCCTTATAAGAGGAGGAGAGAGCTCTCCTTCCCACTCTTTGCACATAAACCAAAGAACTTCTGTGTGCACACACAGGGAGAAGGAGGTGATCTATGAACCAGGAAGAGCCATCTCACCAGGAACCAAACCTGCTGGCCTCCTGATCTTGACTTCAAACCTCTAGAACTGGGCGAAAGTAAATTTACTTTGTTAAAGTCACCCAGTGGCCAGTATTCTGAGTGGCAGCCGGAGGGGACCAAGAGACCACCCAACATGAGGCAGCCACAGTCCTCCTCATCCTGGCACCTCACATTTTCCTTTTTGGCACCCACCAGTCTAGGGCATCTTGTGTATGGCCTGACTAGACTGGTATCAGAAGGGCAGGGACAGTGACACTTCCACACCTCATTCATCTCTGATGACCCCTCCACAGTCCCTGGAGAACCAGTGCTAGGCTAAAATCAGGAACAATACATGCTTAATGAAAAAAAAATAATTTGATGATGTAATTTTTCATTTAGATCATTTTAATGTTAATACTTCCTATGTTTGCATAGGATTGGACAATACTCCAAATGCCACATGATTAGTGGATCCTCTCAGAAACCCTTTGAAATGGTAGACAGGGCATCAGGGCATCCACAGGTATCTCATTTGGGGAGAACATTCGAAGCAACTCAAACCCTCAGTTTTCTGGGTGAAGAGGGAGTTTTGAGGAACTGCTCATGATAAATAGAGAAAGACAAAAATAGATACAGAGATAAACAGGTAGAGACATAATGAGCAAGAGAAAAAAGAGAAAGATCTGTGGAAGAAGACAAGTGAGATAGAACATAGAAAATCAAGACAGCAACTAGCATAGAGGTAGAGAGTAGGGTGGAGAGAGAGGGTGTCTTTGGTGGTGGAATGGGAAGTTCAGAAACCTGCTATGGGAAGGAGCAGGGCCTCTTATAGGAGAATGTCTGGGGCATCAGACTAGAACATGACCTCTAAAGACAGTCTCCACAGTTGTCCACTCTCTGCTAAGACAAAGGTCTAGGAACTATAGCCATAGTCACATCTTCACTTTGGGCTGGACACTCTATAAGCACTTGGTATTTATAGAATGGCCAGCTGGTGCCATGTCCAAGCCCCACACTTCATGACCACAGGGATAATTCTGTATTAAATAGCTTGTCCTCTTAGTACAGTGGCCAATGCCAGGAAGAGGATGCTCCAAGTCAGATGGCCTCCTGTATTTAGGAACTGAGACCACTTGGGTCTGTTCACCCAGTTTGCTCATGGACAGAACACAGACATTCAGAAGCTGTGTGTGAGCTGCAGGACATGCTCCCACTTCCACACCACTTCACGTGTTTTAGTCCTTCTCTATCTTTCTATCTGGCTTCACTGGACAAGGTGCCCCAACATGGAGATCAAATGGACTCCCTCGATGTTCAGTATTCAGGGGGTGTGGGGCATACCTTTACTGCCCAGAGCTATGACCTCACTTTGTGAGTTGTGAAAACACTCATTCTCTTCCTTTAGTTTGACTTTCTAGGGCAATAGTCTTGTAAAGCCCACACAGCCCCAAAGCAGGCTTCCAGAGGATTCTAGTGATCTGGACAGTCAGCCCCAAGGTGAGCCTTCTGGCATTAATCAGGAAGAAATTTTGATTTCCAAACTGGGACAAACACTTTTTATGAGATCACCCATGTGGCGTTCCCAATTCTTTTTGCTTTAAAAACATAAAGAGAATTTGATCTCTTTGTTCAGGCATATTTGCAAGTTATCAAAAAACTGAACATTTTCAAACATTCTCCATGCTGCCTATACCCTGTTAGCAACAATTTGCTCAGGAAATGAGTCTGATGATTGGCTCCCACTTGGCATAATGTGGAGGTGGCCAGTGGGAAGGAAAATAAAGCAAAAACAGACCCTCTTTGCTGACAGGGACAGAATGATGCTGCAACTCAATGGCATCAAGCCATTTAAATTTTCTTTCTGATTTTTAAACTAGAGCTTGAATTAAAAAGGGGAGCAAATGAGAGAAATCCATTAAGCCAGATTAGTATTGAACTCCAGTCAAGATCATCACCCACAGTCATTAGATTTGGCTGTGGGTAGAACAAAAAGTAAAATAAAGTCTGGTTTCTGCTTCTCACATCTACATTAATCCAAATTACCTGAGAAGATTACAAATAATCCTTTAAGTGGTGTTAGATGGTGGACTTAAGGTAAAGGACAAAGAGCAAGAACTATTCACATGCTTCCTTGACAAGACAGAGCCAAGAAGCTCAGACGTTTTTGTTCTGAGGATTGAAATGGATGTGCAGCTGAATTGAACTGTCCTTGGATACTCATACTGGAGGTAGTGTGTCTTATGTGGGGGACCATCACAGAGGGTCACTGGGACCATGTGCTAGAGAGAATGTGGTGACTGCTGAACTAATGAATAATGACAATTGTGAAAGCTCATGAGCAGAGAATTGAAGAAAAGGGGAAACTAATATTTAAATGCCCCACAATACGTGATGCTTAATTCTCTGAGCAAAGTCCAGTCTGCAAGCAATAGATTTCAAGAGAAATGAACTCAAATTAGAATAGGACTCAGTATTTCACTTTGCCTTGGTCTTGGGTTAAGTAATTAAATCAGCATCATATTCTGCCTGGAAGCTAGAACAGCTGAGAAGCAGCTAATTGTTAGAGCAGAAAAATTAGCAGAGGATCAAAGAAAATTTTAGAATTTGTTGCACAGAATGAATATGCATGAAATTCTATCCTCTAGTCCTACAAAATGCATACAGGGTACAATTAAATTTAGCTAATGAAATTAGGTATGAATTAATTCATATTTTGTATTTACTAGGCTGCATTAACATTTATCAAGGACTAGTCCTAAAAGTACAGCTTGTATGAGTTGTAGGGACCCTGATGGCAGGTCCCGATTCCTGTTAAATGCCTCACTCTCTCTGTTTTTAATTCCCTGGGCAGAGCATTATCCACTCTCTGCTTGAAGACTCCCAGAAATAAGGACCTCACCACTCGGGCTCTTCCCCTCCGAGGTAGAAGAGGGAAGTACAGTCTTCAGAGTGGAAGGAAAAAAAAAAACTCACATGGAGGGAATGGCAGGGCACATTATAGTGATCACAAGTGGAATAAGCCAAGAAAATCGTTGTAAGGAATGTGAGTAAAGGGAGCATGGGGGCTGGCCACACTTAGAGCATCACTGCTCAAAGGGGAAGGGGCTGAGAAGAGGTAGACCTCAATTTTTGAAAGGCTGCTTTTCTTACAATGATTGACTTCCTTTCATTTGCTTTTCAAAGAGGTTGATTCCAAAGGGTTAGAAGGAGGGAAAGCTGCACATCACAGATTCTGCACTGTAGAACAGCTTGAACCACTGCAGCAGTCTCCTACCTTGTCTTTGCCCATCCATTCTGTGACTGCTGTCTTAAATTTTTATCCACTTAAAATATTTTTATAATCAATAATTGCTTTAGAAATATCCACAAGACTTAAACTTTAGTTCAATAATTTTATCAGTTGTATGCACTCGTGTAATTATCACCCAAGCATGATATGGAATGTTTTCATCACCCCTCCCTCTAAAATTCCCTGGTCTTCTTTCTGGTTTATTCCCTTAAAAGGCAAGATCTTTCTGATTTCTGTCAATACAGATTCATTTTGTTTTATTCTCAGATCTCATATAAGCTGAATCATGAAGAATGCATTCTTTTGTGTCCAACTTTTATTATTCATCCATGTTGTGTACCGGCAGTAGTTCATTCCTTTTTATTGACAATTAGCATTTTGTTTTTTCACTATACCTCTATGTGTTCATCCATTGTCCTGTTAATGGACATTTGCCTTGTTTCCAGTTATGGGCTATTAAAATTAAGGCCATTATGAATGTCCTTATACAAGTCTTTTTTTCTGGATATGTGTTTTCATTTTTGGGGGTAAATATGTAGGGGCAGAATTGTTGGGTTATAGAGGAGTTGTATATTCAAGTTTATACAAAACTGACAAAAAGGTCTCAAGTACTATTCTCTTCTTTTTTTTAAAGACTTAAAATTTTTCTATTATGGTTGATCTGAAGTCCTATTCTAACATGCCTGCCAGCAAGGGGTGAGAGTCCCAATTGTTCCACATCCTTGTCAATATTGAGCATGTCAGTCACTCTGACTTCAGTCCTATTGGTTGATGAGAAATGGTATCTTGTTTTAATCTGTTTCCTTGTGACTAATTATGTTAATTTTTCATGTGCTCATTAGCTATATATTTAATTCTCTTTTGTGAACTGTCTGCTCAAATTGCTTACCCACTCTTTTAACTGGAGTGTTTGTCTTTTTAAATTATTATTTTACTTTTACTTTTTGCTTTTCACCCCCCCCTTTTTTTTTTTTTTTTTTTTTTTTTTTGTCTTTTTAGGGCCACACCCAAGGCATATGGAGGTTCCCAGGCCAGGGGTCAAATCGGAGCTATAGCCCCTGGTCTATACCACAGCCAGAGCAACACCAGATGTGAGCTGCTTCTGTGAACTACACCACAGCTCATGGCAATGCCAGATCCTTAACACACTGAGGGAGGCCAGGGATCAAACATGTGTCCTCATGGGTGCTAGTCAGATTCATTTCCGCTGAGCCATGACAGGACACCTTTTGTTTTGTCTAAAAGTCTTGACCCACCTCAAGGTTGTGAAAGTATTTTGTTTTCTTCTAGAAGCTATACGGTTCTAGCTTTTACCATCAGGTCTAGAATCTATTGTTTATTATTTTATTATACAGAACAGGGTAGGGTCAAGGGTTTATTCTTCCTGCCCTGCACAGATACACAGTTGTTCCAGCATTAGTTACTGAAAATGCTTTCCTTTCCACATTGACTTGACTTGGTGCCCTTCTCAAAAATCAATGTAGTGGTCTGTTTCTGGAACTTCATTCTACTCTACTGATAAGTGTCCTAGTCATATAATTTTGGTGCTTGTTTTCCTTATCATTCCATTAATCTTTCTGTCCCCCAACCCCATGACTTATTCTTTGACTCATGCATTATTTGGAAGTCTTCAGCTTACTTTCCAATCATTTTGGGACACTGGCTTCCATTAAAAACAACAACACAAAATTAGAGGTTTTAGTTGACAACAAACTTCAAATGACTGAACAGTGTCACACTAAAGTGGCTGGGTGGAAAAAAGCGAATGCCATCTAAGGTTGCTTGGGGACAGACCCCACCATCCAAGGTGGAGACATCTGCTCGGCCTGAGGACCTCACTCGGAACCCAGGCCTGGAAACACTTGGCCACGTCCTGGTGGGCACGTGGGATACTCGACTGAAACCCATGTTACATGAAGACGGGCCGAAGGGACCAAATAGCTGCCTGAGGAGGAGGCCTGAGGAGAGTCACATGATCTCCATCAGCTACCTGAAGGGCCAATCTTAAGAGAATGGGCTGAACTTACTCTGGGGACCTGGGAGGTGGAATGACGGTCACTTCATCGTGGAAAGGCAGATTTCTGTCTCCAGGATAAGAAAGAACTTCCCAGTGATGGGAGCTGGTCATGAATGAGCTCACTGGAAGTTTCAAACAGAGGATTTTCATACTGGGCAGCAATCTGGGTTAAATGACTTCTGAGATCTTTTGCAAATCTAAGAGCCCATTATTTGTGAAAAAAAATTTCAAAAAAGATGAGGGCAAAGTATGGATATAAATGGCACATCCATGCTGTAGAGAATGCATGCACAGGCAGTGTCAGTGTCTAATCCCATCTCACAGAAGCCTCAACAGTGACAGGGACACTGGGCTGGTGTCAGACAAGACTCTTGCCCTCGCTGAGAACCTGCCTGCCCAGCACCTGAATGAAGGGAGTTCACATCCATCTGACAGGGACACTGGCTCCAGCCCTAGTCCATGGCCGCCTGTGGACTCTGGGGCTCAGGAAGGGGGGCATCTGAGAGGGGCCTTCTTGGGACTGTAGACCTGAAACATCATCCTGTGTGGGAAGGAGGGCCATGGGGTGGCCAGAGCTTCAGCTTCATGTTCAGACCTCAGCTCCAAGAGCAGCTCTGCCCCTTCAAGATGCACACCCTTAGGCCAATCACCACATTTCTACAGCAAGGGGAGGGGACAGCGTGATCATATAGGCACTCTCCAAGGATGCATAAAGCTGTCCTTTCTACCAGGAGAGATCGCTGAGCATCCCCAAACTTACTTTCTCTGAAGCTGTTTGGTCTCTATGTACGTCACATTTAATGATGTCTAGTTACCTTGCAAACCAGTGTGATGATCTCTTGAACCAATTATTTTGCACAAACCCTAATAGGTGGCCATGAGGCATGAGTGTGGTTAATTTCCAAGGCCTAAAATTCCCTCCAAAAGTGGTATTTCTAGCATCTGTGGGGATCTATTTTAGGGAAGGGACTTTCTAATCACCCATGCAGTTGTCTCGGAGGCGGTCACCTCTCCTGTTTCTGTGTGTGTGTACATGTGCGTGTGTGTGTGTGTGGAGGGGCAGTGCTTCTAAAGGGGATTGAGAAATGATACTGGAGCAGAGACAGCATTATCATAACAGTCCCTGCACAGGGGAACTGGCATCTTAACTATACTGGAAAACCAACCTAGGCCACACACTTATTCTCCTCCAAACAAAAACAGCAGATTTAAGAGTGAAGCTGTGGGCCAGACCTTGGCCTGGGCCCATGATGATACTAAAGGCACATGCTTCCTCTTACAAAGGTCTGAAGAAAGACCCAAAGATTGCCTTCCTTGAGAGCATGGACGGATGATTACAGCGTATGTGTCTGAATAAGGGTATGTGTCTGAATAAGGGTATGTGTCTGAAAAACCCACTGAATAAAACTGCTCTTTGTCTTTATTTAATAATCTTGGTAAGTCAGTTCAAGGTATTTAAAAGCTCCATATTAGGTGAAAAGCAACAAAAGTGGACCATCTGTATGTGTGACCCACGGCACTTAGGAAGGGAGCCTGTTTATTTAAAATATGACATGGAAATTGGACCGCTGTAAAAAACATTAGTAAAATATCTGGCAGCTATGAATCTGATGGAATCATGGGGGTTCTTGAAGATACAATATGAGAATGGCCTCCTAGCCTTTTCTCTCCTTCCTGGGTTTTATGGATGTGGAAATTTTCCATGAGGTAAGGGTCTCTGGAAAATCACTGAAACAGCTCAGTGACAGAGAGTCATAGATAAGACTGAACACCAGGAATGAAGGAAGCAACGGACTTAGGTCATGAACTTGGAGTGAAATCAGAGCCTCACTATGGACAAAAGGAGAGAATAGGGTTTCAAAACCAAATCAAATAGGAGAGAACAGAAAGGCAGCCAGGAGAATGTCCAGAAGATTTTGTGGATGATTTGGTTCTAGTCATTCAGGAGAGAGCCCGAGGGAGCCAGCCAAGCAGGCCTAAGGAAAGAGCAGCAGCGGAGGAAGCACAGATGGAAGACAGGTTAAGCAAGGCCGGGCCTAACTGTGCCCAGACAGCACTGCTTTGGAGGCTGAGTTGTGTTTGCTCCACAAGGCAAGGTCTTAGGAGAGACCTAAGTGTGTGATCAGCTCTGGGTGACCCCAGGAGGGAGCCAGGCTCTCAGGGAGACCTCCAGCACTCCGGGAAGGCAAGAGGACCATGGGCTACAGCAGTGAAGAGGGCATGGAGGGAGTGGCTGGAGGTCAGGTGGGAGCTCTGGGCATCACCTGAGTGGAGCTCCTTCACCAGGGATGACATGGTGTTGGTGATGGAGTCGGCAGCCACCAGCAAGTCATTGAGGAGGTTTCTCCTTGTACCTGAGGGGAGTCAGAGCAGATGGCACTGCCAGGTGGTGGGTGGAGGAGCGAGCTGAGGGCCAGGCCCTGGGACATTGAATTCTTAAGGGGAGGTTGGCTGAGCAGCTCGGCAGGCTCCCAGGCACAGCAGGTGCACAGGCACCCACACCCATGGCCCTCCTCACTCTCCTCTGTCTGAAGAGCAGGGCCCTGCCAGCTCCATGCATCTCAGCCATAGTCAGAAGAGGTGGATTCCAGAACAAACCCTGGGGCAGGACTTCCTCCCCAGAACCACCTCCCTGCTCTTGTCTCCACCCCAACAAGGCCTCCTGAGTGGCCTCATCTTCCACTAGCTACAGACATGGCTGGCTGTTAGCTCCACAGACCAGGAGCCTTGAGTAAGGGCCTGTCTGGAGTTCCACTCTTTCTCCTCTAAACCTTCCAGGCTGAGTACATGACTTTGGGAATTCCTCCATCCAATTCCTCCAGAGGAGGCAAAAAAGACAAGGCATTTCCCACAGCTTGGCAAAAAGAGCGCAGAATTCCAGGTGGAATTCTTTACTTCACACACACACACACAAAGCCTGCAGCCTTCCTGATGGGTGCTGCCCATGGAATGAGATGAGGCTGGCGCTTGACTTATTTTTTTTTACTGTATATGAAAATGCAGTCACTGAAAGCTAAGCACACAAAAGAAAAGAGACAGTAAGCCCTCAGTAGGAATCCTGTTCATGATTCCAACCCCTCCAGCTCTCCAGCACACTCTGCCCCAGAGCTCACTTTGGGCGAAGGCCTCCTGCATGTCCCTGCAGATGCCACTCAGTGGGTCCTGCCAGCAGTGGGTAGAGGTGGAGCTAGTGGAGGTGGAGCACACAGGCATCGGCAGCGAGCGGCTGCCTCCATGCGTGGGCGATATGTGCCATGATGCTATGGCCTGAGCCTGGGAGAATCAGAGATAAAACAGGTCATCTCAGGCACTTTACCTCCTTGAGGAAGGGGGAACTCAGTCCTTTTTCTCAGTCAACCTGAGCCAGCCCTGGCCTTCAGTTCAGCAGTGAAAGCACTGAATGATCACAATCGGAAAGAAGGGTCAGGCTGCCTCCAGGACTGGAGGGAGGAAGAAAAAGAAAAAAAACAAAAACAAAAAAATGAAGGGGAGAGATCAAAGAGAAGATGGGACGTTCCCAGTGCACAGACTGAGCGAGTAGCTGTGCAGATGATCTGGGAAGGCCTGGGGGTCACACCACTGGGAAATTATACACAAACATCTTTCATTTTTGTTCTGTTTGCAAACACATCCATGTGCCTTATCTCATTTGATCCTCAGGAGAACCTGTGAGTAGAAAGGGCACATGTTTTTGACTCCACTTTATAGAAGGGAAATAAGGATTTTGAGAGTATGGGCTCTGTGTCAGGCAGGACAGCTCTTCCGTGGGAGGTGCCACAACAAGCCCTTCTTCTCTGGGGGCGATGGCTTGCACTCTGCACCTTTGTAGCTGCCAGGCCACAGGGAACACGTGCCTGAGTTGGCATGGCAGGAACCCAGCTGTGGGCTGTTCCAGGAGCCTGGTCATCTGGCTCATCATGCTGCTTTTGTCAAGCACACACAGTGAGGTCTTTTGCAGCCATCCCGTAGGTGAGAATGGACACATATTTAGTGGAAACTGAACTTCCCTTGTGAAGGATCTGCTATAGTTTTGGAGAAAGCTTGGAGCAATGGGCTAAAATTTAAGCCCTCCAGAGAAAGGTGCTTGCTGAGATTTGGGCTCTGCTGCTTTTTAGAGAAAGGGCAGCAGAGGGTGGCATAGAGACTGGGGTTTTCTTTGGAAGCTAAACTGGGAAAATATAAACCAAAGTGCAAATAAGCTCAAAGGAAGATAGTAGTCTTGTGGGATCTGGCTCAGAAGTTCCACATACCAACAGAATCCTCCCCCAACAGGCTGACAGGCCATGTGCACAAAGCCTCAGCTCACAGCTTCACCCAGTGTGAGCACTGGGCCAAACAGAAATGGTCTGTTCTTCACCATTCTTTTTTCTTTTCTTTTCCTTTTTTTTTTTCTTTTTGCTTTTTAGGGCCACACCTGCAGCATATGGGCATTCCCAGTCTAGGGGTCAAATTGGAGCCACAGCTGTTGGCCTACACCACAGCCACAGCAACACAGGATCTGAACCACGTCTGAGACCTACACCACAGCTCATGGCAATGCCAGATCCTTAACCCACTGAGTGAGGCCAGGGATAGAACTCACAACCTCATGGTTCGTACTTGGATTTGTTTCTGCTGCACCATGAAGGGAACTCCTGTCTCTATCATTCTTAATTGATTTGTATGATGTGCATGTGTGTGTGTGGGGGGGGGGTGTGGGTGTGTTTTTTAATTTGATAAATTTAAAAAATACAAAAAACTTTAAAATAGAACATAATTGGGAGTTCCCGTTGTGGCTCAGTGGGTTATGAATTGACTTGTATCCATGAAGATGCCAGTTTGATCCCTGGCCTTGCTCAGTGGGTTAAGGATCCAGTGTTACTGTGAGCTGTGGTATAGGTCACAGACTTGGCTTGGATCTGGCATGGCTGTGGCTGTGGTGTAGGCCAGCAGCTGCAGCTCTGATTCAACCCCTAGCGTAGAAAATTCCATATGCCATGGATGTAGTCCTAACAAGCCAAAAAAAAAAAAAAAAAAAGTTGAGCATAATAGACCACTCAAACTGGTAACTGTTAATATTGTGTCAAATTTATCTCAACCTAAAAACACTGCCAACAAGTCTGAAGAAGACCACTTTGACTACCAATTCTTTCCAGTCTCTTTTCCCTTCAGAGGCAATTATTATCAAAGATTTGGATGTGAAACTTTTTACCTATGAGTTTATATGTAATTATGAGTAATATGTGACATTTCATGCTTTCAAATTTTACATGACTGGGGTATCATACTGCACATATCATTTTGCAATTTGCTTTTATCACCTGACATAATTTTTGAGATCTTTCCATGATGCGGATAAATATGAACTTAGACCCTTACCTCACATTGCATACAAAAAACAATGCAAAGTGGATCATACCAAATATAAGAACAAAACTATAAACTTAGAAGGTTAGACAATGACTTTTTAGATATGACATGGAAAGTATATACCACAAAAGAAAAACATACAAATTGAACTTCATCAAAAGTAAAAACTTTTTTCAAAGGACACCTTTAAGAAAGTGGAAAAAACTTAGTGGATTGGAAAATTTTTTGCAAATCATGTATCTGATAAGGGCCTTATATCTAGAATATATAAAGGGCTATGACACTCAGCAATGGAAGGATAGGCAACCTAATTTAAAAATAGGAAAAGGATCTGAATAGACACTCCTCCAAAGAAGATAAACAAATGTCCAACAAGCACATGAAAAGATGCTTGATATTATTAGCCATTAGGGAAATGCAGATCCAAACCACAATGCTGTACAACTTCATACCCAACACGATGGCTACAATAAAAAAGGCAGATGATATAACAAGAATTGACAAGGATGGGGAGAAACTGGAACCCTCATAAGTTGATGGTATATAATGTAAAAAGGGCAGCTGCTTTAAAAAACAGTCTGACACTTATCAAAAGGTTAAACACTGAATAACATATAACACAGCAATTCCACTCCTACATGTATATACCTGAGATAAATGAAAACATACATATACACAAAAACTTGTACACAAGTGTTCACTGCAGCATTATATATAATAGCCAAAAAGTGAAAACAAATTCAAATGTCCATCAACTGATGAATGATTTAAATATATTTATATATATGGAGCTCCCATCATGGCTTAGCGGTTAACAAGTCTGACTAGCATCCATGAGGATGCAAGTTTGATCCCTGGCCTCGCTCAGTGGGTTAAGGATCCATCATTGCTGTGGCAGTGGTGTAGGCTGACAGCTACAGCTCTGATGGGACCCCAAACCTGGGAAGCTATGCTGTGAGTGTGGCCCTAAAAAGCAAAAAAAAAAAAAAAAAAAACCAACCAAACAAAAAACAAACATCAACAACAATAACCCACAAGCTAAATATATATATATGTATATATTTATTAAGAATGAAATATATGTATATATTTCATTCTTATTTATAATAATGGAATATGATTAAGCAATAAAAAGGAATGAAGTACTGATACATGTTACAACATGGATGAACCCTGAAAATATTATACTAAGTGAAAGAAGAAGCCAGATACAAAAGACTACCTACTGTTTGACTCCATTTATGTGAAATATTCAGAACAAGTAAATCCATACAGACAGAAAGTCAATTAGCGGTGTCTGGGGCTGCAGGGTTTGAGGGGAATGAGGACTGAGTGCTAATGGGTATGGGGTTCTTTTTGGGTTGATGAAATGCTCTATAACTCATCATGGTGATGGTTGCACAGCTCTGTAACTGTATTAAAAATCATCGACCTGAACTTTGAAAGGGTGAATTGTGTGGTATATGAATTATGTCTCCATAGAATTACTTTAAAAAAGATACCACTAAGAAAAATAAAATAAGCCACACACTGGGCAAAAATACTTGCAACTTAATTCTGATAAAGGTAGGTTTCCATGGCAGGGAAGTTATGTCAAAATTGAAGTTCTGCTTCTCTCCATATCCCCACATCGGTAAACTGGAATGTGCCTAGGCATCCAGAGGGTTTGGAGTCTGGGACAAAGTGGACCTTGTTTCATTTGGGATGTGTGTGAGAAAGATTATTTACTAACTTTGTGTTTAGTACCGTTCTCTGAAGCCTGCAGTCTGAAATTTTGAAAGGGTATGTAAGGGTATGTAAACACTGATAAATTGAAGGTTATATGTACATAATAATTAATATATTAACTGCTGGAATATTAGTCATAAAAAGAATGATATAATGTCATTTGCAGCAACATGTATGGACTTAGAAACTATCATACTGAGGGAAGTTAGTCAGACAGTGAAAGACAAGTATCATATATCACCTATACATGGAATATTTTAAAAAAAGGATACAAATGAACTTTTTTGCACAACAAAAACAGACTCACAGACTTTGAAAAACTTATGGTTACCAAAGGGGACAGGTTGGGGGTGGGGAGGAGGGATGGAATAGGGGTTTGGGATTGGCATATGTGCACTGATGATTGGCCAATGGGGACCTGCTGTGTAGCACAGAGAACTCTCCCCTATATCCTGTGATAATCTATGTGGGAAAAGAATCTGATCAAGAACGGATATGTGTATATGTATGACTGGGTCACTGTGTTGTACAGAAGAAATTATCACAACCTCATAAATTAGCTATACTTCAATAAAACCTTTAAAAATAAAAAAATAAAAGATATATTAACTGCTTTGTGAAGTCATTGCTGGTGTAAGAGAGAAGAGTCTACTGTCAAGACTCAAAGAAGCCACAGGTTTTGCATGGCACTCAGCCGGTTCTGGATTTGGATGTTTTGACTCAATTGTAATCCTGCCAGAGCATTAGCGATGTTGAATGAAGTTACATGCATTTCCCTTCCTGAGTCTGGAAACTTCCAGTCAACAGGGTCACTAACCTATCGGACCATTAATTAACTGTGATGATGGGAAAACAGTCTCTTCTTAAACCTCTTAAGGGCATCTTTAATTTCCTTTTTCCTTAGAATAAATCAAAGGATTCACCATGGGGGTCACCACTGTGTAGAAGACAGATGCCATCTTATCATAGCTCAGAGCGTTATTAGCACTGGGGTACATATAGACAAAGAGTCCTGATCTGAAGAAAAGAGTCACTGTTGTCAGGTGAGAAGTGCAGGTGTTGAAGGCATTGGACATGCCTTCCACTGAGCTTATCTTCAGCAATGATATAACTATATGATAGCATGATGATTAAGACAGATGTCACACCAAAAATCACTGCTATCACAAATTTCATGACTTGTAGGAAAAATGTTTCAGAGCAGGAGAGGACTAATAGTTGAGGCAGGTCACAAAAGAAGTGGTTGATAATATTTGGGTCACAGAAATTGAGCTGAAGTAAAGCACACAGTTGTATCAATGAGCCAAGGATACCAGTTTTATAGACTCCAACCATCATCTGCACACACAGGGCGTGTGGGGGACACAATGGCTGTGTAGAGGAGAGGGTTGCAAATAGCAGCATAGCGATCATAAGCCATGGTGGCTAGGAGGCAGCACTAGGTCAGACCCAGGCTAGAGAAAAAGCATTGTATGGTGCACCCTGTAAAGGAGACGAATTCAGGCTTCTGGAAGAAGCTTGAGAGCATTTGAGGGGTTTTGGAGGTAACATAGCAGAAATAGAAGAAGGATAAGATGCTGAGGAAGAGAAGTACATGGGCAGGAGTCCATCCTAATCAGAAGGATGAGGCCCACATTCCACACCACTGTCAAGAGGTAAATCCCCAAGAATACAGCAAAGAGAACAATTCTGAATTTGGGAAAATCTGAGAATCCCAAAAGAATGAATTTTTGACTATTGTATTGTTTCCTCCGCCAGCCATTGTCTTGAGAAATTGCTTCAAACTGCAGAAAGATGCTTGGGTTAATGATTGACTGTTTTAGTATTATGAAACATATTTGTTTTGGATATAGTTTTGTGGTTTTGGAACAAAATTATCCATAGTCAAAATAATATTTTTTGGAGTTCCCATCATGGCACAGCGGAAATGAATATGACTAGGAACCATGAGGTTTTGGGTTCAATCCCTAGCCTTGCCCAGTGGGTTAAGGGTCTGGCATTGCCATGAGCTGTGATGTAGGTCACAGATATGGCTCAGATCTGGCATTGCTGTGGCTGTGGTGTAGGCCAGAAGCTGTAGCTCCAATTAGACCCCTAGCCTAGGAACCTCCATGTGCCTCAGGTACAGCCCTAAAAAGCAAAATATATATATATAATATTTTTTAACCTAGCTACAAAACAGAAACAGACTCACAGACATTGAAAATAGACTTGAGGCTGCCAAAGGGGAGGGGAGAGGGAGTTAGATGGAATGGGAGTTTGAGGTTAGTAGATGCAAACTATTACATTTAGAATGGATAAGCAATGAAGTCCTGCTGTACAGCACAGGGAACTATATCCAATCACTTGGGTTAGATCATGATTGAAGATAATATAAGAAATGGAATGTGTGTATATATATATACACATGTATATGTATGTATGTATGACTGGGTGACTTTGCTGTACAGCAGAAATTGCCCCAACATTGTAAATCAACTACACTTTAATTAAAAATTAAACTATAAAAAAGAACATTTTAAAACAGTATAACTCACTATAAAATTTATTTTTAAAAAACATTGGGAATCCCATTTCCCAGTTACACTTGATAGTTTGTGATATATTCTTGCAAATATTTCTGCACACATATGTGTGCACATATACACACACAGATATTGCCAAAATGCTGTCTAAAACTTGGTACTAATTTACACAAGTGTTAAGATTTTATGACAATATACCTTACCATCCCATTATCAATACTCCCCATAGTTTTTTAACTTTATATTTTGACAACCTTACAGGTAAAAAAATATTATTTCATTGGATTTCATTTGCATTGACTTTACTGATTTGCTTATATACATGTATTTTTTAACCCACTTCATTTTATTTATTTTTTATTTTATTTTTATTTTTATTTTTTTGTCTTTTGTCTTTTTAGGGCCACACCCATGGCATAAGGAGGTTCCCAGGCTAGGGGTCTAATTGGAGCTGTTGCTGCTGGCCTACTCCAGAGCCTCAGCAATGCCAGATCTGAGCTGCATCTGTAACCTACTCCACAGCTCACAGCAACCCATTGAGTGAAGCCAGGGATTGAACCTGCAACCTCATGGTTCCTAGTCGGATTCATTTCCACAGCACCGCGATGGGAACTCTTTTATTTTTTTAAGTAGTGCCCAAGTCATGTGGAAATTCCTGACCCAAGCTGCTACAGTGATGATGATGGATCCTTAACCCACAGCACCACAAGAGAACTCCTTTACCCATTTTTAGTAGGTTGTTTATCATTGCTTTGTATGAGCTCTTAACATATCAAAGATGATCTCTCTCTCCCTCGTACATTTTGCTAAATCTTTTCCAAGTTTGTCACTTATTATCAATATTGTTTATACTGAAATTTGTTATACAGATTTTTCTTATTTTTATATCATCAATTTACTATGATATTTATGTTCCTGGCCTTGGTATTATACTGAAAAAGACTTCTTTACACAATCCAAAAGTCTCTTTTACATTTTATTTTAATTCACTTATAATTGTATATTTACATTGAAAATTTCTGAGCATATTAGTATACGGAGTGAGGTATGCACATGAGATGATTTTGGTTTTCTTTCTCCAAACTGTCACTTGTCCTAACACAATTAATTGAATGATTTCTGCATTGATTAAAGTCACTTCTATGATGAAGTTGTTTACAAATTCCCTTCTGCCCAATTTTTTTTTTTTTTGTCTTTTTAGGTCTGCACCCTCAGCATATGGAAGTTCACAAACTAGGGGTCAAATTGGAGTTGTAGCTGCCAGCCATAACACCACCAGATCCAAGCTGCATCTTTGACCTACCCCACAGCTCAAGGCAATGCCATATCCTCAACCCAATGAGCAAGGCCAGGGACCAAACCCATGTCCTCATGGATACTAGTCAGATTCGTTACTCCTGAGTCACCACTGGAACTCAAAATCTGCCCGATTTTTAATCTAATAGTCCATGAATCCTATGTCCAGTCCTGCACAACATTTTATAATTACTTATAACTATATTTTATTTTAAAGTAACAGAACATTTTGATAAGTGTTAAGGAAAACATTCCTTCATTGTTTCACTTTGATATCATTTTATAAATATATACATTCCTTTTTAAATATTATTTTCCATCATGGTCAATGCAGGAGATTGTCACAATGTACCTAAAAATATAACTCCTATATCCTGCATGATTTTCTTGATAACAGAAAGATGTCTTGCTGATGGCAAGAATGTACTTGTTCATTGAGAAATAACACCAATTGTCAAGAACTCATAGTAAACTGAGAAGGTCTTCTTTAGAAAGAGGTTCTGAGTGTAACCCTGAATGAATATAAAATCAGATAGATTTGCAAGAGGAGGAAGAAAAGTGTTAGAGACTTGAGTCAAATGCACTTACTACATAACCTGGACCAAGTTACTTTAACTTTTCTGAACCTCAGTTTCTTCACTCATGAAATAGAGATATAATGATTTGTTGTAGGGTCACAGTAAGGATATCAAGAGATCATACACTGAGTACCTTGCACAATTCCTGGAAGTAGGTAGAATTTGCTCTGTTTTGATTATGATGGAGGGAAAACATGGCTATATGGATGAAGGAGGCTCTCAAGTTGGGAGTCAGAGTCCTTGAATACCATTACTATGTGCCCCATGCTGCCATTGACCACAGTTCTCATCTAGATGTCTGTGAGGAAGGTGAACCACTGATGTTGTTTATTCCACTGGAGTCTGGGAACTCCAAAGGACCATCCACTGCAGACCCCAATGGAATATCCACTGCCCCTTCCTAGTCTGGACTGTTTCCTAGATTCCTAGGACAGTCATTGGACACTTGCCATCTTTCAACTGTCTTCTAAAGGAACATTCCTGTGGGAGGGCCTTCTCTTCCAAACTCTTCTTTGGCCCTGAAATCTCCTGACCAGCTTTGAGAAGGGAGGCACTTCCACCTGGGGTTCATTTAAATGCCTCCTTAGAATCCAAAGTGGAAAGAGGATGGCTAATTAACCAGGTAATTGCTCTCTAGTGCAATGACAATAGAAAACATGAAAGATTCCCCTGCCGATTCCATTTTCTCTTTGTGGATGATTCAAGTTGAGAAAAACTTTTTTAGACCAATGGATCACTAGAATAGGAACACGTCTCACATATCATCTTTGTCTAAAACCTTTCATTATGGATTGATTTATGTCAGTCTTTGCTGAATATGATATTTTCAGAATATTATAATGTACATGTCTCACTTAACATGTCATAATACATATGTAAGTAAAAATAAAAAATTGATTTATAAGTATTCATTTTTCTTTTTCTTTTTTCCCTAAAATGTTTTTTAAAAAAATCCTTAAACCCCATTACAAACTTAGGTATTAAGTTATATAATGTTTCTCTTTATTTATTATGTATTGAATTATAATTAATTTAAAATATTGTGTTCATTTCATGTGTACATCATAATTTGAAATTTTATATATTGTGAAATGATCACCACTATAAGTCTGGTTACCATCTATCACCATACAAACTTACTAAAATATTGACTACATTCTCTATGCTGTAACATTATATACTATGACATTTATAACTGGAAGTTTGTGCTTAATCTCCTTCATTCATCCTCCTACCTCACTCTTCTCCACAACCACCAATTTGTTCTCTGTATCTGAGTCTATTTATGTTTTCTTATGTTTGTTCTTTTTTTTTAGACTCCACAAATAAATGAAAGTATATGGTATTTGTCTTCCTCTGACTTTGTATCACTTAGTATTTTACACTCTAGGCCCATTCATATTGTCACAAATGGCAAGATTCACCTTTTTAATGACTGAGAACTATTCCATTGCAATGTGTGCATGTGTGTATATGTGTGTGTGTGTATCACATTTTCTTTATCCATTAATCTTTGAGCCACTCTTAAGTTGCTTCCATAACTTGGCTATTATTAATAATGTTATAATGCTGCCATGAACATTGGAGTATATATAGCTTTTCAAATTAATGTTTGTATTTTCTTCAGAAAAATTCCCAGAATTACTAGATCTTTTGGTAGATCTTAATTTTTTGAGGAACATCATACTGTTTCCACAGTGACTGCACCAATTTACATTCCCACCAGCAGTGAACAAGAATTCCCTTTTCTCCAAATACTCACCAACACTTGATATTTGTTGTCTTTTTTTGATAATAGCTATACTGACAGGCATGAAGTGATATGTCATGGTGGTTTTGACTGAATTTCCCTGATGATTACCTGTTGAGCACCTTTTCATGTGCATGTTGCTATCCACATTTTTTTTTGTCTTTTTTTGGACTTTTTAAAGGCTGCACCCACGGCATATGGAGGTTCCCAGGCTAGGGGTCTAATCGAAGCTGTTGCTGCCAGCCTACACCACAGCCACAGCAATGCCATCTCCAAGCCATGTCTGTGACTTCCACCACAGCTCATGGCAATGCCGGATCCTTAACCCACTGGGCAAGGCCAGGGATCAAACCTGCAACCTCATGGTTCCTAGTCAGATTTGTTTCCACTGCACCATGATGGGAGCTCTGATTATTGAATAATTTTATATTAAGTTCATTTCTATGATTCAGAATATAACAGGACATTTCATACTCTTTTAGCCAGATCTTTCTTGGAGGTATTTATTTTTTTCTTCTTCTTCTAATATTATTTTTGTTTCCATGATTTTTGTTGAAGTATAACTCATATATTATAAAATTCACCCATTTTAAGTGTATAGTGATTTTTAGTAGATTTTATAGAATTGTGGAATCATTCCCACAATCCAATGTTAGAACATTTTTCTCATACACACACAAAAAAAATATCCCTTAAGTCCACTGGTAGTTTACTTGCATTCTCAGTATAGTTTTGGTTAGGGTACTACTATCTCAAAACTCCAATCTTTTGTCTGTTATTTGGGATGGTATGAGTCCTTGACCCCCCAAAGAAAGATGCAAGTGTCACAGCTATGAGACAAGCTTATGGAGTTTATAGGTTGGTGCTTTTCCCCCAAGTACTAGTGGTGATGGAGATAGCATCAAGGAAAATCTGAAAAAGCAGGTGCTGCTGCAAATTATGTGTGGTGTCTAATTCTATCGAGTGCAGTATATTACTTCTTTTTAGTAGTTGCCTTTGCCTTTATTTTTCCATCACAATAAAGCCTCTCAGCTTTATTCTGGCTCAGCTCCTAAGTTTACCAGCACCAGTGTTCATCTTTCCATTACTCATGCTTATTTCAAAGAAATAATTGCTCTCCTCCCCTCCAAGGATAAAGTCATTCACCTGCAGTCACATGGAGGCTTGGCTCCACCAGTGATTTACTTTCTGCTATTTATTTTCCTAGGCTACCTGTCAAGTCCCATTTTTATCTGTCTGTGAATATACTCACATCACTGACTTCCTTTTTGCCTTCACCCATTCATTCTGGTGGGAGCAATCCTCTTTCACAATGGTAAGCGCAGAGAGAATGAGTTAAGAAAGTGCCTCAGTTACTGCAATCAAAAGGCATATGTATTTATGGATTGAGCCTTTGTGTCTCTTGTACTGTGTGGTTTGGAGGCTTTTCTTCAATCAGCTCTGTCAGTGGTTATTGTTATCCACACCAAATATAAATCTCTCTGGTGATTTTATAAGAGGTGGCCTTTGGTCATTAGTCCAAGTATTTTGCATTTTCCTTCTCCATGACTGTCTGGCTCTTTTGATCTATTATCCCTTTCCCACCCCTCCTGGGTTGCATAAGAAAATTTATGATTCTTTCCCATGCCTCTCTGTGGCCACAGAAAACTCAGGAGGATTTTCTCAAGATCTTTATCAGTCTAGGCTTTTCCTGCTGCTCTATACACTCTAGGCTGCCACCTTATATTTATGTGGTAAATGGAAGAGTTCTAGAATCTGTATTACTTTTGCATGCTCCCAGTCAAGGGGCACTCATGAGTGCCTTCTCCTTTGGATTTTTCAAAAGATCTTATTTATCATTCTGGACCCTAGATTTAACCCAAAAAGATTAGGGAGCAAGGGACAAGAATCCCAAAATAATCCACCCAAACTTTCCTGGTTCACACCCAGTTCTTGGCTTTCTCCACTCACCAATATGGAGAATATTTATTTGGTTTGATCAAGTTTATCAGCTGCCAAGTCTTTTTTGGTTTTTCAGTTGAACTGGAGTTTTTGAATTTAAAAAATAGGAATTTTCACCATTTATTCCCTGGTTCTGTGGTGATAACTTTCTATCTCATATGAGTGACTAATGTCTGACTTTCTAGCTTGGAGAAAGACTTTCAAGATTCAAACAGAGGAATTCAATGAAACACAAAGGGGTAAAAATTCACTGGTAAATATCATCCTACCACCATTATAGAAAGACACAAACATGAAACTCCCATTCTAAGGAATAATTAATTCTAGTCAGACTGCCTAGGTTTCAACTATATCTGTACCATGCATGAGCTATTAAGCATTGGGACAGTTACTCCAACTTTTCCTCCAGTTTTTTTTTTTTTCAGATTAAAAAATGTATATAGCAGTAATGCATCTCTGGTGGAATTGTATGGATTAAATGAGCAAATACATGTAAAGTACAGAGAACAGTGCTTGGCCCTTGGTAAAGGCTCAAGAAGTGTGAACTATTCTCATTATAACTAACTAACATGGCTAGCGTTTCATTAGCATTCATTGTCTTGGCCATACTGGTAGTTTGTTGATGTCTTTCATTCTAATAAGTTACTGTTTATCTTGTGTCAAATATCAAGCATTTTCTAGGCAGCAGTATAGTTAGTGGTAGCTGCTAGGTTAGCTTTTCACTCTTCAATAGCTTTGGCTAGTAAGAAGACATTGAGCCTGAGTGGATTTAGAGAGAAGGCAGCAAGAGCTTTATGTTTTCATCAGTTCCTGCCCTCTCTCAAGTGCCATGGAGGCAATGAAGAAGCAGACACAGGAAAATCAAGCACACAGTATGGGTTTGTGTGCCACTTGAGGAACATTATTATTTATTATTTATTGTTTTTGTTTTTTTTTTTTTTTTTGCTCTTTGCTTTCTATGGCACATGGAATTCCCAGGCTAGGTGTTGAATGGGAGCTGTAGCCACCAGTGCATTCCAATCACAGCCACATAGGATCTGAGCCATGTCAGCAACCTACACCACAGCTCACAGCAATGTTGGGTCCCTAGCCAACTGAACTAGGCCAGGGATGGAACCTGCATCCTCATGGATATTAATTATTCATTTCTGCTATTCCACAACAGGAACTCCCAAGGAACACTAATGTTAAAATATAGCCAGTCATATAAAGGGCTGCTGGCAGCCTGCCCATTTCCCCCTCCAGGCATTATCTTTATCATCCTGAAAAATAAGCAAATATTCTCCATGGTGAAGATGTTTCTATTGCTACTATTCTGGTGGGTTTGACAGATTTCTAAAACATTGCACAGTAGTTTGGTTACCAGAGGTGAAATAGATCATCAGAATAATGAACATGTTGATCTTGGTATAATTCACATAATAATCAAACTGTCAATTTCAATTTGTCCCCAAAGAAAGAAAAATAATTAATTTTATGGTGAGTGTTAGGGATCTAACCAGGCCTGAAAAAAATGGAACATTAGATTAAGGATCTTTCAGAATAATTAAATTCTATTCAATACTTTATTTTAAATTACTTTCATTATTTTGACAGGTGAAATGTGGCAGAGATAGCTGTTGTAATTTGCATTTATCTGATTACTTTGACTTTGAGCTATTTTTCATTATTTTCTTAGAGTTATCTTCTCTTTTGTAATTCAGCCTTAAATGGAGTTTGTAATAATTTGATTAATTTTCAAGACAGTGAATAAAAATTCCATCAAATTGTTAACCCTTTGTAGAACATCATTTGTTCCTTTACTTTCTTTTCTTTTTTTTTTTTTTTTTTTTGCTATTTGGGGCCACCCCCATGGCATATGGACATTCCCAGGCTAGGGGTCCAATTGGAGCTGTAGCTACTGGTCTACACCACAGCCATAGCAACTTCAGATCTGAGCCACATCTGCGATCTACACCACAGCTCACAGCAATGCCAGATCCTTAACCCACTGAGAGAGACCAGGGGAAGAACCTGTGTCCTCATGGATGCTAGTTGGATTTGTTTCCACTGAGCCACGACAAGAACTCTCAAACTTATTTTTATATTCTGAAATATTTAATCTCAAAATTGTAAATTTAATAGTCTTTTTCTCAACAATTTGTAGGGGCTTCCTTTATTAAAAATTAATTTTAATCTATCTAGATTTTTTAAAATAGAGTTTTTGTTCTACTTTTCAACTTGTGTACCATTTCCACATAGTTTAAACTATTGTATAAGTTGACTACCTAGGGACACAAGCCATTACTTATGAGGGTTTTTTTTCCCCCAAGATATTCATGTTATTGTCAACCTTTACTTTCCTAGTGGAACATTAGTATCATTTTACAAAATTCTTTTCACCATTCCCTCTACCACCACCATTGAATGCTGTTGGGAATTGGATTGGAATTAACAAACAAATCACTTGATTAAAACAGGAAAGTTTTCAATATTCTTCAGATCAAAGGAATTATCTTTTCTTAGAAGTCAACCATCCTGTTGTCTACATCTGTTTAGTTATTGCCTTTTGAACTTCCTATTATATTACGTTGGATCTACTGAAGCAATTCCTCATGCCTCACCACCTGGCTGATCATAGTCATCTCTTCAGACTTTTTCTCTGAATTCTTAGGAAAGATCCCAAGGTAGTTTTCTAATTTGATGTTTGGTTTTCTGAGACATCCAATTTGCTGCTCATTGCCTCAACCATTTTTAAAATTCTGTGACCTATGTACCATGCTGTGGTTAAGCCCTTGGATAAAAATGACTCTAATGACTTTCTGAATGTCAGGTGAATATTAATCTTTCTGAAGCTGCTCTTGCAATAAGTATAGCAACCTCTGATCCATTCCTGCCAATGTGTCTCAATTTAGGAAAGAGGAACCTTTTTCAAATCCCAGTTTTCTCTTCACTTTTTGACATCTACTTTTATTCATCAAAAATAAAGTATTAGAACACTTATGTAAAGTGGGATATGGGAGTATAGAGCATCATTTTCCAAACTTGAATATAAAATCATTGAAATGTATAGTGACAAACAGAACAATCCATCAGCAATCAATGCTGAATTAGGAGCATTTAGCCTATGCCCAGGGTCCTAGAATCTACCAAACCCCATCCTCTTTTGCTAACACAGCAAGGAAAATGTAACATCTTAAAACATAGGGTTTACTACTCCATAGCTCAGAGCATGTCTGTTCTCAGTCATGGTGCTAAATTCCTGACACAGCCTAGAAACCCAGAAGATACTGCATGAGAGAATTAATAGCTGCAGATTATGTTTCCCATAAAGCAACTCTACACAAGTTACCTCTGTTTCTTTAAAAAGAGCACTAAGATAAAAATGTTAATCTCATATAGTTATAAAAAGAGAAGCAAGCACACAGTACTTTCCCAGAGTCTAATTACTGGGACTCTTTCATGATAAATTAATCTCTGAAGCTTTGTCATTCATGAGAAATTCCTCCACAGAGATGTTTATTCTATACATTCATATCTTATATGTAATTTGAAGGTCAGAATAAAAGGGATCTTGGTAGTCAATGTAAATAGGCTCCTCTCAATTCAAGGCCAAATCACTCTTTCTGAGGATTATTTTTTCATAATTGAAGAGATTTTTAATATTCAGTAATTACGGTTAACTATGACATTGTCTGGCTATGACATTGTCTGGCTAGGATATTGACTCAAAGAAGTATTTCTCTTCAGAGACTTTAACTCTCTATGACCATAAAAATATTAAAGATTCAACCAAGAAAATTGTGTGACATTTATGGAGTTATTTTTCTTTCTCAACTCTAGTCCATTCATTTAATGTCTTTTATCATTAGGCTAAAGCTGAGGGCGGTCTGAATGGGATCACAACAGATGTTAGTGCTGAAAAAGACATTATATGAAATCTAGATTTACAGCCCTATATCCAACTTCCCTTGACAAAAATCTTATCCAATAACTGTAACTCAGCTTTTGTCCAAAAGAACATTCTTTTTCACCTCCAAGTGCCGTGAAATCAGATTCTCCCCCCAGGAATATGGAGTCCTAGAGGTAGGATCTTCAAAGCTATAGTGTCCATAGTTGTACACGGGTTTGCTTTAAGTTCTTAAATAATTCTTGTGAGGATTTTGAATTTTCTGTTCTGAACATAAAAGGGGAAATGTACATGATACCTTTTACCAGGAATACTCTCTTGAATACATCTTTTATTTCTGGCCTAAGATTATAGAAATCAGAATTCTATCAGAAGATAAACAATGGGAGTGTGTTTTTGTCCCAGCCTCAATTCTCCAGTATTTCTCTATTCCTTGCAACAATTCCAACCAAGGTTAAAAGGGAAATGGGAAAATCTAGACTTTCTTATGCACCAGAAGTTCATCTTCTTATAGCTGATTTTACCACCTACTTCCGCCTTGTTAGTTATTGAGAAAAAACTTCCTAAAGGAGTCTTGATCTACTTTAAAAGATAAAAAGGAACATGAAGACATTGTTGGAGGTGCCTAAATCAGCTTCTGGATAACCTCACCAACAAAGTACCATTTTCTGATTCCCTTTTCTGGTTACGCAGTGAAGAAGGAAGAACAAAGATGACTCTATAGCAATGAGGGACAAGGAATTGTCTAAGGGTCCCTAATAAGACATTGATCAACCAAACCTTAAATATGACACACAAGTTAAGCATTCTTATTACAACACATTTATTCATATGTGACATTAAAAAAACTTTTGAGGAGTTCCCGTCGTGGCACAGTGGTTAACGAATCCGACTAGGAACAATGAGGTCGCGGGTTCGGTCCCTGCCCTTGCTCAGTGGGTTAACGATCTGGCGTTGCCGTGAGCTGTGGTGTAGGTTGCAGATGCGGCTCAGATCCCGCGTTGCTGTGGCTCTGGCGTAGGCCGGTGGCTACAGCTCTGATTCAACCCCTAGCCTGGGAACCTCCATATGCTGTGGAAGTGGCCCAAGAGATAGCAACAAAAAAGACAAAAAAAAAAATCTTTTGATCTCATGGGTTTCTTTCTTTTTTTTTGTTTTGAACAAATATGTAAATGAAGAAATTAATTCATAATTTCCATAGATGAAAGAATAGGTTAAATGTGAGAACTAACCTAATTATTTAGGAAATTCTTCATAAAAATGTCTTTCAAGGGAGTTCCATTGTTAGCACAGCAGGTTAAAGATCCAATACTTCCACCACAGTGGCTTGGGTCAATGTGGCACAGGTTAAATCTCTGGCCTGGGAACTTTCACATGCTGTGGGTGTAGCCAAACAAACAAACAAAAAAGATCTCTTGGTACTAATAATAATTCTTGTCCTACCTAAAGTGAGATGCTATGAGGAGGCTTGCTTTTTTCCTGACAGCCGTTACTACTACTGGCATTGTTGGTCCCTGAGGTAGTACAAGCTCAGTAGGGATGGAATATTGAATTTGAATGGTCACACCATGCTGACCAGCTACAAAAATACTTGTGGATTGCTTGGCCCATTGATGTATTAGATCATCACTGATGAAGGGTGGATATATTAAACTTCTAGATTCTTATACATTTTTCTTGTCCTTGTGCCAGTCCTGGTCTATAATAGAAGGCTATAGCAACTATAATTCAGCCTGAAAGTAGGAGAGTTCATGATCTATGTTTTAGTTGACATTTCTCTTACACTGTTCATCTGAAATAAGTTCCATAATTAGTAACACCAGGAAAAGATTGTCTTCCTCCATCTGCTTAGGGAATCTTGGATTTCCTTGTTCCTTAGACTGTAGATCAGTGGATCTAGCATGGAAATTATAACAGTGTATAAGACAGATACCAACTTGTTTTGGCTCAGGGAATCACCAGAATTAGGATACATATAAATGAAGATACCTGAGCCAAAGAAGAGGGTTACTGCTGTCAGGTGAGAAGCACGGGTATTGAAGGCCTTGGACCTGCCTTCAGATGAAGTGATCTTAAGAATGGTGGCAATGATATAACCATAGGATATTATAATAACCAGGACAGATGTGAGCCCAAAGATCACTGTGAGCACAGATGTCATGACTTGAAAGAAAAAGGTGTCAGAGCAAGATAAGATTAGCAGTTGGGGCAGGTCACAGAAGAAATGATTGGTGACATTTTGTCCACAAAAATGGAGCTGAAATAAGGCACATAGTTGAATGAATGAGCCAAAGAATCCAGTTACACAAGATCCTGCCACCATCTGCACACAGAGGGTGGGGGACATGATGGCTGTGTAGAGGAGAGGATTGCAAATGGCAGCATAGTGATCATAAGCCATGGCGGCCAGAAGACAGCACTCAGTGAGAGCCAGGCTAGAGAAGAAGTATTGCATGGTGCATCCCATAAAGGAGATGAATTTATACTTCTTGAAGAAATCAGAGAGCATTCTGGGGGCTATGGTGGAAACATAGCAGATGTCCAGCAAGGATAGGTTACTGAGAAAAAAGTACATAGGTGTGTGCAAATGAGAGTCCATCCTGATAAGCATGATAAGGCCCATGTTCCAGGACACTGTCATGAGGGAGATCCCTAGGAATACTGAAAAGAGGACAGCAGTGAGCTTTGGAAATTCAGAGAATCCTAAGAGAATGAACTTTGTAATTGTTGTACTGTTCTTTCCCCCAGCCATTGTTCGCTGATCCTAGGATCTACAGGGAAAGAAGAGAATAAATCTCTTAAGTCAAGTTACCCCAATTTCTATTGGAATAAACTGCCTAAAACCACACTGAACACAGAATAAAGAGAAATATTGAATTGTTTTATAAGAAATAACCTTGGTTAACATTGCCCCTAAATAATGGTTCTGTGTGTTGCTTTTCCCACATGTAAAGGAGGGTATTACATTTTTCATTATTAACCCATCAACCTCTCATGAAGGTGAAAGAAAGTATATTAACATTTGGAAAGCCCTTCTTAAAAGATATTTGGGAAATTTTAGGATATTATTAACAGGAAACAACTCCTATATATATTTTAGTGACTAAAAGCATGGCCTTAGATATCACATAGCTATACGGGGATGTGGCTTTGCTGTCTGTGAACTTTATGACTCTAAAGAGATTGTTAGTTTTTTCCTAAGTTATTTCATCTGAAAACTAGTAAAATAATTATAATAGAACATATCTTAAAAGGTTTATTTGAGGTTAAATTAGGCCTGTTTTACATAGACCTTTGGCAGTTGTAGAGCTGGTTTGGAGGGGCTCAATTCTCTCAGCTTTTGATAGCCTAGATCCTGATCCTCTATGCCCTCCATTCCTCATGCTACCTACTTGCTAATATATGAAATTCAATGTTAAATATTTCTCTTTAGACTTAAACACCTCAGTTTCTGTTATAATTCAAATAATCCCATTGGGATAAGGGCGAAGGGACATGGTTACTGTGAGAAAATAAAAAAGGAAAAATAATCATTGAAACTGGATACATGAGGCCTCTGGGTTGAGTGCAGAGGAGTGCATGGTCACAAGAAGCAAAAGGGGGAGAAAAAGCCAGTTGTGTCATTATGATTTTACCCACCCAGATATTCTTGTAGGTATTCTAGCAGGAGTGTCCTGATGAAAGCAGGTAGGTGCTGCTGTTATGGCTGCCTTTTCCTGGACCTGGACCTTGATGTCCCTCTAGGTGCCCAGACACAGGTAGAGTTCTTTGAGGAATTAGAGGATATAAACATAACATGAGCATTCAGGATAGAGAGGTTGACTTCCTCGAGGCTCTGCGATTTGGGTCATGGTTCCTGCTACATATTGCTGTAAGAGAGGTGCTTCTAACTCAAGTTTCTCTTAAATGTTTCCTTAGGGTCCCGTGTGGAGAGAGAGAGGAGGCAATTAATAGAAGCTAAAGTTTTCAGTTAATTATTCTCTTGAGTGCTGGATGGAGAAATAAGTGGAGAAATGTCCCTAGCTGATTCTGTTTCTCCACATTATCCTGTGCACCTCATGACATAACTGAATCAAGTTCAAATTTTCCTTTCTAGACTTTTATAAGCATGAGATCTGGGAGGGGCTCTCAATTCAGGGTGATCATATTATTTATTACTGAAACTGGACAACCTTGAGCATGAATATGAGGTAACACTAATCGTATCAGGACAATAAGCCTAAAGTTAGATTGTCCCAGGCTAACCAAATTGTATGGTCACTCAGCATTTGAATTCTTTATCAGAACAGTCATTCAATGAGGTTGTGGTGATTATGTCCTCAGGCTCTGGATGGACCCACTTGGGTTGCATTCTGACTTAATTACTTACCACCTCTGTGTCTTTGATCCTTTCACTTAAACTTTTACTGCAACTGTGCATCAGTTACTTAATCAATAAAATGGATTGCTAATAGAACTTAAATGAGATGATATCTGTACAGTTCCTAGAAGCACTCAATAAATGTTAGAAATTTTATTATTGCTAATAGTATAATCATTGTGATGTCTCCATTTTTTTCTGCTCATATCTTTATAAAAATGAGGACATAGTATATATACAATTCCTGACTTAGCATTTATTACACAATATGATTTTCATATTTTTAAACATTTGCAAGCTCTATTTTAATGGTTGTATAATATCCTATCCAAATTTTTATTTAGTTAATGTTTTTCTTACAATATTGGATCATTACCTTACATTTTGTTTTATTTTTAACAATATAAATGCAACCTAGGTATTTCTGATCTCATCAATCTTGATTATAACATCATCCTGTACTTGCTTTTTATTTTAAAAATTTAACCTTATTATTAAAAATAATTACATACAGAAAACAACATAAAGATATACAGCTTAATGAATTACATAAGAATACCTTTGTGGCTCCACCAATATGAGAAGATAACACTTTGCTGTCTATTTCAAAAATCTCCCTCATCCTCCATTCCAAACTTAGGCCCCTCCTTCCCACATGCAGGTATCCACTATTCTAATTCAATAATAATCAGTCCTTTTATTTATAGTTTTGTCGCTCAACTGTGCATGTCTAATTGCTAACTTGAGTGCTGTTCTTTTTTAATGTGTTCTTTCTCTCTCCCTCTCTCCCTTTCTCTCTCTATGTGTCTCTATGGCTCTGTCTCTGTAGCTCTTTCTGCCTCTTTCTCTCTCTTCTATGAAATTTATTTGTTTCTTCCTTTGGAATTTCTTACAGTCTGCATTTTGCTAATTGACTCCCCATAGTATAGTATAATATGTACCTCATATAAATTTTTAGTTGAATGTAGGGGCTTCATATAATTGAGTTTTAAGCATTTTGCAGACTCTTCCATAGGTAATATGGCCCATTTGTTTTTAATTTCCAGATATAGAAGGCACAGGTATCCATCCTATCTCACTTCATAAGTCCACTACTTCACCTGGCTCCCCTTTCTAAGTACTATGGAAGCTATAAGAAATAATTACACGTTCTATGGTTTCATTCTGGTTGTTGCAATGCCATCTCAGTGGGTTTTTAAAAACCTCTGCTTCTATTTCCCTCTGCAGTAAGTGAATTTCACAGGAGTTTATTCCAATTGTTTAAATAGAACTTCTAGTTTTAAACTTGTGCATCTTTTATGTGAAATTCTCCTTACCCTAATATTGTTCTTTGCAATGAGATGAGATGGCTCTTGCTAGAGAAAGTGTACACACCTGTTCGAACAACAGAAAAAGAAAAAGCATGTGGTTTTTTCTCTCTTAGGTCAAAGATCCAGCTAATATTATATATATATGTGTGTGTGTGTGTGTGTGTGTGTGTGTGTGTGTGTATACATATACACATACAACACTGTAACATATATATACATAGAACACTGTAAACCAGTTATAATGGAAAAAAATATATGATTTTTATTTTTTCCATTATAACTGGTTTACAGTGGTATGTCAATTTTCTACTGTACAGCATGGTGACCCATTTACACATACATGTATACATTCTATTTTATCACATTATCATGCTCCATCATAAGTGACCAGACACAGTTCCCAGTGCTACAAAGCAGGATCTCATTGCTAATCCATTCCAAAGGCAATAGTTTGCATCTATTAACCCAAGCTCCCAGTCCATCCCACTCCCTCCCTATTCCCCTTGTCAACCACAAGTCTTTTCTCCAAGTCCATGATTTTCTTTTCTGTGGAAAGGTTCATTTGTGCTGTATATTGGATTCCAGATATGAGTGATATCATATGGTATTTGTCTTTCTCTTTCTGACAACTTCACTCAGTATGAGAGTCTCTAGTTCCATCCATGTTGCTTCAAAGGGCATTATTTCATTCTTTTCTATGGATGAGTAGTATTCTGATATATATATATATATATATATATATATATATATATATATATATCACTTCTTCCTAATCCAATCATCTGTTGATGGACATTTGGGTTTATTCCATGTCTCGGCTACTGTGAATAGTGCTGCAATGAACATACAGGTACATGTGTCTTTTCTAAGGAAAGTTTTGTCTGGATATATGCCCAAGAGTGGGATTGCTGGGTCATATGGTAGTTCTATGTATAGTTTTCTAAGATACCTCCATACTGTTCTCCATAGTGGTTGCAACAGCTAACATTCCCACAACAGTGCAGGAGGGTTCTCTTTTCTCCACATGCTCTCCAGCATTTATTATTTGTGGAGTTATGAATGATGGCCATTCTAACTGGTGTGAGGTGGTATCTCATGGTAGTTTTCATGTGCATTTCTCTAATAATCAGTGATGTTGAGCATTATTTCATGTGCTTATTGGCCATCTGTATATCTTCCTTGGGATGGCCATACTACCCAAAGCAATCTAAAGATTCAATGCAATCCCTATCAAATTACCAATGACATTTTTCACAGAACTAGAACAAACCATCCAAGAACATATATGGAACCACAAAAAAACCAGAATTGCCAAAGAAATTCTGATGAATAAAAAACAAGCAGGAGGTATAACTCTCCCAGACTTCAGGCACTATTACAAAGCCACAGTCATCAAGACACTGTGGTACTGGTAACAATACAGACATACAGACCAATGGAACAGAATAGAGAACCCAGAAATAAACCCAGACACCCATGGTCTATCAATCTTTGACAAGGGAGGCAAGAACATAAAACAGGAAAAAGGCAGTATTTTCAGCAGGTATTACTGGGAAACCTGGACAGCTGCATGCAAATCAATGAAACTAGAACACACCCTCACACCATGCATGAAAATAAACTCAAAATGGCTTAAAAACTTAAATATAAGACAAGGCACTATCAAACTCCTGGAAGAGAACATAGGCAAAACATTCTCTGACATCAACCTTACAATTATTTTCTCAGGTCAGTCTCCCAAAGCAACAGAAATAAAAGCAAAAATAAACCAAAGGGACCTAATTGAATCTTAAAATTATACAAACAACTGATACAACTCAACAGCAAAAAAAAAAAAAAAACCAACAACACAAAGGAAAAATGGGCAAAAGACCTGAAGAGATATCTTTCTAAAGAAGATATACAGATGGCCAACAAGCACATGAAACAATGCTCAACATCACTGATTACTAAAGAAATGCAAATCAAAACTACCATGAGATACCACCTCACACCAGTCAGAATGGCCATCATTCATAACTCAAACTGACAAGCTTTTGCACAGCAAAGGAAACCAAAAAGAAAGCAAACAGGAGTTCCCGTCATGGCGCAGTGGTTAACGAATCTGACTAGGAACAATGAGGTTGCAGGTTCGGTCCCTGCCATTGCTCAGTGGGTTAATGATCTGGCGTTGCTGTGAGCTGTGGTGTAGGTAGCAGATGCGGCTCAGATCCCGTGTTGCTGTGGCTCTGGCGTAGGCTGGTGGCTACGGCTCTGATTAGACCCCTAGCCTGGGAACCTCCATATGCCGCAGGAGCGGCCCAAGAAATTGAAAAAAAAAAAAAAAAGAAAGAAAAAAAAAGAAAACAAACAAACAAAAAAACACATTAAAGAATGGGAGAAAATAATGTCAAAATGATGCAACTGACAAGGGGCTTAATCTCTAAAGTATACAAATGACTTATACAACCCAATTGAAAAATGGGCAAGAGACCTGAATAGACATTTCTCCAGTTAATATTTTGTTTGGAATAGGGAGTGAGCATGAGGTAAGATACTATCAGACAGTGCTCAAGTGAAATGTGTTAGGATTTACAGGTTGGTTGCAACAGAACAACTGGGTTTGTCACAAAATCCCCAGAAACAGGTGGAGCCAAGAGGATCTGAAATATCCTGACACAGGTAATACTTTGCACTGCTCAGATCTTTTCTTTCTCTCTGACTGCATCCAGTTCCAATACTACAATATGGAGGCTACATTTTTGCAGGAACTAGATGTCCCCACTTCCTCCCCATGGGGGGGGGGGTACAGTGAATAGAGTTAGTAAAGCAAATAAATGTCCTTACCACAGCAGCTAGATTGGAGGTTCCAACTGATTAATCTTATCCCTGCACAACCGATTTCAGGTTTCCCTCATTCTTAGCCATTATTTCAGTGGGTCTAGGACAGGTATTGTCTAGAATGTTAGCCCATCCCTACTTCCCTGAAGAGTCTGAGCCCTTATTTGCCTTGTTCTTCATAGTTCTTGGTTACCACCATTGCCTATTAACTGTTCTCTCAGGCACAAATGCTTCAGTAAGTGCCCCTAGTCAATTCCATGTGTTCCAAAAATACTCCTTCCAGCCCCTGTTGTGTAGCAGAAGCCTTAACTCCTCATGATATTCAGGTCAATTAAACCCACCAGACAGACAGTGGTCTGCTAGCATCAGGTGAAAGTCTCAGGTTCAGGTTCATTGGAATCCTTCTGTGTCCCCTGATAGAGGGGTTTTCCTCTGGGATCTAGAATGTCTAACTTGGTATAGCCTACATATATGGGGGGCAGATGGAAGGAAACACAAATTGTAAAATTGGTCACTAGAAATGATAGGTGAAAATCCTATTCCCATTCTTTGTTTGCTGGAGTCATACAGTCAAGCTCCTGGGAAAAAAACACCACATATTAACTGCTGGTTTAGTGCACATGCAGCTTCCTGTGAGATAGTGCCTCAACTGCCAGGTATTTTTTCTAGCTGACACCTAACTCAGTGTTAAGTCATATACTTCTGCATAATGACTTACAGTAGGAAATCCATGAATCTCAAGGCCATACTCCCATTGGCTCACATCCTTTGCCATAAATTGGGTCCTTGGAGCTGAAGCAACATTATATCAGATAGATTAAGTGATCTGTAAGCCCTTGGTTGGTGGGACTGGCACAGATACCACACACATGGAGACAGACTTTTCCTAAAGAATTTGTCAATTCAGGTGAGCATAAGTCACTCTCCCCTCCAGTGTAGTAGAGTTCACTATAATATATCTATGACCAATTGTTGGCTGGTGTACTTGAGTCATGGTACATTATTGAGGGCCTGGGTTTGACTTACCTCTAGCACTGCATTCGTAGTGTCAGTAGGTTGTTGTTGATGAGAAGGCGCTTGAGCATTGCCTTCAAACCTTCTACCATGGTCACTTTCTGTTCATGGCAGCCATGAATTAAGGTTTACAAGGAGAGAGGTTGAATGATATCCACAGTATTTATTCATCTGTCCATTGAAGTTTTGAGAAATTCCACTGCAATGGATGCTTTCTGATGGGCATTAACATCTGAGGAAATGATCTGCATGCTTTGTGTCCACTTCCATAAGTCCATCCATATCCTTCTTCCTGGATGTTCTTGTCTGCAGTCTTCCAATCTTGCCCCTTCCAGGCTGGGAATCCATGTATGTCCTTAACTCATGTGCCATCTCCCTCAGTGCAAAATGGACAACCAAGTCTCTTTCTTGGGACTCTGTCCACTATGAGGATTTCCCTTCACTACTGTTTTTGGTCCACTTTATTAGACAGTGACAAACTGCTTTTTAAAAATGTGCCAGTGTACACTCAAATCAGCAGAGTGTGAGGACTGTTAAGGCATATTCCAGTCAACACTGGATATTGCCTCACTTCTTAGCTTTTACCAAAATGCTGGATGTGAAATTGTATCACTCATTCTACTACCAATGAGGTTTACATCCTTAAATGTTTCAAGATCGTTTGCATTTTTTCATGGAATTCCTATTGATTTACTTAGCCCACTTTAAGACATTTGTCTTTTTCATTCATAGGAGATCATTTCATATTCTAGATACTAATCTTTTGTTAGCTATGTCTGTATTGGTATCTTTCCAGTTGGAACTATATCTTTGAGGGATTCCTGGAAGTCTCTTAATAATGTGGATATCATTCTTCTTGGTTTGGATACATGTAGGCTAAACAAGTTATGTTTTCCATACACCCCAATATTTAATGGTGAAACATGGATAGGACAATAGCTGTAAACAGAACTCTTTTGAAAGTGAAAGAAGACATATAGCACTCACTGGTCTTGCAATCCCAGAATCCTACTAAGCCTCTCTTAGGAGGAATCCCCATACTGACATTGAAGACTATTCCATGGTTAGCAATGATTTCCACTCTCCCCAGTCCATTATTTTTCACGACGCTTAATTCTGCCTTCTGAAAAGTCCTTACTGGGACATTTATCCTCCTTGGCAACACTTGACTAAGAAACTGAAGAATGTCTCTATTGGGGGCTTTATCAGCTGTCTCAGTCTCTTTCCTGGCCATTGAAGATAGATGGGTCAAGGATTCTTTTCTGTCTCAAATAGTCAAATTTTCATTAGTCCAGATTAATAGGTGACTTTTTATCTACCTATTCACAGATGATGAACCACATTTATATTCACAATTATTTATAGATCTCTAGAACTCAATAGATAAATAGATACAGTATATAGATATAGATTTCAAATATCTTAGGTATATTGGGATTCTCTGTGAGATTCATACTGTAACTTTCTTGATTTCTTTGACATGAACCACTTTGTCAAATTTAAAAGATTTACTGAGCATAACCTTCAACAATTTAGACTTTATAGCCATGGGATATGATGACCATATCTTTGACCTTGTCCTTGATACAGGGCAGAGTTTCATTGGTCTATTTACTCAGAGTCCTAACTTTTATATTTACTTGTTGAAAATGAAACGTTCTCTTCTAATTTTCAAGTCCTAGAATTTCTTAACTCTTTCTATAGTCTCTCTCATTTTTACTTGCAAACTGACAATTTTTTTGTGAGTATGACTAAATTTTATGGAAACTTGTTAAATGCATCTGATAGCAAAGAACTGGCACTGGAAACATTCTATTTTCCCATGTAATCTCCATTTTAAATTACTGCAAGTGACTGTTGTATCAAATGTTTTTACTGTGCCAAGCCTGAATTGCTATCCTTCCAGTTGTCAATAAAACATTACTTGACACTGACTGCCAGGCCCTAAAAAAACTTACAAATTTTATCAAATTTTAAAAAAAATCATACCACCACCTGTACAAATGTCTAAAACATAATGAGTAGAATGAATATGCTACAAGAACAAATCCAAAACATTTTTATTTCTGGCCAATATTATATGTTTTATCTTGGGTGAGCTGTGGGGGGTGTTATTCTCCTGTATCATCATCTTATTCCTTATGAATCAACCACTAATGGGAGCCTTGGGAAAGGAGAAGATAAAAAAGGACATAAAGACACACACAGCCTCTGACCAAAAATGAAATATGTCACATCTGCCCACATTTTATTTGCCATAAGAAATCACATAGTCAAGTCTGACTTCAAAGGGATGAAATACAATCTTCTTTCATGGAGCAAAGACAAAGGAGTTATTTACAACTTATACAATCTATTAAAATTCTTATAGGTGCTATTATAGCTACTTTTCATATATTGTTCTATATGATTTTTGTCCTAAGCCCTAAAAGGCACCCCATAATAAACAATTCCAGTTTAATATTTTCTTCTTCCACCTGTTTAGGGCATCTTTGATCCCCTGGTTTCTCAGGTTAGAAACCAGTAGATTAACATGGGGATCAACACAATGCGTGCAATAAAGGCCAGCTTGTTTTGACTCAGAGAATCATCAGAGCTAGAGTACAAATAGACAAATATTCCTGAGCCCTAAGAGAGGGTCACTGCTGTCAGGTGAAAAGCACAGGTGTGGAAGGCCTTGGACCTACCTTCAACTGATGTGATCTTCAAAATTGTGGCAATGGAGTTCCTGTTGTGGCCCAGCAGCAATAGTATCCATGAGGATGAAGATTCAATCCCTGGCCTTGATCAGTGGCTTAAGGATCTGGCATTGCCATGATCTGTGGTGTAAGCTGCAGACATGATTTGGATCCAGCATTGCTGTGGCTGTGGCATAGGGCAGGGGCTACAGCTCTGATTTAACACCTGGCCTGGGAACTTCTTTATGCCACAGGTGCAGCCCTAAAAAGACAAAAAAAAATGTGGAAATGATATAACCATAGGATATCATTATAACTAGGAAAGACAAATCTAAAGATCACTGTCAGCACAGAGGTTATAACTTATAAGAAAATGGTATCAGAGCAGGGCAGGATTAGCAGTTGGGGCAGGTTACAAAAGAAATGATTGATGACATTTGGTCCACAGAAATGGAGCTGAAATAAGGCACACCATTGAATGAATGATCCAGAATTCCAATTATACAATGGTGGAGATGGTGTAGGCCATGATGGCTGTGTAGAGGAGAGGACTGCAAATGGCAGCATAGCGATCATAAGCCATGGTGGCCAGGAGGCAGCACTCAGTCAGACCCAGGCTAGAGAAGAAGTATTGCATGGTGCATCCCATAAAGGAGATGAATCTATGCTTCTTGAAGAAATCTGAGAGAATCTTGGGAGCTGTGGGAGAAACATAACAAACATCTAAGGAGGAAATTGTATCAATAAAATATGTGGGTGAGTGCAGGTAAGAGTCTAACCTGGTCAGTGTTGTGAGACCCAGGTTCCAGGACACTGTCATAAGATCAGTGCCTAGAAATATTGAAAATAGGATATTTTCAGCCTCACAAATTCAGAGAATTCTGGTAAGATAAACCTGGTAACTGTAATGCTTCCCTCATCCATTGTCATTGTGCTTCTGAGATCTGAAGGGAGATAATAAAAGAAATCTGTTAATGCAATATTCTTGGGCTATTAAAAGTGGGTGATGTTACCCTGCTCTTCAGCCCTCTAGCTTATATATTTCCCTATAAACAATATAACAAGAAAAAAGAAACTGCCTATATGCATTTTTATTTCTTTATTTTTAAGAAATCTTTTCATTGAAGTATAACCTACATAAAGAAAAGAACATCCAGAAGTTCCCACTGTGTCTTGGTCAGTTAAGAACCTGACTAGTGTCCATGAGGATGTGAGCTCGATCCCTGACCTTGCTCAGTGGGTTAAAGCATCTGGTATTGCTGAAAGCTGTGGTATAGGTCATAGATGAAGCTCAGATGCAGTGTTGCTGTGGCTGTGGCATAGGCTGGCAAGCACAGCTCTGATTTGACCCCTAGCCTAGGAACCTTGACATGCCACACGTGTAGCCCTAAAAAGAAAAAAAAGTTACATCTAATGGAGATAGGGCCCTTTGTGATTCAGAAAGACACCAATGGCTTCTGGGATGATGATAATGCTGTATTTTCTGATGTTACTTGTGGTTACAGAATCATTGTCTCTATACCATTATAGTATATATTTATATTTATTTTCTTATTAAAGTATAGTTGTTTTACAATGCCATGCCAATTTCTGATGTACAGCATGGTGACCCAGTCATATATATATATATATACTCTCCCTTTCTTATATTATCTTCCATCATGGCCTATCCCAAGAAACTGGATATTGTTCCCTGTTCTGTACAGTAGGACCTTATTTCTTATCCATTCTAAATGTAATAGTTTGTACCTTCTACATTTATGCTGCACATATTTTTGTACATGTGTAAGAATGCTACAATAAAAAGTAAAAATAAGAAACATTTTAAATATAAGTTAAGTAACATAAATTCTCCCTTATGTAAAGGCCTATTTTGATACTGAAAATCCTAACAAGATGGGGGCAAGTAGCCCAATTCATCCAAAATGGAACTGTATTCACACTTGTTACTTTGTATGAACACCTCCGATAATCCACACACTCTAGAGAAGAAAGCATGATTCCTGTAAGAATAAACCATCTCTCTCAGAGCCTAAGGGTAGAGTAAAATCTTCCAACCTAAACAAATGGAACAATGTTATGTTTTCTTATTTCTGGAAAATAATATCACATTCCAGGCACTAAATGAGAATTTTCAGAATTCACTTGTCCATCTTCCTGACTTTAAGTAGACTTAAATTAGTATCATTCCAGATTTTCCAGAAAAAGTATACACATTAGACATGTCTGAGATCAAATAATATCTGAGATGTTGATTTTTTAAATTAAGAAATAGTGTAGGATGCAACTACTGCCTTTGGAATGGGTAAGCAATATGATCCTGCTGTATAGCACTGGGAACTATATCTAGTCACTATGATGGAGCATGATAATGTGAGAAAAAACAATGTATATATGTACATGTGACTGGGTCACCTTGCTGTACAGTAGAAAATTGTAAACCAGCTATAATGGAAAAAAAATAAAAATCATTATTAAAAAAAGAAATAATGTAAGGGATCAGAGACATACCAATAATTGGTGAGTTGCCTCCTGCATCAAGAATCATAAGGTTTATTAATTTCCATTACCTATAAAATTGCAATAGAAAGCTATTATCAATATTTCAAAAGTTAGTGGACACACGCACACAGACAAACAGAGTGTATCTTTTAAAATTTTTTTTTCTGTTGGAGTGGCTTTAGTTAATTGTTTTGTTTCTTTTTTAAAAGAAATTATTACTGAAGTTCTGTTTACTCCTCAGCTCACATCTATTAGTCCTATTCCATCTCTAATTAGAGATCAGGGGAGAATTTACAAAACTCCTCCCTCACTTCCACACAAGACCCTTTAATCTAATATAATCAGTAGAGTGAGATGAGAAACTATTCACATTTCCTGGCAAATGGGTTCTCATTAGCTCTATTGAAGTAGTAATATGGATAATTCACTATTCCTAAATTTTGCAAGTCATTTTGGTGGGAATGTAATTGGGAATGAGCAAGATGTCAGGGTAAAATCTTCCATCTTGTCCAGAACTTTCCAACCAAAGTTGGGTTTAAAAAAAAGGCACAATTTCACTTTAAAAAATTACAAAATAACTTAAAAATGTGATGTCAACATCACTGTGTCATGATATTCCTCTTTTCTATCCCTCCTTTTAACAAATAAGCATCAGTGGCTATCCATGGAGCATGGGCTGTGGAACCAGAAGCCAGAAAACTGGCCCCAATCCCCCTTGGCTGTGGTCAGGGAAAACCACCCATGGATGAGACAGGCCTTGCAAAAGTCCCATATTGCCAAGGTGGGAATCAGTTCTCCGTTGGATTTCAGTACTCTACTGAAAGAAGTATGCCAGTGCTACCCATCCCATGAAGCAACATAGCACAGTACTGAACTACCTGTCAACAATGTCTCCAAAGGAGCAAAAGGAGAGGGCTGAGTAAGTGCCTGGATAACTCTGCTGCATAGAATTCTGTGGAGAAACATGTTCCTCTCTACAGCACCCAGAGTATTGAAGCTGGAACTCAATGATGGGGATGGGGGTGGGGGGGATATGGGAAAAGTGTCAGATAAAAATATCAAAGGACATCAAAAGGATGTTTTTTCTGCTGATTGTTTTCATGACTTCAACATGATACCCAAACATGACTTGCTGTGAGAACTTCACCCAAGGATCCCTATACCTGGTCTGCAAGAAATGGAATACCCTGAGTTCTCAACTCACTTGTCCCCCAAATCTGTACCAGCACATTGTGCACATGCTCAAGTGTGGCAGGATAATGGACTCTAGTAAATAATAAACACACTCAGAAAATTGGACCATGTCCTGTAGGCAAGGGAAAACCCAAACCTTGAGCAATATTGCAACAATGTAGAAAACAAAAGAAAGTTTGCCAGCAGCCAACCTCATAAGCAGTAAGAACTAAAAAATACCTATAAGTTTAAGAAATCAATTGCAAGGGGAAGCAAGAGGGTGGAGATGGTGTATTTATACAAGGTTGGAGAAAACTTTACCTATAACCAAGACCAATGAGAAAGTCTCCCACCCAAAAACATAAGTAAAGATGAGAGGTGCCTGCTACTTCACATACAAAAGCAGCAACTCAAAACTCCAAGTAACATGCAGTAAAGTTAGCAATAATCCTCCAGTAACTGGACACAAAGACACAGACTTTTGCAGTCAATCTGATAAAGATATCAAAATAGCTGGTTTGAAGAAACCCAAGAATTACAAGAAAACAGAAACACAATGATATCAGGAAAAAATACATGAGCAAAATGAGAAATTTAACAAAGAAGTAGAAATCATAAAAAAGAATTGAACAGAATTCTGGAGCTGAAGAATTCAATAAATGAAATAAAAAATGAAATTTAGAGGATCTAAAGCAGAATATGCCAAATGGAGGAGAGTATCAGTGAGATACAAAATAGGGGCTTTGAGATGACACATTCGGAAAAGAACAAATAAAAAAACGAAAAAGAACAAAGAAAGCCTACATGATCTATGAGAGACCGTGAAATACAAATATTAAAAGAATGGGGGTTTCCGAAGGAGAAGAGATGGAGAAAAGGGCACAAAGTCTATTTAAACATAAGAGAGCCAAGAATTTCTCAAACCTGGGGAGAGATATGGACATACAAATTCACAAACTGATAGATATAACCTCAAAATAACCTTTTCCATAATATATTGTAATAAAACTGTCAAAAATCAAAGACAAAGAAAGGACACCAAGAGCTGAAAGGAAGAAAAAAGAGTGTAGCCTACAAAGAAATCTTCCTTAAGCTTTCAGAAAATTTCTCAACAGAAACCCTACAAGCCAGGAGGGAGTGGAATGATATATTCAAAGTGTTGGCAGAAAAAAAAATCCAATAAAAAATTATCTATCCTGGAGTTCCCTGGTGGCCTGGTGATTAAGGATTTGATGTTTTCACTGCTGAGGTTCAAGTTCAGTTCCTGGCCCAAGCACATCTGCAAGCTAGAGACACAGAAAAGAAAGAAAGAAGAAAGGGAAGGAAAGAAGGAAGGAAGGAAGGAAGGAAGGAAGGAAGGAAGGAAGGAAGGAAGGAAGGAAGAGATCACAGTGGTGAAATGGGTTAAGAATCTGACTGCAGCAGCTCTGCTCATTGCAGAGGAGTGGATTCTATCCCTGGATTAAAAGATCCAGCACTGCCACAGCTGCAAAACCAGTTTTAATGTTTCTTCTTTCCTTTCTAATTTTATTTATTTCAGTCCTCTCCCTTATTTTCTTAATGAATCTATTAAAACTATTTGTCAGTTTTGTTCATCAGTTAAAAAAAAACAGATCCTAGTTTCATCATTCTTTCCTATTGTATTTTCACTCTGTGTTATCTTTTTTCCACCCTGATCCTTACTATTTCCTTTCTTCTATTAATTTTGGACATAGTTTAGTTTTCCATTTCTAGTTCCTTGTGTTATAAATTTATGGTGATTAAAGTACCTTTATTATTTCTTAATGCAGGCATTCTTTTCCGTGAACTTCCCTCTTTGAACGGATTTTTCTTCATTCCATAAGTTTTGATATACTGTTTTTCCATTTCATTTGCCTCAAGATTTATTTAATTTCTGACTTTATTTCTTCCTTGACCTATGGTGTTCAGTTTCATTTCCTCATATTTGTGAGTCTTTCAGCTTTCTTCTTGTATTTGATTTCTAGTTTCATACTTTTATGACTAGAAAATGTACTAGATACAATTTCAATCTTCTTAAATTTATTGACTTGCTTTGTAGCCTATCATATGCTCTATCTTAGAAAATCTTCCATAGGCACTACTAAAGAGTAGATATGTTTCTTTAAACAGATATTATGTAAATGTTGGTTAAGTCCATCTGTTTTAATGTAGCTTAATTCCAATGTTTCATTACTGATATTTTTTCTGGATGATCTATATATTGTTAAAAGTTGGATTTGCAATAGATATTATTCAGTCATAAAAAAGAATGAAATCCTGCCATTTGCAGCAATGTAAATGGACATAGAAAATATTATGGTTAGTGAAATAATTCAGATAGGGAAAGATTTAGCCATTTAGCCACTTTGTTAATCTTTTTCCAACTGCTTTGTAATTCCTTTGTTTCTTTCTTCTTCTCTTGCTCTCTTTCTTCATAATTTCCTGGTTTTGTGTAGTGGTATGCTTATATTCTTCTCTCATTATCTTTTTTGAATCTACTACAGATTTTGGTTTTGTTCAAACCATAATTTTTACATTAAAGATCTTCTATGAATGAGAATAGAGATAACCATGCAAAGTGAAGTAAGTCAGACAGAGAAAGACAGATATCATATGATATCACAATATGAGGGAACCAAAACAATGATACAAATGAACTTATTTACAAAATAGCAACAGAATCACAAACTTAGAAAAGAAAGAAAGAAGAATGAAGGAAAGAAGGAAGGATGGAAGAAAGGAAGGAAATGAAAAAAGAAAGAAAGAAAGAAAGAAAGAAAGAAAGAAAGAAAGAAAGAAAGAAAGAAAGAAAAGAAAGAAAAGAAAGAAAAAGAAAGAAAAAGAAAGAAAGAAAGAAAGAAAAAGAAAAGAAAGAAAGAAAAGGAAGGAAGGAAGAACTCACCTGTGGTTACCAAAGGTGAACAGCAGGGGATGGAAGGTGGGGGGATGAATTGGGAGCTTGAGATTGGCATATACACACTATTGTATATAGAATGGATGGTCATTGGGAACCTACTGTATATCAAAGAGAAATCTACTCAACAACCTATAATAACCTATATGGGAATGGATAGGTATATATGTGTAACTGAATCACTTTGGCATACAGCAGACACATTTTAAATCTACTACTTTAACTGAAAAAAAAAAGAAATGACAGAAGTGGTTTTAGACAAAAGTTAAATGTCTTTGGTACCATAAGCTATCACTACCACTGCATATAGACATATTTCTGTGCTTTCTAATCTTGTTTCAACTCAGTCCTATTGCCACAGATCCTAATGATGGTATGAAGGAAAGACAAATGTATGACCGATATGAGAAGCTTGTAAACAAAGTTTTTGGTAAGAATTTAAAAAGAAAAAAAATACATATCAACCTACTGCAGTGTATTTCAATCCTGACTTGAGAAATAAAAACTGTAAAAATATTTTGTGACAAATAGGAGAGGATGTTTGAACATTGGACATTTAATGATACTAAAGAATTATTATTTTGCTGATGAGAAAATGACATTAAGATTATATATTTTTGGAACGTTTTTGTCCTTTAAAGAAGCATATTGAAATTTGCAGATAAAACTTTATGACATCTAGGATTTGCTTCAAACTAATCTGTGAAAGTGGGAGAAAGTGGGTAGGAGTACAGATGATGTAAGACTAGCTAATAGCTGACAATTGTTTAAACTGGATAATGGATACAAAGAGGTTATTATAATATTCTACTTTTCAGTGCTTAAATTTTTGCATAATAAAAGGGTTGTTTTTTTTTTTAAAAAAAGAGAGAGAGACACACACACAAAGAAAAAAAGAGCACAAATGTTGATAAGGATATGAAGGCAGGCAGCTACAGCTCTGATTAGACCCCTAGCCTGGGAACCTCCATATGCCATGGGAGAAGACCTAGAAAAAGCAAAAAGACCAAAAAAAAAAAAAAGGATATGAAGTTAAAAGTCTTACACAGTTAGTAAGCATATAAATCAGTTTAGGTACTACAGCTAATCCAATTACATAATGTCCAATCCAATACATAATCTCCAATTATGAAGATTCCTCAAATAATTAAAAATAGATTTACCACATGGTCCATCATTTCTACTATGGGTATGTATCCAATCCAAATAAAATGGGTTATTGAACAGAAACACACTTCCATGTTTATTGTAGCATTAATCACAAAGCCAAGATTTGGAAACAACCCAAGTGCTCATCAGTAGATAAACGACTTTGGGATAAATATACAGTATAATGTTATTCAGCCTTGTTAGTGAGGGCAATCTTGTCATTTGTGGTGATATGGATGAAACCTGGGGGAAATGTGCTAAGTGAGATAAGCCAGACTTAGAAAGAAAAGTACTATATAATGTCACTAATATGTGAAATTTAAAAGAGTTGAACTCATAGGAACAGAAAGCAGAATGATGGTAGGATGAAAATAAACAACCTAAATGTCCATCGACAGAGGAGTGGATCAAGAAGATGTGGTACATATACACAATAGAATATTACTTAGACATTAAAAAGAACGAAATACTGGCATTTTTTGCAACATGGATGGACCTAGAAACTATCATGCCATACAATGAGACACCAACATCAAATGCTTTCACTGACATGTGGAATCTCAAAAAAGGACAGACTGAACTTCTTTGCAGAACAGATGCTGACTCACAGACATTGAAAAACTTATGGTCTCTGGAGGAGACAGTTTGGGGGGTGGGGGGATGTGCTTGGGCTGTGGGATGGAAATCCTGTGAAATCAGATTGTTATGATCATTATACAACTACAGATGTGATAAATTCATTTGAGTAATAAAAAAATTTAAAAAAAGAAAATAATGATGCTCCATGACTTAAAAATATTGTGGGATTGAAATCCTATAAAATTGGATTGTGATGATCACTATACAACTATAAATGTAGTAAATTCATTGAGTAATAAAAAATGATGGCTAACAAAAAAAATGTTGTGTTTTTGTGGTTTGATTCAGCTGTTAGTACATTTTGGCATATTATCTTTATCAAATAAAAACTTTTTAATCAAAAGGCAGTGTGATTTTTGTTACATTCCATTTGAATCTTATTGTGTAGGATATTACAGTGTATGAGGATTCCAACACAACAGCTATGCCAGATATCGCAGAATTTGTGACCTCAGCAATACCTTCTCCTCTTTTGCAACCTCTTCAAAGTATCTTTGATTTCTTTGTTCCTCAGACTGTATACCAAAGGGTTCACCATAGGAATCACCATAGTGTAGAAGACTGATGCAAATCTGTCAAAGCTGGAAGAACTTCCAGTGCTAGAACTTAAATAAACAAAGACACTTGCGGTGTAAAAGAGACTAACTGCTGTCAAGTGAGAAGCACAGGTGTTGAAAGCCTTGGACCTGCCTTTAGCTGAAGTGATCTTCATGATGGAGATGACAATATAGACATAGGATATCATGATAACTAGGGCATTTACTATCCCAAAGATCATAGTTAATACAATAGTTAAAAGTTGTAAGAAGAATGTGTCAGTGCAGGAAAGAACTAACAGTTGGGGCATGTCACAGAAGAAGTGGTGGATGACATTAGGCCCACAGAAGTGGAGCTGAAGCATGGCACACACTTGGGACAGAGAACCAGAGAGTCCAGCCATATAGGACCCCAGCACCATCTGACCACAGAGAGTGGGTGACATGATTGATGAATAGAGGAGTGGGTTACAAATGGCAGCATATAAATCATAAGCCATGACTGTCATGAGACAAGATTCACTCAGTCCCATGGTCAAAAAAACCAAACTCTGAACCAAACAGCCCACATAGGTGATAATTTTTTGATTCTGGAAGAAGTTATAGAGCATCTTGGAAGCTGTGGCGCTCACATAGCAAATATCAATGAAGGACAGATTACTAAGGAAGAAGTACATGGGTGTGTGGAGGTGGGCATATATTCTTATTAAGATGATGAGGCACATATTCCAAGTCAGGGTTGTCATATAGATCAACAGGAATACAACAAAGAGCATTGCTATGATTCTGGGAAAATCTGAGAATCCCACGGAGATGAAAGAGGTGATCTCTGTAGTATTTCCTCCCCTAATCATTGGATTGGTGCTCCTGAAATCAGAAAAAAAGACAAGGGAATGCATTGTTGACTCAGGTAAAATGGCAGCATTACAATTCTCATATGTGGCATATTTTTCCTCCATTGAATACTGGAAAAATGCAAATGTGTCACTGTCCTGAGAGGAAAACCCCCAGCTTTTCATCTAGAATTTTAAGCAATGCCTTCTGAGTACTTCAGGTTCTCAGTTATTTCATGAGGTCTCATTAAACTTAAAAGGTATATTTTATGAGGAGTTCCCATTGTGGCCCTGTGGTAACAAATCTGACTAGTATCCATGAGGATGAGGATTCAATTCCTAGCCTTGTTCAGTGGGTTAAGGATCTGGCATGCAGTGAGCTGTAATGCAGTTCACAGATGTGGCTTGGATCCTCTGTTGCTGTTGCTGTGGTATAGGCCAGCAGCTGTAGCTCTGATTTGATCTCTAACCTGGGAACCTCCATATGCCACAGGTGTGGCCCTAAAAAGACCCCTAAAAAAAGACTTATTTTATGATAACTTTTGTCCCTCCCTGTGTATATTTATTGTGACTTTATATGTAACATGCATCTTCAAAGTCTTCCTGAAATCCACTATTAAATTTTAACATTTTACACTGCATAAAATGATATGTACACAGTGCAACAAAAAAAGTAAACGTCCTACAGCTGAGCTGTTCTCTGACCAATAAATTTGAACTTCAGCAAAAAGACATATTTTAAAAGTTGATTGAAAATGTTTAAACGAAAATAGAAATCCTGTGAGAACACATATAATGATGATATCATTGATTAAAATAACAAGTTTTTAAGAGACTTCTAATAATTCAATATAGAGCTTCTGCTTTACAATCACTACACATAAGTGCATCATTTTAGAATAAGTTTGAAATAGCTATTCTTTCCCAGATAACCATTTAGACAGATTTTTAATTTAATTTAAGGAAAGACTCCCAAATTCATTCAATGAGGCCACTATTACTCTGATACCAAAATCAGACAAAAACACTACAAGAAAGACAGTTACAGGCCAATATGTTTGATGAATATAGATGCAAAAAGCATCACCAAAATTAGCAAAACAAATCCAATAATATATGAAAAGGATCACAAACCATGATCAAGTTGGACCTCTTACAGGTCCAAGGAATGCTTCAACATATGACAATCAAGCAATGTCATACACCACATTAACAAAAGGAAAGGAAACATTTGAAATAGCTGTGCTCTCCATGATGGTCATCTAGATAAAATTTAAAAATTACTTTTTTGCTCTTTTTGCTTTTTTAGGGCTGCACCCATGCCATATGGAAGTTCCCAGTTTAGGGAAAGAATTGCAGCTATAGCTGCCAGCCTAAACCACAGCCACAGCAAAGCAGGATCCAAGCCACATCTACAACCTACACCACAGCTCATGGCAATGCTGGATCCCTGACCCACTGAGTCAGGGTAGGGGTCAAACCCACATCCTCATGGATTGTAGACAGATTTGTTTCCATTGTACCACAATTGGAACTCCCTAAAAATTACTCCTTTACTCATAAAAAATTACACCATAAATAATAACTCCTCACATTTTATACAAATATATTCAATACATCAAGTCCAAAATGATGTGGAAAATTACATCTGATTTATAATCCTGATATACACAGAATGGATGCCCAATTAAATTATGAAATAGGCCTTCTTAGGGAAGTCTTTATACACAATTCCAAAATGATGCTAGAAGAACTCACTACTGGCCCCCACTCCTGTCCTGATTTTAAGATATTTTGCCTCCTGGGAAACAGTGTAGTACTCTGTGAAAGGTCAGACGTTAGAGATTTAGTTCTCAGTGATATAATCAAGATAACAACATAGGTCATTCCTGACTTCAGTTCCCGCCACCAAAAAAAAATTTTTGCAGCATTCCCATAGTTGCGCAGTGGAAAGGAGTCCAACTAGGAACCATGAGGTTGTTGGTTCGATCCTTGGCATTGCTCAGTGCGTTAAGGATCTGGCATTGCCCTGAGCTGTGGTGTAATTCAAAGACGCAGCTCAGATGGGGCATTGCTGTGGCATTGTTGTTGCATTGCTATTGCTAAGGCATAGGCCAGCAGCTGTAGCTCCAATTAGACCCCTAGCCTGGGAACCTCCATATGCCACAGGTGCAGCACCAAAAGGACAAAAAATATATATGTGTTAGCAATTATTCACAGACAAGATAACATGTGAAAATCTTAAAACACAGGAATAAGGCAGAAGCACACCCCTAGACCACAGAGATGGAGAAGGCCCACATTAGAAGGGTAGAGGAGCAGCACATTTCACTGCATTGCCCCTCCCCTATGTGACACAGTACTACACCAAGAGGACCCCTCTTGGCCTCTGCTTTCTTTAGTGAGAAAAAGAGAGGCCGATATGTACCTCCAGCTCCCCCAGCATTATGTGTCACTGCTCAGGAGGGCCACTTCAGTCTCATTTCCTAGAAGCTATGTGGTAATCCATGGGGTTTGACCACTGGGAATCAGATTGTGCCAGAGAAGAGGGACAGGATTTGCAATAATTAGTACTTTGAGCAGACTGAGTTCCTGCTTGCAGCAGTTCTGCCTGATATGAGACTCCATACAGTGAGCCTTGAAGCCTATTCTCTTGCATCCCTAATTCCTAATCCTCCCTACTACTGAGGTTATTCTCAAGCACTACCCCTACAGGAAGCATGGCTGGAACACTCAGAAAATTACACAAGCCAGGAGCACATGAGTGGAGTGTCCAGTCAGTGGCTCTGCCCATCTGCAGACCAAAGCTAGTGGCTCCATCAGGCCAGGAAACTTGTGCAGTTACCCAAATATGGAGCCTTGCCAGTCTTGGGGCCTGTTCTATCACCATGCTCAGGCAAGGAAGCTAGTTGCTAGCCTGAACTACTGCTGAATACAGCCTTCAGCCATACATGGTTAGAAGAACTAACCAATGGATCTGGAAAGCTGCATAACCCATCCTACAACTCTGCTTTCAGTAGCATGTGAGCAGAGAGCCCAATCAATGGCTGTGCCTCTCTTAATGCCACTCTTGGCCCAAATACCAAGGCAGAAATCCTATCAACTGTGTCAAACCATTGTCATCTTCTCCCCAACTTCAGAACATGGACAGTGTCCTCACCCATAAATAGACTTTAATAGCTAGCTAGCCCCAGCAGCCCAAGGGTATTACTAGATGACCCATCTAGAACTCCAAGCTGAACTGAATGGGGAATAGCTTTTGTTGCCAAGGCAAACACATGAAAAGACAACTAAGTGAAATTAAGAATGCATTAACAAAATGAACAAAATTAGTTCAACAAAGAAAGAGAAACCACACACACACAGAGACACACACATACACACACACGAAAGCAGGAGCTCTTGCTGTGGTGGTGGGTTAAGAAAACAACTGCAGTGACTTGGGTCACTGTAGAGGTTCAGGTTCAATCCATGGCCTCGCAGAGTGAGTTAAAGAATCTGTCATTGCTGTAGCTGCAGCTGGGGCTCAGATTTAGTCCCTGGCCCAGGAATTTCCATATGCCATAGGTGTGACATAAACAAACAAACAAACAAAAAAACCCAGAAATCCTAGGGGTTAATAATAAAATGACTGAAATGAAGAAATCAATAGAGTGTTTTAACACTACACTCAACCAAGCAGGAAGAATCAGTGAGATAGAAAATAAGTCATTTTAAATTATTCTGTCAAAGAAAACAAAAGAATGAAAAAAATTTAAGAACTACAAGACTTACCATGGGACACCATCACCATCAAGACAAAAGATATGCGCATTTTGGTATTCCTAGAAGAGAAAGGAATAGAAAGAATACATAAATCATTAATGACCAAAAGCTTCCCAAATCTGGGGAACAAAAGAGACATTCACGTTCAAGAGATCCCTAAGCCCCCAACAAGGTGTCATAAAGGGCTACATTGACAAATATTACAGTTAAGCTGTTAAATGTCAAAGGTGAGAATTTTGAAAACAACAAGAAAAAGGCAACCTATCACCTAAAAGGGAACTCCCCCTCATAAAATAATGGGCTGATTTCTCCTCAGAAAATTTTTAGGTCAGGAGAGGGCCCTTTCTTTCTTATTGGAAGAAAAACTATTAACCAAAAATACTATACATGGTAAAGTGTTCCTTCAGAGATAAAACTGTTAAAACCAAAGAAAAGCTGAGGATATTCATCACAGCCAGACCTGCCTTCCAAGAAATGCCAGAAGGTACTTCACAAGGAAATAAACATTTGAATGTAGGTGTAAGATGCACTGGTAAGTGTAATATAGAGTCAAAGTCATATGTTTTAATATTGTACTTGTGGTATCTAATGCACTTATGCTGATTTAAATTTTAAAAATAGACGTCTAAACAAAGCCATAGATACAATAATTCATATATTAAAACTTGTAAATTGCAACATTAATAACATAAAAAGTAAGGGCAGGGGATGAAGCAGTGTCAAATGTAGGAATGACATCCAAGTTAAATTGTTATCAGCTTAAAATTGGATGTTATAAATATATTTCCTGTAAGCCTCATGGTAACCACAAAGGAAAAACCTGTAGTTTCAACACAAAAGATTATGATAAAATGTCAAAGTTTACTGCTACACAAAGACATCACTTCAGAAAAGAAGACAGCAAGATAAGAAGCAAGGAATAATGAGTCTATAAAACAGAAACAATTAACAATTTGTCAGTAATGTCATAAACTATCAATCATTATTTTAAACATCAGCAGATTAAATTCTCCTGACAAAAGACATAGACTGTCTAAATAAATACAAAAGCAATATGCAACAATGCGTTTCTTTCAAGAGTGTCATTTTAGCTTTAAAGATAGAGGCTGAGAATGAAAGTGTAGGAAGATGTTTCAAGCCAATGGTAACCAAAATACTCAATGGAGAGAAGAAATTCTCTTCAATGTGTGGTATAGGGAAAATTGGATATTCATATGAAAAGAATGTGACTACTAGATCTCAATCTTACACCACTCAAAAAAATTATCTTGAAGGGAACTAAGGCTTAAATAAATGGTTCTATATAACCAATGACCATAAAACTCCTAGAAGAAAACAAGGGGGGGAAATTTCTTGATATGGGCCTTGGCAATGATTTTTTTTGAATAAGGAAAAAGCAAAAAAACAAATCTCAAAAATCAACAAGTGGATTTGTATCAAATAAAATAACCTTCTGCACAGCAAAATAATTAGCTTTTAAAAAGAGAGAAAAAGCAACCTATGGAATGAGAGAAAATACTTGCAAACCACACATATGATAAAGGATGAATTAAAAAATATATGAGATATAGAACTCAATACCAAAAATAATTTCAATAGGAACCCAATTAGCAATTAGGCAAAGGGACTGAATACGAAGACAACCAAGTGCCATAGACACATGGAAAGTTGCTTAATATCACTAATCATCAGAAAAATGACGATCAAAATCTTAATGAGCTATGACCTTGCACATGTTATAATGGCTATTATCAAAATGAAGAGATAACAAATGTTAGTGAGAATGTGTAGAAAAGGGAACCCTGTTCACTGCAATGGTAATGTAAGTTGGTGCAGCTACTATGAAAAACAGAGTGAAGTTTACTCAACCAGAAATAGAACTGCATATTCAGCAATTTCACTTCTGTGTATATATACAAATGAAACACAATCACTGTCCAGAATAGATATCTACAGCCCCATGTTCACTGCAGTTTTATTTACAATAGCCAAGACATTTGAATGAATAAAGAAATCATGATATATATACATTTCAGGCATCAGAAAACCTTGAGGGCATTGTGCTAAGTAATATAAGTCACATAGAGAAAGACAAATACTGTATGATCTCACTATGTGTGGGGGAAAAATCATAGAAGAGTTCCCATTGTGGCTCAGTGGAATCGAATCTGACTAGTATCCATCAGGACACAAGTTTGATCTCTGGCCCCACTCCATGGATTAAGGATTCAGCATTTCCAAGAGCTGTGGGGTATAGGTCACTGACATTGCTCAGATCTGGCATAGATGTGGCTGTGGCTGTAGCCAGCAGCTGTAGCTCTGATTCAACCCCTAGCATGGGAACTTCCATATTCCATAGGTGCAGCCCTAAAAAATAAAAAGAAAATCATAGAAGCAGAGACCAAGTCTGTGGTTCCAAAGAGGCAGAGGATGGAGAATGGGAGAATTGGGAGAAGGTGGTCAAATGTATAAACTTTCAGTTATAAGATAAATGAGTTCCAGGAATGTAATAGTCAACATAATGACAATAATTGAGAATTCTATATTGTATATTTGAGAGTTGTTAATGCTTTGAATTTTTCACCATTGAGAATGATGTCAGTTGTGGATGTGTCATATATGGCTATTAGTATGTTATGGTAGTTTCCCTCTATTTCTTGCTCACTTTCCAGAGAGTTTTTATCAGAAACAGGTGTTGAATTTTATCAAAAGCTTTTGACGCATCTATTGAGATGATCATATGGTTTTTATTCTTCAGTTTGTTGATGTGGCATGTCATAGTCATTGCTCTGCAGATACTGAAAAACCCTTGCATTCTAGCAATAAATCCCACTTGATCATGGCGGGATATAACTTTTTAATTTATTTTTGGATTCAGTTTGCTGGTATTTTGTTGATGATTGTTGCATCTATGTTCATAAGTGATATTGGCCTGTAATTTTCTTTTTCTCTGTGTGATATCCTCTGATTTTTGTATCAGGGTGATAGTGTTCTCATAGAATGAACTTGGAAATGTTCCTTCCTATGCAATTTCTAGAGGAGTTTCAGAAAGGTAGGTGTTAACTTTTATGTGAATGTTTGACAGAATTCGCCTGTGAAGCCATCCAGTCCCTGACGTTGGTTTTTTGGACTTCTTTAACCATAGTATGAATTTCAGTTCTTATGATTGGTCTACTCATATTTTCTATTTCTTTCTGGTTCAGTCTTGGGAGGTTGTACCTTTCTAAGTATCTGTCCGTTTCTTCTAGTTGTCCAATTTATTGGCATATAGTTTGCTTGTAGTAGTCTCTTATGATCCTTTGTATTTCTGTGATGACCATTGTAACTTTTTCTTTTTCATTTCTCATTTTATTGATTTCAGCCCTCTCCCCTTTTTTTCTTGGTGAGTCTGGCTAAAAGTAAATCAAATTTTTAATTTTTTTTAGGAACCAACTTTTGGTTTCATTGATCTTCTCTATTGTTTTCTTTGTCTCAATTTCATTTATTTCTGCTGTGATCTTTATAAGTTATTTCCTTCTAAAAATTTTAGCCTTTGTCTCTTCTTGCATCTCTAGTTTCAGAATGGGGGAAGATCTTTGCAAATGAAGTGCTCAACAAGGGATTAATCTGCTAAATACATAAATATCTCATTGAGCTTTCTACCAAAATAACAAAAAACCCCAACAATGGGCAAAAAATCTAGATAGACATTTCTCCAAAGAAGACAGACATGTGGCAAAAAAAAAAGCACATGAAAAGATGCTCAACATCACTAATTATTAGAGAAGTGCAATTCAAAACTACAATGACATATCACCTCACACCAGTCAGAATAGCTATCATCCAAAAGTCTACAAACAATAAATGATGGAGAAAGTGCAGAGAAAAGGGAACCCTCCTGCACTGCCTGTGGGAATGTAAGCTGATGCAACCACTATAGAGAACAGTATGGAAGTTACTTTAAAAACAAACTTTAGAATTTCCATATGATCCAGAAATCCCACTCCTGGGCATCTATCCAGGGAAAATCATAATTCAAGAAGATACATGGACTCCAATATTCATTGCACTGCTATTAAAAATAACCAAGACATGGAAGCAACTTAAATGTCCATCAACAGAAGAATGGGTGAATAAGATGTGGTACCTATATGCAATGGGATACTACCCAATCACAAAAGAGAAGGAAATAATGCCATTTGCACCAACATGAATGGACCTAGAGATTTTCATACAACATGAAGAAAGATAGAAAGTCAAATATCACATGATATATGTGGAATCTAATGAAAATGATATAAAAGAACTTCTTGATAATACAGAAACAAACTCAAATTTCAAAACTGATTTTAGGAGTTCCCGTCGTGGCGCAGTGGTTAACGAATCCGACTAGGAACCATGAGGTTGCGGGTTTGGTCCCTGCCCTTGCTCAGTGGGTTAACGATCCGGCGTTGCCGTGAGCTGTGGTGTAGGTTGCAGACGCGGCTCGGATCCCGCGTTGCTGTGGCTCTGGCGTAGGCCGGTGGCTGCAGCTCCGATTGGACCCCTAGCCTGGGAACCTCCATATGCCGTGGGAGCGGCCCAAGAAATAGCAACAACAACAAAAAAGACAAAAAGGCAAAAAAAAAAAAAAAAACTGATTTTATGGTTACCATAAATGAAACCATTGTAGAGAGGAAACAATGGGGAGGGTGAGAGTAACATATATACACTATGGTATAAAAGAGATGCTTAATGAGAACCTACTGTATAGCATAGGAAAATCTACTCAATGGTTTGTAATAGCCTACATGGGGAAAAATAAGTACATGTATTACTAATTCACATTGCTGTACACCTGAAACTAATACAACATTTTATGTCAACTATATGCCAATAAAATTAAATAAAAAGAAAGCTGTTAAGAGAGTAAATTTTAAAAGTTCTCATCCCAAGGAAAAAAATTGTACCTGTAAGAAATATGGACATTAACTAATTTTAATATGGTAATCATTTTGCAATATTTATTTATATCAAATCATTATGTTGTACATCTTAAATGTCTACAATATTATATATCAATTCCATCTCAACAAAACTGTAAAAAAAAGTTTTAGTTCTGATACCTTCTCCCTTTATGTCGCAGTAGGTCAAACACACTTGTCCAATATACTCACAATGAAGTGAGCACAGCCAAACACCCAAACTATAAAGCAAATGGGATATAGATGCTCAGCACAAAATCAAGTACCACAATCCTGCTCAAGAGCTGTTGGTTATTATTATCACTGATGGTTTACAGATAACCATGAATCAATAGATGTGCCCAGGGACAGGAATGCCAGCAGTGCTAGAGTTTTATGGGTTAATTTGTGGAAATACCTGAGGCATCATCAGCCCTGTACACAGTCATGTATCTTTGCCTCAAGGCAGGAGTAGATTCAGACTTCATTTAGAGGCAAGTCAAGTGAGCTGTGGCCATGAAGATACAAATCACCTAAAGCATGTTCAATTTACTTTGCTTGAATTTGAGAACATATGGGTCTATTGAAAATTGGCATCAATCTATGATGGGCCTTGATGTCCGGAGTCAAAGCAAATATTTCAATCTTTAAATACCACAAAGGTATATTTCTACTTTTTGCTGGTACATTCAGCATGTTACAGGTCCCTGACAGATTCATAACAGATTACATCTGACACTGTCCATAACCCAAACTGAGGTGAAAGAGAAAATCAATAGTAACATCCAAGAAAACTCTGGAAATGATTAATAATTGAAAGGAGTTGAACTTTCAGAAAACAAAAAGTAGTATAAATGTTGACAATTAATTGTCCTTGTAAGAATAGATGTGTCAAAAGAGCAAATAGAAATTTAAGAAATAAATTTTGTTATCAGTAAGAATTTAATATCTGATAAAGTCAGTATGTAAACTTGATAAAGGATAAACTCTACCATAAATGGTCTGTGAGACCCAGTTCCCTATAAGTAAAAAGCATTAGGGAAATAAATACATAAGCACTTTTATACTCTTGAGATGGGAAACATTTCTGAAATATAACACCAACACAGAAACAATAAGGAAAATATGATATAACAATTCAAATATGGTTATGGCTAAAATTTCCCTTACATAAAATGCTTTTTAATAATAATTGATGAACTGGTGAAAAATAGTCACAAAATATAAAAATATAATATGGCAAAGTGTTTAATTTAAAAGGCATGAGTTTTTGGGTTGAGTCCTTAGGGTTTTCTAGGTATAGTATCATGTCATCTGCATACAGTGACAGTTTTATCTCTTCTCTTCCTATATGGATGCCTTTGATTTCTTTTGTTTGTCTAATTGCTGTGGCCAGGACTTCCAAAACTATGTTGAAGAGCAGTGGTGAGAGTGGGCATCCCTGTCTTGTTCCAGATTTGAGTGAGAAGACTTTCAGTTTTTCCCCATTGAGGATTATATTTGCTGTGGGTTTATCATAAATGGCTTTGATTATATTCAGGAATGTTCCCTCTATACCCACTTTGGCGAGGGTTTTGATTATGAATGGATGTTGAACTTCGTCAAATGCTTTTTCTGCGTCTATTGCGATGCGTGTACCCGCATGTTCATTGCAGCACTATTCACAATAGCCAGGACATGGAAACAACCCAAATGTCCATTGACAGATGATTGGATTCGGAAGAGGTGGTATGTATACACAATGGAATACTACTCAGCCATAAAAAAGAATGACATAATGCCATTTGCAGCAACATGGATGGAACTAGAGAATCTCATCCTGAGTGAAATGAGCCAGAAAGACAAAGACAAATACCATATGATATCACTTATAACTGGAATCTAATATCCAGCACAAATGAACATCTCCTCAGAAAAGAAAATCATGGACTTGGAGAAGAGACTTGTGGCTGCCTGATGGGAGGGGGACGGAGTGGGAGGGATCGGGAGCTTGGGCTTATCAGACACAACTTAGAATAGATTTACAAGGAGATCCTGCTGAATAGCATTGAGAACTATGTCTAGATACTCATGTTGCAACAGAAGAAAGGGTGGGGGGAAAAATGTAATTGTAATGTATACATGTAAGGATAACCTGACCCCCTTGCTGTACAGTGGGAAAATAAAAAAAAAAATAAAAGGCATGAGTAGGAGTTCCTGTCATGGCACAGTGGAAACAAATCCCACCAGGAACCGTGAGGTTGTGGGTTCAATCCCTGGTCTCACTCAGTGGGTTAAGGATCCGGTGTTGCCAGGAGCTGTGGTGTATGCTGGCACTATGGCTCTGATTGTACCCCTAGCCTTGGAACCTCCGTATGCCATAGGTGCAGCCTAAAAAGACAAAAGAAAAAAAAAGGGGGACGCATAAGTAAATACTGCTGTTGAGTACACAAAATGGTCCTACCTTATTGAGGAAAAAATACTTTATGTAATTTATATAATCTTCTCTCTCTCTCCACACACACACACACACACACACACACACACACACACACACAAAATGTGAGCTGGTTACAAATGCCTAAAATAATCATTGGTATGGAGTTGATGTTCTTCTTTGCACTTGTTGGTTGTTTTTCAATTTTCCACAACTCCTATCTTTATAATAAGAACAAGTTATTAAAATATATTAAACTTTAATCCTAAATAGTAGCTAAGAAGAGAGATAAAAAAGTGGGAAAATGACAGGGAGAGAATGAAAGATAGAGAATGACAGGGAGAACAGACTCAGACTTTCCTGATTTATTACTGGATGTGTGACCCATAGAAAATTATTAATCCCTCAGACACCTCATTGATACATGGGGCTCTTAATACTTATAGGGTTGTTTCAGGGATTGAATGACATAAAGGCCTTAAAACAGTGAGCAATCAATAAATGTTGGCAATTGTCATTCTTATGGAATTCCTCACTGTAAAGGAAAAAATAAGGGAGAACTAAAACAAAAGGACCAAGGAGTTCTTCCAACTACCATATGCTCCAGCAATCCAACTCCTGGGCGTATATCTCAAGAAAACCATAATTTGCCAAGATACATGCACCTCAATGTTCACTGCAGCGCTGTTTACAATACCCAAGATATAGAATCAACCTGAATGTCCATCTACAGAGGATTTGATAAAGAAGACATTTAGCATATATACAATGGAATATTACTCAGCCATAAAAAAGAACGAAATAATGCTATTTGCAGCAACATGGATGGGCATAGAGATTATCATATGGAGTGAAGTAAGCCAGACAAAGAAAAATAAATATCATATGAGATCACTAATGTGTGGAATCTAATTTAAAATGATGAAAAAATCATTTACAAAATAGATGGAATTCCTGTTGAGGCACAGCAGGTTAAGGATCTGGCATTGTCTCTGAGGTGGTACAGGATCAAACCCTGACCCAGCACAATGAATTAAAGATCTGGCATTGCCACATTTGGGGCATGGACCACAGCTGTGGCTTCAGTTGGATCTCTGGCTCAGGAACTACAATATCCTGCATGTGCATCCAGAAAAAAAAAATCGTACAAAACAAAAACAGGCTCAGGTTTTTGAAACCAAACTTATGTTTACCAGAGGGTAAATGTGGGGAGAGGGATAAGTAAGGGGTTGGGACTGATATATATAAACTACCATGTATAAAATAGGTAACAAGCACCTACTGTACAGCACAGGGAAATCTACTCAATACTGTGCCATAACTTGCATGGGGAAAGAAACAGAATGGAAGTATACATATATGTGCAACTGATTCACTTTGCTGCACACCTGAAACTAACACAACCTTGTCAGTCAACTGTACTCTAATTAAATTGTTTTAAAAATGAGTTCCTAAATTAGATGGCCTCTAAACCTAAACTCAGAATATTGTTAATAAATGACTGATTTATTTCCATGCTATTTCATCATCTCTCATTCAGCAAAATTGTAAACACCCGATGCTGCTTTTATGCTCCATCAACACCAACTACAATTGAACTGATGGTACTCTCACTACAAATAATATGTGGACTAGTGGAGATGCTACGCTATTTAATGATAAGCATCTCATGTACTAATATTTATATAATTAAATAAATATATTATAATACATTAGGAAATGGTTCTTTTACTCCCTTTTGAATATGAAAGTATAAATGTATTTGTTTTATTTCATTTTATGGTTTTACTAAATTTAAAATCTTTCTGTTTACTCTTACAATAGGGTGCTGCTAATATGTTTCTCAGATGATTTGTCCAAGATGAGTAGGAATCAAAGAAAATATTTTGAAAATAAAAACTCTCACACACAACATCTCCAAAACATCAACATAATTATTCAATTCAGTAAAACCACGCAAGATTTTGCCCAATTGCTTGTTAAGAAATTCTTCACTTTGTGAATACCTTTTGAAACAGACTCAGCCACAACTAAGCATTCTGTGTAACCCAGCACTCCCAGAAAAGAATGAAGAGTAGTGCATTGTTTTACTTATTCATGAAAAAAATTGTCATAAAAATTTCTGTTGTTAGACTTTGGTAAACTAGAGGAAAAGCAAATGTATTCTGAATGTATTCACTCTTTTTGATTAAAAATTCTTAACGTGTTCATCACATCTTAATATTTAGAAGAAAAAAAATGACTGAGGTAAATATTGCTTGGAGATTTCACTACGGAGATAGAGCTAATCAAAACTTTGTCCAAAGATGATCTACAAAGGACATGGTCATTTGCCAGGTTGTGCAGGGTACAAAATAATGTGAAGAAAGCCAGGAATGGTGCTGGATGAAGAACAAGATAAGTAAAAGAAATTTAAAGTGACAGCTATACCAACACTACCTGTACTAGGAGCGGGCATGTCTGATGACTGTGTCACCTGTATCATCAGACCCCCAAGGTATCCATCATGAGAGGGGACAGCTATTTGAAATATTTCAAAAGGCCAGTGCAGGAGTTCCCGTCATGGCGCAGTGGTTAACGAATCCGACTAGGAACCATGAGGTTGCGGGTTTGGTCCCTGCCCTTGCTCAGTGGGTTAACGATCTGGCATTGCCGTGAGCTGTGGTGTAGGTTGCAGACGCGGCTCAGATCCTGTGTTGCTGTGGCTCTGGCATAGGCTGGTGGCTACAGCTCCGATTGGACCCCTAGCCTGGGAACCTCCATATGCCGTGGGAGCAGCCCAAGAAATAGCTAAAAAGACAAAAAAAAAAAAAAAGACAAAAAAAAAAAAAAAAAAAAAGGCCAGTGCAATGGTACTTGAGGACTTCGTCATACCATTATGGAGAAACAATGAATCCAAGCTGTATATTGAAATCGACATCAAATTAATTATATTTTTTAAATTAGATTCCTCAGGAAAAAGTAAATCAAAAGAGTCCATGGGATGGATAAAGTTTGGAAACACAGACAGGCATTTTAAATCTTAGGAAATTTCCCTGAATTGAAGTAAATTATTATTTTAATTCAGCACTCGGTTAACTTGTACAATGTGTTGGGCTTCGTAGACATGATTTCATTTGATTTTACAGGATCCTATCACCCCCTCGTTTTCAGGGGAAAAAAATGGAAGGAAACAGAGTTCAAGATTACATTCTTGAGAAACTGCAGAACTAGTCCTCAACATTTGTCTCCCACCAGAGTGAGGACCTAAAATTTTAGGGTAGAGATCATCCTTTCACTGAAAGTCATAGAATCTGGGTAAGGAGAAAGAGAACATGAGGAAGAGCTCTATGAGGGGGGTATGGACATGAGGAGGGGGGAAGAGTTGAAGAATGAAAGAAACAGAACTATAAACTTTGCTCCATGAACATCCTCCTAAAAGATTCACATGGCTATAGAGATAGCACAGAACCCACTGTTCTCTCTAAATCTCATCCTCTCACCTTGACTCCGTTCCCAAGAAGACAGAGTTCTTGCCAAAGGTTGACACTGTGTATCTCGTTCTCCCATAAAATTTTTCAGGTGGGCCCTATTGCCCTTCAAGATAGGAACTTTGTCATTGAGCTGGCTGTTCATCACTGCCAGAGAGATTCTCACAGGGGTGTTACTCTTAAATATGGTACTATAGGCAGAGGTGAAAGGAGAAGGACAATTAGAGAGAGGAACCTCTCCAGGTACTTGCTCTCTGGAGTCAGTGTTGTCATGGAGCTTTTGTCCCTGCTAATTTCACGCTCCACTTTGCCATGCCCCTTCTGGATCCATTCCCTACTTTCCAATAGTCCAATCATAATCTTAGGATTATAGCTTTTCTTTTAATGAACTCAAAGTCATTAGAGCTAGAAAGACCCAGGGATTTTTTAGTCCAATACCATCAATATCCAGGTGAGGACCTGAAGCCTGTAGAGCTAAGGGATTTGTCAAGATGACAAAGCAAGTTGGTAAGAATAACTTGAAACAATTATGTTAAGCATGTGCACTTCCTGTTTACTAAGTAGTTTCATTATACACATATACACATACACACATACTCTATTATATGTATACATACAGGAGTTCCCGTTGCGCCTCAGTGGGTTAAGAACCAGACTAGTATCCATGAGGATGCATGTTTGATACCTCACCTTGTTCAGTGGGTTAAGGATCCTGCTTCATCAAGCTGTGGCATAGGTCACAGATGCAGCTTGGATCCTGTGGCCATGACGTAGGCCTGCAGCTAGTGCTTAGATTCTCCCTCTACCCTGGGAACGTCCATATGCCATGGGTGTGGCCCTAAAAATAATCAATTAAGTAATTTAAAATAAAAATTTTAAAATAGCTATATAGACATGGCTCGGATCCCGCGTTGCTGTGGCTCTGGCATAGGCTGGCAGCTACAGCTCTGCTTAGACCCCTAGCCTGGGAACCTCCATGTGCCATGGGAGCAGACCCAGAAAAAGGCAAAAAGACAAAAAAAAACATATATATATATATATATATATATATATATATATATATATATATACACATTTTCTCAAATATGTTATCTGAAACAATTACCACAGCAGCCCTGTGAGGCAGACATAACATGATTTCCCATGATAAGTGAGGAATTTGAAGCAAGAAGACATACAAAAATTGAAAAAGCTAATTCATGACAGGGCCACAAATTATTATGGTTACACCCATGGGTATTGGTATCAACATATCACAAATTGGGGTGGGAGTCTGGCTTTTCCACTTGAGTGCTGTGTGACCTTGAGCAAATTAACCACGCTGAGCCTCAGAATTATCGCTTCAGGTTTTCATAAAATGAAGCTGACAGTAGGAGCTATTTCATTGAGTAGTTCTTCCTAGACAGAATCAAATTAGGGAATGCTCATAAATCATTATGTAGAGTATCTATTACATAGCATGCCTTCTATCAATAGTAGGTGTGAGGTTTTCTGAATTGGATTTCTTTCAATACATTATGCCGCATTACTATTTATTCATTAAAATACCTACCTCAGCTCATTTCCATAAAACTTCTGTGTTTTTTTTTTAATAGTGGTGCTCATCTATTCTGCCCTACTAGGAATGTTTTAGCAAGGTCCCACCCTTGATTTCATCTACTTCAGCTAACCTTAATTCCAGGGAAAATGGGATGGTTGGGGCAAAGAACTAAATATATTCTTTTGTTCTTGCTAATATGCTAGTAGTTTCATATTCCCATGATAAAAGCTAGTCATATAATCATTGAAACCAAACAGATTCTTCTTTTTTTCAAGAGGTAGTTTTTATTTAAACAAAACAGAAAAAAAGAAGTTATTGATCCCCTCGCAAGCACCAGATGCTATCAGTGGTCCCACGGTTACAATGGTTCATAAAACATGGTCTCATCCTCAAGGAATGTGCAGTGTCACTGAGAGTTTCTGATTCATACACAGATACAGTCAGTGATGTAGGTGTCGTGCCAAAGGTCAGAAGAGGCTTCCTATAGGGAAAGCCACCTGACTTCCCTTGAGAAGCATGAGTAAGATGTGGGATGCTGAACCTCTTGAAATGCAGATGCCTCAACTTTGAGGTGAAGAACTTAATAGTCTAACATAAAGCCTTATGAGAATCAAATGTGAGAATTCAAGGAAACCATCCTATCTCAGAGGTTTTTCATACTTGTAAAAGCCAATTGAAGTTATTGAACTAACCCCACCTGCCTCAATAAACATTGCTCCACTTCTTCAGCCTTCTTTCTAGAAGACTATGACTCCTGCTTAGAATTGGAAACCAACAAAATTGATCCCTTTATCTTCACGGAATAACCTTGGTTTGTCTCATATAATACATTGTGTCTTCAAGCCTCTTTAATTTTTCTGATATAAGTATAGCTAACCCAGCTCTCTTTTGGCTTCCATGTACATGAATTTTCTCTTTTTCTACCCCCTCACTTTTATTCCACGTGTGTTCTTAAAGTTGTAATGAGTCTTTTATAGGCAGCATATACTTGGGCATAGCTTCTTTATCCATTCACTACTCAGTGGGTTTGACTGGATATTTTAGGGTTATTACAGTTAAAGTAGTATTGATAGGCATGAACTTACAATTTCTGTTTAGTGACTCTTTTTCTTGCTGTTTAATAATTCCTTTATTGCTTTCTTCTCTTTGCCCTTTTCCCTATAATTTTTTGATTTTTTTTTTTTGTGTGTGTGTGTTTGCTATTTCTTTGGGCCACTCCCGCGGCATATGGAGATTCCCAGGCTAGGGGTCTAATCGGAGCTGTAGCCGCTGGCCTACGCCAGAGCCACAGCAAATGCAGGATCCGAGCCGCGTCTGCAACCTACACCACACACAGCTCATGGCAACACCGGATCATTAACCCACTGAGCAGGGGCAGGGATCAAACCTGCAACCTCATGGTTCCTAGTCGGATTCGTTAACTGCTGCGCCACGATGGGAACTCCTATAATTTGTTGATTTTGAGTAGTGGTATGCTTAGCTTCATTTCTCTTTACCTTGTGTGAATTTACTATAGATTTTGGTTTTGTGCCAACTGTAAGGTTTCATTCAATATCTTGTATGGATGAACATAGAGATTATCATACTAAGTGAAGAAAATCAGACAGAAATGCAAATATCATATGCTATCACTTATATGTGGAATCTAAAAAATGATTAAAATGAATTTATTTACAAAACAGAGAAAACAAACTTATGATTACCTAAGGGGAAAGTGGATGAGAGATAAATTAGGAGTTTGGGATTAAGAGACACATTAATAAATATAAGACAGACAAACAACAATGACCAGCCGTATAGCACAGGGAACTATATTCAATATCCTGTAATAACCTATAATGGAAATGTATCTGAAAAGAAATATATGTATATAACTGAATCACTTCATTATATACTCAAAAACTAACATACCATTGTAAATCAAATACGCTTTGATTTTTTTAAAAGATCTTAAATTATTAATGGTCTACATTAAGATGATAACAAGTTCAAATACACACAAAAACTATATTTTACCCTTCTTTCCCACATTTTATATTTTTGATATAACAATCCACATCATTTTACCTGTGCATCCATTAAATTTATTGTAGTTGTAGTTATTTTTACCTATTTTCTCTTTTAATATTTATACTAGATTTATGATTGCTATATCAGCATGATTACTACATAAGAATGTCCTGAATTTAGCAATATTTACCCCCACTAATCATTTATATTATCATATGTTTCCCGTTATTTATTAGCGAGATTTTATTTCAGCTTGAAAAAATTCCTTTAACACTTATTGTAAAGCCAATCGAGTGGTGAAAAATCCATCAGATTTGCTTTTCTGAAAAACTGTTTTTCACTCCTTTAATTGTGAAGGACAACTTCTCCAGGTAGACTCTTCTTGGTTGGCAAGTTCTTCTTTCAGCACTTCAAATAGATCCTGTCACTTCCTTTGGGCTGGAAATATTCTGATGAAAATGTCCCGATAGCATTAAGGAGGTTGCGTTGTTTGTAAGAAATTGTTTTTCTCTTGCAGCTTTTAAGATTGTGTCCTTGTCTTTACCATTTGACATATTACTTGTACTATGTCTCAGCATGGTTCTCATTGTATTCAAATTGCATGGGCATGTAAATTGAAACCACAATGAGATACTACCTCACAACCATTAGACTGATGATCATGAAGGAAAAAAGAAAGTGCAAGAATTGGTGAAGATGTGGAGATAAAGGAACACTTGTACACTGGTAGTGGGTGATAAATTGGCTTCACTGCTATGGAAAACAGTATGAAGTTTCTCAAAAAATTAAATATAGATCTATCATATGATCCAGCAGTTCAACTTATGACTATATATAAAATGTAAATAAAAATATAATATTGAAAAGATAGCACTTCCATATTAATTGAATTCATCACAAGGCCAAAATATGGAAACAATCAAAAAATTCAGCAACAAATGGAAAGTGAACAAGAGGTACACATATAAAATAGAATATTATTCAGCCATGAGACAAACAGAAATCTTCTCATTTGTGACTGAAAGGAATGTGTGGAGCTTGAGGGCATTATGATACTTAAGATAGGCCAGACTCAGAAAAAAAAGTACTAAATAATATCACAACTATGTGAAGTTTAAAAAGCCAATCTCATAGAAACAGAATCAGAATGATGATTACCAGGGGATGCAGGAGCAGAAGACATGAGGAGATGAAGTTAAAGGGTACAAACTTGCAATAGGAAGATGAATACATTCTGGAGGTCTAAGGCATAGCATAGTAATCATCACCAACAATATTGTGCTATAAACACACAGCAGAGGCTTATCTCCTACTGAGGCCCCCAGACCGATTAGAAATAGGACTCATGTTATCAAAATCAGGTTGGGCTCTCCATTGCAAGGATAGTTGCTTTTAATCAGAATGCTAGCCATCTAGGGAGATGGTGAATATGGTGTGTCCAAAAACCATCTCTGTAGATTCTGCTTTGCCATGAATGGTTTTAAAGGGAAAAGGGGAAGTAATCTCAGTTAGTCCTTCTAGGGAATCAGAGTCATTTTGTTCAGGGGAGGGCCACACATGTGGCATGTGGAAGTTCCCTGGCCATGGACCAAGCCAGGGACCCAAGCCAGTCTAGTGACAACATGGAAACTTAACCCGTCGTACCACAAAGGAACTCCAGAGATCAGATACTTAACCATCTCCCATTGATGCACCTCCTGACATTCAGGCTTGTCAACATCTTGTGACCTTTCCTGAGATGTTCTCTTGTTCACAGTTTATTAATGAGATAACTGAAATGTGGAAGCTAAGGAAGAGATCTGATCATCTTTTAATTTCTTATTCTTCATGTCTACCTCTTTGATCTAGGGAAGGAAACCACAGCTTAGGTGAGATATTGCTTGATCAAAAGATCTGAAAGGTGTGCTTGGGCCTGAGATGAGTAGAACAGGAAGGTGCATGGTTTAAGCTTAGTTATAATAAATCTCTGCTACAATGACAAAACAAAGGGGCTTCCTGCTGAGGACCATTTCCTGCAAAGAGCTTCTTACACTCACACATACATATTTTTAAAGAGCAGTGCTTAAGAAAATGTACCTAAGCCCGGATGGATGTGAGGTGGGCACACAACATTTATTTACATTGCACTATTTTTTGGCATGGGGTAACCCCTCACACACTCTCCCAAGAGATCAACAATTCCTCTTCTGTCAATTGTGTGCAAGTGCAAACTCATGGAGAACTTGGTAAGAGCTTCAAATGTCTCTTCATTTACAGTTGTTTAACAGAATAATTCATGTGACCATTGAAACTGAGACCCCAAAACAACATTAAGAATCCAATGACTCTCCAAGGGCAATATGTAAACTAATAATACACTTTAATCAGTGTGTTGAAGTTGGGAAATCTGGAAACTCAACAGTCAGGAACATGCCTTAGTCCTCTTTTTAACCAAACCACAAGGACCACAAATTTACATCTTCCTTCTGAAGACAAAAGATGGCTAGAATTAACAACACTGCTTAAACCACAGCCTGTTTCCTCTCCTATCCCTTGAGGTTAACTAGAAAATATCAGCATTACAATACCTCTAACCATTCTACTCCAACCATTATACAATCCCTACAAAACCATAAATTTCTAGGACATAAAATGTTGGCCACTTTCAGTAGGAAGGAAAGTATATATGTTTTCTATACTTGGTCTTCCTCTGCAATATTGAATATAAGTAAATAACACCATTATTGCCATAAATTCTCACACAATTCTCATCACACCAAACATGTTGAGATGTTTGAAACAGCAGAAACTTCTTGATAAGAATGATCCTGTTGCCTATGTTACCAATGGTAAATTTTCCAAATTTAATGGGAGAGAGGTTTGAATCCTACAATATAAGAAATTGTTATTGACTGTGACGTGGATTTTTGGATACCATCTCCAACAAAAATCCCCACTGGATACTAGATGCAAAAAATTACACCAACAGATTCATAAGTAAATAGCCCAGAAGGGGCTGCATATATCATTCCATTCCTCTTCATGATTTAAATCACCTCCTCCTTCCTTGGACTACAGCTGCTGGGGATTGGGATGTAGCCAGAGACTTAGATAACAAGCACTGAAAGAAGCCTTACACAAACATACATTATCCCAGACTACTCTCTGCAGGAGGCACAGTCAGGCCAAATGTATACCTTGTTTCTGACCAATGGTATACCCCCTCTATCTGTTCATGTTCATTCTGGTCAGAAACACAGAGCAAACAATTGTCACCGCCATGTCTAGATTAGGCTGCATCAGAATATTTGGGAGATAAGTTTTCCACAATCCTGGGACTTCTGTCACGTCTCTCCTTTCGGGTCATAAGTTTAAGATTGAACAGACATCATCTCGGAGGCAAAAAGAAAGCAACAAAGTCTGAAACCTTGATGTTTCATGAATACTTGCTGATAAGTGAATAAATGCTGAAGCCACACCGCATGTAGAATGAAAATAATGGGCCACAAGGACTTAAAGATATTTTGATTGTGTGGTAGGATATAGCCGTATGTCCATTTTGGCATATGATCTCTGTCACATTAAACCTTTTTGGTCCAAGGCAGTATGAATTTTGTTATTCTCCATTCATGTGAATATTATTGTGTGTTAAGGTGATTCTAACAGGACAAACATGTCAGACATCACAGTCTGTTGCCTCAGCAACACTCTTTCCTCTTTTTCAATCTCTTCAAGGCATCTTTGATTTCTTTGTTCCTCAGACTATATATCAAAGGGTTCAACACAGGAATCACCACAGTGTAGAAGACTGATGCAAATCTGTCAAAGCCTGGGGAACCACCAGAGCTGGAACTCAAATAGACACAGGTACTTGAGGTATAGAAGAGAGGAAGAGGGTAACTGCTGTCAAGTGAGAAGCACAGGTGTTGAAAGCCTTGGACCTGCCTTTAGCTGAAGTGATCTTCATGATGGAGATGACAATGTAGATATAGGATATCATGATAACTAGGGCATTTACTATCCCAAAGATCATTGCTGATATAGCAGTTAAGAGTCGTACAAAGAATGTGTTAGAGCAGGAAAGAACCCACAGCTGGGGCATGTCACAGAAGAAGTGGTGGATGACATTAGGCCCGCAGAAGTGGAGCTGAGGCATGGCACACACTTGGGACAGAGAACCAGAGAGTCCAGCCATATAGGACCCCAGCACCATCCGACCACAGAGAGAGGGTGACATGATTGATGAATAGAGGAGTGGGTTACAAATGGCAGCATATCGATCATAAGCCATGACTGTCATGAGACAAGACTCACTCAATCCCATGGTTGAAAACACAAAGTATTGAATGGCACAACCCACAAAGGTGATAGTTGGCTTTTCCTGGAAAAAGTCGTAGAGCATCTTGGGGGCTGTAGAGCTCACATAGCATATATCTATAAAGGGCAGATTACTGATGAAGAAGTACATGGGTATGTGGAGGTGGGGATCCATCTTTATCAAGACAATGAGACACAGATTCCAAGTCAGTGTCAAAATATATATCACCAGGAACACAACAAAGAGGACTGCTCTGATATGGGGAAAATCTGAGAATCCCAGGAGGATAAAGTCTGTGATATTTGTAATATTTTCTCCCCCAGTCATTGTCTTTGTACTCCTGAAGTCAGAAAAGACAAGAGAATGCATTGCTGACTCAGGTGAAATGGTAACAGTACCAATCTAATGCATGCCATATTTTTCCACCGTTGAGCACTGGCAAAGGGAATATCCTTCAGTGTCTTGGGGTAAAGACCTCAGCTTTTCATCTTGAATTGTTGGCAAGAGCCTTCTCAGTGCTTCAGGTTCTCAGTTATGCCATGAAGTCTCATGATAAATTACAAAGATATTTTCAAAGTTGACTGAAAAGTTTTCAAAAAGCAATATGAATTTTGTGATTACTATATAAAAGATTATATCATTGATTAAAATTATAGGTTTAAAAAAGAATGTATATGTATGTATGACTGAGTCACTTTGCTCTACAGCAGAAATTGGCACAACATTATATCTCAAATATACCATGAAATTAAAAAAATTAAATAACAGCTTTTTTAATGACCTCTGATAATTCAGGGGTAACTGCTGCTTAATAATAGTATTGCATAAGTAACACCATTTCAGAATAATTTTGAAATAGCTCTTCTCTCCCAAATGACCTTTTAGATAGGTTTTTATATTTTCTTCTTTTACACATAAGAAAAAAATTACTGTTTATTATAACTTCTCAAGATTTTTGTACATATATTCAACCAAACAGCTCCTAGGTGGCCTAGAAAATTACACCATGATTTATAATCCTGATAATATTTTGGAGGGACAGCCTGTTTGCCCCACTAAGTTATGAAATAAGTCTTCTTAGGGAAGATTTCATACAAAACATTCCAAAGGGAAGCTAGAATGACTCACTACTGGCCCCAACTTTTGTCCTAATTGCATGAATTTTTCATTTTAAGAAGCGACATAAAAGACTGGTTAAGGGTTAAGACTTTCAATTTTTAGTTCTGAGTGTCATAATCAATATAGCAATATAGATTATTCCTGAATTCAGTCCTCCTCACCAGAAAAAAAAAACTGGTAACTATTCATAGGCAAGATACCAATGTTAAAATTCAAAAACAAAGGATGAAGAGCATCATCCCTGGGCCACAGAGACCAAGAAGGACCACATGAAAAGAATAGAGAAGAAGCTATACTCTGACCTCACTGCCCTTCCTCTCTGCTGCTTCAGTGCCACACAAAAATGGCCCCTCATTGCCCATGGTTTTCCACAACATTGAAGAAGCAGATAAATTTCTAGAAATGTATGACTTAGAAAAACTGAATCAGAAAAGAATAGAAAGTCTGAACAGAACAATAACTAGTAAGGAGACTAGTAATCAGAAACCTCCCAACAAAGAGAAGCCCAGGACCAGATGGCTTCATGGTAAATTCTACCAATTTTGACTTGATCCACATCCCAAGATGGAGCCAAATATCAGGAACATTCAACTGGTGGGGGGTAGGGGGTGGATGGGAGGGCGGATTGTGACATGGATTCCATGGGGAGAAAGGGGGATGGGAGGAAGCTGTTCAATCAGATAGGGACAGACACTGCGCTGACTCACTTTGGTGACCAAGCAGACTAAGGGATCCTATCCATGCCCCTAGAAAAAAAAAGTCTGTGAGAAAACAGTCAGCCCTGAGGTGAGGAGGTCCAGGATCCTGCATGAGGAGCCACAGAAACCCAACCACAGAGCCCAGGTTCTGGAAAACAGCCTCACTTTATGCATCAATGCAGAACATGAGATACTGATGATTTTCACCCTCCAACTGCCACCTTCTGGATGACTCTTTATCAGCCTGGGAAACCAGGGAGGAGGGGATCTCTGCTCTTCCCCAGTGTGAACTCTGAATCCCACAGTGTGGGATTTACACAGCTTTCTACAAAGGTGTAAGAATAAAACTCATACCAAACTCAGTATAGAGGGGACGTACCTTAACTCAATAAAAGTCATTCATCGGGCGTTCCCTTCGTGGCTCAGTGGTTAACGAACCTGACTAGGATCCATGAGGATTCGGGTTTGATCCCTGGCTTCTCTTAGTGGGTTAAGGACCTGACATTGCCATGAGCTGTGGTGTAGGTTGCAGACGCAGCTCAGATCTGGCATTGCTGTGGCTGTGGCTGTGGTGTAGGCTGGTGGCTATAGCTCTGATTCCACCTTTAGCCTAGGAACTTCCATATGCCATGGATGAGGCCCTAAAAAGCAAAAAACAAAAACAAAAACAAAAACAAAAACAAAAAACAAAAAAAACAAAAACAAAATAAAAGTCATTTATGACAAACCCACAGCAAATATAATACTCAATAGAAAAAAGCTGAAAGCCTTTCTGATAAAATCTGAAACAAGACAAGGATGCCCACTCTCACCACTTTCATTCAGCATAATATTGGAAGTCCTAGCAACAACAATCCCACAAACAAAAGAAATAAAAGTTATCCAAATTGGAATAGAAGAGGTAAAATTGTCACTGTATGCAGATGACAAGATACTACATATAGAAAACCCTAAGGACTCCACACAAAAACTACCTGAAGTGATCACCAATGAATTCAGCAAATTAGCAGGGCACAAGACAACATTTGGAAATCCGTTGCATTTCTGTATATTAACAATGAAATATTAGAAAAGGGATACAAAAATACAATACCTTTTAAAATTGCGGCCAAAAAAATCAACTGCCTAGAAATAAATCTGACCGAGGAGGTTAAAGACTTTTATGCTGAGAACTATAAAATATTAATCAAGGGAATTAAAGAGGATTCAAAGGAATGGAGAGATATTCCATGTTCCTGGGTTGGAAGAATTAATATCATAAAAATGGCCTCTATACCCAAAGCAAACTACAGATTCAATGCAATCTCTCTCAATTACCATGATATTTTTCATAGAACTATAACAATTCAAATTTAATACGGAAGCATAAAAGCCCAAAACTTCCAAGGCAATCCTGAGGAATACGCAGGAGGCATAACTCTCCCAGACTTCAGTTAATATTACAAATAAGACAGTATGGTACTGGTACCAAAACAGACATACAGACCAAAGGAACAGAATAGAGAATCCAGCAATAAACCCAGACACCTTCTGTCAGTTAATCTCCCACAAAGGAGGAAAGAATATAAAGTGGGAAAAAAAGAAAATCTTTTCAGCAAGTGGTGCTGGGAAAACCGGTCAGCTTCATGTAAATCAGTGCAACTGGAACACACCCTCACACCGTGGACAAAAATAAACTCAAAATGCAGTAAAAACTTAAAGGTAAGACAAGACACCATCAAACTCCTATTCATTCCCTGCACAAACCTATGTGCTGGCCATAACCAAACCTGGCCCTAGAGTGAGGCCCAGACTGTTCCTCAGGGCATCGCTAGATTACCCAGGGCACACTCTAGTCTCCTACCTTGCAGTTGGCTGCTGGAGTTGCAGGAAGATCCGCGATCCAAGGCAGGCAGACCTAGCCCCAACCCAGAGGGGTGGGAATCCTACTACCAAGGCAAGTCAGGTCGAATTTCCACGCTGGAGAATGAGAACTAGCGCTTGTGGGCGTGGCTGTGGGCGGAAGGATATGCTCCCTGTGCTGGGTTCCTGAGATGTGGGAGACAATGCAGTCGTGCGGCGACCATGAGGAGGTGCGGCGACCATGAGGACCAACGGCGGCAATGAGGACCTGCCCGTTCAGTGATGCCCCCTGCCCACCCGACTGCCCTGGAGAGTGCGCTGAGGAGAGAGGAGAGTGTGCCCTGGCTCAGCTTCAGGCCGACTTTAGGGTAAGTTCAAACCAAACCAAATTGGGGTCCAACTGCGGTGGGGGATGGGGGAGGGGTAAGTGGCGAGCTCCTTAGAAATGCCTGGCTGAGCCAGAGTGCTCTGTGCTGGTGGGAGGGGCAACTCGCTGCAGCACGGTGGTGGGCTTTCAGCTCCATGGGGCCTTGCTTCTGCCCAGCCCTGGACAGTAGACCGTGGGAGCTCTGGAAAAGGGATAGAAAGAAAGCGCCCTACCAGATTGCGGGGAGTGCCTAGACGCTGGTCCACTTGGAGAGTTCAGGGCTGGCCCTTGACTCCTCCAGGTTGGTGGGGCAGGAGGCAGAGTGGCAAGAGCAGATAAGTCGGGCATGATCAGAATGGTAATTATTCACCCTGGAGCTGAAGCAAGGAGCAGGCGGTGGTGACCCTGGGCGCACCAGGTTTGGTCCTGGAGCCATTGCTGGAAAGCGGAGAGGTGGCCCCAGTGGGAGAACTTCTGGCACAGAGGAGCTGGGAAACATCACATGCGTGCCCCGCCCCACTTTCTTAGGTAAAAGGCGAATCTTCTAAAGATCCACTGATCTGAATCCGCACTTAATTCTTCCGAGTTGTGAGATATTCAGAATGTAGGTGTGATGTAAAGAGAGGTCAACTGCTAAGGGATAGCATCTTTGCGATGGAGTAAGTGAGTTCCCATGGATGTTTTGTAACCTGAAGGAGTGCTGCCCTGAGGTTAGATTTGGAACTGGTTGAATGTACCTAGAATAGGTGCGGTTGGCTAAATCTCTGGGCTAAACTGTGCTATTAGTTTATTTCTGTATTTTTTGAAGGGAAATTAATAATGTCTTAAAAAAAGAGAGAGAGAAAGAAAAAGAAAGAGATCCTGGTTCTTTCAGTGCTTTTTCTTACTGCAAGTGCTTTCCTCTAGGAAGTTAACTTTCTGTTGTCTCTATAAGGTTTTTTGTTCCCACCGATGTGGATTGTGGGGCTTTGAAAACAAGGACCAATTTTATGCATTAGGAAAGTAAACATAAATATTTCCTATGCAGTTAAAGTTTTTTTTTGTTTTTAATCTGTCTGAACTACACTTAAGATGTAGAACTGCTCAAGAATACCAATTTCCATCATCAACTACTTAAGCTTTTTTTTTATCGTTATTTTCATTATAGCTTATCTATGGTGCTCAGTGTCTCTTTCACAGCAAAGTGGTCCAGTCATACATGCATATACAGATTTGTTTTCTCACAGTATCGTCCAACTGGTTTCCCCAAAAGTGACTAGATATGGTTGCCTGAGCTATCCATCAGGATCACAGTGCTTACCCACTCCAAATGCAAGAGTTTGAATCTGTGACCCCCCCCCCACCTCCCAGGCATTGAGACACACACACCCTCCAATCTGGCAATGAGATCCCTGTTGACCCGTCCATGCATTTCCTTTCTGTAGAAAGGTTCCTTTGTGCCATTTGTTAGTTTCAAGAGAGAAGGCAGAACCTGTGGTATTTGTCTTTATCTTGGAATGATGTCACTTAGTGGGAGAGTTTGTAGTTCCATCTAGTTGGCTGCAAAGGGTTTTTTTAATTACTCAATGAATTTATTACATTTACATTTGTACAATAACCATCACAACCCAGTACTATAGGATTTCCATTCCACAACCCCAACACATCCCCCCACCCCCTGAACTGTCTCCTTTGGAAACCATAAGTTTTTCAAAGTCTGTGAGTCAGTATCTGTTCTGCAAAGAAGTTCATTGTGTCCTTTTTTCCGATTCCACATGTCAGTGAAAGCATTTGATGTTGGGGTCTTATTGTATGACTGACTTCACTTAGCATGATAATTTCTAGGTCCACCCATGTTGCTAAAAATGGCGGTATTTCATTCCTTTAATGGCTGAGTAATATTCTATTGTGTATATGTACCACCTCTTCTTGATCTACTCCTCTGTCAATGGACATTTAGGTTGTTTCCATGTCTTGGTTATTGAAAATAGTGCTGCAATGAACGCTGGAATACATGTGTCATTTCGAGCCATAGTTTTCTCTGGATAGATGCCCAGGAGTGGGATTGCTGGATCAAATGGTAGTTCTCTGTTTAGTTTTCTGAGGAATCTCCATACTGTTTCCACAGTGGTTGCACCAGTTTACAATCCCACCAACAGTGTCATAGGGTTCCTTTTTCTCCACACCCTCTCCAGCACTTACAGTTTGTGGACTTTTTTTTTTCCTTTTGTCTTTTTTTTTTTTTTTTTTAGGGCCACACCAGCGGCATATGGAGGTTCCCAGGCTAGGGGTCTAATTGGAGCTGTAGCCACTGGCCTATGTCAGAGCCATAGCAACACCAGATCTGAGCCAAGTCCTCAACCTACACCACAGCTCAAGGCAACACCAGACCCTTAACTCACTGAGCAAGGTGTGGGATGGAACCAGCAACCTCATGGTTCCTAGTTGGATTCTTTTCTGCTGCACCTCGATGGGAAATCCAGTTTGTAGATTTTTTGATGATGGCCATTCTGGCTGGTGTAAGGTGGTACCGAATAGTGGTTTTGATTTGCATTTCTCTAATAATGAGTGATGTTGAACATATTTTCATGTGTTTTTTGGCTATCCATATGTCTTATTTGGATAATCATCTGTTTAGGTCTTCTGCCCATGTTTTAATGGGGTTGTTTGTATTTTTGGTATTGAGCAGTAGGAGGTGTTTATAAATTTTGGAGATTAATCCCTTGTCAGTTGATTCATTTACAAAGATTTTCTGCCATTCTGTGGGTTGTCTTTTCATTTTGTTTAGGGTTTCCTTTGCTGTGCAGCAACTTTTATGTTTGATTAGGTCCCATTTGTTTATTTTTATTTTTATTGTCAGTACTCTTAAGAGGTGGATCTGAGAAGATGTTGCTGTCGTTTATGTCAGAGAGTGTTAGGCCTATGTTTTCCTCTAAGAGTTTGAGAGTGTCTGGTCTTCTATCAGGTCTTTAATCCATTTGGAGTTTATTTTTGTGTATGGTGTTAGGGAGTGTTCTAATTTCATTCTTTTACACATGGCTGCCCAGTTTTCCCAGCACCATTTATTGAATAATCTGCCTTTTCTCCATTGTATATCCTTGCCTCCTTTATATAGGTTAGTTGGCTGTAGGTGTGTGGGTTTAATTCTGGGCTTTCTATCCTGTTCCACTGATCTCTTTTTCTGTCTTTGTGCAAGTACTATATACGGTTTTGATGACTACTGCTTTTTAGTGTAGTCTGAAGTCAGGGAGCCTGATGCCTCCAGCTCCGCTTTTCCTTTTCAGGATGTCTTTGGCTATTCTGGGTCTTTTGTGCTTCCAAACAAACTTTAAAATATTTTGTTCGAGTTCTGTGAAACATGTCCTTGGTTATTTGGTTGGGATTGCATTGAATCTGTAGATTGCCTTAGGTAATATAGTCATTTTGATACTATTAACTCTTCCAATCCACGAGCATGGTATATCTTTCCATCTGTTTGTGTCATCTTTGATTTCTTTCACCAGTGTCTTATAGTTTTCAGAGTACAGGTCTTTTGTCTCTTTAGGTATATTTACTCCTAGGTATTTTATTCTTTCGGATGCGATGGTAAACGGGATTGCTTCCCTAATTTCTCTTTCTGATCTTTCATTGTTAGTATATAGAAATACCATTGATTTCTGTGTATTAATTTTGTATCCTGTGACTTTGCCAGAGTCATTGATGAGCTCTAACAGTTTTCTGGGAGAGTATTTAGGATTCCTTAGGTATAGTATCATGTCATCTGCAAATAGTGACAGTTTTACTTCTTCCTTTCCAATTTGGATTCTTTTCTCTCTTTTACTTCTCTGATTGCCATGGCCAGGACTTCCAAAACTATGTTGAATAGTAGTGGTGAGAGTGGACTTCCTTGTCTTGTTGCTGATCTCGTTGGGAATTCTTTCAGCTTTTCACCATTGAGAATGATGTTTGCTGTGGGTTTGTCATATATGGCCTTTATTATGTTGAGACAGGTTCCCTCTATGCCCACTTTATGAAGGGTTTTATGAGAAATGAGTATTGAATTTTGTCAAAGGCTTTTTCTGTGTCTATTGAGAGGATCATATGGTTTTTGTTCTTCAGTTTGTTAATGCGGTTTATCACACTGATTGAGTTGGGGATATTGAAGAACCCTTGCATCCCTGGGATATATCCCACTTGATCATGATGTACAATCATTTATTTATTTATTTTTACTTATTTTTTTTTACTCAAGTGAATTTATCACATCTGTAGTTGTATAATGGTCATAACAATCTGATTTCACAGGATTTCCATCCCACAGCCCAAGCACATCCCCCCACCCCTCAAACTGTCTCCTCTGGAGACCATAAGTTTTTCAATGTCTGTGAGTCAGCATCTGTTCTGCAAAGAAGTTCAGTCTGTCCTTTTTTCAGATTCCACATGTCAGTGAAAGCATTTGATGTTGGTGTCTCATTTTATGGCTGACTTCACTTCACATGATAGTTTCTAGGTCCATCATGTTGCTAAAAATGCTGGTATTTCGTTCTTTTTAATGGCTGAGTAATATTCCATTGTGTATACATACCACCTCTTCTTGATCCATTCCTCTGTTGATGGACATTTGGTTTGACTCCATGTTTTGGCTATTGTAAATAGTGCTGCAATGAACATTGGAGTACATGTGTCTTTGCCATAGATGTACCAGGGTGATGGTGGCCTCATAGAATGAGTTTGGGAGTATCACTTCCTCTGCAATTTTTTTGAAATAGTTTCAGAAGGAGAGGTGTTAGCTCTTCTCTAAATGTTTGATAGAATTCACCTGTGAAGCCATCTGGTCCTGGACTTTTGTTTGTTGGAAGTTTTTTAATCACAGTTTCCATTTCAGTTCTTGTGATTGGTCCATTCATCTTTTCTATTTCATCTTGGTTTAGTCTTGGAAGATTGTACTTTTCCAAGAATTTGTCCATTTCTTCTAGGTTTTCCATTTTATTGGTATATAGTTGCATATAGTAGTCTCTTATGATCCATTTTATTTCTGTGATGTCCATTGTTACTTCTCTTTTTTTTTCATTTCTGCTTTTATTGATTTGAGTCCTCTCTCTTTTTTGCTTGAGAAGTCTGGCTAGGGGTTTATCAAATTTGTTGATCCTTTCAAAGAACCAACTTTTCGTTTCATTGATCTTTCCCATGGTTTCCTTCATTTCTATTTCATTGATTTCTGCTCTGATCTTTATGATTTCTTTCCTTCTACTAACCTTAGGTCTTGTCTGTTCTTCTCTCTCGAGCTGCTTTAGATGTAAAGTTAGCTTGTTTATTTGAGCTTCTTCTTGTTTCCTGAGGTGGACTTGTATTGCTATAAACTTTCCTCTTAGAACGGCTTTTGCTGCATCCCATAGGTTTTGGAGTGTCGTCTCTTCATTGTCATTTGCTGCTGGGTATTTTTTTAATTTCCTCTTTGATTTCTTCAGTGATCCATTGGTTGTTTAGTCTCCACGTGTTTGTGTTTTTTGCAGTTTTTTTCTTGTTGTTGATTTCCAGTCATATAGCATTGTGGTCGGAAAAGATGCTTGATATGATTGCAATTTTCTTAAAGTTAACCGAGGTTGGATTTGTAGCCCAGGATGTGATCAATCTTAGAGAATGTTCCATATGCACTTGAGAAGATTATGTATTCCATTGCTTTTGGATGGAATGTCCTATAAATATCTATTAAGTCCATCTGGTCTAATGCTTCATTCAGGGCCTGTGTTTCCTTATTGATTTTCTGTCTGGATGATCTGTCCATTGCTGTCAGTGGGGTGTTAAAGTCCCCCACTGTTATTGTGTTATTGTTGATTTCTCCTTTTTAAGGTTGTGGCAGTTGCCGTATATATTGCGGTGAACCTGTGTTGGGTGCATAGATATTTAAAATTGTTTTATTTTTTCTTGGATTGATCCTTTGATCATTAGGTAGTGACCTTCCTTGTCCCTTAAAATAGTCTTCATTTTAAAGTCTATTTTGTCTGATATGAGTATTGCTACTCCAGCTTTCTTTTGATCCCCATTTGCATGAAATATTTTCTTCCATCCTCTCAATTTCAATTTGTTTGCATCCCTAGAAGTGAGGTGGGTCTCTTAAAGATAGCATATATATGGATCTTGTTTTTGTATCCATTCAGCCAGTCTGTGTCTCTTGGTTGGAGCATTTAGTCCATTGACATTTAAGGTAATTATTGATATGTATGTTCTTATTGCCATTTTATTAATTGCTTTGGATTTCTTTTTGTTGCTCTTTTTTCATCACTTCTTCTCTTGTTCTCTCCTCTTTTGGTTTGATGACTCTCTTTAGTATTGTATTTGAGTTGATTTTTCTTATTTGTTTGTGTATCAGTTGTAGATTTTTGGTTTGCAGTTATTCTGAAGTTTTGGTATCACAATCTATATATATACAAGATTGTTTTAAGTTGTTGCTCTCCTAATTGCAAATGCATCTCCAGTGTCCTGCATTTGTACTCTCCTCTTCTCATGATTTCTGATTTTGGTGGCATAATTGTGCATTGATGATTTTGTATCTTTACTGTACATATAGCTTTACTAGTGAGCCTTGTCATTTCTGGTATTTTTGCTTCCAGTTGTGGCTTTTCTTTTCTGCCTGGAGAAGTTCCTTTAGTATTTGTAGTAAAGCTGGTTTAGTGTTGCCACATTCTCTTAGCTTTTGCTTATCTGTAAAACTTTTGATTTCTCCTTCACATCAGAATGAGAGCCTTGCTGGGTAAAGTAATCTTGGTTGGAAGTTTTTTCCTTTCATCACGTTAAGTATATCTTGCCACTCCCTTCTGGCCTGCAGAGTTTCTGTTGAAAAATCTGCTGATAACCTTATTGGGGTTCCCTTGTATGTTATTTGTTACTTTTCCCTAGCTGCTTTCAAGTTTTCCTCTTTGTCTTTAATTTTGGTCAGTTTGATTAATATGTGTCTCGGGGTATCCCTCCTTGGGTATATTTTATATGGTACTCGTTGTGCTTCCTGGATTTGAGTGAGTGGGTCCTTTCGCATGTTGGGGAAGTTTCTGGCTATTATCTCTTGGACTATTTTTTCTGTCCCCTTCTCTCTCTCTCCTCTTTCTAGCACCCCTATAATACGGATGTTGGTGTGTTTCACGTTGTTCCAGAGTTCTCTGAGACTCTCTTCATTTGTTTTCAATATTTTTTCTCTTTTCTGTTCTGCATCCGTAATTTCCACTAATCTGTCCCCCACCTCGCTTATTCATTATTCTGCCTCCTGTACTCTGCTGTTAGCTGCTTCTAGTGAATTTTTTATTTCAGTTATTGAATTTTGCATCTCTTCTTGTTTAAGTTTTATATCTTGTATCTCTTTGCTCAATATTTCCTGTAAATTATCCATTTTGCCTCCAGTTTATTTCCAATGCCTTGCATCATCTTCAGCATCAACAATCTAAAGTCTTTTTCCTGGAGGCTAAGAATCTCCTCATCACTGAGCTGATTTCTCTCTCTTTTTTTTTTTTTCTTTCTCCCTCATCTGAGTTATAGTTCTCTGTCTTTTCATTTTTATAGCTTTCGGTGTGGTGATCTTTTTATAGATAATAGAGTCATAGGCTCTCTTACTTCTGATGTCTGCCCCCCCTTGTGGCTGAAGTTGGTATGGGGGCTTGCTGTAGGCTTCCTGATGGGAGGGACTGATGCCTGCCCACTGGTAGGTGTTGCTGATTCCTATCCTCTGGTTTGTGGGGCCCTGTCTCTGGGTGGGATTAGAGGTGGCCGTGTGCCTAGAGGGTCTCTAAGCAGCCAGTTTACTGATGGGTGGGCCTGCATCTCACCTGAATTGTTGTTTGGCCTGGGGTGTCTCAGCACTGATGGGTGGGGCCAGATTTTCCCAAGATGTTCACTTCCAGAGAAAGGCACACCGCTGAATATTCCTAAGAGCTTTGCTTCCAGTTACCTTCCCCTACAACAAGCCACATTCACCCCTGCTTTCCCAGTAGGACCTCCAAGAACTGCAGTCAGATTTGACCCAGATTCCCATGGAGACGTTGCTTTGCCCTGGGACCCAGTGCATGTGAAAGTCTGTGTGCACCTTTTAAGAATGGTGTCTCCATTTCCCCCAGTTCCTTGGAGCTCCTAGCCACAAGCCCCACTGGCCTTCAAAGCCAGATGTCCTGGGGACTCTTTCTCCCAGTGCCAGATCCCCACACTTGGGAGTTTGATGTGGGGCTCAGAACTCTCACTTGTGTAGGTGAGTCTCCATGAAGTTACTTTGCAGTCTGTGGGGCTTCCAACCTAGGAGGTATGAGGTTGCTCATATTGTGTCATTGCCCCTCCTACCTCTTGATGTGGCCTCCTCTTTGTCTTCCAGAGTAGGATACCTTTTTGAAAGTTTCCAGTACCTTTGGTTGAAGATTGCTCAGCATCTGTTTGTAAATTTTGTTATTTTTAGGAGAGAAGTTGAGCTCCAGTCCTTCTATTCCACCATCTTAATTCCATCTCCTAAACTACTTAAGCTTTAAAGATAAATTTTCCAGCAGGAGGGAGACAAAGCACTGCACATTAAGCAGCATATGACTTTGTTGGGTGATATAGCTTGTGGTCATTCTGTAATTGAGGTACAGATCATAGTGCAGGAAACAATGTAAATGGTTAATATTGTGATCTATATTTCTGCATGTCAATCTGGCCCAGTGATGGTCTTACCCCTGGGACCACACTATTATTAAAGTAGGTGGGTGGAAATTCACCACATTAGGGAGTACCACCTCTGTCAGTGGAGAGTCAGCCTCAAGGGCTCAACTAGAATGATGTAAGTCTGTGCCTTGTGGTAGCTGCTCAGATGGCTCATAGCTTGAGTCCATCACCCAAAGGGGAAGGTTACAGCTGTAATGTAACTTCTAAGAAGCTGAGTGAAAACTTTCTACTTTGATGAAGACTGCAGTCAACTAGGATTCAAAAACAGACCTGAATGATTTGGTGAATGCTGTACTTGGATGCCTTTTAGCAACTGTCCTTAAGCCATCATGAGATTTATTTTAATCTTTTGCCTTGACTAAGTTTATTTCTTTTTATTTCTTAAAATGTTCTGGTTGTTCTTATTTAAATTCAGCTTCTATTATTAAAATTTATAACCTTTAAAGTATGCTGTGTTGTCCAAAGTTAAATTGACCCTGCTTGTCATTGTTTTTTCTAAGTATTTCAATATGTTTTCTTAAGACTCATGGACTCATTGAATCTAACATGAAGGAAATACAGAAGGAGTACATTTTCCAGAAATAAGAACATTCTTTTACATTTCAGATTTAAAGATTAGGACCAGGGATTTAGAAAATGAACACAGGAAGCTCCAAGTCATACCTGAAATTTAGAATACATAGAATTTTTGTGATATAAATCTTTTTTTTGACATAAATCTTAAGTATCCTGTACTCTCACTTCAAGTAAGAGAAGATAGAAATAAAAAATAATTATTTATTCGTATCTAGCTGTATGCCAAAAACTGGACTAATCGTTTTATGTGTCCTTATATTCTCCAAATAGCAGCAAAGTCAGTAACAAATTATAAGAGACAAATTGATAAAGTATATTTACAACTCATATACCAGTCAAAAGCATAACTTTCAAGTGTAATTGGATTTCATTTGTCAATCTTAAAAAATACAGTAAAATAAATAATAGGCAAAATAATAGATTTTCAAAAACTGTCTTATTACATATAATAAAGCATATAGAAATATTCTAATTTAACACACAATTAAATACATTCAAATTAAATGTCCAACCAGACAATGTTGGACTAACCCAGGAACTTCCCAATGCCCCGGATGTGGCCATAAAATTAAAAAAAAATAAATAAAAACAAAGAGAGAATGTGCTTTTATTGATAGAACATGTTGATAAAAACCATTGATATAAACAAAGCAGATATACATGCAGTGGTCTCTAAAGTATATTCTAAAGTGAAAAGTAAGAGGACATTGTGTGCTAGGTTGATAAGAGGTAATTAAAAGCAGGGTATTATATATTACACTCCCAGAAAATCATACATAAATGAATTGTATTTGAAAGAATGCCAACAAAACTTGCATTTGTACTCTGTGTATGGGGAAACTGCATTCTTGGCAAGAGATGTATTAGCAGAGCCCCTTTTTTAATGTGCTCTTTGGTCAAATTTGAAAATGTATCACTATCATGTGTTATCATGTAAAAGTAAAGCTTGTGATGGTTTGTTATTCACAGTGGCATATTCCTGAGCCATAATAACTGTCCTGTGATGTAAACAGGAAGGACAGCAATATTTGGTGGGTGTGGGAACAGTAAGTCTCAAGAGCATAAGTAGAGTCAGCTATAGAGATGAGTATGAACTCAGGGCTTCTTAATCCCATCATAAACCATTACACTGCCTTTAACTACAGGTTCACCGACTCTCTGGATGTTTTCCAAAAAAAATCTGGGCAAAGCGCTTCAAAAAACATGAAAAATCATTTGCAGTTTATATCAATTAAGAACATTATAGGGGTTCCTGTCGTGGCTCAGTGGAAATGAATCTGTCATCCATGAGGATGCAGGTTTGATCCCTGGCCTCACTCAGTGGGTTAAGGATCCAGTGCTTCCTTGAGCTGTGATGTAGGTTGCAGAAGACATGGCTCAGATCCCACGTGGGTGTGGCTGTGGTGTAGGTCAGCAGCTACTGCTCCAGTTCAACCCCTAGCCTGGGAATCTCCACATGTCATGAGTGCAACCCTAAAAAGAAAAAAAAAAGAATGTTATAGAACTATCTCTACTTATCTATTTCTGTATATTTATACATATATATCCATATAAAGATAATCACATATGTATAGTTCGCATAACATATCTACATGTCTATGTAGATAGAAATATAAACACATCAGAATTATATTGTATATATATATATATATACACAATTAACACACATTAGAATGACGCATCATAAGAATAGTTTTTATCTATAAACTACTATATTTCAGCATCTAGAATAAATAGGCACTGGAATATTTTTGAGTGAATGAGAAGAACTGAGAAAATATCCTGTGGATACAACCCAATAGTGTCCTACACTTTACTATACTGAGATGCGAGGAGGAAAAGGGAAGTCTGAATTCTACTATATCACTGATAAATCATCATGTCTATGCATATCCTGAAACTCCTGTAGATAGGCATGATTTCTATATTCTTATCTCTCACACCCTCCATTCCAATACCCCTTACCTAGCAGTGCCCCTTTCTTTCAGGAGAGTCTTTTATTTCCATCATCTCACTTTAGAATGTAGAATACCCCTAAAAATGTCCTGAACTTTCTGTCCTTCCACAAATGCATTCTGTGAATTAGATACTCACATTATCAGATTCACTTTCTCTGAGTATTATATAAAACTAAGTTAATCTCCAGTACAAACCTTAACCAGTTTTGAAAGAGTTCATGCAGAGGTTAGGATGTTTAGTTGCCCTCTTTCCTTCCAAAGGAAATTTGGATACCCTTTACTCAAGTGAGAAAAAAAAATCCTAAAATTCTGTTTGATTATCTAGAACCAGGATCTCTTAAATCTCCCAAGGAGACTTTGCTTCTCACCTACATGCCAGAAGGCAGACCAAGTTGATTCAGATTCATCCCTCACTTTCTGAAATCCACTCTCACACAATCTGTCTTTTCACAGTATGTAGAAAAAAAGGTGGCTTATTTAAAAATAAAGATGTTTCTGTGGGTCATAAATTACATATTTTGACTGGAATAAGAAATTATATTCTCCTAGTACCCCAGACTTGGTTTCTAATACTATACTCCAATAAAAGGAATTAGGGTCTCTTGAAGAAATGACTGATTTTAGGTCTGGGTCAGGGAATATAAAGATGAACAGGGGCAGCTAGGAATGATAGAAAGTAAGGAAGTACTAAGATAAACCTCCCCACATAGTGATGAGGACATGACAGAGGGTCACAGGAGCCAAACCAAAGACCCTCCAAAGTCCAAAGCTGGAAAAAAAATCAGCAACACAGTGCATAACAGAGAATTGAGGTATAACTCAAAACAGAAAATAAACATTCATGAATTATAATGAAATAAATAATTGAATAAATGACAAAAGAATAGGATAAAATAGATGAACGAATTCCAAATGATTTATGTAGATACTCTGTCAAGTGTGAGCTGAGCACACACTTAAAATTCCTTCTAAGGAATGAGAGAATAGAGTAAATTTGCAAAGGAGAATTATGACAAGTGGTACCTCATTCAGGTTATCAAGATTAAGATCAACAAGGACAATTCATATTGAGAATATATACCCACTTATATGATGTGATAAAAATGGTACTTGACCTCTGTGGCCTTTCTTTCAATAACCTGTAACCCCAGTCTAATCTTGAGTAAAATAACAGACCTTGGTGGAGGGGTTTTTACACAAATTCTGACTGGTCCTCTTCAGAACTATCAAGGTCATCCAAGACAAAAAAAAAAATCAGAGAAAACATCACTGTCTGGAGGAGCTCAAGAAAACTTAACAAGTGAATATAATGTGATTCCGGGATCAGATTCTACAGGAGAAAAATGCATCAGTAACAATGAACGAGTCTGGTTAAAGTACTTTTTTTTTAAATAGTGTAATCAGAGCTCCCATTGTGGCTGGGCAGAAATGAATCCAACTTGTATCCATGAGGATGCAGGTTTGATCCCTGGCCTTGCTCAGTGGGTCAGGGATATGGCATTACCATGAACTGTGGTATAAATCACAGATTTGGCTTGGATCACATGTTGCTGTGGTTATGGTATAGGCTGGTAGCTATAGCTCCGATTTGAACTTCCAAATGCTGTGGGTGTGGCCATAAAAAGGAAAAAACAAACCCCCCAAAACAAAAAAGTAATAATGATGGTTAATTGGTTGTGACAAATGCACCATACTAGTATAATAACATGGGAAACTGAATGTGGGGTATATGGAAATTCTCTGTGCTGTTTTTTACAACCTACCTGTAAATATAAACTAGTTATAAAATATAAAATTAATTTAAAAGAACAACTTACTTAATTTAACATTGCTCACATATTATTTCTGTTGTAGCATGCATCTGGTACTACTTATTTTAATGCTGAATAATATTCCATTGTATGGATACCATGTTTTGTTTATCTATCCCTGTGCTGTTGGAGACTTAGGTTCCTCAGCCATTTTGACTGCTCTGAAAAACTTTTTATGAATATGGGTTTACAAATATATCTGTAAGTCCCTGCTTTCAGTTATTTTTGGTTTATGCCCACAAGTGGAAATGCTGGATCATATTCTAATTTTATTTTAAAATTTTTGAAGAATGCCTTAGGGACTTTCATAGTGGTGGCACTATTTATAGCCTCAGGAAGAGTGCACAAGTGTGATTAATGATGTTGGGCAACTTTTCATGTACTTATTGACTATTTGTACATCTTCTTTGGAAATACAACTATTCAAGTTGTTGGTCTGTTTATTGGGCATTTACATGTTACTAAGTTGTAAGAATTCCTTGATATTCTGAATATTTTCTTATCAGAGATTTGTGTTTCCTCTAATTCTTTGGTTTGCCTTTTCTCTCTTTTGATGCTGCCCTTTGATGCTTAGAAGCTTATAATTTTGATATCATCCGGTTTACCTGTTCTTGTACTGTCACTTGTGTACTTGATGTCATATTTAAAAATTTATTGCTGAAGTTCCTATCATGGCTCAGTGGTTAATGAACCCGACTAGTATCCTGGAGGATGTGGGTTAGATCCCTGGTCTTGCTCAGTGGGTTAAGAATCTGGCATTGCCATGAGCTGTGATGTAGGTTGCAGATGTGGCTCAGATCCCAGGTTGCTATGGCTGTGGTCTAGGCCAGCAGCTACAGCTCCGATTAGATCCCTAGCCTGGGACTCTCCATATGCCATGGGTGTGCCTCTAATGACCAAAGACAAAAAAAATCAGTGCCTAATCTAATGTCCTAAATTCTTTCCTCCATAATTTTTCTAAGCGTTTTATATTTTTTGCTCTAATATTAAGCTTTGATACATTTTGAGTGTATTATGTATATGGTGTACTTTAAAGGTCCACCTTAATCCTTTGCATGTGGATATCTAGTTATGCCCACTCCATTTGTTGAAAATACTGTCCTTTCCCCCATGGGAGTTCTTGGCACTTCAGTAGAAAGACATTTGACCATTAATATGATGGGATATTTCTTGGCTCTTTATTCTGTTCTATATGCCTGTCTTTACAGTTAGTACCACACTGTTTTTGAATACTATGTTTTGAAAGCATGAAGGGTGAAATCTCCAACTTTGACTTTTCAGGGTTACTTTGCTTGCAGGTTCCCTTGAGATTCCATGTTAATTTTCAGGTGATTTTTCCCAGTCTCCAAAAAGTGTCCTTGGGATTTTGACAGGGATTGTTTGTATTGTTTTAGGTATTATTGATATCTTAAAATATTAACTTTTCTAGTGCATGAAAATGTGATATATTTTGGAACAAATAGTGATTCATAGGAGAGGTTTACTTGAAGGAACTGGCTCATGTGATTATGGAAGCTGGCAAGTGCAAAATCTGAAGGACCAAAGTCCTGATTTGAGTCTAAAGGCCAGAAACTGCTGTATGCTAGTAACAGACAATGTCCCAGTTCAAGTTCATTGGCAGGAAGTTGCTGTAGGATTAGGAAAAGCTAATTTGCCAGCATGCATTCCTTCAGAAGAAAGGGCTGATTTTCAGTTTGAAGGCTCTCAGGCTGAAAAATTCTCTCCTACTCAGGCGAGGTCATTCTTTTGTTACTTTCAGACTTACTGCTGATTGGATGAGGACCACCCACAGCATAGGGAACAACATGCTTTGCTCAGTCCACCAGTTAGAATGTTAATTTTCTCTAGAACAACTACAAAGACACAACCGAAAGCAATGTTTTGGTAAATATGTCTGTGCATCTTGTGGCATAGTCAACACAAAACACTGGCCATCACAAATCAATGGCATGCCATTTTAGTACCTGCATGCACCACATTTAATCATAGTTAATCTCCAAATAAGGACAACACTGAGGTCATAATTCTGCCTAACATGGCACAACTATCCTGTGTACAAGTGAAAATGCACCAAATCTTTCCCCTCTAAGGAGGTAGAGCCCTTGATATCATAAAACTTTAAATGCTGTGATGGAAATTACAATACTTAAATACCGTGATAGAAAGTTAACATCTTATTTTGTGTGACATAGTAATAAGATAATAAAACAAAGATATATATATATATATGTATATGCATACCTATATAACATATATGTATGTTTATATGTGTGTATGGGTATATATGTGTGTATATACACATTGTTATGTGTATAACACATACACAAACATTCATAAATTAAAGAGAACATAGAACATAGACATAGAACATGTAATTACATGTCTCATTTCTGTAACTGGTCACATGGCTGTAACTGACCTTTATAACTAATTCCTTCTTTTACACACGCATTTTGCATTCTCTGTGCCTTCAGCAAAACCTGAGTTGATGGTGATCTTTATGTGGTGGGGTGACATAAACCTTTATTGCTGAAAAGTCTGGGCTGTTAATAGTTCTGCCTGGATTGGGTTGTTGCAGTTCCTTTCATTCTTAGTTATCATACATGGTGATACTAAAAGAGGCTCTATAGGAGTTCCTGTCTTTCAGACATAGTTTTCCTCATCACTGCTGCAAAGTAGTAGTGCAGTTTCCCCCTGTAGTCAAGATCAATCACTCCTACCTTCAAAGTACTTCATTCACCTGTTGATTCCGAGGCAGGAGGGTTCTAAAATGGTCAGGCAGAAGACTTAACTCTCAGTTGAAGAGAAACTTTCTGTGTTTCCTGGTGGAAGCACTTCTCCCTTTGGAACTAAAACCTCTAAGTCGTTTCAAATGATGCAACTGACAAGGGCTTAATCTCTAGAATATATAAACAACTTATACAACCCAACAGCAAAAAAACCAATCAATCAATGGAAAAATGGGCAAAAGACCTGAATAGACATTTCTCCAAAGAAGATATACAGATGGCCAACAAACACATGAAAAAATGCTCAACATCGCTGATTATAAGAGAAATGCAAATCAAAACTACCATGAGATACCACCTCACACCAGTCAGAATGGCCATCATTAATAAATCCACAAATAACAAGTGCTGGAGGGGCTGTGGAGAAAAGGGAACCCTCCTGCACTGTTGGTGGGAATGGAAACTGGTACAGCCACTATGGAGAACAGTTTGGAGATACCTTAGAAATCTATACATAGAACTTCCATATGACCCCGCAATCCCACTCTTGGGCATCTATCCAGACAAAACTCTACTTAAAAGAGACACATGTACCCACATGTTCATTGCAGCACTCTTCACAATAGCCAGGACATGGAAACCACCCAAATGTCCATCGACAGAGGATTGGATTCGGAAGAGGTGGTATATATACACAATGGAATACTACTCAGCCATAAAAAAGAATGACATAATGCCAGTTGTAGCAACATGGATGGAACTAGAGAATCTCATCCTGAGTGAAATGAGCCAGAAAGACAAAGACAAATACCATATGATATCACTTATAACTGGAATCTAATATCCAGCACAAATGAACATCTCAGAAAAGAAAATCATGGACTTGGAGAAGAGACTTGTGGCTGCCTGATGGGAGGGGGAGGGAGTGGGAGGGATCAGGAGTTTGGGCTTATCAGACACAACTTAGAATAGATTTACAAGGAGATCCTGCTGAATAGCATTGAGAACTATGTCTAGATACTCATGTTGCAACAGAAGAAAGGGTGGGGGGCAAAATGTAATTGTAATGTATACATGTAAGGATAACCTGACCCCCTTGCTGTGCAGTGGGAAAATAAAAAATAAATAAATAAATAAAACCTCTAAGTCAGCAGAGCATAATATCTCCCTGTTCCTGGAAATAGGAAGCAACATTATTACTAATAGTTACTAAAAATAACCATGAATGGTACCACTCCCATTTTTATACTTAGTGCTGTAAGACACAAATATTTTCATATATTTTGTCCTTTCAGAGAAGTACATAAATACACATCTTCCTCTTTTTTTGGGGGGGGTTACCAATTATCGTCATGTTCCTTCCATATCCCAGGACATCCAGCTAAATCAGTGGTCAAAAAACATGAACCATGGAGTTCCCGTCGTGCCTCAGTGGTTAACGAATCCGACTAGGAACCATGAGATTGCGGGTTTGATCCCTGGCCTTGCTCAGTGGGTTAAGGATCTGGCGTTGCCATGAGCTGTGATGTAGGTTGCAGACGCAGCTTGGATCTCACGTTGCTGTGGCTCTGGTGTAGGCTGGTGGCTGCAGCTCTGATTCGACCCCTAGCCTGGGAATCTCCATGTGCCGTGGGAGGGGCCCTAGAAAATGGCAAAAAAAAAAAATCATGAATCAGTATATATTGCACATCTGGACATTGCTCTTTCCAAGCAAAGGCAACAACCAGGTGCACTACTTGAACTTGTACTCTTTGGGAGGATTTCCATTAATATTGACCTTTAGGAATTTTCCAGAATGGGGCTGCAGCACTGTAGGTTTCCACTTTCAGGTTATTGTTTTGTTTATTTATTTATTTTCTTTTTAGAGCTGCGCCTGTGGCATATGGACGTTCTCTAGTTAGGGACAGAATCAAAGCTTCAGCTGGGGCTACACCACAGCCACAGCAGTGCCAGATCTGAGCCCCATTTGCGGCATACACCAGATCCTTAATCCACTGAGCGAGACAAGGGATCACACCTGCAGCCTCATGGAGTCAGGTTTTTCACTCACTGAGCCACAACAGGAATTCCTCCTCTTTCAAGTTATGGCTGCTTATCATTGTGGAACTATCTGTAAACAAGTCCTTAGTCTTTTCTTCCTCTGTCAACTAACTGTAGTTGATTCCTCATGGCTCCATAGAAGCAGGCAGGGAGAGAACAGGGAGTATAGGACGGGCCAAGACTGTGAGTATTTTTGCCACTTAACAATATGTTTGCCTTCAGGTCTTACTTGTGCCGGTCCATTTGATGATGAAGCACTGTTGTGCATGCCCAAATTTATTTCTTTGATGGGTCAGATAAGAGCAAGTTCATAATGGGCAGCCCAGGTTATATGGTAGCCCTAGTGAAGGCAGTCAGAATCTACTAATGTCCAATAACAGGCCAGGTGCTATTTATCAAAAGCAGAATGTTTAACTGCAAAAGGTGGCAAGCTTTGCTCCAAAATACTAAGTGCCTGCAGTGCAGTTTGCATGTGGAGACTTGCCAAAGGCACTGGCATCCCCATTTGCCACTAACATACCAAGCACCACGGACCCACTGGATCAGAGAAGCTTGCATGATATCCTACAGAGATTTTTTTCCTTTCTTTTTTTTCCTTTTCTTTGTGAGCCATCACAGAGCAATTCATGGATGCCGAGGGCTCTGCTACAAATTTATTTTTCATGATTGTGATGAAAAGTGTGTGTTCTAGAACCTCTCAGGGTAGCTGAGTTTATCTTCAATAACATATCCATTCTGGCCTTCCAGTCGCCATATGCCTTTTTAATCTCTTCCTCTACATTAACCCAAAGCAGGACTGACGTTTCTAAGCTGCTCACTGTGGGCCACCATTTGGTTCATGTGTTAGCTATACCAACACACAAACTTTTAGAGACCTTCTTATTTCCCCCAGTGTCAGTGTCAAAGTCAGAATCTCTTCTTAGTGCCAATCAATAAATCAGGCCTGATCAAAATGTATAGTTTTTCTACAATTATCATGTATTTTTGTCTTAGAACACTCAGGTAGTTACTTGGGAGTGTAGTGCAACTTCCTAATGTATCACATTTTGTATCTCACTTATTTCTATTAAAGTATAGTTGAGTTACAGTGTTGTGTCAATTTCTGGTGAACAGCATAGTGACCCAGCCATATATAAATGTGTGTGTGTATACATACATATCTTCTTTTTGTCATACTATCTTCTATCGTGTTCTATCCCAAGAGATTGGATATAGTTCCCTGTGCTGTACAATAGGATATCATATAATATATAGTTATTTTTTGCTTTTTAGGGCTGCACCTCTGGCATATGGAAGTTCCCAGGCTAGGGGTCACATTGGAGCTGCAGCTGCTGGCCTCTACCACAGTCACAGCAACACCAGATCTGAGCTGTATCTGCAGCCTACATAACAGCTCATGGCAATGCTGGATCCTTAACACAGTGAGCAAGGCCAGGGATCGTAACTGACTGAGCCACAATGGGAAGTCCCTGTAGGACCTCACTTTTAGCAGCTTCCTGGTACCTGTGTCTAGTTATAGAACTAGAAGAAAAGAGGGGTGAGTGCTATGGTTGTGTGGGTCCTGAGGAGAATGGTCTTTCGTGGCAACCATTGCAGGGCAGGGCAGGTCATTACAGTTTCTTCAGGCAATGAAGGGATAATCCTTTAGCCTGAGAGTGAGTTGCCATGTCCACTGGGTGTGAAGAGGCCTTGTCCACTGTCAAAGAATGCTCATCCTCTCTCTCTGTTGCTTCTCCTCAATTTCTTCAAATATTCGGTGATAAAAGCCAGAATCTAGATTTAATCCATGACTCTTTTTCTCACGTCCACATCTTATTTTAAGTTCTTTTTTTTATAACTCCAAAATATTTCTCCTTCTATATTTGCATTTTAGTTTGGGTTTCCTAAATGCAGATGCTGGGATGGAATTTTTATGAAAGTAATTTATAAGAAGGGTTGAGGGAACTGCCTATGATGGGAGAAAAAAGGTGTAGTCTCCATTAGTTTGGTTCCAGCCTGGATACATGGGAACTCATACTTGTAGTATATGTTACAGTATTGCCCAGGTTTCACCCTTAGGCAAGGATACCAGTTCCTTTTACTCCATCTTCAGTCATTAAATGGACATTGGTGGACCTTCAGATGGTGAGCCTAGTCACCAAGTGAGGCAGTTTCAATTCTCTCTTGTGCAATTTTCTGGAAACAATGGGACCTGTGAGCTGTTAGCAGCCCAGACAAACAGCAGATAATCCTGGGAGCACTGGTCCAGTGAATGAGATTTGACCAGGTGCAGCAGTGTCCACAATATTCTCCATCAGCTGGTACTACTAATTAATTACATTAACCTTCTTACTACTCTTTTGCTGCCCACCTTGTCCTCTTCAATTGATTTTCCATTCTGTAGCTAGAGTCATCATTCTATATCTCAAATATAACAGCATCATTTGCTAGATTAAAAAACCTTCCAAAATTTTCTTCACTCTACTTAGCTTTGAGCCTTTAACACAGTTATGAGAGCCTTCTTGGTCTTCCCTGTTCCTTTCTCACACAATGCACATAACTCAAATAAATAGTTGATATGACAACCATAGCTGTATCAAATTTATCAGGATTTCTGCATTTTTATTTTCACCTTCTTGCCTTGGTTATATATTCCATCTCCTAGGAATATCTTTGTCTAACTGATGCCTATTCATTCTATTGATCTTTATATCCTTTGCATCCCTTTTTTTATGTCTTTTCACACTTGAATCTTCTGAATCCCCAGGATATTGTTTTGTGTCCCTCAAACATACTTTCATAGCACCCCCCTGTGCTTCTACTATCTTTACTATTTATAACACTGTGTGATATCTCTCTGCTTTCTTTGGGAGTCTCTCAGTGGTTCTAAGCTCTGCGAAGAAATCATTTAGATTAGTCTTTACTCACCACTGAAGCCCTGGTGACTCTTAATGTACTTGATGCATTCTGTGAGTTTAAGAATATCTGTTGCTAAATGAATGAGGAAAGGAAAAAAATGAATGGAATATATTTACCCTGAAATTGCTTTGTGTGCATCAGAAGCTACAGATTTTTAAAAACAGCTTTTCATAATTAAATGTTACCAAAAAGCAAGCTAATTAAAAGGCGAATGGAACAAAAAACATCCCACATTCAGAAAATGATGAAATCTTGGTAAAAGCAAGGAGAATACCAAAGTAAACTCTTTGTTCATCGGATAAAATACTTGATTTCTATTTCTTTATTTTTCCCAGTTTAAGCAAGACTAAAAACAGATGTGATTTCCCAAAGAAATACAACTAGAATTCTCATGGTTTGAAGGAGATGAAGGCAGAAAAAAATATCCTAACCTCATTCTTACTTTTTCTGCTCTGCATTTCATTAAATGCATGCTTCTTCCTTATATATTTATTTATCCATTTGGTATTTATCAGATATTGTGCCAGATATTGCATAGCAAATATTATGACACTGGTAGAAACTGTTGTTAGCAGGTAGGCAATTTCTTTATAAATTATGACAATTTATTTAATTAATTTAAATTCCCATTTGTCATTAAAATATACTTTGAAACATTTCTCTGATATATTTTCAGCATAAGACCTTTCCACAATTCGTATAATAGGATTCAGAATGCGACAAAGAATGTTGAAAACATGGTATAACATTGTTACTTCTTAGAAGTTAAATATCCCATTGCTTTTATATTCCTAGAGTAGTTTCATATCACATTCTTAAAGTTATCATATTACCATCAACTATGATATATAAAATGAGCAGAGTTTTTAATGAAAACTATTAGAATCTATCTATATATGATGAAATAATAATACAGTCTATGCAATAATATATATTTAATATATAACATATTAAACATAACAGCATGCATGGGTATGTTATGTAGTATGTATTTGTCTTTCTCTTGCCCTTTCTTATTCTGTGTGTGTGTGTATTCAATATTCTGATTTGGAGTTTTGTGGGGTTTTTTTTTTTTCCTCGTCTGTAAAATGGAGATAGTAGCTGTGCCCACCTCTATGGATTGTTTTAGAGGTTACCGCTTAATATCAACATGTTTTGTATTTCTTTATTTTTTCATTAAAAGGAAAGCTTATGAATCTATATACATTGATGAGGATGGTAAAACTAAGCTCCAATTTGGTAAAATGTTCCAAATATTCCAAGATTTATCCTGGGCTAGGTTTTTCTTATTTTTCTTACACTCATTTTTTTTCTTCTTTCCTTGCAGAGTCTATGATTTATGGCAGTAACTTTTTCCTCTTTATATCATAAACATTCTTTGCTAAGATCATCAACAATAACTTTTTTGAACTTTGCATCAGTTGAATAAATATTAGGCACAATGCACATTTTATTTATCACTTAAAATCACTTGCCTACTACAAAGTTTCCTAATAGAATTTTTCATTTGAGCACTTCTCAAAGTATATATTAAAGGGTATATACATGGAAGTTATCAGAGTATAGAGCATAGCAACTGCTTTATCATTAGGTAAAGTAGCCACAGGTCTCAGGTATACAAATAAATAGGCAGGGCATAAAAATAGGACAACCACCATGACATGGGAGACACAGGTAGAGATGACTTTTTGCCTCACTTCCAAGGTCTTTGTCTTTAGAGCATGCAGGATGACCACACAGAAGCCAGTCAAGAGGAGGAAGTTTAATATACAGATAAATCCACTGCTAAAAGCAACAAAGAGCCCTGTTGTGTGGGGTATCAGTGCAGGCAAGATTGAGCAAAGGGTTCAGATCACACATAAAATGACCTATGATGTTAGGACTGCAAAAGGGCAATCTGATTATGAAGAGGGTCTGGATAAATCCATGAAGAAAGCCTCCCACCCACATCACTCCCACTAGCAGGCCACATAGCTACCAATTCATGATGGTTGCATAGTGCAAGGGCAATTACTACAGATAGTCCAATACTAGGGTTTCTTCATGGATTTATCCAGATCCTTTTCATAGTCAGCCACAGCAACACAGGATCCAAGCTGCATCTGTAACCTCCACCACAGCTCACAGCAACACTGGATCCTTAGCCCACTTAACCAGGCCAGGGAATGAACCTGTATCCTCATGGATGTATACTAGTTGGATTCATTAACTGCTGAGCCACAATGGGAACTTCCCAATAACTTTATAGTATCTAATAAATGTACTTTTCATAATTGATTGCCATGGACATGGCATGATAGCAACCTGTGTGGGTAGTATTATTTCATCCATTTTGCAAATGAGAAACCATCTCAAAGACCAAAATATTAATTATAATATAAACAAAAATTTCATGAATAATTTTTGTGCTCCAAGTGTATTTGCAAATCATCCTGTGAAACCTGTGAAATAATTAATACTATCATTTTACACATCAGTAAATAGAAGCACAGAAACGTTGAGGAACCTGCCCAAGATCAAGCAGATTTAATAAAGATCAAGAACATAAATTAGATCTAATAATGATCAGAACCAAGATTAGATCAGATTATAATTTTTACTATTTTTTCTCCAAGTTCTTAGCGCATATCCTTTATTGTTATGTTATAGTACACCGTGTTAAACTAGTAAACTCCTTTTGAAAAGACCATAAGAATTATAAATACTTAATAATACTTCAGAGTCAAGTATATATAAAACAATTTCATGAACAGGCACAAAAATACACATATACATGTACACACACAGTATAACATATTGTAATTCCACATTCTTGTCACTTGGCATTACTCTTTTACTTATTCCAGGAGGTATGCTGGTAACTGTAAGTTATATGCAGATGCTTTTGGTCAGTTTGAGCAAATTTATTTCTTTCCTTCATTTGCCAAAGTCTTTTTTTTAGATAAATCTAAATCAAAATTTATCAGTGGAAGAAAGTAGCCTCTTGGAGTTCCCATTGTGTCGCAGTGGTTAACGAATCTGACTAGGAACCACGAGGTTGCGGGTTCGGTCCCTGGCCTTGCTCACTGGGTTAAGGATACAGCGTTGGTGTGAGCTGTGGTGTAGGTCGCAGACTTGGCTCAGATCCTGCATTGCTGTGGCTCTGGTGTAGGGCAGTGATTACAACTCCAATTAGACCCTTAGCCTGGGAACCTCCTCTGCTGTGGGAGTGGCCCTAGAAACGGCAAAAAGACAAAAAAAAAAAAAAAAAAAAAAAAAGATAGAGAAGAAAGTAGCCTCTTCAGTAAATGGGGCTGAGAAAACTGGAAAGCTATGTGTAGAAGAATGAAAGTAGAACACTGACACCATAAACAAAAATAAACTCAAAATGGATTAAAGACCTAAATATAAGGCCAGATGCTATAAAATTCCTAGAGGAATACATAGGCAGAATACTCTTTGACATAAAATCAAGCAACATCTTGTTTGATCCACCTCCTAGTATAATGACAATAAGGACACAAATAAACCAATGGGACCTAATCAAACCAAAAGCTTTTGCACAGCAAAGGAAACCATTAAAGAAAAAAAAAGAAAAGATGACTGCAGAACAGGAGTAAATATTTGCCAGTGATGCAACAGACAAGGGCCTGATCTCCAAAATATACAAACAACTCATGCATTCAACAACAGCAAAAAACAACCAACCCAAGTGAAAAATGGGCAGAAGACCTAAATAGACATTTCTCCAAAGAAGAGATATGGATGGCCAACCGGCATATGAAAAGAATGCTCAATGTCACTATTTATTAGAGAAAAGCAAACAAAACTCCACTGAGATACCATCTCACACCAGTCAGAATGGCCATCATTGATAAGACAACATACAATAAATGCTGAAGAGGGTGTAGAGAAAAAGGTACCCTCCTCTACTGTTGGTAGGAAGGTAAATTGGTACAACCATTAAGGAAAACAGTATGGAGGTACCTCAGGAAACTAAATGTAGAACCATCATATGATCCAGCAATCCCACTGCTGGACCTATATCCAGACAAAATTTTCCTTGAAAAAGAAACATGCACCCATGTTTTCATAGAAGCACTATTCACAATAGCCAAGACAGGGGCTTGACGTTTCACAGGCAGTTAACAGCAGAAGGGTATGAGACCCCATATTCTTTATAGAGATGGAAACAAGCGGTAGTACTTTTGGCTCTTAGATGAGGTAGCATAATTGTGCAAAGCATAGAAAATGGCATCAAATACAAGTTCATATCTTAGGTTGCTACTTAATGTTTTAGTGATTTCGTGGAATTAACTTTTTCTACTTCCTCCCATGTAAAATGAGTATCAAAAAATAAGTATTCATGCAAAAGAGTTACAGAAGTTCCAGACCTAAAATATACTCTCCCTAAATTTCACTTGAAATATAATACTGTTACTGTAAAAAAGATTTAAAAAAATAAGTATGAAGTAAATCTTGTATAATCTACATATTTTTAAATGTATAAATACTCTGAAACTTCAAAAGTTCTATTAAAGATGTATTATGTTCAGTGTAATTTCAGACAAATTAAATTTCTGTTGTTTATGCTGGACACACCCCACCCTCATGGAAAATCAGAGCAATGTCACAAAATTTGTATTTATGAGGCTGTGGGGACATAAGCAAACAGAGCTACTGTTTCTTTTCTTGTTCCTGATATGTTACCTGACAGTCTTGATGTGAAACTACATCTTTTTAATGGGAAACAGCCTAATCTTACAATCACTGGCAGCCATCTACTCCAACAACCAATGTACTACTTTCTCTGACACCTTCCCTCATAGACCGCTTCTACACTTCTATCGTGGTCCCCAGGCTAATCAGGGACTTAGCTGCAAAAAGAAAAAATATTTCTTATAGCAATGACATTACCCAGCTCTTCGGTGCCCACTTGATGGCAGGTGTGTAAATACTCATCTTGGTATCCTTGGCTTTGACCACTGTGTTGCAATTGTCAAGCCCCTGCAGTACATGGTCATCATGAACCGGCAGAGGTGCATTGTGTTGGTTATCATGGCCTAAGCTGTGTGTTTGGGGTGCTCTATTTTTCTACTGGTGGTGATACTCAGTTTACCTTTCCATGGTCCTAATCAGATAGATCCCTACCTAGGTGATGTGAAGCCACTTTTGAAACTGGTATGCAGCAGTATTCATATTGTGAATATCTTAATGATTGCAAATTCAGGGGTGGTGGTGGTGGTTGTTTTTCCTGCACTAGTAGTTTCTTATATAACCATATTATATAGTCTTAGAACACATTCCTCTCTGGGGTGGCAGAAAGCCCTCTAAACATGCAGTTTTCACATAATGGTTGTGGTTTTATTCTTTGTTCCTGGTATCCACATTTATGTGCTACCTGCTGGGAAAGAAAACAAGGATAAGGAAATCTCCATGATTTCCACTATGATTTCCCCTGTGCTGAATCCTCTCATCTATACTCTGAGAAATGAGGAGATGAAAATTGCCATGAAGAAGGTGTGGTCTAAAATAGCACACTCATAATTGAAGTATATAAGATGGTATTCATTGCACCTCTGATTGGTGTCTCCAGGGAATTTATTGTTTGAGATAGAAAATATGTATGCTTTTTTGGGGAAGTTGGACCAAAGAAACAAATCACTGTTATTCAGATTGCAGTTTGCACTTTGAAGTTTCCAACTAGGTTCTGGGTGTGATCCCATGGCTCTAAGGCATACAGAAATGTCCTTCTAAAGCACATTTCTGATCATATCAGAACACTCTCCGAAAATTGCTATGGAACCCTATTTTGCTTGAGATAAAATCCAACCTTCTGAATTGTTTATCAAATATCGTCCTAAATTGGTCCAAGTTGAATTTACTCATTGTAAAAGTCACAGGATTGGTATAAATTATTACACAGCACTTGCATAAATTACTGTAGTAGGCTTTGTGGTCAGGGAGACCTAGGTGACTACTGACTCTGAGTATTGGCAATTTGCTTTATTGATATGCATCTTTATTTCAAATATCTATGATATGAGTAACGTTTGTTTTCCATAAAGAAGTAATATTCCTTTATCTAACACATATGAAGTTTTAGCAGGGCAGATGACAAACTGGAGACTCATGGTTGGTATTTTTGCCTTACCTTAGTTTATTTCTCTGTTTCTCTTTGCTTGGATGCTTTCATCCAGCTAGAGTGGACCCCTCTGCATGCCCCAAACATACTCTAAAATCTTATTCATATGCCTTATTTCTCTCTCCCCTCTGCTTGTACTACCCCTATGCTTTAGTGTCCATGTCTTAGGTATAATTCACACTCTAATATTTTTATTCAAAAGATTTTACAGCTCCATCCACAGACCACACATATTTTTTTATTCCATCTCTGTTCTTTTTGTTGTTGTTATTCAGCTATATGTATACTCATTTCAAATAGTTTTACGTGCAAATACTGGTATTTCTTATGAATTGTGTTTTTCCAGTTTGCTTGAGACAGAAGTTTATGTACTATATCTTTATTTTTCATGTCTCTCTCTATTGATAAGCAGTGAGCCTGTGCAAATTACGATGTAAATAAATAGTTACTAAATTAAGTTTAAAGACACTATCTTCTTATTTGACTGTATACATTGATCTTATATATCTGGAATTTTCACTTGTGTCTTTAACAATCATGCATTATTTTTAAAATAAATAATATCAGTAAGGCTAAAATGTTAACATATACTACTATGTGTCTATGGGGGGAATGGAATCCAACAGTCTCCCAACCCCCCTAGTGTCTTTTCACTTATTTTATGCAATAAGAAAGTACTGTTTTATCATTTATCCTCGTATCATTTGGATCACATGATCCCATCTCAGCTCCTTGTCTTGGTTCCAATTTTTCGAAATGTCTTTCTCTACCAAGGCTTTTCTAAGTAGAATGACTGCATTGCTTCAATACAGAATTGCCTTGATTGACTTACTCCTGCCCCACAGCAAAAGCAAAATCTAGGAAAAAATGTAGAGGCCATAGTGTTTGTCTTTAATGTCACAAACCCTTCTTTTGCTAATTGACATTCAATAACTTTTACACATCCAATAACATTTTTTTCTTCTTGGAGCCATGGACACCTATAGAATAAATGGGGAAAAAACATTCCATCTATTCTGTAGGAATACATCTGACTAGTTATTTATTCAAAGTTTTGTTTAACTAGATATAATGTAATAATTTTACAAAGAGAAATATAGGAATGTAGTGTGTACATTTGTGCCTGTGTTTATGAGATGTTTCTGTCTGTGTGGGTATGGTACAGGGGGTTTGGGTGGTCTTGAGGGTGGGTCAGAAGAAATACTTACTTATCCCATCAGAAAGAATGCTGCACAACTACTGTAGCCCAGGGCAGATCACTCTAAAGTGTGCCTCAGTGATATATCAATTATTAAGTTAAAGTAACTTAAGAAATGGCAGATGCAAGTGGGACACTTTGACCATCCTCTCTTGTCCCTGAAAGCAGGAAATAGTCTCTCATGTGACTACTGTACTGGGTGTTGGAAAGATACCCTTATAAGATATCCTTATCTTTCCACTATCCAGGGGGAGAAATTAAGGATCAAGGAGGCTCAACAAGCAAACTTTGTTACTTCTTCACTAATTTCATACCCACATCCAGACTTTTCTTAAATTACTTACTAATTAAACACCCAAAACCTAAGTTTATTTGTTCCATTAAACAATCACTCACCAATTTGTTGTTTTTTCCCATCTGCCCAGTACTGTGGTCCAAGTTCTATGACACTCCCATGTGCACAAATGAAAATCAAGGAGTAGGGGGAAAACACCCTCTCCTGTCACACACACTCAAAAAAGCTCACTCATTTTCACTGTCATTTATTTTCTTTTCTCAAGGGTCTACAAGATTTTATTGGCCAAAAATATGACTACATCACACAGTAATTATATAAAAAAGCATACACTGAAATAAGATTAGTTACCTACTTATTGGATGATCTTTTTAGAATTCACTTTCCTGCCTATGGCACAGTGCTTAATATTTCAAATAGAGCTGCCAAACTAAATACATAGCATATAAGTCTGAATACAGAATATTTAATAAATATTAATTGTTATAAAATGTATAATTTATGATAGTCTATTTAAATAAGACTTTAATTTAAAAATCCACCATTAATAAATTTTATTAGCAGAATACCTTAACCAGCTAATGAACACTAACATTAAAAGGCTTACTTTTTAAAATCCCATGTGTCAGCAAGTACCAGACTGGAAGATGTTTAGAAGTTTTGGAGGTGACTTAAAGGAAAGATTGGGGAGCCAGATATGGCTGTGTATGATGGAGTTCTATGTGACTTCCTGTTCAGTCACACTCTCCTTATCCCTCATCATTTTCCTCAACCCTGTATCTGTTTCTAGTCATCAGTCGAGAGGGTCAATTTAGACACTTATGGACTATTCTTGTATTATCAGCAACACCAGGTAATGATGATGTCAAATAGCCTAGAGATTTCTAAATAATCTTTTTTTCTTTTGTTGAAAAAAATTCCCCATGCAATTAATTGCACATCCATTATCTCACATAGTTCTCTTTTATTTGATGACAATGTTTAATTTTTACTCTCTTAGCAAATTTCAATTGTACAATACAGTGTTATCTGCTGTAGTCATCATGTTGTATGTTAGAGCCTCAGAACTTATTCATCTTTTAGATGAAAGCTTATATTCTTTAACCAATGTCTCCCTATTTCTTACATCCCCTACCCTAGCCACTGACAAACACTTTTTAAATTTCTATATATATGAGTATGATTTTCCTTTTTTTTTCTTTTTATGGATGTGGCGTATAAGTGTTGCCATTTGGGTATTTAGGCTAGTAGACATTCGGGACTGTCCAAAATTTGGTTCATGCCAAAAGGTCCTTGCAATATGGTTCTATTTTGTCTATGGCAAATGATTTTGGACAGGACCAAATATTGCAGGCCCTTTGGTGTGGACCAAGTGTTATATGGATGTTTGGGGCAGGGCCAAATGTCCTGCAAAGGGTATTTTTTCTTTTTTCTTTTTTTGATCTAGCCTATTTCATTTATCATAATGCACTCACAGTCCAACCATTTTGTCACAGATGTCAGGATTTACTTCTTTCTCATGGAAGAATAATATTCCCTTGTATAAATATAAACCACATCTTCTTTATTCTTTCTTCATTAATAATGGATGACATTGAGACTGTTTCCATTACTTAGCTGTTAGGAAAAATGCTGTACAAAGTAATTGTAATTTCAAACGATTATTTTTTTTCTCTGTCCCATATCATCAGCTTTCACAGAGCCTTTTGAATGTACTGAACATCTAATAGGTGCTTCATGTTAAAATAGACAATTTTATTTTATTTCACATTATGATATATTTACTACAAAATGTGATATAACATGAAAAGGATCAGCCACAGGGAAAATAGGACTTACAGATAAATACAGAAAAGTCAGAGACACAGCACACACACTGCCTAAAGACTTCCTGAGTCCATAGCTACCTCCAGACATGCCCCTAGACATGGCCCTGCCCACCAGAGGGCCAAGACCCAGCTCCACCTAGCAGTTGGCAGGCATCAGCCCATTTTACCAGGAAACTTGCACAAGCCACTAGACCAGCCTCACCAGAAGCAGACACCAGAAGCAAGAAAACTATAGTTCTGCAGCCGGCAGACCAAGTCTACAAACACAGGCCAGACACTCCCCTGGGACCAACTGGCTCCTGGCCATTGGAAGATATGTGAGCACACTGGTGGGATACATTGGTTTTCTTCTACAGAGAGACAATTCACCAAGGTTGAGAATCCTAACCAACCTACCACATACGTAAAAATACAAATAGGAATTTAGACAAAATGAAGTGACAGGCATATGTTTCAGAAGAAGGAACAAGATAAAACCCACAAGAAAAAATATATGACACAGAGGTAGGCAATCCAACCAAGAAAGAGTGCAGAGTAATGATCATAAAGATGATCAAAGAATTCAGGAGGAGAGTGGATGCACAGAGTGAGAAATTAGAAGTTTTTAACAAACAGTTAGAAAATATATTCTGTGGTACAGGCCTCTCTGCTAGAGCTCTGTCTTCTACACATGCCACCTATGTGGGCTCCTTGAGGCCTCCTTTTGTGTCAGGATGACTATTGTAAGTAGTCTACTAGGTTTGATTGATCCATCTTTTTATTGGTCACCAGGCCTTACCTTGTGTGGAGGTTGCTGGCTGCTGCTTCTTGGGGCCAGGTCACAAAATGACTGGATGCAGAAGCCTGGGTCACCCTGGGGCTGGTGGTTTGCAGTGTCATGACCCAGGAATCCCAGGCCTGGTGTTTGCCAACTGGTGGATGAAGCCAGGTCCTTGGGTTAGTGTTGACTCAATGGCAAACCAAACCAAGTCCTAGTTCTCGCTATAAGCTCCAGGAATCCCAGGCCTGGTGTCTGCCAACTAGTGGATGAAGCCAGGTCCTTGGGTTAGTGTTGACTCAATGGCAGGCCAAGCCAAGTTCTAGTTCTCGCTGTAAGCTCCAGGGGTCCCAGAGCTGATGTCAGACTACTAGTGGATGTTCTTAGTTGCTGACACAATTGACTGTGGGATCCAAGATTATCCTGAAGTTTGTGTTGGTGTATTGGTGTGCAAGGCCAGGGCCCATCTGGTCCCAGGGCTGGTTTTGGCCTGCTTCTGTGTGGGCTGGGTCTGTAGGCTGTGTGAATGTGATTTTTACTGGGGCTGGTATGTGTCTGCTGGTGAATGAGGCTAGGCCCAAGGCTTGCAGCATTATTGCTGGTGGGAGGGCTGGGGATTCTGGGACTAGTGCATGAAGACTATTATATGGAGCTGGGTCCTTGGGTCTCTGGTTACAGGGCCCTGAGGATTTCAGCACTAGTGTCTGCACACTGGTGAATGGGGCCTGCTCTGGTGGGCAGGGCCATGTCCAGGAATAACTTAGGGTTCATGGGACCTTAAGGCAGCCTGTCTGCTGACAGGCAAGTTATTTGGCATGTTAGTCTTTTGGCCTGAGGTTTCTCCTTACTTGTTCCATGGGTTGGTGGGCTTGGGTGGGACTGGGTCCTGAGTTTCATAAACTAGAGGGAAAATTTCAATATAGCACTTGCTAGCATGAGTCCTTATGAGCTCCCAGAAATGACTGACTCCAGTGCCCATGTCCCTAAGAGTGAGCTTTAATTGCCTCCCACCTCTCTAGGAGACTCTGGAAGATCAGTAGGCAGGTTTTTTTCAATTTACTCTCTTTATCCTGGGTCACAGAGGTATGAGATTTTGTGTGCACCCTCTATGAAGGGAGACTCTGTTTCCCACAGCCTTCTGGGCACCCCAAAATTAACCCCCCCATTTCAATGAAGAGCACTATAGTAGGTTATCTTCATGGCACAGGGCTTGGGACCTCAATGTGAGTCTCAAACTCCTCATTTCTTGGGAAAAATCTCTACCATTGTAATTATTCTCCCACTTGTGGGTTGCCCACCTGGAGATAAGAATCATACTATACTGTGTTTCTTACCTTCATACCTGTCTTGCTGTGGGTTTTATAAATCTCTTTAAGTTGTAGAACTTTTCCAGTTTTTTCAGTAGTAGTTCTATAAATTGCTGTCATTTTCATGTGCCCACAAGAGCATGTAAGTTCAGGGTCTCTCTACTCCTATGTCTTCACTGACCTTACCAGAAATTTTTTGTTTGGTTGGTTTTTGATGTAGTACAATTTGCCCATTTCTTTTCCTCCTTCCATCTGTGCTTTTGGTGTCACATACACACACTCACATGCACACACACACACGCACACACACACACAAACACACACACACAAGATTGCCTTGCCTAATATCTGAATCTTGTGCTCTCTAATTATCCTAAGTGTTTTAAAGTTTTAGCTTTTGTGTTTAGGTATTTGATCTTGAGTTTATTGTGTATGTTATGTTATATGGTATATTGTGTATAGGATTTATAGATCTCTTTCATTCTTCTTCACATGGACATCTAGTTATGTTTTTGTTGAAAAAATTGTCATTTCCCCATTTTTTGGTCTTTTCACCCTTGTAGAAAATCATTTAGCCTTTTATGTAATGGTTTATCTCTGAGCTGTCTCATCTTTCCTATTGCTCTATAAGCCTGCCTTTATGCCAGTATCACACTGATTTGATTACTATAGTTTATATTAAGTTTTGAATAAGGAAGTATGAAATGTCTAATGTTCTTTTTTTCTTTTTAAGATTATTTTGGGTGTGGTGTCCCTTGAGATTCCATATGAATTTTCCAGATAATTTTCTACGTTTGCAAACAGTCTCATGGCAGTTTTGATAGGTATTGCTTTAAATCTACATTGTTTTATTATTCATGTCTTAACAATATTAAATTTTCCAGTGCAAGAAAATGTGTTATTTTCTCAAACCAATCTCTAGTTATTTTTTCTGAAAGGTAAGAACTGTAAGGAATTGGATCTTGTGATTAGGCAAGTTGACAGGTACAAAATCTGCAGAGGCAATGTCCAAGTTTTAGTCTAAAGGACAGAAACTGCTGAAAACTGGTAAAAGTCAATGTCCCAGTTCAGATCAGTAGGCAGGAAGCTTCTACAGAATTATGAAGAATTGATGGGTCACCACACAGGTCATCAGACAGGAAGAGCTGATATTTCATTTTGAAGTCTTTAGGCAGGAAAATTCTCTTACACACAGGGGAGGCCAGCCTTTTGTTAATTGCAAATATTCAGTTAATTGAATGAATTGGATGAGGACTCCCTGCAGTAGAGAGGACTATCTGCTTTACTCAGTCTACCAATTCATTTGTTAATACCATCCAGGAAAACCTCAGAGAGAAAGCCCAAAACAATGTTTGAACAAATATTGAGTACCTCATGGCCTAGTCAAGTTAACATATAACATTAGCCACTGCAAGTCTATTACTTGTCAATTTGGCATCTGTATAAATGTTCTTCAAACCTAGTTAATCTCTAAGTAAAGATAATACTAAGATAAAAAGTCTAGCTAACATGACACAGCTCTTCTGTGTACACCTGAAATCACGGAGTCCTTCCCAAGAAGGGAAAGAAAGTAAATCCTTGGATCATGTATACTCTTCTCCTTGATAACCTGTAACCTATGTACTCTGATGGAAAATTAGCAATACTTAAATACTGTGATCGTCAACATAAGGTATTTTACATGATGTAATTAGAGAAAGAAGAAAACAAAGATTTTGTGTATAATAGATAGATACACAGAAATATATTCATAAAATAGAGAATACAACAATTAGAGACATGGATTTAGCTGCTCTTTGGAACAACTTACTTCTGTTACTCATTTTTTCCCCTGTGCCTTGAGAAGGCGTCTAAGCTGGCTGTGTATAATAAACTATATTCTATCATATATAACTAATCATCTATAAATATTATGTGTGTGTGTGTATATATATATATATATATATACATATATATATATATATGTTTATAGACAGAAGAATGGATAAATGAATAGTCCAGCACAGTCTCTGTCTCAATAAATGTTAACTAGTATAATCATGTAGCCTTTCTATTATCATTGCTTAGCTGTTTATCACAGCAGTTAAGAACATGGTCTGAGGGGTCTGTTAGTTTCTGGTTGCTAGTTCATCAATATGTCTTTTTCAAAATGCTCTCCTTTCTGTTTGTTTATTCACCTATAAAATGGAGATAATAGCAGGGCCTACCACTTTATATTGTTATAAATATTGCTGCTGAATATTTATTATATTTCATTTTATCGGTATGAAAGCATATAAATCCATGAACAAAGATGAAACTAGTAAAATTAAACTGAAATTTGATAGAACTTTTCCAGTATGCTAAGATTCATCCCCAGCTAGATTTTTCTTTCTTTTCCTACATCTAGTTCTTCTCCCCTCCTTACAGTATCTATAATTTATTATTATTTTTTATCTCACCGATATTCTTTGCTGAGATCACTAACAATGTTCTTTTGACCTTGGCATCAGTTGAATGGACATTGGGGTCCATGCACATTTAATTGATCACCTGGAATCGCTTTCCTAGCATACAATTTCCTAATAGCATTTTTCATTTGGTCATTTCTCAGCATATAGATTAAGGTATTTAAATGGGAATTATAGTATAAAATACAGCAACTGCTTTATCAATAGGTAAAGTAGCTGTGGGTCTCAGGTACACAAATATGCAGGGCCCAAAGAAAAAGACAACTTCTGTGATGTGGGAGACACAGGTATAGAGGGCTTTTTCCTTTGCTGCCAAGCTCTGAGTCCTTAAAGAGTGGAGAATGAGAGCATGGGAGCCAGTCAAAAGGAGAAAATTTAACATGCAGATGAAACCACTGTTGGCAGCAACAAAGAGCCATAGAGCATGGGTATCAGGGCAGGCAAGATTCAACAAAGGATTCAGATCACACATAAAGTGATCTCTGATGTTAGGACCACAGAAGGTGATCTGAAGAAGAAGAGGATCTGTATGGTTGCAAGAGGGAAACCTCCCACCCACACCACTCCCACTAGCAGGCCACACAGCTGCCAGTTCATGATGGTTGTATGTTGCAAGGGCTTGCAGATGGCCACATAATATTGGTTATAGGCCATCACAGTAAGCACAATGACATCAGCCCCTGCAAATAAATGTTCCCCAAAGATTTGGATCATGCATTCACTGAAAGGGCTAATTTTCCTTTCAGAGAGTGAATGTACAATCAGTTTAGTGATATCAACACAGGAATAGCAACCATCAATAAAAGAGAGATGAGCCAGGAAATGGTACATAGGGAACCCCAATAATGGGCCGGCTGTGATGGTGACTGTAGTGAGTGTATTTCCTACCATAGAGATGATGTAGATGATCAAAAACATAACAAACATGACTTTCTACATCTTTAGATTCTGTCTGGGTCCCAGTAGAACAAACTGTGTCACATTGTTTTTATTTTCCATTTTTCTCATGTATGATTAATTATATCACCTGGAAAAAAAAGTCACTTTTTATTGCTCAACTTGAATTCATTAAGTCCCTCCATGTATCAAAAAGAAATACCTAGATTCAGTTGAGTTCTAACTTCCTATAACTTTTTTGAGATAGAAAAAGAAGGGTCTGATTTCTTGAAGATTACTCAAATTCTCTCCTGGAAGAAGCTGATGTTTAAAATATAGCCACAAGGACCATAGTGAACACAGAGGCAGAAGATGGTCTGGGCACAGTTTATCCTGTGAGATGACTCAGAGTCTCAGGTGAGGCAGTAGAGCTCACAAAGTGTAGCTAAGCCTAAAAAGTGAGGTTAAAAATGCATGCAAAGTCTATGAATTCCAAGCTAAATAATTTTCCCTTCATTTTTAAGAAATTGGAAACCAGGAAAAGTAATTGAGAATAAGAGTGGTAGCGTTTGAAAAAGAGGCAATATTGCATCTAACATTGCATCTAACTCTAGTAAAAATATTTGTGTCATTTAGATGAAGTGGGCTGAGGTTCTGTAAGGATATGGAAGCCAGAGACAGGAACCCCAATACCATACGATTACATTAGCTGACATAAAGTGTCACAGGCATTGGTGATGGGAAAATAATGAAGGAATACAGGAGTTATTGCAATAGATTTGGTAAAGCATGTTGTCTAAATCCAATAACTTTCTAATAGTTTATAAAAATACTTTTAGTGATTGTTTGCTATATGCATGGCACAATAGCATCCTGTGTGGGTGCTACGATTGCATCCATTTAATTGCGGATAAGAAACAATCTCAGGAACTAACAATCTGAGAAACAATCTCAGTGATAGTAACAGTAATAATAATAACTTACAGAACGGTTACCTTGCTCTTGGTGTTTTTGCAGACATTGGTTCTTTATCTCTCATTATATACTTGTGAGATAATTACTACTGTCATTTTTGTGCTTGTTTTACACAATAAGAAACAGAAGCATAAAGTTAAGGATCCTCTCTAATGTCAAGCAGATAATAAAGATCAGAACTATGATTTGATCTTTTTAACCCAAGATCAATAAACTTATTTTATAATAAACAATGTTTAACTAGGAAACTGCTTTTGATATGAAAGTAATAAGTATAATTACTTTAATCCAATATCAGAGACAAGTATATATGAAGCAAACTCATTAACAGACACACAAATATGCATATGCACATATGAGCAGTATAACATATTGGAATCCCAAATTTTCAATAACTATGTGGTACTTCTTTCACTGAATGTTCATTTTATCTTTGTGTTTTTCTCACCCTCATTTCTTCTCTCCTTGATTTACCTGCAAAGCATAATCCCACTTCTCCTCTGAAAAAATTTGAAAATGAAACCCCAGTGGTGAGGAATGTTATTTTGAGAGTCATAAAGCTCAAATAAGAATCTTGCCTTTTCCCACTTGTAATTTCTTGATCTGGGGTATATTTCTTGCCCCCTTACATTTTGTTTCCTCTAACATAAAGCAAGAATAATACTGTCCACCTCACAGCGAGGTATGAGAATAATTGAGAAAACGTATGAACATATCCACCGTACCTCTCTGGATAAACAAAAGACCTTCATTTATTTTTATGATTATATGAGCCTAGGGGTAGGAAAAATTGACCTTTTGAGCAAAGTCACAGAGAAACATTTAACCATGCAATAAACTATGGAAGAATCATTTACAATTTGACTTATAAAGAAGCCACAGAGACTCATATTACGCATAGCAGTGTGTTCTAGGATAAGTTCTTCATATTTATCTTTGGACTAAAGAGGTTACAATTTATATCATTTAATATTCCTATGTGTGTGTTTTTGTATGTGGAGTGTTATTTAAATTTTGTTTTCATTCCAAAATTAGTCTTTCTTTTATTACTCAAATGAATTTATCACATCTGTAGTTGTGTAATGATCATATCAATCCAATTTCACAGGATTTCCATCCCACAACACAAGCACACCCCCCCCACCCCCCAAACTGTCTCCTCCGGAGACCATAAGTTTTTCAATGTCTGTGAGTCAGCATCTGTTCTGCAAAGAAGTTCAGTCTGTCCTTTTCTCAGATTCCACATGTCAGTGAAAGCATTTGATATTGGTGTCTCATCATATGGCTGACTTCACTTAGCATGATAATTTCTATGTCCATCCATGTTGCTAAAAATGCTGGTATTTTGTTCATTTTAAAGGCTGAGTAATATTCCATTGTGTATATACATATACACATCTTCTTGATCCACTCCTCTGTCGATGGACATTTAAGTTGTTTCCATGTTTTGGCTATTGCAAATAGTGCTGCAGTGAACACTGGAGTACATGTGTCTTTGCGAGTCATGGTTTTCTCTGGATAGATGCCCAGAACTGGGATTGCTGGATCAAATGGCAGTTAAAATATTTTTAGTTTTCTGAGGAATCTCCATACTGTTTTCTACAGTAGTTGCATCAATTTACAATCCCAGTAAATTTATAGTGTCATAGGGTTCCTTTTTCTCCACATTATCTCCAGCACTTCTTGTTTGTAGACTTTTGGATGATGGCCATTCTGGCTGGTGTAAGGTGGTACCTCATACTGATTTTGATTTGCATTTCTCTAATAATGAGTGATGTTGAACATCTTTTCATGTGTTTTTGGCCATCCGTATGTCTTATTTGGAGAACTATTTAGATCTTCTGTCCATTTTTTGATGGTGGTGTGTGTTTGTTTGTTTGTTTGTTTTTTGGTATGGAGCTGCAGAAGGTGTTTATAAATTTTGGAGATTAATCCCTTGTCAGTCGATTCACTTGCAAAGATTTTCTGCCATTCTGTGGGTTGTCTTTTCATTTTGTTTAGGGTTTCCTTTGCTGTGCAGCAACTTTTATGTTTGATTAGGTCCCATTTGTTTATTTTTATTTTTATTGTCAGTACTCTTAAGAGGTGGATCTGAGAAGATGTTGCTGTCGTTTATGTCAGAGAGTGTTAGGCCTATGTTTTCCTCTAAGAGTTTGAGAGTGTCTGGTCTTCTATCAGGTCTTTAATCCATTTGGAGTTTATTTTTGTGTATGGTGTTAGGGAGTGTTCTAATTTCATTCTTTTACACATGGCTGCCCAGTTTTCCCAGCACCACTTATTGAACAAGCTGTCCTTTCTCCATTGTATATCCTTGCCTCCTTTATCATAGGTTAGTTGGCTGTAGGTGTGTGGGTTTAATTCTGGGCTTTCTATCCTGTTCCACTGATCTCTTTTTCTGTCTTTGTGCAAGTACCATGCAGTTTTGATGACTTTTGCTTCGTAGTATAGTCTGAAGTCAGGGAGCCTGATGCCTCCAGCTCCATTGTTCTTTTTCAGGATGTCTTTGGCTATTCTGAAATATGCTTCCAAACAAACTTTAAAATATTTTGTTCGAGTTCTGTGAAACATGTCCTTGGTAATTTGGTTGGGATTGCATTGAATCTGTAGATTGCCTTAGGTAGTATAGTCATTTTGATACTATTTATCCGTGAGCATGGTATATCTTTCCATCTGTTTGTGTCATCTTTGATTTCTTTCACCAGTGTCTTATAGTTTTCAGAGTACAGGTCTTTTGTCTCTTTAGGTATATTTACTCCTAGGTATTTTATTCTTTCGGATGCGATGGTAAACGGGATTGCTTCCCTAATTTCTCTTTCTGATCTTTCATTGTTATTGTATAGAAATGCCATCGATTTCTGTGTATTAATTTTGTATGCTGCGACTTTGCCAAATTCATGGATGAGCTCTAACAGTTTTCTGGGAGGGTATTTAGGATTCTTTAGGTATAGTATCATGTCATCTGCAAATAGTGACAGTTTTACTTCTTCCTTTCCCATTTGGATTCCTTTTTTTTCTTTTACTTCTCTGATTGCCGTGGCTAGGACTTCCAAGACTATGTTGAAGAGTAGCGGCAAGAGCGGACATCCTTGTCTTTTTTCTGATCTCAGCAGGAGTTCTTTCAGCTTTTCACCATTGAGAATGATGTTCGCTCATAATTAGTCTTAGTCATTCAAGTACTTCAGGGCAAAAACAGGATATCAGGTGTGAGAGAGCTGCATCCTACAAATTTAACATTTGTGAGCTTTTTCATCTTTCAAATTAGGCTAATGATATTTACTATCTTTTGAGGACAGTAGCGAAGATAAAATGCTCTATTGTTAGGACTGTGAAACAGTGATTGCTGTATATGGAAAGTAACTATCTTTAAAAGCAGCAACACTATTGAAAAACCTAACTTCTGGCTTAGATGGCCTTAATGTTCTTTAGGGGTGTTCAAAAATAATCCCATCTTTGAATTAAACTTCTCTTCGGATAAGTATCTTTAATTCTGAAAGTCATGGCACAGATAGAAAAAGACTGTTTAGATAATTCAATATAAAATCAATAGTGGAAAAGTAGCTTTTCTTATAAGTCTAAATCTTTCCTTCTAAAGCCTCCAATAGTTTTCACAGCCTCCAATAATTTTCACAGCCTCCAATAGTTTTCACAGAAAGTCTGGCACTTGAATTCAGAATGGATTCATTTGGAACACTATAGAGAAATGATCATTTATAGATGGCTGTGGTCCCATAGGTAGGAGGCAGAATGTGTGGTGGAAACACATTCAAATGGGTCATTTCCCCCTTGATGAATCTTGCTCTGTAGATATAAACAAAAAAAGAGGTTTACCTGCAATGCATGGATATTTAAAGAGGTTTCCACAAATGTTCAACTACCTTGTCCTTTAGCTACAGTTTTCTCTCTTGGGAATTAATTATTCTTTTTTGATGGAAAAGCTTCATCTTAGAGGCAGGTATTCTGGAGATACTTACTTGAGAAACACTCATTCTTAAGTAGGGAATTTTATTCCCTGCACTTGCACCAAACATGTGAGTCCCCTCTCTCTATATATACCTGAGTTTCTGAGAAAGCTGAATGTCATGTAAATAGGAAGAATTGAATAATTCCAGCATGAGGACCTATGACATAGTTAAATCTCCGTACTCATGTCAGAGAACTGCTACCTTATCCATTTGAAGACATTTAAGTAAACCTAGTACCCAGGGCCAAAGAACCAAAGCAGTGAGGGCATAACCTTAATGGTAGTAATTGGGTCACCATGCTGTACAGTGGAAAAAAATGTATTGGGGAAATAACAATTAAAAAAATACTTGATGCCAACATGTGTTTTTCCAAGGGATATGAAAATAAACAAAAATCTAAAAGGTTCTGGGTAAGTCATTTTAAGACACATGTGCCAGTCATTATGGACTACCAGATGACCTTAAAAATGTGGAGAGCTATCCAAAGCATAAGACTTGGGTTCTAGCACTTATGGTCAACCAACCCATGAAAAAAGAGGCAAGAACATACAGTGGGGAAAAGACAGTCTCTTCAGTAAGTGGTTCTGGGAAAATTGGATGGCTACATGTTAAAGAATTAAGTTAAAACATTATCTTACACCATACACAAAAATAAACTCAAATGGATTAAAGATCTAAACTTAAGACCAGATACTATAAAACTCCTTGAGGAAAATATAGCCAGAACACATTTTGATATAAATTGCAGCAATATCTTCTTTGATCCACCTCCTAGACTAATGAAAATAAAAACAATAATTAACATATGGAACCTAATTAAACTTAATAGCTTCTGCAAAGCAAAAGAAAACATAGGGGAAAAAAAGAAATGGCAATGCACAGAATTGGGAGAAAATCTTTGCAAACAAAGTGCTTTATAAGGGATTGATTTCCAAAATATACAAACATCTCATGGAGCTTTCTATCAAAAAACAACAACAACAAACAAACAATTAAAAATGGCAGGAGGGAGTTCCTCTTGTGGCTCAGTGGTTAATGAATCCAACTAGGAATCATGAGGTTCGATCCCTGGCCTTGCTCAGTGGGTTAAGGATCCCGTGTTGCCGTGAGCTGTGGTGTAGGTTGCAGAAGTGGCTCGGATCCTGCGTTGCTGTGGCTGTGGTGTAGGCTGGTGGCTATAGCTCCAATTAGACCCTCAGACTGGCAACCTCCATATGCTGTGGGAGCAGCCCTAGAAATGGCAAAAAGCCAAAAAAAAAATGGCAGAAGATCTACATATACCTTTCTCCAAAGAAAACAGACACATGGCTAAAAACACATGAAAAGATATTCAGTGTTACCAATAATTAGAAAATGCAAGCCTAACTACAGTGAGGTACTACCTCAAATTAGTCAGAATGTCCATCATCAAAAAGTCTACAAACAATAAATGGTGGAGAGGGTATATAGAAAAGGGCTTCCTCCTACATTGTTGGTGGGAATATAAATTTGAGCAACCATTATGTAGGACAGTATCGAGGTTCTTTAAAAACAATATGTAGAACTACCATATGATCCAGCTATCCCACTTGTGGGCATATATCCAGAGAAATCCATAATTCAAAAATATACATGCACCTAGATGTTCACTGCAGCACTGTTTACAATAGCGAAGACATAGAAACAAATCTAAATATCCACTGACAGTTGAATGAATAAAGAACAAGTGATACATATATACAATGCAATATTACTTAGCCATAAAAAGAACAATATAATGCTATTTTGGGCAATATGGATGGATGTGGAGATTATACTATGTGAAGTAAATAAGACAGAAAGACAAATATCATATGATATCATGTATATGTTAAGTCTAATAAAAATTATTGAAAAAGCTTACTTATAGGACAGAAATAAACTCACAGATTTCAAAACAAATCTTATGATTACCATAGTGAAACGGTTGTGGGAGGGAAAGGAAGAATTGGAAGGGTGGGAATACCATATACACTTTACTATATAAAATAGATGATTAATAATAATCTAATGTATATCACAGGAAAATCAGCTCAATAGTTTGTAATAACCTTTATGGGAAAAAAAGAATGTATATATGCTTATGTTTGTATGACTAATTCACTTTGCAGTACACCTGAAACTAATACAACTTTGTAGGTCAACTATAATCTAATAAAATTAAGTAAATTAAAAAAAGACTGTGGTTCTAAATTCAAACATAAGAATTGTTCCACATTTTCACTTGGTATTATTTTTTTTTTCATTCTAGGATGTAGGAAGTGGTAAATGTTTGGAATTTATAGTTTGCTTTCCCTGAAGACTAATAACGTTGAACATTTTAAAAAATGTTATTGGCCATTGTGAAACATTTTTTCTGAAAGATTCTTTTCTTTTTTTTTTTTCTTTCTTTTCTTTTCTTTTTTTTTTTTTTTTTTTTTTTTTTTTTTTGCTTTTTATTGCTGCCCCCACAGCATATGGCAGTTCCCAGTCTAGGGGTCCAGTTGGAGCTACAGCTGCTGGCCTACACTAGAGCCACAGCAACGCAGGATCTGAGCCATGTCTATGATCTATACAACAGCTCAGGGCAATGCCAGGTCTTTAACCCACTGAGTGAGGCCAGGGACTGAACCCTCAACCTCATGTCTCCTACTCAGATTCACTTCCAATGTGCCATGACAGGAACTCCTGAAAGATTCTTTTCAAGTGCTTTTGCACAAGTTTAAAGTAGGAATTCTGGTATATATATTCACAATGGAATACTCCTCCACCATAAAAAAACAAAAAAATGATGCCATTTCCAGAAACTTGGATGGAAGTAGAGACTCTCATGCTAAGTGAAGTAAGTCAGAAAGAGAAAGACAAACACCATACGATATCACTTATAGCTGGAATCTAATGTAAGGCACAGATGAGATTTTACAAAGAAAAGAAATTCAAGGACATGAAGAGCAAACTCTGGTCACCAAGGAGTAGGACAGGGGGGAGTGAGATGGACTGGGGGCCTGTGCTTAGTAGAGAAAAGTATTGCATTTGGAGTGGATAAGCAACGAACTATACAGCACACGGAAATATATACAGTCACTTGTAATGGAACATGGTGGAGAGTAATGAGAGAAAAAGAATATATATATATATACATATATACATATATATACACACAAACATGTATATGTGTATATATATATGTATGTGTGTCTGAGTAACATTGCCTTAGAGTAGAAATAGAACACAGTAAATCAACTATAACGGAAAAAATAAAATCATAAAAAGTAAATGAAAGCAGAAATTCAAAGTTTCCTATTACTAATTTGAGATACTTGTGTATTCTAGATAGAGGTATTTTGTCACATATATTTTAATTGTATCATAAATAGAAAATATATTTATATAGAAATTTTTTGTATATATGTATGTATCCTATAGAAATTTTTTGTATATATGTATGTATCCAATATAAATTTATGCGTGTATGTATGTCTGCGCACAAACACACACAGACTTCTACTCGTGGGGCAGAGAGGAGAGCAGAAGGGAATGCTGAGGGACACGGCCAGCCTGAGGGAGGGCAGCAAAGATGTCAGCAGAGATGCAGCTGACAGGGAATAATATGATTTTTTCTATATTGAAGAGGAAGAGGGTGCTGTGGGTCTTTTTAAAAAGCTAAGGGAAGAGGGCAGGACGTGTGTGTGTGTGTGTGTGTGTGTGTGTGTGTCCGCGCGCGCGCACACAGGAACGTGTGCCTCAATGGGTGTCCGCTGGGAGGGAGGAGGGGGGCCGGGACACGCCTGCGTGTGGCGCCTGCGTGGTGTGCGTTGCGTGCGTGGGTGTTGCGTGCGTGGGGCAGAGGTGAGAGCCTAAGGGTATGCTGAGGAACCCCAGGGCGCCGGAGGGAGTGCAGTAAGGATGTTAGGGGAGCTCCAGCTGACAGGTGACAGTGCGGTGTTTTTTTGTCTTTCGGTTGGTTTTTTGTTTTTTTGTCTGTTTTGCTTTGTTTTTGTGTGTGTGTGGGTGTGCGCGAAGGGGGAGAGGGTGGTGGTGCTACCTTTAAAATCCTGAGGAAACACCTCAGGAAGGAGGGCGACGGGGTGAGTGGTGGGAGGGTGGATGTGGGCTGGAATCCACTGGCTTGTGGGGTGTGCTTGGTGGGGATCGCGCGCGCGTGCCTTAGACAAAAGGGAGAGCCTACAGGAATGCTGAGGGACACCTGGAGCCTAGGGGACTGCAGCAAGGATGTCAGCTGAGCTGCAGCTGAGAGTTCATAGTGCGTTGTTTTAGTTTGTTTGATTTTTTTGAGAAGGTTAGAAGGGTGGAGAGGGTTCCTTTAAAAAGCGAAGGAAAGGAGTTCCCTTCAAGGCACAGTGGTTAACGAATCCGACTAGGAACCAAGAGGTTGCTGGTTAGGTCCCTGCCCTTGCTCAGTGGGTTAAGGATCCTGCGTTGGGGTGAGCTGTGGTGTAGGTTGCAGACGCGGCTGGGATCCAACGTTGCTGGGGTTCTGGCATCGGCCAGTGGCTACAGCTCCGATTGGACACCTAGCCTGGGAACCTCGAGACTCTGCAGCAGCGGCCCAAAGAAATACCAAAAAGGAAAAAAAAAAAAAAAAAAGCTAAGGAAAGTTGACAGATGGAGGGGGAGCTTGAAGGGGCAAGTGCTGACAGGGTGGAGGGGGCAGGTGCCCCATTGAGTGTGTCGCCTGAGTGGTGGGTTTCCAGCCTGCGGCAGAGGGGAGAGCAGAAGGGTATGCTGAGGGACCCCGCGAGCCTGAGGGAGTGCAGTAAGGCTGTCAGCGGACCTCAGCTGACAGGTAAGCCAGCTGGTTTGGAGTTTTTGGCGAAGGGGCAGAGGGTGGAGAGGGTCCTTTGAGCAACCAGAGGAAAAAGGTCAGGAAAGGGGGGGGGTGAAGGGGTGAGCGCTGGGAGGGTGGAGGGGGGCGGGGCCCGGCGGGCCTGCGTGGTGGGGGTTGGCGTGCGTGCGTGGGGCAGAGAGGAGAGCGGAAGGGATTGCGGAGGGACGCTGGCAGGCGCGGTGGGAGAGAGGTCAGGCTGCCAGTGGAGCTGCAGCTGACAGCTTCCAGGGAGGAGAGTTTTTGAGAAGGGGCAGAGGGTGGAGAGGGTCCCTTGAAAAAGCTGAGGAAAGATGGCAGGAAGGGGGGGTGAAGGGGTGAGGGGTGGGAGGGTGGAGGGGGGCGGGGCCCCGCTTGCCTGGTGGGGCAGAGGGGAGAGCAGAAGGGAATGCTGAGGGACCCCGCGAGCCTGAGGGAGTGCAGTAAGGGTGTCAGGGGAGCTCCAGCTGACAGGTGACAGTGCGGTGTTTTTTTTTTTTTTTCGTTGGGTTGATTTTTGGGTCTGTTGGTCTGTTGTGCTTTGTGGTGGTGGTGGTTTTGTGCGAAGGGGGAGAGGGTGGTGTTGGTCCCTTTAAAATCCTGAGGAAACACCTGAGGAAGGAAGGCAAAGGGGTGAGTGCTGGGAGGGTGGATGTTAGCAGGGATCCAGTGGCTTGTGGGGTGTGCGTGGTGGGGAAGGCGCGCGCCTGCCTCAGGCAGAGGTGAGAGCCTATGGGAAAGCGGGGGGACACCTGGAGCCTGAGGGCGTGCAGGAAGGATGTCAGCTGAGTTGTAGCTGAGAGTTAGTCGTGCGTTTTGTTTGTTGGTTGGTAGTAGTCTTTTGAGAAGGGGCGGAGGGTGGAGAGGGTTCCTTGAAAAAGCTAAGGAAAGTTGACGCAAGGGGGTGGATGGGGCGGGCGGTGGGCCTGAAGGGGCGAGTGCTGGGAGGGTGGAGGGGGGCGGGGACCCGGGTGAGTGTGTGGCGTGCGTGGTGGGGGTTTGGTCTGTGGGGCAGCGGGGAGAGCTGAGGGGGCTGTATGCTGAGGGACCCCGCGAGCCTGAGGGAGTGCAGTAAGGCTGTCAGGGGAGCTGCAGCTGACAGCTGACAGCCTGGGGGTTTTTTGGTTTGTTTTTCTTGTGTTTGTTTGTTTTTTGTTTTTTTTTTTTGGAGAAGGGGAAGAGGGTGGTGTGGGTCCTTCTATGAAGCTAAGGCAAGATGGCCGAACTGGGGGTGTGTGTGGGGGTGTGTGTGGGGGTGTGTGTGGGGGTGCACGTGTGTGTGAAGGGGCGACTTCTGGGCCAGTCTCTGGGGGCGGGGAGGCGCTTGCGGGTGGCGCCTGCGGGGTGTGCGTTGCGTGCGTTGCGTGCGTGGGTGTTGCGCGCGTGGGGCAGAGGCGAGCGCCGAAGGGTATGCTGAGGGACCCCAGGCGCCCGCCAGAGGGAGTGCAGTAAGGCTGTCAGCGGACCTCAGCTGACAGGTAAGCCAGCTGGTTTGGAGTTTTTGGCGAAGGGGCGGAGGGTGGAGCGGGTCCTTTGAGCAACCAGAGGAAGGAGGTCCGGAAGGGGGGGGGTGAAGGGGTGAGCGCTGGGAGGGTGGAGGGGGGCGGGGCCCGGCGGGCCTGCGTGGTGGGGGTTGGCGTGCGTGCGTGGGGCAGAGAGGAGAGCGGAAGGGATTGCGGAGGGACGCTGGCAGGCGCGGTGGGAGAGAGGTCAGGCTGCCAGTGGAGCTGCAGCTGACAGCTTCCAGGGAGGAGAGTTTTTGAGAAGGGGCAGAGGGTGGAGAGGGTCCCTTGAAAAAGCTGAGGAAAGATGGCAGGAAGGGGGGGTGAAGGGGTGAGGGGTGGGAGGGTGGAGGGGGGCGGGGCCCCGCTTGCCTGGTGGGGCAGAGGGGAGAGCAGAAGGGAATGCTGAGGGACCCCGCGAGCCTGAGGGAGTGCAGTAAGGGTGTCAGGGGAGCTCCAGCTGACAGGTGACAGTGCGGTGTTTTTTTTTTTTTTTTCGTTGGGTTGATTTTTGGGTCTGTTGGTCTGTTGTGCTTTGTGGTGGTGGTGGTTTTGTGCGAAGGGGGAGAGGGTGGTGGTGGTCCCTTTAAAATCCTGAGGAAACACCTGAGGAAGGAAGGCAAAGGGGTGAGTGCTGGGAGGGTGGATGTTAGCAGGGATCCAGTGGCTTGTGGGGTGTGCGTGGTGGGGAAGGCGCGCGCCTGCCTCAGGCAGAGGTGAGAGCCTATGGGAAAGCGGGGGGACACCTGGAGCCTGAGGGCGTGCAGGAAGGATGTCAGCTGAGTTGTAGCTGAGAGTTAGTCGTGCGTTTTGTTTGTTGGTTGGTAGTAGTCTTTGGAGAAGGGGCGGAGGGTGGAGAGGGTTCCTTGAAAAAGCTAAGGAAAGTTGACGCAAGGGGGTGGATGGGGCGGGCGGTGGGCCTGAAGGGGCGAGTGCTGGGAGGGTGGAGGGGGGCGGGGACCCGGGTGAGTGTGTGGCGTGCGTGGTGGGGGTTTGGTCTGTGGGGCAGCGGGGAGAGCTGAGGGGTCTGTATGCTGAGGGACCCCGCGAGCCTGAGGGAGTGCAGTAAGGCTGTCAGGGGAGCTGCAGCTGACAGCTGACAGCCTGGGGGTTTTTTGGTTTGTTTTTCTTGTGTTTGTTTGTTTTTTGTTTTTTTTTTTTTGGAGAAGGGGAAGAGGGTGGTGTGGGTCCTTCTATGAAGCTAAGGCAAGATGGCCGAACTGGGGGTGTGTGTGGGGGTGTGTGTGGGGGTGCACGTGTGTGTGAAGGGGCGACTTCTGGGCCAGTCTCTGGGGGCGGGGAGGCGCTTGCGGGTGGCGCCTGCGGGGTGTGCGTTGCGTGCGTTGCGTGCGTTGCGTGCGTGGGTGTTGCGCGCGTGGGGCAGAGGCGAGCGCCGAAGGGTATGCTGAGGGACCCCAGGCGCCCGCCAGAGGGAGTGCAGTAAGGCTGTCAGCGGACCTCAGCTGACAGGTAAGCCAGCTGGTTTGGAGTTTTTGGCGAAGGGGCGGAGGGTGGAGCGGGTCCTTTGAGCAACCAGAGGAAGGAGGTCCGGAAGGGGGGGGGTGAAGGGGTGAGCGCTGGGAGGGTGGAGGGGGGCGGGGCCCGGCGGGCCTGCGTGGTGGGGGTTGGCGTGCGTGCGTGGGGCAGAGAGGAGAGCGGAAGGGATTGCGGAGGGACGCTGGCAGGCGCGGTGGGAGAGAGGTCAGGCTGCCAGTGGAGCTGCAGCTGACAGCTTCCAGGGAGGAGAGTTTTTGAGAAGGGGCAGAGGGTGGAGAGGGTCCCTTGAAAAAGCTGAGGAAAGATGGCAGGAAGGGGGGGTGAAGGGGTGAGGGGTGGGAGGGTGGAGGGGGGCGGGGCCCCGCTTGCCTGGTGGGGCAGAGGGGAGAGCAGAAGGGAATGCTGAGGGACCCCGCGAGCCTGAGGGAGTGCAGTAAGGGTGTCAGGGGAGCTCCAGCTGACAGGTGACAGTGCGGTGTTTTTTTTTTTTTTTTCGTTGGGTTGATTTTTGGGTCTGTTGGTCTGTTGTGCTTTGTGGTGGTGGTGGTTTTGTGCGAAGGGGGAGAGGGTGGTGGTGGTCCCTTTAAAATCCTGAGGAAACACCTGAGGAAGGAAGGCAAAGGGGTGAGTGCTGGGAGGGTGGATGTTAGCAGGGATCCAGTGGCTTGTGGGGTGTGCGTGGTGGGGAAGGCGCGCGCCTGCCTCAGGCAGAGGTGAGAGCCTATGGGAAAGCGGGGGGACACCTGGAGCCTGAGGGCGTGCAGGAAGGATGTCAGCTGAGTTGTAGCTGAGAGTTAGTCGTGCGTTTTGTTTGTTGGTTGGTAGTAGTCTTTGGAGAAGGGGCGGAGGGTGGAGAGGGTTCCTTGAAAAAGCTAAGGAAAGTTGACGCAAGGGGGTGGATGGGGCGGGCGGTGGGCCTGAAGGGGCGAGTGCTGGGAGGGTGGAGGGGGGCGGGGACCCGGGTGAGTGTGTGGCGTGCGTGGTGGGGGTTTGGTCTGTGGGGCAGCGGGGAGAGCTGAGGGGGCTGTATGCTGAGGGACCCCGCGAGCCTGAGGGAGTGCAGTAAGGCTGTCAGGGGAGCTGCAGCTGACAGCTGACAGCCTGGGGGTTTTTTGGTTTGTTTTTCTTGTGTTTGTTTGTTTTTTGTTTTTTTTTTTTGGAGAAGGGGAAGAGGGTGGTGTGGGTCCTTCTATGAAGCTAAGGCAAGATGGCCGAACTGGGGGTGTGTGTGGGGGTGTGTGTGGGGGTGTGTGTGGGGGTGCACGTGTGTGTGAAGGGGCGACTTCTGGGCCAGTCTCTGGGGGCGGGGAGGCGCTTGCGGGTGGCGCCTGCGGGGTGTGCGTTGCGTGCGTTGCGTGCGTTGCGTGCGTGGGTGTTGCGCGCGTGGGGCAGAGGCGAGCGCCGAAGGGTATGCTGAGGGACCCCAGGCGCCCGCCAGAGGGAGTGCAGTAAGGCTGTCAGCGGACCTCAGCTGACAGGTAAGCCAGCTGGTTTGGAGTTTTTGGCGAAGGGGCGGAGGGTGGAGCGGGTCCTTTGAGCAACCAGAGGAAGGAGGTCCGGAAGGGGGGGGGTGAAGGGGTGAGCGCTGGGAGGGTGGAGGGGGGCGGGGCCCGGCGGGCCTGCGTGGTGGGGGTTGGCGTGCGTGCGTGGGGCAGAGAGGAGAGCGGAAGGGATTGCGGAGGGACGCTGGCAGGCGCGGTGGGAGAGAGGTCAGGCTGCCAGTGGAGCTGCAGCTGACAGCTTCCAGGGAGGAGAGTTTTTGAGAAGGGGCAGAGGGTGGAGAGGGTCCCTTGAAAAAGCTGAGGAAAGATGGCAGGAAGGGGGGGTGAAGGGGTGAGGGGTGGGAGGGTGGAGGGGGGCGGGGCCCCGCTTGCCTGGTGGGGCAGAGGGGAGAGCAGAAGGGAATGCTGAGGGACCCCGCGAGCCTGAGGGAGTGCAGTAAGGGTGTCAGGGGAGCTCCAGCTGACAGGTGACAGTGCGGTGTTTTTTTTTTTTTTTTCGTTGGGTTGATTTTTGGGTCTGTTGGTCTGTTGTGCTTTGTGGTGGTGGTGGTTTTGTGCGAAGGGGGAGAGGGTGGTGGTGGTCCCTTTAAAATCCTGAGGAAACACCTGAGGAAGGAAGGCAAAGGGGTGAGTGCTGGGAGGGTGGATGTTAGCAGGGATCCAGTGGCTTGTGGGGTGTGCGTGGTGGGGAAGGCGCGCGCCTGCCTCAGGCAGAGGTGAGAGCCTATGGGAAAGCGGGGGGACACCTGGAGCCTGAGGGCGTGCAGGAAGGATGTCAGCTGAGTTGTAGCTGAGAGTTAGTCGTGCGTTTTGTTTGTTGGTTGGTAGTAGTCTTTGGAGAAGGGGCGGAGGGTGGAGAGGGTTCCTTGAAAAAGCTAAGGAAAGTTGACGCAAGGGGGTGGATGGGGCGGGCGGTGGGCCTGAAGGGGCGAGTGCTGGGAGGGTGGAGGGGGGCGGGGACCCGGGTGAGTGTGTGGCGTGCGTGGTGGGGGTTTGGTCTGTGGGGCAGCGGGGAGAGCTGAGGGGGCTGTATGCTGAGGGACCCCGCGAGCCTGAGGGAGTGCAGTAAGGCTGTCAGGGGAGCTGCAGCTGACAGCTGACAGCCTGGGGGTTTTTTGGTTTGTTTTTCTTGTGTTTGTTTGTTTTTTGTTTTTTTTTTTTGGAGAAGGGGAAGAGGGTGGTGTGGGTCCTTCTATGAAGCTAAGGCAAGATGGCCGAACTGGGGGTGTGTGTGGGGGTGTGTGTGGGGGTGTGTGTGGGGGTGCACGTGTGTGTGAAGGGGCGACTTCTGGGCCAGTCTCTGGGGGCGGGGAGGCGCTTGCGGGTGGCGCCTGCGGGGTGTGCGTTGCGTGCGTTGCGTGCGTGGGTGTTGCGCGCGTGGGGCAGAGGCGAGCGCCGAAGGGTATGCTGAGGGACCCCAGGCGCCCGCCAGAGGGAGTGCAGTAAGGCTGTCAGCGGACCTCAGCTGACAGGTAAGCCAGCTGGTTTGGAGTTTTTGGCGAAGGGGCGGAGGGTGGAGCGGGTCCTTTGAGCAACCAGAGGAAGGAGGTCCGGAAGGGGGGGGGTGAAGGGGTGAGCGCTGGGAGGGTGGAGGGGGGCGGGGCCCGGCGGGCCTGCGTGGTGGGGGTTGGCGTGCGTGCGTGGGGCAGAGAGGAGAGCGGAAGGGATTGCGGAGGGACGCTGGCAGGCGCGGTGGGAGAGAGGTCAGGCTGCCAGTGGAGCTGCAGCTGACAGCTTCCAGGGAGGAGAGTTTTTGAGAAGGGGCAGAGGGTGGAGAGGGTCCCTTGAAAAAGCTGAGGAAAGATGGCAGGAAGGGGGGGTGAAGGGGTGAGGGGTGGGAGGGTGGAGGGGGGCGGGGCCCCGCTTGCCTGGTGGGGCAGAGGGGAGAGCAGAAGGGAATGCTGAGGGACCCCGCGAGCCTGAGGGAGTGCAGTAAGGGTGTCAGGGGAGCTCCAGCTGACAGGTGACAGTGCGGTGTTTTTTTTTTTTTTTTCGTTGGGTTGATTTTTGGGTCTGTTGGTCTGTTGTGCTTTGTGGTGGTGGTGGTTTTGTGCGAAGGGGGAGAGGGTGGTGGTGGTCCCTTTAAAATCCTGAGGAAACACCTGAGGAAGGAAGGCAAAGGGGTGAGTGCTGGGAGGGTGGATGTTAGCAGGGATCCAGTGGCTTGTGGGGTGTGCGTGGTGGGGAAGGCGCGCGCCTGCCTCAGGCAGAGGTGAGAGCCTATGGGAAAGCGGGGGGACACCTGGAGCCTGAGGGCGTGCAGGAAGGATGTCAGCTGAGTTGTAGCTGAGAGTTAGTCGTGCGTTTTGTTTGTTGGTTGGTAGTAGTCTTTGGAGAAGGGGCGGAGGGTGGAGAGGGTTCCTTGAAAAAGCTAAGGAAAGTTGACGCAAGGGGGTGGATGGGGCGGGCGGTGGGCCTGAAGGGGCGAGTGCTGGGAGGGTGGAGGGGGGCGGGGACCCGGGTGAGTGTGTGGCGTGCGTGGTGGGGGTTTGGTCTGTGGGGCAGCGGGGAGAGCTGAGGGGGCTGTATGCTGAGGGACCCCGCGAGCCTGAGGGAGTGCAGTAAGGCTGTCAGGGGAGCTGCAGCTGACAGCTGACAGCTGACAGCCTGGGGGTTTTTTGGTTTGTTTTTCTTGTGTTTGTTTGTTTTTTGTTTTTTTTTTTTGGAGAAGGGGAAGAGGGTGGTGTGGGTCCTTCTATGAAGCTAAGGCAAGATGGCCGAACTGGGGGTGTGTGTGGGGGTGTGTGTGGGGGTGTGTGTGGGGGGTGCACGTGTGTGTGAAGGGGCGACTTCTGGGCCAGTCTCTGGGGGCGGGGAGGCGCTTGCGGGTGGCGCCTGCGGGGTGTGCGTTGCGTGCGTTGCGTGCGTGGGTGTTGCGCGCGTGGGGCAGAGGCGAGCGCCGAAGGGTATGCTGAGGGACCCCAGGCGCCCGCCAGAGGGAGTGCAGTAAGGCTGTCAGCGGACCTCAGCTGACAGGTAAGCCAGCTGGTTTGGAGTTTTTGGCGAAGGGGCGGAGGGTGGAGCGGGTCCTTTGAGCAACCAGAGGAAGGAGGTCCGGAAGGGGGGGGGTGAAGGGGTGAGCGCTGGGAGGGTGGAGGGGGGCGGGGCCCGGCGGGCCTGCGTGGTGGGGGTTGGCGTGCGTGCGTGGGGCAGAGAGGAGAGCGGAAGGGATTGCGGAGGGACGCTGGCAGGCGCGGTGGGAGAGAGGTCAGGCTGCCAGTGGAGCTGCAGCTGACAGCTTCCAGGGAGGAGAGTTTTTGAGAAGGGGCAGAGGGTGGAGAGGGTCCCTTGAAAAAGCTGAGGAAAGATGGCAGGAAGGGGGGGTGGAGGGGGGCGGGGCCCCGCTTGCCTGGTGGGGCAGAGGGGAGAGCAGAAGGGAATGCTGAGGGACCCCGCGAGCCTGAGGGAGTGCAGTAAGGGTGTCAGGGGAGCTCCAGCTGACAGGTGACAGTGCGGTGTTTTTTTTTTTTTTTCGTTGGGTTGATTTTTGGGTCTGTTGGTCTGTTGTGCTTTGTGGTGGTGGTGGTTTTGTGCGAAGGGGGAGAGGGTGGTGGTGGTCCCTTTAAAATCCTGAGGAAACACCTGAGGAAGGAAGGCAAAGGGGTGAGTGCTGGGAGGGTGGATGTTAGCAGGGATCCAGTGGCTTGTGGGGTGTGCGTGGTGGGGAAGGCGCGCGCCTGCCTCAGGCAGAGGTGAGAGCCTATGGGAAAGCGGGGGGACACCTGGAGCCTGAGGGCGTGCAGGAAGGATGTCAGCTGAGTTGTAGCTGAGAGTTAGTCGTGCGTTTTGTTTGTTGGTTGGTAGTAGTCTTTGGAGAAGGGGCGGAGGGTGGAGAGGGTTCCTTGAAAAAGCTAAGGAAAGTTGACGCAAGGGGGTGGATGGGGCGGGCGGTGGGCCTGAAGGGGCGAGTGCTGGGAGGGTGGAGGGGGGCGGGGACCCGGGTGAGTGTGTGGCGTGCGTGGTGGGGGTTTGGTCTGTGGGGCAGCGGGGAGAGCTGAGGGGGCTGTATGCTGAGGGACCCCGCGAGCCTGAGGGAGTGCAGTAAGGCTGTCAGGGGAGCTGCAGCTGACAGCTGACAGCTGACAGCCTGGGGGTTTTTTGGTTTGTTTTTCTTGTGTTTGTTTGTTTTTTGTTTTTTTTTTTTGGAGAAGGGGAAGAGGGTGGTGTGGGTCCTTCTATGAAGCTAAGGCAAGATGGCCGAACTGGGGGTGTGTGTGGGGGTGTGTGTGGGGGTGCACGTGTGTGTGAAGGGGCGACTTCTGGGCCAGTCTCTGGGGGCGGGGAGGCGCTTGCGGGTGGCGCCTGCGGGGTGTGCGTTGCGTGCGTTGCGTGCGTTGCGTGCGTGGGTGTTGCGCGCGTGGGGCAGAGGCGAGCGCCGAAGGGTATGCTGAGGGACCCCAGGCGCCCGCCAGAGGGAGTGCAGTAAGGCTGTCAGCGGACCTCAGCTGACAGGTAAGCCAGCTGGTTTGGAGTTTTTGGCGAAGGGGCGGAGGGTGGAGCGGGTCCTTTGAGCAACCAGAGGAAGGAGGTCCGGAAGGGGGGGGGTGAAGGGGTGAGCGCTGGGAGGGTGGAGGGGGGCGGGGCCCGGCGGGCCTGCGTGGTGGGGGTTGGCGTGCGTGCGTGGGGCAGAGAGGAGAGCGGAAGGGATTGCGGAGGGACGCTGGCAGGCGCGGTGGGAGAGAGGTCAGGCTGCCAGTGGAGCTGCAGCTGACAGCTTCCAGGGAGGAGAGTTTTTGAGAAGGGGCAGAGGGTGGAGAGGGTCCCTTGAAAAAGCTGAGGAAAGATGGCAGGAAGGGGGGGTGAAGGGGTGAGGGGTGGGAGGGTGGAGGGGGGCGGGGCCCCGCTTGCCTGGTGGGGCAGAGGGGAGAGCAGAAGGGAATGCTGAGGGACCCCGCGAGCCTGAGGGAGTGCAGTAAGGGTGTCAGGGGAGCTCCAGCTGACAGGTGACAGTGCGGTGTTTTTTTTTTTTTTTTCGTTGGGTTGATTTTTGGGTCTGTTGGTCTGTTGTGCTTTGTGGTGGTGGTGGTTTTGTGCGAAGGGGGAGAGGGTGGTGGTGGTCCCTTTAAAATCCTGAGGAAACACCTGAGGAAGGAAGGCAAAGGGGTGAGTGCTGGGAGGGTGGATGTTAGCAGGGATCCAGTGGCTTGTGGGGTGTGCGTGGTGGGGAAGGCGCGCGCCTGCCTCAGGCAGAGGTGAGAGCCTATGGGAAAGCGGGGGGACACCTGGAGCCTGAGGGCGTGCAGGAAGGATGTCAGCTGAGTTGTAGCTGAGAGTTAGTCGTGCGTTTTGTTTGTTGGTTGGTAGTAGTCTTTTGAGAAGGGGCGGAGGGTGGAGAGGGTTCCTTGAAAAAGCTAAGGAAAGTTGACGCAAGGGGGTGGATGGGGCGGGCGGTGGGCCTGAAGGGGCGAGTGCTGGGAGGGTGGAGGGGGGCGGGGACCCGGGTGAGTGTGTGGCGTGCGTGGTGGGGGTTTGGTCTGTGGGGCAGCGGGGAGAGCTGAGGGGGCTGTATGCTGAGGGACCCCGCGAGCCTGAGGGAGTGCAGTAAGGCTGTCAGGGGAGCTGCAGCTGACAGCTGACAGCCTGGGGGTTTTTTGGTTTGTTTTTCTTGTGTTTGTTTGTTTTTTGTTTTTTTTTTTTTTGGAGAAGGGGAAGAGGGTGGTGTGGGTCCTTCTATGAAGCTAAGGCAAGATGGCCGAACTGGGGGTGTGTGTGGGGGTGTGTGGGGGGGTGCACGTGTGTGTGAAGGGGCGACTTCTGGGCCAGTCTCTGGGGGCGGGGAGGCGCTTGCGGGTGGCGCCTGCGGGGTGTGCGTTGCGTGCGTTGCGTGCGTTGCGTGCGTGGGTGTTGCGCGCGTGGGGCAGAGGCGAGCGCCGAAGGGTATGCTGAGGGACCCCAGGCGCCCGCCAGAGGGAGTGCAGTAAGGCTGTCAGCGGACCTCAGCTGACAGGTAAGCCAGCTGGTTTGGAGTTTTTGGCGAAGGGGCGGAGGGTGGAGCGGGTCCTTTGAGCAACCAGAGGAAGGAGGTCCGGAAGGGGGGGGGTGAAGGGGTGAGCGCTGGGAGGGTGGAGGGGGGCGGGGCCCGGCGGGCCTGCGTGGTGGGGGTTGGCGTGCGTGCGTGGGGCAGAGAGGAGAGCGGAAGGGATTGCGGAGGGACGCTGGCAGGCGCGGTGGGAGAGAGGTCAGGCTGCCAGTGGAGCTGCAGCTGACAGCTTCCAGGGAGGAGAGTTTTTGAGAAGGGGCAGAGGGTGGAGAGGGTCCCTTGAAAAAGCTGAGGAAAGATGGCAGGAAGGGGGGGTGAAGGGGTGAGGGGTGGGAGGGTGGAGGGGGGCGGGGCCCCGCTTGCCTGGTGGGGCAGAGGGGAGAGCAGAAGGGAATGCTGAGGGACCCCGCGAGCCTGAGGGAGTGCAGTAAGGGTGTCAGGGGAGCTCCAGCTGACAGGTGACAGTGCGGTGTTTTTTTTTTTTTTTTTCGTTGGGTTGATTTTTGGGTCTGTTGGTCTGTTGTGCTTTGTGGTGGTGGTGGTTTTGTGCGAAGGGGGAGAGGGTGGTGGTGGTCCCTTTAAAATCCTGAGGAAACACCTGAGGAAGGAAGGCAAAGGGGTGAGTGCTGGGAGGGTGGATGTTAGCAGGGATCCAGTGGCTTGTGGGGTGTGCGTGGTGGGGAAGGCGCGCGCCTGCCTCAGGCAGAGGTGAGAGCCTATGGGAAAGCGGGGGGACACCTGGAGCCTGAGGGCGTGCAGGAAGGATGTCAGCTGAGTTGTAGCTGAGAGTTAGTCGTGCGTTTTGTTTGTTGGTTGGTAGTAGTCTTTGGAGAAGGGGCGGAGGGTGGAGAGGGTTCCTTGAAAAAGCTAAGGAAAGTTGACGCAAGGGGGTGGATGGGGCGGGCGGTGGGCCTGAAGGGGCGAGTGCTGGGAGGGTGGAGGGGGGCGGGGACCCGGGTGAGTGTGTGGCGTGCGTGGTGGGGGTTTGGTCTGTGGGGCAGCGGGGAGAGCTGAGGGGGCTGTATGCTGAGGGACCCCGCGAGCCTGAGGGAGTGCAGTAAGGCTGTCAGGGGAGCTGCAGCTGACAGCTGACAGCCTGGGGGTTTTTTGGTTTGTTTTTCTTGTGTTTGTTTTTTGTTTTTTTTTTTTGGAGAAGGGGAAGAGGGTGGTGTGGGTCCTTCTATGAAGCTAAGGCAAGATGGCCGAACTGGGGGTGTGTGTGGGGGTGTGTGTGGGGGTGCACGTGTGTGTGAAGGGGCGACTTCTGGGCCAGTCTCTGGGGGCGGGGAGGCGCTTGCGGGTGGCGCCTGCGGGGTGTGCGTTGCGTGCGTTGCGTGCGTTGCGTGCGTGGGTGTTGCGCGCGTGGGGCAGAGGCGAGCGCCGAAGGGTATGCTGAGGGACCCCAGGCGCCCGCCAGAGGGAGTGCAGTAAGGCTGTCAGCGGACCTCAGCTGACAGGTAAGCCAGCTGGTTTGGAGTTTTTGGCGAAGGGGCGGAGGGTGGAGCGGGTCCTTTGAGCAACCAGAGGAAGGAGGTCCGGAAGGGGGGGGGTGAAGGGGTGAGCGCTGGGAGGGTGGAGGGGGGCGGGGCCCGGCGGGCCTGCGTGGTGGGGGTTGGCGTGCGTGCGTGGGGCAGAGAGGAGAGCGGAAGGGATTGCGGAGGGACGCTGGCAGGCGCGGTGGGAGAGAGGTCAGGCTGCCAGTGGAGCTGCAGCTGACAGCTTCCAGGGAGGAGAGTTTTTGAGAAGGGGCAGAGGGTGGAGAGGGTCCCTTGAAAAAGCTGAGGAAAGATGGCAGGAAGGGGGGGTGAAGGGGTGAGGGGTGGGAGGGTGGAGGGGGGCGGGGCCCCGCTTGCCTGGTGGGGCAGAGGGGAGAGCAGAAGGGAATGCTGAGGGACCCCGCGAGCCTGAGGGAGTGCAGTAAGGGTGTCAGGGGAGCTCCAGCTGACAGGTGACAGTGCGGTGTTTTTTTTTTTTTTTCGTTGGGTTGATTTTTGGGTCTGTTGGTCTGTTGTGCTTTGTGGTGGTGGTGGTTTTGTGCGAAGGGGGAGAGGGTGGTGGTGGTCCCTTTAAAATCCTGAGGAAACACCTGAGGAAGGAAGGCAAAGGGGTGAGTGCTGGGAGGGTGGATGTTAGCAGGGATCCAGTGGCTTGTGGGGTGTGCGTGGTGGGGAAGGCGCGCGCCTGCCTCAGGCAGAGGTGAGAGCCTATGGGAAAGCGGGGGGACACCTGGAGCCTGAGGGCGTGCAGGAAGGATGTCAGCTGAGTTGTAGCTGAGAGTTAGTCGTGCGTTTTGTTTGTTGGTTGGTAGTAGTCTTTGGAGAAGGGGCGGAGGGTGGAGAGGGTTCCTTGAAAAAGCTAAGGAAAGTTGACGCAAGGGGGTGGATGGGGCGGGCGGTGGGCCTGAAGGGGCGAGTGCTGGGAGGGTGGAGGGGGGCGGGGACCCGGGTGAGTGTGTGGCGTGCGTGGTGGGGGTTTGGTCTGTGGGGCAGCGGGGAGAGCTGAGGGGTCTGTATGCTGAGGGACCCCGCGAGCCTGAGGGAGTGCAGTAAGGCTGTCAGGGGAGCTGCAGCTGACAGCTGACAGCCTGGGGGTTTTTTGGTTTGTTTTTCTTGTGTTTGTTTGTTTTTTGTTTTTTTTTTTTTTGGAGAAGGGGAAGAGGGTGGTGTGGGTCCTTCTATGAAGCTAAGGCAAGATGGCCGAACTGGGGGTGTGTGTGGGGGTGTGTGTGGGGGTGTGTGTGGGGGTGCACGTGTGTGTGAAGGGGCGACTTCTGGGCCAGTCTCTGGGGGCGGGGAGGCGCTTGCGGGTGGCGCCTGCGGGGTGTGCGTTGCGTGCGTTGCGTGCGTGGGTGTTGCGCGCGTGGGGCAGAGGCGAGCGCCGAAGGGTATGCTGAGGGACCCCAGGCGCCCGCCAGAGGGAGTGCAGTAAGGCTGTCAGCGGACCTCAGCTGACAGGTAAGCCAGCTGGTTTGGAGTTTTTGGCGAAGGGGCGGAGGGTGGAGCGGGTCCTTTGAGCAACCAGAGGAAGGAGGTCCGGAAGGGGGGGGGTGAAGGGGTGAGCGCTGGGAGGGTGGAGGGGGGCGGGGCCCGGCGGGCCTGCGTGGTGGGGGTTGGCGTGCGTGCGTGGGGCAGAGAGGAGAGCGGAAGGGATTGCGGAGGGACGCTGGCAGGCGCGGTGGGAGAGAGGTCAGGCTGCCAGTGGAGCTGCAGCTGACAGCTTCCAGGGAGGAGAGTTTTTGAGAAGGGGCAGAGGGTGGAGAGGGTCCCTTGAAAAAGCTGAGGAAAGATGGCAGGAAGGGGGGGTGAAGGGGTGAGGGGTGGGAGGGTGGAGGGGGGCGGGGCCCCGCTTGCCTGGTGGGGCAGAGGGGAGAGCAGAAGGGAATGCTGAGGGACCCCGCGAGCCTGAGGGAGTGCAGTAAGGGTGTCAGGGGAGCTCCAGCTGACAGGTGACAGTGCGGTGTTTTTTTTTTTTTTTCGTTGGGTTGATTTTTGGGTCTGTTGGTCTGTTGTGCTTTGTGGTGGTGGTGGTTTTGTGCGAAGGGGGAGAGGGTGGTGGTGGTCCCTTTAAAATCCTGAGGAAACACCTGAGGAAGGAAGGCAAAGGGGTGAGTGCTGGGAGGGTGGATGTTAGCAGGGATCCAGTGGCTTGTGGGGTGTGCGTGGTGGGGAAGGCGCGCGCCTGCCTCAGGCAGAGGTGAGAGCCTATGGGAAAGCGGGGGGACACCTGGAGCCTGAGGGCGTGCAGGAAGGATGTCAGCTGAGTTGTAGCTGAGAGTTAGTCGTGCGTTTTGTTTGTTGGTTGGTAGTAGTCTTTGGAGAAGGGGCGGAGGGTGGAGAGGGTTCCTTGAAAAAGCTAAGGAAAGTTGACGCAAGGGGGTGGATGGGGCGGGCGGTGGGCCTGAAGGGGCGAGTGCTGGGAGGGTGGAGGGGGGCGGGGACCCGGGTGAGTGTGTGGCGTGCGTGGTGGGGGTTTGGTCTGTGGGGCAGCGGGGAGAGCTGAGGGGGCTGTATGCTGAGGGACCCCGCGAGCCTGAGGGAGTGCAGTAAGGCTGTCAGGGGAGCTGCAGCTGACAGCTGACAGCCTGGGGGTTTTTTGGTTTGTTTTTCTTGTGTTTGTTTGTTGTTTTTTTTTTTTTTTTGGAGAAGGGGAAGAGGGTGGTGTGGGTCCTTCTATGAAGCTAAGGCAAGATGGCCGAACTGGGGGTGTGTGTGGGGGTGTGTGTGGGGGTGCACGTGTGTGTGAAGGGGCGGCTTCTGGGCCAGTCTCTGGGGAGGCGCTTGCGGGTGGCGCCTGCGGGGTGTGCGTTGCGTGCGTTGCGTGCGTTGCGTGCGTGGGTGTTGCCCGCGTGGGACAGAGGCGAGCGCCGAAGGGTATGCTGAGGGACCCCAGGCGCCCGCCAGAGGGAGTGCAGTAAGGCTGTCAGCGGACCTCAGCTGACAGGTAAGCCAGCTGGTTTGGAGTTTTTGGCGAAGGGGCGGAGGGTGGAGCGGGTCCTTTGAGCAACCAGAGGAAGGAGGTCCGGAAGGGGGGGGGTGAAGGGGTGAGCGCTGGGAGGGTGGAGGGGGGCGGGGCCCGGCGGGCCTGCGTGGTGGGGGTTGGCGTGCGTGCGTGGGGCAGAGAGGAGAGCGGAAGGGATTGCGGAGGGACGCTGGCAGGCGCGGTGGGAGAGAGGTCAGGCTGCCAGTGGAGCTGCAGCTGACAGCTTCCAGGGAGGAGAGTTTTTGAGAAGGGGCAGAGGGTGGAGAGGGTCCCTTGAAAAAGCTGAGGAAAGATGGCAGGAAGGGGGGGTGAAGGGGTGAGGGGTGGGAGGGTGGAGGGGGGCGGGGCCCCGCTTGCCTGGTGGGGCAGAGGGGAGAGCAGAAGGGAATGCTGAGGGACCCCGCGAGCCTGAGGGAGTGCAGTAAGGGTGTCAGGGGAGCTCCAGCTGACAGGTGACAGTGCGGTGTTTTTTTTTTTTTTTTCGTTGGGTTGATTTTTGGGTCTGTTGGTCTGTTGTGCTTTGTGGTGGTGGTGGTTTTGTGCGAAGGGGGAGAGGGTGGTGGTGGTCCCTTTAAAATCCTGAGGAAACACCTGAGGAAGGAAGGCAAAGGGGTGAGTGCTGGGAGGGTGGATGTTAGCAGGGATCCAGTGGCTTGTGGGGTGTGCGTGGTGGGGAAGGCGCGCGCCTGCCTCAGGCAGAGGTGAGAGCCTATGGGAAAGCGGGGGGACACCTGGAGCCTGAGGGCGTGCAGGAAGGATGTCAGCTGAGTTGTAGCTGAGAGTTAGTCGTGCGTTTTGTTTGTTGGTTGGTAGTAGTCTTTGGAGAAGGGGCGGAGGGTGGAGAGGGTTCCTTGAAAAAGCTAAGGAAAGTTGACGCAAGGGGGTGGATGGGGCGGGCGGTGGGCCTGAAGGGGCGAGTGCTGGGAGGGTGGAGGGGGGCGGGGACCCGGGTGAGTGTGTGGCGTGCGTGGTGGGGGTTTGGTCTGTGGGGCAGCGGGGAGAGCTGAGGGGTCTGTATGCTGAGGGACCCCGCGAGCCTGAGGGAGTGCAGTAAGGCTGTCAGGGGAGCTGCAGCTGACAGCTGACAGCCTGGGGGTTTTTTGGTTTGTTTTTCTTGTGTTTGTTTGTTTTTTGTTTTTTTTTTTTGGAGAAGGGGAAGAGGGTGGTGTGGGTCCTTCTATGAAGCTAAGGCAAGATGGCCGAACTGGGGGTGTGTGTGGGGGTGTGTGTGGGGGTGCACGTGTGTGTGAAGGGGCGACTTCTGGGCCAGTCTCTGGGGGCGGGGAGGCGCTTGCGGGTGGCGCCTGCGGGGTGTGCGTTGCGTGCGTTGCGTGCGTTGCGTGCGTGGGTGTTGCGCGCGTGGGGCAGAGGCGAGCGCCGAAGGGTATGCTGAGGGACCCCAGGCGCCCGCCAGAGGGAGTGCAGTAAGGCTGTCAGCGGACCTCAGCTGACAGGTAAGCCAGCTGGTTTGGAGTTTTTGGCGAAGGGGCGGAGGGTGGAGCGGGTCCTTTGAGCAACCAGAGGAAGGAGGTCCGGAAGGGGGGGGGTGAAGGGGTGAGCGCTGGGAGGGTGGAGGGGGGCGGGGCCCGGCGGGCCTGCGTGGTGGGGGTTGGCGTGCGTGCGTGGGGCAGAGAGGAGAGCGGAAGGGATTGCGGAGGGACGCTGGCAGGCGCGGTGGGAGAGAGGTCAGGCTGCCAGTGGAGCTGCAGCTGACAGCTTCCAGGGAGGAGAGTTTTTGAGAAGGGGCAGAGGGTGGAGAGGGTCCCTTGAAAAAGCTGAGGAAAGATGGCAGGAAGGGGGGGTGAAGGGGTGAGGGGTGGGAGGGTGGAGGGGGGCGGGGCCCCGCTTGCCTGGTGGGGCAGAGGGGAGAGCAGAAGGGAATGCTGAGGGACCCCGCGAGCCTGAGGGAGTGCAGTAAGGGTGTCAGGGGAGCTCCAGCTGACAGGTGACAGTGCGGTGTTTTTTTTTTTTTTTTCGTTGGGTTGATTTTTGGGTCTGTTGGTCTGTTGTGCTTTGTGGTGGTGGTGGTTTTGTGCGAAGGGGGAGAGGGTGGTGGTGGTCCCTTTAAAATCCTGAGGAAACACCTGAGGAAGGAAGGCAAAGGGGTGAGTGCTGGGAGGGTGGATGTTAGCAGGGATCCAGTGGCTTGTGGGGTGTGCGTGGTGGGGAAGGCGCGCGCCTGCCTCAGGCAGAGGTGAGAGCCTATGGGAAAGCGGGGGGACACCTGGAGCCTGAGGGCGTGCAGGAAGGATGTCAGCTGAGTTGTAGCTGAGAGTTAGTCGTGCGTTTTGTTTGTTGGTTGGTAGTAGTCTTTGGAGAAGGGGCGGAGGGTGGAGAGGGTTCCTTGAAAAAGCTAAGGAAAGTTGACGCAAGGGGGTGGATGGGGCGGGCGGTGGGCCTGAAGGGGCGAGTGCTGGGAGGGTGGAGGGGGGCGGGGACCCGGGTGAGTGTGTGGCGTGCGTGGTGGGGGTTTGGTCTGTGGGGCAGCGGGGAGAGCTGAGGGGTCTGTATGCTGAGGGACCCCGCGAGCCTGAGGGAGTGCAGTAAGGCTGTCAGGGGAGCTGCAGCTGACAGCTGACAGCCTGGGGGTTTTTTGGTTTGTTTTTCTTGCGTTTGTTTGTTTTTTGTTTTTTTTTTTTGGAGAAGGGGAAGAGGGTGGTGTGGGTCCTTCTATGAAGCTAAGGCAAGATGGCCGAACTGGGGGTGTGTGTGGGGGTGTGTGTGGGGGTGCACGTGTGTGTGAAGGGGCGACTTCTGGGCCAGTCTCTGGGGGCGGGGAGGCGCTTGCGGGTGGCGCCTGCGGGGTGTGCGTTGCGTGCGTTGCGTGCGTTGCGTGCGTGGGTGTTGCGCGCGTGGGGCAGAGGCGAGCGCCGAAGGGTATGCTGAGGGACCCCAGGCGCCCGCCAGAGGGAGTGCAGTAAGGCTGTCAGCGGACCTCAGCTGACAGGTAAGCCAGCTGGTTTGGAGTTTTTGGCGAAGGGGCGGAGGGTGGAGCGGGTCCTTTGAGCAACCAGAGGAAGGAGGTCCGGAAGGGGGGGGGTGAAGGGGTGAGCGCTGGGAGGGTGGAGGGGGGCGGGGCCCGGCGGGCCTGCGTGGTGGGGGTTGGCGTGCGTGCGTGGGGCAGAGAGGAGAGCGGAAGGGATTGCGGAGGGACGCTGGCAGGCGCGGTGGGAGAGAGGTCAGGCTGCCAGTGGAGCTGCAGCTGACAGCTTCCAGGGAGGAGAGTTTTTGAGAAGGGGCAGAGGGTGGAGAGGGTCCCTTGAAAAAGCTGAGGAAAGATGGCAGGAAGGGGGGGTGAAGGGGTGAGGGGTGGGAGGGTGGAGGGGGGCGGGGCCCCGCTTGCCTGGTGGGGCAGAGGGGAGAGCAGAAGGGAATGCTGAGGGACCCCGCGAGCCTGAGGGAGTGCAGTAAGGGTGTCAGGGGAGCTCCAGCTGACAGGTGACAGTGCGGTGTTTTTTTTTTTTTTTTTCGTTGGGTTGATTTTTGGGTCTGTTGGTCTGTTGTGCTTTGTGGTGGTGGTGGTTTTGTGCGAAGGGGGAGAGGGTGGTGGTGGTCCCTTTAAAATCCTGAGGAAACACCTGAGGAAGGAAGGCAAAGGGGTGAGTGCTGGGAGGGTGGATGTTAGCAGGGATCCAGTGGCTTGTGGGGTGTGCGTGGTGGGGAAGGCGCGCGCCTGCCTCAGGCAGAGGTGAGAGCCTATGGGAAAGCGGGGGGACACCTGGAGCCTGAGGGCGTGCAGGAAGGATGTCAGCTGAGTTGTAGCTGAGAGTTAGTCGTGCGTTTTGTTTGTTGGTTGGTAGTAGTCTTTGGAGAAGGGGCGGAGGGTGGAGAGGGTTCCTTGAAAAAGCTAAGGAAAGTTGACGCAAGGGGGTGGATGGGGCGGGCGGTGGGCCTGAAGGGGCGAGTGCTGGGAGGGTGGAGGGGGGCGGGGACCCGGGTGAGTGTGTGGCGTGCGTGGTGGGGGTTTGGTCTGTGGGGCAGCGGGGAGAGCTGAGGGGGCTGTATGCTGAGGGACCCCGCGAGCCTGAGGGAGTGCAGTAAGGCTGTCAGGGGAGCTGCAGCTGACAGCTGACAGCCTGGGGGTTTTTTGGTTTGTTTTTCTTGCGTTTGTTTTTTGTTTTTTTTTTTTGGAGAAGGGGAAGAGGGTGGTGTGGGTCCTTCTATGAAGCTAAGGCAAGATGGCCGAACTGGGGGTGTGTGTGGGGGTGTGTGTGGGGGTGCACGTGTGTGTGAAGGGGCGACTTCTGGGCCAGTCTCTGGGGGCGGGGAGGCGCTTGCGGGTGGCGCCTGCGGGGTGTGCGTTGCGTGCGTTGCGTGCGTTGCGTGCGTGGGTGTTGCGCGCGTGGGGCAGAGGCGAGCGCCGAAGGGTATGCTGAGGGACCCCAGGCGCCCGCCAGAGGGAGTGCAGTAAGGCTGTCAGCGGACCTCAGCTGACAGGTAAGCCAGCTGGTTTGGAGTTTTTGGCGAAGGGGCGGAGGGTGGAGCGGGTCCTTTGAGCAACCAGAGGAAGGAGGTCCGGAAGGGGGGGGGTGAAGGGGTGAGCGCTGGGAGGGTGGAGGGGGGCGGGGCCCGGCGGGCCTGCGTGGTGGGGGTTGGCGTGCGTGCGTGGGGCAGAGAGGAGAGCGGAAGGGATTGCGGAGGGACGCTGGCAGGCGCGGTGGGAGAGAGGTCAGGCTGCCAGTGGAGCTGCAGCTGACAGCTTCCAGGGAGGAGAGTTTTTGAGAAGGGGCAGAGGGTGGAGAGGGTCCCTTGAAAAAGCTGAGGAAAGATGGCAGGAAGGGGGGGTGAAGGGGTGAGGGGTGGGAGGGTGGAGGGGGGCGGGGCCCCGCTTGCCTGGTGGGGCAGAGGGGAGAGCAGAAGGGAATGCTGAGGGACCCCGCGAGCCTGAGGGAGTGCAGTAAGGGTGTCAGGGGAGCTCCAGCTGACAGGTGACAGTGCGGTGTTTTTTTTTTTTTTTTTCGTTGGGTTGATTTTTGGGTCTGTTGGTCTGTTGTGCTTTGTGGTGGTGGTGGTTTTGTGCGAAGGGGGAGAGGGTGGTGGTGGTCCCTTTAAAATCCTGAGGAAACACCTGAGGAAGGAAGGCAAAGGGGTGAGTGCTGGGAGGGTGGATGTTAGCAGGGATCCAGTGGCTTGTGGGGTGTGCGTGGTGGGGAAGGCGCGCGCCTGCCTCAGGCAGAGGTGAGAGCCTATGGGAAAGCGGGGGGACACCTGGAGCCTGAGGGCGTGCAGGAAGGATGTCAGCTGAGTTGTAGCTGAGAGTTAGTCGTGCGTTTTGTTTGTTGGTTGGTAGTAGTCTTTTGAGAAGGGGCGGAGGGTGGAGAGGGTTCCTTGAAAAAGCTAAGGAAAGTTGACGCAAGGGGGTGGATGGGGCGGGCGGTGGGCCTGAAGGGGCGAGTGCTGGGAGGGTGGAGGGGGGCGGGGACCCGGGTGAGTGTGTGGCGTGCGTGGTGGGGGTTTGGTCTGTGGGGCAGCGGGGAGAGCTGAGGGGGCTGTATGCTGAGGGACCCCGCGAGCCTGAGGGAGTGCAGTAAGGCTGTCAGGGGAGCTGCAGCTGACAGCTGACAGCCTGGGGGTTTTTTGGTTTGTTTTTCTTGTGTTTGTTTGTTTTTTGTTTTTTTTTTTTGGAGAAGGGGAAGAGGGTGGTGTGGGTCCTTCTATGAAGCTAAGGCAAGATGGCCGAACTGGGGGTGTGTGTGGGGGTGTGTGTGGGGGTGTGTGTGGGGGGTGCACGTGTGTGTGAAGGGGCGACTTCTGGGCCAGTCTCTGGGGGCGGGGAGGCGCTTGCGGGTGGCGCCTGCGGGGTGTGCGTTGCGTGCGTTGCGTGCGTGGGTGTTGCGCGCGTGGGGCAGAGGCGAGCGCCGAAGGGTATGCTGAGGGACCCCAGGCGCCCGCCAGAGGGAGTGCAGTAAGGCTGTCAGCGGACCTCAGCTGACAGGTAAGCCAGCTGGTTTGGAGTTTTTGGCGAAGGGGCGGAGGGTGGAGCGGGTCCTTTGAGCAACCAGAGGAAGGAGGTCCGGAAGGGGGGGGGTGAAGGGGTGAGCGCTGGGAGGGTGGAGGGGGGCGGGGCCCGGCGGGCCTGCGTGGTGGGGGTTGGCGTGCGTGCGTGGGGCAGAGAGGAGAGCGGAAGGGATTGCGGAGGGACGCTGGCAGGCGCGGTGGGAGAGAGGTCAGGCTGCCAGTGGAGCTGCAGCTGACAGCTTCCAGGGAGGAGAGTTTTTGAGAAGGGGCAGAGGGTGGAGAGGGTCCCTTGAAAAAGCTGAGGAAAGATGGCAGGAAGGGGGGGTGAAGGGGTGAGGGGTGGGAGGGTGGAGGGGGGCGGGGCCCCGCTTGCCTGGTGGGGCAGAGGGGAGAGCAGAAGGGAATGCTGAGGGACCCCGCGAGCCTGAGGGAGTGCAGTAAGGGTGTCAGGGGAGCTCCAGCTGACAGGTGACAGTGCGGTGTTTTTTTTTTTTTTTTCGTTGGGTTGATTTTTGGGTCTGTTGGTCTGTTGTGCTTTGTGGTGGTGGTGGTTTTGTGCGAAGGGGGAGAGGGTGGTGGTGGTCCCTTTAAAATCCTGAGGAAACACCTGAGGAAGGAAGGCAAAGGGGTGAGTGCTGGGAGGGTGGATGTTAGCAGGGATCCAGTGGCTTGTGGGGTGTGCGTGGTGGGGAAGGCGCGCGCCTGCCTCAGGCAGAGGTGAGAGCCTATGGGAAAGCGGGGGGACACCTGGAGCCTGAGGGCGTGCAGGAAGGATGTCAGCTGAGTTGTAGCTGAGAGTTAGTCGTGCGTTTTGTTTGTTGGTTGGTAGTAGTCTTTTGAGAAGGGGCGGAGGGTGGAGAGGGTTCCTTGAAAAAGCTAAGGAAAGTTGACGCAAGGGGGTGGATGGGGCGGGCGGTGGGCCTGAAGGGGCGAGTGCTGGGAGGGTGGAGGGGGGCGGGGACCCGGGTGAGTGTGTGGCGTGCGTGGTGGGGGTTTGGTCTGTGGGGCAGCGGGGAGAGCTGAGGGGGCTGTATGCTGAGGGACCCCGCGAGCCTGAGGGAGTGCAGTAAGGCTGTCAGGGGAGCTGCAGCTGACAGCTGACAGCCTGGGGGTTTTTTGGTTTGTTTTTCTTGCGTTTGTTTGTTTTTTGTTTTTTTTTTTTGGAGAAGGGGAAGAGGGTGGTGTGGGTCCTTCTATGAAGCTAAGGCAAGATGGCCGAACTGGGGGTGTGTGTGGGGGTGTGTGTGGGGGTGCACGTGTGTGTGAAGGGGCGACTTCTGGGCCAGTCTCTGGGGGCGGGGAGGCGCTTGCGGGTGGCGCCTGCGGGGTGTGCGTTGCGTGCGTTGCGTGCGTTGCGTGCGTGGGTGTTGCGCGCGTGGGGCAGAGGCGAGCGCCGAAGGGTATGCTGAGGGACCCCAGGCGCCCGCCAGAGGGAGTGCAGTAAGGCTGTCAGCGGACCTCAGCTGACAGGTAAGCCAGCTGGTTTGGAGTTTTTGGCGAAGGGGCGGAGGGTGGAGCGGGTCCTTTGAGCAACCAGAGGAAGGAGGTCCGGAAGGGGGGGGGTGAAGGGGTGAGCGCTGGGAGGGTGGAGGGGGGCGGGGCCCGGCGGGCCTGCGTGGTGGGGGTTGGCGTGCGTGCGTGGGGCAGAGAGGAGAGCGGAAGGGATTGCGGAGGGACGCTGGCAGGCGCGGTGGGAGAGAGGTCAGGCTGCCAGTGGAGCTGCAGCTGACAGCTTCCAGGGAGGAGAGTTTTTGAGAAGGGGCAGAGGGTGGAGAGGGTCCCTTGAAAAAGCTGAGGAAAGATGGCAGGAAGGGGGGGTGAAGGGGTGAGGGGTGGGAGGGTGGAGGGGGGCGGGGCCCCGCTTGCCTGGTGGGGCAGAGGGGAGAGCAGAAGGGAATGCTGAGGGACCCCGCGAGCCTGAGGGAGTGCAGTAAGGGTGTCAGGGGAGCTCCAGCTGACAGGTGACAGTGCGGTGTTTTTTTTTTTTTTTTTCGTTGGGTTGATTTTTGGGTCTGTTGGTCTGTTGTGCTTTGTGGTGGTGGTGGTTTTGTGCGAAGGGGGAGAGGGTGGTGGTGGTCCCTTTAAAATCCTGAGGAAACACCTGAGGAAGGAAGGCAAAGGGGTGAGTGCTGGGAGGGTGGATGTTAGCAGGGATCCAGTGGCTTGTGGGGTGTGCGTGGTGGGGAAGGCGCGCGCCTGCCTCAGGCAGAGGTGAGAGCCTATGGGAAAGCGGGGGGACACCTGGAGCCTGAGGGCGTGCAGGAAGGATGTCAGCTGAGTTGTAGCTGAGAGTTAGTCGTGCGTTTTGTTTGTTGGTTGGTAGTAGTCTTTTGAGAAGGGGCGGAGGGTGGAGAGGGTTCCTTGAAAAAGCTAAGGAAAGTTGACGCAAGGGGGTGGATGGGGCGGGCGGTGGGCCTGAAGGGGCGAGTGCTGGGAGGGTGGAGGGGGGCGGGGACCCGGGTGAGTGTGTGGCGTGCGTGGTGGGGGTTTGGTCTGTGGGGCAGCGGGGAGAGCTGAGGGGGCTGTATGCTGAGGGACCCCGCGAGCCTGAGGGAGTGCAGTAAGGCTGTCAGGGGAGCTGCAGCTGACAGCTGACAGCTGACAGCCTGGGGGTTTTTTGGTTTGTTTTTCTTGTGTTTGTTTGTTTTTTGTTTTTTTTTTTTGGAGAAGGGGAAGAGGGTGGTGTGGGTCCTTCTATGAAGCTAAGGCAAGATGGCCGAACTGGGGGTGTGTGTGGGGGTGTGTGTGGGGGTGTGTGTGGGGGGTGCACGTGTGTGTGAAGGGGCGACTTCTGGGCCAGTCTCTGGGGGCGGGGAGGCGCTTGCGGGTGGCGCCTGCGGGGTGTGCGTTGCGTGCGTTGCGTGCGTTGCGTGCGTGGGTGTTGCGCGCGTGGGGCAGAGGCGAGCGCCGAAGGGTATGCTGAGGGACCCCAGGCGCCCGCCAGAGGGAGTGCAGTAAGGCTGTCAGCGGACCTCAGCTGACAGGTAAGCCAGCTGGTTTGGAGTTTTTGGCGAAGGGGCGGAGGGTGGAGCGGGTCCTTTGAGCAACCAGAGGAAGGAGGTCCGGAAGGGGGGGGGTGAAGGGGTGAGCGCTGGGAGGGTGGAGGGGGGCGGGGCCCGGCGGGCCTGCGTGGTGGGGGTTGGCGTGCGTGCGTGGGGCAGAGAGGAGAGCGGAAGGGATTGCGGAGGGACGCTGGCAGGCGCGGTGGGAGAGAGGTCAGGCTGCCAGTGGAGCTGCAGCTGACAGCTTCCAGGGAGGAGAGTTTTTGAGAAGGGGCAGAGGGTGGAGAGGGTCCCTTGAAAAAGCTGAGGAAAGATGGCAGGAAGGGGGGGTGAAGGGGTGAGGGGTGGGAGGGTGGAGGGGGGCGGGGCCCCGCTTGCCTGGTGGGGCAGAGGGGAGAGCAGAAGGGAATGCTGAGGGACCCCGCGAGCCTGAGGGAGTGCAGTAAGGGTGTCAGGGGAGCTCCAGCTGACAGGTGACAGTGCGGTGTTTTTTTTTTTTTTCGTTGGGTTGATTTTTGGGTCTGTTGGTCTGTTGTGCTTTGTGGTGGTGGTGGTTTTGTGCGAAGGGGGAGAGGGTGGTGGTGGTCCCTTTAAAATCCTGAGGAAACACCTGAGGAAGGAAGGCAAAGGGGTGAGTGCTGGGAGGGTGGATGTTAGCAGGGATCCAGTGGCTTGTGGGGTGTGCGTGGTGGGGAAGGCGCGCGCCTGCCTCAGGCAGAGGTGAGAGCCTATGGGAAAGCGGGGGGACACCTGGAGCCTGAGGGCGTGCAGGAAGGATGTCAGCTGAGTTGTAGCTGAGAGTTAGTCGTGCGTTTTGTTTGTTGGTTGGTAGTAGTCTTTTGAGAAGGGGCGGAGGGTGGAGAGGGTTCCTTGAAAAAGCTAAGGAAAGTTGACGCAAGGGGGTGGATGGGGCGGGCGGTGGGCCTGAAGGGGCGAGTGCTGGGAGGGTGGAGGGGGGCGGGGACCCGGGTGAGTGTGTGGCGTGCGTGGTGGGGGTTTGGTCTGTGGGGCAGCGGGGAGAGCTGAGGGGGCTGTATGCTGAGGGACCCCGCGAGCCTGAGGGAGTGCAGTAAGGCTGTCAGGGGAGCTGCAGCTGACAGCTGACAGCCTGGGGGTTTTTTGGTTTGTTTTTCTTGTGTTTGTTTGTTTTTTGTTTTTTTTTTTTGGAGAAGGGGAAGAGGGTGGTGTGGGTCCTTCTATGAAGCTAAGGCAAGATGGCCGAACTGGGGGTGTGTGGGGGTGCACGTGTGTGTGAAGGGGCGACTTCTGGGCCAGTCTCTGGGGGCGGGGAGGCGCTTGCGGGTGGCGCCTGCGGGGTGTGCGTTGCGTGCGTTGCGTGCGTTGCGTGCGTGGGTGTTGCGCGCGTGGGGCAGAGGCGAGCGCCGAAGGGTATGCTGAGGGACCCCAGGCGCCCGCCAGAGGGAGTGCAGTAAGGCTGTCAGCGGACCTCAGCTGACAGGTAAGCCAGCTGGTTTGGAGTTTTTGGCGAAGGGGCGGAGGGTGGAGCGGGTCCTTTGAGCAACCAGAGGAAGGAGGTCCGGAGGGGGGGGGGTGAAGGGGTGAGCGCTGGGAGGGTGGAGGGGGGCGGGGCCCGGCGGGCCTGCGTGGTGGGGGTTGGCGTGCGTGCGTGGGGCAGAGAGGAGAGCGGAAGGGATTGCGGAGGGACGCTGGCAGGCGCGGTGGGAGAGAGGTCAGGCTGCCAGTGGAGCTGCAGCTGACAGCTTCCAGGGAGGAGAGTTTTTGAGAAGGGGCAGAGGGTGGAGAGGGTCCCTTGAAAAAGCTGAGGAAAGATGGCAGGAAGGGGGGGTGAAGGGGTGAGGGGTGGGAGGGTGGAGGGGGGCGGGGCCCCGCTTGCCTGGTGGGGCAGAGGGGAGAGCAGAAGGGAATGCTGAGGGACCCCGCGAGCCTGAGGGAGTGCAGTAAGGGTGTCAGGGGAGCTCCAGCTGACAGGTGACAGTGCGGTGTTTTTTTTTTTTTTTTCGTTGGGTTGATTTTTGGGTCTGTTGGTCTGTTGTGCTTTGTGGTGGTGGTGGTTTTGTGCGAAGGGGGAGAGGGTGGTGGTGGTCCCTTTAAAATCCTGAGGAAACACCTGAGGAAGGAAGGCAAAGGGGTGAGTGCTGGGAGGGTGGATGTTAGCAGGGATCCAGTGGCTTGTGGGGTGTGCGTGGTGGGGAAGGCGCGCGCCTGCCTCAGGCAGAGGTGAGAGCCTATGGGAAAGCGGGGGGACACCTGGAGCCTGAGGGCGTGCAGGAAGGATGTCAGCTGAGTTGTAGCTGAGAGTTAGTCGTGCGTTTTGTTTGTTGGTTGGTAGTAGTCTTTTGAGAAGGGGCGGAGGGTGGAGAGGGTTCCTTGAAAAAGCTAAGGAAAGTTGACGCAAGGGGGTGGATGGGGCGGGCGGTGGGCCTGAAGGGGCGAGTGCTGGGAGGGTGGAGGGGGGCGGGGACCCGGGTGAGTGTGTGGCGTGCGTGGTGGGGGTTTGGTCTGTGGGGCAGCGGGGAGAGCTGAGGGGGCTGTATGCTGAGGGACCCCGCGAGCCTGAGGGAGTGCAGTAAGGCTGTCAGGGGAGCTGCAGCTGACAGCTGACAGCCTGGGGGTTTTTTGGTTTGTTTTTCTTGTGTTTGTTTTTTGTTTTTTTTTTTTGGAGAAGGGGAAGAGGGTGGTGTGGGTCCTTCTATGAAGCTAAGGCAAGATGGCCGAACTGGGGGTGTGTGTGGGGGTGTGTGTGGGGGTGTGTGTGGGGGTGCACGTGTGTGTGAAGGGGCGACTTCTGGGCCAGTCTCTGGGGGCGGGGAGGCGCTTGCGGGTGGCGCCTGCGGGGTGTGCGTTGCGTGCGTTGCGTGCGTGGGTGTTGCGCGCGTGGGGCAGAGGCGAGCGCCGAAGGGTATGCTGAGGGACCCCAGGCGCCCGCCAGAGGGAGTGCAGTAAGGCTGTCAGCGGACCTCAGCTGACAGGTAAGCCAGCTGGTTTGGAGTTTTTGGCGAAGGGGCGGAGGGTGGAGCGGGTCCTTTGAGCAACCAGAGGAAGGAGGTCCGGAAGGGGGGGGGTGAAGGGGTGAGCGCTGGGAGGGTGGAGGGGGGCGGGGCCCGGCGGGCCTGCGTGGTGGGGGTTGGCGTGCGTGCGTGGGGCAGAGAGGAGAGCGGAAGGGATTGCGGAGGGACGCTGGCAGGCGCGGTGGGAGAGAGGTCAGGCTGCCAGTGGAGCTGCAGCTGACAGCTTCCAGGGAGGAGAGTTTTTGAGAAGGGGCAGAGGGTGGAGAGGGTCCCTTGAAAAAGCTGAGGAAAGATGGCAGGAAGGGGGGGTGAAGGGGTGAGGGGTGGGAGGGTGGAGGGGGGCGGGGCCCCGCTTGCCTGGTGGGGCAGAGGGGAGAGCAGAAGGGAATGCTGAGGGACCCCGCGAGCCTGAGGGAGTGCAGTAAGGGTGTCAGGGGAGCTCCAGCTGACAGGTGACAGTGCGGTGTTTTTTTTTTTTTTTCGTTGGGTTGATTTTTGGGTCTGTTGGTCTGTTGTGCTTTGTGGTGGTGGTGGTTTTGTGCGAAGGGGGAGAGGGTGGTGGTGGTCCCTTTAAAATCCTGAGGAAACACCTGAGGAAGGAAGGCAAAGGGGTGAGTGCTGGGAGGGTGGATGTTAGCAGGGATCCAGTGGCTTGTGGGGTGTGCGTGGTGGGGAAGGCGCGCGCCTGCCTCAGGCAGAGGTGAGAGCCTATGGGAAAGCGGGGGGACACCTGGAGCCTGAGGGCGTGCAGGAAGGATGTCAGCTGAGTTGTAGCTGAGAGTTAGTCGTGCGTTTTGTTTGTTGGTTGGTAGTAGTCTTTTGAGAAGGGGCGGAGGGTGGAGAGGGTTCCTTGAAAAAGCTAAGGAAAGTTGACGCAAGGGGGTGGATGGGGCGGGCGGTGGGCCTGAAGGGGCGAGTGCTGGGAGGGTGGAGGGGGGCGGGGACCCGGGTGAGTGTGTGGCGTGCGTGGTGGGGGTTTGGTCTGTGGGGCAGCGGGGAGAGCTGAGGGGGCTGTATGCTGAGGGACCCCGCGAGCCTGAGGGAGTGCAGTAAGGCTGTCAGGGGAGCTGCAGCTGACAGCTGACAGCCTGGGGGTTTTTTGGTTTGTTTTTCTTGTGTTTGTTTGTTTTTTGTTTTTTTTTTTTGGAGAAGGGGAAGAGGGTGGTGTGGGTCCTTCTATGAAGCTAAGGCAAGATGGCCGAACTGGGGGTGTGTGTGGGGGTGTGTGTGGGGGTGCACGTGTGTGTGAAGGGGCGACTTCTGGGCCAGTCTCTGGGGGCGGGGAGGCGCTTGCGGGTGGCGCCTGCGGGGTGTGCGTTGCGTGCGTTGCGTGCGTTGCGTGCGTGGGTGTTGCGCGCGTGGGGCAGAGGCGAGCGCCGAAGGGTATGCTGAGGGACCCCAGGCGCCCGCCAGAGGGAGTGCAGTAAGGCTGTCAGCGGACCTCAGCTGACAGGTAAGCCAGCTGGTTTGGAGTTTTTGGCGAAGGGGCGGAGGGTGGAGCGGGTCCTTTGAGCAACCAGAGGAAGGAGGTCCGGAAGGGGGGGGGTGAAGGGGTGAGCGCTGGGAGGGTGGAGGGGGGCGGGGCCCGGCGGGCCTGCGTGGTGGGGGTTGGCGTGCGTGCGTGGGGCAGAGAGGAGAGCGGAAGGGATTGCGGAGGGACGCTGGCAGGCGCGGTGGGAGAGAGGTCAGGCTGCCAGTGGAGCTGCAGCTGACAGCTTCCAGGGAGGAGAGTTTTTGAGAAGGGGCAGAGGGTGGAGAGGGTCCCTTGAAAAAGCTGAGGAAAGATGGCAGGAAGGGGGGGTGAAGGGGTGAGGGGTGGGAGGGTGGAGGGGGGCGGGGCCCCGCTTGCCTGGTGGGGCAGAGGGGAGAGCAGAAGGGAATGCTGAGGGACCCCGCGAGCCTGAGGGAGTGCAGTAAGGGTGTCAGGGGAGCTCCAGCTGACAGGTGACAGTGCGGTGTTTTTTTTTTTTTTTCGTTGGGTTGATTTTTGGGTCTGTTGGTCTGTTGTGCTTTGTGGTGGTGGTGGTTTTGTGCGAAGGGGGAGAGGGTGGTGGTGGTCCCTTTAAAATCCTGAGGAAACACCTGAGGAAGGAAGGCAAAGGGGTGAGTGCTGGGAGGGTGGATGTTAGCAGGGATCCAGTGGCTTGTGGGGTGTGCGTGGTGGGGAAGGCGCGCGCCTGCCTCAGGCAGAGGTGAGAGCCTATGGGAAAGCGGGGGGACACCTGGAGCCTGAGGGCGTGCAGGAAGGATGTCAGCTGAGTTGTAGCTGAGAGTTAGTCGTGCGTTTTGTTTGTTGGTTGGTAGTAGTCTTTTGAGAAGGGGCGGAGGGTGGAGAGGGTTCCTTGAAAAAGCTAAGGAAAGTTGACGCAAGGGGGTGGATGGGGCGGGCGGTGGGCCTGAAGGGGCGAGTGCTGGGAGGGTGGAGGGGGGCGGGGACCCGGGTGAGTGTGTGGCGTGCGTGGTGGGGGTTTGGTCTGTGGGGCAGCGGGGAGAGCTGAGGGGGCTGTATGCTGAGGGACCCCGCGAGCCTGAGGGAGTGCAGTAAGGCTGTCAGGGGAGCTGCAGCTGACAGCTGACAGCCTGGGGGTTTTTTGGTTTGTTTTTCTTGTGTTTGTTTGTTTTTTGTTTTTTTTTTTTGGAGAAGGGGAAGAGGGTGGTGTGGGTCCTTCTATGAAGCTAAGGCAAGATGGCCGAACTGGGGGTGTGTGGGGGTGCACGTGTGTGTGAAGGGGCGACTTCTGGGCCAGTCTCTGGGGGCGGGGAGGCGCTTGCGGGTGGCGCCTGCGGGGTGTGCGTTGCGTGCGTTGCGTGCGTTGCGTGCGTGGGTGTTGCGCGCGTGGGGCAGAGGCGAGCGCCGAAGGGTATGCTGAGGGACCCCAGGCGCCCGCCAGAGGGAGTGCAGTAAGGCTGTCAGCGGACCTCAGCTGACAGGTAAGCCAGCTGGTTTGGAGTTTTTGGCGAAGGGGCGGAGGGTGGAGCGGGTCCTTTGAGCAACCAGAGGAAGGAGGTCCGGAGGGGGGGGGGTGAAGGGGTGAGCGCTGGGAGGGTGGAGGGGGGCGGGGCCCGGCGGGCCTGCGTGGTGGGGGTTGGCGTGCGTGCGTGGGGCAGAGAGGAGAGCGGAAGGGATTGCGGAGGGACGCTGGCAGGCGCGGTGGGAGAGAGGTCAGGCTGCCAGTGGAGCTGCAGCTGACAGCTTCCAGGGAGGAGAGTTTTTGAGAAGGGGCAGAGGGTGGAGAGGGTCCCTTGAAAAAGCTGAGGAAAGATGGCAGGAAGGGGGGGTGAAGGGGTGAGGGGTGGGAGGGTGGAGGGGGGCGGGGCCCCGCTTGCCTGGTGGGGCAGAGGGGAGAGCAGAAGGGAATGCTGAGGGACCCCGCGAGCCTGAGGGAGTGCAGTAAGGGTGTCAGGGGAGCTCCAGCTGACAGGTGACAGTGCGGTGTTTTTTTTTTTTTTTTCGTTGGGTTGATTTTTGGGTCTGTTGGTCTGTTGTGCTTTGTGGTGGTGGTGGTTTTGTGCGAAGGGGGAGAGGGTGGTGGTGGTCCCTTTAAAATCCTGAGGAAACACCTGAGGAAGGAAGGCAAAGGGGTGAGTGCTGGGAGGGTGGATGTTAGCAGGGATCCAGTGGCTTGTGGGGTGTGCGTGGTGGGGAAGGCGCGCGCCTGCCTCAGGCAGAGGTGAGAGCCTATGGGAAAGCGGGGGGACACCTGGAGCCTGAGGGCGTGCAGGAAGGATGTCAGCTGAGTTGTAGCTGAGAGTTAGTCGTGCGTTTTGTTTGTTGGTTGGTAGTAGTCTTTTGAGAAGGGGCGGAGGGTGGAGAGGGTTCCTTGAAAAAGCTAAGGAAAGTTGACGCAAGGGGGTGGATGGGGCGGGCGGTGGGCCTGAAGGGGCGAGTGCTGGGAGGGTGGAGGGGGGCGGGGACCCGGGTGAGTGTGTGGCGTGCGTGGTGGGGGTTTGGTCTGTGGGGCAGCGGGGAGAGCTGAGGGGGCTGTATGCTGAGGGACCCCGCGAGCCTGAGGGAGTGCAGTAAGGCTGTCAGGGGAGCTGCAGCTGACAGCTGACAGCCTGGGGGTTTTTTGGTTTGTTTTTCTTGTGTTTGTTTTTTGTTTTTTTTTTTTGGAGAAGGGGAAGAGGGTGGTGTGGGTCCTTCTATGAAGCTAAGGCAAGATGGCCGAACTGGGGGTGTGTGTGGGGGTGTGTGTGGGGGTGTGTGTGGGGGTGCACGTGTGTGTGAAGGGGCGACTTCTGGGCCAGTCTCTGGGGGCGGGGAGGCGCTTGCGGGTGGCGCCTGCGGGGTGTGCGTTGCGTGCGTTGCGTGCGTGGGTGTTGCGCGCGTGGGGCAGAGGCGAGCGCCGAAGGGTATGCTGAGGGACCCCAGGCGCCCGCCAGAGGGAGTGCAGTAAGGCTGTCAGCGGACCTCAGCTGACAGGTAAGCCAGCTGGTTTGGAGTTTTTGGCGAAGGGGCGGAGGGTGGAGCGGGTCCTTTGAGCAACCAGAGGAAGGAGGTCCGGAAGGGGGGGGGTGAAGGGGTGAGCGCTGGGAGGGTGGAGGGGGGCGGGGCCCGGCGGGCCTGCGTGGTGGGGGTTGGCGTGCGTGCGTGGGGCAGAGAGGAGAGCGGAAGGGATTGCGGAGGGACGCTGGCAGGCGCGGTGGGAGAGAGGTCAGGCTGCCAGTGGAGCTGCAGCTGACAGCTTCCAGGGAGGAGAGTTTTTGAGAAGGGGCAGAGGGTGGAGAGGGTCCCTTGAAAAAGCTGAGGAAAGATGGCAGGAAGGGGGGGTGAAGGGGTGAGGGGTGGGAGGGTGGAGGGGGGCGGGGCCCCGCTTGCCTGGTGGGGCAGAGGGGAGAGCAGAAGGGAATGCTGAGGGACCCCGCGAGCCTGAGGGAGTGCAGTAAGGGTGTCAGGGGAGCTCCAGCTGACAGGTGACAGTGCGGTGTTTTTTTTTTTTTTTTCGTTGGGTTGATTTTTGGGTCTGTTGGTCTGTTGTGCTTTGTGGTGGTGGTGGTTTTGTGCGAAGGGGGAGAGGGTGGTGGTGGTCCCTTTAAAATCCTGAGGAAACACCTGAGGAAGGAAGGCAAAGGGGTGAGTGCTGGGAGGGTGGATGTTAGCAGGGATCCAGTGGCTTGTGGGGTGTGCGTGGTGGGGAAGGCGCGCGCCTGCCTCAGGCAGAGGTGAGAGCCTATGGGAAAGCGGGGGGACACCTGGAGCCTGAGGGCGTGCAGGAAGGATGTCAGCTGAGTTGTAGCTGAGAGTTAGTCGTGCGTTTTGTTTGTTGGTTGGTAGTAGTCTTTTGAGAAGGGGCGGAGGGTGGAGAGGGTTCCTTGAAAAAGCTAAGGAAAGTTGACGCAAGGGGGTGGATGGGGCGGGCGGTGGGCCTGAAGGGGCGAGTGCTGGGAGGGTGGAGGGGGGCGGGGACCCGGGTGAGTGTGTGGCGTGCGTGGTGGGGGTTTGGTCTGTGGGGCAGCGGGGAGAGCTGAGGGGGCTGTATGCTGAGGGACCCCGCGAGCCTGAGGGAGTGCAGTAAGGCTGTCAGGGGAGCTGCAGCTGACAGCTGACAGCCTGGGGGTTTTTTGGTTTGTTTTTCTTGTGTTTGTTTGTTTTTTGTTTTTTTTTTTTGGAGAAGGGGAAGAGGGTGGTGTGGGTCCTTCTATGAAGCTAAGGCAAGATGGCCGAACTGGGGGTGTGTGTGGGGGTGTGTGTGGGGGTGCACGTGTGTGTGAAGGGGCGACTTCTGGGCCAGTCTCTGGGGGCGGGGAGGCGCTTGCGGGTGGCGCCTGCGGGGTGTGCGTTGCGTGCGTTGCGTGCGTTGCGTGCGTGGGTGTTGCGCGCGTGGGGCAGAGGCGAGCGCCGAAGGGTATGCTGAGGGACCCCAGGCGCCCGCCAGAGGGAGTGCAGTAAGGCTGTCAGCGGACCTCAGCTGACAGGTAAGCCAGCTGGTTTGGAGTTTTTGGCGAAGGGGCGGAGGGTGGAGCGGGTCCTTTGAGCAACCAGAGGAAGGAGGTCCGGAAGGGGGGGGGTGAAGGGGTGAGCGCTGGGAGGGTGGAGGGGGGCGGGGCCCGGCGGGCCTGCGTGGTGGGGGTTGGCGTGCGTGCGTGGGGCAGAGAGGAGAGCGGAAGGGATTGCGGAGGGACGCTGGCAGGCGCGGTGGGAGAGAGGTCAGGCTGCCAGTGGAGCTGCAGCTGACAGCTTCCAGGGAGGAGAGTTTTTGAGAAGGGGCAGAGGGTGGAGAGGGTCCCTTGAAAAAGCTGAGGAAAGATGGCAGGAAGGGGGGGTGAAGGGGTGAGGGGTGGGAGGGTGGAGGGGGGCGGGGCCCCGCTTGCCTGGTGGGGCAGAGGGGAGAGCAGAAGGGAATGCTGAGGGACCCCGCGAGCCTGAGGGAGTGCAGTAAGGGTGTCAGGGGAGCTCCAGCTGACAGGTGACAGTGCGGTGTTTTTTTTTTTTTTTCGTTGGGTTGATTTTTGGGTCTGTTGGTCTGTTGTGCTTTGTGGTGGTGGTGGTTTTGTGCGAAGGGGGAGAGGGTGGTGGTGGTCCCTTTAAAATCCTGAGGAAACACCTGAGGAAGGAAGGCAAAGGGGTGAGTGCTGGGAGGGTGGATGTTAGCAGGGATCCAGTGGCTTGTGGGGTGTGCGTGGTGGGGAAGGCGCGCGCCTGCCTCAGGCAGAGGTGAGAGCCTATGGGAAAGCGGGGGGACACCTGGAGCCTGAGGGCGTGCAGGAAGGATGTCAGCTGAGTTGTAGCTGAGAGTTAGTCGTGCGTTTTGTTTGTTGGTTGGTAGTAGTCTTTTGAGAAGGGGCGGAGGGTGGAGAGGGTTCCTTGAAAAAGCTAAGGAAAGTTGACGCAAGGGGGTGGATGGGGCGGGCGGTGGGCCTGAAGGGGCGAGTGCTGGGAGGGTGGAGGGGGGCGGGGACCCGGGTGAGTGTGTGGCGTGCGTGGTGGGGGTTTGGTCTGTGGGGCAGCGGGGAGAGCTGAGGGGGCTGTATGCTGAGGGACCCCGCGAGCCTGAGGGAGTGCAGTAAGGCTGTCAGGGGAGCTGCAGCTGACAGCTGACAGCCTGGGGGTTTTTTGGTTTGTTTTTCTTGTGTTTGTTTGTTTTTTGTTTTTTTTTTTTGGAGAAGGGGAAGAGGGTGGTGTGGGTCCTTCTATGAAGCTAAGGCAAGATGGCCGAACTGGGGGTGTGTGGGGGTGCACGTGTGTGTGAAGGGGCGACTTCTGGGCCAGTCTCTGGGGGCGGGGAGGCGCTTGCGGGTGGCGCCTGCGGGGTGTGCGTTGCGTGCGTTGCGTGCGTTGCGTGCGTGGGTGTTGCGCGCGTGGGGCAGAGGCGAGCGCCGAAGGGTATGCTGAGGGACCCCAGGCGCCCGCCAGAGGGAGTGCAGTAAGGCTGTCAGCGGACCTCAGCTGACAGGTAAGCCAGCTGGTTTGGAGTTTTTGGCGAAGGGGCGGAGGGTGGAGCGGGTCCTTTGAGCAACCAGAGGAAGGAGGTCCGGAGGGGGGGGGGTGAAGGGGTGAGCGCTGGGAGGGTGGAGGGGGGCGGGGCCCGGCGGGCCTGCGTGGTGGGGGTTGGCGTGCGTGCGTGGGGCAGAGAGGAGAGCGGAAGGGATTGCGGAGGGACGCTGGCAGGCGCGGTGGGAGAGAGGTCAGGCTGCCAGTGGAGCTGCAGCTGACAGCTTCCAGGGAGGAGAGTTTTTGAGAAGGGGCAGAGGGTGGAGAGGGTCCCTTGAAAAAGCTGAGGAAAGATGGCAGGAAGGGGGGGTGAAGGGGTGAGGGGTGGGAGGGTGGAGGGGGGCGGGGCCCCGCTTGCCTGGTGGGGCAGAGGGGAGAGCAGAAGGGAATGCTGAGGGACCCCGCGAGCCTGAGGGAGTGCAGTAAGGGTGTCAGGGGAGCTCCAGCTGACAGGTGACAGTGCGGTGTTTTTTTTTTTTTTTTCGTTGGGTTGATTTTTGGGTCTGTTGGTCTGTTGTGCTTTGTGGTGGTGGTGGTTTTGTGCGAAGGGGGAGAGGGTGGTGGTGGTCCCTTTAAAATCCTGAGGAAACACCTGAGGAAGGAAGGCAAAGGGGTGAGTGCTGGGAGGGTGGATGTTAGCAGGGATCCAGTGGCTTGTGGGGTGTGCGTGGTGGGGAAGGCGCGCGCCTGCCTCAGGCAGAGGTGAGAGCCTATGGGAAAGCGGGGGGACACCTGGAGCCTGAGGGCGTGCAGGAAGGATGTCAGCTGAGTTGTAGCTGAGAGTTAGTCGTGCGTTTTGTTTGTTGGTTGGTAGTAGTCTTTGGAGAAGGGGCGGAGGGTGGAGAGGGTTCCTTGAAAAAGCTAAGGAAAGTTGACGCAAGGGGGTGGATGGGGCGGGCGGTGGGCCTGAAGGGGCGAGTGCTGGGAGGGTGGAGGGGGGCGGGGACCCGGGTGAGTGTGTGGCGTGCGTGGTGGGGGTTTGGTCTGTGGGGCAGCGGGGAGAGCTGAGGGGGCTGTATGCTGAGGGACCCCGCGAGCCTGAGGGAGTGCAGTAAGGCTGTCAGGGGAGCTGCAGCTGACAGCTGACAGCCTGGGGGTTTTTTGGTTTGTTTTTCTTGTGTTTGTTTTTTGTTTTTTTTTTTTGGAGAAGGGGAAGAGGGTGGTGTGGGTCCTTCTATGAAGCTAAGGCAAGATGGCCGAACTGGGGGTGTGTGTGGGGGTGTGTGTGGGGGTGTGTGTGGGGGTGCACGTGTGTGTGAAGGGGCGACTTCTGGGCCAGTCTCTGGGGGCGGGGAGGCGCTTGCGGGTGGCGCCTGCGGGGTGTGCGTTGCGTGCGTTGCGTGCGTGGGTGTTGCGCGCGTGGGGCAGAGGCGAGCGCCGAAGGGTATGCTGAGGGACCCCAGGCGCCCGCCAGAGGGAGTGCAGTAAGGCTGTCAGCGGACCTCAGCTGACAGGTAAGCCAGCTGGTTTGGAGTTTTTGGCGAAGGGGCGGAGGGTGGAGCGGGTCCTTTGAGCAACCAGAGGAAGGAGGTCCGGAAGGGGGGGGGTGAAGGGGTGAGCGCTGGGAGGGTGGAGGGGGGCGGGGCCCGGCGGGCCTGCGTGGTGGGGGTTGGCGTGCGTGCGTGGGGCAGAGAGGAGAGCGGAAGGGATTGCGGAGGGACGCTGGCAGGCGCGGTGGGAGAGAGGTCAGGCTGCCAGTGGAGCTGCAGCTGACAGCTTCCAGGGAGGAGAGTTTTTGAGAAGGGGCAGAGGGTGGAGAGGGTCCCTTGAAAAAGCTGAGGAAAGATGGCAGGAAGGGGGGGTGAAGGGGTGAGGGGTGGGAGGGTGGAGGGGGGCGGGGCCCCGCTTGCCTGGTGGGGCAGAGGGGAGAGCAGAAGGGAATGCTGAGGGACCCCGCGAGCCTGAGGGAGTGCAGTAAGGGTGTCAGGGGAGCTCCAGCTGACAGGTGACAGTGCGGTGTTTTTTTTTTTTTTTCGTTGGGTTGATTTTTGGGTCTGTTGGTCTGTTGTGCTTTGTGGTGGTGGTGGTTTTGTGCGAAGGGGGAGAGGGTGGTGGTGGTCCCTTTAAAATCCTGAGGAAACACCTGAGGAAGGAAGGCAAAGGGGTGAGTGCTGGGAGGGTGGATGTTAGCAGGGATCCAGTGGCTTGTGGGGTGTGCGTGGTGGGGAAGGCGCGCGCCTGCCTCAGGCAGAGGTGAGAGCCTATGGGAAAGCGGGGGGACACCTGGAGCCTGAGGGCGTGCAGGAAGGATGTCAGCTGAGTTGTAGCTGAGAGTTAGTCGTGCGTTTTGTTTGTTGGTTGGTAGTAGTCTTTTGAGAAGGGGCGGAGGGTGGAGAGGGTTCCTTGAAAAAGCTAAGGAAAGTTGACGCAAGGGGGTGGATGGGGCGGGCGGTGGGCCTGAAGGGGCGAGTGCTGGGAGGGTGGAGGGGGGCGGGGACCCGGGTGAGTGTGTGGCGTGCGTGGTGGGGGTTTGGTCTGTGGGGCAGCGGGGAGAGCTGAGGGGGCTGTATGCTGAGGGACCCCGCGAGCCTGAGGGAGTGCAGTAAGGCTGTCAGGGGAGCTGCAGCTGACAGCTGACAGCCTGGGGGTTTTTTGGTTTGTTTTTCTTGTGTTTGTTTGTTTTTTGTTTTTTTTTTTTGGAGAAGGGGAAGAGGGTGGTGTGGGTCCTTCTATGAAGCTAAGGCAAGATGGCCGAACTGGGGGTGTGTGTGGGGGTGTGTGTGGGGGTGCACGTGTGTGTGAAGGGGCGACTTCTGGGCCAGTCTCTGGGGGCGGGGAGGCGCTTGCGGGTGGCGCCTGCGGGGTGTGCGTTGCGTGCGTTGCGTGCGTTGCGTGCGTGGGTGTTGCGCGCGTGGGGCAGAGGCGAGCGCCGAAGGGTATGCTGAGGGACCCCAGGCGCCCGCCAGAGGGAGTGCAGTAAGGCTGTCAGCGGACCTCAGCTGACAGGTAAGCCAGCTGGTTTGGAGTTTTTGGCGAAGGGGCGGAGGGTGGAGCGGGTCCTTTGAGCAACCAGAGGAAGGAGGTCCGGAAGGGGGGGGGTGAAGGGGTGAGCGCTGGGAGGGTGGAGGGGGGCGGGGCCCGGCGGGCCTGCGTGGTGGGGGTTGGCGTGCGTGCGTGGGGCAGAGAGGAGAGCGGAAGGGATTGCGGAGGGACGCTGGCAGGCGCGGTGGGAGAGAGGTCAGGCTGCCAGTGGAGCTGCAGCTGACAGCTTCCAGGGAGGAGAGTTTTTGAGAAGGGGCAGAGGGTGGAGAGGGTCCCTTGAAAAAGCTGAGGAAAGATGGCAGGAAGGGGGGGTGAAGGGGTGAGGGGTGGGAGGGTGGAGGGGGGCGGGGCCCCGCTTGCCTGGTGGGGCAGAGGGGAGAGCAGAAGGGAATGCTGAGGGACCCCGCGAGCCTGAGGGAGTGCAGTAAGGGTGTCAGGGGAGCTCCAGCTGACAGGTGACAGTGCGGTGTTTTTTTTTTTTTTTCGTTGGGTTGATTTTTGGGTCTGTTGGTCTGTTGTGCTTTGTGGTGGTGGTGGTTTTGTGCGAAGGGGGAGAGGGTGGTGGTGGTCCCTTTAAAATCCTGAGGAAACACCTGAGGAAGGAAGGCAAAGGGGTGAGTGCTGGGAGGGTGGATGTTAGCAGGGATCCAGTGGCTTGTGGGGTGTGCGTGGTGGGGAAGGCGCGCGCCTGCCTCAGGCAGAGGTGAGAGCCTATGGGAAAGCGGGGGGACACCTGGAGCCTGAGGGCGTGCAGGAAGGATGTCAGCTGAGTTGTAGCTGAGAGTTAGTCGTGCGTTTTGTTTGTTGGTTGGTAGTAGTCTTTGGAGAAGGGGCGGAGGGTGGAGAGGGTTCCTTGAAAAAGCTAAGGAAAGTTGACGCAAGGGGGTGGATGGGGCGGGCGGTGGGCCTGAAGGGGCGAGTGCTGGGAGGGTGGAGGGGGGCGGGGACCCGGGTGAGTGTGTGGCGTGCGTGGTGGGGGTTTGGTCTGTGGGGCAGCGGGGAGAGCTGAGGGGGCTGTATGCTGAGGGACCCCGCGAGCCTGAGGGAGTGCAGTAAGGCTGTCAGGGGAGCTGCAGCTGACAGCTGACAGCCTGGGGGTTTTTTGGTTTGTTTTTCTTGTGTTTGTTTTTTGTTTTTTTTTTTTGGAGAAGGGGAAGAGGGTGGTGTGGGTCCTTCTATGAAGCTAAGGCAAGATGGCCGAACTGGGGGTGTGTGTGGGGGTGTGTGTGGGGGTGTGTGTGGGGGTGCACGTGTGTGTGAAGGGGCGGCTTCTGGGCCAGTCTCTGGGGGCGGGGAGGCGCTTGCGGGTGGCGCCTGCGGGGTGTGCGTTGCGTGCGTTGCGTGCGTGGGTGTTGCGCGCGTGGGGCAGAGGCGAGCGCCGAAGGGTATGCTGAGGGACCCCAGGCGCCCGCCAGAGGGAGTGCAGTAAGGCTGTCAGCGGACCTCAGCTGACAGGTAAGCCAGCTGGTTTGGAGTTTTTGGCGAAGGGGCGGAGGGTGGAGCGGGTCCTTTGAGCAACCAGAGGAAGGAGGTCCGGAAGGGGGGGGGTGAAGGGGTGAGCGCTGGGAGGGTGGAGGGGGGCGGGGCCCGGCGGGCCTGCGTGGTGGGGGTTGGCGTGCGTGCGTGGGGCAGAGAGGAGAGCGGAAGGGATTGCGGAGGGACGCTGGCAGGCGCGGTGGGAGAGAGGTCAGGCTGCCAGTGGAGCTGCAGCTGACAGCTTCCAGGGAGGAGAGTTTTTGAGAAGGGGCAGAGGGTGGAGAGGGTCCCTTGAAAAAGCTGAGGAAAGATGGCAGGAAGGGGGGGTGAAGGGGTGAGGGGTGGGAGGGTGGAGGGGGGCGGGGCCCCGCTTGCCTGGTGGGGCAGAGGGGAGAGCAGAAGGGAATGCTGAGGGACCCCGCGAGCCTGAGGGAGTGCAGTAAGGGTGTCAGGGGAGCTCCAGCTGACAGGTGACAGTGCGGTGTTTTTTTTTTTTTTTCGTTGGGTTGATTTTTGGGTCTGTTGGTCTGTTGTGCTTTGTGGTGGTGGTGGTTTTGTGCGAAGGGGGAGAGGGTGGTGGTGGTCCCTTTAAAATCCTGAGGAAACACCTGAGGAAGGAAGGCAAAGGGGTGAGTGCTGGGAGGGTGGATGTTAGCAGGGATCCAGTGGCTTGTGGGGTGTGCGTGGTGGGGAAGGCGCGCGCCTGCCTCAGGCAGAGGTGAGAGCCTATGGGAAAGCGGGGGGACACCTGGAGCCTGAGGGCGTGCAGGAAGGATGTCAGCTGAGTTGTAGCTGAGAGTTAGTCGTGCGTTTTGTTTGTTGGTTGGTAGTAGTCTTTGGAGAAGGGGCGGAGGGTGGAGAGGGTTCCTTGAAAAAGCTAAGGAAAGTTGACGCAAGGGGGTGGATGGGGCGGGCGGTGGGCCTGAAGGGGCGAGTGCTGGGAGGGTGGAGGGGGGCGGGGACCCGGGTGAGTGTGTGGCGTGCGTGGTGGGGGTTTGGTCTGTGGGGCAGCGGGGAGAGCTGAGGGGGCTGTATGCTGAGGGACCCCGCGAGCCTGAGGGAGTGCAGTAAGGCTGTCAGGGGAGCTGCAGCTGACAGCTGACAGCCTGGGGGTTTTTTGGTTTGTTTTTCTTGCGTTTGTTTGTTTTTTGTTTTTTTTTTTTGGAGAAGGGGAAGAGGGTGGTGTGGGTCCTTCTATGAAGCTAAGGCAAGATGGCCGAACTGGGGGTGTGTGTGGGGGTGTGTGTGGGGGTGCACGTGTGTGTGAAGGGGCGACTTCTGGGCCAGTCTCTGGGGGCGGGGAGGCGCTTGCGGGTGGCGCCTGCGGGGTGTGCGTTGCGTGCGTTGCGTGCGTTGCGTGCGTGGGTGTTGCGCGCGTGGGGCAGAGGCGAGCGCCGAAGGGTATGCTGAGGGACCCCAGGCGCCCGCCAGAGGGAGTGCAGTAAGGCTGTCAGCGGACCTCAGCTGACAGGTAAGCCAGCTGGTTTGGAGTTTTTGGCGAAGGGGCGGAGGGTGGAGCGGGTCCTTTGAGCAACCAGAGGAAGGAGGTCCGGAAGGGGGGGGGTGAAGGGGTGAGCGCTGGGAGGGTGGAGGGGGGCGGGGCCCGGCGGGCCTGCGTGGTGGGGGTTGGCGTGCGTGCGTGGGGCAGAGAGGAGAGCGGAAGGGATTGCGGAGGGACGCTGGCAGGCGCGGTGGGAGAGAGGTCAGGCTGCCAGTGGAGCTGCAGCTGACAGCTTCCAGGGAGGAGAGTTTTTGAGAAGGGGCAGAGGGTGGAGAGGGTCCCTTGAAAAAGCTGAGGAAAGATGGCAGGAAGGGGGGGTGAAGGGGTGAGGGGTGGGAGGGTGGAGGGGGGCGGGGCCCCGCTTGCCTGGTGGGGCAGAGGGGAGAGCAGAAGGGAATGCTGAGGGACCCCGCGAGCCTGAGGGAGTGCAGTAAGGGTGTCAGGGGAGCTCCAGCTGACAGGTGACAGTGCGGTGTTTTTTTTTTTTTTTTTCGTTGGGTTGATTTTTGGGTCTGTTGGTCTGTTGTGCTTTGTGGTGGTGGTGGTTTTGTGCGAAGGGGGAGAGGGTGGTGGTGGTCCCTTTAAAATCCTGAGGAAACACCTGAGGAAGGAAGGCAAAGGGGTGAGTGCTGGGAGGGTGGATGTTAGCAGGGATCCAGTGGCTTGTGGGGTGTGCGTGGTGGGGAAGGCGCGCGCCTGCCTCAGGCAGAGGTGAGAGCCTATGGGAAAGCGGGGGGACACCTGGAGCCTGAGGGCGTGCAGGAAGGATGTCAGCTGAGTTGTAGCTGAGAGTTAGTCGTGCGTTTTGTTTGTTGGTTGGTAGTAGTCTTTGGAGAAGGGGCGGAGGGTGGAGAGGGTTCCTTGAAAAAGCTAAGGAAAGTTGACGCAAGGGGGTGGATGGGGCGGGCGGTGGGCCTGAAGGGGCGAGTGCTGGGAGGGTGGAGGGGGGCGGGGACCCGGGTGAGTGTGTGGCGTGCGTGGTGGGGGTTTGGTCTGTGGGGCAGCGGGGAGAGCTGAGGGGGCTGTATGCTGAGGGACCCCGCGAGCCTGAGGGAGTGCAGTAAGGCTGTCAGGGGAGCTGCAGCTGACAGCTGACAGCCTGGGGGTTTTTTGGTTTGTTTTTCTTGTGTTTGTTTGTTTTTTGTTTTTTTTTTTTGGAGAAGGGGAAGAGGGTGGTGTGGGTCCTTCTATGAAGCTAAGGCAAGATGGCCGAACTGGGGGTGTGTGTGGGGGTGTGTGTGGGGGTGTGTGTGGGGGGTGCACGTGTGTGTGAAGGGGCGACTTCTGGGCCAGTCTCTGGGGGCGGGGAGGCGCTTGCGGGTGGCGCCTGCGGGGTGTGCGTTGCGTGCGTTGCGTGCGTGGGTGTTGCGCGCGTGGGGCAGAGGCGAGCGCCGAAGGGTATGCTGAGGGACCCCAGGCGCCCGCCAGAGGGAGTGCAGTAAGGCTGTCAGCGGACCTCAGCTGACAGGTAAGCCAGCTGGTTTGGAGTTTTTGGCGAAGGGGCGGAGGGTGGAGCGGGTCCTTTGAGCAACCAGAGGAAGGAGGTCCGGAAGGGGGGGGGTGAAGGGGTGAGCGCTGGGAGGGTGGAGGGGGGCGGGGCCCGGCGGGCCTGCGTGGTGGGGGTTGGCGTGCGTGCGTGGGGCAGAGAGGAGAGCGGAAGGGATTGCGGAGGGACGCTGGCAGGCGCGGTGGGAGAGAGGTCAGGCTGCCAGTGGAGCTGCAGCTGACAGCTTCCAGGGAGGAGAGTTTTTGAGAAGGGGCAGAGGGTGGAGAGGGTCCCTTGAAAAAGCTGAGGAAAGATGGCAGGAAGGGGGGGTGAAGGGGTGAGGGGTGGGAGGGTGGAGGGGGGCGGGGCCCCGCTTGCCTGGTGGGGCAGAGGGGAGAGCAGAAGGGAATGCTGAGGGACCCCGCGAGCCTGAGGGAGTGCAGTAAGGGTGTCAGGGGAGCTCCAGCTGACAGGTGACAGTGCGGTGTTTTTTTTTTTTTTTTTCGTTGGGTTGATTTTTGGGTCTGTTGGTCTGTTGTGCTTTGTGGTGGTGGTGGTTTTGTGCGAAGGGGGAGAGGGTGGTGGTGGTCCCTTTAAAATCCTGAGGAAACACCTGAGGAAGGAAGGCAAAGGGGTGAGTGCTGGGAGGGTGGATGTTAGCAGGGATCCAGTGGCTTGTGGGGTGTGCGTGGTGGGGAAGGCGCGCGCCTGCCTCAGGCAGAGGTGAGAGCCTATGGGAAAGCGGGGGGACACCTGGAGCCTGAGGGCGTGCAGGAAGGATGTCAGCTGAGTTGTAGCTGAGAGTTAGTCGTGCGTTTTGTTTGTTGGTTGGTAGTAGTCTTTGGAGAAGGGGCGGAGGGTGGAGAGGGTTCCTTGAAAAAGCTAAGGAAAGTTGACGCAAGGGGGTGGATGGGGCGGGCGGTGGGCCTGAAGGGGCGAGTGCTGGGAGGGTGGAGGGGGGCGGGGACCCGGGTGAGTGTGTGGCGTGCGTGGTGGGGGTTTGGTCTGTGGGGCAGCGGGGAGAGCTGAGGGGGCTGTATGCTGAGGGACCCCGCGAGCCTGAGGGAGTGCAGTAAGGCTGTCAGGGGAGCTGCAGCTGACAGCTGACAGCCTGGGGGTTTTTTGGTTTGTTTTTCTTGCGTTTGTTTGTTTTTTGTTTTTTTTTTTTGGAGAAGGGGAAGAGGGTGGTGTGGGTCCTTCTATGAAGCTAAGGCAAGATGGCCGAACTGGGGGTGTGTGTGGGGGTGTGTGTGGGGGTGTGTGTGGGGGGTGCACGTGTGTGTGAAGGGGCGACTTCTGGGCCAGTCTCTGGGGGCGGGGAGGCGCTTGCGGGTGGCGCCTGCGGGGTGTGCGTTGCGTGCGTTGCGTGCGTGGGTGTTGCGCGCGTGGGGCAGAGGCGAGCGCCGAAGGGTATGCTGAGGGACCCCAGGCGCCCGCCAGAGGGAGTGCAGTAAGGCTGTCAGCGGACCTCAGCTGACAGGTAAGCCAGCTGGTTTGGAGTTTTTGGCGAAGGGGCGGAGGGTGGAGCGGGTCCTTTGAGCAACCAGAGGAAGGAGGTCCGGAAGGGGGGGGGTGAAGGGGTGAGCGCTGGGAGGGTGGAGGGGGGCGGGGCCCGGCGGGCCTGCGTGGTGGGGGTTGGCGTGCGTGCGTGGGGCAGAGAGGAGAGCGGAAGGGATTGCGGAGGGACGCTGGCAGGCGCGGTGGGAGAGAGGTCAGGCTGCCAGTGGAGCTGCAGCTGACAGCTTCCAGGGAGGAGAGTTTTTGAGAAGGGGCAGAGGGTGGAGAGGGTCCCTTGAAAAAGCTGAGGAAAGATGGCAGGAAGGGGGGGTGAAGGGGTGAGGGGTGGGAGGGTGGAGGGGGGCGGGGCCCCGCTTGCCTGGTGGGGCAGAGGGGAGAGCAGAAGGGAATGCTGAGGGACCCCGCGAGCCTGAGGGAGTGCAGTAAGGGTGTCAGGGGAGCTCCAGCTGACAGGTGACAGTGCGGTGTTTTTTTTTTTTTTTTCGTTGGGTTGATTTTTGGGTCTGTTGGTCTGTTGTGCTTTGTGGTGGTGGTGGTTTTGTGCGAAGGGGGAGAGGGTGGTGGTGGTCCCTTTAAAATCCTGAGGAAACACCTGAGGAAGGAAGGCAAAGGGGTGAGTGCTGGGAGGGTGGATGTTAGCAGGGATCCAGTGGCTTGTGGGGTGTGCGTGGTGGGGAAGGCGCGCGCCTGCCTCAGGCAGAGGTGAGAGCCTATGGGAAAGCGGGGGGACACCTGGAGCCTGAGGGCGTGCAGGAAGGATGTCAGCTGAGTTGTAGCTGAGAGTTAGTCGTGCGTTTTGTTTGTTGGTTGGTAGTAGTCTTTTGAGAAGGGGCGGAGGGTGGAGAGGGTTCCTTGAAAAAGCTAAGGAAAGTTGACGCAAGGGGGTGGATGGGGCGGGCGGTGGGCCTGAAGGGGCGAGTGCTGGGAGGGTGGAGGGGGGCGGGGACCCGGGTGAGTGTGTGGCGTGCGTGGTGGGGGTTTGGTCTGTGGGGCAGCGGGGAGAGCTGAGGGGGCTGTATGCTGAGGGACCCCGCGAGCCTGAGGGAGTGCAGTAAGGCTGTCAGGGGAGCTGCAGCTGACAGCTGACAGCCTGGGGGTTTTTTGGTTTGTTTTTCTTGCGTTTGTTTTTTGTTTTTTTTTTTTGGAGAAGGGGAAGAGGGTGGTGTGGGTCCTTCTATGAAGCTAAGGCAAGATGGCCGAACTGGGGGTGTGTGTGGGGGTGTGTGTGGGGGTGCACGTGTGTGTGAAGGGGCGACTTCTGGGCCAGTCTCTGGGGGCGGGGAGGCGCTTGCGGGTGGCGCCTGCGGGGTGTGCGTTGCGTGCGTTGCGTGCGTTGCGTGCGTGGGTGTTGCGCGCGTGGGGCAGAGGCGAGCGCCGAAGGGTATGCTGAGGGACCCCAGGCGCCCGCCAGAGGGAGTGCAGTAAGGCTGTCAGCGGACCTCAGCTGACAGGTAAGCCAGCTGGTTTGGAGTTTTTGGCGAAGGGGCGGAGGGTGGAGCGGGTCCTTTGAGCAACCAGAGGAAGGAGGTCCGGAAGGGGGGGGGTGAAGGGGTGAGCGCTGGGAGGGTGGAGGGGGGCGGGGCCCGGCGGGCCTGCGTGGTGGGGGTTGGCGTGCGTGCGTGGGGCAGAGAGGAGAGCGGAAGGGATTGCGGAGGGACGCTGGCAGGCGCGGTGGGAGAGAGGTCAGGCTGCCAGTGGAGCTGCAGCTGACAGCTTCCAGGGAGGAGAGTTTTTGAGAAGGGGCAGAGGGTGGAGAGGGTCCCTTGAAAAAGCTGAGGAAAGATGGCAGGAAGGGGGGGTGAAGGGGTGAGGGGTGGGAGGGTGGAGGGGGGCGGGGCCCCGCTTGCCTGGTGGGGCAGAGGGGAGAGCAGAAGGGAATGCTGAGGGACCCCGCGAGCCTGAGGGAGTGCAGTAAGGGTGTCAGGGGAGCTCCAGCTGACAGGTGACAGTGCGGTGTTTTTTTTTTTTTTTTCGTTGGGTTGATTTTTGGGTCTGTTGGTCTGTTGTGCTTTGTGGTGGTGGTGGTTTTGTGCGAAGGGGGAGAGGGTGGTGGTGGTCCCTTTAAAATCCTGAGGAAACACCTGAGGAAGGAAGGCAAAGGGGTGAGTGCTGGGAGGGTGGATGTTAGCAGGGATCCAGTGGCTTGTGGGGTGTGCGTGGTGGGGAAGGCGCGCGCCTGCCTCAGGCAGAGGTGAGAGCCTATGGGAAAGCGGGGGGACACCTGGAGCCTGAGGGCGTGCAGGAAGGATGTCAGCTGAGTTGTAGCTGAGAGTTAGTCGTGCGTTTTGTTTGTTGGTTGGTAGTAGTCTTTGGAGAAGGGGCGGAGGGTGGAGAGGGTTCCTTGAAAAAGCTAAGGAAAGTTGACGCAAGGGGGTGGATGGGGCGGGCGGTGGGCCTGAAGGGGCGAGTGCTGGGAGGGTGGAGGGGGGCGGGGACCCGGGTGAGTGTGTGGCGTGCGTGGTGGGGGTTTGGTCTGTGGGGCAGCGGGGAGAGCTGAGGGGGCTGTATGCTGAGGGACCCCGCGAGCCTGAGGGAGTGCAGTAAGGCTGTCAGGGGAGCTGCAGCTGACAGCTGACAGCCTGGGGGTTTTTTGGTTTGTTTTTCTTGTGTTTGTTTGTTTTTTGTTTTTTTTTTTTGGAGAAGGGGAAGAGGGTGGTGTGGGTCCTTCTATGAAGCTAAGGCAAGATGGCCGAACTGGGGGTGTGTGTGGGGGTGTGTGTGGGGGTGTGTGTGGGGGTGCACGTGTGTGTGAAGGGGCGACTTCTGGGCCAGTCTCTGGGGGCGGGGAGGCGCTTGCGGGTGGCGCCTGCGGGGTGTGCGTTGCGTGCGTTGCGTGCGTGGGTGTTGCGCGCGTGGGGCAGAGGCGAGCGCCGAAGGGTATGCTGAGGGACCCCAGGCGCCCGCCAGAGGGAGTGCAGTAAGGCTGTCAGCGGACCTCAGCTGACAGGTAAGCCAGCTGGTTTGGAGTTTTTGGCGAAGGGGCGGAGGGTGGAGCGGGTCCTTTGAGCAACCAGAGGAAGGAGGTCCGGAAGGGGGGGGGTGAAGGGGTGAGCGCTGGGAGGGTGGAGGGGGGCGGGGCCCGGCGGGCCTGCGTGGTGGGGGTTGGCGTGCGTGCGTGGGGCAGAGAGGAGAGCGGAAGGGATTGCGGAGGGACGCTGGCAGGCGCGGTGGGAGAGAGGTCAGGCTGCCAGTGGAGCTGCAGCTGACAGCTTCCAGGGAGGAGAGTTTTTGAGAAGGGGCAGAGGGTGGAGAGGGTCCCTTGAAAAAGCTGAGGAAAGATGGCAGGAAGGGGGGGTGAAGGGGTGAGGGGTGGGAGGGTGGAGGGGGGCGGGGCCCCGCTTGCCTGGTGGGGCAGAGGGGAGAGCAGAAGGGAATGCTGAGGGACCCCGCGAGCCTGAGGGAGTGCAGTAAGGGTGTCAGGGGAGCTCCAGCTGACAGGTGACAGTGCGGTGTTTTTTTTTTTTTTTTCGTTGGGTTGATTTTTGGGTCTGTTGGTCTGTTGTGCTTTGTGGTGGTGGTGGTTTTGTGCGAAGGGGGAGAGGGTGGTGGTGGTCCCTTTAAAATCCTGAGGAAACACCTGAGGAAGGAAGGCAAAGGGGTGAGTGCTGGGAGGGTGGATGTTAGCAGGGATCCAGTGGCTTGTGGGGTGTGCGTGGTGGGGAAGGCGCGCGCCTGCCTCAGGCAGAGGTGAGAGCCTATGGGAAAGCGGGGGGACACCTGGAGCCTGAGGGCGTGCAGGAAGGATGTCAGCTGAGTTGTAGCTGAGAGTTAGTCGTGCGTTTTGTTTGTTGGTTGGTAGTAGTCTTTGGAGAAGGGGCGGAGGGTGGAGAGGGTTCCTTGAAAAAGCTAAGGAAAGTTGACGCAAGGGGGTGGATGGGGCGGGCGGTGGGCCTGAAGGGGCGAGTGCTGGGAGGGTGGAGGGGGGCGGGGACCCGGGTGAGTGTGTGGCGTGCGTGGTGGGGGTTTGGTCTGTGGGGCAGCGGGGAGAGCTGAGGGGGCTGTATGCTGAGGGACCCCGCGAGCCTGAGGGAGTGCAGTAAGGCTGTCAGGGGAGCTGCAGCTGACAGCTGACAGCTGACAGCCTGGGGGTTTTTTGGTTTGTTTTTCTTGTGTTTGTTTGTTTTTTGTTTTTTTTTTTTGGAGAAGGGGAAGAGGGTGGTGTGGGTCCTTCTATGAAGCTAAGGCAAGATGGCCGAACTGGGGGTGTGTGTGGGGGTGTGTGTGGGGGTGTGTGTGGGGGGTGCACGTGTGTGTGAAGGGGCGACTTCTGGGCCAGTCTCTGGGGGCGGGGAGGCGCTTGCGGGTGGCGCCTGCGGGGTGTGCGTTGCGTGCGTTGCGTGCGTGGGTGTTGCGCGCGTGGGGCAGAGGCGAGCGCCGAAGGGTATGCTGAGGGACCCCAGGCGCCCGCCAGAGGGAGTGCAGTAAGGCTGTCAGCGGACCTCAGCTGACAGGTAAGCCAGCTGGTTTGGAGTTTTTGGCGAAGGGGCGGAGGGTGGAGCGGGTCCTTTGAGCAACCAGAGGAAGGAGGTCCGGAAGGGGGGGGGTGAAGGGGTGAGCGCTGGGAGGGTGGAGGGGGGCGGGGCCCGGCGGGCCTGCGTGGTGGGGGTTGGCGTGCGTGCGTGGGGCAGAGAGGAGAGCGGAAGGGATTGCGGAGGGACGCTGGCAGGCGCGGTGGGAGAGAGGTCAGGCTGCCAGTGGAGCTGCAGCTGACAGCTTCCAGGGAGGAGAGTTTTTGAGAAGGGGCAGAGGGTGGAGAGGGTCCCTTGAAAAAGCTGAGGAAAGATGGCAGGAAGGGGGGGTGGAGGGGGGCGGGGCCCCGCTTGCCTGGTGGGGCAGAGGGGAGAGCAGAAGGGAATGCTGAGGGACCCCGCGAGCCTGAGGGAGTGCAGTAAGGGTGTCAGGGGAGCTCCAGCTGACAGGTGACAGTGCGGTGTTTTTTTTTTTTTTTCGTTGGGTTGATTTTTGGGTCTGTTGGTCTGTTGTGCTTTGTGGTGGTGGTGGTTTTGTGCGAAGGGGGAGAGGGTGGTGGTGGTCCCTTTAAAATCCTGAGGAAACACCTGAGGAAGGAAGGCAAAGGGGTGAGTGCTGGGAGGGTGGATGTTAGCAGGGATCCAGTGGCTTGTGGGGTGTGCGTGGTGGGGAAGGCGCGCGCCTGCCTCAGGCAGAGGTGAGAGCCTATGGGAAAGCGGGGGGACACCTGGAGCCTGAGGGCGTGCAGGAAGGATGTCAGCTGAGTTGTAGCTGAGAGTTAGTCGTGCGTTTTGTTTGTTGGTTGGTAGTAGTCTTTGGAGAAGGGGCGGAGGGTGGAGAGGGTTCCTTGAAAAAGCTAAGGAAAGTTGACGCAAGGGGGTGGATGGGGCGGGCGGTGGGCCTGAAGGGGCGAGTGCTGGGAGGGTGGAGGGGGGCGGGGACCCGGGTGAGTGTGTGGCGTGCGTGGTGGGGGTTTGGTCTGTGGGGCAGCGGGGAGAGCTGAGGGGGCTGTATGCTGAGGGACCCCGCGAGCCTGAGGGAGTGCAGTAAGGCTGTCAGGGGAGCTGCAGCTGACAGCTGACAGCTGACAGCCTGGGGGTTTTTTGGTTTGTTTTTCTTGTGTTTGTTTGTTTTTTGTTTTTTTTTTTTGGAGAAGGGGAAGAGGGTGGTGTGGGTCCTTCTATGAAGCTAAGGCAAGATGGCCGAACTGGGGGTGTGTGTGGGGGTGTGTGTGGGGGTGCACGTGTGTGTGAAGGGGCGACTTCTGGGCCAGTCTCTGGGGGCGGGGAGGCGCTTGCGGGTGGCGCCTGCGGGGTGTGCGTTGCGTGCGTTGCGTGCGTTGCGTGCGTGGGTGTTGCGCGCGTGGGGCAGAGGCGAGCGCCGAAGGGTATGCTGAGGGACCCCAGGCGCCCGCCAGAGGGAGTGCAGTAAGGCTGTCAGCGGACCTCAGCTGACAGGTAAGCCAGCTGGTTTGGAGTTTTTGGCGAAGGGGCGGAGGGTGGAGCGGGTCCTTTGAGCAACCAGAGGAAGGAGGTCCGGAAGGGGGGGGGTGAAGGGGTGAGCGCTGGGAGGGTGGAGGGGGGCGGGGCCCGGCGGGCCTGCGTGGTGGGGGTTGGCGTGCGTGCGTGGGGCAGAGAGGAGAGCGGAAGGGATTGCGGAGGGACGCTGGCAGGCGCGGTGGGAGAGAGGTCAGGCTGCCAGTGGAGCTGCAGCTGACAGCTTCCAGGGAGGAGAGTTTTTGAGAAGGGGCAGAGGGTGGAGAGGGTCCCTTGAAAAAGCTGAGGAAAGATGGCAGGAAGGGGGGGTGAAGGGGTGAGGGGTGGGAGGGTGGAGGGGGGCGGGGCCCCGCTTGCCTGGTGGGGCAGAGGGGAGAGCAGAAGGGAATGCTGAGGGACCCCGCGAGCCTGAGGGAGTGCAGTAAGGGTGTCAGGGGAGCTCCAGCTGACAGGTGACAGTGCGGTGTTTTTTTTTTTTTTTTCGTTGGGTTGATTTTTGGGTCTGTTGGTCTGTTGTGCTTTGTGGTGGTGGTGGTTTTGTGCGAAGGGGGAGAGGGTGGTGGTGGTCCCTTTAAAATCCTGAGGAAACACCTGAGGAAGGAAGGCAAAGGGGTGAGTGCTGGGAGGGTGGATGTTAGCAGGGATCCAGTGGCTTGTGGGGTGTGCGTGGTGGGGAAGGCGCGCGCCTGCCTCAGGCAGAGGTGAGAGCCTATGGGAAAGCGGGGGGACACCTGGAGCCTGAGGGCGTGCAGGAAGGATGTCAGCTGAGTTGTAGCTGAGAGTTAGTCGTGCGTTTTGTTTGTTGGTTGGTAGTAGTCTTTTGAGAAGGGGCGGAGGGTGGAGAGGGTTCCTTGAAAAAGCTAAGGAAAGTTGACGCAAGGGGGTGGATGGGGCGGGCGGTGGGCCTGAAGGGGCGAGTGCTGGGAGGGTGGAGGGGGGCGGGGACCCGGGTGAGTGTGTGGCGTGCGTGGTGGGGGTTTGGTCTGTGGGGCAGCGGGGAGAGCTGAGGGGGCTGTATGCTGAGGGACCCCGCGAGCCTGAGGGAGTGCAGTAAGGCTGTCAGGGGAGCTGCAGCTGACAGCTGACAGCCTGGGGGTTTTTTGGTTTGTTTTTCTTGTGTTTGTTTGTTTTTTGTTTTTTTTTTTTTTGGAGAAGGGGAAGAGGGTGGTGTGGGTCCTTCTATGAAGCTAAGGCAAGATGGCCGAACTGGGGGTGTGTGTGGGGGTGTGTGGGGGGGTGCACGTGTGTGTGAAGGGGCGACTTCTGGGCCAGTCTCTGGGGGCGGGGAGGCGCTTGCGGGTGGCGCCTGCGGGGTGTGCGTTGCGTGCGTTGCGTGCGTTGCGTGCGTGGGTGTTGCGCGCGTGGGGCAGAGGCGAGCGCCGAAGGGTATGCTGAGGGACCCCAGGCGCCCGCCAGAGGGAGTGCAGTAAGGCTGTCAGCGGACCTCAGCTGACAGGTAAGCCAGCTGGTTTGGAGTTTTTGGCGAAGGGGCGGAGGGTGGAGCGGGTCCTTTGAGCAACCAGAGGAAGGAGGTCCGGAAGGGGGGGGGTGAAGGGGTGAGCGCTGGGAGGGTGGAGGGGGGCGGGGCCCGGCGGGCCTGCGTGGTGGGGGTTGGCGTGCGTGCGTGGGGCAGAGAGGAGAGCGGAAGGGATTGCGGAGGGACGCTGGCAGGCGCGGTGGGAGAGAGGTCAGGCTGCCAGTGGAGCTGCAGCTGACAGCTTCCAGGGAGGAGAGTTTTTGAGAAGGGGCAGAGGGTGGAGAGGGTCCCTTGAAAAAGCTGAGGAAAGATGGCAGGAAGGGGGGGTGAAGGGGTGAGGGGTGGGAGGGTGGAGGGGGGCGGGGCCCCGCTTGCCTGGTGGGGCAGAGGGGAGAGCAGAAGGGAATGCTGAGGGACCCCGCGAGCCTGAGGGAGTGCAGTAAGGGTGTCAGGGGAGCTCCAGCTGACAGGTGACAGTGCGGTGTTTTTTTTTTTTTTTTTCGTTGGGTTGATTTTTGGGTCTGTTGGTCTGTTGTGCTTTGTGGTGGTGGTGGTTTTGTGCGAAGGGGGAGAGGGTGGTGGTGGTCCCTTTAAAATCCTGAGGAAACACCTGAGGAAGGAAGGCAAAGGGGTGAGTGCTGGGAGGGTGGATGTTAGCAGGGATCCAGTGGCTTGTGGGGTGTGCGTGGTGGGGAAGGCGCGCGCCTGCCTCAGGCAGAGGTGAGAGCCTATGGGAAAGCGGGGGGACACCTGGAGCCTGAGGGCGTGCAGGAAGGATGTCAGCTGAGTTGTAGCTGAGAGTTAGTCGTGCGTTTTGTTTGTTGGTTGGTAGTAGTCTTTGGAGAAGGGGCGGAGGGTGGAGAGGGTTCCTTGAAAAAGCTAAGGAAAGTTGACGCAAGGGGGTGGATGGGGCGGGCGGTGGGCCTGAAGGGGCGAGTGCTGGGAGGGTGGAGGGGGGCGGGGACCCGGGTGAGTGTGTGGCGTGCGTGGTGGGGGTTTGGTCTGTGGGGCAGCGGGGAGAGCTGAGGGGGCTGTATGCTGAGGGACCCCGCGAGCCTGAGGGAGTGCAGTAAGGCTGTCAGGGGAGCTGCAGCTGACAGCTGACAGCCTGGGGGTTTTTTGGTTTGTTTTTCTTGTGTTTGTTTTTTGTTTTTTTTTTTTGGAGAAGGGGAAGAGGGTGGTGTGGGTCCTTCTATGAAGCTAAGGCAAGATGGCCGAACTGGGGGTGTGTGTGGGGGTGTGTGTGGGGGTGCACGTGTGTGTGAAGGGGCGACTTCTGGGCCAGTCTCTGGGGGCGGGGAGGCGCTTGCGGGTGGCGCCTGCGGGGTGTGCGTTGCGTGCGTTGCGTGCGTTGCGTGCGTGGGTGTTGCGCGCGTGGGGCAGAGGCGAGCGCCGAAGGGTATGCTGAGGGACCCCAGGCGCCCGCCAGAGGGAGTGCAGTAAGGCTGTCAGCGGACCTCAGCTGACAGGTAAGCCAGCTGGTTTGGAGTTTTTGGCGAAGGGGCGGAGGGTGGAGCGGGTCCTTTGAGCAACCAGAGGAAGGAGGTCCGGAAGGGGGGGGGTGAAGGGGTGAGCGCTGGGAGGGTGGAGGGGGGCGGGGCCCGGCGGGCCTGCGTGGTGGGGGTTGGCGTGCGTGCGTGGGGCAGAGAGGAGAGCGGAAGGGATTGCGGAGGGACGCTGGCAGGCGCGGTGGGAGAGAGGTCAGGCTGCCAGTGGAGCTGCAGCTGACAGCTTCCAGGGAGGAGAGTTTTTGAGAAGGGGCAGAGGGTGGAGAGGGTCCCTTGAAAAAGCTGAGGAAAGATGGCAGGAAGGGGGGGTGAAGGGGTGAGGGGTGGGAGGGTGGAGGGGGGCGGGGCCCCGCTTGCCTGGTGGGGCAGAGGGGAGAGCAGAAGGGAATGCTGAGGGACCCCGCGAGCCTGAGGGAGTGCAGTAAGGGTGTCAGGGGAGCTCCAGCTGACAGGTGACAGTGCGGTGTTTTTTTTTTTTTTTCGTTGGGTTGATTTTTGGGTCTGTTGGTCTGTTGTGCTTTGTGGTGGTGGTGGTTTTGTGCGAAGGGGGAGAGGGTGGTGGTGGTCCCTTTAAAATCCTGAGGAAACACCTGAGGAAGGAAGGCAAAGGGGTGAGTGCTGGGAGGGTGGATGTTAGCAGGGATCCAGTGGCTTGTGGGGTGTGCGTGGTGGGGAAGGCGCGCGCCTGCCTCAGGCAGAGGTGAGAGCCTATGGGAAAGCGGGGGGACACCTGGAGCCTGAGGGCGTGCAGGAAGGATGTCAGCTGAGTTGTAGCTGAGAGTTAGTCGTGCGTTTTGTTTGTTGGTTGGTAGTAGTCTTTGGAGAAGGGGCGGAGGGTGGAGAGGGTTCCTTGAAAAAGCTAAGGAAAGTTGACGCAAGGGGGTGGATGGGGCGGGCGGTGGGCCTGAAGGGGCGAGTGCTGGGAGGGTGGAGGGGGGCGGGGACCCGGGTGAGTGTGTGGCGTGCGTGGTGGGGGTTTGGTCTGTGGGGCAGCGGGGAGAGCTGAGGGGTCTGTATGCTGAGGGACCCCGCGAGCCTGAGGGAGTGCAGTAAGGCTGTCAGGGGAGCTGCAGCTGACAGCTGACAGCCTGGGGGTTTTTTGGTTTGTTTTTCTTGTGTTTGTTTGTTTTTTGTTTTTTTTTTTTTTGGAGAAGGGGAAGAGGGTGGTGTGGGTCCTTCTATGAAGCTAAGGCAAGATGGCCGAACTGGGGGTGTGTGTGGGGGTGTGTGTGGGGGTGTGTGTGGGGGTGCACGTGTGTGTGAAGGGGCGACTTCTGGGCCAGTCTCTGGGGGCGGGGAGGCGCTTGCGGGTGGCGCCTGCGGGGTGTGCGTTGCGTGCGTTGCGTGCGTGGGTGTTGCGCGCGTGGGGCAGAGGCGAGCGCCGAAGGGTATGCTGAGGGACCCCAGGCGCCCGCCAGAGGGAGTGCAGTAAGGCTGTCAGCGGACCTCAGCTGACAGGTAAGCCAGCTGGTTTGGAGTTTTTGGCGAAGGGGCGGAGGGTGGAGCGGGTCCTTTGAGCAACCAGAGGAAGGAGGTCCGGAAGGGGGGGGGTGAAGGGGTGAGCGCTGGGAGGGTGGAGGGGGGCGGGGCCCGGCGGGCCTGCGTGGTGGGGGTTGGCGTGCGTGCGTGGGGCAGAGAGGAGAGCGGAAGGGATTGCGGAGGGACGCTGGCAGGCGCGGTGGGAGAGAGGTCAGGCTGCCAGTGGAGCTGCAGCTGACAGCTTCCAGGGAGGAGAGTTTTTGAGAAGGGGCAGAGGGTGGAGAGGGTCCCTTGAAAAAGCTGAGGAAAGATGGCAGGAAGGGGGGGTGAAGGGGTGAGGGGTGGGAGGGTGGAGGGGGGCGGGGCCCCGCTTGCCTGGTGGGGCAGAGGGGAGAGCAGAAGGGAATGCTGAGGGACCCCGCGAGCCTGAGGGAGTGCAGTAAGGGTGTCAGGGGAGCTCCAGCTGACAGGTGACAGTGCGGTGTTTTTTTTTTTTTTTCGTTGGGTTGATTTTTGGGTCTGTTGGTCTGTTGTGCTTTGTGGTGGTGGTGGTTTTGTGCGAAGGGGGAGAGGGTGGTGGTGGTCCCTTTAAAATCCTGAGGAAACACCTGAGGAAGGAAGGCAAAGGGGTGAGTGCTGGGAGGGTGGATGTTAGCAGGGATCCAGTGGCTTGTGGGGTGTGCGTGGTGGGGAAGGCGCGCGCCTGCCTCAGGCAGAGGTGAGAGCCTATGGGAAAGCGGGGGGACACCTGGAGCCTGAGGGCGTGCAGGAAGGATGTCAGCTGAGTTGTAGCTGAGAGTTAGTCGTGCGTTTTGTTTGTTGGTTGGTAGTAGTCTTTGGAGAAGGGGCGGAGGGTGGAGAGGGTTCCTTGAAAAAGCTAAGGAAAGTTGACGCAAGGGGGTGGATGGGGCGGGCGGTGGGCCTGAAGGGGCGAGTGCTGGGAGGGTGGAGGGGGGCGGGGACCCGGGTGAGTGTGTGGCGTGCGTGGTGGGGGTTTGGTCTGTGGGGCAGCGGGGAGAGCTGAGGGGGCTGTATGCTGAGGGACCCCGCGAGCCTGAGGGAGTGCAGTAAGGCTGTCAGGGGAGCTGCAGCTGACAGCTGACAGCCTGGGGGTTTTTTGGTTTGTTTTTCTTGTGTTTGTTTGTTGTTTTTTTTTTTTTTTTGGAGAAGGGGAAGAGGGTGGTGTGGGTCCTTCTATGAAGCTAAGGCAAGATGGCCGAACTGGGGGTGTGTGTGGGGGTGTGTGTGGGGGTGCACGTGTGTGTGAAGGGGCGGCTTCTGGGCCAGTCTCTGGGGAGGCGCTTGCGGGTGGCGCCTGCGGGGTGTGCGTTGCGTGCGTTGCGTGCGTTGCGTGCGTGGGTGTTGCCCGCGTGGGACAGAGGCGAGCGCCGAAGGGTATGCTGAGGGACCCCAGGCGCCCGCCAGAGGGAGTGCAGTAAGGCTGTCAGCGGACCTCAGCTGACAGGTAAGCCAGCTGGTTTGGAGTTTTTGGCGAAGGGGCGGAGGGTGGAGCGGGTCCTTTGAGCAACCAGAGGAAGGAGGTCCGGAAGGGGGGGGGTGAAGGGGTGAGCGCTGGGAGGGTGGAGGGGGGCGGGGCCCGGCGGGCCTGCGTGGTGGGGGTTGGCGTGCGTGCGTGGGGCAGAGAGGAGAGCGGAAGGGATTGCGGAGGGACGCTGGCAGGCGCGGTGGGAGAGAGGTCAGGCTGCCAGTGGAGCTGCAGCTGACAGCTTCCAGGGAGGAGAGTTTTTGAGAAGGGGCAGAGGGTGGAGAGGGTCCCTTGAAAAAGCTGAGGAAAGATGGCAGGAAGGGGGGGTGAAGGGGTGAGGGGTGGGAGGGTGGAGGGGGGCGGGGCCCCGCTTGCCTGGTGGGGCAGAGGGGAGAGCAGAAGGGAATGCTGAGGGACCCCGCGAGCCTGAGGGAGTGCAGTAAGGGTGTCAGGGGAGCTCCAGCTGACAGGTGACAGTGCGGTGTTTTTTTTTTTTTTTTCGTTGGGTTGATTTTTGGGTCTGTTGGTCTGTTGTGCTTTGTGGTGGTGGTGGTTTTGTGCGAAGGGGGAGAGGGTGGTGGTGGTCCCTTTAAAATCCTGAGGAAACACCTGAGGAAGGAAGGCAAAGGGGTGAGTGCTGGGAGGGTGGATGTTAGCAGGGATCCAGTGGCTTGTGGGGTGTGCGTGGTGGGGAAGGCGCGCGCCTGCCTCAGGCAGAGGTGAGAGCCTATGGGAAAGCGGGGGGACACCTGGAGCCTGAGGGCGTGCAGGAAGGATGTCAGCTGAGTTGTAGCTGAGAGTTAGTCGTGCGTTTTGTTTGTTGGTTGGTAGTAGTCTTTGGAGAAGGGGCGGAGGGTGGAGAGGGTTCCTTGAAAAAGCTAAGGAAAGTTGACGCAAGGGGGTGGATGGGGCGGGCGGTGGGCCTGAAGGGGCGAGTGCTGGGAGGGTGGAGGGGGGCGGGGACCCGGGTGAGTGTGTGGCGTGCGTGGTGGGGGTTTGGTCTGTGGGGCAGCGGGGAGAGCTGAGGGGTCTGTATGCTGAGGGACCCCGCGAGCCTGAGGGAGTGCAGTAAGGCTGTCAGGGGAGCTGCAGCTGACAGCTGACAGCCTGGGGGTTTTTTGGTTTGTTTTTCTTGTGTTTGTTTGTTTTTTGTTTTTTTTTTTTGGAGAAGGGGAAGAGGGTGGTGTGGGTCCTTCTATGAAGCTAAGGCAAGATGGCCGAACTGGGGGTGTGTGTGGGGGTGTGTGTGGGGGTGCACGTGTGTGTGAAGGGGCGACTTCTGGGCCAGTCTCTGGGGGCGGGGAGGCGCTTGCGGGTGGCGCCTGCGGGGTGTGCGTTGCGTGCGTTGCGTGCGTTGCGTGCGTGGGTGTTGCGCGCGTGGGGCAGAGGCGAGCGCCGAAGGGTATGCTGAGGGACCCCAGGCGCCCGCCAGAGGGAGTGCAGTAAGGCTGTCAGCGGACCTCAGCTGACAGGTAAGCCAGCTGGTTTGGAGTTTTTGGCGAAGGGGCGGAGGGTGGAGCGGGTCCTTTGAGCAACCAGAGGAAGGAGGTCCGGAAGGGGGGGGGTGAAGGGGTGAGCGCTGGGAGGGTGGAGGGGGGCGGGGCCCGGCGGGCCTGCGTGGTGGGGGTTGGCGTGCGTGCGTGGGGCAGAGAGGAGAGCGGAAGGGATTGCGGAGGGACGCTGGCAGGCGCGGTGGGAGAGAGGTCAGGCTGCCAGTGGAGCTGCAGCTGACAGCTTCCAGGGAGGAGAGTTTTTGAGAAGGGGCAGAGGGTGGAGAGGGTCCCTTGAAAAAGCTGAGGAAAGATGGCAGGAAGGGGGGGTGAAGGGGTGAGGGGTGGGAGGGTGGAGGGGGGCGGGGCCCCGCTTGCCTGGTGGGGCAGAGGGGAGAGCAGAAGGGAATGCTGAGGGACCCCGCGAGCCTGAGGGAGTGCAGTAAGGGTGTCAGGGGAGCTCCAGCTGACAGGTGACAGTGCGGTGTTTTTTTTTTTTTTTTCGTTGGGTTGATTTTTGGGTCTGTTGGTCTGTTGTGCTTTGTGGTGGTGGTGGTTTTGTGCGAAGGGGGAGAGGGTGGTGGTGGTCCCTTTAAAATCCTGAGGAAACACCTGAGGAAGGAAGGCAAAGGGGTGAGTGCTGGGAGGGTGGATGTTAGCAGGGATCCAGTGGCTTGTGGGGTGTGCGTGGTGGGGAAGGCGCGCGCCTGCCTCAGGCAGAGGTGAGAGCCTATGGGAAAGCGGGGGGACACCTGGAGCCTGAGGGCGTGCAGGAAGGATGTCAGCTGAGTTGTAGCTGAGAGTTAGTCGTGCGTTTTGTTTGTTGGTTGGTAGTAGTCTTTGGAGAAGGGGCGGAGGGTGGAGAGGGTTCCTTGAAAAAGCTAAGGAAAGTTGACGCAAGGGGGTGGATGGGGCGGGCGGTGGGCCTGAAGGGGCGAGTGCTGGGAGGGTGGAGGGGGGCGGGGACCCGGGTGAGTGTGTGGCGTGCGTGGTGGGGGTTTGGTCTGTGGGGCAGCGGGGAGAGCTGAGGGGTCTGTATGCTGAGGGACCCCGCGAGCCTGAGGGAGTGCAGTAAGGCTGTCAGGGGAGCTGCAGCTGACAGCTGACAGCCTGGGGGTTTTTTGGTTTGTTTTTCTTGCGTTTGTTTGTTTTTTGTTTTTTTTTTTTGGAGAAGGGGAAGAGGGTGGTGTGGGTCCTTCTATGAAGCTAAGGCAAGATGGCCGAACTGGGGGTGTGTGTGGGGGTGTGTGTGGGGGTGCACGTGTGTGTGAAGGGGCGACTTCTGGGCCAGTCTCTGGGGGCGGGGAGGCGCTTGCGGGTGGCGCCTGCGGGGTGTGCGTTGCGTGCGTTGCGTGCGTTGCGTGCGTGGGTGTTGCGCGCGTGGGGCAGAGGCGAGCGCCGAAGGGTATGCTGAGGGACCCCAGGCGCCCGCCAGAGGGAGTGCAGTAAGGCTGTCAGCGGACCTCAGCTGACAGGTAAGCCAGCTGGTTTGGAGTTTTTGGCGAAGGGGCGGAGGGTGGAGCGGGTCCTTTGAGCAACCAGAGGAAGGAGGTCCGGAAGGGGGGGGGTGAAGGGGTGAGCGCTGGGAGGGTGGAGGGGGGCGGGGCCCGGCGGGCCTGCGTGGTGGGGGTTGGCGTGCGTGCGTGGGGCAGAGAGGAGAGCGGAAGGGATTGCGGAGGGACGCTGGCAGGCGCGGTGGGAGAGAGGTCAGGCTGCCAGTGGAGCTGCAGCTGACAGCTTCCAGGGAGGAGAGTTTTTGAGAAGGGGCAGAGGGTGGAGAGGGTCCCTTGAAAAAGCTGAGGAAAGATGGCAGGAAGGGGGGGTGAAGGGGTGAGGGGTGGGAGGGTGGAGGGGGGCGGGGCCCCGCTTGCCTGGTGGGGCAGAGGGGAGAGCAGAAGGGAATGCTGAGGGACCCCGCGAGCCTGAGGGAGTGCAGTAAGGGTGTCAGGGGAGCTCCAGCTGACAGGTGACAGTGCGGTGTTTTTTTTTTTTTTTTTCGTTGGGTTGATTTTTGGGTCTGTTGGTCTGTTGTGCTTTGTGGTGGTGGTGGTTTTGTGCGAAGGGGGAGAGGGTGGTGGTGGTCCCTTTAAAATCCTGAGGAAACACCTGAGGAAGGAAGGCAAAGGGGTGAGTGCTGGGAGGGTGGATGTTAGCAGGGATCCAGTGGCTTGTGGGGTGTGCGTGGTGGGGAAGGCGCGCGCCTGCCTCAGGCAGAGGTGAGAGCCTATGGGAAAGCGGGGGGACACCTGGAGCCTGAGGGCGTGCAGGAAGGATGTCAGCTGAGTTGTAGCTGAGAGTTAGTCGTGCGTTTTGTTTGTTGGTTGGTAGTAGTCTTTGGAGAAGGGGCGGAGGGTGGAGAGGGTTCCTTGAAAAAGCTAAGGAAAGTTGACGCAAGGGGGTGGATGGGGCGGGCGGTGGGCCTGAAGGGGCGAGTGCTGGGAGGGTGGAGGGGGGCGGGGACCCGGGTGAGTGTGTGGCGTGCGTGGTGGGGGTTTGGTCTGTGGGGCAGCGGGGAGAGCTGAGGGGGCTGTATGCTGAGGGACCCCGCGAGCCTGAGGGAGTGCAGTAAGGCTGTCAGGGGAGCTGCAGCTGACAGCTGACAGCCTGGGGGTTTTTTGGTTTGTTTTTCTTGCGTTTGTTTTTTGTTTTTTTTTTTTGGAGAAGGGGAAGAGGGTGGTGTGGGTCCTTCTATGAAGCTAAGGCAAGATGGCCGAACTGGGGGTGTGTGTGGGGGTGTGTGTGGGGGTGCACGTGTGTGTGAAGGGGCGACTTCTGGGCCAGTCTCTGGGGGCGGGGAGGCGCTTGCGGGTGGCGCCTGCGGGGTGTGCGTTGCGTGCGTTGCGTGCGTTGCGTGCGTGGGTGTTGCGCGCGTGGGGCAGAGGCGAGCGCCGAAGGGTATGCTGAGGGACCCCAGGCGCCCGCCAGAGGGAGTGCAGTAAGGCTGTCAGCGGACCTCAGCTGACAGGTAAGCCAGCTGGTTTGGAGTTTTTGGCGAAGGGGCGGAGGGTGGAGCGGGTCCTTTGAGCAACCAGAGGAAGGAGGTCCGGAAGGGGGGGGGTGAAGGGGTGAGCGCTGGGAGGGTGGAGGGGGGCGGGGCCCGGCGGGCCTGCGTGGTGGGGGTTGGCGTGCGTGCGTGGGGCAGAGAGGAGAGCGGAAGGGATTGCGGAGGGACGCTGGCAGGCGCGGTGGGAGAGAGGTCAGGCTGCCAGTGGAGCTGCAGCTGACAGCTTCCAGGGAGGAGAGTTTTTGAGAAGGGGCAGAGGGTGGAGAGGGTCCCTTGAAAAAGCTGAGGAAAGATGGCAGGAAGGGGGGGTGAAGGGGTGAGGGGTGGGAGGGTGGAGGGGGGCGGGGCCCCGCTTGCCTGGTGGGGCAGAGGGGAGAGCAGAAGGGAATGCTGAGGGACCCCGCGAGCCTGAGGGAGTGCAGTAAGGGTGTCAGGGGAGCTCCAGCTGACAGGTGACAGTGCGGTGTTTTTTTTTTTTTTTTTCGTTGGGTTGATTTTTGGGTCTGTTGGTCTGTTGTGCTTTGTGGTGGTGGTGGTTTTGTGCGAAGGGGGAGAGGGTGGTGGTGGTCCCTTTAAAATCCTGAGGAAACACCTGAGGAAGGAAGGCAAAGGGGTGAGTGCTGGGAGGGTGGATGTTAGCAGGGATCCAGTGGCTTGTGGGGTGTGCGTGGTGGGGAAGGCGCGCGCCTGCCTCAGGCAGAGGTGAGAGCCTATGGGAAAGCGGGGGGACACCTGGAGCCTGAGGGCGTGCAGGAAGGATGTCAGCTGAGTTGTAGCTGAGAGTTAGTCGTGCGTTTTGTTTGTTGGTTGGTAGTAGTCTTTTGAGAAGGGGCGGAGGGTGGAGAGGGTTCCTTGAAAAAGCTAAGGAAAGTTGACGCAAGGGGGTGGATGGGGCGGGCGGTGGGCCTGAAGGGGCGAGTGCTGGGAGGGTGGAGGGGGGCGGGGACCCGGGTGAGTGTGTGGCGTGCGTGGTGGGGGTTTGGTCTGTGGGGCAGCGGGGAGAGCTGAGGGGGCTGTATGCTGAGGGACCCCGCGAGCCTGAGGGAGTGCAGTAAGGCTGTCAGGGGAGCTGCAGCTGACAGCTGACAGCCTGGGGGTTTTTTGGTTTGTTTTTCTTGTGTTTGTTTGTTTTTTGTTTTTTTTTTTTGGAGAAGGGGAAGAGGGTGGTGTGGGTCCTTCTATGAAGCTAAGGCAAGATGGCCGAACTGGGGGTGTGTGTGGGGGTGTGTGTGGGGGTGTGTGTGGGGGGTGCACGTGTGTGTGAAGGGGCGACTTCTGGGCCAGTCTCTGGGGGCGGGGAGGCGCTTGCGGGTGGCGCCTGCGGGGTGTGCGTTGCGTGCGTTGCGTGCGTGGGTGTTGCGCGCGTGGGGCAGAGGCGAGCGCCGAAGGGTATGCTGAGGGACCCCAGGCGCCCGCCAGAGGGAGTGCAGTAAGGCTGTCAGCGGACCTCAGCTGACAGGTAAGCCAGCTGGTTTGGAGTTTTTGGCGAAGGGGCGGAGGGTGGAGCGGGTCCTTTGAGCAACCAGAGGAAGGAGGTCCGGAAGGGGGGGGGTGAAGGGGTGAGCGCTGGGAGGGTGGAGGGGGGCGGGGCCCGGCGGGCCTGCGTGGTGGGGGTTGGCGTGCGTGCGTGGGGCAGAGAGGAGAGCGGAAGGGATTGCGGAGGGACGCTGGCAGGCGCGGTGGGAGAGAGGTCAGGCTGCCAGTGGAGCTGCAGCTGACAGCTTCCAGGGAGGAGAGTTTTTGAGAAGGGGCAGAGGGTGGAGAGGGTCCCTTGAAAAAGCTGAGGAAAGATGGCAGGAAGGGGGGGTGAAGGGGTGAGGGGTGGGAGGGTGGAGGGGGGCGGGGCCCCGCTTGCCTGGTGGGGCAGAGGGGAGAGCAGAAGGGAATGCTGAGGGACCCCGCGAGCCTGAGGGAGTGCAGTAAGGGTGTCAGGGGAGCTCCAGCTGACAGGTGACAGTGCGGTGTTTTTTTTTTTTTTTTCGTTGGGTTGATTTTTGGGTCTGTTGGTCTGTTGTGCTTTGTGGTGGTGGTGGTTTTGTGCGAAGGGGGAGAGGGTGGTGGTGGTCCCTTTAAAATCCTGAGGAAACACCTGAGGAAGGAAGGCAAAGGGGTGAGTGCTGGGAGGGTGGATGTTAGCAGGGATCCAGTGGCTTGTGGGGTGTGCGTGGTGGGGAAGGCGCGCGCCTGCCTCAGGCAGAGGTGAGAGCCTATGGGAAAGCGGGGGGACACCTGGAGCCTGAGGGCGTGCAGGAAGGATGTCAGCTGAGTTGTAGCTGAGAGTTAGTCGTGCGTTTTGTTTGTTGGTTGGTAGTAGTCTTTTGAGAAGGGGCGGAGGGTGGAGAGGGTTCCTTGAAAAAGCTAAGGAAAGTTGACGCAAGGGGGTGGATGGGGCGGGCGGTGGGCCTGAAGGGGCGAGTGCTGGGAGGGTGGAGGGGGGCGGGGACCCGGGTGAGTGTGTGGCGTGCGTGGTGGGGGTTTGGTCTGTGGGGCAGCGGGGAGAGCTGAGGGGGCTGTATGCTGAGGGACCCCGCGAGCCTGAGGGAGTGCAGTAAGGCTGTCAGGGGAGCTGCAGCTGACAGCTGACAGCCTGGGGGTTTTTTGGTTTGTTTTTCTTGCGTTTGTTTGTTTTTTGTTTTTTTTTTTTGGAGAAGGGGAAGAGGGTGGTGTGGGTCCTTCTATGAAGCTAAGGCAAGATGGCCGAACTGGGGGTGTGTGTGGGGGTGTGTGTGGGGGTGCACGTGTGTGTGAAGGGGCGACTTCTGGGCCAGTCTCTGGGGGCGGGGAGGCGCTTGCGGGTGGCGCCTGCGGGGTGTGCGTTGCGTGCGTTGCGTGCGTTGCGTGCGTGGGTGTTGCGCGCGTGGGGCAGAGGCGAGCGCCGAAGGGTATGCTGAGGGACCCCAGGCGCCCGCCAGAGGGAGTGCAGTAAGGCTGTCAGCGGACCTCAGCTGACAGGTAAGCCAGCTGGTTTGGAGTTTTTGGCGAAGGGGCGGAGGGTGGAGCGGGTCCTTTGAGCAACCAGAGGAAGGAGGTCCGGAAGGGGGGGGGTGAAGGGGTGAGCGCTGGGAGGGTGGAGGGGGGCGGGGCCCGGCGGGCCTGCGTGGTGGGGGTTGGCGTGCGTGCGTGGGGCAGAGAGGAGAGCGGAAGGGATTGCGGAGGGACGCTGGCAGGCGCGGTGGGAGAGAGGTCAGGCTGCCAGTGGAGCTGCAGCTGACAGCTTCCAGGGAGGAGAGTTTTTGAGAAGGGGCAGAGGGTGGAGAGGGTCCCTTGAAAAAGCTGAGGAAAGATGGCAGGAAGGGGGGGTGAAGGGGTGAGGGGTGGGAGGGTGGAGGGGGGCGGGGCCCCGCTTGCCTGGTGGGGCAGAGGGGAGAGCAGAAGGGAATGCTGAGGGACCCCGCGAGCCTGAGGGAGTGCAGTAAGGGTGTCAGGGGAGCTCCAGCTGACAGGTGACAGTGCGGTGTTTTTTTTTTTTTTTTTCGTTGGGTTGATTTTTGGGTCTGTTGGTCTGTTGTGCTTTGTGGTGGTGGTGGTTTTGTGCGAAGGGGGAGAGGGTGGTGGTGGTCCCTTTAAAATCCTGAGGAAACACCTGAGGAAGGAAGGCAAAGGGGTGAGTGCTGGGAGGGTGGATGTTAGCAGGGATCCAGTGGCTTGTGGGGTGTGCGTGGTGGGGAAGGCGCGCGCCTGCCTCAGGCAGAGGTGAGAGCCTATGGGAAAGCGGGGGGACACCTGGAGCCTGAGGGCGTGCAGGAAGGATGTCAGCTGAGTTGTAGCTGAGAGTTAGTCGTGCGTTTTGTTTGTTGGTTGGTAGTAGTCTTTTGAGAAGGGGCGGAGGGTGGAGAGGGTTCCTTGAAAAAGCTAAGGAAAGTTGACGCAAGGGGGTGGATGGGGCGGGCGGTGGGCCTGAAGGGGCGAGTGCTGGGAGGGTGGAGGGGGGCGGGGACCCGGGTGAGTGTGTGGCGTGCGTGGTGGGGGTTTGGTCTGTGGGGCAGCGGGGAGAGCTGAGGGGGCTGTATGCTGAGGGACCCCGCGAGCCTGAGGGAGTGCAGTAAGGCTGTCAGGGGAGCTGCAGCTGACAGCTGACAGCTGACAGCCTGGGGGTTTTTTGGTTTGTTTTTCTTGTGTTTGTTTGTTTTTTGTTTTTTTTTTTTGGAGAAGGGGAAGAGGGTGGTGTGGGTCCTTCTATGAAGCTAAGGCAAGATGGCCGAACTGGGGGTGTGTGTGGGGGTGTGTGTGGGGGTGTGTGTGGGGGGTGCACGTGTGTGTGAAGGGGCGACTTCTGGGCCAGTCTCTGGGGGCGGGGAGGCGCTTGCGGGTGGCGCCTGCGGGGTGTGCGTTGCGTGCGTTGCGTGCGTTGCGTGCGTGGGTGTTGCGCGCGTGGGGCAGAGGCGAGCGCCGAAGGGTATGCTGAGGGACCCCAGGCGCCCGCCAGAGGGAGTGCAGTAAGGCTGTCAGCGGACCTCAGCTGACAGGTAAGCCAGCTGGTTTGGAGTTTTTGGCGAAGGGGCGGAGGGTGGAGCGGGTCCTTTGAGCAACCAGAGGAAGGAGGTCCGGAAGGGGGGGGGTGAAGGGGTGAGCGCTGGGAGGGTGGAGGGGGGCGGGGCCCGGCGGGCCTGCGTGGTGGGGGTTGGCGTGCGTGCGTGGGGCAGAGAGGAGAGCGGAAGGGATTGCGGAGGGACGCTGGCAGGCGCGGTGGGAGAGAGGTCAGGCTGCCAGTGGAGCTGCAGCTGACAGCTTCCAGGGAGGAGAGTTTTTGAGAAGGGGCAGAGGGTGGAGAGGGTCCCTTGAAAAAGCTGAGGAAAGATGGCAGGAAGGGGGGGTGAAGGGGTGAGGGGTGGGAGGGTGGAGGGGGGCGGGGCCCCGCTTGCCTGGTGGGGCAGAGGGGAGAGCAGAAGGGAATGCTGAGGGACCCCGCGAGCCTGAGGGAGTGCAGTAAGGGTGTCAGGGGAGCTCCAGCTGACAGGTGACAGTGCGGTGTTTTTTTTTTTTTTCGTTGGGTTGATTTTTGGGTCTGTTGGTCTGTTGTGCTTTGTGGTGGTGGTGGTTTTGTGCGAAGGGGGAGAGGGTGGTGGTGGTCCCTTTAAAATCCTGAGGAAACACCTGAGGAAGGAAGGCAAAGGGGTGAGTGCTGGGAGGGTGGATGTTAGCAGGGATCCAGTGGCTTGTGGGGTGTGCGTGGTGGGGAAGGCGCGCGCCTGCCTCAGGCAGAGGTGAGAGCCTATGGGAAAGCGGGGGGACACCTGGAGCCTGAGGGCGTGCAGGAAGGATGTCAGCTGAGTTGTAGCTGAGAGTTAGTCGTGCGTTTTGTTTGTTGGTTGGTAGTAGTCTTTTGAGAAGGGGCGGAGGGTGGAGAGGGTTCCTTGAAAAAGCTAAGGAAAGTTGACGCAAGGGGGTGGATGGGGCGGGCGGTGGGCCTGAAGGGGCGAGTGCTGGGAGGGTGGAGGGGGGCGGGGACCCGGGTGAGTGTGTGGCGTGCGTGGTGGGGGTTTGGTCTGTGGGGCAGCGGGGAGAGCTGAGGGGGCTGTATGCTGAGGGACCCCGCGAGCCTGAGGGAGTGCAGTAAGGCTGTCAGGGGAGCTGCAGCTGACAGCTGACAGCCTGGGGGTTTTTTGGTTTGTTTTTCTTGTGTTTGTTTGTTTTTTGTTTTTTTTTTTTGGAGAAGGGGAAGAGGGTGGTGTGGGTCCTTCTATGAAGCTAAGGCAAGATGGCCGAACTGGGGGTGTGTGGGGGTGCACGTGTGTGTGAAGGGGCGACTTCTGGGCCAGTCTCTGGGGGCGGGGAGGCGCTTGCGGGTGGCGCCTGCGGGGTGTGCGTTGCGTGCGTTGCGTGCGTTGCGTGCGTGGGTGTTGCGCGCGTGGGGCAGAGGCGAGCGCCGAAGGGTATGCTGAGGGACCCCAGGCGCCCGCCAGAGGGAGTGCAGTAAGGCTGTCAGCGGACCTCAGCTGACAGGTAAGCCAGCTGGTTTGGAGTTTTTGGCGAAGGGGCGGAGGGTGGAGCGGGTCCTTTGAGCAACCAGAGGAAGGAGGTCCGGAGGGGGGGGGGTGAAGGGGTGAGCGCTGGGAGGGTGGAGGGGGGCGGGGCCCGGCGGGCCTGCGTGGTGGGGGTTGGCGTGCGTGCGTGGGGCAGAGAGGAGAGCGGAAGGGATTGCGGAGGGACGCTGGCAGGCGCGGTGGGAGAGAGGTCAGGCTGCCAGTGGAGCTGCAGCTGACAGCTTCCAGGGAGGAGAGTTTTTGAGAAGGGGCAGAGGGTGGAGAGGGTCCCTTGAAAAAGCTGAGGAAAGATGGCAGGAAGGGGGGGTGAAGGGGTGAGGGGTGGGAGGGTGGAGGGGGGCGGGGCCCCGCTTGCCTGGTGGGGCAGAGGGGAGAGCAGAAGGGAATGCTGAGGGACCCCGCGAGCCTGAGGGAGTGCAGTAAGGGTGTCAGGGGAGCTCCAGCTGACAGGTGACAGTGCGGTGTTTTTTTTTTTTTTTTCGTTGGGTTGATTTTTGGGTCTGTTGGTCTGTTGTGCTTTGTGGTGGTGGTGGTTTTGTGCGAAGGGGGAGAGGGTGGTGGTGGTCCCTTTAAAATCCTGAGGAAACACCTGAGGAAGGAAGGCAAAGGGGTGAGTGCTGGGAGGGTGGATGTTAGCAGGGATCCAGTGGCTTGTGGGGTGTGCGTGGTGGGGAAGGCGCGCGCCTGCCTCAGGCAGAGGTGAGAGCCTATGGGAAAGCGGGGGGACACCTGGAGCCTGAGGGCGTGCAGGAAGGATGTCAGCTGAGTTGTAGCTGAGAGTTAGTCGTGCGTTTTGTTTGTTGGTTGGTAGTAGTCTTTTGAGAAGGGGCGGAGGGTGGAGAGGGTTCCTTGAAAAAGCTAAGGAAAGTTGACGCAAGGGGGTGGATGGGGCGGGCGGTGGGCCTGAAGGGGCGAGTGCTGGGAGGGTGGAGGGGGGCGGGGACCCGGGTGAGTGTGTGGCGTGCGTGGTGGGGGTTTGGTCTGTGGGGCAGCGGGGAGAGCTGAGGGGGCTGTATGCTGAGGGACCCCGCGAGCCTGAGGGAGTGCAGTAAGGCTGTCAGGGGAGCTGCAGCTGACAGCTGACAGCCTGGGGGTTTTTTGGTTTGTTTTTCTTGTGTTTGTTTTTTGTTTTTTTTTTTTGGAGAAGGGGAAGAGGGTGGTGTGGGTCCTTCTATGAAGCTAAGGCAAGATGGCCGAACTGGGGGTGTGTGTGGGGGTGTGTGTGGGGGTGTGTGTGGGGGTGCACGTGTGTGTGAAGGGGCGACTTCTGGGCCAGTCTCTGGGGGCGGGGAGGCGCTTGCGGGTGGCGCCTGCGGGGTGTGCGTTGCGTGCGTTGCGTGCGTGGGTGTTGCGCGCGTGGGGCAGAGGCGAGCGCCGAAGGGTATGCTGAGGGACCCCAGGCGCCCGCCAGAGGGAGTGCAGTAAGGCTGTCAGCGGACCTCAGCTGACAGGTAAGCCAGCTGGTTTGGAGTTTTTGGCGAAGGGGCGGAGGGTGGAGCGGGTCCTTTGAGCAACCAGAGGAAGGAGGTCCGGAAGGGGGGGGGTGAAGGGGTGAGCGCTGGGAGGGTGGAGGGGGGCGGGGCCCGGCGGGCCTGCGTGGTGGGGGTTGGCGTGCGTGCGTGGGGCAGAGAGGAGAGCGGAAGGGATTGCGGAGGGACGCTGGCAGGCGCGGTGGGAGAGAGGTCAGGCTGCCAGTGGAGCTGCAGCTGACAGCTTCCAGGGAGGAGAGTTTTTGAGAAGGGGCAGAGGGTGGAGAGGGTCCCTTGAAAAAGCTGAGGAAAGATGGCAGGAAGGGGGGGTGAAGGGGTGAGGGGTGGGAGGGTGGAGGGGGGCGGGGCCCCGCTTGCCTGGTGGGGCAGAGGGGAGAGCAGAAGGGAATGCTGAGGGACCCCGCGAGCCTGAGGGAGTGCAGTAAGGGTGTCAGGGGAGCTCCAGCTGACAGGTGACAGTGCGGTGTTTTTTTTTTTTTTTTCGTTGGGTTGATTTTTGGGTCTGTTGGTCTGTTGTGCTTTGTGGTGGTGGTGGTTTTGTGCGAAGGGGGAGAGGGTGGTGGTGGTCCCTTTAAAATCCTGAGGAAACACCTGAGGAAGGAAGGCAAAGGGGTGAGTGCTGGGAGGGTGGATGTTAGCAGGGATCCAGTGGCTTGTGGGGTGTGCGTGGTGGGGAAGGCGCGCGCCTGCCTCAGGCAGAGGTGAGAGCCTATGGGAAAGCGGGGGGACACCTGGAGCCTGAGGGCGTGCAGGAAGGATGTCAGCTGAGTTGTAGCTGAGAGTTAGTCGTGCGTTTTGTTTGTTGGTTGGTAGTAGTCTTTTGAGAAGGGGCGGAGGGTGGAGAGGGTTCCTTGAAAAAGCTAAGGAAAGTTGACGCAAGGGGGTGGATGGGGCGGGCGGTGGGCCTGAAGGGGCGAGTGCTGGGAGGGTGGAGGGGGGCGGGGACCCGGGTGAGTGTGTGGCGTGCGTGGTGGGGGTTTGGTCTGTGGGGCAGCGGGGAGAGCTGAGGGGGCTGTATGCTGAGGGACCCCGCGAGCCTGAGGGAGTGCAGTAAGGCTGTCAGGGGAGCTGCAGCTGACAGCTGACAGCCTGGGGGTTTTTTGGTTTGTTTTTCTTGTGTTTGTTTGTTTTTTGTTTTTTTTTTTTGGAGAAGGGGAAGAGGGTGGTGTGGGTCCTTCTATGAAGCTAAGGCAAGATGGCCGAACTGGGGGTGTGTGTGGGGGTGTGTGTGGGGGTGCACGTGTGTGTGAAGGGGCGACTTCTGGGCCAGTCTCTGGGGGCGGGGAGGCGCTTGCGGGTGGCGCCTGCGGGGTGTGCGTTGCGTGCGTTGCGTGCGTTGCGTGCGTGGGTGTTGCGCGCGTGGGGCAGAGGCGAGCGCCGAAGGGTATGCTGAGGGACCCCAGGCGCCCGCCAGAGGGAGTGCAGTAAGGCTGTCAGCGGACCTCAGCTGACAGGTAAGCCAGCTGGTTTGGAGTTTTTGGCGAAGGGGCGGAGGGTGGAGCGGGTCCTTTGAGCAACCAGAGGAAGGAGGTCCGGAAGGGGGGGGGTGAAGGGGTGAGCGCTGGGAGGGTGGAGGGGGGCGGGGCCCGGCGGGCCTGCGTGGTGGGGGTTGGCGTGCGTGCGTGGGGCAGAGAGGAGAGCGGAAGGGATTGCGGAGGGACGCTGGCAGGCGCGGTGGGAGAGAGGTCAGGCTGCCAGTGGAGCTGCAGCTGACAGCTTCCAGGGAGGAGAGTTTTTGAGAAGGGGCAGAGGGTGGAGAGGGTCCCTTGAAAAAGCTGAGGAAAGATGGCAGGAAGGGGGGGTGAAGGGGTGAGGGGTGGGAGGGTGGAGGGGGGCGGGGCCCCGCTTGCCTGGTGGGGCAGAGGGGAGAGCAGAAGGGAATGCTGAGGGACCCCGCGAGCCTGAGGGAGTGCAGTAAGGGTGTCAGGGGAGCTCCAGCTGACAGGTGACAGTGCGGTGTTTTTTTTTTTTTTTCGTTGGGTTGATTTTTGGGTCTGTTGGTCTGTTGTGCTTTGTGGTGGTGGTGGTTTTGTGCGAAGGGGGAGAGGGTGGTGGTGGTCCCTTTAAAATCCTGAGGAAACACCTGAGGAAGGAAGGCAAAGGGGTGAGTGCTGGGAGGGTGGATGTTAGCAGGGATCCAGTGGCTTGTGGGGTGTGCGTGGTGGGGAAGGCGCGCGCCTGCCTCAGGCAGAGGTGAGAGCCTATGGGAAAGCGGGGGGACACCTGGAGCCTGAGGGCGTGCAGGAAGGATGTCAGCTGAGTTGTAGCTGAGAGTTAGTCGTGCGTTTTGTTTGTTGGTTGGTAGTAGTCTTTTGAGAAGGGGCGGAGGGTGGAGAGGGTTCCTTGAAAAAGCTAAGGAAAGTTGACGCAAGGGGGTGGATGGGGCGGGCGGTGGGCCTGAAGGGGCGAGTGCTGGGAGGGTGGAGGGGGGCGGGGACCCGGGTGAGTGTGTGGCGTGCGTGGTGGGGGTTTGGTCTGTGGGGCAGCGGGGAGAGCTGAGGGGGCTGTATGCTGAGGGACCCCGCGAGCCTGAGGGAGTGCAGTAAGGCTGTCAGGGGAGCTGCAGCTGACAGCTGACAGCCTGGGGGTTTTTTGGTTTGTTTTTCTTGTGTTTGTTTGTTTTTTGTTTTTTTTTTTTGGAGAAGGGGAAGAGGGTGGTGTGGGTCCTTCTATGAAGCTAAGGCAAGATGGCCGAACTGGGGGTGTGTGGGGGTGCACGTGTGTGTGAAGGGGCGACTTCTGGGCCAGTCTCTGGGGGCGGGGAGGCGCTTGCGGGTGGCGCCTGCGGGGTGTGCGTTGCGTGCGTTGCGTGCGTTGCGTGCGTGGGTGTTGCGCGCGTGGGGCAGAGGCGAGCGCCGAAGGGTATGCTGAGGGACCCCAGGCGCCCGCCAGAGGGAGTGCAGTAAGGCTGTCAGCGGACCTCAGCTGACAGGTAAGCCAGCTGGTTTGGAGTTTTTGGCGAAGGGGCGGAGGGTGGAGCGGGTCCTTTGAGCAACCAGAGGAAGGAGGTCCGGAGGGGGGGGGGTGAAGGGGTGAGCGCTGGGAGGGTGGAGGGGGGCGGGGCCCGGCGGGCCTGCGTGGTGGGGGTTGGCGTGCGTGCGTGGGGCAGAGAGGAGAGCGGAAGGGATTGCGGAGGGACGCTGGCAGGCGCGGTGGGAGAGAGGTCAGGCTGCCAGTGGAGCTGCAGCTGACAGCTTCCAGGGAGGAGAGTTTTTGAGAAGGGGCAGAGGGTGGAGAGGGTCCCTTGAAAAAGCTGAGGAAAGATGGCAGGAAGGGGGGGTGAAGGGGTGAGGGGTGGGAGGGTGGAGGGGGGCGGGGCCCCGCTTGCCTGGTGGGGCAGAGGGGAGAGCAGAAGGGAATGCTGAGGGACCCCGCGAGCCTGAGGGAGTGCAGTAAGGGTGTCAGGGGAGCTCCAGCTGACAGGTGACAGTGCGGTGTTTTTTTTTTTTTTTTCGTTGGGTTGATTTTTGGGTCTGTTGGTCTGTTGTGCTTTGTGGTGGTGGTGGTTTTGTGCGAAGGGGGAGAGGGTGGTGGTGGTCCCTTTAAAATCCTGAGGAAACACCTGAGGAAGGAAGGCAAAGGGGTGAGTGCTGGGAGGGTGGATGTTAGCAGGGATCCAGTGGCTTGTGGGGTGTGCGTGGTGGGGAAGGCGCGCGCCTGCCTCAGGCAGAGGTGAGAGCCTATGGGAAAGCGGGGGGACACCTGGAGCCTGAGGGCGTGCAGGAAGGATGTCAGCTGAGTTGTAGCTGAGAGTTAGTCGTGCGTTTTGTTTGTTGGTTGGTAGTAGTCTTTTGAGAAGGGGCGGAGGGTGGAGAGGGTTCCTTGAAAAAGCTAAGGAAAGTTGACGCAAGGGGGTGGATGGGGCGGGCGGTGGGCCTGAAGGGGCGAGTGCTGGGAGGGTGGAGGGGGGCGGGGACCCGGGTGAGTGTGTGGCGTGCGTGGTGGGGGTTTGGTCTGTGGGGCAGCGGGGAGAGCTGAGGGGGCTGTATGCTGAGGGACCCCGCGAGCCTGAGGGAGTGCAGTAAGGCTGTCAGGGGAGCTGCAGCTGACAGCTGACAGCCTGGGGGTTTTTTGGTTTGTTTTTCTTGTGTTTGTTTTTTGTTTTTTTTTTTTGGAGAAGGGGAAGAGGGTGGTGTGGGTCCTTCTATGAAGCTAAGGCAAGATGGCCGAACTGGGGGTGTGTGTGGGGGTGTGTGTGGGGGTGTGTGTGGGGGTGCACGTGTGTGTGAAGGGGCGACTTCTGGGCCAGTCTCTGGGGGCGGGGAGGCGCTTGCGGGTGGCGCCTGCGGGGTGTGCGTTGCGTGCGTTGCGTGCGTGGGTGTTGCGCGCGTGGGGCAGAGGCGAGCGCCGAAGGGTATGCTGAGGGACCCCAGGCGCCCGCCAGAGGGAGTGCAGTAAGGCTGTCAGCGGACCTCAGCTGACAGGTAAGCCAGCTGGTTTGGAGTTTTTGGCGAAGGGGCGGAGGGTGGAGCGGGTCCTTTGAGCAACCAGAGGAAGGAGGTCCGGAAGGGGGGGGGTGAAGGGGTGAGCGCTGGGAGGGTGGAGGGGGGCGGGGCCCGGCGGGCCTGCGTGGTGGGGGTTGGCGTGCGTGCGTGGGGCAGAGAGGAGAGCGGAAGGGATTGCGGAGGGACGCTGGCAGGCGCGGTGGGAGAGAGGTCAGGCTGCCAGTGGAGCTGCAGCTGACAGCTTCCAGGGAGGAGAGTTTTTGAGAAGGGGCAGAGGGTGGAGAGGGTCCCTTGAAAAAGCTGAGGAAAGATGGCAGGAAGGGGGGGTGAAGGGGTGAGGGGTGGGAGGGTGGAGGGGGGCGGGGCCCCGCTTGCCTGGTGGGGCAGAGGGGAGAGCAGAAGGGAATGCTGAGGGACCCCGCGAGCCTGAGGGAGTGCAGTAAGGGTGTCAGGGGAGCTCCAGCTGACAGGTGACAGTGCGGTGTTTTTTTTTTTTTTTTCGTTGGGTTGATTTTTGGGTCTGTTGGTCTGTTGTGCTTTGTGGTGGTGGTGGTTTTGTGCGAAGGGGGAGAGGGTGGTGGTGGTCCCTTTAAAATCCTGAGGAAACACCTGAGGAAGGAAGGCAAAGGGGTGAGTGCTGGGAGGGTGGATGTTAGCAGGGATCCAGTGGCTTGTGGGGTGTGCGTGGTGGGGAAGGCGCGCGCCTGCCTCAGGCAGAGGTGAGAGCCTATGGGAAAGCGGGGGGACACCTGGAGCCTGAGGGCGTGCAGGAAGGATGTCAGCTGAGTTGTAGCTGAGAGTTAGTCGTGCGTTTTGTTTGTTGGTTGGTAGTAGTCTTTTGAGAAGGGGCGGAGGGTGGAGAGGGTTCCTTGAAAAAGCTAAGGAAAGTTGACGCAAGGGGGTGGATGGGGCGGGCGGTGGGCCTGAAGGGGCGAGTGCTGGGAGGGTGGAGGGGGGCGGGGACCCGGGTGAGTGTGTGGCGTGCGTGGTGGGGGTTTGGTCTGTGGGGCAGCGGGGAGAGCTGAGGGGGCTGTATGCTGAGGGACCCCGCGAGCCTGAGGGAGTGCAGTAAGGCTGTCAGGGGAGCTGCAGCTGACAGCTGACAGCCTGGGGGTTTTTTGGTTTGTTTTTCTTGTGTTTGTTTGTTTTTTGTTTTTTTTTTTTGGAGAAGGGGAAGAGGGTGGTGTGGGTCCTTCTATGAAGCTAAGGCAAGATGGCCGAACTGGGGGTGTGTGTGGGGGTGTGTGTGGGGGTGCACGTGTGTGTGAAGGGGCGACTTCTGGGCCAGTCTCTGGGGGCGGGGAGGCGCTTGCGGGTGGCGCCTGCGGGGTGTGCGTTGCGTGCGTTGCGTGCGTTGCGTGCGTGGGTGTTGCGCGCGTGGGGCAGAGGCGAGCGCCGAAGGGTATGCTGAGGGACCCCAGGCGCCCGCCAGAGGGAGTGCAGTAAGGCTGTCAGCGGACCTCAGCTGACAGGTAAGCCAGCTGGTTTGGAGTTTTTGGCGAAGGGGCGGAGGGTGGAGCGGGTCCTTTGAGCAACCAGAGGAAGGAGGTCCGGAAGGGGGGGGGTGAAGGGGTGAGCGCTGGGAGGGTGGAGGGGGGCGGGGCCCGGCGGGCCTGCGTGGTGGGGGTTGGCGTGCGTGCGTGGGGCAGAGAGGAGAGCGGAAGGGATTGCGGAGGGACGCTGGCAGGCGCGGTGGGAGAGAGGTCAGGCTGCCAGTGGAGCTGCAGCTGACAGCTTCCAGGGAGGAGAGTTTTTGAGAAGGGGCAGAGGGTGGAGAGGGTCCCTTGAAAAAGCTGAGGAAAGATGGCAGGAAGGGGGGGTGAAGGGGTGAGGGGTGGGAGGGTGGAGGGGGGCGGGGCCCCGCTTGCCTGGTGGGGCAGAGGGGAGAGCAGAAGGGAATGCTGAGGGACCCCGCGAGCCTGAGGGAGTGCAGTAAGGGTGTCAGGGGAGCTCCAGCTGACAGGTGACAGTGCGGTGTTTTTTTTTTTTTTTCGTTGGGTTGATTTTTGGGTCTGTTGGTCTGTTGTGCTTTGTGGTGGTGGTGGTTTTGTGCGAAGGGGGAGAGGGTGGTGGTGGTCCCTTTAAAATCCTGAGGAAACACCTGAGGAAGGAAGGCAAAGGGGTGAGTGCTGGGAGGGTGGATGTTAGCAGGGATCCAGTGGCTTGTGGGGTGTGCGTGGTGGGGAAGGCGCGCGCCTGCCTCAGGCAGAGGTGAGAGCCTATGGGAAAGCGGGGGGACACCTGGAGCCTGAGGGCGTGCAGGAAGGATGTCAGCTGAGTTGTAGCTGAGAGTTAGTCGTGCGTTTTGTTTGTTGGTTGGTAGTAGTCTTTTGAGAAGGGGCGGAGGGTGGAGAGGGTTCCTTGAAAAAGCTAAGGAAAGTTGACGCAAGGGGGTGGATGGGGCGGGCGGTGGGCCTGAAGGGGCGAGTGCTGGGAGGGTGGAGGGGGGCGGGGACCCGGGTGAGTGTGTGGCGTGCGTGGTGGGGGTTTGGTCTGTGGGGCAGCGGGGAGAGCTGAGGGGGCTGTATGCTGAGGGACCCCGCGAGCCTGAGGGAGTGCAGTAAGGCTGTCAGGGGAGCTGCAGCTGACAGCTGACAGCCTGGGGGTTTTTTGGTTTGTTTTTCTTGTGTTTGTTTGTTTTTTGTTTTTTTTTTTTGGAGAAGGGGAAGAGGGTGGTGTGGGTCCTTCTATGAAGCTAAGGCAAGATGGCCGAACTGGGGGTGTGTGGGGGTGCACGTGTGTGTGAAGGGGCGACTTCTGGGCCAGTCTCTGGGGGCGGGGAGGCGCTTGCGGGTGGCGCCTGCGGGGTGTGCGTTGCGTGCGTTGCGTGCGTTGCGTGCGTGGGTGTTGCGCGCGTGGGGCAGAGGCGAGCGCCGAAGGGTATGCTGAGGGACCCCAGGCGCCCGCCAGAGGGAGTGCAGTAAGGCTGTCAGCGGACCTCAGCTGACAGGTAAGCCAGCTGGTTTGGAGTTTTTGGCGAAGGGGCGGAGGGTGGAGCGGGTCCTTTGAGCAACCAGAGGAAGGAGGTCCGGAGGGGGGGGGGTGAAGGGGTGAGCGCTGGGAGGGTGGAGGGGGGCGGGGCCCGGCGGGCCTGCGTGGTGGGGGTTGGCGTGCGTGCGTGGGGCAGAGAGGAGAGCGGAAGGGATTGCGGAGGGACGCTGGCAGGCGCGGTGGGAGAGAGGTCAGGCTGCCAGTGGAGCTGCAGCTGACAGCTTCCAGGGAGGAGAGTTTTTGAGAAGGGGCAGAGGGTGGAGAGGGTCCCTTGAAAAAGCTGAGGAAAGATGGCAGGAAGGGGGGGTGAAGGGGTGAGGGGTGGGAGGGTGGAGGGGGGCGGGGCCCCGCTTGCCTGGTGGGGCAGAGGGGAGAGCAGAAGGGAATGCTGAGGGACCCCGCGAGCCTGAGGGAGTGCAGTAAGGGTGTCAGGGGAGCTCCAGCTGACAGGTGACAGTGCGGTGTTTTTTTTTTTTTTTTCGTTGGGTTGATTTTTGGGTCTGTTGGTCTGTTGTGCTTTGTGGTGGTGGTGGTTTTGTGCGAAGGGGGAGAGGGTGGTGGTGGTCCCTTTAAAATCCTGAGGAAACACCTGAGGAAGGAAGGCAAAGGGGTGAGTGCTGGGAGGGTGGATGTTAGCAGGGATCCAGTGGCTTGTGGGGTGTGCGTGGTGGGGAAGGCGCGCGCCTGCCTCAGGCAGAGGTGAGAGCCTATGGGAAAGCGGGGGGACACCTGGAGCCTGAGGGCGTGCAGGAAGGATGTCAGCTGAGTTGTAGCTGAGAGTTAGTCGTGCGTTTTGTTTGTTGGTTGGTAGTAGTCTTTTGAGAAGGGGCGGAGGGTGGAGAGGGTTCCTTGAAAAAGCTAAGGAAAGTTGACGCAAGGGGGTGGATGGGGCGGGCGGTGGGCCTGAAGGGGCGAGTGCTGGGAGGGTGGAGGGGGGCGGGGACCCGGGTGAGTGTGTGGCGTGCGTGGTGGGGGTTTGGTCTGTGGGGCAGCGGGGAGAGCTGAGGGGGCTGTATGCTGAGGGACCCCGCGAGCCTGAGGGAGTGCAGTAAGGCTGTCAGGGGAGCTGCAGCTGACAGCTGACAGCCTGGGGGTTTTTTGGTTTGTTTTTCTTGTGTTTGTTTTTTGTTTTTTTTTTTTGGAGAAGGGGAAGAGGGTGGTGTGGGTCCTTCTATGAAGCTAAGGCAAGATGGCCGAACTGGGGGTGTGTGTGGGGGTGTGTGTGGGGGTGTGTGTGGGGGTGCACGTGTGTGTGAAGGGGCGACTTCTGGGCCAGTCTCTGGGGGCGGGGAGGCGCTTGCGGGTGGCGCCTGCGGGGTGTGCGTTGCGTGCGTTGCGTGCGTGGGTGTTGCGCGCGTGGGGCAGAGGCGAGCGCCGAAGGGTATGCTGAGGGACCCCAGGCGCCCGCCAGAGGGAGTGCAGTAAGGCTGTCAGCGGACCTCAGCTGACAGGTAAGCCAGCTGGTTTGGAGTTTTTGGCGAAGGGGCGGAGGGTGGAGCGGGTCCTTTGAGCAACCAGAGGAAGGAGGTCCGGAAGGGGGGGGGTGAAGGGGTGAGCGCTGGGAGGGTGGAGGGGGGCGGGGCCCGGCGGGCCTGCGTGGTGGGGGTTGGCGTGCGTGCGTGGGGCAGAGAGGAGAGCGGAAGGGATTGCGGAGGGACGCTGGCAGGCGCGGTGGGAGAGAGGTCAGGCTGCCAGTGGAGCTGCAGCTGACAGCTTCCAGGGAGGAGAGTTTTTGAGAAGGGGCAGAGGGTGGAGAGGGTCCCTTGAAAAAGCTGAGGAAAGATGGCAGGAAGGGGGGGTGAAGGGGTGAGGGGTGGGAGGGTGGAGGGGGGCGGGGCCCCGCTTGCCTGGTGGGGCAGAGGGGAGAGCAGAAGGGAATGCTGAGGGACCCCGCGAGCCTGAGGGAGTGCAGTAAGGGTGTCAGGGGAGCTCCAGCTGACAGGTGACAGTGCGGTGTTTTTTTTTTTTTTTTCGTTGGGTTGATTTTTGGGTCTGTTGGTCTGTTGTGCTTTGTGGTGGTGGTGGTTTTGTGCGAAGGGGGAGAGGGTGGTGGTGGTCCCTTTAAAATCCTGAGGAAACACCTGAGGAAGGAAGGCAAAGGGGTGAGTGCTGGGAGGGTGGATGTTAGCAGGGATCCAGTGGCTTGTGGGGTGTGCGTGGTGGGGAAGGCGCGCGCCTGCCTCAGGCAGAGGTGAGAGCCTATGGGAAAGCGGGGGGACACCTGGAGCCTGAGGGCGTGCAGGAAGGATGTCAGCTGAGTTGTAGCTGAGAGTTAGTCGTGCGTTTTGTTTGTTGGTTGGTAGTAGTCTTTTGAGAAGGGGCGGAGGGTGGAGAGGGTTCCTTGAAAAAGCTAAGGAAAGTTGACGCAAGGGGGTGGATGGGGCGGGCGGTGGGCCTGAAGGGGCGAGTGCTGGGAGGGTGGAGGGGGGCGGGGACCCGGGTGAGTGTGTGGCGTGCGTGGTGGGGGTTTGGTCTGTGGGGCAGCGGGGAGAGCTGAGGGGGCTGTATGCTGAGGGACCCCGCGAGCCTGAGGGAGTGCAGTAAGGCTGTCAGGGGAGCTGCAGCTGACAGCTGACAGCCTGGGGGTTTTTTGGTTTGTTTTTCTTGTGTTTGTTTGTTTTTTGTTTTTTTTTTTTGGAGAAGGGGAAGAGGGTGGTGTGGGTCCTTCTATGAAGCTAAGGCAAGATGGCCGAACTGGGGGTGTGTGTGGGGGTGTGTGTGGGGGTGCACGTGTGTGTGAAGGGGCGACTTCTGGGCCAGTCTCTGGGGGCGGGGAGGCGCTTGCGGGTGGCGCCTGCGGGGTGTGCGTTGCGTGCGTTGCGTGCGTTGCGTGCGTGGGTGTTGCGCGCGTGGGGCAGAGGCGAGCGCCGAAGGGTATGCTGAGGGACCCCAGGCGCCCGCCAGAGGGAGTGCAGTAAGGCTGTCAGCGGACCTCAGCTGACAGGTAAGCCAGCTGGTTTGGAGTTTTTGGCGAAGGGGCGGAGGGTGGAGCGGGTCCTTTGAGCAACCAGAGGAAGGAGGTCCGGAAGGGGGGGGGTGAAGGGGTGAGCGCTGGGAGGGTGGAGGGGGGCGGGGCCCGGCGGGCCTGCGTGGTGGGGGTTGGCGTGCGTGCGTGGGGCAGAGAGGAGAGCGGAAGGGATTGCGGAGGGACGCTGGCAGGCGCGGTGGGAGAGAGGTCAGGCTGCCAGTGGAGCTGCAGCTGACAGCTTCCAGGGAGGAGAGTTTTTGAGAAGGGGCAGAGGGTGGAGAGGGTCCCTTGAAAAAGCTGAGGAAAGATGGCAGGAAGGGGGGGTGAAGGGGTGAGGGGTGGGAGGGTGGAGGGGGGCGGGGCCCCGCTTGCCTGGTGGGGCAGAGGGGAGAGCAGAAGGGAATGCTGAGGGACCCCGCGAGCCTGAGGGAGTGCAGTAAGGGTGTCAGGGGAGCTCCAGCTGACAGGTGACAGTGCGGTGTTTTTTTTTTTTTTTCGTTGGGTTGATTTTTGGGTCTGTTGGTCTGTTGTGCTTTGTGGTGGTGGTGGTTTTGTGCGAAGGGGGAGAGGGTGGTGGTGGTCCCTTTAAAATCCTGAGGAAACACCTGAGGAAGGAAGGCAAAGGGGTGAGTGCTGGGAGGGTGGATGTTAGCAGGGATCCAGTGGCTTGTGGGGTGTGCGTGGTGGGGAAGGCGCGCGCCTGCCTCAGGCAGAGGTGAGAGCCTATGGGAAAGCGGGGGGACACCTGGAGCCTGAGGGCGTGCAGGAAGGATGTCAGCTGAGTTGTAGCTGAGAGTTAGTCGTGCGTTTTGTTTGTTGGTTGGTAGTAGTCTTTTGAGAAGGGGCGGAGGGTGGAGAGGGTTCCTTGAAAAAGCTAAGGAAAGTTGACGCAAGGGGGTGGATGGGGCGGGCGGTGGGCCTGAAGGGGCGAGTGCTGGGAGGGTGGAGGGGGGCGGGGACCCGGGTGAGTGTGTGGCGTGCGTGGTGGGGGTTTGGTCTGTGGGGCAGCGGGGAGAGCTGAGGGGGCTGTATGCTGAGGGACCCCGCGAGCCTGAGGGAGTGCAGTAAGGCTGTCAGGGGAGCTGCAGCTGACAGCTGACAGCCTGGGGGTTTTTTGGTTTGTTTTTCTTGTGTTTGTTTGTTTTTTGTTTTTTTTTTTTGGAGAAGGGGAAGAGGGTGGTGTGGGTCCTTCTATGAAGCTAAGGCAAGATGGCCGAACTGGGGGTGTGTGGGGGTGCACGTGTGTGTGAAGGGGCGACTTCTGGGCCAGTCTCTGGGGGCGGGGAGGCGCTTGCGGGTGGCGCCTGCGGGGTGTGCGTTGCGTGCGTTGCGTGCGTTGCGTGCGTGGGTGTTGCGCGCGTGGGGCAGAGGCGAGCGCCGAAGGGTATGCTGAGGGACCCCAGGCGCCCGCCAGAGGGAGTGCAGTAAGGCTGTCAGCGGACCTCAGCTGACAGGTAAGCCAGCTGGTTTGGAGTTTTTGGCGAAGGGGCGGAGGGTGGAGCGGGTCCTTTGAGCAACCAGAGGAAGGAGGTCCGGAGGGGGGGGGGTGAAGGGGTGAGCGCTGGGAGGGTGGAGGGGGGCGGGGCCCGGCGGGCCTGCGTGGTGGGGGTTGGCGTGCGTGCGTGGGGCAGAGAGGAGAGCGGAAGGGATTGCGGAGGGACGCTGGCAGGCGCGGTGGGAGAGAGGTCAGGCTGCCAGTGGAGCTGCAGCTGACAGCTTCCAGGGAGGAGAGTTTTTGAGAAGGGGCAGAGGGTGGAGAGGGTCCCTTGAAAAAGCTGAGGAAAGATGGCAGGAAGGGGGGGTGAAGGGGTGAGGGGTGGGAGGGTGGAGGGGGGCGGGGCCCCGCTTGCCTGGTGGGGCAGAGGGGAGAGCAGAAGGGAATGCTGAGGGACCCCGCGAGCCTGAGGGAGTGCAGTAAGGGTGTCAGGGGAGCTCCAGCTGACAGGTGACAGTGCGGTGTTTTTTTTTTTTTTTTCGTTGGGTTGATTTTTGGGTCTGTTGGTCTGTTGTGCTTTGTGGTGGTGGTGGTTTTGTGCGAAGGGGGAGAGGGTGGTGGTGGTCCCTTTAAAATCCTGAGGAAACACCTGAGGAAGGAAGGCAAAGGGGTGAGTGCTGGGAGGGTGGATGTTAGCAGGGATCCAGTGGCTTGTGGGGTGTGCGTGGTGGGGAAGGCGCGCGCCTGCCTCAGGCAGAGGTGAGAGCCTATGGGAAAGCGGGGGGACACCTGGAGCCTGAGGGCGTGCAGGAAGGATGTCAGCTGAGTTGTAGCTGAGAGTTAGTCGTGCGTTTTGTTTGTTGGTTGGTAGTAGTCTTTGGAGAAGGGGCGGAGGGTGGAGAGGGTTCCTTGAAAAAGCTAAGGAAAGTTGACGCAAGGGGGTGGATGGGGCGGGCGGTGGGCCTGAAGGGGCGAGTGCTGGGAGGGTGGAGGGGGGCGGGGACCCGGGTGAGTGTGTGGCGTGCGTGGTGGGGGTTTGGTCTGTGGGGCAGCGGGGAGAGCTGAGGGGGCTGTATGCTGAGGGACCCCGCGAGCCTGAGGGAGTGCAGTAAGGCTGTCAGGGGAGCTGCAGCTGACAGCTGACAGCCTGGGGGTTTTTTGGTTTGTTTTTCTTGTGTTTGTTTTTTGTTTTTTTTTTTTGGAGAAGGGGAAGAGGGTGGTGTGGGTCCTTCTATGAAGCTAAGGCAAGATGGCCGAACTGGGGGTGTGTGTGGGGGTGTGTGTGGGGGTGTGTGTGGGGGTGCACGTGTGTGTGAAGGGGCGACTTCTGGGCCAGTCTCTGGGGGCGGGGAGGCGCTTGCGGGTGGCGCCTGCGGGGTGTGCGTTGCGTGCGTTGCGTGCGTGGGTGTTGCGCGCGTGGGGCAGAGGCGAGCGCCGAAGGGTATGCTGAGGGACCCCAGGCGCCCGCCAGAGGGAGTGCAGTAAGGCTGTCAGCGGACCTCAGCTGACAGGTAAGCCAGCTGGTTTGGAGTTTTTGGCGAAGGGGCGGAGGGTGGAGCGGGTCCTTTGAGCAACCAGAGGAAGGAGGTCCGGAAGGGGGGGGGTGAAGGGGTGAGCGCTGGGAGGGTGGAGGGGGGCGGGGCCCGGCGGGCCTGCGTGGTGGGGGTTGGCGTGCGTGCGTGGGGCAGAGAGGAGAGCGGAAGGGATTGCGGAGGGACGCTGGCAGGCGCGGTGGGAGAGAGGTCAGGCTGCCAGTGGAGCTGCAGCTGACAGCTTCCAGGGAGGAGAGTTTTTGAGAAGGGGCAGAGGGTGGAGAGGGTCCCTTGAAAAAGCTGAGGAAAGATGGCAGGAAGGGGGGGTGAAGGGGTGAGGGGTGGGAGGGTGGAGGGGGGCGGGGCCCCGCTTGCCTGGTGGGGCAGAGGGGAGAGCAGAAGGGAATGCTGAGGGACCCCGCGAGCCTGAGGGAGTGCAGTAAGGGTGTCAGGGGAGCTCCAGCTGACAGGTGACAGTGCGGTGTTTTTTTTTTTTTTTCGTTGGGTTGATTTTTGGGTCTGTTGGTCTGTTGTGCTTTGTGGTGGTGGTGGTTTTGTGCGAAGGGGGAGAGGGTGGTGGTGGTCCCTTTAAAATCCTGAGGAAACACCTGAGGAAGGAAGGCAAAGGGGTGAGTGCTGGGAGGGTGGATGTTAGCAGGGATCCAGTGGCTTGTGGGGTGTGCGTGGTGGGGAAGGCGCGCGCCTGCCTCAGGCAGAGGTGAGAGCCTATGGGAAAGCGGGGGGACACCTGGAGCCTGAGGGCGTGCAGGAAGGATGTCAGCTGAGTTGTAGCTGAGAGTTAGTCGTGCGTTTTGTTTGTTGGTTGGTAGTAGTCTTTTGAGAAGGGGCGGAGGGTGGAGAGGGTTCCTTGAAAAAGCTAAGGAAAGTTGACGCAAGGGGGTGGATGGGGCGGGCGGTGGGCCTGAAGGGGCGAGTGCTGGGAGGGTGGAGGGGGGCGGGGACCCGGGTGAGTGTGTGGCGTGCGTGGTGGGGGTTTGGTCTGTGGGGCAGCGGGGAGAGCTGAGGGGGCTGTATGCTGAGGGACCCCGCGAGCCTGAGGGAGTGCAGTAAGGCTGTCAGGGGAGCTGCAGCTGACAGCTGACAGCCTGGGGGTTTTTTGGTTTGTTTTTCTTGTGTTTGTTTGTTTTTTGTTTTTTTTTTTTGGAGAAGGGGAAGAGGGTGGTGTGGGTCCTTCTATGAAGCTAAGGCAAGATGGCCGAACTGGGGGTGTGTGTGGGGGTGTGTGTGGGGGTGCACGTGTGTGTGAAGGGGCGACTTCTGGGCCAGTCTCTGGGGGCGGGGAGGCGCTTGCGGGTGGCGCCTGCGGGGTGTGCGTTGCGTGCGTTGCGTGCGTTGCGTGCGTGGGTGTTGCGCGCGTGGGGCAGAGGCGAGCGCCGAAGGGTATGCTGAGGGACCCCAGGCGCCCGCCAGAGGGAGTGCAGTAAGGCTGTCAGCGGACCTCAGCTGACAGGTAAGCCAGCTGGTTTGGAGTTTTTGGCGAAGGGGCGGAGGGTGGAGCGGGTCCTTTGAGCAACCAGAGGAAGGAGGTCCGGAAGGGGGGGGGTGAAGGGGTGAGCGCTGGGAGGGTGGAGGGGGGCGGGGCCCGGCGGGCCTGCGTGGTGGGGGTTGGCGTGCGTGCGTGGGGCAGAGAGGAGAGCGGAAGGGATTGCGGAGGGACGCTGGCAGGCGCGGTGGGAGAGAGGTCAGGCTGCCAGTGGAGCTGCAGCTGACAGCTTCCAGGGAGGAGAGTTTTTGAGAAGGGGCAGAGGGTGGAGAGGGTCCCTTGAAAAAGCTGAGGAAAGATGGCAGGAAGGGGGGGTGAAGGGGTGAGGGGTGGGAGGGTGGAGGGGGGCGGGGCCCCGCTTGCCTGGTGGGGCAGAGGGGAGAGCAGAAGGGAATGCTGAGGGACCCCGCGAGCCTGAGGGAGTGCAGTAAGGGTGTCAGGGGAGCTCCAGCTGACAGGTGACAGTGCGGTGTTTTTTTTTTTTTTTCGTTGGGTTGATTTTTGGGTCTGTTGGTCTGTTGTGCTTTGTGGTGGTGGTGGTTTTGTGCGAAGGGGGAGAGGGTGGTGGTGGTCCCTTTAAAATCCTGAGGAAACACCTGAGGAAGGAAGGCAAAGGGGTGAGTGCTGGGAGGGTGGATGTTAGCAGGGATCCAGTGGCTTGTGGGGTGTGCGTGGTGGGGAAGGCGCGCGCCTGCCTCAGGCAGAGGTGAGAGCCTATGGGAAAGCGGGGGGACACCTGGAGCCTGAGGGCGTGCAGGAAGGATGTCAGCTGAGTTGTAGCTGAGAGTTAGTCGTGCGTTTTGTTTGTTGGTTGGTAGTAGTCTTTGGAGAAGGGGCGGAGGGTGGAGAGGGTTCCTTGAAAAAGCTAAGGAAAGTTGACGCAAGGGGGTGGATGGGGCGGGCGGTGGGCCTGAAGGGGCGAGTGCTGGGAGGGTGGAGGGGGGCGGGGACCCGGGTGAGTGTGTGGCGTGCGTGGTGGGGGTTTGGTCTGTGGGGCAGCGGGGAGAGCTGAGGGGGCTGTATGCTGAGGGACCCCGCGAGCCTGAGGGAGTGCAGTAAGGCTGTCAGGGGAGCTGCAGCTGACAGCTGACAGCCTGGGGGTTTTTTGGTTTGTTTTTCTTGTGTTTGTTTTTTGTTTTTTTTTTTTTGGAGAAGGGGAAGAGGGTGGTGTGGGTCCTTCTATGAAGCTAAGGCAAGATGGCCGAACTGGGGGTGTGTGTGGGGGTGTGTGTGGGGGTGTGTGTGGGGGTGCACGTGTGTGTGAAGGGGCGGCTTCTGGGCCAGTCTCTGGGGGCGGGGAGGCGCTTGCGGGTGGCGCCTGCGGGGTGTGCGTTGCGTGCGTTGCGTGCGTGGGTGTTGCGCGCGTGGGGCAGAGGCGAGCGCCGAAGGGTATGCTGAGGGACCCCAGGCGCCCGCCAGAGGGAGTGCAGTAAGGCTGTCAGCGGACCTCAGCTGACAGGTAAGCCAGCTGGTTTGGAGTTTTTGGCGAAGGGGCGGAGGGTGGAGCGGGTCCTTTGAGCAACCAGAGGAAGGAGGTCCGGAAGGGGGGGGGTGAAGGGGTGAGCGCTGGGAGGGTGGAGGGGGGCGGGGCCCGGCGGGCCTGCGTGGTGGGGGTTGGCGTGCGTGCGTGGGGCAGAGAGGAGAGCGGAAGGGATTGCGGAGGGACGCTGGCAGGCGCGGTGGGAGAGAGGTCAGGCTGCCAGTGGAGCTGCAGCTGACAGCTTCCAGGGAGGAGAGTTTTTGAGAAGGGGCAGAGGGTGGAGAGGGTCCCTTGAAAAAGCTGAGGAAAGATGGCAGGAAGGGGGGGTGAAGGGGTGAGGGGTGGGAGGGTGGAGGGGGGCGGGGCCCCGCTTGCCTGGTGGGGCAGAGGGGAGAGCAGAAGGGAATGCTGAGGGACCCCGCGAGCCTGAGGGAGTGCAGTAAGGGTGTCAGGGGAGCTCCAGCTGACAGGTGACAGTGCGGTGTTTTTTTTTTTTTTTCGTTGGGTTGATTTTTGGGTCTGTTGGTCTGTTGTGCTTTGTGGTGGTGGTGGTTTTGTGCGAAGGGGGAGAGGGTGGTGGTGGTCCCTTTAAAATCCTGAGGAAACACCTGAGGAAGGAAGGCAAAGGGGTGAGTGCTGGGAGGGTGGATGTTAGCAGGGATCCAGTGGCTTGTGGGGTGTGCGTGGTGGGGAAGGCGCGCGCCTGCCTCAGGCAGAGGTGAGAGCCTATGGGAAAGCGGGGGGACACCTGGAGCCTGAGGGCGTGCAGGAAGGATGTCAGCTGAGTTGTAGCTGAGAGTTAGTCGTGCGTTTTGTTTGTTGGTTGGTAGTAGTCTTTGGAGAAGGGGCGGAGGGTGGAGAGGGTTCCTTGAAAAAGCTAAGGAAAGTTGACGCAAGGGGGTGGATGGGGCGGGCGGTGGGCCTGAAGGGGCGAGTGCTGGGAGGGTGGAGGGGGGCGGGGACCCGGGTGAGTGTGTGGCGTGCGTGGTGGGGGTTTGGTCTGTGGGGCAGCGGGGAGAGCTGAGGGGGCTGTATGCTGAGGGACCCCGCGAGCCTGAGGGAGTGCAGTAAGGCTGTCAGGGGAGCTGCAGCTGACAGCTGACAGCCTGGGGGTTTTTTGGTTTGTTTTTCTTGCGTTTGTTTGTTTTTTGTTTTTTTTTTTTGGAGAAGGGGAAGAGGGTGGTGTGGGTCCTTCTATGAAGCTAAGGCAAGATGGCCGAACTGGGGGTGTGTGTGGGGGTGTGTGTGGGGGTGCACGTGTGTGTGAAGGGGCGACTTCTGGGCCAGTCTCTGGGGGCGGGGAGGCGCTTGCGGGTGGCGCCTGCGGGGTGTGCGTTGCGTGCGTTGCGTGCGTTGCGTGCGTGGGTGTTGCGCGCGTGGGGCAGAGGCGAGCGCCGAAGGGTATGCTGAGGGACCCCAGGCGCCCGCCAGAGGGAGTGCAGTAAGGCTGTCAGCGGACCTCAGCTGACAGGTAAGCCAGCTGGTTTGGAGTTTTTGGCGAAGGGGCGGAGGGTGGAGCGGGTCCTTTGAGCAACCAGAGGAAGGAGGTCCGGAAGGGGGGGGGTGAAGGGGTGAGCGCTGGGAGGGTGGAGGGGGGCGGGGCCCGGCGGGCCTGCGTGGTGGGGGTTGGCGTGCGTGCGTGGGGCAGAGAGGAGAGCGGAAGGGATTGCGGAGGGACGCTGGCAGGCGCGGTGGGAGAGAGGTCAGGCTGCCAGTGGAGCTGCAGCTGACAGCTTCCAGGGAGGAGAGTTTTTGAGAAGGGGCAGAGGGTGGAGAGGGTCCCTTGAAAAAGCTGAGGAAAGATGGCAGGAAGGGGGGGTGAAGGGGTGAGGGGTGGGAGGGTGGAGGGGGGCGGGGCCCCGCTTGCCTGGTGGGGCAGAGGGGAGAGCAGAAGGGAATGCTGAGGGACCCCGCGAGCCTGAGGGAGTGCAGTAAGGGTGTCAGGGGAGCTCCAGCTGACAGGTGACAGTGCGGTGTTTTTTTTTTTTTTTTTCGTTGGGTTGATTTTTGGGTCTGTTGGTCTGTTGTGCTTTGTGGTGGTGGTGGTTTTGTGCGAAGGGGGAGAGGGTGGTGGTGGTCCCTTTAAAATCCTGAGGAAACACCTGAGGAAGGAAGGCAAAGGGGTGAGTGCTGGGAGGGTGGATGTTAGCAGGGATCCAGTGGCTTGTGGGGTGTGCGTGGTGGGGAAGGCGCGCGCCTGCCTCAGGCAGAGGTGAGAGCCTATGGGAAAGCGGGGGGACACCTGGAGCCTGAGGGCGTGCAGGAAGGATGTCAGCTGAGTTGTAGCTGAGAGTTAGTCGTGCGTTTTGTTTGTTGGTTGGTAGTAGTCTTTGGAGAAGGGGCGGAGGGTGGAGAGGGTTCCTTGAAAAAGCTAAGGAAAGTTGACGCAAGGGGGTGGATGGGGCGGGCGGTGGGCCTGAAGGGGCGAGTGCTGGGAGGGTGGAGGGGGGCGGGGACCCGGGTGAGTGTGTGGCGTGCGTGGTGGGGGTTTGGTCTGTGGGGCAGCGGGGAGAGCTGAGGGGGCTGTATGCTGAGGGACCCCGCGAGCCTGAGGGAGTGCAGTAAGGCTGTCAGGGGAGCTGCAGCTGACAGCTGACAGCCTGGGGGTTTTTTGGTTTGTTTTTCTTGTGTTTGTTTGTTTTTTGTTTTTTTTTTTTGGAGAAGGGGAAGAGGGTGGTGTGGGTCCTTCTATGAAGCTAAGGCAAGATGGCCGAACTGGGGGTGTGTGTGGGGGTGTGTGTGGGGGTGTGTGTGGGGGGTGCACGTGTGTGTGAAGGGGCGACTTCTGGGCCAGTCTCTGGGGGCGGGGAGGCGCTTGCGGGTGGCGCCTGCGGGGTGTGCGTTGCGTGCGTTGCGTGCGTGGGTGTTGCGCGCGTGGGGCAGAGGCGAGCGCCGAAGGGTATGCTGAGGGACCCCAGGCGCCCGCCAGAGGGAGTGCAGTAAGGCTGTCAGCGGACCTCAGCTGACAGGTAAGCCAGCTGGTTTGGAGTTTTTGGCGAAGGGGCGGAGGGTGGAGCGGGTCCTTTGAGCAACCAGAGGAAGGAGGTCCGGAAGGGGGGGGGTGAAGGGGTGAGCGCTGGGAGGGTGGAGGGGGGCGGGGCCCGGCGGGCCTGCGTGGTGGGGGTTGGCGTGCGTGCGTGGGGCAGAGAGGAGAGCGGAAGGGATTGCGGAGGGACGCTGGCAGGCGCGGTGGGAGAGAGGTCAGGCTGCCAGTGGAGCTGCAGCTGACAGCTTCCAGGGAGGAGAGTTTTTGAGAAGGGGCAGAGGGTGGAGAGGGTCCCTTGAAAAAGCTGAGGAAAGATGGCAGGAAGGGGGGGTGAAGGGGTGAGGGGTGGGAGGGTGGAGGGGGGCGGGGCCCCGCTTGCCTGGTGGGGCAGAGGGGAGAGCAGAAGGGAATGCTGAGGGACCCCGCGAGCCTGAGGGAGTGCAGTAAGGGTGTCAGGGGAGCTCCAGCTGACAGGTGACAGTGCGGTGTTTTTTTTTTTTTTTTTCGTTGGGTTGATTTTTGGGTCTGTTGGTCTGTTGTGCTTTGTGGTGGTGGTGGTTTTGTGCGAAGGGGGAGAGGGTGGTGGTGGTCCCTTTAAAATCCTGAGGAAACACCTGAGGAAGGAAGGCAAAGGGGTGAGTGCTGGGAGGGTGGATGTTAGCAGGGATCCAGTGGCTTGTGGGGTGTGCGTGGTGGGGAAGGCGCGCGCCTGCCTCAGGCAGAGGTGAGAGCCTATGGGAAAGCGGGGGGACACCTGGAGCCTGAGGGCGTGCAGGAAGGATGTCAGCTGAGTTGTAGCTGAGAGTTAGTCGTGCGTTTTGTTTGTTGGTTGGTAGTAGTCTTTGGAGAAGGGGCGGAGGGTGGAGAGGGTTCCTTGAAAAAGCTAAGGAAAGTTGACGCAAGGGGGTGGATGGGGCGGGCGGTGGGCCTGAAGGGGCGAGTGCTGGGAGGGTGGAGGGGGGCGGGGACCCGGGTGAGTGTGTGGCGTGCGTGGTGGGGGTTTGGTCTGTGGGGCAGCGGGGAGAGCTGAGGGGGCTGTATGCTGAGGGACCCCGCGAGCCTGAGGGAGTGCAGTAAGGCTGTCAGGGGAGCTGCAGCTGACAGCTGACAGCCTGGGGGTTTTTTGGTTTGTTTTTCTTGCGTTTGTTTGTTTTTTGTTTTTTTTTTTTGGAGAAGGGGAAGAGGGTGGTGTGGGTCCTTCTATGAAGCTAAGGCAAGATGGCCGAACTGGGGGTGTGTGTGGGGGTGTGTGTGGGGGTGTGTGTGGGGGGTGCACGTGTGTGTGAAGGGGCGACTTCTGGGCCAGTCTCTGGGGGCGGGGAGGCGCTTGCGGGTGGCGCCTGCGGGGTGTGCGTTGCGTGCGTTGCGTGCGTGGGTGTTGCGCGCGTGGGGCAGAGGCGAGCGCCGAAGGGTATGCTGAGGGACCCCAGGCGCCCGCCAGAGGGAGTGCAGTAAGGCTGTCAGCGGACCTCAGCTGACAGGTAAGCCAGCTGGTTTGGAGTTTTTGGCGAAGGGGCGGAGGGTGGAGCGGGTCCTTTGAGCAACCAGAGGAAGGAGGTCCGGAAGGGGGGGGGTGAAGGGGTGAGCGCTGGGAGGGTGGAGGGGGGCGGGGCCCGGCGGGCCTGCGTGGTGGGGGTTGGCGTGCGTGCGTGGGGCAGAGAGGAGAGCGGAAGGGATTGCGGAGGGACGCTGGCAGGCGCGGTGGGAGAGAGGTCAGGCTGCCAGTGGAGCTGCAGCTGACAGCTTCCAGGGAGGAGAGTTTTTGAGAAGGGGCAGAGGGTGGAGAGGGTCCCTTGAAAAAGCTGAGGAAAGATGGCAGGAAGGGGGGGTGAAGGGGTGAGGGGTGGGAGGGTGGAGGGGGGCGGGGCCCCGCTTGCCTGGTGGGGCAGAGGGGAGAGCAGAAGGGAATGCTGAGGGACCCCGCGAGCCTGAGGGAGTGCAGTAAGGGTGTCAGGGGAGCTCCAGCTGACAGGTGACAGTGCGGTGTTTTTTTTTTTTTTTTCGTTGGGTTGATTTTTGGGTCTGTTGGTCTGTTGTGCTTTGTGGTGGTGGTGGTTTTGTGCGAAGGGGGAGAGGGTGGTGGTGGTCCCTTTAAAATCCTGAGGAAACACCTGAGGAAGGAAGGCAAAGGGGTGAGTGCTGGGAGGGTGGATGTTAGCAGGGATCCAGTGGCTTGTGGGGTGTGCGTGGTGGGGAAGGCGCGCGCCTGCCTCAGGCAGAGGTGAGAGCCTATGGGAAAGCGGGGGGACACCTGGAGCCTGAGGGCGTGCAGGAAGGATGTCAGCTGAGTTGTAGCTGAGAGTTAGTCGTGCGTTTTGTTTGTTGGTTGGTAGTAGTCTTTTGAGAAGGGGCGGAGGGTGGAGAGGGTTCCTTGAAAAAGCTAAGGAAAGTTGACGCAAGGGGGTGGATGGGGCGGGCGGTGGGCCTGAAGGGGCGAGTGCTGGGAGGGTGGAGGGGGGCGGGGACCCGGGTGAGTGTGTGGCGTGCGTGGTGGGGGTTTGGTCTGTGGGGCAGCGGGGAGAGCTGAGGGGGCTGTATGCTGAGGGACCCCGCGAGCCTGAGGGAGTGCAGTAAGGCTGTCAGGGGAGCTGCAGCTGACAGCTGACAGCCTGGGGGTTTTTTGGTTTGTTTTTCTTGCGTTTGTTTTTTGTTTTTTTTTTTTGGAGAAGGGGAAGAGGGTGGTGTGGGTCCTTCTATGAAGCTAAGGCAAGATGGCCGAACTGGGGGTGTGTGTGGGGGTGTGTGTGGGGGTGCACGTGTGTGTGAAGGGGCGACTTCTGGGCCAGTCTCTGGGGGCGGGGAGGCGCTTGCGGGTGGCGCCTGCGGGGTGTGCGTTGCGTGCGTTGCGTGCGTTGCGTGCGTGGGTGTTGCGCGCGTGGGGCAGAGGCGAGCGCCGAAGGGTATGCTGAGGGACCCCAGGCGCCCGCCAGAGGGAGTGCAGTAAGGCTGTCAGCGGACCTCAGCTGACAGGTAAGCCAGCTGGTTTGGAGTTTTTGGCGAAGGGGCGGAGGGTGGAGCGGGTCCTTTGAGCAACCAGAGGAAGGAGGTCCGGAAGGGGGGGGGTGAAGGGGTGAGCGCTGGGAGGGTGGAGGGGGGCGGGGCCCGGCGGGCCTGCGTGGTGGGGGTTGGCGTGCGTGCGTGGGGCAGAGAGGAGAGCGGAAGGGATTGCGGAGGGACGCTGGCAGGCGCGGTGGGAGAGAGGTCAGGCTGCCAGTGGAGCTGCAGCTGACAGCTTCCAGGGAGGAGAGTTTTTGAGAAGGGGCAGAGGGTGGAGAGGGTCCCTTGAAAAAGCTGAGGAAAGATGGCAGGAAGGGGGGGTGAAGGGGTGAGGGGTGGGAGGGTGGAGGGGGGCGGGGCCCCGCTTGCCTGGTGGGGCAGAGGGGAGAGCAGAAGGGAATGCTGAGGGACCCCGCGAGCCTGAGGGAGTGCAGTAAGGGTGTCAGGGGAGCTCCAGCTGACAGGTGACAGTGCGGTGTTTTTTTTTTTTTTTTTCGTTGGGTTGATTTTTGGGTCTGTTGGTCTGTTGTGCTTTGTGGTGGTGGTGGTTTTGTGCGAAGGGGGAGAGGGTGGTGGTGGTCCCTTTAAAATCCTGAGGAAACACCTGAGGAAGGAAGGCAAAGGGGTGAGTGCTGGGAGGGTGGATGTTAGCAGGGATCCAGTGGCTTGTGGGGTGTGCGTGGTGGGGAAGGCGCGCGCCTGCCTCAGGCAGAGGTGAGAGCCTATGGGAAAGCGGGGGGACACCTGGAGCCTGAGGGCGTGCAGGAAGGATGTCAGCTGAGTTGTAGCTGAGAGTTAGTCGTGCGTTTTGTTTGTTGGTTGGTAGTAGTCTTTTGAGAAGGGGCGGAGGGTGGAGAGGGTTCCTTGAAAAAGCTAAGGAAAGTTGACGCAAGGGGGTGGATGGGGCGGGCGGTGGGCCTGAAGGGGCGAGTGCTGGGAGGGTGGAGGGGGGCGGGGACCCGGGTGAGTGTGTGGCGTGCGTGGTGGGGGTTTGGTCTGTGGGGCAGCGGGGAGAGCTGAGGGGGCTGTATGCTGAGGGACCCCGCGAGCCTGAGGGAGTGCAGTAAGGCTGTCAGGGGAGCTGCAGCTGACAGCTGACAGCCTGGGGGTTTTTTGGTTTGTTTTTCTTGTGTTTGTTTGTTTTTTGTTTTTTTTTTTTGGAGAAGGGGAAGAGGGTGGTGTGGGTCCTTCTATGAAGCTAAGGCAAGATGGCCGAACTGGGGGTGTGTGTGGGGGTGTGTGTGGGGGTGTGTGTGGGGGGTGCACGTGTGTGTGAAGGGGCGACTTCTGGGCCAGTCTCTGGGGGCGGGGAGGCGCTTGCGGGTGGCGCCTGCGGGGTGTGCGTTGCGTGCGTTGCGTGCGTGGGTGTTGCGCGCGTGGGGCAGAGGCGAGCGCCGAAGGGTATGCTGAGGGACCCCAGGCGCCCGCCAGAGGGAGTGCAGTAAGGCTGTCAGCGGACCTCAGCTGACAGGTAAGCCAGCTGGTTTGGAGTTTTTGGCGAAGGGGCGGAGGGTGGAGCGGGTCCTTTGAGCAACCAGAGGAAGGAGGTCCGGAAGGGGGGGGGTGAAGGGGTGAGCGCTGGGAGGGTGGAGGGGGGCGGGGCCCGGCGGGCCTGCGTGGTGGGGGTTGGCGTGCGTGCGTGGGGCAGAGAGGAGAGCGGAAGGGATTGCGGAGGGACGCTGGCAGGCGCGGTGGGAGAGAGGTCAGGCTGCCAGTGGAGCTGCAGCTGACAGCTTCCAGGGAGGAGAGTTTTTGAGAAGGGGCAGAGGGTGGAGAGGGTCCCTTGAAAAAGCTGAGGAAAGATGGCAGGAAGGGGGGGTGAAGGGGTGAGGGGTGGGAGGGTGGAGGGGGGCGGGGCCCCGCTTGCCTGGTGGGGCAGAGGGGAGAGCAGAAGGGAATGCTGAGGGACCCCGCGAGCCTGAGGGAGTGCAGTAAGGGTGTCAGGGGAGCTCCAGCTGACAGGTGACAGTGCGGTGTTTTTTTTTTTTTTTTCGTTGGGTTGATTTTTGGGTCTGTTGGTCTGTTGTGCTTTGTGGTGGTGGTGGTTTTGTGCGAAGGGGGAGAGGGTGGTGGTGGTCCCTTTAAAATCCTGAGGAAACACCTGAGGAAGGAAGGCAAAGGGGTGAGTGCTGGGAGGGTGGATGTTAGCAGGGATCCAGTGGCTTGTGGGGTGTGCGTGGTGGGGAAGGCGCGCGCCTGCCTCAGGCAGAGGTGAGAGCCTATGGGAAAGCGGGGGGACACCTGGAGCCTGAGGGCGTGCAGGAAGGATGTCAGCTGAGTTGTAGCTGAGAGTTAGTCGTGCGTTTTGTTTGTTGGTTGGTAGTAGTCTTTTGAGAAGGGGCGGAGGGTGGAGAGGGTTCCTTGAAAAAGCTAAGGAAAGTTGACGCAAGGGGGTGGATGGGGCGGGCGGTGGGCCTGAAGGGGCGAGTGCTGGGAGGGTGGAGGGGGGCGGGGACCCGGGTGAGTGTGTGGCGTGCGTGGTGGGGGTTTGGTCTGTGGGGCAGCGGGGAGAGCTGAGGGGGCTGTATGCTGAGGGACCCCGCGAGCCTGAGGGAGTGCAGTAAGGCTGTCAGGGGAGCTGCAGCTGACAGCTGACAGCCTGGGGGTTTTTTGGTTTGTTTTTCTTGCGTTTGTTTGTTTTTTGTTTTTTTTTTTTGGAGAAGGGGAAGAGGGTGGTGTGGGTCCTTCTATGAAGCTAAGGCAAGATGGCCGAACTGGGGGTGTGTGTGGGGGTGTGTGTGGGGGTGCACGTGTGTGTGAAGGGGCGACTTCTGGGCCAGTCTCTGGGGGCGGGGAGGCGCTTGCGGGTGGCGCCTGCGGGGTGTGCGTTGCGTGCGTTGCGTGCGTTGCGTGCGTGGGTGTTGCGCGCGTGGGGCAGAGGCGAGCGCCGAAGGGTATGCTGAGGGACCCCAGGCGCCCGCCAGAGGGAGTGCAGTAAGGCTGTCAGCGGACCTCAGCTGACAGGTAAGCCAGCTGGTTTGGAGTTTTTGGCGAAGGGGCGGAGGGTGGAGCGGGTCCTTTGAGCAACCAGAGGAAGGAGGTCCGGAAGGGGGGGGGTGAAGGGGTGAGCGCTGGGAGGGTGGAGGGGGGCGGGGCCCGGCGGGCCTGCGTGGTGGGGGTTGGCGTGCGTGCGTGGGGCAGAGAGGAGAGCGGAAGGGATTGCGGAGGGACGCTGGCAGGCGCGGTGGGAGAGAGGTCAGGCTGCCAGTGGAGCTGCAGCTGACAGCTTCCAGGGAGGAGAGTTTTTGAGAAGGGGCAGAGGGTGGAGAGGGTCCCTTGAAAAAGCTGAGGAAAGATGGCAGGAAGGGGGGGTGAAGGGGTGAGGGGTGGGAGGGTGGAGGGGGGCGGGGCCCCGCTTGCCTGGTGGGGCAGAGGGGAGAGCAGAAGGGAATGCTGAGGGACCCCGCGAGCCTGAGGGAGTGCAGTAAGGGTGTCAGGGGAGCTCCAGCTGACAGGTGACAGTGCGGTGTTTTTTTTTTTTTTTTTCGTTGGGTTGATTTTTGGGTCTGTTGGTCTGTTGTGCTTTGTGGTGGTGGTGGTTTTGTGCGAAGGGGGAGAGGGTGGTGGTGGTCCCTTTAAAATCCTGAGGAAACACCTGAGGAAGGAAGGCAAAGGGGTGAGTGCTGGGAGGGTGGATGTTAGCAGGGATCCAGTGGCTTGTGGGGTGTGCGTGGTGGGGAAGGCGCGCGCCTGCCTCAGGCAGAGGTGAGAGCCTATGGGAAAGCGGGGGGACACCTGGAGCCTGAGGGCGTGCAGGAAGGATGTCAGCTGAGTTGTAGCTGAGAGTTAGTCGTGCGTTTTGTTTGTTGGTTGGTAGTAGTCTTTTGAGAAGGGGCGGAGGGTGGAGAGGGTTCCTTGAAAAAGCTAAGGAAAGTTGACGCAAGGGGGTGGATGGGGCGGGCGGTGGGCCTGAAGGGGCGAGTGCTGGGAGGGTGGAGGGGGGCGGGGACCCGGGTGAGTGTGTGGCGTGCGTGGTGGGGGTTTGGTCTGTGGGGCAGCGGGGAGAGCTGAGGGGGCTGTATGCTGAGGGACCCCGCGAGCCTGAGGGAGTGCAGTAAGGCTGTCAGGGGAGCTGCAGCTGACAGCTGACAGCTGACAGCCTGGGGGTTTTTTGGTTTGTTTTTCTTGTGTTTGTTTGTTTTTTGTTTTTTTTTTTTGGAGAAGGGGAAGAGGGTGGTGTGGGTCCTTCTATGAAGCTAAGGCAAGATGGCCGAACTGGGGGTGTGTGTGGGGGTGTGTGTGGGGGTGTGTGTGGGGGGGTGCACGTGTGTGTGAAGGGGCGACTTCTGGGCCAGTCTCTGGGGGCGGGGAGGCGCTTGCGGGTGGCGCCTGCGGGGTGTGCGTTGCGTGCGTTGCGTGCGTTGCGTGCGTGGGTGGTGCGCGCGTGGGGCAGAGGCGAGCGCCGAAGGGTATGCTGAGGGACCCCAGGCGCCCGCCAGAGGGAGTGCAGTAAGGCTGTCAGCGGACCTCAGCTGACAGGTAAGCCAGCTGGTTTGGAGTTTTTGGCGAAGGGGCGGAGGGTGGAGCGGGTCCTTTGAGCAACCAGAGGAAGGAGGTCCGGAAGGGGGGGGGTGAAGGGGTGAGCGCTGGGAGGGTGGAGGGGGGCGGGGCCCGGCGGGCCTGCGTGGTGGGGGTTGGCGTGCGTGCGTGGGGCAGAGAGGAGAGCGGAAGGGATTGCGGAGGGACGCTGGCAGGCGCGGTGGGAGAGAGGTCAGGCTGCCAGTGGAGCTGCAGCTGACAGCTTCCAGGGAGGAGAGTTTTTGAGAAGGGGCAGAGGGTGGAGAGGGTCCCTTGAAAAAGCTGAGGAAAGATGGCAGGAAGGGGGGGTGAAGGGGTGAGGGGTGGGAGGGTGGAGGGGGGCGGGGCCCCGCTTGCCTGGTGGGGCAGAGGGGAGAGCAGAAGGGAATGCTGAGGGACCCCGCGAGCCTGAGGGAGTGCAGTAAGGGTGTCAGGGGAGCTCCAGCTGACAGGTGACAGTGCGGTGTTTTTTTTTTTTTTCGTTGGGTTGATTTTTGGGTCTGTTGGTCTGTTGTGCTTTGTGGTGGTGGTGGTTTTGTGCGAAGGGGGAGAGGGTGGTGTTGGTCCCTTTAAAATCCTGAGGAAACACCTGAGGAAGGAAGGCAAAGGGGTGAGTGCTGGGAGGGTGGATGTTAGCAGGGATCCAGTGGCTTGTGGGGTGTGCGTGGTGGGGAAGGCGCGCGCCTGCCTCAGGCAGAGGTGAGAGCCTATGGGAAAGCGGGGGGACACCTGGAGCCTGAGGGCGTGCAGGAAGGATGTCAGCTGAGTTGTAGCTGAGAGTTAGTCGTGCGTTTTGTTTGTTGGTTGGTAGTAGTCTTTTGAGAAGGGGCGGAGGGTGGAGAGGGTTCCTTGAAAAAGCTAAGGAAAGTTGACGCAAGGGGGTGGATGGGGCGGGCGGTGGGCCTGAAGGGGCGAGTGCTGGGAGGGTGGAGGGGGGCGGGGACCCGGGTGAGTGTGTGGCGTGCGTGGTGGGGGTTTGGTCTGTGGGGCAGCGGGGAGAGCTGAGGGGGCTGTATGCTGAGGGACCCCGCGAGCCTGAGGGAGTGCAGTAAGGCTGTCAGGGGAGCTGCAGCTGACAGCTGACAGCCTGGGGGTTTTTTGGTTTGTTTTTCTTGTGTTTGTTTGTTTTTTGTTTTTTTTTTTTGGAGAAGGGGAAGAGGGTGGTGTGGGTCCTTCTATGAAGCTAAGGCAAGATGGCCGAACTGGGGGTGTGTGGGGGTGCACGTGTGTGTGAAGGGGCGACTTCTGGGCCAGTCTCTGGGGGCGGGGAGGCGCTTGCGGGTGGCGCCTGCGGGGTGTGCGTTGCGTGCGTTGCGTGCGTTGCGTGCGTGGGTGTTGCGCGCGTGGGGCAGAGGCGAGCGCCGAAGGGTATGCTGAGGGACCCCAGGCGCCCGCCAGAGGGAGTGCAGTAAGGCTGTCAGCGGACCTCAGCTGACAGGTAAGCCAGCTGGTTTGGAGTTTTTGGCGAAGGGGCGGAGGGTGGAGCGGGTCCTTTGAGCAACCAGAGGAAGGAGGTCCGGAGGGGGGGGGGTGAAGGGGTGAGCGCTGGGAGGGTGGAGGGGGGCGGGGCCCGGCGGGCCTGCGTGGTGGGGGTTGGCGTGCGTGCGTGGGGCAGAGAGGAGAGCGGAAGGGATTGCGGAGGGACGCTGGCAGGCGCGGTGGGAGAGAGGTCAGGCTGCCAGTGGAGCTGCAGCTGACAGCTTCCAGGGAGGAGAGTTTTTGAGAAGGGGCAGAGGGTGGAGAGGGTCCCTTGAAAAAGCTGAGGAAAGATGGCAGGAAGGGGGGGTGAAGGGGTGAGGGGTGGGAGGGTGGAGGGGGGCGGGGCCCCGCTTGCCTGGTGGGGCAGAGGGGAGAGCAGAAGGGAATGCTGAGGGACCCCGCGAGCCTGAGGGAGTGCAGTAAGGGTGTCAGGGGAGCTCCAGCTGACAGGTGACAGTGCGGTGTTTTTTTTTTTTTTTCGTTGGGTTGATTTTTGGGTCTGTTGGTCTGTTGTGCTTTGTGGTGGTGGTGGTTTTGTGCGAAGGGGGAGAGGGTGGTGGTGGTCCCTTTAAAATCCTGAGGAAACACCTGAGGAAGGAAGGCAAAGGGGTGAGTGCTGGGAGGGTGGATGTTAGCAGGGATCCAGTGGCTTGTGGGGTGTGCGTGGTGGGGAAGGCGCGCGCCTGCCTCAGGCAGAGGTGAGAGCCTATGGGAAAGCGGGGGGACACCTGGAGCCTGAGGGCGTGCAGGAAGGATGTCAGCTGAGTTGTAGCTGAGAGTTAGTCGTGCGTTTTGTTTGTTGGTTGGTAGTAGTCTTTTGAGAAGGGGCGGAGGGTGGAGAGGGTTCCTTGAAAAAGCTAAGGAAAGTTGACGCAAGGGGGTGGATGGGGCGGGCGGTGGGCCTGAAGGGGCGAGTGCTGGGAGGGTGGAGGGGGGCGGGGACCCGGGTGAGTGTGTGGCGTGCGTGGTGGGGGTTTGGTCTGTGGGGCAGCGGGGAGAGCTGAGGGGGCTGTATGCTGAGGGACCCCGCGAGCCTGAGGGAGTGCAGTAAGGCTGTCAGGGGAGCTGCAGCTGACAGCTGACAGCCTGGGGGTTTTTTGGTTTGTTTTTCTTGTGTTTGTTTTTTGTTTTTTTTTTTTGGAGAAGGGGAAGAGGGTGGTGTGGGTCCTTCTATGAAGCTAAGGCAAGATGGCCGAACTGGGGGTGTGTGTGGGGGTGTGTGTGGGGGTGTGTGGGGGGGTGCACGTGTGTGTGAAGGGGCGACTTCTGGGCCAGTCTCTGGGGGCGGGGAGGCGCTTGCGGGTGGCGCCTGCGGGGTGTGCGTTGCGTGCGTTGCGTGCGTGGGTGTTGCGCGCGTGGGGCAGAGGCGAGCGCCGAAGGGTATGCTGAGGGACCCCAGGCGCCCGCCAGAGGGAGTGCAGTAAGGCTGTCAGCGGACCTCAGCTGACAGGTAAGCCAGCTGGTTTGGAGTTTTTGGCGAAGGGGCGGAGGGTGGAGCGGGTCCTTTGAGCAACCAGAGGAAGGAGGTCCGGAAGGGGGGGGGTGAAGGGGTGAGCGCTGGGAGGGTGGAGGGGGGCGGGGCCCGGCGGGCCTGCGTGGTGGGGGTTGGCGTGCGTGCGTGGGGCAGAGAGGAGAGCGGAAGGGATTGCGGAGGGACGCTGGCAGGCGCGGTGGGAGAGAGGTCAGGCTGCCAGTGGAGCTGCAGCTGACAGCTTCCAGGGAGGAGAGTTTTTGAGAAGGGGCAGAGGGTGGAGAGGGTCCCTTGAAAAAGCTGAGGAAAGATGGCAGGAAGGGGGGGTGAAGGGGTGAGGGGTGGGAGGGTGGAGGGGGGCGGGGCCCCGCTTGCCTGGTGGGGCAGAGGGGAGAGCAGAAGGGAATGCTGAGGGACCCCGCGAGCCTGAGGGAGTGCAGTAAGGGTGTCAGGGGAGCTCCAGCTGACAGGTGACAGTGCGGTGTTTTTTTTTTTTTTTCGTTGGGTTGATTTTTGGGTCTGTTGGTCTGTTGTGCTTTGTGGTGGTGGTGGTTTTGTGCGAAGGGGGAGAGGGTGGTGGTGGTCCCTTTAAAATCCTGAGGAAACACCTGAGGAAGGAAGGCAAAGGGGTGAGTGCTGGGAGGGTGGATGTTAGCAGGGATCCAGTGGCTTGTGGGGTGTGCGTGGTGGGGAAGGCGCGCGCCTGCCTCAGGCAGAGGTGAGAGCCTATGGGAAAGCGGGGGGACACCTGGAGCCTGAGGGCGTGCAGGAAGGATGTCAGCTGAGTTGTAGCTGAGAGTTAGTCGTGCGTTTTGTTTGTTGGTTGGTAGTAGTCTTTTGAGAAGGGGCGGAGGGTGGAGAGGGTTCCTTGAAAAAGCTAAGGAAAGTTGACGCAAGGGGGTGGATGGGGCGGGCGGTGGGCCTGAAGGGGCGAGTGCTGGGAGGGTGGAGGGGGGCGGGGACCCGGGTGAGTGTGTGGCGTGCGTGGTGGGGGTTTGGTCTGTGGGGCAGCGGGGAGAGCTGAGGGACCCCGCGAGCCTGAGGGAGTGCAGTAAGGCTGTCAGGGGAGCTGCAGCTGACAGCTGACAGCCTGGGGGTTTTTTGGTTTGTTTTTCTTGTGTTTGTTTGTTTTTTGTTTTTTTTTTTTGGAGAAGGGGAAGAGGGTGGTGTGGGTCCTTCTATGAAGCTAAGGCAAGATGGCCGAACTGGGGGTGTGTGTGGGGGTGTGTGTGGGGGTGCACGTGTGTGTGAAGGGGCGACTTCTGGGCCAGTCTCTGGGGGCGGGGAGGCGCTTGCGGGTGGCGCCTGCGGGGTGTGCGTTGCGTGCGTTGCGTGCGTTGCGTGCGTGGGTGTTGCGCGCGTGGGGCAGAGGCGAGCGCCGAAGGGTATGCTGAGGGACCCCAGGCGCCCGCCAGAGGGAGTGCAGTAAGGCTGTCAGCGGACCTCAGCTGACAGGTAAGCCAGCTGGTTTGGAGTTTTTGGCGAAGGGGCGGAGGGTGGAGCGGGTCCTTTGAGCAACCAGAGGAAGGAGGTCCGGAAGGGGGGGGGTGAAGGGGTGAGCGCTGGGAGGGTGGAGGGGGGCGGGGCCCGGCGGGCCTGCGTGGTGGGGGTTGGCGTGCGTGCGTGGGGCAGAGAGGAGAGCGGAAGGGATTGCGGAGGGACGCTGGCAGGCGCGGTGGGAGAGAGGTCAGGCTGCCAGTGGAGCTGCAGCTGACAGCTTCCAGGGAGGAGAGTTTTTGAGAAGGGGCAGAGGGTGGAGAGGGTCCCTTGAAAAAGCTGAGGAAAGATGGCAGGAAGGGGGGGTGAAGGGGTGAGGGGTGGGAGGGTGGAGGGGGGCGGGGCCCCGCTTGCCTGGTGGGGCAGAGGGGAGAGCAGAAGGGAATGCTGAGGGACCCCGCGAGCCTGAGGGAGTGCAGTAAGGGTGTCAGGGGAGCTCCAGCTGACAGGTGACAGTGCGGTGTTTTTTTTTTTTTTTCGTTGGGTTGATTTTTGGGTCTGTTGGTCTGTTGTGCTTTGTGGTGGTGGTGGTTTTGTGCGAAGGGGGAGAGGGTGGTGGTGGTCCCTTTAAAATCCTGAGGAAACACCTGAGGAAGGAAGGCAAAGGGGTGAGTGCTGGGAGGGTGGATGTTAGCAGGGATCCAGTGGCTTGTGGGGTGTGCGTGGTGGGGAAGGCGCGCGCCTGCCTCAGGCAGAGGTGAGAGCCTATGGGAAAGCGGGGGGACACCTGGAGCCTGAGGGCGTGCAGGAAGGATGTCAGCTGAGTTGTAGCTGAGAGTTAGTCGTGCGTTTTGTTTGTTGGTTGGTAGTAGTCTTTGGAGAAGGGGCGGAGGGTGGAGAGGGTTCCTTGAAAAAGCTAAGGAAAGTTGACGCAAGGGGGTGGATGGGGCGGGCGGTGGGCCTGAAGGGGCGAGTGCTGGGAGGGTGGAGGGGGGCGGGGACCCGGGTGAGTGTGTGGCGTGCGTGGTGGGGGTTTGGTCTGTGGGGCAGCGGGGAGAGCTGAGGGGGCTGTATGCTGAGGGACCCCGCGAGCCTGAGGGAGTGCAGTAAGGCTGTCAGGGGAGCTGCAGCTGACAGCTGACAGCCTGGGGGTTTTTTGGTTTGTTTTTCTTGTGTTTGTTTTTTGTTTTTTTTTTTTGGAGAAGGGGAAGAGGGTGGTGTGGGTCCTTCTATGAAGCTAAGGCAAGATGGCCGAACTGGGGGTGTGTGTGGGGGTGTGTGTGGGGGTGTGTGTGGGGGTGCACGTGTGTGTGAAGGGGCGGCTTCTGGGCCAGTCTCTGGGGGCGGGGAGGCGCTTGCGGGTGGCGCCTGCGGGGTGTGCGTTGCGTGCGTTGCGTGCGTGGGTGTTGCGCGCGTGGGGCAGAGGCGAGCGCCGAAGGGTATGCTGAGGGACCCCAGGCGCCCGCCAGAGGGAGTGCAGTAAGGCTGTCAGCGGACCTCAGCTGACAGGTAAGCCAGCTGGTTTGGAGTTTTTGGCGAAGGGGCGGAGGGTGGAGCGGGTCCTTTGAGCAACCAGAGGAAGGAGGTCCGGAAGGGGGGGGGTGAAGGGGTGAGGGGTGGGAGGGTGGAGGGGGGCGGGGCCCGGCGGGCCTGCGTGGTGGGGGTTGGCGTGCGTGCGTGGGGCAGAGAGGAGAGCGGAAGGGATTGCGGAGGGACGCTGGCAGGCGCGGTGGGAGAGAGGTCAGGCTGCCAGTGGAGCTGCAGCTGACAGCTTCCAGGGAGGAGAGTTTTTGAGAAGGGGCAGAGGGTGGAGAGGGTCCCTTGAAAAAGCTGAGGAAAGATGGCAGGAAGGGGGGGTGAAGGGGTGAGGGGTGGGAGGGTGGAGGGGGGCGGGGCCCCGCTTGCCTGGTGGGGCAGAGGGGAGAGCAGAAGGGAATGCTGAGGGACCCCGCGAGCCTGAGGGAGTGCAGTAAGGGTGTCAGGGGAGCTCCAGCTGACAGGTGACAGTGCGGTGTTTTTTTTTTTTTTTCGTTGGGTTGATTTTTGGGTCTGTTGGTCTGTTGTGCTTTGTGGTGGTGGTGGTTTTGTGCGAAGGGGGAGAGGGTGGTGGTGGTCCCTTTAAAATCCTGAGGAAACACCTGAGGAAGGAAGGCAAAGGGGTGAGTGCTGGGAGGGTGGATGTTAGCAGGGATCCAGTGGCTTGTGGGGTGTGCGTGGTGGGGAAGGCGCGCGCCTGCCTCAGGCAGAGGTGAGAGCCTATGGGAAAGCGGGGGGACACCTGGAGCCTGAGGGCGTGCAGGAAGGATGTCAGCTGAGTTGTAGCTGAGAGTTAGTCGTGCGTTTTGTTTGTTGGTTGGTAGTAGTCTTTGGAGAAGGGGCGGAGGGTGGAGAGGGTTCCTTGAAAAAGCTAAGGAAAGTTGACGCAAGGGGGTGGATGGGGCGGGCGGTGGGCCTGAAGGGGCGAGTGCTGGGAGGGTGGAGGGGGGCGGGGACCCGGGTGAGTGTGTGGCGTGCGTGGTGGGGGTTTGGTCTGTGGGGCAGCGGGGAGAGCTGAGGGGGCTGTATGCTGAGGGACCCCGCGAGCCTGAGGGAGTGCAGTAAGGCTGTCAGGGGAGCTGCAGCTGACAGCTGACAGCCTGGGGGTTTTTTGGTTTGTTTTTCTTGCGTTTGTTTGTTTTTTGTTTTTTTTTTTTGGAGAAGGGGAAGAGGGTGGTGTGGGTCCTTCTATGAAGCTAAGGCAAGATGGCCGAACTGGGGGTGTGTGTGGGGGTGCACGTGTGTGTGAAGGGGCGACTTCTGGGCCAGTCTCTGGGGGCGGGGAGGCGCTTGCGGGTGGCGCCTGCGGGGTGTGCGTTGCGTGCGTTGCGTGCGTTGCGTGCGTGGGTGTTGCGCGCGTGGGGCAGAGGCGAGCGCCGAAGGGTATGCTGAGGGACCCCAGGCGCCCGCCAGAGGGAGTGCAGTAAGGCTGTCAGCGGACCTCAGCTGACAGGTAAGCCAGCTGGTTTGGAGTTTTTGGCGAAGGGGCGGAGGGTGGAGCGGGTCCTTTGAGCAACCAGAGGAAGGAGGTCCGGAAGGGGGGGGGTGAAGGGGTGAGCGCTGGGAGGGTGGAGGGGGGCGGGGCCCGGCGGGCCTGCGTGGTGGGGGTTGGCGTGCGTGCGTGGGGCAGAGAGGAGAGCGGAAGGGATTGCGGAGGGACGCTGGCAGGCGCGGTGGGAGAGAGGTCAGGCTGCCAGTGGAGCTGCAGCTGACAGCTTCCAGGGAGGAGAGTTTTTGAGAAGGGGCAGAGGGTGGAGAGGGTCCCTTGAAAAAGCTGAGGAAAGATGGCAGGAAGGGGGGGTGAAGGGGTGAGGGGTGGGAGGGTGGAGGGGGGCGGGGCCCCGCTTGCCTGGTGGGGCAGAGGGGAGAGCAGAAGGGAATGCTGAGGGACCCCGCGAGCCTGAGGGAGTGCAGTAAGGGTGTCAGGGGAGCTCCAGCTGACAGGTGACAGTGCGGTGTTTTTTTTTTTTTTTTTCGTTGGGTTGATTTTTGGGTCTGTTGGTCTGTTGTGCTTTGTGGTGGTGGTGGTTTTGTGCGAAGGGGGAGAGGGTGGTGGTGGTCCCTTTAAAATCCTGAGGAAACACCTGAGGAAGGAAGGCAAAGGGGTGAGTGCTGGGAGGGTGGATGTTAGCAGGGATCCAGTGGCTTGTGGGGTGTGCGTGGTGGGGAAGGCGCGCGCCTGCCTCAGGCAGAGGTGAGAGCCTATGGGAAAGCGGGGGGACACCTGGAGCCTGAGGGCGTGCAGGAAGGATGTCAGCTGAGTTGTAGCTGAGAGTTAGTCGTGCGTTTTGTTTGTTGGTTGGTAGTAGTCTTTTGAGAAGGGGCGGAGGGTGGAGAGGGTTCCTTGAAAAAGCTAAGGAAAGTTGACGCAAGGGGGTGGATGGGGCGGGCGGTGGGCCTGAAGGGGCGAGTGCTGGGAGGGTGGAGGGGGGCGGGGACCCGGGTGAGTGTGTGGCGTGCGTGGTGGGGGTTTGGTCTGTGGGGCAGCGGGGAGAGCTGAGGGGGCTGTATGCTGAGGGACCCCGCGAGCCTGAGGGAGTGCAGTAAGGCTGTCAGGGGAGCTGCAGCTGACAGCTGACAGCCTGGGGGTTTTTTGGTTTGTTTTTCTTGTGTTTGTTTGTTTTTTGTTTTTTTTTTTTGGAGAAGGGGAAGAGGGTGGTGTGGGTCCTTCTATGAAGCTAAGGCAAGATGGCCGAACTGGGGGTGTGTGTGGGGGTGTGTGTGGGGGTGTGTGTGGGGGGTGCACGTGTGTGTGAAGGGGCGACTTCTGGGCCAGTCTCTGGGGGCGGGGAGGCGCTTGCGGGTGGCGCCTGCGGGGTGTGCGTTGCGTGCGTTGCGTGCGTGGGTGTTGCGCGCGTGGGGCAGAGGCGAGCGCCGAAGGGTATGCTGAGGGACCCCAGGCGCCCGCCAGAGGGAGTGCAGTAAGGCTGTCAGCGGACCTCAGCTGACAGGTAAGCCAGCTGGTTTGGAGTTTTTGGCGAAGGGGCGGAGGGTGGAGCGGGTCCTTTGAGCAACCAGAGGAAGGAGGTCCGGAAGGGGGGGGGTGAAGGGGTGAGCGCTGGGAGGGTGGAGGGGGGCGGGGCCCGGCGGGCCTGCGTGGTGGGGGTTGGCGTGCGTGCGTGGGGCAGAGAGGAGAGCGGAAGGGATTGCGGAGGGACGCTGGCAGGCGCGGTGGGAGAGAGGTCAGGCTGCCAGTGGAGCTGCAGCTGACAGCTTCCAGGGAGGAGAGTTTTTGAGAAGGGGCAGAGGGTGGAGAGGGTCCCTTGAAAAAGCTGAGGAAAGATGGCAGGAAGGGGGGGTGAAGGGGTGAGGGGTGGGAGGGTGGAGGGGGGCGGGGCCCCGCTTGCCTGGTGGGGCAGAGGGGAGAGCAGAAGGGAATGCTGAGGGACCCCGCGAGCCTGAGGGAGTGCAGTAAGGGTGTCAGGGGAGCTCCAGCTGACAGGTGACAGTGCGGTGTTTTTTTTTTTTTTTTTCGTTGGGTTGATTTTTGGGTCTGTTGGTCTGTTGTGCTTTGTGGTGGTGGTGGTTTTGTGCGAAGGGGGAGAGGGTGGTGGTGGTCCCTTTAAAATCCTGAGGAAACACCTGAGGAAGGAAGGCAAAGGGGTGAGTGCTGGGAGGGTGGATGTTAGCAGGGATCCAGTGGCTTGTGGGGTGTGCGTGGTGGGGAAGGCGCGCGCCTGCCTCAGGCAGAGGTGAGAGCCTATGGGAAAGCGGGGGGACACCTGGAGCCTGAGGGCGTGCAGGAAGGATGTCAGCTGAGTTGTAGCTGAGAGTTAGTCGTGCGTTTTGTTTGTTGGTTGGTAGTAGTCTTTTGAGAAGGGGCGGAGGGTGGAGAGGGTTCCTTGAAAAAGCTAAGGAAAGTTGACGCAAGGGGGTGGATGGGGCGGGCGGTGGGCCTGAAGGGGCGAGTGCTGGGAGGGTGGAGGGGGGCGGGGACCCGGGTGAGTGTGTGGCGTGCGTGGTGGGGGTTTGGTCTGTGGGGCAGCGGGGAGAGCTGAGGGGGCTGTATGCTGAGGGACCCCGCGAGCCTGAGGGAGTGCAGTAAGGCTGTCAGGGGAGCTGCAGCTGACAGCTGACAGCCTGGGGGTTTTTTGGTTTGTTTTTCTTGCGTTTGTTTGTTTTTTGTTTTTTTTTTTTGGAGAAGGGGAAGAGGGTGGTGTGGGTCCTTCTATGAAGCTAAGGCAAGATGGCCGAACTGGGGGTGTGTGTGGGGGTGTGTGTGGGGGTGCACGTGTGTGTGAAGGGGCGACTTCTGGGCCAGTCTCTGGGGGCGGGGAGGCGCTTGCGGGTGGCGCCTGCGGGGTGTGCGTTGCGTGCGTTGCGTGCGTTGCGTGCGTGGGTGTTGCGCGCGTGGGGCAGAGGCGAGCGCCGAAGGGTATGCTGAGGGACCCCAGGCGCCCGCCAGAGGGAGTGCAGTAAGGCTGTCAGCGGACCTCAGCTGACAGGTAAGCCAGCTGGTTTGGAGTTTTTGGCGAAGGGGCGGAGGGTGGAGCGGGTCCTTTGAGCAACCAGAGGAAGGAGGTCCGGAAGGGGGGGGGTGAAGGGGTGAGCGCTGGGAGGGTGGAGGGGGGCGGGGCCCGGCGGGCCTGCGTGGTGGGGGTTGGCGTGCGTGCGTGGGGCAGAGAGGAGAGCGGAAGGGATTGCGGAGGGACGCTGGCAGGCGCGGTGGGAGAGAGGTCAGGCTGCCAGTGGAGCTGCAGCTGACAGCTTCCAGGGAGGAGAGTTTTTGAGAAGGGGCAGAGGGTGGAGAGGGTCCCTTGAAAAAGCTGAGGAAAGATGGCAGGAAGGGGGGGTGAAGGGGTGAGGGGTGGGAGGGTGGAGGGGGGCGGGGCCCCGCTTGCCTGGTGGGGCAGAGGGGAGAGCAGAAGGGAATGCTGAGGGACCCCGCGAGCCTGAGGGAGTGCAGTAAGGGTGTCAGGGGAGCTCCAGCTGACAGGTGACAGTGCGGTGTTTTTTTTTTTTTTTTTCGTTGGGTTGATTTTTGGGTCTGTTGGTCTGTTGTGCTTTGTGGTGGTGGTGGTTTTGTGCGAAGGGGGAGAGGGTGGTGGTGGTCCCTTTAAAATCCTGAGGAAACACCTGAGGAAGGAAGGCAAAGGGGTGAGTGCTGGGAGGGTGGATGTTAGCAGGGATCCAGTGGCTTGTGGGGTGTGCGTGGTGGGGAAGGCGCGCGCCTGCCTCAGGCAGAGGTGAGAGCCTATGGGAAAGCGGGGGGACACCTGGAGCCTGAGGGCGTGCAGGAAGGATGTCAGCTGAGTTGTAGCTGAGAGTTAGTCGTGCGTTTTGTTTGTTGGTTGGTAGTAGTCTTTTGAGAAGGGGCGGAGGGTGGAGAGGGTTCCTTGAAAAAGCTAAGGAAAGTTGACGCAAGGGGGTGGATGGGGCGGGCGGTGGGCCTGAAGGGGCGAGTGCTGGGAGGGTGGAGGGGGGCGGGGACCCGGGTGAGTGTGTGGCGTGCGTGGTGGGGGTTTGGTCTGTGGGGCAGCGGGGAGAGCTGAGGGGGCTGTATGCTGAGGGACCCCGCGAGCCTGAGGGAGTGCAGTAAGGCTGTCAGGGGAGCTGCAGCTGACAGCTGACAGCCTGGGGGTTTTTTGGTTTGTTTTTCTTGTGTTTGTTTGTTTTTTGTTTTTTTTTTTTGGAGAAGGGGAAGAGGGTGGTGTGGGTCCTTCTATGAAGCTAAGGCAAGATGGCCGAACTGGGGGTGTGTGTGGGGGTGTGTGTGGGGGTGTGTGTGGGGGGTGCACGTGTGTGTGAAGGGGCGACTTCTGGGCCAGTCTCTGGGGGCGGGGAGGCGCTTGCGGGTGGCGCCTGCGGGGTGTGCGTTGCGTGCGTTGCGTGCGTGGGTGTTGCGCGCGTGGGGCAGAGGCGAGCGCCGAAGGGTATGCTGAGGGACCCCAGGCGCCCGCCAGAGGGAGTGCAGTAAGGCTGTCAGCGGACCTCAGCTGACAGGTAAGCCAGCTGGTTTGGAGTTTTTGGCGAAGGGGCGGAGGGTGGAGCGGGTCCTTTGAGCAACCAGAGGAAGGAGGTCCGGAAGGGGGGGGGTGAAGGGGTGAGCGCTGGGAGGGTGGAGGGGGGCGGGGCCCGGCGGGCCTGCGTGGTGGGGGTTGGCGTGCGTGCGTGGGGCAGAGAGGAGAGCGGAAGGGATTGCGGAGGGACGCTGGCAGGCGCGGTGGGAGAGAGGTCAGGCTGCCAGTGGAGCTGCAGCTGACAGCTTCCAGGGAGGAGAGTTTTTGAGAAGGGGCAGAGGGTGGAGAGGGTCCCTTGAAAAAGCTGAGGAAAGATGGCAGGAAGGGGGGGTGAAGGGGTGAGGGGTGGGAGGGTGGAGGGGGGCGGGGCCCCGCTTGCCTGGTGGGGCAGAGGGGAGAGCAGAAGGGAATGCTGAGGGACCCCGCGAGCCTGAGGGAGTGCAGTAAGGGTGTCAGGGGAGCTCCAGCTGACAGGTGACAGTGCGGTGTTTTTTTTTTTTTTTTCGTTGGGTTGATTTTTGGGTCTGTTGGTCTGTTGTGCTTTGTGGTGGTGGTGGTTTTGTGCGAAGGGGGAGAGGGTGGTGGTGGTCCCTTTAAAATCCTGAGGAAACACCTGAGGAAGGAAGGCAAAGGGGTGAGTGCTGGGAGGGTGGATGTTAGCAGGGATCCAGTGGCTTGTGGGGTGTGCGTGGTGGGGAAGGCGCGCGCCTGCCTCAGGCAGAGGTGAGAGCCTATGGGAAAGCGGGGGGACACCTGGAGCCTGAGGGCGTGCAGGAAGGATGTCAGCTGAGTTGTAGCTGAGAGTTAGTCGTGCGTTTTGTTTGTTGGTTGGTAGTAGTCTTTTGAGAAGGGGCGGAGGGTGGAGAGGGTTCCTTGAAAAAGCTAAGGAAAGTTGACGCAAGGGGGTGGATGGGGCGGGCGGTGGGCCTGAAGGGGCGAGTGCTGGGAGGGTGGAGGGGGGCGGGGACCCGGGTGAGTGTGTGGCGTGCGTGGTGGGGGTTTGGTCTGTGGGGCAGCGGGGAGAGCTGAGGGGTCTGTATGCTGAGGGACCCCGCGAGCCTGAGGGAGTGCAGTAAGGCTGTCAGGGGAGCTGCAGCTGACAGCTGACAGCCTGGGGGTTTTTTGGTTTGTTTTTCTTGCGTTTGTTTGTTTTTTGTTTTTTTTTTTTGGAGAAGGGGAAGAGGGTGGTGTGGGTCCTTCTATGAAGCTAAGGCAAGATGGCCGAACTGGGGGTGTGTGTGGGGGTGTGTGTGGGGGTGTGTGTGGGGGGTGCACGTGTGTGTGAAGGGGCGACTTCTGGGCCAGTCTCTGGGGGCGGGGAGGCGCTTGCGGGTGGCGCCTGCGGGGTGTGCGTTGCGTGCGTTGCGTGCGTGGGTGTTGCGCGCGTGGGGCAGAGGCGAGCGCCGAAGGGTATGCTGAGGGACCCCAGGCGCCCGCCAGAGGGAGTGCAGTAAGGCTGTCAGCGGACCTCAGCTGACAGGTAAGCCAGCTGGTTTGGAGTTTTTGGCGAAGGGGCGGAGGGTGGAGCGGGTCCTTTGAGCAACCAGAGGAAGGAGGTCCGGAAGGGGGGGGGTGAAGGGGTGAGCGCTGGGAGGGTGGAGGGGGGCGGGGCCCGGCGGGCCTGCGTGGTGGGGGTTGGCGTGCGTGCGTGGGGCAGAGAGGAGAGCGGAAGGGATTGCGGAGGGACGCTGGCAGGCGCGGTGGGAGAGAGGTCAGGCTGCCAGTGGAGCTGCAGCTGACAGCTTCCAGGGAGGAGAGTTTTTGAGAAGGGGCAGAGGGTGGAGAGGGTCCCTTGAAAAAGCTGAGGAAAGATGGCAGGAAGGGGGGGTGAAGGGGTGAGGGGTGGGAGGGTGGAGGGGGGCGGGGCCCCGCTTGCCTGGTGGGGCAGAGGGGAGAGCAGAAGGGAATGCTGAGGGACCCCGCGAGCCTGAGGGAGTGCAGTAAGGGTGTCAGGGGAGCTCCAGCTGACAGGTGACAGTGCGGTGTTTTTTTTTTTTTTCGTTGGGTTGATTTTTGGGTCTGTTGGTCTGTTGTGCTTTGTGGTGGTGGTGGTTTTGTGCGAAGGGGGAGAGGGTGGTGTTGGTCCCTTTAAAATCCTGAGGAAACACCTGAGGAAGGAAGGCAAAGGGGTGAGTGCTGGGAGGGTGGATGTTAGCAGGGATCCAGTGGCTTGTGGGGTGTGCGTGGTGGGGAAGGCGCGCGCCTGCCTCAGGCAGAGGTGAGAGCCTATGGGAAAGCGGGGGGACACCTGGAGCCTGAGGGCGTGCAGGAAGGATGTCAGCTGAGTTGTAGCTGAGAGTTAGTCGTGCGTTTTGTTTGTTGGTTGGTAGTAGTCTTTTGAGAAGGGGCGGAGGGTGGAGAGGGTTCCTTGAAAAAGCTAAGGAAAGTTGACGCAAGGGGGTGGATGGGGCGGGCGGTGGGCCTGAAGGGGCGAGTGCTGGGAGGGTGGAGGGGGGCGGGGACCCGGGTGAGTGTGTGGCGTGCGTGGTGGGGGTTTGGTCTGTGGGGCAGCGGGGAGAGCTGAGGGGGCTGTATGCTGAGGGACCCCGCGAGCCTGAGGGAGTGCAGTAAGGCTGTCAGGGGAGCTGCAGCTGACAGCTGACAGCCTGGGGGTTTTTTGGTTTGTTTTTCTTGTGTTTGTTTGTTTTTTGTTTTTTTTTTTTGGAGAAGGGGAAGAGGGTGGTGTGGGTCCTTCTATGAAGCTAAGGCAAGATGGCCGAACTGGGGGTGTGTGTGGGGGTGTGTGTGGGGGTGCACGTGTGTGTGAAGGGGCGACTTCTGGGCCAGTCTCTGGGGGCGGGGAGGCGCTTGCGGGTGGCGCCTGCGGGGTGTGCGTTGCGTGCGTTGCGTGCGTTGCGTGCGTGGGTGTTGCGCGCGTGGGGCAGAGGCGAGCGCCGAAGGGTATGCTGAGGGACCCCAGGCGCCCGCCAGAGGGAGTGCAGTAAGGCTGTCAGCGGACCTCAGCTGACAGGTAAGCCAGCTGGTTTGGAGTTTTTGGCGAAGGGGCGGAGGGTGGAGCGGGTCCTTTGAGCAACCAGAGGAAGGAGGTCCGGAAGGGGGGGGGTGAAGGGGTGAGCGCTGGGAGGGTGGAGGGGGGCGGGGCCCGGCGGGCCTGCGTGGTGGGGGTTGGCGTGCGTGCGTGGGGCAGAGAGGAGAGCGGAAGGGATTGCGGAGGGACGCTGGCAGGCGCGGTGGGAGAGAGGTCAGGCTGCCAGTGGAGCTGCAGCTGACAGCTTCCAGGGAGGAGAGTTTTTGAGAAGGGGCAGAGGGTGGAGAGGGTCCCTTGAAAAAGCTGAGGAAAGATGGCAGGAAGGGGGGGTGAAGGGGTGAGGGGTGGGAGGGTGGAGGGGGGCGGGGCCCCGCTTGCCTGGTGGGGCAGAGGGGAGAGCAGAAGGGAATGCTGAGGGACCCCGCGAGCCTGAGGGAGTGCAGTAAGGGTGTCAGGGGAGCTCCAGCTGACAGGTGACAGTGCGGTGTTTTTTTTTTTTTTTCGTTGGGTTGATTTTTGGGTCTGTTGGTCTGTTGTGCTTTGTGGTGGTGGTGGTTTTGTGCGAAGGGGGAGAGGGTGGTGGTGGTCCCTTTAAAATCCTGAGGAAACACCTGAGGAAGGAAGGCAAAGGGGTGAGTGCTGGGAGGGTGGATGTTAGCAGGGATCCAGTGGCTTGTGGGGTGTGCGTGGTGGGGAAGGCGCGCGCCTGCCTCAGGCAGAGGTGAGAGCCTATGGGAAAGCGGGGGGACACCTGGAGCCTGAGGGCGTGCAGGAAGGATGTCAGCTGAGTTGTAGCTGAGAGTTAGTCGTGCGTTTTGTTTGTTGGTTGGTAGTAGTCTTTTGAGAAGGGGCGGAGGGTGGAGAGGGTTCCTTGAAAAAGCTAAGGAAAGTTGACGCAAGGGGGTGGATGGGGCGGGCGGTGGGCCTGAAGGGGCGAGTGCTGGGAGGGTGGAGGGGGGCGGGGACCCGGGTGAGTGTGTGGCGTGCGTGGTGGGGGTTTGGTCTGTGGGGCAGCGGGGAGAGCTGAGGGGGCTGTATGCTGAGGGACCCCGCGAGCCTGAGGGAGTGCAGTAAGGCTGTCAGGGGAGCTGCAGCTGACAGCTGACAGCCTGGGGGTTTTTTGGTTTGTTTTTCTTGTGTTTGTTTTTTGTTTTTTTTTTTTGGAGAAGGGGAAGAGGGTGGTGTGGGTCCTTCTATGAAGCTAAGGCAAGATGGCCGAACTGGGGGTGTGTGTGGGGGTGTGTGTGGGGGTGTGTGTGGGGGTGCACGTGTGTGTGAAGGGGCGACTTCTGGGCCAGTCTCTGGGGGCGGGGAGGCGCTTGCGGGTGGCGCCTGCGGGGTGTGCGTTGCGTGCGTTGCGTGCGTGGGTGTTGCGCGCGTGGGGCAGAGGCGAGCGCCGAAGGGTATGCTGAGGGACCCCAGGCGCCCGCCAGAGGGAGTGCAGTAAGGCTGTCAGCGGACCTCAGCTGACAGGTAAGCCAGCTGGTTTGGAGTTTTTGGCGAAGGGGCGGAGGGTGGAGCGGGTCCTTTGAGCAACCAGAGGAAGGAGGTCCGGAAGGGGGGGGGTGAAGGGGTGAGCGCTGGGAGGGTGGAGGGGGGCGGGGCCCGGCGGGCCTGCGTGGTGGGGGTTGGCGTGCGTGCGTGGGGCAGAGAGGAGAGCGGAAGGGATTGCGGAGGGACGCTGGCAGGCGCGGTGGGAGAGAGGTCAGGCTGCCAGTGGAGCTGCAGCTGACAGCTTCCAGGGAGGAGAGTTTTTGAGAAGGGGCAGAGGGTGGAGAGGGTCCCTTGAAAAAGCTGAGGAAAGATGGCAGGAAGGGGGGGTGAAGGGGTGAGGGGTGGGAGGGTGGAGGGGGGCGGGGCCCCGCTTGCCTGGTGGGGCAGAGGGGAGAGCAGAAGGGAATGCTGAGGGACCCCGCGAGCCTGAGGGAGTGCAGTAAGGGTGTCAGGGGAGCTCCAGCTGACAGGTGACAGTGCGGTGTTTTTTTTTTTTTTTCGTTGGGTTGATTTTTGGGTCTGTTGGTCTGTTGTGCTTTGTGGTGGTGGTGGTTTTGTGCGAAGGGGGAGAGGGTGGTGGTGGTCCCTTTAAAATCCTGAGGAAACACCTGAGGAAGGAAGGCAAAGGGGTGAGTGCTGGGAGGGTGGATGTTAGCAGGGATCCAGTGGCTTGTGGGGTGTGCGTGGTGGGGAAGGCGCGCGCCTGCCTCAGGCAGAGGTGAGAGCCTATGGGAAAGCGGGGGGACACCTGGAGCCTGAGGGCGTGCAGGAAGGATGTCAGCTGAGTTGTAGCTGAGAGTTAGTCGTGCGTTTTGTTTGTTGGTTGGTAGTAGTCTTTTGAGAAGGGGCGGAGGGTGGAGAGGGTTCCTTGAAAAAGCTAAGGAAAGTTGACGCAAGGGGGTGGATGGGGCGGGCGGTGGGCCTGAAGGGGCGAGTGCTGGGAGGGTGGAGGGGGGCGGGGACCCGGGTGAGTGTGTGGCGTGCGTGGTGGGGGTTTGGTCTGTGGGGCAGCGGGGAGAGCTGAGGGGGCTGTATGCTGAGGGACCCCGCGAGCCTGAGGGAGTGCAGTAAGGCTGTCAGGGGAGCTGCAGCTGACAGCTGACAGCCTGGGGGTTTTTTGGTTTGTTTTTCTTGTGTTTGTTTGTTTTTTGTTTTTTTTTTTTTGGAGAAGGGGAAGAGGGTGGTGTGGGTCCTTCTATGAAGCTAAGGCAAGATGGCCGAACTGGGGGTGTGTGTGGGGGTGTGTGTGGGGGTGCACGTGTGTGTGAAGGGGCGACTTCTGGGCCAGTCTCTGGGGGCGGGGAGGCGCTTGCGGGTGGCGCCTGCGGGGTGTGCGTTGCGTGCGTTGCGTGCGTTGCGTGCGTGGGTGTTGCGCGCGTGGGGCAGAGGCGAGCGCCGAAGGGTATGCTGAGGGACCCCAGGCGCCCGCCAGAGGGAGTGCAGTAAGGCTGTCAGCGGACCTCAGCTGACAGGTAAGCCAGCTGGTTTGGAGTTTTTGGCGAAGGGGCGGAGGGTGGAGCGGGTCCTTTGAGCAACCAGAGGAAGGAGGTCCGGAAGGGGGGGGGTGAAGGGGTGAGCGCTGGGAGGGTGGAGGGGGGCGGGGCCCGGCGGGCCTGCGTGGTGGGGGTTGGCGTGCGTGCGTGGGGCAGAGAGGAGAGCGGAAGGGATTGCGGAGGGACGCTGGCAGGCGCGGTGGGAGAGAGGTCAGGCTGCCAGTGGAGCTGCAGCTGACAGCTTCCAGGGAGGAGAGTTTTTGAGAAGGGGCAGAGGGTGGAGAGGGTCCCTTGAAAAAGCTGAGGAAAGATGGCAGGAAGGGGGGGTGAAGGGGTGAGGGGTGGGAGGGTGGAGGGGGGCGGGGCCCCGCTTGCCTGGTGGGGCAGAGGGGAGAGCAGAAGGGAATGCTGAGGGACCCCGCGAGCCTGAGGGAGTGCAGTAAGGGTGTCAGGGGAGCTCCAGCTGACAGGTGACAGTGCGGTGTTTTTTTTTTTTTTTCGTTGGGTTGATTTTTGGGTCTGTTGGTCTGTTGTGCTTTGTGGTGGTGGTGGTTTTGTGCGAAGGGGGAGAGGGTGGTGGTGGTCCCTTTAAAATCCTGAGGAAACACCTGAGGAAGGAAGGCAAAGGGGTGAGTGCTGGGAGGGTGGATGTTAGCAGGGATCCAGTGGCTTGTGGGGTGTGCGTGGTGGGGAAGGCGCGCGCCTGCCTCAGGCAGAGGTGAGAGCCTATGGGAAAGCGGGGGGACACCTGGAGCCTGAGGGCGTGCAGGAAGGATGTCAGCTGAGTTGTAGCTGAGAGTTAGTCGTGCGTTTTGTTTGTTGGTTGGTAGTAGTCTTTTGAGAAGGGGCGGAGGGTGGAGAGGGTTCCTTGAAAAAGCTAAGGAAAGTTGACGCAAGGGGGTGGATGGGGCGGGCGGTGGGCCTGAAGGGGCGAGTGCTGGGAGGGTGGAGGGGGGCGGGGACCCGGGTGAGTGTGTGGCGTGCGTGGTGGGGGTTTGGTCTGTGGGGCAGCGGGGAGAGCTGAGGGGGCTGTATGCTGAGGGACCCCGCGAGCCTGAGGGAGTGCAGTAAGGCTGTCAGGGGAGCTGCAGCTGACAGCTGACAGCCTGGGGGTTTTTTGGTTTGTTTTTCTTGTGTTTGTTTGTTTTTTGTTTTTTTTTTTTGGAGAAGGGGAAGAGGGTGGTGTGGGTCCTTCTATGAAGCTAAGGCAAGATGGCCGAACTGGGGGTGTGTGTGGGGGTGTGTGTGGGGGTGCACGTGTGTGTGAAGGGGCGACTTCTGGGCCAGTCTCTGGGGGCGGGGAGGCGCTTGCGGGTGGCGCCTGCGGGGTGTGCGTTGCGTGCGTTGCGTGCGTTGCGTGCGTGGGTGTTGCGCGCGTGGGGCAGAGGCGAGCGCCGAAGGGTATGCTGAGGGACCCCAGGCGCCCGCCAGAGGGAGTGCAGTAAGGCTGTCAGCGGACCTCAGCTGACAGGTAAGCCAGCTGGTTTGGAGTTTTTGGCGAAGGGGCGGAGGGTGGAGCGGGTCCTTTGAGCAACCAGAGGAAGGAGGTCCGGAAGGGGGGGGGTGAAGGGGTGAGCGCTGGGAGGGTGGAGGGGGGCGGGGCCCGGCGGGCCTGCGTGGTGGGGGTTGGCGTGCGTGCGTGGGGCAGAGAGGAGAGCGGAAGGGATTGCGGAGGGACGCTGGCAGGCGCGGTGGGAGAGAGGTCAGGCTGCCAGTGGAGCTGCAGCTGACAGCTTCCAGGGAGGAGAGTTTTTGAGAAGGGGCAGAGGGTGGAGAGGGTCCCTTGAAAAAGCTGAGGAAAGATGGCAGGAAGGGGGGGTGAAGGGGTGAGGGGTGGGAGGGTGGAGGGGGGCGGGGCCCCGCTTGCCTGGTGGGGCAGAGGGGAGAGCAGAAGGGAATGCTGAGGGACCCCGCGAGCCTGAGGGAGTGCAGTAAGGGTGTCAGGGGAGCTCCAGCTGACAGGTGACAGTGCGGTGTTTTTTTTTTTTTTTCGTTGGGTTGATTTTTGGGTCTGTTGGTCTGTTGTGCTTTGTGGTGGTGGTGGTTTTGTGCGAAGGGGGAGAGGGTGGTGGTGGTCCCTTTAAAATCCTGAGGAAACACCTGAGGAAGGAAGGCAAAGGGGTGAGTGCTGGGAGGGTGGATGTTAGCAGGGATCCAGTGGCTTGTGGGGTGTGCGTGGTGGGGAAGGCGCGCGCCTGCCTCAGGCAGAGGTGAGAGCCTATGGGAAAGCGGGGGGACACCTGGAGCCTGAGGGCGTGCAGGAAGGATGTCAGCTGAGTTGTAGCTGAGAGTTAGTCGTGCGTTTTGTTTGTTGGTTGGTAGTAGTCTTTTGAGAAGGGGCGGAGGGTGGAGAGGGTTCCTTGAAAAAGCTAAGGAAAGTTGACGCAAGGGGGTGGATGGGGCGGGCGGTGGGCCTGAAGGGGCGAGTGCTGGGAGGGTGGAGGGGGGCGGGGACCCGGGTGAGTGTGTGGCGTGCGTGGTGGGGGTTTGGTCTGTGGGGCAGCGGGGAGAGCTGAGGGGGCTGTATGCTGAGGGACCCCGCGAGCCTGAGGGAGTGCAGTAAGGCTGTCAGGGGAGCTGCAGCTGACAGCTGACAGCCTGGGGGTTTTTTGGTTTGTTTTTCTTGTGTTTGTTTGTTTTTTGTTTTTTTTTTTTGGAGAAGGGGAAGAGGGTGGTGTGGGTCCTTCTATGAAGCTAAGGCAAGATGGCCGAACTGGGGGTGTGTGTGGGGGTGTGTGTGGGGGTGCACGTGTGTGTGAAGGGGCGGCTTCTGGGCCAGTCTCTGGGGGCGGGGAGGCGCTTGCGGGTGGCGCCTGCGGGGTGTGCGTTGCGTGCGTTGCGTGCGTGGGTGTTGCGCGCGTGGGGCAGAGGCGAGCGCCGAAGGGTATGCTGAGGGACCCCAGGCGCCCGCCAGAGGGAGTGCAGTAAGGCTGTCAGCGGACCTCAGCTGACAGGTAAGCCAGCTGGTTTGGAGTTTTTGGCGAAGGGGCGGAGGGTGGAGCGGGTCCTTTGAGCAACCAGAGGAAGGAGGTCCGGAAGGGGGGGGGTGAAGGGGTGAGCGCTGGGAGGGTGGAGGGGGGCGGGGCCCGGCGGGCCTGCGTGGTGGGGGTTGGCGTGCGTGCGTGGGGCAGAGAGGAGAGCGGAAGGGATTGCGGAGGGACGCTGGCAGGCGCGGTGGGAGAGAGGTCAGGCTGCCAGTGGAGCTGCAGCTGACAGCTTCCAGGGAGGAGAGTTTTTGAGAAGGGGCAGAGGGTGGAGAGGGTCCCTTGAAAAAGCTGAGGAAAGATGGCAGGAAGGGGGGGTGAAGGGGTGAGGGGTGGGAGGGTGGAGGGGGGCGGGGCCCCGCTTGCCTGGTGGGGCAGAGGGGAGAGCAGAAGGGAATGCTGAGGGACCCCGCGAGCCTGAGGGAGTGCAGTAAGGGTGTCAGGGGAGCTCCAGCTGACAGGTGACAGTGCGGTGTTTTTTTTTTTTTTTTCGTTGGGTTGATTTTTGGGTCTGTTGGTCTGTTGTGCTTTGTGGTGGTGGTGGTTTTGTGCGAAGGGGGAGAGGGTGGTGGTGGTCCCTTTAAAATCCTGAGGAAACACCTGAGGAAGGAAGGCAAAGGGGTGAGTGCTGGGAGGGTGGATGTTAGCAGGGATCCAGTGGCTTGTGGGGTGTGCGTGGTGGGGAAGGCGCGCGCCTGCCTCAGGCAGAGGTGAGAGCCTATGGGAAAGCGGGGGGACACCTGGAGCCTGAGGGCGTGCAGGAAGGATGTCAGCTGAGTTGTAGCTGAGAGTTAGTCGTGCGTTTTGTTTGTTGGTTGGTAGTAGTCTTTTGAGAAGGGGCGGAGGGTGGAGAGGGTTCCTTGAAAAAGCTAAGGAAAGTTGACGCAAGGGGGTGGATGGGGCGGGCGGTGGGCCTGAAGGGGCGAGTGCTGGGAGGGTGGAGGGGGGCGGGGACCCGGGTGAGTGTGTGGCGTGCGTGGTGGGGGTTTGGTCTGTGGGGCAGCGGGGAGAGCTGAGGGGTCTGTATGCTGAGGGACCCCGCGAGCCTGAGGGAGTGCAGTAAGGCTGTCAGGGGAGCTGCAGCTGACAGCTGACAGCCTGGGGGTTTTTTGGTTTGTTTTTCTTGTGTTTGTTTGTTTTTTGTTTTTTTTTTTTTGGAGAAGGGGAAGAGGGTGGTGTGGGTCCTTCTATGAAGCTAAGGCAAGATGGCCGAACTGGGGGTGTGTGTGGGGGTGTGTGTGGGGGTGCACGTGTGTGTGAAGGGGCGGCTTCTGGGCCAGTCTCTGGGGGCGGGGAGGCGCTTGCGGGTGGCGCCTGCGGGGTGTGCGTTGCGTGCGTTGCGTGCGTTGCGTGCGTGGGTGTTGCGCGCGTGGGGCAGAGGCGAGCGCCGAAGGGTATGCTGAGGGACCCCAGGCGCCCGCCAGAGGGAGTGCAGTAAGGCTGTCAGCGGACCTCAGCTGACAGGTAAGCCAGCTGGTTTGGAGTTTTTGGCGAAGGGGCGGAGGGTGGAGCGGGTCCTTTGAGCAACCAGAGGAAGGAGGTCCGGAAGGGGGGGGGTGAAGGGGTGAGCGCTGGGAGGGTGGAGGGGGGCGGGGCCCGGCGGGCCTGCGTGGTGGGGGTTGGCGTGCGTGCGTGGGGCAGAGAGGAGAGCGGAAGGGATTGCGGAGGGACGCTGGCAGGCGCGGTGGGAGAGAGGTCAGGCTGCCAGTGGAGCTGCAGCTGACAGCTTCCAGGGAGGAGAGTTTTTGAGAAGGGGCAGAGGGTGGAGAGGGTCCCTTGAAAAAGCTGAGGAAAGATGGCAGGAAGGGGGGGTGAAGGGGTGAGGGGTGGGAGGGTGGAGGGGGGCGGGGCCCCGCTTGCCTGGTGGGGCAGAGGGGAGAGCAGAAGGGAATGCTGAGGGACCCCGCGAGCCTGAGGGAGTGCAGTAAGGGTGTCAGGGGAGCTCCAGCTGACAGGTGACAGTGCGGTGTTTTTTTTTTTTTTTTCGTTGGGTTGATTTTTGGGTCTGTTGGTCTGTTGTGCTTTGTGGTGGTGGTGGTTTTGTGCGAAGGGGGAGAGGGTGGTGTTGGTCCCTTTAAAATCCTGAGGAAACACCTGAGGAAGGAAGGCAAAGGGGTGAGTGCTGGGAGGGTGGATGTTAGCAGGGATCCAGTGGCTTGTGGGGTGTGCGTGGTGGGGAAGGCGCGCGCCTGCCTCAGGCAGAGGTGAGAGCCTATGGGAAAGCGGGGGGACACCTGGAGCCTGAGGGCGTGCAGGAAGGATGTCAGCTGAGTTGTAGCTGAGAGTTAGTCGTGCGTTTTGTTTGTTGGTTGGTAGTAGTCTTTTGAGAAGGGGCGGAGGGTGGAGAGGGTTCCTTGAAAAAGCTAAGGAAAGTTGACGCAAGGGGGTGGATGGGGCGGGCGGTGGGCCTGAAGGGGCGAGTGCTGGGAGGGTGGAGGGGGGCGGGGACCCGGGTGAGTGTGTGGCGTGCGTGGTGGGGGTTTGGTCTGTGGGGCAGCGGGGAGAGCTGAGGGGGCTGTATGCTGAGGGACCCCGCGAGCCTGAGGGAGTGCAGTAAGGCTGTCAGGGGAGCTGCAGCTGACAGCTGACAGCCTGGGGGTTTTTTGGTTTGTTTTTCTTGTGTTTGTTTGTTTTTTTTTTTTTTTTTTTTGGAGAAGGGGAAGAGGGTGGTGTGGGTCCTTCTATGAAGCTAAGGCAAGATGGCCGAACTGGGGGTGTGTGTGGGGGTGTGTGTGGGGGTGCACGTGTGTGTGAAGGGGCGGCTTCTGGGCCAGTCTCTGGGGGCGGGGAGGCGCTTGCGGGTGGCGCCTGCGGGGTGTGCGTTGCGTGCGTTGCGTGCGTTGCGTGCGTGGGTGTTGCGCGCGTGGGGCAGAGGCGAGCGCCGAAGGGTATGCTGAGGGACCCCAGGCGCCCGCCAGAGGGAGTGCAGTAAGGCTGTCAGCGGACCTCAGCTGACAGGTAAGCCAGCTGGTTTGGAGTTTTTGGCGAAGGGGCGGAGGGTGGAGCGGGTCCTTTGAGCAACCAGAGGAAGGAGGTCCGGAAGGGGGGGGGTGAAGGGGTGAGCGCTGGGAGGGTGGAGGGGGGCGGGGCCCGGCGGGCCTGCGTGGTGGGGGTTGGCGTGCGTGCGTGGGGCAGAGAGGAGAGCGGAAGGGATTGCGGAGGGACGCTGGCAGGCGCGGTGGGAGAGAGGTCAGGCTGCCAGTGGAGCTGCAGCTGACAGCTTCCAGGGAGGAGAGTTTTTGAGAAGGGGCAGAGGGTGGAGAGGGTCCCTTGAAAAAGCTGAGGAAAGATGGCAGGAAGGGGGGGTGAAGGGGTGAGGGGTGGGAGGGTGGAGGGGGGCGGGGCCCCGCTTGCCTGGTGGGGCAGAGGGGAGAGCAGAAGGGAATGCTGAGGGACCCCGCGAGCCTGAGGGAGTGCAGTAAGGGTGTCAGGGGAGCTCCAGCTGACAGGTGACAGTGCGGTGTTTTTTTTTTTTTTTCGTTGGGTTGATTTTTGGGTCTGTTGGTCTGTTGTGCTTTGTGGTGGTGGTGGTTTTGTGCGAAGGGGGAGAGGGTGGTGGTGGTCCCTTTAAAATCCTGAGGAAACACCTGAGGAAGGAAGGCAAAGGGGTGAGTGCTGGGAGGGTGGATGTTAGCAGGGATCCAGTGGCTTGTGGGGTGTGCGTGGTGGGGAAGGCGCGCGCCTGCCTCAGGCAGAGGTGAGAGCCTATGGGAAAGCGGGGGGACACCTGGAGCCTGAGGGCGTGCAGGAAGGATGTCAGCTGAGTTGTAGCTGAGAGTTAGTCGTGCGTTTTGTTTGTTGGTTGGTAGTAGTCTTTTGAGAAGGGGCGGAGGGTGGAGAGGGTTCCTTGAAAAAGCTAAGGAAAGTTGACGCAAGGGGGTGGATGGGGCGGGCGGTGGGCCTGAAGGGGCGAGTGCTGGGAGGGTGGAGGGGGGCGGGGACCCGGGTGAGTGTGTGGCGTGCGTGGTGGGGGTTTGGTCTGTGGGGCAGCGGGGAGAGCTGAGGGGGCTGTATGCTGAGGGACCCCGCGAGCCTGAGGGAGTGCAGTAAGGCTGTCAGGGGAGCTGCAGCTGACAGCTGACAGCCTGGGGGTTTTTTGGTTTGTTTTTCTTGTGTTTGTTTGTTTTTTGTTTTTTTTTTTTGGAGAAGGGGAAGAGGGTGGTGTGGGTCCTTCTATGAAGCTAAGGCAAGATGGCCGAACTGGGGGTGTGTGGGGGTGCACGTGTGTGTGAAGGGGCGACTTCTGGGCCAGTCTCTGGGGGCGGGGAGGCGCTTGCGGGTGGCGCCTGCGGGGTGTGCGTTGCGTGCGTTGCGTGCGTTGCGTGCGTGGGTGTTGCGCGCGTGGGGCAGAGGCGAGCGCCGAAGGGTATGCTGAGGGACCCCAGGCGCCCGCCAGAGGGAGTGCAGTAAGGCTGTCAGCGGACCTCAGCTGACAGGTAAGCCAGCTGGTTTGGAGTTTTTGGCGAAGGGGCGGAGGGTGGAGCGGGTCCTTTGAGCAACCAGAGGAAGGAGGTCCGGAGGGGGGGGGGTGAAGGGGTGAGCGCTGGGAGGGTGGAGGGGGGCGGGGCCCGGCGGGCCTGCGTGGTGGGGGTTGGCGTGCGTGCGTGGGGCAGAGAGGAGAGCGGAAGGGATTGCGGAGGGACGCTGGCAGGCGCGGTGGGAGAGAGGTCAGGCTGCCAGTGGAGCTGCAGCTGACAGCTTCCAGGGAGGAGAGTTTTTGAGAAGGGGCAGAGGGTGGAGAGGGTCCCTTGAAAAAGCTGAGGAAAGATGGCAGGAAGGGGGGGTGAAGGGGTGAGGGGTGGGAGGGTGGAGGGGGGCGGGGCCCCGCTTGCCTGGTGGGGCAGAGGGGAGAGCAGAAGGGAATGCTGAGGGACCCCGCGAGCCTGAGGGAGTGCAGTAAGGGTGTCAGGGGAGCTCCAGCTGACAGGTGACAGTGCGGTGTTTTTTTTTTTTTTTTCGTTGGGTTGATTTTTGGGTCTGTTGGTCTGTTGTGCTTTGTGGTGGTGGTGGTTTTGTGCGAAGGGGGAGAGGGTGGTGGTGGTCCCTTTAAAATCCTGAGGAAACACCTGAGGAAGGAAGGCAAAGGGGTGAGTGCTGGGAGGGTGGATGTTAGCAGGGATCCAGTGGCTTGTGGGGTGTGCGTGGTGGGGAAGGCGCGCGCCTGCCTCAGGCAGAGGTGAGAGCCTATGGGAAAGCGGGGGGACACCTGGAGCCTGAGGGCGTGCAGGAAGGATGTCAGCTGAGTTGTAGCTGAGAGTTAGTCGTGCGTTTTGTTTGTTGGTTGGTAGTAGTCTTTTGAGAAGGGGCGGAGGGTGGAGAGGGTTCCTTGAAAAAGCTAAGGAAAGTTGACGCAAGGGGGTGGATGGGGCGGGCGGTGGGCCTGAAGGGGCGAGTGCTGGGAGGGTGGAGGGGGGCGGGGACCCGGGTGAGTGTGTGGCGTGCGTGGTGGGGGTTTGGTCTGTGGGGCAGCGGGGAGAGCTGAGGGGGCTGTATGCTGAGGGACCCCGCGAGCCTGAGGGAGTGCAGTAAGGCTGTCAGGGGAGCTGCAGCTGACAGCTGACAGCCTGGGGGTTTTTTGGTTTGTTTTTCTTGTGTTTGTTTTTTGTTTTTTTTTTTTGGAGAAGGGGAAGAGGGTGGTGTGGGTCCTTCTATGAAGCTAAGGCAAGATGGCCGAACTGGGGGTGTGTGTGGGGGTGTGTGTGGGGGTGTGTGTGGGGGTGCACGTGTGTGTGAAGGGGCGACTTCTGGGCCAGTCTCTGGGGGCGGGGAGGCGCTTGCGGGTGGCGCCTGCGGGGTGTGCGTTGCGTGCGTTGCGTGCGTGGGTGTTGCGCGCGTGGGGCAGAGGCGAGCGCCGAAGGGTATGCTGAGGGACCCCAGGCGCCCGCCAGAGGGAGTGCAGTAAGGCTGTCAGCGGACCTCAGCTGACAGGTAAGCCAGCTGGTTTGGAGTTTTTGGCGAAGGGGCGGAGGGTGGAGCGGGTCCTTTGAGCAACCAGAGGAAGGAGGTCCGGAAGGGGGGGGGTGAAGGGGTGAGCGCTGGGAGGGTGGAGGGGGGCGGGGCCCGGCGGGCCTGCGTGGTGGGGGTTGGCGTGCGTGCGTGGGGCAGAGAGGAGAGCGGAAGGGATTGCGGAGGGACGCTGGCAGGCGCGGTGGGAGAGAGGTCAGGCTGCCAGTGGAGCTGCAGCTGACAGCTTCCAGGGAGGAGAGTTTTTGAGAAGGGGCAGAGGGTGGAGAGGGTCCCTTGAAAAAGCTGAGGAAAGATGGCAGGAAGGGGGGGTGAAGGGGTGAGGGGTGGGAGGGTGGAGGGGGGCGGGGCCCCGCTTGCCTGGTGGGGCAGAGGGGAGAGCAGAAGGGAATGCTGAGGGACCCCGCGAGCCTGAGGGAGTGCAGTAAGGGTGTCAGGGGAGCTCCAGCTGACAGGTGACAGTGCGGTGTTTTTTTTTTTTTTTTCGTTGGGTTGATTTTTGGGTCTGTTGGTCTGTTGTGCTTTGTGGTGGTGGTGGTTTTGTGCGAAGGGGGAGAGGGTGGTGGTGGTCCCTTTAAAATCCTGAGGAAACACCTGAGGAAGGAAGGCAAAGGGGTGAGTGCTGGGAGGGTGGATGTTAGCAGGGATCCAGTGGCTTGTGGGGTGTGCGTGGTGGGGAAGGCGCGCGCCTGCCTCAGGCAGAGGTGAGAGCCTATGGGAAAGCGGGGGGACACCTGGAGCCTGAGGGCGTGCAGGAAGGATGTCAGCTGAGTTGTAGCTGAGAGTTAGTCGTGCGTTTTGTTTGTTGGTTGGTAGTAGTCTTTTGAGAAGGGGCGGAGGGTGGAGAGGGTTCCTTGAAAAAGCTAAGGAAAGTTGACGCAAGGGGGTGGATGGGGCGGGCGGTGGGCCTGAAGGGGCGAGTGCTGGGAGGGTGGAGGGGGGCGGGGACCCGGGTGAGTGTGTGGCGTGCGTGGTGGGGGTTTGGTCTGTGGGGCAGCGGGGAGAGCTGAGGGGGCTGTATGCTGAGGGACCCCGCGAGCCTGAGGGAGTGCAGTAAGGCTGTCAGGGGAGCTGCAGCTGACAGCTGACAGCCTGGGGGTTTTTTGGTTTGTTTTTCTTGTGTTTGTTTGTTTTTTGTTTTTTTTTTTTTGGAGAAGGGGAAGAGGGTGGTGTGGGTCCTTCTATGAAGCTAAGGCAAGATGGCCGAACTGGGGGTGTGTGTGGGGGTGTGTGTGGGGGTGCACGTGTGTGTGAAGGGGCGACTTCTGGGCCAGTCTCTGGGGGCGGGGAGGCGCTTGCGGGTGGCGCCTGCGGGGTGTGCGTTGCGTGCGTTGCGTGCGTGGGTGTTGCGCGCGTGGGGCAGAGGCGAGCGCCGAAGGGTATGCTGAGGGACCCCAGGCGCCCGCCAGAGGGAGTGCAGTAAGGCTGTCAGCGGACCTCAGCTGACAGGTAAGCCAGCTGGTTTGGAGTTTTTGGCGAAGGGGCGGAGGGTGGAGCGGGTCCTTTGAGCAACCAGAGGAAGGAGGTCCGGAAGGGGGGGGGTGAAGGGGTGAGCGCTGGGAGGGTGGAGGGGGGCGGGGCCCGGCGGGCCTGCGTGGTGGGGGTTGGCGTGCGTGCGTGGGGCAGAGAGGAGAGCGGAAGGGATTGCGGAGGGACGCTGGCAGGCGCGGTGGGAGAGAGGTCAGGCTGCCAGTGGAGCTGCAGCTGACAGCTTCCAGGGAGGAGAGTTTTTGAGAAGGGGCAGAGGGTGGAGAGGGTCCCTTGAAAAAGCTGAGGAAAGATGGCAGGAAGGGGGGGTGAAGGGGTGAGGGGTGGGAGGGTGGAGGGGGCGGGGCCCCGCTTGCCTGGTGGGGCAGAGGGGAGAGCAGAAGGGAATGCTGAGGGACCCCGCGAGCCTGAGGGAGTGCAGTAAGGGTGTCAGGGGAGCTCCAGCTGACAGGTGACAGTGCGGTGTTTTTTTTTTTTTTTTCGTTGGGTTGATTTTTGGGTCTGTTGGTCTGTTGTGCTTTGTGGTGGTGGTGGTTTTGTGCGAAGGGGGAGAGGGTGGTGGTGGTCCCTTTAAAATCCTGAGGAAACACCTGAGGAAGGAAGGCAAAGGGGTGAGTGCTGGGAGGGTGGATGTTAGCAGGGATCCAGTGGCTTGTGGGGTGTGCGTGGTGGGGAAGGCGCGCGCCTGCCTCAGGCAGAGGTGAGAGCCTATGGGAAAGCGGGGGGACACCTGGAGCCTGAGGGCGTGCAGGAAGGATGTCAGCTGAGTTGTAGCTGAGAGTTAGTCGTGCGTTTTGTTTGTTGGTTGGTAGTAGTCTTTGGAGAAGGGGCGGAGGGTGGAGAGGGTTCCTTGAAAAAGCTAAGGAAAGTTGACGCAAGGGGGTGGATGGGGCGGGCGGTGGGCCTGAAGGGGCGAGTGCTGGGAGGGTGGAGGGGGGCGGGGACCCGGGTGAGTGTGTGGCGTGCGTGGTGGGGGTTTGGTCTGTGGGGCAGCGGGGAGAGCTGAGGGGGCTGTATGCTGAGGGACCCCGCGAGCCTGAGGGAGTGCAGTAAGGCTGTCAGGGGAGCTGCAGCTGACAGCTGACAGCCTGGGGGTTTTTTGGTTTGTTTTTCTTGTGTTTGTTTGTTTTTTGTTTTTTTTTTTTGGAGAAGGGGAAGAGGGTGGTGTGGGTCCTTCTATGAAGCTAAGGCAAGATGGCCGAACTGGGGGTGTGTGGGGGTGCACGTGTGTGTGAAGGGGCGACTTCTGGGCCAGTCTCTGGGGGCGGGGAGGCGCTTGCGGGTGGCGCCTGCGGGGTGTGCGTTGCGTGCGTTGCGTGCGTTGCGTGCGTGGGTGTTGCGCGCGTGGGGCAGAGGCGAGCGCCGAAGGGTATGCTGAGGGACCCCAGGCGCCCGCCAGAGGGAGTGCAGTAAGGCTGTCAGCGGACCTCAGCTGACAGGTAAGCCAGCTGGTTTGGAGTTTTTGGCGAAGGGGCGGAGGGTGGAGCGGGTCCTTTGAGCAACCAGAGGAAGGAGGTCCGGAGGGGGGGGGGTGAAGGGGTGAGCGCTGGGAGGGTGGAGGGGGGCGGGGCCCGGCGGGCCTGCGTGGTGGGGGTTGGCGTGCGTGCGTGGGGCAGAGAGGAGAGCGGAAGGGATTGCGGAGGGACGCTGGCAGGCGCGGTGGGAGAGAGGTCAGGCTGCCAGTGGAGCTGCAGCTGACAGCTTCCAGGGAGGAGAGTTTTTGAGAAGGGGCAGAGGGTGGAGAGGGTCCCTTGAAAAAGCTGAGGAAAGATGGCAGGAAGGGGGGGTGAAGGGGTGAGGGGTGGGAGGGTGGAGGGGGGCGGGGCCCCGCTTGCCTGGTGGGGCAGAGGGGAGAGCAGAAGGGAATGCTGAGGGACCCCGCGAGCCTGAGGGAGTGCAGTAAGGGTGTCAGGGGAGCTCCAGCTGACAGGTGACAGTGCGGTGTTTTTTTTTTTTTTTTCGTTGGGTTGATTTTTGGGTCTGTTGGTCTGTTGTGCTTTGTGGTGGTGGTGGTTTTGTGCGAAGGGGGAGAGGGTGGTGGTGGTCCCTTTAAAATCCTGAGGAAACACCTGAGGAAGGAAGGCAAAGGGGTGAGTGCTGGGAGGGTGGATGTTAGCAGGGATCCAGTGGCTTGTGGGGTGTGCGTGGTGGGGAAGGCGCGCGCCTGCCTCAGGCAGAGGTGAGAGCCTATGGGAAAGCGGGGGGACACCTGGAGCCTGAGGGCGTGCAGGAAGGATGTCAGCTGAGTTGTAGCTGAGAGTTAGTCGTGCGTTTTGTTTGTTGGTTGGTAGTAGTCTTTTGAGAAGGGGCGGAGGGTGGAGAGGGTTCCTTGAAAAAGCTAAGGAAAGTTGACGCAAGGGGGTGGATGGGGCGGGCGGTGGGCCTGAAGGGGCGAGTGCTGGGAGGGTGGAGGGGGGCGGGGACCCGGGTGAGTGTGTGGCGTGCGTGGTGGGGGTTTGGTCTGTGGGGCAGCGGGGAGAGCTGAGGGGGCTGTATGCTGAGGGACCCCGCGAGCCTGAGGGAGTGCAGTAAGGCTGTCAGGGGAGCTGCAGCTGACAGCTGACAGCCTGGGGGTTTTTTGGTTTGTTTTTCTTGTGTTTGTTTGTTTTTTGTTTTTTTTTTTTGGAGAAGGGGAAGAGGGTGGTGTGGGTCCTTCTATGAAGCTAAGGCAAGATGGCCGAACTGGGGGTGTGTGTGGGGGTGTGTGTGGGGGTGCACGTGTGTGTGAAGGGGCGGCTTCTGGGCCAGTCTCTGGGGGCGGGGAGGCGCTTGCGGGTGGCGCCTGCGGGGTGTGCGTTGCGTGCGTTGCGTGCGTGGGTGTTGCGCGCGTGGGGCAGAGGCGAGCGCCGAAGGGTATGCTGAGGGACCCCAGGCGCCCGCCAGAGGGAGTGCAGTAAGGCTGTCAGCGGACCTCAGCTGACAGGTAAGCCAGCTGGTTTGGAGTTTTTGGCGAAGGGGCGGAGGGTGGAGCGGGTCCTTTGAGCAACCAGAGGAAGGAGGTCCGGAAGGGGGGGGGTGAAGGGGTGAGCGCTGGGAGGGTGGAGGGGGGCGGGGCCCGGCGGGCCTGCGTGGTGGGGGTTGGCGTGCGTGCGTGGGGCAGAGAGGAGAGCGGAAGGGATTGCGGAGGGACGCTGGCAGGCGCGGTGGGAGAGAGGTCAGGCTGCCAGTGGAGCTGCAGCTGACAGCTTCCAGGGAGGAGAGTTTTTGAGAAGGGGCAGAGGGTGGAGAGGGTCCCTTGAAAAAGCTGAGGAAAGATGGCAGGAAGGGGGGGTGAAGGGGTGAGGGGTGGGAGGGTGGAGGGGGGCGGGGCCCCGCTTGCCTGGTGGGGCAGAGGGGAGAGCAGAAGGGAATGCTGAGGGACCCCGCGAGCCTGAGGGAGTGCAGTAAGGGTGTCAGGGGAGCTCCAGCTGACAGGTGACAGTGCGGTGTTTTTTTTTTTTTTTTCGTTGGGTTGATTTTTGGGTCTGTTGGTCTGTTGTGCTTTGTGGTGGTGGTGGTTTTGTGCGAAGGGGGAGAGGGTGGTGGTGGTCCCTTTAAAATCCTGAGGAAACACCTGAGGAAGGAAGGCAAAGGGGTGAGTGCTGGGAGGGTGGATGTTAGCAGGGATCCAGTGGCTTGTGGGGTGTGCGTGGTGGGGAAGGCGCGCGCCTGCCTCAGGCAGAGGTGAGAGCCTATGGGAAAGCGGGGGGACACCTGGAGCCTGAGGGCGTGCAGGAAGGATGTCAGCTGAGTTGTAGCTGAGAGTTAGTCGTGCGTTTTGTTTGTTGGTTGGTAGTAGTCTTTTGAGAAGGGGCGGAGGGTGGAGAGGGTTCCTTGAAAAAGCTAAGGAAAGTTGACGCAAGGGGGTGGATGGGGCGGGCGGTGGGCCTGAAGGGGCGAGTGCTGGGAGGGTGGAGGGGGGCGGGGACCCGGGTGAGTGTGTGGCGTGCGTGGTGGGGGTTTGGTCTGTGGGGCAGCGGGGAGAGCTGAGGGGTCTGTATGCTGAGGGACCCCGCGAGCCTGAGGGAGTGCAGTAAGGCTGTCAGGGGAGCTGCAGCTGACAGCTGACAGCCTGGGGGTTTTTTGGTTTGTTTTTCTTGTGTTTGTTTGTTTTTTGTTTTTTTTTTTTTGGAGAAGGGGAAGAGGGTGGTGTGGGTCCTTCTATGAAGCTAAGGCAAGATGGCCGAACTGGGGGTGTGTGTGGGGGTGTGTGTGGGGGTGCACGTGTGTGTGAAGGGGCGGCTTCTGGGCCAGTCTCTGGGGGCGGGGAGGCGCTTGCGGGTGGCGCCTGCGGGGTGTGCGTTGCGTGCGTTGCGTGCGTTGCGTGCGTGGGTGTTGCGCGCGTGGGGCAGAGGCGAGCGCCGAAGGGTATGCTGAGGGACCCCAGGCGCCCGCCAGAGGGAGTGCAGTAAGGCTGTCAGCGGACCTCAGCTGACAGGTAAGCCAGCTGGTTTGGAGTTTTTGGCGAAGGGGCGGAGGGTGGAGCGGGTCCTTTGAGCAACCAGAGGAAGGAGGTCCGGAAGGGGGGGGGTGAAGGGGTGAGCGCTGGGAGGGTGGAGGGGGGCGGGGCCCGGCGGGCCTGCGTGGTGGGGGTTGGCGTGCGTGCGTGGGGCAGAGAGGAGAGCGGAAGGGATTGCGGAGGGACGCTGGCAGGCGCGGTGGGAGAGAGGTCAGGCTGCCAGTGGAGCTGCAGCTGACAGCTTCCAGGGAGGAGAGTTTTTGAGAAGGGGCAGAGGGTGGAGAGGGTCCCTTGAAAAAGCTGAGGAAAGATGGCAGGAAGGGGGGGTGAAGGGGTGAGGGGTGGGAGGGTGGAGGGGGGCGGGGCCCCGCTTGCCTGGTGGGGCAGAGGGGAGAGCAGAAGGGAATGCTGAGGGACCCCGCGAGCCTGAGGGAGTGCAGTAAGGGTGTCAGGGGAGCTCCAGCTGACAGGTGACAGTGCGGTGTTTTTTTTTTTTTTTCGTTGGGTTGATTTTTGGGTCTGTTGGTCTGTTGTGCTTTGTGGTGGTGGTGGTTTTGTGCGAAGGGGGAGAGGGTGGTGGTGGTCCCTTTAAAATCCTGAGGAAACACCTGAGGAAGGAAGGCAAAGGGGTGAGTGCTGGGAGGGTGGATGTTAGCAGGGATCCAGTGGCTTGTGGGGTGTGCGTGGTGGGGAAGGCGCGCGCCTGCCTCAGGCAGAGGTGAGAGCCTATGGGAAAGCGGGGGGACACCTGGAGCCTGAGGGCGTGCAGGAAGGATGTCAGCTGAGTTGTAGCTGAGAGTTAGTCGTGCGTTTTGTTTGTTGGTTGGTAGTAGTCTTTTGAGAAGGGGCGGAGGGTGGAGAGGGTTCCTTGAAAAAGCTAAGGAAAGTTGACGCAAGGGGGTGGATGGGGCGGGCGGTGGGCCTGAAGGGGCGAGTGCTGGGAGGGTGGAGGGGGGCGGGGACCCGGGTGAGTGTGTGGCGTGCGTGGTGGGGGTTTGGTCTGTGGGGCAGCGGGGAGAGCTGAGGGGGCTGTATGCTGAGGGACCCCGCGAGCCTGAGGGAGTGCAGTAAGGCTGTCAGGGGAGCTGCAGCTGACAGCTGACAGCCTGGGGGTTTTTTGGTTTGTTTTTCTTGTGTTTGTTTGTTTTTTTTTTTTTTTTTTTTGGAGAAGGGGAAGAGGGTGGTGTGGGTCCTTCTATGAAGCTAAGGCAAGATGGCCGAACTGGGGGTGTGTGTGGGGGTGTGTGTGGGGGTGCACGTGTGTGTGAAGGGGCGGCTTCTGGGCCAGTCTCTGGGGGCGGGGAGGCGCTTGCGGGTGGCGCCTGCGGGGTGTGCGTTGCGTGCGTTGCGTGCGTTGCGTGCGTGGGTGTTGCGCGCGTGGGGCAGAGGCGAGCGCCGAAGGGTATGCTGAGGGACCCCAGGCGCCCGCCAGAGGGAGTGCAGTAAGGCTGTCAGCGGACCTCAGCTGACAGGTAAGCCAGCTGGTTTGGAGTTTTTGGCGAAGGGGCGGAGGGTGGAGCGGGTCCTTTGAGCAACCAGAGGAAGGAGGTCCGGAAGGGGGGGGGTGAAGGGGTGAGCGCTGGGAGGGTGGAGGGGGGCGGGGCCCGGCGGGCCTGCGTGGTGGGGGTTGGCGTGCGTGCGTGGGGCAGAGAGGAGAGCGGAAGGGATTGCGGAGGGACGCTGGCAGGCGCGGTGGGAGAGAGGTCAGGCTGCCAGTGGAGCTGCAGCTGACAGCTTCCAGGGAGGAGAGTTTTTGAGAAGGGGCAGAGGGTGGAGAGGGTCCCTTGAAAAAGCTGAGGAAAGATGGCAGGAAGGGGGGGTGAAGGGGTGAGGGGTGGGAGGGTGGAGGGGGGCGGGGCCCCGCTTGCCTGGTGGGGCAGAGGGGAGAGCAGAAGGGAATGCTGAGGGACCCCGCGAGCCTGAGGGAGTGCAGTAAGGGTGTCAGGGGAGCTCCAGCTGACAGGTGACAGTGCGGTGTTTTTTTTTTTTTTTCGTTGGGTTGATTTTTGGGTCTGTTGGTCTGTTGTGCTTTGTGGTGGTGGTGGTTTTGTGCGAAGGGGGAGAGGGTGGTGGTGGTCCCTTTAAAATCCTGAGGAAACACCTGAGGAAGGAAGGCAAAGGGGTGAGTGCTGGGAGGGTGGATGTTAGCAGGGATCCAGTGGCTTGTGGGGTGTGCGTGGTGGGGAAGGCGCGCGCCTGCCTCAGGCAGAGGTGAGAGCCTATGGGAAAGCGGGGGGACACCTGGAGCCTGAGGGCGTGCAGGAAGGATGTCAGCTGAGTTGTAGCTGAGAGTTAGTCGTGCGTTTTGTTTGTTGGTTGGTAGTAGTCTTTTGAGAAGGGGCGGAGGGTGGAGAGGGTTCCTTGAAAAAGCTAAGGAAAGTTGACGCAAGGGGGTGGATGGGGCGGGCGGTGGGCCTGAAGGGGCGAGTGCTGGGAGGGTGGAGGGGGGCGGGGACCCGGGTGAGTGTGTGGCGTGCGTGGTGGGGGTTTGGTCTGTGGGGCAGCGGGGAGAGCTGAGGGGGCTGTATGCTGAGGGACCCCGCGAGCCTGAGGGAGTGCAGTAAGGCTGTCAGGGGAGCTGCAGCTGACAGCTGACAGCCTGGGGGTTTTTTGGTTTGTTTTTCTTGTGTTTGTTTGTTTTTTGTTTTTTTTTTTTGGAGAAGGGGAAGAGGGTGGTGTGGGTCCTTCTATGAAGCTAAGGCAAGATGGCCGAACTGGGGGTGTGTGGGGGTGCACGTGTGTGTGAAGGGGCGACTTCTGGGCCAGTCTCTGGGGGCGGGGAGGCGCTTGCGGGTGGCGCCTGCGGGGTGTGCGTTGCGTGCGTTGCGTGCGTTGCGTGCGTGGGTGTTGCGCGCGTGGGGCAGAGGCGAGCGCCGAAGGGTATGCTGAGGGACCCCAGGCGCCCGCCAGAGGGAGTGCAGTAAGGCTGTCAGCGGACCTCAGCTGACAGGTAAGCCAGCTGGTTTGGAGTTTTTGGCGAAGGGGCGGAGGGTGGAGCGGGTCCTTTGAGCAACCAGAGGAAGGAGGTCCGGAGGGGGGGGGTGAAGGGGTGAGCGCTGGGAGGGTGGAGGGGGGCGGGGCCCGGCGGGCCTGCGTGGTGGGGGTTGGCGTGCGTGCGTGGGGCAGAGAGGAGAGCGGAAGGGATTGCGGAGGGACGCTGGCAGGCGCGGTGGGAGAGAGGTCAGGCTGCCAGTGGAGCTGCAGCTGACAGCTTCCAGGGAGGAGAGTTTTTGAGAAGGGGCAGAGGGTGGAGAGGGTCCCTTGAAAAAGCTGAGGAAAGATGGCAGGAAGGGGGGGTGAAGGGGTGAGGGGTGGGAGGGTGGAGGGGGGCGGGGCCCCGCTTGCCTGGTGGGGCAGAGGGGAGAGCAGAAGGGAATGCTGAGGGACCCCGCGAGCCTGAGGGAGTGCAGTAAGGGTGTCAGGGGAGCTCCAGCTGACAGGTGACAGTGCGGTGTTTTTTTTTTTTTTTTCGTTGGGTTGATTTTTGGGTCTGTTGGTCTGTTGTGCTTTGTGGTGGTGGTGGTTTTGTGCGAAGGGGGAGAGGGTGGTGGTGGTCCCTTTAAAATCCTGAGGAAACACCTGAGGAAGGAAGGCAAAGGGGTGAGTGCTGGGAGGGTGGATGTTAGCAGGGATCCAGTGGCTTGTGGGGTGTGCGTGGTGGGGAAGGCGCGCGCCTGCCTCAGGCAGAGGTGAGAGCCTATGGGAAAGCGGGGGGACACCTGGAGCCTGAGGGCGTGCAGGAAGGATGTCAGCTGAGTTGTAGCTGAGAGTTAGTCGTGCGTTTTGTTTGTTGGTTGGTAGTAGTCTTTGGAGAAGGGGCGGAGGGTGGAGAGGGTTCCTTGAAAAAGCTAAGGAAAGTTGACGCAAGGGGGTGGATGGGGCGGGCGGTGGGCCTGAAGGGGCGAGTGCTGGGAGGGTGGAGGGGGGCGGGGACCCGGGTGAGTGTGTGGCGTGCGTGGTGGGGGTTTGGTCTGTGGGGCAGCGGGGAGAGCTGAGGGGGCTGTATGCTGAGGGACCCCGCGAGCCTGAGGGAGTGCAGTAAGGCTGTCAGGGGAGCTGCAGCTGACAGCTGACAGCCTGGGGGTTTTTTGGTTTGTTTTTCTTGTGTTTGTTTGTTTTTTGTTTTTTTTTTTTTGGAGAAGGGGAAGAGGGTGGTGTGGGTCCTTCTATGAAGCTAAGGCAAGATGGCCGAACTGGGGGTGTGTGTGGGGGTGTGTGTGGGGGTGCACGTGTGTGTGAAGGGGCGGCTTCTGGGCCAGTCTCTGGGGGCGGGGAGGCGCTTGCGGGTGGCGCCTGCGGGGTGTGCGTTGCGTGCGTTGCGTGCGTGGGTGTTGCGCGCGTGGGGCAGAGGCGAGCGCCGAAGGGTATGCTGAGGGACCCCAGGCGCCCGCCAGAGGGAGTGCAGTAAGGCTGTCAGCGGACCTCAGCTGACAGGTAAGCCAGCTGGTTTGGAGTTTTTGGCGAAGGGGCGGAGGGTGGAGCGGGTCCTTTGAGCAACCAGAGGAAGGAGGTCCGGAAGGGGGGGGGTGAAGGGGTGAGCGCTGGGAGGGTGGAGGGGGGCGGGGCCCGGCGGGCCTGCGTGGTGGGGGTTGGCGTGCGTGCGTGGGGCAGAGAGGAGAGCGGAAGGGATTGCGGAGGGACGCTGGCAGGCGCGGTGGGAGAGAGGTCAGGCTGCCAGTGGAGCTGCAGCTGACAGCTTCCAGGGAGGAGAGTTTTTGAGAAGGGGCAGAGGGTGGAGAGGGTCCCTTGAAAAAGCTGAGGAAAGATGGCAGGAAGGGGGGGTGAAGGGGTGAGGGGTGGGAGGGTGGAGGGGGGCGGGGCCCCGCTTGCCTGGTGGGGCAGAGGGGAGAGCAGAAGGGAATGCTGAGGGACCCCGCGAGCCTGAGGGAGTGCAGTAAGGGTGTCAGGGGAGCTCCAGCTGACAGGTGACAGTGCGGTGTTTTTTTTTTTTTTTTCGTTGGGTTGATTTTTGGGTCTGTTGGTCTGTTGTGCTTTGTGGTGGTGGTGGTTTTGTGCGAAGGGGGAGAGGGTGGTGGTGGTCCCTTTAAAATCCTGAGGAAACACCTGAGGAAGGAAGGCAAAGGGGTGAGTGCTGGGAGGGTGGATGTTAGCAGGGATCCAGTGGCTTGTGGGGTGTGCGTGGTGGGGAAGGCGCGCGCCTGCCTCAGGCAGAGGTGAGAGCCTATGGGAAAGCGGGGGGACACCTGGAGCCTGAGGGCGTGCAGGAAGGATGTCAGCTGAGTTGTAGCTGAGAGTTAGTCGTGCGTTTTGTTTGTTGGTTGGTAGTAGTCTTTTGAGAAGGGGCGGAGGGTGGAGAGGGTTCCTTGAAAAAGCTAAGGAAAGTTGACGCAAGGGGGTGGATGGGGCGGGCGGTGGGCCTGAAGGGGCGAGTGCTGGGAGGGTGGAGGGGGGCGGGGACCCGGGTGAGTGTGTGGCGTGCGTGGTGGGGGTTTGGTCTGTGGGGCAGCGGGGAGAGCTGAGGGGTCTGTATGCTGAGGGACCCCGCGAGCCTGAGGGAGTGCAGTAAGGCTGTCAGGGGAGCTGCAGCTGACAGCTGACAGCCTGGGGGTTTTTTGGTTTGTTTTTCTTGTGTTTGTTTGTTTTTTGTTTTTTTTTTTTTGGAGAAGGGGAAGAGGGTGGTGTGGGTCCTTCTATGAAGCTAAGGCAAGATGGCCGAACTGGGGGTGTGTGTGGGGGTGTGTGTGGGGGTGCACGTGTGTGTGAAGGGGCGGCTTCTGGGCCAGTCTCTGGGGGCGGGGAGGCGCTTGCGGGTGGCGCCTGCGGGGTGTGCGTTGCGTGCGTTGCGTGCGTTGCGTGCGTGGGTGTTGCGCGCGTGGGGCAGAGGCGAGCGCCGAAGGGTATGCTGAGGGACCCCAGGCGCCCGCCAGAGGGAGTGCAGTAAGGCTGTCAGCGGACCTCAGCTGACAGGTAAGCCAGCTGGTTTGGAGTTTTTGGCGAAGGGGCGGAGGGTGGAGCGGGTCCTTTGAGCAACCAGAGGAAGGAGGTCCGGAAGGGGGGGGGTGAAGGGGTGAGCGCTGGGAGGGTGGAGGGGGGCGGGGCCCGGCGGGCCTGCGTGGTGGGGGTTGGCGTGCGTGCGTGGGGCAGAGAGGAGAGCGGAAGGGATTGCGGAGGGACGCTGGCAGGCGCGGTGGGAGAGAGGTCAGGCTGCCAGTGGAGCTGCAGCTGACAGCTTCCAGGGAGGAGAGTTTTTGAGAAGGGGCAGAGGGTGGAGAGGGTCCCTTGAAAAAGCTGAGGAAAGATGGCAGGAAGGGGGGGTGAAGGGGTGAGGGGTGGGAGGGTGGAGGGGGGCGGGGCCCCGCTTGCCTGGTGGGGCAGAGGGGAGAGCAGAAGGGAATGCTGAGGGACCCCGCGAGCCTGAGGGAGTGCAGTAAGGGTGTCAGGGGAGCTCCAGCTGACAGGTGACAGTGCGGTGTTTTTTTTTTTTTTCGTTGGGTTGATTTTTGGGTCTGTTGGTCTGTTGTGCTTTGTGGTGGTGGTGGTTTTGTGCGAAGGGGGAGAGGGTGGTGGTGGTCCCTTTAAAATCCTGAGGAAACACCTGAGGAAGGAAGGCAAAGGGGTGAGTGCTGGGAGGGTGGATGTTAGCAGGGATCCAGTGGCTTGTGGGGTGTGCGTGGTGGGGAAGGCGCGCGCCTGCCTCAGGCAGAGGTGAGAGCCTATGGGAAAGCGGGGGGACACCTGGAGCCTGAGGGCGTGCAGGAAGGATGTCAGCTGAGTTGTAGCTGAGAGTTAGTCGTGCGTTTTGTTTGTTGGTTGGTAGTAGTCTTTTGAGAAGGGGCGGAGGGTGGAGAGGGTTCCTTGAAAAAGCTAAGGAAAGTTGACGCAAGGGGGTGGATGGGGCGGGCGGTGGGCCTGAAGGGGCGAGTGCTGGGAGGGTGGAGGGGGGCGGGGACCCGGGTGAGTGTGTGGCGTGCGTGGTGGGGGTTTGGTCTGTGGGGCAGCGGGGAGAGCTGAGGGGGCTGTATGCTGAGGGACCCCGCGAGCCTGAGGGAGTGCAGTAAGGCTGTCAGGGGAGCTGCAGCTGACAGCTGACAGCCTGGGGGTTTTTTGGTTTGTTTTTCTTGTGTTTGTTTGTTTTTTTTTTTTTTTTTTTTGGAGAAGGGGAAGAGGGTGGTGTGGGTCCTTCTATGAAGCTAAGGCAAGATGGCCGAACTGGGGGTGTGTGTGGGGGTGTGTGTGGGGGTGCACGTGTGTGTGAAGGGGCGGCTTCTGGGCCAGTCTCTGGGGGCGGGGAGGCGCTTGCGGGTGGCGCCTGCGGGGTGTGCGTTGCGTGCGTTGCGTGCGTTGCGTGCGTGGGTGTTGCGCGCGTGGGGCAGAGGCGAGCGCCGAAGGGTATGCTGAGGGACCCCAGGCGCCCGCCAGAGGGAGTGCAGTAAGGCTGTCAGCGGACCTCAGCTGACAGGTAAGCCAGCTGGTTTGGAGTTTTTGGCGAAGGGGCGGAGGGTGGAGCGGGTCCTTTGAGCAACCAGAGGAAGGAGGTCCGGAAGGGGGGGGGTGAAGGGGTGAGCGCTGGGAGGGTGGAGGGGGGCGGGGCCCGGCGGGCCTGCGTGGTGGGGGTTGGCGTGCGTGCGTGGGGCAGAGAGGAGAGCGGAAGGGATTGCGGAGGGACGCTGGCAGGCGCGGTGGGAGAGAGGTCAGGCTGCCAGTGGAGCTGCAGCTGACAGCTTCCAGGGAGGAGAGTTTTTGAGAAGGGGCAGAGGGTGGAGAGGGTCCCTTGAAAAAGCTGAGGAAAGATGGCAGGAAGGGGGGGTGAAGGGGTGAGGGGTGGGAGGGTGGAGGGGGGCGGGGCCCCGCTTGCCTGGTGGGGCAGAGGGGAGAGCAGAAGGGAATGCTGAGGGACCCCGCGAGCCTGAGGGAGTGCAGTAAGGGTGTCAGGGGAGCTCCAGCTGACAGGTGACAGTGCGGTGTTTTTTTTTTTTTTTCGTTGGGTTGATTTTTGGGTCTGTTGGTCTGTTGTGCTTTGTGGTGGTGGTGGTTTTGTGCGAAGGGGGAGAGGGTGGTGGTGGTCCCTTTAAAATCCTGAGGAAACACCTGAGGAAGGAAGGCAAAGGGGTGAGTGCTGGGAGGGTGGATGTTAGCAGGGATCCAGTGGCTTGTGGGGTGTGCGTGGTGGGGAAGGCGCGCGCCTGCCTCAGGCAGAGGTGAGAGCCTATGGGAAAGCGGGGGGACACCTGGAGCCTGAGGGCGTGCAGGAAGGATGTCAGCTGAGTTGTAGCTGAGAGTTAGTCGTGCGTTTTGTTTGTTGGTTGGTAGTAGTCTTTTGAGAAGGGGCGGAGGGTGGAGAGGGTTCCTTGAAAAAGCTAAGGAAAGTTGACGCAAGGGGGTGGATGGGGCGGGCGGTGGGCCTGAAGGGGCGAGTGCTGGGAGGGTGGAGGGGGGCGGGGACCCGGGTGAGTGTGTGGCGTGCGTGGTGGGGGTTTGGTCTGTGGGGCAGCGGGGAGAGCTGAGGGGGCTGTATGCTGAGGGACCCCGCGAGCCTGAGGGAGTGCAGTAAGGCTGTCAGGGGAGCTGCAGCTGACAGCTGACAGCCTGGGGGTTTTTTGGTTTGTTTTTCTTGTGTTTGTTTGTTTTTTGTTTTTTTTTTTTGGAGAAGGGGAAGAGGGTGGTGTGGGTCCTTCTATGAAGCTAAGGCAAGATGGCCGAACTGGGGGTGTGTGTGGGGGTGTGTGTGGGGGTGCACGTGTGTGTGAAGGGGCGACTTCTGGGCCAGTCTCTGGGGGCGGGGAGGCGCTTGCGGGTGGCGCCTGCGGGGTGTGCGTTGCGTGCGTTGCGTGCGTTGCGTGCGTGGGTGTTGCGCGCGTGGGGCAGAGGCGAGCGCCGAAGGGTATGCTGAGGGACCCCAGGCGCCCGCCAGAGGGAGTGCAGTAAGGCTGTCAGCGGACCTCAGCTGACAGGTAAGCCAGCTGGTTTGGAGTTTTTGGCGAAGGGGCGGAGGGTGGAGCGGGTCCTTTGAGCAACCAGAGGAAGGAGGTCCGGAAGGGGGGGGGTGAAGGGGTGAGCGCTGGGAGGGTGGAGGGGGGCGGGGCCCGGCGGGCCTGCGTGGTGGGGGTTGGCGTGCGTGCGTGGGGCAGAGAGGAGAGCGGAAGGGATTGCGGAGGGACGCTGGCAGGCGCGGTGGGAGAGAGGTCAGGCTGCCAGTGGAGCTGCAGCTGACAGCTTCCAGGGAGGAGAGTTTTTGAGAAGGGGCAGAGGGTGGAGAGGGTCCCTTGAAAAAGCTGAGGAAAGATGGCAGGAAGGGGGGGTGAAGGGGTGAGGGGTGGGAGGGTGGAGGGGGGCGGGGCCCCGCTTGCCTGGTGGGGCAGAGGGGAGAGCAGAAGGGAATGCTGAGGGACCCCGCGAGCCTGAGGGAGTGCAGTAAGGGTGTCAGGGGAGCTCCAGCTGACAGGTGACAGTGCGGTGTTTTTTTTTTTTTTTCGTTGGGTTGATTTTTGGGTCTGTTGGTCTGTTGTGCTTTGTGGTGGTGGTGGTTTTGTGCGAAGGGGGAGAGGGTGGTGGTGGTCCCTTTAAAATCCTGAGGAAACACCTGAGGAAGGAAGGCAAAGGGGTGAGTGCTGGGAGGGTGGATGTTAGCAGGGATCCAGTGGCTTGTGGGGTGTGCGTGGTGGGGAAGGCGCGCGCCTGCCTCAGGCAGAGGTGAGAGCCTATGGGAAAGCGGGGGGACACCTGGAGCCTGAGGGCGTGCAGGAAGGATGTCAGCTGAGTTGTAGCTGAGAGTTAGTCGTGCGTTTTGTTTGTTGGTTGGTAGTAGTCTTTTGAGAAGGGGCGGAGGGTGGAGAGGGTTCCTTGAAAAAGCTAAGGAAAGTTGACGCAAGGGGGTGGATGGGGCGGGCGGTGGGCCTGAAGGGGCGAGTGCTGGGAGGGTGGAGGGGGGCGGGGACCCGGGTGAGTGTGTGGCGTGCGTGGTGGGGGTTTGGTCTGTGGGGCAGCGGGGAGAGCTGAGGGGGCTGTATGCTGAGGGACCCCGCGAGCCTGAGGGAGTGCAGTAAGGCTGTCAGGGGAGCTGCAGCTGACAGCTGACAGCCTGGGGGTTTTTTGGTTTGTTTTTCTTGTGTTTGTTTGTTTTTTGTTTTTTTTTTTTTGGAGAAGGGGAAGAGGGTGGTGTGGGTCCTTCTATGAAGCTAAGGCAAGATGGCCGAACTGGGGGTGTGTGTGGGGGTGTGTGTGGGGGTGCACGTGTGTGTGAAGGGGCGACTTCTGGGCCAGTCTCTGGGGGCGGGGAGGCGCTTGCGGGTGGCGCCTGCGGGGTGTGCGTTGCGTGCGTTGCGTGCGTTGCGTGCGTGGGTGTTGCGCGCGTGGGGCAGAGGCGAGCGCCGAAGGGTATGCTGAGGGACCCCAGGCGCCCGCCAGAGGGAGTGCAGTAAGGCTGTCAGCGGACCTCAGCTGACAGGTAAGCCAGCTGGTTTGGAGTTTTTGGCGAAGGGGCGGAGGGTGGAGCGGGTCCTTTGAGCAACCAGAGGAAGGAGGTCCGGAAGGGGGGGGGTGAAGGGGTGAGCGCTGGGAGGGTGGAGGGGGGCGGGGCCCGGCGGGCCTGCGTGGTGGGGGTTGGCGTGCGTGCGTGGGGCAGAGAGGAGAGCGGAAGGGATTGCGGAGGGACGCTGGCAGGCGCGGTGGGAGAGAGGTCAGGCTGCCAGTGGAGCTGCAGCTGACAGCTTCCAGGGAGGAGAGTTTTTGAGAAGGGGCAGAGGGTGGAGAGGGTCCCTTGAAAAAGCTGAGGAAAGATGGCAGGAAGGGGGGGTGAAGGGGTGAGGGGTGGGAGGGTGGAGGGGGGCGGGGCCCCGCTTGCCTGGTGGGGCAGAGGGGAGAGCAGAAGGGAATGCTGAGGGACCCCGCGAGCCTGAGGGAGTGCAGTAAGGGTGTCAGGGGAGCTCCAGCTGACAGGTGACAGTGCGGTGTTTTTTTTTTTTTTTCGTTGGGTTGATTTTTGGGTCTGTTGGTCTGTTGTGCTTTGTGGTGGTGGTGGTTTTGTGCGAAGGGGGAGAGGGTGGTGGTGGTCCCTTTAAAATCCTGAGGAAACACCTGAGGAAGGAAGGCAAAGGGGTGAGTGCTGGGAGGGTGGATGTTAGCAGGGATCCAGTGGCTTGTGGGGTGTGCGTGGTGGGGAAGGCGCGCGCCTGCCTCAGGCAGAGGTGAGAGCCTATGGGAAAGCGGGGGGACACCTGGAGCCTGAGGGCGTGCAGGAAGGATGTCAGCTGAGTTGTAGCTGAGAGTTAGTCGTGCGTTTTGTTTGTTGGTTGGTAGTAGTCTTTTGAGAAGGGGCGGAGGGTGGAGAGGGTTCCTTGAAAAAGCTAAGGAAAGTTGACGCAAGGGGGTGGATGGGGCGGGCGGTGGGCCTGAAGGGGCGAGTGCTGGGAGGGTGGAGGGGGGCGGGGACCCGGGTGAGTGTGTGGCGTGCGTGGTGGGGGTTTGGTCTGTGGGGCAGCGGGGAGAGCTGAGGGGGCTGTATGCTGAGGGACCCCGCGAGCCTGAGGGAGTGCAGTAAGGCTGTCAGGGGAGCTGCAGCTGACAGCTGACAGCCTGGGGGTTTTTTGGTTTGTTTTTCTTGTGTTTGTTTGTTTTTTGTTTTTTTTTTTTGGAGAAGGGGAAGAGGGTGGTGTGGGTCCTTCTATGAAGCTAAGGCAAGATGGCCGAACTGGGGGTGTGTGTGGGGGTGTGTGTGGGGGTGCACGTGTGTGTGAAGGGGCGACTTCTGGGCCAGTCTCTGGGGGCGGGGAGGCGCTTGCGGGTGGCGCCTGCGGGGTGTGCGTTGCGTGCGTTGCGTGCGTGGGTGTTGCGCGCGTGGGGCAGAGGCGAGCGCCGAAGGGTATGCTGAGGGACCCCAGGCGCCCGCCAGAGGGAGTGCAGTAAGGCTGTCAGCGGACCTCAGCTGACAGGTAAGCCAGCTGGTTTGGAGTTTTTGGCGAAGGGGCGGAGGGTGGAGCGGGTCCTTTGAGCAACCAGAGGAAGGAGGTCCGGAAGGGGGGGGGTGAAGGGGTGAGCGCTGGGAGGGTGGAGGGGGGCGGGGCCCGGCGGGCCTGCGTGGTGGGGGTTGGCGTGCGTGCGTGGGGCAGAGAGGAGAGCGGAAGGGATTGCGGAGGGACGCTGGCAGGCGCGGTGGGAGAGAGGTCAGGCTGCCAGTGGAGCTGCAGCTGACAGCTTCCAGGGAGGAGAGTTTTTGAGAAGGGGCAGAGGGTGGAGAGGGTCCCTTGAAAAAGCTGAGGAAAGATGGCAGGAAGGGGGGGTGAAGGGGTGAGGGGTGGGAGGGTGGAGGGGGCGGGGCCCCGCTTGCCTGGTGGGGCAGAGGGGAGAGCAGAAGGGAATGCTGAGGGACCCCGCGAGCCTGAGGGAGTGCAGTAAGGGTGTCAGGGGAGCTCCAGCTGACAGGTGACAGTGCGGTGTTTTTTTTTTTTTTTTCGTTGGGTTGATTTTTGGGTCTGTTGGTCTGTTGTGCTTTGTGGTGGTGGTGGTTTTGTGCGAAGGGGGAGAGGGTGGTGGTGGTCCCTTTAAAATCCTGAGGAAACACCTGAGGAAGGAAGGCAAAGGGGTGAGTGCTGGGAGGGTGGATGTTAGCAGGGATCCAGTGGCTTGTGGGGTGTGCGTGGTGGGGAAGGCGCGCGCCTGCCTCAGGCAGAGGTGAGAGCCTATGGGAAAGCGGGGGGACACCTGGAGCCTGAGGGCGTGCAGGAAGGATGTCAGCTGAGTTGTAGCTGAGAGTTAGTCGTGCGTTTTGTTTGTTGGTTGGTAGTAGTCTTTTGAGAAGGGGCGGAGGGTGGAGAGGGTTCCTTGAAAAAGCTAAGGAAAGTTGACGCAAGGGGGTGGATGGGGCGGGCGGTGGGCCTGAAGGGGCGAGTGCTGGGAGGGTGGAGGGGGGCGGGGACCCGGGTGAGTGTGTGGCGTGCGTGGTGGGGGTTTGGTCTGTGGGGCAGCGGGGAGAGCTGAGGGGGCTGTATGCTGAGGGACCCCGCGAGCCTGAGGGAGTGCAGTAAGGCTGTCAGGGGAGCTGCAGCTGACAGCTGACAGCCTGGGGGTTTTTTGGTTTGTTTTTCTTGTGTTTGTTTGTTTTTTGTTTTTTTTTTTTGGAGAAGGGGAAGAGGGTGGTGTGGGTCCTTCTATGAAGCTAAGGCAAGATGGCCGAACTGGGGGTGTGTGTGGGGGTGTGTGTGGGGGTGCACGTGTGTGTGAAGGGGCGACTTCTGGGCCAGTCTCTGGGGGCGGGGAGGCGCTTGCGGGTGGCGCCTGCGGGGTGTGCGTTGCGTGCGTTGCGTGCGTTGCGTGCGTGGGTGTTGCGCGCGTGGGGCAGAGGCGAGCGCCGAAGGGTATGCTGAGGGACCCCAGGCGCCCGCCAGAGGGAGTGCAGTAAGGCTGTCAGCGGACCTCAGCTGACAGGTAAGCCAGCTGGTTTGGAGTTTTTGGCGAAGGGGCGGAGGGTGGAGCGGGTCCTTTGAGCAACCAGAGGAAGGAGGTCCGGAAGGGGGGGGGTGAAGGGGTGAGCGCTGGGAGGGTGGAGGGGGGCGGGGCCCGGCGGGCCTGCGTGGTGGGGGTTGGCGTGCGTGCGTGGGGCAGAGAGGAGAGCGGAAGGGATTGCGGAGGGACGCTGGCAGGCGCGGTGGGAGAGAGGTCAGGCTGCCAGTGGAGCTGCAGCTGACAGCTTCCAGGGAGGAGAGTTTTTGAGAAGGGGCAGAGGGTGGAGAGGGTCCCTTGAAAAAGCTGAGGAAAGATGGCAGGAAGGGGGGGTGAAGGGGTGAGGGGTGGGAGGGTGGAGGGGGGCGGGGCCCCGCTTGCCTGGTGGGGCAGAGGGGAGAGCAGAAGGGAATGCTGAGGGACCCCGCGAGCCTGAGGGAGTGCAGTAAGGGTGTCAGGGGAGCTCCAGCTGACAGGTGACAGTGCGGTGTTTTTTTTTTTTTTTTCGTTGGGTTGATTTTTGGGTCTGTTGGTCTGTTGTGCTTTGTGGTGGTGGTGGTTTTGTGCGAAGGGGGAGAGGGTGGTGGTGGTCCCTTTAAAATCCTGAGGAAACACCTGAGGAAGGAAGGCAAAGGGGTGAGTGCTGGGAGGGTGGATGTTAGCAGGGATCCAGTGGCTTGTGGGGTGTGCGTGGTGGGGAAGGCGCGCGCCTGCCTCAGGCAGAGGTGAGAGCCTATGGGAAAGCGGGGGGACACCTGGAGCCTGAGGGCGTGCAGGAAGGATGTCAGCTGAGTTGTAGCTGAGAGTTAGTCGTGCGTTTTGTTTGTTGGTTGGTAGTAGTCTTTTGAGAAGGGGCGGAGGGTGGAGAGGGTTCCTTGAAAAAGCTAAGGAAAGTTGACGCAAGGGGGTGGATGGGGCGGGCGGTGGGCCTGAAGGGGCGAGTGCTGGGAGGGTGGAGGGGGGCGGGGACCCGGGTGAGTGTGTGGCGTGCGTGGTGGGGGTTTGGTCTGTGGGGCAGCGGGGAGAGCTGAGGGGGCTGTATGCTGAGGGACCCCGCGAGCCTGAGGGAGTGCAGTAAGGCTGTCAGGGGAGCTGCAGCTGACAGCTGACAGCCTGGGGGTTTTTTGGTTTGTTTTTCTTGTGTTTGTTTGTTTTTTGTTTTTTTTTTTTGGAGAAGGGGAAGAGGGTGGTGTGGGTCCTTCTATGAAGCTAAGGCAAGATGGCCGAACTGGGGGTGTGTGTGGGGGTGTGTGTGGGGGTGCACGTGTGTGTGAAGGGGCGACTTCTGGGCCAGTCTCTGGGGGCGGGGAGGCGCTTGCGGGTGGCGCCTGCGGGGTGTGCGTTGCGTGCGTTGCGTGCGTTGCGTGCGTGGGTGTTGCCCGCGTGGGACAGAGGCGAGCGCCGAAGGGTATGCTGAGGGACCCCAGGCGCCCGCCAGAGGGAGTGCAGTAAGGCTGTCAGCGGACCTCAGCTGACAGGTAAGCCAGCTGGTTTGGAGTTTTTGGCGAAGGGGCAGAGGGTGGAGCGGGTCCTTTGAGCAACCAGAGGAAGGAGGTCCGGAAGGGGGGGGTGAAGGGGTGAGCGCTGGGAGGGTGGAGGGGGGCGGGGCCCGGCGGGCCTGCGTGGTGGGGGTTGGCGTGCGTGCGTGGGGCAGAGAGGAGAGCGGAAGGGATTGCGGAGGGACGCTGGCAGGCGCGGTGGGAGAGAGGTCAGGCTGCCAGTGGAGCTGCAGCTGACAGCTTCCAGGGAGGAGAGTTTTTGAGAAGGGGCAGAGGGTGGAGAGGGTCCCTTGAAAAAGCTGAGGAAAGATGGCAGGAAGGGGGGGTGAAGGGGTGAGGGGTGGGAGGGTGGAGGGGGGCGGGGCCCCGCTTGCCTGGTGGGGCAGAGGGGAGAGCAGAAGGGAATGCTGAGGGACCCCGCGAGCCTGAGGGAGTGCAGTAAGGGTGTCAGGGGAGCTCCAGCTGACAGGTGACAGTGCGGTGTTTTTTTTTTTTTTTCGTTGGGTTGATTTTTGGGTCTGTTGGTCTGTTGTGCTTTGTGGTGGTGGTGGTTTTGTGCGAAGGGGGAGAGGGTGGTGTTGGTCCCTTTAAAATCCTGAGGAAACACCTGAGGAAGGAAGGCAAAGGGGTGAGTGCTGGGAGGGTGGATGTTAGCAGGGATCCAGTGGCTTGTGGGGTGTGCGTGGTGGGGAAGGCGCGCGCCTGCCTCAGGCAGAGGTGAGAGCCTATGGGAAAGCGGGGGGACACCTGGAGCCTGAGGGCGTGCAGGAAGGATGTCAGCTGAGTTGTAGCTGAGAGTTAGTCGTGCGTTTTGTTTGTTGGTTGGTAGTAGTCTTTTGAGAAGGGGCGGAGGGTGGAGAGGGTTCCTTGAAAAAGCTAAGGAAAGTTGACGCAAGGGGGTGGATGGGGCGGGCGGTGGGCCTGAAGGGGCGAGTGCTGGGAGGGTGGAGGGGGGCGGGGACCCGGGTGAGTGTGTGGCGTGCGTGGTGGGGGTTTGGTCTGTGGGGCAGCGGGGAGAGCTGAGGGGGCTGTATGCTGAGGGACCCCGCGAGCCTGAGGGAGTGCAGTAAGGCTGTCAGGGGAGCTGCAGCTGACAGCTGACAGCCTGGGGGTTTTTTGGTTTGTTTTTCTTGTGTTTGTTTGTTTTTTTTTTTTTTTTTTTTTGGAGAAGGGGAAGAGGGTGGTGTGGGTCCTTCTATGAAGCTAAGGCAAGATGGCCGAACTGGGGGTGTGTGTGGGGGTGTGTGTGGGGGTGCACGTGTGTGTGAAGGGGCGGCTTCTGGGCCAGTCTCTGGGGGCGGGGAGGCGCTTGCGGGTGGCGCCTGCGGGGTGTGCGTTGCGTGCGTTGCGTGCGTTGCGTGCGTGGGTGTTGCGCGCGTGGGGCAGAGGCGAGCGCCGAAGGGTATGCTGAGGGACCCCAGGCGCCCGCCAGAGGGAGTGCAGTAAGGCTGTCAGCGGACCTCAGCTGACAGGTAAGCCAGCTGGTTTGGAGTTTTTGGCGAAGGGGCGGAGGGTGGAGCGGGTCCTTTGAGCAACCAGAGGAAGGAGGTCCGGAAGGGGGGGGGTGAAGGGGTGAGCGCTGGGAGGGTGGAGGGGGGCGGGGCCCGGCGGGCCTGCGTGGTGGGGGTTGGCGTGCGTGCGTGGGGCAGAGAGGAGAGCGGAAGGGATTGCGGAGGGACGCTGGCAGGCGCGGTGGGAGAGAGGTCAGGCTGCCAGTGGAGCTGCAGCTGACAGCTTCCAGGGAGGAGAGTTTTTGAGAAGGGGCAGAGGGTGGAGAGGGTCCCTTGAAAAAGCTGAGGAAAGATGGCAGGAAGGGGGGGTGAAGGGGTGAGGGGTGGGAGGGTGGAGGGGGGCGGGGCCCCGCTTGCCTGGTGGGGCAGAGGGGAGAGCAGAAGGGAATGCTGAGGGACCCCGCGAGCCTGAGGGAGTGCAGTAAGGGTGTCAGGGGAGCTCCAGCTGACAGGTGACAGTGCGGTGTTTTTTTTTTTTTTTTCGTTGGGTTGATTTTTGGGTCTGTTGGTCTGTTGTGCTTTGTGGTGGTGGTGGTTTTGTGCGAAGGGGGAGAGGGTGGTGGTGGTCCCTTTAAAATCCTGAGGAAACACCTGAGGAAGGAAGGCAAAGGGGTGAGTGCTGGGAGGGTGGATGTTAGCAGGGATCCAGTGGCTTGTGGGGTGTGCGTGGTGGGGAAGGCGCGCGCCTGCCTCAGGCAGAGGTGAGAGCCTATGGGAAAGCGGGGGGACACCTGGAGCCTGAGGGCGTGCAGGAAGGATGTCAGCTGAGTTGTAGCTGAGAGTTAGTCGTGCGTTTTGTTTGTTGGTTGGTAGTAGTCTTTTGAGAAGGGGCGGAGGGTGGAGAGGGTTCCTTGAAAAAGCTAAGGAAAGTTGACGCAAGGGGGTGGATGGGGCGGGCGGTGGGCCTGAAGGGGCGAGTGCTGGGAGGGTGGAGGGGGGCGGGGACCCGGGTGAGTGTGTGGCGTGCGTGGTGGGGGTTTGGTCTGTGGGGCAGCGGGGAGAGCTGAGGGGGCTGTATGCTGAGGGACCCCGCGAGCCTGAGGGAGTGCAGTAAGGCTGTCAGGGGAGCTGCAGCTGACAGCTGACAGCCTGGGGGTTTTTTGGTTTGTTTTTCTTGTGTTTGTTTTTTGTTTTTTTTTTTTGGAGAAGGGGAAGAGGGTGGTGTGGGTCCTTCTATGAAGCTAAGGCAAGATGGCCGAACTGGGGGTGTGTGTGGGGGTGTGTGTGGGGGTGTGTGTGGGGGTGCACGTGTGTGTGAAGGGGCGACTTCTGGGCCAGTCTCTGGGGGCGGGGAGGCGCTTGCGGGTGGCGCCTGCGGGGTGTGCGTTGCGTGCGTTGCGTGCGTTGCGTGCGTGGGTGTTGCGCGCGTGGGGCAGAGGCGAGCGCCGAAGGGTATGCTGAGGGACCCCAGGCGCCCGCCAGAGGGAGTGCAGTAAGGCTGTCAGCGGACCTCAGCTGACAGGTAAGCCAGCTGGTTTGGAGTTTTTGGCGAAGGGGCGGAGGGTGGAGCGGGTCCTTTGAGCAACCAGAGGAAGGAGGTCCGGAAGGGGGGGGGTGAAGGGGTGAGCGCTGGGAGGGTGGAGGGGGGCGGGGCCCGGCGGGCCTGCGTGGTGGGGGTTGGCGTGCGTGCGTGGGGCAGAGAGGAGAGCGGAAGGGATTGCGGAGGGACGCTGGCAGGCGCGGTGGGAGAGAGGTCAGGCTGCCAGTGGAGCTGCAGCTGACAGCTTCCAGGGAGGAGAGTTTTTGAGAAGGGGCAGAGGGTGGAGAGGGTCCCTTGAAAAAGCTGAGGAAAGATGGCAGGAAGGGGGGGTGAAGGGGTGAGGGGTGGGAGGGTGGAGGGGGGCGGGGCCCCGCTTGCCTGGTGGGGCAGAGGGGAGAGCAGAAGGGAATGCTGAGGGACCCCGCGAGCCTGAGGGAGTGCAGTAAGGGTGTCAGGGGAGCTCCAGCTGACAGGTGACAGTGCGGTGTTTTTTTTTTTTTTTCGTTGGGTTGATTTTTGGGTCTGTTGGTCTGTTGTGCTTTGTGGTGGTGGTGGTTTTGTGCGAAGGGGGAGAGGGTGGTGTTGGTCCCTTTAAAATCCTGAGGAAACACCTGAGGAAGGAAGGCAAAGGGGTGAGTGCTGGGAGGGTGGATGTTAGCAGGGATCCAGTGGCTTGTGGGGTGTGCGTGGTGGGGAAGGCGCGCGCCTGCCTCAGGCAGAGGTGAGAGCCTATGGGAAAGCGGGGGGACACCTGGAGCCTGAGGGCGTGCAGGAAGGATGTCAGCTGAGTTGTAGCTGAGAGTTAGTCGTGCGTTTTGTTTGTTGGTTGGTAGTAGTCTTTGGAGAAGGGGCGGAGGGTGGAGAGGGTTCCTTGAAAAAGCTAAGGAAAGTTGACGCAAGGGGGTGGATGGGGCGGGCGGTGGGCCTGAAGGGGCGAGTGCTGGGAGGGTGGAGGGGGGCGGGGACCCGGGTGAGTGTGTGGCGTGCGTGGTGGGGGTTTGGTCTGTGGGGCAGCGGGGAGAGCTGAGGGGGCTGTATGCTGAGGGACCCCGCGAGCCTGAGGGAGTGCAGTAAGGCTGTCAGGGGAGCTGCAGCTGACAGCTGACAGCCTGGGGGTTTTTTGGTTTGTTTTTCTTGTGTTTGTTTGTTTTTTGTTTTTTTTTTTTTGGAGAAGGGGAAGAGGGTGGTGTGGGTCCTTCTATGAAGCTAAGGCAAGATGGCCGAACTGGGGGTGTGTGTGGGGGTGTGTGTGGGGGTGTGTGTGGGGGTGCACGTGTGTGTGAAGGGGCGACTTCTGGGCCAGTCTCTGGGGGCGGGGAGGCGCTTGCGGGTGGCGCCTGCGGGGTGTGCGTTGCGTGCGTTGCGTGCGTTGCGTGCGTGGGTGTTGCGCGCGTGGGGCAGAGGCGAGCGCCGAAGGGTATGCTGAGGGACCCCAGGCGCCCGCCAGAGGGAGTGCAGTAAGGCTGTCAGCGGACCTCAGCTGACAGGTAAGCCAGCTGGTTTGGAGTTTTTGGCGAAGGGGCGGAGGGTGGAGCGGGTCCTTTGAGCAACCAGAGGAAGGAGGTCCGGAAGGGGGGGGGTGAAGGGGTGAGCGCTGGGAGGGTGGAGGGGGGCGGGGCCCGGCGGGCCTGCGTGGTGGGGGTTGGCGTGCGTGCGTGGGGCAGAGAGGAGAGCGGAAGGGATTGCGGAGGGACGCTGGCAGGCGCGGTGGGAGAGAGGTCAGGCTGCCAGTGGAGCTGCAGCTGACAGCTTCCAGGGAGGAGAGTTTTTGAGAAGGGGCAGAGGGTGGAGAGGGTCCCTTGAAAAAGCTGAGGAAAGATGGCAGGAAGGGGGGGTGAAGGGGTGAGGGGTGGGAGGGTGGAGGGGGGCGGGGCCCCGCTTGCCTGGTGGGGCAGAGGGGAGAGCAGAAGGGAATGCTGAGGGACCCCGCGAGCCTGAGGGAGTGCAGTAAGGGTGTCAGGGGAGCTCCAGCTGACAGGTGACAGTGCGGTGTTTTTTTTTTTTTTTTCGTTGGGTTGATTTTTGGGTCTGTTGGTCTGTTGTGCTTTGTGGTGGTGGTGGTTTTGTGCGAAGGGGGAGAGGGTGGTGGTGGTCCCTTTAAAATCCTGAGGAAACACCTGAGGAAGGAAGGCAAAGGGGTGAGTGCTGGGAGGGTGGATGTTAGCAGGGATCCAGTGGCTTGTGGGGTGTGCGTGGTGGGGAAGGCGCGCGCCTGCCTCAGGCAGAGGTGAGAGCCTATGGGAAAGCGGGGGGACACCTGGAGCCTGAGGGCGTGCAGGAAGGATGTCAGCTGAGTTGTAGCTGAGAGTTAGTCGTGCGTTTTGTTTGTTGGTTGGTAGTAGTCTTTGGAGAAGGGGCGGAGGGTGGAGAGGGTTCCTTGAAAAAGCTAAGGAAAGTTGACGCAAGGGGGTGGATGGGGCGGGCGGTGGGCCTGAAGGGGCGAGTGCTGGGAGGGTGGAGGGGGGCGGGGACCCGGGTGAGTGTGTGGCGTGCGTGGTGGGGGTTTGGTCTGTGGGGCAGCGGGGAGAGCTGAGGGGTCTGTATGCTGAGGGACCCCGCGAGCCTGAGGGAGTGCAGTAAGGCTGTCAGGGGAGCTGCAGCTGACAGCTGACAGCCTGGGGGTTTTTTGGTTTGTTTTTCTTGTGTTTGTTTGTTTTTTGTTTTTTTTTTTTGGAGAAGGGGAAGAGGGTGGTGTGGGTCCTTCTATGAAGCTAAGGCAAGATGGCCGAACTGGGGGTGTGTGTGGGGGTGCACGTGTGTGTGAAGGGGCGACTTCTGGGCCAGTCTCTGGGGGCGGGGAGGCGCTTGCGGGTGGCGCCTGCGGGGTGTGCGTTGCGTGCGTTGCGTGCGTTGCGTGCGTGGGTGTTGCGCGCGTGGGGCAGAGGCGAGCGCCGAAGGGTATGCTGAGGGACCCCAGGCGCCCGCCAGAGGGAGTGCAGTAAGGCTGTCAGCGGACCTCAGCTGACAGGTAAGCCAGCTGGTTTGGAGTTTTTGGCGAAGGGGCGGAGGGTGGAGCGGGTCCTTTGAGCAACCAGAGGAAGGAGGTCCGGAAGGGGGGGGGTGAAGGGGTGAGCGCTGGGAGGGTGGAGGGGGGCGGGGCCCGGCGGGCCTGCGTGGTGGGGGTTGGCGTGCGTGCGTGGGGCAGAGAGGAGAGCGGAAGGGATTGCGGAGGGACGCTGGCAGGCGCGGTGGGAGAGAGGTCAGGCTGCCAGTGGAGCTGCAGCTGACAGCTTCCAGGGAGGAGAGTTTTTGAGAAGGGGCAGAGGGTGGAGAGGGTCCCTTGAAAAAGCTGAGGAAAGATGGCAGGAAGGGGGGGTGAAGGGGTGAGGGGTGGGAGGGTGGAGGGGGGCGGGGCCCCGCTTGCCTGGTGGGGCAGAGGGGAGAGCAGAAGGGAATGCTGAGGGACCCCGCGAGCCTGAGGGAGTGCAGTAAGGGTGTCAGGGGAGCTCCAGCTGACAGGTGACAGTGCGGTGTTTTTTTTTTTTTTTTCGTTGGGTTGATTTTTGGGTCTGTTGGTCTGTTGTGCTTTGTGGTGGTGGTGGTTTTGTGCGAAGGGGGAGAGGGTGGTGGTGGTCCCTTTAAAATCCTGAGGAAACACCTGAGGAAGGAAGGCAAAGGGGTGAGTGCTGGGAGGGTGGATGTTAGCAGGGATCCAGTGGCTTGTGGGGTGTGCGTGGTGGGGAAGGCGCGCGCCTGCCTCAGGCAGAGGTGAGAGCCTATGGGAAAGCGGGGGGACACCTGGAGCCTGAGGGCGTGCAGGAAGGATGTCAGCTGAGTTGTAGCTGAGAGTTAGTCGTGCGTTTTGTTTGTTGGTTGGTAGTAGTCTTTGGAGAAGGGGCGGAGGGTGGAGAGGGTTCCTTGAAAAAGCTAAGGAAAGTTGACGCAAGGGGGTGGATGGGGCGGGCGGTGGGCCTGAAGGGGCGAGTGCTGGGAGGGTGGAGGGGGGCGGGGACCCGGGTGAGTGTGTGGCGTGCGTGGTGGGGGTTTGGTCTGTGGGGCAGCGGGGAGAGCTGAGGGGGCTGTATGCTGAGGGACCCCGCGAGCCTGAGGGAGTGCAGTAAGGCTGTCAGGGGAGCTGCAGCTGACAGCTGACAGCTGACAGCCTGGGGGTTTTTTGGTTTGTTTTTCTTGTGTTTGTTTGTTTTTTGTTTTTTTTTTTTGGAGAAGGGGAAGAGGGTGGTGTGGGTCCTTCTATGAAGCTAAGGCAAGATGGCCGAACTGGGGGTGTGTGTGGGGGTGTGTGTGGGGGTGCACGTGTGTGTGAAGGGGCGACTTCTGGGCCAGTCTCTGGGGGCGGGGAGGCGCTTGCGGGTGGCGCCTGCGGGGTGTGCGTTGCGTGCGTTGCGTGCGTTGCGTGCGTGGGTGTTGCGCGCGTGGGGCAGAGGCGAGCGCCGAAGGGTATGCTGAGGGACCCCAGGCGCCCGCCAGAGGGAGTGCAGTAAGGCTGTCAGCGGACCTCAGCTGACAGGTAAGCCAGCTGGTTTGGAGTTTTTGGCGAAGGGGCGGAGGGTGGAGCGGGTCCTTTGAGCAACCAGAGGAAGGAGGTCCGGAAGGGGGGGGGTGAAGGGGTGAGCGCTGGGAGGGTGGAGGGGGGCGGGGCCCGGCGGGCCTGCGTGGTGGGGGTTGGCGTGCGTGCGTGGGGCAGAGAGGAGAGCGGAAGGGATTGCGGAGGGACGCTGGCAGGCGCGGTGGGAGAGAGGTCAGGCTGCCAGTGGAGCTGCAGCTGACAGCTTCCAGGGAGGAGAGTTTTTGAGAAGGGGCAGAGGGTGGAGAGGGTCCCTTGAAAAAGCTGAGGAAAGATGGCAGGAAGGGGGGGTGAAGGGGTGAGGGGTGGGAGGGTGGAGGGGGGCGGGGCCCCGCTTGCCTGGTGGGGCAGAGGGGAGAGCAGAAGGGAATGCTGAGGGACCCCGCGAGCCTGAGGGAGTGCAGTAAGGGTGTCAGGGGAGCTCCAGCTGACAGGTGACAGTGCGGTGTTTTTTTTTTTTTTTCGTTGGGTTGATTTTTGGGTCTGTTGGTCTGTTGTGCTTTGTGGTGGTGGTGGTTTTGTGCGAAGGGGGAGAGGGTGGTGGTGGTCCCTTTAAAATCCTGAGGAAACACCTGAGGAAGGAAGGCAAAGGGGTGAGTGCTGGGAGGGTGGATGTTAGCAGGGATCCAGTGGCTTGTGGGGTGTGCGTGGTGGGGAAGGCGCGCGCCTGCCTCAGGCAGAGGTGAGAGCCTATGGGAAAGCGGGGGGACACCTGGAGCCTGAGGGCGTGCAGGAAGGATGTCAGCTGAGTTGTAGCTGAGAGTTAGTCGTGCGTTTTGTTTGTTGGTTGGTAGTAGTCTTTGGAGAAGGGGCGGAGGGTGGAGAGGGTTCCTTGAAAAAGCTAAGGAAAGTTGACGCAAGGGGGTGGATGGGGCGGGCGGTGGGCCTGAAGGGGCGAGTGCTGGGAGGGTGGAGGGGGGCGGGGACCCGGGTGAGTGTGTGGCGTGCGTGGTGGGGGTTTGGTCTGTGGGGCAGCGGGGAGAGCTGAGGGGGCTGTATGCTGAGGGACCCCGCGAGCCTGAGGGAGTGCAGTAAGGCTGTCAGGGGAGCTGCAGCTGACAGCTGACAGCCTGGGGGTTTTTTGGTTTGTTTTTCTTGTGTTTGTTTGTTTTTTGTTTTTTTTTTTTGGAGAAGGGGAAGAGGGTGGTGTGGGTCCTTCTATGAAGCTAAGGCAAGATGGCCGAACTGGGGGTGTGTGTGGGGGTGTGTGTGGGGGTGTGTGTGGGGGTGCACGTGTGTGTGAAGGGGCGACTTCTGGGCCAGTCTCTGGGGGCGGGGAGGCGCTTGCGGGTGGCGCCTGCGGGGTGTGCGTTGCGTGCGTTGCGTGCGTTGCGTGCGTGGGTGTTGCGCGCGTGGGGCAGAGGCGAGCGCCGAAGGGTATGCTGAGGGACCCCAGGCGCCCGCCAGAGGGAGTGCAGTAAGGCTGTCAGCGGACCTCAGCTGACAGGTAAGCCAGCTGGTTTGGAGTTTTTGGCGAAGGGGCGGAGGGTGGAGCGGGTCCTTTGAGCAACCAGAGGAAGGAGGTCCGGAAGGGGGGGGGTGAAGGGGTGAGCGCTGGGAGGGTGGAGGGGGGCGGGGCCCGGCGGGCCTGCGTGGTGGGGGTTGGCGTGCGTGCGTGGGGCAGAGAGGAGAGCGGAAGGGATTGCGGAGGGACGCTGGCAGGCGCGGTGGGAGAGAGGTCAGGCTGCCAGTGGAGCTGCAGCTGACAGCTTCCAGGGAGGAGAGTTTTTGAGAAGGGGCAGAGGGTGGAGAGGGTCCCTTGAAAAAGCTGAGGAAAGATGGCAGGAAGGGGGGGTGAAGGGGTGAGGGGTGGGAGGGTGGAGGGGGGCGGGGCCCCGCTTGCCTGGTGGGGCAGAGGGGAGAGCAGAAGGGAATGCTGAGGGACCCCGCGAGCCTGAGGGAGTGCAGTAAGGGTGTCAGGGGAGCTCCAGCTGACAGGTGACAGTGCGGTGTTTTTTTTTTTTTTTTCGTTGGGTTGATTTTTGGGTCTGTTGGTCTGTTGTGCTTTGTGGTGGTGGTGGTTTTGTGCGAAGGGGGAGAGGGTGGTGGTGGTCCCTTTAAAATCCTGAGGAAACACCTGAGGAAGGAAGGCAAAGGGGTGAGTGCTGGGAGGGTGGATGTTAGCAGGGATCCAGTGGCTTGTGGGGTGTGCGTGGTGGGGAAGGCGCGCGCCTGCCTCAGGCAGAGGTGAGAGCCTATGGGAAAGCGGGGGGACACCTGGAGCCTGAGGGCGTGCAGGAAGGATGTCAGCTGAGTTGTAGCTGAGAGTTAGTCGTGCGTTTTGTTTGTTGGTTGGTAGTAGTCTTTGGAGAAGGGGCGGAGGGTGGAGAGGGTTCCTTGAAAAAGCTAAGGAAAGTTGACGCAAGGGGGTGGATGGGGCGGGCGGTGGGCCTGAAGGGGCGAGTGCTGGGAGGGTGGAGGGGGGCGGGGACCCGGGTGAGTGTGTGGCGTGCGTGGTGGGGGTTTGGTCTGTGGGGCAGCGGGGAGAGCTGAGGGGGCTGTATGCTGAGGGACCCCGCGAGCCTGAGGGAGTGCAGTAAGGCTGTCAGGGGAGCTGCAGCTGACAGCTGACAGCCTGGGGGTTTTTTGGTTTGTTTTTCTTGTGTTTGTTTGTTTTTTGTTTTTTTTTTTTGGAGAAGGGGAAGAGGGTGGTGTGGGTCCTTCTATGAAGCTAAGGCAAGATGGCCGAACTGGGGGTGTGTGTGGGGGTGTGTGTGGGGGTGCACGTGTGTGTGAAGGGGCGACTTCTGGGCCAGTCTCTGGGGGCGGGGAGGCGCTTGCGGGTGGCGCCTGCGGGGTGTGCGTTGCGTGCGTTGCGTGCGTTGCGTGCGTGGGTGTTGCGCGCGTGGGGCAGAGGCGAGCGCCGAAGGGTATGCTGAGGGACCCCAGGCGCCCGCCAGAGGGAGTGCAGTAAGGCTGTCAGCGGACCTCAGCTGACAGGTAAGCCAGCTGGTTTGGAGTTTTTGGCGAAGGGGCGGAGGGTGGAGCGGGTCCTTTGAGCAACCAGAGGAAGGAGGTCCGGAAGGGGGGGGGTGAAGGGGTGAGCGCTGGGAGGGTGGAGGGGGGCGGGGCCCGGCGGGCCTGCGTGGTGGGGGTTGGCGTGCGTGCGTGGGGCAGAGAGGAGAGCGGAAGGGATTGCGGAGGGACGCTGGCAGGCGCGGTGGGAGAGAGGTCAGGCTGCCAGTGGAGCTGCAGCTGACAGCTTCCAGGGAGGAGAGTTTTTGAGAAGGGGCAGAGGGTGGAGAGGGTCCCTTGAAAAAGCTGAGGAAAGATGGCAGGAAGGGGGGGTGAAGGGGTGAGGGGTGGGAGGGTGGAGGGGGGCGGGGCCCCGCTTGCCTGGTGGGGCAGAGGGGAGAGCAGAAGGGAATGCTGAGGGACCCCGCGAGCCTGAGGGAGTGCAGTAAGGGTGTCAGGGGAGCTCCAGCTGACAGGTGACAGTGCGGTGTTTTTTTTTTTTTTTTCGTTGGGTTGATTTTTGGGTCTGTTGGTCTGTTGTGCTTTGTGGTGGTGGTGGTTTTGTGCGAAGGGGGAGAGGGTGGTGGTGGTCCCTTTAAAATCCTGAGGAAACACCTGAGGAAGGAAGGCAAAGGGGTGAGTGCTGGGAGGGTGGATGTTAGCAGGGATCCAGTGGCTTGTGGGGTGTGCGTGGTGGGGAAGGCGCGCGCCTGCCTCAGGCAGAGGTGAGAGCCTATGGGAAAGCGGGGGGACACCTGGAGCCTGAGGGCGTGCAGGAAGGATGTCAGCTGAGTTGTAGCTGAGAGTTAGTCGTGCGTTTTGTTTGTTGGTTGGTAGTAGTCTTTGGAGAAGGGGCGGAGGGTGGAGAGGGTTCCTTGAAAAAGCTAAGGAAAGTTGACGCAAGGGGGTGGATGGGGCGGGCGGTGGGCCTGAAGGGGCGAGTGCTGGGAGGGTGGAGGGGGGCGGGGACCCGGGTGAGTGTGTGGCGTGCGTGGTGGGGGTTTGGTCTGTGGGGCAGCGGGGAGAGCTGAGGGGGCTGTATGCTGAGGGACCCCGCGAGCCTGAGGGAGTGCAGTAAGGCTGTCAGGGGAGCTGCAGCTGACAGCTGACAGCTGACAGCCTGGGGGTTTTTTGGTTTGTTTTTCTTGTGTTTGTTTGTTTTTTGTTTTTTTTTTTTGGAGAAGGGGAAGAGGGTGGTGTGGGTCCTTCTATGAAGCTAAGGCAAGATGGCCGAACTGGGGGTGTGTGTGGGGGTGTGTGTGGGGGTGTGTGTGGGGGTGCACGTGTGTGTGAAGGGGCGACTTCTGGGCCAGTCTCTGGGGGCGGGGAGGCGCTTGCGGGTGGCGCCTGCGGGGTGTGCGTTGCGTGCGTTGCGTGCGTTGCGTGCGTGGGTGTTGCGCGCGTGGGGCAGAGGCGAGCGCCGAAGGGTATGCTGAGGGACCCCAGGCGCCCGCCAGAGGGAGTGCAGTAAGGCTGTCAGCGGACCTCAGCTGACAGGTAAGCCAGCTGGTTTGGAGTTTTTGGCGAAGGGGCGGAGGGTGGAGCGGGTCCTTTGAGCAACCAGAGGAAGGAGGTCCGGAAGGGGGGGGGTGAAGGGGTGAGCGCTGGGAGGGTGGAGGGGGGCGGGGCCCGGCGGGCCTGCGTGGTGGGGGTTGGCGTGCGTGCGTGGGGCAGAGAGGAGAGCGGAAGGGATTGCGGAGGGACGCTGGCAGGCGCGGTGGGAGAGAGGTCAGGCTGCCAGTGGAGCTGCAGCTGACAGCTTCCAGGGAGGAGAGTTTTTGAGAAGGGGCAGAGGGTGGAGAGGGTCCCTTGAAAAAGCTGAGGAAAGATGGCAGGAAGGGGGGGTGAAGGGGTGAGGGGTGGGAGGGTGGAGGGGGGCGGGGCCCCGCTTGCCTGGTGGGGCAGAGGGGAGAGCAGAAGGGAATGCTGAGGGACCCCGCGAGCCTGAGGGAGTGCAGTAAGGGTGTCAGGGGAGCTCCAGCTGACAGGTGACAGTGCGGTGTTTTTTTTTTTTTTTTTCGTTGGGTTGATTTTTGGGTCTGTTGGTCTGTTGTGCTTTGTGGTGGTGGTGGTTTTGTGCGAAGGGGGAGAGGGTGGTGGTGGTCCCTTTAAAATCCTGAGGAAACACCTGAGGAAGGAAGGCAAAGGGGTGAGTGCTGGGAGGGTGGATGTTAGCAGGGATCCAGTGGCTTGTGGGGTGTGCGTGGTGGGGAAGGCGCGCGCCTGCCTCAGGCAGAGGTGAGAGCCTATGGGAAAGCGGGGGGACACCTGGAGCCTGAGGGCGTGCAGGAAGGATGTCAGCTGAGTTGTAGCTGAGAGTTAGTCGTGCGTTTTGTTTGTTGGTTGGTAGTAGTCTTTGGAGAAGGGGCGGAGGGTGGAGAGGGTTCCTTGAAAAAGCTAAGGAAAGTTGACGCAAGGGGGTGGATGGGGCGGGCGGTGGGCCTGAAGGGGCGAGTGCTGGGAGGGTGGAGGGGGGCGGGGACCCGGGTGAGTGTGTGGCGTGCGTGGTGGGGGTTTGGTCTGTGGGGCAGCGGGGAGAGCTGAGGGGGCTGTATGCTGAGGGACCCCGCGAGCCTGAGGGAGTGCAGTAAGGCTGTCAGGGGAGCTGCAGCTGACAGCTGACAGCCTGGGGGTTTTTTGGTTTGTTTTTCTTGTGTTTGTTTGTTTTTTGTTTTTTTTTTTTGGAGAAGGGGAAGAGGGTGGTGTGGGTCCTTCTATGAAGCTAAGGCAAGATGGCCGAACTGGGGGTGTGTGTGGGGGTGTGTGTGGGGGTGTGTGTGGGGGTGCACGTGTGTGTGAAGGGGCGACTTCTGGGCCAGTCTCTGGGGGCGGGGAGGCGCTTGCGGGTGGCGCCTGCGGGGTGTGCGTTGCGTGCGTTGCGTGCGTTGCGTGCGTGGGTGTTGCGCGCGTGGGGCAGAGGCGAGCGCCGAAGGGTATGCTGAGGGACCCCAGGCGCCCGCCAGAGGGAGTGCAGTAAGGCTGTCAGCGGACCTCAGCTGACAGGTAAGCCAGCTGGTTTGGAGTTTTTGGCGAAGGGGCGGAGGGTGGAGCGGGTCCTTTGAGCAACCAGAGGAAGGAGGTCCGGAAGGGGGGGGTGAAGGGGTGAGCGCTGGGAGGGTGGAGGGGGGCGGGGCCCGGCGGGCCTGCGTGGTGGGGGTTGGCGTGCGTGCGTGGGGCAGAGAGGAGAGCGGAAGGGATTGCGGAGGGACGCTGGCAGGCGCGGTGGGAGAGAGGTCAGGCTGCCAGTGGAGCTGCAGCTGACAGCTTCCAGGGAGGAGAGTTTTTGAGAAGGGGCAGAGGGTGGAGAGGGTCCCTTGAAAAAGCTGAGGAAAGATGGCAGGAAGGGGGGGTGAAGGGGTGAGGGGTGGGAGGGTGGAGGGGGGCGGGGCCCCGCTTGCCTGGTGGGGCAGAGGGGAGAGCAGAAGGGAATGCTGAGGGACCCCGCGAGCCTGAGGGAGTGCAGTAAGGGTGTCAGGGGAGCTCCAGCTGACAGGTGACAGTGCGGTGTTTTTTTTTTTTTTTTCGTTGGGTTGATTTTTGGGTCTGTTGGTCTGTTGTGCTTTGTGGTGGTGGTGGTTTTGTGCGAAGGGGGAGAGGGTGGTGGTGGTCCCTTTAAAATCCTGAGGAAACACCTGAGGAAGGAAGGCAAAGGGGTGAGTGCTGGGAGGGTGGATGTTAGCAGGGATCCAGTGGCTTGTGGGGTGTGCGTGGTGGGGAAGGCGCGCGCCTGCCTCAGGCAGAGGTGAGAGCCTATGGGAAAGCGGGGGGACACCTGGAGCCTGAGGGCGTGCAGGAAGGATGTCAGCTGAGTTGTAGCTGAGAGTTAGTCGTGCGTTTTGTTTGTTGGTTGGTAGTAGTCTTTGGAGAAGGGGCGGAGGGTGGAGAGGGTTCCTTGAAAAAGCTAAGGAAAGTTGACGCAAGGGGGTGGATGGGGCGGGCGGTGGGCCTGAAGGGGCGAGTGCTGGGAGGGTGGAGGGGGGCGGGGACCCGGGTGAGTGTGTGGCGTGCGTGGTGGGGGTTTGGTCTGTGGGGCAGCGGGGAGAGCTGAGGGGTCTGTATGCTGAGGGACCCCGCGAGCCTGAGGGAGTGCAGTAAGGCTGTCAGGGGAGCTGCAGCTGACAGCTGACAGCCTGGGGGTTTTTTGGTTTGTTTTTCTTGTGTTTGTTTGTTTTTTGTTTTTTTTTTTTGGAGAAGGGGAAGAGGGTGGTGTGGGTCCTTCTATGAAGCTAAGGCAAGATGGCCGAACTGGGGGTGTGTGTGGGGGTGTGTGTGGGGGTGCACGTGTGTGTGAAGGGGCGACTTCTGGGCCAGTCTCTGGGGGCGGGGAGGCGCTTGCGGGTGGCGCCTGCGGGGTGTGCGTTGCGTGCGTTGCGTGCGTTGCGTGCGTGGGTGTTGCGCGCGTGGGGCAGAGGCGAGCGCCGAAGGGTATGCTGAGGGACCCCAGGCGCCCGCCAGAGGGAGTGCAGTAAGGCTGTCAGCGGACCTCAGCTGACAGGTAAGCCAGCTGGTTTGGAGTTTTTGGCGAAGGGGCGGAGGGTGGAGCGGGTCCTTTGAGCAACCAGAGGAAGGAGGTCCGGAAGGGGGGGGGTGAAGGGGTGAGCGCTGGGAGGGTGGAGGGGGGCGGGGCCCGGCGGGCCTGCGTGGTGGGGGTTGGCGTGCGTGCGTGGGGCAGAGAGGAGAGCGGAAGGGATTGCGGAGGGACGCTGGCAGGCGCGGTGGGAGAGAGGTCAGGCTGCCAGTGGAGCTGCAGCTGACAGCTTCCAGGGAGGAGAGTTTTTGAGAAGGGGCAGAGGGTGGAGAGGGTCCCTTGAAAAAGCTGAGGAAAGATGGCAGGAAGGGGGGGTGAAGGGGTGAGGGGTGGGAGGGTGGAGGGGGGCGGGGCCCCGCTTGCCTGGTGGGGCAGAGGGGAGAGCAGAAGGGAATGCTGAGGGACCCCGCGAGCCTGAGGGAGTGCAGTAAGGGTGTCAGGGGAGCTCCAGCTGACAGGTGACAGTGCGGTGTTTTTTTTTTTTTTTCGTTGGGTTGATTTTTGGGTCTGTTGGTCTGTTGTGCTTTGTGGTGGTGGTGGTTTTGTGCGAAGGGGGAGAGGGTGGTGTTGGTCCCTTTAAAATCCTGAGGAAACACCTGAGGAAGGAAGGCAAAGGGGTGAGTGCTGGGAGGGTGGATGTTAGCAGGGATCCAGTGGCTTGTGGGGTGTGCGTGGTGGGGAAGGCGCGCGCCTGCCTCAGGCAGAGGTGAGAGCCTATGGGAAAGCGGGGGGACACCTGGAGCCTGAGGGCGTGCAGGAAGGATGTCAGCTGAGTTGTAGCTGAGAGTTAGTCGTGCGTTTTGTTTGTTGGTTGGTAGTAGTCTTTGGAGAAGGGGCGGAGGGTGGAGAGGGTTCCTTGAAAAAGCTAAGGAAAGTTGACGCAAGGGGGTGGATGGGGCGGGCGGTGGGCCTGAAGGGGCGAGTGCTGGGAGGGTGGAGGGGGGCGGGGACCCGGGTGAGTGTGTGGCGTGCGTGGTGGGGGTTTGGTCTGTGGGGCAGCGGGGAGAGCTGAGGGGGCTGTATGCTGAGGGACCCCGCGAGCCTGAGGGAGTGCAGTAAGGCTGTCAGGGGAGCTGCAGCTGACAGCTGACAGCCTGGGGGTTTTTTGGTTTGTTTTTCTTGTGTTTGTTTGTTTTTTGTTTTTTTTTTTTGGAGAAGGGGAAGAGGGTGGTGTGGGTCCTTCTATGAAGCTAAGGCAAGATGGCCGAACTGGGGGTGTGTGTGGGGGTGTGTGTGGGGGTGTGTGTGGGGGTGCACGTGTGTGTGAAGGGGCGACTTCTGGGCCAGTCTCTGGGGGCGGGGAGGCGCTTGCGGGTGGCGCCTGCGGGGTGTGCGTTGCGTGCGTTGCGTGCGTTGCGTGCGTGGGTGTTGCGCGCGTGGGGCAGAGGCGAGCGCCGAAGGGTATGCTGAGGGACCCCAGGCGCCCGCCAGAGGGAGTGCAGTAAGGCTGTCAGCGGACCTCAGCTGACAGGTAAGCCAGCTGGTTTGGAGTTTTTGGCGAAGGGGCGGAGGGTGGAGCGGGTCCTTTGAGCAACCAGAGGAAGGAGGTCCGGAAGGGGGGGGGTGAAGGGGTGAGCGCTGGGAGGGTGGAGGGGGGCGGGGCCCGGCGGGCCTGCGTGGTGGGGGTTGGCGTGCGTGCGTGGGGCAGAGAGGAGAGCGGAAGGGATTGCGGAGGGACGCTGGCAGGCGCGGTGGGAGAGAGGTCAGGCTGCCAGTGGAGCTGCAGCTGACAGCTTCCAGGGAGGAGAGTTTTTGAGAAGGGGCAGAGGGTGGAGAGGGTCCCTTGAAAAAGCTGAGGAAAGATGGCAGGAAGGGGGGGTGAAGGGGTGAGGGGTGGGAGGGTGGAGGGGGGCGGGGCCCCGCTTGCCTGGTGGGGCAGAGGGGAGAGCAGAAGGGAATGCTGAGGGACCCCGCGAGCCTGAGGGAGTGCAGTAAGGGTGTCAGGGGAGCTCCAGCTGACAGGTGACAGTGCGGTGTTTTTTTTTTTTTTTTCGTTGGGTTGATTTTTGGGTCTGTTGGTCTGTTGTGCTTTGTGGTGGTGGTGGTTTTGTGCGAAGGGGGAGAGGGTGGTGGTGGTCCCTTTAAAATCCTGAGGAAACACCTGAGGAAGGAAGGCAAAGGGGTGAGTGCTGGGAGGGTGGATGTTAGCAGGGATCCAGTGGCTTGTGGGGTGTGCGTGGTGGGGAAGGCGCGCGCCTGCCTCAGGCAGAGGTGAGAGCCTATGGGAAAGCGGGGGGACACCTGGAGCCTGAGGGCGTGCAGGAAGGATGTCAGCTGAGTTGTAGCTGAGAGTTAGTCGTGCGTTTTGTTTGTTGGTTGGTAGTAGTCTTTGGAGAAGGGGCGGAGGGTGGAGAGGGTTCCTTGAAAAAGCTAAGGAAAGTTGACGCAAGGGGGTGGATGGGGCGGGCGGTGGGCCTGAAGGGGCGAGTGCTGGGAGGGTGGAGGGGGGCGGGGACCCGGGTGAGTGTGTGGCGTGCGTGGTGGGGGTTTGGTCTGTGGGGCAGCGGGGAGAGCTGAGGGGTCTGTATGCTGAGGGACCCCGCGAGCCTGAGGGAGTGCAGTAAGGCTGTCAGGGGAGCTGCAGCTGACAGCTGACAGCCTGGGGGTTTTTTGGTTTGTTTTTCTTGTGTTTGTTTGTTTTTTGTTTTTTTTTTTTGGAGAAGGGGAAGAGGGTGGTGTGGGTCCTTCTATGAAGCTAAGGCAAGATGGCCGAACTGGGGGTGTGTGTGGGGGTGCACGTGTGTGTGAAGGGGCGACTTCTGGGCCAGTCTCTGGGGGCGGGGAGGCGCTTGCGGGTGGCGCCTGCGGGGTGTGCGTTGCGTGCGTTGCGTGCGTTGCGTGCGTGGGTGTTGCGCGCGTGGGGCAGAGGCGAGCGCCGAAGGGTATGCTGAGGGACCCCAGGCGCCCGCCAGAGGGAGTGCAGTAAGGCTGTCAGCGGACCTCAGCTGACAGGTAAGCCAGCTGGTTTGGAGTTTTTGGCGAAGGGGCGGAGGGTGGAGCGGGTCCTTTGAGCAACCAGAGGAAGGAGGTCCGGAAGGGGGGGGTGAAGGGGTGAGCGCTGGGAGGGTGGAGGGGGGCGGGGCCCGGCGGGCCTGCGTGGTGGGGGTTGGCGTGCGTGCGTGGGGCAGAGAGGAGAGCGGAAGGGATTGCGGAGGGACGCTGGCAGGCGCGGTGGGAGAGAGGTCAGGCTGCCAGTGGAGCTGCAGCTGACAGCTTCCAGGGAGGAGAGTTTTTGAGAAGGGGCAGAGGGTGGAGAGGGTCCCTTGAAAAAGCTGAGGAAAGATGGCAGGAAGGGGGGGTGAAGGGGTGAGGGGTGGGAGGGTGGAGGGGGGCGGGGCCCCGCTTGCCTGGTGGGGCAGAGGGGAGAGCAGAAGGGAATGCTGAGGGACCCCGCGAGCCTGAGGGAGTGCAGTAAGGGTGTCAGGGGAGCTCCAGCTGACAGGTGACAGTGCGGTGTTTTTTTTTTTTTTTTCGTTGGGTTGATTTTTGGGTCTGTTGGTCTGTTGTGCTTTGTGGTGGTGGTGGTTTTGTGCGAAGGGGGAGAGGGTGGTGGTGGTCCCTTTAAAATCCTGAGGAAACACCTGAGGAAGGAAGGCAAAGGGGTGAGTGCTGGGAGGGTGGATGTTAGCAGGGATCCAGTGGCTTGTGGGGTGTGCGTGGTGGGGAAGGCGCGCGCCTGCCTCAGGCAGAGGTGAGAGCCTATGGGAAAGCGGGGGGACACCTGGAGCCTGAGGGCGTGCAGGAAGGATGTCAGCTGAGTTGTAGCTGAGAGTTAGTCGTGCGTTTTGTTTGTTGGTTGGTAGTAGTCTTTGGAGAAGGGGCGGAGGGTGGAGAGGGTTCCTTGAAAAAGCTAAGGAAAGTTGACGCAAGGGGGTGGATGGGGCGGGCGGTGGGCCTGAAGGGGCGAGTGCTGGGAGGGTGGAGGGGGGCGGGGACCCGGGTGAGTGTGTGGCGTGCGTGGTGGGGGTTTGGTCTGTGGGGCAGCGGGGAGAGCTGAGGGGGCTGTATGCTGAGGGACCCCGCGAGCCTGAGGGAGTGCAGTAAGGCTGTCAGGGGAGCTGCAGCTGACAGCTGACAGCTGACAGCCTGGGGGTTTTTTGGTTTGTTTTTCTTGTGTTTGTTTGTTTTTTGTTTTTTTTTTTTGGAGAAGGGGAAGAGGGTGGTGTGGGTCCTTCTATGAAGCTAAGGCAAGATGGCCGAACTGGGGGTGTGTGTGGGGGTGTGTGTGGGGGTGCACGTGTGTGTGAAGGGGCGACTTCTGGGCCAGTCTCTGGGGGCGGGGAGGCGCTTGCGGGTGGCGCCTGCGGGGTGTGCGTTGCGTGCGTTGCGTGCGTTGCGTGCGTGGGTGTTGCGCGCGTGGGGCAGAGGCGAGCGCCGAAGGGTATGCTGAGGGACCCCAGGCGCCCGCCAGAGGGAGTGCAGTAAGGCTGTCAGCGGACCTCAGCTGACAGGTAAGCCAGCTGGTTTGGAGTTTTTGGCGAAGGGGCGGAGGGTGGAGCGGGTCCTTTGAGCAACCAGAGGAAGGAGGTCCGGAAGGGGGGGGGTGAAGGGGTGAGCGCTGGGAGGGTGGAGGGGGGCGGGGCCCGGCGGGCCTGCGTGGTGGGGGTTGGCGTGCGTGCGTGGGGCAGAGAGGAGAGCGGAAGGGATTGCGGAGGGACGCTGGCAGGCGCGGTGGGAGAGAGGTCAGGCTGCCAGTGGAGCTGCAGCTGACAGCTTCCAGGGAGGAGAGTTTTTGAGAAGGGGCAGAGGGTGGAGAGGGTCCCTTGAAAAAGCTGAGGAAAGATGGCAGGAAGGGGGGGTGAAGGGGTGAGGGGTGGGAGGGTGGAGGGGGGCGGGGCCCCGCTTGCCTGGTGGGGCAGAGGGGAGAGCAGAAGGGAATGCTGAGGGACCCCGCGAGCCTGAGGGAGTGCAGTAAGGGTGTCAGGGGAGCTCCAGCTGACAGGTGACAGTGCGGTGTTTTTTTTTTTTTTTTCGTTGGGTTGATTTTTGGGTCTGTTGGTCTGTTGTGCTTTGTGGTGGTGGTGGTTTTGTGCGAAGGGGGAGAGGGTGGTGGTGGTCCCTTTAAAATCCTGAGGAAACACCTGAGGAAGGAAGGCAAAGGGGTGAGTGCTGGGAGGGTGGATGTTAGCAGGGATCCAGTGGCTTGTGGGGTGTGCGTGGTGGGGAAGGCGCGCGCCTGCCTCAGGCAGAGGTGAGAGCCTATGGGAAAGCGGGGGGACACCTGGAGCCTGAGGGCGTGCAGGAAGGATGTCAGCTGAGTTGTAGCTGAGAGTTAGTCGTGCGTTTTGTTTGTTGGTTGGTAGTAGTCTTTGGAGAAGGGGCGGAGGGTGGAGAGGGTTCCTTGAAAAAGCTAAGGAAAGTTGACGCAAGGGGGTGGATGGGGCGGGCGGTGGGCCTGAAGGGGCGAGTGCTGGGAGGGTGGAGGGGGGCGGGGACCCGGGTGAGTGTGTGGCGTGCGTGGTGGGGGTTTGGTCTGTGGGGCAGCGGGGAGAGCTGAGGGGGCTGTATGCTGAGGGACCCCGCGAGCCTGAGGGAGTGCAGTAAGGCTGTCAGGGGAGCTGCAGCTGACAGCTGACAGCCTGGGGGTTTTTTGGTTTGTTTTTCTTGTGTTTGTTTGTTTTTTGTTTTTTTTTTTTGGAGAAGGGGAAGAGGGTGGTGTGGGTCCTTCTATGAAGCTAAGGCAAGATGGCCGAACTGGGGGTGTGTGTGGGGGTGTGTGTGGGGGTGTGTGTGGGGGTGCACGTGTGTGTGAAGGGGCGACTTCTGGGCCAGTCTCTGGGGGCGGGGAGGCGCTTGCGGGTGGCGCCTGCGGGGTGTGCGTTGCGTGCGTTGCGTGCGTTGCGTGCGTGGGTGTTGCGCGCGTGGGGCAGAGGCGAGCGCCGAAGGGTATGCTGAGGGACCCCAGGCGCCCGCCAGAGGGAGTGCAGTAAGGCTGTCAGCGGACCTCAGCTGACAGGTAAGCCAGCTGGTTTGGAGTTTTTGGCGAAGGGGCGGAGGGTGGAGCGGGTCCTTTGAGCAACCAGAGGAAGGAGGTCCGGAAGGGGGGGGGTGAAGGGGTGAGCGCTGGGAGGGTGGAGGGGGGCGGGGCCCGGCGGGCCTGCGTGGTGGGGGTTGGCGTGCGTGCGTGGGGCAGAGAGGAGAGCGGAAGGGATTGCGGAGGGACGCTGGCAGGCGCGGTGGGAGAGAGGTCAGGCTGCCAGTGGAGCTGCAGCTGACAGCTTCCAGGGAGGAGAGTTTTTGAGAAGGGGCAGAGGGTGGAGAGGGTCCCTTGAAAAAGCTGAGGAAAGATGGCAGGAAGGGGGGGTGAAGGGGTGAGGGGTGGGAGGGTGGAGGGGGGCGGGGCCCCGCTTGCCTGGTGGGGCAGAGGGGAGAGCAGAAGGGAATGCTGAGGGACCCCGCGAGCCTGAGGGAGTGCAGTAAGGGTGTCAGGGGAGCTCCAGCTGACAGGTGACAGTGCGGTGTTTTTTTTTTTTTTTTCGTTGGGTTGATTTTTGGGTCTGTTGGTCTGTTGTGCTTTGTGGTGGTGGTGGTTTTGTGCGAAGGGGGAGAGGGTGGTGGTGGTCCCTTTAAAATCCTGAGGAAACACCTGAGGAAGGAAGGCAAAGGGGTGAGTGCTGGGAGGGTGGATGTTAGCAGGGATCCAGTGGCTTGTGGGGTGTGCGTGGTGGGGAAGGCGCGCGCCTGCCTCAGGCAGAGGTGAGAGCCTATGGGAAAGCGGGGGGACACCTGGAGCCTGAGGGCGTGCAGGAAGGATGTCAGCTGAGTTGTAGCTGAGAGTTAGTCGTGCGTTTTGTTTGTTGGTTGGTAGTAGTCTTTGGAGAAGGGGCGGAGGGTGGAGAGGGTTCCTTGAAAAAGCTAAGGAAAGTTGACGCAAGGGGGTGGATGGGGCGGGCGGTGGGCCTGAAGGGGCGAGTGCTGGGAGGGTGGAGGGGGGCGGGGACCCGGGTGAGTGTGTGGCGTGCGTGGTGGGGGTTTGGTCTGTGGGGCAGCGGGGAGAGCTGAGGGGTCTGTATGCTGAGGGACCCCGCGAGCCTGAGGGAGTGCAGTAAGGCTGTCAGGGGAGCTGCAGCTGACAGCTGACAGCCTGGGGGTTTTTTGGTTTGTTTTTCTTGTGTTTGTTTGTTTTTTGTTTTTTTTTTTTGGAGAAGGGGAAGAGGGTGGTGTGGGTCCTTCTATGAAGCTAAGGCAAGATGGCCGAACTGGGGGTGTGTGTGGGGGTGTGTGTGGGGGTGCACGTGTGTGTGAAGGGGCGACTTCTGGGCCAGTCTCTGGGGGCGGGGAGGCGCTTGCGGGTGGCGCCTGCGGGGTGTGCGTTGCGTGCGTTGCGTGCGTTGCGTGCGTGGGTGTTGCGCGCGTGGGGCAGAGGCGAGCGCCGAAGGGTATGCTGAGGGACCCCAGGCGCCCGCCAGAGGGAGTGCAGTAAGGCTGTCAGCGGACCTCAGCTGACAGGTAAGCCAGCTGGTTTGGAGTTTTTGGCGAAGGGGCGGAGGGTGGAGCGGGTCCTTTGAGCAACCAGAGGAAGGAGGTCCGGAAGGGGGGGGGTGAAGGGGTGAGCGCTGGGAGGGTGGAGGGGGGCGGGGCCCGGCGGGCCTGCGTGGTGGGGGTTGGCGTGCGTGCGTGGGGCAGAGAGGAGAGCGGAAGGGATTGCGGAGGGACGCTGGCAGGCGCGGTGGGAGAGAGGTCAGGCTGCCAGTGGAGCTGCAGCTGACAGCTTCCAGGGAGGAGAGTTTTTGAGAAGGGGCAGAGGGTGGAGAGGGTCCCTTGAAAAAGCTGAGGAAAGATGGCAGGAAGGGGGGGTGAAGGGGTGAGGGGTGGGAGGGTGGAGGGGGGCGGGGCCCCGCTTGCCTGGTGGGGCAGAGGGGAGAGCAGAAGGGAATGCTGAGGGACCCCGCGAGCCTGAGGGAGTGCAGTAAGGGTGTCAGGGGAGCTCCAGCTGACAGGTGACAGTGCGGTGTTTTTTTTTTTTTTTTCGTTGGGTTGATTTTTGGGTCTGTTGGTCTGTTGTGCTTTGTGGTGGTGGTGGTTTTGTGCGAAGGGGGAGAGGGTGGTGGTGGTCCCTTTAAAATCCTGAGGAAACACCTGAGGAAGGAAGGCAAAGGGGTGAGTGCTGGGAGGGTGGATGTTAGCAGGGATCCAGTGGCTTGTGGGGTGTGCGTGGTGGGGAAGGCGCGCGCCTGCCTCAGGCAGAGGTGAGAGCCTATGGGAAAGCGGGGGGACACCTGGAGCCTGAGGGCGTGCAGGAAGGATGTCAGCTGAGTTGTAGCTGAGAGTTAGTCGTGCGTTTTGTTTGTTGGTTGGTAGTAGTCTTTGGAGAAGGGGCGGAGGGTGGAGAGGGTTCCTTGAAAAAGCTAAGGAAAGTTGACGCAAGGGGGTGGATGGGGCGGGCGGTGGGCCTGAAGGGGCGAGTGCTGGGAGGGTGGAGGGGGGCGGGGACCCGGGTGAGTGTGTGGCGTGCGTGGTGGGGGTTTGGTCTGTGGGGCAGCGGGGAGAGCTGAGGGGGCTGTATGCTGAGGGACCCCGCGAGCCTGAGGGAGTGCAGTAAGGCTGTCAGGGGAGCTGCAGCTGACAGCTGACAGCCTGGGGGTTTTTTGGTTTGTTTTTCTTGTGTTTGTTTGTTTTTTGTTTTTTTTTTTTGGAGAAGGGGAAGAGGGTGGTGTGGGTCCTTCTATGAAGCTAAGGCAAGATGGCCGAACTGGGGGTGTGTGTGGGGGTGTGTGTGGGGGTGTGTGTGGGGGTGCACGTGTGTGTGAAGGGGCGACTTCTGGGCCAGTCTCTGGGGGCGGGGAGGCGCTTGCGGGTGGCGCCTGCGGGGTGTGCGTTGCGTGCGTTGCGTGCGTGGGTGTTGCGCGCGTGGGGCAGAGGCGAGCGCCGAAGGGTATGCTGAGGGACCCCAGGCGCCCGCCAGAGGGAGTGCAGTAAGGCTGTCAGCGGACCTCAGCTGACAGGTAAGCCAGCTGGTTTGGAGTTTTTGGCGAAGGGGCGGAGGGTGGAGCGGGTCCTTTGAGCAACCAGAGGAAGGAGGTCCGGAAGGGGGGGGGTGAAGGGGTGAGCGCTGGGAGGGTGGAGGGGGGCGGGGCCCGGCGGGCCTGCGTGGTGGGGGTTGGCGTGCGTGCGTGGGGCAGAGAGGAGAGCGGAAGGGATTGCGGAGGGACGCTGGCAGGCGCGGTGGGAGAGAGGTCAGGCTGCCAGTGGAGCTGCAGCTGACAGCTTCCAGGGAGGAGAGTTTTTGAGAAGGGGCAGAGGGTGGAGAGGGTCCCTTGAAAAAGCTGAGGAAAGATGGCAGGAAGGGGGGGTGAAGGGGTGAGGGGTGGGAGGGTGGAGGGGGGCGGGGCCCCGCTTGCCTGGTGGGGCAGAGGGGAGAGCAGAAGGGAATGCTGAGGGACCCCGCGAGCCTGAGGGAGTGCAGTAAGGGTGTCAGGGGAGCTCCAGCTGACAGGTGACAGTGCGGTGTTTTTTTTTTTTTTTTCGTTGGGTTGATTTTTGGGTCTGTTGGTCTGTTGTGCTTTGTGGTGGTGGTGGTTTTGTGCGAAGGGGGAGAGGGTGGTGTTGGTCCCTTTAAAATCCTGAGGAAACACCTGAGGAAGGAAGGCAAAGGGGTGAGTGCTGGGAGGGTGGATGTTAGCAGGGATCCAGTGGCTTGTGGGGTGTGCGTGGTGGGGAAGGCGCGCGCCTGCCTCAGGCAGAGGTGAGAGCCTATGGGAAAGCGGGGGGACACCTGGAGCCTGAGGGCGTGCAGGAAGGATGTCAGCTGAGTTGTAGCTGAGAGTTAGTCGTGCGTTTTGTTTGTTGGTTGGTAGTAGTCTTTGGAGAAGGGGCGGAGGGTGGAGAGGGTTCCTTGAAAAAGCTAAGGAAAGTTGACGCAAGGGGGTGGATGGGGCGGGCGGTGGGCCTGAAGGGGCGAGTGCTGGGAGGGTGGAGGGGGGCGGGGACCCGGGTGAGTGTGTGGCGTGCGTGGTGGGGGTTTGGTCTGTGGGGCAGCGGGGAGAGCTGAGGGGGCTGTATGCTGAGGGACCCCGCGAGCCTGAGGGAGTGCAGTAAGGCTGTCAGGGGAGCTGCAGCTGACAGCTGACAGCCTGGGGGTTTTTTGGTTTGTTTTTCTTGTGTTTGTTTGTTTTTTGTTTTTTTTTTTTGGAGAAGGGGAAGAGGGTGGTGTGGGTCCTTCTATGAAGCTAAGGCAAGATGGCCGAACTGGGGGTGTGTGTGGGGGTGTGTGTGGGGGTGCACGTGTGTGTGAAGGGGCGACTTCTGGGCCAGTCTCTGGGGGCGGGGAGGCGCTTGCGGGTGGCGCCTGCGGGGTGTGCGTTGCGTGCGTTGCGTGCGTTGCGTGCGTGGGTGTTGCGCGCGTGGGGCAGAGGCGAGCGCCGAAGGGTATGCTGAGGGACCCCAGGCGCCCGCCAGAGGGAGTGCAGTAAGGCTGTCAGCGGACCTCAGCTGACAGGTAAGCCAGCTGGTTTGGAGTTTTTGGCGAAGGGGCGGAGGGTGGAGCGGGTCCTTTGAGCAACCAGAGGAAGGAGGTCCGGAAGGGGGGGGGTGAAGGGGTGAGCGCTGGGAGGGTGGAGGGGGGCGGGGCCCGGCGGGCCTGCGTGGTGGGGGTTGGCGTGCGTGCGTGGGGCAGAGAGGAGAGCGGAAGGGATTGCGGAGGGACGCTGGCAGGCGCGGTGGGAGAGAGGTCAGGCTGCCAGTGGAGCTGCAGCTGACAGCTTCCAGGGAGGAGAGTTTTTGAGAAGGGGCAGAGGGTGGAGAGGGTCCCTTGAAAAAGCTGAGGAAAGATGGCAGGAAGGGGGGGTGAAGGGGTGAGGGGTGGGAGGGTGGAGGGGGGCGGGGCCCCGCTTGCCTGGTGGGGCAGAGGGGAGAGCAGAAGGGAATGCTGAGGGACCCCGCGAGCCTGAGGGAGTGCAGTAAGGGTGTCAGGGGAGCTCCAGCTGACAGGTGACAGTGCGGTGTTTTTTTTTTTTTTTTCGTTGGGTTGATTTTTGGGTCTGTTGGTCTGTTGTGCTTTGTGGTGGTGGTGGTTTTGTGCGAAGGGGGAGAGGGTGGTGGTGGTCCCTTTAAAATCCTGAGGAAACACCTGAGGAAGGAAGGCAAAGGGGTGAGTGCTGGGAGGGTGGATGTTAGCAGGGATCCAGTGGCTTGTGGGGTGTGCGTGGTGGGGAAGGCGCGCGCCTGCCTCAGGCAGAGGTGAGAGCCTATGGGAAAGCGGGGGGACACCTGGAGCCTGAGGGCGTGCAGGAAGGATGTCAGCTGAGTTGTAGCTGAGAGTTAGTCGTGCGTTTTGTTTGTTGGTTGGTAGTAGTCTTTGGAGAAGGGGCGGAGGGTGGAGAGGGTTCCTTGAAAAAGCTAAGGAAAGTTGACGCAAGGGGGTGGATGGGGCGGGCGGTGGGCCTGAAGGGGCGAGTGCTGGGAGGGTGGAGGGGGGCGGGGACCCGGGTGAGTGTGTGGCGTGCGTGGTGGGGGTTTGGTCTGTGGGGCAGCGGGGAGAGCTGAGGGGGCTGTATGCTGAGGGACCCCGCGAGCCTGAGGGAGTGCAGTAAGGCTGTCAGGGGAGCTGCAGCTGACAGCTGACAGCCTGGGGGTTTTTTGGTTTGTTTTTCTTGTGTTTGTTTGTTTTTTGTTTTTTTTTTTTGGAGAAGGGGAAGAGGGTGGTGTGGGTCCTTCTATGAAGCTAAGGCAAGATGGCCGAACTGGGGGTGTGTGTGGGGGTGTGTGTGGGGGTGCACGTGTGTGTGAAGGGGCGGCTTCTGGGCCAGTCTCTGGGGGCGGGGAGGCGCTTGCGGGTGGCGCCTGCGGGGTGTGCGTTGCGTGCGTTGCGTGCGTTGCGTGCGTGGGTGTTGCGCGCGTGGGGCAGAGGCGAGCGCCGAAGGGTATGCTGAGGGACCCCAGGCGCCCGCCAGAGGGAGTGCAGTAAGGCTGTCAGCGGACCTCAGCTGACAGGTAAGCCAGCTGGTTTGGAGTTTTTGGCGAAGGGGCGGAGGGTGGAGCGGGTCCTTTGAGCAACCAGAGGAAGGAGGTCCGGAAGGGGGGGGGTGAAGGGGTGAGCGCTGGGAGGGTGGAGGGGGGCGGGGCCCGGCGGGCCTGCGTGGTGGGGGTTGGCGTGCGTGCGTGGGGCAGAGAGGAGAGCGGAAGGGATTGCGGAGGGACGCTGGCAGGCGCGGTGGGAGAGAGGTCAGGCTGCCAGTGGAGCTGCAGCTGACAGCTTCCAGGGAGGAGAGTTTTTGAGAAGGGGCAGAGGGTGGAGAGGGTCCCTTGAAAAAGCTGAGGAAAGATGGCAGGAAGGGGGGGTGAAGGGGTGAGGGGTGGGAGGGTGGAGGGGGGCGGGGCCCCGCTTGCCTGGTGGGGCAGAGGGGAGAGCAGAAGGGAATGCTGAGGGACCCCGCGAGCCTGAGGGAGTGCAGTAAGGGTGTCAGGGGAGCTCCAGCTGACAGGTGACAGTGCGGTGTTTTTTTTTTTTTTTTCGTTGGGTTGATTTTTGGGTCTGTTGGTCTGTTGTGCTTTGTGGTGGTGGTGGTTTTGTGCGAAGGGGGAGAGGGTGGTGGTGGTCCCTTTAAAATCCTGAGGAAACACCTGAGGAAGGAAGGCAAAGGGGTGAGTGCTGGGAGGGTGGATGTTAACAGGGATCCAGTGGCTTGTGGGGTGTGCGTGGTGGGGAAGGCGCGCGCCTGCCTCAGGCAGAGGTGAGAGCCTATGGGAAAGCGGGGGGACACCTGGAGCCTGAGGGCGTGCAGGAAGGATGTCAGCTGAGTTGTAGCTGAGAGTTAGTCGTGCGTTTTGTTTGTTGGTTGGTAGTAGTCTTTGGAGAAGGGGCGGAGGGTGGAGAGGGTTCCTTGAAAAAGCTAAGGAAAGTTGACGCAAGGGGGTGGATGGGGCGGGCGGTGGGCCTGAAGGGGCGAGTGCTGGGAGGGTGGAGGGGGGCGGGGACCCGGGTGAGTGTGTGGCGTGCGTGGTGGGGGTTTGGTCTGTGGGGCAGCGGGGAGAGCTGAGGGGGCTGTATGCTGAGGGACCCCGCGAGCCTGAGGGAGTGCAGTAAGGCTGTCAGGGGAGCTGCAGCTGACAGCTGACAGCCTGGGGGTTTTTTGGTTTGTTTTTCTTGTGTTTGTTTGTTTTTTGTTTTTTTTTTTTGGAGAAGGGGAAGAGGGTGGTGTGGGTCCTTCTATGAAGCTAAGGCAAGATGGCCGAACTGGGGGTGTGTGTGGGGGTGTGTGTGGGGGTGCACGTGTGTGTGAAGGGGCGACTTCTGGGCCAGTCTCTGGGGGCGGGGAGGCGCTTGCGGGTGGCGCCTGCGGGGTGTGCGTTGCGTGCGTTGCGTGCGTTGCGTGCGTGGGTGTTGCGCGCGTGGGGCAGAGGCGAGCGCCGAAGGGTATGCTGAGGGACCCCAGGCGCCCGCCAGAGGGAGTGCAGTAAGGCTGTCAGCGGACCTCAGCTGACAGGTAAGCCAGCTGGTTTGGAGTTTTTGGCTAAGGGGCGGAGGGTGGAGCGGGTCCTTTGAGCAACCAGAGGAAGGAGGTCCGGAAGGGGGGGGGTGAAGGGGTGAGCGCTGGGAGGGTGGAGGGGGGCGGGGCCCGGCGGGCCTGCGTGGTGGGGGTTGGCGTGCGTGCGTGGGGCAGAGAGGAGAGCGGAAGGGATTGCGGAGGGACGCTGGCAGGCGCGGTGGGAGAGAGGTCAGGCTGCCAGTGGAGCTGCAGCTGACAGCTTCCAGGGAGGAGAGTTTTTGAGAAGGGGCAGAGGGTGGAGAGGGTCCCTTGAAAAAGCTGAGGAAAGATGGCAGGAAGGGGGGGTGAAGGGGTGAGGGGTGGGAGGGTGGAGGGGGGCGGGGCCCCGCTTGCCTGGTGGGGCAGAGGGGAGAGCAGAAGGGAATGCTGAGGGACCCCGCGAGCCTGAGGGAGTGCAGTAAGGGTGTCAGGGGAGCTCCAGCTGACAGGTGACAGTGCGGTGTTTTTTTTTTTTTTTTCGTTGGGTTGATTTTTGGGTCTGTTGGTCTGTTGTGCTTTGTGGTGGTGGTGGTTTTGTGCGAAGGGGGAGAGGGTGGTGGTGGTCCCTTTAAAATCCTGAGGAAACACCTGAGGAAGGAAGGCAAAGGGGTGAGTGCTGGGAGGGTGGATGTTAGCAGGGATCCAGTGGCTTGTGGGGTGTGCGTGGTGGGGAAGGCGCGCGCCTGCCTCAGGCAGAGGTGAGAGCCTATGGGAAAGCGGGGGGACACCTGGAGCCTGAGGGCGTGCAGGAAGGATGTCAGCTGAGTTGTAGCTGAGAGTTAGTCGTGCGTTTTGTTTGTTGGTTGGTAGTAGTCTTTGGAGAAGGGGCGGAGGGTGGAGAGGGTTCCTTGAAAAAGCTAAGGAAAGTTGACGCAAGGGGGTGGATGGGGCGGGCGGTGGGCCTGAAGGGGCGAGTGCTGGGAGGGTGGAGGGGGGCGGGGACCCGGGTGAGTGTGTGGCGTGCGTGGTGGGGGTTTGGTCTGTGGGGCAGCGGGGAGAGCTGAGGGGGCTGTATGCTGAGGGACCCCGCGAGCCTGAGGGAGTGCAGTAAGGCTGTCAGGGGAGCTGCAGCTGACAGCTGACAGCCTGGGGGTTTTTTGGTTTGTTTTTCTTGTGTTTGTTTGTTTTTTGTTTTTTTTTTTTTGGAGAAGGGGAAGAGGGTGGTGTGGGTCCTTCTATGAAGCTAAGGCAAGATGGCCGAACTGGGGGTGTGTGTGGGGGTGTGTGTGGGGGTGTGTGTGGGGGTGCACGTGTGTGTGAAGGGGCGACTTCTGGGCCAGTCTCTGGGGGCGGGGAGGCGCTTGCGGGTGGCGCCTGCGGGGTGTGCGTTGCGTGCGTTGCGTGCGTGGGTGTTGCGCGCGTGGGGCAGAGGCGAGCGCCGAAGGGTATGCTGAGGGACCCCAGGCGCCCGCCAGAGGGAGTGCAGTAAGGCTGTCAGCGGACCTCAGCTGACAGGTAAGCCAGCTGGTTTGGAGTTTTTGGCGAAGGGGCGGAGGGTGGAGCGGGTCCTTTGAGCAACCAGAGGAAGGAGGTCCGGAAGGGGGGGGGTGAAGGGGTGAGCGCTGGGAGGGTGGAGGGGGGCGGGGCCCGGCGGGCCTGCGTGGTGGGGGTTGGCGTGCGTGCGTGGGGCAGAGAGGAGAGCGGAAGGGATTGCGGAGGGACGCTGGCAGGCGCGGTGGGAGAGAGGTCAGGCTGCCAGTGGAGCTGCAGCTGACAGCTTCCAGGGAGGAGAGTTTTTGAGAAGGGGCAGAGGGTGGAGAGGGTCCCTTGAAAAAGCTGAGGAAAGATGGCAGGAAGGGGGGGTGAAGGGGTGAGGGGTGGGAGGGTGGAGGGGGGCGGGGCCCCGCTTGCCTGGTGGGGCAGAGGGGAGAGCAGAAGGGAATGCTGAGGGACCCCGCGAGCCTGAGGGAGTGCAGTAAGGGTGTCAGGGGAGCTCCAGCTGACAGGTGACAGTGCGGTGTTTTTTTTTTTTTTTCGTTGGGTTGATTTTTGGGTCTGTTGGTCTGTTGTGCTTTGTGGTGGTGGTGGTTTTGTGCGAAGGGGGAGAGGGTGGTGTTGGTCCCTTTAAAATCCTGAGGAAACACCTGAGGAAGGAAGGCAAAGGGGTGAGTGCTGGGAGGGTGGATGTTAGCAGGGATCCAGTGGCTTGTGGGGTGTGCGTGGTGGGGAAGGCGCGCGCCTGCCTCAGGCAGAGGTGAGAGCCTATGGGAAAGCGGGGGGACACCTGGAGCCTGAGGGCGTGCAGGAAGGATGTCAGCTGAGTTGTAGCTGAGAGTTAGTCGTGCGTTTTGTTTGTTGGTTGGTAGTAGTCTTTGGAGAAGGGGCGGAGGGTGGAGAGGGTTCCTTGAAAAAGCTAAGGAAAGTTGACGCAAGGGGGTGGATGGGGCGGGCGGTGGGCCTGAAGGGGCGAGTGCTGGGAGGGTGGAGGGGGGCGGGGACCCGGGTGAGTGTGTGGCGTGCGTGGTGGGGGTTTGGTCTGTGGGGCAGCGGGGAGAGCTGAGGGGTCTGTATGCTGAGGGACCCCGCGAGCCTGAGGGAGTGCAGTAAGGCTGTCAGGGGAGCTGCAGCTGACAGCTGACAGCCTGGGGGTTTTTTGGTTTGTTTTTCTTGTGTTTGTTTGTTTTTTGTTTTTTTTTTTTGGAGAAGGGGAAGAGGGTGGTGTGGGTCCTTCTATGAAGCTAAGGCAAGATGGCCGAACTGGGGGTGTGTGTGGGGGTGCACGTGTGTGTGAAGGGGCGACTTCTGGGCCAGTCTCTGGGGGCGGGGAGGCGCTTGCGGGTGGCGCCTGCGGGGTGTGCGTTGCGTGCGTTGCGTGCGTGGGTGTTGCGCGCGTGGGGCAGAGGCGAGCGCCGAAGGGTATGCTGAGGGACCCCAGGCGCCCGCCAGAGGGAGTGCAGTAAGGCTGTCAGCGGACCTCAGCTGACAGGTAAGCCAGCTGGTTTGGAGTTTTTGGCGAAGGGGCGGAGGGTGGAGCGGGTCCTTTGAGCAACCAGAGGAAGGAGGTCCGGAAGGGGGGGGGTGAAGGGGTGAGCGCTGGGAGGGTGGAGGGGGGCGGGGCCCGGCGGGCCTGCGTGGTGGGGGTTGGCGTGCGTGCGTGGGGCAGAGAGGAGAGCGGAAGGGATTGCGGAGGGACGCTGGCAGGCGCGGTGGGAGAGAGGTCAGGCTGCCAGTGGAGCTGCAGCTGACAGCTTCCAGGGAGGAGAGTTTTTGAGAAGGGGCAGAGGGTGGAGAGGGTCCCTTGAAAAAGCTGAGGAAAGATGGCAGGAAGGGGGGGTGAAGGGGTGAGGGGTGGGAGGGTGGAGGGGGGCGGGGCCCCGCTTGCCTGGTGGGGCAGAGGGGAGAGCAGAAGGGAATGCTGAGGGACCCCGCGAGCCTGAGGGAGTGCAGTAAGGGTGTCAGGGGAGCTCCAGCTGACAGGTGACAGTGCGGTGTTTTTTTTTTTTTTTTCGTTGGGTTGATTTTTGGGTCTGTTGGTCTGTTGTGCTTTGTGGTGGTGGTGGTTTTGTGCGAAGGGGGAGAGGGTGGTGGTGGTCCCTTTAAAATCCTGAGGAAACACCTGAGGAAGGAAGGCAAAGGGGTGAGTGCTGGGAGGGTGGATGTTAGCAGGGATCCAGTGGCTTGTGGGGTGTGCGTGGTGGGGAAGGCGCGCGCCTGCCTCAGGCAGAGGTGAGAGCCTATGGGAAAGCGGGGGGACACCTGGAGCCTGAGGGCGTGCAGGAAGGATGTCAGCTGAGTTGTAGCTGAGAGTTAGTCGTGCGTTTTGTTTGTTGGTTGGTAGTAGTCTTTGGAGAAGGGGCGGAGGGTGGAGAGGGTTCCTTGAAAAAGCTAAGGAAAGTTGACGCAAGGGGGTGGATGGGGCGGGCGGTGGGCCTGAAGGGGCGAGTGCTGGGAGGGTGGAGGGGGGCGGGGACCCGGGTGAGTGTGTGGCGTGCGTGGTGGGGGTTTGGTCTGTGGGGCAGCGGGGAGAGCTGAGGGGTCTGTATGCTGAGGGACCCCGCGAGCCTGAGGGAGTGCAGTAAGGCTGTCAGGGGAGCTGCAGCTGACAGCTGACAGCCTGGGGGTTTTTTGGTTTGTTTTTCTTGTGTTTGTTTGTTTTTTGTTTTTTTTTTTTTTGGAGAAGGGGAAGAGGGTGGTGTGGGTCCTTCTATGAAGCTAAGGCAAGATGGCCGAACTGGGGGTGTGTGTGGGGGTGTGTGTGGGGGTGCACGTGTGTGTGAAGGGGCGACTTCTGGGCCAGTCTCTGGGGGCGGGGAGGCGCTTGCGGGTGGCGCCTGCGGGGTGTGCGTTGCGTGCGTTGCGTGCGTGGGTGTTGCGTGCGTGGGGCAGAGGCGAGCGCCGAAGGGTATGCTGAGGGACCCCAGGCGCCCGCCAGAGGGAGTGCAGTAAGGCTGTCAGCGGACCTCAGCTGACAGGTAAGCCAGCTGGTTTGGAGTTTTTGGCGAAGGGGCGGAGGGTGGAGCGGGTCCTTTGAGCAACCAGAGGAAGGAGGTCCGGAAGGGGGGGGGTGAAGGGGTGAGCGCTGGGAGGGTGGAGGGGGGCGGGGCCCGGCGGGCCTGCGTGGTGGGGGTTGGCGTGCGTGCGTGGGGCAGAGAGGAGAGCGGAAGGGATTGCGGAGGGACGCTGGCAGGCGCGGTGGGAGAGAGGTCAGGCTGCCAGTGGAGCTGCAGCTGACAGCTTCCAGGGAGGAGAGTTTTTGAGAAGGGGCAGAGGGTGGAGAGGGTCCCTTGAAAAAGCTGAGGAAAGATGGCAGGAAGGGGGGGTGAAGGGGTGAGGGGTGGGAGGGTGGAGGGGGGCGGGGCCCCGCTTGCCTGGTGGGGCAGAGGGGAGAGCAGAAGGGAATGCTGAGGGACCCCGCGAGCCTGAGGGAGTGCAGTAAGGGTGTCAGGGGAGCTCCAGCTGACAGGTGACAGTGCGGTGTTTTTTTTTTTTTTTTCGTTGGGTTGATTTTTGGGTCTGTTGGTCTGTTGTGCTTTGTGGTGGTGGTGGTTTTGTGCGAAGGGGGAGAGGGTGGTGGTGGTCCCTTTAAAATCCTGAGGAAACACCTGAGGAAGGAAGGCAAAGGGGTGAGTGCTGGGAGGGTGGATGTTAGCAGGGATCCAGTGGCTTGTGGGGTGTGCGTGGTGGGGAAGGCGCGCGCCTGCCTCAGGCAGAGGTGAGAGCCTATGGGAAAGCGGGGGGACACCTGGAGCCTGAGGGCGTGCAGGAAGGATGTCAGCTGAGTTGTAGCTGAGAGTTAGTCGTGCGTTTTGTTTGTTGGTTGGTAGTAGTCTTTGGAGAAGGGGCGGAGGGTGGAGAGGGTTCCTTGAAAAAGCTAAGGAAAGTTGACGCAAGGGGGTGGATGGGGCGGGCGGTGGGCCTGAAGGGGCGAGTGCTGGGAGGGTGGAGGGGGGCGGGGACCCGGGTGAGTGTGTGGCGTGCGTGGTGGGGGTTTGGTCTGTGGGGCAGCGGGGAGAGCTGAGGGGTCTGTATGCTGAGGGACCCCGCGAGCCTGAGGGAGTGCAGTAAGGCTGTCAGGGGAGCTGCAGCTGACAGCTGACAGCCTGGGGGTTTTTTGGTTTGTTTTTCTTGTGTTTGTTTGTTTTTTGTTTTTTTTTTTTTGGAGAAGGGGAAGAGGGTGGTGTGGGTCCTTCTATGAAGCTAAGGCAAGATGGCCGAACTGGGGGTGTGTGTGGGGGTGTGTGTGGGGGTGCACGTGTGTGTGAAGGGGCGGCTTCTGGGCCAGTCTCTGGGGGCGGGGAGGCGCTTGCGGGTGGCGCCTGCGGGGTGTGCGTTGCGTGCGTTGCGTGCGTTGCGTGCGTGGGTGTTGCGCGCGTGGGGCAGAGGCGAGCGCCGAAGGGTATGCTGAGGGACCCCAGGCGCCCGCCAGAGGGAGTGCAGTAAGGCTGTCAGCGGACCTCAGCTGACAGGTAAGCCAGCTGGTTTGGAGTTTTTGGCGAAGGGGCGGAGGGTGGAGCGGGTCCTTTGAGCAACCAGAGGAAGGAGGTCCGGAAGGGGGGGGGTGAAGGGGTGAGCGCTGGGAGGGTGGAGGGGGGCGGGGCCCGGCGGGCCTGCGTGGTGGGGGTTGGCGTGCGTGCGTGGGGCAGAGAGGAGAGCGGAAGGGATTGCGGAGGGACGCTGGCAGGCGCGGTGGGAGAGAGGTCAGGCTGCCAGTGGAGCTGCAGCTGACAGCTTCCAGGGAGGAGAGTTTTTGAGAAGGGGCAGAGGGTGGAGAGGGTCCCTTGAAAAAGCTGAGGAAAGATGGCAGGAAGGGGGGGTGAAGGGGTGAGGGGTGGGAGGGTGGAGGGGGGCGTGGCCCCGCTTGCCTGGTGGGGCAGAGGGGAGAGCAGAAGGGAATGCTGAGGGACCCCGCGAGCCTGAGGGAGTGCAGTAAGGGTGTCAGGGGAGCTCCAGCTGACAGGTGACAGTGCGGTGTTTTTTTTTTTTTTTTCGTTGGGTTGATTTTTGGGTCTGTTGGTCTGTTGTGCTTTGTGGTGGTGGTGGTTTTGTGCGAAGGGGGAGAGGGTGGTGTTGGTCCCTTTAAAATCCTGAGGAAACACCTGAGGAAGGAAGGCAAAGGGGTGAGTGCTGGGAGGGTGGATGTTAACAGGGATCCAGTGGCTTGTGGGGTGTGCGTGGTGGGGAAGGCGCGCGCCTGCCTCAGGCAGAGGTGAGAGCCTATGGGAAAGCGGGGGGACACCTGGAGCCTGAGGGCGTGCAGGAAGGATGTCAGCTGAGTTGTAGCTGAGAGTTAGTCGTGCGTTTTGTTTGTTGGTTGGTAGTAGTCTTTTGAGAAGGGGCGGAGGGTGGAGAGGGTTCCTTGAAAAAGCTAAGGAAAGTTGACGCAAGGGGGTGGATGGGGCGGGCGGTGGGCCTGAAGGGGCGAGTGCTGGGAGGGTGGAGGGGGGCGGGGACCCGGGTGAGTGTGTGGCGTGCGTGGTGGGGGTTTGGTCTGTGGGGCAGCGGGGAGAGCTGAGGGGGCTGTATGCTGAGGGACCCCGCGAGCCTGAGGGAGTGCAGTAAGGCTGTCAGGGGAGCTGCAGCTGACAGCTGACAGCCTGGGGGTTTTTTGGTTTGTTTTTCTTGTGTTTGTTTGTTTTTTGTTTTTTTTTTTTGGAGAAGGGGAAGAGGGTGGTGTGGGTCCTTCTATGAAGCTAAGGCAAGATGGCCGAACTGGGGGTGTGTGTGGGGGTGTGTGTGGGGGTGCACGTGTGTGTGAAGGGGCGACTTCTGGGCCAGTCTCTGGGGGCGGGGAGGCGCTTGCGGGTGGCGCCTGCGGGGTGTGCGTTGCGTGCGTTGCGTGCGTTGCGTGCGTGGGTGTTGCGCGCGTGGGGCAGAGGCGAGCGCCGAAGGGTATGCTGAGGGACCCCAGGCGCCCGCCAGAGGGAGTGCAGTAAGGCTGTCAGCGGACCTCAGCTGACAGGTAAGCCAGCTGGTTTGGAGTTTTTGGCGAAGGGGCGGAGGGTGGAGCGGGTCCTTTGAGCAACCAGAGGAAGGAGGTCCGGAAGGGGGGGGGTGAAGGGGTGAGCGCTGGGAGGGTGGAGGGGGGCGGGGCCCGGCGGGCCTGCGTGGTGGGGGTTGGCGTGCGTGCGTGGGGCAGAGAGGAGAGCGGAAGGGATTGCGGAGGGACGCTGGCAGGCGCGGTGGGAGAGAGGTCAGGCTGCCAGTGGAGCTGCAGCTGACAGCTTCCAGGGAGGAGAGTTTTTGAGAAGGGGCAGAGGGTGGAGAGGGTCCCTTGAAAAAGCTGAGGAAAGATGGCAGGAAGGGGGGGTGAAGGGGTGAGGGGTGGGAGGGTGGAGGGGGGCGTGGCCCCGCTTGCCTGGTGGGGCAGAGGGGAGAGCAGAAGGGAATGCTGAGGGACCCCGCGAGCCTGAGGGAGTGCAGTAAGGGTGTCAGGGGAGCTCCAGCTGACAGGTGACAGTGCGGTGTTTTTTTTTTTTTTTCGTTGGGTTGATTTTTGGGTCTGTTGGTCTGTTGTGCTTTGTGGTGGTGGTGGTTTTGTGCGAAGGGGGAGAGGGTGGTGGTGGTCCCTTTAAAATCCTGAGGAAACACCTGAGGAAGGAAGGCAAAGGGGTGAGTGCTGGGAGGGTGGATGTTAGCAGGGATCCAGTGGCTTGTGGGGTGTGCGTGGTGGGGAAGGCGCGCGCCTGCCTCAGGCAGAGGTGAGAGCCTATGGGAAAGCGGGGGGGACACCTGGAGCCTGAGGGCGTGCAGGAAGGATGTCAGCTGAGTTGTAGCTGAGAGTTAGTCGTGCGTTTTGTTTGTTGGTTGGTAGTAGTCTTTGGAGAAGGGGCGGAGGGTGGAGAGGGTTCCTTGAAAAAGCTAAGGAAAGTTGACGCAAGGGGGTGGATGGGGCGGGCGGTGGGCCTGAAGGGGCGAGTGCTGGGAGGGTGGAGGGGGGCGGGGACCCGGGTGAGTGTGTGGCGTGCGTGGTGGGGGTTTGGTCTGTGGGGCAGCGGGGAGAGCTGAGGGGTCTGTATGCTGAGGGACCCCGCGAGCCTGAGGGAGTGCAGTAAGGCTGTCAGGGGAGCTGCAGCTGACAGCTGACAGCCTGGGGGTTTTTTGGTTTGTTTTTCTTGTGTTTGTTTGTTTTTTGTTTTTTTTTTTTGGAGAAGGGGAAGAGGGTGGTGTGGGTCCTTCTATGAAGCTAAGGCAAGATGGCCGAACTGGGGGTGTGTGTGGGGGTGCACGTGTGTGTGAAGGGGCGACTTCTGGGCCAGTCTCTGGGGGCGGGGAGGCGCTTGCGGGTGGCGCCTGCGGGGTGTGCGTTGCGTGCGTTGCGTGCGTGGGTGTTGCGCGCGTGGGGCAGAGGCGAGCGCCGAAGGGTATGCTGAGGGACCCCAGGCGCCCGCCAGAGGGAGTGCAGTAAGGCTGTCAGCGGACCTCAGCTGACAGGTAAGCCAGCTGGTTTGGAGTTTTTGGCGAAGGGGCGGAGGGTGGAGCGGGTCCTTTGAGCAACCAGAGGAAGGAGGTCCGGAAGGGGGGGGGTGAAGGGGTGAGCGCTGGGAGGGTGGAGGGGGGCGGGGCCCGGCGGGCCTGCGTGGTGGGGGTTGGCGTGCGTGCGTGGGGCAGAGAGGAGAGCTGAAGGGATTGCGGAGGGACGCTGGCAGGCGCGGTGGGAGAGAGGTCAGGCTGCCAGTGGAGCTGCAGCTGACAGCTTCCAGGGAGGAGAGTTTTTGAGAAGGGGCAGAGGGTGGAGAGGGTCCCTTGAAAAAGCTGAGGAAAGATGGCAGGAAGGGGGGGTGAAGGGGTGAGGGGTGGGAGGGTGGAGGGGGGCGGGGCCCCGCTTGCCTGGTGGGGCAGAGGGGAGAGCAGAAGGGAATGCTGAGGGACCCCGCGAGCCTGAGGGAGTGCAGTAAGGGTGTCAGGGGAGCTCCAGCTGACAGGTGACAGTGCGGTGTTTTTTTTTTTTTTTTCGTTGGGTTGATTTTTGGGTCTGTTGGTCTGTTGTGCTTTGTGGTGGTGGTGGTTTTGTGCGAAGGGGGAGAGGGTGGTGGTGGTCCCTTTAAAATCCTGAGGAAACACCTGAGGAAGGAAGGCAAAGGGGTGAGTGCTGGGAGGGTGGATGTTAGCAGGGATCCAGTGGCTTGTGGGGTGTGCGTGGTGGGGAAGGCGCGCGCCTGCCTCAGGCAGAGGTGAGAGCCTATGGGAAAGCGGGGGGACACCTGGAGCCTGAGGGCGTGCAGGAAGGATGTCAGCTGAGTTGTAGCTGAGAGTTAGTCGTGCGTTTTGTTTGTTGGTTGGTAGTAGTCTTTGGAGAAGGGGCGGAGGGTGGAGAGGGTTCCTTGAAAAAGCTAAGGAAAGTTGACGCAAGGGGGTGGATGGGGCGGGCGGTGGGCCTGAAGGGGCGAGTGCTGGGAGGGTGGAGGGGGGCGGGGACCCGGGTGAGTGTGTGGCGTGCGTGGTGGGGGTTTGGTCTGTGGGGCAGCGGGGAGAGCTGAGGGGTCTGTATGCTGAGGGACCCCGCGAGCCTGAGGGAGTGCAGTAAGGCTGTCAGGGGAGCTGCAGCTGACAGCTGACAGCCTGGGGGTTTTTTGGTTTGTTTTTCTTGTGTTTGTTTGTTTTTTGTTTTTTTTTTTTTGGAGAAGGGGAAGAGGGTGGTGTGGGTCCTTCTATGAAGCTAAGGCAAGATGGCCGAACTGGGGGTGTGTGTGGGGGTGTGTGTGGGGGTGCACGTGTGTGTGAAGGGGCGGCTTCTGGGCCAGTCTCTGGGGGCGGGGAGGCGCTTGCGGGTGGCGCCTGCGGGGTGTGCGTTGCGTGCGTTGCGTGCGTTGCGTGCGTGGGTGTTGCGCGCGTGGGGCAGAGGCGAGCGCCGAAGGGTATGCTGAGGGACCCCAGGCGCCCGCCAGAGGGAGTGCAGTAAGGCTGTCAGCGGACCTCAGCTGACAGGTAAGCCAGCTGGTTTGGAGTTTTTGGCGAAGGGGCGGAGGGTGGAGCGGGTCCTTTGAGCAACCAGAGGAAGGAGGTCCGGAAGGGGGGGGGTGAAGGGGTGAGCGCTGGGAGGGTGGAGGGGGGCGGGGCCCGGCGGGCCTGCGTGGTGGGGGTTGGCGTGCGTGCGTGGGGCAGAGAGGAGAGCGGAAGGGATTGCGGAGGGACGCTGGCAGGCGCGGTGGGAGAGAGGTCAGGCTGCCAGTGGAGCTGCAGCTGACAGCTTCCAGGGAGGAGAGTTTTTGAGAAGGGGCAGAGGGTGGAGAGGGTCCCTTGAAAAAGCTGAGGAAAGATGGCAGGAAGGGGGGGTGAAGGGGTGAGGGGTGGGAGGGTGGAGGGGGGCGTGGCCCCGCTTGCCTGGTGGGGCAGAGGGGAGAGCAGAAGGGAATGCTGAGGGACCCCGCGAGCCTGAGGGAGTGCAGTAAGGGTGTCAGGGGAGCTCCAGCTGACAGGTGACAGTGCGGTGTTTTTTTTTTTTTTTTCGTTGGGTTGATTTTTGGGTCTGTTGGTCTGTTGTGCTTTGTGGTGGTGGTGGTTTTGTGCGAAGGGGGAGAGGGTGGTGTTGGTCCCTTTAAAATCCTGAGGAAACACCTGAGGAAGGAAGGCAAAGGGGTGAGTGCTGGGAGGGTGGATGTTAACAGGGATCCAGTGGCTTGTGGGGTGTGCGTGGTGGGGAAGGCGCGCGCCTGCCTCAGGCAGAGGTGAGAGCCTATGGGAAAGCGGGGGGACACCTGGAGCCTGAGGGCGTGCAGGAAGGATGTCAGCTGAGTTGTAGCTGAGAGTTAGTCGTGCGTTTTGTTTGTTGGTTGGTAGTAGTCTTTTGAGAAGGGGCGGAGGGTGGAGAGGGTTCCTTGAAAAAGCTAAGGAAAGTTGACGCAAGGGGGTGGATGGGGCGGGCGGTGGGCCTGAAGGGGCGAGTGCTGGGAGGGTGGAGGGGGGCGGGGACCCGGGTGAGTGTGTGGCGTGCGTGGTGGGGGTTTGGTCTGTGGGGCAGCGGGGAGAGCTGAGGGGGCTGTATGCTGAGGGACCCCGCGAGCCTGAGGGAGTGCAGTAAGGCTGTCAGGGGAGCTGCAGCTGACAGCTGACAGCCTGGGGGTTTTTTGGTTTGTTTTTCTTGTGTTTGTTTGTTTTTTGTTTTTTTTTTTTGGAGAAGGGGAAGAGGGTGGTGTGGGTCCTTCTATGAAGCTAAGGCAAGATGGCCGAACTGGGGGTGTGTGTGGGGGTGTGTGTGGGGGTGCACGTGTGTGTGAAGGGGCGACTTCTGGGCCAGTCTCTGGGGGCGGGGAGGCGCTTGCGGGTGGCGCCTGCGGGGTGTGCGTTGCGTGCGTTGCGTGCGTTGCGTGCGTGGGTGTTGCGCGCGTGGGGCAGAGGCGAGCGCCGAAGGGTATGCTGAGGGACCCCAGGCGCCCGCCAGAGGGAGTGCAGTAAGGCTGTCAGCGGACCTCAGCTGACAGGTAAGCCAGCTGGTTTGGAGTTTTTGGCGAAGGGGCGGAGGGTGGAGCGGGTCCTTTGAGCAACCAGAGGAAGGAGGTCCGGAAGGGGGGGGGTGAAGGGGTGAGCGCTGGGAGGGTGGAGGGGGGCGGGGCCCGGCGGGCCTGCGTGGTGGGGGTTGGCGTGCGTGCGTGGGGCAGAGAGGAGAGCGGAAGGGATTGCGGAGGGACGCTGGCAGGCGCGGTGGGAGAGAGGTCAGGCTGCCAGTGGAGCTGCAGCTGACAGCTTCCAGGGAGGAGAGTTTTTGAGAAGGGGCAGAGGGTGGAGAGGGTCCCTTGAAAAAGCTGAGGAAAGATGGCAGGAAGGGGGGGTGAAGGGGTGAGGGGTGGGAGGGTGGAGGGGGGCGTGGCCCCGCTTGCCTGGTGGGGCAGAGGGGAGAGCAGAAGGGAATGCTGAGGGACCCCGCGAGCCTGAGGGAGTGCAGTAAGGGTGTCAGGGGAGCTCCAGCTGACAGGTGACAGTGCGGTGTTTTTTTTTTTTTTTTCGTTGGGTTGATTTTTGGGTCTGTTGGTCTGTTGTGCTTTGTGGTGGTGGTGGTTTTGTGCGAAGGGGGAGAGGGTGGTGGTGGTCCCTTTAAAATCCTGAGGAAACACCTGAGGAAGGAAGGCAAAGGGGTGAGTGCTGGGAGGGTGGATGTTAGCAGGGATCCAGTGGCTTGTGGGGTGTGCGTGGTGGGGAAGGCGCGCGCCTGCCTCAGGCAGAGGTGAGAGCCTATGGGAAAGCGGGGGGACACCTGGAGCCTGAGGGCGTGCAGGAAGGATGTCAGCTGAGTTGTAGCTGAGAGTTAGTCGTGCGTTTTGTTTGTTGGTTGGTAGTAGTCTTTGGAGAAGGGGCGGAGGGTGGAGAGGGTTCCTTGAAAAAGCTAAGGAAAGTTGACGCAAGGGGGTGGATGGGGCGGGCGGTGGGCCTGAAGGGGCGAGTGCTGGGAGGGTGGAGGGGGGCGGGGACCCGGGTGAGTGTGTGGCGTGCGTGGTGGGGGTTTGGTCTGTGGGGCAGCGGGGAGAGCTGAGGGGGCTGTATGCTGAGGGACCCCGCGAGCCTGAGGGAGTGCAGTAAGGCTGTCAGGGGAGCTGCAGCTGACAGCTGACAGCCTGGGGGTTTTTTGGTTTGTTTTTCTTGTGTTTGTTTGTTTTTTGTTTTTTTTTTTTGGAGAAGGGGAAGAGGGTGGTGTGGGTCCTTCTATGAAGCTAAGGCAAGATGGCCGAACTGGGGGTGTGTGTGGGGGTGTGTGTGGGGGTGCACGTGTGTGTGAAGGGGCGACTTCTGGGCCAGTCTCTGGGGGCGGGGAGGCGCTTGCGGGTGGCGCCTGCGGGGTGTGCGTTGCGTGCGTTGCGTGCGTTGCGTGCGTGGGTGTTGCGCGCGTGGGGCAGAGGCGAGCGCCGAAGGGTATGCTGAGGGACCCCAGGCGCCCGCCAGAGGGAGTGCAGTAAGGCTGTCAGCGGACCTCAGCTGACAGGTAAGCCAGCTGGTTTGGAGTTTTTGGCGAAGGGGCGGAGGGTGGAGCGGGTCCTTTGAGCAACCAGAGGAAGGAGGTCCGGAAGGGGGGGGGTGAAGGGGTGAGCGCTGGGAGGGTGGAGGGGGGCGGGGCCCGGCGGGCCTGCGTGGTGGGGGTTGGCGTGCGTGCGTGGGGCAGAGAGGAGAGCGGAAGGGATTGCGGAGGGACGCTGGCAGGCGCGGTGGGAGAGAGGTCAGGCTGCCAGTGGAGCTGCAGCTGACAGCTTCCAGGGAGGAGAGTTTTTGAGAAGGGGCAGAGGGTGGAGAGGGTCCCTTGAAAAAGCTGAGGAAAGATGGCAGGAAGGGGGGGTGAAGGGGTGAGGGGTGGGAGGGTGGAGGGGGGCGGGGCCCCGCTTGCCTGGTGGGGCAGAGGGGAGAGCAGAAGGGAATGCTGAGGGACCCCGCGAGCCTGAGGGAGTGCAGTAAGGGTGTCAGGGGAGCTCCAGCTGACAGGTGACAGTGCGGTGTTTTTTTTTTTTTTTTCGTTGGGTTGATTTTTGGGTCTGTTGGTCTGTTGTGCTTTGTGGTGGTGGTGGTTTTGTGCGAAGGGGGAGAGGGTGGTGTTGGTCCCTTTAAAATCCTGAGGAAACACCTGAGGAAGGAAGGCAAAGGGGTGAGTGCTGGGAGGGTGGATGTTAGCAGGGATCCAGTGGCTTGTGGGGTGTGCGTGGTGGGGAAGGCGCGCGCCTGCCTCAGGCAGAGGTGAGAGCCTATGGGAAAGCGGGGGGACACCTGGAGCCTGAGGGCGTGCAGGAAGGATGTCAGCTGAGTTGTAGCTGAGAGTTAGTCGTGCGTTTTGTTTGTTGGTTGGTAGTAGTCTTTGGAGAAGGGGCGGAGGGTGGAGAGGGTTCCTTGAAAAAGCTAAGGAAAGTTGACGCAAGGGGGTGGATGGGGCGGGCGGTGGGCCTGAAGGGGCGAGTGCTGGGAGGGTGGAGGGGGGCGGGGACCCGGGTGAGTGTGTGGCGTGCGTGGTGGGGGTTTGGTCTGTGGGGCAGCGGGGAGAGCTGAGGGGGCTGTATGCTGAGGGACCCCGCGAGCCTGAGGGAGTGCAGTAAGGCTGTCAGGGGAGCTGCAGCTGACAGCTGACAGCCTGGGGGTTTTTTGGTTTGTTTTTCTTGTGTTTGTTTGTTTTTTGTTTTTTTTTTTTGGAGAAGGGGAAGAGGGTGGTGTGGGTCCTTCTATGAAGCTAAGGCAAGATGGCCGAACTGGGGGTGTGTGTGGGGGTGTGTGTGGGGGTGCACGTGTGTGTGAAGGGGCGACTTCTGGGCCAGTCTCTGGGGGCGGGGAGGCGCTTGCGGGTGGCGCCTGCGGGGTGTGCGTTGCGTGCGTTGCGTGCGTTGCGTGCGTGGGTGTTGCGCGCGTGGGGCAGAGGCGAGCGCCGAAGGGTATGCTGAGGGACCCCAGGCGCCCGCCAGAGGGAGTGCAGTAAGGCTGTCAGCGGACCTCAGCTGACAGGTAAGCCAGCTGGTTTGGAGTTTTTGGCGAAGGGGCGGAGGGTGGAGCGGGTCCTTTGAGCAACCAGAGGAAGGAGGTCCGGAAGGGGGGGGGTGAAGGGGTGAGCGCTGGGAGGGTGGAGGGGGGCGGGGCCCGGCGGGCCTGCGTGGTGGGGGTTGGCGTGCGTGCGTGGGGCAGAGAGGAGAGCGGAAGGGATTGCGGAGGGACGCTGGCAGGCGCGGTGGGAGAGAGGTCAGGCTGCCAGTGGAGCTGCAGCTGACAGCTTCCAGGGAGGAGAGTTTTTGAGAAGGGGCGGAGGGTGGAGAGGGTTCCTTGAAAAAGCTAAGGAAAGTTGACGCAAGGGGGTGGATGGGGCGGGCGGTGGGCCTGAAGGGGCGAGTGCTGGGAGGGTGGAGGGGGGCGGGGACCCGGGTGAGTGTGTGGCGTGCGTGGTGGGGGTTTGGTCTGTGGGGCAGCGGGGAGAGCTGAGGGGGCTGTATGCTGAGGGACCCCGCGAGCCTGAGGGAGTGCAGTAAGGCTGTCAGGGGAGCTGCAGCTGACAGCTGACAGCCTGGGGGTTTTTTGGTTTGTTTTTCTTGTGTTTGTTTGTTTTTTGTTTTTTTTTTTTGGAGAAGGGGAAGAGGGTGGTGTGGGTCCTTCTATGAAGCTAAGGCAAGATGGCCGAACTGGGGGTGTGTGTGGGGGTGTGTGTGGGGGTGCACGTGTGTGTGAAGGGGCGACTTCTGGGCCAGTCTCTGGGGGCGGGGAGGCGCTTGCGGGTGGCGCCTGCGGGGTGTGCGTTGCGTGCGTTGCGTGCGTTGCGTGCGTGGGTGTTGCGCGCGTGGGGCAGAGGCGAGCGCCGAAGGGTATGCTGAGGGACCCCAGGCGCCCGCCAGAGGGAGTGCAGTAAGGCTGTCAGCGGACCTCAGCTGACAGGTAAGCCAGCTGGTTTGGAGTTTTTGGCGAAGGGGCGGAGGGTGGAGCGGGTCCTTTGAGCAACCAGAGGAAGGAGGTCCGGAAGGGGGGGGGTGAAGGGGTGAGCGCTGGGAGGGTGGAGGGGGGCGGGGCCCGGCGGGCCTGCGTGGTGGGGGTTGGCGTGCGTGCGTGGGGCAGAGAGGAGAGCGGAAGGGATTGCGGAGGGACGCTGGCAGGCGCGGTGGGAGAGAGGTCAGGCTGCCAGTGGAGCTGCAGCTGACAGCTTCCAGGGAGGAGAGTTTTTGAGAAGGGGCAGAGGGTGGAGAGGGTCCCTTGAAAAAGCTGAGGAAAGATGGCAGGAAGGGGGGGTGAAGGGGTGAGGGGTGGGAGGGTGGAGGGGGGCGGGGCCCCGCTTGCCTGGTGGGGCAGAGGGGAGAGCAGAAGGGAATGCTGAGGGACCCCGCGAGCCTGAGGGAGTGCAGTAAGGGTGTCAGGGGAGCTCCAGCTGACAGGTGACAGTGCGGTGTTTTTTTTTTTTTTTTCGTTGGGTTGATTTTTGGGTCTGTTGGTCTGTTGTGCTTTGTGGTGGTGGTGGTTTTGTGCGAAGGGGGAGAGGGTGGTGTTGGTCCCTTTAAAATCCTGAGGAAACACCTGAGGAAGGAAGGCAAAGGGGTGAGTGCTGGGAGGGTGGATGTTAGCAGGGATCCAGTGGCTTGTGGGGTGTGCGTGGTGGGGAAGGCGCGCGCCTGCCTCAGGCAGAGGTGAGAGCCTATGGGAAAGCGGGGGGACACCTGGAGCCTGAGGGCGTGCAGGAAGGATGTCAGCTGAGTTGTAGCTGAGAGTTAGTCGTGCGTTTTGTTTGTTGGTTGGTAGTAGTCTTTGGAGAAGGGGCGGAGGGTGGAGAGGGTTCCTTGAAAAAGCTAAGGAAAGTTGACGCAAGGGGGTGGATGGGGCGGGCGGTGGGCCTGAAGGGGCGAGTGCTGGGAGGGTGGAGGGGGGCGGGGACCCGGGTGAGTGTGTGGCGTGCGTGGTGGGGGTTTGGTCTGTGGGGCAGCGGGGAGAGCTGAGGGGGCTGTATGCTGAGGGACCCCGCGAGCCTGAGGGAGTGCAGTAAGGCTGTCAGGGGAGCTGCAGCTGACAGCTGACAGCCTGGGGGTTTTTTGGTTTGTTTTTCTTGTGTTTGTTTGTTTTTTGTTTTTTTTTTTTGGAGAAGGGGAAGAGGGTGGTGTGGGTCCTTCTATGAAGCTAAGGCAAGATGGCCGAACTGGGGGTGTGTGTGGGGGTGTGTGTGGGGGTGCACGTGTGTGTGAAGGGGCGACTTCTGGGCCAGTCTCTGGGGGCGGGGAGGCGCTTGCGGGTGGCGCCTGCGGGGTGTGCGTTGCGTGCGTTGCGTGCGTTGCGTGCGTGGGTGTTGCGCGCGTGGGGCAGAGGCGAGCGCCGAAGGGTATGCTGAGGGACCCCAGGCGCCCGCCAGAGGGAGTGCAGTAAGGCTGTCAGCGGACCTCAGCTGACAGGTAAGCCAGCTGGTTTGGAGTTTTTGGCGAAGGGGCGGAGGGTGGAGCGGGTCCTTTGAGCAACCAGAGGAAGGAGGTCCGGAAGGGGGGGGGTGAAGGGGTGAGCGCTGGGAGGGTGGAGGGGGGCGGGGCCCGGCGGGCCTGCGTGGTGGGGGTTGGCGTGCGTGCGTGGGGCAGAGAGGAGAGCGGAAGGGATTGCGGAGGGACGCTGGCAGGCGCGGTGGGAGAGAGGTCAGGCTGCCAGTGGAGCTGCAGCTGACAGCTTCCAGGGAGGAGAGTTTTTGAGAAGGGGCAGAGGGTGGAGAGGGTCCCTTGAAAAAGCTGAGGAAAGATGGCAGGAAGGGGGGGTGAAGGGGTGAGGGGTGGGAGGGTGGAGGGGGGCGGGGCCCCGCTTGCCTGGTGGGGCAGAGGGGAGAGCAGAAGGGAATGCTGAGGGACCCCGCGAGCCTGAGGGAGTGCAGTAAGGGTGTCAGGGGAGCTCCAGCTGACAGGTGACAGTGCGGTGTTTTTTTTTTTTTTTTCGTTGGGTTGATTTTTGGGTCTGTTGGTCTGTTGTGCTTTGTGGTGGTGGTGGTTTTGTGCGAAGGGGGAGAGGGTGGTGGTGGTCCCTTTAAAATCCTGAGGAAACACCTGAGGAAGGAAGGCAAAGGGGTGAGTGCTGGGAGGGTGGATGTTAGCAGGGATCCAGTGGCTTGTGGGGTGTGCGTGGTGGGGAAGGCGCGCGCCTGCCTCAGGCAGAGGTGAGAGCCTATGGGAAAGCGGGGGGACACCTGGAGCCTGAGGGCGTGCAGGAAGGATGTCAGCTGAGTTGTAGCTGAGAGTTAGTCGTGCGTTTTGTTTGTTGGTTGGTAGTAGTCTTTGGAGAAGGGGCGGAGGGTGGAGAGGGTTCCTTGAAAAAGCTAAGGAAAGTTGACGCAAGGGGGTGGATGGGGCGGGCGGTGGGCCTGAAGGGGCGAGTGCTGGGAGGGTGGAGGGGGGCGGGGACCCGGGTGAGTGTGTGGCGTGCGTGGTGGGGGTTTGGTCTGTGGGGCAGCGGGGAGAGCTGAGGGGGCTGTATGCTGAGGGACCCCGCGAGCCTGAGGGAGTGCAGTAAGGCTGTCAGGGGAGCTGCAGCTGACAGCTGACAGCCTGGGGGTTTTTTGGTTTGTTTTTCTTGTGTTTGTTTGTTTTTTGTTTTTTTTTTTTGGAGAAGGGGAAGAGGGTGGTGTGGGTCCTTCTATGAAGCTAAGGCAAGATGGCCGAACTGGGGGTGTGTGTGGGGGTGTGTGTGGGGGTGCACGTGTGTGTGAAGGGGCGACTTCTGGGCCAGTCTCTGGGGGCGGGGAGGCGCTTGCGGGTGGCGCCTGCGGGGTGTGCGTTGCGTGCGTTGCGTGCGTTGCGTGCGTGGGTGTTGCGCGCGTGGGGCAGAGGCGAGCGCCGAAGGGTATGCTGAGGGACCCCAGGCGCCCGCCAGAGGGAGTGCAGTAAGGCTGTCAGCGGACCTCAGCTGACAGGTAAGCCAGCTGGTTTGGAGTTTTTGGCGAAGGGGCGGAGGGTGGAGCGGGTCCTTTGAGCAACCAGAGGAAGGAGGTCCGGAAGGGGGGGGGTGAAGGGGTGAGCGCTGGGAGGGTGGAGGGGGGCGGGGCCCGGCGGGCCTGCGTGGTGGGGGTTGGCGTGCGTGCGTGGGGCAGAGAGGAGAGCGGAAGGGATTGCGGAGGGACGCTGGCAGGCGCGGTGGGAGAGAGGTCAGGCTGCCAGTGGAGCTGCAGCTGACAGCTTCCAGGGAGGAGAGTTTTTGAGAAGGGGCAGAGGGTGGAGAGGGTCCCTTGAAAAAGCTGAGGAAAGATGGCAGGAAGGGGGGGTGAAGGGGTGAGGGGTGGGAGGGTGGAGGGGGGCGGGGCCCCGCTTGCCTGGTGGGGCAGAGGGGAGAGCAGAAGGGAATGCTGAGGGACCCCGCGAGCCTGAGGGAGTGCAGTAAGGGTGTCAGGGGAGCTCCAGCTGACAGGTGACAGTGCGGTGTTTTTTTTTTTTTTTTCGTTGGGTTGATTTTTGGGTCTGTTGGTCTGTTGTGCTTTGTGGTGGTGGTGGTTTTGTGCGAAGGGGGAGAGGGTGGTGGTGGTCCCTTTAAAATCCTGAGGAAACACCTGAGGAAGGAAGGCAAAGGGGTGAGTGCTGGGAGGGTGGATGTTAGCAGGGATCCAGTGGCTTGTGGGGTGTGCGTGGTGGGGAAGGCGCGCGCCTGCCTCAGGCAGAGGTGAGAGCCTATGGGAAAGCGGGGGGACACCTGGAGCCTGAGGGCGTGCAGGAAGGATGTCAGCTGAGTTGTAGCTGAGAGTTAGTCGTGCGTTTTGTTTGTTGGTTGGTAGTAGTCTTTGGAGAAGGGGCGGAGGGTGGAGAGGGTTCCTTGAAAAAGCTAAGGAAAGTTGACGCAAGGGGGTGGATGGGGCGGGCGGTGGGCCTGAAGGGGCGAGTGCTGGGAGGGTGGAGGGGGGCGGGGACCCGGGTGAGTGTGTGGCGTGCGTGGTGGGGGTTTGGTCTGTGGGGCAGCGGGGAGAGCTGAGGGGGCTGTATGCTGAGGGACCCCGCGAGCCTGAGGGAGTGCAGTAAGGCTGTCAGGGGAGCTGCAGCTGACAGCTGACAGCCTGGGGGTTTTTTGGTTTGTTTTTCTTGTGTTTGTTTGTTTTTTGTTTTTTTTTTTTGGAGAAGGGGAAGAGGGTGGTGTGGGTCCTTCTATGAAGCTAAGGCAAGATGGCCGAACTGGGGGTGTGTGTGGGGGTGTGTGTGGGGGTGCACGTGTGTGTGAAGGGGCGACTTCTGGGCCAGTCTCTGGGGGCGGGGAGGCGCTTGCGGGTGGCGCCTGCGGGGTGTGCGTTGCGTGCGTTGCGTGCGTTGCGTGCGTGGGTGTTGCGCGCGTGGGGCAGAGGCGAGCGCCGAAGGGTATGCTGAGGGACCCCAGGCGCCCGCCAGAGGGAGTGCAGTAAGGCTGTCAGCGGACCTCAGCTGACAGGTAAGCCAGCTGGTTTGGAGTTTTTGGCGAAGGGGCGGAGGGTGGAGCGGGTCCTTTGAGCAACCAGAGGAAGGAGGTCCGGAAGGGGGGGGGTGAAGGGGTGAGCGCTGGGAGGGTGGAGGGGGGCGGGGCCCGGCGGGCCTGCGTGGTGGGGGTTGGCGTGCGTGCGTGGGGCAGAGAGGAGAGCGGAAGGGATTGCGGAGGGACGCTGGCAGGCGCGGTGGGAGAGAGGTCAGGCTGCCAGTGGAGCTGCAGCTGACAGCTTCCAGGGAGGAGAGTTTTTGAGAAGGGGCAGAGGGTGGAGAGGGTCCCTTGAAAAAGCTGAGGAAAGATGGCAGGAAGGGGGGGTGAAGGGGTGAGGGGTGGGAGGGTGGAGGGGGGCGGGGCCCCGCTTGCCTGGTGGGGCAGAGGGGAGAGCAGAAGGGAATGCTGAGGGACCCCGCGAGCCTGAGGGAGTGCAGTAAGGGTGTCAGGGGAGCTCCAGCTGACAGGTGACAGTGCGGTGTTTTTTTTTTTTTTTTCGTTGGGTTGATTTTTGGGTCTGTTGGTCTGTTGTGCTTTGTGGTGGTGGTGGTTTTGTGCGAAGGGGGAGAGGGTGGTGGTGGTCCCTTTAAAATCCTGAGGAAACACCTGAGGAAGGAAGGCAAAGGGGTGAGTGCTGGGAGGGTGGATGTTAGCAGGGATCCAGTGGCTTGTGGGGTGTGCGTGGTGGGGAAGGCGCGCGCCTGCCTCAGGCAGAGGTGAGAGCCTATGGGAAAGCGGGGGGACACCTGGAGCCTGAGGGCGTGCAGGAAGGATGTCAGCTGAGTTGTAGCTGAGAGTTAGTCGTGCGTTTTGTTTGTTGGTTGGTAGTAGTCTTTGGAGAAGGGGCGGAGGGTGGAGAGGGTTCCTTGAAAAAGCTAAGGAAAGTTGACGCAAGGGGGTGGATGGGGCGGGCGGTGGGCCTGAAGGGGCGAGTGCTGGGAGGGTGGAGGGGGGCGGGGACCCGGGTGAGTGTGTGGCGTGCGTGGTGGGGGTTTGGTCTGTGGGGCAGCGGGGAGAGCTGAGGGGGCTGTATGCTGAGGGACCCCGCGAGCCTGAGGGAGTGCAGTAAGGCTGTCAGGGGAGCTGCAGCTGACAGCTGACAGCCTGGGGGTTTTTTGGTTTGTTTTTCTTGTGTTTGTTTGTTTTTTGTTTTTTTTTTTTTGGAGAAGGGGAAGAGGGTGGTGTGGGTCCTTCTATGAAGCTAAGGCAAGATGGCCGAACTGGGGGTGTGTGTGGGGGTGTGTGTGGGGGTGTGTGTGGGGGTGCACGTGTGTGTGAAGGGGCGACTTCTGGGCCAGTCTCTGGGGGCGGGGAGGCGCTTGCGGGTGGCGCCTGCGGGGTGTGCGTTGCGTGCGTTGCGTGCGTGGGTGTTGCGCGCGTGGGGCAGAGGCGAGCGCCGAAGGGTATGCTGAGGGACCCCAGGCGCCCGCCAGAGGGAGTGCAGTAAGGCTGTCAGCGGACCTCAGCTGACAGGTAAGCCAGCTGGTTTGGAGTTTTTGGCGAAGGGGCGGAGGGTGGAGCGGGTCCTTTGAGCAACCAGAGGAAGGAGGTCCGGAAGGGGGGGGGTGAAGGGGTGAGCGCTGGGAGGGTGGAGGGGGGCGGGGCCCGGCGGGCCTGCGTGGTGGGGGTTGGCGTGCGTTCGTGGGGCAGAGAGGAGAGCGGAAGGGATTGCGGAGGGACGCTGGCAGGCGCGGTGGGAGAGAGGTCAGGCTGCCAGTGGAGCTGCAGCTGACAGCTTCCAGGGAGGAGAGTTTTTGAGAAGGGGCAGAGGGTGGAGAGGGTCCCTTGAAAAAGCTGAGGAAAGATGGCAGGAAGGGGGGGTGAAGGGGTGAGGGGTGGGAGGGTGGAGGGGGGCGGGGCCCCGCTTGCCTGGTGGGGCAGAGGGGAGAGCAGAAGGGAATGCTGAGGGACCCCGCGAGCCTGAGGGAGTGCAGTAAGGGTGTCAGGGGAGCTCCAGCTGACAGGTGACAGTGCGGTGTTTTTTTTTTTTTTTCGTTGGGTTGATTTTTGGGTCTGTTGGTCTGTTGTGCTTTGTGGTGGTGGTGGTTTTGTGCGAAGGGGGAGAGGGTGGTGTTGGTCCCTTTAAAATCCTGAGGAAACACCTGAGGAAGGAAGGCAAAGGGGTGAGTGCTGGGAGGGTGGATGTTAGCAGGGATCCAGTGGCTTGTGGGGTGTGCGTGGTGGGGAAGGCGCGCGCCTGCCTCAGGCAGAGGTGAGAGCCTATGGGAAAGCGGGGGGACACCTGGAGCCTGAGGGCGTGCAGGAAGGATGTCAGCTGAGTTGTAGCTGAGAGTTAGTCGTGCGTTTTGTTTGTTGGTTGGTAGTAGTCTTTGGAGAAGGGGCGGAGGGTGGAGAGGGTTCCTTGAAAAAGCTAAGGAAAGTTGACGCAAGGGGGTGGATGGGGCGGGCGGTGGGCCTGAAGGGGCGAGTGCTGGGAGGGTGGAGGGGGGCGGGGACCCGGGTGAGTGTGTGGCGTGCGTGGTGGGGGTTTGGTCTGTGGGGCAGCGGGGAGAGCTGAGGGGTCTGTATGCTGAGGGACCCCGCGAGCCTGAGGGAGTGCAGTAAGGCTGTCAGGGGAGCTGCAGCTGACAGCTGACAGCCTGGGGGTTTTTTGGTTTGTTTTTCTTGTGTTTGTTTGTTTTTTGTTTTTTTTTTTTGGAGAAGGGGAAGAGGGTGGTGTGGGTCCTTCTATGAAGCTAAGGCAAGATGGCCGAACTGGGGGTGTGTGTGGGGGTGCACGTGTGTGTGAAGGGGCGACTTCTGGGCCAGTCTCTGGGGGCGGGGAGGCGCTTGCGGGTGGCGCCTGCGGGGTGTGCGTTGCGTGCGTTGCGTGCGTGGGTGTTGCGCGCGTGGGGCAGAGGCGAGCGCCGAAGGGTATGCTGAGGGACCCCAGGCGCCCGCCAGAGGGAGTGCAGTAAGGCTGTCAGCGGACCTCAGCTGACAGGTAAGCCAGCTGGTTTGGAGTTTTTGGCGAAGGGGCGGAGGGTGGAGCGGGTCCTTTGAGCAACCAGAGGAAGGAGGTCCGGAAGGGGGGGGGTGAAGGGGTGAGCGCTGGGAGGGTGGAGGGGGGCGGGGCCCGGCGGGCCTGCGTGGTGGGGGTTGGCGTGCGTGCGTGGGGCAGAGAGGAGAGCGGAAGGGATTGCGGAGGGACGCTGGCAGGCGCGGTGGGAGAGAGGTCAGGCTGCCAGTGGAGCTGCAGCTGACAGCTTCCAGGGAGGAGAGTTTTTGAGAAGGGGCAGAGGGTGGAGAGGGTCCCTTGAAAAAGCTGAGGAAAGATGGCAGGAAGGGGGGGTGAAGGGGTGAGGGGTGGGAGGGTGGAGGGGGGCGGGGCCCCGCTTGCCTGGTGGGGCAGAGGGGAGAGCAGAAGGGAATGCTGAGGGACCCCGCGAGCCTGAGGGAGTGCAGTAAGGGTGTCAGGGGAGCTCCAGCTGACAGGTGACAGTGCGGTGTTTTTTTTTTTTTTTTCGTTGGGTTGATTTTTGGGTCTGTTGGTCTGTTGTGCTTTGTGGTGGTGGTGGTTTTGTGCGAAGGGGGAGAGGGTGGTGGTGGTCCCTTTAAAATCCTGAGGAAACACCTGAGGAAGGAAGGCAAAGGGGTGAGTGCTGGGAGGGTGGATGTTAGCAGGGATCCAGTGGCTTGTGGGGTGTGCGTGGTGGGGAAGGCGCGCGCCTGCCTCAGGCAGAGGTGAGAGCCTATGGGAAAGCGGGGGGACACCTGGAGCCTGAGGGCGTGCAGGAAGGATGTCAGCTGAGTTGTAGCTGAGAGTTAGTCGTGCGTTTTGTTTGTTGGTTGGTAGTAGTCTTTGGAGAAGGGGCGGAGGGTGGAGAGGGTTCCTTGAAAAAGCTAAGGAAAGTTGACGCAAGGGGGTGGATGGGGCGGGCGGTGGGCCTGAAGGGGCGAGTGCTGGGAGGGTGGAGGGGGGCGGGGACCCGGGTGAGTGTGTGGCGTGCGTGGTGGGGGTTTGGTCTGTGGGGCAGCGGGGAGAGCTGAGGGGTCTGTATGCTGAGGGACCCCGCGAGCCTGAGGGAGTGCAGTAAGGCTGTCAGGGGAGCTGCAGCTGACAGCTGACAGCCTGGGGGTTTTTTGGTTTGTTTTTCTTGTGTTTGTTTGTTTTTTGTTTTTTTTTTTTTGGAGAAGGGGAAGAGGGTGGTGTGGGTCCTTCTATGAAGCTAAGGCAAGATGGCCGAACTGGGGGTGTGTGTGGGGGTGTGTGTGGGGGTGCACGTGTGTGTGAAGGGGCGACTTCTGGGCCAGTCTCTGGGGGCGGGGAGGCGCTTGCGGGTGGCGCCTGCGGGGTGTGCGTTGCGTGCGTTGCGTGCGTGGGTGTTGCGCGCGTGGGGCAGAGGCGAGCGCCGAAGGGTATGCTGAGGGACCCCAGGCGCCCGCCAGAGGGAGTGCAGTAAGGCTGTCAGCGGACCTCAGCTGACAGGTAAGCCAGCTGGTTTGGAGTTTTTGGCGAAGGGGCGGAGGGTGGAGCGGGTCCTTTGAGCAACCAGAGGAAGGAGGTCCGGAAGGGGGGGGGTGAAGGGGTGAGCGCTGGGAGGGTGGAGGGGGGCGGGGCCCGGCGGGCCTGCGTGGTGGGGGTTGGCGTGCGTGCGTGGGGCAGAGAGGAGAGCGGAAGGGATTGCGGAGGGACGCTGGCAGGCGCGGTGGGAGAGAGGTCAGGCTGCCAGTGGAGCTGCAGCTGACAGCTTCCAGGGAGGAGAGTTTTTGAGAAGGGGCAGAGGGTGGAGAGGGTCCCTTGAAAAAGCTGAGGAAAGATGGCAGGAAGGGGGGGTGAAGGGGTGAGGGGTGGGAGGGTGGAGGGGGGCGGGGCCCCGCTTGCCTGGTGGGGCAGAGGGGAGAGCAGAAGGGAATGCTGAGGGACCCCGCGAGCCTGAGGGAGTGCAGTAAGGGTGTCAGGGGAGCTCCAGCTGACAGGTGACAGTGCGGTGTTTTTTTTTTTTTTTTCGTTGGGTTGATTTTTGGGTCTGTTGGTCTGTTGTGCTTTGTGGTGGTGGTGGTTTTGTGCGAAGGGGGAGAGGGTGGTGGTGGTCCCTTTAAAATCCTGAGGAAACACCTGAGGAAGGAAGGCAAAGGGGTGAGTGCTGGGAGGGTGGATGTTAGCAGGGATCCAGTGGCTTGTGGGGTGTGCGTGGTGGGGAAGGCGCGCGCCTGCCTCAGGCAGAGGTGAGAGCCTATGGGAAAGCGGGGGGACACCTGGAGCCTGAGGGCGTGCAGGAAGGATGTCAGCTGAGTTGTAGCTGAGAGTTAGTCGTGCGTTTTGTTTGTTGGTTGGTAGTAGTCTTTGGAGAAGGGGCGGAGGGTGGAGAGGGTTCCTTGAAAAAGCTAAGGAAAGTTGACGCAAGGGGGTGGATGGGGCGGGCGGTGGGCCTGAAGGGGCGAGTGCTGGGAGGGTGGAGGGGGGCGGGGACCCGGGTGAGTGTGTGGCGTGCGTGGTGGGGGTTTGGTCTGTGGGGCAGCGGGGAGAGCTGAGGGGTCTGTATGCTGAGGGACCCCGCGAGCCTGAGGGAGTGCAGTAAGGCTGTCAGGGGAGCTGCAGCTGACAGCTGACAGCCTGGGGGTTTTTTGGTTTGTTTTTCTTGTGTTTGTTTGTTTTTTGTTTTTTTTTTTTTGGAGAAGGGGAAGAGGGTGGTGTGGGTCCTTCTATGAAGCTAAGGCAAGATGGCCGAACTGGGGGTGTGTGTGGGGGTGTGTGTGGGGGTGCACGTGTGTGTGAAGGGGCGACTTCTGGGCCAGTCTCTGGGGGCGGGGAGGCGCTTGCGGGTGGCGCCTGCGGGGTGTGCGTTGCGTGCGTTGCGTGCGTGGGTGTTGCGCGCGTGGGGCAGAGGCGAGCGCCGAAGGGTATGCTGAGGGACCCCAGGCGCCCGCCAGAGGGAGTGCAGTAAGGCTGTCAGCGGACCTCAGCTGACAGGTAAGCCAGCTGGTTTGGAGTTTTTGGCGAAGGGGCGGAGGGTGGAGCGGGTCCTTTGAGCAACCAGAGGAAGGAGGTCCGGAAGGGGGGGGGTGAAGGGGTGAGCGCTGGGAGGGTGGAGGGGGGCGGGGCCCGGCGGGCCTGCGTGGTGGGGGTTGGCGTGCGTGCGTGGGGCAGAGAGGAGAGCGGAAGGGATTGCGGAGGGACGCTGGCAGGCGCGGTGGGAGAGAGGTCAGGCTGCCAGTGGAGCTGCAGCTGACAGCTTCCAGGGAGGAGAGTTTTTGAGAAGGGGCAGAGGGTGGAGAGGGTCCCTTGAAAAAGCTGAGGAAAGATGGCAGGAAGGGGGGGTGAAGGGGTGAGGGGTGGGAGGGTGGAGGGGGGCGGGGCCCCGCTTGCCTGGTGGGGCAGAGGGGAGAGCAGAAGGGAATGCTGAGGGACCCCGCGAGCCTGAGGGAGTGCAGTAAGGGTGTCAGGGGAGCTCCAGCTGACAGGTGACAGTGCGGTGTTTTTTTTTTTTTTTTCGTTGGGTTGATTTTTGGGTCTGTTGGTCTGTTGTGCTTTGTGGTGGTGGTGGTTTTGTGCGAAGGGGGAGAGGGTGGTGGTGGTCCCTTTAAAATCCTGAGGAAACACCTGAGGAAGGAAGGCAAAGGGGTGAGTGCTGGGAGGGTGGATGTTAGCAGGGATCCAGTGGCTTGTGGGGTGTGCGTGGTGGGGAAGGCGCGCGCCTGCCTCAGGCAGAGGTGAGAGCCTATGGGAAAGCGGGGGGACACCTGGAGCCTGAGGGCGTGCAGGAAGGATGTCAGCTGAGTTGTAGCTGAGAGTTAGTCGTGCGTTTTGTTTGTTGGTTGGTAGTAGTCTTTGGAGAAGGGGCGGAGGGTGGAGAGGGTTCCTTGAAAAAGCTAAGGAAAGTTGACGCAAGGGGGTGGATGGGGCGGGCGGTGGGCCTGAAGGGGCGAGTGCTGGGAGGGTGGAGGGGGGCGGGGACCCGGGTGAGTGTGTGGCGTGCGTGGTGGGGGTTTGGTCTGTGGGGCAGCGGGGAGAGCTGAGGGGTCTGTATGCTGAGGGACCCCGCGAGCCTGAGGGAGTGCAGTAAGGCTGTCAGGGGAGCTGCAGCTGACAGCTGACAGCCTGGGGGTTTTTTGGTTTGTTTTTCTTGTGTTTGTTTGTTTTTTGTTTTTTTTTTTTTGGAGAAGGGGAAGAGGGTGGTGTGGGTCCTTCTATGAAGCTAAGGCAAGATGGCCGAACTGGGGGTGTGTGTGGGGGTGTGTGTGGGGGTGCACGTGTGTGTGAAGGGGCGGCTTCTGGGCCAGTCTCTGGGGGCGGGGAGGCGCTTGCGGGTGGCGCCTGCGGGGTGTGCGTTGCGTGCGTTGCGTGCGTTGCGTGCGTGGGTGTTGCGCGCGTGGGGCAGAGGCGAGCGCCGAAGGGTATGCTGAGGGACCCCAGGCGCCCGCCAGAGGGAGTGCAGTAAGGCTGTCAGCGGACCTCAGCTGACAGGTAAGCCAGCTGGTTTGGAGTTTTTGGCGAAGGGGCGGAGGGTGGAGCGGGTCCTTTGAGCAACCAGAGGAAGGAGGTCCGGAAGGGGGGGGGTGAAGGGGTGAGCGCTGGGAGGGTGGAGGGGGGCGGGGCCCGGCGGGCCTGCGTGGTGGGGGTTGGCGTGCGTGCGTGGGGCAGAGAGGAGAGCGGAAGGGATTGCGGAGGGACGCTGGCAGGCGCGGTGGGAGAGAGGTCAGGCTGCCAGTGGAGCTGCAGCTGACAGCTTCCAGGGAGGAGAGTTTTTGAGAAGGGGCAGAGGGTGGAGAGGGTCCCTTGAAAAAGCTGAGGAAAGATGGCAGGAAGGGGGGGTGAAGGGGTGAGGGGTGGGAGGGTGGAGGGGGGCGTGGCCCCGCTTGCCTGGTGGGGCAGAGGGGAGAGCAGAAGGGAATGCTGAGGGACCCCGCGAGCCTGAGGGAGTGCAGTAAGGGTGTCAGGGGAGCTCCAGCTGACAGGTGACAGTGCGGTGTTTTTTTTTTTTTTTTCGTTGGGTTGATTTTTGGGTCTGTTGGTCTGTTGTGCTTTGTGGTGGTGGTGGTTTTGTGCGAAGGGGGAGAGGGTGGTGTTGGTCCCTTTAAAATCCTGAGGAAACACCTGAGGAAGGAAGGCAAAGGGGTGAGTGCTGGGAGGGTGGATGTTAACAGGGATCCAGTGGCTTGTGGGGTGTGCGTGGTGGGGAAGGCGCGCGCCTGCCTCAGGCAGAGGTGAGAGCCTATGGGAAAGCGGGGGGACACCTGGAGCCTGAGGGCGTGCAGGAAGGATGTCAGCTGAGTTGTAGCTGAGAGTTAGTCGTGCGTTTTGTTTGTTGGTTGGTAGTAGTCTTTTGAGAAGGGGCGGAGGGTGGAGAGGGTTCCTTGAAAAAGCTAAGGAAAGTTGACGCAAGGGGGTGGATGGGGCGGGCGGTGGGCCTGAAGGGGCGAGTGCTGGGAGGGTGGAGGGGGGCGGGGACCCGGGTGAGTGTGTGGCGTGCGTGGTGGGGGTTTGGTCTGTGGGGCAGCGGGGAGAGCTGAGGGGGCTGTATGCTGAGGGACCCCGCGAGCCTGAGGGAGTGCAGTAAGGCTGTCAGGGGAGCTGCAGCTGACAGCTGACAGCCTGGGGGTTTTTTGGTTTGTTTTTCTTGTGTTTGTTTGTTTTTTGTTTTTTTTTTTTGGAGAAGGGGAAGAGGGTGGTGTGGGTCCTTCTATGAAGCTAAGGCAAGATGGCCGAACTGGGGGTGTGTGTGGGGGTGTGTGTGGGGGTGCACGTGTGTGTGAAGGGGCGACTTCTGGGCCAGTCTCTGGGGGCGGGGAGGCGCTTGCGGGTGGCGCCTGCGGGGTGTGCGTTGCGTGCGTTGCGTGCGTTGCGTGCGTGGGTGTTGCGCGCGTGGGGCAGAGGCGAGCGCCGAAGGGTATGCTGAGGGACCCCAGGCGCCCGCCAGAGGGAGTGCAGTAAGGCTGTCAGCGGACCTCAGCTGACAGGTAAGCCAGCTGGTTTGGAGTTTTTGGCGAAGGGGCGGAGGGTGGAGCGGGTCCTTTGAGCAACCAGAGGAAGGAGGTCCGGAAGGGGGGGGGTGAAGGGGTGAGCGCTGGGAGGGTGGAGGGGGGCGGGGCCCGGCGGGCCTGCGTGGTGGGGGTTGGCGTGCGTGCGTGGGGCAGAGAGGAGAGCGGAAGGGATTGCGGAGGGACGCTGGCAGGCGCGGTGGGAGAGAGGTCAGGCTGCCAGTGGAGCTGCAGCTGACAGCTTCCAGGGAGGAGAGTTTTTGAGAAGGGGCAGAGGGTGGAGAGGGTCCCTTGAAAAAGCTGAGGAAAGATGGCAGGAAGGGGGGGTGAAGGGGTGAGGGGTGGGAGGGTGGAGGGGGGCGTGGCCCCGCTTGCCTGGTGGGGCAGAGGGGAGAGCAGAAGGGAATGCTGAGGGACCCCGCGAGCCTGAGGGAGTGCAGTAAGGGTGTCAGGGGAGCTCCAGCTGACAGGTGACAGTGCGGTGTTTTTTTTTTTTTTTCGTTGGGTTGATTTTTGGGTCTGTTGGTCTGTTGTGCTTTGTGGTGGTGGTGGTTTTGTGCGAAGGGGGAGAGGGTGGTGGTGGTCCCTTTAAAATCCTGAGGAAACACCTGAGGAAGGAAGGCAAAGGGGTGAGTGCTGGGAGGGTGGATGTTAGCAGGGATCCAGTGGCTTGTGGGGTGTGCGTGGTGGGGAAGGCGCGCGCCTGCCTCAGGCAGAGGTGAGAGCCTATGGGAAAGCGGGGGGGACACCTGGAGCCTGAGGGCGTGCAGGAAGGATGTCAGCTGAGTTGTAGCTGAGAGTTAGTCGTGCGTTTTGTTTGTTGGTTGGTAGTAGTCTTTGGAGAAGGGGCGGAGGGTGGAGAGGGTTCCTTGAAAAAGCTAAGGAAAGTTGACGCAAGGGGGTGGATGGGGCGGGCGGTGGGCCTGAAGGGGCGAGTGCTGGGAGGGTGGAGGGGGGCGGGGACCCGGGTGAGTGTGTGGCGTGCGTGGTGGGGGTTTGGTCTGTGGGGCAGCGGGGAGAGCTGAGGGGTCTGTATGCTGAGGGACCCCGCGAGCCTGAGGGAGTGCAGTAAGGCTGTCAGGGGAGCTGCAGCTGACAGCTGACAGCCTGGGGGTTTTTTGGTTTGTTTTTCTTGTGTTTGTTTGTTTTTTGTTTTTTTTTTTTGGAGAAGGGGAAGAGGGTGGTGTGGGTCCTTCTATGAAGCTAAGGCAAGATGGCCGAACTGGGGGTGTGTGTGGGGGTGCACGTGTGTGTGAAGGGGCGACTTCTGGGCCAGTCTCTGGGGGCGGGGAGGCGCTTGCGGGTGGCGCCTGCGGGGTGTGCGTTGCGTGCGTTGCGTGCGTGGGTGTTGCGCGCGTGGGGCAGAGGCGAGCGCCGAAGGGTATGCTGAGGGACCCCAGGCGCCCGCCAGAGGGAGTGCAGTAAGGCTGTCAGCGGACCTCAGCTGACAGGTAAGCCAGCTGGTTTGGAGTTTTTGGCGAAGGGGCGGAGGGTGGAGCGGGTCCTTTGAGCAACCAGAGGAAGGAGGTCCGGAAGGGGGGGGGTGAAGGGGTGAGCGCTGGGAGGGTGGAGGGGGGCGGGGCCCGGCGGGCCTGCGTGGTGGGGGTTGGCGTGCGTGCGTGGGGCAGAGAGGAGAGCGGAAGGGATTGCGGAGGGACGCTGGCAGGCGCGGTGGGAGAGAGGTCAGGCTGCCAGTGGAGCTGCAGCTGACAGCTTCCAGGGAGGAGAGTTTTTGAGAAGGGGCAGAGGGTGGAGAGGGTCCCTTGAAAAAGCTGAGGAAAGATGGCAGGAAGGGGGGGTGAAGGGGTGAGGGGTGGGAGGGTGGAGGGGGGCGTGGCCCCGCTTGCCTGGTGGGGCAGAGGGGAGAGCAGAAGGGAATGCTGAGGGACCCCGCGAGCCTGAGGGAGTGCAGTAAGGGTGTCAGGGGAGCTCCAGCTGACAGGTGACAGTGCGGTGTTTTTTTTTTTTTTTCGTTGGGTTGATTTTTGGGTCTGTTGGTCTGTTGTGCTTTGTGGTGGTGGTGGTTTTGTGCGAAGGGGGAGAGGGTGGTGGTGGTCCCTTTAAAATCCTGAGGAAACACCTGAGGAAGGAAGGCAAAGGGGTGAGTGCTGGGAGGGTGGATGTTAGCAGGGATCCAGTGGCTTGTGGGGTGTGCGTGGTGGGGAAGGCGCGCGCCTGCCTCAGGCAGAGGTGAGAGCCTATGGGAAAGCGGGGGGACACCTGGAGCCTGAGGGCGTGCAGGAAGGATGTCAGCTGAGTTGTAGCTGAGAGTTAGTCGTGCGTTTTGTTTGTTGGTTGGTAGTAGTCTTTGGAGAAGGGGCGGAGGGTGGAGAGGGTTCCTTGAAAAAGCTAAGGAAAGTTGACGCAAGGGGGTGGATGGGGCGGGCGGTGGGCCTGAAGGGGCGAGTGCTGGGAGGGTGGAGGGGGGCGGGGACCTGGGTGAGTGTGTGGCGTGCGTGGTGGGGGTTTGGTCTGTGGGGCAGCGGGGAGAGCTGAGGGGTCTGTATGCTGAGGGACCCCGCGAGCCTGAGGGAGTGCAGTAAGGCTGTCAGGGGAGCTGCAGCTGACAGCTGACAGCCTGGGGGTTTTTTGGTTTGTTTTTCTTGTGTTTGTTTGTTTTTTGTTTTTTTTTTTTTGGAGAAGGGGAAGAGGGTGGTGTGGGTCCTTCTATGAAGCTAAGGCAAGATGGCCGAACTGGGGGTGTGTGTGGGGGTGTGTGTGGGGGTGCACGTGTGTGTGAAGGGGCGGCTTCTGGGCCAGTCTCTGGGGGCGGGGAGGCGCTTGCGGGTGGCGCCTGCGGGGTGTGCGTTGCGTGCGTTGCGTGCGTTGCGTGCGTGGGTGTTGCGCGCGTGGGGCAGAGGCGAGCGCCGAAGGGTATGCTGAGGGACCCCAGGCGCCCGCCAGAGGGAGTGCAGTAAGGCTGTCAGCGGACCTCAGCTGACAGGTAAGCCAGCTGGTTTGGAGTTTTTGGCGAAGGGGCGGAGGGTGGAGCGGGTCCTTTGAGCAACCAGAGGAAGGAGGTCCGGAAGGGGGGGGGTGAAGGGGTGAGCGCTGGGAGGGTGGAGGGGGGCGGGGCCCGGCGGGCCTGCGTGGTGGGGGTTGGCGTGCGTGCGTGGGGCAGAGAGGAGAGCGGAAGGGATTGCGGAGGGACGCTGGCAGGCGCGGTGGGAGAGAGGTCAGGCTGCCAGTGGAGCTGCAGCTGACAGCTTCCAGGGAGGAGAGTTTTTGAGAAGGGGCAGAGGGTGGAGAGGGTCCCTTGAAAAAGCTGAGGAAAGATGGCAGGAAGGGGGGGTGAAGGGGTGAGGGGTGGGAGGGTGGAGGGGGGCGTGGCCCCGCTTGCCTGGTGGGGCAGAGGGGAGAGCAGAAGGGAATGCTGAGGGACCCCGCGAGCCTGAGGGAGTGCAGTAAGGGTGTCAGGGGAGCTCCAGCTGACAGGTGACAGTGCGGTGTTTTTTTTTTTTTTTTCGTTGGGTTGATTTTTGGGTCTGTTGGTCTGTTGTGCTTTGTGGTGGTGGTGGTTTTGTGCGAAGGGGGAGAGGGTGGTGTTGGTCCCTTTAAAATCCTGAGGAAACACCTGAGGAAGGAAGGCAAAGGGGTGAGTGCTGGGAGGGTGGATGTTAACAGGGATCCAGTGGCTTGTGGGGTGTGCGTGGTGGGGAAGGCGCGCGCCTGCCTCAGGCAGAGGTGAGAGCCTATGGGAAAGCGGGGGGACACCTGGAGCCTGAGGGCGTGCAGGAAGGATGTCAGCTGAGTTGTAGCTGAGAGTTAGTCGTGCGTTTTGTTTGTTGGTTGGTAGTAGTCTTTGGAGAAGGGGCGGAGGGTGGAGAGGGTTCCTTGAAAAAGCTAAGGAAAGTTGACGCAAGGGGGTGGATGGGGCGGGCGGTGGGCCTGAAGGGGCGAGTGCTGGGAGGGTGGAGGGGGGCGGGGACCCGGGTGAGTGTGTGGCGTGCGTGGTGGGGGTTTGGTCTGTGGGGCAGCGGGGAGAGCTGAGGGGGCTGTATGCTGAGGGACCCCGCGAGCCTGAGGGAGTGCAGTAAGGCTGTCAGGGGAGCTGCAGCTGACAGCTGACAGCCTGGGGGTTTTTTGGTTTGTTTTTCTTGTGTTTGTTTGTTTTTTGTTTTTTTTTTTTGGAGAAGGGGAAGAGGGTGGTGTGGGTCCTTCTATGAAGCTAAGGCAAGATGGCCGAACTGGGGGTGTGTGTGGGGGTGTGTGTGGGGGTGCACGTGTGTGTGAAGGGGCGACTTCTGGGCCAGTCTCTGGGGGCGGGGAGGCGCTTGCGGGTGGCGCCTGCGGGGTGTGCGTTGCGTGCGTTGCGTGCGTTGCGTGCGTGGGTGTTGCGCGCGTGGGGCAGAGGCGAGCGCCGAAGGGTATGCTGAGGGACCCCAGGCGCCCGCCAGAGGGAGTGCAGTAAGGCTGTCAGCGGACCTCAGCTGACAGGTAAGCCAGCTGGTTTGGAGTTTTTGGCGAAGGGGCGGAGGGTGGAGCGGGTCCTTTGAGCAACCAGAGGAAGGAGGTCCGGAAGGGGGGGGGTGAAGGGGTGAGCGCTGGGAGGGTGGAGGGGGGCGGGGCCCGGCGGGCCTGCGTGGTGGGGGTTGGCGTGCGTGCGTGGGGCAGAGAGGAGAGCGGAAGGGATTGCGGAGGGACGCTGGCAGGCGCGGTGGGAGAGAGGTCAGGCTGCCAGTGGAGCTGCAGCTGACAGCTTCCAGGGAGGAGAGTTTTTGAGAAGGGGCAGAGGGTGGAGAGGGTCCCTTGAAAAAGCTGAGGAAAGATGGCAGGAAGGGGGGGTGAAGGGGTGAGGGGTGGGAGGGTGGAGGGGGGCGTGGCCCCGCTTGCCTGGTGGGGCAGAGGGGAGAGCAGAAGGGAATGCTGAGGGACCCCGCGAGCCTGAGGGAGTGCAGTAAGGGTGTCAGGGGAGCTCCAGCTGACAGGTGACAGTGCGGTGTTTTTTTTTTTTTTTCGTTGGGTTGATTTTTGGGTCTGTTGGTCTGTTGTGCTTTGTGGTGGTGGTGGTTTTGTGCGAAGGGGGAGAGGGTGGTGGTGGTCCCTTTAAAATCCTGAGGAAACACCTGAGGAAGGAAGGCAAAGGGGTGAGTGCTGGGAGGGTGGATGTTAGCAGGGATCCAGTGGCTTGTGGGGTGTGCGTGGTGGGGAAGGCGCGCGCCTGCCTCAGGCAGAGGTGAGAGCCTATGGGAAAGCGGGGGGGACACCTGGAGCCTGAGGGCGTGCAGGAAGGATGTCAGCTGAGTTGTAGCTGAGAGTTAGTCGTGCGTTTTGTTTGTTGGTTGGTAGTAGTCTTTGGAGAAGGGGCGGAGGGTGGAGAGGGTTCCTTGAAAAAGCTAAGGAAAGTTGACGCAAGGGGGTGGATGGGGCGGGCGGTGGGCCTGAAGGGGCGAGTGCTGGGAGGGTGGAGGGGGGCGGGGACCCGGGTGAGTGTGTGGCGTGCGTGGTGGGGGTTTGGTCTGTGGGGCAGCGGGGAGAGCTGAGGGGTCTGTATGCTGAGGGACCCCGCGAGCCTGAGGGAGTGCAGTAAGGCTGTCAGGGGAGCTGCAGCTGACAGCTGACAGCCTGGGGGTTTTTTGGTTTGTTTTTCTTGTGTTTGTTTGTTTTTTGTTTTTTTTTTTTGGAGAAGGGGAAGAGGGTGGTGTGGGTCCTTCTATGAAGCTAAGGCAAGATGGCCGAACTGGGGGTGTGTGTGGGGGTGCACGTGTGTGTGAAGGGGCGACTTCTGGGCCAGTCTCTGGGGGCGGGGAGGCGCTTGCGGGTGGCGCCTGCGGGGTGTGCGTTGCGTGCGTTGCGTGCGTGGGTGTTGCGCGCGTGGGGCAGAGGCGAGCGCCGAAGGGTATGCTGAGGGACCCCAGGCGCCCGCCAGAGGGAGTGCAGTAAGGCTGTCAGCGGACCTCAGCTGACAGGTAAGCCAGCTGGTTTGGAGTTTTTGGCGAAGGGGCGGAGGGTGGAGCGGGTCCTTTGAGCAACCAGAGGAAGGAGGTCCGGAAGGGGGGGGGTGAAGGGGTGAGCGCTGGGAGGGTGGAGGGGGGCGGGGCCCGGCGGGCCTGCGTGGTGGGGGTTGGCGTGCGTGCGTGGGGCAGAGAGGAGAGCTGAAGGGATTGCGGAGGGACGCTGGCAGGCGCGGTGGGAGAGAGGTCAGGCTGCCAGTGGAGCTGCAGCTGACAGCTTCCAGGGAGGAGAGTTTTTGAGAAGGGGCAGAGGGTGGAGAGGGTCCCTTGAAAAAGCTGAGGAAAGATGGCAGGAAGGGGGGGTGAAGGGGTGAGGGGTGGGAGGGTGGAGGGGGGCGGGGCCCCGCTTGCCTGGTGGGGCAGAGGGGAGAGCAGAAGGGAATGCTGAGGGACCCCGCGAGCCTGAGGGAGTGCAGTAAGGGTGTCAGGGGAGCTCCAGCTGACAGGTGACAGTGCGGTGTTTTTTTTTTTTTTTCGTTGGGTTGATTTTTGGGTCTGTTGGTCTGTTGTGCTTTGTGGTGGTGGTGGTTTTGTGCGAAGGGGGAGAGGGTGGTGGTGGTCCCTTTAAAATCCTGAGGAAACACCTGAGGAAGGAAGGCAAAGGGGTGAGTGCTGGGAGGGTGGATGTTAGCAGGGATCCAGTGGCTTGTGGGGTGTGCGTGGTGGGGAAGGCGCGCGCCTGCCTCAGGCAGAGGTGAGAGCCTATGGGAAAGCGGGGGGACACCTGGAGCCTGAGGGCGTGCAGGAAGGATGTCAGCTGAGTTGTAGCTGAGAGTTAGTCGTGCGTTTTGTTTGTTGGTTGGTAGTAGTCTTTGGAGAAGGGGCGGAGGGTGGAGAGGGTTCCTTGAAAAAGCTAAGGAAAGTTGACGCAAGGGGGTGGATGGGGCGGGCGGTGGGCCTGAAGGGGCGAGTGCTGGGAGGGTGGAGGGGGGCGGGGACCCGGGTGAGTGTGTGGCGTGCGTGGTGGGGGTTTGGTCTGTGGGGCAGCGGGGAGAGCTGAGGGGTCTGTATGCTGAGGGACCCCGCGAGCCTGAGGGAGTGCAGTAAGGCTGTCAGGGGAGCTGCAGCTGACAGCTGACAGCCTGGGGGTTTTTTGGTTTGTTTTTCTTGTGTTTGTTTGTTTTTTGTTTTTTTTTTTTTTGGAGAAGGGGAAGAGGGTGGTGTGGGTCCTTCTATGAAGCTAAGGCAAGATGGCCGAACTGGGGGTGTGTGTGGGGGTGTGTGTGGGGTGCACGTGTGTGTGAAGGGGCGGCTTCTGGGCCAGTCTCTGGGGGCGGGGAGGCGCTTGCGGGTGGCGCCTGCGGGGTGTGCGTTGCGTGCGTTGCGTGCGTTGCGTGCGTGGGTGTTGCGCGCGTGGGGCAGAGGCGAGCGCCGAAGGGTATGCTGAGGGACCCCAGGCGCCCGCCAGAGGGAGTGCAGTAAGGCTGTCAGCGGACCTCAGCTGACAGGTAAGCCAGCTGGTTTGGAGTTTTTGGCGAAGGGGCGGAGGGTGGAGCGGGTCCTTTGAGCAACCAGAGGAAGGAGGTCCGGAAGGGGGGGGGTGAAGGGGTGAGCGCTGGGAGGGTGGAGGGGGGCGGGGCCCGGCGGGCCTGCGTGGTGGGGGTTGGCGTGCGTGCGTGGGGCAGAGAGGAGAGCGGAAGGGATTGCGGAGGGACGCTGGCAGGCGCGGTGGGAGAGAGGTCAGGCTGCCAGTGGAGCTGCAGCTGACAGCTTCCAGGGAGGAGAGTTTTTGAGAAGGGGCAGAGGGTGGAGAGGGTCCCTTGAAAAAGCTGAGGAAAGATGGCAGGAAGGGGGGGTGAAGGGGTGAGGGGTGGGAGGGTGGAGGGGGGCGTGGCCCCGCTTGCCTGGTGGGGCAGAGGGGAGAGCAGAAGGGAATGCTGAGGGACCCCGCGAGCCTGAGGGAGTGCAGTAAGGGTGTCAGGGGAGCTCCAGCTGACAGGTGACAGTGCGGTGTTTTTTTTTTTTTTTTCGTTGGGTTGATTTTTGGGTCTGTTGGTCTGTTGTGCTTTGTGGTGGTGGTGGTTTTGTGCGAAGGGGGAGAGGGTGGTGTTGGTCCCTTTAAAATCCTGAGGAAACACCTGAGGAAGGAAGGCAAAGGGGTGAGTGCTGGGAGGGTGGATGTTAACAGGGATCCAGTGGCTTGTGGGGTGTGCGTGGTGGGGAAGGCGCGCGCCTGCCTCAGGCAGAGGTGAGAGCCTATGGGAAAGCGGGGGGACACCTGGAGCCTGAGGGCGTGCAGGAAGGATGTCAGCTGAGTTGTAGCTGAGAGTTAGTCGTGCGTTTTGTTTGTTGGTTGGTAGTAGTCTTTGGAGAAGGGGCGGAGGGTGGAGAGGGTTCCTTGAAAAAGCTAAGGAAAGTTGACGCAAGGGGGTGGATGGGGCGGGCGGTGGGCCTGAAGGGGCGAGTGCTGGGAGGGTGGAGGGGGGCGGGGACCCGGGTGAGTGTGTGGCGTGCGTGGTGGGGGTTTGGTCTGTGGGGCAGCGGGGAGAGCTGAGGGGTCTGTATGCTGAGGGACCCCGCGAGCCTGAGGGAGTGCAGTAAGGCTGTCAGGGGAGCTGCAGCTGACAGCTGACAGCCTGGGGGTTTTTTGGTTTGTTTTTCTTGTGTTTGTTTGTTTTTTGTTTTTTTTTTTTGGAGAAGGGGAAGAGGGTGGTGTGGGTCCTTCTATGAAGCTAAGGCAAGATGGCCGAACTGGGGGTGTGTGTGGGGGTGTGTGTGGGGGTGCACGTGTGTGTGAAGGGGCGACTTCTGGGCCAGTCTCTGGGGGCGGGGAGGCGCTTGCGGGTGGCGCCTGCGGGGTGTGCGTTGCGTGCGTTGCGTGCGTTGCGTGCGTGGGTGTTGCGCGCGTGGGGCAGAGGCGAGCGCCGAAGGGTATGCTGAGGGACCCCAGGCGCCCGCCAGAGGGAGTGCAGTAAGGCTGTCAGCGGACCTCAGCTGACAGGTAAGCCAGCTGGTTTGGAGTTTTTGGCGAAGGGGCGGAGGGTGGAGCGGGTCCTTTGAGCAACCAGAGGAAGGAGGTCCGGAAGGGGGGGGGTGAAGGGGTGAGCGCTGGGAGGGTGGAGGGGGGCGGGGCCCGGCGGGCCTGCGTGGTGGGGGTTGGCGTGCGTGCGTGGGGCAGAGAGGAGAGCTGAAGGGATTGCGGAGGGACGCTGGCAGGCGCGGTGGGAGAGAGGTCAGGCTGCCAGTGGAGCTGCAGCTGACAGCTTCCAGGGAGGAGAGTTTTTGAGAAGGGGCAGAGGGTGGAGAGGGTCCCTTGAAAAAGCTGAGGAAAGATGGCAGGAAGGGGGGGTGAAGGGGTGAGGGGTGGGAGGGTGGAGGGGGGCGTGGCCCCGCTTGCCTGGTGGGGCAGAGGGGAGAGCAGAAGGGAATGCTGAGGGACCCCGCGAGCCTGAGGGAGTGCAGTAAGGGTGTCAGGGGAGCTCCAGCTGACAGGTGACAGTGCGGTGTTTTTTTTTTTTTTTCGTTGGGTTGATTTTTGGGTCTGTTGGTCTGTTGTGCTTTGTGGTGGTGGTGGTTTTGTGCGAAGGGGGAGAGGGTGGTGGTGGTCCCTTTAAAATCCTGAGGAAACACCTGAGGAAGGAAGGCAAAGGGGTGAGTGCTGGGAGGGTGGATGTTAGCAGGGATCCAGTGGCTTGTGGGGTGTGCGTGGTGGGGAAGGCGCGCGCCTGCCTCAGGCAGAGGTGAGAGCCTATGGGAAAGCGGGGGGACACCTGGAGCCTGAGGGCGTGCAGGAAGGATGTCAGCTGAGTTGTAGCTGAGAGTTAGTCGTGCGTTTTGTTTGTTGGTTGGTAGTAGTCTTTGGAGAAGGGGCGGAGGGTGGAGAGGGTTCCTTGAAAAAGCTAAGGAAAGTTGACGCAAGGGGGTGGATGGGGCGGGCGGTGGGCCTGAAGGGGCGAGTGCTGGGAGGGTGGAGGGGGGCGGGGACCCGGGTGAGTGTGTGGCGTGCGTGGTGGGGGTTTGGTCTGTGGGGCAGCGGGGAGAGCTGAGGGGTCTGTATGCTGAGGGACCCCGCGAGCCTGAGGGAGTGCAGTAAGGCTGTCAGGGGAGCTGCAGCTGACAGCTGACAGCCTGGGGGTTTTTTGGTTTGTTTTTCTTGTGTTTGTTTGTTTTTTGTTTTTTTTTTTTGGAGAAGGGGAAGAGGGTGGTGTGGGTCCTTCTATGAAGCTAAGGCAAGATGGCCGAACTGGGGGTGTGTGTGGGGGTGTGTGTGGGGGTGCACGTGTGTGTGAAGGGGCGACTTCTGGGCCAGTCTCTGGGGGCGGGGAGGCGCTTGCGGGTGGCGCCTGCGGGGTGTGCGTTGCGTGCGTTGCGTGCGTTGCGTGCGTGGGTGTTGCGCGCGTGGGGCAGAGGCGAGCGCCGAAGGGTATGCTGAGGGACCCCAGGCGCCCGCCAGAGGGAGTGCAGTAAGGCTGTCAGCGGACCTCAGCTGACAGGTAAGCCAGCTGGTTTGGAGTTTTTGGCGAAGGGGCGGAGGGTGGAGCGGGTCCTTTGAGCAACCAGAGGAAGGAGGTCCGGAAGGGGGGGGGTGAAGGGGTGAGCGCTGGGAGGGTGGAGGGGGGCGGGGCCCGGCGGGCCTGCGTGGTGGGGGTTGGCGTGCGTGCGTGGGGCAGAGAGGAGAGCTGAAGGGATTGCGGAGGGACGCTGGCAGGCGCGGTGGGAGAGAGGTCAGGCTGCCAGTGGAGCTGCAGCTGACAGCTTCCAGGGAGGAGAGTTTTTGAGAAGGGGCAGAGGGTGGAGAGGGTCCCTTGAAAAAGCTGAGGAAAGATGGCAGGAAGGGGGGGTGAAGGGGTGAGGGGTGGGAGGGTGGAGGGGGGCGTGGCCCCGCTTGCCTGGTGGGGCAGAGGGGAGAGCAGAAGGGAATGCTGAGGGACCCCGCGAGCCTGAGGGAGTGCAGTAAGGGTGTCAGGGGAGCTCCAGCTGACAGGTGACAGTGCGGTGTTTTTTTTTTTTTTTCGTTGGGTTGATTTTTGGGTCTGTTGGTCTGTTGTGCTTTGTGGTGGTGGTGGTTTTGTGCGAAGGGGGAGAGGGTGGTGGTGGTCCCTTTAAAATCCTGAGGAAACACCTGAGGAAGGAAGGCAAAGGGGTGAGTGCTGGGAGGGTGGATGTTAGCAGGGATCCAGTGGCTTGTGGGGTGTGCGTGGTGGGGAAGGCGCGCGCCTGCCTCAGGCAGAGGTGAGAGCCTATGGGAAAGCGGGGGGACACCTGGAGCCTGAGGGCGTGCAGGAAGGATGTCAGCTGAGTTGTAGCTGAGAGTTAGTCGTGCGTTTTGTTTGTTGGTTGGTAGTAGTCTTTGGAGAAGGGGCGGAGGGTGGAGAGGGTTCCTTGAAAAAGCTAAGGAAAGTTGACGCAAGGGGGTGGATGGGGCGGGCGGTGGGCCTGAAGGGGCGAGTGCTGGGAGGGTGGAGGGGGGCGGGGACCCGGGTGAGTGTGTGGCGTGCGTGGTGGGGGTTTGGTCTGTGGGGCAGCGGGGAGAGCTGAGGGGTCTGTATGCTGAGGGACCCCGCGAGCCTGAGGGAGTGCAGTAAGGCTGTCAGGGGAGCTGCAGCTGACAGCTGACAGCCTGGGGGTTTTTTGGTTTGTTTTTCTTGTGTTTGTTTGTTTTTTGTTTTTTTTTTTTTGGAGAAGGGGAAGAGGGTGGTGTGGGTCCTTCTATGAAGCTAAGGCAAGATGGCCGAACTGGGGGTGTGTGTGGGGGTGTGTGTGGGGGTGCACGTGTGTGTGAAGGGGCGGCTTCTGGGCCAGTCTCTGGGGGCGGGGAGGCGCTTGCGGGTGGCGCCTGCGGGGTGTGCGTTGCGTGCGTTGCGTGCGTTGCGTGCGTGGGTGTTGCGCGCGTGGGGCAGAGGCGAGCGCCGAAGGGTATGCTGAGGGACCCCAGGCGCCCGCCAGAGGGAGTGCAGTAAGGCTGTCAGCGGACCTCAGCTGACAGGTAAGCCAGCTGGTTTGGAGTTTTTGGCGAAGGGGCGGAGGGTGGAGCGGGTCCTTTGAGCAACCAGAGGAAGGAGGTCCGGAAGGGGGGGGGTGAAGGGGTGAGCGCTGGGAGGGTGGAGGGGGGCGGGGCCCGGCGGGCCTGCGTGGTGGGGGTTGGCGTGCGTGCGTGGGGCAGAGAGGAGAGCTGAAGGGATTGCGGAGGGACGCTGGCAGGCGCGGTGGGAGAGAGGTCAGGCTGCCAGTGGAGCTGCAGCTGACAGCTTCCAGGGAGGAGAGTTTTTGAGAAGGGGCAGAGGGTGGAGAGGGTCCCTTGAAAAAGCTGAGGAAAGATGGCAGGAAGGGGGGGTGAAGGGGTGAGGGGTGGGAGGGTGGAGGGGGGCGTGGCCCCGCTTGCCTGGTGGGGCAGAGGGGAGAGCAGAAGGGAATGCTGAGGGACCCCGCGAGCCTGAGGGAGTGCAGTAAGGGTGTCAGGGGAGCTCCAGCTGACAGGTGACAGTGCGGTGTTTTTTTTTTTTTTTCGTTGGGTTGATTTTTGGGTCTGTTGGTCTGTTGTGCTTTGTGGTGGTGGTGGTTTTGTGCGAAGGGGGAGAGGGTGGTGGTGGTCCCTTTAAAATCCTGAGGAAACACCTGAGGAAGGAAGGCAAAGGGGTGAGTGCTGGGAGGGTGGATGTTAGCAGGGATCCAGTGGCTTGTGGGGTGTGCGTGGTGGGGAAGGCGCGCGCCTGCCTCAGGCAGAGGTGAGAGCCTATGGGAAAGCGGGGGGACACCTGGAGCCTGAGGGCGTGCAGGAAGGATGTCAGCTGAGTTGTAGCTGAGAGTTAGTCGTGCGTTTTGTTTGTTGGTTGGTAGTAGTCTTTGGAGAAGGGGCGGAGGGTGGAGAGGGTTCCTTGAAAAAGCTAAGGAAAGTTGACGCAAGGGGGTGGATGGGGCGGGCGGTGGGCCTGAAGGGGCGAGTGCTGGGAGGGTGGAGGGGGGCGGGGACCCGGGTGAGTGTGTGGCGTGCGTGGTGGGGGTTTGGTCTGTGGGGCAGCGGGGAGAGCTGAGGGGTCTGTATGCTGAGGGACCCCGCGAGCCTGAGGGAGTGCAGTAAGGCTGTCAGGGGAGCTGCAGCTGACAGCTGACAGCCTGGGGGTTTTTTGGTTTGTTTTTCTTGTGTTTGTTTGTTTTTTGTTTTTTTTTTTTTGGAGAAGGGGAAGAGGGTGGTGTGGGTCCTTCTATGAAGCTAAGGCAAGATGGCCGAACTGGGGGTGTGTGTGGGGGTGTGTGTGGGGGTGCACGTGTGTGTGAAGGGGCGGCTTCTGGGCCAGTCTCTGGGGGCGGGGAGGCGCTTGCGGGTGGCGCCTGCGGGGTGTGCGTTGCGTGCGTTGCGTGCGTTGCGTGCGTGGGTGTTGCGCGCGTGGGGCAGAGGCGAGCGCCGAAGGGTATGCTGAGGGACCCCAGGCGCCCGCCAGAGGGAGTGCAGTAAGGCTGTCAGCGGACCTCAGCTGACAGGTAAGCCAGCTGGTTTGGAGTTTTTGGCGAAGGGGCGGAGGGTGGAGCGGGTCCTTTGAGCAACCAGAGGAAGGAGGTCCGGAAGGGGGGGGGTGAAGGGGTGAGCGCTGGGAGGGTGGAGGGGGGCGGGGCCCGGCGGGCCTGCGTGGTGGGGGTTGGCGTGCGTGCGTGGGGCAGAGAGGAGAGCGGAAGGGATTGCGGAGGGACGCTGGCAGGCGCGGTGGGAGAGAGGTCAGGCTGCCAGTGGAGCTGCAGCTGACAGCTTCCAGGGAGGAGAGTTTTTGAGAAGGGGCAGAGGGTGGAGAGGGTCCCTTGAAAAAGCTGAGGAAAGATGGCAGGAAGGGGGGGTGAAGGGGTGAGGGGTGGGAGGGTGGAGGGGGGCGTGGCCCCGCTTGCCTGGTGGGGCAGAGGGGAGAGCAGAAGGGAATGCTGAGGGACCCCGCGAGCCTGAGGGAGTGCAGTAAGGGTGTCAGGGGAGCTCCAGCTGACAGGTGACAGTGCGGTGTTTTTTTTTTTTTTTCGTTGGGTTGATTTTTGGGTCTGTTGGTCTGTTGTGCTTTGTGGTGGTGGTGGTTTTGTGCGAAGGGGGAGAGGGTGGTGGTGGTCCCTTTAAAATCCTGAGGAAACACCTGAGGAAGGAAGGCAAAGGGGTGAGTGCTGGGAGGGTGGATGTTAGCAGGGATCCAGTGGCTTGTGGGGTGTGCGTGGTGGGGAAGGCGCGCGCCTGCCTCAGGCAGAGGTGAGAGCCTATGGGAAAGCGGGGGGACACCTGGAGCCTGAGGGCGTGCAGGAAGGATGTCAGCTGAGTTGTAGCTGAGAGTTAGTCGTGCGTTTTGTTTGTTGGTTGGTAGTAGTCTTTGGAGAAGGGGCGGAGGGTGGAGAGGGTTCCTTGAAAAAGCTAAGGAAAGTTGACGCAAGGGGGTGGATGGGGCGGGCGGTGGGCCTGAAGGGGCGAGTGCTGGGAGGGTGGAGGGGGGCGGGGACCCGGGTGAGTGTGTGGCGTGCGTGGTGGGGGTTTGGTCTGTGGGGCAGCGGGGAGAGCTGAGGGGTCTGTATGCTGAGGGACCCCGCGAGCCTGAGGGAGTGCAGTAAGGCTGTCAGGGGAGCTGCAGCTGACAGCTGACAGCCTGGGGGTTTTTTGGTTTGTTTTTCTTGTGTTTGTTTGTTTTTTGTTTTTTTTTTTTTGGAGAAGGGGAAGAGGGTGGTGTGGGTCCTTCTATGAAGCTAAGGCAAGATGGCCGAACTGGGGGTGTGTGTGGGGGTGCACGTGTGTGTGAAGGGGCGACTTCTGGGCCAGTCTCTGGGGGCGGGGAGGCGCTTGCGGGTGGCGCCTGCGGGGTGTGCGTTGCGTGCGTTGCGTGCGTGGGTGTTGCGCGCGTGGGGCAGAGGCGAGCGCCGAAGGGTATGCTGAGGGACCCCAGGCGCCCGCCAGAGGGAGTGCAGTAAGGCTGTCAGCGGACCTCAGCTGACAGGTAAGCCAGCTGGTTTGGAGTTTTTGGCGAAGGGGCAGAGGGTGGAGCGGGTCCTTTGAGCAACCAGAGGAAGGAGGTCCGGAAGGGGGGGGGTGAAGGGGTGAGCGCTGGGAGGGTGGAGGGGGGCGGGGCCCGGCGGGCCTGCGTGGTGGGGGTTGGCGTGCGTGCGTGGGGCAGAGAGGAGAGCTGAAGGGATTGCGGAGGGACGCTGGCAGGCGCGGTGGGAGAGAGGTCAGGCTGCCAGTGGAGCTGCAGCTGACAGCTTCCAGGGAGGAGAGTTTTTGAGAAGGGGCAGAGGGTGGAGAGGGTCCCTTGAAAAAGCTGAGGAAAGATGGCAGGAAGGGGGGGTGAAGGGGTGAGGGGTGGGAGGGTGGAGGGGGGCGGGGCCCCGCTTGCCTGGTGGGGCAGAGGGGAGAGCAGAAGGGAATGCTGAGGGACCCCGCGAGCCTGAGGGAGTGCAGTAAGGGTGTCAGGGGAGCTCCAGCTGACAGGTGACAGTGCGGTGTTTTTTTTTTTTTTTCGTTGGGTTGATTTTTGGGTCTGTTGGTCTGTTGTGCTTTGTGGTGGTGGTGGTTTTGTGCGAAGGGGGAGAGGGTGGTGGTGGTCCCTTTAAAATCCTGAGGAAACACCTGAGGAAGGAAGGCAAAGGGGTGAGTGCTGGGAGGGTGGATGTTAGCAGGGATCCAGTGGCTTGTGGGGTGTGCGTGGTGGGGAAGGCGCGCGCCTGCCTCAGGCAGAGGTGAGAGCCTATGGGAAAGCGGGGGGACACCTGGAGCCTGAGGGCGTGCAGGAAGGATGTCAGCTGAGTTGTAGCTGAGAGTTAGTCGTGCGTTTTGTTTGTTGGTTGGTAGTAGTCTTTGGAGAAGGGGCGGAGGGTGGAGAGGGTTCCTTGAAAAAGCTAAGGAAAGTTGACGCAAGGGGGTGGATGGGGCGGGCGGTGGGCCTGAAGGGGCGAGTGCTGGGAGGGTGGAGGGGGGCGGGGACCCGGGTGAGTGTGTGGCGTGCGTGGTGGGGGTTTGGTCTGTGGGGCAGCGGGGAGAGCTGAGGGGTCTGTATGCTGAGGGACCCCGCGAGCCTGAGGGAGTGCAGTAAGGCTGTCAGGGGAGCTGCAGCTGACAGCTGACAGCCTGGGGGTTTTTTGGTTTGTTTTTCTTGTGTTTGTTTGTTTTTTGTTTTTTTTTTTTTTGGAGAAGGGGAAGAGGGTGGTGTGGGTCCTTCTATGAAGCTAAGGCAAGATGGCCGAACTGGGGGTGTGTGTGGGGGTGTGTGTGGGGGTGCACGTGTGTGTGAAGGGGCGACTTCTGGGCCAGTCTCTGGGGGCGGGGAGGCGCTTGCGGGTGGCGCCTGCGGGGTGTGCGTTGCGTGCGTTGCGTGCGTGGGTGTTGCGCGCGTGGGGCAGAGGCGAGCGCCGAAGGGTATGCTGAGGGACCCCAGGCGCCCGCCAGAGGGAGTGCAGTAAGGCTGTCAGCGGACCTCAGCTGACAGGTAAGCCAGCTGGTTTGGAGTTTTTGGCGAAGGGGCAGAGGGTGGAGCGGGTCCTTTGAGCAACCAGAGGAAGGAGGTCCGGAAGGGGGGGGTGAAGGGGTGAGCGCTGGGAGGGTGGAGGGGGGCGGGGCCCGGCGGGCCTGCGTGGTGGGGGTTGGCGTGCGTGCGTGGGGCAGAGAGGAGAGCGGAAGGGATTGCGGAGGGACGCTGGCAGGCGCGGTGGGAGAGAGGTCAGGCTGCCAGTGGAGCTGCAGCTGACAGCTTCCAGGGAGGAGAGTTTTTGAGAAGGGGCAGAGGGTGGAGAGGGTCCCTTGAAAAAGCTGAGGAAAGATGGCAGGAAGGGGGGGTGAAGGGGTGAGGGGTGGGAGGGTGGAGGGGGGCGGGGCCCCGCTTGCCTGGTGGGGCAGAGGGGAGAGCAGAAGGGAATGCTGAGGGACCCCGCGAGCCTGAGGGAGTGCAGTAAGGGTGTCAGGGGAGCTCCAGCTGACAGGTAACAGTGAAGTGTTTTTTTGTCTTTCTCTTGGTTTTTTTTTTTTGTCTGTTTTGCTTTGTTTTTTTGTGTGTGTGGGTGTGCGGGAAGGGGGAGAGGGTGGTGTTGGTCCCTTTAAAATTCCGAGGAAACACCTCAGGAAGGAGGGCGACTGGGTGAGTGGTGGGAGGGTGGATGTGGGCGGGGATCCACTGGCTTGTGGTGTGTGCTTGGTGGGGATCGCTGGCGCGCATGCCTTAGAGGCGAGAGCCTGCAGGAATGCTGAGGGACACCTGGAGACTAGGGGACTGCAGCAAGGATGTCAGCTGAGTTGTAGCTGAGAGTTCATAGTGCGTTGTTTTAGTTTGTTTGATTTTTTTGAGAAGGTTAGAATGGTGGAGAGGGTTCCTTTAAGAACTAAGGAAAGGAGTTCTGGTGGAGGCGCAGTGGTTAAAGAATCAGACTAGGAACCATGAGGTTGCTGGTTTCGTCCCTGCCCTTGCTCAGTTGGTTAAGGATCCGGCGTTGGGGTGAGCTGTGGTGTAGGTTGCAGACGCGGCTGGGATCCCACGTTGCTGTGGCTCTGGCGTAGGCTGGTGGCTACAGCTCGGATTTGACCCCTAGCCTGGGAACCTCCATATGCCATGGGAGTGGCCCAAGAAATAGCTAAAAAGACAAAATAAAATAAAGTAAAATAAAATAAAATAGAACTGGGAGTTCCCTTTGTGACTAAGCAGGTTAAGAAACCATCATAGTGTCCATGAGGATGCAGGTTTGATTCCTAATCTCCTTTAGCAAGTTAGGAATCTGGCATCACCACAAGCTGTGCTACAGTTTGCAGATGTAGCTCAGATCCATTGTTGCCTCGGCTGTGTTGTAGACCCTGGCTGCATCTCTGATTCAACCTGTAGCCCAGGAACTTCCATATGCTGCAGGTCCAGCCAGAAAAAGAAAAAAGAATAAAAGTAGAATTTGTTTCTCACAGTATTGAACATTTTAAACTGCTACTAATTTACCTATTTATGGTGAATTTGTAAGCCATTGTACATGATGGCTTCGGAGTAACTTCGCTACAAAAGCATTCTGTGTTTTATAAAGTCATGTTGAGCACCCAGATGGCGTCCACATCTGCCCATACTGGTTGAAAGTGTACTGCAGGGTTTATATCCCCACAGGGTATAAGTGAACTCCTCAACACCTTATAAAACAGTTTCTGGAGAACACTGTATTTTACATGCTCTTTCTCTCTGTATAAAACTTCAATACTGTACAAAAGATGAAATTGTTGAATTTTTCTCCCATTCATTAATGCAATGAATAGGATTTTAGTGCTGACAATCTATCCTAGAGCTATTTTCTGTATTAATTGAATTTTATTGCCTAGCTTGTGTATAAGTCACATCAAATTCTCAGAGAAGTTATAGAGTATGAATGATTCAAATATGATTTTGAAATTTATACTTGTATTTTATCATTTTGATTGGTCCTACATACAAGGTTATTCTGTAAATAGGAGAAATGAAAGAATTTAGTGATTATTTTTCACAAATTCACTCAGTTGAAGTTTATGTTTTGCTGCATAGTTTCAACCTACTTTGCTTTTTAATGTTCCTGAAACAATTAGTTTTATATGTCCAGTTTATATTGTTTGTTCACATGACATGGGTGACTAATCAAATTAAGTAATTCAAGGTGATATAATTTCAATAAATTTGCACCTTTGAGGATAAAGTTGCAAACAAAACCGAAAATCCGTCTAGAGCACCCTGGAAAAAGTCCAGTTGACCGTAGGGAGGAGGCTTATACATTTAAAAATGTGTACATTTAAAAAATTATGTAAATTAAAAATTGTTGTTATCTAATACACAATAAAATATTTTCTCTACCATTTAAATATCCTATAATTATTGATGGTAATGTTGAAAATTCATTTTCCCATGATAAAGTTATTTCACAATACTTTTTACAAAATAAGAGAAAAAATTCAAGCTTAAATTCAAGAAATTACTAATATTACTACTAATGGATATTGTTTTTGGTAAATTTGAAATTTTTATTATGATGCTTTTTCAAAATTTTTTTCCTGCTGTACAGCATGGGGATCAAGTTACTCTTACATGTATACATTTTTTCCCACCCTTTGTTCTGTTGCAATATGAGTATCTAGACATAGTTCTCTTGCTATTTTTAAGTGAAAATTCATGATTTTTCTTTTCAGATATTTAAATCATCTGTTTATAACAGATGGCAAAATGAATTATATAGAAAGTCAGAGCAGTATCTCACTATTCATTTTTGGGGACTTTCTTCTTACCAGAACATATAAATATTGTGCTTTATGTTTTCCTTATTCTGTTGCATTGCCCTGTTGATAGAAAACTTTCTGATTCTTATTACTATTAGATGCAGTCCTCTTTTTCACCAACCCACATACTATTTCCTCTGCCACAGTCCTCAGTCCTCTTCCTTGGACATCTGCTATACCTCTAGCATTACTCCCAAATTCATTGGTGACCTGCTAGTGGAAAGAAAACCATTTCCTATGGTAATTGGATGTTGTAGGTCTTTTCCAAGCATTTCTTTGGAATGATTGAAGTCTTAATTATTACAGTCATGGTCTTTGATAACCATGTTGCCATCTACAGACCTCTCCATTACATGATTATCATGAGCAGGACAAGATGCAATTTCCTTGTCTTAGCTGCTTGGGCTGGTGGAGCTGTTCACTCCTTTTCTCAATTGTCTATGATAATCCAGTTGCCTTTCTGTGGTCCTAATGAGATCAATCACTATTTTTATGACATCTCTCCTTTGCTAAAAGTTGCCTGTCATTACGCTTATCAATTCAGGAATGGTGGCCTCAATGACATGTGTGGTTTTATTTTCTCTTATGTCATTATATTATTCACTTTAAGGAATCACTCAGCTGAAGGAAGATGAAAAGCCCTCTCCATCTGTGGCTCTCATATCACTGTAGTAATTTTATTTTTTGCTGCTTCACTCTTTACTTATCTTAGACCTTGCTCCAGTTTTCCTGAAGATAAAGTATTTGTCCTGTTTTACTCCATCATTGCTCCTATGTTTAACCTCTTAATCTATACACTAGGAAACTCAGAAATGGAAAACTCTGTGAGATAAGTTTGGTGTCAAACATCATAGCTAAACATTTTTATTAAAAGAAGTTTGGAGTCACCTAAATGTGGAGGTAAGGAGCTAACATCTGTCTAACAGATTAATTGGCCATTGTTGTCATTTTATGAATCACATAAAAAAGGCTTTAGTAAATGACACTTGTTCAACCATACAGGAAGTAAATTTGGCATTTAGTTAATTCTCTCAGATTTTAAGATGATGTGAGCAGATTTACATGCATAAAAAACATGTGGCTTACAACAATTAAAGCAATGTTAAATAAGCAAAAAAAGGATGCAGAAGTGAAAATATGAATAATAATTTTTTAAGAATCAGTTACAGGAGTTCCTGTCATGGTGCAGTGGAAACGAATCCCACTAGGAACCACGAGGTTGTGGGTTTGATCCCTGACCTTGCTCAGCGGGTTAAAGATCCAGCATTGCTGTGAGCTGTGGTGTAGGTCACAGACACAGCTTGGATCTGGCATTGCTGTGGCTCTGGCATAGGCCGGCAGCTGTAGCTCCAATTAGACACGTAGCCTGGGAACCTCCATATGCTGTAGGTGTGGCCCCAAAAAGACAAAAAAAAATTAGCTATAGGAGTTCCCTTTGTGCCTCAGCAGAAAGGAGACTGACTAGTATCCATGAGGACATGGGTTCAATCCCTGGCCTCACTCAGTGGGTTAAGGATCCAGTGTTGTGAACTGTGGTATAATGATGCCAAGTGTTAGGGCGAAAAGACTGCTTCTTTTTGATATTTTCTTTTCCTTTTCTTCTAATACCCAACCAACTATTCCAGCAATGCTTGTCCCAAAAAACAGGTAACTTCATACCAATTATGATATTGTAGGTCATCACTTTACTGACGTATCTTCTGAACATTTTGGATCCTGATAATGATCCATACTTGGAATATAAATGACTATGATTGGTTCTCTCTCCTACCTCATCCCTTGTTTTCCTAGAAGCTAATCTAATACTATGAGAGGCTACATTAGTTTTTTTCCTGTTCTTCAGAATTCTGGAAGAGCACAAAGCAGTCAATAGGTGGACTGGAGCTGCAGGTGGAGCCTGAGCCAGAGGCGGCCAGCCCTCCAAGAGCCTGCATGTGTGCAGAGATGAGTCCTATGGCAGTCCACTTCTCCTCCTCTTGCCCTCCCCCAACAGTGGCACTTTGCTTTCCTGTGGGCCCAGACCTCCTCCTGGATTCCCTCAGCTCTGGTGTTCTGCTCCCTAGATCATGACACATTGCTCCCCAGCCCCTCAGGCTGTCTCCACACAGCCATCCATAGTCCTTTCACCAGAAGTGACCTCTGGAGCCTGAGTCTCAGCACACAGTCCCCACCAGAGTTTCTCAGGCTGTGGTTTCTGGGGTGGTATGCAGATGATCTTTGAGGTTCTCACTCTGCTTTTCCCTCCTCAGTCCAGCTGCTGCACTTTTCTCTGTGACTTTGAGGTCCCTCATTCTCAGTTCATCTCCCTGTTGGTTAGGTGGCTTCCCAAGATGTGGGTTCCTTTTCTCTTTCACAGCTCCCTCTCAGAGTTCTAGTCCCATCTTGCTTCCTTCTCTCTCTCTCTCTTATTTGCTTTTGTTGTACTGTTATGTGGAGGGTTTATTTCCCTTTGAGGAGGTTTAATTTCTTCTGCCAGTGTTCAGTAGGTGTTCTGTGTGAATCATTCTACATGTAGATGTGTTTTTTTGATGTGTTTGTGGGACAAGTTGAGTGAGATGTCTTACTCCTCCACCACCTTCATCATTCTCAATTCATTATATTTCTTGATTGTTTTGATTTAGGATACCCGTTGACTTATCTGTCAACACAACCATATTAGAAACTTCTTGTCAGTTGGGAATATGATCCTTGATTGAGTTTTTCCAACCTCTATGTAGCACTGGTATTTAGCACATCCTCATTATGTATGTGTGTAATTGATAAAATTATTATATGCATTGATGGATGGATGGAATAGATGGATGGATGGATGAGTAAATCCAGCTTTCTGTATTTGGGAAAATAAGTGTAGATTCTACACTTACAGAGCATATGCCACCAGGGAAGTTTGACACTACCCCTAATGGATGGTGACAGTTTCACCAGCTCTCAGAAAATCAGCTAGAAGACACATAAATAAATAAACTGTTTAATATTAGAGTGCTTCATCCTGCGCTGCAGGTCAATGGGAGATCCTGAAAGAGGCGTGCAAAGCACGCGAGACTCTTACATTTTAAAAGTGGGGAACCAGGAGGCACTCTGTTCTGCTGAATAAAAGCCCCTAGGCTTTAGCCCAAAAGACTTATTAGGGAAAGTGATGTGTTTAGATTAGTGAGCAAGAGTAGGCACAGGGAGTATCAAAGCTATCTCTTAGTGAGATTTAGGGAGGCTAATAGCAATAAAAGTCACAGGTGTATACATCTAGGATATAGTACAGCTGCCTAAAGAACAATATAGTTAACATATAAGCCCCTCATTTTATTTTGACAGGAGACCCTGCATTTTAGAACACTGTGTCAGCAGACATGCTTATCTGCCTTTTGCCATCACAAGCATTCCTTGATTTATCATGCTTTTGCATGTACCAAGTTTGCTTTCTGAGAGTTCTGCAGTTCAGTGGTCTCCAACATTAGAGCAGAGTGAAGTTGCAACACATTGCTTCTCTTTGGTCTAGATTGAGTACCATAATAGATCCTCTACTTTTGCACTCGCAGTGGATATATGTGAAAACCAAACAAGTTTAGGAGAGTACAAATTAGGAATTATTTACACAAATGTTATTGACATAATCTTTGAGGCTTTATCTTCAGGAAGCAGTGAACAATTGAACTTTGTATTCTGTAAATTAGCAATGCAAAATAATTGAAGTATAAACTCTTCTTTCTCTGGGATAAAGTTTGATGCTTCAATCATGAGGCATTTTCTGTGGTTGCTTTTATTCATTTATTGAATTTGACCACTCCCAGGGCATGCAAAATTCTGGGGTTAGTAATCAAACCTGTTTCACAGCAGTGACCTGAGCCATAGAAGTGGCAACACTGGATCCTTAACCTACTGAGCCACTAGGGAACTCTTCTGTGGTTAATCCTTGAGACTTCATTCTTTTTCATTTCATCTTGAGAAGCTTGAAGGAATAGATCATATACATATGAATAGATAATATTGTGCATGTTGTAGTAATTCTGAAACTATAAAAAACTGGATTTGTTACAGAATTATAATTCTGTAATTGAAGACCATAAAATATTGCACATTGAAAGGATTATTTTGAAGTGTAAATAAACAAGTATATGTAAAGCTACTAGTATATGCATAATTTGAGAATTACTTGATCTAAAATGTATACATATATATAAATGTGTAATTCTCCTAGGCGAGATATAAAGCTTTTTCCTGTCACATTGCAATTACATATAATTGATTGCTATTTTACCATTATTGTATTACTATTTGATTTTAAGATAATAGTGTTTGATTTCCTGGAAGAAATTAGAAACTTTAAAAATATCAGGGAAGCATTCCAGATGTTCTTAGATGTTGTCAGAGAGCAAAAATCTCTGGAACAGGAGTTCCCGTTGTGGTGCAGTGGTTAACAAATCCGACTTGGGAACCATGAGGTTGCAGGTTTGATCCCTGGCCTTGCTAAGTGGGTTGAGGATCTGGCATTCTTGCCATGAGCTGTGGTGTAGGTTGCACACACGGCTCGGATCCCACGTTGCAGTGGCTCTGGTTTGGGCCGGTGGCTGCAGCTCCGATTGGACCACTAGCCTTGGAATTTCCATATGCCGTGGGAGTGGCCCTAGAAAAGACAAAAAATTAAAAAATAATAATAATAAATAAAATCTCTGGAACATAATACGCATCCAATGCCCTTCATCATGTGAAAACATTTGCCCTCTATGAAAACATTGTCAGAGTACAGAGTACAATGCCACTCACTTATTATTTTTGAGTGTTTTCTGAAATGGATGGGTTATTATGCATAGTTCTTTTACTTTCAGTGTACTCTTCTGTTGAAAAACATTGACAGTTATCATAGGATGAGCAGATTTTTTTCTAATCATCCATCGTGTTAATGGGACATAAGGTTGTATAACAAAACATACTGATTTCCTTATAGGAACCTATCAAATTTAAGTCTTAAATAAATCTAATTAAATGTGATCATTACAAATATTCTACTTTATTCTAAGTTATTTTTAATTGTGTCCTACTTTATAAAATATATGTATATATATTTACATATATATACACAAATTTTATGTGTCAAAATTACATTAACTCTGTGTTTACATTATCAAAGTGAATTTTAGAAATTGGGTAAATAATGCTGAACGAAATAAATAAAATCATATCTGAGTTGTTCTTACCAAATTATTATTCTGATGTATGTTCAGGCAGTGACCCCATTCTTATGGGTTTCATTTGCATTATGGAAAATTTGCTTCCAAGGGGACCTCTGGCAATACTTTTATTTTCTCTTTAGGACCACACCTGCAGTATGTGGAATTTCCCATGCTATTGGTGTTGAATCAGAGCTGTGGTTTCTGGTCTACACCACAGCCACAGCAACTCAGGATCTAAGCCATGTCTGTGACCTACAACACAGCTCATGGCAACACCAGATCCTTAAGCCACTAAGTAAGGCCAGGGATTGAACCCATTACCTCCTGGATCCCAGTTGGTTTCATTTCAGCTAAGCCACAATGAGAACTCCTGAATACATTTTGATTAGCATAAATAGGATGGTACTACTAGCATCCAGTGAGTAGAGACCAGGGAGGCAGCCAACCACTCTAAAATGTAAGGAATATGAGTTCCCTAGTGGCTCAACAGGTTAGAGATCTGGCATTTCACTGTGGTGAGGATTTGATCTCCCGCCCAGGAATTTTGCATACCAAGATGTGGCAAATTGAAACGAAATGTTTTTCTAATTTACAGGGTGGAGCTTTTCTCTTCATCTTCTCCCAACAAGAGTACTGGCAAAAAAATCAGTAGTGCTGCTTTTAGAAATTCTGAGCTAGATAAAGTCGTAACAGTTTTATAGTTTGCAAATACATTGTAGTTTACTTATTTTATAGGCTTCTTTTTAGAAGTTTAATATCTTTCAATACTTTTTTTTCTTTTACAGCCACCACATGGCATATGGAATTCCTGGGTCAGGGATCAGATCCAAGCCACCGTTATTAGGACCTACACCACAACTGTCATAACACTGGATCCTTTCACCCACTGTGTCATACTTGAGACCTGGCTCTGCAGAGATGCCTCTGATCCCTTTGCACCACAGCAGGAACTCCAAATCCTAGAGCATTTTTATACATTGGGGAATAAATTTGTAAAACCATGTAATAGAACACATGCATATTTAATTAGAACAAATAGCAATGTATCAGTTATAAATTATAGCATGTCCTGTATACCATACTTAAAAAAGAGTTTGCAGCCAAATAAAAGAAAGTATGGATTCTCAAACAATATTCTCTCTGACTCTCTTGCCTTATGCTATTAAAGTGGAAAACATTATTTTGTGTGTTTCAAGAAAATATTTTTGTTTACTTCTGAGAAAACAAAATTTACTCATTGACATACTCCTTGGGAATTAAATATTTACTTAATCCTTTAAATATGAAAAAAAAATTTGTCTGATGTTACTAGAAAATTTGGTATTTTTTTAAACTCGTGCCATCAAACTCCTTTGCCCCTGACCTCCAGAGCTCAGTGTAAGGACAAGCAAGATGTAGAATCAGCACATTATTGCTGACCTGAATTAGACATGTTTGTTAATACGTAGGTATTTTTACAGAGGGAATGTAGGTTTTACTTTTTTAGTTTGTATGTTGTATTACTTCCTTATGACTGAAATGTAATAAGGTTTTTTGACATTCTCTCACACCATAGATAAGATAAAAATAAAGCTAATTGGAATTCCCATTGTGGTTCAGTGAGTTAACAACACAACATAGTGTCCTTGAGGTTGCAGGTGTGATCCCTGGCCTCACTCAGTGGATTACGGATCTGACTAGCCAGGGAACTTCCAAATGCTGCAGCCGAGAAAGAAAAACAACAACAAAACCCTAGGATTTTGCCACAGTACATACTTTTTCCTACTGAGATAAAATATTTTATGCACTACAGAAATCGTTTTTGTTTCTTGTGGTCTTGAGCAAACTGAAGGAAAATGACCTGACACCAACTTCAAGCACCTTCCCACCTCAGAGAGACAGAAGAGGTATCAGGTGTACTGTTCTTATCACTCATCCCATTCTGAAGTGAATCTTGCTGCGTCAGCCTTGTTATTGAGAAGTAAGATATATCGCTTTTTTAATAGTATTAGAGAAGCAATGATCCTTCCTCCTTTAGCAGATTGGAAAATGGGTTCCAATAGCCATATGCCCTGGCTAAACCCTGGGTTCTAACTTTTTTTCTGCAAACTCATAATTCTTTAGTTGGGAGGACACCAGCTCCTCCTACAGCTTGACATTGAGAGTGAAAAATAAGACTTATCATTGAGACCATGCAAGAGGACAGAATACTGGCATTGACACAAAAGGACATCACCACATCTCTGGATGAGCAAAGGCTAAGGGCCTAGTCTTGGAGCTGTAAACAATGCCAGGACATGTGACCTAGCTGCCACTTCAGCATCTATTCTGATTGTTTGTCACTCTGTTACAAAACTTAGTAGGTAAAACTTAGTAGGTAAAAACAACAACCATTCATTTATCTAACTAACTTACAAAACTTAGTTTGTCACTTTGTTTGTCACTCTGTTACAAAACTTAGTAGGTAAAAACAACAACCATTCATTTATCTCAGGAATCTGCCATGTGGGTAGAACTGGATAGAGATGAAGTCTCTGCTCTCTAATGTCTAGTATGTCATTTAGGAGCACTTGAATAGCTCAGATTGGATGGAGCTTGGCTGAGCATCTCCTTTTCAGAGCATTTCCCTGTAAACTTTTAAGGTGTTTTCTTCAACAAGATGGCCTCAGAGTAGTTCATGAGCATATGACCCAAAAGACCAAGGTTGATGCTGCTGGCTTCTCATGTTATAGCCTTGGAAATTCCATAGAATTATTCCTGTGGTCTCCTATGGAGAAGCAAATCACTAAAGCCACCAGGATTCAAGAAGAAGAGTGTCAATGATTTTATAGCCACATTTAATCCATGATAGCACTCTATTGTCATTTAATCTCTTTTTTTTTCTTTTTATGGCTGCACTTGCAGCATAAGGAAATTCGCAGGCTAGGGGTCAAATCAGAGCTGCAGCTAGAGCCTACACCACAGCCATGGCAACAGTAGATCTGAGCCATATCTGCAACACACACCAAAGCTTGTGGCAATACTGGATCCTTAACACTGAGCAAGGCCAGGGGTAAAACCCCCATCCTTACTGAGACTATGTTGGGTTCTTAATGTGCTGAGCCACAATGGGAACTCCATAATTTATCCTCTCAACCTCTCAACTCTATGTTTTTCATAGCAGTTTACAAAAAAGCAACCAGGAGGGATTTGTTTTGGATAAGTTAGCCCCTAATTCATATTCCTCCATTTTCATCCAGTGGTGTTTTCCATGGTTTATAGCTTACTATGTCAGTGATCCATACACTTACAGATAAAAATGACTGTAAGCCTAAAATGAGACATTGCACAGGGACACAGGTATGTATATTTAGAACAGTACACATATATGTTTGTCTATGTATAGAAAAAGAATTTGTTGCAACACTTGAAGCCCTCCAGCAACCAGGGGCCAATCCATCAGAAAATCCTCCAGGAAAAGATGTCAAAGGATGTGCAGTCAGGAACTTTCCCAGTGCAGGAGACTGTTGATCCTATATACATCGTGATGTGTCAGCCAGAATGCATATACCTCCTTGGCTCCATAGCAGAATAGTTTTGAAGTATAAAAATGTCGAGGCCAAGCATTCTAGGCTAATTGACATGCCCCCAAGAACTGGATGGTCTTCCTGACAGACCCAATTTCTTTTCAGCTCAGGTACCTCCCTCCCAGTAAAATGACTCAACCATAGAAAAGAATGAAATAATGGCATTTGCAGCAATATGGATGGAACTAGAGATTATCATACTAGGTAAAATACATCAGGAAGAGAAAGAAAATACCATATATTATTTACAAGTGGCATCTAAAATATGACACAATTTTACTTATCTATGAAACAGAAACAGACGCACAGACATAGAGAACAAACTGTGGTTGCCAAGGAGGTGGAGGGTAGAGAGGGATGGATTGAGAGTTGGGATTAGCAGGTGCAAACTATTATGTATAGGATGGATAATCAACAAAATCTTATTCTATAGTATAAAAACCTTATTCAGTATCCCCAGATAAACCATAATGGAAAAGAATATAAAAGTAACTTGTATGTATGTATAACTTAATCACTATACTATACATCAGGAATTGACATGACATTATAAATCAACTATACTTCCATTGAAAAATAAAATCAGTTTGAGTTATAGGTAGATAATTTGTATGTCATAGTACTTACAAAATTCTGCCCATTAGTGTTGAAGCCAAAGTATGACTATGATGTTGGAAAGACCTGGAAAAATGAGCATGGTTGAATCACCAACTCCAGAGTACCAGCTATGTCCACATGTGGCTAATAAGGATAGACATTTGCTCACATGTGGAGACTAGCCTTATAGGAGTATGTCCACCACTGAAGGCATCACATGAGTCAACCAGGCCCGGGCTGTTACTTCCATCATGGATGTAAATATTGCAGGATAGGACTGAAAACTGGCTACAGTGTCAGGACCTGCATCATTGCTCAGAAGCCCCTACCAGTGACCAGGTTCTCTATTTTAACTTAGATGGCTGTGGTAGGCAGAATGGTGCCCAAAGTTCCCACCTCAACATTTATAAATGAGGAAACATCAGCCTTTCCCCAGACCTAACCAAGATCGAGGATCTATGGTCCAAACCTTTTTCTTGCAAATACATGAGTTTGGTCAACATTAGTCTTCATGGTTAAGGCATGGATCAGTTGGGAATGGAGTCCAACTGATGAGGCTGAAGCTTTATGACATGTCAGACCCTGTGGCCTGACCACTGCTTCAAAACCTCAGTGTTTTCCTTCCATTTAGTGTTTTTTGGGGAGTTTATATTTCAATAAAGTTAATTATATGCTATACAGTCCTGTCTGAAATGAACCATTCAGGATTAAAAATAAATGGATTTTACTACTGAATTTATAAAACATTTAGCTTTGTAAGAAAATTTTTTATCATTTTCATTAGTTATTACGTAGCTTTCAAGGATAATAAAGCTGTTTTGAGATTTCAAATGTGAGAAATGTATGGCAAGGGTATAAAAAGTACATCAGTCAAGGTGCAACTTAAATGTTAATATAAACATACTCTATAATCCAGATCTATTTAACATGAACATTAGTGCCCTTTTTGTTGTTAATTTCACCTGTACAGTACAGCCTGAATGTTGGACAGTGGTTCTCAACTGTGGGTGATACTGTTCTCCAGGTAACACTTGGCATCCATTGTCACTGCCATGTAGGGAGGGGTGCCAGTGGTATTTGGGGATAGAATGCAGTGATGCTGCAGTCCTACAGTGCAATAGATGGCCCCCAACAAAGATTTCTCCAGCCAAAACATGGGCACTTCCAGTTTTTCTCCAGCCCAAGCATAGCATCTATCACAGAGTATGACCTATATGAGCCAAGCTGTGTTTTACAGATTTCTGGTCTGTCCTCAGGAATTCTGAATACAGATTTGCTAATCTACAAAGGCTGTTTCAATGACAACGTAATGAATGTGTACCAAAAGCAATGTTTCTAGAATGATTAAACCACAGAATTAACTTACAATGACAGAAATCAGGATATATACAATTTAATGCCTTTGAATATGTTCAACTATATTATCTTCTAATATAGAAAGTTAATTTGACCTGTGTTGACGTGGAAAAGAAAATATATTCCATTGTTCATTTTTCTGGATTATGAAAAAATTTAAAGATATGCCAAGTACCAGGAAAATAGTAAAAGGCACTACAAGTCTTCTAAAAATGTTTATAATATATCAAAAATGAAGAGTCTCACTTATCCAAATTTGTCATGACCATTTGTTTATTTAGATAGGTTAAATTAAGTTTATTCTTTTTTAATAATCATTTCTCAGATTTTTTTTTTCAAATAGCAGTGCACATATATGGGGAGTAGAATAAAAAATGAAGAATTCTCTTCCATACCAATTCTGGTTGTAAAATGTCAGTATTTCCAATGAGAGTACAATGGGGAAACACATTTTAAAAATTCATTTTAAGCTTACCAAGTAGAGGAATTCTTCAGTACTTTACAGTCATTCATCTCCACGTTTACATTCTTTGTATTTTCTTGTGGTCAATAAACTGATTCAAATGACTTAACTTATCCCACCATTGAAAGAGAAAAGTCTCTGCAATTATTTGAAGCCAAAATGACTTAACTTATCCCACCACTGAAAGAGAAAAGTCTCTGCAATTATTTGAAGCCACAGGGTTATCTTAATTTCACCAGTGGCTGCCTTTTTCAGAAGTTCCTTTAGTTCTTCCTTTGATACATAATGATAGCTTTAGTCTCAATGGGCTCTGGATTCAAGGTTACATTCTTTCCTCACCAATTTCATGTTCTCCCCAGATATCATCAGATTGATCCTTAAAGTGCATTTGTGTCAGGTAATTACTTTCTTCTGGAAGAACCTCTTCCACAGGAATTCCCAGTTCAGGCCTCTGTGCTGCTCTTCTAACTTCAGTTGTGTCATTTTTTTCATGCTCTTTTGGGATACTTAATGGATGACTAAAACAAGTATCAGTGAAACAGTATGGAAAAATAATTTTAGAATCTGATCGCTATTGTAGCACAAGTTCATTTTCAATGTTGAGTAATAGGAAGACACTAAAACCCTGATGCAGTTATCCTTTCTCAATGTTCTCCTTCAGGTGACAGTTCTTGATCTCCACCCTGATCCTGCAATCTTTCTTGTCCATGAGGATGCACATCTCCATCAGCAGCTGCACCTGCTTTGCATCCAGGTGGTCTCTGTTTATCTCAGGCATTGTGGGCAAACTTGCACACAGTCCTGGAGACCTGGATCCAGAAACTGCAGGAGAAGACTGCTACCATGTTTCCCCCATGGTCAGAGCGCCCTGCCCCTTCTGGCCCACAGGACAGCCTCCTCAATGCAAAGCTCAGGCCCTAGGGTTTCTTCCTCAAACAGGTAAGGTGAAGAACTCCCTGACCAACAGGCAGTGGGCCCGCCCCCTCAGCGTGCCAAGCGCCCAATGCTAAGCCCAGGACACACATCTGCCCCCAGACCTTGGCCTCTGAACCTCAGCCACCGGCTGTCCCATAATTGTCACGACTACTATCTCTTTCTACCTAAAACTATAAAGATATAAAAAAATAAAGAATACAAATGTAAAAAAATAAAATAATGTGTAAAATATAAAGAATAGTATGAAATATCATGTTAAGTTTTTTTAACTAATAGTTAACACTTTTTTTTTTAAGTGCTGCACCAGCAGCATATGGAAGTTCCCAGTTTAGGGGTCCAATTGGTGTGGCAGCTGCCAACCTACACCGCAGCCATAGCAAAATGATCCAAGCTATGTCAGTAACCAACACCACAGCTCTGGCAATGCTGGATTCTTACTTAACCTGAGCAAGGCCAGGGTTCAAACCTGCATCTTTGTGTATACTAGCAAGATTCATAACCCGCTAAGACACAAGGGGAAGCCCTGGTAACTAACTTTTTTTTTAAGTGCAGCATATAAGACATTCTATTAGTCACTGCTAAACATAGAAAGATCTTCACCTATGGGAATTTGATAAAAGACTTGTACAATGAGGTAGAATGTGGGGACCTGTATCTAGAAAATTGTGTTAAAGAATATCTTTTTCTAGATGGTAGAGTTTACTAAGCATAGGTCTAGAGGATAAAAAAAGGCAAGGTGTATTCTAAGAATGACATACTAGTAATTCCTCTTAAAAGTTTTCAATTTCCAATCAGGCTTGAGTAGTAAATCATTCTTTACATAATTAAACTTGGCACTAATGAAAATTACAAAAGTTTTGTCCTCCATTAAAACATTTTTAGCGTTTAATATCCATTATTTTTAGTATAATTGCTGTATATAAAATGAAATCAAAGAGAACATAATGGTGGGCTTGTCTGAACACAACATCACATTGCTCTATTTTTCAGAGAGACACATATGCAAATTATAGAGTGTCTATCTTCTATTTTATAGATTAATTTTCCTGGTTCTTTTTCCTGGATCAAGTTTAAAGCTCATAAGACAGTCTGTTCTTCAAGTGCGGATGGGGAAACAGGTTTCCTGAGGCCTAACAGATGTGTAGGTTTTCTTTCCTCTGTGATGTAGTGACTCAGAGTGTAGATGCTGGAGTCAGATAACCCAACCGAGTAGCAGTTCTGCTACTGACTAGATAATCTCTTAAGTGTACCTATGAAATGGGAACCAATGATACTATTATTTATTTCATACAATATCTGTGAACATTAAATGAAATATTAGTCATAAAAGGTAACCTACTATATAATTTCATTTATATGAAATATCCAGAATGGAGAAATCCATGGAAATAGATGGGGGAGTGGTGATTACCAGGGAACAGGGAGAGAAAGGGATGGAGAAAACGTGTTTAATGGGTATGAAGTTTTATTTTTGGGTGATGAGAGTGTTTTGCAACCAGAGAGAGGTAGTGATTGAACAACACTGTGAATGAGTGGAATGTCACTGAATCATTCACTTTAAAATAATTTATTTTATGTAACATGAACTTCACCTCCATAAAAAACCTAGTTCTAAGTAGAAAATACATATATACATATACATATTTCATATCTATATATGAAGTTTGTAATGTCATTCCAGGTTGCTGTTGTCTTAAATACATGTGGAGACTCCTTTCTTCTTTCCTTCCTTCCTTCCTTCCTTCCCCCCTTTCTTCTTTTTGTTTCTTTCTGTCTCTCTGTTTCTTGTTCTTATTTAGTATTAGATTTCATGGGGGCACAACTATAAATTTTTAAATCCAGTATCACTAGAGTTTTGTGAATGATAGTTGGGAATCTGGATATAAATTTTATACTGATAAGCCAAAAGGAAGGCACACAAGTTAATTAATTCTCTCTCATCTCTCTCTGTGTTTGTGGGTCTGTATAATCACTCAAAAACTTTAAAGTGAATGATTACTAGAGTTTTGGTAGTATGATGTCATGCATTAATTTATATCAATTTCATAATAATGTGGTCAATAAAGCATGTATAAATGTTACCATTCTATAGGAATGGAAACATCAGCTGTTTTAGAACATTCAAACACTGTCTGAGTAGTGTCCATGTCATTGGAACACATTTCTTTAGTTCCTGACAACTGCATGTGTTCTCTGTGTTGTGCCTTCCTTCATCCCAAGATATTTTAGAGAACACATGTTTTCAAAATGTTATTCACAAAAGAAAGTATACTTTATCTATCGCAGTGAGAGCAGGTACAGCTGCTGAGAGGACCTGTAGTTCTGATTACTTTCAGTCTCAAGAGAACAGAAAAGATGTTCCTGATCCAACCTGTGGACATCTGTGATTCACATCTGTGTAAGAACTACTGCTTTATCCTCAAAAGAAAAAAATCAAAAATAATAAAATCTCTACTCTCAATAAGTCTTTAAGAATTGTGGAAAACCTTGTCTTCTCTGAATGTTCTGATTATTCTGTATTTTGCTTAATTGTGAGTGTTGAGGAAGTAGTGACAGAGGGTTCTTTAAAATTTTTGACATTTCCTGCTGTTTCCATACTAAGAGCATCTATTACTGTCTGTATGATTTGTCTTATTCCCAGACAGAAAACAATTTCCTAACCTGTGTTTATCTTTCAAATGCCTTTTTCTTCTTTTGTGGAAAGAAGACATTGTTAATAATACTATGTTCAGTACTTTCCTGTGTGTGTATGTTTGTGGCATTACATATTTGGTTTATATCGTCACTTAACACCCTGTGCATGTGTATGGAAAATTGGAGCTATTTTATGGAAAGTGGAATATCTCAGAATTGCAATCTATTTGTCTATAATACAAGGAAAATCATTTCTTCCTTAATTAGCCTATAAGTGCGGTTTCTTATATGTGGAATCTTTACAAAAGGATACAAATGAACCTATTTGCAAAACAGAAACAGACTCACAGACTTTGAAAAACTTCTGGTTATCAAAGGGAGCAGGTTGAGGGGGGGATGGACTGGGTGTGTTTGGATTGGCATATGCACACTTGTATATGGAATGATTGGCCAGTGGGGACCTGCTGTATGTCACAGAGAATTCAACTCAATATTCTGTGATAATGTGGGGAAAGAATCTAAAGAGAATGGACGTGGGTACCTGTATAATGAATCACTTTTTGCTACTGTTGCAGAAACCAGAGCAGCGGAAAGAGGCAAGCTGCACTTGGAGATGCAGAATAAATAGCCAGGCTTTTTCAGCACAGGATGCTGGCTGAGAAAAGTGGCCTCTAGAGTCTGAGCCCCAGGTCTTTGTTTTGGGTAGCTTTTATACCATACAGACTTTACAGACTTCCAGGTCTTGTTTTTCCTGCCCAAGCAGTCTGGCCCTCCCCCTTTCCTGAGCAGACAGTGTTCCTAAGAAGCTGAGTAAACAGGGTTACAAAAGTGAAACTGACAAGGAATGCTGGGTAAGCAGCTCTGCTATCAAAGACATAAGGTACATAGTTGCTACAAGATTACAAGAAGGGTGGTATGTGGACAGCAGAGGCAGCTGACAGGCACTTAGCTGCTTCTTCAGCCAGGAGGTTGTTTCTTTAGTTACAACTCTTACTTCATTCCCACAGAAATTATCACACCATTGTAAATCAACTATACTTCAATAAAAAGAATTTTTCTTTCTCTCTTTTTCTTTCTCTTTCTTTCGTTTTTTTTTTTTTTTTTTTTTTTTTTTTTTTTTTGGTCTTTTTAGGCCACACCTGCAGCATATGGAACTTCCCAGCCTAGGGCTCAAATCAGAACTGTAGCTGCCGGCCTACCCAATAGCCACAGCAATGCCAGATCTGAACTGCGTGTTTGACCTACACCACGGCTCACTGAAATGCTGCATCCTTAACCCACTGAGTGAAGCCAGGGATTGAACTCACATCCTCATGGATACTAGTCAGGTTCGTTACTGCTGAGCCACAACTGGAACTCCCCTCATGCATTTATCTTGTTTCTACTTTCTTCACGCCCACCCTTTAAACTGGATCCCAGAATGACTCACAAGAAGTTGAAGATCTCCAATGATGGATTGCAGATGGAGAAAGATGAAAGCTCTCTGAAGAACAGCCATACCTCAGAGAGGTTTAGTGGCACAGGGTGCTATGGGGCAGCAGGAAATATATTCATTGGCAGTGGCTGCCACTATTGGGAGGTGGTCATGGGTTCCTCCACATGGTAAGTATACCCCGCTTTTCTTTTCTCTCTCCTGTTGTCAGTGTCTTGGGCAATTCAGTTCTATAGCACAAACATAATACCAGTAAGTCAGGGTTAAAAGGTATGTATGTGATGGAAACCACTTCTAGAAAAATTTGCCAGCTTTTAAAAGTAAAATCTTGGAAAATATACTGAGCTAGGACTTGAAAATTGCAACACTCTAATTGCTAACTTTTTTAAAGCTCTAGTGTTGTCAGTATCTAACTATTTAAGGAAGAAGCATGTATTCTATTTCTTATATATATGGTGTCTAGCACAACTCAGATCACTAATAAATGTTTATTCTTTTCTTTTGTTCACTGTCTCACAGGTATGCAATTGGAATTGCCTACAAATCAGCTCCTAAGAATGAATGGATTGGCAAGAATGCCTCCTCGTGGGTCTTCTCCTGATTCAATAGTAACTTCATAGTGAACATAACAGTAAGCAAATGCTGGTGGATGTACACCCACAGTTGAAACGTCTGGGTATCCTTTGGATTATGATTCTTTCTACATATTCTATGGTCAATATTTAAATAAAAGTAGTTTGGTTGCATCTAAATACAAATGAGTATATGGTGCTCACTGGCAATTATTCTGTTAAAATTGTAACTGTAATGTGATCACATTTCCAGGATTAAGCTATTCTATTTCTTTTTTCCCTCTAAATTGTTAACACAAATTATGTAAACTGGATTAAACACTTAGGAAAGTAAAAATATCCTTGCTGTTTCATTTGCTCAACTTATGCAACCAAGTAAGAATGATAATGGCAAACCTGATTCTGTGGGACTCCATGAGTAACTGCCAGAACTTTCTGATTGGCAACAGCAAGGGTCATCGACCAAAAACTGCAACTTACAAGTTGTGTCGTAGGCTGGCTGCTCTGATTGGACCCCCTAGCCTGGTAACTTCCATATGCCACAGGTGTGGCCATAAATAAATGAAAGCAAAACCAAAGCAGAAAACCTCATGAAAGGAGTTTCTGTAGGGTGCAGTGGGTTAAGAATCCTACTGCAGTGGCTTGGGGCATGTCACTGCAGAGGTGCAGGTTCTCCCTGCCTGGCACAGTGGGTTAAATGGTTCTGCATTTTGGCAGCTGTGGCTTGAATTCAATCTCTGTACAAGGAACTTTTATATACCCCTAAATAAATAAATATATTTTAAAATAAAATAAAACCACCTGAAAGACTGCATCTCTGCACACTCACGTATTGGGGAGAACACTTGTCAGGTAAAGTGAGGGAAAAGATAAGCCCTGGCCAGTGGAAGTGCTGCTCAGGTGCCTGATTTCAGGAGAGCACAGCGGGGCACACTTCCCTGACTCTTGAGTACTCTTCACAGGGGTATGGGCACTGAGAGCTATGCCAGCACCTCAGTCAGCCTTCTGGTGTGGTAGCCTTCCTGCCTGCCAGGTGGGCACTGCTCCAGCAAGGAGGGCCTTCCCCCTGCCCAAAGACCCTGAAGGACTTTAAGAGGAACAGGCTCTTTTAGAGTAAAATCTGTTTCCACCATTAGTGGGTTTGGAAGGGCTGGTTCATTTAGAGAGTGTTAGGCACCCAGCATGGCACTGAGAACATAGTAGGTGCTTAATAAATGTAAAGGAGTGACACTTAGAGTGTCACAGTGTACTGGGTGCAGGGTGGCAGGAGCAACACACAGGCCTGATGTGGCTGAGGGTTCACGAGAGGCAGCGCAGGACCCACTGGGGACAGGGTGTGAGGATGGCCACCTGCACCACACGGGAGCTCTGGAAGTTGGCCTGGAAGAAACTCTTTGCAAGCACTAGTGCACCCTTGAAAAAATGTACTTTTATCCCCAGGCACTGGTATTCCCCTGGCAAGCCCTGGTATCTGCAGCTTCCCCATAGCCATAGGTAGATTTGAATCCAGGTGGGGCTTTTCCATGAGGGCACATGCTGCAGGAGGCTGGCTGTGCTCCTGGGCCTTGGGATTGAGGGCATCCAGGAGGCAGCTCTTTTGCAGCCATGCAGGACCTCCAAGCTCTCAGTTTCCTAAAGGCCCACATTTGTAGATGTTGCTTTTGTCAAGGAGGCTCTAAATAGAAAACTCGTCTTGAGCTTACAGCTCAGCCTGGCCTACTTCTGCCTCAGAACTGCTGGCTTGGTTGCTGGGTCTCTGCTGTAGGGGCTGGTTTTATAAACACAAGTCTTTGGACTATGAGTCACTCTTTCCCATCTGTTCTGTTGTTTGAGGACATGGTCATGCAGTCAGCCCTGGAGCACCAGGAGTTTGTGTGCTCAGAGGACTGCCTCCATGATGGGACACTGGGGCAACTGTTTGCCTGAAGACTTGGTTGAAAGAGGTCTAAGAGTTCCTGTTGTGGCTCAGAGGTTTACAAACCTGACTAGTATCCATGAGGATATGGGATTGATCCCTGGACTCACTCAGTGGGTTAAGGATCTGGCACTGCTGTGAGCTCTGATGTAGGTTGCAGATATGGCTCAGAGCTGGCATTGCTGTGGCTGAGGTATAGGCCGGCAGCTTCAGCTCCCATTTGACCCCTAACCTGGGAACTTCCATATGCGGCAGATATGCTCTAAAAGCAAATAAAGTAAAATTAATTGAGACAGTCTAGAATGCAGGCTTACAATCCAACCACCTCTTTTATTCCTCAGGTCATCATAATTCTGTGTCCACCAGTGGGAAGTTAAAAATCAATGAAGATAATCCATGCTCCTGGGATGGAAAAACAAATATTGTAAAAATGGCCATTCTACCCAAAGCAATCTACAGATTCAATGCAATCCCTATCAAATTACCCATGACATGTTTCATTTCACAGAACTAGAACAAACAATCCAAAAATTTATATGGAACCACAAAAGCCCCAGAATTTCCAAAGCAATCCTGAGGAACAGAAGCCAAGCAGGAGGCATAACTCTCCCAGACTTCAGGCAACATTACAAAGCCAAAGTCATCAAGACAGTGTGGTACTGGTACCAAAACAGACAGACCAATGGAACAGAATAGAGAACCCAGAAATAAACCCACACGCCTATGGTCAATTAATCTTTGACAAGGGAAGCAAGAACATAAAATGGGAAGAAGACCATCTTTTCAGCAAGCATTGCTGGGAAACCTGAGCAGCTACATGCAAATCAATGAAACTAGAACATACCCTCACACCATGCATGAAAATAAACTCAAAATGGATTAAAGACTTATATTTAAGACACCATCAAACTCTGGGAAGAGAACATAGGCAAAACATTCTCTGATATCAAACTTACAAATGTTTTCTCAGGTCAGAGTCTCCCAAAGCAACAGAAATAAAAGCAAAAATAAACCAACGGGACCTAATCAAAAGGGCAAGCTTTTATACAGCAAAGGAAACCAAAAAGAAAACAGACAATTTACAGAATGGGAGAGAAATAGTTTCACATGATACAACTGACAAGAGCTTAATCCCTAGAATATACAAGCAACTTATAAAATTCAACAGCAAAAAATCCAACAGCCCAATTTAAAAATGGGCAAAATATCTGAATAGACATTTTCCAAGGAAGATGTACAAATGGCCAATAAGCACAGGAAAAAATGCACATCACTGATTATTATAGAAATGCAAATCAAAGCTACTATAAGATACTACCTCACACCAGTCAGAATGGCCATCATTAAGAAGTCCACAAATACCAAATGCTGGAGGGGGTGTGGAGAAAAGGGAACCCTCCTGCACTGTTGGTGGGAATGTAAGCCTGAACAACCACTATGGAGAACAGGATGGATGTACCTTAGAAATCTATACATAGAACTACCATATGACCCAGCAATCCCACTTGGGCATACATCCAGACAAAACTTTCCTTGAAAAAGACACATGCACCTGCCCTGAGATTGTCTAGTCAGCCATGTCCTCTTCAAATGGGGAGTTTGATTCTTCTCTCCCAGTTTGTCTGTTTTTCTTGCTTTTGGAAGCAGCTGGGGTTCTTGGGGCTGCTGTGCAGGGGGAGCAGACTTGCTGGGTCATGTCCACTCCAGGGAAAGGTTGGGGCCAGAGTTGGGACCTGCCAAACTTCCATCCAAAGAGAACACAGATGTGGCATCGTGTCACCTGCAACACAGGGCTGGTCCTTTTCTGCAGTGATCATGGTGTGGCTGGCTCCCCAGATGGGAAGAGATGGTGCCACTGTATGGGCACTACAGGACCAGATTACACAGCCTTGGCGGCCAGCAAGTGAGGGGCCTGGACTCAGTCCAAGAGCTGGTGGAGTTCAAGCTAGAGAGAGATACAGAGACAGAGAGACAGATGGACAGAGAGAGACATGGACAGAAGATGTGGTGGCAGAGGAGGTCCTCTTTTGTGACTCTGTCCCTTTGCAGTGTGACCTGTGGTGGGACTTACACTGACCAGCTATAACAGAGCTCTGGATACAGATCGAGTTCCCACTACTCACCCACCTCAGCTGGGTCTCAGCACTCCTGAGGCATCAGGTTTAGGACACCTCCTGGGACCACAGCAGGTGTCATCCAGTACCTGGTAGGGGCAAGTAGTGCAGTTCCTTTGATTTTCATTGGCACTTTCAACTCTGTAGGGATCAGAAAATCAGAAGTGGATGATGATCACACATGGCAGTGAACTGGATGTATCTTTGTAGCATCCCCTCAGGACTTTCCAGCCTGGGCCAGTCTGGGAACAGTCAGAAGAGTGGAGCTTTGGCCAGCCTCCCAGTGCTGGTCATTGGCAGGTCAGAACATGCAGAGGGATGGAGAGCCTAGTGCCTCTGCAGGGACCGGGCAGGGTGGAAGGGGGCCAGGCACTCTGGTTGCCTGGCCCCACAGGCTTCGGGGACCTGCTTGTCACTGAAAAATCACGTGTCCTGAAGCGGCCCCCGGACTCCCCTCACTCTCTCCAGAATTTCATGGCATCTGGTGGCCTGGTGGGCATCGCTTGGTGCACATCCATCTGGCCAAGACCGCAAATGGATTTCTGCCAACAACAAGGCTCCCACTGCATTCAGCGAGCTCAGTGAAAACTAGCAGCGAGGCCACATCCACTGGACCCCTGGGCAAAACTCTCGAGCCTCAGGTGAGAAGGTGGTTCCCTGCCTCCACCATGGCTCATGGGGAATTTTCACCCACCACCAGGCCCCCAAGTTGTGTGCTCATCTGCATGCTCATGGACTGCAGGCTTTTTGGAAGGACCAGCTCCTGGGCCCTCTTCAAAACTCTTCTCCTGCCACTGACTCAGCCTATTTTGCATCCAGCCCCATGAGTTCATGACCCACTCATGGACCTGCAGTGTCCCTTGTCACCTGGTTCAACCACACTGAATCCACTCTTCTCCTGAAATCCACTTGAGCTGCATCCCACATGCCTGTTGGTGTAGTCACTCTAAGTATCCCTAATTCCCATTGTGAATCCTGCTCAGACCTGTGATCCATTGAGAAATGCATCTTTGTTTCCAAATCTGTGGGTTTTTAATCCATCAACAAGGAAGTATCGAGGGCACCACAGAGAAGTCACTGTGTTCTGGGTCTGAAATACCCAAGAGGGCCACTCCCCACTAAACTTGTATATTTTTGGCTATGCATGTGTTTTGTTTTGTATGTTTGTGTTTTTTGTCTTTTTAAGGCCACACCTGCATCATATTGAAGTTCCCAGGCTAAGAGTACAATTGGAGCTACAGCTGCCAGCTTATGGCACAGCCACGCCAATGCCAGATCTGAACCACATCTGCAACATATGCCATAGCTTGTGGCAATGCAGGAATCTTAACCCACTGAGCAGGGTCAGGGATCAAACCTGCTTCCTCATGGATATTATTCAGGGTCTTAACCTGCTGAGCTACAGTGGGAAATACCTACACATGTGTTTCTGAAATGTGTTCGGTTTTGCTTTTGTTTGTTTGGCCATGTCTGCAGCATGCATAAATTTCTGGGCCAGGAGTCAAACCTATGCCACAGTAGCAACCCAAGCCCCTGCACTGACAACACAGAATCCTGAACCCCCCCCAAAAAAATGCCAGCCTTACCTGCATTTAGATAGAACTTTTTTTTTTTTTTTGCTTAAAATCACTACTTTCAAAGAGTAAGTGAGGCTGTTTTACAATTATTGTAGTGACTGCCGTACTGGGCTTTATTTTTAATGTCTTACTTCACATCGTTTGCACCTCATTTTTCTTTTTTTTTTCTGTGATATAATCATGAAATCTATCCTTTTGACTTGCATGCACAGGACAGTGTTGTTAACCAGGAGCATCTCTAGAACTGATGCTTTCTGCCACATGTGTTAAACTGATTTCATTCTGGGGCCTGTGCTCTGTGACCAGGAGCTGTGCAGGGCACAGAGAACTAGAACAGAGGGCACCCAGCCCATGTGAACTTAGAAACAGTGGAAATCAGTAGAATATTTTAAAGTGGTTCATGGGTGCTGAGTGAAGAGAAAACTGGAGCAGGGGAGTGGGAGCAGGGCTCCCTGAGACATTATCCCAAGGAAGGTGGCGATGGTGGGTGTGATTGGTAGGGTATCCAGGCCTTTGTGGCTGCTGCTCTGGGGGCAGGATACAAGTTAAAGGGCAAGAGCCCAAAGCAGGAGGACTGGCTGAGCAGGATCAACCCATGGCCATGGTCAACCTCAGTTCTCCTCTATTTCCTTGACAGTGGGGGACCCCATCTGACACCCTTAGGGGAAGAGGCAGTGAGTTGATGCTCCAGGATCCCCAGCCACTCAAGCCTTGGGAGCTGGGCAACCACTCCTGCTGACTCATGCGGGACTGAACTTCCCTCATGTGGTCACCATATCCAAGCCCCGGCAGCCAGGAGGGTAGGTGATGGGAAGGGCTGTGGATTCCTGGCCTGCTGGACAGTACTGGACCAGTGCTGGACCAGTGTCCATACCCCTCTGTACCCTCAGCACATACCTAGGTGAGGGAGGGAGAATGGGCAGCAGCCATGCCTGCTCCACCCCATGCTGTGGGTGAAAGTGATGAGTTTCTTGTGTGCAGGGTGGGTCAGCTGGGCCCAGAGGAGGAGCCAGATGCCCACCCACACAGCACATTTGCATGGTCACATGCAGAAAGCATACATGTGCCACTGTCAGAGGCAGGGCTAAAGGGGACACCTGTACCAGGTGACTTTGCTGTAATCCAGGCCACCAGCCCTATGGACTGGCCTGGGTCCACCAGTGGCCTTAATCACTTTTTTTTTTTAACTTATTTTTTTTTAGGGCCTCGGGTGTGGCATGAGGAAGTTCCCAGGCTACGGACTGAATCACAGCTGCAGCTCCAAGTCTATGTCACAGCCAGAGCCAAGCCTGAAACCCACACAAAAACTTCTAGGAATGCTGGATCCTTAACTCACTGAGCAGAATTAGGGATCAAATTCACATCCTCATGGATACAAGACAGATTCATTTCCAATGAGCCACAATGGGAACTCCCAGGTTGCTATACTTTAGGAGGCTCTTGGTGTCAGTGAAGCTACAGAGGCCCCCACAAACCCACCCCTCCCTGTAGGAAGGTGACTATGCAGCCTGCAGACCCCACCCCAGGCCCAGACAGGAAATTCTCAAGCCCACCACCCATCAATGTCCACTGCCTCCATGGACCTGCTTCTCCCTAAGTGGATGACACAGATGACCCCAGGGAAAATGTCATGCCAGCTCTTTTGAGGCCTGCTTGGGCAGCTTTAAAAGTTCACCTGCAGAGTAACTAAGCAACAATAGCTAGAAAAACTGGAAAAAAATGTTCAAGAGGGGAGGCCCTGGCAGCTAAGAAGATAAACCTAATACAAGGCTGACATACATAGGAAAAGTCTTGCTAAGTCAGACAAAATCCTAGAGGCTACTTATAAAAAGGGACAGGTTCAAAACACACAGAAGTCAAGTATGTGCATGGGGGCCCCTCAATGAAGTAAAAGAAAATTTGAAACTGAAAAGACATTTGCACTTCTAAAGTCCTTATTGAGTGAGGAATTTCTACAGATAAACTTTGTAATGGCAAACAGCTAGAAAATGATGTGACATATAGATCACAATACAAAGGGAGGAGAGAGAAAATATGCCTATTGACCTCACTACTAAGAAACATGCAGATGGAGCGCAAAAGCCCTGACAGCAGGCACTTAGCTCAACAGCTTTTAAGGTCAGAGCTGGGAGGAAAGGTCTGAGGGTCAGGAGGTCTGAGAGAGTGAAGCTGGGGTCAGTGGAGCACCACAAATACCCTTATTTATAACCACAGGCAGAGGTGACTAACAGGACCTCCACATGGGGGAGCAGCAAGGGCCTGGGGCTCCCCCTGGACTCCTGGGTATTTGCCAAATGGAAAGACCTGAGAGCTCCAAAATAAGGACCTTTAATAAAATCATGATAGATCCATAATACACATGTTACACAGCCACTGACATGGGCCCCAAGGTAATGATAGTCCCTAGTGTTGGTATAAGTGCAAAAGCTCTGCAGTGTCCTGGGGGCAGGAACAGAGCACGACTGTGATACCACCCCCCGCCAAGGGGTGCTGTACACCTGGGGAGATGGGCCAAGGGACAGTGGGACAAGGCCAGGCCTCCTGGGGGAGATCAGTTTGGTCACAGGACCCTCCCCCGAAGGCAAGAGCTTCCAGGTAAGGGGCTCAGGGCTGATGCTGACCAATGAGATGGGCCCTCATGGATGGAATGGCAGTGACATCATAGTTCCGATGCTGCCTGGCACCCACTCTGCTTCGTGTCCGAAGGCAGTTGGGAGCCCTTGTGGTCTCTGACCTTCTCTGGAGATTGCCTGTCTATCCTGTTCTGACCCACTGTCCCCCTCATCCACCTTGTCATTGTTTTTAGAGGAGAGGCGCACCTCCAACAGCGAGAGCTCAGAAAGGTGAGCAAGAGAGGCACCCTCATCCCTAATGGGCACCTTGGGCACAGAGGCCGCTTGGCAGGTGACCCCCTTCCCCATGAGCTGTGGCTGAGCTGACACCAACACTGGAGCACAGAAGGTGAGCCAGGGGGATGCAGCCCCTCAGGGAGCTGAGGGGTGCCAGCTGCAGCCACAGTGCCCAGGCTCATGAAGGAGGCCAAGGTCAGAGCTTAGATCTGGAATGGGGAAGGGGGGGGGGTGAGAGGAAAATGAAGATGAGAATAAATGGAGGTGGGAGGATGGGGGCAGGAGGAGGTGGTGCAGGGGTGAAGGAGGAAAGATGAACAGTGAAGGAACAGGGCAAGAAGGATGAGCAGGAAGAGGACCAGCACAGAAAGGGGGAGCAGGAGGACAGGAGGCCAAGACCAACCCAAGCCAGTTCCTTGAGAGTCATGTTGGGGTCCCTGTAGATATTTTACTTGAGTGATCCCTTGGTTTGATGCTCAGACCTGGGGAACCTCAAGGTACTGATTGAGGCCTGTGTGGGAAATCACTGGCCTGATTCAAGACTAACCACAAGAGCTTACTCTTCACATCAGTACCCTCCTGACACTACTAACAAGCAGTAGGAGAGGAGGAGTGAAGGAAGATCAGGGTTCAGGGACAGCTGGTTGTGAGGGTCCAAGTGCCCAGTTCCACTGCATCCCGGCCACCCTCCCCTGCGTGGAGAGACGACCCTCCCCCAAAGGAAAGTCAAATTTCAGGCCAACGGTTCAGGGCTGCTCCTGGCCAATGGGTGGGCTCCACTGTGGGTGGAATAGCAGTGACCCCAGAGTTCTGTCTGTTGCCTGGCACCCACTCTGCTTCCTGTGCCCAGGCAGTTGGAGGCCCTTGTGGTTGCTGACCTGCTCTGATGCTCGCTCGCCTGCCCGCCCTGCTCTGACACACCTGATTCCCACACCTTCCTGGGTGACTTATTATCATTTTGAGAGGAGAGGCCCATATCCAACAGTGAGGATCAGAAAGGTGAGCATGAGCTGCACCCTTGACCCTATCAACACCTCAAGGACAGAGAGGTCACTGGTTGGTGCCTGGACTACTCAGGTCTGGGCCTGAGGTGACAGGAACCTCCAGCACCAATCACTGAGTGTGTAGCTCACTCAGGGCTCTGTGGGGTGTGGGCTGCTGCCAGAGAGCCTGAGGTGAGAGCTCAGAACCCTGGCCCAGTAAAGGAAGAGAGGGAGAAGGAAGGAGGAGAGACGATGCAGGAAGAGAAGGAGGAGGTGGAGGAAGGGAGATCTAGCCAAGAAGAGATGAAAGTAGAAGGGTGGATACAGGAGGCTCAAGAGAGGAGGTGAATTAGGAGGAGTTAAAAAGACAGGAGTGAGAGCAGGAAGAGTAAGGATGAAGGAAGTAGAGCAGAAAGATGGAGGAGGAGGAGAAGTAGATGGAGGAGGGGGAGAACTAAGCAGGACAAGACGGATGGATGGAAGTGATGCATGGAAGAGGAAGAAGGAGAGGTGGAGGACCAGGAGGAGGGGAAATAGGGCATCTATGCCAGCCTAGAACAGGTGGTACTGCAATCTGGATGAGGTTGCTTCAGTGGTGTAGTGAGCCCCAGGTTTGATGCTTGGACCCTGGGTACCTCAGGGAGCTGTGTGAGGCCTGGGTGGAAAGTCTCTGGCCTGATTTAAGTCCATTGGCAAGGGATTAGCATCCACATCACTACTGTCCTGGAACCCCTAATAGGGAGGGGGAGAGGAGGAGTGAAGAAAGGTCATGGTTGGGGGACCAAGTGTTTCTGAGGGGCCCTATGCCCAGGTCCATTGCCTGCCATACTACAGCTGGCCCAGTCACCTTCCACTGCCAGCTGACTGTCCTGTCCCTGGAGGAGATGACCTCCTTGGTTGTGGATTCAGTGCTAACACTGAACTCTGACCTTGGTCCTATTTTGGGTGGATTGGCAGCAACCTCCAAGTTCAACCCTCTGCATAGCACCCTCTCTGCTTTGTGTCCCCAGGCAGTTGGAGGCCCTTGTGGTCTCTGACCTGCTCTGACACTCGCCTGCCCTCCCTGTTCTGACCCACCGACCTGAACTTGGGTCCATTTATACAGCAGAGACCAGCTCTAACAGCAAGAGGCCAGAAAGGTAAGAAAAACCTGCACTGCATACTGACTCTTGGGGACAGGGGCAAGCAGGTCGGTGACTCAGTCCTCCCTGGTCTCGGCCAAGATGATGCCAAACCCAGCCCTGACCATGAGCCAGCTGCGTGCAGTCCCTTGTGTCTCCAAGGGGTGAAGGCTGCTGCCCACAGTGCCTGATTCCATGTGAGGGGCCCAAGGTCAGAGTTCAGAAAACTGACTCCAGGTGGGGGGCACGGTGGGAAGAAGATTAGACAGAGAGGTTTCAGGAGGAGACGAAGTGGAGGAAAGAGGGAGGGGAAGGGCAGGAAGGAACAAAGGAGCAGGAGGAAAAGTGTAGCAGGAGGAGGACAAAGGAGCATGAGGAGATGGATGGATGGAGGCGCAGCAGGGGGTCCAGGCCAGCCCGAGCCAGCTCTATGGGTTCCAGGAAGGGTCCCTGCAAAAGCCATGCCTGAATGAGCCCCTAGTTTGATGGTTGGACCTCAGGAACCTCAGGGAGCTGGGTGAGGATGAGGTGGGAAATCATTGGCCTGATGCCAGTCCAACTGCAAGGGCTTAGTGTCCACATCCATATCCACTTGGCACTTCTGACAAGCAGCGGGAGAGGAGGAGTTAAAGAAGGTCAGGGTTGGAGGACCAGCTGGTCATGAGAGTCCAGGTGCCCATTTCCAGCTCAGCCAGGCTCCACCTGCTCCTGGTCCCACTCCCCTGTGTGGAGAGAGGATCTCATACCAAAGGAAAGTCATTTTATAGGTCAAGAGTTCAGTGCTGCTCCTGGCCAAGGGGATGGCCCATTTCCACTGTGGGTGGAAAGGCAGGGGTCCCAGAGTTCTGCACCCTGCCTTATACCCACTCTGCTTCATGTCACCAGGCTACTGGAGTCCCTCAGAGTTGCTGATCTGCTGTGACACTCACTCGCCTGCCCACCCTGCTCTGACCCACCTGATCCTCACACCCGCCTGGTTACCTTTTCACCATTTTGAGAGGAGAGGCCCAAGTCCAACAGTGAGAGTCAGAAAGGTGAGCTTGAACTTCTCCCTCACCCACTACCAACACCTCAAGGACAGAGGCCACTGGTGGGTGCCTGCACCACTCAGGTCTGGGGCTGAGGTGACAAGGACTGCCGGCACCAACCACTGAGCATGCAGCACCCCTCAGGGCCAGAATGCCCAAGTCCCTTTGAGGAGCCTGAGGTGACAGCTCAGACTCCTGGCCCAGAAGGGAAGATGGGGAGGAGGAAGGAGGGGAGAGAATCCAAGTCCTGGAGGAGGAAGAGGGGAAGGATGGGGAGGAAGGAAGGTCTAGCTGGACCAGAATTGGATGGAGAAAGGAGGAAGGACGAGATGATTGAAGAGGAGTATAAAATACAGGAGGGTGAGGTAGTAAAAGACAGATGGTTGGGGAATAGCAGGAGGAAGGAAGCGGAGGAGAAGTGGGGAGATGGAGGTGGATGGAAGAGAATGCAGGTGAGATGGAGAGGGGAGTGAAAGAGAAGCAGGGTGTCCAGACCAGCCCAGGGTCTGCTGTATTGAGTTCCAAATGGTGTTTCTTAAAAGTTGTACCTGAGGGAGCACCTTCTTTGATGCTGTGACCCAGGGAACCTCAGGCAGCTGGGTGAGGCCTGGGTGGGAAATCTCTGTCCTGATTCAAATCCAAAGGCAAAAACTGAGGGTCCACATCACTATCCTCCCAGAAACCTCTAAGATGGAGGAGTGAAGGAAGGTCAGGGATAGGAGACCAAGTGTTCCTGAGGGTTGATATGCCCAAGTCCATTGCCTGCCAGGCTACAGCTGCCCCAGTCACCTTCTCCTGACAGCCTTGTCCCTGGAGAGGATGACCTCCCTGGTTATGCACTCAATGTTGACCCTGATCTCTGACATCAACTCCACTGTGGGGGGAATGACAGTGAACTCACAATTCTGCCTGCTGTCTGACAGCCACTCTGCTTTGTGTCCCCAGGCAGTTGGAGGCCCTCGTGGTCACTGACCTGCTCTGACGCCTGCTCATCTGTCTGCCCAACATTCTCTGGCCCACCTGATCCCCCACCCGAGTGGATACCTTGTTACAATTTTGAAAGGAGAGGCACACATCCAACAGTGAGTGAGAAAGGTGAGCAGGAGCTGCACCCTCACCCCATACCAACACCTCAAGAACAGAGGTCAATGGGTGGGTACCCGGATGATTCAGGGCTGGGGAGGAGGTGATAAGAACCTCCAGCACCAAGCACAGAGCCTGCATCTCAGACACCTGGCCCAGAAAAGAAAGGTTCAGAGTAGGAGGGAGGGGAACAGATGCAGGAGAGGAGAAGGATGGGAGGAAAGAAAGTCCAGCTACACCAGAGTTGGATGTAGGATGAGGGAGGGAGGAGTGGTGAGTGAGGACGAGAAATGAAGACAGGAGTGAGAGAAAGAAGAAAAAAGATGGAAGGAGTGTTAGGCAACTGATGGAGGAGGAAGAGTTAAAAGAGGGGGAGGACTGAGCAGGAGGAGATGGATGGTGCAAGAAGTGGATGGAAGAGGATGTGGAGGAGAAGCAGGGGGTCCAGGCCATCCCTGAGAGTTGGTCTTGGGTTCCAGTTTGAGTTGCTAGAGAGTATACTTGATTTACATCCTAATTTAATGCTGCAAACTCGCTAACCATAGGGAGCTAGGGAAGGACTGGGTGGGAAATTGCTGGTCTAATTCTAGTCCAATGGCAATGACTTAGGGTCCACCAGGGAACCCCAAGATGGAGGGGAGAGGAGGGGGGAGGAGGAGTGAAGAAAGTGCAGGGTTAGGGACCAGGTGTTCCTGAGTTTTCATGTGCCCAAGTCTATCACCTGCCAGGCTACACCTGTCTGTTGTCATCCTCCCCTGCTAGGTTACAGCCCTGTTCCTGAAAAGGATGACCTCCTTCATTTTGGGCTCAGTACTGACCCTTACTTATGATCTTAGCCCAATATTGTGAGGAATTAGAATGAACTTGCAGTTATGCCAGCTGCCTGGAACCCACTCTGCTTCATGTCCCCAGGCAGGTGGAGGCTCTTGTGGTCACTGACCTGCTCTGAAGCCTGCACATCTTCTGGCCCTGATCGAACCCACCTGATCTCCACACCCACCTGCTTACCTTCTTACCATCTTGAGAGGAGAGGCCCACATCCAACAGGGAGTGTCAGAAAGGTGGGCTTGAGCTGCACCCTCACCCTCTACCAATATCTCAAGGGAAGAGGACTGTGGTGGGTGCCTGGAGCACATGGGTCTGAGGTCAAGGTGACAAGGACCTCTAGCACCAATCCCTGAGCATGAAGCCCCTTCTGGGTTCCATGAACTACGGGCTGCTGCCAGAGGTGCCCGACACCCTGCAAGGAGCCCAAGGTTAGAGATCAGGCTTTTGTCCAGAAAAGGAAGAGAAGGAGAAGGATGGACAGGTGAGGCTGAAGGAGGTGCAGGAGGATGCAGGAGGAGGCGGAGGATGGGAAGGTCTAGCAAGAGGAGAGATGGATTCAGGAGAAAAGGTGGATGCAGCAGGATGGAGGGAGGAGGTGAATGAGGGGGAGAAGTAGGCACAAGAGGGAGAGGAAGAGGAGAAAACATGAGTGGAGGAGAGGTGGAGGATGCAAGGAAGATGGATCAGGAAGAGCATGAAGAGCAGGAGGATGAAGAGGAATAGATAGAGGAGAGGGAGAAAAGGACAGAGGAGGAGGACATGGATGGATGGAAGAGGTTGAAGGAAAGATGGAGGAGGAGGGAGGGGAAGCAGGGGTCAAGGCCATCCCAGAGCAGGTGGTATGGCGAGCTGTGTGGGGTCTCTTAAAGGGTGTACCTGAGTGAGCTTCTGGTTTGATGCTTGGACCTGGTGAAATCCAGCAGCGTGGTGCGGCCTGGGTGGCAAATTTCCAGCCTGAGTCAAGTCAAACTGCAAGGGCTTAGAGTCCACTTGAGTACTTTCTTGGAAACCCTAAGTGAGAGGGGAGAGGAGGAATGAATGAAGGTCAGAGTTGGGGTCCAAATGTTAGTGAAGACCTATTTGCCCAGGTCCCTCACCTGCCAGGTGACACCTGCTCCTGTCAACTTCTCCTGCCATGTTACAGCCCTGTCCCTGGAGAGGATAACCTCCTTGGTTATGTGCTTAATACTGACCCAGACATCTGACCTTTGTCCCAGATGGATGGATGGAGCGGGGAGCAGGGGGTCCATGCCAGCCCAGAACCAGCTCTATTGGTGGCCACCTGGATGGGGTCCCTGCAATGCTTGTACCCTACTGAGACCCTGGGTTGATGCTAAGTCCCAGGGACCTCAGGAAGCTGGGTGAGGACAAGGTGGTATGAAATAGCTGGCCTGATTCAAGTCCAATGGCAAGGGCTTAGGGTCCACATCAGAATTCTCCTGGCACTACTATTAGGCAGGGGAGAGGAGGAGTGCAAGAAGGGTTGGTGGACCAGCTGGTTGCAAGTTTCCAGAACAGCCAGTCTCCATCTCCCCCTGCTGATGCTCCCCTGTGTGGACAGAGGACCCTCCCAGAAAAGAAAGTCACTTTTCAGGTCAAGAAGTCAGTGATGCTCCTGGCCAATGGGATGGGCACCATATTGGTTGGAATGGCAGAGACCCCAGAGTTGTATCTGCTGCTCTGAACCCATTCTGCTTCGTGTCCCCAGGCAGTTGGAGGCCCTCGTGGTCACTGACCTGCTCTGACGCTCACTCACCTGCCTGCCCTGCTCTGACCCACCTGATCCCCACACCCGCCTGGTTACCTCATTACCATCTTGAGGAGAGGCCCACATCCAAAAGTGAAAATCAGAAAGGTGAGCAAGAGCTGTACCCTCAGCCCCTACTGACACTTCAAGTAAAGAAGCCCATGGTGGGTGCCTGGACCACTCTGGTCTGAGGTTGAGGTGACAAGGACACCCAGCACCAACCACCATATGCACAGTCCCCTTAGGCCTCTGTGAAATGTGGGCTGCTGACAGAGGGGCCTCAGTCCCTGTCAGGAGCCTGAGGTCAGAGCTCAGAATCCTGGACCAGAAGTGGAAGAGGGGGAGTAGGAGGGAGGGGAGAGATTGTAGGAGGAGGGGGGGAGAGGATGCAGGCACAGGAGGAGAAGGAGGATGGGGAGGAAGGAAGGTCAAGTCAGAGGAGAGATGGATGTAGGAGAAAAGGTGGATGCAGGAGGATGGAGAAAGCAGGTGAGTGATGAGGAGCATTAAAGACAGGACTGTGAGGAAGAAAATAAAATTTTGATGCATGGGGAGGGGGATGATGGAGGAAATGTAGATGGAGGAGGGAGAGTGGGAGGACCATGCACGAGGAGATGGAGGAGTGGGAGGTGGATGGAAGAGAAGGAATGTGAGATGGAGAAGGGGCTGAAGTAGATTTTCAGGTCCAGGCCAGCCAACAGCCTGATCTACTGGGATCCACGTGGTGTCACTTAAAAATGTACCCATGTGAGCCACTGGTTTGATGCTCAGACCCAGAGAAATCTGGGAGCTGCTCTTACCTGGGTGGTCCATCGCTGGCCTGAGTCATGTCAAACCCAGGAACTTAGGAGTCCACATCATTATGTTCCCTGAACTCCTAAGAGGGATAGAGAGAGGAAGAGTGAGCAAGGTGAGGGTTGGGGGACCAAGCCTTCCTGAGTTTCCAAATGCCCGAGTCCATCACCTGACAGGTTAGAGCTTCCCCTGTCATCTTCCCCTGCCATCCTGTCCTGCTGGGTTACAGCCCTGCCCCTGGAGATAATGAGTCTCTAGATACAGGCTCAGCATGAACTGTGACCTCTGCCTTCAGCCCTATTGTTGTTGGAATAACAGTGACCAACAGTTCTGTCTTCTGCCTGGCACTCACTTTTTTCTTGTCCCCAGGCAGTTGGAGGCCCTGTGGTCTCCGACCTGCTCTGACGCTCGCCCGTTTCTCCACCTCTCCCACCCCATCCCTGGGTGCATTTCCACCAAAGAGGCACAGCTCCAGCAGCGAGAGGTCACAAAAGTAAGTGTGACTTGCACTCTCACCACATACTGACACTAGGGGACAGGGGCCTCTGGTGGGAGCCTGGAGTGCTCTGGTCTGTAGCCTAAGTGACAAGGACCTTCAGCACCAACCAACTGAAGATGCAGCCCACTCAGGGATCTGTGGTGTGTGGGATGCTTTCAGAGGTGCCTGAATACCTGTGAGGAGCCTGAGGTCTGAGCTCAGACCACTGGCCCAGAAAAGGAAGGTGGGGAGGAGTAGTGAGGAGAGAGGATGCAGGAGGAGGAGGAAGAGGTCGACGTGCAAGGAAGCTGGATCAGGTGGAGAGATGGATGTAGGAGGTGGAAGGATGAATAGCTGGTGGAGGAGCCATGGATGGGGAGGAGGAACGTGGAGGACTGTTGCGGAGGTGGATGAAGGAGACACGGGCCCTGGGAAATGGGCAGAATGTAGCATTGAGACCATTGTGGATGAGTGTGGATGTTGGAGGAATGTGGAAAAGTGGTGTTGGGAGGCGGACATTAGGGAGACAGAGGAGGAGGAGGTCAAGAGGGGTGAATGGAGGGACGAGGAGCAGCACCGGGCAACTTCAGAGGAGGAGGTCTGAGTTCAGGCAACTCTCCAGGGCCCACTTGTTCCTCAAAGCCCCTTCTTTGGCCTAAATCCTAGAGGTTGCTCATCCATCTTGCCTGAGATCAGAGACCCCAGCTAGGTGAGCACATGTGGTCTGTGAGCTGGGGTGGGGACACAGAGCCTCACCCAGTTCAGCATGCTGTCCCCCATCGTTCCATGTGTCATCTGACCCACAGAACCCAGCTGTGTTCCCCATTGGCTAGACCCTCTTTGTGTTGTCCCACAACAGATGTGTCCCACCACATCAACAGGGAAAATGAGCCACTTCCCCCTGTGACTTGTTCACAAGTGTGAACCTAGGGATGGTCTCATAGCACAGTGGCCACCTGTGGTCAAATGTGTCATCCTGTCCCCAATCCTGCCCTCCTCCTGATAGGCTAGCACTCTACTCTGATTCACCAGCCAGAATCAGCTGAGAGTTAAGAAGAATGGAGCAGATGGGAGCCTCCTGTCCTAGAGACCTCTGGTCCCCACATCCCAATCTGCCTCCCCAGTGGGCACATCTGGGGTAGGGGCATGGTTAGGGAAGAGCTTAGTGGGCAGGAGCAAAGGGCTGTTCTTGGCTGGGTGAGCACCTGATATTATTTAAACCTGTGCAACTTCCACTCCCACCTTCAGAGCCTCTTGGGGCCCAGAAAGTGGGGAATCTGACTCAGAGCTTTTTTCTTAAAATTCACACATCAAATGCAATTGCTAAAGTATACGACTGAGAGGTTTTTAGTGTATTAGCAGATCCATGCCACAACAACCACTATTTCCACCTTCCACTACCTCATCACGTAAAATCTCTTAGTATCAGATACTCCCACTCAGCCCTCCTGCAGCCCTGGGGACTGCTGACCTCTTCCTGTATCTCTGGGCATGGCTCTGCTGGATCGGGCTCCTCCTTGGAAACTCAGAACAGGCAGTCTCTGTGCCTTCTTTCTTTCCTGAGCATCATCTCTGTCCATGTTGCAGCATGTGGCAGTGTTTCACTCCCTCTCTGGTTGAATGATGTTCCTCCACATTCTGGTCATCAGGCCATCTGTCCAAGGAAACTTAGATGGGGCCCACCTTTTTGTTCTTGTGAGTTGCTCTGCTATGAACATACATGTTTAGACGTCTGCATCCCTGTCTTCCTCTCTCTTGGGTTTATATCTGGGAGTAGAACTGTTGGGTCATGCAGCGGCTCTTCATTTAACTTTTGGAGAAAGGATTTGTTTTCCATAGACATTGCACCACTTTACAATCCTGTCAGCCATATAAGAAGTTTCCAGCTTCTCACATCTTCATTTAATCAGTAACATTCACTCCAGTGGGGAGACGTTCAGCCCTCTGGTGGCTTTGATTTGCATACCCCTGATGCTAATATTGAGCCACGTCTCCTGTGCCTGCTGGGCTTGTTCTCTAAAGTTGGGTTGACTTTGGAGAAATATCTATCCGGGCCCTCTGCCCATTGTCTACTTGGTCCGTTTCTATAGTGGAGTTAGGAGTTTGGCCATATTCTGTACACCGGGCCCTTATAGGTCAGGTCATTCTCATATTTTTATGAATTGTGTGGGTTGTCTGAGCCAGCAGGAGCCTCCCCACCTGGCAGCTGCCCTCCCCTTGGCATACCTGAGCCAGGAGTGCACCCCCATGTGCTGCAGGACAGCCATTTCCATGGACCTCTGGGCCCCCTTCTTGATCTCCATCATCTCATTGTGATAGGATCTCCCAGGCTGCTGGGAGGGGTCTATTAAGTGGAAGTGTTAGGATGTTTGGGTTGTCACCTACCTAGGCAGCACGGTTTTCTCCCCTCTGATCAGATAGATGGGGAGCCTCCAACAGGGAGCCCACTTTAACCTGTTGGTGCTCTGGAGCTCTTCCATGAAGTGGAATATTATGATTTTTGTCTTGCAGCATCAAACATGGTGAATCTGGAGACTCTGCTGGCCCTGGAACGAGCAGAAATAGTGGCCAAGTATGAGCAGGTGAGGCCCCAGAGGGAGTGATGTCACTAGGAGCAGGTGTAGCTGTGGCAGGGGTCAGAGACAAGAACAGACAGGGAGGCCTGGTGGGGACCAGAGCCAGGTAACAGGTGAGGCCCAAAGGGGCATCATCATCAGCAGGAGCAGGTACATCACCCAAGTGGGAATTATAGCAGCCCAGGTGCAGACCACAGCCTGAAGGGGCAGGTGAGGCCCAGGAATGGAGTCACAGCCCATGGGGGCAGGTATGTTCCTGTAGGATCGGATCCAAGGTTGAGCAGGTGAGGCCCATGTGGGGGCCAGAGGCAGCAGGAGCAGATATGTCCCAGGCAGGATCAGAACAGGTAGGAGCAGGTAAGGGGCAGGGTCTTATGCTGGGCCTGTTGTCAGATGTTCCTTGGCGCCCAAGGACACCCTGCATGTAACTTCATCTCATTGCACCATCTGGGTTTCAGGGGCACCAGTCAGGGTCTCCAGCGGACCCGGACCCATGGGATGATTCTGACCTCTCGTGCTACAAGGTCACCTACAGGTTAGTATTTTCACTATGAGTCATCTGGACACCCCCTCCCTCTCTCCTTGGGGAGGGTTGCATTTGGGGAATCAACTCTGGAGGCAGGACCCTTCAGCCTAGCTCAGGGCCTCTAGCCCTGGTGGCCACTGGGGACCAAGGTCCACACTAGACTTTGGACAAGAGTGCACAGGGGAGGTAGTACAGGCAGAACTGGGGGCTGGGCCAACATGGGCCTCAGCTCTGTGGCCTCCACATCCATACTGGGGAGAGCCCAGGGCATCCATCCAGCAGGGTCAGGGCCAGGCTGGTCTGCAGCGGCTCTACAGAGCGTGGCCACAGGGAGGGGGCACCTGGCCAACAAGTCTCCGAGGGCAGTGGGCCCAGACAGGGGGCCATGTGGGGACAGCACAAAGGGCAGTGAGATATTGCTTTAGAGAGATGGTCAGGGGACAGTCATGCAGAACCTGGAAGCTCATGGGTAGGTGACAGAGGCAGGTGGAGTTTCATCCCTTGTCTGGTGCCAGGAGACACAGGGTAGGAGGCATGGCCCAGCCATGATGGGTGAGGGGAGACTGGGCCAAAGTTGCTGGGTCAGCTCTGGGAGAGGCTGCTCACCTGTCAGGTCAGGAGTGGGGGTGCACAGTGCAGAGGGGGTGACCAGCCCCATTGGAAGTAGGGGCTCCACCTGGGGTGCTGCAGTCTGCTCCAGAGCTGGCATCCTCCTTGGGTCCTCCTCTGTTTCTGGGTGTCTCTGGTTAAGATGGGGGGTGGCAGGGGTTTCCAGGCATCTGGTTCCCACAGCTCTACTTCTCCTGCCTTGCAGATGGGAACAGCCTGGCCTCAGCACCCAGGGCCTCAGCATCCATGGCCTCAGCACCCACAAGGCGAGGGTGAGAAACCATCTGTGCTATGCTGGTGGGAGGTAGCCAAGGGGTGTGGCTGTGGTTCCCTGCCTGACCCCAGAGCAGCCAAAGGGTCCTTGGGCTGTGAGGGGTCTGTGCCTTCTTGCCTCCTCTAAGATCATGGCCCTGAGTCAGGGCCACTCTAGGGAAGCTAGCAGCTTGGCTGACACCACCATGTCCCCTTTTCCAGCAAAGAGCCCAGGACATTAGGCGAGCCACTAAGTGGGTGAAGATGCTGAGGAACTGGAGTAAATACCAGGGCAGTCGAAAGGTAGAAACCTGAACATCCTGACCCTGAAGAGAGCTGCCCTGGGTCCCCTGGGGCTTCCCTGGCCACTCTGGCCCAGGACACCACAGGGTGGACCAGACATGCCCACGCCACATGTAGAGACCAGCCCAGGTCCAGGCAGAGGCAACTTCTCCTGAGCATCCATTGTGCCAGGTGTCACCTGCACCTGTTTTAGGGCCCCTTCTTTCCTGCAGATGCGCCGGCGAGTCTACAAGGGGATCCCCCCACAGGTGAGAGGACAGGCGTGGTCTCTGCTCTTGGATCTGGAGAAGGTGAAGGTGGAGAACCAAGGGAAATACCAGGTATGGCCCATCCACCTGTGCCTCAGGGACCCTTCACCCATCCCCAGATTTCCTGGCCCCTCCCAGGCTCACAGGCCCAGGGCCCACTTGTCAGGAAGTCCCTGCCCACATCCTCACTGAGTCCCCCTGGCCCAGTGCAGTCACTGAGTCCACAGATGGACAGGTACCACCTGGCTTCACACTAAGGCCTCCCAGAAACCTGAGGGGGACAGAGTCACACAGAAAGGAACAGAAGCCAGGATGAAAGAGCAAGGAGACCCTCACACAAATCTTGGAAGGAGATGGCCAGATCAGATGAACACAGGCCTGACTAACTTGGGACAAGAAACAGGTCTCAAACCATTGACCCAGAGAGGTCCCTGCCCCCAGCCAGTTCCTGACACTCAGCCCCTGTCCCCAGTGTACCCGAGGTCCCACAGCTCAGGGTGGATGCTCTATGCACCTGGTTGAGCAGCATCATCAGGGGAAGTGAAGGGGGAGCAGGTGTGATAGTGGCCACAGGTGTCCGAGTTGCTCAATGATGGGCAGTCTGAGAGGCCCAGAGCATGGTGGGCATCCACTGACACTGTGGGAAAAGAGAAAGCATCACACTCGGTCCTCATGCTCTCAAAAGGTCCTGAAAACCAGGCATGGGCTCCTTTTCTGGCCCTCTGCCTCACCCAGCCTGTATGTGGTGGGACTGGGAGGGGTCAAGGGACAGAGGCCCAGCTGCCCTCCCAGCCTCCCCACTGCCCTGGGACACCCACACCTGGGAGAAGCCTCCCAGGAGATAAGCCCAGGGCCAGGGTGGCAGCACTGTCATCCTGGACTGCCTTGTGTGGGCTGGGGGAGGAGGGAGGCTGTTGGCCTGGTCATTGTGTCACTATTGGGTGGGGGGTCTGAGCCTTGGAGAAGCCACAGGCTGATCATCCACAGGCCGACGTCCCCTGCCCAGTGATGCTGGACACAGGCTGTGACCTGGGCACCCTTGTGACCCTACCTGGCTTCAGAAACAGGCAAAAGAAGGATTTCTCCAGAAAACACTTGTGTTGAACCAGCAGCACCTGCTCTGCTGTGGCAGTTGGTTAGTTTTAGGCTTTTTACCTCGCTATCCCCTACCCTTGACTCTACCCACAGAGAATGAAGGAGCAGGCCAGGCTCTACTCTCGGGACATCAAATATATTGACATGGACGTGAGCCGCACCTTCCAAAACAATATCATGTTCCAGGAGCGGTATGGCATCAAGTGAGGATGCTGAGCCACTGGTCCCTGGGCAGAGGGGCAGGGGGTGATGGTCAGGGGTCCTGGGGGAGGGGAGACTCGAGGATGAGGCTGGAGCTGAGGTGGCAAGAGTGGGGCCTGTGCAGAGCACCTGCAGAAGTAAAAATGCACAGGGCAGGCACCCTGAGGGAGATTGGCTGTGCCTTCATAGGTCAAAAGGCCCCCGTGTGGAGGGGAGGGTCCCTGGGCAGCAGAGAGCAGGCTGCACAAGGACATAAGAGGATAGAGTGAGTGTCAGATGGGTCCAGATGTCACCTCATTTAGATCTTTGTCTACTTTTTTAGACCATCTGCATCATTTCTAAAAGTAAAGTGGGATGGAACCTGCAATGCTATCACCCCATCCTACATTAGTGATCCTTGCTCCATCCAGTGTTCCACACACACCACACACTTGACCAGTGGAAGGCTATGTTTATAGCGAGCCCCATTGTCCCCTTTCCAGGCAGCAAGCCCTCTTCAATGTGCTCACAGCTTACTCTGTCTACAACACAGTGAGTACCCACCCCTGGCCAGCCATCCCACAGTGGCCCTGCTTCTTAAGTGGCCTGTTGGCACCAGTCAGCATGCCAGCTCCAACAGCCACAGAGGTGATGCAAGGGGAGCTCTGCTCTCAAACTGACATGGATGGCTGGGGTGCAGACCCCACTTTTAGGACAGAAATGGCACATTATGCCTAGGCTGTGCCAGCCCATGAGCTTGGGAATGTTTTATAGCAAGTTCACATGGGCCTAAAAAGCATTGCTATGGTGGTGACACTTGAGTTTGAATCCTGAAGATGCCATTTCATGAACCAGAATCTTAACAGGGATGAGAGTTCCCAGCAACCCAAACTCCTGTGTGGCTCCCTGGAGGTGGCTCCGCACCCCACCTGCACTTTCCAGAATATTCCCTCAAGGAGCACCAGCTGAGATGACCACACAGGATGACCAAAGTGGGGTCTGCAGCTGCTCCACCACCACCATGGCCCTCCAAGCCTCACATATGCCTGTAAGCAACCCCCACCTGCCCTCATGGCAGGACCTCCAAACCTTGCTGGTCCTCAGCACCCGGCATGCCTCGTCTGAAAAAGGGGGCCATGGGATGGTGCCCAGGCACAAATGGGAGACCATCCAGTAAGTAGCTGAGGAGCAAGTGCCAGGGAGAGGGTGGTGGAGGCCTCCAAGGGGGTCCCTGCAGCCATATCTGACTCTTGCAGGAGGTGGGCTACTGCCATGGCATGAACCAGATTGTCGCTGTCCTGCTTATGTTTCTTAATGAGGAGAATGCTTTCTGGGCACTGGCTCAACTGATGGACAACAAAAGACATGCCATGCATGGTAGGTGACTACCCTGGAGAGCTGGATGTGACTCAGCGACAGGAGTCTCCCTGCAGAGTTCCCCCCAGCTAACAGGGACTAGCTTGGTCCATCTCCCCATCAGCAAAGGGCACCAGCTCCCCCCACAGCCCTCTGTGTCCCACAGCCATGGCCCTCAGCCCTGTCCTTGTCCAGACCACACCATCCCTGCTGGTCCCTCTGCCTCTCTTTTGCCACCCACCAGGCCACCTCCAACCCCACCCCAAGCCCCTGATCAGAGGAGGCCCAGGTGGCAGTGTCTCCCTGCTGTACCCCCTCCCCCCGCCTAACTCTCAAGCCCAGGAAATGTTCATGCACACCCCAACCCCCATCCCATGGGCCACATAACCTGCCCCTCAGTACTGGGGTCCTCATCCCCTTCCGCAGCCACAGTGGGGAGGGGCTGTGCCAGAAACAGATACCTGCCTGATGCTCAGCACTGAGCACCTGCCAAGCTGGGCCTCTGTGAGCAGGTTCTCAACCCTGGGCCACCCCAAGCCTCAAAGGCAGTCAGTCATGTCTGGGAAGATCCATGTAGCCAGGCTGGGGTGGGCCTTGCACACTGGAGTCACTACCTGGGGAGGAGGCCTTGGGCTCCCAGGACACACAAGCCCTTGCCAGGCTCACCTCTGACTTCCAGTGGGGGCGGTCCTTGGGGCTTCTCAGGCTTCTTCATTCCGGAGTTCCCAAAACTTCAGAGATTGCAGGCCCATCATGATAAGATTCTGGAGAGGACTCTTCCCAAACTGAAGAGGCACCTGGTGAGTAGAGGCAGCCCTCAGAGAGCCTGGCCTGCCTGCACTTTCATCTTTCTTGTCCTGGTGCAGCCAGGTCTGAGCTGGGATCCACTGGTTGAAGGGGGTTCCTGCACAGGGTCCCCAGGCAGGGAGGACTTGGGCCATTCAGGCCAGCCCTAAACATTCTTTCCTCTGTCAGGACAAGGAATACATGTACACAGAAATTTATACTAAGCTGTGGTTCCAACATTGCTTTATTGACCAGGTAAGTGTACCCAGGGAGACTAGGTCCCCAAGAGGCATCCCCCCAGGCAAGCCCAGAGCCCTGGGGAGGGGGCGTCTGGGGTCCTGAGGCTGAGCCATCTTCCCCTGGGCTCCTGTAGGGAAGGCTGGGTCAGGCTGGGGGGAGGGCAAGCATGTGCCCACACTGCAGTCAACCCCAGGCTCCTCTGAATATCTCCTGCAGAGCATGGGGCTGTCTTTTGTCCCCAGGACAGTGGAGGTACAGGCCAGGCTGGCTGGGACCTCCTCAGTCCACTCAGTTAAGAGCTGTACGGCTTTTTTGGAGGCAGCCTGTGGGACTGCAGAACCCAGAGGCAGTGGGAGCTCCTAACCTGTGCTGGGACACCCCCCCCACACACCTCATGCCCTGCTCAAACCGCCCCTCCTGGGCCTGCTGTCCCCACAGACACCTTTCTCACTCACACTAAGACTATGGGATGTATACATCCTGGAGGGGGAGCGAATGCTCACAGCCATGGCCTATACAATCATCAAGCTGCACAGAAGTGAGTAAGCCCGAGCCTGGGCCACTCAGGCCACAGAGGAGGGCCAGCCAGGACTCAGGCTGGGCAGGGTCCCTGGAGAGGTGGCAGGAATGGGGCTGGCTCCTGGTTGTGGCACTGCTGTGGCTCTCCTGGGCCCAGCCGATCATGCATGCTGCCCCCAGGGAGGGGCCCCAGGGTGGGGGATGAGCCTTCCCAGTGGGGGCCCTGTTGGCTTGATGACATCCCCATCCCCAGAACACCTCCTGAAGCTGCCCCTGCAAGGCCTGTATGAGTTTCTTCAGGACAAGATCTCCGGGCCCTGGGCCCTAGAGGATGATGCAGTGATCAAAAAGCTACAGGCATCAATGGCTGAACTGCACAGGAAGAACTGGGACCTACCTCCCCCAGGTGGGCTCAGCAGGGGTCTTCTCCTGATTCCCCCTCCAGGGCCGTGACCTGTGGAGCATCCCAGGGCCTTCCTGTTCACCCTGTCCACCTCCTGGTCTGCTCTAAGGCTTGGCTGGCAGGGGTTGGGCCCCAGGGCAGCCTAAGCAGATGCTGACCCTAACCTTACCCAGCCTGAGGGATGGTCTCAGGGTGAGGCCAGGGTGGCCATTTGGGCCACCAGGAAGCCCACCCTGCACAGACAACGCAGCCTGGGGGAGATTCTGATCCAGTGTGCTCACTTCTAGCAAAACCTGAGGAGTTCCCCACGAGGACCCTGGGCGTGGAGCGATCATCCCTGGAACCCAAGCCTTGCCCAACCATTATAAGCATTAAGGAACTCTCTGGAGAAGACGGGCCTGACCTCCCTGGCCCACCTGCTAAGCACCAGCAGCCCGGACCCTCACACAGCCAGGCCTGCCTAAAGGCTGAGGAACACCAGCAAGAGCAGACCATGGCACCACAACTCCGTTGGAGGGCCCGAGAGCCACCACGTCTGGCCTGCCCATTTCCACCCCTGGACATACCTCAGGACCGGATGTGGCCGTGGAGATGGGCTTCTCTTCCCAACATCCCCAGGAACTATGAGTGTCCCCTCAAGTGGCCAATTGATATAGGATTCGAGCCCGAGTGTTGGGACCTTTGCCCCTCAGCACGGGCCAAGGTCGCCCTCAGGGCCACATTGCAGGCCTAGCCCTGCAGTCCCACAAAGGCCTCAGCCACAGGTCCTGCCCAGGCCCACTGAACACGCAGCCACGGGGCCCAGGACACCCCTCCTGACCCATAGCAAGTGCAGCCAATGCCCCTCCCAGGGCCGTGATCAGCACGGCCAAGATAGGATACGTGGTTTCAATTTCATTACAATTTGTAACGCTACTCCATCGTTTTGCAAATGACCCTCTGACATTATCTATGACATAAAGGGCATTTGTGATGAAGTTTTTGACAAAAATCCAGTGACTTCTAGGATTTGTCTTTCAAATGACATGCATCTAGCCACTTGTAGCATGAAATTATTGAATCCCAAATCCCAGTGTCCACCACAGGGTGGCAGAATTCATCTTCTGCCTCAGTCATCAGGCTGCAAGTATTCATGGAGCAGACACTTCCAAAAACATCTAAGCATTCCTATTAAGGAGCTCTAATGGCAGTGTACCAGTAATTTCCCACTATAAATCTCCTAGAGCTAGTTTCATTTCTTTTTTGTTACTATGATGCAAAAATGGTAGTGGTGAATTTGGTAGGGTTTGCAGCATGTCTCTAATGACCTTAGACCATGTTATTTCCAGAAACTGGCCTAATCACTTCAAACCCTTTAGTTTGGCTAAACAGAAGAGTTCTATTTGGCTAAATCTATTTACCACAGCTTGCCTAGTCTCCCAAGCTTCTCCCTCTGAGACAAAAACTATTATGAAGTTGTCAGTATAATGAATTAACTTACTTTAGGTATGGTAATACATAAGTCTTTTTTAAAAAGTATGACAGTATGCTAAATCTATATCTTTGGGGGAAAATAGTAAACCTATACTGTATTCTTTTGCATAGAAAAGTAAACTATGCCTGACGGTTCTTTGTTTCTAAAAGTTAATCTGGAAGCATAAATGTATGCAAATTGCAATTAATTTTCAAAAGAGTAATGAGTCTTTCTAGAAGGCAAAACGAATTATAATGTTAGAATCATATCCTGGCTCAGAAATACATATCGAATGCAAATCATTAACAAAACATGAATTAGCCCAATTTCACAAAGATATATTTAGAATAAGGATATTTCAATATAAAATATGGAATCCCTGCTGTGGCACAATAGGACTGGCAGCACCAAGGACACAGGTTCAATCCCCGGCCTGGCACAGTAGGTTAAATAAAAGATCCTTTGTTGCCACAGCTGTGGAGTAGGTTGCAACTGCATCTCAAATATGACTCCAGGCCTGGGCACTTCATATGCCACAAAAAAATGTTTCAATTAGGATCATTTTAGTTGTAAATGAAAGGAAGATCAAATGAAATTGTTTTTAAATGTAAGGATATTTGTTGACTTGCTTATGTAAATGCAAACTCCAAAACCTGGACAGCCTCAGAATGCACTGATAAAAATGATCAATTATACTATAATAAAATCCTTTACTTTTTGTATTCTTATCCCACTTGTCAGTATTGAATTTATCTTAAATCTTACAGCCTGGGCACTAGAAGGAGTACAATCTGTAATAATTCAGAGAAGAGCCTCTTTCTATGACACTGGCAGAGGTAATTGACCCTGAATATTAGGTGGAAAAGGAGAAGCTATAACACTGGTGTTGGGAAGAATATTTTTGAAGAAGTGATTAGACCTTGTATGGTAAGGTTCTGGACTAGACCTCCAGCTAAGTTACAGAGATCAGTTGAGCTGTGGGTGAAAAGTGAAGCCAGGAAGAACTGACACTGAAGGAAGAAGATGAGAAGTAGAAAATGCAGCTCTAAGATCAACTGCAGTAGCAAAGGAAAGAGTTCACCACTCTAACCATTTCTTTTAATTTACCCTCAGAAACAGGACCCTAGAGGTGCCATAAGGGGCATAAGGGGTGGACTATGGTGAATATGGTAATGTATTGCCCAGCTCCCCTTTCAAAAAGAATAATATATTGCTCCTATTGCTGGCAGTGCTGGTAGCAGACAACCTCTTGAAGATTTGAATATGCCTCCTCATCAGAGACCTCATGTCCTTATCCAGAGCTGTCTCTCATGGCTTTTGGATCAAGAAAGTTTCAGGCATCACTAGAGATCAAATAGGAAACAGAGTCTTGTTCAAGAAGGAAGTCGCTTGTTCAACCAACAATTGCAGAATCTAGGAACATATGTGGAAATGGACCTTTTAGCTATTGGAATGGAGAAGGGAAAATATAAGCCTTCACATGGGAAATTCCATTAGCATGGGGGTTTTCCCCCATGAGTATGGCTACCATGAAGTACAAAATGGCCAAAGCTTACTTAGCACATACTGTATACTAAACATACAGGAGGGTATTCCAAACTTTCAGTCTAGGGTGTCCCACATGGTTCTACAGCTCAGCCTTCAGCAGGAAATACCAATTTTCCACTCAGTTAATGATTCTTGGTGATGGAAGCTATAATGACACAGTGAATTCTATGATGGCAAGTGATTTGGTTTAATTTACTATATATTGTGCGAACTTTTTAGAGATGATGGTGAGTGGAGTAGTCTGGCAGTGAGTGGATCATGGATTATGTTCCTTGAATAATAAAACAGAAGAACTACAACAGAGGGAATAAATATACACCCAGAGTATATTATGACACGATGCTGTCTCCCTCAGGTTGAGATGGTTTTGGTTTTTTGTTTCTGTGTGTTCATTTGTTTGCTTGTTGGCTGTGCCAATGGCAGGTGGAAGTTCCTGAGCCAGCAGTGAAACCCACACCATATCTGTGACCTGAGCCACAGCAGTGAAAACACAGGATCTTTCATCCATTTTTCCACAAGAGAACTCTCAAATTGAGGAGTTTTAATGACCTAAGATGCCACAAATTTTTTTTTTCTCTAGAGAATTGTGCCCTATGAGGGAGTTAGTGGTGGCCTTTACTAATGGAATTTTGGACACTCAGCAGGGACAGGAGCCAGACAAGAATTGGGAACAGGTAGCTTCTATTGCTCATTGTGTCTATACAGAGCTTTCTTCTCTGCCACATTGCACAGTGACCATAAAACTGAATGAAAATAATGACCAATATCACATTCTGATTTAAAGCACCTTTCCTTTCTACCAACTTTTGCAAAAATTGATTTTTTTAAGAGGCAAGCAGCTGAATATTATTCCATAACAATCCTTCTGTTTCCCACTTCCCAGCAATACCACTGCTTTCATATACAATCTCTATTTACCTATTTTTCTATTTTCTCAGGTTTCCATCTAGTTCAATTAGTGTATCTAATACTAGAGTGTCTAAATTACTGCACTATTTCAGACACCACTGCCTTATAAAAAAAAATCACCCCCCAAATAGTGGCTTAAAACATCAACATTTACTATTATTTCATATGTTTCCAGTGGGTTTGGAATTTGATCAGTTCATTTGGGTACTTCAGGCTCAGCATCTCTTAGGAGGTTGCAGTTAGAAATTTGCTAAGGTCTGAGTTGCCATTGTGGAGCAGCAGAAATGAGTCCAATCCATGAGGATGTGGGTTTGATCGCTGGCCTCTCTCAGCAGGTTGGGGACCAGGTGTTGCTGTGAGCTGTGGCGTAGGACTCAGATGTGGCTTAGATCCCATGTTGCTGTGCTATAGACCATCAGTTGCAGCTCTGATTGACCCCTAACCTGGGAACTTCCATATGCCACAGGTGTGGCCTTAAAAAATGAATGAGTGAATGAATGAATAAGTAAATAAAAGAAATTGGGTGAGACTGAAGTAATCTAAAATGATTTATTCTTATACTAGATGTTTAGGCTGGAAAGCTTCGAACAGGGGAGACTGAAATAGGTGTTGCTTCCTAATAGAAGGGGTACTAATAGAATAGCACTAGTGTTTGCATGTTTTCTTGGAGGAAAGGCCATGTGAGGACAGAGTGAGAAGTTGGCCATCTACAAGCAGGGAAGAAAGGACCCACTAGAAGCCAACCCTGTTGTTGTCACCTTGATCTTGGAGGTCCAGCCTCCACAACTGTGAGAACATAACCATTGTGTTAATAAACTTTCCCAGTCAGTAGTGTTTTGTTGTGGAAACCCTAGCCAATAATCTGACAATGATGATAATGGTGGTGATGATGCAATTTAACCTGAATTGGTGAATACAGAAGGATGAATGAACTGCCAGATTTGATTCAGAACAATCTTCACTCTCAACCCATCATCAAAGGTGGATATTTTCCATATCCATAGATTTTGGAATAAATAACACATCAGATATTTTGAATAAGAAATCTGAAATATCATCCAAAAATAACTGGTGTACACCTTCAACCTAACCTTCCTCTGAGGAATCTGAGAGCATTTACCAAAGGAATTGTGCTCTGTGCAAATGGAAATACTCAAATCATTCAGGAGGTTCCATGAAGTAGGTTCTAAGCTAACACTCACTCATGGGTGGCACTATACTAGCATCCTCCATTGGTTGTTGATGTGAAACAAGAAGAATGCTAGATATTTTTGCAGAAAGACGTGTTTACTGGGGGTCAGCAAGAATTTCAATTTGAGGCCTGAAATCATGACAAACCATATGCAATCCCCATCAGGGCAAGAAAAGGTGAATGCTCTACAGAGGATAAAAGAGAGTTTGGACTGAGAACTATGTCTAGATACTTACAACGCATCATGACAGTGGGAAAAAAAATTACGTATACATGTATGTGTAACTGGGTCCCCAGGCTGTACAGTGGGGGGGGGGGGGCGGCGGGGAAGTGTGTTGGGGTAAATAAGAATAAAAAATAAATTTAAAAAAGGAAGAACAGAGAGTTTGGGGAGTTAAGTAAATAAATAATGAGCCCATGGCTCTTCATGGGCTGAACAACTTGCAAGGGAAGAAGTCTATCTTATTCCTGCTGGGCTCTGCTATGTTACAGGCCATAAAAGTTCTTCCTTCTGGTCACCTAATTCCATTGAATTGAGTATATGTTAATTAATTTTAACAACAAAGGCAGGGAATATTGATTCAGCACTCTCATAGTGGACCAGTTCTTCATATCTAGTAGACCATGTGTCTTCTTCAGAAGGCATAAATTTCCATCTTGTGTCCCAGATGCCTGAGTAAACTTGTTGTAAAGGACTGAGTAGACGTATTTGGAACAAATCTCCTTTTCCAAAATAGGAAAAAGAAGCACCATATTCTTGTGATACCAAAAGATTTGATAGATGCAGAGAGTAAGTCTTGTCATATTCCCACACAACTTACTTATATGATTTAGGAATAAAATGGAGAGACAGGTTAAATCCATGTGGAAAATGGAAGCTTAAAAAAATCCTGTATCATAAATGTTTTCTTTGTGTGAGTTTTCTTTATATGATAAAATGCTGCAAGGCAGTGTCAAAGGATGTGTTTGATTATCATCTTTTAACCTCTTCTTTTCCCTAGGCAGGCCTCACCTGGAAAATGATAAGCCTCATTTAAGTAATTACATAGATCAATTGGAAAAACTAAACTGTCTTTTGTTTGAATTGCTCTATAACAAGTTGGTACATCAGTGATTCCAGGTAGGGGAAAAATAAAAGAGGTTGGGATTTAGGAAACCTGAGTAGTTAACTTAATTCTGCCAGCATCAGAATGTGCAGTTTTAGAAATGTTCCTTTCCTTTTTTCCATGTCACAGTTTCTTTTGATGAAATGTAAAGAGAATGAAATAGATAGATACTCTCCCACAAAACACTCAATACGCAATACCTAAGATTTTATTGTTTATGTGTAGGTCAAATACTGGTCTCCACATAGATGAATTCTCAGAAAGCTTATTTATAATATGATCTAAAAGACAGGATAAATATCCTTCTTGTGGGGAATCATGCCTGATACTTTGCAGAGACTTCTGCTTTTGAAGGTTTTTAAATTAGAAAGCTAAGAGCTTGGAACTGAAACAGCAGAATCAACCTTTCAATTCCACAACTTACTGGTTACAGCATCCTGGACAAGTGAAATAAATTATTCTAAGCTTCAGCTTTCATCTCTATATATTGGAAATAATGCATTCATGTCATAAATGTATGTTGAGATGAAATATGAAAAGGAATTGCAAATAATAAGAGCTCAGTGCATGACACTTCTTACTAGCAAATTTAGGGCAGATTAGAAATGGACAGGATGGAGTTCCTGTCGTGGCGCAGTGGTTAACGAATCCGGCTAGGAACCCTGAGGTTGCGGGTTCGATCCCTGGCCTCGCTCAGTGGGTTAACGATCCGGCATTGCCGTGAACTGTGGTGTAGGTTGCAGACGCGGCTCGGATCCCGTGTTGCTGTGGCTCTAGCGTAGGCTGGCAGCTGCAGCTCTGATTCGACCCCTAGCCTGGGAACCTCCACATGCCATGGGAGCAGCCCAAGAAATGGCAAAAAAAAAAAAAAAAAAAAAAAAAAAAAAGACAAAATAAAAAAAAAATAACAAAACTTCTTTGTAGTATTAGTCCCTCATTTGCAAATATTCAGTGTTTCCCCTCAGCCTAATTAAGTATCCTTTGTAGTGTTGTAATAAAGATCTTTGATTATCTGACTTTTACCTACTTTCCTAATTTAATCTCCCAATATTATTTTCTATTTCAAACCAAAAAGGTATCCTTTCCATAGGCTTGAAACCACCAAGCTATCCCAGGCCGATGCCACCACCTAGTGGTGGGGCCTCTAAACTTGTAACATCTTCACCCCTTCACTTCTAAGAGATAAGGCAAACATGACTTTTTCCCCCTGCCCTTCACTCTCGTATAGAGTTTATTTATTTTCCTCTTTCTCTTCAGCATTTCTATCTTTCCTCTCTTCTTATCCCCCATGCAAATTATCTTTTCGGTCTTTATAAGCCAATGTAAGCCCCGGTCAGAGATTTTCTATGTTCTATAAAAAGGAAAAACGCAAGTCATAAGTCATGTGAAAACAGAATTAAAGAAATACTGATAATAAACAAACTAACCATCGTCTGAATGATAACATGGGATGCTTAAGTCTCTTTACTCACCATTCATCAAACCAGAAATCAAGTCTCAACTAAGGCTTGTACAATTTACTTTACTTATATTTGCTCTCCCTGAACTGTCCCCTCCTGATTAACTCTTCCCTCAGATCCCACCCAATCCTCATACCAACCCACCCCAGATCCCCAGCTCACTGAAGTGCAGTGATGAACCACGCAGACCCTGATGGATCTCTCTCATCACCATGGAGAGAACTGTTTGTATGTTCTTACCACTTCTACCCAGAGTATAAGGTAAAATGCTTTGTTCACCTGTCTTTACTGTGTCTGGCCCAGTGTCTGGCACAGAGGAGATCCACACCTGCTGAGTTCATGAGTGGACAGATGGATTTGGATTAAGGCTGGAAGGCAGGACTGAAACAGGGGTGGGGAAGTAAGGCGTGGTAACATGGGAACATCCATCCATCACTGTAAGCTTCACAGAAAATCCTGGTGCAGCCACCAGGCCAATGAAAATGTTGCAGATGGATGCCCTGAAAATGGCTCTAATTTCCAGCAGCTGAGAAACATGTCACTACTCACCTAAAAATGCTTCCAGTGTGGCTTCAAGTGATGCCAGATCAGTGTCCCTACTGCAGAGTTTCTTAGAAGCACTATGCTTGAATATCCTAACAAGGAGTAAAGAATGGCTGATTTTCCCATGTTGTCTGTAGAAGACAATCATAAATTTACCTCCATATAGAACATAAACCTTTGGAATTAAGCAAGAATTTTGGCCAAATAGTTATCTGTTGCTTTTTAAGGCTGTACTTGCAGCATAAAGAAGTTCCCAGGCTAAGGGTTGAATTGGAGCTACAGCTGCTTGTGTATGCCACAGCCACAGCAACTCAGGATCCAAGCCACGTCTTTAACCTATACCACAGTTCACTGCAATGCCAGCTGCTTTAACCTACTGATTGAGGCCAGGGATGGAACCCGCATCCTCACGGATACTAGTCAGATTTTTTTTTCCACTACATCACAATGGGAACTCCCTGGCACAATATTTAAATCTTGGACTTAAAGATTAAAAAAAAAAAACACTTAAAATGTGACATATACTGAGTCTTCCTATGCTTGAATACATTTTTTGAAATAAAGAGCTCCTCTCAGCTAGGAGATGAGGAAAAAAAAAAAAAAAGAAAGCAACTTTCTGATCTTAGCTATTAGCTGCATCACTCATTTCAAAAGCTCCTTACCAGGGTCTCAGGATAAACACCTACAAATTGAACAACTGAAAAAAAAAGACACAGGTTGGCTTCATCATCTATATAATTTGGCTTTGACCAAAAAAAAAAGCTCACCTACAGCAATTTACCACTCATAAAGATTAAACTGACACCTGGCCTTATGGCTTCCTTCTATTAAACCAGGTCCTTTAGGCCACAAATTAGGCCATGCAGATAACATTTAATGCAGCAGTAATGCACAAATTTGCTTAGGTTTCTTGATTCTATGTAAAATCAGCCAACTTGGTTGGAAAACAGGTGCAAGTAGGTCTGATGAGGCAGTTAAAATATTCTGTAACATCCCTTTCATGTCTGTCTAACATTCAAAGAAATGACTGCTTCAGAGATGACTCAACAGCTAAGCCTAGAGTCATACACTAGGAAGGCATGGGATCCATGGAACAAAAACAGTATTACTTTACATGCAATTTTTATTTTTTAATTTGAATTTTTTATTCTTTTGTCTTTTGGGCCCACGGCCAGGGCATAAGGAGATCCCAGTCTAGGGATGGAATCAGAGCTACAGCTGCAACCTTTAGCCACAGCCACAGCAACACAGGATCTGAGCCACTTCTGCGACCTACACTATAGCTCACAGCAACACAGGATCCTAACCAAGTGACACCAGGGATTGAACCCACATCCTCATGGATACTAGTTTGGTTTTTTAACCACTGAGCTATGACAGGAACTCCTGCACATAATTTTTAGATTCCTCTTCTGGCACCTGTCCATAACATGGATTTAAATGATCTATTAACATGATGAGACACCATTAGAAGTATTTCTAGTAACTAATGAAAAGATACAAATGAATACATAAACAGGTGGCCTGAGAGATTTTCTGAAGTTTTCTAACAATCTCACTTCCTTTCAGAGTGACAAGGAATTTGGCTCATTTAAGCTAGTCATTTTTCAAGGAATGAATACACAAATGCACACTTTATTCAAGTCAAACCTTAGAATGAATGTGTTAAGTGCCATGTATGACATAATTTTTTTTTTTTACCTTTTTTTTTTGTCTCTTTGCCTTTTCTAGGGCCACTCCCATGGCATATGGAGATTCCCAGGCTAGGGGTCTAATCGGAGCTGCAGCTGCCAGCCTACGCCAGAGCCACAGCAACATGGGATCCGAGCCGCGTCTGCAACCTACACTACAGCTCATGGCAATGCCGGATCATTAACCCACTGAGCAAGGCCAGGGATCAAACCCACATCCTCATGGTTCCTAGTCAGATTCGTTAACCACTGAGCCACGATGGGAACTCCTGTATGACATAATTTAGGGTTATATTAATTGCTTTTAAAAATTATGTAATGTTTTAAGTACTTTTGCACTCATGAAGTTTAAATACACAGCAAAGAAAGGTGGATAATAATTCTACTTTTGGCACCACATTTGTCCTTCTAAAACACAAAGCCAAACATCAGAATTAACCTAGAGACCTGGAGAAACACATTTTCTGAGTAACTGCAGAAAGTGGATGTGTTGGAGCACCACAATTCTAAGAGTAATATGGAAAAAATCACCTTTACCTACTTTTAACACTTACTGATAGAAATCTTCTTAAACTACTGAAATCTCTTTCTGAATGTATGAAGCCTTAAGAATCTGATTTTGTAAAATATATAAAAATAACTGAAGATCATCTCTTTTAAATCTTTTCAGATTCTAACAGCAACTGTAAATACACAATTAAACAAACAAACAAAAAACTTCTCTACCGGGCACCTGGGAGTTGCCTAACAAAAACCATTTAATAAGACCATAGTTCAGACACACACAAAAAAACTTTAACTGCATAGAAAATACTTATGAGTTTACTTTCCTAATGCATAAATCTGGTTCTTGTTTTCAAAGCCCCACAATTCACATCAGTGGGAACAAAAAATCTTACAGACACAACAGAAAGTTAACTTCCTAGAGGAAAGCGCTTGGGGTAAGAAACACCACTGAAAGATCCAGGATCTCTTTTTCTTTTCTTTTTTTTAATAACCTTACTAGTTTCTCTTCCAAAAGAGAGACCACAATAAACTGATAGCACAGTTTCAAATGTTTAGCCCAGAGATTTGGCCAACCACACCTATTCTAAGTACATTCAACCAACTCCAACTCAAACCTCAGAGCAGCACTCCTTCAGGTCACAAAACATCCAGTGGAACTCGGTAACTCCATCACAAAGATACTATCCCTTACCAGTTGATCTCTCTTGACATCACACCTACATTCTGAATATTTCACAAATTGGAAGCAAAGTGCAGGTTCAGATCAGTGGAGTCTTTGCTGACTCACCTTTTACCTACGAAAGCAGGGCAGGGCACACATGTGAGATTTCCTAGCTCCTCTGCACCAGAAGTTCTCCTGCCTGGGCCAATACTCTGCTTTCCAGCAATGGCTCCAGGGCCAAACCTGGTGTGCCCCGGGTCGCCACTGGCTGCTCCTCGCTCCAGCTCTAAGGTGAGTACCATTCTGATCAAAGACAAATTATCTGCTCCTGCCGCTCTGCCTCCCCCCACACAAACCTGCCAAAATCCAGGGCCAGCCCTGAACTCTCCAAGTGGACCAGCACCTAGGCACCCCCGCAATCTGGTAGGGCGCTTTCTTTCCATCCACTTCCCCAAACTTAAGAGGTCTACTGCCCAGGGCTGGGCAGAAGCAAGGCCCCACAGAGCTGAAAACCCACAACAGTGCTGCAGCAAGTTGCCCCTGCCACAGGCACAAAGGGCTCGGGGCCTTGGCCAGGCATTCCTAAGGAATGCGGCACCACTTACCCCTCACCCACCACACAGGCCGCAATGTGGTTTCTCTTAAGCTTACCTTAAAGTTGGCCTCAAGCTGAGGCGGAGTTCACCAGGGGTGTACTCTTCCTTTCAGCGCGCCCTCCGGGGGGGGGGGGGCAGGTGGGCAAGGGGCACTGCTTGGCGGGCAAGTCCTCATGGTCTTGGCAGATCCTCCGCAGGGCTCCCGGAAGGCTCCGAGGTCACCCTTTGTTCTTCAGCCGGGCAGGCGCGCATGGCCGTGCTTGCAGGCGCGCATGCCCAGTGATCTGCATTTGCTCTCCACCCACCCAGCTCCTAGGCCCCCTGCTCGTCTCCCGTGTCTCAGGATCCCAGCGCACAGAACAGAGGGCCACGCCCACAAATGCCGGTTGCTTTCTCCACCGTGGAGTTTCAACCTGACTTTCCTTCCCTAGAAGCAGGATTCACACCTGGTGCAGGGTTGGGGCTCTGTCCCCCTGCCTTGGGTCAGGGATCTTCCTGCAGCTCTGGCAGCCAACTGCGAAGTAGGAGACAAGCAAGTGCCCTGGGTAATCCAGAGATGCTCCTCCGAGGAACAGTCTGACCCTCCCTCTAGGGCCAAGTTTGGTTATGGCCAGCACACAGATTTGTGCAGAGAATTAATATAGAATATGTTCTCTTCTAGGTGTTTGATGGTGTCTTGTCTTAGCTTTTAAGTCTTTACTCCATTTTGAGTTTATCCGTGGTGTGAGGGTGTCTTCCAGTTTCATTGATTTGCAGGCATCTGTCTGGTTTTCCCAGCACCACTTAATGAAAAGACTTTTTCCCATTTTATATTCCTGCCTCCTTTGTCAAAGATTAATTGACCAGAGGTGTCTGTGTTTATTTCTGGCTTCTCTGTTCTGTTCCTTTGGTCTGTATGTCTGTTTTGGTACCAGCACCACACTGTCTTTACTTTAGCTTTGTAATATTGTCTGAAGTCTGGGAGAGTTATGCCTCCTGCTTGGTTTTTGTTGTTGTTGTTGTTGTTGTTGTTCCTCAGGTTTGCCTAGGCAGTTCTGGATCATTTATGCTTCCATATAAATCATTGGATTGTTTATTTTAGTTCTATGAAAAATGTAATTGATAATTTGATGGAGATTACACTGAATCTGTAGATTGCTTTGGGTAGTATGGACATTTTTATGATATTAATTCTTCCAACCGAGGAGCATGAAATATCTCTCCATTTCTTTGAATCCTCTTTAATTTCCTTGATTAATATTTAATAGTTCTCAGCATATCAGTCTTTAACCACCTAGGTCAGGTTTATTTCTAGGCAGCTGATTTTTTTGGGGGTGCAATTTTAAAAGGTATTGTAATTTTGAATCCCTTTTCTAATATTTCATTGTTAGTATACAGAAATGTAACTGTTTTCTGAATGTTAATCTTGTGCCCTGATACATTGCTGAATTTGTTGATCAGTTCAAGTAGTTTTTGTGGGGAGTCTTTAGGGTTTTCTATTTGTAATATGTCATCTGTATGCAGTGACGATTTTACCTCTTCTCTTCAATTTGGATACCTTTTATTTCTTTTGTTTATCTGATTGCTCACGTTAGGACTTCCAATACTATGTTGAATAAAAGTGGTGAGAGTGGGCATCCTTGTCTTGTTCCAGATTTTAGCAGAAATGCTTTTGGCTTTGCTCCATCGAGTATTATATTTGCTGTGGGTTTGTCATAAATGGCTTTTATTATGTTAAAGTATGTTCCCTCTATACCCACTTTGGTAAGAGTTTTTATCACAAATAAATGTTGGACTTTATCAACTGCTTTTTCTACCTGTGGTTTTTGACTTTTCCTTTGTTAGCGTGGTATATGATGTTGATTGATTTGCACATGTTGAACCATCCTTGTGGACCTGGGATGGGTCCCACTTGGTCATTCATGGTGTATCATCTTTTGGATTCAGTTGGCTAAAATTTTGTTGAGAATTTTTGCATTTACATTCATCAAAGATATTGGCGTGTAGTTTTCTTTTTTGGTAGTATCTTTATCTGGTTTTGGTATTAGGGTGCTGGTGGCTTCATAGAATGTCTTGGGAATGCTCCTTCTTCAACCTTTTGGAAAAGTTTAAGAAGGATGGGTATAAGTTCCTCTTTGTATGTTTGGTAGACTTCACTGTGAAGCCACCTGGTTCTGCACTTTTGTTTGTAGGGAGTGTGTTCATTATATATTCAATTTCATTTCTAGTGATTGGTCTGTTCAGTTAATCTGTTTCCTTTTGATTCAGTTTTGGCAGGCTGTAAGTCTCTAGAAAGTTGTCCATTCCTTCTAGGTTGTGAAATTTGTTGGCATATAAGTGCTCATAGTATTCTTTTATTTATTTATTTATTTATTTGTATTTCTGCAGTATCCATTAAGATTTCTTCTTTTTCATTTCTTATTTTGTTTATTTGGGTTTTTTCTCTCCTCTTCTTGGTGAGTCTGGCCAGAGGTTTGTCAATGTTGTTTACCTTTTGAAACAACCAACTCCTGGTTTTATTCATTTCTTCTATTTTTTTGCATCTCTATTTTATTGATTTCCTCTCTCGTCTTTATGATTTCCTTCCTTCCGCTGACTTTATGTTTTGTTTGTTCCTTTTCTAATTTATTTAGGTGGTGAGGTAAGCTATCGATTTGAGATTTTTCCTCTTTTTTGAGGAAGGCCTGTATCACTATGAATTTCCCTCTGAGCATTGCTTTTGTGGCGTCCCATAGATTTTGAATGGTTGTATCTTCACTATCATTTGTCTTGAGGTATTTTTTAATACCTCTTTTGATTTCCTCACTGACCCATTGGGTTTTAAGTAGCATGTTGTGTAGTATCCATGTAGTCGGTTTTTTCTCATTTCTTTTCCTGTGGTTGATTTCTAGTTTCATGCCATTGTGGTCAGAGAAGATTCTTGAAACAATTTCTATATTCTTAAAAGTTGTTGAGGTTAGCTTTGTGCCCCAGTATGTGATCAATTCTTGAGAATGTTCCATATGCATTTCAGAAGAATGTATGTTCTGATTTTTTTGGATGTAATGTCCTGAAGATGTCAATTAAGTCTAACTTTTCTATTGTTTCCTTTAGGATCTCTGTTGCCTTATTGATTTTCTATGTATAGGATCTGTCCATTGATTTGAGTGGGGGTATTAAAGTCTCTTATTATTGTACTCCCATCAATTTCTCCTTTTATGTCTTAGTATTTGCTGTATGTATCTGGGTACTCTGACATTAGAGGCATATATATTGATGACTGTAATATCCTCTTCTTGAATGGATCCGTTATCATTAAATAGTGTCCTTCTTTTTCTTTATGGCCTTCATTTTAAAGCCTTATTTTGTATGATATAAGCATTGCAACTCCTGCTTTCCTGTATTGTCCACTGGCATGAGATATCTTTTCCCATCCCCTCACTTTCAATTTATATGTGTCCTTTACCCTAAGGTGAGTCTCTTGTAGACAGACGATTGTAGACTCTTGCTTTTTTAATCCAATCTGCCACTCTGTGTCTTGATTTGATCATTCAGTGCATTGACATTCAAGGTAATTATTGATAAATATATATTTACTGCCATTTTAATCCTTGTTTTCCAGTTGATTCTATGTTTCTCCTTTGTTCTTTTCTTTGGTTGGATGATTTCCATTGATTTTATGCTTGTGCATTTTTCATTTTAGTTTTTGTGAATGTAATGTTTGGTTTTGATTTGTGGTTGCCCTGCTTTTTAAGTATGTTAACTCCTTGCTATACTGGCTTGCATTAGCCTGATAGTCATATAGGCTCAAACACATTATTTTAAAAAAGAGTCTAGATTTTCTTACTCTCCTTCCCCACATTCTATGATTTTGAGGTCCTTTTTTTAGCATCTTCATGTCTGTCCTTTTGTTATTCCTTGTGTTTATCATCACTTTTACAATAGGGTTTTTTCCCTTTTATATCTGTATACTGACTGAAGTGATTTTCCAGTTGTGATTTCCTCCATCCTATTTCTTCTTCTTTTTTATTTTAAGAAGAGGCCCTTCACTATTTCTTTTAGAACTGGTTGAGTAGTCCTGTGCTCTTTTAGCTTTTGTTTTTTGGAGAAATTATTTCTCCTATTTTAAATGATATTCTTGCAGGGTAAAGTATTCTAGGCTGAAAATGTTTCCTTTTTAGAACTTTGAATATGTCTTGCCACTCTCTTCTGGCCTGTAGTTTTCTGTAGAGAAATCAGAAGATAGTCTTATAGGAGTTCCCTATAATTAACACTTGGTGATTTTCTTGCTGTTGTTAGAATCCTCTTTTCTTTAAATGTTTCCATTTTTATTATAACATGTCTTGGTGTGGGCCTGTTTGGGTTCAACTTGTTTGGGGCCTTCTGTGCTTCCTGTATCTTAATATCCATTTTCTTTAGATTTGGAAAGTTTTCAGATATAACATCTTCAAATATATTTTCAATCCCCTTTTCTTTTTCTTCTCCTTCTGAAATTCCTATTATGTGTAGATTGGCCCACTTTCTATTATCCCACATTTGCTTTCATGTTTTTTCATTTGGTTTTCTGTCTGCTGTCCTGATTGGGTGATTTCCATTATTCTATCTTCCAAGTCATTTTTCATTCTGCTCTTCAGTGCCTTTGACTCAGTTTGCATCTCTGCAAGTGAATTTTCTAATTTTTCTTGGTTCCTCCTTATATTTTCTAGTTTCTTTCTAAAGGAATCTGACTACTGTTTATATCTGCTCTTAATTCCTTCAGTATTTTCATTATCTCCCTGTTGAACTCAGTGTCTATTACACTGCAGAGGTCTGGTTCATTGTTTGCTGCTTTAGGTGAATTCTCCTATTCTTTTAACTGGGAATGGTCCTTGAGCTTCTTCATTTTGCTTGTTTTTCTTTTGCTGTGAGTTTAGGGAAATCAAACTATAGTCTTGGAGGGCTATTTCTATGCAAGAGCAGCCCTTTGTGTTTTGTGGCAGGTTACTATTTATTTTTGGCACGGGAGTTTGGATATTTGCTGTCTCTTTCTTCAGTGTGAGCAGGCTGCTATCCCCAGGGTGCTGAGTGTGTCTTCAGGGAGAAGGAAGCAATGGGTAGGGCTAGTTTTTAGTGGCTGCTTGCTGGGCTCTTGACATTACAAGGACCTGCAGGAAGGTGGTGAAGGTACTCCTAGTTGCAGGACCCTGGAAGGTGGCAATGAGCCTCAGGCAGATTTAGGCAGTGCCTGGATCATTTGGCAGTGGCAGCAGCCACCTGTAACCAGCACAAGAGGTGCCCAGTCTCCAGCAGCACAAGCAAATAGCCTCTTACCACCCGTAGCCTGCACCAGAGGCACCCCAACATCTGTAGAGTCCATGTGTGCAGTGAAATAGATTTATATCGTGCTCTGCCCCTCCTCCTCTCACCCTCTCAAACAATGGTGCCTTGCCTCTCCTGTGGGCCCAGACCTCCTCCAGGGTTTCCTCTGCTGTGGCATTCTGCTCCTCAGCCAGTGGCACACCACTCCCTAGCCCCTCAGGCTGTCTCCACACAGCCATCCCTAGTCATTTTCCTGGAACTGACCTCTGGAGCCTGAGTCTCAGTGCCCAGCCCCTGCCCAAGTGTCTCAGGCTGTGGTGTCTGGGGCAGTGGTGCAGATGATCTGTGCATCTCTCATTCAACTTTGCCCTCCTCAGTCCAGCTGCAGTGCTTTTCTCTGCGACTTTAAGATCCCTCTGTCTTGGCTGTTCTCCCCATCAGTTAGGTGGCTTCCCAGGGTACAGCTTCCTTTTCTCTTTTGCAGATCCTTCTCAAGAATGCTAGCCCCATCCTGATTCCCTTTCTCTCTCTCTCTTTTTTTCTTTTTTTCTAATCAGTTTTGTGGAGAATTTCTTGCCCTTTCTGGAGGTTTAAGTTCTGCCAGCATTCAGATGTTTTGTGCAAATCGCTCTACAGGTGTATTTTTTTGATGCGTTTGTGGGAGAATGTGAGCAAGACATCTTACTCCTCCAACATCTTGATCCTTCTATGTTCCTCTTAATTTCAGTTTGGCATAAATAATAGTTGATACATTAGTGGTAAAAAGAAATGCCCATACAGAAATGGGTGCATGTGAAATTGGTGAAGGATGAATAAAGTCCATTGACTTTCCTTGTCAGCATCCTCATCTTAACACTGTACCATAGTTTTTACAAGATGTTACCACTCTAGGAAACTATATATATATAGGATTTCTCTGTATTTTTTCTTATAACTACATGTGAATCTACATTATTCCTAGAGAGTAGCTGCACAGTAGTGTTTAGTGTCAGAGAGTATCAGCTTCAATCCCATGTGTGTGATCTCTTAACCTCCCAGAGCCTCAGACCTTCAGGTACACAATAAGGGTAAAGGTAGCTCCTATCCCAGAGGCTACTTTTCTGGCTTATTTAGTTTTTATTTGCTTATGTTACCCAGGGTCAGTTTCTGTTGCTTACAACAACACCAGTTTGACTTAAATATAGGATATTACTTTATAGTAGGATATCAGGTGACCAAGATAATATATTTTATCATCTAGTTAAAGGTATAAATGACTAGTTGGCAGCAAGATAAATCTTCTACTGAAAAACTAGACAAAATACATACATAGAAAAGCTGAATTTTACAAAACCATGCTTTTTTTTCAAGATTAGAGAAAGAACTACAAAAGATGGGTGGCAAAAGGTCCTAGAGAAAAGTAAAACACATTTGGATGAGTCCAATATATCACACTGCTTTTCCCTTAAGATTTTGATAGCTTGCAAGAAGCATAGACACAAGTTGAGAACATGAGAAGAAAGCCAAGCTGAAGGCAGGAGCTAGGCAGAGTTCCTGCTGGAAAATAAGCTGGTGCTCAAGGATAGCAAGGCTCTCAGGACACACAGATCCAAGACCTGGGTGAGAGGTCAGGCACAGAGACACGAGTTCACATTCTGCTGTTTTCACCCAGAGATGTTTGCTGATTGCTAAGTGGGGAATCATAAAAGGCCAAGGAGACAAGCAGAAAACTCTTCTAGATGTCAAAGAGAGAGCATCACTTTCATCTCACAGTGCTAAGAAGACAAAACTGGAGCACAGGACTCCTTAGGAAAAGGGACAAAGAGAGGAAGAGAGCGAGTTTTGAGATGATAAAAGAAACGGACTGGTTTAAAATGTTCCTCCCCTAATATATCTTCCCACTACAAGCTAAAATAAAACAATATTCTGGAAGAATGTAGTGTCATATAGAGGCTCTCTATTCCATCATTCAGGGAAAAATTCCAAAAGTAGCATGCATACTATGAAATAAAATACAGAGAAAAAGCAGAAAATAGAAACAGATCTATGGATGACTCATATATTACCATCTTAAGCTATGGATTTTAAAATAACTCTGATTAATGTGTTCAAGAAAATAAATAACAAAAATTTTTAAAAACCTGAAAGGGAGAATTTTAGGGAGAATTAGAATCTATAATTGTTTTGAAACTGGACATTATAGAACTCAAAATGCAATCACTGAAATTACATATTCAAGAGATGAGTCTTAGTGCAGATCGGACACAGATGAAATGAAGAAAAGTGGACTGTATAAGTGCATAGAAAATACCCAGGCTGAATTTTGAATTGGGTAAAAATGAATAGAAATTATATACATGATCATAAGATTAAGCAGATGTGTAACTACAATCCCAAAATATATGAAGTAGAGAATGGGGGGGGTGAAGCCCAATTTTATACAATAATGGCCAAGAATGTTCCAAAACTGATTAAAAAATATAAAATCATATATTGAAAAATTTTATGAACCATTAGAATGTTAAATGAAAAGAAAGCCACATCCAGAGACATCTTAATGAAACCATTGAGAGTCTAAAACAAAGAGAAAAACTTAAAAGCAACCACAATAAACTATTTCAAAGGACTAACACTAAGTAACACTAAGACTGACAAGCATGATTAATAAAAAGAAAGCCATACCTAGGTTCTTAAAACAAAAAGAAAATCTGCCAGGAAGTAGGAGGCATTGCCTTCAAGGAGCAAAGAGTAAGAATGGCAACTGACTTCTCAACAGAAACAATTGAATCCAGTAGAAAAAGGAATGATACTGTAAAGTAGTAAAGAAACTAATATCTAACCTAGAATTCTCTGCCCAGTGAAACTACCATTCAAAAGTGAGGATGAAATACTTCCCCAAACAAACAAAAATCAGCCTAAACTAAAATAAGAAAGAGGATTTATAGGTTAGCATAAAAACGACCGTGTTCAGAAGTACAGATTCAGGAACAAAAATAAATGTGTAAATATATGGGTCAATCTCAAGAATTATTAAGGATACAGAAGAGTAGAAATACTGTCTAGTTGTATTTAAAATATATTCAAAAATAAAATATACCAATAATATGAAAAGTGAGAGGTGAAATGGAGTAACATTATTCTATGGTAAATGAGCTGTGGTGAAAGTGGGGAAGTGCTAATTATACTAGACAAATACACAGTAAGGACTCAGGGATGCATGTTATAACATCTAGTTAACTATTCAAACAATAGCAATGGAATGCATGACAAGCTAAGGAGAGGGCATATATAACAAAAAACATATGGAGTAATATAAAAGGAAGCAGGAAAGCAGAGAAAATGAAACCTAGAAAGGTAAAAAAAATGCAAGAGAAAGCAAAGAGTAAAATTGTAGGTATAAACTCAAATATGTCAGTATTTACATAAAATATAAATTGACTAAATACTCCAGTTAAAAAAATAATGTCTTACTGGATTATTTTAAAATCTGTGCTGTGAAAGAGAATCTCACTCTACATAAAAATACAAATAAGCTGAACATCAAAGCATGGAAAAATACATACATACACACAATAATCAAAAGACTGGAGGTTTACCTACAAATATCATACAGTCAATTTCAAAGAAAGAAGCACTACTGGAAATAGAGAGGGATTGCTTGTAGTGGTGAAGAATCTATCAGGAAGACATGACAATTTTAAATGTGCATGTACCTAAGGAACATATATTCAAAACATGCACAACATACATTGATAGAAATTTAAAAAAAGGAAATAGAAAATCTGCAATTGCTTTGATAGGGTTTAACATGCCTCTCTCTGTAACAGAATATGCAGACAAAATGCCAAAAAGGATATAAAACCTTTTTGCACTGTGATTAACAAACTTGACCTAATTTACATGAACAATGTACCCGACAACTGCAGAATTTGCATACTTTCCAAATATCATAAAACATTTTATATATATTATATTATATATATATAAACACACACACACACATGCAAACACAGAAACATATCACAATGTGTGGCATGCACCTGAGCCAGGCTTAGAAGACAATTTATGGTCTTAAATGTGCATGTAAGAAAGAAAAGAGCTGAAACATCAATGGCCTAAACCTCAAATTCTGTACTCTACAAAACTCTCCTTCATAAGTGAAGTTGAAATAAAGACTTTCTTAGTCAAACAAAATTGAGGGAATTTGTTGCCAGTAGACCTGTCTTGCAAGAGATGTTCAAAGACCTTCGTTAGAGAAAAGCAAAATTATACAGATCAGAAATTCAGATCTACATAAAGGAAGCACAGTGAAGAAGAAACAGATAACAGTAAAATAAAAACCTTCATATTTTTGATTCTTAACTCATCTAACAGATAACAGTTTGTTCAAAATAATAATAGCAACAATGTATTTGATTATACATACATATGTATGCATTATACATAATACATGAATGTATGCTTCTGTATGCTTAAATATGAGTGAAGTAAATGACAGCAGTGATACAAAGAATGGGAGGGAGAATTACATTTGTTTTGTCATCATAAGGTACTTTCACTATTCATGAAGTAATGTAACTTGAAAATGGACCTGTTTCAGTTGTAAATGTATATTGCAAACTCTAGGGCAATCACTAACAAAATTAAAAAAGGAAGTATAACTAATATTTGAAGATAGGGGAAAATGGAATAATATAAAATGCTCATTTAAAACCACAAAATACAGAAAAATAGTGGACCAAAAAGACAGGAACAAAAAACAAGATAATAAATAGAAAACAGCAATGAGTATGGCAGATACTAATCCAACCATATCTGTAATCACCCTGAACACCAATGGTTTAAAAGACAGATTGTCAAAATGGATCAAAAAAACAAGACCCAATATGGTGTTTTCTGCAAAAAAAACAAAAACAAAAAAAAAATCCGCTTTAGATATAAAGAAATATATACCACGCTGATATTAATCAAATGAAAGCAAGAGAAACTATATTAATCAGACATAGCTGACTTCAAAGCAAGAAGTTATCAGGACAACTTAAGAGTGAAATACTGAAAACTTGTCACCAAAACTAGAAACAAGAGAATGACAGTCATTATTCAAAACTGTATTGGAGGTCCTGACCAAGGAAGTAAAAATAAATATAATAGCAATTGAAAAAGACAAAGTAAATTCTCATAGTATATGTAGAAAAGTGAAAAGAACACATAAGCTAGTAGAATTAATGAGAATTCAGTATCACTGCCACATACATGTTAATATACAAAAGCAACTGCCAGTAATAAGTAACTAGAAACTGAAATGGAAAAAACTGGTAATATTTAAACTATCAATTGAAATAGGAGTAAATCTAACAAAAGACATATATGATACCTATAGAGGAAAATAACAAAATTATAAAAATTTAAAAGCACTCGATAAATAGCATACATCACATTCATGAGTTTTAAGACATGTTATTAGAAAGATGTCAATCCTCCAAAATTGATATAGATCCTGTCCAATCTCATAAAAAATCCTAGCAGATTAAAAAAAAAAAGCCAATAAGCTGGTTTAAAAATGTATTTGGGGGAGGAGTTCCCATCGTGGCTCAGTGGGTAATGAATCCGACAAGGAACCATGGGGTTGCAGGTTCTATCCCTGGCCTTGCTCCGTGGGTTAAAGATCCAGTGTTGCAGTGAGCTGTGGTGTAGATTGCAGACGCGGCTCGGATCCCGTGTTGCTGTGGCTGTGGTGTAGGCTGGCAGCTACAGCTCCAATTCGACCCCTAGCCTGGGAACCTCCATATGTCCTTGGAGCGGCCATAGAAAAGGCAAAAAGACCAAAAAAAATGTATGTGGGGGAATTCCCATTGTGGCTAAGTGATAGCAAACCCAACTAGTATCCATGAGGATGCGGTTCGATCGCTGCCCTTGCTTAGTAGGTTAAAAGAGATCCAGTGTTGCCATGAGCTGTGGTGTCGGTCACAGACACATGGATTGGATCCCGCACTGCTGTGGCTATGGCTTAGGCTGGAGGCTACAGCTCTGATTACACCCCTGGCATGGAGGCCTCCCTGTGCTGAGGATGCAGCCAAAAAAATTTTTTTTAATTTAAAAAAAAAGATGTATGTGAGGAAAAAGGAAGACTCAGGAAACTGGAGGCTCACAGGACCCAAGGTAGGGACACTGTGATGCTAAGTAATTAAGACAATAGGCACTGCATGGGGATAGCCCAGGTCTACAACCTTGGCACTATTGACACTGGGGATGGCGATTCTCTATTACAGAGCTGTCCTGTGTGATGTGGGATGTTCCCAAGCAGCCCTGGCCTCTAGTCCTTAAGTGCTAGCAATACACAACACCCCCCCCACACACACACACCACCACACACACACCACCACCACCAACAAAATATCTCCAGAAATTGCAAAATGCCCCTGAAGGGTGCAAAATCTCCCCCAGTTGAGAACTACTGGAATAGACAAATAGAGCTCATAAAACACACATAGAGAATGAGAAACAGACCATACACACATGGTTCCTTGATTCATGACAAAGGCATTGCTTCATACTGTTGAAAAAACTCAATTCCAAATGATCTGTAGATCTAATTGTTCAAGGTGAAAATTAAAACAAAATTTCTAGATGACGCTAAAGGAGAATATCTCATGGCCTTGGGCTAGACAATGATTTCTTAAATAGGAGACATAACAGTACAAACCACGAAGAGGGAGAGATGATTTATTGGACTTTATTTTTTTATTTTATTATTATTATTATTTTTTTGTCTCTTTGCTATTTCTTTGGGCCGCTCCCGCAGCATATGGAGGTTCCCAGGCTAGGGGTCAAATCGGAGCTGTAGCCACCGGCCTATGCCAGAGCCACAGCAATGCAGGATCCGAGCTGCGTCTGCAACCTACACCACAGCTCACGGCAACGCCGGATCGTTAACCCACTGAGCAAGGGCAGGGACCAAACCCGAAACCTCATGGTTCCTAGTCGGATTCATTAACCACTGCGCCACGACGGGAACTCCTATTGGACTTTATTAAAGTAAGAACTTCTGTTCAGCAAATGACACATTATGGAGTAAAAAGGAAAACCACAATGTTGGATAAGATATTTCTAATACAAATATCTGACAAGGACCATTGACCAGAATAAATACAGAACTCACACAGTAAGAAAGGCAGATAACCCAGAAGAAAAATTGGCAAAGGGCTTGAGACATTTCTCCAAAAGAGAATATTCATGCGGCAATAAATGTAAGACTAGGGACACTGCCTCATCAGTCATTAGAAAAATACAAATTAAAATCACATGAGATACTACTGCAATTCTACTAAAATGGCTAAAATGTAAAAGTCAGACAAGGCCGGGTGTTGGTGAGGATTTGGAACTGAAACACCTGCATGATGCTGGCGGGTGTATATACAGGCACAAGCACTGTGGACCTGTGGACACTTTGGCAATGCTCATGAAAAGTGAACCTTCCCCAAGTTCTCCTGTAGGAGGTGGTTTGGTGACCCACCCGGATCACCTTTACAGGCCAGGGCACCCACTTCCAGCTTTGTTCCAGAGAACAACTGTGCCGATGGGAGCTGCCGCAACTGGAAACACCCACAATGCTGGGCTCACCCCCTGGTGGGGGGCGCCCACAGCCAGTTCCTGGCTAACTGAAAGTTACAAAACTCCTCAGGGGGTGACTCTGCAGTGCCATTCATCCCCAGAGCCCCATGGAATCAGGCTGCTGGGAACTCCAGCTGCAAGTGTAGTTTGGCTTCCCCCATGCCCTCACGTCCTTACAGGTTTCTCCAGAGAGTGTGCTTTCTATATGTCACCTGCTCTACAATACTCATCTCAGGCTCTGCCTCTGGTCATGTGACCCCAGACACTCAGATGTACTCCACAGAAATGTATGACTCTGTGCAGCTGGGACACAAGCCAGGATGCTCACAGCAATGCCAGTTGTAACAGGCATCCCAGATGTCCATCAACATATAGGGGATAAATCAGTTTCTTCTCATGGTGGAATATTACACTGCAATGAAAGGGAACACAGTACACTACACCACACCAACACACGTGCCTCCCCAAACATACTGATGAGGGAAAGAAGTTGGACACGAAAGAAAGCATGTTCTACATGTACATTTATATAAAGCTCAGAACAATCGGTGAGCCCTAAATGACAGGACTTCTGAGCAAGCTCACTTTCTGAGAAGGTAGTAATTGGAGGGGTCAATGGGGGTGCTTCTGAGATGCTAATAATGTCCTCTTTCTTGCTTTGGGTATGTACATGCTCATTAACTCTATAAGTATCATTTAGACCCCTACATATGTAGGTTATATATAATAAAATCCATTTTAAAAAAGGGATCACATTCTTAAATATTCAGTAATAAATCATACAAATGCACTGCAGGTTTACTTCCTCACTCAGCCCCAAGAATTTTCCATCTCAATCACTCATCCAGCAGAGAGTCAATGAACACTAACCATGCACCAGGCACTGTTCTGAGCTCTGGGGATGAAGCTGTGAAATAAGACACCCTGGCTCTAATGGAGCTTACAACCTCGGCAAGGCTCTTACCTGGAATCCATCACCTGTCTGTTTGCCTGGGAGGCTCATGGAGCATAGAGAGAGGTGTTTATTCAAAAACACATGTGCAAGGGAGTTCCTGCTGTGGCACAGTGGAAACTAATCTGACTAGGAACCATGAGGTTGCAGATTCGATCCCTGGTCTCACTCAGTGGGTTAAGGATCTGGCATTGCCATGAGTTGTGATGTTGGTAACAGAGGCAGCTCAGATCCTGCATTGCTGTGGCTGTGGTGTAGGCTGGCTGCTGTATCTCTGATTGGACCCCTAGCCTGGGAACCTTCATATGCTGCAAGTGCAGCCCTAAAAAGCAAAAAATAAAAATAAAAACAGGTGTGCAAGGATAATCTTTGAGATAATAACTTGTGACAGAACAGAAACAGGAGCTTATGGAAGACTGCCTTTCAGGTTCATCTCCCCAAAATAACCTGCAATCACCCACTGAGATATCAGCAGTGAACCCCATAGGCTAAAGAGGAGGAGGTCACCCCCCAAGCCACCTCAACCTCCAGAACTTTTGTGCCCTAAAGGGAGAGTAAATTGTCTCCAAAACATGAATTTCTCTCCAGCCTGCTAGGATTCGGCCTCAAATTCATATTCATATTCTATTCAGTAGGAAGAAAATTTAAAAGTAGGACATTCCTCAGATTCCCACCTCTGTGCATGGGTCCCCCCTGCACCCAGTGCAGCAGCAACAGTAGTAAGAAAGAGGATGTAGGACAGGCAGGGAAGGACTCCCAACCCTCAGCTGAGATGAACACAGGGCAAGGGTGGCTGGGAGTGAGCATGGGCACTTCCTGGGTTTTGAAAGTATTAGTCAATCTTACAATTGAGCTTTTCTGACCTACAAAACTTCAATTTCATAAAGGTTCACTGAAAATTCACTCAGCACTAAGCACATGGCCCTGTCGGTCAGCAGAGTGCTCCCCTCCTCCACACCCTGACCCCTTCCAAGAGGTTTCCTTCTGTTTGGAAACCCCTCAATGACCCTCATGAAAGCTTCTCCAGGCCAAGGGGGCTGGGACAGCCTGACCTCCTCCCTGCATTCCCAATGGACACCCCATAAGTGAGAGAGTGAGTCCCTCCAAACAACCAGATGCTGCCCAAATCCCGTGAGCACCATGAATGAAGCACAGAGCAGTATCTCATTTCCTCACAGACATGGCTCCATCCCATCTGATGGGCATCTAAGTGAGGTCCCACCCAGAGCACGAGCAGCCCCAGTGCCCAGGAGAAGGTGCACTGACCAGAGCAGAAAGTACAGCCAACTTCCAGGTCCCTCCTCATGAGATAAAAAGTGTGTGTCTGTGTGTCTATAAGAGATAGGCACAGGAAGCAGTAGACTGGCTACAGAGGATGGCCCTCACCATGGCTGGTGGGCAACATCCAAACCCTAAGGCCCAAATAGAACAAAAAGGTACAAGAAGGGTGAACTCACTCTGTCTGCTGAGCTCAGATACCCATCTTCTCCCCTGGACACCAGGGCTCCTGCTCCTCAGGCCTTCAGACTCGATGAGTTACAGCACAGGGTTTTCTGGTTCTGCAGCTTGCAGATTGCAGACTGGGAGTTCTGACCTCCATTATCACATGAGCCAATTCTTATCTTTATACATACACATACATTAAAAATGTAGGTATTTATGTATGTATATATGTGTGTGTAATATATCAGAGGTATAAGTATGTATGTGTATAATATATATGTCCTATTGGTTCTTTTTCTCTGGAGAAACAGAATAGCCCTACAGTAGCCCTAATACACAGGGCTATTAATTAGGATGATCTAAATATGTCCTTTGCCCTACTTGCCCTGTAGTTGAAAAGTCAAAATGTATATTCATTAAAATTAGGTTCTCAAAGTGCCTCCTGCCAAGTATACTTCCTGGCGCTTGAATAAAATCATTTAATCACAGATTTTGCATATCTCTCTTAAGGAAGACTAACTTAATGCTCATGCAATTCAAATTGCTATTCAGCTGTGTGCAATTTCAGTGACAACCGTCCCCATTTGCACATTCATGCATCGCTAACCACAGGCTGTGGCATGAGGCCAACAGAGGGAAGGCCATCCTCCAAAGGGGCAAGTGTGGGACCCTCACAGCAGCCGGCAGAGTGGAACACATTTGGCCTTGTTCGCTGGGTGTGCATTGCCCCAACCCCAGTGCAAGGCTGCATGGAGAAGAGAGGGGAGTCCTAACCCCCCCCCAACTCCTCTGTTGGAATGTTAGCCCTCTCAAACATCCCAGCCCACTCACCTTCAGCTCCTGCCCTCACCTGCGGCACCAATGTCTTCATCAGCCAGTCCCTTTCACAAGGCAGATGAAGGCATCATCTAAAAAGACAGGACAAACTGGTTTCAAAGGAAACATGAAAGTCTTGCAAATGATGCAGGATTTTATGAAGTCAATAATGTGATTTTAGAAAACACAGACTCTCTTGCAGAGGCAATCCCAAATGAGGACATGGCAGAGTCAAGAACTGAAAAGAACAATTACATGAATGATGACAATGCAGATATTGTCAAAGAAAAATTATTTGAATTAGGAAATGTTCTTGGCAGAGCAGTCACAGAGACTTTATAATGGGCAATTAGGAAGGGAATGGGTAAAAAAAATTGTGGTATATTCATAGTATGAAATAGTACATGGTAATAACTAAGAGTGAACTGCAAAGAAGAGCAATTTGTACGAATATCACAGATGCTGTGTTTAGTGAAAAGCCAGATGCAAAATAACACATGATGGTAATTCCATTTACATGAAGTTCAGGAGCAGGGTATCTTATTTATGGTCAGGGAAGTCCTCAGTGGGGAGGAGCTGCTGACTGTGAACCAGCACAAGAGACAACTCTGGGATGATGGAAATGTTCTACATCTATATTTGGATGTCACCAGATATAAAAAGGGTCACTGAGCTGAATTCTTAAGATGTTTACACTTCACCATAAGTTACACCGTAATTAAACATTTTAAGTGTATTCTTGTGTAAGTGATGAAACCCTTGAATGACTCTTCAAAAACGTCTTTTTGGTTCTATGAAAGCAAGCATAAAATGAGGGATATCTTATTGTACTGTTATCCAACCTTGTTAGGAAAATTATACGCACACACAAAAAAATGCAATTCTTGCCACTCACAAAAAGACAAATATTGTCTGATGACACCCTTATATGAGGTACCCAGAGCAGCCCAATTCACAGACAGAAGGCTGGGGGAGGGGAAGCATGAGGGCTTAGTGTTTAATGGGGACAGAGCTGCAGTTTGGGAAGATGAAAATAGTTCTGGAGATGGAAGATGGTGATGGCAGCACAACAACGTGAATGCCAATGTCCAGTTACTGCCACTAAACAGTCCACTGAAAAATGGTTAAAATGGTAAATTTTGTGTTATGTATATTTCACCACAATAAAAATTTGGGAAAAATCAACACCTGACTCTTTCTCCATTTTAAAATTAGCTTAGAGTTGTGATTACTATCTAAGGAGTAAATGTAAGATCAAATTATTTTCCTAATTTTCACTTCATTGTTTTAAGGTGAAGTTTCAATCAAGTTTTTGTTTTTAGTTTTTTTAGAAACACTTAATAACAAAAATCCACAACCCACTGTTAGTGAAGTCCCTTATGAGGCCTTTTGCCAAAGGCCAAGTATCCTAGCATTACAAGGACCTGCAGGGACAGGAGCCAGAGTCTGAGGGACCCGCCAAGTTAATTCAAATTTGTTTTTCTTAAAATATATTTTAAACATCCCCCCCAATTTGTATAATAAAGAGCAACATGCCTTCTTACAGGCCACATATAACAAATTAGAACACAAATTAGACTGTGTGCAGACACTGGAATAAAGTTCCCCACAATTTCTGTGCAAAATTTAATTTCTCTAAACATGTCTCACGGGTTAAGAAGGCTAAAGCTCTGCTTTGGGCATTCTCAAGAGTCAATGAGTTTTTCTAAAAATTTATTTTATTGAAATACAGCTTATTTATAATGTCATGTTAATTTTTGCTATACAACATGATTCAGTTATACATAAACATAATTCTTTTTTATTATAGTTTATCACAGGAGATTGGCAATAGTTCCAGTAGGTCCTTGTTGTTTACCCACCCTATATGTATAATCTGCATTTGCTAATTCCAAACTCCCAATCCATCCCTCCCCCATTCCCCCTTGACAACCACAAGTTTGTTTTCTGTTTGTTAGTCTGTTTATGTTTTGTAAATAAGTTCACTTGTGTCATATTTTAGAGTCCACATACAAGTGATACCATATATTTGTCTTTGACATACTTCACTTAGTATGATAATCTCTAAATCTATTCATGTTGCTGCAAATGGCATTATTCATTCTTTTTTTATGGCTGAGTTATAGTCCACTGTGTGTGTGTGTGTACCAAAGAAGAGTCAATGATTTTTTTCATTGTACTTACAGAAAATCATAAAAGTGAGCACACCAGATAGCCTTTCTCAATCACATTCAGGAAATACTAGGAGGCACCTTGCATGGCATATACCAGTACTGTGTAGAAGTATGTCTAAGAGTGTGAAACACTGTACAGCTAAGCTGTAGGTAAAACCGCTACGATGCTCATAACCTCGACAGCAGCTAAAATCTGTGGAGTGGCCACTCTGTCCCAGTCCCATTCTGAGCATATTATTTTCATTATCTCATCTAAATCCCCAAAACAATCCCATGAGGTAGATGGTCTTAATATCCCAATTTACAAAGAGAGAAACTGAGGAGGTGAGGAGGGATGAAGTAACCTGTCAAGACCACAGAGCTGGTTAGCAGGGGGGCAGTCTGGTCTAAACTGCTACACTATGCCATTCTGAAAGAGATGTCATCTTGAGGTCAAATCATGGTACAGGAAGTTTAGCACTTGCAATTTTAGGGTGCTCTTTGAAAAGGAATGTGAGCTGGTACTTGCTATTGTTGGCAAGGCTGACACAGCCACAGTGGACTCCCCACCCTGGTTTACTTCTCTGCTGTCACAACTTGATAATCTTAATTCTGCACAAGGGTCCACATTTGATTTTGCACTGGCTTCCACAAATCATGTACCCATCGTGCTTACTGGTAATTCATATGTAAAATTAGTTCCTACCATCCCACTTTTCATCTAATTGGTTAGTTTAATTAAAGAGATAGAAAGGTGAGGGACTGAAAACACAATTCAGGGCGATCCACCTGTGAGACTCAAAACAGTCTTAGAATCCTGCAACCACCACAAAGCTCAAAAGGAAATGTGGCATTGAGGCTGAGATAAGATGTGATCACCTTCTGCAACCTTCCAGATAGGTGCTGGGTGGCACCCACACCCACTTCCCCTTCCTCCGGGAGACCCAGGGTGCTCTAGTCTGCCACCCTGCTCCTGGTCTGCCTGCAGCTCTTTGGAGGAGGCTGCCAGGAAGACATGACCACCAGCTGACCCTCGAGGGACATGTGGGGGCTCCTCACCTCACCCCCACCCTTGTCCTTGGCATGTGGGTGCCACTCGCCAGACCCACAGCCAGATTTATTTTGAAGGACGCAGCACTGTGTGGACCCTGGACTCACTGCACCCTGTTAAGGCCGCTACATAAACTTTAAGATTCTGGCACACCAGGCACAGAAATCTATTCTTCCTGCTCCCAAGACAAGCCCTAAGTCCCCTTGCTTGTTAAACCAGCCACCTACTCAGTCCAAACTGTGGCCTGCCTTCCAGCGTCCTGTCCCCACTTCCAACTTCCCCCCGGAACTCACAGGGCTTCCAACAAACAGGTCTGCCCACTCCTCAGACAGAGGGGGATGAGCCAATCAGTGCAGCTCATTCCTGGGCATGTGATCCAGCTCAGCCAATCAGAGTGACTTTCCCTTAGGCATGATTGCGCTCTCTCAGCTGGGCAGGATCCTGTGAGGTGCTGAGGAGGCCAGTCTGCTGGTCCAGGGCCCAGGACACGTCTGAGGGCTGGACCAAGGTAGCCCTGGAGACACCGGCAGTCACTGAACTCAAGACACAGTTCAGTGTGACACAGCCACAGTGGATGCCCCACCCTGGTAAAAGGCCCCCGCTACAGCCCCCAAGTTCCTCCTACCCCCGCGGGCCCCCTGGCCCTGTGACGCCATGGTCCCTGCGGTGCACGGCGGGGAAGCACGCTTTTCTGGAGGTGAGGACCGAGTGAAGGTAAACCACCTCCTGACTTTGTATACTGACTGTAGGTTGAGGTGATGGTGCTTTCCGGAGAGTGGGGGAAGAGAACATGGGAGGTGGGCAGATTTTGGCTCTCACGTGCTGTTCTAATGGGACCCCCAGGAGAATTTCTGTCGCATGGAGTGGTGTTTTCTTGGCATGGTGGAGGTCGCTCTGGAGAAACCTTGAGTAAAGCAGATGGCAGGGCTGGGCCTGTGATGTGTGATCCCCGGCCCATCTGCACAGTGTAGCAGGTGCTCTTGGGAAGGACACCAGGGCCAGAGGGCATGCGCCAGCCTCCGTGGTGGTCATCACATTTGATCCTTGAAAATGTGTCAGAAATAGACAAATATGTTCATCTCAGCTGCCTTTTAAGGGAAAGGGGTGCCTGGCTGTATGCTGGGTCTGGATGGGTTTGGTCTGAGGTACTAGAGCCACTTTTTTCGCGAGTCTGATGCTCTGAGCATTTGGACCTCCAGGACACGTCTGAGGAAGGGGCAAGAAATAGGGAGTGAGTCAGAGGGTCCCAGGTGGAGGGATGGGTTGGGGTAGGGTCAGAGCATTGTAAGAGCAGTGTTACCTACTCTTCCAGCTGAAGTTGTTTCTCAATCGTTCGCTGTATTCCAGTGCAGGTTGTTCTTTTCCCCATTCTCAACCACTCTCACCTTCAGCTTAAAAAGAGAGAAGGGCTTGCTGTAGTCACATACATTATGCATGAATAGGGTCCATTTATGGGACTGGTAAAAGAAGTTAATTTTTTCCATCAGAATCAACATGGAGCAAAACAGCCCACATTCAAAAAAGGCCCCCAGGATGCAAGGGCACCAGGAGGAGGAGCCCTCAGGGTTGACCCTCCCACTCACCTGGGGGGACAGTAGGAGTTTTTTTCTTTTGCAGAGGATTCAGTGGGCGTTGGCACTGACCTTGCCCACATCTCAGAAGACTGGGTAGTCCCAGCCAACATCAAGAACACAATAGTGAAAAGTGCCACAATAATAGCAAAATAATGCTGAGAATTATTCAGTAATTTCTAACAGCAATAGCTCTTCCTTCAGAATTGCTTAAGATTGGCATCTTTTTGGCTCAAGAGAGAACATTCCTTATTAGGGCAAAGTGAAAAGGAAAGCAACAATGCCCAAAAAGAGACAGAAAATGAAAAGCCACAAGCTTCTGCCAGTGAAGAGAAGGCAGTTTCTCTCTGCTGGTTCAAGAACAACTAGGCTGTATGGAGTACTCTATAAACAGCTGACTGTGGACTCGTTTGTTTTATCTCCCTCATTACAACATCAGTGTGTGCTGCCGAAAATGGCCAATTCTATAGCAAAGAATCATTCCTCAGAGAAGCTTCTGGGCCTCATTGCTGCTGAAAATGCTTTGGAAACAGAATTTTTTTTTTCTTTCCAGATTCCATAGGCCTCTGCCAAAGATGTGACCTGAACTGATTCTCACAGAATCCATATAAGGAAGGTTTTTACTTAATCTAGTCCAAATTTGCACTGCTTTATTCAAAAGTCATGTCCTTGAGAGGAGTTTAATATGCTGCCTCTCATCCTATCAACTCACCCAGTAATCCACTGTTTAACTAACCATCAACCGAAGCAACATCTAGAAGACCTGTGCTATGTTTCAGGCTGTGCTGTGCAGTCTGCAAGCAGCCTTCACTTAATCTTTGTAACAACACTATCGGGTAGGCATTTTTCATTATCCTCATTTTACCCATGAAGAATGGATGCACAAAGATGTTAACTACCTTGCCAAGATGGAAGGAAAAAGGCTGGGTTTGATGGGCTCCTGACTGCAGATATGTAACCCACACTATGCCACTTCCCAGCATACACTTCCTATGTTAATCACCTATAAGTCCGTTTGGAATATTCACTTGTTCATTCATTCATGTATTCACTTAACCTTGATTAGGTGCTTCTAGCTTCCAGGGATACAAAGATAGGTGAAATCAGACTCCTTATTTCAAGAAAGACACCATCAGGCTGAGAATAGTTTTGAAATGTGAAGGATAAAATCTTCATTCATTCATTTTCTTAATTTGTGCTGGGTTTACCATATTAGAGGTTTGTGTTTTATTTTTGCTGGGTTTACCATATTAGAGGTTTGTGTTTTATTTGTTTGTTTTTTCTGTGCTTGGAAGCAGAGAGACCTGCAATTGCAGACTGTAATTTTTTCATTGTTCCATTTTTCTCTCTATTGTATTTTGCATTCAGAACCCACATTTTTTTTTTGCAAAATCTTCTATCTGCATCTGTCTACTGAAAATATTTGCATCCCAAACTAATAGGAAAGTAAAAGCTCCATCAAGCCAGTTACATGACATCAGTGTGTTTCACTGATTTCTAATTTTTGTGTTAGCCAGTATATGTATACCAAACATTCCAGAGGCTAGTCAGGCTACATTGAGTTTCATTTCACCTGTAGGGTTATTTTATTTTGAATGGAATTAGTGTTTTAAAATGAAGAGGTTTTATATAAAAATCCAGATTTATGGCTTCTCTTGAAAAATTGTAAGCTCTACTAAAAAAACACTGAGCTTTGAGCCAACATGACAACAAGGGCCAGTGCCAAATAGTGCCAGGCCATCCTCTTCAGTAGGGCACATCTGGTTCTTCACAGGCCACATCACTCCCTCCCTATAGTATCCCCATTATTGAGATTCTGTGCACAGTTGTCATCAATTGTCTCACCTATGTTTTTGTTTCCTTATGGTATGAGAATACTTCTGCATCTCTGTCTTTAATCAAAGATAGAAAGTAAAAATCAAGCTAAAAGGACTCGAGATTATTTTACTATCTTTTTGTATTTTTGCCTTGCTCACTTATTTTGCCTGGTCTCTGTAAATATGCCTCTGGCATGGGGTAGACAAATTCCATTGCAAATCAGACTAACAGGAGCTTATGTAATCAAGTCCTTGCAGAGAACTTAAAAGTGTGTGACTGAAAACTGCATATATTCAACATGTATCATTTATCTATTGCTGCATAACAAACTTCCCCAAAACTCAGTAGCTTAAAATAACCATAAAATAGTCACTTCTTTGGCTCTTGAGTCTGTAGGTCAGCAATTTTGCTTGGACTCAGGTATGTAGTTCTTGTGTTGGTCTCACTTGGGCTCATTTATGCATCTGTGATGGCTGGTGGTCAATGCAATAACTCATGTGGCTGAGTGTTGGCTGGCTATTGGTTGAGACAATGAAGGCCACTGGCCTTTGTGTCTCTCACCCAGCAAACTAGCCCAGGCTTGTTCCTGTGGTGGTGGTTGTGGTGGTGGTGGTAGGATTTCTGTGTTAGTCTGCTTAGGTTATCGTAATAGAAAACCATGAACTGGTAGCCTAAAACTACAGAAATTTGATTTTTTTTGTGGTTCTTGTAGCTGGAAGTCCAAGACCAAGGTGCTAGCAAATGTGGTTTCTGATGAGACCTCCCTTCCCAGCTTGCAGCCAGCTGCCTTCTCACTGGGTCCTTACATGGCCTTTTCTCTGTGTAAGCATTCTTTTTGTCACTTTTTCTTATAAGAACACCAGTCCTATTGGATCAGGGCCTCACCCTTTTGACTTCACTCAACCATAATTTCCTCCTTAAAAGCCGTATCTCCTAATACAGTCACATTGGGTGTAAGGGCTTCAACCTATAAATTTTGAAGGGCACACAGTTCAGTCCATAACAGGTCCCAAGAGCAACCAGAAGGCAAGCACCCTGTGTAACATTCACTGTTTTCTCCTTGGCCAAAACAAATCCTATGGCCAAGCTCTGAGGCAGTGGTGGGGACTACCCCTGTGCATGGATACAGGGAAGCATGAACAATTGAGGGATTGTGACAGCAAAACCCCACAGATCCCAGGCCAGTTCTGTTGAACAGCTATCTAGTTGACATAAATAGGCTTTAAGTGGATGCAGTGGTCTGCAGGTCATTCTTCAACTTCCAATTCTAGTCAGCTGACTGTTCTAAGAGGATGATGGACACCCCTTCCCCTTCCAATGGCTGGTTGAGGGGTGGGTGTGGACCAAGTGCTGGACAAAATGGAAATATAGTCTGAGAGTACTTAGGGGAAGGGTTTGGGGAAAGAGAAGTTCCTTCTGCTGGACATTGTTGATACCTGGGCAGCTGCAGCCACTATGCTGTCCACTTGAGGATGAAGCCAATAGAGGGGAAAGGAGCCCCAAGAAATGCATAGAAATGCACCAGAGCCTGATGTGCACATGTGGATCCCATTCTGCCTGTGGGTTTCTTATTGCACGATGTCATAAATGTCCTTGTTGTTTGGAGTGGCCTGAGTCGTGGTGTTTTGTCACTTAGATGTAAGGCATACCAACCAACAATGATACTGACAGGAGAGGTTAACCCATGCAGAGTCACAGAGAGCAAGCAGGCTTCCTGAGGGGTCCAGAATCCCCTTCTCACACTGGCCTTGTGCAGGCTCCTGTCTCAGCTTCCTCTTCCAAAAGGGTAGGAAATGTCTATCCTATAAGCCCCAAACATGGATTTATGATCAGATGAGATAATGCATAGGAAAACATTTCAAACTGTATAAATTGTCAAACCAATGTAAAGAAAAGAGAAAACAGCATCTTTAAGGTTGAAAGAATTGATGGCTAATAGCTAGAATTTATGTCATATCAAAAATCCATCCATTTAGTCAAGTCTGTAAGATGACTTGTCAGATGTGTTTACTATTACAGAGACCAAAATCACCAATACCTATACAACAGACCTCCTCCTGTAATTAAAATTGCAACTAAGTCAAAAGAGTCTGAGCATTGTGTATGAGCTGAGGGTGGTTAAAGGTGGGACAGTGGGCAGAACCAAGTCTGTATCAGTCAGGATAATTTCAGCTGCAAGGAACCAACACCCAACTCACCCCAACTTAGAAAATAAAGGAATTTACTGGCTTAACTGGGAAGGGTCTAATAGTAGGGCCTCAACCAGACAATTTCAGGTGAGGCATAACTCAGTGGTTCAGTGATGCCATTAGGAACCCAGCCTCCCTCTCTCTGCCCTCTGCTTTGATGGTATCACCATCACATTCACACATGGCCAACCAATAATTGCCAGATGCATGATCAGGGAAAATCATCCATGTAGTCATTGCATTTTGCTGTGGAAAAAAGCATCAGTTTTTCAGCCCAAGTATTCAAAATATATACCAATTTTTATGTCCTTGAATCAAGATACATTTTTTAATATGCTGGGACCCTTAAGAACTTGATGAGACGCAGACGTCCTACATCACAAAGAGGTCCTATTTGTGCTGATGCAACCGATGGTCAGTTTGGAAATGACTTGCTTGAAAGCTCTCTTGCTGGAATGCAGCTTGCCTGAGTTTTGGTAAACACACATTTGAAAACTTGTTTTCATTGAGATGGGCTGAAATGCCTGGGCATCAGTTCCCCACATATGAAGAAATATGTGAATCTGAGGTGATAGCAACAGGGACCAATTCTAAATATCTCCCACTGAGATTTAAGGGAGTAAATAAAAGAAGGAAGACCTTGTTTGCATTAATTTACTATCACCCACAGTGGTTGGTATGCTCATTAGAATCTGGCATTTATAAAGAATTTTAAATTGCCCTTGGTCTTCTTGTCCTTTTGCTTAATGATGCCCCTGAGCCAGCCATAGATATTGGGACAGCTAGTACTTACATCTGTGCAGAAGTTTTTGTGCTGATTTCTACTTGAAGGTTGACAGAGCACTTGGTGTGTAGAAGGCAGAGTGGCTAAGTGCTAACAAGCATAAGCCTTATCCCCAGGATTTCGAACAACCATGGTCTGGTCTTTCTCAACCCAATTGAATATATATTTCTGTACATAAGTGAGCCAGATACCAAGTGGAAATCACATTAGATATGCAGAAACATCAGCAAACTTCAGTCTCTAGTCAAGCAGAAAGAAAGAGCTATAAATTCAAAATATCCTGACAGTACATGACATCCAATGAGATGTCAGAGATTCATGCCTGTACTCCTCAGGACTAAGGAGCTTTGGGACAAAAATCTTAAAATCAAATGTTATTTTTGTCCTATTCACTCTATTGGTAGACCCAAGAATAAAACTCCATTTCTTTAGACACTTATAGTTCCTGACTTTTCACAACTTCATCCCTCTCTCACCCCTCATTTTATTTTAATTATTCTGATAAATCACCTCTTATAAGCAGGTCACAATATATTTGACACCAAGAACTAGGTGTTTGTATGCCCAATTATTTGGATGTTCTGAGACCAATTTCCAGTGCAGGTGTGGAGCAGGGGGATGTTCCCCCAACACTACCAGGCAATCCTCCAGGATACCAGCTGACTATCCTACAGTTGAATTCAGTTCTGGCACTATCTACCTGGAAATAGCACCAAATTCCACAGGTAATGACTCAATTTGGGCTGGACTACCACCCCCACTTTAGATGCCAATTCCAAATCTGTCCTCCTCTGGTTCAAGTAATTTGCTAGAGTGGCTCACAGAACTCAGGGAAGCATTCTACTTATTAGATAACCAGTTTACTACAGAGAATACTATTAAAGGATAGGAATCAACAGCCAGATGAAGGCATACATAGCCAAGACATGGGAAAAGGGCTCAGAGCTTCCATGTTCTCTCCAAGCACCACCCTCCCCCCATGGCCACATATTTACCAGCTGGCCCCCATCTTTAGGTGCCTTTTTCTAGTCAATCCACATAACAAAAGACACCCTTTTGCTCTTATCACTTCAAAAATTCCAAGGGTTTTAGGAACTCTGCAGGAAATGGCACAGAAATATGTAGTTCTTATTATATATTTATTATAATTATAAATCACAATGTCATATCATTGCACATCCCCATATTTCTGTTTGTTTCTCCTGTGCACAGTAAATCACATAGCATACAGTCAGTGCCCAATACATATGGGCTAACATTTTGTGAACTGTATAACCATCCCTCTTGACTGTTTAGACATCTATTCCCAAATACCACTGAGATGTGATCTTCCCTGGATGGCTGAGCATGGGTTTGTGGCTGTGTCACACCATTATTTGAGCAACTGGGAAGTTATAGGACAGCATTTTTCATGTTCTCTAATGAAATTATTCCATCCTGTGACCTTTGACAGTGCTAAAGCAAAAGTAAAGAAGCAACTGTTAAGTAGCTTCTCTTTCCCTCAGAGAAGATAACTAGAAGGGATTTACTTTATCATTCCTAAAATCTCAAAAAAAGATTTGTTTTTCATAAGACATTAAAAAAAGATAATGACCTGCCAGTAAATGTACATCTGACAGTTGTTGCCTTTGCATCCTTAGAGGGAAAAACAAGATCAAGAGTTAGACATTCTGTATTCTCTTTAAACTCTTCCTCCTTCTACCCCTAAGTACAGAACATCAAAACTTCCAAAGCTGGCCTTGCTGCCATTCCTTTAACCTGAAAATGAGCAGGCAGGCCTCATCGCAGAGTAATTTTATACAACTAAAATTATTTAAATTTCTGCAGTAGACTTTTACAAAACAGTATCTGTACTAAGTCCATAGGAAGGTCTTTTAAGGAAAATAAATCAATTAAACTTTGTAAATAAGCTAAATAGATCAGGGATACAGTTTGGGCTCTTTGAGTCCAGTCCTTTTTAACAAACTCAATTTAGTCTGATGTCTTGCAGTTATAGACACTGTGGATGAATTTATCTGTACTGTTCTGAAACCACCATCCCCATTCTAAAATTAGCCTGGTCCTATATCATTCATTTAGGTACACGTGGGGATTTGTGTCTTCATTAACCAACAGTTCTTTCACATTCCTGGTCTAAAGCTTTCCATTACTGTTTCCTGGCACTGACAGATACAAGTGCTGAGAACTTTATAGTATAATTAGTGGTTGGCCCAAGAAAATGGAATTATTCTTTGCTGCCTTTGAATAATTGATTCAGATATTTAATATTTATCTCCAGTGATTCTGAGACTCTTTGCTAATCCTGCTGCTCCAAAGCATAAAAGACATTATATTTTTTCATGTTTGAAGAAACCTCTCAGTTGTAGTAATATCTAACTGATGTAATATTTAGTTGCTGGCATATCCCATGTTGGATATAAGTTGCTTTGAGTCAACTTCTTTTAATTCAAATAATTCATTTATTCTGAAATGATGAATTTGAAGAAGAAAAGAGAAATACAGTTAGTCCAGGTTACCTTATATACCCAAGAGAATTACAATATGAGAGAAGAATAAACTTGTAGAATCAATAAAGTAAGAAAATTTCAGAGCATTGAAAATACAAAAGTTTCATGCTGAATCTTCAAAATGAAAGGGTTTCAAGGACCTAGAAAAATTAGTGAAATTACAAAAGAGGCCTACATTTGTTGTACATTCTAGGTAGCTCTTTTTTTTTTTCTAGAAATAATTTAGCATATATCTCCAAAAGATAAACACTTTAAAATAATCACTTGTTTTGGTCTTTTTAGGGCCACACCTGAAGCACATGGAGGTTCCCAGGCTAGTGGTTGAATCAGAGCTGCAGCCACTGGCCTAAGCTACAGCCATAGCAACAGCAATGTGGGATCCAAGCCACATCTGTGACCTACACCACAGCTCACAGCAACTCCAGATCCTTAACTCCCTGAGTGAGGCTAGGGATTGAACCTGCATCCTCATGGATATTAGTCAGGTTTCTTTTCCACCCAGCCATGATGGGAAATCCACACAATACTATTATTACACATAACAAAAAAAAATGGCAGTAACTTCTTAATATCTCCAAATATCCAGTGAGTGTTAAAAATTCCCAGGCAGGATTTTTTTTTCTTTCTTTTAGAATTGGCTTATTCATATTAAGATCTACACCAGGCCATACCTTGGGATCTCTTTACAGTTTCTTCCACCTTTCTTTTTCATTCCTTTGCAATTTGTCAATGATGTCATAGAGTCTTCCATATTCTTAATTTTTCTGATCATATCTCTGTGGTGCCATTATATGTGCTTCTTCATTCCCTGGCTTCAGGTTCAGTATTTTGGCAAAAATTCCATACATAGTGTCATATTTTCCATCAGGAGACAAACAATGTCGGATTGTGTTTTGTTTGTTTGTTTCTTTTATTTTTCATTTTTCTGTCTTTTTGCCTTTTCTGGTGGTGCTTCCATGGCATATGGAGGTTCCCAGGCTAGGGGTCTAATCGGAGCTGTAGCTGCTGGCCTAAGCCAGAGCCACAGCAAGGCAGGATCTGAGCTGAGTCTGAGACCTACACTGCAGCTCATGGCTGTTTGTTTCTTTTAAATCCCAGCATTCCCTGGAGATGGCTGCCCCACTCAATGGCTGCATTTGAGGTTAAAAATTTTTTTTTATTTCTATCCTGTCATTCTGTTATTCTTGAGCTGTTGGAATTCATCAACATAAGGAGAAACCTTCTCAAGTAAACTATTTGATTTTAAAATAAAGGCAGGGAAAGTGCTCCCTTCCCTACCCTTATTTGCTAGTTTTCAGAATAGGGTTCTTCCAGAAGAGCCAAAGTCAAAGGAGGTTGTTGTTGTTGTTGTTGTTGTTGTTGTTTAACACATGTCTCTTAACACAGCTGGTGAGTTTCAATCCTCTGTTGTCATTGTTGTTAGTGATACTCCAAGTGTGCCAGCTCTGGCTGGGGAGGCTGCTCAAGCCAGCTTCCAAGCCCTCTGACCCAGGACCCTTCTTTTTTTGCTTCCTTTGGCAGGATCAGATCATCTAGTATCTTCTTGTACACATCCTGCCCCAGATCTGGATTCAGACAGATCTCTGAAGAGTTCTATTTTGTTTCAGTGGTGAATGTTTAGCAATCACAGTCTGGTTGCTAGAAGCATCCATTGCTAATAGATTACTCTTGGTTTCTGGGATTTTGCAATGGACAGAGGCAGGAGGTGTGTATTTTAAGCAAAAACACATCAGGAGTCTATACTGATATTTCCAATTCAAAATAAAGTTGCAGCACTTTTAACTTAAATTTCTTTATATTTTTTCCTCTAAAGTTGAAAGTCTTATTTACTGATGACATGAACACAATTTGTTTTTGCCTGTAACTTGCTTAAGTAGCTTCTAAATAGAAATACCGAGGTGGAGACAAGATGGTGGAAGAGTAGGGGGACACGCTCACCCTCTCCCACAAACACAACAAAAAAACCCACATCTACAGGATAAATGACTCACACAGAACAGCAACTAATCGCTGGCAGAAGAACCTAAACTCCAATAATGGCAAGAAGTTCGTGACATTACTAGGTAAAACAAGAAAAAAGAGAGTGAGAGAAGGTGAATCCGAGCAGGATGGGCACTCCCGAAAGGGAACTGTGGAGGAGAAAGGGATCCTGCACCCTGGAAAGTCACCTACTCGGGGGAAAGATCAAATGAACCAGAGGAATCTCCAGATGCAGAGAAGAGTGTAGCAGTAAGTTGGAGTTCTGAAAAGCAGATTGAGAACCAAAAAGGCCATCTGAACTACGGGCACAGTCACCAAAAATTGAGATGACTGGGTGGGGGCTGGGTTCCAGAGGTTAGTCTCTGAGAAAGGGCTGGGGAGGGTGGGGTGGAGCAGAAACTGCTTGGGAGGTCTAGAAACCAGTCTGTCAAGTTTGAAGGGGCAGAGACTGCCTGGGAGACTAGAAAACAAAGCTGTCACAGAGGAAGGGAGCAATATGCTAAGGGCGGGGAAGTGGAAAGCCACATCAGAGGGAACCTGGGAGAAGAGCCTGGTCTGTGCCCATGCTGGGGAGGGGAGAGAAGAAGGGGTGGGTCCCCATACAATACTCCCCACGCCACAGCAAGCTTACCAGCCCACTAGCTATCAGAAAGCTGTGCTTCCCAGCACATCCCCTCCCCCCACCCCAATACCCCCTACACACTCACTGGACCTGGGGCTGCCTGCCATCTGGGAGGGCTGGCTACAACAATTGCCTGATGCCTACCACCACAGGGGCTGTCCCTGCACAGGACTGCTTGCCCTTTGGAGGGGCTACACCCCTGCAGAGCAGCACCAAACACCACCAGCCCTGAGAAAAGGCCTGTAGCCCAGAAAAGCTAGAACAAGCCTAGCCAGGCCATGAAAAGATCTGCCTAATTCTTGGAGAGTCTTTCTGAGTTGGGCTGCCCTGGGGAGGAGCCTCCTGGTTTCGCAGTGGCCCAGATAGCTGCTCCAGCCCCCAGGGGGTGCTGCACTCCTGAGAAACAGCTTCCCAACACTGCCAACCCCCAGCGAGAACACCACAGCCTAAAATCACCAGAACAAGCTCTGCCTGAGCAAGTGAAATCTGCTACCATCGTGGTGTGGACCTCCCAGTCCTGTCTGCCCTCAGGAAGTCCTCCTTTGCTTCAAAGAGACCCTGTTAGCCCCATCAACACTCCAGAAAAGCCACACTGCCTCAAAAAAGACTGACCAACAACACCAGCCCTCAGGAAACATTCCACAGCAGTGACAAGGCAAACACTGCCTGGTCACGGAGAGTACAACACCCTCAGGAAAAAGAAAACAACAAGCAAGATGAAGAAGCTGAGAAACCACCCCCAGTCAAACCAACAGGAGAACTCACCTGAAACAGTCAGCAATGGAACAGATCTCTGCAGTCTGACAGACCTTGAGTTCAAAAGAGAAACAGTGAAAATACTGAAGGAATTAAGAGAAGATATGAACAGTAAAGCAGACACCCTCAGAAAGGAACTAGAAAATATATGGAGGAGCCAAGAAAAACTAGAACATTCATTTGCAGAGATACAAACTGAACTAGGGGCAGTAAAACCCAGAATGAATAATGCAGAAGAACGAATCAGTGATATGGAAGATAGAATAATGGAAATCACCCCATCAGGTCAGCAGACAGAAAACCAAATCAAAAAACATAAAAGCAATATAAGAGACCTATGGGATAGCATAAAGCGGGTCAATCTTCGCATAATAGGATTCCAGAAGGAGTAGAAAAAGATAAGGGAATGGAAAATATATTTGAAGAAATTATCACTGGGAACTTCCCAAATCTAAAGGATACTGAGTTCAAGATACAGGAAGCACAGAGTGCCCCAAACACATTGAACCCATATAGACCCACACCAAGATACATTAGAATAAAAATGGCAAAAGTTAGTGATAAAGAGAGGATCGTAAAGGCAGAAAGAAAAAAACAGAATGTTACCTACAAGGGAACTCCCATAAGAATATCAGCTGATTTCTCTACAGAAACACTACAGGCCAGGAGGGAATGGCAAGAGATATTTAAAGTGCTAAAAGGAAAAAATATGCAACCTAGAATACTCTATCCAAAAAGAATATCATTTAAAATAGAAGGGGAAATGAAAATTTTTTCCAACAAACAAAAGCTAAAAGAATACAGCAACACAAAACCCAGGCTAAAAGAAATACTGAAAGGGCTTCTCTAAACCAAAATGAAAGGAAGGAAAGGGAAGAAAAAAGAAAAGAATAAAAAAAGAAGTAGAAGAGGAAGAACTAGGACTGAGGAAACCACAATCAGAGAGCAGTCACTCAAATAAGCCAGCATACAGATTTAACTACAAACATGCTTCAAAAAAATAAAAAGAAAAAATAAAAAAGTCATCAAAATCATAAAATGTGGGCAAGGGATATTAGGAAATAAATAGACACTTCTTGTTTGTTTGTATGATTCTCTTCTTAACTTTAATATAGTAATGAAGTGTTTGAACCTCCAGGACCATCAGGCTAAAACACACAATTATAGGAAGGGGTTAGCATACTTGAAAAACACGGCAACCACAAGCCAAAAACAAATATTGCATTCGCAAAAAATGAAAGAAAAAAAACATTCCAGCAGATAATAACAGGAGAACATCCAACCAAAAAAAAAAAAAAAAAAAAATGGAAGGAAGAATGGAGAACCATAAAATCATCTGGAACACGAGGTTCAAAATGGCAATAAATACTCATCTATCAATTATCACCTTAAATGTCAATGGAATGAATGCCCCAATCAAAAGACACAGAGTGGCTGAGTGGATAAATAGGCAAAAACTTTCAATATGCTGCCTACAAGAAACTCACCTTAGGACAAAGGATACATATAGATTGAAAGTGAAAGGGTGGGGAAAAATATTTCATGCCAGTAGACATGACAGAAAAGCAGGAGTCGCAACGCTCATATCAGACAAAATAGACTTTAAAACAAAAGACATAAAGAAAGACAAAGAAGGAAACTACTTAATTATTAAGGGATCCATCCAAGGAGAGGATGTTACTATTGTCACCATATATGCCCCAAATACAGGAGCACCCAGATACATACAGCAAATATTAACGGACATAAAGGGAGGTATTGATGAGAATACAATCATAGTAGGAGACATTAATACCCCCCTCACATCAATGGACACATCCTCTAGACAGAAAACCAATAAGGCAACAGAGATCCTAAAGGAAACAATAGAAAAGTTAGACTTCATTGATATCTTCAGGACACTACATCCAAAAAAATCAGAATAACATTCTTCTCAAATGCTCATGGAACATTCTCAAGAATTGACCACATATTGGGACACAAAGCTAACCTCAACAAATTTAGGAGCATAGAAATTATCTCAAGTATCTTCTCTGACCACAATGCCATTAAATTAGAAACCAACCATGGGAAAAGGAAAGAGAAAAAACCTACTACATGGAGACTAAACAACATGCTACTAAAAAACCAATGGGTCAATGAGGAAATCAAGAAGGAAATTAAAAACTACCTTGAAACAAATGATAATGAAGACACAACCTCTCCAAATCTATGGGATGCTGCAAAAGCAGTGCTCAGAGGGAAATTTATAGCAATGCATGTCTTTCTCAAAAAGAAGAAAGATCCCAAATTGACAACTTCACCCTCCACCTAAATGAATTAGAAAAAGAAGAACAAAAAAGTTCTAAAGTCAGCAGAAGGAAGGAAATTATAAAGATCAAAGAAGACATCAATGAAATAGAGATTCAAAAAACAATAGAGAAAATTAATAAAACCAAGAGCTGGTTCTTTGAAAAGGTGAACAAAATTGACAAACCCCTGGCCAGACTCACTAAAAAGAGGAGAGAAAGAACCCAAATAACCAAAATTATAAATGAAAAAGGAGAAATCACAATGGATACTGCAGAAATACAAAAAACCATAAGAGAATACTATGAACAACTATATGGCAACAAATTTGACAATCTGGAAGAAATGGACAACTTTATAGAATCTTACAGCCTGCCAAAACTGAATCAAGAAGAAACAGACCAACTGAACAGACCCATCACTAGAAATGAAATTGAAGGTGTCAAAAAAACACTCTCTACAAATAAAAGTCCAGGACCAGATGGCTTCACAGGTGAATTCTATCAAACATATAAAGAGGAACTGGTGCCCATTCTCCTTAAACTCTTTCCAAAGGTTGAAGAAGAAGGAGTACTCCCAAAGACATTCTATGATGCCACTATCACCCTAATTCCAAAGCCAGACAGAGATACCACCAAAAAAGAAAACTATCGGCCAATATCATTGATGAATATAGATGCAAAAATTCTCAACAAAATCTTAGCCAACCGAATCCAACAACATATCAAAAAAATTATACACCATGACCAGGTTGGGTTCATCCCAGGTTCACAAGGATGGTTCAACGTACGCAAATCAATCAACGTCATACACCACATTAACAGAAGAAAAGTCAAAAATCATATGATCACCTCAATAGACGTAGAAAAAGCATTTGACAAAGTCCAACATCCACTCATGATCAAGACCCTCGCCAAAGTGGGTATAGAGGGAACATTCCTGAATATAATCAAAGACCTTTATGATAAACCCACAGCAAATATAATCCCCAATGGGGAAAAACTGAAAGCCTTCTCACTCCAATCTGGAACAAGACAGGGATGCCCACTCTCACCACTGCTCTTCAACATAGTTTTGGAAGTCCTAGCCACAGCAATTAGACAAACAAGTGAAATAAAAGGCATCTATATAGGAAGAGAAGAGATAAAACTGTCACTGTATGCAGATGACATGATACTACACATAGAAAACCTGAAGGACTCAACCCAAAAACTCCTTGAACTGATTAATAAATTCAGCAAAGTGGCAGGATATAAGATTAACATTCAGAAGTCAGTCGCATTTCTGTATACCAGCAATGAAATATTAGAAAAGGAATACAAAAATAAAATACCTTTTAAAATTGCACCCTACAAAATCAAATACCTGACCAAAGAGGTTAAGGACCTATATGCCGAGGACTATAAAACTTTAATCAAAGAAATCAAAGAAGATGTAAAGAAATGGAAAAATATTCCATGTTCCCGGACTGGAAAAATCAATACTGTAAAATGGCCATACAACCCAAAGCAATCTATAGATTCAATGCAATCCCTATTAAATTACCCATTACATGTTTCACAGAACTAGAACAAACAATCCAAACATTTATATGGAACCACAAAAGACCCAGAATCGCCAAAGCAATCCTGAGAAACAAAAATCAAGCAGGAGGCATCACTCTCCCAGAATTCAAGGAATACTACAAAGCCACAGTCATCAAAACAGAGTGGTACTTGTGTCAAAACAGACAGAACAGAATAGAGAATAGAGAACCCAAAAATAAGCCCTGACACCTATGGTCAATTAATCTTTGACAAGGGAGGCAAGAATATAAAATGGGAATAGGAAAGCCTATTCAGCAAGCATTGCTGGGAAACCTGGACAGCTGCATGCAAAGCAATGAAACTAGAACACACCCTCACGCCATGCACAAAAACAAACTCCAAATGGCTGAAAGACTTAAATATACGACAGGACACCATCAAACTCCTAGAAGAAAACATAGGCAAAACACTCTCTAACATCAACATCATGAATATTTTCTCAGGTCAATCTCCCAAAACAATAGAAATTAGAGCAAAAATAAACCCATGGGACCTCATCAAACTGAAAAGCTTTTGCACAGCAAAGGAAACCCAAAAGAAAACAAAAAGACAACTTTCAGAATGGGAGAAAATAGTTTCAAATGATGCAACTGACAAGGGCTTAATCTCTAGAATATATAAACAACTTATACAACCCAACAGCAAAAAAGCCAATCAATCAATGGAAAAATGGGCAAAAGACCTGAATAGACATTTCTCCAAAGAAGATATACAGATGGCCAACAAACACATGAAAAAATGCTCAACATCGCTGATTATAAGAGAAATGCAAATCAAAACTACCATGAGATATTACCTCACACCAGTCAGAATGGCCCTCAATAATAAGTCCACAAATAACAAGTGCTGGAGGGGCTGTGGAGAAAAGGGAACCCTCCTGCACTGCTGGTGGGAATGGAAACTGGTACAGCCACTATGGAGAACAGTTTGGAGATACCTTAGAAATCTATACATAGAACTTCCATGTGACCCCACAACCCCACTCTTGGGCATCTATCCGGACAAAGCTCTACTTAAAAGAGACACATGCACCCATGTTCATTGCAGCACTATTCACAATAGCCAGGGTATGGAAACAACCCAAATGTCCATCGACAGAGGATTGGATTCGGAAGAAGTGGTATATATACACAATGGAATACTACTCAGCCATAAAAAAGGATGACATAATGCCATTTGCAGCACCACGGATGGAACTAGAAACACTCATACTGAGTGAAATGAGCCAGAAAGACAAAGACAAATACCATATGATATCACTTAGAACTGGAATCTAATATCCAGCACAAATGAACATCTCCTCAGAAAATAAATCATGGACTTGGAGAAGAGACTTGTGACTGCCTGATGGGAGGGGGAGGGAGTGGGAGGGATCGGGAGCTTGGGCTTATCAGACACAACTTAGAATAGATTTACAAGGAGATCCAGCTGAGTAGCATTGAGAACTTTGTCTAGATACTCATGTTGCAACAGAACAATAGGTGGGGGAAAAAATGTAATTGTAATGTAGACATGTAAGGATAACTTGATCCCCTTGCTGTACAGTGGGAAGAGAAAAAAGAAAAAAGGAAAAGGATCTGGCATTGCTGCAGCTGTGGCAAAGAAATAGGTTTCTTGCAGGATGCTTTACTGTGCTTTTGCTTCAGGACAAGTGTTCTTTTCTTTTTAAAATCTGGTCTACTTTCATCTTTTTCATCCTAGTTTCTTCAGGTACAATTCCATTGCTTCAAATACCAAGACTGTCTATTTTCTATTGTTGAACTGTATTTTTGATCATCTCAGCTATTTGAATTTTTTAAAATGATCTGATATGAGAGTTCTTTGACATAAAGATATTCTTATTGAAAAGGGTTTGTCCTCTGATGACCAGATATCTAATGTGGGGGAAAAAACAACTATTTTTCTACAATATAACAATAGCAGAAAATCAGTGAATTTTATGTTAACAAACCTGGTTAAGCTCTTTCTATGAGTTCGACTATTTTAGATTCTACCTATAAACAAGGTTATGTAGTATTTGTCTTTCTGCTTCTGACTTATGCCACTTAACCTAATGTCCTCTACTCACAGAAGCAGAGAGTAGAGTGGTGATTACCAGGGGTTGTGAATAGGGGGAAATGGGGAGATTTTTGTCAAGGGATACCAGGTTTTGGTTGTGCCAGATGAATAAATCCTGGAGAGCATTAGCACAATGTGACTATAGTGAACAATATTATGTACTTGAAATTTGTTTAAGGGGTAGATCTCATTCTTATAACCAAAGAAAAAAAGAAAAAATCATTAAAATACCTGAAATTTTCTTTAATTCTCCATCTTTCACCAATCCATAGACTAATTCTGGAAAAATAAATATTTTTCTCTTTCCCCCCTTAAGGTCAGGGGGGTTGGGTTAAGTCACATCTGGGATCCTGAAGCTTTAATGATCAGCTTGTGTGTGACATTTCCATGGGCTCTGAGCAATGACTGTAGCTCTGGTCTTTACCAAGAGCTTTGTTGACCCAAATGAGGTCCGAGTGTCTCAGCCTACTGGGAGTACTTATAAGGCCCTGATTTGTCTCTTCCTTTAAGGGAAGTGATGAGGATTAAGGATTCGGGCTACTTAATTGTACTCATGGTAACTCTAATAAATCAAAGTAAGCCCCAGACTCTGATCTGGCAGAGTGCAACAGTGGAAAAACCTGGAGACTGAAAGAAAAATTATTTGCTGAACACCTGTTAAAAATGATGACAGATTTTATTCAAGACTAATTCAGTGGGGTCAAAACAACTGAATTAGTGGAGAAAGACTGAGCTCAATTCCAATTACAACAAGGACAAGTGAGGATTTATGGCCAATGAACAGAATGTAGGGGTCAGTGAGGGAAAAATTACTAAAAGGAGACATCAAGGATGTGGAATTCTTGCTAAGCTGCCTTAACAGGATTCTTGCTAAAGACAAGCCAAGGACTTATATACAAGGTGTTAGATTTCAAAAGTGTGGATGAGGAGTTTGATTGGAAATGAAGTGTAGGGGCTTCTTGATAAATTGATTTAACAGGATTCTTGCTAAAACTGTCCTTGGCAATGAAGGACAAGGAAGGTCAGTGCTGAGACCTCCTTGAGAAGAGGTCTAAAATTTGGTCAAAGAGAGACTTCTTTTCAAATCATAAAATGTATTTGGCTTTGAATCTCTGATTTTTCAATTATTAACTTGGCAAATATACAAATGTGAGCAAGTCACTAACTGCTCTAAGCTTCAGTTTCCCTTATATAAATGATGATAATCATAACTGCTCTATAGGACCCCAAAGTGGCATCATGAAAATCAAAATCAAGATGATGTTACAGGTGAAGACTTGGGTAAAGTGTAAAGCTTTGTATACATTTGAAGAAGTTATTCTTATAGGACAGATGATAAGCCATTGTCAAATGACCATAATCTTTCTTTTTCTCAGATTAAGAACATAAGACTATGATGGTTCTTCCTGTTAACTCAAGGCATTTACAATATAAAAGAAGAATCACCAGGGTAAAGAATTTTCAGGAGTTCTCATTGTGGCTCAGTGGTTAATGAATCCAACTAGGAACCATGAGATTGTGGGTTCAATCCCTGGCCTAGCTCAATGGGTAAAGGATCCAGCATTGCCACAAGGTGTGGTGTAGGTTGCAGATGTGGCTTGGATCCTGAGTTGCTGGGGCTGTGGTGTAGGTCAGCAGCTACAGCTCTGATTAGACCCCTAGCCTGGGAACCTCCATATGCCATCAGCATGGCCCTAAAAAGACAAAAAGACACCACCACAAAAAAAAAAAGAATTTTCTCACCCTGGGAAGTTCCTGTGTTGTGCATTGGGGGATCCAGCATTGCCACATCTGCAGTGCAGGTTACAACTGCAGCATGAATTTGACCCCTGGCCCAGGGAACTTCCACATGCCATGGGTGTGACTAAAAAATGTGTGTAGGGGAGACTCTAGCTTGATTTTTCTTAGTAGTCACAATGATCTAAATGCTTAAAAGAGCCTTATAATAATCTATGATAAATGATGTTGTCACCTCAGGACTTCACACTCCTAACTCTAAAATATCTTCACCCAGAGTAGATCTAGAAGAGGGTGCTCCCCATCATGGTCCAGAGCAACCACACCAACATGAAGGAATTCTTCTTCCTAGAAATCTTGTTTGTGGTTTTTCTTGCTGTTTATGTAGGAACTGTGCTGGGCAATGCCCTCATTGTGGTGACCATCACCTGCGGGTCCCACCTCCACACTCCCATGTACATTCTCCTGTGGAACAAATCTGTCCTGGACATTGTTTTTTCATCTGTCACCATTCCCAAATTCCTACTGGATCTTTTATCAGAGAGGAAAACCATCTCCTACAATGGCTGCATGGCTCAGATCTTTTTCTTCCACTTTGCTGGTGGGGCAGATATTTTTTTCCTTTCTGTGATGGCCTATGACAGATTCTTGCAATCTCCAAACACTTGCACTATGTAACCCTTATGGGAAGAGAGGTGTGATTGGCCTTGGTGGTGGCTTCCTGGGTGTGTGGTGGTTTGCACTCCATTGTTCAGATTATTCTGATGCTTCCACTCCCCTTCTGTGGCCCCAATGTCCCAGATGCCTTCTACTGTGATGTGCCCCAGGTGGTTAAGCTGCCTGCACTGACACTTCTGCTCTGGAGCGCCTCAGGATCTCTGACAATGGGCTGGTGATCCTGCTATTGTTCCTCTTGCTCCTGGGGTCCTACATGAGGGTTCTGGTGGTGCTGAGATCTTTCTGGGGAGGGCCAGAACAAAGCCCTCTCCACCTGCACCTCCCACATCCTGGTGGTGACTCTTCATTTCATGCCTTGTGTGTACATCTACTGCTGGCCCTTCACTACGCTGCCCATGGACACAGCTGTATCCATCAATAACACAGTCCTCACTCCCATGCTGAACCCCATGATCTACAGCCTGAGGAATCAGGAGATGAAGTCAGCCATAAAGAGAATACAGAGGAGGCTTGGGCCTTTTGAAAGCAATAAAATGGGATGAGCAGTCAGACGGAGCCTGGAAATCTAATTTGAGTTGGTTACCTCACTGCTAACCTAAGGGTCAGAGACAGCTGGCTCTTTCTCTACAGTCATTTGTCTATATCCCCAGAGCCACTAAATTCTTTTTTATCTTTTTATGACCTCACCTGCCACATATGGAAGTTCCCAGGCCAGGGGTCCAATTGGAGCTGCAGCTGCAATCTGTGCCACAGCTTGTGGCAACACTGGATACTTAACCCACTGAGCAAGGCCAGGGATCGAACCTGCATCCTCACAGAGACAACATCAGGTCCTTAACCCACTGAGCCATAACAGGAAGTCCAGTTAGAGATTATGTAAGAACAAAAGGAAGAGATGAGATCAGACATCAGCTAGGGGACTGGGGAGAAGTATGGGGCATGAGGTTGAAATCAATAACCTAAATGTTGGAGTTCCCATCATGGTTCAGTGGTTAGTGAACATGACTAGTATCCATGAGGATGTGGGTTCAATCCCTGGCCTCATTCAGTGGGTTAAGGATCTGGCATTGCTGTGAGCTGTTGGTGTAGGTCTAAGAGGCAGTTTGGATCCAGTGTTTCTGTGGCTGTAGTGTAGGCTGGAAGCTACAGCTCTGATTTGACCCCTAGCCTGGGAAGCTCTGTATGCCCTGGGTGCAGCCCTAAGAAGATGGAAAAAAAAATCCCTAAATACTATTTTGGTATGCTCTGTGGCTCTCAAGCCAACATATTGGACCTCATTTTCTCCACCTGCAAAATGGAAATAACATTGTCTACACACAAGGTTGTCATGAGAATGAAACATGACAAATGTTGAGAAGATTGTAGCTTCCAAATATAGCACCACTCCTGTGAATGATCAGGCATACAATGTTCCCTATTGTATACATGTCTGTTCCTAAATATGTATATAAACAGAATATGAATGCATTTGTTTCATACATTCTCTCTCTAGTGGTGTTGCTGTTTTCAGTGGATTATTAGAATCAATTCTTGACTTAATATTGTGAGTGCATAGTCTTCAAAATAGTTCATGAATTAGTGAAAAGATAAGAAACAGTTTAAGTTGTAAGTTCAGATATATACATGAACAAATCTATATACATGGACCAAGCATTTCCTATGCTCAAGTCTGTTATACACTTTTGCCTGCTAAAATTAATCTCAAAAGAATTACAGGAGTTCCCATAATGGCTCAGTGGAAATGAATCTGACTGGTATCCAAGAAGATGTGGGTTCCATTCCTGGCCTCGCTAAGTGGGTTGGGGATCTGGTGTTGCCATGAGCTGTGGTGTAGGTCACAGACTTGGCTCAGATCCCACATTGCTGTGTCTGTCACTAAGCCAGCAGCTGTAGCTCCAATTCAGCCCCTAGCCTAGGAACCTCCTTATGCCTAGAGTGCATCCCTAAAAAGCAAAAAAAAAAAAAAAAAAAAAATAGCAGATTGGGGATATATCTGCACAGAATCCACATTTATTTTATGTTAACCTGAACTTCCTTCTTATCTTTATCCCCTATTTCTATTTCACCCCCAAGACTTTCAGAGCTGGAGCAAAACTATAGTTTTCATCTATGTATGCATAGGCAATTGAAGCAAATCACTCTGGTATAAAAAAATTACCTAAGGAATAACTTTTCACACACTCAAGACCCATTTTGTGTACCAAGAGAGTAAAAACAAACAAACAAAAATACTGTAAGCATTGACTTTATACAGGGTCACTTAGGAATAGTCACTGGGCCTATGTTATAATCCTCCTCTCTCTCAAGAGAATAATTCCAAGGAAGTAAATCTGCAAAGAGACAGTAAATCTCCTTTTTCTCTCTATGCTCACATGCAATCCCACCTTCTGTCTCCAATCGTCATTAAAAAATTGATCAAGAGGTATAAGGAAGCTGAGGACATTGAAACGTACAGAACAATTTTTTTGCAAATTGTTATGATGGGCTCATATTTAGCTAAAAAATCCTTATAGGTGGCACACATCTTCTCTGCATCTTACAAGACAGAGACATTGGTCCAAGACTCTTAAACATATTGCCAGTGGTTCTCAAATTGTTTTAAATTATTGCCTCCTAGATTTCCTGTTGCAGATCAGTGAGTTAAGAAACTGACATAGTCTTTGTCTGTGAGGATGCCAGTTCGATCTCTGGCCTCACTCAGTGGGTTAAGCATCCAGTGTTGCTGCAAGCCGCAGAGTAGGTCACAGGAGCAACTCAGACCTGGTGTTTCTGAGGCTGTAGCATAGGCCAGCCCCTGCCGCTCTGATTCAACCCGTGGCCCAGGAACTACCATGTGCCTCAGGTTTGGCCATAAAAAGAATAAATAAATAAATAAATAAATAAATAAATAAATAAATAAATAAATAAATAAAATTAACTCATTCCCCCCACCAAAGGATCTTTATTAGATGTTTCTCCTAATTGCTCTCCCCCAAGAAATCTTACTCCCAAAGATATACTATATTATCTTTTTATGTACTGATGTTCTCTGAAGAACCACAAATCACTGTAACATCCAAGGGTTTTTTTGGCCCCCAAGAACCAGTTTTTGTCTCCTTGGGCATGATGCCCACATTGAGAATGAATGATCATATCATATTAAATGTTTGTACAAATATTTCCCCAATACTGAGAAAATCACACACTATATAGATTTGTCTTCTGGAGCCTTGCAAGAATTTGGAAGTTATTGAAATGTTTAAACAACTTCATGTTTGTGTGTGTGTGTGTGTGTGTGTGTGTGTGTGTGTGTGTGTGTGTGTGGACTTTGTGTGGTGATGACTTAGCAAAGGTGTAATAATCCCCACTGGAACTCCAACACTAGCAGAAGAATGTCCATTCTGTTTGCAGACTCACATCCAATAAAATTCTCTTTCTAATTCTCATATTAGGCTTGGGCCTGAGGGACTAAGCCTAGCAGGAACACGTTGGGACAAGCAGAAGAACCATGATGATATGACTTCCTGAGTCTGGCTTTTCTAACAAGAAGGGTGAAGAGAAGATGTTGAAGTCTAGTATAACTAATCTTCAGAAGAACTTCACCTTCTATCATGCTATTTCTTAGCATCATATACACTGAGGCCCAGCTACCCAGTCTCAAAATGTGTCATTTCCTGGTTCGCTGCTGAAGAATTTAGGTAAGGATATAAAACCATCAGAATGTGAGATATTGCAGACCACACATGAATAGTATGAGCATGAAAAGTGCACCCAGTGTATAAGATACCACACAAATAGCTGAAAACTTCAGCGGCAGAAAACAAAGTGTATGTTGAAAATATTCGGTAAGGAGGAATGTCTTCCTAAGAAGAAGAGGACACCACCACATGGTAGGAGAAAAAGCGGTTTCTATTTGATGAAGTGATTGAGTTGCATATAAGGAACAGATTTTGTTCCAGCTTAGGGTTTGTCCATGTGGGTCACAGAGACTCTTTCTACAAGATGGGTGCTTCCTTAAAAACCATGGTTTTAAGCCCAAATTCCCTTAAAAACTGTGGAGGTTGCAGAGGCAGCCCCGTATAAGTACATTGCCCATGACTCACTGGGTCTCTTTTGCCTTTGATCCAGCCTTAAGTCCCAAACTCAATAACCCAGCACTGAAGTCTCTGGTCCACTTGGTTAATTTACACAAGTTCACTGGAATAAAAATAAGCAAGTTGGTTCAAAGAGAAGCTGTTCTTCTGTTGAGTAGCATTTTACATTCTGCAATTGTCCCCACAAATAACCCTTCAGGGAAGGCACTGTTTTTTCAGGGAAAGAGAAAGGAAATGAATTAATTGAATGCCTATTATATTCTGGGTACTTTACAAAACATGATTATAGTTACTCCTCATGCTACCCAGTGAAGTAAGTTCTGTGCTTCCCAGTTTACAGTGGAGGAAATTAAAGGAAAATAAAGGACTTTCTCTGAGAAACAAAAGGAGGCAGAGGCAGAATTTCAATCCCAGTGTGCCTCCAAACCCCTTGTCCTACCCCACATCATACTAGATCCTGCATCAGACTGCATTATACTAAACTGTCTGTACATTTTACAACTGAAGATCTGAGGCCAGAGTAGCAGCATGACTTTCCCAAGGTCACAGAGCTATTTTAAAGCCTGGATCAGAAAACAAATCTCTACCTGGCACCCCTGAAGCCAGTCCAAAGACATTAACAAAAGGGTTTCTTAGGCTATGTTTGTGAAGATTCTTCTTGCTCACTCATACTCCATTGCCCATGCCTATAAGTCATGTCAAGTTTACTCATTAATTTTAAAAAAATTACTGAGAACCAAACATGTGGCCCAAACTAAGTAAAGCTTTGATGACATTGGGATGGATGAAACACTGAGCAGACAGGATGAACTTGAGGTGTAGCAAGGAAACTATACTGAACTAAGGAAATATAAACATAGAAGAAATCAGATGGAATAAACTTATTTATGCCAGAAGAGAAGTCAGTGCAGGGAATTATGGTCATAAAAAGATGTTAGGAAATTTTTCAGAGAAGAGGGGACGCTGGACCTGAGTGATGAAAACTCAGTGCTCATCCAGGAGGAGAGTCTAAGAGTGAGGAGGACATGGTGGATGGAGAGAACAACAGGAACACAGATCCAAAGGCAGGAGCCAGCAAGAATCTGCATAACATTTCAATATCTGGAGTTCCCATCATGGCACAGTGGTTAATGAATCTGACTAGGAACCATGAGGTTGCAGGTTTGATCCCTGACCTTGCTCAGTGGGTTAAGGATCCAGCATTGCCATGAGCTGTGGTGTAGGTCGCAGATGCAGCTCGGATCTGGCATTGCTGTGGCTGTGGTATAGGCCAGTGACTATAGCTCCAATTGGACCCCTAGCCTGGGAACCTCCATATGCTACTGGAAGCAGCCCTAGAAACGGCAAAAAGACACACACAAAAAAACCCCAAAAACCAAAAAAATAAAGATCTGAAACAAGATTGAAGGAAAAAGGGCACTAGATGATACTCAAGATGGAAAAAAAAAGTCTTGGTTGCTATTTGAGGAGTTTGATGTTTTGTAGGCAATAGAGAATCATGGAAAATTTTCAAACAAAGGAATAAATGATCTCATTTGTGACTTATATTTCTGGAAACAACTGAGAGGATGTAGTTAGAGACAACTACACCGAAGACCAGTTTGGGAATTCTTACAACCATCTAAGCAGAAATGGTAAGGGTTTAACTGAGGATGAAGAGAAGGGGACACATGGAGAGCCATGAAGACAGTAGAATCCTTAGGAGAGATGTGACACAGTGTCCAGTTTCCTTGCAATGTGGGAAACTCAGAGAAGTCTTTGAGATAAAATGTGCTACCTATCAGTACAGGCTGTGGAGGTGACTAAGCTCACAAAGACTGACTAAACCAAGGAAACAAAACAAGTAGTCCTGTCCTCCAGACCAAATGAGAGGCAAAGTGTGGTGGGTTTTTGCAGCTCCTGTTGTGACTCAGCAGGTTAAGCCCCCTTAGTCCTAGGATCTTTCCATTATACTACACTGCCTGCCAGTTTCATAATACATAAATCCAACAATAACGTGTGTAAGGGACTCTTTACAGGAATTTTCTAGCACCTTCCATGGTGAGTTTCATCACTCCCTCAATTTCCACTCTCCATCACAATGGAATTTTAGACTATTGTCCTTCTATTACCTTGATCCACCATTGGTGCAATTGTTTGGCTGCTCCCATGGCATGTGGAAGTTCCCTGATCAGGGATCCAACCTGCACCACAGCAGTAACCAGAGCCACAGCAGTGACAGCACTGGATCCTTAATCCACTGAAGCACCAGGGAACTCTAACAATGTGTGGTTTTTGTTTATTCATCCACATAATTTCTCAAGGCTCTGAAAGCTTGTTTCAACACAAACTAAGTAGGATGCTTTCCAGCCGGGCACTAATCTAGGGACCATCTCTCTATATAGAGGTTTCAGTAATTCAGAGAGATGCCACGGCTGAGGATTTTTTTTCTCTGAGTTAACTTTTTCCTTTTCACCACTTCCACCATCATAAATCTTCTTAGAAACCGTGGAACTGACATGGGCAGAATTTGAACTGACATGGGTGAAATATGTATTGCGCTTAAAGACTTCACCACTAGCTTCCTATGTGTTGTTATGCATATTTGTTAAGCTTCTTCAAGAACATGATTTTTCCTAAATTAATTCTCAAGCCATAAGACATTGCCTACTCCTGACTCACTTGGGAAAAATATAATGAATTGTCTCTTTCTTCCCCAACAAGGACTCTGCAGTAAGAGAACCAACAGGTCTCCAGGAACCGGGAGCAACCTTTGCTTATATCCTGTGTTACTTTGCACTGCATCAGGAAATGCAAATTGCAAGCTCATCAGAAACTGCTTAATTGTATAGAAAGGGCACAGGAGGAAATCTGCAAATACCTGGACTGAATATTTCACTGTGGTAACATTGCATTTCATGACATTTCTCTGTGGATGCAAGCCTGGACCTTTGCTGTCTTCCTTATGGACTGAACCATCACCATCTTTGTCATCTTCTTTGTGTTAAACCCCAACCCCTGAGTGCTTATGAACTGAACTTAAAGAGACATTTCAGAAAGGTAATAGAAGGACAATAGTCTAAAATTCCATTGTGATGGAGAGTGGAAATTGAGGGAGTGATGAAACTCACCGTGGAAGGTGCTAGAAAATTCCTGTAAAGAGTCCCTTACACACATTATTGTTGGATTTATGTATTATGAAACTGGCAGGCAGTGTAGTATAATGGAAAGATCCTAGGACTAAGAAATGGAAGACATTTGTGTTACCTTCTCTCTGACACTGATTTTCTGTATAACCTTGAAAATCAGCTTATGCTTATTGAGTTCAGATTCACTATTGTTGAAGTGGAAAAGATAATGCCTTCCCACAAAACTCAGAAGGATATGTTAGGAAATTTTATTGAAATTAGATGTGCAGTTGCTTTTAAAACTATAATATGCTATTGACATCGATCCCTATTGTGTTGTTCCTGAAAGGCATCTAAGGATTGATTTATTCTAATGATGTTTAATCCATAGGAACAAAGTAGAAAATGAATAAAATCGGAGTTGCTCTGATTCATGAAGATGTAGGGAACCTGCAACTGCTTCCACAAAAACTTCCTTAAGTTCTCTTTCTCAGTAACTTCTTGGGGTAGACTTTAACAGAAACCAAGGGCCCCCTCTGACTATAATAGGGAAACAAACCTATAACTTATGCTAATAGGGGAGCTGAAGCAGGTGGAACTGAGTGATTTCCCTGGGTAATATAGTAAGTTCAGGTAGAACAAAACATGTGATTTTTTTTAAATTAGGTATGTTCAATTTATGGATGAGATAAATCTTTGCTTGATTTCATTGCCTTAGTAATATTATTTCCTTTCAAGCTGTACATAGAGGAAAAAATATTATCCAATGGCCTTGAGAAATCATACCACGGTGTCTGAATTTAATTTTTGCAGAATTACCCAGTCTCAAGAGTTGAGCTTGCTCTTATTTTTCTTCTTATCTACAGTATATGTAACAACTGTGTTAGCAAATGTTGCCATCATGGTCACTGTGACCTGGGAGTCTCACCAGCACACACCCATGTACTTCCTGCTCCACAACCTCTCCATCTTGGACATCTGCTTCTCCCCCCTCACTGCTCCCAAGGTCCTAGTAGACCTTCTTCCCAGGAGAAAGACCATCTCCTTCAATGGTTGCATCACACAGATGTTCTTCTTCCACCTCCTCGGTGGGGCAGATATTTTCTCTCTCTGTGATGGCCTTTGATTTCTATGTGGCCATTTCCAAGCCCCTGCACTATGTGAACATCATGAGTAGGGGCCGGTGCACTGCCCTCATTGTGGCCTCCTGGCTGGGGGGCTTTGACTACTCCATTGTGAAGAGCTCCCTGCTGCTCCCACTCCCCTTATGTGGACCCAACATTGTGGATGGCTTCTGCTACGATGTCCCCCAGGTCCTCAAACTTGCCTGCACCAACACCTTGGCCCTTGAGTTCTGACAACTTTTTTCTGGAGCTGCTGATGATTTCCAACAATGGCCTGGTCATTACTCTATGGTTTGTCCTTCTTCTTGTGTCTTACACAGTCATCCTTGTGATGCTGAGGGCTCACATGGGTGAGGGCAGAAAGAAAGCCATCTCCACCTGCACAGCCCATATCACCGTGGTGAACCTACACTTTGTGCCCCTTATCTACATCTATGCCCAGCCCTTCACTGCCCTCTCCATGGACAGAGCTGTCTCCATCACCTTCACTGTCATCATCCCTGTCCTGAATCCCATGATCCACACCCTGAGGAACCAGGAGATGAAGTCAGCCATGAGGAGACTGAATGGAAGACTCATGCTTTCTGCAATGGGATAGCGTCATTATAGATTGCAGATCAAGATGCAAGTATATAATTGAAATATTTTCTTAAACTATTAGGTGTCATACATTGGGGCTCAACCATACCTAAACAATTAACTATGCCAGGATGGCACAGATACAAAGGATCAATAACCTGGAACACAGGCTTTGAAAAGAAACACCAGAAGGAAGTTAGAGAGAAGAACATAGTCTTTGAAGAGTAAGTGACAGCACACAGGGCACAACTGTGAACCATGGTAGAAACTGTGTGTCCAGGTAATGAGGTAAAAGCTAGCACTGCAATGACCAGGCATATAATAGACAACAGGGACATTCATCTTCATGTAGCAGGCATCCAGCATCTTGGTCCCAGTTCAACAATAGTTACTCTATGACTATTTATCAAGTACATGCTATGTAGTAAACACTGTCTGCAAACATTCTGCTTTAACATTTCTGTTTTGTCAGCAAATGTGGACCATCCTTTCTTAAATTTTATTGGAGTATAGTGGACTTACAATATTGTGTAAATTTCAGGTGTACATCACAGTGAATCAGTTATACATATATCCATTCTTTTCCAGATTCTTTTCCCGTATTGGTTATTACAGAATATTGAGATTTCCCTGTGCCATGGAGTAGGTCCTTGTTACTTATCTATTTTATATATAGCGGTGTATATTTATTATTATTATTTTAATAATTATTTCCCCAATACAATTTTTTGTTTTCTACTGTACAGCATGGTGACCCAGTTACACATACATGTACGCATTCTATTTCTGCACATTATCATGCTCCATCATAAGTAACTAGACATAGTTTCTAGTGCTACACAGCAGGATCTCATTGCTAATCCATTCCAAAGGCAAGAGTCTGCATCATTAACCCCAAGCTCCCCAACCACCCCACTTCCTCCCCCTCTCCCTTGGCAACCACAAGTCTATTCTCCAAGTCCATGATTTTCTTTTCTGTGGAAATGTTCATTTGTTCTGTATATTAGATACCAGATATGAGTGATATCATATGGTATTTGTCTTTCTCTTTCTGACTTACTTCACTCAGTATGAGTCTATAGTTCCATCCATGTTGCTGCAAATGGCATTATGCCATTCTTTTTTATGGCTGAGTAGTATTCCATTGTGTATATATACCACATCTTCCTAATCCAATCATCTGTCAATGGACATTTGGGTTGTTTCCATGTCTTGGCTATTGTGAAGAGTGCTGCAATGAACATGCTGGTGCATGTGTCTTTTTTAAGGAAAGTTATATCCAGATATATGCCCAAGAGTGGGATTGCTGGATCATATGGTAGTTCTATGTATAGATTTCTAAGGTACCTCCATACTGTTCTCCACAGTGGCTGTACAGCTTACACTCCCACCAAGAGTGCAGGAGGATTCCCTTTTCTCCACACCCCCTCCAGCATTTGTTATTTGTGGGCTTATTAATGATGGCCATTCTGATTAGTGTGAGGTGGTATCAGGGGTGTGTATGTTAATCTCAACCTTTTAATTTATCCCTCCCACTGCCACATTTCCCCTTTTAGACCTTCTTTTTAATCAACCCACCTATAAAATACCCTGGCAAGACCTCCCACCAATATTTGGTATATGTAAAGATTCTTAGCTTTTAAAGATTTCCTTTGCCTTGTGCCCGGATAACTTCATCAGAATTGGATGCTGCAAAGGAAGAGGAAGAGAAAGATAGAACTGTATGTGACCTATAAGTCACCATCTGATTTGTACAGCTCCAGTACATAACTACAATGGCTAGAATCTGGAGCTACTTCTGCTGTGTTCATACCACTGCCTCAACATAACCTAGTTAGATTAGTTGAAAAAGGAAAAATGTATGTTTAACCCAACAAATACTCTTATTTTTCCTATATGTACTTCTTTATCATTTCTCTTACCACTGTACATTTTAAAACCTCACAAAACTTTAAATCAGTAGATCTAATTCTTCTTTATATTCCCAGGATCTAGAATACTGCCTGATCCCTAAGAAGCTATGAGTAAGTGTTCAAATATGTAGAAAAGGAAGAAATAATGCATGCAAGAAGATGATACCAAATTCTAATTAATCTTGGTTTTTTAGTATTTAAAACTAACTTTAGGAGTTCCCTTTATGGTTCAGCAGGAAGAATCCAATTAGCATCCATGAGGATGAGGGTTCAATCCCTGGCCTCATTCAGTGGGTTAAGGATCTGGAATTGCCATGAACTGTAGTGTAGGTTGCAGATGCAGCTCGGATCTTGCCATTGCTGTGGTAGGCTGGCAGCTGCATCTCCAATTTGACCCATGGCCTGGGAACTTCCATATGCAGCACATGTGGCTCTAAAAAGGAAAAAAACCAAACAAAACTGACTTTATATTTCTATGGAAGCCAAAGGAAATGGAAATGATTGAAGCAGAGTGTCCTAGGATTTAATACTCTAGGCTTTATGCAGAACCACGTCCCCTTATTTTAATTTATTTGGAGCAGATAGGTTTTGCAATTTAAAATTTCTTAGCTTTAAAAAGATAATTCAGTGCATAGATTATATAGTATATCATTTATCCCATTGGGAGCCTCTAATACCCAAACACTTTAATCAATTTCTGCAAAAAAAAAATGGTGAGTATTCCCACTGTGCGCAATTGATCAAAGGTATATATGTCCTCATGTTAATTCATATCAAATTTTGCCACTTAAAATTAGTTCAGATCAGATTTTAACTATTAAATGATCTTAAAAATCATTCAGCATTCAGAGTTTGGAGATTTCAGATTGACAGGTAACAAATACAGAAACAGAATATGAGGGGATGTAGGAGACAATATAGTTACATCTTAGTACCCAGAATCTGTGAATATGTTATAACACATGGCAAAGGAAATTGTGGTTGTAAATGGAATTGTTTTCTAATGAGCTGACCTTAAAATAGGAAGGTTATTCCAGAATATCTGGGTAGGGTCAATGTCATCACAAAGGCCTTAAAAGTAGAAGAAGAAGAAAGAAGAGAAAGTTGGAGTAATGCAATGTGAGAAGTATTTGTCTTTAGAGATGGAAGAACCCACAGCCAAGGACTGTGGGTAGCCAGAAGCTAGAAAAACCAAGAGAGTAGATTCTTCCCTAGAACCTCCAGAAAGACCCATGTCAGATTTTTGACCCACAGAATTGCAAGATAATAAATTTATGTTGGTTTAAGCCACTGAGTGTGTGATAATTTTGTTACAGCAGCCATAGAAAACTAATACAAGAGGGATGCTTCACCTGGGATGAAGAGGAAGAGGAGCTGAAAAGGAAGAGGGAGAGAAAGATAGATGCAAGGAAGAGGGGCTGAGGTGGGAGGGGGAACCTGCCAAAGGATGGTGGCCACTTGATTCTCCCAAGAGTCTAGGAATTAGCATCACACTCATGCACAAATCTCAGGTTCATGGGCAAGAGAGGCCAACCCTAAGGTGTCACCACTTTCTGGGCTCAGTATAGGATGGAATAGAGCATAAGTCTGAAGTAAAGGGAACTTCCATATGCCACAGGTGCAGTCCTAAAAAATAAGTACATGAATAATAAAAATAAAATTTAAAACGGCAGAAGACTTCAATTGAAAAAATGAAATTGGAACCCTATTTTACACCACTCACAAAAATTCACTTGAATGGAAGTTCCTGTGTGGCTCAGTGGAAACGAACCCAACTAGCATCCATGAGGATGCGGGTTCGACCCCTGGTCTCACTCAGGGGTTTAAGGATCCGGCGTTGCATTGAGCTGTGGTGTAGGTCGTAGACACAGTTCGGATCTGGTGGTGTTGTGGCTGTGGTGTAGGCCAGCAGCTACAGCTCTAATTCAACCCTAGCCTGGGATCCTCCATATGCCACCAGTGAGGCCCTAAAATTAAAAATGACAACAAAAAAATTCACTCGAATGGAGGAATATTTAAACATGAAACTTGAAACTATAAAACTCCTAGAAGAAAAATTAGGGGAAAATCTCCTTGACATTGGTTTGGCAATGATACTTTGGGATCTGACACCAAAAACACAAACAACAAAAACAAAATTTAAGAAATGGAGGAGGGAGAATTCCTGTCGTGGCTCAACATAAACAAATCTGACTAGCATCCATGAGGACACAGGTTCAGTCCTTGGCCTTGCTCAATGGGTTAAGGATCCAGTGTTGCCATGATCTGTGGTGTAGGCTGCAGACACAACTCAAATCCCACATTACTGTGGCTGTGGCACAGGGCCAGCAGCTACAGCTCCAGTTCAACCACAGGGAGGGGAGGTCAGGGGTCGGGGCTAAAAAGACAAAAGACAAAAAATTTTAAATTTTTTGTAAGTAAAAAATGTACTCCATTTTAAGTAAATGGAGGTGTTCTCTTGCGGCACAGCAGGTTAAGGATACATTTTTTGTCACAGCAGTGGCTGCTGTGGTATGGCTTCCATCCCTGGCCTGGGAATTTTCACATGCCTTATCTGATATATGATTGGCAAATATTTTCTCCCATTCTGGTGTTGTCTTTTCATTGTTGACGATGTCTTTTGCTGTGCAGAAGCCCTTTAACTTGCTGTACCTCCATTTATTTATTTATTTATTTATTTATTTATTTATTTATTTAGGCTGGGTCCAAGGTAGTTTTTATCTTTGTTGACTAGTTTAATGTACTAAAACGAAATGGAAAACCAGGTAAATCCAAACCCACCATCATTCTGGAAACAGTGAAAATATATAAGTATATAAGATGAAACCATTTAATAAATCAAATTAATTTTAAATAACTTCCATAATTGTGTGGACAGCTTTATCAACATGCTTGTCTAGCTTAATGTATGAGATATCTCAGAGTAACATACTTAATCAAAATTGAAAGATTCGATATAAGTGGGATGTTGGAAAACAAGAAAGTTGTTCAACACCCAAACACCATTTAAGTCATGTTTCTCTACCTGAGACTGATGAGACTGTGAGCATCCTGTGTGTGATGAGAAAGTGGACTAATAACAAAATATTTGAGGCCCAGTTCTCTTCATTTTTGTTTTTGGTAATATAATTAAAACTCTCTTGTCTATGGTGTCCTCTGAGCCTTGCAAGCCATACAAATTGGACACTTTTAGTCCCTCGGGAACAGCAGCTGGCATGTTTTAACAAAGTTCTGATTGAGCTGTGGATAAAGGACTAGATTTCACCTACTGCCTCTAAATAATTTGAAAACCAATTAAAAATTGTCCATGTCCGTGTATGTGTGTGCACATGTGTGCATATGCAAGTCTCAGTGACTTTTAATAACTCTTGAAATGTCATCACCAGCAGCACAATCAGGCACTTGACATCCCCTTCCTTGTCCAATAATATTTCCTTTCCAATTCTTATATTAGGCCTGAAGCTGAAGGATTTGTGTATAACATAGGAACACAGTGAAAGAGTCTTGAAGATGTGATTCTTTGAATCTACCCTTTCTCTCCTGAAAGGGGAGAAAAGACACTAAGATAGATGTATAGATAGATGATAGATACATGATAGATAGATAGATAGATAGATAGATAGATAGATAGATAGATAGAGGGATAGATTCTTAGATAGATAATAGACATATTAGATTAATACATACATATATATTTGCCACACCTGTAGCATGTGGAAGTTCCCAGGCCAGGGATTGAAACCACACCACGGCAGTGACCTGAGCCACCACAGTTAAAACACCAGTCCTTAAGAGGCTGAGCCACCAGAGAACTCCAACACTAAGATATTTAGTCCTCCAAAGGGCTTTACCTTCAGAAACACATTTTCAAGAATTAATGTCACCAGTGTTTTGTTCGGCCCTCTGCCCACGGGATACAATTTGTACTTGGAGTTTCAGGATCAAAGGAATGAGGTAAATACATTAAACATCTAGCCAAGGTTAAAGTTATGCATAGTGAAATTGAGATGTTGTTACTGATTTTGTATAAATAGTTTGATCTTAATATTTCCCAGTTATATTCAATGTTTCAGAGCCAAGGTGATCGTCTCAGTGATAAAGACAGCAAAGGTGGGTGTTAACCATCAGGAAGAAGGATGTTGTGTTAAGAGGAATGCAGAAATTTGGGTCATTTGGCATGACTTTCAGAGTCCCTTTCTGTCAAATGTTTATCTTCAGATAGACTTCATGAGACATTTTTGTTATACAAAATTATACTCTACGTGTGTGTGTGTGTGTGTGTGTGTGTGTGTGTGAAGAGGCTATTTAAAAAGTTACTGTTTAAGGTCTTTTTAAAAAGAAACTGTTTCTTTCCATCCTATTTCTATCTATTCCTTCCTTCAACCAAATATAGATTCATAATATATTTCATATGAAAATCAAGAATAACAGTACTTATGGAGTTCCCATTGTGGCTCAGTGTAATAAACTTGACTAGTATCCATGAGGACACAGGTTCAATCCCTGACCTCACTCAGTGGGTCTGGGATCCAGCATTGCCTGGAGCTGTGGAGTAGGCCAGCAGCTACGTTTCTGATTTGACCCCTATCCTGAGAACATCTATATGTCATGGGTACAGCCCTAAAAATACATGCACACACACACAAAAAAAAAATAACAATGCTTACTAAAGGGTGATGGTAAAATTAAATAATCAACTTTTAATACCTCTTCACATATAGTAAGCTCTCTAAATATAATAGTTTTTGTTACTGATGAAAATCGACATCTCCTATCATCCCCTATCCCACCCAAATCTGCACTTCATCATGCATTTCTCATTTGATCATGCATTACATTCATCAATTTGCACAAATCAATCATTTTTTTAGGCTGTAAACTCTTTGACCATGTGGTCCAATTTACCTATACACATTGGAAGATTGTAGTAAATGTTCACTGGCTAAGTATAAGGAGGAACAAATAAAAATTATAAAATTTCCAAAAAGTGGTCAGTAACAGCTTATGTAAAAAAGGGCAGTATGCTAATGATACCAGTGTCTATCCCTGCTGTGTGATTCCCTCCACCCTTTGAGCTTCAGTCCACAAAAGGAAAGAGGCAGAGGAGAGTATGCCTGATGCGACATGGACCACCTCTTGAAAGGTCACCATCTTTATTCTCTACCCACCTCCCCAAGCAAGGATTGTGTCAGTTATACAAGATGAATATGTTCAAAAGATGTGCTGTACAAAACCATGGCCATAGTTAACAAAACTACATGATGCACTTAAAAATTTATTAAGAGAGTAGCTCTCACATTTGTGTTTTAACCACAAGAAAAATTACAATGTTCTTTGAGATTTGGATTTACATATCTGTTTTCCAATAGCAAATTTTATATATTTTTAAATAATTATAAAGCAAATAATCTCTTTAGGGTAAAGGAATCAAAATAACAAGTTACCTATACAAAATAACAGGCTGAAGTTTTAAGAAATCTGACATAAAACAGCCAAGAGCAAGGAAACTGACTCATACCACACAACACTGTAATCATAGCAAGATAAAACCCTCTTGAAAAACACAATGTTTGCTATTATGAATATTAAATCTGTAGACTCTAAATCCACAATGGTTGGAGTCATGTCTTTTTTTATTATTTTATTTTATTTTATTTTGCTGTTTAGGGCTACACCCACAGCTTATGCAGATTCTCAGGCTAGGGGTCAAATTGGAGCTATAGCCACTGGCCTATGCCACAGCCACAGCAATGCAGGATCCGAGAAGTGTCTTTGACCTACACCACAGGTCACAGCAACACCAGATCCCTAACACACTGAGCAAGGCCAGGGATCAAACCTGCATCCTCATGGATGCTAGTCAGATTCATTAACCCCCAAGCCATGCCAGGAACTCCTCTTTTTTATCTTTACATACAAAGATATGGTTTGAATATGAATGAATCCTTCAGAAAGTTCTTGATATCAATAAATTTGTATGGAATTTAAGTGGGATCCTGCTGCATAGCACAGAGAACTATATATATAATCACTTGTGATGGAAAATGATGGGGGATAATGTGAAAAAAAGAATGTATATATATATATATGTATGACTGGGTCACATTGCTGTACAGCAGAAATTGACAGAACATTGTAAATAAATCATAATAAAAAATGTTTAATAAAAGGCAAAAAATATGCTACAGGAATATATTGTACAATATAAGGAATATAACCAGTATTTTATAGCAACCATAAATGGAATATAAACTTTAAAAATTGTGTATCACTATGTTGTACACCTGAAACATATAATATTGTACAGCAACTATACTTCAATTTAAAAGAACAGAAAAACAAATAAATAATAACAATGAAATTTTGAAACCAAAATAAATCCATATAAAATAGGCTATGTAAATATCACTACTGAACACAAATGCTTATTCTTTCCAAAAACAGTATTACTGGAAAAGGATTATTGAAAGACTTCACATGTGATCATGTAATTGGATCACTGAAATGACTGCTATATTAGATATTTGGACAGCTCAACAAATTATGAATACTACCACCACGTGGGAAAGATTCTGAATTCTACTCATGGTGCTGAAGAAGAAAACATTTTAGAGGAAGGAGAAGGAGGAGGAGGAAAAAGAGAAGAAAACACATATAGCCAAGTATTTTCATACAAAGTAGCTGAAACAAAAGAGAAAAAGAAGATGTTCCAATGGAGCTGGGGAACTGCACTGCTGTAAAAGAATTTATTTTCCTTGGCCTAACCCAAGAGCAAGAACTGAGCTTGGTATTATTTCTTGTCTTTCTTTTGGTGTATATGACAACTCTGCAGGGAAACCTCCTCATCATGATCACTGAGACCTGTGAGTCTCGCCTTCACACACCCATGTATATTTTTGCTCTGTAATTTATCTATTGCCAACATGTGCTTTTCCTCCATCACAGCTCCCAAAGTTCTGGCAGATCTTTTGTCACCAAGAAAGACCATCTCCTACAATGGCTGCTTCACCCAGATGTTCTTCTTCCACCTTATTGGAGGGGTGGATGTATTTTCTTTGTCAGTGATGGCATTAGATCGGTATGTGGCCATCTCCAAGCCCCTACACTACACACTACATGACCATCATGAGTAGAGGCTGTTGCATTGAGTTTATAGTGGCCTCCTGGGTGGGGGGCTTTGTCCACTCCATTGTGCAGATTTCACTTTGCTGCCACTCCCCTTCTGCACACCCAATGTCCTTGACACTTTCTACTGCAGTGTCCTCCATGTCCTCAAACTTGCCTGCACTGACATTTTTGTGCTTGAGCTGCTGATGACTTCTAACTGCTCACCATGCTGTGGTTCATTTTCCTCCTGGTGTCCTACCTGGTCATATTATTATTACTAAGGTCTCACCAGGAGGAGGGCAGGAGGAAAGCCATCTCTACCTTCACATCCCACGTCACTGTGACCTTGCACTTCATGCCCTGCATCTATGTCTACACCCAGCCCTTCACAGCCCTCCCCAGAGATAAGGCCATCTCTGTCACCTTCACTGTCATCTCCCCACTGTTGAAACCCTTGATCTATACCCTGAGGAACCACGAGATGATGTTGGCCATGAGGAAACTGAAGGGAAGACTCGTGCCTTCTGTCACAGGATAGACTGCTAGCTCACCCCACTCACCATCTTTGAAAATGTTTGTCCATCAAATAAACTATATTTGATTAATTTTCATATTTCTGCTAAGATACTATGACTTACAAATGTTGTGATCATTGTGCAATGATGGAAAAAAATGGGTTTCATGTTTCAAAATACTTAGCCAGAAAAGTGTATGTCACTTTTGCTATGCAGCCTTGGAAGAGAGAAAGAAAATGGAATCCAAATACACTCAGACCATCTTATCACATTAGATAGTTGTAGGGTTTTTTTTCAGCTCTACAGAGATGTGATTGACAAATAAAAATGACTTCTATTTAATATGTACAACTTGATGTTGTGAAACCATCATTGGGGGAAAGTGAGTTAAGCTGGGATCCTCCATGTTTTTTTTTTTTTACAACAACATGGGAATCTACACTTGCCTAAATGAATTTTTCAATTAAAAAGGCAAAAAAATTGCTGTATATCCAGACATTCCCATTAATTCCTACACTGTTCACAGGAAGAGAGCTGAGACATATTAGAAAATAACACAGTTTGGAAAGACAAACATCATGTGATATCAGTTGTAGATGGAAGGAATCTAAAAAAAGATACAAATGAATTTATTTACAAAGCAGAAACAGACTCCCAGACTGTGAAAACAAACCTCTATTTGCCAAAGGGGACAGGTGTGTGGGGGGGAGCAATGGACTGGGGGTCTGGGATCAGCATATGCACATTATTGTACATAGAATGGATAGTCAACAGAGACCTGATGTATAGCACAGGGAACTCTGCCCAATATTCTGCTGTAACCTACATGGGAAAAGAATATGAAAAAGAATGGATATGTGTACTTGTATAACTAAATCACTTTGTTGTACAGAAATGATCACAACCCTGTAAATCAGCTATATTTCAATACAACTTTAATTAAAAGAAGAAAAAAATGCAGTTTTAACATTGGGATTCTATAAAGTCTTTCACAAGGTAATTACATCTTAAGAAAGTAAACATATCCAAACGAAGTTCCTCTCTGGCTGTAAAATATGCATAAATTAAATATCTATTACCTAAGGAGTTTTCCATCTAAAGCCTGCATGCCAGTAGTTGATGGAAGCAGCTTTGAAGTTAGCAGAGCTTGAATTAGAGTTCCCATCATGGCTCAGTGGAAATGAATCCAACTAATATCCTTGAGGATATGAGTTCGATCCCTGGCCTTGCTCAGTGGGTTGGGGATCCAATGTGGCCATGAGCAGTAGTGTAGGCCAGCAGCTGTAGTTCTGATTTGACACCTAGCCTGGAAACTTCCATACACCATGGGTATGACCAAAAAAGCCAAAAAAGCCAAAAAAAAAAAAAAAAAAAAAAAAGAATATGGACCTCAGCAGTCATGAGTCCCATGACCTGGGAATTCCTACTGTGGCACAACAGGATCAGCTGTGTCTCTGGTTTGCAGGGACACAGGTTCAATCCCCTGCCCAGCATAGATTAAGGATCCAGCTCAGCTATGGCATAGGTTGCAACTGTGGCTCAGATCTGATCCCTGGCCTGGGAACTACATATACCACAGGGCGGCCAAAAAGAAAAGAAAGAAGTAAAAGAGAATGCAACAAAAAAACCAAAAAAAATTAATTAAATGAAAAATCTCTATGAGCTGGTGCAAGGTCTTTCCTCTGACCTTCCTCTGATGCCCTGGCCCACTGGCCACCATCCACTACTCTTCCTCAGCACCTTGAGCTTGGCTCTAACCCTCATGCCTTCTTAGCTTTATGCTTTGCAGTTTTATCCAAGAACCTGGCAGAACAAGCAGAACATAGAAAACACTCATACAAATTTTAAAAATCAAGGGGTTCCTACTGTGGTTTGTTGGGTTCCTACTGTGGTTTGTTGGGTTGGACACCAACCCAAGGTGGTGTCCATGAGGATGTGGGTTCAATCCCTGGCCTTGCTCAGTGGGTTAAAGATCCAGCATTATGGCAATCTGTGGTGTAGGTCATGGATGCAGCTCTGGATCCAGTGCTGCCATAGCTGTATCATAGGCCTGCAGCTTCAGCTCTGATTTGACCCCAGCCTTGGAATTGCCATATGCAATAGTTGTGGCCTTAAAAATAAGAAAAATTAAAAAGTCAATGAATGAATATTTCCTCTCACTCGTTTTTGCTGCTCAAATCCTTGGAGAATTTGGTGAAAAAAAAAAAACAACCATCAGATTTACTTTTATTCCCTGACACCTAACACTCTAAAACACATAGAAAACTCTGAAGCTTCTTCAGACTATGCCTATACATTCAGAAGTATTGGAAAGACATGGAAAACACTAGTTGACGTATCAACTCGACTTTTGTTTGTTTGTTTGTTTGTTTGTTTTGCTTACTTATTATGCTATTTACAACCTAGGAGGAGTTTTTTGGTTTTTTCATTTGTTTGTTTGTTTTGCTCCATTTCTGGAGGTATACTATGGATCTAAAAATATTTGAAACTAGGAAAATGGTGATGTTATGGTACACATCTCAGGCCACAAATCAGATGTGCCAAGGCCCTAAGGTGGGGGTGTGCCCTGAGCATCCATGAAACAGCAAGGAAGTCTTTGTAATTTGATGAGAGGAAGAAGGAGGAAAGTGGTAGTAGTTGAGGTCAGAGAGATGATTGGACCATGGAATCAGTTCATTATGACCTTTGAAACCATCATAAGAATTTTGTCTTTCACATAAAGTAAGATGGGTTGTCATTAGAGGGCTCTGAAAAGTGGAATAATTATGCATGTTTTTGGAGTTCCTGCTGTGGTTTGGTAGGTTAAGAACCTGACAGCATCCAAGAAGATAAGAGTTCAATCGCTGGCCTCACTCAGTGGATTAAGGATCCAGTGTTGCTTCAAGCTGCAGCATACATCACAGATGTGGCTCAGATCCAGCATTGCTGTAGCAGTGGTGTAGATCTGCAGCTTCAGCTTCTATTCAACACCTAGCCTGGGAACTTCCATATGCCGCAAGTGTAGCACTAGAAAGGAAAAAAAAATATGTATGTTTTAACAGAATTGCAGGAGAGGTAAGGACAAAATGGGAAGACCAGTTAGGAAGTTACTACAGTAGAAGTTATGAAGGTATGACTTAAGTTAGTCACCCTGGAGGCAGTGAGGATTTTGAAAAACTTTGAAGGTCAAGCAAGTAGGATTTGTGTATCCCATGAGAACTCCATCACCCACTTTGTTCATCACCCTACTCAGATCTCCTTCACTCTCACCTACATAACCCTCAGATCTAAGGTCTCCTGCCCTTACCTGTGTATCACCCTTCAGGAATGGATGAAACTGCCTAAGGAAGTTGCTCACAATCCCTAAGAACTGACATACATTTCCCACTAGGAAAATTACCAAGAGGTAATCATCAGGGGCGAGGGCAGGGGGCATCGTGGCTAAACTGACCTAACAAGATTCTTGCTGAAGGCAGGCCAGAGTGATCAGACATCATCTGGGGGGTGAGAGAGGATGAGGATGGCAGGTGATCAGATATGGTGGGTGGGAGAGTCTGGCTACCGTAGCTTAGCAGGATTTGGGCTACAACTGGATGATGCAGAGACAAGCATGGAGCTTGTCAAAAGTCAAGGCTTTGTTGAAAAATTCAGGGGTGGCTGAGCAGTGTTGCTCAAGGAGAGAATCTACCACTGCTGGAAAGTTTTAGAGCCATGACAAAATGTGTGTTCCTAAGTGTATATGCCTGAGTAGTTTCTTAATTACTCCCACTGAAACAACCTCTCATCAGCAGAAGTGTTCCAGCACCACATCCAACTATATGCCCTCTGATATTTCTCACCCTGGTTTGGAGATTAAGGAATTGGTCAATACAACAGGGCGTGGTATATCAGCATGGAAGACTCAAGAAAATACTATCCCCAGTGTCTGCCCTTTTCCACATAAAGGTGAAAGAGAAGCCATTGAAATCACTGCTCTTCAGAGGGGCATTTAAGAGAATTTTCTGAAACTGAATGATTCATGTGACTATTACTTAAGATGCTGGAGACCTGGAAGAACTTGGCATTTTAGATAAGATGCATAACTCTACCTGGGCATTTACATTTGTGATGTCTGGGTACCTGTACTAAGAGTGAGAAAAATTGAAAGCTAGATGTAATTGTTAATACTTACAAATAGATTTTGACTGCAAATAATGTAATAAGTACACATGATGCTGCATGCCAGGATGAACCTTCAGTTCTTCTGAAAGATGACCAGTATCATTAAAGAAGTCATGTGTCTGTGAGAGTTACTAACCCAGAGTTTTTCTTTAAGGTCACACATGTATAATCACATTTATTAAGGATTAGGCAGTGCTCCAAGTCCTGATGCTTTACATAGATGAATTCATTTAACCCTTACAAAAATCATAGGAGGGAGATGCTCCTGTTTCTAAACACCAGTGAAGAGCCTGACGGCAAGTGGGTGAAGGAACCTGCCTGTGTTTGCATAACCAGTAAGTGCCCAGCTGGGATCTGAATAGGTTGGGTGGTACTGTAATCCCCCTGTATCTGCTGTATGCTGTGATGCCTAAATAGGCTTTGGACAAAATTGCATACAAAGGAAAAACAACTTGAAGGGAAAGTGAGCTGGAAAAAGTACACCCCAAAAGTGGGAGGGAAGTGGCTTTCACTTTTCCTTTGTTTCTGATTATAGCAAGAAAAGAGAGATAAACTGCAAAGAAAGAAGTTAAGATCCATTTCAAGGATCCACCAAAAAAAAAAAAAAGATAGGAATTCATAAGCCATCAAGAGTATACCGTGAGCACACTTTTAACATTTTAAGAAACAAGCAAATTGTTTTTTAAAGTGGTTGTACCATTTTATGTTCCCACCAGCATTCCAATTCCTCCTCATTTTTGCCCACTCTTGATATATCCATCTTTTTAATACTAATCATTCTAATTGGTACGTACTATTATCTCACTGTGGTTTTCATTTACATTTTCTCAGTGATGAATGACACTAAGCATCTTCTCCTATGCTCATTTGCTGTCTTTCTACCTTCTTGCTCAAGTGTCTGTTCAAACCTTTTGTCCTTTTCATTTTAATTGGTTTGTATATTTTATTATTGAATTTTAAGAGTTACAGCATTCCACTCTTAGATACTTACCCAAGTGAAATGAAAAGATATGTCCATGTGAAGACCTACTCATAGAAGCTTTAAGATAATAGCCAAAAACTAAAAACAACCCAAATGTTCATCCACAAGTGAGTTGATAAATAGACTGTGGCATAGCCATGCAATAAAAAGGAATAAAATGTTGGTCCACACCAAAACATGGATAATTTTTATGAGTAAAAGAAGCCAAACAAAAAGAGAGTACACATTGTAAGATACAGTTCATAAAAAAATTTGGAAAATACAAACTAACTGTCTTTCTTTAATAGATGCAAACTATTGCATCTGGAGTGGATAAGCAATGAGATCCTGCTGTATAGCACAGGGAACATATCCAGTCACTTGTGATGGAACATGATGGAGGATAATGTGATAAAAAGAATGTGTGTGTGTGTGTGTTTGTGTGTGTATATATATAGTATATGTATAGTTATATGTATGTTATATGTAGAGTTATATGTATAGTTATATGTATATACATACATATATAGTTATATGTATGTATACACACATATATAGTTATATATATACATACATATATAGTTATATGTATGTATATACATATATATATAGTTATATATATAGTTATATGTATATATAACTGGGTCACTTTGCTGTACAGTAGAAATTGACAGAACAGGGTAAATCAACTGTAATGCAAAAATAAAAATCATAAAATAAAAAAATGAAAATACAAATCAATGTATAGTGACAGAAAGCAAGAGGCTCAGTGGTTGCCTGAAGAAGGAGGGGCAGAGGAGACATTATGAAGGGTCACAAGGATGCTTTGGGAGTGATACACATGTTAATTATCTTAAATATATTGAGGATGGCAGGGGTCTGTGCTTATGTCAAAGCTTATCAAAGTGTACACTTGAAGTACATGAGTCTATATGTCCATGATCACTCGATTTTTAAAAATTAATTTTAAGAAATAAACTAAAGCAATGAACTGAAGCTCTGAGTTACACTTTTATTTCCATAGCTGTTATTTTGACACCCAGGGGTTTGAGTACCTAAAGTACTTTAAAGTAAATGCAGAAACAAATAAAGGGGTTAAGGAAGAATAGATCAATAATGAACTTAAAGTTTCCTAACTTTTCATAGAATTACATTTGTGGTTTGAAAAAGAAAGGAGTGCTTCTGCAGAATGAAGTCCAAGGAGAACCACTCTGAAGACAGCAATTCTTAAACCATGTAAATGAGCCACCCAGCCTGGGGGGAGGGGTGGAAGCAACACATTCCTGTGGGATTTATAGAAACTCAGTCATATCATTAGGCACTTTCTTACCCACACACCAAATTGACTCCATATTTATATCCTTCATACCACAATACCTCCTTTGTTAATATTTAAAATCCACCTCTTTATCTTGAATATTTAGAACATATATATTTAGAACATTATTTTGTGCATTTTCTAAAATATTTATAATTTACAGAAGAATAATTTGGGGGCAGCACCTGCGGCCTCCAAAAGTTAATGGGCCAGGAATTGAACCCTCACCACCCAAGCCACAGCAGTAACAACACCCAATCCTTTAACCACTAGGCCACAAGGGAACTCTCAGAGAAAGAACAATAAAATGCATGCTTGTGTTATATCACTTCGCACACACTAACAATAACCCCAGAGCAACAATACAGTGGGGATAATATCTTACTAGATTTTAGACCAAATACCTGACTCTATAAGCCTGAATCTATTAAGAAAAAGTAAACACTTTCCAAAAATAACACTTTTAATTTTTTCCAATCTACAGAGGAAGAGGAAACATGATTCAATGGAGATGAGAAATGGCACCAGAGTAACAGAATTTATATTTCTGGGACTGACTCAGTGCCAAAACCTAAGTTGGTCTTATTTTTTTTTTTTGAGCTTTGTGTACATGACAACTCTTCTGGGAAACCTCCTCATCATGGTCACTGTGACCTGTGAGTCTTGCCTGCACACCCCGATGTACTTCCTGCTCTGAAATATAGCCATCCTTGGTATCTGCTCCTCCTCCATCACTGCCCCCAAGGTCCTAGTAGACTTTCTGACAGAGATAAAGACAATATCATATACAAGCTGCATGACACAGATGTTCTTCTTCTACATCCTTGGTGGGGCAGATATTTTCTCTCTCTCTGTGATGGCCTTTGATCACTACGTGGCCACCTCCAAGCCCCTGCACTATGTGAACATCATGAGTAGGAGCCAGTGCACTGCCCTCATTGTGGCCTCCTTGCTGGGGGGCTTTGTCCTCTCCACCATGCAGATCTCCCTGCTGCTCCCACTCCCCTTCTATGGATCCAACATTGTGGATGGCTTCTACCACAATGTCCCCCATGTCCTCAAACTTGCCTGCACCAACACCTTTGCCCTTGAGGTCTTAATGATTTCCAACAATGGCTTGACCTCTACACTGTGGTTCATCTTCCTCCTAGTGTCCTACACAATCATCTTGATGATGCTGAGGTCTCACCAGGGGGAAGGCAGAAAGAAAGCTATCTCCACCTGCACAGCCCACATCACCATGGTGAACCTGCACTTAGTGCCCTGCATCTACATCTATGCCCAGCCCTTCACTACCCTTCCCACAGATAGGGCCATCTCTGTCATCTTCACTGTCATCTCCCCACTGCTAAACCCCTTGATCTACACTCCGAGGAACCATGAGATGAAGTCGGCCATGAGGAAACTGAAGGGAAGACTCATCCCTTCTGAAATGGGATAGACTGAGGCTCTCCATCCTCTTCATCAACAAAGACTCCATGCAATATTTTACCCATGGAGTCAATTTATATACTCATATATACTGTCAATAAACCAACTAAACTCACTAGATAACCCTTTATTTTCCAATATAAGTTAACAGGATACTGATAACCCAAGCTTCTGGTGAACATGAAGTATCTTGTGTTATAGAATTGATCTGATTGATACATTTCCACTCAAAGACTAAAAAAAAAAAGACAATTATGAAAGTTTTATGGCATGTGAAGAGTGATCCCTTTTCCAAGAGGTGAGTAATATGAAATAGAAGAAGAATAGAGTGGTTTCCTCAAGATCTTCTATCAATTTAATCAGAGATAAGTCCAGATGGTCAATTCTTCTTGCCACAGGAATGCAATTTATTTCATTGCTGGACCTGTCCATGGCCAAACTGCAATCCTGTTCTAGAAAGAGCTCATGATCACTGCCTCTGGAATACACATATATGAGTATATATGGGCCTATCACAGATTAAGAACATTTTTTCTGCTGAGTTAAGCTCCATATGGGCTTGTGACCCATGGAGAACCTCAAAGGTATGTAGTGGTTTTCCTCCTAGATTCCTATCAGGAATGAAGAAGCTTTGGAATATTTCCCATAATGTCCTTAAGGGATTTATCTTATGCAGAACTAGACATACCAAATTCACATTCTCATGACAAAGGCAGGCGGAACCTCAGGGATCCTACACCAAGAGCAATCTGTTCTCACTACTCAAGAACTTGTGTGCTGTTGCAGTCTTACCAGAGCAAATATCAGACTGACTACACCATTGAGGATTTACATTCTTCCCACTGGAGAAAGGGAGGAAGAAAGAGAAAGGGTGCTAAAGAAGAATAAAACTCTATCTTTCAATATGTTCATATTTGTGAAGAGGCAATATAGGCTTGTGGTTTTGTCTGGAAAATATGGTTAAAATTAAAAAAGTGAAGCACTGTGGCTGAAAGCTCTAACTTCAGAGTTAAACAGACCTGGGTCCAAATCCTATCTCTGCCATCCATCCGTGTGATCTTGAGCTATTTTAATTCTTCACAGGTCACAGTTCACCTACACAAAGATGCTGACATGATCCTTCTCTTGGAGTTGTTGTGAAGCTTAGAATGAGATGGTATATGTAAAACATACATGGCAGACAGTAAATGCTCAGGTAAAGGAAAATGGATCCATTTTAATAACTGAACTATTATGCCTAATTCACATTCCATTACCCATTGACCTGTTACACTCTTCTCCTATGTATGATCTATACTCATCATTATTAGGGGAAAAAATGGTGTGGAAAAGATGGAATGTACATAGAATTAAAAGCACCTATCATCTTAAAATTTCTAGCTTTTTTTTTTCTTAAAAAATAGTGGATCCTGGAATTCCCATTATGGCACAGCAGAAACAAATCCAACTAGAAACCATGAGGTTGTGGGTCCAATCCCTGGCCTCGCTCAGTAGGTTAAGGACCTGGCATTGCCGTGAACTGTGGTGTAGGTCACAGACACCACTCATATCTCTCATTGCTGTAGCCACGTTGTAGGCCAGCAGCTGTAGCTCCAATTTGACCCCTAGCCTGGGAACTTCCATATGCCTCAAGTGAGGCCCTAAAAAGCAAAAATAAAAAATAAATTTGGATTCTTAATCCACTGAACAAGGCCAGGAATTGAACCCCCATTCTCATGGATACTATGTAGAGTTTTAACCCACAGAACCACAAAGGGAACTCCTTAAAATTTCTAGCTTTGTCATTAAAATATGACAGTAAGTGTTCCTGTTATTTACGTACAACTCAAAGAATCACCCTGAAGCTGATGAGGTACACAGTGCAAGAGAGTTTCATAGCAAAAGATTACAGTGGGTCAAAGATAAACTATGGCTTAGAGAGTAGAGATAAGGGGTCAGAACATGAAGGCAGAGCCAGTGGGTTAGAAGAGCGCCCAGGGGAGGTAACCAAAGCTTGGCGAGTGTTGAAGACAAACTTCACTTCTGTCCCTCATTGGACCTGGGCTGGCCCCATAAGCATCCATTAACTTACTGACTCACTTGTTCATTATTTCCTGCTCCCATCAATCAGCTCTAACATTTTAAGCATTAACCCAGCCCGCGATTCTTGTCAAGTCACCACTCATAGGGTTCTGCTACTTTTGCTCAGGCAGCTCTCATCTCTAGACTGTTTTTCTTTATGAAATTGCCTATAAAAAATACATACCAAAAGCCACTTTAGAACCTAGTTCATACAAATGTGTCCTTTCCTTTTTTTTTTTTTGCCTTTTCTAGTGCTGCACCCAGAGCATTTGGAGGTTCCCAGGCTAGAGTCTAATCAGAGTTGTAGCCGCCAGCCTATGCCACAGTGACACTGGATCCAAGCTGCATCTGCAAACTACACCACAGCTCACAGCAATGCTGGATCCTTAAACCACTGAGCGAGGCCAGGGATCAAACCCACTACCTCATGGTTCCTAGTCAGATTCGTTAACCACTGAACCACAACGGGAACTCCTGGGTCCTTTCCTTTTCTTTCTACCCCTTACAACTCCCTCAGATCAGAGTTTTATCCCTATGTCAGATCTGGATGGCATCAAAGACCTATAGAGTCTGAATCACTGTATTCCAGAAGTGAAACCATGTACAAACTCCTGAGTTCTCATGTTTTGAAGTAAAAGCCTTTTCCTTTCACCTTCCAGGCCTCCCCTCAGTCTCAAAAGACTAACTCCAGAATTACTGATTAGGAAATTTTGTTACAGCTAAAAAATAACTAGTTAAAACCATCTCCATTATGTTATGCCCTGCCTTGACACACAAACGTATTACTAATGTTTACTTTCTAGTTAGAGTGTATTGCACCTAGTGTCTTATTGCATCTAGTTTTTCTTTTGTAATGGAACACCACCTATCACCACTTCCCTGTAAGCAATCTTCTTTCCAAAGAGAAGGTCAAGGAATGATAACCACAAAGACAACCAGACACTGATAGGGATGGAGTGGGATAGTTGCACAGGTGGTTGTTGTGGGAGGGGTGTCCCAATGGGGAACCATGGATGGAGAGAGGGGACCTGGGGACCTTTGGGAGATCATTGTGGGTTGGTGCTCACCTGGGAGGGCCTTCAGAAAGAGGCAGGCTTGCTTGACTAGGGGAGGTGCCAGATATGCACCTCAGGTCATTGGGTGGGGGATGGGGTGAGGCTGGCATTCAGGTTCACACCAAGGGTAGGAGTTAAGGACCACCCTTCTGCTGTTTTGAATAAGCACCATGACAGTTCTAGTTTGACCTTATAGGGTCAAATACTCTGATACGGGATACCAAGGAGAAGCTACTACTTGAAGAAAGAGAAATAGGTGGTTTTTCCCACCCCCATTTCTCTTGGATTATAAAACTGTAGCCCACCTAATCCTTAGGGTAGAGCCTCCTTGCCTGCCTGCTTGCATCTCTCACCAGCATCTGAATAAATCTTGCCTATCACTGTCTCTCTTGCTGAGTTTCTTCTGCACTGAGACACAAAGAACCTGAACCTCAGTAAGTCCAGACACCAGATGAATGATTCTAATGTAAAAACTATAGGTTCAAGTCGCAATCTAGCTTTTGGCTAAATTTGCTTCCCAGCACATGGGCTCAAGTCCCAGTCTGGGTTTAGGCTGGGTTCAAGTCCCAATCTGCTGGCTGGGTTCAAGTCATAAGCATTGTCAGTTTCAAAACCATCACTGGACCGACTGATGGACCTAACGACTCTGAAATGATCTATGGAGGGAGAATAATATAGACACCTTAATCAATAACCCTGTCTTCTGAGCTGAATCTATAAAACTCTTTGCTATTTCCTCTCAAGATGGGACACAGTTTTGAGGGCTTAGCCTGCTATGGCCTCCTTTGCCTGGCAAAGCAGTTAAGCTATTCTTTCTGCTTCACCAAAAACTCTTTCTCTGAGACTTAATTTGTGCCAATGCACAGAGGCAGAGGCCACACTTTGGCTACAGAAATATGATCCCAGGGGCAGAAACTCAGAAAGCCCTGCCACACCATTGTCTCTGACACTTCCTCAAACTATGTCTGAACACAAAATACAACCTGATTCAATAACTCAGGGGAGGGGGAGGTCAATTGCATCTGTTTACACACATGTCTATCATTTATCTAGATGACATAAAATCACAAGCTTGGGATTCCCACTGTGGCACATCAGTAATGAATGAGACCAGTATCCATAAGGATGCATGTTCGATCCCTGGCCTCCCTCAGTGGGCGATGAATCTGACATTGCCGTGAGGTGTAGTGTAGGTCACAGACAGGGCTTGGATCTGGCATTGCTGTGGCTGTGGTGCAGGCTGGCAGCTGCAGCTCAGATTCAGCCCCAGCCCAGGAACTTCTATGTGCCATGAGTATGGCCCTAAAAAGCAAAAAATAAAAAATAAATATAAATCTACACCCTCCAGTCTCTGAGAGCTACCCCAACAGTAGCCACTGAGTTCTGATTCATTTTTCTGTTGTTACCCTTTTACTTAAGTTTCATTTCCCAGCTGGTTGAAAGCAAAACAATTTTGGTAAGAAGGAAAACCACACGGTCCATGGTGTGGTGCAACACAACATGTTCCTCCTAAGCCAAGGATGATAATGCACTGTCTCATGGGCTTCCTCTGGAGAAAAGGCTACATCCTGAAGATGCACTAGTGTCTCTGCATGCACGTGTGAGACGGGGCAGAGAGGCGATGAGGGAGATAGAGAGAAAGGAGGAGGACTTGGTGACATTTTAATGACTCCCACAAGAACACCATCGAATTGGCCACTCGGCTTCCACATTCATATGCAACAATATTCCCTTTGCTAATTTCTTTATTAGGCTTGTGGCTGAGGGACAAGAGAGGTGGTCGAGGCACTGTCAGGTGAAGAGTCGGAATGAGGTGATTCCTCAAGGCTGCCCTTTCCCAGCTGAAAGAAAAACATAACCAAATTGCTAGCCTTGAGGTAGGCTGTCCATGAAACATAGAATTTCCCCAGAACCTACTTCTAAGATGCAATGGGAGCATCATAATAGGGTTGATTTTTTTCACTTGGAGACTGAGTCTGTTAGTGCTTGCCTGTGAACTTCCAAAACTCAAAAGCTGTTGGTGTAGATTTTTCAGAAATGCTACAAATGTATAGAATGTCCCTTTTGAAACCAAGACTTTTAATGAAGCCAAGAAAAGTGGTAGTTTTTCACTATGTGGAAGAAGGAAATTGTGGCTTGTAAAATAGAAGAAGAAGTTCAGCTGGCTCCAGGGGATGTGATGCATTTTACTTGGGGGTGGGAGGGAAGATGGTGAGGTTTGAATTGTTTTGAAGGTAGTTGATTAGGTGCCTGGCTACTTCCTGCCTCTCAGGAGGACAATTGCCTTGCAAAAACAGCACTGAAAGTCAGCAATTCCTGAATTTAGTAAATGGAATCTAGCCAGCTTTGCCACTCAATATGCATAAGGCTTCTAAAAATTTAGGGATTCAATTAAGAGTAGAGGCTTTTCAATATTGGGAGAGAGAAAATCATGACATAGGAGAGCTCTCATAGATTCAACTCAATGTAGAGAATGGAGCAGCATTCTTTCTGGGAAGCTGGGGTACAAGGTAACCCTGGGTTTACAGGCTCTGTCCAAGATAAGCTTGTTTCAATAAGCTTGTTTCCAAAGCATGGGTGCTTGTTTTGATAAGCTTGTTTCCAAAGCATGGGGTGATTTCCAAATAACCTTTGGGGTGATTTCTGAGAAACCCTAATGATCCTTCTTTTGACTTTGCAAAAACCGATAAAATTATAGCTTTTTTTTTTATTGAAGTCTAGTTGATTACAATGTTGTGTCAGTTTCAGGTATACAGCAAAGTGATTCAGATATACATACAGATATATGTACATATTTCTCTTTCAGATGCTTTTCCCTTATAGGTTTCACTTATAGATGCCTTTCCCAAAATATTGAGTTCCATGTGCTATACAGTAGGTCTTGTTGGTTATCTGTTTTATGTAGTGTAGAGTGTATATGTTAATTCCAAACTCCTAATTTATCCCTCCCCACATCTGTATTTCTTTATCCACTTCCCCTTCCCTCCTTCTTTATTGGGCCTGTGTTTTAACGCAATGTGTACAATGCTGTAGATTCAAAGTATCCTCCCCACTCTGTACAAAGACAGCATCTGTAGGAACCCTCAAGATCCATTATTTTAAGAAGGAGCTTGTGTTTGAATAATGCTACCCAGAACACATTTCTGCACCTTGCATTGGAACACTCTGTGGTTGATGGAGGTTCTGGGTGAAGGTACCTCTAAAGACTGCAAAGTCAACTTTTAAAATTCTGCTTTTGTTTTTCCAAGTCACTTCTGACATCCTCTCATGTGAGTCATCTTCAGCCAAACCTTTTATTCACCAGGCTCCAGATTCTAACATCACCACCCTACACCCACATTCTACTTTCACTTGCTTGGCAAAGGATTTTTTTTTTTCCTTTCCAGGATTTTCTGGGAAGGGCTGACCAACACTGGGAAGAAGTATAGTTGCAGTAGTTAGGGTTTATGTTTTTTTTTGGCTGTACCCATGGCGAGTGGAAATTCCCAGGCCAGGGATCAAACTCATGCCACAGCAGCAACCTGAGCCAATGAAAAAACAGTACTAGATTCTTAACCCACTGCACCACAAGAGAACTCCCAAGACCATAGGTCTTTGGAATAAGACTGATCTTGGTTTGTGACATGGCTCTACCAGGGGTGAAAACTTGAACAAGTTACTCAATTATTCTGTGTCTTGGTTTCCTCATCCATGAAATCAGGAAAATAATACATATTTCACATGGATATGATGGGTTTTAGAAGCAATAAAATGAACATAAATTTTCACTAAAAGTGAGGGAAAAAATAAACAAAACAGAGCTCCATAATTCTGCCCACATTGCTATAATGCTGAGACTTTGAAAGTTGCCCACCCCCATACCCCAAGGCCAGGTATCCAGATGACTGAAGCACAAATTGAAGATTGCAGTTTGCTTTCTTTCTGTAAAGGTTTTTTTTTTAAATGAAAATGCTTATATTTACATTTGCATGCAGAAATAAATTTATTTATAAGCAGACGTGTGATACAATACTCAATTTTTTTTAACACATGCATTAGTTCAAATTCCTAGGCCAAAAAAAAAAAATCCCTAGAAGATAAATGGCACTTTACACTTATTTCCAGTTGTTGGGAAGAGGGCTTTGAACCACAGCATCAGTAGCAAGATGAGCCATTCTCAGACAAGTCCCCACAAAGGCACCTGGCATGTATGAGAAAGAAGGGCTCACCTGGAGCTGGTGAGACAGGGTAGCCACTGGCAAAATCAAAATCCTCGGCTCCTTCCAGTTTGCAAAATAGACATGCAATCTCGCCTACTCTTTAGAAGAGTCCCACTTATGAGGTAGGTCTTATTATCATCATATTGTAGATAAATTTTAATGGTGAAGGCTGAGAACTGACTCTAACCCATATCTTGTGACCCTCTCATATATTTCTCATGAGTTTGGTGCTATGATTGAGTACCTGGCCCAAGCTCAAACCATCTAGGAAGTGGTAAAGCCCAAATCATGTAAATTCTCTAGATGATGCACATATGTGTATCCAAAATGCAAGTGTGGGATGTGACACTGTCCCATAAAACCTCCAGGACAAAGTTTACAAACATTATAAGCCCAAGAGGGACTGTTTTTAATATAAATCCTCACAATTTTGATTCTCCTCACTTTTCTCTCTGCCAGTCCCACAAGCTGAAACACTCTTATTGTCTCAACTGTAAATTACTTAAGGAAAGGACTTATATTTGAGTCAGCTTTCTCTTAAAAAGATGATCTCAACATCTTTATGATGATTAATGTTATGTGTCAACTGGACTGGCCACAGGGCACCCAGTTTAAACACTGTTTCTGGGTGTGTCTATGAGGGTGTTTCCAGATGACATTAGCATTTGAATCAAGGCTTGCTCCTTCGAATAAAGATGAGTTTCTCTTCCCCCCCAATGGGTAGACAGGATCCAATCCATTGAGGACACAAATAGAACAAAAGAGGTGGAAGAAGGAGAAATATACCCCTTTATTCCTGCCTTACTGCCTGAGCTGGGACTTCTCATCTCATCATTTACACCACTGGCTCCCTTGGTTCTCAGGACCTTGAACAAGACTGAATTACAATATAAGATTTCCTGGGTCTTCAGCTTTCCTGGGTCTCCAGCTTTCAGAAGGCAGATCGTGGAACTTCACCTCCATAATAGCACAGTCAATTCTACATAATAATTCTCTAAGTGTGTGTCTATATATATGTGTGATAGATATAGATAGATGGCATGGATATAGATATAGATCGTATCAGTTCTGTTTCTGTAGAGCACTAATACAGTCATGGAAATGGTATGTAGAGGAAGGAAAAAATAGAAATAGTCAAGAAAAATAGGAGAGAGAAAGAAGGGAGGAGAACACAGGAAACACAGGAAGCTCTTCTTGTCACAGAGATTTCTTGAGTAGAAAATTTGAAAACTATTCACTTATCCTTCCAATAGCAAAAGAAAAATTTTAGAGTAAGATGCTGTCATCCATTGAAATATTTTTATATTCTGAATCAACCAAAGACTCCTTTGGGCATGATTTCTCCACTGTCTAGATATGGTAAGTCGTTAGCCTGGGGAATTTTAATTCAGGGATTCTGAAATCTTTGATCACTATTCGGAACATTTATTCTTATCATTCCATGTTGTTGCATGAAATGTCAAAAATTAATGGAATGAAAAAGGAGGTTCTTATTCTTATTGAGTAGAAAGGAGAGTGCTGCTTGGGGAACTGTGAGCTTGAAAGGATTTTTTCCTAAGTCTAGAAGAGCAGGAGTTCCCGCTGTTGCCACTGGGGATCAGCAGTGTATCTGCAGCGCTGGGATGCAAGTTCAATCCCCTACCTGCCACAGTGGATTAAGGATCTGGTGTTGCTACAGCTGTAGGCATAGGTCGAAAATGTGGTCAATTTGATCCCTGGTCTGGAAACTCCATGTGCCGCAGGGTATAATGGAGGAAAACATACAGTAATTAAAATCAGATCAGAGAAAGGACAATAGGTGGACAGCAGAGCCACTGTGTAAGACAAGAATAAGTGAGACAAGAATGAGAAGGTAACTCTCAAGTTGTAGCAGCTCTAACTTTTTTTATTATAAAACAACCATTATGAAAGCGAGTGGTCAATTAAATTTTACTTTGTGAAGTTTATTCTTTACAAGAGATTAAAATGTTTGAAGCCATGTTGATTTTGTTAACATTTTACTGAAGAACATATACAAAAACACACATAAGTCTCTACAGGTCAATGGATTTTCACACAAGCTGAATATATCTTTGCCATAAGCACCCAGATTTAAAAAACAAAACATTATCAGCACCTCAAAAGCTTCCCTCATATTCCCTTAGTTGTGTATATTTTGGTTTTTGTATGAACAAATAAAAGCATATGTACTCTTTTGTGCCTGGATTATTTCATCTAACATCATGTCTCAGATTCATATATATTTTTACACATAAAGTAGATCATCCCCATTGCTGTGTAGTAGTATGTGATTTTAACACAGTTTATCTTCTCCACTGTTAATTGACATCTGTGTCATTCTCCAGTTTGAGGCAATTACAAACTGCTACAAATATTCTAGGATACATTTTTGGTGAACATAACATATGTACATACTTCCTAGAAATGGAATAGATTTTTTTTCATAGATAAGGTTGCATTTTCTTTTGAAGCATAGTTGATGTACAATATCATATAAGTTGCAGTTGTAGCTTAGAAGTCTGAGCTGCTGTTGTGGCTCAGTGTGGTAAGAATCAGACTAGTATCCATGAGGATGAGGGTCATTCCTGGCCTTACTCAGTGGGTTAAGGATCTGGCATTGCCATAACCTATGGCATAGGTCACAGATATGGCTCGGATCTGGCACCGTTGGGGCCATGCTATAGTCCTGCAGCTGCAACTCAGATTCAACCCCTGGCCCCAGGAACTTCCATATGCCACAGGTGCAGCCACAAAAAAAGAAAAAGAAAAAAAAAACTCATGACAGAAAAGACAATAGTAGATTTCATAATACATTCTTTAATATGCTGTTATTTCTTCCAGAGATATACTTGAAAAAAGAAATCTGTGATCCAATAGATCAGGGAAATTATACCCGAGTGAAAGAATTTATTTTCCTGGGAATTACTTAGTCTCAAGAGCTGAGCTGGGTCTTATTTGTCTTTTTGCTTTTGGTGTACATGACAACTCTGGTGGGAAACCTCCTCATCATGGTGACAGTTACCTGGGAATCTCATCTGCACACACCCATGTACTTCCTGCTCTTCAATCTCTTCATTCTTGACATCTGCTTCTCCTTCATCACAGCTCCTAAGGTCCTAGTTGATCTTCTGTCAGAGAGAAAGACCATCTCCTTCAATGGCTGTGTCACCCAAATGTTCTTCTTCCATCTTCTGGGGGGAGCAGATGTTTTCTCTCTATATATGATGGCCTTTGATTGCTATGTGGCCATCTCAAGATCCTTCCACTATCTGACCATCATGAGTAAGGAACAATGCACTAGCCTCATGGTGGCCTCTTGGGTGGGGGGCTTTGTCCATTCCACTGCACAGATCTCCCTGCTGCTCCCACTCCCCTTCTGTGGACCCAATGTTCCTGACACTTTCTACTGTGATGTCCCCCAGGTCCTCAAACTTGCCTGCACTGATACCTTCACCCGGAGCTCCTGATGATTTCCAACAATGGACTGGTCAGCTGGTTTATATTCTTCTTTCTCCTCATCTCTTATACAGTCATCCTCAGGATTCTGAGGTCTCACCAGGGGGAGGCCAGGAGGAAAGCCATCTCCATCTGCACCTCCCACATCACCATGGTGACCCTGCACTTCGTGCCCTGCATCTACGTCTATGCCCAGCCCTTCACCACCCTCCCCACAGATACTGCTATCTCCGTGACCTTCACTGTCATCTCTCTGCTGCTCAATCCTATGATCTATACCTTGAGGAACCACGAAATGAAATCAGCCATGAGGAGACTAAAGAAATGACTGGAGCATTCAGAAAGGATTTAAATTCTGTGAGGACAATGATAAGCAATGAGGTCCCACATGATGGAAGATAGTATGAGAAAGGGATTGTGTGCGTGTGTGTGTGTGTGTGTGTGTGTGTGTGTGTGTGTGTGTGTGTATGACTGGGTCACTTTGCTGTATAGCAAAAAATTGGCACAACATTGTAAATCAACTTTAATTTTTAAAAAAGAAATTTTTAAATATGAAAATAATTCTATGAATATGAGCCAATACCAACATGTAAAGACAAATACCAAATTTCATTTTCTCAAAAATGGGAAGAAGGCTCAGCTTTAAAGAACTCAACTAGTATCCATGAGGATGCACGTTCCATCTCTGGCCTCACTCAGTGTGTTCAGGATCCGGTGTTGCCATGAGCTGTGGTGTAGGTTGTAAATCAACTGTACCCCAATAAAAATTTTTTAATTTAAATGTTTAAAATATTTCTTTATAGGCGTTCCCACTGTGGCTCAGTGGAAACAAATCTTACTGGCGTCCATAAGGACCCAGGTTCAATCCCTGGCCTTGCTCAGTGGGTTAAGAATACAGCATTGCCATGAGATGTGGTGTAGGTTGCAGACATGGCACTGATCTGGTGTAGCTGTAGGCTGGCAGCTACACCTCGGATTCTACCCCTAGCCCGGGAACCTCATATGACAAGGGTGCACCCCTAAAAAGACAAAAAGACAAAAATTAAATTAAATTAAATTAAATTTTTAAAAATTTCTTTACAAAAGGCAGATAGTAAGCTCAGATCTGGCAGCTTGGATATGGCATTGCTGTGGCTATGGCTTAGCTGCAGCTCCAAATCAACCCCTAGCCTGGGAACTTCCATATGCCACAGGTGTGGCCCTAAAAGGCAAAATGAATAGAATAGAATAGAATAGAATAGAATAGAATAGAATAGAATAGAATAGAATAAGAACTTTTTTTAATATGAAAAACAATTCTATGAGAACAAGATAATACAAAATGTTAAGATAAACATCAAATTTCACTTTCTCAAAATGGGAAGAGATCACCATAATGCCAAAAGCAATTAATATCTATGGATACCATAGGGTCTTAATGAGGTTGGTCCTATAGTATGTGCTGGGAACCTATATGTGATACCATTTTAAAGTGAGTCCCATTCACACCTTCCACTACCTGATTTCAATTATTCATCCCACAGGTATTTACAGAGCACTAATTATGTGCCTGACAGTGTTAGGAGTCAAACTGCTGCAGAAGGATTCAATAGAGTCACTGTCTTAGAAGCCTACCTCAAGTTGCTTTCAAGAAGACAAGAACAAAGTGTAGTGGAAATATTGCAGGCACTTTTCCTGAGAGTTTCAAAAGATGTTTGACAATACACCCCTTACTATTGCCAAGGGTAGCAAGACAGAGAAGGACAATCCAAGCAAATAAATCAGTATGTGCAGAGGGAGAGGCTGGTGCAGAGTAGGTCACACTTATGCAATGGTGAGCTCACTGTAGACACAAAGCCAGACACCCATGGAGTGAAGACCAGTATTTGACATTTAAAAGGAAATCAGGAAAAGAGAACTCTAGCTGTGGTCCCCCAAACAATGCAAATCCACGCTTTTGCCTGGGGAGAGAGGATCCCCAAATGGCTCCAAGATTTCTTCCTGGGCAGAAATAGGTAATATTCTATGTGGGAGTATTCATACAGAAATAACACTGACAGGCAGAGCCTGTAGACAGTGCACCTGAATTTCTGAAAGGCTTAAGCAAAGACAGGTGCTAAGCAGGGCGGGGGGAGAAAAAATTGGGAGTTTGAGGTTGACATATACACATTACCACCTACAGAATAGATAACTAGCAAGGACCTAGTGTATAGCACAGGGAACTCAGCTCCATATTCTTCACATAATCAAAGACATTTATGAAGAAACCCACAGCAAATATAATACTCGATGGAGGAAAAGCTGAAAGCCTTCCCATTAAAATCTGGAACAAGACAAGGATGCCCACTCTCACCACTGTTATTCATCAGAGGACTGGAAGTCCTAGCCCCAGCAATCAGACAAGCAAAAGAAATGAAAGTTACCCAAATTGGAAGAGAAGAGGTAAAATTGTCACTGTATGCAGGTGACATGATACTACACATAGAAAACCCCAAGGACTCCCCACAAAAACTACTTGAATTGATCAACAAATTCAGCAAAGTATCAGGGCACAAGATGAACATTCAGAAATCAGTTCCATTTCTGGATACTAACAATGACATATTAGAAAAGGCTATATGCTGAGAACTATTAAATATTAATCAAGGACACTAAAGAGGACTCATAGAAATGGAGAGATATTCCATGCTCCTTGGTTGGAAGAATTAATATCATAAAAATGTCCATACTACCCAAAGCACTCTACAGATTCAGTGTAATCTCTATCAAATGATCGATGACATTCTTCATATATCTGTAACAAACAATCCAAAAATGTATATGGAAACATAAGAGACCCCAAACTGCCTAGGCAATCCTGAGGAAAAACAAAAACCAAAAAACAAACAAACAAAAAACAAGCAGGAGGCATAACATTCCCAGACTTCAGGCAATACTACAAAGTGAAAGTAATGAAGACAGGGTGGTGCTGGTACCAAAACTGACACACAGACGAAAGGAACAGAAGAGAGAAACCAGAAAGAAACCCAGACGCCTTGGGTCAATTAAACGTCAATCAATGAGGCAGGAATATAAAATGGGAAAAAGATCGTCTTTTCATTAAGGGGTGCTGGGAAAACCAGACAGATGCGTGTAAAACAATGCAACTGGAACACACCCTCACACCATGGACAAAAAATAAGCTCAAAATGCAGTAGAGACTTGAAAGGCAAGACAAGACACCGTCAAACACCTAGAAGGGAACATATACTATATTAATTCTCTGTACCAATCTGGTGCTGGCCATAACCAAACTTGGCCCTAGAGGGAGGGCCAGACTGTTCCTCAGAGGAGCATCCCTAGATTAGCGAGGGGCACTTGCTGGTCTCCTACCTTGCCGTTGGCTGCTGAAGCTGCAGGAAGATCTCTGACCCAAGGCAGGGGGACCTACCCCAACCGCGCAGCTGGCTGTGAATCCTGCTTCTAAGGAAAGTCAGGTCGAATTGCCACGCTGGAGAAAGAGAACGGGCATTTGTGGGCGTGGCAATGGGCGGAGCGATAGGCCCCCCCCTTTCTGTGCGTGCTGGGCTTCTGAAACGCGGGAGACTAGCAGGTGGCCTAGGAGCTGGGCAGATGGAGAACAAAGGGGGACCACTGGGCCCTACGTGCCTGCACCGCGCCAGGCGGACCTGCCCAGCTGGAGAGCAAAGGGGGGTCGCGGAGGTCTGCGAGCCTGCGCAGGACCTGCCAAGACCATGAGGACCTGCCGGCCAGGCAACGCCCCTTGCCCCCGTGGCCCCCCTAGAGGGCGCGCTGAAAGGAAGAGGACAACCCTGGAGAGCTCCGCCTCAGCTTGAGGCCAACTTGAAGGTAAGTGCTTGCAAAACCAAATTGGGGCCAGCGTGTGGTGGGCGAGGGGGAGTAAGCGGCGCTCTCATTGGGAATGCATATCAAGATCAATTCACACAAAGATCAAGTCTCAGGACAATTTCTTAGACAGGTAGGGGAAAAGCCACACAACACCGTCCCCTGCACACATTAGGGCAAGCTGGGTAGTGATCATTTCTGCAGTTACCACAACCCTTCGGTTAGCCTGTCACTTAGGCTCTTTTCCCACTAGGTGGCAGTCAAGTCAAATAGCAGGCAAAGTCCAACTCCTTCATATTTCACCCAGAAATGGAGATTTGCTTGTCTTCAGAAAATTGACAACCCTCTGGCTGGACTCACCAAGAAGATTTGAGAAAAACAGCAACAACAACAACAACAACAAACTAATAAACAAAATTTCAACAGATAATGCAGAAATAAAAAAATAACCATAGAAGACGTCTATGAACAATTATATGCCAACGAATTTGACAACCTAGAAGAAATGCACAACTTTCTGGAGACTCACAGCCTGCAAAAACTAAATAAAGAAGAAATATATCAAGTGAACAGACCAATCACTAGAAATGCAAGTGAATATATAATAAAAAAAAAAACATTCTCTACAAACCAAAGTCCAGGACCAGATGGCTTCAAAGGAGAATTCTCCCAAACATACAAAGAAGAACTTATACTCATCCTCCTTAAACTTTTCCAATAGGTTGAAGAAGGAACATTCCCAAAGACATTCTAGGAAGCCACGATCACCCTAATACCAAAACCAGACAGAGATACTACCAAGAAAGGAAAATTATAGGCTAATAACGTTGATGTATATAGATGCTAAAATGCTCAACGAATTCTAGCCAACTGAATCCAACAACATATAAAAAAGGTCACACACCACGACCAGGTGGGATTCATCCCAGGTTCACAAGGATGGGTTCAACATACACAAATCATCCAACATCATACACCACATGAACAGAAGTCAATCCACATGATCATTTCCACAGAGGCAGAAAAAGCATTTGACAAAGTCCAACATCCCTTCCTGCTAAAGCCTCTTACCAAAGCGGGAACATTCCTTAACAAAATCAAAGCCATTTGTGAATAAGCCCACAGCAAATATACTACTCAATGGAGCAAAGCTGAAAGCCTTCCCATTAAAATCTGGAACAAGACAAGATGCCCACTCTCACCACTGCTATTCAACATAGTTCTGGAAGTCCTAGCCACAGCCATCAGACAAGCCAAAAAATAAAAGTTATCCAAATTGGAAGAGAAGAGGTAAAATTGTCACTGCATGCAGACAACATGATACTTCATATAGAAAACCTTAAGGACTCCACACAAAACCTATCTGAACTGATCAACAAATTCAGCCAAGTAGCAGGGCACAAGATGAACATTCAGAAATCAGGTACATTTCTGTACACTAACAATGACATATTAGAAAAGCGACACAAAATTGCAATACCTTTTAAAATTGCACCCAAAAAATCAGCTGCCTAGAAATAAACCTGACCTAGGAGATGAAAGACTGATATGCTGAGAACTATTAAATATTAATCAAGGAAATTAAAGAGGATTCAAAGCAATGGAGAGATATTCCATGCTCCTCAATTGGAGGAATTAATATCATAAAAATGTCCATACTACCCAAAGCACTCTACAGACTCAGTGTAATCTCTATCAAATGATCGATGACATTCTTCATAGAACTGTAATGAACAATCCAAAAATGTATGTGGACCCATAAAAGACCCAGAATTGCCTAGGAATCCCGAGGATCAAAACAAAACAAAAGAAGCAGGTGGCACAACTCTCCCAGACTTCAGGCAATATTACAAAGCTCAAGTAATGAAGACAGGGTGGTGCTGGTACCAAAACCGACACACAGACAAAAGGAACAGAACAGAGGAACCAGAATAAACCCAGTTGCCTTTGCCCGCTTAATCTTCAATCAATGAAGCAGGAATCTAAAATGGGAAACAGACCGTCTTTTCATTAAGTGGTGCTGGGAAAACCAGACAGATGCATGTAAATCAATGCAACTGGAACACACCCTCACACCAGGGACAAAAAGAAACTCAAAAGGCAGTAAAGACTTAAAAGGTAAGACAAGATACCGTCAAACAGAAGAGAACACATTCCCTATTAATTCTCTGCACCAATCTGGTGCTGGCCATAACCAAACTTGGCCCTAGAGGGAGGGTCAGACAGCGTCAGATCATAAACCCCCTGAGTGAGCCCAGAGATTGAACCTCATGGATACTAGTCAGATTCCTTTCCAGTGAGCCATGACAGGGACTTCAAGGGAAAGGATTCTAAAAGAGGTGAGATAACTTGCCCAAGATCACACCAAAAGTGGTAGAGCAGAGTGGGGTTGGGATCTGAACGTGGGTTGTCCAACATCAAGGCCTGTGCTCTGAACCAGTCAGTAACTCTGTCACTCAGAGGAAGTAAGGGAGAATGAAACAGGAGGGAAGCAGGCAAGTGTGAAGACTTGGAGACCCGGGCAGCAATACAGCTGGGAGCTAATGGTGAACTAAGCCCTGTCTCTCAGAACATCACTAAGAACTTAAACTAAAGGGCCACTTACTTCAGGCATGTGACTTCACAAGATGGACCTGGTGGGCTTTGGCTGAAGATGGCAAAACTAGGTGTGCCTAGAAGAGGCCAAAAAGAAATCAGCAGTTTAATACAGTCTTTCTTCATACAATTTGTACTTTATCAGGAAATAATATATATTGGTACATCCAGGCACGCTGCCATGTACTAAATGCTTCCACGTGCCAGGAACCTATTCGTCTCAGTCACACTTCCAACTATGCTGTGAGCTATTCTCCCATTTTATAAATGAGGAAAGTCAGGCACAGGAAGCTCAGGGAAATTGCTTCACATCCCAGTTAGTTAATGGCAAAGTGGGGATCAGAACCCCAATCCACTGATCTCCTAGTCACCCAACCGGGGGTAAGGGTCACACGCCTCCCCTCCAGGCTGTGGAGACCCTAGGACAGGGGGTGGGGGGGGATTAGACCTGAGTGCACCTCTAAGCCCCATGCTTCGACTTTAGCCAGAGCAGCACTGACCAGCATGTCTGAGGCCAGTGCCCAGATCTGCGCTGACCAGCGGGAGGCTCATGGGGCCTGGTGGTGAGGCCCCTTCCCCATCACTGCAGGCTGGCTGGCTGAGGCCATGGGCCCCCGTACCGCCCTACCCTGGAGAACAACCCCTTGGTAGAATTCGCCCCCTCTCTGAAGGCGCCAAGTCCCAGAAGGCAGATGACCCGGCCTCCAAGCCACCCCAAGCCCAGAAGGGGCCCACAGAGAGAGGAGGCGAAAGTGCAGTCACCTGTTCTGTCCCCCTGTCGCAGAGTCCCCAAACCCAGGAGCGAATACTAAAGTCATCCATTTGGCTTTGCTCTGCTCTTTCAGCTCTTGCTGGGGGTCTACAGATGGCCATCCAGGGGCCCAGGAACCACCAGGTGTTTTGCTTTCTGTTGTGTTTTGTGTTTTTTTGTTTTGTTTTGTTTTGAGGAGGTCAATAGCTTCCCTTAGATTTTCCAACAGAGAAACCCTCTCCCCCATCTCAAATAATAAATTAACCTGAAGCTGTTAGCTGGAGCTCTGCTGACATCCTTACCTCAGTCCCACAGGCTTGCGGTGTCCCCCAGCATTCCCTTCGGCTCTCCCTGCGCCTCCAAGCACGCCTCCAAGCATGCAACCCCAATGCACGCGGGGCATGCAAGCTGATCCCTGCCTCCCTCGCCCCTCCCCGCCCCCGCGGGTCCCCCCCCCCCCCCGCCCCAGTGCTGTGTGCCTGCAGCTCAGAAGCCCCTGCACACAGGATAATCCTCCAGAGCCCCGCCCCTCTCCCCTTTCCTGGGCTCAATCCCTGGCCTCTTCAGTGGCTTGGGGAGTCCAGCTATGGTGCTTACCTTACCTCAGTCCCCCACTCTCCCAGTGTCTGCCCCTAGCCTGGGCGTTCCTCAGCATTCCCTTCCGCTCTCTCCTCTCCACCACATAGGTCTACACGCACGCACTGCCTACACACGTCCCCTGCCTGGACCCTCTCTGCACGCATGCGGGTCTTCCCATACCCCCCACCCCCCGCGCCCCTGTGCTCAATCATGCGTTCCCCCCCATCCTGTGTGCACACTTGGGGCGTGGGCCGGGTTTGAGCACAACCTCGGGAGCCCCGCCCCTCTCCCCTTTCCTGGGCGTGCCCCGTCCCCCTCTGCTCTGCTGCCCTGCCGGGCTCCCTAGCTGCTTTTGCAGCGGGGTCCTCCCCCGGGGGCGCGCTGATCTCACCCCATCCAGACTGGGCCATCACTTCCCTCTTTACATCCCAGGAGACACCAGGCGGTGTGCATGCAGCACCTCCCAGGCTTGACCACCGGGGCCTTCCGACGACAGGGAAGTTGGAGGGAAACTCCCTGGATCTCCTGCCGCTCCTAATGGAGTGGGGTGCCGGGTGGGGGAAGTGCGGTGATTGGCGGTTCTTGTGCTCACTGGGGAAAGCGCTCACCTGGTACCCAAAGCCCATTTGCCCTTCCTCTCCTTTCTGCCAGAGGTAAGAGAGAGCCAATGTTTTGGGGGCTGAAAAGGGGAAATGACTCAAAGAGGAGGCAGCTCAGGGGAAGGGGCTGGCCTGGAAAGGGGGAGTATTGGGAGCTGGAGGGAAAGGGGAGGAAAAAAGATGATGGGTAAACTGGGGCGGGGGCGGTTTTGAAGGTGTCTAGCCAGGTCTTGGGTATCCTGCCGGGTCATCCCTGGATTCCAGGAGCCACTAGGCTGGGTATTTTTCCTGGATGCTGGCCCTGACAACTCCTTCAGCCCACGCCAAAGGCATCCAGAGCCCAAACCCTTGCTAGAGGCTTCCAGGCACCACCAGGGAACCTGCTGGTCTGGGCAAGGGCATAGGGATTAACTATTCATGTCCTTTGGAGCCAGTACTGGTCTTTACCTCCTAGCATTGCTGGGAAAATTAAATTAGTTACTACATCTGAAGTGTTTAGAACAGTATCAGGGACAACTGTAGGCAAACATTCGGTGATAGCTTCTGTTATTACGTAAGTGTCCATTTATTGGTGGTCTGTCTCGCCTCTAGGTTGTGCATCTTATGAGGGCAGAGACTGCATTTTATTCATCTCTGAATTCCAGCTCCTGATGCAAGGAAGTTATCAATAAATTATTTGGTGAATGAATGAATAAACGAGTGATTGAACGAATAAGTGAGTGATCGAATGAAAACTTGGACTAGTGGCAATCCCAAGACCCTCTCCTCTGCCGCATAAGGGGTGCATTAGTGGAAGTTTTAGGAAGAAGAGCTTTGATTGGGAAAGGTGGCACATTGGACCCTTATTGGTTGCTATATCAAGTGATCTGCTCTGCCCTTGGAAAGTGGAATGTCTTTGTCAGTTTCCCACATGGCCATATGGAAGACATCAGACAGCTGACCTAAAATTTAAAACTGATCCGTGTCTAGCTAGAGCAGTATTTGCATCTTAGTAAAGAAGGAAGGAGAGAGCTAAAGTGGAAAGCTAAAAAGTAAGTGGCAAATGTAAGTGGGGGAGATTGGCAGGGGAGCCCTGAATGAAACTAAGTGTGTATGGAGGAGTACAGTTGTCTCCAAAGGGAATCTGATGGAAATTGCCAAGAGACATTTCTCTGTTTTAGTTTAAAGTTCCTGATGATCTGCCCTCATGTCACAACATTCTTGGAGTAGGTTTGCAGATTAGGCTCCTACCACCACATTCACTAAACTTGTGCTTATGGAAATTAATACTTTTAGAGCTAGAAGGGGCCTCAGAAATTACTCATGCATTTCCCTTCATAGTTGAAAAACTAAGAACCAGAGATAGATAGCAAAGGATTTGGGCTTTTGGGATTCACTGGCATTGGTACTGAATCTTGCAGGGCCTGAATTTGTAGTGTGTGCCATTATCCCTTTAATCCCTGGCCCATCCCTCCCCAGAACCTGGAGGGACTGAATGAAAGGACACCAATAGAAGGTCAGCAGAAAGGAGGGACAGGAAGTTCCTCAACAGACTCTAACTTCACTTCCTTTTGTTCCTCTCCATGGAAGGTACCTGGGCCATCGGCTGCTGTACAACAGCACCACTGTGGTACTGTGGAAACTTTATGCTATCCACATAAATTCCACAGACAAAGGCTTGAACCACAGCTCATCTGAGTCTTGGCAAAACACCTGTGATCCTCCCAGAGCACAAGAAGATGGGCGGTTTCCAAGAAGCTGTTTCAAGGCCATCTCCCGCTCACCTCTTTCTCTCTCTTCTCCCTTGGGAGACTGTAAAGAAGCAGTTTTTCATTGCCTCCCACCTGCTGAGATTTTTTTTTTTTTTTGCTTTTTAGAGCCACACCTGCAGCATATGGAGGTTCCCAGGCTAGGGGTTGAATTGGAGCTGTGGCCACCAGCCTACACCGCAGCCACAGCAACACCAAATACTTAACCCACTGAGTGAGGCCAGAGATCAAACCTACATCTTCATGGATACAAGTCAGATTAATTTCCACCACCACTGGAGCACCCCACCTGCTGAGATCTGATGAGATAAGGGTCTTCCTGACTCATCCCCCCTTCAAAGAGAGCTACAGACTCTAAACTCACTTAGTTGCAGTCTAGAGCTGTCTTCATACCACCATTGCCATTCTCTGATCCCTTTTGCTGCAGTGTCATCCTTTTTGCTGCTTGAGACAAGGATCACAAGGACCAGGAAACTTTGACTACTTTTTTCTTTCACAGATGTAAATAATAAACTGAATCTAAAAGTAATTCATTGTCTCTTTACCTTCTAAATGAGTCAGGCCTTGGACTTGCCTTTCATTGTGTACTGGCTGCTTGCTGTTGAATTTCACATTGCTGGTGTTTCACAGCACCCTCCCTTATCACTGAGGGAGTTGAGCTGGATAAAAGATAGGCCCAGCATAATGACTTTTTCCTGTCACTGTACATTAGAGAAAATAAGCCCAAATTCCATTTTTTCTGGGACTTCCATTCTATCTGGAAGAGTAGCAGATCCTCTTTGCATTCTGTATGCATAAGGGTAGCCTAACAGAAAGTAGAGTGGGCATCTATTTTCTTTTACTTGAAAGACTCCTCTTGTCTCAAAGTATGTTTCCAACAGGCTTGCCAGAGCATCACTGGCTGATCTTTCCAAAGCTAAAAATCTGGGACGACTACCCACCTCAGTCATCCCCAGCTCAGACAACAAAAACATTGCCTCTAGAAGGTTCTTGTTACCATTTTCTTGTTTTTTGAGAAGGAAGGAAGAGGTAGAGTGAGAGGTTGGTAGGGATGTGAATTTTGCACACACCCTTCAGTTAGCACTTTATTGCTGGCTAATACAGGTAACTCTAATTGTTCCCTTTGAAGACGACTGGTTATAAAAAACAATAGCCTATTAACCAAGAGGCAGTTGTGGGAATGCTGGACCGGAGACAAATGCCTGGGAGAAATTATATGAATGATGGTGTGGAGTTCTCCTAAAACAAACCTCACAAAGTATGAGGTGGTCCATTTGTCATTTGTCATTTTGGTTATCAGGTTCTTTTTTTTTTTTTTTTTTTTTGGTCTTTTTAGGGCCACACCCAAGACATATGGAGGTTCCCAGGTTAGGGGTCAAATCAGAGCTACAGCGGCCGGCCTACAGCACAGCCACAGCAACACCAGATCCAGTTGTCACATCTGTGACCTACACCACAGCTCTTGGCAACACCAGATCATTAGCCCACTGAGCGAGGCCAGGGATTGAACCTGTGTCCTCATAGATATTAGTCAGATTCATTTCCACTGAGCCATGACGGGAACTCCATCAGGTTCTATTTCTATTCAACCAGCACTTACTAAGAATCTCCCATGTACAAATTTGGTAAGAAATTCCACTCTCACACCTGCGTCTCCAGTATAGGCCTCCTTTTTTCAGCTACCACTAGTAACTCTAGTTCATAGATCAAAGACTATTTAGCAAGAATTATCAGTTGAGTACCCCACCAGATTAAAAAAATGTTAGGAATACTTTTTCATTTTAATATGCTTCCATAGAAATAAGTAGAGTCCTTGGGACATAAATAAGCATGTCATGAATGACCAAGCCAGACCAGTCACAACTGCAATTTGTGTATTTATGCCCAACAAGACTCCCTAATCCTCCACTTCTAGAGATTCACAATGAGGGAGAGTCATTGTCATTTGCTGTCATGCTGTATACATTTCTAAAATTCATGCACCAGCCTACTTGGCCTCCATTACTCCTAATCTTTCTTGCCACATTTTTTTTTTTTATTAAGGCAGAGTTGATTTACAATATGGTGCCAATTTCTGCTCAGCATAGTGACCTAATCTCTCTCTCTCTCTCTCTCTCTCTCTCTCTCTCTCTCTCACACACACACACACACACACACACACACACACACACACACACATTCTTTTTCTCTTATTATCTTCCATCATGGTCTACCCTAGAGACTGGATATAGTTTCCTGTGCTGGACAGCAGGATTTCATTGCTTATCCATTCTAAATGTGATAGTTTGCATCTACTAACCCCAAATTCCCAGTCCATCACACTCCCTCTCCCCTCCCCCTTGGCAACCACAAGTCTGTTCTCTTGGCATTACTCCTAATCTTTGTAAAAACCACCTCACCCCCACCTTCAAGCTCAGCTTCACTGAGACTCTAGAACCAACCCTATTTCTAGGTAGAGGAGTAAAAAGAACCCCATGTGTGCTCTGACTTGTCGCATTAACATGGGTCCAGCCTTTCTAAACATCACATTCCCCCAAATGTATAAACTCTTATCTGTGGGTAATAGCCTCATATTCAGCTTTTGCTTGGGTGTTTTCCAGTTAGACAACTAACCCCTGACATTCCAAATTTTTACCTTTTAATCCTCTTGCCTTTGGGCTATAGTGCCTATAGGCCCTTGGTCTGACAACCAGTTTCAAGTTAGTTCTCTAGCTGCCACCCTTTTCAGGCCTTCATTCACAATGCATGCCTCCTTTAGTAACTCTGATTAAAGTATGTCCAATTTCAGCTCTGGGGTGGCAGTGGGGGGTGGGGAATCTCCTAACTGCCCCCCATGTTCCTCCTACATGCTAGATGTTTAACAGCAAGTAAGCTCACATCTTCCAGATCTCCCCTGACTTTAACTAATAGGTTTCAGCACTGGGATTTTCTTCATTCATCCTTAATGCCCACCTTTTTTCCCAGCACTGAAACCAAATGTGTTATGTTTCCTTGAGCCTTATACCTTCATTCTTTGGTCTTCCTAACTATATCTTGCTCCTGAAACCAAACTCTTCATGATTGGATCACAATTTTCAGATGTTATGGATCTTTCCTGCCCAAATCTCTATCTATTATATAGTAACTAATTTCCCCCAAGTCATTTAGACAATTGCAGCAACTCATGACCTCCTTCCTTTTAATCCCCCCCCAACTTAAACTCCAGCGAGAGTCAATAAAGAACTCGTGAATACATATATATATTTATTTAATTCATAATATAGCATTTTTGGATGGGCTGGGATGTTTTAGAGGGATGAGGCTGTGTAATCCACAGATGCTCAGATTTTTGTCACTAGGAGAGACACTACTGTCCAGAGTTCCCAGTACAAATAAACCTGGGATAAAATATTTGATAAAAAAGAGTCCAACAATAGCCTAATAAATATTCTAGCCAAGAACTCCTCAGTATATATCTGAAGCTGGCAGACCAGATTGTAAAAGGCAGCTTCACCTTACCTGATGGCAGTCAACCTGGCCAACCTGTAATACACAGCCAAGTACAGTGCAGTGACTCTGAGGCTGCAATTTGCTTCAAGAATTGAAATAACTGTGGGAGTGGTTCTCATCTGTCAGCCTCACATTCTCCATTCTGTAGGAGAAAGGGTATCAAATATTTGCAATTATCAAAAAATCCTTCTGTGGATCATTCCATCCAGGAGTCATATATAAATGTGTAAACCATGGAAGCTTAGAAAAGTCACCTAGTGTGTCTTAGCTTAAAAGGACACAGATGTGATTTTGCTGCAATGTAAAATCTGCTGCATCCAAAGTTACACAATGGAATTACATGATAAAAAACATAGACAGATGCAGTTACTCTTACTTACAAGTAGCCAGAACTCCAATGTGGCATTTAAATTTCTTACATATTCTCAAAAAAGTTTATTGTTGATTTTTTTGTGCTTTCTTCAGTAAGATGATATAAAAAGTGGAAATAAGCATACATTACAGAGAGAAAGAATAATCTGCTAGCAGAAAGGATCGTAGGAGAACAAACTGAGGATAGCAACAATTAAAACTTATGTAGTCACCTTCCTTGAAGATGTTAAATACAGGTCCTGTTCCCTTTGTCAACTGGGTTTAGCTAGAGATAGGTCAATGACTTCTTTCAAGGTACCGGGTATTGCCAGTATTCTATGCAACTATGAAGTTTACTGGAGTATTTGAGACTCACCACACCCCCACTGATTACTGTGCCACCATGGTTTTTCTTGGAAAGCACTTTTCATTTACTTGGCTTGGAAACATCATTGCTTACCCCAAACCCAGTTTAATTTCCTACTTTATTCAATAGGCTTAGCTCTAAGTGATTTTTGGCTAAAACCACAACTTAAATCCACATGTGATGAACAAAGTTTGAAAAGACCAAAAAGTTATTGAAAAGAATGGGGCCACATGCTCCAGACAATTCCCCAAGTCAACTTCCAAAGAGATTTTGAGGAGGACAATACTCACTTACAAGTATGAGTCCTGGGACATTTGCAAAATAATATCAATACACCCCAAATGGGGAAGTAGCCAAGCTTTTCTGCCCCAGAAACAACAAACACCAACATGGATATCAGAGTACAACAGGGAAACTTTGATTTTACATTTATTCCTTCATACATTCATGCAATTACCATTAGCCAGGCAACTACTCTGTTCCACACACTTTGCCAGGTGTTAAAAATACAACAACAAAAACAAAAGACACAGCCCCTGCTCTCATGGTATTCACAGTCTAGTGAAGAAGAAGATTCTTATGTGTTAAACTTTTGTGTGCATCAGAATTACTTGGGGAGCTTGTTAAAATGTAAAATTCCACCTATGTGCCCAGACATTCTAATGAAATAGATCAAGGGTGAGGCCTAGGAATCAATTGTTTCAACACACACCAAAAATGATTCTAAAAGGTGGTCTGAGGACCACACTTTGAAAAACACTGCTGTGGAAAATGATCATTGCTGAGCAGGGGACATGCTCAGGGTGCCACAGATGCTCCAAAGAGAACATAAGCCAGTCTAGGGCTTCAGAAGTTAATCCTGTAGCGCAGGGCGGAGGTGGGGAAATGTAGTCCAAGCTAGAGTCAAAAGTAGGGTGGGGAAACTGTGGCCTCATCTTGGGGCACTAAAATCTAAAAAGGCACCACAAATGGAGAGCATGGGAGACTCAAGGCCAACCAATGTAAGGAAAATTGGATTGGGCAGAGGAGGAGAATTCTGCACTTCTTGCATTTTCACACTATTCCCTTAATTTAAGAATAATTCCTACTGTTTACTCTGGCATCAAAATTATTAACAGTACCTCCATTCCAGGACCAGAGAACAACTTCTGCAGTCAAGCTTGATTTGAGTCATCAGTGTGAGGGGGAAAGTGTTACAAGATAAAGCTGGGAAAGCAAATAGGGACTTAAAGAGCCAAACCCTAAGTAACTGGGACTTTCTCCTGAATGCTATGGGAGCCAGTGAAGGGTTTTATGAAGAGCTTAAAATCATCTGAAATAGATCAGGAACTTGGGGATAGGCCCTGGAGGAGAGATTTAGGGGTAACTTAGAAATGAAATACATACATTTCAAAGCACTGCTATACAGTATTGGAGCTGGAGCTGAGCAGAAGAGATTAATATTTGTTGCATATTTAACTAAAGGCCATGCTTACAAGTTAAGTATGCCACACTAATGCCATACTTAAACTAAATGCCAGGTGCTGTGCTAAGCAGTTTATGTGTGCTATCCTTTTGAATCTTTGCAACAGCCTTGTGAGGTAGGTACAGAAGAAGAAACAAGGGCTCAGAGAAGTGAAGTGAAACTTGCCCCAGATCACACAGCTAGTAAGTGGCAGAGGAAATAGATGACTTTAGTCCCAAGGTTATGATGAGATGTCCATCACAGCAAGCTACTTCCCAGCAGTGCTGAATCTTACTGAGGTTGCTCATTTCCTGATTAGCAGTGAAGTATATATGGTTTTTAAAGCCAAAAATCTGACTTGACCACCAGATAGTTAAATTGGAAGCTGCCATCTGTATCTACATCAGTCGTGCTTCCCATGTTAGGCATACAAGCAATACAAAACTGTTCTTTAGGGGATGTATAGATGTAGCTCTCCTACAGAAGAGTAAACTAGTTGATGGCAGGGACCATGGATTATCAACATGTCAGCTGCTGTGTGATACCTGGCATCTAGAAGTTTGTTGAATGAATTAATGAATGAACGTCCACCAAGGTGGTGGAAAGGAATGGGGGGGGGGATGTTCTGACAATGTTTCAAGGCTCCGATGTGGGGGCTTGTTACAACTACCATGTTGTACAAGAATAGTATTTTCACACATCCCAAGAAGTAGACTCCTTGAAGCGGACGGAGCTCCTAAGAGGGAAAAGCTCTGGGACTGACATTCCTAATCTCAGCAGTGGAACTGACAAAACCATAGACTATAAAGCTCAATTCCCTTCAATGATAACAATAAGGCCTGTGATGAAATTTACATCTGCATTTGCCATGAAGGGTTCACCAAGCAAATGAATAGTGTAAACAAGATCGCAGAGAGGAATGATTATTGGACCTGTTTAAGAAAACAATCTATTCTCAGGCATTCTTAAGCTCTTCAGAAGTGTTTTATCTGAAAATATATGTATATTTATATGCAAACAGTTGTTGCATTTACAATGCTCCATTCTTACTGATTAAGTAAATAAGGCAGGCTCCTAGAGAACCTCCATTATGCAAATCCTTTTTTTCAGCCTAATTCTAGTAACTGTATGTACTTGAGAGTAATAAAACTGTATTACTTTGAAATATTCTGTGATGGAATTTTGAAGAATTCAGACAAACCTGCTCCATTAGGTAGCATCAATGAAACTGTGCTGCATGTAACAATCTACCTGAATCAATTTTCTATCCAGCAGTAGCATCTCTTGTGCAATTTTGTCTCCTAATCTCTCCTAATCCAACCTGGAGCCCTTCCCGCCATCTGTGTCATTACTGCATGTGCATGAGTGTGTGACAGGAGGGAGGAAGGAAGGCATGAATGGAAGGAGGGGAGAAATGCTGACTAACTTTGAGGTTCCCTTTAGGGAACAGTAATGGATGGTATAATTTATTTTCCCTGCCAATAAAATTCACACTCAAATGAGTGAATTAAAAACTTTATTATATAATTGTAAAATAAAAACTTTATTTATATAATTATAAAATGAATATGTATGTTATTTATTTTATATATTTATGTATTATATATACACATACATGTTTCCTTTATAATAAATCCTTGATTGTAGGTTTTCATAAAAAGCTACACATAACATGGGATCATTTGATACTTCAAAATTCTACTTGGCTCAATTGGCCAGTACTAAAAAGTCTGACACACCCCCACTTTCTGGCTGGCTAGCCCCTTGTTCAGAGCATCTTTATACATTATTTACCTCATACTACCCTAATTCCTTCCAATAGCAGTTACACTAAATCATTGGGAATTTTTAATTCTCTAATGACAAGAGAAGCATTCTTCAAATTTCTTCTCCAATGGCTTGAGCCCAGGCTACTCAATATAATTTATTCTGAGAAAGTTGAACATGAATTCATATACAAGCTTCAATGCACAAAAATTAAATCTATATCCAGTTATTTTGGAGGCTTCAAATGAACTTTATTTTTGTCTCTGGTATATTATTTGACATTAACTGAGGTTTAGGAGAGGAAGAACTGCTGAACTGGAGAGCCAGTGAATTATATGCTCTCTTGAAACTTAATGGCAAGCTTTCATCCCATAAACATAAGGGGATTCTTGAGGCCTCCAGTTGCATTCCTGCCGCTCAGGGTAATTAATAAACTCTGGGGCAGGCAAGCCAGACAAGATCATTAGGGATTTGTTCCAGATTGTGAATGTTGGACAAACTGGAAGAATGAAGTATGAAGATGGAGAGAGTTAGCCGTGTCATAGAAAGATAGCATGTTGTTGTCATAATCCAGAAGGATACCCAGACACTTCAATTGTGAGTGTACACCCATCAGCACTTGCTTATTGTTATGTCTCACTACGAAATTACTATTGAATTGAGAAAAGACCCATGAGGAGGAATTCTTGCCAATCCATTAATTCTTGGGAGCTGCTATGTAGGCAATGCCAATTGCATACATGTGAGACAGTGAACAAAAGAAAGGAATAAACATTTATTATCTGAGTTGTGCTAGACACCATTTATCTAAGAAATAGAATACATGTTTCTTCCTTAAGTAGTTTACATTTAGATTCGTGATACTGACAACACTAGAGATTTTAAATAAGTTAGCAACTAGAGTGTTGTAATTTTCAAGTCCTAGCTCAGTATATTTTGCAAGATTTTACTTTTAAAAAGATGTCAAATTTTTCTAGGAGTGGTTTCCACCACATACCTTTTAACCCTGACTTACTGATATTATGTTTGTGCTATAGAACTGAATTGCCCAAGACACTGACAACAGGAGAGAGAAAAGAAAAGTGGGATCTACTCACCATGTGGAGGAACCCATGACCACCTCCCAATAGTGGCAGCCACTGTCAATGAATATATTTCCTGCTGCCCCACAGCACCCTGTGCCACTAAACCTCTCTGAGGTATGGCTTTTCTTCAGAGAGCTTTCATCTTTCTCCATCTGCAATCCATCTTTGGAGATCTTCAACTTCTTGTGAGTCATTCTGGGATCCAGTTTAAAGGGTTGGCCTGAAGAAAGTAGAAACAAGATAAATGCATGAGGGGAGTTCCAGTCATGGCTCGGTGATAACAAACCCAACTCGCATCCATGAGGATGTGGGTTAAATCCCTGGTCTCACTCAATGGGTTAAGGATACAGCATTTCAGTGAGCTGTGGTGTAGGTCAAGGACATGGTTCATATCTGGCATTGCTGTGGATGTTGGGTAGGCTGGCGGCTACAGTTCCAATTTGACCCCTAGCCTGGGAACTCCATATGCTGCAGGTGTGGCTTAAAAAGACTAAAAAGAAAAAAGAAAGAAAGAGAGAGCAAGAGAGAGAGAGAGAGAAAGAAAGAAAGAAAGAAAGAAAGAAAGAAAGAAAGAAAGAAAGAAAGAAAGAAAGAAAGAAAGATGCATGAGGAAGTAGTTAAGAATTCTTCTTTGTCTTCCAGAATCATCACTACCAGAGGAGCCTCTATATGATGATCATTCCTGAGTTAGTGAAAGTTGACTGGTGTTTGGATTATATTAAGAAAGCAGGCCAGAAACCACAGTTTTCAATAAAATAAAAATAAGTTTCCCTCCCCTTCATAGACTATCAAATTAAAAGGGGGCTCTCAAGGTCTCATGTTCTCAAATCAATTTTGTGCTTTGCTTTATTTCAGTGGATTATTTGGGATGAGCAGTTTTTATGGGAAGGAGATTTGAGGTGAGACAAAGTGAGGGAATAGATGAGATCACTGCTGCTTGGTGGCAGAATAGAAAAAACCCTGAGAATAACTCAACTACAGGATAATTTTTTTGCTCTCTAACTACTGGGAGGTAAGTAACATATAATTAGGTAACTTTGTTAGAATGACTGTTGCATCATCAATAATTAAAGAAAATATTTGAGTAGTCTATTTTCCAAGCCCATGATTTCTTTTCTGTGGAGATGTTCATTTGTGCTGGATATTAGATTCCAGTTATAAGTGATATCATATCCTTGGAAAATAGACTTGTGGCTGCCGGATGGGAGAGGGAGAGAGTGAGAGGGATCGGGAGCTTGGGCTTATCAGACACAACTTAGAATAGATTTACAAGGAGATCCTGCTGGGTAGCATTGAGAAGTATGTCTAGATACTCATGTTACAACAGAACAAAGGGTGGGGGAAAATGTATACATGTAAGGATAACTTGATCCCCTTGCTGTACAGTGGGAAAAAAATAAATAATACATAAATAAATAAATAAACAAATTTATGAAAAAAAAGAAAATATTTCAGTAGGATCATTCACAACAAAGAATTCCTTATAGTCATATAACACAACCAGTGAGTTACTAAGAACCAATAGCTGGGTATGGCAAGAGCTGTATTACACAAACATGTCAGGGGAATGTGGCCCTGCTGGCCTAGTGGTTAACACTCTGGTGTCACAGATCACTGCTGTGGTACAGGTGTTTTTTTTTTTTTAACTTTTTTTTTTGTCTTTTTGCCTTTTCTAGGTCCACTCCTGTGGCATATGGAGTTCCCAGGCTAGGGGTCTAATCAGAGTTGTAGCCACCAGCCTACACCAGAGCCACAGCAATGCAGGATCCAAGCCATGTCTGCAACCTACAACACAACTCACGGCCACACCGGATCGTTAACCCACTGAGCAAAGCCAGGGATTGGACCCGCAGCCTCATGGTTCCTAGTCAGATTCGTTAACCACTGCACCACGACGGGAACTCTGGTACAGGTTTTTTGTTTTTTTTTTTAATTTATTATAGTTGATTTACAATGTCCTATCAACTTCTGCTGTACAGCAAAGTGACCCAGTCATACATATATGTACATTCTTTTTCTCACATTATCCTCCATAGTATTCCATTGCAAGTGATGAGATATAGTCCCCTGTGTGATACAGCAGGATCTTATTGCTTATCCACTCCAAATGCAATAGTTTGCATCTACTAACCCCAAACTCCCAGTCCACCCACTCCCTTCTCTTCCCCCTTGGCAACCACAAGTTTGTTCTCCATGTCCATGAGTTTGTTTCTTTTCTGTAGATGAGTTCATTTGTGCCATATATTAGACCCCAGATGTAAGTGATATCATATAGTATTTGTCTGTCTCTTTCTGACTTACTTCACGTAGAGTGAGAATCTCTAGTTCCATCCATGTTGCTGCAAGTGACATTAGTTTGTTCTTTCTGATGGCTGAGTAGTATTCCATTTTGTGTGGTGCAGGTTTGATCCCTGGCCTGGGAAGTCCCACATGCTATAGGCATGGCCAAAACAAACAAACAAAAAACCACATCTGACAGATACCACTGGTGAATATAATATAATACCCATCCCCTACTTTTTGTCTCTTACCCACCTTCACTATAGAGGCCAGCAAAGTTAACTGCTCAAGGGCCTAGCCTCCCTTGATGCTAGAGGTGACTAAAAAGATCAAAGCAGAAGTCAGATAGGGCGAGGGAAACTTCTTGGAAAATGCCTGCTTTCCTGATAAAAAGGGATAGCCATCACATGTATGAACTCTTTGCCCCAAACTTTCTATCTTGAAAGGAAATATGACATCTAGAGGTGGTAGTGTCCACATGGTGGCCAGGTTGCAATGAGCCATCACACAAAGGGAGAAGACACCTGGGTCTTTTATGGCATCACACAACTGCTGCACCTGCCCTGAACTGCCTACCTTCAAACTTCTTGCTATGTGAGAGAGAGTGGAAGAAATACTATTTGTTTAATCTGATAACAAATACTATTTTTCAAGCTACATTAGTTGGATTTTTCTGTCACTTTCAGCTGAAAACATTCTGAACAGTTATAGCTCCTCTGTAGTTGGATTTTACCAGATTAACACAAACAGTACTTTTATTCCATTGTCCCCCCCAAGCATGGAGGTGGAGTGCAGAGAAAAATTCTTCACCAACAGTCTTACAAGCCACCAGATATTTTATATACTTCTCTGTGCCTTCGAACCTCCCAGGGGCACAAGCAAACCCTTTTCCCAAAGCCCAAACACCAACAGTAAAGATCCTCTCTCTAATGAGTACCTCTGCCCTCTTACACTGCCCTGGAGGACAGCATCAGGCTCAGTGTACTTGCTGGCATGGAGGGCAAAACTGACCTCTCCTTTGTTTTTTGTTTTTGTTTTTGTCTTTTGTCTTTATAGAGCCAAATATGTGGCATATGGAGGTACCCAAGTGAGGGATCTAATTAGAACTGTAGCTGCCTGCCTACACCACAGCCACAGCAACACCAGATCCAAGCCATGCCTGCAACCTACACCACAGCTCATGGCAATGCTGGATCCGTAACCCACTGAGTGAGGGATTGAACCCACAACCTCATGATTCCTAGTCAGATTTGCTTCCACTGCACCACAACAGGAACTCCCTGACCTCCCCTTTTGTTTGTCTGTTTTATGGCTGCTCCAGTGGCACAGGGAAGTTCCCAGACCAGGGATTGAATTCACACCACAGTTGCAAACTACACCACAGCTGTGGCCACAGTGGATCCTTTAACCCACTGTGCCAGGCCAGGGATGGAACCCACACCTCCAGAGTGACCCAAGCCATTGCAGCTGATTCTTTACCCACTGCACCACAGCAGGAACTCCTGAACTCTCCTTTTGGAATTGGCACAAAGTACTAATTGTTTTGAGTCAGGTAGGTTCACTTTTCTGACTACCTGCTTGGTTTATGGCTTTAACACTGAAAATGTAGCATGTCCCGCTCTGCAGCCTGTGAACTGTGTAATGGTTCTGTTTGATGTTGGGCACAATCATCCAGCTATCCATGGAGTTACACAGGCCTGTAATGTGGGCAAAAACAAGGATGTTAAGGTAATAGTGAGAGGATAAGAAAGCACACTGAGAATTCATCCTAAGTCCCCCTGAAAGTAAATTTCATTTTGTTTTCTTTTGAATCCTGGAAGACATAGTGAGATGAACCTCCTCTGCTTCTTTTCTCCCTTGGAGCTAAGTTTATGCCAGGCTCCTTGCTTCTGGTAGTTGGCAGTAACCACTAGTGAAAGTTAGGTTACTTCAATTTACTGCCAAATAATATAGGAAAAGCTTCTATACAAAAATCACAGAATCATCTTTTCTATGGAGTCTCTAGATCTTTACCCCAAAGGTCCAGTCTTCTGCAATCTGAGTTTGACCTTGAATGGGTGGGTTCTGTGCAGAGCACTGTAACATGGAATCTCAGAGCCAAAAGGACACTTAGTCACTATATTCCCTTCACTTTACAAAAGGAATCTAAGATGTAGAGAAGAAAAGTGATTTTTTCCCAAGGCCTCAGACAGCTGAGGATGGTGTGAGCAGAACCCTAGTCTCTTTAATACTAGTCCAGTGTTTTATCCACTACATCAAAATTCATGAAACAAGCTACAGTGCTCCTTGGTCTCTGCAAGATAGTGTAGCTTTCAGGCTCATGATTCAACTCTCCCACACCATCCTCACCCTTATTTCCAAAACCAGCTGGGCTCCAAGGTGTCATAGGGAAGTCCAGGAGATGATATAATAATCAATATGAAATATCATCTCTTTACCTGGCACTACTCAGTTTTACTCCTTCCTGGTTATGACTCTAATATTCATTTGAGGTTGGGTGGTCCAAGAACACATTGTTCTCTGGAACCTTCTTCCCTCTCAAGTAGGGAAAGGGATCAGAGATCTAGGTTTCTGCTTTTGAAACTCTTTAGACTATAAACATTGACTTAGAGAAAAGTGTACATAATTAAAAACATGTATTCAGCTAACTTTTAGTAAAGGCAGGATCAACATTCTTGTCTGTGAATTATCTAGATGTCTCTCTTATGTTACCTGGTTTTTAGTCAGGTTACCAATTTTTAACCATAATTCTACCGGAGTATGGAAAAGAAAGGGCAGGAAGAAAAGAGTGGTGAATTTGATCATTTCTATGCAGCTTAAGCAAAAGGTTTACTGGAGTTGAAAGATGGAAATAATAATAAATGATTTGAAAGAGATATGATCAGGAAGGTTTTATAATTAACTTGGGGGGAAGTAGGAAAAGTCTAAATTAAAACTAGAAAAAGAAGCATAATGGAGTGTAAACAGATGTGCTATAGAAAGAAGAAAAATTGGTGGAGATATTTAGTGACTCTCATGGAAAGACAATAAGGATTAAGAGCCAGGAACAATGTTTGAGAGCTTGGTTGCCTATTTGCAAATGCAAAGTATTAATCATAAGCTGCATATTAAATTTGAAAACAAAGAGAGAAACATATGATCACCCAGGTATACTTCTAACAATACAAAACAAACCAAAAAACCCCAAAGACAAAAGAAACTTCAAAATGAAGTACTATACACCTATGAAAAAGGAAGATGATCTCTGTGAACTGATATGGGATGATTTCCAAGATATACGGTTAATTTAAAAAATAAAATTACAAAAGAGTATTTGTAGTATGCTACCTTTTTTGCAAGAAAAAGGGGGCAAAATAAAACATACATTTGCTTTGATTTATGAAACAGTAGTAACAACAGGAAGGAAAAACAAGAAAATAATCAATTTGGTTAACTACATTGGACTGGGGTTGGGGAAGAGAATTAAAAGGATACAGGAGAGAATGATACTTCTCTGAGCATATCTTTTTTGTATAGTTTTCCTTTTCAGAAACATACCATTGTTTTACAAATTCAAAAAATTTAAATCAATATGAATGGAAAGAGTGGGGTCTAAAACTAAATGGAGACAAATGAAGCCACTTGCATTTTAAGCAGAAGAAACCACAGCAAAGGGATGGGGGCAAGAATTGCAAACAAATCCCCAACTATTGCTTGTTTTTGTAGTGCTATTGTATTTTGAAACAATTTCAAATATACTATGCGATGGAGCAAATGAGCATCTGTGTTGGTATTGTTGGGAGCCAGGGTTCTCATTGTGGAAGTAGGAACATATAAATATGAAATGGAGGATGGCAAGTAGGAACCTGTGGGGATGGACTGGAAGTGGAAGTATTGACATGAACTCATGATTTCTAAAATATGTATATGCATGTGTATACATATGCACATATATGTGAAGTATGTGTATATTATATGTGTATATGTATATGTATGTGAGGTGTTGTGTGTGTGTTTCTAGTATCCAGGTTTTGGATTCTAATACATTCTGCCATTCAAAGGGACCAAAGTGCAGTACTCTTGTGGCTCAACAGGTTAAGGATCTGGTGTTGTTGATCCATTGCTGCTGTGGCATAGGTTCAACCCCTGGTCTAGAAACTTCCACATGCCATGAGCATGGACAAAAAAAATTAAAAGTACCAGGGTTTCTCAGGAAAATGGCTGATTTCAAGGCTGGGGCAGGATATGATCAAAATGAGCCTAGAACATTTTGCTATGCTGGAAAGAAAGGAACTGCTTAAGAAAATGATAGAACATAAGGACCCAGGAGTCATCTTAAAGGGCTCCCACCATGTGAATCTGGGCAATCTGAGCACCACAACAACTAAGGGCAGTAAAGAAGTATAAACCACTGAATGAAGAGAATTCATGAGTCCACACTGAGTAGAAAAATGAGCCGATGGAGGATGAGATTTTGCCTACAGTAGAATGCAGAATAGCAACTTGTAAGTGTGGGAGGGAATGCTCAGTTGGAAAATGATCATTTTGCCATTATCAGAGTAAAGGCTGAACCAGGTAAGAATTATTGATGCTAAAAGAGGGGTGGGAGTGAGATGCACTTGATGAGGAAGGGAGGATATTTTCACAGTCTTAAAGTATCACTGCACAGATTGTTTATTAGTTGCAAAAGGAAAAGTAGTAAATATGCAGAGAAGAAGTTAGGCAACACCTTTGACCAGGCTATCAAAATTAGCATCATCAGTGAAGGGCAAGTAGATACCATGTGTCTCCAAATGTGATGCCCTAAACAGAACACATCTCTTATGTGATTCTCCAGCCATGAATGCATAACCTGAATATAATCATGAGGAGACATTAGATTAAACCCAAAATAAGGAACAGTGCAATAAATAAAAGTCACCTTTAAAAATATCAATGTCATTAATATATTGAAATTAATGTATTAAAGACAAAGAAAGGCTGAGAAACATTGTCACCACAGAGACAATGTTGAGTACTTAACCCACTGAGCCACAACAGGAACTCCTCCATTCACTTTTTTTTTTTGTCTTTTGTATTTTTAGGGCCACACTCATGGTATATGGAGGTTCCCAGGCCAGGGGTTGAATTGGAGCTGTAGCTGCTGGCCTACCCCACAGCCATAGACACATGGGATCTGAGCCAGGTCTGCAACCTATACCACAGCTCATGGCAACACCAGACCCTTAACCCACTGAGCAAGGCCAGGGATCGAACTCCTGTCCTCATGGATAAAAATCAGGTTCATTAACCACTAAACCACGATGGGAACTCCCATTCATTTGTTGATGGATGGTTGTTTGTATGTCAATTATACTTCCATAAAGTGGTTTTGAAGAGAAAATGTGGGGAAACCTCAAGGGAATGTAGCTCTCAGAACCAGGGTTCAGTCAATAGTGGCAGGCCAGACCAGCATATAGGACTAGAGTCTTCATGAATGTTGTTGCAAGTAAAATTGTTTCAATTTTTTTGCCAATCACCACCCCAAATTTTGCTTCAGGGCTCTGCCCTTGTCCCTATCTCCACTTTCTTATCAATGATCAGAGGAAGAAGATATGGAAGGCAGGCTTGGTGCCAGGGTCGGGGGGAGTAAATATGTTGAAAGGCACAATGTAGATACAAAAGGATTTTGGCAGGCTGGAATGAGGAGTCAGAACTAACCAGATAAAATGCCACTGAGAATAAATTCAAAGTGTTGTATTTCAGTTTAGACACTCAACTGTATAGGATTCAGATGTGGAATACCTGGAGATTTCAGCCTTCTCTATGCTCAGTCACCACAGTAGTCAATGTGGCTGCTGGAAAAAAAGGTATGGAACAAAGGGACATCAGGTAATGCACAGAGCAATAATTCAGCTCTCCTCTGTGGTAGTCAGACCACTTTCAAAGTCCTGCTATCACTTTTTTAACAGCATATTTATAAAGCACTTTGACAAACAGGAGTGTGTCCCAGAAAAGTATGTCACAGTGGTTAAAGGGTCTGAAACCATGTCACATGAGGATGCTTAGCCTGGAAAAGAGAAGATTTTGAAGGGATGTTAGAGCTACCTAAAATTATCAGAATTGTCATGTTGCTAGCGAGGCATAAAGGGGAAGCTGTGATTTAATTCATTAAGCTTGGAGTCTGATGGACGTGGGTTCAAATCATGACCCCATCACTTTGTAGCTCTGTGACTTTTGGGCAATTCATGTAACTTGAGCTTCAGTTTATTCTATATAAAATAGAATTCATATCATCCATTTCATAGGGCTAAGTAAGAAGTCAGGAGGTCCAAATTAGATAAGGGAGTATTTGTAAATGGAAAAGCATAATACATATATGTTATCATTGTTGGTATTCTTCATTAGGAGGAAGGGTTAGGCTTATCATGAGGAAGTACTGACAATTGTTTATAGCTGCACAACAGCTGACTGGGCTGTTTTGCTACATCTCAGCTACAGTTCAGTTTGAGCAGGAACAGGTCAAGCACCTACAAGGTGTCTGGTAGAAAGGAAGAGGATTTGACTAGATGAATTCTAAGGTCCCTTCCAATTACAAGATGCTATGATCTTATCACTATTAAGAATTATCCTTTAAGTTTGTCTTTACAAAGGACAATATGGTCTTGAAAATAGAGGTGACTTCTGACAGACTTTTGATCTTTCTCACTTCTTGGGCTTATTCTCAACCCCAGGAGACAACTGTTCTCCCCCATATCAGGAAAGAGAAGCAGTTACTGGCTTTAAGACTTTCCAGAGAAGGAGAGACAAGTGCAAACAAGCATACTGGGGAGGCCTTAGTAGTTTGTGACTTCACAACCTGAAGAAACACCCAGTAAGACAGCTACCAGGGCCAATGGTTTAGTTTGGAGCTGCATGAGGCAAGTGTTTTTTAGAGTTTGACCCTAAATGTTCGCTTACCTCCCCACCCCACTATGTGGACCTAAATTGTCACAAAATGGGAAAAGGAAACCTATCAATCAGGAGAGTTTTGTTGGAAAAACTCCTCTTATATGGGTCTGTAAGGTCAGACACAGAAGCACAAATGCAAGGTAAAGAGAAAAATACTAATTTGCAATTACACAGATGTAGAACTTAGGACGTGAATCAGTTCTAGTCTTGAATCCAGTTATAATTCTGCTTTCATTTCCATATTCCCCAGTACATTGAGCAGAACCTGAGGTTGGAGTTAAGGTCCCACTCTGCCTTGCCTTACTCCAGTTCATCAGAAGATGAAAGCATAACACATGACCTAAATGACTGCTTTAGAGATGTCTTTCATTTGGTGGCTCACTGATGCATTTTTATATTTGGTGTGACTCTTGGAGGACATGGAGAAGGGTCAGCGGGAAAAGCGACAGAGGCAGGAGGCTTGTCACTTTTTCATTGATCCAAATAGATATGGAAGGAAGTGGTAGTCTTTGAATGTCATGTATTTTACCATGATAATGAAGTGGGAGAGAATCAAGGAGAGAGATGTTCACACACATAGAATCAGCAATGATGGTGGCTCAGATACTCAGGAATGAATTTTGTGCTGTGTTCTGATTTAGGAGAGTGGAGTGACATGGATTAACTAAGGAAAAGCTAAGAATTACATAAACAAATGGGAGTGGCCCCAGTGACAACCCAGCAAGGAAATATGCAACTTGCTTGTTACCCATCAGTAAGGTCTTTGCAATGCCCTGAGGGGGAACTTGCACTGTCTATCAGACACTAGACTGAACAACCTAACATGTCTTACAAACACTTGCCTCATGGCACCCCAGCCAATCTTGAGCAGCTTACTGCTTCCTTACATTTCCTTATTTCTGGCCACAGGGCCCAACTACACCATGACTTACTGATGAAGTTAGCCTGGCCAGTAAATATGGTGTACTGAAACTCATAGGAGCTGATGCTGAACTCATCAACTGAGATCCAGTGGACTGTAATGGTGTCATGGGAGGCAGTACAGAGTTCCTCTAAGATAGATGGTGGGTTTGGGGCTATAAGGAAGGGTTGAAAAGAAGGTAAGGAAAGCATGCTCTCTGTTCTGGAATTTGACAATCATTACTTTTGCTGCCCAACCCAACATCTCATGGAAAGGAGGTTTTCTTAATAAGAGGCTTTAGATTGAATGTACCATACAACCTGAAGCCAAGTGCTGAGACCTCAAGTTCCCCAAAACTACTTTTGCTTTAATGATAAAGGTATTCAGGCAAAGATCTAAGCCTTGGTTATGGAGATGATTGCTCATCAATGTTTTTGCCCATTATCTACTCTGCCTACACAAACTCATAGATATTAGAGCAAAGCAGTCATGTGGTTTTCTTATTACATGACCTTCAACCTACTTGTTTTTATTTCTTTCTTTTTTTTTTTTTGTCTTTTCTAGGGCTACACCTATGTCATATGGAGGTTCCTAGGCTAAGGATCCAATCAGAGCTGCAGCCGCCAGCCTACATCACAGCCACAGAAATGCCAGATATGAGCCTCATCTGTGACCTACACCACAACTCACAGCAATGCCAGATACTCAATCCATTGAGCATGGCCAGGGATCAAACCCGCAACCTCACAGTTCCTAGTAGGATTTGCTAACCACTGAGCCCTGATGGAAACTCAGGTTTGGTTTGTTTTTTAATTTCAAAATGTTGTATTATATACTTTGGCAGTATTAATATGGGTTAATTGTGCAAATTAACATGCGTTTCCCCATCTGTTAAATGGGGGTGATAATTACTCATAGTTTCATTGTAAGGATCATGATATAAAATTACTATACAGCATCTGGCATAGAGTAGATATTCAACAAATGATAGTTGTTGTAATCCAGTAACAAAGATAACTACAAACACAAAGTTGTCATGTGTGTATATCTGTCTCATGAAATGATCATTAAACAATCATGAAGGTAGCCAGTGCTTTTTAAACAGATTGGTTGACTCCTTCATTTTCTAAAATTTTCTGTGTCAGATTCTTTTTTTTACATTTTTATTCCTAACTTGCTAATTCATAAATTTCCTTAAAACCTTTTGGATAGCATCTGTACCCATGTGAGACCTCTCTAATATTCTTCCATTACCAGTGAGTTTTACCCTGTAACAAGTGACATTACATTACTGATGTGCTCAAAAGGAGAAAACCATCAGAAACATCTTGTTTTTCACTTTTAAGTAGGGATGGTATGTACACCCATTCTGTCCTCAGAAATATCTGACAAACCACCTTCCTTTTCTGTTACATGAACTAAAATATATTCTATCTAAAAATATACATGTTACTGTATAAAAGTTATAAAAGCATTTACATTATCGATATTGTCCTTTTCAGATTATTTCAATGCTAATCATAGCCAGGGGCTTGGTTAAAACCTTCCCCTAAATACTATACTTTGATCTTTCATAACATTGACATTTAATTTCATTATTCTCTAATTGTATAATGCTAGGCTAGTCTTATCTCCCCAACTAATTTGAAGTGTCTCAAGAGCAGGATCCATAAATTGTATCTCTTATAATCTTCCATGGTCCCTAACACAGCATTGGACACACAGAAAACAAACAATTGTTGAATGACTAACTGAATAACTAACAACAACACGAATGCTAACCTTTATTGAGCATTTAGTATATATAAGACATCATGCATGTACTTTGCATACATTACTTAAGTTACTCTCTACCATAACCCTGTGTAGCAATTGTTATTTCCATTTTGTAAATGAGACTCAGAAAGGTTAAGTAACTTACTCAAGGTCACACAAGGGTCAGAAAAAAAGAAATAGAGCTGATCCCAAGTTCATTGGGTTCTAAACTCTATATCCTTAACTACCTAGACAGTTACTTTTATTTTTCTAAAAGGTATATTTTTACATACTTTAGCAATTCTAAACTACCATGTTCTACATCAGAATTGTCTTTGAGCTTTGATCAAAGCATACATGTCTAGGCCCTGTGCCAGACTTGAATTGGAGACAATGAAGATCCTTGAGCACTCAAATAATGGAAAGGAAAGAGCATTAACTTGGCAATAATATGCATTCTAGAGCAGAGGTAGGAGGCACTGTATATAGAAAGAACAGAGAGGAAACTTGTATGTGAACTAGCTGTAAGGGGATGAAGAGTTAAATAAATACATATCCCCTGATACACATCTACCAACAATAGCTTTGGGCCATTTCTGAAAATAGAGGTATTCCAAGAATTAATTTTATTATTTCTGTAGTATCTGTTGTGACTTCTCCTTTTTCATGTCTTATTTTAATTGGGTTTTTTCTCTCCTCTTCTTGGTGAGTCCAGCCAGAGGTTTGTCCATTTTGTTTACATTTTCAAAGAACTAGCTCTTGGTTTTATTGATTTTTTTCTATTGTTTTTTGAATCTCTATTTTATTGATTTCCTCTGGGAACTATGTCTAGTCACTTATGATGGAGCATGATAATGTGAGAAAAAAGGATGTATACATGTATGTGTAACTAGGTCACCATGCTGTACAGTAGAAAAAAAATAATGCATTGGGGAAATTAAAAAAGTATTAATTTTAGGCCAGGATAAATGAACGAATGACTAATACAATGAGAGCCACTGAATAATTTTAGGCAGAGGACTGATGTGCTCAAATTTATGTTTCAAGACCAATACTCTGGCAGCAGTGGACAGACTGCAAGGGGTCAAAACTGGAGGCAGATCAGATTTTAAGGTGTCTGTGAATGAGCAGAAGGTAAAGATGTGACAGGAGTGTAGACAAATAAAACAGAAAGTTAATTCACAAAACATGAAAACAAATAGCCAATAAATATTAAAAAGTCCAACTACCTAAGAAATCAAAGAAACATAAATTAAAATGAGGTAGTATTTAAGATTATATATAATGACTTTGTAGGAGCTTTTATACCTGTATTAAATAATGCCTACATATTTCTATTAGGACTGAAAATGAATCAAATTTTGGAGGTCAAATTTAACATTAAATGTTAAAAATTGAGTTCCATGGTGGCACAGTGGGTTAAGGATCTGGCATTTTCACTGCTGTGGTATAGGTTTGATCTCTGGAACTTTCACATGCCTCAGGCACATCCATAAAGAAAAAAATAATAAAACATCTTAAAATGTAAATATTCTTTGACATCACAGTTCTACAGCAAGAATTTTTTGATCCATGATTTTGTTCATTCTTAAGCCTAATGATGCCATAATTTACAAAATTTGTGCTGATGGCTTATCTCCTCCACTTTAACACTTCTAACTATGTGGTAAAAGCACCATTACCAATCACACACCTACAGTAGTTCTATAGTTGTATGTGTTTTTGCATGGCTGTTTAAAAGACAATCCAGAATTATAACTTGGTCTGACTTAGTGAAAAATTCACAAGCAAAATTTGCTGCTTTATCTTATCATGCTGAATTTCAAAAAACAGCTGACCTTATAGATTATGAAATGTGAGAATTTTTAAATATTTTTATTTGGAATTATATATAAACAATACTAAAATGCCTTTCATTAAGTAAAAGGCAACATTTTAAATACAGAGAATTTTAATTAAATAAGCATGTTTAAGACCAAAAAGAGAAAGTAGACATTGTCAGCTTATCTTCAGTCTTTGCCTTAACAGAACACAACTGGAAGCACACATGAATCTTGCTCTATTCTGTGAGACAGTAAAGGGATCTCCTCAGTAGTTATATATATTAAAATATATTAATATATCCAGTTATATAAACCTAAATATTAACTCAATCTCCTATAGATTTTGAGATGTAATCACCATCTCTGTGAAAAACTGAATGTTATTTTTTTACTTTTAGTGGGGTATAGTTGATTCACAATGTGTTATTTTCAGATACAAAGCAGAGTGAATCAGTCATACATACACATATATGCATTCAAAGGGTGAACACCATTAATCAAGTCCAATCATATCTTTAGAGGGGAAAACAATGATTGTACTTGCAGAAATGGAACTACTCAAAATTCATAAAGCTGATCATATTCATTGAGCTACAAGCTTACCTTATGTAAGCCATCCCTGTCCAACAGAAATATTCTATCAGCCACTCATGAACTGAATTCTGGTGTATAAGATCAACTTAAATATGGTACACATAAAAAAGTCATGAGCCATGAGCTACTTCTGTTTTGTATTAAATAAGGCACTGGAGTAGCTTTTTTGAGTTAAGCTATCAAGTCTGCCTTTTCTCCCTCCTTAATGCCAACAAAGATCATTTCTGTCCCAGGAATGTACTTCCTGGGATTCTCCAAATACCCCATCAACATCTCCTCTCCCCAGATGATGGCTTTTGTTCTTGTTGGCATCTGTGTAAGAGAATCCAGGGGTCTGACCTGTATTTTACCCAAACAGACCACAAAGATGTGGCCCAGTCTCATGTTTGCCTCTCTATTCCATGGTAAGTCTCTGGGAAACTTTTAGAACAAAAATATTCTAGTCCTTTTTAGCATCCCTCATTTTAAAATAATTCCTTCATTACACACTACACAGAGGCTCCCACTTGTAAATCAGATTTCCTGCTAAGTACTTCATATTTTTTTTACTAAAGAAATAACCAAAATGGATGCAAAGACACAACTACAAAGGCACTCAACACACTATATGTAAACCAATTGTCTAACAATGGGGACTGAGCTAAGTAATGCATTGTGCATCAAAAGATTAAACAATATAAGACCATTGGAAATCAAGTTGTAAAAAAATATCTAATGACAGAGGAAGGTTTATGATATATTGCTATGTTTCAAACATAGGGTAAAATGTAGTATTTACAGCATGACTTCATTCTGTGATGGATCTATATCTATATATCTATATCTGTATCTATATCTACTCTGTGATCTATATCTATATATCTAAAATACTGTATATATAGCATGACCTTATTCTGTGATAAATCTATATCTATATCCTCCCAAATTGGTAATAGTGTCTAGAAGGTTAAGGATGAGATTAAAATGACATTGAGGTATATATAAGTGTTTGTGTGTGTGTGTGTGTGTGTGTGTAGAAATGTTTAAGCTAAACACAACCAACGTCAGCTATCTCTCAAGGCTTTGATCTCTATTAGGGATAATATAATAAATGTCATTTGTAAGGTGGCAGTAGAAACTCTCCCAGTTAAAATTTCATTTTAACTCAAGTCTTGGTTATTGATGAATGAATAATGGTGGGGAAGAATTTCAGACCCTCTGAGAAATGAGCAAGAAAAATATTTAAGTTGGGTAGATGATTCTTAAGAAATACTATGTAATTAGCCATCTATTCCACAAACCCCATAGGCCATAACCTGAGCCCATGAAAAGAAGATTTAGATATAGAGAGTTGGCAATCATCAACAGCTAGATAGCTTTCTTTTTTGTTTTAAAAAGAACCCCAGCTACATGGTAACTGAAGCCCTAGGAACTTTAAGTTTGCAACAGGGAGAAAGTGTAATGAGAAAAGAGAATAGCTTAAGACAGAATCACAGGGAACAATATCATTAAAGGAATAGGTCAAGGAAGAGTTGCTGCTAAAGGCAAGTGAAACCAGATAGGTAGGAAGAAAAGAAGGAGTGTTCTCAAACTAAAGGCAGAGAAATTTCAAGTTAAATTGGTCAGTAGGGACAAATGCTACTGAGAGACCAAGTAAGATGGGACCGTGTGATAAAACAAAGGATTCTCTCATATTTAGCAACAAGGTGTTCATTTGGTGGCCTTTGAAATAACACCTTCAAAGTTTCTTATTTCATAGTTCCTAGTGTGGCTCAGCAGGTTAAAGACTCAACATAGTCTCTGTGAGGATGCATGTTCAATCCGGGGCCTCACTCAGTGGGTTAAGGTTCTGGTGTTGCTGCAAGCTGCAGTGTAGGTCACAGGTGTGGCTCAGATGTGGTGTTGCTGTGGTGTAGGCCTCAGTTGCAACTCTGATTCAACCCCTAGCCTGGTAATTTCCAGCTGTAAAAAAAAAAAAAAATGTGCTTTAGATTTTTTTCCCTGTTCTTTTTTTTTTTTTTTTGCCCCACCCATGCCATATGCAAGTTCCCGGGGTCAAATCAAAACTGCAGCTGTGACCTATGCCATGGCAACACCAGATCCTTAAGCCACTACACCAGGCCAGGGATTGAACATGCACCATCACAGAGGCAACTTTGGATACTTAACCTGTTGCCCCACAGTGGGAACTCCAAAGCCTCAGATTTTTAAAATACAGGTCACATTCAAAAGACCAGGAATCAAAAAAGCATCAGTACATGGAAGTTAGGAGACAAGGAGCCATGTCTTCAAAGTTATAAGGAAAATTTATTTCCAACCTATCAAATTAGAAAATAAATTTTAAATATTCTTTAAACAAAAAATTCTCAAAAATGTATGTCCTTTGTACTTTTTCTTAGGAAGCTAATCAGAAAATTTGTTCCAGCAAAATTAAGGGAATAAAATGATACATGAAGGGAAAAATCAGGTGGAACCCAATAGAGTTCCTAATTAAGAACAAAGGGCTGAAAATCAGAGAAACTAAGTAGATTGGAGATCACAAGGCAGAGTACTGCAGAGGAGAAAGCTGCACAGAGAGGATTCTAAAGACCTTCAGAGGGTTCACCTTTAGTATCCAACAAACTACTGATCAACACATGCATGTGAGGAAACTGTCCAATGCCAGAGAAAGAGACACCCAAAAAGATTAGAGGGAACAAATCCTAATGCTCATATGGGACCAGGAATGGTGTCTGTTCCCACCAGCTAAACTATAAAATCTCATGATTCATGGGGCACTCAGTAGAGCACTAAGATGGGTCTTGCCTCAGAAGTGCGCAAAAATTTCCCTTGGACTAAACACTGCTCTGATTCCACCTAACAAATCTTATAAGCAAGACCTGAAAGAACAAGCTATTTTCAAGTAACTTAACTGTGTCCCAGAACAAAGTTTAGAAATATCTATGGGAATACAAAGTATATAGCACCCAATAAGACAGAATTCACAATGTCTGGCATCCAATACCGGACATGCAAAGAAGCAAGAAAATAAAACCCATAATGAGGAGAAAAAAGCAACTATTAAAACTGACTCAGAACTGATACAGGTATTAGAGTTAGACATTAAAGAAATTATTATAACAGTATCCCATAAGTTCAAAAAGCCAGAGAAAACTAAGTGTGTTAATTATATATATGGAAGATATAAAAAGACCTAAATTGAATTTCTAGAGGTGAAAACTACAATAACTGAGATGAAACTAGAGAAGTTAGTGGAAGATTAGGCATTAAAAAGAAAAGCTTAGTATGTTTGAAGACATATCATTTGAAACTATCAGAATGAAACACAGAAAAAAAAGCTAAAAAAAAAAAAGAACAGAGCATTGGTGAGCTCAGGACAACTTCAAGCAGCCTAATATACATATAATTGGAGTCCTTGTAAGAGCAGAAGTAGGTAGCATAAAAATATTTGAATAAATAATGGATAAAATTTTACTAAATTCACAGAAGCCAACTGTTAATATCTAAAATTGAAAAAGTAGCAACATAAGGATATTATTTAGAAACATAAAATTCTTGCCAATAGAAGCACCTAATAGAACTGAAATTGCTTGTCTTGGCTGTAAACTTGCAGACTATAGTGCTAGATCCATAGATCTGAATCCTGTCTCTGCCCCTAAACTAGTTGGTTGGCCCTAGAGGAGTCATATCACCTCTATGAGCCTCATTCTCTCTTTTGCAAAATGGGAATAATAACAGTGTCTATCTCATAAAGTTTTGTGCAGGTTAAGTGAATTAATACTTGTAAATGCTTAAAATAATGCCCAACACAAAGTAAATTCCCAGTATTTTTATTATTATTAGAGAGCAGAAATTGGGGATGAGAAGAGATTGCTATTTCTTGCTGTATTACTATTAACAACATTTGATGAGGTACAAGTATTACCTTAATATATAAATAAATTTTAAATGTTTAAGAAGAGTAAATTAGAGGTAAAGATATGAAAATTCTTTCAGGAAGTTTGCTGTGAAGGGAAGGAGAGATGGCAGTAGCTAGAGTATAAGGTAGAGGAAAGTTGCTTTTGGTTTTTTTGTCTGTTTGTTTGTTTTTAGATAGGAGAAACACAAAAGTGGTTGCGAGGTCAACCTGCGATGGGGCAAAATTGGAGCTATGGAAAAAAGAAAGTACATAGCCAAAGCACAAATGAGCGGATATCTCTTCCATTTAACCAGAAGGAAGAGGGAAGTAATGGATGTCAGTATTCCAGCAGTTTGGTATGAGAAATTGAGGAATTTATCATTTCATATCTACCACTTTCTCTGTAAGATAGGATTTAAGTCACTTGCTGAATATAAACAGAAAGATAGCAGGGTTGGAATTTTTAGCTGAGTACAGAAAATTTTTTTCTTGTCTTTTCAGGGCTGCACCTGTGGCATAAGGAGGTTCCCAGGCTAGGGGGAAAATCAGAGCTGTAACTGCCAGCCTTCACCACAGCCACAGCAACGCCAGATCTGAGCCTGTCTGTGACCTACACCACAGTTCATGGCAACACTGGATCCTTAAGCCACTGAGCGAGGCCTAAATTGAACCTGTGTCCTCATGGATGCTAGTCAGATTCATTTCCACTGAGCTACAAAAGGAACTCTGAGCAGAGAAAATTTGAAATAGACTTTATTGAGACCAAGAAAAAATAAAGCTGACCAAAGCAATTTCTAGTCTGTACTGAGGGCCCAGTTGAGATTAGAAAACATAAATTTGTAGTGCAATAGTACCAACATCTTTGGTTACATGATGTTCTCCAGCAAGGTTCTGCAACTCAACTATAGGCATGGAAAAGATTGGAATAGATGGGCTGATTCGGGGTTGGGATCTTATTAGGTTGGTGTGATCTAAAGACAGTGGGACAAAGGAACTGTGGATACTGAAGATAAAGTAGCTGAAGTGATAAATCGCAGACCCTAAATAGGCCAAAGGGAGAAATGAAGACAGTGTAGCTGGCAGGTAGGAGTCAGGACTTAGGGGTTCCAAAGAAGTTGAAGAATAAATGCACTGGAGAAAAACCAACATCTGTAAGTATAGAGGTTTCAGTTAGAAAGCAGGATGTTTTAACTTATGCCTTAAGTGAAATTTGGACTGATACTGAGGTTCAACATGTAGGACATGGAAGTGAGTGGATGAAGTGTAGCAGAGGTGAGGGTCAGTAGAGGAGGGGACAGCAAGGAGCCAGGAGACAGATGGCTAGAGGACCAGATGGGTCAGCCATGTGGATGCTGCTAACATGACCCAGAATGATGGCTGAAGCAATAGAAGGGACTACTGTGAACCTGGAGCCAAAAAGTCTTCAGTGAATGAGAGGGCACTATAAGAAAGTCCAATCTGGTCTAATGAGCCCCTGCAGCCCCTCAAAACCTTGGTGACTATACTGAACAGTGATTCACTTTAGGTCTCAGATTCTTCACAAATGTTGTATAGATGGGCTTCTAAGGATCCATGAGTCCTCTGAAGTTGTATGCAAAATTCTGTATGTATATCTATATCTAATATGCATTTTCCTCCTTGTGAAGCAGGTTCATGACTTCTATTAAATTTTCGAAGGAGTGGCTGATTAAATAAAAGCCTAAGAGTTATTGCTCTCAAAGATTTATATGAGGAAGAGCGAAATGAAAATGAGAGAAACTTCACGTGGACATAGGAAGGGCACACACCTATCTATGTGGCTGAAAGTTTCTCTGTCCCTCTACCAATGCCAGCATAGAAAGCTCCAGCCCTAAGTGGGCAGTACAGAGCTACAGCATGGCTAGGGCACAGGGTTGGCTGGGCATTGGAAGAACTGGGAGACCACAGAAACAGAAAGAACATTTTCCACACTGAGGCTTAGTAACTAGCCAGCTGGTAAAATCTTCAGGTGGTAGCTGCTACATACATGCCTGAATAGAATTGAATCTACACCACAGCTCACAGCAACACTGGATCCTTAATCCACTGAACAAAGCCAGGGGTTGAACCCACATCCTCATGGATCCTAGTTGGGTTCATTAACCACTGAGCCATGAAGGGAACTCCTCTTTCCTTTTTTTTTTTTTTTTTTTTTTTTTTACCATACCTGCACTATACAGAAGTTCCCAGCCTAGCGATGGGACCTGGGAACTTCTTTTCATAAGAGCAGGCATGTTGAAAGAACATAAGGAACTCACCTCATGGCAATATTTTTTTGCAGACTGGAGGAACTGTGCCTGGTCACTTTCTTTCAGGGTATGTTCAGTTTGGTTGATGAGGACTGTTGACCATTCAAGACACTGGCAGCAATTAGCAACCTGCTGTGCCAACTTTCTTAGTTTCATAACCTTAAAGAATTAGCAAAAGATAATGTGATAACATATCCAGTGCTTAATTAAAAATGATAAAACAACATGAAGGTGATATACTGTAGTGATTCTAAAAATAAGAGCTATTCATATCCCATGGTTCCTGTACTAGTCACTTGCCTTCTCACCTCCCCTCCATGTCTGCTTTACCAAATCCCCTCCCACCTATGGCCCACTTACTTACCACTCAGTCATATACTTTAGGTTGCCTACCCCCTCTTTTTATTGATCGCATTAATTTTTTGACTATAAAAGCAATGAATGGCCATTATAGAAAATATAGAAAATGAAAAGTATGAAAAGAAACCCTACAAGATTTCTTATGGCACAATGACTGGCATTGGCAGTGTGGTGACTAGGGTCACTGCTGTGGCCCAGGTCCCATCCCTGGCCTGGGAACTTCTGTATGGTGCAGGTATGGTAAAAAAAAAAAAAAAGGAAAGAGGAGTTCCCTTCATGGCTCAGTGGTTAATGAACCCAACTAGGATCCATGAGGATGTGGGTTCAACCCCTGGCTTTGTTCAGTGGATTAAGGATCCAGTGTTGCTGTGAGCTGTGGTGTAGATTCAGACAGATTCAGACATGGCTTGGATCCTGCATTGCTGTGGCTATGGTGTAGGCTGGTAGCTGTAGCTCTGATTCGACCCCTAGTCTGGGAACTTCCAGATGTTGCAGGTATGGCCCTAAAAAGCAAAAAAAGAAAAGAAAAGCAAAAAAAGAAACTCTACCACCCAGAGATCACCACTGTTGACATTTTATTGTCAATATACTGTCATACACATTTAATATAAAGGACCTTCTTTTTCTTTATGAGTATCTACATTTCTATGTATATATATATATATATCTATAAGCATCTTTATGCACACCTGTGCATTCACATGCCTGTGTTCTTGGAAACATCAATTCCTTTAGTTGGAACCACAGAGCATGGCACAGAGTAATGGTTATCACTCCAAGCTCTCATAATTTCCCACACTGTACACACAGCATGAGGTCATAATTGCCACACTGATCAGCAGGCAAATAAGCGTAAAACCATATAGAGGCATGGAGGCTCACACTTGACCTTCTTGACCATGATTCTTCAGATCCCATGCTAAAAGCCTAGAAGTCTTCTCTCTCTCTTTCATCTTTTATATCTAATCCTTCTACAACTCCCATCATTTCCTTGCTAGCGATGCCTGTTATGTTCTTCTCTTTCATTTGTGCTACCACTTCCCTGGTTTAGGCCTTCATCAATTCATGCCAAGAATCATTCCTCATAACTTGCTTTCCTGACTTCAGTACCATCCCATTCTGACCTACCCTGTACACCTCTGCCATATCTATGAGTCTTCTCCCGTCCTAAGAAACTACAATGCTTTCCTAGTACTTTTCAGAATAAGACCAAAGACCTTATAACAGAATTCATGATACTTCCATAATTCTGGCCCATATTTCTACCATTACTTTTTTTTCCCTTTGTGTATACCAACATACAGTAAAGCATCCAAATCTGAAGCGTACAACTCAGTTTTTTTGCATATACATACACCCATGTAACTACCAACCAGGTCAAGATATAGAGCAGTTCCAACATCCTAGAACTGCTATCACTTTTATTGGATTCATTGCACCAGGCCAAATATTGCTGCTTCTTTGCCTCCCTCCCTCAAACCTCATTTCTTCTTGCACTCATGATCCAAGTTCAAACTGAAATCATTGGGATAAAACTCTGACATTTGTTGAGTCGACTCAGCCTTGGCCTCACTGAAGTGCTGTGCTTTAACTTTGTCTCTTTGATTTTGACAGCAATCATTTGCTTCCTCTGCTGGATGATCTCTACCAATTTGTCATATTCCTCCATACGTTTTGCTTTATGTGTAGCAGTATTCACATGCCAAGACACTCCAAAGTATTATAAGTGATTTCTGCCTTTGTCCCCTGCTGTCTCTCAAAGGTTCAGACTGACAGCTAAGCATGCATGACTTCTTCCATACCTCCTTCATAAGATCCACTCCTAGAAGTGTAGAGATGATGATACTAATGATGCAAGGGCACCAAAGCACCACAGATAGGAGGCTCTCCAGTCTCTAGTAGATCATGATGGTTAATGGAAGGCCAGGCAGAAGGACAGATGAGATGGGGCCATGTTATTTCCACTGTACAACTCCTTTTTCTCCAGCACCCTGACCTCCTGCTGTTCTTTTGGAATGAGGGTGAAGAGACTGAAGTACATCAGGAAGAGGCCAAAGGCACAAGAATATTAAGATAACATTACAACAACATATTTCTAACATCCTAACAAAACTGTTTTGCTTTCCTTTTTCCCTTCAAAATTTAAAATATATGAATGTATACCTATATCATCACATTAAATATATGACTGTGTAGATATATTTTCACATAGTTGTCATCATGTCTTAGTAGATATTTCTTACCTTGGCCTGTTCAGTATCTGAATACATTTCCTATTGGGGGATATTGGCTACCTCAGAATATCTTTACTACAAAGTCAGGGTTGGCATGGGGAAAAAGCCACCATTCCTCATTGCCTTTCCATGTACTGACTTCTTCTGCCCATCTCTACCATTATTGACATTAGAGGATATGAAGCCCCCAGATGGGCTAAAATGAGAGCAGAGGATCTTTGGGCTGCCTAAGTGTAAAGGGAAAATGAACTTACATCTTTTAAGCACTTAATGTGCCCACCACTTTATAGATAAATTACTTTGTATAATTACCATAACCACTTTACAACATAGGAGCTATTTTTATTTCATTTCACAGTTCTGAGACTAAGAGAATTTCAGTGGCTTGCTCAAGATGCCCCATCTGGAAAGGGGTAAAGCCAGAATTCAAACCAATATGTTATAAAGTGAAACCCCTGGGCTGGATAGGTGGGCAGATAAGATTCAGTCTCATTTCAGCAGCAAACAGAACAGTCACACATGGATGTACAATCATTCCAAGAGTCTATTCAAGGATCACTCAAGCAGAGGTCTAAAAAGTTGAGGAACAAAACAGTGGGTTCCTTGAGAGCATCACAACTCACGAGGTCAGATGTGCTTCATTATCAAGGTAGGGCTGCATTTCCAATTGCTAGCCCTCTTCACAGGGCTCTTTTACATACTCCAAGCCCAGCAAAGCACCTGTCACTGGACCCTGCTGCTTCTGTGGTCTTTGCTGGTAAATTCTGCAATTGCTGAAATAAAATATGCTTGCTGAATTTCAGCCTTGTTCTGTTTTATTTCCACTTGCCAGGAGGGAAATGTCACAATGAGAGCTTCCACTTTTCCTGAATGAAAAATCCCACTCTGGCCATTCTCATTATTTTCCCAGACTCCTTGCCCTCTCCCTACATTGGATCTACCTTTCTAAGACAGGTAGTATCGCCCTCCTCAGGAACTCCCACTCATGTGAGAATAGAAGATGTATTTGGTGCTCCCTGGATCCAGGCTTAGAGTATTTGGTAACTTAAGATAGTTCTCATTTACAGCTTCTGTAAATGAGACTGGTGATGGTGGAGTACACAATGACGTAGTGCCTTGTTTCTTATAATTCAGCCCTTGGACTAACCTTAATATCACACTCACTCTATGCCAGGCACTACCCTAATCACTTTACATAATAGCTCTTTCAGTCATTAAAATAACCCCATGAAGGAGGTACCATTAGCCCCACTTTACAGATGAGGCAACCTGAGCACACAGAGACTAAGTGACTTGCTCAAGGCCACACCCTAGGAAGTGGCAGAGGGGGGATTTGAACCCAGGGAGTCCAACGCTGAGTCCACACCTTCAACGATCACACTCTACTGCCTCTCTAGTCAAGTGCAACAAAATCTTGTCTTTGGTCTGCAACAACTGTCACCTCTTTTGCACCATTCTTTTTTACTCTGTCAGCCCATTCTCTTTATTCATTTGAGACTACCTCTTGTTCCACTAGCATGCCATATATATCCATGTCTTGTGCCTTTGATCAAGACTCTCTTTTCACTTGGAAACTCATTTCATCCTTTGTTTATTAAGCAAAGTTCTACTTGTCTTTCTAAGCCCTGCTCAAAGATTGTCACTTCTGAAACTTTCTTATAACCTGCTTGGGTACAATTGATTCCATATTTATAATCTCATAGCACTTTATATACAATTCAATTATACCCTTTACTACATTACAGGAATTTATTAGTTCTTCTTCCCTGATCAAACATGAAGTCTGGAGGGCAGGGGATGTGTCTTATTTGACTATGGATCTAGCACAGTGACTAGCATATGGTCAATGTTCAGTAAGTATTTTTTGCTTTGAATTGAAAGGGGAGCAGTATCTCACTGCTTGCTAGACATGTCCACTTGTTTATCCAAGTTACCTTAAACTCAGTATATCTAAAAAAATACTCCTGTTTCCATCATGGTTCAGTGGTTAACGAAGCTGACTAGGAACCATGAGGTTGCAGGTTTGATCCCTGGCCTTGCTCAGTGGGTTAAGTATCTGGCATTGCTGTGAGCTGTGGTGTAGGTCACAGATGCAGCTTGGATCTGGCATTGCTGTGGCTCTGGCACAGGCTGGCAGCTACAGCTCCAATTAGACCTCTAGCCAGGGAACCTCCATGTGCTGCAGGTGTGGTCCTAAAAGACCAAAAAAAAAATTACTCCTCATCTTCCCTCTAAATCCAGCTTCCACCCCTGATTTCCCCTATCTTTACTGTACTTGCTTAGTTCACTTGCCTACTTCTACATCACCCCCCATCCCACATAAATTCATTTCAGTGCCAAAGTCTCGCCATCTTTTTCTTTCCAATCTTACTAAAGTTCTTCTGGTAAGACAATGAGGCTCTGAGCAAGGAAATGCTAATTTGAAGCCCTTATCACCCTCTTGGACTATTATTCTAAATGTTTCATTAATTCATCCCCCTACCGCCAGGATTTTTCCTTTGCTACCCACCCTCATAATCCATCCTATACCCTGAAACCAGGAAAAAGTATCACCATCCTCATCATCAACCATGAATTGATCATCCCTTAGGGCAATGCATTAGGTCAGGCCCTGGCCTCAATAAATGTCCAATCCTGAAGGGTGATAAGGGCTTCAATTTATTGGTTCCTTGGTCAATTTTATGGGGGAAACCCACATACATATAAAACAAACAAGTCAAGGTAGGATTAGTGAAATACCAGTGAGTGATATAGACTATAATCTATAGAAATTGAAGGAAGGAAGAGGAGACAAGATGGCAGAAGAGTAGGGGGACATGCTCGCCCTCTCCCACAAACACAACAAAAAAATCACATCTACAGGATAAATGACTTGCACAGAACAGCAACTAATCGCTGGCAGAAGAACCTAAACTCCAATAATGGCAAGAATTTCGTGACATTACTAGGTAAAACAAGAGAGAAGAGGAGAGTGAGAGAAGGTGAATCTGAGCTGGACAGGTGCTCCTGAAAGGGAACTGCGGAAGAGAAAGGGATCCTGCACCCTGGAAAGTCATCTACTTGAGGGAAAGATCAAACAAACCAGAGGAATCTCCAGATGCAGAGAAGAGTGTAGCAGTAAGTCGGAGTTCTGAAAAGCAGATAAAGAACCAAACAGATCATCTGAACTACGGGCACAGTCACCAAAAATTGAGATGCCTGGGTGGGGGCTGAGCACTGAGACCTCGGCTCCAGAGGTTAGTCCCCCAGAAAGGGCTGGGGGAGTGGGGTAGAGCGGAGACTGCTTGGGAGGTCTAGAAACCAGTCTGTCAAGTTTGATGGGGCAGTGACTGCATGGGAGACTAGAAAGCAGAGTTTTGTGGGGGGGAGGGAGCAATATGCTAAGGGCGGGAAAGTGGAAAGCCACATCAGAGGGAACCTGGGAGAAGAGCTGGATCTGTGCCCATGTTGGGGAGGGGAGAGAAGAAGGGGTGGGTCCCCAGTGAATACTCCCCATGCCACAGAAAGCTTACCAGCCTGTAAGCTATCAGAAAGCTGTGCTTCCCAGCACATCCCCTCCCCCATGCCCCCGCCCCCACCACCCCCTACCCACTCGCCAGACCTGGGACTGCCTGACATCTGGGAGGGCTAGCCTCAACAATTGCTGGAAGCCTGCCACCACAAGGGCTGTCCCTGCCCTGGCCTGCTTGCCCTTTGGAGGGGCTACACCCCCGCAAAGCAGCACCAAACACTGCCAGCTCCTGAGAAAAGGTCTGCAGCCCAAAAAAGCTAGAACAAAGGGCCAGGCTGTGAAAAGATCTGCTTAATTCTTCGACAGTCTTTCCGAGTCGGGCTGCCCTGGGGAAGAACCTCTTGGGTTTGCAGCGGCCCAGCTAGTCACCCCAGCTCTCGGGGGTGCCACACTCCTGCGGAAAAACTGCACAGGACTGCCAGCTCCCTGCAGGACCTCCTGCAGCCCAGAAAATTACAACAAGCCTGGCCGGGCAGTGAAAAGATCTGCCTAATTCTCAGACAGTCCTTCTGAGTCAGGCTGCCCTGGGGAAGAGCCTCTTGGGTTCTCAGTGACCCAGATAGCTGCTCCAGCCCCCAGGGGGTGCTGCACTCCTGAGAAACAGCTGCCAACCTCCTACAAGAACACCACAGCCTAAAAACACCAGAGCAAGCTCTGCCTGACCCAGTGAAATCTGCTACCATCGTGGTGTGGACCTCCCAGTCCTGTCTGCCCTAAGGAAGCCCTCCTTTGCTTACAGAAACACTGTTAGCCCCATCAACACTCCAGAAAAGCCACACTGCGTCAAAAGAGACTGACCAACAACACCAGCCCTCAGGAAACATTCCATAGCAGTGACAAGGCAAACACTGCCTGGTCACGGAGAGTACAACTCCCCCAGGAAAAAGAAAACAACAAGCAAGATGAAGAAGCTGAGAAACCACCCCCAGTCAAACCAGCAGGAGAAATCACCTAAAACAGTCAACAATGAAACAGATCTCTGCAGTCTGACAGACCTGGAGTTCAAAAGAGAAATAGTGAAAATACTGAAGGAATTAAGAGAAGATATGAACAGTAATGCAGATACCATAAGAAAGGAACTAGAAAATATAAGGAGGAGCCAAGTAAAACTAGAACATTCATTTGCAGAGATACAAGCTTAACTACAGAAAGTAAAAACCAGAATGAATAATGCAGAAGAATGAATCAGTGATGTGGAAGATAGAATAATGGAAATCACCCATCAGGTCAGCAGACAGAAAACCAAATCAAAAGATAGGAAAGCAATATGAGACATATGGGATAGTAAAAAGTGGGCCAATCTATGCATAATAGGTATTCCAGAAGGAGTAGAAAAAGATAAGGGAATGGAAAATATATTTGAAGAAATTATTACTGGAAACTTCCCAAATCTAAAAGATACTGAGTTCTAGATACAGAAAGCACAGAGGGTCCCAAATAAATTGAACCCAAACAGACCCACACCAAGACACATCATAATAAAAATGGCAAAAGTTAGTGAGAAAGAGAGGATCCTAAAGGCAGCAAGAGAAAAACAGAATGTTACCTACAAGGGAACCCCCATAAGAATATCAGCTAATTTCTCTACAGAAACACTACAGGCCAGGAGGGAATGGCAAGAGATATTTAAAGTGCTAAAAGGAAAAAAGAAAGTGCAACCTAGAATACTCTATCCAGCAAGAATATCATTTCAAATAGAAGGGGAAATGAAAATTTTTTCCAACAAACAAAAACTTAAAGAATACAGCAACACAAAACCCAGGCTAAAAGAAATACTGAAAGGGCTTCTCTAAACCAAAAAGAAAGGAAGGAAAGGGAAGGAAAAAAGAGAAGAAGAGGAGGAGGAACTAGGACTGAGGAAACCACAATCAGAGAGCAGCCACACAAATAAGCCAGCATACAGATTTAATCAGAACATGTTTCAAACAAAAAAAAATTAAAAAGGAAAGAAAGAGTCATCAAAAGCAAAAAATGTGTGCAAGGGATGTTAGGAAATAAATAGACCCTTTTTGTTTGTTTGTTTGTATGTTTCTCTTAATTTTAATATAGTGATGAAGTGTTTGAACCTACAGGACCATAAGGCTAAAACACACAATTATAGGAAGGGATTAGCATACTTAAAAAACACAGCAGCCACAAGCCAAAACCAAATATTGCATTCGCAAAAAATGAAAAAAAAACAAAAAAAACATTCAAGCAATTAATAACCAGAAACCATCCAACCAAAAAAAAAAAAAAAACAAACAAACAAACAAAGGAAGAATGGAGAACCATAGAATCAACTGGAACACAAGGTTCAAAACGGCAATAAATTATCATCTATCAATTATCACCTTAAATGTCAATGGACTGAATGCCCCAATCAAAAGGCACAGAGTGGCTGAGTGGATAAAAAGGCAAAAACCTACAATACACTGCCTGCAAGAAACTCACCTTAGGACAAAGGATACATATATATTGAAAGTGAAAGAGTGGGGAAAAATATTTCATGCCAATAGACATGACAGAAAAGCAGGAGTCGCAATGCTCATATCAGACAAAATAGACTTTAAAACAAAAGACATAAAGAAAGACAAAGAAGGCCACTAATGATTAAGGGATCCATCCATGGAGAGGATGTTACTATCATCAACATATATGCCCCAAATATAGGAGCACCCACATACATACAACAAATATTAACAGACATAAAGGGAGATATTGATGAGAATAATATCAGAGTAGGAGACTTTAATACCCCCCTCACACCAATGGACAGATCCTCTAGACAGAAAACCAATAAAGCAACAGAGATCCTAAAGGAAACAATAGAAAAGTTAGACTTCATTGATATCTTCAGGACACTACATCCAAAAAAAGCAGAATATACATTCTTCCCAAATGCACATCGAACATTCTCAAGAATCGACCACATATTGGGACACAAAGCTAACCTCAACAAATTTAGGAGCATAGAAATTATGTCAAGTATCTTCTCTGACCACAATGCCATGAAATTAGAAAACAACCATGGGAAAAGAAATGAGAAAAAGCCTACTACATGGAGACTAAACAACATGCTACTAAAAAAACAATGGGTCAATGAGGAAATCAAGAAGGAAATTAAAAAATACCTTGAAACAAATGATAATGAAGATACAACCTCTCAAAATCTATGGGATGCTGCGAAAGCAGTGCTCAGAGGGGAATTTATAGCAATACAGGCCTTTCTCAAAAAAGAAGAAAGATCTCAAATTGACAACCTAAATGAATTTGAAAAAGAACAAAAAAGACCTAAAGTCAGCAGAAGGAAGGAAATTATAAAGATCAAAGAAGAAATCAATAAAATAGAGATTAAAAAAAACAATAGAGAAAATTAATAAAACCAAGAGCTTGTTCTTTGAAAAGGTGAAAAAAATTGACAAACCCCTGGCCAGACTCACTGACAGGAGGAGAGAAAGAACCCAAATAACCAAAATTATAAATGAAAAAGGAGAAATCACAACAGATACTGCAGAAATACAAAAATACCATAAGAGAATACTATGAACAACTATATGCCAACACATTTGACAATCTGTACAACTTTATAGAATCTTACAGCCTGCCAAAACTGAATGAAGTAGAAACAGACCAACTGAACAGACCGATCACTAGAAATAAAATTGAAGAGGTCATAAAAACACTCCCTACAAATAAAAGTCCAGGACCAGACGGCTTCCGAGGCGAATTCTATCAAACATATAAAGAATGTTTCAAAGACATTCTATGATGCCACCATCACCCTAATTCCAAAACCAGACAGAGATACCACCAAAAAAGAAAACTATTGGCCAATATCATTGATGAATATAGATGCAAAAATTCTCAACAAAATCTTAGCCAACCGAATCCAACAACATATCAAAAAGATCATACATCATGACCAGGTTGGGTTCATCCCAGGTTCACAAGGATGGTTCAACATATGCAAATAAATCAATATCAATACACCACATTAGCAAAAGAAAAGTCAAAAACCATATGATCATCTCAATAGATGCAGAAAAAGCATTTGACAAAGTCCAACATCCATTCATGATCAAGACTCTCGCCAAAGTGGGTATAGAGGGAACATTCCTGAATATAATCAAAGCCATTTATGATAAACCCACAGCAAATATAATCCTCAATGGGGAAAAACTGAAAGCCTTCTCTCTCAAATCTGGAACAAGACAGGGATGCCCACTCTCACCACTGCTATTCGACATAGTTTTGGAAGTCCTAGACACAGCAAACAGACAAACAAAAGAAATAAATGACATCCACATATGAAAAGAAGAGATAAAACTGTCACTGTATGCAGATGACATGATACCATACATAGAAAGCCCTAAGGACTCAACCCCAAAACTACTTGAACTGATCAACAAATTCAGCAATGTAGCAGGCTATAAGATTAACATTCAGAAGTCAGTCGCATTTCTGTATACCAGCAATGAAATATTAGAAAATGAATACAAAAATACAATACCTTTTAAAATTGCAGCTCACAAAATCAAATACCTAGGAATACACCTGACCAAAGAGGTAAAGAACCTATGTACCAAGAACTAAAAATTTTATTCAAACAAATCAAAGAAGATGTAAAGAAATGGAAAGAGATTCCATGTTCATGGGTTGGAAAAAACAATATTGTAAAAATGGCCATACTACCCAAAGCAATCTACAGATTCAATGCAATCCCTATCAAATTACCCATGACATTTTTCACAGAAATGGAACAAATAATCCAAAAATTATATGGAACAACAAAAGACCCAGAATCGCCACAGCAATCCTGAGAAACAAAAACCAAGCAGGGGGCATAATTCTCCCAGACTTAAAAAAAAATATTACAAAGTCACAGTCATGAAAACAGTATGGTACTGGTATCAAAACAGACAGACAGACCCATGGAACAGAATAGAGAATCCGGAAATAAACCCTGACACCTATGGTCAACTAATCTTTGACAAGGGAGGCAAGAACATAAAATAGGGAAAAGACGTTCTTTTCAGCAAGCATTGCTGGGAAACCTGGACAGCTGCATGCAAAGCAATGAAAGCAGAACACACCCTCACACCATGCACAAAAATAAACTCCAAATGGCTGAAAGACTTAAATATACGACAGGACACCATCAAATTCCTAGAAGAAAACATAGGCAAAACACTCTCTGACATCAACATCAATATTATTTTCTCAGGTCAGTCCCCCAAAGCAATAGAAATCAGAGCAAAAATAAACCCATGGGACCTAATCAAACTAAAAAGCTTTTGCACAGCAAAGGAAACCCAAAAGAAAACAAAAAGACAACTTACAGAATGGGAGAAAATAGTTTCAAACCATGCAATGGACAAGGGCTTAATCTCTAGAATATATAAACAACTTATACAATTCAACAGCAAAAAAGCCAATCATCCAATGGAAAAATGGGCAAAAGACATGAATAGACTGTTCTCCAAGGAAGATGTACAGATGGCCAGCAAACACATGAAAAAATGCTCAACATCGCTGATTATAAGAGAAATGCAAATCAAAACTACCATGAGATACCACCTCACACCAGTCAGAATGGCCCTCAATAATAAGTCCACAAATAACAAGTGCTGGAGGGGTCATGGAGAAAAGAGAATCCTCCTGTACTCTTGGTGGGAATGTAAACTGGTACAGCCACTATGGAGAACAGTTTGGAGATACCTTAGAAATCTATACATAGAACTTCCATATGACCCCACAATCCCACTCTTGGGCATATATCTGGACAAAACTCTACTTAAAAGAGACACGTGCACCCACATGTTCATTGCAGCACTATTCACAATAGCCAGGACATGGAAACAACCCAAATGTCCATGACAGATGATTTGATTCGGAAGAGGTGGTATATATACACAATGGAATACTACTCAGCCATAAAAAAGAATGACATAATGCCATTTGCAGCAACATGGATGGAACTAGAGACACTCATACTGAGTGAAATGAGCCAGAAAGACAAAGACAAATACCATATGATATCACTTATATCTGGAATCTAATATCCAGCACAAATGAACTTTTCCACAGAAAAGAAAATCATGGACTTGGAAAACAGACTTGTGGCTGCTGGGGTGGGAGGAGGAGGGAGTGGGAGGGATTGGGAGCTTGGGGTTATCAGACACAATTTAGAATAGATTTACAAGGAGATCCCGCTGAGTAGCATTGAGAACTATGTCTAGGTACTCATGTTGCAACAGAAAAAAGGGTGGGGGGGGGAAATGTAATGTATACATATAAGGATAACTTGATCCCCTTGCTGTACAGTGGGAAAAAATAAAATAAAATAAGATAAAATAAAATAAAAGTAATGCTAATGTTTGTATTGTTTTCTAAAGCTTTAGCTTTAATTACTTATACACATACGAATATTTACAATTCTGAGGGTATTTCACATAACCTTGGCAATAATCGAAACCTCTAATACACAATCTTTAGCTTTGTGCATTTGGTTGGTATAGTAGTTTTAACTCTTTTAACTTCTGGTATCAAAATCTAACGTTCAATATCACAAACCAGAGTTCCCATCTTGGTGCAGTGGAAATGAATCCAACTAGGAAGTATGAGGTTGAGGGTTTGATCCCTGGCCTTGCTCAGTGGGTTAAGGGTTCAGCATTGCTGTGAGCTGTGGTGTAGGTTGCAGACACAGCTTGGATGTGGCATTGTTGCGGCTGTAGCATAGGTCGGCAGCAACAGCTCTGATTAGACCCCTAGCCTGAGAACCTCCATATGCGGTGGGTGCAGCCCTAAAAAGACAACAGACAATAAATAAATAAATAAATAATAAAAATAAAAGGCACAAACCCAAGTTAAGCAAGATGAAAAAGTTCTAAAGGCGTGGTGCACAATCTTGTGCTTATACTTAACATTACTACACTGTACACTTCAAAAAATTTTAAGATTGGATGATATGTGTTCTTATCAAAGTTAAAAAAAAGGAGTTCCCTCACAGCTCAATGGGTTAAGGATCCAGCATTGTCATTGCTGTGGCTCTGGTTATAGCTGTGGCATGAGTTTGATCCCTGGTCCAGTAACTTCCTCATGTTGTGGGTGCAGCCAAAGATAAAAAGAAAGAAAAAGAAGGAGAAAAGAAGAGGCACACACCCAGAAGACAAAGGCAAGAGCAGAAAGGAAGGGCAGGAATTCCTGTTGGGGCTTAGCAGTAACAAACCTGACTAGGATCCATGAGGATGTGCGTTTGATCCCTTGCCTCGCTCAATGTGTTAAGGATCTGATGTTGCCATGAGCTGTGGTGTAGGTTGCAGATGAAGCTCAGATCCTGCATTGCTCTGGCTGTGATGTAGGCCAGTAGCTGGAGCTCCAGTTCAACCCCTAGCCTGGGAACTTCCATATGACATGGTGTGGCCCTAAAAAGTCAAAAAAAAAAAAAAAAAGGAAGGGCGGAAACTTCCATAGATCTCAGAGGTAACTGAACTGCCCATAGGATATCCATCTGTGGCCTCTGCATCTCTTAGCTTCTCTCCATGGGCTGTTTTTATTCCCTTCTCCTGCAGAACAGCCACTTCTCAAGATACTGATGCCTTCAGACTCATATCCACAGACTTGTCACTCAAGAGGTTGTGCTTTTCCTCCCTAGTATTAGGAAGCTCCAAGAGAGGATTCTCATTGTCCTGGATGGCATTATCATCCAGCATTGTGTGAATGTGACAGGCCACACTCCTTAGACCTATATCTAGAGGGAGGAATATTTCCCTAAAAGAAGGTTGTCCCACCAGGAATAGGGGAGAACCTATGAAAGGAAGATAAGAGAGGCTGTTGGCAGACCACTGACTTGCTACCCAGCACATAGATGTGTGCTTCTAAAATGTTGTTGCTATACACAAACACACACACACACCCATCCCCAGGCATGTGGCCACTTCTAGACCTTTCCTTGCTCACACAGTGCAGCAGTTCAGCTGCAAATGTACACTCACCTTTTCCTCTCCTGCAGACAGCACTGGGTCCCAGATATCAAGGTCATGTCCATTCATCTGGATCAGCTCTGGGTACAACTTTGTGATTCATGAAGCCATTCTACCATGGACTGAATTATAAGTTTTAAGAACTCACACATCTCTACAGCTAACAACTATACCTGTAACTCACAACTCTGTAAAGACAGAGATCTAAAAATAGGATAATTGAAATTCAGAGAAGAGGGGAAAAGGAAGTAACAGGAAACATGGCATATTAAGCCACACTTGCCTGCTTTCTCCTGAAATGCCATGAAAATGACAGTCAGGACAGTTGTTTTTTGTTTTTTGGTTTTTTTTTTTAAACAACAACAGAGAAAACTGGACAAGGAGATGATAGCAACAACATTTTAGAAGCAGAAAAACAGATGGAGGAGTGATAACTGATTTTCCAGACTGGAAAGAAGTAAAACCTAAGCCTGCAGAAAAACCCAGAAGAAATCCCATTTGGGGTGAGAAGCTCTGAGAGGGGAATGAGAAGCTCTGAGAGGGGGGACAAGATGACTGGCTGATACTCTAAGAAGCAGCTGGAGCCTCAGATTGTCTCCAACCTGCCAAAGAGCTGAGATTTATGTTTGTGGTTTCTGGAATAATAGAGCCCCCATAAAAACCCTGGGTGTCTTGATTCTCTCACCTCGGTGGGCCAAGGCATCTGTCTTTAAGACAGCCGTCTCTTTCCTTTGCAGCTTCATATTAAAGACTTCAAGAAGTCCTTGCTGCATCAAGTTCTTCCTCTCAAAATGACTGGAACTCCAGCCAGAAGTGATGCAAGATCTAAGTCCCAGGGTCCCAGAGACTGCAGTTTAACCAGTGGCTTTGCTCTGTAGCTGTATAGCAAAGGGTGATGAGTTCCCTCCCTGGGATGGAGAGTTTTCTGCCATCGACCCCTCAGCTTGATTCAGCTGCTAGTTCCAGTCAGTGTTACACCCCACTCCTATTATTAGTATCTATCTTGGTCAGAACTCTTGGCTGTAACAGAAGCTCAGTTTGAATTGGCTTAAGGAAAACAAGATATTTTGTTTGTTTTTGTAACCAGACTGTGGTCCGAGCAGGGGATATGTGGCTGGGCCTCCAGGATGACAGAGCGAGGGGAACTCTAACTCACATAGGTGTGTCCCCACCTCCCCCACCCCTGCCCAAGTTCCGGGCTCCTCTACTCCAGGCCTGCACCTTCGTCCCTCATGTAAGTGCCTTTGCCACAGCAGGGAATAAATCCAAGAGGCCTGTGAGTTCACATTTTGTAACCTAATTACCCTACATGGATCCACTTTGAAAACTTGCTGTGAAAGTTCCTTTTGATCCATCTTGGATCAAATTACCCACCCTGGGGTTTTCTGTTTGGTGGCCCTAGTAGAATAATATGGTTAAATGGGTAGGCTTCAGTTCTCAAAAATTGGGGGGGAGGTCCTAAAAAATGGGGGGTCTGTTGGCCCTGGAGAAGTTAGAGGTGCTGAGGAGACATGTAACTATAAGCTTCTTTTTTAGGTGGTTTCTGAAAAAAAGTGCCTGTGGAAGTATGTGACATTGCATCTCCATTTCCACAGATTCATTTTAGGAGAACTTTTCCCCCCACCACCTCATTTTAATTTTTCTCCAGGGTTAAGTCATTCTTTCTGAGTTTATAAAGATGATTATGTTATGGCAGAACATCCTCTTTGGGTGGTGACAGGTAGATATGACAGCCCCTGATTCTGAGTAAGTCCCCAATTATGAGGAATCTTAAGCAAAGGGAAGATTTTACCAGTTAAAACTTTTTTTTTAACTTTAATACATACTTCACAAGGAGAATCACCTTCTAAAGGCCAGAAGATGCCACAGTATAAATATTATTTCTGAACTGTAAAAACAGCACCAAGTTAAGAGATGAGTTTCATTATAATGGTCTTAAAATGACTTTCTGACTGGGTGCCAAGGCAAAGAGTTTATCTTGCTATCTACAGAAAACAGATTGACAAAAGCCGCAGGATGCTATTTTTTCAGACTGGAAACAACAGAGATGTTGGGGATACTGAGAAAGGAGACAAAATGAAATTGATCAAGTCAGGATCTATTCATATGTGGACTCAGGTTGATGATTCTTTCTTTTGTCAAAAGAGAAAAGTGGAGTTTGGTTGAAGTTTTCAGTGTAGCCATGAAGGGACTACTTTGTGTGAATTCTTCATGAGAACTTCTCTAAGACAACTCAGGAATTTTTTTCCTCCACGTTTTTTTTTTTTTGGAGAGACAGAAAAGCAGAGTAATTGACAATAAACACACAATCTTATGGAACTGCAGGGGCTCAGTGTTGGCAGATTTCCAAACTCCATCTGATGGCCTGGGCAGCCTGCCAATTTTCAGATGCTTTGGGGTTAAGATTAAATTTCACTTCCTTTCAACCAAATCCTTCAGCAGTTCTAACTCAGGTTGGTGCAGGCTAAAAGCTTGAGTATTTCTGAAGTAAGGCCGAAATTAAAAACTTCAGTTGAATAGTTTCCTCCTCTCATTGAACTGAGGCTTGGGGTCCTGAAGATGAGTGAGAATCACATCCATCACAGGCTGTCAGCTGAGCATAGGGGAGGAAGGAACAGGCCTGGGGAGAAAGACCATGAGTTCACTGCTGTCGTTTGGATTGAGATATCTGAAGGGACCCTGGGAGTGAAGACAGGCTCTGTAGATTTTGGAGATGGGGTCTGAGGGACAGGATGGTTGGTTTTCTTTCTGCCTTGAGTTAAGTGCCTTTGGTCAAAACACAGGAGGAAGAGTTTGGCAGGAAGATAGCAAGGTTCTATTGAGTTGAAGGTGCCTGTGGGACACCATGGACCAGACTACAACATGAGTTCTTGTCATCCAGATTTTTCCAGCTACCTTGGATTCATGTTAGCAAAGGGCAGACTAGTCCTGAGATCCAACAAATGACCAGTAGAACTTACACACACACACACACCCACCACACCACACTCTCTCTCTCTTGCTCGCTCTCATTTTACATATGCTTCAGAGGTTGTTAACTTGCATACTCTTGGCCATCTCTCCTTCTAAGTAGCTGTCTGTAGTGCACTGCTTTCTGATGATGGTGTGTGCCACGGGCTTGCATACATGAGAGAAATTCCTGTAGTGATGCTCAGATTTCTCTTCTGATCTGGCTTAGACCTACTATGTTGAACTATAGTTTTTCATTCCTTTTAATATCAAACTATTAAAATATTGCAGCTTCCTTTAGTAAAGCAGACATTTAAAACAAATCAGTACTGTAGCACAAGTTCTTACCCCTTTCCTGGGTCTTATTGGGAACCCTCCAGTCTACTCTCTGCCAATCCTGTCTTGTCTTTGAAACCAGAGGGGTTTTTCCCAAATGCAGGTCTGAGTACATTACTCCCTTGGACAAAACTCTCCAGTGGCTCTTTCTGCAGTGCTGTCTAAGAGCATAGACATGTTTTGTCCTACCCAGTATTGTAGCCATTAGCCACTGTGGGTATTGAACACCTCATATGTGACTGGAGTGACAAAGGGAGTGAATTTTTAATATTATTTTATATGGATTCATTTGAATGTGAATGACCACATGTGGCTATTGGCAGTGCAGTTCTGCAGGATAAAGCCCACATTTTTTTTTTTTAATTTCTGAGGTGACCCTTGCTAGCATCTCCAGCAGTACCTATTCCATTCTTTCTAATTGGTGTATACACTCAGAATTACTTGAATCACCCCAAGCCAGTTTCTGCATATACTATTTCAGCCTTGGTGCTTCCCTCCTTTTTCTTGTTAGTCCCCTGTCTTTGTCATCTACTTCTTCCTTTTCTCCAAACCTTGCTGCTGCTTGCCTCTTAATAAGCCCTTCTGCTTGGAAAGAGATTTTTTTCTTCAGTTCTTTCAAGCACAGCATCTTATCACATTCCCTGCTTGTTTCATATGACTTATCCTGGAGTATTGGCTTCTAATGCAGTGCCTCCTGGTTTACTCCAGCTGTCCCCTCTTGGTTACCTGTAACCTCCCTCTCCAACAGCGAGAAACCTAGTTTCCATCATTCACCATCCATTTACTTATTTGGCCAGTTCTTCTACCATGTACAATAGTTTCAAAATCATTGAGTTTTTTTTAAAACACATTATTGAGATGTAATTCATATATCATACAATTCATCAATTTAAAGTGTATAAGTTAGGAGTTTCTGCTTTGATGCAGTTGGTTAAGGATCTGGTGTTGTCTCTGTGGTGGCTCAGGTCCCTGCTGAGGCAGGGGATTGATCCCCATCCCAGTGCATCCCAGTGGGTTAAGGATCTGACGTTGCTGTGGCTGCAGTGCAGTTCGCTGGCCCAGGAACTTCCGTATGCCATGGGTGTGGCCAAAAAATGAAAAAACAAAAATAAAATGTATGATATCATGGGTTTTAGTGTATTCATGGAGTTGTGTGACCATCACTAAATCAACTTCAGAACATTTTCATCACCCCCAAATTGATTTGTTACTAAATAATCTCGAGTGTGGAGAATTGACTATACAGGACAGAGGAAGAAGAGAGACCAGTCAGGAGGTTCTTAGACCAAGTGGCCTGGGTGAGAAATTCCAGGTGAGAAGTTACAGCAGCACTAGAGGTGTTGAGAGTGGCTGGTTTGGGGCTCTGTTTTGAAAGCAGAGCCCCAGGACTAAGGGATTAGATGTGGAGTGTGAGAAAAGGAAAGACATTACGAAGACTCCTTAGCTTTTGGCTGGATGACTGAGTGAATGGGGATGCTGTTTATTATTATCTGGACAACCTGATGGAGTAGCAAGTGAGGAAGTGGGTAGGTGGGACCAAGAGTTCTATTTGGGGAATTTCCATGGTGGTCTTGTGGGCTAATGATCTGGCTTGTCTCTGTGGAGACTTCAGTGGTTAAAGATCCAGCCTTGCTACAGCTGTGGTCAAGGTTGCAGCTCCAGCTTGGATTCAGTCCTTCCCTGGCCTGAGGGATATTTTGAGCATGTTGGGTCCCCTGTTAGGCAGGCAAGGGAAGGAGTTGAACAGGCATCAAATACATGATTTGGGTGCTACAGGTACAGGTCAGGGCTGGAATGTAAAGTTGTGAGGATTACAGTAATAGCTTTTAGGATGATTGAGAATAAATAAAAGAAGATCTATAAATGTATTTGGTAGATCACAAGTACTCTGTTGATAATGACTCCTACCTTATCTTATTTAATCTTCCCAACACGCTAAAGATTTCATGTGGTCAATTTTATATTATTATTATTTTACACATGAGAAGACTGAGACATAGAGAAGTTAATGTCCAAGCTCACACAGCCAGTAAGGAGGAGAGTTTAAGACTGAAGCCCGTACTCTCAGTTGACAGACTCCGTTGCCTCCTACTTAGTAATCCCAAATTCCACTACCAGGAGCTACAAACTGCCATGCCAGACTCAGCCTGCCTCTAGCATGCTTTACCTGCTTCTGACTTTGTCCCGCCACTGCTTTCACTTGATCCCAACATCCCCCATTCAAATCCCTCCCCCCTGCTCCCTGCCCCAGCAGGTGTGATCTTAACCTCAGCCAAAGGCAGCCTCTCTTGCCACCACTGGAGATTCTGCTGAAGCTGTGAGACATCACCTAGGCTCTGATGCCCCCAGCATCTTGGATAGCAGTTCTCACCCTGCAGTGTGCATTTGGACCACCTTGAAGCTTGTTTCAAATGCAGATTCTAGGGCTTCATTCCAGATTATTTGATTCAGTAGAAGCTTGAAAGTTCTGAAGGAAGATGTTTAGGGAAACATGTTTTTAGAAATGATGCCTTTGACCCTACCAGTCCCATCAGGAGACCCTCTGTCCCCAGCTATGCTCAGTTTAACCACTGGTGCAGAGCTAGGGGTGCTGGGCAAGGGAAAAGAACTGTCTTTAGGGTACCCAAGGGGAAGGGTGTTCATTTCACTGTCATTCCTCTTTTTAACCCTGGTTCATTCTATTCACCCTTGCTTTTGTTGATCTTCCTAATTGGGTAAAATTCTGTTATTATATCTTCTCATAGGGAAACAGTGTCCTTCTCGTCATAACACTTTCAGCATTTGCAATTTCACAATTATTGGTGTGATCATTTATTTTCTACTTGACTGTTGGCACCAAGAGGGCAGAGACCACATTCAGGATTTGCTTGCTGTGTTGTTCTCATCTTCTGACACCAAGTAGGTCCTCCAAACATTGGATCAGCTTCCCAATTTCCACTAGAAATATAATTATTGTATAATCAAGCATGAACATTACCTACTTTTATGGGTTGATGTGACATTTAACAGCTTAGAAATGAACAGTTATTATTTTTATAATTATTTTTTTATCAGTTTCAAACTATTGATTTGCTTTAGAAAAACAGATTTCTAAAGTGAAATGATAATGAAGGCACAACCTCTCAAAAGCTATGGGACACCTAAAAAGCAGTGCTCAGAGGGAAATTCATAGCAATACAGGCCTTCCTCAAAAAAGAAGAAAGATCTCAAATTGACAACTTAACCCTCCATCTAAATGAATTAGAAAAAGAACAAAAAAGACCTAAAGTCAGCAGAAGGAAGGAAATTATGGAGATCAAAGAGTAAATCAATAAAATAGAGATTCAAAAAACAATAGAGAAAATTAATAAAACCAAGAGCTTGTTCTTTGCAAAGGTTGACAAAATTGACAAACCCCTGGCCAGACTCACTAAAAAGAGGAGAGAAAGAACCCAAATAACCAAAATTATAAATGAAAAAGGAGAAATCACAACAGATACTGCAGAAATACAAAAAACCATAAGAGAATACTATGAACAACTATATGCCAACACATTTGACAATCTGGAAGAAATGGACAATTTTATAGAATCTTACAGCCTACCAAAACTGAATCAATAAGAAACAGACCAACTGAACAGACCAATCACTATAAATGAAATTGAATATGTTATAAAAACATTTCCTACAAATAAAAGCTGAGGACCAGATGGATTCACAGGTGAATTCTATCAAACATACAAAGAGGATCTGGTGCCCATCCTCCTTAAACTTTTTCAAAAGGTTGAAGAAGAAGGAACACTCCCAAAGACATTCTATTATGCCACCATCACCCTTATTCCAAAACCAGAGAGAGATACCACCAAAAAAGAAAACTATCAGCCAATATCTTTGATGAATATAGATGTAAAAATTCTCAAAAAAATTTTAGCCAACCAAATCCAACAACATATCAAAAAGATCATACATCATGACCACGTGGAGTTCATCCCAGGCTCACAAGGATGGTTCAACATACGCAAATCAATCAACATCATACACCACATTAACAAAAGAAAAGTCAAAAACCATATGATCATCTCAATAGATGCAGAAAAAGCATTTGACAAAGTCCAACATCCATTCATGATCAAGACTCTCGCCAAAGTGGGTATAGAGGGAACATTCCTGAATATAATCAAAGTCATTTATGACAAACCCACAGCAAATATAATCCTCAATGGGGAAAAACTGAAAGCCTTCTCACTCAAATCTGGAACAAGACAGGGATGCCCACTCTCACCACTGCTATTCGACATAGTTTTGGAAGTCCTAGACACAGCAATCAGACAAACAAAAGAAATAAAAGGCATCCACATAGGAAGAGAAGAGATAAAACTGTCACTGTATGCAGATGACATGATACTATACATAGAAAACCCGAAGGACTCAACCCCAAAACTACTTGAACTGATCAACAAATTCAGCAAAGTAACAGGATATAAGATTAACACTCAGAAATCAATCATATTTCTGAATACTAACAATGAAATAAAAGAAAATGAATACAAAAATACGATACCTTTTAAAATTGCACATCAAAAAATCAAATACCTGGGAATACCCCTGACCAAGGAGGTAAAGGACTTATATGCTGATAACTATTACACATTAATCAAGGAAATTAAAGAAGATGTAAAGAAATGGAAAGATATTCCTTGCTCCTGGATTGGAAAAATTCATATTCTAAAAATGGCCATATTACCCAAAGCAATCTACAGATTCAATGCAATCTCTATCAAAGTACCCATGACATTTTTCGCACAACTCGAACAAATCATCCAAACATTTATATGGAACCACAAAAGACCCAGAATTGCCAAAGCAATCCTTAGAAACAAAAACCAACCAGGAGGCATAATTCTCCCAGACTTCAAGCAATATTACAAAGCCACAGTCATCAAAACAGTGTGGTACTGGTACCAAAATGCACATACAGGCCAATGGAACTGAATAGAGAGCCCAGAAATAAACCCTGACACCTATGGTCAACTAATCTTTGACAAGGGAGGCAAGAACATAAAATGGGAAAAAGAAAGTCTATTCAGCAAGCATTGCTGGGAAACCTGGACAGCTGCATGCAAAGCAATGAAAGTAGAACACACCCTCACACCATGCACAAAAATAAACTCCAAATGGCTGAAAGACTTAAATATACGACAGGACACCATCAAACTCCTAGAAGAAAACATAGGCAAAACACTCTCTGACATCAACATCATGAATATTTTCTCAGGTCTGTCTCAACCCAAAAGAAAACAAAAAGACAACTTACAGAATGGGAGAAAATAGTTTCAAACCATGCAATGGACAAGGGCTTAGTCTCTAGGATATACAAGCAACTTATACAATTCAACAGCAAAAAAGCCAATCATCCAATGGAAAAATGGGCAAGAGATCTGAATAGAATATTCTCCAAGGAAGATATACAGATGGCCCACAAGCACATTAAAAAATGCTTAACATCCCTGATTATTAGAGAAATGCAAATCAAAATTACCATGAGATACCACCTCACACCAGTCAGAATGGCCATCGTTCATAAGTCCACAAATAACAAGTGCTGGAGGGGGCTGTGGAGAAAAGGGAATCCTCCTGTACTCTTGGTGGGAATGTAAACTGGTACAGCCACTATGGAGAACAGTTTGGAGATACCTTAGAAATCTATACATAGAACTTCCATATGACCCCACAATCCCACTCTTGGGCATATATCCAGACAAAACTTTCCTTCAAAAAGACACATGCACCTGCATGTTCATTGCAGCACTATTCACAATAGCCAGGACATGGAAACAACCCAAATGTCCATGACAGATGATTTGATTAGGAAGATGTAGTATATATACACAATGGAATACTACTCAGCCATAAAAAAGAATGACATAATGCCATTTGCAGCACCATGGATGGAACTAGAGACACTCATACTGAGTGAAATGAGCCAGAAAGACAAAGACAAATACCATATGATATCACTTATAACTGGAATCTAATATATAGCACAAATGAAACTTTCCACAGAAAAGAAAATCATAGACTTGGAGCATAGACTTGTGGCTGCCTGGGGGGGAGATGGAGGGAGTGGGAGGGATCAGGAGCTCGGGGTTAACGGATGCAAGCTATTGCTCTTGGAGTGGATTTATAAAGAGATCCTGCTGTGTAGAATTGAGAATTATGTCTACATAGTTACATCACAACACAAAAGTGGGAGGAGAAATTGTGTGTATGTGTAACTTGGTCCCCATGCTGTACAGCAGAAAAAATGAAAAGAAAATGAAGAGTGATTATCTATATTAGTGCAAGAACTGTGTTACATATGTTCATATATTTTAGTCTACTAGATACAAAAACTCAGGGTTGTAATCTCATTTTACTAGTATGCAAATTATGACCCTGTGTGGTGACTGCCACTTATTTAAGGTATTACACCTAGATTTATGAAAATATAATTTACTGGTTCTGAAATATCTTTTACTATAAAAGTGATATATTTTCTAAAAGAGGAATTTTATAGACATTTTAAGTAACATAGAACTGTTTCTGCATATACATTAATGATAAGGGTTATGTGAAACCCAGTGTCATAAACCTTTTTGGCTTTCATGATATATAAACTGAGGATATTAAGCAGGATGAGACATTTATAATCATCATGTTAGAGGTAAAAACTTATGTCTGAAATTAACATCTGCAAAAGAACTGATGGATCTAAAGAGATGGAAAAGCACTTTCCATGTTTGAGGACTAATATGAAGTCTTGAGCAGAATGAACATGGAGAATTGTTAAGACATGAGTTTGGGGAGGCAGCCAGCTTCTAAGTCATCTATGGTCTCTTAGCCAAACATATACCAGGGAATTTGATTTTAAAGAGTGTTAAAGAAATCAACTTTAGAGGTTTTCAACAGGGGAATAATAGAATTTGTACAAGATTTAAAGAATATTAGGAGTTTGATTGTGGTGCTGCTGGTTAACAGCAGCTTAGGTTGCTGCTGCAGAGGGGCTAGGATCCCTAGCCTGGGAATTTTAACATGCTGTAGGTGCAGCCAAAAAAAAATTACTTGGGCTGCTTCATGAGACTATTTCATGAAGCAAAGAACAAAAGCAGAGAAAACTTGAAGGAGGCTACTGGATTAGATAAAGGAAGGAATGGTATGGTGCATTAATGATCAAATTTGGAATATATTTTAGAAGGAGAGTCAATGAAACTAATTATAATTTTCAGTAAGTAATGCAAGAGAAGCAAAGAAGTGAAAGATACTGTCCAATATAAATTCTAAACAATGATATGCAAAATGGTTCCATTTAGTTAGGGAATATCTAGGAAGGAGTAAGTTTATTGTGGAAAATTAAATATTTAGTTTTATAAATATGAAGTTTATGTTTATTTCAAGAAATCAATTAGATAGCTGCATGTACAAGTTTGAAAATTAAGGGAGAGATAGAGACTGAAGGCACACAGTTTTAGAGTGATTTAGCTATTTGGTGAACAAAAAAGAGGATCCAAGTAAAGACACTCACTAAGAAGGAGGTTGTAGCGTAGTGTTAGACTATCTGGGACAACTATTGCTGTGGGTTACATGATATGTCCGATCATACAACTATGGTTCTATTGTGTCCTCTTAAAATTTACATGTTGCTGTCCCAATCCCCAAAACTTTAAAATGTGACCTTATTTGGATATATGTTCTTTACAAAGGTAACTGAGTTAAAATAAAATCCCTTGGGTGACTCTCCGATGTTATTGGTTTTCTCATAAAGAGGAGAATTTGGATACAGACATGCTTACATGGAAAACATCTTGCAAACTTAAATGCATTCATCTTTAAGCCAAGGAAGGAGGTATGGAACAGGTCATTTCCTCACAGTCTTGAGGAGCATCCAATACTGTCGACACCTTGATTTTGAATTTCTAGCATCCACAATGATGTGGTGATAAAGTTCTACTGCTTATGCTGCTTTGTCATAGAATTTCTACAAACTAGTAAAGATTTGGGGGCTGGGAAGGTTGTAGGGAAAGTACCTATCATCTGAGAGAAAGTATATCTCATGATGAACAGAATGTTGCTAGAAATATGCTGTTAGTTTGAGGCCTCAAAAGGAATGAAGAACATCTTATTAAAAACAGGATGAACAATTATTGTTCTTAATAGGCCATCCTCCTAGCAACTAATGCAATGACTTTGGTCTATACCCTTACATTAAAATTTATTTTTACTGACTTTGAGGATTTAGATTGTATTAAATGAATCCTCAGTATGACAGTTTTGTGGCTTTATACATGGTGCAGCTTTTTATGTTATTCTCTTCCTATCCTTTTTTGTTTTCTCACTTCTCATTTAAACTCCACTAAAGCATTGTTTCCTCTGGGAAGTACTTCCCAATCACACCTTGATTCAAATGTTTCTTAGCACAATATGAATATATTTATAATGGTATTTATTGAAATGGCTTAAAATATATAATCACATTATTATATGTCAAATCACTGAGAACATGGAAACATAAGATTATTCAAAATGGTACACCCAATTTTTAAATTGGAATATAGTTGATTAACAGTTTTGTGCCAACTTCTGCTGTCCATCATGGTCTATCCCAAGAGACAAGACATAGATAGCTCTTTGTGCTATATAGTAGGAGCATATTGCTTATCCATTATAAACAGAAATAGACTTGTGAACATAGAGAAAAGATTTATTGTTGCCTAGGGGAATGGGGGAGGGAGTGGGATGGATGGGGAGTTTGGGGTTCATAGATGCAAATTATTACTTTTCAAATGGTAACCCTAATTTCTATGGCAGGTCATATGATGCAAATAGATCCTCCAAAGGCATTTTAAAATTTGAATTAAAAAAGAAAATATTAAGCTGATAATACTTTCAAATATCTTTTCTTTGTTTTTTAGGTGAACTATTTCTAATATCTGAAATCAGTATTCATAAAATAATAGTTGGAACCAAGGAACAATGTAACTTACTTTGTCCTCCTGGGCCTCACACAGAATCCAAATGAACAGAAAGTCCTTTTTGTTATGTTTTTGCTCTTCTACATTTTGACTGTGGTGGGGAACATGTTCATTGTTGTGACTGTTACTTTCAGTAACACTCTGGGCTCACCAATGTACTTTTTTCTTGCTAGCTTTTCATTTACGGATGCCACTTAATTCTTCAGTCATCTCCCCCAAATTAATTTCACATCTGCTCTTTGGGGAAAATATCGTATCTTTCAAATTTTGTATGGCACAACTTTTTACAAAGTACTTATTTGGTAGATCAGAGGTCTTCTGCTGGTGATGGCTATGTGGCCATCTGTAAGCCCTTGCGTTATTTGGTTACCATGGGCCAAAGGCTGTGTTTTGTGCTGCTGGTTTGGTCCTGTACTGGAGGTTTTCTGCACTCAGGAATTCAACTGAGCACTATTTATGGGCTTCCATTCTGTGGCCCCAATGTCATTGATCACTTCATCTATGACATGTATGTTTTATAGACACTTGTCTGCACCGACACCTCTGTCATTGGCTTCTTAGTCGTGGCTAAGGGAGGACTGATCTTCAGTATTGTCTTTCTGCTCTCACTCATGTCTTATGGAGTCATCTTGCACTCTCTAAAGAACCTGAGTCAGGAACGGAAGAAGAAAGCCCTCCAGACCTGTGGTTCCCACATCACTGTGGTTGTCTGTTTCTTTGTTCCCTGTATTTTCATGTATGCAAGACTTGCCAATACTTTCTCCATTGACAAACTGTTGAGTGTGTTTTATACAATCATAACCCTCATGCTGAGCCCATTAATCTACAGTCTAAGAAATTCTGAGTTTACTAATGCTATGAAGAAGCTCCGGAGAAGCAGCACCCTATCTTGTAGGTAAGTCTGACATTCACCATGAAGAGGATCATATGACTTTTAGTTTCGACCTCTTGGAAACTAAATGCCTCTTAAAACTGACCTATTCCTTTCCTTTAAATCATTTATTATAATAAAGTGTTAACTGTATGATTGGGCAGTAATATGTTTACCTGATATAATGCCAACTCTCTATATAATGTCTTATTTATCACATTGACTGGAAAGTTGTAACACATATAAGGAGGGATTTGATAAAAAAATGCAATTAATAAAATTTTTCCATTTTCAATGATTTTTAATCAATTTATGCACTTATCTTTAACATTATTTTCTGAAGCTGTTTTTTTTTAGTTGTAGTCTTGCCATTTTGTCCATTCTAGTGAAACCATTTAATTCTATTAGTGAGTATATTTAATTTTATTATATACTATACATAATGTATATAATATATAATGTAATATATAATATTCTATTTCAGTTGCATTACATACAAAATATTCTGTCTGTTACATTTTTCTTTTTAAAAAAACAAAAAAGGTATCCCCATTATGGCTCTGCAGATAGGAACCTTATTAGGATCCATGAGCATGCAGGTTCAATCCCTGGCCTTGTTCAGTTGGTTAAGGATCCAGTGTTGCTCTGAGCTGTGCTGTAGGTCACAGACACAGCTATAGGCAAGCAGCTGCAGCTCTGATTCTACCCCTAGAGTGCTTCCAATGGTAGCCATTTCCTATCTTTTTTTTTAATCTTTTTAGGGCTGCACCTGCAGCATATGAAGTTCCCAGGCTAGGCATTTAGAATCTGAGCTATGGCTGCTAGCCTATGCCACAGCCACAGTAACTTGGGATCTGAGTTGCATCTGCAGCCTACACACCAGCTTATGGCAATGCCCAATTCTTAACCCACTGAGCAAGGCTGGGAATCTGACCCTCATCCTTATGAATGCTAGTTGGGTTCCTTACTGCTGAACTGTAATGGTAACTCCCCATTTCCTATCCTTTGGATCTGAGCCTAATCATCACATTTTAAGAAATGCTTTCTCTGATTACATTATTCATAGTAAGATTCTCCCTCTAATTTCTGCAACAGCACTCTATTTGTTATATTGTAAGCTGTGAATAATTCTATACTTACCTTACTAAATTTTTTGCTTTATTATTTTACTCTTTTGTAAGAATATAAGATTCACTCAGGAAAGAACTTTTACGTGATTCCTCACCAACTTCCATTTTATTAATTTTTATGTTCTCACTTGAAACATTTCATTGAATAGGTACCTCAAATTTTTAAAAAGTCATTAAAAATCATAATTTAATACATAAAATTAGATATTGCATCTAAATTGGTGATAAAATTTTTTTAAGTCTAACCTAACTTGAAGGTAAAATAATTTTAGTATCAAATAAAAGAAATAAACACTCGCCATGGCAGGTGTGGGATCTCTGGTTAATTAATCTAACTGGAACCAAATGACTGAGCTGATATTTTATTCTTGACTGACAATGGCCTCGTTGTGGTTCTAAGGCTATTTTTTTTTCTGCTTCATCTCTTTCTCACCCTAACTGTGTGATTTAACCTACTAGTGTTTTTACATGTATGTGTACTTTTAAATTTTTCTGAAAACTCCCAGTGAATTTAATTAATCATCAGTCTTGGACACATTCCAATTCTAAGACTCAATGATAAATATGCTTAGAAGGGATAAAAAGTCCAGTGATCTTTGCCAATATCAGGAGAAAAAATATGATATCTTTTTAAAAACTGATATGAATTGTTCAGGAGGTCCTTTGTTAGGTTTAAAGTATAGCATGAAGGAAAGAAAAGCACATGAATTTATCTCAAAATCTCAAGTCAACTATGCTGGCTCTACCAATAAGATAAAATTAGAAGGACTGTACCACTGAATGGAATTTTTCTGTTTTGAAATTAGTAGGACAATATGTTACTCAAAATAAAATTTCTTGGGAAATGATTGATCACTATCTTCCTATGTAAACATAGGATTTGCATGTCTTTTTGACAAATTATCCTATAACATAGTATTTTTTGTCTATATTTTTGTGTGCATCATGACATTTATTTTAAATAAGATAGAGTGCAAATAAAAACAATTTTCTGAGTAATCAGAAAAATCCATGGAGAAATTGAGCAGATATGCAAATAAACAATTTCCTCAAGTAATAGTGAAGGCTTTTACCCTCTGTTGTTAAACCAGATGAAAGAATAATTCCATATCCCTAGGAGTGAGTTAAAAACTCATTCTTCATTTTGTGAATAAGCCTCCACAGGTAAGATTAATAGTGGAAATAATCCTTCAGAGTTGTGCGACTTTATTATGTAAGAAATTAAATTACTTTGAATAAGTCAAATTTAGATTCAGTTCTAGGTTTACCACTTAAAAATGTGTGACCTTGGGAAAAATAATGAGATATTCTGTACATTGTTTCCTAAACTATGAAATGGGATTATATTTGTTGTTACTGTAAATTTCAAGGTGATGTATTAAATTGTGTGTGCATGGTTGGAATCCACTCTAAGAGTTTAAGAAGTGTAGTGATAAGTCAGAACATGTAAAACATTGTGAGAGTAATCTGGGATGTTTCAGGAGAACACATTGTTGGAGTCCAGAATACAAGTGGAGAGACATGTCAAGAGGCTCTTTCTGTGGGCCAGGAGGAAAATGGAGGACAAGGGGGATGATCAAATTTGGGATGTATTTTGAAAGTAAAGAAAAGAGGATGGGATAAAGGTATAAATAAGTAATATAAGAACAATAAGGAGTGAAAAATTTTGGGAGTTTTTTCCTTTTTTTTTGTCTGAATAATTACACGGAAGGTGGTACCATTTAATGAGATTGGGAACTCCCTTTGTATTGTGGAAAATTTAAATTTTGCTTTTATATATACTAAATTGATATCCAAATATAGATGTTCAAGTTGTAGATATTGCCTCTTCAAGGTTGAAAATAAGTGGAAATACAGGGTCTGAGATACAAAGTAAAAGTGCTTTAGCATGCATTTTTGGGAAAGGAGGAATATCCAGTGCAGGACCCTAGGAAAGAAGTCTCAGTATGGTTTCAAACAATCCAAAACAGTAATGTTCTATTCATGTATTCACACAAATGATGGAAATTTTTTTATATGGGTCTTCAGTATTACACATTTTTGACTTTAGACATGGTGCAACTTTTCATGGAATTCCCTTCTTATCTTGTTAATCACTTTTCCTTTTAAAACTCTACAAAAAAAGAATGCTTCCTCTGTGAGACTTTGATTCCATTTTGATTAACATATTCCTACACTGTGAATCTGGAATTGTATGAATATACTCACAGCCATATTTGTTACATGGATCTGGAATTGTCTGATCCCTTGTCTTCTATCATATCACTAAACACAGGAAACTATGCTTTATTCAGTTTGGTAATCACAATCTCTATGCCATAAGTAGAAATTTTATACATATTCCTATAATTGAATGGATAAGTAAAAGGTTAAATTTATAACACATTAAAAAGTTTCCCCCACTGTTTTTTAGGTAAACTACTTCTAATATGTGAAGTCAGTTCCTGTACAGACTAGATGGAACCAAGGAAAAATGAGACTTTCTTTATCCTCCTGGGCCTCACACAGAATCCAAAGGAGCAGAAAGTCCTTTTTGTTATATTCTTGCTCTTCTACATTTTGACTGTGGTGGGCAACCTGCTCATTGTTGTGACTATAACTGTCAGTAAGACCCTGAACTCACCGATGTACTTCTTTCTTGCTAGTTTATCATCTATAGACCTAATTTATTCTTCTTCAATTTCCCCCAGATTGATTTCAGACTTGTTCTTCGGATACAATACCATATCCTTTGAATCTTGCATGACCCAGCTCTTTACTGGGCACCTTTTCGGTGGGTCAGAGATCTCTCTTCTGCTGGTGATGTCCTATGACCGCTATGTGGCCATTTGTAAGCCCTTGCATTATTTGGTTATCATGAGGCAAAGGGTATGTGTTGTGCTACTGGTGGTGTCCTGTATTGGAGGTTTTCTGCACTCAGTTATTCAACTGAGCACTATTTATGGGCTCCCATTCTGTGGCTCCAATGTCATTGATCACTTTATGTGTGACATGTTCCCCTTGTTGAAACTCGTCTGCACTGACACCTATGTCATTGGCATCTTAGTGGTGGCCAATGGAGGACTGATGTGCATTATTTTTTTTCTGCTCTTACTCATGTCTTATGGAGTCATCTTTAACTCTCTAAAGAACCTGAGTCAGGAAGGGAGGTGGAAAGCCCTCCACACCTGTGGTTCCCACATCACTGTTGTTGTCTGCTTCTTTGTTCCTTGTATTTTCATATATGCAAGACCTGCCAAGACCTTTCCCATTGACAAATCATTGAGCGTGTTTTATACAACCATAAGCCCCATGCTGAACCCATTAATTTATAGTCTAAGAAATTCTGAGTTGACTAATGCTGTGAAGAAGCTCTGGAGAAAATCATATCATATTAAGTAGTAAATAAGTGCACTATACATCAAGAAAAGAGTAATTTAGCATTAGGGTCAATCTTCTTGGAATGTAAATGTCTTCACAAACTTGATGCAAACTTTAAAGGATTTGTGATCATTATAATTAAAAAAGATTCTAATAGTTTGTGCTACTTATAGTGGTTTCCTTTTTTACATTTTATAATGCCTTGTTTATCACTGCATCTAAAAACAAATAATTCATTTAAAAAGGGAATCAATAAATAATATGTAATTTATTAGTCAATAAAATTTTTATAGAGTTACACTCATGTTTACTTAATTACTTATTTCCTTTTAATACATTCTAATTCTGTTTTATTTTAGGCATATTCTTTTTATTTTATCTTCATCATTTTATTGTAATTGTTAAAATATTTAATGCTGCACAGATTATAATCTTCTTCACTTTAATTTGCATTAGATATGATATTTTAAAGTAATGTTTAATTTTTAAAATAAAATGTTGAAAGTATAATGGATAAAAAGACATTTAAAATTGAATTTATGCAAAATGCAATATTGTAGAATAAACCTCCTACCCATCCCCTACCAGAGTCTCCTATTTCTTCCAGAGGCAGTCACTCTAGTCTCTTTCTAAAGTTCTTCAAGTAATAATCTTTGCAAAAATTAAGTATATTTGCATATATGTATTTGCCTTTATGACTCTATTTTTTGCATTTTTCTTCTCAGCCTCCTGAAAATCTTTATGTGCCAGTCTGTATAGGCCTAACTCTTTCTGTTTCCTCATCTGCTTAACTCTTCTACAAAGACATATTAAAATTGGTGTATCCAGGCCTCTTCATGTTGTCCTCAGTGTTTTTCTATGAGAAAATGTTCTGCAAGTAAACCTTATTGAAATTTTCTAAGTGTGAATTCTTAGAGGTGGCATTGCTGAGTCAATTGGTATATGTATTGAAATTGTTCATGTTCGTAGCATTGCTGAAATACCATTCATGACCTGGACCAAACTTACTGATCCCTTCAGTCTGGAAAGTACCTTTTGACCACATGCTGAACAACATATGCTTAATGAACCTTTATGATATATTAAAATTTTATTAAAGAAATTATTTCATTTGTATATTTTAGCTACAAATAAATAAATACACTTGAATTTTGGCATCCTTTTACCTTTGTAAAAGGATTTGTATTCCTTTTTAATGAATTGCCTATTAATGATTTTATGTATTATGTTTTATCACTGATCTTTTTCCATATTGGTTTTTATTATTTAATTGTATAATAAATTATCTCATTTATCTTGTACGAGGAGTTTTTTTTCTGTCTTGTGATTTATTTTTTTATTTTATACTGTGCATAATATTTTTGGCCTTGAAGAAATACCATTACATATATGTAATTAAATTGATAAATATTTTATGGTTTTAGGTCTTAGAATTTCCCAGTTTCAACATTATCTATATATTCTTCCACATGTTTTCAACATTTAATTTTAATATCTTTTTATTTCTTTATATTTTATATTTAAAAACTTTAAATCAACTACACTTCATTTTGGTGCAGAGTCAAGTATGGATTACATTTTAATTATTTTTCTGGATTGCTATTTTATAGATGCATTATTATTTTTCCCCCTGGCTTTGATATCCCAACTTTGTGTTTTATTTTATTTATTTATTTTGGAAGAAAATTTATAATTTTATTACAGTAAATATTCCCATTCTCTTAAATGATTTATCTCTCCATTTAGGTCATGTTTTAATTATCTTTTTTTTTCCATCCCATAACCCAACTTTGTGTTTTAATATATGACATTTCAGGGATCTCTTTATTCATGTTCCATTTAACACAGGATATAATTACTATGATTTAAAATATACTTTGATGTATCATAAGCCTAGGACTCTATTACTATTCATTATCAGATCTGTTACTATTTTTTCATGTTCATGTTTTGAAATTAAATTTCAATAAGCTAGTATAGTAAAAACTACAACTGTTTGGTATTTTGCATAAGATTTGATTGAGAAAGAATTTGTACATTTAGAGAGCTGTGATTTCTTAACCACACACTGGGTAGGTCTCTCCTGGCAAGGCCAGCATGTCCCAAACTGCAGCGTTTACCTGCCCATAGGTGGGGTGAGAGACCAAGGGATTCTGGATCTGGTGCTCACCCTGGTGGGTAAAGATGGTTGTGGGTGGCTGGGGCCTGAGAGCTTCCTCTGGTAGCCAGGCTGCTGGTAGGTGAGGTTGTGTTCCTGCCCAACTAGCAGCCTAGGAGGGGCTCCCTAATACTGACATACACTGGCTGGTGGGAAGGACTGGGTCCTATCACTACAAAGCTTGGAGGAGGGTTCCAAAATGGAGCTTGCCAGCTATCCTAGGAGAGCTCCCCCAAAGGGCTGCTGCTTGCATCTACATCCCCAGAGTGAGTCTCAATTTCTCCCTGCTTCTCTAGGAGGCTCTGTAATATTATCATGCAAGTCTGACCCAAGCCCTTTTCAAATGACTGCTTCTGCCCACTTCCCAGTCTTCTGGCTCCTCCAAATGTCAGCCCCACTGGCCTTCGAAGGCAAATTATTTTGGTTCCTCATCCTCCAGGTACAGGGTTCCTTGACTAGGTATCTCAAAGTGGGGCTCAGACCCCTCCCATTTTGGTAGAGAATCATTGCAATTGTAATTATCCTCCTGTTTTTGTGTCTCCCATTTGGGGGTCTTGACACTATTGTCTCCTGCTTCCTGTTTTGTTGTAGTTCCTTTTTTTATGTTTTTGTTGTAGAGGAATTTTTTTTCCAGTCTTCTGGTCATTGTCATCAGTATTTGCTCTGTAAATAGTTGTCTTTTTGTATCCCCATGGGGGGAGGTGAGCTCAGCACTTTCCTACTCTGCCATGTAAATCACTACTTGATATATGTCTGCCTCAAGGCCAAAACCATGTTGCTGAGATTCCTATACATTTATAGTATGTTTTAGTTTCAGGAATAGGAAACCCCTGAATTTGTTCTTTTTCAAGATTCCTTTGGCTATATGAATTCCCTTGAGATTTAGTATGAATTTTAGGATGGATTTTTCTATTTCTGCAAAAAAAATTTTTTGAATTTTGATAATATTTAATTGAATATGTAGATCATCCTAGCTAATGTTGACATCTGAATATCATTAAGTATTCTGTAGAGTTTCCATTTTTGCTCAACAAATTATGAACAATCATGAGGATGCCAGTTGTTTCCCTGGCCTTCCACAGTGAGTTAAGAATATGATGTGAGCTGTGGTGTAGGTCACAGACATGTCTTGAGACCTGTGTTGCTGTGTCTGTGGTGCAGGCTGGCAGGTTCAGTTTGATCCCTAGCCTGGATTCACCCATATGTGGCAGATGTGACCTTAAAAAGAAAAAAAATTAAGCCTCCCAGCACATGACAACCTTTTTATTTAGGTACAGCTTCTGTAACATCTTTCAGTGATATTTTGTAGTTTTCTCTGCAGAAGACTATTGCCTCTTTCTTTAGTTTACTCTTATTTTACTCATAAAAATTATTAGTGTATTTGGTTTACATTGTTTTGACAATAATTATGTTCTTTTTGGTGCTTTTAAAAGTGGAAATTTTTCCTAATTTCTTCTTTGTGTTGTTCATTGCAGGCATAAAAATTTATCATTCTCTAATGATAAAAATCTCTCCAGGAGTTCCTGTCATGGTGCAGTGGTTAATGAATCCAACTAAGAACCATGAGGATTTGGGTTCAATCCCTGGTCTCGCTCAGTGGATTTAAGGATCCAGTGTTGCCATGAGCTGTGGTGTAGGTCACAAACATGGCTCAGATCCTGCATTGCTATGGCTCTGGTGTAGGCCAGTGGCTACAGCTCCGATTGACCCCTATCCTGGGAACCTCCATATACCACAGGAAGTGGCCCTTTAAAAGGCAAAAAGCCAAAAAAAAAAAAACTCTCCAAAAATTGTGTACAGATGGAATGTACGTGAACATAATAAAGGCCATGCATAATGGTTCCACAGCTCACATTAATCTCAATATTGAAATGCTGAAATCTTTCCTATTAAAAATCAGAAACAAGAGGAATGCACACTCTTGTTACTTTTTCTGTTAACATATTAATAAAAGAAATTCCTTTGGATTATTATAATTTACTCATATAGATTATATCATCTCTGAAGTGAGATAATTTTATTTAATTAAATTTTACTTCATTTTACTGTCTGTAACAGTGCTTTTAATAGTAGCCATTTCTGATTTTTCAATTACTTAATGAATTTTATTACATTTATAGGTGTACAACAATCATTACAACCAAATTTGAAAGCAAGTACATCCCAAACCCTCAGTAGATCCCTGATCCCCCAATCTATCTCATTCATAAACCATTAGTTTTTCAAAGTCTGTGAGTCACTGTCCATTCTGCAAACCTAATCATCACATTTTAAGAAAGGCCTTCTCTGATTGCATTATCCAGAGTAGTATTCTTTGTCTAATTTCTGTAGCAGAACTCTATTTGTTATGGAATAAGCAGTGAATAAGTCTATACTTACCTTATTAAATTTTTCCTTTACTGTTTTGAGATCCATGTGGGAAGGAACTTTTATATGATTCCCTTCTCCTCCCCTACCCATCCACCTATTTATTAATTTCTGTGTTCTCACTCATAACACAGTTTCTTTAATTGATCATATACCTAAAATTTAAGAAAATAATAATTTAATAGATTAAAATATTTGTTATTTCTTCTAAATTTTGATAAAATGTTGTATATCTAACCAAATGTGAAGGCAGAATAAATTTAGTTCATACCAAATGTGAAGGCAGAATAAATTTAGTTCATATCAAATGTGAAGGCAGAATAAATTTAGTTATCAAACCCTCACTGTGGCAGGTTGAGAAATGTCTGATTAATTCATCTAACTGAAACAAAATAACTGGGCTAGTATTTTTTCTTGACTGACAATGATCTCATCATGCTTCTAAAGCAATTTTTTTCTCTGTATTACATCTTTCACACTCTACTTATGTGATTTAACCTAGTAGTGTTTTTACATGTATGTGTACTTTTAAAATTTATGGAAAATCCCAGTGAATTTCATTAAGCATGACTCAGTCTTACACACATTCCAATACTAAGACTCAATGATAAATATGCTTAGAAGGGATAAAATGTCCAGTATCTTTGCCAATATCAGGAAAAAATGATATTCTTTTAAGAACCGACATAAAACTTTTAGGAGGTCCTTTGTTAGGTTTAAAGTATAGCATGGAGAAAAGAAAATCACAAGAATTTCTCTCAAAATATCAAGTCAACTCTGCTGGCACCATCAACATGGTAGAATGAGAAGGAATGCACAATTGAATGGTATTTTTCTATTTTGAAGTTAGACAATAGGTTACTAGAGACACATTTTCTTGGGAAATGCCTGGTAGCTGTCTTCCTATGTAAGCATGATTTCCTTGTCTTTTTGATAAATAATCCTTTAACATGGTATTTTTTTTTTGTCTTTTTGTGTGTGCACCATGAAATTTCTTTTAAATTAGATATAGTGTAAGTAAAAACAATCTTCTGAGTAATCAGAAAAATCCATGGAGAAAATGAGCAGATATGTAAATGAATTAGAGTATTCCTCAAGGAATAATGCAGCCTTTTGCTCTCTGTTATCAGACTGGATAAAAGAAGAATTCCATATCCTTATGAGTGAGTTAAAAACTCATTCTTCAGATTGTGAACACATTTGCACAGATAAGACTAAGAATAAATAGTGGAAATCATGCTTCTGATGTGTGACTTTCCTTATTTGGTAAGAAATTAAATAACTTTAAAATAAGTCAAATTTAGATTCATTTTTAGGTACGGTGTTGTAGCTGCAGCCCTAATTCAACCCCTATCCCTGCAGGTGCAGCCATAAAAAGTTGATGTTCTTATTTATTGCTATCCAGAGCCTTGAACAAAACATATTATGCCCCTCATTCTGGAAAATATATTTTTTGACCACATTGCCAAAAACCAGTGCTTTATAAACATTTTTTGTATATGACAGTTTGATTAAAGAAATTTTGCTTCATTTTTATACTTTAATTAGAAAGACATCAAATTGACTTTGGTCTTTATTCACATTTTAAAAGTGATTTGTATTCCTTTTCATGAATCACCTACTAAGGAATTTTATGTTTTAATTGCTGAACTTTTTCCATGATGATTTTTATGTATTTATTTATTTTACAGCTGCACTCACAACATATAGAAGTTCCCAGGCTAGGTGTCAAATTGGACCTGCAGCTGCTGGTCTACAGCAATGCTGGAGCCAAGCTAGTTCTGCATCCTACACCACAGCTCATGAAAATGCTGGATCCTTAACCCACTAAGCCAGATCAGGGATCAAAGCAGCAAAGTCAAGGATAATTGTCAATTTCCTTACCACTGAGCCACAATAGGAACTCCTCCATAATGATTTTTATGATTTAATCACATACTAAGGAAGTTATTCCATTTACCATGTCTGTGGAATTATTATTTTATTCTAGCTCATTATTTGATTTTGTTGTTTCTGTAATGTGCAGAATATTTTGGTCAGGTAGAAATATATAATTAAATATATCAATATTTTGTGTCTTTTATGTCTTGCTTAGAAAGAATTTCCCTATTTTTTTTTTTCCTTTTCCTTTTTCAGTCACACTTGTGGCATAGGGAAATTCCTGACTCAGGGATCGAATCTGAGCGGCATCTGTGATCTAAGCCACAGCTGCTGCAATGACATATCCTTAGTCCCTTTGCCACACTGGGAATCAAACTGGCAGCAGACACAATCTAAATCATTAACCCCCTGTGCCATAGCAGGAACTTCCAGAATTTCCCTATTTCAATGTTACCAAAATATTCTCCCATGTTTTTTCAACACTTAAAATTTAACTATTTTTGCTGTTTTATATTTAAATTTTTGAACCATCTACACTTTAATGTAAAGAGTTAAGTGGGGATTGAATTTTAATCATTTTTGAAGATGGCCATTTTTATAGATGAGTAATTATTTTTCCTCATTAGTTGATATCCCAACTTTGTATTCTAAAATATAGTCTATGTTTGGATAAAAATCATGTCTCTATTAACTCCCAGTGTTTTCTTTTTTACTCTTTACTCTTTTATTGTTTAACATGAAATATGATCAATTTTAAAATACATATTGAGGCATTCCCACTGTGGCTCAGCAGTAAGGATCTGGCATTGCCATGAACAGTGGTGTAAGTTGTAGTTATGGCTTGGATTCCATGTTGCTGTGTCTGTGGCATAGGCTGGCAATTTCAGTTCCTTTTTGACCCTTAGCCCAGGAACTTCCACAGGTGTGGTCCTAAAAAATATATATAATAGGCATTGATATCTCATAGATCTAGGTCTCCTTTATTACTTTACATTATCAGAATTGTTTATTCTTGCACATTTATATTTAAAAATTAGTTTTCAATAAGCTAGTCTGGTAAAAAATACACATACTATTTTTGATAAGATTGATTGAGAAAAAATTTGTGTCTTTAGATAATTGTGAATTCTTATCCACAAACTGGGTAGCTATTTCCATTTAACACTTCTTCCTTTACATTCATAAAGAACTAGCATATTTCATCAAAATTTTAATTTTTTTATTTTTTGGCTGATATTTTAAGTAGTTTCTTGTCTTCTATTAAATTTTCCAGTTGTCTGATATTTCAATGTAAGAGTTCTTTGTTTCTCTGTTTTACTCAAAACACAAACTTCACAGTATACTATTCATCATTTTTCATGAAAGTTCTGCAGGTATTGATTAATACCTATATAGTGTAATCAACATGTTAATCAATATTCAAAATGTTTCACCACCAAAACTATTTCCTCATGCCTCCTTGTAGCATCTCCTGTCTATACCTTGGAAAACAGTGGTCTTGGAAAACACTGACTCATTTCCATTCCTACAGTTTTGTCTTTTCATCCTCCAGCTTTATTGAAGTATAATTGAGAAATTATATATATTGTATATATTTGGAGTTCCTTCTGTGGCATAATTGATTATGAATCTGACTGCAGTTGCTTGGATTGCTGTAGAGGCACAGGTTCCATCCCAGGCCTGGCACAGTGGGTTAAAGAATCTGGCCTTGCCATAGCTGTGGCCTAGGCCTCAGCTAGGGCTTGGATTCAGTACCTGGCTAGGGAACTTCCATATGATGTGGGTGTGGCCACTAAAATAATTTTATGTATATAAATTGTATAATTTTACAGACATATATTCTGTGAAATGATTACCACAACCAAGCTAAATCATACATCCCTCAACTCAGGTGAATACCTAGCATTTTATTCATTTTCTTCCATTGCAAATGGGATTATTTACAAATTTAACATGAAATTGCTTATAAATGGTTCATAGTTGATGTATGTAAGTGAAAATCATTTTTTGTTAATTTTCTATCTCATAGCTTTGTTGAATTTGCTTATTGTTTCTAAGAATTTTTGGTGCTTTTTTTTTTGCATTTACTATATGTAAGATCACACCCAGTATTTTGTCTTTTAAATCTGGCTTCTTGTTCCTAGTATGATGCATTTGAAATTTATACATATTATTTATTTACCAGTAGTCCATTTCACTGCTGAGTAGTATTCTAAACTGTATCACCTGTTTATTTTTTTCTCTATTAAGAGATATTTTGATTGTTTCTAGCTATTTGAAATTGTGAATAAAACTTCTATAAATATTCATGTATAGGTTTTTGTAAAATCTAGGAAACAAACAAATACTATGAAATAATTATTTTCAAGACACTGGACTTCATAAGCAATTATCAGTGACCACTGAGCAATGGGAAAAAGTTGGGCTCTAGGATTTTTCTAGTTTATTACCTTCAAAATGTTTCTATGTTTTGGCACAGAGAGAGATACTCAGAAGATTCTGGTAGACTTCCTGAGTTGAGGAGATGATGTTGATTGAGGAGACCAGTGCACCAAGACAGCTAGAATTCTGATGTTATTTTAATTGCATATGATATACTTGGAGGACAGAAAGAGAGATTCAGAGAGATTGAGGGAGGGAATGTTGGGCACCTGGAGATGATCCCCATCAATTCATGGATTTGAGGAAACTACCAGAGGCTGGGGAAGATTTACCCAGATGGATTAGTTAGAAAGGTCCTTGGTGCTCACACTGGACCAGGAATAGTGCCTATTCTCACCAGATAGAAAACTGTGTGGTTCACAGGGTCAGTGCAGTAGGCTAAATACTAGAAAGATTTTGGATCAGTAGTGGTACATAATTAGCCCCTGACCAAACACTGTTCCAGACTTGCCTCATATACCATAAGAAGAAAAAAAAAATCTAAAAATAAAACATTCAAAGAAATCAAACTATTTTGCTTAGAATTTTGTGTTTATGTTGATGTGAGATATCAATTTGATTATTTTTGTTTTGATGCCCTTATTTCATTCTAGTATAAGGGTTATGATGCATACATAAAATGAGTCAGGGAGTATAATAATTTCCTCCCATCTCTAATATTATTTAGGTAGGATTGGTACTATTCCTTGTTTAATTTTTGTATAGAATTCATTAGTAAAGCTATATGGGAATAGAATTCTGTTTGGGAAGGGAAGGATTCCCAATAATTAATTGTATTGTGTAGTAGATTATTCTAGTTTTACATTATTTTATTAGTGTGTTTATTTAGAAAGTTGTGTTTTTCAGAGCAGTGACAATTCATTTAGTTGGCAAGTATACTGTCATAAATTCATTTATCGTATCCTTTATTATATTTCTTAGATCTGTAGGATCTGCAGTGATGACATTCTCTTGATTCCTGATTCTTATAATTTATTTTTTCTCTATTTTTCTAAATCCATTTTGCTAGGAGCTTATAAATTTTATTAAATTTTCATTGAACCAATTCCTGGATTCATAGGTTTCCATATGATTCATATGTTGCTTTTAAAGCTGGATAATAAAACATATGAATCCAGGAATTGGTTCAATGAAAATTTAATATGTATATATAGTATTTTTAGGTCCACACCTGTGGCATATGGAAGTTCTTGGGTGGGAGACAAATTGGAGCTGTAGCTGCCACAGCTATAGCAATGCCAGATCCAGGCTGCATCTGTGACTCACACTACAGCTCACAATGATGCTGGATCCTTAACTCACTGAGTGAGGCCAGAGATCAAACCCATGTCCTCATGGATACTAGTTTGGTTCATTACTGCTGAGCCACAATAGGAACTCCTCAATCAATATTTATTTCAGTGATTTCTTACTTCTATATCCTATTTCTATGCTATAATGTTTTCTATCCTTATTTTACTTTTATTTTTCTTGCTTTTCGATATGAAAGCTTGGTCATTTCTTAAAATATTTCTTGTTTTCTAATACTTGCTTTTAAAGCTGGAAATGTCTCTCTAACCACTCCTTTAGCTGTACTTAGTTAATTTACATATGAAACTATGTAGCACATTATATGTAGTTTATGTATATAATTCATAGATTTTTAAATATATGTTACATGCATATACCATTATATTTCTCTTGAAAATTTATTTTTCAAAATGTTCATGGGTAAATTAGACTTGTGTTGCTTATTTGTAAATAGTGAGAGAATATTAAAATTTTGTTATCAGTTTCTAGTTGAATAACATTTTAATGTTATATATATAACATTTCATATGTAAGTATATATATACATATATATATATACACACACACACATCTCTCTATTCCTATAGATAGATAGATATAGTCTGTATGATTAAAGCACTTTGAAATTTATTGCAACATCTTTTGTGACCTAGTGTATTTTTTTTTTGGTGAATCCTCCATGAGCAGCACTTTGAGATAAATAGAACAGTCCCACAAGTGTTTCTCTATTTCACTCTCACACAAACACAAATTCTATCAACTTGCCTGTTTGAAACTCTGTGATAAATTATATGACAAACTATCTACATTAGGAACAAGTTTTAAATGATTTGTTCTGAAATTAAAATTCATCATCTTCTGGAAATCAGGTCAGATGTCATCTGCAAAGACAAATCTTAAACAGTTTTGCCTATTTTGAAGGTAATGATTTAAACAAGAGCTTTTTTACATATTTCATTTATGCCCAGACTGAGCTTTTCCCTTTTGGTGATTTGGCCTCTATTTATTCTTTTAAGATTTCCCTCCAGAGCATAGGGTTCTGTAAGTCCTGTTCTACAAGGTGATTTATCATGGTGGCATCTCTGGAGATAAAGACTCTGCCCTCCAAATTATGACTAAGGTCCCTAAGAATTTAATTAGATAAGAATCACCCTTGGAGATGCCCCAAGTGAATAACTCAATAACATGAGCTGCAGTTAGCTGTAGATAAAGTGTTTTGCAGTCTTTTGCCCTTATCTCAGAGAGTATTTGCCTATGCCAGTAACGACTTGACTGGCTTTTTCACAAATTAAAATGATTGACTCAAAACAATAGAGTATGTATACAAAATTATTCTTCATCCTCCAAGAAACCCAAAGTTCAACAATATGTAATGAAGACCAGATAGTATAACTGGTTGAGAATCAAAATGTGGCAAAGGCTATTTCAATATTTTGATTTTATTGGTAAAACACGAATAGCATTTTTTATCTAAAAAATTCATCCAAAATTTACAATTTTCCCTCTAATCAAAATGTTGATTGAACATTTGTTTGTTAATAGGATAAATTCTGCTAGCCATGAATATTCTTAATCTCTGTTCACAATCAAGATTCAAATTTCTTCACATAAAAGGACATTCATATTCATTTTTAAAATTCTCAAAAATTTGAAAGGTCATATTTTTCTGAAAGAATGACATAAATCAGATTTGCTGCAAGCATGGAAACAGTTCAAGGTCCAGTGATGGTGCATATATCCATCCCTTTATTGATTTTGAGATGGCATCTGTGCATGAAGGACAAAGGAGAAGCCATCACCACCAAGAATGTGGCTTGAATATCTGTCTCCTTATGTAGAAAACCCAGGAACTGTATTTATACATAAGATTCTGAACTAGGGTTTACATTTTGCAGGAGTTCATTGGTGGTGTGAGAGTTTATCCTTTTAAATGTTCCTCTGTCTGACCCTCATGATCAGCCAAGTTAGTTTGTGATTGCTAAGATATGTGGAAATCAACTCTATGATGTAGTACTCTCTTTGAATATTTTCATATTTAAAGATCCAGAATAAATTTACCTTCTCTAACATCAGGTATACTTAGAAACTAATTTCAAGTGTAACCATTTGGGGATATTTTAACTGGCAGATGTTTCTAAATATCATGATATTTTCAATTGATATGTTCTCTAAGAATTTCTTGTTAATCTTTTAAAATCTAGAACGTGATGTGACATCTATAGCTCTTGACCGACTGACTTTCTAATTCTGTAGTAAGCAGGCCATTGCTACAATTCTTATTTTTTTTGTTCACACCTGAGTTTCAGCATCCCATTATGTTTCTTGGCAATTTAGATGTTTTTTATCTTTAATTGTTTTGTTTAAATGTTTTATATATTAATATATAAAACATTTAAACAAACATTTAAACATTTAAACAAATTATATATATATATAATTAGGGCCACAGCATGGGGTGAATTGGAGCTACATCTGCCACCCTACACCGCAGCCACAGCAACGTGGAATCCAAGCCACCTCTACAACCTACACCACTTAGGCACACCACTTAGGCCAGGGCGCAAACCCAAATCCTCAAGGATACTAGTTGGGTTTGTTACCACTGAGCCACAACAGGAACACCCTATATTTTTATTTATATTTTTAATTTGTTATTTGCTTAGTGGTCTTCATCTACTTTAGATATTAACTCTATTTAAACACTCTACAGTGTAAATCTTTTCCCCAAACTACTTTTGTCTATTGACAATGTGATATCTGTTCCTAAATCCTTAAAAAGTTTTCAAATTTCCAAAGATACCTATTTGGGATTTCATTGATTGATTAAGAAGACTCTTCTACCCCTTAAACGTAGCACATCATCTCCTTTATTAACTGGGAAAGTAAGTATGAAGGAAATCCTGCTTTAATCTTTTTATTAAAGATTTGATGAATTTTTTTGTATAAATTATTAGCAATTTGTACAATTTAATTAGCTTCCAGGTGGCAATCTAGTTGTGGAAACTCATGTATTTAATAATGTGTCCTTGGAATTCCCGTCATGGCACAGTGGAAATGAATCTGACTAGGAAACATGAAGTTGTGGGTTCGATCCCTGGCCTAGCTCAGAGGATAAAGGATCCAGCATTGCTGTGAGCTGTGGTGTAAGTCGCATATGCGGCTTGGATCTAGTGTTGCTGTGGCTGTGGCATAGGCCAGCAGTTACAGCTCTGATTAGACTCCTAGCCTGGGAACGTCCATATGTCATGGGTGCAGCCCTTAAAAAAAAAAAAAGACAAAAAGACTAATAATGTGTCCTTTTCCCACATATGTATCTAATTACTTGCCTTTCCATTAAAGTGTAAGATTTTTGAGGTTGGGATCATGTTTTGAGCAGCTTTGTATTATAACATCTGAATGTACTGGAATGTGATAAATCACAATTCCTATTGCTTGAATGAATAAACAAATCAACCTAAGCTTTCAGGAAGTCACTGGTAATTATTACATTTATACGTAATTTTGTACTGATCTCTGAAATAAAACATAGAGAAGAAACTATGGAACAAAGGAACAATGTAAATGAATTTGTCCTCTTGGGGCCCACCCAGAGCACCCAGGGTCAGAAAATATTCTTTGTCCTGTTCTTGCTCATCTACATTGTGACAATGGTGGGCAACATACTCATTGTCATGACTGCGAGGATCAGCCCAACTCTGGATGCTCCTATGTACTACTTTCTTGGATACTTATCTTTTATGGATGCTGTTTTTTCTACTACAGTCACACCAAATGTGATTATAGACTTACTCTATGAGAAGAGAACCATTTCCTACCTAGCTTGCATGACCTAGCTTTTTATAGGGCACTTATTTGGTGGTGCTGAGACAATACTTCTGGTGGTCATGGCCTATGATCATTATGTGGCCATCTGCAAACTCTTGCATTATTTGCATTATATCCCTACTGCTTCATTATCTTTTGCTGGTCCAGAGCTTCTTCATGGCATTTTTCATCTCTCCATTTCTCTCCATAATGCAAGGGTTTGCAGATGGCCACATAGTGATCATGAATGAGCAGGTGTGTGTTCTGCTGCTGCTGTTGGCCTGGGTTGGTGGGTTTCTACATGCTGTAGTCCAGCTTCTCTTTGTTTACAACCTTCCCTTCTGTGGTCCCAATGGCACTGACCACTTCATCTGTGACATGTACCCCTTGTTAGAACTTGCCTGCACTGACTCCTACATCATTGGCCTCACTGAGGTTGTCAATGATGGGGCAATCTGTGTAGTCATCTTTATGCACTTACTCATCTTTTATGGGGTCATTTCTGCACTCCCTGAAGAATCTCAGTCAAAAAAGGAGGCACAAGGCTTTATCCACCTGTGGCTCTCACATTATTGTTGTGGTCCTGTACTTTGTGCCCTGTATTTTTATGTATGTGAAACCTCCTTCTACCCTGCCCAGTGATAAATCCTTGACGGAGTTTTACACTATTATTGCTCCTGTGTTGAACCCTTTAATTTATACTCTGAGAAATGGAGAGATGAAAAGTGCCATGAAGAAGCTCTGGACCAGCAAAAGATAATGAAGCAGTAGGGACATACATCACCTATTTTCAAAGGAGAATTGCTATTTCCAGGAAGGCTATGCATGATTATTTAACTGTAGTAAATTTCTGCTCAGGTTTAATAAGGTGGACATACTGAAGACATTTATTGTGTGAATAATTCCAATGATCAAAACATACTTTTAAGATGTTCATAATTTTATAATTTAAAGTATGTATTTTATTTGAAAAAAATTTTAAGGTTTTCACAATTTCTTATGAAAATATATACAGTTTTGTTTGTAAATGTCTATGTTGAGGTACTGATTTTGTTTCATGTGATAAGGCATGTTATGGAGTTATTACTGTAAATTTTTTAGTGGAAGTTTTTCTTATGTTTCTCTTTTAAATATTGTAATAGTTTCAGAATTAATAGGTTTATTACATATATTACAAAAATCAAATAATACATAAGACATAAAATCTTGGTTTACACCTCCCCGCACTGATAGCCCACCCATACTAATATTTTTGTACCTGGAGGCATCCAGCATTTCTGCCCAGCAGTTCAATCATACAGGGCAGCTGGCCCCCTTCATCCTCCCCAGGCAAGAGGGGGTAACAAGTCAGGAGCTCCACTAGGATAGAGTCCAGGCTCTACATAGATGGACATGCTATACCTGGCATCGAGGATCACTTGCGGGCCTGGTAAAAATGGGACTGGATGTACATGTTGACCTGCTGATGTTGGTAACAACTGGAGACAAAATCAATCGCTTTAATCCCACTTCAACCCTGCTGCTTTAATAAAATGTTCTCAGGCTTCAGGTCACAGTGAATTATCCTGTTTTTGTGCAGAGTGTCCAGGCACTGCAGGATGAAGTGGGCAAACCTGCCAACCAAAGGCAGGCTGAAGCCCTGAAACTTTTTCTTCTTAATGAGCTCCTAGAGGTTCATGATCAGCAGCTCTACTGTCATGCAGATGTGGCTGTGGAAGGGGAAGTTCTCTAGCGTGTGTATGATGTTCATGGTGTTGTCCTTGTCCTGCTTCTGCAGGTAATCCAGGATGTGGAACTCCTCAGCTGCCTCCTGGTGGAAGTGCTTCTAGTTCCACACCATCTTCAGGGCCACACGCTGGTGGACTTTGTGGTGGTAAGAGTGACCACCTGCCCAAAGCTCCCCTCCCAATAACCTTGAGCACCTCATACCTGTAAGCCATAGGATTGTGGTGCACCTGCATATAACATCCCTGGTCATCATCATAGCTACTGTTGTTGGGCCTGCCTTGGTGCTTCTTTGCCTTGGACCAAAGAAATGTATTTCAGGGTAGCTGAAAATCTCATGGTGTTCAAAGCTGATTAGCTTTTGCATATACTGCTTCATTGCTTGCTTGGGTGCCATGGGGGTGGCTTTCATCTTCCCTATGCCTTCCAGAGACTTCATAGAGGTAGAGCTCCCCTGCCATCTGTGGATGCTCTCCAGCTGCCACTCTGATACCACTAGCAACCTTGTTTTGCTCACTGTTGTAAGCCCATTTTGTTGTATCCTGAGCACCATCTGTCTGCTGCTCTTAGGCTCAAACAGCTGCTGAACATGGATCTGCCCGTGGCTATGGCTGCCCAAGTATAGGTGATCATTCATTGTGTGTTTACTGTGGGCCAGTTGTGGGCTGTGTCAGCAGTGTTGCTGGCCAGGAGAGGTGGCAAGGCAATGGGGGAGGGTGGGCTGCTCCCCACTCCACTCCATGTGGCCCCTGTGCCAAGCCCTGGGGAAGCCTGAAACTGATGCACTGTCCCCTCTTATGCCTGGCAGCTGTGCAAGAGATGAAACAAAAGAGGGTCAAGGGGAAGAAAGTCACCCAGACCCTGTGGCCCTTCCCCACCTCTCTGGGCTGTGGAGCCAGCTCTCCCCAGGGCAGAGCCAGGATGGAAAACTCTGGCTTCCAGGGAGCAGTGGGTAGGTGGACCCACTGACAGGGCTCTGGTAGCTTCAAAGTTAAGTGGGGCCCCTAGTGCAGGTAAGTTCATGACCCCACAGGGAAGCTGGGCAGGATTAGGCCAGGCCGGTAGCACCCTTTTCTGACCTCTGCAGGCCAGGAGGGGCAGATGGACTGCCAGCCTGGGCACCACCACCTAGCCCAGCCTGGGGTGGAGGAGGCCTGGGAGGGCTCCCACCAGGAAAGCTCAAAGGAGACCCTGCCCACATGCAAAAATAAGCAAAGCCCAGGGGAGGGTGAGCAATCCTCCCCAGGGTCCCTGCAGCTGCCCCACTGGCTGTGCATACTTTGTTCAAGGTTCTGTGGGCAGCATGGGCCTGTGCCACAGGGGCTGGCCTTGGGCTGTTATGGGTCTCTGGGGTGGGCTCTCATGGGGGGTTAGGGTCCAGGCTTCCTTACTGGTCAGGTAGGCACCCAGAGCAGCAGTGGAAAGTTTCCTGTTAACATGGCCACTGGAGAGGAAAATGTATCTCAGGGGCATCATCTCTGCTGCTGCTGCTGCTACTTCTCAGTGGTGCCACCATGGCCACCCCCAGGTGGCTCCTCTGTAAGATCTCCAGCACCCTGACACCTAGCGTTAGCTACAGCCAGCCACATACAATCATCTTCATCCCCTCAACCCAACCTCAGCTGGGAGCCCTACATTCTCCTTGCCACTGCATGTTCCTATTCTTGCTCAGGTGGCACCACCTGGCCCATTCACATGCCTCACCCTCCCTGGCATGCTGTAGGCCTTGCTCACATAGTGCATGTGGGAGTGGGCTGCACTGCCTTGCTGACTTGCTCAAGAGCCTCCTCCCAGGCCACACCTGATTTCATTTTCTTAAACTTACTGAGACTAGATTTGTAGCCCAGAATGTGATCTATCATGGAGGAAGTTCCATATGCTATTGAAAACAATGTCCATTCTTCCGCTTTTAGATAGAATGTTTTATAAATGTCTGTTAAGCCCATCTGGTCTAATGCATTATATAATGTCCATGGGTCCTTATTAATTTTCTCTCTTCATGACCTGTGCATTGCTTTAAGTGTGATGTGAAAATCCCACACCATTTTTGTATAATTGCTGATTTCTTCTTTTAGAGCTGATAACATTTGCCGTATACATTGTGGTGCTCCTATGTTGAGTGCTTATTATTTACAATTGTTATATCTTCTTGGATTGATCCTTTAATCATCATGTAATTACCTTCTTTGTCTCTTGTAGCCACTTTTATTTTAAAGTTTATATGATCAGAGTATTGCTACCACAGCTTTTCTTTTGCATGGAATGTCATATTCCGTCCTCTCACTTTCACTTAATGCTCCTTTAAATTAGAGTGAGTAATGCAAAACAAGCATTTTTTTTTCTTTTTTTCTTTTTTAGTTAAGGATAGCATCTGTCTGATACCTTACAATTAAGGTAAAAGAGCTCCTTGAGAAGTGCTTCCAAATCTTTTTCTGCACTCTGGTAGTTCCAGAAGATGAAGAACTGTTCTATTTTTATTTCTACTTTATCACTAGCCACAATTATTAAGCAGTATGTATTCCATAAAAAAACAGTAAATATATGAATAACTCTTTTGTATCCACGACTTCACTCTAGCCAGAAACCTCCTGGTCTTTTGTTTCTCCTTCTCTTCCTGCTTGCAAGGTAGAAACATGGACATTCTAAAATTCTGTAGGAATAAACAAGTCTCTATGAGATAAATTAAACCCATATTATAAGATTCTAATCCCAACTCTAGTGAACATTGGGAGTGTGTGACTAGGCAAAATACTCATAAATATAATATGCCTATGCCATGAGTTTCCAAAATGTGAATCCATTTTTTGCAATTTTAAGGCCAAAGTGCTACATTCCCCACACTCTTAAGTAATTGGATGGAGACATATTATATGGGTTCCAACAACCAGGAGGATTTGTGCAAATTTTTGCGTAGATATTAGTTATTGGAAGCAAGTAGTTCTGAGACTCTGAGTGCTTCTAGGATTAGGAATGTGGTGACACCTTTGCAGTTTAGCCAGTGGTGACATGAATGGCATCAACAGAACAGCATCCCCTTGAGCAAAACTGACCTGTCAGGTGTGCTTCTGCAACTTGTTAATTGTAGCTCAAATTAGAATCTATGACCCAAAATCTCCAGATATTCTTCAAGCCAGTTAATTGCATACACTAAGTCTGTCTTACTTCAACTAGATAGACATGATTCAATATCTTCAGATGAGAATCTTCACATGTATCAGACATAAAATCCTGCTTTTCAATTTATAACCAAGAATGCAATGCCAACCATGTCAGAAGCATCATGGTTAACAAGGGCCCTTTTTTTACAAAAGCAGTTACCACTAATAGGGTTAAGTAGAGATGATGGTTGTTCATTAAGTAAATACTGATGAAGCATTTATTCTGGGCCATGTTTTCTTCTACTGTCAGGATAATTGATGTTGAACAAAACACATACTCTATACTCCTTCTGAATAACTTCCTATATTTTGAGTCTTTACATGCACTTCTTGCATGCTGTAGAGAACCAGAGTTCACAGCAAAATGATTTTTGACCCCTTGGAGAGTTGTTGTCAGGGAATTTAGACTCACAGCTATAATACATCAAGTTTTTGGAAGTACAGAGATAATGTGGAGCAGAGAACAAAAAATAGAGATCCAAGTTTTGTCAAGAAGATAAGGAATTAGTCCAATAGCAATAATACTTAAGAGGCCAGTGAACTTCAGTGTTCTCATCTGGCAAAGAGAAATTATACATAATTATACCTGGAGTTCCCATCATGGCTGAGCAGTAACAAAACTGACTAGTATCCATGAGGACTCAGGTTCAAGCCCTGGCCTCACTCTGTGGGTTAAGGATCTGGCATTGCTGTGGCTGTAGTGTGAGCTGGCAGCTGTAGCTCTGATTCAACCCCTAGACTGGGAACTCCTTTATTCTATAGGTGCAGCCCTAAAAAGACAAAAAAATAGTAATCCTTCCTAAAGATAGAAATATTAATTAATTAATTAATATATTTTATATTTACTTGTATTTATAAACACTAGTATCTATTTTAGATTAGCACTGTTGGCCAGGTGAGTAGTTTTATTACATTTAAAAGAATCTAATAATAAAAAGTTCACAATAATTAATATTAATAAGTAATTTATTTGTCTAAGAGCTTATATAGGTTATTTAATTGATCTTGCAAGTATGTCCATCATTCTACATTTACCAAAATTTAAGGTTGTCATGTTTTGCCAGTTTACATTATTAGCAGCTTAGCTGAGATTTGATCTCAGAACTATCTTCCTTAAAAAAACAATGTTCTGGAGTTCCCGTCGTGGCACAGTGGTTAACGAATCTGACTAGGAACCATGAGGTTGTGGGTTCGGTCCCTGCCCTTGCTCAGTGGGTTAACGATCCAGCGTTGCTGTGAGCTGTGGTGTAGGTCGCAGAGGCAGCTCGGATCCTGCGTTGCTGTGGCTCTGGCGTAGGCCGGTGGCTACAGCTCCGATTCGACCCCTAGCCTGGGAACCTCCATATGCTGCGGGAGTGGCCCAAGAAATAGCAAAAAGACAAAAAAAAAAAAAAAAAAAAAACAAAAAAAAACCAAAAAACAATGTTCTTTGCCATTATAGTATACTAAAACTTGCCATCAATTTCTCAAAAATGTACATGAAATATAAAATATATAAAATACACACCAACAAAGGAAAACTGAGACAATGAAGTTTAAAGTGAATGAAAATTTAAGATTAAAATAAAAACAATTTTTTGTTACTGAGTTCAAATTCATATTGCTTGCCCCATCTCAGGCAATAAACTGAAAGACAAGTTGTATCTAGAAATAGACACTTTATTTGGAAAGCCAGCAGACTGAGGATATGGTGTACTAGTGTCCCAGAGAAACAACTTGCCTGGGTTTGGATGCTAGTTTCTTTACAAGGGGAAAAAAAAAAAAAAAAAAAAAAAGTGGGGAGAGGTGAGGTAGTGAAGGAAAAGGAATAAGTTGTTGCAAATATTTTCTTGTTCTGGCCAGATTCCAGTAGGCATGTGTTAATTTCTTTTTTCCTGCAGCCATTCACAGCTGGCCTGGCAGGATGTTTCCTGGTGCTAAACTAAAGTATTTTAACTTAATACTCAGGCACCAGAGGCAGGATTCCTGGAGATGGGCCATGCGTTATGTTTATTTTAAGCTATAGACAACTTCCATTTAGTGATTAATTTGTAGAAAAGCAATAGTATACAAAATTAAACAAACAGATCCAGTATGGAATTATGTTTGATCTTTCTTATTACAGTTATATCAATTTTAGTGTATTTTTTAAAAATATGGAATGCTTCATGAATTTGTGTCATCCTTGTACAGGGGCCATGCTAATCTCTGTATCATTCTAATTTTAGTATATGTGCTGCCAAAGTGGGCACAATTTAGTGTATCCTTATAAAGAAGTAAAGCAGTAGGAGGAAACTGAGAATTAATTAGGTATATATACACTAGTATGTAAAGATTTTCAGAGGGCTAAGCAGAGCAATGTACAATGTTTACACAGAGACATAAACACATGAACAAATGAAAACATGCTTGTACTTGCAAGTTATGAGTTAATATCAGAAACATAGTGATTGAGTCTGGAAATCCCGGGAGATAATAGTTTGGGATATGTATGAGGTTTATTCTACTCTCTTTACTTCTGCTTGCATTCCAATTTTAATATGTGTTATTATCCATAGTATTTTCAATCTTGAATTAAAAATTATATATCACACTAAAAATTTCATTTGTGAAGCAAATGAAATTGAATAAAGAGGATGGTCCAGATATCATTAACTATTTAATCTAGTATAACTAAAAAAAATGAAGATAAAGGTTGAGATGCTGACCAAAAATTAAATTAAGAATGAGAAAGCAATGAAACTAACTTCAGAAATTTATTAAAAATTAGTGTAACCAGGAGTTCTTGTGGTGGCACAGAGGAAACAAATCTGACTAGGAACCATGAGGTTGCAGTTCAATCCCTGGCCTCACTCAGTGGGTTAAGGATCTGGTGTTGCCATGAGCTGTGGTGTAGGCTGGCAGCTGTAGCCCAGATTAGACCTATATGCCTTGCAACCTCCATATGCCATGGGTGTGGCTCTAAAAAAATCAAAATAAATAAATGAATAAATTTTAAAAATTAGTGTAACTGTATAAACATTTCATTGACTATTACATTATATGTTATTTATTGACTCCCTACTGTAAACGCATTCCACCTCTCCAGGTGAAGTGACAAACATTATAGAGTTTACATTCTAGCAGAAAAAAAACTATAGTTGTTTATGAACATATAGTTTATTCCTTAATTTTATTATCATAAATCCTTCAGAGAAAGGAAAGTTTGCATCAGATTTATGAAGACTTTTACATTCCAAAGAAATATACCCTTATGTTAAATTAATTTCTTCATGAGAGAAAATGCACTTACTTTTAATACCTGATCTGCCTTTATTTTCTCCAGAGGTTCTTCATAGCATTAGTCATCTTAGAATTTCTTAGACTATATAGATTAATGGGTTTAACATAGGGGTTATGACTGTAAAAAACACACTCAATGATTTGTCAATGAGAAAGGTCTTGGCAGGTCTTACATATATGAAAACATAGGGAACAAAGAAGCAGACACCCACAGTGAGGTGGGAACCACAGGTCTGGAGGGCTTTATGCCTCCCTTTGTGACTCAGGTTCTTTAGAGAGTGCAAGATGACTCCATTGGAGATAAGTACAGAAAAACAATAGTGCAGATCAGTCCCCCATTGGCCACCACTGTAAGGCCAATGAAATAAGTGTCAGTGCCAATGAGTTCCAATAAGGGATACATATCACACACAAAATGATCAGTGACATTGGGGCCACAGAATGGGAATCCATAAATAGTATTTAATTGAAATACTGAGTGCAGAAAACCTCCAACACAGGACAGCAACAGTAGTGCAACATGCACCTTTTGCCTCATGATAACCAAAAATTGCAAGGGCTTACAGATGGCCAAAGAAGGAAGACTTTTGATCCACTGAAAAGAGTGTTCTATAAAGTGCTGAGTCATGCAAGATTCAAAGGATATCGTATTTTCCCCAAAGAGCAAGTCTGAAATTAATCTCGGGCTAGATGAAGAGGAATAAGTGACATCCATAAATGATAAAGTAGCAAGAAAAAAGTACATTGGTGCGTTCATTGTCTTGATGAGAGTTATAGTCATAATAATGAGCAGGTTTCCCACCACAGTAACAATATAGAAGAACAAGCACATAATGAAAAGACATTTTGTTTTTTTGGATTCTGTGTGAACCCCAAGAGGATGAAATAAGTTATATTGCTCCTTTGCTTCATCTAGTCTGTAAAGAGGATGACTTCACATATTACATGTTTTTATCTATAAAACAAGGTAGGGGAGCTTTAAAATGAATTATAAGTTTTATCTTTTATCAATTCAATTAAAATAATGAATATGAAGAATTTGTTTGAATCCAATGTGTCATAGTCATTGTGATTATGAAGTTGATGAGGCTCAGTTCTCTCCCCTTTGTAACATGACATATATTGAGGGATCACACAATTCCAGGCCAGTGTAATAAGTGCATTACAAGAATAATGATGCAAGGCTAAGGATAACAGTGTAGGAATATATCATTCAAGCTGGAACCAGATAAGGCTTCCTGGAGGAAGCAATGCCTTAGCTGAGTTTTTAAGGAAAAGTGAATGAACAAGAAGAGTTGGGAATATTCCATAAAAACAAAAGTTATAAAGTTGCAAAGGTGTAATATTTGAGGCCCATTTAAACTAATTTACATAACTCTTGTAAGTTGATCAAACTATGAATAGGTCACTGCTCAGATTGTCACAGAACCACTAGACTTCTTTCTGAGTGTTAGTTGCATATTACTGATTGTCTTGATTAATAAATACTGAATCAGTTCAGTTTTGTCTCTCAATCCCCTGTCTCTACCATATTTTAAATTTTGCATAAACAGCTTCATTTTTTGCCAAATGCAGTTGGATTTCAAGTTGGTATATATAAGACAAAATTTTAAGATTTCCATAATATAAAAAGTGTCCCACACATCATTAAATGGTACCACCTTCAATATAAATGCTCAGACAAAAAAATCACAGCATTTTGCTTTCCCTTTCATGTTCTCATATTTCTTATTCATCTTTTTAACAACTCCTGTTGCCTTTATGTTCAAAATATACCACAATTTTGATGATTTCCTCCCCTGATTTCCTTCCTGGCTTACTGCAATGGCCTCCTGCCAAGTCTCTACAGTTTTATTCTGCCCTCCAACAATGTGTTATCTTGAAGCAGCCCAAAGGATTCTCTTTGAATCTTCTTTAATTTTATCACTCAACTGCTATAAACTCTTACAGTGAATTCCAATCAAACACTCACAATTTACTTGTCACATTTAATATTTACTTTCATAAGAACAGCAATGACCATTTTATAGCTGAAAAAATGAGGCTCAGGATATCTCATTAATCTACCAGAGGTCACAAAATTTTAAAAGATAAAACTTGAGAAATGGAATCTAAATTTAATTTATTTCAAAATGATTAATTTTTACATAATAAAAAAGTCACACAACTCTAAAGTCTGGTTCTCAATATTTACTGAGAGTATTACCTTGTGGACTCTTGTTCACAATCTGAAGGGGCACCTTTTAAGTTATACATAAAGAACTGTAATTCATCCCATATTGATGCCAAGAGTGAAAGACTGGATTTTTTCTTGTGAAAATAATTTATCTTATTCATCTATCTGTTCATTTTCTCCATGGAGTCTTCTGATTATTCCTACAACATTTTAATTTCACTATAGATTGTTTAAAAGAAATACCAGGATGACTATAAAAAAAATCAAAGGCTTAATACATTTGGATAATTTATCAGGAAGATGATCAAATCCTATGTTTACTTGGCAAGGTAGGATCTAGCCAGATCCCAGGAATATTTATCTCAACTTACTCTTTTTTTCTCAAACTTCAAAATAGAAAAATACCCTTCAATCGTTTAGTCTTCTCATCCTGTCGTATTGGTGTGGCCAGGAATAGTTGACTCGAGTATTTGAGAGCCTATATTCTTCTGCTGTTTCTATTTCCTTGCTTTTTTTTTCTTTCTCCCTTTATTTCTTTCCTCTTTCTTTCTTGTTTTGTTCTAATGCATTGCTTAAAGCCTAACAAATAACCTTCTGAAAAAATTCTATCAGTTCTTAAAAGGATATTATGTTGTTCCCACAGGGGAAAAGATCACTGGACATTTATATTTCTAACATTATTTATCATTAAGTATTATTTTTTTCTTCTTTATTACTCAAATGAATGTATCACATCTGTAGTTGTATAATGATCATAACAATCTGATTTCACAGGATTTCCATCCCATAGCCCAAGCACATCCCCCCACCCCCCAACCTGTCTCCTCTGGAGATTGTAAGTTTTTCAATGTCTGTGAGTCAGTGTCTGTTCTGCAAAGAAGTTCTATCTGTCCTTTTTTCAGATTCCAGATGTCAGTGAAAGCATTTGATGTTGGTGCCTCATTGTATGGCTGACTTCACTTAGCATGATAATTTCTAGGTCCATCCATGTTGCTAAAAATGCCAGTATTTCATTCTTTTTAATGGCTGACTAATATTCCATTGGGTATAGGTACCACCTCTTCTTGATCCACTCCTCTGTCGATGGACATTTAGGTTGTTTCCATGTCTTGGCTATTGGAAACAGTGCTGCAATGAACATCGGAGTACATGTGTCTTTGCAAGTCATGATTTCCTCTGGGTAGATGCCCAGGAGTGGGATTGCTAGATCAAATGGTAGTTCTCTGTTTAGTTTTCTGAGGAATCTCCATACTGTTTTCCACAGTGGTTGCACCAGTTTTGAAGAGTAGTGGCGAGAGTGGACATCCTTGTCTTGTTCCTGATCTCAGTGGGAATTCTTTCAGCTTTTCACCATTGAGAATGATGTTAGCTGTGGGCTTGTCATATATGGCCTTTATCATGTTGAGGTAGGTTCCTGTTATGCCCATTTTCTGAAGGGTTTTTATCAGAAATGGGTGTTGGATTTTGTCAAAGGCCTTTTTTGCATCTATTGAGAGGGTCATATGGTTTTTATTCTTCAGTTTGTTAATGTGGTGTATCACACTGACGGATTAACACGTACTGAAGAACCCTTGCATCCCTGGCATAAATCCCACTTGATCATGATGTACTATCCTTTTAATGTATTGTTGGACGTGGTTCGCTAGTATTTTGTTGAGGATTTTGCATCGATATGCATCAGTGAAATTGGCCTGTAGTTTTCTTTTTTTGTGGAATCTTTGTCTGGTTTTGGTAACAGGGTGAAGGTGGCCTCATAGAATGAGTTTGGGGGAATCCCTTCCTCTGCAATTTTTTGGAATAGTTTCAGAAGGATAGGTGTTAGCTCTTCTCTAAATGTTTGATAGAATTCGCCTGTAAAGCCATCTAGTCCTGGACTTTTGTTTCTTGGGAGGTTTATTTTATTTTATTTTATTTTATTTTCCCACTGTACAGCAAGGGGGTCAGGTTATCCTTACATTGGGAGTTTTTTTTTTCTTTTGTTTTTTTTTTTGTTTTTTTTTTGTCTTTTTGCTATTTCTTTGGGCTGCTCCCGCGGCATATGGAGGTTCCCAGGCTAGGGGTCGAATCGGAGCTGTAGCCACCGGCCTATGCCAGAGCCACAGCAACGCGGGATCCGAGCCGCGTCTGCAACCTACACCACAGCTCACGGCAACGCCGGATCATTAACCCACTGAGCAAGGGCAGGGACCGAACCTGCAACCGCATGGTTCCTAGTCAGATTCGTTAACCACTGCACCACGACGGGAACTCCCATTGGGAGTTTTTTAATCACAGTTTCATATTCAGTTCTTGTGATGGGTCCATTCGTCTTTTCTATTTCATGTTGGTTTAGTCTTGGAAGATTGTACTTTTCTAAGAATTTGTCTATTTCTTCTAGGTTTTCCATTTTATTGGTATATAGTTGCATATAGTAGTCTCTTATGATCCTTTTTATTTCTGTGATGTCCATTGTTACTTCTCTTTTTTTTTCATTTCTGCTTTTATTGATTTGAGTCCTCTCTCTTTTTTGCTTGAGAAGTCTGGCTAGGGGTTTATCAAATTTGTTGATCCTTTCAAAGAACCAACTTTTCATTTCATTGATCTTTTCCATGGTTTCCTTCATTTCTATTTCATTGATTTCTGCTCTGATCTTTATGATTTCTTTCCTTCTACTAACCTTAGGTCTTGTCTGTTCTTCTCTCTCGAGCTGCTTTAGATGTAAAGTTAGCTTGTTTATTTGAGCTTTTTCTTGTTTCCTGAGGTGGACTTGTATTGCTATAAACTTTCCTCTTAGAACAGCTTTTGCTGCATCCCATAGGTTTTGGAGTGTTGTAACTTCGTTGTCATTTCCTGCCAGGTCTATTTTAATTTCCTCTTTGATTTCTTCAGTGATCCATTGGTTGTTTAGTAGCATGTTGTTTAGTCTCCATGTGTTTGTGTTTTTTGCAGTTTTTTTCTTGTTGTCGATTTCCAGTCATATAGTGTTGTGGTCAGAAAAGATGTTTGATATGATTTCAATTTTCTTAAAGTTACTGAGGTTGGATTTGTAGCCCAGGATACGATCAATGTTAGAGAATATTCCATGTACACTTGAGAAGAATGTGTATTCTGTTGCTTTTGGATGGAATGTCCTATAAATATCTATTAAGTCCATCTGGTTTAATGCATCATTCACGTCCTGTGTTTCCCTATTGATTTTCTGTCTGGTTGAGCTGTCCATTGCTGTAAGTGGGGTGTTAAAGTCCCCCACTATTATTGTGTTATTGTTGATTTCTCCTTTTAAGGTTGTTAGCAGTTGCCTTGTATATTGTGGTGAACCTGTGTTGGGTGTGTAGATATTTAAAATTGTTATATCTTCTTGGATTGATTCTTTGATCATTATGTAATGTCCTTCTTTGTCCCTTAAAATAGTCTTCATTTTAAAGTCTATTTTGTCTGATATGAGTATTGCTACTCCAGCTTTCTTTTGATCCCCGTTTGTGTGAAATATTTTCTCCCATCCTCTCACTTTCAATATGTATGTGTCCCTAGAAGTGAAGTGGGTCTCTTGAAGACAGCATGTATATGGGTCTTGTTTTTACATCCATTCAGCCAGTCTATGTCTTTTGGTTGGGGTGTTTAGTCCATTAACATTTAAGGTAATTATTGATATGTATGTTCTTATTGCCACTTTATTAATTGCTTTGGATTTGTTTTTGCTGCTCTTTTTTATTTCCTTCTTCTTGTGTTCTTTTCTGCCTAGAGAAGTTTCTTTAGTATTTGTTGTAAGGCTAGTTTAGTGTTGCTGAATTCTCTCAGCTTTTGCTTATCTGTGAAGGTTTTGATTTCTCCTTCAAATCTGAATGAGAGCCTTTATGGGTAGAGTCATCTTGGTTGGAGGTTTTTTCCTTTCATCACGTTAAGTATATCATACCACTCCCTTCTGGCCTGCAGAGTTTCTGTTGAAAAATCTGCTGATAACCTTATTGGGGTTCCCTTGTATGTTGTTTGTTTTTTTCCCTGGCTGCATTCAAGATTTTCTCTTTGTCTTTAATTTTGGTCAGTTTGATTAATATGTGTCTCGGTGTATTCCTCCTTGGGTTTATTTTGTATGGTACTCATTTTGCTTCCTGGATTTGACTGAGTGATTCCTTCCCCATGTTAGGGAAGTTTTCGGCTCTCTTGGAATATTTTTTCTGTCTCCTTCTCTCTCTCTTCTCCTTCTGGTACCCCTATAATACAGATGTTGGTGTGTTTCACGTTGTCCCAGAGTTCTCTGAGACTCTCTTCATTTGTTTTCAATATTTTTTCTCTTTTCTGTTCCACATCCATAATTTCCACTAATCTGTCCTCCACCTCATTTATTCCTTCTTCTGCCTCCCGCTGCTGTTAGCTGCTTCTAGTGAATTTTTTATTTCAGTTATTGTATTTTGCATCTCTTCTTGTTTAAGTTTTATATCTTGTATCTCTTTGCTCAATGTTTCCTGTAACTTATCCATCTTTGCCTCCAGTTTATTTCCAATGTCTTGCATCATCTTCAGCATCAACAGTCTAAAGTCTTTTTCCTGGAGGCTATGAATCTCTTCACCGTTTAGCTCACTTTCTGGGGTTTTTCCTTTCTCCCTCATCTGAGTTATAGTTCTCTGTCTTTTCATTTTTATAGGTTTTTGGTGTGCTGTCCTTTTTACAGAGAGAATAGTAGCCTCTCTTACTTGTGATGTCTGCCCCCCTGTGGCTGAATTCGGTATGGGAGGCTTGCGGTAGGCTTCCTGATGGGAGGGGCTTATGCCTGCCCCCTGGTAGGTGGAGCTGATTCTAATCCCTCTGGTGGTGGGGTTTAGTCTCTGGATGGGATTAGAGCCAGCTGTGTGGCTGAGGGGTCTTTAGGTAGCCTGATTACGAGGGGCAGGGCTGTGATCCCACCAGGGTTGTTGTTTGCCCTGGGGCTTCTCAGCAGCTTACTGATGGGTGGGGCTAGATTTTCCCAAAATGGCCACCTCCAGAGAAAGGCATGCCTGCTGAATATTCCCAAGAGCTTTGCTTTAATGTCCTTCCCTCACAACAAGCCACATTCACCCATGTTTTCCCAGGATGTCCTCCAAGAACTGCAGTCAGGTTTGACCCAGATTCCCATGGAGACTTTGCTTTGCCCTTGGACCCAATGCATGTGAAAGTCTGTCTGCACCTTTTAAGAATGGGGTCTCCATTTCCCCCAGTCCCATGGAGCTCCTGTGCACAAGCCCCACTGGCCTTCAATGCCAGATGCTCTGGGGCCCTTTCTCCCCATGCCAGATTCCCACACATAAGAGTTTGATGTGGGGCTCAGAACTCTCTCTCCTGTAGGTGAGTCTATGTGAACTAGTTAGTTTCCAGTCTGTAGAGCTTCCCACCCAGGAGGTATGGGGTTGTTTATATCATGAAATCACTCATCCTACCTCTTTTTGTGTCCTCTTCTTTTTATTCTGGAGTAGGATATCTTTTTTAAGGTTTCCAGTCCATTTGGGTGAAGAGTGCTCAGTTTTAGTTGTGAATTTTTTTTTTTAGGAGAGAAGATGAGCTCCAGTCCTTCTATTCCACCATCTCAATCTCATCCTCTTGTACCAAATCTTTAGCTCCCCCGGATGCACTAGACCATCAATGGAGGTGTGTTTGGTCTGCTCCTGGGAAAGCAGGCTGGGGCCGAGGACCAGCTGGGCAAGGGGAGAGAGTCAGGGGCTGCAGGGGCTTCCCTCCCATGACCTTTCATGCGGGCTCCACCAGGCTGCCTGCTTGCTCCATGCTCAGCCAATCCTTCAGGAGTGGGAACCCAGGATCATGTCTGGTCTTGTTTTTCTGAGGGCAAGGGGGCTCCTGGAAGATGATGGTGATTTTCCTTTTCCCCTCAACTAGGAGAGAAAACGAGGCAGAGACAATGTGGGAGATGAGCGAGCAGAGAGGCATGGGGAGGTGGAGGCTGGAGCGAGACCTGAGCCGGTAGAGCGTCTCGGGCAAGCAGGAGGAAAAGGAGGCTGGGAGCATGGGGGAAGGCTTGTGAGCATCTGTCTCACTTATCATTAAGTCTTAGAACTGGAGTGTGTCCAAGACTGATTCTTGCCTAATTAAAATCACTGGGATTTTCCACAAAATTTAAAAAGTACATTTGTATGTAAATATGCTACTAAACTAATTATAGAATTAAAGTCAGAAAAAATGTAACATTGAAAAACAACAGATTTAGAACCATTTTAAAAACCAAGAGCAACATATCCGTTAAATTATTTTGTTTCTGTAAAGATTAACTCACTGTATATCTCTCCACTTGTTCTAGCAAATTTTTCTTTTATTTTATTTAATACTCAATTTATTCTGCCCTACATTTGGTTAGATAAAGAAAAAATATCACCAATTTAGATATAATAACTCTATTTATCAAATTATTTTATTTTTTAAAATTAGCATACTTATTATATGCCAACTACGGTTGAGGAAACAGCAATTAATAAAACAAGGAAAACTTAAAAAATGTTTCTTCATGATTCAGTCTTATATTTTAAAGACAGAGTCAGACAATAAAGAGTAAGCTAGTTATAAAGTAGTTTTAGTCATGACAACAAATATGGTATTCCAACAGACTTAAGAGGGAAATTTTTTACTAAAGATAATATAATTAGAGATAGTCTTTCCTAAATGTAATGCTTAAGATGAGAGCCAAATAATAGGAATTGGTTACCATCAGAATCACTGTTACAGACAGTAAAAAATAAAATTATATCACATCAGAGATTATCTGTTATATATGTAGAAAACTATAAATTCAGTTCTATGTTGCAAAGATGTGGTGAGAATATGCACTCTTGTCTGGCTCCAGATTTTAATGGGAAATCTTACAATGTTTCAGTGCTGAATATGTCATAACCTGTGGGTCTGTCATATATAGACTTTATTATATGCAGGTACATTGCTTTTGTACCCAATTTATTGTGAGTGTTTTTTTCATGAAATTATGTTGAATTTATGTGAATAATATAATGAGAAAAATTTTAAAATAATTCCATTTATAATAAGCATTAAGAAGAAAAAGTACTAAAGAATAAACTTAAGCAAGGTGACAGAAGCTTTGTATACTAAAAACTGCAAAATTTGGCTGAAACATTGTAGAAGGCACAAATGGAAAAAAAAATTCATCGCATGGAATACTTAATATCATTTATATTATTTACTATCAATAATCCCTAAAATGAGCTACAAATTCACCATAAACCCTATCAAAATCCCAAAAATGTTTTTGCAGAAATAGAGAAATCCAACGCAAAATTTGTATGAAATCTCAAGAGTTTCCAAATAGCCAAAACAATAATACTTCATGATTCTAAAACATATTATAAAGCTATGGTAATCAAAACAGTGGAATGTTGGCATAGAAACAGACATACAGGGGGGAATGGCCAAGGTGGTAGAGTAGAAAGACCCTGATCTCACTTCTTCCCATGGGCATATGAAAATTACAACAATTTATGAAGCAACTATTGGTGACAGAAAAGATCCTCTATGACTAAGGATGTAGAAGGAATAACAATAAGACAAGTTGAAGTGGAGGAGACAAGATATAGTCAAGTCTTATAGCCTGAGTATGTATGAAACCCAAAAATAAGAGGATAATACAACTGCAAAATTTCTCACAAAAGAATGAAGGGACTCAAAAACTCATGGAGCTACCCAAGCCAGGGTGGGGCTGTATTGCAAAAATGAGCCTCCAAAATATTTTGCTTTGAAAGATACTAGGGCATCCTTTTGGGAAAACTAAATGGCTGTGGGAAATAGAGACTCCAGTCTTAAATCTTACACACAAAATCACACACATCCAAACACTCATTGCAGATTTTCAGTTATAGTAATTTGAAAGGAGCCCGAGTGAAACCACTTGCTGATTTTGGAGAGCCTCATGGAGAGTTAGGAGGAAACTGAACTCTCCTTGGTTCATAGATGCTGGCAGTAGCCATTTTGGTGAGGTGTCCTAAAATAGGGAAACATGTGGGAAAGTGTCATATTGGAATGCTCCTTCAAGTTTTTTAGTGGTTAGCCACAACTTGCTCACTATCCATTCACACTAATATTGAGAAGTCCTGGGCCAAGCAAGGATACATCCTCAAGTGCCATCCAATTGGCTACTCTAGGACCTCTTGAGACCTTAACCACTCTCAGACCTAGGCTCACTAATCATTCAAATATCACCAGCCCTAGATCCAGCCTCACCCATCAAGGAATGTATTACAATGGGACAACATGGGCCATGACCTTGTCCACATGTATCCGAACAGCTACAGGACTCTGGGCACGACAACTAGACACTCCCGAACCCAGATTCAGCCAACAGTGTGCTGTATCTAAGCACAGGGCCCATTGTGTCATAGCCCCAAACACCAATGTGTAGTTCCAGCCGTGAGACTGTAGTCATATTTCAGTCAACCATTTCAGGATGTAGCCCACTCACCAGTGGGACTGCACAAGTCTCAGAACCTCTTGGTCCCTAGTTCTTCCACCAGTGAGCTGCTGCCAACACTAAGACCCATGTCACATAGCTAGAGACTCTGGAAACTGGCTCAGATCAGCAATCAATGACACCACTTTCCTCAGGAAAGAGCATCATCCACAAATAGTTAACTGGGCCCTACATTCAGGGACATAGCCTGAGCAAACCACAGAAGATACCACCCTCTGCAACACTATGCCTTGCAGTCAGCTTGTCAGTACTCAGTCTGACCACCAGCAGGCTAGAACCACATCAGAACACCCTGGAAAATCCTCGCCATCAGTAGAATGACATCAGCTCTGGGACAGAATCGTGCCCTCAGCTAATCTACCAAAGAATGTGCTTTGACAGCCAATTAACCACACTAGACCCATGACTGGTGAAGTTTCATAGCTAGCTTCTTTGTGACCCAGCCCCACCTACCAAGGGCCTACACCAGGACTTGGACTCTTCAATTATACAACTAGCCATGCTATGACCTGTCTCTGTCCACCAGCAGCAAGTGGCCACCACACAAGTAGGGCCTGTAAATCAATAGGACCAGTTCCAGCCCCATCTACCAGTGTGTGCAAAGGAGCCAGCCCTCAACAACATGGATCCATGAAGCCCAGAGATCAGTAGAACACATAGCTTTGGTGAACAGAAAGCAATATGCCAATGGGACATTTCCTATAAATATCCACTTCTTCAAGATTGGGAAACATAATGACAATGCCAAATACATGGAAATAAAGCACAGAAAATTCAGCAAAATGATGCAACAAAGGAATATGTTCTAAATGAAGAAATGCAATTAAAACCCCAGAAGAAGTATTAAAGTAAATGGTTATAAAATTCTACCAGCTAAAAAGGTCAAGATAATGATTGTGAACATGCTCAAATAACTTGGGAGAAAATTACATGAACAGAGTGAAAAGTTAGAAGATTTTATAGAGTTAGAAAACATGGAGAATAACCAGAAATGGATAAAGAGTAATACTGAAATAAAAATTAAACTAGAAGGAATCAAGTGTAGATAATATGATATACAGGAAGATATCAGTGAGCTAGAATACAGAATAGTGTAACTCATTTAAGCTAAAGAGGAATACAAATTAAAAGAAATTAGGACAGTTTAAGAGACCCTTGGTCAGCTTCAAGTATTCCAGAATTGGCATTACAGGGGTCCCAGAAAGAGAAGAGAGAGAGTAATGGGCAGAAAACAAATTTAAAGACAAAAGAGCTGAAGAGATCCCTAACCTGAGAAGAGAAACAGACACAGAAGTCTAGGGAGCACAGAGAGCCCCAAGCAGAAACAACACAAAAAGAACCACATCAAGATACATTGCAATTAAAATGACAAAAATTAAAGATAAGGAGAAAATATTAAATGCAGTGAGGGAAGAGAAACATGTTTCTTACAAGGCAACACTTATAAAGTTATCAGAACACTGCAGTGCAGAAGGAAGTGGTAATATATATTTGACGTGATGAAAGGGAAAATCTGTAACACAGAATACACTACAAATTTGAAGGAAAGGTCAAAAGTTTTACAGACAAGGAAAGATTCAAAGGGCTCCAGCGCCATGAAACAACCTTAACAGGCAACATTTAAAGGACTTCTATAAACATAAAAGAAAAGGCCACAATAGAGATATTAATATCAGGAACTGAAAAATCTCATTGGAAAGGAAAACATAGATTAAAGTTAGTAGGTCAACCAAGTATAAAGGTAGTAAGAAGGTCAACAGAAAAAAGTAGTAAAATTATATTCAGAATAAGTGGCCAGGGTCAAAAAAGTAAACATGGCAAGGATGAGAAATTACTCAAAGTTTTTAAAATGCATTTGAGGAACTTCCTGTGTGGAGCAGTGAGTTAAGGATCAGGCATTGCTGCAGCTGTGCAGCAGGTTTCAATTGTGGTGTGCTTTTAATACCTGCTGGGGAACTTCCACATGCCTTGGAGTGGGTCCAAAAAAACACACAAAAATCAAATAAAAATAAATAAAATTCATTTGAACTTAAGAGCTCAGCAACTTTAGCTAACCACACACACACACACACACACACACACACACACAAACACACACACCTAACACACACATCCCTAATGGTAACAACAAAATAAAAAACTATCCTAGATATGCACGCAAAGAAAGAGAAAGCAATTCAAACAATAAAGGTAGTCATCAAATCATAAGAGAAAAGAGCAAAAGAAAAGAAACCAAAATGAACTACAAAGAGAAGCCAAAGTCAACTAATGAAATGGCAGAGCATATATACCTATTGATAATTACTTTAAATGTAAATGGACTAAATGCACCAGTAAAAGATATAGAGTGGCCAAATGGATATGAAAAGAAGGCCTTAAATATCAGCTTCCTACAAAAAACTCATTTCTGATACAAAAATGTAGTGAAATGAAGTGTGGGAATGGAGAAACTATTCCAGGAAAATGAAGAAAGAAATTGAGGGTAACAATGATTTTGTTAGACAAGAACGATTTTAAAACAAAGACTCTAACAGAGAAAAAGAAGGACATTAAAAGATGATAAAAAGAATGAATCCCAGTGAAAGATACAACACTTTTAAATGTTTATACCTGTGTAGGAGGTCCTCTATATCAAGCAGATATTAATAGACATTAAGGGGGCAATAAACAATAGCATGATAATCTTAGGGAATTTAAAAACTCCACTTATACCAATGAATGATTATTCAGACATAAAACTGTTAAGGAAATATTGGCCTCAAATGGCACTTTATATTTGATGAAATTAACATATATAGAGAATATATATATATATATATATATATATATATAGTACATTCCATCAAATAGTAGCAGAATACACATTATTTTCACGTGCACGTGGAACATGCTCCAGCATAGATCGTATAGTAGGATGCTAAAAAAAGCCTCAAGCTAAGAAGATTGAACTCATAGAAAGATAAAGGATCACAAGAGATTACTATAAGCAATAATATGCCAATGAAATGAACAGTGTGGAAGGAAAGTATAAAGTCTTAGAAATGCACAATATCCCAAGACTGAATCAGGAAGAAGTAGAAAATATGAACAGATTAATTACCAGTAGTGAAATTGAATCAGTAATTAAAAAATAGTCTATAAAGCAAACAGGACCAGACACCTTCATGTATGAATTATACCAAATATCAAAAAAGCTTTAAAACTTGGGGTTCCGATAGTGGCTCAGTGTTAACAGACCTGACTCGTATCCATGAGGATCTGGCTTCTATCCCTGGCCTCACTCATTGGGTTAAGGATCTGGCATTGCCATAAGCTGTGGCATAGGTAGAAGATGTGGCTTATATCCCATGTTGCCATGGCTGGCAGGTTCAGCTCTGATTTGACCCCTAGTCTCGGAACTTCCATATGCCAAAGATTCAGCCCTAAAAAGAAAAAAATAGAAAAACAATTAACATCTATTTTTATCAACCAATATAAAAACACCACTGAGGAAGGAATGCTGCTGAATTCTTTTTATTCATTATGTTGATACCAAAACCAGATTATAGGCTAATATCACAGATGAAAATGGATGCTACAATCTTTAAAAAAAAGTTTCCTGAGTTCAATATTACTTTGAAAGGATCATACACCATGATCAACAAATCGAGAAACCGTCTCATTTACAATTGCATTAAAAAGACTAAAACATATAGGAATAAACATAATTAAGAAGGTAAATACTTATACCAAGGAAATTATAGGGCACTATAAGCCAGTGATAATGGAAAAAATAAAAATCATTATTTTAAAAAACCCACAAAATTACAGGGTACTGATGAAATAAACTGAAGATGACACAAACCAATGGAAAAATATACCATGATCAATAATTGGAAGAATTAATATTGTTAAGTGATGATCATACCCAAGATAATCTATGGATCCCATACAACTCAGTATAAAAATACCAAAGCCATTTTTTACAAAACTAGAAAAACATAATGTTATTTTTTTATGGAAACAAAGAAGAATCTATACAAACCAATCAATCTTAAGAAAGAAAAACAAAGCTGGAGCCATTATGCTTTCTGGTTTCAAACTATGCTACAAAGCTACAGTCATCAAAACAGGTTGGTAATGGCACAATAAAATAGACACATAGGTTAATGGAACAGAATTGAGAACCTAAAATGTACTCATACTTATATGTACAATTAATCTACAACAAAGGAGGCAAGAATATACAATAGGGAAGACAGACTCTTCAGAGAAGAGAAGGAAAATCGAGAGAGCTATATGCAGTGTAATCAAACCTGAAAACTTCCCCATACCATACACAAAAGTAAACTCAAAATGGAATAAAGACCTGAAACCACAAATCTTCTAGAAGAAAACATAGGCAGTAATCTCTTGACAATGGTCTTTGCTATATCTTTGGATATATGTCCCTGTGCAAGAGAAAGCAGCTAGACTGTGAGGAGGAAGCTCTGAATGGTTGCAAGGACAAGCCCTTTAGTTCATGCCACTGGAAAGGTGGTCCTTATTTATACATATAAGAAAAATACATCGGTTGAATTGTATGTAATTGTGTGTCAGTATATGTCCATATTATCTATATTTGTTAAATAGGACAATAGAAGTTCCCATCGTGGCTCAGTGGAAATAAATGAATCCAACTAGGAACCATGAGGTTGCAGGTTTGATCCCTGGTATTTCTCAGTGGGCTAAGGATCCAGCATTGCTGTGAGCTGTGGTATAGGTCACAGATGCAGCTCAGGTCTGGCTTGCTGTGGCTCTGGCATAGGCCAGAAGCTGTAGTTGCAATTTGACACCTAGCCTGGTTGACACCTAGGCTGGGAACCTCCATATGCCCTAAAAAGACAAAAAAAGGACAATAAAAGAATAATGAAGCTTAATGTATGAATTAAAAATAAGTTCAGTGTTACAAATGCCACTTATAGCTAAAAAGTTAATTAACAATGTTAATATTACAAATATATGATTGTGTATATGAATATCTGTCCTTTGCTTATTTTAAACATTCAATTATGCTTCCAGTATATCAGACATTCCAAAACGGTCTGCACAAATGAATTCCATATCCAGCTACAGGCTGCCACTAAGAAAATAAGAATATAAGTAAGACCATTCATATAAGGCCATTGCACCAATGACTTTTTATTAAAAGTAAAGAAAATAAATATATGGTTCAGCAGTTATCAACTTGTTCTTGGATCAAAGCAGGAGAGACAATGAAATGAAATGAGTAAAATCACTAACTCCACATTCGTAGAGACCTAGGTACAAATCCAGGGTTTTCTACTTAGTTATATTATGTGATGGGGAAAAGTTATTAAAAATTCTCAAACACTTGGATTCTAACATTATGACCAAGCATAATAAAAATGCCTATTGATAGGGATCTTGTGAGAACCAGATAAGGCAATACTGATAACAAAATATTTATGCAGTAAACAGTACATGGAAAAATCACAATAAATGCTAGAAACAAGTCCCCAGAGCCTTTGGCATAGAACAGAAATGACAATGTTTTTAATCCTAATATCTTCTTTCAAGGATGATAAGTATTGTCACAATACTTTCAAGGATGATAGGTATTGTCACTCAGTCTTGTACTTATTCACAAACATAACATACTTATTTTGCCAAAGAGAGATGGTGTTGTTTAAATATGTGACATTTTAAAATATATTTAATAATCCAAGAATAAATGTTTGTGGCCTCTTGGCTCCCAGGTGTCCAATTCTTTTTCAGGTAAATTCATAGTCCAATTTTTTTTTTAATTTAAAAATCAAATAGAGCATAGAGTGGAGAAAAAGACCAAAGTTCTATAGTAATCTAAAAGCCAAATCATTCTCAGGCTCTCTACTTTTCTTATCTCGGGGGTTCCTAAGGGAAATACCATCTCAGAATTAAAATGTTCACTAAATATAAACAAATCAACCTACTCATTTTTCAGATAAGAGGAATTTCCAAAATTAGTATGAAAATTTTGACAATGGGGAGTACAGTGTCCTTATAGTTTATGATCACAAAGTATATGATATGAAATCTTCTAAAACGTAATTCTCCTAAATGCAATGTATTGGTCAGATGAAAGCACAAATCTGCACCCTAAAGCCCCACTGCCACCTCCATCTCAGCCTCAGCACCAACAGGAGCAACCTGAGGAGGCCAACAGAGCTGCTCACACAACCCTGCCACCCAATGTCCTCAAGATGGTGGCAGCAGGGAGAGGGGCATGAAGAAACCAGACAGTAGGCACAGGGGCAAGGGCCTGGGCACCCCAGGAAGAGGTGGTGGCAGGATGGGGCTGCTGCTCATAATCATGGCATGGGCCGTTCTTGGCTCATTCCTCATGCTCCTCACCCAGTTCTTGCTGCTTTGCCACAAATAGCCCTAGCTGCAGCCTGACCAGGCCACCCATGCAGCTTATGGCTTCCACTATAGCCCTGAGGGAGTACCATTGTGGCTGAAGCAGCTTGGATAAGGAGTCCTCCAGCGGGCCCCCTGAGGGTGGCAGGACCCAACCCATGAGATCCTCAACCCCACTTGGCGGGAGAATTGCTACTTCCTCAATGCCACCATCCTGTTCCTGTTCCTGGAGCTTCAGACACTGCACTAGCCTGCCAGAGGGTCACCAAAAACATCAAGGTGGAGTTCCAGGAGCTGCTGCAGACCATGACCACCAGGCACCTGATGGAGGGGCTGAGCATGCAGGATGTGTGTGAGGGATATGTTCCTGGGCAAGAGGGTGCCCTTCATCAAGAACATTTGGCTTCTCTAGCCAGTTGGGCCCTCAGCCACCTGGAGCTCAAGAGCCTCAAGGGGTAGGCACTGCCCACCACTTCCACTGCAGAGCTTATCTTCAAGGTGGAGATGGAGTACAATGGGGGCTTCCGCTTGGCCATAGACATGGACCTGGTCTTCTGCAAGGCCAGCTATCTCTTCATCAAGCTGTCCCCAATGGTGGGGAGCTTGAGCTTCTTCCTCATTCTTATGCCCTTCACCCACTGGTTCTTCTCCCTTGTGGAGAACCCACTGATGGACTTCGGGGTGTGGTCCCAGTTCCAAGGGAAGTCCATGCCCCAGCTCAACTACATCATTTTCAACCAGCTCAAGAAATTCTTCAAGAGCAAGCACACACTTTTGAGTTACAAGATCAGGTTTAAGCCATTTTTCCCATTCCTTCTTGCAAGGATTTGAATAAGATGAAGAGCATATCCATATACAACAATGGGCATTTACAGAAGGCTGACTTAAAGTTACAGTGTTAGATGTAGTAGGTTACTTATTTTTGGATCCTATGATAGAGAGGCAAATATTCATTGCACACTTGAGCTGAGCAGTAGTGTTTGGGAAGAAAAACAAAGGAGTTCTAGGGAGTTCCTGTCATGGCACAGTGGTTAACAAATCCAACTAGGAACCATGAGGTTGTGGGTTCGATCCCTGCCCTTGCTCAGTGGGTTAATGATCCAGCGTTGCCATGAGCTGTGGTGTAGGTCACAGATGTGGCTTGGATCCTGTGTTGCTGTGGCTCTGGTATAGGCTGGCAGCTGCAGCTCCGATTAGACCCCTAGCCTGGGAACCTCCCATATGCCATGGGTGCAGCCCAAGAAATGGCAAAAAAAAAAAGACAAAAAACAAACAAACAAACAAGAAAAAAGAGTTCTATTGAGATGGTTGAATTAATAAAGGGGAATTTACGGTGTTGGATTTACACTTCATCTTGTCCAGTCAACACTTCATCTTGTCCAGTCAACTGATGGGCATGTCATAATTGAGACTGTGGCCCCAAAATCACCTGCTGAAATTGCAGATATTCAGTGGGAAGATCAACTAATTGCTATTGGAGGTGTGAAAATTACATCTACACTGCAAGTGTAGAAGCTTATCAAGTAGGCTGGCAACCAAGTCCTGGTGTATTACGAAAGGCCTGTCGGCCAAAGTGTGGTGCTGCAAGATAATTTTGGAGTTGAAAGAAAACTTTCTGTCAAGCTCATGCCAGCCAAACTATGAAGAGGAAACAAATGGGTTGGCAATAGATGCTGAAAATAGAGACTTGGATTCAGAATTTGAAGACTCAGAGAGTGATGTCAGAGCACAAACTGAGGTCAAAGATGAGGCACAGTCATTAAGGCACATTCCCAAATGTATGCCAACAATACTTTCTGTGAAAACCTCTTGGAAATATATCACCAGTTTTACACCAGAAATCAGCTGTAGGAAGGCACCTGCCACCACCAAAACTCCCATCCAAAGAAGGACATAAATCCTTAGCCCTGAAAACTTCTGAGATAACAGAACAAGCACAAATATCAAAACCCACCCAGGGACCCACTTTCAAACCACCTGTGCCACCATGACTGCAAGTGAAAATTCCTTTGCCTTCTGCTGATGTTGCAAATTGGGCAGAATGAGATATTCCTGTTGAAAGCCCAGAGAAGGTGCTTTTGCTGCTACCTCCTGCAGATAAACCTACTGAAAAGCAAGAAAAAAATCTGGATCACATAGAAGAAGCTGCAGCTAGACAGTTTTTAGCAAAGCAGGAAGTGGTGAAAGATTTGATGTCAGAAATTTCCTGTCCTCCTAAGGACAGTTCAGATGACCCTCAAACATAGGAATCATCAGAAACTCCTTATCATAATGAGCTAGGAAGATGGAAAAGAACCAGAGGCAGCTGATTCTGACATAGAGGCCTGCCACAGATAATTAAGCATAACAATGTGTGGTACATGGATCAAATTATGGGGTCTCATCTCTTGGGGGCATGTTAGCTTTAAACTTGAAGTGGTGACTTTAGAATGCTTAGACATATCAACCATGGAATACTTTTCCAAATTCAGACTGGAAGTCCCATCACCTAAGGCCATTGCCATAAAAACCACACTACACAATCTGAGTATGCAAAATGGGTTCAATGACAAATTGTGCTTTGGTGATATCACTGTTCATTTCAGATATTTGAAAGAAGGAGAGCCAGTGCATCATGTAGTAGAGTAACTTAGAGAAAAAAAAAAGAACTCCATTTGGTGAAGTGGTTTCTCCCTAGACTAAAGAGGAACACTTTTTTGGACAGATGGGTTTAGCAGAAAATAAACATAGTTTCCAAGATACTCAGTTACAGAACCCAACTTGGTGTGACAAAAAAATTGGACTAAAGCTCATTCCCAGTTTATGTTCTGTGCTTATGTTTGACATAATAAATGTCAAGAAAAGTGTCTATCCAAGAGTCCTCTTTGTGGAGCAACTGATCAGCAGATAGAGAGGGCCCTGAAAAATCTCTTGCTGGAAGGACAAGAAACCCTCTTAGGCCTGCTCCCTTGTGTTGATGCTGAAGCTGGCATGTCAGTCAATAGAACAACAGGTTTGACAAGACATATTATCAATACAAGCTCTTTTTTGTTAAATCTGCATCAGGTCTCTAAAACTCACCTTTCTGAGTCAGAAACTGATCTAGTAGATCCTTTGCCAAAACACATACCTAACACATCAGACAGCAAAGGCAGTGACACAGAGGTCTCTGGTCCAAAAAGTCACTCTAAATGGGGCAACAGCATGGAAATAAAGTTAGTAAGAAAGGAGGGTGGTCTGGATGACAGTGTTTTCATTGCAGTTAAAGAAATAAATCATGACATGCACAAGGGCTTGCCTACAGAGGAAAGGATCCAGAAATTAGAGTTCATGCTAGATAAAGTGCAGAATGAAATTGATCAGGAGTTGGAACATAATAATTCCCTTGTTAGAGAAGAAAAAGAGACAACTTATTTGAGGAAAAAAAAAACACTTCTTTCTGCTGTTTTAGCTAAGTCAGGTTAAAGACTACAAGCTCTAATACTTTTTATGAGCCATTACATTGCAGGCATTGAAGGTATTGAAACTTTAGAAAGTCTGTCTTTAGATCAGCACTCCAAAAATAAATAAATAAATAAGCAAGTACACAGATGATACAGAAGAAGAACTTGATAGTGAAAGAAGCCAACTAATAGAACATCAGCCATTCAGTAGCATATCAGATGACTTGTTTGGCCCATATGAGTCTGTTTAAGTCTGTTTCAACCTTCAAGTAATTGAGGAAAAGTTGCATTTAAAGTACCACAGATACAACTCATTTAACTCTCTTATTATGCACTTTGGACTGCTCCTCCACAGTTATTTGCTGGTGTAAGAACTAGAGGTGTAAACGTTGTTTTCCAGAAAAAAATGACCATCTCCCTAAATTGGTTGTTTCATATTGTATTTATAGACATGCTTTTTGGGTTTTTACTGGGAATTTATTTTTACTAATTTATCTACAAACTTTTCTAATTAGGTAGGATAATTCTGGGTGTTTATGTGTGATGTCTTGTTATTTCTCCTTCCTCTTCCTAGTTTTTGAATTAGTGTTAAATAGGATACTGTCCATATTTTATTTTCCCTCACAGTTATAACAATAAATTTGCTGCATGCCCAAACTGACAACAGAAATCATTGAGGGAACAGGTTTTGAATTTTACTTTGTGTTATAAAGTTGGACATTCTACTTGCTTGAGATTTTTGTTATTTGGAGGTTTTAGGGGATGCTTTTTTGTTTTGCTTCTGCCAAATGTGAAAGCAAAAGCCACAGCTTTAGTCAGTTATACTGATTTGGTAAACAAAAGAAAAAAAAGTTTGCATATACTGCTTCCTTCTATGCTTCTGTGAATTTTTTTCCTGAAGTGTCTGTTCAGTTTAAGTATAATAAGTCTCTAGTGATTAATTTGAAGAGCTTTCATTGAAAAACAAAATGTAATAGGAAATAAATATAGAATGCAGTTGATTGAGAATTTTGAGAGGATGACAAGATTAGTTAAAAGAGAATAACCAGTAGGATTTTGAAATGTATGCTTTCAAAATGTTGATGATTTCCTTTCAAGTGGAAGTTCTAAACATTTATGATTATTTGTCATCTTCAGTTCTCCCATAGGAAATAAAGCACATGCAAGGATATTTGAAGTTTAAGAGGACTATTTTTAAAGGGAACTTGCTTCGTTGTTTTGTTTTAAAAATAATTTCATGCATGAAAATGTAGTGAGAGAGAGGAATCATGCAAAAATTGATTTGTTGCTTTTCTGACATCCTACAGGCTTAAAGGAGTGGTGATCATTCTGAATGCTTCCAATGTATTTATTCATTTAAAAAAAATAGACAGCATAAATACATAGGAGTTGGGACCAGTTCCCTTAAAATGAAGTTCTATTCAGATACTCAGTCCATCAGTGGATACCAGTAACACACGCCTGAGAGAAAATGTGTGAGCATGACCTTCATTGGTATACCATAAAATTTTTGGCCTTTTATATGACTATAACATATATTTACATATGTTTTTCCCTTTTGTAGGTAACTACTGTCATAATTGATATACAGTGAAATGGACAAGAATTTTAACGGTGGAACAGCTTTTACAGCTGGCAGGAAAAGGCATAATATAGGAGTAAGTATTCTGGCCCAGATCCTATAACCTGGGACTCCATACAAGAGTATATGGAGTTGGCCATTAGTGAGTTGTGTAACCATAGTGAAGCCAACAAAATGTCTCTGTGCTGCAGTCTCTCCAGCTCTAAATAAGGAATAAACAAAACTACCGCACAGGATAGTTGTGAGGAAAACAATAGAATAATTACAAAAGTTCTCTGAACAGTAGAAAGCTAGTCAAATAAAAGGGATAACAGATGGCCAACATACACATGAAAAAATGCTCAACATCCCTGATTATTACAGAAATGAAAATCAGACTACTACCAGATACCACCTCACACCAGTCCTAATGGCCATCATTAATAAGTCCACAAATAACAAATGCTGTAGGGTGTGTGGAGAAAAGGGAATCCTCCTGCACTGATGATGGCAATGTAAGCTGGTACAACCACTATGGAGAACAGTATGAAGGTACCTTAGAAAACTATACATAGAACTACCATGTGACTCAGCTATCCCACTCTTGGGCATATATTTGGATCTATGCTCAGTGTAATAACCAGTTTTCATCTTATCATTTAAAAAAATCATTTACCACTGATAACCTGGAAGGCAGAGTAAATGGCTGGTGGCTTTGGATTTTACCACGGAAGTTTTAGGGACATCCAGGCATTCTGCGGAAACTGAAATATTTGAAAGGGCAGTAGAAATAATGAAAAACTATAGTTTCATAAAAATGTAGTCATGTTTTAAACATATTTAACTCTGTAAAACCTCAATTATGGAAAGCTCAGTAATGCCGCCAATGATATTTGTAAAAGATACCTTCAACGTAGTATAGTGTTTTTATATTTACTGGGAGAGGCAGTAGAAACATCACAGTTGTATGTTAGTGCAAAGAGGGGGAAATTGAAAGCACAACTGTATGTAAAGAAACTGTGAAACCACATCAAAGAATTGTCAGAAAGGTTCAACATAGAAAACAAAACAGCAAGAGTACCAGGTTGATACTATTTCCAGTATCAAGAACAAACTAGTCAATAAATTTAGTGCTTTTCTCTGAGTGGGAAGATGCAAGAGTCTGGGCTTACAGGAATCAGTTTGTTGAAAGGCACCACAACTCTCTGGGGTCAATGTCCTGGTTTTCTCCATTGTGAATCCTGTCACTTCCTGGGGCACAGTCAAAAACATCCATATGTGAAATTTAGAATTCCTCAGAGGAGGGAGAGTCCTCTGGGGCAGAGGTGGTTCTGGACCTCTGGCGTGGCTTTGGCTTCCATGCCCAAATGCCCTGTGGCAAGTTAGCCCCACAGACTCAGAACTGTCTGTGACACCAGCACCACCGGCAATTCTGCACATGACCATTTTCCCCAACTCCATCCCACTGTTATGCTCCAGCCACAGCCAGGTGGGGACAGAGCTAGAACCAGGTATCCTGACTCCATGTCTAGCACAGCCCCCAGGCCAGGCTGCCCCTCCAGGTGCCTCACCCCTTCCCCATGGGAGTTGCCTCAGGCCTTTGTGGGGGCCCTCGGACCCTCGACATGACAAGACAAACCTGGCCAGACCTCAGTGCTGGGGAACGTCCTGCCCACTGAGGTGTTTAATCCCTTTGCTATATAACAAGTGAGGCCACCTCTGACATTCTACTCTGTGTCCCCATCCAGATCATCCTGTTCTTGCCAACTGCCTCTTGGCTCTTGCAGGCAGTAAGCCCAGAAGTCACAGGCCCAGACACACTGTTCACTCATGGTTCCAGAGCTCTCTGTCTGGCAGGACAGTAGGGGTTGCAGTGAGGTAGGGGTGGCATTTCAGTGAGGTAGGCGTGGCATTTCACTGCAGAAATCAGGTCAGAAAGAGGACAGGGACATTGGGATCCTCTGCAACAAGGAGCCTAGCCCTCAGATTAGTGGCAAACAGAAGGGCATCTGGCCATGTCCCCAGTCCAGACCAACCAGACCCCACACTCATGTCCATAAACATCTCCCTGGGAGTGGCCAGTCTCCCAGGCTCCTAGTGGATGGATCAATTTTACTCTGCAGCATTTCCTCCATGGCTTTTCAAAGCTGGTCCTTGTCACCTGCTGGGCTCCAGTGTTTCACCTCTGTCTCCCTGAGTTGCTCAGGAGAAATTCAAGAACAAATGGGGTGAGAACAGAGGCAACAGAACTGCCACAGGAGCACAGTGATCCCTCCTCCCACATGGGTGACACCACACAAGGAGGGAGATGGGATAGTCGAGTGTATGGCAGGATTGGGAATGCTTCTCAGGAGAGATGACCTTCACCAAGGCCTTGGGCTGGGCTTTGGTTAATAGCTCACTTAGCTGGGACCCACCAAAGATCAGCCCTACATTACTGGTAAGAAACAGAGACATAAAGGGAGAGAAACCACCTAAACAAGAGCACTGATTCACAGTAGAACCAAGGCATGATCTTGGACCCAGAGCCCACACTCTGAATGTGCTGTGCAGTGAAGGGTGACTACAGCAGGCCTGGGATGTCCACACCCTTGCCTGATCCTAGAAGGCCAGCTCTGAGCCTTTGGAATGACCTCCTCAGGGGAGCGTTTCTGTTTAGCTGAGGTCTTGAGCCACACGAGGTCATTTGTACTAACATTAATTTTAGGACTGCTCCTACTCACCCCATCCCTTGCATCCAATTTTGTTTCATATTTGTGGAGCTCTCAGGTGAGAGAGAGTGGTAACACAGCTCTGCTTTGTATCACTGCAGGATCTTGGGCAAAAGAAGTAAAGAAACAAAACTGCTAGGAAAAAAAAATCTTAAAAAAGCAGTTTTGTCTAGCACGTGTATAAAATTTCAAAAAAAATGGTAACAAAAAGAACAGCCAAATTAAAATGCAAAAGTGTAGATATACTCAAATAAGCTATATGAATGAAAACTATATATTAATTTATATGTTAGAAACAAATAAAACATTTTTCAAAACATATTCATCTGTACAGTTGAGATCCAGCTCTAACTGTAAGTGAATTTCCCTCAGTTCTTACACACATGGAAGTCCTAGAGGAAGAGGGCACAAGTAACATATTATGAGATGGAACATACTCTCTTATATTAGATTTTTTTTTCTTTTTAGGGTCATGCCTGTAGCATATGGAAATTCACAGGCTAGGTGTTGATTCAGAGCTAGAGCTGCTGGTCTATAGCACAGTTCCTGGCAATGTGAGATCCTTGACCACCAAGAAAGGACATGATTGAACATGCATCCTCATGGATACTAGTCGGGTTCATTACCACTGAGCCATGAATGGACTCTCCCAGATTTTATTCTCAGTGAAATTGTGCTGATCCCTAGAGTTGTGGGATCTCAGCTCAGGAAACAGTAGGGTTGAGATAAGCATTATAGTAACACATTGCTATACAACCATTATTATATGTTTGCCATATAAAAGGACAGAGCCTAGGGGAGTTCCCACTGCGGCTCAGTGGTTAACAAGTCCAACTAGGAAACATGAGGTTGCGGGGTTCGATCCCTGGCCTTGCTCAGTGGGTTAAGGATCTGGCATTGCTGTGAGCTGTGGTGTAGGTCACAGATGCGGCTCGGATCCCAAGTTGCTGTGGCTCTGGCATAGGCCAGTGGCTGCAGCTCCAATTGAACCCCTAGCCTGGGAACCTCCACAGGCCGTGCGTGTGGCCCTAGAAAAAGGCAAAAGACAAAAAAAAAGGACAAAGCCTATATATCACTCATTTAAATATGAGGCTTTAACTTCAAATCTTCTAGTTATCAATCATACAGCTTTTGTCAAATTACATGGCTTATCTGAGTTTGATGTTGCCTGAATATGAGAACAATATCTCTCTCACATAAGTTAAATGATATATATTTTAACACAGTGCCAGTACATATTTCATTTGAATAATAAATTCAGAGAAAAAATTGTATGCGATGATGACAATGCCCTTTAAAATTTATTGTGACTTTTGGAACTCTCCTAATTTTACTGGAATAAAATTGATGTCAAAGTATTTTCCATGCTTAATTTAAACATTAACTCTGTGTAGGTGAGCAAAGTACTTTTATGCGGATCTCCATGAAGTGTGTGATCATTTATGCTGTTTTGTATCTTTATTTAATTGTCCCTTACATTTTTCAACTAGAGAATGTGTAACGTGTCCTAGATAATTAGCAAAAACCATGGGCAATTTTTTTAAATCACTCAGATGATTTGGGCATAATCACATGAATCAATTATATGCTATTTCCTCAGGGAGCATGGCAAAGAGAGAAGGAAGGCATACATTCTCCCTACCCAAAGAAAAAGCAAAAATTATTTTGGTGAAGAAATCCAATTCTTCATTAAAGGTGAAAGGATAGGAATTGTTGATTTTAATTATCATCTGGCTATAGGTAATTTCCAATGGTTTCTGTCTTCTGGACATGGACACTCTTACAGTCATTGATTCTTTACACCACAAAGATTCATTATCTCCCTTTTTAACTGGAGTATTTTTAGGACATTAAACCTTACATATTGACTAGGTTTATATATCCCTCTTATTTTGAAAAGTTGAAAATGTATTTGGATATTGCAAGTAAAGAGAAAAAAATCTGAAAAAAATCAACACTGATCTAAGCTATTATAAAATAATAAGGTTAGGCTTTCCAGATAAAATACACAATACCCTGTTATGTATGAATTTTAGATTAAAATATTTTTAGTATATGTCCTATGTACTGCTTGTCCAATGTAATATTTTAAAAATACATTAAAATATGTTATTTTACAATATTTTATAAATGTTTGCAATATTTTAAAGGAAAATAATTCCAATATAAGTGTATAAGTCTTTATATGTAAGGATGAACTCCCATGCATGAAATTGTATATTTTTTTCAGTTTTCTACTTGTTTTCCCAACTAGTTGCTTACTACTTATTTTGTTTGTTTGTTTTTTGTTTTGTTTTGTTTTCAGAATAGGTTTTAGAAACTGAGTAAGTAGACTGGAAAATAAATAGAATGATTTAAGGATTATAGAGAAACCCCTGAAACCCAATAATTCCTAACTACTATCACCAAGGCTGAAGATTAAAAAGCCAGTCATCCTTTTGCATCCTTTTGTATCCTGTCTGCTGTAGTGGTTACTTCCAAATGGAAGTACATAAAATGTTGCATAAAGATATTAAGAAATGACCAGTAGGAATTCCCTGGTGGCTCAGTGGGTGAAGGAGATGGCATCATCGCTGTTGTGACTATAGTCATTGTTGTGGCTTGGGTTTGATTCCTGGACCAGAAACTTCCATATGCTGTAGGTATGGCTGAAATAAAAATTAAAAAAAAAAGAAAAAAGAAAAAAATGATCAAAGACATCTTTTTTAATAAGAAGGGACAGTGTATTCATAACATTTTAGAGTTCTTGATAGCATTCTTATCAATAAATACCCAGAGGTGAGATTGCTATGGGGAATTACTAATGAACATATATAAAATTTCAATCATGCAAGATGACTAGGATTAAATAAGTCAATTTCTGTAAGTTCCTCCATTTTCCTGGGTATGTCTCATATATACATGTTATACAACTTTGATTTTTTTTGATTATCTGCTGTATAACATTGTGTATATAGTTAACAATACTGCAGTGTACCCTTATGAGTATTTTAGTGGGAGTAAATTCTCATATTAGTATGGTCAGGCTAAAAGAGTCTTGACATCTTCAGGGTTGCACTTGTGGTTCAGTGGGTTAAGAAACTGACATAGTGTCTGTGAGAATGTGGGTTTGATCCCTGGCCTTGCTCAGTATGTTAAGGATCCAGCATTGCTAAAAGCTGTGGTGTAGTTTGAAAAATCTATCTTGAGAGGGAGTTCATAACTGACACTCAAAATGGAGGCAAACTCAATAAACACAAGAATAATTCCCAGCAATACAATAAAGTCTTCAAAGTGGTAGGATTGCTCCTGGAATGTTGTATCCATTTGCTTGATTCAGTGTGTCTCCCATTGTAAGGAAAATATTGTAAGGCCTTGCAACATTTAGTTTTTATTTTTAAAAATGAAATGGCTAGATAGAAATAGCTTAGCAAATCTCCAGTATTGCATTTCTATTCCTTGGATCAAACTGGCTAAATCAACACTAAAAGTTAGAAGATACCTAGAGCTCTGCCAAGTGTCACTCAGCAGCTTCAGACTCTTGGTGCCTTTAGGGGAGCGACATTTGCTCCTCCTCCATCAAATGTCTCTTTAGCATGTGATTGTTTCCAGTTGAAAATTCAATACCCAAAAGACTCAGAAAGATTATTTGATCTTCCCCTCTATCACCTGAAAGAATTTAGGTAAAAGGCTTGTTCCCATAGTAGAAATATCACCAGCCATATCTATAGAGAAAGTCTGCTAGGGGTGATGGGGGAACTCAGGCAGTGCCTTGAGGTCAGAACACCATGTGTCATTGTTTCTGCATGGCCAACAAATATCTATTTATCAAATATTTGCTTTTCCATTTCCATGTGAAATACCTCCTTTCCCTTTGAAGTCCCAAATCACTACCCCCAACATCCTCTTTAGTCCTTAGCTGAAGATGATATTGAAGGTCAGAGCTTTGGCAATTTCTGTAAGTTCCTCAGTTTTCCTGGGCTTCTCTCATATCTACATGTTATACAACTTTGATTTTTTTTCCTGCTAGTCTATCCCATGGAAATTTAATTCTTAGACCAGCTGAAAGAACCTAGAAGGGTAAATGAGAATTTCTTCCTCTCTGACAGCTCTGATGAAATAGAAATGTATATTCAAGTCAAGTCAGAAAACTTTAAACAAAATTTTTTTCTCTACCCTTTAGCCTCTTGTCCACTTTACTGTGCATTGTGTATCTGCATTAGGAATCAACCAGACCTCCCTGTCAGCAGAAATGCCTGCTGAATCATAAAGAGCAATATTCTCCTAATATTAAGAAGATAATTGTATAGGAGATAACCTTCCTTCTTAATTTTGTACAAGGCCACAATGACCCATGACTCACTTCTTGCTTTGTATTCACACAAGAGAATTGTATAAACTATCAATAATCCATCCTTTAATGTATAACCTTCTGACTCAAATTCTTAAACAACTTTGCTTTTACCTTTAATGGATGGAGCAGTTCTCAGATCTTCTGAGAGGCTGGTCTTGGGTTATAAATCTTAATTTGGTTCAAATAAAATCTTCCATTTATCTTTTATTTTGACTTATTTTTTGTTTGTTTTTTTAGGGCCACATGGCATAAGGAGGTTCCCAGGCTAGGGATCCAACCTGAGCTGTAGATTCTGGCCCATACCACAGCTTGTATTCATTTGCTTGACTCAGTCTTAGCAACACCAGATCTGAGCTGCATCTGTAACCTACACCACAGCTCATGGCAATGCTGGATCCTCAACCTACTGAGTGAGGACAGGGATTGAACCCACATCCTCTTGGATCCTAGTCAGATTCATTAACCACTGATCCATGACAGGAACTCCCTTAGTGATTTATTTTTTAACTAACAGCTCTCAGAAATTTCACTTGATAGGGAGAAGTTTCTGCCTTGGCCCTTTTGGACTGTGCAGGCTAAACCAAGGATTGCATGTTATAATGATTATACCCTACATTTAATCTGTTTGAATATTTTGAATGATACCTACACCTCCAATTGAAAATCATGCTTACAGAGTTCCAGATTTTTACAAAGGAGAAATAGAATGTGAAAAGAAGGGAATCAAGGTGGATTAAGCCAAAGGAGTTCATTATCTTCAGTCAGAGCAGTTCTACTTGGTTTTCTTGATTTCCCATACAAACTTTATGAAATGTAGCAAGTGGAACTTATCAATAAAATATATTTATCAATTATTTTTATTTTTATTTCTGTATATAAGTATTTTTTCTATTGCACAGCATGGTGAACCAGTTACACATACATGTATACATTCTTTTTTCTCACATTACATGTTCTATCATATGTTACACTCTTTATAGTCTATTGAACAATTTTAAAACTCCACAAGAATTCTCAGACAAAATGGACATGTACTAAAGAAAACTCTAATGCCATTGCAGAGATGAAATAAGGTATAATATTTCTTTCTCTCTCTCTCTTTTTTTTTTTTTTTTTGCTCTTTTCTAAGGCTGCACCCTTGGCATATGGAGGTTCCCAGGCTAGGGGTTGAATCAGAGCTGTAGCCACTGGCCTACACCACAGCCACAGCAACACAGGATCTGAACTGCATCTGTGATCTACACCACAGCTCACAGCAATACCAGATGGTTAACCCACTGAGCAAAACCAGAGATTGAGCCCACAACCTCATGGTTCCTAGTCAGGTTCGTTAACCACTGTGACACAATGGGAACTCCAGGGTCTAATATTTCTATATTAATATCTAGATGGTGTTTCATATTCCATGTTTAGGTTCCAAATACTGCTGACTATATAGTTTAATCTGGAGTAACTGTGCATTTGGTTTCATTTGGCTCCCTCTATTTGAGAAGATTCTGTTGTTCATTTTAGTTTCAAAATCAGATATGGAAAATATTTTCCCCATTTTGAAAAGAAAAATAATTCTACTTACAATATTATACTTTATTTAGATGACATTACATGAAAGCTAATAGCACTTTCTCTGTTTCTTGCCAGACAAGCTAACTGGACTAAATGGGCCAATAGAATCTATCATCACTGATTGAATTCATTCTGATGGGAGTTACAAAGAAGGCTGGGCTTCAGGCCCCACTTTTTGGGATCTTCCTCATCCTCTACACAATCACAGTGGTGGTAAATCTGGGCATGATCATCTTGACCCAAATGGATTCCCACCTACACACCCCTATATACTTTTTTTATCAAACACCTGGCTTTCATTGATCTTGGTAATTCTACAGTCATTTGTCCGAAGATGCTTATAAATTTTGCTGTGGATCAAAATACCATTTCCTACTATGCATGTGCCACACAGTTGGATTTTTCCTTATGTTCATCATCAGTGCATTTTTTAGCTTGTCGGCCATGGCTTATGACCATTATTTGGTCATCTGTAACCCCCTGTTCTACAATGTTATCATGTCCCAGAGACTTTTCCATTTGCTGGTAGGCATTCCATACATCTACAGTGCCTTTCAGGCACTAATGTTCACTATTAACATTTTTACATTGACATTTTGTGTCGCTAATGTCATTAGTCATTTCTGTTGTGATGATGTTCCCTTGGTACTTATGCTCTGCTCAAATGCACAAGAAATAGAATTGTCGACCATATTATTTTCAGCATTTAATTTGATCTCTTCCCTCTTGGTCATCCTAGTGTCCTGTCTACTGATCCTGATAGTCATATTTCAAGTGCATTCTACACAGGGCAGGAAAAAGTCTTTCTCTAAGTGTGGTTCTCATCTGTCAGTGGTGGTTGTGGTCTATGGGTCTCTACCATTTATGTACACTCCTTTGATACTGATAAAATGGCCTCTGTATTTTACACTTTAGTAATCCCCATGCTTAACCTCTTAATCTATAGCTTAAGGAACAAAGAAGTAAAAAATGCCTCCCACGGGGTCTTTAAGAGTCAATGCAAACTTTGTATGTAATATCCAATATGAAATATTATTTTAATAATCTATGAAAAAGCCAAATGTCACTTGATAATATTTCTAATAAATACAATTGCATTCTTTTCAGCTCCAGAGCAAAGTCTAATTAAAATGCATGGATAAATAGTTTCCCTTGTATTCAGCCAAATTAATCCTCATATTTTAGGTCTCGTTTTAATGGCACTCCCTCCCCAACATGCCTTATTGTTGATTCAATATTTCTTTTATTGATTCCACAGAAACCCACATTTCTCCTGATGGAAACACTTATTAAACTCTTGGTCAGGGAACCACGTGTTTGTTGTCAGGTAGATACTTAAAATCTATTTATGTTCAATATACTGAGTAATTAATAAAAACATATTTTGAGATAAATAAAAGATTAAAAATAACCAAATGGGACTTCTGGAGATGAAAATGCAATATTTGAAAGGAACATATATTTATTGAATGTGAAAAATAGCATATAATGTGCTGAAAAAGAAATGATAGGTACACTTACACACATCACAATAAAGGCTATCAAAAATGAGGTCAAAGGAAAACTGAAATACTGAATGAATGTAATGAAAATAGTCTCAGTGATCCCTAGAACAGCAGAAAGCTTCATAGAGTACATTCAAATGTAGTGCAAGTGGAAAGAAGAAATTATATGAGGCAGAAAATCTTGCAGAAGAAATCTTGGCCAGAGTTTTTTCCAAACCATAAAAAATAAAACAACAACAACTATAACCCCAAGATATAAAATTCTAACATAATTCTAAGCAGGATAAACAGAAAGGAAATTACACCAAAGTATGACATATAAGGTTTCTGAAAATCAAAGATACAGAAAAACATTTTTAAAAGATAGGGATGAAAGATAACTTATGAACTGATGAAGAAAATATTTACTACAGATCATTGGAAAAAACAATGTCATAAAACATTGTCATATCGAATTTTAATTATACATCCATCAAAATTATACTTGGTTAATGAATGATACCTTGTCATAATAATATATAATGCTTTTCAACAGTCACTTTTCATTTACTCATGAATTGCATATGTATGTTTAAAATATACTTAGCCTGTACATTATATTGTGTACTTGAGATGCTGACAAAGGCATATTTATTTTTTCCAATGTTTAGTGCCATCAGGTAATTTATTTATTCAGTTAGACCCAGGCATGACATACTTTTGACTTTTCCTAATGTGCATTTGAAGAATAATTAACAAATACCCAAGGAACTCTCCCTTGGTAATTGTGTGCCCTTTTTTAAATTCTTGAATAATATCAAATATTTAACAAAATGAGTCTCAAAGGGGTTTGAAAAACCCAAAATATTCTGTGACAGACAATGAAGATGAAAACAATAGGAAGTAAAAGCAGATTTTCCAATTAGGTAGGTAGCAAACATTGGTCATTGAAAACTTCTCAGGACATACAGCTTAAACTCAAACATCACCAAAGATCTTGAAAGCATTATGCTGTGCAAAACTGCTTCTTTTGTTTAAACATATTTATCTATCAGGAATAGGATCAACATGTACTACAGACAAGTAGAGTCTCTGATAACCCTATGTTGTGCATTTAGACAAATTGGCATTTTTTTTTCAAATGAACATAATACTTAAAGTATCTATTTTAACAAGGATCTTTATCCCTATTTACCTAGTATTTCTCCTGTCCCACTTTATATTTCCTATGTTCTCAGGTGGACCTTACTAGAACAGAAGAATGCTATTATGTTTTTGTAGATATATTCTGAATACAGAATTACTTTGAATCCTGACTCTACCACTTATTATCTAGATAACTTGGTTAAGTCAATTCACTCCTTGTGCACCTTGTTTCCTTGACTCTCAGGTAGACTATGGTAATACAAACTACACCTGAACAACAAGGGTTTGCACTGCATGGGTCCTCTTAGACACAGATTATTTTCAATACATGCATTGCTATGTTTACCAGTGTTTGAATCTGCAGATTCAGAATCCCCTGAGGACAAGGAAGGTAGACGATGAGGCACGAGTATCTGCAGATTTTGGGATCTAAGGCAGGTCCTAGAACCAATACCCTGTGAACACAGAGGTGACCATACTATCTACTTCCTAAAGTTATTGTGTGGATGAAGTAAATTAATATATGTAAAGTGCTCATAAAAATGCCTGGCACATAATGCATTCTCTGTCAGTGCTTGATATTCATTTGTGTTTTGTTTTCTACTGGGTCTCTTTACATGAATCTCCATATATCATCAGAATTCATAAATAGTCAGAACGGCCAAGTTCCTTTTATTCAAAAGAAGGATGTATGATTGGAAGTTCAGTATAGGTAATTTGTCAGAAACAACTGATGTGACAAAGGAGAACTAAGATATTAATAGCAAAATTCTAAAATTAAAATAGCATTGGATTTTGAATTGAGTAAAAATCTGACTTTATACTAAGTGGAAGTACTGAAATTTATATTCAATGGTCAGAGGTTTTACAATCACCATGTAATCCATCACTCCACCAACAGTTTAGAATGTCTGTCTATGTCTTACAACTTTAAACAGGCATGATGATTGTTGATAATGTTAAGTTGCATGGTTTGGGTGTTGATTTTTATTTTATAAATTACTTGAAAATTTAAAAAAGCAGAAATATAGTATATAGGTCATTTGATATATTTAAGTAGCTGTATCAAAACAGTCACTTCAAAATATCTTGCCCCTTTAAAGTGTACTTTACAAATGTTTCAGTGAATGTGTGCTTTGTGAGTCTATCAACTCCACTGGGCCTTAATATTTTTGGTGAGCACCTAGGGACATTTCCCTTGGCCAGAGCTAGTGTGTGGTTCATCAACCCTTGTGATTCTTATTATGATTTCAGGATGCACCCTGGTGAGAGTCATCAGGGAACCTTGAAAAACAAGGCTTATTACTCATACCCTGGAGGGTACATGGCACACTCAGAGCCACACAAAGAGGTTGAGGAGAGAGCAAGGGAGGGAGAAAAGCCATGGGTTCTGCTTTCATTGTGGTCAACAGTGGTGTGCATAGATTCAGTTTGTATTGGTGAATTAAAAGCATAAGAGCAGAAATTAATGTGCAAGAAGGGAAAAGCAGGTTCAAGCAAGAAGTCAGTTACCTGTATTATCTAGGTCTTTCTAAAAGGGAAACTTTATGGTTGGAGCAGCCTGGCTCTTGAACTAATTTTGTGGCTGAAAATGTACTTACTTGAGGTGAATGTCTTGAAATGGACTGTCCAGTAAGCAAAAGCTGATGTCAAGAACAGCCTTACAATCAGAAAAGCTAATCATTAGGCACTTTCACTGCCATGTGAATGTAGGTATGTGTGATTTTGACCTTATGGGAAGAGGAATCTCCATTTATATTTGAGACAAAGAAAACAATTCTATATCTCATATATCATGTATTTAATTCCCTTAGGAGATGGCATTTCTTGGAATTCTGGACCAATATTTTCTCTGAGGCAACACAGATTCGGTCCCCAGCCTGGTACAATGATTTAAGGATCCAATTTTGGGGCAGCTAGGGTGAAGATCTCAACTGCTGCTGGGATTCAATCAATATACCTCCAGGAGTGTCCATTAAAAAAGAGGAGAGCATCTCAAATATAAATAGTACTGATATTATACATAGGTTACCAAGATGAACCATATGGAGAAACACAATCATACTGTAGCACCAAAGGTGACTACATTTATTCTCATGGGGATCACCAAAAACCCCAGGCTGCTGGTGCCTCTCTTTGGAATCATCCTGGTCATATTCTGTATCACAGTGCTGGGAAATCTGGGCATGGTTTCCAGACTCATTTGAACTCCAAAGTACCATGTGCTTTTTGCTTAGACATTTGTCAATTACTGATCTGGTTACTCCATTCTCATTGGCCTAAAAATGATGGTCAACTTTGTCCTTCACCAAAATACAATTTCCTATCATTGGTGTGCCACCCAACTAGCAGTCTTTGAGATTTTCATCATCACTGAGATGTTTATGCTATCAGCAATGGCCTAACATCATTATGTAGCCATCTGCAAACCTCTACATAGTCACCATGGCAGGGAAAGTATGTTGGGGCCTAGTACTCACTCCCTAGCTCTCTAGCACTTTTGTGTTATGGATTCTCACCATTAAGTTATTTAAGTTGTCCTTCTGTGACTCTAACCTCTAACATCACCAGTTATTTTTACCATGACTGTCCCCCTGGGATATCCATGCTCTATTCTGACACACATGAATTAGATTTGATCTTTTTGATATTTTCAAGGTGTAATTTGCTCTCTTCACCCTTGTTTGTTCTTGTATAACACACATTTATTCTCCTGGCCATTCTCAGAATGAACTCAACTGAGGGAAGTTACAAAGCCTTCTACCTGCAGTTCACACCTGACAGTAGAGATTGTGTTCTATATAGGACATTATTGTTTATTTACCTGCAACACAAATCCAGCTATACATCTTCTATGGATAAAATGGCCTCTGTGTTTTACACCCTGGTGATCCCTATGCTGAATCCATTGATCTATTGCCTAAGAAACAGAGAAGTTAAAGATGCTCTGAGGAGAACTTTAACTAATTGATGCAAAATCCCCAATTAATATCTTAATATTCAGTTAAAAGTGGGTCCCAAAGTTGTTGTTTAATATTCTGTCAGTCTAATTATGCCATCAGAAAGTAGAAATGGTTGACCATGTTGCTTTCTTCTTGTACATGATGAAACGCTTCCTCTTGGACTGAATAAATATTATAGCCAGATAATTTAAATCTCAAGTAATTTTCAAGACCATACAGGAACCTATATATTTAGAAAGAAGGAAAACCATACCAAATTTTTTGGTCAAGCTTACACTTGTGGATGTTAAAAAAAATCTTAAGTAGTCAAAATGGAGTACAATTAACTAGAAAATTAGCAATGTATATGTCATAGCAGTGGTTGTGTATTAAAGATAAATAAAAGTGAACCATGAAGAATGTGTGGGTTAGAAAAGCCTTAAATAGTAAGAAAATCTGTTATTATAACACAGCATGAAAAATCTGCTTCAAGAATCTAAGCTAGGAGTTCCCGTCTTGGTGCAGTAGTTAACAAATCCGACTAGGAACCATGAGGTTGCGGGTTTGGTCCCTGCCCTTGCTCAGTGGGCTAATGATCTGGAGTTGCCGTGAGCTGTGGTGTAGGTTGCAGACACGGCTCGGATACCACATTGCTGTGGCTCTGGCGTAGGCCGGTGGCTACAGCTCCAATTCGACCCCTAGCCTGGGAACCTCCTTATGCCATGGGAGCAGCCCGAGAAATAGCTTTTAAGACAAAAAAAAAAAAAAAAAAAAAAAGAATCTAAGCTAAATAGGAAATAAAGCATGCCACCTCAGAAGGAAATTTTTAGTCAGATTGTATTATGATTCTCCTTCTCTCCTTTTCACAGCTAGAGTGGACATTTGGAAGATTTTTTTCTTAATTAAGAACCATGAGAAAAATATTGGCTAATTCTATCCTTTGAGAGACTCTCATACTACAGCTAACTTTGTTTTTTGATAGCTTCTGGATAAACAAGTTGATTTAGGATTGGCAAGCTCAAGATAAAGGAGTTATCTGGTCACTTCCTAAATGACATCAATATTTTGAAAAGCTGTGTCAATGATAACAAAGTTTAGAGATAACTGATACCCTTTAGAGTTAATTGAACTTTCATCATGTCTCCTTTGACTCCCTCATGAGCTTGGACAAACAGAGCTGATATTTTGCTAACACAAGGTTTCATTCTCCTTTTCTACTCACTCAGCCAATGCATAGATTCCTTACATCTTCATGTTCTCCTATTTGTTTAAAGAGGCATTTTTTAGATTTTTAAAAATGTATACACTACCTCAGTAATGCTTGTTTCAATCTACCCTGGAATTCAAAGTGAAAATTGTGAGGAATTATATCAAAATATGAATCAGGATCTCTTTATCTAAGATTCATACATTTCATTTACTTTTTCCTTTTTTTTTTTTTTTGTCTTTTGTCTTTTTAGGGCTGCACCCATGGCACATGGATGTGGGGTCTAATTGCAACTAATCTAAGGTGGGATCCTTGATCCACTGAGCAAGGCCAGGGATTGAAACTGCAACCTCATGGGTTATAAATTTGTTTCCACTGAGGCACAACAGGAACTCTCAACTTTATCCATTTTTAATGCACTGAGGTTTACTTTACTAAGGAAGTTCATTTTAAGTGTTCTCATCACAAAAGAAAAAATATCTATGTGAGGGGATGGCTTAGCTAATCACTTCAAATTAGCTATATTTAGCTAATCTATACATATGCAGATATTTTATATACAGCTATATATATATTTATTTATATATAAATAGGTATATAAAATATATTATTTATATAATTAAAATATATGTTTAGCCATATATATATTATATTATGTATATTATATGCATATTTCACTATATATATAAATATATAGCTAAATCTTAAAATATCATGTGGTATCCTAGAAACTTATTCAAGATTTATGTATTCATTATGAATTCTATAAAGCTACAAACTTTTAATTTTTAAATAAAAATGAAATAAAGTAAAACATAAATTAAACCAAGTAAATGAAATATAAAACTGCATTGTCCAAGAAAATCAATTCTGCTTACCATGTTAGCTTTGGATCCTGTCCATAAGCATATATATTATGAATAAATTTCACTTTTGAGACTAACAATTTGTATTATATTGCAGACTTTTTTGATCACGTATGATTTTCCCCCAAATTCTTTCATTGCTATTAATTTGCACAACCCCCAAGTAAAGTTAAATATTATTCATATGTGCAGTATCACCCATACAGAAATAACTTTAAAAAAATCATACCAAAAAGCCTAAACTTACCTTTGTAACTTGAAAATTCATCATGAGCACCTTTCTTGGGTAATGAAGTTTTTTTTTTAATTTTTAATATCAGCACCCAACTGTGGAATACAGATTAATCATTTTGTATTTGGTCATTCTTCAACTGATGGACACTTGGTTGTTTGCATGTTTTTATTTCTTTTACTATTTTAAAAATGCTCTAAATAGTCTTGTGCTTATAAAACAATATACTATTGATTTTTATTTCTGAAATAAATGCACAAGTTTTCCTCTACAATCTAACTATGTGCTAATAGGTAAATGATTTACATGTTTACATAAAACTTTAAAATAAAAATAAAACACTAACAAAAAGTATTTTGATTTTTTTTCCAAGTACTATTTTTTTCCAAGAAAGGATACTGACATATCCGTTTCATTGAATGATGACAAAATTGCAAAATATCAATAATAGATGAGTAACATCAGCTATTTGACATCATGGATACAATGTGAATTGTCCTAAAGCATTACCTTATTTTTTAATAGAAAGCTTATAATATTCCTGACTTCACTGTCCCCAGTCATTGTCTTAATACCCACAAAACACATATTTGCATTATACTTATAATAATGAAGAGTTTAGAAATAATGCTTCCAACCTATTTGAAAATATTTTAGTTCTTGTACACTGAAACTTCTTTCTGAAGTACAACTTTTAATTTTACTTAGATTATTTGTGTTCACTCCATACCTAATTAATGGCTTGATGCACTAAGAGCTTTGAATTAGGAAATTGGAAAGTATTTGTATTGACTTTTAAATGGCAATAGTTGCAAGGCCCCAGTGGCTCAAGTGCATATACTCAACCTCCAATTATTTATAAAATTCCTTGAGGTTGATTTCCTTCATGGACTCTGTAATGATTTCTTCAATTTCCGTCCAACTACTACTTTATTCAGACTGCCAATATACTCTTTTTTGAAGAGATTTTTCCAAACACTTCAATTTTCCCACATGTAATAGGAAAACATTCTGGCTTTAAGGTGTTGAGGAAAGATGACTCAAAAAAGGAGCATTATCTATTTTAATACTTTATCCTCATCAGCTGAGTGGCTCATCCCTTAATTTAACACTATGTTATTAAGACCAAAGGTATACCTTTTAACAAGGTATGTACTTAATTTTAAATTAGTGACCACATTTTAATATTAAAGTAGTTTAATAATCACTACCAAATGTGACTGCTTTTGTAGTGAGCAGGCATGTCTAGACATAACCTTAAGATCTAAAAGCTAAATCCCCTTGTGTCTGGCTTTAGCCTGTTTCTGTACAGTAGAGAGAATTCCAGAATAGCTAAATCAATTTTGAAGAATAAATCTGAGGATATTACAATAATGATTTCAAGACTATAGGAATTCCTGTTGTGGCTCAGTGGTTAACGTATCTGACTAAAAACCATGAGGTTGTGGGTTTGATCCCTGGCCTTGCTCAGTGGGTTAAGGATCCAGCATTGCTGTGAGCTGTGGTGTAGGTTACAGATGTGGCTCAGATCTGGCATTGCTGTGGCTGTTGGGTAGGCCAGCAGCTGTAGCTCTGATTATACCCCTAAAGCCTGGGACTCTCCATATGCCACACCATGGGTGCAGCCCTAAAAAAAAAAAAAAGAAAGAAAGAAAGAAAAAGAAAGAAAGAAAAAGAAAAAAAGGGAAAAAAAAGACAAAAAAAGAGAAATTTCTAAGTTCATGGAAACAATTTTAAGTACATTTTTAGTACTATTATTACTCATTAGCTATAAACCATTGGTAATAGTTTAAAGAAAACTCACTTGTCTTTTTAGCCTCCCCATTGCTTAGTAACACTCCTAAAAAGATTGGAAATGCCTAAAGTGTGACCAGGAGTGATTTCTTTAATACTCCAAATTCTAGTTTGCTAGCCTCATTTGCCATTAGATTTATTTCCAGTTTCTGATGACACAAGGTCACTGCTACAAATAATGAACAATCTGCTTTCAGATACCATGCCACCTCTCTCTCTCTCTCTGTGTGAGCAAAAGGAGCACTCTCAGAAGAATCAACAGGAGTAAGAATGCAGAAGACCAGAGATAAAATTTTATATTCAGCACATGCCTGGTAACTTAGTAAGACAAGAAAAGTGATATGGACCTGATTATGAAAATCATTGAAAATGAAGCTAAAGATATATCAATTATTCTAAAAAGATATCTTAGATTACTCAAAAAGCTTTCATAATACCATTTGCCTTCCAACTAATATGAGAATCATGACACATAGAGCAAAGATACAATATAGTCTATGACTGTATTAATAACCTAGGGAAATCTTGACCTAAGGGAATACAAGAATGGCTGCTTAGAATGGCAAAGCATTATGGAAACTGGCAAATAATATGATACAGAATTCTGAAAGAGGAAATTAGAGGATGAATGCAATGCTTGTGAATTAAAACAGTTGCTACATAAAATTTATTTTTGCAGTTTAAGATAAAGTCTCTAGCAATCAGCACATTAGATTTCAGCTGAAATAGAGGAGCTGATATAATTTGGAAGAATAATTGCAGGAAATCTCGCCCAAAGAATTGCCCTTCCCTTGCAATCTAATGGTCCAGTCCAGAAAATAAATTCTTTAAACTTTGTAACCACTTATCCTTGTTTTTCCCCCATGGATGACTTTCCAAACTCTTGCATGGCTCCTGGAAATTTCAAATGGGTCTCTGAGTTCATTCTTACAGGAGTCTCAGACAACCCAGACCTCCAGCTTCCCCTCTTCCTTGTGTTACTGGTCATCTATGGGCTGGCCATGGCTGGGAACCTGACCATCATCACTCTCACCAGTGTGGACCCTCGACTGCAGACCCCTATGTATTTCTTCCTCTGACATTTGCCTATCATCAATCTTGGCAATTTGACTGTCATTGCCCCTAAAATTATTATCCTTTTTTTAGTACAGAAGCATACCACCTCTTACCCAATAAGGAGGGTTCTTAGTTTTCATTGTGGCTGAGGTTTTCATGTTAGCTGTGATGGTCTATGACCACTATGTGGGCATTTGTAATCCACTGCTCTACATAGTGGTGTTGTCTTGGAGGATCTGCCTTCTACTAGTTTCCCTCACATACCTTTACAGCTTTCCACAGCTATTGTAGTTTCATCTTGTGTGTTCTCTGTGTCTTACTGTTATTCCAATAATTTTTTTTTACTGTGATAATGTCCCTCTGTTACTATTGTCCTGCTCTGATACTTACTTTCTAGAAACAGTAGTATTTGTATCTGCAGCTACAAACTTGGTTTCTTCCATAACTATAGTTCTGATGTCTTATTTCAACATTGTATTGTCCATTCTAAGGATGTAAAAAAGCCTTTTCCACCTGTGCATCACATATGATGGCAGTGTCAGTTTTCTATGAAACACTTCTTTTCATGTATTTACAGCCTCAAACAAACCATTCATTGCATACTGATAAAACAGTCTCAGTGTTTTATAATTGGTGATGCCTATGCTGAATCCCATGATCTTTATCCTGAGGAATAAGGACATGAAGGCTGCCTTAAAGAAATTTCTGAGAAATTCAGGCTGTTCTTTAAGTCAATATGAATTTAAAACTCTATAGGTTTCCTTTGCTGTGCAAAAGCTTTTCAGTTTGATGAGGTCCCATGGGTTTATTTTTGCTCTGATTTCTATTGCTTTGGGAGACTGACCTGAGAAAATATTCATGATGTTGATGTCAGAGAGTGTTTTGCCTATGTTTTCTTCTAGGAGTTTGATGGTGTCCTGTTGTATATTTAAGTCTTTCAGCCATTTGGAGTTTGATTTTGTGCATGGTGTGAGGGATTGGTCTAGTCTAATTGCTTTGCATGCAGCTGTCCAGGTTTCCCAGCAATGCTTGCTGAATAGGCTTTCCTTTTCCCATTTTATGTTCTTGCCTCCCTTGTCAAAGTTTAATTGACCATAGGTGTCAGGGTTTATTTCCGGATTCTCTATTCTGTTCCATTGGTCTGTCTGTCTGTTTTGATACCAGTACCACACTGTTTTGATGACTGTGGCTTTGTAGTATTTCTTGAAGTCTGGGAGAGTTATGCCTCCTGCTTGGTTTTTGTTTCTCAGGATTGCTTTGGCGATTCTGGGTCTTTTGTTGTTCCATATAAATGTTTGGATTGTTTGTTCTAGTTCTGTGAAAAATGTCATAGGTAATTTGATAGGGATTGCATTGAATCTGTAGATTGCTTTGGGTAGTATGGCCATTTTCACAATATTGATTTTTCCATCCAGGAACATGGAATATCTTTCCATTTCTTTACATTTTCCTTAGGAAACCCAAAAGAAAACAGAAAGACAACTTACAGAATGGGAGAAAATAGTTTCAAATGATGCAACTGACAAGGGCTTAATCTCTAGAATATATAAGCAACTTATACAACCCAACAGCAAAAAAACCAATCAATCAATGGAAAAATGGGCAAAAGACCTGAATAGACATTTCTCCAAAGAAGATATACAGATGGCCAACAAACACATGAAAAAATGCTCAGCATCGCTGATTATAAGAGAAATGCAAATCAAAACTACCATGAGATACCACCTCACACCAGTCAGAATGGCCCTCAATAATAAGTCCACAAATAACAAGTGCTGGAGGGGCTGTGGAGAAAAGGGAACCCTCCTGCACTGTTGGTGGGAATGGAAACTGGTACAGCCACTATGGAGAACAGTTTGGAGATACCTTAGAAATCTATACATAGAACTTCCATATGAACCCGCAATCCCACTCTTGGGCATCTATCCGGACAAAACTCTACTTAAAAGAGACACGTGCACCCGCATGTTCATTGCAGCACTCTCGACAATAGCCAGGACATGGAAACCACCCAAATGTCCATCGACAGAGGATTGGATTCGGAAGAGGTGGTATGTATACACAATGGAATACTACTCAGCCATAAAAAAGGATGACATAATGCCATTTGCAGCAACATGGATGGAACTAGAGACTCTGATACTGAGTGAAATGAGCCAGAAAGACAAAGACAAATACCATATGATATCACTTATAACTGGAATCTAATATCCAGCACAAATGAACATCTCCTCAGAAAAGAAAAGCATAGACTTGGAGAAGAGACTTGTGGTTGCCTGATGGGAGGGGGAGGGAGTGGGAGGGATTGGGAGCTTGGGCTTATCAGACACAACTTAGAATAGATTTACAAGGAGATCCTGCTGAGTAGCATTGAGAACTATGTCTAGATACTAATGTTGCAACAGAAGAAAGGGTGGGGGGAAAAAACTGTAATTGCAATGTATACATCTAAGGATAACCTGACCCCCTTGCTGTACAGTGGGAAGATAAAATAAAATTAAAAAAAAAACTCTATAGATAAATGAAGAGATGGTTAGGATAGGCTGCCATTGTCTTAGAAGAAACTGAGGTTAGATGGCTGGCTTGCAGGTTTATAAGTAATTTTCAGAATTAAATTGGCTAAGATTTAATAAACATTGACTTTAAAAATAGGAGTTCCCTAGTGGCTCAGTGGGTTAAGGATCCAGTGTCATCACTGCTATGGCTCAGATCACTGCTGTGGCACAGGATGGGAACTTCCACACATCAGGGGCATGGCCAAAATTAAATAAATATTTAAATAAAAAATAAACTGAAACTCTTGGACTTATGAGCTACATACAGAACTAGAATCCAGAAAGATATGTTAAAAAATTAAGTTTGAATAGAACAGCAACAATGGATGATAGAAATAAGTTGATTGTTCTTATTTATTGATTACCTTTTTTCTTTTTCTCCTGCGCAAGTTTGGGTTTATGGATCACTGCATCTTGAAGAGATGTAATTACAAATGGCTAAAATCCTTTTCAGCTAACTTAGTGAAATTATACTGACATGTATCTTTAAAACTATGTAACTCTTTTAATATTGTGATTGAAAAATACAAATGAATTTATATTCTGAGTATTAATAAAATATTGAGATTATTCAATTCCATTAATAATTTATATAATTTATTATACATTTACATATCAATATGAAAGCATATTCAAGTATCATTGAGTATGTTTTTATTTTATTCATGAACAGTCGATTTAATCAAGATTTTTCCTTTCCCCCTGTTCTAAGGATCAAGTTTATCATGTTTAATAACTTTGCTTTATCATGATACATTAGATATTCAATGGACAATGTGAGAATTATTTATACCATTACAGTAAAATCTGTTTTGTTATTTTGTTCTGTTTTCTGATAATTTGCGATCAGTTAGATTACAACAAAATCTGTGGCATACCTTTCAATACATAGAGGTGGCCAGAATCTTTCTCAGACTTACAAATCAGAATCACCAGAGAAAGGTCACTAAATCCATATTTTAATAAGCTCAATAAGTGACTGACATTTAACCTTAGCGATGAGTCTTAACAAATAAAGAACTAATTGAAAGACATATATGGAAAATCATATTGTTTGGGTATGTTCACTTATAAATTGGTTTTAGTGTTGATGAGCTTCTTCAAATATAGGTGCTAAATCTTCATTCATAATAGTTAAAATATAAGAAGAGAAATGTAATCCTACATGGCAAATATAAACTCATAGGCATGAAAGATCATTGTTGGGTTATAATCAGACTACCCCCCCACACCTATTTTTTTTAAAAAAAAGTCTACTAATTTCCTTACTGATTAGGTTATTTGAGTTTTTTTTAACTTCCAAAGTAGGGAGGAGAAATATGAGGCATCTTGGAGTAAGGGTTTCTTTAATCCGTTTCACTAACATTGGGATAAATCCTTTAGTTCATACTTTGCATTGCCTCTTGTGACCTTGAATTTATTATTAAGTGATTGATAAACGGTACTAGTTTTAGAATGGGTAGTTAGAGCATATCTTCCAAAGTCCATATAGTCCTTTGGAATCTTTTTACTTGCCTGAAATTAGGTATGAGAATTCATAGATCTACTAAAAAATGAGAAAGAATGAAATTATGTATAGCTTTTATTTTAGAATACTCCTCACTAGTTAATCTATGTTAAAACATTGATAGTTCAGTCTAATGTTACAGGAAGGGAAATCTATAATTCACTACACTACATTTGTTTGTCTGAACAGCCAACCTCTGTTTACCAGGCATGGAGTTTATTACATGTATATATGCACAGTCTCTGTTCTATAAATCTTGTTTGTGGTGAGCTAGGAGAGTGAGGAAATGGGCATTGAAGGATGAGCTATGGATAAGTTACAAATGGACACTTCCAGTGGTTGCTAAAACTCTGGATAGAAATCTATGAATTTATGGTACACAAGACCATCGGTGAAATATATCCAGGATTCACTGTATAAAGTTCCTGAACTCCCTCATAAAATGTAGCTTTGTTTTTTCATATACCTCTCTGAAATATCCCCTATCAGTTATGCTTATTTATTTGTTTAAATTTATATAATATTTTAAGATTAAGAAAATGGGAAATCAAATGTAATATCTTATATTCCTAGTTCATCAGTAAGAGTTTCCTCTTAGTTACATTTAAGGACAGGTTGTCCTGGGACGCTACCCATCTTCCTAAATATTTTGTTTCTTTGAAATGTTGTACCATGTATAATGATACAGCATTTCAACACCAAAACAAAAGTCACTGCATTTTATAACAAGGCACAAGCAGAGGTGGGATATTTAGCCAAGAGTACCAGATGTGTTTCTCTGATGGAAATTTTTTAAAGAGAGACACAGCAGTGTGCAAATGCAGCATCGTGACTGTGCAGTGCCTGGTGCTCACTGCCCAGGCGGGGCAGTCCAAGTGGTCGCCATGGAGCTGTAGTAGTGGGGCTGGGGCCACTGCGAGCTGTTGAATTGAGTGCTGGGGAGGCCCATCGCTGGGCATGGCTGCTAGCGCTCAGCTTCGTGTTTGGGTGGTATGTACTCAGGATCCTCCTCCTCAGGACTGTCCTCTTTTTTTTTTTTTTTTTTTTTTTTTTTTTTTTTTTTTTTTGTATTTTTGCTATTTCTTTGGGCCGCTCCCACGGCATAAGGAGGTTCCCAGGCTAGGGGTCGAATCGGAGCTATAGCCGCCAGCCTATGCCAGAGCCACAGCAACACGGGATCCGAGCCGCGTCTGCAACCGACATCACAGCTCACCCAACGCCGGATCGTTAACCCACTGAGCAAGGGCAGGGACCGAACCTGCAACCTCATGGTTCCTAGTCGGATTCGTTAACCACTGCGCCACGACGGGAACTCCCGTTCTTCTCTTTCATGTCCTGGGTACTGCAGGAGGATGCAGAGCAGAAGTCCCAGAGGCACGCAGAGATCCAGGATATGAAGTAGGAGCTCCCCACCGTCAACATGATGGTCGAGTTTGCCAGATACGCCAGGCTGGAGCAGATCAACAAGATAACTGATAAGCTCAAAACTCACGTGAAAGCACGGACAGTGCCACTGGCCAAGATAAAATGGGTGGTAAGTGTTGCTTTCTACATATTGCAACTGTGCTGATGGTCTCGCTCATTTGGAAGTATTATTCTGTCCCTGTGGCTGTGGTGCCCGGGAAATGGATAACTCCGCTAGACTGCCTGGCAGCATTTCCTACTAGAATAGCAGGTGGTGTTGGAATTACCTGTTGGATTTTAGTCTGCAACAAAGTTGTGGCTATTGCATTTCACCCTTTCAGGTGAAAGAAGATGAATGAAGCTACAGCACTGTAAAAAAAGGAATTGTCATTTAGGAGGTTGAAAATATGATTTATGCTGTTTGTTTATTGTGTTTTTTTAAAGAAACTTGGGCCACAGGTTAGTTTTTATTTTTGAACGTGTTTATTTTTGGAATTTATGTTGAGATTCTTATAAGAGTCATAATTTTATACAATTTGTCATAAGCCATAAAGATCAGTCTCACACCTACGTTCTAGCCAGCATGGCACCAGATTTTTAATAAGAACTGTGTGATGTCATGTGGTGTCCACATGTTGTTCCTTGTGATTTGCATTCTTGTCATATTTTAAAGGTCACATTGCCAACGGAAAGTCATAATTTTCTTTTTTCTTTTTCTGGCTGTGTCCACTGGATCCTTAACCTGCTGAGCTACCAGGAAACTCCCCTCAAAATTTTCTAATAATTTAAGGACTTTAAAGAATTCATGCTATTTTTAATCCAGATTAAAACGTAACTTAATGTGAAGACCACTACTATAATTTGAAATATTTTTATTTCTTAATATATCTATATATTTTCTAACTAGAGACATTTTGAGTGAAGTAAATCAGAAAGAGAAAGACAAATACCATATGAAAATGTGTTTTTTAATCTCATGCAGTACTATCAATAGAGAACACTAATTGACATTGCTTGTGCTTTTTGCTTCCTCTGTTTGAAATGTCAGTTGTTGGGTAAGACTTTGGATGTATTATCTGCTTATTTGAAGCTGGTAATTTTTCATCACTATGTTTTATAAATGTATTCATGAGCCCATAATGCATTGTTTTGTGCTTGAGCTGTGTGTTTCAAAGTATTTCAAATGAAGGGTATTTTTAAAGCCTTGAAAAAAAATTAAAAAAAATTAAAGAGACACTATACATTCATAGAAAAATTATTTGATAAAATCATAAGTTCAAACATATAAACTTCCTACCTTAATCATAGTATGCAAAGTAGAAATGTTCTGTGACCTCTAGGCCTTTGCTATATTTTCTCAAATTGTCCTTCATGAAAAAGAAATACAAGATTTTATCCCCCTTTTCATTATATGGCAGACAACTGTTAGAGTTAAATATTTATTCAATGGAAAACTTAGGAACAGATTTTACATTTATAATTAGTATATAAAACATATAAATCCACCCTTCTTTTCCCTCACATTAGACCTGTAATATAGTCTTACTCATCATCTAGTTCAGAGTGACTAGGATGCAAGCTAATGCCCAGAGCTTTTATCAAATGCCTCGTGCATACAGTTCTGAGGGGTAGAACTGGTTACTGGGTTACTTTTGTCTAATAACCCCCCAGTTTAAGAAGTTCCCATGGGACCTAATCAAACTGAAAAGCTTTTGCACAGCAAAGGAAACCCAAAAGAAAACAGAAAGACAACTTACAGAATGGGAGAAAATAGTTTCAAAGCATGCAATGGACAAGGGCTTAATCTTTAGGATATACAAGCAATTTATACAACTCAACAGCAAAAAAGCCAATCCCCCAATGGAAAAATGGGCAAAAGACCTGAATAGACATTTCTCCAAAGAAGATATACAGATGGCCAACAAACACATGAAAAAATGCTCAGCATCGCTGATTATAAGAGAAATGCAAATCAAAACTACCATGAGATACCACCTCACACCAGTCAGAATGGCCCTCAATAATAAGTCCACAAATAACAAGTGCTGGAGGGGCTGTGGAGAAAAGGGAACCCTCCTGCACTGTTGGTGGGAATGGAAACTGGTACAGCCACTATGGAGAACAGTTTGGAGATACCTTAGAAATCTATACATAGAACTTCCATATGACCCCGCAATCCCACTCTTGGGCATCTATCCGGACAAAGCTCTACTTAAAAGAGACACGTGCACCCGCATGTTCATTGCAGCACTCTCAACAATAGCCAGGACATGGAAACAACCCAAATGTCCATCGACAGAGGATTGGATTCGGAAGAGGTGGTATGTATACACAAAGGAATACTACTCAGCCATAAAAAAGAATGACATAATGCCATTTGCAGCAACATGGATGGAACTAGAGACTCTGATACTGAGTGAAATGAGCCAGAAAGACAAAGACAAATACCATATGATATCACTTATAACTGGAATCTAATATCCAGCACAAATGAACATCTCCTCAGAAAAGAAAAGCATGGACTTGGAGAAAAGACTTGTGGTTGCCTGATGGGAGGGGGAGGGAGTGGGAGGGATCGGGAGCTTGGGCTTATCAGACACAACTTAGAATAGATTTACAAGGAGATCCTGCTGAGTAGCATTGAGAACTATGTCTGGATACTCATGTTGCAACAGAACAAAGGGTGGGGGAAAATGTAATTGTAATGTATACATGTAAGGATAACCTGACCCCCTTGCTGTACAGTGGGAAAATAAAAAAAATTAAAAAAAGAAGTTCCCAGACAATTTGGCAATATTAAAAACAACCCCTTGTTCTCAGGATGTGGGTAGGGGTGGTGTTATAAAGAGCCCTTGAGGGCAGAAATAGAATTACACAGCCATCGCTGTGGCAGAAGAGTAAAATGAGGTCTTGGCTAGGGTGGAATCACTGGCCTGTCTGTAGTTCCCCAGGGCACAGGTGCCTTTTAAAATTCTTTTGGACATGTAGGTCAGCCTGTGACATGGTCTGTAAACATGCATTATTATTATGATCTTGCTTATGTATCTGGTTGCCAATGTCTTCTAGCAGATTCTATCCCCAGTGGAAGCAAAAGTATTTGAACTAAGATTTTCTTGGTCATCAAAAGGTGATAGCACAGTGCCAACTATTCTAATAAACGAAGAGCCACTTTTTGAAGCATCAAAAAAAGAGAGAGACCAGAAAAATAAGGAAAAACTGGATAAGCTTTCTTCCTCTTTTTAAAATTGAACTATAGTTAATTTGCAATAAAACATTACCTTTAAATGTACTATATATAGTGTGGAAAAATATGACTATACAGTATAAATCATCACAACATTGTAAATCAGCTATACATCAATAAAACTTTAATGATGACAAATAAATAAATCAAAAATACAAACAAATAATGAATATAACAAAACAGAAAAAGACCCCCAAGCATAGCAATCAAATTCATGGTTACCAAGGGGAGAGGGAAGTGGGGAAGGAAAAGACAGAGATAAGGGATTAAGATGCAAAAACTGCTATGTATAAAATAATTGGAAAAATTGGAGAACATGCATATAATGAGTGTTTTCTGATATCTGATGATTGGCAGCAGAGGACCATGACCTGTGAGTAAAGGGATGCAATTACTGGTCCCTTATATAGGGTGATTGTGGAAGTATGGAGAACACAATAGTTATGTTGAGATGAAGATGCAAAATCAGATCAGGAAGAGCTGAGGTGCCTGGAATATACAGAGCTGAGTACTAGGTGGAGACACCTAAGCAGTCCAAGTGATTACATATCAACATGAAGTTTGAGAAGTCAAGTGATTTCTAAACTGTACATATTAAGGTGAGATTCCAAAAGGCCAGGTCAAGAACAGCCACCAGGGAAAGAGAAACTACCAAGGATCTGCACATGAAAACTACCAGTTCACACAGGGCTGTGACACATTCAAACTCCATCAAATCTTAGGAGGAATCTCATTCAACATCTGAGACTTTCAATGGAGTCAGCAGAAGAGAGAAAAACTTGCCCCAGAGGAAAGAATCATTATACTCCACTCTAACAGAGCTAAACATTAACTCTCAAAAGATTAAGCCAGTTTGCAAGTACATAAACTGCCTGCCAAGATAAAACTCAATAGTGTTTGAAGAAAGATAACCCATCTGTATTCAACTGAAAAATGTCCACAATGTCCATCCAACATCCAAAGAAATATCTATTTGTGGTTTGAAGAAGCAAGAGGTTACTCACAAGCATGGGAAAAATAAATCATCATTTCTAGACTAACTTTACATTTTTCATTTTTTAAAAGCAAATAGACACTACAAGAAAATAAAATAGTGAATGTGCAGACAAAGACAATAGAAACTAACCGTACATATGTGCCAAGAGACTTAAAATGTTTTTCTTAATTTAGAAATTTAAAAGACCTAAGGAAAATGTACCAAACACACAAAAAAAGGTAAGAATGAATACAGACTTTATGAAAAAAATGTTGTGAGCCAGAAGAAAATGAAACAATATATTTAAGGGCCCCCCCCTCCCACACACACACACCCCTACACACCAAACTAAAATACTTTGTCAGGCCAAAACAATTTTAAAACTGAAAGTAATTCAGGATTTCCTGAACTTTCTGGCAATGATCCAACTAAGCTTGATTACCCCACAGTTAAAAGCTAATATCTTATTATATTCCAAAAATGATACAAAAAAAATCTTATCCACAAAACATAAACAAACACAAAGATTTTGAAACCAAAGTTGTGGTTACCAAAGAAGAAACATTGCGGGGAGGGGAGGATAAGAATGGACATTGGGATTGGCACACACACAGTATAGAAAGTTGATAAGTAAGAAGAACCTACTGCATAGCACTGGAAAATGTATTCATCACTCTCTGAAAGCCTATACAGGGAAAGAATTGCAAAATAATATATGAATATGTGTATGCCAGGTTAATTTACTTATCCTGTACACCTGAAAGTAACACAACTTTGTAAGTCAACTGTACTCCAATAAAATGTATTTTTAGTGGAAAAAACAACTTGAAAGTACTGCAAAGAGACTAAAATCAGATGCTGAAAAGCATTAGAATCTCAAGAAATGGGCAATTTTCCCATTTTATAACTTCTACTTTGAAGAAAGGCCCCAATCTACAACGTTCAAATAGAAATCTTGAAAAATAACCCACAGTTTTCTGATCTAAAGAACAAAAAGACAGAGTTTAAGACAATAGTCAAAGGAAATTTGGGGTTTCTTAGCAGAAAGGAACCAGCCAGTGAAAGCTGGACCCATGTTCTTTGTACCAACTCTGTCCATGTCACTGAGCCTGAACCATGCTGGTGTGAGAAAGATTCCAGTATCCAAGAGAAAGCTAAAAAATGAACTCATATTTATGTTGGTTTGCAGAGTTTTGCAGTTTTACAAAACCCTTGTTAATTGCCTGCTAAAATATATTTTAAAAAAGAATAAAATCATCTCTCTTAAAAGAAATATAATATTCAGATATCTTTATAGCTTAATATCACAATATCCAACCAAGATAGAATGCAAAGTTCCTCAACACATGAGTGTACCAGAAAATCATTGTGCCATGCTTGAAGTGATAACAAAGAGTGGTTATGAGTTCTGCTCCCTCCTCAGCTTTTTAGGGTGTTTGGGTACCTTGGGTTGTAACTTTATTAGCTTTACTAGCTGTACTGCCTCTCCTGCCACTTGATCCTCTCCATCTGTTTTGTGCATGTGGCACACTTAGGTAAGAGAGAGTTTTTGGCCTATCCACTGGTACCACAACTCTGTTTCGTATCACTGCAGGACATTGAGCCAAAGAATTAAACAGAAATATCAAAACAATAAAACTACTAGGAGAAAATGTGAAAAAGCAGTTTTATCTAAAACATAAAAATTAAAAAAGACAGTAAAATGACAAAAACTAAAGTGGGTAAAATGTACACACTTGAAACTAGCTGATAAGTTACTGTGAGGTGCAATGGGTTAAGAATCTGGAATTTCTTATTAGAAAAGGAATGAAAAAATACAACACCTTTTAAAACTGCACCTCACAAAATCAAATACCTCGGAATACACCTGACCAAGAAGGTAAAGGACTTATATGCCAAGAACTATAAAACTTTAATCAAAGAAATCAAAGAAGATGTAAAGAAATGGAAAGACATTGCATGTTCAAGGATTCAGCAAGCATTGTTGGGGAACCTGGACAGCTGCATGCAAAGAAATGAAATTAGAACACACCCTCACACCATGCACACAAATAAACTCAAAATGGCTGAAAGACTTAAATATAAGACAGGACACCATCAAACTCCTAGAAGAGAACATAAGCAAAACACTCTCTGACATCAACCTCATGAATATTTTCTCAGGTCAGTCTCCCTAAGCAACAGTAATAAGAGCAAAAATAAACCCATGGGACCTCATCAAACTGAAAAGTTTTGCACAGCAAAGGAAACCCAAAAGAAAACAAAAAGACAACTTACAGAATGGGAGAAAATAGTTTCAAACCATGCAGTGGACAAGGGCTTAATCTTTAGGATATACAAGCAACTTATACAACTCAACAGCAAAAAAGCCAATCCCCCAATGGAAAAATGGGCAAAAGACCTGAATAGACTGTCCTCCAAAGAAGATATACAGATGGCCAACAAACACATGAAAAAATGCTCAGCATCGCTGAGTATAAGAGAAGTGCAAATCAAAACTACCATGAGATATATACCACCTCACACCAGTCAGAATGGCCCTCAATAATAAGTCCACAAATAACAAGTGCTGGAGGGGCTGTGGAGAAAAGGGAACCCTCCTGCACTGTTGGTGGGAATGGAAACTGGTACAGCCACTATGGAGAACAGTTTGGAGATACCTTAGAAATCTATACATAGAACTTCCATATGACCCCGCAATCCCACTCTTGGGCATCTATCCGGACAAAGCTCTACTTAAAAGAGACACGTGCACCCGCATGTTCATTGCAGCACTCTCAACAATAGCCAGGACATGGAAACCACCCAAATGTCCATCGACAGAGGATTGGATTCAGAAGAGGTGGTATGTATACACAATGGAATACTACTCAGCCATAAAAAAGGATGACATAATGCCATTTGCAGCAACATGGATGGAACTAGAGACTCTGATACTGAGTGAAATGAGCCAGAAAGACAGATAAATACCATATGATATCACTTATAACTGGAATCTAATATCCAGCACAAATCAACATCTCCACAGAAGAAACAGTCATGGACTTGGAAAATAGACTTGTGGCTGCCTGGGGGGAGAGGGAGGGAGTGGGAAGGATTGGGAGCTTGGGCTTATCAGACACAACTTAGAATAGATTTACAAGGAGATCCTGCTGAGTAGCATTGAGAACTATGTCTGGATACTCATGTTGCAACGGAACAAAGGGTGGGGGTAAAAATGTATACCTGTAAGGATAACTTGATCCCCATGCTGTACAGTGGGAAAAAATTAAAAAATAAAAGAAAAAAAAGAAAGTGTGTTTCCATGGACAAGTTTGGTTTTCAGAGAAAACATTTTATTTCCAAAACTGAATTTTAGGCTTACACACAACTGTGATTAAGAAAATAATTTTTATGAGAAAAAAATAACATATCCCCCAGGAAGCATTGGTGGTAAACCAGGGAAAAGAGGCAAAAAGCCAGCATGTGGAGAATATACAAAAGTCCCATTTTTGATTCAAATATCATGCCCATCCATTTCTACTATCCCTGAATCACTAGACACTGCCAGATAAAACCACTGAAAATGTGAGATTTAAACTTATTATAAACAGTTAATGTTTTCATGTTTCATGTCGACTTGTATTTTGTAGTGTCCTATAAGCACAATTTATCTCTTCACAAATGTTTCATTGTTTATTTCAAGTAATTTTCCAATTTATCACAATCTTTTAAATTATTACAGTTATTTGTATTTATAGCATGAATATATTTTTCATTTGCCAAAAATATCAGTAAATATTTTTGTTATTTCTGGCTTTGAGAAAGAAAAGTCAGAAGGATATAATGTCTATTATTCATAGGAAAGGTTAAATACACCTTTAAGAAAATATTTTACTAATTAGGAAAATAACTGTAGGTTTTTCAAGACAAATTTTTCTATTAAAGAACTTTGAATATTTCTAAATATGCATATCAAAATGAGACAATAAATTTTTTAGGAAAAGGATGCTTTCCCCCAAGAAGTTATATACAATCAGAAATATACCAGTCCATTCATAAAATAAGCTGAATATTTTGTAAAGCATACATGGTAATTTGTCTCATATAAAAAGCTCAGAAATTTTTTTTATTGTCTGATGAATGTTTTACTGTCTTAAAAATGTTTAACAGGTTGTCTGTATCCGTATTCAAAAAAGGTTCATACATTGGCATTTGGTTAATGTATGTCATGTCTATTTTTTATACTTCTGTCTCCATTTTTTTTCATTTCCTTTGTTCCTTGTAATTTTGTTTTTGTTGTTAAAGAACAAGACTGCTTTATCCTGTAGAGTTTCGTATTATCTATATGTTAAGACTTGCATCCCTGTGAGGTTGTTGAATAATTTCCCCTGTTTAATAAGTGCTGATAAGATACTGGTTAGTTTTTTTGCTTGTTTCTTTGTTTTAGTGACAGTACTTTATAGATATTATTGTATGCTTCCATCATGGATAAATAATGTCTGATTATCTATCATTTTCTGATGTCAGCAGCCATTGATAGATCCATTGCTTAGATCCATTAATTCATCAGGTCTGCAAAAACTGTTGTATTTTTTTCCTTAGTGAATTTTATTACATTTACAGGTGTACAATAATCATGACAACCAAACCCTAAAGAACATTTTTGAAGTGATCACGATGGTGCACCAATGATTCATCCATTTGAACAGATTAGATTTATGATGTGTCTATTTATCCAGTAATGAACCTGCAGGTGTTTGTTGAGAAAGAGTGGCACATTCAGTAGATGTTAAAGCACATTAAATGAATTTGTGATTAAAATAAATTTGTAAATGTCCTATTATTGATTTCAGTAGTGGAGAATTAACTGAGTTTTGATATAGATTCAATTTGCCAAGGGGATTGACCAAGCAATATGATGGGTTTTTAAAAAAAAAAATCTTCCTAAAGTTTATTCAACAACTGTTTTAAAAGATGGTGACTATAATAATGAATCAAGGTAAATGATGTAAAAATGATGAAATAAGGCCAACTTTGAGTATATCACTGTTACATGCATAGTATCATCAACGGTCTAACAAAATCCTGCTGACTATAAACAGAATGAGTTACTATACTTATAGCTTGCATATTTGTGTAAAATTGTATTCTATGTTGGCACCCCAAGTTTCAGTGGGATGGTACAAGGAGGTGGGGCCTTTGGTAGCCAATTAGTTTATGAGGGCGGAGTCCCTCCAGGAGGAAGAGAGCTCCACTTTTTTTCTCTGTTTTTGTCGTGCAATGACGCATGAGAAAAATGACCCTGTGTGAATCAGAAACATGGCATTCATCAGAACCTGACATTGTTGCACCTGATCCTTTAGAAATATGAAAAACAAATAATTACTGTTTAAGCCAACTCTTTCAGAGTATTCTATTGCAGCAGTCCAAACTCACTAAAGCAGCCACCCCTATGGATTTTGAGAGTAAGATTTCTTTCTTTTGTTACTTATCTGGTAGTAAAGAGTTGCAGATATTTCAAGAAAAAAGCATGGCACTAGGCAGAGTTAAATTGTCAAGGAAAACTTTATTCAATACTTTGTGCTAAAGGTCAAGATTATTCCAAGGACAGAGATTGAACTCAGCTCCTCTGAAACATAAGGGGGGTGTTTGTAAACAGAGAGTGAACTAATTATAAAGTACTCCAAGTCCCTACCCTGAAGGGTGGGCTTCTGTGCTTACTATTTAGCCGTAATGGAAGTTAGGGTCTACCTTTGCATAGAGATTGGGATAAAGGTGCCTTATCTTTCTTGATTATTACTTTGAGGATGGAAGGCTCCCAGGTTTTTGAACAACACATTACTAGGTTGTAAAACTTTCACATATCCAAGGGACAGAGATGGAATTTATATTTTTGTTTTCTTATGTAACTGCTCCAAGAATAAGGTAATGAAGAAAGAAAAAAAGTTACCTGAAGTTTAGTTGAGCTGTGGGAGTATTAAGCCCCTTTTCTTGCCTGTAAGTATTTGACAGTAAGGCAAAGCCCAACAAAATTTAAATATGTTGACCTGATAATAGATGCACTGCTGATCATTCTACCATTAGGACTATACATGAAGAACATATGTATTAATGAAGCAGCAAAAATAAAACCTAAACATTTCTCACCATACCTTATTAACACATAATAATTCTATAAAATGAGGAATAAGTACAATACAATAATAACAACTCACAGCGTCTGGTGTTTTTCTACACGATAATTATAGTATATTTTCTGATGCTATCATAAGGTTAACAGTGTAAGTGGCTGGAAATAACATTTGGGCATGCCAGACTTTCTCTACTGGCTTGACATCCCACCCAGACACCAGATCCCTGAACACATTTACAAGGCCACTTATTTCTTATTCTCAAGCCTATTATCCAGTGCAAAGGTAAAGAGATTTTATCAAAATGTGGTGCTATATGCTGTATGGCATTAGGATGGTAACTAAATACATTCTAGAGTACCTGATATTACTTATTTCTCAGTGAACATATGTCCTATATAATATAATTTGCTGGCTGTGAGAGGTCTTGGTCTCAGTTTTGAGTCTAAAAATTATTATACTGTATGACACTGTATAAACTAATGCCTTTATGTATGAGTATCTTATACATAAAATTAACCATGGCACCTACTTTCATACATGTTCTGAGAAATACATGATACTTTTGTATGAATGCTAATTACAGTTCCAGTGCATATTAGGTGCTCAAAACACGAGCTCTCTAGCTAGTAATTGAAACAAGTGATAATAGTAGCAACAGTAATACTCAAAAACATCTCAAAATATTTCTTACACTGCACTTTGATATTGTGTTTAATTCCTTGACTGTCTTATTTCAAATATGTGACCTTTATGTGTAATATGGTTGGTTGAAGTCTTTGATGTCTTTATTCTATCTGTAACATTCCATAATCTTGAATAATGTAATGAGAACCTGTTTTTCCTTCTTGACTAGCAAACACTATGCATTTTTATTTTTATTGCTCAAATGAAGTTATCACATCTGTAGTTGTATAATGATCATAACAATCTGATTTCACAGGATTTCCATCCCACAGCCCAAGCACACCCCCCACCCCCAAACTGTCTCCTCCGGAGACCATAAGTTTTTCAATGTCTGTGAGTCAGCATCTGTTCTGCAAAGAAGTTCAGTCTGTCCTTTTTTCAAATTCCACACGTCAGTGAAAGCATTTGATGTTGGTGTCTCATTGTATGGCTGACTTCACTTAGCATGATAGTTTCCAGGTCCATCTATGTTGCAAAACATGCCAATATTTCATTCTTTTTAATGGCTGACTAATATTCCATTGGGTATATGTACCACCTCTTCTTGATCCACTCCTCTGTTGATGGACATTTAGTTTGTTTCCATGTTTTGGCTATTGTAAATAGTGCTGCAATGAACAGTGGAGTACATGTGTCTTTGTGAGTTGTGGTTTTCTCTGGATAGATGCTGAGGAGTGGGATTGCTGGATCAAATGGTAGTTCTATGTTTAGTTTTCTGAGGAATCTCCATACTGTTTTCCACAGTGGTTGCACCAGTTTACAATCCCAACAACAGTGTACTAGTGTTCCTTTTTCTCCACACCGTCTCCAGCACTTATTGTTTGTAGACTTTTGGATGATGGCCATTCTGGCTGGTGTAAGGTGGTACCTCAGAGTGGTTTTGATTTTCATCTCTCTAATAGTGACGTTGAACATCCTTTCATGAGTTTCTTGGCCATCTGTATGTCTTTGGAGAACTGCCTGTTTACATCTTCTGCCCATTTTTTGATAGGCTTGTTTATTTGGTATGGAGCTGCAGAAGGTGCTTATAAATTTGGGAGATTAATCCCATGTCAGTCAATTCACTTGCAAAGATTTTCTCCCAATCTGTGGGTTGTCTTTTCATGTTGTTTCATGTTGTTTAGGGTTTCCTTTGCTGTGCAGAAACTGTTGCTTTGTAGTACCATCTGAAGTCCGGGAGCCTGATTCCTCCAGCTCCATTTTTCTTTTTCAGGATGTCTTTGGATATTCTGGGTCTTTTGTGCTTCCAAACAAACTTTAAAATATTTTGTTTGAGTTCTGTGAAAAATGTCCTTGGTAATTTGATAGGGATTGCCTTGAATCTGTAGATTACTTTAGGTAGTACAGTCATTTTGATAATACTGACTCTTCCAATCCAGGAGCATGGTATATCTTTCCATCTATTTGTGACATCTTTGATTTCTTTCATCAGTGGCTTACACTTTTCAGAGTACAGGTCTTTTATCTCTTCAGGTAGATTTACTCCTAAGTATTTTATTCTTTTGGATGCAATGGTAAACGGGATTGCTTCCCTAATTTCTTTTTCTGCTCTTTCATCGTTAGTGTATAGAAATGACATCGATTTCTGTGTATTAATTTTGTATCCTGTGACTTTGCCAAATTCGTGGATGAGCTCAAACAGTTTTCTGGTAGAGTCTTTAGGATTCTCTAGGTATAGTATCATCTCATATGCAAATAGTGATAGTTTTACTTCTTCCTTTCCAATTTGGATTCCTTTTATTTCTTTTACTTCTCTGATTGCTGTGGCTAGGACTTCCAGAACTATGTTGAAGAGTAGTGGTGAGAGCAGACATCATTGTCTGATCTCAGTGGGAATTCTTTCAGGTTTTCACCATTGAGAATGATGTTTGCTTTGGGTTTGTCATATATGGCCTTTATTATGTTGAGGTAGTTTCCTGTTTTGGCCATCTGTGTGTCTTCTTTGGAGAACTGTCTGTTTAGATCTTCTTCCCATTTTTTATAGGCTTGTTTGTTTTTTTGGTATGGAGCTGCAGAAGGTGTTTATAAATTTTGGAGATTAATCCCTTGTCAGTTGATTCACTTGCAAAGATTTTCTCCCATTCTGTGGGTCGTCTTTTTGTGTTATTTAGGGTTTCCTTTGCTGTGCAGAAACTTTTCAGTTTGATTAGGTCCCATTTGTTTATTTTTGTTTTTACTGTCATGACTCTAAGAGGTGGATCTGAGATTTTGCTGTCGTTTATGTCAGAGAGCACTTGGCCTATGTTTTCCTCTAAGAGTTTGATACTGTCTGATCTTCTATCTAGGTCTTTAATGCATTTTGAGTTTATTCTTGTGTATGGTGTTAGAGAGTGTTCTAATTTCATTCTTTTCCATGTGGCTGTCCAGCTTTCCCAGCACCACTTATTGAACAAGCTGTCCTTTTTCCATTGTATATTTTTGCCTCCTTTATCATAGATTAGTTGGCTGTAGGTGCATGGGTTGAATTCTGGCCTTTCTATCCTGTTCCACTGATCTCTATTTCTGTCTTTGTGCCAGTACTATGTGGTTTTGATTTTTGCTTTGTAGTACCGTCTGAAGTCCATGAGCCAGATTCCTCCAGCTCCATTTTTCTTTTTCAGGATGTCTTTGGATATTCTGGGTCTTTTGTGCTTCCAAACAAACTTTAAAATATTTTGACTTCTGTGAAAAATGTCCTTGGTAATTTGATAGGGATTGTATTGAATCTGTAGATTGCCTTAGGTAGTATAGTCATTTTGATAATATTAGCTCTTCCAATCCATGAGCATGGTATATCAGTATATCTTTCCATCTATATGTGTCATCTTTGATTTCTTTCATCAGTGGCTTAGAGTTTTCAGAGTACACGTCTTTTGTCTCTTTAGGTAGGTTTACTCCTAGGTGTTTTTTCTTTTGGATGTGATGGTAAATGGGATTGCTTCCCTAATTTGTTTCTGTTCTTTCATTGTTAGTGTATGGACATGCCATCGATTTCTGTGTATTAATTTTGTATCCTGCAACTTTGCCAAATCCATGGATGAGTTCTAACAGTTTTCTGGTAGAATCTTTAGGATTATCTAGGTATAGTACCATGTCATCTGCAAATAGTGATAGTTTTACTTCATCCTTTTCAGTTTGGATTCCTTTTATTTCTTCTACTTCTCTGATCGCTGTGGCTAGGACTTCCAGAACTATGTTGAAGAGTAGTGGCGAGAGTGGACATCCTTGTCTTGTCCCTGATCTCAGCAAAAATTCCTTCAGATTTTCGCCATTGAGAATGATGTTTGCTGTGGGTTTGTCGTATGTGGCCTTTATCATATTTAGGTAGGTTCCCATTATGCCCACTTTCTGAAGGGTTTTTATCAGAAATGGGTGTTGGATTTTGTCAAAGGCTTTTTCTACATCTGAGAGAATCATATGGTTTTTATTCTTCAGTTTTTTAATGTGGTGTATCACACTGATGGATTAGCACATATTGAAGAACGCTTGCATCCCTGGCATAAATCCCACTTGATCATGATGTACTATCCTTTTAATGTATTATGGGATGTGGTTTCCTAGTATTTTGTTGAAGATTTTTGCATCGATGTTCATCAGTGAAAGTGGCCTGTAGTTTTCTTTTTTTGTGGTGTCTTTTTCTGGTTTTGTTACCAGGGTGATGATGGCCTCATAGAATGAGTTTGGGAGAATCCCTTCCTCTGCAATTTTTTGGAATAGTTTCAGAAGGATAGGTGTTAGCTCTTCTCTAATTGTTTGATAGAATTCGCCTGTGAAGCCATCTGGTCCTGGACTTTTGTTTCTTGGGAGTTTTTTAATCACAGTTTCATATTCAGATCTTGTGATGGGTCCATTCATCTTTTCTATTTCATCTTGGTTTAGTCTTGGAAGATTGTACTTTTCTAAGAATGTGTCCATTTCTTCTAGGTTTTCTATTTTATTGGCATATAGTTGCATATAGTAGTCACTTATGATCCTTTGTATTCCTGTGATGTCTGTTGTTACTTCCCCATTTTCATTTCCAATTTCATTGATTTGAGTCCTCTCTCTTTTTTGCTTGATAAGTCTGGCTAGGGGGTTATCAATTTTGTTGATCTTCTCAAAGAACCAGCTTTTCATTTCATTGATCTTTTCTATGGTTTTCTTTGTTTCTATTTCATTGATTTGTGCTCTGATCTTTATGATTTCTTTCCTTCTACTAACTTGAGGTCTTGTCTGTCCTTCTCTCTTGAGCTGCTTTAGATATAAAGAATATGCTATTTCTTAGGCAATCTGTGAATTTGTCCTTTACCCTTTTTGTAAGATATAAAATCAGAGAATCTTTATTAGGAACAGGCCATCTACATAAAATAATTCACTCTTGGATAGCACTTTATTCTCTTTTGTGGTCATGGTCCACTGTAATACTTTTGAAAGAATTCAATATATTAGGAGGGAATGAGAATACACTAAGTGCATCTCAGGGCATATTAAAAATGTTATGACTTTCCTAAGTAGAAATAGAACATTCCTAAGTAGAAATTCACAAAATTATTTTGAGGAAATTGATAGAAAAAACTGCATTTATCTTACCAGAATAATGAAAATCAAACGATAGTATTTTCAAATTACCTACCTTACAATAACTTAGTATACAAACGTGTGTACATATGTGTGTTTATATATATGTATGTATATATGTAACATAGAAATTTGAAGTTAAATTAATAAAGAAGACTTGTTTTTGTTTTTTGTTTGTTTGTTTGTTTGCTTGCTTTTCAGGGCTACAATTGTGGCATGTGGAAGTTCCCAGGCTAGGCATTGAAATCAGAGCTACAGCTGCTGGCCTATTTCATAGCCACAGCAATGCAGGACCCAAGATGTGTCTGCAACCTACATCACGGCTCATAGCAACACCAGATCCCCAACCCACTGAGCAAGGCCACGGATTGAACCTGCATCCTCATGGATATTGGTTCAGACTCATTTACACTGCCCCACAACAGGAACTCCCAGAAGGTTACTTATTGGAGTGTTTATATAGCACACAATTGCATAGAGTTGCATGATCAATATCCAATCAACCTCCCTTGATAAATGGTGGTCTAACACCTGGAAGGTCTATTCATTAAAAAGAAAAAGTAATAACAGCAAAATTGTGACCGGAGCTTTAGATGATAAATTATAATTGTATCAAATGAATAAAATACCCAGGAATAAACTTAGCAAAGAAAAGTGAGATATCTTTACACTGCAAATTATAAGACATTAATGCAGTCAATTGAAAAAGTTAAAAAGAAATTAATGGATATTCTGTGCTCACAGGTTAAGTCCTAGTATAGTTAAAACACCTATGTTAGCCAGAGCAATATACAGAGTCAATGAAATCTCTATCAAAATTCCAATGGTATTTTTCACAGATGATGTGTACAGAACCTAAAAGGACCCAAATAGTTGAGACAATCTTGAGAAAGACAAAGCTGGATGCTTCATGCTCTTTGATTTAAAATTATATTACAAATCTACAACAATCAAAACAATATAGTATTGACATAACAACAGAGATAGATAAATGGAATAGAAGAAAAAAACCAAAAATAAACCCACATATCAATGATCAATTAATTTATGACAAAGGAGGCAAGACTACAAGGCAGAAAGTATAGTCTCTTCAATAAATATATTGGGAAAAATGAACAGCCACATGCACAAACAAAACTGGGCCTCTTTCTTATATATAATACACAAAAATCAACTCAAAATGGTTCACATACTTAAACACAGACCAGAAAACAGAAAATTCCTAGAAGAAAACATTGGGGGTACATTCTTTGACCCAAGAATTTGACAATGATCTTGGCAGTGATTTTTTGGATTCAACAACTAAAGCAAAGACAACAAAACAAAATTAAACAAGTGGGACTACCTCAAACTTAAAAGTTATCATTGCAAAGGAAACAATCTAAAAAATGAAAAGTCAATCTATGGACTTGGAGAAAATATTTGAGAATCACATATCTGACAAGGAAGGGGTTAATATCCAAAAGATAGGTGAGTTAGTCTAAGTCCTACCTTCACGGGGCACTCTGTTCAGACACACTTGATAATCTAAGGAGTTACTTGCTATTTCATGCCATGGAAATCCAGTACTTTCCACTTAGGACCTTCCAAAAATACCTTAGCTGCCATTTTTGGTGGTCTTGTTCTTGGAAACACTTTGGTGCTCTGGTCTGTTTCATTCATAGTTGTGTGAAGGAACATCATTCTACTTTAGGTACCTCAAGCAAAAATATATTTAGTGTAGAGAATTGCTACTTACAAAAGCATCAGAAGCCATGGGGGAGTGAAAGTCACTAGATTCTTCTGTGTTATTTTTTTCAGTTGTGATCTAAATAACCAAAAGTTTCTCTCATGACACATCATAAAGTGACTGGAAAACTCCACTGATTATTAAGGTGTTCCTAACTACATCTGTAGTTAAAAGAGAATAACTTGCTGCTCCTACAATGTGTGGCTACAGGAACCAACTTAAGGGGAGGAAATAATTCTGTGAAATAAAAGGAAAAAAGAAAAGTATAAAAAATAACCCTCTATATAGACTCATGGATGTCCACCTCAGGGCTATGATAACAAATGACACATAAAATACAAGAAAGACTGTTGTGCTTTGATTCATATTTTCAGAAATATTTTCCAAATGACTCAATGCAAAAGATACTTTCATTACCCCGAGAATGTTACAGCAATCTAGCAGACATTACCCTCCTCCTCCCACATCTTAAAGACTGTCAAAGGAATACAGATAAGGAATCAGAGTCATAACCTAATGACATACCTCTGTACTTGCAGAAGACATGGGAGAGAAATATTAGTAAGTTTAATTTCAAATTTTAAAAAAGAAAACGCAGACATCTGATTTTGTTATTCACCTAATCAATACCCTTTAGTAGGAGTATTCCCACCACTCCTAGGATAAAGCCTCAAATAATTAAGGGAGCCGCCATCCAGCCTCAGTTCCCAATACTCTCCCCTTGCTTAAGATGTTCTAGTCCTAGGAGACACCTTTCAGTGCTTCAAATTCCTTATCCATGTTCTAGCTTCAGGTCTCTGCACATGTTTGTCTCCTCTATCTGCAATACTTCCTCCATTCATTCCTCTTCTGTCTCCTTCTACTCCCCTTGATCTTCCAGTTCTCATCACTTCTTCAGGGGAGGCTTCCCTGACATTCCAGACAGGGTCAGGTCCTCCTCTTACAAGTTCTTATAGAACCCTGATGTTTCCTTTATGGCTCTTACCTCAATTTGCAGTTTGCTATTTATAGGCAGGATTAGTAAGGTCTGTTACCACTCCTCCTAGACTGCAAGCTCCCAGAGAGCAGGACTCTTGTCTGTCTTGCTACACCATGGCATTACTAGGAGTTTGGTAAACATTTGTGAAATAAATGACTGTTCCCTGTTAATGAGAATGGACCTTAGCTCAGCACTAGCTCCATTTGCCTCTCCATTCCAATCCATGCCATCAGATAAGCAACCTCAATGACTACCGATGACTCAGCCCACAGTTCTAATCTCACTGTCCCTTGATCTCCAACACTTGTAAACCTCTGACCACATGCCACTTCACATGGCATTTACAGCTCTTAAGTGTCCTAGACCACTCCATACACATGAGGTTGCTCCACTTCAGAAGTCCTGAACTCCACTGGCCCATTCTCTGGCTACAACCTCTCACCCCTATGACCTATGAGTTCTCAGAATACCCACGTCTCATTCTCAAAAAATGTCTCTCCCTTTGACTTCTCCCATTCTTCAATTCATTGCCACCTTACTGCTTAACTCCCTATCATGTCTAGATGCCATGGTCCATCACTTCATGCACTTATGTTAGCAGCCTCACTGTTGTAATCCATTTTAATCTGCCATTTGTCTGAGCTACTATGAGTTACCATGGGCCACTCTACACTCAATACTTCTAGAACTTCTCACAACAGCTAAAGAAGGTAGAGACCACCACTGCCCCCTTTTACAAATAAAGGAAAGGATTCTTTTCTGTCTTCTTAGGGCCAAGCCCATGGCATATGGAGGTTCCTAGGCTAAGGGTCAAATCGGAGCTATGGCTGCTGGCCTATGCCACAGCCACAGCAATGCAGGATCCAGGCCACTGCCTGCAAACTACACCACAGCTCAAGGCAAAGTCAGACCCTTAACCCACTGAGTGAGGCTAGGGATTGAACCTCAAGGACACTGGTCAAATCTGTCTCTGCTGAGCCATGATGGGGACATCAAGGGAAAGGATTCTTAAAGAGGTGAAATAACTTGTCCAAGACCACACCAAAAGTGGCAGAGCAGGGTGTGGTTGGGATCTGAACGAGATGTGTCCAACATCAAGGTCTGTGCTCTGAACCAGTTGGTAACTCTGTTGCTCTGAGGAAATAAGGGAGAATAAAACTGGAGGGAAGCAAGCAAGTGTGAAGACTTGGAGACCCAGGCAGCAATCCAGCTGGGAGCTAATGGTGAAGTAAGCCAAATCTCTCAGAATATCACAAATAACTTAAACTAAAGGGCCACCTGCTTCAGGCTTGTGACTTCACAAGATGGACCTGGTGGGCTTTGGTTGAATATGGCACAGCGAGGTATGCCTAGAAGAAACCAAAAAGAAATCAGCAGTTTAATACAGTCTTTCTTACTACAATTTGTACTTTATCTGGAAATACATGTATATACTGGTATTTCCAGGCACGAGGCCATGCACTAAATGCTTCCACGTGCCTGGAAACTATTAGTCTCAGTCACACTTCCAACTATGCTGTGAGCTATTCTCCCATTTTATAAATGAGGAGAGACAGGTACAGGAAGCTCAGGGAAATTGCTTCATAACCCAATTAGCTAATGGTAAAGAAGGGATCAGAACCCCAATCCACTGCTCTCCTAGTCACCGTGTGGGGGTAAGGGTCACACCTCACACACTACACCCAGGATGTGGAGACCGCAGGAAGAGGAGTGGGAGGATTAGACCAGGTTGCATCTCTTAAGCCCCACGATTCAAATTTAGCCAGAGCAGCAGGCTGACCAGCACGTCTGAAGCCAGTGCCCAGATCTGCACTGACCACAGACCAGTACCCCCAGGCTGATGGAGTACCTCAGCATTCCCTTCCAGTCACGCTATGCCCAGACAAGGGCTGCACACAAGCGGGTTCCTGCCCACCACGCCCCTCCCAACACTGCAGTTTCACCCCAATTCCTGGGATCCTCTGATTTTTCAAGGGATCCTGTCCACCCTGATCCCCTTCTCAAAAAAAAACCTCACCTGAAGCTGTCAGCTAGAGCTCTGCTATCATCCTTACCTCAGTCCACCACGATTACCTGAGAATTCCCTCTTGCTCTTTCCTCCACCCCACACACGCAAAACACACCACACAAGCAAAGAAACCAAGTGAGTCCCCAACCCACTCGTCCCTTACTGGCACTACGGTGGTCCCCAAACCTCCAACACACTTTCTCACATTTTCAAAGATATCCTGCCCTCTTCCATTCTCAAAAAATAGCCTACCTTGAAGCCTTCCGAGGGAGCTCCCCTGACATCCTTACCTCAGTCCCCCTCGCTCCTGGAGTCCCTCAGCATTCCTTTCCACTCTACCCCGCAACCCATGCACGCAATGCCCAAGCATGAAACCTCCACCACGCCCGCAAGCGCCTCAGGCAAGGAACCCAATGCACACAACCTACACGCACTGGGCTCAGGCACCGTGTCCATGCCCCGCGCCCGCTCCTCCACACACTCACACATTCGCGCGTTCCCCCCCTTTCTTGCCATCGTTCCTGCCATTTTCAAACGGATACTGTCCACACTCTTCACCTTCTCAAAACATACCCCGCCTTGAAGCTGTCCACAGGAGCTCCGCTGACATCCGTCCCTCCATCCCCGTCGCTCCTGGTGTCCCTCAGCACTCCCTTCCACTCTCCCCTCCGCCCCACGCACGCAACGCCCATGCACACAACCTCTACCACCACGAAGGTGACACCCGCAAGGAACCCTCACATGCACACAACCAAGAAGCCCTGGTCTCAGGCAACCGGGCCCCGCCCCTTCGCGGAACTGGCACATTCCCCCATACCCCCCCAGGTCCTGCTAGCATTCCGCCTAGTTTCGAAGGGACCCTGGGCACCCTCTTCCCATCTCAGAAAACTGCCCAACTAGCAGCTGTCAGCAGCAGCCACCCTGACATCCTGAACTCCGTCCCAGGGGTCTACTGTCCCTCAGCATGATGCCCTCTGCTCTCCCTTCCTCCCTACACAGACAACCCTCAGGCATGCCACCCCCCCAGGCACTGACCTCAGGCAAGCGGGTCCCCACCCCCCTCGCCACCCCAGGCACTCTCTCACTTCCTCATCCTCCTCACCTTCCTGACAGCTTTCCTGATTTTCAAAGGGATCCTCTCCACCCTTTTCCTCTTCTCAAACACACCCTATCTAGAAGCTGTCCTCAGGAGATCTGCTGACATCCTTACCTTGGTACCCTGCCCTCCTAGTGTCCCTCAGCATTCCATTCCGCTCTCCCCTCCGCCCGACGCATGCCAGCCACCCCAAATACATATGTGCCACACGCTAATGGGTCCTCGCCCCCCTCACCCATCCCAGCAGTGACCCATCCCACCCCTATTCCTGAGATCTTCCCTACCCTTTTCAAAGGGATCCTCTCCACCCTCTTCCCCTTCTCAAAACATACCCTACCTTGAAGCTATCCTTGGGAGCTCCGCTGACATCCTTCCCTTAGTCCCCCTTGCTCCTGGTTTCCCTCAGCACTACCTCCCACTCTCCCCTCCCCCACACGCACGCAACGCCCACGCACGCAACCTCCACCACCACGCAGGCGACGAAGGCACACAAGCAACCCCCGTGCCCTGGTCTCAGGCAAGCAGAGCCCCGCCCCCTCGCCGAACTGCCCCATTCCCCCATACCCCCCAGGTCCTGCTAGCTTTCTGCCCAGTTTCCAAGCGATCCTGGGCACCCTCTTCCCCTTCTCAGAAAAAGGTCCAACTTGAAGCTGTCAGGGGCAGCTCCCTTGACATCCTTCCCTCCGTCCCCCTTGCTCCTGGTGTCCCTCAGCACTCCCTTCCACTCTCCCCTCCGCCCCACGCACGCAACGCACACGCACGTAACGCCCACGCAGGCAACCTCCACCACCACGCAGGCGACGCAGGCACGAAAGCAACCCCCATGCCCTGGTCTCAGGGAAGCGTGGCCCCGCCCCCTCGCCTCACCGCCCCATTCCCCCATACCCCTCCCCCCAGGTCCTGCTAGCTTTTCCCCAGTTTCCAAGGGATCCTGAGCACCCTCTTCCCCTTCTCAGAAAACTGCCCAACTTGAAGCTGTCAGGGGCAGCTCCCCTGGCATCCTGACCTCAGTCCCCCAGGTCTAGTGTCCCTCAGCATGATGCCCTCTGCTCTCCCTTCCTCCCTACACAGACAACCCTCAAGCATGCCACCCCCCAGGCACTCACCTCAGGCAAGCGGGTCCCAGCCACCCTTGCTACCCCAGGCACTCCCTCACTTGCGCATCCTCCTCCCCTTCCTGCCAGCTTTCCTCTGTTTTTCAAAGGGATCCTCTCCACCCTCTTCCCCTTCTCAAAATCAACCCTATCTTGAAGCTGTCCCCAGGAGCTCTGCTGACATCCTTCCCTAGGTACCACTCCCTCGTGGTGACCCTCAGCATTCCCTTCCGCTCTTCCTCCCCCCACACGCATTCCAGCTACCCCCAATACACATGAGCCACACGCTAATGGGTCCTCGCCCCCCTCACCCCTCCCAGCACTCACCCATCCCACCCCCATTCCTGAGATCTTTCCTCCCCTTTTCAAAGGGATCCTCTCCACCCTCTTCCCCTTCTCAAAACATACTCTACCTTGAAGCTGTCTGAGGGAGCTCCGCTGACATCCTTCCCACCATCCCCCGCGCTCCCGGTGTCCCTCAGCACTCCCTTCCACTCTCCCTTCCGCCTCACGTACACATCGCCCCCGCACGCAACCTCCACCACCTCGCAGGCGACTCATGCAAGGAGCCCTCACGCACGCACGCAACCGCCACGCCCTGGTCTCTCGCAAGCCCCCTCCCCACACTGTCCCATTCACCCATACCCCACCTTGTCCAGGCACAGGGCATAGGTAGGTGTGTTTCCACCACTCCTTTCCCACCTTGCATTCCCACATTCCTGCATCTTACCCCCCCCCCCCCACTGACAGCTTTCCTGTTACTTTCAGTTGGATCCTGTCCACCCTCTTCCCTTTTTTGATAATCCTAACTTGAGGTTGCCAGCAGAAGCTCCGCTGACATCCTTCCTCATTCCCTCACACATTTTGTCCCACAGCATTCTCTTCTGCTCTCCCCTATGCACAGAGACATACTGCCCAGAAGTAAGTCCCCAACCCCTCGCCCCCACCCACACTCGCGCATTCTGCCCCGCCCCTTCCCACTTGCTCATTCCCCCCCTTCCGGAATTCTTTCTTCTGATTTTCACATGTATCCTTGGCACCCTCTTCCCCTTCTCAAAAAATAGCCTAACTTGAAGCTCTCAGTGGGAGCTCCGCTGAAATCCTTACCTCAGTCCCCCATGCTTGTTTTGTCACTCAGCATTCCTTTCTGCTCTCCCCTCCGCCCCATGCACGCAGCCTCCACCACAGCCCAGGCACCACAGGCAATTGACCCTTGGCCATGCAACCCCCAGGCAGTGCCAGCACTCAAGCGCTTCCCCGCCCCCCTCGCCCCTGCCCACACTCCCACATTCCACTATTCCCCCCCCTTTCCTCCCACCTTTCCTCCCATTTTCAAAGGGAATTTGTCCACCCTCTTCCCTTTCTCATAAAATAATCTAACTTGAAACTGTCACCTGGAGCTCCGCTGATATCCCTACCTCAGTCCACCATGCTTGCGGTGTCCCTCAGCATTTTTAAATCCGGTAGGGTTAGTACTTAAAAATTCTCACAAGTAGCTTCCTAGGAGGTGTTCATCCAGTTTCTCAAAGGCCATGATCCTGAATACGGGTCACAGAAGTCATCTGCTAAAAGCTCTGGGAATCAGCTTGCACCTTAGTCACTCTGAGTTATGTGATGAATATGAAATTGGCTTCCATTTCGTACTGGGCAAATATAAGTTAAGGATTGTGTATTTTATATACTGTCTATGAATCCTCTGTTTTCTAATGAATATTTAACACTGGGCTGCAATCTAAGAAAGGGTTGATAATCTTGCACTTCTTTTTCATGCTGTATAAACAGGGCACTTTGACTTAAAAAGCAAATACAGCAAAGGCTTAGAAATCACATTGTGTAGAGGACGTTTATATGTCTGAATTTCACGTTGCATATCTTAAATAATTATTCTGTGAATATACTCTATTTTTCTAAATTTTTTTCCATCAAGGAGACATATCTGGTACAATATAGCTAAATGTTTCATCTCTGCTTGTGCCTTGTTACAAAATGCCATGATTTGTGATTTGGTATTAAGATGGTATTGAGATACACATTGACTGTTATATATGGTATGATACTTCAAACAAATCTTCAAATCCTTAGAGTGTCCTCAGCAAGCTTTTTGACCTTGAATACAATTGAGGAAATCATTATAGATGAGTTAGAAATATTTAAATCCAGAAATTACATTTAATTCTCCATTTTTTTTGTTTTTAATCTTAAAACATTATATCACATTAAGTAACTAAAGCAAAAATGATAAAGGATATTGTATAAATGGCCATGGGAAACCAAGACTATATTTTATATGGGAGTTCAGGAAGTTTATACAGTGAATCCTCCGTATAATTCCCCTGATGGTCTCATTTAACACAAATCCATAGATTTCTATCCAGAGTTGTAGCAACCACTGGAAGGGTCCATATGTAATTCAGGACTTAGCTCATCCTGCAACACCCATTTCTTTTTCTCATATCTCATCACAAACAAGATTTATAGGGCAGAGTGTGCACATGTAATAAACATATAATATACATGTAATGAACACTATGCCCAGTGAACAGAGCTTGATTATGCCATCAAACAAATGTAATGTAGTAAATAAAGGGTTTCCATATTGTAACCTTATACTGAATCAATACATCAGTGTTTCAGTGATGATTAACTAGTGGTGTATACTAGAAGACAATACATAATTTCATTCTTTCTTATTTTATAGAGATCTGTGAGTTCTCATACTTAATTCCAGGGGAAATAACAAAGATACCAAAGAACCATGTGCCCTCTGTGCTTACTAAAACATTTGCTCTGGCTGTCTATTCTTAACCTAGGGTCATTAATCAATAATTTTGTAATGAATTAAAGAGAACAAGATACAATGCCAAATAGGAACTAAGGATTTTGTCACAATATTAGTATAACTGATATAGAATATTTTCCTTGGAATGTCTCACATTTCATGTCCCTAAACTGGGGAATTTAGAAGAAAACCCTTTGGGTAAAATTTGATGAGATAATTAGTAGGGAACTGGTCATTGGCCAAAAGTTTCATTTCCTAGTTTTGTCCATTTTCACTAGTATCTGCCCAATGGGTGAAGACCTCTCAGTGGAACCTGAGACTATGAAAGGGTTTTATTGATGTTATGCTCCTCTTCCATAGTGGAGAAGGAATCAACATTGCTGACCAGTGTGTTGTTCTCCCATAGAATCATTTCAACATAATGATACCTTTTGGTGACTATGGTGATCTTTAAGAACTTGCCTAACCTCACTTGGCTGGTTAGTAGTAGAAGGAGACTCTAGAATGATGGTTCTTTGTTTCTTCACTTCAAAGGATCCTGTTTTCCCCTGCAGACGCCTATCCAAGGGACTTTCTAGATGACTATGCCTTGGCATTATGGAAGCTTTCAAAACCAGGCAATTGTGTTCCAATCTCAAGGTGTGTACATGCATCTTAGCTCATTCCCAGATACGTGCACACACTCTCCTCTCATTATCTGAGATGCGCTTCCTTTCTGCTCTGTATTCTCCCTCATTCTCTTCTATACTGTCTTATCACTGGAATCCTGGTCAAGATTCACTAAACTGAAATACACTAATGGTGAATAAGCACTGTTAATGCACTATCTAGACTTCTCTCAATTTCTGTAAACACAAACACAACCTCCGGTAATGATCTTGGAGCAACATCTCCCATCCTCCAAGATATTTCCTTCACTGCTTTTATAACATAAAGTGTAACAATCTCCTTACTCTTTGGACCAATACCAAATGTTTTATTCTATATTTCTCTTGAGTAAATATGGCATTCTCTTTATCCTCCTTCTCTTTATAATAGAGAGCTAGATAAGAAACATTTTGTTAAAAATTTGCCAAATTGACTTACCCTTGTAGAAAATATTGGGTAACCCACCACATAGTTTTCCACTTAAAAAACTTCCAAAAATTATAACACTGGGGTACAGTATAATGAGGAGAGGGACAGAATTTTTTTAAACACTAAAGATTTCATTGAAACAACAATGTGTCAATTACTTAAAAATACCAACCAGTATTTTGTGGGTTACACAATTCATTTTTTATTTCATTGCTTAATTTTACATATGAATCTACCACAATTGGCCAAATGTCCTATCTCCACTTGTACCTTGATAGCTCACTACATTTTCTTGCTAGATAGTATTCCATTATATGGGTGGCTACAATAAGCCAAATTTCATTTTGGATAAATCAGATTCATTATGTAAATATCTAGAAGTGTGATTGGAGGGAAGTCATGAGGACCTTCAGCTTTGCTGATAGAGAGGGGCTGATTTGATTCAGAGTGGAATTTGAAGAATCCCTATTCACAGGGTTGTTTTCAAAACAAAATGATCTCAGCGGCTTTTCTGGGAAAGGCCAAAGTTGTAGAATCTGTGAGGCTCTATACTGGTCCAATACTGGTTGGTAGAACCATCAGACTAGCACATCAGCTGCAGATTTAATAGAGAGATCAAGGTCAATAATCAGCCATTTAAGAAATGCAAATTAAAACCACAGCAGGGTGTCATTACACATCAGCTAGAATGACTTTAATCAAAATAACTGCCAATACCAAATATTATTATGAAGAAGCTGGAACTCTTATTTTTCTATGGGGATGAAAAAAAGCTTTGGAAAACTTTTTGGTAGTTTTATAAAAGGTAGTTTTATGGTCTCTCCTCTCACCCCAGAAATTCTATTCCAAGATATCAATCCACGAAAAATAAAAACATATTTATAAAAATGACACTCTTACACAAAATTCATAGCAACATTATTCATGTAAGGCCAAAAAGAGAACAATCCAAATGTCTATCAATTGGTAAATGGATTAAAAAAAATCCATACAAATACTACTCAGTAATACAAAGGATATTTTTTTTCGTTTTAGTGCCCATACACCACGTGGCATATGGAAGTTTCCAGGTTGAATTGGAGCTACAGCTGCCAGCCTATACCACAGCCACAGCAATGCATGGTCATTAAACCACTTAGTGGGGCCAGGGATACTATTTGAGTTCATTAACCACTGAAACATGAAGGGAACTCTAAGGATGATATTTCTAATACATGCTACACCATGAAAGAAACAAAAAGAAAATTGTTGAGCAAAAGAAGCTATGCATAAAAGTCTATACATTACATGAGTGCATTTATATGAAAATTCCTAACATGGCAAATATATGACACAGAATGTAGATCACCAGCGGCTTAGAGGTATAGGAGGAATTGAAAATCAACCAGAAATGTGCACAAAGGAAATTTTTGTGGTGATATAAATATTTACAACTGGATCGTGGTTACGTTTGCACAGCTCTGTTTATTTACAAATATTGACTTTGTAAAGTTACAACTTTGGAGCTGTATACAGATAATGGTATGGTTGCATAATTCAATAGACTTACTAAAAGAATAAATTACTGAAATTATTTCACTTGCAATTCATTTACTTCCAATAGGTAAATTTCATGGTATATATGTAAATAAAGCTATTAAGAACATCATCAATTAACAATTTTTTTAATGTTATGGCTAGCTCCCAATTTATCCGCCATTATAAAATGTGTAGCATCAATTTGTATTTATATAATATAAATACCTACATTTAGTTGAATTTTGTATAATGAAAATATGAACTAAACACAATTTGATGTTATATAGTTGCATGTAGTTGTTGGGAGTATAGGTCTTTGCGTTAAATTTGTTTTGAATCCTAGCTCTTTCACTTATTAGCTGGTAGATTTTGGCCATTGCTCTTTTCAAAGTTGCCACTATCTTATCTGAGAATTGGCTTAAAATTCAAATGCTATTTGTTTTGGGTTAAAAAAGGGATTAATATAATTTTAGAAATAAATGATGCCTATAAATTGGTTAACATACTGCTAGAAATAGTGTACTATATAAAAATTATAGCAGACACAAATCATTTTTTCCATTCTTTTATATTTTCACTTAAATTAATTCACAAGTCATAAATGGATTCTTCATCTCAAAACTGTGGTCATAACAGATGATACACATATCTTCCTCTTTTCAGAATGATGAAGTTTGACCTTTGTCTAGGAATTGCTTCAACTTTGGTTTTTCATGAATTATAATCTTATTCTTGTTTTATGCTAATGGTCTTCATGGTTTGTCTCTATTGTCACAAGGAGGTCACAGCGAACAGTGTCAATGCCTATTGAATATCAGAAGCTACTAGGCTGTAGGGAAATTTTCTAAGTCTGATGTGTTGGTTTCTGACTTTTTTCCTTCAATCTATGGCTAAGGTGCTCAAGTCAGAATTCATAAATACCACCCAGTCTTCTGGCACCATACAACTTGTCCTTGTAATTTGTTTGCTGTTACATTATGTTTTTCTAATTATATGTGGCCTTGAAGAGATGTTCAGGCTCTGAGTATATAGAATGAATCCTAGTAGGCTATGAATATATATAGTAGAGCACACATGACACCATATAATCCACACATCCCACCTGTTCTCTTCCTCACTCTCTTTTGGTCTTCTATCTTACCCCATTCATATTGGCATCCTTCTTTTTCATCCTTGATGCCACTTGTGCCTCTAACATAGAATTGTTTGGCCTGAGACAATAACTGTTTTGATTACCAGCGTAAGGAGATGTTCTCTCTCATTTCCTTTAATAAATTACAAGATTACCCTTTTCTATTTACAATGATAATAGTGGTGTCCACACATTTTTAAACATACTAAATTCACAGAACAAGTAGTATAGGCATTTAAAAAAATTTTTAATGGGACATATTTTAAAAGGTGACTGATAAATGGAAGTAATTGACCAAACTCAAGTATTCTGATCCAGAAGAGAGAGGAGGTGTTACACAGACAGATCTGGGGAATACTTAATAGTTTTATAAAGAAACTTCTAAAGATTAAGAAAGTTATTCAAAAATACCCTTCCAAATGAGGTTGTATTCATAACATTATTAGTTTGCACAGCATAAGAGAAAAGAAAAGAAAAAAACAGAAACACTTTATAACGTAACACTGAGTATTATTTTAATGTTTACTGTTTGGGATTTTAAATGAAGTCAAATATTTTCTGGAATATTACTTGTATATACCAGGTAAATGGCTGGTCTAGAGAGCCAAAAAATTTTATTTTATTATTATTTTTTGTCTTTTCTAGGGCCACTCCCATGGCATATGGAGGTTCCCAGGCTAGGGGGCTAGTTGGAGCTTTTGCTGCTGGCCTACGCCAGAGCCACAGCAACGTAGGATCTGAGCCGCATCTGCGACCTACGCTACAGCTCATGGCAATGCCAGATTCTTAACCTGCTGAGGGAGGCCAAGGATCGAACCCACAACCTCATGGTTCCTAGTCGGATTCATTAACCACTGTGCCACGACAGGCACTCCGAGATCCAAACAGTTTTAATACATTAATTTCAAAGAAGGATTATCGTTCTTCATTGGAAATGCCCAGTTTTGTTACATGCAGTATATAAGCAGTAATGCATTAATTTATTATCAAATCAGTTAACCCAGTTCTTTTTGGGGAAGACAAGGAAAAATGGTTACAGATATTAAAGTATTGTCTAGGACTGTATTAGATGGCAAGGGAAGGGCAATTCCTTGGGTGAGATTTCCTACAATTATACTTCCAAAATTATGTTATCTCCTCTATTTGCCTGAAATCTAATATATTGTTGATTATATATTGCAAAAAAAATAAGTTTTAAAAAGCAGCCATTTTAAATCATTAACATTCATCCTCTAATTTTCTTTTAAATTCCTGTATTGTATTATTTGTCAATTTACATAATGCTTTGCCATTTTAGCACACCTCTTCTATTTGCTTCTGTCAAGCTTTCTTTCTTTTCTTTTTTTTCTTTTTTCTTTTTTGTCTCTTTGGCCGCTCTTGCAGCATATGGAGGTTCCCAGGCTAAGGGTCAAATTGGAGCTGTAGCCACCAGCCTACACCAGAGCCACAGCAACACATGATCCGAGCCTAATCTGCAACCTACACCACAGCTCATGGCAACGCCAGATCCTTAACCCACTGAGCAAGGCCAGGGATCGAATCTGCAACCTCACGGTTCCTAGTCAGATTCTTTAACCACTGTGCCACGATGGGAACTCCCAAGCTTTCTTTTATGTCGTCATTGACTACTGTATCCTTCTTGATTTCCATGTCATGATTCTCTCAGATTAGCTCATTAGCAAATAAATAGCAGTCATTAATTGAGTAGTAAAATATGTAATGAGCTATTTTTAAGAACAAATAAAATACACCTTAGTTTCATTTTCTGTGCATTCCACCATCAAGTACACATCACTTTTTCAGTCATACCCCCTTACCAGGCATGTTGAACTCAAAATTTTCATCTTTGGCCCTCTCTGTCCTTATTCATATTGATTCTTCTGGGATTGCTCCATTTTTTCTTTCTTTTTCTTTTTTTGCGAGAGGAGGCCTATTATCTGAATGTTTGAATCAGTGGCACCATAGAATCAGAAAGTGAGAATGAATGTAGTTTCAAATAAGGCTAACACACTTGATTTGAAGTATTTAAGTATGTTATTCCTTACGTAAAACTGAATCATTTTGCTCTATACCAGAAATTAACACAACATTATAAATCAAGTATAATTCAATTAAAACAACTTCTTAAAAGAGAATGTCATTCCTGATCATACTCTAGGCTTTAACAATCTTCTTATGAATACTAATGAGCAACCAGGAGATTAAAGGATATGTGACTTAACTTTAATTTTCACCAGTGTTTCGTGGCTGACAAGAAATAGCAGTAGCCTTACAAACCTGTATAAGAAATAGTTTCTATATACCTAGACTTTTCCTTTATTATAAAATTATAAGGCAGGATTTTTTTAAAAAAATAAATTCATTTTTGAACATTCCATTTTAAGTCAGTTGAATGAAGGAAAACCCAGAAGATAAAGACTTTCTTGTGAGGCTTTATTTTCCCCTTGAGATGCTGTAAAAGTTCTGTCATATCAAACCAGGCATCTAGTCTGATCCAAAGAATGGGGTTGGGAAGAGAAGGCAATGCTGGATACTGATGAACCAATTCTATTTTTTTTCCTAGATGAAGTTATTTGCTGTTTCTCTAGTGAGTCCCACTCTGCTAGCAGGCCCCTTCCTCTTTCATAGATAAGCATCAAGTGTTGCATGGCCTGATATCATGAGTCTTCCTGTAGAATGAGACATACTGCATTAAGCAAAGGAACTCAGACTTCTAGTACCAATCCTGAAGCCTACCTTTGAAGTCTTCAGTTCTGCTAAGAATTATTCTAGTGTTTATTGAGTGCAGTTTCAGTTATCACCTACCTCTGAAGATGTCTAGATTCTTTTATGCTGCCTATTTTTTTAAATCTTAATTTATGGTAAGATTACTTAACCTGAGTCTAGTCCACTAAAAGGTCTTTAACCATATAGTACAGTATTGTTAATTATAGCCACAGTGTTACACAGTGGATCCCTAGATCTTACTCATCTTACGTAACTGGTACTTGTTGAATGACAACTCCCCATATGATCCAGCAACCTCACTTCTGGGTATTTATAAAACAGAATTGCTAGCAGGACCTTAAAGGCATATTAATACCCTCCCCATTCTTTGTATTTGCAAAAGGATATCTGGTCAATATTGAGCATCTTGATGCAAAACTTTATGTACTTCCACTTAGGGCCAACCATTAGCATAGAAAGGATACAAAGAGTAGGCAAAGTGATGGCTATCTCTTCAATCTTCAGACCTAGTGATAGAAGTAAGCAATTATTTGAGGTTGAGTGCTTTCTCCCTAAGGGTTTTTGTTTTCAGTTCAAACAGTGTTTATTAGCTTTTCTTTTAATATGAACATGAGAAAGAAAAAACACATAAGCTGTAGCATTCTTTTACAAATAAAACTTCAATCAATACTCGAATCTTCAAGCTCCATAAACAATATTTTTGAGATGGTAGATTGTAATATTTTATATGCCATTTTTATCATTTAGGTCTCTGTCCTTTAAAAATGATGGAAGCTGCAGCACTCAATATAAAGTGAAGCCTTTCTATAAAGAGAGAAAGTATTCCAGGCCCAGAAATGCTTTGTTTATAGGCAAAATTCTTGAAGGTAAGAGGAGAAAGATTTTGCATAGTTGAAAACACTAGTTTTTAAAAAATATTTCAAGTTTAGGTGACATTATTACCAATCTCCTAAAAAACTGATTACTAGACCTCCCTGTTTTTTAAAGCCTGAGATAAGTAAGGGTTCCTAAGATTTGTATGTTTCCTCTCAAATGGCAGAACTTGAAATGAGATACCTACAGCCATGTTAAATACATAGGATAGAAAATCTGTTTCATATCACCTATTTTTATATCACTATTACTATTAGGGTCCAGTTCCTTTTAGATTTTTACAAGTGAATTAACACTGCTCTTTATAATCTCTTTACCAAATCTAGAAAAATGAACCTTAGATGATCAAAGAAGGTAGAGAACCCAGCCCGGTGAAGAACTATTTTTAAAAAAGGAGGGAAGGTCTGTCAAGATATAAAATATTCCCTGAAGTCTTAGTGCAACCTTAAGCCTTGATACTCGTAAAAGTATAAGTGCCACACACTTACAAAACACCACCTGAAAGTTTAATTGAATTTTTCCCAAACTCACCTAGTTATGTAAATTTCAAATAGTAGGCTCTCAATTTTATTTTTTTGTGACAGCTATTGTTTGCCATTTTCAAGAGGGGCTGAAACAAAAATTTAAAACCAAAAGCTCAATGCTCAAAAGCCACAAAACCAAGCTCAAAAGCAATGCAACCAACTTGTCAAGTGATATCCTGTCAGTCAGTAGCAGTAATACTTTGGCAGCAGTGTTCTGGAGTGTCCAAGTACAGTATATTAAAGCTGAAAATTGCCCTAAGACTTCTGGGACTCACTCTCTTTCATTACCCGCTTGTTAACTACTGGACCTCCAAGTTGGTTGGAATTATGAAAGTACCCTTTAATACAAGTATTTAACAAGGGGGAAATCATCAGGAAATGAGAAGCACTATTATAAGTTCACGAGAAATGCAGCATAGACCCAATGGAAGTAGACAATAACATAGTTTCTCTGCTTCTGATTCCCAATATGCTAATATGCTAAGTAGGGCTTGCAAAGAATTTAAATAAGTGTTATTCAGCAGCTTTTTTGGTTTAAACTGATTGCCAATAATGAATAGCAGCTTCAATAATATAATAGGGGGGAAGAATCTTCCAAAACCTAACAGTCCTTTGCTAAGTGGCTAGTTGCTAAGGACTGCTAGAGCAGTCCTTTGCTAAGTGGCTTTATGAGTAGTTAGGAGTCCCATGTTTTAATGGTAATGTCACATTAATTATAAAGGAATATGCAGCAATATAGAGAAGGGCAAGAAAAATTGGAAAAATGCAGAAGTTATATATTCAGTGTCTTTAAAATCTAAAGAAAACCTATTAATTAAAAAGTCACATAGTTCACTGCTATCAGCCTACACAGTAAGTAAATATCTCTGTGTTAATTGGGAGCTTTTAGCTTTGGAGTGGTTTTTGTAACTTCCTTTATATTAAAAAGAGAGAAGAGTCTGTTGCATTGACAAGGTCCCATTCTTTCTTATGAGCATAATCCTCACTGTCCTTGAATCTTTTGAATTCAATGTCTTTCTTTCAGGTGAAAATACTAACTTTGCTAGTTTATGAGCAGGAGAGGTGATATATCTCCAGTCTTTGTTTTAAGGGGATGATTATGTTACAACCCCTCACTTCTCTCTTAAGAGAGGATGACATTGGAGCACTGAATACCAAGGAAATTATTAACTCTGAAAGACTTCCTCAGGGCAGCTCTGCACAAGTCTTTGTATTTGTCTTCACACAATCTGGAAATGGCCTCGAGGTGCTGTGCTCTTTTTTCCTAAGAGGAGCAAAAAGAAAGTTCATGTTGTCATCTGCTAAGGAACAAAGGTCAAAGTAGTATTAGCCATAAGCACTGGCAGGAATATTCATATTAAAATGAAGTAGCTCCAGAAATTGCCTTTCCATCTCATTCATGTCCTCAACTGTAATGTCCTTGAGGACTTGGCAGTAGTCCACATTCCTTACAGCCTGATTGTCCCAAACCTTGGAGGCAAGAAGAACAGTTCCCAAGACAATTCTTTTCCAGTTACTGAGACAAATGTCCATCTCAGCATTAAGTTAAAGGCCTTTCTAAGTAAACCAGAGTTACTATTGCACATCCAGCTGTTAGCTGTGTGGCACTAAAAAGACTACGAACTAATATAAATGAATTTCAGGATCATGCTTAAAGTATTCCTCTGGTACCCTTGCTCATGTGAGTGAATATGGTTGCTCATCAAAAATATCCAAGAATCAAATTGTAGTTCTATTTTTAGTTTCCTGAGGAATCTCCATACTGTTTTCCACAGTGGTTGCACCAATTTACAATCCCACCAACAGTGTAATAGGGTTCCTTTTTCTCCACACCTTCTCCAGCACTGATTGTTTATAGACTTTCAGATGATGGCTATCCTGGATATTGTAAGGTGGTACGTCATTGTGGTTTAATTTGCATTTCTCTAATAATGAGTGATGTTGAACATCTTTTAATGTGTTTTTTGGCCACCTGCATGTCTTCTTTGGAGAATTGTCAGTTTAGATCTTCTGCCCATTTTTTGATGGGGTTGTTTGTTTTTTTGGTATGGAGCTGCAGAAGGTGTTTATAAATTTTGGAGATTAATCCCTTGTCAGTTGATTCACTTGCAAAGATTTTCTCCCATTCTGTGGGTCGTCTTTTTGTTTTGCTTAGGGTTTCCTTTGCTGTGCAGAAACTTTTCAGTTTGATTAGGTCCCATTTGTTTATTTTTGCTTTTACTGTCATGACTCTAAGAGGTGGATCTGAGAAGATGTTGCTGTCGTTTATGTCAGAGAGCACTTGGCCTATGTTTTCCTCTAAGAGTTTTATAGTGTCTGGTCTTATATCTAGATTCCTCAGAAAACTAAAAATAGAACTATAATTTGATCCAGCAATCCCACTCCTGGGCATCTATCCAGAGAAAACCACGACTCACAAAGACACATGTACTCCACTGTTCATTGCAGCACTATTTGCAATAGCCAAGACATGGAAACAACCTGAATCTCCATCGACAGAGGTATCAAGAAGATGTGCAGTCATCAAAACAGTGTGGTATTGCTACCAAAACAGACAGACAGACCAATGGAACAGAATAGAGAATCCGGAAATAAACCCTGACACCTATGGTCAATTAATCTTTGACAAGGGAGGCAAGAACATCAAATGGGAAAAGGAAAGCCTATTCAGCAAGCATTGCTGGGAAACCTGGACAGCTGCATGCAAAGCAATGAAACTAGAACACACCCTCACACCATGCACAAAAATAAACTCCAAATGGCTGAAAGACTTAAATATACGACAGGACACCATCAAACTCCTAGAAGAGAACATAGGCAAAACACTCTCTGACATCAACATCATGAATATTTTCTCAGGTCAGTCTCCCAAAGCAATAGAAATCAGAGCAAAAATAAACCCATGGGACCTCATCAAACTGAAAAGCTTTTGCACAGCAAAGGAAACCAAAAAGAAAACAAAAAGACAACTTACAGAATGGGAGAAAATAGTTTCAAATGATGCAACTGACAAGGGCTTAATCTCTAGAATATACAAGCAACTTCTACAACCCAACAGCAAAAAAACCAATCAATCAATGGAAAAATGGGCAAAAGACCTGAATAGACATTTCTCCAAGGAAGATATACAGATGGCCAACAAACACATGAAAAAATGCTCAACATCGCTGATTATAAGAGAAATGCAAATCAAAACTACCATGAGATATTACCTCACACCAGTCAGAATGGCCCTCAATAATAAGTCCACAAATAACAAGTGCTGGAGGGGCTGTGGAGAAAAGGGAACCCTCCTGCACTGCTGGTGGGAATGGAAACTGGTACAGCCACTATGGAGAACAGTTTGGAGATACCTTAGAAATCTATACATAGAACTTCCATGTGACCCCACAACCCCACTCTTGGGCATCTATCCGGACAAAGCTCTACTTAAAAGAGACACATGCACCCGCATGTTCATTGCAGCACTCTTCACAATAGCCAGGACATGGAAACCACCCAAATGTCCATCGACAGAGGATTGGATTCGGAAGAGGTGGTATATATACACAATGGAATACTACTCAGCCATAAAAAAGAATGACATAATGCCAGTTGTAGCACCATGGATGGAACTAGAGAACCTCATACTGAGTGAAATGAGCCAGAAAGACAAAGACAAATACCATATGATATCACTTATAACTGGAATCTAATATCCAGCACAAATGAACATCTCCTCAGAAAAGAAAATCATGGACTTGGAGAAGAGACTTGTGGTTGCCTGATGGGAGGGGGAGGGAGTGGGAGGGATCGGGAGCTTGGGCTTATCAGACACAACCTAGAATAGATTTATAAGGAGATCCTGCTGAATAGCATTGAGAACTATGTCTAGATACTCATGTTGCAACAGAAGAAAGGGTGGGGGAAAAAAACTGTAACTGCAATGTATACATCTAAGGATGACCTGACCCCCTTGCTGTACAGTGGGAAAATAATAAAAAAAATATATATTAAAAAAAAATGAAGATGTGGTACCTACACACAATGGAATATTACTCAGCCGTTAAAATGAACAAAATACCAGCATTTTTTGCAACATGGACGGACCTAGAAATTATACTAAGTGAAGTCAGCCATATAATGAGACACCAACATCAAATGCTTTCACTGACGTGTGTAATTTAATAAAAGGACAGACTGAACTTTGCAGAACAGATGCTGACTCACAGACATTGAAAAACTTATGGTCTCCGGAGGAGACAGTTTGGGGGGTGGGGGGGTGTGCCTGGGTTATGGGATGGAAATCCTGTGAAACCGGATTGTTATGATCATTATACAACTACAGATGTGATAAATTCATTTGAGTAATAAAAAAAATTTAAAAAAAGAAAAAAAAACCAAGAATCTATTTACATCTCTGTTTGTTTGTTTGGGTTTTTTTTTTTTTTTTTGTGGTAATACATTGCTAAAGGCCCACATTTTATTATGGTTCTAAGACTAGGCAGGCTGACTGTGCTGCCATCTAGAAATATCATTGAGCCTGAGTTAGACATTCTAGTAAGCTAACCTTGAGATAACATGGTTTAAATGGTTGCTCTTCCTCTTTTCTGGCACATCCATTTGAAATTTTCTCAGAAAATTTGTGCTTGCCCTTGGGTTGTCAGAAGTGTTTGATTCCAAAGCTAAGTCTTAGGGCATCTCCTGGTTGCTGATGTGCTGCAGGTGGTGGCGCTCACTGGCTCCAAAATCCAACTTGGCTGGTTCCATGCCAGCCAGCATGGATGCTACTGCCACTGCGACCCCAGCCACCAGGGGTCTTCCAACAGATAGACCCAGACTTAGTCTGGCTCCACTAGCTTGACACCAGCCCAGCTTGGGGCTGGTGTTGGGGACATGCAACAGATGAAAATGTTCCCCATGTGATGCCTCTGCCCCTTGCAGTCACCTCTCCCCTCGCACCCAGACTCTGCAATAATCAGCTGCCTCCTCCCTCAACAAGGTGCATTGGGCACTGGCAGCCCCAGGCTATGCAGGCACCACACTGGGCAGGCAGATGCAGCCTTGACTGCTGCTTTCCCATCCAATTCCACCACCTGCTAAGGGAAGGGCTCAGGCCCCTCTGCACCTCTGCCACCACTCAGCTGCCACCTCACATGAGCCAACTCCATCTGTCTCCATAACTGTTAGACATCATTCTGCTTACTAGTCTATTCAATGGATTTGTAAATCCTTCTCTGAAAAAAAGGGGGGGGGGGATAATAAGCAACCAGTAGGGAAAATAAGCACAACAAATAGAAAATATCCAAGTTTAAAGTTTATGCATGAGACTTTAATCATCATATATAAGGATGTACATATCCTTGTGTTAAAATTATATGCAATTTATAGAATATTCATGGGTAGTAAATATCTTAAGTATTCTTTTCAAATACTGCATTAGATATGTTTCTAAAAATAATACTCATTGCATATTACATGAGACATATATTAAAAAGTAATTTTATTTATCTGGAATTTAATTGTAACTGAGTTTCTTGTGTTTTAATCTGAAAATCCTAACCTTAAAGGGTTCTGATACATTAGATTGGTGATGATTTTTAGATATTTCTAACTTCCTCTTTGCTTGTGATATCCAAATGCCACTTTCAACTTTTTTAAATCAAGTGGATATATGATATCTAGTCAGTTTCCAGGATTTGATGCCATAAAATACCACGCTATTCCAGGGAAATCAGTTAAGACAGGATAAAATGATATTTTTGTTATGTAAAAAATAAACTGTATCCAAAGACTGTCAATAGTCAGAAGCCAAGAATCAAGGGAAATTACCAATACCCAGATGATAATCAAAATCAACAGCGATTCCTACCTACTCTCCTTTAGTGAAGAGTTGGACATCCTACTCTCAATTTCTTCTTTTTCTTTCAGTAGAGAGAATTTATGCTTTTTCTCTCTTGGTGATGCTCCCAAAGGAAGGAGCATGAAATTTATTCACATTATATCCAAATCATCTGAGAGATTTTTAAAAATTGCCTGTGGTGCCTGCTAATTATCCAGGATTTCCTATGTATTCCGAGTTAAAAAAAATGTAAGGGACAATTTAAAGAAAGGAATAGCATAGATGATGTGTACAGTTCCATGGAGACCTACAGGATGTAAAGGTCCTCACTCACTTATACAGAGACAATGATCCCAGCAAGAACGAAAAAGACTGATGAGCTTTTTCTCAGCAAAACTGGAACAGTTCCATAAGTCATGATAAAATTGTAAATGAATCATCATCACTGCATAAAATTTTTCATCTAAATTTATTAGTCCAGTAGAAATATGTAGAAGGCATTGGCTTAAAAATATGCCATTAGGAGTTTCTGCTGGAGCTCAGGGGTTTAAGGATCTGGCATTGCCCTAGCTGTGGCATAGGAAGCAGCTGAAGCTCAGATTTAACCTCTGGCCCAAGAACTTCCAAATGCTGAGGTTGCAGCTGAAAAAAGAAAAAAAAATAAAATTTTAACCTATATGAAATATATATTACCATTCTGATATTTAGAGGACACCAAGCTCAGATTGATAACTAGAAAATTGGAAATTTAAGCCTCATCTTTAAATGAGTGATTTGTATGCCTTGTCCTTTAACATGGCAAATCCATAACAAATTTCTGTAATGAAATGTGTTACCATAATGATTGTCTCAACCATACTGTTTTCTGGGCTGAGATCCCACCACTTTTGAACAATGTTCAGTACAATGTCATAGTAAGTAGAATCTAATATGAGATAGTACATTCCATCTCATACCATTTTACCTATGCCCTCTTCCATTTGACTTCCTGTGTCTAAGAATTGAGGGGAATTTACATACAGTTAAAAGCTGGATCTAGATGGTATAATGGATAGGTTTTGAAAAATGTTTCATTTGTTCTTAATAAATACCTAAGTCAAGATGTAGATTACGTTCAACACCAAAAACAGTTCCCTGATTCTTTAAATCCCCAAAACCAAGATGAATTTTATCATAAGGTCTTAACACCCTAAACATCCTCCTACCTTCAGCACTGCAGCTCTGGTTTCTAGCCTAAACTTATTTTCCCTATTTCTGAGTTTCATATAAGTAGACCCCCACAATACATATTCTCAGTCTGGTTCCTTTCATTCAGAGTTTTAAAATTCATCTGTGTTTTGATTTTATATCTACATGATATTCCACTGCATGCATATACCACAATTCTTCAAGCAACCTCCCACTAACGGATTTTTAAGTTTGGGGTTATTATAAAAAGCCTAGTATAAACACCCCTATATAAGTGTATATGGATATGTATGCATCAATTTCTCTGCTATAGAGCTAAAAGGGAAATTATTGGACATAGATAACTGTGTGTTGTATTTTATAAGGAAATGCAATCTTTAAATAATAACTGCAGTATTTTACATTACCAACAAATATGTACAAGAGTTCCCTTTTAGTCACATCCTTGATCATATTTGTTGAGGAAATTAAAAAATAAATAAATGGAAATTGGTATAAAATAATCTCTCTTTTTGGGGTCTTTTTGTCTCCTTTATGGCCACACCCATGGCATATGGAGGTTCCCAGACTAGGGGTCCAATCGGAGCTATAGCCCCCAGCCTATGCCACAGCCACAGCAATGCAGGATCCAGCTACATCTGTGACCTGCATCATGGCTCACTGCAATTCCGGATGCTTCACCCACTGAGTGAGGCCAGGGACCGAACCCACATCCTCACAGATGCTAGTTGGGTTCATTAACCACTGAGCTACAATGGGAACTCAAAAATAATCTCATTGTGAGTTTAAAATTTCACTTACTCAGTGACTAATGATAGTGGATACTTTCCTATGTACTTACTGTACATTCATATAGCTAGCTTTATTTTTATGTTTACCTGTGAATATTATTATTACTACTATTATTTGGCCTCTCCCATAGCATTTGGAAGTTCTCTGACCAGGGATGGAACTGCGCTGCAGTTGCAACAGATGCCACAGCTACAGTAATTCCAGATTCTTAACCCACTCCACCACACAGGAACTTCTTAGCTACATTTCAAAGCTTGTACCATTTACCCACTTTAATTTAGTTTTTGTCTTTTTACTGCTCTTTTTGAATTTTTATGTTTTAGATGAAACTACTTTTTCAGATTTTCTACTAGAAGTTTTATTGTTTTGATATTTCTGTTTAATTACTTTGCCCAACATCCTGCACTGATACAAAACAGAGTTGTGTTACCAATGGATAGGGCCAAAAATTCTCTCCTGCTTAAGTGTGATGCATGCACAAAACAGGTGGAGAGGTTGGAGTGGCAGGAGAGGCTGTAAAGCTAGTAAAACTAATAAAGTCACAACCCGTGGTACACAGACTAACACGCTAAAAGCTGAGGAGGGAACAGGGAAACTAAGAACCACTCTCTGTTATCACTTCAAGAAGGGTGATGATTGTCTCTCCATGCTGCCCATCACACCACCAGCCAGCCCACCACTGCCATTGCTGCTGCCACCACAGCAGCAGCCATGGGAGTGCAGGTGGAGACCATCTCCCCTTGAGATGGGCACATCTTCCCAAAGCACGGCCAGACCTCCGTGGTGCACTACACAGGGATGCTTGAAGATGGAAAGAAATTTGATGCCTCCCGGGACAGAAGCAAGCCCTTTAAATATGTGCTAGGCAAGCAGGAGGTGATCTGAGGCTGGGAAGAAGGGGTCACCCAGATGAGTGTGGGTCAGAGAGCCAAGCTATCTCCACAGACTATGCCTACAGTGCCAACTGGGCACCCAGGCATCATCCTGCCGAACGCCACTCTTGTCTTTGACATGGAGCTTCTAAAACTGGAATGACAGGAATGGCCTCCTCCCTGTGCTCCCCATTCTTGGATGTGCCATGGAGGGATCTGGCACCTCCATATGTGCACGAGTGCGTACCGGGCTTTTGCTGGTGTCGCACTCTGCTCTGTGTAAACATCTTCCCTAACTGAGTGTGTTCTGTCACTGGCTTTGCTCTTCCCCTTTCTCCTTGTATGTGTCTCAACCTGAACTATATGCTATAAACTTCAAGTTACTCATTAAAAGAAAAAAAAAAAAGAATGGCGATAATTTTCTGGCACATTCATGTGTCGAGCAACTTTGGATTCTATCTTGGATATTGGGATATTAAGCTGTAAAGATATCTGAATGCTATTTTTCTCCTAAGAAGGTTTATTTTATTCTATTTCTTTTTTATTTTAGCAGGCAATTAACAAGGGTCATGTCAAACTGCAAACTCTGCATACTAACATAAATATTCGTTCATTTCTTCACATAACTTTTTGATGTTTTCCTTGTTTTATTTTATTTTTTATTTTTAAAATGATTTTTAGCTTATTTTTTAGCCTTCTCTTGGATACTGGACACCTGCATGATTCAGGCTCAGTGACAGGACAGAGTTGGTCCATAGAATATGGGTCTGACTTTCACTGGCTTGTTCCTTTCTGCAATGCATCCCCATATTTCCTGTGACTATTGTCTCAAACTCTACCTTTTGTCCTTTAGATCAGATAACTGTGGGTTATATTCAATATTTCTATTTGAATGGTACAGACTGGAGACTTCCTTCAAAATAGAAGTTGTAAATGGGAAAATTGACCATTCCTAGAGCTTTTGATTATGTTCTGCATCTCCTTATTTTAGTCTCTTTCCAGGACTTTCAAGTTGTTTTTTTCCCTAAAATTGTATTCTTTTTAAAAATACATTTTATTGGAGAATAGTTGACTTGTAATGTTGTGTTACTTTCAGGTGTACAGGAAAAGTGAATTAGTCATGCATATTCATATACATACATTCTTTTTTGATTCTCTCCCTATATAGTCTATCAGAGAGCCATGAATACATTTCCCAGTACTATGCAGTAGGTTCTTGTTACCCAGCAATTGTGTATATAGTAGCATGTGTATGCCAATCCCACCCTCTCATTTTTATCCCTAACCTCCCCCCCAGTACTTTTCCTTTGGTAACCATAAGTTTGGTTTCAAAATCTTTGAGTTTGTTTCTGTTTGTTGATAAGCTCTTTTGTATCATTTTTGGAATCTAAGAAGATATTAGTTTTTAACTGTGGGGTAATCAAGCATAGGTGGCTCATTACCAGAAAGATCAGGAAATCACGTAATTCTTTCAGTTTTAAAATTATGTTTTGGCCAGATAAAAATTATTTTTGAGTTTTTTGTGTGTCCATATGTTAAACAGATTGTTCCATTATCTTCTGGCTCACACTATTTTTTTTTATCAGAAAGTCTGCATTCATTCTTATCTTTTTTGTGTGTGTTTGGTATATTTTCCATAGATCTTTCAAATTTCTAAATTAAGATAAAAAATTAAGTCTCTTGGCACATATGTATGGTTAGTTTCCATTGTCTTTGTGTATAAGTTCTTTATTTTATTTTCTTGTAGTGCCGAATTTGCTTTTAAAAAATGGAAAATGTAAAGTCAGTCAAGAAATGACTTATCTTTCTCAAGCTTATGGGTAACATTTTCCTACTTCTTCAAATTGCAGATCAATATTTCTTTGGATGTTGAATATTGTGAATATTTTTCAGTTGAGTCCAGGTGTCTTATCTTTTTTCAAACAGTGTTGAGTTTTGTTTTGGCAGGCAGTTTATGTACTTGCAAACTGGCTTAATCTTTTGAGAGTTAATGTTGGGCTCTGTTAGAGTGGATTATAGTGAATCATTTCCTCTGTAGTTTTTCTCTTTTCTGCTGACTCCATTGAAAGCAGTGGATGTTCAATGAGATTCCTCCTAAGATAGGATGGAGTTTGAATGTGTCCCAGCCCTGTGTGAACTGGTAGTTTTCATGGTACAGATCCCTGATAGTTTCCCTGGTGTGTGTTCTTGGCCTGGCCTTATGGAATCTCACCTTAATATGTGCAGTTTAGAAATCACTTGACATCTCAGCCTTCATGCTGCTATGTAATCACTTGGACAACTTCGATGTCTCCACCCAGTACTTGGCTCTGTATATTCCAGGCAACTCAGCCCTTCCCGATCTGATTTGTGTCTTAATCTCCACATGACTATTGTGTTCTCCATATGTCTATGTTCACCCTTTATAAGGCACCAGTAATTGTGTCTCTTTACTCACAGGTCATGGTCCTCCGCTGCTAAGCATCAGATATCTAAAAACACTCCTTATATGCATGTTCTCCAATTTTCCAATTATTTTATACATAACAGTTTTTGCATCTTAATCCCTTCCCCCTATCTTGTCCTTCCCCACTTCCCTCTCCCCATTGGTAACCATTAATTTGATCTCTATGCTTGTGGGTCTTTTTCTGTTTGTTATATTCATTAGATGATTATAGTTTTAATTTATTTATTGCTCATTTTTTAAAGTTTTATGAAAGAACAGTTGATTGACAATGTTGTGATGATTTCTGCTGTACCGCTGTATTTTTAAGATTGTATATACATTGCACATTTAAAGGTAATATGATATTGTAAATTAACTATGGTTAAATTTTTTAAAAAGGAAGAAAGCTTATCCATTTTTTCCTTATTTTTATGGTCTCTTTTTTTTGACACTTTAAAAAGTGGTTCTTTTATTAGACTAGATGGCACTATGGTATCACCATTTTGATGACCCATAGAATCCTATTTCAAATAATTTTGCATCATCTGGGGACAGCCCAAGAGGCTGAAGCCTCCCCTTAAGGAGTTCTGATTTTCTGTGTTGGACAGTGGCCACCAAATACATAAGCAAGACCATGTCACACCTACTTATACAAAAGGATTTTAAAAGGCACATGTACCCTGGGGAACTCCAGGCAGGCTGGGGATTCCACCCCTTGCCAAGACCTCATTTTTACTCCTCTGCCACAGCCATTGCTGTGGAATTCTATTTCTGCCCTCAAGGGCTTTTTATTAACCTCTCACTGCATCTGCCAGCTCCATCAGCAAGAGGGATTTTTTTAATATTGCCAAATCATCTGGGAACTTCTTAAACATCAGAATCTTGTGGTGACAATGACTTAACACAGTTCCCACAATGGATCCAGGTGGCAATCCTCCTAGGGCCAAGGTTCTCTTAGGATGGAATAAAAAAACAAAACAAAACAAACAAAATCTGGAAAGGAAATGAAATTTCTACAGATCTTCCCAGAATTCCAGCATTCAGAAAGGACACTGTAAACTGAGGGAAGGGAAAGTGAGTAGGCTGTGAGGGTTCCTCTAAAATCTCAATGGTGACCAGAAAGTCAGAGGAATGTCAGCTCCTTTGGAGCTGGACAGAAGAAACTGCACTTGCTGTTGTATTGCTGTTGTATTGGAAGAGGCATCAACAAAATGTGGCCATGTCCAGGACACAGAGCCCCCCTCACTCTGGGAGGCAGAGGAGGGAGCTGGGAGCCATTCTAGGTAGGCAGACTCTATAACAGCAGCAGCCTCAAGGACCCCTAAGGTCACCTCAGTGGGGAGGCCAATAGGAAGGCCAAGTAAACTAGACTTACTCTGACCAATACTTGGACTCCCTGCCTCTGACCTAATCTGATTTATGGTGAGTGGTACAAGAGGAGTCCTGACTGGGGAAATTGCACCCCCAAAAGTCTTTCCTTCTTCCTAATCCAAGACCTCAGGCAACCTAGCTTTGCAGGGGGATAGGGGAAATTCCCTAGCTTCAAAAGCAACTGCCTATGCGCTCTTCACAAAATAGCACTTTCCTTTCTACACCAGCTATGGGTTCCCAGCAAGTGGCCTGGAGGTGCCCTGCTGGCCATGCTCAAGGAGGGGGAGGGGGGCTCAAAGTTACTAAATCAGGAGAGGGTTCTCAAGACTGAACAGCACACAGGATGTGGGAAAGCGACCCTACCCAACCTCTGGTTCAAGCGCCTCCCTCCCCACCCCCGCCCACCCAACCCTGTGCCCCACACACTCACAAAGCTTGGAGGGTGCCCAGTGTGCAGCCAGCAGTGAGAGGTGCAAGCTGGATACCATCTGCCCCCTCTGGGTGTCCACCTAGATAACCTCTGGATGTCCCCAAATAGCCACAGAGGGACATGCATTTGCCCAGGGAGAGAGAGCCAGCACAAAGGAGGACAGAGGCAACCAAAGTCAGGAAGGAAGAGAAGAAAATCAGAAAAGGTGAAAAAGGAAGGAGAAGCAAAGTGAGAGAGGAAAGCGGAGGGAGAAGAAGAGGCAGTGGCCAGAGGCAACAAGATCATGAACATGAAAAGGAGAGAAAGGCCAATAGAGGAATCAAGGGGCTGGGAGGGAGGTGGAGGTGTGAGGCAGATGGTAAAATGCAGTAGTAGGAAAGAAGAGATCAAGAGGAGGCTTTGGGACCTGGGTGAGGAAGAAAGCAGAGAGAGGGTTGGAGGGGGTCAGGGATGCTACACACAGAGGGTATCTCTTTCTGGCTATCCAGTGCCAAGTCGGCTTGCAGTACCCCGTTCCTATGCACTCCTTCCTGGCCTCCTGGCTGCTTCCCTTGTACTCACTCCCAGCCACCAAGCAGGCCAACCCGGAGGTAGCCATCTTGGGGCAGAAGGGACAAGCTTCCTGAGGCTGCCACAGTGTGGTGAGAACTCTCCAGGGCGCCTGGTGCCCGCCCTAAACCTCAGGGGCACCTAGGTGCTCCCATGGTTGCTGGCAGCAGCCCACCAAGCCTTCCAGCCCTCCTCCCGCCCTGGCCAGGGTCTGCTCCCATGTTCCTAGGCCCTGATTTGCCCCGGCCATGCACTCATGTGCACAGCCTCAGCCAGGCGTCGCGCTTGCCATCCACCACTGCAGGCACACATCTGGTGAGCTTGGTCCAGTTGGCATGCAGTCCACAGCTCCAGCCTGTGGAGAACCTGGAGAAGAGCCAGGTCTCCCGCTTACCTGGCCAGTGGCAAGTACATTTCTTATAACCCACAGAGCATTGAAACTGCAGCTCCAGCTGGATACTGCTGGCCAGAAGTGGTGCCTCTTTTCTTCTGGATGTTCAGGAACAAGATCAGGTCATCGCCCTTGATGCTGAATTCTACTTTGCGCCTGAGGTCACTGTGCTGAAATTGTAATGCTGATGGAACCTGGTGGAGCTCTCATCCTCAAGCAGTCCAGGCTGGGCTGGCATGCAAGGCTGAACGCCTGCAGGCAGAGGAGCTTACATTCTGTGCCTGGGCACATGTTTTGGAGGAGCATCACTGCAAATAGGAAGAGCATCACCAAAGCCAGCAGCAGCTTGTTGGATTTCTTATCCATGTTCTGGATGCTGGGGGAAACCCAAGCTCCTTACCTCAATCCTGCAGCTCAGCCAGCACTGGCCATGTGCCCATACTGCCCCCCTCCCTCTGGCACCGCCTTTGTGGCCCTTTCCCCCTTCCCTCTGCACCCACAGTGCTGGTCTCTTTTTCTCGCATTTTTTCCATTCTTTCCAAAACAAAAAACTCTGATATTTCTAAATATATAATACTCCATTTTACATTGTATAAAATAAAGTGTGGATTATATTTGACAATGTACATGCAAATGTGACATTTTACAATCTCATCCCTCAACATTTTTATAATCCCAATTCCATTCAATTTCTTTCAATCGTCAATGGATAGCCATTGGTCCAATTAATATAATTGTTCTCCATTTGTCAATAAAAAAGATGTCCTTCCAGAGTTCCTGCTGTGGTAGTGGGTTAAGGATCTGACTGGAGTATTCAGGTTGGTGCAGAGGTGTGGGTTCATTCCCTGGCCCAGGAACCTCCTTATGCTGCAGGTGAAGACAAAAAGAAAAAAGAAAAAAAAGTTCTTTCACATTCTCTACTTTTGTTATTGCCATTCCTATTACCTTTCTCTACAAGAAAAAAGGATAGTTGCAGGGGAAACAATATTTATCCTTAAAATCCTGTTGAAATATAACTTTCAAGCCTTACTTTTCATGTTAAGGTGAAATAGTTCATATTTGTAATCTAGAATCACTTTAGACATAATTCATTTATATTTCTTATCACATTTATAACAATATAATGTTTCCATACCTTTTCCCTACTAGACATTAGACACCTTAAGGCTGAATGATTGAGAGCTTTGTGTGGTTTTTTTTTTTTTTGTCTCATTTAAAATTTCCTAGTATAGTCTCTTCTAGATGTTAGGTAATGGAAAAATAAAGTAAATTTTGAATGAATTAATTTCAGATCAATATCATACTAATTATATTTGACTATTTCTTCCCCTTATTACTAAATTACAGTCTTTGTTTTTGTAAACATCTCTAGGGACACAGAGGATACTTTTGTCTTTGAAACCCCCCACTACCCAATTCTACCCCTCAGAACTGTATGCACAAGGCATTTTATAAAAGCTCTAGGCATTAGCTTGCATCCTAGTCACTCTAAACTAGATGATGAGTAAGAATATATTATGAGTCTACTGTGAGGGAAAAGAAGGGTGGATTTGTATGTTTTATATACTAATTATGAATGTAAAATCTGTCCCTTAGTTTCCCAATGAATTAATATTTAATACTGGGCTGCCATATAATGAAGAAGGGGATAAAATCTTGCATTTCTCTTTTTCATGCAGAATACTTTGAGAAAATATAGCAAAGTCCTAGAGATCACAGCCCATTTCCATTGTGCATACGATGATGAAGGTGGGAAATTTACATGTTTGAACTATGTGATTTTAGATATTAAATAATAATTCTGTGAATGTATAGTGTCTCTCTTTAAAAAAATATTTTGCATCAGATAAACACATCTGGTAATCTTGGCAAAATATCCCACCTCTGCTTGTGCCTTGCTATAAAATGCAATTACTTGTGGTTTGGTGTTGAATTGGTTCATCGTTACACATGGTTCAACACTTCAAACAAACAAACACAAACCTTTAGGAAGATGGATAGAGTCCCAGGACAATCTCTTTGTCCTTAAATGTAACTAAGAGGAAATTCTTACTGATGAATTAGAAACATCAGAAATTATATTTGATTTCCCAGGTTTTTTCATCTTAAAATATTATGAGTTTAAACAAATAAATGAGCATAATTGACAGGAAATATTTTATAGTGGTCTATGAAAAACTGAGTCTACATTTTTTGTGTGACTTAAGGAACTTTATACAGGGAATCCTGAATATGTTTCACCTATGGTCTTGTATAACATAAGTTCATAGATTTCTATCCAGAGTTGTAGCAACCACTCGAAGTGTCCATATATAACTCATCCTTAGTACATCGTTCAACATCCATTTCCTCACTCTCATAGCTCATCATAAACAAGATTTTTAGAACATAGTCTGTGAATAAACAGCTAAAAAACTCCATGCTTAGTAAACAGAACTTGGCTGTTCAGACAAACAAATGTAATATAGTGAGTTATCGACCTCCCTTCTTGTAACATTAGACTCAACCAATAAATCAGTGTTTTAACATAGATTATGTAGTAGGTGTATTATAAAAAAAACTGCATCATTGCAACCTTTCCTATTTTTTTTAGTAGATCTGTGAGTTCACATACCTAATTTCAGGGAAGCTAAAAATTTCAAAGGACTATATGACTCCTTGCTTACTAAGATATGCTCTAACTACCCATTCTAAAACTAGTACCATTTATCAATAACTTAATAATAAATTCAAGGAAACAAGAGGCAATGCAAAGTATTAACTAAAGGCTTTATCCTAATGTTAGTGAAACAGATTAAAGAAAACTTTACTCCAAGTCCTCATATTTCTTCTCCCTACATTGGGAGGTAAAAAAATTCCTTTGAATAATTTAATTAGTAAGGGAATTTGTAAAAAAAAAATGTGTTTTTTTTTAAATAGGTGGGGGGGTAATATGAGGATACCCCAACTATAATCTTTCATGTCTATGAGTTTATTTTTGCTTTGTAGGACTACATTCCTTGTCTTATATTTTAACTATTATGAGTGAAGATTTAGCACCTATATTTGAAGAAGCTCATCTACACTAAAACCTGTTTATAAGTAAATGTACACAAAGAATGTTAATATGATTTTGCCAAGGATTGAACCCACATCCTCAGGGATACTAGTTGAGCTTATTAAAATATGGATTTAGTGACCTTTCTCTGGTGATTCTGATTTGTAAGGCTGAGAAAGATTCTGGTCACCTCTATCTATTCAAAGCTATGCAACAGATTTTGTTGTAATCTTACTGATCAAAAATTTTCAGAAAACAGAAAAGAATTTTTAATTAAAATTATATTTTCCTGTAATGGTATAAATAATTCTTACAGTGTCCATCAAAAGTCTAATGTATCATAATAACAGCAAACATATTAAACACTATTTTAAAAAAACCTGATCCGGAGTTACCATTGTGGCTCAGTGGTTAATGAATCTGACTGGGAACTATGAGATTGCAGGTTTGATCCCTGGCCTCTCTCAGTGGACTAAGGATCTGGCATTGCTGTGAGCTGTGGTGCAAGTCACCAACTTGGCTTGGATCCCTCATTGCTGTGGCTCTGGTGTGGGCCGGTGGCTACAGCTCCAATTAGACACCTAGCCTGGGAACCTCCATATGCCATGGGTGCAGCTGTAGAAATGAAAAAAAAAAAAAAAAAAAAAAATTAAACCTGATTCTTAGAGTGGGGGTAAGGAGACATTTGATGACATCCACTAAGTTCCTGAATAAAATACAAACATACTCAATGATAGTTGAATATGCCTTCATGTTGATATGTAAATGTATAATAAATTATATACATTATTAATGGAATAAAATAATTGAAATCATGTTTTAATACCATTCAGAATATAAATTCATTAGGACTACATATTTTTTAAATCATACAATATTAAAAAGGAGTTACAGATTTTTAAAGATACTTGTCAGTTTAACTTCACAAAGTTAGCTGAAAAAGGATTTTTGAGATCTGTAATTACAGTTCTTCAAGATGCAGTGATCCATGAAACCAAACTTAAGCAGGAAAAAAGAAAAAGGACATCAAAATATAAGAACTATAACTTAATTCTGTCCTCCATCATTGTTGCTCTGTTCAAACTTAAAATTTTTAACGTCTCTCAAGATTCCAGCTCTGTATGTAGCTCATAATACCAAGATCTTCAGCATATTTTTTAATTTAATTATTATTTTTTAAAATTTTGGCCATACTCTTGGCATGTGGAAGTTCCCAGCCTGTGCCACAGCAGTGACAACACTGGATCCTTAACCCACTGAGCCACCAGGGAACTCCCATTTTAAAAATCAATGTTTCCCCAAGCTTAGCTTCTTTCAATTCCTAGAATTACTTATAAACATACAGGCAAGCCATCTAACCTCAGCTTCTTCTAACACAATGCCAGACTATATTAACAATCTCTTCATTTACCTGTAGAGTTTTAAAATCACATTTACTTAAAGGATAGCATGAATTTCTCAGAAATCTCTTTAAGGCAGCCTTCACATCCTTATTCCTCAGGCTATAGATCATGGGATTCAGCATAGAAATCACCAGTGTATAAAACACAGAGGCCATTTTACCAGTATCCAATGAATGGTTTGTTCGAGGCTGCAAATACATGAAAAGGAGGGTTCCACAGAAAACTGACACTGCCCTCATATGTGATGCACAGGTGGAAAAGGCTTTTTCCCCATCCTTCTGATAAACGTATCCTTAGAATGGACAAAACATGTTGAAATAAGACACCAGAACCATAGTTATGGAAGAAATCAATTTTATAGCTACAGGTATAAATACTACTGTTTCTGGAAAGTAGGTATTAGAGCAGGATAATGCTAACAGAGGGACATTATCACAGTAAAAATGACTGATTACATTAGAAGAGCAGTAAGACAGAGAAGACACAAGATGAAACTACAATAGCTGTGGAAAAACTGTAGAGTGGGAGGGTATGTGAGAGAAACTTGCAGAAGGCAGATCCACTGAGATAACCACCACCATGTAGAGCAAAGGGGTACAAAAGGCTCATAGCAGTCATAGGCCAAGACAGCTAACATGAAAACCTCAGCCACAATGAAATCTAAGAACCCTCCTAACTACATGGCACATTCGTAGTAAGAGGTGGTGTGCTTTTTACTAAAACATTGCTGAGCATTGTCTACCCACCTCTAATGAAATTCAGTTTCAGCCTCATAGAGTTTCTGCATGGCTGTGGCAGTGAGATTTATTGAAGCTTTATAAACCTTTCAGAGCCTAACTCTGAAGCACAGGTGATTCTAGCATCCACAAATTGCCTTTTGCATCCTTGGGGAATATTTCACCTGGGATTTACTCCTTAACAAGGTTTCTGTCTAGGAGTTCATCCAGACACCCCAGCAGTCTTTGGGTATGTGTGTGTGGTAGTCTGGACCTACATTACTGAAGTGAGTTCAACTCTGTGACATCTGATTAAAGTGTACCTGTTAGAGTGGCTCATTTGCATTGAGATTTGTTATTGCAAAAATGTAATATTAAAGATTTAGAAACCAATAGGTTAGCAGTGAAAAGAGAACAAAGTCCATCAATAAATTGTATTTTTATTATGCCACTATCTCTGTTGTTTTTTTCTCTGCTTTTACTTCAAAGAATACAAAATTAAGATAGTCATTATTTCAAGGAATGGGGTAAAGTGGATGTTCAAAGTGTAGATTTTTTCTCCAAAAAACAATCCTCAGTAATAAAAGTATTATTTTAATTTTTCTTCATAATTGTCTTTCAAATGAGAGAAGATAGATGATAACTCCAAGAGTCAAACAGAATGTTTAAAAATAAAGCCCTTGTGTCATGTCTATACATTTCCTGTCCCACAAATAAATTTTTTGCACCCTGAATATTTTAGAGATACATGTTTACACATTAAAAGACTAAAAGAATTATGGAGAGAAGAACCCACCATGGAATAATTCTCTCTCTGAAGCTTAAGTTCTCTTGGCAATAATAATTATTTTCCATCATAAGAATTTTTTTTCCTGTAAGGCCTTACATTTAAAGCTGGAAGTTGAAGCCAGTGGCAAAATGGCATGTACATAATATGTAAATGCAGGCATATGGAACAATAATATATACTTTGTAAGAACAGAGGAAAACAAAACAGATTCACATTAAATATATGCGGATGGATACCTGGTCATGGGAGAGAGGACTGAATAAATTAAGATGAAAAATATCTGTTACAACCACTATGGAGAACAGTGTGGAGGTACCTTAGAAATCTATACATGTATATCTGGACAAAACTCTCCTTAAAAGAGACACAGGCACCCACATGTTCATTGCAGCACTCTTCACAATAGCCAGGACATGGAAACAACCCAAATGTCCATCGACAGAGGATTGGATTCGGAAGAGGTGGTATATAGACACAATGGAATACTACTCATCCATAAAAAAGAATGACATCATGCCATTTGCAGCAACATGGATGGAACTAGAGACTCTCATACTGAGTGAAATGAGCCAGAAAGACAAAGACAAATACCATATGATATCACTTATAACTGAAATCATAAATGAACATCTCCACAGAAAAGAAAATCATGGACTTGGAAAATAGACTTGTGGCTGCCTGATGGGAGAGGGAGGGAGTGGGCGGGATCGGGAGCTTGGGGTTATCAGACACAACTTAGAATAAATTTACAAGGAGAAAAAAAAAGAATTCTATACATAGAATTACATATGATACAGCAATCCCACTCGGGCATATATCCAGATAAAACTTTCCTTAAAAAAGACAAATGCACCTGCACGTTCACTGCAGGTCTATTCACAATAGCCAGGACATGGAAACAACCCAAATGTCAACTGACAGATGAATGGATTAGGAAGATGTGGTATATATATATACAATGGGACACTACTCAGCCATAAAAAGAATGACATAATGCCATTTGCAGCAACATGGATGGAACTAGAGACTCTTATACTGAGTGAAGTAAGTCAGAAAGAGAAAGACATATTCCATATGATATCACTCATATCCAGTATCTAATATACAGCACAAATGAAACTTTCCACAGAAAAGAAAATCATGGACTTGGAGAATAGACATGTGGTTGCCCAGGCAGAGGGGGAGGGAGTGGGATGGATTGGGAGCTTGGGGTTAACAGAAGCAAATTATTTCTTTTGGAATGGATTAACAATGAGATCCTGCTGTGTAGCACTGAGAACTATGTCTAGATACTTGCAATGGAGCATGACAATGGGAGAAAAAATTATGTATACATGTATGTGTAACTGGGTCCCCATACTGTACTGTGGAAAAAAAACATGTTGGGGGAAATAATAATTAAAAAAGATGAAAAATATATCAGTTTGCTTGGGCAGTTGTAGCAAAATATTATAAACTGGTTGACTTAAACAGTAGAAATATATTCTTAGTTCTGGTGTCTAGAAGTCCATGATCCACATTGCTTAAAACTGTCAAACTGTTTTCCAAAGCAAAGTGCTTTTCTATTGTCCAATTAACAATATATGTTATTTTTTGGAGCTGAACATAGGAGCTGTTATGGTACTTTGTACTTAGGAATTTAATATTTTTATTGTTATCTCAGACTGATGGATGAGGAATAGTATTTCATTGCTCATGTAGTTTCATTTTCCTGATGACTAAATATGTTTGGCCATTTTTGTTTTTATTATGTATTCATATTCCTTCTGTGAAATGTCTTTTGAGATATTTCCCTTGCTGTTATTAGGCTATCTTTCTGTCAATATTTTTTAGAGGTTATTTATGTATAGTCTATAGCCTATCTACTTACTATGACTTCTTAGTTGATAATTAATTGAAAATACATATGTACATTTTTTGGACACTGTTCCATACATATTTTTGTCTATTTCTATAATATATTGCTCTGTCTTGATTACTATAGGTTTATAGGAAATCATTGCTGTAAGCACATCAATTTTCTTCTTCAAAATCTCTTTAGCTATTCCGGTAGATCTTCTCTCTACTGTACAGAAACAGGCTAAAGCCAGACACAAGGGATTTAGTTTTTAGACCTTAATGTTAAGTCTAGAAATGCCTGCTCACTCCAAGAGCAGTCACATTTGGTAGTGATTATTAAATTTTTTCAATATTTAATTGTGGCCCCTAATTTAAAATTAAGGGTATACCTTGTTAAAAGGTATACATTTGGTCTTAATAACATAGTGTTAAGTTAAGGGATGAGCCACTCAGCTGATGAGGATAAATATTAAAATAGATAATGCTCCTTTTTTGAGTCATCTTTCCTCAACACCTTAAAGCCAGAATGTTTTCCTATTACATGTGGGAAAATTGAAGTATTTGGAAAAATCTCTTCAAAAAAGAGTATATTGGTAGTCTGAATAAAGAAGTAATTGGATAGAAATTGAAGAAATCATTACAGAGTCCATGAAGGAAATCAACCTCAAGGACTTTTAGAAATAACTGGAGGTTGAGTATATGCACTTGAGTCACTGGGGCCTTGCAACTATTGCCATTTAAGACTTCACACAAATTTTTCCAGTTTCCTAATTCAAAGCTCTTAGTGAATCAAGCCATTAATTAGGTATGGAGTGAACATAAATAATGTAAGGAAAACTAAAAGTTCTACTTTGGGAAGAAGTTTGAGCATACAAATACTAAAATATTTTCATATAAGTTGGAAGCATTATTTCTAAACTCTTCATTATTATAACTAGAATGTAAACATGTGCTTTGTGGGAATTAAGACTATGTCCAGGGACAGTGAAGTTGGGAATATTATAAGCTTTCTATTAAAAAATAAGGTGATGTTTTAGGACAATTCACATTGTATCCATGACATCAAATAGCTGATGCTATTCATCTATTATTGCCATTTTGCAATTTTGTCATCATTCAATGAAAAGGATATGTCAATATCCTTTCTTGGAAGAAAATACTACTTGGCTACTTGGGGAAAAATCACAATGCATAGCACTTTTTGTTAGTGCTTTATTTTTATTTTAAATTATTATGCAAATATGTAAATCACTTACCCAGCAGCACATAGTTAGATTGCAGAGGAAACATTATGCATTTATTTTAGAAATAAAAATTAATCGTATATTGTTTTATAAGCACAATGCTATTTATTACAGCATTTTGTAATAGTGGTAAAAAAATAAAAACCTACAAACAATCAAGTGTCCATCAGTCAAAGAATGACCAAATAAAAAGTGATTAATCTGTATTCCACAGTTGTATGCTGATATCAAAAATGAAAACAAACCTTTATTGCCCAAGAAAGATGCTCATGATGAATTCTCAAGTTAGAAAGGTAAGTTTAGTGTTTTTGATGTATTATGATTTTTTTAATCTTTTTTATTTACATATATTTTTTCTACTGTACAGCATGGAGACCCAGTTACACTTACATGTACACATTCTTTTTTCTCACATTACATGTTCCATCATAAGTGACTGGACAGAGTTCCCAGTGCTGCACAGAAGGATCCCATTGCTAATTCATCCTGAAGGCAACATTCTGCATCTATTTACCCCAAGCTCCCAGTCTGTCCCACTCCCTCCCCCTCCCTCTAGGCAACCACAAGTCTATTCTCCATTCCATGATTTTCTTTTCTATGGAAAGGTTCCTTTGTGCCATATATTATATTCCAGATATAAATGATATCAAAAAAGACACAAGCACCCACATGTTCATTGCAGCTCTATTGACAATAGCCAAGACATGGAATCAACCCAAATGTCCACTGACAGATGATTGGATTAGGAAGATGTGGTGTATATACACAATGGAATACTACTCAGCCATAAAAAAGAAGAAAATAATGCCATTTTCAGCAACATGGATGGAACTAGAGACTCTCTTCCTGAGTGAAGTACGTCAGAAAGAGAAAGACAAATACCATATGATATCATGTATTATGATTTTTTGAAAGTTCTTTCTATATGGGTGATACCACAGATATGAATAATATTAAACTTTACTTGGGGTTATGAAAATTAATAGAAATGATAGAATTTTGGGGGAATCATATATGATCAAAAAGTCTGCAATATAATATGAAATGTTAGTCTCAACACTAAAATTTATTCATGAAATTATATATGCTGATGGACAGGATCCAAAGCTAACATGGTTAGCAGAATTGATTTTTTTGGAGACTGCAACTTTATATTTCTTTTACTTTGTGTTTTACTTTATTTCATTTTTATTTAAAAATTAAAAATTTGTAGCTTTCTAGAATTTGTAATTAATACATCAAAATTGTATAAGTTTCTAGGACACAATATGATATTTTGAGATTTAGCTATATATTTATATATATAGCTAAATATGTGTATAAAAATATATATAGCATACAGGAGTTCCCATCATGGCTCAGTGGTTAATGAATCCAACTAGGAACCATGAGGTTGCGGGTTTGATCCCAGGTCTTGCTCAGTGGGTTAAGGATCAGGCATTGCCATGAGCTGTGGTGTAGGTTGCAGATGTGGCTCAGATCCTGCATTGCTGTGGCTCTGGTGGAGGCCAGCAGCTACAGCTCCGATTAGACCCCTAGCCTGGGAACCTTCATATGCTGTGGGAGCGGCCCAAGAAATTGTAAAAAGACAAAATATATACATATATATAGCTAAATATATGTAATATATATTTATATATAGCTAAATATATAAATATAGCTAAAGTAAAGTGATTAGCTAATCCATTACCTCACATAGATTTTTTTTTTATTTTGTGATGAGAACACTTAAGATGAACTTATTTAACAAAGTAAACCTCAGTGCATTAAAAAATGGACAAAGTAAATGAAATATATGAATCTGAGATAAAGTGATCCTGATTCATATTTTGATTTAATTCCTCACAATTTTCACTTCAAATGCTAGGGTAGATTGAAACAAACATGATTGAGGTAATATATACATTTTAAAAATCTAAAAAATGCCTCTGTAAACAACTAGGAGAACACAAAGATGCAAGGAGTCTGTGCATTTGCTGAGTGAATAGAAATGGGGATGAAGCATTGTATTAGCAAAATATTGGCTCTGTCTGTACAAACTCATTAAGGAGTCAAAGATGACTTGATGAAAGTGCAATTAACTCTAAAGGGCATCAATTATCTCTAATCTCTGTTTTCATTGCCACAGCTTTTCAAAATATTGGTGTCATTTAGGAAGTGACCAGATAACTTCTTTATCTTGAGCTTGCCAATTCTAAATCAACTTCTTTATCCAGAAGCTATCAGAAACCAAAGTTAGTTGTAGTGTGAGGGTGTCTCAAAGGATATCTAGAGTTGGCCAATATTTTTCTCATGGTTCTTCATTAAGAAAAAAAAATCTTCCAAATGCCCACTCTAGCCATGAAAAGGAGACTCTTAACTCAATCTGACTGAATATTTCATTCTGAAGTGGCATGCTGTATTTCCTACTCAGCTTAGATTCTTGAAGCAGCTTGTTCATGATGTATTATAATCACAAATTTACTTCTATTTGAGGCTTTTCTAACCTACACATTCTTCATGGTTCAATTATGTTTATCTTTAAGGCACAGTGACTTCTATGACATGTGTATTACAATTTTTCTAGTTAATTGCATTCCATTTGGATGACTTGAGACATTTTTAACCTCCATGAGTTAAAAAAAATTGATATGGTTTGACCAGAAAAATTGACATTTGACCAAAAAAATTGGTATGCTTTGCCTTATTTCTAAATATAGAGGTTCCAATATGGTCTTTAAAATTACTTGAGACAAATTATCTAGCTATAATTATTCAATCCAAGGAGGAAGTGTTTCATCATGAAAAAGAGGAAGGCAATGTGGTAAAACATTTCTACTTTTTGATGGTATAATTGGACTGACAAAGTATTAAACAACAATTTTTGGACCCACATTTGTAACTGAATATTAAGATATTAATTGGGGATTTTGCATCATTTAGTTAAAGTTCTCCTCAGAACATCTTTAACTTCTCTGTTTCTTAGGCAATAGATCAATGGGTTCAGCATAGGAATCACCAGGGTGCAAAACAGAGACCATTTTATCTATAGAAAACATATGGCTAGATTTGTGTTTCAGGTAAATAAACAATAATGTTCCATAGAACATGACCTCCACTGTCAGGTGTGAACTGCAGTTAGAGAAGGCTTTGTGACTTCCCTCAGTGGAGTTCATTCTGAGAAGAGCCATGAGAATAAATGTGTAGGATACAAGAACAATCAAGGGTGAAGAGAGCAAGTTACACCCTGAAACTATCAAAATGATCAATTCTGATTTGTGTGTGCCAGAACAGAGCATGGAAATCAGAGAGAGGCAGTCACCATAGAAATGTTAGAGCCACAGGAGGACAAATTAAATAATGTAATTGTGAGAATCAGTGACACAAAGTGCTGTAGAGCTAGGGAGTGAGTACCAGGCCCCAATATACTTTCTCTGCCATGATGACTATGTAGAGAAGAGGTTTGCAGATGGCTGCATAATGATCATAGGCCATTGCTGATAGCATAAACTTCTCAGTGATGATGAAAATCTCAAAGACTGCTAGTTGGGTGGCACACCAATTGTAGGAAATTGTATTTTGGTGCAGGACAAAGTTGCCCATCATTTTTGGGCCAATGAGAGTGGAGTAACCAGATCCAGATTACTAGAGTAACCAGTAATTGGCAAATGTCTAAGGAAAAAATACATGGGATTATGTAGCTTGGAGTCCAAATGGGTCAGGAAAACCTTGCCCAGATTTACCATCACTGACCTAGTGTAGGATGAGGAAGATTCCAAAAAGAGACACCTGGAGCCTAGGGTTATTGGTGATCCCCATGAGAATAAATTTGGCCCCACTTTTGTTACTGCAGTATGATTGTGTTTCTCCATATGGATCATCCTGGTAACCTGTGTATCAGATCAATACTTATTATATTTGAGATGCTCTCTTCCTCTTCTTCTTTTTTAATGGACACTATTGCAGGCATATGGAAGTTTCAAGGCTAGGGACTGAATCCCAGCTGCAGTTGTGACCTACACCATAGCTGCCCCAAGGTCAGATCCTTAACTCATTGTACCAGGCTGGGGATCAAAACTGTGCTGCCTCAGAGACAATACTGGATCCTGAATTCCAATATTGGATCCTATCTCCTAAGGGAATTCAATACATGATATATGAGATAGAGAATTGTTTTCTTTATCTCAAATATAAATAAAGATTCCTCTTCTCATAAGGACAAAATCACACATACCTACATTTACATGGCAGTGAAAGTGCCCAATGATTAGCTTTTCTGATTGTAATGAGGTTCTTGATATAAGCTTTTCATTGCTGAGACAGTCCATTTCAAGACATTCACCTCAAGTAAATACATTTTCAGCCATACCAATTAGATTAAGAGCCAGGCCACCCCAACCATAAATTTTCCTTTTTAGAAAGCCCTAGATGATACAGGTAACTGACTGCTTGATTGAACCTGCTTTTCCCTTCTTGCACATTCATTTCTGATCTTATGTTTTTAATTCACCAGAACAAAGTGAATCTAAACACCCCACCCTTGACCACAATGAAAGCAGAACCCATGGCTTTTCTCCCTCCCTTGCTCTCTGCTTAGCTTCTCTGTGTGTCTCTGAGTGTGCCATGTGCCCTCCAGGGTATGAGTAATAAGCCTTGTTTTTCAAGGTTCCCCAATGACTGTTGCATCCTCCAATCACAATAAGAATCACAAGGGCTGACCCAGCCACACACTAGCTCTGGCCAGGGGAAAGGTCCCTGGGAGTTCACCACAAATATTAAGGCCCACTTGAGCACCTATTCCTAGTTGATAGAATCACAAAGCACATATTCGCTGAAACATTTGTAAAGAATGCTTTAAAGGGGCGAGACATTTTGAAGTGACTGTTTTGATACAGCTACTTCTTTTTACCCAAAGTCTTTTCTAAATATATCAAAAGACCTATATATTATATTTCTGCTTTTTTTTTAATTTTGAATAATTATAAAACAGAAATCGACAGCCAAACCATAAAATTTACATTATCAACAGTCATCATATCTGTTTAAAATTGTAAACAGGAAGAAATTCTAAACTGTTAGTGGAGTGATCAATTATGTGGTGATTATAAAACTTCTGACCACTGGATATAAATTTCAGTACTTCCACTTACTATAAAGTCAGCTTGTTTACCCAATTCAAAATCCAATGCTATGTTAATTTTAAAATTTTGCTATTAATATCTTAGTTCTCCTTTTTTTACATCTGTTGTTTCTGACAAATTACCTCTAGTGAACTTCCCATTGTACCTCCCTCTTTTGTATAAAAAGGTCTTGGCCATTCTGATTATTTATGAATTCTAATGATTTATAGAGATTCACGTAAAGAGACCCAGTAGGAAGCAGAATACAAATGAACAGCAAGCACTGATAGAGAATGCATTATGTGCCAGACATTTTTCTGAGCATTTTACATATATTAATTTGTTTCATCCACACAACAACTCTAGGAAGTAGTTTGGTCATCTCTGTATTCACAGGGTCTTGGTTCTAGAACCTGCTGCAGATCCCAAATCTGCAGATGCTCAGGCCTCAAAGTCCGCCTTCTTTGTCCTCAGGGGATTCTGCATCTGCAGATTCGAACAACTACCACTGGTAAACATAGTAATGTATGCACTAAAAATAGTTTGTGTTTAAGAGGACCCATGCAGTGCAAACCCTTGTTGTTCGTGTGACAATCGTATTACCATAGTCCATCTGATAGTCAAGGAAACAAGGTGCACAAGGAGTGAATTAACTTAACCAAGTTATCTAGATAATAAGTGGTAGAATCAGGATTCAAAGTTATTCTATCTTCAGAATATATCTGGAAAAACATGATAGTATTCTTCTACTCTAGTAAGGTCTACCTGAAAACATAGGAAATAAAAAGTGGGTCAGGAGAAATACTAGGTAAATAATGATAGGCAAAGATCCTTGCTAAAATAGATATTTGAGGAGCTCCCATCTTGGCGCAGTGGTTAATGAATCCGACTAGGAACCATGAGGTTGTGGGTTCAGTCCCTGCCCTTGCTCAGTGGGTTAACAATCCGGCATTGCCGTGAGCTGTGGTGTAGGTTGCAGACATGGCTCGGATCCAGCATTGCTGTGTGGTGTAGGCTTGTGGCTGCAGCTCTGATTCAACCTCTAGCCTGGGAACCTCCATATGCCGCAGGAGCGGCCCAAGAAATAGCAAAAATACAAAAAAAAAATTTTGAAGCATTATGCTCATTTGAAAAAAAAATGCTAACGTTGTCTAAATCCACAACACAGAGTATCAGAGACTATACTGGTTTGTAGTACATGATAGATAAATCCATTTAAACTAAAGAAATAGTTTTGCACTGCATAATAGTTTCAATCTTTGGTGATGATTGAATTTAAGCTGTATGTTCCAAGAAGTTTTCAAGACCAATGTTTGCTACTTACATTATTGGAAAATTTGCTTTTACTTCCTATTGTTTTCATTCTCATTGTCATTGCAGAATATTTTGTGTTTTTCAACCCCCTCTGAGATGCATTTTGTTAAAGATTTGATCTCATTCAAGGATTTTTTAAAATGTATGTAATTACCAAGGAAGAGTGTTTTGGATATTTGCTAATTATTCTCCAAAAGCACCATTAGGAAAAGTCAAAAGTATGTCATGCCTGGGCCTAACTGAATAAATAAATTGTACAAAGGCACTAAACATTGGAAAAAATAAATATGCCATTGTCAGTATCTCAAGTACATAATATAATGTGCATGTTAAGTATATTTGAAACATACATATGCAATTCATGAGTAAATGAAAAATGACTTTGTTGAAAAGCATTGTATAATATTATGACAAAGTAGCATTCATTAACCAAATGTAATTTTGATGGATATATAGTTATAAGTTGATATAAGAAAATGTTTTGTGACATTGTTTTTGCCAGTGATTGATGGTAAATATTTTTTTAATCAGTTCATATGTTGTCTTTCATCCCAATCTTTTAAAAATGTTTTTCTGTATCTTTGGTTTTCAGAAACCTTATATGACATACTTTGGTGTAATTTCCTTTCTGTTTATCCTGCTTAGAATTATTTTAGCATTTTATACCTTGGGGTTATAGGGTTTTTTTTATTCTTTATGGTTTGGAAAAAATTCTGGCCAACATTTCTTCTGCCAGGTTTTCTGCCTCATATAATTTCTTCTTTCCACTTGGACCTAAATTTAAATGTACTGTACACAACTTGCTGCTATTCTAAGGATCACTGAGACTACTTTCATTAAGTTCATTCAGTATTTCAGTTTTCCTATGACCTCATTTTTGATAGCCTTTACTGTGATGTGCTTAAGTGTAACTATCATTTCTTTTTCAGCATATTACATGCTGTTACTCTCATTCAATAAATATATGTTCCTATAGAATAAGGCATTTTCATCTCTAGAAGTCCCAATTGGTTATTTTTGATCTTTTATTTATCCCCTCAAACTACTATGTTTTTTATTAAATTACTCAGTATATTCAACATAAATATATTTTAAGTATTTGCCTGATAACAAACACGTGGTTTCCTGACTAAGAGCTTAATAAGTGTTTCCATTGGGAGAGATGTGGGGTTCTGTGGAATCAATAAAGGAAATATTGAATCAACAATAAGGCATGTTGGGGAGGGAGTGACATTAAATTGAGACCTAAAATATGAGGATTAATATGGCTGAATACAAAGGAAACTATTTATCCATGCTTTTTTTTTTTTTTTTTTTTGCTATTTCTTTGGGCCGCTCCCGTGGCATATGGTGGTTCCCAGGCTAGGGGTCCAATTGGAGCTGTAGCCACCAGCCTATGCCAGAGCCACAGCAACACGGGATCCGAGCCACGTCTGCAACCTACACCACAGCTCACAGCAACACCGGATTGTTAACCCACTGAGCAAGGGCAGGGACCGAACCTGCAACCTCAATCCATGCATTTTAATTAGCCTTTGCTCTGGAGCTGAGAATAATGCAATTATATTTATTAGAAATATTATCAGATGCCATTTGACTTTTTCATACTTTAAAATAATATTTCATATTGGATATTACATACAAAGTTTGCATTGACTCTTAAAGACCCTGTAGAAGACATTTTTACTTCCTTAAGCTATAGATCAGGGGGTTAAATATGGGGATTACTCAAGTGTAAAATACAGAGGCCATTTTATCAGTATCAAAGGAGTGAGTGAATTTGGGCTGTATGTACATAAATGGTAGAGACCCATAGAACGCAACCGCCACTGACAGATGAGAACCACATGTAGAGAAAGCTCTTTTCCTGCCCTGTGTAGAATGCACTTGAAATATGACTATCAGGATCAGTAGGTATGACACTAGGATGACCAAGAGGGAAGAGATCAAATTAAATGCTTTAAATAATATGGTCAATTCTGGAGTTCCCGTCGTGGCGCAGTGGTTAACGAATCTGACTAGGAACTATGAGGTTGCGGGTTCGGTCCCTACCCTTGCTCAGTGGGTTAAGGATCCGGCATTGCCGTGAGCTGTGGTGTAGCTTGCAGACGTGGCGCGGATCCCGCGTTGCTGTGGCTCTGGCGTAGGCCAGCGGCTACAGCTCTGATTAGACCCCTAGCCTGGGAACCTCCATATGCCGTGGGAGCGGCCCAAAGAAATAGCAAAAAGCCAAAAAATAAGTAAAGAAGTAAATAAATAAATAAATAATATGGTCAATTCTATTTCTTGTGCATTTGAGCAGAGTATAAGTACCAAGGGAACATCATTACAATAGAAATGGCTAATGACATTAGAGACAAAAAAGGTCAATGTAAAAATCTTAATGGTGAACACTAGTGCCTGAAAGGCACTGTAGATGTATGGAATGCCTACCAGCACATGGCAAATTCTCTGGGAGATGATAACATTGTAGAGGAGGGGGCTACAGATAGCCAAATAGATAAACAAGCTAAAAAATGCCCTGATGATGACTATAGGGAAGAAAGCCAACTGTGTGGCACATGCATAACAGGAAATGGTACTTTGATCCACAACAAATTTACAAGCATCTTGGGACAAATGACTGTAAAATTACCAAGATCAATGAAAGCCAGGTGTTTGATAATAAAGCATATAGGGGTGTGTAGGTGGGAATCCATTTGGGTCAAAATGATCTTACCCAGATTGGCCACTATTGTGATTGTTTAGAGGATGAGGAAGATCCCAAAAATTGAGGCCTGAAGCTCAGGCTTCCTTGTGACTCCCATCAGAATGAATTCAGTCAGCAATGATAGATTCTGTTGGCCCATATATCCAGTTAGCTTGTCTGGTAAGAAACAGAGAAAGTGTTATTAGCTTTCCTGTGGTGTCATCTAAATAAAGTACAAATATCTGTAAATACAAAGTTTTTTTTTAATAATGGGGAAAGAAAATAATTTCCATATATGATTTGGAACCTAAATAAATAACAGAATCTCAGATACAATTTAGAATAGATTTACAAGGAGATCCTGCTGAACAGCATTGAGAACTATGTCTAGATACTCATATTGCAACAGAACAAAGGGTGGGGGAAAAATGTATACATGTAAGAATAACTTGATCCCCATGCTGTACAGTGGGAAAAATAAATAAATAACAGAATCTTCTTCTCAAATAAAAGGAGTCATATGAAACCATATGCACAGCTACTACAGATTAAACTCTAGAGTCAGCAGTATTTGGGACATTATTATTTGACTAATAATACTGGCTAACAGATGCTGCAAAAATAATTTGTCTGTTGTTTGCTTTCCTATTAATTTTGGTTTAAAACTGTTTCCACTTGTCTGTTTGACTTGTGTTTTATTAACATTGATTGGCATATTAAAAATCACTTTGAGCTTAAAAAAAAGTAAAGATATTTATTTCTTTGCTCTTTACTGTTTCACTAGTCTATTTAATTATCCCTGTGCCAGTAGTATTTTGTACTGGGTAGAGCAGGTTTACAATATGTCATAGTATTTGGGAGAGAAAGCCCTTCCACCTTGTGTGTCTTAAGATGTCTGTTAATTAATTGTGGGCCTTTGTAATTTGATATAAACTTCAGAATCAGCTTTTGAAATTTCAGAACTCAGTGGGTGTTTGGTATTATATTGAACATATAAATGCACAGAGGAAGAATGAGTTTTAAAATACAGTTGTCCAACCTCCAAACACAAGATATCACTTATGTAACTTTGATTTAATGTCTCAGAGTTTAAAAAAAACTTCTGTGTAGATATTGTGAGTGTCCTTCACTATACTTGTTCCAGAATATTTGTACCACTGTGTGCTAAGTGTGTCTGCAGAGTTCTCTCTTTTATAGTTATGTCTTCTTTTTTCTGCTGTAGGTTAGCTGGTTTTATATCCTAATTTAATTATTTTTATTCTGAGAAACAAATATACTAGATTTATTATTTATACCTTTGTGATTTAAAAAATTATAATATATATTTTTTTTAAAAACCTGAAGTTAATTTAAAATGTTGTGTTAGTTTCAGGAGTATAGCAAAGTGACCCAGTTATACATATATATCTTTTTTTCAGATTATTTTCCCTTATAGTTTATTAAAAATATTGAGTATAGCTCCCTGTGCTACATCCTAGGTCCTTGTTGGTTATCTGTTTTATATATAGCACTGTGTATATGTTAATACCAAACTCCTAATTTATCCCTCCCTCCCCTTTGATAACTATAAGTGTGTTTTCTATGTCTGTGGGTCTATTTCTGTTTTGTAAAACAGAATATTTTTCTTTGTAAAACTCATTCTTTGAGGCCACTATCACCCTGGTTCCAAAACCAGACAAAGATACCTCAAGAAATGAAAATTACAGACCAATATCACTGATGAAGATAGATGCAAAAATCCTTAACAAAACACTTGCAAACCAAATCCAACAGTACATTAAAAGGATCATACACCATGATCAAGTGGAATATATCCCAGGGATGCAAGGATTTTTTGATATCTGCAAATCGATCTTTGTGATACACCATGCTAACAAATTGAAGTATAAAAACCACATGATTATCTCAACAGATGCAGAAAAAGCATTTGACAAGATTAAGATCCATTTATGATTAAAACCTTCCAGAAAGTGGGCATAGAGGGAACCCATGCCTAAATATAATAAAGGTCATATATGACAAACCCAGCTAACCTCATTCTCAACAATGAAAAGTGAAAAGAATTCCTGCCAAGATCAGGAACAAGAAAAGGATGTCCACTCTTGCCACTTTTATTCAACATAATTTTGGAAGTCATAACCACAGCAATCAAATAAGAGAAGGAAATAAAGGAATCCAAATGGGAAAAGAAGAAGTAAAACTGTTGCTGTTTGCAGATTACATGATACTATATATAGAAAATCCTAAAGATGCTATCAGAAAACTACTAGAGCTCATCAATGTATTTAGTAAAGATACAGGATGAAAAATTAATACACAGAAACCTTTCACATTCCTATACACTAATAATGAAAGATCAGAAAAAGTAAGAAACAATCTCATTTACATCATGTCAAAAAGAACAAAATACCTAGGAATGAACTTACCTAAAGAGGTAAAAGACCTGTATTCTGAAAACTATAAAATGCTGTTGGAGGAAATCAAAGGTGATATAATCAGATGGAAATATATACCATGCTTGTGGATTGGAAGAATCAGTATTGTCAAAATGAGTATACTACCCAAGGAAATTTACAGATTCAATGCAATCCCTATAAAATTACCAATGCATTTGTCACATAACTAGAACAAAAGATTTTTAAATTTATATGGAAACATGAAGGACTCTTTTTTTTTTTTTTTTTTTTTCTTTGGCTACACCCATGGCATATGGAGGTTCTCAGGCTAGGTGTTGAATTATAGCTAAAGCTGCCAGCCTTCACCACAGCCACAGCAATGCCAGATCTGAGCCACATCTGCAACCTACACCACAGCTTAAGGCAACGCTGGATCCTTAACCCACTGATCGAGGCCAGGTCTCAAATCCACTTCCTCATAGATACTAGTCAGATTGATTTCTGCTGAGCCACTACAGGAACTCCTGAGCCACGAAGGGAACTCCAGAAACATGAAGGACCTCGAATAGCCAAAGTGATCCTGAGAAAGAAAAACAGAGCTGGAGGAATCAGGCTCCTCAACTTCAGACTATACTACAAAGCTAGCGTCATCAAAATAATATGCGTACTGGCACAAAATGAGAAATATAGATCAGTGGAATAGGATGGAAAGCCCAGCGATAAACACACTTACTTATAGTCAACTAATCTCTGAGAAAGAAGGCAAGCATATACAATGGAAAAAAGACAGTCTCTTCAGTAAGTGGTGCTGGGAAAACTGGACAGCTACATGTAAAACAACGAAATTAGAACATTATATAACACCACACAAAAATAAACTCAAAGTGGATTAAGGACCTAAACATAAGGCCTGATACTATAAAACTCAGAGAAAAACAGGCAGAACACTCTGACATAAACTGCAACAATGTCTTCTCAGATCTACCTCCTAGAGTAATGAAAATAAAAGCAAAAATAAACAAATGGGACCTAATCAAATTTAAAAGCTTCTGCACAGCAAAGGAATCTATAACCAAATGAAAAGAAAACCCGCAAAATGGGAGAAACTTTTTGCAAATGAAGCAACTGGCAAGGGATTAATCTCCAAAATATACAAACGCCTCAAGTAGCTTTATATCAAAAAACCAAAAACACGATTAAAAAATGGTCAGCAACATGGATGGAACTAGAGACTGTCATACTGAGTGAAATGAGCCAGAAAGACAAAGACAAATACCATATGATATCACTTATAACTGAAATCTAATATCCAGCACAAATGAACATCTCCTCAGAAAAGAAAATCATGGACTTGGAGAAGAGACTTGTGGCTGCCTGATGGGAGGGGGAGGGAGTGGGAGGGATCGGGAGCTTGGGCTTATCAGACACAACTTAGAGTAGATTTACAAGGAGATCCTGCTGAATAGCATTGAGAACTTTGTCTAGATACTCATGTTGCAACAGAAGAAAGGGTGGGGGAAAAATGTAATTGTAATGTATACATGTAAGGATAACCTGACCCCCTTGCTGTACAATGGGAAAATAAAAAAATTAAAATAAATAAATAAATAAATCTAAAAATGGAACTACCATATGATACAGCAATCCCTCTTCTGATCATCTACCTGGGGAAAACCATACTTTGAAAAGATATGTGCACCCCAGTGTTCAATGAAGCACTATTTCCAATAGTCAAGACTTGGAAGTTATCTAAATGTTGATCAACAGAGGATTGGTTAAAGAAGATATGGTACATATCTACAATGGAATATTACTCAGCCGTAAAGAAGAATGGAATAATGCCATTTGCAGCAACATGGATAGACCAAGAGATTATCATATTAAGTGAAGTAAGTCAGAGAAAGACATATATCATGTGAGATTACAACCATGTGGAACCTAATAAAAATGATCAAAAGAACTTATAGAACTGAAACAGACTCAAAGATTTAGAGACCAAACTAATAGCTGCCACAGGGGAAACATGGTAGGGCAGGATAAATTAGGAGGTTGGGATTAACATATACTGGATAAGTAACAAGGACCTACTGTATAGCACAGGGAAATCTACTCAATATTTTGTAATAACCTATATAGGAAAATAATCTGAAAAAAGAATGGCTATTTGTGTATGTAAAACTGATTCACTTTGCTGTACACCTGAAACTAACACAACATTGTAAGTCAAATATTCTCCAATAAAAATTTTTGTAAGAGATTCCAGAAAATTCTCTTAAAGATAGAATAAATAGGCAAAAAACTAATTAACCTGACAGGACAGCAAACTTAACCAGCACTACAGAATGAGACAGTATCATCTGAATCATGATGAAACAAATAGATTTGGGGTCAGTTAAGCTCTCTGGGTCAGATTCCTCCCTGAGAGAGACCCCCATAGATGCTTTCTAGAATTTCTTGCAATTCTAAGATCCTTGCTTATCTGTGCAATTAATTTCTTATGTCAACGTAGTGCTATGCTGCCAGGTCAACCACAGACTTGCCTGTAAGATACGTAGGCTATTGCTCATTCTTCTTAGAAATGTACACTTAGAACTACAAAAGAAAAAAAGGGAAATTAAATGTTTGACCTGTGCCTGGTATGTCATTTGATCAGAACAAGACTCTACTTGCATAATTGACAGGCTTTGATATGCAGGACTCATCCTTTGGGTTTGTAATACAATTTCTATCACTAAAAGAACTGAGGGGACAGGACTACTAAAGGAGGAACAGAAGAGAGAAAAGTAATAAACCAAAGCCTGGCGAGTCACAGTGTGGCTGTCTTGGAGCATTTAATGGGCAGCCCTGGGTCACCTAGACTTCAGCCCAACTCATGGGTATCAGTGATGACTGCTCCCACCATATCCACACTTAGGGGCTCTTGTGTCCAGAATAAGCCTTCTGCCCACAGGTCAAGTGTGGGTGTCTGCTTCCCTGGGTCTTTTGTTCAAAGTTGAAAAAGAAAGTTTGACTTCCACTCTTACCATTCCTCACACTGTAAGGGGCAGAGCTAGACTCAAAAGGAGCAAATACTATTCCCAAATATTTCTTTAGTCATTGTGCTTCAACTCCTGATTTATTTGTTTAAACAGCACGGTTAATCTGAAACTAGCAGCCACTGCCCCTTTGGTGTGATCAGAAGTCTCTCTTCTGAACAACTTACTAAAGCTGGGTTGATATGTGGCACCCAATGGAGCAAGCGTTTTGGGGGTCAGGGGATAGAAGAGGGTAAAATTTGTTACAATAAGTGGTCAGGAATTGCGGAGTATCAGTGTGAGAAGAAAAAGAAGGAAACAAAAGAAGATTTGAAACCCTGATTTATTTTGACCACTGTCAGTCCTACAGGGTTTGTGGTCCTATAAAAATAACCAACAACCATGAAAGGGCCTGAAAAGCATAAAGATGCAAACAAAATGATTTAGGACCAGTAAGCCTTAGAGTAGACTCTGACAAGACATGTTATTGACTGCATTTCCCCTAATCACAGCGACCGTTTTCAATGAGGCCGCTAGGTGTCAGCAGAGTGCCATGCGCGAAGATGGTGTCTGAGCAGGTCAAGCTCTGCTTTCTGTTAAAAAATGTCAGGGGTTTTGAGTAAGGGTTTTGTGATTTCTTCTTTTCTTCTCACAGTATGTTTTCCTGCATCATGTAATCATTTCAATATAGTTTCTTCCTCTGTTTTTATTACTTGCTTTCTCCCACGAGTAAGAATATAATATAGAAAATAGAAGGGGTTTTTTATTATGTATATAAATATATATCTATTTTATTAAAGTAGTAAAGTAGGATTTTTTATTATGCACCTATCTACTTTATATATATATTTTATTAAAGTACAATTGATTTACAGTGCTGTGTCAATTCTACAGCATAGTGACCCAGTCATACATACGTATATATATTCTTTTTCACATACTATCCTCCATTGTGTTCTATCCCAAGAGATTGCATATAATTCCCAGTGCTGTAGAGCAGGAGGATTTTTTTAAATTTAAATTAATCTTTTTATGTAATGATTTTTATTTTTTACCCTTATAGCTGGTTTACATTGTTCTGTAAATTTTCTGCAGTACATCACAGTGACCCAGTTACACATACATGTATACATTCTTTTCCCTCACATTATCATGCTCCATCATAAGTGACTAGACAGAGTTCCCAGTGCTACACAGCAGAATCTCATTGCTAATCCCTTCCAAAGGCAATAGTCTGCATCTATTAACCCCAAGCTACCGATCTATCCCTCTCCCTCCCCCTCCCCCTTGGCAACCACGGGTCTATTCTCCATGTCCATAATTTTCTTTTCTGTGGAAAGGTTCATTTGTGCCATATATTAGATTCCAGATATAAGTGATATCATATGGTATTTGTCTTCAGTAGGAAGATTTTTTACCAAGTTTCTTGGGCCGATTTGTCCTCCTGTTAGCTCAGATCTAAGCCTGAATCATTATTGGTGTAGGTGGATGCCTTGGCTGGACCTTCAAAGCTCTTCTTTCATGAAAGAATTAAAAAAAAAAATTATTTCCTCCAAAATTCTAACATGAAGTTAAAAGACATTTAAAAGAGAAAATTTCCTCCATGGCCTAAATATAAAACAGATGAGGAAGAAAATAAAATATATGGAGTTCCCGTCACGGATCAGTGGTTAACACACCTGACTAGTATCCATGAGGATGCGGGTTCCATCCCTGGCCTCGCTCAGTGGGTTAAGGATCCAGCATTGCTGTGGCTGTGGTATAGTCCAGCGGCTACAGCTCTGATTAGACCCGTAGCCTGGGAACCTCCATATGCTGTGGGTGTGGCCCTAAAAAGACAAAAGACAAAAAAAAAAGAAAAGAAAGAAAGAAAGTAAATATGTTTAGTTGACACTGTAATTTAGTTTCCTATATGAAACATTTATTCATTCAACAAATATGGATCAAGAATCTACTTCGCACAGGTGAGATTAAGAGAAATTACAATAAACCTAGCATGAATTAACAATCACAGATATTAACAACTTAATGCACTGTCATTCCCCAATTATCTTTCATTAAAACCAACTCTATTGAGGTAAAATTTATATCAAATAAATTCACCCATTTGAAATGTATGATTAAATTATCACAATATGGTTAAAGAACATTTTCATTACCCCTAAAAGATTCCTCATATTCATTCACACCCAATTATTATCATCTCTTTTGTCTTTTTAGGGCCACACCCACAGCATATGGAATTTCCCAGGCTAGAGGTCAAATCAGAGCTACGGCTGCCAGCCTACGCCACAGCCACAGCAGCACCAGATCTGAGCCCCGTCTGTGACCTACACACAGCCCGTGGCATCGCTGGATCCTTAACCCACTGATTGAGGCCAGGGATCAAACCCGTGTCCTTACAGATACTAGTTGAGGCACAATAGGAACTCCCTCAATTACCTTTTAAATTTGATTGTTATAGGAAGATGCACATACACAAAATTATTTAGTATTTAATTTGTTTAGTGGAAGAAACTGTTTCTTTTCCCTCTGAAGATGTATCCTGGAGTTCCTGTCGTGGGGCAGCAGAAATGAATCCCACTAGGAACCATGAGGTTGCGGGTTCGATCCCTGGCCTCGCTCAGTGGGTTAAAGGATCTGGCGTTGCTGTGAGCTGTGGTGTAGGTTGCAGATGCAGCTCAGGATCTGGCTTTGCTGTGACTCTGGCAGAGGCTGGTGGCAACAGCTCCAATTAGACCCCTAGCCTGGGAACCTCCATACGCTGTGGGTGTGGCCCTAAAAAAGACAAAAAGACAAAAAAAAATTTTTTTAAATAATAATTAACATGCATCATTCTCATGACGTAACAGATTCAGAAGTATAGTTCAGTTTTTTAAAAAATTAAAGAATTAGTAAAAGAGGAAGAGGGGGAAATGGAGGAGAAAAAAACCTGTATTTAGATAATCTGAAAAAAAAAAGGCAAGTCCCCTGTTTGGGAGATTTATCCTCCTGAGATTCACACTGACACTCATAGGCCAGTGTATTCATCAAGCACACACATGAGGAACTGGAAGAACTGGAAGTAACTAGCCGGTTGCTTCCAGTGTGATCCAAGCAAGTCTCAGCAAAACAAATTCTCCAAACGTCCCAGACTATTAGCTCAAAGTCACTGGCCTCAGCCAAGATGGGTCAGGAGGGATTTTGCCTGAGACTGCTTTGGTGAAAATGAAAAACTGGCTGTGGTCTAAATTCTAAAGCATTTGTTTTCTTGACATCCCCCTCCTCCAACACACACACAGGTCACATCCCAACAATGGGACAGACATGTCCTTTCCCCAGCTTTCTGCACCTTTACATCTTCCTCCACAATCCGGGGCAGCACAAGGCTCAGCGAGCTGAGTGATTCAGCTGATCACATAAGGCTCAAGAGGAGGGGCAAGATAGGTAGGAGCAAAAAGCAAATCTTGACTTTGAATTCTCAGTTCTGCTCTTCAAATCATATCAGAGCATCTCACAGGGAAAGACATGAGACCCGGGAAGGTTCTGAGGTGATGACAATGTTCTTTATCTTGATGAGTTGGAGGCGATATAGGTACATGCATTTGTTAAAGTCAAAAATGTGTGCACTGAAGATGTGTATGGTTCATTATATTTAAACTTTATAGGAAAAGACAAATGTCGGAAACAGATAGTGAACTTTTGTTAATGATACTTATGCTAAATTGTTTAAGACAAAGTACTGATTCTGTAAAATAGTTTTTTCATTTTATGTGGTAAAATATACATTAATATATAAGCTACCATTTTAACCACATACATGCAATTCAGTGGCATTAGTGTCATGAATCATCACTATCCACTTCTTTTTTCTTTCTTTTTTTTTTTTTTTTTTGGCTTTTATTTTAGGGCCGTACCCACAGCACATGGAGGTTCCCAGGCTAGGTGTTCAATAGGAGCGACAGCTGCCAGCCTACACCACAGCACAGCATTGCAGGATCTGAGGATCTGAGCCACATCGGTGACCTACACCACAGCCCATGGCAACGCCAGATCCCTAACCCACTGAACGAGGCCGGGGATCAAACCCACAACCTCATGGTTCCTAGTCAGATTCGTTTCCACTGCACCACAATGGGAACTCCATCACTATCCACTTCTTCACCTTTTCCATCAACCCTAACAAAAGCTCTGTACTCACTAAACAATAACTCTCTATTCTCCCCTTCTCCTAGTCCCCAGTAATCTCTATTCTACCTTCTGTCTCTATGATTTCATTTATTCGAGGCACCTCTGTGAATGGAATCCTGCAATATTTGATCTGCATTGTTTCACTTAGCTCAAGCTTCACCCATGAATGCTTTCAAGTTTCATCCATGAATGATGAACTTTGTGTCAGTATTTTATTATTCTTTAAAGCTGAATACTCTTCTCTTGTATGCATATACCACATTTTGTTTATCCACTCATGTACTGATGGATGTTTGGGTTGTTTCCACCTGGGTCTACTATAAAGAATGCTGCTGTGAACATGTGTGTACACATATCTGAGTGGATTGCTGAAATATAGGATAATTTTTACTTAACTTTTTAAGGAACTGCTGACTGTTTTCCATAGCAGCTGTAATATTTTATATTCATACCAACAGCAGGACCTGGATGAAAGAAAGCTAAACCATGGTACCCAAATTCTGTTAGTTACTATCAATGTGCACTTGTTTTCCCAGGACAGATAACCAGTCTGTGGCTCTCACTGGATCTCCCTCAGTGGGTTTTTAACTGCCATTTAACCCAACACAGTTGAGCACTGACAGGAGGCTTCTGGAAACTTTCTTCTAATATACACATACACACAAACCTATCCCACCCCACTAAACCACCCAAACACTCGGAAATACAAATAAAAACAATGTTTGCTATGGAAATACAGCTCTGCAACAAATCCTCTGAGCCCCAAGTCACCACTAACCCCTCCTGTGAGGAAGTGATTGACAAAGCTACAGTGACAGAATTTTCAGGGAGGTTCTATTACACACAACTCTTGGCTGCAAGTGACGGAAGTCAATTTTAAATTAGCTTATGCAGGAAGAGAACTTCTTGACTGCAGACATGGCTGGATCTAGGGCTCAAAAAGTGTCCCCAGCACTTTGTTGCTCCCATTTCTAAGATCCACTGCCTGCATGTTAATCACCCCCCAAGTCAGGTTCTCCCATTTATCCTCTTTGGAGGCAAGTGTTTTTCCCGGTTGTGTCCAGAGCTGGTGTTGGTAAGCTCTGCCTGGGTTACATGGCTTCCTTAGGTTGTATGGGATGGTCCACCCCCCAAAATCACATGAGTTGTGATGATTCCATAGGAAAGCCACGATGTCTTCACCAGGTAGGCAAGAATGACATATGCCTGTGATAGAGAGTGTATACTCTGAATAAAAAAAATCTTTAACATAAATTTAAAAGATGTATTTAAAAGGGAAAATTTCCTCCATGGCCTAAATATAAAACAGATGAGGAAGAAAATAAAATATATGGAGTTCCCCTCATGGATCAGTGGTTAACACACCCGACTGGTATCCATGAGGATGCGGGTTCCATCCCTGGTCTCGCTCAGTGGGTTAAGGATCCAGCATTGCTGTGGCTGTGGTGTAGGCCGGCAGCTACAGCTCTTATTAGACCCGTAGCCTGGGAACCTCCATATGCTGTTGGTGCAGCCCTAAAAAGGACGAAAGACAAAAAAAGGAAAAATTTTGTTCATTGCTCTTTATCACAAACCATTTGCTTTAACCAAAAGAATTGTCTTGTTTCCACAGTACTGCAGTTTAATTTACCCTTCTCCATCTTGCTCCTGCAAGTCCCCTTGTCTAGAGCTCTCACTGGTCTGGTTCACTTATTTAAATCTCTCAATCCTTTAGGCTGGAGTCCTGACCGTACCATCTTCCTGAAACCTCCTGGATTGTGCTGATATCTGATCCTCCTTACCTTATCATCTCTGATTGTTTCCAATCTTTTTTTTTTTTTTTGGAACCTGAATTTCATTCCTCTACAATTTATCTTTGAAAGTTTTGAGGTTAGGCTTGTCAGATATACTCTTTTTCCAGAGTCTCTGACCTCCAACGCTCAACTCAGCAAACCTGAGTTGATTACAGAGTGGCAGAAGAAAAATGGTGACAAGAGGCGAAGTGATTGACATTGATGAATTGCAGTACATGTAAGTTCCAGATTAAAGGGACAAATTGATTTTGTGTGCCTGGTGATTTCTAAAGTAGAAAGAAAAGAGAAGGGAAATGAAATGCATTGATGGACTATTTTCCAAGCTATTTTTTTTCATATACTATTTTGCATAATTCTAGCAAATTTGCAGGTGAGATAACTAGGACTCAGAGAAATTAAGAAACATGACCAAGAAGTCAGAATTTAAACCTGGTCACACAGAGGCCAGTCATTTTGCACATATGCATTTCTCTAATTGGGAGGGGAAAAGAGCTTCATGGAAAATGTGTTTGACATGAATCCTGTAGTTTTATTTATTTTTTTTTTTGTAGCATACCATCTGGCTTTGGTGTAAATGTAATGCTGGCTTTGTAAAATGAGTTTGGGAGTGTTTCCTTGTCTTCAAGTTTTGGAAGAGTTTGAAAAGAATTGGGATTAATTCTTTTTTAAATGTTTGGTAGAATTTACTAGTAAAGCCATCTGGTCCTGAGCTCTTTGTTGGGAATTTTTTGATTGCTGATTCAATCTCCTTACTCACTATTGGTCTGTTCAAATTTTGTTTCTTCATGATTCAGTCTTGGCAGGTGGTATTTCTCATCCATTGCTTCTAGATTGTCTATTTTTTAAAATGTATAATTGTTCATAGTAGTTTCTTAATAACTCTTAATAATAATTTCTGTGATGTCTGTTATAATGCCTCTCTCTGGAAATTTTATTTATTTGAGCTCTCCTTTTTGTCTTGATAAGTCTAGCTACACTTTTGTCAGTTTTATTTATCATTTCAAAAAACAGCTTTTAAGGGCATTCCTATTGTAGCTCAGCAGAAATGAGCCCAATTACTACCTGTAAGAATGCAGGTTCGATCCTTGGCCCTGCTCAGTGGGTTAAGGATCCGGCATTGCCACAAGCTGTGGTGTAGGTCCCAGACTCCAGCTTGGATCTGGCATTGATGTGGCTGTGGTATAGGTTGGCAACTGTAGCTCCGATTTGACCCCTAGCCTGGGAACGTCCACATGATGCACCTGCAGCCCTAAAAACAAATAAATGAATAAAAATAAGAATAAAAAAATTTAGTTTTGTTAACCTCTTTTTTGATGATTTGCTATTCTCTGTTTACTTCTGCTCTGATATTTGTCATCTTCTGTTTTCTTATTTTGGTTCCTTGAGGTATAAAGTTAAGTTGCTTATATGAGAGCTTCTTTTTTCTTAATGTAGGAGTTTATAAACTCCCCTCTTAGAAATGCTTTTACTTCATCCCATCAGTTCATAGCTATATTGTGTTTTATTTTTGTTTCTCTCAAGATATTTTTGTTTCTCTTTTGACTTTATCTATGATCCATTAGTTGTTTAAGACTGTGTTGTTTAATTTCCATGTACATGAATTTTCCAGTTTCCTCTTGTTATTGATCTCTAATCCCACACCATTGGTCAGATAAAAACACTTGGTATGTTTTCAGTCTTTTAAAATTTGCTGAGGAGTTTTTGTCGTGGTGCAGCTGAAATGAATCCCACTGGGAACCGTGAGGTTGCAGTTTTGATCCCTGGCCTTGCTCAGTGGGTTAAGGATCTGGCATTGCCACAAGCTGTGGTGTAGGTTGCACAAGTGGCTCAAATCTGTCATTGCTGTGGCTGTGGTGTAGGTCAGCAGCTGTAGCTCCAATTAGACCCCTAACTTTGGAACCTCCACATGCCAGGAGGTGCAGCCCTAAAAAGCAAAGGAAAAAAAAAATGCCAAGACTAGTTTTGGGACCTAACAAGTGCTCTATTCTGGAGAATGTTCCATGTGAGCTTGAGGAGAAGGTGTATTCTCCCGCTGTTGGGTGAAATGTTCTTTATATATCTGTTAGGTATATGTACTCTAAAGTAGAGTTCAGATCCAATGTTTCCATAGTTATTTTCTGTGTGAATGGTCTATCCTTTGCTGAAAGTGGGGTATTGAAGTCCCCTATATATTTTATTTTTATCTACTATTCCCTTTGGATATGATAATATTTTCTTGATATATAAAAGAGCTCTGATGTTGCATGCATATACTACATATTTACTATTTACTATGGTAATATATTCTTGATGAATTGAGTCTTTTATCATTATAAAATGATGTTCTTTGTCTCTCATTGCTTTTGGCTTAAAGCCTATTTTTGTTTAATATAAATTAGATACTTCTCTCTTTTAGTTTCCATTTGTATAGAATATCTTTTGCTGTTGTGTGATCTTGAAGCTGAAGTGAGTCTCTTGTAGGAAGCATATAGTTGGGTTTTGTTTTATTTTTCCCGTTCAGCCACTCTGTGCCTTTTGATTGGAGAATTTAATCTTTAAGTAAGGGCTTACTAGTGCCATCTTGTTTATTGTCTTCTGGCTGTTTTGTAGTTTCCTTTTCCCTTTCCCTATTGCTGTCTTTCTTTGGGATTTCATGATTTTTTTGTATCAGTACACTTTTATTCCCTTCTCTTTATCTTATGTATATATACTTAGGTTTTTGTTTTGTTATCTTGAGGCTTACTTGAAATATCTTATTACTTAACCATCTATTTTAAGAGAATAATAACTTAAATTTGATTTCATACAAAAACTCTACCCTTTACTCCTCCTCACACATTTAATTTTGTTGATGCCACAGTTTACACATTTTATATACTATATTAATTAGCAAATTATTATAGCTATAGCTATTTTATTAAAAAAGTATTTTGGGAGTTCCCCTCGTGGTTCTGTGGTTAACAACTATAACTAGGAACCATGTTGTTGAGGGTTTGATCCCTGGCCTTGCTCAGTGGGTTGAGGATCTGGCGTTGCCATGAGCTGTGGTGTAGGTCACAGACACGGCTTGGATTTGGTGTTGCTGTGGCTCTGGTGTAGGCCAGCAGCTACAGCTCTGATTAGATCCCTATCCTGGGAACCTCCATATGCCATGGGTGCAGCCCTGGAAAAAGACAAAAAATAAAAATTAAAAAAAAAGTATTTTGGTTCTTTAATGTTTATACTAGACTTATGTGATTAACATATATGATATTACAGTATTAGAATATTCTAAATTTGATTAGATAGAGAATATTCTAAGTCTGATTATATTTTCTTTATTTATTTTTTTTTTTTCTTTTTAGGGCTGCACCTGCAGCTTATCAAGTTCCTGGGCCAGGGGTTAAATTGGAGATGCAGCTTTTGGCCACAACCACAGTCACAGCAACATGAGATCCAAGCCATGTCTGTGATCTGTGCTGCAGCTTGTGGCAATGCTGGATCCTTAACCCACTGAGAGAGGCCAGGCATTGAATTTGCATCCTCACAGACACTATGTCTCATTCTTAACCCACTGATCCACAACAGGAACTCCTTCATATGCTTTCATGTTACAAATTTGTACCCTTTATTTTCAGCTTGAAGATCTTCTTTTAGCATTTCTTGTAAGGCTGGTCTAGTGGTAATGAACTTCCTCAGCTTTTGTTTGTTTGGGAAATTCTTTATGTTCTCTTCACTTCTGAAGGAGAGCCTTTCTTTTTTTCTTTTTTGTCTTTTGTCCTTTTAGGGCCACACCCACAGCATATGGAGGTTTCCAGGCTAGGGGTCCAATGGGAGCTACAGCTACCGGCCAACACCACAGCCATGCCAGAGCCAAGCTGCATCTGCAACCTACACCAGAGCTCACAGCGACACCAGATCCTTAACCCACTGAGTGAGGCCAGGGATCAAATTTGCATCATCATGGATACCAATCAGACTTGTTTCCATTACGCCATGAGGGGAACTCCTGCAAGCTCTCTTAACAGCACGAGGTTCTCCTCTGTCTTGGCCAATTCACATGATACAGGGTGTCGTCAGGAACTCCCCCCCTCCTTTTATTTGTCTTGAAGGAGAGCTTTTCTAAGTAAAATATTCTCGGTTTGAAGCTTTTCTTTCAGCACTTTGTATTATCCTGCTCTCTCCTGGCTGAAATGGTTTCTCTTGAGAAATCCACTGAGTCTTATGGAGGTTCCCTTATAGGTGAGTAATTGTTTGTCTTGATGTTTTAAAAATTCTTTGTCTTTGATTTTGCGGAAGTTTTATTATAATAACGCATCTTGGAAAAATCACTTGGAAGGAAATTTTCAGGTGACCTATTAGCTTCATAAATTTGGATGACCAAATCTCTCTCCAGATTTGAGAAGTTATAACTGTTATTGCTTCAATATGCTTTCTGGCCCTTTCTACCTCTCTTCCCCTTCTGCTACTTCAGTTAGGACTAGCTTGTTTCTTTTAATGGTGTCCCATAATTCACATAGGCTCTCCTCACTCTTTTTTATTATTTATTTTGTTATTTGTCTGGATAACTTCAAATGGCTGCCTTCTAGTTCACTAATTCTGTCTTCTACTTGATCAAGTGCCTTTCAAATTCTCTACTGAATTCTTCAGTTCAGTCATCATATTCTTCAACTCTAGGATTTTTGTTTGGTTTTATTTAATGATTTGTATTTCTTTGTGTGCCTCTTATTTTGTTCAGGCATTGTTACCTTAATATCATTTTGTTATCTGTGTTTTCTTTACTTCATTGAATTTCTTTGAGAAGATTGTTCTGAATTCCTTGTCAGAAGATTCCTAAATCTCCATTTTGTTTTACAATCAGTCATTGAAGCTTTATTAGTTTCCTTTGGTGATGTTGTGAGGCTTTGATTTTTCGTGATCCCAGTGGTCTTTTGCTGGTATCATGCACCTGAGAGAGTAGGCATCTCTTCAAATCTTCCAATTTGACTTCCACAGGGAAAGCCTTCACCAATCAGACTATCTAGAGATTCTGGTGATTCTGGTGACTCATTTGTTCACATCTGCTGGAGTCCTCATACGGTGGCATCCTGGTGCTTGGGTCCATGGCATCTGGCTTTATGCCTGGGATCACTAGAGCAGGTTTGACACTTGAGTCTGTGACATGGATGTAGGGCCTGGTCTGTGTGGGTAGGCTTGGACCCTGAGCCTGCAGGGGCTAACCAGGTTCTGGGAATCACTGGAATGGACCTGAAATCTGGATTTGAGGAGTATGGTTTGATGCTGAGGTGGGCTAAAAGCCCAGGTCTGTAGGAGCCAACTGGTAGACTGGGGCTGGAGGTGCTGGCCTGGCACTAAGGTTAGCCTAAAGCCTGGGTCCATGGAAGTTTGTCTATAGCCTGAGGATATTCTCTGACTCTTTTAAGGAACTTTTGTGGGTTTTATTTTATTTATTTATTTATTTTTTAACAACTACATTTTTACTTTTTTATCCACTATTTTTATTACTCAAATGAATTTATCACTACTGTAGTTGTATAATAATCATAACAATCCATTTACACAGGATTTCCATCCCACAACCCAAGCATATCCCCCCACCCCCCAAACTGTGTCCTCTGGAGATCACAAGTTTTTCAATGTCTATGAGTCAGCATCTGTTCTGCAAAGAAGTTCAGTCTGTCCTTTTTTCAGATTCCACTTGTCAGTGAAAGCATTTGATGTTGGTGTCTCATTGTATGGCTGACTTCACTTAGCATGATAATTTCTAGGTCCATCCATGTTGCTAAAAATGCCGGTATTTCATTCCTTTTAATGGCTGAGTAATATTTCCTTGTGTATATGTACCACCTCTTCTTGATCCACTCCTCTGTCTATGGACATTTAGGTTGTTTCCATGTCTTGGCTATTTTAAATAGTGCTGCAATGAACATTGGAGTACATGTGTCTTTGTGAATCATGGTTTTCTCTGGTTAGATGCCCAGGAGTGGGATTGCTGGGTCAAATGGTAGTTCTATGTTTAGTTTTCTGAGGAATCTCCATACTGTTTTCCACAGTGGTTGCACCAATTTACAATCCCACCAACATTGTCATAGGGTTCCTTTTCCTCAACCCCCTCTCCAGCACTTATTGTTTGTAGACTTTTGGATGATGGCCATTCTGGCTGGTGTAAGGTGGTACCTCAGAGTGGCTTTGATTTGCATTTCTCTAATGATGAGTGATGTTAAACATCTTTTCATGTGTTTTTTGGCTATCTGTATGTCTTCTTTGGAGAACTGTCTATTTAGATCTTCTGCCCGTTTTTTGATGGGGTGGTTTGTTTATTTGGTATGGAGCTTCAGAAGGTGTTTATAAATTTTGGAGATTAATGCCTTGTCAGTTGATTCATTTGCAAAGATTTTCTTCCATTCTGTGGGTTGTCTTTTTGTTTTGTTTAGGGTTTCCTTTGCTGTGCAGAAACTTTTTAAGTTTGGTTAGGTCCCATTTGATTATTTTTGTTTTTACTGTCATGACTCTAAGAGGTGGATCTGAGAAGATGTTGCTGTCGTTTATGTCAGAGAGCACTTGGCCTATGTTTTCCTCTAAGAGTTTTATAGTGTCTGGTCTTATGTCTAGGTCTCTAATCCATTTTGAGTTTATTTTTGAGTATAGTGTTAGGGAGTGTTCTAATTTCATTCTTTTCCATGTGGCTGCCCAGTTTTCCCAGCACCACTTATTGAACAAGCTGTCCTTTCTCCATTGTATATTCTCACCTCCTTTGTCATAGATTAGTTGGCTGTAGGTGCATGGGTTGAATTCTGGGCTTTCTGTCCTATTCCACTGATCTATATTTCTATCTTTGTGCAAGTACCATATATGGTTTTGATGATCGTTGCTTCGTAGTATAGTCTGAAGTCAGGGAGCCTGATGCCTCCAGCTCCATTTTTCTTTTTCAGGATGTCTGTGGCTATTCTGGGTCTTCTGTGCTTCCAAACAAATTTTAAAATATTTTGTTTGAACTCTGTGAAAAATGTCCTTGGTAATTTGATAGGGATTGCATTGAATCTGTAGGTTGCCTTAGGTAGTATAGTCATTTTGATAATATTAGCTCTTCCAATCCAGCAGCATGGTATATTTTTCCATCTATTTGTGACATCTTTGATTTCTTTCATCAGTGGCTTATAGTTTTCAGAGTACAGGGCTTTTGTCTCTTTAGGTATGTATGCCTGTAGGTATTTTATTCTTTTGGATGTGATGGTAAATGGGATTGCTTCCCTAATTTGTCTTTCTACTCTTTCACTGTTAGTGTAGAGAAATGCTGTCGATTTCTGTGGATTAATTTTGTATCCTGAGACTTTGCCAAATTTGTGGATAAACTCTAATGGTTTTCTGGTAGAGTCTTTAGGACTCTCTAGGTATAGTATCATGTCATCTGCAAATACAGTGATAGTTTTACTTCTTCCTTTCCACTTTGGATTCCTTTTATCTCTTTTACTTCTCTGATTGCTGTAGCTAGGACTTCCAAAGCTATGTTGAATAGCAGTGGTGAGAGTGGACATCCTTGTCTTGTTCCTGATCTCAGCGGGAATTCTTTCAGCTTTACACCATTAAGAATGATGTTTGCTGTGGGTTTGTCATATGTGCCTTTATCATGTTGAGGTAGGTTCCTGCTATGCCCAGTTTCTGAAGGGTTTTTTTCAGAAATGGGTGTTGGATTTTGTCAAAGGCTTTTTCCACAACTATTGAGAGGATCGTTTGGTTTTTATTCTTCAGTTTGTTAATGTGGTGTATCACACTGATGGATTTGTGGATAATGAAGAACCCTTGCATCCCTGGGATAAATCCCACTTGATCATGACGTACAATCCTTTTATTGTGTTGTTGGATGTGGTTTGCTAGTATTTTGTTGAGGATTTTTGCATTAATGTTCATCAGCAAAAGTGGCTTGTAGTTTTCTTTTTGTAGTATCTCTGTCTGGTTTTGGTATGAGGGTGATGGTGGCCTCATAGAATGAGTTTGGGAGAATCCCTTCCTCTGCAACTTTTTGAAATAGTTTCAGAAGGATAGGTACAGCTTTTCTCTAAATGTTTGATGGAATTCGCCTGTAAAGCCATCTGGTCCTGGACTTTCGTTTGTTGGAAGTTTTTTAATCACAGTTTCAATTTCAGTTCTTGTGATGGGTCCATTCATCTTTTCTATTTCATCTTGGTTTAGTCTTGGAAGATTGTACTTTTCCAAGAATTTGTCCATTTCTTCTAGGTTTTCCATTTTATTGGCATATAGTCCTCTCTTATAATCCTTTGTATTTCTGTGATGTCCATTGTTACTTCTCCTTTTTCATTTCTAATTTTACTCATTTGAGTCCTCTCTCTTTTTTGCTTGATACATCTGGCTAAGGGTTTATCAACTTTGTTGATCTTTTCAAAGAGCCAGCTTTTCATTTCATTGATCTTTTCCATGGTTTTCTTTGTTTCTATTTCATTGATTTCTGCTCTGATCTTTATGATTTCTTTCCTTCTATTAACTTTAGGTCTTGTCTGTTCTTCTCTCTCGAGCTGCTTTAGATGTGAAGTCAGCTTGTTTGTTGGAACTTTTTCATGTTTCCTGAGGTGGGCTTGTATTGCTATAAACTTTCCTCTTAGAATGGCTTTTGCTGCATCCCATTGGTTTTGGAGTTGCATATCTTTGTTGTCATTTGCTACTAGGTATTTTTAAAATTCCTCTTTGATTTCTTCAGTGATCCAATGGTTGTTGAGTAGCATGTTGTTGAGTCTCCAAGTGTTTGTATTTTTTGCAGTTTTTTTTCTTGTTGTTGATTTCCAGTTGTATAGTGTTGTGATCAGAAAAGATGCTTGATATGATTTCAATTTTCTTAAAGTTACCAAGGTTCATTTGTAGCCCAGGATGTGACCTATGTTAGAGAATGTTCCATGTGCACTTGAGAAGAATGTGTATTCTGTTGCTTTTGGATGGAATGTCCTATAAATATCTATTAAGTCCATCTAGTTTAATGTTTCATTCAGGGCCTGTGTTTCCTTATTGATTTTCTGTCTGGATGATCTGTCCATTGCTGTAAGTGGGGTGATAAAGTTCCCCACTATGATTGTGTTATTGTCGATTTGTCCTTTTAAGGTTGTGAGCCATTGTCTTATATATTGTGGTGAACCTGTGTTGGGTGTGTAGATATTTAAAATTGTTATATCTTCTTCTTGGATTGATCCTTTGATCACTATGTAGTGACCTTCTTTGTCCCTTAAAATATTCTTCACTTTAAAGTGTATTTTGTCTGTTATGAATATTGCTACTCCAGCTTTCTTTTGATCCCTGTTTACATGAAATATTTCCTTCCATCCTCTCACTTTCAATTTGTACGGGTCCCTAGAAGTGAAGTGGGTCTCTTGGAGACAGCATATATACGGATCTTGTTTTTGCATCCATTCAGCCAGTCTATGTGTTTTGGTTGGTGCATTTAGTCCATTAACGTTTAAGGTAATTATTGATATGTATGTCTTATTGCCATTTTATTAATTGCTTTGGATTTGTTTTTGTTGCTCTTTTTTCTTCCATTCTTTTCTTGTTCTCTCCTCTTCTGTTTTGATGACTATCTTTAGTGTTGTATTTGAGTTGAGTTTTTTCTTATTTGTTTGTGTATCAATTGTAGATTTTTGGTTTGCACTTATTCTGAAGTTTTGATATGAGACTATATGTATATGAGATTGTTTGAAATTGTTGTTCTCTTAATTGTAAGTTCATATCCAGTGTCCTGCATTTGTACTCTCCTCTTCTCATGATTTCTTATTTTGGTGGTATAATTGCACATGTATGATTTCATATCTTTGCTGTACATATACCTTTACTGGTGAGCCTTGTCATTTGTGGTATTTTTGTTTCCTGTTGCTGTCTTTTCTTTTCTGCCTAGAGAAGTTCCTTTAGTATTTGTTGTAAGGCTGGTTTTGTGTTGCTGAATTCTCTCAGCTTTTGCTTATCTGTGAAGGTTTTGATTTCTCCTTCAAATATGAATGAGAGCCTTTATGCGTAGAGTCATCTTGGTTGGAGGTTTTTTTCCTTTCATCACGTTAAGTATATCATGCCACTCCCTTCTGGCCTGCAGAGTTTCTGCTGAAAAATCTGCCAATAAACTTATTGGGGTTCCCTTGTATGTTATTTGTGTCTTTTCCCTAGCTGCTTTCAAGATTTTCTGTCTTTAATTTTGGTCAGTTTGATTAATATGTGTCTCAGTATATTCCTCCTTGGGTTTATTTTATATGGTACTCGTTGTGCTTCCTGAATTTGAGTGAGTGGTTCCTCTTCCATATCAGGGAAGTTTTCAGCTATTATCTCTTGGAATATTTTTTCTGTCCCCTTCCCTCTCTCTTCTCCTTCTGGCACCCCTATAATATGGATGTTGGTGCATTTAATGTTGTACCAGAGTTCTCTGAGACTCTCTTCATTTCTTTTCAATCTTTTTTCTCTTTTCTGTTCCACATTCATAATTTCTTCTAATCTGTCCTCTACCTCACTTATTCATTCTTTTGCCTCCTGTATTCTGCTGTTAGCTGCGTCTAGTGAGTTTTTTTATTTCAATTATTGTATTTTGCATCTCTTCTTCTTTAAGTTTTATATCTTGTATCTCTTTGCTCAGTGTTTCCCATAAGTTATCCATCTTTGCCTCCAGTTTATTTCCAACGTCTTGCATCATCTTCAGCATCAACAGTCTAAAATCTTTTTCCTAGAGGCTGAGAATCTCCTCATCACTTAGCTGATTTTTTGGGAGTTTTCCTTTCTCACTCATCTGAGGTATAGTTCTCTGTCTATTCAGTTTTATAGATTTTTGGTGTGGTGACCTTCTTACAGATAATAGAGTTGTAGTCTCTCTTACTTCTGGTGTCTGCCCCTCTTGTGGCTGAAATTGGTATGGGGGCTTGCTGTTGGCTTCCTGATAGGAGGGGCTGTTGCCTGCCCATTGGTAGGTGGAGCTGATTCTTATCTCTCTGGTGGGTGGGGCTTTGCCTCTGTATGGGATTAGAGGCAGCTGTGTGCCTGAGGGGTCTTTAGGCAGCCTGTTTACTGAGAGGTGGGGCTGTGATCCCACCTGTATTGCTGTTTGCCCTGGGCCTTCTCAGCACTGACTGAAGTGTGGGGCCAGATTTCCCCAAAATAGCCACGTCCAGAGAAAGGCACAGATGCTGAATATTCTTGAGAGCTCTGCTTCCAATGTCCTTCCCTCACAACAAGCCACATTCACCCCTGTTTTCCCAGGATGTCTTCCAAGAACTGCAGTCAGGTTTGACCCAAATTCCTATGGAGACTTTGCTTTGCGCTGTGGCCCAAGTGAAAGTGAAAGTCTGTGTGTGCCTTTTAAGAATGGGGTCTCCATTTCCCCCAGTCCTGTGGAGCTCCTGCACACAAGCCCCACTGGCCTTCAATGCCAGATGCTCCAGGGGCTCTTTCTCCCAGTGCCAGATCCCCACACGTGGAAGTTTGATGTGGGGCTCAGAACTCTCTCTCCTGTAGGTGAGGCTCTGTGAACCAGTTATTTCCAGTGTGTGGGGCTTCCCACCCAGGAGGTATGGGGTTGTTTATATTGCATAATCAGCCCGCCTACCTCTTGATGTGGCCTCTTTGTCTTCTGGAGTAGGATATCTTTTTAAGGTTTCCAGTCCATTTGGGTGAAGAGTGCTCAGTCTTTAGTTGTGAATTTTGTTGTTTTTAGGAGAGAAGTTGAGCTCCAGTCCTTCTATTCTGCCATCTTAATCCCATCAGGACATTTAAGCTTCAAAACAGAGAGAGTGAGGCCATTTTTCCTTTAATAGTTTTCTTTTTCCTTTTGGCCACTTCTGTGGCATGCAGAAGTTCCCAGACCAGGGATCTAACCCATGCCACAGCAGCAGCAATGCCAAAGACTTTAACCATTAAGCTATCAAGGAACACCAACAGAAGTATTTATTGAGCTGGCAAAAATTTTTATTTATTTATTTATTTATTTATTTATTTATTTATTTATTTATTTATTTATGTAGTCTTTTGTCTTTTTAAGGCCATGCCTGAAGCATATGGAGGTTCCCAGGCAAGAGGTCAAATCAGAGCTACAGCTGCCAGCCTATACCACAGCCACAGCAACTTGGGATCCAAGACATGTCTGTGACCTACACCACAGCTCATGGCAACACTGGATCCTTAACCCACTGAGCAAGGCCAGGGGTTGAACCTGCATCCTCATGGGTACTAGTCATGTTTGTTAACCGCTGAGCCATAATGGGAACTCTGAGCTGGAAAAAATTTTTAAAATCTGAGTGGAAAGATTTCCCATTAAGGTGTACTAGATTATTAACTTTATGCTGTATACATATAGTATTCTTGTGTACTATTACTAAGCAAAGATTTTGGTTGGGTCTTGCCCCACTATGTGTATTTTTCTCTTTAACTTCTTTTAAATTGCCAGATAAATACATGGAGAGGACAAAAAATGTGTTCCACCTATAATTTGCCAGTTTAATTCACAGCATTTGTAATGATGGGGAATGCAAAGTGAGGGGACAATGAAATGTGACAATGAGAAACTCAAAAGCTGGTCAGGATAACATGTGCACTTTGAAAAGTGAACCCATGCGATGGATGGTTAAAGACTGGGATCATCTATAAAAAGGGAGATCCTTTGTTGCTAGATTAGCTCATCTTCCTCATGACGTGTTTTCATAGTACCTGTACAATTGTCATCATCACAGATTGTTATTATTGCGATGAGTTGGTTATCATCCTCTCGTTTACCAGACTATAAACACTATGACAAGAAGGGCTGGGTCTCTCTTGCTCACCACTATGTTCCCTTCATCCAGCCCAGTGCCTGGCACAGAGAAATTGCTCATTACACTTGGAATAAAATGTAGGAGTGCCTGTCATGGCTCAGCGGTAATGAACCTAACTAGTGTCCATGAGGATGTTGGTTCAATCCCTGGCCCCACTCAGTGAGTTGGAGATCCTGCGTCACTGTGAGCTGCAATGTAGGTCACAGACATGGATCGGATCCCATGTTGCTGTCACTGTGGTGTAGGTTGGCAGCTGCAGCTCCAAGTTGACTCCTAGCTTGGGAACTTCCATATGCAGCCCTAAAAAAAAAAAATGTAGTACTTTTGCGGCTCTCTGTGACTTGCCTCTGCCTTATCCAACTCTTCAAAATCCTTGAAAAGGACTCCAGGGAAAGTGCTGATACCTGAATTGGGAAAGGGAGATGGGAAGCTTTCCTACATGGACAACAGCAAGTCCCAGCAAAGGCACAGACGTACTGATTGTTTTGCTGTACACTGATTTTGAGTATTTTCTTTGTGCCAGGTACTGGGGAGACAAGGGTAATGTAAAGATAAGCCCTGCTACATGGTTCCTGTTCTCCTGAAACTTACAGTTTAGTGAGGGGGATAGATCTTAGTGAGATAGCTCCAAATGTGAGTATATAATTACAAACTGAGGTCAACTGATCAGCCCTGTAAAGGAATGGATGTCTATAAGAGCATCTACCAGCAGAGCCCAGCCTGGACCAGAAGCATCAAGGAAGGCTTCCCATGGGTAGTGTGACAATTTTGCTGAGAGTTAAAGGAAGCCAGAGTGGGGCCTGTGCAAAGGCCTTGTGCCTAAAGGAAGCAGGATTTCTTTAAGAACCTGCAGGAAGATGAGATATCTGGAACCCTGGAAGCAGAGGATCCTGGAGCTAGGTGAATTGCAGAAGCCAGCGAAAACCAAGTCAGGAAGTCCCTTTTTTGTTTTTATAAGTTTTATTGGAGTATAGTTAACTTACAAAGTTGGGTTAGGTTCAGGTGTACAGCAAAATAAATGTTATAAATAAATAAATATATGGAGTTCCCATCGTGACTCAGTGGTTAACGAATCTGGCTAGGAACCATGAGGTTGCGGGTTCAATCCCTGCCCTTGCTCAGTGGGTTAAGGATCCAGTGTTGCTGTGAGCTGTGGTGTACATTGCAGACATGGCTCAGATCATGCATTGCTGTGGCTGTGGTGTAGGCCAGCAGCTACATCTCCAATTTGAACTCTAGCCTGGGAACCTCCATATGCTATGGGTGTGGCCCTAAAAAGCAAAAAAAAAAAAAAAAAAAAAAAAAAAAAAAAGATTTTGAAAACAAGTTTGTGGTTATCAAAAAGGAAGCATTGAAGATGGGGAGGGATAATTAAGGGGTTGAAATTAACATGTATTTATACTACTATATATAAAACAGAAAAGCCTTTAAGTACTAAGGGTTTTAGTCTTTAGTCTTTATTCTTTTTTGTTTTGTTTTGTTTTGCTTTTTGTTTTCTAGGTCCGCACCCGAGAAATATAGAAGTTTCCAGTCTAGGGGTCAGATTGGAGCTACAGCTGCTGGGGTATGCCACAGCCACATCAATGCAGGATCCGAGTTGCATCTGCAACCTACACCACAGCTCACAGCAACACTGGATCCCTGACCCACTGAGCAAGGCCAGGGATCAATCCAGCATCCTCATGGGTACTAGTCAGATTCATTTCCACTGTGCCACAATGGGAACTCCCCAGTATTTTTTCTTAAAGAATGAATGGTTTGTCACAAATCAGAAGATGGAATGATAAGAGTATCAGTTATCTGTTGCTGCATAATAAATTACCCCAAATCTTAATAGCTTAAACTGGCTCATACAACAATTTAATGGGTCTGTGGATCAGGAATTTGGGCATGGCTTAACTGGATGCTTTTCCTCTGGATCTTCCACAAGGCTACAATGCAAGTGTCAGGTTTAGCTGCAGAATCTCAGGGTTTGACCTATAGAAAATTCACATCCAAGTTTACTCATATGGCTTTTGTCTTGACAGGTTCTCATAGGCTCTTGGTTGGAGACATCTTTTTACTGCCATATGGGCTACTCACAACATGGTAGTTTGATCCCCCAAAAGCAGGGAAGAAAAGAGATTGATTAAGAACACACAAGAAGATGGGCTTCCCGTCATGGCTCAGTGGTTAACAAATCCGACTAGGAACCATGAGGTTGCGGGTTCAATCCCTGGCCTTGCTCAGTGGGTTAAGGATCCAGCGTTGCCATGAGCTGTGGTGTAGGTTGCAGACGCGGCTCGTATCCCGAGTTGCTGTGGCTCTGGCATAGGCCAGTGGCTACAGCTCTGATTAGACCCCTAGCCTGGGAACCTCCATATGCTGCAGAAGCAGCCCAAGAAAATGGCAAAAAGACAAAAAAGACAAAAACAAAAGAACACACAAGAAGACACACAATCTTTTTCAAAGCTAATCTCAAACATGACACCTCATCACTTTTGTCAGGTTCTAGTCACAGGAGCAAGTCACTTGATACACCTATAGTCAAGAGGACAGAGTATGAGAGTCAAGAGGTGAGAATCACAGGAAGTCACTTTAGAGGTTTCTCACATATGTGGAAAATGGATTGGAGGAGTCAGAGTGTATGTAGAGGGGCGATTGCAGGAATCCAGGCAAGAGATGATAGCAGATTGAACCTCATAAAAAGGCAGTGGCAGTAGTCACATGAACATCAGGTGAAGATGTTAGAGAGTCACTAGTTTGTTTTATATTTTAGGTTCCATATAAGTGATATCATACAGCATTTATCTTCATTTTTTTGTAAATTTTATTGGTGTATAGGTGACTTAGAATGTTGTGTTAGCTTCAGGTGTACAGCAAAGTAAATCAACCCTACATACCCACACATATCCATTCTTTTTCACAGATTTTCTTTCCATATAGGCTATCACAGAGTATTGAATAGATTTTGCCATGCTCTGTAGTAAGTCTTTTTACCCATTGATTTTGTATATAGTAGTGTGTATATGCCAATCCAAACCTCCCAATTCATCCCTCCCACCAACATTTCCCTTTCTGTAACCATAAGTTTGATTTTGACATCTTTGAGTCTATTTCTGTTTTGTGAATAAGTTCTTTTGTATCATTTTTTATTAGATTGCAAATACTAGCAATTTCATATGCTATTTGCCTTTCTCTGCCTCACTTAATTCACTTAGTAAAATAATTTCTAGGTCCATTCTTGTTGCTGCAAATGGCATTATTTCTTTTCTTTCTTTCTTTCTTTTTCTTTTTTTTTTTTTTTTGGTCTTTTTGAGGGCAGCACCTGCAGCATATGGAGGTTCCCAGGCTAGGGGTCTAATTGGAGCTACAGCTGCCAACTTACACCACAGCTCACAGCAACACCAGATCCTTAACGCACTGATCGAGGCCAGAGATCAAACCCATAACATCATGGTTCCTAGTCAGATTTGTTTTTGCTGTGCCATGACGGGAACTCCTATTTCATTATTTTTTATGGCTGAGTAATATTCCATTGCATGTATGTACTGCATCTTTATCTAATCCCCTGTTGATGGACATTCAGTTTGTTTTCACATTTTGGCTATTGTCAACAGTGCCACAATGAACACTGGGATGCATATATCCTTTTAAATTATGGTTTTATCTGTGTATATGCCCAGGAGTAGGATTGCTGTATCATATGATAGTTCTATATTTAGTTTTTAAAGAAACATTCACATTGTCCTCCACAGTGGTTGCACCAACGTAACATTCCCACCAGCATTGTGGGAAGGTTCACTTTTCTTCACATGCTCTCCTGTATTTATAGTTTGTAGACTTTTTAATGATGGCTGTTTTGGCTGGTGTAAAGTGGCACCTCACTGTAGTTTTGATTTTCACTTCTCTGATAATTAACAATGTTGACCATCTTTTCATTTTTTTTTTTTTTGCTATCTGTATGTCTTCTTTGGAGAAACATCTATTTAGATCTTCTGCCCATGTTTTGATTGAGTTTTTTAAAGTTATTGAGCCACATAAGTTTTTATATATTTTGTAGATTAATCCCCTGTCAGTCACTTCATTTGCAGAGAAAATTATAGGTCAATATCACTTATGAATATAGATGCAAGAATCCTCAACAAAAAATACTAGCAAACCAAATCCAACAATACAATGAAAGAATTATACACCTTGATCAAGTGGGATTTATCCCAGGGAGGCAAGGTGTCTTTTTTATCTGCAAATCAATCAATGTGATATGCCACATTAACAAATTGAAGAGAAAAAACCATACAATCTTGTCAATGGAGGCAGAAAAAGCTTTTGACAAAATTCCAGACCCATTTATGATTAAAACCCTCCAGAAAATGGGCATAGAGGGAACACACCTTGACGTATTATAGGCCATATATGTCAAGCCCAAAGCTAACATTATTCTCAATGGTGAAAGGCTGAAGGAATTCCCACTAAGATCAGGAACACTCTCACCACTTTTATTCAACATAATTTTGGAAGTTATAGTCATTGCAATCAGAGAAGAAAAGAAATAAAAGGAATCCAAATGAAAAGATAAGAAGTAAAACTGTTGCTGTCAGCAGATGACATGATATTATACATAGAAAATCCTAAAGATGCTACAGAAAACTACTACAGCTCATCAATGAATTTGGTAAAGTTGCAGAACGCAAAATCAATATACAGAAATCTCTTGCATTCCCATACACTAACAATGAAATAGCAGAATAGAAATCAGCATAATGTGGAAATCAATTCAAGAACTCCTCTCTTCATCTCAACTCAAGAAGTTTCAAAATTAATAAAAGCAATGTTGTAAATTTAGGAGTCATTGCCTTGCAAAATATTTTACGCTGTTTTCCAAGTTATTTACCGTGTTTCAAAGCAAAATCATTTAATATGAACTCCAGTCTCTATACCTAAATCTTTTATTTTATATTTTTTTATAATTTTTTTTATTTTCCCACTGTACAGCAAGGGGGTCAAGTTATCCTTACATGTATACATTACAATTACATTTTTTTGCCCCATCCTTTCTTCTGTTGCAACATGAGTATCTAGACATAGTTCTCAATGCTATTCAGCAGGATCTCCTTGTAAATCTACTCTAAGTTGTGTCTGATAAGCCCAAGCTCCCAATCCCTCCCACTCCCTCCCCCTCCCATCAGGCAGCCACAAGTCTCTTCTCCAAGTCCATGATTTTCTTTTCTGAGGAGATGTTCATTTGTGCTGGATATTAGATTCCAGTTATAAGTGATATCATATGGTATTTGTCTTTGTCTTTCTGGCTCATTTCACTCAGTATGAGGTTCTCTAGTTCCATCCATGGTGCTGCAAATGGCATTATATCATTCTTTTTTATGGCTGAGTAGTATTCCATTGTGTATATATACCACCTCTTCCGAATCCAATCCTCTGTCGATGGACATTTGGGTGGTTTCCATGTCCTGGCTATTGTGAAGAGTGCTGCAATGAACATGCGGGTGCATGTGTCTCTTTTAAGTAGAGTTTTGTCCGGATAGATGCCCAAGAGTGGGATTGTGGGGTCACATGGAAGTTCTATGTATAGATTTCTAAGGTATCTCCAAACTGTTCTCCATAGTGGCTGTACCAGTTTCCATTCCCACCAGCAGTGCAGGAGGGTTCCCTTTTCTCCACAGCCCCTCCAGCACTTGTTATTTGTGGACTTATTAATGATGGCCATTCTGACTGGTGTGAGGTGGTATATATCTCATGGTAGTTTTGATTTGCATTTCTCTTATAATCAGTGATGTTGAGCATTTTTTCATGTGTTTGTTGGCCATCTGTATATCTTCTTTGGAGAAATGTCTATTCAGGTCTTTTGCCCATTTTTCCATTGATTGATTGGCTTTTTTGCTGTTGAATTGTATAAGTTGCTTGTATATCCTAGAGACTAAGCCCTTGTCCATTGCATGGTTTGAAACCATTTTCTCCCATTCTGTAAGTTGTCTTTTTGTTTTCTTTTGGGTTTCCTTTGCTGTGCAAAAGCTTTTCAGTTTGATGAGGTCCCATGGGTTTATTTTTGCTCTGATTTCTGTTGCATTGGGAGACTGACCTGAGAAAATATTCATGAGGTTGATGTCAGAGAGTGTTTGCCTATGTTCTCTTCTAGGAGTTTGATGGTGTCCTGTCGTATATTTAAGTCTTTCAGCCATTTGGAGTTTATTTTTGTGCATGGTGTGAGGGATTGGTCTAGTCTAATTGCTTTGCATGCAGCTGTCCAGGTTTCCCAGCAATGCTTGCTGAAAAGAACGTCTTTTCCCTATTTTATGTTCTTGCCTCCCTTGTCAAAGATTAATTGACCATAGGTGTCAGGGTTTATTTCCGGATTCTCTATTCTGTTCCATTGGTCTGTCTGTCTGTTTTGGTACCAGTACCACACTGTTTTGATGACTGTGGCTTTGTAGTATTTCTTGAAGTCTGGGAGAGTTATGCCTCCTGCTTGGTTTTTGTTTCTCAGGATTGCTTTGGCGATTCTGGGTCTTTTGTTGTTCCATATAAATATTACATTGTTCTAGTTCTGTGAAAAATGTCATGGGTAATTTGATAGGGATTGCATTGAATCTGTAGATTGCTTTGGGTAGTATGGCCATTTTTACAATATTGATTTTCCCAATCCAGGAACATGGAATATCTTTCCATTTCTTCACATCTTCACATCTCCTTTGATTAAAGTTTTATAGTTCTCGGCATATAGGTCCTTTACCTCTTTGGTCAGGTGTATTCCGAGGTATTTGATTTTGTGAGGTGCAATTTTAAAAGGTATGGTATTTTTGTATTCCTTTCCTAATATTTCATTGCTGGTATACAGAAATGCGACTGACTTCTGAATGTTAATCTTATATCCTGCTACGTTGCTGAATTTATTAATCAGTTCAAGGAGTTTTGGGTTGAGTCCTTAGGGTTTTCTAGGTATAGTATCATGTCATCTGCATACAGTGACAGTTTGATCTCTTCTCTTCCTATATGGATGCCTTTTATTTCATTTGTCTGTCTAATTGCTGTGACTAGGACTTCCAAAACTATGTTGAAGAGCAGTGGTGAGAGTGGGCATCCCTGTCTTGTTCCAGATTGGAGTGAGAAGGCTTTCAGTTTTTCCCCATTGAGAATTGTATTTGCTGTGGGTTTATCATAGATGGTTTTGATTATATTCAGGAATGTTCCCTCTATACCCACTTTGGCGAGGGTCTTGATCATGAATGGATGTTGGACTTTGTCAAATGCTTTTTCTGCGTCTATTGAGATGATCATATGATTTTTGACTTTTTTTTTTGTTAATGTGGTGTATGATGCTGATTGATTTGCATATGTTGAACCATCCTTGTGAACCTGGGATGAACCCAACCTGGTCATGATGTATAATTTTTTTGATATGTTCTTGGATTCGGTTGGCTAAGATTTTGTTGAGAATTTTTGCATCTATATTCATCAATGATATTGGCCGATAGTTTTCTTTTTTGGTGGTATCTCTGTCTGGTTTTGGAATGAGGGTGATGGTGGCCTCATAGAATGTCTTTGGGAGTCTTCCTTCTTCTTCAACCTTTTGAAAGAGTTTAAGGAGGATGGGCACCAATTCCTCTTTATATGTTTGATAGAATTCACCTGTGAAGCCATCTGGTCCTGGACTTTTATTTGTAGGGAGTGATTTTATGACCTCTTCAATTTCATTTCTAGTGATCGGTCTGTTCAGTTGGTCTGTTTCTACTTCATTCAGTTTTGGCAGGCTGTAAGATTCTAGAAAATTGTCCATTTCTTCCTGATTGTCAAACTTGTTGCCGTATAGTTGTTCATAGTATTCTCTTATGGTTTTTTGTATTTCTGCAGTATCCATTGTGATTTCTCCTTTTTCATTTATAATTTTGGTTATTTGGGTTCTTTCTCTCCTCTTTTTAGTGAGTCTGGCCAGGGGTTTGTCAATTTTGTTCACCTTTTCAAAGAACCAGCTCTTGGTTTTATTAATTTTCTCTATTGTTTTTTGAGTCTCTATTTTATTGATTTCTTCTTTGATCTTTATAATTTCCTTCCTTCTGCTGACTTTAGGACTTTTTTGTTCTTCTTTTTCTAATTCATTTAGGTGGAGGGTGAAGTTGTCAATTTGGGATCTTTCTTCTTTTTTGAGAAAGGCCTGGATTGCTATAAATTTCCCTCTGAGCACTGCTTTCGCAGCATCCCATAGATTTGGAGAGGTTGTGTCTTCATTATCATTTGTTTCAAGGTAGTTTTTAATTTCCTTCTTGATTTCCTCATTGACCCATTGGTTTTTTAGTAGCATGTTGTTTAGTCTCCATGGAGTAGTTTTTTTCTCTTTGCTTTTCCCATGGTTGGTTTCTAATTTCATGGCATTGTGGTCAGAGAAGATACTTGAGATAATTTCTATGCTCCTAAGTTTATTGAGATTCGCTTTGTGTCCCAATATGTGCTCGATTCTTGAGAATGTTCCATGAGCACTTGAGAAGAATGTGTATTCTGATTTTTTTGGATGTAGTGTCCTGAAGATATCAATGAAGTCTAACTTTTCTATTGTTTCCTTTAGGATCTCTGTTGCTTTATTGGTTTTCTGTCTAGAGGATCTGTCCATTGATGTGAGGGGGGTATTTAGGTCTCCTACTATGATTGTATTCTCATCAATATCTCCCTTTATATCTGTTAATATTTGTTGTATGTATCTGGGTGCTCCTGTATTTGGGGCATATATGTTGACGATAGTAACATCCTCTCCTTGGATGGATCCCTTAATCATTAAATAGTGTCCTTCTTTGTCTTTCTTTATGCCTTTTGTTTTGAAGTCTATTTTGTCTGATATGAGCGTTGCGACTCCTGCTTTTCTGTCATGTCTATTGGCGTGAAATATTTTTCCCCACCCTTTCACTTTCAATCTATATGTATCTTTCGTCCTAAGGTGAGTTTCTTGTAGGCAGCATATTGAAGGTTTTTGCCTTTTTATCCACTCAGCCACTCTGTGTCTTTTGATTGGGGCATTCAGTCCACTGACATTTAAAGTGATAATTGATAGATGATTATTTATTGCCATTTGAACCTCGTGTTCCAGTTGATTCTATGGTTCTCCATTCTTCCTTTTTTTTGAGTGTATTTTTTTTTCATTTTTTGCAAATGTAATATTTGGTTTTGGCTTGTGGTTGCCCTGTTTTTTAAGTATGCTAACCCCTTCCCATAATTGTGTGTTTTAGCCTGATGGTCCTGTAAGTTCAAACACTTCATTACTATATTAAAATTAAGAAGAGAAACATACAAACAAACAAATAAAAAGGGTTATTTACCTCCTGACATCCCTTGCCCACATTTTATGGTTTTGATGACTCTTTTTTATTTTTTTCTTTTTAATTTTATTTTGTTTGAAGCATGTTCATGATTAAATCTGTATGCTGGCTTATTTGAGCGACTGCTCTCTGTAAATCTTTACTTTTTAAAGAATTGAATTTGTGGTTATTTTTCCAAAAGCACAGCAATCCCAAAATTAAAAATGTAACTAAAAATTTTTAAAAAGAGAAATTAAGAAAACAATCCCATTGACCAGTGTGTCAAAAGAATAAAATATCTAGGAAAAAACCTACCTAAAAAGGCAAAAGATGTGTCCTCTGAAAAGTATAGAAAACATTGTTGAAAGAAATCAAAGGTAATACAAACATATGGAAAGAAATATCATGCTCCCAGATTGGATAAATTAATACTATAAAATAAGTATACTAATAGACTACCCAAGGCAATCTACAGACTCAATGCAATCACTATCAAATTGTCAGTGGCGTTTTCACATAATGAGAACAAAAACATTAAATTTATATGGAAACACTACAGACCCAGAATAGCCAAAGTAATCCTGAGAAAGGAAAACAGAGCTGGAGGAATCAGGCTCTCTCCAACCTCAGGTTATACTACAAAGCTATGGTTATTAAAACAGTATAGTACTGGCAAAAAACAGAACTATAGATCAATAGAACAAGATAGAAAGTCCAGAGATAAACCAACACAACTATGGTCAACTAATCTGACAAAGGAGGCAAAAATATACAATGGAGGAAAGACAGTTCCTTCAATAAGTGGTGCTGTAAAAACCGGACAGCTACATGTAAAAGAATGAAATTAGAACACTCTCTAACATCATACTGGTCTTCTGTATATTATTGGGTTGAATTGTTTTTGGTTTTTTCTGATATTGAGTTTTATGAGCTATTCTTATAGTTTGGATACTAACCTCTTATTGACCATATAATTGGCAAAAATCTTTTCCCATTCAGAAGATTGTCTTTTCTTATTGCAGCACAAGACATGGCAACAACCTAAATGTCCATCTACAGATTAAGAAGATGTGACACATATACACAATGGAATACTACTCAGCCATAAAAAAGAACAGAATAATGCTATTTGCAGCAACACTGATGGAACTAGATACTCTCATACTAAGTGAAGTAAGTCAAAAAGAGAAAGGCAAATCCCATATGATATTACATATATCTGGAATCTAATATATGGCACAAATGAACCTATCTGCAGAAAAGAAATAAAGTCATGGACATGGAAAACAGACTTGTGGTTGCCATGGACGAGGAGGAGGGAGTGGGATGGCCTGGGGTGTTGGGGTTAGTAGATGCAAATTTTACATTTAGAGTGGAAAGCAATGAGATCCTGCTGTATAGAATAAGGAACTATAATCACTTGTGATGGAACATGATGAAGGATAATGTGAGAAAAATAATGTATATACATATGTATGACTGGGGCACTTTGCTGTACAGCAGAAATTGACAGAACATTGTATATAAACTATAATAAAAAATAAAAAAATCAAATAATCTCCCCCCACAAATATTGTCTTTTCATTTGGTTAATGGTTTCCTTTGCTGCTGTGCTCAGGCTCTTTAAATTAAAGAAAAAAATTTCAGTTATGCATGTGGCATGTGGAATGTCCAGGGCCAGGTATCAAACCCATGCCACAGCAGCGACAATGCAGGATCCTTAACCCCCTGGGCCACCAGGGAATTATTAAGCTTTTAAGTTTAATTAGGTCCCATTTGTTTATTTTTGCTTTTGCTTCCTTTGCCTTAGGATACAGACACAAACAAACAGACAAACCAAAAAACCCAACAAATTCCATAGTGCTGCAATTTACGTCAAAGAGTGTTCTGCTTATATTATCTTTTAGGACTTTTATGGTTTCTGGTCTTATAGTGTTAAAAAATATGATGTTATCATGAATATTTTCTCAGGTCAGTCTCCCAATGCAACAGAAATCAGAGCAAAAATAAACCCATGGGACCTCATCAAACTGAAAAGCTTTTGCACAGCAAAGGAAACCCAAAAGAAAACAAAAAGACAACTTACAGAATGGGAGAAAATGGTTTCAAACCATGCAATGGACAAGGGCTTAGTCTCTAGGATATACAAGCAACTTATACAATTCAACAGCAAAAAAGCCAATCAATCAATGGAAAAATGGGCAAAAGACCTGAATAGACATTTCTCCAAAGAAGATATACAGATGGCCAACAAACACATGAAAAAATGCTCAACATCACTGATTATAAGAGAAATGCAAATCAAAACTACCATGAGATATATACCACCTCACACCAGTCAGAATGGCCATCATTAATAAGTCCACAAATAACAAGTGCTGGAGGGGCTGTGGAGAAAAGGGAACCCTCCTGCACTGCTGGTGGGAATGGAAACTGGTACAGCCACTATGGAGAACAGTTTGGAGATACCTTAGAAATCTATACATAGAACTTCCATGTGACCCCACAATCCCACTCTTGGGCATCTATCCGGACAAAACTCTACTTAAAAGAGACACATGCACCCGCATGTTCATTGCAGCACTCTTCACAATAGCCAGGACATGGAAACCACCCAAATGTCCATCGACAGAGGATTGGATTCGGAAGAGGTGGTATATATACACAATGGAATACTACTCAGCCATAAAAAAGAATGATATAATGCCATTTGCAGCACCATGGATGGAACTAGAGAACCTCATCCTGAGTGAAATGAGCCAGAAAGACAAAGACAAATACCACATGATATCACTTATAACTGGAATCTAATATCCAGCACAAATGAACATCTCCTCAGAAAAGAAAATCATGGACTTGGAGAAGAGACTTGTGGCTGCCTGATGGGAGGGGGAGGGAGTGGGAGGGATCGGGAGCTTGGACTTATCAGACACAACCTAGAATAGATTTACAAGGAGATCCTGCTGAATAGCATTGAGAACTATGTCTAGATACTCATGTTGCAACAGAAGAAAGGGTGGGGGAGAAAACTGTAATTGCAATGTATACATGTAAGGATAACCTGACCCCCTTGCTTTACAGTGGGAAAATAAAAAAAAAAAATATGATGTTATAAAGTGTTCTAATTTAATTATTTTGCATATAGCTCTCTAGTTTTCCCAGCACCTCTTATCTTTTCCCTAGTGTATATTTTTGCTACCTTTGCTATAGACTAATTGACCAAATCATTGGATTTACTTCTGGGCTCTCTATTCTGTTCCATTAATCTATGTGTCCAATTTTGTGCTAGTACCATTGAGATGATGACATGGTTTTTATGCTTCAGTTTGGTAATGTGGTGTATCACACTGATTGATATGTAGCTATTGAAACATACTTGCATCCCTGATTGTTCTGTATGATGCTTTTAATGTATTGTTAAATTTGGTTTCCTATATTTTATGGAGGATTTTTGCATCTATGTTTATCAATGATATTGGCCTATAATTTTTTATGTGTGCTATCTTTGTCTGGTTTTTGTATCAGGATGACGCTGACCTCACAGAGTGAGTTCAGGAGTATTCTTTCCTCTGCAATTTTTTACAGTAGTTTGAGAAGGCTAGGTATAATGTCATCATGTGTTTGGTAAAATTCACCTGTGAAGCCATCTGTTTCTGGACTTTTGTTTGTTGGGAGTTTTTTGATTACTGATTCGATTTCATAACTGGTCATTCATCTGTTCATATTTTCTATTTCTTGCTGGTTCCGTCTTGGAATATTTTATATGTCTAGGAATTTGTTCCTTTTTTTCTAGGTCTTCCATTTTATTAGCTTATATTTGTGCATGGTAATCTCATGATCATTTTTATTTCTATCATGCCAGTTGTAACTTTTTCAATTTTTCATTTGGGTTTTCTCTCTTTTTTTTCCTTGATGAGTGTGGCTAAAGGTTTTGATTTTTGATTTGGGCCTTTTCTCTTCTTTTCCTTGATGAGTCTGGTTTATCAACTTCATTTATCCTTTCAAAGAACCAGCTCTTAGTTTCACTGATCTATTATATTGCTCTTTATAGTCTCTATTTTACTTATTTCTGCTCTGATGTTTGTTTATTTCCTTCTATTAACTTTGGATTTTATTTTTTTTCTTCTTCTTCTCATTCTTTTAGGTGTTAAGGTTAGGTTATTTTGGATTTTTCTTATTACCTGAAGCTTGTATTGCTATAAACTTCCCTCTAGAACTGCTTTTGAGATACTTCATCTCACATGTTTTGAATCATTGTGTCTTCATTTTCATTTGTTTCCAGGTATTATTTTTATTTCTTCTTGATTTATTCAGTTACCCATTGGTTGTTGGGCAACATATTGCATAGCCTCCATGTGTTTGGGATTTTTGCTTTTTTGTCCTTGTATTTGATTTCTAGTTTTATGTTAAAAATACAAACATGGTGTTATGGTTAGAAAAGATGATTAATATGATTTTAATCTTCCTAAATTTACTGAGATGTGTTATGTGGCTTGGCATGTCATCCATCCTGGAGAAAGTTCTACATACACTTGAAAACAATATGTATTCTGTTTCTTTGGGATGGAATTTCTAAATATATCTATTAAGTCAGTGTTTCCCTTTTTGCTTTTCTGTATGGATGGTCTCTCCATTAATGTAAATAGGGTGTTAAAGTCTCCCACTACTAATGATTTACTGTCAATTTTGCCCTTTATGTCTGTTAATATTTGCTTTATGTATTTAAGTGCTTCTATATTGGATGCATATATATTTACTGTTGTTGTATCTTCTTGGATTGACCCCTTGATCATTACACAGTATCCTTCTCTGTCTCTTTTTAGAGCCTTAACATGTATTTTTCTAAGTATGGCTCCCCTGACTTTCTTTGAATTTCCATTTGGGGGATGGAAAGGGATTCCCATCCCTTCACTTTCAGTCTCTGTGTGTCTTTAGAGCTGAAATGAGTCTCTTATAGGCAACATATTTTTGAATCTTGTCATTTATCCATTCAACCACTCCACGTTTTTTGATTGGACAACTTATTCCATTTAAATTTAAAATAATTATAGATAGGTATAATTGTCATTTTGCTAGTTGTTTGGGGGTTGTTTTTGTTATTGTTTGTTTCCTTCTTCACTTTTTTTCCTCCCCTTGTTCTTTGATGACTATCTATAATGCTATATCTGGATTATTTTCATGTGTGTGTGTTTATGTATTTATTATATAATTTGATTTGCGGTTATTGTGAAATTTATAGCAATCTATATATATGCTTTTTTTTTTTTTTTTTTTTTGCCTGTTCTGGGGCCAGTTCCCATGGCACATGGAAGTTCTCAGGCTAGGGGTCCAATCAGAGCTGTAGCCACCAGCCTATGCCAGAGCCAGGGCAACACAGCATCTGAACTGCATCTGCAACCTACACCACAGCTCACGGCAATACTGGATCCTTAACCCACTGAGTGAGGCCAGGGATTGAACCCAAAACCTCATGGTTCCTGGTCGGATTTGTTAACTGCTGCACCACGACGGGAACTCCAATCTATATATATGCTTGATTATTTTAATTTGCTGACTCTTACATTTAAATGCATTTTAACAACCCTGCATTTGTACACGTTTAGTATTCTGGACATTATATTTTACATCTTTTTGTTTTGTGTATCTCTTAACTAGTTATTGCAGATACCGATGATTTTACTACTTTTGTCTTTTAACCTTCCTACTAGTTTACACATGGATGATTTACTACATTTGCTGTATTTTTGCCTTTACCAATGTGCTCTTTCCTTTCATAATTGTCATGTTTCTAGTTGTAGTCTATTATTTTCCACTTAGAGAACTCCTTTTAACATTTTTTGTAAAACCCAAAAAATAAAAAGGGGTTCCCATCGTGGCTCAATGGTTAACAAACCCGACTAGTATCCATGAGGATGCAAGTTTGATTCCTGGCTCCACTCAGTGGGTTAAAGATCCAGCGTTGCTGTGAGTTGTGGTATAGGTCACAGATGCAGCTCAGATCCTGCATTTCTGTGGCTCTGGTGTAGGCTGGTGGCTACAGCTCTGATTCAGCCCCTAGCCTGGGAACCTCCATATGCTGTTGCAGCCCTAAAAAGACAAAAAGACAAAACAAAAACAAAAACAAAAACAAACAAAAAAACCCCACAAAGCATTTTTTGTAAAGCTATTTTCATGGTGCTAATTTCATCTTTTAGCTTTTGCCAATCTGTAGAACTTTTGATCTCTCCATTAAATATGAATGAGAAGCTTGCTATGTAGAGTATTCTTGGATTTAGGCTTTTTTCCTAGCCTCCAGAATTTCTGTTGCAAAGTCAGTTGATGGCCTTATGGGAGTTCTTATTGCACTTCCCTTTCTGCTTCTAATATTCTCTCTTTATCTTTAATTTTTGCCATTTTAGTTACAATGTGTCTCATTGGGTTCCTCTTTGTGTTAATGCTATATGGCACTCTCTGTGCTTCTTACACTTGGATCAGGAATTCCCAGATTAGTGAAATTTTCAAATATTATGTCTTCAAATATGTTCTCTGCCCCCCTTCTCTCTCCCTGGTCCTTCTGGAACCCCTGTAATGAGAATAATAATATACTTGATGCTTTCTCAGAGTCTCTTAAAACTGTTTCATTTCTTTTTATTCCTTTTTTCCCCATTTAACTTCAGTGATTTCCACTACCCTGTCTTCCAGTTCATTTATCTCTTCTTCTTCTGTTGATTCCCTTTAGTGTGTTTTTCATTTCAGTTAATGTAGCCTTCATCTCTGTTTGGTTCTTTATGTTTTCTCTTTATTAAAAACTTCTACATGCTCACTCTGTTCTTCCAAACTTCTCCTGAGTCCTTCAAGTATCTTTATGATCATTATCTTGAACATTTTACTGAATAGATTGCCTATCTAATCCACTTAGTTCTTCTGGGGTTTTATCCCATTCCTTTATTTGGAACATTTTCCTGTTGTTTCTGTTTGCCAAATTTGCTATTTTCATTTCTCCTGTTTTGGTACATTGCTCATGCTTCCCCAGTGTTGGAGAAGTGTCCTTTCATAGGAGATGTCCTATGCATCCCAACAGTGTGCTCCCCTCTGGTCACCAGAGCTGTATGATATGGGATGCCCCCTATGTGGACTGTGTGGGTTCTTTTCTGGTGATGGGTTTACTACTGTTGTGGTCCAGTGAGTGTGGCTTGCCTCTGGTCCAGGGCTATGGGCCCTGTGTCTTCCCAGGTCTGGTGCTGGCTCATTCATGGGTTGAGCTGAATTCTGGAAGGGGTGATTGCAGAATTGGAAGTCTTGGATCTAGTGTTGGGGCCATTTCCTAACACAGTTGGCTGTCTGGAATTGGGTGTCCCTAAGCTGATGTTGGTCTCTTGGTGAAAGGAGCTGGATCCCACAATGGCTGAATGATAGGTCACCTCCTAGTAGGTGAAGCTGGGACCCAGGGGTCCCAGGACTAGTGCCAGCTCATTAGTGGACATAGCTGGGTTCCCCAATCCCTGGATCTAGTGTCCTGGGTGTCCTGAAGTTGGTATTGGTCCTCTGGTTGTTTGGGCTGAATCCTGGGGCAGATGGCTGAGGAGCCTAATGTGTCCTACAGCTGCCATTGGCTTGCTGGTAAGCAGGACTGTGGTCCAGGTGGTACTGCTCCTGATGCTAGCCTTTTGGTGCATGTTCTGGGTTCTGATATGGTTAGCTGCAGGGTTATGATGGTTATAGGACTGGTGTCCACCCATGATTGCTGGTATCATGACTCCTGGGGTCCCAAGGCTGGTGCCTTCACACTGGTGGGTGGGGCAAAGGCCCAGGTAGTCCTGGGGCTAGTGCTGTTGGGTCCAAGCTTCTCTGCCTGTAGAGCCCTTGGGGTTTAGTGTCAACACATTGGTGTGCAGGTATAATCCTTGGGCCTCTGGTGGACAGGATGGTTGTGGGTTTAGGGGGTTTTATGACAGCTGACCTGCTTGTGAAGGGGCGGTGTCTGTCCATCTGGTTACTTGCTCTGAGGAGTCCTAGTCCTGGTGCTCACAACCTGGTGGGTGGGTCTGTTCCTGGAACTAATAAACCAGAAGGAGGATTCTAAAAATAGTTCCTGCCAGCACTAGTGTCCATGTGGTAGAACAAGCTCCCCCAAATGGCTGTCTTCAGTGTCCATGCCCTCAGAGTGAGCTCCACTCACCTCCTGCCTCTCCTGGAGGCTCTCCAAGATCAGTGAGCTCTGACTCAGGATCCTTTTAAATTATTGCTTCTGCCCTGGGTCTTGGAGCATGTGAGATTTTGTGTATATCCTTTAAGAGTAGAGTCTCTATTTCCCATGGCCCTCCAGTTCTCCTGGAAAGAAAAATGTCTTTTAAAGCCAAATGTTTCATGGGCTTATCTTTCCTATGCAGGACTCCTGGGATGGGGAATCCAGTGTAGGCTTGGGACCTTTTGATCCTTGGGGAGAATCTCTGCAATTATGATTCAGCTCTCATTTATGGGTTGCTCACCTGGGGGGTAAGGATCTTGGCTACACTATGTCTCTGCCTCTCCTACAATAAGTGGTTACTTCTTTCTCTCTTTTCTGCTATTCTTCTGATTTGTATCATCAATAGTTTCTCTGTAAATAGTTGTAATTTTGGTGTATCTGTGGGAGGAGGTGAGTTCACAGTCTTCCTACTGCATCAGCTTGTCCACTCCCCTTTAACTACTCTATAAGTTAGTAATTAGTAACAAAACAACAAACTATAGGTTAGAAAAATAAATTTATGTCTTAACATATTTGTATTAGTCTTTATCAAAGTTCTGAATCGGTTAACTTGATAAAATGATCTCTGGTGCTTCCTTTTGTACTCAGGTGGGAGAGCCATAAAGATCACGTCAGGGAACTTGACAAACCTGTCTCAAGTAGGACTGCAGAGGAATGAACAACGAGCCCTTCCAACCTAAACAACTGAAACCTAACCTCCTTGGCATTAACTCTTTTTTTTTTTCTTTTTGCCTTTTAGGGCTGCACTTGTGGCATATGGAAGTTCCTAGGTTATGGGTCAAATTAGAGAATTCTAATATGAGTAAGACAGCCTCAACTCTGAAAGTATTATAGCAAAGGACAAGAAAGGAGCATGAAAAAAACTAGAACTTGGAAAAATGCCACAAATTGTGAATAGATGAAATCAGGGTGAATAAGGTGAACTTCATTGGAAAATACTTGAAATAAAGCTTGGTAAGAGAGAGTCTAAAACTCATTTCTGGTGATATCTGGTAGACTGCCTTTAAAGGAGGGTGTAATTAGCTCGGGAAATCACCTGTCAGGGAAGGATGTTTACTTTACTTTTATCTGGTGACCCCCAGAAAAGGCCAAGTTCTCTCCACAGTCTATCCTCTGATCCTTCTCTGTGGGAAGTGATCTACTCCTAATTTCGCTGTAGGCAGGGGTGAAGTCTGAAACTTAGACCGGTAATCATCAAAGCCATGGCAGGGAGCTTCAAAATAAATGTCCAGAGGAATAGTAATTTAAAAAAAGATTTCATGGAGCCCTGAAAAAACCTTCTAAATCTTATTTACCAACTCTTTAAGTCACTGGCTTTCTTCCTTAAGATAACTTTAGAAAATTAAGAAGGGAAAAGCCAAACACAAATCCTGTTGTGGTTCTACTTTTGGAAAAACCAATCTTTGCTAAAAATTTTCCTGTTTCATTGGATGATCAAATCAATGATTTAATAATAACAGGAATAAAAGCAGAGCAATCAGCTCTACCTGAATGCTCAGAATCCAAGGAGTAATGGCATTTTGGCTTTGATGTCTTCTGTTCTCGTTTACATAGCAAATGAGACTAGTATTAAAAGCCTTTGGAAAGATGCCCTTTTATATTTGACACAGTTTAGCTAGTACAAATAGAAAACCTTGAGAAAAGTGAGAACTTCTTCCCTAAAGGCCATCATTTATTATGTAAAAACTGAGAGCCCCTTCATTGTCCCTGCTGGATCTGTACCTCATAGCTACCCTGGCACACACCCAGCCCAGCCAGCTGCCCTTTGATCAACCTTCAGATGGATCTACAGTTGCCCCACTTAGAAATGGGTTCACCAGGCCTCTCAGTGACCTAATGCCATTTTTCTCTGGTGCTTGTGAATGTCCTTTGGAAAACAAGCCTTTCACTCTAGATGAGGACCAGAGACATCCCTCACTTGCTCACACTTCCTGTTTACCTGGTATCAAAAACAGCCTTGCCAACCACCACCAACTGTAAAAATCAATCTGAAACCCAAAATGTGTCTATCCCTTGTATATGTTTTATGCTTTTCCATTTGAAAAGCAAATATGATCCCAACATCCACATGAGGAAGTATTGGTAAATTGAGACTTGTTTGCTGAAGTTTTATAGCCCAAGGCAGTAGCTTGCACATGACAGTGGGAAACAGATGTACTAACATAAATGAAATGATCTTGCTGAACAATTTTCATTATTATTATCTATCTTATGGTAGGTGATGTTTAGTCAACTTGCCAAATTATAGAATTATTCCCTGTGCCACTTTTATACCTGGTCATCTGGAGCAGAATTTTTATTATTTATTTATTTATTTATTTATTTATTTATTTATTTATTGTCTTTTTAGGGACACACCTGTGGCATACAGAGGTTCCCAGGCTAGGGGTCTAATTGGAGCTGTAGCTTCCAGCCTTCATCACAGCCACAACAATGCCAGATCTGAGCTGTGTCTGCAACATTTACCACAGCTCACTTCAATGTCAGATCCTTCACTCACTGAGCAAGGCCAGGGATTGAACCTTCATCCTCATGGATGCTAGTTGGGCTTGTTAACCACTGAGCCATGACAGGAACTCCACAAATAGACTTTTGAAGAGCAGTATATTTGGAAAATGAGAACTGCCTGGGCAATATTTTTTTTTCATGTGTTGACCTGGCATGGTTTTTCTATAAATTAGATAAGGGCCATTTGCAGCTAAAGGCAATACTTTGGCCAATGTTTAAAGTTATGAGCAAATAGGAAAGTCATGAATTGTGATTCTCTTTTTAGGTCTATTGCCAAAGCTAATCAAACTGGAAAGGAGCTTCCTTAATTTGATAAGAATTATTGATAAAACAACCTACAGTTAAATATGGTGAAATAATGAATATGTTCCCCTAAATTGAAATTAAGATAAGGATGTCCACTTCTATTCAATATTGTGCCAGAGGTCCCAGATAGGAGAGAAAAAAAAAATCAAGAAATGTAAAACAAAGTTGTAAGGATTAGAAGGAAGAACTAGAGATGTCTTTGTAGATGTCATATATGTAGAAAGTTCAAAATAATTTAGGTGATAAAACTCTCTATGGAGCTGAAAATATGGTATATTATACAAAACAAAATATTACATATTTTAGAGGAGATAGTGGTTACACAGGAATATAGTCACGTAAAACTAGTCAGCTGTATGCTTGAGTTATGAATTTTACCTTGCATAATTACATCTCAAAGTATGCTATAAAAACATTTTAAAATAACTTGCATTTATCTGTAACTACAGATGGTTTTAAAACATGTCTACAAATTATTTGACATCCCTCCCTTCAAAATGTGGAGCTTAATTCCCTTCCCCTTGAATGCTGGCTAGACTTACTGACACACTTCTAATGAACGGAGTGATGTTATGTGACTACTGTGACTGGGTCATAAACAGGATGTTGCCTCCACCTCTCTCATGCTTGCTTTGTGGGAACCCAGCCAAGAAGCACATGTCGCTGGAACTTGGCTTCTGCTCACTGGTGCTGAAGAGAAATGTGGAGACAGAGTTTTGGGTGAAGGAGAAATAATAGCTTTATTGCTTTGCCAGGCAAAGAAGGATCACAGCAGGCTAATGCCTCAAAGACTGTGCCTCTCTTAGGAGAGATGGGGAGGTGGTTTTATAGTTTGAGGAGTGAAAAATAGGGCCACAGATAAGGATCAGTGTAGAGGCAAGCTTGCATTGTTTTCAAAGCTGGTGTTCAGTGGTCTGGTGGTCTTCTTTCTGGAATAAAGAATGCTTCATTAACATCTTCCATGTGTTGGGGACTTGAGTTCTGTAGACGAACTCAAAGATGTTGTTACCCATATTCCTTGAGGAGAGACCAGGACCCTGCCCCCAAAGCTACACTATTGTTTCTTGACTGCTGCTCCCCCATGGTCTCTGCATCCCCTCGCTTCCCTGATTAGCAACTGTTTGAACCAGCTCTTTGGAAGGTCATGGAGGCTGAAGTGTATTCCCTAAAAAAATAAGAAATGGGGGATGCAGAAAGGCCTGTGTGCCCAGGAGCCCCCAGGGCCATGCTTGGTTTTGCACACATGACAGAGAACTGGGGCTTGGTACCAACCACCAGTACAAGTTCACCAGCCACATGAATTGGTTAGTATGCATATAGGTCCTCCAGCTCATTGAGCTCTTAGATCTTAACAGCCCTCACCTATATTTTGGCTGTGACTTGTGAGAGACACAGAGTCAGAATGAACCCACTTAAATTGTTACTAATCCTTGCCCCACTAAAACTCTAAGAGATAATTGATATTTATTGTTGTCTTCAGTTGGTAAATTTTGGAGTTTTATAGAGCAGTAGATCATGTCTGTCCTCAGGGTCACTGGCTATGTTTCAGTAGGATATTTTATGACTGTAAATGATTGAAATGTTTGAGTTTTTTTTATGTCTTGTATTCTAATCTGAAAAAAAAAACAGTTTTGAGTGCTTTGTATAAGGCACTATTTAAATTAAACATATGCAGGCCTGAAAACAAATAAAAAATCCAAGTAATACTATGTTATTAATTAACTAGAAAGTTCTCTCCTTATACTTTTGGACCTCAGCTGAATACAGTCTTTGCATACTCAGAATAGAAGTTCTATAGCTATGGTAGGTGATATTGGAACAAACTACTAAGGAAGAATAAGAGAATCACAATAAAGTTATTCTCCAGGGAATTTTTTCATAGTAGCAAATGAAGGTACAAAGACTGTGGACCCCCCCTTGTCAAAGTGACAGGGTGAGAGAGAACAAGAAGGAAGTCACCCTTTTCTAGGAACAGGTCCTGGCTTCTACATGTTGGTCTCATTCTATTAATTTTGTTTTCCTAAACTGGATTTTGAATCCCTGTAAGTTATCTTCTTGCTTATGCCTTTTTTAATATTATATTTTTAATGAAGTATAGTTGATGTTGAATATTATATAAGATATAGGTATACAATATTGGATTCTTTTTTCTCATTTTTTACAGTTTTGTTGATTTAAAATGTTGTGATAATTTCTGCAGTACAACAAAGTGATTTGGTTATACATGTACACAATCCATTCTATTCCTGATTTTTTTCCCATGTGGCCATCACAGAATGTTGTGTAGAGTACCCTGTGCTATATAGGAGGTTCCTGTTGGCCAGTCATTCCATATTCTACAAGGTGCACAGACAGTCCCAAACTCCCAGTCTATTCCCCCCTCAACCTTTCCACTTTGGCAATCGTAAGTTTGTTTTCAAAGCCCGTGAGTCTGTTTTGGTTCTGCAAATAAATTTGTTTGTATCCTCTTCTTTAGATTCCACCTATAAGTGATATCATATCTTTGTCTTTCACTGCCTGATTAACTTCACTTAGTGTGATAATCTCTACGTCCAACCATGTTGCAGCAAATGGCATTATTACATTTTTATGGCTGTGTAGTATTCCATTGTATATATGTACCACTTCTTTATCCATTTCTCTGTTGATGGACATTTAGGTTGCTTGCATGTCTTGGCTATTTCAATGAACTGGGGAGCATGTATCTTTTTGATTATACATAGACACCTACAGCAGTCCTTCTTTTTGTTTAATATTCAGTACTCTATGAGAAATTTAATTTCCAATGTCTTTGCAGCCCAAGAGTTTCTCTTTCAGATCAGTCCTTTCAGGATTAGCAGAAAGAAAGCTACAAATGCGCTTCCAAATTAGTTGTGCTTTTTTTTTTTTTTTCCAGGCTGCTTTTCCTAGCATTTCCGTTCAATCCATGATTTGAATAGTAAGTTTGTTAAATGAACCCTTCAAAATACATGGTCATGAATAATTTTAAGAATAAAATGGTTTACTCACCTCTGGTAACCACAAATCTGATTTCATTTTCTAGAAGTTTGTTTGGCTGGGGTTTTTGTTTGTTTGGTGTTTAATTGACCTGCTATGCTATGGTAGTTCCTGGCACACACATTTTGGTTGTTGTTGTTGGAAATGTTATGGTATATAATCTCTCACATCCTATGAAAGTAAAGAACTATGATGTTTTGGTGAAAAAAAAAATAAAATGGTTTAAACTATAAATTTGGTAAGCACCTCATTACGGAAATGTAAGATTTTCCCCTAAAATAAAATCAATATTTCTCTATAACCAATAATGGTTTTCTTGGGGCATCAATTTTCTCTGAAAAAGTAATGGAAAATTAAAAATGGGAACAGATATCTGAATAACCAGAGCTCTCCTGTGCTTCTGGGTTGTGGTCCCTGACCCCAGGCACATTCTTGTTGCCTTTTACACACAGTGTATCCTTGGATGAAGCCCTTATATTAAACCACTTGGGGAAACAAATCTGACTAGTATATTTGAAGATGCAGGTCTGATCCCTGGCTTCACTCAGTGGGTTAAGGATCCAGCATTGCTATGAGCTGTGGTGTAGGCCAGTGGCTACAGCTCCAATTTGACCACTAGCCTGGGAACTTCCATATGCTGCAGATGCAGCCCTGAAAAAAGACCAAAAAAAAAAAAGGAGAGAGAAAACAAACATTGAGGAGAAAATGAGCAGGTACGGATGGTAAAATGCAGACATTATTGGAAACAATTCTTAAGCTGACAAAGTTAAGATTCAACAATAAAATCATTAATTTTAAGGAATACAAAAGCAGAAGGTTTTTATGCTAGGAAAGAGAATTTTATAAGTAATGATCAAATTGTAAGTCAATGCTAAATGATAATAACAACAATAGCAAAATGATGATGATCATGTTGATTTAAAAAATAAAAATGAGGGAATTCCCATTGTACTTCAATGCAAAGGAATCCAACTAGTATCCATGAGGATGTGGGTTCGACCCCTGGCCTTGCTCAGTGGGTTGGGGATCTGGCATTGCTCTGAGGTGTAGCTGTAGCTCTGATTCAATCCCTAGCCTGGAAACTTCCATATGCTGTGGGTGGGTCCCTAAAGAAAAAAGCCCAAAAAAAAAAAAAAAAAAAGGCATAAAACTCCCCACTGTCTCTGAACAGTTTGTAGTCTTTTCAGAATTACATGGAAAATGAGACTCTAAGGTAAGAGATGAATGAAATCTTTTTTAAACAAAGGAGTTTGGGAAAACCTAGGATGGAGGTAGATTATAAAAATTGGGAGTGTGTGTGCTTGCAATGCTGTGTGAATAGAGCAGAGTTACCTATATTCTGCTCCAGTTGGATTTTTGATGGCTGACCTGAAAAGAAATGAGCTGTAGCCAAGAAGAGAAGAGGTGAGTGTCATAGGGATAGGGAGCTGAGGGAACATGCAGCAGAGGTGCTGAAAGGCAGATTTGTAGTTACAGAAAAAAAGGAAAACCTAATGGGGAGATGGGAAATGTCAGGCTGAGGGACATTTTTGGTTACTGGAAACTTTGGCTCAGTTAGGCCAAGTATGGATGTGGGTAGTGGTGGAAAGGGGACAGGTGTCAGAAGGTTTTGGTCCATGACCTCATGATAGGCACCTCTCTCCCTTTCATCACCTCCTAAGCCAAGAGCCCACAGGGTTATCTAAGCATGCTCTGATCCTGCAGTGGGAGTGTTATGCATTTTGTTCTCACTTTGATCCAAGAGATTAGTGTGTTCTTTACCACGTTCTCTATGAAGAGGGTGGGAACAGGAAGGATTTGGAGGAAACCCAGGGGACCCAGCCTACCAGAGTCTATGCTTGGAGGCAGAGGGCATCCTAGCTTTTCCCTAAGATTAAGTGAAACTTTGCAGAATGCCAGGACGGGAACCAGCTTCAAGACTGTGTCTTGCATGAGGACACACTCTAGAGTGGAACCAGAGCCTGGGGAGAGCTCATGGTCCCAGAGATTTTAGGGTGTTGTGCATTACCAAACAGTCTTGATCATCATGTGCTACCTCTAGACTTTTGATCAACCAGTGACTCAAAACATACTTATTGAATAACCACAAAGTATGCAGTCAGGTAGTAAGTGTTCAAGCACATTAAAGAGCCTTTTAATCACAGGCCACATTTCTTTTACTCTTCATGGCTTCACTCATGGTGCAAAGTGACCAGATCTTTATTTATACCATTTACAACCAGTGCTGTTGTAATAGAAGTCACCTCTAAAAATTCAGTGGTTAATGATATATTTAGCAAATTAGAGTGACAAAAGCAAAGGTTTAGGCATAAAAACCAGGTGCAAAATCTGGCCTGCCTCCTGGCTGAGGGATGCTGGTCCAGTTGCTTGACCTCTGAGTGTTTCCCCTCATCTGTAAAATTAAGATGCTGTTGTTCATATTGATGTTGATCCCTAAGAGCTCTTGGTGTTATGGATAACTCACAAAGTGCGAAGTGTCACCTGAATGTCATAGCTCTTCTTGCTGTAACTTAGGGTTGGCATCCTTGGCCTCATGAAATCTAAGAATATCCAGTCTGGTCCATAGCAGGGCTTTGTGGAGTCAGGTGTGACAAATTTTCCTCAAACTTGATGGATGCAGACATACTTCAGGTTCCAGGGAAGCCATCTCTAGACCCATGAGTGGTGGGGGCTTCTCTATAGAAGTGGTTGAGTAGCATCAGATTGGGTTTCTTGCAGGCTTAGGCACAATAAGCTCTACCTGACATTAGTGTTTGAAAATTACAAACTGATTCAGCAGTCTACGGTCTAGATTCAACAGTTTTGAAACCTTGATTAATAGAGTAAAAGGAAAACCCACTATTTAAAGACCATCAGGTGTTTTCCTCTTTTTCTTTAGAGATAACATCTGAATTAATAATTCTTCTATTTGAGAAAAGGGAAAAAACACCCTTCATGATTGATTTTAGTTTTCCAAAGGGAAAGTCAAGACCCTGCTCCGGAATAGAGTTCAAGTTAATGCCGAACTACATTGTTTTCTATAACGTCAAAGATGGTCTTCACTGGAGGTAGAATCGCATGTCTTTGTTCATCCATTTAACTAGGATGCACTGAGCTCCTACTGTGTGCCTAATACTCCTCTTGACTTTGAGTGCTGCCTTCAAGGTGCTCACAGTCTAGTGAGAGAGAGCAGACACCAGTGAAACAAGCATATAACTCATACTGTGTATTGTGCAACTAAGAGGATATGTGACTTTGATAGGCCTGGTGTCAGAAGGCTTCCCTGAATAAATGACTTTTAAGCTGAGATCCACAGGATGAGTCTGACTTTATAGCCCAAAGGGGAAAGGTGCTCACATCAGCAGCACATAGACTAAAAGTAGAACAATACGGAGAGGATTTGCATGGCCCCTGTGCAAGGAAGACATGCAAATTTGTGAAGTGTTCCATATTTTTGCACAGTAATGCAAAAGTGTTTAATGTTACTGAACTGTAGACTCAAAATCGTTGAAATGGTAAATTTTGTTATGTACACTTGAACACAATAAAAAAAGAGGTATGGCAACATGGATGCAACTAGAGATTATTATCATACTAAGTGACGTAAGTCAGAAAGAGAAAGACAAATACCATATGATATCACTTATATGTGAAATCTAAAAGACGGCACAGATAATCTATCTACGGAAAAGAAACAGACTCACAGACATACAGAGCAGACTTGAGATAGCCAAGAGAGAGGGGGAAGGGAGTAGGATGGACTGGGAGCTTGAGGTTAATAGACGCCAAATATTTTATTTACAAAGGACAAACAACAAGGTCATACTATATAGAACAGGAAGCACTATCCAGTCTGATCTTCTGGGATAGACCATGATGGATAATAATATAAAAAAGGATGTATATATACATATAATGTTGTCATTTTGCTGTCCAGCAGAAATTGGCACAATGTTGTAAATCAACTATATTTCAATAGAAAAAAATTTTAACAGGGGGATATGGTGTTGGGACAGTCCCACTGCAAGTAGAGGGACTGGCAGTTACAAATGTCTGTGGGGGAGTTCCTGTCATGGGGCAGCAGAAACGAATCTGACCAGGAACCATGAGGTTGTGGGTTTGATCCCTGGCCTCGATCGTCAGGTCAAGGATCCAGCATTGCCGTGAGCTGTGGTGTAGGTTGCAGACTCGGCTCAGGTCCCATGTTGCTGTGGCTGTTTTGTAGGCCGGCAGCTACAGCTCTGACTTGATCCCTTGCCTGGGAACCTCCATATGCCATGGGTGTGGGCCTCAAAAGACAAAAAAAAAAAAAAAAAAAAAAAGGCTGTGTGAAGGGGGAGTGTGGGTGAAAGGAAAACCAGCAGGGCTGGTTTGTCAAGATTTAGGGGGTGTTGTGTGGTCCCAGGTGAGGCCAGAGTCAAAGACAGAGGTCAGACCACAGTGAACAGACAGAGATGTTGATCCCTGTCTTAGGATCAGTGGGAGATTATTGAAGGGCTTTCCTCAGTGACAGAACTTTGTTTTAAAAAATTACCATGGACTAGGATGGAGAGTGGGTAGAGGAGCAGTGGAGGTGGCTGACCAGTTGGGAAGGTATCAGATTTCTTCATGAGCGAGATGGGTGTTGCTTGGACAGAGATGGAAAGAAGTTGATACATTTGAGAAAAGTTGGAGGGCCAATGGCTGAACTTGTTGGATGGTTGTCCTGGGAGTGAGGGGAGAAACCAGTCAAGAAAGAGCTCTATTTCTGGATGGATGGTGGTGCCAGGGACTGGGACAGGAAGCAAAGAGAAGGAGTTTGGATCACGATGGTTGTTTTGGACAGGTTGAGTTTGCGAGCCTCGAGAAGCTCACAGCTGCCCATGTAGGGGATCCTATGTATGGGGCATTGGCACAGGGCTCACTAAGGCCCATGCTAGTTTGTGGCACAATTTCCGGTAATGCTACCTGGCTCACAGTGATTGTTCTCTGAGGCATGTTTATCATGGGACAAGTGAGGACTCAGGACCACTCCTAAGAAAGAAAACAAATGGATTGTCCCGGCTACCTCATGCAGCAGGCTGAACTGCTCCACTGGGCAGCTGAAAAAAACAATTGATTTATATTTCTTCTGCTGCTCTATGACAAAATCTTGACTAAACAATACTTGGTGTGGGTGGTAGATAAAATGGGATTGTGTGTGTACAGCTGGGTGTGTGTGTCCAACTCTTATCTTTTAGACCCAAAGGCCAGCAGTCCTCAGAGTGCTTCTGAAACATCAAACATAAAAGGCAGATACTGAGTGCTAATTCACTGAAGCCAAATATCATGTCCAGTCACAAGGGCTTGAGTCTTTGGAACAACTGTCTTTTCATTTAGTGATTTTGGACATTCAAAACATACACATTTGAGGTCTACCCAAGGCAGAGGTAGAACTGTATTTCTGAGCTTCTCTGTAATGTCTACCAGCTCTCTGGTCCCATCCAAAGTAATCTCATTTTTTATTCCCACTGCACTGATGAAAGCTACATAAAGGCATCAATGAACAATCAAATGTCAAGAAAACAACATTTTAAAGGGCTCAAGCTTTAGGACATACCATTGAGGCAACTAAGCATGGAATAAATTCCTAGAATTAGTCACACATGCCTCAATAAGTAAGCACTGGCTAGATTGAATGGCAACTTTTAATTGTGCTCATGCAAAAAAAAATTATAATAATAAAAATGGAGCTCCCATTGTGGCACAGTGGAAATGAATCCAACTAGGAGCCATGAGGTTTTGGGTTCGATCCCGGGTCTCGCTCAGCGGGTCAAGGATCCGGCATTGCCATGAGCTGTGGTGTAGGTTGCAGACACAGCTCAGATCTGGCTGTGCTGTAGGCTGGTGGCTACAGCTCCGATTAAACCCCTAGCCTGGGAACCTCTATAAGCCACAGGTTCAGCCCTAAAAAGACAAAAAAAAATTTAAAAATAAATTAATTAATTAAAAAAAATAATTGGGGAGTTCCCATAGTGGCAAAGCAGAAATGAATCCCACTAGGAACCATGATGTTGTGGGTTCGATCCCTGGCCTTGCTCAGTGGGTTAAGGATCCGGCATTGCCATAAGCTGTGATGTAGGTCGCAGAAATGGCTCAGATCTGGTGTTGCTGTGACTGTGGTGTAGCCTGGCGGCTACAGCTCTGATTAGGCCCCTAGCCTTGGAACCTCCATGTGCCACTGGTACAGCCTTAAAAAGACCAAAAAAAAATTTGTGCTCATGGACTGAGTTCTTTCTGTGTATAAAGATGCACAGGCCAAACCCTAGGGTAAGTTCAGAAATTTACTGCTCTGGAAGAAGTTAGTCATAATCAATTTAAAAGCAGACACAAGCATAAGATAAATCCTCAGGTTTGATGGTAAATATATACTGAGGGAAACTTGTTATCTACAAAGATCAATCTAGATAATCTTGATGTGTCCTTAAGAAAATAAATATGATGTGAGTAATGCTACAAATGAAGAAATATTATTCGTCCATCTAAGGGAAACATTATATTATGAAAATAGAAATTAAAATTAAAAAAAGAGGAGTTCCCGTCATGGCCCATTGGTTAATGAACCAGACTAGTATCCATGAGGGCGTGGGTTCCATCCCTGGCCTTGCCCAGTGGGTTAATGATCCGGTGTTGCCATGAGCTGTGGTGTAGGTTGAAGATGCAGCTCAGATCTGGCATTGCTGTGGCTCTGCGGTAGGCCAGCGGCTACAGCTCTGATTGGACTCCTAGCCTGGGAACCTCCATATGCTGCAGGTGTGGCCCTAGAAAAGACAAAAAGACCAAATAGACAAACAAAAAAAGAAAATAGAAGGGTGATGGTACACCTGGAGCGAAAGGAAACGGGTCAAAAAATGAGACTGTATCGAGTTTTGCTGCTGTTCTGATCCTATCATCACCAAGGACCTTGCTTTTATTGGCCTTGAAGGTTGGCTTTCTGCAGGTGTACAAGTTGGTACAATGATTCTGCATCACCTAATCAAAATATTCCTATTTGTAAATTGCCAAATTGTTATTCAGATTTATATCATCTCTTTGATAAGTTTGCTTTGTGCTACTCTGTTCCATAACCTCCAAAGGGCTTTGATCCTCCTCAGGAGCTGACAGTCTGTGGGGTGGCAGAACATTTTAAATTTGCCAGTTAACAGCATTTCGGTTTAAATGAGACATTTAGAGTTTGAACCTTCAGTCTGTTTAAAGTACCATTCCCTATCAGGACTGGTTTAAATATTCTCTTATGCATAGCTGTTAAACAAAAGCTGTGCAATTAAACAAAAGCATGTTAAACAAAAGCATGTCTTCAAGATGTCACGATTCTGTTTTTCTTCTTCCATAGCATGGTGCTACAGAGTATGAAGCTTGTCGTGTATAATAAAATGTTTGCCAGACTTCCCATTGTGGCTCAGCAGGTTAAGAACCTGACTAGTATCCATGAGGATGTGTGTTCGATCCCTGGCCTCTCTCAGTGGGTTAAGGATCTGGCATTGCCATGAGCTGGGTATAGGGAGCAGACATGGCTCAGATCCCATGCTGCTGTGGCTGTGGTGTAGGCCTGCAGCTGCAGCTCTGATTCAAGACCACCTAACCTGGGAGCTTCCATATGCCATGGATGTGGACTTAAAAAGCAAAAAAAAAAAAAAAAAAAAAAAACCCCAACAAACAAACAAACAAACAAACAAACAAAACCTAATAAACAAAAACCAAAAACCAAAAAACCCAACTATTTCCTTATTTCCTTTTCCTAGGTAATGGGAGTGTTTTGATTATTCATGATCCTTTGGGATGACACCAAAGTTTGTCCTAACAAGATGATTCAGAATGGAGGTTGGTCCCCAGAAAAACCAGCCATGTGTTTAGAGGGTTGAGGTTTTGAGCTAGCCTGACCTCAAGGAAGCGGGGAGGAGCTGGAGATTGGGTTCAGTCATGTGGCCAATGACTCCACCAATCATGGCTCTATAACGAAATCCCAGTAAAAACTCTAGACATGGCAGCTTGGTAAAGCTTCCTGGTTGGTGAATATATTAATTTGCTGGGAGGGTGATGCACCCTATTCCACAGTAAAGGGCATAGAAGCTTTGTGTTCAAAACTCTTCCAGATCTCACTCCACATATCTCTTCATTTGTCTGGTCCTGATTTGAATCCTTTGTAATAAAATTGTGTATATAAAGATAATGCTTTCCTAAGTTCTGTGAGTCATTCTAATGAATTATGGAACCTACGGGGAGTCAGATCTTATGTTTTATTATTTTTATTTTTATTTTTGCCTTTTTAGGGCCACACTCATGGCATATGGAAGTTCCCAGGCTAGGAGCTGAATTGGAGCTGTAGCTGCCGGCCTACACCACAGCCACAGCAATGCCAGATCCAAGCCAAGTCTGCGACCTACACCACAGCTCACAACAATGCCCTCTGAGCGAGGCCAGGGATTGAAGCTGTGTCCTCATGGATGCTAGTCAGATTCATTTCTGCTTGAGCCATGATGGGAGCTCCCAGATCTTGTTTTAAATTAACTTCTGGAAAGAAAGGGGGCTCATGTTAGTTGACCTGGAAACAGAGATGGATCACCAGAAGGCTCTCCCACTGATTGGGGCAGATATCCTGATGGCGCTTTAGGGCCTCTACCAGCCAGACCCTCTAAGAGACCAGGAAAGAAATGGATTCTGCAGGAAAAAAAAAAAAAAAGTTAATTATTTGGTCTCAAAAAGTCTGCTTCTCCTCTCCCTCTATTTAAGCTAGAGAGAGAAGTGAAAATGAGTAAGTAGAGAGAGAAAAACAGTCAAGGAAGTAAGGGAAAGAATCAATGTTAAAAATGGAGTTGCTGTCATGACGCAGTGGGAAAGAATCTGACTAGATCCATGAAGACGCAGGTTCGATCCCTGGCCTCACTCAGTGGGTTAAGGATCTGGCATTGCTGTGAGCTCTGGTAGAGGTCACAGATGCAACTTGGATCTGGGGTTGCTGTGGCTGCGGTTTAGGCTGGCAGCAGTAGCTCTGATGCAACCCCTAGCCTGGGAAACTCCATGTGCTGCAGGTACAGCCCTAAAAAGAAGAAGAAGAAGAAGAAGAAAAAAAAAAACTCACAAGATAATGAAAAATTAACTTTACAAAAAGCTGTTCCTTGGAGGAAGATAGATCCACTTCCAGGACTAGGCCTCCCTTTGCAGCTCACTCAAGGCCTCTGGGGAAAAGCTCTGTGAAGTATCATTTCTGATATGTTGAATTTTTTTTTTTTTTGTCTTTTTGCTATTTCTTGGGCCGCTCCTGCAGCATATGGAGGTTCCCAAGCTAGGGGTCGAATCGGAGCTGTAGCCGCCAGCCTACACCAGAGCCACAGCAACGAGGGATCCGAGCCGCGTCTGCAACCTACACCACAGCTCATGGCAACGGCGGATCGTTAACCTACTGAGCAAGGGCAGGGACCGAACCTGCAACCTCATGGTTCCTAGTCGGATTCGTTAACTACTGTGCCACGATGGAAACTCCTGAACTTTTACCTTAACCATGGGTATGTGCTCCTATTTGAATTTTTTGGGGCATATGGAAGTTCCCAGGCTAGGGGTCAAATTGAGCTACAGCTGCCAGCCTACACCACAGCCGCAGCAACACCAGATCCCAGCCGCATCTGTGACCCACACCACAGCTCACAGCAATGCTGGATCCTTAACCCACTGAGCGAGGCCAGGGATCGAACCTGCAACCTCGTGGTTCCTAGTCAGATTTGTTTCCACTGCAGGACATCAGGAACTCCCCCTATTTGAATTTTTAATACAACTGACCTTGAACAGCATGGTGATCAGGCGCCTGACACCCTGCAGCTTAAAATCCCCATGTAACTTGACAGTTAACCCTCTCCATCTGTGGTTCTGCATGTAGGAATTGAACCACCTGCAGATTGCGTAGTACTGTGGTATGAAGTTATTGAAAAAAATCTGGGTAGAAGTGGACCTGTACAGTTCAAACCTGTGTTATTCAAGAGTCAACTGTACACTGAAATAAATGTACAACTGCCAATACCTATTCAATGCTCTGGAGTGACCAGGACATTTCATAGACACCTATCAGATCACAGCAATGGGGGAACACCCAACTGGTCCTTACTATGGGGAAGGGGTCCCAAACCTCCATTGTTCCAACCCCACAAAGACAAGTTCTAACATATCTATACACCATCTGTCTTGTTATTTTTATTTTATATTATTTTATCTATTTTATTTTGCTTTTTAAGGCCCCACTTGTGACAAATGGAAGTTCCAAGGCTAGGGGTTGAATTGGAGTTACAGGTGCCCATCACAGCCACAGCAACGTGGGATCCAAGCCACATCTGTGACCTACACCACAGCTTACAGCAATGCCAGATCCCTGACCCACTGCATGAGGCCAGGGATCAAACCGACATCCTCATGGGTACTAATTGGATTCGTTGCCGCTGCACCACAGTGGGAACTCCTGCTTTGTTATTTGCTTAATATATATATTTTAAAGATGCTCACTTTCTTTACTTAAGTAAATATGTTTTTGTAAAAATTGTATAAGTCTCAGTGGGTCTGACTGCCACAGAGAGAGAGGTACTGGTGGTGAGAAGAGACTGAAAATGCTCATTACCAGTTAAGATCAAGTAAAGGTGGCCTCTTCCCACCAGAGGCTTCTGAGGAGCTGCACCACCTCCTTGGGGATTGCACTGGGGTGACACTCTGGGCATCAAGCTGGTATCTGACGAGAAGAGAATGTTTTCCTCAAGAAGAACCATAACATATTTTGGTACCAGCCAAAAACAAACAGTGTTCGGGAGTTCCCATCGTGGCTCAGTGGAAACAAATCCAACTGGCAACCATGAGGTTTCGGGTTCGACCCCTGGCCTTGCTCAGTGGGTTAAGGATCTGGCATTGCCGGGAGCTGTGGTGTAGGTTATGTGTCTTGAATCTGGCATTGCTGTGGCCAGCAACTGTAGCTCTGATTCGACCCCTAGCCTGGGAACCTCTGTGTGCCGTGCCTCCACTGAGGCAAAAAAAAAAAAAAGCTCTAAAAAAAAAGAGCAAAAACCAACAATGTTTACAATATTGATCTCTTGACAAAAGTTCAGAGGCAGGAACTTATGGTTACAATCACCACTGGGGAACAGGTCCTGAAATGCAATGCAATTATAAATAGTTCACCCTCTGGTCCGCTTGCCTCATCCTCTCCCAGTCCCAAGAAAGCAGAATGTGTGGGCTCTAGAATGTTCCACATCTTCATTTACTCCAATTATCCCAATGTGCACCTTTCTTGCCCAAAACTTCATCTTGGAGTTCCCATCACGGTGCAGCGGAAACAAATCCGACTAGGAACCATGAGGTTGCAGGTTCGATCCCTGGCCTCGCTCAGTGGGTTAAGGATGCGGCATTGCCGTGCGCTGTGATATAGGTAGCAGGTGAGGCTCAGATCTAGTGTTGCTGTGGCTGTGGTGTAGGCCAGTGGCTATGGCTCTGATTAGACCCTTAGCCTGGGAACCTCCATATGCCTCAGGTGCAACCCTAGAAAAGATAAACAAACAAACGAAAAAACACTAAACTTCATCTTGAGTGTCCACACTTCTGAGACTATGACTTCCCAAGGCACAAAAAGAGAAAAGGAAAAAAAAAAAAAAAAGTGGAAGCACAGCCCTGAGCAAACTTCAGCTGAGACGAGCAGCCTTGGGAGGTACATCCCCTTCAGGCTCCAGCATAAGTACTGTGACCACAACTTACTCAATGAAGAAACTCATCGTCACTAAAGCCAGTGTGCAGGCCAGCAAGTCAAGGTGACCTTGGCTCCCAGCTGGCTCCTTTGATCTAATTATTGCAGTGAAACTCTTCCACTGTCACCTCCTCTCCATCAGCCTCCTTCCAGGTCAGCAGACAGTAGAGTATGGTCTGCTTGCTACCCTCTTGGACTTGGACTTGACTAAAAGGGTCCCCAGATGAGGCAGTAAAAGAAAAAGTACCTTGTGGATTTTAATGCTCAAATGTTAATAGCTCACATTTATTGCAGACTTTGGGTGTTTCGAGCACGTTGCTAATGTAACCTTTGCAGAAAACCTATGAGGTAGGTAATTTAGAGATGATGGAACTGAGGTTTAGAGAGGTGCAGTGACTTGCCTAAGGTCTTCAGCTTGGAAGGTGTGGAGGAATCCTACCTCGTCCACAGCCCACCGGGCCCTGCCCCCCATGCTCTGAAGGCCCAAACCACATAAGGCCTTTGGGAAGCTTGATGCACACTGGTGTATTAATAAGTCTGAGTGGTTCAGCAGAAAACACTTAAAAATCAAGTTGATGCTATTTCTTCAGTTTAGAGTTTCTCATACTTAGTTTTCCATCCCCACGCCCCTCCAAATTGTGTTCTTATTCCCCAGAACATAGAAGGAATTGAGCCAGGCCTCTGTGGGCATCTTTGTGCAGGTGTGGGGAGCTTCTCTGCCCAAGGCAGCCACTGATGCTGACATGCGTCTTTGGCCAGGCTGTGGGATCAGTCACGGTGGCCAGAGAGCCGGGAAGGATCACTAGATGCCACCTAGCCAAGGCCCTGGGCCAGTGTCTGTGTCCTAGGGGACAGGCCCAGAGAAGGACTTCTTTTCTTTATTCAATATTTTATTATTCCTTACTTTTTTTTTTCCACTTTTTAAGGCCACACCCAATGGCATGTGGAGGTTCCCAGGCTAGGGGTCAAATTGGAGTTATAGCTGCAGGCCTACACCACAGCCACAGCAACTCCAGATCTGAGCAGAGTCTACATGACCTACACCACAGCTCATGGCAATGCCAGATCCTTAACCCACTGAGCAAGGCTGGGGATGGAACCCTCGTCCTCATGGACACTGGTTGGATTTGTTTCCACCGTGCCACAATGGGAACTTCTTACTCCTTACTTTTTTAAATTACAAGAGAGAAAAGGACAATTACAATGATTTAAGAAAAAAATAAAATAAAAAAGTGGGAGTTCCCATCATGGTGCAGCGGAAACGAATCTGACTAGGAGCCTTGCTCCTCGGGTCAAGGATCTGGTGTTGCTGTGAGCTGTGGTGTAGGCCAGCAGCTACAGCTCCAATTAGGCCCTAGCCTGGGCACTTCCAAAGAGACAAAAAGAAAAAAGAAAAAAAAAAAAAAAAAGGAGATCAACACATCAAAGGATATAAGTGTCAAGTTGGCTCTAGATTTACCTGAATCCAGGAATGAAAATTGTGTCCCCCCCACCCCACCTCCCCATCTCTCTGCTTTGTCTTCTTATACTTTGGCTTCATTCATGGATAAGACCCACCCAGTGGTGACTGACAGCAGCTCTAGGTTCTATTGGCTTTACTGCTGGTGGCCTCCTTAGTACCAGCCAGGCCCATTTCGATCTTGGGCCATCCCTGAGCCAACTTTTAGCACTTCTTTGACCAGCCAGGCTTGTATCACAGGCCTAGGGATGGCTTTATCTCTCTTTACCACATAGAAGGTGAGTTGGAGGTGGGCGTCTCCCCCATTCCCCACCCCATTACAGTCTGTTACAAGGGAAAGGGGGAATCAATACTGTTAGACAAAACTAGCAGCATCAGTATGGGGGCATCCAGGTTGACCCAGGAGTTGTCTGCTGCATGGCTCACTCTTTGACAGAGCAGTTCCACCTCTTACAGTGTATCTTAAGCAGATGATTGGATGGATATGTAAAAAAAAAAAATTAAAAAAAATACTGTTCTTGGGAGTTCCCGATGTGGCTCAGCGGTAAAAAACCATGAGGATACAGGTTTGATCCCTGGCCTCGATCGGTGAGTTAAGGATCCAACATTGCCGTGAGCTGTGGTGTAGTTCGCAGATGTGGCTTGGATCCCTCGTTGCTGTGGTTGTGGTGTAGGTCAGCCACTGCAGCTCCCATTCAACCCCTAGTCTGAGAACTTCCATATGCCATGGGTATGGCCCTAAAAAGACAAAAATATGTTCTTTTTAGTGAAAAACGAGAAAGTCTGTCAAAAGGGACCTATCTAAATTCATTATTCACATCCAAATAATAGCCAAGAAAAGGCTGGTCTACAAAAGGTATTTTAATCAATTTTTAGATGTCCAGAACATATTGTTCAATGGAAAAACAAGTTATAAAAATCATTTGTGGAGTGGATAAGCAATGAGATCCTGCTGTATAGCACAAGGAACTATATCTAGTCACTTGTGATGGAACATGATGGACAACAATGTGAGAAAAAGAAGGTGTATATATAAATATGAGTGTGTGTGTGTATGTGTGTGTGTGTGTGTGTGTGACTGGGTTACTTTGCTGTTCAGCAGAAATTGATAGAATATTGTAAATCAACTATATTATAAAATATGAAACTTTATTATAAAAAGAAAAAGAATCAACTAAAAATCATTTGTGGAAAGGTCATACTTTGGAAAAATTATTTATCTTTTTGAAAGGTAACATACATAAATAGATGCTTGAAATTTTAAAAGATATTAACAGTATTTATTGCTGATTGCTGGACTTGGGATAATTTTTATAAGTTTTTGACTTTCCTGAAATTTTACACAATCATGTCTCTTTTTGATTATCAGAAGTTATTCATTACAAGTGCAATTATTTGTTCTCTTCAAAGAAAACTATTATTTTCTAAGCTCATTAATTTAAGATTCTGGGCATGAAGGAATTCTCTTTCCCCCTTTGGCATCTATATATTCTCAAGGAGCACCTTGGCGAGCAGAGGCTGAGGGGGTTGCCTGAGGCTCCTTGTCCCTAATGTCCCCTCTCCTGTTCTGTCCTGGTCCTCTGGGGAAGCGTGGCTTTATGCCTTAACAGCATGTCAGCACAGCGTCTGCGCCCATGGTGTCTGGGGGGGAGGGGCCCCAGTGCTGCAAATAATCCCTTGATTTACCCGGAGGTCTTTGGGTGCTGCCCATCTCATCTGAGTGTCTAGGACAGTAAATCTTTTCTAACCAGTGTCCCCCATCCTTATCTACCAAGTCTTGGCAGCAAAGCCTGCTAGAGCCATGGTGTCTCCTGCCTGAGCATATGTGCTTCCACTTGTCTGCCCCGAAAATAGCCTGAGGACTTGCGCACCAGTCTAAACATTGAGAGCTGCTCCCAATTTTACCATTTAATTGCTTTGTGAAGACAGTACTTTCTGCTTTCTTTTCTTCTGTCGCCCATACTAAATCATTTACCCAAAAGACAAAAGGATTTATTATGAATCATCAACAAAGCAGTGCTTTAAAGGCAGTAAGGCCTTTTTGAGTGGCTGTACTCACCTCTAATTGGGTACAATTCAAGATTTTGCCATTTTTCGTGTTATGTTTCATACAGGGTTGTTGAGGGAGATGTGCTAATTAATTCTGAAATAAAAAGCTGTACATTTAGGAGTTCCTGTCGTGGCGCAGTGGTTAACGAATCCGACTAGGAACCATGAGGTTGTGGTTTCGATCCCTGGCCTTGCTCAGTGGGTTAAGGATCGCGCGTTGCCGTGAGCTCTGGCGTAGGTTGCAGACGCGGCTCGGATCCCGCGTTGCTGTGGCTCTGGTGTAGGCCGGTGGCTACAGCTCCGATTCAACCCCTAGCCTGGGAACCTCCATATGCCGCGGTAGCGGCCCAAGAAATAGCAACAACAACAACAAAAAGACAAAAGACAAAAAAAAAAAAAGCTGTACATTCAAAGGGGTTTGTTTTGAGTCACAGCACCAGGCAAATTAGGCATGTTTTGGTTGCTGTCTCATCACTTTAGACCACATTCTTATTCGTACTTTCACTCACCTTGAATGGAGGAGAGATCACATTAGGAGTATATTTTCCAAATCAAGCTGTTTGGATAAACATAGTTTTGACAAAGGCAAGCCCTAGCATCAGCAGAGTGCATTCTCTACACTGCTGCCCGGGTTGTTTCACTCTGTCACTAAGACACGTTCTTAGCAAGTTACTGCCCTGCTTAAAAACCTTTGATGAGTCTCCATTGCCTTTGGAGATTCATCAACTCCTTAGCCAGCATTTCAAGGCCTCCCCATTTAGCCTCTACCCATCTCTCCAGCTAAAAACTCTGATGATTCCTCAGGGATGCTGTTACCCAGCCTTCAAGGCCTGATCTCACCCTCTCTGTGAGACCTCCATGCCTCTTCCAGGCTAAAATCCGCCCCCCCCCCAATTTCCATCTCATATGCCCTTTTTATGGCCTTACCATACTGACTCAGTTTCACTCATTTTTATCAAAGTTTAATTGGCAAATTGCATATATTTAAAGTACACAACGTGATGTTTTGATATACATATACTTTGTGAAATGATTACACAGTCAAGCTAACATTCCCATCATCTCATGTAATTACCTTTTTTTTTTTTTGGAAGTTGTATGTGTGCTTTAAGTCTACTTTCTTGGCAAACTTCAAGTTTCAAATATAGTATTGTTGGAGTTCCCATTGTGGCTCAGCAGATTAAGAACTTGACTAGTATCCATGAGGATGCAAATTCTTTTATTTTTTTTTTTCTTATATGGGCCGCACCCAGGGCATATGGAAGTTCCCAGGCTAGGGGTCAAATCAGGGCTACAGCTGCCAGCCTATGCCACAGCCACAGCAATGTAGGATCCAAGCCAAATTTGTGACCTACACTGTGGTGCTCATGGCAACCCTGGATCCTTAACCCACTGAGTGAGGCCAGGGATCCAAGCCAGGTTTGTTAACTGCTGAGCCGTGAAAGGAACTCTGAGGATGGGAATTCCATCCCTGGCCTCACTCAGTAGGTTAAGGATCTGGCATTGCTGCAAGCTGCAGTGTAGGTCTCTGATGCAGCTTGGATCCCACATTGCTGTGGCTGTGGCATAGGCTTCAGAGCAGCTCTGATTTGACTCCTAGTTTGGGAGCTTCCATATGCCTCAGGAATGGCCCTGAAAAAAGAAAAAAAAAAAGTATTATTAACTAAAGCAATTGCCAGTGGGAAATGGGAAGATGGTACAAAATTTCAGTTGTACAGTAGGACTACGTTTTGGGGATCTAGTAGACACCCTGGTGACTGATTCAATCTTTCTCCACTCAACCCTGTGCCCTCTGGACAAACCATTCCCAAGTCTGGCTAAGCATCAGAATCTCCTGGGGAGCTTGATAAAAATACAAAAATCCCTGAGCCCCAAACCAGATCAACAGAATTAGAATCTCTGGGAGTGAAGTTCAGAGACCCATAAATTTTAAAAAGTCTTCTAGGGAGATCCCTGATAGCTCAGCTGATTGAGGATCTGGTGTCATCACTGCTGTGGAGAGGGTTTTATCCCTGGTCCTGGAACTTTTGCATGCCAGAGGCACAGCTAAAAAAAGAAAAAAAAGGAAAAGAAAAAAATTAAAAAAATAAATAAGATAAAATGAGGGAGTTCCCATCGTGGCTGGTTATGAACCTGACTGGTATCCATGAGGATGCAAATTCAATCCCTGGTCTTGCTCAGTGGGTTAAGGATCCAGCATTGCCGTGAGCTGTGGTGTCGGTGGAAGATACAGCTTAGATCCGGCATTGCTTCGGCTGTGGTGTAGGCTGGCAGCTACAGTTTTGATTCAACCCCTAGCCTGGGAACTCCCATATGCCACAGGCACAGCCCCAAAATAAAATAAAATAAAATAAAATAAAAAGTTTTCTAGGTGATTCTGACCAGCAAGCAGGATTGGTAACCATTGCCCCAGGAGAAGCTGTGCATTTTCCATGGACCCAGCCCAATGAGAACAAGGAATGGAACGAATCAGAAGAGTTGAAGCACATAGAAAACCTTCTTTAGAAGTTTTTACATATATGCATTTAATCTCAGCCACCTTGAGAAACAGATTATAGCAAGCCCAGTCCTATTACTATGATTGAGAAAATGACTGCTAAAGGGGTTAGGCCCTTGCCCAAGGTCCCCACTGGTAACAAAACCAGCTCTGGTGTCTTTTTAGGCTCATATTCTTTTTACTTAACCCACATCAATTAAATATTTGCAGAAATAAATTAATATCTATATTTTTAGAATCTCTGTGCCTTGTTCCCCCACATTCAATTAATCTGCAAGACTTATCAACTCTCTTTGCTCATCTCCTTTCTATGCCATGTAGACATTGGAAACAGCCTTCTAATTCCTCTACCATCTCCTGCCATTTCGCCTCTAATCTGTTTTTCCCAACTGTAGCTAAGTAAACATTTAAACTTGCAAATCTATACCAAAGCCACTGCTTGTGATAACTATCACCACATATTATAAGCACTTCATTTTTACATAGATAAATAGGCCTGTTTTTACCGTTGTAGCTTTGAGGTTTTCAGACTTGATAATGGGTATTTATTTATTTTTATTTTGTCTTTTTAGGGCTGCACCCTTGGCCTATGGAGGTTCCCAGCCTAGGGGTCGAATTGGAGCTGTAGCTGCCAGCCTGCACCACGGCCACAGCAATGCTGGTTCCTTAACCCACACAGTGAGGCCAAAAATCAAACCCACATCCTCCTGGATGTTTGTCAGATTCATTTCCACTGAGCCACGACAGGAACACCCAAAATCGGTATTTAAGTGAGCCTTCCCTACCCTTTAGATTTGTAATACAAATGCAATCTAGGGGTTAAGTTTTACAATGAATAAAGAGTTTGTACATAGTGACATATGAGGGCAAACCTCAGAAAAATAGGCAATAGGTCTGAGTAAGCAGATGAGAAAATTAAACTGATTAACAAATGGAAAGAAACCCCCAAATCACTAATGGTCAAAGAGGCAAAGTGAAGTCAATCAGCACCCCTCAGATTAGAAAAAATTAAAAGCATGGGAGTGCCCGTCGTGGGGCAGCAGAAAGGAATCCGACTAGGAGCAAGAGGTTGTGGGTTCGATCCCTGGCCTTGCTCAGTGGGTTAGCAATCCGGCATTGCTGTGAGCTGTGGTGTAGGTCACAGACATGGCTCAGATCTGGTGTTTCTGTGACTGTGGAGGAGGCTGGCAGGCAGCTGTAGCTCTGATTAGATTCCTAGCCTGGGATTATCCATATGCCAAGGGAGTGGCCCTAAAAAAAAAAAAGAGAGAGAGAGAGAGGAGTTCCCATCGTGACGCAGTGGTTAACGAATCCGACTGGGAACCATGAGGTTTCGGGTTGGGTCCCTGCCCTTGCTCAGTGGGTTAAGGATCGCGCGTTGCCATGAGCTGTGGTGTAGGTTACAGATGTGGCTCGGATCCCGCGTTGCTGTGGCTCTGGCGTAGGCCGGTGGCTACAGCTCCGATTGGACCCCTAGCCTGGGAACCTCCATATGCTGCGGGAGCGGCCCAAGAAATAGCTAAAAGACAAAAAGAAAGACAAAAGAAAACGTTAAAACCAGCCAAAACACATATATTACTCTTGTAAATTACTGGTTCACATGGGAGTTTTGCCAGCCTTTTGGGAAGTGTTCTAGTAGCATTTTTAAAGTAGGAATTGCAGTAGACTAGCAGCTGTAGCTCTGATCTGATCCCTTGACTGGGAACCTCCATATGCTGTGAGTGCAGCCCTAAAAAGCAAAACAAACAAATAAACAAACAAACAAAAATCCTAGATTTGATTTTGGAGTTCTCATAGTGGCTCAGTGGAAATGAATCAGACTAGCATTCACCAGGACACAGGTTCGATCCCTGGTTTCATTCAGTGAGTTAAAGATCCAGTGCTGCTGTGAGCTGTGGTGCAGTTTGCAGACACAGCTCTAATCTGGCATTGCTGTGGCTGTGGTGTAAGCCAGCAGCTATAGCTCCAATTTGACCCCTAACCTGGGAACCTCCATATGCCACAGGTACAGCCCTAAAAAGACAATAAAAAAAAGAATAGGAATTGCAATACTGTTTGTTCTAATTTCCCATTTCCTCGGAAACAATTTAATTTCTAGATCAAAAACCTGGAAATCACATCTTTAAAAACAATTGTTGACTTTCTTTTGGAATATCCACATCATGGTTTAATATGATCCCATTAAAAATATGTGTTGGAGCCAAACTGAGCTTGAAGCATTTGTATCAGGAACAGTTGAGTGAGGAAAGCAGAGTGCCAAAAAAAAAAAAAAAAAAAAGGATATGATCAGTCTGTGTAAGTGTGGTGTGTGTGTGTGTGTGTGTGTGTGTCTGCACATGACTATGTGAACACAGAGAAAACTACAGGACTCACACTAGGTTGGGGGTACAACTGTTGTTGATGGTTGAGAGTGCAGAAAAGAGGCAGGGAGTAAGCCAAGACAGCCAAGACAGGGATAAAAAGTTAATAAAAAACTTAAATAATCTGTATCAGCATGTATGATATTGAAACTGACAGCTCTTATGGCTTAAACCGAGTCAGAACCCAGTTAGGGTCTTGAACCCATGGTCTTTCACTCACAAGGTATCTGGACTTACTGAGGTTCAGGTTCTTTGTGCCTCAGTGCAGAAAGAACTCAGGGGGAGACAAAGTGATAGGCAAGGAATAGATTTATTAAGATAGGAGATGCAAGCTGGCAGGCACGGAAGCTCTGCCACGAGGATGTGGTGGGCTACAGTTTTTATCATCCAAGGAGAGAGGGGGTTGGAAAAAACCACCTCTTCCTTTCTGGGAGTACTAGCTCCTCCTTGTATCAGGTAAGATGTATATTCAAATCCTCAGAAGTGGGGTCCTCAAACTCTTGCCCTTGGTCTGAATATGAATGCAGGCCTTATCCCATCCCCCACCCAAGGACCTGAGGCAATTCTCAAGGCTCCACTAATGAAGCAAGCCTGCCTTGTGCTGATGGTTTTCTTGAGCAATTTATTAACTTACAGTGATCTCCCACTGTCCCCTAAATTTCCCTCTTTAAATATGGTCCTTTATCGGGACTTCTACAACTACCTGTGACTATTCCATCCCTATCAATGGTGCTTATTCCATTTAGCAGAAGGGTTGTCCTTGAATTCCTGTCCTTGGTCTGAACCCAAATGCAGCCTTCACCCCAAGCCCCACTCAATGACCCAAGGCATATCTTATGCCTCCATTAGTCAAGCAAGCTAGCTTCATTCTGATGGCTTTGTTGAGCAATTACCAATTTACAGTCATCCCTCAAAATTCCCTAGGTTTCCCTATCTGTGGTCCCTTATGGGGACTTCCACAGCTACTTGATGTAGAAGTCTTATTCCATCCCTACTGTTATGATCATATTTATGCACATATAAAATTATATGCACATAAGTATGTATATGCAAAATTTTACAGAATTAAACATGCAAATCTAATCAGTTCATTTCTCTACCTAACATCTGTCAGTGGTGAAACCAAGCAGGGCCCTGTGGGCTGCTGGGGACACCAGGCTTTCTGTGTCCCCCATTTCTTGTTTTAGGGAATATACTTCAGCCTTCTTGACCTTCCCTGAGTTCCAATGGGCAGGTTCAAACAGTTGCTAATCAGAGAAGGGAAGGGATGCAGAGACCCTTGGGGAGGAGCAGTCAAGAAACAAGATAAACAATAGTGTAGCTTTGGGGGCAGGGTCCTGATCCCTCCTCAAGGAATATAGATAACAATGTCTTTGAGCTCCTCTACAGAACTCAAGTCCCCAACACATGCAAGATGTTAGTGAAGCATTCTTTATTCCGGAGAGAGGACCACCAGACCACTGAACACCAGCTTTGAAAACAATGCAAGCTTGCCTCTACCCTGATCCGTATCTGTAGCCCTATCTTTATTTATTTATTTACTTATTTATTTTGTCTCTTTAGGGCTCCACGAGCAGCATATGGAGGTTCCCAGGCTAGGGCTCTAATTGGAGCTGTTGCTGCCAGCCTATGCCACAGCCACAGCAACGTGGGATCTGAGCCATGTCTGCGACCTATAACACAGCTCACAGCAATGCCGGATCCTTAACCCACTGAGCAAGGCCAGGCATCGAACCCAGAACCTCATGGTTCCTAGTTGGATGCGTTTCTGCTGCGCACAACGGGAACCCCTGTGGCCCCATTTTTCACTTCCCAAACTATAAGACCACCTTCCAATCTCTCCTAAGGGAGGCACAGTCTTTAAGGCATTAATCTGCTGTTAACCCTCCTTTGCCTGGCCAAGCAATAAAGCTGTTTTTTTCTCCTTCACCCAAAACTCTGTCTCTATGTTTCTATTTGGCACTGGTGAGCAGAGGCTGAGTCCTGGCAACAGTGGCTTCCTGAACCTCTGTGGATCAATGAAGAATCTTTAGCCTGGGCTCCAGAGACCCCCTGTTGCCTCTCCAACCTCCTATAAAACCGACTCTCTCTTCACTTTGTGTCAGAGACACGTTTCCCAGTTGTTCACTTCCCCCGACACCCAGCTCCCTCTACCTTGAAGCCTCTCTACTCCTCTTCCGTTCTTCACACATGCTGTTCATTTTTTCCTGCATGACTTACTCATTTTTATAGGTCTCAGCTGAAACATCAGTTTCTCAGGGGGCTTTCCCTGCCCCTGAGACATGTCTAGGTATCCTGATATTTATTCCCATGCTTCCCTGTCTTTACAAACACTCTATTTCATTATTAATCTTTTTCCAAACGTTGTGCTGATTTTCCCAGCTATAATTTACTGCTGATTTGTTGTTTTTGAACTAGGTGAGAGCCTATAGCAAAGATCTGAACTGGATCTTCTAACCCTCTTGCCACCTTGTGACCCCCTCGGTCACAAGGATCCCTTTTCAGCTTTCCAGGGGTAGTGGTTTATGCCACTGCAGAGCATCTGTGAGTGCTGTGATGCCCTCCCCAGTATTGCCTGTGTCATTCTCTGGGCTCCTTGGCTGCCTAGGTCTTCCTGCTCTGCTCCTGTCTCCAGTGAGGGATACCTGGGCAGAGGGGCAGAGGAGCAGAGAAGCCCTAGTTCCTATGACTGATAGAATCCCTCCTCCTCTGTGACCATGATCATGCTCTGAGCCTGAGAGCAGATTACAGTGAAAGGGACTTATTTATTTATTTATTTATTTATTTGCTTTTTAAGGCCACACTCACGGCATATGCAAGTTCCCAGGTCAGGGGTTGAATCGGAGCTACAGCTGCTGGTCTATGTCATAGCCACAGCAACACCAGATCCTTAAATCACTGAGCAGGGCCAGGGATCAAACCCGCGTCCTCATGGATACTAGTCAGGTTCTTAACCCACTGAACCACCATAGGAACTCCTGAAAGAGACTTCAAATTCCAGAATATGTCTCAGGGCAGCTGACACTTGGTCTAAGCATCAGAGAATTAACCAAGGCAGGTGTGAGGGAGTTAATGCAGGACACATAGAGCAGTGAGGACACGACAAACCAAGTTTATTAAGCATCATCTTACTTTCACTGCATGCTTCTGCTTGTTTATGAAAAATAAACCCAATTTATAGGAACAGAAAATAATTTAGTTCGGTTCATTTTCAAACCATGTTGTTAAGAAACTATTCTTTTCATAACAACAGCAGTAGTATTTCTACATTCACCAAATCGGGGTGGGGGGGAAGATTGTATGACTCTGTTTTTCCAGAAGACATAGGGAAGCCAGTTTCTCCACAAGGTCATTGCCCCTGGCAAGCTTGGATTAAACATTCAGATTTCAAAATGAGAAGAAAATGTGGAAATCAATTCTATTACATAGATCTTTGAACACTGGGAAGTGCTAATTCCAAGAGATTTTTATATTAGATAACCTGAGCTTCCTATTTCATTGGCGGTCATCCTATTCTCTGTGGCAGAGAGGATTGAGTTGGATAAGGACTCCCATTAGCACTGGGGGAGGTTTCACATGTAAATCCCCTCACAAATGGGAGAGCAAATAGAGAGTGTCCTGCTTAGTAAGTCAACATAACTTGGGTGCTAGTTTTTTCTCCTAGAAAAGTGCCCTCAGTGGCTTGTTATCTTTGAAGTAGAGGAGGCAGGTAATTTTCAGCCTACAGTGTTGGTCTGCTTTTCCTTCCCATCAGGATTGTCCAACATCCTCAGCCTTTTCTCCAGTCTCTGCTTCCACTCTTCTCGGAGCCTGAGGAGGGGAAACAATATAAAGCGTTAGTGCATTTGTTTCCTACCTCTGCTGGCCCAGTGAAGGTTTTTTTTTTCCTTCTGAAGACTATTTTTTTTTTTTTTGTCTTTTTGCCTTTTCTAGGGCCACTTCCATGGCATATGGAGGTTCCCAGGCTAGGGGTCTAATCAGAGCTGTAGCCAACGGCCTACACCAGAGCCACAGCAAAGCGGGATGGGAGCTGCGCCTGCCACCTACACCACAGCGCATGGTGATGCCGGATCCTTAACCCACTGAGCAAGGCCAGGGATCGAACCCGCAACCTCATAGTTCCTAGTCAGATTCGTTAACAGCTGCGCCATGATGGGAACTCTTGAGGACTATTTTTAAGAGAAATACATGGATTTTACATATTAATGAAGAAAAAGTCAGTAGAAAAAAGAGCAGTCTACAAACATGTACTTTTCTCCAAAGTTTATTCCTTCCTAAGTTTATATGTGGAGTCAATGTAATACCAATCAAAATTCCAGCACAACTTTTTCCAAAGATATCGACAAGCTGATTCTAAATTTTATATAGAAAGACAAAAGAAATAGATTAGCCAAAACAATTTTAAAGTAGAAGAGAGTTGGATGACTCACACTACATGATTTTAAGACTTAATTATCAAGATAGTAATGGAAGAGAATAAAGAGTCTAGAAACATATCTGAGTCTGTTTCCGTTTTGTAGGTAGGTTCATTTGTGCCATGTTTTAGATTTCACATATAAGCAATATCATATAGTATTTCTCTTTCTGACTTAAATTCACTTAGTTTGAGAATCTCTCGTTGCATCCATGCTGCTGCAAAGACAGAGAGAACAGACATGTCGTTGCCAAGGGGGAGAGGGAGGGAGTGGGATGGACTGGGAATTTGGGGTTAGTAGATGCAAACTATTATATTTAGAATGGATAAGCAATGAGGTCCTATGGAATAGCACAGGGAACTATATCCACTATCCTGGGAGAGACCATGATGGAAGATAATTTGAGAAAAAGAATGTGTGACCCAGTCATATATATATATATATATATATATATAGTTGTTTTGGCTAATCTATTTCTTTTGTCTTTCTATATATATATGACTGGGTCACAATGCTGCACAGCAGAAATAGGCATTAACACTGTAAATCAACTATACTTTAATAAAAAAAAGAGTCTAGGAATAAGTATATACAAATATAGCCAAATGATTTTTTTTTTTTTTTTTTGCTTTGTAGGGCTGCACCTGTGGCGTATGGAGGTCCCCAGGCTAGGGGTCAAATCATAGCTACAGCTGCCACACCATGCCACAGCTGCAGCAACACAGGATCCGAGCCATGTCTGCGACCTATACCACGGCTCACGGCAACGCCAGATCCTTTACCCAGTGAGTGAGGCTGAACCCTCAACCTCATGATTCCTAGTCAGATTCACTTCCACTGTGCCATGATGGGAACTCCTAGCCAATTGATTTTTGACAAGAGGCAAAGACAACTCAATGGAGGAAGTTTTTTTTTTTGTAGTAAACTGTTTTGGAATATTATATATCCATATTTTAAAAATGGACTTTGAGCCATGCTCCACATCTTTTACAAAATTAACTAAAAATAGACCATAGACTAAATGTAAAATGTAAGACCAAGACTTCAAGAAAAAAGCCACGAAATAATGTCTTCATGACTTAGCAATAAGGAAAAAATTCTTATATACAATACAAAAAACATAATTCATGAAAGAAGAAAAATATGGAACTTTATCAAAAGTAAAACATTTGTTCTGTGAAAGACACTGTAAAAAGAATAAAAGACAAGCCACAAATAGGGAGAAAATACTTGCAAGTTACGTATCTGATAAGGTACATGTTTCCAGGATACAAAAATTTTCAAATTCAATGGTGTGAAAATGAACAATATAATGGGCAAAATATCTGAACAGACATTTTACTTAAGAAGTTACATGAGTGGCAAATAAACACATGAAGACACTCACCATAATTAAGAAATTTCCAATTAAAACCACTTGAGGAGTTCTTGTCGTGGCTCAACAGAAACGAATCTGACTGGGAACCGTGAGGTCTCGGGTTTGATCTCTGGCCTCAATCAGTGGGTTAAGGATCCAGTGTTGCCATGAGGTGTGGTGTAGGTCACAAATGTGGCTCTGATCTGGCATTGCTGTGGCTCTGGCGTAGACCCCTAGTCTGGGAATCTCCATATGCTTCAGGTGCGGCCCTCAAAAGACAAAAAGACAAAAAATAAAACCAAAAACCCCCCAAACCACTTGAGGTACCACTCACAGAATCACTAAAACAAAGAGACAAAAGCAAAACCGTCTCCCTGCATATCTCCCACCTCCCCATGGCCAAAACTAAAAATCCAACCCCCACCTGCCAAACCAAAAAATTTTCACAACAAATCCCAAACCAAGTGTTGGCCAGGATGCTAGGTAATTGGCACTATCTCACATTGCTGTTAAAATGAAAAATGATGCTGTCAGTTGGGAAAACAGTTTAGCAGTTTCTGATAGAGTAGCTGCTGTGTACCCCTTAGTGGGCAGCTCCCACACACATAGCTCTGTCGACTAAAAAAAATACACAGCCTCAAAGTTGAAGGTTAAGTTTTATTTGGAGCAAAATTAGGACTTAAGCCCAGGAGACAGCATCTCAGGTAGCCCTGAGAAACTGCTCCAAGGTGATGAGGGAGGAGCGAGGATATATAGGAGTTTTTGCAACAAAGGATGGGGAGCAGGAAAAAGAGGTGTGAGCTCCTGGGAAATCATTCCTTTGATACGCACCTCTGCTATCAGGGGCAGTATCCCGAGTTTTCACAGCTTGCAGGACTCACTGGCTCTCACTCTTGGAGGTGAATGCATTCACAGGTGACTGTGGCATTCTTTTATTGTTAACTACAGGGCAGGCTGAAATACCATCCCAGGAGGAAAAGGGGGGGGGGGGTAATCAGGATATGATAAAGGTGAGAGGGAGGTGCTTGCAGCACACACATTTTACAAGTTTGTTGCTGATCTCCTGAAGGTCACTACCAGTCACAAGGAGTGGACATCACCATGAAGGATTTTAGTGTTTTTCTAGATATGAGGAGACGCAAGAATTGGGCACATAAAATCTTCTAAAAACGCCTGACTATCGGAAGGCATGTTCTTCCAGTTTTCTCTCTCTGGGTCTCCACTCTGAGGCCCACTCAGAGGATGCTGCGGGTTTGTAGCTGCAGTGGCTCATGTTTTACTCCATGTGGAGGCTGATGGCCAGTGCCAAACTTCAGTTCACAGATCCATGCACACTTTGTTTAATAAGTAATGGGAGTGCCCATCGTGGCTCAGTGAAACGAACCTGACTAGGAACCACGAGGTTGTGGTTTGATCCCTGGCCTCAATCAGCGGGTTAAGGATCCCGTGTTGCTGTGACTGTGGTGTAGGCTGGCAGCAACAGCTCTGATTAGACCCCTAGCCTGGGAACCTCCATATGCCACAGGTGTGGCCCTAAAGACAAAAAAGACCAAAAAAAAAAAGCGATGATCTATTGAGCATATATGACCTTCCATTGAGATCCATCTAGTGGTAATTTTAATAATTACATTCCTTCATTATGATTATTAAGTAATCATCTTGTCATTTTATATGTAATCAACCCCAGCAACCTGGGGAATATCCAAGCTCACAAGCGTCCCTTGTTTATCTCTTAAAGGCTCTGTAACCAAACCTGCCTCCACATGACTTTTATCTTCTGGGATCTTTTAAAGCGCACTAATAAGGGTTGCTGTCTGTGTGTTTCATTGAAGTTTATCAGTGTTAATATAATGTGGATTTATCATTAATTAAAGGGGTAATAACTTTTCCTTGGTGTTGAAACTAAGCAGGGTCCTGTGGGCTCCTGGGCACACAAGGCTTTCTTTCTGTGGCCCCCATTTCTTGCTTTTAGGGAATAAACTTCAGCCTCCATGACCTTCCTGAGTTCCAAAGGGTAGGTTCAAACAGTTGCTAATCAGAGAAAGGAGGGGATGCAGAGACCCCCAGGGAAGAGGAGTCAAGAAACAATAGTGCAGCCTTGGGGCAGTGTCCTGGTTCCTCCTCTAGGAATACAGAATACACTATCTTTGAAGACAGACCTAAAGTCCCCAACAAGTGGAAGATGTTAATGAAGCATTCTTCATTCTGGAAAGTAGACCATCAGACCACTGAACACCAGCTTTGAAAACAATGCAAGCTTGCCTCTACCCTCATCCTTATCTGTGACCTATTTTTCACATGCCAAACTATAAAACCACCCCCTAGTCTCTCCTTAGAGGGGCGCAATCTTTGAGACATTAGCCTGCTGTGACCCTCCTTTGCCTGGCAAAGCCATAAAGCTATTTTTTCTCCTTCACATTTCTATTTGGCACCAGTGAGCAGAGGCTGAGTTCCAGCAACAAGTGAGCATGAAAATGTGTTGCCCAGAGATCCTGCTGTCCAGCTACCTGTTTTTGTAAACAGTTTTATCAGAATACAACCCTGCCCATTTGTTGACCTATTGTCTGTGACTGCTTTCACACAATGGCAAAACTGAGTAGTGGCAATGCACGGGATCCACAAATAGTTACTACTTTTTTGTTTGTTTTTGCTTTTGTCTTTTCTAGGGCTGCACCCGTGGCATATGGAGGTTCCCAGGCTAGGGGTCAAATCGCAGCTATAGCCGCTGGCCTATACCACAGCCACAGCAATGCCAGATCCAAGGCTTGTCTGCGACCTACACCACAGCTCAAGGCAATGCCAGATCCTTAACCCACTGAGCGAGGCCAGGGATTGAACCCTCATGGTTCCTAGTCCGATTCGTTTTTGCTGCACCATGACGGGAACTCTGAGAAAATCTTAATAATGCAGATTAAGCTTAGAAGTGTGCCCTGTCTTCTGAAACTATTATATTGAGAATCACACACACACACACACACACACACACACAGAAAAAGAAAGGAATTCTCTACCAGCTCTAGAAAACTATCATTCTTAACGATTTGACTTTGCTGAATTAGATAGTATTTAAGTAGTTATTCATTGTCTGATTTTGTCAAATCATGGCTGAATTTGTCAAATCATGGCTGAATTGTGACCATAAGTTGGCTACAGAGAAAAAAAGTTGGCAAAAACCAGTAGAAGGATGAAATTTTTAATAAAGAGCATTGTATGTTTCCTTATTTGGGAAGTGTGTTACACATCTTTATGCCAGTAAGATTTATAATAAACTTAGGTATGCATATATGTGTATATATTTTTTCCACAGAGAGCCTATTGTTAATAATGGTTACTAGCATATCGTAACGAGCTTCTCATTTTTCTCTCACAGGTGCTTCCCTCTGTGTCAAACTTGTCTGCTTTGATCTGCTTCTTGGAGGAGCCAAATTAACACATTTTGAATGATGAATTTATTCTAGGAAGAGAGTTGAGGAATTTGGAGTTTATGACAGACACAGTGATTCACTTTTTATAGTAGCTATTTCACTATTTATTGCTAGATGGTGAAGGATTCAAGGTTCTATCTACCCAAGTTTCGACTAAATCTTGTTTTATAAGTATTTAGACTGTTTCCTGACCTGAAATGGGTGTGGTCAATATCTTTCACCATTACGTTGTTTCCTTTTATCTTTGTGTTCTCAGTAAGCTGGTGAATATGCATATATATGGACATTTTATTTTGTAGTAAGCAAGACCAACACGAGAAAGATGGTTCTTAAAAATTGGACAGGGAGTTTCTATTATGGCTCAGTGGAAAGAAATCTGATTAGTATCTTTGAGGATGCAGGTTCAATCCATGGCCCCACTCAGTGTGTTAAGGATTTGGTGTTGCTATGAGCTGTGGTGTAAGCCTGCAGCTGCAGCTCTGATTAGACCCCTAGCCTGGGAACTTCCATATGCTGCATGTGTGGCCCTAAAAAGGAAGAAAAAAAAAACTGGAAGAGCAATAAAACTGGCATTGGGAGTTCCTGTTGTGGCTTAGTGGTTAACGACCCCAACTAGCATCCATGAGGACATGGGTTCTATCCCTCGCCTTGCTCAGTGGGTTAAGGATCTGGTGTTGCTGTGAGCTGTGGTGTAGGTCACAGACTTGGCACAGATCTTGAGTTGCTGTGGCTGTGGCATAGGCTGGTGGCTACAGCTCCTACTCAACCCCTAGCCTGTCTTCTTATGCTTCCAGGGTGGCCCTAAAAAAAAAAAAAGGCAAAACCCTCCCTGGCATTGAAGCTTGAAGAGAACATTTTTTTCCTCCCACAAAGCCTGGAAATATTGACCTCACTTTTCAAATAATTTGTTGTTCTAGATTCACTTGATTTGTCGAGGACTTGTAATTAATATCTAGGAACACAGATTCTGCTTGAAAAGTATGAGATTTGACTAAAAAGTGGCATTTTTTTTAAAGCACCATAAACCAGAATCACAATGTCCTTACTGGGAACCAGGGAAGATCTACTGGGCACATAGTTGGTTTTTTCTATCATGTGCTTGACAGACACTAAATATCTGTATCAGCTTGGGTCCTCCAAGAAGCAGATTTGGAGGAATCACCCATGAAAAATAAAGTGACAGAGGTGAGGAGGGAACAGAAGTAGTTAGGGATAGCCTTCAGACTAGCATGCTGGTCTAATCCTTGTGAAAGGGGAGAGAGAAGGAAGGAATGATTGGGCAGGAAAAACTCCAAACTACAGCACAGTTCAAAGAAAGCCTGGGTTGGGCTAATGAGGTGCCTGATAAAAGTTGCCCACCAGAGGAGCCCTGTCAGGCAAGAATTTCCCAGGACTAGTGAGCCCCTGCCATACTCAGCATTGACTAGAAGAAGCTGGGGGTAAATGTGGCCTCATGGCAAATCCAGAAAGGCAGCAGGTAGAGCTCTTGGTCAACTCTACTCTCAATAGCAAGTTATCTTGAAGGCACTCTGAGTCTACCTCAGTATGTAAAGAAGAGGAGTAAGGAGTTCCCATTGTGGTTCAGTGGTTACGAATCAATTAGCATCCATGAGGATGCAGGTTTGATCCCTGACCTCAGTCAGAGGGTTAAGGATCTGACATTGCCTTGAGCTGTAGTATAGGTCACAGATGCAGCTAGGTTCCCACATTGCTGTGGCTGTGGCTGTGGCCAGCAGCTGTAGCTCTGATTAGACCCCTAGACTCTGGGAACTTCCATATACCATGTGCATGACCCTAAAAAACAAAAAACAAAGAGTGGTAAAATAAGAATCCTTGTCATCAAGGCATGAATATTTGAATGAGTCCTGGATCTCCCACTTCGGATTTCAGCGCTATAATAATAACCTTTGCTTTTTTTTTTTTTTTTTTTTTTTGCCTTTTAGGGCTTCACCCATGGCACATGCAAGTTCCCAGGCTAGGGGTCTAATCTGAACTACAACTGCTGGCCTACACCACAGCCACAGCAACTTGGGATCAGAGCTCTGTCTGCGACCTACACCACAGCTCGTCAAAACCTAGGTCCTTAACGCACTAAGCGGGGCTAGGGATCAAACCTTCATCCTCACTGACAGTAGTCATATTGTTTCTGCTATGCCACAACGGAAACTCCATAACCTCTGCACTTTGAATATGAAAAGTCAGATGATGCTTTTGCTGACCCTAATCCTGTGTAGTAATGAACATGACGTTACAGTTGGTTGTCTTTGGTGGGGAGACGTGGGCCTGATCCTAGTTCCCTTTGACCTGCAGATCACTAGCTGGTCTGGTCACAGGCCAGCTTCCGGTCACTGATCTGAACAACTCAGTTCACAAGCCACACACCTCACCCAATAAGTCTGAATGGAAAAAAACAAAAACAAAAAACAAACCTAAAACTTTTCACACTGGATATTTTTGGTAGACTCAATTATTTTTTTTCTGTCTTTTTAGGGTTGTACCTGTAGCATAAGGCAGCTCCCAGGCTAGGGGTCAAATCAGAGTTGCAGCTGCCGGCCTATACCATAGTCACAGCAATGTCATATCTGAGCTGCCTCTGCGACCTACACCGAAGCTCATGGCAATGCTGGATGGATCTTTAACCCACTGAGTGAGGCCAGGGACTGAACCTGCATCCTCATGGATACTAGTCAGGTTCATTAGAGCTGAGCCACAATGGAAACCCCTACATTTTTTTTTTTTTGTAGGCTCAATCTTATAAAAAGTTTGAAATGATGATTTCATCTGTTTAGGAGATTATGAGTTGGATTTGTTTTTTGTCTTTGTCTTTTTAGGGCCTCACCTGTGGCATATGGAGGTGCCCAGGCTAGGGGTCTAATCAGAGCTACAGATTATGGCCTATGCCAGAGCCACAGCAATGCCAGATCCAAGCCGCATCTGTGACCTACACCATAGCTCATGGCAATGCTGGATCCTTGACCCACTGAGTGAGGCCAGGGATCGAACCTGCAACCTTATGGTTCCTAATTGGATTCATTTCCTCTGTGCCATTTTGGGAACTCCATGAGTTGGATATTTTGTTACCACTGCTGAAAGCATCCTGATGGACATAATTGATAAGCAGGAATCAAAGCAGAGGAAGGTAAATGATCTTGGGGTGAAGCCTAATAAACCCCTCTCCCCACTCAAGTCCACCAAAGTTAATGCATACTTGACACTGTGAGCTGTGCTAAGTTCTGAAGCAGTATGTTGAAGATATATTTCTTGCATTAAAACTTTTTTTTTCATATAAGCATTGTACAGCCTGGTTATCTAGATTTAGGTGTTCATATAATTTATCATCTAAATTGAGATACTTTTGAAAATAAAAGGGAGCACAATCCATAATGATAACAAAATGATATATATTTACCTAGACTGTCCCAACAAACTAAGAGCTTTGCTCGTTGTATCTATAGTACACTTGATTTCTCTCAAATTGGCTCAATCAGTTATTTGCAAAGAGTTTTCAACTTTTCCAGAGGAACATGCCTGCTGTGCTGTTTTTGCTGTAGTGAGAGTTACTAAAATGTTTCCAGTTCTGAGGCCACCCACTTTGACTTGTGATCTTGCCTCCAGGGCCTCTTCTACACACATTAAATCCATTAAATAAATGGATTCTCCACAGCTCGGGCTACACTCCTCAGTCAGTGAAACAGCAGGCATGTGCTGATGAGCATGTCCATAGTAAAACACCTGTTTCCACTCCATCCAGCTTTGGCATAAGCCCATACTGCTTAGCCTTGCTGAGGAACATAAGATATTATTGGCTCTGTTCTACTATTGGCAAATGCGTTGGTGAAAATTTTTGAAGTTTTGGTCTTCTCTTATTCATTTAGAACATGTTTTGCTTGTCAAGTGGGTGGAATTTGCCTTTTATCAATGGAAGGTAAACTAACAAAGGGTGTCAGGAAGTTCCCCTCATGGCGCAGCAGAAACGAATCTGACTAGGAACCATGAGGTTGCAGGTTCGATCCCTGGCCTCGCTCAGTGGGTTAAGGATCCAGCGTGGCCAGGGGCTGTGGTGTAGGTCGCAGATGTGTCTTGGATCTGGCATTGCTGTGGCTGTGGTATAGGCCGGTGGCTGTAGCTCTGATTAGACCCCTAGCCTGGGAACCTCCATATGCCACAGGTGCGGACCTAAAAAGACAAAACACACACACACACACAAAAAGGGGTGTCAGGGTTATATGTGTATTTCATGGGATGCATTTATATATGTGCAGTTTAGAAAGCCATCGCCCAGAAAACTGAAATAGGAACCCAAGCATTTGTGCCATTCATTGGTCTACAAGTGTATGCTGGAAGATAATTATTCTAGTTAGACAGCATTTCAAACTCTATGCTTAGAAAAGCAGTATTTGGAGTTCCCGTCATGGTGCAGCAGAAATGCATCTGACTAGGAACCATGAGGTTGCAGGTTTGATCCCTGGCCTCGCTCAGTGGGTTAATGATCTGGTGTTGCTGTGAAGCTGTGGTGTAGGTCACAGACCTGGCTTGGATCTGGCATTGTTGTGTCTGTGGTGTAGGCCAGCAGCAACAGCTCTGATTTGACCCCTAGCCTGGGAACCTCCATATGCCACGGGTGCAGCCCTAAAAAGGACAAAAGACCAAAAAAAAAAAAAAAAAAAAAAAAAAAAAAGAGAGAGAGAGCGAGCAGTATTTAAGGAAATATTCTGACATTCTGGTTTGGGTTTGAAAACATTCATATCTTTTTTGGGCAACTTGGTTCTTGTGGGTGTGTTTTTGTTTTGCCTTGTTTAGTAAGAGTAATTAAAAACCACTATTTTGTTACTCATTGTTTACCAAATTAGGAAGGCTTTTTGAGTTTTATATTCCTAGTTGATAAGGGCAACAGCTCTGGTAAGTGAGGCTTGAGAACAGAGGAGACCCTGGGAAGTTGCCTTTACTCCCCTGCTGATCTTCCTCTTCTCTGAGCAATGCAATGGTTCTATTCAGGTCTTTAAACATCATTTGGGGGAGATGAAGATGAGCACATTTTGAAGATTCTCTTGGCTTTGGAAGGAAGAGAAAAATTCCTCCAAACTCTGAAGGGAGTCTTTTCAGAGGCACATGAGAGCCTGGAGAATTATTGCATTTGTTCTATGGGCCAATTGCAATTGGTTGCTTTTCTTTTTTTTTTTTTTTGTCTTTTTGCTATTTCTTGGGCCACTCCCACGGCATATGGAGGTTCCCAGGCTAGGGGTCGAATCGGAACTGTAGCCACCGGCCTAAGCCAGAGCCACAGCAACGTGGGATCCGAGCCGCGTCTGCAACCTACACCACAGCTCACAGCAACGCCGGATCGTTAACCCACTGAGCAAGGGCAGGGACCGAACCCGCAACCTCTTGGTTCCTAGTTGGATTCGTTAACCACTGTGCCACGACGGGAACTCCTGGTTGCTTTTCTTTTACTAACTTCATATATATACATATTTGTCTTTTCTAGGGCCACTTCCATGGCATATGGAGGTTCCCAGACTAGGGGTCTAATCAGAGATATAGCCGCTGGCCTACATCAGAGCCACAGCAATTCTGGATCTGAGTAGCATCGGCGACTTACATCACAGCTCATGGAAATGCTGGATCCTTAACCCATTGAGTGAGGCCAGGGAGAGAACATGCAACCTCATGGTTCCTAGTCAGATTTGTTAACTGCTGAGCCACGATAGGAACTCCTAAGTATTTATTTATTTTTTATTTTTGTTTTTTGTCTTTTTAGGGCCGCATGCTCGGCATATGGAGGTTGCCAGGCTAGGGGTCTAATTGGAGCTGTTGCTGCTGGCCTATGCTAGAGCCACAGCAACCCCTGATCTGAGCTGCATCTGTGACCTACACCACAGCTCATGGCAATGCTGGATCCTTAACCCACTGAGAGAGGCAAGGGATCCAAACCACAACCTCATAGTTCCTAGTCAGATTCATTTCCACTGCACCAAGATGGGAACTCCTCTTTTCCTAATTATAAAATGGCACAGTATCATTGCAGAAACTGGAAAAAATAGGAGAGCACATACATACAAAGTTTGCCATTTCACTAGTCAAAAATAATCCTCTTACTATCTTAGCATATTTTCTTCTAATATTTTCCTTGTACTTATAGATAAAGTGTAAATATGTATTTTTTAAAAAATCACATCATATTTGCAAATTTTGCTCTTAATCTTACACCCCAGGGCTTCTGGAAAGGAAGACCCAATACAGGGGTCATGCAGGGATCTGGCTCCCAGTAGGCTTGTAGGCCAAGGACTGGGGAAGGAAGATGATAGGGACCACACTACTTACTCTTCTCGCTCCCCTGGCCTCTCCAGCACTGGGTGTTCTAACATGTGACCCTTCTGGCATCTAGAAAAATCTGGTTTTGCTTGCTGGACAACCAAGAATGTAACTGGAGGAGTTCCTCTTGTGGCTCAGTGGTTAACGAATCCGACTAGGAACCATGAGGTTTCGGGTTCGATCCATGCCCTTGCTCAGTGGGTTAAGGATCTGGCATTGCCGTGAGCTGTGGTGTAGGTTGCAGACACGGCTTGGATCCCGAGTTGCTGTGGCTGTGGTGTAGGCCGGTGGCTACAGCTCTGATTAGACCCCTAGCCTGGGAACCTCCATATGCTTCGGGAGTGGCCCTAGAAATGGCAAAAAGACAAAAAAAAAAAAAAAAAAAAAAAAAAAGAATGTAACTGGAATGATGGCAGAGCTCTTCTTTGGGTATACCAAGAGCCTATTTTCCCTTAGGGGCTGAGGAAAGATTTTTAGAAGTTAATTTCAATTCAACACATGTGAATTACAAGTTTTTAGCTCAGCACGCTCAGTAACATGGAGGCACATGCCTTTGCTGTCCAGTAGAACATACAGATGTCACTCCTCTTGTGAGTGGGTGTCTTAGCAAACAGACAGCCTGGCTGGGCTGTTCCCATTGTAGGGACAGAGAATCCAGACAGTCCCTGAAAAGTTGAGCTGGTCCATCTGCTCCAAGGCAACTACAAGTGTAAGGACAGGTGCTGGCCCTTTTAGTCAGAGTGATGTGACACACGTCTTCTCACATAAGTAAATGTTCCCTTCTTGGCAGACTCCTTTGGCCAGAACAAGTTCAACTGCCAATGAGAAGAACCCACATTATCCTTCCCCCGAGGATCTTAATATGCATCATCTCAGATGTGGAGTATTTTACACTTATAAGTATCTGTTGACTTAACCCTGAAATTTGGTATAACCTCATGTGCTGGGGATTGTAGCAGAGGCAGGGTAAGAAAGAGATTTTTTTCAGATCACTAAGACATAAATAACAAAAACTTATTTTTGTTTATACACTAAAAACCTCATTCAGATCCATAAATCATTGATTCTCAATCAGGGGCAAATTTGCCATCCATGTTTGGAAATATCAGGAGATGTTTTTGGTTGTCACAGTGGGGCAGTCCTACCAGCATCCCAACATTTTAAGGGAAGTGCTACTAAAATATCTTACAAAGCATAAGACAACCACCCCACTAACAAAGATTTGTAAAGTCATAAATATCAATAGTGCTGAGGTTGATAAACCCTGGTATACTATGGTAGATGGTGGCAAAAATAAATGAGTAGATGAATTATGTCTTTAGTTTTCTATATTTTATGATATACTGACACCTTAAAAAGCTTTCTTGGAGTTCTCACTGTGCTGAAGTGGGTTAAGAATCCAAACGCAGTGGCTTGGCTCAGGTAGCTGCAGAGATGAGGATTTGATCCCCGGCCCAGCACAGTTGGCAAAAAGATCTGGCATTGCTGAAGCTGTGGTATAGGTTGCAGCTCTGGCTTGGATTCAATACTGGCCCAGGAATTTCCATATGCCATGGGTGCAGCCATGAAAAAATAAAATAAAATAAAAATAAAAAAGCTTTCTGGCCACAGAAAGACTGCCCTTCCCTTTCTTCTGTGTGTTAACCAATCCTAAGTCTGTGGCCCCAACCACCTCCTTATCTAACTCTTAGACATAAAGTCATATTTCCCCTGTCCTATATCATTCCAGGGCCAGGCCACATACCAGATCATCCTTAAATCCTCAAACTATTGGGAATTATTCAAGCTAGCCAACCTTAAGCTGTTTACTCTGCCCTGCCTTGACTTTTCCTCAGAAATCCCAATAAAGGCTCTGGCATAGCCGTTTCCTTTGTTTCTGTCTACTGCCATCTGTCAAAAACCTGGTGCTTCCCCTGTGGCCCTGCATGGCATGCAGGGATGCGCTTTCTGAAGGTTGTGAGTATAATAAATGTCTTCCTTCTAAGCCTCATTCTCCTTTTGTCTTGTGGCTACACTGATTTGACCATACCATCTCCAAAATTTGTATTCTTAGGACAGTGGGTAATGAAAATAAGTTAGTTTCCCCCATCTCTACATCTGGTATATTTCTGGGGAAATCTACCTCTAAAAAGAGCAGAGAAACAATCCACATACTTTCCCAGGGCACTCCTTCCCTGTCAATCTTCTTCCAGTTCCCGGTAACAAGTCTGTTTTCTAATTTCTTTCTCCCAGAAGCTTTTGAGCTCATGGCAAGTTTCACAGCAGAAGACTTCTCGACGGATATATTGATTGTTCATCCTCTAAAAATAAAAGAAAAATCAAATTCCAAGTACTTCAAACAAAGCCACTCTAATTTTGAAGTTATGAAAGATGAGTTTGAATCCATACACTGCCAATTACACTTTTTGTGCCTGTAGACAATTTACACAGTCACTATGATTTTGTTTCTCAGTTGAAAATGGGGATAATAAAGGTTAATGCCAGAAAATATCATGAAAATTTTTGAAATGAACAAAATACAAAAGATATCTAATAATGCTTCCAGTTTATCTGATTCTACAAGTGCCTGCCTTTTTCATTGTCTTCGAGCTATTTTTTTCAACTCTGTTAAGTTATAGAAAAAATATAGCAATATGAATTATTTTTGAACAGAGACTCAAATATATTTTGTTCAGTGGAATGCAATTGATATCCCTGTGAATATCAACCAATTTTCACCTTCTTAAAAATTCATTTCAGAATTTTTTTGATGACCACCCCCACAGCATATGAAATTTCCAGGGCCAGAGATTAAATCTGAGCTGCAGCTGCAACTTACACTGGATCCTTAAGCCCACCGCGCCAGGCAGGAAATCCTCATTTCAGTATTCTTGACTATGTGTTTTTCTGAATTCTCCTTGAATCAGTTGTAATATCTTACTAGTTTTTTCATTAAATATAATAAGTTAACTATTTGACACAAATTTATTTTATATCAGTATGAGAGTCATAATTTTAACTTAAAAATTATCAAAAAAAAAAAAAAACCCTTTAACAGGAGTCCCCATTGTGGCTCAGTGGTTAACGAACTTGATCAGTAACCAATAGGTTGTGGGTTTGATCCCTGGCCTCACTCAGTGGGTTAAGGATCCAGTGTTGCCATGAGCTCTGATGTAGGTCTCAGCTGTGGCTTTGATCCTGTGTTGTTGTGGCTGTGGTGTAGGCCGGCAGCTATAGCTCCAATTAGACCCCTAGTCTGGGAACCTCCATGTGCCATGGGTACAACCCTAAAAAGACAAAAAAACAAAACAAAACAAAAAATCCTTTAACAGTTACATCACAGCTCTTTCTCTGTGTGTGTGTGTGTGTTTGCGTGTAGAACAAGGTGGTATATTTATTTATTTATTTATTTTTTGGGTCTTTTTACCATTTCTTGGGCTGCTCCCGTGGCATATGGAGGTTCCCAGGCTAGGGATCTAATCAGAGCTGTAGCCGCCTGTCTACACCAGAGCCAGAGCAATGCGGGATCTGAGTCGAGTCTGCAACCTACAACCACAGCTCACAGCAATGCGGGATCTTTAACCCACTGACCAAGGCCAGGGATTGAACCCTCAACCTCATGGTTCCTTGTCGGATTCATTAACCACTGTGCCACAATGGGAACTCCAAGGTGATGTATTTAAAGCTCTAAATACAAACTTGGCATGGCAAACAACAGGCTCCCAATAAATGTTATGCTCTTTCCAGCCTTCCTCAAAAATTAACGACATCTATCATTTATTGAGCATATAATATGTAATAGGCATTTCTTACACACTGTCCAATTTGATCCTCACTACAATTCTGTGTGATGGGTGATTCTGAATTCATTGTTCAGATGAGGAAATTAAGAGACAGAATTTGCTTATAGCCTCATAGCTGAACATGAAAGAGCAGGAATTTGGATGTAGGCCTGTCCATCCTCAAAGTGGATGCCCTCTACTCTACCAGTCCTCATCACTGTATCTGCAATTGGCCATATCCAGAGCAAGATTGTGTGGCATGTGTGTATATGTCCCATGAAAATACACATGTTTAATACTAAAAAGCATTTACTTTTTACCTAAGCACTGCCCATTTTCCAGAACTTAATAGATGCAAAGGACTGCAAAACAGAGCCTTCTCTGCCTACAGTTGACCACCTGCTCAGGCAAGAGCTTTGGCTCTGGCTGGAGAGTGGAAAGGACCTGGATCTTGCCTCCCTTGCTACAGAGTCCCAGTGATCCCATGCAAGTGGGATTGCCCACAGCAGCCCAGGGGAGTAGGGGTGAGAGAAGCTCAGAAAAGCTTTCAGGGAATAAATAACACATCTGTGATTTTATATTTGTAATACAGAAGAGTAATTGTATATTATAGAACTATATAGAACATATAATTTATAATATAGAATTGTTTATAATCCAGAATAGTATAGAATATTTTATTTATATTATTATAATATTATAATAGACCCTGATTCTTGTACTAAAGAAGTGGCAAGAAATTCCCACTTGGAGGGATGTATAAATGTCCCTAAGTAGGAAGAACCTTAGTTTTCTTTTTATTATTATTATCATTAAAGTATAGTTGATTTACAATGTTCAATCAAGTTCTATTGTACAGCAATATGATCCAATCACACACATTTCCATGTGCTATACAGTAGGGTCCCATTACACATCCATTCCAAATATAACAGTTTGCATCCAAAAAAACCCTCAAAATTGGAGTTCCCATCATGGCTCAGTGGTTAACGAATCTGACTAGGAACCATGAGGTTGTGGGTTCTACCCTGGCCTTGCTCAGTGGGTTAAGACCTGGCATTGCTGTAAGCTGTGGTGTAGGTCGCAGACGCAGCTTTGATGCCCATTGCTGTGGCTGTGGCATGGGCCAGTGGCTACAGCTCCAATTAGACCCCTTGCCTGGGAACATCCATATGCTGCAGGTGTGGCCCTAAAAAAGACAAAAAAAAAAAAACCAAAACCCCAAAACCTCAAAATGCCCATCCATCCCACTCCCTCCCCTTTCCCCAGTGGGAACCCCAAGTCTACTCTCCTTGGCCATGATCTGTTTCTGGTTTTGTTTTTGTTTTTTGGATAGGATCATCAGCTCCATATTTTAGATTCCACAAATAAGTGACATCATATGGTATTTGTCTTTTTCTTTCTGGTTTACTTTACTTAGTATGAGAGCCTCTAATTACATCCCTGTTGCTGGAAATGACATTAGTTTGTCTTTTTTATGGCTGAGTAACATTTCATTGTATATATGTACCACATCTTCTTAATCCATTCATCTGTTGATGGATATTTAGGTTGTTTCCATGTGCTGGCTATTTTGAATAGTGCTGCTATGAACATAGGGGTGCACGCATCTTTTTCAATGAAAATTTTGTCTGGATATATGCCCAGCAGTGGAATTGCTGGATCATATGGTAGTTCTATATTTGGTTTCCTGAGATACCTCCATCTGTTTTCCATAGTGGTTGTACCAATTTACACTCCCACCAACAGTGAAGGAGGGTACCTTTTCCTCCATATTTTTCTCCAGAATTTGTTATTTCTTGACTTGTTAATGATGGCCATTCTGAGTGGTGTGAGGTGACACCTCATTGTAGTTTTGACTTGCATTTCTCTAATAATTAGTGATACTGAGCATTTTTTCTTATGCTTGTTGGCCATCCATATGTCTTTGGAAAAATGTCTATTTAGATCTTCTGCTTATTTTTTACTTGGGTTGTTTGTCCTTTTGTTGTTGAGTTGCATGAGTTGTTTGTACATTTTGGAGATTAAGCCCTTTGCTGTTGGATTGTTGGCAGAGTTTTTTCTCCCATTTTTTTTGTTGTATTTTTGTTTTTTTAATGGTTTCCTTTGCTGTGTAAAAGCTTTTGAGTTTGATTAGGTCTCAATGGTTTGTGTCTTTATCATAATTATTCTAGGAGGTGGATCAAATAAGAAGTTGCTGTGATTTATGTCAAAGAGCATTCTGCCTATGTTTTCATCTAGGAGTTTTATAGTATCTGGCCTTATATTTAATCCATTTTGAGTTTATTTTTGTAATGGTGTTAGTGTTCTACTTTCATTCTTTTAAATGTAGCTTTCCAGTTTTCCCAGCACATTTTATTGGAGAGATTATCTTTCCTCCATTGTATGTTCTGTCCTCCTTTGTCATAGATTAATTGACCATAGGTACCTAGGTTTATTTCTGGGCTTTCCATCCAGTTCCATTGGTCTCTATATTTCTGTTTTTGTGCCAGTACCATATTGTTTTGATGACTGTAGCTTTGTAGCATTGTCTGAAGTCAGGAAGCTTGATTCCTCCATTTTGCTTTTCTTTTTCAATATTGCTTTGGCTGTTCACTCTTGTGTTTCCATACAAATTTTGAAGTATTCTGTTCTAGTTCTGTGAATAATCTCTTTGGTAATTTGATAGGGATTCCACTGAATCTGTAGATTGCCTTGGGTAGTATAATCATTTTGACAATATTGATTCTTTCAATCCAAAGCATATTATAGCTTTCCACCTGTTTGTGTCATCTTTGATTTCTTTCATCAACATTTTATAGTTTTCAGAGAATAGGTTTTTGTCTCTTTAGGTAAGTTTCTTCCTAGGTATTCTTTTTGATGAAATTATAAATGGGATGGTTTCTCTGATTTCTCTTTCTGTTCTTTCATTATTAGTATATAGAAATGCAATTGATTTCTGTGTATTAAATATGTAGCCTGCAACTTTGCCAAATTCATTGATGAGTTCTAATAGTTTTCTGGTGCTGTCTTTTTTTTTTTTTTTGATAGGCAAGAAATAGATTTATTGAGATAGGATGCTTGTGAGAGATGCAAGTGGGCAGGCATGGAAGCTCTGCCTCTGGTGTTATCTTTAGGGGTTTCTAGGTATAGCATCCTGTCGTCTGCAAATAGTGATAGTTTTACTTTTTCTTTTCCAATTTGGATTCTTTTTATTTCTTTTTCTTCTCTGATTACCACGGCTAGGACTTCCAAAACTATGTTGAATAACGGTGGTGAAAGTGGACATCCTTGTCTTGTTTCTGATTAGCAGATTTGAGTATTCTGTAAAGATTTTTTTTTTCCCTAGGAACTCATTCTTTTATTTTATTATTTTTTTCCCACTCCTTCTCTTTTTCCTCCTAGACCAATATTCTAGTTATCTGATAATTTCTGTAGCCATAACTGACTTGGGCAAAACTGTGCCAGGATAATGTCAAGGGCACTGTGCCCTGGAGTTTCTCCAGGCTCTCTCTGATCCCCACCTACATTCTGAAGAATGGAGCAGAGTCCATCCTGCAGCCTAATGGGAGCACATGCTTTATCTTCTGAGGGCATACATCCCATTTATTTTCCATCCTTGGATAATGGATTCAGTACACAGATTGCTAATAAATTCCTACTCACTTGATATTGAAAGAGTTGTCAATAAAAGCATAGATCAGTTTTTTAAAGAATATATCAGATTCAAAATTTTCATTCATAAAACTAGAGTATGGGATGAGTGCAATTAGGTTTCCTGTGGATTTAATTCAAGTTGCAGGAGGAGTTCCCATCATGGCTCAGCAGAAATGAATCTATTATCCATGAGGAAACAGGTTCAGTCCTTGGCCTCACTCAGTGGATTAAGGATCTGGCATTGCCTTGAGCTGTGGTGTAGGTCACAGATGTGGCTCAGATCCCATGTTGCTATGGATGTGGTGTAGCCCAGTGGCTACAGCTCTGATTTGACCCCTAGCCTGAGAACTTCCATCTGTGGCTCTAAAAAGACACACTCACACATGAATTCAAGTTGTGGAAAACTGAGGCCTCTCAGTTTCCTGATGTGACCTCCACCTGTGTAAATGCTAGAAAAGAAAATAGCACTAGCTTTGAATGGGGAGGAAGATGTTAATGCAGATTTGCAATTTAGGTGGACAAAAGGTAATGCAAGACTGATTTTCACATTCTTTTAATGGAAAATGTTCTTAAAAATTCAGGAGTTCCCATCGTGGCTCAATGGTTAACCAATCCGACTAGGAACCATGAGGTTGTGGGTTTGATCCCTGGCCTAGCCCAGTGGGTTAAGGATCCGGCATTGCCATGAGCTGTATTGTAGGTTGCAGAATCAGCTTGGATCTGGCGTTGCTGTGGCTCTGGTGTAGGCCGGCGGCTACAGCTCCAATTAGACCCTTAGCCTGAGAATCTCCATATGCCGTGGGTGCAGCCATAGAAAAGACAAAAAGACAAAAAAATAAAATAAAAAAAAAATTCAAAGCTCATATTAGGTATCCAGTATTCAGAGAAAGTATAGTTTGGTCAAATAGGAACTCACTAAATTTTTTTCTTGAAATTTAGAATTAATACTTTATTCTAAAAAGATTTTCATTAAAAAAAAAAAGAGGCCTATTCAGGAATGCAGACTGCTCACATCATCCCATCATTTCACCTTCATTTTATTTGGAAAAAAAATGTGGTTTAGATATGAAAGGAGGATTTATTCTAAGACGGCATAGTTGTGTAATTGTGAATTAGGTTAAGAGAAACAGCTGAAAGCAGAGTGGTGTCTACACACCCAAGGAATGAATTAAATCAGAGTAAGTCCAAAGGAAATCAGGCAGAAGGCTTTGAAGAATCTGAAGCATGGTGGCTCTGTTTCCTGTTCTCTTTGAGTAAGGAAGCATTTTCGGGGCTTCAGGAGGGCTTCAGGAGAGGTTGAACTTGGATGCTCTCAGGGGCAAGCAAAGTGCTGTTCACTCATGAAGGAGTGAAGCTACTGGACCTGAGCAACAGGAAGCAGGGGGCAGGGAGCAATGAGCACACATTTTGCTTCAAGACATTACATTGAAGGACAGGAACACTGTGATTACCAAAAAAAAAAAAAAAAAAAGAGGGTTTTTGGTTATATGCAGTCCAATGGCTCCCTAGTTCCTCTTAAGTGGTGCTTTCTCTATCTACAGCTTTAGCCTGTGTCTTTCTTCCTTAGTGTAGGATTTAAGGCTTCTTCAAGGAGATAAAACTCAAAAAGCCTCCAGCTGAGATAAGAATTACCAGGCCCTTAGCATCCCTCCTGTCTCAGTGTAATGGGTACAATGATCCAAAGGATCTCCCTACCCCAGCAACTTAGCCTACTCCTTCCTGCCCCCGATAGGAAAGGTATGTGGCCCATGCCTTACCCAACCCCTATAGGGGTAATATACACCCCCAACCAACCAGCAAGTGTATCCAAAGACCCCATCCTTCCCCAACCAATCAGCAGGTCAATAGGTGCATGGTGAGACCTCTCCTCTCTCTCCTTTGTCTCCAGGCTATAAAACAGACATGACCATGCATCTCCCTGATTATCAAGAAGTCAGCCCACTGTGTTAACAGTGTCTCTTGCCTCAATAAACTTGTCTTTTCTATACCTTGCTTTGAATCCAGAAAATTCTTTTTCCATCCACATGCAGACACCATTACACATAGCTTTTCTCAAAAACCTCCTCCCCAGGCTTTCCCTGCAGGGCATCCTGAACTATTTCACTTTCTCCCTGCCTCCCTCTTCCTACCAGTCTCCTTGAGCAGCCACTTTCCTGCCTCCAAACCTGAGGGTGAAAATACCATCTTCACTGGCCAGACTGGCTCTTGCTCTCATCCTAGCAGCAACTGGGATTGAAACTTTACACCAAGCCTCACCTCATCCACCAGAGGACTGCAGACACAACCGCCTGCCAAATACTACTTTGGTTCCCGCCTCACTCATCAGGCCTATAAGCTCTGCTCTGACATCCACGATGGCCAGGGCGCTAAGAGGGAGGACAGAGGACAGTTGTCACTATTGTGACTTTGGGCAATAAGCTTTTGAGTGCTCTGAGCCCCAGTTTGCTTATCCATGAAGTGGAGCTTAAATGTGACAAAAGAGAGGAAATCACCTAGTACTGCCAATGTATTGGCATTACTCAGTGTATGTGATTATAAGATCTGACCATGAGGGTTACAAATATAGCATCCTAGATGATGTAAAGGTGAAACATCACCAAGAGCTTTTGTTAAAGTGTTCTCTGTACACTTTTTCCCCAAATTTTCATCACTAACACAATACATGCTTGCCCTCAGGGAGCTCAGAGTCTTATCCCTGATAAGAGGTCAACAATGTTAACTGAATTTGAACCATCTCCTAAAGAAGCTCTCATTGTCTTTATACACAGTATTAAATGCTGTATATTCAGAACATATTAAGGTTTATTTGTCTGTGTTGCTGAGCTGTCAGAAATAGAATACCTTAGATTTTATCAGTTGGACTCTGTACAGAGAACACTTTAGCAAAAGGTCTTGGTGATGTTTCACTCTTATATCACTTAAGATGTTACATTTGGGGATCCTTGTGGTCAGGTACTTTTTTTTTTTTTTTTTTTTTTTTAGAGCTGCACCTGTGGCATATGGAGGTTCCCAGGCTAGGGGTTGAATCAGAGATGTAGCCATTAGCCTACATCATAACCACAGCAAAGCCAGATTCAAGCCATGTCTGTGACCTACACCACAGCTCATGGCAATGCCAGATCCTTAACCCACTGAACAAGGCCAGGGATCAAACCTGTGTCCTCATGGTTACTAGTCAGATTCATTTCTGCTGAGTCATGATGGGAACTCCCTTGTGGTCAGATCTTATAATCACATACATTGAATGATGCCCAATTTGTTTAAAAAATGATTGTTTTACCAAAGGTGACAGTTGACACTCTGCTAAAGATTCAACTCAATCTCATGTTATTTCATAATCTAATTGCTTGTTTTCCTGGAAACTTCTGGAAAACTTGAATTTCAGCATTTAGGATCATGACCACTTATAAGAACTTCTCTAAGAGGAAATGCATTTTGATTTAGATGAGCTATGCTACTCCACCTCCTTTTTCACTTGTTTTATGTCTGTAGCCTCATATACTGTGCTCACTGTGAGCAGTGTGTTGGTAGCTGGTATTGTCCCCTTTGTAGCTTCAAGAAACAGAATTGACAGTCATTTTAACAAACATCAAGATGAATCAAAGAACAGAAAATAAAAGTTGTCATTTTCCTTAGGGGTACTGACATAAAACCTAAGCACTGGCAGTTACTTTTGCTGCATCTTCACATGGTCCAGGCAGAGAAACTCATTAACTATGTATGTGATGCTGGATAAGGATGAAAAGGCATTACTTTCCTAATTGTTCTCTGAGTGGGGTCAGGAAGAAGGGAAAGCCACTGTGATTTCCTGTGGGATGAATCAGTGATGCTTTTATAGTCATAGGAATAAGAATTGCTAAGGAATGTCCAGATACATAAACCCATCAGGTACCTGAAACCTCCTTAGTCATTCTTAAAGGTCTTTGAGATTAAGATCCTATTTTTCACTGAGGACATTTTCAAACTCAGGTGTCTCCATTATGTTCTTGTGAAATTGATTTTTTTTAAGAAATCCAAGTTTAGGTCTTTACACTCCATGCTTCTAAATTTCAATTTGCTATTTTTATCCCATGGTATATGCAGATTAGAAGGGAATAGACTTCTCAGATAAATCTACGCATTTTCTTTTTCTTTCTTTCTTTTTTTTTTTGGTGTCTTTTTGGCATTTCTTGGGCCGCTCTCACAGCACATGGAGGTTCCCAGGCTAGGGGTCGAATCGGAGCTGTAGCCGCTGGCCCACGCCAGAGCCACAGCAAAGTGGGATCCGAGCCGAGTCTGCAAACTGCACCACAGCTCACAGCAACGTGGGATACTTAACCCACTGAACAAAGGCAGGGATCGAACCTCCGACCTCATGGTTCCTAGTTGGATTCATTAACCACTGTGCCACGACGGGAACTCCAGCATTTTCTTTCAATGTCTTTTTGGTTCTCTGTAATCCTGAGATTCCTTTTTTTTTTTTTTTTTTTTGGCCATACCCATAGCACACAGAAGTTTCTGGGCCAGGGATCCACCCCAAGACATGGCAGCAACCTGAGAAGCTGCAGTGACAATGCTGGATCCTCAACCTGCTGACACAAGAAAACTCCAGTCACAAGAGTCTTTAAGAATATAGGCTAATTTCTTTTTGTTCACTCTTAGATAGGTGTGTTTTCTTCCACCCTCAATGGGTCAAAATTCAGGAACAACAGTTTTATTTATTTATTTATTTGGGGGTGAAGGAGAAAAAGATAGATTTATTGCTTGTCCAGGCAAAGGAGGCCACAGCAGGTTAATGCCTTAAAGACTGTGCCCTCCTCAGGAGAAATTGGGAGGTGGTTTTATAATTTTGGAGTGAAACGTAGGGCCATTAATAAGGATCAGCATAGATAAAAGCTTGCATTATTTTTCAAAGCTGCTGTTAAGTGGTCCCAGCATTGGTTCTGATGATCCTTCTTTTGAAATGAAGAATACTTCATCAACTGCTTCCTTCTGTTGAGGGTTTCAGTTCTGTGGAAGGGCTTAAATATATTGTTATATATATTCCTTGAGGAGGAATCAAGACCCTGCCCCAAGGCTGCACTATTTATTGTCTCTTGACTGTTCCTTCCTGGTCTCTGCATCCCCTCCCTTCCCTGATCAGTAACTGTTTGAACCTGCTTTTTGGATCTCAGAGAAAGTCATGGAGGCTGAAACCCATTCCCCTAAAACAAGAAATGGGGGTCACAGAAAACTTGTGTGCCCAGGAGCCCCAAAGGGTCCTGCTTGGTTTCATATCCACCCCCCCCCCCCACATTGGTACTTCTCAATCTTGAGGAGAACAGATGTTAGACAAGAGAATGTTCATTTTGGATAGAGAGGTTAATCATAAACTCAGCAGAGGTACTCAGTTTTAGGGGAACTTGGTTTTAAACCTGAAACCAAGCAGGGCCCTGCAGGCTCCTGGGCACACAAGCCTTTCTGCATCCCCCATTTCTTGTTTTAGAGAATACACTTCAGCCTCCATGACCTTCCCTGGGTTCCAAAGGGCAGGTTCAAACAGTTGCTCATCAGGGAAGGGAGGGGATACAGAGACCCCAGGGAGGAGCAGTCAAGAAACAATAGTGCAGCCTTGGGGGCAGGGTCCTGGTCCCTCCTCAAAGAATATCTTTGAAGCTCTTCTGCAGAACTAAACCCCCCAACACATGGAAGATGTTAATGAAGCATTCCTTATTCTGGGAAGAAGACCACCAGACCACTGAACACCAGCTTTGAAAACAATGCAAGCTTGCCTCTATCCTGATCCTTATCTGTGGCCCTGTTTTTCACTCCTCAAACTATAAAACCACCTCCCCATCTCTCCTTAGGGTGGCACAGTCTTTGAGGCATTAGCCTGCTGTGACCCTCCTTTGCCTGGCAAAGCAATAAAGCTATTATTTCTCCTTCACCCAAAACTCTTGTTTCCACATTTCTATTTGGCACCAGTGAGCAGAGGTTGAATTACGGCAACAAATCCCCATTTCTGTTTTATCTTTCTCCAAGTCTTTCAGGGAATGGGGTGATGTCTGCTCTGGCTACTTCCTGCTGAGATGGGGCACAGTCCTGCCTCAATTTGGGGAATACAAGAACAGCAAATTTAAGTAACTATCATGGCCATAACTTCACACAAATAATTTTCCCATAATTAACACTTAGGAATCTCTTGTAATTCCCAACCTTTAAAAACATGTACTGGAGTTCCCACTGTGGTGCAACAGGATGTATGGGATTTCTGTAGTGCCAGAACACAGGTTTGATCATCGGCCTAGAACAGTGGGTTAAATGATCTGGTGTTGCCACAACTGCAGCAAAAGTTGCAACTGAACCTTAGATCTGATTCCTGGCCTGGGAGATCCATATGCTATGGGGTGGCAAAAAAAAAAAAAAAAAAAAAAGATCTAGAGAGAGTGAGCTAGAGTGAGCGAGAGAGAAATATATATCATGTTTACTACATTTATTTTTGGTTTGCCCAATGTTGAAAAAAATATGGATACAGAGAGATAATTCTCCTCTTTAAGATAAATAATAGGGTAAAGTGCATTGGTATTGGCAACTGGTGTTAAACTCTGAGATGACAAAAAGGAGTAGAAATGAAGTTCAAGTATGAAGTGAGCTCTTGTCCCCACTAAGGGGCCAGAGAAAACCTGCTGCCATGCCTTCACCTACTAGCTGATGGGCTGCTAGTCTGTGATCTCTGGATTATTTTTATGCTCTCTATTGAGTATTTACGGAATACTTTCATTCTCCAAAATGCTTTGTATCTTGAATTCATTTCTCACAACACTATTCTTATGTACATTAGACAGAGGAGGTGCAAAGAGAAAAGCCATGGCCCCAGATCACCTCATCTATGGTGATGCAGCTGGAATTCAAACTCTACCCAGCTCCAAAGCCTGTGCTCATCCCTCTCACACTACCTGGTCAGCCCATCAAACAGATGGAAGCTCATGGGAAATACAAGAAACATATGCCCTGGTTCAATCGGTTCTGAGTGATATGCAAACCATCAAGTCTTTATCAAGGCAGAACTGGATTAATTTTGTCCAAGGTTATTTTATGCTTATTCCATGAAGACAAACTTCCCTTCTTCTCAAATATCTCTGTGAGAGGTACCCACTCTTATCAGTTTTCTGTGCACCAAGATAGGAACTAAAACACACAACCACACAAACTAAAGGCACTCTCCCCCACCCCACGTAATTGTTGATCCCATAATCTGGAAATTCTGCCATTACAAGTGTCAGGGGACACAGCTATCACTTATTCTCCTCTAAGGTGGCCCTTCTCACTCATAGTGAAAATGATGTTCCAGCAGCAGATGCTAAGATGACTACAACTAACCTTGGCTCAGAAATATTTTGATGGGTTTCTCCTCCCATCCCAGACAGAGAGTAATGTAAGTTTTCTTCCCTTCGCCTCCTTTGCAGATGAAGTTGGAGCATTATGTGAAAGCACTTGTCCTCAGTTTAGCACTTTGTTGGAAAACATTTTCTCTTTAACATTTCCTCCAAAATTCAGACAGGCAATTTGAATTTAATTATTGAGCTCCTCTCCCTAATTTTCCCTCCAATTAATGTCCTTCAAAGCCACTTCAGCTTTTTCCCCACTGCATGGTATGTGTCTTAATAAATCTCTTGGTAAAAGTCTTAATAAAAGGCGCAGGTGAAAGAAAAGACTGCTTGGGGCAGTATAGGTCAATTTTGAAATAGCTGACATTTTTAAGTAAAACAAGACTAATAAGGAGTTCCTGCCATGGCACAGTGGAAACAATCTGACTAGGAACCATGAGGTTGTGGGTTTGATCCCTGGCCTCACTCAGGGGGTTAAGGATCTGGCATTGCCATAAGCTGTGGTGTAGATCACAGATGTGGCTCAGATCTGGCATTGCTGTGGCTGTGGTGAAGGCTGGCGGCTACAGCTCTGATTAGACCCCTAGTCTGGAAACTTCCATATGTCACAGGTGCAGCCCTGAAAAAGGACAAAACGACAAAAAAAAAAAAAAAAGAAGACTAATAAGGAAAAAATTTTTATATTGAATGTGTCCATTATAACTCAGCCCTGCTCTTTCCTCTGGGGTTTATCTGAATTAATTGGAACAACACCAAGGTGTGAAGGAAAGACACCAACAGTTATTGGCAAGTAACTAGCAATTAAGTAAAGAAGTGGCCTTGAGTCTGAGGCAGGTGGTAGATGGGCCCCTGAGTGAGAACAGGTGGGACCTAGGCTGAGTAAAACAGGCCTAGCTTCTCTCTGACACCTCAAAGGAGAAAGTTAATTGCAAGATCTGAGCTCTGCTGGAGTAGAAAGATTAGATGACCCCTTCAATCACTCCTGGGGTCAAGGAGAGCTCCCCAATTACACATGCACTATAAGATTCCTAGGGGTTAAAGTGGGAGGGGGCACCAGGCCATAACAAGTCCTAATACCATCCTGTCACCCTTTACTACGGAATCTATTTTTGCCCAAAGATGTATACACATATCAGGGAGGGTCCTGTGTCCAGTCAGATGTGAGAAATGAAACAAGATAATTGGACAAAGGTAAACAAAGTCCCAGAAGAACTGTGGTATAGAAGTGATTTAAATCACCTCTCCGGTGCACTCCTCACTCAGGGGGACACCTGTACCCACACTCATCTTTGCTTCTGACTTAAATAAATAAACTACTATTCTGTGTGCTCTCCCACATGTCGTAGTGTGACTCTGACAGGTATAAACTTTATACCTGTTTTCACAGTCTTTGCCTCCTTGAAAGAGTCTTTCTTTCAACAGGGGGCAAAAATCAGGGCATTTCTGCAGTTAGCCCCAGTTTAATCTAGTGGCTAGTAGTTAGGGTTCTTGGTTTTCAACCAGGCTGCCCAGGTTCAATTCCTGAGCAGAAAATTAAGATCTTGCTCCAAGCTATCACTCACTGTCATTTCTCCAAGATCAAGTCCCTGTGACCTTGGGAAATGTATAACCAACATTTTTAAAGCTTATGTTTCACACACACACACACACACACACACACAAAAGATGGTCTGAGAATTAAATGAGATTAGTATCCAAAACACATAACATAATATCTGGTCCATGGGAAAACACTCATTATTCTCATCTATATTAAAATTAGTGACCTGCATCAAGTACAGTACCAATGTTACCTCATTTAATTCTCTTTAATTCTCATTTAAAACACTGTGGTAGGTTTTTATTATTTCCATATTTGTGGATGAGAAAGTGAGTTTGAGAGGTTAAGTGACTTACAACCAGTCCCAGAGTTAACAAGGGAGAAAGCCAGGAATTTGGCCCAGGCCTGTAGATGTCATGGTCTCTGGGCTGTTCACTCACTGGGTGTCAGTATCACCCAGAAGTAACAGCAAGAAAGAATCATGCTTTGCATTTGCTAATGAGATCTTGAAAATTATCTATTTCAGCATATCAATAGCTCTGGGAACTAGGTGTTAATATTTTACATTGCCATACAGAAAGCCAGGCTTAGAAGTTTTAAATTTCAGGTTAAATCACAGAAGGAGTAAATGCAGGTGCTGAACTCTGAACTTAGGCTGTTTCCAAAGGTCCTCACATCACCTCCCTCAGTTTGAACCACTTTCCCCACTAAAGGGGAATGTTCCCCTGTCCTAGAAAAAATAAAGACCCATTACTATCTGTAATCAGAGAATATAATTATTCTCTGCAAGGTCATTGGTTGAACTCCTCCAGGTCCAACTGATGCATTATCCTAATAAGGGCCCTCCCAGAACAAAGGGAAGGCAACGTGCACAACCAGCATCTGTGTACGCATTCAAAACTTTGTGGCAATATGACATAATCAGTATCCATGTGAAACTTTGCAGCATAGACCATCCAACCAGAATTTACAGAATGTATGTTATCTCATAAGGGGGACAAAGGGACCAAAGTGTAAAAGAAAAATAACAGAGGGTATATAAGACAGTGCCCTGCTGTGTTCAGGCTCAGCCTTTGGGTATGAATCCACTGAGCCAGTGCTGGCATGAATAAATGATGCTTCCTGGCAAAAAGCCTCAGTGTCCCATTCTTTGTATGAGAATCCTGCAACACTAAGAGGCCCTGTGCCTCTGTAGGGTTGAACTGGGAGCCTTGGCAACTAGATTAGAAATAATCTTGTAACATTTCAAGGGTCTTGCAAGATGGTGGGAGAGTAAGAGGACGTGCTCACCCTCTCCCACAAACACATAAAAAAAAAAAAAAACACATCTACATGTAAAATGATTCACACAGAATATCAACTGAATGCTGGCAGAAGAACTTAAACTTCCAAAAAGGGCAAGAAACTCTTGACAGAACTGCATAGGACAAAAGAAAAAAGAGAGAGAGAGAAAGAAAAGGAATCAGGATGGGTCTAACTGTCCCGTGAGGGATTGTGACAGAAAGGGAACCTACACCCTGGGAAGCCACCTAACCAACGGAAAGATCAGCTGAGTTGGATAGAACTCCAAGAAGCTGAAAAAAGCACAGCAGCAGCTCTGAGATCCAAAAAGCAGAGTGAGAGACTCACAGACCATCTGAACCACTGCCACAGACACCACAGACTGAGACACTTAGGCTCCAGAGGTCAGTCCCGGGGAGTGGGCTGGGGTTGGTCATGTGGAGACAACCTAAGAGACTAGGGAGCAGTGTGCTGCTGGCAGGGGGAGTGGTATTCTAAGGGATGGGGAGTGGAAAGCCAAGGCAGAGGGAACCTGGGAGAAGGTCCAGACCTGCAGGAGAGGCAAGGCGCCACTGTTGGGAAGGGGAGAGGAGGAGGGGCAGGCCACCATAGAAAACTCCTTGGGCCCCAGTATGCACGCTTGCCCACCAGATCGCAGAGAGCTGAGCACTCCTTCCTGGCACCTGCACCCCGCCTGCATGGATCTGGCCCTGCTGACACCCTTGTGTGCTCCTGGCACCCATGCCCAGCCTGCACAGATCCAGTCCCACCTTCACAGAGCCAGCCCTGCCCATACCCTGGACTGTACAAAATTACAGTTTGACTTCCCCAAATTCACAGAAAAAGAAAAACACAAGCACAATGAAGAAGCTCAGAAACCATTCCCAGTTAAAGCAACAGGAGAATTGACCTAAAGCAATCAACAATGAAACAAACCTCTGCAGTCTGACAGACTTTGAGTTCAAAAGGGAAATAGTGAAAATACTGAAGGAATTAAGAGAGGATATGAACAGTAATGCAGATTCCCTCAGAAAAGAGCTAGAAAATATAAGGAGAAGCCAAGATAAACTAGAAAATTCATTTGCAGTGATACAAACTAAGCTAAAGGCAATAAAGACTAGAATGAACAATGCTGAGGAAGGAATGAGTGATACAGAAGACGGAATAATGGAAATCACCCAAACAGGACAGCAGAGAGAAAACCAAATGAAAAAACATGAAAGCAATATAAGAGACCTATGGGATAATATAAAGCGGGCTGATCTATGCATAATAAGAATTCCAGAAGGAGAAGAAAAAGGAAAGGGGATTGAAAATATATTTGATGAAATTATGGCTGAAAACTTTCCAAATCTAAAGGATACTGATATCAAGATACAGGAAGCACAGAGGGCCCCAAATAAGTGGAACCCAAACAGGCACACACCAAGACATATTATAATAAAAATGGTAAAAGTTAAAGATAAAGAGAGGATTCTAAAGGAAGCAAGAGAAAGATAAAGTGTTAATTATAAAGGAACCCCCATAAGGCTATCAGCTGATTTCTCTACAGAAACACTACAGGCCAGGAGGGAGTGGAAAGATATATTTAAAGTGCTGAAAAGAAAAAATCTGCAGCCTAGAATACTCCATCCAGCAAGAATATCATTTAAATAGAAGGGGAAATAAAGAATTCCTCCAACAAACAAAAGCTAAAAGAGTACAGCAATACAAAACCCATTCTAAAAGAAATACTTAAAGGGCTTCTCTAAATTAAAAAAAAAAAAAAAGAGGAAGAACTAGGATGGTGGAAACCACAATTGGAAAACAATCACTTAAATAAGCCAGCATACAGATCCAAACATGAAGATATTAATTAAAAAAAAAAAAAACATAAAAATCATACAATGTGGGAAGGGAAGTAAGAAAAATAGGTTCTTTTTCTTTATCTTAATGATGTGTTTGAACCTATATGACTATCAGGCTAAAGTAAGCAGATATAAGAAAATGTTAACATACTTAAAAAAAGGGCAACCACAAATCAAAGCCAAACATTACATTCACAAAAACTGAAAAGGAAAATACTCAAGTATAAAATAAATGGAAACCATCCAACCAAGAAAATGAAGAAAAAAGAAACATAGAGTCAACTGGAAAACAAGGCTTAAAATGGCAATAAATACATATCTATCAATAATCACCTTAAATGTCAATGGAATGAATATTCCAATCAAAAGACACAGAGTGGTTGATTGGATAAAAAAGCAAAAACCTTCAATCTGCTGCCTATAAGATATTCACCTTAGGGCAAAAGATACACATAGATTGAAAGTGAGGGGATGCGAAAAGATATTTCATGCCAACGGACAAGAAAGGAAAGCAGGAGTAGCAATACTCATGTCAGACAAAATAGACTTTAAAATGAAGGCCATAGAGAAAGACAAAGAAGGACACTATTTAATGGTTAAAGGATCCACTCAAGAAGAGGATATTACAATCATCAATATATATGCCCCTAATATAGGAGCACCCAGATATCTACAGGAAATATTAACAGACATGAAGGGAGAAATTGATGGGAATACAATCATAGTAGGAGATTTTAACACCCCACTCACATCAATGGACAGATCCTATAGACAGAAAATCAATAAAGCAACAGAGATCCTAAAGAAAACAATAGAAAAGTTAGACTTAATTGACATTTTCAGGACATTGAATCCAAAAAGATCAGAATATACATTCTTCTCAAGTGCACATGGAACATTCTCAAGAATTGATCACATATTAGGGCACAAAGCTAACCTCAACCAATTTAAGAGTATAGAAATTATTTCAAGTATCTTCTCTGACCACAATGGCATGAAACTAGAAATCAACCACAGGGAAAGAAATGAGGACAAAACGTATTACATGGAGACTAAACAACATGTTACTAAAAAACCAATGGGTCAATAAGGAAATCAAGAAGGAAAAAAAAATACTTCAAGACAAATGATAATGAAGACACAACCACTCAAAATCTATGGGATGCCACAAAAGCAGTACTCAGGGGGAAGTTCACAGCAATACAGGCCTTCCTCAAAAAAGAAGAAAAATCTCAAAGTGACAACTTAACCCACTACCTAAATGAATTAGAGAAAGAAGAAGAACAACAACAACAAAAAAAGCTAAAGTCAGCTGAAGGAAGGAAATTATAAAGATCAAAGAGGAAATCAATAAAATAAAGATTCAAAAAACAATAGACAAAATCAATCAAATCGAGAGATGGTTCTTTGAAAAGGTAAACGAAATTGACAAACCTCTGGCTAGACTCACCAAGAAGATGAGAGAAAAAAACCCAAATAAACAAAATAAGAAATTAAAAAGGAGAAATCACAACAGATACTGTTGAAATACAAAAAACCATGCAAGGATACTATGAACAATTATATGCCAACAAATTTGACAATCTGGAAGAAATGGACAACTTTCTAGAGTCTTAGAACCTGCCAAAACTGAATCAAGAAGAAACAGACCAATTGAACAGACCAATCACTAGAAATGAAATTGAATATGTCATAAAAACACTCCCTACAAATAAATATGCAGGACTAGATGGCTTCACAGGTGAATTCTACCAAACATATAGAGGAACTTATACCCATCCTCCTTAAACTTTTCCAAAAGGTTGAAGAAGGAACACTCCCAAAGACGTTCTATGATGCCACCATCACCTTAATTCCAAAATTAGACAAAGATACCACCAAAAAAGAAAACTATTGACCAATATCTTTGATGAATATAGACACAAAAATTCTCAACAAAATTTTAGCCAGTCAAATCCAACAACACATTGGAAAGATTGTACACCACAACCAGGTAGGATTCATCCCAGGTACACAAGGATGGTTCAACATAAGCAAATCAATCAACGTCATGCACCACATTAACAAAAGAAAAGTCAAAAATCACATGATCATCTCAATAGATGCAGAAAAAACATTTGACAAAGTCTAACATCCATTCATGATCAAAGCTCTCGCCAAAGTGGGTATAGAGGGAACATTCCTGAACATAATCAAAGCCATTTATGACAAACCCACAGGAAATATAATACTCAATGGAGAAAAGCTGAAAGCCTTCCCCCTAAAATCTGGAACAAGACAGGGATGCCCACTCTCACCATTGTTATTCAACATAGTATTAGAAGTCCTAGCCACAGCAATCAGACAAACAAAAGAAATAAAAGGCATCCAAATAGGAAGAGAAGTGGTAAAAAGTCACTGTATGCAGATGACATGATACTATATATAGAAAATCCTAAGGACTCAACCCAAAAACTACTTGAACTGATCAAGAAATTCAACAAGTAGCAGGATATAAGATTAACATTCAGAAATCAGTTGCATTTCTGTATACTAGCAATGAAACATTAGAAAAGGAATATAATAACACAATACATTTCAAAATTGCACCCCCAAAAATCAAATACCTGGGGACACACCTGACCAAAGAGGTAAAGGATTTATATGCTGAGAACTATAAAACATTAATCAAGGAAATTAAAGAAGATGTAAAGAAATTCCAATTGGAAAAATCATATTGTAAAAATGGCCACATTACCCAAAGCAATCTACAGATTCAATGCAATCCCTATCCAATTACCCATGACATTTTTCACAGAACTAGAACAAACAATCCAAAAACTTATATGGAATCACAAGAAACCAGAATTGTCAAAGCAATTCTGAGGAACAAAAACCAAGCATGAGGCATCTCTCTCCCAGACTTCAGGCAATATTACAAAGCCACAGTCATCAAGACAGTGTGGTACTGGTACCAAAATAGACATACAGACCAATGGAAGAGAACAGAGAACGCAAAAATAAACCCAGCCACCTATGGTCAATTTATCTTTGACAAAGGAGGCAAGAACATAAAATGAGAAAAAAAGGCAGCCTTTTTTTTTTGGTCTTTTTGCTATTTCTTGGGCCATTCCTGCAGCATATGGAGGTTCTAAGGCTAGGGGTCGAATTGGAGCTGTAGCTGCTGGCCTACACCAGAGCCACAGCAACTCGGGACCTGAGCCGCGTCTGCAACCTACACCACAGCTCACGGCAACACCAGATGGTTAACCCACTGAGCAAGGGCAGGGAGTGAACCCGCAACCTCATGGTTCCTAGTCGGATTCGTTAACCACTGCGCCATGATGGAAACTCCAAAAAAGGCAGTCTTTTTAGCAAGTATTGCTGGGAAACCTGGACAGCTGCATGCAAATCAATGAAACTATAACATACCCTCACACCATGCATGAAAACAAACTCAAAATGGCTTAAAGACTTAAATATAAGACAAGACACCATCAAACTCCTGGAAGAGAGCATAGGCAAAACATTCTCTGACATCAACCTCATGAATATTTTCTCAGGTCAGAGTCTCCCGAAGCAACAGAAATAAAAGCAAAAATAAACCATAAATCAAACTGACAAGCTTTTGCACAGCAAAGAAAACCAAAAAGCAAACAAAAAGACAACTTACAGAATGGGAAAAAATAGTTTCAAATGATGCAACTGACAAGGGCTTAATCTTTAGAATATATAAGCAACTTATACAACTCAACGGCAAAAAAGCCAACAACCCAATTGAACAATGGGAAAAATACCTGAATAGACCTTTTTCCAAGGAAGATGTACAGATGGCCAACAAGCACATGAAAAAAAATGCTCAACATCACTGATTATTAGAGAAATACAAATCAAAACTACCGTGAGATACCACTCACACCAGTCAGAAGGGCCATCATTAATAAGTCCACAAATAGCAAGTGCTGGAGGACGCATGGAGAAAAGGGAACCCTTCTGCACCGTTGGTGGGAATGTAAGCTGGTACAACCACCGTGGAGAACAGTATGGAGGTACCTTAGAAAACTATACATAGAACTACCTATGACCCAACAACCCCACTCTTGGGCATACATCCAGACAAAATTTCCCTTAAAAGAGACACGTGCACCCACATGTTCACTGCAGCACTATTCACAACAGCCAAGACATGGAAACAACACAAATGTCCATCGACAGATGATTGGATTAGGAAGAAGTGTTATATTATATATACACAATGGAATACTACTCAGCCATAAAAAGAACAAAATAATGCCATCTGCAGCAACATGGTTGGAACAGAGACTCTCATACTGAGTGAAGTAAGTCAGAAAGAGAAAGACAAATACCACATGATATCACTTATATCTGGAATCTAATATAAGGTACAAATGAATCTTTCCACAGAAAAGAAAGTCATGGACTTGGAGAATAGACTTGTGGTTGCCAAGGGGAAGGGGGAGGGAGTGGGGTAGATTGGGAGCTTGGGTTAATGGATGCAAACTATTGCCTTTGGAATGGGTTAGCAATGAGATCCTGCTGTGTAGCACTGGGAACTATGTCTAGTCACTTGTGATGGAGTATGACAATGTGAGAAAATAGAATGTGTACATGTATGTGTAACTGGGTCACCATGCTGTACCGTAGAAAAGAAATTGTATTGGGGAAATAATTAAAAAAATAAAATTTAATTAAGAAGAATTATTCTTGTAACATTTCAATTGTTTATTTTCCAAATAAAAAGTTAAAGAAATAAAAATTACTTTCCTCTTCTTTCAAGAAAAAATGTGCTATTTACCTTGCTTCTCTTACATTTACCATGCCTTCCCCCCAAATTTCTTATGCAGACCACTGACTTCAGGTAAAGAAACCCTGGGCACACATTCCCTTTTGAAATTCTTTGTAATGAGCATTTCATAATGCCAAAAAGTATGAAAGGGCTTAAAAAAGGTGAGTGGTATTGATAAAAGTTGGAGTGCCAACTTGAATGTGCTCCCAATAAGCTAGAACTGGGAACAATTTGAGCAACAAAATAAATAACATGATATTAGTCACAACCCAAAGAATGAATCCAATACAAATTATTAAAATAAATAAATGGGGGAGAACAAGCAATTATTTCTTTCAGAATAATTCCAATGAATACATGTGGAAGGAATGAAAGGAATAGAAAAGTCACCATGAGAACACCACAGTGGTTCCTGCAGGTAGGATTCTTTGAGGAATGATCAAATTAGTAGATGAAATTTTTAAGGAGAAACAGGGTGTTTGCATAGCTTCAAACAGCCTCTCCAAAATTTATTATTTTGGCTATTTTAACATATGACCACAAATTCTTGATCACCACCCCCTCCTCCCACCAGAGATAGTGCCAAATATGAAACCATATACAAGCCCCTAAATCCTTGTGTTTAATTTAATTAATTAATTTATTTATTTATTTATTTATTTATTTGCTTTTTAGGGCCTCACTTGTGGCCTGTGGAGGTTCCCAGGCTAGGGGTCCAATTGGAGCTACAACTGCTGGCCTACATCACAGCCACAGCGACTCAGGATCTGAGCCACGTCTGTCACCTACACCACAGCTCATGGCAATGCTGGATCCTTAACCCACCGAACAAGGCCAGGGATCAAACCTGTGTCCTCATGGATGCCAGTCAGATTTGTTTCCACTGAGCCACAGTGAGAACTCTAAAGCCTTGTGTTTTAAAGAGCAATGCTTTTTATTTGGCCTCCCAGGCCTCCCCTCAGTCTCAAAAGGCTGACTCAAGTGTTAATAATTAGGAAACATAGGTTACAGATAAAAACTAGTTAAAATGGTCTCCATAGTAAACCAGCTATAATGGAAAAAAATAAAAATCATTATATAAAAAAACATTTTAAAAAAATGAAAAAATTAAAACAGTCTCCATGATGTTATGCCATGCCTTGGCCCGTGAATGTATCCTTACCAGTTTGTACAAATGATTTCTTCCTTGCTTGATTGCTTTCTTTTCCTAATGGTTACATTCTAGTTAGAGTTATATTGGACCTAGTATTTTCTTTTGTAATTGAAACACTCCCTATCATCCCTTTCCTGTAAACAACCTTCTTTCTAAAGAAAAGTTCAAGAAATGATAACCTCAAAGACAATCGGAAACAATCACCTGAGCAACTGAGAACAGACTTGATGACTGTGAAATGATCTATGGAGGGAAAATAATACAGACACCTTCATCAAGAACCCTGTCTTCCAAGCTAAACCTATGAAACCCCTTGTTATCTCCTCTCAGAGGAGGACACAGTTTTGAGGGATTAGACTGCTGTGGCCTCCTTTGCCTGGCAAAGCAATAAAACTGTTCCTTCTGCTTTGCCCAAAACTCTGTCTACAAAACACCTGATCACAACTCATTAAAAGTGTCAAGGTCACAAAAGACAAGGAAAGACTGAAAACCTGTCACAGGTTGGAGGAGATTAAATATCTATGCATTTCGCATAATACAATGTAGTATTTTACTCTGGATCCTGAAAAAGGACATTAATTGAAAAACTGGAGGACTCAGAATAAAATCTGCAGTTAAATTAACTGTACCAATTTGTGTGTGTGTGCGTGTGTGTGTGCACGTGCGTGCGCTCTTCAGGGCTGAATATGCAGCATATGGATGTTTCCAGGCTAGGGGTCGAATCAGAGCTATAGCTGCTGGGCTACACCACAGCCATAGCAACTCAGGATATGAGCCACATCTGTGACCTACACCATATCTCACAGCAATGCTAGATTCCTGACCCACTGAACAAGGACTGGAATCTTACCTGAATCCTCATGGATACTAGTCAGATTCATTTCCGCTGAGCCACAATGGGAACTCTATACTGTACCAATTTTTAATTTCATAGTTTTGATAAATATACTGGTTATGTAAGATATTAATATATTTTTATTTTAATTTATTTACTTTTTTGTCTTTTTTTGGGGGGGGGCTGCACCTGTGACATATGGAGGTTCCCAGGCAACGGGCTGAATAGGAGCTGCAGCTGCTGCCCTACACTACAGCCACAGCAATGCCAGATCTGAGCTGTGTATGTGACCCATACCACAGCTCATGGCAACACCAGATCCTTAATCCACTGAGCGAGGCTGGGGATCAAACCTGTGTCCTCATGGGTGCTAGTCAGATATGTTTCCACTGAGTCACAATGGGAACTCCAAGGTATTAATATTAAAGAAAACTGAGGTGACAGATTTGCAACTCCATCTAAATCTAAAATGATGTCAAAATAAAAAAAATTAAAAGCAGCAGTTCCCGTTGTGGCACAGTGGAAATGAATCTGACCAGGAACCATGAAGTTGCGGGTTCGACCCCTGGCCTTGCTCAGTGGGTTAAGGATCTGGCATTGCTGTGAGCTGTGGTGTAGGTCACAGACACGGCTCAGATCCTGTGTTGCTGTGACTGCAGTGTAGGCTGGCAGCTGTAGCTTCAATTCGATCCCTAGCCTGAGAACCTCCATATGCCTCTAGTGTGGCCCTAAAAGGAAAAAAAAATTAAAAGGCTTTATATCAATATATGCATCTTCCTGACACCATTATGAATTATGCATCATTCTCACAGATGGAAATTTTCAATACCCTAAGAATTAACCCTTCCAGGAGCACAGCCCTATTTAAGTCATAGAAAGAGCCCTCTTCCTTTAGGAGTTAGTAGACCTCTACTTTCCATATGGGGAAGGTGCTTGAATGAAGTCTGTTTTCTCATCTGTAAAATGGAACAGTAAAACACTACAAAGCAAGAGAAAACTGTTTAGCCTCCTCCATTCCCCTCGTCACTGCCAACCTTTGTAGGTTATATTGACAACATCTCAGCTGTTCCATTTGATGTCTAGTCACCTAATTTGGGTTGGAAGGGAATTGGGAAGTATTAGAGTCTCTCCTGCCAATCACAGAGAAGCCTGGGTCTGCCTTTGCCCAATCCCACTAAAGCTGAGGCATAACATTGTCCCATTAACTAGACTAAACTACTGTTGGCCAAGGACCTTGCTTAATATGGCATACTTCACCCAATGCATCTTAAACTTTCTTGTCCAATGGACAAAATGCCTATGATTCTCTCATGCTGGCATCACTTGTCTGCTGAGTCAAAATTCTCCAAAAAAATTTTGAGCTAAAAATGATAACTTCTCTAGCAACTTTTATATTCTACTACCATTAAAAATCTTGAAAGGTTTAAGGTGGCTAAAACATAAAAATTGGCTAAAATATTATCCTTCCCCACTTGATCCCAGCCTAATTGCTATTTGACTGCCACTAATCAATGCTACTTTTTTTCTGAACAGAAAATGAACTGTGTATCTTTAGAAAAGAATGGGCTCTAAAGGAGTCTGATTTCCCCAAACAGTTGTATTTCCAGAAACATTTTTTTCTTTTAGAAAATGAATACTTGGAACAAAGGCACTTTAATCATCTCTACTGCTCTGCTGAGTAAGAATAAAATCATGGGGTTGTTATCCCACATTTCTGCCTCACAGAGTGCAGTTTCTAAATAAGCTGGATCATTGTAATCAATGAATCATGATTCTTTAGAAAATCAAGAGGTACGAGAGAGGCAGCTATGTCTAAATGCACAAATTCAGGAAGACTAGAGAGGGAGGAGGAAATAATGAGCATGCGGGACAAGGAGAGCAAACATAGTTGGCACTGGTAGTGGTATTGAAAGAGAAAAGACACTCAAGACCAAAATACAGACTTGGAGCAGGATTCACTTTCTTTTTCCTTTTCTAATTTTTTTTTATTTCCCCGATACATTACTTTTTTTCCTATTGTACAGCATGGTGACCCAGTTACACATACATGTATACATTCTCACTTCCTTTTTCTTGATGAGTATTATAAGACAGTTTTGTTTTTGTTTTTGTGTTTTGCTTTTTAGAGCTGCACCTGCAGCTTATGGAGGTTCCCAGGCTAGGGACTGAATCAGAGCTACACCTGCTAGTCTGTGCCACAGCCACAGCAACACAGGATCTGAACCATGTCTGCAACCTACATCACAGCTCACAGTAATGCCAGATCCTTAACCCACTGAGCAAGGCCAGGGATCGAACCTCCATCCTCATACATCCTATTAGGGTTTGTTAACTGCTGAGCCAGGAAGGGAACTCCTATAGGACAGTTAAAATTTGTTTCTTCTTGTTGTGATGGTCCATATATTTGGAGATACATATGAAAATTATTGCATGCCATAATTTATTCAATCTTTCTTCTCAGAAAATACTACAAATGATTTGGTCAACAAGTTTTGAAGTTTTACACTGTTAGCAAAATCTTTCCTTTAAGAGTGCATTTTTTTTTTTTTTTTTTTTTTTTTTTGTCTTTCTGCTATTTCTTGGGCCACTCCTGCAGCATATGGAGGTTCCCAGGCTAGGGGTCGAATCGGAGCCGTAGCCACCGGCCTACGCCAGAGCCACAGCAACATGGGATCCGAGCCGCGTCTGCAACCTACACCACAGCTCACGGCAACGCCGGATCGTTAATCCAGCGAGCAAGGGCAGGGATCGAACCCGCAACCTCATGGTTCCTAGTCGGATTCGTTAACCACTGCGCCACGACGGGAACTCCCAAGACTGCATTTTAAAACATGTAAATATATGGAGTTCCCGTCATGGCTCAGTGGTTAGCGAATCTGATTAGGAACCATGAAGTTGCGGGTTGGATCCCTGGCCTTGCTCAGTGGGTTAAGGATCCTGTGTTGCCGTGAGCTGTGGTGTAGGTTGCAGATGGGCCTTGGATCCCACGTTGCTGTGGCTCTGGCGTAGGCCGGTGGCTACGGCTCCGATTCGATCCATAGCCTGGGAACCTCCATATGCTGGGGGAGCGGTCCAAGAAATAGCAGAAAGACAAAAAAAAACAAAAAAACAAAAAGAATAAAAAAATAAAACATGTAAATATAGTGCATGTATACAGCAAAACATTTCAAAAAGTACTGAAAGTGGAGGTCCCATTGTGGTGCAGCAGAGACAAATGTGACTGGTATCCATGAAGATGCAGGTTTGATCCCTGGCCTCACATTGGAATCACGTTGGGATTCCAATGTTGCTGTGAGCTAAGATGTAGATTGCAGACATGGCTTGGATCCTGCATTGCTGTGGCTGTGAGATAGGCTGGCAGCTTGCAGCTCTGATTTGACCCCTAGCCTGGGAACTTCCATATGTCATGGGTGGTTGGCCCTAAAAAAAAGCAAAAAAAAAAAAAAAAAAAAAGTACCGAAGGATATAAAACTAAAAGTCTTCTTTTTTTCTTGCTCTTGCCTGATACTCTTCTCAAAGACACCCACTGTTAATAATGTCTTATTTATATTTCCATTTTAATGAAACCACATATGAGAATTTTTTTTTGCAAGCAGAACCATAGTATATACACTGCTCTGCATTATTTTTTCACTTCAGAAAATATTTCCTTGTCAGACTGTATTTTTTTTATGGTTGCCATTTTTAGTGGATATGCCTAATTTATGTAAGCATTCTTGTGTTGATGGACATTAAATTTATTTGGATCTATTGCAAAAAATTAGTGTGAATCATATATTTTGTTCACAAGCATATCTGGAGCAGAAACTCCTAGAATTATAATTGCAGGTCAATTACAAGCTATGTATTCTTAAATATTGACTGTATAATTCCATATGGCCCTCTGCTGTTATGGGAGTGTCGGAACATTTATAGACTTAGAAAATCCTCTTCTGTAGAGGTGCTTTTAGTCTCCACTAGGGCAGAAAATACCAAACTATTGATGTGTTCAGCACTTAGTGAAAAGACAAAAGCACAGCTTCTGGTTCTGTACTCAGGAGATCATACCTGAATGTGCCATCTCAAGACAGACACTGGAAAGTAGTTGACACTCAAAAATTATTTGTTGAATTAATGAATAAATTGTGACAGTGCTGATATAGAGTCCTATGTGTTCAATAGTATTAAACATTAAAAAAACTCATTGCTTAAACAAATAAAAAACAAATTTTAACAAAATTTATTTGCATTTTTGTGCTAATAAGGAAGATACATAGTTTGAGATAAGTAAAAAGAAATGTTCAAGTTTCTCACAGTAGATATTCTAAATGGCCAATTATTAATTTCTATTTCCTCTATTTTCTTTGGATGATATTTGGCCTATTGTGATTTCAACCATATTATTATTAATGTATTTATTTCTTAGGTACATGTTTAAATGCTTTTTATTTTATGACTTTCTTTCACTTTGTTTACAAACTTTCTTTTTAGATTTTGGCAAAGATACTTCAGTATCCTCATCTGTGAAATGAAGTGTTCGGTTTAGAGGTTCATCAGGGTTCTTTCTGGTTCTAAGAGTTGGGGAAATCCATTAGTATCAGGTTCAAGGGAATAATCTGCACCTTTGGCATTATAGGGGTTTTGTATTTCAGTGCATATCTTCCAAATGAGGATGTCTGGTTGCCTTGGACATAACTAAAGGGCAAATATAAATAATTAGACTTTAGCAGAAGGGGTCTGTTCTTCAATCAGTTCTATTTCTCTGCATCCTCACAGCAAAGATTTTTTTTTTTTGCTCAAGTTTATATCTATTCAAATAATTAGTTTTATTTGCAGCAAAAATTGCCAATCTGGAAAAGATATTACTCCTTTGGGAATTCATAAATTTCGTTTACTAATTAACTTACTCTGAAAGCATACTAGAATGCCCTTTAAATAAATATCAAGTTAATCAAATAACATTTATATAAACCTTGATTTTGTGTAAGGCTCAATCACTTATGTCATTTAATGAGGGGCTAGATAATGATTAGGTGTATAAACCAAAACAAAAGATAATTCTACAATTTACTTTCCCAAGTCCTATGTTATTTAGTCAAGTAAAAACCCCAAATTATAGATTAATTCTCAAGACCTTCAGCTTTCTAAGATGCCGCCTTGATTCTGGCACCCATAATAAATGTTTCCTTGGCACTAAGTTGTCCATTAATCAATATGAGGTATGTTCTGTATTTTATTTAATCTCAAGAGAGACTTTCTCAGTGAGATCAAAAACTGATTTATGTTTTTTCATACTAACTTGAAATGCATGCATAACCAACATGCAGAAATCAGAGATGGAAAAACTCTATTGGTCTAACCCTGTTCCCAGACTAGTGCAAAGTGGGGTGTTCAAAGGGAGGGAAAAATGAGTCCAAATGGCCACCAAAGACACATGTATAAGAAATGAGTGTCAACTCCCAGCACCAGGTATAAGCTGATCCCGCACCTGACAACACCAAGATGAATACACTGTACCTTAAAGATGAATTTCCAGGTGAGGTGGTATCCTGCTGAGGTGCAAAGGAAGACAAGTCTCAGTCCCACTCCTGGATCCTCAGTTCTGATTTGTGAAGGCCAACAGGTGCTGCCCTGAAATTCATTATCACAGCCTTTTATATATGGAGTGAAGGAGTTACAGAAATCCCTCAACCTTTCAAGGTCATTTAAACCAAATTAGTAGCAGAATTAGACCATATCTTTCCAGGGACATTGTAGATTTCCCTTGTGGTGAGAGATGACTCTAAGCAAATTCCATCTATTGCTACCCCTCCCACCCCAGGGGAGGAGAGCTTCTGTTTTGGCAGATCTCATGGGTGCCATGACTTGGCCTGAACCAAAAGAGATGACTTAGAACCTGTACTGGATTATCCATGTCCCCTGTTCCTCTGAGACTTGTGAAAAGCCATCCTCTGCCCCTCAATGTGCAAAAGGGACTGGAATGGTGGAACGAGTCACTATTGGGTGTAACATTACAGGAAGACTTAAAGAGGCATCTTGTTCTTTGGGGCCATTAATCCTTGAATAGAATCTGGTGATGACATATCACGGTCTGCTTAGTTCTCTACCAGCTGAAGCAGGAATTGACCCCTGGTGAGTGTTTTCCAATAAAATGCATCCAAGTGAGATGACTTCTCATTTTAGAGTGGCTCTTATCCCATTTTAGAGGAGCACATTTTGTCCTTAGGAAAAACACTTAGAGAATACTCACTCATCTGATAACAAAAATAGCTCTGGTTTTCAACAAATCTTTCTGCTATGCTACTAACTGCATACTCATTACTTGGTTCAGTGAATTATAAATATACAACTTACATTACATGTGACGACCTTGTCTAATATTGATGTTCAAATTTTATCTGGTTGAAGTGGTAATATTTAATATTGAATCTATGAACGTACTTCAATGAGTCCACTTACTTTAAACTGGCTGAACAAAATTTTACAGAGGAAAGTGGTTTTCATAAGGAAAGAGAGGAGTTAATTCTGAAACCACTTGTAGAGTACCACCTATACAAAAGCAACAATTTAAAGAAAGAAAATCTCAATGAAAAATGTATCCAAGGAGGACATTGAAACCACAGATGTCTATCATTTATACTTCAGAAAATGCAGTGAAACTAAATACTAGCAGGTGACAGATTATTAAATGACAATTTCTGTCTTTAACTCCTGATGAAATAAAATTCATATTTTATGGGAAGAGGAGAAGAATTTAAATATAAAATTTTTCTTTGATCATTTGGGTCTCTTTCCTCCCCTTTAGTGTATGTTGTGTGTCTGCATTAACCAGACCTCCTTAGGAGAAGACATGGCTTCTTAATCTCATCCAGGGTCACAGCTCATAGGTAATAGAAGGAGACTGGGGTTCCGGTCATGGCTCAGTGGTTAACAAATCTGACTAGGAACCATGAGGTTGCAGGTTCTATCCCTGGCCTTGCTTAGTGGGTTAAGGATCTGGTGTTGCTGTGAGCTGTGGTGTGGGTCACAGATGCAGCTGAGATTCTGCATTGCTGTGGCTGTGGTGTAGGCCGGCAGCTATAGCTCCAATTGGACTCCTAGCCTGGGAGTCCAATTGGAGCAGGCCTAGATAAGGCAAAAAGTCAAAAAAAAAAAAAAAAAAAAAAAGAAGGAGATAACCTTCCTTCTTCATCTTGTAAGGGGCCGTGGCACCCATTGATAGGGATAGAGTAGGATAATTACCAAGTAGTTGTAGGAGTCCCAATAAGGGACCGCAGATAGAAAGGGACATCTGGGGAAATTTGGGAGATCACAAATAAGTTAATAATTGCTCAAGAGGGCCATCAGAAGGAACAAAGCAGACTTGCTTGACTAGTGGAGGCATGAGATATGCCTCAGGTCACTGGGTGGGGGATGGGGTGAGGGCTGCATTCAAGTTCATACCAAGGACAGGAGTTTAAGGACCACCATTCTACTGATATGAATAAGCACCATGACAGTCCTAGTTTGACCTTATAGGGTCAAATACTCTCTTACTGGATACCAAGGAAGAGCTACTACTCTACTTGAAGAAAGAAGAAGAGGCAGTCCTTTCCCACCCCCACTCCCCTTGGATTATAAAAATGTAGCCCACCTAATCCTTGGGGCAGAGCATCCTTGTCTGCCTGCTTGCATCTCTTACAAGTGTCGTATCTAAATAAATCTATTTCTTGCTTGCCACTTTGTCTCTCACTGAATTCCTTCTATTCTGAGACAGAAAGAAGCTGAACCTCAGTAAGTCCAGACTCTGGGTGAGTGATTTTCATTTAAAATCCATGGGTTCAAACCCCACTCTGGGTTTAGGCTGGGTTTGAGTCCTGGCATATGGGTTCAAGTCCCAATCTGGGTTCTGGCTAGGTTCAAACCATAAGTGCTATCAGTTTCACCATGACCCTCTATATTTGTTTTGTATGCGTAGATATGGATTGTGTAAACCATCAATAATATATAATTTAATATACAGTCCTCTGTCTCAAAAATTTACATAACTGTGCTTTGAATTCTAACTGGCAGAACAGTTCTTGGAACTTTCTGAGAGGCTGTTTTCTGGTTATAATCATCAGTATGGCTCAAATAAAATTTTCCATTTCTTACATCAACTGATTATTTTTTTTTCAAATATGTATGGTGTAGCCAACAGGAAATCAGAGATAACCCACTGGGAGTTTATCCTGAACTGGTTCTTGGTATGAAGCATAGGCCCATTGAGCCCCACTGGTTCCTTAGAAGTTCTGGTGAGTTCCCCTGACATCCAGATCTCATTGTGAAACCAAGCAGGGCCCTGTGCACTCCTGGGCACACAAGGCTTTCTTTCTGTGGCCCCCATTTCTTGCTTTTAGGGAATAAACTTCAGCCTCCATGACCTTCCCTGAGTTCCAAAGGGCAGGCTCAAACAGTTGCTCATCAGGGAAGGGAGTGGATTCAGAGACCCCAGGGAGGAGCAGTCAAGAAACAATAGTGCAGCCTTGGGGCAGGGTCCTGGTTCCTCCTCAAAGTATATAGATAACAATATTTTTGGGTTCTTCTACAGAACTAAACCCCTCAATGAATGGAATACAGTAATGAAGCATTCTTTATTCTGGAAAGAAGACCACCAGACCACTGAACACCAGCTTTGAAAACAACGCAAGCTTGCCTCTACCCTGATCCTTATCCGTGGCCCTATTTTTCACTCCCCAGACTGTAAAACCACTTCCCAAACTCTCCTAAGTGGGGAACAGTCTTTGAGGCATAGGCCTGCTGTGACCCTCCTTTGCCTGGCAAAGCAATAAAGCTATTATTTCTCCTTCACCCAAAACTCTGTCTCCATGTTTCTTTTTGGTACCAGCGAGCAGAGGAAGAGTTCTGGCTATAATTGTGTGAATGATGATCCTTAAAATTTTATTCAAACTATTCTTACTTAAAACTTGGAGTCTTTTTTTTTTTTTTTTTTTTTTTTTGTCTATTTAGGACAATCTCCTCAGCATATGGAGATTCCCAGGCTAGGGATCGAGTCAGAGCTGTAGCTGCCAGACTACGCACAGACACAGTAATGCAGGATCTGAGCCTGCAACCTACACCACAGCACATGGCAATGCTGGATCCTTAACCCACTGAGCAAGGCCAGAGATTGAATTCTCATCCTCATGGATACTAGTCAGGTTTGTTAACCACGGAGCCATGATGGGAACTTCCCCATCTTAAAAAATATATATATATATATATTTCTATTTTTTCAATTATACTTGGTTTACAGTGTTCTGTCAATTTTCTAAAACTTGTCTTAAGGGGCACTGGTACACTACCTAGGCAGAATCCAATGAGGATCTGGGCAGGAGGCCTAAGAAAACATAGGTGGCTGGGTTTTGTTAAGTTTGGATTAAATTGAAAAAACAAACAAACAAAAAAAAACAAATTGACATGTGGTCTTGAGAGAATTAACACATATCTTTTCTAACAAAGTAAGACTTGGTTGCTCCAATTTGTTCCTGCTTTGTCTGAGACACCTTCCTCTACCCCCCTCTTTCCCTCTTCTCCCAGTAACAATTTGTTTCAAATTAGCCAACTGAGAAGAATGTGTGCCCCAACCCAACCAATGGGAAGGGAAGAGATACACTGCCTGTGTTAGAGATAAATAGGAGAGGGGGGGGTCTTCCTTCTTCATGCACTTTTTGAGCACTCATGCCCTTCTGCAGAAATAAAGAGCCTTGTCAAGATCTCCCTGTGTTCGTGTGTCTCACTTTCCAACACTGACGATCCCAGCCAAGGTCACCTTTCCCCAACACTCTGAACCGAGAAAAATTTTGCTGGTGAATTAGAATTAATTCAAATGCCTGAATTATTCAGCTCTGAAGAATAAGGGAGACCCACTACAACTAGCAAGTAAATACTGCATGACCAGAGGCCGATAATCTAGTACTCCAAGCACCCATGGTAACTGTAAACTGTTGAAAGGAGAAACTAAGGGAAAAAAAAAAGAGTTGAACTGTTTCAAGGGTAACGCTTTGGTTAGCTAAACTCAGAAGCAAGGACACATTTGATCCACCATACTGTCCTCAGAAACTTGTTCAGATTATTTCATATCTGAATTAGACTACCAGATTAATAATGGAAAGCCTAAAGGCAAAAGAGCGCCCATGCAGGCAACCACCTATGGGTTTATGTATGCTCGCAAGTACTTAAACGGGAATTAAAGGAAACCCCACCCTGAACTGGCCAAGATTGGGTTCTTGTTTGGGGCACTCCCAAACTGATTTTTTTTTATGGACTGTTTTCAAGCCAATGGTCTTCTGGGTCTCTAGCAGTAGGGTCTGCCAGAAACAACAGTGGTAAAAATTTTTCTCTTTCTAAATTAATTAGCAGGGAAAAATATGTTTAGGGCTACCTCCTTGGATCCTTTGAATTGGAAAAACTTCTAAATTGTTAAAATTGAGAGAGCTCTCATCTTAAACTATTGTACCGATTTTTGTTGGTATGCAGAAGCCCCCAAATGTTTTAAAACTCCAAAATAACCTCATTAAAAGATTTATTGCAGAAGGCTAATTAAAGATTAATGATAAAAATGTACCTATAACTTTAACTATTGCTCCCCTCTAAACCTTATTTAAATAGTCATTCTAAAATAATCTTTTGTCTGAATTGCCTTCCCCATCTGAAAACACTAGTACTTGTTACAATGGGACCATCTGAAGTTACAGGCTAGCCTCTTCAGATCAAATGTGAACCAAGGGCCATAGTTAAAAGTGAGGCAGTTATAGGGATGGAGTAGGATAATTACACAGGTAGTTATAGGAATCCCAATAAGTCCCATAGATAGAGAGGGAAACCTAGGAAATTTGAGAGCTTTTTGGAAAGCATCAAATGACTATGTGAAAGTGACCATCTCTTTAAAATATAAATTTCAGGAAGGTAAAACAGAGCAATAGGTAATTTGGAGCCTGACTTAGGTACAAATAGAGATCTTAAATGTCTTCTCCATAAATATTAGTAAAAAGGATTTAGTGATCTGGGCAGGTGATCTGGATTTGTCCCATCTACCAGAAACCCAATTTGAATCCAACCCTTTTTGTTATTGATGGGTTTTATATTATTGTACCTCATTCATGGCTGAAATTTGGGGATGGAAATGATAGGGTGTCTCAAGTCAGCAACTGCAGGACCTGGAGGCCACGTTCCAGAGGAACCACTACCCAGACATGAGTATGTGCATGCAGGAGGAGATTGCTGTGTGGACCAACCTCACCGAGCCACACGTGCAGGTCTGGTTCAAGAACTGGTGAGCCAAGTGGCACAAGTGCGAGGGTAACCAGCTGCTGGACCTGTGCAAGGACGTCTACGTGCCCCGGTTCAGCGGCCTCTGAGGATGTGTATGCCGCTGGCTACTCCTACAACAACTGGACCACCAAGAGTCTGGCGCCAGCACCACTCTCCATCAAGAGCTCCACATTCTTCAACTCCATGAGCCCGCTGTCGTCACAGTCCATGTTCTCCGCCCCCAGCTCCATCTCCTCCATGACCATGCCCTCGAGCATGGGCCCCGGTGCCATGCCCAGCATGCCCAACTCGGGCCTCAATATCAACAACCTCTCCGGTCCTCACTTAACACCACCATGTCACCGGGCGCCTGCCCTTATGGCACACCCGCCTTGCTGTACAGCGTCTACCCCCGGACACATGCAACTCAAGCCTAGACAGCCTACAGCTCAAGTCCAAGCAGCACTCCTCGTGAGGCTACAGGCAGCCTGCAGGGACCGGCCTCAGGCCTCAAAGCATGCCACTACAACAGCTGACCTCCCAGGAGGGCCAAGAGGACCAGTGGTGGGCCCGGCACCCCTGGGGCGGGCGCTGAGGACCTGGCGCCTCCACGGCCCCTTGCTCCCCACCTCCCCACCTCTGGATTGGTTTTGTGTTTGCTTTCCTGGACCCCACTCAGCCCTCCAAAACAAGATAAAACGAAGCAAAAAGACATCAGAGAAAAGTGCTGGAGAAAAACCAAAACGGATGAGCTGCAAGTTTCCTCGGGATGGTGCCGGTGGTTCGTGTTCGCTCCCTCCCAGCAGGACGGGCTGCTCCGCGGAGGGGATGCGGCGCGGGAGGAGCGGGCCGGGACCGGTAGCTCGGAGGGAGCGCTCCCATAACCCGCGTTCCCGCCGAGCTGGACCCGGACTGAGCGGCCTCGCCTGAGAACTGGAGCGCCACGGAGCCGGGGCAAGCCTGGCCCCTGGCAGGGTGCGAACCTAAAGGCCCCCTCTGAGCTGGGCGCGGCCGAGCATACCTTAGCTCCATCCAGATGCAGGTTGGACCTGGCGTTGGGCCGGGGATCAAGGTACCCATCCCAGGGTCCGGGACTCGCAGTAGACCAGCACTAACGGCCCCGCGCGTCTGGCCTATTTTAGGGCCACAGAGCTGCAGCTGGAGGTGTGGACAAGGATGGAGGGTGGGAAAGATTCGTCTCTGAGCCTCCAGCCCCCGAGCTTCGCCGCCGGCTCAGGTCCTCCACTTGGCTTCCTGGCTAGGAGGTGGCCTCCTGTCCCAGACCCTTCCTCACCGGCCGCTGTGCGAAAGTCCAGCCTGGAGAGCTTGGGGGCGCTGCCAGGGCCCCACGCCCGCCTACACTGCATACCCGCTCTCAGACATACAGCCTCTCTGTGTATGTCGCACTGACTGTATAGAATCATAAATCTATAATTTATATCGACTAGTTCATGTACACCTATTAAAACCATAATACGAGCATGCTTAAAAAAAAAGAGAAATTAGAGGGTGTCTGTATCTGTTTGTGTTTGTATACCTCTGTGTTGTAGATGTTTGTTATTCCCAAAGTTAATTTGTAAAAGCTTTATTTATTGAATTGGATTATAGGAAATTAAGCATTTATATTAATACTCAGAAATATAAAAGAAACTGGCTGGAATGAATTTTGGGGTCACATAATCTGGCAAATATGCAGTGTTGAATTAATATCAGGTATTAAAGATGTTATCTCTTTGGTTTAGTTATTATAGGCATGTTTTTAGAGTTATCAACATTAAATATAATACTTTTATAGTACCTAGGTTTATTAGAAAGCAAATAAGATCTTGTTATTTGTTACAAGTTTGTTAGCAAGAAAAATAACTTGGTATGATGAAACTTTTAAGCAAATAAAGTAGAGGTAAATGAATTAAAAGCTTTTAGGTTAAACTCTATAATTATATTTTGGAAATAGTCTTTCCAGATGTTGGTAACTTGAGTTTTGCTAAATTATGTTAAATGATGAAAAACCATTAAAAATCCAAGTCATTTCCAAATAAGATACTGGAATATTAATTACTGAACATAGACTTTCCTTTTACAGAGTAGCTAAAAATATTTAGGATTATTAATATGTATGCTTGGCACCCATTAAGATATTTTTCATTTTTTAAAAAAAGCACATTTTCTAGAAACTATAAATAGTATTTATAAGTTTGCTAATCTATGGAATGCTAATATAAAAGATAGGTCATAATTTCTTACACCTTAGTTTTTGATAGAGACTCGGTTTTGAGGCCTCCTCCTGAATGAACTGCAATTCTTTTTTCTTATTCTAAAACCAACATCACCAGGCCAAGAAGAGAAAAAAAAAAATGACAGCTAAGTAGACAGCTAACTCAAGATACTGGACCAGGACTGTATACGAATCACTTTGACAACTCACGCTTTTGCTCATGAGTCAAATTGTATTTCTTCCTTGGTCTCAATCATTTGAAAAAGTTTCTAAAAATCAGTCCAGTTGTTAGGTTTGTGGCCAACTACCTATGTCCAGCACTCTTAGGATCCCTTGGTGAATTTCTCTTTTCTAAAGGTCTAGATGACCATCAGAATGGGTGAGGAAAGGTAGGTACACCAAGTAACCTAGATTGGCTAGTTCGAATAATTTGGTGTGATTTAGGCTATAAGGATGATCCCTAGTTGTCTAATATCCTTCCTTGGGGTGATTTAGGAAAGAGGGAATATTGGCTTTGCGTCTATTTTTTAAAGGAGACAGTTGGGAATGTTGTCTATGGATTTGCTAGTTTTTATATCAAAGGTACACTTGAAGGGTATTGTTTTCTATGTCTAGGAATTAGTTAGCCCCTTGTGGGGTATCTCTCCAGATCAAGGCCTTAAATGCCATAGAATCAAAAAAGAGAGAGAGAGAAATTATATAGCCAATACAGGAGTTCATATGGTGGCACAGCAGAAACAGTTCCGAGTAGGAACCATGAGGTTGCAGGTTCGATCCCTGGCCTCGCTCAGTGGGTTAAGGATCCAGCATTGCCATGAGTTGTGGTGTAGGTCACAGATGTGGCTCAGATCCTGCATTGCTGTGGCTGTGGCACGGGCCAGCGGCTACAGCTTTGATTACACCCCTAGCCTAGGAATTTCCATATGCCACAAGTGTGGCCTTAAGAAAGCGAAAAAAGAAAAAGGAAAATAAATTATAGCCAATACAGCAGAAATAACAGCTAGTGGATCCTCCTGAATAACATTTCTGTATTCTCTGTTGCCTGCATTGTCATGCCAGCTGTGCCCAAGTGATCAGATGTCTATCCTGCATGCCTATTTTGGCTGTGGCCTTGGCATTGTTGGTGACTGAACTCTCAGAGAACCCTGGCACTGGAGATTCTAGATAAATTGTTACTGGGCAGAGTGGCTCTGGGACCCTCCTGTTTTCTCATGAGAACATCACCCTTTTATTTCCAGTTCTTCCAGCCTTCTCTTGATAGCTGTATATTCCCAGGCTCAGAACCCTTGAGCTAACTTCCTATTCTTAGCCATTGAACTCTACTGAAGATGTCATCAGGAGGCAGCTGGGGGCAGAGGAGTCTAGCAACTCTAGTTAAGCCACTGCCTCTGTGCTTGTGATCTAAGGGAACTTTCATATGTGTTCATGTGAAAAGACAAGATTCATCTCTTTCCTCAAATCCTCAAATGTTCTAAAATTTACTGAGAACAATACTGATAATATTAACACCTAGCATTTATTGAATATTTAATGTATTCCAAGTGTTATCTTAAATGCTAAGTATTAACTCTTTTAACCTTCACACAACCTTCTGAGGAAGAGAGACACTAGACAACTTGCTTGTGATCACACAAATCACCAGGGCTCAGCAGCTCTGGCTTTCAGGTCAAATCTGGCTGACTGATTGCCTCTTTCAAATCTTATTTATGTATCCATTTATCTATTTATTTATTTTGTTGTAAATATAACTAACATGAAACTCATTATTTTATTAATTTAATTTAAAAAATTTTTGTGGCATTCCCATCGTGGCTCAGTGGTTAACAAATCTGACTAGGAACCATGAGGTCACAGGTTTGATCCCTGGCCTTGCTCCATGGGTTCAGGATCCGGCATTGCCGTGAACTGTGGTGTAGGTCGCAGACGCAGCTCAGATCTGGTGTTGCTGTGGCTGTGGTGTAGGCCAGTGACTACAGCTCTGATTAGACCCCTAGCATGGGAACCTCCATATGCTGCGGGTGTGGCCCTAGAAAAGACAAAAAGACGAAATAAATAAATAAAAAATGAAAAACTTTTGCAACATTTTAACATTTGAGATATATTTGATTTATAATAGTATATGAGTTTCAGGTGTACAACATAGTGATTCAATTACTTTTATAGATTATATTCCATTTAAAGTTATAAAATACTAGCTATATTCCCTGTGCTATACAATATATACTTATAGCTTATTTATTTTATATGTTGCAGTTTGTACCTTTTGATACTCTACCCCATCTAGCTCCTCCTCTCTTCCCTCTCCCCAGTGGTAACCATTAGGATGTTCTTTATAACTGTGAATATGTTTCTGTTTTGTTATATTCATGACTTTTATATTCATGACTGTTATATTCATGACTGTTTTTTCAACTCCATGTATCAATGATATACAGCGTTTGTCTTTCTCTGCATAACTTATTTCACCAGGCATAGTATGTTCCAAGTCCACCAGTATTTTTGCAAACGTCATTCTTTTTTGTGGATGACTAGTATTCTCTTGTATATACATATCATATCTTTATCCATTCATCTGTTGGACATTTAGGTTGCTTCCATATCTTGGCTATAGTACGTAATGTTCCTATGAACATTGGGGTGCATTTATCCTTCCTAATATGTGTTTTCATTTTCTTTGGATATATACCCAGCAATGAAGTTGCTGGATTATAAATTATCTCCTTTTTTAATTTTTTTGAGGAATCTTCATACTGCTTTCCATAGTGGCTTTACAAATTTACACTCCTACCAACAGTGTACAAAATGTTCCTTTTTCATTTTCACCAACATTTTTTTATTTGTGGTCTTTTTGGAGATAGCCATTTTGACAGATGTGAAGCGGTATCTTATATTGTGTTTTAGATTTGCATTTCTTTGGTAATTAGTGAATTGAGCTTCACTAGTCACAATTAGTAAGAAATTAATCACAAATTTTTAAAGAATTTGGACTTTTTCCTAATGAGCTGGCTAAAAGCTTATTCATTTTTTTAAAGAAAATAGTTTTTTTTTTTCCATTTTGGGGGGGTCTGTATTTCATTAATTTCCTCTTTATTATTATTTGTTTCTTTCTTATCTGACTTTGGGCTTGTTTGAGTTTTTTTTGTTTTTTTTTTTCTAATTCCTTTATATGGTAGGTATGATTCAGATTTTTCTTGTTTCTTGGGTTAGGCCTGTATTGCTATAAACTTCCCTCTTAGAACTGCTTTTGCTGTGTCCCAAAGATTTTGGAATGTTGTGTTTTAATTTTTACTTTTCCTGAGGTATTTTCAGACCCCTCTCTGTGATTTTTTCATTGGCACATTGGTTTTTTTAGCAGCATGTTGTTTACTTCTCATGTGTTTTGCCCATTTTTCTTCCTGTGATTGACCTCTATTTTCATGTTATTGGGGTCAGAAAAAAAAAACTTGATATAGTATCTATCCTCTTAAATTTGTTGAAATTTGTTTTGTGTCTTAGGATGTGATCCATCCTGGAGAATGGTCTGTGTGCACTTGAAAAGAATGTGCTTTCTTGTTTTTAGGGAATATCCTGTAGATATTTGTTAAGATCAACTGGTCTAAGGCATCATTTAAGACAAGTGTTTCCTTATTGGTTTTGTCTTGATAAATGAACACATTGATGTTAAGTGGAATGTTGAAATCCTCTGCTATTATTGTATTGTCAGATTTTCCCTTTCTGTCTGTTAATATTTGCTTTGAATATTTAGGTGCTCCTATATTAGGTGCATATATGTTAACGAATGTTATATATTCCCCTCTTGTATTAATGCTGTCATTATTAAATAATGCCCATTCTTTGTCTTTTGTTATGGAGTTGATTTAAAAGTCTAATTTGTCTGAAATGAGTTTTGTTACTCAGCTTTATTTTCATTTCCATTTGCATGAAGTATTTTTTTCATATCCTTTCAGTCTGTCTTTTGCTCTGAAGTGAGTCTCTTGAAAGCAGCATATAGATGGGTCACATTTTTATTCAACCATCCACCCTATGTCTTTTTATTGGAGCATTTAGTCCGTTAACATTTAAAGTAATTATTGATAGGTGTGTACTTACTGCCATTTTATTACTTGTTACCTGGTTGTTTTTGTAGTTCTTCTCTATTCTTTTCTCATACTTTTAATTTCTTTGTTCTGACAATTTCCTTTAGTGGTATATTTGTGTTCCTTCCTCTCTTGTGGTTGCTATGGTATTCATATATGTTGACCCATGACTGTATCTGTTTATTTGATACAGGTGGTCCTTTAAATCCAAGCACATTCTAAAAGATCAACATTTTTCACTCTTCCCCCATACTTTGTGTTTTTTGATGTCATATTTGACAACTTCATGTTCATCATGAAGTTATTTTAATTATTATTGATTTTACAATTTTTTTGACTTTTAATATTTGTAGCATCTTATTTAACTGGCTGATCCTTCAGCCTTTACTATATACTTGGCTACTAGTGGATCTTTTTCCTTCCTTATAGATAGTTGCTTCTTGTTGTACACTTTTATTTTTCATGAAGAGAATTTAGCATTTCCTTAAATGTTGGCTTAGTATTGATGAACTGGATTAGTTTTTGCTTGTCTGAGACATTTTTTTATCTCTCTTTTTACTCTAAGTATCATCTTGCTGTATAGGGTACCTTACATTGCAGGTTTTTCCCTTTCAGCTCTTTGAACATATCATGCCACTCCTGACCTGCCAAATTTCTGTAGAAAAATCAGCTGACATCCTTATGGGGGTTCCCTTGTATGGGGTTGTTTTCTTATTGCTTTTACAATTCTCTCTTTATCTTTACTTGTGCCATTTTATTTTTTTATTATATTTTTTTGTCTTTTTTTGGGTCTTTTTCTAGGGCTGCACTGGCAGCATATGGAGGTTCCCAGACTAGGGGTCTAATCAGAGCTGTAGTTGCTGCTGGCCTATGCCAGAGCCACAGCAACACAGGATCTGAGCCACATCTGCGACCTACACCATACTCACAGCAACACTGGATCCTTAACCCACTGGGCAAGGCCAGGGATTGAACCTGCAACCTCATGTTCCTAGTCGGATTCATTAACCACTGAGCCATGATGGGAACTGCCCACTTTAATTATGGTATGTCTTGGTATGGATTTGTTTGGGTTCATATTGTTGGGATCCTCTGTGCTTCCTGTACCTGGATATGTTTCCTTCTTTACATTTGGGAAGTTTTCAGCCATAATTTGATTAAATACATTTTTGACCTTGTTGTCTGTCTTCCCTTTCTGGGACCCCTATAAAGGGAATGTTGATAGGCTTGATGTTGTCTTTGAGATCCATTAAAATGTTCTCATTTCATTTTAAATTTTTTTTCTCTTTTGATTGGGTGTTTTCTATTATTCTATCCTCCAGATCATTTATTAATTCTTCTCTATCATCTAGTCTGCTGTTAGTTTTTTCTAACATTTTTTATTTTGGTTATTGTATTCTTCAATTCTGACTGGTTCTTTTTTATATTTTCTAGTTTTACTAAAATTCTCCCCATGCTCATTTAATTTTTTCTCTAATTCAGTTAGCATTCTTACTACTAAAGCTTTAAACTCTTTGATAGGCTCCCAGAAGGATGGTGACAGATTCCCCCCCTCTGCCAAATGTGGCTGTTCACCTTGGAGACCTGCTGTGGACATGGGTATGGCCTGGTGCACCTTTTCCCCAGAAAGTGGATGCCCAAGTTGGGCAGCAAGAAACAATGGCCTGTGAAAAACAACTGTAGATTAACACTTACAGGGATTAAATGCCTTGGGACTCGACCCCCTCCCTCTCCCTGACCCTCCACTCCTCCTTCTTCTCTGTTCCCACCATAAACTCCTGCCACAGATCATTTATAAGCCTAGCATCTTCCCATAGTTACTGATGGTATCATATTGAGCTCAGCCCATCTGCTTTGGATGTCTTAATAAGTCTTTCTTGCTTTATCAACTTGGCCTAACACATTCCTCCCTCAGCAAACCTAACACTCTTCATTTTGATAATTGTTTAATCTATTTAATTATTTATCTCTAATTATTTAAATAGATATTTAATGAAATATATTTAATTAATTGATTTTCAGGGGTTTACCCTTGCTCTTTTCATTGAAAGACATTCCTCTGCCTTATCAATTTCCTTAATTTTCTTTGTCTCTATGAAAGTAGGTGCAATTTACCTATTGTGAGCTTGAAGTGGTGTTCTTTTGTGGGAGTGTCCCTATACAATCTGTATGTGCCTAGTTTTTTTTTTTTTTTTGTCTTTTTAGGGTCACACCTGCAGCATATGGAGGTTCCCAGGCTAGGAGTCTAGTCAGAGCTGTAGCCACTGGCCTATGCCATAGCCACAGCAATGCTAGATCTGAGCCACGTCTGTGACCTACACCATGGCTCAGGGCAATGCTGATCCTTAACCCACTAAGCAAGGCCAGGGATTGAACCCACAACCTCATGGTTCCTAGTTGGATTTGTTAACCACTGAGCCATGACAGGAACTCCTATGCCTAGTAGTTTTGGTGGGATAGATGGATTTGTCTGTCTTGCACTTAATTCATGTCTTTCCCTAGTGAATGTAGCCAGCCATCAACTTGATAGGTAGTGTAGCTAAAAATGTAGGATCTAGGTCCAGAGCCCAAATGTGAGCCAGGGTGTTCCCTCTGCTTGGTGGCTGTCACAACCTTTTATGGGGTAGAGTTTGGGTCCTAATGTCAAGTTCAAGCTGGCTCCCTTCTAAGTGTATTCTCTCTTCCCACCTAACACTGGTACTCTCACTCCAGAGATGTGCAGTGTTGGAGCAGGAGGGGCTGGTTCAGGTGCTTGGCATGGGTCAAGGCTCTGGCTATGGTGGTCCAGCTGCACTCAGACACCAATATTATTTCTGATGTGGTACCTATGTAAGCACTAATAATGGCTGCCCCTGCCCTACTCAGATGGTGCTGCAGTTCTGAGCCACATGTTTCCCTGACAGCTGAGCTCTCTCTTCAGCTGAGGTAGCCCTTCCCCTGGAGTGGTGATAAATTGTGAAGCAAGGGGGACAGAGTGGTTGCTGGTTCAGGTGCATGTGTGCTGGAGTGGTCATGGACAACTGGACAGTGACTGGTACAGTTTCAATCCACATTTTTTGCCTTGTTTCAGGGGTAAGCAAGCATGCGTGCATTCCTCACAACTGAGTCCAAACTTCCCACAGTCCTTCTGTTAATCCAACCAGCTCTCCAACCAGGCAGACTTATCTTCCCGGTGTTTGATCCCCTGGATCACCCAATATGTAGCTCAAACCACTCACTCCCCAGGAAGGATCTCTGCCTGTGTAATCTCTCTTCGCTTCCTCCTCTCAGGGGCACAAGTCTCACCCTTATCACTTCCCTTCTATTCTTATCCAATTCCAAGTGGATTTTTTTTTTTTTAATGCATTGATGGTACAGCAGTCTTTCTGATAGTTTCCAATTAGTTTTTAGTGAGAATTGTCCCATATGTAGATATATTTTGATGTGTTCATGATGGGAGGTTAAGTTCTATGTCCTCCTACTTTATCATCTTTATCTACCTTTTCTTCATTTTATTTTCTTTCTATCCCTCAGAATAAATAATTCCAATTGTCCTATATTCAAGTTGGCCAATTCTTTAAACTTCTGCCTGCTGAAATCTGCTAGGCTTTTAAAAAAGATATTTATCTTGATTTTTTTTGTCAGTTCAGTTACTGTACTTTTCAGAATTTCGTTCTTTTAAAAAACAATTTCTATCTTTTTTGTTGATATTCTCATTTATATTGTTTTCTTGATTTCCTTTTAGTTCTTTTTTCTTGTTGTCCTTTAGTCTTTTAAATATATGTAAAACAATGGTTTTAAAATAGTTGCCTTGGAGTTCCCATTCACGGCACAGTGGAAACAAATCCAACTAGGAACCATGAGGTTGTGGGTTTGATCCCTGGCCTCACTCAGTGGGTTAAAGATCTGGCATTGCCATGAGCTGTGGTTGCAGATGTGACTTGGATCCTGCATTGCTGGGGCTGTGGTGTAGGCTGGCAGTTGTAGCTCTGATTTGACACCTAGATTGGGAACCTCCATATGCCACAGGTGTGGTGCTAAAAAAAGCAATAAATAAATAAACTAGAATATCTGACTTGTAAATCTGATGTTTGGGCTTCGTCAAAGTTGGTTACTGTCAATTATTCACTTCCTCCTAAGAGCCATGTTTTTCTGTTAATTTGCATGCTTCCGATTCTTTTGCTTAAAATTGGGCATTTGACTATTATAACGTCATAGCTAAGGAAATCAGATTCACCCCATTCCCCAAAGTTTGCTTTTTTTTTATTGTTGAAGGCTGTATTTGTCTGTTTTGAGAATTTTCAAAACTATTTTTTCAAAAGACATTACCTTTGTTTATTACTGAATTCTCTCTTCCTTTAGCTTGTGTTCAGGTAATATTGGAACAGATTTATTTGAATACTAAGGGCCTTCCTAATATTTACAGGTTGGCTCTGCTGAGCACTCCTTCATCACTTATCTAGCCTAGCTCTGAACCTAAAAATCAGCCCAAGGTGAAAGCTTAAATCCTTCTTGGGTCTTTTCTGAGTACGTATCTTGCCTGAGCTTGTGCATACTTTCTAAATTCTCCAGGACACACCACAAATTTTGAATGTCCTAATTTCCCAAATAGTCCCACCCTAGTTTCTCCTCCACTCCTTACATGGTATTTCGTATGTCTTCACCTTGAATCTCTTGCCATAGGCATCTTTGGGTCTGTTTGTAGTCATTGTGTAGCTTTTATAAGTAGTGCCCATCATTTTTGTACTTGAGTCATCAGTTAACCAAGACAGAGATAAACATCTTGCATCAGCAATTGGGTATCCCCTAGATAGGTCAGAATAGATACACACAATAATTTGCAAGTAAAATCTGCTTCCTTCAGTTCACAGGGAAGAATTGGGAACCATTTAGAGACAGGGACTGACACTACGCTGGAAAGCTATTGTCATGAGGGTGTGTACAAATGCCATATAATTTTCCTTCTATTTTGAAGATGATTTTGCTTGTTGGGCCTTTTGTTTTTTGCTGTAAAATCTTACCGTTTTCCAGAATTCTCACAAAGTTGTTTCAGTTTCTGATTTTAAAAAGAAGTTTCTGTGAAAAAAAATGAAAGCTTAGAGCTTTTGAGTCTGCCATTTTTCTGCCATTCTCTTTGATAATGAAGTTTTGAACAGAACTTATATTACAGGAGGGATCAGGGCAAGAATGTAGGGAAACAATGTGGAATCTGAATCTTACTAAAATGTGGTTCGATACTTTTTTTTTTTAGGTATTGGGGAAAATGGAGAATAAAATGGACATGTTGAGTTCTTTGTTTAAAAGACTGAAATAGAAACTGTTTGCTTTCACCTTTGAAATCGTAATTTTCTCTCAGCCATCTCACAAGTGTTTTTGAGTCATTACACTACTGAAGCCAATCAAATGTCCTTCTCTGAGAAAAGAAATTGATAAGACCCTCATCATCCTTACAGAAGCTGCTGACAGCCCTCATCAGTCTTGTTGGTATTCATCTTACAGTAATCAAAATTAAATACCTTGCTGCTGGCACAGCAAAAAAATTAAATAAGTTGACCTGACAGAGATAGGCTAGTTACATATATGCTATAAATGGTAGGCAGATATAAACAATCTAGATTTTGGAAGAATAAAGACTAATTTAAATAAAGATGAGGTGGGAAAACACAGGTTTATTTTTATTTTATATTTTTTGCTTTTTTTTTTTTTTTAGGGCCACACCCATGGCATATGGAGGTTCCCAGGCTAGGGTTCCAATCAGAGCTGTAACTGCCTGCCTATGCCACAGCCACAGCAATACCAGATCCAAGCTGTGTCTTGGACATACACCACAGCTCATGGCGTGGCCAGATCCTTAACCCACTGAGCAAGGCCAGGGATCGAATCTGTAACCTCATGGTTTCTAGTTGGATTCATTTCCACTGCACCACAATGGGAACTTCAAGTTGTACTCTCTTTTTAGTAAACAGGAGCCTTACTGATGGGGTAGTAAGTTGTAAGAGGGAAGGGAAGTGGTCTCTAGGCTTTTGCTTAAGTTTTTTAGTGATCCTGTGACCCTGGGCAGTGGACCTTCACAAGTTGATCTTAGCTTTTTCCACCTTTAGGTGGGACAGGTAGACTAGAGGGCCTGGAGTTGGGTATTTTCCTTCTTCCAGGTGGAAGACTCAATGAAGGTGGAGTTGGCTATTTTCTGTCCCCTGTTCAATTAGTCCCCATTGGTTATGGTTTGGCAAAATATTTTCTCTGGATGGAAGAACTTATTGAGAACAGAATGCTGTATGTGCTTTTCAGAATGGCTCCTTTCCCTCTCTTTCTGGAAGCATGAGGGGAATTTTCTCAGATATTCACTCTGAGAGCCTGGTAGGACTCCCAGAGATAAAAAAGTTTTGGGGTCTCCCTTGAGACTGATCTGCCCTGCTGTTTTTAACTCTCAAACTTGTCCACAGTGAGCCTCCAGCAAATTTGACAATTACATTTTAATTTTTTATACCCTGATACTGGTGTCCACAGAGGTTTCTGTTTCCTGGGCATCTATGGTTAGTTGTGTTTCTCTATTCTCCTCTCTATATCTCAATTTTGGGAGCAATGCTTTGTCTTGTGATGGATTTAAGAAGAGAAGTTTTTTTAAGTTTGTTCAGCTCTTTTTTTTTTTTTTTGGTTTGAGTATGGGAATCACAGTTTCCAAATTTTGTGCTGAAATGTCATTGATTGATTTTGGTATGCTAAGTCAACCTTGCATTTTTGGGCTAAATTCTTCCCATGATATATGTTGATGGATTGTTTGCTAATACCTTGTTGAGGATTTTATCTGTAGGTTCATGAAGGATATTCCTTTCTTGTGATTTTTTTGTCTGACTTTTATATCTAGATGATATTGATCTCATTGAGTGAATTGGTAGATTTGCTCTTCCTCCATATTCTGAAAGAGTTTATGAAGAATGGGTGTTATTTGTTCTTTAAATATTTGATAGGATTCAATAAGAAAGTCATCTGGACCTGAGCTTTTCATTATGAGAAAATTTTAAATTACTAATAAAATTTATTTACCTGTCATGGGATTACTCAGATTTTTAATATTTTCTTGTGTCATTTCTGATATTTTGGGTCTTTCTCAGAATTTGTCCACTTGATATAAGATATCTAATATATTGGCCTAAGGTTACTCATAGTATTCTTTTTAATACTTTTAATTTATGTATTGTTGGTAGTGGTGTTACCTCTTTTATATCTGATGCTAATAGGTTTTATCTTTTCTCTTTCTTTTCATAGTCAGTTTAGCTAAAGATTTGGCAATTTATTAATTTATTTATTTATTTTTGTCTTTTTGCCATTTCTTGGGCCATTCCTGCGTTATATGGAGGTTCCCAGGCTAGGGGTTTAATCGGAGCCGTAGCTGCCAGCCTATGCCAGAGCCACAGCAACACGGGATCCGAGTGGCATCTATGACCTAAACCACAGCTCACGGCAATGCCAGATCGTTAACCCACTGAGCAAGGGCAGGGATCAAACCCGCAACCTCATGGTTTGTAGTCAGATTCATTAACCACTGCACCACGACGGGAACTCCAGATTTAGCCATTTAATTTATCTCTTCAAACAGCCACCTTTTGGATTGATTGACTTTTGCACTGTTTCTCTGTTTTCTCATTTACTTATTTTCACTCTAATCTTCATTATTTCCTTATTTCTGCTGGCATTTGCTTTGTTTTTCTCTTCTAGGTTTGTGGGGGTATTGTTTGTTTGTTTTTTAGGGCTACATCTGCAGCATTTAGAAGTTTGCAGGCTAGAGGCCCAATAGGACCTGCAGCTGCCAGCCTAAACCACATACACAGCAAAACCAGGTCTAAGCCACATCTGCTACATACATCACAGCTCATGGCAACACTGGACTCTTAACCCACTGAGTGAGGCCAGGGATCAAACCTGCATCCTCATGCTACTAGTCAGATTCACAACCCACTGAGCCACAACTGGAAATCCTCTCTTCTAGCTTTTTTTAAAACACAAATTTAAGTTATTCACTTGAAACTTTTCTTCCTTTTAAACATGAGCTTTAAAGATATAAATGTCTCTTCAAGCACTATTTTAGTACATCTTGTCAATTTTAATGCATTGTGACTTTATAATCTTTCATTTCAAAATATAGTCTAATATCCCTTGTGATTTGTTTTTGATGTGTAGTTTTAAAGTATGGATTTTAATATTTAAATATTTGGGTATGTATATGTTTGTGTTTATTTCTAGTTTAATGATTTTGTGGTCAGATGTCATACTAATATGATTTAAACTTTTTAAATTATTTAAGATTTAGTTTATGCACTAGAACTGTTATGTTTAGCATCGGCCTAGCTGTGCTTTTAGTGATGTGTACTCTGAATGAGAAGAGTTCTATACATGCTATTTTAAGACAGGATTGTTAATAGTGTTACTAAAACTTAAATGATTTCTAACATTTTGTCTAGTTGTTCTATTAATTACTATGATTTCGGCTGCTCCCTCCCCAATGCCTAACTCCCCAACCCAACCCCTACTCCACCAGCCCTGCTGAGTGGGGGGAGACTGAGAAAACACTGTACCTAGGGCCACAGAGGTTGGCATGGGGCCTCTGGCCCAGCCCCAGATGCAAACCATCCCCACCTCTCTGTTCTCAACCCCTTGCCTTGTTTGTGGGGGAAGGACATTGGAAAAAAAGCTCTCGGGAATATTCATAAATGGGCCTTTCTCTAGAGGTGGCCATTTTGGGAAAATCTGGCCCCATTCTTCAGTCAGTGCTGAGAAGCCCCAGGGCAAACAACAATCCAGGTGGGATCACAGCCCCACCCCTCAGTAAACAGGCTATGTAAAGACCCCCAGGCACACAGCCACCCCTAATACCATCCAGAGACAAAGCCCCACCCATGAGAGGGATAAGAATCAGCTCCACCTACCAGTGGGCAGGCATCAGCCCCTCCCATCAGGAAGCCAACAGCAAGCCTCCATACCAACTTCAGCCACAAGAGGGGCAGACACCAGAAGTAAGAGAGGCTACAACTCTAATCTGTAAAAAGGTCACCACACCAAAAATCTATAAAACTGAAAAGACAGAGAACTATACCTCAGATGAGTGAGAAAGAAAAACTCCCAGAAAATCAGCTAAGTGATGAGGAGATTCTCAGCCTCCAGGAAAAAGACTTTAGACTGTTGATGATGAAGATGATGCATGACGCTGGAAATAAACTAGAGGCAAAGATGGATAACTTACAGGAAACACTCACCAAAGAGATACAAGATATAAAACTTAAACAAGGAGATGCAAAATACAGTAACTAAAATAAAAAATTCATTAGAAGCAGCTAACAGCAGAATACCGGAGGCAGAAGAATGAATAAGCGAGGTGGAGGACAGATTAGTAGAAATTACAGATGCAGAACAGAAAAGAGAAAAGAGATTGAAAACAAATGAAGAGAGTCTCAGAGAACTCTGGGACAATGTTAAATGCACCAATATCCACATTATAGGGGTGTCAGAGAGAGAAGGGGACAGAAAAAAAATTCCAAGAGATAATAGCCAAAAACTTCCCTGACATGGAAGAGGAACCACTCACTCAAATTCAGGAAGCACAATGAGTACCATATAAAATAAACCCAAGGAGGACTATGCCAAGACACATATTAATCAGGCTGACCAAAATTAAAGTCAAAAAAAAATCTTGAAAGCAGCTAGGGAAAAGACACAAATAACATACAAGGGAACCCTGATAAGGTTATCAGCAGATTTTTCCGCAGAAACTCTGCAGGCCACAAGGGAGTGGCATGATATACTCAACGAAAAACCTCCAACCAAGATTACTCCACCCAGCAAGGCTCTCACTCAGATTTGAAGGAGAAATCAAAACCTTCACAGATAAGCAAAAGCTAAGAGAATTCAGCACCACTAAACCAGCTTTACAACAAATACTAAAGGAACTTCTCTAGGCAGAAAAGAAAAGACAGCAACAGGAAACAAAAATACCGCAAATGACAAGGCTCACCAGTAAAGGTATATATACAGTAAAGATAAGAAATATACTGTATATATACAGTAAAGATAAGAAATCATCCATGCACAATTATGCCGCCAAAATCAGAAATCCTGAGAAGAGGTGGGTACAAATTCAGGACACTGGAGATGAACTTGCAATTAAGAGAATAACAACTTCAAACAATCTCAGATATATATAGACTCATATAAAACTTCAGAATAAATGCAAACCAAAAATCTACAATTGATACACAAACAAATAAGAAAAATCAACTCAAATATGAAACTAAAGATAGTCATCAAACCAGAAGAGGAGAGAGCAAGAGAAGGAGGGAAGAAAAAAGAGCAACAAACACAAATCCAAAGCAATTAATAAAATGGCAATAAGAACATACATATCAATAATTACCTTAAATGTAAACAGACTAAATGCCCCAACCAAAAGACATAGACTGGCTGAATGGATACAAAAACAAGGTCCATATATATGCTGTCTCCAAGAGATCCACTTCACTTCTAGGGACCCATACAAATTGAAAGTGAGAGGATGGAAGAAAATATTTCATGCAAACAGGGATCAAAAGAAAGCTGGAGTAGCAATATTCATAACAGACAAAATACACTTTAAAGTGAAGAATATTTTAAGGGACAAAGAAGGTCACTACATAGTGATCAAAGGATCAATCCAAGAAGAAGATACAACAATTTTAAATATCTATGCACCCAACATAAGTTCACCACAATATATAAGGCAACGGCTCACAACCTTAAAAGGACAAATCGACAATAACACAATCATAGTGGGGAACTTTATCACCCCACTTACAGCAATGGACAGATCATCCAGACAGAAAATCAATAAGGAAACACAGGCTCTGAATGAAACATTAGACCAGATGGACTTAATAGATATTTATAGGACATTCCATCCAAAAGCAACAGAATACACATTCTTCTCAAGCGCACATGGAACGTTCGCTAAGATTGATTACATCCTGGGCTACAAACCCAACCTCAGTAACTTCATGAAAATTGAAATCATATGAAGCATCTTTTCTGACCACAATGCTATATGACTGGAAATCAACAACAAGAAGAAAAAACCTGCAAAAAACACAAATACGTGGAGACTCAACAACATGCTACTCAACAACCAATGGGTCACTGAAGAAATCAAAGAGGAAATTAGAAAATACCTAGAAGCAAATGACAACATAGATATAACAATCCAGAATCTATGGGATGCATCAAAAGCTGTTCTGAGAGGAAAGTTTATAGCAATACAAGCCCACCTCAGGAAACAAGAAAAAGCTCAAGTAAACAAGCTAACTTTACATCTGAAGATGCTCCAGAGAGAAGAAGAGACAAGACCTAAAGGTAGTAGAAGGAAAGAAATCATAAAGATCAGAGCAGAAATCAATGAAATAGAAACAAAGAAAACCATGAAAAGATCAATGAAATGAAAAGCTGGTTCTTTGAAAAGATCACCAAAATTGATAAACCCCTAGCCAGACTTATCAAGCAAAAAAGAGAGAGGACTCAAATCAATAAAATTAGAAATGAAAAAGGAGAAGTAACAACGGACATCACAGAAATACAAAGGATCATAAGAGACTACTATATGCAACTATATGCCAGGAAAATGGAAAACCTAGAAGAAATGGACAAATTCTTGGAAAAGTACAATCTTCCAAGACTAAACCAAGATGAAATAGAAAAGATGAATGGCCCCATCATAAGAACTGAAATTGAAACTGTGATTAAAAAACTTCCAACAAACAAAAGTTCAGGACCAGATGGCTTCATAGGTGAATTCTATCAAACATTTAGAGAAGAGCTGTACCTATCCTTCTGAAACTATTTCAAAAAGTTGCAGAGGAAGGGATACTCCCAAACTCATTCTATGAGGCCACCATCACCTTCATACCCAAACCAGACAGAGATACCACAAAAAAAAGAAAACTACAGGCCAATTTCACTGATGAACATTGATGCAAAATCCTCAACAAAATACTAGCAAACCACGTCCAACAATACATTAAAAGGATTGTACATCATGATCAAGTGGGATTTACCCCAGGGATGCAAGGGTTCTTCAATATCCACAAATCAATCAGTGTGATACACCATATTAACAAACTGAAGAATAAAAACCATATGATCCTCTCAACAGACGTGGGAAAAGCCTTTGACAAAATCCAACACCCAATTCTGAGAAAAACCCTTCAGAAAGTGGGCATAACGGGAACCTACCTCAAAATAATACAGGCCATATATGACAAACCCACAGCAAACATTATTCTCAATGGTGAAAAGCTGAAAGAATTCCTGCTGAGATCAGGAACAAGACAAGGATGTCCACTCTCACCACTGCTATTCAACATAGCTTTGGAAGTCCTAGCTACAGCAATCAGAGAAGGAAAAGAGATAAAAGGAATCCAAATTGGAAAGGAAGAAATAAAACTATCCCTATTTGCAGATGACATGATACTATACCTAGAGAGTCCTAAAGACTCTACCAGAAAACTGTTAGAACTCATCCATGAATTTGGCAAAGTCACGGGATACAAAATTAATCCACAGAAATTTATGGCATTTCTATACACTAACAATGAAAGAGCAGAAAGACAAATTAGGGAAGCAATCCCATTTACCACTGCATCCAAAAGAATAAAATACCTACGGGCATACATACCTAAAGAGACAAAACACCTGTACTCTGAAAACTATAAGACACTGATGACGGACATCAAAGATGACACAAGTAGATGGAAAGACATACCATGTTCTTGGATTGGAAGAGTTAATATTATCAAAATGACTATACTACCTAAGGCAACCTACAGATTCAATGCAATCCCTATCAAATTACCAAGGACATTTTTCACAGAACTCAAACAAAATATTTTAAAGTTTGGAAGCACAAAAGACCCAGAATAGCCAAAGACATCCTGAAAAAGAAAAATGGAGCTGGAGGAATCCGGCTCCCAGACCTCAGACTATACTACAAAGCAACAATCATTAAAACCATATATGGTACTGGAACAAAGACAGAAATATAGATCAGTGGAACAGGATAGAAAGCCAAGAACTCAACCCACACACCTTCAGCCAACTAATCTATGACAAAGGAGGCAAGAATATACAATGGAGAACAGACACCTGTTCAATGAATGGTGCTGGGAAAACTAGACAGCCACATGGAAAAGAATGAAATTAGAACACTCCCTAACACCACACACAAAAATAAACTCAAAATGGATTAGAGACCTAGATATAAGACCAGACACTACAAAACTCTTAGAGGAAAACATAGGCCAAACCCTCTCTGACATAAACGACAGCAACATCTTCTCAGATCCACCTCTGAGTAATGACAGTAAAAACAAAAATAATCAAATGGGACCTAATCAAACTTCAACGTTTCTGCACAGCAAAGAAAACCCTAAACAAAACGAAAAGACAACCCACAGAATGGGAGAAAATCTTTGCAAGTGAATCAACTGACAAGGCATTAATCTCCAAAATTTATAAACACCTTCTGCAGCTCCATACCAAAAAAACCAAACCACCCCATCAAAAAATGGGCAGAAGTTCTAAACAGACAATTCTCCAAAGAAGACATACAGATGGCCAAAAAACACATGAAAAGATGTTCAACATCACTCATTATTAGAGCAATGCAAATCAAAACAACTGTGAGGTACCATCTTACACCAGCCAGAATGGCCATCATCAAAAAGTCTACAGACAATAAGTGCTGGAGAGGGTGTGGAGAAAAAGGAACACTAGTACACTGTTGGTGGGATTGTAAATTGGCGCAACCACTGTGGAAAGCAGTATGGAGATTCCTCAGAAAACTAAACATAGAACTACCATTTGATCCAGCAATCCCACTCCTGGGCATCTATCCAGAGAAAACCATGATTCGCAAAGACACATGTACTCTGATGTTCACTGCAGCACTATTTGCAACAGCCAAGACATGGAAACAACCTAAATGTCCATAGACAGAGGAGTGGATCAAGAAGAGGTGGTACATATACACAAGGGAATATTACTCACCCATTAAAAGGAATGAAATACTGGCATTTTAGCAACATGGATGGACCTAGAAATTATCATGCTAAGTGAAGTCAGTCATACAATGAAACACCAACCTCAAATGCTTTCACTGACTATGGAATCTGAAAAAAGGAAACAATGAACTTCTTTGCAGAACAGATACTGACTCACAGACTTTGAAAAACTTATGGTTTCCAAAGGAGACACTTCGGGGCGTGGGGGGATGCACTGAGGTTGTGGGATGGAAATCCTATAAAATTGGATTGTGATGATCATTGTACAACTATAAATGTAATAAATTCACTGAGTAATAAAAATTAAAAAACATTTAAACTATATATATCTCTATCATCTATCTATCCATCTATCTATATATCATCTATTTATCTATAAAACATGTAAAGAAAACAATTAAAGGAGAAAACATCTAAATGGCCAAGCAACATAATAGGATGCTGAAATTCAGGTGTGAACAACAACAGCAAAAAAGAATGGAAGTAACAGCCTCCTTACTACAGAATTAAAAAGTCACTCAGTTAAGTGCTATAGATGCCACATCACCTTCTGGAGTTTATCAGATTAACCAGCACTGCTTAGAGAACATCTCAATTGAACCTATCATGAGATTTAGAAATATCTGCCAAAAATATCCCCCCCAAATTTAGAAATATCTGCCAAAAATAATTTAAAAAATATCCCCAAATTGTTACACTTGAAATTAGTTTCTAAGTATACCTGATGTTAGAGAAGGTAAGTTTACTCCAGATCTTTAAATATGAAAGTATTCAAAAAGAGTATTACATCATAGAGTTGATCTCCACATATCTTGGCCATCACAAACTAACTTGGCTGATCATGAGAGTCAGATGGAGGAACATTTAGAAAACTAAATTCTCACACCACCAATTAACTCCTGCAAAATGAAAATCCTAGTTCAGAATCTTATGTATAAATACAGTTCCTGGGTTACCTACACAAGGAGACAGTTATCCAAGCCATATTCTGGGTGGTGATGGCTTCTCCCTTGTCCTTCATGCACGGATGTCATCTCAAAGTCACAAAAGGGCCAGATACATGCGCCCTCATTGGACCATGAACTGTTTCCATACTCGCAGAAAATTTTATTTATGTCATTCTTTCAGAAAAATATGACTTTTCAATTTTTTGAGAATTTTCCAGTTGAGTATGGATGTCCTTTTATCTGAAGAAATTTGAATCTTGATTGTGAACAGAGATTAAGAATACTCATGGCAGGCAGAATTTCTCCTATGAACAAACAAATGTTTAATCAACATTTTGATTGAAGGGAAAGTTGTAAATTTTGGATGAATTGTTTAGATTAAAAAAATGCTATTTGAGTTTTACCAATCAAATTGAAATAGTGAAACAGTCTTTGCCACGTTTTGATTCTCAACTAGTTATAATATCTGGTTTTCATTCCATATTGTTGAACTTTGGGTTTCTTGGAGGATGAAGAATAATTTGGTATACATACTCTATTGTTTTGATTAAATCATTTTAATTTGTGAAAAAGCCAGTCAAGTCATTACTGGTACAGGCAAATACTCTCTGAGGTAAGGGCAAAGGTCTGGAAACACTTTATCTACGTTTAACTGCAGCACATATTATTGAGTCATTCATTTGGGGCATCTACAAGGGTGATCATTATCTAATTAAATTCTTAGGGACCTTAGTCATAATTTTGAAGGTAGACTCTTTATCTCCAGATAATCACCTTATATAATAGGACTTACAAAAAATTATAAAAGAATAAATAGAGGTCAGATCACCAAAAGGGAAAAAGCCCAGCCTGGGTAGAAATGAAATATGTACAAATTTTCTTATTTAAATCATTATCCCCAAAATAGGCAAAACTGTTTAAAAATTGTCTTTGCAGATGACATCTGACCTCATTTCCAGAAGATTATGAATGCAAACTTCAGAACAAATCATTTAAAACTTGTTTCTAATGCAGATAAAGTCTGTCACAAAATTTGCCCCAGATTTTCAAGCGACATGTTGATAAAATTTGTGTTCATGTAAGAGTGGAGATAGAGAAACATTTGTGGAACTAATTGTATTTATCTCAATGTGCTTCTTATGAAGGATTCACCAAAAAAACCTATATATATATATATATATATATATATATACACACACACACACACACACACACACACACACACACACACACACATATATGCCACAAAATGTTGCAATACATTTCAAAGGACTTAAATCATACAGACTATCTATCTATAGAGATAGATGTATAGATATGTAATAAAGAAAATGTAATTCAACTAGAAATTGCTAACAAAAATATAATATTTTCCAAATATATGCAAATTAAGCAACACAAGTCTAATTTAACCATGAACATTTTGAAAAATAAAATTTCAAGAGAAATATAATGGTATACATATATACAAGATATATTAAAGATATTGATGAATTATATGTATAAACTACATACAATTTGTGCTACATATTATGTATGTAATATTAACTAGGTGCAGCTAAAGGAGTGGCTAGAGAGACATTTACAGCTTTAAAATCAAGTATTAGAAAACAAGAAATATTACAAGAAATGACCTAAGCTTCTATGTCAAAAAGCTAGAAAAGGAAAATAAAATAAGTACAGAAAACATTATAGCATAGAAATAGGATATAGGAGAAATAAATCATTGAAATAAATATTGATTGAGGAGTTCCTGTGGTGCCTCAGCAGCAATGAACCCAACTAGTATCCATGAGGACATGGGTTCAATCCCTGGCCTCACTCAGTGGGTTAAGGATTCAGCATTGCTGTGGGCTGTAGTGTAGGTCACAGACGTGGCTCAGATCTGGCATTGCTATAGCTATGGCAACTACAACTTCGATTTGTCCCCTAGGCCAGGAACTTCCATATGCCACAGGCATGGCCTTAAAAAGACTCTCTCTCTCTCTATATATATATAAAACATATGAAGATATATGTAAAACATATGAATATGTTTATATCCCTATATAAACACACACACGCACACACATATATATAATATGTTTATATCTATAAAACATATGAATCCAGGAATTGGTTCAATGAAAGTTTGATAAAATTGATAAGCTTCTAGCAAAGTGGATTTAGAAGAATACAGAAAAAATAAATTATCAATCAAGAATCAAGAAAATGTCATCACTGCAGATCATACAGAACTTAAAAAGATACTAAAGCATATGATAAATGAATTTATGATAAAATACTTCTCAACTAAGTAAACTGTCACTGCTTTGAAACACACAACCTTCTAAATAAACACACTAATAAAATGATGTAAAGCTAAAATAATCTACTACCCAATACAATCAATTATTTGGAGTCCTTCCTTTCCCTAAACAGAATTCTATCCCCATAGAGCTTTACTAATGAATTCTATACAAAAATTAAACAAGAAATAGTACCAATCCTACCTAAATAATTTTAGAAATGGGAGGAAATTATTATATACCCCAACTCATCTTATGCACCCAGCATAACCTTTATACTAGAATGAAACAAGGGATCAAAACAAAAATAATCAAATTGATATCCCACATCAATATAAACACAAAATTCTAAACACAATACTTATGAGTTTTTTGGATGTTTTATTTTGGGATTTTTTTTTTCTTGTAATGGTTTATGAGGCAGGTCTGGAGCAGTGCTTGGTCAGGGGCTAATTATGTACCACTACTGATGCAAAATCTTTCTAATATTCAGCCCATTGCAATGGTCCTGTGAACCACACATTTTTCTAGCTGGTGAGAATAGGCACCATTCCTGGTCCAATGTGAGCATCAGGGACCCTTCTCTCTAATCCAACTCGGTAAAACTTTCATCAGCCTCTAGCAGTTTCCTCAAATCCATGAATTGATGGGGATCCTCTCCAGATCTCCAACATCCCCTCCCTCAATCTCTCTTAATCTCTCTTTCAACCCTCCAAGTATAGCCTATGTAATATTCTATCATCAGAATTCTATCTGCCTTGGTTCATTGGTTTCCTCAGACACTCAACACCATCTCAACTCAGAAAGTCTACCAGGATCTTCTGAGGTATCTCTCACTGTATCAAAACTTAGAAACATTTTAAAGGTAATAAAGTGGAAAAATCCTAGAGCCCTACCTGTTTGTTTCCCATTGCTCAATGTTCACTGGAAATTGCTTCTGGCATCCAGTGTTTTGAAAATAATGATGTCATATTATTTGTTTCCTTGGTTTTATAAAAACCTATACATGAATATTTATAGCAGTTTTATTCACAATCTCAAATAGCTAGAAACTATCTCTTAATAGAGAAAAGTATAAACAGTGATACAGGGGATACAGTTTAGACTACTACTCAACAATGAAATTAACTACTGGTAAATATAATAATATGTATAAACTTCAAATGCAGGATACTAGGAACAAGAAGCCAGATTTAAAAGACAAAATACTGGGCATGACCTTACATACAGAAAATGCAAAAAAAAAAAAAAAAAGAAAGAAAAAGAAAAAAGAAAAAGGAAAAAAGAAAAAAAACCTTACCAAAAATTGTTAGAACTAATAACCAAATTCAACAAAGCTACAAGATACAAAAATCAACAAAAAATAATTTCATTTATATACTTCTATATGAATCATTTGAAAAGCAATTTCATTTTAATTTTGTAAATAGTCCCATTTACAATGGAAGCAAAAAAAATAAAATGATTAGGTATTCACATGAGTTGAGGGATATATAAGTTAATTTGACTGTGGTAATCATTTCACAGTATATATGTGTGTATATATATATGTATATATATGTATATATGTGTGTATATATGAGTGTATATATATATGTATATATATGTATATATATGTATATATATGTGTATATATATGTGTGTATATATATGTGTGTATATATATGTGTGTATATATATATGTGTATATATATGTGTATATATATATGTGTGTGTATATATATATATATATGTAAAGTCATGACATCATACACCTTAAATACATACAATTATTTTAATGGCCACAACCATGGCATACGGAGATTCCCTAGGCAGGTATTGAATCCAAGCCCTAGCTGAGAACTATGCCACAGCTATGGCAAGGCCAGTTTCTTTAACCCACTGTGCCAGGCCTGGAATGGAACCTGTGCCTCTACAGCAACCCAAGTCACTGCAGTTGATTTGTAACCAATCACAAAACAGAAGGAACTCCAAATATATGCAGTTTTAATTTCTCAATTATACTTCAATAAAGCTGGAAGACAAAAAGACAAAACTGTTAGAATGGAAATGAGTCACTGTTTTCCAAGACAAGTGTTTTCCAAGGTACAGGCAGGAGGTGACACAAAGAGGCATGGGGAGATACTTGCGGTGATAAAATATTTTGCATATTGATTAATATGGTGAGTACACTACTATATGTATTTGTCAATACTTGCAGAACTTTCACTAAAAATGATGAATGGTATACTGTGATGATTGTGACTTAATACACATGTTACACAGCCACTGACACTGGCCCCAAGTTAATGATGGTCCCTAGTGTTGGTATAAATGCAAAAGCTCTGCAGTGTCCTGTGGGCAGGAACAGAACACGACTGTGATACACACCCTTCCAAGGGGTGCTGGACACCTGGGGAGGTGGGCCAAGGGACAGTGGGACAAGGCCAGGCCTCCTGGGGGAGATCAGTTTGGTCACAGGACCCTCCCCCGAAGGCAAGAGCTTTCAGGTAAAGGGCTCAGGGCTGATGCCGACCAATGAGATGGGCCCTCATGGATGGAATGGCAGTGACATCATAGTTCCGATGCTGCCTGGCACCCACTCTGCTTCGTGTCCGAAGGCAGTTGGGAGCTCTTGTGGTCTCTGACCTGCTCTGGAGCTTGCTTGTCTGTCCTGTTCTGACCCACCATCCCCCTCATCCACCTTGTCACTGTTTCTAGAGGAGAGGCGCACCTCCAACAGCGAGAGCTCAGAAAGGTGAGCAAGAGAGGCACCCTCATCCCTAATGGGCACCTTGGGCACAGAGGCCACTTGGCAGGTGACCCCCTTCCCCATGAGCTGTGGCTGAGCTGACACCAACACTGGAGCACAGAAGGTGAGCCAGGGGGATGCAGCCCCTCAGGGAGCCAAGGGGTGCCAGCTGCAGCCACAGTGCCCAGGCTCATGAAGGTGGCCAAGGTCTGAGCTAAGATTTCTGGAGTGGGGAAGGGGGGTAGGTGAAAGGAAAATGAGGATGAAGAGAAATGGAAGTGGGGGGATGGGGGCAGGAGGAGGTGATGCAGGGGAGAAGGAGGAAAGATGAACAGTGAAGGAACAGGGCAAGAAGGATGAGCAGGAGGAGGACCAGCACAGAAAGGGGGAGCAGGAGGACAGGAGGCCAAGACCAACCCAAGCCAGTTCCTTGAGAGTCATGTTGGGGTCCCTGTAGATATTTTACTTGAGTGATCCCTTGGTTTGATGCTCAGATGTGGGGAACCTCAAGGTACTGATTGAGGCCTGAGGGGAAAATCACTGGCCTGATTCAAGACTAACCACAAGAGCTTACTCTTCATATCAGTATCCTCCTGACACTGCTAACAAGCAGTGGGAGAGGAGGAGTGAAGGAAGATTAGAGTTCAGGGACAGCTGGTTGTGAGAGTCCAGGTGCCCAGGTCCATCCCATCCCAGTCACCCTTGCCTGCATGGAGAGATGACCCTCCCCCTAAGGAAAGTCAAATTTCAGGCCAACGGTTCAGGGCTGCTCCTGGCCAATGGGTGGGCTCCACTGTGGGTGGAATGGCAGTGACCCCAGAGCTCTGTCTGTTGCCTGGCACCCACTCTGCTTCCTGTGCCCAGGCAGTTGGAGACCCTTGTGGTTGCTGACCTGCTCTGACGCTCGCTCGCCTGCCCGCCCTGCTCTGACCCACCTGATTCCCACACCTTCCTGTTTGACTTGTTATCATTTTGAGAGGAGAGGCCCATATCCAACCGCAAGAGTCAGAAAGGTGAGCATAAGCTGCACCCTTGACCCTACCAACACTTCAAGGAAGGAGAGGCGACTGGTTGGTGTGTGGACCACTCAGGTCTGGGCCTGAGGTGACAGGGACCTCCAGCACCAAGCCCCTGAGCATGTAGCCCACTCAGGGCTCTGTGGGGTGTGGGCTGCTGCCAGAGATGCCTGAGTCCCTGTGAAGAGCCTGAGGTGAGAGCTCAGAACCCAGGCCCAGTAAAGGAAGAGAGGGAGAAGGAAGGAGGAGAGATGATGCAGGAAGAGGAAGAGGAGGATGTGGAGGAAGAGAGGTCTAGCCAAGGAGAGATGAAAGTAGGAGGAAGGGTGGATACAGGAGGTGAATTAGGAGGAGTTAAAAAGACAGGAGTGAGAGCAGGAAGAGTAAGGATGAAGGAATTAGAGCAGGTAGATGGAGAGGAGTAGATGAAGGAGGGGGAGAACTAAGCAGGAGAAGATGGGTGGATGGAAGTGATGGATAGAAGAGGAAGAAGGAGAGGTGGAGGAGGGGGAAGAGGAGAAATAGGGGACCCAGGCCAGCCCAGAGCAGGTGGTACTGCAATCCAGATGGGGTTGCTTCAGTGGTGTAGTGAGCCCCAGGTTTGATGCTTGGACCCTGGGTACCTCAGGGAGCTGTGTGAGGCCTGGGTGGAAAGTCTCTGGCCTGATTTAAGTCCATTGGCAAGGGATTAGTGTCCACATCACTACTGTCCTGGAACCCCTAATAGGGAGGGGGAGAGGAGGAGTGAAGAAAGGTCATGGTCGGGGACCAAGTGTTTCTGAGGGGCCCTGTGCCTGGGTTCATTGCCTGCCACTACAGCTGGCCCAGTCACCTTCCACTGCCAGCTGACTGTCCTGTCCCTGGAGGAGATGACCTCCTTGGTTGTGGATTCAGTGCTAACACTGACCTCTGACCTTGGTCCTATTTTGGGTGGATTGGCAGCAACCTCCAAGTTCAACCCTCTGCATAGCACCCTCTCTGCTTTGTGTCCCCAGGCAGTTGGAGGCCCTTGTGGTCTCTGACCTGCTCTGACACTTGCCTGCCCTCCCTGTTCTGACCCACCGACCTGAACTTGGGTCCATTTATACAGCAGAGACCAGCTCTAACAGCAAGAGGCCAGAAAGGTAAGAAAAACCTGCACTGCATACTGACTCTTGGGGACAGGGGCAAGCGGGTCGGTGACTCAGTCCTCCCTGGTCTCGGCCAAGATGATGCCAAACCCAGCCCTGACCATGAGCCAGCTGCGTGCAGTCCCTTGTGTCTCCAAGGGGTGAAGGCTGCTGCCCACAGTGCCTGATTCCATGTGAGGGGCCCAAGGTCAGAGTTCAGAAAACTGACTTCAGGTGGGGGGCACGGTGGGAAGAAGATTAGACAGAGAGGTTTCAGGAGGAGACGAAGTGGAGGAAAGAGGGAGGGGAAAGGCAGGAAAGAACAAAGGAGCAGGAGGAAAAGTGTAGCAGGAGGAGGACAAAGGAGCAGGAGAAGATGGATAGATGGAGGCGGAGCAGGGGGTCCAGGCCAGCCCAGAGCCAGCTCTATGGGTTCCAGGAAGGGTCCCTGCAAAAGCCATGCCTGAATGAGCCCCTGGTTTGATGGTTGGACCTCAGGAACCTCAGGGAGCTGGGTGAGGATGAGGTGGGAAATCATTGGCCTGATGCCAGTCCAACTGCAAGGGCTTAGTGTCCACATCCATATCCACTTGGCACTTCTGACAAGCAGCGGGAGAGGAGGAGTTAAAGAAGGTCAGGGTTGGAGGACCAGCTGGTCATGAGAGTCCAGGTGCCTATGACCAGTTCAGCCAGGCTCCACCTGCTCCTGGTCCCACTCCCCTGTGTGGAGAGAGGATCTCATACCAAAGGAAAGTCATTTTATAGGTCAAGAGTTCAATGCTGCTCCTGGCCAAGGGGATGGCCCATTTCCACTGTGGGTGGAAAGGCAGGGATCCCAGAGTTCTGCACCCTGCCTTATACCCACTCTGCTTCATGTCACCAGGCTACTGGAGTCCCTCAGAGTTGCTGATCTGCTCTGACACTCACTCGCCTGCCCACCCTGCTCTGACCCACCTGATCCTCACACCCGCCTGGTTACCTTTTCACCATTTTGAGAGGAGAGGCCCAAGCCCAACAGTGAGAGTCAGAAAGGTGAGCTTGAACTTCTTCCTCACCCACTACCAACACCTCAAGGACAGAGGCCACTGGTGGGTGCCTGCACCACTCAGGTCTGGGGCTGAGGTGACAAGGACTGCCGGCACCAACCACTGAGCATGCAGCACCCCTCAGGGCCAGAATGCCCAAGTCCCTTTGAGGAGCCTGAGGTGACAGCTCAGACTCCTGGCCCAGAAGGGAAGAGGGGGAGGAGGAAGGAGGGGAGAGAATCCAGGTGCTGGAGGAGGAAGAGGGGAAGGATGGGGAGGAAGGAAGGTCTAGCTGGACCAGAATTGGATGGAGAAAGGAGGAAGGACGAGGTGATTGAAGAGGAGTATAAAATACAGGAGGGTGAGGTAGTAAAAGACAGATGGTTGGGGGGAGGGGAATAGCAGGAGGAAGGAAGCGGAGGAGAGGTGGGGAGATGGAGGTGGATGGAAGAGAATGCAGGTGAGATGGAGAGGGGAGTGAAAGAGAAGCAGGGTGTCCAGACCAGCCCAGGGTCTGCTGTATTGAGTTCCAAATGGTGTTTCTTAAAAGTTGTACCTGAGGGAGCACCTTGTTTGATGCTGTGACCCAGGGAACCTCAGGCAGCTGGGTGAGGCCTGGGTGGGAAATCTCTGTCCTGATTCAAATCCAAAGGCAAAAACTGAGGGTCCACATCACTATCCTCCCAGAAACCTCTAAGATGGAGGAGTGAAGGAAGGTCAGGGATAGGAGACCAAGTGTTCCTGAGGGTTGATATGCCCAAGTCCATTGCCTGCCAGGCTACAGCTGCCCCAGTCACCTTCTCCTGAGAGCCTTGTCCCTGGAGAGGAGGACTTCCCTGGTTATGCGCTCAATGTTGACCCTGATCTCTGCCATCAACTCTATGTGGGGGGAATGACAGTAAACTCACAATTCTGCCTGCTGTCTGACAGCCACTCTGCTTTGTGTCCCCAGGCAGTTGGAGGCCCTCGTGGTCACTGACCTGCTCTGACGCCTGCTCATCTGTCTGCCCAACCTTTTTTGACCCACTTGATTCCCCCACCTGACTGGTTATCTTGTTACCATTTTGTGAGGAGAGGCCCATATCCAACTGTGAGAGTGAGAAAGGTGAGCAGGAGCTGCACCCTCATCCCATACCAACCCCTCAAGTACAGAGGTCACTGGTGGGTACCCAGACCACTCAGGGCTGGGGGGGGGAGGTGACAATGACCTCCAGTACCAACCACTGAGCATGCAGCCCCCTCAGGGATCCCTGCAGTGCAGGCTGCTAACAGAGGTGCCTGAGTCCCTGTCAGGAGCCTGAGGTCAGAGCAAAAGACACCTGGCCCAGAAAAGCAAGGTTCAGAGTAGGAGGGAGGGAAGCAGATGCAGGAGAGGAGAAGGATGGGAGGAAGGAAGGTCCAGCTACACCAGAGTTGGATGTAGGTGAGGAGGTGGTGCGTGAGGACAAGAAATGAAGACAGGAGTGAGAGAAAGAAGAAAAAAGATGGATGAAGTGTTAGGCAATTGATGGAGGAGGAGGAGTTAGAGGAAGGGGAGGACTGAGCAGGAGGAGATGGATGGTGCAAGAAGTGGATGGAAGAGGATGAAGCAGAGATGGAAGAGGATGTGGAGGAGAAGCAGGGGGTCCAGGCCAGCCCTGAGAGTTGATCTTGGGTTCCAAGTTGAGTTGCTAGAGATTATACTTGATTTACACCCTAATTTAATGCTACAAACTCGCTAACCACAGGGAGCTGGGGGAGGCCTGGGTGGGAAATTGCTGGTCTAATTCTAGTCCAATGGCAATGACTTAGGGTTCACCATGGAACCCCTAGGATGGAGGGGAGAGGAGGAGTGAAGGAAGAGCAGGGTTAGGGACCGGGTGTTCCTGAGTTTTCATGTGCCCGAGTCTATCACCTGTCAGGCTACATCTGTCTGTGGTCATCCTCCCCTGCTGGGTTACAGCCCTGTCCCTGAAAAGGATGACCTCCTTCATTTTGGGCTCAGTACTGACCCTTACTTCTGACCTTAGCCCAATATTGTGTGGAATTAGAATGAACTTGCAGCTGCCTGGAACCCACTCTGCATCATGTCCCCAGGCAGGTGGAGGTTCTTGCGGTCACTGACCTGCTCTGAAGCTTGCTCATCTTCTGGCCCTGATCGAACCCACCTGATCTCCACACCCACCTGCTTACCTTCTTACCATCTTGAGAGGAGAGGCCCACATCCAACAGGGAGTGTCAGAAAGGTGGGCTTGAGCTGCACCCTCACCCTCTACCAATATCTCAAGGGAAGAGGACTGTGGTGGGTGCCTGGAGCACATGGGTCTGAGGTCAAGGTGACAAGGACCTCTAGCACCAATCCCTGAGCATGAAGCCCCTTCTGGGTTCCATGAACTACGGGCTGCTGCCAGAGGTGCCCGACGACCTGGAGGAGCCCAAGGTTAGAGGTCAGACTCTTGTCCAGAAAAGGAAGAGAGGGAGAAGGATGGACATGTGAGGCTGAAGGAGGTGCAGGAGGGGAGAGGATGCAGGAGGAGGAGGAGGATGGGAAGAAAGGAAGGAAGGTCTAGCAAGAAGAAAGATGGATTCAGGAGAAAAGGTGGATGCAGCAGGATGGAGGGAGGAGGTGAATGAGGATAAGAAATAGGGACAAGAGTGAGAAGAGGAGAAAACATGAACGGAGGTGAGGAGGAGGATGCAAGGAAGATGGATCAGGAAGAGCATGAAGAGCAGGAGGATGAAGAGGAATAGATAGAGGAGGGGGAGGAAAGGACTGAGCAGGAGGAGATGGATGGATGGAAGAGGTTGAAGGACAGATGGAAGAGGGGGGAGGGGAAAAAGGGGGTCCAGGCCATTCCAGAGTACGTAGTATGGCGAGCTGTGTGGGGTCTCTTAAAGGGTGTACCTGAGTGAGCTCCTGGTTTGATGCTTGGACCTGGTGAAATCCGGCAGTGTGGTGAGGCCTGGGTGGCACATTGCTGGCCTGAGTCAAGTCAAACTTCAAGGGCTTAGAGTCCACTTGAGTACTTTCTTGGAAACCCTAAGTGGGAGGGGAGAGGAGGAATGAATGAAGGTCAGAGTTGGGGTCCAAATGTTAGTGAAGACCTATTTGCCCAGGTCCCTCACCTGCCAGGTGACACCTGCTCCTGTCAACTTCTCCTGCCATGTTACAGCCCTGTCCCTGGAGAGGATAACCTCCTTGGTTATGTGCTTAATACTGACCCGGACATCTGACCTTTGTCCTAGATGGATGAATGGAGCGGGGAGCAGGGGGTCCATGCCAGCCCAGAACCAGCTCTATTGGGATCTGGATGGGGTCCCTGCAATGCTTGTACCCTACTGAGACCCTGGGTTGATGCTAAGTCCCAGGGACCTCAGGAAGCTGGGTGAGGACAAGGTGGTATGAAATAGCTGGCCTGATTCAAGTCCAATGGCAAGGGCTTAGGGTCCACATCAGAATTCTCCTGGCACTGCAATCAGGCAGGGGAGTGGAGTGCAAGAAGGGTTGGTGGACCAGCTGGTTGCAAGTTTCCAGCACAGCCAGTCTCCATCTCCCCCTGCTGATGCTCCCCTGTGTGGACAGAGGACCCTCCCAGAAAAGAAAGTCACTTTTCAGGTCAAGGAGTCAGTGATGCTCCTGGCCAGTGGGATGGGCACCATATTGGTTGGAATGGCAGAGACCCCAGAGTTGTATCTGCTGCTCTGAACCCATTCTGCTTCGTGTCCCCAGGCAGTTGGAGGCCCTCGTGGTCACTGACCTGCTCTGACGCTCACTCACCTGCCTGCCCTGCTCTGACCCACCTGATCCCCACACCCGCCTGGTTACCTCGTTACCATCTTGAGAGGAGAGGCCCACATCTAACAGCGAGAGTCAGAAAGGTGAGCAAGAGCTGTACCCTCAGCCCCTACTGACACTTCAAGTAAAGAAGCCCATGGTGGGTGCCTGGACCACTCTGGTCTGAGGTTGAGGTGACAAGGACATCCAGCACCAATCACCATGTGTGTAGCCCACTTAGGTCTCTGTGAAATGTGGGCTGCTGACAGAGGTGCCTCAGTCCCTGTCAGGAGCCTGAGGTCAGAGCTCAGAATCCTGGACCAGAAGTGGAAGAGGGGGAATAGGAGGGAGGGGAGAGGTTGTAGGAGGAGGAGGGGAGAGGATGCAGGCACAGGAGGAGAAGGAGGATGGGGAGGAAGGAAGGTCAAGTCAGAGGAGAGATGGATGTAGGAGAAAAGGTGGATGCAGGAGGATGGAGAAAGCAGGTGAGTGATGAGGAGCATTAAAGACAGGACTGTGAGGAAGAAAATAAAATTTTGATGGATGGGGAGGGGGATGATGGAGGAAATGTAGATGGAGGAGGGAGAGTGGGAGGACCATGCACGAGGAGATGGAGGAGTGGGAGGTGGATGGAAGAGAATGAAGGTGAGATGGAGAAGGGGCTGAAGTACACTTTCAGGTCCAGGCCAGCCAACAGCCTCATCTACTGGGATCCACGTGGTGTCACTTAAAAGTGTACCCATGTGAGCCACTGGTTTGATGCTCAGACCCAGAGAAATCTGGGAGCTGCTTTTACCTGGGTGGTCCATCGCTGGCCTGAGTCATGTCAAAGCCAGGAGCTTAGAGTCCACATCATTATGTTCCCTGAATTCCTAAGAGGGATGGAGAGAGAAAGAGTGAGGAAGGTGAGGGTTGGGGGACCAAGCCTTCCTGAGTTTCCATGTGCCTGGGTCCATCACCTGACAGGTTAGAGCTTCCCCTGTCATCTTCCCCTGCCATCTTGTCCTGCTGGGTTACAGCCCTGCCCCTGGAGATGATGAGTCTTTAGTTATGGGCTCAGCATGAACTGTGACCTCTGCCCTCAGCCCTATTGTTGTTGGAATAACAGTGACCAACAGTTCTGTCTTCTGCCTGGCACTCACTTTTATCTTGTCCCCAGGCAGTTGGAGGCCCTGTGGTCTCTGACCTGCTCTGACGCTCGTCCATTTCTCCACCTCTCCCACCCCGTCCCTGGGTGCATTTCCACCAAAGAGGCACAGAACCAGCAGCGAGAGGACACACAGGTAAGTGTGACTTGCTCCCTCACCACATACTGACACTAGGGGACAGGGGCCTCTGGTGGGAGCCTGGACCACTCTGGTCTGTAGCCAATGTGACAAGGATCTACAGCACCAACCACTGAGGATGCAGCCCGCTCAGGGATCTGTGGTGTGTGGGATGCTTCCAGAGGTACCTGAATACCTGTGAGGAACCTGAGGTCTGAGCTCAGACCCCTGGCCCAGAAAAGGAAGGTGGGGAGGAGTAGTGAGGAGAGAGGATGCAGGAGGAGGAGGAAGAGGTGGACTTACAAAGAAGCTGGATCAGGTGGAGAGATGGATGTAGGAGGTAGAAGGATGAATAGCTGGTGGAGGAGCCATGGATGGGGAGGAGGAACGTGGAGGACTGTTGCGGAGGTGGATGAAGGAGACACGGGCCCTGGGGAATGGGCAGAATGTAGCATTGAGACCACTGTGGATGAGTGTGGATGTTGGAGGAATGTGGAAAAGTGGTGGTGGGAGGCGGACATTAGGGAGACAGAAGAGGAAGAGGTCGAGAGGCAGGAATGGAAGGACGAGGAGCAACATGGGGCAATTGCAGAGGAGGAGGTCTGAGTTCAGGCAACTCTCCAGGTCCCAATGGTCCCTCCAAGCCTCTTCTTTGGCCTGGATCCTGGAGGTTTCCCATCCAACCCACTGAGATCAGGGACACCAGCTGGGTGAGCATGTGTGGCCTGTGGGCTGGGGACATAAGAGCCTCACCCAGTTCAGCATCCTGTCCCCCATTGTGTCATCTGAACCACAGACTCCAGCTGTGTTCCTCATTGGCTGGACCCTCTTTGCGTTGTCCCAGAACAGATGTGTCCCACAATGTGAACAGGGAAAATGAGGCCCTTCCCCCTGTGACTTGTTCAGAACTGTGAACCTAGGGATGATCTCATAGCACAGAGGCTGCCTATGGTCAAATATATTATCCTTTTACCAATTCCACCCCCCCCCCAATGGGCTGGTGCTCTTCCCTGATTCACCAGGAAGAATCAGCTGAGAGTTAAGAGGAATGGAGCAGGAGTTTCTGTCATGGCTCACAGGTTAAGGAATCCAACTAGAAACCATGAGGTTGAGGGTTTGATCTCTGACCTTGCTCAGTGGGTTAAGGATCCAGCATTGCAGGGAGCTGTGTTGTAGGTCACAGACTTGTCTCAGATCTGGCATTGCTGTGGCTGTGGCATTGGCCGTAGCTACAGCTCCAATTGGACCCCTGGCCTGGGAACCTCCGTATGCCACAGGTGTGGCCCCAAAGACAAAATGACAAAAAAAAAAAAAAAAAAAAAAGGAATGGAACCGATGGGAGCCTCTTGTCCTAGAGATCTCTGGTGCCCACATCCCACCCTGCCTCCCTAGTGGACACATCCAGAGTGGGCACATGGTCAGGGAAGAGCTTAGTGGGCTAGAGCAAAGGACTCTCCTTGGATGGGAGAATACTGGGCCTTATATTCACCTGTGCACCTTCCACTTCCAACTTCAGTGCCTCCTGGGGCCCAGAAGGCAGGGAATCTGGCTCAGAGCTTTTTTCTTAAAATTTACACATCAAATGTAGGTGCTAAATTATACCACTCAGTGGCATTTAGTGTATTAGCAGAGCCATGCCACCATCACCACTATTTCCACCTTCCTCTACCTCATGAAAAAAATCTATCAGTTCATACCCCCACTGGACCCTGCCCCCAGCACTGGGGGCCACTGACCTCTTTCTGTCGGGGCTTGGCTCTGCTGGACACAGCACCTCCATGGAACTTCACAGCATGTGGTCTCCGTGTCTGCTTTCTTTCCTGAGCATCATATCCATCCATGTTGCAGCACGTGGCAGTGTTTCCCTCTTTTTCTGGTTGAATGATGTACCACCACATCCTGGTCCTCCAGCCACCTGTCCAGGGCTACTTAGATGGGGCCCTCTTTTTGCTCTTGGGAGTAGCTCTGCTATGAATGTGCATGTACATCTATCTGTGTCCCTGTCTTCCTCTCTCTTGGGTGTATACCTGGGAAAGGACCTGTTGTATCATGTGGCAACTCTTCATTTAACTTTTGGAGAAAAGCCTGGTTTTCCAAAGAAATTGCCCCATTTTACAATCCTGCCAGCCAAACAGGAAGGTGCCAGCTTTTCCACATCCTCATTTGATCAGTAACAGCCACTCCAGTGGGTGAAAAGTTTGGTCCTCTGCTGGCTTTGATTTGCATCCCCCTGATGCTAATGTTGAGATTGGTCTCCTGTGCCCTTTGGCCTTGATTTTGCAGGAAAGTCTATTCAGGCCCTCTGCCCAATGTCTACTTGGGCCATTTCTATAGTGGAATAAGGAGTTTGGCCATATTCTGTATACTGGGCTCTTATCTGTCAGGTCAGTCTCACATTTTTATTCATTGTGTGGGTTGTCATTTTCTTGACAGTGTCACTTGTCACTTGAGGCACAGCTGTTTTAAATTTAATCAAGTCCACTTTATCAATGTTTATCTTTTGTTCCCTGGGCTTTTGATGCCTAAGCAAAATATGAGTCCTATGAGCCTGTGAGGCCCTCCACAGCTGGCAGCTTCTCTTCCCTCAGCTCCCCTGGCCCAGGGAGCTCACACCCCGGTGCTGCAGGACAGCTGCTGGCCTTGGCCTCCTGGCCGCCTTCTTTTTCCTCCTCATCTCATTGTGACAGGATCTCCAGGCTGCTGGCAAGGGTCTGTAAGTGGAAGTGTTAGGATGTTTGGGATGTCACCCACCCAGGCAGCATGGTTTTCTCCTGTCTGATCAGATAGAAGGGGAGCTGCCAACAGGGGGCCCACTTCAACCTGTTGGTTCTCTGAAGCTCTTTCATGCACTGGAATATTTGGATTTTTTCTTTCAGCATCAGACATGGTAAAGCTGGAGACCCTGCTGGCCCTGGAACGAGCAGATATCATTGCCAGCTATGAACAGGTGAGGCACCAGAGGGAGCTTAGCCATTAGGAGCAGCTGCAGCCCTGGAAGGGGTCAGAGCCAAGGGCAGGCAGGGAGGCCTGGTGGGGACAAGACCCAAGTAGAACAAGTGAGGCCCAAAGGTCATTGTCATCAGCAGGAGCAGGTACATCCCCCAATGGGAATCAAAATATTCCAGGTGTGGACCACTCCCTGAGGGGGAAGGTGAGGCCCAAGGTGGGGAATCACAGCCCAAGGGGGCAAGTGTGTCCCTGGGGGATCAGAGCAAAGGCTGACCATGTGAAGCTCAGAGGCAGCAGGAGCAGGTGTGTCCCATGCAGGATCAGAGAAGGTAGGAGAAGATGAGGTGCAGGTGGCTCTCCTTGGGGCAGGTTCTCATGCTGGGCCACCATCAGAGGTTCCTGGGCTCCTGAGGACACTCTGCTTGTAACCCCTCACCTTGGTGCCCCATCTGGGTTTCAGGGGCGCCGGTCAGGGCCTCCAGCGGACCCATGGGATGATGCTGACCTGTTGCTCTACAAGGCCACAGACAGGCTAGGCTTTTTGCCGTGAGTCATCTTGATACCCCCTCCCCCCTCCCCAGGGAGGGTTACCATTTGCAGAAACACCTCTGGAGGTAGAACCCTTCTGTCTAGCTCAGGGCCTCAAATCCTGGTGGCCACTGGGGACCAGGGTCCACACTAGGCTTGGGGTGAGAGAGCTTAAAGAATATACAGGAAAAACTGGAGGCTGAGCCATCCTGGGCCTTAGCCCTGTGGCCTCTACACCCACACTGGGGAGAGCCCAGGGCAGCCATCCAGCAGGGTCAGGGTCAGGGCTCAGCCTGATCTGCAGTGGCTCTACAGAGCCTGGCCACAGGGGGAGGGGCACCTGGCCCACAGGTCTCCAAGGGCAGTGGGCCCAGCCAGGGGGCCATGTGGGGACACTGTGAAGGGCAGTGAGATGTTGCTTCAGATATTGGACAGATGGTTAGGAGATGGTAATGTAGGACCTAAAAGCTCACAGGAAGGTGACAGAGGCAGGGGGAGTTTGACTCCTTGTGTGGTGCCAGGAGGAGATTCAGGGTAGGATGGCTGGCCTGGCCATGATGGGGGAGGGGAGACTGGGGTGAAGTTTCTGGGTCTGCTCTGGGAGGGGCCACACACCTGTCAGGTCAGGAGTGGGGGTGCACAGTGCAGAGGGGGTGGCCAGCCTCAGTGGAAGTAGGGGCACTGCCTGGGGTGCTGCAGTCTGCTCCAGAGCTGGCACCCACCTTGGGTCCTCCTCCGTCAGGGTATCCCTGGTTAAGATGGGGGGTGGCAGGGGCTGGGGGCCTCCAGACACCTGGTCCTCACAGCTCTACTTCTCTTGCCTTGTAGTCAGGAGCAGCCTAGCCTCAGCACCCAGGGCCTCAGCATCCACAGCCTCAGCACCCAAGAGGCAAGGGTGAGAGCCAGTCCATGCTATGCTGGTGGGAGGTGGGAGGTGGCCACGCAGTGGCTGTGGTTCCTTGCTGCCTGACCCCAGAGTTGTTGGGGGTCCTTGGGCTGTGAGGGGTCTGTGCCTTCATGCCTCCTCTAAGATCAGAGCCCTGAGTCAGGGCTACTTTAGGGAAGCAGGAAGCTTGGCTAACACCACCATGTCCCCTTTTCCAGCAAAGAGCCAAGGACATCAGGCGAGCCCCTAAGTGGGTGAAGATGCTGAGGAACTGGGGCAAATACGGGGACAGTCAAAAGGTAGAAACCTGAGCATTCTGACCCTGAAGGAGGCTGGTCTGGGTCTCCTGGGGCTTTCCTGGCCACCCTAGCCCAGGACCCCACAGAGTGGACCAGCCATGCCCACACCACAGCCTATCCTTAGCTGGGGGAGACTGGGCCAGGCCCGGGCAGAGCCAGCCTCTCCTGAGCAACTTCTGCATGAGTCTTGCTTCATGTCACTGGGTGTCACTTGCACCAGTCTTAGGGCCCCTTCTTACCTGCAGATGCGCCGGCGGGTCTACAAGGGGATCCCCCCACAGGTGAGAGGACAGGCATGGTCTCTGCTGTTGGACCTGGAGAAGGTGAAGGCAGAGAACCAAGGGAAATACCAGGTATGGCCCCTCCACCTGTGCCTCAGGGACCCTCGCCTGTCCCCAGATTTCCTGGCACCTCCCAGGCTTATAGGCCCAGGGCCCACCTGCCAGGAAAGCCATGCCAACCATGCAGACACTGAGTCCAGGGTTGCACAGGTGCCACCTAGCATCACACTAAGGCCTCCCATACCCCTGAGGGGGACAGAGTCACAGGGCAAGGGACAGAAGCCAAGAGGAAAGAGCAAGGTGACCCCACAGAAACCATGGATAGAGACCACCCGGCCAGATGAACACAGCCCTGACTGACCTGGGTCAAGAAACAGGTCTCAATCCATTAACCAAGAGAGGTCCCTACCCATGGCCAGTTCCTGCCACTCAGCCCCCATCTGCACCGTGGGCACCCTAAGTCCCACAGCCCAGGGTGGGTGCTCTATGCACCCGGCTGAGCGGCATCATCAGGAGAAGTGCAAGGGAGCGGGTGTGATAGTGGCCACAGGTGTCCAAGTTGCTCAATGATGGGTGATCTGAGAGGCCCCCGAGCATGGTGAACACCCACTGACACTGTGGGAAAAGAGCCAGCATCACACTTAGTCCTCAGGCTCTCAAAAGGCCCTGAAAACAAGGCATGGGCTCCCCTTCTGGCCCTCTGCCTCACCCAGCCTGTCTGTGGTGGGACTCAGAGGGGTCAAGGGACAGAGGCCCAGTTGCCCTCTCAGCATCCCACTACCCTGGGACACACACACCTGGGAGCAGCCTCCCAGGGGACAAGCCCATCACCAGGGCAGAGGCACTGTCATCCTGGACTGCCTTGTGTGGGGTGGGGGAGGAGGGGATCTGGTGGCCTGGCCAGTGTGTCACCATTGGGTGGGGGTCTGGGACTGGAGAAGCCACAGGCTGATTATCCACAGGGCTTCTGGGCACAGGCTGTGACCTGGGCACCCTTGTGATCCTGCCTGGCTTCCGAAACAAGCAAAAGAAAGGTTTCTCTAGAAACACTCATGTTGAGCTGGCAGTGCCTGCTCTGCTGGTTAGGGTTCCAGGCCTCTGACTTTGCCACCCCCCCACCCCCGGCTCTACCCACAGAGAATGAAAGAGCAGGCCAGGCTCTACTCTCTGGACATCAAATTTATCGACATGGATGTGAGCTACACCTTCCAAAACAATATTATGTTCAGGGAGCGTTACGGCATCAAGTGAGGATGTTGGGCCACTGGTCCTGGGGCAGGAGAGCAGGGGAGCAGGGGTGTGGTGGCCCGGGGATCCTGGGGGAGAGGAGGCATGATGGCGAGGGCTGGACCTGAGGTGGTGAGAGTGGGGCCCGTGCAGAGCACCTGCAGGAGTGGGAGCACACAGGGCTGGGGTGGCCCTGAGGGAGGATGGCTGTGCCCTCAGAAGTCAACAGGCCCCTGCAGGGATGGGAGGGGCACTGGGCAGCAGAGAGCAGGCTGGACCAGGACACAGAAGAATGGAGTGAGAGTCAGATGAGTCAAAATGACACCTCATTTTGATGTTTGTCTACTTTTTTAAACAATTCATATCATTTATAAAAGAAAAGTGGGATGGAACCCACAATTTTATCACTCTGTCCTACATTAGCAATCCTTGCTCCATCCAGTGTCCCACACGCACCACACACTTGACCAGTGGAAGGTGTTTATAGTGAGCCTCATTGTCCCCTTTCCAGGCAGCAAGCCCTCTTCAACGTGCTTGCAGCTTACTCTGTCTACAACACGGTGAGTACCCGCCCCTGGTCAGCCATCCCACAGTGGCCCTGCTTCTTTAGTGGCCTATTGACACCAGTCAGGATGTCAGCTCCCATGGCCACAGAGATGATGCAGGGGGACCTCTGCTCTGAAACTGACATGGATGGCTGGGGTGCAGACCCCAGTTTTAAGGACAGAAATGGCACATGATTCCTGGGCTGCATCAGCCCACGAGCTGATAGCAAGTTCACATGGCCCTAAAAAGCATTGCTGTGGTCACAACGCTTAAGTTTGAATCTTGAAATGCCATTTTATGAATCAGAATCCTAGCAAGGATGAGAGGTCCCAGCAAACCAACTCCTGTGTGGCCCATGGGAGGCAGCTCCCGGCCCCATCTGCTCTTTCTGAAACAATCCCTCAAAGAACACAACCTGAGAGGACCCCATAGGCTGCCCACAATAGGGCCTGGGCCACCCACACACCACCGCCACACAAAAGCCAGGCCCACACAGGCCACAGTCAGCAACCCTCCACCTCCCCTCATAGCAGGACATCCAGACCTTGCTGGTTCCCAGCACCCAGCATGCCTCATCTGGGAAAGGGGGTCTGGGATGGTGCCCAGGCATGAGTGGGAGACCGTCCAGAAGCTGAGGTGAAAGTGCCAGGAAGGGGATGGTGGAGGCCTCTGAAGTGGTCCCAGCAGCCATGTCTGACTCTTGCAGGAGGTGGGCTACTGCCATGGCATGAACCAGATTGTCGCCATCCTGCTCATGTTTCTTAATGAGGAGGATGCTTTCTGGGCACTGGCCCAACTGATGGAAAACAAAAGACATGCCATGCATGGTAGGTGACTGCCACAGAGCACTGGATGTTACTCAGAGTCAGGAGTCTCCCTGCAGAGTTCTCCCAGTTGTGGGGCTGCCAGGGACTGACCTGGTCCATCTCCCCATCAGCAAAGGTCACCAGCTCCCCCCTAGCAGTCTGCGTCCTGTAACCACAGCCCTCAGCGCTGGCCTCATCCAGACCACTCCATCCCTGCTGGTCCCTCTGCCTCTCTTCTGCTGCTACCAGGCCACCTCCAACCCCACCCCAAGCCCCTGATCAGAGGAGGCCCAGGTGGCAGCATCTCCCTGATGTGCCCCCCACCTGACTCCCAGGCCCAGGAAATGTTCATGCACACCCCACCCCCATCCCTTGGGCCACTCCCAGCCACTCAGTACTGGGACCCTTGTCCCCTGCTGTAGCCACAGTTGAGAGAGCCTGTGCCAGAGACAGATGCCTGCCTGATGCTCAGCACTGGGCACCTGCCAAGCTGGGCCTCAGTGAGCAGGTTCTCAACCCTGGGCCACCCCAAGCCTCAAAAGCAACCAGTCCTATCTGGGAAGAGCCATCCAGCCAGGCTGGAGTGGGCCCTGCACACCGGGGACACTGTGCAGGGAGGAGGCCCTGGGTTCCAAGGGCACATAAGCCCCTGCCAGGTACACCTTTGACTTTTTTGGGGTGATTCTTGCGTATTCTCAGGCTTCTTCACTCCGGGGTTCCCGAAACTGCAGAGACTGCAGGCCCATCATGATAAGATTCTGGAAAGGACGCTCCCCAAGCTGAAGCAGCACCTGGTGAGTAGAAGCAGCCCTCACATGGCCTAGCCTGCCTGCACTTTCATGTTCTTGGCCTTGGTGAGGCCAGGCCTGAGCTGGGGTCCACTGGCCAGGGGGGTGGCTGCATGGGGCCTCTGGGGGGGAGGTTTGAGGCCAAGCAGGCCAGCCCCGATCACTTGTACCTCTGTCAGGACAAGGAATACATGTCCACAGCAATTTATACTACGCCATGGTTTCAGCGCTGCTTTATTGACCATGTAAGTGTGCCCAGGGAGACCAGTTCCCTGAGGGGCATCCCAGGGGAAGCCCAGAACCCTGGGGAGGGGGGAACTGGGGTCCTTGGGCAAACCGTCTTTCCCTGGGCTCCTGGAGGGAAGGCTGGGTCAGCCCAGGAGGAGGGCAAGCCCGTGCCCACCCTGCAGTCAGCCCCAGGCTTCTTGGAGGTGCTCCTGTGGAGCCTGGGGCAGTCTTTTATCTCTAGGTCAGCAGATGTGCAGGCCAGGCCCTTAGGACCCCAGGTGGCCTGGTGGGGACCTCTTCAGTCCACTCAGCTAAGAGCTGTAGGGCCTGTTTGGAGGCAGCCTGTGGGACCACAGGACGCAGAGGCAGTGGGGGGCTCCTACCCTGTTCTAGGACACTCCCTCAACACACACCTTGTGCCCTGCTCAATCTGCCCCTCCTGGGCCTGCTGTCCCCACAGACACCATTCTCACTCACACTGAGACTACTGGACGCATACATCCTGGAGGGTGAGCGAATGCTCACAGCCATGGCCTATACAATCATCAAGATTCACCAAAGTGAGTAAGCCTGAGCCTGGGATGCTCAGGCCACAGAGGTGGGCCAGCTGACACACAGGCTGGGTAGAGGCCCTGGGAGAGGTGCAAGAATGGGGCCAGCTGCTGGATGTGACACTGCCTTGGTTCTCCTGGGGCCAGCAGAGCGTGTCTGCTGCCCCCAGGGAAAGGCCCCAGGGTGGGGGCTGAACCTTCCCAGTGGGGCCCCTGTTGGCCTGATGGCATGCTTATCCTCAGAACGCCTCCTGAAGCTGCCCCTGGAGGGATTGCATGAGTTTTTCCAGTACTCGATCTCCAAGCCATGGACCCTGGATGATGACACAGTGATCAAAAGGTTACAAGCCACAATGACTGAGCTGCAAAAGAAGAAATATGGCCTACTCCCTCCAGGTGGGCTCAGCAGGGGTCCCCTCCTGATACCCCTTCCAGGGCAGTGACCCATGGATCATCCAGGGCCTTCCTGCTCCCCCCGTCCACCTGCTCATCTGCTCTGAGGCTCAGCCTGCATGGGTTGGGCCCCAGGGCAGCCTCCACAGATACTGACCATAACCTTCCCAGGCACAAAGGATGTTCTCAGGGTGGGGCCAGGGTGGCCATTTGGGCCACCAGCAGCCCCACCCTGCACAGATCACAGAGCCTGGGGGAGACACTGACCTGGTGTGCTCACTTCCAGCAGAACCTGAGGAGTTCCCCACGAGGCCCCTGGGTCTGGAGCGACCATCCCTGGAACCCAGGCCTTGCCCTATCACTACAAGCATCAAGGAACTCCCTGGAGAGGACGGGCCAGCTCTCCATGGCCCACCTGCCCAGCACCAGCAGCAAAGACCCTCACCCAGCCAGACCTACTTACAGGCTGAAGAGCACCATCAAGAGGGGGCCGTGGCATCAGGATGCCCCCTGAGGGCCCAAGAGTCTCTGAGTCTGTCCTGCCTATTCCCATCCCTCTGCATACCTCAGGACCGAATGTGGCCCTGGAGATGGACCTCCCTTCCCAACATCCCCAAGAACTATGAGTGTCCAGTGAAGTGGCAGGTTGACATCGGGTTTGAGCCCGAGTGTTGGGACCTTTGCCCCTCAGCACGGGCCAAGGTCGCCCTCAGGGCAACACTGCAGGCCTAGCCCTGCAGCCCCACCAAGGCCCCAGACACAAGTCCTTCCTGGGCCCATTGAACATGCAGCCACAGGGCCCAGGACAACCCTCCTGACCCATGACAAGTGCAGCCAATGCCCTTCCTGGGGCAGTGACCACCATGGCCAAAACAGGATATGCTATTTCAACTTCATTAAGATTTGTAATGCTACTCCATCATTTTGCAAATGACCCTTTGACATTATCCATGACACAACAGGCATTTGTGATGAAGTTAAATTTTCCTCAAAAATCCAGTGATTTCTAAGATTTGTCTTTCAAATGAGATGCATCTTGCCACTTGCAGCACTAAGACATTGAATCCCAAATCCCGGTGTTCACCACAGGGTGGCAGAATTCATCTTCTGCCTCAGTCATCCAGCTGCAAGTATTCATAGAGCAGACACTTTGAAAAACATGTAAGCTTTTGTATTAAGGAGCTCCAATGGCAAAGCGTGAATAATTTCCCACTATAAATCTCCTAGAGCTCCTTTCATTTCTTTCTTGTTACTATGAGGCAAGAATGGTAGTGGTGAATTTGGTAGGGTTTGTAACATGTCTCTAATGATCTTGGACCATGGTATTCCCAGAAACTTGCCTGACTGCTCTAAGCCCTTTTGTTTGGCTAAACTGAACAGTTCTACTTGGCTAATTCTATTTCCCATAGCTTGCATAGTCTCTCAAGCTTCTCCCTTTGAGACAGAAACTATTATGAAGTTGTCAATATAATAAAATAACTTACTTTAGGTATGGTCATATATACATTTCTAGTCTAAAAACATGGCAGTACATTAAATCTATATCTTTGGGGGAAAATGGTACAACTATACTGTATTCCTTTCCATACAAAATGAACTATGCCTGATAGTTCTTTGTTTCTAAAAGTTCACCTAAAAGCATAAATGTATGCAAATTGCATTTAACTTTTAAAAGAGTAATGAGTCATTCCAGAAGACAACACAAATTATAATGTTACAATTAAAATCATATAGTGGCTCAGAAATAGATATAGAATGCAAAGGCTTAACAAGATGTAAATTAGCCCAATTTCACATATATATTATATAAGGCTATTTCAATACAAAATATGGAATCTCTACTGTTGAACAATAGGATTGGAAGAACCAAAGACACAGGTTTGATACCTGGCCTGGCACAGTAGATTAAAAGTATTGTTGCAGCTGTGGAGTAGGTTACAACTACATCTCAGATATAATCCCAGGCCTGGACACTCCATATGCCACAAAAAAAATATGTTTCAATTAGGATAATTTTAGTTGTAAATGAAAAAAAATCAAATGAAATTGTTTTTAAATGTAAGGATATTTGTTGGTTGGCTTACCTAACTGCAAACTCCAAAATCCTGGAAAGCCTCAGAATGAGTTGACAAAAATGATCAATTATACTATAATAAAATCCTTTACTTTCTTCTTCTTGTCCCATTTGTCAGTGTTGAATTTAGCTTAAATCTTACACCCTGAGCACTAGAAGGAGTGCAATCTGTAGTAATTCAGAGAAGAGGCTCTTCGTACGACACTAGCAGAGCTAACTGCCCTGAATATTAGGTGGAAAAGGAGATGCTCTAACACAGTGGTGTCAGGAAGAGTATTTTTGAAGAAGTGACTAGACCTCCAGCTAAAGTATGGTGGAGATCAGTTGAGCTGTGGGTGAAAAGTGAAGCCAGAATAGAATTGACAGTGAAGGAAGAAGATGAGAAGTAGAAGGTGCTGCTCTAAGATCAACTGCAGTTCATTCCCCTAATGATCTCTGATAAGTTACCCTCAGAAACAGGACTCTAGGGGTGCCATGCTCACAGTGCATAAAGGAAATGGATTCAAGGGGCATAAGAGGTGGACTATGGTGACTATGGTAATGTATTATGAATCTCCCCTTTAGAAAAGAATCATTTATTGCTCTTATTTCTGGGAAAGCTGTGAGCAGACCACCTCTTAAAGATTTGCATATGGAAATCTTTAAGGTGGAAGTTCCTGAGCCAGCAATCAAACCCACACCATATCTGTGATCTGAGCCGCAGCAGTGAAAACACAGGATCCTTCGCCCAATTTTCCACAAGAGTACTCCCAGGTTGAGGAGTTTTAGTGACCTAAGATGCCACAAATTTCCGGTTGTTTTCTCTAGAGAATTGTGCCCTATGAGGGAGTTAGTGATAGAATTTACTGATGGAATTTTGGACACTCAGCAGTGACAGAGCCAGACAACAGTTGGTAACAGGTAGATCCTGCTGCTCATTGAGTCTATACAGAGCATTTTCTCTGACATAGTGCACAGTGACCATAAAAGTGGATGAAAAAAAATGACCGATATCACATTCTGATCCAAAGCAGCTCTCCTTTCTACAACTTTTGCAAGAATTGATTTTTTTAAGAGGCAAGCAGCTGAATATTATTCCATACCAATGATCTGTGCCACATGACCCAGCAATACAACTGATTGCATATACAAAGTATCTATTTCTCTATTTTTTTCCACTGTCCATCCAGTTCAATTAGTTTATCTAATAATAGAGTGTCTAAATTACTGCAGTATTTCAGACACCATTGCCTTATAAAAGAAATCACCCCCAAACTTAGTGGTTTAAAACATCAACATTTATTACTATTTCAGATGGTTCCAGTGGGTTTGGAATTTGATCAGTTCATTTGGGTACTTCAGGCTCAGCATGTCTGATGAGGCTGAAGTTAGAAATTTGTTAAGGTCTGAGTTCTCATCATGGAACAGTGGAAATGAGTCCAATTCATAAGGATGTGGGTTAGATCCCTGGCCTTGCTCAGGTGTTTCTGTAAGCTGTGGTGTAGGTCTCAGATGTGGCTCAAATCCCAAGTTGCTGTGGCTGTAGCATGGATCATCAGCTGCAGCTCCAATTGACCCCTAGTGTGGGAACTTCCGTAGGCTGCAGGTGTGGCCCAAATAAATAAATAAATAAATTGGGTGAGGCTGAAGTAATCTAAAAAATTATTTATTCATACACCAGATGTATAGGCTGGAAAGCTTTGAATAGTGGAGACTGAAAAAGCTGTTGCTTCTTAATATAAGGGTGGGGGCACTAATAGAATAGAGCTACCATTTCCATGTTTGCTTAGAGGAAAGGCCATGTGAGGGCAAAGTGAGAAGGCAGCCATCTACAAGCAGGGAAGACAGGACCCACTAGAGGCCAACCCTGTTATCGCCACCTTGATCTTGGAGGTCCAGCCTCCAGAAATGTGAGAAAATAAATGTCTGTTGCTTAAGTTTCCCAGTCAGTAGTATTTTGTTGTGGAAACCCTAGTTAATAATCTGACAATGATGATGACAATGATGATGGTGATGATGAAATGTAATCTGAGTTGGTGACAACAGAAGGATGAATGACTCACCAGATGTGATTCAGAACAATCATGGCTCTTCATCCAGTCATCAAAGGTGGATCATTTCCATATCCATAGATTTTGAAATAAATAACAGATATTTTTGAATAAGAAATCTGGAATATCACCCAAAATAAGTGATGTAGTATTTCAACCTACCCTTCCTCTGAGAAATCTCAGAGCATTTACCAAAGGAACTGTGCTCTGTGCAAATGCAAATACTCAAATCATTCAGGAGATTCCATGAAGTATGTTCTAAGTTAACACTCACTCATAGGTGGCAGAATCCTCACTGGTTGTTGACCTGAAACAAAAAGAATGCTGGATATTTTTTTTTTTTTTGCACAAAGATGCGTGTATTTGGCATCAGCAAGAATTTCAATTTGAGGCCTGAAACCATGACCAACTATATGCAATCTCCATCAAGGCAAGAAAAGGAGAATGGTTTACAAAGGATAAAAGAGAGTTTGGAGAGTTAAGTAAATAAATAAAAGAGCCCATGGCTCTTCACTGGCTGAACAACTTGCAAGGAAAGAAGTGTTTCTTATTCCTACTGGGCTCTGGTATGTTACAGGGCATAAAAGTTCTTCCTTCTGGTCTCCCAATTCCACTTAACTGAGTTTATGTTAATTAATTTTTTAATAAAGGGAGAGAACATTGATACAGCACTCTCATAGTGGACCAGTTCTTCACATCTAGTAGACTATGTGTTTTCTTCAGAGGGCATCAATTTCCATCTTGGGTCCCAGATGCTTGAGTAAATTTATTGTTGTAAAGGACTGAGTAGAAACATTTGGAACAAACCTCCTTTTCCAAAATAGGAAAAAGCAGCACCATATACTTGTGCTACCAAAGAGTAAGTCCTGTCATATCCCCGCACAATTTACTCTTATGATTTAGGAATAAAATGGAGAGACAGGCTAAATCCATGTGGAAACTGGAAGCTTAAAATCCTGTATCATTCATCTTTTCTTTGTGTGATTTTTCTTTATATGAGAAAAAGCTGGAACACAGAGTCAAAGGATGTGTTTGATTACCACCTTTTAACATCTTTTCCCTATGGGGCAGGTCTCACTTGGAAAATGAGACTCACAAAAGTAATTCTATAGATGAATTGGGTGAAGAAAACAATGGCTTTTGCTGGAATTACTCTGTAACAAGTGAGTACACCAGCAATTCCAGGTAGGGGAAAATAAAAGAGGTTGGGATTTAGGAAATAGTTAACTTTATTCTGTCAGCATCAGAATGTGCAGTTATGGAAATGTTCCTTTCCTTTCCTGTGTCTCAGTTTCTTTTGACGCAAAATAAAGGGAATGAAATCCTCTCATAACCCACTCAATTCCCAATGCCAAAAATTTTATTGCTATTTGTAGATCATATACTGAGCTCCATGTAGGTGAATTCTCAGAAAGTTCATTTATAATATGTTATAAAATAAAGGATTGATATCCTTCTTGTGGTGAATTGTGGCCAGCACTTTGCAGAGATTTCTGATTTTGAAGAACTTTTAAATTAGGAGGCTAAGAGCTTGGAACTGAAACAGCCTTTACTTCCACAACTTACTGGTTACAGCATCCTGGACAAGTGAAATAAATTATTCTAAGCCTCAGCTTTCATCTCTATGTATTGGAAATAATGTATTCATGTCATAAAATTATGTTGAGATGAAATTTGAAAAGGATTGCAAATAATAAGAGATCAGTGCATGATATTTCTTTGTACTAGCAAATTTAGGGCAGATTAGAAATGGACGGGTGAGTAATAAGTAATTAACTGAACTAACAAAGTAAAGAAAATAACCATCTTATTCCAAATTCTCCTGAGAGAAGGGATAGGGAATTCTCAGAAGGAAAAGTTCACATCTTTCAAATTTCCAAGTGTTTGTGTTTGTGTGTGTGTGGTTTTTTTTTTTTTTTTTTTTTTTTTTAGGGCTGCACTAGTGGCATATGGAAATTCCCAGGCTTAGGTTCCAATTGGAGATATAGATGCCAGCCTACACCACAACCACAGCAACACAGGATCCAAGCTTCATCTGGGACCTACACCACAGCTCATGGGAACACCATATCCTTGACCCACTGATCAAGGCCAGGGATTGAAACTGCATCTTCATGTTACTAGTCAGATTCCTTTCTGCTCTGTCACAATGGGAACTCCCCCAAGTGTTGGAAGATAGGGGAGAGAGAGATCTCGGTAATCCAGGAGGCCCATCCAGAAAAATGTAGCCTCAGTTAAAGGCACTCACAGACAAACCACAACAGAGAACCAGGACAATAAACACCATGGCGATCCTTTTTCTTTCCTCCTCACCTTCCCTCTGATATTCAGCTAGTATATTTGGCCAGAAAGTAAGAGACCTTGTTGAAGAAGATCAACAAAGACAGCTGCTCAGTGTCTTGCGCAAAAAGTGAGAGATCTCAGTGGGTGAGAGGAGTATGTCTAATTAACATTCCAATGATGTATTCAATTTTCTGAAGTAAGAGAGTAAATGTACTTTTTGAAGATAGCAAGAAAAACAGAAAATGCAGGGGAAATGAGAGTCTTCCAATTGATTTGTTCGCTAAATTTCATTGAACACTCACATGCATCAGACACTGAAACAAATGCTGGCTATAAAGTAGTGAAGAAGATACAGACCTATGTCTCTTAGATGTATTAAAGTGGGTTTTAGATGGAGGAGGGGGGTGAATGCTTCTGTGTATCAACAGTGCGCTGAAGCAGAGCCAAAAGTTGTATGATTTTTTTTTAAATATTTGTGGAAGAGTTTTCAATATTTCTTATTGTCTAAGTAGCACCCAGGTTTATTACATGATGAGTTCCCATGCCTGGTTTCCCTCCCCAAAGGCACCAGAAGGTGCTGAAGAAGGATTTGAGCATTTCTTGTAAGTTGCAAAATCAGACAGCTTCAAAATTCACTCTTTTTATGAAATAGAAAAAAAAGGTTGCCTACTTCTTCTCTTCTTGTACACAGTGGATGAAAATAGCTTCTATGATTAACATGCTTTAGATTTAACCATAAAACTTAAATATGTACTACACATCACCTTGCTTTTGAAAACACTGTCTTTACAGGTTAATTCCCCACTTCTGAAGTCATCATAGGCATTGAAATGAAAGAAGACAGGATGAATGTGACTGAATTCATTCTAATAGGACTCAGGGCTCTCAGTTGCAGAAAACTCTAATTAGTTATATTGTCACTGTTATGGGCAACCTGCTTACTGGGGTTACTGTCATCGGCACCCAGACTTTGGACTTTGTGGTGTATTTCCTCTTGGCCTTTTGTCTGTGATAGATGCCTGTGATTCCTCTTCCATGATCCAAAAGAAGCTAGTTGATTGGTTCTATTATTCAAAAGCTGTCTCCTTCAGTGAAACTTTTCTTTTTACCTAGCTGTATACTATGCCTGAGTATAAAATCACTTTGTTCTCAGAAAGCTTTATCACCTACTAGTTCTAGGATAATGTGGAATATGATATAGAAAGAATATACTTGCCAGCATGCTATTGGCACATAACTGATATACTTATCCAAATGTTATGAGAATTCTTATTTTGTAGGAACAAGTTCTCAGGGATTATAAAAATTAATTATAGGCATTCCCATGATGACTCAGTAGTAATGAACCCAACTAGTATCCTGGCCCAGAATTTAGTGACCTGGCTTCTTTTTTCCCTTTGGCAAATTTGCATTCCCTGTCTTATATTCCTTTGTTATAAATTATGAATGTAATTACCCATTTTTCTCTTCTATTTGGATATTGTATGATTAAAATTAAATGACTGAAATTAATGCATTTTATAATCTCTAAGCATAATTGAAGAATAGAACTATTTTCATCATTATCATGTTAAGAACACAATTGGCACAATGAAGAACTACTTTAGACAAGTACTATAGAGGGGCAGAGCAAGATGGTGGAGGAGTGAAAGGTGCACTCACCCTCTCCCACAAACACATCAAAAAAAAAAAAAAAACCAAAAACCACACATCTATATGTAAACTGCTTGCACGGACTTCAGCTGAATGCTGGCAGAAGAGCTTAAACCTCCAAAAAGAGCAAGAAACTCTTGACATAACTGGGAGAAGAAAAGAAAAAAAAAGAAAGAAGGAATCAGGATGGCATTAGCATTCCAGAGAGGCAGCCTTGAAGGAGAAAAGGAAACCACACCCTGGGAAGCTACCTCACTGATGGAAAGATCGGCCAAGCCAGAGGGACCTCAAAGTCACCAAGAAAAGTTCAGCAGCAGGACTGAGAATAGCAACACAGAGCAAAAGCCACACAGATCATCTGAACCACCAGCCCAGACACTACAGTCTGATATGCTCATGGTGGGGGCTGGATGTTAAGCCTTAGACTCCAGAGGTCAGTCCCCAGGAGAGGACTGGGGTTGGTGGTGTGGGGACAGCCTGAGGGGCTAAGGAGCAGTGCACCAAGGGCAGGAGAGCAGTTCAGCACAGGCTTGGGAGTGGGAAGCCACAGTAGAGGGAACTGGGGAGAAGGTCAGGACATGTAGGAGAGGCAAGGCACCATTGTTGGGGAGGCAGAGAGGAAGAGGACCAGACCCCCATAGGAAATTCCTTGAGCCAGAGCCTGTGTGTGTGCCTGTGGGCTCACAGAGGGTGGGGCAGTTCTGGCACAGGCTACAGGGGTCGAGGAGCTGCTTGCTAGTCTGCAGCAGACCAGACAGCTCTGGCTCAAGCCACCCATGGCACAAAGCCACTTGCTACTTGTGGCACACCAGATGGCTCTGGTGTAGGAAGCCTGCATGTTGGGGCCACTTGCTAGTCTGTGGCCTACTGGGCACCTCTGGCACAGGCAGCCTTCAGCGTGAAGCCCTTCACTAGTCTTCAGGAGACCAGACAGCTCTGGCTCAGACTGTGCATGGCAAGAAGCCTCTTGCTCCTATATGAGGGATTGGGCATTTGTTCAAGCTACTGGTGGCCAGGCACCTCTACTGTGGGTTAAGGGCATCAGGGGGCAAAGTGTGACACAGTGCCCACCAAGCACCCTACACTGTTCCTCTCACTCCCCTGGGAATACATCTGCCCTGCAGCTGCCACTGTCAATCACTCTGAGTGGAACCCAGACACTTGGTCACTGTCCCTTCCCTAGACCATACAACTAGGAGCAGTGGGTGCAGCACCTCCTGTGTGGTCTAAGTGGAACAGGGGGCTCCTTGCATGGCCTGCAGGAGGTGGGGGCAAACCACCACAGTTATCCCTGACTCTAGAGGTGGGTGTGGCCCACTGCCATTGAGGATACCTGAATAAAAATCACTTGCAGCCCCAACCACCTCAGAGGGCACCACAGAGAAGGACATTACGATGGAACACCACTTGTTATTGCTCTCGCTCCCCTGGAAGCAAACCCGCCTTGGTGCTGCCACTGCCAAAGGCTCTTGGCAGTGCCCAGATGCTTGATCACTCTACCTTCCCAGCAATATGCAACTAATAGCAGATTGTGCAGCACCTCCTGTGGGGGCTAAGCAGGATGAGGTGCTCCTTGCATGGTCTATAGGAGGTAGGGGCAAACCACCACAGTTATCTCTGGCTCCAGAGGTGGGAGTGGCCTGGCACCACTAGGGGTCTGAGAACAGGCACCACTTGCAGCCCCAATCACATCAAAGGCACCCAGAGGAGGGCACTGTGACCAAACACCATCTGTTGGTGCTCTCACACCCCTGGGAACACACTGGCCCTGCTGCTGCCACTGTTGAATGCTCCAAGAAGTACCCATATGCCTGATCTCTGTCACTTCCCAGGATCCTGCAACTAGGAACCAGTCTGTGCAGCACCTCCTATGTGGGCTGAGTTGGGTTGCTTCTTGCATGGTCTACAGGTGGTGGGGGCAAACCACCACAGTTATCACTGATTCTAGAGACTGTCATGGCCCACTCCAACTAGGAGTCCCTAAATAAGCACCACCTGTGGTTCCAATCACCTCAGAGGAGGGCACTGCAATTCAACACTAGCTGTTGTGGCTCTCACTCCCCTGGGAACTCATGCACCTGCTGCTGCGACTGCCAAATGCTCTGGTCACCTTGTAGATCAGCCTAGAGCTCATTATCACTTCCCAGGGCCCTGCAACTAGGAGTAGCCAGTGCCACCTTCCTGCAGGTCCTTGCTGCTGATGAGAGACCAGCAACCAGGCACAGACTACTGGCCCTACCCATTGCCTCCTCCTCCCTGAAAACACACTGAGCATCCTGGGGAGAGCAGCCTGCTCACACTGAAGAGAGAGACAGCAAATAATCAAACTCCTACACCAAAAATAAATAGTAACCCCCCCAAATACAAAGGGGTGCACTTGCAGAAAAGTAGCCTTATGAGACTACAGTTTGGCATCCCCAAACTCACAGAAAAAGAAAAACACAAGGAAGATGAAGAAGCTCAGTAACCACTGCCCTTAGAGAGGAACTAAAAAATATAAGGATCCAAGAATAGCTAGAAAATTCATTTGCAGAGATGGAAACTGAGCTAAAGGCAATAAAAAGAAGACTGAATAATGCAGAGGAATGAATTGGAAACTTGGAAGATAGAATAATGGAAACCACCCAATCAGGACAGCACACAGAAAACCAAATGATTAAATATGAGAGCCATATAAGAGATCTGTCAGATAATATAAAGCAGGACAATCTATGTATAATAGGAATTCCAGAAGGAGAAGAAAAAGAAAAGGGGATTGAAAATATATTTGAAGAAATTATGTCTGAAAACTTTCCAAATCTAAAGGAAAATGATATCAAGATACAGCAAGCACAGAGGGCCCCAAACAAGTTGAACCCAAACAGGCCCACACCAAGACATACTATAATAAAAATGTCAACAGTTAAAGAGAGGATTCTAAAGGCAGCAAGAGAAAAGCAAAGCATTAATTATAAGGGAACCCCCATAAGGCTATCAGCTGATTTCTCTAGAGAATCACTACAACCCAGAAGGGAGTGGCAAGATATATTTAAAGTGCTGAAAGGGAAAAATTTGCAACCTAGAACACTCTACCCAACAAGAATATCATTTAAAATAGAAGGGGAAATAAAGAATTTCTCCAACAAACAAAAGCTAAAAGAGTACAGCAATACTAAACCTTTCTAAAAGAAATTCTGATAGGGCTTCTCTAAATAAAAACAAAAAAAGTAAGAAATAGAATGGAGGAAACCACAAGTGGAATGCAATCACTTAAATAAGCCAGGATACAGATCTAAATATGAAGATGGTCAATAAATAGGTAAATAAATAAAAAAGACATGAAAATTTTACAATGGGGGAGGGAAAATAAGAAAATAAAATTCTTTTTTATTTTTATTAAAAAAATTTTTTTTTGTCTTTTTGCCTTTTCTAGGGCCACTCCCATGTCATATGGAGGTTCCCAGGCTAGGGGTCTAATCGGAGCTGTACCCACCAGCCTACACCAGAGCCACAGCAATGCCAGATGCAAGCCTTGTCTGCAGCCTACACCACAGCCAGATCCTTAACCCACTGAGTGAGTCCAGGGATCAAACCTGCAACCTCATTGTTCCTATTTGGATTCATTTCCACTGAGACATTATGGGAACTCCTCTTTTTTTTTTTTAATTAAAAAAATTATGTGTTTGAGACCATATAGCTATCAGGCAAAAGCAAACATATACAGGAAGGGGTAAACATACCTAAGAAACAGGGCAACCACAAATCAAAACTGAACATCATATTCAAAAAAACTGAAAAGAGAAGTACTCAATCATAAAATAAATGGAAACCATCCAACCAAAAAAAGAAAGGAAGGAAAGAGAAACACAGAGTCAACTGGAAAACATGGTCTAAAATGGCAATAAATACATATCTATCAATAATCACCTTAAATGTCAATGGATTGAATACTCCAATCAAAAGAAACAGAGTGGCAAATTGGATAAAAAAGCAAAAACCTTCAATCTGCTGCCTTCAAGAGACTCATCTTAGGGCAAAGGACACATATAGATTGAAAGTGAGTGGATGGGAAAAGATAGTTCATGCCAATGGACATGACAGGAAAGCAAGAATTATAATACTCATATCAGACAAAATGGACTTTAAAATGAAGGTCATAAAGAAAGACAAAGAAGGACACTCTTTAATGGTCAAGGGATCCATTCAAGAAGAGGATATTACAATCATCAATAGATATGCCCCTTATGTAGAAGCACCCAGATACCTACAACAAATACTAACAGACATAAAATGAGAAATAGATGAGAATACAATCATAGTAGGAGACTTCAACACCCCACTCACATCAATGGAGAGATCTTCTGGACAGAAAATCTTAATAAGGCAACAGAGATCCTAAATAATGCAATAGAAAAGTTAGACCTAATCAAAATTTTCAGGACACTACATCCAAAAAAATCAGAATATACATTCTTTTCAAGTGCACAGGGAACATTCTCGAGGATAGATCACATACTGGGGCACAAAGCTAACCTCAACAAATTTAAGTGTATAGAAATTATTTCAAGTATCTTCTATGACCACAATGGCATGAAACTAGAAAGCAACCACAGGAAAAGAAATGGAAAAAAAAAAAAAACAAACACAGGTCATGGAGACTAAAAAACATGCTACTAAAAAAAAAATGAGTCAATGATGAAGTCAAGAAGGAAATTAAAAAATACTTCAAGACAAATGATAATGATGATGCAACCATTCAAAATCTGTTGGGTGCCACAAAAGCAGTGCTTAGAGGGAAATTCATAGCGATACAGGCCTTCCTCAGAAAAGAAGATCTCAAATTGACAGCTTAACCCATGTCTATGTCTAATCACTTCTGATGAATCTATACATGTATGTGCAACCAGGTCAACACACTGTACAGTAGAAAATTGACAGAACACCATAAACCAGCTATAAATAAATATATACAAACATATTAAAAAATAGAGAAGTACTATAAACTTTACCTGATGTGAAGTGCCAATATTTCAATAGGGTTTATAATTATCACTTAATTTATATTTGAAAACAATATTTAAAATATTTGATGCATGCATGTTTGACCAAATAAAAATTAATTATTATAATAACATTTAAAAATCAGGGCATTTCCCTCCTAAATGTTTAATTTCGACAACACTAGATATTCAGACTCCATAATAAGCTCATGTGTATCAAAAACCTAAATTCATAAGTGGTTAACTGGTTTTTTTTCCTTGTCATATTGTTTTTGTATTTATGAAAACTCAAGGAGACATTCAAAATTACATTTGAATGTTATAAAAGTTCTCATGTACTGTTCATTTCTCTTATATGGAATGATTGTGTTGTTGGCAAGGTCTGCTAATGCTGACAAAATACCCCTGAGGTCCAATTAGCCTCAGTTAAGAAACTATAGCATTTTCCCTGCAAGCAGGGTATGTGGTAGAAAATTTTTTTGTCTTTTGTCTTTTTAGGGCTGCATCCACAGCATATGGAGGTTCCTACGCCAGGGGTCTAATCTGGGCAGTTGCTGCCAGCCTACACCAGAGCCACAGCAATGCCAGATTCGAGCCACCTCTGCAACCTACACCACAGCTCATGGCAATGCTGGATCCTTAACTTTTGTGTGTGTGTGTGGTAGCACTTTTAAGACTTATCCAGTGATACCACTTATAAATCAACAAAGAAACATGGAAGCTGAGTTGTAGTTGGAATTTGTAATCTTACAACCTCTTTCTTGGGGAACTAGCAGCTGCCTGGGGTCCTGGCCAAGGAGTTATGTCAGACAAGTTTGTAGGTGAGATTTTTTTTCCAGAACTTGTATAATTATAGACTCTCATCTTTAAATAAATCTTACACATCAGGAAATCACCCTTCATCCTCACCCATCTCACAGTTAAATCCCTTCTTCAGTACACAAAGTATCACAAGCTATAGACGCACGTACCATACTATCAACTTAGAGGCAAAAATAATTTTGGGATATTTTTCCTTATTGACATAAATTTAAAATAGACTATAATAAAATTATGTATAATTAAATTAGTCAGAATAATGCTATAAAATTTGCATCCAAAATTTTCCTCATTTAAGAATACTACATAAGAATGTTCTTACATTGCACAATTTTTAAAACATCTGTTAAAAACTGTACATTAATCAAAGAGAAACACTGTTTTAATTATCCATTTCTCTATTCTTGAAGAGTCAATGTTTCTAAATTTTCACCAGCTCTTAATGATTGTGTTGACATATATGTGAGTAGTAATTTTTCTCTTTTAATAATTATTTCTTTAGGGTTTATTCCTAGATGTTATATTATAGATACAAAGAAAAACAAAAAGGTAACTTATATTTCTTAGTGGTTACTTCTAAAACACTTTTCTTAATTATGTCTAACACTTACTTAAAGTTAAGTGGTAGTAAAATTACTTACTTTATGTACACAATACTCTTTTCTCATCTGTTAGGCAAGCCCACCTCAGAATAAGGGAATGCAACAGAGCCACAGCACTTCATTCCCATACATGTAGAATTTTCATTTTGGATAATTAAAAAACAAAGCTCTTGGCCATCATGGCACAGCAGAAATGAATCTAAATAGGAACCATGTGGTTGCAGGTTTGATCCCTGGCCTCGCTCAGTGGGTTAGGGATCTGGTGTTGCTGTGAGCTGTGGTGTAGGTCACAGGAATGGCTTGGATCTGGTGTTGCTATGGCTCTGGCATAGGCCAGAAGCAACAGCTCTGAGTAGACCCCTATCCTGGGAACCTCCATTTGCTGCAGGTGGGGCCCTAAAAAGACAAAGAAAAAAAATTAAAATAAAAAATAATAATAAATAAAAAATAAAGCTCTTTACCCATATATCTTTGATGGTAAATACATATTTTCGTAGAATGCATTTTATTTTATTTATGTCTCCTTTTCTCCTTTTTAGAAAATTAACATCCACAAATTTCTCATTCTATTAATAATACATTAGCCTGTAAGCAGAAATGATGGAGGATGGATGTTATGGGAAGATGAGAGAAGAAGGCATGAGATGCATGTAGCAGAACTATAAAAGAGTCGGACTATCATTCATATGGGTGGATGTCTTGCTGATGTTTAGTAATGAAATTTCAGACATTCAGGGCATTTAATAGGCAGACTCTTCAGGACTTTGTATGAACATACACATAGTAAGCTTCCAATAATTATTTGTAGAATGAGTGAATTTTAATAGATATTTAGAGTAGGTAATACATTTTATACATGTTTGTGTTAGTCTGTGTATATATGTATAGTAACTTATCTCTCTATCTTACATAGAAGACTAAATCTATCCTCCAAATTAATTTATATTTCTAAAACTTTGAAAATAGGAGTTCCCATTGTGGTGCAGCATAAATGAATCCAAGTAGGAACCATGAGGTTGCAGGTTCAATCCCTGGCCTTCCTCAGTTGGTTGCCATCAGCTCTGGTGTAGGTCGCAGATGTGGCTTGGATCTGGCATGGCTGTGGCATGGGGCAGCAGCTGTAGCTCTGATTAGACCCCTAGCCTTGGAACCTCCACATGCCATGGGTACAGTGCTAAAAAGCAAAAAATAAATACATACATACATACATATATACATACATAAGTAAACTCTGAAAATGAAGATTTATTTTGCTTGATCTTTCAGTAGTGAACGCCTATGTAAGAAGTTCTTTCTTTTTTCTTTTCTTTAATTTGTATGGCTGTGCCCGCAGCATGTGCAAGTTCCTAGGCCAGGGACTGAATCTGAGAAACAGCTATGATGCACACCACAACTGCAACAAAGTTTGATTTTTAACTCACTTCCCTAAGCCAGGGATGAACCCACACCTCCAGAGCAATCTTAGCTGCTGCAGTAAGATCTTAACCTAGTTTGACACAGCTGGAACTACAAAAAGAGTTTTTTAAAAGTTTATTTATTTATTTTTTTAACAAGTCCACAGGAGTTCCTGCTGTGGCACAGTGGAAAGCATCCAACTAGTACCCATGAGGATGCGTATTTGATCCCTGACCTCTCTCAGTGGGTAGGGGATCTAGCATGGCCATGAGCTGTAGTGTGGGTCACAGATGAGGCTCTGGTCCTGCATTGCTGTGGCTGTAGCATAGGCCAGCAGCTACAGCTCCAATTTGACCCCTACCCTGGGAACTTCCATGTGCCACAGGTCCGGCCCTAAAAAGCAACAACAACAACAAAACAAACAAAAAAGCAATCTACAGAATCTATATATTTACTGACTAGGACTATTTTGAATTGTATGTGGAACATAGTTTTGAAGAATAAAAATATCAATTAACAAAACACTAATTATCTAGAGTAAATGAGCAAGTACTTAGGTTTTCCATGTGGCAATTAAATATTTTCATAAAGAATGTCAGAAAGTATTAAAGGGTGGAGAGTTTCCTCTCAGTGTTCATTTATGCTTCTCATAATGTGGAGAGAAATGATAAACAGAACAGAAGAACTAGGGCATTTGAATTTCCCCCCAGGTTTATGGTCTGGAGAAGCAGTCTTATTCTTACCCATGGAGAATGGCAGTCCACTAAGCTTTTACTCATCACCTAATTAGGTTCAGACACTGCAGACATCATGCAGGCACTAGAGTAAGTGAGGAAAGATATCTGAATAGTTTTGTGTTCTGGTGGGTACCATGGAGCGTGTGTCGCCAATGACTTATATAGATTTCTGGAAACTCTCTGCTTGTAATAGGTAGAAATAATAATTTCTTTCCACATTTAGAGTTGAGAGCTCAAAGGTCAATTCTCATGGAAGAGAGAATAATTCTTAAGTCTGTGGGGCAACTCCTCAGTTTATAAAATATATTTGAGGATTACAATGTGTAAGCCCACAGACACAGGGGAGGTTCAGAAACACGGGACACTGAGATGGCTTGGCAAAGTCACTTGGACTTAGAAGAAGGAGGATAAACCTCATCTCCTGTAGTTAGCACAGTGTTTTCTCATTAAATCACACATAAAATAATTCCCCATAGAAATTTCTCTGGTGACAGGTACTAGGTACTCAAGCAAATCACACTGTGGCTTGGCTTTCACATGGACTGCTCTCATCGGACACCTCAGATGCAGACAGACATGCCCTCTCACAACCTCATCAATAGGAATGCCCAGGGCACAAGGGTCTGTGCCCCCTATGCCTGACTGGGTACCTAACAGCTGTAAAAACACTGACACCAGCCCTCCCCAACCATAAAGAAAAGCAATTATGAAAAATGCTCTGATTCTTAAATCCTATCAGTTGCCATGAAAGTTAATTTCTGAAAAAGTTACACAGCATAGATGGCATCTGCAAACAAAGCACAAACACTTTTCAAAGACATAGCAGCACTGCTAAGAACCAGAGTGACACTATTTAGTCACATTCCCATGTCCCTTCTGTGAGACCCACCAGTCACCCAGGCAGACAAACAAGAAGTGAAATCCACTTTTGACAATAACTTCTAATTCTTATCAAATTAAAACTCTATTCAACTGCAGAGCCATCAACAAGAGCTGGGTCACGGTAGAAGCATTCAGAAACTTTGAGATCTCTCTGGCTCTGAGGCCGAAATCAATTCTCTGCAGGGGGATTCTTCTTGCCCAAGGATGCCAAAGGCTCTACTCTCTTGCTGAGCCTCCACCTTGGGTGGGTGAGCTCCTCCTTGCTGGGTAAGATGATCCAGCTATTCCAAGCAATGAGCTTAGTTCAGCAGGCATCCTGGATCCCACTGCTGGGAAAGCTGACCCCAAGTGCCTGAATCTGAGTCTGTTCCTCTCCAATGGCAAAGGCTGAATTCTCGAGGAAGACTGAGAACACCTCTCAGGACATGGGGTGGGATTGGGGGCTGTCCGTGCGCTTCAGTGACTGCCAGCCACACCCCCACCCACCCTTGACTGAGTGAGAAGACCATCTGGAAACTCCAACACTGCAAACAAGCTCCGTATGTGTGACCAAGTGGGACAGTGAGTAGCTCACCAATTCATGCTCAGGGAATCACTGCCGACCTCTGGTTCCAATGACATGGACACCCAAAGTCAAGGTCCCTTACATATCAGCATCCAAAGAGGGCCGGAGGCTCCCCCTATCCCCCACCATGGCAACAGAAAGAATCCTGCCAGCAGGTGAGTCCTGAGAAGAGCACAGTCTGGGAATCACCTCCCAGGGGATCTGTGTGGCATTTGTGGATAAGCCAGAAACCAGTATTCAATGTCACATAGTGGACAGGGCTGTGGATGCTGAGTCTCTGTGGTGTATATGCCAGCCATGCACAAAGAAATATCCTGCTCCAAAAAATGCCAAGAGGCCCCTACTGAGAAACTTCTAGAAGGAGCAGAAGCTTGGAGGTCAGAAAGGCTTGGGTTTATAACCCAAATGCATGACTCCAGCCTTGTTATCCTGGGCAAACGTCCCAACCCAGCAGTCCTGTTAATGTGACAGAAACTATGGCAACTACGTAACTTGTAGAGACATTTTATAAATAAGGTAGAACATAGATAATAGTACGGTTATGGATTGAACTGGGTTCCTCCAGAAGAAAAGAATTCTTGCCCCTTAAGGAGCTCTGATCTTAGTGGACTGGGATGGTCACTTAAGGATCAGGAATTGCTATGAGCTGTGCTGTAAGTTGCAGATGTGGCTTGGATCCCTTGTTGCTATGGCTGTGGCCTAGGCCTGCCACTGTAACTCCCTTTCAACCCCTAACCTGGGAACTTCCATATGTCAATAAATAAATAAATAAATAAATAAATAAATAAATAAAAAGAATTAAGGAACCCCTCTTGACATCTCAAATCCCTGTACCCTAGCCCACCTTGAGACTTGCAGACTGCTTGACCTCCTCCATCTCTCACAGGTCCAACTCCCTCTCACCTTGCCCATCACAAGAGTCTGGTCTAGGACTGCCTGCACCACCTCCTGCCATCCTGCCCACTTCCACAAAGTCACCAACAAAGGTATGACAACTCAATCTTTCAACTCCACAGGTAAATACACTGACAACTAAGGTCCAGGTCCTTTGTTCTGTATTCCCAGTAGATGCATTTCTCCCCATTTGAGTAGTGGGTGCCAGTAACTGTCAACACCAGTCACATGGGTCCTCTTTGATGCAGACAAGAACTGGTGGGGCAGGTACTACTGTGCCATCTTGTAGACTCCAATGGAAGGAAAGGCATAGCAAGACCAAATTGCTTCCAAGGGCACACAGCTGTTGGCCACTGAGGACAGGAATCAAACCCACACTGGCTGACTTCAGAGATGATGAAGTTACATGGCAACCCTACAGCAGCCTCTCACTTACCAGGTTGTATTAAACAGACATTAGGCTTGATATAGTATAGTGGACTCACAGTGGCCACAAACTCTGCAAAGTCACTCCATCAAGACATGGAGCCTTATTTCCATCTACTTGAATCTTGGCTGGGTGAGCAGCTAGTTTTGTCCAATAGGATGTGGCAGAAATGAAGCCAGGCAACTTCTGAGGCTGAGCCTTTGGAGAGCTGTGGTTCCCATCCCCCTCTCAGAACAGCCCACTTCTTGGAAGCCAGGTCCCACATAAGGGGTCTTTCACTCCAGGCCCTAGAGGGCCATGCACAGAATCAGCAGGGACAGCCAGGACTTCTAGAGGGGGCTGAATACCAACAGTTCAGCCCACAGAGTCCCAAGACAATAAAACTTTTTTTTTTTTTTACTTTTTTTCCTCCTTAAAAGGTACTTTATTTATTTATATTTATTGAACTATAGTTGATTTACAATGTTTTGTTAGTTTCTGGTGTATGGCAGCTATTCTTTTTCAGATTTTTTCCCATTATAGGTTATCAAAAGACAATGAATATAGTTCCCTGTGCTATACAGTAGGACCTTGTTTATCTATTTTAAACATGGTAATTTGCATCTGCTAATCCCAAACTCTTTAAGTTATGCCCTCCTTCCCCTTTGGTAACTATAAGTTTGTTTCTTATGTGTGCGAGTCTGTTCTTTTCTGTAAATAAGTTCATCTCTATCATTCTTTTCTACATTCCACATATAAGTGGTATCATACTTGTCTTTTTCTGTCTAACTTCACTTAGTATGTCGCTTCAAATAAAACAGTTATTGTTTTAAGTCCCTAAATTTTAGGGTTGTTTTTCTCAAGCAGGGGTTGATGACAGGAGAGCATCACAGCTCTGCTTCTCAGCTAGACTGAGGTTTGCTCCAAGGATGGGGGTGGGGTGGGGTGGGTCTGCCCCTGCTAATTGATGGGCAGCCCTGGCCACTGAGCACAGTCTTCAACTACTTTGCCCTGGGAGAACAAACAAGAATTTGATGGATGTCCCACCACCTCTGAAGCTGCAACAGGACCAATGATACACAGGTGGGGAGTTCCTCAAAGTGTCTTCAGAACAGGAGGAGAGCACCCCCACCACCACCTGTGCTTGGACCCTTCACCCCTCCCCTACCCTGAATCAGCAAAATGACCCAGAAAAGCACCCCCAGCTCTCCACTCCCCAGAACACATGATTCCACCTCAGGCTAAGGGTTTCCAACCATGACCCATGAGGGTCCTTCCAAAAACAGATTCTTTCCCTCTGGGGAGGGGGAAGTCTGTACAAGGGACAGGAAAACAGTTCATGATCAGAGGTGACATAGGAGGAAGCACAGGGATGTGAATCATTGGAAGATGGAAATAACTTCAGCCAGGTGAATCGCCTTGACAACCAGGTAGAGCAGCAGAGACAATGTGTGAAAGTCAAATGGACTGGGTGTGGGCATGGGACACACAATGCTGGTGCCCAGTGTCCTGTCTGATCCTATATCCTTGAGCAGTGCCCACTCTCACTGGCTGACCACCTGTGTGCTCTGACAGTGGGCTCACTAACGTGAACAGGACAGTGTCCAGATGGTGCTCAGGTCTACTCTGACCTTTTCTCCAGTGGGAGGGGGTCACTGCCTCAGTCCATCAGGTGATAAGAGTTAAGGCAGGTGCTGCCAACCCTGGAGTTCTTGGAGCACAGCTTCCACCTGGATGAAGCTTCCACCTGAGCATGACAGCCCATGCCAGAACCCAGTGACTCAGAGGGAAGAGGATAACAGAGTCCTCCCAGCCCCTAGACCAGATGCTTTGGTTGGGCCTGAAGCCATCAACCATACAGCTTTCCCAACATCCCTATTCCAGGTCTCTGTTTCCAAGCCTCCTCTTGGACTTGCTTTACTCAGGTGAGAACACACATCTTAGAGTTTGGAAACTGAGACCTCTTTTAGTAAAGGAAGAAATTTTAGAGAAAAAGGAAAAGTGGGATGATGAATGAGGAGATAAATCAACAAGCAAAAAGCCTGCAGGAAAAGCAATGATCTGGAAGATGAGGGCTCAGGTACAACCCACACAGCAGAACCAGCATTTGCACAGCACTGCTGAGAATCTATACACAACTTAATTGTATGCAAACAATTTGCACTTTGAGACACTCTGTTAAGTTTTATTATTCATTTCTCACATTTCATTATGTCTTTGTTAATGTCCCACTTTTATCTTTCATATTTTATCTTTTGTGGCAAAATTCCTTACAGCCAATTGGTTAGGCAGAGAAAGTACAGCAAAGATGGTTACAGGGAACATATCTGGAACCACCAGTGTGAGCTCTCACCCAGACTGCTGGCTGGCCAGTCCGCCTGAATGGAACAGGACACTGCTCTGACCTCCCAAGTTGTCCCTGGACCTCCAACCTTCATGACAGTACCATAAATGAAAAGAATCTCGAGGCTTGGGTTAATGGAATAGCTCACACCAGCCTCAATTGGAAAGTCTTGCCTTGATCAGGAAAATTATTCAATCCATTTTTATACTTTCTGCTTTCAGTCCTTACTAGAATGTTTACTTAACCAATGCAAATTGCAAGAAAATCTATACTTAAGAAAATTGGAAAGAGAATTGCAAGGAAATCTTAAACTTAAGACTTTTTCTTTCCTAGGGTTTTGTTATCCAGCCATTAGGAGGTATCAGCTCATAAAGGTAACAGGAAAAAGCAAGCCCCAGAGAACACAATCAAGCCTGTTTAAGTAAGTGCTGTGCAGGGCATCCAGGAAATGGCTTCTCTAAAGTACTACAGCTTCACTGGGAAACAGTCTTTGTCAAAGGTTAGCATCTAGTGCAAACAAAACATAGCCACTTATTCTTCCTTAATATCTTAAAAAATCTGGAGACCTGAACCTGGCTATCTGCTAGGAACTAGGACAAGAAAAAGGGACTAAAGAAATCCTTCTAAAAGTCACCTTGTCAGGTGTACAGAGGGACTGATGTCCTCTGGGTGATGCCAAGAGGTAACCCTGGAGCCAAGGCTGTGCCTAAGCCAGGTGCCTCCATCATGTTTACTCAAGCCTCAAAAGCTGCTGGCATCGGAAATGATGGTGACCATCACAGGAGCCAGCTAGGAGGGCTTCCCATCCACAGACTCTGGGCCACCACATCCACAGCCTTGCAATAATTTCAAGTCAAAGGGAACTTTAGTATTTTACCAGAAGGAGATACCCACTTCATGGTTTGCCTACTGTCTGAAGGGCTAGTCCATATCCCAAAGCAGGAGCTAGAGTGAGACTCTTCCTGATGCCAGGCAGAGGAAGCGCCAGAACCACCACCACAGCAGGGGAGAACTGAGCCTTGGTAATACCTGCCACTTCTCCAGGGTAAAAGGGCACTGCCTGGCTGCCAGGACCAGAGTCCCTATCCAGCTGGCCATCAGCATGCCCCTGCCTCCGGCCTGCCTGTGGTGAACTCTCTGCCTGGAGGTCTCTGTCCCTTTTGGGTCCTTGGTGCCTATATTAGTTAGTTTGGGCTGCTGGAACAAAGTGCCACAGGTGGGGTGACAACAGACCTTTACTGTTTCTCAGCTTGGGGCTGCAACTCCATGGTCAAAGTGTGGGGAGGGTGGTTTCTGTGGGTGATCTGCCTGCCAGGGAAGGACCCACTCAGGCGCCTCCCATGGCTGGTGGATGGCCAACTTCATGTTCACATGGCCTTCGCCCCCTGTGCAAATTCCCCTTCTGAGAAGAACACAGGTCACTTTGGATCAGGGCCCACCCTAATGACCTTGTTTTACCTTAATTTACCTCTTTAAAGGCCTTCCTTCCAAATACAGCCACAGTCTTTGTGTCTGTATGTGTTTTCCCATTTTTTTCACATTTTGATGTTAAAGTACTTGAGGTTCTCTTCCTTAAAACTTTATTGGACTATAGTTTCAGGTGTACAGTGAAGTGAATCAGTTATACAGATACATATACCCATTCTGCTTTCCCATACAGGTTATTACAGCCTACTGAGTAGATTTCCATGTGCTATACAGTAGGTTCTTGTGAATCATCTAACCTATGCAGTAGTGTATATATGTTAGTCCCATCCTCCCAATCCCCTCTCTCTCCTCCACAGATTCCCCTATGGTAACCAGAAGATTGGTTTTGAAATCCAAATACAATCACATTCTGAGGTACTGATGGTTAGGATACTAGCACTTGAATTTGGGGGGACATGGCTCAGCCCACAACATCACTGCTAAGAGCATCATCATTTTATTACAGGGAAATCACAGCACAAAGAGAAGCCCAAAGTCTTAAAAAAGCAAAGGGATCTGCACCAACTCCAGGGTGGGGGAACCAGAAGTGTGGTGTCCAGAGAACTGAAGGGAAAAGCTTTCTTCAGGTGGCCATCAAGGTTGCAGGTCTGTGTGCAGGTGGCTGGGCCTCAGATGTAACTAAGAGGAAGGCAGGCAGGCACCTGTTGGAGTCAGGGCCCAGTGCTGGGGTCAGTACTGAGACCTGACTCAGCCCCTTGCGGGAGTGCAGGAAAGGGGCAGCCAAGTCTGCTGCTGCCCCCACCTCTACCTTCAACTATCCCACGAGTCACCTTAGCCCACATCATCTCTAACCCCAACATTACTCCCTCATTGGCCTCTGAATCTCTTCCTTTTTTAAACTCAAATTTTATTTCAAAAGAATAACCAGAATCAAGCCAGTAAACATGACTTAATTGCTGAATCCAAAGGATGGACCTGGAGGGGCGGGAGGCAGATTTCAAGGTGAGGACCAGTGAGAGAGATACAGGACTCCTGGGCCCATAAAATTATAAGAAGTTGCAGGAAGGGGTGGAGGATCTGATGAAATGGGCATAATGTGTCCTCAGAGCCAAGCTGGAAGTAACTAAAAAGTCTAAGGAGAGCCAAAGAAATTCAAAATAGCACCAAGCAATTAAGGAAATACACTGTAAAACTAAAATTGCAGATTTGAAGCCTTAAGAATCCCCCAGGTTTCTGTAAGGAAGCAGTGCCTTGGGCTGCTGGGCTGCAGGACCCAGCCTTGTAAATAAGGAAGGACTGGCCAGAGAAAGCACCAGGTACAGGCTAAAACACAAGTCATGGTCCCAGCCCCCTGGTGGATGGTCAACCCCAGCCTGAGACTCTGGGTCACACTGCTGTGCTGGTCTGATTCCTTCACTCCAAGAAGCCTTGACGTGACAAAGAAACCAAGGAATTCCCACTGTGGCACAGCGGGTTAACAACCAGTTGGATCTGTGTCCGATTTGATCCCAGTCTGGTGTGAATCGGGCATTGCCACAGCTAGAGCACAGGTCACAGATGCCAAAGCTGTAGCACAGGTTACTGAGGAAAGGGAGGAGCAGGATACTTAGGGGGTTTTGCAACAAGACCAGGTAGCTGGAACATGAAAAGATTACTGTTAATTAAAAAAAAAAAAAAACAGACATTACAAGTTATTGAACTCAGCACTTTTCTCTATATGGGAAGAGGCAAGAGTCTGGGCTGACTGAAATCACTCCCTTGATGGGCACCTCTGCTCTCTGGGGCCAGTGCCCTGCTTTTCTCCATCCTGAGTCCCCTCAGGGTGCACAGTCAGGGTGGCTGCAGTGGCTGAGGGTATGGTGGTGAGCAGCCCCTTCATTGCCATCCTGGCTTCCCTCAGGGCTCACCCTCAGGGCTGCTATAATATGATGGCTTGATGGCCACGGCATCCTTTGTTTACTGATGTGGCAGGAGATATTTTTCACTCACAGTTTCCTGAGTCTATGTTCTCCAGGACAGTGTGACATGACCCTCTGAGTCATTGCATCCTTTGGAGCAAAGAGCTGGACAAGTCCAGATCCAAAACTAAGGGCTGTGCTGCAGGCCATGACCCTCCCTTATCAGGCTGCTGGAGGCCCACATGGGAAGTGCCATGTTCATGGACCACCTTTGTCCCTCCATCTGGGAAAACCCCACCTGCTCAACTGGGCAGGAAATCCGAGGCCAGGACCCTTGTCCACTTTAGACTTGGTCTCCATCCCCCAAAAGCATTTTTTTTTTTTGGTCTTTTTAGGGCCACACCTACAGCAGATGGAAGTTACCAGGATATGGGTGGAATCCTAGCTGCAGCTGCCATATAATTGGAATGATACCCAGGGAGTTCTGGCCAACCAGACACCAGCCCCAGCAGCAGCCATATCAGCATCACCCTGAAGCCTCCATGAGGGAGATGTGAGTGTGCATTCTGGCTTTTCTGTGCTATGAATTCTGCAGATAAGATTTGTGGAGAGGACCCTGGGGCTGCCTACACAATACCCAGGATCCTGTTAGGGTCTCACCAAGCAGAGGGAGCCAGCAACTAGCAGACACCTGCTAAGGAGTCAGAGGAGTCACAGGTCTCATTAGGAGAAGCCTCTGAGAAAGAGCACGGGAAATGGGTTCCGTCTTACTTAGGACCTTGTCTGGAACTCTCCACCCTCTCCCTATCAGCTTTTAACCCTTGCTAGCCCTGGACTGCATCCCAACCCCATCCTGATCCCATCCACAGCTTACTTTTTGTGATTCAGAAAGCTAGGACCAAGCTCTCAGTCCAGCTATCAACCATAAAAAAAAAAAGCTCAATCTATGGAGATCCCATTGTTGCTTAATGGGTTAAGAACCAAACTAGTATTAATGAAGATGAAGATTCAATCCCTGGCCTCACTCAGTGTATTAAGGGTCCAATGTTTCTGCAAGCTTAAGTGTAGGTTTCAGATGTGGTTTAGATTTCATGTTGCTGTGGCTGTGGCATAGGCCAGGAGCTGTAGCTCCAATTTAACCCATAGCCTGGGAATTTCCATATACTGAGGTGTGGCCCTAAAAAAAAAAGCACAATATAAAAGCTGAGATGTATGTTTAATTCGGGGGACTTGGGAGGCCTTAAGGCTGAGAGGCAGCCTCTCAGGCCACCCTGAGGGTGGTTATGAAGAAGTCAGGGAGGAGTCTTTGCAACAAAGACCCAGGAGCTGGAACATCACAAGATTACTGTCAATTAAATGACCTAACCAAAGGAAACCATAAACAAAGGAAAAAACAATCTATGGACTTGGATACAATATTTCTGAATGATGCAACTGACACGGGTCAATTTCTGAAATATACAAACACCTCATACAACTCAAGAACAAAACAAACAACCCAACCAAAAATGTGCAGAAGTCCAAAACAGAAACCAAAAATGTGCACAAGACCTAAAAAGACATTCCTCCAAAGACAGATGACCAAAAGGCCTCTGAAAAATTTTCAACATTGCTAATTATTAGAGCAATGCAAATCAAAACTACAATGAGGTACCACCTCACAGGGGTCATTAACAAGTCTACAAATCACAAATGCTGGGGAGAGTGGGGAAAAAAATGAACCCTCCCACACTGTGGGTTGGGATGTAAGTTAGTTACTATGGAGAACAGTATGTAGGCTCCTCAAAAACCTAAAAACAGAGCTATGATTCAGCAGTCCCACTCCTGGCCATATATCTGGACAAAACTCTGATTCAAAAAGATGCATGCACCTCGATGGTCACTGCTGCACTATTCACAAGAGCTAAGATGTGGAAAAAACCTAAATGTCCATAGACAGAGGAATGGATAAAGAAGAGGTGGTACATACATACAGTGGAATACTACTCAGGCATGAAAAAGAATGAGTTAATGCCATTTGCAGCAACATGCATGGAACTAGAGATTATCACCCCAGGTGAAATAAATCAGAAAGAGAAAGACAAATAACGTATGATATCACTTACATGTGGAATTTAAAATATGACACAAATGAACTTACTTTCAAAACAGAAAGACTCACAGACACAGAAAACGGACTTGAGGGTGCCAAAGGAGGGATGGATGGGGAGTTTGGAATTAACAGAGGCAAACTAGTATATATAGACTGGATAACCAGCAAGGTCCTACGCCATAGCACAGAGAAGTATATTCAACATCCTATGATAAACTGTAATGGAAAAGAACATAGGAGTTCCCGTCGTGGCGCAGTGGTTAACGAATCCGACTAGGAACCATGAGGTTGCGGGTTCGATCCCTGGCCTTGCTCAGTGGGTTAACGATCCGGCGTTGCCGTGAGCTGTGGTGTAGGTTGCAGATGCGGCTCAGATCCCGAGTTGCTGTGGCTCTGGCGTAGGCCGGTGGCTACAGCTCCTATTCGACCCCTAGCCTGGGAACCTCCATATGCCATGGGAGCGGCCCAAGAAATAGCTAAAAGACAAAAAAAAAAAAAAAAAAAAAAAAAAAAAGAACATAAAAAAGAATGTATACATATATATGTATATGCATTTAGTATATGTGTAACTGAATCACTTTGCTGCACAGCTGATTGTGAATCAATTATTGTTCAATAAAACAAACTTTTAGAAAGATTATGGTTTATTACAGAAAACCAGGCATCTCAAGTCAGTATTATGCTGTTCTTGAGTGGGAAGATGCAAGAGTCTGGGCTCACAGGGATCATTCTGTTGAGAGGCACCACAGCTTTCTGGGGCCAGTATCCTGCTTTTCTCCATCCTGACTGACACCTGTCACCTCCTGGGGCACAGTTCAAAACATCCATGTGTGAAATTTGAAATTCCTCAGAGGAGACAGAGTCCTCTGGGGAAGAAGTAGTTCTGGACCTCTGATATGGCTGTGGCTTCCATGGATGAAAGCCCTATAGCAAGCTCACCCTGCTGGGCTCAGCACTGATAATTCCACACATAACCATTATTCCAAAATCCATACCACTGTTATACCCTGGCCACAGCCAGGCAGGGACAGAGCTAGAATCATGTCTCCCAATTCCATGTCCAGCACAGCCCCCAGGCCAGGCTGCCCTTTCAGGTGCCTCCCTCCTGCCCCATGGAAGTGGCTTCAGGCCTGTGTGCGGGCCCTGGGGCCCTGGACATGAGAGGACAAATCTGGCCAGACCTCAGTGATGGGGAATGTCCTGCACACTAAGGTGTGAGCTCATGGGGGGGTTTACTCTTAATCCCTTTGCTGTTTAATGAGCAAGGTCACCTCTGATATTCTGCTCTGTGTCCCTATCAAGTTCACCCTGTTCTTGCCAACTGCCTCCTGGCCCTCGCAGACAGTCATCCCAGAAGTCACAGGCCCAGGTGCACTGGTCACTCCTAGTTCCAGAGCCCTCTATCTGGCAGGACAGTAGGGGCTGCAGTGTGGTGGTGGCAGCATTTCATTGCAGAAAGCAGGTCAGGAAGAGGATGAGACAGTAGGACCCTCCCCAACAAGGAGCCCAGCCCTCAGATAAGTGGCCAAAGGAAGGACATATGGCTGTGTCCCTAGTCCAGAACAACCAGACCCCACACTCATGCCCATGAACCTCTTCCTGGGGGTGGCCGGCCCCCAGGGCTCTCAGGGGAATGAATCAGTTTTATTGTGCAGCATTTTCTCCATGGTTTTTCAAAGCTGGTCCTTGTCACCTGTAGGGCTCCAGTGGGGCCCTTCTGTCTCTCTGAGTTTCTCAGGAGGAACTCAGGAACAAATGGAATGAGGACAGAGGCAACAGGACTGCCACAGGGGCACAGCGATTCCTCTTCCCACATGGCTGACACAACACAAGGAGGGAGAGGGGACACAACACATGGCAGGGTTGGGAAGGATACTCCAGCTGCTTGGGAGAGCTGACCTTCACCAAGGCCTTGGGCTGGGCCTTAGTTAATGGCTCACTCAGCTGGGCCCCTCCCAAGATCAGCCCTACTTTACCAGTAAGAAACAGAGACAAAAAGAGAGAGACAGAAACCACCTAAATCAGAGCACTGATTCATAGCAGAACCAAGAGTTGATCTTGGAGCCAGAGCCCATGCTCTGAATGTGCTGTACAGAGACAGGTGACTGCAACAGGCCTGGGTTGTCCACACACTTGCCTGGTCCTAGGAGGTCAGCTCTGAGCCTTTGGAATGACCTCCCCAGGGGGGTGTTTCTATTTACCTGAGGTCTTGAGTGACACCAGACTGTATGCGTAACATCATGATTTACGGTGGGGGGGCCTGGGGCTGGGCCCCCCAGTGAGGCTAGAGGCTAAGGTCAGCCATGCAGGTGGGCAGCCAGGCTTATATGACAGAATCCTGGTAAAACCCCTGGACTTGGGGCTGCAGGGAGCATCCTGAACTGGCTGTAGCTCAGCTGTGCTGTCATACAGGCTTCTGGGGAACAAGGTGATGTTTGCAGGTCTCGCCTTGGACAGGGGGAGTTGGTGCCTGGTTCCTCCTAGACCCTGGCCCATTAGATTCCAGATCAGCTGATTTTCATTGGGATCCTTAACTGTAAGGAAGTGTAACCCACAGCAGCTTCTAAGACTTCTGTGAGCTCTTTGAGAGAATCCCTGAACACAAGGGTGGGTTGGGGGCCCTCAAACATCCAGTCCCATAAGTGGCTATAGTTCTAAGGTGCAGAGTTACAGGCCAGGGTGGGGAAACTGACATCTGGATTAATCTACCAGAACATGAGTTTCCTTTATAACAGTAAAAAATGTCAATCCATAAACAATAGTCAAAAACCACACAAAGGAAGTCTGGATTCCATTGCACCCACAGTAACCAAGGAACAGGGCAAGTGCCTTGGCTGTGAGCACGTGTCCTGTCCCCAGGTGGCTTTACTGCAGGGACAACCCCCAGGCAGGCAACAGGATCCCATATACTTCCCATCTGTGCTGCAGAGAACAGCTGCCAACCCCCTGGGTCAAGAGAGACAGTGCTGGGCAGGGTCCTGTGTTCCCCGTGGATAAGCTCTCAAGGGACTTGTTCTGTGAGTGAGAAGCCAAGTGAGGAGCTGCCTGTGACTCCTGAGGTAGGTGTTCTTCACTCACACACACCGGGCACCTGGTTCCCACCAGCCACCCCCTACGGGGGTCTGGGCCACAGGCTCCTTCTGAGATGCCTCCAGCCCCGGCCTGATCTGAGTCACAGAAGAAAGGCCAGGGTGTCACACCAATTACTTCTCTCTCCCATTTTGCTGCTGATGGTGGCCACCAGGAAACCACACAGAGCCAGTCCTGCAGAAGGGGTGCCAGATACAGATGCCACAGAAACACCATCTCGGGCCATGGAAAGCAGACTTGACTTGTGGTTGCTTGGGTGGGGGCAAGGGGGAATGAATGGGATGGACAGGGAGTTTGGGGTTGGCAGATGAAAACTGTTACATTTAGAATGGATAAGCAGTGAGGTCCTATAGTATAGCACAATCTTGTGGGATAGAACAAGATGGAAAATAGTAAGAAAAAAAAAGAATGGGTCACTTGGCCGTACAACTGAAATTGAAGGAACACTGCAAATCAACCATACTTCAATGCAAAATTAAAAATAAAAAAGAAACACCATATCCCCATTGGCCTGTCCAGGGTGCTGACAGGGATACCAGGATGGCTGGGCTGCCTCTCAGGTCAGAGCTAGGGGCAGGCAGGGGACAGTGGCCTGAGTGATACTGGCCTGAAGTCTGCATCACACCTGGGCTGTATCACACTTGTCTATGGGGATTCAACTTAAGGAAGCCCAAGTCACTTACCCAAAGGGTCTTGAAAGGGGGTTGGGGGGAGCCTCAGGATTATCTCTAAATTCCACAAGGAAGAAAGATCCAGAAAGGGGAGAGTCTGCCAATGCCCCCCCACCCCAACTAGACCTACCAAGCCACCACAAGGCATTTCAGATTAGCGCTGTGTGTTGTGCATTACTGTGCTGGGTGGTAGGGAGCAGCCAAATCTTCAGGGTCTCTCAGGGCAGTGGGGGTGTCCACAGGACCACATCCAGAGTCATTTCCCATGGCTGCTGCAGATATGAGGGCTGAGGGAGCTGCCACCAGGGAAGAAGGGCCCCGACAGCATGAGGGTCCAGCAAGCCTCTTGCCCCCAACCTAGGGGACCCATGTCCAACTTCTGCCCATGTCCCCCCAAGCCTGTGTGGGGACCTCAGTGTCTCCCAAAGTGATCACTCCATGAATGCATGAAGGAAACATAACAAATGACTGCAAAACAGCTGGCAGGCCACGTGCACTGTGGGGTGTCTTTACCAGCACAGTGGGGGAAGGGCATCAATGCCAAGCTTTCTGCCTTTTCTTTCCTTAACATGCTGCTGAGTAGCTTTGCAGAACCTCCTCCCCACTGCTGGTCTCCACTTTGGAAGATGTCCCGGCAGACAACCATGCTCATGAGAAAGATCCCTCTGGCTTCAACTTCATTCCAGCCTCACAGTGGCTGGCTGTTGCCTCTGTGTTTGTTTAATTATTACTTTGGATCCATTTTGTGACTGTGATAGAGCTCCTATTAGCTGACCCTCTTCCTCTAAAAACATCCAGGGGCGAAAAAGAATGTACAGGTGTGTATAACTGAATCACTCCTCTGAACAGCAGAAACCAATACAACACTGTCAATCAAACAGACTGCAATCAAATTAAAAAAAAAAATCACCCAGGGAGAATAGCCCTTAGAAGGCAAATATACAACTGCCATTCAAGTGAAAGGAATAAATATAAAATAGAAAAGAAGTGTAAATATTTAGAAAAAGTGGCATCAAGCTGCCCTGCCCCACATCCCAACCTGTGTGCCTTTGATGGGTAAACTGCATTATTTTCACACCCATGGCTATGGAACCACAGCAAAATTACGTAGCTTGGCTCCTGTGCTTCCCAAATACCAGCTTGCTACCTAGGCAAACAGGTGATAATTGGTAATCTAATAAAAACATCAACAGTAAAAAAGGGGAAAGAAAGAAAATAAAGGGATGATTTGTATTCAAACACTCAATTTTATTTCCAACAGTTTGAGACAGGAAAAATCTCACACACCAGCAGGGTGATAGGTTTATTCTGGTGAATTCCATTCTCTCTGACTTCTCCCTTGTTCTGTCCAAGGAGAGGTGAAGGCAGCAAGGTCATGACTGCCTGCAGAGCTATGAAGCCACACAACAGAATGCCTTTGAGCAAAATGACCACTGGACCACAGGACAACAGGCCAGCATCAGTGAGACCCTCTCCGTCAGATGTGTCCATGGATTTTAAACCAGCAGTGAGCTCTGGTCACCAGGCTCTTAACTGGGTTGCCGCAACACAGCCCCTTGTCTTCTGCCAGGGGACATACACAGGGACACACACCCTCTGGGATTATAGCTCTTGGGTCTGCCCAGCCCACCATGTTGGGGGAAGGGGGAAGATGCTGACAAAATTGCAGGCAGGGCTGTGGGCCCATGTTCAGATGTGCATTCTTCACAAAAGACTCATCAGATCCTCTGATGGGACGGAGACCTCCAAAAGTGAGGAACAGCTGGTATCCATAGCTTCTGAGGGAACTTTCAGAAGCAAGCCTTGGTCCTATGTGTCCCCAGAGGCTTTGGTTGTTAAAACCATCCCCTGGGAATGTGTGGTTAATGCCCAGCATCACCACCCTAGAAAATTCCTGGTTTGGCCCCATGATTATTTTCCGTTTGAAACAGACACACATACACATACATTCACATTACTATAACTTTACTTATATTCACTCTCACCTAAATGCTTTTAATTACCAGGTAGCTGCACCTATAAGCCTCAGTAAAGCTGCCCACACACTGAGACTGGGTCCTAAATGACTCCTGCCCTGGACCTGGACCAAACCCACAAAAGGGAGATCCAGGGTCTCCAGCAGAAGTGCCTTTCCTCCCTGGAGGATGGGGGTCACTGGACATGGGACGAGTTGTGTCTCCAACATATGGGGTCACCCCTGCTTAGTGGAGAGATTCAAGAGACAGGTGGGCCTCTTTCCATAACAAAGCAGCCTGAGTGGGCAGGACAATCTCGGCTTTGGGATCCCAGGACCAGATGGGCCTTGGGCTGGTCACTGCTTTAAAACATGCTTTCTGGAATACCACTCAGCCATAAAAAGAACAAAACAATGCCATTTGAAGCAATATGGATGCAACTAATAATTCTCATACAAAGCGAAGCACGTCAGAAAGAGAAAGACAAATACCATGTGATACCACTTCTACGTGGAATCTAAAATATGGCACAAATGAACCAATATGCAAAACAAAAACACTCTCAGACATAGAGAACAGACTTGTGGTTGCCAAGGAGGAGGGGGGCTGGAGAAGGAATGGATGGGAAATTTGAGGTTAAGAGATGCAAACTATTACATTTACAATGAGTAGATAATAAGTTCCTACTACACAGCACAGGCAAATATAGCCGATTTCCTGGGATAGACTCTGATGGAAAAGAATATATATATATATATATAACTGAGTCATTTTGCTGTATAGCAAAAATTGGCCCATTATAAATCAACTAAATTTTAATATTTACTTTAATATAAATAAATCAATCTATCTTTCTCAAACTTACATCAAACATGCCCCCCAAAATGCTTTCTGACAGGAGGCAACTGAATACCCACATTCATGGCAGCATTAGTCACAACAGCCAAAAGTCAGAAGCAACAGAACAACAAATATGGTCCATCCATATACAATGGAAGATTATTTAGCCTTAAAAAGAAGAAAATTCTGTCTCTCTTTTTTCTTTGTCTTTGTCTTTTTTTAAAGCCACGCCTGACTTAAAAAAGAAAAAACAAGTTCCCTGGCTAGGGGTTAGGAGTCTATTGGGAGATGCAGCTGCAGGCCTACACCACAGCCACAGAAATACTGAATCTGAGCTGCATCTGTAACCTACACTGCAGCTTGCAACAATGCCAAATCCTCAACCCAGTGCGTGAGGCCAGGGATTGAACCTGAATCCTCGTGGATACTATGTCAGGTTCTTAACCTGATGAGCCACAACAGGAACTCCAAGAAGGAAATTATGACACTGGTTACAACATGGATGAACCTCAAGGACATTAGCTCAGTGAAATAATCCAGACACAAAAACACAAATCCTATAAGTTCCCACTCACATGAGGTCCATAGAGGAGTCATATTCATTGAAACAGGAAGCAGATGGTAGGGCCCAGGGGCTGGGAAGGGGGTGGGGCAGTGAGTGTTGAATGGGGACAGACCATAAGTTTGGGAAGATGAAAAAGTTCTGGAAGTGGATGGAGGTGATGGCTTCCCAACAAGGTGAAGGAAATTAAGCTGACTGAGCTGCGCACTTAAAATGATTAATGCAATAAACTGTATGGTACATACACCTGAGCACAACTTTTAAAATGGTAAGTGCAAAAACTGTTGTCACATCAACTTCCATTACATACTTCACTTATCATTTATGACTTCCCTCCCCTCCTTCATGTCTTTACTCAAGTTCCACCTTCTCAGGGGGTCCACCCTGACCACCTATGTAAAACCATACCCACCCCTCATTCCCAGACCACTAACCCAGCTCTCCTTTCTTCCTGGACCACACAGATGCCTCTTCATTATTGCTCTTATTGTGTCTCCTCTGGCTAGAATCAAAACCGAGGAAGGAACTAATGAAACTGAGGGTGAAAATTCATTAAAAAGAATATAAAAAAATAAAGAAAAATCAATGAGACCCAAAATTTGTTCTTTGAAGGTCAATTAAAAAAAAAAACCTCTTAACTAGAAGGATTGGAGGTGGGGGGGAAATACTAAAATCATCAAACCCAGAAATGGAGAGAGGGTGCTGCTACCAGCCTCACAGGAATACAAAGGAATGCTATGAACAATTGTGTGACAATTAATTAGAAGGTTTAGGAAAATGGACAGATTTCAGTGAGATGAAAACCAACTTGTGTGACTCAAGAAGAAACAGAAGATCAGACATGTTCATAGCAAGGAGACAAGTGAGTTAACAAATTCAGAACTTCACGGAGTTCCCATCATGGCACAGCAGAAACAAATCCTACTAGGAACCATGAGGTTATGGGTTTGATCCCTGGCTTTGCTCAGTGGGTTAAGGATCTGGCATTGCCATGAGCTGTGGTGTAGGTCGCAGACATAGCTTGGATTCTGTGTCGCTGTGACTGTGGCATAGACTGGCAGCTGCAGCTCCAATTAGACCCCTAGCCTGGGAACCTCCATATGCTGTGAGTGAGGCCTTCAAAAGACAAAAGACGAAAAAAAAAAAAAAAAAAAAAAAAGAACTTCACACAAAAAGAAGCTCAGGCCCAGATAGTCACACTAGTAAAGTCTACCAAACACTGAAAGAAGACTTAATGTCTCGAAAAGATACATGCACCCCAATATTCACAGCAACACTATTCACAAAAGCCAAGACATGCAAACAAACTAAACAGCCATTAGTAGAAGAATGAATAAAGAAGATATGGTCCATATATACTGTGGAACATTACTCAGCCATGAAAAGAATGAAGTACTGCCATTTGAAGCCACATGGATGGACCGAGAGATGATCATACTAAGTGATGTCAGAATGAGAAAGACAAATGCTATATAATATCACTTCTACACTACTGGAATCTAAAATATGACACAAGTGAACCTGCCTGAAACTGAAGTGGTCTCAGACATAGAGAACAGATTTGTGGTTGCCAAGGGGGAGGGGGGAGGACATGTGATAAAGTGGGATTTCAGTGTTAGGAGATGCAAACTATTGTATACAGGATGGATAAACAACAAAGTCCTACTGTATAGCACAGGGAACTATCAATATCCTATGATAGACCATAATGGAAAATAATATGAAAAAGAATGTGTGCGTGTGTGTGTGTGTGTGTGTAGAGAATCATGTTGTGGTACACCTGAATCTAACATAGCACTATAAATCAACAATACTTCAACCTAAAAAAGAATTTATATTAATTCATCACAAACTTTCCCCCAAAAATAGAGAATACTTCCTAATATTTTCATGAGGCTTGCATTACTGCAATACCATCCCAAAAAAACTACAGACCCCTAACTCTTATGCACATACACACAAAGAGCTCAGCAAAATATCAGAAAACAGAATCCAGAAGCATATAAAAAGGGTTATAAACCATGACTAAATGGGACTTATCACAAGAATGCAAAATTGGGTTAACATGGAAAAATCAATTAATGTAAGATATCTTCTTAACAGAATAAAGGACAAAAAAGCAGCAGATTATCTCAGTGGAAGCTGAAAAATCATTTGACAATATCCAAAGGCGCTTCATGATAAAAACCTCTTAATAAGAGTTCTCCAGCTGCTCAGGAGGTTAAGGACCTGACATTATCACTGCTGTGGCTCGGGTTGCAGATGTGGCATGGTTTCAATCCCTGGCCTAGGAAATCTGCATGCTGTGGGCGTGGCCCCAAAACCAAAACCAAATCAAATCAAAAAACAAACAAGCACAGTCAACAAAGACTAGGCTTGAATATCATCAACCTAATAAAGGGCATCCATAAGAAACCCACAGCTAACATCCTCCCTAAGGGTGAAAGGCTGGAGGCTTCCCCAGATACTAGGAACCAGATATGGATGCATTTTCTCACCATTTCTATTCAACATTGTACACAGACTTCCTGCTGTGCTGTGGTGCACTGAGTTAAGAACCTGACTGCAGCAGCTCAGGTCACTGTGGATGCGAGGGTTCAATCACAAGCCCAGCATACTAGGTTAAAAGGTCCAGCATTGCTGCAGCTTCAGCTTAGGTCACAGTTGAGGCTTGGATTCAGTCCTTGGCCTGGGAACTTCCATATGTCATAGATGCAGCTATTAAACAGAAACAAAAATAAACAAAAAACACTTTACAAAGGATTCTAGCCAGAGCAATTAGACAATGAAGTGCAGGCACCCAGATTAGAAAGGAGAAGTGTGGAAACTTCTCTCCTGGGTAATAAACACCTTCCCAGTGGCTGCCCTGGCCCCCCATCCTGCCTCTGTCCCCCAGTCCTTTTGGAGGTAGACAGCCCCCTCCTATCAGAAACCAGCCTCTCTGCCTTATAATATTGCCAAAGGAACTTCCTGGCTCCACAGTTGTCACTCCCCACCCCATCCATTTAGCTTTTGGTGACAGGAAAGCAGGGAAGCCTCTGAACTCTTGGAAACCAAGAACATTCACCCCATGTTTGGGAAATCATTAACCCCACACATCAGGCTCACTGCAACCAGCTTCAGGAACTCCATCTCCAGCTTCATCGGGGCTCCATGTTCACAAAATAATCTGTTTCTTTGCCCCACCCCCACTCCCCAAGTGCCAGCTTTGCAAACATCCCACAGTCATCTTCGTGGATGTAAATTCACATGCCACCTGCCAGGAACTGAACCCCAGGGGCCAGCGGCAGGGAGACGCCAGGCCTGAGTGAAAACACTCTGCTGGCCTGGCTCTGAAGCCTCATGGTGAAGCAAAGAAAGTATAGGTCAGCGGCCTGACTGGTTTTGCAACTTCTAAGAGCTGAATACACAAGCTGAGGGGAAATCTGGAACCACTGATGCCTTCCAGCCACCCTCCAGAACTCATGGGATGTAGAGAAGCAAGGTCCCTTCCTGGGGACCTTTGTGGTTGGAGACAAGGGCCCCATATGCAACACCAGAAAATGCCTACCCCAGCTTGCCAGACCCCTGCCAATGATGGTGTAGACAAAGAACAGTACATCAGAATTGGAAAGGAGGCAGAACAGGGAGAGGGCAGAAAAAATCCCAGACAGGAGTTGCCATGCCATGTGCTTTTAGGGGGCCAGCCAGCAGGCAGAAGTGCCTCTTCTGCTCCTCACACAGTCCTCCTCATCCCCAGGGTAAGGGGTCCCAGGTTGAATTTTCTTTTTTCTTTTCTTTTGTTTTTTTTTTTTTAGGGCTGCACCCACTGCGTAGGGAAGTTCTCAGGCTAGGGGTAGAATCAGACCTGCAGCTGCTGGCTTAGGCCACAGATACAGTAATGCAGAATCCAAGCCACATCTGTAACCTACACCACAGCTCATGGCAATGCCTGGATACTTAACCCTCTAAGAGAGGCCAGGGTTTGAAACCATGTCTTCAGGGATACTAGTCAGATTCATTACTGCTGAGCCACATGGGAACTCCTCAGGCTGAATTTTCTTTTCCCTCCTCCAGGGCTGCCTTCAGCTCTTCTCAGGCTGTGTGACTGTCCCCCTGGGCCCTAGGCCTCCTGGGACCCAATCTGGCAGGCCACAGTCCCCCCTGCCCCATCCTGCACTTCCTCTGGCTCAAGCCACACCATGGGTCCATCAGAGCCCCCAAGAAAGGGTCCTGGCTGTCCCAGGCCACTCCCCACCTGGGCTGGGATTATGGGCTCTGTTTCTCATTTTTCCACACAGCCCTGGGAGGAACCCTGAGTGAGGACACTTTGGAGCAGGAGGCCCATCCACAGGGTCCTGGCCATGCAAAGCAGGCAGGTTGCATCCAGTGTCACTGTACCTAGGTGTCACCACTGTCCCCAGGAGAGAATCACCTTCCAGAACCTTGGGGGTGGGGCTGAATCTCACCCACATCTCTCTCCTCCCCTGCAGGGGGCTTCAAACAGGGGTGCAGGGACCCTTTCAAAGGGGCACAGGCTAAAGGGGATGAGTCTTTCCTGAAATCCCTGAAAGCCTGGGATCCCCCATTTCCCATCAGCTCCTCACCAACCCTAGGATCTTTTACCTACTGAAGGACTTCCAGCCCCTCTGCATCCTAGGGGAAGGGACTCCTGAACACCAAAGGGGGAACTTCAAATAAGGCTTTAATCCAAATACTGAAATCACCCACCACCCCATCACTAGGAGATGGATTTCCAGGAACAGTTTCCTTTTTCCATTTCTAAAAATCCATAATGTATTCATAGTGTTTGACCACAGGACTTTCTCAATCCAGACATGATTTTTTAAAAAACACTTAGTGACTTGAGGTCGCAGAAAATTTTTTAAATCAATTTATGTATATTTTCCCTGCACAGAAATATGCTTGACTTATTCATAAAAGACCCACAAGCATAAAAAATGTACCACATCAGGATAAAACCCCTCAGGGAAGTATCAAACCAACAAGAAAACAATGAGCAGCCCCTAAAGGCCCTCCAGGGACCTGCCAAGGAAAGGTGGGAGTCCAGTTGCAATTTAAAGTTAGGGAACAGTTACTTTCCAAATGTCAATAAGTACCTCACAGACCAGGTTCTACATCTTTGACAAATCTTTAAACCCTGACAGAGCACATTTTTAGAGGTTGGCTTGAAAATGTATGCAAAGTCTAGGAAAATGGTTAATGGAGGGAGCTGAGGTGGGAATAAAGAAGTCAAGGGTGCAATTCAGTGCTCTTGTGGGTATGTGTACTTCTCATATGAAAATGTTGCAGAAAATGTGCAAGAGGACAGACAGGTTTTTAAAAAACATTTAGGGAGTTGACAGAAAAAAAAACTGGGAAGGGGGGGAGATACCTGCCCCAGCAAGGCAGGGCCACTGTGGTGTGCAGTGATTATCCACCTGAGGGTGCCCCCAGGTAAGGCTTCCAAATCAGGCCTTTTATTCTGATTTTTCAGCTGTGCCTGCAGCATGCAGAAGTTCTGGAGCCAGGGGTCAAGCCCACACCAAAACAGCAGTGACACTGCCAGATCCTTAACCCAAGGAGCCACCCACCAGCCAGGAACCACCAAACCCCACAGCAAGGTCCATGCTGGCAGCAAGGTCCACCCTAGCACCCGCACCCTCTTATCACTCAAGGCAAGATCCATGACGTCCCCAGAGGCCTATGAACCGCAGCGGGGACCTCCATCCATTTCCCAGCACCCTCTGAACCAGGGCAGGGAGGCCATCTCCGGGGGGGGCGGGGGGGGGGACCTGCTCCAAAGTTCTGGCAGCCCCAGCTCAGACTGCCAGTGTGTAGGGGGTGTCTCCAGGCACACCGCACCAGGGACATCCTACCAAGGCCCTTGGTTCTCAGGCTGCTTGGGGTGGGGGGAGCGCTGCACAGAAGGGAGGACAGATGGCACGGTGAAAGTTGCCAGGGAAACTTTAGCAACTGGAGCTGGCCGATGCCAGCCTCCTGCCTAATTCACAGGAAGCGGCGGCAGGCGAGGGGCGTGGCTCACCAGCAACAGCAGACACCCCGCCGCCCCAGTCTGGCAGAGGCCTGGCACCCGGTGTGGGTTCTACTGGACCCCAGAGACAAGGGGGTCCACCGGAGACCCCAGGGCCTGGGCCATGTGCACTGGCGCCTGGCCTCAGGAAGCCTGCTGCTTCTTCCCCATACACCTGGAATGCAGGCTCTGAATGCTGGTAGCAACGCTGTCTCCCAGGACCTTGTGGCCGCTGCAAGGGTCTCCCTCCCCGCACGCCCCCTGGTGGTCACTTCTGAGTCCACCCGCAGACCTCAGAGCCCACATACCCAGGCCAAGAGGCGGATCTAGGGCTAGGAGACCCCAGGAAGAAGGTGGATATAGGTCCATCTTCATTGCCCCATAGGAAGGTGCTAGAGGTGAGGGGGGTTCAAACCCGAGGGGGACGAAGGGATGCTCCTGTGCTCTGCCCCCACACTGACTCCAAAGCATTTTAAAGGGGTCCATACTCCAAAAAGAAATGGGGGGGGGCGGGGGCGGGGAGGGTATCTGTCTCTAAAAAGAAGTGACCCGCCCCCAACCAGGCCGCCAAGAACCCTAACCCCCCACACCCCGTTCCCCCCCGCCCCTCCCCCCCCCGCCCCGTCCTCAGCCTTTGGGCCCCTGGGGGGCGCGCTACTGTCCTTCCCAGCAGCGCGGGGTGCCCTCGCCACCCCCGCCCCGCACCCTCAGCGCTCCACACCCCCAGCCACTGCCCTACCTGGCTCAGGTGTAGCTCGAAGCCTGTGGAGTCTGGGCGCTTCGGGACCCCCAGGAGAGGGCCAGCATCTGCTCGCACCCGTCTTGGCCTCTGGAGCCTGAGAGGCCCAGCGCCTAGCCTGGCGGGAGGTCTGGAGCCGCTACTGCAGCTCAGCTGTCTGGGTGGGGGGTGCGGGGTGGGGACGCCACGCCCCTCCCCTCGCCGCAGCGGGTCTGGGAGCTCCCAGCAGGGGTGCCTTGGCTGTCCCTCCCCTCAGCAGGGCACTGGCAGTTGGGAATGGAGAGGGAGGGGGAGAGGTCCTCTTCCGGCCAAAGTGCCCGCATGCGCAGCAGGCCAGGATCGCCGCCCTTGCCGGCATCCACGGACACCTTTCCACCTGGCCCCAGGCCAGCTCCCACCTGCAGAAGAGAGGTTGGAACTGGATCATCTTATATTGTTTTGATCCTATCAATGAATAATGCACTAACTTCTTTCTTTGGGGAGATTAAAAAGAGAACAACAGATGTTTGTGAATATATTTATACTAAAGGACTATATTAGATCAATTTGACCAGAAATGGAAGTTGTAATGATGACAGAAAAATGGCAGGAGCCTTAATACCATCAAGATGGACTAATTTAACTGTCTTTCTGGTCTGTGTTTTGGTTTTAAGACATATTTCATAAAAACGTATGTCTAAATTTTTCAGTCACAGAGAAATCATGTACTTTACATAAGGGGAAAATCAAAATGACAGACAATATTTAACATTGGTTAGGATGTGGAAGAGTCAGACCACTCACTCACTGAAAATGTGAAAGATGAAGTATGGATTTGCATACTTCTCTGGAAAGCAGTACAATGATATTTAGTAAATTTATATTTTATAAAGTGTACATATACATTTTCAAAGCCCAGTCTTTACACAAGGTAAATGAGTGTGTACCTCTAACAAAAGACATGTAAAATTACTAGCATTACTAGTTAGCATTATTGGTAGTACAAAAGAGGAAAAAAAATACTGCACTGTCTATTAACATTAAAGTGGATTAATAAATAATGACCTAATCCCACAAAGAATTACTGCACCACACTGAGAATGAATGTACTGCAACTTCCTGTGACAACAGAGGATTGAATAAGTATGTGGTTGAGTGAAGTGGTATATGCTGTAGGCATCCATTTTTGCATGGGCTTGTCTCTTGCCTCCTTGCTGGCAGGTGGGCAGCCTCAAGACACAGTGACAGAGGCCCGGACAGAGCTGAGGCCTGGCAGCAGCACGAGCACCCGGTGAGGGCCCAGCTCTTGTCTTTGTAACAAAGCAACCATCCAGCCTCGGATGGGCCCCGGGGTTCAGACACAGGAGTTTCTGCTCTCCTGTGACATAACTACAGCCCCGAAAAGCCTCCTGTTGTGTGAAATCTCACACTGAAAACCAAACCAAACCACACTTGAAAACAAACCAGGGTGATGGCTTAAAAAGGTTTGGGCCAGATCACTCAAAACCTGTGGAACTCTGTAACCAAGGTGCTCACAGAAAAGCAACAGCTGCAGTAAAAATACTCACCCCATTCAAGCTGGGATCACGGTCTGAGAATCCTTCAGCCTTATAGCTTCCACCCGCCTGGGCCTCTTTCTATGACATGTAGGCCCTGGAGAGGATTCAGGGGAATAGAGATGATGTGAAATGTGAACATGAGAAACAAAGGCAGGGTGTGCCTTTATACCTGAATCCACTGTTTTACATGAGAAATGGCTGCCACCCCAGCGTGTGAATGTGGGAATTCTCCCGGGAGATCTGCTGGCAGAGAGTGGAGTGGCTCCTGAAGCAACTAAAGCAGCCACTGCTTCATTAAAGGAAGCCATTTCTAGAGTTTTAAACATTTTTTTTTTTTAATTGATGAGGCTCACTTTTCAAGTGGGAGAAAGCTGGCCCAGACCACCTCAGACCATCATGTGTGAGGAAGCCATGTGAGTGGACCAGAGGCTGGCCACACACCCCACACTCTTCCCACAATCCTTGTGAGTCAGTTCCCACCAAGTTACCTGCCTGGTGGCAGAATCCACCTGCTACTTAACCTCTGTAGTGAACCAGGGCAGCCCCTCTGTGTGTGTGCTCAGAGGGGCCTAGCTTGAGACTATCAGAGCCTTTCGGACAAGGGCCCACATTTTCACTTTGTGCCAGCATGGCCAGGTCTGACACTGCCTCTGACCTGTCCTGCTGCCCCTTGCTGGAGGGGGGTGGGAGGTTCACTCGGCACCTTTGGTGCAAAGTTGACAATACCTGTTAAATGTGGGGCATTGTGAAGATTGTCCATCTTCAGGGACAACAGAGAAAGAGGGGAGCCGGGCTGAGACTGGCTCCTCCTGCCTGTCTCCCCATCAGCCCAAACCAGTCCACTGCCAAGCTGGGCTGATTCTCCCACTCAGAACACCACTCTTGGCCTCCTCCACCCTTGCCTGGACCAACTCATTCCCTCAACTACCCCTCCTATCAGCCCAAGGGGCCCTTCATGGTGCAAAGATAATCGCAAACTCCTGGCCTAAAAATCCTAGTGGCTTTACATTTTCTATTTTCTCTAAGAGAAATGACAAGATGTTCGAGGCAGTGGGTAAAGGCCCATCAGCTGTGCTCCCGTCTAGGCTCACGCCTTTCCCTAACTCCCCAGGCTCAGGTAAGACGGCCCCTCTAGATTCTTCAGATTCAGTTCCTTCTTTTATATTCTTCCTGTTCTCATACAGGGGTTCCCTCTGAAAGGTGGGCCTATATCCCTGAAGACTCTCATCCCAGCTCAGGCTCTGCCTGGAACCACACCCCTCCCAGAAGCCTCCCTGGTCCCAAGGGCTGCATTAGCCCCATACACGTGGCCACAGGCCCTTGCTTCTTTCACTTCATGAGTTGCAGGTTCCTGACATCGGCCCTCCCACTGGGCTCTTGGGGGGGAAGCACAATGGCTGACACCTTCAGCACTGCTTCCTCAGTGCCTAGACCATAATAGGAAATCATGTCATCAATTACCTACACCTTCATTGCAAAATGAGGGCTTGGATGTCAGTGAGGCAGAGGACCCTCTGTGTCTCAGAAATATTCAATTCTGGGAGTTCCCGTCGTGGCGCAGTGGTTAACGAATCCGACTAGGAACCATGAGGTTGCGGGTTCGGTCCCTGCCCTTGCTCAGTGGGTTAACGATCTGGCATTGCCGTGAGCTGTGGTGTAGGTTGCAGACGCGGCTCGGATCCCGAGTTGCTGTGGCTCTGGCGTAGGCCGGTGGCTACAGCTCCGATTCAACCCCTAGCCTGGGAACCTCCATATGCCGCGGGAGCGGCCCAAGAAATAGCAACAACAACAAAAAAAAAAAAAAAAAAAAGAAAGAAATATTCAATTCTTAGATAAAAGGCACATCAAATATATACTGTGGTGATTATGTGAAAACAGGCAAGACACATGGTACCCTGACTCACCAGAGATCCCGAGACAGGAGATCGCCTCTCTGGGCTGTTACCATCAGCAGGGAGTGTGACTCCTTGGTGTCCAGGATGGTCATTGCATGCATTCTGGAACATTCTGGAGCCAAGACTCACTCTGTGGAGAATCTGCATGAGGAGAAACAGATAAGGGTCTTCGGTGTTTATTTAATGCGGGCATCACAGAGTTACTTAGGCCAAATACCTCAAGACAAATTATGCACCCTGGGATTTAAACTGCCTTTTCCTTTTTATTTTTTTCAGTATAAAAGCAATACAGCCTCATTAGGTTTCTGCAGCATTTGAATGTTTATGTTCTGTAAAGTGACATCCCCTCAATTTACTCTCCCAATCCTCCAGCATCCTTTTTCTCTGTTGGTATGCAGTAGTGAGTACTTTATCGTGATTTTACAAAATCGAGAGCAAAAACCAGTGTACTACAGCTTGCTTCTTTCACTTCATGAGCTGCAGGTACCTTTCTAGGGATGTTAATGTCAAGTTCATTCTTTTCAACTTTATTGTTTGGAAAAATGAAACAATCATCATTTATTTAATTAGTTCTGTGTTGATGGAGATACAGGTGTTCCCAATTTTTCATAATTACAAACCATGTTGCAAAGTCCATTAAAAAATGTGTCTTTCCACAACTGGGTGACAGTTTCTTTAGGATAAATTCCTGCCCAGAAATAGAAATCATGGGCCAAATGGCACGAACATTTTTAATACTAATTGACATTGCCAAATTGCCTTCCATAAATAGGTTGTGAAAAATGTACACTCTTGACAAGCTATGGGAACTCATACAGGGAAGTTGCTCTTGGGTAGAAGTGACAGAAATCCCAATTCAAAATGGTTTATACAAATGAAAACGTGTTGGCTTATGTAAAGGGAAGTTTGCTGTAAGGGCTTAACATGTATTATCAGAGCCAGGTTGTTTTGGGGTCCTAGCTCAGCTCTGTGGTCTGCTGTGTGTTTGCCTAAATGTCAGAGAGGTCACTCCTCACGGTCACAGGAAGGCTGCCAGCAGCGACTGGGCCACATGGTCCTAGGTCCACATCAGAGGAACAGAACTTCCAGGAAACACTCTGGTCAGGCTGTTACTGTGATGGGCTCACAGGCTCACCCTTGAACCACTCCGTGCCATCACAGCAATGTGACTCAGGGGCTGATTTAGCTCAGGGTCACATGTTGTAGCCCTAGGGCTGGGTGTGGCTGGGTGTGTTGCTCATACCAGAAGAGAAGAATGAGTGTGTCTGGCCCACCCTCAGAAGTGCCCTGGGCTTGCTTTACTGCTCTGCTGTCATCATCTTGAAGTTCTTAATAATTGTTAAACATTTTGCATGGGGACCTACAAATCATGCAGCCAATCACAGATGAAAATTCAGGCTGCTTTTAGAAAACAGAGGCAATATAGCTGGGGTGACACAACACAAATGTCCACTGCAATGGTTATGTGCTAAGTAATATGATTTAAACAATTCCTCCTTGAACAGTTTTATCACTCGCTGTCTCTAATCCTTTGCTCCATACCAAAAACAATGGGGCTATGTTCTAGCTCTGCTTTTCTCCAACCAGTGTCTGCCTCCCTTGGGCTGTGAAAATTAATCTGTGCCTGCAGCAAGTTTATGGACAGGGTGATGTTCTTGAAGATAAGCTGCTTTGACTGTACTGGTATTAAAAAGTGGCCATCAATTAAAAGGGGGAGAGAATAAACCATGTTACAGGAATGAGAAAATTAGATTGATGGATCCCAGCTTTACTCAGCTCCTAGCAACCACCAGTGTTATGGAAAATTTCCAGTATGAAAATCCCAAGGTTTAGGGCAATGCTTTTTGAAGATTCTTGTAAATAGGTAACAGCTTGGTGTGGTGGATTAGACATATTTTTTCAGTCTGCTTTCTTTTCAGATGTAACCCAATTATTTCCTTCTAATTGAGGAGCAAAGCAGACACTTAAATGGCATCTAAGTATTTCTGATGTGCTTCTTTCATCCTCATTAATGGTCCCATCCATATATTTCAGTGAAAATTATATTGTATGGCCATTCTTCAAAAAAGTGATTTATTTTTACTTCAGCTATCAATATGTGACTATATTCTCTTGTAAAAAGAAGAAAAAAAAAAGGAAGAAAATGGAGCATTCCATGAAAGGTTAAAGTCCTTTCTGACCACCTCTCCCCACCTCACTCTCTCTATTACTCATCCTCCATCCTTGTCCCTTCTCAGAGGTAATTGCTGCAATCAGGTCTTAGCTTTTTCTAGAATGTTCTAAGCTTTTAGATACCTATATATCTCCCCAGAAAATGGCTACAATTGTTTTGTTCTGTTTTGACATAAAAGGCACCATCATGTAGGTCTCTTCTTTAAAAACAAAAAAACAAAAACAAAAAAAAACCTCAACATAGCTTGGTGAGCTTTCCACATACTATGCAGATATTTTTAACTGCAGGAGAGTTTGTGCTGTATATTCCACATTTGATAAAGCCTCGTTGGGCCTTTATGGTGAGTTGTTTCCACTCTTTCGCACAAGAATGCTGCAGTGACCATCTTCATGAGGGCCTTTGAGACCAGCGTGTCTGCTCAGCATGGACTCTGCAATGGCTGATGGGCTAGCCCTGGAACCCACATCTCTGGGGAAGCAGAGGCAGTGAGCCTGGGCAGAAGGGGCCTGGGCTGTGATGAAGCTGCACCAAGGCCTTAGTCACCTCCATGGTTGGAGGTGTGCTCTGGAGCAGGGTTATTCAGAGTTATTCCAAGCTGGAGCCACAGGACAGGTGTCTGCAACCCACATCAACTGGTCACTGGTTGTGGACTGCCTTGGGGGAGGGACATGACCTTGAAGGTCTTCAGCAGTCCTTTGGGATGGGGAAGACAGAGGTGTGGTGCTGGGGCCTTGGTTGTGGCCGTCAGCCAGGAACAGAGGGGACAGCGTGAGAAGCAGGAGGTTGGGTCCTGAGGATGGGGTGGGGGCAGGGCCCCACAGGCTCATGGCATTCCCACATTTAAAGACAAGGTGTGATTGCCTTTAGTGGGCCATGGACTTGTCGGGTGGGTGTGGTCTGGAGCGGATGCTTGATTTCAAAGGGAAAAGACACAATCAGATAACCTGAGATGAAATCTGAGGTCTCCAGGACACGTGCCACCAACCTGCAGCTTTGCAGCCCTTTCCAAAACCAGCCTGATCTGCAGATGCTTAGCTTGTGTCATTCTACAACTCACCAAGGTAACTTAGCCTTAGCACTTCCCCTTCAAGCCAAGTGGTCTTGAAGGTCATGTCCAGGCTCTGACTCCTTGTCAAATGTTTCCAGTCAGTGCTCTACTTCAGAGCTGGCAGGACTGAATGCAATGCGTCTCAATGTGGGTTGCTCTTCAGTGGCCACATCAGTTGGAGGAACTTGAATAAACTGGGGCTTGATAACTTGTTTTTATACAATACATTTTATTAAATATAAATGGGAATCATTAGCTGAAACACTTAATTAAAACCATGGCCAAATTAGATATGTGCTAAGGAGAGGTCTCTAAATTTATTGCCCAATGATCTATAGGTTCACTCAGTAATATACTCCTGAAAACCTCCTTAATGAAGCTATTAAGCACATAAATATCATATGTGCCAAATGTTGAAATTTAGTGATGATATATCCCAATTTACTTGCTAAGTAAATACACCCCCTTGAAAGAAGCCACGAATTTATGCTGCTGAGGACTAGAGCATGGAATTCCTCACCTGCCTGAAAACAGACCTTTTGAAATAGGCAATTCTTGGCACCCCAAGTCAGGAAGCAAGGAGCTGCTCCCCACCAGTAAGCCAGGGGCTTTTGGACCGGTGCTCTACTCCTTAAACTTTCCTTCTCACAAATGCAGAGCAGGTACCACTGGCCACAGACGGATCCAGACTTACTCCTCTGTGCTAACTGACTTGGAGTCTGGGGGAAGCTCCTCGATCCACAGAGGGGGAGTGAGTTCTTGGCTCATCTGGCACCTGGGAGGCCCAGGTGTGGCCTCACAACCACCCAGACTCCTCAGCCCTCTCACCCTTAGTATGTTGCTTATCTGAGCTGTCAAACCTCCCTTGCTAACAGGAACACTGTCTCCTGTGCCTCACTCAGGTGCCCAGGCAGGGGGCCTGGGCGGTAGTCTGCTTTGATGGTGATCTTGGCCAGAGCAGGCGCTTTGGGAATTGGCCTGCCTTCCCTGTTCTCTTAACTGATGTTGCCTATTGCTCTTTTCCTACCCTGCTTCCTGCTGGAGCTGCATCAGCACCTTGACCCCTGTCTTCCCCCTACCTGGAGTGCCCTACACTCCCCCAAAGATCCCCAATAACCACACAGCTGCTCCCCCGACCCCACCCTGATGCCCAGGCTGCCAGAAACCTCTCCTCATCCCATCTGAACAGGACGTGTTTTTCTGTTGTCCCTCACCCTGCCTTTTGCTTGTCACCACCTGACATATTTCATATTTATCCATTTATAGTTTGTATTCCCTCCCATGAATGTAAACACCAGTGGAGCTGGGGGAGGAAATAGTCACTTTTTGTTCACGGTGAATCCCTAGCACCTAATTCAGGGCCTGGCACACAGTTGATGCTCACCAAGTTTTCAAAAATGAATGAATGAATGAATGAATGAATGAAAAGCTAATAAGCAGCAGCCACTGGGAGTGACCCTGTGCCAGAACAAGAGCTACACCTGCTCCCAGAACAGTTCCCAGCTAACAGGGATCTGAGATGAAGTAAAGAGGAGATGACAAAAAAGCAGGCAGAGTTCTCCCATTCAGGGGGGGAGCATGGGGACCAGAAAGCCTCCCCAGAGAAATGAAGGGGAAGTCAAGTCTGTGAGGGGGCACCAGGTGAATGGGGCTCAATGATGCTGGAGCCATGAGCACCAGAGTTGGAGGCTTGGTCCTGGAGGGTGGCAGTGTTGGGGTGGTGCGATCACCCCGAGAGTGTGCATGGTGAGTGTAGAGGCCAAGGACAGACCAACGGCATGCAGGGGCCCTGAATGAGACAAGCAGCAGCTCCCAGAGGCTGGGCCAAGCCAGAGCCATGGGTCCCAGCAGCTAGGAGAGAGCCAGCCAAGGGTGCCTTCAAACCATCAGCTGTTCCCCTGCAGCCAGAAGGCTCAGGTCAGGAGAAGCATATGCGGGTCTGAGCAAGGGGCTCCAAGGTGGGTCCAGACTAACCAGCAGTGGAGAGAGGCGAGCACAAAAGGGTGTGTGGGGACAAACGGGATGGACACTCTTTCCAGAGGTTGGACTGTGGGATCTGTAACAGTAAATCCCAGTTACTGTGGAGAAAGCTAAGCTCAAGTGTCTCAAGTGGGTGCATGTCCACCTGCTTTCACAGTGTGCTGGAGGTCATTCTGAGAGTGGGTCCCACATGCAGGTATGTTTGGGAGATGCTTTCACCTGGCCCAGGGACATGGCACCAAGTGACCAGGCACCTGCAGATCAGTCCTGGCCTTTCCCTCTCTGTCGGCTCTGGGAACCCAAGCAGAAAGCCTCCTTCCTGGTGGTGCTGGCCGGTCTCCCACCTGGCCATCTGCCTCTCACCAGGACAGGAGTCTCTGCGGATGTAGCATCTGACTGCATACCATGGACTTTCTTTGAACTGATTTCTAAAATCATCTTATACTGCAGGCAAGTGGGTTTTGTTTTCATTCAAGTTGGTAATATCAAGTTTCTTGCAAAAATGCCTTCAGTAAGAAAGTGAGTCAGGGTAAAATAAATTAAAAGTTGAGTAAATCAGGTAATGTTAACTAATAGGTAGTGTGAAGAGATGCCAAGCCAGGGGAGGGGGGCAGTGGTTGGGACCTCCTGGGCCCCATCATGCCATGAAGATGGTCTGATGTCACTGTGCTCCAGTGACAATGGGTAGGGTAATCTAGTTACTGCTGTACTGGGTTGAACCGTATCCCATAGAAATGCATGTCCATGGGGAACTTCAGAATGTGACCAATTTGGAAATAGGGGCTTTGCAGATGTAATTAGTTAAGATGAGCTTATACTGGACCAGGGTGGATCCTAAGACAATGACTTTTGTCCTTATTAGAGGAAAATTTGGATACAGAGACAGAGATACAGGAAAGAAGGCCCTGTGATGACAGAGGCAGAGACTGGAGTGACACAGCCACTTGCCCAGAAATGCCACAAGTCACCAGCAGCTGCCAGACACTGGAGAGGCATGGGGGGACTCTTCAGATACTCTGGAGGAAGCACAGTATGACTGCCAACACATTGACCTCAGACTTCCAGCCTCAGGGTTCTCTTGTGGCACAACAGGTTAAGGATCTGGAATTGTCACTGCAGCAGCTTGGGTCACTGCTCTGACATGGGTTCTATCCCCAGCCCGGGGAACTTTCACAAGGCCCAGGCAAGGCCAGAAAGAAAACAAACAAAAAAACTAAATAGACTTCCAGCCTCCAGAACTGTGAGAGGATATACTTCTGCTGTTTTAAGCCACCTGGTTTATGGTCATTTGTGACAGCAGCCCAGGAGACCTTGTACAACCAATTTCTGAAAATTAATCATTAGATGATCAATTAATAATTAAGAGGAAATGGCCTTATTTGGTATATTGATGAACACTCTGACATTCATAAAATTTCTTTCTTGTAGTTATCCTGGGTGAATCCTTCTGGAGCCATAAGGCAGAAACATATTCTGACCCAAACCACAGGGTCTTCACAATATTAAGTGTATTTTATCTTAAAAAAAAAAAAAAAAAAAAAAAAAAACGAGAAAACTACCAACCTTTGCGTGAAAAATTGGTTTTTGTTGATCCATATTTTTATTTCCAACAAATCTGATGAAATCAAATGGTGAGACAGGTGGCCTGGCTTGGAATAATGATGCTTCTGGATATATCCTTGTCTTGTTCTCATTTACAGCCTTAGAAGCATAAAAGCATATTTCCATAAAACCAACCCTTCCATGTGAAGGCAGATTTATCATTCAGATCCATCATTAATTTCCCAAAGACATTCTCACTGGCCATAAAAAAAACTTAGAGCTCTTTACGAAAATCTTATTCCAGAGAAAAGGGTCTCGAAACAGGGTTTGCACAGGTCTCTTTTAACCACTGGTACCCTGTGTTATTATCATAAAGTAATAACGTTGCTTCCCGCCAACATCATTCTTTCTGCTTTGTACTTCGGAGACCGAGTGACGCCTTTTGGAGTGGAGGACAAGGCAGCACTTAGTCATCACCTTGTGCTCCTGGCTGGTCCCTGTGTGCCTGCTTAGATGGCAGTCTTACATCATCTTTTATGAGACCATCAACTTATCTGCAATTAAGTTTAGATTGTCTAATACAATCTGGTGACATTTTAGCTTACAGTTTATGTCCCAGTAAAAGGCTCCAAATGTTATTGCCATAAGAATCCCTGTGACAACCCAACATAAACCTTTTATTTCAGGCTGGACTGACTGTGCATTTAGAAACGGTAGGGCAGGGAGATGGAGGGACCAGGGGTTGTGATGTTGATGATGCCTGAGGGCTTCACTTCCTTCTGGAACTCAAAATGGTTCAGCCTTTCTTTCTTATTGCTTTGGTAAGAATACCTAACATGAGATCTACCCTCTGCATCTTTCTGGTGTACCAGTCCATGGTATTAACTACAGGCACACCACAGAACTCTAGAACTTACTCATCTTGCACAGTGGAGCTTCAGACCCTCTGAACATCAGCCCTCGATTTCCCCCTCCCCCCAGTCCCTGGCAACCACCAATCTACTCTCTGCTTCTATGAGTCTGACTGTTTTTAGGTTTCTCACCTAAGTGGGTCATGCAGGACAGGGCCTATTTCAGTGAGCATGATGTCCTCCATGTTCATCCCTGTGGTTGCATTTGGCAGGAGATTCTTTTCAAAGGCTGAAAAATAGGCCATTGTGTGGCTGCACCACATTTCCTTGGTCTGTGCCTCTGTCCTTGGCCTGTCCGCTTGTTTCCATGGCTTGGCTATTGTGAACAGTGCCACAATGGACATGGGGTACAGATGCCTCTGCAGAGCCTGAGTTCAATTCTTTTGGATACCTACCCAGAAGTGGGGTTCTAGGTAGAAATGGGTTGAGACGCATCTGGTTACAGCCTTTAGGTTTGGGCAATAGATATGTGAGCTAAGGAAATCACAGAGGAAGTCAGGCTTGCTGGTGGGACTGCTTCTGGTCCTCAGAATATTAGGCCTCCAAACTCAGCTTAGAAAAGTACTTTCATTACCACTGTATAGGAGCTAAATAGACATGGATCTCAGAGATTCTCAACCAGGGATGATTTTCCCTCCAGGGACATGGGTCTGGAGACATTTTGGTTGTCATGCCTGGGGTGGGGTGGTACAGGCATCTAGTGGGCAGGGTCAGGGATGTTGCTAAACTTCCCACAATACACACAACAGCCCTCCACAAAGAATGATCCAGTCCAACAGTTGTTACATGGTTGAAAAACCCTCATCTAACTGAACTCTCTTTTTTTTTCTTTCTTTTTTAAGGGCTGTACCCATGGCATATAGAAGTTCCCAGGCTAGGGATCAAATCAGAGCTACAGCTGCCAGCCTATACCACAGCCACAGCCACACAAGATCTGAGACAAGTTTGCAACCCTACACCACAGCTCATGGCAACACAGGATCCTTAACCCACTGACTGAGGTAAGGGATCAAACCTGTGTTCTCATGGATCCTAGTTAAGCTTGTTAGCACTGAGCCATGATGGGAACTCCCTGAACCCTCTTACAACACACAGCCTTGACTTTCCAAGGTGGCTGTCTGAGGTCCTTGCCTTTTGTCTTAGAAACATATTTTGCTCTGCATGAAATCATGGGTGAGGCCAGGGGATGGCTGGCCAATCTCAGCCCCTGCCTGGTTCAGGAACACAGTGAATGGTGGTACAGAGAAGGTGCAGGGTTTTCAGGAGAGAGCAGACACAGGACAGAATGTGCAGCCAAGCTCTGGCGAGGAGGAGAAAAGCTGTGAGCTGCTTCAGTTTCCTAGTGAAGGTAATGCAACCTAGAAGCAATGACTTCATTTTCAAACAGAAAGTGCATCCTATGAGGAAGAAAAAAAGCCTCCCAGTGCCTGTGGAGGAAGCCTTCCAGAAGTTCTCAGCATCTATGACCCCAAACTATGCTAACGGGTGCTCTGAAGGAAGCTCTAGGTGTAACGTGGATAAAGTGTGGAATATTCCATGACTCTTACATCTTAAAAGCTTACAGATTCCAGAAATGAAACCAGTTCATGCATAAAACATCTGCTCTCAGAGCATGGTCATTTTCAGGTTTGCCCTTGGGTGGGAATCTGGGTTATAAAGCACTGTGGTTAGACCAGAACACCCTCCACCATGTGGACAGAGGCGCCTCTATTTATAGCTCTCCTCATGGTGACTTACAGCATGTGCATCAGTCTCTGTGTGAATTCTGAGCTCCCAAATGCCTAAGGAGATATGCTAAATCCTTTTCCCCGTGGCATTCTTCCAGACAGAATTTAAGAGACATCAGAGGATGGCACATTTATACTGAGTTTGCAGTTTCCTAAATGTGAAGAAGATGAATAGCTCTCAGTTGAGGAACACAGGTCAGATAGGAGCTTGAAATTGAGTATTTGAGCTGACACAGGAGAGAAACACTGAGAGTGGCTTTGTGAAGTTTGCTGCACCTCTAAGCTTCCTAAGACCCTGTGATTAGAAATAGATTGAGGTCACAGAGTATGGTCCTATTTGAATTAATGAAAAAACAAAATTGTGCAGAATGCTGGTTTCTGTACTGTGTGTCCGGCTGCTGGGTTCTGTGTAGGGGAGGGGGCTCCTTCCCAGGCCTCCTTCTCTCTGGTAATTTGAGATCCCAAATAAGATTTTTTTTGGTGGAGAAAAAGACAAAATGATACTGCTATTACTTCAAAGTGTGTGTGGGGGGGACTGTCAATGAGAATACTGAAGTGAACAATTTAAAAAGAAAATCTCAATTTGTTTACTCCTAAATGCTGGAGAGGCTTGGAGAGTGGGGACTGGGTGGACCTTGTTTCAGAGAGAACTTAGTTGAAACCTAAGCACCCATTCACTAGTCCTGAGACCTTAACCCGGCTGAGCCGCTTCCCTCACCTTCAGTGGAGAGAGAAATTCATACCTTCCAGGGGCCTGTGAGGACCACAGGCAATTACACCCAGAGCTCCCCTGGCTGTGGCTGTGGATGGTCCAGACAAGGGGCCTACCTCAATGCACAAAGGAAGCAAGTGAGGGGAGGTCTTGGTTCCCTACCTTGGGTTCCTTTTGATGGTTTAAGACCCAGATCATTTAGAGTTCTTTGATAACAAGTAACAGAAACCAGCTCTGCTATTTTAAGCAGCAAAGGGATTTCCTAGAAAGCCGCTGGGTGGCTGGTACACAGAAGGGACAGGAATGCTGGGGACTGAGGCTCAGCCACAGGAAAGAAAACAGAGAAGCCCTCAGAACACAGCTGAGCTGAGAGTTGCTGGGCACTGGCGTGTGTTTTACTTTCTTGATCCCAGGCCCTCCAGCTTCGTCTGGGTCACCAGCCTGCTCCTTGTGGGAAGGCAGGGCACCTTCACTGAGATGCCCTAAACCTGAGCACAGGGAGGGTGGTGATGTCCCCCAGGAAATCCACATGTCAGGAGCCAAAATGCTAAATGTCTGTTGCAGGCCTCCTGTGATGTGAGCCTCTTGCCCACCCTGTGTGCCCAATGCCACCCTCCTCCCTCAGGTTTTCCTACTGAAGCCTCCATCCTCTGTCATCTGGGTAAGAAATTATTGTCAGTTCCCAGTCAGCTGCTCCAGCTTGTTTATCTGAAGTCAGGATTTTGCAGAAGCTTCGGCTGCCACTGCAAATCTTCCTGTCATCAAGCAGGCAGGCAGGCAGCAAGTGGCATCTGCTACCATCTTAGGGAGTTTGAGCCTTTCTAATGATGCACTCCAAAACGTGGTCTTAGATCTCAAAAGTTTCCAAGTTAACTAATAGCCAGTGTCCCCAGAACAACATGAGCAAACATTCAATTCTAGTGCCTTCCCGAGGCAGGGCCTGGATGTGTAGGTTTGAGTAAAGGCTGAATAAATGATCAGCATGTGTTATCTCATGCCAATGCTCCAACTCCCGACTTGTTCCCCTGTGTGATGGCTTCTTTAGTATTCTGTGGGGAAATTCCTGTTTCAAAAGTATCTTATTCTGAAAGATGATATAAGAAATCTAGGGGAAAAAAAAGAATACAAGCATATGGGCTAATTTTAAAAAAACCTGGTGAAACTAAGAGAAAAAGCCAGCTTTGAGAGTTTCAGGCTTATGAAGTATTTATCCAGTGGCAAAGAAGACACTGAAGTCAGAAATGAACTTTGCAAAGTAATTCCTTTTGATCCCAGAAAAATGCATTCAAAGCCCTTCAGGTAAACATCATCTTTGATAGGTGGGAGGTGAATTACAAAGTGACATTATGCTTTTAAAGGCAACAAGGAATGAATCAAAGTCAGCAACTTGTCCAAGCCGTGTCAACCATGTTCCTGTGTGAAAGTTTCTAGATGATGCTCCTTGAGTGCAGGGCAGAGCTGTGAATAGGGGAAGATGAGATATGATCAAATGGCAGATGAGAAAAGCCACAGGCAGCAAAACCAGAGTGGATTTTCCTCCTCCTGAAGGTGACTTTAAATAATGCACATGTATTTAAAAATAGAGTATGTGCAGCTAATTTTGATAAAGATCTTTAAATGACATTAAAATGGAAATACACTCAAACTAGGCATCTCCTGGGAAAATGTCACTAGTTATGTTACATTGGTTTTCCATTTTGTTCCAGTGCTGTTGTGAAAATATCTTTATCTTCAGTACTCCCAGAGTGGAAGGAAGAAATTTCAGGGAGAGGAGGAGTGATTTTTTTGGTTTTCCAATGAATTCTCCAGGGAGAGTTTACTCCGTGCCACATACACAAGCTGTCCCAAGGACTGCGTTTATCCAGCGCTGCCTCCAGGGGTGTGTGTTTGCACACATTCTTTTACTTTTAGATTTTTGTTGTTGTTGTTGTTGTTGTTGTTGCTATTTCTTGGGCTGCTCCCGTGGCATATGGAGGTTCCCAGGCTAGGGGTCCAATCGGAGCTGTAGCCACCCGCCTATGCCAGAGCCACAGCAACGCAGGATCCGAGCCGCGTCTGCAACCTACACCACAGCTCACGGCAATGCCAGATCGTTAACCCACTGAGCAAGGGCAGGGACCGAACCCGCAACCTCATGGTTCCTAGTCGGATTCGTTAACCACTGCGCCACGACGGGAACTCCTACTTTTAGATTTGAAGTCTCTGTCACTACAGGCCAGGGCCCACTCCCAGGCTAATTAAGTATTAAGAAAGTAACACCACTGACCAAAGAATCCTGTAAAGATGATCTCGGTTCCCGGGTAATACAGGCTCATCCCTCCTAAGACTTGGTTTTCCTGGGTCCACACTGACTCAGCTGTAGATGATGTGATGACTGCAGAGGATGGGAAGCTCGTCGTGGGGCCAATCTCAGGTTGGTGCAAGCAACCAGCCTTTCTGGGAAGGATGATGCACTGGCACCATTTCATTCCCCTGAATGTCAACTTCGGTGCTAGTGGGAACAGGCTCCCTTCTTTGAGAGCTGTTATGAGAAGAGGATATTTTTATAAACTCCTCATATAAAAAAATAGACAAATGTGAATCTGTCCCTTTGCTTTCATAAAAATCCTGAAACAACTTCTTATAACCCCAATGTCATTTCTGAAACACTATTTCTGGAAGCTTCCTATTGAAATCTTGGGATACTATTTGAAAAAATAAATTTAAAAAATTCCTTCTTGTCCTTAGCTCATAAGTAAAATTTTACCATCCTTGCTCAAAGAAAAGCCTGGAATTGGTCTTTTTCCCCTGTTGGATTATGAGCAGCAGGGAAGGTGAGCAAAGAGTCATTACAGTAATAAAGGTCAGGTCATCCCCCAGAAAGTCTACAGCTTATCTCAGACTCTGTGACTGGAAAAGGGTGGATGTTGAGGGCACGCTTTGGAAGAGCTGGAAACAAAGCAGAAGGTGTTATCTTTGGGATTATCTGATGGGGATGAGCCTCACTGCCCATTGAAGTGGGTGGGATGGTAGGGAAGATTCAAACCTGCAACACAAGCTACCCAAAGCCAGAGACAACCATGCTGGGAGCAGATGAGCTCCTAGAAACCCTCCCAGGAGCTTCCAGTGGAGGAGTGGGACAGCAGGACTAGAACGGCAGAGAGGTCAGGCAAGGGCCCACTGAGGAGGTGACTCCCCAGGGAACTAGGAAGGCTTCTCAGGTTGAGTCTCAAACACCCCACAGTGGTCTGGTTTTGGCTAGGGCTGCCCTGGTGGCTATGAACTCCTGGCACCTATGATCTCAGCAAGTACAGACAAGGGGCTCAGCAGCCAAGCAAAAGCCAAAAGGAAGTAGGGGTTTGCTCAGAAACAGTGAAAGGGATGAGCAGGGATGGGGTGGGGCATCCACAGTGCCCCCCGACCTGCACCACAGGCTGAGAAGCCCCCAGCAGAAGACCATGCCCTTGAGCTCAGTGTTCTCTCAGAAAAGCTCCAGGTGCTGAGCACCTTCTGACTGAGCTCACCTCTCACAGGGGGACATGCTGAGGCTGGGTGGTCAAGCCACTTACCCAAAGGCACTAAACACCAGAGGGGCTTACTCCAAAGCCACTTCCTGGCATCCCATCCCCCTGCCTTTCAACTTCAGCTGAAAGTCCTTAAAGGCCATTTGTTGGAACCCATTTTCTCTCTGAGATTAAAGAGACTCCCTTGCTCGGCCTGCTACTTTGCATGCTTTGTGGAATCCTGGCTTATTTGTCTGACTACACTCTTCTCTTCCACAAGACAGGCCATGCCCCCGCCCCCAGCAGATGTGATGGTATTGCTAAGTGACAGAGAAGAGTAATTAGCACCCCAGTCCCACTGACTGCAAACTGTGTGCAGCGGTTCCCACGTTCCCTGTCAAATGGGCTCCGAGGCGCATTGATAATTCATGGTTACAGCCTGCACGCCTGCAGAGAGATTCTGCTTGAGCTGCCGCTGGAGAAAGAAGCTCAACTTACAGGGAAGGTGGTTTGTCTTTTGAGAGAAGGCCTCCATACACAGAGCTAACTGGCTGATGAGCAGCTCCAGGGGGCTCTTTGGAACACTCAGGGATGCCCCTTCAACTGCCCAAAGCAGAAGCCTGAGGAGGACTGAGTTGGTTTGGGGTTCCCCCTTGAAGGCCCTGCTTGTAGGTTTATTCATTCACTCAGCGAGTCTTTATAGAGCACCACTGAATGAATGAATGAATGAATAAGCCCAGGGCTCTGTCCCTGGTCCTCTGCAAGGACAAGCAGATTGCTGGTGGCTTCTCTTGTCACTGTGATGCACGGGGCAGCCCATGAAGTCAGCTGCACACAGGCTTTCCCTTCATTTCAAATTCAGGATGGAACTATTTCCTAGTATCAGGGGCTGACTTACTAACACACTTTCCAAAATAGGGTCTCAGAAAAGTGGCCAAGCTCTTCCCATGTGTGTGTGTTTCTATGTGCATTCGTGTGTGTGCACATGAGTATATGCATGCTTGTGTATGTGTGTCCACATGTGTGTGCATGAACAAGTGTGTATGTGTGTGTATATGTGATCTTCTGTCCATGTGTGTGTTCACACGAGCATGAAAATATGTAGGCTCATGTGTAAACATCTATGCATGCATTCAAGTGTATGCATGAACATGGGAATTATGCACAGGGGTGCACATGGCATGTATGTGTGTGTGTGAGAGAGAGAGAGAAAGAGAGACAGGAGTGTGTGTGTATGCATGCACAGAGGGCCGAAAATGTCCTTTCTGCTCACCAGTGTCCACACCTGAACTAGAGTCCCAACATGCTCCTGGAGTAACTCATTTTTCTAAATGCACTTCCTTCCTGCCTTCCCAGAAACACGGTGCCTTTGAGACTTTTCTACTCCCACACCTGGTCCAGCCACTTCTGCCAGGCTTCCTGGAAGCCTCAGTGTCCCCTCTGACTCCCCTCCTCTCTCAGACTCAAGTAATAGATGCTGAGCAACGGGGCCCTGCCTTCAAGGTCATTCTCCTCTCCTTCACAGTGCTGCTGCTTCTAGCCTAGGTTAGCCCCTCACTCTTTTTTTTTTTTTAACCTTTTAATGAACTTACTTTGTATTTTAACTAAAATATACATACAAAAAATAAAGAAATCATAAATGAACTGCTTGATGTTTTCAAAAGTAAACATGCATTCAATCACATCCAGGTCAGGAAGTAGACATGGCCACTCCCCTGATACCCCTCTCCCCAGGCACCAGACTCCTTCTCCCCAAAGATAACCCCAGCTAGCCCTGAACACCCTGATCCACTTTGTTTTTGAACTCTGTATAAAGGAAATCATACAGTAGGTTTGCTTTTGTGTGTGGCTTCTTTTGTTCCACATTCTGTTTGGGAGATCCATCCTTATTGCTTATAGCAGCATTTCCTTCCTTTTAATTGCTCTATAGTATGACACTGTGTACATATATACCAAATTTATTTATCCATTTTACTACTGATGGGCATTTGGACTGTCTCCAGATTTTGACTATTTTGAATAATACTTCTATGCATGAGTATCCTTACAGATTTCTTTTGGTAAACACACATACACATTTCTGTAGGGTATAAACCCAGGAGTGGAACTCTGGGCTCCCTCATTATGCTTTTCATGGATGCCTGTAGCAGTTGGGGCCATGTTTGCCTTGTTCTGCCCCAGCCTGGAGTCCTCCTGCCACAGGTACATCTGCAAGAGGCCCAGCTCAGTTCCAGTCAGCAGCTCTCAAAGGTGCTTTGCAGGGCATGTTTCATGCAGCCAACTGAAACACAGGACCACAGGCTCCTCCCATGTGGATTCACACCTCTTGCATTGCGATACTATAGCCCATCCCCCTTTCTCAACCCTTTGCATCTGGGCTGGCCTCCTGATCGGTTTTGACCAACAAAATGTGATGGAACTGACTATAGACTGAGGGCTCAGGATGCTGCCACTTCCCTTCTCTCCCTGGAGCCCTGAAAACAACCAACCTGCCATGGAGAAGTCAAGGAAGACAGGCCACATGGCAGGAAGAAGTCAAGGTGTCCCAGCTAAACCCAGCCATGACCAAGCCACCAGTGGGCTCACAGAATCATGAGAGAGAGGTGGATGTGATGAGTTGTAAGTGCTCCCGGGTTGGTGATGCAGCAGGAGGTTGGTTGGGGAGCCTGTGCCCCTGCCCTTCTCCTTGTGCTCATTTTACTTGATAGCCCTCATCCTCTCCCTGCCTTTCCAGTCCCTCTCCTGCCCTCCAGTCTCTATTCTGGTCCCTCCAGCCTTGGCCTTCCTCCTGCTTCTCCATCTGAGGACATCTCCTCACTGGGACACTTTGCATTGCTCTTTGCTTCTCTTGGGCCACCTCTTCAGTGGTACCTTGTGTCTTAATTACTATTTCTTCCCAAGTGCTGTCCTCTCCAGAACAGGACCATTGACACCATTCATGCCCTGCCATGTCTGACCACAAAGATGCTCATCTTCTCTTGGCAGGGCCCCTCAGGGCACCTCACAGACACCATCTCATTCACTGTGGTCCTCCCTTTGAGGAAGTCCCATCACCCTCCTGAATGGTTTAGAAGACTGAGGCCACACCTGGTAATGTGAAGATGAGATGTGGACTTGGACCCAGGTGTAATTCCTACAGCTGTGGCCTTTCCACCTGCTTCACTGCCTTTCTCTGCATGGCATCCTGCCAGGTACAGAGGGCACACTCAAATCTCTCCTGAGTATAAACAAATCTGAGTTATTGAGCCTCTAAAGGCTAATGTGTTACTCTTTTCAGGTTGGGCGAGATTCAAGCCAACAAAGGAAAACAAGAGTAGAAAACGAAGTGGTTTCCCAGTAAAAACAGCCTGACAGGAAACACATACTGCAGTGTTTTCCAGCTAAACTGGGGGCTCAGGCCACTTCCCTGTCACCAAGCACTGAGCTGGTGCTCCATAACGCACTCTCTACATTCTTTAGTTGGCTAACCCACAAGGTTATGCTGGTGTCATCGCTTTACACACAAGGAAACCGAGGCTCAGGGTACTGAAGCTGCCCTGGGTCCCATAATCAGGAAAGGCAGAACTGATGTTCCTTCCAGGCCTCCCTTGGGCTCTTCATTTATTAACAAACCTATATTGAGCTGATCCTATGTGCTAACTGCAGAGACAATGGGATCAATGCAGTATGAATGCCTCCATTCTTTCTGAGGTGCTAACATTTCCTGCTAGGCTGGGTTTTCTAGTTCTAAAATCAGCTTCACCTGAAGTCAGGCCTTTACTGTGTAATGTGAGTAAGAGATGATGAGCTGAAGGTGTTAGGGATTATTTCTTAGACTTATAGCCTGTTAATGAGTTGGTATAATTTGGAGACTTACTTGCAAGCTTATTGTAAAGTTTACAAGATAAAAACTGATTGTTGTAACATATTTCCAACTCTTTCCTTTCTGTCTTATCACCCCCACATAAATCTGATGCCTGAATTTCCAGAGGTTGTGAGAAAATGCCTCTTTTCTTTTTCAGCATTGTTTCAAGATTATTTAACCACAAAGAGGTATCAAGTAAACATCACCTAACAGAAAAGATGTGGTATGTACACACACACACACACACACACACACACACACACACATAATGGGATATTAGTTATGAAAAAAATGAAATTATACCATCTGCAGCAACACAGATGGACCTAGAGATTATCATACTAAGTAAAGTAAGTCAAACAGAGAAAGACAAATATATGATATAACTTATATGTGGAATCATAAAAATGATAAATATAAACTCATTTATAAAACAGAAATAGGTGCACAGACATAGAAAATGAATGTATGGTTACCAAGAGGAAGAGGGAGAAGGGATAAATTAAATTTGGGATTAACAGATACACACTACTATATACATAGTAGATAAATGACAATGTCCTATTGTACAGCCCAGGGAACTATATTCAATATCTTGTAATAATCCACAATGGAAAAGAATATGAAAAAGAACACACATACTTACAAATGTATACATAGATGTTTATATATACATATATATATAAAACTGAATCACCTTGCTGTACAGCTGAAACTAACACAACATTGTAAATCAACTACACTTCAAAAAGGTTATAAGGTAAATTTTGGTGAAGTGATAATTCATAGCACAGTTATTCTTTCATTGGAAAGGCTTTATTTTTTTCTTTTTTTTTTCTTTTGTCTTTTGTTGTTGTTGTTGCTATTTCTTGGGCTGCTCCCGCAGCATATGGAGGTTCCCAGGCTAGGGGTTGAATCGGAGCTGTAGCCACTGGCCTACACCAGAGCCACAGCAATGCAGGATCCGAGCCGCGTCTGCAACCTACACCACAGCTCACGGCAACGCCGGATCGTTAACCCACTGAGCAAGGGCAGGGACCGAACCCACAACCTCATGGTTCCTAGTCGGATTCGGTAACCACTGCACCACGACGGGAACTCCGTATTCTTTTTGAGATAGGCATTGATAAGGAAAAAAAGGCAGTAAAACATTTCTCCTTAAGATTTTGCTTGGTTGTGTAACATGGGTCACATTCTCAATGAGTCTAAATAAAATTTCCTCCACTTAATGTTCCTCCTCATTGGTTGTTATTTGGAAGAATAATGATAAGAATTTGAGAAGTCTTTCAGGTGGAAGTTAAGAAATCACATTTAATTTTTATGAAGTAGAAAGGCTTGAATTGGAATTTCCAAAGTCAGAGTGTAGGGGAATGTAGAAACTGGTTCTGGGCACTGCTCAACCTGATATAAACCAAACTGGATGCTCTGCTTTAATTGCACATTCCATCAGGATGCACACTGAACGCAGAATACTGTGAATGCTTTGCCCCACTTGCTGACATGAGCAATGCCTTTCATTTATTTTAAAGATTCCAAAATTCACTGCATGGAATTGGAACTTATTTGTGTTGCCCACTACATCACTTATTATGCATTTTCTAGCTCGATGTAAAAAGGCTGAGCCCTTAAGTCATGGGTTCAAATTCTGGTTCAGTTCTTTAAAAGCCCTGTGGGTTACGGACCTTGGAGTGCCTCATTTTCATCATCTGTCAAGTGGGGGTTATAAAGAAAAAGATAATTTTTGGAACGCCCCTGCATCACGCCCAGCCCTAAGCAGGACCTGAATCAAATTGCTATTATTATTTCTACTGTCAGGATTATTTGCAATTTTACTCCTACATAAGACTAGATTTACATAGGGCAAAGAAAAAGTGGGCCACAAAATGCTGGACGTGAGGGGGACTGATCAGTGGACGGACATGAACATTTGGAAAATTATCCCTCAGAGAAGTTGCTGTTTGCAGAGGAACTCCTTGAGGAGTGGGTGGCATTCCTCAGGCAAGCAGAGGAGGTGGGGACTAAAGTCACCTCATTCTGTGGGTCCCCAGACAAAGCAGGGGAGATGTTAGCAGATTTGTATATGCTCTCATCTGCATTTCTCTATTGTGCAGGATGGCTGATTTGTCTAAATGGGTGTTTGTATTGTTTCTGGAGTCGCCCTGCATTTTGGTATGTCTTTCCAGTTGTTTGTGTTCAGGATACAGGGACCTAGTTCCAGGAGGAAATACTATATACTGGCTACTGGTTCAGGACACGCCAGTGCCTGCCACACACTGGAGAATGGACAGTCAGGGCCACTTGGGGTGACCTGAGATGAAGGAGAAAGAGCACAGGTTGTGGGTGCAGATAAGGGTTGTGGTGCTCGGGTCCTGTTCTGGGGGTTGGGGGTGGTGCTACCTTCAGAGTCTGTTTGTTATTCACAGAGGAAAGCAAATTTTGCAGAAACAAGATAAATGTTCCATGCAACTGCACAAGTTTTCTTGTTAAATTAAAAACATGAAGAGTGTAGCAGCAGCTTAAATATTTTCTGCTTCCTTGTGCCACCTCCAGCAAAAAAGAAGGGAAAAAAGCCAGTGGAGAAGATGAAAAGTGGGGTGGGGATTGAAAATCCTGACTCAGGTGAAGCTAGGTTCGTTGGCTTCACAAATCAGCAGACTCTGTACATACACAACTTGGACGGCTGCCAGGAGAGGCATGATGGTGGTAAAACCACTTTTGAGTGTTGTCTGTCACAGCATCTAAGAGCATCTTGGTGCCTCTGCCTTTGTTGTGCTGTTAAAAGGTGAGAAAACCATGGTGAAACTGACTAGCGCCCAGCACTGTGCACATTAGGACTTGTGCAGCCTGGACCTGTCCTCAGGCAATTCAGACAGTAAACAAACAGAAGCATCCCCCCAACCCACAGGTGAGGTCTTCCTCGGGAACATCCTGGAGGTGTCCCGTGCCCTCCACCTTGCACAGGAATATGTGTCAGTCAAGGCAGTTCAAGCAGAGAGGGAACTAGGTGCTTATGGAATTTCTAGCAGGGCTGAGATGTGTGCAAGATCTAGGGAGGAGCTGCTGCCCAGAAACCAGGAAACTGGAGGAACCCACTGGAATCTGCTGCCTGCTGCCTGGAGCAGGAGAAAGGCTGGGCGATGCTTATTTTTTGCCTCCCTCATCTCATTAAGCACCTCTCATAGGTGGAGGTAAGCCAGATTCCTGCTTGAAAGGGATTCTGGAAAATGCCATTCCCAGGCTTCACCAGCACAGATGAATGCGGTGGTGCTGAATGCCAACAGTCCATAGCTGGCAGTCACGTGTATGGTCACTCAGCATCCAAACTCAACATCCCACTGAAGTTAACTTCCAAGTAGCAACTGTAAAAATGTCATCATGCTGCCTCACCTTCACCCCAAAAGAAAATGACCCACAGTCCCATAATTACCATATGCTTCTCTGGCTGACGGTCATTTTCTTTGTTCTGTAAGATTCACCCTTAGACTATGGCCTAAAGTCTGAATTACTGGCTTAACCACAGTTAAGACACTTCTATAACTAGCAGGGGGTGGGGAGAACAGGGTAAGAGACACTGGTTAATGTACATAAACACACATTCAGTAAAACAAACAGGAACATGTGTCTAGGCACCAGAGTCCTCATTTCAGCACCTGGTCACAAAGCCCTGTTTGGTATTTAGAAATGCCCGCTTCACCACACCCTGCCTGTTCTTGATGTTCTCAGCCATCTCTGAGCCTGTAGAGTTCCACCCAAAATGTCATTCCCGAGGGACTGAGCTCAAGGGCTCTTGCCCATTTGAGTTTGCCATGGTTTTCCACGTGCACATCCATGGGTCTCAGGCCTCCTGCTCCCTGCATCACTCTGCAGTGTGGCCATGGTCCTCTTAAAGCAGCACGTCCTGTCACCCTTGCCAGCACAGCAAGCCCTTTCTCTGCCTTGGGAAGAATGAAGCATTCGGATTGTCACACCAAAATATCAACTTCTGGCATTTCTCCCCTGGAAGCCAAGCCCTCCACATCTGCAGGTTTGAAAGTTGTGCAGACGGGAAGAGAAATTCTGTGTGGAGGTTGTTAGGTGTATCAGTGAGGGGAGCCACATGCATTTCTGCCCCTTAGCTCTCAGACTGTGTTATCGGGGCTGGGGGAGAAATAGTACCATATATTGGTCACTGGTCCAGAACATAAACTGCATCCTGTAGGTGCAGACTTTAACTGGCAAGATTCTGTCTCCCTGGGCACCAAAACCAAGTCTTCAGAAAGCCATTCTTGATAGTAAGACTTCCCATATACAGGAATCCAGTCAGTGTAGCACTGGCAGAGAGAGAGAAAGAGAGGGAGGGAGAGAGAGAAAAAGAGAGAGAGAGAGAGAGAGATCAATGGAAAAGAACAGAGAACTCAGTATGCCCAAATGATTTTTTTGACAAAGGTAAAAAGAAATTCAATAGGGGAAGGAAAACCTTTCAACAAACAGTCCTGAAGCAATTTTGACATTTGCAGGCAATTCCCCCTAAAAATAACACAAGAAAATGAACCTCAACCTATACTTCACACCTAGTACCAAAATTAACTCAAGATGGATCATGGACTTAATGTAAAACTAAAACCATATAACTTCTAGAAACAAACCACAGAATCAAATCTTTGGGATCTGGGGCTAAGTGAATAGGTCTTAGAATTGACACCAAGAGCACAAGAGCCAAAAGAAAAAAATTGTTATGTGGGGCCTCATCAAAATTAAACTTTTGCTTTGTGAAAACCTAGGAAAAGACAAGGTTCAGACTGGGAGAAAATATTTACAAACTATTTCTGATAAAGGATTAGTACTTTGAATGAAGAATGCCCAAAACTCATCAGTTAAAAAAAAAAAAACAAAACAAAAAAAAAACAAACAAACAAAAAAACAAAAAACCTCAAACAATCCAACTGGAAAACAGGCAAAAGACATGACAGAAGTATTTTACAGGAAAGACATACAGATGGAAAATAAGCAAATGAAATTGTACTCAATACCACTAACCACAATGAAAATGTGAATGAAGATCACAGTGAGATATCACTATACACCTATCAGAATTGCCAAAATCAAAACAAAATAGTGGTAACACCAAATGCTGGTGAGGCTGCAGAGAAACCAGATCACTCTTGTGTTGCTGGTTGGAATGGAAAATGGGACAACTGTACTGAAAAGCTGCTTGGCCGTGTCCCATAAAACTAAATCTGCAATTACCATACAGCCTACCAATTGCTCTCCTGGGCATTTATCTCAGAGAAATGAAAACTTACGTTCATAATAAACCTGCACATGAATGTTTATGGCAGCTTTAGTCATAATAACCCCAAACTGGAAGCAGCCCGTATGTCCTTTACCAGATTAAGGGTTAGACACACTGTAGTACATCAAACCACAAGGCACTGCTCAGCAATTAGAAGGAACAAACCATGGAGATACAAAAACTCATATGTAAAGTGAAAAAAGCCAATCCCCAGAGGTTATAGACTTTTGTACACAGGGTTCCATTCATATGTTATTTTTGAAATGACAAAGTTGTAGAAATGAAGGACAGATTAGCAGTACCCAGGTATCAGGGAAGGGGCTGGAAGTGAGGTGGGTTTCGCTGTAAGAGAGGCACTAGAGATCCTTGAGACGGATCTGTTTTCTGTCTTGACAGTGGTGGTGGATGCATGAACCTGCACATGTGCTGATGGTAGTGCACAGAATCCCAACACACACACACACACACTCAGGAGTGCAAGGAGACTGAGAAAACCTGAATCATAAGGGTGGATTACATCAGTGTCAGTTTCCTGGCTGTGATACTGCACTCTAGTTCGGCAAGATTTACCACTGGAGGAAATGAATAAAGCCTACACGGGCTCTCTCTGCATTGTTTCTTACAACTGCATGTAAATTTCCAAATAAAAAGCTTGATAAATAAAGAAAGGATGGTGAGGAAGCAGTAAAAACAGTAAACCCCCAGAGAGGCCCCAGTGACTCATTTCTCCTGCTGCAAAAAATTTCCTCGGGCAGAATCAAGGTTTTGGTAGGTATGTGTTTGATGGGTGAATGAGTGATCACAGTATGCCTTCAGCTATCTTGTCCAGTGTCTGAGTCAATCCGATAACCCTGCCTGCAGAAAGATCTTGGCTGCTCTGCTTGAGTTTTAAATTTAAAATAATTTAAGTTTATTTTGACGAAATAAAAACATTTATAAAAACAAACAATTGTATGTATGAAGTTATTACATGATATTTTTCTATCCTGCTACCTTAATGAATTATCTTATGGTTTGCATTTTAAGAAATGGATTTTTTTGTTTTTCATCCTTTTAGCCCCACACCCACGGTATATGGAGGTTCTCAGGCTAGGGGTCTAATCGGAGCTGTTGCTGCCAGCCTACACCACAGCCACAGAAATGCCAGATCCTAGCCATGTCTGCAACCTACACCACAGCTCATGGCAATGCCAGATCCTTAACCCATTGAGCAAGGCCAGGGATGGAACCCACAACCTCTTTGTTCCTAGTCAGATTAGTTTCCACTGCACCATGATGGGAACTCCAGAAATGGATTTTTTGATACAAAAAAAAGTTTGTATGAAAATAATAATGTGGCTAGTGGGAATATGAACATATATAGTTTCCTGGGAGCTGACATACCAACATAAATCAAAAAAAGACCTAAAAGAGGAGTTCCTGTCATGGTGCAGCACAAATGACTCTGACTAGGAACCATTAAGTTTTGGGTTTGATCCTTGGCCTCGCTCATTGGGTTAAGGATTTGGCATTGCTATGAGCTGTGGTGTAGGTCACAGACATGGCTTAGATCTAGTGTTGGTGTGGCTGTAGTGTAGGCCGGCATCTGTAGCTCTGATTCAACCCCTAGCCTAGGAACCTCCATATGCTGCAGGTGTGGCCCTAAAAAAAAAAAAATTGAATAAAGCCCTTAGTCCAGTTTCTATAAGCTCACCCTAAGAAAATAATTGGACAAGTGTGCAAAGATGTGCAAAATATTAACCAAAGTATCAATTATAATAGCGAACAAACATAAACAAGCAAAATATCAAAAACACAGTTAAAATAGGAGTTCCCATCATGGCTCAGTGAAAATGAATCTGACTAGTATCCATGAGGACATGGGTTCAATCTCTGGCCCAGTGTGTTAAGGATCCAGCATTGCCATGAGCTGTGGTTAGGTTGTAGACATGGCTCAGATCTGGCATTGCTGTGGTGTAGGCCGGCAGCTGTAGCTCTGATTTGACCCCTAGCCTGGGAACCTCCATACGCCACAGATGCGGACCTAAAAAGACAAAAGAAACAAAAACAAAGAAAAGAAACTAACATGAGGTATTGCTGTCAATCCAACTCAGGTGTTAGATTTCATGGCTTTTGCACTGTTGTCTTTTTCCTGGTCTGAGATCCCACCCAGGACACCCCAGAGTGTTTAGTCCTCATGTTTCTCGAGCCTCCTCTGGGCTGTGATGGTGTCTCAGACTTCCCTCATTTTTGATGACCTTGAGTCTCTCAGAGCAGTGGCCAGGCATTCTGTAATTCTGTTTGGATTTGTCTGGTGGTGTTCTCGTGGTTGCACTGAGGTTCTAAGTCTGAGGGCAGAAACCCGCAGAGATGAAGAGCCTTCTCATAACAGGGCACATGCTGTCAACGTGACTTGGTCACTCATGATGGGAAACTTCATTGCCTGGACAAATACTGGAGGTGTTTAGTAGGGGAGTGGACCTGATCCATCACATCATTTCCAAAGGTCAAAGGGGTCATGTGGGTAGGGGAACACTAGGACGAGAGCCAAGGTGTGTGGGGGATGGGGTGAACAGGATCCCTGAGGCAGATTCATGGGGGGCGGGGGTTAGTAGTAAGGCTGTGAGGGGTGCTGAATGCCAGGGGAGGGGGGTTGAGTTTTATCCCAGTAGTTTTCAGATGCTGCCCCCTGAATTCTGTCTTCAAAGAGAACTTTCCAAAAAGGAGTGAAAAACGATATAAAACTTAACAATGAATTCCCTGTGATGAAGGGAAGACTTTGAATTCAGAGTCACTAGAGGCTCCCAGGACCCCTGAATGGAGCCCCTTAGAAGCTGAGGGCAAACCGTCAGCCAAGCCCAGCTTTGGGCAAGGTGGGCAAGTGGAGGCCGGCTTGTGGGTCATCACACCCTACATGGGCGAGGCACCTTCCCATGTCCAGGTGGGAAGCACCTGTAGCTGAACCAGGTGGGCAGAAAAGAGAGTAATGCCAGCATTCGGGGGTGTAAGAAGGGAGGGGGGCAGAGAGCCCACATGCCCTTGATCAAATGAAGGGCCAGTCACGCTGATACTGAGGGAGGAGAGGCCAGCCCACCCTCCTGGGGAGGAAGAGGTCTGTTCAGAGGCAAAGGTGGGAAACTACACCCTTGTGGTCCACAGGCTTCATCTCCCCTGGTCCTGGTCTCACGGAGACATTCAGGCAGGACAGCAGGACTGCAGAAGCTGCCTTCCATGTCCTTTGGGGTTTGGCTGCTGGTGAGCAAAGGTGTCCTTGAGCTTAACCTGAGCAGTTGTCTCCCAGACCCGGTTTCTCGCTTGCTTGAGGTTTTGTGATGTGGTGGACAGAGCAGGGTAACGACCACAGAGGACTGCCCAGGAGGAAATCTTGTTTAACCTTTAATGCACACTAATGACTGCAGCCATGGAGCTCCTTCTCCTCAGTGGCCGAGGGGTTTATTGGTTGCGAAGTTCCAATCTGGTAGTGAGGTCATTATAGTCCTGGCTTCCTCTGAAGGATCCCTCAAACAGAGAAGACTTCTCTGAGTCCTCCCCAGCTCCTTCCAGTAGCAAGGCCCACCCTGTGCTCTCCTCATTCCTCACACTCACCCCACTCCTCCTCCTGAAGTGGCTCCATCCTTCCAGGCTTCCTCCGATGCCTTTATCCCACCCCCAAATCCAATGTTGAGCACCTGCTACACACACACACACACACACACACACACACACACACACACTCACTCACTGCTTTGCAGGTGACAGAGGTGGCTCAGGTGGCTTCAGCCCATTAGGATCTCACAGTCCTGCCCTAGTCCTTGTATCCCCAGAGTCTGAAAGAACAGCTGAGCTGCTGGTGAACGTGTACTGTGTTCCAGACCCTGCCTTACACATGCTGGGTCAGAAATTTGGGGGCGGAAACAGGCACTCTTCCTGAATGTGGGGTGGGACCAGTGGCATGGCTCAGGGCTCTCTGCAGCCCTGCACTCTTGGTGTGTTTGGTTATCTCATCCCTCCATAAAGGATCTAGAACTGAGACAATCTGTAAGTGCCTTTCTCTCTCACTGGATTGCCGTGCCTCCCAAGCAGGAGACACTGATCTATATCTGCTAGATGGAGGGTGGGTGAGGGGTTAGTGTGTGGGCTATGAGTCTCCATGGACAAATTTAATGGGACCCCCTGTCTAGCACATGGAGTGGACTGTGTGTCCAAAACAGCAGGTAGGCCTGGCTCTCCCTAAAGTGATGAAAACAACAACGACCACAATACTGGGTGTGTGCATGTGTTCGGGAGTGGAGGGGTGGTCTGCTGCTGCTGGACATGGTGTAGGGCTCTTGGTGTGTCTGAGCTCCAGCTGCTTCCCAACCTGGCAGGACAGATTCTGTAGCCCCGCTGCACAGATGAAGAATGGAGGCCTCAGGAGACAGCAGCTGGAGCTGTGTCAGGAGAATCATTAGAGGCCCGAGCCAGAGGTTTTGAGAGCCATGCAGTTGCCTGGAGAGGGCCTGGGAGGTGGGCCATCCAGGTGCTCACGGTGGGCAGACACCTTCTCTACTGTGCCTGAGGGTGGTGCAAAGGCACAGAGCAAGGGCTCCCACTGGTTTTGGAATCAAAGAACCAGGACCACAGCAAACATGCTCTCTTAGACCCTGGACTTTCCTTTGTCCTTGTTCTGCTCCAAGTCAAATCAATCCACTCTGACTGAGCACTGCCACTGAGTCACGTCTGTGAAGGCAGCATGGCCTTGTTCCTGAAGAGCTCAGAGTCCAGCAAGTGTCACTTTAACAGGCCACACAGGGACAGAGTCATCTGTACACGCCAGACCCGGCACAGCCCTCCTTAGGATAATTGCCCTGCACTATACAAGCCATTAAAGTCTCGTTGTAGGGGGGCACATGCCCCAATTAGTTATGTCCTCTACCTAATACAATGTTAATATTTGACAGCAGTCCTAAAAATGAAACTTAAATAATCATATAAACTGAATTAAGATAGCATACTATTACCAATCAGAGTAATGTGGCTTCATAAGCCAGTGCCATGTCATATGAATCTACCAATTAGGCACCACATTAGAGGGTAAAACCACATCCTTTACTGCCTTGCCTTAAATTATTCAAAATTTCTCTGAGCCATGAGCAAATAGCTGTCTCTTGCGTTTGAGAGTGTGCCTTTCCCCCGGATTAGGCTAACTCAGTGATGCTGCCCTGTGCACCTGCTGGTGTATGGTCCTGGGGCAGAAACATGGGGAAGGGTGGAGGGGAGGATCAGCTGACCACTGAGGAGCACTGCTCAGGAGCACTGAGGAGGTCATGCATATAACTTTTCAGGTGGCCCAGGGACAGGCAATGATCCATGTGAGAAGTCCTAAGATGGCCAGGAAAGACTCTATCCCCTAGAGGGCCAGGCCCTGTTACCCACAGAGCAGCAGCACCTGTGTGCCATGAGGACAGGCGCAAGCATATGTGGACTAGCGTGAACTCAAATGCCTCCAATTTATGCTGAGTATGGAAAGAGGACAATGACATGCCGATCACCAAACTCATGCCTTAGGTTTTCTGATTCAGTTTTTCATGGATTTCATTAAATAATAAAAATGCTAAGCATGAAACTTGGGTACACTGCCACCAGATGGCAGCACTTTTTCAAAAGTACACTTTGTTCAACACCTACTATATGCAAGATGTTTGGGGCATACAGCAGGGACCAAGGCATCGTGGAGCCTGGAGACTAACTGTATGTCATGGGCTTAGATCTTATAATATGCAGTGAGGTATAGCCAGCTTTTAATATGACATATTGATAGTTAACAGAGAGGAAAAGTGCTTAATCTAACTCAAAGCTATAATTTTTATTACAATAACTATTAAATGGAAAATAGTAAATGAGAACTAATATTATGTTTAGTTATAAAATTAAGTAGAGGTTTTCAAATATCTCTAAGTTTTGTGCAACCAAAATTATATGAGGAAGGAAAAACCATGAGTACTGAAGATAAAGAGCTATTCTATTTGAAATGGAAATGGGGATACAGGGCATCCATTCCAATAGGGCCAGATGTTGAGGGCTCAATAGAACACAACTGCAAAAGCCTGACCACAGAAGCATTGTTTCTGGGACTCACATGCCCAAGTTGCTGTTTGCTATGATTTAGTCTTAAGTGCAAACCTCAGAAATCAGGCCTGTTACTTTGTTATTTGTTACTTTGTTACTTTATAGACTTCTGGTCAAATAGCCTCCCCTCCCCCTGCCCCCTTCAGTTCTCTTGGAGACTATTTTTCAGCAAAACAAAGAGGAAAATAAAGCCTCCTAATGGCTAATGCAATCAGGAAGGAGAAAACCCCCCACTATTTATACGCCCCCTTCAACCAGAAGGAGGGCCATCCCCCACTCTCTTTCTTGCTCTAACATTTTCCATTCTGTTAAGTGTTATATGTAACAAAATCTTAGAACATTTGGAAACTAGAGCAAATAAACAACCACAGTCTGCAGTCTTAATGACAACACTGTTATTTTGTTGTAATTCATTTCAGTATTTCCCCCAATGTTTATTATTTGATATTTGCAATTATACTTTAGTAAAATTTTGTTGTAATTTTTAACTTAACATATCTTAATATTTTTATTTTCAGGTAGCTGAATTTCTTCATAAAAAATATTTTAAAGGCCACTAACCACTGAGTCTTTACGATCAATTTATGTAACCATTCTTTGACATCTATTTTGTTTCCACTTGTTTGTAAAGAATGCAATGGCAAATATCACTTCCCTCCTATTTAAAAAACATCCATTAGGACATATTTCCACATGTCTTATTGCAGGGTTTAGTGATTAAAAAAAATTTATAATACCTCCTCAGGTGTGTTGACTAACACTTTGCAATTTATTACGGTTTATTATTATCATTATTCCCATTTGCTTGTTTACCAGATAGTTCTAGAAATATATGAGAATACAAACTTCATTACACTGTTACCAGCACTAGGAATGTCCAATAACTACATTTTATTTTTATTTAAAAATTTTTTTTTGTTTTTATTTTTCTAGTCTTTGCCTTTTCTAGGGCTGCACCCACAGCATATGGAGGTTCCCAGGCTAGGGGTCTAATCGGAGCTATAGCTGCTGGCCTATACCACAGCCACAGAAATGCCAGATCTGAGCCACATCTGTAACCTACACCACAGTTCATGGCAATGCCAGATCCTTAACCCACCGAGCGAGGCCAGGGATTGAAAACACAACCTCATGGTTCCTAGTCGGATTCATTAACCATGGAGCCTTGACAGGAACTCCCCCAATAACTACATTTTAATGCTAGTTAAATAGGCTTTGTGTAATACTCTGGTGGAAGACCCACTCCCCTGGAGAGGGCAGAAGCATCAAGTCTCCAAGAAGACTCCGGTGGCAGCTGCTTTCTTCCCAGCTTCCACAGGAAGCTCCCTTGGCCTCTCCTATCAGAAGAGATTTCCTGTTGATCACCCCCACCATCACTCATGTGCCTTTGTCATGATGGGTTTGTCCCATACTCTGCTTCATCCTAAGCCTGTCTGTACCTGTTCTCTGCCCTGCCCCAATATCAGCTCTGGGAAGGGAGATGAGGATGGAAAGGAACTCTCTCTTAAGCCCCGACCCTGTCTAGCACAGCACTGTGTATGCCTTGGGGGCCCAATTGAACTTTAGGACTAAACTAAAAATGAGGAAACCCAAATTATAAATGGAGAAACTAATTCCATCATGAGACTTCAACATTTGGAAGCTCATGAGTGGAACCAAGACCTGAACAATTGGAAACTCGGTTTTCCTCTGCTCCTGAATCATGGGTGGTTTGAAGTAAGAGAGGGTCAAATCCCCTTGTCCCTGTGTTGGGGAGTCAAACTCATGTCCTCAATGCTAGGCTCACAGGAAGGAGACATCCCACATAGTTTGACACAAGATGCATCTTCTGGATCCCCTCCCTTCCTTGTTGGGTTAGCAAAGTGAATGGAAAGAGCTGTGATCCTCGGGGATGCCTGCAGGGTGTTCATTACATTCATTCACTTGATAGGTACTTGTCAGGAATCTACTCTGTGCCGAACTTTGAGCTGCATCTGAGGAGAGTAAAGGGTGATCAAGAATGACCAGAATGTGGATGTTTAAAATTACTGTCATCTGAACTACTTGGTGATGTTAGAGCCTGACTTGTAGGAAGTTATCAGATCAGGGTTTCCAAGTGAGGAGGCCCTTATCAGTATTTGGCATCACCAGTAATTTCTCAATCCTCGAAAGCAGCAGTTCTCATACTTTAGCAAGAATCAGCATCACCTACAAGACTTTTAAGCCACAGATTACTGGGCACACCCCCGAGTTTCTGATTCAGTTGGTCTGGGGTGAAGGCTGAGAATCTGCATGTCCAACATGTTCCCAGCTGATGCTGATGCTGCTGGTCTGGGGACCACATTTGAAACCGCTGCTTCTACCCATAGAAAATTTACCGTGAGCTAGGTGTTCTGGTAACCACTGAGTCTTCAGAGCATCCTTATAAAGGAGCTATTGATGCTGAATTTCTGAGATGAGGCATCTGAGCGTAAAAGAGGCTAAGAACTTCTTTAAGCTGGTATGGGAGATGAGTGGCAAGTTGGGTCTGAACTCATGAGTCTTTGGCTCTAGGTCTGAGCTCTGAATAACTCTTGCCTTCTTGGTATATCCACTCACATCATTAGGAACCGCTGTCCTTGATAACAACTGAATCCAAGTCCACCTTCAAGTAACACTGCAAGCTCCATGCAGAGTGCAGGTATCCTACAACAGTGTTCTGGTTCTTCACTCATGCTCCTGTGACATCACTGCTGTTCACCTCACTTCTCCATGTGCCATAATCACCCAGGATGCTGTTCATGTTGTCGCTTTTAACAGTGATCTTTTACAGATCAAGGCAATGAAAAATAGATTTTACATTACTGCCAGTGATTCCTTCTTGATGCTTTTCCTTTCTTTATATAGATCCACATTCCTAAAATCTTCCATCTTCCTTCTGCCTGAATAATTTTCCCATTACTTGCAGGACTGGTCTACTGGTAATGGATCCCTTGGTTTTTATTTTCAGAGACTTATTTCTCATTTATTTCTGAAGAACAATCTTTCTGGAAATGGAAAGTTTTTTTTTTTTTCTTTCAGCACTAGATATTTCATTTCATTCTCTTGCCAACATGATTTCTGATAAGAAGTCCACTGTAATTCTTACTCTTGCTCCTTTATCTGTAAGGAGGTTTCTTTGTTTTGTTTTGTTTTTTCCCCCTCCTCTTTCTTGCTGTGCCTTTTTTGTATTTTCTATTTACTGCCACACCTGCAGCATATGGAAGTTCCTGGGCCAGGGTTCAAAATGGAGCTGCAGCTGCAGCCTATGCCAGAGCCACTGAAACATAATATCTGAGCTGTTCTACAACCTATGCTACAGCTTGCAGCAATGCTGGATCCTTTATCCAATGAACAAGGCCGGAGATCAAACCTGCATCCTTACAGTGACACCATTGGGTCCTTGACCAGCTGAACCACATAGGAACTCCTTCTTGCTCTATCTTGTTTCACAATTTTATGTTTGTCTTCAGTTTTCTGTAGTTTGAATATGATATGGCTAAGTGTCAGGGCTTTGGGTATTTACCAATTCTCTGGATCTGGTTTTGGTATTTGTCATTTATTTTGGAAAGTTCTTGGCCATCATTACTTCAAATTTTTCTGCTCTCTTCTGTTTCCTCTGTTCCCAGTAATCCAATAATGCATATATCAAAACTTTTGATGTCATCCCACAGTTCTTAGATATTCCATTCTGTTTTTTGTTTGTTTATTCTTTTCTTCTTCTGACATTTCAGTTTGGGAAGTTTATATTGATATATATTCAAGCTCCCTGATTCTTTCCTCAGCTCTATTCATCAAAGGCATTCTCTGCTTTTTTCAGAGTTTTAAAATTTCTAGTATTCCCTTTTGACTCTTTCTTAGTGTTTTCATCCCTCTGATAACATCACCAATTGGTACTTGCATGGCATCTACTTTTTCTATAGACAGCTTAACACAGTAAGCAGAGATGTTTTAAATTCCTGGCCTGATAACTTGAGGGAACAGGAACTGGAAATAGGAAGTGAGGTAAACAGGCATTACTGTGAGGATGTGTGTCATCTGCTCAGAGTGAGGCTGTAGTTCATGTTTTCAGCAACCACAGATGTTTAAGCCTGCAAACTCCTCTCATGTCCTTGTTTTTGTCTGCTCTCTTGGTTCTGAATTTCTCTAAATCATCCTCCTCAAAGACTGCCTGTGTCCTGTAGCTCTTGAAGCTGTAACCTAGCTATTATACTGGAGCATTGTTGGCATGGCAGAGAGGTGTGGGGGACAGAAGTGTTCTCTACTCTTCAGGTTAAGTCCCAGGGTTTAAGTGGGCCTGTATGTCTGGCCTGTGACCTTCAAGAAGTGTCCCTCTGGTGTCTTCCCTGTGCTTTCTTCTCCAGCTTCAGCATAACCACCCTCTTTCTTAAAGCCCTTTTTTCTCTCTCAGTGGCACAGGAAAGTGGAAGGGCTTATCCCCTTGGGGTAAGTCTTAGGCAGTCTTTCCCTTGGAGAGTGGGCCATAAAAAGGTATTTCACTGGATTATTTTTCCCTTCCCCCTGCCAGAAGCAGGAGAGGATCTTCTTAGGATTTACGCCATGAGAACCTGGTAGGGAGGGTTCCTGGAAACAAAATCCACAACAATTTGGGATCCACCTTAGACTGCAGACCCAGGAGCTTCTCACTTTCAAGATAGAATACATTCATCTAATAACAATTTGTTAAAATTACTAAGTATCTGCTAAGATACACCCAATTTTTAGCATTTTCCAAGTACCTAGTTTCTCCCAGGAAACACTGCATCACTTCTGCATTACTTGCATAGCAAATGAGAGATGGAATTAATTCATAATAGACTAATGGGGAGCATTAAGGGGCAAAGGTCACAGAAATTCTGGGTATCATTTCTTGCTGGGTCATATATTTGAAACACTCTAATGAAAAGGGCCCCAGAAATTTCCGTATTATTTAAATGATCTATTTCTAGCCCCTAGTTTCCATCTTCCCAGAGATGCTATATTAAAACACACACAAACACATTCGAAAATTGGCGTATTTCCTCAACATACTGAGATCAAGATACACTATCATAGAAGGCACTAAAGATTTTTTTCCACTCCTCCTCCTTCCCTTCCCCTCATGGTAACCCCCTCCCTGGCCTCTATAACAGAACCTCTGCCACAAACAGTCATGCAGTCACCAATGCTGGCATCCTGCCAATGCTGTGCAAGCTGTAACACTGCGCCTAGGCTCTCATCAGCCTACTGGGCCTTAGTTACATTTCATTTGGCTGAGAGAAATAAAGCTGTTAAAATCTGGATGTGTTCTGTTTCTATCCAATTTACTGCCATGTCATAGGTGCCTCCTCAGTGTGGGACTGTCCAATACTGAGAGCAGAAAGGGGTAGGTCCTTCCTGAAACCCCTGCTCTGGGTGCAGGGTGAGACCATTAATGGCATCTGGAAGGTTCCCTTCCATCCTCCCTGAATTAAGCACTGTCAGGGATGAGGTCTTCAGCTGACTTATCTGAACAGCTATGTGCAGTGAAAAGTCAGACTGGATTATGGGGTATTAAAAACCTGGTGTTTCAGGAATAAAAAGGAGGCAATTCTAGGTATTGTAGACTTCATGAAATGAGATCAGATGGGACAGTAGCATTTTCTGATGCAAAATTGGCCACTGAGGATGCCCAGGAAACATTTGTTCAGGACTGTGTCTTCCCAGACAGGAAGAATGTGATTTGACTAACTGGTTCCCTCACACAACTCCTGACACATGTCCTCTGGGAAGCCATGTGAAGTGCATGGCTTTGAAATATCCCACGTCTTGGTGCTGATCACTCCACCTGGTGCACCTGCCAGCTTATTCTCCATGCCCCCCCCATCAAATGGCTTGTTCTACACCAGCCAAGCATTATGGCAATGACTGAGACTAGACAGCCAGAGAAAGCCACTTACATTTATCTTGGGTATCTCTGAAGAATGTGCTTTGAGAGGGAATAAATAAGTTGACTTATTATTGAGTTTTCTGCTCTTTTATTCAACTGCTTAACTGACCTCTCCATTTGGATGTCACATGAAGCTCAAATTTATGTGTCTAAAATAAACAAAGGAGGAGCCTGCTCTCTCTGTGCCTTTGGACTCAGACTGGAACTTAAACCATTGGCTCCACAGATTCTCAGGCCACCATACTTGGACTGGGACTAACCACTGGCTTTCCTGGGTCTCCAGCTTGCAGATGCAAGATGATGGGACTTCTTAGCCTTCACACTAATATAAGCCAATTCCTTACAATAAATCTCCTTACACATCACTATAACTATTTATCCCAGCATATTTATCAATCTCTTCTTGCTTCTAATCCTGACTAATACAGTAATTCAGGTTAAATGAGGTCTCAAGGATGCGGTCCTAATCTGATAGGACTGGTGGCCTTATAAGAGGAGGAGAGAGCTCTCCTTCCCACTCTTTGCACATAAACCAAAGAACTTCTGTGTGCACACACAGGGAGAAGGAGGTGATCTATGAACCAGGAAGAGCCATCTCACCAGGAACCAAACCTGCTGGCCTCCTGATCTTGACTTCAAACCTCTAGAACTGGGCGAAAGTAAATTTACTTTGTTAAAGTCACCCAGTGGCCAGTATTCTGAGTGGCAGCCGGAGGGGACCAAGAGACCACCCAACATGAGGCAGCCACAGTCCTCCTCATCCTGGCACCTCACATTTTCCTTTTTGGCACCCACCAGTCTAGGGCATCTTGTGTATGGCCTGACTAGACTGGTATCAGAAGGGCAGGGACAGTGACACTTCCACACCTCATTCATCTCTGATGACCCCTCCACAGTCCCTGGAGAACCAGTGCTAGGCTAAAATCAGGAACAATACATGCTTAATGAAAAAAAAAATAATTTGATGATGTAATTTTTCATTTAGATCATTTTAATGTTAATACTTCCTATGTTTGCATAGGATTGGACAATACTCCAAATGCCACATGATTAGTGGATCCTCTCAGAAACCCTTTGAAATGGTAGACAGGGCATCAGGGCATCCACAGGTATCTCATTTGGGGAGAACATTCGAAGCAACTCAAACCCTCAGTTTTCTGGGTGAAGAGGGAGTTTTGAGGAACTGCTCATGATAAATAGAGAAAGACAAAAATAGATACAGAGATAAACAGGTAGAGACATAATGAGCAAGAGAAAAAAGAGAAAGATCTGTGGAAGAAGACAAGTGAGATAGAACATAGAAAATCAAGACAGCAACTAGCATAGAGGTAGAGAGTAGGGTGGAGAGAGAGGGTGTCTTTGGTGGTGGAATGGGAAGTTCAGAAACCTGCTATGGGAAGGAGCAGGGCCTCTTATAGGAGAATGTCTGGGGCATCAGACTAGAACATGACCTCTAAAGACAGTCTCCACAGTTGTCCACTCTCTGCTAAGACAAAGGTCTAGGGACTATGGCCATAGTCACATCTTCACTTTGGGCTGGACACTCTATAAGCACTTGGTATTTATAGAATGGCCAGCTGGTGCCATGTCCAAGCCCCACACTTCATGACCACAGGGATAATTCTGTATTAAATAGCTTGTCCTCTTAGTACAGTGGCCAATGCCAGGAAGAGGATGCTCCAAGTCAGATGGCCTCCTGTATTTAGGAACTGAGACCACTTGGGTCTGTTCACCCAGTTTGCTCATGGACAGAACACAGACATTCAGAAGCTGTGTGTGAGCTGCAGGACATGCTCCCACTTCCACACCACTTCACGTGTTTTAGTCCTTCTCTATCTTTCTATCTGGCTTCACTGGACAAGGTGCCCCAACATGGAGATCAAATGGACTCCCTCGATGTTCAGTATTCAGGGGGTGTGGGGCATACCTTTACTGCCCAGAGCTATGACCTCACTTTGTGAGTTGTGAAAACACTCATTCTCTTCCTTTAGTTTGACTTTCTAGGGCAATAGTCTTGTAAAGCCCACACAGCCCCAAAGCAGGCTTCCAGAGGATTCTAGTGATCTGGACAGTCAGCCCCAAGGTGAGCCTTCTGGCATTAATCAGGAAGAAATTTTGATTTCCAAACTGGGACAAACACTTTTTATGAGATCACCCATGTGGCGTTCCCAATTCTTTTTGCTTTAAAAACATAAAGAGAATTTGATCTCTTTGTTCAGGCATATTTGCAAGTTATCAAAAAACTGAACATTTTCAAACATTCTCCATGCTGCCTATACCCTGTTAGCAACAGTTTGCTCAGGAAATGAGTCTGATGATTGGCTCCCACTTGGCATAATGTGGAGGTGGCCAGTGGGAAGGAAAATAAAGCAAAAACAGACCCTCTTTGCTGACAGGGACAGAATGATGCTGCAACTCAATGGCATCAAGCCATTTAAATTTTCTTTCTGATTTTTAAACTAGAGCTTGAATTAAAAAGGGGAGCAAATGAGAGAAATCCATTAAGCCAGATTAGTATTGAACTCCAGTCAAGATCATCACCCACAGTCATTAGATTTGGCTGTGGGTAGAACAAAAAGTAAAATAAAGTCTGGTTTCTGCTTCTCACATCTACATTAATCCAAATTACCTGAGAAGATTACAAATAATCCTTTAAGTGGTGTTAGATGGTGGACTTAAGGTAAAGGACAAAGAGCAAGAACTATTCACATGCTTCCTTGACAAGACAGAGCCAAGAAGCTCAGACGTTTTTGTTCTGAGGATTGAAATGGATGTGCAGCTGAATTGAACTGTCCTTGGAAACTCATACTGGAGGTAGTGTGTCTTATGTGGGGGACCATCACAGAGGGTCACTGGGACCATGTGCTAGAGAGAATGTGGTGACTGCTGAACTAATGAATAATGACAATTGTGAAAGCTCATGAGCAGAGAATTGAAGAAAAGGGGAAACTAATATTTAAATGCCCCACAATACGTGATGCTTAATTCTCTGAGCAAAGTCCAGTCTGCAAGCAATAGATTTCAAGAGAAATGAACTCAAATTAGAATAGGACTCAGTATTTCACTTTGCCTTGGTCTTGGGTTAAGTAATTAAATCAGCATCATATTCTGCCTGGAAGCTAGAACAGCTGAGAAGCAGCTAATTGTTAGAGCAGAAAAATTAGCAGAGGATCAAAGAAAATTTTAGAATTTGTTGCACAGAATGAATATGCATGAAATTCTATCCTCTAGTCCTACAAAATGCATACAGGGTACAATTAAATTTAGCTAATGAAATTAGGTATGAATTAATTCATATTTTGTATTTACTAGGCTGCATTAACATTTATCAAGGACTAGTCCTAAAAGTACAGCTTGTATGAGTTGTAGGGACCCTGATGGCAGGTCCCGATTCCTGTTAAATGCCTCACTCTCTCTGTTTTTAATTCCCTGGGCAGAGCATTATCCACTCTCTGCTTGAAGACTCCCAGAAATAAGGACCTCACCACTCGGGCTCTTCCCCTCTGAGGTAGAAGAGGGAAGTACAGTCTTCAGAGTGGAAGGAAAAAAAAAACTCACATGGAGGGAATGGCAGGGCACATTATAGTGATCACAAGTGGGATAAGCCAAGAAAATCGTTGTAAGGAATGTGAGTAAAGGGAGCATGGGGGCTGGCCACACTTAGAGCATCACTGCTCAAAGGGGAAGGGGCTGAGAAGAGGTAGACCTCAATTTTTGAAAGGCTGCTTTTCTTACAATGATTGACTTCCTTTCATTTGCTTTTCAAAGAGGTTGATTCCAAAGGGTTAGAAGGAGGGAAAGCTGCACATCACAGATTCTGCACTGTAGAACAGCTTGAACCACTGCAGCAGTCTCCTACCTTGTCTTTGCCCATCCATTCTGTGACTGCTGTCTTAAATTTTTATCCACTTAAAAATATTTTTATAATCAAGAATTGCTTTAGAAATATCCACAAGACTTAAACTTTAGTTCAATAATTTTATCAGTTGTATGCACTCGTGTAATTATCACCCAAGCATGATATGGAATGTTTTCATCACCCCTCCCTCTAAAATTCCCTGGTCTTCTTTCTGGTTTATTCCCTTAAAAGGCAAGATCTTTCTGATTTCTGTCAATACAGATTCATTTTGTTTTATTCTCAGATCTCATATAAGCTGAATCATGAAGAATGCATTCTTTTGTGTCCAACTTTTATTATTCATCCATGTTGTGTACCGGCAGTAGTTCATTCCTTTTTATTGACAATTAGCATTTTGTTTTTTCACTATACCTCTATGTGTTCATCCATTGTCCTGTTAATGGACATTTGCCTTGTTTCCAGTTATGGGCTATTAAAATTAAGGCCATTATGAATGTCCTTATACAAGTCTTTTTTTCTGGATATGTGTTTTCATTTTTGGGGGTAAATATGTAGGGGCAGAATTGTTGGGTTATAGAGGAGTTGTATATTCAAGTTTATACAAAACTGACAAAAAGGTCTCAAGTACTATTCTCTTCTTTTTTTTTTAAAGACTTATAATTTTTCTATTATGGTTGATCTGAAGTCCTATTCTAACATGCCTGCCAGCAAGGGGTGAGAGTCCCAATTGTTCCACATCCTTGTCAATATTGAGCATGTCAGTCACTCTGACTTCAGTCCTATTGGTTGATGAGAAATGGTATCTTGTTTTAATCTGTTTCCTTGTGACTAATTATGTTAATTTTTCATGTGCTCATTAGCTATATATTTAATTCTCTTTTGTGAACTGTCTGCTCAAATTGCTTCCCACTATTTTAACTGGAGTGTTTGTCTTTTTAAATTATTATTTTACTTTTACTTTTTGCTTTTCACCCCCCCCTTTTTTTTTTGTCTTTTTAGGGCCACACCCAAGGCATATGGAGGTTCCCAGGCCAGGGGTCAAATCGGAGCTATAGCCCCTGGTCTATACCACAGCCAGAGCAACACCAGATGTGAGCTGCTTCTGTGAACTACACCACAGCTCATGGCAATGCCAGATCCTTAACACACTGAGGGAGGCCAGGGATCAAACATGTGTCCTCATGGGTGCTAGTCAGATTCATTTCCGCTGAGCCATGACAGGACACCTTTTGTTTTTTCTAAAAGTCTTGACCCACCTCAAGGTTGTGAAAGTATTTTGTTTTCTTCTAGAAGCTATACGGTTCTAGCTTTTACCATCAGGTCTAGAATCTATTGTTTATTATTTTATTATACAGAACAGGGTAGGGTCAAGGGTTTATTCTTCCTGCCCTGCACAGATACACAGTTGTTCCAGCATTAGTTACTGAAAATGCTTTCCTTTCCACATTGACTTGACTTGGTGCCCTTCTCAAAAATCAATGTAGTGGTCTGTTTCTGGAACTTCATTCTACTCTACTGATAAGTGTCCTAGTCATATAATTTTGGTGCTTGTTTTCCTTATCATTCCATTAATCTTTCTGTCCCCCAACCCCATGACTTATTCTTTGACTCATGCATTATTTGGAAGTCTTCAGCTTACTTTCCAATCATTTTGGGACACTGGCTTCCATTAAAAACAACAACACAAAATTAGAGGTTTTAGTTGACAACAAACTTCAAATGACTGAACAGTGTCACACTAAAGTGGCTGGGTGGAAAAAAGCGAATGCCATCTAAGGTTGCTTGGGGACAGACCCCACCATCCAAGGTGGAGACATCTGCTCGGCCTGAGGACCTCACTCGGAACCCAGGCCTGGAAACACTTGGCCACGTCCTGGTGGGCACGTGGGATACTCGACTGAAACCCATGTTACATGAAGACGGGCCGAAGGGACCAAATAGCTGCCTGAGGAGGAGGCCTGAGGAGAGTCACATGATCTCCATCAGCTACCTGAAGGGCCAATCTTAAGAGAATGGGCTGAACTTACTCTGGGGACCTGGGAGGTGGAATGACGGTCACTTCATCGTGGAAAGGCAGATTTCTGTCTCCAGGATAAGAAAGAACTTCCCAGTGATGGGAGCTGGTCATGAATGAGCTCACTGGAAGTTTCAAACAGAGGATTTTCATACTGGGCAGCAATCTGGGTTAAATGACGTCTGAGATCTTTTGCAAATCTAAGAGCTCATTATTTGTGAAAAAAAATTTCAAAAAAGATGAGGGCAAAGTATGGATATAAATGGCACATCCATGCTGTAGAGAATGCATGCACAGGCAGTGTCAGTGTCTAATCCCATCTCACAGAAGCCTCAACAGTGACAGGGACACTGGGCTGGTGTCAGACAAGACTCTTGCCCTCGCTGAGAACCTGCCTGCCCAGCACCTGAATGAAGGGAGTTCACATCCATCTGACAGGGACACTGGCTCCAGCCCTAGTCCATGGCCGCCTGTGGACTCTGGGGCTCAGGAAGGGGGGCATCTGAGAGGGGCCTTCTTGGGACTGTAGACCTGAAACATCATCCTGTGTGGGAAGGAGGGCCATGGGGTGGCCAGAGCTTCAGCTTCACGTTCAGACCTCAGCTCCAAGAGCAGCTCTGCCCCTTCAAGATGCACACCCTTAGGCCAATCACCACATTTCTACAGCAAGGGGAGGGGACAGCGTGATCATATAGGCACTCTCCAAGGATGCATAAAGCTGTCCTTTCTACCAGGAGAGATCGCTGAGCATCCCCAAACTTACTTTCTCTGAAGCTGTTTGGTCTCTATGTACGTCACATTTAATGATGTCTAGTTACCTTGCAAACCAGTGTGATGATCTCTTGAACCAATTATTTTGCACAAACCCTAATAGGTGGCCATGAGGCATGAGTGTGGTTAATTTCCAAGGCCTAAAATTCCCTCCAAAAGTGGTATTTCTAGCATCTGTGGGGATCTATTTTAGGGAAGGGACTTTCTAATCACCCATGCAGTTGTCTCGGAGGCGGTCACCTCTCCTGTTTCTGTGTGTGTGTACATGTGCGTGTGTGTGTGTGTGGAGGGGCAGTGCTTCTAAAGGGGATTGAGAAATGATACTGGAGCAGAGACAGCATTATCATAACAGTCCCTGCACAGGGGAACTGGCATCTTAACTATACTGGAAAACCAACCTAGGCCACACACTTATTCTCCTCCAAACAAAAACAGCAGATTTAAGAGTGAAGCTGTGGGCCAGACCTTGGCCTGGGCCCATGATGATACTAAAGGCACATGCTTCCTCTTACAAAGGTCTGAAGAAAGACCCAAAGATTGCCTTCCTTGAGAGCATGGACGGATGATTACAGCGTATGTGTCTGAATAAGGGTATGTGTCTGAATAAGGGTATGTGTCTGAAAAACCCACTGAATAAAACTGCTCTTTGTCTTTATTTAATAATCTTGGTAAGTCAGTTCAAGGTATTTAAAAGCTCCATATTAGGTGAAAAGCAACAAAAGTGGACCATCTGTATGTGTGACCCACGGCACTTAGGAAGGGAGCCTGTTTATTTAAAATATGACATGGAAATTGGACCGCTGTAAAAAACATTAGTAAAATATCTGGCAGCTATGAATCTGATGGAATCATGGGGGTTCTTGAAGATACAATATGAGAATGGCCTCCTAGCCTTTTCTCTCCTTCCTGGGTTTTATGGATGTGGAAATTTTCCATGAGGTAAGGGTCTCTGGAAAATCACTGAAACAGCTCAGTGACAGAGAGTCATAGATAAGACTGAACACCAGGAATGAAGGAAGCAACGGACTTAGGTCATGAACTTGGAGTGAAATCAGAGCCTCACTATGGACAAAAGGAGAGAATAGGGTTTCAAAACCAAATCAAATAGGAGAGAACAGAAGGAGAACAGCCAGGAGAATGTCCAGAAGATTTTGTGGATGATTTGGTTCTAGTCATTCAGGAGAGAGCCCGAGGGAGCCAGCCAAGCAGGCCTAAGGAAAGAGCAGCAGCGGAGGAAGCACAGATGGAAGACAGGTTAAGCAAGGCCGGGCCTAACTGTGCCCAGACAGCACTGCTTTGGAGGCTGAGTTGTGTTTGCTCCACAAGGCAAGGTCTTAGGAGAGACCTAAGTGTGTGATCAGCTCTGGGTGACCCCAGGAGGGAGCCAGGCTCTCAGGGAGACCTCCAGCACTCCGGGAAGGCAAGAGGACCATGGGCTACAGCAGTGAAGAGGGCATGGAGGGAGTGGCTGGAGGTCAGGTGGGAGCTCTGGGCATCACCTGAGTGGAGCTCTTTCACCAGGGATGACATGGTGTTGGTGATGGAGTCGGCAGCCACCAGCAAGTCATTGAGGAGGTTTCTCCTTGTACCTGAGGGGAGTCAGAGCAGATGGCACTGCCAGGTGGTGGGTGGAGGAGCGAGCTGAGGGCCAGGCCCTGGGACATTGAATTCTTAAGGGGAGGTTGGCTGAGCAGCTCGGCAGGCTCCCAGGCACAGCAGGTGCACAGGCACCCACACCCATGGCCCTCCTCACTCTCCTCTGTCTGAAGAGCAGGGCCCTGCCAGCTCCATGCATCTCAGCCATAGTCAGAAGAGGTGGATTCCAGAACAAACCCTGGGGCAGGACTTCCTCCCCAGAACCACCTCCCTGCTCTTGTCTCCACCCCAACAAGGCCTCCTGAGTGGCCTCATCTTCCACTAGCTACAGACATGGCTGGCTGTTAGCTCCACAGACCAGGAGCCTTGAGTAAGGGCCTGTCTGGAGTTCCACTCTTTCTCCTCTAAACCTTCCAGGCTGAGTACATGACTTTGGGAATTCCTCCATCCAATTCCTCCAGAGGAGGCAAAAAAGACAAGGCATTTCCCACAGCTTGGCAAAAAGAGCGCAGAATTCCAGGTGGAATTCTTTACTTCACACACACACACACAAAGCCTGCAGCCTTCCTGATGGGTGCTGCCCATGGAATGAGATGAGGCTGGCACTTGACTTATTTTTTTTTACTGTATATGAAAATGCAGTCACTGAAAGCTAAGCACACAAAAGAAAAGAGACAGTAAGCCCTCAGTAGGAATCCTGTTCATGATTCCAACCCCTCCAGCTCTCCAGCACACTCTGCCCCAGAGCTCACTTTGGGCGAAGGCCTCCTGCATGTCCCTGCAGATGCCACTCAGTGGGTCCTGCCAGCAGTGGGTAGAGGTGGAGCTAGTGGAGGTGGAGCACACAGGCATCGGCAGCGAGCGGCTGCCTCCATGCGTGGGCGATATGTGCCATGATGCTATGGCCTGAGCCTGGGAGAATCAGAGATAAAACAGGTCATCTCAGGCACTTTACCTCCTTGAGGAAGGGGGAACTCAGTCCTTTTTCTCAGTCAACCTGAGCCAGCCCTGGCCTTCAGTTCAGCAGTGAAAGCACTGAATGATCACAATCGGAAAGAAGGGTCAGGCTGCCTCCAGGACTGGAGGGAGGAAGAAAAAGAAAAAAAACAAAAACAAAAAAATGAAGGGGAGAGATCAAAGAGAAGATGGGACGTTCCCAGTGCACAGACTGAGCGAGTAGCTGTGCAGATGATCTGGGAAGGCCTGGGGGTCACACCACTGGGAAATTATACACAAACATCTTTCATTTTTGTTCTGTTTGCAAACACATCCATGTGCCTTATCTCATTTGATCCTCAGGAGAACCTGTGAGTAGAAAGGGCACATGTTTTTGACTCCACTTTATAGAAGGGAAATAAGGATTTTGAGAGTATGGGCTCTGTGTCAGGCAGGACAGCTCTTCCGTGGGAGGTGCCACAACAAGCCCTTCTTCTCTGGGGGCGATGGCTTGCACTCTGCACCTTTGTAGCTGCCAGGCCACAGGGAACACGTGCCTGAGTTGGCGTGGCAGGAACCCAGCTGTGGGCTGTTCCAGGAGCCTGGTCATCTGGCTCATCATGCTGCTTTTGTCAAGCACACACAGTGAGGTCTTTTGCAGCCATCCCGTAGGTGAGAATGGACACATATTTAGTGGAAACTGAACTTCCCTTGTGAAGGATCTGCTATAGTTTTGGAGAAAGCTTGGAGCAATGGGCTAAAATTTAAGCCCTCCAGAGAAAGGTGCTTGCTGAGATTTGGGCTCTGCTGCTTTTTAGAGAAAGGGCAGCAGAGGGTGGCATAGAGACTGGGGTTTTCTTTGGAAGCTAAACTGGGAAAATATAAACCAAAGTGCAAATAAGCTCAAAGGAAGATAGTAGTCTTGTGGGATCTGGCTCAGAAGTTCCACATACCAACAGAATCCTCCCCCAACAGGCTGACAGGCCATGTGCACAAAGCCTCAGCTCACAGCTTCACCCAGTGTGAGCACTGGGCCAAACAGAAATGGTCTGTTCTTCACCATTCTTTTTTCTTTTCTTTTCCTTTTTTTTTTTTTCTTTTTGCTTTTTAGGGCCACACCTGCAGCATATGGGCATTCCCAGTCTAGGGGTCAAATTGGAGCCACAGCTGTTGGCCTACACCACAGCCACAGCAACACAGGATCTGAACCACGTCTGAGACCTACACCACAGCTCATGGCAATGCCAGATCCTTAACCCACTGAGTGAGGCCAGGGATAGAACTCACAACCTCATGGTTCGTACTTGGATTTGTTTCTGCTGCACCATGAAGGGAACTCCTGTCTCTATCATTCTTAATTGATTTGTATGATGTGCATGTGTGTGTGTGTGTGGGGGGGTGTGGGTGTGTTTTTTAATTTGATAAATTTAAAAAATACAAAAAACTTTAAAATAGAACATAATTGGGAGTTCCCGTTGTGGCTCAGTGGGTTATGAATTGACTTGTATCCATGAAGATGCCAGTTTGATCCCTGGCCTTGCTCAGTGGGTTAAGGATCCAGTGTTACTGTGAGCTGTGGTATAGGTCACAGACTTGGCTTGGATCTGGCATGGCTGTGGCTGTGGTGTAGGCCAGCAGCTGCAGCTCTGATTCAACCCCTAGCGTAGAAAATTCCATATGCCATGGATGTAGTCCTAACAAGCCAAAAAAAAAAAAAAAAAAAAAAAAGTTGAGCATAATAGACCACTCAAACTGGTAACTGTTAATATTGTGTCAAATTTATCTCAACCTAAAAACACTGCCAACAAGTCTGAAGAAGACCACTTTGACTACCAATTCTTTCCAGTCTCTTTTCCCTTCAGAGGCAATTATTATCAAAGATTTGGATGTGAAACTTTTTACCTATGAGTTTATATGTAATTATGAGTAATATGTGACATTTCATGCTTTCAAATTTTACATGACTGGGGTATCATACTGCACATATCATTTTGCAATTTGCTTTTATCACCTGACATAATTTTTGAGATCTTTCCATGATGCGGATAAATATGAACTTAGACCCTTACCTCACATTGCATACAAAAAACAATGCAAAGTGGATCATACCAAATATAAGAACAAAACTATAAACTTAGAAGGTTAGACAATGACTTTTTAGATATGACATGGAAAGTATATACCACAAAAGAAAAACATACAAATTGAACTTCATCAAAAGTAAAAACTTTTTTCAAAGGACACCTTTAAGAAAGTGGAAAAAACTTAGTGGATTGGAAAATTTTTTGCAAATCATGTATCTATCTGATAAGGGCCTTATATCTAGAATATATAAAGGGCTATGACACTCAGCAATGGAAGGATAGGCAACCTAATTTAAAAATAGGAAAAGGATCTGAATAGACACTCCTCCAAAGAAGATAAACAAATGTCCAACAAGCACATGAAAAGATGCTTGATATTATTAGCCATTAGGTAAATGCAGATCCAAACCGCAATGCTGTACAACTTCATACCCAACACGATGGCTACAATAAAAAAGGCAGATGATATAACAAGAATTGACAAGGATGGGGAGAAACTGGAACCCTCATAAGTTGATGGTATATAATGTAAAAAGGGCAGCTGCTTTAAAAAACAGTCTGACACTTATCAAAAGGTTAAACACTGAATAACATATAACACAGCAATTCCACTCCTACATGTATATACCTGAGATAAATGAAAACATACATATACACAAAAACTTGTACACAAGTGTTCACTGCAGCATTATATATAATAGCCAAAAAGTGAAAACAAATTCAAATGTCCATCAACTGATGAATGATTTAAATATATTTATATATATGGAGCTCCCATCATGGCTTAGCGGTTAACAAGTCTGACTAGCATCCATGAGGATGCAAGTTTGATCCCTGGCCTCGCTCAGTGGGTTAAGGATCCATCATTGCTGTGGCAGTGGTGTAGGCTGACAGCTACAGCTCTGATGGGACCCCAAACCTGGGAAGCTATGCTGTGAGTGTGGCCCTAAAAAGCAAAAAAAAAAAAAAAAAAAACCAACCAAACAAAAAACAAACATCAACAACAATAACCCACAAGCTAAATATATATATATATATGTATATATTTATTAAGAATGAAATATATGTATATATTTCATTCTTATTTATAATAATGGAATATGATTAAGCAATAAAAAGGAATGAAGTACTGATACATGTTACAACATGGATGAACCCTGAAAATATTATACTAAGTGAAAGAAGAAGCCAGATACAAAAGACTACCTACTGTTTGACTCCATTTATGTGAAATATTCAGAACAAGTAAATCCATACAGACAGAAAGTCAATTAGCGGTGTCTGGGGCTGCAGGGTTTGAGGGGAATGAGGACTGAGTGCTAATGGGTATGGGGTTCTTTTTGGGTTGATGAAATGCTCTATAACTCATCATGGTGATGGTTGCACAGCTCTGTAACTGTATTAAAAATCATCGACCTGAACTTTGAAAGGGTGAATTGTGTGGTATATGAATTATGTCTCCATAGAATTACTTTAAAAAAGATACCACTAAGAAAAATAAAATAAGCCACACACTGGGCAAAAATACTTGCAACTTAATTCTGATAAAGGTAGGTTTCCATGGCAGGGAAGTTATGTCAAAATTGAAGTTCTGCTTCTCTCCATATCCCCACATCGGTAAACTGGAATGTGCCTAGGCATCCAGAGGGTTTGGAGTCTGGGACAAAGTGGACCTTGTTTCATTTGGGATGTGTGTGAGAAAGATTATTTACTAACTTTGTGTTTAGTACCGTTCTCTGAAGCCTGCAGTCTGAAATTTTGAAAGGGTATGTAAGGGTATGTAAACACTGATAAATTGAAGGTTATATGTACATAATAATTAATATATTAACTGCTGGAATATTAGTCATAAAAAGAATGATATAATGTCATTTGCAGCAACATGTATGGACTTAGAAACTATCATACTGAGGGAAGTTAGTCAGACAGTGAAAGACAAGTATCATATATCACCTATACATGGAATATTTTAAAAAAAGGATACAAATGAACTTTTTTGCACAACAAAAACAGACTCACAGACTTTGAAAAACTTATGGTTACCAAAGGGGACAGGTTGGGGGTGGGGAGGAGGGATGGAATAGGGGTTTGGGATTGGCATATGTGCACTGATGATTGGCCAATGGGGACCTGCTGTGTAGCACAGAGAACTCTCCCCTATATCCTGTGATAATCTATGTGGGAAAAGAATCTGATCAAGAACGGATATGTGTATATGTATGACTGGGTCACTGTGTTGTACAGAAGAAATTATCACAACCTCATAAATTAGCTATACTTCAATAAAACCTTTAAAAATAAAAAAATAAAAGATATATTAACTGCTTTGTGAAGTCATTGCTGGTGTAAGAGAGAAGAGTCTACTGTCAAGACTCAAAGAAGCCACAGGTTTTGCATGGCACTCAGCCGGTTCTGGATTTGGATGTTTTGACTCAATTGTAATCCTGCCAGAGCATTAGCGATGTTGAATGAAGTTACATGCATTTCCCTTCCTGAGTCTGGAAACTTCCAGTCAACAGGGTCACTAACCTATCGGACCATTAATTAACTGTGATGATGGGAAAACAGTCTCTTCTTAAACCTCTTAAGGGCATCTTTAATTTCCTTTTTCCTTAGAATAAATCAAAGGATTCACCATGGGGGTCACCACTGTGTAGAAGACAGATGCCATCTTATCATAGCTCAGAGCGTTATTAGCACTGGGGTACATATAGACAAAGAGTCCTGATCTGAAGAAAAGAGTCACTGTTGTCAGGTGAGAAGTGCAGGTGTTGAAGGCATTGGACATGCCTTCCGCTGAGCTTATCTTCAGCAATGATATAACTATATGATAGCATGATGATTAAGACAGATGTCACACCAAAAATCACTGCTATCACAAATTTCATGACTTGTAGGAAAAATGTTTCAGAGCAGGAGAGGACTAATAGTTGAGGCAGGTCACAAAAGAAGTGGTTGATAATATTTGGGTCACAGAAATTGAGCTGAAGTAAAGCACACAGTTGTATCAATGAGCCAAGGATACCAGTTTTATAGACTCCAACCATCATCTGCACACACAGGGCGTGTGGGGGACACAATGGCTGTGTAGAGGAGAGGGTTGCAAATAGCAGCATAGCGATCATAAGCCATGGTGGCTAGGAGGCAGCACTAGGTCAGACCCAGGCTAGAGAAAAAGCATTGTATGGTGCACCCTGTAAAGGAGACGAATTCAGGCTTCTGGAAGAAGCTTGAGAGCATTTGAGGGGTTTTGGAGGTAACATAGCAGAAATAGAAGAAGGATAAGATGCTGAGGAAGAGAAGTACATGGGCAGGAGTCCATCCTAATCAGAAGGATGAGGCCCACATTCCACACCACTGTCAAGAGGTAAATCCCCAAGAATACAGCAAAGAGAACAATTCTGAATTTGGGAAAATCTGAGAATCCCAAAAGAATGAATTTTTGACTATTGTATTGTTTCCTCCGCCAGCCATTGTCTTGAGAAATTGCTTCAAACTGCAGAAAGATGCTTGGGTTAATGATTGACTGTTTTAGTATTATGAAACATATTTGTTTTGGATATAGTTTTGTGGTTTTGGAACAAAATTATCCATAGTCAAAATAATATTTTTTGGAGTTCCCATCATGGCACAGCGGAAATGAATATGACTAGGAACCATGAGGTTTTGGGTTCAATCCCTAGCCTTGCCCAGTGGGTTAAGGGTCTGGCATTGCCATGAGCTGTGATGTAGGTCACAGATATGGCTCAGATCTGGCATTGCTGTGGCTGTGGTGTAGGCCAGAAGCTGTAGCTCCAATTAGACCCCTAGCCTAGGAACCTCCATGTGCCTCAGGTACAGCCCTAAAAAGCAAAATATATATATATAATATTTTTTAACCTAGCTACAAAACAGAAACAGACTCACAGACATTGAAAATAGACTTGAGGCTGCCAAAGGGGAGGGGAGAGGGAGTTAGATGGAATGGGAGTTTGAGGTTAGTAGATGCAAACTATTACATTTAGAATGGATAATCAATGAAGTCCTGCTGTACAGCACAGGGAACTATATCCAATCACTTGGGTTAGATCATGATTGAAGATAATATAAGAAATGGAATGTGTGTATATATATATACACATGTATATGTATGTATGTATGACTGGGTGACTTTGCTGTACAGCAGAAATTGCCCCAACATTGTAAATCAACTACACTTTAATTAAAAATTAAACTATAAAAAAGAACATTTTAAAACAGTATAACTCACTATAAAATTTATTTTTAAAAAACATTGGGAATCCCATTTCCCAGTTACACTTGATAGTTTGTGATATATTCTTGCAAATATTTCTGCACACATATGTGTGCACATATACACACACAGATATTGCCAAAATGCTGTCTAAAACTTGGTACTAATTTACACAAGTGTTAAGATTTTATGACAATATACCTTACCATCCCATTATCAATACTCCCCATAGTTTTTTAACTTTATATTTTGACAACCTTACAGGTAAAAAAATATTATTTCATTGGATTTCATTTGCATTGACTTTACTGATTTGCTTATATACATGTATTTTTTAACCCACTTCATTTTATTTATTTTTTATTTTATTTTTATTTTTATTTTTTTGTCTTTTGTCTTTTTAGGGCCACACCCATGGCATAAGGAGGTTCCCAGGCTAGGGGTCTAATTGGAGCTGTTGCTGCTGGCCTACTCCAGAGCCTCAGCAATGCCAGATCTGAGCTGCATCTGTAACCTACTCCACAGCTCACAGCAACCCATTGAGTGAAGCCAGGGATTGAACCTGCAACCTCATGGTTCCTAGTCGGATTCATTTCCACAGCACCGCGATGGGAACTCTTTTATTTTTTTAAGTAGTGCCCAAGTCATGTGGAAATTCCTGACCCAAGCTGCTACAGTGATGATGATGGATCCTTAACCCACAGCACCACAAGAGAACTCCTTTACCCCTTTTTAGTAGGTTGTTTATCATTGCTTTGTATGAGCTCTTAACATATCAAAGATGATCTCTCTCTCCCTCATACATTTTGCTAAATCTTTTCCAAGTTTGTCACTTATTATCAATATTGTTTATACTGAAATTTGTTATACAGATTTTTCTTATTTTTATATCATCAATTTACTATGATATTTATGTTCCTGGCCTTGGTATTATACTGAAAAAGACTTCTTTACACAATCCAAAAGTCTCTTTTACATTTTATTTTAATTCACTTATAATTGTATATTTACATTGAAAATTTCTGAGCATATTAGTATACGGAGTGAGGTATGCACATGAGATGATTTTGGTTTTCTTTCTCCAAACTGTCACTTGTCCTAACACAATTAATTGAATGATTTCTGCATTGATTAAAGTCACTTCTATGATGAAGTTGTTTACAAATTCCCTTCTGCCCAATTTTTTTTTTTTTTTTTTTGGTCTTTTTAGGTCTTCACCCTCAGCATATGGAAGTTCACAAACTAGGGGTCAAATTGGAGTTGTAGCTGCCAGCCATAACACCACCAGATCCAAGCTGCATCTTTGACCTACCCCACAGCTCAAGGCAATGCCATATCCTCAACCCAAGGAGCAAGGCCAGGGACCAAACCCATGTCCTCATGGATACTAGTCAGGTTCGTTACTCCTGAGTCACCACTGGAACTCAAAATCTGCCCAATTTTTAATCTAATAGTCCATGAATCCTATGTCCAGTCCTGCACAACATTTTATAATTACTTATAACTATATTTTATTTTAAAGTAACAGAACATTTTGATAAGTGTTAAGGAAAACATTCCTTCATTGTTTCACTTTGATATCATTTTATAAATATATACATTCCTTTTTAAATATTATTTTCCATCATGGTCAATGCAGGAGATTGTCACAATGTACCTAAAAATATAACTCCTATATCCTGCATGATTTTCTTGATAACAGAAAGATGTCTTGCTGATGGCAAGAATGTACTTGTTCATTGAGAAATAACACCAATTGTCAAGAACTCATAGTAAACTGAGAAGGTCTTCTTTAGAAAGAGGTTCTGAGTGTAACCGTGAATGATATAAAATCAGATAGATTTGCAAGAGGAGGAAGAAAAGTGTTAGAGACTTGGGTCAAATGCACTTACTACATAACCTGGACCAAGTTACTTTAACCTTTCTGAACCTCAGTTTCTTCACTCATGAAATAGAGATATAATGATTTGTTGCAGGGTCACAGTAAGGATATCAAGAGATCATACACTGAGTACCTTGCACAATTCCTGGAAGTAGGTAGAATTTGCTCTGTTTTGATTATGATGGAGGGAAAACATGGCTATATGGATGAAGGAGGCTCTCAAGTTGGGAGTCAGAGTCCTTGAATACCATTACTACGTGCCCCATGCTGCCATTGACCACAGTTCTCATCTAGATGTCTGTGAGGAAGGTGAACCACTGATGTTGTTTATTCCACTGGAGTCTGGGAACTCCAAAGGACCATCCACTGCAGACCCCAATGGAATATCCACTGCCCCTTCCTAGTCTGGACTGTTTCCTAGATTCCTAGGACAGTCACTTACCATCTTTCAACTGTCTTCTAAAGGAACATTCCTGTGGGAGGGCCTTCTCTTCCAAACTCTTCTTTGGCCCTGAAATCTCCTGACCAGCTTTGAGAAGGGAGGCACTTCCACCTGGGGTTCATTTAAATGCCTCCTTAGAATCCAAAGTGGAAAGAGGATGGCTAATTAACCAGGTAATTGCTCTCTAGTGCAATGACAATAGAAAACATGAAAGATTCCCCTGCCGATTCCATTTTCTCTTTGTGGATGATTCAAGTTGAGAAAAACTTTTTTAGACCAATGGATCACTAGAATAGGAACACGTCTCACATATCATCTTTGTCTAAAACCTTTCATTATGGATTGATTTATGTCAGTCTTTGCTGAATATGATATTTTCAGAATATTATAATGTACATGTCTCACTTAACATGTCATAATACATATGTAAGTAAAAATAAAAAATTGATTTATAAGTATTCATTTTTCTTTTTCTTTTTTCCCTAAAATGTTTTTTAAAAAAATCCTTAAACCCCATTACAAACTTAGGTATTAAGTTATATAATGTTTCTCTTTATTTATTATGTATTGAATTATAATTAATTTAAAATATTGTGTTCATTTCATGTGTACATCATAATTTGAAATTTTATATATTGTGAAATGATCACCACTATAAGTCTAGTTACCATCTATCACCATACAAACTTACTAAAATATTGACTACATTCTCTATGCTGTAACATTATATACTATGACATTTATAACTGGAAGTTTGTACTTAATCTCCTTCATTCATCCTCCTACCTCACTCTTCTCCACAACCACCAATTTGTTCTCTGTATCTGAGTCTATTTATGTTTTCTTATGTTTGTTCTTTTTTTTTAGACTCCACAAATAAATGAAAGTATATGGTATTTGTCTTCCTCTGACTTTGTATCACTTAGTATTTTACACTCTAGGCCCATTCATATTGTCACAAATGGCAAGATTCACCTTTTTAATGACTGAGAACTATTCCATTGCAATGTGTGCATGTGTGTATATGTGTGTGTGTATCACATTTTCTTTATCCATTAATCTTTGAGCCACTCTTAAGTTGCTTCCATAACTTGGCTATTATTAATAATGTTATAATGCTGCCATGAACATTGGAGTATATATAGCTTTTCAAATTAATGTTTGTATTTTCTTCAGAAAAATTCCCAGAATTACTAGATCTTTTGGTAGATCTTAATTTTCTGAGGAACATCATACTGTTTCCACAGTGACTGCACCAATTTACATTCCCACCAGCAGTGAACAAGAATTCCCTTTTCTCCAAATACTCACCAACACTTGATATTTGTTGTCTTTTTTTGATAATAGCTATACTGACAGGCATGAAGTGATATGTCATGGTGGTTTTGACTGAATTTCCCTGATGATTACCTGTTGAGCACCTTTTCATGTGCATGTTGCTATCCACATTTTTTTTTGGTCTTTTTTTGGACTTTTTAAAGGCTGCACCCACGGCATATGGAGGTTCCCAGGCTAGGGGTCTAATCGAAGCTGTTGCTGCCAGCCTACACCACAGCCACAGCAATGCCATCTCCAAGCCATGTCTGTGACTTCCTCCACAGCTCATGGCAATGCCGGATCCTTAACCCACTGGGCAAGGCCAGGGATCAAACCCGCAACCTCATGGTTCCTAGTCAGATTTGTTTCCACTGCACCATGATGGGAGCTCTGATTATTGAATAATTTTATATTAAGTTCATTTCTATGATTCAGAATATAACAGGACATGTCATACTCTTTTAGCCAGATCTTTCTTGGAGGTATTTATTTTTTCTTCTTCTTCTAATATTATTTTTGTTTCCATGATTTTTGTTGAAGTATAACTCATATATTATAAAATTCACCCATTTTAAGTGTATAGTGATTTTTAGTAGATTTTATAGAATTGTGGAATCATTCCCACAATCCAATGTTAGAACATTTTTCTCATACACACACAAAAAAATATCCCTTAAGTCCACTGGTAGTTTACTTGCATTCTCAGTATAGTTTTGGTTAGGGTACTACTATCTCAAAACTCCAATCTTTTGTCCGTTATTTGGGATGGTATGAGTCCTTGACCCCCCAAAGAAAGATGCAAGTGTCACAGCTATGAGACAAGCTTATGGAGTTTATAGGTTGGTGCTTTTCCCCCAAGTACTAGTGGTGATGGAGATAGCATCAAGGAAAATCTGAAAAAGCAGGTGCTGCTGCAAATTATGTGTGGTGTCTAATTCTATCGAGTGCAGTATATTACTTCTTTTTAGTAGTTGCCTTTGCCTTTATTTTTCCATCACAATAAAGCCTCTCAGCTTTATTCTGGCTCAGCTCCTAAGTTTACCAGCACCAGTGTTCATCTTTCCATTACTCATGCTTATTTCAAAGAAATAATGCTCTCCTCCCCTCCAAGGATAAAGTCATTCACCTGCAGTCACATGGAGGCTTGGCTCCATCAGTGATTTACTTTCTGCTATTTATTTTCCTAGGCTACCTGTCAAGTCCTATTTTTATCTGTCTGTGAATATACTCACATCACTGACTTCCTTTTTGCCTTCACCCATTCATTCTGGTGGGAGCAATCCTCTTTCACAATGGTAAGCGCAGAGAGAATGAGTTAAGAAAGTGCCTCAGTTACTGCAATCAAAAGGCATATGTATTTATGGATTGAGCCTTTGTGTCTCTTGTACTGTGTGGTTTGGAGGCTTTTCTTCAATCAGCTCTGTCAGTGGTTATTGTTATCCACACCAAATATAAATCTCTCTGGTGATTTTATAAGAGGTGGCCTTTGGTCATTAGTCCAAATATTTTGCATTTTCCTTCTCCATGACTGTCTGGCTCTTTTGATTTATTATCCCTTTCCCACCCCTCCTGGGTTGCATAAGAAAATTTATGATTCTTTCCCATGCCTCTCTGTGGCCACAGAAAACTCAGGAGGATTTTCTCAAGATCTTTATCAGTCTAGGCTTTTCCTGCTGCTCTATACACTCTAGGCTGCCACCTTATATTTATGTGGTAAATGGAAGAGTTCTAGAATCTGTATTACTTTTGCATGCTCCCAGTCAAGGGGCACTCATGAGTGCCTTCTCCTTTGGATTTTTCAAAAGATCTTATTTATCATTCTGGACCCTAGATTTAACCCAAAAAGATTAGGGAGCAAGGGACAAGAATCCCAAAATAATCCACCCAAACTTTCCTGGTTCACACCCAGTTCTTGGCTTTCTCCACTCACCAATATGGAGAATATTTATTTGGCTTGATCAAGTTTATCAGCTGCCAAGTCTTTTTTGGTTTTTCAGTTGAACTGGAGTTTTTGAATTTAAAAAATAGGAATTTTCACCATTTATTCCCTGGTTCTGTGGTGATAACTTTCTATCTCATATGAGTGACTAATGTCTGACTTTCTAGCTTGGAGAAAGACTTTCAAGATTCAAACAAAGGAATTCAATGAAACACAAAGGGGTAAAAATTCACTGGTAAATATCATCCTACCACCATTATAGAAAGACACAAACATGAAACTCCCATTCTAAGGAATAATTAATTCTAGTCAGACTGCCTAGGTTTCAACTATATCTGTACCACGCATGAGCTATTAAGCATTGGGACAGTTACTCCAACTTTTCCTCCAGTTTTTTTTTTTTCAGATTAAAAATGTATATAGCAGTAATGCATCTCTGGTGGAATTGTATGGATTAAATGAGCAAATACATGTAAAGTACAGAGAACAGTGCTTGGCCCTTGGTAAAGGCTCAAGAAGTGTGAACTATTCTCATTATAACTAACTAACATGGCTAGCATTTCATTAGCATTCATTGTCTTGGCCATACTGGTAGTTTGTTGATGTCTTTCATTCTAATAAGTTACTGTTTATCTTGTGTCAAATATCAAGCATTTTCTAGGCAGCAGTATAGTTAGTGGTAGCTGCTAGGTTAGCTTTTCACACTTCAATAGCTTTGGCTAGTAAGAAGACATTGAGCCTGAGTGGATTTAGAGAGAAGGCAGCAAGAGCTTTATGTTTTCATCAGTTCCTGCCCTCTCTCAAGTGCCATGGAGGCAATGAAGAAGCAGACACAGGAAAATCAAGCACACAGTATGGGTTTGTGTGCCACTTGAGGAACATTATTATTTATTGTTTTTTTTTTTTTTTTTTTTTTTTCTCTTTGCTTTCTGTGGCACATGGAATTCCCAGGCTAGGGGTTGAATGGGAGCTGTAGCCACCAGTGCATTCCAATCACAGCCACATAGGATCTGAGCCATGTCAGCAACCTACACCACAGCTCACAGCAATGTTGCGTCCCTAGCCAACTGAGCTAGGCCAGGGATGGAACCTGCATCCTCATGGATATTAATTATTCATTTCTGCTATTCCACAACAGGAACTCCCAAGGAACACTAATGTTAAAATATACCAGTCATATAAAGGGCTGCTGGCAGCCTGCCCATTTCCCCCTCCAGGCATTATCTTTATCATCCTGAAAAATAAGCAAAAATTCTCCATGGTGAAGATGTTTCTATTGCTACTATTCTGGTGGGTTTGACAGATTTCTAAAACATTGCACAGTAGTTTGGTTACCAGAGGTGAAATAGATCATCAGAACAATGAACATGTTGATCTTGGTATAATTCACATAATAATCAAACTGTCAATTTCAATTTGTCCCCAAAGAAAGAAAAATAATTAATTTTATGGTGAGTGTTAGGGATCTAACCAGGCCTGAAAAAATGGAACATTAGATTAAGGATCTTTCAGAATAATTAAATTCTATTCAATACTTTATTTTAAATTACTTTCATTATTTTGACAGGTGAAATGTGGCAGAGATAGCTGTTGTAATTTGCATTTATCTGATTACTTTGACTTTGAGCTATTTTTCATTATTTTCTTAGAGTTATCTTCTCTTTTGTAATTCAGCCTTAAATGGAGTTTGTAATAATTTGATTAATTTTCAAGACAGTGAATAAAAATTCCATCAAATTGTTAACCCTTTGTAGAACATCATTTGTTCCTTTACTTTCTTTTTTATTTTCCTTTTTTTTTTTTTTTTTTTTGCTATTTGGGGCCACCCCCATGGCATATGGACATTCCCAGGCTAGGGATCCAATTGGAGCTGTAGCTATTGGTCTACCCCACAGCCATAGCAACATCAGATCTGAGCCACATCTGCGATCTACACCACAGCTCACAGCAATGCTAGATCCTTAACCCACTGAGAGAGACCAGGGGAAGAACCTGTGTCCTCATGGATGCTAGTTGGATTTGTTTCCACTGAGCCACGACAAGAACTCTCAAACTTATTTTTATATTCTGAAATATTTAATCTCAAAATTGTAAATTTAATAGTCTTTTTCTCAACAATTTGTAGGGGCTTCCTTTATTAAAAGTTAATTTTAATCTATCTAGATTTTTTAAAATAGAGTTTTTGTTCTACTTTTCAACTTGTGTACCATTTCCACATAGTTTAAATTATTGTATAAGTTGACTACCTAGGGACACAAGCCATTACTTATGAGGGTTTTTTTTCCCCCAAAATATTCATGTTATTGTCAACCTTTACTTTCCTAGTGGAACATTAGTATCATTTTACAAAATTCTTTTCACCATTCCCTCTACCACCACCATTGAATGCTGTTGGGAATTGGATTGGAATTAACAAACAAATCACTTGATTAAAACAGGGAAGTTTTCAATATTCTTCAGATCAAAGGAATTATATTTTCTTGGAAGTCAACCATCCTGTTGTCTACATCTGTTTAGTTATTGCCTTCTGAACTTCCTATTATATTACGTTGGATCTACTGAAGCAATTCCTCATGCCTCACCACCTGGCTGATCATAGTCATCTCTTCAGACTTTTTCTCTGAATTCTTAGGAAAGATCCCAAGGTAGTTTTCTAATTTGATGTTTGGTTTTCTGAGACATCCAATTTGCTGCTCATTGCCTCAACCATTTTTAAAATTCTGTGACCTATGTGCCATGCTGTGGTTAAGCCCTTGGATAAAAATGACTCTAATGACTTTCTGAATGTCAGGTGAATATTAATCTTTCTGAAGCTGCTCTTGCAATAAGTATAGCAACCTCTGATCCATTCCTGCCAATGTATCTCAATTTAGGAAAGAGGAACCTTTTTCAAATCCCAGTTTTCTCTTCACTTTTTGACATCTACTTTTATTCATCAAAAATAAAGTATTAGAACACTTATGTAAAGTGGGATATGGGAGTATAGAGCATAATTTTCCAAACTTGAATATAAAATCATTGAAATGTATAGTGACAAACAGAACAATCCATCAGCAATCAATGCTGAATTAGGAGCATTTAGCCTATGCCCAGGGTCCTAGAATCTACCAAACCCCATCCTCTTTTGCTAACACAGCAAGGAAAATGTAACATCTTAAAACATAGGGTTTACTACTCCATAGCTCAGAGCATGTCTGTTCTCAGTCATGGTGCTAAATTCCTGACACAGCCTAGAAACCCAGAAGATACTGCATGAGAGAATTAATAGCTGCAGATTATGTTTCCCATAAAGCAACTCTACACAAGTTACCTCTGTTTCTTTAAAAAGAGCACCAAGATAAAAATGTTAATCTCATATAGTTATAAAAAGAGAAGCAAGCACACAGTACTTTCCCAGAGTCTAATTACTGGGACTCTTTCATGATAAATTAATCTCTGAATCTTTGTCATTCATGAGAAATTCCTCCACAGAGATGTTTATTCTATACATTCATATCTTATATGTAATTTGAAGGTCAGAATAAAAGGGATCTTGGTAGTCAATGTAAATAGGTTCCTCTCAATTCAAGGCCAAATCACTCTTTCTGAGGATTATTTTTTCATAATTGAAGAGATTTTTAATATTCAGTAATTATGGTTAACTATGACATTGTCTGGCTATGACATTGTCTGGCTAGGACATTGACTCAAAGAAGTATTTCTCTTCAGAGACTTTAACTCTCTATGACCATAAAAATATTAAAGATTCAACCAAGAAAATTGTGTGACATTTATGGAGTTATTTTTCTTTCTCAACTCTAGTCCATTCATTTAATGTCTTTTATCATTAGGCTAAAGCTGAGGGCGGTCTGAATGGGATCACAACAGATGTTAGTGCTGAAAAAGACATTAGATGAAATCTAGATTTACAGCCCTATATCCAACTTCCCTTGACAAAAATCTTATCCAATAACTGTAACTCAGCTTTTGTCCAAAAGAACATTCTTTTTCACCTCCAAGTGCCGTGAAATCAGATTCTCCCCCCAGGAATATGGAGTCCTAGAGGTAGGATCTTCAAAGCTATAGTGTCCATAGTTGTACACGGGTTTGCTTTAAGTTCTTAAATAATTCTTGTGAGGATTTTGAATTTTCTCTTCTGAACATAAAAGGGGAAATGTACATGATACCTTTTACCAGGAATACTCTCTTGAATACATCTTTTATTTCTGGCCTAAGATTATAGAAATCAGAATTCTATCAGAAGATAAACAATGGGAGTGTGTTTTTGTCCCAGCCTCAATTCTCCAGTATTTCTCTATTCCTTGCAACAATTCCAACCAAGATTAAAAGGGAAATGGGGAAATCTAGACTTTCTTATGCACCAGAAGTTCATCTTCTTATAGCTGATTTTACCACCTACTTCCCCCTTGTTAGTTATTGAGAAAAAACTTCCTAAAGGAGTCTTGATCTACTTTAAAAGATAAAAAGGAACATGAAGACATTGTTGGAGGTGCCTAAATCAGCTTCTGGATAACCTCACCAACAAAGTACCATTTTCTGATTCCCTTTTCTGGTTACGCAGTGAAGAAGGAAGAACAAAGATGACTCTATAGCAATGAGGGACAAGGAATTGTCTAAGGGTCCCTAATAAGACATTGATCAACCAAACCTTAAATATGACACACAAGTTAAGCATTCTTATTACAACACATTTATTCATATGTGACATTAAAAAAACTTTTGAGGAGTTCCCGTCGTGGCGCAGTGGTTAACGAATCCGACTAGGAACAATGAGGTCGCGGGTTCGGTCCCTGCCCTTGCTCAGTGGGTTAACGATCTGGCGTTGCTGTGAGCTGTGGTGTAGGTTGCAGATGCGGCTCGGATCCCGCATTGCTGTGGCTCTGGCGTAGGCCGGTGGCTACAGCTCTGATTCAACCCCTAGCCTGGGAACCTCCATATGCTGTGGAAGTGGCCCAAGAGATAGCAACAAAAAAGACAAAAAAAAAAAATCTTTTGATCTCATGGGTTTCTTTCTTTTTTTTTGTTTTGAACAAATATGTAAATGAAGAAATTAATTCATAATTTCCAGAGATGAAAGAATAGGTTAAATGTGAGAACTAACCTAATTATTTAGGAAATTCTTCATAAAAATGTCTTTCAAGGGAGTTCCATTGTTAGCACAGCAGGTTAAAGATCCAATACTTCCACCACAGTGGCTTGGGTCAATGTGGCACAGGTTAAATCTCTGGCCTGGGAACTTTCACATGCTGTGGGTGTAGCCAAACAAACAAAAAAAAAAAAGATCTCTTGGTACTAATAATAATTCTTGTCCTACCTAAAGTGAGATGCTATGAGGAGGCTTGCTTTTCTCCTGACAGCCGTGACTACTACTGGCATTGTTGGTCCCTGAGGTAGTACAAGCTCAGTAGGGATGGAATATTGAATTTGAATGGTCACACCATGCTGACCAGCTACAAAAATACTTGTGGATTGCTTGGCCCATTGATGTATTAGATCATCACTGATGAAGGGTGGATATATTAAACTTCTAGATTCTTATACATTTTTCTTGTCCTTGTGCCAGTCCTGGTCTATAATAGAAGGCTATAGCAACTATAATTCAGCCTGAAAGTAGGAGAGTTCATGATCTATGTTTTAGTTGACATTTCTCTTACACTGTTCATCTGAAATAAGTTCCATAATTAGTAACACCAGGAAAAGATTGTCTTCCTCCATCTGCTTAGGGAATCTTGGATTTCCTTGTTCCTTAGACTGTAGATCAGTGGATCTAGCATGGAAATTATAACAGTGTATAAGACAGATACCAACTTGTTTTGGCTCAGGGAATCACCAGAATTAGGATACATATAAATGAAGATACCTGAGCCAAAGAAGAGGGTTACTGCTGTCAGGTGAGAAGCACGGGTATTGAAGGCCTTGGACCTGCCTTCAGATGAAGTGATCTTAAGAATGGTGGCAATGATATAACCATAGGATATTATAATAACCAGGACAGATGTGAGCCCAAAGATCACTGTGAGCACAGATGTCATGACTTGAAAGAAAAAGGTGTCAGAGCAAGATAAGATTAGCAGTTGGGGCAGGTCACAGAAGAAATGATTGGTGACATTTTGTCCACAAAAATGGAGCTGAAATAAGGCACATAGTTGAATGAATGAGCCAAAGAATCCAGTTACACAAGATCCTGCCACCATCTGCACACAGAGGGTGGGGGACATGATGGCTGTGTAGAGGAGAGGATTGCAAATGGCAGCATAGTGATCATAAGCCATGGCGGCCAGGAGACAGCACTCAGTGAGAGCCAGGCTAGAGAAGAAGTATTGCATGGTGCATCCCATAAAGGAGATGAATTTATACTTCTTGAAGAAATCAGAGAGCATTCTGGGGGCTATGGTGGAAACATAGCAGATGTCCAGCAAGGATAGGTTACTGAGAAAAAAGTACATAGGTGTGTGCAAATGAGAGTCCATCCTGATAAGCATGATAAGGCCCATGTTCCAGAACACTGTCATGAGGGAGATCCTTAGGAATACTGAAAAGAGGACAGCAGTGAGCTTTGGAAATTCAGAGAATCCTAAGAGAATGAACTTTGTAATTGTTGTACTGTTCTTTCCCCCAGCCATTGTTCGCTGATCCTAGGATCTACAGGGAAAGAAGAGAATAAATCTCTTAAGTCAAGTTACCCCAATTTCTATTGGAATAAACTGCCTAAAAACACACTGAACACAGAATAAAGAGAAATATTGAATTGTTTTATAAGAAATAACCTTGGTTAACATTGCCCCTAAATAATGGTTCTGTGTGTTGCTTTTCCCACATGTAAAGGAGGGTATTACATTTTTCATTATTAACCCATCAACCTCTCATGAAGGTGAAAGAAAGTATATTAACATTTGGAAAGCCCTTCTTAAAAGATACTTGGGAAATTTTAGGATATTATTAACAGGAAACAACTCCTATATATATTTTAGTGACTAAAAGCATGGCCTTAGATATCACATAGCTATACGGGGATGTGGCTTTGCTGTCTGTGAACTTTATGACTCTAAAGAGATTGTTAGTTTTTTCCTAAGTTATTTCATCTGAAAACTAGTAAAATAATTATAATAGAACATATCTTAAAAGGTTTATTTGAGGTTAAATTAGGCCTGTTTTACATAGACCTTTGGCAGTTGTAGAGCTGGTTTGGAGGGGCTCAATTCTCTTAGCTTTTGATAGCCTAGATCCTGATCCTCTATGCCCTCCATTCCTCATGCTACCTACTTGCTAATATATGAAATTCAATGTTAAATATTTCTCTTTAGACTTAAACACCTCAGTTTCTGTTATAATTCAAATAATCCCATTGGGATAAGGGCGAAGGGACATGGTTACTGTGAGAAAATAAAAAAGGAAAAATAATCATTGAAACTGGATACATGAGGCCTCTGGGTTGAGTGCAGAGGAGTGCATGGTCACAAGAAGCAAAAGGGGGAAAAAAGCCAGTTGTGTCATTATGATTTTACCCACCCAGATATTCTTGTAGGTATTCTAGCAGGAGTGTCCTGATGAAAGCAGGTAGGTGCTGCTGTTATGGCTGCCTTTTCCTGGACCTGGACCTTGATGTCCCTCTAGGTGCCCAGACACAGGTAGAGTTCTTTGAGGAATTAGAGGATATAAACATAACATGAGCATTCAGGATAGAGAGGTTGACTTCCTCGAGGCTCTGCGATTTGGGTCATGGTTCCTGCTACATATTGCTGTAAGAGAGGTGCTTCTAACTCAAGTTTCTCTTAAATGTTTCCTTAGGGTCCCGTGTGGAGAGAGAGAGGAGGCAATTAATAGAAGCTAAAGTTTTCAGTTAATTATTCTCTTGAGTGCTGGATGGAGAAATAAGTGGAGAAATGTCCCTAGCTGATTCTGTTTCTCCACATTATCCTGTGCACCTCATGACATAACTGAATCAAGTTCAAATTTTCCTTTCAAGACTTTTATAAGCATGAGATCTGGGAGGGGCTCTCAATTCAGGGTGATCATATTATTTATTATTGAAACTGGACAACCTTGAGCATGAATATGAGGTAACACTAATCGTATCAGGACAATAAGCCTAAAGTTAGATTGTCCCAGGCTAACCAAATTGTATGGTCACTCAGCATTTGAATTCTTTATCAGAACAGTCATTCAATGAGGTTGTGGTGATTATGTCCTCAGGCTCTGGATGGACCCACTTGGGTTGCATTCTGACTTAATTACTTACCACCTCTGTGTCTTTGATCCTTTCACTTAAACTTTTACTGCAACTGTGCATCAGTTACTTAATCAATAAAATGGATTGCTAATAGAACTTAAATGAGATGATATCTGTACAGTTCCTAGAAGCACTCAATAAATGTTAGAAATTTTAATATTGCTAATAGTATAATCATTGTGATGTCTCCATTTTTTTCTGCTCATATCTTTATAAAAATGAGGACATAGTATATATACAATTCCTGACTTAGCATTTATTACACAATATGATTTTCATATTTTTAAATATTTGCAAGCTCTATTTTAATGGTTGTATAATATCCTATCCAAATTTTTATTTAGTTAATGTTTTTCTTACAATATTGGATCATTACCTTACATTTTGTTTTATTTTTAACAATATAAATGCAACCTAGGTATTTCTGATCTCATCAATCTTGATTATAACATCATCCTGTACTTGCTTTTTATTTTAAAAATTTAACCTTATTGTTAAAAATAATTACATACAGAAAACAACATAAAGATATACAGCTTAATGAATTACATAAGAATACCCTTGTGGCTCCACCAATATGAGAAGATAACACTTTGCTTTCTATTTCAAAAATCTCCCTCATCCTCCATTCCAAACTTAGGCCCCTCCTTCCCACATGCAGGTATCCACTATTCTAATTCAATAATAATCAGTCCTTTTATTTATAGTTTTGTCGCTCAACTGTGCATGTCTAATTGCTAACTTGAGTGCTGTTCTTTTTTAATGTGTTCTTTCTCTCTCCCTCTCTCCCTTTCTCTCTCTATGTGTCTCTATGGCTCTGTCTCTGTAGCTCTTTCTGCCTCTTTCTCTCTCTTCTATGAAATTTGTTTCTTCCTTCCTTTGGAATTTCTTACAGTCTGCATTTTGCTAATTGACTCCCCATAGTATAGTATAATATGTACCTCATATAAATTTTTAGTTGAATGTAGGGGCTTCATATAATTGAGTTTTAAGCATTTTGCAGACTCTTCCATAGGTAATATGGCCCATTTGTTTTTAATTTCCAGATATAGAAGGCACAGGTATCCATCCTATCTCACTTCATAAGTCCACTACTTCACCTGGCTCCCCTTTCTAAGTACTATGGAAGCTATAAGAAATAATTACACGTTCTATGGTTTCATTCTGGTTGTTGCAATGCCATCTCAGTGTGGGTTTTTAAAAACCTCTGCTTCTATTTCCCTCTGCAGTAAGTGAATTTCACAGGAGTTTATTCCAATTGTTTAAATAGAACTTCTAGTTTTAAACTTGTGCATCTTTTATGTGAAATTCTCCTTACCCTAATATTGTTCTTTGCAATGAGATGAGATGGCTCTTGCTAGAGAAAGTGTACACACCTGTTCGAACAACAGAAAAAGAAAAAGCATGTGGTTTTTTCTCTCTTAGGTCAAAGATCCAGCTAATATTATATATATATATGTGTATATATATACATATACACATACAACACTGTAACATATATATATACATAGAACACTGTAAACCAGTTATAATGGAAAAAAATATATGATTTTTATTTTTTCCATTATAACTGGTTTACAGTGGTATGTCAATTTTCTACTGTACAGCATGGTGACCCAGTTACACATACATGTATACATTCTATTTTATCACATTATCATGCTCCATCATAAGTGACCAGACACAGTTCCCAGTGCTACAAAGCAGGATCTCATTGCTAATCCATTCCAAAGGCAATAGTTTGCATCTATTAACCCAAGCTCCCAGTCCATCCCACTCCCTCCCTATTCCCCTTGTCAACCACAAGTCTTTTCTCCAAGTCCATGATTTTCTTTTCTGTGGAAAGGTTCATTTGTGCTGTATATTGGATTCCAGATATGAGTGATATCATATGGTATTTGTCTTTTTCTGACTTAACTTCACTCAGTATGAGAGTCTCTAGTTCCATCCATGTTGCTTCAAAGGGCATTATTTCAGTCTTTTCTATGTATGAGTAGTATTCTGTTATATATATATATATATATATATATATATGTATATATATATATATATATATATATATATATATATGTATATATATATATATATATATATATATATATATATATATATACCACTTATTCCTAATCCAATCATCTGTTGATGGACATTTGGGTTTATTCCAAATGTCCAGTAGACATGGGTTTATTCCATGGCTACTGTGAATAGTGCTGCAATGAACATACAGGTACATATGTCTTTTCTAAGGAAAGTTTTGTCTGGATATATGCCCAAGAGTGGGATTGCTGGGTCATATGGTAGTTCTATGTATAGTTTTCTAAGATACCTCCATACTGTTCTCCATAGTGGTTGCAACAGCTAACATTCCCACAACAGTGCAGGAGGGTTCTCTTTTCTCCACATGCTCTCCAGCATTTATTATTTGTGGAGTTATGAATGATGGCCATTCTAACTGGTGTGAGGTGGTGTCTCATGGTAGTTTTCATGTGCATTTCTCTAATAATCAGTGATGTTGAGCATTATTTCATGTGCTTGTTGGCCATCTGTATATCTTCCTTGGGATGGCCATACTACCCAAAGCAATCTAAAGATTCAATGCAATCCCTATCAAATTACCAATGACATTTTTCACAGAACTAGAACAAACCATCCAAGAACATATATGGAACCACAAAAAACCCAGAATTGCCAAAGAAATTCTGATGAATAAAAAACAAGCAGGAGGTATAACTCTCCCAGACTTCAGGCACTATTACAAAGCCACAGTCATCAAGACACTGTGGTACTGGTAACAATACAGACATACAGACCAATGGAACAGAATAGAGAACCCAGAAATAAACCCAGACACCCATGGTCTATCAATCTTTGACAAGGGAGGCAAGAACATAAAACAGGAAAAAGGCAGTATTTTCAGCAGGTATTACTGGGAAACCTGGACAGCTGCATGCAAATCAATGAAACTAGAACACACCCTCACACCATGCATGAAAATAAACTCAAAATGGCTTAAAAACTTAAATATAAGACAAGACACCATCAAACTCCTGGAAGAGAACATAGGCAAAACTTTCTCTGACATCAACCTTACAATTATTTTCTCAGGTCAGTCTCCCAAAGCAACAGAAATAAAAGCAAAAATAAACCAAAGGGACCTAATTGAATCTTAAAATTATACAAACAACTGATACAACTCAACAGCAAAAAAAAAAAAAACCAACAACACAAAGGAAAAATGGGCAAAAGACCTGAAGAGATATCTTTCTAAAGAAGATATACAGATGGCCAACAAGCACATGAAACAATGCTCAACATCACTAATTATTAAAGAAATGCAAATCAAAACTACCATGAGATACCACCTCACACCAGTCAGAATGGCCATCATTCATAACTCAAACTGACAAGCTTTTGCACAGCAAAGGAAACCAAAAAGAAAACAAACAAACAGGAGTTCCCGTCGTGGTGCAGTGGTTAACGAATCTGACTAGGAACAATGAGGTTGCAGGTTCGGTCCCTGCCATTGCTCAGTGGGTTAATGATCTGGCGTTGCCGTGAGCTGTGGTGTAGGTAGCAGATGCGGCTCAGATCCCGTGTTGCTGTGGCTCTGGCGTAGGCTGGTGGCTACGGCTCTGATTAGACCCCTAGCCTGGGAACCTCCATATGCCGCAGGAGCGGCCCAAGAAATTGAAAGAAAAAAAAAAAAGAAAGAAAAAAAAGAAAACAAACAAACAAAAAAACACATTACAGAATGGGAGAAAATAATGTCAAAATGATGCAACTGACAAGGGGTTTAATCTCTAAAATATACAAATGACTTTTACAACCCAATTGAAAAATGGGCAAGAGACCTGAATAGACATTTCTCCAGTTAATATTTTGTTTGGAATAGGGAGTGAGCATGAGGTAAGATACTATCAGACAGTGCTCAAGTGAAATGTGTTAGGCTTTACAGGTTGGTTGCAACAGAACAACTGGGTTTGTCACAAAATCCCCAGAAACAGGTGGAGCCAAGAGGATCTGAAATATCCTGACACAGGTAATACTTTGCACTGCTCAGATCTTTTCTTTCTCTCTGATTGCATCCAGTTCCAATACTACAATATGGAGGCTACATTTTTGCAGGAACTAGATGTCCCCACTTCCTCCCCATAGGGGGGGTACAGTCAATAGAGTTAGTAAAGCAAATAAATGTCCTTACCACAGCAGCTAGATTGGAGGTTCCAACTGATTAATCTTATCCCTGCACAACTGATTTCAGGTTTCCCTCATTCTTAGCCATTATTTCAGTGGGTCTAGGATACCTGTCTAGAATGTTAGCCCATCCCTACTTCCCTGAAGAGTCTGAGCCCTTATTTGCCTTGTTCTTCATAGTTCTTGGTTACCACCATTGCCTATTAACTGTTCTCTCAGGCACAAATGCTTCAGTAAGTGCCCCTAGTCAATTCCATGTGTTCCAAAAATACTCCTTCCAGCCCCTGTTGTGTAGCAGAAACCTTAACTCCTCATGATATTCAGGTCAATTAAACCCACCAGACAGACAGTGGTCTGCTAGCATCAGGTGAAAGTCTCAGGTTCAGGTTCATTGGAATCCTTCTGTGTTCCCTGATAGAGGGGTTTTCCTCTGGGATCTAGAATGTCTAACTTGGTATAGCCTACATATGTGGGGGGCAGATGGAAGGAAACACAAATTGTAAAATTGGTCACTAGAAATGATGGGGAAGTGGTGAAAATCCTATTCCCATTCTTTGTTTGCTGGAGTCATACAGTCAAGCTCCTGGGAAAAAAACACCACATATTAACTGCTGGTTTAGTGCACATGCAGCTTCCTGTGAGATAGTGCCTCAACTGCCAGGTATTTTTTCTAGCTGACACCTAACTCAGTGTTAAGTCATATACTTCTGCATAATGACTTACAGTAGGAAATCCATGAATCTCAAGGCCATACTCCCATTGGCTCACATCCTTTGCCATAAATTGGGTCCTTGGAGCTGAAGCAACATTATATCAGATAGATTAAGTGATCTGTAAGCCCTTGGTTGGTGGGACTGGCACAGATACCACACACATGGAGACAGACTTTTTCTAAAGAATTTGTCAATTCAGGTGAGCATAAGTCACTCTCCCCTCCAGTGTAGTAGAGTTCACTATAATATATCTATGACCAATTGTTGGCTGGTGTACTTGAGTCATGGTACATTATTGAGGGCCTGGGTTTGACTTACCTCTAGCACTGCATTCGTAGTGTCAGTAGGTTGTTGTTGATGAGAAGGCGCTTGAGCATTGCCTTCAAACCTTCTACCATGGTCACTTTCTGTTCATGGCAGCCATGAATTAAGGTTTACAAGGAGAGAGGTTGAATGATATCCACAGTATTTATTCATCTGTCCATTGAAGTTTTGAGAAATTCCACTGCAATGGATGCTTTCTGATGGGCATTAACATCTGAGGAAATGATCTGCATGCTTTGTGTCCACTTCCATAAGTCCATCCATATCCTTCTTCCTGGATGTTCTTGTCTGCAGTCTTCCAATCTTGCTCCTTCCAGGCTGGGAATCCATGTATGTCCTTAACTCATGTGCCATCTCCCTCAGTGCAAAATGGACAACCAAGTCTCTTTCTTGGGACTCTGACCACCATGAGGATTTCCCTTCACTACTGTTTTTGGTCCACTTTATTAGACAGTGACAAACTGCTTTTTAAAAATGTGCCAGTGTACACTCAAATCAGCAGAGTGTGAGGACTGTTAAGGCATATTCCAGTCAACACTGGATATTGCCTCACTTCTTAGCTTTTACCAAAATGCTGGATGTGAAATTGTATCACTCATTCTATTACCAATGAGGTTTACATCCTTAAATGTTTCAAGATCGTTTGCATTTTTTCATGGAATTCCTATTGATTTACTTAGCCCACTTTAAGACATTTGTCTTTTTCATTCATAGGAGATCATTTCATATTCTAGATACTAATCTTTTGTTAGCTATGTCTGTATTGGTATCTTTTCCAGTTGGAACTATATCTTTGAGGGATTCCTAGAAGTCTCTTAATAATGTGGATATCATTCTTCTTGGTTTGGATACATGTAGGCTAAACAAGTTATGTTTTCCATACACCCCAATATTTAATGGTGAAACATGGATAGGACAATAGCAGTAAACAGAACTCTTTTGAAAGTGAAAGAAGACATATAGCACTCACTGGTCTTGCAATCCCAGAATCCTACTAAGCCTCTCTTAGGAGGAATCCCCATACTGACATTGAAGACTATTCCATGGTTAGCAATGATTTCCACTCTCCCCAGTCCATTATTTTTCACGACGCTTAATTCTGCCTTCTGAAAAGTCCTTACTGGGACATTTATCCTCCTTGGCAACACTTGACTAAGAAACTGAAGAATGTCTCTATTGGGGGCTTTATCAGCTGTCTCAGTCTCTTTCCTGGCCATTGAAGATAGATGGGTCAAGGATTCTTTTCTGTCTCAAATAGTCAAATTTTCATTAGTCCAGATTAATAGGTGACTTTTTATCTACCTATTCACAGATGATGAACCACATTTATATTCACAATTATTTATAGATCTCTAGAACTCAGTAGATAAATAGATACAGTATATAGATATAGATTTCAAATATCTTAGGTATATTGGGATTCTCTGTGAGATTCATACTGTAACTTTCTTGATTTCTTTGACATGAACCACTTTGTCAAATTTAAAAGATTTACTGAGCATAACCTTCAACAATTTAGACTTTATAGCCATGGGATATGATGACCATATCTTTGACCTTGTCCTTGATACAGGGCAGAGTTTCATTGGTCTATTTACTCAGAGTCCTAACTTTTATATTTACTTGTTGAAAATGAAACGTTCTCTTCTAATTTTCAAGTCCTAGAATTTCTTAACTCTTTCTATATTCTCTCTCATTTTTACTTGCAAACTGACAATTTTTTTTTGTGAGTATGACTAAATTTTATGGAAACTTGTTAAATGCATCTGATAGCAAAGAACTGGCACTGGAAACATTCTATTTTCCCATGTAATCTCCATTTTAAATTACTGCAAGTGACTGTTGTATCAAATGTTTTTACTGTGCCAAGCCTGAATTGCTATCCTTCCAGTTGTCAATAAAACATTACTTGACACTGACTGCCAGGCCCTAAAAAAACTTACAAATTTTATCAAATTTTAAAAAAAATCATACCACCACCTGTACAAATGTCTAAAACATAATGAGTAGAATGAATATGCTACAAGAACAAATCCAAAACATTTTTATTTCTGGCCAATATTATATGTTTTATCTTGGGTGAGCTGTGGGGGGTGTTATTCTCCTGTATCATCATCTTATTCCTTATGAATCAACCACTAATGGGAGCCTTGGGAAAGGAGAAGATAAAAAAGGACATAAAGACACACACAGCCTCTGACCAAAAATGAAATATGTCACATCTGCCCACATTTTATTTGCCATAAGAAATCACATAGTCAAGTCTGACTTCAAAGGGATGAAATATAATCTTCTTTCATGGAGCAAAGACAAAGGAGTTATTTACAACTTATACAATCTATTAAAATTCTTATAGGTGCTATTATAGCTACTTTTCATATATTGTTCTATATGATTTTTGTCCTAAGCCCTAAAAGGCACCCCATAATAAACAATTCCAGTTTAATATTTTCTTCTTCCACCTGTTTAGGGCATCTTTGATCCCCTGGTTTCTCAGGTTAGAAACCAGTAGATTAACATGGGGATCAACACAATGTGTGCAATAAAGGCCAGCTTGTTTTGACTCAGAGAATCATCAGAGCTAGAGTACAAATAGACAAATATTCCTGAGCCCTAAGAGAGGGTCACTGCTGTCAGGTGAAAAGCACAGGTGTGGAAGGCCTTGGACCTACCTTCAACTGATGTGATCTTCAAAATTGTGGCAATGGAGTTCCTGTTGTGGCCCAGCAGCAATAGTATCCATGAGGATGAAGATTCAATCCCTGGCCTTGATCAGTGGCTTAAGGATCTGGCATTGCCATGATCTGTGGTGTAAGCTGCAGACATGATTTGGATCCAGCATTGCTGTGGCTGTGGCATAGGGCAGGGGCTACAGCTCTGATTTAACACCTGGCCTGGGAACTTCTTTATGCCACAGGTGCAGCCCTAAAAAGACAAAAAAAAATGTGGAAATGATATAACCGTAGGATATCATTATAACTAGGAAAGACAAATCTAAAGATCACTGTCAGCACAGAGGTTATAACTTATAAGAAAATGGTATCAGAGCAGGGCAGGATTAGCAGTTGGGGCAGGTTACAAAAGAAATGATTGATGACATTTGGTCCACAGAAATGGAGCTGAAATAAGGCACACCATTGAATGAATGATCCAAAATTCCAATTATACAATGGTGGAGATGGTGTAGGCCATGATGGCTGTGTAGAGGAGAGGACTGCAAATGGCAGCATAGCGATCATAAGCCATGGTGGCCAGGAGGCAGCACTCAGTCAGACCCAGGCTAGAGAAGAAGTATTGCATGGTGCATCCCATAAAGGAGATGAATCTATGCTTCTTGAAGAAATCTGAGAGAATCTTGGGAGCTGTGGGAGAAACATAACAAACATCTAAGGAGGAAATTGTATCAATAAAATATGTGGGTGAGTGCAGGTAAGAGTCTAACCTGGTCAGTGTTGTGAGACCCAGGTTCCAGGACACTGTCATAAGATCAGTGCCTAGAAATATTGAAAATAGGATATTTTCAGCCTCACAAATTCAGAGAATTCTGGTAAGATAAACCTGGTAACTGTAATGCTTCCCTCATCCATTGTCATTGTGCTTCTGAGATCTGAAGGGAGATAATAAAAGAAATCTGTTAATGCAATATTCTTGGGCTATTAAAAGTGGGTGATGTTACCCTGCTCTTCAGCCCTCTAGCTTATATATTTCCCTATAAACAATATAACAAGAAAAAAAGAAACTGCCTATATGCATTTTTATTTCTTTATTTTTAAGAAATCTTTTCATTGAAGTATAACCTACATAAAGAAAAGAACATCCAGAAGTTTCCACTGTGTCTTGGTCAGTTAAGAACCTGACTAGTGTCCATGAGGATGTGAGCTCGATCCCTGACCTTGCTCAGTGGGTTAAAGCATCTGGTATTGCTGAAAGCTGTGGTATAGGTCATAGATGAAGCTCAGATGCAGTGTTGCTGTGGCTGTGGCATAGGCTGGCAAGCACAGCTCTGATTTGACCCCTAGCCTAGGAACCTTGACATGCCACACGTGTAGCCCTAAAAAGAAAAAAAAGTTACATCTAATGGAGATAGGGCCCTTTGTGATTCAGAAAGACACCAATGGCTTCTGGGATGATGATAATGCTGTATTTTCTGATGTTACTTATGGTTACAGAATCATTGTCTCTATACCATTATAGTATATATTTATATTTATTTTCTTATTAAAGTATAGTTGTTTTACAATGCCATGCCAATTTCTGATGTACAGCATGGTGACCCAGTCATATATATATATATATATATATATATATATATATATATATATACTCTCCCTTTCTTATATTATCTTCCATCATGGCCTATCCCAAGAAACTGGATATTGTTCCCTGTTCTGTACAGTAGGACCTTATTTCTTATCCATTCTAAATGTAATAGTTTGTACCGTCTACATTTATGCTGCACATATTTTTGTACATATGTAAGAATGCTACAATAAAAAGTAAAAATAAGAAACATTTTAAATATAAGTTAAGTAACATAAATTCTCCCTTATGTAAAGGCCTATTTTGATACTGAAAATCCTAACAAGATGGGGGCAAGTAGCCCAATTCATCCAAAATGGAACTGTATTCACGCTTGTTACTTTGTATGAACACCTCCGATAATCCACACACTCTAGAGAAGAAAGCATGATTCCTGTAAGAATAAACCATCTCTCTCAGAGCCTAAGGGTAGAGTAAAATCTTCCAACCTAAACAAATGGAACAATGTTATGTTTTCTTATTTCTGGAAAATAATATCACATTCCAGGCACTAAATGAGAATTTTCAGAATTCACTTGTCCATCTTCCTGACTTTAAGTAGACTTAAATTAGTATCATTCCAGATTTTCCAGAAAAAGTATACACATTAGACATGTCTGAGATCAAATAATATCTGAGATGTTGATTTTTTAAATTAAGAAATAGTGTAGGATGCAACTACTGCCTTTGGAATGGGTAAGCAATATGATCCTGCTGTATAGCACTGGGAACTATATCTAGTCACTATGATGGAGCATGATAATGTGAGAAAAAACAATGTATATATGTACATGTGACTGGGTCACCTTGCTGTACAGTAGAAAATTGTAAACCAGCTATAATGAAAAAAAAATAAAAATCATTATTAAAAAAAGAAATAATGTAAGGGATCAGAGACATACCAATAATTGGTGAGTTGCCTCCTGCATCAAGAATCATAAGGTTTATTAATTTCCATTACCTATAAAATTGCAATAGAAAGCTATTATCAATATTTCAAAAGTTAGTGGACACACGCACACAGACAAACAGAGTGTATCTTTTAAAATTTTTTTTTCTGTTGGAGTGGCTTTAGTTAATTGTTTTGTTTCTTTTTTAAAAGAAATTATTACTGAAGTTCTGTTTACTCCTCAGCTCTCATCTATTAGTCCTATTCCATCTCTAATTAGAGATCAGGGGAGAATTTACAAAACTCCTCCCTCACTTCCACACAAGACCCTTTAATCTAATATAATCAGTAGAGTGAGATGAGAAACTATTCACATTTCCTGGCAAATGGGTTCTCATTAGCTCTATTGAAGTAGTAATATGGATAATTCACTATTCCTAAATTTTGCAAGTCATTTTGGTGGGAATGTAATTGGGAATGAGCAAGATGTCAGGGTATAATCTTCCATCTTGTCCAGAACTTTCCAACCAAAGTTGGGTTTAAAAAAAAGGCACAATTTCACTTTAAAAAATTACAAAATAACTTAAAAATGTGATGTCAACATCACTGTGTCATGATATTCCTCTTTTCTATCCCTCCTTTTAACAAATAAGCATCAGTGGCTATCCATGGAGCATGGGCTGTGGAAGCAGAAGCCAGAAAACTGGCCCCAATCCCCCTTGGCTGTGGTCAGGGAAAACCACCCATGGATGAGACAGGCCTTGCAAAAGTCCCATATTGCCAAGGTGGGAATCAGTTCTCCGTTGGATTTCAGTACTCTACTGAAAGAAGTATGCCAGTGCTACCCATCCCATGAAGCAACATAGCACAGTACTGAACTACCTGTCAACAATGTCTCCAAAGGAGCAAAAGGAGAGGGCTGAGTAAGTGCCTGGATAACTCTGCTGCATAGAATTCTGTGGAGAAACATGTTCCTCTCTACAGCACCCAGAGTATTGAAGCTGGAACTCAATGATGGGGAGGGGGGTGGGGGGGATATGGGAAAAGTGTCAGATAAAAATATCAAAGGACATCAAAAGGATGTTTTTTCTGCTGATTGTTTTCATGACTTCAACATGATACCCAAACATGACTTGCTGTGAGAACTTCACCCAAGGATCCCTATACCTGGTCTGCAAGAAATGGAATACCCTGAGTTCTAAACTCACTTGTCCCCCAAATCTGTACCAGCACATTGTGCACATGCTCAAGTGTGGCAGGATAATGGACTCTAGTAAATAATAAACACACTCAGAAAATTGGACCATGTCCTGTAGGCAAGGGAAAACCCAAACCTTGAGCAATATTGCAACAATGTAGAAAACAAAAGAAAGTTTGCCAGCAGCCAACCTCATAAGCAGTAAGAACTAAAAAATACCTATAAGTTTAAGAAATCAATTGCAAGGGGAAGCAAGAGGGTGGAGATGGTGTATTTATACAAGGTTGGAGAAAACTTTACCTATAACCAAGACCAATGAGAAAGTCTCCCACCCAAAAACATAAGTAAAGATGAGAGGTGCCTGCTACTTCACATACAAAAGCAGCAACTCAAAACTCCAAGTAACATGCAGTAAAGTTAGCAATAATCCTCCAGTAACTGGACACAAAGACACAGACTTTTGCAGTCAATCTGATAAAGATATCAAAATAGCTGGTTTGAAGAAACCCAAGAATTACAAGAAAACAGAAACACAATGATATCAGGAAAAAATACATGAGCAAAATGAGAAATTTAACAAAGAAGTAGAAATCATAAAAAAGAATTGAACAGAATTCTGGAGCTGAAGAATTCAATAAATGAAATAAAAAATGAAATTTAGAGGATCTAAAGCAGAATATGCCAAATGGAGGAGAGTATCAGTGAGATACAAAATAGGGGCTTTGAGATGACACATTCGGAAAAGAACAAATAAAAAAACGAAAAAGAACAAAGAAAGCCTACATGATCTATGAGAGACCGTGAAATACAAATATTAAAAGAATGGGGGTTTCCGAAGGAGAAGAGATGGAGAAAAGGGCACAAAGTCTATTTAAACATAAGAGAGCCAAGAATTTCTCAAACCTGGGGAGAGATATGGACATACAAATTCACAAACTGATAGATATAACCTCAAAATAACCTTTTCCATAATATATTGTAATAAAACTGTCAAAAATCAAAGACAAAGAAAGGACACCAAGAGCTGAAAGGAAGAAAAAAGAGTGTAGCCTACAAAGAAATCTTCCTTAAGCTTTCAGAAAATTTCTCAACAGAAACCCTACAAGCCAGGAGGGAGTGGAATGATATATTCAAAGTGTTGGCAGAAAAAAAAATCCAATAAAAAATTATCTATCCTGGAGTTCCCTGGTGGCCTAGTGATTAAGGATTTGATGTTTTCACTGCTGAGGTTCAAGTTCAGTTCCTGGCCCAAGAACTTCTGCAAGCTAGAGACACAGAAAAGAAAGAAAGAAGAAAGGGAAGGAAGGAAGGAAGGAAGAGATCACAGTGGTGAAATGGGTTAAGAATCTGACTGCAGCAGTTCTGCTCATTGCAGAGGAGTGGATTCTATCCCTGGATTAAAGGATCCAGCACTGCCACAGCTGCAAAACCAGTTTTAATGTTTCTTCTTTCCTTTCTAATTTTATTTATTTCAGTCCTCTCCCTTATTTTCTTAATGAATCTATTAAAACTATTTGTCAGTTTTGTTCATCAGTTAAAAAAAAACAGATCCTAGTTTCATCATTCTTTCCTATTGTATTTTCACTCTGTGTTATCTTTTTTCCACCCTGATCCTTACTATTTCCTTTCTTCTATTAATTTTGGACATAGTTTAGTTTTCCATTTCTAGTTCCTTGTGTTATAAATTTATGGTGATTAAAGTACCTTTATTATTTCTTAATGCAGGCATTCTTTTCCGTGAACTTCCCTCTTTGAACGGATTTTTCTTCATTCCATAAGTTTTGATATACTGTTTTTCCATTTCATTTGCCTCAAGATTTATTTAATTTCTGACTTTATTTCTTCCTTGACCTATGGTGTTCAGTTTCATTTCCTCATATTTGTGAGTCTTTCAGCTTTCTTCTTGTATTTGATTTCTAGTTTCATACTTTTATGACTAGAAAATGTACTAGATACAATTTCAATCTTCTTAAATTTATTGACTTGCTTTGTAGCCTATCATATGCTCTATCTTAGAAAATCTTCCATAGGCACTACTAAAGAGTAGATATGTTTCTTTAAACAGATATTATGTAAATGTTGGTTAAGTCCATCTGTTTTAATGTAGCTTAATTCCAATGTTTCATTACTGATATTTTTTCTGGATGATCTATATATTGTTAAAAGTTGGATTTGCAATAGATATTATTCAGTCATAAAAAAGAATGAAATCCTGCCATTTGCAGCAATGTAAATGGACATAGAAAATATTATGGTTAGTGAAATAATTCAGATAGGGAAAGATTTAGCCATTTAGCCACTTTGTTAATCTTTTTCCAACTGCTTTGTAATTCCTTTGTTTCTTTCTTCTTCTCTTGCTCTCTTTCTTCATAATTTCCTGGTTTTGTGTAGTGGTATGCTTATATTCTTCTCTCATTATCTTTTTTGAATCTACTACAGATTTTGGTTTTGTTCAAACCATAATTTTTACATTAAAGATCTTCTATGAATGAGAATAGAGATAACCATGCAAAGTGAAGTAAGTCAGACAGAGAAAGACAGATATCATATGATATCACAATATGAGGGAACCAAAACAATGATACAAATGAACTTATTTACAAAATAGCAACAGAATCACAAACTTAGAAAAGAAAGAAAGAAGAATGAAGGAAAGAAGGAAGGATGGAAGAAAGGAAGGAAATGAAAAAAGAAAGAAAGAAAGAAAGAAAGAAAGAAAGAAAGAAAGAAAGAAAGAAAGAAAGAAAGAAAGAAAAAGGAAGAAAGAAAAAGAAAAGAAAGAAAGAAAAGGAAGGAAGGAAGAACTCACCTGTGGTTACCAAAGTTGAACAGCAGGGGATGGAGGGTGGGGGGATGAATTGGGAGCTTAAGATTGGCATATACACACCATTGTATATAGAATGGATGGTCATTGGGAACCTACTGTATATCAAAGAGAAATCTACTCAACAACCTATAATAACCTAGTATATATGTGTAACTGAATCACTTTAGCATACAGCAGACACATTTTAAATCTACTACTTTAACTAAAAAAAAAAGAAATGACAGAAGTGGTTTTAGACAAAAGTTAAATATCTTTGGTACCATAAGCTATCACTACCACTGCATATAGACATATTTCTGTGCTTTCTAATCTTGTTTCAACTCAGTCCTATTGCCACAGATCCTAATGATGGTATGGAGGAAAGACAAATGTATGACCGATATGAGAAGCTTGTAAACAAAGTTTTTGGTAAAAATTTAAAAAGAAAAAAAATACATATCAACCTACTGCAGTGTATTTCAATCCTGACTTGAGAAATAAAAACTGTAAAAATATTTTGTGACAAATAGGAGAGGATGTTTGAACATTGGACATTTAATGATACTAAAGAATTATTATTTTGCTGATGAGAAAATGACATTAAGATTATATATTTTTGGAAAGTTTTTGTCCTTTAAAGAAGCATATTGAAATTTGCAGATAAAACTTTATGACATCTAGGATTTGCTTCAAACTAATCTGTGAAAGTGGGAGAAAGTGGGTAGGAGTACAGATGATGTAAGACTAGCTAAGAGCTGATAATTGTTTAAACTGGATAATGGATACAAAGGAGGTTATTATAATATTCTACTTTTCAGTGCTTAAATTTTTGCATAATAAAAGGGTTTTTTTTTTAAAAAAACGAGAGAGAGACACACACAAAGAAAAAAAAGAGCACAAATGTTGATAAGGATATGAAGGCAGGCAGCTACAGCTCTGATTAGACCCCTAGCCTGGGAACCTCCATATGCCATGGGAGCAGCCCTAGAAAAGGCAAAAAGACCAAAAAAAAAAAAAAAGGATATGAAGTTAAAAGTCTTACACAGTTAGTAAGCATATAAATCAGTTTAGGTACTACAGCTAATCCAATTACATAATGTCCAATCCAATACATAATCTCCAATTATGAAGATTCCTCAAATAATTAAAAATAGATTTACCACATGGTCCATCATTTCTACTATGGGTATGTATCCAATCCAAATAAAATGGGTTATTGAACAGAAACACACTTCCATGTTTATTGTAGCATTAATCACAAAGCCAAGATTTGGAAACAACCCAAGTGCTCATCAGTAGATAAACGACTTCAGGATAAATATACAGTATAATGTTATTCAGCCTTGTTAGTGAAGGCAATCTTGTCATTTGTGGTGATATGGATGAAACCTGGGGGAAATGTGCTAAGTGAGATAAGCCAGACTTAGAAAGAAAAGTACTATATAATGTCACTAATATGTGAAATTTAAAAGAGTTGAACTCATAGGAACAGAAAGCAGAATGATGGTAGGATGAAAATAAACAACCTAAATGTCCATCGACAGAGGAGTGGATCAAGAAGATGTGGTACATATACACAATGGAATATTACTTAGACATTAAAAAGAACGAAATACCGGCATTTTTTGCAACATGGATGGACCTAGAAACTATCATGCCATACAATGAGACACCAACATCAAATGCTTTCACTGACATGTGGAATCTGAAAAAAGGACAGACTGAACTTCTTTGCAGAACAGATGCTGACTCACAGACATTGAAAAACTTATGGTCTCTGGAGGAGACAGTTTGGGGGGTGGGGGGATGTGCTTGGGCTGTGGGATGGAAATCCTGTGAAATCAGATTGTTATGATCATTATACAACTACAGATGTGATAAATTCATTTGAGTAATAAAAAAATTTAAAAAAAGAAAATAATGATGCTCCATGACTTAAAAATACTGTGGGATTGAAATCCTATAAAATTGGATTGTGATGATCACTATACAACTATAAATGTAATAAATTCATTGAGTAATAAAAAATGATGGCTAACAAAAAAAATGTTGTGTTTTTGTGGTTTGATTCAGCTGTTAGTACATTTTGGCATATTATCTTTATCAAATAAAAACTTTTTAATCAAAAGGCAGTGTGATTTTTGTTACATTCCATTTGAATCTTATTGTGTAGGATATTACAGTGTATGAGGATTCCAACACAACAGCTATGCCAGATATCGCAGAATTTGTGACCTCAGCAATACCTTCTCCTCTTTTGCAACCTCTTCAAAGTTTCTTTGATTTCTTTGTTCCTCAGACTGTATACCAAAGGGTTCACCATAGGAATCACCATAGTGTAGAAGACTGATGCAAATCTGTCAAAGCTGGAAGAACTTCCAGTGCTAGAACTTAAATAAACAAAGATACTTGTGGTGTAAAAGAGACTAACTGCTGTCAAGTGAGAAGCACAGGTGTTGAAAGCCTTGGACCTGCCTTTAGCTGAAGTGATCTTCATGATGGAGATGACAATATAGACATAGGATATCATGATAACTAGGGCATTTACTATCCCAAAGATCATAGTTAATACAATAGTTAAAAGTTGTAAGAAGAATGTGTCAGTGCAGGAAAGAATTAACAGTTGGGGCATGTCACAGAAGAAGTGGTGGATGACATTAGGCCCACAGAAGTGGAGCTGAAGCATGGCACACACTTGGGACAGAGAACCAGAGAGTCCAGCCATATAGGACCCCAGCACCATCTGACCATAGAGAGTGGGTGACATGATTGATGAATAGAGGAGTGGGTTACAAATGGCAGCATATAAATCATAAGCCATGACTGTCATGAGACAAGACTCACTCAGTCCCATGGTCAAAAAAACCAAACTCTGAACCAAACAGCCCACATAGGTGATAATTTTTTGATTCTGGAAGAAGTTATAGAGCATCTTGGAAGCTGTGGCGCTCACATAGCAAATATCAATGAAGGACAGATTACTAAGGAAGAAGTACATGGGTGTGTGGAGGTGGGCATATATTCTTATTAAGATGATGAGGCACATATTCCAAGTCAGGGTTGTCATATAGATCAACAGGAATACAACAAAGAGCATTGCTATGATTCTGGGAAAATCTGAGAATCCCACGGAGATGAAAGAGGTGATCTCTGTAGTATTTCCTCCCCTAATCATTGGATTGGTGCTCCTGAAATCAGAAAAAAAAGACAAGGGAATGCATTGTTGACTCAGGTAAAATGGCAGCATTACAATTCTCATATGTGGCATATTTTTCCTCCATTGAATACTGGAAAAATGCAAATGTGTCACTGTCCTGAGAGGAAAACCCCCAGCTTTTCATCTAGAATTTTAAGCAATGCCTTCTGAGTACTTCAGGTTCTCAGTTATTTCATGAGGTCTCATTAAACTTAAAAGGTATATTTTATGAGGAGTTCCCATTGTGGCCCTGTGGTAACAAATCTGACTAGTATCCATGAGGATGAGGATTCAATTCCTAGCCTTGTTCAGTGGGTTAAGGATCTGGCATGCAGTGAGCTGTAATGCAGTTCACAGATGTGGCTTGGATCCTCTGTTGCTGTTGCTGTGGTATAGGCCAGCAGCTGTAGCTCTGATTTGATCTCTAACCTGGGAACCTCCATATGCCACAGGTGTGGCCCTAAAAAGACCCCTAAAAAAAGACTTATTTTATGATAACTTTTGTCCCTCCCTGTGTATATTTATTGTGACTTTATATGTAACATGCATCTTCAAAGTCTTCCTGAAATCCACTATTAAATTTTAACATTTTACACTGCATAAAATGATATGTACACAGTGCAACAAAAAAAGTAAACGTCCTACAGCTGAGCTGTTCTCTGACCAATAAATTTGAACTTCAGCAAAAAGACATATTTTAAAAGTTGATTGAAAATGTTTAAACGAAAATAGAAATCCTGTGAGAACACATATAATGATGATATCATTGATTAAAATAACAAGTTTTTAAGAGACTTCTAATAATTCAATATAGAGCTTCTGCTTTACAATCACTACACATAAGTGCATCATTTTAGAATAAGTTTGAAATAGCTATTCTTTCCCAGATAACCATTTAGACAGATTTTTAATTTAATTTAAGGAAAGACTCCCAAATTCATTCAATGAGGCCACTATTACTCTGATACCAAAATCAGACAAAAACACTACAAGAAAGACAGTTACAGGCCAATAGGTTTGATGAATATAGATGCAAAAAGCATCACCAAAATTAGCAAAACAAATCCAATAATATATGAAAAGGATCACAAACCATGATCAAGTTGGACCTCTTACAGGTCCAAGGAATGCTTCAACATATGACAATCAAGCAATGTCATACACCACATTAACAAAAGGAAAGGAAACATTTGAAATAGCTGTGCTCTCCATGATGGTCATCTAGATAAAATTTAAAAATTACTTTTTTGCTCTTTTTGCTTTTTTAGGGCTGCACCCATGCCATATGGAAGTTCCCAGTTTAGGGAAAGAATTGCAGCTATAGCTGCCAGCCTAAACCACAGCCACAGCAAAGCAGGATCCAAGCCACATCTACAACCTACACCACAGCTCATGGCAATGCTGGATCCCTGACCCACTGAGTCAGGGTAGGGGTCAAACCCACATCCTCATGGATTGTAGACAGATTTGTTTCCATTGTACCACAATTGGAACTCCCTAAAAATTACTCCTTTACTCATAAAAAATTACACCATAAATAATAACTCCTCACATTTTATACAAATATATTCAATACATCAAGTCCAAAATGATGTGGAAAATTACATCTGATTTATAATCCTGATATACACAGAATGGATGCCCAATTAAATTATGAAATAGGCCTTCTTAGGGAAGTCTTTATACACAATTCCAAAATGATGCTAGAAGAACTCACTACTGGCCCCCACTCCTGTCCTGATTTTAAGATATTTTGCCTCCTGGGAAACAGTGTAGTACTCTGTGAAAGGTCAGACGTTAGAGATTTAGTTCTCAGTGATATAATCAAGATAACAACATAGGTCATTCCTGACTTCAGTTCCCGCCACCAAAAAAAAATTTTTGCAGCATTCCCATAGTTGCGCAGTGGAAAGGAGTCCAACTAGGAACCATGAGGTTGTTGGTTCGATCCTTGGCATTGCTCAGTGCGTTAAGGATCTGGCATTGCCCTGAGCTGTGGTGTAATTCAAAGACGCAGCTCAGATGGGGCATTGCTGTGGCATTGTTGTTGCATTGCTATTGCTAAGGCATAGGCCAGCAGCTGTAGCTCCAATTAGACCCCTAGCCTGGGAACCTCCATATGCCACAGGTGCAGCACCAAAAGGACAAAAAATATATATGTGTTAGCAATTATTCACAGACAAGATAACATGTGAAAATCTTAAAACACAGGAATAAGGCAGAAGCACACCCCTAGACCACAGAGATGGAGAAGGCCCACATTAGAAGGGTAGAGGAGCAGCACATTTCACTGCATTGCCCTTCCCCTATGTGACACAGTACTACACCAAGAGGACCCCTCTTGGCCTCTGCTTTCTTTAGTGAGAAAAAGAGAGGCCGATATGTACCTCCAGCTCCCCCAGCATTATGTGTCACTGCTCAGGAGGGCCACTTCAGTCTCATTTCCTAGAAGCTATGTGGTAATCCATGGGGTTTGACCACTGGGAATCAGATTGTGCCAGAGAAGAGGGACAGGATTTGCAATAATTAGTACTTTGAGCAGACTGAGTTCCTGCTTGCAGCAGTTCTGCCTGATATGAGACTCCATACAGTGAGCCTTGAAGCCTATTCTCTTGCATCCCTAATTCCTAATCCTCCCTACTACTGAGGTTATTCTCAAGCACTACCCCTACAGGAAGCATGGCTGGAACACTCAGAAAATTACACAAGCCAGGAGCACATGAGTGGAGTGTCCAGTCAGTGGCTCTGCCCATCTGCAGACCAAAGCTAGTGGCTCCATCAGGCCAGGAAACTTGTGCAGTTACCCAAATATGGAGCCTTGCCAGTCTTGGGGCCTGTTCTATCACCATGCTCAGGCAAGGAAGCTAGTTGCTAGCCTGAACTACTGCTGAATACAGCCTTCAGCCATACATGGTTAAAAGAACTAACCAATGGATCTGGAAAGCTGCATAACCCATCCTACAACTCTGCTTTCAGTAGCATGTGAGCAGAGAGCCCAATCAATGGCTGTGCCTCTCTTAATGCCACTCTTGGCCCAAATACCAAGGCAGAAATCCTATCAACTGTGTCAAACCATTGTCATCTTCTCCCCAACTTCAGAACATGGACAGTGTCCTCACCCATAAATAGACTTTAATAGCTAGCTAGCCCCAGCAGCCCAAGGGTATTACTAGATGACCCATCTAGAACTCCAAGCTGAACTGAATGGGGAATAGCTTTTGTTGCCAAGGCAAACACATGAAAAGACAACTAAGTGAAATTAAGAATGCATTAACAAAATGAACAAAATTAGTTCAACAAAGAAAGAGAAACCACACACACAGAGAGACACACACATACACACACACGAAAGCAGGAGCTCTTGCTGTGGTGGTGGGTTAAGAAAACAACTGCAGTGACTTGGGTCACTGTAGAGGTTCAGGTTCAATCCATGGCCTCGCAGAGTGAGTTAAAGAATCTGTCATTGCTGTAGCTGCAGCTGGGGCTCAGATTTAGTCCCTGGCCCAGGAATTTCCATATGCCATAGGTGTGACATAAACAAACAAACAAACAAAAAAACCCAGAAATCCTAGGGGTTAATAATAAAATGACTGAAATGAAGAAATCAATAGAGTGTTTTAACACTACACTCAACCAAGCAGGAAGAATCAGTGAGATAGAAAATAAGTCATTTTAAATTATTCTGTCAAAGAAAACAAAAGAATGAAAAAAATTTAAGAACTACAAGACTTACTATGGGACACCATCACCATCAAGACAAAAGATATGCGCATTTTGGTATTCCTAGAAGAGAAAGGAATAGAAAGAATACATAAATCATTAATGACCAAAAGCTTCCCAAATCTGGGGAACAAAAGAGACATTCACGTTCAAGAGATCCCTAAGCCCCCAACAAGGTGTCATAAAGGACTACATTGACAAATATTACAGTTAGGCTGTTAAATGTCAAAGGTGAGAATTTTGAAAACAACAAGAAAAAGGCAACCTATCACCTAAAAGGGAACTCCCCCTCATAAAATAATGGGCTGATTTCTCCTCAGAAAATTTTTAGGTCAGGAGAGGGCCCTTTCTTTCTTATTGGAAGAAAAACTATTAACCAAGAATACTATACATGGTAAAGTGTTCCTTCAGAGATAAAACTGTTAAAACCAAAGAAAAGCTGAGGATATTCATCACAGCCAGACCTGCCTTCCAAGAAATGCCAGAAGGTACTTCACAAGGAAATAAACATTTGAATGTAGGTGTAAGATGCACTGGTAAGTGTAATATAGAGTCAAAGTCATATGTTTTAATATTGTACTTGTGGTATGTAATGCACTTATGCTGATTTAAATTTTAAAAATAGACGTCTAAACAAAGCCATAGATACAATAATTCATATATTAAAACTTGTAAATTGCAACATTAATAACATAAAAAGTAAGGGCAGGGGATGAAGCAGTGTCAAATGTAGGAATGACATCCAAGTTAAATTGTTATCAGCTTAAAATTGGATGTTATAAATATATTTCCTGTAAGCCTCATGGTAACCACAAAGGAAAAACCTGTAGTTTCAACACAAAAGATTATGATAAAATGTCAAAGTTTACTGCTACACAAAGACATCACTTCAGAAAAGAAGACAGCAAGATAAGAAGCAAGGAATAATGAGTCTATAAAACAGAAACAATTAACAATTTGTCAGTAATGTCATAAACTATCAATCATTATTTTAAACATCAGCAGATTAAATTCTCCTGACAAAAGACATAGACTGTCTAAATAAATACAAAAGCAATATGCAACAATGCGTTTCTTTCAAGAGTGTCATTTTAGCTTTAAAGATAGAGGCTGAGAATGAAAGTGTAGGAAGATGTTTCAAGCCAATGGTAACCAAAATACTCAATGGAGAGAAGAAATTCTCTTCAATGTGTGGTATAGGGAAAATTGGATATTCATATGAAAAGAATGTGACTACTAGATCTCAATCTTACACCACTCAAAAAAATTATCTTGAAGGGAACTAAGGCTTAAATAAATGGTTCTATATAACCAATGACCATAAAACTCCTAGAAGAAAACAAGGGGGGGAAATTTCTTGATATGGGCCTTGGCAATGATTTTTTTTGAATAAGGAAAAAGCAAAAAAACAAATCTCAAAAATCAACAAGTGGATTTGTATCAAATAAAATAACCTTCTGCACAGCAAAATAATTAGCTTTTAAAAAGAGAGAAAAAGCAACCTATGGAATGAGAGAAAATACTTGCAAACCACACATATGATAAAGGATGAATTAAAAAATATATGAGATATAGAACTCAATACCAAAAATAATTTCAATAGGAACCCAATTAGCAATTAGGCAAAGGGACTGAATACGAAGACAACCAAGTGCCATAGACACATGGAAAGTTGCTTAATATCACTAATCATCAGAAAAATGACGATCAAAATCTTAATGAGCTATGACCTTGCACATGTTATAATGGCTATTATCAAAATGAAGAGATAACAAATGTTAGTGAGAATGTGTAGAAAAGGGAACCCTGTTCACTGCAATGGTAATGTAAGTTGGTGCAGCTACTATGAAAAACAGAGTGAAGTTTACTCAACCAGAAATAGAACTGCATATTCAGCAATTTCACTTCTGTGTATATATACAAATGAAACACAATCACTGTCCAGAATAGATATCTACAGCCCCATGTTCACTGCAGTTTTATTTACAATAGCCAAGACATTTGAATGAATAAAGAAATCATGATATATATACATTTCAGGCATCAGAAAACCTTGAGGGCATTGTGCTAAGTAATATAAGTCACATAGAGAAAGACAAATACTGTATGATCTCACTATGTGTGGGGGAAAAATCATAGAAGAGTTCCCATTGTGGCTCAGTGGAATCGAATCTGACTAGTATCCATCAGGACACAAGTTTGATCTCTGGCCCCACTCCATGGATTAAGGATTCAGCATTTCCAAGAGCTGTGGTATAGGTCACTGACATTGCTCAGATCTGGCATAGATGTGGCTGTGGCTGTAGCCAGCAGCTGTAGCTCTGATTCAACCCCTAGCATGGGAACTTCCATATTCCATAGGTGCAGCCCTAAAAAATAAAAAGAAAATCATAGAAGCAGAGACCAAGTCTGTGGTTCCAAAGAGGCAGAGGATGGAGAATGGGAGAATTGGGAGAAGGTGGTCAAATGTATAAACTTTCAGTTATAAGATAAATGAGTTCCAGGAATGTAATAGTCAACATAATGACAATAATTGAGAATTCTATATTGTATATTTGAGAGTTGTTAATGCTTTGAATTTTTCACCATTGAGAATGATGTCAGTTGTGGATGTGTCATATATGGCTATTAGTATGTTATGGTAGTTTCCCTCTATTTCTTGCTCACTTTCCAGAGAGTTTTTATCAGAAACAGGTGTTGAATTTTATCAAAAGCTTTTGACGCATCTATTGAGATGATCATATGGTTTTTATTCTTCAGTTTGTTGATGTGGCATGTCATAGTCATTGCTCTGCAGATACTGAAAAACCCTTGCATTCTAGCAATAAATCCCACTTGATCATGGTGGGATATAACTTTTTAATTTATTTTTGGATTCAGTTTGCTGGTATTTTGTTGATGATTGTTGCATCTATGTTCATAAGTGATATTGGCCTGTAATTTTCTTTTTCTCTGTGTGATATCCTCTGATTTTTGTATCAGGGTGATAGTGTTCTCATAGAATGAACTTGGAAATGTTCCTTCCTATGCAATTTCTAGAGGAGTTTCAGAAAGGTAGGTGTTAACTTTTATGTGAATGTTTGACAGAATTCGCCTGTGAAGCCATCCAGTCCCTGACGTTGGTTTTTTGGAATTCTTTAACCATAGTATGAATTTCAGTTCTTATGATTGGTCTACTCATATTTTCTATTTCTTTCTGGTTCAGTCTTGGGAGGTTGTACCTTTCTAAGTATCTGTCCGTTTCTTCTAGTTGTCCAATTTATTGGCATATAGTTTGCTTGTAGTAGTCTCTTATGATCCTTTGTATTTCTGTGATGACCATTGTAACTTTTTCTTTTTCATTTCTCATTTTATTGATTTCAGCCCTCTCCCCTTTTTTTCTTGGTGAGTCTGGCTAAAAGTAAATCAAATTTTTAATTTTTTTTAGGAACCAACTTTTGGTTTCATTGATCTTCTCTATTGTTTTCTTTGTCTCAATTTCATTTATTTCTGCTGTGATCTTTATAAGTTATTTCCTTCTAAAAATTTTAGCCTTTGTCTCTTCTTGCATCTCTAGTTTCAGAATGGGGGAAGATCTTTGCAAATGAAGTGCTCAACAAGGGATTAATCTGCTAAATACATAAATATCTCATTGAGCTTTCTACCAAAATAACAAAAAACCCCAACAATGGGCAAAAAATCTAGATAGACATTTCTCCAAAGAAGACAGACATGTGGCAAAAAAAAAAGCACATGAAAAGATGCTCAACATCACTAATTATTAGAGAAGTGCAATTCAAAACTACAATGACATATCACCTCACACCAGTCAGAATAGCTATCATCCAAAAGTCTACAAACAATAAGTGATGGAGAAAGTGCAGAGAAAAGGGAACCCTCCTGCACTGCCTGTGGGAATGTAAGCTGATGCAACCACTATAGAGAACAGTATGGAAGTTACTTTAAAAACAAACTTTAGAATTTCCATATGATCCAGAAATCCCACTCCTGGGCATCTATCCAGGGAAAATCATAATTCAAGAAGATACATGGACTCCAATATTCATTGCACTGCTATTAAAAATAACCAAGACATGGAAGCAACTTAAATGTCCATCAACAGAAGAATGGGTGAATAAGATGTGGTACCTATATGCAATGGGATACTACCCAATCACAAAAGAGAAGGAAATAATGCCATTTGCACCAACATGAATGGACCTAGAGATTTTCATACAACATGAAGAAAGATAGAAAGTCAAATATCACATGATATATGTGGAATCTAATGAAAATGATATAAAAGAACTTCTTGATAATACAGAAACAAACTCAAATTTCAAAACTGATTTTAGGAGTTCCCGTCGTGGCGCAGTGGTTAACGAATCCGACTAGGAACCATGAGGTTGCGGGTTTGGTCCCTGCCCTTGCTCAGTGGGTTAACGATCCGGCGTTGCCGTGAGCTGTGGTGTAGGTTGCAGACGCGGCTCGGATCCCGCGTTGCTGTGGCTCTGGCGTAGGCCGGTGGCTGCAGCTCTGATTGGACCCCTAGCCTGGGAACCTCCATATGCCGTGGGAGCGGCCCAAGAAATAGCAACAACAACAAAAAAGACAAAAAGGCAAAAAAAAAAAAAAAAAAAAAAACCTGATTTTATGGTTACCATAAATGAAACCATTGTAGAGAGGAAACAATGGGGAGGGTGAGAGTAACATATATACACTATGGTATAAAAGAGATGCTTAATGAGAACCTACTGTATAGCATAGGAAAATCTACTCAATGGTTTGTAATAGCCTACATGGGGAAAAATAAGTACATGTATTACTAATTCACATTGCTGTACACCTGAAACTAATACATTTTAAGTCAACTATATGCTAATAAAATTAAATAAAAAGAAAGCTGTTAAGAGAGTAAATTTTAAAAGTTCTCATCCCAAGGAAAAAAATTGTACCTGTAAGAAATATGGACATTAACTAATTTTAATATGGTAATCATTTTGCAATATTTATTTATATCAAATCATTATGTTGTACATCTTAAATGTCTACAATATTATATATCAATTCCATCTCAACAAAACTGTAAAAAAAAGTTTTAGTTCTGATACCTTCTCCCTTTATGTCCCAGTAGGTCAAACACACTTGTCCAATATACTCACAATGAAGTGAGCACAGCCAAACACCCAAATTATAAAGCAAATGGGATATAGATGCTCAGCACAAAATCAAGTACCACAATCCTGCTCAAGAGCTGTTGGTTATTATTATCACTGATGGTTTACAGATAACCATGAATCAATAGATGTGCCCAGGGACAGGAATGCCAGCAGTGCTAGAGTTTTATGGGTTAATTTGTGGAAATACCTGAGGCATCATCAGCCCTGTACACAGTCATGTATCTTTGCCTCAAGGCAGGAGTAGATTCAGACTTCATTTAGAGGCAAGTCAAGTGAGCTGTGGCCATGAAGATACAAATCACCTAAAGCATGTTCAATTTACTTTGCTTGAATTTGAGAACATATGGGTCTATTGAAAATTGGCATCAATCTATGATGGGCCTTGATGTCCGGAGTCAAAGCAAATATTTCAATCTTTAAATACTACAAAGGTATATTTCTACTTTTTGCTGGTACATTCAGCATGTTACAGGTCCCTGACAGATTCATAACAGATTACATCTGACACTGTCCATAACCCAAACTGAGGTGAAAGAGAAAATCAATAGTAACATCCAAGAAAACTCTGGAAATGATTAATAATTGAAAGGAGTTGAACTTTCAGAAAACAAAAAGTAGTATAAATGTTGACAATTAATTGTTCTTGTAAGAATAGATGTGTCAAAAGAGCAAATAGAAATTTAAGAAATAAATTTTGTTATCAGTAAGAATTTAATATCTGATAAAGTCAGTATGTAAAATTCATAAAGGATAAACTCTACCATAAATGGTCTGTGAGACCCAGTTCCCTATAAGTAAAAAGCATTAGGGAAATAAATACATAAGCATTTTTATACTCTTGAGATGGGAAACATTTCTGAAATATAACACCAACACAGAAACAATAAGGAAAATATGATATAACAATTCAAATATGGTTATGGCTAAAATTTCCCTTACATAAAATGCTTTTTAATAATAATTGATGAACTGGTGAAAAATAGTCACAAAATATAAAAATATAATATGGCAAAGTGTTTAATTTAAAAGGCATGAGTTTTTGGGTTGAGTCCTTAGGGTTTTCTAGGTATAGTATCATGTCATCTGCATACAGTGACAGTTTTATCTCTTCTCTTCCTATATGGATGCCTTTGATTTCTTTTGTTTGTCTAATTGCTGTGGCCAGGACTTCCAAAACTATGTTGAAGAGCAGTGGTGAGAGTGGGCATCCCTGTCTTGTTCCAGATTTGAGTGAGAAGACTTTCAGTTTTTCCCCATTGAGGATTATATTTGCTGTGGGTTTATCATAAATGGCTTTGATTATATTCAGGAATGTTCCCTCTATACCCACTTTGGCGAGGGTTTTGATTATGAATGGATGTTGAACTTTGTCAAATGCTTTTTCTGCGTCTATTGCGATGCGTGTACCCGCATGTTCATTGCAGCACTATTCACAATAGCCAAGACATGGAAACCACCCAAATGTCCATCGACAGAGGATTGGATTCGGAAGAGGTGGTATGTATACACAATGGAATACTACTCAGCCATAAAAAAGAATGACATAATGCCATTTGCAGCAACATGGATGGAACTAGAGAATCTCATCCTGAGTGAAATGAGCCAGAAAGACAAAGACAAATACCATATGATATCACTTATAACTGGAATCTAATATCCAGCACAAATGAACATCTCCTCAGAAAAGAAAATCATGGACTTGGAGAAGAGACTTGTGGCTGCCTGATGGGAGGAGGACGGAGTGGGAGGGATCGGGAGCTTGGGCTTATCAGACACAACTTAGAATAGATTTACAAGGAGATCCTGCTGAAGAGCATTGAGAACTATGTCTAGATACTCATGTTGCAACAGAAGAAAGGGTGGGGGGAAAATGTAATTGTAATGTATACATGTAAGGATAACCTGACCCCCTTGTTGTACAGTGGGAAAATAAAAAAAAAAAATAAAAGGCATGAGTAGGAGTTCCTGTCATGGCACAGTGGAAACAAATCCCACCAGGAACCGTGAGGTTGTCGGTTCAATCCCTGGTCTCGCTCAGTGGGTTAAGGATCCGGTGTTGCCAGGAGCTGTGGTGTATGCTGGCACTATGGCTCTGATTGTACCCCTAGCCTTGGAACCTCCGTATGCCATAGGTGCAGCCTAAAAAGACAAAAGAAAAAAAAAGGGGGACGCATAAGTAAATACTGCTGTTGAGTACACAAAATGGTCCTACCTTATTGAGGAAAAAATACTTTATGTAATTTATATAATCTTCTCTCTCTCTCCACACACACACACACACACACACACACACACACACACACACACACACAAAATGTGAGCTGGTTACAAATGCCTAAAATAATCATTGGTATGGAGTTGATGTTCTTCTTTGCACTTGTTGGTTGTTTTTCAATTTTCCACAACTCCTATCTTTATAATAAGAACAAGTTATTAAAATATATTAAACTTTAATCCTAAATAGTAGCTAAGAAGAGAGATAAAAAAGTGGGAAAATGACAGGGAGAGAATGAAAGATAGAGAATGGCAGGGAGAACAGACTCAGACTTTCCTGATTTATTACTGGATGTGTGACCTATAGAAAATTATTAATCCCTCAGACACCTCATTGATACATGGGGCTCTTAATACTTATAGGGTTGTTTCAGGGATTGAATGACATAAAGGCCTTAAAACAGTGAGCAATCAATAAATGTTGGCAATTGTCATTCTTATGGAATTCCTCACTGTAAAGGAAAAAATAAGGGAGAACTAAAACAAAAGGACCAAGGAGTTCTTCCAACTACCATATGCTCCAGCAATCCAATTCCTGGGCGTATATCTCAAGAAAACCATAATTTGCCAAGATACATGCACCTCAATGTTCACTGCAGCGCTGTTTACAATACCCAAGATATAGAATCAACCTGAATGTCCATCTACAGAGGATTTGATAAAGAAGACATTTAGCATATATACAATGGAATATTACTCAGCCATAAAAAAGAACGAAATAATGCTATTTGCAGCAACATGGATGGGCATAGAGATTATCATATGGAGTGAAGTAAGCCAGACAAAGAAAAATAAATATCATATGAGATCACTAATGTGTGGAATCTAATTTAAAATGATGAAAAAATCATTTACAAAATAGATGGAATTCCTGTTGAGGCACAGCAGGTTAAGGATCTGGCATTGTCTCTGAGGTGGTACAGGATCAAACCCTGACCCAGCACAATGAATTAAAGATCTGGCATTGCCACATTTGGGGCATGGATCACAGCTTGTGGCTTCAGTTGGATCTCTGGCTCAGAAACTACAATATCCTGCATGTGCATCCAGAAAAAAAAAAATCTTACAAAACAAAAACAGGCTCAGGTTTTTGAAACCAAACTTATGTTTACCAGAGGGTAAATGTGGGGAGAGGGATAAGTAAGGGGTTGGGACTGATATATATAAACTACCATGTATAAAATAGGTAACAAGCACCTACTGTACAGCACAGGGAAATCTACTCAATACTGTGCCATAACTTGCATGGGGAAAGAAACAGAATGGAAGTATACATATATGTGCAACTGATTCACTTTGCTGCACACCTGAAACTAACACAACCTTGTCAGTCAACTGTACTCTAATTAAATTGTTTTAAAAATGAGTTCCTAAATTAGATGGCCTCTAAACCTAAACTCAGAATATTGTTAATAAATGACTGATTTATTTCCATGCTATTTCATCATCTCTCATTCAGCAAAATTGTAAACACCCGATGCTGCTTTTATGCTCCATCAACACCAACTACAATTGAACTGATGGTACTCTCACTACAAATAATATGTGGACTAGTGGAGATGCTACGCTATTTAATGATAAGCATCTCATGTACTAATATTTATATAATTAAATAAATATATTTTAATACATTAGGAAATGGTTCTTTTACTCCCTTTTGAATATGAAAGTATAAATGTATTTGTTTTATTTCATTTTATGGTTTTACTAAATTTAAAATCTTTCTGTTTACTCTTACAATAGGGTGCTGCTAATATGTTTCTCAGATGATTTGTCCAAGATGAGTAGGAATCAAAAAAAATATTTTGAAAATAAAAACTCTCACACACAACATCTCCAAAACATCAACATAATTATTCAATTCAGTAAAACCACGCAAGATTTTGCCCAATTGCTTGTTAAGAAATTCTTCACTTTGTGAATACCTTTTGAAACAGACTCAGCCACAACTAAGCATTCTGTGTAACCCAGCACTCCCAGAAAAGAATGAAGAGTAGTGCATTGTTTTACTTATTCATGAAAAAAATTGTCATAAAAATTTCTGTTGTTAGACTTTGGTAAACTAGAGGAAAAGCAAATGTATTCTGAATGTATTCACTCTTTTTGATTAAAAATTCTTAACGTGTTCATCACATCTTAATATTTAGAAGAAAAAAAATGACTGAGGTAAATATTGCTTGGAGATTTCACTACGGAGATAGAGCTAATCAAAACTTTGTCCAAAGATGATCTACAAAGGACATGGTCATTTGCCAGGTTGTGCAGGGTACAAAATAATGTGAAGAAAGCCAGGAATGGTGCTGGATGAAGAACAAGATAAGTAAAAGAAATTTAAAGTGACAGCTATACCAACACTACCTGTACTAGGAGCGGGCATGTCTGATGACTGTGTCACCTGTATCATCAGACCCCCAAGGTATTCATCATGAGAGGGGACAGCTATTTGAAATATTTCAAAAGGCCAGTGCAGGAGTTCCCGTCATGGCGCAGTGGTTAACGAATCCGACTAGGAACCATGAGGTTGCGGGTTTGGTCCCTGCCCTTGCTCAGTGGGTTAACGATCTGGCATTGCCGTGAGCTGTGGTGTAGGTTGCAGACGCGGCTCAGATCCTGTGTTGCTGTGGCTCTGGCATAGGCTGGTGGCTACAGCTCCGATTGGACCCCTAGCCTGGGAACCTCCATATGCCGTGGGAGCAGCCCAAGAAATAGCTAAAAAGACAAAAAAAAAAAAAAAAAAAAAGCCAGTGCAATGGTACTTGAGGACTTCGTCATACCATTATGGAGAAACAATGAATCCAAGCTGTATATTGAAATCAACATCAAATTAATTATATTTTTTAAATTAGATTCCTCAGGAAAAAGTAAATCAAAAGAGTCCATGGGATGGATAAAGTTTGGAAACACAGACAGGCATTTTAAATCTTAGGAAATTTCCCTGAATTGAAGTAAATTATTATTTTAATTCAGCACTCGATTAACTTGTACAATGTGTTGGGCTTCGTAGACATGATTTCATTTGATTTTACAGGATCCTATCACCCCCTCGTTTTCAGGGGAAAAAAATGGAAGGAAACAGAGTTCAAGATTACATTCTTGAGAAACTGCAGAACTAGTCCTCAACATTTGTCTCCCACCAGAGTGAGGACCTAAAATTTTAGGGTAGAGATCATCCTTTCACTGAAAGTCATAGAATCTGGGTAAGGAGAAAGAGAACATGAGGAAGAGCTCTATGAGGGGGGTATGGACATGAGGAGGGGGGAAGAGTTGAAGAATGAAAGAAACAGAACTATAAACTTTGCTCCATGAACATCCTCCTAAAAGATTCACATGGCTATAGAGATAGCACAGAACCCACTGTTCTCTCTAAATCTCATCCTCTCACCTTGACTCCGTTCCCAAGAAGACAGAGTTCTTGCCAAAGGTTGACACTGTGTATCTCGTTCTCCCATAAAATTTTTCAGGTGGGCCCTATTGCCCTTCAAGATAGGAACTTTGTCCATGAGCTGGCTGTTCATCACTGCCAGAGAGATTCTCACAGGGGTGTTACTCTTAAATATGGTACTATAGGCAGAGGTGAAAGGAGAAGGACAATTAGAGAGAGGAACCTCTCCAGGTACTTGCTCTCTGGAGTCAGTGTTGTCATGGAGCTTTTGTCCCTGCTAATTTCACGCTCCACTTTGCCATGCCCCTTCTGGATCCATTCCCTACTTTCCAATAGTCCAATCATAATCTTAGGATTATAGCTTTTCTTTTAATGAACTCAAAGTCATTAGAGCTAGAAAGACCCAGGGATTTTTTAGTCCAATACCATCAATATCCAGGTGAGGACCTGAAGCCTGTAGAGCTAAGGGATTTGTCAAGATGACAAAGCAAGTTGGTAAGAATAACTTGAAACAATTATGTTAAGCATGTGCACTTCCTGTTTACTAAGTAGTTTCATTATACACATATACACATACACACATACTCTATTATATGTATACATACAGGAGTTCCCGTTGCGCCTCAGTGGGTTAAGAACCAGACTAGTATCCATGAGGATGCAGGTTTGATACCTCACCTTGTTCAGTGGGTTAAGGATCCTGCTTCATCAAGCTGTGGCATAGGTCACAGATGCAGCTTGGATCCTGTGGCCATGACGTAGGCCTGCAGCTAGTGCTTAGATTCTCCCTCTACCCTGGGAACGTCCATATGCCATGGGTGTGGCCCTAAAAATAATCAATTAAGTAATTTAAAATAAAAATTTTAAAATAGCTATATAGACATGGCTCAGATCCCGCGTTGCTGTGGCTCTGGCATAGGCTGGCAGCTACAGCTCTGCTTAGACCCCTAGCCTGGGAACCTCCATGTGCCATGGGAGCAGACCCAGAAAAAGGCAAAAAGACAAAAAAAAACATATATATATATATATATATATATATATATATATATACACATTTTCTCAAATATGTTATCTGAAACAATTACCACAGCAGCCCTGTGAGGCAGACATAACATGATTTCCCATGATAAGTGAGGAATTTGAAGCAAGAAGACATACAAAAATTGAAAAAGCTAATTCATGACAGGGCCACAAATTATTATGGTTACACCCATGGGTATTGGTATCAACATATCACAAATTGAGGTGGGAGTCTGGCTTTTCCACTTGAGTGCTGTGTGACCTTGAGCAGATTAACCACGCTGAGCCTCAGAATTATCGCTTCAGGTTTTCATAAAATGAAGCTGACAGTAGGAGCTATTTCATTGAGTAGTTCTTCCTAGACAGAATCAAATTAGGGAATGCTCATAAATCATTATGTAGAGTATCTATTACATAGCATGCCTTCTATCAATAGTAGGTGTGAGGTTTTCTGAATTGGATTTCTTTCAATATATTATGCTGCATTACTATTTATTCATTAAAATACCTACCTCAGCTCATTTCCATAAAACTTCTGTGTTTTTTTTTTAATAGTGGTGCTCATCTATTCTGCCCTACTAGGAATGTTTTAGCAAGGTCCCACCCTTGATTTCATCTACTTCAGCTAACCTTAATTCCAGGGAAAATGGGATGGTTGGGGCAAAGAACTAAATATATTCTTTTGTTCTTGCTAATATGCTAGTAGTTTCATATTCCCATGATAAAAGCTAGTCATATAATCATTGAAACCAAACAGATTCTTCTTTTTTTCAAGAGGTAGTTTTTATTTAAACAAAACAGAAAAAAAGAAGTTATTGATCCCCTCGCAAGCACCAGATGCTATCAGTGGTCCCACGGTTACAATGGTTCATAAAACATGGTCTCATCCTCAAGGAATGTGCAGTGTCACTGAGAGTTTCTGATTCATACACAGATACAGTCAGTGATGTAGGTGTCGTGCCAAAGGTCAGAAGAGGCTTCCTATAGGGAAAGCCACCTGACTTCCCTTGAGAAGCATGAGTAAGATGTGGGATGCTGAACCTCTTGAAATGCAGATGCCTCAACTTTGAGGTGAAGAACTTAATAGTCTAACATAAAGCCTTATGAGAATCAAATGTGAGAATTCAAGGAAACCATCCTATCTCAGAGGTTTTTCATACTTGTAAAAGCCAATTGAAGTTATTGAACTAACCCCACCTGCCTCAATAAACATTGCTCCACTTCTTCAGCCTTCTTTCTAGAAGACTATGACTCCTGCTTAGAATTGGAAACCAACAAAATTGATCCCTTTATCTTCACGGAATAACCTTGGTTTGTCTCATATAATACATTGTGTCTTCAAGCCTCTTTAATTTTTCTGATATAAGTATAGCTAACCCAGCTCTCTTTTGGCTTCCATGTACATGAATTTTCTCTTTTTCTACCCCCTCACTTTTATTCCACGTGTGTTCTTAAAGTTGTAATGAGTCTTTTATAGGCAGCATATACTTGGGCATAGCTTCTTTATCCATTCACTACTCAGTGGGTTTGACTGGATATTTTAGGGTTATTACATTTAAAGTAGTATTGATAGGCATGAACTTACAATTTCTGTTTAGTGACTCTTTTTCTTGCTGTTTAATAATTCCTTTATTGCTTTCTTCTCTTTGCCCTTTTCCCTATAATTTTTTGATTTTTTTTTTTTGTGTGTGTGTGTTTGCTATTTCTTTGGGCCACTCCCGCGGCATATGGAGATTCCCAGGCTAGGGGTCTAATCGGAGCTGTAGCCGCTGGCCTACGCCAGAGCCACAGCAAATGCAGGATCCGAGCCGCGTCTGCAACCTACACCACAGCTCATGGCAACACCGGATCATTAACCCACTGAGCAGGGGCAGGGATCAAACCTGCAACCTCATGGTTCCTAGTCGGATTCGTTAACTGCTGCGCCACGATGGGAACTCCTATAATTTGTTGATTTTGAGTAGTGGTATGCTTAGCTTCATTTCTCTTTACCTTGTGTGAATTTACTATAGATTTTGGTTTTGTGCCAACTGTAAGGTTTCATTCAATATCTTGCATGGATGAACATAGAGATTATCATACTAAGTGAAGAAAATCAGACAGAAATGCAAATATCATATGCTATCACTTATATGTGGAATCTAAAAAATGATAAAAATGAATTTATTTACAAAACAGAGAAAACAAACTTATGATTACCTAAGGGAAAAGTGGATGAGAGATAAATTAGGAGTTTGGGATTAAGAGACACATTAATAAATATAAGACAGACAAACAACAATGACCAGCTGTATAGCACAGGGAACTATATTCAATATCCTGTAATAACCTATAATGGAAATGTATCTGAAAAGAAATATATGTATATAACTGAATCACTTCATTATATACTCAAAAACTAACATACCATTGTAAATCAAATACGCTTTGATTTTTTTAAAAGATCTTAAATTATTAATGGTCTACATTAAGATGATAACAAGTTCAAATACACACAAAAACTATATTTTACCCTTCTTTCCCACATTTTATATTTTTGATATAACAATCCACATCATTTTACCTGTGCATCCATTAAATTTATTGTAGTTGTAGTTATTTTTACCTATTTTCTCTTTTAATATTTATACTAGATTTATGATTGCCATATCAGCATGATTACTACATAAGAATGTCCTGAATTTAGCAATATTTACCCCCACTAATCATTTATATTATCATATGTTTCCCGTTATTTATTAGCGAGATTTTATTTCAGCTTGAAAAAATTCCTTTAACACTTATTGTAAAGGCAATCGAGTGGTGAAAAATCCATCAGATTTGCTTTTCTGAAAAACTGTTTTTCACTCCTTTAATTGTGAAGGACAACTTCTCCAGGTAGACTCTTCTTGGTTGGCAAGTTCTTCTTTCAGCACTTCAAATAGATCCTGTCACTTCCTTTGGGCTGGAAATATTCTGATGAAAATGTCCCGATAGCATTAGGGAGGTTGCATTGTTTGTAAGAAATTGTTTTTCTCTTGCAGCTTTTAAGATTGTGTCCTTGTCTTTACCATTTGACATATTACTTGTACTATGTCTCAGCATGGTTCTCATTGTATTCAAATTGCATGGGCATGTAAATTGAAACCACAATGAGATACTACCTCACAACCATTAGACTGATGATCATGAAGGAAAAAAAAAAGTGCAAGAATTGGTGAAGATGTGGAGATAAAGGAACACTTGTACACTGGTAGTGGGTGATAAATTGGCTTCACTGCTATGGAAAACAGTATGAAGTTTCTCAAAAAATTAAATATAGATCTATCATATGATCCAGCAGTTCAACTTATGACTATATATAAAATGTAAATAAAAATATAATATTGAAAAGATAGCACTTCCATATTAATTGAATTCATCACAAGGCCAAAATATGGAAACAACCAAAAAATTCAGCAACAAATGGAAAGTGAACAAGAGATACACATATAAAATAGAATATTATTCAGCCATGAGACAAACAGAAATCTTCTCATTTGTGACTGAAAGGAATGTGTGGAGCTTGAGGGCATTATGATACTTAAGATAGGCCAGACTCAGAAAAAAAAGTACTAAATAATATCACAACTATGTGAAGTTTAAAAAGCCAATCTCATAGAAACAGAATCAGAATGATGATTACCAGGGGATGCAGGAGCAGAAGACATGAGGAGATGAAGTTAAAGGGTACAAACTTGCAATAGGAAGATGAATACATTCTGGAGGTCTAAGGCATAGCATAGTAATCATCACCAACAATATTGTGCTATAAACACACAGCAGAGGCTTATCTCCTACTGAGGCCCCCAGACCGATTAGAAATAGGATTCATGTTATCAAAATCAGGTTGGGCTCTCCATTGCAAGGATAGTTGCTTTTAATCAGAATGCTAGCCATCTAGGGAGATGGTGAATATGGTGTGTCCAAAAACCATCTCTGTAGATTCTGCTTTGCCATGAATGGTTTTAAAGGGAAAAAGGGAAGTAATCTCAGTTAGTCCTTCAGATAGGGAATCAGAGTCATTTTGTTCAGGGGAGGGCCACACATGTGGCATGTGGAAGTTCCCTGGCCATGGACCAAGCCAGGGACCCAAGCCAGTCTAGTGACAACATGGAAACTTAACCCGTCGTACCACAAAGGAACTCCAGAGATCAGATACTTAACCATCTCCCATTGATGCACCTCCTGACATTCAGGCTTGTCAACATCTTGTGACCTTTCCTGAGATGTTCTCTTGTTCACAGTTTATTAATGAGATAACTGAAATGTGGAAGCTAAGGAAGAGATCTGATCATCTTTTAATTTCTTATTCTTCATGTCTACCTCTTTGATCTAGGGAAGGAAACCACAGCTTAGGTGAGATATTGCTTGATCAAAAGATCTGAAAGGTGTGCTTGGGCCTGAGATGAGTAGAACAGGAAGGTGCATGGTTTAAGCTTAGTTATAATAAATCTCTGCTACAATGACAAAACAAAGGGGCTTCCTGCTGAGGACCATTTCCTGCAAAGAGCTTCTTACACTCACACATACATATTTTTAAAGAGCAGTGCTTAAGAAAATGTACCTAAGCCCGGATGGATGTGAGGTGGGCACACAACATTTATTTACATTGCACTATTTTTTGGCATGGGGTAACCCCTCACACACTCTCCCAAGAGATCAACAATTCCTCTTCTGTCAATTGTGTGCAAGTGCAAACTCATGGAGAACTTGGTAAGAGCTTCAAATGTCTCTTCATTTACAGTTGTTTAACAGAATAATTCATGTGACCATTGAAACTGAGACCCCAAAACAACATTAAGAATCCAATGACTCTCCAAGGGCAATATGTAAACTAATAATACACTTTAATCAGTGTGTTGAAGTTGGGAAATCTGGAAACTCAACAGTCAGGAACATGCCTTAGTCCTCTTTTTAACCAAACCACAAGGACCACAAATTTACATCTTCCTTCTGAAGACAAAAGATGGCTAGAATTAACAACACTGCTTAAACCACAGCCTGTTTCCTCTCCTATCCCTTGAGGTTAACTAGAAAATATCAGCATTACAATACCTCTAACCATTCTACTCCAACCATTATACAATCCCTACAAAACCATAAATTTCTAGGACATAAAATGTTGGCCACTTTCAGTAGGAAGGAAAGTATATATGTTTTCTATACTTGGTCTTCCTCTGCAATATTGAATATAAGTAAATAACACCATTATTGCCATAAATTCTCACACAATTCTCATCACACCAAACATGTTGAGATGTTTGAAACAGCAGAAACTTCTTGATAAGAATGATCCTGTTGCCTATGTTACCAATGGTAAATTTTCCAAATTTAATGGGAGAGAGGTTTGAATCCTACAATATAAGAAATTGTTATTGACTGTGACGTGGATTTTTGGATACCATCTCCAACAAAAATCCCCACTGGATACTAGATGCAAAAAATTACACCAACAGATTCATAAGTAAATAGCCCAGAAGGGGCTGCATATATCATTCCATTCCTCTTCATGATTTAAATCACCTCCTCCTTCCTTGGACTACAGCTGCTGGGGATTGGGATGTAGCCAGAGACTTAGATAACAAGCACTGAAAGAAGCCTTACACAAACATACGTTATCCCAGACTACTCTCTGCAGGAGGCACAGTCAGGCCAAATGTATACCTTGTTTCTGACCAATGGTATATCCCCTCTATCTGTTCATGTTCATTCTGGTCAGAAACACAGAGCAAACAATTGTCACCGCCATGTCTAGATTAGGCTGTATCAGAATATTTGGGAGATAAGTTTTCCACAATCCTGGGACTTCTGTCACGTCTCTCCTTTCGGGTCATAAGTTTAAGATTGAACAGACATCATCTCGGAGGCAAAAAGAAAGCAACAAAGTCTGAAACCTTGATGTTTCATGAATACTTGCTGATAAGTGAATAAATGCTGAAGCCACACCGCATGTAGAATGAAAATAATGGGCCACAAGGACTTAAAGATATTTTGATTGTGTGGTAGGATATAGCCGTATGTCCATTTTGGCATATGATCTCTGTCACATTAAACCTTTTTGGTCCAAGGCAGTATGAATTTTGTTATTCTCCATTCATGTGAATATTATTGTGTGTTAAGGTGATTCTAACAGGACAAACATGTCAGACATCACAGTCTGTTGCCTCAGCAACACTCTTTCCTCTTTTTCAATCTCTTCAAGGCATCTTTGATTTCTTTGTTCCTCAGACTATATATCAAAGGGTTCAACACAGGAATCACCACAGTGTAGAAGACTGATGCAAATCTGTCAAAGCCTGGGGAACCACCAGAGCTGGAACTCAAATAGACACAGGTTCTTGAGGTATAGAAGAGAGGAAGAGGGTAACTGCTGTCAAGTGAGAAGCACAGGTGTTGAAAGCCTTGGACCTGCCTTTAGCTGAAGTGATCTTCATGATGGAGATGACAATGTAGATATAGGATATCATGATAACTAGGGCATTTACTATCCCAAAGATCATTGCTGATATAGCAGTTAAGAGTCGTACAAAGAATGTGTTAGAGCAGGAAAGAACCCACAGCTGGGGCATGTCACAGAAGAAGTGGTGGATGACATTAGGCCCACAGAAGTGGAGCTGAGGCATGGCACACACTTGGGACAGAGAACCAGAGAGTCCAGCCATATAGGACCCCAGCACCATCCGACCACAGAGAGAGGGTGACATGATTGATGAATAGAGGAGTGGGTTACAAATGGCAGCATATCGATCATAAGCCATGACTGTCATGAGACAAGACTCACTCAGTCCCATGGTTGAAAACACAAAGTATTGAATGGCACAACCCACAAAGGTGATAGTTGGCTTTTCCTGGAAAAAGTCGTAGAGCATCTTGGGGGCTGTAGAGCTCACATAGCATATATCTATAAAGAGCAGATTACTGATGAAGAAGTACATGGCTATGTGGAGGTGGGGATCCATCTTTATCAAGACAATGAGACACAGATTCCAAGTCAGTGTCAAAATATATATCACCAGGAACACAACAAAGAGGACTGCTCTGATATGGGGAAAATCTGAGAATCCCAGGAGGATAAAGTCTGTGATATTTGTAATATTTTCTCCCCCAGTCATTGTCTTTGTACTCCTGAAGTCAGAAAAGACAAGAGAATGCATTGCTGACTCAGGTGAAATGGTAACAGTACCAATCTAATGCATGCCATATTTTTCCACCGTCGAGCACTGGCAAAGGGAATATCCTTCAGTGTCTTGGGGTAAAGACCTCAGCTTTTCATCTTGAATTGTTGGCAAGAGCCTTCTCAGTGCTTCAGGTTCTCAGTTATGCCATGAAGTCTCATGATAAATTACAAAGATATTTTCAAAGTTGACTGAAAAGTTTTCAAAAAGCAATATGAATTTTGTGATTACTATATAAAAGATTATATCATTGATTAAAATTATAGGTTTAAAAAAGAATGTATATGTATGTATGACTGAGTCACTTTGCTCTACAGCAGAAATTGGCACAACATTATATCTCAAATATACCATGAAATTAAAAAAATTAAATAACAGCTTTTTTAATGACCTCTGATAATTCAGGGGTAACTGCTGCTTAATAATAGTATTGCATAAGTAACACCATTTCAGAATAATTTTGAAATAGCTCTTCTCTCCCAAATGACCTTTTAGATAGGTTTTTATATTTTCTTCTTTTACACATAAGAAAAAAATTACTGTTTATTATAACTTCTCAAGATTTTTGTACATATATTCAACCAAACAGCTCCTAGGTGGCCTAGAAAATTACACCATGATTTATAATCCTGATAATATTTTGGAGGGACAGCCTGTTTGCCCCACTAAGTTATGAAATAAGTCTTCTTAGGGAAGATTTCATACAAAACATTCCAAAGGGAAGCTAGAATGACTCACTACTGGCCCCAACTTTTGTCCTAATTGCATGAATTTTTCATTTTAAGAAGCGACATAAAAGACTGGTTAAGGGTTAAGACTTTCAATTTTTAGTTCTGAGTGTCATAATCAATATAGCAACATAGATTATTCCTGAATTCAGTCCTCCTCACCAGAAAAAAAAAACTGGTAACTATTCATAGGCAAGATACCAATGTTAAAATTCAAAAACAAAGGATGAAGAGCATCATCCCTGGGCCACAGAGACCAAGAAGGACCACATGAAAAGAATAGAGAAGAAGCTATACTCTGACCTCACTGCCCTTCCTCTCTGCTGCTTCAGTGCCACACAAAAATGGCCCCTCATTGCCCATGGTTTTCCACAACATTGAAGAAGCAGATAAATTTCTAGAAATGTATGACTTAGAAAAACTGAATCAGAAAAGAATAGAAAGTCTGAACAGAACAATAACTAGTAAGGAGACTAGTAATCAGAAACCTCCCAACAAAGAGAAGCCCAGGACCAGATGGCTTCATGGTAAATTCTACCAATTTTGACTTGATCCACATCCCAAGATGGAGCCAAATATCAGGAACATTCAACTGGTGGGGGGTAGGGGGTGGATGGGAGGGCGGATTGTGACATGGATTCCATGGGGAGAAAGGGGGATGGGAGGAAGCTGTTCAATCAGATAGGGACAGACACTGCGCTGACTCACTTTGGTGACCAAGCAGACTAAGGGATCCTATCCATGCCCATAGAAAAAAAAAAGTCTGTGAGAAAACAGTCAGCCCTGAGGTGAGGAGGTCCAGGATCCTGCATGAGGAGCCACAGAAACCCAACCACAGAGCCCAGGTTCTGGAAAACAGCCTCACTTTATGCATCAATGCAGAACATGAGATACTGATGATTTTCACCCTCCAACTGTCACCTTCTGGATGACTCTTTATCAGCCTGGGAAACCAGGGAGGAGGGGATCTCTGCTCTTCCCCAGTGTGAACTCTGAATCCCACAGTGTGGGATTTACACAGCTTTCTACAAAGGTGTAAGAATAAAACTCATACCAAACTCAGTATAGAGGGCACGTACCTTAACTTAATAAAAGTCATTCATCGGGCGTTCCCTTCGTGGCTCAGTGGTTAACGAACCTGACTAGGATCCATGAGGATTCGGGTTTGATCCCTGGCTTCTCTTAGTGGGTTAAGGACCTGACATTGCCATGAGCTGTGGTGTAGGTCGCAGACGCAGCTCAGATCTGGCATTGCTGTGGCTGTGGCTGTGGTGTAGGCTGGTGGCTATAGCTCTGATTCCACCTTTAGCCTAGGAACTTCCATATGCCATGGATGAGGCCCTAAAAAGCAAAAAACAAAAACAAAAACAAAAACAAAAAACAGAAAAAACAAAAACAAAATAAAAGTCATTTATGACAAACCCACAGCAAATATAATACTCAATAGAAAAAAGCTGAAAGCCTTTCTGATAAAATCTGAAACAAGACAAGGATGCCCACTCTCACCACTTTCATTCAGCATAATATTGGAAGTCCTAGCAACAACAATCCCACAAACAAAAGAAATAAAAGTTATCCAAATTGGAATAGAAGAGGTAAAATTGTCACTGTATGCAGATGACAAGATACTACATATAAAAAACCCTAAGGACCCCACACAAAAACTACCTGAAGTGATCACCAATGAATTCAGCAAATTAGCAGGGCACAAGACAACATTTGGAAATCCGTTGCATTTCTGTATATTAACAATGAAATATTAGAAAAGGGATACAAAAATACAATACCTTTTAAAATTGCGGCCAAAAAAATCAACTGCCTAGAAATAAATCTGACCGAGGAGGTTAAAGACTTTTATGCTGAGAACTATAAAATATTAATCAAGGGAATTAAAGAGGATTCAAAGGAATGGAGAGATATTCCATGTTCCTGGGTTGGAAGAATTAATATCATAAAAATGGCCTCTATACCCAAAGCAAACTACAGATTCAATGCAATCTCTCTCAATTACCATGATATTTTTCATAGAACTATAACAATTCAAATTTAATATGGAAGCATAAAAGCCCAAAACTTCCAAGGCAATCCTGAGGAATACGCAGGAGGCATAACTCTCCCAGACTTCAGTTAATATTACAAATAAGACAGTATGGTACTGGTACCAAAACAGACATACAGACCAAAGGAACAGAATAGAGAATCCAGCAATAAACCCAGACACCTTCTGTCAGTTAATCTCCCACAAAGGAGGAAAGAATATAAAGTGGGAAAAAAAGACAATCTTTTCAGCAAGTGGTGCTGGGAAAACCGGTCAGCTTCATGTAAATCAGTGCAACTGGAACACACCCTCACACCGTGGACAAAAATAAACTCAAAATGCAGTAAAAACTTAAAGGTAAGACAAGACACCATCAAACTCCTATTCATTCCCTGCACAAACCTATGTGCTGGCCATAACCAAACCTGGCCCTAGAGTGAGGCCCAGACTGTTCCTCAGGGCATCGCTAGATTACCCAGGGCACACTCTAGTCTCCTACCTTGCAGTTGGCTGCTGGAGCTGCAGGAAGATCCGCGATCCAAGGCAGGCAGACCTAGCCCCAACCCAGAGGGGTGGGAATCCTACTACCAAGGCAAGTCAGGTCGAATTTCCACGCTGGAGAATGAGAACTAGCGCTTGTGGGCGTGGCTGTGGGCGGAAGGATATGCTCCCTGTGCTGGGTTCCTGAGATGTGGGAGACAATGCAGTCGTGCGGCGACCATGAGGAGGTGCGGCGACCATGAGGACCAACGGCGGCAATGAGGACCTGCCCGTTCAGTGATGCCCCCTGCCCACCCGACTGCCCTGGAGAGTGCGCTGAGGAGAGAGGAGAGTGTGCCCTGGCTCAGCTTCAGGCCGACTTTAGGGTAAGTTCAAACCAAACCAAATTGGGGTCCAACTGCGGTGGGGGATGGGGGAGGGGTAAGTGGCGAGCTCCTTAGAAATGCCTGGCTGAGCCAGAGTGCTCTGTGCTGGTGGGAGGGGCAACTCGCTGCAGCACGGTGGTGGGCTTTCAGCTCCATGGGGCCTTGCTTCTGCCCAGCCCTGGACAGTAGACCGTGGGAGCTCTGGAAAAGGGATAGAAAGAAAGCGCCCTACCAGATTGCGGGGAGTGCCTAGACGCTGGTCCACTTGGAGAGTTCAGGGCTGGCCCTTGACTCCTCCAGGTTGGTGGGGCAGGAGGCAGAGTGGCAAGAGCAGATAAGTCGGGCATGATCAGAATGGTAATTATTCACCCTGGAGCTGAAGCAAGGAGCAGGCGGTGGTGACCCTGGGCGCACCAGGTTTGGTCCTGGAGCCATTGCTGGAAAGCGGAGAGGTGGCCCCAGTGGGAGAACTTCTGGCACAGAGGAGCTGGGAAACATCACATGCGTGCCCCGCCCCACTTTCTTAGGTAAAAGGCGAATCTTCTAAAGATCCACTGATCTGAATCCGCACTTAATTCTTCCGAGTTGTGAGATATTCAGAATGTAGGTGTGATGTAAAGAGAGGTCAACTGCTAAGGGATAGCATCTTTGCGATGGAGTAAGTGAGTTCCCATGGATGTTTTGTAACCTGAAGGAGTGCTGCCCTGAGGTTAGATTTGGAACTGGTTGAATGTACCTAGAATAGGTGCGGTTGGCTAAATCTCTGGGCTAAACTGTGCTATTAGTTTATTTCTGTATTTTTTGAAGGGAAATTAATAATGTCTTAAAAAAAGAGAGAGAGAAAGAAAAAGAAAGAGATCCTGGTTCTTTCAGTGCTTTTTCTTACTGCAAGTGCTTTCCTCTAGGAAGTTAACTTTCTGTTGTCTCTATAAGGTTTTTTGTTCCCACCGATGTGGATTGTGGGGCTTTGAAAACAAGGACCAATTTTATGCATTAGGAAAGTAAACATAAATATTTCCTATGCAGTTAAAGTTTTTTTTTGTTTTTAATCTGTCTGAACTACACTTAAGATGTAGAACTGCTCAAGAATACCAATTTCCATCATCAACTACTTAAGCTTTTTTTTTATCGTTATTTTCATTATAGCTTATCTATGGTGCTCAGTGTCTCTTTCACAGCAAAGTGGTCCAGTCATACATGCATATACAGATTTGTTTTCTCACAGTATCGTCCAACTGGTTTCCCCAAAAGTGACTAGATATGGTTGCCTGAGCTATCCATCAGGATCACAGTGCTTACCCACTCCAAATGCAAGAGTTTGAATCTGTGACACCCCCCCCCCCACCTCCCAGGCATTGAGACACACACACCCTCCAATCTGGCAATGAGATCCCTGTTGACCCGTCCATGCATTTCCTTTCTGTAGAAAGGTTCCTTTGTGCCATTTGTTAGTTTCAAGAGAGAAGGCAGAACCTGTGGTATTTGTCTTTATCTTGGAATGATGTCACTTAGTGGGAGAGTTTGTAGTTCCATCTAGTTGGCTGCAAAGGGTTTTTTTAATTACTCAATGAATTTATTACATTTACATTTGTACAATAACCATCACAACCCAGTACTATAGGATTTCCATTCCACAACCCCAACACATCCCCCCACCCCCTGAACTGTCTCCTTTGGAAACCATAAGTTTTTCAAAGTCTGTGAGTCAGTATCTGTTCTGCAAAGAAGTTCATTGTGTCCTTTTTTCAGATTCCACATGTCAGTGAAAGCATTTGATGTTGGTGTCTCATTTTATGGCTGACTTCACTTCACATGATAGTTTCTAGGTCCATCATGTTGCTAAAAATGCTGGTATTTCGTTCTTTTTAATGGCTGAGTAATATTCCATTGTGTATACATACCACCTCTTCTTGATCCATTCCTCTGTTGATGGACATTTGGTTTGACTCCATGTTTTGGCTATTGTAAATAGTGCTGCAATGAACATCGGAGTACATGTGTCTTTGCCATAGATGTACCAGGGTGATGGTGGCCTCATAGAATGAGTTTGGGAGTATCACTTCCTCTGCAATTTTTTTGAAATAGTTTCAGAAGGAGAGGTGTTAGCTCTTCTCTAAATGTTTGATAGAATTCACCTGTGAAGCCATCTGGTCCTGGACTTTTGTTTGTTGGAAGTTTTTTAATCACAGTTTCCATTTCAGTTCTTGTGATTGGTCCATTCATCTTTTCTATTTCATCTTGGTTTAGTCTTGGAAGATTGTACTTTTCCAAGAATTTGTCCATTTCTTCTAGGTTTTCCATTTTATTGGTATATAGTTGCATATAGTAGTCTCTTATGATCCATTTTATTTCTGTGATGTCCATTGTTACTTCTCTTTTTTTTTCATTTCTGCTTTTATTGATTTGAGTCCTCTCTCTTTTTTGCTTGAGAAGTCTGGCTAGGGGTTTATCAAATTTGTTGATCCTTTCAAAGAACCAACTTTTCGTTTCATTGATCTTTCCCATGGTTTCCTTCATTTCTATTTCATTGATTTCTGCTCTGATCTTTATGATTTCTTTCCTTCTACTAACCTTAGGTCTTGTCTGTTCTTCTCTCTCGAGCTGCTTTAGATGTAAAGTTAGCTTGTTTATTTGAGCTTCTTCTTGTTTCCTGAGGTGGACTTGTATTGCTATAAACTTTCCTCTTAGAACGGCTTTTGCTGCATCCCATAGGTTTTGGAATTCGTCTCTTCATTGTCATTTGCTGCTGGGTATTTTTTTAATTTCCTCTTTGATTTCTTCAGTGATCCATTGGTTGTTTAGTCTCCACGTGTTTGTGTTTTTTGCAGTTTTTTTCTTGTTGTTGATTTCCAGTCATATAGCATTGTGGTCGGAAAAGATGCTTGATATGATTTCAATTTTCTTAAAGTTAACCGAGGTTGGATTTGTAGCCCAGGATGTGATCAATCTTAGAGAATGTTCCATATGCACTTGAGAAGATTATGTATTCCGTTGCTTTTGGATGGAATGTCCTATAAATATCTATTAAGTCCATCTGGTCTAATGCTTCATTCAGGGCCTGTGTTTCCTTATTGATTTTCTGTCTGGATGATCTGTCCATTGCTGTCAGTGGGGTGTTAAAGTCCCCCACTGTTATTGTGTTATTGTTGATTTCTCCTTTTTAAGGTTGTGAGCAGTTGCCGTATATATTGCGGTGAACCTGTGTTGGGTGCATAGATATTTAAAATTGTTTTATTTTTTCTTGGATTGATCCTTTGATCATTAGGTAGTGACCTTCCTTGTCCCTTAAAATAGTCTTCATTTTAAAGTCTATTTTGTCTGATAGGAGTATTGCTACTCCAGCTTTCTTTTGATCCCCATTTGCATGAAATATTTTCTTCCATCCTCTCAATTTCAATTTGTTTGCATCCCTAGAAGTGAGGTGGGTCTCTTAAAGATAGCATATATATGGATCTTGTTTTTGTATCCATTCAGCCAGTCTGTGTCTCTTGGTTGGAGCATTTAGTCCATTGACATTTAAGGTAATTATTGATATGTATGTTCTTATTGCCATTTTATTAATTGCTTTGGATTTCTTTTTGTTGCTCTTTTTTCATCACTTCTTCTCTTGTTCTCTCCTCTTTTGGTTTGATGACTCTCTTTAGTATTGTATTTGAGTTGATTTTTCTTATTTGTTTGTGTATCAGTTGTAGATTTTTGGTTTGCAGTTATTCTGAAGTTTTGATATCACAATCTATATATATACAAGATTGTTTTAAGTTGTTGCTCTCCTAATTGCAAATGCATCTCCAGTGTCCTGCATTTGTACTCTCCTCTTCTCATGATTTCTGATTTGGGTGGCATAATTGTGCATTGATGATTTTGTATCTTTACTGTACATATAGCTTTACTAGTGAGCCTTGTCATTTCTGGTATTTTTGCTTCCAGTTGTGGCTTTTCTTTTCTGCCTGGAGAAGTTCCTTTAGTATTTGTAGTAAAGCTGGTTTAGTGTTGCCACATTCTCTTAGCTTTTGCTTATCTGTAAAACTTTTGATTTCTCCTTCACATCAGAATGAGAGCCTTGCTGGGTAAAGTAATCTTGGTTGGAAGTTTTTTCCTTTCATCACGTTAAGTATATCTTGCCACTCCCTTCTGGCCTGCAGAGTTTCTGTTGAAAAATCTGCTGATAACCTTATTGGGGTTCCCTTGTATGTTATTTGTTACTTTTCCCTAGCTGCTTTCAAGTTTTCCTCTTTGTCTTTAATTTTGGTCAGTTTGATTAATATGTGTCTCGGGGTATCCCTCCTTGGGTATATTTTATATGGTACTCGTTGTGCTTCCTGGATTTGAGTGAGTGGGTCCTTTCGCATGTTGGGGAAGTTTCTGGCTATTATCTCTTGGACTATTTTTTCTGTCCCCTTCTCTCTCTCTCCTCTTTCTAGCACCCCTATAATACGGATGTTGGTGTGTTTCACGTTGTTCCAGAGTTCTCTGAGACTCTCTTCATTTGTTTTCAATATTTTTTCTCTTTTCTGTTCTGCATCCGTAATTTCCACTAATCTGTCCCCCACCTCGCTTATTCATTATTCTGCCTCCTGTACTCTGCTGTTAGCTGCTTCTAGTGAATTTTTTATTTCAGTTATTGAATTTTGCATCTCTTCTTGTTTAAGTTTTATATCTTGTATCTCTTTGCTCAATATTTCCTGTAAATTATCCATTTTGCCTCCAGTTTATTTCCAATGCCTTGCATCATCTTCAGCATCAACAATCTAAAGTCTTTTTCCTGGAGGCTAAGAATCTCCTCATCACTGAGCTGATTTCTCTCTCTTTTTTTTTTTCTTTCTCCCTCATCTGAGTTATAGTTCTCTGTCTTTTCATTTTTATAGCTTTCGGTGTGGTGATCTTTTTATAGATAATAGAGTCATAGGCTCTCTTACTTCTGATGTCTGCCCCCCCTTGTGGCTGAAGTTGGTATGGGGGCTTGCTGTAGGCTTCCTGATGGGAGGGACTGATGCCTGCCCACTGGTAGGTGTTGCTGATTCCTATCCTCTGGTTTGTGGGGCCCTGTCTCTGGGTGGGATTAGAGGTGGCCGTGTGCCTAGAGGGTCTCTAAGCAGCCAGTTTACTGATGGGTGGGCCTGCATCTCACCTGAATTGTTGTTTGGCCTGGGGTGTCTCAGCACTGATGGGTGGGGCCAGATTTTCCCAAGATGTTCACTTCCAGAGAAAGGCACACCGCTGAATATTCCTAAGAGCTTTGCTTCCAGTTACCTTCCCCTACAACAAGCCACATTCACCCCTGCTTTCCCAGTAGGACCTCCAAGAACTGCAGTCAGATTTGACCCAGATTCCCATGGAGACGTTGCTTTGCCCTGGGACCCAGTGCATGTGAAAGTCCGTGTGCACCTTTTAAGAATGGTGTCTCCATTTCCCCCAGTTCCTTGGAGCTCCTAGCCACAAGCCCCACTGGCCTTCAAAGCCAGATGTCCTGGGGACTCTTTCTCCCAGTGCCAGATCCCCACACTTGGGAGTTTGATGTGGGGCTCAGAACTCTCACTTGTGTAGGTGAGTCTCCATGAAGTTACTTTGCAGTCTGTGGGGCTTCCAACCTAGGAGGTATGAGGTTGCTCATATTGTGTAATTGCCCCTCCTACCTCTTGATGTGGCCTCCTCTTTGTCTTCCAGAGTAGGATACCTTTTTGAAAGTTTCCAGTACCTTTGGTTGAAGATTGCTCAGCATCTGTTTGTAAATTTTGTTATTTTTAGGAGAGAAGTTGAGCTCCAGTCCTTCTATTCCACCATCTTAATTCCATCTCCTAAACTACTTAAGCTTTAAAGATAAATTTTCCAGCAGGAGGGAGACAAAGCACTGCACATTAAGCAGCATATGACTTTGTTGGGTGATATAGCTTGTGGTCATTCTGTAATTGAGGTACAGATCATAGTGCAGGAAACAATGTAAATGGTTAATATTGTGATCTATATTTCTGCATGTCAATCTGGCCCAGTGATGGTCTTACCCCTGGGACCACCCTATTATTAAAGTAGGTGGGTGGAAATTCACCACATTAGGGAGTACCACCTCTGTCAGTGGAGAGTCAGCCTCAAGGGCTCAACTAGAATGATGTAAGTCTGTGCCTTGTGGTAGCTGCTCAGATGGCTCATAGCTTGAGTCCATCACCCAAAGGGGAAGGTTACAGCTGTAATGTAACTTCTAAGAAGCTGAGTGAAAACTTTCTACTTTGATGAAGACTGCAGTCAACTAGGATTCAAAAACAGACCTGAATGATTTGGTGAATGCTGTACTTGGATGCCTTTTAGCAACTGTCCTTAAGCCATCATGAGATTTATTTTAATCTTTTGCCTTGACTAAGTTTATTTCTTTTTATTTCTTAAAATGTTCTGGTTGTTCTTATTTAAATTCAGCTTCTATTATTAAAATTTATAACCTTTAAAGTATGCTGTGTTGTCCAAAGTTAAATTGACCCTGCTTGTCATTGTTTTTTCTAAGTATTTCAATATGTTTTCTTAAGACTCATGGACTCATTGAATCTAACATGAAGGAAATACAGAAGGAGTACATTTTCCAGAAATAAGAACATTCTTTTACATTTCAGATTTAAAGATTAGGACCAGGGATTTAGAAAATGAACACAGGAAGCTCCAAGTCATACCTGAAATTTAGAATACATAGAATTTTTGTGATATAAATCTTTTTTTGACATAAATCTTAAGTATCCTGTACTCTCACTTCAAGTAAGAGAAGATAGAAATAAAAAATAATTATTTATTCGTATCTAGCTGTATGCCAAAAACTGGACAAATCGTTTTATGTGTCCTTATATTCTCCAAATAGCAGCAAAGTCAGTAACAAATTATAAGAGACAAATTGATAAAGTATATTTACAACCCATATACCAGTCAAAAGCATAACTTTCAAGTGTAATTGGATTTCATTTGTCAATCTTAAAAAATACAGTAAAATAAATAATAGGCAAAATAATAGATTTTCAAAAACTGTCTTATTACATATAATAAAGCATATAGAAATATTCTAATTTAACACACAATTAAATACATTCAAATTAAATGTCCAACCAGACAATGTTGGACTAACCCAGGAACTTCCCAATGCCCCGGATGTGGCCATAAAATTAAAAAAAAATAAATAAAAACAAAGAGAGAATGTGCTTTTATTGATAGAACATGTTGATAAAAACCATTGATATAAACAAAGCAGATATACATGCAGTGGTCTCTAAAGTATATTCTAAAGTGAAAAGTAAGAGGACATTGTGTGCTAGGTTGATAAGAGGTAATTAAAAGCAGGGTATTATATATTACACTCCCAGAAAATCATACATAAATGAATTGTATTTGGAAGAATGCCAACAAAACTTGCATTTGTACTCTGTGTATGGGGAAACTGCATTCTTGGCAAGAGATGTATTAGCAGAGCCCCTTTTTTAATGTGCTCTTTGGTCAAATTTGAAAATGTATCACTATCATGTGTTATCATGTAAAAGTAAAGCTTGTGATGGTTTGTTATTCACAGTGGCATATTCCTGAGCCATAATAACTGTCCTGTGATGTAAACAGGAAGGACAGCAATATTTGGTGGGTGTGGGAACAGTAAGTCTCAAGAGCATAAGTAGAGTCAGCTATAGAGATGAGTATGAACTCAGGGCTTCTTAATCCCATCATAAACCATTACACTGCCTTTAACTACAGGTTCACCGACTCTCTGGATGTTTTCCAAAAAAAATCTGGGCAAAGCGCTTCAAAAAACATGAAAAATCATTTGCAGTTTATATCAATTAAGAACATTATAGGGGTTCCTGTCGTGGCTCAGTGGAAATGAATCTGTCATCCATGAGGATGCAGGTTTGATCCCTGGCCTCACTCAGTGGGTTAAGGATCCAGTGCTTCCTTGAGCTGTGATGTAGGTTGCAGAAGACATGGCTCAGATCCCACGTGGGTGTGGCTGTGGTGTAGGTCAGCAGCTACTGCTCCAGTTCAACCCCTAGCCTGGGAATCTCCACATGTCATGAGTGCAACCCTAAAAAGAAAAAAAAAAGAATGTTATAGAACTATCTCTACTTATCTATTTCTGTATATTTATACATATATATCCATATAAAGATAATCACATATGTATAGTTCGCATAACATATCTACATGTCTATGTAGATAGAAATATAAACACATCAGAATTATATTGTATATATATATATATATACACAATTAACACACATTAGAATGACGCATCATAAGAATAGTTTTTATCTATAAACTACTATATTTCAGCATCTAGAATAAATAGGCACTGGAATATTTTTGAGTGAATGAGAAGAACTGAGAAAATATCCTGTGGATACAACCCAATAGTGTCCTACACTTTACTATACTGAGATGCGAGGAGGAAAAGGGAAGTCTGAATTCTACTATATCACTGATAAATCATCATGTCTAAGCATATCCTGAAACTCCTGTAGATAGGCATGATTTCTATATTCTTATCTCTCACACCCTCCATTCCAATACCCCTTACCTAGCAGTGCCCCTTTCTTTCAGGAGAGTCTTTTATTTCCATCATCTCACTTTAGAATGTAGAATACCCCTAAAAATGTCCTGAACTTTCTGTCCTTCCACAAATGCATTCTGTGAATTAGATACTCACATTATCAGATTCACTTTCTCTGAGTATTATATAAAACTAAGTTAATCTCCAGTACAAACCTTAACCAGTTTTGAAAGAGTTCATGCAGAGGTTAGGATGTTTAGTTGCCCTCTTTCCTTCCAAAGGAAATTTGGATACCCTTTACTCAAGTGAGAAAAAAAAATCCTAAAATTCTGTTTGATTATCTAGAACCAGGATCTCTTAAATCTCCCAAGGAGACTTTGCTTCTCACCTACATGCCAGAAGGCAGACCAAGTTGATTCAGATTCATCCCTCACTTTCTGAAATCCACTCTCACACAATTTGTCTTTTCACAGTATGTAGAAAAAAAGGTGGCTTATTTAAAAATAAAGATGTTTCTGTGGGTCATAAATTACATATTTTGACTGGAATAAGAAATTATATTCTCCTAGTACCCCAGACTTGGTTTCTAATACTATACTCCAATAAAAGGAATTAGGGTCTCTTGAAGAAATGACTGATTTTAGGTCTGGGTCAGGGAATATAAAGATGAACAGGGGCAGCTAGGAATGATAGAAAGTAAGGAAGTACTAAGATAAACCTCCCCACATAGTGATGAGGACATGACAGAGGGTCACAGGAGCCAAACCAAAGACCCCCCAAAGTCCAAAGCTGGAAAAAAAAATCAGCAACACAGTGCATAACAGAGAATTGAGGTATAACTCAAAACAGAAAATAAACATTCATGAATTATAATGAAATAAATAATTGAATAAATGACAAAAGAATAGGATAAAATAGATGAACGAATTCCAAATGATTTATGTAGATACTCTGTCAAGTGTGAGCTGAGCACACACTTAAAATTCCTTCTAAGGAATGAGAGAATAGAGTAAATTTGCAAAGGAGAATTATGACAAGTGGTACCTCATTCAGGTTATCAAGATTAAGATCAACAAGGACAATTCATATTGAGAATATATACCCACTTATATGATGTGATAAAAATGGTACTTGACCTCTGTGGCCTTTCTTTCAATAACCTGTAACCCCAGTCTAATCTTGAGTAAAATAACAGACCTTGGTGGAGGGGTTTTTACACAAATTCTGACTGGTCCTCTTCAGAACTATCAAGGTCATCCAAGACAAAAAAAAATTCAGAGAAAACATCACTGTCTGGAGGAGCTCAAGAAAACTTAACAAGTGAATATAATGTGATTCCGGGATCAGATTCTACAGGAGAAAAATGCATCAGTAACAATGAACGAGTCTGGTTAAAGTACTTTTTTTTTAAATAGTGTAATCAGAGCTCCCATTGTGGCTGGGCAGAAATGAATCCAACTTGTATCCATGAGGATGCAGGTTTGATCCCTGGCCTTGCTCAGTGGGTCAGGGATATGGCATTACCATGAACTGTGGTATAAATCACAGATTTGGCTTGGATCACATGTTGCTGTGGCTATGGTATAGGCTGGTAGCTATAGCTCCGATTTGAACTTCCAAATGCTGTGGGTGTGGCCATAAAAAGGAAAAAACAAACCCCCCAAAACAAAAAAGTAATAATGATGGTTAATTGGTTGTGACAAATGCACCATACTAGTATAATAACATGGGAAACTGAATGTGGGGTATATGGAAATTCTCTGTGCTGTTTTTTACAACCTACCTGTAAATATAAACTAGTTATAAAATATAAAATTAATTTAAAAGAACAACTTACTTAATTTAACATTGCTCACATATTATTTCTGTTGTGGCATGCATCTGGTACTACTTATTTTAATGCTGAATAATATTCCATTGTATGGATACCATGTTTTGTTTATCTATCCCTGTGCTGTTGGAGACTTAGGTTCCTCAGCCATTTTGACTGCTCTGAAAAACTTTTTATGAATATGGGTTTACAAATATATCTGTAAGTCCCTGCTTTCAGTTATTTTTGGTTTATGCCCACAAGTGGAAATGCTGGATCATATTCTAATTTTATTTTAAAATTTTTGAAGAATGCCTTAGGGACTTTCATAGTGGTGGCACTATTTATAGCCTCAGGAACAGTGCACAAGTGTGATTAATGATGTTGGGCAACTTTTCATGTACTTATTGACTATTTGTACATCTTCTTTGGAAATACAACTATTCAAGTTGTTGGTCTGTTTATTGGGCATTTACATGTTACTAAGTTGTAAGAATTCCTTGATATTCTGAATATTTTCTTATCAGAGATTTGTGTTTCCTCTAATTCTTTGGTTTGCCTTTTCTCTCTTTTGATGCTGCCCTTTGATGCTTAGAAGCTTATAATTTTGATATCATCCGGTTTACCTGTTCTTGTACTGTCACTTGTGTACTTGATGTCATATTTAAAAATTTATTGCTGAAGTTCCTATCATGGCTCAGTGGTTAATGAACCCGACTAGTATCCTGGAGGATGTGGGTTAGATCCCTGGTCTTGCTCAGTGGGTTAAGAATCTGGCATTGCCATGAGCTGTGATGTAGGTTGCAGATGTGGCTCAGATCCCAGGTTGCTATGGCTGTGGTCTAGGCCAGCAGCTACAGCTCCGATTAGATCCCTAGCCTGGGACTCTCCATATGCCATGGGTGTGCCTCTAATGACCAAAGACAAAAAAAATCAGTGCCTAATCTAATGTCCTAAATTCTTTCCTCCATAATTTTTCTAAGCGTTTTATATTTTTTGCTCTAATATTAAGCTTTGATACATTTTGAGTGTATTATGTATATGGTGTACTTTAAAGGTCCACCTTAATCCTTTGCATGTGGATATCTAGTTATGCCCACTCCATTTGTTGAAAAAACTGTCCTTTCCCCCATGGGAGTTCTTGGCACTTCAGTAGAAAGACATTTGACCATTAATATGATGGGATATTTCTTGGCTCTTTATTCTGTTCTATATGCCTGTCTTTACAGTTAGTACCACACTGTTTTTGAATACTATGTTTTGAAAGCATGAAGGGTGAAATCTCCAACTTTGACTTTTCAAGGTTACTTTGCTTGCAGGTTCCCTTGAGATTCCATGTTAATTTTCAGGTGATTTTTCCCAGTCTCCAAAAAGTGTCCTTGGGATTTTGACAGGGATTGTTTGAATCTGTATTGTTTTAGGTATTATTGATATCTTAAAATATTAACTTTTCTAGTGCATGAAAATGTGATATATTTTGGAACAAATAGTGATTCATAGGAGAGGTTTACTTGGAGGAACTGGCTCATGTGATTATGGAAGCTGGCAAGTGCAAAATCTGAAGGACCAAAGTCCTGATTTGAGTCTAAAGGCCAGAAACTGCTGTATGCTAGTAACAGACAATGTCCCAGTTCAAGTTCATTGGCAGGAAGTTGCTGTAGGATTAGGAAAAGCTAATTTGCCAGCATGCATTCCTTCAGAAGAAAGGGCTGATTTTCAGTTTGAAGGCTCTCAGGCTGAAAAATTCTCTCCTACTCAGGCGAGGTCATTCTTTTGTTACTTTCAGACTTACTGCTGATTGGATGAGGACCACCCACAGCATAGGGAACAACATGCTTTGCTCAGTCCACCAGTTAGAATGTTAATTTTCTCTAGAACAACTACAAAGACACAACCGAAAGCAATGTTTTGGTAAATATGTCTGTGCATCTTGTGGCATAGTCAACACAAAACACTGGCCATCACAAATCAATGGCATGCCATTTTAGTACCTGCATGCACCACATTTAATCATAGTTAATCTCCAAATAAGGACAACACTGAGGTCATAATTCTGCCTAACATGGCACAACTATCCTGTGTACAAGTGAAAATGCACCAAATCTTTCCCCTCTAAGGAGGTAGAGCCCTTGATATCATAAAACTTTAAATGCTGTGATGGAAATTACAATACTTAAATACCGTGATAGAAAGTTAACATCTTATTTTGTGTGACATAGTAATAAGATAAAAAAGATATATATATATATGTATATGCATACCTATATAACATATATGTATGTTTATATGTGTGTATGGGTATATATGTGTGTATATACACATTGTTATGTGTATAACACATACACAAACATTCATAAATTAAAGAGAACATAGAACATAGACATAGAACATGTAATTACATGTCTCATTTCTGTAACTGGTCACATGGCTGTAACTGACCTTTATAACTAATTCCTTCTTTTACACACGCATTTTGCATTCTCTGTGCCTTCAGCAAAACCTGAGTTGATGGTGATCTTTATGTGGTGGGGTGACATAAACCTTTATTGCTGAAAAGTCTGGGCTGTTAATAGTTCTGCCTGGATTGGGTTGTTGCAGTTCCTTTCATTCTTAGTTATCATACATGGTGATACTAAAAGAGGCTCTATAGGAGTTCCTGTCTTTCAGACATAGTTTTCCTCATCACTGCTGCAAAGTAGTAGTGCAGTTTCCCCCTGTAGTCAAGATCAATCACTCCTACCTTCAAAGTACTTCATTCACCTGTTGATTCCGAGGCAGGAGGGTTCTAAAATGGTCAGGCAGAAGACTTAACTCGCAGTTGAAGAGAAACTTTCTGTGTTTCCTGGTGGAAGCACTTCTCCCTTTGGAACTAAAACCTCTAAGTCGTTTCAAATGATGCAACTGACAAGGGCTTAATCTCTAGAATATATAAACAACTTATACAACCCAACAGCAAAAAAACCAATCAATCAATGGAAAAATGGGCAAAAGACCTGAATAGACATTTCTCCAAAGAAGATATACAGATGGCCAACAAACACATGAAAAAATGCTCAACATCGCTGATTATAAGAGAAATGCAAATCAAAACTACCATGAGATATCACCTCACACCAGTCAGAATGGCCATCATTAATAAATCCACAAATAACAAGTGCTGGAGGGGCTGTGGAGAAAAGGGAACCCTCCTGCACTGTTGGTGGGAATGGAAACTGGTACAGCCACTATGGAGAACAGTTTGGAGATACCTTAGAAATCTATACATAGAACTTCCATATGACCCCGCAATCCCACTCTTGGGCATCTATCCAGACAAAACTCTACTTAAAAGAGACACATGTACCCACATGTTCATTGCAGCACTCTTCACAATAGCCAGGACATGGAAACCACCCAAATGTCCATCGACAGAGGATTGGATTCGGAAGAGGTGGTATATATACACAATGGAACTCAGCCATAAAAAAGAATGACATAATGCCAGTTGTAGCAACATGGATGGAACTAGAGAATCTCATCCTGAGTGAAATGAGCCAGAAAGACAAAGACAAATACCATATGATATCACTTATAACTGGAATCTAATATCCAGCACAAATGAACATCTCAGAAAAGAAAATCATGGACTTGGAGAAGAGACTTGTGGCTGCCTGATGGGAGGGGGAGGGAGTGGGAGGGGTCAGGAGTTTGGGCTTATCAGACACAACTTAGAATAGATTTACAAGGAGATCCTGCTGAATAGCATTGAGAACTATGTCTAGATACTCATGTTGCAACAGAAGAAAGGGTGGGGGGCAAAATGTAATTGTAATGTATACATGTAAGGATAACCTGACCCCCTTGCTGTACAGTGGGAAAATAAAAAATAAATAAATAAATAAAACCTCTAAGTCAGCAGAGCATAATATCTCCCTGTTCCTGGAAATAGGAAGCAACATTATTACTAATAGTTACTAAAAATAACCATGAATGGTACCACTCCCATTTTTATACTTAGTGCTGTAAGACACAAATATTTTCATATATTTTGTCCTTTCAGAGAAGTACATAAATACACATCTTCCTCTTTTTTTGGGGGGGGTTACCAATTATCGTCATGTTCCTTCCATATCCCAGGACATCCAGCTAAATCAGTGGTCAAAAAACATGAACCATGGAGTTCCCGTCGTGCCTCAGTGGTTAACGAATCCGACTAGGAACCATGAGATTGCGGGTTTGATCCCTGGCCTTGCTCAGTGGGTTAAGGATCTGGCGTTGCCATGAGCTGTGATGTAGGTTGCAGACGCAGCTTGGATCTCACGTTGCTGTGGCTCTGGTGTAAACTGGTGGCTGCAGCTCTGATTCGACCCCTAGCCTGGGAATCTCCATGTGCCATGGGAGGGGCCCTAGAAAATGGCAAAAAAAAAAATCATGAATCAGTATATATTGCACATCTGGACATTGCTCTTTCCAAGCAAAGGCAACAACCAGGTGCACTACTTGAACTTGTACTCTTTGGGAGGATTTCCATTAATATTGACCTTTAGGAATTTTCCAGAATGGGGCTGCAGCACTGTAGGTTTCCACTTTCAGGTTATTGTTTTGTTTATTTATTTATTTTCTTTTTAGAGCTGCGCCTGTGGCATATGGACGTTCTCTAGTTAGGGACAGAATCAAAGCTTCAGCTGGGGCTACACCACAGCCACAGCAGTGCCAGATCTGAGCCCCATTTGCGGCATACACCAGATCCTTAATCCACTGAGCGAGACAAGGGATCACACCTGCAGCCTCATGGAGTCAGGTTTTTCACTCACTGAGCCACAACAGGAATTCCTCCTCTTTCAAGTTATGGCTGCTTATCATTGTGGAACTATCTGTAAACAAGTCCTTAGTCTTTTCTTCCTCTGTCAACTAACTGTAGTTGATTCCTCATGGCTCCATAGAAGCAGGCAGGGAGAGAACAGGGAGTATAGGACGGGCCAAGACTGTGAGTATTTTTGCCACTTAACAATATGTTTGCCTTCAGGTCTTACTTGTGCCGGTCCATTTGATGATGAAGCACTGTTGTGCATGCCCAAATTTATTTCTTTGATGGGTCAGATAAGAGCAAGTTCATAATGGGCAGCCCAGGTTATATGGTAGCCCTAGTGAAGGCAGTCAGAATCTACTAATGTCCAATAACAGGCCAGGTGCTATTTATCAAAAGCAGAATGTTTAACTGCAAAAGGTGGCAAGCTTTGCTCCAAAATACTAAGTGCCTGCAGTGCAGTTTGCATGTGGAGACTTGCCAAAGGCACTGGCATCCCCATTTGCCACTAACATACCAAGCACCACGGACCCACTGGATCAGAGAAGCTTGCATGATATCCTACAGAGATTTTTTTCCTTTCTTTTTTTTCCTTTTCTTTGTGAGCCATCACAGAGCAATTCATGGATGCCGAGGGCTCTGCTACAAATTTATTTTTCATGATTGTGATGAAAAGTGTGTGTTCTAGAACCTCTCAGGGTAGCTGAGTTTATCTTCAATAACATATCCATTCTGGCCTTCCAGTCGCCATATGCCTTTTTAATCTCTTCCTCTACATTAACCCAAAGCAGGACTGACGTTTCTAAGCTGCTCACTGTGGGCCACCATTTGGTTCATGTGTTAGCTATACCAACACACAAACTTTTAGAGACCTTCTTATTTCCCCCAGTGTCAGTGTCAAAGTCAGAATCTCTTCTTAGTGCCAATCAATAAATCAGGCCTGATCAAAATGTATAGTTTTTCTACAATTATCATGTATTTTTGTCTTAGAACACTCAGGTAGTTACTTGGGAGTGTAGTGCAACTTCCTAATGTATCACATTTTGTATCTCACTTATTTCTATTAAAGTATAGTTGAGTTACAGTGTTGTGTCAATTTCTGGTGAACAGCATAGTGACCCAGCCATATATAAATGTGTGTGTGTATACATACATATCTTCTTTTTGTCATACTATCTTCTATCATGTTCTATCCCAAGAGATTGGATATAGTTCCCTGTGCTGTACAATAGGATATCATATAATATATAGTTATTTTTTGCTTTTTAGGGCTGCACCTCTGGCATATGGAAGTTCCCAGGCTAGGGGTCACATTGGAGCTGCAGCTGCTGGCCTCTACCACAGTCACAGCAACACCAGATCTGAGCTGTGTCTGCAGCCTACATAACAGCTCATGGCAATGCTGGATCCTTAACACAGTGAGCAAGGCCAGGGATCGTAACTGACTGAGCCACAATGGGAAGTCCCTGTAGGACCTCACTTTTAGCAGCTTCCTGGTACCTGTGTCTAGTTATAGAACTAGAAGAAAAGAGGGGTGAGTGCTATGGTTGTGTGGGTCCTGAGGAGAATGGTCTTTCGTGGCAACCATTGCAGGGCAGGGCAGGTCATTACAGTTTCTTCAGGCAATGAAGGGATAATCCTTTAGCCTGAGAGTGAGTTGCCATGTCCACTGGGTGTGAAGAGGCCTTGTCCACTGTCAAAGAATGCTCATCCTCTCTCTCTGTTGCTTCTCCTCAATTTCTTCAAATATTCGGTGATAAAAGCCAGAATCTAGATTTAATCCATGACTCTTTTTCTCACGTCCACATCTTATTTTAAGTTCTTTTTTTTATAACTCCAAAATATTTCTCCTTCTATATTTGCATTTTAGTTTGGGTTTCCTAAATGCAGATGCTGGGATGGAATTTTTATGAAAGTAATTTATAAGAAGGGTTGAGGGAACTGCCTATGATGGGAGAAAAAAGGTGTAGTCTCCATTAGTTTGGTTCCAGCCTGGATACATGGGAACTCATACTTGTAGTATATGTTACAGTATTGCCCAGGTTTCACCCTTAGGCAAGGATACCAGTTCCTTTTACTCCATCTTCAGTCATTAAATGGACATTGGTGGACCTTCAGATGGTGAGCCTAGTCACCAAGTGAGGCAGTTTCAATTCTCTCTTGTGCAATTTTCTGGAAACAATGGGACCTGTGAGCTGTTAGCAGCCCAGACAAACAGCAGATAATCCTGGGAGCACTGGTCCAGTGAATGAGATTTGACCAGGTGCAGCAGTGTCCACAATATTCTCCATCAGCTGGTACTACTAATTAATTACATTAACCTTCTTACTACTCTTTTGCTGCCCACCTTGTCCTCTTCAACTGATTTTCCATTCTGTAGCTAGAGTCATCATTCTATATCTCAAATATAACAGCATCATTTGCTAGATTAAAAAACCTTCCAAAATTTTCTTCACTCTACTTAGCTTTGAGCCTTTAACACAGTTATGAGAGCCTTCTTGGTCTTCCCTGTTCCTTTCTCACACAATGCACATAACTCAAATAAATAGTTGATATGACAACCATAGCTGTATCAAATTTATCAGGATTTCTGCATTTTTATTTTCACCTTCTTGCCTTGGTTATATATTCCATCTCCTAGGAATATCTTTGTCTAACTGATGCCTATTCATTCTATTGATCTTTATATCCTTTGCATCCCTTTTTTTATGTCTTTTCACACTTGAATCTTCTGAATCCCCAGGATATTGTTTTGTGTCCCTCAAACATACTTTCATAGCACCCCCCTGTGCTTCTACTATCTTACTATTTATAACACTGTGTGATATCTCTCTGCTTTCTTTGGGAGTCTCTCAGTGGTTCTAAGCTCTGCGAAGAAATCATTTAGATTAGTCTTTACTCACCACTGAAGCCCTGGTGACTCTTAATGTACTTGATGCATTCTGTGAGTTTAAGAATATCTGTTGCTAAATGAATGAGGAAAGGAAAAAAATGAATGGAATATATTTACCCTGAAATTGCTTTGTGTGCATCAGAAGCTACAGATTTTTAAAAACAGCTTTTCATAATTAAATGTTACCAAAAAGCAAGCTAATTAAAAGGCGAATGGAACAAAAAACATCCCACATTCAGAAAATGATGAAGTCTTGGTAAAAGCAAGGAGAATACCAAAGTAAACTCTTTGTTCATCGGATAAAATACTTGATTTCTATTTCTTTATTTTTCCCAGTTTAAGCAAGACTAAAAACAGATGTGATTTCCCAAAGAAATACAACTAGAATTCTCATGGTTTGAAGGAGATGAAGGCAGAAAAAAATGTCCTAACCTCATTCTTACTTTTTCTGCTCTGCATTTCATTAAATGCATGCTTCTTCCTTATATATTTATTTATCCATTTGGTATTTATCAGATATTGTGCCAGATATCGCATAGCAAATATTATGACACTGGTAGAAACTGTTGTTAGCAGGTAGGCAATTTCTTTATAAATTATGACAATTTATTTAATTAATTTAAATTCCCATTTGTCATTAAAATATACTTTGAAACATTTCTCTGATATATTTTCAGCATAAGACCTTTCCACAATTCTTATAATAGGATTCAGAATGCGACAAAGAATGTTGAAAACATGGTATAACATTGTTACTTCTTAGAAGTTAAATATCCCATTGCTTTTATATTCCTAGAGTAGTTTCATATCACATTCTTAAAGTTATCATATTACCATCAACTATGATATATAAAATGAGCAGAGTTTTTAATGAAAACTATTAGAATCTATCTATATATGATGAAATAATAATACAGTCTATGCAATAATATATATTTAATATATAACATATTAAACATAACAGCATGCATGGGTATGTTATGTAGTATGTATTTGTCTTTCTCTTGCCCTTTCTTATTCTGTGTGTGTGTGTATTCAATATTCTGATTTGGAGTTTTGTGGGGTTTTTTTTTTTTTCCTCGTCTGTAAAATGGAGATAGTAGCTGTGCCCACCTCTATGGATTGTTTTAGAGGTTACCGCTTAATATCAACATGTTTTGTATTTCTTTATTTTTTCATTAAAAGGAAAGCTTATGAATCTATATACATTGATGAGGATGGTAAAACTAAGCTCCAATTTGGTAAAATGTTCCAAATATTCCAAGATTTATCCTGGGCTAGGTTTTTCTTATTTTTCTTACACTCATTTTTTTTTTCTTCTTTCCTTGCAGAGTCTATGATTTATGGCAGTAACTTTTTCCTCTTTATATCATAAACATTCTTTGCTAAGATCATCAACAATAACTTTTTTGAACTTTGCATCAGTTGAATAAATATTAGGCACAATGCACATTTTATTTATCACTTAAAATCACTTGCCTACTACAAAGTTTCCTAATAGAATTTTTCATTTGAGCACTTCTCAAAGTATATATTAAAGGGTATATACATGGAAGTTATCAGAGTATAGAGCATAGCAACTGCTTTATCATTAGGTAAAGTAGCCACAGGTCTCAGGTATACAAATAAATAGGCAGGGCATAAAAATAGGACAACCACCATGACATGGGAGACACAGGTAGAGATGACTTTTTGCCTCACTTCCAAGGTCTTTGTCTTTAGAGCATGCAGGATGACCACACAGAAGCCAGTCAAGAGGAGGAAGTTTAATATACAGATAAATCCACTGCTAAAAGCAACAAAGAGCCCTGTTGTGTGGGGTATCAGTGCAGGCAAGATTGAGCAAAGGGTTCAGATCACACATAAAATGACCTATGATGTTAGGACTGCAAAAGGGCAATCTGATTATGAAGAGGGTCTGGATAAATCCATGAAGAAAGCCTCCCACCGACATAACTCCCACTAGCAGGCCACATAGCTACCAATTCATGATGGTTGCATAGTGCAAGGGCAATCACTACAGATAGTCCAATACTAGGGTTTCTTCATGGATTTATCCAGATCCTTTTCATAGTCAGCCACAGCAACACAGGATCCAAGCTGCATCTGTAACCTCCACCACAGCTCACAGCAACACTGGATCCTTAGCCCACTTAACCAGGCCAGGGAATGAACCTGTATCCTCATGGATGTATACTAGTTGGATTCATTAACTGCTGAGCCACAATGGGAACTTCCCAATAACTTTATAGTATCTAATAAATGTACTTTTCATAATTGATTGCCATGGACATGGCATGATAGCAACCTGTGTGGGTAGTATTATTTCATCCATTTTGCAAATGAGAAACCATCTCAAAGACCAAAATATTAATTATAGTATAAACAAAAATTTCATGAATAATTTTTGTGCTCCAAGTGTATTTGCAAATCATCCTGTGAAACCTGTGAAATAATTAATACTATCATTTTACACATCAGTAAATAGAAGCACAGAAACGTTGAGGAACCTGCCCAAGATCAAGCAGATTTAATAAAGATCAAGAACATAAATTAGATCTAATAATGATCAGAACCAAGATTAGATCAGATTATAATTTTTACTATTTTTTCTCCAAGTTCTTAGCGCATATCCTTTATTGTTATGTTATAGTACACCGTGTTAAACTAGTAAACTCCTTTTGAAAAGACCATAAGAATTATAAATACTTAATAATACTTCAGAGTCAAGTATATATAAAACAATTTCATGAACAGGCACAAAAATACACATATACATGTACACACACAGTATAACATATTGTAATTCCACATTCTTGTCACTTGGCATTACTCTTTTACTTATTCCAGGAGGTATGCTGGTAACTGTAAGTTATATGCAGATGCTTTTGGTCAGTTTGAGCAAATTTATTTCTTTCCTTCATTTGCCAAAGTCTTTTTTTTAGATAAATCTAAATCAAAATTTATCAGTGGAAGAAAGTAGCCTCTTGGAGTTCCCATTGTGTCGCAGTGGTTAACGAATCTGACTAGGAACCACGAGGTTGCGGGTTCGGTCCCTGGCCTTGCTCACTGGGTTAAGGATACAGCGTTGGTGTGAGCTGTGGTGTAGGTCGCAGACTTGGCTCAGATCCTGCATTGCTGTGGCTCTGGTGTAGGGCAGTGATTACAACTCCAATTAGACCCTTAGCCTGGGAACCTCCTCTGCTGTGGGAGTGGCCCTAGAAACGGCAAAAAGACAAAAAAAAAAAAAAAAAAAAAAAAGATAGAGAAGAAAGTAGCCTCTTCAGTAAATGGGGCTGAGAAAACTGGAAAGCTATGTGTAGAAGAATGAAAGTAGAACACTGACACCATAAACAAAAATAAACTCAAAATGGATTAAAGACCTAAATATAAGGCCAGATGCTATAAAATTCCTAGAGGAATACATAGGCAGAATACTCTTTGACATAAAATCAAGCAACATCTTGTTTGATCCACCTCCTAGTATAATGACAATAAGGACACAAATAAACCAATGGGACCTAATCAAACCAAAAGCTTTTGCACAGCAAAGGAAACCATTAAAGAAAAAAAAAGAAAAGATGACTGCAGAACAGGAGTAAATATTTGCCAGTGATGCAACAGACAAGGGCCTGATCTCCAAAATATACAAACAACTCATGCATTCAACAACAGCAAAAAACAACCAACCCAAGTGAAAAATGGGCAGAAGACCTAAATAGACATTTCTCCAAAGAAGAGATATGGATGGCCAACCGGCATATGAAAAGAATGCTCAATGTCACTATTTATTAGAGAAAAGCAAACAAAACTCCACTGAGATACCATCTCACACCAGTCAGAATGGCCATCATTGATAAGACAACATACAATAAATGCTGAAGAGGGTGTAGAGAAAAAGGTACCCTCCTCTACTGTTGGTAGGAAGGTAAATTGGTACAACCATTAAGGAAAACAGTATGGAGGTACCTCAGGAAACTAAATGTAGAACCATCATATGATCCAGCAATCCCACTGCTGGACCTATATCCAGACAAAATTTTCCTTGAAAAAGAAACATGCACCCATGTTTTCATAGAAGCACTATTCACAATAGCCAAGACAGGGGCTTGACGTTTCACAGGCAGTTAACAGCAGAAGGGTATGAGACCCCATATTCTTTATAGAGATGGAAACAAGCGGTAGTACTTTTGGCTCTTAGATGAGGTAGCATAATTGTGCAAAGCATAGAAAATGGCATCAAATACAAGTTCATATCTTAGGTTGCTACTTAATGTTTTAGTGATTTCGTGGAATTAACTTTTTCTACTTCCTCCCATGTAAAATGAGTATCAAAAAATAAGTATTCATGCAAAAGAGTTACAGAAGTTCCAGACCTAAAATATACTCTCCCTAAATTTCACTTGAAATATAATACTGTTACTGTAAAAAAGATTTAAAAAAATAAGTATGAAGTAAATCTTGTATAATCTACATCTTTTTAAATGTATAAATACTCTGAAACTTCAAAAGTTCTATTAAAGATGTATTATGTTCAGTGTAATTTCAGACAAATTAAATTTCTGTTGTTTATGCTGGACACACCCCACCCTCATGGAAAATCAGAGCAATGTCACAAAATTTGTATTTATGAGGCTGTGGGGACATAAGCAAACAGAGCTACTGTTTCTTTTCTTGTTCCTGATATGTTACCTGACAGTCTTGATGTGAAACTACGTCTTTTTAATGGGAAACAGCCTAATCTTACAATCACTGGCAGCCATCTACTCCAACAACCAATGTACTACTTTCTCTGACACCTTCCCTCATAGACCGCTTCTACACTTCTATCGTGGTCCCCAGGCTAATCAGGGACTTAGCTGCAAAAAGAAAAAATATTTCTTATAGCAATGACATTACCCAGCTCTTCGGTGCCCACTTGATGGCAGGTGTGTAAATACTCATCTTGGTATCCTTGGCTTTGACCACTGTGTTGCAATTGTCAAGCCCCTGCAGTACATAGTCATCATGAACCGGCAGAGGTGCATTGTGTTGGTTATCATGGCCTAAGCTGTGTGTTTTGGGTGCTCTATTTTTCTACTGGTGGTGATACTCAGTTTACCTTTCCATGGTCCTAATCAGATAGATCCCTACCTAGGTGATGTGAAGCCACTTTTGAAACTGGTATGCAGCAGTATTCATATTGTGAATATCTTAATGATTGCAAATTCAGGGGTGGTGGTGGTGGTTGTTTTTCCTGCACTAGTAGTTTCTTATATAACCATATTATATAGTCTTAGAACACATTCCTCTCTGGGGTGGCAGAAAGCCCTCTAAACATGCAGTTTTCACATAATGGTTGTGGTTTTATTCTTTGTTCCTGGTATCCACATTTATGTGCTACCTGCTGGGAAAGAAAACAAGGATAAGGAAATCTCCATGATTTCCACTATGATTTCCCCTGTGCTGAATCCTCTCATCTATACTCTGAGAAATGAGGAGATGAAAATTGCCATGAAGAAGGTGTGGTCTAAAATAGCACACTCATAATTGAAGTATATAAGATGGTATTCATTGCACCTCTGATTGGTGTCTCCAGGGAATTTATTGTTTGAGATAGAAAATATGTATGCTTTTTTGGGGAAGTTGGACCAAAGAAACAAATCACTGTTATTCAGATTGCAGTTTGCACTTTGAAGTTTCCAACTAGGTTCTGGGTGTGATCCCATGGCTCTAAGGCATACAGAAATGTCCTTCTAAAGCACATTTCTGATCATATCAGAACACTCTCCGAAAATTGCTATGGAACCCTATTTTGCTTGAGATAAAATCCAACCTTCTGAATTGTTTATCAAATATCGTCCTAAATTGGTCCAAGTTGAATTTACTCATTGTAAAAGTCACAGGATTGGTATAAATTATTACACAGCACTTGCATAAATTACTGTAGTAGGCTTTGTGGTCAGGGAGACCTAGGTGACTACTGACTCTGAGTATTGGCAATTTGCTTTATTGATATGCATCTTTATTTCAAATATCTATGATATGAGTAACATTTGTTTTCCATAAAGAAGTAATATTCCTTTATCTAACACATATGAAGTTTTAGCAGGGCAGATGACAAACTGGAGACTCATGGTTGGTATTTTTGCCTTACCTTAGTTTATTTCTCTGTTTCTCTTTGCTTGGATGCTTTCATCCAGCTAGAGTGGACCCCTCTGCATGCCCCAAACATACTCTAAAATCTTATTCATATGCCTTATTTCTCTCTCCCCTCTGCTTGTTCTACCCCTATGCTTTAGTGTCCATGTCTTAGGTATAATTCACACTCTAATATTTTTATTCAAAAGATTTTACAGCTCCATCCACAGACCACAGATATTTTTTATTCCATCTCTGTTCTTTTTGTTGTTGTTATTCAGCTATATGTATACTCATTTCAAATAGTTTTACGTGCAAATACTGGTATTTCTTATGAATTGTGTTTTTCCAGTTTGCTTGAGACAGAAGTTTATGTACTATATCTTTATTTTTCATGTCTCTCTCTATTGATAAGCAGTGAGCCTGTGCAAATTACGATGTAAATAAATAGTTACTAAATTAAGTTTAAAGACACTATCTTCTTATTTGACTGTATACATTGATCTTATATATCTGGAATTTTCACTTGTGTCTTTAACAATCATGCATTATTTTTAAAATAAATAATATCAGTAAGGCTAAAATGTTAACATATACTACTATGTGTCTATGGGGGGAATGGAATCCAACAGTCTCCCAACCCCCCTAGTGTCTTTTCACTTATTTTATGCAATAAGAAAGTACTGTTTTATCATTTATCCTCGTATCATTTGGATCACATGATCCCATCTCAGCTCCTTGTCTTGGTTCCAATTTTTCGAAATGTCTTTCTCTACCAAGGCTTTTCTAAGTAGAATGACTGCATTGCTTCAATACAGAATTGCCTTGATTGACTTACTCCTGCCCCACAGCAAAAGCAAAATCTAGGAAAAAATGTAGAGGCCATAGTGTTTGTCTTTAATGTCACAAACCCTTCTTTTGCTAATTGACATTCAATAACTTTTACACATCCAATAACATTTTTTTCTTCTTGGAGCCATGGACACCTATAGAATAAATGGGGAAAAAACATTCCATCTATTCTGTAGGAATACATCTGACTAGTTATTTATTCAAAGTTTTGTTTAACTAGGTATAATGTAATAATTTTACAAAGAGAAATATAGGAATGTAGTGTGTACATTTGTGCCTGTGTTTATGAGATGTTTCTGTCTGTGTGGGTATGGTACAGGGGGTTTGGGTGGTCTTGAGGGTGGGTCAGAAGAAATACTTACTTATCCCATCAGAAAGAATGCTGCACAACTACTGTAGCCCAGGGCAGATCACTCTAAAGTGTGCCTCAGTGATATATCAATTATTAAGTTAAAGTAACTTAAGAAATGGCAGATGCAAGTGGGACACTTTGACCATCCTCTCTTGTCCCTGAAAGCAGGAAATAGTCTCTCATGTGACTACTGTACTGGGTGTTGGAAAGATACCCTTATAAGATATCCTTATCTTTCCACTATCCAGGGGGAGAAATTAAGGATCAAGGAGGCTCAACAAGCAAACTTTGTTACTTCTTCACTAATTTCATACCCACATCCAGACTTTTCTTAAATTACTTACTAATTAAACACCCAAAACCTAAGTTTATTTGTTCCATTAAACAATCACTCACCAATTTGTTGTTTTTTCCCATCTGCCCAGTACTGTGGTCCAAGTTCTATGACACTCCCATGTGCACAAATGAAAATCAAGGAGTAGGGGGAAAACACCCTCTCCTGTCACACACACTCAAAAAAGCTCACTCATTTTCACTGTCATTTATTTTCTTTTCTCAAGGGTCTACAAGATTTTATTGGCCAAAAATATGACTACATCACACAGTAATTATATAAAAAAGCATACACTGAAATAAGATTAGTTACCTACTTATTGGATGGTCTTTTTAGAATTCACTTTCCTGCCTATGGCACAGTGCTTAATATTTCAAATAGAGCTGCCAAACTAAATACATAGCATATAAGTCTGAATACAGAATATTTAATAAATATTAATTGTTATAAAATGTATAATTTATGATAGTCTATTTAAATAAGACTTTAATTTAAAAATCCACCATTAATAAATTTTATTAGCAGAATACCTTAACCAGCTAATGAACACTAACATTAAAAGGCTTACTTTTTAAAATCCCATGTGTCAGCAAGTACCAGACTGGAAGATGTTTAGAAGTTTTGGAGGTGACTTAAAGGAAAGATTGGGGAGCCAGATATGGCTGTGTATGATGGAGTTCTATGTGACTTCCTGTTCAGTCACACTCTCCTTATCCCTCATCGTTTTCCTCAACCCTGTATCTGTTTCTAGTCATCAGTCGAGAGGGTCAATTTAGACACTTATGGACTATTCTTGTCTTATCAGCAACGCCAGGTAATGATGATGTCAAATAGCCTAGAGATTTCTAAATAATCTTTTTTTCTTTTGTTGAAAAAAATTCCCCATGCAATTAATTGCACATCCATTATCTCACATAGTTCTCTTTTATTTGATGACAATGTTTAATTTTTACTCTCTTAGCAAATTTCAATTGTACAATACAGTGTTATCTGCTGTAGTCATCATGTTGTATGTTAGAGCCTCAGAACTTATTCATCTTTTAGATGAAAGCTTATATTCTTTAACCAATGCCTCCCTATTTCTTACATCCCCTACCCTAGCCACTGACAAACACTTTTTAAATTTCTATATATATGAGTATGATTTTCCTTTTTTTTTCTTTTTATGGATGTGGCGTATAAGTGTTGCCATTTGGGTATTTAGGCTAGTAGACATTCGGGACTGTCCAAAATTTGGTTCATGCCAAAAGGTCCTTGCAATATGGTTCTATTTTGTCTATGGCAAATGATTTTGGACAGGACCAAATATTGCAGGCCCTTTGGTGTGGACCAAGTGTTATATGGATGTTTGGGGCAGGGCCAAATGTCCTGCAAAGGGTATTTTTTCTTTTTTCTTTTTTTGGTCTAGCCTATTTCATTTATCATAATGCACTCACAGTCCAACCATTTTGTCACAGATGTCAGGATTTACTTCTTTCTCATGGAAGAATAATATTCCCTTGTATAAATATAAACCACATCTTCTTTATTCTTTCTTCATTAATAATGGATGACATTGAGACTGTTTCCATTACTTAGCTGTTAGGAAAAATGCTGTACAAAGTAATTGTAATTTCAAACGATTATTTTTTTTCTCTGTCCCATATCATCAGCTTTCACAGAGCCTTTTGAATGTACTGAACATCTAATAGGTGCTTCATGTTAAAATAGACAATTTTATTTTATTGCACATTATGATATATTTACTACAAAATGTGATATAACATGAAAAGGATCAGCCACAGGGAAAATAGGACTTACAGATAAATACAGAAAAGTCAGGGACACAGCACACACACTGCCTAAAGACTTCCTGAGTCCATAGCTACCTCCAGACGTGCCCCTAGACATGGCCCTGCCCACCAGAGGGCCAAGACCCAGCTCCACCTAGCAGTTGGCAGGCATCAGCCCATTTTACCAGGCAACTTGCACAAGCCACTAGACCAGCCTCACCAGAAGCAGACACCAGAAGCAAGAAAACTATAGTTCTGCAGCCTGCAGACCAAGTCTACAAACACAGGCCAGACACTCCCCTGGGACCAACTGGCTCCTGGCCATTGGAAGATATGTGAGCACACTGGTGGGATACATTGGTTTTCTTCTACAGAGAGACAATTCACCAAGGTTGAGAATCCTAACCAACCTACCACATACGTAAAAATACAAATAGGAATTTAGACAAAATGAAGTGACAGGCATATGTTTCAGAAGAAGGAACAAGATAAAACCCACAAGAAAAAATATATGACACAGAGGTAGGCAATCCAACCAAGAAAGAGTGCAGAGTAATGATCATAAAGATGATCAAAGAATTCAGGAGGAGAGTGGATGCACAGAGTGAGAAATTAGAAGTTTTTAACAAACAGTTAGAAAATATATTCTGTGGTACAGGCCTCTCTGCTAGAGCTCTGTCTTCTACACATGCCACCTATGTGGGCTCCTTGAGGCCTCCTTTTGTGTCAGGATGACTATTGTAAGTAGTCTACTAGGTTTGATTGATCCATCTTTTTATTGGTCACCAGGCCTTACCTTGTGTGGAGGTTGCTGGCTGCTGCTTCTTGGGGCCAGGTCACAAAATGACTGGATGCAGAAGCCTGGGTCACCCTGGGGCTGGTGGTTTGCAGTGTCATGACCCAGGAATCACAGGCCTGGTGTTTGCCAACTGGTGGATGAAGCCAGGTCCTTGGGTTAGTGTTGACTCAATGGCAAACCAAACCAAGTCCTAGTTCTCGCTATAAGCTCCAGGAATCCCAGGCCTGGTGTCTGCCAACTAGTGGATGAAGCCAGGTCCTTGGGTTAGTGTTGACTCAATGGCAGGCCAAGCCAAGTTCTAGTTCTCGCTGTAAGCTCCAGGGGTCCCAGAGCTGATGTCAGACTACTAGTGGATGTTCTTAGTTGCTGACACAATTGACTGTGGGATCCAAGATTATCCTGAAGTTTGTGTTGGTGTATTGGTGTGCAAGGCCAGGGCCCATCTGGTCCCAGGGCTGGTTTTGGCCTGCTTCTGTGTGGGCTGGGTCTGTAGGCTGTGTGAATGTGATTTTTACTGGGGCTGGTATGTGTCTGCTGGTGAATGAGGCTAGGCCCAAGGCTTGCAGCATTATTGCTGGTGGGAGGGCTGGGGATTCTGGGACTAGTGCATGAAGACTATTATATGGAGCTGGGTCCTTGGGTCTCTGGTTACAGGGCCCTGAGGATTTCAGCACTAGTGTCTGCACACTGGTGAATGGGGCCTGCTCTGGTGGGCAGGGCCATGTCCAGGAATAACTTAGGGTTCATGGGACCTTAAGGCAGCCTGTCTGCTGACAGGCAAGTTATTTGGCATGTTAGTCTTTTGGCCTGAGGTTTCTCCTTACTTGTTCCATGGGTTGGTGGGCATGGGTGGGACTGGGTCCTGAGTTTCATAAACTAGAGGGAAAATTTCAATATAGCACTTACTAGCATGAGTCCTTATGAGCTCCCAGAAATGACTGACTCCAGTGCCCATGTCCCTAAGAGTGAGCTTTAATTGCCTCCCACCTCTCTAGGAGACTCTGGAAGATCAGTAGGCAGGTTTTTTTCAATTTACTCTCTTTATCCTGGGTCACAGAGGTATGAGATTTTGTGTGCACCCTCTACGAAGGGAGACTCTGTTTCCCACAGCCTTCTGGGCACCCCAAAATTAACCCCCCCATTTCAATGAAGAGCACTATAGTAGGTTATCTTCATGGCACAGGGCTTGGGACCTCAATGTGAGTCTCAAACTCCTCATTTCTTGGGAAAAATCTCTACCATTGTAATTATTCTCCCACTTGTGGGTTGCCCACCTGGAGATAAGAATCATACTATACTGTGTTTCTTACCTTCATACCTGTCTTGCTGTGGGTTTTATAAATCTCTTTAAGTTGTAGAACTTTTCCAGTTTTTTCAGTAGTAGTTCTATAAATTGCTGTCATTTTCATGTGCCCACAAGAGCATGTAAGTTCAGGGTCTCTCTACTCCTATGTCTTCACTGACCTTACCAGAAATTTTTTGTTTGGTTGGTTTTTGATGTAGTACAATTTGCCCATTTCTTTTCCTCCTTCCATCTGTGCTTTTGGTGTCACATACACACACTCACATGCACACACACACACGCACACACACACACAAACACACACACACAAGATTGCCTTGCCTAATATCTGAATCTTGTGCTCTCTAATTATCCTAAGTGTTTTAAAGTTTTAGCTTTTGTGTTTAGGTATTTGATCTTGAGTTTATTGTGTATGTTATGTTATATGGTATATTGTGTATAGGATTTATAGATCTCTTTCATTCTTCTTCACATGGACATCTAGTTATGTTTTTGTTGAAAAAATTGTCATTTCCCCGTTTTTTGGTCTTTTCACCCTTGTAGAAAATCATTTAGCCTTTTATGTAATGGTTTATCTCTGAGCTGTCTCATCTTTCCTATTGCTCTGTAAGCCTGCCTTTATGCCAGTATCACACTGATTTGATTACTATAGTTTATATTAAGTTTTGAATAAGGAAGTATGAAATGTCTAATGTTCTTTTTTTCTTTTTAAGATTATTTTGGGTGTGGTGTCCCTTGAGATTCCATATGAATTTTCCAGATAATTTTCTACGTTTGCAAAAAGTCTCATGGCAGTTTTGATAGGTATTGCTTTAAATCTACATTGTTTTATTATTCATGTCTTAACAATATTAAATTTTCCAGTGCAAGAAAATGTGTTATTTTCTCAAACCAATCTCTAGTTATTGATTCTGAAAGGTAAGAACTGTAAGGAATTGGATCTTGTGATTAGGCAAGTTGACAGGTACAAAATCTGCAGAGGCAATGTCCAAGTTTTAGTCTAAAGGACAGAAACTGCTGAAAACTGGTAAAAGTCAATGTCCCAGTTCAGATCAGTAGGCAGGAAGCTTCTACAGAATTATGAAGAATTGATGGGTCACCACACAGGTCATCAGACAGGAAGAGCTGATATTTCATTTTGAAGTCTTTAGGCAGGAAAATTCTCTTATACACAGGAGAGGCCAGCCTTTTGTTAATTGCAAATATTCAGTTAATTGAATGAATTGGATGAGGACTCCCTGCAGTAGAGAGGACTATCTGCTTTACTCAGTCTACCAATTCATTTGTTAATACCATCCAGGAAAACCTCAGAGAGAAAGCCCAAAACAATGTTTGAACAAATATTGAGTACCTCATGGCCTAGTCAAGTTAACATATAACATTAGCCACTGCAAGTCTATTACTTGTCAATTTGGCATCTGTATAAATGTTCTTCAAACCTAGTTAATCTCTAAGTAAAGATAATACTAAGATAAAAAGTCTAGCTAACATGACACAGCTCTTCTGTGTACACCTGAAATCACGGAGTCCTTCCCAAGAAGGGAAAGAAAGTAAATCCTTGGATCATGTATACTCTTCTCCTTGATAACCTGTAACCTATGTACTCTGATGGAAAATTAGCAATACTTAAATACTGTGATCGTCAACATAAGGTATTTTACATGATGTAATTAGAGAAAGAAGAAAACAAAGATTTTGTGTATAATAGATAGATACACAGAAATATATTCATAAAATAGAGAATACAACAATTAGAGACATGGATTTAGCTGCTCTTTGGAACAACTTACTTCTGTTACTCATTTTTTCCCCTGTGCCTTGAGAAGGCGTCTAAGCTGGCTGTGTATAATAAACTATATTCTATCATATATAACTAATCATCTATTAATATTATGTGTGTGTGTGTATATATATTTATATATATATATATATATGTTTATAGACAGAAGAATGGATAAATGAATAGTCCAGCACAGTCTCTGTCTCAATAAATGTTAACTAGTATAATCATTTAGCCTTTCTATTATCATTGCTTAGCTGTTTATCACAGCAGTTAAGAACATGGTCTGAGGGGTCTGTTAGTTTCTGGTTGCTAGTTCATCGATATGTCTTTTTCAAAATGCTCTCCTTTCTGTTTGTTTATTCACCTATAAAATGGAGATAATAGCAGGGCCTACCACTTTATATTGTTATAAATATTGCTGCTGAATATTTATTATATTTCATTTTATCGGTATGAAAGCATATAAATCCATGAACAAAGATGAAACTAGTAAAATTAAACTGAAATTTGATAGAACTTTTCCAGTATGCTAAGATTCATCCCCAGCTAGATTTTTCTTTCTTTTCCTACATCTAGTTCTTCTCCCCTCCTTACAGTATCTATAATTTATTATTATTTTTTATCTCACCGATATTCTTTGCTGAGATCACTAACAATGTTCTTTTGACCTTGGCATCAGTTGAATGGACATTGGGGTCCATGCACATTTAATTGATCACCTGGAATCGCTTTCCTAGCATACAATTTCCTAATAGCATTTTTCATTTGGTCATTTCTCAGCATATAGATTAAGGTATTTAAATGGGAATTATAGTATAAAATACAGCAACTGCTTTATCAATAGGTAAAGTAGCTGTGGGTCTCAGGTACACAAATATGCAGGGCCCAAAGAAAAAGACAACTTCTGTGATGTGGGAGACACAGGTATAGAGGGCTTTTTCCTTTGCTGCCAAGCTCTGAGTCCTTAAAGAGTGGAGAATGAGAGCATGGGAGCCAGTCAAAAGGAGAAAATTTAACATGCAGATGAAACCACTGTTGGCAGCAACAAAGAGCCATAGAGCATGGGTATCAGGGCAGGCAAGATTCAACAAAGGATTCAGATCACACATAAAGTGATCTCTGATGTTAGGACCACAGAAGGTAATCTGAAGAAGAAGAGGATCTGTATGGTTGCAAGAGGGAAACCTCCCACCCACACCACTCCCACTAGCAGGCCACACAGCTGCCAGTTCATGATGGTTGTATGTTGCAAGGGCTTGCAGATGGCCACATAATATTGGTTATAGGCCATCACAGTAAGCACAATGACATCAGCCCCTGCAAATAAATGTTCCCCAAAGATTTGGATCATGCATTCACTGAAAGGGCTAATTTTCCTTTCAGAGAGTGAATGTACAATCAGTTTAGTGATATCAACACAGGAATAGCAACCATCAATAAAAGAGAGATGAGCCAGGAAATGGTACATAGGGAACCCCAATAATGGGCCGGCTGTGATGGTGACTGTAGTGAGTGTATTTCCTACCATAGAGATGATGTAGATGATCAAAAACATAACAAACATGACTTTCTAAATCTTTAGATTCTGTCTGGGTCCCAGTAGAACAAACTGTGTCACATTGTTTTTATTTTCCATATTTCTCATGTATGATTAATTATATCACCTGGAAAAAAAAGTCACTTTTTATTGCTCAACTTGAATTCATTAAGTCCCTCCATGTATCAAAAAGAAATACCTAGATTCAGTTGAGTTCTAACTTCCTATAACTTTTTTGAGATAGAAAAAGAAGGGTCTGATTTCTTGAAGATTACTCAAATTCTCTCCTGGAAGAAGCTGATGTTTAAAATATAGCCACAAGGACCATAGTGAACACAGGCAGAAGATGGTCTGTGCACAGTTTATCCTGTGAGATGACTCAGAGTCTCAGGTGAGGCAGTAGAGCTCACAAAGTGTAGCTAAGCCTAAAAAGTGAGGTTAAAAATGCATGCAAAGTCTATGAATTCCAAGCTAAATAATTTTCCCTTCATTTTTAAGAAATTGGAAACCAGGAAAAGTAATTGAGAATAAGAGTGGTAGCGTTTGAAAAAGAGGCAATATTGCATCTAACATTGCATCTAACTCTAGTAAAAATATTTGTGTCATTTAGATGAAGTGGGCTGAGGTTCTGTAAGGATATGGAAGCCAGAGACAGGAACCCCAATACCATACGATTACATTAGCTGACATAAAGTGTCACAGGGCATTGGTGATGGGAAAATAATGAAGGAATACAGGAGTTATTGCAATAGATTTGGTAAAGCATGTTGTCTAAATCCAATAACTTTCTAATAGTTTATAAAAATACTTTTAGTGATTGTTTGCTATATGCATGGCACAATAGCATCCTGTGTGGGTGCTACGATTGCATCCATTTAATTGCGGATAAGAAACAATCTCAGGAACTAACAATCTGAGAAACAATCTCAGTGATAGTAACAGTAATAATAATAACTTACAGAACGGTTACCTTGCTCTTGGTGTTTTTGCAGACATTGGTTCTTTATCTCTCATTATATACTTGTGAGATAATTACTACTGTCATTTTTGTGCTTGTTTTACACAATAAGAAACAGAAGCATAAAGTTAAGGATCCTCTCTAATGTCAAGCAGATAATAAAGATCAGAACTATGATTTGATCTTTTTAACCCAAGATCAATAAACTTATTTTATAATAAACAATGTTTAACTAGGAAACTGCTTTTGATATGAAAGTAATAAGTATAATTACTTTAATCCAATATCAGAGACAAGTATATATGAAGCAAACTCATTAACAGACACACAAATATGCATATGCACATATGAGCAGTATAACATATTGGAATCCCAAATTTTCAATAACTATGTGGTACTTCTTTCACTGAATGTTCATTTTATCTTTGTGTTTTTCTCACCCTCATTTCTTCTCTCCTTGATTTACCTGCAAAGCATAATCCCACTTCTCCTCTGAAAAAATTTGAAAATGAAACCCCAGTGGTGAGGAATGTTATTTTGAGAGTCATAAAGCTCAAATAAGAATCTTGCCTTTTCCCACTTGTAATTTCTTGATCTGGGGTATATTTCTTTCCCCCTTACATTTTGTTTCCTCTAACATAAAGCAAGAATAATACTGTCCACCTCACAGCGAGGTATGAGAATAATTGAGAAAACGTATGAACATATCCACCGTACCTCTCTGGATAAACAAAAGACCTTCATTTATTTTTATGATTATATGAGCCTAGGGGTAGGAAAAATTGACCTTTTGAGCAAAGTCACAGAGAAACATTTAACCATGCAATAAACTATGGAAGAATCATTTACAATTTGACTTATAAAGAAGCCACAGAGACTCATATTACGCATAGCAGTGTGTCCTAGGATAAGTTCTTCATATTTATCTTTGGACTAAAGAGGTTACAATTTATATCATTTAATATTCCTATGTGTGTGTTTTTGTATGTGGAGTGTTATTTAAATTTTGTTTTCATTCCAAAATTAGTCTTTCTTTTATTACTCAAATGAATTTATCACATCTGTAGTTGTGTAATGATCATATCAATCCAATTTCACAGGATTTCCATCCCACAACACAAGCACACCCCCCCCACCTCCCAAACTGTCTCCTCCGGAGACCATAAGTTTTTAAATGTCTGTGAGTCAGCATCTGTTCTGCAAAGAAGTTCAGTCTGTCCTTTTCTCAGATTCCACATGTCAGTGAAAGCATTTGATATTGGTGTCTCATCATATGGCTGACTTCACTTAGCATGATAATTTCTATGTCCATCCATGTTGCTAAAAATGCTGGTATTTTGTTCATTTTAAAGGCTGAGTAATATTCCATTGTGTATATACATATACACATCTTCTTGATCCACTCCTCTGTCGATGGACATTTAAGTTGTTTCCATGTTTTGGCTATTGCAAATAGTGCTGCAGTGAACACTGGAGTACATGTGTCTTTGCGAGTCATGGTTTTCTCTGGATAGATGCCCAGAACTGGGATTGCTGGATCAAATGGCAGTTAAAATATTTTTAGTTTTCTGAGGAATCTCCATACTGTTTTCTACAGTAGTTGCATCAATTTACAATCCCAGTAAATTTATAGTGTCATAGGGTTCCTTTTTCTCCACATTATCTCCAGCACTTCTTGTTTGTAGACTTTTGGATGATGGCCATTCTGGCTGGTGTAAGGTGGTACCTCATACTGATTTTGATTTGCATTTCTCTAATAATGAGTGATGTTGAACATCTTTTCATGTGTTTTTGGCCATCCGTATGTCTTATTTGGAGAACTATTTAGATCTTCTGTCCATTTTTTGATGGTGGTGTGTGTGTGTTTGTTTGTTTGTTTTTTGGTATGGAGCTGCAGAAGGTGTTTATAAATTTTGGAGATTAATCCCTTGTCAGTCGATTCACTTGCAAAGATTTTCTGCCATTCTGTGGGTTGTCTTTTCATTTTGTTTAGGGTTTCCTTTGCTGTGCAGCAACTTTTATGTTTGATTAGGTCCCATTTGTTTATTTTTATTTTTATTGTCAGTACTCTTAAGAGGTGGATCTGAGAAGATGTTGCTGTCGTTTATGTCAGAGAGTGTTAGGCCTATGTTTTCCTCTAAGAGTTTGAGAGTGTCTGGTCTTCTATCAGGTCTTTAATCCATTTGGAGTTTATTTTTGTGTATGGTGTTAGGGAGTGTTCTAATTTCATTCTTTTACACATGGCTGCCCAGTTTTCCCAGCACCACTTATTGAACAAGCTGTCCTTTCTCCATTGTATATCCTTGCCTCCTTTATCATAGGTTAGTTGGCTGTAGGTGTGTGGGTTTAATTCTGGGCTTTCTATCCTGTTCCACTGATCTCTTTTTCTGTCTTTGTGCAAGTACCATGCAGTTTTGATGACTTTTGCTTCGTAGTATAGTCTGAAGTCAGGGAGCCTGATGCCTCCAGCTCCATTGTTCTTTTTCAGGATGTCTTTGGCTATTCTGAAATATGCTTCCAAACAAACTTTAAAATATTTTGTTCGAGTTCTGTGAAACATGTCCTTGGTAATTTGGTTGGGATTGCATTGAATCTGTAGATTGCCTTAGGTAGTATAGTCATTTTGATACTATTTATCCGTGAGCATGGTATATCTTTCCATCTGTTTGTGTCATCTTTGATTTCTTTCACCAGTGTCTTATAGTTTTCAGAGTAAAGGTCTTTTGTCTCTTTAGGTATATTTACTCCTAGGTATTTTATTCTTTCGGATGCGATGGTAAACGGGATTGCTTCCCTAATTTCTCTTTCTGATCTTTCATTGTTATTGTATAGAAATGCCATCGATTTCTGTGTATTAATTTTGTATGCTGCGACTTTGCCAAATTCATGGATGAGCTCTAACAGTTTTCTGGGAGGGTATTTAGGATTCTTTAGGTATAGTATCATGTCATCTGCAAATAGTGACAGTTTTACTTCTTCCTTTCCCATTTGGATTCCTTTTTTTTCTTTTACTTCTCTGATTGCCGTGGCTAGGACTTCCAAGACTATGTTGAAGAGTAGTGGCAAGAGCGGACATCCTTGTCTTTTTTCTGATCTCAGCAGGAGTTCTTTCAGCTTTTCACCATTGAGAATGATGTTCGCTCATAATTAGTCTTAGTCATTCAAGTACTTCAGGGCAAAAACAGGATATCAGGTGTGAGAGAGCTGCATCCTACAAATTTAACATTTGTGAGCTTTTTCATCTGTCAAATTAGGCTAATGATATTTACTATCTTTTGAGGACAGTAGCGAAGATAAAATGCTCTATTGTTAGGACTGTGAAACAGTGATTGCTGTATATGGAAAGTAACTATCTTTAAAAGCAGCAACACTATTGAAAAACCTAACTTCTGGCTTAGATGGCCTTAATGTTCTTTAGGGGTGTTCAAAAATAATCCCATCTTTGAATTAAACTTCTCTTCGGATAAGTATCTTTAATTCTGAAAGTCATGGCACAGATAGAAAAAGACTGTTTAGATAATTCAATATAAAATCAATAGTGGAAAAGTAGCTTTTCTTATAAGTCTAAATCTTTCCTTCTAAAGCCTCCAATAGTTTTCACAGCCTCCAATAATTTTCACAGCCTCCAATAGTTTTCACAGAAAGTCTGGCACTTGAATTCAGAATGGATTCATTTGGAACACTATAGAGAAATGATCATTTATAGATGGCTGTGGTCCCATAGGTAGGAGGCAGAATGTGTGGTGGAAACACATTCAAATGGGTCATTTCCCCCTTGATGAATCTTGCTCTGTAGATATAAACAAAAAAAGAGGTTTACCTGCAATGCATGGATATTTAAAGAGGTTTCCACAAATGTTCAACTACCTTGTCCTTTAGCTACAGTTTTCTCTCTTGGGAATTAATTATTCTTTTTTGATGGAAAAGCTTCATCTTAGAGGCAGGTATTCTGGAGATACTTACTTGAGAAACACTCATTCTTAAGTAGGGAATTTTATTCCCTGCACTTGCACCAAACATGTGAGTCCCCTCTCTCTATATATACCTGAGTTTCTGAGAAAGCTGAATGTCATGTAAATAGGAAGAATTGAATAATTCCAGCATGAGGACCTATGACATAGTTAAATCTCCGTACTCATGTCAGAGAACTGCTACCTTATCCATTTGAAGACATTTAAGTAAACCTAGTACCCAGGGCCAAAGAACCAAAGCAGTGAGGGCATAACCTTAATGGTAGTAATTGGGTCACCATGCTGTACAGTGGAAAAAAATGTATTGGGGAAATAACAATTAAAAAAATACTTGATGCCAACATGTGTTTTTCCAAGGGATATGAAAATAAACAAAAATCTAAAAGGTTCTGGGTAAGTCATTTTAAGACACATGTGCCAGTCATTATGGACTACCAGATGACCTTAAAAATGTGGAGAGCTATCCAAAGCATAAGACTTGGGTTCTAGCACTTATGGTCAACCAACCCATGAAAAAAGAGGCAAGAACATACAGTGGGGAAAAGACAGTCTCTTCAGTAAGTGGTTCTGGGAAAATTGGATGGCTACATGTTAAAGAATTAAGTTAAAACATTATCTTACACCATACACAAAAATAAACTCAAATGGATTAAAGATCTAAACTTAAGACCAGATACTATAAAACTCCTTGAGGAAAATATAGCCAGAACACATTTTGATATAAATTGCAGCAATATCTTCTTTGATCCACCTCCTAGACTAATGAAAATAAAAACAATAATTAACATATGGAACCTAATTAAACTTAATAGCTTTTGCAAAGCAAAAGAAAACATAGGGGAAAAAAAGAAATGGCAATGCACAGAATTGGGAGAAAATCTTTGCAAACAAAGTGCTTTATAAGGGATTGATTTCCAAAATATACAAACATCTCATGGAGCTTTCTATCAAAAAACAACAACAACAAACAAACAATTAAAAATGGCAGGAGGGAGTTCCTCTTGTGGCTCAGTGGTTAATGAATCCAACTAGGAATCATGAGGTTCGATCCCTGGCCTTGCTCAGTGGGTTAAGGATCCCGTGTTGCCGTGAGCTGTGGTGTAGGTTGCAGAAGTGGCTCGGATCCTGCGTTGCTGTGGCTGTGGTGTAGGCTGGTGGCTATAGCTCCAATTAGACCCTCAGACTGGCAACCTCCATATGCTGTGGGAGCAGCCCTAGAAATGGCAAAAAGCCAAAAAAAAAATGGCAGAAGATCTACATATACCTTTCTCCAAAGAAAACAGACACATGGCTAAAAACACATGAAAAGATATTCAGTGTTACCAATAATTAGAAAATGCAAGCCTAACTACAGTGAGGTACTACCTCAAATTAGTCAGAATGTCCATCATCAAAAAGTCTACAAACAATAAATGGTGGAGAGGGTATATAGAAAAGGGCTTCCTCCTACATTGTTGGTGGGAATATAAATTTGAGCAACCATTATGTAGGACAGTATCGAGGTTCTTTAAAAACAATATGTAGAACTACCATATGATCCAGCTATCCCACTTGTGGGCATATATCCAGAGAAATTCATAATTCAAAAATATACATGCACCTAGATGTTCACTGCAGCACTGTTTACAATAGCGAAGACATAGAAACAAATCTAAATATCCACTGACAGTTGAATGAATAAAGAACAAGTGATACATATATACAATGCAATATTACTTAGCCATAAAAAGAACAATATAATGCTATTTTGGGCAATATGGATGGATGTGGAGATTATACTATGTGAAGTAAATAAGACAGAAAGACAAATATCATATGATATCATGTATATGTTAAGTCTAATAAAAATTATTGAAAAAGCTTACTTATAGGACAGAAATAAACTCACAGATTTCAAAACAAATCTTATGATTACCATAGTGAAACGGTTGTGGGAGGGAAAGGAAGAATTGGAAGGGTGGGAATACCATATACACTTTACTATATAAAATAGATGATTAATAATAATCTAATGTATATCACAGGAAAATCAGCTCAATAGTTTGTAATAACCTTTATGGGAAAAAAAGAATGTATATATGCTTATGTTTGTATGACTAATTCACTTTGCAGTACACCTGAAGCTAATACAACTTTGTAGGTCAACTATAATCTAATAAAATTAAGTAAATTAAAAAAAGACTGTGGTTCTAAATTCAAACATAAGAATTGTTCCACATTTTCACTTGGTATTATTTTTTTTTTCATTCTAGGATGTAGGAAGTGGTAAATGTTTGGAATTTATAGTTTGCTTTCCCTGAAGACTAATAACGTTGAACATTTTAAAAAATGTTATTGGCCATTGTGAAACATTTTTTCTGAAAGATTCTTTTCTTTTTTTTTTTGCTTTCTTTTCTTTTTTTTTTTTTTTTTTTTTTTTTTTTTTTTTTTTTTGCTTTTTATTGCTGCCCCCACAGCATATGGCAGTTCCCAGTCTAGGGGTCCAGTTGGAGCTACAGCTGCTGGCCTACACTAGAGCCACAGCAACGCAGGATCTGAGCCATGTCTATGATCTATACAACAGCTCAGGGCAATGCCAGGTCTTTAACCCACTGAGTGAGGCCAGGGATTGAACCCTCAACCTCATGTCTCCTACTCAGATTCACTTCCAATGTGCCATGACAGGAACTCCTGAAAGATTCTTTTCAAGTGCTTTTGCACAAGTTTAAAGTAGGAATTCTGGTATATATATTCACAATGGAATACTCCTCCACCATAAAAAAACAAAAAAATGATGCCATTTCCAGAAACTTGGATGGAAGTAGAGACTCTCATGCTAAGTGAAGTAAGTCAGAAAGAGAAAGACAAACACCATACGATATCACTTATAGCTGGAATCTAATGTAAGGCACAGATGAGATTTTACAAAGAAAAGAAATTCAAGGACATGAAGAGCAAACTCTGGTCACCAAGGAGTAGGACAGGGGGGAGTGAGATGGACTGGGGGCCTGTGCTTAGTAGAGAAAAGTATTGCATTTGGAGTGGATAAGCAACGAACTATACAGCACACGGAAATATATACAGTCACTTGTAATGGAACATGGTGGAGAGTAATGAGAGAAAAAGAATATATATATATACATATATACATATATATACACACAAACATGTATATGTGTATATATATATGTATGTGTGTCTGAGTAACATTGCTTTAGAGTAGAAATAGAACACAGTAAAACAACTATAACGGAAAAAATAAAATCATAAAAAAATAAATGAAAGCAGAAATTCAAAGTTTCCTATTACTAATTTGAGATACTTGTGTATTCTAGATAGAGGTATTTTGTCACATATATTTTAATTGTATCATAAATAGAAAATATATTTATATAGAAATTTTTTGTATATATGTATGTATCCTATAGAAATTTTTTGTATATATGTATGTATCCAATATAAATTTATGCGTGTATGTATGTCTGCGCACAAACACACACAGACTTCTACTCGTGGGGCAGAGAGGAGAGCAGAAGGGAATGCTGAGGGACACGGCCAGCCTGAGGGAGGGCAGCAAAGATGTCAGCGGAGATGCAGCTGACAGGGAATAATATGATTTTTTCTATATTGAAGAGGAAGAGGGTGCTGTGGGTCTTTTTAAAAAGCTAAGGGAAGAGGGCAGGACGTGTGTGTGTGTGTGAGTGTGTGTGTGTGTGTGTCCGCGCGCGCGCACACAGGAACGTGTGCCTCAATGGGTGTCCGCTGGGAGGGAGGAGGGGGGCCGGGACACGCCTGCGTGTGGCGCCTGCGTGGTGTGCGTTGCGTGCGTGGGTGTTGCGTGCGTGGGGCAGAGGTGAGAGCCTAAGGGTATGCTGAGGAACCCCAGGGCGCCGGAGGGAGTGCAGTAAGGATGTCAGGGGAGCTCCAGCTGACAGGTGACAGTGCGGTGTTTGTTTGTCTTTCGGTTGGTTTTTTGTTTTTTTGTCTGTTTTGCTTTGTTTTTGTGTGTGTGTGGGTGTGCGCGAAGCGGGAGAGGGTGGTGGTGCTACCTTTAAAATCCTGAGGAAACACCTCAGGAAGGAGGGCGACGGGGTGAGTGGTGGGAGGGTGGATGTGGGCTGGAATCCACTGGCTTGTGGGGTGTGCTTGGTGGGGATCGCGCGCGCGTGCCTTAGACAAAAGGGAGAGCCTACAGGAATGCTGAGGGACACCTGGAGCCTAGGGGACTGCAGCAAGGATGTCAGCTGAGCTGCAGCTGAGAGTTCATAGTGCGTTGTTTAAGTTTGTTTGATTTTTTTGAGAAGGTTAGAAGGGTGGAGAGGGTTCCTTTAAAAAGCTAAGGAAAGGAGTTCCCTTCGAGGCACAGTGGTTAACGAATCCGACTAGGAACCAAGAGGTTGCTGGTTAGGTCCCTGCCCTTGCTCAGTGGGTTAAGGATCCTGCGTTGGGGTGAGCTGTGGTGTAGGTTGCAGACGCGGCTGGGATCCAACGTTGCTGGGGTTCTGGCATCGGCCAGTGGCTACAGCTCCGATTGGAACCTAGCCTGGGAACCTCGAGACTCTGCAGCAGCGGCCCAAAGAAATACCAAAAAGGAAAAAAAAAAAAAGCTAAGGAAAGTTGACAGATGGAGGGGGGAGCTTGAAGGGGCAAGTGCTGACAGGGTGGAGGGGGTAGGTGCCCCATTGAGTGTGTCGCGTGAGTGGTGGGTTTCCAGCCTGCGGCAGAGGGGAGAGCAGAAGGGTATGCTGAGGGACCCCTCGAGGCTGAGGGAGTGCAGTAAGGCTGTCAGCGGACCTCAGCTGACAGCTGACAGCGTGGGGGTTTTTTGGTTTGGTTCTCTTGTGGTTTTTTTTTTTTTTTTTTTTGGAGAAGGGGAAGAGGGTGGTGTGGGTCCTTTTATAAAGCTAAGGCAAGATGGCCGGACTGGGGGTGTGTGTGGGGGTGCACGTGTGTGTGAAGGGGCGACTGCTGGGCTGGTCTCGGGGGGCGGGGAGCCTCTTGCGGGTGGCGCCTGCGGGGTGTGCATTGCGTGCGTTGCGTGCGTTGCGTGCGTGGGTGTTGCGCGCGTGGGGCAGAGGCGAGCGCCGAAGGGTATGCTGAGGGACCCCAGGCGCCCGCCAGAGGGAGTGCAGTAAGGCTGTCAGCGGACCTCAGCTGACAGGTAAGCCGGCGGGTATGGAGTTTTTGGCGAAGGGGCGGAGGGTGGGAGAGGGTCCTTTGAGCAACCAGAGGAAAGAGGTCAGGAAAGGGGGGGGGTGAAGGGGTGAGCGCTGGGAGGGTGGAGGGGGGCGGGGCCCGGCGGGCCTGCGTGGTGGGGGTTGGCGTGCGTGCGTGGGGCAGAGAGGAGAGCGGAAGGGATTGCTGAGGGACGCTGGCAGGCGCGGTGGGAGAGAGGTCAGGCTGCCAGTGGAGCTGCAGCTGACAGCTTCCAGGGAGGAGAGTTTTTGAGAAGGGGCAGAGGGTGGAGAGGGTCCCTTGAAAAAGCTGAGGAAAGATGGCAGGAAGGGGGGGTGAAGGGGTGAGGGGTGGGAGGGTGGAGGGGGGCGGGGCCCCGCTTGCCTGGTGGGGCAGAGGGGAGAGCAGAAGGGAATGCTGAGGGACCCCGCGAGCCTGAGGGAGTGCAGTAAGGGTGTCAGGGGAGCTCCAGCTGACAGGTGACAGTGCGGTGTTTGTTTTTTTTTTTTCTTTCGGTTGATTTTTGGGTCTGTTGGTCTGTTGTGCTTTGTGGTGGTGGTGGTTTTGTGCGAAGGGGGAGAGGGTGGTGTTGGTCCCTTTAAAATCCTGAGGAAGCACCTGAGGAAGGAAGGCAAAGGGGTGAGTGCTGGGAGGGTGGATGTTAGCAGGGATCCAGTGGCTTGTGGGGTGTGCGTGGTGGGGAAGGCGCGCGCCTGCCTCAGGCAGAGGTGAGAGCCTATGGGAAAGCGGAGGGACACCTGGAGCCTGAGGGCGTGCAGGAAGGATGTCAGCTGAGTTGTAGCTGAGAGTTAATCGTGCGTTTTGTTGGTTGGTTGGTAGTAGTCTTTTGAGAAGGGGCGGAGGGTGGAGAGGGTTCCTTGAAAAAGCTAAGGAAAGTTGACGCAAGGGGGTGGATGGGGCGGGCGGTGGGCCTGAAGGGGCGAGTGCTGGGAGGGTGGAGGGGGGCGGGGACCCGGCTGAGTGTGTGGCGTGCGTGGTGGGGGTTTGGTCTGTGGGGCAGAGGGGAGAGCTGAGGGGTCTGTATGCTGAGGGACCCCGCGAGCCTGAGGGAGTGCAGTAAGGGTGTCAGGGGAGCTCCAGCTCACAGGTAACAGTGAGGTGTTTTTTTGTCTTTCGTTTGGTTTTTTGTTTTTTTGTCTGTTTTGCTTTGTTTTTTTGTGTGTGTGGGTGTGCGCGAAGGGGGAGAGGGTGGTGTTGGTCCCTTTAAAATTCCGAGGAAACACCTCAGGAAGGAGGGCGACGGGGTGAGTGGTGGGAGGGTGGATGTGGGCTGGAATCCACTGGCTTGTGGTGTGTGCTTGGTGGGGATCGCTGGCGCGCATGCCTTAGAGGGGAGAGCCTACAGGAATGCTGAGGGACACCTGGAGCCTAGGGGACTGCAGCAAGGATGTCAGCTGAGCTGCAGCTGAGAGTTCATAGTGCGTTGTTTTAGTTTGTTTGATTTTTTTGAGAAGGTTAGAAGGGTGGAGAGGGTTCCTTTAAGAACTAAGGAAAGGAGTTCTGGTCGAGGCGCAGTGGTTAAAGAATCAGACTAGGAACCATGAGGTTGCTGGTTTGGTCCCTGCCCTTGCTCAGTTGGTTAAGGATCCGGCGTTGGGGTGAGCTGTGGTGTAGGTTGCAGACGCGGCTGGGATCCCACGTTGCTGTGGCTCTGGCGTAGGCTGGTGGCTACAGCTCGGATTTGACCCCTAGCCTGGGAACCTCCATATGCCATGGGAGTGGCCCAAGAAATAGCTAAAAAGACAAAATAAAATAAAGTAAAATAAAATAAAATAGAACTGGGAGTTCCCTTTGTGACTAAGCAGGTTAAGAAACCATCATAGTGTCCATGAGGATGCAGGTTTGATTCCTAATCTCCTTTAGCAAGTTAGGAATCTGGCATCACCACAAGCTGTGCTACAGTTTGCAGATGTAGCTCAGATCCATTGTTGCCTCGGCTGTGTTGTAGACCCTGGCTGCATCTCTGATTCAACCTGTAGCCCAGGAACTTCCATATGCTGCAGGTCCAGCCAGAAAAAGAAAAAAGAATAAAAGTAGAATTTGTTTCTCACAGTATTGAACATTTTAAACTGCTACTAATTTACCTATTTATGGTGAATTTGTAAGCCATTGTACATGATGGCTTCGGAGTAACTTCGCTACAAAAGCATTCTGTGTTTTATAAAGTCATGTTGAGCACCCAGATGGCGTCCACATCTGCCCATACTGGTTGAAAGTGTACTGCAGGGTTTATATCCCCACAGGGTATAAGTTAACTCCTCAACACCTTATAAAACAGTTTCTGGAGAACACTATATTTTACATGCTCTTTCTCTCTGTATAAAACTTCAATACTGTACAAAAGATGAAATTGTTGAATTTTTCTCCCATTCATTAATGCAATGAATAGGATTTTAGTGCTGACAATCTATCCTAGAGCTATTTTCTGTATTAATTGAATTTTATTGCCTAGCTTGTGTATAAGTCACATCAAATTCTCAGAGAAGTTATAGAGTATGAATGATTCAAATATGATTTTGAAATTTATACTTGTATTTTATCATTTTGATTGGTCCTACATACAAGGTTATTCTGTAAATAGGAGAAATGAAAGAATTTAGTGATTATTTTTCACAAATTCACTCAGTTGAAGTTTATGTTTTGCTGCATAGTTTCAACCTACTTTGCTTTTTAATGTTCCTGAAACAATTAGTTTTATATGTCCAGTTTATATTGTTTGTTCACATGACATGGGTGACTAATCAAATTAAGTAATTCAAGGTGATATAATTTCAATAAATTTGCACCTTTGAGGATAAAGTTGCAAACAAAACCGAAAATCCGTCTAGAGCACCCTGGAAAAAGTCCAGTTGACCGTAGGGAGGAGGCTTATACATTTAAAAATGTGTACATTAAAAAAATTATGTAAATTAAAAATTGTTGTTATCTAATACACAATAAAATATTTTCTCTACCATTTAAATATCCTATAATTATTGATGGTAATGTTGAAAATTAATTCATTTTCCCATGATAAAGTTATTTCACAATACTTTTTACAAAATAAGAGAAAAAATTCAAGCTTAAATTCAAGAAATTACTAATATTACTACTAATGGATATTGTTTTTGGTAAATTTGAAATTTTTATTATGATGCTTTTTCAAAATTTTTTTCCTGCTGTACAGCATGGGGATCAAGTTACTCTTACATGTATACATTTTTTCCCACCCTTTGTTCTGTTGCAATATGAGTATCTAGACATAGTTCTCTTGCTATTTTTAAGTGAAAATTCATGATTTTTCTTTTCAGATATTTAAATCATCTGTTTATAACAGATGGCAAAATGAATTATATAGAAAGTCAGAGCAGTATCTCACTATTCATTTTTGGGGACTTTCTTCTTACCAGAACATATAAATATTGTGCTTTATGTTTTTCTTATTCTGTTGCATTGCCCTGTTGATAGAAAACTTTCTGATTCTTATTACTATTAGATGCAGTCCTCTTTTTCACCAACCCACATACTATTTCCTCTGCCACAGTCCTCAGTCCTCTTCCTTGGACATCTGCTATACCTCTAGCATTACTCCCAAATTCATTGGTGACCTGCTAGTGGAAAGAAAACCATTTCCTATGGTAATTGGATGTTGTAGGTCTTTTCCAAGCATTTCTTTGGAATGATTGAAGTCTTAATTATTACAGTCATGGCCTTTGATAACCATGTTGCCATCTACAGACCTCTCCATTACATGATTATCATGAGCAGGACAAGATGCAATTTCCTAGTCTTAGCTGCTTGGGCTGGTGGAGCTGTTCACTCCTTTTCTCAATTGTCTATGATAATCCAGTTGCCTTTCTGTGGTCCTAATGAGATCAATCACTATTTTTATGACATCTCTCCTTTGCTAAAAGTTGCCTGTCATTATGCTTATCAATTCAGGAATGGTGGCCTCAATGACATGTGTGGTTTTATTTTCTCTTATGTCATTATATTATTCACTTTAAGGAATCACTCAGCTGAAGGAAGATGAAAAGCCCTCTCCATCTGTGGCTCTCATATCACTGTAGTAATTTTATTTTTTGCTGCTTCACTCTTTACCTATCTTAGACCTTGCTCCAGTTTTCCTGAAGATAAAGTATTTGTCCTGTTTTACTCCATCATTGCTCCTATGTTTAACCTCTTAATCTATACACTAGGAAAACTCTGTGAGATAAGTTTGGTGTCAAACATCATAGCTAAACATTTTCATTAAAAGAAGTTTGGAGTCACCTAAATGTGGAGGTAAGGAGCTAACATCTGTCTAACAGATTAATTGGCCATTGTTGTCATTTTATGAATCACATAAAAAAGGCTTTAGTAAATGACACTTGTTCAACCATACAGGAAGTAAATTTGGCATTTAGTTAATTCTCTCAGATTTTAAGATGATGTGAGCAGATTTACATGCATAAAAAACATCTGGCTTACAACAATTAAAGCAATGTTAAATAAGCAAAAAAAGGATGCAGAAGTGAAAATATGAATAATAATTTTTTAAGAATCAGTTACAGGAGTTCCTGTCATGGTGCAGTGGAAACGAATCCCACTAGGAACCACGAGGTTGTGGGTTTGATCCCTGACCTTGCTCAGCGGGTTAAAGATCCAGCATTGCTGTGAGCTGTGGTGTAGGTCACAGACACAGCTTGGATCTGGCATTGCTGTGGCTCTGGCATAGGCCGGCAGCTGTAGCTCCAATTAGACACGTAGCCTGGGAACCTCCATATGCTGTAGGTGTGGCCCCAAAAAGACAAAAAAAAATTAGCTATAGGAGTTCCCTTTGTGCCTCAGCAGAAAGGAGACTGACTAGTATCCATGAGGACATGGGTTCAATCCCTGGCCTCACTCAGTGGGTTAAGGATCCAGTGTTGTGAACTGTGGTATAATGATGCCAAGTGTTAGGGCGAAAAGACTGCTTCTTTTTGATATTTTCTTTTCCTTTTCTTCTAATACCCAACCAACTATTCCAGCAATGCTTGTCCCAAAAAACAGGTAACTTCATACCAATTATGATATTGTAGGTCATCACTTTACTGACGTATCTTCTGAACATTTTGGATCCTGATAATGATCCATACTTGGAATATAAATGACTATGATTGGTTCTCTCTCCTACCTCATCCCTTGTTTTCCTAGAAGCTAATCTAATACTATGAGAGGCTACATTAGTTTTTTTCCTGTTCTTCAGAATTCTGGAAGAGCACAAAGCAGTCAATAGGTGGACTGGAGCTGCAGGTGGAGCCTGAGCCAGAGGCGGCCAGCCCTCCAAGAGCCTGCATGTGTGCAGAGATGAGTCCTATGGCAGTCCACTTCTCCTCCTCTTGCCCTCCCCCAACAGTGGCACTTTGCTTTCCTGTGGGCCCAGACCTCCTCCTGGATTCCCTCAGCTCTGGTGTTCTGCTCCCTAGATCATGACACATTGCTCCCCAGCCCCTCAGGCTGTCTCCACACAGCCATCCATAGTCCTCTCACCAGAAGTGACCTCTGAAGCCTGAGTCTCAGCACACAGTCCCCACCAGAGTTTCTCAGGCTGTGGTTTCTGGGGTGGTATGCAGATGATCTTTGAGGTTCTCACTCTGCTTTTCCCTCCTCAGTCCAGCTGCTGCACTTTTCTCTGTGACTTTGAGGTCCCTCATTCTCAGTTCATCTCCCTGTTGGTTAGGTGGCTTCCCAAGATGTGGGTTCCTTTTCTCTTTCACAGCTCCCTCTCAGAGTTCTAGTCCCATCTTGCTTCCTTCTCTCTCTCTCTCTCTTATTTGCTTTTGTTGTACTGTTATGTGGAGGGTTTATTACCCTTTGAGGAGGTTTAATTTCTTCTGCCAGTGTTCAGTAGGTGTTCTGTGTGAATCATTCTACATGTAGATGTGTTTTTTTGATGTGTTTGTGGGACAAGTTGAGTGAGATGTCTTACTCCTCCACCACCTTCATCATTCTCAATTCATTATATTTCTTGATTGTTTTGATTTAGGATACCCGTTGACTTATCTGTCAACACAACCATATTAGAAACTCCTTGTCAGTTGGGAATATGATCCTTGATTGAGTTTTTCCAACCTCTATGTAGCACTGGTATTTAGCACATCCTCATTATGTATGTGTGTAATTGATAAAATTATTATATGCATTGATGGATGGATGGAATAGATGGATGGATGGATGAGTAAATCCAGCTTTCTGTATTTGGGAAAATAAGTGTAGATTCTACACTTACAGAGCATATGCCACCAGGGAAGTTTGACACTACCCCTAATGGATGGTGACAGTTTCACCAGCTCTCAGAAAATCAGCTAGAAGACACATAAATAAATAAACTGTTTAATATTAGAGTGCTTCATCCTGCGCTGCAGGTCAATGGGAGATCCTGAAAGAGGCGTGCAAAGCACGCGAGACTCTTACATTTTAAAAGTGGGGAACCAGGAGGCACTCTGTTCTGCTGAATAAAAGCCCCTAGGCTTTAGCCCAAAAGACTTATTAGGGAAAGTGATGTGTTTAGATTAGTGAGCAAGAGTAGGCACAGGGAGTATCAAAGCTATCTCTTAGTGAGATTTAGGGAGGCTAATAGCAATAAAAGTCACAGGTGTATACATATAGGATATAGTACAGCTGCCTAAAGAACAATATAGTTAACATATAAGCCCCTCATTTTATTTTGACAGGAGACCCTGCATTTTAGAACACTGTGTCAGCAGACATGCTTATCTGCCTTTTGCCATCACAAGCATTCCTTGATTTATCATGCTTTTGCATGTACCAAGTTTGCTTTCTGAGAGTTCTGCAGTTCAGTGGTCTCCAACATTAGAGCAGAGTGAAGTTGCAACACATTGCTTCTCTTTGGTCTAGATTGAGTACCATAATAGATCCTCTACTTTTGCACTGGCAGTGGATGTATGTGAAAACCAAACAAGTTTAGGAGAGTACAAATTAGTAATTATTTGCACAAATGTTATTGACATAATCTTTGAGGCTTTATCTTCAGGAAGCAGTGAACAATTGAACTTTGTATTCTGTAAATTAGCAATGCAAAATAATTGAAGTATAAACTCTTCTTTCTCTGGGATAAATTTTGATGCTTCAATCATGAGGCATTTTCTGTGGTTGCTTTTATTCATTTATTGAATTTGACCACTCCCAGGGCATGCAAAATTCTGGGGTTAGTAATCAAACCTGTTTCACAGCAGTGACCTGAGCCATAGAAGTGGCAACACTGGATCCTTAACCTACTGAGCCACTAGGGAACTCTTCTGTGGTTAATCCTTGAGACTTCATTCTTTTTCATTTCATCTTGAGAAGCTTGAAGGAATAGATCATATACATATGAATAGATAATATTGTGCATGTTGTAGTAATTCTGAAACTATAAAAAACTGGATTTGTTACAGAATTATAATTCTGTAATTGAAGACCATAAAATATTGCACATTGAAAGGATTATTTTGAAGTGTAAATAAACAAGTATATGTAAAGCTACTAGTATATGCATAATTTGAGAATTACTTGATCTAAAATGTATACATATATATAAATGTGTAATTGTCCTAGGCGAGATATAAAGCTTTTTCCTGTCACATTGCAATTACATATAATTGATTGCTATTTTACCATTATTGTATTACTATTTGATTTTAAGATAATAGTGTTTGATTTCCTGGAAGAAATTAGAAACTTTAAAAATATCAGGGAAGCATCCCAGATGTTCTTAGATGTTGTCAGAGAGCAAAAATCTCTGGAACAGGAGTTCCCGTTGTGGTGCAGTGGTTAACAAATCCGACTTAGGAACCATGAGGTTGCAGGTTTGATCCCTGGCCTTGCTAAGTGGGTTGAGGATCTGGCATTCTTGCCATGAGCTGTGGTGTAGGTTGCACACACGGCTCGGATCCCACGTTGCAGTGGCTCTGGTTTGGGCCGGTGGCTGCAGCTCCGATTGGACCACTAGCCTTGGAATTTCCATATGCCGTGGGAGTGGCCCTAGAAAAGACAAAAAATTAAAAAATAATAATAATAAATAAAATCTCTGGAACATAATACGCATCCAATGCCCTTCATCATGTGAAAACATTTGCCCTCTATGAAAACATTGTCAGAGTACAGAGTACAATGCCACTCACTTATTATTTTTGAGTGTTTTCTGAAATGGATGGGTTATTATGCATAGTTCTTTTACTTTCAGTGTACTCTTCTGTTGAAAAACATTGACAGTTATCATAGGATGAGCAGATTTTTTTCTAATCATCCATCGTGTTAATGGGACATAAGGTTGTATAACAAAACATACCGATTTCCTTATAGGAACCTATCAAATTTAAGTCTTAAATAAATCTAATTAAATGTGATCATTACAAATATTCTACTTTATTCTAAGTTATTTTTAATTGTGTCCTACTTTATAAAATATATGTATATATATTTACATATATATACACAAATTTTATGTGTCAAAATTACATTAACTCTGTGTTTACATTATCAAAGTGAATTTTAGAAATTGGGTAAATAATGCTGAACGAAATAAATAAAATCATATCTGAGTTGTTCTTACCAAATTATTATTCTGATGTATGTTCAGGCAGTGACCCCATTCTTATGGGTTTCATTTGCATTATGGAAAATTTGCTTCCAAGGGGACCTCTGGCAATACTTTTATTTTCTCTTTAGGACCACACCTGCAGTATGTGGAATTTCCCATGCTATTGGTGTTGAATCAGAGCTGTGGTTTCTGGTCTACACCACAGCCACAGCAACTCAGGATCTAAGCCATGTCTGTGACCTACAACACAGCTCATGGCAACACCAGATCCTTAAGCCACTAAGTAAGGCCAGGGATTGAACCCATTACCTCCTGGATCCCAGTTGGTTTCATTTCAGCTAAGCCACAATGAGAACTCCTGAATACATTTTGATTAGCATAAATAGGATGGTACTACTAGCATCCAGTGAGTAGAGACCAGGGAGGCAGCCAACCACTCTAAAATGTAAGGAATATGAGTTCCCTAGTGGCTCAACAGGTTAGAGATCTGGCATTTCACTGTGGTGAGGATTTGATCTCCCGCCCAGGAATTTTGCATACCAAGATGTGGCAAATTGAAACGAAATGTTTTTCTAATTTACAGGGTGGAGCTTTTCTCTTCGTCTTCTCCCAACAAGAGTACTGGCAAAAAAATCAGTAGTGCTGCTTTTAGAAATTCTGAGCTAGATAAAGTCGTAACAGTTTTATAGTTTGCAAATACATTGTAGTTTACTTATTTTATAGGCTTCTTTTTAGAAGTTTAATATCTTTCAATACTTTTTTTTCTTTTACAGCCACCACATGGCATATGGAATTCCTGGGTCAGGGATCAGATCCAAGCCACCGTTATTAGGACCTACACCACAACTGTCATAACACTGGATCCTTTCACCCACTGTGTCATACTTGAGACCTGGCTCTGCAGAGATGCCTCTGATCCCTTTGCACCACAGCAGGAACTCCAAATCCTAGAGCATTTTTATACATTGGGGAATAAATTTGTAAAACCATGTAATAGAACACATGCATATTTAATTAGAACAAATAGCAATGTATCAGTTATAAATTATAGCGTGTCCTGTATACCATACTTAAAAAAGAGTTTGCAGCCAAATAAAAGAAAGTATGGATTCTCAAACAATATTCTCTCTGACTCTCTTGCCTTATGCTATTAAAGTGGAAAACATTATTTTGTGTGTTTCAAGAAAATATTTTTGTTTATTTCTGAGAAAACAAAATTTACTCATTGACATACTCCTTGGGAATTAAATATTTACTTAATCCTTTAAATATGAAAAAAAAATTTGTCTGATGTTACTAGAAAATTTGGTATTTTTTTAAACTCGTGCCATCAAACTCCTTTGCCCCTGACCTCCAGAGCTCAGTGTAAGGACAAGCAAGATGTAGAATCAGCACATTATTGCTGACCTGAATTAGACATGTTTGTTAATACGTAGGTATTTTTACAGAGGGAATGTAGGTTTTACTTTTTTAGTTTGTATGTTGTATTACTTCCTTATGACTGAAATGTAATAAGGTTTTTTGACATTCTCTCACACCATAGATAAGATAAAAATAAAGCTAATTGGAATTCCCATTGTGGTTCAGTGAGTTAACAACACAACATAGTGTCCTTGAGGTTGCAGGTTTGATCCCTGGCCTCACTCAGTGGATTACGGATCTGACTAGCCAGGGAACTTCCAAATGCTGCAGCCGAGAAAGAAAAACAACAACAAAACCCTAGGATTTTGCCACAGTACATACTTTTTCCTACTGAGATAAAATATTTTATGCACTACAGAAATCGTTTTTGTTTCTTGTGTTCTTGAGCAAACTGAAGGAAAATGACCTGACACCAACTTCAAGCACCTTCCCACCTCAGAGAGACAGAAGAGGTATCAGGTGTACTGTTCTTATCACTCATCCCATTCTGAAGTGAATCTTGCTGCGTCAGCCTTGTTATTGAGAAGTAAGATATATCGCTTTTTTAATAGTATTAGAGAAGCAATGATCCTTCCTCCTTTAGCAGATTGGAAAATGGGTTCCAATAGCCATATGCCCTGGCTAAACCCTGGGTTCTAACTTTTTTTCTGCAAACTCATAATTCTTTAGTTGGGAGGACACCAGCTCCTCCTACAGCTTGACATTGAGAGTGAAAAATAAGACTTATCATTGAGACCATGCAAGAGGACAGAATACTGGCATTGACACAAAAGGACATCACCACATCTCTGGATGAGCAAAGGCTAAGGGCCTAGTCTTGGAGCTGTAAACAATGCCAGGACATGTGACCTAGCTGCCACTTCAGCATCTATTCTGATTGTTTGTCACTCTGTTACAAAACTTAGTAGGTAAAACTTAGTAGGTAAAAACAACAACCATTCATTTATCTAACTAACTTACAAAACTTAGTTTGTCACTTTGTTTGTCACTCTGTTACAAAACTTAGTAGGTAAAAACAACAACCATTCATTTATCTCAGGAATCTGCCATGTGGGTAGAACTGGATAGAGATGAAGTCTCTGCTCTCTAATGTCTAGTATGTCATTTAGGAGCACTTGAATAGCTCAGATTGGATGGAGCTTGGCTGAGCATCTCCTTTTCAGAGCATTTCCCTGTAAACTTTTAAGGTGTTTTCTTCAACAAGATGGCCTCAGAGTAGTTCATGAGCATATGACCCAAAAGACCAAGGTTGATGCTGCTGGCTTCTCATGTTATAGCCTTGGAAATTCCATAGAATTATTCCTGTGGTCTCCTATGGAGAAGCAAATCACTAAAGCCACCAGGATTCAAGAAGAAGAGTGTCAATGATTTTATAGCCACATTTAATCCATGATAGCACTCTATTGTCATTTAATCTCTTTTTTTTTCTTTTTATGGCTGCACTTGCAGCATAAGGAAATTCGCAGGCTAGGGGTCAAATCAGAGCTGCAGCTAGAGCCTACACCACAGCCATGGCAACAGTAGATCTGAGCCATATCTGCAACACACACCAAAGCTTGTGGCAATACTGGATCCTTAACACTGAGCAAGGCCAGGGGTAAAACCCACATCCTTACTGAGACTATGTTGGGTTCTTAATGTGCTGAGCCACAATGGGAACTCCATAATTTATCCTCTCAACCTCTCAACTCTATGTTTTTCATAGCAGTTTACAAAAAAGCAACCAGGAGGGATTTGTTTTGGATAAGTTAGCCCCTAATTCATATTCCTCCATTTTCATCCAGTGGTGTTTTCCATGGTTTATAGCTTACTATGTCAGTGATCCATACACTTACAGATAAAAATGACTGTAAGCCTAAAATGAGACATTGCACAGGGACACAGGTATGTATATTTAGAACAGTACACATATATGTTTGTCTATGTATAGAAAAAGAATTTGTTGCAACACTTGAAGCCCTCCAGCAACCAGGGGCCAATCCATCAGAAAATCCTCCAGGAAAAGATGTCAAAGGATGTGCAGTCAGGAACTTTCCCAGTGCAGGAGACTGTTGATCCTATATACATCGTGATGTGTCAGCCAGAATGCATATACCTCCTTGGCTCCATAGCAGAATAGTTTTGAAGTATAAAAATGTCGAGGCCAAGCATTCTAGGCTAATTGACATGCCCCCAAGAACTGGATGGTCTTCCTGACAGACCCAATTTTTTTTCAGCTCAGGTACCTCCCTCCCAGTAAAATGACTCAACCATAGAAAAGAATGAAATAATGGCATTTGCAGCAATATGGATGGAACTAGAGATTATCATACTAGGTAAAATACATCAGGAAGAGAAAGAAAATACCATATATTATTTACAAGTGGCATCTAAAATATGACACAATTTTACTTATCTATGAAACAGAAACAGACGCACAGACATAGAGAACAAACTTGTGGTTGCCAAGGAGGTGGAGGGTAGAGAGGGATGGATTGAGAGTTGGGATTAGCAGGTGCAAACTGTTATGTATAGGATGGATAATCAACAAAATCTTATTCTATAGTATAAAAACCTTATTCAGTATCCCCAGATAAACCATAATGGAAAAGAATATAAAAGTAACTTGTATGTATGTATAACTGAATCACTATACTATACATCAGGAATTGACATGACATTATAAATCAACTATACTTCCATTGAAAAATAAAATCAGTTTGAGTTATAGGTAGATAATTTGTATGTCATAGTACTTACAAAATTCTGCCCATTAGTGTTGAAGCCAAAGTATGACTATGATGTTGGAAAGACCTGGAAAAATGAGCATGGTTGAATCACCAACTCCAGAGTACCAGCTATGTCCACATGTGGCTAATAAGGATAGACATTTGCTCACATGTGGAGACTAGCCTTATAGGAATATGTCCACCAGTGAAGGCATCACATGAGTCAACCAGGCCCGGGCTGTTACTTCTATCATGGATGTAAATATTGCAGGATAGGACTGAAAACTGGCTACAGTGTCAGGACCTGCATCATTGCTCAGAAGCCCCTACCAGTGACCAGGTTCTCTATTTTAACTTAGATGGCTGTGGTAGGCAGAATGGTGCCCAAAGTTCCCACCTCAACATTTATAAATGAGGAAACATCAGCCTTTCCCCAGACCTAACCAAGATCGAGGATCTATGGTCCAAACCTTTTTCTTGCAAATACATGAGTTTGGTCAACATTAGTCTTCATGGTTAAGGCATGGATCAGTTGGGAATGGAGTCCAACTGATGAGGCTGAAGCTTTATGACATGTCAGACCCTGTGGCCTGACCACTGCTTCAAAACCTCAGTGTTTTCCTTCCATTTAGTGTTTTTTGGGGAGTTTATATTTCAATAAAGTTAATTATATGCTATACAGTCCTGTCTGAAATGAACCATTCAGGGTTAAAAATAAATGGATTTTACTACTGAATTTATAAAACATTTAGCTTTGTAAGAAAATTTTTTATCATTTTCATTAGTTATTACGTAGCTTTCAAGGATAATAAAGCTGTTTTGAGATTTCAAATGTGAGAAATGTATGGCAAGGGTATAAAAAGTACATCAGTCAAGGTGCAACTTAAATGTTAATATAAACATACTCTATAATCCAGATCTATTTAACATGAACATTAGCGCCCTTTTTGTTGTTAATTTCACCTGTACAGTACAGCCTGAATGTTGGACAGTGGTTCTCAACTGTGGGTGATACTGTTCTCCAGGTCACACTTGGCATCCATTGTCACTGCCATGTAGGGAGGGGTGCCAGTGGTATTTGGGGATAGAATGCAGTGATGCTGCAGTCCTACAGTGCAATAGATGGCCCCCAACAAAGATTTCTCCAGCCAAAACATGGGCACTTCCAGTTTTTCTCCAGCCCAAGCATAGCATCTATCACAGAGTATGACCTATATGAGCCAAGCTGTGTTTTACAGATTTCTGGTCTGTCCTCAGGAATTCTGAATACAGATTTGCTAATCTACAAAGGCTGTTTCAATGACAACGTAATGAATGTGTACCAAAAGCAATGTTTCTAGAATGATTAAACCACAGAATTAACTTACAATGACAGAAATCAGGATATATACAATTTAATGCCTTTGAATATGTTCAACTATATTATCTTCTAATATAGAAAGTTAATTTGACCTGTGTTGACGTGGAAAAGAAAATATATTCCATTGTTCATTTTTCTGGATTATGAAAAAATTTAAAGATATGCCAAGTACCAGGAAAATAGTAAAAGGCACTACAAGTCTTCTAAAAATGTTTATAATATATCAAAAATGAAGAGTCTCACTTATCCAAATTTGTCATGACCATTTGTTTATTTAGATAGGTTAAATTAAGTTTATTTATTCTTTTTTAATAATCATTTCTCAGATTTTTTTTTTTCAAATAGCAGTGCACATATATGGGGAGTAGAATAAAAAATGAAGAATTCTCTTCCATACCAATTCTGGTTGTAAAATGTCAGTATTTCCAATGAGAGTACAATGGGGAAACACATTTTAAAAATTCATTTTAAGCTTACCAAGTAGAGGAATTCTTCAGTACTTTACAGTCATTCATCTCCACGTTTACATTCTTTGTATTTTCTTGTGGTCAATAAACTGATTCAAATGACTTAACTTATCCCACCATTGAAAGAGAAAAGTCTCTGCAATTATTTGAAGCCAAAATGACTTAACTTATCCCACCATTGAAAGAGAAAAGTCTCTGCAATTATTTGAAGCCACAGGGTTATCTTAATTTCACCAGTGGCTGCCTTTTTCAGAAGTTCCTTTAGTTCTTCCTTTGATACATAATGATAGCTTTAGTCTCAATGGGCTCTGGATTCAAGGTTACATTCTTTCCTCACCAATTTCATGTTCTCCCCAGATATCATCAGATTGATCCTTAAAGTGCATTTGTGTCAGGTAATTACTTTCTTCTGGAAGAACCTCTTCCACAGGAATTCCCAGTTCAGGCCTCTGTGCTGCTCTTCTAACTTCACTTGTGTCATTTTTTTCATGCTCTTTTGGGATACTTAATGGATGACTAAAACAAGTATCAGTGAAACAGTATGGAAAAATAATTTTAGAATCTGATCGCTATTGTAGCACAAGTTCATTTTCAATGTTGAGTAATAGGAAGACACTAAAACCCTGATGCAGTTATCCTTTCTCAATGTTCTCCTTCAGGTGACAGTTCTTGATCTCCACCCTGATCCTGCAATCTTTCTTGTCCATGAGGATGCACATCTCCATCAGCAGCTGCACCTGCTTTGCATCCAGGTGGTCTCTGTTTATCTCAGGCATTGTGGGCAAACTTGCACACAGTCCTGGAGACCTGGATCCAGAAACTGCAGGAGAAGACTGCTACCATGTTTCCCCCATGGTCAGAGCGCCCTGCCCCTTCTGGCCCACAGGACAGCCTCCTCAATGCAAAGCTCAGGCCCTAGGGTTTCTTCCTCAAACAGGTAAGGTGAAGAACTCCCTGACCAACAGGCAGTGGGCCCGCCCCCTCAGCGTGCCAAGCGCCCAATGCTAAGCCCAGGACACACATCTGCCCCCAGACCTTGGCCTCTGAACCTCAGCCACCGGCTGTCCCATAATTGTCACGACTACTATCTCTTTCTACCTAAAACTGTAAAGATATAAAAAAATAAAGAATACAAATGTAAAAAAAGTAATGTGTAAAATATAAAGAATAGTATGAAATATCATGTTAAGTTTTTTTAACTAATAGTTAACACTTTTTTTTTAAGTGCTGCACCAGCAGCATATGGAAGTTCCCAGTTTAGGGGTCCAATTGGTGTGGCAGCTGCCAACCTACACCGCAGCCATAGCAAAATGATCCAAGCTATGTCAGTAACCAACACCACAGCTCTGGCAATGCTGGATTCTTACTTAACCTGAGCAAGGCCAGGGTTCAAACCTGCATCTTTGTGTATACTAGCAAGATTCATAACCCGCTAAGACACAAGGGGAAGCCCTGGTAACTAACTTTTTTTTTAAGTGCAGCATATAAGACATTCTATTAGTCACTGCTAAACATAGAAAGATCTTCACCTATGGGAATTTGATAAAAGACTTGTACAATGAGGTAGAATGTGGGGACCTGTATCTAGAAAATTGCGTTAAAGAATATCTTTTTCTAGATGGTAGAGTTTACTAAGCATAGGTCTAGAGGATAAAAAAAGGCAAGGTGTATTCTAAGAATGACATACTAGTAATTCCTCTTAAAAGTTTTCAATTTCCAATCAGGCTTGAGTAGTAAATCATTCTTTACATAATTAAACTTGGCACTAATGAAAATTACAAAAGTTTTGTCCTCCATTAAAACATTTTTAGCATTTAATATCCATTATTTTTAGTATAATTGCTGTATATAAAATGAAATCAAAGAGAACATAATGGTGGGCTTGTCTGAACACAACATCACATTGCTCTATTTTTCAGAGAGACACATATGCAAATTATAGAGTGTCTATCTTCTATTTTATAGATTAATTTTCCTGGTTCTTTTTCCTGGATCAAGTTTAAAGCTCATAAGACAGTCTGTTCTTCAAGTGCGGATGGGGAAACAGGTTTCCTGAGGCCTAACAGATGTGTAGGTTTTCTTTCCTCTGTGATGTAGTGACTCAGAGTGTAGATGCTGGAGTCAGATAACCCAACCGAGTAGCAGTTCTGCTACTGACTAGATAATCTCTTAAGTGTACCTATGAAATGGGAACCAATGATACTATTATTTATTTCATACAATATCTGTGAACATTAAATGAAATATTAGTCATAAAAGGTAACCTACTATATAATTTCATTTATATGAAATATCCAGAATGGAGAAATCCATGGAAATAGGTGGGATTGGTGATTACCAGGGAACAGGGAGAGAAAGGGATGGAGAAGACTTGTTTAATGGGTATGAAGTTTTATTTTCGGGTGATGAAAGTGTTTTGCAACCAGAGAGAGGTAGTGATTGAACAACATTGTGAATGAGTGGAATGTCACTGAAGCATTCACTTTAAAATAACTTATTTTACGTAACATGAACTTCACCTCCATAAAAAACCTAGTTCTAAGTAGAAAATACATATATATACATATTTCATATCTATATATGAAGTTTGTAATGTCATTCCAGGTTGCTGTTGTCTTAAATACATGTGGAGACTCCTTTCTTCTTTCCTTCCGTCCTTCCTTCCTTCCCCCCTTTCTTCCTTTTCTTTCTGTCTCTCTGTTTCTTGTTCTTATTTAGTATTAGATTTCATGTGGGCACAACTATAAATTTTTAAATCCAGTATCACTAGAGTTTTGTGAATGATAGTTGGGAATCTGGATATAAGTTTTATACTGATAAGCCAAAAGGAAGGCACACAAGTTAATTAATTCTCATCTCTCTCTCTCTGTTTGTGTTTGTGGGTCTGTATAATCACTCAAAAACTTTAAAGTGAATGATTACTAGAGTTTTGGTAGTATGATGTCATGCATTAATTTATATCAATTTCATAACAATGTGGTCAATAAAGCATGTATAAATGTTACCATTCTATAGGAATGGAAACATCAGCTGTTTTAGAACATTCAAACACTGTCTGAGTAGTGTCCATGTCATTGGAACACATTTCTTTAGTTCCTGACAACTGCATGTGTTCTCTGTGTTGTGCCTTCCTTCATCCCAAGATATTTTAGAGAACACATGTTTTCAAAATGTTATTCATAAAAGAAAGTATACTTTATCACAGTGAGAGCAGGTACAGTTGCTGAGAGGACCTGTAGTTCTGATTACTTTCAGTCTCAAGAGAACAGAAAAGATGTTCCTGATCCAACCTGTGGACATCTGAGATGCACATCTATGTAGGAACTACTGCTTTATCCTCAAAAGAAAAAAATCAAAGATAATAAAATCTCTACTCTCAATAAATCTTTAAGAATTGTGGAAAACCTTGTCTTCTCTGAATATTCTGATTATTCTGTATTTTGCTTAATTGTGAGTGTTGAGGAAGTAGTGACAGAGCGTTCTTTAAAATTTTTGACATTTCCTGCTGTTTCCATACTAAGAGCATCTATTACCATCTGTATGATTTGTCTTATTCCCAGACAGAAAACAATTTCCTAACCTGTGTTTATCTTTCAAATGCCTTTTTCTCCTTTTGTGGAAAGAAGGCATTGTTAATAATACTATGTTCAGTATTTTCCTGTGTGTGTATGTTTGTGGCATTACATATTTGGTTTATATAGTCACTTAACACCCTGTGCATATGTATGGAAAATTGGAGCTATTTTATGGAAAGTGGAATATCTCAGAATTGCAATCTATTTGTCTATAATACAAGGAAAATCATTTCTTCCTTAATTAGCCTATAAGTGCGGTTTCTTATATGTGGAATCTTTACAAAAGGATACAAATGAACTTATTTGCAAAACAGAAACAGACTCACAGACTTTGAAAAACTTCTGGTTATCAAAGGGAGCAGGTTGAGGGGGGGATGGACTGGGTGTGTTTGGATTGGCATATGCACACTCTTGTATATGGAATGATTGGCCAGTGGGGAACCTGCTGTATGTCACAGAGAATTCAACTCAATATTCTGTGATAATGTGGGGAAAGAATCTAAAGAGAATGGATGTGGGTACCTGTATAATGAATCACTTTTTGCTACTGTTGCAGAAACCAGGGCAGCGGAAAGAGGCAAGCTGCACTTGGAGATGCAGAATAGCCAGGCTTTTTCAGCACAGGATGCTGGCTCAGAAAAGTGGCCTCTAGAGTCTGAGCCCCAGGTCTTTGTTCTGGGTAGCTTTTATACCATACAGACTTTACAGACTTCCAGGTCTTGTTTTTCCTGCCCAAGCAGTCTGGCCCTCCCCCTTTCCTGAGCAGACAGTGTTCCTAAGAAGCTGAGTAAACAGGGTTACAAAAGTGAAACTGACAAGGAATGCTGGGTAAGCAGCTCTGCTATCAAGGACATAAGGTACATAGTTGCTACAAGATTACAAGAAGGGTGGTATGTGGACAGCAGAGGCAGCTGACAGGCACTTAGCTGCTTCTTCAGCCAGGAGGTTGTTTCTTTAGTTACAACTCTTACTTCATTCCCACAGAAATTATCACACCATTGTAAATCAACTATACTTCAATAAAAAGAATTTTTCTTTCTCTCTTTTTCTTTCTTCTTCTTTCTCTTTTTCTTTCTCTTTCTTTCGTTTTTTTTTTTTTTTTTTTTTTTTTTTGTCTTTTTAGGCCACACCTGCAGCATATGGAACTTCCCAGCCTAGGGCTCAAATCAGAACTGTAGCTGCCGGCCTACCCAATAGCCACAGCAATGCCAGATCTGAACTGCGTGTTTGACCTACACCACGGCTCACTGAAATGCTGCATCCTTAACCCACTGAGTGAAGCCAGGGATTGAACTCACATCCTCATGGATACTAGTCAGGTTCGTTACTGCTGAGCCACAACTGGAACTCCCCTCATGCATTTATCTTGTTTCTACTTTCTTCACGCCCACCCTTTAAACTGGATCCCAGAATGACTCACAAGAAGTTGAAGATCTCCAATGATGGATTGCAGATGGAGAAAGATGAAAGCTCTCTGAAGAACAGCCATACCTCAGAGAGGTTTAGTGGCACAGGGTGCTATGGGGCAGCAGGAAATATATTCATGGCAGTGGCTGCCACTATTGGGAGGTGGTCATGGGTTCCTCCACATGGTAAGTATACCCCGCTTTTCTTTTCTCTCTCCTGTTGTCAGTGTCTTGGGCAATTCAGTTCTATAGCACAAACATAATACCAGTAAGTCAGGGTTAAAAGGTATGTATGTGATGGAAACCACTTCTAGAAAAATTTGCCAGCTTTTAAAAGTAAAATCTTGGAAAATATACTGAGCTAGGACTTGAAAATTGCAACACTCTAATTGCTAACTTTTTTAAAGCTCTAGTGTTGTCAGTATCTAGCTATTTAAGGAAGAAGCATGTATTCTATTTCTTATATATATGGTGTCTAGCACAACTCAGATCACTAATAAATGTTTATTCTTTTCTTTTGTTCACTGTCTCACAGGTATGCAATTGGAATTGCCTACAAATCAGCTCCTAAGAATGAATGGATTGGCAAGAATGCCTCCTCGTGGGTCTTCTCCTGATTCAATAGTAACTTCATAGTGAACATAACAGTAAGCAAATGCTGGTGGATGTACACCCACAGTTGAAACGTCTGGGTATCCTTTGGATTATGATTCTTTCTACATATTCTATGGTCAATATTTAAATAAAAGTAGTTTGGTTGCATCTAAATACAAATGATTATATGGTGCTCACTGGCAATTATTCTGTTAAAATTGTAACTGTAATGTGATCACATTTCCAGGATTAAGCTATTCTATTTCTTTTTTCCCTCTAAATTGTTAACACAAATTATGTAAACTGGATTAAACACTTAGGAAAGTAAAAATATCCTTGCTGTTTCATTTGCTCAACTTATGCAACCAAGTAAGAATGATAATGGCAAACCTGATTCTGTGGGACTCCATGAGTAACTGCCAGAACTTTCTGATTGGCAACAGCAAGGGTCATCGACCAAAAACTGCAACTTACAAGTTGTGTCGTAGGCTGGCTGCTCTGATTGGACCCCCTAGCCTGGTAACTTCCATATGCCACAGGTGTGGCCATAAATAAATGAAAGCAAAACCAAAGCAGAAAACCTCATGAAAGGAGTTTCTGTAGGGTGCAGTGGGTTAAGAATCCTACTGCAGTGGTTTGGGGCATGTCACTGCAGAGGTGCAGGTTCTCCCTGCCTGGCACAGTGGGTTAAATGGTTCTGCATTTTGGCAGCTGTGGCTTGAATTCAATCTCTGTACAAGGAACTTTTATATACCCCTAAATAAATAAATATATTTTAAGATAAAATAAAACCGCCTGAAAGACTGCATCTCTGCACACTCAAGTATTGGGGAGAGCACTTGTCAGGTGAAGTGAGGGAAAAGATAAGCCCTGGCCAGTGGAAGTGCTGCTCAGGTGCCTGATTTCAGGAGAGCACAGCGGGGCACACTTCCCTGACTCTTGAGTACTCTTCACAGGTGTATGGGCACTGAGAGCTATGCCAGCACCTCAGTCAGCCTTCTGGTGTGGTAGCCTTCCTGCCTGCCAGGTGGGCACTGCTCCAGCAAGGAGGGCCTTCCCCCTGCCCAAAGACCCTGAAGGACTTTAAGAGGAACAGGCTCTTTTAGAGTAAAATCTGTTTCCACTATTAGTGGGTTTGGAAGGGCTGGTTCATTTAGAGAGTGTTAGGCACCCAGCATGGCACTGAGAACATAGTAGGTGCTTAATAAATGTAAAGGAGTGACACTTAGAGTGTCACAGTGTACTGGGTGCAGGGTGGCAGGAGCAACACACAGGCCTGATGTGGCTGAGGGTTCACGAGAGGCAGCGCAGGACCCACTGGGGACAGGGTGTGAGGATGGCCACCTGCACCACACGGGAGCTCTGGAAGTTGGCCTGGAAGAAACTCTTTGCAAGCACTAGTGCACCCTTGAAAAAATGTACTTTTATCCCCAGGCACTGGTATTCCCCTGGCAAGCCCTGGTATCTGCAGCTTCCCCATAGCCATAGGTAGATTTGAATCCAGGTGGGGCTTTTCCATGAGGGCACATGCTGCAGGAGGCTGGCTGTGCTCCTGGGCCTTGGGATTGAGGGCATCCAGGAGGCAGCTCTTTTGCAGCCATGCAGGACCTCCAAGCTCTCAGTTTCCTAAAGGCCCACATTTGTAGATGTTGCTTTTGTCAAGGAGGCTCTAAATAGAAAACTCGTCTTGAGCTTACAGCTCAGCCTGGCCTACTTCTGCCTCAGAACTGCTGGCTTGGTTGCTGGGTCTCTGCTGTAGGGGCTGGTTTTATAAACACAAGTCTTTGGACTATGAGTCACTCTTTCCCATCTGTTCTGTTGTTTGAGGACATGGTCATGCAGTCAGCCCTGGAGCACCAGGAGTTTGTGTGCTCAGAGGACTGCCTCCATGATGGGACACTGGGGCAACTGTTTGCCTGAAGACTTGGTTGAAAGAGGTCTAAGAGTTCCTGTTGTGGCTCAGAGGTTTACAAACCTGACTAGTATCCATGAGGATATGGGATTGATCCCTGGACTCACTCAGTGGGTTAAGGATCTGGCACTGCTGTGAGCTCTGATGTAGGTTGCAGATATGGCTCAGAGCTGGCATTGCTGTGGCTGAGGTATAGGCCGGCAGCTTCAGCTCCCATTTGACCCCTAACCTGGGAACTTCCATATGCGGCAGATATGCTCTAAAAGCAAATAAAGTAAAATTAATTGAGACAGTCTAGAATGCAGGCTTACAATCCAACCACCTCTTTTATTCCTCAGGTCATCATAATTCTGTGTCCACCAGTGGGAAGTTAAAAATCAATGAAGATAATCCATGCTCCTGGGATGGAAAAACAAATATTGTAAAAATGGCCATTCTACCCAAAGCAATCTACAGATTCAATGCAATCCCTATCAAATTACCCATGACATGTTTCATTTCACAGAACTAGAACAAACAATCCAAAAATTTATATGGAACCACAAAAGCCCCAGAATTGCCAAAGCAATCCTGAGGAACAGAAGCCAAGCAGGAGGCATAACTCTCCCAGACTTCAGGCAACATTACAAAGCCAAAGTCATCAAGACAGTGTGGTACTGGTACCAAAACAGACAGACCAATGGAACAGAATAGAGAACCCAGAAATAAACCCACACGCCTATGGTCAATTAATCTTTGACAAGGGAAGCAAGAACATAAAATGGGAAGAAGACCATCTTTTCAGCAAGCATTGCTGGGAAACCTGGGCAGCTACATGCAAATCAATGAAACTAGAACATACCCTCACACCATGCATGAAAATAAACTCAAAATGGATTAAAGACTTATATTTAAGACACCATCAAACTCTGGGAAGAGAACATAGGCAAAACATTCTCTGATATCAAACTTACAAATGTTTTCTCAGGTCAGAGTCTCCCAAAGCAACAGAAATAAAAGCAAAAATAAACCAACGGGAGCTAATCAAAAGGGCAAGCTTTTATACAGCAAAGGAAACCAAAAAGAAAACAGACAATTTACAGAATGGGAGAGAAATAGTTTCACATGATACAACTGACAAGAGCTTAATCCCTAGAATATACAAGCAACTTATAAAATTCAACAGCAAAAAATCCAACAGCCCAATTTAAAAATGGGCAAAATATCTGAATAGACATTTTCCAAGGAAGATGTACAAATGGCCAATAAGCACAGGAAAAAATGCACATCACTGATTATTATAGAAATGCAAATCAAAGCTACTATAAGATACTACGTCACACCAGTCAGAATGGCCATCATTAAGAAGTCCACAAATACCAAATGCTGGAGGGGGTGTGGAGAAAAGGGAACCCTCCTGCACTGTTGGTGGGAATGTAAGCCTGAACAACCACTATGGAGAACAGGATGGATGTACCTTAGAAATCTATACATAGAACTACCATATGACCCAGCAATCCCACTTGGGCATACATCCAGACAAAACTTTCCTTGAAAAAGACACATGCACCTGCCCTGAGATTGTCTAGTCAGCCATGTCCTCTTCAAATGGGGAGTTTGATTCTTCTCTCCCAGTTTGTCTGTTTTTCTTGCTTTTGGAAGCAGCTGGGGTTCTTGGGGCTGCTGTGCAGGGGGAGCAGACTTGCTGGGTCATGTCCACTCCAGGGAAAGGTTGGGGCCAGGGTTGGGACCTGCCAAACTTCCATCCAAAGAGAACACAGATGTGGCATCGTGTCACCTGCAACACAGGGCTGGTCCTTTTCTGCAGTGATCATGGTGTGGCTGGCTCCCCAGATAGGAAGAGATGGTGCCACTGTATGGGCACTACAGGACCAGATTACACAGCCTTGGCGGCCAGCAAGTGAGGGGCCTGGACTCAGTCCAAGAGCTGGTGGAGTTCAAGCTAGAGAGAGATACAGAGACAGAGAGACAGATGGACAGAGAGAGACATGGACAGAAGATGTGGTGGCAGAGGAGGTCCTCTTTTGTGACTCTGTCCCTTTGCAGTGTGACCTGTGGTGGGACTTACACTGACCAGCTATAACAGAGCTCTGGATACAGATCGAGTTCCCACTACTCACCCACCTCAGCTGGGTCTCAGCACTCCTGAGGCATCAGGTTTAGGACACCTCCTGGGACCACAGCAGGTGTCATCCAGTACCTGGTAGGGGCAAGTAGTGCAGTTCCTTTGATTTTCATTGGCACTTTCAACTCTGTAGGGATCAGAAAATCAGAAGTGGATGATGATCACACATGGCAGTGAACTGGATGTATCTTTGTAGCATCCCCTCAGGACTTTCCAGCCTGGGCCAGTCTGGGAACAGTCAGAAGAGTGGAGCTTTGGCCAGCCTCCCAGTGTTGGTCATTGGCAGGTCAGAACATGCAGAGGGATGGAGAGCCTAGTGCCTCTGCAGGGACCGGGCAGGGTGGAAGGGGGCCAGGCACTCTGGTTGCCTGGCCCCACAGGCTTCGGGGACCTGCTTGTCACTGAAAAATCACGTGTCCTGAAGCGGCCCCGGACTCCCCTCACTCTCTCCAGAATTTCATGGCATCTGGTGGCCTGGTGGGCATCGCTTGGTGCACATCCATCTGGCCAAGACCGCAAATGGATTTCTGCCAACAACAAGGCTCCCACTGCATTCAGCGAGCTCAGTGAAAACTAGCAGCGAGGCCACATCCACTGGACCCCTGGGCAAAACTCTCGAGCCTCAGGTGAGAAGGTGGTTCCCTGCCTCCACCATGGCTCATGGGGAATTTTCACCCACCACCAGGCCCCCAAGTTGTGTGCTCATCTGCATGCTCATGGACTGCAGGCTTTTTGGAAGGACCAGCTCCTGGGCCCTCTTCAAAACTCTTCTCCTGCCACTGACTCAGCCTATTTTGCATCCAGCCCCATGAGTTGATGACCCACTCATGGACCTGCAGTGTCCCTTGTCACCTGGTTCAACCACACTGAATCCACTCTTCTCCTGAAATCCACTTGAGCTGCATCCCACATGCCTGTTGGTGTAGTCACTCTAAGTATCCCTAATTCCCATTGTGAATCCTGCTCAGACCTGTGATCCATTGAGAAATGCATCTTTGTTTCCAAATCTGTGGGTTTTTAATCCATCAACAAGGAAGTATCGAGGGCACCACAGAGAAGTCACTGTGTTCTGGGTCTGAAATACCCAAGAGGGCCACTCCCCACTAAACTTGTATATTTTTGGCTATGCATGTGTTTTGTTTTGTATGTTTTTGTTTTTTGTCTTTTTAAGGCCACACCTGCATCATATTGAAGTTCCCAGGCTAAGAGTACAATTGGAGCTACAGCTGCCAGCTTATGGCACAGCCACGCCAATGCCAGATCTGAACCACATCTGCAACATATGCCATAGCTTGTGGCAATGCAGGAATCTTAACCCACTGAGCAGGGTCAGGGATCAAACCTGCTTCCTCATGGATATTATTCAGGGTCTTAACCTGCTGAGCTACAGTGGGAAATACCTACACATGTGTTTCTGAAATGTGTTCGGTTTTGCTTTTGTTTGTTGGGCCATGTCTGCAGCATGCATAAATTTCTGGGCCAGGAGTCAAACCTATGCCACAGTAGCAACCCAAGCCCCTGCACTGACAACACAGAATCCTGAACCCCCCCCAAAAAAATGCCAGCCTTACCTGCATTTAGATAGAACTTTTTTTTTTTTTTGCTTAAAATCACTACTTTCAAAGAGTAAGTGAGGCTGTTTTACAATTATTGTAGTGACTGCCGTACTGGGCTTTATTTTTAATGTCTTACTTCACATCATTTGCACCTCATTTTTCTTTTTTTTTCTGTGATATAATCATGAAATCTATCCTTTTGACTTGCATGCACAGGACAGTGTTGTTAACCAGGAGCATCTCTAGAACTGATGCTTTCTGCCACATGTGTTAAACTGATTTCATTCTGGGGCCTGTGCTCTGTGACCAGGAGCTGTGCAGGGCACAGAGAACTAGAACAGAGGGCACCCAGCCCATGTGAACTTAGAAACAGTGGAAATCAGTAGAATATTTTAAAGTGGTTCATGGGTGCTGAGTGAAGAGAAAACTGGAGCAGGGGAGTGGGAGCAGGGCTCCCTGAGACATTATCCCAAGGAAGGTGGCGATGGTGGGTGTGATTGGTAGGGTATCCAGGCCTTTGTGGCTGCTGCTCTGGGGGCAGGATACAAGTTAAAGGGCAAGAGCCCAAAGCAGGAGGACTGGCTGAGCAGGATCAACCCATGGCCATGGTCAACCTCAGTTCTCCTCTATTTCCTTGACAGTGGGGGACCCCATCTGACACCCTTAGGGGAAGAGGCAGTGAGTTGATGCTCCAGGATCCCCAGCCACTCAAGCCTTGGGAGCTGGGCAACCACTCCTGCTGACTCATGCGGGACTGAACTTCCCTCATGTGGTCACCATATCCAAGCCCCGGCAGCCAGGAGGGTAGGTGATGGGAAGGGCTGTGGATTCCTGGCCTGCTGGACAGTACTGGACCAGTGCTGGACCAGTGTCCATACCCCTCTGTACCCTCAGCACATACCTAGGTGAGGGAGGGAGAATGGGCAGCAGCCATGCCTGCTCCACCCCATGCTGTGGGTGAAAGTGATGAGTTTCTTGTGTGTAGGGTGGGTCAGCTGGGCCCAGAGGAGGAGCCAGATGCCCACCCACACAGCACATTTGCATGGTCACATGCAGAAAGCATACATGTGCCACTGTCAGAGGCAGGGCTAAAGGGGACACCTGTACCAGGTGACTTTGCTGTAATCCAGGCCACCAGCCCTATGGACTGGCCTGGGTCCACCAGTGGCCTTAATCACTTTTTTTTTTAACTTATTTTTTTTTAGGGCCTCGGGTGTGGCATGAGGAAGTTCCCAGGCTACGGACTGAATCACAGCTGCAGCTCCAAGTCTATGTCACAGCCAGAGCCAAGCCTGAAACCCACACAAAAACTTCTAGGAATGCTGGATCCTTAACTCACTGAGCAGAATTAGGGATCAAATTCACATCCTCATGGATACAAGACAGATTCATTTCCAATGAGCCACAATGGGAACTCCCAGGTTGCTATACTTTAGGAGGCTCTTGGTGTCAGTGAAGCTACAGAGGCCCCCACAAACCCACCCCTCACTGTAGGAAGGTGACTATGCAGCCTGCAGACCCCACCCCAGGCCCAGACAGGAAATTCTCAAGCCCACCACCCATCAATGTCCACTGCCTCCATGGACCTGCTTCTCCCTAAGTGGATGACACAGATGACCCCAGGGAAAATGTCATGCCAGCTCTTTTGAGGCCTGCTTGGGCAGCTTTAAAAGTTCACCTGCAGAGTAACTAAGCAACAATAGCTAGAAAAACTGGAAAAAAATGTTCAAGAGGGGAGGCCCTGGCAGCTAAGAAGATAAACCTAATACAAGGCTGACATACATAGGAAAAGTCTTGCTAAGTCAGACAAAATCCTAGAGGCTACTTATAAAAAGGGACAGGTTCAAAACACACAGAAGTCAAGTATGTGCATGGGGGCCCCTCAATGAAGTAAAAGAAAATTTGAAACTGAAAAGACATTTGCACTTCTAAAGGCCTTATTGAGTGAGGAATTTCTACAGATAAACTTTGTAATGGCAAACAGCTAGAAAATGATGTGACATATAGATCACAATACAAAGGGAGGAGAGAGAAAATATGCCTATTGACCTCACTACTAAGAAACATGCAGATGGAGCGCAAAAGCCCTGGCACTTAGCTCAACAGCTTTTAAGGTCAGAGCTGGGAGGAAAGGTCTGAGGGTCAGGAGGTCTGAGAGAGTGAAGCTGGGGTCAGTGGAGCACCACAAATACCCTTATTTATAACCACAGGCAGAGGTGACTAACAGGACCTCCACATGGGGGAGCAGCAAGGGCCTGGGGCTCCCCCTGGACTCCTGGGTATTTGCCAAATGGAAAGACCTGAGAGCTCCAAAATAAGGACCTTTAATAAAATCATGATAGATCCATAATACACATGTTACACAGCCACTGACATGGGCCCCAAGGTAATGATAGTCCCTAGTGTTGGTATAAGTGCAAAAGCTCTGCAGTGTCCTGGGGGCAGGAACAGAGCACGACTGTGATACCACCCCCCGCCAAGGGGTGCTGTACACCTGGGGAGATGGGCCAAGGGACAGTGGGACAAGGCCAGGCCTCCTGGGGGAGATCAGTTTGGTCACAGGACCCTCCCCCGAAGGCAAGAGCTTCCAGGTAAGGGGCTCAGGGCTGATGCTGACCAATGAGATGGGCCCTCATGGATGGAATGGCAGTGACATCATAGTTCCGATGCTGCCTGGCACCCACTCTGCTTCGTGTCCGAAGGCAGTTGGGAGCCCTTGTGGTCTCTGACCTTTTCTGGAGATTGCCTGTCTATCCTGTTCTGACCCACTGTCCCCCTCATCCACCTTGTCATTGTTTTTAGAGGAGAGGCGCACCTCCAACAGCGAGAGCTCAGAAAGGTGAGCAAGAGAGGCACCCTCATCCCTAATGGGCACCTTGGGCACAGAGGCCACTTGGCAGGTGACCCCCTTCCCCATGAGCTGTGGCTGAGCTGACACCAACACTGGAGCACAGAAGGTGAGCCAGGGGGATGCAGCCCCTCAGGGAGCTGAGGGGTGCCAGCTGCAGCCACAGTGCCCAGGCTCATGAAGGAGGCCAAGGTCAGAGCTTAGATTTCTGGAATGGGGAAAGGGGGGGGGTGAGAGGAAAATGAAGATGAGAATAAATGGAGGTGGGAGGATGGGGGCAGGAGGAGGTGGTGCAGGGGTGAAGGAGGAAAGATGAACAGTGAAGGAACAGGGCAAGAAGGAAGAGCAGGAAGAGGACCAGCACAGAAAGGGGGAGCAGGAGGACAGGAGGCCAAGACCAACCCAAGCCAGTTCCTTGAGAGTCATGTTGGGGTCCCTGTAGATATTTTACTTGAGTGATCCCTTGGTTTGATGCTCAGAACTGGGGAACCTCAAGGTACTGATTGAGGCCTGTGTGGGAAATCACTGGCCTGATTCAAGACTAACCACAAGAGCTTACTCTTCACATCAGTACCCTCCTGACACTACTAACAAGCAGTAGGAGAGGAGGAGTGAAGGAAGATCAGGGTTCAGGGACAGCTGGTTGTGAGGGTCCAAGTGCCCAGTTCCACTGCATCCCGGCCACCCTCCCCTGCGTGGAGAGACGACCCTCCCCCAAAGGAAAGTCAAATTTCAGGCCAACGGTTCAGGGCTGCTCCTGGCCAATGGGTGGGCTCCACTGTGGGTGGAATAGCAGTGACCCCAGAGTTCTGTCTGTTGCCTGGCACCCACTCTGCTTCCTGTGCCCAGGCAGTTGGAGGCCCTTGTGGTTGCTGACCTGCTCTGATGCTCGCTCGCCTGCCCGCCCTGCTCTGACACACCTGATTCCCACACCTTCCTGGGTGACTTATTATCATTTTGAGAGGAGAGGCCCATATCCAACAGTGAGGATCAGAAAGGTGAGCATGAGCTGCACCCTTGACCCTATCAACACCTCAAGGACAGAGAGGTCACTGGTTGGTGCCTGGACTACTCAGGTCTGGGCCTGAGGTGACAGGAACCTCCAGCACCAATCACTGAGTGTGTAGCTCACTCAGGGCTCTGTGGGGTGTGGGCTGCTGCCAGAGAGCCTGAGGTGAGAGCTCAGAACCCTGGCCCAGTAAAGGAAGAGAGGGAGAAGGAAGGAGGAGAGACGATGCAGGAAGAGAAGGAGGAGGTGGAGGAAGGGAGATCTAGCCAAGAAGAGATGAAAGTAGAAGGGTGGATACAGGAGGCTCCAGAGAGGAGGTGAATTAGGAGGAGTTAAAAAGACAGGAGTGAGAGCAGGAAGAGTAAGGATGAAGGAAGTAGAGCAGAAAGATGGAGGAGGAGGAGAAGTAGATGGAGGAGGGGGAGAACTAAGCAGGACAAGACGGATGGATGGAAGTGATGCATGGAAGAGGAAGAAGGAGAGGTGGAGGACCAGGAGGAGGGGAAATAGGGCATCTATGCCAGCCTAGAGCAGGTGGTACTGCAATCTGGATGAGGTTGCTTCAGTGGTGTAGTGAGCCCCAGGTTTGATGCTTGGACCCTGGGTACCTCAGGGAGCTGTGTAAGGCCTGGGTGGAAAGTCTCTGGCCTGATTTAAGTCCATTGGCAAGGGATTAGCATCCACATCACTACTGTCCTGGAACCCCTAATAGGGAGGGGGAGAGGAGGAGTGAAGAAAGGTCATGGTTGGGGGACCAAGTGTTTCTGAGGGGCCCTATGCCCAGGTCCATTGCCTGCCATACTACAGCTGGCCCAGTCACCTTCCACTGCCAGCTGACTGTCCTGTCCCTGGAGGAGATGACCTCCTTGGTTGTGGATTCAGTGCTAACACTGACCTCTGACCTTGGTCCTATTTTGGGTGGATTGGCAGCAACCTCCAAGTTCAACCCTCTGCATAGCACCCTCTCTGCTTTGTGTCCCCAGGCAGTTGGAGGCCCTTGTGGTCTCTGACCTGCTCTGACACTCGCCTGCCCTCCCTGTTCTGACCCACCGACCTGAACTTGGGTCCATTTATACAGCAGAGACCAGCTCTAACAGCAAGAGGCCAGAAAGGTAAGAAAAACCTGCACTGCATACTGACTCTTGGGGACAGGGGCAAGCGGGTCGGTGACTCAGTCCTCCCTGGTCTCGGCCAAGATGATGCCAAACCCAGCCCTGACCATGAGCCAGCTGCGTGCAGTCCCTTGTGTCTCCAAGGGGTGAAGGCTGCTGCCCACAGTGCCTGATTCCATGTGAGGGGCCCAAGGTCAGAGTTCAGAAAACTGACTCCAGGTGGGGGGCACGGTGGGAAGAAGATTAGACAGAGAGGTTTCAGGAGGAGACGAAGTGGAGGAAAGAGGGAGGGGAAGGGCAGGAAGGAACAAAGGAGCAGGAGGAAAAGTGTAGCAGGAGGAGGACAAAGGAGCATGAGGAGATGGATGGATGGAGGCGCAGCAGGGGGTCCAGGCCAGCCCGAGCCAGCTCTATGGGTTCCAGGAAGGGTCCCTGCAAAAGCCATGCCTGAATGAGCCCCTGGTTTGATGGTTGGACCTCAGGAACCTCAGGGAGCTGGGTGAGGATGAGGTGGGAAATCATTGGCCTGATGCCAGTCCAACTGCAAGGGCTTAGTGTCCACATCCATATCCACTTGGCACTTCTGACAAGCAGCGGGAGAGGAGGAGTTAAAGAAGGTCAGGGTTGGAGGACCAGCTGGTCATGAGAGTCCAGGTGCCTATGACCAGTTCAGCCAGGCTCCACCTGCTCCTGGTCCCACTCCCCTGTGTGGAGAGAGGATCTCATACCAAAGGAAAGTCATTTTATAGGTCAAGAGTTCAGTGCTGCTCCTGGCCAAGGGGATGGCCCATTTCCACTGTGGGTGGAAAGGCAGGGATCCCAGAGTTCTGCACCCTGCCTTATACCCACTCTGCTTCATGTCACCAGGCTACTGGAGTCCCTCAGAGTTGCTGATCTGCTCTGACACTCACTCGCCTGCCCACCCTGCTCTGACCCACCTGATCCTCACACCCGCCTGGTTACCTTTTCACCATTTTGAGAGGAGAGGCCCAAGTCCAACAGTGAGAGTCAGAAAGGTGAGCTTGAACTTCTCCCTCACCCACTACCAACACCTCAAGGACAGAGGCCACTGGTGGGTGCCTGCACCACTCAGGTCTGGGGCTGAGGTGACAAGGACTGCCGGCACCAACCACTGAGCATGCAGCACCCCTCAGGGCCAGAATGCCCAAGTCCCTTTGAGGAGCCTGAGGTGACAGCTCAGACTCCTGGCCCAGAAGGGAAGAGGGGGAGGAGGAAGGAGGGGAGAGAATCCAGGTGCTGGAGGAGGAAGAGGGGAAGGATGGGGAGGAAGGAAGGTCTAGCTGGACCAGAATTGGATGGAGAAAGGAGGAAGGACGAGGTGATTGAAGAGGAGTATAAAATACAGGAGGGTGAGGTAGTAAAAGACAGATGGTTGGGGAATAGCAGGAGGAAGGAAGCGGAGGAGAAGTGGGGAGATGGAGGTGGATGGAAGAGAATGCAGGTGAGATGGAGAGGGGAGTGAAAGAGAAGCAGGGTGTCCAGACCAGCCCAGGGTCTGCTGTATTGAGTTCCAAATGGTGTTTCTTAAAAGTTGTACCTGAGGGAGCACCTTGTTTGATGCTGTGACCCAGGGAACCTCAGGCAGCTGGGTGAGGCCTGGGTGGGAAATCTCTGTCCTGATTCAAATCCAAAGGCAAAAACTGAGGGTCCACATCACTATCCTCCCAGAAACCTCTAAGATGGAGGAGTGAAGGAAGGTCAGGGATAGGAGACCAAGTGTTCCTGAGGGTTGATATGCCCAAGTCCATTGCCTGCCAGGCTACAGCTGCCCCAGTCACCTTCTCCTGACAGCCTTGTCCCTGGAGAGGATGACCTCCCTGGTTATGCACTCAATGTTGACCCTGATCTCTGACATCAACTCCACTGTGGGGGGAATGACAGTGAACTCACAATTCTGCCTGCTGTCTGACAGCCACTCTGCTTTGTGTCCCCAGGCAGTTGGAGGCCCTCGTGGTCACTGACCTGCTCTGACGCCTGCTCATCTGTCTGCCCAACATTCTCTGGCCCACCTGATCCCCCACCCGACTGGATACCTTGTTACAATTTTGAAAGGAGAGGCACACATCCAACAGTGAGTGAGAAAGGTGAGCAGGAGCTGCACCCTCACCCCATACCAACACCTCAAGAACAGAGGTCAATGGGTGGGTACCCGGATGATTCAGGGCTGGGGAGGAGGTGATAAGAACCTCCAGCACCAAGCACAGAGCTTGCATCTCAGACACCTGGCCCAGAAAAGAAAGGTTCAGAGTAGGAGGGAGGGGAACAGATGCAGGAGAGGAGAAGGATGGGAGGAAAGAAAGTCCAGCTACACCAGAGTTGGATGTAGGATGAGGGAGGGAGGAGTGGTGAGTGAGGACGAGAAATGAAGACAGGAGTGAGAGAAAGAAGAAAAAAGATGGAAGGAGTGTTAGGCAACTGATGGAGGAGGAAGAGTTAAAAGAGGGGGAGGACTGAGCAGGAGGAGATGGATGGTGCAAGAAGTGGATGGAAGAGGATGTGGAGGAGAAGCAGGGGGTCCAGGCCATCCCTGAGAGTTGGTCTTGGGTTCCAGTTTGAGTTGCTAGAGAGTATACTTGATTTACATCCTAATTTAATGCTGCAAACTCGCTAACCATAGGGAGCTAGGGAAGGACTGGGTGGGAAATTGCTGGTCTAATTCTAGTCCAATGGCAATGACTTAGGGTCCACCAGGGAACCCCAAGATGGAGGGGAGAGGAGGGGGGAGGAGGAGTGAAGAAAGTGCAGGGTTAGGGACCAGGTGTTCCTGAGTTTTCATGTGCCCAAGTCTATCACCTGCCAGGCTACACCTGTCTGTTGTCATCCTCCCCTGCTAGGTTACAGCCCTGTTCCTGAAAAGGATGACCTCCTTCATTTTGGGCTCAGTACTGACCCTTACTTATGATCTTAGCCCAATATTGTGAGGAATTAGAATGAACTTGCAGTTATGCCAGCTGCCTGGAACCCACTCTGCTTCATGTCCCCAGGCAGGTGGAGGCTCTTGTGGTCACTGACCTGCTCTGAAGCCTGCACATCTTCTGGCCCTGATCGAACCCACCTGATCTCCACACCCACCTGCTTACCTTCTTACCATCTTGAGAGGAGAGGCCCACATCCAACAGGGAGTGTCAGAAAGGTGGGCTTGAGCTGCACCCTCACCCTCTACCAATATCTCAAGGGAAGAGGACTGTGGTGGGTGCCTGGAGCACATGGGTCTGAGGTCAAGGTGACAAGGACCTCTAGCACAAATCCCTGAGCATGAAGCCCCTTCTGGGTTCCATGAACTACGGGCTGCTGCCAGAGGTGCCCGACACCCTGCAAGGAGCCCAAGGTTAGAGATCAGGCTTTTGTCCAGAAAAGGAAGAGAAGGAGAAGGATGGACAGGTGAGGCTGAAGGAGGTGCAGGAGGATGCAGGAGGAGGCGGAGGATGGGAAGGTCTAGCAAGAGGAGAGATGGATTCAGGAGAAAAGGTGGATGCAGCAGGATGGAGGGAGGAGGTGAATGAGGGGGAGAAGTAGGCACAAGAGGGAGAGGAAGAGGAGAAAACATGAGTGGAGGAGAGGTGGAGGATGCAAGGAAGATGGATCAGGAAGAGCATGAAGAGCAGGAGGATGAAGAGGAATAGATAGAGGAGAGGGAGGAAAGGACAGAGGAGGAGGACATGGATGGATGGAAGAGGTTGAAGGAAAGATGGAGGAGGAGGGAGGGGAAGCAGGGGTCAAGGCCATCCCAGAGCAGGTGGTATGGCGAGCTGTGTGGGGTCTCTTAAAGGGTGTACCTGAGTGAGCTTCTGGTTTGATGCTTGGACCTGGTGAAATCCAGCAGCGTGGTGCGGCCTGGGTGGCAAATTTCCAGCCTGAGTCAAGTCAAACTGCAAGGGCCTAGAGTCCACTTGAGTACTTTCTTGGAAACCCTAAGTGAGAGGGGAGAGGAGGAATGAATGAAGGTCAGAGTTGGGGTCCAAATGTTAGTGAAGACCTATTTGCCCAGGTCCCTCACCTGCCAGGTGACACCTGCTCCTGTCAACTTCTCCTGCCATGTTACAGCCCTGTCCCTGGAGAGGATAACCTCCTTGGTTATGTGCTTAATACTGACCCAGACATCTGACCTTTGTCCCAGATGGATGGATGGAGCGGGGAGCAGGGGGTCCATGCCAGCCCAGAACCAGCTCTATTGGGATCTGGATGGGGTCCCTGCAATGCTTGTACCCTACTGAGACCCTGGGTTGATGCTAAGTCCCAGGGACCTCAGGAAGCTGGGTGAGGACAAGGTGGTATGAAATAGCTGGCCTGATTCAAGTCCAATGGCAAGGGCTTAGGGTCCACATCAGAATTCTCCTGGCACTACTATCAGGCAGGGGAGAGGAGGAGTGCAAGAAGGGTTGGTGGACCAGCTGGTTGCAAGTTTCCAGCACAGCCAGTCTCCATCTCCCCCTGCTGATGCTCCCCTGTGTGGACAGAGGACCCTCCCAGAAAAGAAAGTCACTTTTCAGGTCAAGAAGTCAGTGATGCTCCCGGCCAATGGGATGGGCACCATATTGGTTGGAATGGCAGAGACCCCAGAGTTGTATCTGCTGCTCTGAACCCATTCTGCTTCGTGTCCCCAGGCAGTTGGAGGCCCTCGTGGTCACTGACCTGCTCTGACGCTCACTCACCTGCCTGCCCTGCTCTGACCCACCTGATCCCCACACCCGCCTGGTTACCTCGTTACCATCTTGAGGAGAGGCCCACATCCAAAAGTGAAAATCAGAAAGGTGAGCAAGAGCTGTACCCTCAGCCCCTACTGACACTTCAAGTAAAGAAGCCCATGGTGGGTGCCTGGACCACTCTGGTCTGAGGTTGAGGTGACAAGGACACCCAGCACTAACCACCATATGCACAGTCCCCTTAGGCCTCTGTGAAATGTGGGCTGCTGACAGAGGTGCCTCAGTCCCTGTCAGGAGCCTGAGGTCAGAGCTCAGAATCCTGGACCAGAAGTGGAAGAGGGGGAGTAGGAGGGAGGGGAGAGATTGTAGGAGGAGGATGGGAGAGGATGCAGGCACAGGAGGAGAAAGAGGATGGGGAGGAAGGAAGGTCAAGTCAGAGGAGAGATGGATGTAGGAGAAAAGGTGGATGCAGGAGGATGGAGAAAGCAGGTGAGTGATGAGGAGCATTAAAGACAGGACTGTGAGGAAGAAAATAAAATTTTGATGCATGGGGAGGGGGATGATGGAGGAAATGTAGATGGAGGAGGGAGAGTGGGAGGACCATGCACGAGGAGATGGAGGAGTGGGAGGTGGATGGAAGACAAGGAATGTGAGATAGAGAAGGGGCTGAAGTAGATTTTCAGGTCCAGGCCAGCCAACAGCCTGATCTACTGGGATCCACGTGGTGTCACTTAAAAATGTACCCATGTGAGCCACTGGTTTGATGCTCAGACCCAGAGAAATCTGGGAGCTGCTCTTACCTGGGTGGTCCATCGCTGGCCTGAGTCATGTCAAACCCAGGAACTTAGGAGTCCACATCATTATGTTCCCTGAACTCCTAAGAGGGATAGAGAGAGGAAGAGTGAGCAAGGTGAGGGTTGGGGGACCAAGCCTTCCTGAGTTTCCAAATGCCCGAGTCCATCACCTGACAGGTTAGAGCTTCCCCTGTCATCTTCCCCTGCCATCCTGTCCTGCTGGGTTACAGCCCTGCTCCTGGAGATAATGAGTCTCTAGATACAGGCTCAGCATGAACTGTGACCTCTGCCCTCAGCCCTATTGTTGTTGGAATAACAGTGACCCAAGAGTTCTGTGTTCTGCCTGGCACTCACTTTTTTCTTGTCCCCAGGCAGTTGGAGGCCCTGTGGTCTCCGACCTGCTCTGACGCTCGCCCGTTTCTCCACCTCTCCCACCCCATCCCTGGGTGCATTTCCACCAAAGAGGCACAGCTCCAGCAGCGAGAGGTCACAAAAGTAAGTGTGACTTGCACTCTCACCACATACTGACACTAGGGGACAGGGGCCTCTGGTGGGAGCCTGGAGTGCTCTGGTCTGTAGCCTAAGTGACAAGGACCTTCAGCACCAACCAACTGAAGATGCAGCCCACTCAGGGATCTGTGGTGTGTGGGATGCTTTCAGAGGTGCCTGAATACCTGTGAGGAGCCTGAGGTCTGAGCTCAGACCACTGGCCCAGAAAAGGAAGGTGGGGAGGAGTAGTGAGGAGAGAGGATGCAGGAGGAGGAGGAAGAGGTCGACGTGCAAGGAAGCTGGATCAGGTGGAGAGATGGATGTAGGAGGTGGAAGGATGAATAGCTGGTGGAGGAGCCATGGATGGGGAGGAGGAACGTGGAGGACTGTTGCGGAGGTGGATGGGGAGACATGGCCCTGGGAAGTGGGCAGAATGTAGCATTGAGACCATTGTGGATGAGTGTGGATGTTGGAGGAATGTGGAAAAGTGGTGTTGGGAGGCGGACATTAGGGAGACAGAGGAGGAGGAGGTCAAGAGGGGTGAATGGAGGGACGAGGAGCAGCACCGGGCAACTGCAGAGGAGGAGGTCTGAGTTCAGGCAACTCTCCAGGGCCCACTTGTTCCTCAAAGCCCCTTCTTTGGCCTAAATCCTAGAGGTTGCTCATCCATCCTGCCTGAGATCAGAGACCCCAGCTAGGTGAGCACATGTGGTCTGTGAGCTGGGGTGGGGACACAGAGCCTCACCCAGTTCAGCATGCTGTCCCCCATCGTTCCATGTGTCATCTGACCCACAGAACCCAGCTGTGTTCCCCATTGGCTAGACCCTCTTTGTGTTGTCCCACAACAGATGTGTCCCACCACATCAACAGGGAAAATGAGCCACTTCCCCCTGTGACTTGTTCACAAGTGTGAACCTAGGGATGGTCTCATAGCACAGTGGCCACCTGTGGTCAAATGTGTCATCCTGTCCCCAATCCTGCCCTCCTCCTGATAGGCTAGCACTCTACTCTGATTCACCAGCCAGAATCAGCTGAGAGTTAAGAAGAATGGAGCAGATGGGAGCCTCCTGTCCTAGAGACCTCTGGTCCCCACATCCCAATCTGCCTCCCCAGTGGGCACATCTGGGGTAGGGGCATGGTTAGGGAAGAGCTTAGTGGGCAGGAGCAAAGGGCTGTTCTTGGCTGGGTGAGCACCTGATATTATTTAAACCTGTGCAACTTCCACTCCCACCTTCAGAGCCTCTTGGGGCCCAGAAAGTGGGGAATCTGACTCAGAGCTTTTTTCTTAAAATTCACACATCAAATGCAATTGCTAAAGTATACGACTGAGAGGTTTTTAGTGTATTAGCAGATCCATGCCACAACCACCACTATTTCCACCTTCCACTACCTCATCACGTAAAATCTCTTAGTATCAGATACTCCCACTCAGCCCTCCTGCAGCCCTGGGGACTGCTGACCTCTTCCTGTATCTCTGGGCATGGCTCTGCTGGATCGGGCTCCTCCTTGGAAACTCAAAACAGGCAGTCTCTGTGCCTTCTTTCTTTCCTGAGCATCATCTCTGTCCATGTTGCAGCATGTGGCAGTGTTTCACTCCCTCTCTGGTTGAATGATGTTCCTCCACATTCTGGTCATCAGGCCATCTGTCCAAGGAAACTTAGATGGGGCCCACCTTTTTGTTCTTGTGAGTTGCTCTGCTATGAACATACATGTTTAGATGTCTGCATCCCTGTCTTCCTCTCTCTTGGGTTTATATCTGGGAGTAGAACTGTTGGGTCATGCAGCGGCTCTTCATTTAACTTTTGGAGAAAGGATTTGTTTTCCATAGACATTGCACCACTTTACAATCCTGTCAGCCATATAAGAAGTTTCCAGCTTCTCACATCTTCATTTAATCAGTAACATTCACTCCAGTGGGGAGACGTTCAGCCCTCTGGTGGCTTTGATTTGCATACCCCTGATGCTAATATTGAGCCACGTCTCCTGTGCCTGCTGGGCTTGTTCTCTAAAGTTGGGTTGACTTTGGAGAAATATCTATCCGGGCCCTCTGCCCATTGTCTACTTGGCCCGTTTCTATAGTGGAGTTAGGAGTTTGGCCATATTCTGTACACCGGGCCCTTATAGGTCAGGTCATTCTCATATTTTTATGAATTGTGTGGGTTGTCTGAGCCAGCAGGAGCCTCCCCACCTGGCAGCTGCCCTCCCCTTGGCATACCTGAGCCAGGAGTGCACCCCCATGTGCTGCAGGACAGCCATTTCCATGGACCTCTGGGCCCCCTTCTTGATCTCCATCATCTCATTGTGATAGGATCTCCCAGGCTGCTGGGAGGGGTCTATTAAGTGGAAGTGTTAGGATGTTTGGGTTGTCACCTACCTAGGCAGCACGGTTTTCTCCCCTCTGATCAGATAGATGGGGAGCCTCCAACAGGGAGCCCACTTTAACCTGTTGGTGCTCTGGAGCTCTTCCATGAAGTGGAATATTATGATTTTTGTCTTGCAGCATCAAACATGGTGAAGATGGAGACTCTGCTGGCCCTGGAACGAGCAGAAATAGTGGCCAAGTATGAGCAGGTGAGGCCCCAGAGGGAGTGATGTCACTAGGAGCAGGTGCAGCTGTGGCAGGGGTCAGAGACAAGAACAGACAGGGAGGCCTGGTGGGAACCAGAGCCAGGTAACAGGTGAGGCCCAAAGGGGCATCATCATCAGCAGGAGCAGGTACATCACCCAAGTGGGAATTATAGCAGCCCAGGTGCAGACCACAGCCTGAAGGGGCAGGTGAGGCCCAGGAATGGAGTCACAGCCCATGGGGGCAGGTATGTTCCTGGTAGGATCGGATCCAAGGTTGAGCAGGTGAGGCCCATGTGGGGGCCAGAGGCAGCAGGAGCAGATGTGTCCCAGGCAGGATCAGAACAGGTAGGAGCAGGTAAGGGGCAGGGTCTTATGCTGGGCCTGTTGTCAGATGTTCCTTGGCGCCCAAGGACACCCTGCATGTAACTTCATCTCATTGCACCATCTGGGTTTCAGGGGCACCAGTCAGGGTCTCCAGCGGACCCGGACCCATGGGATGATTCTGACCTCTCGTGCTACAAGGTCACCTACAGGTTAGTATTTTCACTATGAGTCATCTGGACACCCCCTCCCTCTCTCCTTGGGGAGGGTTGCATTTGGGGAATCAACTCTGGAGGCAGGACCCTTCAGCCTAGCTCAGGGCCTCTAGCCCTGGTGGCCACTGGGGACCAAGGTCCACACTAGACTTTGGACAAGAGTGCACAGGGGAGGTAGTACAGGCAGAACTGGGGGCTGGGCCAACATGGGCCTCAGCTCTGTGGCCTCCACATCCATACTGGGGAGAGCCCAGGGCATCCATCCAGCAGGGTCAGGGCCAGGCTGGTCTGCAGCGGCTCTACAGAGCGTGGCCACAGGGAGGGGGCACCTGGCCAACAAGTCTCCGAAGGCAGTGGGCCCAGACAGGGGGCCATGTGGGGACAGCACAAAGGGCAGTGAGATATTGCTTTAGAGAGATGGTCAGGGGACAGTCATGCAGAACCTGGAAGCTCATGGGTAGGTGACAGAGGCAGGTGGAGTTTCATCCCTTGTCTGGTGCCAGGAGACACAGGGTAGGAGGCATGGCCCAGCCATGATGGGTGAGGGGAGACTGGGCCAAAGTTGCTGGGTCAGCTCTGGGAGATGCTGCTCACCTGTCAGGTCAGGAGTGGGGGTGCACAGTGCAGAGGGGGTGACCAGCCCCATTGGAAGTAGGGGCTCCACCTGGGGTGCTGCAGTCTGCTCCAGAGCTGGCATCCTCCTTGGGTCCTCCTCTGTTTCTGGGTGTCTCTGGTTAAGATGGGGGGTGGCAGGGGCAGGGGTTTCCAGGCACCTGGTTCCCACAGCTCTACTTCTCCTGCCTTGCAGATGGGAACAGCCTGGCCTCAGCACCCAGGGCCTCAGCATCCATGGCCTCAGCACCCACAAGGCGAGGGTGAGAAACCATCTGTGCTATGCTGGTGGGAGGTAGCCAAGGGGTGTGGCTGTGGTTCCCTGCCTGACCCCAGAGCAGCCAAAGGGTCCTTGGGCTGTGAGGGGTCTGTGCCTTCTTGCCTCCTCTAAGATCATGGCCCTGAGTCAGGGCCACTCTAGGGAAGCTAGCAGCTTGGCTGACACCACCATGTCCCCTTTTCCAGCAAAGAGCCCAGGACATTAGGCGAGCCACTAAGTGGGTGAAGATGCTGAGGAACTGGAGTAAATACCAGGGCAGTCGAAAGGTAGAAACCTGAACATCCTGACCCTGAAGAGAGCTGCCCTGGGTCCCCTGGGGCTTCCCTGGCCACTCTGGCCCAGGACACCACAGGGTGGACCAGACATGCCCACGCCACATGTAGAGACCAGCCCAGGTCCAGGCAGAGGCAACTTCTCCTGAGCATCCATTGTGCCAGGTGTCACCTGCACCTGTTTTAGGGCCCCTTCTTTCCTGCAGATGCGCCGGCGAGTCTACAAGGGGATCCCCCCACAGGTGAGAGGACAGGCGTGGTCTCTGCTCTTGGATCTGGAGAAGGTGAAGGTGGAGAACCAAGGGAAATACCAGGTATGGCCCATCCACCTGTGCCTCAGGGACCCTTCACCCATCCCCAGATTTCCTGGCCCCTCCCAGGCTCACAGGCCCAGGGCCCACTTGTCAGGAAGTCCCTGCCCACATCCTCACTGAGTCCCCCTGGCCCAGTGCAGTCACTGAGTCCACAGATGGACAGGTACCACCTGGCTTCACACTAAGGCCTCCCAGAAACCTGAGGGGGACAGAGTCACACAGAAAGGAACAGAAGCCAGGAGGAAAGAGCAAGGAGACCCTCACACAAATCTTGGAAGGAGATGGCCAGACCAGATGAACACAGGCCTGACTAACTTGGGACAAGAAACAGGTCTCAAACCATTGACCCAGAGAGGTCCCTGCCCCCAGCCAGTTCCTGACACTCAGCCCCTGTCCCCAGTGTACCCGAGGTCCCACAGCTCAGGGTGGATGCTCTATGCACCTGGTTGAGCAGCATCATCAGGGGAAGTGAAGGGGGAGCAGGTGTGATAGTGGCCACAGGTATCCGAGTTGCTCAATGATGGGCAGTCTGAGAGGCCCAGAGCATGGTGGGCATCCACTGACACTGTGGGAAAAGAGCCAGCATCACACTCGGTCCTCATGCTCTCAAAAGGTCCTGAAAACCAGGCATGGGCTCCTTTTCTGGCCCTCTGCCTCACCCAGCCTGTATGTGGTGGGACTGGGAGGGGTCAAGGGACAGAGGCCCAGCTGCCCTCCCAGCCTCCCCACTGCCCTGGGACACCCACACCTGGGAGAAGCCTCCCAGGAGATAAGCCCAGGGCCAGGGTGGCAGCACTGTCATCCTGGACTGCCTTGTGTGGGCTGGGGGAGGAGGGAGGCTGTTGGCCTGGTCATTGTGTCACTATTGGGTGGGGGTCTGAGCCTTGGAGAAGCCACAGGCTGATCATCCACAGGCCGACGTCCCCTGCCTAGTGATGCTGGACACAGGCTGTGACCTGGGCACCCTTGTGACCCTACCTGGCTTCAGAAACAGGCAAAAGAAAGATTTCTCCAGAAAACACTTGTGTTGAACCAGCAGCACCTGCTCTGCTGTGGCAGTTGGTTAGTTTTAGGCTTTTTACCTCGCTATCCCCTACCCTTGACTCTACCCACAGAGAATGAAGGAGCAGGCCAGGCTCTACTCTCGGGACATCAAATATATTGACATGGACGTGAGCCGCACCTTCCAAAACAATATCATGTTCCAGGAGCGGTATGGCATCAAGTGAGGATGCTGAGCCACTGGTCCCTGGGCAGAGGGGCAGGGGGTGATGGTCAGGGGTCCTGGGGGAGGGGAGACTCGAGGATGAGGCTGGAGCTGAGGTGGCAAGAGTGGGGCCTGTGCAGAGCACCTGCAGAAGTAAAAATGCACAGGGCAGGCACCCTGAGGGAGATTGGCTGTGCCTTCATAGGTCAAAAGGCCCCCGTGTGGAGGGGAGGGTCCCTGGGCAGCAGAGAGCAGGCTGCACAAGGACATAAGAGGATAGAGTGAGTGTCAGATGGGTCCAGATGTCACCTCATTTAGATCTTTGTCTACTTTTTTAGACCATCTGCATCATTTCTAAAAGTAAAGTGGGATGGAACCTGCAATGCTATCACCCCATCCTACATTAGTGATCCTTGCTCCATCCAGTGTTCCACACACACCACACACTTGACCAGTGGAAGGCTATGTTTATAGCGAGCCCCATTGTCCCCTTTCCAGGCAGCAAGCCCTCTTCAATGTGCTCACAGCTTACTCTGTCTACAACACAGTGAGTACCCACCCCTGGCCAGCCATCCCACAGTGGCCCTGCTTCTTAAGTGGCCTGTTGGCACCAGTCAGCATGCCAGCTCCAACAGCCACAGAGGTGATGCAAGGGGAGCTCTGCTCTCAAACTGACATGGATGGCTGGGGTGCATACCCCACTTTTAGGACAGAAATGGCACATTATGCCTAGGCTGTGCCAGCCCATGAGCTTGGGAATGTTTTATAGCAAGTTCACATGGGCCTAAAAAGCATTGCTATGGTGGTGACACTTGAGTTTGAATCCTGAAGATGCCATTTCATGAACCAGAATCTTAACAGGGATGAGAGTTCCCAGCAACCCAAACTCCTGTGTGGCTCCCTGGAGGTGGCTCCGCACCCCACCTGCACTTTCCAGAATATTCCCTCAAGGAGCACCAGCTGAGATGACCACACAGGATGACCAAAGTGGGGTCTGCAGCTGCTCCACCACCACCATGGCCCTCCAAGCCTCACATATGCCTGTAAGCAACCCCCACCTGCCCTCATGGCAGGACCTCCAAACCTTGCTGGTCCTCAGCACCCGGCATGCCTCGTCTGAAAAAGGGGGCCATGGGATGGTGCCCAGGCACAAATGGGAGACCATCCAGTAAGTAGCTGAGGAGCAAGTGCCAGGGAGAGGGTGGTGGAGGCCTCCAAGGGGGTCCCTGCAGCCATATCTGACTCTTGCAGGAGGTGGGCTACTGCCATGGCATGAACCAGATTGTCGCTGTCCTGCTCATGTTTCTTAATGAGGAGAATGCTTTCTGGGCACTGGCTCAACTGATGGACAACAAAAGACATGCCATGCATGGTAGGTGACTACCCTGGAGAGCTGGATGTGACTCAGCGACAGGAGTCTCCCTGCAGAGTTCCCCCCAGCTAACAGGGACTAGCTTGGTCCATCTCCCCATCAGCAAAGGGCACCAGCTCCCCCCACAGCCCTCTGTGTCCCACAGCCATGGCCCTCAGCCCTGTCCTTGTCCAGACCACACCATCCCTGCTGGTCCCTCTGCCTCTCTTTTGCCACCCACCAGGCCACCTCCAACCCCACCCCAAGCCCCTGATCAGAGGAGGCCCAGGTGGCAGTGTCTCCCTGCTGTACCCCCTCCCCCCGCCTAACTCTCAAGCCCAGGAAATGTTCATGCACACCCCAACCCCCATCCCATGGGCCACATAACCTGCCCCTCAGTACTGGGGTCCTCATCCCCTTCCGCAGCCACAGTGGGGAGGGGCTGTGCCAGAAACAGATACCTGCCTGATGCTCAGCACTGAGCACCTGCCAAGCTGGGCCTCTGTGAGCAGGTTCTCAACCCTGGGCCACCCCAAGCCTCAAAGGCAGTCAGTCATGTCTGGGAAGATCCATGTAGCCAGGCTGGGGTGGGCCTTGCACACTGGAGTCACTACCTGGGGAGGAGGCCTTGGGCTCCCAGGACACACAAGCCCTTGCCAGGCTCACCTCTGACTTCCAGTGGGGGCGGTCCTTGGGGCTTCTCAGGCTTCTTCATTCCGGAGTTCCCAAAACTTCAGAGATTGCAGGCCCATCATGATAAGATTCTGGAGAGGACTCTTCCCAAACTGAAGAGGCACCTGGTGAGTAGAGGCAGCCCTCAGAGAGCCTGGCCTGCCTGCACTTTCATCTTTCTTGTCCTGGTGCAGCCAGGTCTGAGCTGGGATCCACTGGTTGAAGGGGGTTCCTGCACAGGGTCCCCAGGCGGGGAGGACTCGGGCCATTCAGGCCAGCCCTAAACATTCTTTCCTCTGTCAGGACAAGGAATACATGTACACAGAAATTTATACTAAGCTGTGGTTCCAACATTGCTTTATTGACCAGGTAAGTGTACCCAGGGAGACTAGGTCCCCAAGAGGCATCCCCCCAGGCAAGCCCAGAGCCCTGGGGAGGGGGCGTCTGGGGTCCTGAGGCTGAGCCATCTTCCCCTGGGCTCCTGTAGGGAAGGCTGGGTCAGGCTGGGGGGAGGGCAAGCATGTGCCCACACTGCAGTCAACCCCAGGCTCCTCTGAATATCTCCTGCAGAGCATGGGGCTGTCTTTTGTCCCCAGGACAGTGGAGGTACAGGCCAGGCTGGCTGGGACCTCCTCAGTCCACTCAGTTAAGGGCTGTACGGCTTTTTTGGAGGCAGCCTGTGGGACTGCAGAACCCAGAGGCAGTGGGAGCTCCTAACCTGTGCTGGGACACCCCCCCCACACACCTCATGCCCTGCTCAAACCACCCCTCCTGGGCCTGCTGTCCCCACAGACACCTTTCTCACTCACACTAAGACTATGGGATGTATACATCCTGGAGGGGGAGCGAATGCTCACAGCCATGGCCTATACAATCATCAAGCTGCACAGAAGTGAGTAAGCCCGAGCCTGGGCCACTCAGGCCACAGAGGAGGGCCAGCCAGGACTCAGGCTGGGCAGGGTCCCTGGAGAGGTGGCAGGAATGGGGCTGGCTCCTGGTTGTGGCACTGCTGTGGCTCTCCTGGGCCCAGCCGATCATGCATGCTGCCCCCAGGGAGGGGCCCCAGGGTGGGGGATGAGCCTTCCCAGTGGGGGCCCTGTTGGCTTGATGACATCCCCATCCCCAGAACACCTCCTGAAGCTGCCCCTGCAAGGCCTGTATGAGTTTCTTCAGGACAAGATCTCCGGGCCCTGGGCCCTAGAGGATGATGCAGTGATCAAAAAGCTACAGGCATCAATGGCTGAACTGCACAGGAAGAACTGGGACCTACCTCCCCCAGGTGGGCTCAGCAGGGGTCTTCTCCTGATTCCCCCTCCAGGGCCGTGACCTGTGGAGCATCCCAGGGCCTTCCTGTTCACCCTGTCCACCTCCTGGTCTGCTCTAAGGCTTGGCTGGCAGGGGTTGGGCCCCAGGGCAGCCTAAGCAGATGCTGACCCTAACCTTACCCAGCCTGAGGGATGGTCTCAGGGTGAGGCCAGGGTGGCCATTTGGGCCACCAGGAGGCCCACCCTGCACAGACAACGCAGCCTGGGGGAGATTCTGATCCAGTGTGCTCACTTCTAGCAAAACCTGAGGAGTTCCCCACGAGGACCCTGGGCGTGGAGCGATCATCCCTGGAACCCAAGCCTTGCCCAACCATTATAAGCATTAAGGAACTCTCTGGAGAAGACGGGCCTGACCTCCCTGGCCCACCTGCTAAGCACCAGCAGCCCGGACCCTCACACAGCCAGGCCTGCCTAAAGGCTGAGGAACACCAGCAAGAGCAGACCATGGCACCACAACTCCGTTGGAGGGCCCGAGAGCCACCACGTCTGGCCTGCCCGTTTCCACCCCTGGACATACCTCAGGACCGGATGTGGCCGTGGAGATGGGCTTCTCTTCCCAACATCCCCAGGAACTATGAGTGTCCCCTCAAGTGGCCAATTGATATAGGATTCGAGCCCGAGTGTTGGGACCTTTGCCCCTCAGCACGGGCCAAGGTCGCCCTCAGGGCCACATTGCAGGCCTAGCCCTGCAGTCCCACAAAGGCCTCAGCCACAGGTCCTGCCCAGGCCCACTGAACACGCAGCCACGGGGCCCAGGACACCCCTCCTGACCCATAGCAAGTGCAGCCAATGCCCCTCCCAGGGCCGTGATCAGCACGGCCAAGATAGGATACGTGGTTTCAATTTCATTACAATTTGTAACGCTACTCCATCGTTTTGCAAATGACCCTCTGACATTATCTATGACATAAAGGGCATTTGTGATGAAGTTTTTGACAAAAATCCAGTGACTTCTAGGATTTGTCTTTCAAATGACATGCATCTAGCCACTTGTAGCATGAAATTATTGAATCCCAAATCCCAGTGTCCACCACAGGGTGGCAGAATTCATTTTCTGCCTCAGTCATCAGGCTGCAAGTATTCATGGAGCAGACACTTCCAAAAACATCTAAGCATTCCTATTAAGGAGCTCTAATGGCAGTGTACCAGTAATTTCCCACTATAAATCTCCTAGAGCTAGTTTCATTTCTTTTTTGTTACTATGATGCAAAAATGGTAGTGGTGAATTTGGTAGGGTTTGCAGCATGTCTCTAATGACCTTAGACCATGTTATTTCCAGAAACTGGCCTAATTACTTCAAACCCTTTAGTTTGGCTAAACAGAAGAGTTCTATTTGGCTAATTCTATTTACCACAGCTCGCCTAGTCTCCCAAGCTTCTCCCTCTGAGACAAAAACTATTATGAAGTTGTCAATATAATGAATTAACTTACTTTAGGTATGGTAATACATAAGTCTTTTTTAAAAAGTATGACAGTATGCTAAATCTATATCTTTGGGGGAAAATAGTAAACCTATACTGTATTCTTTTGCATAGAAAAGTAAACTATGCCTGACGGTTCTTTGTTTCTAAAAGTTAATCTGGAAGCATAAATGTATGCAAATTGCAATTAATTTTCAAAAGAGTAATGAGTCTTTCTAGAAGGCAAAACGAATTATAATGTTAGAATCATATCCTGGCTCAGAAATACATATCGAATGCAAATCATTAACAAAACATGTATTAGCCCAATTTCACAAAGATATATTTAGAATAAGGATATTTCAATATAAAATATGGAATCCCTGCTGTGGCACAATAGGACTGGCAGCACCAAGGACACAGGTTCAATCCCCGGCCTGGCACAGTAGGTTAAATAAAAGATCCTTTGTTGCCACAGCTGTGGAGTAGGTTGCAACTGCATCTCAAATATGACTCCAGGCCTGGGCACTTCATATGCCACAAAAAAATGTTTCAATTAGGATCATTTTAGTTGTAAATGAAAGGAAGATCAAATGAAATTGTTTTTAAATGTAAGGATATTTGTTGACTTGCTTATGTAAATGCAAACTCCAAAACCTGGACAGCCTCAGAATGCACTGATAAAAATGATCAATTATACTATAATAAAATCCTTTACTTTTTGTATTCTTATCCCACTTGTCAGTATTGAATTTATCTTAAATCTTACAGCCTGAGCACTAGAAGGAGTACAATCTGTAATAATTCAGAGAAGAGCCTCTTTCTATGACACTGGCAGAGGTAATTGACCCTGAATATTAGGTGGAAAAGGAGAAGCTATAACACTGGTGTTGGGAAGAATATTTTTGAAGAAGTGATTAGACCTTGTATGGTAAGGTTCTGGACTAGACCTCCAGCTAAGTTACAGAGATCAGTTGAGCTGTGGGTGAAAAGTGAAGCCAGGAAGAACTGCCACTGAAGGAAGAAGATGAGAAGTAGAAAATGCAGCTCTAAGATCAACTGCAGTAGCAAAGGAAAGAGTTCACCACTCTAACCATTTCTTTTAATTTACCCTCAGAAACAGGACCCTAGAGGTGCCATAAGGGGCATAAGGGGTGGACTATGGTGAATATGGTAATGTATTGCCCAGCTCCCCTTTCAAAAAGAATAATATATTGCTCCTATTGCTGGCAGTGCTGGTAGCAGACAACCTCTTGAAGATCTGAATATGCCTCCTCATCAGAGACCTCATGTCCTTATCCAGAGCTGTCTCTCATGGCTTTTGGATCAAGAAAGTTTCAGGCATCACTAGAGATCAAATAGGAAACAGAGTCTTGTTCAAGAAGGAAGTCGCTTGTTCAACCAACAATTGCAGAATCTAGGAACATATGTGGAAATGGACCTTTTAGCTATTGGAATGGAGAAGGGAAAATATAAGCCTTCACATGGGAAATTCCATTAGCATGGGGGTTTTCCCCCATGAGTATGGCTACCATGAAGTACAAAATGGCCAAAGCTTACTTAGCACATACTGTATACTAAACATACAGGAGGGTATTCCAAACTTTCAGTCTAGGGTGTCCCACATGGTTCTACAGCTCAGCCTTCAGCAGGAAATACCAATTTTCCACTCAGTTAATGATTCTTGGTGATGGAAGCTATAATGACACAGTGAATTCTATGATGGCAAGTGATTTGGTTTAATTTACTATATATTGTGCGAACTTTTTAGAGATGATGGTGAGTGGAGTAGTCTGGCAGTGAGTGGATCATGGATTATGTTCCTTGAATAATAAAACAGAAGAACTACAACAGAGGGAATAAATATACACCCAGAGTATATTATGACACGATGCTGTCTCCCTCAGGTTGAGATGGTTTTGGTTTTTTGTTTCTGTGTGTTCATTTGTTTGCTTGTTGGCTGTGCCAATGGCAGGTGGAAGTTCCTGAGCCAGCAGTGAAACCCACACCATATCTGTGACCTGAGCCACAGCAGTGAAAACACAGGATCTTTCATCCATTTTTCCACAAGAGAACTCTCAAATTGAGGAGTTTTAATGACCTAAGATGCCACAAATTTTTTTTTTCTCTAGAGAATTGTGCCCTATGAGGGAGTTAGTGGTGGCCTTTACTAATGGAATTTTGGACACTCAGCAGGGACAGGAGCCAGACAAGAATTGGGAACAGGTAGCTTCTATTGCTCATTGTGTCTATACAGAGCTTTCTTCTCTGCCACATTGCACAGTGACCATAAAACTGAATGAAAATAATGACCAATATCACATTCTGATTTAAAGCACCTTTCCTTTCTACCAACTTTTGCAAAAATTGATTTTTTTAAGAGGCAAGCAGCTGAATATTATTCCATAACAATCCTTCTGTTTCCCACTTCCCAGCAATACCACTGCTTTCATATACAATCTCTATTTACCTATTTTTCTATTTTCTCAGGTTTCCATCTAGTTCAATTAGTGTATCTAATACTAGAGTGTCTAAATTACTGCACTATTTCAGACACCACTGCCTTATAAAAAAAAAATCACCCCCCAAACAGTGGCTTAAAACATCAACATTTACTATTATTTCATATGTTTCCAGTGGGTTTGGAATTTGATCAGTTCATTTGGGTACTTCAGGCTCAGCATCTCTTAGGAGGTTGCAGTTAGAAATTTGCTAAGGTCTGAGTTGCCATTGTGGAGCAGCAGAAATGAGTCCAATCCATGAGGATGTGGGTTTGATCGCTGGCCTCTCTCAGCAGGTTGGGGACCAGGTGTTGCTGTGAGCTGTGGCGTAGGACTCAGATGTGGCTTAGATCCCATGTTGCTGTGCTATAGACCATCAGTTGCAGCTCTGATTGACCCCTAACCTGGGAACTTCCATATGCCACAGGTGTGGCCTTAAAAAATGAATGAGTGAATGAATGAATAAGTAAATAAAAGAAATTGGGTGAGACTGAAGTAATCTAAAATGATTTATTCTTTTACTAGATGTTTAGGCTGGAAAGCTTCGAACAGGGGAGACTGAAATAGGTGTTGCTTCCTAATAGAAGGGGTACTAATAGAATAGCACTAGTGTTTGCATGTTTTCTTGGAGGAAAGGCCATGTGAGGACAGAGTGAGAAGTTGGCCATCTACAAGCAGGGAAGAAAGGACCCACTAGAAGCCAACCCTGTTGTTGTCACCTTGATCTTGGAGGTCCAGCCTCCACAACTGTGAGAACATAACCATTGTGTTAATAAACTTTCCCAGTCAGTAGTGTTTTGTTGTGGAAACCCTAGCCAATAATCTGACAATGATGATAATGGTGGTGATGATGCAACTTAACCTGAATTGGTGAATACAGAAGGATGAATGAACTGCCAGATTTGATTCAGAACAATCTTCACTCTCAACCCATCATCAAAGGTGGATATTTTCCATATCCATAGATTTTGGAATAAATAACACATCAGATATTTTGAATAAGAAATCTGAAATATCATCCAAAAATAACTGGTGTACACCTTCAACCTAACCTTCCTCTGAGGAATCTGAGAGCATTTACCAAAGGAATTGTGCTCTGTGCAAATGGAAATACTCAAATCATTCAGGAGGTTCCATGAAGTAGGTTCTAAGCTAACACTCACTCATGGGTGGCACTATACTAGCATCCTCCATTGGTTGTTGATGTGAAACAAGAAGAATGCTAGATATTTTTGCAGAAAGACGTGTTTACTGGGGGTCAGCAAGAATTTCAATTTGAGGCCTGAAATCATGACAAACCATATGCAATCCCCATCAGGGCAAGAAAAGGTGAATGCTCTACAGAGGATAAAAGAGAGTTTGGACTGAGAACTATGTCTAGATACTTACAACGCATCATGACAGTGGGAAAAAAAATTACGTATACATGTATGTGTAACTGGGTCCCCAGGCTGTACAGTGGGGGGGGGGGGCGGGGAAGTGTGTTGGGGTAAATAAGAATAAAAAATAAATTTAAAAAAGGAAGAACAGAGAGTTTGGGGAGTTAAGTAAATAAATAATGAGCCCATGGCTCTTCATGGGCTGAACAACTTGCAAGGGAAGAAGTCTATCTTATTCCTGCTGGGCTCTGCTATGTTACAGGCCATAAAAGTTCTTCCTTCTGGTCACCTAATTCCATTGAATTGAGTATATGTTAATTAATTTTAACAACAAAGGCAGGGAATATTGATTCAGCACTCTCATAGTGGACCAGTTCTTCATATCTAGTAGACCATGTGTCTTCTTCAGAAGGCATAAGTTTCCATCTTGTGTCCCAGATGCCTGAGTAAACTTGTTGTAAAGGACTGAGTAGACGTATTTGGAACAAATCTCCTTTTCCAAAATAGGAAAAAGAAGCACCGTATTCTTGTGATACCAAAAGATTTGATAGATGCAGAGAGTAAGTCTTGTCATATTCCCACACAACTTACTTATATGATTTAGGAATAAAATGGAGAGACAGGTTAAATCCATGTGGAAAATGGAAGCTTAAAAAAATCCTGTATCATAAATGTTTTCTTTGTGTGAGTTTTCTTTATATGATAAAATGCTGCAAGGCAGTGTCAAAGGATGTGTTTGATTATCATCTTTTAACCTCTTCTTTTCCCTAGGCAGGCCTCACCTGGAAAATGATAAGCCTCATTTAAGTAATTACATAGATCAATTGGAAAAACTAAACTGTCTTTTGTTTGAATTGCTCTATAACAAGTTGGTACATCAGTGATTCCAGGTAGGGGAAAAATAAAAGAGGTTGGGATTTAGGAAACCTGAGTAGTTAACTTAATTCTGCCAGCATCAGAATGTGCAGTTTTAGAAATGTTCCTTTCCTTTTTTCCATGTCACAGTTTCTTTTGATGAAATGTAAAGAGAATGAAATAGATACTCTCCCACAAAACACTCAATACGCAATGCCTAAGATTTTATTGTTTATGTGTAGGTCAAATACTGGTCTCCACATAGATGAATTCTCAGAAAGCTTATTTATAATATGATCTAAAAGACAGGATAAATATCCTTCTTGTGGGGAATCATGCCTGATACTTTGCAGAGACTTCTGCTTTTGAAGGTTTTTAAATTAGAAAGCTAAGAGCTTGGAACTGAAACAGCAGAATCAACCTTTCAATTCCACAACTTACTGGTTACAGCATCCTGGACAAGTGAAATAAATTATTCTAAGCTTCAGCTTTCATCTCTATATATTGGAAATAATGCATTCATGTCATAAATGTATGTTGAGATGAAATATGAAAAGGAATTGCAAATAATAAGAGCTCAGTGCATGACACTTCTTACTAGCAAATTTAGGGCAGATTAGAAATGGACAGGATGGAGTTCCTGTCGTGGCGCAGTGGTTAACGAATCCGGCTAGGAACCCTGAGGTTGCGGGTTCGATCCCTGGCCTCGCTCAGTGGGTTAACGATCCGGCATTGCCGTGAACTGTGGTGTAGGTTGCAGACGCGGCTCGGATCCCGTGTTGCTGTGGCTCTAGCGTAGGCTGGCAGCTGCAGCTCCGATTCGACCCCTAGCCTGGGAACCTCCACATGCCATGGGAGCAGCCCAAGAAATGGCAAAAAAAAAAAAAAAAAAAAAAAAAGACAAAAAAAAAAAAATAACAAAACTTCTTTGTAGTATTAGTCCCTCATTTGCAAATATTCAGTGTTTCCCCTCAGCCTAATTAAGTATCCTTTGTAGTGTTGTAATAAAGATCTTTGATTATCTGACTTTTACCTACTTTCCTAATTTAATCTCCCAATATTATTTTCTATTTCAAACCAAAAAGGTATCCTTTCCATAGGCTTGAAACCACCAAGCTATCCCAGGCCGATGCCACCACCTAGTGGTGGGGCCTCTAAACTTGTAACATCTTCACCCCTTCACTTCTAAGAGATAAGGCAAACATGACTTTTTCCCCCTGCCCTTCACTCTCGTATAGAGTTTATTTATTTTCCTCTTTCTCTTCAGCATTTCTATCTTTCCTCTCTTCTTATCCCCCATGCAAATTATCTTTTCGGTCTTTATAAGCCAATGTAAGCCCCGGTCAGAGATTTTCTATGTTCTATAAAAAGGAAAAACGCAAGTCATAAGTCATGTGAAAACAGAATTAAAGAAATACTGATAATAAACAAACTAACCATCGTCTGAATGATAACATGGGATGCTTAAGTCTCTTTACTCACCATTCATCAAACCAGAAATCAAGTCTCAACTAAGGCTTGTACAATTTACTTTACTTATATTTGCTCTCCCTGAACTGTCCCCTCCTGATTAACTCTTCCCTCAGATCCCACCCAATCCTCATACCAACCCACCCCAGATCCCCAGCTCACTGAAGTGCAGTGATGAACCACGCAGACCCTGATGGATCTCTCTCATCACCATGGAGAGAACTGTTTGTATGTTCTTACCACTTCTACCCAGAGTATAAGGTAAAATGCTTTGTTCACCTGTCTTTACTGTGTCTGGCCCAGTGTCTGGCACAGAGGAGATCCACACCTGCTGAGTTCATGAGTGGACAGATGGATTTGGATTAAGGCTGGAAGGCAGGACTGAAACAGGGGTGGGGAAGTAAGGCGTGGTAACATGGGAACATCCATCCATCACTGTAAGCTTCACAGAAAATCCTGGTGCAGCCACCAGGCCAATGAAAATGTTGCAGATGGATGCCCTGAAAATGGCTCTAATTTCCAGCAGCTGAGAAACATGTCACTACTCACCTAAAAATGCTTCCAGTGTGGCTTCAAGTGATGCCAGATCAGTGTCCCTACTGCAGAGTTTCTTAGAAGCACTATGCTTGAATATCCTAACAAGGAGTAAAGAATGGCTGATTTTCCCATGTTGTCTGTAGAAGACAATCATAAATTTACCTCCATATAGAACATAAACCTTTGGAATTAAGCAAGAATTTTGGCCAAATAGTTATCTGTTGCTTTTTAAGGCTGTACTTGCAGCATAAAGAAGTTCCCAGGCTAAGGGTTGAATTGGAGCTACAGCTGCTTGTGTATGCCACAGCCACAGCAACTCAGGATCCAAGCCACGTCTTTAACCTATACCACAGTTCACTGCAATGCCAGCTGCTTTAACCTACTGATTGAGGCCAGGGATGGAACCCGCATCCTCACGGATACTAGTCAGATTTTTTTTTCCACTACATCACAATGGGAACTCCCTGGCACAATATTTAAATCTTGGACTTAAAGATTAAAAAAAAAAACACTTAAAATGTGACATATACTGAGTCTTCCTATGCTTGAATACATTTTTTGAAATAAAGAGCTCCTCTCAGCTAGGAGATGAGGAAAAAAAAAAAAAAGAAAGCAACTTTCTGATCTTAGCTATTAGCTGCATCACTCATTTCAAAAGCTCCTTACCAGGGTCTCAGGATAAACACCTACAAATTGAACAACTGAAAAAAAAAAAGACACAGGTTGGCTTCATCATCTATATAATTTGGCTTTGACCAAAAAAAAAAAGCTCACCTACAGCAATTTACCACTCATAAAGATTAAACTGACACCTGGCCTTATGGCTTCCTTCTATTAAACCAGGTCCTTTAGGCCACAAATTAGGCCATGCAGATAACATTTAATGCAGCAGTAATGCACAAATTTGCTTAGGTTTCTTGATTCTATGTAAAATCAGCCAACTTGGTTGGAAAACAGGTGCAAGTAGGTCTGATGAGGCAGTTAAAATATTCTGTAACATCCCTTTCATGTCTGTCTAACATTCAAAGAAATGACTGCTTCAGAGATGACTCAACAGCTAAGCCTAGAGTCATACACTAGGAAGGCATGGGATCCATGGAACAAAAACAGTATTACTTTACATGCAATTTTTATTTTTTAATTTGAATTTTTTATTCTTTTGTCTTTTGGGCCCACGGCCAGGGCATAAGGAGATCCCAGTCTAGGGATGGAATCAGAGCTACAGCTGCAACCTTTAGCCACAGCCACAGCAACACAGGATCTGAGCCACTTCTGCGACCTACACTATAGCTCACAGCAACACAGGATCCTAACCAAGTGACACCAGGGATTGAACCCACATCCTCATGGATACTAGTTTGGTTTTTTAACCACTGAGCTATGACAGGAACTCCTGCACATAATTTTTAGATTCCTCTTCTGGCACCTGTCCATAACATGGATTTAAATGATCTATTAACATGATGAGACACCATTAGAAGTATTTCTAGTAACTAATGAAAAGATACAAATGAATACATAAACAGGTGGCCTGAGAGATTTTCTGAAGTTTTCTAACAATCTCACTTCCTTTCAGAGTGACAAGGAATTTGGTTCATTTAAGCTAGTCATTTTTCAAGGAATGAATACACAAATGCACACTTTATTCAAGTCAAACCTTAGAATGAATGTGTTAAGTGCCATGTATGACATAATTTTTTTTTTTTACCTTTTTTTTTGTCTCTTTGCCTTTTCTAGGGCCACTCCCATGGCATATGGAGATTCCCAGGCTAGGGGTCTAATCGGAGCTGCAGCTGCCAGCCTACGCCAGAGCCACAGCAACATGGGATCCGAGCCGCGTCTGCAACCTACACTACAGCTCATGGCAATGCCGGATCATTAACCCACTGAGCAAGGCCAGGGATCAAACCCACATCCTCATGGTTCCTAGTCAGATTCGTTAACCACTGAGCCACGATGGGAACTCCTGTATGACATAATTTAGGGTTATATTAATTGCTTTTAAAAATTATGTAATGTTTTAAGTACTTTTGCACTCATGAAGTTTAAATACACAGCAAAGAAAGGTGGATAATAATTCTACTTTTGGCACCACATTTGTCCTTCTAAAACACAAAGCCAAACATCAGAATTAACCTAGAGACCTGGAGAAACACATTTTCTGAGTAACTGCAGAAAGTGGATGTGTTGGAGCACCACAATTCTAAGAGTAATATGGAAAAAATCACCTTTACCTACTTTTAACACTTACTGATAGAAATCTTCTTAAACTACTGAAATCTCTTTCTGAATGTATGAAGCCTTAAGAATCTGATTTTGTAAAATATATAAAAATAACTGAAGATCATCTCTTTTAAATCTTTTCAGATTCTAACAGCAACTGTAAATACACAATTAAACAAACAAACAAAAAACTTCTCTACCGGGCACCTGGGAGTTGCCTAACAAAAACCATTTAATAAGACCATAGTTCAGACACACACAAAAAAACTTTAACTGCATAGAAAATACTTATGAGTTTACTTTCCTAATGCATAAATCTGGTTCTTGTTTTCAAAGCCCCACAATTCACATCAGTGGGAACAAAAAATCTTACAGACACAACAGAAAGTTAACTTCCTAGAGGAAAGCGCTTGGGGTAAGAAACACCACTGAAAGATCCAGGATCTCTTTTTCTTTTCTTTTTTTTAATAACCTTACTAGTTTCTCTTCCAAAAGAGAGACCACAATAAACTGATAGCACAGTTTCAAATGTTTAGCCCAGAGATTTGGCCAACCACACCTATTCTAAGTACATTCAACCAACTCCAACTCAAACCTCAGAGCAGCACTCCTTCAGGTCACAAAACATCCAGTGGAACTCGGTAACTCCATCACAAAGATACTATCCCTTACCAGTTGATCTCTCTTGACATCACACCTACATTCTGAATATTTCACAAATTGGAAGCAAAGTGCAGGTTCAGATCAGTGGAGTCTTTGCTGACTCACCTTTTACCTACGAAAGCAGGGCAGGGCACACATGTGAGATTTCCTAGCTCCTCTGCACCAGAAGTTCTCCTGCCTGGGCCAATACTCTGCTTTCCAGCAATGGCTCCAGGGCCAAACCTGGTGTGGCCCGGGTCGCCACCGGCTGCTCCTCACTCCAGCTCTAGGGTGAGTACCATTCTGATCAAAGACAAATTATCTGCTCCTGCCGCTCTGCCTCCCCCCACACAAACCTGCCAAAATCCAGGGCCAGCCCTGAACTCTCCAAGTGGACCAGCACCTAGGCACCCCCGCAATCTGGTAGGGCGCTTTCTTTCCATCCACTTCCCCAAACTTAAGAGGTCTACTGCCCAGGGCTGGGCAGAAGCAAGGCCCCACAGAGCTGAAAACCCACAACAGTGCTGCAGCAAGTTGCCCCTGCCACAGGCACAAAGGGCTCGGGGCCTTGGCCAGGCATTCCTAAGGAGTGCGGCACCACTTACCCCTCACCCACCACACAGGCCGCAATGTGGTTTCTCTTAAGCTTACCTTAAAGTTGGCCTCAAGCTGAGGCGGAGTTCACCAGGGGTGTACTCTTCCTTTCAGCGCGCCCTCCGGGGGTGGGGGGGCAGGTGGGCAAGGGCATTGCTTGGCGGGCAAGTCCTCATGGTCTTGGCAGATCCTCCGCAGGGCTCCCGGAAGGCTCCGAGGTCACCCTTTGTTCTTCAGCCGGGCAGGCGCGCATGGCCGTGCTTGCAGGCGCGCATGCCCAGTGATCTGCATTTGCTCTCCACCCACCCAGCTCCTAGGCCCCCTGCTCGTCTCCCGTGTCTCAGGATCCCAGCGCACAGAACAGAGGGCCACGCCCACAAATGCCGGTTGCTTTCTCCACCGTGGAGTTTCAACCTGACTTTCCTTCCCTAGAAGCAGGATTCACACCTGGTGCAGGGTTGGGGCTCTGTCCCCCTGCCTTGGGTCAGGGATCTTCCTGCAGCTCTGGCAGCCAACTGCGAAGTAGGAGACAAGCAAGTGCCCTGGGTAATCCAGAGATGCTCCTCCGAGGAACAGTCTGACCCTCCCTCTAGGGCCAAGTTTGGTTATGGCCAGCACACAGATTTGTGCAGAGAATTAATATAGAATATGTTCTCTTCTAGGTGTTTGATGGTGTCTTGTCTTAGCTTTTAAGTCTTTACTCCATTTTGAGTTTATGTTTGTCCGTGGTGTGAGGGTGTCTTCCAGTTTCATTGATTTGCAGGCATCTGTCTGGTTTTCCCAGCACCACTTAATGAAAAGACTTTTTCCCATTTTATATTCCTGCCTCCTTTGTCAAAGATTAATTGACCAGAGGTGTCTGTGTTTATTTCTGGCTTCTCTGTTCTGTTCCTTTGGTCTGTATGTCTGTTTTGGTACCAGCACCACACTGTCTTTACTTTAGCTTTGTAATATTGTCTGAAGTCTGGGAGAGTTATGCCTCCTGCTTGGTTTTTGTTGTTGTTGTTGTTGTTGTTCCTCAGGTTTGCCTAGGCAGTTCTGGATCATTTATGCTTCCATATAAATCATTGGATTGTTTATTTTAGTTCTATGAAAAATGTAATTGATAATTTGATGGAGATTACACTGAATCTGTAGATTGCTTTGGGTAGTATGGACATTTTTATGATATTAATTCTTCCAACCGAGGAGCATGAAATATCTCTCCATTTCTTTGAATCCTCTTTAATTTCCTTGATTAATATTTAATAGTTCTCAGCATATCAGTCTTTAACCACCTAGGTCAGGTTTATTTCTAGGCAGCTAATTTTTTTGGGGGTGCAATTTTAAAAGGTATTGTAATTTTGAATCCCTTTTCTAATATTTCATTGTTAGTATACAGAAATGTAACTGTTTTCTGAATGTTAATCTTGTGCCCTGATACATTGCTGAATTTGTTGATCAGTTCAAGTAGTTTTTGTGGGGAGTCTTTAGGGTTTTCTATTTGTAATATGTCATCTGTATGCAGTGACGATTTTACCTCTTCTCTTCAATTTGGATACCTTTTATTTCTTTTGTTTATCTGATTGCTCACGTTAGGACTTCCAATACTATGTTGAATAAAAGTGGTGAGAGTGGGCATCCTTGTCTTGTTCCAGATTTTAGCAGAAATGCTTTTGGCTTTGCTCCATCGAGTATTATATTTGCTGTGGGTTTGTCATAAATGGCTTTTATTATGTTAAAGTATGTTCCCTCTATACCCACTTTGGTAAGAGTTTTTATCACAAATAAATGTTGGACTTTATCAACTGCTTTTTCTACCTGTGGTTTTTGACTTTTCCTTTGTTAGCGTGGTATATGATGTTGATTGATTTGCACATGTTGAACCATCCTTGTGGACCTGGGATGGGTCCCACTTGGTCATTCATGGTGTATCATCTTTTGGATTCAGTTGGCTAAAATTTTGTTGAGAATTTTTGCATTTACATTCATCAAAGATATTGGCGTGTAGTTTTCTTTTTTGGTAGTATCTTTATCTGGTTTTGGTATTAGGGTGCTGGTGGCTTCATAGAATGTCTTGGGAATGCTCCTTCTTCAACCTTTTGGAAAAGTTTAAGAAGGATGGGTATAAGTTCCTCTTTGTATGTTTGGTAGACTTCACTGTGAAGCCACCTGGTTCTGCACTTTTGTTTGTAGGGAGTGTGTTCATTATATATTCAATTTCATTTCTAGTGATTGGTCTGTTCAGTTAATCTGTTTCCTTTTGATTCAGTTTTGGCAGGCTGTAAGTCTCTAGAAAGTTGTCCATTCCTTCTAGGTTGTGAAATTTGTTGGCATATAAGTGCTCATAGTATTCTTTTATTTATTTATTTATTTATTTATTTGTATTTCTGCAGTATCCATTAAGATTTCTTCTTTTTCATTTCTTATTTTGTTTATTTGGGTTTTTTCTCTCCTCTTCTTGGTGAGTCTGGCCAGAGGTTTGTCAATGTTGTTTACCTTTTGAAACAACCAACTCCTGGTTTTATTCATTTCTTCTATTTTTTTGCATCTCTATTTTATTGATTTCCTCTCTCGTCTTTATGATTTCCTTCCTTCCGCTGACTTTATGTTTTGTTTGTTCCTTTTCTAATTTATTTAGGTGGTGAGGTAAGCTATCGATTTGAGATTTTTCCTCTTTTTTGAGGAAGGCCTGTATCACTATGAATTTCCCTCTGAGCATTGCTTTTGTGGCGTCCCATAGATTTTGAATGGTTGTATCTTCACTATCATTTGTCTTGAGGTATTTTTTAATACCTCTTTTGATTTCCTCACTGACCCATTGGGTTTTAAGTAGCATGTTGTGTAGTATCCATGTAGTCGGTTTTTTCTCATTTCTTTTCCTGTGGTTGATTTCTAGTTTCATGCCATTGTGGTCAGAGAAGATTCTTGAAACAATTTCTATATTCTTAAAAGTTGTTGAGGTTAGCTTTGTGCCCCAGTATGTGATCAATTCTTGAGAATGTTCCATATGCATTTCAGAAGAATGTATGTTCTGATTTTTTTGGATGTAATGTCCTGAAGATGTCAATTAAATCTAACTTTTCTATTGTTTCCTTTAGGATCTCTGTTGCCTTATTGATTTTCTATGTATAGGATCTGTCCATTGATTTGAGTGGGGGTATTAAAGTCTCTTATTATTGTACTCCCATCAATTTCTCCTTTTATGTCTTAGTATTTGCTGTATGTATCTGGGTACTCTGACATTAGAGGCATATATATTGATGACTGTAATATCCTCTTCTTGAATGGATCCGTTATCATTAAATAGTGTCCTTCTTTTTCTTTATGGCCTTCATTTTAAAGCCTTATTTTGTATGATATAAGCATTGCAACTCCTGCTTTCCTGTATTGTCCACTGGCATGAGATATCTTTTCCCATCCCCTCACTTTCAATTTATATGTGTCCTTTACCCTAAGGTGAGTCTCTTGTAGACAGACGATTGTAGACTCTTGCTTTTTTAATCCAATCTGCCACTCTGTGTCTTGATTTGATCATTCAGTGCATTGACATTCAAGGTAATTATTGATAAATATATATTTACTGCCATTTTAATCCTTGTTTTCCAGTTGATTCTATGTTTCTCCTTTGTTCTTTTCTTTGGTTGGATGATTTCCATTGATTTTATGCTTGTGCATTTTTCATTTTAGTTTTTGTGAATGTAATGTTTGGTTTTGATTTGTGGTTGCCCTGCTTTTTAAGTATGTTAACTCCTTGCTATACTGGCTTGCATTAGCCTGATAGTCATATAGGCTCAAACACATTATTTTAAAAAAGAGTCTAGATTTTCTTACTCTCCTTCCCCACATTCTATGATTTTGAGGTCCTTTTTTTAGCATCTTCATGTCTGTCCTTTTGTTATTCCTTGTGTTTATCATCACTTTTACAATAGGGTTTTTTCCCTTTTATATCTGTATACTGACTGAAGTGATTTTCCAATTGTGATTTCCTCCATCCTATTTCTTCTTCTTTTTTATTTTAAGAAGAGGCCCTTCACTATTTCTTTTAGAACTGGTTGAGTAGTCCTGTGCTCTTTTAGCTTTTGTTTTTTGGAGAAATTATTTCTCCTATTTTAAATGATATTCTTGCAGGGTAAAGTATTCTAGGCTGAAAATGTTTCCTTTTTAGAACTTTGAATATGTCTTGCCACTCTCTTCTGGCCTGTAGTTTTCTGTAGAGAAATCAGAAGATAGTCTTATAGGAGTTCCCTATAATTAACACTTGGTGATTTTCTTGCTGTTGTTAGAATCCTCTTTTCTTTAAATGTTTCCATTTTTATTATAACATGTCTTGGTGTGGGCCTGTTTGGGTTCAACTTGTTTGGGGCCTTCTGTGCTTCCTGTATCTTAATATCCATTTTCTTTAGATTTGGAAAGTTTTCAGATATAACATCTTCAAATATATTTTCAATCCCCTTTTCTTTTTCTTCTCCTTCTGAAATTCCTATTATGTGTAGATTGGCCCACTTTCTATTATCCCACATTTGCTTTCATGTTTTTTCATTTGGTTTTCTGTCTGCTGTCCTGATTGGGTGATTTCCATTATTCTATCTTCCAAGTCATTTTTCATTCTGCTCTTCAGTGCCTTTGACTCAGTTTGCATCTCTGCAAGTGAATTTTCTAATTTTTCTTGGTTCCTCCTTATATTTTCTAGTTTCTTTCTAAAGGAATCTGACTACTGTTTATATCTGCTCTTAATTCCTTCAGTATTTTCATTATCTCCCTGTTGAACTCAGTGTCTATTACACTGCAGAGGTCTGGTTCATTGTTTGCTGCTTTAGGTGAATTCTCCTATTCTTTTAACTGGGAATGGTCCTTGAGCTTCTTCATTTTGCTTGTTTTTCTTTTGCTGTGAGTTTAGGGAAATCAAACTATAGTCTTGGAGAGCTATTTCTATGCAAGAGCAGCCCTTTGTGTTTTGTGGCAGGTTACTATTTATTTTTGGCACGGGAGTTTGGATATTTGCTGTCTCTTTCTTCAGTGTGAGCAGGCTGCTATCCCCAGGGTGCTGAGTGTGTCTTCAGGGAGAAGGAAGCAATGGGTAGGGCTAGTTTTTAGTGGCTGCTTGCTGGGCTCTTGACATTACAAGGACCTGCAGGAAGGTGGTGAAGGTACTCCTAGTTGCAGGACCCTGGAAGGTGGTAATGAGCCTCAGGCAGATTTAGGCAGTGCCTGGATCATTTGGCAGTGGCAGCAGCCACCTGTAACCAGCACAAGAGGTGCCCAGTCTCCAGCAGCACGAGCAAATAGCCTCTTACTACCCGTAGCCTGCACCAGAGGCACCCCAACATCTGTAGAGTCCATGTGTGCAGTGAAATAGATTTATATCGTGCTCTGCCCCTCCTCCTCTCACCCTCTCAAACAATGGTGCCTTGCCTCTCCTGTGGGCCCAGACCTCCTCCAGGGTTTCCTCTGCTGTGGCATTCTGCTCCTCAGCCAGTGGCACACCACTCCCTAGCCCCTCAGGCTGTCTCCACACAGCCATCCCTAGTCATTTTCCTGGAACTGACCTCTGGAGCCTGAGTCTCAGTGCCCAGCCCCTGCCCAAGTGTCTCAGGCTGTGGTGTCTGGGGCAGTGGTGCAGATGATCTGTGCATCTCTCATTCAACTTTGCCCTCCTCAGTCCAGCTGCAGTGCTTTTCTCTGCGACTTTAAGATCCCTCTGTCTTGGCTGTTCTCCCCATCAGTTAGGTGGCTTCCCAGGGTACAGCTTCCTTTTCTCTTTTGCAGATCCTTCTCAAGAATGCTAGCCCCATCCTGATTCCCTTTCTCTCTCTCTCTTTTTTTCTTTTTTTCTAATCAGTTTTGTGGAGAATTTCTTGCCCTTTCTGGAGGTTTAAGTTCTGCCAGCATTCAGATGTTTTGTGCAAATCGCTCTACAGGTGTATTTTTTTGATGTGTTTGTGGGAGAATGTGAGCAAGACATCTTACTCCTCCAACATCTTGATCCTTCTATGTTCCTCTTAATTTCAGTTTGGCATAAAGAATAGTTGATACATTAGTGGTAAAAAGAAATGCCCATACAGAAATGGGTGCATGTGAAATTGGTGAAGGATGAATAAAGTCCATTGACTTTCCTTGTCAGCATCCTCATCTTAACACTGTACCATAGTTTTTACAAGATGTTACCACTCTAGGAAACTATATATATATAGGATTTCTCTGCATTTTTTCTTATAACTACATGTGAATCTACATTATTCCTAGAGAGTAGCTGCACAGTAGTGTTTAGTGTCAGAGAGTATCAGCTTCAATCCCATGTGTGTGATCTCTTAACCTCCCAGAGCCTCAGACCTTCAGGTACACAATAAGGGTAAAGGTAGCTCCTATCCCAGAGGCTACTTTTCTGGCTTATTTAGTTTTTATTTGCTTATGTTACCCAGGGTCAGTTTCTGTTGCTTACAACAACACCAGTTTGACTTAAATATAGGATATTACTTTATAGTAGGATATCAGGTGACCAAGATAATATATTTTATCATCTAGTTAAAGGTATAAATGACTAGTTGGCAGCAAGATAAATCTTCTACTGAAAAACTAGACAAAATACATACATAGAAAAGCTGAATTTTACAAAACTATGCTTTTTTTTTCAAGATTAGAGAAAGAACTACAAAAGATGGGTGGCAAAAGGTCCTAGAGAAAAGTAAAACACATTTGGATGAGTCCAATATATCACACTGCTTTTCCCTTAAGATTTTGATAGCTTGCAAGAAGCATAGACACAAGTTGAGAACATGAGAAGAAAGCCAAGCTGAAGGCAGGAGCTAGGCAGAGTTCCTGCTGGAAAATAAGCTGGTGCTCAAGGATAGCAAGGCTCTCAGGACACACAGATCCAAGACCTGGGTGAGAGGTCAGGCACAGAGACACGAGTTCACATTCTGCTGTTTTCACCCAGAGATGTTTGCTGATTGCTAAGTGGGGAATCATAAAAGGCCAAGGAGACAAGCAGAAAACTCTTCTAGATGTCAAAGAGAGAGCATCACTTTCATCTCACAGTGCTAAGAAGACAAAACTGGAGCACAGGACTCCTTAGGAAAAGGGACAAAGAGAGGAAGAGAGCGAGTTTTGAGATGATAAAAGAAACGGACTGGTTTAAAATGTTCCTCCCCTAATATATCTTCCCACTACAAGCTAAAATAAAACAATATTCTGGAAGAATGTAGTGTCATATAGAGGCTATCTATTCCATCATTCAGGGAAAAATTCCAAAAGTAGCATGCATACTATGAAATAAAATACAGAGAAAAAGCAGAAAATAGAAACAGATCTATGGATGACTCATATATTACCATCTTAAGCTATGGATTTTAAAATAACTCTGATTAATGTGTTCAAGAAAATAAATAACAAAAATTTTTAAAAACCTGAAAGGGAGAATTTTAGGGAGAATTAGAATCTATAATTGTTTTGAAACTGGACATTATAGAACTCAAAATGCAATCACTGAAATTACATATTCAAGAGATGAGTCTTAGTGCAGATCGGACACAGATGAAATGAAGAAAAGTGGACTGTATAAGTGCATAGAAAATACCCAGGCTGAATTTTGAATGGGGTAAAAATGAATAGAAATTATATACATGATCATAAGATTAAGCAGATGTGTAACTACAATCCCAAAATATATGAAGTAGAGAATGGGGGGGGGTGAAGCCCAATTTTATACAATAATGGCCAAGAATGTTCCAAAACTGATTTAAAAATATAAAATCATATATTGAAAAATTTTATGAACCATTAGAATGTTAAATGAAAAGAAAGCCACATCCAGAGACATCTTAATGAAACCACTGAGAGTCTAAAACAAAGAGAAAAACTTAAAAGCAACCACAATAAACTATTTCAAAGGACTAACACTAAGTAACACTAAGACTGACAAGCATGATTAATAAAAAGAAAGCCATACCTAGGTTCTTAAAACAAAAAGAAAATCTGCCAGGAAGTAGGAGGCATTGCCTTCAAGGAGCAAAGAGTAAGAATGGCAACTGACTTCTCAACAGAAACAATTGAATCCAGTAGAAAAAGGAATGATACTGTAAAGTAGTAAAGAAACTAATATCTAACCTAGAATTCTCTGCCCAGTGAAACTACCATTCAAAAGTGAGGATGAAATACTTCCCCAAACAAACAAAAATCAGCCTAAACTAAAATAAGAAAGAGGATTTATAGGTTAGCATAAAAACAACCGTGTTCAGAAGTACAGATTCAGGAACAAAAATAAATGTGTAAATATATGGGTCAATCTCAAGAATTATTAAGGATACAGAAGAGTAGAAATACTGTCTAGTTGTATTTAAAATATATTCAAAAATAAAATATACCAATAATATGAAAAGTGAGAGGTGAAATGGAGTAACATTATTCTATGGTAAATGAGCTGTGGTGAAAGTGGGGAAGTGCTAATTATACTAGACAAATACACAGTAAGGACTCAGGGATGCATGTTATAACATCTAGTTAACTATTCAAACAATAGCAATGGAATGCATGACAAGCTAAGGAGAGGGCATATATAACAAAAAACATATGGATTAATATAAAAGGAAGCAGGAAAGCAGAGAAAATGAAACCTAGAAAGGTAAAAAAAATGCAAGAGAAAGCAAAGAGTAAAATTGTAGGTATAAACTCAAATATGTCAGTATTTACATAAAATATAAATTGACTAAATACTCCAGTTAAAAAAATAATGTCTTACTGGATTATTTTAAAATCTGTGCTGTGAAAGAGAATCTCACTCTACATAAAAATACAAATAAGCTGAACATCAAAGCATGGAAAAATACATACATACACACAATAATCAAAAGACTGGAGGTTTACCTACAAATATCATACAGTCAATTTCAAAGAAAGAAGCACTACTGGAAATAAAGAGGGATTGCTTGTAGTGGTGAAGAATCTATCAGGAAGACATGACAATTTTAAATGTGCATGTACCTAAGGAACATATATTCAAAACATGCACAACATACATTGATAGAAATTTAAAAAAAGGAAATAGAAAATCTGCAATTGCTTTGATAGGGTTTAACATGCCTCTCTCTGTAACAGAATATGCAGACAAAATGCCAAAAAGGATATAAAACCTTTTTGCACTGTGATTAACAAACTTGACCTAATTTACATGAACAATGTATCCGACAACTGCAGAATTTGCATACTTTCCAAATATCATAAAACATTTTATATATATTATATTATATATATATAAACACACACACACACATGCAAACACAGAAACATATCACAATGTGTGGCATGCACCTGAGCCAGGCTTAGAAGACAATTTATGGTCTTAAATGTGCATGTAAGAAAGAAAAGAGCTGAAACATCAATGGCCTAAACCTCAAATTCTGTACTCTACAAAACTCTCCTTCATAAGTGAAGTTGAAATAAAGACTTTCTTAGTCAAACAAAATTGAGGGAATTTGTTGCCAGTAGACCTGTCTTGCAAGAGATGTTCAAAGACCTTCGTTAGAGAAAAGCAAAATTATACAGATCAGAAATTCAGATCTACATAAAGGAAGCACAGTGAAGAAGAAACAGATAACAGTAAAATAAAAACCTTCATATTTTTGATTCTTAACTCATCTAACAGATAACAGTTTGTTCAAAATAATAATAGCAACAATGTATTTGATTATACATACATATGTATGCATTATACATAATACATGAATGTATGCTTCTGTATGCTTAAATATGAGTGAAGTAAATGACAGCAGTGATACAAAGAATGGGAGGGAGAATTACATTTGTTTTGTCATCATAAGGTACTTTCACTATTCATGAAGTAATGTAACTTGAAAATGGACCTGTTTCAGTTGTAAATGTATATTGCAAACTCTAGGGCAATCACTAACAAAATTAAAAAAGGAAGTATAACTAATATTTGAAGATAGGGGAAAATGGAATAATATAAAATGCTCATTTAAAACCACAAAATACAGAAAAATAGTGGACCAAAAAGACAGGAACAAAAAACAAGATAATAAATAGAAAACAGCAATGAGTATGGCAGATACTAATCCAACCATATCTGTAATCACCCTGAACACCAATGGTTTAAAAGACAGATTGTCAAAATGGATCAAAAAAACAAGACCCAATATGGTGTTTTCTGTAAAAAAAAAAAAAAAAAAAAAATCCGCTTTAGATATAAAGAAATATATACCACGCTAATATTAATCAAATGAAAGCAAGAGAAACTATATTAATCAGACATAGCTGACTTCAAAGCAAGAAGTTATCAGGACAACTTAAGAGTGAAATACTGAAAACTTGTCACCAAAACTAGAAACAAGAGAATGACAGTCATTATTCAAAACTGTATTGGAGGTCCTGACCAAGGAAGTAAAAATAAATATAATAGCAATTGAAAAAGACAAAGTAAATTCTCATAGTATATGTAGAAAAGTGAAAAGAACACATAAGCTAGTAGAATTAATGAGAATTCAGTATCACTGCCACATACATGTTAATATACAAAAGCAACTGCCAGTAATAAGTAACTAGAAACTGAAATGGAAAAAACTGGTAATATTTAAACTATCAATTGAAATAGGAGTAAATCTAACAAAAGACATATATGATACCTATAGAGGAAAATAACAAAATTATAAAAATTTAAAAGCACTCGATAAATAGCATACATCACATTCATGAGTTTTAAGACATGTTATTAGAAAGATGTCAATCCTCCAAAATTGATATAGATCCTGTCCAATCTCATAAAAAATCCTAGCAGATTAAAAAAAAAAAGCCGATAAGCTGGTTTAAAAATGTATTTGGGGGAGGAGTTCCCATCGTGGCTCAGTGGGTAATGAATCCGACAAGGAACCATGGGGTTGCAGGTTCTATCCCTGGCCTTGCTCCGTGGGTTAAAGATCCAGTGTTGCAGTGAGCTGTGGTGTAGATTGCAGACGCGGCTCGGATCCCGTGTTGCTGTGGCTGTGGTGTAGGCTGGCAGCTACAGCTCCAATTTGACCCCTAGCCTGGGAACCTCCATATGTCCTTGGAGCGGCCATAGAAAAGGCAAAAAGACCAAAAAAAATGTATGTGGGGGAATTCCCATTGTGGCTAAGTGATAGCAAACCCAACTAGTATCCATGAGGATGCGGTTCGATCGCTGCCTTGCTTAGTAGGTTAAAAGAGATCGAGTGTTGCCATGAGCTGTGGTGTCGGTCACAGACACATGGATTGGATCCCGCACTGCTGTGGCTATGGCTTAGGCTGGAGGCTACAGCTCTGATTACACCCCTGGCATGGAGGCCTCCCTGTGCTGAGGATGCAGCCAAAAAAATTTTTTTTAATTTAAAAAAAAAAGATGTATGTGAGGAAAAAGGAAGACTCAGGAAACTGGAGGCTCACAGGACCCAAGGTAGGGACACTGTGATGCTAAGTAATTAAGACAATAGGCACTGCATGGGGATAGCCCAGGTCTACAACCTTGGCACTATTGACACTGGGGATGGCGATTCTCTATTACAGAGCTGTCCTGTGTGATGTGGGATGTTCCCAAGCAGCCCTGGCCTCTAGTCCTTAAGTGCTAGCAATACACAACACCCCCCCACACACACACACACCACCACACACACACCACCACCACCAACAAAATATCTCCAGAAATTGCAAAATGCCCCTGAAGGGTGCAAAATCTCCCCCAGTTGAGAACTACTGGAATAGACAAATAGAGCTCATAAAACACACATAGAGAATGAGAAACAGACCATACACACATGGTCCTTGATTCATGACAAAGGCATTGCTTCATACTGTTGAAAAAACTCAATTCCAAATGATCTGTAGATCTAATTGTTCAAGGTGAAAATTAAAACAAAATTTCTAGATGACGCTAAAGGAGAATATCTCATGGCCTTGGGCTAGACAATGATTTCTTAAATAGGAGACATAACAGTACAAACCACGAAGAGGGAGAGATGATTTATTGGACTTTATTTTTTTATTTTATTATTATTATTATTTTTTTGTCTCTTTGCTATTTCTTTGGGCCGCTCCCGCAGCATATGGAGGTTCCCAGGCTAGGGGTCAAATCGGAGCTGTAGCCACCGGCCTATGCCAGAGCCACAGCAATGCAGGATCTGAGCTGTGTCTGCAACCTACACCACAGCTCACGGCAACGCCGGATCGTTAACCCACTGAGCAAGGGCAGGGACCAAACCCGCAACCTCATGGTTCCTAGTCGGATTCATTAACCACTGCGCCACGACGGGAACTCCTATTGGACTTTATTAAAGTAAGAACTTCTGTTCAGCAAATGACACATTATGGAGTAAAAAGGAAAACCACAATGTTGGATAAGATATTTCTAATACAAATATCTGACAAGGACAATTGACCAGAATAAATACAGAATTCACACAGTAAGAAAGGCAGATAACCCAGAAGAAAAATTGGCAAAGGGCTTGAGACATTTCTCCAAAAGAGAATATTCATGCGGCAATAAATGCAAGACTAGGGACACTGCCTCATCAGTCATTAGAAAAATACAAATTAAAATCACATGAGATACTACTGCAATTCTACTAAAATGGCTAAAATGTAAAAGTCAGACAAGGCCGGGTGTTGGTGAGGATTTGGAACTGAAACACCTGCATGATGCTGGTGGGTGTATATACAGGCACAAGCACTGTGGACCTGTGGACACTTTGGCAATGCTCATGAAAAGTGAACCTTCCCCAAGTTCTCCTGTAGGAGGTGGTTTGGTGACCCACCCGGATCACCTTTACAGGCCAGGGCACCCACTTCCAGCTTTGTTCCAGAGAACAACTGTGCCGATGGGAGCTGCCGCAACTGGAAACACCCACAATGCTGGGCTCACCCCCTGGTGGGGGGCGCCCACAGCCAGTTCCTGGCTAACTGAAAGTTACAAAACTCCTCAGGGGGTGACTCTGCAGTGCCATTCATCCCCAGAGCCCCATGGAATCAGGCTGCTGGGAAATCCAGCTGCAAGTGTAGTTTGGCTTCCCCCATGCCCTCACGTCCTTACAGGTTTCTCCAGAGAGTGTGCTTTCTATATGTCACCTGCTCTACAATACTCATCTCAGGCTCTGCCTCTGGTCATGTGACCCCAGACACTCAGATGTACTCCACAGAAATGTATGACTCTGTGCAGCTGGGACACAAGCCAGGATGCTCACAGCAATGCCAGTTGTAACAGGCATCCCAGATGTCCATCAACATATAGGGGATAAATCAGTTTCTTCTCATGGTGGAATATTACACTGCAATGAAAGGGAACACAGTACACTACACCACACCAACACACGTGCCTCCCCAAACATACTGATGAGGGAAAGAAGTTGGACACGAAAGAAAGCATGTTCTACATGTACATTTATATAAAGCTCAGAACAATCGGTGAGCCCTAAATGACAGGACTTCTGAGCAAGCTCACTTTCTGAGAAGGTAGTAATTGGAGGGGTCAATGGGGGTGCTTCTGAGATGCTAATAATGTCCTCTTTCTTGCTTTGGGTATGTACATGCTCATTAACTCTATAAGTATCATTTAGACCCCTACATATGTAGGTTATATATAATAAAATCCATTTTAAAAAAGGGATCACATTCTTAAATATTCAGTAATAAATCATACAAATGCACTGCAGGTTTACTTCCTCACTCAGCCCCAAGAATTTTCCATCTCAATCACTCATCCAGCAGAGAGTCAATGAACACTAACCATGCACCAGGCACTGTTCTGAGCTCTGGGGATGAAGCTGTGAAATAAGACACCCTGGCTCTAATGGAGCTTACAACCTCGGCAAGGCTCTTACCTGGAATCCATCACCTGTCTGTTTGCCTGGGAGGCTCATGGAGCATAGAGAGAGGTGTTTATTCAAAAACACATGTGCAAGGGAGTTCCTGCTGTGGCACAGTGGAAACTAATCTGACTAGGAACCATGAGGTTGCAGATTCGATCCCTGGTCTCACTCAGTGGGTTAAGGATCTGGCATTGCCATGAGTTGTGATGTTGGTAACAGAGGCAGCTCAGATCCTGCATTGCTGTGGCTGTGGTGTAGGCTGGCTGCTGTATCTCTGATTGGACCCCTAGCCTGGGAACCTTCATATGCTGCAAGTGCAGCCCTAAAAAGCAAAAAATAAAAATAAAAACAGGTGTGCAAGGATAATCTTTGAGATAATAACTTGTGACAGAACAGAAACAGGAGCTTATGGAAGACTGCCTTTCAGGTTCATCTCCCCAAAATAACCTGCAATCACCCACTGAGATATCAGCAGTGAACCCCATAGGCTAAAGAGGAGGAGGTCACCCCCCAAGCCACCTCAACCTCCAGAACTTTTGTGCCCTAAAGGGAGAGTAAATTGTCTCCAAAACATGAATTTCTCTCCAGCCTGCTAGGATTCGGCCTCAAATTCATATTCATATTCTATTCAGTAGGAAGAAAATTTAAAAGTAGGACATTCCTCAGATTCCCACCTCTGTGCATGGGTCCCCCCTGCACCCAGTGCAGCAGCAACAGTAGTAAGAAAGAGGATGTAGGACAGGCAGGGAGGGACTCCCAACCCTCAGCTGAGATGAACACAGGGCAAGGGTGGCTGGGAGTGAGCATGGGCACTTCCTGGGTTTTGAAAGTATTAGTCAATCTTACAATTGAGCTTTTCTGACCTACAAAACTTCAATTTCATAAAGGTTCACTGAAAATTCACTCAGCACTAAGCACATGGCCCTGTCGGTCAGCAGAGTGCTCCCCTCCTCCACACCCTGACCCCTTCCAAGAGGTTTCCTTCTGTTTGGAAACCCCTCAATGACCCTCATGAAAGCTTCTCCAGGCCAAGGGGGCTGGGACAGCCTGACCTCCTCCCTGCATTCCCAATGGACACCCCATAAGTGAGAGAGTGAGTCCCTCCAAACAACCAGATGCTGCCCAAATCCCGTGAGCACCATGAATGAAGCACAGAGCAGTATCTCATTTCCTCACAGACATGGCTCCATCCCATCTGATGGGCATCTAAGTGAGGTCCCACCCAGAGCACGAGCAGCCCCAGTGCCCAGGAGAAGGTGCACTGACCAGAGCAGAAAGTACAGCCAACTTCCAGGTCCCTCCTCATGAGATAAAAAGTGTGTGTCTGTGTGTCTATAAGAGATAGGCACAGGAAGCAGTAGACTGGCTACAGAGGATGGCCCTCACCATGGCTGGTGGGCAACATCCAAACCCTAAGGCCCAAATAGAACAAAAAGGTACAAGAAGGGTGAACTCACTCTGTCTGCTGAGCTCAGATACCCATCTTCTCCCCTGGACACCAGGGCTCCTGCTCCTCAGGCCTTCAGACTCGATGAGTTACAGCACAGGGTTTTCTGGTTCTGCAGCTTGCAGATTGCAGACTGGGAGTTCTGACCTCCATTATCACATGAGCCAATTCTTATCTTTATACATACACATACATTAAAAATGTAGGTATTTATGTATGTATATATGTGTGTGTAATATATCAGAGGTATAAGTATGTATGTGTATAATATATATGTCCTATTGGTTCTTTTTCTCTGGAGAAACAGAATAGCCCTACAGTAGCCCTAATACACAGGGCTATTAATTAGGATGATCTAAATATGTCCTTTGCCCTACTTGCCCTGTAGTTGAAAAGTCAAAATGTATATTCATTAAAATTAGGTTCTCAAAGTGCCTCCTGCCAAGTATACTTCCTGGCGCTTGAATAAAATCATTTAATCACAGATTTTGCATATCTCTCTTAAGGAAGACTAACTTAATGCTCATGCAATTCAAATTGCTATTCAGCTGTGTGCAATTTCAGTGACAACCGTCCCCATTTGCACATTCATGCATCGCTAACCACAGGCTGTGGCATGAGGCCAACAGAGGGAAGGCCATCCTCCAAAGGGGCAAGTGTGGGACCCTCACAGCAGCCGGCAGAGTGGAACACATTTGGCCTTGTTCGCTGGGTGTGCATTGCCCCAACCCCAGTGCAAGGCTGCAGGGAGAAGAGAGGGGAGTCCTAACCCCCCCCAACTCCTCTGTTGGAATGTTAGCCCTCTCAAACATCCCAGCCCACTCACCTTCAGCTCCTGCCCTCACCTGCGGCACCAATGTCTTCATCAGCCAGTCCCTTTCACAAGGCAGATGAAGGCATCATCTAAAAAGACAGGACAAACTGGTTTCAAAGGAAACATGAAAGTCTTGCAAATGATGCAGGATTTTATGAAGTCAATAATGTGATTTTAGAAAACACAGACTCTCTTGCAGAGGCAATCCCAAATGAGGACATGGCAGAGTCAAGAACTGAAAAGAACAATTACATGAATGATGACAATGCAGATATTGTCAAAGAAAAATTATTTGAATTAGGAAATGTTCTTGGCAGAGCAGTCACAGAGACTTTATAATGGGCAATTAGGAAGGGAATGGGTAAAAAAATTGTGGTATATTCATAGTATGAAATAGTACATGGTAATAACTAAGAGTGAACTGCAAAGAAGAGCAATTTGTACGAATATCACAGATGCTGTGTTTAGTGAAAAGCCAGATGCAAAATAACACATGACGGTAATTCCATTTACATGAAGTTCAGGAGCAGGGTATCTTATTTATGGTCAGGGAAGTCCTCAGTGGGGAGGAGCTGCTGACTGTGAACCAGCACAAGAGACAACTCTGGGATGATGGAAATGTTCTACATCTATATTTGGATGTCACCAGATATAAAAAGGGTCACTGAGCTGAATTCTTAAGATGTTTACACTTCACCATAAGTTACACCGTAATTAAACATTTTAAGTGTATTCTTGTGTAAGTGATGAAACCCTTGAATGACTCTTCAAAAACGTCTTTTTGGTTCTATGAAAGCAAGCATAAAATGAGGGATATCTTATTGTACTGTTATCCAACCTTGTTAGGAAAATTATACGCACACACAAAAAAATGCAATTCTTGCCACTCACAAAAAGACAAATATTGTCTGATGACACCCTTATATGAGGTACCCAGAGCAGCCCAATTCACAGACAGAAGGCTGGGGGAGGGGAAGCATGAGGGCTTAGTGTTTAATGGGGACAGAGCTGCAGTTTGGGAAGATGAAAATAGTTCTGGAGATGGAAGATGGTGATGGCAGCACAACAACGTGAATGCCAATGTCCAGTTACTGCCACTAAACAGTCCACTGAAAAATGGTTAAAATGGTAAATTTTGTGTTATGTATATTTCACCACAATAAAAATTTGGGAAAAATCAACACCTGACTCTTTCTCCATTTTAAAATTAGCTTAGAGTTGTGATTACTATCTAAGGAGTAAATGTAAGATCAAATTATTTTCCTAATTTTCACTTCATTGTTTTAAGGTGAAGTTTCCATCAAGTTTTTGTTTTTAGTTTTTTTAGAAACACTTAATAACAAAAATCCACAACCCACTGTTAGTGAAGTCCCTTATGAGGCCTTTTGCCAAAGGCCAAGTATCCTAGCATTACAAGGACCTGCAGGGACAGGAGCCAGAGTCTGAGGGACCCGCCAAGTTAATTCAAATTTGTTTTTCTTAAAATATATTTTAAACATCCCCCCCAATTTGTATAATAAAGAGCAACATGCCTTCTTACAGGCCACATATAACAAATTAGAACACAAATTAGACTGTGTGCAGACACTGGAATAAAGTTCCCCACAATTTCTGTGCAAAATTTAATTTCTCTAAACATGTCTCACGGGTTAAGAAGGCTAAAGCTCTGCTTTGGGCATTCTGAAGAGTCAATGAGTTTTTCTAAAAATTTATTTTATTGAAATACAGCTTATTTATAATGTCATGTTAATTTTTGCTATACAACATGATTCAGTTATACATAAACATAATTCTTTTTTATTATAGTTTATCACAGGAGATTGGCAATAGTTCCAGTAGGTCCTTGTTGTTTACCCACCCTATATGTATAATCTGCATTTGCTAATTCCAAACTCCCAATCCATCCCTCCCCCATTCCCCCTTGACAACCACAAGTTTGTTTTCTGTTTGTTAGTCTGTTTATGTTTTGTAAATAAGTTCACTTGTGTCATATTTTAGAGTCCACATACAAGTGATACCATATATTTGTCTTTGACATACTTCACTTAGTATGATAATCTCTAAATCTATTCATGTTGCTGCAAATGGCATTATTCATTCTTTTTTTATGGCTGAGTTATAGTCCACTGTGTGTGTGTGTGTACCAAAGAAGAGTCAATGATTTTTTTCATTGTACTTACAGAAAATCATAAAAGTGAGCACACCAGATAGCCTTTCTCAATCACATTCAGGAAATACTAGGAGGCACCTTGCACGGCATATACCAGTACTGTGTAGAAGTATGTCTAAGAGTGTGAAACACTGTACAGCTAAGCTGTAGGTAAAACCGCTACGATGCTCATAACCTCGACAGCAGCTAAAATCTGTGGAGTGGCCACTCTGTCCCAGTCCCATTCTGAGCATATTATTTTCATTATCTCATCTAAATCCCCAAAACAATCCCATGAGGTAGATGGTCTTAATATCCCAATTTACAAAGAGAGAAACTGAGGAGGTGAGGAGGGATGAAGTAACCTGTCAAGACCACAGAGCTGGTTAGCAGGGGAGCAGTCTGGTCTAAACTGCTACACTATGCCATTCTGAAAGAGATGTCATCTTGAGGTCAAATCATGGTACAGGTAGTTTAGCACTTGCAATTTTAGGGTGCTCTTTGAAAAGGAATGTGAGCTGGTACTTGCTATTGTTGGCAAGGCTGACACAGCCACAGTGGACTCCCCACCCTGGTTTACTTCTCTGCTGTCACAACTTGATAATCTTAATTCTGCACAAGGGTCCACATTTGATTTTGCACTGGCTTCCACAAATCATGTACCCATCGTGCTTACTGGTAATTCATATGTAAAATTAGTTCCTACCATCCCACTTTTCATCTAATTGGTTAGTTTAATTAAAGAGATAGAAAGGTGAGGGACTGAAAACACAATTCAGGGCGATCCACCTGTGAGACTCAAAACAGTCTTAGAATCCTGCAACCACCACAAAGCTCAAAAGGAAATGTGGCATTGAGGCTGAGATAAGATGTGATCACCTTCTGCAACCTTCCAGATAGGTGCTGGGTGGCACCCACACCCACTTCCCCTTCCTCCGGGAGACCCAGGGTGCTCTAGTCTGCCACCCTGCTCCTGGTCTGCCTGCAGCTCTTTGGAGGAGGCTGCCAGGAAGACATGACCACCAGCTGACCCTCGAGGGACATGTGGGGGCTCCTCACCCCACCCCCACCCTTGTCCTTGGCATGTGGGTGCCACTCGCCAGACCCACAGCCAGATTTATTTTGAAGGACGCAGCACTGTGTGGACCCTGGACTCACTGCACCCTGTTAAGGCCGCTACATAAACTTTAAGATTCTGGCACACCAGGCACAGAAATCTATTCTTCCTGCTCCCAAGACAAGCCCTAAGTCCCCTTGCTTGTTAAACCAGCCACCTACTCAGTCCAAACTGTGGCCTGCCTTCCAGCGTCCTGTCCCCACTTCCAACTTCCCCCCGGAACTCACAGGGCTTCCAACAAACAGGTCTGCCCACTCCTCAGACAGAGGGGGATGAGCCAATCAGTGCAGCTCATTCCTGGGCATGTGATCCAGCTCAGCCAATCAGAGTGACTTTCCCTTAGGCATGATTGCGCTCTCTCAGCTGGGCAGGATCCTGTGAGGTGCTGAGGAGGCCAGTCTGCTGGTCCAGGGCCCAGGACACGTCTGAGGGCTGGACCAAGGTAGCCCTGGAGACACCGGCAGTCACTGAACTCAAGACACAGTTCAGTGTGACACAGCCACAGTGGATGCCCCACCCTGGTAAAAGGCCCCCGCTACAGCCCCCAAGTTCCTCCTACCCCCGCGGGCCCCCTGGCCCTGTGACGCCATGGTCCCTGCGGTGCACGGCGGGGAAGCACGCTTTTCTGGAGGTGAGGACCGAGTGAAGGTAAACCACCTCCTGACTTTGTATACTGACTGTAGGTTGAGGTGATGGTGCTTTCCGGAGAGTGGGGGAAGAGAACATGGGAGGTGGGCAGATTTTGGCTCTCACGTGCTGTTCTAATGGGACCCCCAGGAGAATTTCTGTCGCATGGAGTGGTGTTTTCTTGGCATGGTGGAGGTCGCTCTGGAGAAACCTTGAGTAAAGCAGATGGCAGGGCTGGGCCTGTGATGTGTGATCCCCGGCCCATCTGCACAGTGTAGCAGGTGCTCTTGGGAAGGACACCAGGGCCAGAGGGCATGCGCCAGCCTCCGTGGTGGTCATCATATTTGATCCTTGAAAATGTGTCAGAAATAGACAAATATGTTCATCTCAGCTGCCTTTTAAGGGAAAGGGGTGCCTGGCTGTATGCTGGGTCTGGATGGGTTTGGTCTGAGGTACTAGAGCCACTTTTTTCGCGAGTCTGATGCTCTGAGCATTTGGACCTCCAGGACACGTCTGAGGAAGGGACAAGAAATAGGGAGTGAGTCAGAGGGTCCCAGGTGGAGGGATGGGTTGGGGTAGGGTCAGAGCATTGTAAGAGCAGTGTTACCTACTCTTCCAGCTGAAGTTGTTTCTCAATCGTTCGCTGTATTCCAGTGCAGGTTGTTCTTTTCCCCATTCTCAACCACTCTCACCTTCAGCTTAAAAAGAGAGAAGGGCTTGCTGTAGTCACATACATTATGCATGAATAGGGTCCATTTATGGGACTGGTAAAAGAAGTTAATTTTTTCCATCAGAATCAACATGGAGCAAAACAGCCCACATTCAAAAAAGGCCCCCAGGATGCAAGGGCACCAGGAGGAGGAGCCCTCAGGGTTGACCCTCCCACTCACCTGGGGGGACAGTAGGAGTTTTTTTCTTTTGCAGAGGATTCAGTGGGGGTTGGCACTGACCTTGCCCACATCTCAGAAGACTGGGTAGTCCCAGCCAACATCAGGAACACAATAGTGAAAAGTGCCACAATAATAGCAAAATAATGCTGAGAATTATTCAGTAATTTCTAACAGCAATAGCTCTTCCTTCAGAATTGCTTAAGATTGGCATCTTTTTGGCTCAAGAGAGAACATTCCTTATTAGGGCAAAGTGAAAAGGAAAGCAACAATGCCCAAAAAGAGACAGAAAATGAAAAGCCACAAGCTTCTGCCAGTGAAGAGAAGGCAGTTTCTCTCTGCTGGTTCAAGAACAACTAGGCTGTATGGAGTACTCTATAAACAGCTGACTGTGGACTCGTTTGTTTTATCTCCCTCATTACAACATCAGTGTGTGCTGCCGAAAATGGCCAATTCTATAGCAAAGAATCATTCCTCAGAGAAGCTTCTGGGCCTCATTGCTGCTGAAAATGCTTTGGAAACAGAATTTTTTTTTTTCTTTCCAGATTCCATAGGCCTCTGCCAAAGATGTGACCTGAACTGATTCTCACAGAATCCATATAAGGAAGGTTTTTACTTAATCTAGTCCAAATTTGCACTGCTTTATTCAAAAGTCATGTCCTTGAGAGGAGTTTAATATGCTGCCTCTCATCCTATCAACTCACCCAGTAATCCACTGTTTAACTAACCATCAACTGAAGCAACATCTAGAAGACCTGTGCTATGTTTCAGGCTGTGCTGTGCAGTCTGCAAGCAGCCTTCACTTAATCTTTGTAACAACACTATCGGGTAGGCATTTTTCATTATCCTCATTTTACCCATGAAGAATGGATGCACAAAGATGTTAACTACCTTGCCAAGATGGAAGGAAAAAGGCTGGGTTTGATGGGCTCCTGACTGCAGACATGTAACCCACACTATGCCACTTCCCAGCATACACTTCCTATGTTAATCACCTATAAGTCCGTTTGGAATATTCACTTGTTCATTCATTCATGTATTCACTTAACCTTGATTAGGTGCTTCTAGCTTCCAGGGATACAAAGATAGGTGAAATCAGACTCCTTATTTCAAGAAAGACACCATCAGGCTGAGAATAGTGTTGAAATGTGAAGGATAAAATCTTCATTCATTCATTTTCTTAATTTGTGCTGGGTTTACCATATTAGAGGTTTGTGTTTTATTTTTGCTGGGTTTACCATATTAGAGGTTTGTGTTTTATTTGTTTGTTTTTTCTGTGCTTGGAAGCAGAGAGACCTGCAATTGCAGACTGTAATTTTTTCATTGTTCCATTTTTCTCTCTATTGTATTTTGCATTCAGAACCCACATTTTTTTTTTTTTTGCAAAATCTTCTATCTGCATCTGTCTACTGAAAATATTTGCATCCCAAACTAATAGGAAAGTAAAAGCTCCATCAAGCCAGTTACATGACATCAGTGTGTTTCACTGATTTCTAATTTTTGTGTTAGCCAGTATATGTATACCAAACATTCCAGAGGCTAGTCAGGCTACATTGAGTTTCATTTCACCTGTAGGGTTATTTTATTTTGAATGGAATTAGTGTTTTAAAATGAAGAGGTTTTATATAAAAATCCAGATTTATGGCTTCTCTTGAAAAATTGTAAGCTCTACTAAAAAAACACTGAGCTTTGAGCCAACATGACAACAAGGGCCAGTGCCAAATAGTGCCAGGCCATCCTCTTCAGTAGGGCACATCTGGTTCTTCACAGGCCACATCACTCCCTCCCTATAGTATCCCCATTATTGAGATTCTGTGCACAGTTGTCATCAATTGTCTCACCTATGTTTTTGTTTCCTTATGGTATGAGAATACTTCTGCATCTCTGTCTTTAATCAAAGATAGAAAGTAAAAATCAAGCTAAAAGGACTCGAGATTATTTTTCTATCTTTTTGTATTTTTGCCTTGCTCACTTATTTTGCCTGGTCTCTGTAAATATGCCTCTGGCATGGGGTAGACAAATTCCATTGCAAATCAGACTAACAGGAGCTTATGTAATCAAGTCCTTGCAGAGAACTTAAAAGTGTGTGACTGAAAACTGCATATATTCAACATGTATCATTTATCTATTGCTGCATAACAAACTTCCCCAAAACTCAGTAGCTTAAAATAACCATAAAATAGTCACTTATTTGGCTCTTGAGTCTGTAGGTCAGCAATTTTGCTTGGACTCAGGTATGTAGTTCTTGTGTTGGTCTCACTTGGGCTCATTTATGCATCTGTGATGGCTGGTGGTCAATGCAATAACTCATGTGGCTGAGTGTTGGCTGGCTATTGGTTGAGACAATGAAGGCCACTGGCCTTTGTGTCTCTCACCCAGCAAACTAGCCCAGGCTTGTTCCTGTGGTGGTGGTGGTGGTGGTGGTGGTAGGATTTCTGTGTTAGTCTGCTTAGGTTATCGTAATAGAAAACCATGAACTGGTAGCCTAAAACTACAGAAATTTGATTTTTTTTGTGGTTCTTGTAGCTGGAAGTCCAAGACCAAGGTGCTAGCAAATGTGGTTTCTGATGAGACCTCCCTTCCCAGCTTGCAGCCAGCTGCCTTCTCACTGGGTCCTTACATGGCCTTTTCTCTGTGTAAGCATTCTTTTTGTCACTTTTTCTTATAAGAACACCAGTCCTATTGGATCAGGGCCTCACCCTTTTGACTTCACTCAACCATAATTTCCTCCTTAAAAGCCATATCTCCTAATACAGTCACATTGGGTGTAAGGGCTTCAACCTATAAATTTTGAAGGGCACACAGTTCAGTCCATAACAGGTCCCAAGAGCAACCAGAAGGCAAGCACCCTGTGTAACATTCACTGTTTTCTCCTTGGCCAAAACAAATCCTATGGCCAAGCTCTGAGGCAGTGGTGGGGACTACCCCTGTGCATGGATACAGGGAAGCATGAACAATTGAGGGATTGTGACAGCAAAACCCCACAGATCCCAGGCCAGTTCTGTTGAACAGCTATCTAGTTGACATAAATAGGCTTTAAGTGGATGCAGTGGTCTGCAGGTCATTCTTCAACTTCCAATTCTAGTCAGCTGACTGTTCTAAGAGGATGATGGACACCCCTTCCCCTTCCAATGGCTGGTTGAGGGGTGGGTGTGGACCAAGTGCTGGACAAAATGGAAATATAGTCTGAGAGTACTTAGGGGAAGGGTTTGGGGAAAGAGAAGTTCCTTCTGCTGGACATTGTTGATACCTGGGCAGCTGCAGCCACTATGCTGTCCACTTGAGGATGAAGCCAATAGAGGGGAAAGGAGCCCCAAGAAATGCATAGAAATGCACCAGAGCCTGATGTGCACATGTGGATCCCATTCTGCCTGTGGGTTTCTTATTGCACGATGTCATAAATGTCCTTGTTGTTTGGAGTGGCCTGAGTCGTGGTGTTTTGTCACTTAGATGTAAGGCATACCAACCAACAATGATACTGACAGGAGAGGTTAACCCATGCAGAGTCACAGAGAGCAAGCAGGCTTCCTGAGGGGTCCAGAATCCCCTTCTCACACTGGCCTTGTGCAGGCTCCTGTCTCAGCTTCCTCTTCCAAAAGGGTAGGAAATGTCTATCCTATAAGCCCCAAACATGGATTTATGATCAGATGAGATAATGCATAGGAAAACATTTCAAACTGTATAAATTGTCAAACCAATGTAAAGAAAAGAGAAAACAGCATCTTTAAGGTTGAAAGAATTGATGGCTAATAGCTAGAATTTATGTCATATCAAAAATCCATCCATTTAGTCAGGTCTGTAAGATGACTTGTCAGATGTGTTTACTATTACAGAGACCAAAATCACCAATACCTATACAACAGACCTCCTCCTGTAATTAAAATTGCAACTAAGTCAAAAGAGTCTGAGCATTGTTTATGAGCTGAGGGTGGTTAAAGGTGGGACAGTGGGCAGAACCAAGTCTGTATCAGTCAGGATAATTTCAGCTGCAAGGAACCAACACCCAACTCACCCCAACTTAGAAAATAAAGGAATTTACTGGCTTAACTGGGAAGGGTCTAATAGTAGGGCCTCAACCAGACAATTTCAGGTGAGGCATAACTCAGTGGTTCAGTGATGCCATTAGGAACCCAGCCTCCCTCTCTCTGCCCTCTGCTTTGATGGTATCACCATCACATTCACACATGGCCAACCAATAATTGCCAGATGCATGATCAGGGAAAATCATCCATGTAGTCATTGCATTTTGCTGTGGAAAAAAGCATCAGTTTTTCAGCCCAAGTATTCAAAATATATACCAATTTTTATGTCCTTGAATCAAGATACATTTTTGAATATGCTGGGACCCTTAAGAACTTGATGAGACGCAGACGTCCTACATCACAAAGAGGTCCTATTTGTGCTGATGCAACCGATGGTCAGTTTGGAAATGACTTGCTTGAAAGCTCTCTTGCTGGAATGCAGCTTGCCTGAGTTTTGGTAAACACACATTTGAAAACTTGTTTTCATTGAGATGGGCTGAAATGCCTGGGCATCAGTTCCCCACATATGAAGAAATATGTGAACCTGAGGTGATAGCAACAGGGACCAATTCTAAATATCTCCCACTGAGATTTAAGGGAGTAAATAAAAGAAGGAAGACCTTGTTTGCATTAATTTACTATCACCCACAGTGGTTGGTATGCTCATTAGAATCTGGCATTTATAAAGAATTTTAAATTGCCCTTGGTCTTCTTGTCCTTTTGCTTAATGATGCCCCTGAGCCAGCCATAGATATTGAGACAGCTAGTACTTACATCTGTGCAGAAGTTTTTGTGCTGATTTCTACTTGAAGGTTGACAGAGCACGTGGTGTGTAGAAGGCAGAGTGGCTAAGTGCTAACAAGCATAAGCCTTATCCCCAGGATTTCGAACAACCATGGTCTGGTTTTTCTCAACCCAATTGAATATATATTTCTGTACATAAGTGAGCCAGATACCAAGTGGAAATCACATTAGATATGCAGAAACATCAGCAAACTTCAGTCTCTAGTCAAGCAGAAAGAAAGAGCTATAAATTCAAAATATCCTGACAGTACATGACATCCAATGAGATGTCAGAGATTCATGCCTGTACTCCTCAGGACTAAGGAGCTTTGGGACAAAAATCTTAAAATCAAATGTTATTTTTGTCCTATTCACTCTATTGGTAGACCCAAGAATAAAACTCCATTTCTTTAGACACTTATAGTTCCTGACTTTTCACAACTTCATCCCTCTCTCACCCCTCATTTTATTTTAATTATTCTGATAAATCACCTCTTATAAGCAGGTCACAATATATTTGACACCAAGAACTAGGTGTTTGTATGCCCAATTATTTGGATGTTCTGAGACCAATTTCCAGTGCAGGTGTGGAGCAGGGGGATGTTCCCCCAACACTACCAGGCAATCCTCCAGGATACCAGCTGACTATCCTACAGTTGAATTCAGTTCTGGCACTATCTACCTGGAAATAGCACCAAATTCCACAGGTAATGACTCAATTTGGGCTGGACTACCACCCCCACTTTAGATGCCAATTCCAAATCTGTCCTCCTCTGGTTCAAGTAATTTGCTAGAGTGGCTCACAGAACTCAGGGAAGCATTCTACTTATTAGATAACCAGTTTACTACAGAGAATACTATTAAAGGATAGGAATCAACAGCCAGATGAAGGCATACATAGCCAAGACATGGGAAAAGGGCTCAGAGCTTCCATGTTCTCTCCAAGCACCACCCTCCCCCCATGGCCACATATTTACCAGCTGGCCCCCATCTTTAGGTGCCTTTTTCTAGTCAATCCACATAACAAAAGACACCCTTTTGCTCTTATCACTTCAAAAATTCCAAGGGTTTTAGGAACTCTGCAGGAAATGGCACAGAAATATGTAGTTCTTATTATATATTTATTATAATTATAAATCACAATGTCATATCATTGCACATCCCCATATTTCTGTTTGTTTCTCCTGTGCACAGTAAATCACATAGCATACAGTCAGTGCCCAATACATATGGGCTAACATTTTGTGAACTGTATAACCATCCCTCTTGACTGTTTAGACATCTATTCCCAAATACCACTGAGATGTGATCTTCCCTGGATGGCTGAGCATGGGTTTGTGGCTGTGTCACACCATTATTTGAGCAACTGGGAAGTTATAGGACAGCATTTTTCATGTTCTCTAATGAAATTATTCCATCCTGTGACCTTTGACAGTGCTAAAGCAAAAGTAAAGAAGCAACTGTTAAGTAGCTTCTCTTTCCCTCAGAGAAGATAACTAGAAGGGATTTACTTTATCATTCCTAAAATCTCAAAAAAAGATTTGTTTTTCATAAGACATTAAAAAAAGTTAATGACCTGCCAGTAAATGTACATCTGACAGTTGTTGCCTTTGCATCCTTAGAGGGAAAAACAAGATCAAGAGTTAGACATTCTGTATTCTCTTTAAACTCTTCCTCCTTCTACCCCTAAGTACAGAACATCAAAACTTCCAAAGCTGGCCTTGCTGCCATTCCTTTAACCTGAAAATGAGCAGGCAGGCCTCATCACAGAGTAATTTTATACAACTAAAATTATTTAAATTTCTGCAGTAGACTTTTACAAAACAGTATCTGTACTAAGTTCAGAGGAAGGTCTTTTAAGGAAAATAAATCAATTAAACTTTGTAAATAAGCTAAATAGATCAGGGATACAGTTTGGGCTCTTTGAGTCCAGTCCTTTTTAACAAACTCAATTTAGTCTGATGTCTTGCAGTTATAGACACTGTGGATGAATTTATCTGTACTGTTCTGAAACCACCATCCCCATTCTAAAATTAGCCTGGTCCTATATCATTCATTTAGGTACACGTGGGGATTTGTGTCTTCATTAACCAACAGTTCTTTCACATTCCTGGTCTAAAGCTTTCCATTACTGTTTCCTGGCACTGACAGATACAAGTGCTGAGAACTTTATAGTATAATTAGTGGTTGGCCCAAGAAAATGGAATTATTCTTTGCTGCCTTTGAATAATTGATTCAGATATTTAATATTTATCTCCAGTGATTCTGAGACTCTTTGCTAATCCTGCTGCTCCAAAGCATAAAAGACATTATATTTTTTCATGTTTGAAGAAACCTCTCAGTTGTAGTAATATCTAACTGATGTAATATTTAGTTGCTGGCATATCCCATGTTGGATATAAGTTGCTTTGAGTCAACTTCTTTTAATTCAAATAATTCATTTATTCTGAAATGATGAATTTGAAGAAGAAAAGAGAAATACAGTTAGTCCAGGTTACCTTATATACCCAAGAGAATTACAATATGAGAGAAGAATAAACTTGTAGAATCAATAAAGTAAGAAAATTTCAGAGCATTGAAAATACAAAAGTTTCATGCTGAATCTTCAAAATGAAAGGGTTTCAAGGACCTAGAAAAATTAGTGAAATTACAAAAGAGGCCTACATTTGTTGTACATTCTAGGTAGCTCTTTTTTTTTTCTAGAAATAATTTAGCATATATCTCCAAAAGATAAACACTTTAAAATAATCACTTGTTTTGGTCTTTTTAGGGCCACACCTGAAGCACATGGAGGTTCCCAGGCTAGTGGTTGAATCAGAGCTGCAGCCACTGGCCTAAGCTACAGCCATAGCAACAGCAATGTGGGATCCAAGCCACATCTGTGACCTACACCACAGCTCACAGCAACTCCAGATCCTTAACTCCCTGAGTGAGGCTAGGGATTGAACCTGCATCCTCATGGATATTAGTCAGGTTTCTTTTCCACCCAGCCATGATGGGAAATCCACACAATACTATTATTACACATAACAAAAAAAAAAATGGCAGTAACTTCTTAATATCTCCAAATATCCAGTGAGTGTTAAAAATTCCCAGGCAGGATTTTTTTTTCTTTCTTTTAGAATTGGCTTATTCATATTAAGATCTACACCAGGCCATACCTTGGGATCTCTTTACAGTTTCTTCCACCTTTCTTTTTCATTCCTTTGCAATTTGTCAATGATGTCATAGAGTCTTCCATATTCTTAATTTTTCTGATCATATCTCTGTGGTGCCATTATATGTGCTTCTTCATTCCCTGCCTTCAGGTTCAGTATTTTGGCAAAAATTCCATACATAGTGTCATATTTTCCATCAGGAGACAAACAATGTCTGATTGTGTTTTGTTTGTTTGTTTCTTTTATTTTTCATTTTTCTGTCTTTTTGCCTTTTCTGGTGGTGCTTCCATGGCATATGGAGGTTCCCAGGCTAGGGGTCTAATCGGAGCTGTAGCTGCTGGCCTAAGCCAGAGCCACAGCAAGGCAGGATCTGAGCTGAGTCTGAGACCTACACTGCAGCTCATGGCTGTTTGTTTCTTTTAAATCCCAGCATTCCCTGGAGATGGCTGCCCCACTCAATGGCTGCATTTGAGGTTAAAATTTTTTTTTTATTTCTATCCTGTCATTCTGTTATTCTTGAGCTGTTGGAATTCATCAACATAAGGAGAAACCTTCTCAAGTAAACTATTTGATTTTAAAATAAAGGCAGGGAAAGTGCTCCCTTCCCTACCCTTATTTGCTAGTTTTCAGAATAGGGTTCTTCCAGAAGAGCCAAAGTCAAAGGAGGTTGTTGTTGTTGTTGTTGTTGTTGTTTAACACATGTCTCTTAACACAGCTGGTGAGTTTCAATCCTCTGTTGTCATTGTTGTTAGTGATACTCCAAGTGTGCCAGCTCTGGCTGGGGAGGCTGCTCAAGCCAGCTTCCAAGCCCTCTGACCCAGGACCCTTCTTTTTTGCTTCCTTTGGCAGGATCAGATCATCTAGTATCTTCTTGTACACATCCTGCCCCAGATCTGGATTCAGACAGATCTCTGAAGAGTTCTATTTTGTTTCAGTGGTGAATGTTTAGCAATCACAGTCTGGTTGCTAGGAGCATCCATTGCTAATAGATTACTCTTGGTTTCTGGGATTTTGCAATGGACAGAGGCAGGAGGTGTGTATTTTAAGCAAAAACACATCAGGAGTCTATACTGATATTTCCAATTCAAAATAAAGTTGCAGAACTTTTAACTTAAATTTCTTTATATTTTTTCCTCTAAAGTTGAAAGTCTTATTTACTGATGACATGAACACAATTTGTTTTTGCCTGTAACTTGCTTAAGTAGCTTCTAAATAGAAATACCGAGGTGGAGACAAGATGGTGGAAGAGTAGGGGGACACGCTCACCCTCTCCCACAAACACAACAAAAAAACCCACATCTACAGGATAAATGACTCACACAGAACAGCAACCAATCGCTGGCAGAAGAACCTAAACTCCAATAATGGCAAGAAGTTCGTGACATTACTAGGTAAAACAAGAAAAAAGAGAGTGAGAGAAGGTGAATCCGAGCAGGATGGGCACTCCCGAAAGGGAACTGTGGAGGAGAAAGGGATCCTGCACCCTGGAAAGTCACCTACTCGGGGGAAAGATCAAATGAACCAGAGGAATCTCCAGATGCAGAGAAGAGTGTAGCAGTAAGTTGGAGTTCTGAAAAGCAGATTGAGAACCAAAAAGGCCATCTGAACTATGGGCACAGTCACCAAAAATTGAGATGACTGGGTGGGGGCTGGGTTCCAGAGGTTAGTCTCTGAGAAAGGGCTGGGGAGGGTGGGGTGGAGCAGAAACTGCTTAGGAGGTCTAGAAACCAGTCTGTCAAGTTTGAAGGGGCAGAGACTGCCTGGGAGACTAGAAAACAAAGCTGTCACAGAGGAAGGGAGCAATATGCTAAGGGCGGGGAAGTGGAAAGCCACATCAGAGGGAACCTGGGAGAAGAGCCTGGTCTGTGCCCATGCTGGGGAGGGGAGAGAAGAAGGGGTGGGTCCCCATACAATACTCCCCACGCCACAGCAAGCTTACCAGCCCACTAGCTATCAGAAAGCTGTGCTTCCCAGCACATCCCCTCCCCCCACCCCAATACCCCCTACACACTCACTGGACCTGGGGCTGCCTGCCATCTGGGAGGGCTGGCTACAACAATTGCCTGATGCCTACCACCACAGGGGCTGTCCCTGCACAGGACTGCTTGCCCTTTGGAGGGGCTACACCCCTGCAGAGCAGCACCAAACACCACCAGCCCTGAGAAAAGGCCTGTAGCCCAGAAAAGCTAGAACAAGCCTAGCCAGGCCATGAAAAGATCTGCCTAATTCTTGGAGAGTCTTTCTGAGTTGGGCTGCCCTGCGGAGGAGCCTCCTGGCTTCGCAGTGGCCCAGATAGCTGCTCCAGCCCCCAGGGGGTGCTGCCCTCCTGAGAAACAGCTTCCCAACACTGCCAACCCCCAGCGAGAACACCACAGCCTAAAAACACCAGAACAAGCTCTGCCTGAGCAAGTGAAATCTGCTACCATCGTGGTGTGGACCTCCCAGTCCTGTCTGCCCTCAGGAAGTCCTCCTTTGCTTCAAAGAGACCCTGTTAGCCCCATCAACACTCCAGAAAAGCCACACTGCCTCAAAAAAGACTGACCAACAACACCAGCCCTCAGGAAACATTCCACAGCAGTGACAAGGCAAACACTGCCTGGTCACGGAGAGTACAACACCCTCAGGAAAAAGAAAACAACAAGCAAGATGAAGAAGCTGAGAAACCACCCCCAGTCAAACCAACAGGAGAACTCACCTGAAACAGTCAGCAATGGAACAGATCTCTGCAGTCTGACAGACCTTGAGTTCAAAAGAGAAACAGTGAAAATACTGAAGGAATTAAGAGAAGATATGAACAGTAAAGCAGACACCCTCAGAAAGGAACTAGAAAATATAAGGAGGAGCCAAGAAAAACTAGAACATTCATTTGCAGAGATACAAACTGAACTAGGGGCAGTAAAACCCAGAATGAATAATGCAGAAGAACGAATCAGTGATATGGAAGATAGAATAATGGAAATCACCCCATCAGGTCAGCAGACAGAAAACCAAATCAAAAAACATAAAAGCAATATAAGAGACCTATGGGATAGCATAAAGTGGGTCAATCTTCGCATAATAGGATTCCAGAAGGAGTAGAAAAAGATAAGGGAATGGAAAATATATTTGAAGAAATTATCACTGGGAACTTCCCAAATCTAAAGGATACTGAGTTCAAGATACAGGAAGCACAGAGTGCCCCAAACACATTGAACCCATATAGACCCACACCAAGATACATTAGAATAAAAATGGCAAAAGTTAGTGATAAAGAGAGGATCGTAAAGGCAGAAAGAAAAAAACAGAATGTTACCTACAAGGGAACCCCCATAAGAATATCAGCTGATTTCTCTACAGAAACACTACAGGCCAGGAGGGAATTGCAAGAGATATTTAAAGTGCTAAAAGGAAAAAATATGCAACCTAGAATACTCTATCCAGCAAGAATATCATTTAAAATAGAAGGGGAAATGAAATTTTTTTCCAACAAACAAAAGCTAAAAGAATACAGCAACACAAAACCCAGGCTAAAAGAAATACTGAAAGGGCTTCTCTAAACCAAAATGAAAGGAAGGAAAGGGAAGAAAAAAGAAAAGAATAAAAAAAGAAGTAGAAGAGGAAGAACTAGGACTGAGGAAACCACAATCAGAGAGCAGTCACTCAAATAAGCCAGCATACAGATTTAACTACAAACATGCTTCAAAAAAATAAAAAGAAAAAATAAAAAAGTCATCAAAATCATAAAATGTGGGCAAGGGATATTAGGAAATAAATAGACACTTCTTGTTTGTTTGTATGATTCTCTTCTTAATTTTAATATAGTAATGAAGTGTTTGAACCTCCAGGACCATCAGGCTAAAACACACAATTATAGGAAGGGGTTAGCATACTTGAAAAACACGGCAACCACAAGCCAAAAACAAATATTGCATTCGCAAAAAATGAAAGAAAAAAAACATTCCAGCAGATAATAACAGGAGAACATCCAACCAAAAAAAAAAAAAAAAAAAAAAAGGAAGGAAGAATGGAGAACCATAAAATCATCTGGAACACGAGGTTCAAAATGGCAATAAATACTCATCTATCAATTATCACCTTAAATGTCAATGGAATGAATGCCCCAATCAAAAGACACAGAGTGGCTGAGTGGATAAATAGGCAAAAACTTTCAATATGCTGCCTACAAGAAACTCACCTTAGGACAAAGGATACATATAGATTGAAAGTGAAAGGGTGGGGAAAAATATTTCATGCCAGTAGACATGACAGAAAAGCAGGAGTCGCAACGCTCATATCAGACAAAATAGACTTTAAAACAAAAGACATAAAGAAAGACAAAGAAGGAAACTACTTAATTATTAAGGGATCCATCCAAGGAGAGGATGTTACTATTGTCAACATATATGCCCCAAATACAGGAGCACCCAGATACATACAGCAAATATTAACGGACATAAAGGGAGGTATTGATGAGAATACAATCATAGTAGGAGACATTAATACCCCCCTCACATCAATGGACACATCCTCTAGACAGAAAACCAATAAGGCAACAGAGATCCTAAAGGAAACAATAGAAAAGTTAGACTTCATTGATATCTTCAGGACACTACATCCAAAAAAATCAGAATACACATTCTTCTCAAATGCTCATGGAACATTCTCAAGAATCAACCACATATTGGGACACAAAGCTAACCTCAACAAATTTAGGAGCATAGAAATTATCTCAAGTATCTTCTCTGACCACAATGCCATGAAATTAGAAACCAACCATGGGAAAGGAAAGAGAAAAAACCTACTACATGGAGACTAAACAACATGCTACTAAAAAACCAATGGGTCAATGAGGAAATCAAGAAGGAAATTAAAAACTACCTTGAAACAAATGATAATGAAGACACAACCTCTCCAAATCTATGGGATGCTGCGAAAGCAGTGCTCAGAGGGAAATTTATAGCAATGCATGTCTTTCTCAAAAAGAAGAAAGATCCCAAATTGACAACTTAACCCTCCACCTAAATGAATTAGAAAAAGAAGAACAAAAAAGTTCTAAAGTCAGCAGAAGGAAGGAAATTATAAAGATCAAAGAAGACATCAATGAAATAGAGATTCAAAAAACAATAGAGAAAATTAATAAAACCAAGAGCTGGTTCTTTGAAAAGGTCAACAAAATTGACAAACCCCTGGCCAGACTCACTAAAAAGAGGAGAGAAAGAACCCAAATAACCAAAATTATAAATGAAAAAGGAGAAATCACAATGGATACTGCAGAAATACAAAAAACCATAAGAGAATACTATGAACAACTATATGGCAACAAATTTGACAATCTGGAAGAAATGGACAACTTTATAGAATCTTACAGCCTGCCAAAACTGAATCAAGAAGAAACAGACCAACTGAACAGACCCATCACTAGAAATGAAATTGAAGGTGTCAAAAAAACACTCTCTACAAATAAAAGTCCAGGACCAGATGGCTTCACAGGTGAATTCTATCAAACATATAAAGAGGAACTGGTGCCCATTCTCCTTAAACTCTTTCCAAAGGTTGAAGAAGAAGGAGTACTCCCAAAGACATTCTATGATGCCACCATCACCCTCATTCCAAAACCAGACAGAGATACCACCAAAAAAGAAAACTATCGGCCAATATCATTGATGAATATAGATGCAAAAATTCTCAACAAAATCTTAGCCAACCGAATCCAACAACATATCAAAAAAATTATACACCATGACCAGGTTGGGTTCATCCCAGGTTCACAAGGATGGTTCAACGTACGCAAATCAATCAACGTCATACACCACATTAACAGAAGAAAAGTCAAAAATCATATGATCACCTCAATAGACGTAGAAAAAGCATTTGACAAAGTCCAACATCCACTCATGATCAAGACCCTCGCCAAAGTGGGTATAGAGGGAACATTCCTGAATATAATCAAAGACCTTTATGATAAACCCACAGCAAATATAATCCTCAATGGGGAAAAACTGAAAGCCTTCTCACTCAAATCTGGAACAAGACAGGGATGCCCACTCTCACCACTGCTCTTCAACATAGTTTTGGAAGTCCTAGCCACAGCAATTAGACAAACAAGTGAAATAAAAGGCATCTATATAGGAAGAGAAGAGATAAAACTGTCACTGTATGCAGATGACATGATACTACACATAGAAAACCTGAGGGACTCAACCCAAAAACTACTTGAACTGATTAATAAATTCAGCAAAGTGGCAGGATATAAGATTAACATTCAGAAGTCAGTCGCATTTCTGTATACCAGCAATGAAATATTAGAAAAGGAATACAAAAATAAAATACCTTTTAAAATTGCACCCCACAAAATCAAATACCTGACCAAAGAGGTAAAGGACCTATATGCCGAGGACTATTAAACTTTAATCAAAGAAATCAAAGAAGATGTAAAGAAATGGAAAAATATTCCATGTTCCCGGACTGGAAAAATCAATACTGTAAAATGGCCATACAACCCAAAGCAATCTATAGATTCAATGCAATCCCTATTAAATTACCCATTACATGTTTCACAGAACTAGAACAAACAATCCAAACATTTATATGGAACCACAAAAGACCCAGAATCGCCAAAGCAATCCTGAGAAACAAAAATCAAGCAGGAGGCATCACTCTCCCAGAATTCAAGAAATACTACAAAGCCACAGTCATCAAAACAGAGTGGTACTTGTGTCAAAACAGACAGAACAGAATAGAGAATAGAGAACCCAAAAATAAGCCCTGACACCTATGGTCAATTAATCTTTGACAAGGGAGGCAAGAATATAAAATGGGAATAGGAAAGCCTATTCAGCAAGCATTGCTGGGAAACCTGGACAGCTGCATGCAAAGCAATGAAACTAGAACACACCCTCACACCATGCACAAAAACAAACTCCAAATGGCTGAAAGACTTAAATATACGACAGGACACCATCAAACTCCTAGAAGAAAACATAGGCAAAACACTCTCTGACATCAACATCATGAATATTTTCTCAGGTCAATCTCCCAAAACAATAGAAATTAGAGCAAAAATAAACCCATGGGACCTAATCAAACTGAAAAGCTTTTGCACAGCAAAGGAAACCCAAAAGAAAACAAAAAGACAACTTTCAGAATGGGAGAAAATAGTTTCAAATGATGCAACTGACAAGGGCTTAATCTCTAGAATATATAAACAACTTATACAACCCAACAGCAAAAAAGCCAATCAATCAATGGAAAAATGGGTAAAAGACCTGAATAGACATTTCTCCAAAGAAGATATACAGATGGCCAACAAACACATGAAAAAATGCTCAACATCGCTGATTATAAGAGAAATGCAAATCAAAACTACCATGAGATACCACCTCACACCAGTCCGAATGGCCATCATTAATAAATCCACAAATAACAAGTGCTGGAGGGGCTGTGGAGAAAAGGGAACCCCCTTCTGCACTGCTGGTGGGAATTAAACTGGTACAGCCACTATGGAGAACAGTTTGGAGATACCTTAGAAATCTATACATAGAACTTCCATATGACCCCGCAATCTCACTCTTGGGCATCTATCCGGACAAAACTCTACTTAAAAGAGACACATGCACCCATGTTCATTGCAGCACTCTTCACAATAGCCAGGACATGGAAACCACCCAAATGTCCATCGACAGAGGATTGGATTCGGAAGAAGTGGTATATATACACAATGGAATACTACTCAGCCATAAAAAATAATGACATAATGCCATTTGCAGCACCACGGATGGAACTAGAAACACTCATACTGAGTGAAATGAGCCAGAAAGACAAAGACAAATACCATATGATATCACTTATAACTGGAATCTAATATCCAGCAGAAGTGAACATCTCCTCAGAAAATAAATCATGGACTTGGAGAAGAGACTTGTGACTGCCTGATGGGAGGGGGAGGGAGTGGGAGGGATCGGAAGCTTGGGCTTATCAGACACAACTTAGAATAGATTTACAAGGAGATCCAGCTGAGTAGCATTGAGAACTTTGTCTAGATACTCATGTTGCAACAGAACAATAGGTGGGGGAAAAAATGTAATTGTAATGTAGACATGTAAGGATAACTTGATCCCCTTGCTGTACAGTGGGAAGAGAAAAAAGAAAAAAGGAAAAGGATCTGGCATTGCTGCAGCTGTGGCAAAGAAATAGGTTTCTTGCAGGATGCTTTACTGTGCTTTTGCTTCAGGACAAGTGTTCTTTTCTTTTTAAAATCTGGTCTACTTTCATCTTTTTCATCCTAGTTTCTTCAGGTACAATTCCATTGCTTCAAATACCAAGACTGTCTATTTTCTATTGTTGAACTGTATTTTTGATCATCTCAGCTATTTGAATTTTTTAAAATGATCTGATATGAGAGTTCTTTGACATAAAGATATTCTTATTGAAAAGGGTTTGTCCTCTGATGACCAGATATCTAATGTGGGGGAAAAAACAACTATTTTTCTACAATATAACAATAGCAGAAAATCAGTGAATTTTATGTTAACAAACCTGGTTAAGCTCTTTCTATGAGTTCGACTATTTTAGATTCTACCTATAAACAAGGTTATGTAGTATTTGTCTTTCTGCTTCTGACTTATGCCACTTAACCTAATGTCCTCTACTCACAGAAGCAGAGAGTATAATGGTGATTACCAGGGGTTGTGAATAGGGGGAAATGGGGAGATTTTTGTCAAGGGATACCAGGTTTTGGTTGTGCCAGATGAATAAATCCTGGAGAGCATTAGCACAATGTGACTATAGTGAACAATATTATGTACTTGAAATTTGTTTAAGGGGTAGATCTCATTCTTATAACCAAAGAAAAAAAGAAAAAATCATTAAAATACCTGAAATTTTCTTTAATTCTCCATCTTTCACCAATCCATAGACTAATTCTGGAAAAATAAATATTTTTCTCTTTCCCCCCTTAAGGTCAGGGGGGTTGGGTTAAGTCACATCTGGGATCCTGAAGCTTTAATGATCAGCTTGTGTGTGACATTTCCATGGGCTCTGAGCAATGACTGTAGCTCTGGTCTTTACCAAGAGCTTTGTTGACCCAAATGAGGTCCGAGTGTCTCAGCCTACTGGGAGTACTTATAAGGCCCTGATTTGTCTCTTCCTTTAAGGGAAGTGATGAGGATTAAGGATTCGGGCTACTTAATTGTACTCATGGTAACTCTAATAAATCAAAGTAAGCCCCAGACTCTGATCTGGCAGAGTGCAACAGTGGAAAAACCTGGAGACTGAAAGAAAAATTATTTGCTGAACACCTGTTAAAAATGATGACAGATTTTATTCAAGACTAATTCAGTGGGGTCAAAACAACTGAATTAGTGGAGAAAGACTGAGCTCAATTCCAATTACAACAAGGACAAGTGAGGATTTATGGCCAATGAACAGAATGTAGGGGTCAGTGAGGGAAAAATTACTAAAAGGAGACATCAAGGATGTGGAATTCTTGCTAAGCTGCCTTAACAGGATTCTTGCTAAAGACAAGCCAAGGACTTATATACAAGGTGTTAGATTTCAAAAGTGTGGATGAGGAGTTTGATTGGAAATGAAGTGTATGGGCTTCTTGATAAATTGATTTAACAGGATTCTTGCTAAAACTGTCCTTGGCAATGAAGGACAAGGAAGGTCAGTGCTGAGACCTCCTTGAGAAGAGGTCTAAAATTTGGTCAAAGAGAGACTTCTTTTCAAATCATAAAATGTATTTGGCTTTGAATCTCTGATTTTTCAATTATTAACTTGGCAAATATACAAATGTGAGCAAGTCACTAACTGCTCTAAGCTTCAGTTTCCCTTATATAAATGATGATAATCATAACTGCTCTATAGGACCCCAAAGTGGCATCATGAAAATCAAAATCAAGATGATGTTACAGGTGAAGACTTGGGTAAAGTGTAAAGCTTTGTATACATTTGAAGAAGTTATTCTTATAGGACAGATGATAAGCCATTGTCAAATGACCATAATCTTTCTTTTTCTCAGATTAAGAACATAAGACTATGATGGTTCTTCCTGTTAACTCAAGGCATTTACAATATAAAAGAAGAATCACCAGGGTAAAGAATTTTCAGGAGTTCTCATTGTGGCTCAGTGGTTAATGAATCCAACTAGGAACCATGAGATTGTGGGTTCAATCCCTGGCCTAGCTCAATGGGTAAAGGATCCAGCATTGCCACAAGGTGTGGTGTAGGTTGCAGATGTGGCTTGGATCCTGAGTTGCTGGGGCTGTGGTGTAGGTCAGCAGCTACAGCTCTGATTAGACCCCTAGCCTGGGAACCTCCATATGCCATCAGCATGGCCCTAAAAAGACAAAAAGACACCACCACAAAAAAAAAAAAGAATTTTCTCACCCTGGGAAGTTCCTGTGTTGTGCATTGGGGGATCCAGCATTGCCACAGCTGCAGTGCAGGTTACAACTGCAGCATGAATTTGACCCCTGGCCCAGGGAACTTCCACATGCCATGGGTGTGACTAAAAAAGGTGTGTAGGGGAGACTCTAGCTTGATTTTTCTTAGTAGTCACAATGATCTAAATGCTTAAAAGAGCCTTATAATAATGTATGATAAATGATGTTGTCACCTCAGGACTTCACACTCCTAACTCTAAAATATCTTCACCCAGAGTAGATCTAGAAGAGGGTGCTCCCCATCATGGTCCAGAGCAACCACACCAACATGAAGGAATTCTTCTTCCTGGAAATCTTGTTTGTGGTTTTTCTTGCTGTTTATGTAGGAACTGTGCTGGGCAATGCCCTCATTGTGGTGACCATCACCTGCGGGTCCCACCTCCACACTCCCATGTACATTCTCCTGTGGAACAAATCTGTCCTGGACATTGTTTTTTCATCTGTCACCATTCCCAAATTCCTACTGGATCTTTTATCAGAGAGGAAAACCATCTCCTACAATGGCTGCATGGCTCAGATCTTTTTCTTCCACTTTGCTGGTGGGGCAGATATTTTTTTCCTTTCTGTGATGGCCTATGACAGATTCTTGCAATCTCCAAACACTTGCACTATGTAACCCTTATGGGAAGAGAGGTGTGATTGGCCTTGGTGGTGGCTTCCTGGGTGTGTGGTGGTTTGCACTCCATTGTTCAGATTATTCTGATGCTTCCACTCCCCTTCTGTGGCCCCAATGTCCCAGATGCCTTCTACTGTGATGTGCCCCAGGTGGTTAAGCTGCCTGCACTGACACTTCTGCTCTGGAGCGCCTCAGGATCTCTGACAATGGGCTGGTGATCCTGCTATTGTTCCTCTTGCTCCTGGGGTCCTACATGAGGGTTCTGGTGGTGCTGAGATCTTTCTGGGGAGGGCCAGAACAAAGCCCTCTCCACCTGCACCTCCCACATCCTGGTGGTGACTCTTCATTTCATGCCTTGTGTGTACATCTACTGCTGGCCCTTCACTACGCTGCCCATGGACACAGCTGTATCCATCAATAACACAGTCCTCACTCCCATGCTGAACCCCATGATCTACAGCCTGAGGAATCAGGAGATGAAGTCAGCCATAAAGAGAATACAGAGGAGGCTTGGGCCTTTTGAAAGCAATAAAATGGGATGAGCAGTCAGACGGAGCCTGGAAATCTAATTTGAGTTGGTTACCTCACTGCTAACCTAAGGGTCAGAGACAGCTGGCTCTTTCTCTACAGTCATTTGTCTATATCCCCAGAGCCACTAAATTCTTTTTTATCTTTTTATGACCTCACCTGCCACATATGGAAGTTCCCAGGCCAGGGGTCCAATTGGAGCTGCAGCTGCAACCTGTGCCACAGCTTGTGGCAACACTGGATACTTAACCCACTGAGCAAGGCCAGGGATCGAACCTGCATCCTCACAGAGACAACATCAGGTCCTTAACCCACTGAGCCATAACAGGAAGTCCAGTTAGAGATTATGTAAGAACAAAAGGAAGAGATGAGATCAGACATCAGCTAGGGGACTGGGGAGAAGTATGGGGCATGAGGTTGAAATCAATAACCTAAATGTTGGAGTTCCCATCATGGTTCAGTGGTTAGTGAACATGACTAGTATCCATGAGGATGTGGGTTCAATCCCTGGCCTCATTCAGTGGGTTAAGGATCTGGCATTGCTGTGAGCTGTTGGTGTAGGTCTAAGAGGCAGTTTGGATCCAGTGTTTCTGTGGCTGTAGTGTAGGCTGGAAGCTACAGCTCTGATTTGACCCCTAGCCTGGGAAGCTCTGTATGCCCTGGGTGCAGCCCTAAGAAGATGGAAAAAAAAATCCCTAAATACTATTTTGGTATGCTCTGTGGCTCTCAAGCCAACATATTGGACCTCATTTTCTCCACCTGCAAAATGGAAATAACATTGTCTACACACAAGGTTGTCATGAGAATGAAACATGACAAATGTTGAGAAGATTGTAGCTTCCAAATATAGCACCACTCCTGTGAATGATCAGGCATACAATGTTCCCTATTGTATACATGTCTGTTCCTAAATATGTATATAAACAGAATATGAATGCATTTGTTTCATACATTCTCTCTCTAGTGGTGTTGCTGTTTTCAGTGGATTATTAGAATCAATTCTTGACTTAATATTGTGAGTGCATAGTCTTCAAAATAGTTCATGAATTAGTGAAAAGATAAGGAACAGTTTAAGTTGTAAGTTCAGATATATACATGAACAAATCTATATACATGGACCAAGCATTTCCTATGCTCAAGTCTGTTATACACTTTTGCCTGCTAAAATTAATCTCAAAAGAATTACAGGAGTTCCCATAATGGCTCAGTGGAAATGAATCTGACTGGTATCCAAGAAGATGTGGGTTCCATTCCTGGCCTCGCTAAGTGAGTTGGGGATCTGGTGTTGCCATGAGCTGTGGTGTAGGTCACAGACTTGGCTCAGATCCCACATTGCTGTGTCTGTCACTAAGCCAGCAGCTGTAGCTCCAATTCAGCCCCTAGCCTAGGAACCTCCTTATGCCTAGAGTGCATCCCTAAAAAGCAAAAAAAAAAAAAAAAAAAAAAAAAAAATAGCAGATTGGGGATATACCTGCACAGAATCCACATTTATTTTATGTTAACCTGAACTTCCTTCTTATCTTTATCCCCTATTTCTATTTCACCCCCAAGACTTTCAGAGCTGGAGCAAAACTATAGTTTTCATCTATGTATGCATAGGCAATTGAAGCAAGTCACTCTGGTATAAAAAAATTACCTAAGGAATAACTTTTCACACACTCAAGACCCATTTTGTGTACCAAGAGAGTAAAAACAAACAAACAAAAATACTGTAAGCATTGACTTTATACAGGGTCACTTAGGAATAGTCACTGGGCCTATGTTATAATCCTCCTCTCTCTCAAGAGAATAATTCCAAGGAAGTAAATCTGCAAAGAGACAGTAAATCTCCTTTTTCTCTCTATGCTCACATGCAATCCCACCTTCTGTCTCCAATCGTCATTAAAAAATTGATCAAGAGGTATAAGGAAGCTGAGGACATTGAAACGTACAGAACAATTTTTTTGCAAATTGTTATGATGGGCTCATATTTAGCTAAAAAATCCTTATAGGTGGCACACATCTTCTCTGCATCTTACAAGACAGAGACATTGGTCCAAGACTCTTAAACATATTGCCAGTGGTTCTCAAATTGTTTTAAATTATTGCCTCCTAGATTTCCTGTTGCAGATCAGTGAGTTAAGAAACTGACATAGTCTTTGTCTGTGAGGATGCCAGTTCGATCTCTGGCCTCACTCAGTGGGTTAAGCATCCAGTGTTGCTGCAAGCCGCAGAGTAGGTCACAGGAGCAACTCAGACCTGGTGTTTCTGAGGCTGTAGCATAGGCCAGCCCCTGCCGCTCTGATTCAACCCGTGGCCCAGGAACTACCATGTGCCTCAGGTTTGGCCATAAAAAGAATAAATAAATAAATAAATAAATAAATAAATAAATAAATAAATAAAATTAACTCATTCCCCCCACCAAAGGATCTTTATTAGATGTTTCTCCTAATTGCTCTCCCCCAAGAAATCTTACTCCCAAAGATATACTATATATCTTTTTATGTACTGATGTTCTCTGAAGAACCACAAATCACTGTAACATCCAAGGGTTTTTTTGGCCCCCAAGAACCAGTTTTTGTCTCCTTGGGCATGATGCCCACATTGAGAATGAATGATCATATCACATTAAATGTTTGTAGAAATATTTCCCCAATACTGAGAAAATCACACACTATATAGATTTGTCTTCTGGAGCCTTGCAAGAATTTGGAAGTTATTGAAATGTTTAAACAACTTCATGTTTGTGTGTGTGTGTGTGTGTGTGTGTGTGGACTTTGTGTGGTGATGACTTAGCAAAGGTGTAATAATCCCCACTGGAACTCCAACACTAGCAGAAGAATGTCCATTCTGTTTGCAGACTCACATCCAATAAAATTCTCTTTCTAATTCTCATATTAGGCTTGGGCCTGAGGGACTAAGCCTAGCAGGAACACGTTGGGACAAGCAGAAGAACCATGATGATATGACTTCCTGAGTCTGGCTTTTCTAACAAGAAGGGTGAAGAGAAGATGTTGAAGTCTAGTATAACTCATCTTCAGAAGAACTTCACCTTCTATCATGCTATTTCTTAGCATCATATACACTGAGGCCCAGCTACCCAGTCTCAAAATGTGTCATTTCCTGGTTCGCTGCTGAAGAATTTAGGTAAGGATATAAAACCATCAGAATGTGAGATATTGCAGACCACACATGAATAGTATGAGCATGAAAAGTGCACCCAGTGTATAAGATACCACACAAATAGCTGAAAACTTCAGCGGCAGAAAACAAAGTGTATGTTGAAAATATTCGGTAAGGAGGAATGTCTTCCTAAGAAGAAGAGGACACCACCACATGGTAGGAGAAAAAGCGGTTTCTATTTGATGAAGTGATTGAGTTGCATATAAGGAACAGATTTTGTTCCAGCTTAGGGTTTGTCCATGTGGGTCACAGAGACTCTTTCTACAAGATGGGTGCTTCCTTAAAAACCATGGTTTTAAGCCCAAATTCCCTTAAAAACTGTGGAGGTTGCAGAGGCAGCCCCGTATAAGTACATTGCCCATGACTCACTGGGTCTCTTTTGCCTTTGATCCAGCCTTAAGTCCCAAACTCAATAACCCAGCACTGAAGTCTCTGGTCCACTTGGTTAATTTACACAAGTTCACTGGAATAAAAATAAGCAAGTTGGTTCAAAGAGAAGCTGTTCTTCTGTTGAGTAGCATTTTACATTCTGCAATTGTCCCCACAAATAACCCTTCAGGGAAGGCACTGTTTTTTCAGGGAAAGAGAAAGGAAATGAATTAATTGAATGCCTATTATATTCTGGGTACTTTACAAAACATGATTATAGTTACTCCTCATGCTACCCAGTGAAGTAAGTTATGTGCTTCCCAGTTTACAGTGGAGGAAATTAAAGGAAAATAAAGGACTTTCTCTGAGAAACAAAAGGAGGCAGAGGCAGAATTTCAATCCCAGTGTGCCTCCAAACCCCTTGTCCTACCCCACATCACACTAGATCCTGCATCAGACTGCATTATACTAAACTGTCTGTACATTTTACAACTGAAGATCTGAGGCCAGAGTAGCAGCATGACTTTCCCAAGGTCACAGAGCTATTTTAAAGCCTGGATCAGAAAACAAATCTCTACCTGGCACCCCTGAAGCCAGTCCAAAGACATTAACAAAAGGGTTTCTTAGGCTATGTTTGTGAAGATTCTTCTTGCTCACTCATACTCCATTGCCCATGCCTATAAGTCATGTCAAGTTTACTCATTAATTTAAAAAAAATTACTGAGCACCAAACATGTGGCCCAAACTAAGTAAAGCTTTGATGACATTGGGATGGATGAAACACTGAGCAGACAGGATGAACTTGAGGTGTAGCAAGGAAACTATACTGAACTAAGGAAATATAAACATAGAAGAAATCAGATGGAATAAACTTATTTATGCCAGAAGAGAAGTCAGTGCAGGGAATTATGGTCATAAAAAGATGTTAGGAAATTTTTCAGAGAAGAGGGGACGCTGGACCTGAGTGATGAAAACTCAGTGCTCATCCAGGAGGAGAGTCTAAGAGTGAGGAGGACATGGTGGATGGAGAGAACAACAGGAACACAGATCCAAAGGCAGGAGCCAGCAAGAATCTGCATAACATTTCAATATCTGGAGTTCCCATCATGGCACAGTGGTTAATGAATCTGACTAGGAACCATGAGGTTGTAGGTTTGATCCCTGACCTTGCTCAGTGGGTTAAGGATCCAGCATTGCCATGAGCTGTGGTGTAGGTCGCAGATGCAGCTCGGATCTGGCATTGCTGTGGCTGTGGTATAGGCCAGTGACTATAGCTCCAATTGGACCCCTAGCCTGGGAACCTCCATATGCTACTGGAAGCAGCCCTAGAAATGGCAAAAAGACACACACAAAAAAACCCCAAAAACCAAAAAAATAAAGATCTGAAACAAGATTGAAGGAAAAAGGGCACTAGATGATACTCAAGATGGAAAAAAAAAGTCTTGGTTGCTATTTGAGGAGTTTGATGTTTTGTAGGCAATAGAGAATCATGGAAAATTTTCAAACAAAGGAATAAATGATCTCATTTGTGACTTATATTTCTGGAAACAACTGAGAGGATGTAGTTAGAGACAACTACACCGAAGACCAGTTTGGGAATTCTTACAACCATCTAAGCAGAAATGGTAAGGGTTTAACTGAGGATGAAGAGAAGGGGACACATGGAGAGCCATGAAGACAGTAGAATCCTTAGGAGAGATGTGACACAGTGTCCAGTTTCCTTGCAATGTGGGAAACTCAGAGAAGTCTTTGAGATAAAATGTGCTACCTATCAGTACAGGCTGTGGAGGTGACTAAGCTCACAAAGACTGACTAAACCAAGGAAACAAAACAAGTAGTCCTGTCCTCCAGACCAAATGAGAGGCAAAGTGTGGTGGGTTTTTGCAGCTCCTGTTGTGACTCAGCAGGTTAAGCCCCTTAGTCCTAGGATCTTTCCATTATACTACACTGCCTGCCAGTTTCATAATACATAAATCCAACAATAACGTGTGTAAGGGACTCTTTACAGGAATTTTCTAGTACCTTCCACGGTGAGTTTCATCACTCCCTCAATTTCCACTCTCCATCACAATGGAATTTTAGACTATTGTTCTTCTATTACCTTGATCCACCATTGGTGCAATTGTTTGGCTGCTCCCATGGCATGTGGAAGTTCCCTGATCAGGGATCCAACCTGCACCACAGCAGTAACCAGAGCCACAGCAGTGACAGCACTGGATCCTTAATCCACTGAAGCACCAGGGAACTCTAACAATGTGTGGTTTTTGTTTATTCATCCACATAATTTCTCAAGGCTCTGAAAGCTTGTTTCAACACAAACTAAGTAGGATGCTTTCCAGCCGGGCACTAATCTAGGGACCATCTCTCTATATAGAGGTTTCAGTAATTCAGAGAGATGCCACGGCTGAGGATTTTTTTTCTCTGAGTTAACTTTTTCCTTTTCACCACTTCCACCATCATAAATCTTCTTAGAAACCGTGGAACTGACATGGGCAGAATTTGAACTGACATGGGTGAAATATGTATTGCGCTTAAAGACTTCACCACTAGCTTCCTATGTGTTGTTATGCATATTTGTTAAGCTTCTTCAAGAACATGATTTTTCCTAAATTAATTCTCAAGCCATAAGACATTGCCTACTCCTGACTCACTTGGGAAAAATATAATGAATTGTCTCTTTCTTCCCCAACAAGGACTCTGCAGTAAGAGAACCAACAGGTCTCCAGGAACCGGGAGCAACCTTTGCTTATATCCTGTGTTACTTTGCACTGCATCAGGAAATGCAAATTGCAAGCTCATCAGAAACTGCTTAATTGTATAGAAAGGGCACAGGAGGAAATCTGCAAATACCTGGACTGAATATTTCACTGTGGTAACATTGCATTTCATGACATTTCTCTGTGGATGCAAGCCTGGACCTTTGCTGTCTTCCTTATGGACTGAACCATCACCATCTTTGTCATCTTCTTTGTGTTAAACCCCAACCCCTGAGTGCTTATGAACTGAACTTAAAGAGACATTTCAGAAAGGTAATAGAAGGACAATAGTCTAAAATTCCATTGTGATGGAGAGTGGAAATTGAGGGAGTGATGAAACTCACCGTGGAAGGTGCTAGAAAATTCCTGTAAAGAGTCCCTTACACACGTTATTGTTGGATTTATGTATTATGAAACTGGCAGGCAGTGTAGTATAATGGAAAGATCCTAGGACTAAGAAATGGAAGACATTTGTGTTACCTTCTCTCTGACACTGATTTTCTGTATAACCTTGAAAATCAGCTTATGCTTATTGAGTTCAGATTCACTATTGTTGAAGTGGAAAAGATAATGCCTTCCCACAAAACTCAGAAGGATATGTTAGGAAATTTTATTGAAATTAGATGTGCAGTTGCTTTTAAAACTATAATATGCTATTGACATCGATCCCTATTGTGTTGTTCCTGAAAGGCATCTAAGGATTGATTTATTCTAATGATGTTTAATCCATAGGAACAAAGTAGAAAATGAATAAAATCGGAGTTGCTCTGATTCATGAAGATGTAGGGAACCTGCAACTGCTTCCACAAAAACTTCCTTAAGTTCTCTTTCTCAGTAACTTCTTGGGGTAGACTTTAACAGAAACCAAGGGCCCCCTCTGACTATAATAGGGAAACAAACCTATAACTTATGCTAATAGGGGAGCTGAAGCAGGTGGAACTGAGTGATTTCCCTGGGTAATATAGTAAGTTCAGGTAGAACAAAACATGTGTTTTTTTTAAATTAGGTATGTTCAATTTATGCATGAGATAAATCTTTGCTTGATTTCATTGCCTTAGTAATATTATTTCCTTTCAAGCTGTACATAGAGGAAAAAATATTATCCAATGGCCTTGAGAAATCATACCACGGTGTCTGAATTTAATTTTTGCAGAATTACCCAGTCTCAAGAGTTGAGCTTGCTCTTATTTTTCTTCTTATCTACAGTATATGTAACAACTGTGTTATCAAATGTTGCCATCATGGTCACTGTGACCTGGGAGTCTCACCAGCACACACCCATGTACTTCCTGCTCCACAACCTCTCCATCTTGGACATCTGCTTCTCCCCCCTCACTGCTCCCAAGGTCCTAGTAGACCTTCTTCCCAGGAGAAAGACCATCTCCTTCAATGGTTGCATCACACAGATGTTCTTCTTCCACCTCCTCGGTGGGGCAGATATTTTCTCTCTCTGTGATGGCCTTTGATTTCTATGTGGCCATTTCCAAGCCCCTGCACTATGTGAACATCATGAGTAGGGGCCGGTGCACTGCCCTCATTGTGGCCTCCTGGCTGGGGGGCTTTGACTACTCCATTGTGAAGAGCTCCCTGCTGCTCCCACTCCCCTTATGTGGACCCAACATTGTGGATGGCTTCTGCTACGATGTCCCCCAGGTCCTCAAACTTGCCTGCACCAACACCTTGGCCCTTGAGTTCTGACAACTTTTTTCTGGAGCTGCTGATGATTTCCAACAATGGCCTGGTCATTACTCTATGGTTTGTCCTTCTTCTTGTGTCTTACACAGTCATCCTTGTGATGCTGAGGGCTCACATGGGTGAGGGCAGAAAGAAAGCCATCTCCACCTGCACAGCCCATATCACCGTGGTGAACCTACACTTTGTGCCCCTTATCTACATCTATGCCCAGCCCTTCACTGCCCTCTCCATGGACAGAGCTGTCTCCATCACCTTCACTGTCATCATCCCTGTCCTGAATCCCATGATCCACACCCTGAGGAACCAGGAGATGAAGTCAGCCATGAGGAGACTGAATGGAAGACTCATGCTTTCTGCAATGGGATAGCGTCATTATAGATTGCAGATCAAGATGCAAGTATATAATTGAAATATTTTCTTAAACTATTAGGTGTCATACATTGGGGCTCAACCATACCTAAACAATTAACTATGCCAGGATGGCACAGATACAAAGGATCAATAACCTGGAACACAGGCTTTGAAAAGAAACACCAGAAGGAAGTTAGAGAGAAGAACATAGTCTTTGAAGAGTAAGTGACAGCACACAGGGCACAACTGTGAACCATGGTAGAAACTGTGTGTCCAGGTAATGAGGTAAAGGCTAGCACTGCAATGACCAGGCATATAATAGACAACAGGGACATTCATCTTCATGTAGCAGGCATCCAGCATCTTGGTCCCAGTTCAACAATAGTTACTCTATGACTATTTATCAAGTACATGCTATGTAGTAAACACTGTCTGCAAACATTCTGCTTTAACATTTCTGTTTTGTCAGCAAATGTGGACCATCCTTTCTTAAATTTTATTGGAGTATAGTGGACTTACAATATTGTGTAAATTTCAGGTGTACATCACAGTGAATCAGTTATACATATATCCATTCTTTTCCAGATTCTTTTCCCGTATTGGTTATTACAGAATATTGAGATTTCCCTGTGCCATGGAGTAGGTCCTTGTTACTTATCTATTTTATATATAGCGGTGTATATTTATTATTATTATTTTAATAATTATTTCCCCAATACAATTTTTTGTTTTCTACTGTACAGCATGGTGACCCAGTTACACATACATGTACGCATTCTATTTCTGCACATTATCATGCTCCATCATAAGTAACTAGACATAGTTTCTAGTGCTACACAGCAGGATCTCATTGCTAATCCATTCCAAAGGCAAGAGTCTGCATCATTAACCCCAAGCTCCCCAACCACCCCACTTCCTCCCCCTCTCCCTTGGCAACCACAAGTCTATTCTCCAAGTCCATGATTTTCTTTTCTGTGGAAATGTTCATTTGTTCTGTATATTAGATACCAGATATGAGTGATATCATATGGTATTTGTCTTTCTCTTTCTGACTTACTTCACTCAGTATGAGTCTATAGTTCCATCCATGTTGCTGCAAATGGCATTATGCCATTCTTTTTTATGGCTGAGTAGTATTCCATTGTGTATATATACCACATCTTCCTAATCCAATCATCTGTCAATGGACATTTGGGTTGTTTCCATGTCTTGGCTATTGTGAAGAGTGCTGCAATGAACATGCTGGTGCATGTGTCTTTTTTAAGGAAAGTTATATCCGGATATATGCCCAAGAGTGGGATTGCTGGATCATATGGTAGTTCTATGTATAGATTTCTAAGGTACCTCCATACTGTTCTCCACAGTGGCTGTACAGCTTACACTCCCACCAAGAGTGCAGGAGGATTCCCTTTTCTCCACACCCCCTCCAGCATTTGTTATTTGTGGGCTTATTAATGATGGCCATTCTGATTAGTGTGAGGTGGTATCAGGGGTGTGTATGTTAATCTCAACCTTTTAATTTATCCCTCCCACTGCCACATTTCCCCTTTTAGACCTTCTTTTTAATCAACCCACCTATAAAATACCCTGGCAAGACCTCCCACCAATATTTGGTATATGTAAAGATTCTTAGCTTTTAAAGATTTCCTTTGCCTTGTGCCCGGATAACTTCATCAGAATTGGATGCTGCAAAGGAAGAGGAAGAGAAAGATAGAACTGTATGTGACCTATAAGTCACCATCTGATTTGTACAGCTCCAGTACATAACTACAATGGCTAGAATCTGGAGCTACTTCTGCTGTGTTCATACCACTGCCTCAACATAACCTAGTTAGATTAGTTGAAAAAGGAAAAATGTATGTTTAACCCAACAAATACTCTTATTTTTCCTATATGTACTTCTTTATCATTTCTCTTACCACTGTCCATTTTAAAACCTCACAAAACTTTAAATCAGTAGATCTAATTCTTCTTTATATTCCCAGGATCTAGAATACTGCCTGACCCCTAAGAAGCTATGAGTAAGTGTTCAAATATGTAGAAAAGGAAGAAATAATGCATGCAAGAAGATGATACCAAATTCTAATTAATCTTGGTTTTTTAGTATTTAAAACTAACTTTAGGAGTTCCCTTTATGGTTCAGCAGGAAGAATCCAATTAGCATCCATGAGGATGAGGGTTCAATCCCTGGCCTCATTCAGTGGGTTAAGGATCTGGAATTGCCATGAACTGTAGTGTAGGTTGCAGATGCAGCTCGGATCTTGCCATTGCTGTGGTAGGCTGGCAGCTGCATCTCCAATTTGACCCATGGCCTGGGAACTTCCATATGCAGCACATGTGGCTCTAAAAAGGAAAAAAACCAAACAAAACTGACTTTATATTTCTATGGAAGCCAAAGGAAATGGAAATGATTGAAGCAGAGTGTCCTAGGATTTAATACTCTAGGCTTTATGCAGAACCACGTCCCCTTATTTTAATTTATTTGGAGCAGATAGGTTTTGCAATTTAAAATTTCTTAGCTTTAAAAAGATAATTCAGTGCATAGATTATATAGTATATCATTTATCCCATTGGGAGCCTCTAATACCCAAACACTTTAATCAATTTCTGCAAAAAAAAAAATGGTGAGTATTCCCACTGTGCGCAATTGATCAAAGGTATATATGTCCTCATGTTAATTCATATCAAATTTTGCCACTTAAAATTAGTTCAGATCAGATTTTAACTATTAAATGATCTTAAAAATCATTCAGCATTCAGAGTTTGGAGATTTCAGATTGACAGGTAACAAATACAGAAACAGAATATGAGGGGATGTAGGAGACAATATAGTTACATCTTAGTACCCAGAATCTGTGAATATGTTATAACACATGGCAAAGGAAATTGTGGTTGTAAATGGAATTGTTTTCTAATGAGCTGACCTTAAAATAGGAAGGTTATTCCAGAATATCTGGGTAGGGTCAATGTCATCACAAAGGCCTTAAAAGTAGAAGAGGAAGAAAGAAGAGAAAGTTGGAGTAATGCAATGTGAGAAGTATTTGTCTTTAGAGATGGAAGAACCCACAGCCAAGGACTGTGGGTAGCCAGAAGCTAGAAAAACCAAGAGAGTAGATTCTTCCCTAGAACCTCCAGAAAGACCCATGTCAGATTTTTGACCCACAGAATTGCAAGATAATAAATTTATGTTGGTTTAAGCCACTGAGTGTGTGATAATTTTGTTACAGCAGCCATAGAAAACTAATACAAGAGGGATGCTTCACCTGGGATGAAGAGGAAGAGGAGCTGAAAAGGAAGAGGGAGAGAAAGATAGATGCAAGGAAGAGGGGCTGAGGTGGGAGGGGGAACCTGCCAAAGGATGGTGGCCACTTGATTCTCCCAAGAGTCTAGGAATTAGCATCACACTCATGCACAAATCTCAGGTTCATGGGCAAGAGAGGCCAGCCCTAAGGTGTCACCACTTTCTGGGCTCAGTATAGGATGGAATAGAGCATAAGTCTGAAGTAAAGGGAACTTCCATATGCCACAGGTGCAGTCCTAAAAAATAAGTACATGAATAATAAAAATAAAATTTAAAACGGCAGAAGACTTCAATTGAAAAAATGAAATTGGAACCCTATTTTACACCACTCACAAAAATTCACTTGAATGGAAGTTCCTGTGTGGCTCAGTGGAAATGAACCCAACTAGCATCCATGAGGATGCGGGTTCGACCCCTGGTCTCACTCAGGGGTTTAAGGATCCGGCGTTGCATTGAGCTGTGGTGTAGGTCGTAGACACAGTTCGGATCTGGTGGTGTTGTGGCTGTGGTGTAGGCCAGCAGCTACAGCTCTAATTCAACCCTAGCCTGGGATCCTCCATATGCCACCAGTGAGGCCCTAAAATTAAAAATGACAACAAAAAAATTCACTCGAATGGAGGAATATTTAAACATGAAACTTGAAACTATAAAACTCCTAGAAGAAAAATTAGGGGAAAATCTCCTTGACATTGGTTTGGCAACGATACTTTGGGATCTGACACCAAAAACACAAACAACAAAAACAAAATTTAAGAAATGGAGGAGGGAGAATTCCTGTCGTGGCTCAACATAAACAAATCTGACTAGCATCCATGAGGACACAGGTTCAGTCCTTGGCCTTGCTCAATGGGTTAAGGATCCAGTGTTGCCATGATCTGTGGTGTAGGCTGCAGACACAACTCAAATCCCACATTACTGTGGCTGTGGCACAGGGCCAGCAGCTACAGCTCCAGTTCAACCACAGGGAGGGGAGGTCAGGGGTCGGGGCTAAAAAGACAAAAGACAAAAAATTTTAATTTTTTTGTAAGTAAAAAATGTACTCCATTTTAAGTAAATGGAGGTGTTCTCTTGCGGCACAGCAGGTTAAGGATACATTTTTTGTCACAGCAGTGGCTGCTGTGGTATGGCTTCCATCCCTGGCCTGGGAATTTTCACATGCCTTATCTGATATATGATTGGCAAATATTTTCTCCCATTCTGGTGTTGTCTTTTCATTGTTGACGATGTCTTTTGCTGTGCAGAAGCCCTTTAACTTGCTGTACCTCCATTTATTTATTTATTTATTTATTTATTTATTTAGGCTGGGTCCAAGGTAGTTTTTATCTTTGTTGACTAGTTTAATGTACTAAAACAAAATGGAAAACCAGGTAAATCCAAACCCACCATCATTCTGGAAACAGTGAAAATATATAAGTATATAAGATGAAACCATTTAATAAATCAAATTAATTTTAAATAACTGCCATAATTGTGTGGACAGCTTTATCAACATGCTTGTCTAGCTTAATGTATGAGATATCTCAGAGTAACATACTTAATCAAAATTGAAAGATTCGATATAAGTGGGATGTTGGAAAACAAGAAAGTTGTTCAACACCCAAACACCATTTAAGTCATGTTTCTCTACCTGAGACTGATGAGACTGTGAGCATCCTGTGTGTGATGAGAAAGTGGACTAATAACAAAATATTTGAGGCCCAGTTCTCTTCATTTTTGTTTTTGGTAATATAATTAAAACTCTCTTGTCTATGGTGTCCTCTGAGCCTTGCAAGCCATACAAATTGGACACTTTTAGTCCCTCGGGAACAGCAGCTGGCATGTTTTAACAAAGTTCTGATTGAGCTGTGGATAAAGGACTAGATTTCACCTACTGCCTCTAAATAATTTGAAAACCAATTAAAAATTGTCCATGTCCGTGTATGTGTGTGCACATGTGTGCATATGCAAGTCTCAGTGACTTTTAATAACTCTTGAAATGTCATCACCAGCAGCACAATCAGGCACTTGACATCCCCTTCCTTGTCCAATAATATTTCCTTTCCAATTCTTATATTAGGCCTGAAGCTGAAGGATTTGTGTATAACATAGGAACACAGTGAAAGAGTCTTGAAGATGTGATTCTTTGAATCTACCCTTTCTCTCCTGAAAGGGGAGAAAAGACATTAAGATAGATGTATAGATAGATGATAGATACATGATAGATAGATAGATAGATAGAGGGATAGATTCTTAGATAGATAATAGACATATTAGATTAATACATACATATATATTTGCCACACCTGTAGCATGTGGAAGTTCCCAGGCCAGGGATTGAAACCACACCACGGCAGTGACCTGAGCCACCACAGTTAAAACACCAGTCCTTAAGAGGCTGAGCCACCAGAGAACTCCAACACTAAGATATTTAGTCCTCCAAAGGGCTTTACCTTCAGAAACACATTTTCAAGAATTAATGTCACCAGTGTTTTGTTCGGCCCTCTGCCCACGGGATACAATTTGTACTTGGAGTTTCAGGATCAAAGGAATGAGGTAAATACATTAAACATCTAGCCAAGGTTAAAGTTATGCATAGTGAAATTGAGATGTTGTTACTGATTTTGTATAAATAGTTTGATCTTAATATTTCCCAGTTATATTCAATGTTTCAGAGCCAAGGTGATCGTCTCAGTGATAAAGACAGCAAAGGTGGGTGTTAACCATCAGGAAGAAGGATGTTGTGTTAAGAGGAATGCAGAAATTTGGGTCATTTGGCATGACTTTCAGAGTCCCTTTCTGTCAAATGTTTATCTTCAGATAGACTTCATGAGACATTTTTGTTATACAAAATTATACTCTACGTGTGTGTGTGTGTGTGTGTGTGTGAAGAGGCTATTTAAAAAGTTACTGTTTAAGGTCTTTTTAAAAAGAAACTGTTTCTTTCCATCCTATTTCTATCTATTCCTTCCTTCAACCAAATATAGATTCATAATATATTTCATATGAAAATCAAGAATAACAGTACTTATGGAGTTCCCATTGTGGCTCAGTGTAATAAACTTGACTAGTATCCATGAGGACACAGGTTCAATCCCTGACCTCACTCAGTGGGTCTGGGATCCAGCATTGCCTGGAGCTGTGGAGTAGGCCAGCAGCTACGTTTCTGATTTGACCCCTATCCTGAGAACATCTATATGTCATGGGTACAGCCCTAAAAATACATGCACACACACACAAAAAAAAATAACAATGCTTACTAAAGGGTGATGGTAAAATTAAATAATCAACTTTTAATACCTCTTCACATATAGTAAGCTCTCTAAATATAATAGTTTTTGTTACTGATGAAAATCGACATCTCCTATCATCCCCTATCCCACCCAAATCTGCACTTCATCATGCATTTCTCATTTGATCATGCATTACATTCATCAATTTGCACAAATCAATCATTTTTTTAGGCTGTAAACTCTTTGACCATGTGGTCCAATTTACCTATACACATTGGAAGATTGTAGTAAATGTTCACTGGCTAAGTATAAGGAGGAACAAATAAAAATTATAAAATTTCCAAAAAGTGGTCAGTAACAGCTTATGTAAAAAAGGGCAGTATGCTAATGATACCAGTGTCTATCCCTGCTGTGTGATTTCCTCCACTCTTTGAGCTTCAGTCCACAAAAGGAAAGAGGCAGAGGAGAGTATGCCTGATGCGACATGGACCACCTCTTGAAAGGTCACCATCTTTATTCTCTACCCACCTCCCCAAGCAAGGATTGTGTCAGTTATACAAGATGAATATGTTCAAAAGATGTCCTGTACAAAACCATGGCCATAGTTAACAAAACTACATGATGCACTTAAAAATTTATTAAGAGAGTAGCTCTCACATTTGTGTTTTAACCACAAGAAAAATTACAATGTTCTTTGAGATTTGGATTTACATATCTGTTTTCCAATAGCAAATTTTATATATTTTTAAATAATTATAAAGCAAATAATCTCTTTAGGGTAAAGGAATCAAAATAACAAGTTACCTATACAAAATAACAGGCTGAAGTTTTAAGAAATCTGACATAAAACAGCCAAGAGCAAGGAAACTGACTCATACCACACAACACTGTAATCATAGCAAGATAAAACCCTCTTGAAAAACACAATGTTTGCTATTATGAATATTAAATCTGTAGACTCTAAATCCACAATGGTTGGAGTCATGTCTTTTTTTATTATTTTATTTTATTTTATTTTGCTGTTTAGGGCTACACCCACAGCTTATGCAGATTCTCAGGCTAGGGGTCAAATTGGAGCTATAGCCACTGGCCTATGCCACAGCCACAGCAATGCAGGATCCGAGAAGTGTCTTTGACCTACACCACAGGTCACAGCAACACCAGATCCCTAACACACTGAGCAAGGCCAGGGATCAAACCTGCATCCTCATGGATGCTAGTCAGATTCATTAACCCCCAAGCCATGCCAGGAACTCCTCTTTTTATCTTTACATACAAAGATATGGTTTGAATATGAATGAATCCTTCAGAAAGTTCTTGATATCAATAAATTTGTATGGAATTTAAGTGGGATCCTGCTGCATAGCACAGAGAACTATATATATAATCACTTGTGATGGAAAATGATGGGGGATAATGTGAAAAAAAGAATGTATATATATATATGTATGACTGGGTCACATTGCTGTACAGCAGAAATTGACAGAACATTGTAAATAAATCATAATAAAAAATGTTTAATAAAAGGCAAAAAATATGCTACAGGAATATATTGTACAATATAAGGAATATAACCAGTATTTTATAGCAACCATAAATGGAATATAAACTTTAAAAATTGTGTATCACTATGTTGTACACCTGAAACATATAATATTGTACAGCAACTATACTTCAATTTAAAAGAACAGAAAAACAAATAAATAATAACAATGAAATTTTGAAACCAAAATAAATCCATATAAAATAGGCTATGTAAATATCACTACTGAACACATATGCTTATTCTTTCCAAAAACAGTATTACTGGAAAAGGATTATTGAAAGACTTCACATGTGATCATGTAATTGGATCACTGAAATGACTGCTATATTAGATATTTGGACAGCTCAACAAATTATGAATACTACCACCACGTGGGAAAGATTCTGAATTCTACTCATGGTGCTGAAGAAGAAAACATTTTAGAGGAAGGAGAAGGAGGAGGAGGAAAAAGAGAAGAAAACACATATAGCCAAGTATTTTCATACAAAGTAGCTGAAACAAAAGAGAAAAAGAAGATGTTCCAATGGAGCTGGGGAACTGCACTGCTGTAAAAGAATTTATTTTCCTTGGCCTAACCCAAGAGCAAGAACTGAGCTTGGTATTATTTCTTGTCTTTCTTTTGGTGTATATGACAACTCTGCAGGGAAACCTCCTCATCATGATCACTGAGACCTGTGAGTCTCGCCTTCACACACCCATGTATATTTTTGCTCTGTAATTTATCTATTGCCAACATGTGCTTTTCCTCCATCACAGCTCCCAAAGTTCTGGCAGATCTTTTGTCACCAAGAAAGACCATCTGCTACAATGGCTGCTTCACCCAGATGTTCTTCTTCCACCTTATTGGAGGGGTGGATGTATTTTCTTTGTCAGTGATGGCATTAGATCGGTATGTGGCCATCTCCAAGCCCCTACACTACACACTACATGACCATCATGAGTAGAGGCTGTTGCATTGAGTTTATAGTGGCCTCCTGGGTGGGGGCTTTGTCCACTCCATTGTGCAGATTTCACTTTGCTGCCACTCCCCTTCTGCACACCCAATGTCCTTGTCACTTTCTACTGCAGTGTCCTCCATGTCCTCAAACTTGCCTGCACTGACATTTTTGTGCTTGAGCTGCTGATGACTTCTAACTGCTCACCATGCTGTGGTTCATTTTCCTCCTCGTGTCCTACCTGGTCATATTATTATTACTAAGGTCTCACCAGGAGGAGGGCAGGAGGAAAGCCATCTCTACCTTCACATCCCACGTCACTGTGACCTTGCACTTCATGCCCTGCATCTATGTCTACACCCAGCCCTTCACAGCCCTCCCCAGAGATAAGGCCATCTCTGTCACCTTCACTGTCATCTCCCCACTGTTGAAACCCTTGATCTATACCCTGAGGAACCACGAGATGATGTTGGCCATGAGGAAACTGAAGGGAAGACTCGTGCCTTCTGTCACAGGATAGACTGCTAGCTCACCCCACTCACCATCTTTGAAAATGTTTGTCCATCAAATAAACTATATTTGATTAATTTTCATATTTCTGCTAAGATACTATGACTTACAAATGTTGTGATCATTGTGCAATGATGGAAAAAAATGGGTTTCATGTTTCAAAATACTTAGCCAGAAAAGTGTATGTCACTTTTGCTATGCAGCCTTGGAAGAGAGAAAGAAAATGGAATCCAAATACACTCAGACCATCTTATCACATTAGATAGTTGTAGGGTTTTTTTTCAGCTCTACAGAGATGTGATTGACAAATAAAAATGACTTCTATTTAATATGTACAACTTGATGTTGTGAAACCATCATTGGGGGAAAGTGAGTTAAGCTGGGATCCTCCATGTTTTTTTTACAACAACATGGGAATCTACACTTGCCTAAATGAATTTTTCAATTAAAAAGGCAAAAAAATTGCTGTATATCCAGACATTCCCATTAATTCCTACACTGTTCACAGGAAGAGAGCTGAGACATATTAGAAAATAACACAGTTTGGAAAGACAAACATCATGTGATATCAGTTGTAGATGGAAGGAATCTAAAAAAAGATACAAATGAATTTATTTACAAAGCAGAAACAGACTCCCAGACTGTGAAAACAAACCTCTATTTGCCAAAGGGGACAGGTGTGTGGGGGGGAGCAATGGACTGGGGGTCTGGGATCAGCATATGCACATTATTGTACATAGAATGGATAGTCAACAGAGACCTGATGTATAGCACAGGGAACTCTGCCCAATATTCTGCTGTAACCTACATGGGAAAAGAATATGAAAAAGAATGGATATGTGTACTTGTATAACTAAATCACTTTGTTGTACAGAAATGATCACAACCCTGTAAATCAGCTATATTTCAATACAACTTTAATTAAAAGAAGAAAAAGAATGCAGTTTTAACATTGGGATTCTATAAAGTCTTTCACAAGGTAATTACATCTTAAGAAAGTAAACATATCCAAACGAAGTTCCTCTCTGGCTGTAAAATACGCATAAATTAAATATCTATTACCTAAGGAGTTTTCCATCTAAAGCCTGCATGCCAGTAGTTGATGGAAGCAGCTTTGAAGTTAGCAGAGCTTGAATTAGAGTTCCCATCATGGCTCAGTGGAAATGAATCCAACTAATATCCTTGAGGATATGAGTTCGATCCCTGGCCTTGCTCAGTGGGTTGGGGATCCAATGTGGCCATGAGCAGTAGTGTAGGCCAGCAGCTGTAGTTCTGATTTGACACCTAGCCTGGAAACTTCCATACACCATGGGTATGACCAAAAAATCCAAAAAAGCCAAAAAAAAAAAAAAAAAAAAGAATATGGACCTCAGCAGTCATGAGTCCCATGACCTGGGAATTCCTACTGTGGCACAACAGGATCAGCTGTGTCTCTGGTTTGCAGGGACACAGGTTCAATCCCCTGCCCAGCATAGATTAAGGATCCAGCTCAGCTATGGCATAGGTTGCAACTGTGGCTCAGATCTGATCCCTGGCCTGGGAACTACATATACCACAGGGCGGCCAAAAAGAAAGAAAGAAGTAAAAGAGAATGCAACAAAAAAACCAAAAAAAATTAATTAAATGAAAAATCTCTATGAGCTGGTGCAAGGTCTTTCCTCTGACCTTCCTCTGATGCCCTGGCCCACTGGCCACCATCCACTACTCTTCCTCAGCACCTTGAGCTTGGCTCTAACCCTCATGCCTTCTTAGCTTTATGCTTTGCAGTTTTATCCAAGAACCTGGCAGAACAAGCAGAACATAGAAAACACTCATACAAATTTTAAAAATCAAGGGGTTCCTACTGTGGTTTGTTGGGTTAGGAACCCAAGGTGGTGTCCATGAGGATGTGGGTTCAATCCCTGGCCTTGCTCAGTGGGTTAAAGATCCAGCATTATGGCAATCTGTGGTGTAGGTCATGGATGCAGCTCTGGATCCAGTGCTGCCATAGCTGTATCATAGGCCTGCAGCTTCAGCTCTGATTTGACCCCAGCCTTGGAATTGCCATATGCAATAGTTGTGGCCTTAAAAATAAGAAAAATTAAAAAGTCAATGAATGAATATTTCCTCTCACTCGTTTTTGCTGCTCAAATCCTTGGAGAATTTGGTGAAAAAAAAAAAAACAACCATCAGATTTACTTTTATTCCCTGACACCTAACACTCTAAAACACATAGAAAACTCTGAAGCTTCTTCAGACTATGCCTATACATTCAGAAGTATTGGAAAGACATGGAAAACACTAGTTGACGTATCAACTCGACTTTTGTTTGTTTGTTTGTTTGTTTGTTTTGCTTACTTATTATGCTATTTACAACCTAGGAGGAGTTTTTTGGTTTTTTCATTTGTTTGTTTGTTTTGCTCCATTTCTGGAGGTATACTATGGATCTAAAAATATTTGAAACTAGGAAAATGGTGATGTTATGGTACACATCTCAGGCCACAAATCAGATGTGCCAAGGCCCTAAGGTGGGGGTGTGCCCTGAGCATCCATGAAACAGCAAGGAAGTCTTTGTAATTTGATGAGAGGAAGAAGGAGGAAAGTGGTAGTAGTTGAGGTCAGAGAGATGATTGGACCATGGAATCAGTTCATTATGACCTTTGAAACCATCATAAGAATTTTGTCTTTCACATAAAGTAAGATGGGTTGTCATTAGAGGGCTCTGAAAAGTGGAATAATTATGCATGTTTTTGGAGTTCCTGCTGTGGTTTGGTAGGTTAAGAACCTGACAGCATCCAAGAAGATAAGAGTTCAATCGCTGGCCTCACTCAGTGGATTAAGGATCCAGTGTTGCTTCAAGCTGCAGCATACATCACAGATGTGGCTCAGATCCAGCATTGCTGTAGCAGTGGTGTAGATCTGCAGCTTCAGCTTCTATTCAACACCTAGCCTGGGAACTTCCATATGCCGCAAGTGTAGCACTAGAAAGGAAAAAAAAATATGTATGTTTTAACAGAATTGCAGGAGAGGTAAGGACAAAATGGGAAGACCAGTTAGGAAGTTACTACAGTAGAAGTTATGAAGGTATGACTTAAGTTAGTCACCCTGGAGGCAGTGAGGATTTTGAAAAACTTTGAAGGTCAAGCAAGTAGGATTTGTGTATCCCATGAGAACTCCATCACCCACTTTGTTCATCACCCTACTCAGATCTCCTTCACTCTCACCTACATAACCCTCAGATCTAAGGTCTCCTGCCCTTACCTGTGTATCACCCTTCAGGAATGGATGAAACTGCCTAAGGAAGTTGCTCACAATCCCTAAGAACTGACATACATTTCCCACTAGGAAAATTACCAAGAGGTAATCATCAGGGGCGAGGGCAGGGGGCATCGTGGCTAAACTGACCTAACAAGATTCTTGCTGAAGGCAGGCCAGAGTGATCAGACATCATCTGGGGGGTGAGAGAGGATGAGGATGGCAGGTGATCAGATATGGTGGGTGGGAGAGTCTGGCTACCGTAGCTTAGCAGGATTTGGGCTACAACTGGATGATGCAGAGACAAGCATGGAGCTTGTCAAAAGTCAAGGCTTTGTTGAAAAATTCAGGGGTGGCTGAGCAGTGTTGCTCAAGGAGAGAATCTACCACTGCTGGAAAGTTTTAGAGCCATGACAAAATGTGTGTTCCTAAGTGTATATGCCTGAGTAGTTTCTTAATTACTCCCACTGAAACAACCTCTCATCAGCAGAAGTGTTCCAGCACCACATCCAACTATATGCCCTCTGATATTTCTCACCCTGGTTTGGAGATTAAGGAATTGGTCAATACAACAGGGCGTGGTATATCAGCATGGAAGACTCAAGAAAATACTATCCCCAGTGTCTGCCCTTTTCCACATAAAGGTGAAAGAGAAGCCATTGAAATCACTGCTCTTCAGAGGGGCATTTAAGAGAATTTTCTGAAACTGAATGATTCATGTGACTATTACTTAAGATGCTGGAGACCTGGAAGAACTTGGCATTTTAGATAAGATGCATAACTCTACCTGGGCATTTACATTTGTGATGTCTGGGTACCTGTACTAAGAGTGAGAAAAATTGAAAGCTAGATGTAATTGTTAATACTTACAAATAGATTTTGACTGCAAATAATGTAATAAGTACACATGATGCTGCATGCCAGGATGAACCTTCAGTTCTTCTGAAAGATGACCAGTATCATTAAAGAAGTCATGTGTCTGTGAGAGTTACTAACCCAGAGTTTTTCTTTAAGGTCACACATGTATAATCACATTTATTAAGGATTAGGCAGTGCTCCAAGTCCTGATGCTTTACATAGATGAATTCATTTAACCCTTACAAAAATCATAGGAGGGAGATGCTCCTGTTTCTAAACACCAGTGAAGAGCCTGACGGCAAGTGGGTGAAGGAACCTGCCTGTGTTTGCATAACCAGTAAGTGCCCAGCTGGGATCTGAATAGGTTGGGTGGTACTGTAATCCCCCTGTATCTGCTGTATGCTGTGATGCCTAAATAGGCTTTGGACAAAATTGCATACAAAGGAAAAACAACTTGAAGGGAAAGTGAGCTGGAAAAAGTACACCCCAAAAGTGGGAGGGAAGTGGCTTTCACTTTTCCTTTGTTTCTGATTATAGCAAGAAAAGAGAGATAAACTGCAAAGAAAGAAGTTAAGATCCATTTCAAGGATCCACCAAAAAAAAAAAAAAAAGATAGGAATTCATAAGCCATCAAGAGTATACCGTGAGCACACTTTTAACATTTTAAGAAACAAGCAAATTGTTTTTTAAAGTGGTTGTACCATTTTATGTTCCCACCAGCATTCCAATTCCTCCTCATTTTTGCCCACTCTTGATATATCCATCTTTTTAATACTAATCATTCTAATTGGTACGTACTATTATCTCACTGTGGTTTTCATTTACATTTTCTCAGTGATGAATGACACTAAGCATCTTCTCCTATGCTCATTTGCTGTCTTTCTACCTTCTTGCTCAAGTGTCTGTTCAAACCTTTTGTCCTTTTCATTTTAATTGGTTTGTATATTTTATTATTGAATTTTAAGAGTTACAGCATTCCACTCTTAGATACTTACCCAAGTGAAATGAAAAGATATGTCCATGTGAAGACCTACTCATAGAAGCTTTAAGATAATAGCCAAAAACTAAAAACAACCCAAATGTTCATCCACAAGTGAGTTGATAAATAGACTGTGGCATAGCCATGCAATAAAAAGGAATAAAATGTTGGTCCACACCAAAACATGGATAATTTTTATGAGTAAAAGAAGCCAAACAAAAAGAGAGTACACATTGTAAGATACAGTTCATAAAAAAATTTGGAAAATACAAACTAACTGTCTTTCTTTAATAGATGCAAACTATTGCATCTGGAGTGGATAAGCAATGAGATCCTGCTGTATAGCACAGGGAACATATCCAGTCACTTGTGATGGAACATGATGGAGGATAATGTGATAAAAAGAATGTGTGTGTGTGTGTGTGTGTGTGTTTGTGTGTGTATATATATAGTATATGTATAGTTATATGTATGTTATATGTAGAGTTATATGTATAGTTATATGTATATACATACATATATAGTTATATGTATGTATACACATATATATAGTTATATATATACATACATATATAGTTATATGTATGTATATACATATATATATAGTTATATGTATATATAACTGGGTCACTTTGCTGTACAGTAGAAATTGACAGAACAGGGTAAATCAACTGTAATACAAAAATAAAAATCATAAAATAAAAAAATGAAAATACAAATCAATGTATAGTGACAGAAAGCAAGAGGCTCAGTGGTTGCCTGAAGAAGGAGGGGCAGAGGAGACATTATGAAGGGTCACAAGGATGCTTTGGGAGTGATACACATGTTAATTATCTTAAATATATTGAGGATGGCAGGGGTCTGTGCTTGTCAAAGCTTATCAAAGTGTACACTTGAAGTACATGAGTCTATATGTCCATGATCACTCGATTTTTAAAAATTAATTTTAAGAAATAAACTAAAGCAATGAACTGAAGCTCTGAGTTACACTTTTATTTCCATAGCTGTTATTTTGACACCCAGGGGTTTGAGTACCTAAAGTACTTTAAAGTAAATGCAGAAACAAATAAAGGGGTTAAGGAAGAATAGATCAATAATGAACTTAAAGTTTCCTAACTTTTCATAGAATTACATTTGTGGTTTGAAAAAGAAAGGAGTGCTTCTGCAGAATGAAGTCCAAGGAGAACCACTCTGAAGACAGCAATTCTTAAACCATGTAAATGAGCCACCCAGCCTGGGGGGAGGGGTGGAAGCAACACATTCCTGTGGGATTTATAGAAACTCAGTCATATCATTAGGCACTTTCTTACCCACACACCAAATTGACTCCATATTTATATCCTTCATACCACAATACCTCCTTTGTTAATATTTAAAATCCACCTCTTTATCTTGAATATTTAGAACATATATATTTAGAACATTATTTTGTGCATTTTCTAAAATATTTATAATTTACAGAAGAATAATTTGGGGGCAGCACCTGCGGCCTCCAAAAGTTAATGGGCCAGGAATTGAACCCTCACCACCCAAGCCACAGCAGTAACAACACCCAATCCTTTAACCACTAGGCCACAAGGGAACTCTCAGAGAAAGAACAATAAAATGCATGCTTGTGTTATATCACTTCGCACACACTAACAATAACCCCAGAGCAACAATACAGTGGGGATAATATCTTACTAGATTTTAGACCAAATACCTGACTCTATAAGCCTGAATCTATTAAGAAAAAGTAAACACTTTCCAAAAATAACACTTTTAATTTTTTCCAATCTACAGAGGAAGAGGAAACATGATTCAATGGAGATGAGAAATGGCACCAGAGTAACAGAATTTATATTTCTGGGACTGACTCAGTGCCAAAACCTAAGTTGGTCTTATTTTTTTTTTTTGAGCTTTGTGTACATGACAACTCTTCTGGGAAACCTCCTCATCATGGTCACTGTGACCTGTGAGTCTTGCCTGCACACCCCGATGTACTTCCTGCTCTGAAATATAGCCATCCTTGGTATCTGCTCCTCCTCCATCACTGCCCCCAAGGTCCTAGTAGACTTTCTGACAGAGATAAAGACAATATCATATACAAGCTGCATGACACAGATGTTCTTCTTCTACATCCTTGGTGGGGCAGATATTTTCTCTCTCTCTGTGATGGCCTTTGATCACTACGTGGCCACCTCCAAGCCCCTGCACTATGTGAACATCATGAGTAGGAGCCAGTGCACTGCCCTCATTGTGGCCTCCTTGCTGGGGGGCTTTGTCCTCTCCACCATGCAGATCTCCCTGCTGCTCCCACTCCCCTTCTATGGATCCAACATTGTGGATGGCTTCTACCACAATGTCCCCCATGTCCTCAAACTTGCCTGCACCAACACCTTTGCCCTTGAGGTCTTAATGATTTCCAACAATGGCTTGACCTCTACACTGTGGTTCATCTTCCTCCTAGTGTCCTACACAATCATCTTGATGATGCTGAGGTCTCACCAGGGGGAAGGCAGAAAGAAAGCTATCTCCACCTGCACAGCCCACATCACCATGGTGAACCTGCACTTAGTGCCCTGCATCTACATCTATGCCCAGCCCTTCACTACCCTTCCCACAGATAGGGCCATCTCTGTCATCTTCACTGTCATCTCCCCACTGCTAAACCCCTTGATCTACACTCCGAGGAACCATGAGATGAAGTCGGCCATGAGGAAACTGAAGGGAAGACTCATCCCTTCTGAAATGGGATAGACTGAGGCTCTCCATCCTCTTCATCAACAAAGACTCCATGCAATATTTTACCCATGGAGTCAATTTATATACTCATATATACTGTCAATAAACCAACTAAACTCACTAGATAACCCTTTATTTTCCAATATAAGTTAACAGGATACTGATAACCCAAGCTTCTGGTGAACATGAAGTATCTTGTGTTATAGAATTGATCTGATTGATACATTTCCACTCAAAGACTAAAAAAAAAAGACAATTATGAAAGTTTTATGGCATGTGAAGAGTGATCCCTTTTCCAAGAGGTGAGTAATATGAAATAGAAGAAGAATAGAGTGGTTTCCTCAAGATCTTCTATCAATTTAATCAGAGATAAGTCCAGATGGTCAATTCTTCTTGCCACAGGAATGCAATTTTTTCATTGCTGGACCTGTCCATGGCCAAACTGCAATCCTGTTCTAGAAAGAGCTCATGATCACTGCCTCTTGAATACACATATATGAGTATATATGGGCCTATCACAGATTAAGAACATTTTTTCTGCTGAGTTAAGCTCCATATGGGCTTGTGACCCATGGAGAACCTCAAAGGTATGTAGTGGTTTTCCTCCTAGATTCCTATCAGGAATGAAGAAGCTTTGGAATATTTCCCATAATGTCCTTAAGGGATTTATCTTATGCAGAACTAGACATACCAAATTCACATTCTCATGACAAAGGCAGGCGGAACCTCAGGGATCCTACACCAAGAGCAATCTGTTCTCACTACTCAAGAACTTGTGTGCTGTTGCAGTCTTACCAGAGCAAATATCAGACTGACTACACCATTGAGGATTTACATTCTGCCCACTGGAGAAAGGGAGGAAGAAAGAGAAAGGGTGCTAAAGAAGAATAAAACTCTATCTTTCAATATGTTCATATTTGTGAAGAGGCAATATAGGCTTGTGGTTTTGTCTGGAAAATATGGTTAGAATTAAAAAAGTGAAGCACTGTGGCTGAAAGCTCTAACTTCAGAGTTAAACAGACCTGGGTCCAAATCCTATCTCTGCCATCCATCCGTGTGATCTTGAGCTATTTTAATTCTTCACAGGTCACAGTTCACCTACACAAAGATGCTGACATGATCCTTCTCTTGGAGTTGTTGTGAAGCTTAGAATGAGATGGTATATGTAAAACATACATGGCAGACAGTAAATGCTCAGGTAAAGGAAAATGGATCCATTTTAATAACTGAACTATTATGCCTAATTCACATTCCATTACCCATTGACCTGTTACACTCTTCTCCTATGTATGATCTATACTCATCATTATTAGGGGAAAAAATGGTGTGGAAAAGATGGAATGTACATAGAATTAAAAGCACCTATCATCTTAAAATTTCTAGCTTTTTTTCTTCTTAAAAAATAGTGGATCCTGGAATTCCCATTATGGCACAGCAGAAACAAATCCAACTAGAAACCATGAGGTTGTGGGTCCAATCCCTGGCCTCGCTCAGTAGGTTAAGGACCTGGCATTGCCGTGAACTGTGGTGTAGGTCACAGACACCACTCATATCTCTCATTGCTGTAGCCACGTTGTAGGCCAGCAGCTGTAGCTCCAATTTGACCCCTAGCCTGGGAACTTCCATATGCCTCAAGTGAGGCCCTAAAAAGCAAAAATAAAAAATAAATTTGGATTCTTAATCCACTGAACAAGGCCAGGAATTGAACCCCCATTCTCATGGATACTATGTAGAGTTTTAACCCACAGAACCACAAAGGGAACTCCTTAAAATTTCTAGCTTTGTCATTAAAATATGACAGTAAGTGTTCCTGTTATTTACGTACAACTCAAAGAATCACCCTGAAGCTGATGAGGTACACAGTGCAAGAGAGTTTCATAGCAAAAGATTACAGTGGGTCAAAGATAAACTATGGCTTAGAGAGTAGAGATAAGGGGTCAGAACATGAAGGCAGAGCCAGTGGGTTAGAAGAGCACCCAGGGGAGGTAACCAAAGCTTGGCGAGTGTTGAAGACAAACTTCACTTCTGTCCCTCATTGGACCTGGGCTGGCCCCATAAGCATCCATTAACTCACTTGTTCATTATTTCCTGCTCCCATCAATCAGCTCTAACATTTTAAGCATTAACCCAGCCCGCGATTCTTGTCAAGTCACCACTCATAGGGTTCTGCTACTTTTGCTCAGGCAGCTCTCATCTCTAGACTGTTTTTCTTTATGAAATTGCCTATAAAAAATACATACCAAAAGCCACTTTAGAACCTAGTTCATACAAATGTGTCCTTTCCTTTTTTTTTTTTTGCCTTTTCTAGTGCTGCACCCAGAGCATTTGGAGGTTCCCAGGCTAGAGTCTAATCAGAGTTGTAGCCGCCAGCCTATGCCATAGTGACACTGGATCCAAGCTGCATCTGCAAACTACACCACAGCTCACAGCAATGCTGGATCCTTAACCCACTGAGCGAGGCCAGGGATCAAACCCACTACCTCATGGTTCCTAGTCAGATTCGTTAACCACTGAACCACAACGGGAACTCCTGGGTCCTTTCCTTTTCTTTCTACCCCTTACAACTCCCTCAGATCAGAGTTTTATCCCTATGTCAGATCTGGATGGCATCAAAGACCTATAGAGTCTGAATCACTGTATTCCAGAAGTGAAACCATGTACAAACTCCTGAGTTCTCATGTTTTGAAGTAAAAGCCTTTTCCTTTCACCTTCCAGGCCTCCCCTCAGTCTCAAAAGACTAACTCCAGAATTACTGATTAGGAAATTTTGTTACAGCTAAAAAATAACTAGTTAAAACCATCTCCATTATGTTATGCCCTGCCTTGACACACAAACGTATTACTAATGTTTACTTTCTAGTTAGAGTGTATTGCACCTAGTGTCTTATTGCATCTAGTTTTTCTTTTGTAATGGAACACCACCTATCACCACTTCCCTGTAAGCAATCTTCTTTCCAAAGAGAAGGTCAAGGAATGATAACCACAAAGACAACCAGACACTGATAGGGATGGAGTGGGATAGTTGCACAGGTGGTTGTTGTGGGAGGGGTGTCCCAATGGGGAACCATGGATGGAGAGAGGGGACCTGGGGACCTTTGGGAGATCATTGTGGGTTGGTGCTCACCTGGGAGGGCCTTCAGAAGGAGGTAGGCTTGCTTGACTAGGGGAGGTGCCAGATATGCACCTCAGGTCATTGGGTGGGGGATGGGGTGAGGCTGGCATTCAGGTTCACACCAAGGGTAGGAGTTAAGGACCACCCTTCTGCTGTTTTGAATAAGCACCATGACAGTTCTAGTTTGACCTTATAGGGTCAAATACTCTGATACGGGATACCAAGGAGAAGCTACTACTTGAAGAAAGAGAAATAGGTGGTTTTTCCCACCCCCATTTCTCTTGGATTATAAAACTGTAGCCCACCTAATCCTTAGGGTAGAGCCTCCTTGCCTGCCTGCTTGCATCTCTCACCAGCATCTGAATAAATCTTGCCTATCACTGTCTCTCTTGCTGAGTTTCTTCTGCACTGAGACACAAAGAACCTGAACCTCAGTAAGTCCAGACACCAGATGAATGATTCTAATGTAAAAACTATAGGTTCAAGTCGCAATCTAGCTTTTGGCTAAATTTGCTTCCCAGCACATGGGCTCAAGTCCCAGTCTGGGTTTAGGCTGGGTTCAAGTCCCAGTCTGCTGGCTGGGTTCAAGTCATAAGCATTGTCAGTTTCAAAACCATCACTGGACCGACTGATGGACCTAACGACTCTGAAATGATCTATGGAGGGAGAATAATATAGACACCTTAATCAATAACCCTGTCTTCTGAGCTGAATCTATAAAACTCTTTGCTATTTCCTCTCAAGATGGGACACAGTTTTGAGGCCTTAGCCTGCTATGGCCTCCTTTGCCTGGCAAAGCAGTTAAGCTATTCTTTCTGCTTCACCAAAAACTCTTTCTCTGAGACTTAATTTGTGCCAATGCACAGAGGCAGAGGCCACACTTTGGCTACAGAAATATGATCCCAGGGGCAGGAACTCAGAAAGCCCTGCCACACCATTGTCTCTGACACTTCCTCAAACTATGTCTGAACACAAAATACAACCTGATTCAATAACTCAGGGGAGGGGGAGGTCAATTGCATCTGTTTACACACATGTCTATCATTTATCTAGATGACATAAAATCACAAGCTTGGGATTCCCACTGTGGCACATCAGTAATGAATGAGACCAGTATCCATAAGGATGCATGTTCGATCCCTGGCCTCCCTCAGTGGGCGATGAATCTGACATTGCCGTGAGGTGTAGTGTAGGTCACAGACAGGGCTTGGATCTGGCATTGCTGTGGCTGTGGTGCAGGCTGGCAGCTGCAGCTCAGATTCAGCCCCAGCCCAGGAACTTCTATGTGCCATGAGTATGGCCCTAAAAAGCAAAAAATAAAAAATAAATATAAATCTACACCCTCCAGTCTCTGAGAGCTACCCCAACAGTAGCCACTGAGTTCTGATTCATTTTTCTGTTGTTACCCTTTTACTTAAGTTTCATTTCCCAGCTGGTTGAAAGCAAAACAATTTTGGTAAGAAGGAAAACCACACGGTCCATGGTGTGGTGCAACACAACATGTTCCTCCTAAGCCAAGGATGATAATGCACTGTCTCATGGGCTTCCTCTGGAGAAAAGGCTACATCCTGAAGATGCACTAGTGTCTCTGCATGCACGTGTGAGACGGGGCAGAGAGGCGATGAGGGAAATAGAGAGAAAGGAGGAGGACTTGGTGACATTTTAATGACTCCCACAAGAACACCATCGAATTGGCCACTCGGCTTCCACATTCATATGCAACAATATTCCCTTTGCTAATTTCTTTATTAGGCTTGTGGCTGAGGGACAAGAGAGGTGGTCGAGGCACTGTCAGGTGAAGAGTCGGAATGAGGTGATTCCTCAAGGCTGCCCTTTCCCAGCTGAAAGAAAAACATAACCAAATTGCTAGCCTTGAGGTAGGCTGTCCATGAAACATAGAATTTCCCCAGAACCTACTTCTAAGATGCAATGGGAGCATCATAATAGGGTTGATTTTTTTCACTTGGAGACTGAGTCTGTTAGTGCTTGCCTGTGAACTTCCAAAACTCAAAAGCTGTTGGTGTAGATTTTTCAGAAATGCTACAAATGTATAGAATGTTCCTTTTGAAACCAAGACTTTTAATGAAGCCAAGAAAAGTGGTAGTTTTTCACTATGTGGAAGAAGGAAATTGTGGCTTGTAAAATAGAAGAGGAAGTTCAGTTGGCTCCAGGGGATGTGATGCATTTTACTTGGGGGTGGGAGGGAAGATGGTGAGGTTTGAATTGCTTTGAAGGTAGTTGATTAGGTGCCTGGCTACTTCCTGCCTCTCAGGAGGACAATTGCCTTGGAAAAACAGCACTGAAAGTCAGCAATTCCTGAATTTAGTACATGGAATCTGGCCAGCTTTGCAACTCAATATGCATAAGGCTTCTAAAAATTTAGGGATTCAATTAAGAGTAGAGGTTTTTCAATATTGGGAGAGAGAAAATCATGACATAGGAGAGCTCTCATAGATTCAACTCAATGTAGAGAATGGAGCAGCATTCTTTCTGGGAAGCTGGGGTACAAGGTAACCCTGGGTTTACAGGCTCTGTCCAAGATAAGCTTGTTTCCAAGATAAGCTTGTTTCGATAAGCTTGTTTCCAAAGCATGGGTGCTTATTTTGATAAGCTTGTTTCCAAAGCATGGGGTGATTTCCAAATAACCTTTGGGGTGATTTCTGAGAAACCCTAATGATCCTTCTTTTGACTTTGCAAAAACAGATAAAATTATAGCTCTTTTTTTTATTGAAGTCTAGTTGATTACAATGTTGTGTCAGTTTCAGGTATACAGCAAAGTGATTCAGATATACATACAGATATATGTACATATTTCTCTTTCAGATGCTTTTCCCTTATAGGTTTCACTTATAGATGCCTTTCCCAAAATATTGAGTTCCATGTGCTATACAGTAGGTCCTTGTTGGTTATCTGTTTTATGTAGTGTAGAGTGTATATGTTAATTCCAAACTCCTAATTTATCCCTCCCCACATCTGTATTTCTTTATCCACTTCCCCTTCCCTCCTTCTTTATTGGGCCTGTGTTTTAACGCAATGTGTACAATGCTGTAGATTCAAAGTATCCTCCCCACTCTGTACAAAGACAGCATCTGTAGGAACCCTCAAGATCCATTATTTTAAGAAGGAGCTTGTGTTTGAATAATGCTACCCAGAACACATTTCTGCACCTTGCATTGGAACACTCTGTGGTTGATGGAGGTTCTGGGTGAAGGTACCTCTAAAGACTGTAAAGTCAACTTTTAAAATTCTGCTTTTGTTTTTCCAAGTCACTTCTGACATCCTCTCATGTGAGTCACCTTCAGCCAAACCTTTTATTCACCAGGCTCCAGATTCTAACATCATCACCCTACACCCACATTCTACTTTCACTTGCTTGGCAAAGGATTTTTTTTTTTTCCTTTCCAGGATTTTCTGGGAAGGGCTGACCAACACTGGGAAGAAGTATAGTTGCAGTAGTTAGGGTTTCTGTTTGTTTTTTTGGCTGTACCCATGGCGAATGGAAATTCCCAGGCCAGGGATCAAACTCATGCCACAGCAGCAACCTGAGCCAATGAAAAAACAGTACTAGATTCTTAACCCACTGCACCACAAGAGAACTCCCAAGACCATAGGTCTTTGGAATAAGACTGATCTTGGTTTGTGACATGGCTCTACCAGGGGTGAAAACTTGAACAAGTTACTTAATTATTCTGTGTCTTGGTTTCCTCATCCATGAAATCAGGAAAATAATACATATTTCACATGGATATGATGGGTTTTAGAAGCAATAAAATGAACATAAATTTTCACTAAAAGTGAGGGAAAAAATAAACAAAACAGAGCTCCATAATCCTGCCCACATTGCTATAATGCTGAGACTTTGAAAGTTGCCCACCCCCATACCCCAAGGCCAGGTATCCAGATGACTGAAGCACAAATTGAAGATTGCAGTTTGCTTTCTTTCTGTAAAGGTTTTTTTTTTTTAAATGAAAATGCTTATATTTACATTTGCATGCAGAAATAAATTTATTTATAAGCAGATGTGTGATACAATACTCAATTTTTTTTAACACATGCATTAGTTCAAATTCCTAGGCCAAAAAAAAATCCCTAGAAGATAAATGGCACTTTACACTTATTTCCAGTTGTTGGGAAGAGGGCTTTGAACCACAGCATCAGTAGCAAGATGAGCCATTCTCAGACAAGTCCCCACAAAGGCACCTGGCATGTATGAGAAAGAAGGGCTCACCTGGAGCTGGTGAGACAGGGTAGCCACTGGCAAAATCAAAATCCTCGGCTCCTTCCAGTTTGCAAAATAGACATGCAATCTCACCTACTCTTTAGAAGAGTCCCACTTATGAGGTAGGTCTTATTATCATCATATTGTAGATAAATTTTAATGGTGAAGGCTGAGAACTGACTCTAACCCATATCTTGTGACCCTCTCATATATTTCTCATGAGTTTGGTGCTATGATTGAGTACCTGGCCCAAGCTCAAACCATCTAGGAAGTGGTAAAGCCCAAATCATGTAAATTCTCTAGATGATGCACATATGTGTATCCAAAATGCAAGTGTGGGATGTGACACTGTCCCATAAAACCTCCAGGACAAAGTTTACAAACATTATAAGCCCAAGAGGGACTGTTTTTAATATAAATCCTCACAATTTTGATTCTCCTCACTTTTCTCTCTGCCAGTCCCACAAGCTGAAACACTCTTATTGTCTCAACTGTAAATTACTTAAGGAAAGGACTTATATTTGAGTCAGCTTTCTCTTAAAAAGATGATCTCAACATCTTTATGATGATTAATGTTATGTGTCAACTGGACTGGCCACAGGGCACCCAGTTTAAACACTGTTTCTGGGTGTGTCTATGAGGGTGTTTCCAGATGACATTAGCATTTGAATCAAGGCTTGCTCCTTCGAATAAAGATGAGTTTCTCTTCCCCCCCAATGGGTAGACAGGATCCAATCCATTGAGGACACAAATAGAACAAAAGAGGTGGAAGAAGGAGAAATATACCCCTTTATTCCTGCCTTACTGCCTGAGCTGGGACTTCTCATCTCATCATTTACACCACTGGCTCCCTTGGTTCTCAGGACCTTGAACAAGACTGAATTACAATATAAGATTTCCTGGGTCTTCAGCTTTCCTGGGTCTCCAGCTTTCAGAAGGCAGATCGTGGAACTTCACCTCCATAATAGCACAGTCAATTCTACATAATAATTCTCTAAGTGTGTGTCTATATATATGTGTGATAGATATAGATAGATGGCATGGATATAGATATAGATCGTATCAGTTCTGTTTCTGTAGAGCACTAATACAGTCATGGAAATGGTATGTAGAGGAAGGAAAAAATAGAAATAGTCAAGAAAAATAGGAGAGAGAAAGAAGGGAGGAGAACACAGGAAACACAGGAAGCTCTTCTTGTCACAGAGATTTCTTGAGTAGAAAATTTGAAAACTATTCACTTATCCTTCCAATAGCAAAAGAAAAATTTTAGAGTAAGATGCTGTCATCCATTGAAATATTTTTATATTCTGAATCAACCAAAGACTCCTTTGGGCATGATTTCTCCACTGTCTAGATATGGTAAGTCGTTAGCCTGGGGAATTTTAATTCAGGGATTCTGAAATCTTTGATCACTATTCGGAACATTTATTCTTATCATTCCATGTTGTTGCATGAAATGTCAAAAATTAATGGAATGAAAAAGGAGGTTCTTATTCTTATTGAGTAGAAAGGAGAGTGCTGCTTGGGGAACTGTGAGCTTGAAAGGATTTTTTCCTAAGTCTAGAAGAGCAGGAGTTCCCGCTGTTGCCACTGGGGATCAGCAGTATATCTGCAGCGCTGGGATGCAAGTTCAATCCCCTACCTGCCACAGTGGATTAAGGATCTGCTGTTGCTACAGCTGTAGGCATAGGTCGAAAATGTGGTCAATTTGATCCCTGGTCTGGAAACTCCATGTGCCGCAGGGTATAATGGAGGAAAACATACAGTAATTAAAATCAGATCAGAGAAAGGACAATAGGTGGACAGCAGAGCCACTGTGTAAGACAAGAATAAGTGAGACAAGAATGAGAAGGTAACTCTCAAGTTGTAGCAGCTCTAACTTTTTTTATTATAAAACAACCATTATGAAAGCGAGTGGTCAATTAAATTTTACTTTGTGAAGTTTATTCTTTACAAGAGATTAAAATGTTTGAAGCCATGTTGATTTTGTTAACATTTTACTGAAGAACATATACAAAAACACACATAAGTCTCTACAGGTCAATGGATTTTCACACAAGCTGAATATATCTTTGCCATAAGCACCCAGATTTAAAAAACAAAACATTATCAGCACCTCAAAAGCTTCCCTCATATTCCCTTAGTTGTGTATATTTTGGTTTTTGTATGAACAAATAAAAGCATATGTACTCTTTTGTGCCTGGATTATTTCATCTAACATCATGTCTCAGATTCATATATATTTTTACACATAAAGTAGATCATCCCCATTGCTGTGTAGTAGTATGTGATTTTAACACAGTTTATCTTCTCCACTGTGAATTGACATCTGTGTCATTCTCCAGTTTGAGGCAATTACAAACTGCTACAAATATTCTAGGATACATATTTGGTGAACATAACATATGTACATACTTTCTAGAAATGGAATAGATTTTTTTTCATAGATAAGGTTGCATTTTCTTTTGAAGCATAGTTGATGTACAATATCATATAAGTTGGAGTTGTAGCTTAGAAGTCTGAGCTGCTGTTGTGGCTCAGTGTGGTAAGAATCAGACTAGTATCCATGAGGATGAGGGTCATTCCTGGCCTTACTCAGTGGGTTAAGGATCTGGCATTGCCATAACCTATGGCATAGGTCACAGATATGGCTCGGATCTGGCACCGTTGGGGCCATGCTATAGTCCTGCAGCTGCAACTCAGATTCAACCCCTGGCCCCAGGAACTTCCATATGCCACAGGTGCAGCCACAAAAAAGAAAAAGAAAAAAAAAACTCATGACAGAAAAGACAATAGTAGATTTCATAATACATTCTTTAATATGCTGTTATTTCTTCCAGAGATATACTTGAAAAAAGAAATCTGTGATCCAACAGATCAGGGAAATTATACCCGAGTGAAAGAATTTATTTTCCTGGGAATTACTTAGTCTCAAGAGCTGAGCTGGGCCTTATTTGTCTTTTTGCTTTTGGTGTACATGACAACTCTGGTGGGAAACCTCCTCATCATGGTGACAGTTACCTGGGAATCTCATCTGCACACACCCATGTACTTCCTGCTCTTCAATCTCTTCATTCTTGACATCTGCTTCTCCTTCATCACAGCTCCTAAGGTCCTAGTTGATCTTCTGTCAGAGAGAAAGACCATCTCCTTCAATGGCTGTGTCACCCAAATGTTCTTCTTCCATCTTCTGGGGGGAGCAGATGTTTTCTCTCTATATATGATGGCCTTTGATTGCTATGTGGCCATCTCAAGACCCTTCCACTATCTGACCATCATGAGTAAGGAACAATGCACTAGCCTCATGGTGGCCTCTTGGGTGGGGGGCTTTGTCCATTCCACTGCACAGATCTCCCTGCTGCTCCCACTCCCCTTCTGTGGACCCAATGTTCCTGACACTTTCTACTGTGATGTCCCCCAGGTCCTCAAACTTGCCTGCACTGATACCTTCACCCGGAGCTCCTGATGATTTCCAACAATGGACTGGTCAGCTGGTTTATATTCTTCTTTCTCCTCATCTCTTATACAGTCATCCTCAGGATTCTGAGGTCTCACCAGGGGGAGGCCAGGAGGAAAGCCATCTCCATCTGCACCTCCCACATCACCATGGTGACCCTGCACTTCGTGCCCTGCATCTACGTCTATGCCCAGCCCTTCACCACCCTCCCCACAGATACTGCTATCTCCGTGACCTTCACTGTCATCTCTCTGCTGCTCAATCCTATGATCTATACCTTGAGGAACCACGAAATGAAATCAGCCATGAGGAGACTAAAGAAATGACTGGAGCATTCAGAAAGGATTTAAATTCTGTGAGGACAATGATAAGCAATGAGGTCCCACATGATGGAAGATAGTATGAGAAAGGGATTGTGTGCGCGTGTGTGTGTGTGTGTGTGTGTGTGTATGACTGGGTCACTTTGCTGTATAGCAAAAAATTGGCACAACATTGTAAATCAACTTTAATTTTTAAAAAAGAAATTTTTAAATATGAAAATAATTCTATGAATATGAGCCAATACCAACATGTAAAGACAAATACCAAATTTCATTTTCTCAAAAATGGGAAGAAGGCTCAGCTTTAAAGAACTCAACTAGTATCCATGAGGATGCACGTTCCATCTCTGGCCTCACTCAGTGTGTTCAGGATCTGGTGTTGCCATGAGCTGTGGTGTAGGTTGTAAATCAACTGTACCCCAATAAAAATTTTTTAATTTAAATGTTTAAAATATTTCTTTATAGGCGTTCCCACTGTGGCTCAGTGGAAACAAATCTTACTGGCGTCCATAAGGACCCAGGTTCAATCCCTGGCCTTGCTCAGTGGGTTAAGAATACAGCATTGCCATGAGATGTGGTGTAGGTTGCAGACATGGCACTGATCTGGTGTAGCTGTAGGCTGGCAGCTACACCTCAGATTCTACCCCTAGCCCGGGAACCTCATATGACAAGGGTGCACCCCTAAAAAGACAAAAAGACAAAAATTAAATTAAATTAAATTAAATTTTTAAAAATTTCTTTACAAAAGGCAGATAGTAAGCTCAGATCTGGCAGCTTGGATATGGCATTGCTGTGGCTATGGCTTAGCTGCAGCTCCAAATCAACCCCTAGCCTGGGAACTTCCATATGCCACAGGTGTGGCCCTAAAAGGCAAAATGAATAGAATAGAATAGAATAGAATAGAATAGAATAGAATAGAATAAGAACTTTTTTTAATATGAAAAACAATTCTATGAGAACAAGATAATACAAAATGTTAAGATAAACATCAAATTTCACTTTCTCAAAATGGGAAGAGATCACCATAATGCCAAAAGCAATTAATATCTATGGATACCATAGGGTCTTAATGAGGTTGGTCCTATAGTATGTGCTGGGAACCTATATGTGATACCATTTTAAAGTGAGTCCCATTCACACCTTCCACTACCTGATTTCAATTATTCATCCCACAGGTATTTACAGAGCACTAATTATGTGCCTGACAGTGTTAGGAGTCAAACTGCTGCAGAAGGATTCAATAGAGTCACTGTCTTAGAAGCCTACCTCAAGTTGCTTTCAAGAAGACAAGAACAAAGTGTAGTGGAAATATTGCAGGCACTTTTCCTGAGAGTTTCAAAAGATGTTTGACAATACACCCCTTACTATTGCCAAGGGTAGCAAGACAGAGAAGGACAATCCAAGCAAATAAATCAGTATGTGCAGAGGGAGAGGCTGGTGCAGAGTAGGTCACACTTATGCAATGGTGAGCTCACTGTAGCCACAAAGCCAGACACCCATGGAGTGAAGACCAGTATTTGACATTTAAAAGGAAATCAGGAAAAGAGAACTCTAGCTGTGGTCCCCCAAACAATGCAAATCCACGCTTTTGCCTGGGGAGAGAGGATCCCCAAATGGCTCCAAGATTTCTTCCTGGGCAGAAATAGGTAATATTCTATGTGGGAGTATTCATACAGAAATAACACTGACAGGCAGAGCCTGTAGACAGTGCACCTGAATTTCTGAAAGGCTTAAGCAAAGACAGGTGCTAAGCAGGGCGGGGGGAGAAAAAATTGGGAGTTTGAGGTTGACATATACACATTACCACCTACAGAATAGATAACTAGCAAGGACCTAGTGTATAGCACAGGGAACTCAGCTCCATATTCTTCACATAATCAAGGACATTTATGAAGAAACCCACAGCAAATATAATACTCGATGGAGGAAAAGCTGAAAGCCTTCCCATTAAAATCTGGAACAAGACAAGGATGCCCACTCTCACCACTGTTATTCATCAGAGGACTGGAAGTCCTAGCCCCAGCAATCAGACAAGCAAAAGAAATGAAAGTTACCCAAATTGGAAGAGAAGAGGTAAAATTGTCACTGTATGCAGGTGACATGATACTACACATAGAAAACCCCAAGGACTCCCCACAAAAACTACTTGAATTGATCAACAAATTCAGCAAAGTATCAGGGCACAAGATGAACATTCAGAAATCAGTTCCATTTCTGGATACTAACAATGACATATTAGAAAAGGCTATATGCTGAGAACTATTAAATATTAATCAAGGACACTAAAGAGGACTCATAGAAATGGAGAGATATTCCATGCTCCTTGGTTGGAAGAATTAATATCATAAAAATGTCCATACTACCCAAAGCACTCTACAGATTCAGAGTAATCTCTATCAAATGATCGATGACATTCTTCATATATCTGTAACAAACAATCCAAAAATGTATATGGAAACATAAGAGACCCCAAACTGCCTAGGCAATCCTGAGGAAAAACAAAAACCAAAAAACAAACAAACAAAAAACAAGCAGGAGGCATAACATTCCCAGACTTCAGGCAATACTACAAAGTGAAAGTAATGAAGACAGGGTGGTGCTGGTACCAAAACTGACACACAGACGAAAGGAACAGAAGAGAGAAACCAGAAAGAAACCCAGACGCCTTGGGTCAATTAAACGTCAATCAATGAGGCAGGAATATAAAATGGGAAAAAGATCGTCTTTTCATTAAGGGGTGCTGGGAAAACCAGACAGATGCGTGTAAAACAATGCAACTGGAACACACCCTCACACCATGGACAAAAAATAAGCTCAAAATGCAGTAGAGACTTGAAAGGCAAGACAAGACACCGTCAAACACCTAGAAGGGAACATATACTATATTAATTCTCTGTACCAATCTGGTGCTGGCCATAACCAAACTTGGCCCTAGAGGGAGGGCCAGACTGTTCCTCAGAGGAGCATCCCTAGATTAGCGAGGGGCACTTGCTGGTCTCCTACCTTGCCGTTGGCTGCTGAAGCTGCAGGAAGATCTCTGACCCAAGGTAGGGGGACCTACCCCAACCGCGCAGCTGGCTGTGAATCCTGCTTCTAAGGAAAGTCAGGTCGAATTGCCACGCTGGAGAAAGAGAACGGGCATTTGTGGGCGTGGCAATGGGCGGAGCGATAGGCCCCCCCCCTTTCTGTGCGTGCTGGGCTTCTGAAACGCGGGAGACTAGCAGGTGGCCTAGGAGCTGGGCAGATGGAGAACAAAGGGGGACCACTGGGCCCTACGTGCCTGCACCGCGCCAGGCGGACCTGCCCAGCTGGAGAGCAAAGGGGGGTCGCGGAGGTCTGCGAGCCTGCGCAGGACCTGCCAAGACCATGAGGACCTGCCGGCCAGGCAACGCCCCTTGCCCCCGTGGCCCCCCTAGAGGGCGCGCTGAAAGGAAGAGGACAACCCTGGAGAGCTCCGCCTCAGCTTGAGGCCAACTTGAAGGTAAGTGCTTGCAAAACCAAATTGGGGCCAGCGTGTGGTGGGCGAGGGGGAGTAAGCGGCGCTCTCATTGGGAATGCATATCAAGATCAATTCACACAAAGATCAAGTCTCAGGACAATTTCTTAGACAGGTAGGGGAAAAGCCACACAACACCGTCCCCTGCACACATTAGGGCAAGCTGGGTAGTGATCATTTCTGCAGTTACCACAACCCTTCGGTTAGCCTGTCACTTAGGCTCTTTTCCCACTAGGTGGCAGTCAAGTCAAATAGCAGGCAAAGTCCAACTCCTTCATATTTCACCCAGAAATGGAGATTTGCTTGTCTTCAGAAAATTGACAACCCTCTGGCTGGACTCACCAAGAAGATTTGAGAAAAACAGCAACAACAACAACAACAACAAACTAATAAACAAAATTTCAACAGATAATGCAGAAATAAAAAAAATAACCATAGAAGACGTCTATGAACAATTATATGCCAACGAATTTGACAACCTAGAAGAAATGCACAACTTTCTGGAGACTCACAGCCTGCAAAAACTAAATAAAGAAGAAATATATCAAGTGAACAGACCAATCACTAGAAATGCAAGTGCATATATAATAAAAAAAAAAAAAACATTCTCTACAAACCAAAGTCCAGGACCAGATGGCTTCAAAGGAGAATTCTCCCAAACATACAAAGAAGAACTTATACTCATCCTCCTTAAACTTTTCCAATAGGTTGAAGAAGGAACATTCCCAAAGACATTCTAGGAAGCCACGATCACCCTAATACCAAAACCAGACAGAGATACTACCAAGAAAGGAAAATTATAGGCTAATAACGTTGATGTATATAGATGCTAAAATGCTCAACGAATTCTAGCCAACTGAATCCAACAACATATAAAAAAGGTCACACACCACGACCAGGTGGGATTCATCCCAGGTTCACAAGGATGGGTTCAACATACACAAATCATCCAACATCATACACCACATGAACAGAAGTCAATCCACATGATCATTTCCACAGAGGCAGAAAAAGCATTTGACAAAGTCCAACATCCCTTCCTGCTAAAGCCTCTTACCAAAGCGGGAACATTCCTTAACAAAATCAAAGCCATTTGTGAATAAGCCCACAGCAAATATACTACTCAATGGAGCAAAGCTGAAAGCCTTCCCATTAAAATCTGGAACAAGACAAGATGCCCACTCTCACCACTGCTATTCAACATAGTTCTGGAAGTCCTAGCCACAGCCATCAGACAAGCCAAAAAATAAAAGTTATCCAAATTGGAAGAGAAGAGGTAAAATTGTCACTGCATGCAGACAACATGATACTTCATATAGAAAACCTTAAGGACTCCACACAAAACCTATCTGAACTGATCAACAAATTCAGCCAAGTAGCAGGGCACAAGATGAACATTCAGAAATCAGGTACATTTCTGTACACTAACAATGACATATTAGAAAAGCGACACAAAATTGCAATACCTTTTAAAATTGCACCCAAAAAATCAGCTGCCTAGAAATAAACCTGACCTAGGAGATGAAAGACTGATATGCTGAGAACTATTAAATATTAATCAAGGAAATTAAAGAGGATTCAAAGCAATGGAGAGATATTCCATGCTCCTCAATTGGAGGAATTAATATCATAAAAATGTCCATACTACCCAAAGCATTCTACAGACTCAGTGTAATCTCTATCAAATGATCGATGACATTCTTCATAGAACTGTAATGAACAATCCAAAAATGTATGTGGACCCATAAAAGACCCAGAATTGCCTAGGAATCCCGAGGATCAAAACAAAACAAAAGAAGCAGGTGGCACAACTCTCCCAGACTTCAGGCAATATTACAAAGCTCAAGTAATGAAGACAGGGTGGTGCTGGTACCAAAACCGACACACAGACAAAAGGAACAGAACAGAGGAACCAGAATAAACCCAGTTGCCTTTGCCCGCTTAATCTTCAATCAATGAAGCAGGAATCTAAAATGGGAAACAGACCGTCTTTTCATTAAGTGGTGCTGGGAAAACCAGACAGATGCATGTAAATCAATGCAACTGGAACACACCCTCACACCAGGGACAAAAAGAAACTCAAAAGGCAGTAAAGACTTAAAAGGTAAGACAAGATACCGTCAAACAGAAGAGAACACATTCCCTATTAATTCTCTGCACCAATCTGGTGCTGGCCATAACCAAACTTGGCCCTAGAGGGAGGGTCAGACAGCGTCAGATCATAAACCCCCTGAGTGAGCCCAGAGATTGAACCTCATGGATACTAGTCAGATTCCTTTCCAGTGAGCCATGACAGGGACTTCAAGGGAAAGGATTCTAAAAGAGGTGAGATAACTTGCCCAAGATCACACCAAAAGTGGTAGAGCAGAGTGGGGTTGGGATCTGAACGTGGGTTGTCCAACATCAAGGCGTGTGCTCTGAACCAGTCAGTAACTCTGTCACTCAGAGGAAGTAAGGGAGAATGAAACAGGAGGGAAGCAGGCAAGTGTGAAGACTTGGAGACCCGGGCAGCAATACAGCTGGGAGCTAATGGTGAACTAAGCCCTGTCTCTCAGAACATCACTAAGAACTTAAACTAAAGGGCCACTTACTTCAGGCATGTGACTTCACAAGATGGACCTGGTGGGCTTTGGCTGAAGATGGCAAAACTAGGTGTGCCTAGAAGAGGCCAAAAAGAAATCAGCAGTTTAATACAGTCTTTCTTCATACAATTTGTACTTTATCAGGAAATAATATATATTGGTACATCCAGGCACGCTGCCATGTACTAAATGCTTCCACGTGCCAGGAACCTATTCGTCTCAGTCACACTTCCAACTATGCTGTGAGCTATTCTCCCATTTTATAAATGAGGAAAGTCAGGCACAGGAAGCTCAGGGAAATTGCTTCACATCCCAGTTAGTTAATGGCAAAGTGGGGATCAGAACCCCAATCCACTGATCTCCTAGTCACCCAACCGGGGGTAAGGGTCACACGCCTCCCCTCCAGGCTGTGGAGACCCTAGGACAGGGGGTGGGGGGGGGATTAGACCTGAGTGCACCTCTAAGCCCCATGCTTCGACTTTAGCCAGAGCAGCACTGACCAGCATGTCTGAGGCCAGTGCCCAGATCTGCGCTGACCAGCGGGAGGCTCATGGGGCCTGGTGGTGAGGCCCCTTCCCCATCACTGCAGGCTGGCTGGCTGAGGCCATGGGCCCCCGTACCGCCCTACCCTGGAGAACAACCCCTTGGTAGAATTCGCCCCCTCTCTGAAGGCGCCAAGTCCCAGAAGGCAGATGACCCGGCCTCCAAGCCACCCCAAGCCCAGAAGGGGCCCACAGAGAGAGGAGGCGAAAGTGCAGTCACCTGTTCTGTCCCCCTGTCGCAGAGTCCCCAAACCCAGGAGCGAATACTAAAGTCATCCATTTGGCTTTGCTCTGCTCTTTCAGCTCTTGCCGGGGGTCTACAGATGGCCATCCAGGGGCCCAGGAACCACCAGGTGTTTTGCTTTCTGTTGTGTTTTGTGTTTTTTTGTTTTGTTTTGTTTTGAGGAGGTCAATAGCTTCCCTTAGATTTTCCAACAGAGAAACCCTCTCCCCCATCTCAAATAATAAATTAACCTGAAGCTGTTAGCTGGAGCTCTGCTGACATCCTTACCTCAGTCCCACAGGCTTGCGGTGTCCCCCAGCATTCCCTTAGGCTCTCCCTGCGCCTCCAAGCACGCCTCCAAGCACGCAACCCCAATGCACGCGGGGCATGCAAGCTGATCCCTGCCTCCCTCGCCCCTCCCCGCCCCCGCGGGTCCCCCCCCCCCCTCGCCCCAGTGCTGTGTGCCTGCAGCTCAGAAGCCCCTGCACACAGGATAATCCTCCAGAGCCCCGCCCCTCTCCCCTTTCCTGGGCTCAATCCCTGGCCTCTTCAGTGGCTTGGGGAGTCCAGCTATGGTGCTTACCTTACCTCAGTCCCCCACTCTCCCAGTGTCTGCCCCTAGCCTGGGCGTTCCTCAGCATTCCCTTCCGCTCTCTCCTCTCCACCACATAGGTCTACACGCACGCACTGCCTACACACGTCCCCTGCCTGGACCCTCTCTGCACGCATGCGGGTCTTCCCATACCCCCCACCCCCCGCGCCCCTGTGCTCAATCATGCGTTCCCCCCCCATCCTGTGTGCACACTTGGGGCGTGGGCCGGGTTTGAGCACAACCTCGGGAGCCCCGCCCCTCTCCCCTTTCCTGGGCGTGCCCCGTCCCCCTCTGCTCTGCTGCCCTGCCGGGCTCCCTAGCTGCTTTTGCAGCGGGGTCCTCCCCCGGGGGCGCGCTGATCTCACCCCATCCAGACTGGGCCATCACTTCCCTCTTTACATCCCAGGAGACACCAGGCGGTGTGCATGCAGCACCTCCCAGGCTTGACCACCGGGGCCTTCCGACGACAGGGAAGTTGGAGGGAAACTCCCTGGATCTCCTGCCGCTCCTAATGGAGTGGGGTGCCGGGTGGGGGAAGTGCGGTGATTGGCGGTTCTTGTGCTCACTGGGGAAAGCGCTCACCTGGTACCCAAAGCCCATTTGCCCTTCCTCTCCTTTCTGCCAGAGGTAAGAGAGAGCCAATGTTTTGGGGGCTGAAAAGGGGAAATGACTCAAAGAGGAGGCAGCTCAGGGGAAGGGGCTGGCCTGGAAAGGGGGAGTATTGGGAGCTGGAGGGAAAGGGGAGGAAAAAAGATGATGGGTAAACTGGGGCGGGGGCGGTTTTGAAGGTGTCTAGCCAGGTCTTGGGTATCCTGCCGGGTCATCCCTGGATTCCAGGAGCCACTAGGCTGGGTATTTTTCCTGGATGCTGGCCCTGACAACTCCTTTAGCCCACGCCAAAGGCATCCAGAGCCCAAACCCTTGCTAGAGGCTTCCAGGCACCACCAGGGAACCTGCTGGTCTGGGCAAGGGCATAGGGATTAACTATTCATGTCCTTTGGAGCCAGTACTGGTCTTTACCTCCTAGCATTGCTGGGAAAATTAAATTAGTTACTACATCTGAAGTGTTTAGAATAGTATCAGGGACAACTGTAGGCAAACATTCGGTGATAGCTTCTGTTATTACGTAAGTGTCCATTTATTGGTGGTCTGTCTCGCCTCTAGGTTGTGCATCTTATGAGGGCAGAGACTGCATTTTATTCATCTCTGAATTCCAGCTCCTGATGCAAGGAAGTTATCAATAAATTATTTGGTGAATGAATGAATAAACGAGTGATTGAACGAATAAGTGAGTGATCGAATGAAAACTTGGACTAGTGGCAATCCCAAGACCCTCTCCTCTGCCGCATAAGGGGTGCATTAGTGGAAGTTTTAGGAAGAAGAGCTTTGATTGGGAAAGGTGGCACATTGGACCCTTATTGGTTGCTATATCAAGTGATCTGCTCTGCCCTTGGAAAATGGAATGTCTTTGTCAGTTTCCCACATGGCCATATGGAAGACATCAGACAGCTGACCTAAAATTTAAAACTGATCCGTGTCTAGCTAGAGCAGTATTTGCATCTTAGTAAAGAAGGAAGGAGAGAGCTAAAGTGGAAAGCTAAAAAGTAAGTGGCAAATGTAAGTGGGGGAGATTGGCAGGGGAGCCCTGAATGAAACTAAGTGTGTATGGAGGAGTACAGTTGTCTCCAAAGGGAATCTGATGGAAATTGCCAAGAGACATTTCTCTGTTTTAGTTATAAAGTTCCTGATGATCTGCCCTCATGTCACAACATTCTTGGAGTAGGTATGCAGATTAGGCTCCTACCACCACATTCACTAAACTTGTGCTTATGGAAATTAATACTTTTAGAGCTAGAAGGGGCCTCAGAAATTACTCATGCATTTCCCTTCATAGTTGAAAAACTAAGAACCAGAGATAGATAGCAAAGGATTTGGGCTTTTGGGATTCACTGGCATTGGTACTGAATCTTGCAGGGCCTGAATTTGTAGTGTGGGCCATTATCCCTTTAATCCCTGGCCCATCCCTCCCCAGAACCTGGAGGGACTGAATGAAAGGACACCAATAGAAGGTAAGCAGAAGGAGGGACAGGAAGTTCCTCAACAGACTCTAACTTCACTTCCTTTTGTTCCTCTCCATGGAAGGTACCTGGGCCATCGGCTGCTGTACAACAGCACCACTGTGGTACTGTGGAAACTTTATGCTATCCACATAAATTCCACAGACAAAGGCTTGAACCACAGCTCATCTGAGTCTTGGCAAAACACCTGTGATCCTCCCAGAGCACAAGAAGATGGGCGGTTTCCAAGAAGCTGTTTCAAGGCCATCTCCCGCTCACCTCTTTCTCTCTCTTCTCCCTTGGGAGACTGTAAAGAAGCAGTTTTTCATTGCCTCCCACCTGCTGAGATTTTTTTTTTTTTTTGCTTTTTAGAGCCACACCTGCAGCATATGGAGGTTCCCAGGCTAGGGGTTGAATTGGAGCTGTGGCCACCAGCCTACACCGCAGCCACAGCAACACCAAATACTTAACCCACTGAGTGAGGCCAGAGATCAAACCTACATCCTCATGGATACAAGTCAGATTAATTTCCACCACCACTGGAGCACCCCACCTGCTGAGATCTGATGAGATAAGGGTCTTCCTGACTCATCCCCCCTTCAAAGAGAGCTACAGACTCTAAACTCACTTAGTTGCAGTCTAGAGCTGTCTTCATACCACCATTGCCATTCTCTGATCCCTTTTGCTGCAGTGTCATCCTTTTTGCTGCTTGAGACAAGGATCACAAGGACCAGGAAACTTTGACTACTTTTTTCTTTCACAGATGTAAATAATAAACTGAATCTAAAAGTAATTCATTGTCTCTTTACCTTCTAAATGAGTCAGGCCTTGGACTTGCCTTTCATTGTGTACTGGCTGCTTGCTGTTGAATTTCACATTGCTGGTGTTTCACAGCACCCTCCCTTATCACTGAGGGAGTTGAGCTGGATAAAAGATAGGCCCAGCATAATGACTTTTTCCTGTCACTGTACATTAGAGAAAATAAGCCCAAATTCCATTTTTTCTGGGACTTCCATTCTATCTGGAAGAGTAGCAGATCCTCTTTGCATTCTGTATGCATAAGGGTAGCCTAACAGAAAGTAGAGTGGGCATCTATTTTCTTTTACTTGAAAGACTCCTCTTGTCTCAAAGTATGTTTCCAACAGGCTTGCCAGAGCATCACTGGCTGATCTTTCCAAAGCTAAAAATCTGGGACGACTACCCACCTCAGTCATCCCCAGCTCAGACAACAAAAACATTGCCTCTAGAAGGTTCTTGTTACCATTTTCTTGTTTTTTGAGAAGGAAGGAAGAGGTAGAGTGAGAGGTTGGTAGGGATGTGAATTTTGCACACACCCTTCAGTTAGCACTTTATTGCTGGCTAATACAGGTAACTCTAATTGTTCCCTTTGAAGATGACTGGTTATAAAAAACAATAGCCTATTAACCAAGAGGCAGTTGTGGGAATGCTGGACCGGAGACAAATGCCTGGGAGAAATTATATGAATGATGGTGTGGAGTTCTCCTAAAACAAACCTCACAAAGTATGAGGTGGTCCATTTGTCATTTGTCATTTTGGTTATCAGGTTCTTTTTTTTTTTTTTTGGTCTTTTTAGGGCCACACCCAAGACATATGGAGGTTCCCAGGTTAGGGGTCAAATCAGAGCTACAGCGGCCGGCCTACAGCACAGCCACAGCAACACCAGATCCAGTTGTCACATCTGTGACCTACACCACAGCTCTTGGCAACACCAGATCATTAGCCCACTGAGCGAGGCCAGGGATTGAACCTGTGTCCTCATAGATATTAGTCAGATTCATTTCCACTGAGCCATGATGGGAACTCCATCAGGTTCTATTTCTATTCAACCAGCACTTACTAAGAATCTCCCATGTACAAATTTGGTAAGAAATTCCACTCTCACACCTGCGTCTCCAGTATAGGCCTCCTTTTTCAGCTACCACTAGTAACTCTAGTTCATAGATCAAAGACTATTTAGCAAGAATTATCAGTTGAGTACCCCACCAGATTAAAAAAATGTTAGGAATACTTTTTCATTTTAATATGCTTCCATAGAAATAAGTAGAGTCCTTGGGACATAAATAAGCATGTCATGAATGACCAAGCCAGACCAGTCACAACTGCAATTTGTGTATTTATGCCCAACAAGACTCCCTAACCCTCCACTTCTAGAGATTCACAATGAGGGAGAGTCATTGTCATTTGCTGTCATGCTGTATACATTTCTAAAATTCATGCACCAGCCTACTTGGCCTCCATTACTCCTAATCTTTCTTGCCACATTCTTTTTTTATTAAGGCAGAGTTGATTTACAATATGGTGCCAATTTCTGCTCAGCATAGTGACCTAATCTCTCTCTCTCTCTCTCTCTCTCTCTCTCTCTCACACACACACACACACACACACATTCTTTTTCTCTTATTATCTTCCATCATGGTCTACCCTAGAGACTGGATATAGTTTCCTGTGCTGGACAGCAGGATTTCATTGCTTATCCATTCTAAATGTGATAGTTTGCATCTACTAACCCCAAATTCCCAGTCCATCACACTCCCTCTCCCCTCCCCCTTGGCAACCACAAGTCTGTTCTCTTGGCATTACTCCTAATCTTTGTAAAAACCACCTCACCCCCACCTTCAAGCTCAGCTTCACTGAGACTCTAGAACCAACCCTATTTCTAGGTAGAGGAGTAAAAAGAACCCCATGTGTGCTCTGGCTTGTCACATTAACATGGGTCCAGCCTTTCTAAACATCACATTCCCCCAAATGTATAAACTCTTATCTGTGGGTAATAGCCTCATATTCAGCTTTTGCTTGGGTGTTTTCCAGTTAGACAACTAACCCCTGACATTCCAAATTTTTACCTTTTAATCCTCTTGCCTTTGGGCTATAGTGCCTATAGGCCCTTGGTCTGACAACCAGTTTCAAGTTAGTTCTCTAGCTGCCACCCTTTTCAGGCCTTCATTCACAATGCATGCCTCCTTTAGTAACTCTGATTAAAGTATGTCCAATTTCAGCTCTGGGGTGGCAGTGGGGGGTGGGGAATCTCCTAACTGCCCCCCATGTTCCTCCTACATGCTAGATGTTTAACAGCAAGTAAGCTCACATCTTCCAGATCTCCCTTGACTTTAACTAATAGGTTTCAGCACTGGGATTTTCTTCATTCATCCTTAATGCCCACCTTTTTTCCCAGCACTGAAACCAAATGTGTTATGTTTCCTTGGGCCTTATACCTTCATTCTTTGGTCTTCCTAACTATATCTTGCTCCTGAAACCAAACTCTTCATGATTGGATCACAATTTTCGGATGTTATGGATCTTTCCTGCCCAAATCTCTATCTATTATATAGTAATTAATTTCCCCCAAGTCATTTAGACAATTGCAGCAACTCATGACCTCCTTCCTTTTAATCCCCCCCCCAACTTAAACTCCAGCGAGAGTCAATAAAGAACTCGTGAATACATATATATATTTATTTAATTCATAATATAGCATTTTTGGATGGGCTGGGATGTTTTAGAGGGATGAGGCTGTGTAATCCACAGATGCTCAGATTTTTGTCACTAGGAGAGACACTACTGTCCAGAGTTCCCAGTACAAATAAACCTGGGATAAAATATTTGATAAAAAAGAGTCCAACAATAGCCTAATAAATATTCTAGCCAAGAACTCCTCAGTATATATCTGAAGCTGGCAGACCAGATTGTAAAAGGCAGCTTCACCTTACCTGATGGCAGTCCACCTGGCCAACCTGTAATACACAGCCAAGTACAGTGCAGTGACTCTGAGGCTGCAATTTGCTTCAAGAATTGAAATAACTGTGGGAGTGGTTCTCATCTGTCAGCCTCACATTCTCCATTCTGTAGGAGAAAGGGTATCAAATATTTGCAATTATCAAAAAATCCTTCTGTGGATCATTCCATCCAGGAGTCATATATAAATGTATAAACCATGGAAGCTTAGAAAAGTCACCTAGTGTGTCTTAGCTTAAAAGGACACAGATGTGATTTTGCTGCAATGTAAAATCTGCTGCATCCAAAGTTACACAATGGAATTACATGATAAAAAACATAGACAGATGCAGTTACTCTTACTTACAAGTAGCCAGAACTCCAATGTGGCATTTAAATTTCTTACATATTCTCAAAAAAGTTTATTGTTGATTTTTTTGTGCTTTCTTCAGTAAGATGATATAAAAAGTGGAAATAAGCATACATTACAGAGAGAAAGAATAATCTGCTAGCAGAAAGGATCGTAGGAGAACAAACTGAGGATAGCAACAATTAAAACTTATGTAGTCACCTTCCTTGAAGATGTTAAATACAGGTCCTGTTCCCTTTGTCAACTGGGTTTAGCTAGAGATAGGTCAATGACTTCTTTCAAGGTACCGGGTATTGCCAGTATTCTATGCAACTATGAAGTTTACTGGAGTATTTGAGACTCACCACACCCCCACTGAATACTGTGCCACCATGGTTTTTCTTGGAAAGCACTTTTCATTTACTTGGCTTGGAAACATCATTGCTTACCCCAAACCCAGTTTAATTTCCTACTTTATTCAATAGGCTTAGCTCTAAGTGATTTTTGGCTAAAACCACAACTTAAATCCACATGTGATGAACAAAGTTTGAAAAGACCAAAAAGTTATTGAAAAGAAAGGGGCCACATGCTCCAGACAATTCCCCAAGTCAACTTCCAAAGAGATTTTGAGGAGGACAATACTCACTTACAAGTATGAGTCCTGGGACATTTGCAAAATAATATCAATACACCCCAAATGGGGAAGTAGCCAAGCTTTTCTGCCCCAGAAACAACAAACACCAACATGGATATCAGAGTACAACAGGGAAACTTTGATTTTACATTTATTCCTTCATACATTCATGCAATTACCATTAGCCAGGCAACTACTCTGTTCCACACACTTTGCCAGGTGTTAAAAATACAACAACAAAAACAAAAGACACAGCCCCTGCTCTCATGGTATTCACAGTCTAGTGAAGAAGAAGATTCTTATGTGTTAAACTTTTGTGTGCATCAGAATTACTTGGGGAGCTTGTTAAAATGTAAAATTCCACCTATGTGCCCAGACATTCTAATGAAATAGATCAAGGGTGAGGCCTAGGAATCAATTGTTTCAACACACACCAAAAATGATTCTAAAAGGTGGTCTGAGGACCACACTTTGAAAAACACTGCTGTGGAAAATGATCATTGCTGAGCAGGGGACATGCTCAGTATGCCACAGATGCTCCAAAGAGAACATAAGCCAGTCTAGGGCTTCAGAAGTTAATCCTGTAGCGCAGGGCGGAGGTGGGGAAATGTAGTCCAAGCTAGAGTCAAAAGTAGGGTGGGGAAACTGTGACCTCATCTTGGGGCACTAAAATCTAAAAAGGCACCACAAATGGAGAGCATGGGAGACTCAAGGCCAACCAATGTAAGGAAAATTGGATTGGGCAGAGGAGGAGGATTCTGCACTTCTTGCATTTTCACACTATTCCCTTAATTTAAGAATAATTCCTACTGTTTACTCTGGCATCAAAATTATTAACAGTATCTCCATTCCAGGACCAGAGAACAACTTCTGCAGTCAAGCTTGATTTGAGTCATCAGTGTGAGGGGGAAAGTGTTACAAGATAAAGCTGGGAAAGCAAATAGGGACTTAAAGAGCCAAACCCTAAGTAACTGGGACTTTCTCCTGAATGCTATGGGAGCCAGTGAAGGGTTTTATGAAGAGCTTAAAATCATCTGAAATAGATCAGGAACTTGGGGATAGGCCCTGGAGGAGAGACTTAGGGGTAACTTAGAAATGAAATACATACATTTCAAAGCACTGCTATACAGTATTGGAGCTGGAGCTGAGCAGAAGAGATTAATATTTGTTGCATATTTAACTAAAGGCCATGCTTACAAGTTAAGTATGCCACACTAATGCCATACTTAAACTAAATGCCAGGTGCTGTGCTAAGCAGTTTATGTGTGCTATCCTTTTGAATCTTTGCAACAGCCTTGTGAGGTAGGTACAGAAGAAGAAACAAGGGCTCAGAGAAGTGAAGTGAAACTTGCCCCAGATCACACAGCTAGTAAGTGGCAGAGGAAATAGATGACTTTAGTCCCAAGGTTATGATGAGATGTCCATCACAGCAAGCTACTTCCCAGCAGTGCTGAATCTTACTGAGGTTGCTCATTTCCTGATTAGCAGTGAAGTATATATGGTTTTTAAAGCCAAAAATCTGACTTGACCACCAGATAGTTAAATTGGAAGCTGCCATCTGTATCTACATCAGTCGTGCTTCCCATGTTAGGCATACAAGCAATACAAAACTGTTCTTTAGGGGATGTATAGATGTAGCTCTCCTACAGAAGAGTAAACTAGTTGATGGCAGGGACCATGGATTATCAACATGTCAGCTGCTGTGTGATACCTGGCATCTAGAAGTTTGTTGAATGAATTAATGAATGAACGTCCACCAAGGTGGTGGAAAGGAATGGGGGGAGATGTTCTGACAATGTTTCAAGGCTCCGATGTGGGGGCTTGTTACAACTACCATGTTGTACAAGAATAGTATTTTCACACATCCCAAGAAGTAGACTCCTTGAAGCGGACGGAGCTCCTAAGAGGGAAAAGCTCTGGGACTGACATTCCTAATCTCAGCAGTGGAACTGACAAAACCATAGACTATAAAGCTCAATTCCCTTCAATGATAACAATAAGGCCTGTGATGAAATTTACATCTGCATTTGCCATGAAGGGTTCACCAAGCAAATGAATAGTGTAAACAAGATCGCAGAGAGGAATGATTATTGGACCTGTTTAAGAAAACAATCTATTCTCAGGCATTCTTAAGCTCTTCAGAAGTGTTTTATCTGAAAATATATGTATATTTATATGCAAACAGTTGTTGCATTTACAATGCTCCATTCTTACTGATTAAGTAAATAAGGCAGGCTCCTAGAGAACCTCCATTATGCAAATCCTTTTTTTCAGCCTAATTCTAGTAACTGTATGTACTTGAGAGTAATAAAACTGTATTACTTTGAAATATTCTGTGATGGAATTTTGAAGAATTCAGACAAACCTGCTCCATTAGGTAGCATCAATGAAACTGTGCTGCATGTAACAATCTACCTGAATCAATTTTCTATCCAGCAGTAGCATCTCTTGTGCAATTTTGTCTCCTAATCTCTCCTAATCCAACCTGGAGCCCTTCCCGCCATCTGTGTCATTACTGCATGTGCATGAGTGTGTGACAGGAGGGAGGAAGGAAGGCATGAATGGAAGGAGGGGGGAAATGTTGACTAACTTTGAGGTTCCCTTTAGGGAACAGTAATGGATGGTATAATTTATTTTCCCTGCCAATAAAATTCACACTCAAATGAGTGAATTAAAAACTTTATTATATAATTATAAAATAAAAACTTTATTTATATAATTATAAAATGAATATGTGTTATTTATTTTATATATTTATGTATTATATATACACATACATGTTTCCTTTATAATAAATCCTTGATTGTAGGTTTTCATAAAAAGCTACACATAACATGGGATCATTTGATACTTCAAAATTCTACTTGGCTCAATTGGCCAGTACTAAAAAGTCTGACACACCCCCACTTTCTGGCTGGCTAGCCCCTTGTTCAGAGCATCTTTATACATTATTTACCTCATACTACCCTAATTCCTTCCAATAGCAGTTACACTAAATCATTGGGAATTTTTAATTCTCTAATGACAAGAGAAGCATTCTTCAAATTTCTTCTCCAATGGCTTGAGCCCAGGCTACTCAATATAATTTATTCTGAGAAAGTTGAACATGAATTCATATACAAGCTTCAATGCACAAAAATTAAATCTATATCCAGTTATTTTGGAGGCTTCAAATGAACTTTATTTTTGTCTCTGGTATATTATTTGACATTAACTGAGGTTTAGGAGAGGAAGAACTGCTGAACTGGAGAGCCAGTGAATTATATGCTCTCTTGAAACTTAATGGCAAGCTTTCATCCCATAAACATAAGGGGATTCTTGAGGCCTCCAGTTGCATTCCTGCTGCTCAGGGTAATTAATAAACTCTGGGGCAGGCAAGCCAGACAAGATCATTAGGGATTTGTTCCAGATCGTGAATGTTGGACAAACTGGAAGAATGAAGTATGAAGATGGAGAGAGTTAGCCGTGTCATAGAAAGATAGCATGTTGTTGTCATAATCCAGAAGGATACCCAGACACTTCAATTGTGAGTGTACACCCATCAGCACTTGCTTATTGTTATGTCTCACTACAAAATTACTATTGAATTGGGAGAAGACCCATGAGGAGGCATTCTTGCCAATCCATTAATTCTTGGGAGCTGATATGTAGGCAATGCCAATTGCATACATGTGAGACAGTGAACAAAAGAAAGGAATAAACATTTATTAGTGATCTGAGTTGTGCTAGACACCATTTATCTAAGAAATAGAATACATGTTTCTTCCTTAAGTAGTTTACATTTAGATTTGTGATACTGACAACACTAGAGATTTTAAATAAGTTAGCAACTAGAGTGTTGTAATTTTCAAGTCCTAGCTCAGTATATTTTCCAAGATTTTACTTTTAAAAAGATGTCAAATTTTTCTAGGAGTGGTTTCCACCACATACCTTTTAACCCTGACTTATTGATATTATGTTTGTGCTATAGAACTGAATTGCCCAAGACACTGACAACAGGAGAGAGAAAAGAAAAGTGGGATCTACTCACCATGTGGAGGAACCCATGACCACCTCCCAATAGTGGCAGCCACTGTCAATGAATATATTTCCTGCTGCCCCATAGCACCCTGTGCCACTAAACCTCTCTGAGGTATGGCTTTTCTTCAGAGAGCTTTCATCTTTCTCCATCTGCAATCCATCATTGGAGATCTTCAACTTCTTGTGAGTCATTCTGGGATCCAGTTTAAAGGGTTGGCCTGAAGAAAGTAGAAACAAGATAAATGCATGAGGGGAGTTCCAGTCATGGCTCAGTGATAACAAACCCAACTCGCATAGATGAGGATGTGGGTTCAATCCCTGGTCTCACTCAATGGGTTAAGGATACAGCATTTCAGTGAGCTGTGGTGTAGGTCAAGGACATGGTTCATATCTGGCATTGCTGTGGATGTTGGGTAGGCTGGCGGCTACAGTTCCAATTTGACCCCTAGCCTGGGAACTCCATATGCTACAGGTGTGGCTTAAAAAGACTAAAAAGAAAAAAGAAAGAAAGAGAGAGAGCAAGAGAGAGAGAGAGAAAGAAAGAAAGAAAGAAAGAAAGAAAGAAAGAAAGAAAGAAAGAAAGAAAGAAAGAAAGAAAGAAAGATGCATGAGGAAGTAGTTAAGAATTCTTCTTTGTCTTCCAGAATCATCACTACCAGAGGAGCCTCTATATGATGATCATTCCTGAGTTAGTGAAAGTTGACTGGTGTTTGGATTATATTAAGAAAGCAGGCCAGAAACCACAGTTTTCAATAAAATAAAAATCAGTTTCCCTCCCCTTCATAGACTATCAAATTAAAAGGGGGCTCTCAGGGTCTCATGTTCTCAAATCAATTTTGTGCTTTGCTTTATTTCAGTGGATAATTTGGGATGAGCAGTTTTTATGGGAAGGAGATTTGAGGTGAGACAAAGTGAGGGAATAGATGAGATCACTGCTGCTTGGTGGCAGAATAGAAAAAACCCTGAGAATAACTCAACTACAGGATCATTTTTTTGTTCTCTAACTACTGGGAGGTAAGTAACATATAATTAGGTAACTTTGTTAGAATGACTGTTGCATCATCAATAATTAAAGAAAATATTTGAGTAGTCTATTTTCCAAGCCCATGATTTCTTTTCTGTGGAGATGTTCATTTGTGCTGGATATTAGATTCCAGTTATAAGTGATATCATATCCTTGGAAAATAGACTTGTGGCTGCCGGATGGGAGAGGGAGAGAGTGAGAGGGATCGGGAGCTTGGGCTTATCAGACACAACTTAGAATAGATTTACAAGGAGATCCTGCTGGGTAGCATTGAGAAGTATGTCTAGATACTCATGTTACAACAGAACAAAGGGTGGGGGAAAATGTATACATGTAAGGATAACTTGATCCCCTTGCTGTACAGTGGGAAAAAATAAATAATAAATAAATAAATAAATAAACAAATTTATGAAAAAAAAAGAAAATATTTCAGTAGGATCATTCACAACAAAGAATTCCTTATAGTCATATAACACAACCAGTGAGTTACTAAGAACCAATAGCTGGGTATGGCAAGAGCTGTATTACACAAACATGTCAGGGGAATGTGGCCCTGCTGGCCTAGTGGTTAACACTCTGGTGTCACAGATCACTGCTGTGGTACAGGTGTTTTTTTTTTTAACTTTTTTTTTGTCTTTTTGCCTTTTCTAGGTCCACTCCTGTGGCATATGGAGTTCCCAGGCTAGGGGTCTAATCAGAGTTGTAGCCACCGGCCTACACCAGAGCCACAGCAATGCAGGATCCAAGCCATGTCTGCAACCTACAGCACAACTCACGGCAACACCGGATCATTAACCCACTGAGCAAGGCCAGGGATTGGACCCGCAGCCTCATGGTTCCTAGTCAGATTCGTTAACCACTGCACCACGACGGGAACTCTGGTACAGGTTTTTTGTTTTTTTTTTTTTAATTTATTATAGTTGATTTACAATGTCCTATCAACTTCTGCTGTAGAGCAAAGTGACCCAGTCATACATATATGTACATTCTTTTTCTCACATTATCCTCCGTAGTATTCCATTGCAAGTGATGAGATATAGTCCCCTGTGTGATACAGCAGGATCTCATTGCTTATCCACTCCAAATGCAATAGTTTGCATCTACTAACCCCAAACTCCCAGTCCACCCACTCCCTTCTCTTCCCCCTTGGCAACCACAAGTTTGTTCTCCATGTCCATGAGTTTGTTTCTTTTCTGTAGATGAGTTCATTTGTGCCATATATTAGACCCCAGATGTAAGTGATATCATATAGTATTTGTCTGTCTCTTTCTGACTTACTTCACGTAGAGTGAGAATCTCTAGTTCCATCCATGTTGCTGCAAGTGACATTAGTTTGTTCTTTCTGATGGCTGAGTAGTATTCCATTTTGTGTGGTGCAGGTTTGATCCCTGGCCTGGGAAGTCCCACATGCTATAGGCATGGCCAAAACAAACAAACAAAAAACCACATCTGACAGCTACCACTGGTGAATATAATATAATACCCATCCCCTACTTTTTGTCTCTTACCCACCTTCACTATAGAGGCCAGCAAAGTTAACTGCTCAAGGGCCTAGCCTCCCTTGATGCTAGAGGTGACTAAAAAGACCAAAGCAGAAGTCAGATAGGGCGAGGGAAACTTCTTGGAAAATGCCTGCTTTCCTGATAAAAAGGGATAGCCATCACATGTATGAACTCTTTGCCCCAAACTTTCTATCTTGAAAGGAAATATGACATCTAGAGGTGGTAGTGTCCACATGGTGGCCAGGTTGCAATGAGCCATCACACAAAGGGAGAAGACACCTGAGTCTTTTATGGCATCACACAACTGCTGCACCTGCCCTGAACTGCCTACCTTCAAACTTCTTGCTATGTGAGAGAGAGTGGAAGAAATACTATTTGTTTAATCTGCTAACAAATACTATTTGTCAAGCTACATTAGTTGGATTTTTCTGTCACTTTCAGCCGAAAACATTCTGAACAGTTATAGCTCCTCTGTAGTTGGATTTTACCAGATTAACACAAACAGTACTTTTATTCCATTGTCCCCCCCAAGCATGGAGGTGGAGTGCAGAGAAAAATTCTTCACCAACAGTCTTACAAGCCACCAGATATTTTATATACTTCTCTGTGCCTTCGAACCTCCCAGGGGAACAAGCAAACCCTTTTCCCAAAGCCCAAACACCAACAGTAAAGATCCTCTCTCTAATGAGTACCTCTGCCCTCTTACACTGCCCTGGAGGACAGCATCAGGCTCAGTGTACTTGCTGGCATGGAGGGCAAAACTGACCTCTCCTTTTTTTTTTGTTTTGTCTTTTGTCTTTTGTCTTTATAGGGCCAAATATGTGGCATATGGAGGTACCCAAGTGAGGGATCTAATTAGAACTGTAGCTGCCTGCCTACACCACAGCCACAGCAACACCAGATCCAAGCCATGCCTGCAACCTACACCACAGCTCATGGCAATGCTGGATCCGTAACCCACTGAGTGAGGGATTGAACCCACAACCTCATGATTCCTAGTCAGATTTGCTTCCACTGCACCACAACAGGAACTCCCTGACCTCCCCTTTTGTTTGTCTGTTTTATGGCTGCTCCAGTGGCACAGGGAAGTTCCCAGACCAGGGATTGAATTCACACCACAGTTGCAAACTACACCACAGCTGTGGCCACAGTGGATCCTTTAACCCACTGTGCCAGGCCAGGGATGGAACCCACACCTCCAGAGTGACCCAAGCCATTGCAGCTGATTCTTTACCCACTGCACCACAGCAGGAACTCCTGAACTCTCCTTTTGGAATTGGCACAAAGTACTATTTGTTTTGAGTCAGGTAGGTTCACTTTTCTGACTACCTGCTTGGTTTATGGCTTTAACACTGAAAATGTAGCATGTCCCGCTCTGCAGCCTGTGAACTGTGTAATGGTTCTGTTTGATGTTGGGCACAATCATCCAGCTATCCATGGAGTTACACAGGCCTGTAATGTGGGCAAAAACAAGGATGTTAAGGTAATAGTGAGAGGATAAGAAAGCACACTGAGAATTCATCCTAAGTCCCCCTGAAAGTAAATTTCATTTTGTTTTCTTTTGAATCCTGGAAGACATAGTGAGATGAACCTCCTCTTCTTTTCTCCCTTGGAGCTAAGTTTATGCCAGGCTCCTTGCTTCTGGTAGTTGGCAGTAACCACTAGTGAAAGTTAGGTTACTTCAATTTACTGCCAAATAATATAGGAAAAGCTTCTATACAAAAATCACAGAATCATCTTTTCTATGGAGTCTCTAGATCTTTACCCCAAAGGTCCAGTCTTCTGCAATCTGAGTTTGACCTTGAATGGGTGGGTTCTGTGCAGAGCACTGTAACATGGAATCTCAGAGCCAAAAGGACACTTAATCACTATATTCCCTTCATTTTACAAAAGGAATCTAAGATGTAGAGAAGAAAAGTGATTTTTTCCCAAGGCCTCAGACAGCTGAGGATGGTGTGAGCAGAACCCTAGTCTCTTTAATACTAGTCCAGTGTTTTATCCACTACATCAAAATTCATGAAACAAGCTACAGTGCTCCTTGGTCTCTGCAAGATAGTGTAGCTTTCAGGCTCATGATTCAACTCTCCCACACCATCCTCACCCTTATTTCCAAAACCAGCTGGACTCCAAGGTGTCATAGGGACGTCCAGGAGATGATATAATAATCAATATGAAATATCATCTCTTTACCTGGCACTACTCAGTTTTACTCCTTCCTGGTTATGACTCTAATATTCATTTGAGGTTGGGTGGTCCAAGAACACATTGTTCTCTGGAACCTTCTTCCCTCTCAAGTAGGGAAAGGGATCAGAGATCTAGGTTTCTGCTTTTGAAACTCTTTAGACTATAAACATTGACTTAGAGAAAAGTGTACATAATTAAAAACATGTATTCAGCTAACTTTTAGTAAAGGCAGGATCAACATTCTTGTCTGTGAATTATCTAGATGTCTCTCTTATGTTACCTGGTTTTTAGTCAGGTTACCAATTTTTAACCATAATTCTACCGGAGTATGGAAAAGAAAGGGCAGGAAGAAAAGAGTGGTGAATTTGATCATTTCTATGCAGCTTAAGCAAAAGGTTTACTGGAGTTGAAAGATGGAAATAATAATAAATGATTTGAAAGAGATATGATCAGGAAGGTTTTATAATTAACTTGGGGGGAAGTAGGAAAAGTCTAAATTAAAACTAGAAAAAGAAGCATAATGGAGTGTAAACAGATGTGCTATAGAAAGAAGAAAAATTGGTGGAGATATTTAGTGACTCTCATGGAAAGACAATAAGGATTAAGAGCCAGGAACAATGTTTGAGAGCTTGGTTGCCTATTTGCAAATGCAAAGTATGAATCATAAGCTGCATATTAAATTTGAAAACAAAGAGAGAAACATATGATCACCCAGGTATACTTCTAACAATACAAAACAAACCAAAAAACCCCAAAGACAAAAGAAACTTCAAAATGAAGTACTATACACCTATGAAAAAGGAAAATGATCTCTGTGAACTGATATGGGATGATTTCCAAGATATACGGTTAATTTAAAAAATAAAATTACAAAAGAGTATTTGTAGTATGCTACCTTTTTTGCAAGAAAAAGGGGGCAAAATAAAACATACATTTGCTTTGATTTATGAAACAGTAGTAACAACAGGAAGGAAAAACAAGAAAATAATCAATTTGGTTAACTACATTGGACTGGGGTTGGGGAAGAGAATTAAAAGGATACAGGAGAGAATGATACTTCTCTGAGCATATCTTTTTTGTATAGTTTTCCTTTTCAGAAACATACCATTGTTTTACAAATTCAAAAAATTTAAATCAATATGAATGGAAAGAGTGGGGTCTAAAACTAAATGGAGACAAATGAAGCCACTTGCATTTTAAGCAGAAGAAACCACAGCAAAGGGATGGGGGCAAGAGAAGAATTGCAAACAAGTCCCCAACTATTGCTTGTTTTTGTAGTGCTATTGTATTTTGAAACAATTTCAAATATACTATGCGATGGAGCAAATGAGCATCTGTGTTGGTATTGTTGGGAGCCAGGGTTCTCATTGTGGAAGTAGGAACATATAAATATGAAATGGAGGATGGCAAGTAGGAACCTGTGGGGATGGACTGGAAGTGGAAGTATTGACATGAACTCATGATTGCTAAAATATGTATATGCATGTGTATACATATGCACATATATGTGAAGTATGTGTATATGTATATGTATGTGAGGTGTTGTGTGTGTGTTTCTAGTATCCAGGTCTTGGATTCTAATACATTCTCCCATTCAAAGGGACCAAGGTGCAGTACTCTTGTGGCTCAACAGGTTAAGGATCTGGTGTTGTTGATCCATTGCTGCTGTGGCATAGGTTCAACCCCTGGTCTAGAAACTTCCACATGCCGTGAGCATGGACAAAAAAAATTAAAAGTACCAGGGTTTCTCAGGAAAATGGCTGATTTCAAGGCTGGGGCAGGATATGATCAAAATGAGCCTAGAACATTTTGCTATGCTGGAAAGAAAGGAACTGCTTAAGAAAATGATAGAACATAAGGACCCAGGAGTCATCTTAAAGGGCTCCCACCATGTGAATCTGGGCAATCTGAGCACCACAACAACTAAGGGCAGTAAAGAAGTATAAACCACTGAATGAAGAGAATTCATGAGTCCACACTGAGTAGAAAAATGAGCCGATGGAGGATGAGATTTTGCCTACAGTAGAATGCAGAATAGCAACTTGTAAGTGTGGGAGGGAATGCTCAGTTGGAAAATGATCATTTTGCCATTATCAGAGTAAAGGCTGAACCAGGTAAGAATTATTGATGCTAAAAGAAGGGTGGGAGTGAGATGCACTTGATGAGGAAGGGAGGATATTTTCACAGTCTTAAAGTATCACTGCACAGATTGTTTATTAGTTGCAAAAGGAAAAATAGTAAATATGCAGAGAAGAAGTTAGGCAACACCTTTGACCAGGCTATCAAAATTAGCATCATCAGTGAAGGGCAAGTAGATACCATGTGTCTCCAAATGTGATGCCCTAAAGAGAACACATCTCTTATGTGATTCTCCAGCCATGAATGCATAACCTGAATATAATCATGAGGAGACATTAGATTAAACCCAAAATAAGGAACAGTGCAATAAATAAAAGTCACCTTTAAAAATATCAATGTCTTTAATATATTGAAATTAATGTATTAAAGACAAAGAAAGGCTGAGAAACATTGTCATCACAGAGACAATGTTGAGTACTTAACCCACTGAGCCACAACAGGAACTCCTCCATTCACTTTTTTTTTTGTCTTTTGTATTTTTAGGGCCACACTCATGGTATATGGAGGTTCCCAGGCCAGGGGTTGAATTGGAGCTGTAGCTGCTGGCCTACCCCACAGCCATAGACACATGGGATCTGAGCCAGGTCTGCAACCTATACCACAGCTCATGGCAACACCAGACCCTTAACCCACTGAACTCCTGTCCTCATGGATAAAAATCAGGTTCATTAACCACTAAACCACGATGGGAACTCCCATTCATTTGTTGATGGATGGTTGTTTGTATGTCAATTATACTTCCATAAAGTGGTTTTGAAGAGAAAATGTGGGGAAACCTCAAGGGAATGTAGCTCTCAGAACCAGGGTTCAGTCAATAGTGGCAGGCCAGACCAGCATATAGGACTAGAATCTTCATGAATGTTGTTGCAAGTAAAATTGTTTCAATTTTTTTGCCAATCACCACCCCAAATTTTGCTTCAGGGCTCTGCCCTTGTCCCTATCTCCACTTTCTTATCAATGATCAGAGGAAGAAGATATGGAAGGCAGGCTTGGTGCCAGGGTCGGGGGGAGTAAATATGTTGAAAGGCACAATGTAGATACAAAAGGATTTTGGCAGGCTGGAATGAGGAGTCAGAACTAACCAGATAAAATGCCACTGAGAATAAATTCAAAGTGTTGTATTTCAGTTTAGACACTCAACTGTATAGGATTCAGATGTGGAATACCTGGAGATTTCAGCCTTCTCTATGCTCAGTCAACACGGTAGTCGATGTTGCTGCTGGAAAAAAAGGTATGGAACAAGGGGACATCAGGTAATGCACAGAGCAATAATTCAGCTCTCCTCTGTGGTAGTCAGACCACTTTCAAAGTCCTGCTATCACTTTTTTAACAGCACATTTATAAAGCACTTTGACAAACAGGAGTGTGTCCCAGAAAAGTATGTCACAGTGGTTAAAGGGTCTGAAACCATGTCACATGAGGATGCTTAGCCTGGAAAAGAGAAGATTTTGAAGGGATGTTAGAGCTACCTAAAATTATCAGAATTGTCATGTTGCTAGCGAGGCATAAAGGGGAAGCTGTGATTTAATTCATTAAGCTTGGAGTCTGATGGACGTGGGTTCAAATCATGACCCCATCACTTTGTAGCTCTGTGACTTTTGGGCAATTCATGTAACTTGAGCTTCAGTTTATTCTATATAAAATAGAATTCATATCATCCATTTCATAGGGCTAAGTAAGAAGTCAGGAGGTCCAAATTAGATAAGGGAGTATTTGTAAATGGAAAAGCATAATACATATATGTTATCATTGTTGGTATTCTTCATTAGGAGGAAGGGTTAGGCTTATCATGAGGAAGTACTGACAATTGTTTATAGCTGCACAACAGCTGACTGGGCTGTTTTGCTACATCTCAGCTACAGTTCAGTTTGAGCAGGAACAGGTCAAGCACCTACAAGGTGTCTGGTAGAAAGGAAGAGGATTTGACTAGATGAATTCTAAGGTCCCTTCCAATTACAAGATGCTATGATCTTATCACTATTAAGAATTATCCTTTAAGTTTGTCTTTACAAAGGACAATATGGTCTTGAAAATAGAGGTGACTTCTGACAGACTTTTGATCTTTCTCACTTCTTGGGCTTATTCTCAACCCCAGGAGACAACTGTTCTCCCCCATATCAGGAAAGAGAAGCAGTTACTGGCTTTAAGACTTTCCAGAGAAGGAGAGACAAGTGCAAACAAGCATACTGGGGAGGCCTTAGCAGTTTGTGACTTCACAACCTGAAGAAACACCCAGTAAGACAGCTACCAGGGCCAATGGTTTAGTTTGGAGCTGCATGAGGCAAGTGTTTTTTAGAGTTTGACCCTAAATGTTCGCTTACCTCCCCACCCCACTATGTGGACCTAAACTGTCACAAAATGGGAAAAGGAAACCTATCAATCAGGAGAGTTTTGTTGGAAAAACTCCTCTTATATGGGTCTGTAAGGTCAGACAGAAGCACAAATGCAAGGTAAAGAGAAAAATACTAATTTGCAATTACACAGATGTAGAACTTAGGACGTGAATCAGTTCTAGTCTTGAATCCAGTTATAATTCTGCTTTCATTTCCATATTCCCCAGTACATTGAGCAGAACCTGAGGTTGGAGTTAAGGTCCCACTCTGCCTTGCCTTACTCCAGTTCATCAGAAGATGAAAGCATAACACATGACCTAAATGACTGCTTTAGAGATGTCTTTCATTTGGTGGCTCACTGATGCATTTTTATATTTGGTGTGACTCTTGGAGGACATGGAGAAGGGTCAGCGGGAAAAGCGACAGAGGCAGGAGGCTTGTCACTTTTTCATTGATCCAAATAGATATGGAAGGAAGTGGTAGTCTTTGAATGTCATGTATTTTACCATGATAATGAAGTGGGAGAGAATCAAGGAGAGAGATGTTCACACACATAGAATCAGCAATGATGGTGGCTCAGATACTCAGGAATGAATTTTGTGCTGTGTTCTGATTTAGGAGAGTGGAGTGACATGGATTAACTAAGGAAAAGCTAAGAATTACATAAACAAATGGGAGTGGCCCCAGTGACTACCCAGCAAGGAAATATGCAACTTGCTTGTTACCCATCAGTAAGGTCTTTGCAATGCCCTGAGGGGGAACTTGCACTGTCTATCAGACACTAGACTGAACAACCTAACATGTCTTACAAACACCTGCCTCATGGCACCCCAGCCAATCTTGAGCAGCTTACTGCTTCCTTACATTTCCTTATTTCTGGCCACAGGGCCCAACTACACCATGACTTACTGATGAAGTTAGCCTGGCCAGTAAATATGGTGTACTGAAACTCATAGGAGCTGATGCTGAACTCATCAACTGAGATCCAGTGGACTGTAATGGTGTCATGGGAGGCAGTACAGAGTTCCTCTAAGATAGATGGTGGGTTTGGGGCTATAAGGAAGGGTTGAAAAGAAGGTAAGGAAAGCATGCTCTCTGTTCTGGAATTTGACAATCATTACTTTTGCTGCCCAACCCAACATCTCATGGAAAGGAGGTTTTCTTAATAAGAGGCTTTAGATTGAATGTACCATACAACCTGAAGCCAAGTGCTGAGACCTCAAGTTCCCCAAAACTACTTTTGCTTTAATGATAAAGGTATTCAGGCAAAGATCTAAGCCTTGGTTATGGAGATGATTGCTCATCAATGTTTTTGCCCATTATCTACTCTGCCTACACAAACTCATAGATATTAGAGCAAAGCAGTCATGTGGTTTTCTTATTACATGACCTTCAACCTACTTGTTTTTATTTCTTTCTTTTTTTTTTTTTTTTGTCTTTTCTAGGGCTGCACCTATGTCATATGGAGGTTCCTAGGCTAAGGATCCAATCAGAGCTGCAGCCGCCAGCCTACATCACAGCCACAGAAATGCCAGATATGAGCCTCATCTGTGACCTACACCACAACTCACAGCAATGCCAGATACTCAATCCATTGAGCATGGCCAGGGAGCAAACCCGCAACCTCACAGTTCCTAGTAGGATTTGCTAACCACTGAGCCCTGATGGAAACTCAGGTTTGGTTTGTTTTTTAATTTCAAAATGTTGTATTATATACTTTGGCAGTATTAATATGGGTTAATTGTGCAAATTAACATGCGTTTCCCCATCTGTTAAATGGGGGTGATAATTACTCATAGTTTCATTGTAAGGATCATGATATAAAATTACTATACAGCATCTGGCATAGAGTAGATATTCAACAAATGATAGTTGTTTTAATCCAGTAACAAAGATAACTACAAACACAAAGTTGTCATGTGTGTATATCTGTCTCATGAAATGATCATTAAACAATCATGAAGGTAGCCAGTGCTTTTTAAACAGATTGGTTGACTCCTTCATTTTCTAAAATTTTCTGTGTCAGATTCTTTTTTTTACATTTTTATTCCTAACTTGCTAATTCATAAATTTCCTTAAAACCTTTTGGATAGCATCTGTACCCATGTGAGACCTCTCTAATATTCTTCCATTACCAGTGAGTTTTACCCTGTAACAAGTGACATTACATTACTGATGTGCTCAAAAGGAGAAAACCATCAGAAACATCTTGTTTTTCACTTTTAAGTAGGGATGGTATGTACACCCATTCTGTCCTCAGAAATATCTGACAAACCACCTTCCTTTTCTGTTACATGAACTAAAATATATTCTATCTAAAAATATACATGTTACTGTATAAAAGTTATAAAAGCATTTACATTATCGATATTGTCCTTTTCAGATTATTTCAATGCTAATCATAGCCAGGGGCTTGGTTAAAACCTTCCCCTAAATACCATACTTTGATCTTTCATAACATTGACATTTAATTTCATTATTCTCTAATTGTATAATGCTAGGCTAGTCTTATCTCCCCAAGAGCAGGGTCCATAATTTGTATCTCTTATAATCTTCCATGGTCCCTAACACAGCATTGGACACACAGAAAATAAACAATTGTTGAATGACTAACTGAATAACTAACAACAACACGAATGCTAACCTTTATTGAGCATTTAGTATATATAAGACATCATGCATGTACTTTGCATACATTACTTAAGTTACTCTCTACCATAACCCTGTGTAGCAATTGTTATTTCCATTTTGTAAATGAGACTCAGAAAGGTTAAGTAACTTGCTCAAGGTCACACAAGGGTCAGAAAAAAAGAAATAGAGCTGATCCCAAGTTCATTGGGTTCTAAACTCTATATCCTTAACTACCTAGACAGTTACTTTTATTTTTCTAAAAGGTATATTTTTACATACTTTAGCAATTCTAAACTACCATGTTCTACATCAGAATTATCTCTGAGCTTTGATCAAAACATACATGTCTAGGCCCTGTGCCAGACTTGAATTGGAGCCAATAAAGATCCTTGAGCACTCAAGTAACGGAAAGGAAAGAGCATTAACTTGGCAATAATATGCATTCTAGAGCAGAGGTAGGAGGCACTGTATATAGGAAGAACAGAGAGGAAACTTGTATGTAAACTAGCTGTAAGGGGATGAAGAGTTAAATAAATACATATCCCCTGATACACATCTACCAAAAATAGCTTTGGGCCACTTCTGAAAATAGAGGTATTTCAAGAATTAATTTTATTATTTCTGTAGTATCTGTTGTGACTTATCCTTTTTCATGTCTTATTTTAATTGGGTTTTTTCTCTCCTCTTCTTGGTGAGTCCAGCCAGAGGTTTGTCCATTTTGTTTACATTTTCAAAGAACTAGCTCTTGGTTTTATTGATTTTTTTCTATTGTTTTTTTGAATCTCTATTTTATTGATTTCCTCTGGGAACTATGTTCAGTCACTTATGATGGAGCATGATAATGTGAGAAAAAAGGATGTATACATGTATGTGTAACTGGGTCATCATGATGTACAGTAGAAAAAAAATAATGTATTGGGGAAATTTAAAAAAGTATTAATTTTAGGTCAGGATAAAGAAACGAATGACTAATACAATGAGAGCCACTGAATAATTTTGGGCAGAGGACTGATGTGCTCAAATTTATGTTTCAAGACCAATACTCTGGCAGCAGTGGACAGACTGCAAGGGGTCACAACTGGAGGCAGATCAGATTTTAAGGTGTCTGTGAATGAGCAGAAGGTAAAGGTGTGACAGGTGTGTAGACAAATAAAACAGAAAGTTAATTCACAAAACATGAAAACAAATAGCCAATAAATATTAAAAAGTCCAACTACATAAGAAATCAAAGAAACATAAATTAAAATGAGGTAGTATTTAAGAATATATATAATGACTTTGTAGGAGCTTTTATACCTGTGTTAAATAATGTCTACATATTTTTTATTAGGACTGAAAATGAATCAAATTTTGGAGGTCAAATTTAACATTAAATGTCAAAAAATGAGTTCCATGGTGGCACAGTGGGTTAAGGATCTGGCATTGTCGCTGCTGTGGTACAGGTTTGATCTCTGGAACTTTCACATGCCTCAGGCACATCCAAAAAGAAAAAAATAATAAAACAGCTTAAAATGTAAATATTCTTTGACATCACATTTCTACAGCAAGAATTTTTTGATCCATGATTTTGTTCATTCTTAAGCCTAATGATGCCATAATTTACAAAATTTGTGCTGATGGCTTATCTCCTCCACTTTAGCACTTCTAACTATGTGGTAAAAGCACCATTACCAATCACACACCTACAGTAGTTCTATAGTTGTATGTGTTTTTGCATAGCTATTTAAAAGACAATCCAGAATTATAACTTGGTCTGACTTAGTAAAAAATTCACAAGCAAAGTTTGCTGCTTTATCTTATCATGCTGAATTTCAAAAACAGCTGACATTATAGATTATGAAATGTGAGAATTTTTAAATATTTTTATTTGGCATTATATATAAACAATACTAAAATGCCTTTCATTAAGTAAAAGGCAACATTTTAAATACAGAGAATTTTAATTAAATAAGCATGTTTAAGACCAAAAAGAGAAAGTAGACATTGTCAGCTTATCTTCAGTCTTTGCCTTAACAGAACACAACTGGAAGCACACATGAATCTTGCTCTATTCTATGAGACAGTAAAGGGATCTCCTCAGTAGTTTTATATATATATATATATATATATATATATATATATATATATATATATATATATATATAAATATATCCAGTTATATAAACCTAAATATAAACTCAATCTCCTATAGATTTTAAGAGGTAATCACCATCTCTCTGAAAAACTGAATGTTATTATTTTTTTACTTTTTGTGGGGTATAGTTGATTTACAATGTGTTATTTTCAGATACACAGCAGAGTGAATCAGTCATACATACACATATATGCATTCAAAGGGTGAACACCATTAATCAAGTCCAATCGTATCTTTAGAGGGGAAAACAATGATTGTACTTGCAGAAATGGAACTACTCAAAATTCATAAAGCTGATCATATTCATTGAGCTACAAGCTTATCTTATGTAAGCCATCCCTGTCCAACAGAAATATTCTATCAGCTACTCATGAACTTAATTCTGGTGTATGAGATCAACTTAAATATGGTACACATAAAAAAGTCATGAGCCATGAGCTACTTCTGTTTTGTATTAAATAAGGCAGTGGAGTAGCTTTTTTGAGTTAAGCTATCAAGTCTGCCTTTTCTCCCTTCTTAATGCCAACAAAGAGCATTTCTGTCCCAGGGATGTACTTCCTGGGATTCTCCAAACACCCCATCAGCATCTCCTCTCCCCAGATGATGGCTTTTGTTCTTGTTGGCATCTGTGTAAGAGAATCCAGGGGTCTGACCTGTATTTTACCCAAACAGACCACAAAGATGTGGCCCAGTCTCATGTTTGCCTCTCTATTTCATGGTAAGTCTCTGGGAAACTTTTAGAACAAAAATATTCTAGTCCTTTTTAGCATCCCTCATTTTAAAATAATTCCTTCATTACACACTACACAGAGGCTCCCACTTGTAAATCAGATTTCCTGCTAAGTACTTCACAATTTTTTTTACTAAAGAAATAACCAAGATGGATGCGAAGACACAACTACAAAGGCACTCAACACACCATATGTAAACCAATTGTCTAACAATGGGGACTGAGCTAAGTAATGCATTGTACATCAAAAGATTAAACAATATAAGACCATTGGAAATCAAGTTGTAAAAAATTATCTAATGACAGAGGAAAGTTTATGATATATTGCTATGTTTCAAACATAGGGTAAAATGTACTATATATAGCATGACTTTATTTTGTGATAGATCTATATCTATATGTCTATATCTGTATCTATGTCTACTCTGTGATAGATCTACATCTATATATCTAAAATACTATATATACAGCATGGCCTTATTCTGTGATAAATCTATATCTATATGTCTATATCCTCCCAAATTGGTAATAGTGGCTAGAAGGTTAAGGATGAAATTAAAATGACATTGAGGTATATGTAAGTGTTTGTGTGTGTGTGTGTGTAGAAATATTTAAGCTAAACACAACATCAGCTATCTCTCAAGGCTTTGATCTCTATTAGGGATAATATAATAAATGTCATTTGTAAGGTGGCAGTAACAACCCTTCCAGTTAAAATTTCATTTTAACTCAAGTCTTGGTTCTTGATCAATGAATAATGGTGGGGAAGAATTTCAGACCCTCTGAGAAATGAGTAAGAAAAATATTTAAGTTGGGTAGATGATTCTTAAACAATACTATGTAATTAGCCATCTATTGCACCAACTCCATAGGCCATAAACTGAGCCCATGAAAAGAAGATTTAGATATAGAGAGTTGGGAATCATCAACAGCTAGATAGCTTTTTTTGTTTGTTTTAAATAGAACCCCAGCTACATGGTAACTTAAGCCCTAGGAACTTTAAGTTTGCAACAGGGAGAAAGTGTAATGAGAAAAGAGAATAGCTTAAGACAGAATCACAGGGAACAATATCATTAAAGGAATAGGTCAAGGAAGAGTTGCTGCTAAAGGCAAATGAAACCAGATAGGTAGGAAGAAAACAAGGAGTGTTCTCAAACTAAAGGCAGAGAAATTTCAAGTTAAATTGGTCAGTAGGGACAAATGCTACTGAGAGACCACGTAAGATGGGACAGTGTGATAAAACAAAGGATTCTCTCTTATATTTAGCAACAAGGTGTTCATTTGGTGGCCTTTGAAATAACACCTTCAAAGTTTCTTATTTCATAGTTCCTAGTGTGGCTCAGCAGATTAAAGACTCAACATAGTCTCTGTGAGGATGCATGTTCAATCCTGGGCCTCACTCAGTGGGTTAAGGATCTGGTGTTGCTGCAAGCTGCAGTGTAGGTCATAGGTGTGGCTCAGATGTGGTGTTGCTGTGATGTAGGCCTCAGTTGCAGCTCTGATTCAACCCGTAGCCCAGGAATTTCCAGCTGTAAAAAGGAAAAAAAAGTGCTTTAGATTTTTTTCCTTTTTCTTTTTTTTTTTTTTTGCCCCACCCATGGCATATGCAAGTTCCCGGGGTCAAATCCAAACCACAGCTATGACCTATGCTGTGACAACACCAGACCCTTAAGCCACTACACCAGGCCAGGGATTGAACATGCACCATCACAGAGGCAACTTTGGATACTTAACCTGTTGCCCCACAGTGGGAACTCCAAAGCCTCAGATTTTTAAAATACAGGTCACATTCAAAAGACCAGGAATCAAAATAGCATCAGTACATGGAAGTTAGGAGACAAGAAAGCCATGCCTTCAAAGTTATAACGAAAATTTATTTCCAACCTATCAAATTAGAAAATAAATTTTAAATATTCTTTAAACAAAAAATTCTCAAAAATGTATGTCCCTTGTACTTTTTCTTAGGAAGCTAATCGGAAAATTTGTTCCAGCAAAATTAAGGGACTAAAATGATACATGAAGGGAAAAATTAGGTGGAACCCAATAGAGTTCCTAATTAAGAACAAAGGGCTGAAAATCAAAGAAACTAAGTAGATTGGAGATCACAAGGCAGAGTACTGCAGAGGAGGAAGCTGCACAGAGAGGATTCTAAAGACCTTCAGAGGGTTCACCTTTAGTATCCAACAAACTACTGATCAACACATGCATGTGAGGAAACTGTCCAATGCCAGAGAAAGAGATACCCAAAAAGATTAGAGGGAACAAATCCTAATGCTCACATGAGACTAGGAATGGTGTCTGTTCCCACCAGCTAAACCATAAAATCTCATGATTCATGGGGCACTCAGTAGAGCACTAAGATGGGTCTTACCACAGAAGTGAGCAAAAATTTCCCTTGGACTAAACACTGCTCTGATTCCACCTAACAAATCTTATAAGCAAGACCTGAAAGAAACAAGCTACTTTCAAGTAACTTAACTGTGTCTCAGAACAAAGTTTAGAAATATCTATAGGAATACAAAATATACAGCACCCAATAAGACAGAATTCACAATGTCTGGCATCAAATACTGGACATGCAAAGAAGAAAGAAAATAAAACCCATAATGAGGAGAAAAAAGCAACTAGTGAAACTGACCCAGAACTGATACAGGTATTAGAATTAGACATTAAAGAAATTATTATAACAGCATCCCATAAGTTCAAAAAGCTAGAGAAAAGCTAAGTGTGTTAAGTATATATATGGAAGATATGAAAAGACCTAAATTGAATTTCTAGAGGTGAAAACTACAATAACTGAGATGAAACTAGAGCAGTTAGTGTAAGATTGGGCATTATAAAAGAAAAGCTTAGTATGCTTGAAGACATATCATTTGAAACTATCAGAATGAAAAACACAGAAAAAAAGCTAAAAAAAAATGAACAGAGCATTGGTGAGCTCAGGACAACTTCAAGCAGCCTAATATACATATAATTGGAGTCCTTGTAAGAGCAGAAGGAGGTGGCATAAAAATATTTGAATAAATAATGGATAAAATTTTACCAAATTCACAGAAGCTAACTGTTAATATCTAAAATTGAAAAAGTAGCAACATAAGGATATTATTTAGAAACATAAAATTCTTGCCAATAGAAGCACCTAATAGAACTGAAATTGCTTGTCTTGGTTGTAAACATGCACACTATAGTGCTAGGTCCATAGATCTGAATCCTGTCTCTGCCCCTAAACTAGCTGGTTGGCCCTAGAGGAGTCACATACCTCTATGAGCCTCATTCTCTCTTTCACAAAATGCGAATAATAATAGTGTCTATCCTAAAGTTTTGTGCAGGTTAAGTGAGTTAATACTTATAAAGGCTTCAAATAATGCCCAACACAATGTAAATTCCCAGTATTTTTATTATTATTAGAGAGCAGAAATTGGGGATGAGAAGAGATTGCTATTTCTTCCTGTATTACTATTAACAACATTTGATGAGGTACAAGTATTACATAAATAAATTTTAAATATTTAAGAAGAGTAAATTAGAGGTAAAGATATGAAAATTCTTTCAGGAAGTTTGCTGTGAATGGAAGGAGAGATGGCAGTAGCTAAAGTATAAAGTAGAGGAAAGTTGTTTTTGTTTGTTTGTTTGTTTGTTTGTTTTTAGATAGGAGAAACAAAAGTGGATGCGAGGTCAACCTGTGATGGGGCAAAATTGAAGCTATGGAAAAAAGAAAGTACATAGCCAAAGCACAAATGAGGGGATATCTCTTCCATTTAACCAGAAGGAAGAGGGAAGTAATGGATGTCAGTATTGCAGCAGTTTGGTATGAGAAATTGAGGAATTTATCATATCGTATCTACCACTTTCTCCATAAGATAGGATTTAAGTCACTTGCTGAATATGAACAGAGAGATAGCAGGGTTGGAACTTTTAGTTGAGTACAGAAAATTTTTTTCTTGTCTTTTCAGGGCTGCACCTGTGGCATAAGGAGGTTCCCAGGCTAGGGGGCAAATCAGAGCTGTAGCTGCCATCCTACATCACAGCCACAGCAATGCCAGATCTGAGCCTCATCTGTGACCTACACCACAGTTCATGGCAACACCAGATCCTTAAGCCACTGATCAAGGCCTGAATTGAACCTATGTCCTCATGGATGCTAGTAAGATTCATTTCCACTGAGACACAATGGGAACTCTGAGCACAGAAAATTTGAAATAGACTTTATTGAGACCAAGAAAAAATAAAGCTGACCAAAGAAATTTCTGGTCTGTACTGAGGGCCCAGCTGAAATTAGAAAACATAAATTTGTAGTGCAATAGTACCAACATCTTTGGTTACATGATGTTCTCCAGCAAGGTTCGCAACTCAACTATAGGCATGGAAAAGATTGGAACAGATGGGCTGATTCGGGGTTGGGATCTTATTAGGTTGGTGTGATCTAAAGACAGTGGGACAAAGGAACTGTGGATACTAAATATAAAGTAGCTGAAGTGATAAATTGCAGACCCTAAATAGGCCAAAGAGAGAAATGAAGACAGTATATAGCTGGCATGTAGGAGTCAGGACTTAGGGGTTCCAAAGAAGTTGAAGAATAAATGCACTGGAGAAAAACCAACAACTGTAAATATAGAGGTTTCAGTTAGAAAGCAGGATGTTTTAACTTATGACTTAAGTGTAATTTGGAGTGATGCTGAGGTTCGACATGTAGGGCATGGAAGTGAGTGGATGAAGTGTAGCAGAGGTGAGGGTCAGTAGAGGAGGGGACAGCAAGGAGCCAGGAGACAGACGGCTAGAGGACCAGATGGGTCAGCCATGTGGATGCTGCTGACATGACCCAGAATGATGGCTGAAGCAATAGAAGGGACTACTGTGAACCTGGAGCCAAAAAGTCTTCAGTGAATGAGAGGGCACTATAAGAAAATCCAATCTGGTCTAATGAGCCCCTGCAGCCCCTCAAAACCTTGGTGACTATACTGAACAGTGATTCACTTTAGGTCTCAGATTCTTCACAAATGTTGTATAGATGGGCTTCTAAGGATCCATGAGTCCTCTGAAGTTGTATGCAAAATTCCGTATGTATATCTACACCTAATACGCACTTTTCCTCCTTGTGAAGCAGGTTCATGACTTCCATTAAATTTTTGAAGGAGTGGCTGATTAAATAAAAGCCTAAGAGTTATTGCTCTCAAAGATTTATGTGAGAAAGTGAAATGAAAATGAGAGAAACTTCACGTGGACTTAGGAAGGGTACACACCTATCTATGTGGCTGAAAGTTTCTCTGTCCCTCTACCAATGCCAGCATAGAAAGCTCCAGCCTTAAGTGGGCAGTGCAGAGCTACAGCATGGCTAGGGCACAGGGTTGGCTGGGCATTGGAAGAACTGGGAGACCACAGGAACAGAAAGAAGAACATTTTCCACACTGAGGCTTAGTAACTAGCCAGCTGGTAAAATCTTCAGGTGGTTGATGCCTGAATAGAATTGAGTGACTTTAAGCGGGCCTCTTTTCATAAGAGCAGGCATGTTGAAAGAACATAAGGAACTCACCTCTTGGCAATATTTTTTGCAGACTGGAGTAACTGTGCCTGGTCATTTTCTTTCGGGATATATTCAGCTTGGTTGATGAAGACTGTTGACCATTCAAGACACTGGCAGCAATTAGAAACCTGCTGTGCCAACTTTCTTAGTTTCATAACCTTAAAGAATTAGCAAAAGAAAATGCAATAACATATCCAGTGCTTAATTAAAAATGATAAAACAACATGAAGGTGATATACTGTAGTGATTCTAAAAATAAGAGCTATTCATATCCCATGGTTCCTGTACTAGCCACTTGCCTTCTCACCTCCCCTCCATGTCTGCTTTACTAACTCCCCTCCCACCTATGGCCCACTTACTTACCATGCAACACACTCAGTCATATACTTTAGGTTGCCTACCCCCTCATTTTATTGATCACATTAATTTTTTGATTATAAAAACAATGAATGGCCATTATGGAAAATATAGAAAATAAAAAGTATGAAAAGAAACCCTACAAGATTTCTTATAGCACAATGACTGGCATTGGCAGTGTGGTGACTAGGCCACTGCTGTGGCCCAGGTCCCATTCCTGGCCTGGGAACTTCTGTATAGTGCAGGTATGGTAAAAAAAAAAAAGAAAAAGGAAAAAAAAACGGAAAAAGGAGTTCCCTTCATGGCTCAGTGGTTAATGAACCCAACTAGGATCCATGAGGATGTGGGTTCAACCCCTGGCTTTGTTCAGTGGATTAAGGATACAGTGTTGCTGTGAGCTGTGGTGTAGATTCAGACAGATTCAGACATGGCTTGGATCCTGCATTGCTGTGGCTATGGTAGGCTGGTAGCTGTAGCTCTGATTCGACCCCTAGTCTGGGAAATTCCAGATGTTGCAGGTATGGCCCTAAAAAGCAAAAAAAGAAAAGAAAAGAAAAAAAAGAAACCCTACCACCCAGAGATCACCACTGTTGACATTTTATTGTCAATATACTGTTATACACATTTAATATAAAGGACCTTCTTTTTCTTTATGAGTATCTACATTTCTATGTATATATATATCTATAAGCATCTTTATGCACACCTGTGCATTCACATGCCTGTGTTCTTGGAAACATCATTTCCTGTTAGTTGGAACCACAGAGCATGGCACAGAGTAATGGTTATCACTCCAAGCTCTCATAATTTCCCACACTGTACACACAGCATGAGCTCATAACTGCCACACTGATCAGCAGGCAAATAAGCATAAAAACATATAGAGGCATGGAGGCTCACACTTGACCTTCTTGACCATGATTCTTCAGATCCCATGCTAAAAGCCTGGAAGTCTTCTCTCTCTCTTTCATCTTTTATATCTAATCTTTCTACAATTCCCATCATTTCCTTGCTAGTGATGCCTGTTATGTTCTTCTCTTTCATTTGTGCTGCCACATCCCTGGTTTAGGCCTTCATCAATTCATGCAAGAATCATTCCTCATAACTTGCTTTCCTGACTTCAGTACCATCCCATTTTGACCTACCCTGTACACCTCTTCCATATCCATGAGTCTTCTCCCGTCCTAAGAAACTACAATGCTTTCCTAGTACTTTTCAGAAAAAGCCCAAATACCTTATAACAGAATTCATGATACTTCCATAATTCTGGCCCATATTTCTACCATTACTTTTTTTTTTCCTTTGTGTATACCAACATACAGTAAAGCATCCAAATCTGAAGTGTACAACTCAGTTTTTTTGCATATACATACACCCATGTAACTACCAACCAGGTCAAGATATAGAGCAGTTCCAACATCCTAGAACTGCTATCACTTTTATTGGATTCATTGCACCAGCCCAAATATTGCTTCTTCTTTGCCTCCCTCCCTCAAACCTCATTTCTTCTTGCACTCATGATCCAAGTTCTAACTGGAATCATTGGAATAAAACTCTGACATTTGTTAAGTCGACTCAGCTTTGGCCTCCCTGAAGTGCTGTGCTTTAACTTTGTCTCTTTGATTTTGACAGCAATCATTTGCTTCCTCTGCTGGATGATCTCTACCAATTTGTCATATTCTTCCATAAGTTTTGCCTTATGCATAGCAGTATTCACATGCTAAGAAAGTCCAAAGTATTATACAGTGATTTCTGCCTTTGTTCCCTGCTGTCTCTCAAAGGTTCAGACTGACAGCTAAGCATGCATGACTTCTTCCATACCCCCTCATAAGATCACACTCCTAGAAGAAGTGTAGAGATGATGATACTAATGATGCAAGGGCACCAAGGCACCAAAGATAGGAGGCTCTCCGGTCTCTGGTAGATCATGATGGTTAATGGAAGCCTGGGCAGAAGGACAGATGAGATGGGGCCATGTTATTTCCACTGTACAACTCCCTTTACTCCAGCACCCTGACCTCCTGCTGTTCTTTTGGAAAGAGGGTAAGGAGACTGAAGAACATCAGGAAGAGGCCACAGGCACAAGAATATTAAGATAACATTACAACAACATATTTCTAACATCCTAACAAAACTGTTTTGCTTTCCTTTTTCCCTTCAAAATTTAAAACATATGAATGTATAGATATAACATCACATTAAATATATGACTGTGTAGATATATTTTCACATAGTTGTTATCATGTCTTAGTAGATATTTCTTACCTTGGGCTGTTCAGTATCTGAATACATTTCCTATTGGGGGATATTGGCTACCTCAAAATATCTTTACTACAAAGTCAGGGTTGGCATGGGGAAAAAGCCACCATTCCTCATTGCCTTTCCATGTACTGACTTCTTTTGCCCATCTCTACCACTATTGACATTAGAGGATATGAAGCCCCCAGATGGGCTAAAATGAGAGCAGAAGATCTTTGGGCTGCCTAAGTGTAAAGGGAAAATGAACTTACATCTTTTAAGCACTTAATTTGTCCACCACTTTATAGATAAATTACTTCGTATAATTACCATAACCACTTTACAACATAGGAGCTATTTTTATTTCATTTCACAGTTGGGGAAACTGAGACTAAGAGAATTTCAGTGGCTTGCTTAAGATGCCCCATCTGGAAAGGGGTAAAGCCAGAATTTAAACCAATATGTTATAAAGTGAAACCCCTGGGCTGGATAGGTGGGCAGATAAGATTCAGTCTCATTTCAGCAGCAAACAGAACAGTCACACATGGATGTACAATCATTCCAAGAGTCTATTCAAGGATCACTCGAGCAGAGGTCTAAAAAGCAGAGGAACAAACAGTGGGTTCCTTGAGAGCATCACAGCTCACATGGTCAGATGTGCTTCATTAGCAAGATAGGGCTGCATTTCCAATTGCTAGCCCTCTTCACAGGGCTGTTTTACATACTCCAAGCCCAGCAAAGGACCTGTCACTGGACCCTGCTGCTTCTGTGGTCTCTGCTGGAAAACTCTGCAATTGCTGAAATAAAATATGCTTGCTGAATTTCAGCCTTGTTCTGTTTTATTTCCACTTGCCAGGAGGGAAATGTCACAATGAGAGCTTCCACTTTTCCTGAATGAAAAATCCCACTCTGGCCATTCTCATTATTTTCCCAGACTCCTTGCCCTCTCCCTACATTGGATCTACCTTTCTAAGACAGGTAGTATCACCCTCCTCAGGAACTCCCACTCATGTGAGAATAAGAGATGTATCTGGTGCTCCCTGGATCCAGGCTTAGAATATTTGGTAACTTAAGATAGTTCTCATTTACAGCTTCTGTAAATGAGACTGGTGATGGTGGAGTACACAATGATGTAATGCCTTGTTTCTTATAATTCAGCCCTTGGACTAACCTTAATATCACACTCACTATATGCCAGGCACTACCCTAATCACTTTACATAATAGCTCTTTCAGTCATTAAAATAACCCCATGAAGAAGGTACCATTAGCCCCACTTTACAGATGAGGCAACCTGAGCACACAGAGACTAAGTGACTTGCTCAAGGCCACACCTTAGGAAGTGGCAGAGGTGGGATTTGAACCCAGGGAGTCCAACGCTAAGAGTCCACACCTTCAACCTTCACACTCTACTGCCTCTCTAGTCAAATGCAACAAAATCTTGTCTTTGGTCTGCAACAACCGTCACCTCTTTTGCACCATTCTTTTTTACTCTGTCAGCCCATTCTCTTTATTCTTTTGAGACTACCTCTCTTTCCACTAGCATGCCATATACATTCATGTTTTGTGCCTTTGACCAAGACTCTATTTTCACTTGGAAACTCATTTCATCCTTTGTTTATTAAGCAAAGGTCTACTTGTCTTTCTAAGCCCTGCCCAAAGATTGTCACTTCTGAAACTTTTTTATAACCTGCTTGGGTACAATTGATTCTGTATTTATAATCTCATAGCACTTTATATACAATTCAATTATACCCTTTACTACCTTATAGGAATTTATTAGTTTTTCTTCCCTGATCAAACATGAAGTCTGGAGGCCAGGGGATGTGTCTTATTTGACTATAGCTCCAGCACAGTGACTGGCATATGGTCAATGTTCAGTAAGTATTTTTTGCTTTGAATTGAAAGGGGAGCAGTATCTCACTGCTTGCTAGACATGTCCACTTGTTTATCCAAGTTACCTTAAGCTCAGTATGTCTAAAAAGTACTCCTGTTTCCATCATGGTTCAGTGGTTAATGAAGCCGACTAGGAACCATGAGGTTGCAGGTTTGATCCCTGGCCTTGCTCAGTGGGTTAAGGATCCGGCATTGCTGTGAGCTGTGGTGTAGGTCACAGATGCAGCTTGGATCTGGCATTGCTGTGGCTCTGGCACAGGCTGGCAGCTACAGCTCCAATTAGACCTCTAGCCAGGGAACCTACATGTGCTGCAGGTGTGGTCCTAAAAGACCAAAAAAAAAAAAAAAACCACACTCCTCATCTTCCTTCTAAATCCAGCTTCCACCCCTGATTTCCCCTATCTTTACTGTACTTGCTTAGTTCACTTGCCTACTTCTACATCATCCCCCAACCCCACATAAATTCATTACAGTCCCAAAGTCTTGCCCTCCTTTTCTTTCCAATCTTACTAAAGTTCTTCTGGTAAGACAATGAGGCTCTGAGCAGGGAAATGCTAAGTTGAAGCCATATCACCCTCTTGGACTATTACTCTAAATGTTTCATTAATTCATCCCCCTACCGCCAGGGTTTTTCCTTTGCTACCCACACTCATAATCCATCCTATACCCTGAAACCAGGAAAAAGCATCACCATCTTCATCATCAACCATGACTTGATCATCCCTTAGGGCAAGGCATTAGGCTCAGGCCCTGGCCTCAATAAATGTCCAGTCCTGAAGGGTGATAAGGGCTTCAATTTATTAGTTCCTTGGTCAATTTTATGGGGGAAACCCACATACATATAAAACAAACGAGTCAAGGTAGGATTAGTGAAATACCAGTGAGTGATGTAGACTATAATCTATAGATATTGAAGGGAGGAAGAGGAGACAAGATGGCAGAAGAGTAGGGGGACATGCTCGCCCTCTCCCACAAACACAACAAAAAAATCACATCTACAGGATAAACGACTCACACAGAACAGCAACCAATCGCTTGCAGAAGAACCTAAACTCCAATAATGGCAAGAATTTCATGACATTACTAGGTAATACAAGAGAAAAGAGGAGAGTGAGAGAAGGTGAATCCGAGCTGGATGGGCGCTCCTGAAAGGGAACGGTGGAGGAGAAAGGGATCCTGCACCCTGGAAAGTCACCTACTCGGGGGAAAGATCAACCAAAACGGGGGAATCTCCAGATGCAGAGAAGAGTATAGTAGTAAGTCGGAGTTCTGAAAAGCAGATCAAGAACTGAATGGATCACCTGAACTATGGGCACAGTCCCCCAAAATTGAGATGCCTGGGTGGGGGCTGGGCACCGACACCTCGGCTCCAAAGGTTAGTCTGGGAAAGGGCTGGGGGTGGGGTGGAGCAGAGACTGCTTGGGAGGTCTAGAAACCGGTCTGTCAAGTTTGAAGGGGCAGAGACTGCCTGGGAGACTAGAAAGCAGAGTGATGCAGGGGGAGGGAGCAATACTCTAGGGGCAGGGAAGTGGAAAGCCACATCAGAGGGAACCTGGGAGAAGAGCCTGGTCTGTGCCCATGCTGGGGATGGGAGAGAAGAAGGGGTGGGTCCCTATAGAATACTCCCCATGCCACAGCAAGCTTACTGGCCCACTAGCTATCAGAAAGCTGTGCTTCCCAGTGCATCCCCTCCCCCCACCCCTGACACCTCCTCCCCCCACCCCTGACCTGGGGTTGCCTGCCATATGGGAGGGCTGGCCTCAATAATTGCCAGAAGCCTACCACCACAGGGGCTGTCGCTGCACAGGGCTGCTTGCCCTTTGGAGGGGCTACACCCCTGCGGAGCAGCACCAAACACCACCAGCCCCCTAGAAAAGGCCTGCAGCCCAGAAAAGCTAGAACAAGCTTAGCCAGGCCATGAAAAGATCTGCCTAATTCTCAGACAGTCCTTCTGAGTTGGGCTGCCATGGGGAAGAGCCTCTTGGGTTTGCAGTGGCCCAGCTAGCTGCTCCAGGCCTTGGGGGGTGCTGCACTCTTGCAGAACAGCTGCACAGGACTGTCAGCTCTCTGCAGGACCCCATGCAGCCCAGAAAAGCTACAACAAGCTTGGCTGGGCCGTGAAAAGATCTGCCTACATTCTCACAGTCCTTCTGAGTTGGGCTGCCATGGGGAAGAGCCTCCTGGGTTCTCAGTGACCCAGATAGCTGCTCCAGCCCTCGAGGGGTGCTGCACTCCTGAGGAACAGCTTCCCAACACCGCCAACCCCCTGCAAGAACACCACAGCCTAAAAATGCCAGAACAAGCTCTGCATGACCAAGTGAAACCTGCTACCATCGTGGTGTGGACCTCCCAGTCCTGTCTGCCCTCAGGAAGTCCTCCTTTGCTTCAAAGAGACCCTGTTAGCCCCATCAACACTCCAGAAAAGCCACACTGCCTCAAAAAAGACTGACCAACAACGCCAGCCCTCAGGAAACATTCCACGGCAGTGACAAGGCAAACACTGCCTGGTCACAGAGAGTACAACTCCCCCAGGGAAAAGAAAACAACAAGCAAGATGAAGAAGCTGAGAAACCACCCCCAGTCAAACCAACAGGAGATCTCACCTAAAACAGTCAACAATGGAACAGATCTCTGCAGTCTGACAGACCTTGAGTTCAAAAGAGAAACAGTGAAAATACTGAAGGAATTAAGAGAAGATATGAACAGTAATGCAGGTACCCTCAGAAAGGAACTAGAAAATATAAGGAGGAGCCAAGAAAAACTAGAACATTCATTTGCAGAGATACAAACTGAACTAAGGGCAGTAAAAACCAGAATGAATAATGCAGAAGAATGAATCAGTGATGTAGAAGATAGAATAATAGAAATCACCCCATCAGGTCAGCAGACAGAAAATGAAATTAAAAAAAACATAAAAGCAATATAAGAGACCTATGGGATAATATAATGTGGGCCAATCTACGCATAATAGGATTCCAGAAGGAGTAGAAAAAGATAAGGGGATGGAAAATATATTTGAAGAAATTATTGCTGGAAACTTCCCAAATCTAAAGGATACTGAGTTCAAGATACAGGAAGCACAGAGGGCCCCAAATACATTGAACCCAAATAGACCCACAGCAAGACACATTAGAATAAAAATGACAAAAGTTAGTGATAAAGAGAGGATCCTAAAGGCAGCACGACAAAAGCAGAATGTTACCTACAAGGGAACCCCCATAAGATTATCAGCTGATTTCTCTACAGAAACACTACAGGCCAGGAGGGAATTGCAAGAGATATTTAAAGTGCTAAAAGGAAAAAAAATGTGCAACCTAGAATACTCTATCCAGCAAGAATATCATTTAAAATAGAAGAAAAAAGAAAAATTTTTTCCAATAAACAAAAGCTAAAAGAATACAGCAATAAAAAACCCAGGCAAAAAGAAATACTGAAAGGGTTTCTCTAAACCAAAATGAAAGGAAGGAAAGAAAGGGCAGAAAAAAGAAAAAAAAAAAGAGGAGGAAGAACTAGGACTGAGGAAACCACAATCAGAGAGCAGTCACTCAAATAAGCCAGCATACAGATCTAATCATGAACATGTTTCAAACAAAATAAAATTAAAAAGAAAAACAAAGAGACATCAAAATCAAAAAATGTGGGCAAGGGATGTTAGGAAATAAATAGACCCTTTTTGTTTGTTTGTTTGTATGTTTCTCTTCTTAATTTTAATATAGTAATGAAGTGTTTGAACCTCCAGGACCATCAGGCTAAAACACACAATTAGAGGAAGGGGTTAGCATACTTAAAAAACAGGGCAACCACAAGCCAAAACCTAACATTGCATTCGCAAAAAAAAATGAAAAAAAAAAAACACTCAAGCAGATAATAACCGGAGAACATCCAACCAAAAAAAGAAAAAGAAAAAAGGAAGGAAGAATGGAGAACCATAAAATCAATTGGAACATGAGGTTCAAAATGGCAATAAATACTAATCTATCAATTATCACTTTAAATGTCAATGGACTGAATGCTCCAATCAAAAGACACGGAGTGCCTGAGTGGACAAAAAGGAAAAAACCTTCAATATGCTGCCTACAAGAAACTCACCTTAGGACAAAGGATACATATAGATTGAAAGTGAAAGGGTGGGGAAAAATATTTCATGCCAGTAGACATGACAGAAAAGCAGGAGTCGCAACGCTCATATCAGACAAAATAGACTTTAAAACAAAAGACATAAAGAAAGACAAAGAAGGACACTACTTAATGATTAAGCGATCCATCCATGGAGAGGATGTTACTATCATCAACATATATGCCCCAAATATAGGAGCACCCAGATACATATAGCAAATATTAACAGACATAAAGGGAGATATTGATGGGAATACAATCATAGTAGGAGACTTTAATACACCCCTCACATCAATGGACACATCCTCTAGACAGAAAACCAATAAAGCAACAGAGATCCTAAAGGAAACAATAGAAAAGTTAGACTTCATTGATATCTTCAGGACACTACATCCAAAAAAATCAGAATACACATTCTTCTCAAATGCACATGGAACATTCTCAAGAATCGACCACATATTGGTACACAAAGCTAACCTCAATAAATATAGGAGCATAGAAATTATCTCAAGTATCTTCTCTGACCACAATGCCATGAAATTAGAAATCAACCTTGGGAAAAGGAAAGAGAAAAAACCTACTCCATGGAGACTAAACAACATGCTACTAAAAAACCAATGGGTCAATGAGGAAATCAAGAAGGAAATTAAAAACTACCTTGAAACAAATGACAATGAAGACACAACCTCTCAAAATCTACGGGATGCTGTGAAAGCAGTGCTCAGAGGGAAATTTATACTAATACAGGCCTTTCTCAAAAAAGAAGCAAGATCCCAAATTGACAACTTAAGCCTCCACCTAAAAGAACTAGAAAAAGAACAAAAAAGTCCTAAAGTCAGCAGAAGGAAGGAAATTATGAAGATCAAAGAAGACATCAATAAAATAGAGATTCAAAAAACAATAGAGAATATTAATAAAACCAAGAGCTGGTTCTTTGGAAAGGTCAACAAAATTGACAAACCCCTGGCCAGACTCACTAAAAAGAGGAGAGAAAGAACCCAAATAAACAAAATTAGAGATGAAAAAGGAGAAATCACAATGGATACTGCAGAAATACAAAAAACCTTAAGAGAATACTATGAACAACTATATGGCAACAAATTTGACAATCTGGAAGACATGGACAACTTTATAGAATCTTACAGCCTGCCAAAACTGAATCAAGAAGAAACAGACCAACCGAACAGACCCATCACTAGAAATGAAATTGAATATGTTATAAAAACACTCCCTACAAATAAAAGTCCAGGACCAGATGGCTTCACAGGCGAATTCTATCAAACATATAAAGAGGAACTAGTGGCCAGCATCCTCCTTAAACTTTTTCAAAAGGTTGAAGAAGAAGGAACACTCCCAAAGACATTCAATGATGCCACCATCACCCTAATTCCAAAGCCAGACAGAGATACTACCAAAAAAGAAAACTATTGGCCAATATCTTTGATGAATATAGATGCAAAAATTCTCAACAAAATTTTAGCCAACCGAATCCAACAACATATCAAAAATATCATACACCATGACCAGGTGGGGTTCGTCCCAGGTTCACAAGGATGGTTCAACATATGCAAATCAATCAACGTCATACACCACATTAACAAAAGAAAAGTCAAAAATCATATGATCATCTCAATAGATGCAGAAAAAGCATTTGACAAAGTCAAACACCCATTCATGATCAAAGCTCTCGCCAAAGTGGGTACAGAGGGAACATTCCTGAACATAATCAAAGCCATTTATGATAAACCCACAGAAAATATAATCCTCAATGGGGAAAAACTGAAAGCCTTCTCTCTCAAATCTGGAAGAAGACAGGGATGCCCACTCTCACTACTGCTCTTCAACATCGTTTTGGAAGTCCTAGCCACAGCAATTAGACAAACAAAAGAAAGAAAAGGCATCCATATAGGAAGAGAAGTGGTAAAAAGTCACTGTATGCAGATGACATGATACTATACATAGAAAACCCTAAGGACTCAACCCAAAAACTACTTGAACTGATCAACAAATTCAGCAAAGTAGCAGGATATAAGATTAACATTCAGAAATCAGTCATATTTCTGTATACTAACAATGAAATATAAGAAAATGAATACGGAAATACAATACCTTTTAAAATTGCACCCCACAAAATCAAATACCTCGGAATACACCTGACCAAGGAGGTAAAGGACCTATATGCAAGAACTATAAAACTTTAATCAAAGAAATCAAAGAAGATGTAAAGAAATGGAAAGATATTCCATGTTCCTGGATTGGAAAAATCAATATTGTAAAAATGGCCATACGACCCAAAGCAATCTATAGATTCAATGCAATCCCTATCAAAGTACCCATGACATTTTTCGCAGAACTAGAACAAACAATCCAAACATTTATATGGAACCACAAAAGACCCAGAATCGCCAAAGCAATCCTGAGAAACAAAAACCAAACAGAGGGCATAACTCTCCCAGATTTCAAGAAATACTACAAAGCCACAGTCATCAAAACAGTGTGGTACTGGTACCAAAACAGACAGACAGACCAATGGAACAGAATAGAGAATCCGGAAATAAACCCTGACACCTATGGTCAATTAATCTTTGACAAGGGAGGCAAGAACATCAAATGGGAAAAAGAAAGCCTATTCAGCAAGCATTGCTGGGAAACCTGGACAGCTGCATGCAAAGCAATGAAAGTAGAACACACCCTCACACCATGCACAAAATTAAACTCAAAATGTCTGAAAGCCATAAATATAAGACAGGACAGCATCAAACTCCTAGAAGAGAATGTAGGCAAAACATTCTGACATCAACAACACGAATATTTTCTCAGGTCAGTCTCCCAAAGCAATAGAAATTAGAGGAAAAATAAACCCATGGGACCTAATCAAACTGAAAAGCTTTTGCACAGCAAAGGGAACCAAAAAGAAAACAAAAAGACAACTTACAGAATGGGAGAAAATGGTTTCAAACCATGCAATGGACAAGGGCTTAGTCTCTAGGATATACAAGCAACTTATACAATTCAACAGCAAAAAAAAACAACCACTCAATGGAAAAATGGGCAAAAGACCTTAAAACACATGAAAAATGCTCAACATCCCTGATTATTAGAGAAATGCAAATCAAAATTACCATGAGATACCACCGCACACCAGTCAGAATGGCCATCATTAATAAGTCCACAAATAACAAGTGCTGGAGGGGCTGAGGAGAAGAGGAAACCCTCCTGCACTGTTGGTGTGAATGTAAGCTGGTACAGCCACTATGGAGAACAGTTTGGAGATGCCTTAGAAGTCTATACATTTGGAGTTCCCATCGTGGTTCCGTGGTTAACGAATCCGACTAGGAACCATGAGGTTGCGGGTTTGGTCCCTGGCTTTGCTCAGTGGGTTAACGATCGGCGTTGGGGTGAGCTGTGGTGTAGGTTGCAGACGCGGCTTGGATCCCACGTTGCTGTGGCTCTGGCATAGGCTGGTGGTTACAGCTCCAATTCGACCCCTAGCCTGGGAACCTCCATATGCTGCAGGAGCAGCCCAAGAAATAGCAAAAGGACAAAAAAAAAAAAAAAAGAAATCTATATAGTACTTCCATATGACCCCGCAGTCCCACTCTTGGGCATATATCCAGACAAAACTTTCCTTCAAAAAGACACATGCACCGCATGTTCATTGCAGCACTATTCACAATAGCCAGGACATGGAAACAACCCAAATGTCCATGACAGATGATTGGATTAGGAATATGTAGTATATATACATAATGTAATATCACTCAGCCACAAAAAAGAGTTGCATAGTGCTATTTGCAGCAACACGGATGGAACTAGAGACACTCATACTGAGTGAAATGAGCCAGAAAGACAAAGACAAATACCATATGATATCACTTATAACTGGAATCTAATATATAGCACAAATGAACATTTCCACAGAAAAGAAAATCATAGACTTGGAAAATAGACTTGTGGCTGCCTGATGGGAGAGGGAGGGAGTGGGAGGGATTGGGAACTTGGGGTTAATGGATGCAAACTCTTGCTCTTGGAATGGATTTACAAAGAGATCCTGCTGTGTAGCATTGAGAATTATGTCTACATAGTTATATCACAACACAGCAGTGGGAGGAGAAATTGTGTGTACATGTATGTGTAACTTGGTCCCCATGCTGTACAGCAGAAAAAATGAAAAGAAAATGAAGAGTGATTATCTATATTAGTGCAAGAACTGTGTTACATATGTTCATATATTTTAGTCTACTAGATACAAAAACTCAGGGTTGTAATCTCATTTTACTAGTATGCAAATTATGACCCTGTGTGGTGACTGCCACTTATTTAAGGTATTACACCTAGATTTATGAATATATAATTTATTGGTTCTGAAATATCTTTTACTATAAAAGTGATATGTTTTCTAAAAGAAGAATTTTATAGACATTTTAAGTAACATAGAACTGTTTCTGCATATACATTAATGATAAGGGTTATGTGAAACCCAGTGTCATAAACCTTTTTGGCTTTCATGATATATAAACTGAGGATATTAAGCAGGATGAGACATTTATAATCATCATGTTAGAGGTAAAAAGCCTCTCATGTCTGAAATTAACATCTGCAAAAGAACTGATGTATCTAAAGAGATGGAAAAGCACTTTCCATGTTTGAGGAATCAAACTGGCAGCAGAGACAATCTAAATCATTAACCCCCTGTGCCACAGCAGGAACTTCCAGAATTTCCCTATTTCAATGTTACCAAAATATTCTCCCATGTTTTTTCAACACTTAAAATTTAACTATTTTTGTTGTTTTATAGTGGGAGAAAAAACTGTAATTGTAATGTATACATGTAAGGATAACCTGACCCCCTTGCTGTACAGTGGGAAAATAAAATTTAATAAAAAAAAAAAAAAAAAAAATTTAACTATTTTTGTTGTTTTATATTTAAATTTTTGAACCATCTACACTTTAATGTAAAGAGTTAAGTGGGGATTGAATTTTAATCATTTTTGAAGATGGCCATTTTTATAGATGAGTAATTATTTTTCCTCATTAGTTGATATCCCAACTTTGTATTCTAAAATATAGTCTATGTTTGGATAAAAATCATGTCTCTATTAACTCCCAGTGTTTTCTTTTTTACTCTTTACTCTTTTATTGTTTAACATGAAATATGATCAATTTTGATTTAAAATACATATTGAGGCATTCCCACTGTGGCTCAGCAGTAAGGATCTGGCATTGCCATGAACAGTGGTGTAAGTTGTAGTTATGGCTTGGATTCCATGTTGCTGTGTCTGTGGCATAGGCTGGCAATTTCAGTTCCTTTTTGACCCTTAGCCCAGGAACTTCCACAGGTGTGGCCCTAAAAAATATATATAATAGGCATTGATATCTCATAGGTCTAGGTCTCCTTTATTACTTTACATTATCAGAACTCTGTTTATTCTTGCACATTTATATTTAAAAATTTGTTTTCAATAAGCTAGTCTTGTAAAAAAATACACATACTATTTTTGATAAGATTGATTGAGAAAAAATTTGTATCTTTAGATAATTGTGAATTCTTATCCACAAACTGGGTAGCTATTTCCACTTAACACTTCTTCTTTTACATTCATAAAGAACTAGCATATTTCATTGAAATTTTAATTTTTTAATTTTTTTGGCTGATATTTTAAGTAGTTTCTTGTCTTCTGTTAAATTTTCCAGTTGTCTGATATTTCAATGTAAGAGTTCTTTGTTTCTCAGTTTTACTCAAAACACAATCTTCACAGTATACTATTCATCATTTTTCATGAAAGTTCTGCAGGAATTGATAAATACATATATAGTGTAATCAACATGTTAATCAATATTCAAAATGTTTCACCACCAAAACTATTTCCTCATGCCTCCTTGTAGCATCTCCTGTCTATACCTTGGAAAACAGTGGTCTTGGAAAACACTGACTCATTTCCATTCCTACAGTTTTGTCTTTTCATCCTCCAGCTTTATTGAAGTATAATTGAGAAATTAGAACTGTATATATTTGGAGTTCCTTCTGTGGCATAATTGATTATGAATCTGACTGCAGTTGCTTGGATTGCTGTAGAGGCACAGATTCCATCCCAGGCCTGGCGCAGTGGGTTAAAGATTCTGGCCTTGCCATAGCTGTGGCATAGGTCTCAGCTAGGGCTTGGATTCAGTACCTGGCTAGGGAACTTCCATATGATGTGGGTGTGGCCACTAAAATAATTTTATGTATATAAGTTGTATAATTTTACAGACATATATACTGTGAAATGATTACCACAACCAAGCTAAATCATACATCCCTCAACTCAGGTGAATACCTAGCATTTTATTCATTTTCTTCCACTGCAAATGGGATTATTTACAAACTTAACATGAAATTGCTTATAAATGGTTCATAGTTGATGTATATAAATGAAAATCATTTTTTGTTAATTTTCTGTCTCATAGCTTTGTTGAATTTGCTTATTGTTTCTAAGAATTTTTGGTGCTTTTTTTTTGCATTTACTATATGTAAGATCACACCCAGTATTTTGTCTTTTAAATCTGGCTTCTTGTTCCTAGTATGATGCATTTGAAATTTATACATATTATTTATTTACCAGTAGTCCATTTCACTGCTAAGTAGTATTCTAAACTTTATCACATGTTTATTTTTTCTCTATTGAGATATTTTGATTGTTTCTAGCTATTTGAAATTGTGAATAAAACTTCTATAAATATTCATGTATAGGTTTTTGTAAAACCAAGGAAACAAACAAATAATGTGAAATAATTATTTTCAAGACACTGGACTTCATAAGCAATTATCAGTGACCACTGAGCAATGGGAAAAAGTTGGGCTCTAGGATTTTTCTAGTTTATTACCTTCAAAATGTTTCTATGTTTTGGCACAGAGAGAGATACTCAGAAGATTCTGGTAGACTTCCTGAGTTGAGGAGATGATGTTGATTGAGGAGACCAGTGCACCAAGACAGCTAGAATTCTGATGTTATTTTAATTGCATATGATATACTTGGAGGACAGAAAGAGAGATTCAGAGAGATTGAGGGAGGGAATGTTGGGCATCTGGAGATGATCCCCATCAATTCATGGATTTGAGGAAACTACCAGAGGCTGGGGAAGATTTACCCAGATGGATTAGTTAGAAAGGTCCTTGGTGCTCACACTGGACCAGGAATAGTGCCTATTCTCACCAGGTAGAAAACTGTGTGGTTCACAGGGTCAGTGCAGTAGGCTAAATACTAGAAAGATTTTGGATCAGTAGTGGTACGTAATTAGCCCCTGACGAAACACTGTTCCAGACTTGCCTCATATACCATAAGAAGAAAAAAAAAATCTAAAAATAAAACATCCAAAAAATCAAACTATTTTGTTTAGAATTTTGTGTTTATGTTGATGTGACATATCAATTTGATTATTTTTGTTTTGATGCCCTTATTTCATTCTATATAAGGGTTATGATGCATACATAAAATGAGTCAGGGAGTATAATAATTTCCTCCCATCTCTAATATTATTTAGGTAGGATTGGTACTATTCCTTGTTTAATTTTTGTATAGAATTCATTAGTAAAGCTATATGGGAATAGAATTCTGTTTGGGAAGGGAAGGATTCCCAATAATTAATTGTATTGTGTAGTAGATTATTCTAGTTTTACATTATTTTATTAGTGTGTTTATTTAGAAGGTTGGGTTTTTCGGAGCAGTGACAATTCATTTAGTTGGCAAGTATACTGTCATAAATTAATTTATCATAGCCTTTATTATATTTCTAAGATCTGTAGGATCTGCAGTGATGACATTCTCTTGATTCCTGATTCTGATAATTTATTTTTTCTCTATTTTTCTAAATCCATTTTGCTAGGAGCTTTTAAATTTTCATTGAACCAATTCCTGGATTCATAGGTTTCCATATGATTCATATGTTGCTTTTAAAGCTGGATAATAAAACATATGAATCCAGGAATTGGTTCAATGAAAATTTAATATGTATATATAGTCTTTTTAGGTCCACACCTGTGGCATAAGGAAGTTCCTGGGTGGGAGACAAATTGGAGCTGTAGCTGCCACAGCTATAGCAATGCCAGATCCAGGCTGCGTCTGTGACTCACACTACAGGTCACAATGATGCTGGATCCTTAACTCACTGAGTGAGGCCAGAGATCAAACCCATGTCCTCATGGATACTAGTTTGGTTCATTACTGCTGAGCCACAATAGGAACTCCTCAATCAATATTTATTTCAGTGATTTCTTACTTCTATATCCTATTTCTATGCTATAATGCTTTCTATCCTTATTTTACTTTTATTTTTCTTGCTTTTTGACATGAAAGCTTGGTCATTTCTTAAAATATTTCTTGTTTTCTAATACTTGCTTTTAAAGCTGGAAATGTCTCTCTAACCACTCCTTTAGCTGTACTTAGTTAATTTACATATGAAACTATGTAGCACATTATATGTAGTTTATGTATATAATTCATAGATTTTTAAATATATATTACATGCATATACCATTATATTTCTCTTGAAAATTTATTTTTCAAAATGTTCATGGGTAAATTAGACTTGTGTTGCTTAATTTGTAAATAGTGAGAAAACATTAAAATTTTGTTATCAGTTTCTAGTTGAATAACATTTTAATGTTATATATATAACATATTTCATATGTAAGCGTATATATATATATATATACACATCTCTCTATCCCTATAGATAGATAGATATAGTCTGTATGATTAAAGCACTTTGAAATTTATTGCAACATCTTTTGTGACCTAGTGTATTTTTTTTTTGGTGAATCCTCCATGAGCAGCACTTTGAGATAAATAGAACAGTCCCACAAATGTTTCTCTATTTCACTCTCACATAAACACAAATTCTATCAACTTGCCTGTTTGAAACTCTGTGATAAATTATATGATGAACTATCTACATTAGAAACAAGTTTTAAATGATTTGTTCTGAAATTAACATTCATCATCTTCTGGAAATCAGGTCAGATGTCATCTACAAAGACAAATCTTTTTTTTTTTTTTTTTTTTCCCACTGTACAGCAAGGGGGTCAGGTTATCCTTACATGTATACATTACAATTACAGTTTTTCCCCCACGCTTTCTTCTGTTGCAACATGAGTATCTAGACATAGTTCTCAATGCTATTCAGCAGGATCTCCTTGTAAATTTATTCTAAGTTGTGTCTGATAAGCCCAAGCTCCCGATCCCTCCCACTCCCTCCCCCTCCCATCAGGCAACCACAAGTCTCTTCTCCAAATCTTAAACAGTTTTGCCTATTTTGAAGGTAATGATTTAAACAAGAGCTTTTTTACATATTTCATTTATGCCCAGACTGAGCTTTTCCCTTTTGGTGATTTGGCTTCTATTTATTCTTTTAAGATTTCCCTCCAGAGCATAGGGTTCTGTAAGTCCTGTTCTACAAGGTGATTTATCATGGTGGCATCTCTGGAGATAAAGACTCTGCCCTCCAAATTATGACTAAGGTCCCTAAGAATTTAATTAGATAAGAATCACCCTTGGAGATGCCCCAAGTGAATAACTCAATAACATGAGCTGCAGTTAGCTGTAGATAAAGTGTTTTGCGGTCTTTTGCCCTTATCTCAGAGAGTATTTGCCTGTGCCAGTAACGACTTGACTGGCTTTTTCACAAATTAAAATGATTGACTCAAAACAATAGAGTATGTATACAAAATTATTCTTCATCCTCCAAGAAACCCAAAGTTCAACAATATGTAATGAAGACCAAATAGTATAACTGGTTGAGAATCAAAATGTGGCAAAGGCTATTTCAATATTTTGATTTTATTGGTAAAACACGAATAGCATTTTTTATCTAAAAAATTCATCCAAAATTTACAATTTTCCCTCTAATCAAAATGTTGATTGAACATTTGTTTGTTAATAGGATAAATTCTGCTAGCCATGAATATTCTTAATCTCTGTTCACAATCAAGATTCAAATTTCTTCACATAAAAGGACATTCATATTCATTTTTAAAATTCTCAAAAATTTGAAAGGTCATATTTTTCTGAAAGAATGACATAAATCAGATTTGCTGCAAGCATGGAAACAGTTCAAGGTCCAGTGATGGTGCATATATCCATCCCTTTATTGATTTTGAGATGGCATCTGTGCATGAAGGACAAAGGAGAAGCCGCCACCACCAAGAATGTGGCTTGAATATCTGTCTCCTTATGTAGATAACCCAGGAACTATATATATACACAAGATTCTGAACTAGGCTTTACATTTTGCAGGAGTTCATTGGTGATTTGAGAGTTTATCCTTTTAAATGTTCCTCTATCTGACCCTCATGATCAGCCAAGTTAGTTTGTGATTGCTAAGGTATGTGGAAGTCAATTCTATGATGTAGTACTCTCTTTGAATATTTTCATATTTAAAGATCCAGAATAAATTTACCTTCTCTAACATCAGGTACTTAGAAACTAATTTCAAGTGTAACGATTTGGGGATATTTTAACTGGCAGATGTTTCTAAATATCATGATATTTTCAATTGATATGTTCTCTAAGAATTTCTTGTTAATCTTTTAAAATCTAGAACGTGATGTGACATCTATAGCACTTGACTGACTGACTTTCTAATTCTGTAGTAACCAGGCCATTACTACAATTCTTATTTTAGGAGTTCCTTCGTGGCACAGTGGTTAACAAATCCGACTAGGAACCATGAGGTTGCAGGTTCAGTCCCTGCCCTTGCTCAGTGGGTTAACGATCTGGCGTTGCCGTGAGCTGTGGTGTAGGTTGCAGACGCGGCTCAGATCGTGCGTTGCTCTGGCTCTGGTGTAGGCCGGTGGCTACAGCTCCAATTGGACCCCTAGCCTGGGAATCTCCACATGCTGCAGGAGTGGCCCAAGAAATAGCAAAAAGACAAAAAACAAACAAAACAAAATAAAAACAAAAACAAAACAAAAAAAAAACCCCAATTCTTATTTTTTTTGTTCACACCTGAGTATCAGCATCCTATTATGTTTCTTGGCAATTTAGATGTTTTTTTCCTTTAATTGTTTTGTTTAAATGTTTTATATATTTATATATATATATATATATAATTGGGGCCACAGCATGGGGTGAATTGGAGCTACATCTGCCAGCCTACACCACAACCACAGCAACGTGGAATCTAAGCCACCTCTGCAACCTACACCACTTAGGCCAGGGACCAAACCCAAATCCTCATGGATTCTAGTTGGGTTTGTTACCACTGAACCACAACAGGAACACCCTATATTTTATTTATATTTTTAATTTGTTATTTGCTTAGTGGTCTTCATCTACTTTAGATATTAACTCTATTTAAACACTCTACAGTGTAAATCTTTTCCCCAAACTACTTTTGTGTATTGACAATGTAGTATCTATTCCTAAATCCTTAAGAAGTTTTGAAATTTCCAAAGATACCTATGTGGGATTTCATTGATTGATTAAGAAGACTCTTCTACCCCTCAAACGTAGCACATCATCTCCTTTATTAACTGGGAAAGTAAGTATGAAGGAAATCCTGCTTTAATCTTTTTATTAAAGATTTAATGAATTTTTTGTATAAAGTATTAGCAATATGTACAATTTAATTAGCTTCCAGGTGGCAATCTAGTTGTGGAAACTCATTTATTTAATAATGTGTCCTTGGAGTTCCCGTCATGGCACAGTGGAAATGAATCTGACTAGGAACCATGAAGTTGTGGGTTTGATCCCTGGCCTAGCTCAGAGGATAAAGGATCCAACATTGCTGTGAGCTGTGGTGTAGGTTGCATATGCGGCTTGGATCTGGTGTTGCTGTGGCTGTGGCATAGACCAGCAGTTACAGCTCTGATTAGACTCCTAGCCTGGGAACCTCCATATGTCATGGGTGCAGCCCTTAAAAAAAAAAAAAGACAAAAAGACTAATAATGTGTCCTTTTCCCACATATGTATCTAATTACTTGCCTTTCCATTAAAGTGTAAGATTTTTGAGGTTGGGATCATGTTTTGAGCAGCTTTGTATTATAATATCTGAATGTACTGGAATGTGATAAACCACAATTCCTATTGCTTGAATGAATAAACAAATCAACCTAAGCTTTCAGGAAGTCACTGGCAATGATTACATTTATACATAAGTTTGTACTGATCTCTGAAATAAAACATAGAGAAGAAACTATGGAACAAAGGAACAATGTAAATGAGTTTGTCCTCTTGGGGCCCACCCAGAGCACCCAGGGTCAGAAAATATTGTTTGTCCTGTTCTTGCTCATCTACATTGTGACAATGGTGGGCAACATACTCATTGTCATGACTGTGAGGATCAGCCCAACTCTGGATGCTCCTATGCACTACTTTCTTGGATACTTATCTTTTATGGGTGCTGTTTTTCTACTACAGTCACACCAAATGTGATTATAGACTTACTCTATGAGAAGAGAACCATTTCCTTCCCAGCTTGCATGACCCAGCTTTTTATAGGACACTTATTTGGTGGTGCTGAGACAATACTTCTGGTGGTCATGGCCTATGATCACTATGTGGCCATCTGCAAACCCTTGCATTATTTGACAATCATGAATCAGTGGGTGTGTGTTCTGCTGCTGCTGTTGGCCTGGGTTGGTGGGTTTCTACATGCTGTAGTCCAGCTTCTCTTTGTTTACAACCTTCCCTTCTGTGGTCCCAATGGCACTGACCACTTCATCGGTGACATGTACCCCTTGTTAGAACTTGCCTGCACTGACACCTACATCATTGGCCTCACTGAGGTTGTCAATGATGGGGCAATCTGTGTAGTCAACTTTATGCTCTTATTCATCTCTTATGGGGTCATTTCTGCACTCCCTGAAGAATCTCAGTCAAAAAAGGAGGCACAAGGCTTTATCCACCTGTGGCTCTCACATTATTGTTGTGGTCCTGTACTTTGTGCCCTGTATTTTTATGTATGTGAAATCTCCTTCTACCTTGCCCAGTGATAAATCCTTGACTGTGTTTTACACTATTGTCACTCCTATGTTGAACCCTTTAATTTATACTCTGAGAAATGGAGAGATGAAAAATGCCATGAAGAAGCTCTGGACCAGCAAAAGATAATGAAGCAGTAGGGACATACATCACCTATTTTCAAAGAAGAATTGCTATTTCCAGGAAGGCTATGCGTGATTATTTAACTGCAGTAAATTTCTTCTCATGTTTAATAAGGTGAACATAATGAAGACATTTATTGTGTGAATACTTCCAATGATCAAAACATACTTTTAAGATGTTCATAATTTCCTAGTTCAAAGTATGTATTTTATTTGAAAAAAATTTTAAGGTTTTCACAATTTCTTATGAAAATATGTACAGTTTTGTGTGTAAATGTCTATGTTGAGGTACTAATTTTGTTTCATGTGATAAGGCATGTTATGGAGTTATTACTGTAAATTTTTTAGTGGAAGTTTTTCTCATGTTTCTCTCTTAAATAATGTAATAGTTTCAGAATTAATAGGTTTATTACAGATATTAGAAAAATAAAATAAGAAATAAGACATAAAATCTTGGTTTACACCTCCCTGCACTGAGAGCCCACCCATACTAATATGTGAAACATAGATGTTATTTTTGTACCTGGAGGCATCCAGCATTTTCTGGGAGGGCATGCCCAGAAGTTCAATCATACAGGGAAGCTGGTCCACTTCATCCTCCCCAGGCAAGAGGGAATAACAAGTCAGGAGCTCCACTAGGATACAGCTCAGGCTCTACATAGATGGACATGCTATACTTGGCATCGAGGATCACTTGCAGGCCTGGTAAAAATGGGACTGGATGTACATGTTGACCTGCTGATGTTGGTAACAACTGGAGCCAAAATCAACCACTTTGATCTTACTTCAACCCTGCTGCTTTAATAAAATGTTCTCAGGCTTCAGGTCACAGTGAATTATCCTGTTTTTGTGCAGAGTGTCCAGGCACTGCAGGATGAAGTAGGCAAACTTGCCAACCAAAGGCAGGCTGAAGCCCTGAAACTTTTTCTTCTTAATGAGCGCCTAGAGGTTCATGATCAGCAGCTCTATTGTCATGCAGATGTGGCTGTGGAAGGTGAAGGTCTCTAGCATGTGTATGATGTTCATGGTATTGTCCTTGTCCTGCTTCTGCAGGTAATCCAGGATGTGGAACTCCTCAGCTGCCTCCTGGTGGAAGTGCTTCTAGTTCCACACCATCTTCAGGGCCACATGCTGGTGGAGTTTGTGGTGGTAAGAGTGACCACCTGCCCAAAGCTCCCCTTCCCAATGACCTTGAGCACCTCATACCTGTAAGCCGTAGGATTGTGGGGCACCTGCACATAACATCCCTGGTCATCATCATAGCTACTATTGTTGGGCCTGCCTTGGTGCTTCTTTGCCTTGGACCAAAGAAATATATTTCAGGGTAGCAGAAAATCTCATGGTGTTCAAAGCTGATTAGTTTTTGCATATACTGCTTTGTTGCTTGCTTGGGTGCCACAGGGGTGGCTTTCATTTTCCCTATGCATTCCAGAGACTTCAGAGAGGTAGAGCTCCCCTGCCATCTGCAAATGTCTCCAGCTGCCACTCTGACACCACCAGCAGCCTTGTTTTGCTTACTGTTGTAAGCCCATTTTGTTGTGGCCTGAGCACCATCTGCCTTCTGCTCTTAGCCTCAAACAGCTGCTGAACATGGATCTGTCTGGGGCTGTGGCTGCCCAAGTATAGGTGATCATTCATTGTGTGTTTACTGTGGGCCAGCCGTGGGCTGTGTCAGCAGTGTTGCTGGTCAGGAGAGGTGTCAGGGCAATGGGGGAGGGTGGGCTGTTCCCCACTCCATGTGGCCCCTGCGCCAAGCCCTTGGGAAGCCTGAAACTGATGCACTGTCCCCTCTTCTGCCTGGCAGCTGTGCAAGAGATGAAACAAAAGAGGGTCAAGGGGAAGAAAGTCACCCAGACCTATGGCCTTGCCCCACCTCTCTGGGCTGTGGAGCCAGCTCTCCCCAGGGCAGAGCCAGGATGGTAAACTCTGGCTTCCAGGGAGCAGTGGGTAGGTGGACCCACAGACAGGGCTCTGGAAGCTTCAAAGTTAAGTGGGGCCCCTAGTGCAGGTAAGTTCATGACCCCACAGGGAAGCTGGGCAGGATCTAGGCCAGGCCAGTGGCACACTTTGCTGACCTCTGCAGGCCCGGAGGGGCAGCTGGATTGCCAGCCTGGGCACCACCACCTAGCCCAGCCTGGGGTAGAGGAGGCCTGGGAGGGCTCCCACCAGGAAAGCTCAGAGGAGCCCCTGCCCACATGCAAAAATAAGCAGAGCCCAGGCGAGGGCGAGCAATCCTCCCCAGGGTCCCTGTAGCTGCCCCACTGGTGGTGCATACTTTGTTCAAGGTTCTGTGGGCAGCATGGCCCTGTGCCACAGGGACTGGCCTGGGGCTGGTATGGGTCTCTGGGGTGGGCTCCCATGGGGGGTTAGGGTCCAGGCTTCCTTACTGATCAGATATCCACCCAGAGCAGCAGTGGAAAGTTTCCTGGTTAACATGGCCACTGGAGAGGAAAATGCATCTCAGGGGCATCATCTCTGCTGCTGCTGCTGCTGCTGCTACTTCTCTGTGGTGCCACCATGGCCACCCCCAGGTGGCTCCTCTAGAAGATCTCCAGCACCCTGACACCCAGCATTAGCTACAGCCAGCCACATACAGTCATCTCCATCCCCTCAACCCAACCTCAGCTGGGGGCCCTACATTCTCCTTGCCACTGCATGTTCTTCTTCTTGCTCAGGTGGCACCACCTGGCCCATTCACATGCCTCACCCTCCCTGGCATGCTGTAGGCCTTGCTCACATAGTGCATGAGGGAGTGGGCTGCACTGCCTTGCTGACTTGCTCAAGAGCCTCCTCCCAGGCCACACCTGATTTCATTTTCTTAAACTTACTGAGACTAGATTTGTAGCCCAGAATGTGATCTATCATAGAGGAGGTTCCATATGCTCTTGAGAACAATGCCCATTCTTCCGCTTTTAGATGGAATGTTTTATAAATGTCTGCTAAGCCCATTTGGTCTAATGCATTATATAGTGTCCATGGGTCCTTATTGATTTTCTCTCTTCATGACCTGTGCATTGCTTTAAGTGTGATGTGAAAATCCCACACTATTTTTGTATAATTGATGATTTCTTCTTTTAGAGCTGATAACATTTGCCTTATACATTGTGGTCCTATGTTGAGTGCTTATTATTTACAATTGTTATATCTTCTTGGATTGATCCTTTAATCATTATATAATTACCTACTTTGTCTCTTGTAGCCACCTTTGTTTTAAAGTCTACATGATCAGAGCATTGCTACCGCAGCTTTTCTTTTGCATGGAATGTCATACTTCGCCACCTGACTTTCACTTAATGCTCATTTAAATTAGAGTGAGTAATGCAAAACAAGCATTTTTTTTCTTTTTTTCTTTTTTAGTTAAGGATAGCATCTGTCTGATACCTTACAATTAAGGTAAAAGAGCTCCTTGAGAAGTGCTTCCAAATCTTTTTCTGAACTCTGGTAGTGCCAGAAGACGAAGAACTGTTCTATTTTTATTTCTACTTTATCACTAGCCACAATTATTAAGCAGTATGTATTCCATAAAAAAACAGTAAATATATGAATAACTCTCTTTTGTATCCACGACTTCACTCTAGCCAGAAGCCTCCTGGTCTTTTGTTTCTCCTTCTCTTCCTGCTTGCAAGGTAGAAACATGGACATTCTAAAATTCTGTAAGGGGGGTTCCCGTCGTGGTGCAGTGCTTAACGAATCTGACTAGGAACCATGAGGTTGCGGGTTCGGTCCCTGCCCTTGCTCAGTGGGTTAACGATCCGGCGTTGCCGTGAGCTGTGGTGTAGGTTGCAGACGCGGCTCGGATCCCGCGTTGCTGTGGTTCTGGCGTAGGCTAGTGGCTACAGCTCCGATTCGACCCCTAGCCTGGGAACCTCCATATGCCGCGGGAGCGGCCCAAAGAAATAGCAAAAAAAAAAAAAGAAAAAGACAAAAAAATAAAAAAATAAAATTCTGTAGGAATAAACAACTCTCTATGAGATAAATTAAACCCATATTATAAGATTCTAATCCCAACTCTAGTGAACATTGGGAGTGTGTGACTAGGCAAAATACTCATAAATATAATATGCCTATGCCATGAGTTTCCAAAATGTGAATCCATTTTTTGCAATTTAAAGGCCAAAGTGCTACATTCCCCACCCCCTTAAGTAACTGGATGGAGACATATTTATATGGGTTCCAACAACCAGGAGGATTTGTGCAAATTTTTGCATGAATATTAGTTATTGGAAGCAAGTAGTTCTGAGACTCTGAGTGCTTCTGGGATTAGGAATGTGGTGACACCTTTGCAGTTTAGCCAGTGGTGACATGGTTGGCATCAACAGAACAGCATCCCCTTGAGCAAAACTGGCCTGTCAGGTGTGCTTCTGCAACTTGTTAATTGTAGCTCAAATTAGAATCTGTGACCCCAAATCTCCAAAGATTCTTCAAGCCAGTTAATTGAATACACTAAGTCCTTCCTACTTTAACTGGATAGACATGATTCAATATCTTCAGATGAGAATCTTCACATGTATCAGACATAAAATCCTGCTTTTCAATTTATAACCAAGAATGCAATGCCAACCATGTCAGAAGCATTATGGTTAACAAGGGCCTTTTTTTTTTTTTTTACAAAAGCAATTACTACTAATAGGGTTAAGTAGAGATGATGGTTGCTCATTAAGTAAATACTGATGAAGCATTTATTCTGGGCCATGTTTTCTTCTACTGTCAGGATAATTGATGTTGAACAAAACACATACTCTATACTCCTTCTGAATAACTTCCTATATTTTGAGTCTTTACATACACTTCTTGCATGCTGTAGAGAACCAGTGTTCACAGAAAAATGATTTTTGACCCCTCGGAGTGTTTTTGTCAGGGAATTTAGACTCACAGCTATAATACATCAAGTTTTTGGAAGTACAGAGATAATGTGGAGCAGAGAACAAAAAATAGAGATCCAAGTTTTGTCAAGAAGATAAGGAATTAGTCCAATAGCAATAATACTTAAGAGGCCAGTGAACTTCAGTGTTCTTCTCATCTGGCAAAGAGAAATTATACATAATTATACCTGGAGTTCCCATCATGGCTGAGCAGTAACAAAACTGACTAGTATCCATGAGGACTCAGGTTCAAGCCCTGGCCTCACTCTGTGGGTTAAGGATCTGGCATTGCTGTGGCTGTAGTGTGAGCTGGCAGCTGTAGCTCTAATTCAACCCCTAGACTGGGAACTTCTTTATTCTATAGGTGCAGCCCTAAAAAGACAAAAAAATAGTAATCCTTCCTAAAGATAGATAGATTAATTAATTAATTAATATATTTTATATTTACTTATATTTATACACACTAGTATCTATTTTAGATTAACACTGTTGGCCAGGTGAGTAGTTTTATTACATTTAAAAGAATCTAGTAATAAAATGTTCACAATAATTAATATTAATAAGCAATTTATTTGTCTAAGAGCTTATATAGACTATTTAATTGATCTTGCAAATATGTCCATCATTCTACATTTACCAAAATTTAAGGTTGTCATGTTTTGCCAGTTTACATTATTAGTAGCTTAGCTAAGATTTGATCTCAGAACTACCTTCCTTAAAAAGCAATGTTCTTTTCCATTATAGTATACTAAAACTTGCCGTCAATTTCTCAAAAATGTACATGAAATATAAAATATATAAAATGCACACCAACAAAGGAAAACCGAGACAATGAAGTTTAAAATGAATGAAAATTTAAGATTAAAATAAAAACAACTTTTTTTTGTTACTGAGTTCAAGTTCATATTGCTTGCCCCATCTCAGGCAATAAACTGAAAGACAAGTTGTATCTAGAAATAGACACTTTATTTGGAAAGCCAGCAGACCGAGGATATGGTGTATTAGTGTCCCAGAGAAACAACTTGCCTGGGTTTGGATGCTAGTTTCTTTACAAGGGAAAAAAGGGGGGCGGGGAGAGGTGAGATAGTGAAGGAAAAGGAATAAGTTGTTGCAAATATTTTCTTGTTCTGGCCAGATTCCAGTGGGCATGTGTTAATTTCTTTTTTCCTGCAGCCATTCACAGCTGGCCTGGCAGGATGTTTCCTGGTGCTAAACTAAGGTATTTTAACTTAATACTCAGGCACCAGAGGTAGGATTCCTGGAGATGGGCCATGCGTTATGTTTATTTTAAGCTATAGACAACTTCCATTTAGTGATTAATTTGTAGAAAAGCAATAGCATACAAAATTGAAGAAACAGATCCAGTATGGAATTATGTTTGATCTTTCTTATTACAGTTATATCATTTTTAGTGTATTTTTTTAAATATGGAATGCTTCATGAATTTGTGTCATCCTTGTACAGGGGCCATGCTAATCTCTGTATCATTCTAATTGTAGTATATGTGCTGCCAAAGTGGGCACAATTTAGTGTATCCTTATAAAGAAGTAAAGCAGTAGGAGGAAACTGAGAATTAATTAGGTATATATATACACTAGTATGTAAAGATTTTCAGAAAGCTAAGCAGAGCAATGTACAATGTTTACACAGAGACATAAACACATGAACAAATGAAAACATGCTTGTACTTGCAAGTTATGAGTTAATATCAGAAACATAGTGATTGAGTCTGGAAATCCCGGGAGATAATAGTTTGGGATATGTATGAGGTTTATTCTACTCTCTTTACTTCTGCTTGCATTCCAATGTTAATATTTATTATTATCCATAATATTTTCAATCTTGAATTAAAAAATATATATCTCACTAAAAATTTTATTTGTGAAGCAAATGAAATTGAATAAAGAGGATGGTCCAGATATCATTAACTATTTTATCTAGTACAATAAAAAAAAGTAGATAAAAGTTGAGATGCTGACCAAAAACTAAATTAAGAATGAGAAAGCAATGAAACTAACTTCAGACATTTATTAAAAATTAGCGTAACCAGGAGTTCCTGTGCTGGCACAGAGGAAACAAATCTGAGTAGGAACCATGAGGTTGCAGGTTCAATCCCTGGCCTCACTCAGTGGGTTAAGGATCTGGTGTTGCCATGAGCTGTGGTGTAGGCTGGCAGCTGTAGCCCAGATTAGACCTATATGCCTTGGAACCTCCATATGCCATGGGTGTGGCTCTAAAAAAAATCAAAATAAATAAATAAATGAATAAATTTTAAAAAATTAGTGTAACTGTATAAACATTTCATTGACTATTACATTATATGTTATTTATTGACTCCCTACTGTAAATGCATTCCACCTCTCCAGGTGAAGTGACAAACATTACAGAGTTTACATTCTAACAGAAAAAAAAAAACTATAGTTGTTTATGAACATATAGTTTATTCCTTAATTTTATTATCATAAATCCTTCAAAGAAAGGAAAGTTTGCATCAGATTTATGAAGATTTTTACATTCCAAAGAAATATACCCTTATGTTAAATTAATTTCTTCATGAGAGAAAATGCAATTACTTTTAATACCTGATCTGCCTTTATTTTCTCCAGAGGTTCTTCGTAGCATTAGTCATCTTAGAATTTCTTAGACTATAGATTAATGTGTTCAAGATAGGGGTTATGATTGTAAAAAATACACTCAATGATTTGTCAATGCGAATGGTCTTAGTAGGTCTTACACATATGAAAATACAGGGAACAAAGAAGCAGACACCCACAGTGATGTAGGAACCACAGGTCTGGAGGGCTTTATGCCTCCCTTTGTGACTCAGGTTCTTTAGAGAGTGCAAAATGACTCAATCGGAGATGAGTAAGTACAGAAAAACAATAGTGCAGATCAGTCCCCCATTGGCCACCACTGTAAGGCCAATGAAATGTGTCAGTGCCAATGAGTTCCAATAAGGGATACATATCACACACAAAATGATCAGTGACATTGGGGCCACAGAATGGGAGTCCATAAATAGTATTTAATTGAAATACTGAGTGCAGAAAACCTCCAACACAGGACAGCAACAGTAGTGCAACATGCACCTTTTGCCTCATGATAACCAAAAATTGCAAGGACTTACAGATGGCCATGTAGTGGTCATAGCCCATTACCAACAGAAGGAAGACTTTTGATCCACTGAAAAGAGTGTTCTATAAAGTGCTGAGTCATGCAAGTTTCAAAGGATGTCGTATTTTCCCCAAAGAGCAAGTCTGAAATTAATCTCGGGCTAGATGAAGAGGAATGTGACATCCATAAATGAAAAAGTAGCAAGAAAAAAGTACATTGGTGATTTCATGGTCTTGCTGAGAGTTATAGTCATAATAATGAGCAGGTTTCCCACCACAGTAACAATATAGAAGAACAAGCACATAATGAAAAGACATTTTGTTTTTTTGGATTCTGTGTGAACCCCAAGAGGATGAAATAAGTTATATTGCTCCTTTGCTTCATCTAGTCTGTAAAGAGGATGACTTCACATATTACATGTTTTTATCTATAAAACAAGGTAGGGGAGCTTTAAAATGAATTATAAGTTTTATCTTTTATCAATTTAATTAAAACAATGAATATGAAGAATTTGTTTGAATCCAATGTGTCATAATCATTGTGATTATGAAGTTGATGAGGCTCAGTTCTCTCCCCTTTGTAACATGACATATATTGAGGGATCACATAATTCCAGGCCAGTGTAATAAGTGCATTACAAGAATAATGATGCAAGGCTAAGGATAACAGTGTAGGAATATATCATTCAAGCTGGAACCAGATAAGGCTTCCTGGAGGAAGCAATGCCTTAGCTGAGTTTTTAGGGAAAAGTGAATGAACAAGAAGAGTTGGGAATATTCCATAAAAACAAAATTTATAAAGTTGCAAAGGTGTAATATTTGAGGCCCATTTAAACTAATTTACATAACTCTTGTAAGTTGATCAAACTATGAATAGGTCACTGCTCAGATTGTCACAGAACCACTAGACTTCTTTCTGATTGTCTTGATCAATAAATACTGAATCAGTTCAGTTTTGTCTCTCAATCCGCTGTCACTACCATATTTTAAATTTTGCATAAATATCTTCATTTTTTGCCAAATGCAGTTGGATTTCAAGTTGGTACATATAAGACAAAATTTTAAGATTTCCATAATATAAAAAGTGTCCCACACATCATTAAATGGTACCACCTTCAATATAAATGCTCAGACAAAAAAATCACAGCATTTTGCTTTCCCTTTCATGTTCTCATATTTCTTATTCATCTTTTTAACAAATCCTGTTGCCTTTATGTTCAAAATATACCACAATTTTGATGATTTCCTACCCTGATTTCCTTCCTGGCTTACTGCAATGGCCTCCTGCCAAGTCTCTACAGTTTTATTCTGCCCTCCAACAATGTGTTATCTTGAAGCAGCCCAAAGGATTCTCTTTGAATCTTCTTTAATTTTATCACTCCACTGCTATAAACTCTTACAGTGAATTCCAATCAAACACTCACAATTTACTTGTCACATTTAATATTTACTTTCATAAGAACAGCAATGACCATTTTATAGCTGAAAAAATGAGGCTCAGGATATCTCATTAATCTACCAGAGGTCACAAAATTTTAAAAGATAAAACTTGAGAAATGGAATCTAAATTTAATTTATTTCAAAATGATTAATTTTTCATAATAAAAAAGTCACACAACTCTAAAGTCTGCTTCTCAATATTTACTGAGAGTATTACCTTGTGGACTTTTGTTCACAGTCTGAGGGGGCACCTTTTAAGTTATACATAAAGAACTGTAATTCATCCCATATTGATGCCAAGAGTGAAAGACTGGATTTTTTCTTGTGAAAATAATTTATCTTATTCATCTATCTGTTCATTTTCTCCATGGAGTCTTCTGATTATTCCTACAACATTTTAATTTCACTATAGATTGTTTAAAAGAAATACCAGGATGACTATAAAAAAAATCAAAGGCTTAATACATTTGGATAATTTATCAGGAAGATGATCAAATCCTATGTTTACTTGGCAAGGTAGGATCTAGCCAGATCCCAGGAATATTTATCTCAACTTACTCTTTTTTTCTCAAACTTCAAAATAGAAAAATACCCTTCAATCATTTAGTCTTCTCATCCTGTCATATTGGTGTGGCCAGGAATAGTTGACTCGAGTATTTGAGAGCCTATATTCTTCTGCTGTTTCTATTTCTTTGCTTTTTTTTTTCTTTCTCCCTTTATTTCTTTCCTCTTTCTTTCTTGTTTTGTTCTAATGCATTGCTTAAAGCCTAACAAAGAACCTTCTGAAAAAATTCTATCAGTTCTTAAAAGGATATTACGTTGTTTCCACAGGGGCAAAGATCACTGGACATTTATATTTCTAACATTATTTATCATTAAGTATTATTTTTTCTTCTTTTTTTATTACTCAAATGAATGTATCACATCTGTAGTTGTATAATGATCATAACAATCTGATTTCACAGGATTTCCATCCCATAGCCCAAGCACATCCCCCCACCCCCCCAACCTGTCTCCTCTGGAGACCGTAAGTTTTTCAATGTCTGTGAGTCAGCATCTGTTCTGCAAAGAAGTTCAGTCTGTCCTTTTTTCAGATTCCACATGTCAGTGAAAGCATTTGATGTTGGTGTCTCATTGTATGGCTGACTTCACTTAGCATGATAATTTCTAGGTCCATCCATGTTGCTAAAAATGCCAGTATTTCATTCTTTTTAATGGCTGACTAATATTCCATTGGGTATATATAACACCTCTTCTTGATCCACTCCTCTGTCGATGGACATTTAGGTTGTTTCCATGTCTTGGCTATTGGAAACAGTGCTGCAATGAACATCGGAGTACATGTGTCTTTGCAAGTCATGATTTCCTCTGGGTAGATGCCCAGGAGGGGGATTGCTAGATCAAATGGTAGTTCTCTGTTTAGTTTTCTGAGGAATCTCCATACTGCTTTCCGCAGTGGTTGCACCAGTTTTGAAGAGTAGTGGCGAGAGTGGACATCCTTGTCTTGTTCCTGATCTCAGCGGGAATTCTTTCAGCTTTTCACCATTGAGAATGATGTTAGCTGTGGGCTTGTCATATATGGCCTTTATCATGTTGAGGTAGGTTCCCGTTACGCCCATTTTCTGAAGGGTTTTTATCAGAAATGGGTGTTGGATTTTGTCAAAGGCTTTTTTTGCATCTATTGAGAGGGTCATATGGTTTTTATTCTTCAGTTTGTTAATGTGGTGTATCACACTGATGGATTAACGCGTATTGAAGAACACTTGCATCCCTGGCATAAATCCCACTTGATCATGATGTACTATCCTTTTAATGTATTGTTGGACGTGGTTCGCTAGTATTTTGTTGAGGATTTTGCATCGATATTCATCAGTGAATTTGGCCTGTAGTTTTCTTTTTTTGTGGAATCTTTGTCTGGTTTTGGTATCAGGGTGAAGGTGGCCTCATAGAATGAGTTTGGGAGAATCCCTTCCTCTGCAATTTTTTGGAATAGTTTCAGAAGGATAGGTGTTAACTCTTCTCTAAATGTTTGATAGAATTCGCCTGTGAAGCCATCTGGTCCTGGACTTTTGTTTCTTGGGAGTTTTTTAATCATAATTTCATATTCAGTTCTTGTGATGGGTCCATTCATCTTTTCTATTTCATCTTGGTTTAGTCTTGGAAGATTGTACTTTTCTAAGAATGTGTCCATTTCTTCTAGGTTTTCCATTTTATTGGCATATAGTTGCATATAGTAGTCTCTTATGATCCTTTGTATTTCTGTGATGTCCATTGTTACTTCTTCTTCTTCATTTATCATTTTATTGATTTGAGTCCTCTCTCTTTTTAGCTTGATAAGTCTGGCTAGGGGTTTATCAATTTTGTTGATCTTTTCAAAGAACCAGCTTTTCATTTCATTGATCTTTTCTATGGTTTTCTTTGTTTCTATTTCATTGATTTCTGCTCTGATCTTTATGACTTCTTTCCTTCTACTAACTTGAGGTCTTGTCTGTTCTTCTCTCTGGAGTATCTTTAGATGTAAAATTAGCTTGTTTATTTGGGCTTTTTCTTGTTTCCTGAGGTGGGCTTGTATTGCTATAAACTTTCCTCTTAGAACAGCTTTTGCTGCATCCCATAGGTTTTGGAATGTTGTAACTTCGTTGTCATTTCCTGCCAGGTCTATTTTAATTTCCTCTTTGATTTCTTCAGTGATCCATTGGTTGTTTAGTAGCATGTTGTTTAGTCTCCATGTGTTTGTGTTTTTTGCCTTTTTTTCTTGTTGTCGATTTCCAGTCATATAGTGTTGTGGTCAGAAAAGATGCTTGATATGATTTCAATTTTCTTAAAGTTACTGAGGTTGGATTTGTAGCCCAGGATACGATCAATGTTAGAGAATATTCCATGTGCACTTGAGAAGAATGTGTATTCTGTTGCTTTTGGATGGAATGTCCTATAAATATCTATTAAGTCCATCTGGTTTAATGCATCATTCATGTCCTGTGTTTCCCTATTGATTTTCTGTCTGGTTGAGCTGTCCATTGCTGTAAGTGGGGTGTTAAAGTCCCCCATTATTATTGTGTTATTGTCGATTTCTCCTTTTAAGGTTGTTAGCAGTTGCCTTGTATATTGTGGTGAACCTGTGTTGGGTGTGTAGATATTTAAAATTGTTATATCTTCTTGGATTGATTCTTTGATCATTATGTAATGTCCTTCTTTGTCCCTTAAAATAGTCTTCATTTTAAAGTCTATTTTGTCTGATATGAGTATTGCTACTCCAGCTTTCTTTTGATCCCCGTTTGTGTGAAATATTTTCTCCCATCCTCTCACTTTCAATATGTATGTGTCCCTAGAAGTGAAGTGGGTCTCTTGAAGACAGCCTGTATATGGGTCTTGTTTTTGCATCCATTCAGCCAGTCTATGTCTTTTGGTTGGGGCGTTTAGTCCATTAACATTTAAGGTAATTATTGATATGTATGTTCTTATTGCCACTTTATTAATTGCTTTGGATTTGTTTTTGCTGCTCTTTTTTATTTCCTTCTTCTTGTGTTCTTTTCTGCCTAGAGAAGTTCCTTTAGTATTTGTTGTAAGGCTAGTTTAGTGTTGCTGAATTCTCTCAGCTTTTGCTTATCTGTGAAGGTTTTGATTTCTCCTTCAAATCTGAATGAGAGCCTTTATGGGTAGAGTCATCTTGGTTGAGGTTTTTTCCTTTCATCACGTTAAGTATATCATACCACTCCCTCCTGGCCTGCAGAGTTTCTGTTGAAAAATCTGCCGATAGCCTTATTGGGGTTCCCTTGTATGTTATTTGCTTTTTTTCCCGGCTGCATTCAAGATTTTCTCAGTTTGATTAATATGTGTCTCGGTGTATTTCTCCTTGGGTTTATTTTGTATGGTACTCGTTGTGCTTCCTGGATTTGAGTGAGCGATTCCTTCCCCATGTTAGGGAAGTTTTCGGTTATTATCTCTTGGAATATTTTTTCTGTCTCCTTCTCTCTCTCTTCTCCTTCTGGCACCCCTATAATACAGATGTTGGTGTGTTTCACATTGTCCCAGAGTTCTCTGAGACTCTCTTCATTTCTTTTCAATCTTTTTTCTCTTTTCTGTTCCACATCCATAATTTCCACTAATCTGTCCTCCACCTCGTTTATTCCTTCTTCTGCCTCCTGTATTCTGCTGTTAGCTGCTTCTAGTGAATTTTTTATTTCAGTTATTGTATTTTGCATCTCTTCTTGTTTAAGTTTTATACCTTGTATCTCTTTGCTCAGTGTTTCCTGTAACTTATCCATCTTTGCCTCCAGTTTATTTCCAATGTCTTGCATCATCTTCAGCATCAACAGTCTAAAGTCTTTTTCCTGGAGGCTATGAATCTCTTCATCGTTTAGCTCACTTTCTGGGGTTTTTCCTTTCTCCCTCATCTGAGTTATAGTTCTCTGTCTTTTCATTTTTATAGGTTTTTGGTGTGCTGTCCTTTTTTCCAGAGAGAATTGTAGCCTCTCTTACTTGTGATGTCTGCCCCCCTGTGGCTGAATTCGGTATGGGAGGCTTGCTGTAGGCTTCCTGATGGAAGGGGCTTATGCCTGCCCCCTGGTAGGTGGAGCTGATTCTAATCCCTCTGGTGGTGGGGTTTAGTCTCTGGATGGGATTAGAGCCAGCTGTGTGACTGAGGGGTCTTTAGGTAGCCTGATTACTGAGGGGCAGGGCTGTGATCCCACCAGGGTTGTTGTTTGCCCTGGGGCTTCTCAGCAGCTTACTGATGGGTGGGGCTAGATTTTCCCAAAATGGCTACCTCCAGAGAAAGGCATGGCTGCTGAATATTCCCAAGAGCTTTGCTTTCAATGTCCTTCCCTCACAACAGGCCACATTCACCCCTGTTTTCCCAGGATGTCCTCCAAGAACTGCAGTCAAGTTTGACCCAGATTCCCATGGAGACTTTGCTTTGCCCTTGGACCCAATGCATGTGAAAGTCTGTCTGCACCTTTTAAGAATGGGGTCTCCATTTCCCCCAGTCCCATGGAGCTCCTGTGCACAAGCCCCACTGGCCTTCAATGCCAGATGCTCTGGGGCCCTTTCTCCCCATGCCAGATTCCCACACATAAGAGTTTGATGTGGGGCTCAGAACTCTCTCTCCTGTAGGTGAGTCTCTTTGAACTAGTTAGTTTCCAGTCTGTAGAGCTTCCCACCCAGGAGGTATGGGGTTGTTTATATCATGAAATCACTCATCCTGTCTCTTTTTGTGTCCTCTTCTTTTTATTCTGGAGTAGGATATCTTTTTTAAGGTTTCCAGTCCATTTGGGTGAAGACTGCTCAGTTTTAGTAGTGAATTTTTTTTTTTTAGGAGAGAAGATGAGCTCCAGTCCTTCTATTCCACCATCTTAATCTCATCCTCTTGTACCAAATCTTTAGCTCCCCCGGATGCACTAGACCATCAATGGAGGTGTGTTTGGCCTGCTCCTGGGAAAGCAGGGCTGGGGCCAAGGACCAGCTGGGCAAGGGGAGAGAGTCAGGGGCTGCAGGGGCTTTCCTCCCATGACCTTTCATGCAGGCTCCACCAGGCTGCCTGCTTGCTCCATGCTCAGCCAATCCTTCAGGAGTGGGAACCCAGGATCATGTCTGGTCTTGTTTTTCTGAGGCCAAGGGGGCTCCTGGAAGATGATGGTGATTTTCCTTTTCCCCTCAACTAGGAGAGAAAACGAGGCAGAGACAATGTGGGAGATGAGCGAGCGGAGAGGCATGGGGAGGTGGAGGCTGGAGCGAGACCTGAGCCGGTAGAGCGTCTCAGGCGAGCAGGAGGAAAAGAAGGCTGGGAGCATGGGGGAAGGCTTGTGAGCATCTGTCTCATTTATCATTAAGTCTTAGAACTGGAATGTGTCCAAGACTGATTCTTGCCTAATTAAAATCACTGGGATTTTCCACAAAATTTAAAAAGTACATTTGTATGTAAATATGCTACTAAACTAATTATAGAATTAAAGTCAGAAAAAATGTAACATTGAAAAACAACAGATTTAGAACCATTTTAAAAACCAAGAGCAACATATCCGTTAAATTATTTTCTGTAAAGATTAACTCACTGTATATCTCTCCACTTGTTCTAGCAAATTTTGCTTTTATTTTATTTAATACTCAATTTATTCTGCCCTACATTTGGTTAGATAAAGAAAAAATATCACCAATTTAGATATAATAACTCTATTTATCAAATTATTTTATTTTTTAAAATTAGCATACTTATTATATGCTAACTACGGTTGAGGAAACAGCAATTAATAAAACAAGGAAAACTTAAAAATGTTTCTTCATGATTCAGTCTTATATTTTAATGATAGAGTCAGACAATAAAGAGTAAGCTAGTTATAAAGTAGTTTTAGTCAAGACAACAAATATGGTATTCCAACAGACATAGAGGGAAATTTTTTACTAAAGATAATATAATTAGAGATAGTCTTTCCTAAATGTAATGCTTAAGATGAGAGCCAAATAATAGGAATTGGTTACCATCAGAATCACTGTTACAGACAGTAAAAAATAAAACTATATCACATCAGAGATTATCTGTTATATATGTAGAAAACTATAAATTCAGATCTATGTTGCAAAGATGTGGTGAGAATATACACTCTTGTCTGGCTCCAGATTTTAATGGGAAATCTTACAATGTTTCAATGCTGAATATGTCATATCCTGTGGGTCTGTCATATATAGACTTTATTATATGCAGGTACATTACTTTTGTACCCAATTTATTGTGAGTGTTTTTTTTCATGAAATGATGTTGAATTTATGTGAATAATATAATGAGAAAATTTTAAAAATAATTCCATTTATAATAAGCATTAAGAAGAAAAAGTACTAAAGAATAAACTTAAGCAAGGTGACAGAAGCTTTGTATACTAAAAACTGCAAAATTTGGCTGAAACATTGTAGAAGGCACAAATGGAAAAAAAAATTCATCACATGGAATATTTAGTATCATTTATATTATTTACTATCAATAATCCCTAAAATGAGCTACAAATTCACCATAAACCCTATCAAAATCCCAAAAATATTTTTGCAGAAATAGAGAAATCCAATGCAAAATTTGTATGAATTCTCAAGAGTTTCCAAATAGCCAAAACAATAATACTTCATGATTCTAAAACATATTATAAACCTATGGTAATCAAAACAGTGGAATGTTGGCATAGAAACAGACATACAGGGGGGGAATGGCCAAGGTGGTAGAGTAGAAAGACCCTGATCTCACTTCTTCCCATGGACATATGAAAATTACAACAATTTATGAAGCAACTATTGGTGACAGAAAAGATCCTCTATGACTAAGGATGTAGAAGGAATAACAATAAGACAAGTTGAAGTGGAGGAGACAAGATATAGTCAAGTCTCATAGCCTGAGTATGTATGAAACCCAAAAATAAGAGGATAATACAACTGCAAAATTTCTCACAAAAAAATGAAGGGACTCAAAAACTCATGGAGCTACCCAAGCCAGGGTGGGGCTGTATTGCAAAAATGAGCCTCCAAAATATTTTGCTTTGAAAGATACTAGGGCATCCTTTTGGGAAAACTAAATGGTTGTGGGAAATAGAGACTCCAGTCTTAAATCTTACACACAAAATCACACACATCCAAAGACTCATTGCAGATTTTCAGTTATAGTAATTTGAAAGGAGCCTGAGAGAAACCACTTGCTGATTTTGGAGAGCCTCATGGAGAGCTAGGAGGAAACTGAACTCTCCTTGGTTCATAGATGCTGGCAGTAGCCATTTTGGTGAGGTGTCCTAAAATAGGGAAACATGTGGGAAAGTGTCATATTGGAATGCTCCTTCAAGTTTTTTAGTGGTTAGCCACAACTTGCTCACTATCCATTCACACTAATATTGAGAAGTCCTGGGCCAAGCAAGGATACATCCTCAAATGCCATCCAATTGGCTACTCTAGGACCTCTTGAGACCTTAACCACTCTCAGACCTAGGCTCACTAATCATTCAAATATCACCAGCCCTAGATCCAGCCTCACCCATCAGGGAATGTATTACAATGGGACAACATGGGCCATGACCTTGTCCACATGTATCCCAACACCTACAGGACCCTGGGCACAACAACTAGACACTCCCGAACCCAGATTCAGCCAACAGTGTGCTGTATCTAAGCACAGGGCCCACTGTGTCATAGCCCCAAACACCAATGTGTAGTTCCAGCCGTGAGACTGTAGTCATATTTCAGTCAACCATTTCAGGATGTAGCCCACTCACCAGTGGGACTGTACAAGTCTCAGAACCTCTTGGTCCCTAGTTCTTCCACCAGTGAGCTGCCGCCAACACTAAGACCCATGTCACATAGCTAGAGACTCTGGAAACTGGCTCAGATCAGCAATCAATGACACCACTTTCCTCAGGAAACAGCATCATCCACAAATAGTTAACTGGGCCCTACATTCAGGGACATAGCCTGAGCAAACCACAGAAGATACCACCCTCTGCAACACTATGCCTTGCAGTCAGCTTGTCAATACTCAGTCTGACCACCAGCAGGCTAGAACCACATCAGAACACCCTGGAAAATCCTCGCCATCAGTAGAATGACATCAGCTCTGGGACAGAATCATGCCCTCAGCTAATCTACCAAAGAATGTGTTTTGACAGCCAATTAACCACACTAGACCCATGACTGGTGAAGTTTCATAGCTAGCTTCTTTGTGACCCAGCCCCACCTACCAAGGGCCTACACCAGGACTTGGACTCTTCAATTATACAACTAGCCATGCTATGACCTGTCTCTGTCCACCAGCAGCAAGTGGCCACCACACAAGTAGGGCCTGCAAATCAATAGGACCAGTTCCAGCCCCATCTACCAGTGTGTGCAAAGGAGCCAGCCCTCAACAACATGGATCCATGAAGCCCACATATCAGAGATCAGTAGAACACATAGCTTTGGTGAACAGAAAGCAATATGCCAATGGGACATTTCCTATAAATATCCACTTCTTCAAGATTAGGAAACATAATGACAATGCCAAATACATGGAAATAAAGCACAGAAAATTCAGCAAAATGATGCAACAAAGGAATATGTTCTAAATGAAGAAATGCAATTAAAACCCCAGAAGAAGTATTAAAATAAATGGTTATAAAATTCTGCCAGCTAAAAAGGTCAAGATAATGATTGTGAACATGCTCAAATAACTTGGGAGAAAATTACATGAACAGAGTGAAAAGTTAGAAGATTTTATAGAGTTAGAAAACATGGAGAATAACCAGAAATGGATAAAGAGTAATACTGAAATAAAAATTAAACTAGAAGGAATCAAGTGTAGATAATATGATATACAGGAAGATATCAGTGAGCTAGAATACAGAATAGTGTAACTCATTTAAGCTAAAGAGGAGTACAAATTAAAAGAAATTAGGACAGTTTAAGAGACCCCTGGTCAGCTTCAAGTGTTCCAGAATTGGCATTACAGGGGTCCCAGAAAGAGAAGAGAGAGAGTAATGGGCAGAAAACAAATTTAAAGACAAAAGAGCTGAAGAGGTCCCTAACCTGGGAACAGAAACAGACACAGAAGTCTAGGGAGCACAGAGAATCCCAAGCAGAAACAGCATAAAGAGAACCACATCAAGATACATTGCAATTAAAATGACAAAAATTAAAGATAAGGAGAAAATATTAAATGCAATGAGGGAAACGAAACATGTTTCTTACAAGGCAACACATAAAGTTATCAGAACAATGCAGTGCAGAAGGAAGTGGTAATATATATTTGAAGTGATGAAAGGGAAAATCTATAACACAGAATACACTACAAGATAAGGCTTTTATTCAAATTTGAAGGAAAGGTCAAAAGTTTTACAGACAAGGAAAGATTCAAAGGGCTCCAGCGCCATGAAACAACCTTTACAGGCAACATTTAAAGGACTTCTATAAGCATAAAAGAAAAGGCCACAATAGAGATATTAATATCAGGAACTGAAAAATCTCATTGGAAAGGAAAACATAGATTAAAGTTAGTAGGTCAACCAAGTATAAAGGTAGTAAGAAGGTCAACAGAAAAAAGTAGTAAAATTATATTCAGAATAAGTGGCCAGGGTGAAAAAAGTAAACATGGCAGGTCTGAGTAACTACTCAAAGTTTTTAAAATGCATTTGAGGAACTTCCTGTGTGGAGCAGTGGGTTAAGGATCAGGCATTGCTGCCACTGTGGAGCAGGTTGCAATTGTGGTGTGTGTTTAATACCTGCTGGGGAACTTCCACATGCCTTGGAGTGGGTCCAAAAAAACACACAAAAATCAAATAAAAATAAATAAAATTCATTTGAACTTAAGAGCTCAGCTAACCACACACACACACACACACACACACACACACCCCTAACACACACACCCCTAACATACACATCCTTAATGGTAACAACAAAATAAAAAACTATCCTAGGTATGCACGCAAAGAAAGAGAAAGCAATTCAAACAATAAAGTAGTCATCAAATCGTAAGAGAAAAAAAGCAAAAGAAAAGAAACAAAAATGAACTACAAAGAGAAGCCAAAGTCAACTAATGAAATGGCAGGGCGTATATACCTATTGATAATTACTTTAAATGTAAATGGACTAAATGCACCAGTAAAAGATATAGAGTGGCCAAATGGATATGAAAAGAAGGCCTAAATATCAGCTTCCTACAAAAGACTCATTTCTGATACAAAAACGCAGTGAAATGAAGTGTGGGAATGGAAAAACTATTTCAGGAAAATGAAGAAAGAAATTGAGGGTGACAATGATTTTGTTAGACAAGACCGATTTTATTTTATTTTATTTTTTGGCGGGGGTTGCCTCCATTTCTTTTTTTTGGTTTGTTTGTTTGTTTGGTTTTTTTTTTTTTTTTTTTTGCCTTTTTGCTATTTCTTTGAGCCACTCCTGCGGCATATGGAGGTTCCCAGGCTAGGGGTTGAATCAGAGCTGTAGCCACCGGCCTACACCAGAGCCACAGCAACGCGGGATCCGAGCCGCGTCTGCGACCTACACCACAGTCCACGGCAACGCCGGATCGTTAACCCACTGAGCAAGGGCAGGGACCGAACCCGCAACCTCATGGTTCCTAGTCGGATTCATTAACCACTGCTCCATGACAGGAACTCCTAAAATTCTTTTTTTTTTTATAATTTTTTTATTTTCCCACTGTACAGCAAGGGGGTCAGGTTATCCTTACATGTATACATTACAATTACATTTTTCCCCCACCCTTTCTTCTGTTGCAACATGAGTATCTAGACAAAGTTCTCAATGCTATTCAGCAGGATCTCCTTGTAAATCTATTCTAAGTTGTGTCTGATAAGCCCAAGCTGCCGATCCCTCCCACTCCCTCCCCCTCCCATCAGGCAGCCACAAGTCTCTTCTCCAAGTCCATGCTTTTCTTTTCTGAGGAGATGTTGATTTGTGCTGGATATTAGATTCCAGTTATAAGTGATATCATATGGTATTTGTCTTTGTCTTTCTGGCTCATTTCACTCAGTATGAGATACAAGACCGATTTTAAAACAAAGACTCTAACAGAGAAAAAGAAGGACATTAAAAGATGATAAAAAGAATGAATCCCAGTGAAAGATACAACACTTTTAAATGTATATACCTGTGTAGGAGGTCCTCTATATCAAGCAGATATTAGTAGACATTAAGGGGGCAATAAACAATAGCACAATAATCTTAGGGAATTTAAAAACTCCACTTATACCAATGAATGATTATTCAGACATAAAACTGTTAAGGAAATATTGGCCTCAAATGGCACTTTATATTTGATGAAATTAACATATATAAAGAACATATATATATAGTACATTCCATCAAATAGTAGCAGAATACACATTATTTTCAAGTGCACATGGAACATGCTCCAGCATAGATCATATAGTAGGCTGCTAAAAAAAGCCTCAAGCTAAGAAGATTGACCTCATAGAAAGATAAAGGATCATAAGAGATTACTATAAACAATAATATGCCAATGAAATGAACAGTGTGGAAGGAAACTATAGAGCCTTAGAAATGCACAATATCCCAAGACTGAATCAGGAAGAAGTAGAAAATATGAACAGATTAATTACCAGTAGTGAAATTGAATCAGTAATTAAAAAATAGTCTATAAAGCAAACAGGACCAGACACCTTCATGTATGAATTATACCAAATATCAAAAAAGCTTTAAAACTTGGAGTTCCCATGGTGGCTCAGTGTTAACAGACCTGACTTGTATCCATGAGGATCTGGCTTCTATCCCTGGCCTCACTCATTGGGTTAAGGATCTGGCATTGCCATAAGCTGTGGCATAGGTAGAAGATGTGGCTTATATCCCATGTTGCCATGGATGGCAGGTCCAGCTGTGATTTGACCCCTAGTCTCAGAACTTCCATATGCCAAAGATTCAGCCCTAAAAAGAAAAAAAAAGAAAGAAAAACAATTAACATCTATTTTTGTCAACCAATCTAAAACACCACTGAGGAAGGAATGCTTCTGAATTCTTTTTATAATGCTAGCATTATGTAGATACCAAAACCAGATTATAGGCTAATATCACAGATGAAAATAGATGCTACAATCTTTAAAAAAAAATGTTTCCTAAGTTCAATATTACTTTGAAAGTATCATACACCATGATCAACAAATCGAGAAACCGTCTCATTTACAATTGCATTAAAAAGACTAAAACACCTAGGAATAAACATAACTAAGAAGGTAAATACTTATACCAAGAAAATTATAGGGCACTATAAACCAGTGATAATGGAAAAAATAAAAATCATTATTTTAAAAAACCCACAAAATTACAGGGTACTGATGAAATAAACTGAAGATGACACAAACCAATGGAAAAATATACCATGATCAATAATTGGAAGAATTAATATTGTTAAATGATGATCATACCCAAGATAATCTATGGATCCCATACAACTCAGTATAAAAATACCAAAGACATTTTTTACAAAACTAGAAAAACATAATGTTATTTTTTATGGAAACAAAGAAGAATCTATACAACCCAATCAATCTTAAGAAAAACAAAGCTAAAGCCATTATGCTTTCTGGTTTCAAACTATACCACAAAGCTACAGTCATCAAAACAGGTTTGTAATGGCACAATAAAATAGACACATAGGTTAATGGAACAGAATTGAGAACCTAAAATGAACTCATACTTATAGGGACAATTAATCTACAACAAAGAAGGCAATAATATATAATAGGGAAGACAGTCTCTTCAGAAAAATGTGTTGGGAAATCTAGAGAGCTATATGCAACATAATCAAACATGAAAACTTCCCCATACCACACACAAAAGTAAACTCAAAATGGAATAAAGACCTGAAACCACAAATCTTCTAGAAGAAAACATAGGCAGTAAGCTCTTGACAATGGTCTTTGCAATATCTTTTGGCTACATGTCCCTATGCAAGGGAAAGCAGCTAGACTGTGAGCAGGAGGATCTGAATGGTTGCAAGGACAAGCCCTTTAGTTCATGCCACTGGAAAGGTGGTCCTTATTTATACATATAAGAAAAATGCATCAGTTGAATTGTATGTAATTGTGTGTCAGTATATGTCCATATTATCTATATTTGTTAAATAGGACAATAGAAGTTCCCATCGTGGCTCAGTGGAAATAAATGAATCCAACTAGGAACCATGAGGTTGCAGGTTTGATCCCTGGCATTGCTCAGTGGGCTAAGGATCCAGCATTGCTGTGAGCTGTGGTATAGGTCGCAGATGCAGCTCAGGTCTGGCTTGCTGTGGCTCTGGCATAGGCCAGCAGCTGTAGCTCCAATTTGACACCTAGCCTGGTTGACACCTAGCCTGGGAACTTCCATATGCCCTAAAAAGACAAAAAAAAAGGACAGTAAAAGAATAATGAAGCTTAATATATGAATTAAAAATAAGTTCACTGTTACAAATGCCACTTATAGCTAAAAAGTTAATTAACAATGTTAATATTACAAATATATGATTGTGTATATGAATATCTGTCCTTTGCTTATTTTAAACATTCAATTATGCTTCCAGTATATCAGACATTCCAAAACAGTCTGCACAAATGAATTCCATATCCAGCTACAGGCTGCCACTAAGAAAATAAGAATATAAGACCATTCATATAAGGCCATTGCACCAATGACTTTTTATTAAAAGTAAAGAAAATAAATATATGGTTTCAGCAGTTATCAACTTGTTCTTGGATCAAAGCAGGAGAGACAATGAAATGAAATGAGTAAAAACACTAACTCCACATTCGTAGAGACCTAGGTACAAATCCAGGGTTTTCTACTTAGTTATATTATGTGATGGGGAAAAGTTATTAAAAATTTTCAAACACTTGGATTCTAACATTATGACCAAGCATAATAAAAATGCCTATTAAAGGGATCTTGTGAGAATCAGATAAGGCAATACTGATAACAAAATATTTATGCAGTAAACAGTACATGGGAAAATCACAATAAATGCTAGAAATAAGTCCCCAGAGCCTTTGGCACAGAACAGAAATGACAATGGTTTTAATCCTAATATCTTCTTTCAAGGATGATAAGTATTGTCACAATACTTTCAAGGATGATAGGTATTGCCACTCAGTCTTGTACTTATTCACATATATAACATATTTATTTTGCCAAAGAGAGATGGCGTTGTTTAAATATGTGACATTTTAAAATATATTTAATAATCCAAGAATAAATTTTTGTGTCCTCTTGGTTCCCAGGTGTCCAATTCTTTTTCAGGTAAATTCATAGTCCAAATTTTTTTTTTAATTTAAAAAATCAAATAGAGCATAAAGTGGAGAAAAAGACCAAAGTTCTATAGTAATCTAAAAGCCAAATCATTCTTAGGCTCTCTACTTTTCTTATCTCGGGGGTTCCTAAGGGAAATACCATCTCAGAATTAAAATGTTCATTAAATATAAACAAATCAACCTACTCATTTTTCAGATAAGAGGAATTTCCAAAATTAGTATGAAAATTTTGACAATGGGGAGTACAGTGTCCTTATAGCTTATGATCACAAAGTATATGATTTGAAATCTTCTAAAAATTAATTCTCCTAAATGCAATGTGTTGGTCAGATGAAAGCACAAATCTGCACCCTAAAGCCCTGCTGCCACCTCCACCTCAGCCTCAGCACCAACAGGAGCAACCTGAGGAGGCCAACAGAGCTGCTCACACAATGTCCTCAAGATGGTGGCAGCAGGGAGAGGGGCACGAAGAAACCAGACAGTAGGCACAGCGGCAAGGGCCTGGGCACCCCAGGAAGAGGTGGTGGCAGGATGGGGCTGCTGCTCATAATCATGGCATGGGCCATGCTTGGCTCATTCCTCGTGCTCCTCACCCAGTTCTTGCTGCTTTACCACAAATAGCCCTAGCCACAGCCTGACCAGGCCACCCATGCAGCTGATGGCTTCCACTATAGCCCTGAGGGAGTACCATTGTGGCTGCAGCAGCTCGGCTAAGGAGTCCTCCAGCAGGCCCCCTGAGGGTGGCAGGACCCAACCTACACGATCCCCACCCCCCGATGGCAGAAGAACTGCTACTTCCTCAATGCCACCATTCTGTTCCTGTTCCCGGAGCTGAGAACACCACACTAGCCTGCCAGGAGGTCACCAAAAACATCAAGGTGGAGTTCCAGGAGCTGCTGCAGACCATGACAACCAGGCACCTGATGGAGGGGCTGAGCATGTGTGTGAGGGATGTGTTCCTGGGCAAGAGGGTGCCCTTCATCAAGAACATTTGGCTCCTCCAGCCAGTTGGGCCCTCAGTCACCTGGAGCCCGAGGGCCCCAAGGGGTAGGCACTGCCCACCACTTCCACTGCAGAGCTTACCTTCAAGGTGGAGGTGGGAGTTCCCGTCATGGCGCAGTGGTTAACGAATCCGACTAGGAACCATGAGGTTGCGGGTTCGGTCCCTGCCCTTGCTCAGTGGGTTAACAATCCGGTGTTGCCGTGAGCTGTGGTGTAGGTCGCAGACGCGGCTCAGATCCCGCATTGCTGTGGCTCTGGTGTAGGCCGGTGGCTACAGCTCCGATTCAACCCCTAGCCTGGGAACCTCCATATGCTGCGGGAGCGGCCCAAGAAATAGCAACAACAACAACAAAAAAGACAAAAGACAAAAAAAAAAAAAAAAAAAAAAAAACAGGTGGAGGTGGAGTACAATGGGGGCTTCTACTTGGCCATAGACATGGACCTGGTCTTCTGCAAGTCCACCTATCTATTCATCAAGCTGTCCCCAATGGTGGGGAGCTTGAGCTTCTCCCTCACCCTTATGCCCTTCACCCACTGGTTCTCCCTCGTGGAGGACCCACTGATGGACTTCGGGGTGTGGTCCCAGTTCCAAGGGCAGTCCATGCCCCAGCTCAACTACATCATCCTCAACCAGCTCAAGAAAATCTACAGGAGCAAGCACACACTTTTGAGTCACAAGATGAGGTTTAAGCCATTTTTCCCATTCCTTCTTGCAAGGATTTGAAGAAGATGAAGAGCATATCCATATACAACAACGGGCACTTACAGAAGGCTGACTTAAAGTTACAGTGTTAGATGTAGTAAGTTACTTATTTTTGGATCCTATGATAGAGAGGCAAATATTCATTGCACACTTGAGCTGAGCAGTAGTGTTTGGGAAGAAAAACAAAGGAATTCTAAGGAGTTCCTGTCGTGGCGCAGTGGTTAATGAATCCGACTAGGAACCATGAGGTTGCGGGTTTGATCCCTGCCCTTGCTCAGTGGGTTAACGATCCGGCATTGCTGTGAGCTGTGGTGTAGGTTGCAGATGCTGCTTGGATCCTGCATTGCTGTGGCTCTGGTGTAGCCTGGCAGCTACAGCTCTGATTAGACCCCTAGCCTGGGAACCTCCATATGCCGTGGGAGCAGCCCAAGAAATGGCAAAAAAAAAAAAAAGACAAAAAACAAACACACAAAAAAACATAGGAGTTCTATTGAGATGGTTGAATTAATAAAGGGGAATTTACAAAGTGTTGGATTTACACTTCATCTTGTCCAGTCAACTGATGCATACGCTGGGCATGTCATAATTGAGACTGTGGCCCCAAAATCACCTGCTGAAATTGCAGATATTCAGTGAGAAGATCAACTAATTGCTATTGGAGGTATGAAAATTACATCTACACTGCAAGTGTAGAAGCTTATCAAGTATGCTGGCAACCAAGTCCTGGTATATTATGAAAGGCCTGTTCACCAGAGAAAACAGAGTGTGATGCTGCAAGATAATTTTGGATAGTTGAAAGAAAACTTTCTGTCAAGCTCATGCCAGCCAAACTATGAAGAGGAAACAAATGGGTTGGCAATAGATGCTGAAAATAGAGTCCTGGATTCAGAATTTGAGAACTCGGAGAGTGATGTCAGAGCACAAACTGAGGTCAAAGATGAGGCACAGTCATTAAGGCACATTCCCAAATGTATGCCAACAATACTTTCTGTGAAAAACTCTTGGAAATATATCACTAGTTTAAAACCAGAAATCAGCTATAGGAAGGCACCTGGCACCACCAAAACTGCCATCCAAAGAAGGACATAAATCCTTAGCCCTGAAATCTTCTGAGATAACAGAACAAGCACAAATATCAAAACCCACCCAGGGACCCACTTTCAAACAGCCTGTGCCACCATGACCGCAAGTGAAAATTCCTTTGCCTTCTGCTGAGGTTGCATATTGGGCAGAATGAGATATTCCTGTTGAAAGCCCAGTTTTGCTGCCACCTCCTACAGATAAACCTACTGAAAAGCAAGAAAAAAAATCTGGATCACATAGAAGAAGCTGCAGCTAAACAGTTTTTAGCAAAGCAGGAAGTGGTGAAAGATTTGACTTCAGAAATTTCCTATCCTCCTAAGGACAGTTCAGATGACCCTAAAACATGGGAATCATCAGAAATTCCTTATTGTAATAAGCTAGGAAGATGGACAACAACCAGAGGCAGCTGTTTCTTTGACATAGAGGCCTGCCACAGATAATTGAGCATCACAATGTGTGGTACACGGATCAAATTATGGGGTCTTGTCTGTTGGGGGCATGTTAGCTTTAAACTTGAAGTGATGACTTTAGAATGCTTAGACATATCAACCATGGAATACTTTTCCAAATTCAGACTGGAAGCCCCATCACCTAAGGCCATTGTCACAAGAACCACACTACACAATCTGAGTATGCAAAATGGGTTCAATGACAATGGGTTCAATGGTGATATTACTGTTCATTTCAGATATTTGAAAGAAGGAGAGCAATTGCATCATGTAGTAACTAACTTAGAGAAAAAAAAGACCTCCATTTGGTGAAGTGGTTTCTCCCTTGACTAAAGAGCAACACTTTTTTGGACAGATGGGTTTAGCAGAAAATAAACGTAGTTTCCAAGATACTCAGTTACAGAACCCAACTTGGTGTGACTACTGTAAGAAAAAAAAATTGGACTAAAGCTGATTCCCAGTTTATGTTCTGTGCTTATGTTTGCCATAATAAATGTCAAGAAAATTGTCTAGCCAAGACTCCTCTTTGTGGAGCAACTGATCAGCAGATAGAGCGGGCCCTGAAAAATCTCTTGCTGGAAGGACAAGAAACCTTCTTAGGCCTGCTCCCTTGTGTTGATGCTGAAGCTGGCATGTCAGTCAATAGAATAACAGGTTTGACAAGACATATTATCAATACAAGCTCTTTTTTGTTAAATCTGCATCAGGTCTCTAAAACTCACCTTTCTGAGTCAGAAACTGATCTAGTAGATCCTTTGCCAAAACACATACCCAACACATCAGACAGCAAAGGCAGCGACACAGAGGTCTCTGGTCCAAAAAGTCACTCTAAATGGGGAAACAGCATGGAAATAAAGTTAGTAAGAAAGAAGGGTGGTCTGGATGACAGTGTTTTCATTGCAGTTAAAGAAATAAATCATGACATGCACAAGGGCTTGCCTACAGAGGAAAGGATCCAGAAATTAGAGTTCATGCTAGGTAAAGCGCAGAATGAAATTGATCAGGAGTTGGAACATAATAATTCCCTTGTTAGAGAAGAAAAAGACACAACTTATTTGAGGAAAAAAACACTTCTTTCTGCTGTTTTAGCTATGTCAGGTTAAAGACTACAAGCTCTAATACTTTTTATGAGCCACTACATTGTAGGCATTGAAGATATTGAAACTTTAGAAAGTCTGTCTTTAGATCAGCACTCCAAAAATAAATAAATAAATAAGCAAGTACACAGATGATACAGAAGAAGAACTTGATAGTGAAAGAACCCAACTAATAGACCCTCAGCCATTCAGTAGCATATCAGATGACTTGTTTGGCCCATATGAGTCTGTTTAAGTCTGTTTCAACCTTCAAGTAATTGAGGAAAAGTTGCATTTAAAGTACCACAGATACAACTCATTTAACTCTCTTATTATGCACTTTGGTCTGCTCCTCCGCAGTTATTTGCTGGTGTAAGAACTAGAGATGTAAATGTTGTTTTCCAGAAAAAACATGACCATCTCCCTAAATTGGTTGTTTCATATTGTATTTATAGACATGCTTTTTGGGTTTTTACTGGGAATTTATTTTTACTAATTTATCTACAAATTTTTCTAATTATGTAGGATAATTCTGGGTGTTTATGTGTGATGTCTTTTTATTTCTCCTTCCTCTTCCTAGTTTTTGAATTAGTGTTAAATAGGATATTGTCCATATTCTTAATATTTTATTTTCCCTCACAGTTATAACAATAAATTTGCTGCATGCCCAAACTGACAACAGAAATCATTGAGGGAACAGGTTTTGAATCTTACTTTGTGTTATAAAGTTGGACATTCTACTTGCTTGAGATTTTTGTTATTTGGGGGCTTTAGGGGATGCTTTTTTTGTTTTGCTTCTGCCAAATGTGAAAGCAAAAGCCACAGCTTTAGTCAGTTATACTGATTTGGTAAAAAAAAGAAAAAAAAGTTTACATATACTGCTTCCTTCTATGCTTCTGTGAATTTTTTTCCTGAAGTTTCTGTTCAGTTTAAGTATAATAAGTCTCTAGTGGTTAATTTGAAGAGCTTTCATTGAAAAACAAAATGTAATAGGAAATAAATATAGAATGCAGTTGATTGAGAATTTTGAGAGGATGACAAGATTAGTTAAAAGAGAATAACCAGTAGGATTTTGAAATGTATCCTTTCAAAATGTTGATGATTTCCTTTCAAGTGGAAGTTCTAAACATTTATGATTATTTGTCATCTTCAGTTCTCCCATAGGAAATAAAGCATGTGCAAGCATATTTGAAGTTTCAGAGGACTGTTTTTAAAGGGAACTTGCTTCGATTTTTGTTTTAAAAATAATTTCATGCATGAAAATGTAGTGAGAGAGAGGAATCATGCAAAAATTGATTTGTTGCTTTTCTGACATCCTACAGGCTTAAAGGAGTGGTGATCATTCTGAATGCTTCCAATGTATTTATTCATTTTTTAAAAATTAGACAGCATAAATACATAGGAGTTGGGACCAGTTCTCTTAAAATGAAGTTCTATTCAGATACTCAGTCCATCAGTGGATACCAGTAACACATGCCTGAGAGAAAATGTGTGAGCATGACCTTCATTGGTATACCATAAAATTTTTGGCCTTTTATATGACTATAACATATATTTACATATGTTTTTCCCTTTTGTAGGTAACTACTGTCATAATTGATACACAGTGAAATGGACAAGAATTTTAATGGTGGAACAGCTTTTACAGCTGGCAGGAAAAGGCATAATATAGGAGTAAGGATTCTGGCCCAGATCCTATAGCCTGGGACTCCATAAAAGAGTTTATGGAGTTGGCCATTAGTGAGCTGTGTAACCATAGTGAAGCCAACAAAATGTCTCTGTGCTGCAGTCTCTCCAGCTGTAAATAAGGAATAAACAAAACTACCTCACAGGATAGTTGTGAGGAGAACAATAGAATAATTACAAAAGTTCTCTGAACAGTAGAAAGCTAGTCAAATAAAAGGGATAACAGATGGCCAACATACACATGAAAAAATGCTCAACATCCCTGATTATTACAGAAATGAAAATCAGACTACTACCAGATACCACCTCACACCAGTCCTAATGCCCATCATTAATAAGTCCACAAATAACAAATGCTGGAGGGGTGTGTGGAGAAAAGGGAACCCTTCTGCCCTGATGATGGCAATGTAAGCTGGTACAACCACTATGGAGAACAGTGTGAAGGTACCTTAGAAAACTATACATAGAACTACCATGTGACCCAGCTATCCCACTCTTGGGCATATATTTGGATCTATGCTCAGTGTAATAACCAGTTTTCATCTTATCATTTAAAAAAATCATTTACCACTGATAACCTGGAAGGCAGAGTAAATGGCTGGTGGCTTTGGATTTTACCATGGAAGTTTTAGGGACATCCAGGCATTCTACAGAAACTGAAATATTTGAAAGGGCGGTAGAAATAATGAAAAACTATAGTTTCATCAAAATGTAGTCATGTTTTAAACATATTTAACTCTGTAAAACCTCAATTATGGAAAGCTCAGTAATGCTGCCAATGATATTTGTAAAACGTAGTATAGTGTTTTTATATTTACTGGGAGAGGCAGTAGAAACATCACAGTTGTATGTTAGTGCAAAGAGGGGGAAATTGAAAGCACAACTGTATGTAAAGAAACTGTGAAACCACATCAAAGAATTGTCAGAAAGGTTCAACATAGAAAACAAAACAGCAAGAGTATCAGGTTGATACTATTTCCAGTATCAAGAACAAACTAGTCAATAAATTTAGTGCTTTTCTCTGAGTGGGAAGATGCAAGAGTCTGGGCTTACAGGAATCAGTTTGTTGACAGGCACCACAACTCTCTGGGGTCAATGCCCTGGTTTTCTCCATTGTGAATCCTGTCACTTCCTGGGGCACAGTCAAAAACATCCATATGTGAAATTTAGAATTCCTCAGAGGAAGGGGAGTCCTCTAGGGCAGAGGTAGTTCTGGACCTCTGGCGTGGCTTTGGCTTCCATGCCCAAATGCCCTGTGGCAAGTTAGCCCCACAGGCTCAGAACTGTCTACGACACCAGCACCACTGGAAATTCTGCACATGACCATTTTCCCCAACTCCATCCCACTGTTATGCTCCAGCCACAGCCAGGTGGGGACAGAGCTAGAACCAGGTATCCTGACTCCATGTCTAGCACAGCCCCCAGGCCAGGCTGCCCCTCCAGGTGCCTCACCCCTTCCCCATGGGAGTTGCCTCAGGCCTGTGTGGGGGCCCTCAGACCCTCGACATGACAAGACAAACCTGGCCAGACCTCAGTGCTGGGGAATGTCCTGCCCACTGAGGTGTTTAATCCCTTTGCTGTATAACAAGCAAGGCCACCTCTGACATTCTACTCTGTATCCCCATCCAGATCATCCTGTTCTTGCCAACTGCAGGCAGTAAGCCCAGAAGTCACAGGCCCAGACACACTGTTCACTCATGGTTCCAGAGCCCTCTGTCTGGCAGGACAGTAGGGGTTTCAGTGAGGTAGGGGTGGCATTTCAGTGAGGTAGGGGTAGCATTTCACTGCAGAAATCAGGTCAGAAAGAGGACAGGGACATTGGGATCCTCTGCAACAAGGAGCCTAGCCCTCAGATTAGTGGCCATGTCCCCAGTCCAGACCAACCAGACCCCACACTCATGTCCATAAACATCTCCCTGGGGGTGGCCAGTCTCCCAGGCTCCTAGTGGATGGATCAATTTAACTCTGCAGCATTTCCTCCATGGCTTTTCAAAGCTGGTCCTTGTCACCTGCAGGGCTCCAGTGTTTCACCTCTGTCTCCCTGAGTTTCTCAGGAGAAATTCAAGAACAAATGGGGTGAGAACAGAGGCAACAGAACTGCCACAGGGGCACAGTGATCCCTCCTCCCACATGGGTGACACCACACAAGGAGGGAGATGGGACAGTCAAGTGTATGGCAGGGTTGGGAATGCTTCTCAGGAGAGATGACCTTCACCAAGGCCTTGGGCTGGGCTTTGGTTAATAGCTCACTTAGCTGGGACCCACCAAAGATCAGCCCTACATTACTGGTAAGAAACAGAGACATAAAGGGAGAGAAACCACCTAAACAAGAGCACTGATTCACAGTAGAACCACGACATGATCTTGGACCCAGAGCCCACACTCTGAATGTGCTGTGCAGTGAAGGGTGACTGCAGCAGGCCTGGGATGTCCACACCCTTGCCTGATCCTAGAAGGCCAGCTCTGAGCCTTTGGAATGACCTCCTCAGGGGAGCGTTTCTGTTTAGCTGAGGTCTTGAGCCACACGAGGTCATTTGTACTAACATTAATTTTAGGACTGCTCCTACTCACCCCATCCCTTGCATCCAATTTTGTATCATATTTGTGGAGCTCTCAGGTGGGAGAGAGTGGTAACACAGCTCTGCTTTGTATCACTGCAGGATCTTGGGCAAAAGAAGTAAAGAAACAAAACTGCTAGGAAAAAAATCTTTAAAAAGCAGTTTTGTCTAGCACATGTATAAAATTTCAAAAAAAATGGTAACAAAAAGAACAGCCAAATTAAAATGCAAAAGTGTAGATACACTCAAATAAGCTATATGAATGAAAACTATATACCAATTTATATGTTAGAAACAAATAAAACATTTTTCAAAACATATTCATCTGTACAGTTGAGACCCAGCTCTAACTGTAAGTGAATTTCCCTCAGTTCTTATACACATGGAAGTCCTAGAGGAAGAGGGCACAAGTAACATATTATGAGATGGAACATACTCTCTTATATTAGATTTTTTTTTTCTTTTTAGGGTCATGCCTGTAGCATATGGAAATTCACAGGCTAGGTGTTGATTCAGAGCTAGAGCTGCTGGTCTATAGCACAGTTCCTGGCAATGTGAGATCCTTGACCACCAAGAAAGGACATGATTGAACATGCATCCTCATGGATACTAGTCGGGTTCATTACCACTGAGCCATGAATGGACTCTCCTAGATTTTATTCTCAGTGAAGTTGTGCTGATCCCTAGAGTTGTGGGATCTCAGCTCAGGAAACAGTAGGGTTGAGATAAGCATTATAGTAACACATTGCTATACAACCATTATTATATGTTTGCCATATAAAACGACAGAGCCTAGGGGAGTTCCCATTGTGGCTCAGTGGTTAACAAATCCCATTGTGGCTCAGTGGTTAACAAATCCAAACATGAGGTTGCGGGGTTCGATCCCTGGCCTTGCTCAGTGGGTTAAGGATCTGGCATTGCTGTGAGCTGTGGTGTAGGTCACAGATGCGGCTCGGATCCCAAGTTGCTGTGGCTCTGGCATAGGCCAGTGGCTGCAGCTCCAATTGAACCCCTAGCCTGGGAACCTCCACAGGCTGTGGGTGCGGCCCTAGAAAAAGGCAAAAGATAAAAAAAAAAAGGACAAAGCCTATATATCACTCATTTAAATATGAGGCTTTAACTTCAAATCTTCTAGTTATCAATCATGCAGCTTTTGTCAAATTACATGGCTTATCTGAGTTTGATGTCGCCTGAATATGAGAACAATATCTCTCTCACATAAGTTAAATGATATATATTTTAACACAGTGCCAGTACATATTTCATTTGAATAATAAATTCAGAGAAAAAATTGTATGCGATGATGACAATGCCCTTTAAAATTTATTGTGACTTTTGGAACTCTCCTAATTTTACTGGAATAAAATTGATGTCAAAGTATTTTCCATGCTTAATTTAAACATTAACTCTGTGTAGGTGAGCAAAGTACTTTTATGTGGATCTCCGTGAAGTGTGGGATCATTTATGCTATTTTGTATCTTTATTTAATCGTCCCTTACATTTTTCAACTAGAGAATGTGTAACGTGTCCTAGATAATTAGCAAAAACCATGGGCAATTTTTTTAAATCACTCAGATGATTTGGGCATAATCACGTGAATCAATTATATGCTATTTCCTCAGGGAGCATGGCAAAGAGAGAAGGAAGGCATACATTCTCCCTACCCAAAGAAAAAGCAAAAATTATGTTGGTGAAGAAACTCAATTCTTCATTAAAGGTGAATAGATAGGAATTGTTGATTTCAATTATCATCTGGCTATAGGTAATTTCCAATGGTTTCTGTCTTCTGGACATGGACACTCTTACGGTCATTGACAGCTGATTCTTTGCACCACAAAGATTCATTATCTCCCTTTTTAACTGGAGTATTTTTAGGACATTAAATCTTACAAATTGACTAGGTTTATATATCCCTCTTATTTTAAAAAGTTGAAAATATATTTGGATATTGCAAGTAAAGAGAAAAAAATCTGAAAAAAATCAACACTGATCTAAGCTATTATAAAATAATAAGGTTAGGCTTTCCAGATAAAATACACAATACCCTGTTATGTATGAATTTTAGATTAAAATATTTTTAGTATATGTCCTATGTACTGCTTGTCCAATGTAATATTTTAAAAAACATTAAAATATGTATTATTTTACAATATTTTATAAAAGTTTGCAATATTTTAGAGGAAAATAATTCCAATATAAGGATGTAAGTCTTTACATGTAAGGATGAACTCCCATGCATGAAATTGTATATTTTTTTTCAGTTTTCTACTTGTTTTCCCAACTAGTTGCTTACTACTTATTTTGTTTGTTTGTTTTATTTTGTTTTCAGAATAGGTTTTAGAAACTGAGTAAGTAGACTGGAAAATAAATAGAATGATTTAAGGATTATAGAGAAACCCCTGAAACCCAATAATTCCTAACTACTATCACCAAGGCTGAAGATTAAAAAGCCAGTCATCCTTTTGCATCCTTTTGTATCCTGTCTGCTGTAGTGGTTACTTCCAAATGGAAGTACATAAAATGTTGCATAAAGATATTAAGAAATGACCAGTAGGAATTCCCTGGTGGCTCAGTGGGTGAAGGAGATGGCATCATCGCTGTTGTGACTATAGTCATTGTTGTGGCTTGGGTTTGATTCCTGGACCAGAAACTTCCATATGCTGTAGGTATGGCTGAAATAAAAATTTAAAAAAAAGAAAAAAGAAAAAAATGATCAAAGACATCTTTTTTAATAAGAAGGGACAGTGTATTCATAACATTTTAGAGTTCTTGATAGCATTCTTATCAATAAATACCCAGAGGTGAGATTGCTATGGGGAATTACTAATGAACATATATAAAATTTCAATCATGCAAGAAGACTAGGATTAGATAAGTCAATTTCTGTAAGTTCCTCCATTTTCCTGGGTATGTCTCATATCTACATGTTATACAACTTTGATTTTTTTTGATTATCTGCTGTATAACATTGTGTATATAGTTAACAATACTGCAGTGTACCCTTATGAGTATTTTAGTGGGAGTAAATTCTCATATTAGTATGGTCAGGCTAAAAGAGTCTTGACATCTTCAGGGTTGCACTTGTGGTTCAGTGGGTTAAGAAACTGACATAGTGTCTGTGAGAATGTGGGTTTGATCCCTGGCCTTGCTCAGTATGTTAAGGATCCAGCATTGCCAAAAGCTGTGGTGTAGTTTGAAAAAGCTATCTTGAGAGGGAGTTCATAACTGACACTCAAAATGGAGGCAAACTCAATAAACACAAGAATAATTCCCAGCAATACAATAAAGTCTTCAAAGTGGTAGGATTGCTCCTGGAATGTTGTATCCATTTGCTTGATTCAGTGTGTCTCCCATTGTAAGGAAAACATTGTAAGGCCTTGCAACATTTAGTTTTTATTTTTAAAAATGAAATGGCTAGATAGAAATAGCTTAGCAAATCTCCAGTATTGCATTTCTATTCCTTGGATCAAACTGGCTAAATCAACACTAAAAGTTAGAAGATACCTAGAGCTCTGCCAAGTGTCACTCAGCGGCTTCAGACTCTTGGTGCCTTTAGGGGAGTGACATTTGCTCCTCCTCCATCAAATGTCTCTTTAGCATGTGATTGTTTCCAGTTGAAAATTCAATACCCAAAAGACTCAGAAAGATTATTTGATCTTCCCCTCTATCACCTGAAAGAATTTAGGTAAAAGGCTTGTTCCCATAGTAGAAATATCACCAGCCATATCTGTAGAGAAAGTCTGCTAGGGGTGATGGGGGAACTCAGGCAGTGCCTTGAGGTCAGAACACCATGTGTCATTGTTTCTGCATGGCCAACAAATATCTATTTATCAAATATTTGCTTTTCCATTTCCATGTGAAATACCTCCTTTCCCTTTGAAGTCCCAAATCACTACCCCCAACATCCTCTTTAGTCCTTAGCTGAAGATAATATTGAAGGTCAGAGCTTTGGCAATTTCTGTAAGTTCCTCAGTTTTCCTGGGCTTCTCTCATATCTACATGTTATACAACTTTGATTTTTTTTCCTGCTAGTCTATCTCATGGAAATTTAATTCTTAGACCAGCTGAAAGAACCTTGAAGGGTAAATGAGAATTTCTTCCTCTCTGACAGCTCTGATGAAATAGAAATGTATATTTAAGTCAGGTCAGAAAACTTTAAACAAAATTTTTTTCTCTACCCTTTAGCCTCTTGCCCCCTTTACTGTGCATTGTGTATCTGCATTAGGAATCAACCAGACCTCCCTGTCAGCAGAAATGCCTGCTGAATCATAAAGAGCAATATTCTCCTAATATTAAGAAGATAATTGTATAGGAGATAACCTTCCTTCTTAATTTTGTACAAGGCCACAATGACCCATGACTCACTGCTTGCTTTGTATTCATACAAGAGAATTGTATAAACTATCAATAATCCATCCTTTAATGTATAACCTTCTGACTCAAATTCTTAAACAACTTTGCTTTTACCTTTAATGGATGGAGCAGTTCTCAGATCTTCTGAGAGGCTGGTCTTGGGTTATAAATCTTAATTTGGTTCAAATAAAATCTTCCATTTATCTTTTTAGTTTGACTTATTTTGTTTGTTTTTTTAGGGCCACATGGCATAAGGAGGTTCCCAGGCTAGGGATCCAACCTGAGCTGGAGATTCTGGCCCATACCACAGCTTGTATTCATTTGCTTGACTCAGTCTTAGCAACACCAGATCTGAGCTGCATCTGCAACCTATACCACAGCTCGTGGCAATGCTGGATCCTCAACCTACTGAGTGAGGACAGGGATCGAACCCACATCCTCTTGGATCCTAGTCAGATTCATTAACCACTGATCCATGATAGGAACTCCCTTAGTGACTTATTTTTTTAACTAACAGCTCTCAGAAATTTCACTTGATAGGGAGAAGTTTCTGCCTTGGCCCTTTTGGACTGTGCAGGCTAAACCAAGGATTACGTGTTATAATGATTATACCCTACATTTAATCTGTTTGAATATTTTGAATGATACCTACACCTCCAATTGAAAATCATGCTTACAGAGTTCCAGATTTTCACAAAGGAGAAATAGAATGTGAAAAGAAGGTAATCAAGGTGGATTAAGCCAAAGGAGTTCATTATCTTCAGTCAGAGCAGTTCTACTTGGTTTTCTTGATTTCCCATACAAACTTTATGAAATGTAGCAAGTGGAACTTATCAATAAAATATATTTATCAATTATTTTTATTTTTATTTCTGTATATAAGTATTTTTTCTACTGCACAGCATGGTGAACCAGTTACACATACATGTATACATTCTTTTTTCTCACATTACATGTTCCATCATATGTTACACTCGTTATAGTCTATTGAACAATTTTAAAACTCCACAAGAATTCTCAGACAAAATGGACATGTACTAAAGAAAACTCTAATGCCATTGCAGAGATGAAATAAGGTATAATATTTCTTTCTCTCTCTCGCTCTTTTTTTTGCTCTTTTCTAAGGCTGCACCCTTGGCATATGGAGGTTCCCAGGCTAGGGATTGAATCAGAGCTGCAGCCACTGGCCTACACCACAGCCACAGCAACACAGGATCTGAGCTGCATCTGTGACCTACACCACAGCTCAGAGCAATACCAGATGGTTAACCCACTGAGCGAAGCCAGGGATTGAGCCCATAACCTCATGGTTCCTAGTCAGGTTCGTTAACCACTGTGACACAATGGGAACTCCAGGGTCTAATATTTCTATATTAATATGTAGATGGTGTTTCATATTCCATGTTTAGGTTCCAAATACTGCTTACTATATAGTTTAATCTGGAGTAACTGTGCATTTGATTTCATATGGCTCCCTCTATTTGAGAAGATTCTGTTGTTTATTTTAGTTTCAAAATCAGATATGGAAAATATTTTTCCCCATTTTGAAAAGCCAAAGCAATAGAAATTAGAGCAAAAATAAACCCATGGGACCTCATCAAACTGAAAAGCTTTTGCACAGCAAAGGAAACCAAAAAGAAAACAAAAAGACAGCTTTCAGAATGGGAGAAAACAGTTTCAAATGATGCAACCGACAAGGGCTTAATCTCTAGAATATATAAACAACTTATACAACCCAACAGCAAAAAAGCCAATCAATCAATGGAAAAATGGGCAAAAGACCTGAATAGACTGTTCTCCAAAGAATATATACAGATGGCCAACAAACACATGAAAAAATGCTCAACATCGCTGATTATAAGAGAAATGCAAATCGAAACTACCATGAGATATCACCTCACACCAGTCAGAATGGCCATCATTAATAAATCCACAAATAATAAGTGCTGGAGGGGCTGTGGAGAAAAGGGAACCCTCCTGCACTGTTGGTGGGAATGGAAACTGGTACAGCCACTATGGAGAACAGTTTGGAGATACCTTAGAAATCTATACATAGAACTTCCATGTGACCCCACAATCCCACTCTTGGGCATCTATCCGGACAAAGCTCTACTTAAAAGAGACACATGCACCCGCATGTTCATTGCAGCACTCTTCACAATAGCCAGGACATGGAAACAAGCCAAATGTCCATCGACAGAGGATTGGATTCGGAAGAAGTGGTATATATACACAATGGAATACTACTCAGCCATAAAAAAGAATGACATCATGCCATTTGCAGCAACATGGATGGAACTAGAGAATCTCATCCTGAGTGAAATGAGCCAGAAAGACAAAGACAAATACCATATGATATCACTTATAACTGGAATCTCATATCCAGCACAAATCAACATCTCCTCAGAAAAGAAAAGCATGGACTTGGAGAAGAGACTTGTGGCTGCCTGATGGGAGGGGGAGGGAGTGGGAGGGATCGGGAGCTTGGGCTTATCAGACACAACTTAGAATAGATTTACAAGGAGATCCTGCTGAATAGCATTGAGAACTTTGTCTAGATACTCATGTTGCAACAGAAGAAAGGGTGGGGGAAAAATGTAATTGTAATGTATACATGTAAGGATAACCTGACCCCCTTGCTGTACAGTGGGAAAATAAAAATAAATTAATCAATTAATTAATTTAAAAAAATAAAAAAATTTATTAAAAAAAAGAAAAATAATTCTACTTACAATATTATACTTTATTTAGATAACACCACATGAAAGCTAATAGCACTTTCTCTGTTTCTTGCCAGACAAGCTAACTGGACTAAATGGGCCAATAGAATCTATCATCACTGATTGAATTCATTCTGATGGGAGTTACAAAGAAGGCTGAGCTTCAGGCCCCACTTTTTGGGATCTTCCTCATCATCTGCACAATCACAGTGGTGGTAAATCTGGGCTTGATCATCTTGACCCAAATGGATTCCCACCTACACACCCCTATATACTTTTTTTTATCAAACACCTGACTTTCATTGATCTTGGTAATTCTACAGTCATTTGTACAAAGATGCTTATAAATTTAGCTGTGGATCAAAATACCATTTCCTACTATGCATGTGCCACACAGTTGGATTTTTCCTTATGTTCATCATCAGTGCATTTTTTAGCTTGTTGGCCATGGCCTATGACCACTATTTGGTCATCTGTAACCCCCTGTTCTACAATGTTATCATGTCCCAGAGACTTTTCCATTTGTTGGTAGGCATTCCATACATCTATAGTGCCTTTCAGGCACTAATGTTCACTATTAACATTTTTACATTGACATTTTGTGTCGCTAATATCATTAGTCATCTCTGTTGTGATGATGTTCCCTTGGTACTTATGCTCTGCTCAAATGCACAAGAAATAGAATTGTCGACCATATTATTTTCAGCATTTAATTTGATCTCTTCCCTCTTGGTCATCCTAGTGTCCTGCCTACTGATCCTGATAGTCATATTTCAAGTGCATTCTACACAGGGCAGGAAAAAGTCTTTCTCTAAGTGTGGTTCTCATCTGTCAGTGGTGGTTGTGGTCTATGGGTCTCTACCATTTATGTACACTCCTTTGATACTGATAAAATGGCCTCTGTATTTTACACTTTAGTAATCCCCATGCTTAACCTCTTAATCTATAGCTTAAGGAACAAAGAAGTAAAAAATGCCTCCCACGGGGTCTTTAAGAGTCAATGCAAACTTTGTATGTAATATCCAATATGAAATGTTATTTTAATAGTCTATGAAAAAGCCAAATGTCACTTGATAATATTTCTAATAAATACAATTGCATTCTTTTCAGCTCCAGAGCAAAGTCTAATTAAAATGCATGGATAAATAGTTTCCCTTGTATTCAGTCAAATTAATCCTCATATTTTAGGTCTCAATTTAATGGCACTCCCTCCCCAACATGCCTTATTGTTGATTCAATATTTCTTTTATTGATTCCACAGAAATCCACATTTCTCCTGATGGAAACACTTATTAAACTCTTGGTCAGGGAACCACGTGTTTGTTGTCAGGTAAATTCTTAAAATCTATTTATGTTCAATATACTAAAGTAATTAATATACTCAATATACTAAGTAATTAATAAAAACATATTTTAAGATAAATAAAAGATTAAAAATAACCAAATGGGACTTCTGGAGATGAAAATGCAATATTTGAAAGGAACATATATTTATTGAATGTGAAAAACAACATATAATGTGCTGAAAAAGAAATGATAGGTACACTTAAACACATCACAATAAAGGCTATCAAAAATGAGGTCAAAGGAAAACTGAAATACTGAATGAATGTAATGAAAATAGTCTCAGTGATCCCTAGAACAACAGCAAGCTTCATAGAGTACATTCAAATGTAGTGCAAGTGGAAAGAAGAAATTATATGAGGCAGAAAATCTTGCGGAAGAAATCTTGGCCAGATTTTTTTCCAAACCATAAAAAATTAAAAAAAACAACAACTATAACCCCAAGATATACAATTCTAACATAATTCTAAGCAGGATAAACAGAAAGGAAATTATACCAAAGTATGTCATATAAGGTTTCTGAAAATCAAAGATACAGAAAGGGATGAAAGATAACTTAAGAACTGATGAAGAAAATATTTACTACAGATCATTGGGAAAAACAATGTCATTAAACATTGTCTTATATTGACTTTTAATTATACATCCATCAAAATTATACTTGGTTAATGAATGATACCTTGTCATAATAATATATAATGCTTTTCAACAAAGTCACTTTTCATTTACTCATGAATTGCATATGTATGCTTAAAATATATTTAGCCTGTATATTATATTATGTACTTGAGATGCTGACAAAGGCATATTTATTTTTTCCAATGTTTAGTGCCATCAGGTAACTTATTTATTCAGTTAGACCCAGGCATGACATAATTTTGACTTTTCCTAATGTGCATTTGAAGAATAATTAACAAATACCCAAGGAACTCTCCCTTGGTAATTGTGTGCCCTTTTTAAAATTCTTGAATAATATCAAATATTTAACAAAATGAGTCTCAAAGGGGTTTGAAAAACCCAAAATATTCTGTGACAGACAATGAAGATGAAAACAATAGGAAGTAAAAGCAGATTTTCCAATTAGGTAGGTAGCAAATATTGGTCATTGAAAACTTCTCAGGATATACAGCTTAAACTGAAACATCACCAAAGATCTTGAAAGCATTATGCTGTGCAAAACTGCTTCTTTTGTTTAAACATATTTATCTATCAGGAATAGGATCAACATGTACTACAGACAAGTATAGTCTCTGATAACCCTATGTTGTGCATTTAGACAAACTTAGCATTTTTTTTTCAAATGAACATAATACTTAAAGTATCTATTTTAACAAGGATCTTTATCCCTATTTACCTAGTATTTCTCCTGTCCCACTTTTTACTTCCTTTGTTCTCAGGTGGACCTTACTAGAAGAGAAGAATGCTATTATGTTTTTGTAGATATATTCTGAATACAGAATTACTTTGAATCCTGACTCTACCACTTATTATCTAGATAACTTGGTTAAGTTAATTCACTCCTTGTGCACCTTGTTTCCTTGACTCTCAGGTGGACTATGGTAATACAAACTACACCTGAACAACAAGGGTTTGCACTGCATGGGTCCTCTTAGACACAGATTATTTTCAATACATGCATTGCTATGTTTACCAGTGTTTGAATCTGCAGATTCAGAATCCCCTGAGGACAAGGAAGGTAGATGATGAGGCACGAGTATCTGCAGATTTTGGGATCTAAGGCAGGTCCTAAAGTTATTGTGTGGATGAAGTAAATTAATATATGTAAAGTGCTCATAAAAATGCCTGGCACATAATGCATTCTCTGTCAGTGCTTGATATTCATTTGTGTTTTGTTTTCTACTGGGTCTCTTTACATGAATCTCCATATATCATCAGAATTCATAAATAGTCAGAATGGCCAAGTTCCTTTTATTCAAAAGAAGGATGTATGATTGGAAGTTCAGTATAGGTAATTTGTCAGAAATTACTGAAGTGACAAAGGAGAACTAAGATATTAATAGCCAAATTCTAAAATTAAAATAGCATTGGATTTTGAATTGAGTAAAAATCTGACTTTATACTAAGTGGAAGTACTTAAATTTATATTCAATGGTCAGAGGTTTTACAATCACCATGTAATCCATCACTCCACCAACAGTTTACAATGTCTGTCTTTGTCTTACAACTTTAAACAGGCATGATGATTGTTGATAATGTTAAGTTGCATGGTTTGGGTGTTGATTTTTATTTTATAAATTACTTGAAAATTTAAAAAAGCAGAAATATAGTATATAGGTCATTTGATATATTTAAGCAGCTGTATCAAAACAGTCACTTCAAAATATCTTGCCCCTTTAAAGTGTACTTTACAAATGTTTCAGTGAATGTGTGCTTTGTGAGTCTATCAACTAGGAATGGGCACTCCACTGGGCCTTAATATTTTTGGTGAGCACCTAGGGACATTTCCCTTGGCCAGAGCTAGTGTGTGGTTCATCAACCCTTGTGATTCTTATTATGATTTCAGGATGCACCCTGGTGACAGTCATCAGGGAACCTTGAAAAACAAGGCTTATTACTCATACCCTGGAGGGTACATGGCACACTCAGAGCCACACAAAGAGGTTGAGGAGAGAGCAAGGGAGGGAGAAAAGCCATGGGTTCTGCTTTCATTGTGGTCAACAGAGGTGTGCATAGATTCAGTTTGTATTGGTGAATTAAAAGCATAAGAGCAGAAATTAATGTGCAAGAAGGGAAAAGCAGGTTCAAGCAAGAAGTCAGTTACCTGTATCATCTAGGTCTTTCTAAAAGGGAAACTTTATGGTTGGAGCAGCCTGGCTCTTGAACTAATTTTGTGGCTGAAAATGTACTTACTTGAGGTGAATGTCTTAAAATGGATTGTCCAGTAAGCAAAAGCTGATGTCAAGAACAGCATTACAATCAGAAAAGCTAATCATTAGGCACTTTCACTGCCATGTGAATGTAGGTATGTGTGATTTTGACCTTATGGGAAGAGGAATCTCCATTTATATTTGAGACAAAGAAAACAATTCTATATCTCATATATCATGTATTTAATTCCCTTAGGAGATGGCATTTCTTGGAATTCTGGACCAATATTTTCTCTGAGGCAGCACAGATTTGGTCCCCAGCCTGGTACAATGATTTAAGGATCCAATTTTGGGGCAGCTAGGGTGAAGATCTCAACTGCTGCTGGGATTCAATCCATATACCTCCAGGAGTGTCCATTAAAAAAGAGGAGAGCATCTCAAATATAAGTAGTACTGATCTTATACACAGGTTACCAAGATGAACCATATGGAGAAACACAATCATACTGTAGCACCAAAGGTGACTACATTTATTCTCATGCGGATCACCAATAACCCCAGGCTGCAGGTGCCTCTCTTTGGAATCATCCTGGTCATATTCTGTATCACAGTGCTGGGAAATCTGGGCATGATTTCCAGACTCATTTGAACTCCAAAGTACCATGTGCTTTTTGCTTAGACATTTGTCAATTACTGATCTGGTTACTCCACTCTCATTGGCCTAAAAATGATGGTCAACTTTGTCCTTCACCAAAATACAATTTCCTATCATTGGTGTGCCACCCAACTAGCAGTCTTTGAGATTTTCATCATCACTGAGATGTTTATGCTATCAGCAATGGCCTAACATCATTATGTAGCCATCTGCAAACCTCTACATAGTCACCATGGCAGGGAAAGTATGTTGGGGCCTAGTACTCACTCCCTAGCTCTCTAGCACTTTTGTGTTATGGATTCTCACCATTAAGTTATTTAAGTTGTCCTTCTGTGGCTCTAACCTCTAACATCACCAGTTATTTTTACCATGACTGTCCCCCTGGGATATCCATGCTCTATTCTGACACACATGAATTAGATTTGATCTTTTTGATATTTTCAAGGTGTAATTTGCTCTCTTCACCCTTGATTGTTCTTGTATAACACACATTTATTCTCATGGCCATTCTCGGAATGAACTCAACTGAGGGAAGTTACAAAGCCTTCTACCTGCAGTTCACACCTGACAGTAGAGATCATGTTCCATATAGGACATTATTGTTTATTTACCTGCAACACAAATCCACAAATCTTCTATGGATAAAATGGCCTCTGTGTTTTACACCCTGGTGATCCCTATGCTGAATCCATTGATCTATTGCCTAAGAAACAGAGAAGTTAAAGATGCTCTGAGGAGAACTTTAACTAATTGATGCAAAATCCTCAATTAATATCTTAATATTCAGTTAAAAGTGGGTCCCAAAGTTGTTGTTTAATATTCTGTCAGTCCAATTATGCCATCAGAAAGTAGAAATGGTTGACCGTGTTGCTTTCTTCTTGTACATGATGAAACACTTCCTCTTGGACTGAATAAATATTATAGCCAGATAATTTAAATCTCAAGTAATTTTCAAGACCATATAGGAACCTATATATTTAGAAAGAAGGAAAACCATACCAAATTTTTTGGTCAAGCTTACACTTGTGGATGTTAAAAAAAAATCTTAAGTAGTCAAAATGGAGTACAATTAACTAGAAAATTAGTAATGTATATGTCATAGCAGTCGTTGTGTATTAAAGATAAATAAAAGTGAACCATGAAGAATGTATGGGTTAGAAAAGCCTTAAATAGTAAGAAAATCTGTTATTATAACACAGCATGAAAAATCTGCTTCAAGAATCTAAGCTAGGCGTTCCCGTCTTGGTGCAGTAGTTAACAAATCCGACTAGGAACCATGAGGTTGCAGGTTTGGTCCCTGCCCTTGCTCAGTGGACTAATGATCTGGAGTTTCCGTGAGCTGTGGTGTAGGTTGCAGACACGGCTCGGATACCACATTGCTGTGGCTCTGGCGTAGACCAGTGGCTACAGCTCCGATTGGACCCCTAGCCTGGGAACCTCCATATGCCACGGGAGCAGCCTGAGAAATAGCTTTTAAGACAAAAAAAAAATCTAATCTAAATAGGAAATAAAGCATGCCACCTCAGAAGGAAATTTTTAGTCAGATTGTATTATGATTCTCCTTCTCTCCTTTTCACAGCTAGAGTGGACATTTGGAAGATTTTTTTCTTAATTAAGAACCATGAGAAAAATATTGGCTAATTCTAGATGTCCTTTGAGAGACTCTCATACTACAGCTAACTTTGTTTTTTGATAGCTTCTGGATAAACAAGTTGATTTAGGATTGGCAAGCTCAAGATAAAGGAGTTATCTGGTCACTTCCTAAATGACATCAATATTTTGAAAAGCTGTGTCAATGATAACAAAGTTTAGAGATAACTGATACCCTTTAGAGTTAATTGAACTTTCATCATGTCTCCTTTGACTCCCTCATGAGCTTGTACAAACAGAGCTGATATTTTGCTACACAAGGTTTCATTCTCCTTTTCTACTCACTCAGCCAATGCATAGATTCCTTACATCTTCATGTTCTCCTATTTGTTTAAAGAGGCATTTTTTAGATTTTTAAAAATGTATACACTACCTCAGTAATGCTTGTTTCAATCTACCCTGGAATTCAAAGTGAAAATTGTGAGGAATTATATCAAAATATGAATCAGGATCTCTTTATCTAAGATTCATATATTTCATTTACTTTTTCCTTTTTTTTTTTTGTCTTTTGTCTTTTTAGGGCTGCACCCATGGCACATGGATGTGGAGTCTAATTACAACTAATCTAACATGGGATCCTTGATCCACTGAGCAAGGCCAGAGATTGAAACTGCAACCTCATGGGTCATAGATTTGTTCCCACTGAGGCACAACAGGAACTCTCAACTTTGTCCATTTTTAATGCACTGAGGTTTACTTTACTAAGGAAGTTCATTTTAAGTGTTCTCATCACAAAAGAAAAAAATATCTATGTGAGGGGATGGCTTAGCTAATCACTTCAAATTAGCTATATTTAGCTAATCTATACATATGCAGATATTTTATATACAGCTATATATATATTTATTTATATATAAATAGGTATATAAAATATATTATTTATATAATTAAAATATATGTTTAGCCATATATAAATATATATTATATTATATATATTATATGCATATTTCACTATATATACAAATATATAGCTAAATCTTAAAATATCGTATGGTATCCTAGAAACTTATTTAAGATTTATGTATTCATTATGAATTCTATAAAGCTACAAACTTTTAATTTTTAAGTAAAAATGAAATAAAGTAAAACATAAATTAAACCAAGTAAATGAAATATAAAACTGCATTGTCCAAGAAAATCGATTCTGCTTACCATGTTAGCTTTGGATCCTGTCCATAAGCATATATATTAAGAATAAATTTCACTTTTGAGACTAACAATTTGTATTATATTGCAGACTTTTTTGATCACGTATGATTTTCCCCCAAATTCTTTCATTGCTATTAATTTGCACAACCCCCAAGTAAAGATAATTATTATTTATATGTGCAGTATCACCCATACAGAAAGAACTTTTAAAAAATCATACCAAAAAGCCTAAACTTACCTTTGTAACTTGAGTATTCATCATGAGCACTTTTCTTGGGTAATGAAGTTTTTTTTTAATTTTTAATATCAGCACCCAACTGTGGAATACAGATTAATCATTTTGTATTTGGTCATTCTTCAACTGATGGACACTTGGTTGTTGGCATGTTTTTATTTCTTTTACTATTTTAAAAATGCTCTAAATAGTCTTGTGCTTATAAAACAATATATATTGATTTTTATTTCTGAAATAAATGCACAAGTTTTCCTCTACAATCTAAGTATGTGCTGATAGGTAATTGATTTACATGTTTACATAATACTTTAAAATAAAAATAAAGCACTAACAAAAAGTGCTATGTATTTTGATTTTTTTCCAAGTACTATTTTTTTCCAAGAAAGGATACTGACATATCCGTTTCATTGAATAATGACAAAATTGCAAAATATCAATAATAGATGAGTAACATCAGCTATTTGACATTATGGATACAATGTGAATTGTCCTAAAGCATTACCTTATTTTTTAATAGAAAGCTTATAATATTCCTGACTTCACTGTCCCCAGTCATTGTCTTAATACCCACAAAACACATATTTGCATTATACTTATAATAATGAAGAGTTTAGAAATAATGCTTCCAACCTATTTGAAAATATTTTAGTTCTTGTACACTGAAACTTCTTTCTGAAGTACAACTTTTAATTTTACTTAGATTATTTGTGTTCACTCCATACCTAATTAATGGCTTGATGCACTAAGAGCTTTGAATTAGGAAATTGGAAAGTATTTGTATTGACTTTTAAATGGCAATAGTTGCAAGGCCCCAGTGGCTCAAGTGCATATACTCAACCTCCAATTATTTATAAAATTCCTTGAGGTTGATTTCCTTCATGGACTCTGTAATGATTTCTTCAATTTCTGTCCAATTACTACTTTATTCAGACTGCCAATATACTCTTTTTTGAAGAGATTTTTCCAAACACTTCAATTTTCCCACATGTAATAGGAAAACATTCTGGCTTTAAGGTGTTGAGGAAAGATGACTCAAAAAAGGAGCATTATCTATTTTAATATTTTATCCTCATCAGCTGAGTGGCTCATCCCTTAATTTAACACTATATTATTAAGACCAAAGGTATACCTTTTAACAAGGTATGTACTTAATTTTATATTAGTGACCACATTTTAATATTAAAATAATTTAATAATCACTACCAAATGTGACTGCTTTTGTAGTGAGCAGGCATGTCTAGACATAACCTTAAGATCTAAAAGCTAAATCCCCTTGTGTCTGGCTTTAGCCTGTTTCTGTACAGTAGAGAGAATTCCAGAATAGCTAAATCAATTTTGAAGAATAAATTTGAGGAAATTACAATAATGATTTCAAGACTATAGGAATTCCTGTTGTGGCTCAGTGGTTAACGAATCTGACTAAAAACCATGAGGTTGTGGGTTTGATCCCTGGCCTTGCTCAGTGGGTTAAGGATCCAGCATTGCTGTGAGCTGTGGTGTAGGTTGCAGATGAAGCTTGGATCCCACATTGCTGTGGCTCTGGTGAAGGCTGGTGGCTACAGCTTGGATTAGACCCCTATCCTGGGAACATCCACATGCCACAGGTGCTGCCCTAGGAAAAAAAAATAAAAAGATTATAAACCTATAGTAATCAAGATAGAACAATATATTATAGAGATAGATAAAAAGAAGTATGGAACGAATGTCCAAAAGATATGCACATAGGTATGTTCAATTTATTATCAACAAAGAAGCCAAAGTAAGTAAAAAGGCTATAGCTTATGCATAAATATCCTCTAAAAATTAATGGGTTAGCAATGAGATCCAGCTGTGTAGCACTGAGATCTATGTCTAGTCACTTATGATAGAGCATGATAATGTGAGAAAGTAGAATGTGTACATGTATGTGTAACAGGGTCACCATGCTGTACAGAAGAAAAAAATGTATTGGGGAAATAATTAAAAAATAAAATAAAATTTAAAATAAATAAATTAATTAATTAAAAATTAATGACAGAAAGACTACATAATAACAGTGAGGGAAATATCTGAAAAGACATTTCACAGAGGGAATATGAATGCACAATAAACACATAAAATGACTTAACATATTTAGTTATCAGGGGAATGAAATTACATAAGCAATGAAATGCTATTTCCAACCCACCAGTTTGAGTTAAATTAAAAATGCCAAATTCCCAAGTACAAAGTATCATAACAGCTACAATGTTTGGCTCTTAAAAATAACATACATTGTTGATTGGACTGCACAAAAGTACTTTGCTTTAGAAAAGAGTTTGGCTGTTTTAAGCAATGTGGATCATGGTCTTCTAGAAACCAGAACTAAGAATATATTTCTATTGTTTAAGTCAACCAGTTTACAATATTTTGTTACAACTGCCCATGAAAACTGATATATTTTTCATCTCTCCCAGGACCAGGTAACCATCCATAAGTACTTAATGTGAATCTGTTTGTTTTCATCTGCTCTTAAAATGTATATATTACTCTCCCATATGCCTGCATTAACATGTTACGTGTATGTCATTTTGCCTTTGGCTTCAAAATCCAGCTTTAAATTTAAGGCCCTACAGGAAAAAAATCTTATGTCAAAAAATAATAAATATTATTGCAAAGAGGACTTAAGCTTCAAAGGAGAGAATTACTCCATGGCAGGTTCCTCTCTACATAATTCTTTTAGTCTTTTAATATGTAAATACATATATTAAAATATTCTGTGTGTAAAAAATTTATTTGTGGGACAGGAAATTTGTAGACATGACACAAGGGCTTTATTTTTAAACATTCTGTTTGACTCTTGGAGTTATCTTCTACCTTTTCTCACTTGAAAGGCAATCATAAAGAAAAATTAAAATTATACTTTTACTACTGAGGATTGTTCTTTGGAGGAAAAAAATCTTCATTTTGAACATCACTTTACCCCGTTACTTGAAATAATGACTATGCTAATTTTGTATTCTTTGAAGTAAAGCAGAGAAAAAACCCAACAGAATGGTATAAAAAAATACAATTTATTAATGGACTTTGTTCTCTTTTCACTGCTAACTCATTGGTTTCTAAATCTTTAATATTATATTTTTGCAATAACAAATATCAATGCAAATGAGCTACTCAACAGGTACACTTTAATTAGATGCCATGTGGTTGAACTCACTTCAATAATGTAGGTCCAGACTACCACACACATACATACATATGTGCATGCGTGTACACACACACACACACACACACACACACACAAACACTGCTGCAGTGTCTGGATGAACTCCTAGAGGGAAATCTTGTTAAGGAGTAAATCCCAAGTGAAATCTTCCCCAAGGATGTAAAAAGCAATTTGTGGATGCTAGAATCACCTGTGCAGAGGTGGAGTTAGACTCTGAAAGGTTTATAGAGCTCCACTAAATCTCAAAGCCACAGCCATGTAGAAACTCTATGAGTGTGAAACAGATTTTCTTTAGAGGTGGGTAGGCAATATTTACCTTATCTTTGTACAGCTTCCAAAAATCCAAAACTATATGTTAAACTGAGCCGCTTCACTTTCATTTTGGAAGGCACTGGACATTGTGAGTAATGATATAATACAATACTTAAAGTAAAACTTATTTCCAATATTTAGAACATTTTTGGAGGATGCGCATTGTTGAATATCATACTGCTATTTATGTTTCACAATTAAAACTAGTGCCATTAGGTCTTGTGTACTTAAATAAGTTATAACACTACTGACACAATGGATGTTTTCTCAGTGAGATGATTTATATCATAGTTGTATTTCTGCAATATTAGCTAAAATTAAAAAATAAACATTTCAAAAAAATATGTGAAAGAAAACTGGATACACAATTACTTAAACTTTAAATGATGTTCCTTTTTGATAATATAACTATACATCACAAATTTCCTTAAGAAAATTTCCATTAACTCTGTTAACATACAAATATAAGCAAAAGCATATATGGAAGAAGAGTATATAATCAAAGTGTAATAGAATATCTTTAGATAAACCATCTATTTCATAGTAAAAGAAATCTGTCAACATTTAAATTAAAATTTCTAAAAGTTCTCTGATGGCTCAGCTGGTAAAGGATCTGGCATTGTCATTGCTTTAGAGGTGGGTAGGCAATATTTACCTTATCTTTGTTATTATCTTTGTTATAGCTCTGGTTATTGCTATGCTGTGAGTTCAATCTCTGGCCCTGAGGCTTCCTCTTTTCATGGGCATGGCCAAAAAACCCAAAAACAAGTTATCAAAAAAGAAGGATTTCTATTTAAGGAAAGGCACTGTATAAGCAGAATCAAGATATTAAAAATCTGTAGACTCCAAGATTCCTGGTTTGATAGGACACAACCTCTATGACATTCTCAAGGAGAAAATGAAACTTGGGAAGAAAATTAACTTACTAGGATAACTTTGGATCAAGTAACCAAAAATAAAGTGTTGAAAAATAAATTTACTTGAAAAAAATCCAGTCTTGCAAGTTTATAATAAAAGAAAATTCTGGAATTTCCATCGTGGCACAGCAGAAATGAATCTGACTGGGAATCATGAGGTTGCAGGTTCAATCCCTGGCCTTGCTCAGTGGGTTAAGAATCCAGCATTGCAGTGAGCTGTGGTGTAGGTTACACATGTGGCTCAGATTTGGCATTGCTGTGGCTGTTGGGTAGGCCAGCAGCTGTAGCTCTGATTAGACCCCTAGCCTGGGACTCTCCATATGTCACACCATGGGTGCAGCCCTAAAAAAAAAAAAAAAGAAAAGAAAAGAAAAAGAAAGAAAGAAAAAGGAAAAAAAAAGGCAGAAAAAAGAGAAAATTCTACGTTCATGGAGACAATATTAAATACATTTTTAGTACTATTATTACTCATTAGCTATAAACCATTGGTAATAGTTTAAAGAAAACTCACTTGTCTTTTTAGCCTCCCCATTGCTTAGTAACACTCCTAAAAAGATTGGAAATGCCTAAAGTGTGACCAAGAATGATTTCTTTAATACTCCAAATTCTAGTTTGCTAGCCTCATTTGCCATTAGATTTATTTCCAGTTTCTGATGACACAAGGTCACTGCTACAAATAATGAACAATCTTCTTTCAGATAACATGCCACCTCTCTCTCTCTCTCTGTGTGTGAGCAAATGGAGCACTCTCAGAAGAATCAACAGGAGTAAGAATGCAGAAGACCAGAGATAAAATTTTATATTCAGCACATGCCTGGTAACTTAGTAAGACAAGAAAAGTGATATGGACCTGATTATGAAAATCATTGAAAATGAAGCTAAAGATATTTCAATTATTCTAAAAAGATATCTTAGATTACTCAAAAAGCTTTCATAATACCATTTGCCTTCCAACTAATATGAGAATCATGACACATAGAGCAAAGATACAATATAGTCTATGACTGTATTAATAACCTAGGGAAATCTTGACCTAAGGGAATACAAGAATGGCTGCTTAGAATGGCAAAGCATTATGGAAACTGGCAAATAATATGATACAGAATTCTGAAAGAGAAAATTAGAGGATGAATGCAATGCTTGTGAATTAAAACAGTTGCTACATAAAATTTATTTTTGCAGTTTAAGATAAAGTCTCTAGCAAGCAGCACATTAGATTTCAGTTGAAATAGAGGAGCTGATATAATTTGGAAGAATAATTGCAGGAAATCTCACCCAAGGAATTGCCCTTCCCTTGCAATCTAATGGCCCAGTCCAGAAAATAAATTCTTTAAACTTTGTAACCACTTATCCTTGTTTTTCCCCCATGGATGACTTTCCAAACTCTTACATGGCTCCTGGAAATTTCAAATGGGTCTCTGAGTTCATTCTTACAGGAGTCTCAGACAAGCCAGACCTCCAGCTTCCCCTCTTCCTTGTGTTACTGGTCATCTATGGGCTGGCCATGGCTGGGAACCTGACCATCATCACTCTCACCAGTGTAGACCCTCGACTGCAGACCCCTATGTATTTCTTCCTCTGACATTTGCCTATCATCAATCTTGGCAATTTGACTGTCATTGCCCCTAAAATTATTATCCTTTTTTTAGTTCAGAAGCATACCACCTCCTACCCAATAAGTACGGTTCTTAGTTTTCATTGTGGCTGAGGTTTTCATGTTAGCTGTGATGGTCTATGACCACTATGTGGGCATTTGTAATCCACTGCTCTACATAGTGGTGTTGTCTTGGAGGATCTGCCTTCTACTAGTTTCCCTCACATACCTTTACAGCTTTCCACAGCTATTGTAGTTTCATCTTGTGTGTTCTCTGTGTCTTACTGTTATTCCAATAATTTTTTTTTTACTGTGATAATGTCCCTCTGTTACTATTGTCCTGCTCTGATACTTACTTTCTAGAAACAGTAGTATTTGTATCTGCAGCTACAAACTTGGTTTCTTCCATAACTATAGTTCTGATGTCTTATTTCAACATTGTATTGTCCATTCTAAGGATGGAAAAAAGCCTTTTCCACCTGTGCATCACATATGATGGCAGTGTCAGTTTTCTATGAAACACTTCTTTTCATGTATTTACAGCCTCAAACAAACCATTCATTGGATACTGATAAAACAGTCTCAGTGTTTTATACACTGGTGATTCCTATGCTGAATCCCATGATCTTTATCCTGAGGAATAAGGACATGAAGGCTGCCTTAAAGAAATTTCTGAGAAATTCAGGCTGTTCTTTAAGTCAATATGAATTTAAAACTCTATAGGTAAATGAAGAGATGGTTAGGATAGGCTGCCATTGTCTTAGAAGAAACTGAGGTTAGATGGCTGGCTTGCAGGTTTATAAGTAATTCTCAGAATTAAAATTGGCTAAGATTTAATAAACATTGACTTTAAAAATAGGAGTTCCCTAGTGGCTCAGTGGGTTAAGGATCCAGTGTCATCACTGCTATGGCTCAGATCACTGCTGTGGCACAGGATGGGAACTTCCACACATCAGGGGCATGGCCAAAATTAAATAAATATTTAAATAAAAAATAAACTGAAACTCTTGGACTTATGAGCTACATACAGAACTAGAATCCAGAAAGATATGTTAAAAAATTAAGTTTGAATAGAACAGCAACTATGGATGATAGAAATAAGTTGACTGTTCTTATTTATTGATTACCTTTTTTCTTTTTTTCCCGCACAAGTTTGGGTTTATGGATCACTGCATCTTGAAGAGATGTAATTACAGATGGCTAAAATCCTTTTCAGCTAACTTAGTGAAATTAAACTGACATGTATCTTTAAAACTATGTAACTCTTTTAATATTGTGATTGAAAAATACAAATGAATTTATATTCTGAGTATTAATAAAATATTGAGATTATTCAATTCCATTAATAATTTATATAATTTATTATACATTTACATATCAATATGAAAGCATATTCAAGTATCATTGAGTATGTTTTTATTTTATTCATGAACAGTCGATTTCATCAAGATTTTTCCTTTCCCCCGCTCTAAGGATCAAGTTTATTTATTATGTTTAATAATTTTTCTTTATCATGATACATTAGATATTCAATGGACAATGTGAGAATTATTTATACCATTACAGTAAAATCTGTTTTGTTATTTTGTTCTGTTTTCTGATAATTTGTGATCAGTTAGATTACAACAAAATCTGTGGCATACCTTTCAATACATAGAGGTGGCCAGAATCTTTCTCAGACTTACAAATCAGAATCACCAGAGAAAGGTCACTAAATCCATATTTTAATAAGTGACTGACATTTAACCTTAGTGATGAGTCTTAACAAATAAAGAATTAATTGAAAGACGTATATGGAAAATCATATTGTTTGGGTATGTTCACATATAAATTGGTTTTAGTGTTGATGAGCTTCTTCAAATATAGGTGCTAAATCTTCATTCATAATAGTTAAAATATAAGAAGAGAAATGTAGTCTTAGATGGCAAATATAAACTCATAGACATGAAAGATCATTGTTGGGTTATAATCAGACTACCCCCCCCACGCCTAATTTTTTTTTTTAAAGTCTACTAATTTCCTTACTGATTAAGTTATTTGAGTTTTTTTTTAACTTCCAAAGTAGGGAGGAGAAATATGAGGCATCTTGGAGTAAGGGTTTCTTTAATCCGTTTCACTAACATTGGGATAAATCCTTTAGTTCATACTTTGCATTGCCTCTTGTGACCTTGAATTTATTATTAAGTGATTGATAAATGGTACTAGTTTTAGAATGGGTAGTTAGAGCATATCTTTAGTAAGCAAGGAGTCCATATAGTCCTTTGGAATCTTTTTACTTGCCTGAAATTAGGTATGAGAATTCATAGATCTACTAAAAAATGAGAAAGAATGAAATTATGTATAGCTTTTATTTTAGAATACTCCTAACTAGTTAATCTATATTAAAACATTGATAGTTCAGTCTAATGTTACAGGAAGGGAAATCTATAATTCACTACACTACATTTGTTTGTCTGAACAGCCAACCTCTGTTTACCAGGCATGGAGTTTATTACATGTATATATGCACAGTCTCTGTTCTATAAATCTTGTTTGTGATGAGCTAGGAGAGTGAGGAAATGGGCATTGAAGGATGAACTATGGATAAGTTACAAATGGACACTTCCAGTGGTTGCTAAAACTCTGGATAGAAATCTATGAATTTATGGTACACAAGACCATAGGTGAAATATATCCAGGATTCACTGTATAAAGTTCCTGAACTCCCTCATAAAATGTAGCTTTGTTTTTTCATATGCCTCTCTGAAATATCCCCTATCAGTTATGCTTATTTATTTGTTTAAATTTATATAATATTTTAAGATTAAGAAAATGGGAAATCAAATGTAATATCTTATATTCCTAGTTCATCAGTAAGAGTTTCCTCTTAGTTACATTTAAGGACAGATTGTCCTGGGACGCTACCCATCTTCCTAAATATTTTGTTTCTTTGAAATGTTGTACCATGTATAATGATACAGCATTTCAACACCAAAACAAAAGTCACTGCATTTTATAACAAGGCACAAGCAGAGGTGGGATATTTAGCCAAGAGTACCAGATGTGTTTCTCTGATGGAAATTTTTTAAAGAGAGACACAGCAGTGTGCAAATGCAGCATCGTGACTGTGCAGTGCCTGGTCCTCACTGCCCAGGCGGGGCAGTCCAAGTGGTCGCCATGGAGCTGTAGTAGTGGAGCTGGGGCCACCGGGAGTTGTTGAGTGCTGGGGAGGCCCATCGCTGGGCATGGCTGCTAGTGCTCAGCTTCGTGTTTGGGTGGTATGTACTCAGGATCCTCCTCCTCAGGACTGTCCTTCTCTTTTTTTTTTTTTTTTTTTTGTATTTTTGCTATTTCTTTGGGCCGCTCTCACGGCATATGGAGGTTCCCAGGCTAGGGGTCGAATCGGAGCTGTAGCCGCCAGCCTATGCCAGAGCCACAGCAACACGGGATCCGAGCCGCGTCTGCAACCGACATCACAGCTTACCCAACGCCGGATCATTAACCCACTGAGCAAGGGCAGGGACCGAACCCGCAACCTCATGGTTCTTAGTCGGATTCGTTAACCACTGCGCCACGAGGGGAACTCCCATTCTTCTCTTTCATGTCCTGGGTACTGCATGAGGATGCAGAGCAGAAGTCCCAGAGGCACGCAGAGATCCAGGATATGAAGTAGGAGCTCCCCACCGTCAACATGATGGCCAAGTTTGCCAGATACGCCAGGCTGGAGCAGATCAATAAGATAACTGATAAGCTCAAAACTCACGTGAAAGCACGGACAGTGCCACTGGCCAAGATAAAATGGGTGGTAAGTGTTGCTTTCTACATATTGCAACTGTGCTGATGGTCTCGCTCATTTGGAAGTATTATTCTGTCCCTGTGGCTGTGGTGCCCGGAAATGGATAACTCCGCTAGACTGCCTGGCAGCATTTCCTACTAGAATAGCAGGTGGTGTTGGAATTACCTGTTGGATTTTAGTCTGCAACAAAGTTGTGGCTATTGCATTTCACCCTTTCAGCTGAAAGAAGATGAATGCAGCTACAGCACTGTAAAAAAAGGAATTGTCATTTAGGAGGTTGAAAATATGATTTATGCTGTTTGTTTATTGTGTTTTTTTAAAGAAACATGGGCCACAGGTTAGTTTTTATTTTTGAACGTGTTTATTTTTGGAATTTATGTTGAGATTCTTGTAAGAGTCATAATTTTATACAATTTGTCATAAGCCATAAAGATCAGTCTCACACCTACGTTCTAGCCAGCATGGCACCAGATTTTTAATAAGAACTGTGTGATGTCATGTGGTGTCCACATGTTGTTCCTTGTGATTTGCATTCTTGTCATATTTTAAAGGTCACATTGCCAACGGAAAGTCATAATTTTCTTTTTTCTTTTTCTGGCTGTGTCCACTGGATCCTTAACCTGCTGAGCTACCAGGAAACTCCCCTCAAAATTTTCTAATAATTTAAGGACTTTAAAGAATTCATGCTATTTTTAATCCAGATTAAAACGTAACTTAATGTGAAGACCACTACTATAATTTGAAATATTTTTATTTCTTAATATATCTATATATTTTCTAACTAGAGACATTTTGAATGAAGTAAATCAGAAAGAGAAAGACAAATACCATATGAAAATGTGTTTTTTAATCTCATGCAGTACTATCAATAGAGAACACTAATTGACATTGCTTGTGCTTTTTACTTCCTCTGTTTGAAATGTCAGTTGTTGGGTAAGACTTTGGATGTATTATCTGCTTATTTGAAGCTGGTAATTTTTCATCACTATGTTTTATAAATGTATTCATGAGCCCATAATGCATTGTTTTGTGCTTGAGCTGTGTGTTTTAAAGTATTTCAAATGAAGGGTATTTTTAAAGCCTTGAAAAAAAATTTTTTAAAATTAAAGAGACACTATACATTCATAGAAAAATTATTTGATAAAATCACAAGTTCAAACATATAAACTTCCTACCTTAATCATAGTATGCAAAGTAGAAATGTTCTGTGACCTATAGGCCTTTGCTATATTTTCTCAAATTGTCCTTCATGAAAAAGAAATACAAGATTTTATCCCCCTTTTCATTATATGGCAGACAACTGTTAGAGTTAAATATTTATTCAATGGAAAACTTAGGAACAGATTTTACATTTATACTTAGTATATAAAACATACAAATCCACCCTTCTTTTCCCTCACATTAGACCTGTAATATAGTCTTACTCATCATCTAGTTCAGAGTGACTAGGATGAAAGCTAATGCCCAGAGCCTTTATCAAATGCCTCGTGCATACAGTTCTGAGGGGTAGAACTGGTTACTGGGTTACTTTTGTCTAATAACTCCCCAGTTTAAGAAGTTCCCATGGGACCTAATCAAACTGAAAAGCTTTTGCACAGCAAAGGAAACCCAAAAGAAAACAAAAAGACAACTTTCAGAATGGGAGAAAACAGTTTCAAATGATGCAACTGACAAGGGCTTAATCTCTAGAATATATAAACAACTTATACAACTCAACAGCAAAAAAGCCAATCCCCCAATGGAAAAATGGGCAAAAGACCTGAATAGACATTTCTCCAAAGAAGATACACAGATGGCCAACAAACACATGAAAAAATGCTCAACATCGCTGATTATAAGAGAAATGCAAATCAAAACTACCATGAGATACCACCTCACACCAGTCAGAATGGCCATCATTAATAAATCCACAAATAACAAGTGCTGGAGGGGCTGTGGAGAAAAGGGAACCCTCCTGCACTGTTGGTGGGAATGGAAACTGGTACAGCCACTATGGAGAACAGTTTGGAGATACCTTAGAAATCTATACATAGAACTCCCATATGACCCCACAATCCCACTCTTGGGCATCTATCCGGACAAAGCTCTACTTAAAAGAGACACATGCACCCGCATGTTCATTGCAGCACTCTTCACAATAGCAAGGACATGGAAACCACCCAAATGTCCATCAACAGAGGATTGGATTCGGAAGAGGTGGTATATATACACAATGGAATACTACTCAGCCATAAAAAAGAATGACATCATGCCATTTGCAGCAACATGGATGGAACTAGAGACTGTCATCCTGAGTCAAATGAGCCAGAAAGACAAGGACAAATACCATATGATATCACTTATAACTGGAATCTAATATCCAGCACAAATGAACATCTCCTCAGAAAAGAAAATCATGGACTTGGAGAAGAGACTTGTGGCTGCCTGATGGGAGGGGGAGGGAGTGGGAGGGATTGGGAGCTTGGGCTTATCCGACACAATTTAGAATAGATTTACAAGGAGATCCTGCTGAGTAGCATTGAGAACTATGTCTGGATACTCATGTTGCAACAGAACAAAGGTGGGGGATAAAATGTAAGTGTAATGTATACATGTAAGGATAACCTTGACCCCCTTGCTGTACAGTGGGAAAATAAAAAAATAAAAAAAGAAGTTCCCAGACAATTTGGCAATATTAAAAACAATCCCTTGTGCTCAGGAAGCGGGTAGGGGTGGTGTTATAAAGAGCCCTTGAGGGCAGAAATAGAATTACACAGCCATCGCTGTGGCAGAAGAGTAAAATGAGGTCTTGGCTAGGGTGGAATCACTGGCCTGTCTGTAGTTCCCCAGGGCACAGGTGCCTTTTAAAATTCTTTTGGACATGTAGGTCAGCCTGTGACATGGTCTGTAAACATGCATTATTATTATGATCTTGCTTATGTATCTGGTTGCCAATGTCTTCTAGCAGATTCTATCCCCAATGGAAGCAAAAGTATTTGAACTAAGATTTTCTTGGTCATCAAAAGGTGATAGCACAGTGCCAACTATTCTAATAAAAGAAGAGCCACTTTTTGAAGCATCAAAAAAAGAGAGAGACCAGAAAAATAAGGAAAAACTGGATAAGCTTTCTTCCTCTTTTTAAAATTGAACTATAGTTAATTTGCAATATCACATTACCTTTAAATGTACTATATATAGTGTGAAAAAATATGACTATACAGTATAAATCATCACAACATTGTAAATCAGCTATACATCAATAAAACTTTAATGATGACAAATAAATAAATTAAAAATACAAACAAATAATGAATATAACAAAACAGAAAAAGACCCCCAAGCATAGCAATCAAATTCATGGTTACCAAGGGGAGAGGGAAGTGGGGAAGGAAAAGACAGAGATAAGGGATTAAGATGCAAAAACTGCTATGTATGAAATAATTGGAAAAATTGGAGAACATGCATATAATGAGTGTTTTCAGATATCTGATGATTGGCAGCAGAGGACCATGACCTGTGAGTAAAGGGATGCAATTACTGGTCCCTTATATAGGGTGATTGTGGAAGTATGGAGAACACAATAGTCATGTTGAGATGAAGATGCAAAATCAGATCAGGAAGAGCTGAGGTGCCTGGAATATACAGAGCTGAGTACTAGGTGGAGACACCTAAGCAGTCCAAGTGATTACATATCAACATGAAGTTTGAAAGTCAAGTGATTTCTAAACTGTACATATTAAGGTGAGATTCCAAAAGGCCAGGTCAAGAACAGCCACCAGGGAAAGAGAAACTACCAAGGATCTGCACATGAAAACTACCAGTTCACACAGGGCTGTGACACATTCAAACTCCATCAAATCTTAGGAGGAATCTCATTCAACATCTGAGACTTTCAATGGAGTCAGCAGAAGAGAGAAAAACTTGCCCCAGAGGAAAGAATCATTATACTCCACTCTAACAGAGCTAAACATTAACTCTCAAAAGATTAAGCTGATTTGCAAGTACATAAACTGCCTGCCAAGATAAAACTCAATAGTGTTTGAAGAAAGATAACACATCTGTACTCAACTGAAAAATGTCCACAATGTCCATCCAACATCCAAAGAAATATCTATTTGTGGTTTGAAGAAGCAAGAGGTTACTCACAAGCATGGGAAAAATAAATCATCATTTCTAGACTAACTTTACATTTTTCATTTTTTAAAAGCAAATAGACACTGCAAGAAAATAAAATAGTGAATTTGCACACAAAGACAATAGAAACTAACCGTACATATGTGCCAAGAGACTTAAAATGTTTTTCTTAATTTAGAAATTTAAAAGACCTAAGGAAAATATACCAAACACACAAAAAAGGTAAGAATGAATACAGACTTTATGAAAAAAAATGGTGTGAGCCAGAAGAAAATGAAACAATATATTTAAGCCCCCCCCCCCACACACACACCTACACACCAAACTAAAATACTTTGTCAGGTCAAAACAATTTAAAAACTGAAAGTAATTCAGGATTTCCTGAACTTTCTGGCAATGATCCAACTAAGCTTGATTACCCCACAGTTAAAAGCTAATATCTTATTATATTCCAAAAATGATACAAAAAAAATCTTATCCACAAAACATAAACAAACACAAAGATTTTGAAACCAAAATTGTGGTTACCAAAGAAGAAACATTGCGGGGAGGGGAGGATAAGAATGGACATTGGGATTGGCACACACACAGTATAGAAAATTGGTAAGTAAGAAGAACCAACTGCATAGCACTGGAAAATGTATTCATCACTCTCTGAAAGCCTATACAGGGAAAGAATTGCAAAATAATATATGAATATGTGTATGCCAGGTTAATTTACTTATCCTGTACACCTGAAAGTAACACAACTTTGTAAGTCAACTGTACTCCAATAAAATGTATTTTTAGTGGAAAAAACAACTTGAAAGTACTGCAAAGAGACTAAAATCAGATGCTGAAAAGCATTAGAATCTCAAGAAATGGGCAATTTTCCCATTTTATAACTTCTATTTTGAAGAAAGGCCCCAATCTACAACGTTCAAATAGAAATCTTGAAAATAACCCACAGTTTTCTGATCTAAAGAACAAAAAGACAGAGTTTGAGACAATAGTCAAAGGAAATTTGGGGTTTCTTAGCAGGAAGGAACCAGTCAGTGAAAGCTGAACCCATGTTCTTTGTACCAACTCTGTCCATGTCACTGAGCCTGAACCATGCTGGTGTGAGAAAGATTCCAGTATCCAAGAGAAAGCTAAAAAATGAACTCATGTTTATGTTAGTTTGCAGAGTTTTGCAGTTTTACAAAACCCTTGTTAATTGCCTGCTAAAATATATTTCAAAAAAGAATAAAATCATCTCTCTTAAAAGAAATATAATATTCAGATATCTTTATACCTTAATATCACAATATCCAACCAAGATAGAATGCAAAGTTCCTCAACACATGAGTGTACCAGAAAATCATTGTGCCATGCTTGAAGTGATAAAAAGTGGTTCTGAGTTCTGCTCCCTCCTCAGCTTTTTAGGGTGTTAGTCTGTGTACCTTGGCTTGTGACTTTATTAGCTTTACTAGCTGTACTGCCTCTCCTTCCACTTGATCCTCTCCATCTGTTTTGTGCATGTGGCACACTTAGGTAAGAGAGAGTTTTTGGCCTATCCACTGGTAGCACAACTCTGTTTTGTATCACTGCATGACATTGAGCCAAAGAATTAAACAGAAATATCAAAACAATAAAACTACTAGGAGAAAATCTGAAAAAGCAGTTTTATCTAAAACATAAAAATTTTTAAAAAAACAGTAAAATGACAAACACTAAAGTGGGTAAAATGTACACACTTGAAACTAGCTAATAAGTTACTGTGAGATGCAATGGGTAAAGAATCTGGAATTTCTTATTAGAAAAGGAATGAAAAAATACAATACCTTTTGAAACTGCACCTCACAAAATCAAATACCTCGGAATACACCTGACCAAGGAGGTAAAGGACTTATGTGCCAAGAACTATAAAACTTTAATCAAAGAAATAAAAGAAGATGTAAAGAAATGGAAAGATATTCCATGTTCAAGGATTCAGCAAGCATTGTTGGGGAACCTGGACAGCTGCATGCAAAGAAATGAAATTAGAACACACCCTCACACCATGCACAAAAACAAACTCCAAATGGCTGAAAGACTTAAATATAAGACAGGACACCATCAAACTCCTAGAAGAGAACATAAGCAAAACACTCTCTGACATCAACCTCATGAATATTTTCTCAGGTCAGTCTCCCAAAGCAACAGTAATAAGAGCAAAAATAAACCCACGGGACCTCATCAAACTGAAAAGTTTTGCACAGCAAAGGAAACCCAAAAGAAAACAAAAAGACAACTTTCAGAATGGGAGAAAATAGTTTCAAACCATGCAATGGACAAGGGCTTAATCTTTAGGATATACAAGCAACTTATACAACTCAACAGCAAAAAAATCCAATCCCCCAATGGAAAAATGGGCAAAAGACCTGAATAGACATTTCTCCAAAGAAGATACACAGATGGCCAACAAACACATGAAAAAATGCTCAACATCGCTGATTATAAGAGAAATGCAAATCAAAACTACCATGAGATATATACCACCTCACACCAGTCAGAATGGCCCTCAATAATAAGTCCACAAAAAACAAGTGCTGGAGGGGCTGTGGAGAAAAGGGAACCCTCCTGCACTGTTGGTGGGAATGGAAACTGGTAGAGCCACTATGGAGAACAGTTTGGAGATACCTTAGAAATCTATACATAGAACTCCCATATGACCCCGCAATCCCACTCTTGGGCATCTATCCGGACAAAGCTCTATTTAAAAGAGACACATGCACCCGCATGTTCATTGCAGCACTCTTCACAATAGCAAGGACATGGAAACCACCCAAATGTCCATCGACAGAGGATTGGATTCGGAAGAGGTGGTATATATACACAATGGAATACTACTCAGCCATAAAAAAGAATGACATAATGCCAGTTGTAGCACCATGGATGGAACTAGAGAATCTCATCCTGAGTGAAATGAGCCAGAAAGACAAGGACAAATACCATATGATCTCACTTATAACTGGAATCTAATATCCAGCACAAATCAACATCTCCTCAAAAAAGAAAATCATGGACTTGGAGAAAAGACTTGTGGCTGCCTGATGGGAGGGGGAGGGAGTGGGAGGGATTGGGAGCTTGGGCTTATCAGACACAACTTAGAATAGATTTACAAGGAGATCCTGCTGAGTAGCATTGAGAACTATGTCTGGATACTCATGTTGCAACAGAACAAAGGGTGGGGGTAAAAATGTATACCTGTAAGGATAACTTGATCCCCATGCTGTACAGTGGGAAAAAAATAAAAAAAGAAAAGAAAAAAAAAAGAAAGTGTGTTTCCATGGACAAGTTTGGTTTTCAGAGAAAACATTTTATTTCCAAAACTGAATTTTAGGCTTACACACAACTGTGATTAAGAAAATAATTTTTATGAGAAAAAAATGACATATCCCCCAGGAAGCATTGATGGTAAACCAGGGAAAAGAGGCAAAAACCAGCATGTGGAGAATATAAAAAAGTCCCATTTTTGATTCAAATATCATGCCCATCCATTTCTACTATCCCTGAATCACTAGACACTTCCAGATAAAACCATTGAAAATGTGAGATTTAAACTTATTATAAACAGTTAATGTTTTCATGTTTCATGTCGACTTGTATTTTGTAGTGTCCTATAAGCACAATTTATCTCTTCACAAATGTTTCATTGTTTATTTCAAGTAATTTTCCAATTTATCACAATCTTTTAAGTTATTACAGTTATTTGTATTTATAGCATGAATATATTTTTCATTTGCCAAAAATATCAGTAAGTATTTTTGTTATTTCTGGCTTTGAGAAAGAAAAGTCAGAAGGATATAATGTCTATTATTCATAGGAAAGGTTAAATACACCTTTAAGAAAATATTTTACTAATTAGGAAAATAACTGTAAGTTTTTCAAGACAAATTTTTCTATTAAAGAACTTTGAATATTTCTAAATATGCATATCAAAATGAGACAGTGAATTTTTTAGGAAAAGGATGCTTTCCCTCCAGAAGTTATATACAATCAGAAATATACCAGTCCATTCATAAAATAAGCTGAATATTTTGTAAAGCATACGTGGTAATTTGTCTCATATAAAAAGCTCAGAACTTTTTTTTATTGTCTGATGAACGTTTTACTGTCTTAAAAATGTTTAACAGGTTGTCTGTATCCATATTCAAAAAAGGTTCATACATTGGCATTTGGTTAATGTATGTCATGTCTATTTTTTATACTTCTGTCTCCATTTTTTTTCATTTCCTTTGTTCCTTGTAATTTTGTTTTTGTTGTTAAAGAACAAGACTGCTTTATCCTGTAGAGTTTCATATTATCTATATGTTAAGACTTGCATCCCTGTGAGGTTGTTGAATAATTTCCCCTGTTTAATAAGTGCTGATAAGATACTGGTTAGTTTTTTTGCTTGTTTCTTTGTTTTAGTGACAGTACTTTATAGATATTATTGTATGCTTCCATCATGGATAAATAATGTCTGATTATCTATCATTTTCTGATGTCAGCAGCCATTGATAGATCCATTGCTTAGATCCATTAATTCATCAAGTCTGCAAAAACTGTTGTATTTTTTTCCTTAGTGAATTTTATTACATTTACAGGTGTACAATAATCATGACAACCAAACCCTAAAGAACATTTTTGAAGTGATCACGATGGTGCACCAATGATTCATCCATTTGAACAGGTTAGATTTATGATGTGTCTATTTATCCAGTAATGAACCTGCAGGTGTTTGTTGAGAAAGAGTGGCACATTCAGTAGATGTTAAAGCACATTAAATGAATTTGTGATTAAAATAAATTTGTAAATGTCCTATTATTGATTTCAGTAGTGGAGAATTAACTGAGTTTTGATATAGATTCAATTTGCCAAGGGGATTGACCAAGCAATATGATGGGTTTTTTTAAAAAAAAATCTTCCTAAAGTTTATTCAACAACTGTTTTTAAAAGATGGTGACTATAATAATGAATCAAGGTAAATGATGTAAAAATGATGAAATAAGGCCAACTTTGAGTATATCACTGTTACATGCATAGTATCATCAACAGTCTAACAAAATCCTGCTGACTATAAACAGAATGAGTTACTATACTTATAGCTTGCATATTTGTGTAAAATTGTATTCTATGTTGGCACCCCAAGTTTCAGTGGGATGGTACAAGGAGGTGGGGCCTTTGGTAGCCAATTAGTTTATGAGGGTGGAGTCCCTCCAGGAGGAAGTGAGCTCTACTCTTTTCCTGTTTTATTGTGCAATGATGCATGAGAAAAATGACCCTGTGTGAAATAGAAACATGGCATTCATCAGAACCTGACATTGTTGCACCTGATCCTTTAGAAATATGAAAAACAAATAATTACTGTTTAAGCCACCTCTTTCAGAGTATTCTGTTGCAGCAGTCCAAACTCACTAAAGCAGCCACCCCTATGGATTTTGAGAGTAAGATTTCTTTCTTTTGTTACTTATCTGGTAGTAAAGAGTTGCAGATATTTCAAGAAAAAAGCATGGCACTAGACAGAATTAAATTGTCAAGGAAAATTTTATTCAATACTTTGTGCTAAAGGTCAAGATTATTCCAAGGACAGAGATTGAACTCAGCTCCTCTGAAACATAAGGGGGGTGTTTGTAAACAGAGAGTGAACTAATTTTAAAGTACTCCAAGTCCTTACCCTGAAGGGTGGGCTTCTGTGCTTACTATTTAGCCGTAATGGAAGTTAGGGTCTACCTTTGCATAGAGACTAGGATAAAGGTGCCTTATCTTTCTTGATTATTACTTCAAGGATGGAAGGCTCCCAGGTTTTTGAACAACACATTCCTAGGTTGTAAAACTTTCACATATCCAAGGGACAGAGATGGAATTTATATTTTTGTTTTCTTATGTAACTGCTCCAAGAATAAGGTAATGAAGAAAGAAAAAAAGTTACCTGAAGTTTAGTTGAGCTGTGGGAGTATTAAGCCCCTTTTCTTGCCTGTAAGTATTTGACAGCAAGGCAAAGCCCAACAAAATTTAAATATGTTGACCTGATAATAGATGCACTGCTGATCATTCTACCATTAGGACTATACATGAAGAACATATGTATTAATGAAGCGGCAAAAATAAAACCTAAACATTTCTCACCATACCTTATTAACACATAATAATTCTATAAAATGAGGAATAAGTACAATACAATAATAACAACTCACAGCGTCTGGTGTTTTTCTACACGATAATTATAGTATATTTTCTGATGCTATCATAAGGTTAACAGTGTAAGTGGCTGGAAATAACATTTGGGCATGCCAGACTTTCTCTACTGGCTTGACATCCCACCCAGACACCAGATCCCTGAACAAATTTACAAGGCCACTTATTTCTTATTCTCAAGCCTATTATCCAGTGCAAAGGTAAAGAGATTTTATCAAAATGTGGTGCTATATGCTGTATGGCATTAGGATGGTAACTAAATACATTCTAGAGTACCTGATATTACTTATTTCTCAGTGAACATATGTCCTATATAATATAATTTGCTGGCTGTGAGAGGTCTTGGTCTCAGTTTTGAGTCTAAAAATTATTATACTGTATGACACTGTATAAACTAATGCCTTTATGTATGAGTATCTTATACATAAAATTAACCATGGCAGCTACTTTCATACATGTTCTGAGAAATACATGATACTTTTGTATGAATGCTAATTACAGTTCCAGTGCATATTAGGTGCTCAAAACATGAGCTCTCTAGCTAGTAATTGAAACAAGTGATAATAGTAGCAACAGTAATACTCAAAAACATCTCAAAATATTTCTTACACTGCACTTTGATATTGTGTTTAATTCCTTGACTGTCTTATTTCAAATATGTGACCTTTATGTGTAATATGGTTGGCTGAAGTCTTTGATGTCTTTATTCTATCTGTAACATTCCATAATCTTGAATAATGTAATGAGAACCTGTTTTTCCTTCTTGACTAGCAAACACTATGCATTTTTATTTTTATTGCTCAAATGAAGTTATCACATCTGTAGTTGTATAATGATCATAACAATCTGATTTCACAGGATTTCCATCCCACAGCCCAAGCACACCCCCCACCCCCAAACTGTCTCTTCCGGAGACCATAAGTTTTTCAATGTCTGTGAGTCAGCATCTGTTCTGCAAAGAAGTTCAGTCTGTCCTTTTTTCAAATTCCACACGTCAGTGAAAGCATTTGATGTTGGTGTCTCATTGTATGGCTGACTTCACTTAGCATGATAGTTTCCAGGTCCATCTATGTTGCAAAACATGCCAATATTTCATTCTTTTTAATGGCTAATATTCCATTGGGTATATGTACCACCTCTTCTTGATCCACTCCTCTGTTGATGGACATTTAGTTTGTTTCCATGTTTTGGCTATTGTAAATAGTGCTGCAATGAACAGTGGAGTACATGTGTCTTTGTGAGTTGTGGTTTTCTCTGGATAGATGCTGAGGAGTGGGATTGCTGGATCAAATGGTAGTTCTATGTTTAGTTTTCTGAGGAATCTCCATACTGTTTTCCACAGTGGTTGCACCAGTTTACAATCCCAACAACAGTGTACTAGTGTTCCTTTTTCTCCACACCGTCTCCAGCACTTATTGTTTGTAGAATTTTTGATGATGGCCATTCTGGCTGGTGTAAGGTGGTACCTCAGAGTGGTTTTGATTTTCATCTCTCTAATATTGACGTTGAACATCCTTTCATGAGTTTCTTGGCCATCTGTATGTCTTTGGAGAACTGCCTGTTTACATCTTCTGCCCATTTTTTGATAGGCTTGTTTATTTGGTATGGAGCTGCAGAAGGTGTTTATAAATTTGGGAGACTAATCCCATGTCAGTCAATTCACTTGCAAAGATTTTCTCCCATTCTGTGGGTTGTCTTTTCATGTTGTTTCATGTTGTTTAGGGTTTCCTTTGCTGTGCAGAAACTGTTGCTTTGTAGTACCATCTGAAGTCCGGGAGCCTGATTCCTCCAGCTCCATTTTTCTTTTTCAGGATGTCTTTGGATATTCTGGGTCTTTTGTGCTTCCAAACAAATTTTAAAATATTTTGTTTGAGTTCTGTGAAAAATGTCCTTGGTAATTTGATAGGGATTGTATTGAATCTGTAGATTGCCTTAGGTAGTATAGTCATTTTGATAATATTAGCTCTTCCAGTCCATGAGCATGGTATATCAGTATATCTTTCCATCTATATGTGTCATCTTTGATTTCTTTCATCAGTGGCTTAGAGTTTTCAGAGTACACGTCTTTTGTCTCTTTAGGTAGGTTTACTCCTAGGTGTTTTTTCTTTTGGATGTGATGGTAAACGGGATTGCTTCCCTAATTTGTTTCTGTTCTTTCATTGTTAGTGTATGGACATGCCATCGATTTCTGTGTATTAATTTTGTATCCTGCAACTTTGCCAAATTCATGGATGAGTTCTAACAGTTTTCTGGTAGAATCTTTAGGATTATCTAGGTATAGTACCATGTCATCTGCAAATAGTGATAGTTTTACTTCATCCTTTTCAGTTTGGATTCCTTTTATTTCTTCTACTTCTCTGATCACTGTGGCTAGGACTTCCAGAACTATGTTGAAGAGTAGTGGCGATAGTGGACATCCTTGTCTTGTCCCTGATCTCAGCAAGAATTCCTTCAGATTTTTGCCATTGAGAATGATGTTTGCTGTGGGTTTGTCATATGTGGCCTTTATCATATTTAGGTAGGTTCCCGTTATACCCACTTTCTGAAGGGTTTTTATCAGAAATGGGTGTTGGATTTTGTCAAAGGCTTTTTTCTACATCTGAGAGAATCATATGGTTTTTATTCTTCAGTTTGTTAATGTGGTGTATCACACTGATGGATTAGCGCATATTGAAGAACACTTGCATCCCTGGCATAAATCCCACTTGATCATGATGTACTATCCTTTTAATGTATTATGGGATGTGGTTTGCTAGTATTTTGTTGAAGATTTTTGCATCAATGTTCATCAGTGAAAGTGGCCTGTAGTTTTCTTTTTTTTGTGGTGTCTTTTTCTGGTTTTGTTACCAGGGTGATGATGGCCTCATAGAATGAGTTTGGGAGAATCCCTTCCTCTGCAATTTTTTGGAATAGTTTCAGAAGGATAGGTGTTAGCTCTTCTCTAATTGTTTGATAGAATTCGCCTGTGAAGCCATCTGGTCCTGGACTTTTGTTTCTTGGGAGTTTTTTAATCACAGTTTCATATTCAGATCTTGTGATGGGTTCATTCATCTTTTCTATTTCATCTTGGTTTAGTCTTGGAAGATTGTACTTTTCTAAGAATGTGTCCATTTCTTCTAGGTTTTCTATTTTATTGGCATATAGTTGCACATAGTAGTCTCTTATGATCCTTTGTATTCCTGTGATGTCTGTTGTTACTTCCCCATTTTCATTTCCAATTTCATTGATTTGAGTCCTCTCTCTTTTTTGCTTGATAAGTCTGGCCAGGGGATTATCAATTTTGTTGATCTTCTCAAAGAACCAGCTTTTCATTTCATTGATCTTTTCTATGGTTTTCTTTGTTTCTGTTTCATTGATTTGTGCTCTGATCTTTATGATTTCTTTCCTTCTACTAACTTGAGGTCTTGTCTGTACTTCTCTCTTGAGCTGCTTTAGATATAAAGAATATGCTATTTCTTAGGCAATCTGTGAATTTGTCCTTTACCCTTTTTGTAAGATATAAAATCAGAGAATCTTTATTAGGAACAGGCCATCTACATAAAATAATTCACTCTTGGATAGCACTTTATTCTCTTTTGTGGTCATGGTCCACTGTAATACTTTTGAAAGAATTCAATATATTAGGAGGGAATGAGAATACACTAAGTGCATCTCAGGGCATATTAAAAATGTTATGACTTTCCTAAGTAGAAATAGAACATTCCTAAGTAGAAATTCACAAAATTATTTTGAGGAAATTGATAGAAAAAACTGCATTTATCTTACCAGAATAATGAAAATCAAATGATAGTATTTTCAAATTACCTACCTTACAATAACTTAGTATACAAACGTGTGTACATATGTGTGTTTATATATATGTATGTATATATGTAACAGAAATTTGAAGTTATATTAATAAAGAAGACTTGTTTTTGTTTTTTGTTTGTTTGTTTGTTTGCTTTTCAGGGCTGCAATTGTGGCATATGGAAGTTCCCATGCTAGGCATTGAAATCAGAGCTACAGCTGCTGGCCTATTTCATAGCCACAGCAATGCAGGATCCAAGATGTGTCTGCAACCTACATCATGGCTCACAGCAACACCAGATCCCCAACCCACTGAGCAAGGCCATGGATTGAACCTGCATCCTCATGGATATTGGTTCAGACTCATTTACACTGCCCCACAACAGGAACTCCCAGAAGGTTACTTATTGGAGTGTTTATATAGCACACAATTGCATAGAGTTGCATGATCAATATCCAATCAACCTCCCTTGATAAATGGTGGTCTAACACCTGGAAGATCTATTCATTAAAAAGAAGAAGTAATAACAGCAAAATTGTGACCGGAGCTTTAGATGATAAATTATAATTGCATCAAATGAATAAAATACCCAGGAATAAACTTAGAAAAGAAAAGTGAGATATCTTTACACTGCAAATTATAAGACATTAATGCAGTCAATTGAAAAAGTTAAAAAGAAATTAATGGATATTCTGTGCTCACAGGTTAAGTCCTAGTATAGTTAAAACACCTATGTTAGCCAGAGCAATATACAGAGTCAATGAAATCTCTATCAAAATTCCAATGGTATTTTTCACAGATGATGTGTACAGAACCTAAAAGGACCCAAATAGTTGAGACAATCTTGAGAAAGACAAAGCTGGATGCTTCATGCTCTTTGATTTAAAATTATATTACAAATCTACAACAATCAAAACAATATAGTATTGACATAACAACAGAGATAGATAAATGGAATAGAAGAAAAAAACCAAAAATAAACCCACATATCAATGATCAATTAATTTATGACAAAGGAGGCAAGACTACAAGGCAGAAAGTATAGTCTCTTCAATAAATATATTGGGAAAAGTGAACAGCCACATGCACAAACCAAACTGGGCCTCTTTCTTATATATAATACACAAAAATCAACTCAAAATGGTTCACATACTTAAACACAGAGTAGAAAACAGAAAATTCCTAGAAGAAAACACTGGGGGTACATTCTTGACCCAAGAATTTGACAATGATCTTGGCAATGATTTTTTGGATTCAACAACTAAAGCAAAGACAACAAAACAAAATTAAACAAGTGGGACTACCTCAAACTTAAAAGTTATGCATTGCAAAGGAAACAATCTAAAAAATGAAAAGTCAATCTATGGACTTGGAGAAAATATTTGAGAATCACATATCTGACAAGGAAGGGGTTAATATCCAAAAGATAGGTGAGTTAGTCTAAGTCCTACCTTCACGGGGCACTCTGTTCAGACACACTTGATAATCTAAGGAGTTACTTGCTATTTCATGCCATGGAAATCCAGTACTTTCCACTTAGGACCTTCCAAAAATACCTTAGCTGCCATTTTTGGTGGTCTTGTTCTTGGAAACACTTTGGTGCTCTGGTCTGTTTCATTCATAGTTGTGTGAAGGAACATCATTCTACTTTAGGTACCTCAAGCAAAAATATATTTAGTGTAGAGAATTGCTACTTACAAAAGCAACAGAAGCCATGGGGGAGTGAAAGTCACTAGATTCTTCTGTGTTATTTTTTTCAGTTGTGATCTAAATAACCAAAAGTTTCTCTCATGACACATCATAAAGTGACTGGAAAACTCCACTGAGTATTAAGGTGTTCCTAACTACATCTGTAGTTAAAAGAGAATAACTTGCTGCTCCTACAATGTGTGGCTACAGGAACCAACTTAAGGGGAGGAAATAATTCTGTGAAATAAAAGGAAAAAAGAAAAGTATAAAAAATAACCCTCTATATAGACTCATGGATGTCCACCTCAGGGTTATGATAACAAATGACACATAAAATACAAGAAAGACTGTTGTGCTTTGATTCAGATTTTTAGAAATATTTTCCAAATGACTCAATGCAAAAGATACTTTCATTACCCCGAGAATGTTACAGCAATCTAGCAGACATTACCCTCCTCCTCCCACATCTTAAAGACTGTCAAAGGAATACAGATAAGGAATCAGAGTCATAGCCTAATGACATACCTCTGTACTTGCAGAAGACATGGGAGAGAAATATTAGTAAGTTTAATTTCAAATTTTAAAAAAGAAAACGCAGACATCTGATTTTGTTATTCACCTAATCAATACCCTTTAGTAGGAGTATTCCCACCACTCCTAGGATAAAGCCTCAAATAATTAAGGGAGCCGCCATCCAGCCTCAGCTCCCAATACTCTCCCCTTGCTTAAGATGTTCTAGTCCTAGGAGACACCTTTCAGTGCTTCAAATTCCTTATCCATGTTCTAGCTTCAGGTCTCTGCACATGTTTGTCTCCTCTATCTGCAATACTTCCTCCATTCATTCCTCTTCTGTCTCCTTCTACTCCCCTTGATCTTCCAGTTCTCATCACTTCTTCAGGGGAGGCTTCCCTGACATTCCAGACAGGGTCAGGTCCTCCTCTTACAAGTTCTTATAGAACCCTGATGTTTCCTTTATGGCTCTTACCTCAATTTGCAGTTTGCTATTTATAGGCAGGATTAGTAAGGTCTGTTACCACTCCTCCTAGACTGCAAGCTCCCAGAGAGCAGGACTCTTGTCTGTCTTGCTACACCATGGCATTACTAGGAGTTTGGTAAACATTTGTGAAATAAATGACTGTTCCCTGTTAATGAGAATGGACCTTAGCTCAGCACTAGCTCCATTTGCCTCTCCATTCCAATCCATGCCATCAGATAAGCAACCTCAATGACTACCGATGACTCAGCCCACAGTTCTAATCTCACTGTCCCTTGATCTCCAACACTTGTAAACCTCTGACCACATGCCACTTCACATGGCATTTACAGCTCTTATGTGTCCTAGACCACTCCATACACATGAGGTTGCTCCACTTCAGAAGTCCTGAAGTCCACTGGCCCATTCTCTGGCTACAACCTCTCACCCCTATGACCTATGAGTTCTCAGAATACCCACTTCTCATTCTCAAAAAATGTCTCTCCCTTTGACTTCTCCCATTCTTCAATTCATTGCTACCTTACTGCTTAACTCCCTATCATGTCTAGATGCCATGGTCCATCACTTCATGCACTTATGTTAGCAGCCTCACTGTTGTAATCCATTTTAATCTGCCATTTATCTGAGCTACTATGAGTTACCATGGGCTACTCTACACTCAATACTTCTAGAACTTCTCACAACAGCTAAAGAAGGTAGAGACCACCACTGCCCCCTTTTACAAATAAAGGAAAGGATTCTTTTCTGTCTTCTTAGGGCCAAGCCCATGGCATATGGAGGTTCCTAGGCTAAGGGTCAAATCGGAGCTATGGCTGCTGGCCTATGCCACAGCCACAGCAATGCAGGATCCAGGCCACTGCCTGCAAACTACACCACAGCTCAAGGCAAAGTCAGACCCTTAACCCACTGAGTGAGGCTAGGGATTGAACCTCATGGACACTGGTCAAATCTGTCTCTGCTGAGCCATGATGGGGACATCAAGGGAAAGGATTCTTAAAGAGGTGAAATAACTTGTCCAAGACCACACCAAAAGTGGCAGAGCAGGGTGGGGTTGGGATCTGAACGAGATGTGTCCAACATCAAGGTCTGTGCTCTGAACCAGTTGGTAACTCTGTTGCTCTGAGGAAATAAGGGAGAATAAAACTGGAAGGAAGCAAGCAAGTGTGAAGACTTGGAGACCCAGGCAGCAATCCAGCTGGGAGCTAATGGTGAAGTAAGCCAAATCTCTCAGAATATCACAAATAACTTAAACTAAAGGGCCACTTGCTTCAGGCTTGTGACTTCACAAGATGGACCTGGTGGGCTTTGGTTGAATATGGCACAGCGAGGTATGCCTAGAAGAAACCAAAAAGAAATCAGCAGTTTAATACAGTCTTTCTTACTACAATTTGTACTTTATCTGGAAATACATGTATATACTGGTATTTCCAGGCACGAGGCCATGCACTAAATGCTTCCACGTGCCAGGAAACTATTAGTCTCAGTCACACTTCCAACTATGCTGTGAGCTATTCTCCCATTGTATAAATGAGGAGAGACAGGTGCAGGAAGCTCAGGGAAATTGCTTCATAACCCAATTAGCTAATGGTAAAGAAGGGATCAGAACCCCAATCCACTGCTCTCCTAGTCACCCGTGTGGGGGTAAGGGTCACACCTCACACACTACACCCAGGATGTGGAGACCGCAGGAAGAGGAGTGGGAGGATTAGACCAGGTTGCATCTCTTAAGCCCCACGATTCAAATTTAGCCAGAGCAGCAGGCTGACCAGCACGTCTGAGGCCAGTGCCCAGATCTGCACTGACCACAGACCAGTACCCCCAGGCTGATGGAGTACCTCAGCATTCCCTTCCAGTCACGCTATGCCCAGACAAGGGCTGCACACAAGCGGGTTCCTGCCCACCACGCCCCTCCCAACACTGCAGTTTCACCCCAATTCCTGGGATCCTCTGATTTTTCAAGGGATCCTGTCCACCCTGATCCCCTTCTCAAAAAAAAAAACCTCACCTGAAGCTGTCAGCTAGAGCTCTGCTATCATCCTTACCTCAATCCACCACGATTACCTGAGAATTCCCTCTTGCTCTTTCCTTCACCCCACACACGCAAAACACACCACACAAGCAAAGAAACCAAGTGAGTCCCCAACCCACTCGTCCCTTACTGGCACTACGGTGGTCCCCAAACCTCCAACACACTTTCTCACATTTTCAAAGATATCCTGCCCTCCTCCATTCTCAAAAAATAGCCTACCTTGAAGCCTTCCGAGGGAGCTCCCCTGACATCCTTACCTGAGTCCCCCTCGCTCCTGGAGTCCCTCAGCATTCCTTTCCACTCTACCCCGCAACCCATGCACCCAATGCCCAAGCAGGAAACCTCCACCACGCCCACAAGCGCCTCAGGCAAGGAACCCAATGCACACAACCTACACGCACTGGGCTCAGGCACCGTGTCCATGCCCCGCGCCTGCTCCTCCACACACTCCCACATTCGCGCGTTCCCCCCCTTTCTTGCCATCGTTCCTGCCATTTTCAAACGGATACTGTCCACACTCTTCACCTTCTCAAAACATACCCTGCCTTGAAGCTGTCCACAGGAGCTCCGCTGACATCCGTCCCTCCATCCCGGTCGCTCCTGGTGTCCCTCAGCACTCCCTTCCACTCTCCCCTCCGCCCCACGCACGCAACGCCCACGCACACAGCCTCTACCACCACGAAGGTGACACCCGCAAGGAACCCTCACATGCACACAACCAAGAAGCCCTGGTCTCAGGCAACCGGGCCCCGCCCCTTCGCGGAACTGGCACATTCCCCCATACCCCCCCAGGTCCTGCTAGCATTCCGCCTAGTTTCGAAGGGACCCTGGGCACCCTCTTCCCATCTCAGAAAACTGCCCAACTAGCAGCTGTCAGCAGCAGCCACCCTGACATCCTGAACTCCGTCCCAGGGGTCTACTGTCCCTCAGCATGATGCCCTCTGCTCTCCCTTCCTCCCTACACAGACAACCCTCAGGCATGCCACCCCCCCCAGGCACTGACCTCAGGCAAGCGGGTCCCCACCCCCCTCGCCACCCCAGGCACTCTCTCACTTCCTCATCCTCCTCACCTTCCTGACAGCTTTCCTGATTTTCAAAGGGATCCTCTCCACCCTTTTCCTCTTCTCAAACACACCCTACCTAGAAGCTGTCCTCAGGAGATCTGCTGACATCCTTACCTTGGTACCCTGCCCTCCTAGTGTCCCTCAGCATTCCATTCCGCTCTCCCCTCCGCCCGACGCATGCCAGCCACCCCAAATACATACGCGCCACACACTAACTGGTCCTCGCCCCCCTCACCCATCCCAGCAGTGACCCATCCCACCCCTATTCCTGAGATCTTCCCTACCCTCTTCAAAGGGATCCTCTCCACTCTCTTCCCCTTCTCAAAACAAACCCTACCTTGAAGCTGTCCATAGGAGCTCCACTGACATCCATCCCTCCCTCCCCCTAGCTCCTGGTGTCCCTCAGCACTCCCTTCAACTCTCCCCCCCGCCCCCCCCCCCCCCGCACGCAGCCTCCATCACCACTCAGGCGAGGCACGCCAGGAACCAGCAAACACGCAGGCTCCCAACACGCAGGCCCTGGTCTCAGTCAAGCATGCAGGCAACCTCCACCACCACGCAGGCGACGAAGGCACACAAGCAACCCCCATGCACTGGTCTCAGGCAAGCAGAGCCCCGCCCCCTCGCCGAACTGCCCCATTCCCCCATACCCCCCAGGTCCTGCTAGCTTTCTGCCCAGTTTCCAAGCGATCCTGGGCACCCTCTTCCCCTTCTCAGAAAACTGCCCAACTTGAAGCTGTCAGGGGCAGCTCCCCTGGCATCTTGACCTCAGTCCCCCAGGTCTAGTGTCCCTCAGCATGATGCCCTCCCTCTGCTCGCCCTTCCTCCCTACACAGACAACCCTCAGGCATGCCACCCCCCCAGGCACTCACCTCAGGCAAGCGGGTCCCCGCACCCCTCGCCACCCCAGGCACTCCCTCACTTTTGCATCCCTCCCCCTTGCCCGCCAGCTTCCCTCCCCTTTTCAAAGGGATCCTCTCCACCCTCTTCCCCTTCTCAAAACATACCCTACCTTGAAGCTATCCTTGGGAGCTCCGCTGACATCCTTTCCTCAGTCCCCCTCGCTCCTGGTTTCCCTCAGCACTACCTCCCACTCTCCCCTCCCCCACACGCACGCAACGCCCATGCAGGCAACCTCCACCACCACGCAGGCGACGAAGGCACACAAGCAACCCCCATGCACTGGTCTCAGGCAAGCAGAGCCCCGCCCCCTCGCCGAACTGCCCCATTCCCCCATACCCCCCAGGTCCTGCTAGCTTTCTGCCCAGTTTCCAAGCGATCCTGGGCACCCTCTTCCCCTTCTCAGAAAAAGGTCCAACTTGAAGCTGTCAGGGGCAGCTCCCTTGACATCCTTCCCTCCGTCCCCCTTGCTCCTGGTGTCCCTCAGCACTCCCTTCCACTCTCCCCTCCGCCCCACGCACGCAACGCACACGCACGTAACGCCCACGCAGGCAACCTCCACCACCACGCAGGCGACGCAGGCACGAAAGCAACCCCCATGCCCTGGTCTCAGGGAAGCGTGGCCCCGCCCCCTCGCCTCACCGCCCCATTCCCCCATACCCCTCCCCCCAGGTCCTGCTAGCTTTTCCCCAGTTTCCTAGGGATCCTGAGCACCCTCTTCCCCTTCTCAGAAAACTGCCCAACTTGAAGCTGTCAGGGGCAGCTCCCCTGGCATCCTGACCTCAGTCCCCCAGGTCTAGTGTCCCTCAGCATGATGCCCTCTGCTCTCCCTTCCTCCCTACACAGACAACCCTCAAGCATGCCACCCCCCAGGCACTCACCTCAGGCAAGCGGGTCCCAGCCACCCTTGCTACCCCAGGCACTCCCTCACTTGCGCATCCTCCTCCCCTTCCTGCCAGCTTTCCTCTGTTTTTCAAAGGGATCCTCTCCACCCTCTTCCCCTTCTCAAAATCAACCCTATCTTGAAGCTGTCCCCAGGAGCTCTGCTGACATCCTTCCCTAGGTACCACTCCCTCGTGGTGACCCTCAGCATTCCCTTCCGCTCTTCCTCCCCCCACACGCATTCCAGCTACCCCCAATACACATGAGCCACACGCTAATGGGTCCTCGCCCCCCCTCACCCCTCCCAGCACTCACCCATCCCACCCCCATTCCTGAGATCTTTCCTCCCCTTTTCAAAGGGATCCTCTCCACCCTCTTCCCCTTCTCAAAACATACCCTACCTTGAAGCTGTCTGAGGGAGCTCCGCTGACATCCTTCCCACCATCCCCCGCGCTCCCGGTGTCCCTCAGCACTCCCTTCCACTCTCCCTTCCGCCTCACGTACACATCGCCCCCGCAAGCAACCTCCACCACCTCGCAGGCGACTCATGCAAGGAGCCCTCACGCACGCACGCAACCGCCACGCCCTGGTCTCTCGCAAGCCCCCTCCCCACACTGTCCCATTCACCCATACCCCACCTTGTCCAGGCACAGGGCATAGGTAGGTGTGTTTCCACCACTCCTTTCCCACCTTGCATTCCCACATTCCTGCATCTTACCCCCCCCCCCCACTGACAGCTTTCCTGTTACTTTCAGTTGGATCCTGTCCACCCTCTTCCCTTTTTTGATAATCCTAACTTGAGGTTGCCAGCAGAAGCTCCGCTGACATCCTTCCTCATTCCCTCACACATTTTGTCCCACAGCATTCTCTTCTGCTCTCCCCTATGCACAGAGACATACTGCCCAGAAGTAAGTCCCCAACCCCTCGCCCCCACCCACACTCGCGCATTCTGCCCCGCCCCTTCCCACTTGCTCATTCCCCCCCTTCCGGAATTCTTTCTTCTGATTTTCACATGTATCCTTGGCACCCTCTTCCCCTTCTCAAAAAATAGCCTAACTTGAAGCTCTCAGTGGGAGCTCCGCTGAAATCCTTACCTCAGTCCCCCATGCTTGTTTTGTCACTCAGCATTCCTTTCTGCTCTCCCCTCCGCCCCATGCACGCAGCCTCCACCACAGCCCAGGCACCACAGGCAATTGACCCTTGGCCATGCAACCCCCAGGCAGTGCCAGCACTCAAGCGCTTCCCCGCCCCCCTCGCCCCTGCCCACACTCCCACATTCCACTATTCCCCCCCCTTTCCTCCCACCTTTCCTCCCATTTTCAAAGGGAATTTGTCCACCCTCTTCCCTTTCTCATAAAATAATCTAACTTGAAACTGTCACCTGGAGCTCCGCTGATATCCCTACCTCAGTCCACCATGCTTGCGGTGTCCCTCAGCATTTTTAAATCCGGTAGGGTTAGTACTTAAAAATTCTCACAAGTAGCTTCCTAGGAGGTGTTCATCCAGTTTCTCAAAGGCCATGATCCTGAATACGGGTCACAGAAGTCATCTGCTAAAAGCTCTGGGAATCAGCTTGCACCTTAGTCACTCTGAGTTATGTGATGAATATGAAATTGGCTTCCATTTCGTACTGGGCAAATATAAGTTAAGGATTGTGTATTTTATATACTGTCTATGAATCCTCTGTTTTCTAATGAATATTTAACACTGGGCTGCAATCTAAGAAAGGGTTGATAATCTTGCACTTCTTTTTCATGCTGTATAAACAGGGCACTTTGACTTAAAAAGCAAATACACCAAAGGCTTAGAAATCACATTGTGTAGAGGACGTTTATATGTCTGAATTTCACGTTGCATATCTTAAATAATTATTCTGTGAATATACTCTATTTTTCTAAATTTTTTTCCATCAAGGAGACATATCTGGTACAATATAGCTAAATGTTTCATCTCTGCTTGTGCCTTGTTACAAAATGCCTTGATTTGTGATTTGGTATTAAGATGGTATTGAGATACACATTGACTGTTATATATGGTATGATACTTCAAACAAATCTTCAAATCCTTAGAGTGTCCTCAGCAAGCTTTTTGACCTTGAATACAATTGAGGAAATCATTATAGATGAGTTAGAAATATTTAAATCCAGAAATTACATTTAATTCTCCATTTTTTTTGTTTTTAATCTTAAAACATTATATCACATTAAGTAACTAAAGCAAAAATGATAAAGGATATTGTATAAATGGCCATGGGAAACCAAGACTATATTTTATATGGGAGTTCAGGAAGTTTATACAGTGAATCCTCCGTATAATTCCCCTGATGGTCTCATTTAACACAAATCCATAGATTTCTATCCAGAGTTGTAGCAACCACTGGAAGGGTCCATATGTAATTCAGGACTTAGCTCATCCTGCAACACCCATTTCTTTTTCTCATATCTCATCACAAACAAGGTTTATAGGGCAGAGTGTGCACATGTAATAAACATATAATATACATGTAATGAACACTATGCCCAGTGAACAGAGCTTGATTATGCCATCAAACAAATGTAATGTAGTAAATAAAGGGTTTCCATATTGTAACCTTATACTGAATCAATACATCAGTATTTCAGTGATGATTAACTAGTGGTGTATACTAGAAGACAATACATAATTTCATTCTTTCTTATTTTATAGAGATCTGTGAGTTCTCATACTTAATTCCAGGGGAAATAACAAAGATACCAAAGAACCATGTGCCCTCTGTGCTTACTAAAACATTTGCTCTGGCTGTCTATTCTTAACCTAGGGTCATTAATCAATAATTTTGTAATGAATTAAAGAGAACAAGATACAATGCCAAATAGGAACTAAGGATTTTGTCACAATATTAGTATAACTGATATAGAATATTTTCCTTGGAATGTCTCACATTTCATGTCCCTAAACTGGGGAATTTAGAAGAAAACCCTTTGGGTAAAATTTGATGAGATAATTAGTAGGGAACTGGTCATTGGCCAAAAGTTTCATTTCCTAGTTTTGTCCATTTTCACTAGTATCTGCCCAATGGGTGAAGACCTCTCAGTGGAACCTGAGACTATGAAAGGGTTTTATTGATGTTATGCTCCTCTTCCATAGTGGAGAAGGAATCAACATTGCTGACCAGTGTGTTGTTCTCCCATAGAATCATTTCAACATAATGATACCTTTTGGTGACTATGGTGATCTTTAAGAACTTGCCTAACCTCACTTGGCTGGTTAGTAGTAGAAGGAGACTCTAGAATGATGGTTCTTTGTTTCTTCACTTCAAAGGATCCTGTTTTCCCCTGCAGACGCCTATCCAAGGGACTTTCTAGATGACTATGCCTTGGCATTATGGAAGCTTTCAAAACCAGGCAATTGTGTTCCAATCTCAAGGTGTGTACATGCATCTTAGCACACACTCTCCTCTCATTATCTGAGATGCGCTTCCTTTCTGCTCTGTATTCTCCCTCATTCTCTTCTATACTGTCTTATCACTGGAATCCTGGTCAAGATTCACTAAACTGAAATACACTAATGGTGAATAAGCACTGTTAATGCACTATCTAGACTTCTCTCAATTTCTGTAAACACAAACACAACCTCCGGTAATGATCTTGGAGCAACATCTCCCATCCTCCAAGATATTTCCTTCACTGCTTTTATAACATAAAGTGTAACAATCTCCTTACTCTTTGGACCAATACCAAATGTTTTATTCTATATTTCTCTTGAGTAAATATGGCATTCTCTTTATCCTCCTTCTCTTTATAATAGAGAGCTAGATAAGAAACATTTTGTTAAAAATTTGCCAAATTGACTTACCCTTGTAGAAAATATTGGGTAACCCACCACATAGTTTTCCACTTAAAAAACTTCCAAAAATTATAACACTGGGGTACAGTATAATGAGGAGAGGGACAGAATTTTTTTAAACATGATTCATAGACACTAAAGATTTCATTGAAACAACAATGTGTCAATTACTTAAAAATACCAACCAGTATTTTGTGGGTTACACAATTCATTTTTTATTTCATTGCTTAATTTTACATATGAATCTACCACAATTGGCCAAATGTCCTATCTCCACTTGTACCTTGATAGCTCACTACATTTTCTTGCTAGATAGTATTCCATTATATGGATGGCTACAATAAGCCAAATTTCATTTTGGATAAATCAGATTCATTATGTAAATATCTAGAAGTGTGATTGGAGGGAAGTCATGAGGACCTTCAGCTTTGCTGATAGAGAGGGGCTGATTTGATTCAGAGTGGAATTTGAAGAATCCCTATTCACAGGGTTGTTTTCAAAACAAAATGATCTCAGCGGCTTTTCTGGGAAAGGCCAAAGTTGTAGAATCTGTGAGGCTCTATACTGGTCCAATACTGGTTGGTAGAACCATCAGACTAGCACATCAGCTGCAGATTTAATAGAGAGATCAAGGTCAATAATCAGCCATTTAAGAAATGCAAATTAAAACCACAGCAGGGTGTCATTACACATCAGCTAGAATGACTTTAATCAAAATAACTGCCAATACCAAATATTATTATGAAGAAGCTGGAACTCTTATTTTTCTATGGGGATGAAAAAAAGCTTTGGAAAACTTTTTGGTAGTTTTATAAAAGGTAGTTTTATGGTCTCTCCTCTCACCCCAGAAATTCTATTCCAAGATATCAGTCCACGAAAAATAAAAACATATTTATAAAAATGACACTCTTACACAAAATTCATAGCAACATTATTCATGTAAGGCCAAAAGGAGAACAATCCAAATGTCTATCAATTGGTAAATGGATTAAAAAATATATCCATACAAATACTACTCAGTAATACAAAGGATATTTTTTTTCATTTTAGTGCCCATACACCACGTGGCATATGGAAGTTTCCAGGTTGAATTGGAGCTATAGCTGCCAGCCTATACCACAGCCACAGCAATGCATGGTCATTAAACCACTTAGTGGGGCCAGGGATACTATTTGAGTTCATTAACCACTGAAACATGAAGGGAACTCTAAGGATGATATTTCTAATACATGCTACACCATGAAAGAAACAAAAAAAAAAAATTGTTGAGCAAAAGAAGCTATGCATAAAACTCTATACATTACATGAGTGCATTTATATGAAAATTCCTAACATGGCAAATATATGATACAGAATGTAGATCACCAGTGGCTTAGAGGTATAGGAGGAATTGAAAATCAACCAGAAATGTGCACAAAGGAAATTTTTGTGGTGATATAAATATTTACAACTGGATCGTGGTTACCTTTGCACAGCTCTGTTTATTTACAAATATTGACTTTGTAAAGTTACAACTTTGGAGCTGTATACAGATAATGGTATGGTTGCATAATTCAATAGACTTAGTAAAAGAATAAATTACTGAAATTATTTCACTTGCAATTCATTTACTTCCAATAAGTAAATTTCATGGTATATATGTAAATAAAGCTAGTAAGAACATTGTCAATTAACAATTTTTTTAATGTTATGGCTAGCTCCCAATTTATCCGCCATTATAAAATGTGTAGCATAAATTTGTATTTATATAATATAAATACCTACATTTAGTTGAATTTTCTATAATGAAAATATGAACTAAACACAATTTGATGTTATATAGTTGCATGTAGTTGTTGGGAGTATAGGTCTTTGAGTTAAATTTGTTTTGAATCCTAGCTCTTTCACTTATTAGCTGGTAGATTTTGGCCATTGCTCTTTTCAAAGTTGCCACTATCTTATCTGAGAATTGGCTTAAAATTCAAATGCTATTTGTTTTGGGTTAAAAAAGGGATTAATATTATTTTAGAAATAAATGATGCCTATAAATTGGTTAACATACTGCTAGAAATAGTGTACTATATAAAAATTATAGCAGACACAAATCATTTTTTCCATTCTTTTATATTTTCACTTAAATTAATTCACAAGTCATAAATGGATTCTTCATCTCAAAACTGTGGTCATAACAGATGATACACATATCTTCCTCTTTTCAGAATGATGAAGTTTGACCTTTGTCTAGGAATTGCTTCAACTTTGGTTTTTCATGAATTATAATCTTATTCTTGTTTTATGCTAATGGTCTTCATGGTTTGTCTCTATTGTCACAAGGAGGTCACAGCGAACAGTGTCAATGCCTATTGAATATCAGAAGCTACTAGGCTGTAGGGAAATTTTCTAAGTCTGATGTGTTGGTTTCTGACTTTTTTCCTTCAATCTATGGCTAAGGTGCTCAAGTCACAATTCATAAATACCACCCAGTCTTCTGGCACCATACAACTTGTCCTTGTAATTTGTTTGCTGTTACATTATGTTTTTCTAATTATATGTGGCCTTGAAGAGATGTTCAGGCTCTGAGTATATAGAATGAATCCTAGTAGGCTATGAATATATATAGTAGAGCACACATGACACCATATAATCCACACATCCCACCTGTTCTCTTCCTCACTCTCTTTTGGTCTTCTATCTTACCCCATTCATATTGGCATCCTTCTTTTTCATCCTTGATGCCACTTGTGCCTCTAACATAGAATTGTTTGGCCTGAGACAATAACTGTTTTGATTACCAGCGTAAGGAGATGTTCTCTCTCATTTCCTTTAATAAATTACAAGATTACCCTTTTCTATTTACAATGATAATAGTGGTGTCCACACATTTTTAAACATACTAAATTCACAGCACAAGTAGTATAGGCATTTAAAAAAATTTTTAATGGGACATATTTTAAAAGGTGACTGATAAATGGAAGTAATTGACCAAACTCAAGTATTCTGATCCAGAAGAGAGAGGAGGTGTTACACAGACAGATCTGGGGAATACTTAATAGTTTTATAAAGAAACTTCTAAAGATTAAGAAAGTTATTCAAAAATACCCTTCCAAATGAGGTTGTATTCATAACATTATTAGTTTGCACAGCATAAGAGAAAAGAAAAGAAAAAAAACAGAAACACTTTATAACGTAACACTGAGTATTATTTTAATGTTTACTGTTTGGGATTTTAAATGAAGTCAAATATTTTCTGGAATATTACTTGTATATACCAGGTAAATGGCTGGTCTAGAGAGCCAAAAAATTTTATTTTATTATTATTATTTTTTGTCTTTTCTAGGGCCACTCCCATGGCATATGGAGGTTCCCAGGCTAGGGGGCTAGTTGGAGCTTTTGCTGCTGGCCTACGCCAGAGCCACAGCAACGTAGGATCTGAGCCGCATCTGCGACCTACGCTACAGTTCATGGCAATGCCAGATTCTTAACCTGCTGAGGGAGGCCAAGGATCGAACCCACAACCTCATGGTTCCTAGTCGGATTCATTAACCACTGTGCCACGACAGGCACTCCGAGATCCAAACAGTTTTAATACATTAATTTCAAAGAAGGATTATCGTTCTTCATTGGAAATGCCCAGTTTTGTTACATGCAGTATATAAACAGTAATGCATTAATTTATTATCAAATCAGTTAACCCAGTTCTTTTTGGGGAAGACAAGGAAAAATGGTTACAGATATTAAAGTATTGTCCAGGACTGTATTAGATGGCAAGGGAAGGGCAATTCCTTGGGTGAGATTTCCTACAATTATACTTCCAAAATTATGTTATCTCCTCTATTTGCCTGAAATCTAATATATTGTTGATTATATATTGCAAAAAAAAAATAAGTTTTAAAAAGCAGCCATTTTAAATCATTAACATTCATCCTCTAATTTTCTTTTAAATTCCTGTATTGTATTATTTGTCAATTTACATAATGCTTTGCCATTTTAGCACACCTCTTCTACTTGCTTCCGTCAAGCTTTCTTTCTTTTCTTTTTTTTTCTTTTTTCTTTTTTGTCTCTTTGGCCACTCTTGCAGCATATGGAGGTTCCCAGGCTAAGGGTCAAATTGGAGCTGTAGCCACCAGCCTACACCAGAGCCACAGCAACACATGATCCGAGCCTAATCTGCGACCTACACCACAGCTCATGGGAACGCCAGATCCTTAACCCACTGAGCAAGGCCGGGGATCGAATCTGCAACCTCACGGTTCCTAGTCAGATTCTTTAACCACTGTGCCACGATGGGAACTCCCAAGCTTTCTTTTATGTCGTCATTGACTACCGTTTCCTTCTTGATTTCCATGTCATGATTCTCTCAGATTAGCTCATTAGCAAATAAATAGCAGTCATTAATTGAGTAGTAAAATATGTAATGAGCTATTTTTAAGAACAAATAAAATACACCTTAGTTTCATTTTCTGTGCATTCCACCATCAAGTACACATCACTTTTTCAGTCATACCCCCTTACCAGGCATGTTGAACTCAAAATTTTCATCTTTGGCCCTCTCTGTCTTTATTCATATTAATTCTTCTGGGATTGCTCCATTTTTTCTTTCTTTTTTTTTTGCGAGAGGAGGCCTATTATCTGAATGTTTGAATCAGTGGCACCATAGAATCAGAAAGTGAGAATGAATGTAGTTTCAAATAAGGCTAACACACTTGATTTGAAGTATTTAAGTATGTTATTCCTTACGTAAAACTGAATCATTTTGCTCTATACCAGAAATTAACACAACATTATAAATCAAGTATAATTCAATTAAAACAACTTCTTAAAAGAGAATGTCATTCCTGATCATACTCTAGGCTTTAACAATCTTCTTATGAATACTAATGAGCAACCAGGAGATTAAAGGATATGTGACTTAACTTTAATTTTCACCAGTGTTTCGTGGCTGACAAGAAATAGCAGTAGCCTTACAAACCTGTATAAGAAATAGTTTCTATATACCTAGACTTTTCCTTTATTATAAAATTATAAGGCAGGATTTAAAAAAAATAAATTTATTTTTGAACATTCCATTTTAAGTCAGTTGAATGAAGGAAAACCCAGAAGATAAAGATTTTCTTGTGAGGCTTTATTTTCCCCTTGAGATGCTACAAAAGTTCTATCATATCAAACCAGGCATCTAGTCTGATCCAAAGAATGGGGTTGGGAAGAGAAGGCAATGCCGGATACTGATGAACCAATTCTATTTTTTTTCCTAGATGAAGTTATTTGCTGTTTCTCTAGTGAGTCCCACTCTGCTAGCAGGCCCCTTCCTCTTTCATAGATAAGCATCAAGTGTTGCATGGCCTGATATCATGAGTCTTCCTGTAGAATGAGACATACTGGATTAAGCAAAGGAACTCAGACTTCTAGTACCAATCCTGGAGCCTACCTTTGAAGTCTTCAGTTCTGCTAAGAATTATTCTAGTGTTTATTGAGTGCAGTTTCAGTTATCACCTACCTCTGAAGATGTCTAGATTCTTTTATGCTGCCTATTTTTTTAAATCTTAATTTATGGTAAGATTACTTAACCTGAGTCTAGTCCACTAAAAGGCCTTTAACCATATAGTACAGTATTGTTAACTATAGCCACAGTGTTACACAGTGGATCCCTAGATCTTACTCATCTTACGTAACTGGTACTTGTTGAATGACAACTCCCCATATGATCCAGCAACCTCACTTCTGGGTATTTATAAAACAGAATTGCTAGCAGGACCTTAAAGGTATATTAATACCCTCCCCATTCTTTGTATTTGCAAAAGGATATCTGGTCAATATTGAGCATCTTGATGCAAAACTTTATGTACTTCCACTTAGGGCCAACCATTAGCATAGAAAGGATACAAAGAGTAGGCAAAGTGATGGCTATCTTTTCAATCTTCAGACCTAGTGATAGAAGTAAGCAATTATTTGAGGTCGAGTGCTTTCTCCATAAGGGTTTTTGTTTTCAGTTCAAACAGTGTTTATTAGCTTTTCTTTTAATATGAACATGAGAAAGAAAAAACACATAAGCTGTAGCATTCTTTTACAAATAAAACTTCAATCAATACTCGAATCTTCAAGCTCCATAAACAATATTTTTGAGATGGTAGATTGTAATATTTTATATGCCATTTTTATCATTTAGGTCTCTGTCCTTTAAAAATGATGGAAGCTGCAGCACTCAATATAAAGTGAAGCCTTTCTATAAAGAGAGAAAGTATTCCAGGCCCAGAAATGCTTTGTTTATAGGCAAAATTCTTGAAGGTAAGAGGAGAAAGATTTTGCATTTTGAAAACACTAGTTTTTAAAAAATATTTCAAGTTTAGGTGACATTATTACCAATCTCCTAAAAAACTGATTACTAGACCTCCCTGTTTTTTAAAGCCTGAGATAAGTAAGGGTTCCTAAGATTTGTATGTTTCCTCTCAAATGGCAGAACTTGAAATGAGATACCTACAGCCATGTTAAATACATAGGATAGAAAATCTGTTTCATATCAACTATTTTTATATCACTATTACTATTAGGGTCCAGTTCCTTTTAGATTTTTACAAGTGAATTAACACTGCTCTTTATAATCCCTTTACCAAATCTAGAAAAATGAACCTTAGATGATCAAAGAAGGTAGAGAACCCAGCCCGGTGAAGAACTATTTTTAAAAAAGGAGGGAAGGTCTGTCAAGATATAAAATATTCCCTGAAGTCTTAGTGCAACCTTAAGCCTTGATACTCGTAAAAGTATAAGTGCCACACACTTACAAAACACCACCTGAAAGTTTAATTGAATTTTTCCCAAACTCACCTAGTTATGTAAATTTCAAATAGTAGGCTCTCAATTTTATTTTTTTTGTGACAGCTATTGTTTGCCATTTTCAAGAGGGGCTGAAACAAAAATTTAAAACCAAAAGCTCAATGCTCAAAAGCCACAAAACCAAGCTCAAAAGCAATGCAACCAACTTGTCAAGTGATATCCTGTCAGTCAGTAGCAGTAATACTTTGGCAGCAGTGTTCTGGAGTGTCCAAGTACAGTATATTAAAGCTGAAAATTGCCCTAAGACTTCTGGGACTCACTCTCTTTCATTACCCGCTTGTTAACTACTGGACCTCCAAGTTGGTTGGAATTATGAAAGTACCCTTTAATACAAGTATTTAACAAGGGGGAAATCATCAGGAAATGAGAAGCACTATTATAAGTTCACGAGAAATGCAGCATAGACCCAATGGAAGTAGACAATAACATAGTTTCTCTGCTTCTGATTCCCAATATGCTAATATGCTAAGTAGGGCTTGCAAAGAATTTAAATAAGTGTTATTCAGCAGCTTTTTTGGTTTAAACTGATTGCCAATAATGAATAGCAGCTTCAATAATATAATAGGGGGGGAAGAATCTTCCAAAACCTAACAGTCCTTTGCTAAGTGGCTAGTTGCTAAGGACTGCTAGAGCAGTCCTTTGCTAAGTGGCTTTATGAGTAGTTAGGAGTCCCATGTTTTAATGGTAATGTCACATTAATTATAAAGGAATATGCAGCAATATAGAGAAGGGCAAGAAAAATTGGAAAAATGCAGAAGTTATATATTCAGTGTCTTTAAAATCTAAAGAAAACCTATTAATTAAAAAGTCACATAGTTCACTGCTATCAGCCTACACAGTAAGTAAATATCTCTGTGTTAATTGGGAGCTTTTAGCTTTGGAGTGGTTTTTGTAACTTTCTTTATATTAAAAAGAGAGAAGAGTCTGTTGCATTGACAAGGTCCCATTCTTTCTTATGAGCATAATCCTCACTGTCCTTGAATCTTTTGAATTCAATGTCTTTCTTTCAGGTGAAAATACTAACTTTGCTAGTTTATGAGCAGGAGAGGTGATATATCTCCAGTCTTTGTTTTAAGGGGATGATGATGTTACAACCCCTCACTTCTCTCTTAAGAGAGGATGACATTGGAGCACTGAATACCAATGAAATTATTAACTCTGAAAGACTTCCTCAGGGCAGCTCTGCACAAGTCTTTGTATTTGGCTTCACACAATCTGGAAATGGCCTTGAGGTGCTGTGCTCTTTTTTTCCTAAGAGGAGCAAAAAGAAAGTTCATGTTGTCATCTGCTAAGGAGCAAAGATCAAAGTAATATTTGCCATAAGCACTGGCAGGAATATTCATATTAAAATGAAGTAGCTCCAGAAATTGCCTTTCCATCTCATTCATGTCCTCAACTGTAATGTCCTTGAGGACTTGGCAGTAGTCCACATTCCTTACAGCCTGATTGTCCCAAACCTTGGAGGCAAGAAGAATAGTTCCCAAGACAATTCTTTTCCAGTTACTGAGACAAATGTCCATCTCAGCATTAAGTTAAAGGCCTTTCTAAGTAAACCAGAGTTACTATTGCACATCCAGCTGTTAGCTGTGTGGCACTAAAAAGACTACGAACTAATATAAATGAATTTCAGGATCATGCTTAAAGTATTCCTCTGGTACCCTTGCTCATGTGAGTGAATATGGTTGCTCATCAAAAATATCCAAGAATCAAATTGTAGTTCTATTTTTAGTTTCCTGAGGAATCTCCATACTGTTTTCCACAGTGGTTGCACCAATTTACAATCCCACCAACAGTGTAATAGGGTTCCTTTTTCTCCACACCTTCTCCAGCACTGATTGTTTATAGACTTTCAGATGATGGCTATCCTGGATATTGTAAGGTGGTACGTCATTGTGGTTTTAATTTGCATTTCTCTAATAATGAGTGATGTTGAACATCTTTTCATGTGTTTTTTGGCCACCTGCATGTCTTCTTTGGAGAATTGTCTGTTTAGATCTTCTGCCCATTTTTTGATGGGGTTGTTTGTTTTTTTGGTATGGAGCTGCAGAAGGTGTTTATAAATTTTGGAGATTAATCCATTGTCAGTTGATTCACTTGCAAAGATTTTCTCCCATTCTGTGGGTCATCTTATTGTTTTGCTTAGGGTTTCCTTTGCTGTGCAGAAACTTTTCAGTTTGATTAGGTCCCATTTGTTTATTTTTGCTTTTACTGTCATGACTCTAAGAGGTGGATCCAAGAAGATGTTGCTATCGTTTATGTCAGAGAGCACTTGGCCTATGTTTTCCTCTAAGAGTTTTATAGTGTCTGGTCTTACATCTAGATTCCTCAGAAAACTAAAAATAGAACTATAATTTGATCCAGCAATCCCACTCCTGGGCATCTATCCAGAGAAAACCACGACTCACAAAGACACATGTACTCCACTGTTCATTGCAGCACTATTTGCAATAGCCAAGACTTGGAAACAACCTGAATCTCCATCGACAGAGGAGGGTATCAAGAAGATGTGCAGTCATCAAAACAGTGTGGTATTGCTACCAAAACAGACAGACAGACCAATGGAACAGAATAGAGAATCCGGAAATAAACCCTGACACCTATGGTCAATTAATCTTTGACAAGGGAGGCAAGAACATCAAATGGGAAAAGGAAAGTCTATTCAGCAAGCATTGCTGGGAAACCTGGACAGCTGCATGCAAAGCAATTAGACTAGACCAATCCCTCACACCATGCACAAAAATAAACTCCAAATGGCTGAAAGACTTAAATATAAGACAGGACACCATCAAACTCCTAGAAGAAAACATAGGCAAAACACTCTCTGACAGCAACATCATGAATATTTTCTCAGGTCAGTCTCCCAAAGCAATAGAAATAAGAGCAAAAATAAACCCATGGGACCTCATCAAACTGAAAAGCTTTTGCACAGCAAAGGAAACCCAAAAGAAAACAAAAAGACAACTTTCAGAATGGGAGAAAACAGTTTCAAATGATGCAACTGACAAGGGCTTAATCTCTAGAATATATAAACAACTTATACAACCCAACAGCAAAAAAGCCAATCAATCAATGGAAAAATGGGCAAAAGACCTGAATAGACATTTCTCCAAAGAAGATATACAGATGGCCAACAAACACATGAAAAAATGCTCAACATCGCTGATTATAAGAGAAATGCAAATCAAAACTACCATGAGATACCACCTCACACCAGTCAGAATGGCCATCATTAATAAATCCACAAATAACAAGTGCTGGAGGGGCTGTGGAGAAAAGGGAACCCTCCTGCACTGTTGGTGGGAATGGAAACTGGTACAGCCACTATGGAGAACAGTTTGGAGATACCTTAGAAATCTATACATAGAACTTCCATATGACCCCGCAATCCCACTCTTGGGCATCTATCCGGACAAAGCTCTACTTAAAAGAGACACATGCACCCGCATGTTCATTGCAGCACTCTTCACAATAGCCAGGACATGGAAACCACCCAAATGTCCATCGACAGAGGATTGGATTCGGAAGAGGTGGTATATATACACAATGGAATACTACTCAGCCATAAAAAAGAATGACATAATGCCAGTTGTAGCACCATGGATGGAACTAGAGAATCTCATCCTGAGTGAAATGAGCCAGAAAGACAAGGACAAATACCATATGATATCACTTATAACTGGAATCTCATATCCAGCACAAATCAACATCTCCTCAGAAAAGAAAAGCATGGACTTGGAGAAGAGACTTGTGGCTGCCTGATGGGAGGGGGAGGGAGTGGGAGGGATTGGGAGCTTGGGCTTATCAGACACAACTTAGAGTAGATTTACAAGGAGATCCTGCTGAATAGCATTGAGAACTTTGTCTAGATACTCATGTTGCAACAGAAGAAAGGGTGGGGGAAAAATGTAATTGTAACGTATACATGTAAGGATAACCTGACCCCCTTGCTGTACAGTGGGAAAATTAAAAAAATATATTAAAAAAAGAAGAAGATGTGGTACCTACACACAATGGAATATTACTCAGCCATTAAAATGAACAAAATACCAGCATTTTTTGCAACATGGACGGACCTAGAAATTATCATACTAAGTGAAGTCAGCCATATAATGAGACACCAACATCAAATGCTTTCACTGACGTGTGTAATTTAAAAAAAGGACAGACTGAACTTTGCAGAACAGATGCTGACTCACAGACATTGAAAAACTTATGGTCTCTGGAGGAGACAGTTTGGGGGGTGGGGGGATGTGCCTGGGTTATGGGATGGAAATCCTGTGAAACCGGATTGTTATGATCATTATACAACTACAGATGTGATAAATTCATTTGAGTAATAAAAAAAATTAAAAAAAAGAAAAAAAAAACCAAGAATCTATTTACATCTCTGTTTGTTTGTTTGGGTTTTTTTTTTTTTGTGTGGTAATACATTGCTAAAGGCCCACATTTTATTGTGGTTCTAAGACTAGGCAGGCTGACTGTGCTGCCATCTAGAAATATCATTGAGCCTGAGTTAGACATTCTAGTAAGCTAACCTTGAGATAACATGGTTTAAATGGTTGCTCTTCCTCTTTTCTGGCACATCCATTTGAAATTTTCTCAGAAAATTTGTGCTTGCCCTTGGGTTGTCAGAAGTGTTTGATTCCAAAGCTAAGTCTTAGGGCATCTCCTGGTTGCTGATGTGCTTCAGGTGGTGGCACTCACCGGCTCCAAAATCCAACTTGGCTGGTTCCATGCCAGCCAGCATGGATGCTACTGCCACTGCGACCCCAGCCACCAGGGGTCTTCCAACAGATAGACCCAGACTTAGTCTGGCTCCACTAGCTTGACACCAGCCCAGCTTGGGGCTGGTGTTGGGGACATGCAACAGATGAAAATGTTCCCCATGTGATGCCTCTGCCCCTTGCAGTCACCTCTCCCCTCGCACCCAGACCCTGCAATAATCAGCTGCCTCCTCCCTCAACAAGGTGCATTGGGCACTGGCAGCCCCAGGCTATGCAGGCACTGCACTGGGCAGGCAGATGCAGCCTTGACTGCTGCTTTCCCATCCAATTCCACCACCTGCTCAGAGAAGGGCTCAGGCCCCTCTGCACCTCTGCCACCACTCAGCTGCCACCTCACATGAGCCAACTCCATCTGTCTCCATAACTGTTAGACATCATTCTGCTTACTAGTCTATTCAATGGATTTGTAAATCCTTCCCTGAAAAAAAAGGGGGGGGATAATAAGCAACCAGTAGGGAAAATAAGCACAACAAATAGAAAATATCCAAGTTTAAAGTTTATGCATGAGACTTTAATCATCATATATAAGGATGTACATATCCTTGTGTTAAAATTATATGCAATTTATAGAATATTCATGGGTAGTAAATATCTTAAGTATTCTTTTCAAATACTGCATTAGATATGTTTCTAAAAATAATACTCATTGCATATTACATGAGACATATATTAAAAAGTAATTTTATTTATCTGGAATTTAATTGTAACTGAGTTTCTTGTGTTTTAATCTGAAAATCCTAACCTTAAAGGGTTCTGATACATTAGATTGGTGATGATTTTTAGATATTTCTAACTTCCTCTTTGCTTGTGATATCCAAATGCCACTTTCAACTTTTTTAAATCAAGTGGATATATGATATTTAGTCAGTTTCCAGGATTTGATGCCATAAAATACCACGCTATTCCAGGGAAATCAGTTAAGACAGGATAAAATGATATTTTTGTTATGTAAAAAATAAACTGTATCCAAAGACTGAAAAAAAGGGGGGGGGATAATAAGCAACCAGTAGGGAAAATAAGCACAACAAATAGAAAATATCCAAGTTTAAAGTTTATGCATGAGACTTTAATCATCATATATAAGGATGTACATATCCTTGTGTTAAAATTATATGCAATTTATAGAATATTCATGGGTAGTAAATATCTTAAGTCAGAAGCCAAGAATCAAGGGAAATTACCAATACCCAGATGATAATCAAAATCAACAGCAATTCCTACCTACTCTCCTTTAGTGAAGAGTTGGACATCCTACTCTCAATTTCTTCTTTTTCTTTCAGTAGAGAGAATTTATGCTTTTCCTCTCTTGGTGATGCTCCCAAAGGAAGGAGCATGAAATTTATTCAGATTTATTCAGATTATATCCAAATCATCTGAGAGATTTTTAAAAATTGCCTGTGGTGCCTGCTAATTATCCAGGATTTCCTATGTATTCCGAGTTAAAAAAAAATGTAAGGGACAATTTAAAGAAAGGAATAGCATAGATGATGTGTACAGTTCCATGGAGACCTACAGGATGTAAAGGTCCTCACTCACTTATACAGAGACAGTGATCCCAGCAAGAACGAAAAAGACTGATGAGCTTTTTCTCAGCAAAACTGGAACAGTTCCATAAGTCATGATAAAATTGTAAATGAATCATCATCACTGCATAAAATTTTTCATCTAAATTTATTAGTCCAATAGAAATATGTAGAAGGCATTGGCTTAAAAATATACCATTAGGAGTTTCTGCTGGAGCTCAGGGGTTTAAGGATCTGGCATTGCCCTAGCTGTGGCATAGGAAGCAGCTGAAGCTCAGATTTAACCTCTGGCCCAAGAACTTCCAAATGCTGAGGTTGCAGCTGAAAAAAGAAAAAAAATAAAATTTTAACCTATATGAAATATATATTACCATTCTGATATTTAGAGGACACCAAGCTCAGATTGATAACTAGAAAATTGGAAATTTAAGTCTCATCTTTAAATGAGTGATTTGTATGCCTTGTCTTTAACATGGCAAATCCATAACAAATTTCTGTAATGAAATGTGTTACCATAATGATTGTCTCAACCATACTGTTTTCTGGGCTGAGATCCCACCACTTTTGAACAATGTTCAGTACAATGTCATAGTAAGTAGAATCTAATATGAGATAGTACATTCCATCTCATACCATTTTACCTATGCCCTCTTCCATTTGACTTCCTGTGTCTAAGAATTGAGGGGAATTTACATACAGTTAAAAGCTGGATCTAGATGGTATAATGGATAGGTTTTGAAAAATGTTTCATTTGTTCTTAATAAATACCTAAGTCAAGATGTAGATTACGTTCAACACCAAAAACAGTTCCCTGATTCTTTAAATCCCCACAACCAAGATGAATTCTATCATAAGGTCTTAACACCCTAAATATCCTCCTACCTTCAGCACTGCAGCTCTGGTTTCTAGCCTAAGCTTATTTTCCCTATTTCTGAGTTTCATATAAGTAGAACCCCACAATACATATTCTCAGTCTGGTTCCTTTCATTCAGCGTTTTAAAATTCATCTGTGTTTTGATTTTATATCTACATGATATTCCACTGCATGCATATACCACAATTCTTCAAGAAACCTCCCACTAATGGATTTTTAAGTTTGGGGTTATTATAAAAAGCCTAGTATAAACACCCCTATATAAGTGTATATGGATATGTATGCATCAATTTCTCTGCTATAGAGCTAAAAGGGAAATTATTGGACATAGATAACTGTGTGTTTTATTTTATAAGGAAATGCAATCTTTAAATAATAACTGCAGTATTTTACATTACCAACAAATATGTACAAGAGTTCCCTTTTAGTCACATCCTTGATCATATTTGTTGAGGAAATTAAAAAATAAATAAATGGAAATTGGTATAAAATAATCTCTCTTTTTTGGGGTCTTTTTGTCTCCTTTATGGCCACACCCATGGCATATGGAGGTTCCCAGACTAGGGGTCCAATCGGAGCTATAGCCCCCAGCCTATGCCACAGCCACAGCAATGCAGGATCCAGCTACATCTGTGACCTGCATCATGGCTCACTGCAATTCCGGATGCTTCACCCACTGAGTGAGGCCAGGGACTGAACCCACATCCTCACAGATGCTAGTTGGGTTCATTAACCACTGAGCTACAATGGGAACTCAAAAATAATCTCATTGTGAGTTTAAAATTTCACTTACTCAGTGACTAATGATAGTGGATACTTTCCTATGTACTTACTGTACATTCATATAGCTAGCTTTATTTTTATGTTTACCTGTGAATATTATTATTACTACTATTATTTGGCCTCTCCCATAGCATTTGGAAGTTCTCTGACCAGGGATGGAACTGCGCTGCAGTTGCAACAGATGCCACAGCTACAGTAATTCCAGATTCTTAACCCACTCCACCACACAGGAACTTCTTAGCTACATTTCAAAGCTTGTACCATTTACCCACTTTAATTTAGTTTTTGTCTTTTTACTGCTCTTTTTGAATTTTTATGTTTTAGATGAAACTACTTTTTCAGATTTTCTACTAGAAGTTTTATTGTTTTGATATTTCTGTTTAATTACTTTGCCCAACATCCTGCACTGATACAAAACAGAGTTGTGTTACCAATGGATAGGGCCAAAAATTCTCTCCTGCTTAAGTGTGATGCATGCACAAAACAGGTGGAGAGGTTGGAGTGGCAGGAGAGGCTGTAAAGCTAGTAAAACTAATAAAGTCACAACCCGTGGTACACAGACTAACACGCTAAAAGCTGAGGAGGGAACAGGGAAACTAAGAACCACTCTCTGTTATCACTTCAAGAATGGTGATGATTGTCTCTCCATGCTGCCCATCACACCACCAGCCAGCCCACCACTGCCATTGCTGCTGCCACCACAGCAGCAGCCATGGGAGTGCAGGTGGTGACCATCTCCCCTTGAGATGGGCACATCTTCCCAAAGCACGGCCAGACCTCCATGGTGCACTACACAGGGATGCTTGAAGATGGAAAGAAATTTGACGCCTCCCGGGACAGAAGCAAGCCCTTTAAATATGTGCTAGGCAAGCAGGAGGTGATCTGAGGCTGGGAAGAAGGGGTCACCCAGATGAGTGTGGGTCAGAGAGCCAAGCTATCTCCACAGACTATGCCTACAGTGCCAACTGGGCACCCAGGCATCATCCTGCCGAATGCCACTCTTGTCTTTGACATGGAGCTTCTAAAACTGGAATGACAGGAATGGCCTCCTCCCTGTGCTCCCCATTCTTGGATGTGCCATGGAGGGATCTGGCACCTCCATATGTGCACGAGTGCGTACCGGGCTTTTGCTGGTGTCGCACTCTGCTCTGTGTAAACATCTTCCCTAACTGAGTGTGTTCTGTCACTGGCTTTGCTCTTCCCCTTTCTCCTTGTATGTGTCTCAACCTGAACTATATGCTATAAACTTCAAGTTACTCATTAAAAGAGCAACTTTGGATTCTATCTTGGATATTGGGATATTAAGCTGTAAAGATATCTGAATGCTATTTTTCTCCTAAGAAGGTTTATTTTATTCTATTTCTTTTTTATTTTAGCAGGCAATTAACAAGGGTCATGTCAAACTGCAAACTCTGCATACTAACATAAATATTCATTCATTTCTTCACATAACTTTTTGATGTTTTCCTTGTTTTATTTTATTTTTTATTTTTAAAATGATTTTTAGCTTATTTTTTAGCCTTCTCTTGGATACTGGACACCTGCATGATTCAGGCTCAGTGACAAGGACAGAGTTGGTCCATAGAATATGGGTCTGACTTTCACTGGCTTGTTCCTTTCTGCAATGTATCCCCATATTTCCTGTGACTATTGTCTCAAACTCTACCTTTTGTCCTTTAGATCAGATAACTGTGGGTTATATTCAATATTTCTATTTGAATGGTACAGACTGGAGACTTCCTTCAAAATAGAAGTTGTAAATGGGAAAACTGACCATTCCTAGAGCTTTTGATTATGTTCTGCATCTTCTTATTTTAGTCTCTTTCCAGGACTTTCAAGTTGTTTTTTTCCCCTAAAATAGTATTCTTTTTAAAAATACATTTTATTGGAGAATAGTTGACTTGTAATGTTGTGTTACTTTCAGGTGTACAGGAAAAGTGAATTAGTCATGCATATTCATATACATACATTCTTTTTTGATTCTCTCCCTGTATAGTCTATCAGAGAGCCATGAATACATTTCCCAGTACTATGCAGTAGGTTCTTGTTACCCAGCAATTGTGTATATAGTAGCATGTGTATGCCAATCCCACCCTCTCATTTTTATCCCTAACCTCCCCCCCAGTACTTTTCCTTTGATAACCATAAGTTTGGTTTCAAAATCTTTGAGTTTGTTTCCGTTTGTTGATAAGCTCTTTTGTATCATTTTTGGAATCTAAGAAGATATTAGTTTTTAACTGTGGTGTAATCAAGCATAGGTGGCTCATTACCAGAAAGATCAGGAAATCACGTAATTCTTTCAGTTTTAAAATTATGTTTTGGCCAGATAAAAATTATTTTTGAGTTTTTTGTGTGTCCATATGTTAAACAGATTGTTCCATTATCTTCTGGCTCACACTATTTTTTTTTATCAGAAAGTCTGCATTCATTCTTATCTTTTTTGTGTGTGTTTGGTATATTTTCCATAGATCTTTCAAATTTCTAAATTAAGATAAAAAATTAAGTCTCTTGGCACATATGTATGGTTAGTTTCCATTGTCTTTGTGTATAAGTTCTTTATTTTATTTTCTTGTAGTGCCAAATTTGCTTTTAAAAAATGGAAAATGTAAAGTCAGTCAAGAAATGACTTATCTTTCTCAAGCTTATGGGTAACATTTTCCTACTTCTTCAAATTGCAGATCAATATTTCTTTGGATGTTGAATATTGTGAATATTTTTCAGTTGAGTCCAGGTGTCTTATCTTTTTTCAAACAGTGTTGAGTTTTGTTTTGGCAGGCAGTTTATGTACTTGCAAACTGGCTTAATCTTTTGAGAGTTAATATTGGGCTCTGTTAGAGTGGATTATAGTGAATCATTTCCTCTGTAGTTTTTCTCTTTTCTGCTGACTCCATTGAAAGCAGTGGATGTTCAATGAGATTCCTCCTAAGATAGGATGGAGTTTGAATGTGTCCCAGCCCTGTGTGAACTGGTAGTTTTCATGGTACAGATCCCTGATAGTTTCCCTGGTGTGTGTTCTTGGCCTGGCCTTATGGAATCTCACCTTAATATGTGCAGTTTAGAAATCACTTGACATCTCAGCCTTCATGCTGCTATGTAATCACTTGGACAACTTCGATGTCTCCACCCAGTACTTGGCTCTGTATATTCCAGGCAACTCAGCCCTTCCCGATCTGATTTGTGTCTTAATCTCCACATGACTATTGTGTTCTCCATATGTCTATGTTCACCCTTTATAAGGCACCAGTAATTGTGTCTCTTTACTCACAGGTCATGGTCCTCCGCTGCTAACCATCAGATATCTAAAAACACTCCTTATATGCATGTTCTCCAATTTTCCAATTATTTTATACATAACAGTTTTTGCATCTTAATCCCTTCCCCCTATCTTGTCCTTCCCCACTTCCCTCTCCCCATTGGTAACCATTAATTTGATCTCTATGCCTGTGGGTCTTTTTCTGTTTGTTATATTCATTAGATGATTATAGTTTTAATTTATTTATTGCTCATTTTTTAAAGTTTTATGAAAGTACAGTTGATTGACAATGTTGTGATGATTTCTGCTGTACCGCTCTATTTTTAAGATTGTATATACATTGCACATTTAAAGGTAATATGATATTGTAAATTAACTATGGTTAAATTTTTTAAAAAGGAAGAAAGCTTATCCATTTTTTTCCTTATTTTTATGGTCTCTTTTTTTTGACACTTTAAAAAGTGGTTCTTTTATTAGACTAGATGGCACTATGGTATCACCATTTTGATGACCCATAGAATCCTATTTCAAATAATTTTGCATCATCTGGGGACAGCCCAAGAGGCTGAAGCCTCCCCTTAAGGAGTTCTGATTTTCTGTGTTGGACAGTGGCCACCAAATACATAAGCAAGACCATGTCACACCTACTTATACAAAAGGATTTTAAAAGGCACATGTACCCTGGGGAACTCCAGGCAGGCTGGGGATTCCACTCCTTGCCAAGACCTCATTTTTACTCCTCTGCCACAGCCATTGCTGTGGAATTCTATTTCTGCCCTCAAGGGCTTTTTATTAACCTCTCACTGCATCTGCCAGCTCCATCAGCAAGAGGGATTTTTTTAATATTGCCAAATCATCTGGGAACTTCTTAAACATCAGAATCTTGTGGTGACAATGACTTAACACAGTTCCCACAATGGATCCAGGTGGCAATCCTCCTAGGGCCAAGGTTCTCTTAGGATGGAATAAAAAAACAAAACAAAACAAACAAAATCTGGAAAGGAAATGAAATTTCTACAGATCTTCCCAGAATTCCAGCATTCAGAAAGGACACTGTAAACTGAGGGAAGGGAAAGTGAGTAGGCTGTGAGGGTTCCTCTAAAATCTCAATGGTGACCAGAAAGTCAGAGGAATGTCAGCTCCTTTGGAGCTGGACAGAAGAAACTGCACTTGCTGTTGTATTGCTGTTGTATTGGAAGAGGCATCAACAAAATGTGGCCATGTCCAGGACACAGAGCCCCCCTCACTCTGGGAGGCAGAGGAGGGAGCTGGGAGCCATTCTAGGTAGGCAGACTCTATAACAGCAGCAGCCTCAAGGACCCCTAAGGTCACCTCAGTGGGGAGGCCAATAGGAAGGCCAAGTAAACTAGACTTACTCTGACCAATACTTGGACTCCCTGCCTCTGACCTAATCTGATTTATGGTGAGTGGTACAAGAGGAGTCCTGACTGGGGAAATTGCACCCCCAAAAGTCTTTCCTTCTTCCTAATCCAAGACCTCAGGCAACCTAGCTTTGCAGGGGGATAGGGGAAATTCCCTAGCTTCAAAAGCAACTGCCTATGCGCTCTTCACAAAATAGCACTTTCCTTTCTACACCAGCTATGGGTTCCCAGCAAGTAGCCTGGAGGTGCCCTGCTGGCCACGCTCAAGGAGGGGGAGGGGGGCTCAAAGTTACTAAATCAGGAGAGGTTTCTCAAGACTGAACAACACACAGGATGTGGGAAAGCGACCCTACCCAACCTCTGGTTCAAGCACCCCCCTCCCCACCCCCGCCCACCCAACCCTGTGCCCCACACACTCACAAAGCTTGGAGGGTGCCCAGTGTGCAGCCAGCAGTGAGAAGTGCAAGCTGGATACCATCTGCCCCCTCTGGGTGTCCACCTAGATACCCTCTGGATGTCCCCAAATAGCCACAGAGGGACATGCATTTGCCCAGGGAGAGAGAGCCAGCACAAAGGAGGACAGAGGCAACCAAAGTCAGGAAGAGAAGAGAAGAAAATCAGAAAAGGTGAAAAAGGAAGGAGAAGCAAAGTGAGAGAGGAAAGCGGAGGGAGAAGAAGAGGCAGTGGCCAGAGGCAACAAGATCATGAACATGAAAAGGAGAGAAAGGCCAATAGAGGAATCAAGGGGCTGGGAGGGAGGTGGAGGTGTGAGGCAGATGGTAAAATGCAGTAGTAGGAAAGAAGAGATCAAGAGGAGGCTTTGGGACCTGGGTGAGGAAGAAAGCAGAGAGAGGGTTGGAGGGGGTCAGGGATGCTACACACAGAGGGTATCTCTTTCTGGCTATCCAGTGCCAAGTCGGCTTGCAGTACCCCGTTCCTATGCACTCCTTCCTGGCCTCCTGGCTGCTTCCCTTGTACTCACTCCCAGCCACCAAGCAGGCCAACCCGGAGGTAGCCATCTTGGGGCAGAAGGGACAAGCTTCCTGAGGCTGCCACAGTGTGGTGAGAACTCTCCAGGGCGCCTGGTGCCCGCCCTAAACCGCAGGGGCACCTAGGTGCTCCCGTGGTCACTGGCAGCAGCCCACCAAGCCTTCTAGCTCTCCTCCCGCCCTGGCCTGGGTCTGCTCCCATGCTCCTGGGCCCTGATTTGCCCCAGCCATGCACTCATGTGCACAGCCTCAGCCAGGCATCGCTCTTGCCATCCACCACTGCAGGCACACATCTGGTGAGCTTGGTCCAGTTGGCATGCAGTCCACAGCTCCAGCCTGTGGAGAACCTGGAGAAGAGCCAGGTCTCCCGCTTACCTGGCCAGTGGCAAGTACATTTCTTATAACCCACAGAGCATTGAAACTGCAGCTCCAGCTGGATACTGCTGGCCAAAAGCGGTGCCTCTTTTCTTCTGGATGTTCAGGAACAAGATCAGGTCATCACACTTGATGTTGAGTTCTACTTTGCGCCTGAGGTCGCTGTGCTGAAATTGTAATGCTGATGGAACCTGGTGGAGCTCTCATCCTCAAGCAGTCCAGGCTGGGCTGGCATGCAAGGCTGAACGCCTGCAGGCAGAGGAGCTTACATTCTGTGCCTGGGCACATGTTTTGGAGGAGCATCACTGCAAATAGGAAGAGCATCACCAAAGCCAGCAGCAGCTTGTTGGATTTCTTATCCATGTTCTGGATGCTGGGGGAAACCCAAGCTCCTTACCTCAATCCTGCAGCTCAGCCAGCATTGGCCATGTGCTCATACTGCCCCCCTCCCTCTGGCACCGCCTTTGTGGCCCTTTCCCCCTTCCCTCTGCACCCACAGTGCTGGTCTCTTTTTCTCGCAATTTTTCCATTCTTTCCAAAACAAAAAACTCTGATATTTCTAAATATATAATACTCCATTTTACATTGTATAAAATAAAGTGTGGATTATATTTGACAATGTACATGCAAATGTGACATTTTACAATCTCATCCCTCAACATTTTTATAACCCCAATTCCATTCAATTTCTTTCAATCGTCAATGGATAGCCATTGGTCCAATTAATATAATTGTTCTCCATTTGTCAATAAAAAAGATGTCCTTCCAGAGTTCCTGCTGTGGTAGTGGGTTACGGATCTGACTGGAGTATTCAGGTTGGTGCAGAGGTGTGGGTTCATTCCCTGGCCCAGGAACCTCCTTATGCTGCAGGTGAAGACAAAAAGAAAAAAGAAAAAAAAGTTCTTTCACATTCTCTACTTTTGTTATTGCCATTCCTATTACCTTTCTCTACAAGAAAAAAGGATAGTTGCAGGGGAAACAATATTTATCCTTAAAATCCTGTTGAAATATAACTTTCAAGCCTTACTTTTCATGTTGAGGTGAAATAGTTCATATTTGTAATCTAGAATCACTTTAGACATAATTCATTTATATTTCTTATCACATTTATAACAATATAATGTTTCCATACCTTTTCCCTACTAGACATTAGACACCTTAAGGCTGAATGATTGAGAGCTTTGTGTGGTTTTTTTTTTTTTGTCTCATTTAAAATTTCCTAGTATAGTCTCTTCTAGATGTTAGGTAATGGAAAAATAAAGTAAATTTTGAGTGAATTAATTTCAGATCAATATCATACTAATTATATTTGACTATTTCTTCCCCTTATTACTAAATTACAGTCTTTGCTTTTGTAAACATCTCTAGGGACACAGAGGATACTTTTGTCTATGAAACCCCCCACTACCCAATTCTACCCCTCAGAACTGTATGCACAAGGCATTTTATAAAAGCTCTAGGCATTAGCTTGCATCCTAGTCACTCTAAACTAGATGATGAGTAAGAATATATTATGAGTCTACTGTGAGAGAAAAGAAGGGTGGATTTGTATGTTTTATATACTAATTATGAATGTAAAATCTGTCCCTTATTTCCCAATGAATTAATATTTAATACTGGGCTGCCATATAATGAAGAAGGGGATAAAATCTTGCATTTCTCTTTTTCATGCAGAATACTTTGAGAAAATATAGTAAAGTCCTAGAGATCACAGCCCATTTCCATTGTGCATACGATGATGAAGGTGGGAAATTTACATGTTTGAACTATGTGATTTTAGATATTAAATAATAATTCTGTGAATGTATAGTGTCTCTCTTTAAAAAAAATATTTTGCATCAGATAAACACATCTGGTAATCTTGGCAAAATATCCCACCTCTGCTTGTGCCTTGCTATAAAATGCAATTACTTGTGGTTTGGTGTTGAATTGGTTCATCGTTACACATGGTTCAACACTTCAAACAAACAAACACAAACCTTTAGGAAGATGGACAGAGTCCCAGGACAATCTCTTTGTCCTTAAATGTAACTAAGAGGAAATTCTTACTGATGAATTAGAAACATCAGAAATTATATTTGATTTCCCAGGTTTTTTCATCTTAAAATATTATGAGTTTAAACAAATAAATGAGCATAATTGACAGGAAATATTTTATAGTGGTCTATGAAAAACTGAGCCTACATTTTTTGTGTGACTTAAGGAACTTTATACAGGGAATCCTGAATATGTTTCACCTATGGTCTTGTATAACATAAGTTCATAGATTTCTATCCAGAGTTGTAGCAACCACTCGAAGTGTCCATATATAACTCATCCTTAGTACATCGTTCAACACCCATTTCCTCACTCTCATAGCTCATCACAAACAAGATTTTTAGAACATAGTCTGTGAATAAACAGCTAAAAAACTCCATGCTTAGTAAACAGAACTTGGCTGTTCAGACAAACAAATGTAATATAGTGAGTTATTGACCTCCCTTCTTGTAACATTAGACTTAACCAATAAATCAGTGTTTTAACATAGATTATGTAGTAGGTGTACTATAAAAAAAAAACTGCATCATTGCAACCTTTCCTATTTTTTTTAGTAGATCTGTGAGTTCACATACCTAATTTCAGGGAAGCTAAAAATTTCAAAGGACTATATGACTCCTTGCTTACTAAGATATGCTCTAACTACCCATTCTAAAACTAGTACCATTTATCAATAACTTAATAATAAATTCAAGGAAACAAGAGGCAATGCAAAGTATTAACTAAAGGCTTTATCCTAATGTTAGTGAAACAGATTAAAGAAAACTTTACTCCAAGTCCTCATATTTCTTCTCCCTACATTGGGAGGTAAAAAAATTCCTTTGAATAATTTAATTAGTAAGGGAATTTGTAAAAAAAGTGTTTTTTTTTAAATAGGTGGGGGGGTAATATGAGGATACCCCAACTATAATCTTTCATGTATATGAGTTTATTTTTGCTTTGTAGGACTACATTCCTTGTCTTATATTTTAACTATTATGAGTGAAGATTTAGCACCTATATTTGAAGAAGCTCATCTACACTAAAACCTGTTTATAAGTAAATGTACACAAAGAATGTTAATATGATTTTGCCAGGGATTGAACCCACATCCTCAGGGATACTAGTTGAGCTTATTAAAATATGGATTTAGTGACCTTTCTCTGGTGATTCTGATTTGTAAGGCTGAGAAAGATTCTGGTCACCTCTATCTATTCAAAGCTATGCAACAGATTTTGTTGTAATCTTTCTGATCAAAAATTTTCAGAAAACAGAAAAGAATTTTTAATTAAAAATTAGATTTTCCTGTAATGGTATAAATAATTCTCACAGTGTCCATCAAAAGTCTAATGTATCATAATAACAGCAAACATATTAAACACTATCTTAAAAAAACCTGATCCGGAGTTACCATTGTGGCTCAGTGGTTAATGAATCTGACTGGGAACTATGAGATTGCAGGTTTGATCCCTGGCCTCTCTCAGTGAACTAAGGATCTGGCATTGCTGTGAGCTGTGGTGCAAGTCACCAACTTGGCTTGGATCCCTCATTGCTGTGGCTCTGGTGTGGGCCGGTGGCTACAGCTCCAATTAGACACCTAGCCTGGGAACCTCCATATGCCATGGGTGCAGCTGTAGAAATGAAAACAAACAAACAAACAAAAAAAAATTAAACCTGATTCTTAGAGTGGGGGTAAGGAGACATTTGATGACATCCACTAAGTTCCTGAATAAAATACAAACATACTCAATGATAGTTGAATATGCTTTCATGTTGATATGTAAATGTATAATAAATTATATACATTATTAATGGAATAAAATAATTGAAATCATGTTTTAATACCATTCAGAATATAAATTCATTAGGACTACATATTTTTTAAATCACACAATATTAAAAAGGAGTTACAGATTTTTAAAGATACTTGTCAGTTTAACTTCACAAAGTTAGCTAAAAAAGGATTTTCGAGATCTGTAATTACAGTTCTTCAAGATGCAGTGATCCATGAAACCAAACTTAGGCAGGAAAAAAGAAAAAGGACACCAAAATATAAGAACTATAACTTAATTCTGTCCTCCATCATTGTTGCTCTGTTCAAACTTAAAATTTTTAACATGTCTCTCAAGATTCCAGCTCTGTATGTAGCTCATAATACCAAGATCTTCAGCATATTTTTTAATTTAATTATTATTTTTTAAAATTTTGGCCATACTCTTGGCATGTGGAAGTTCCCAGCCTGTGCCACAGCAGTGACAACACTGGATCCTTAACCCACTGAGCCACCAGGGAACTCCCATTTTAAAAATCAATGTTTCCCCAAGCTTAGCTTCTTTCAATTCCTAGAATTACTTATAAACATACAGGCAAGCCATCTAACCTCAGCTTCTTCTAACACAATGCCAGACTATATTAACAATCTCTTCATTTACCTGTAGAGTTTTAAAATCACATTTACTTAAAGGATAGCATGAATTTCTCAGAAATCTCTTTAAGGCAGCCTTCACATCCTTATTCCTCAGGCTATAGATCATGGGATTCAGCATAGAAATCACCAGTGTATAAAACACAGAGGCCATTTTACCAGTATCCAATGAATGGTTTGTTCGAGGCTGCAAATACATGAAAAGGAGGGTTCCACAGAAAACTGACACTGCCCTCATATGTGATGCACAGGTGGAAAAGGCTTTTTTTCCATCCTTCTGATAAACGTATTCTTAGAATGGACAAAACATGTTGAAATAAGACACCAGAACTATAGTTATGGAAGAAATCAAGTTTGTAGCTACAGGTATAAATACTACTGTTTCTGGAAAGTAGGTATTAGAGCAGGATAATTCTAACAGAGGGACATTATCACAGTAAAAATGACTGATTACATTAGAAGAGCAGTAAGACAGAGAAGACACAAGATGAAACTACAATAGCTGTGGAAAAACTGTAGAGTGGGAGGGTATGTGAGAGAAACTTGCAGAAGGCAGATCCACTGAGATAACCACCACCATGTAGAGCAAAGGGGTACAAAAGGCTCATAGCAGTCATAGGCCAAGACAGCTAACATGAAAACCTCAGCCACAATGAAATCTAAGAACCCTCCTAACTAGATGGCACATTCGTAGTAAGAGGTGGTGTGCTTTTTACTAAAACATTGCTGAGCATTGTCTACCCACCTCTAATGAAATTCAGTTTCAGCCTCATAGAGTTTCTGCACGGCTGTGGCAGTGAGATTTAGTGGAGCTTTATAAACCTTTCAGAGCTTAACTCTGAAGCACAGGTGATTCTAGCATCCACAAATTTCCTTTTGCGTCCTTGGGGAATATTTCACCTGGGATTTACTCCTTAACAAGGTTTCTGTCTAGGAGTTCATCCAGACACCCCAGCAGTCTTTGGGTATGTGTGTGTGGTAGTCTGGACCTACATTACTGAAGTGAGTTCAACTCTGTGACATCTGATTAAAGTGTACCTGTTAGAGTGGCTCATTTGCATTGAGATTTGTTATTGCAAAAATGTAATATTAAAGATTTAGAAACCAATAGGTTAGCAGTGAAAAGAGAACAAAGTCCATCAATAAATTGTATTTTTATTATGCCACTATCTCTGTTGTTTTTTTCTCTGCTTTTACTTCAAAGAATACAAAATTAAGATAGTCATTATTTCAAGGAATGGGGTAAAGTGGATGTTCAAAGTGTGGATTTTTTCTCCAAAAAACAATCCTCAGTAATAAAAGTATTATTTTAATTTTTCTTCATAATTGTCTTTCAAATGAGAAAAGATAGACGATAACTCCAAGAGTCAAACAGAATGTTTAAAAATAAAGCCCTTGTGTCATGTCTATACATTTCCTGTCCCACAAATAAATTTTTTGCACCCTGAATATTTTAGAGATACATGTTTACACATTAAAAGACTAAAAGAATTATGGAGAGAAGAACCCACCATGGAGTAATTCTCTCTTTGAAGCTTAAGTTCTCTTGGCAATAATAATTATTTTCCATCATAAGAATTTTTTTTCCTGTAAGGCCTTACATTTAAAGCTGGAAGTTGAAGCCAATGGCAAAATGGCATGTACATAATATGTAAATGCAGGCATATGGAACAATAATATATACTTCATAAGAACAGAGGAAAACAAAACAGATTCACATTAAATATATGCGGATGGATACCTGGTCATGGGAGAGAGGACTGAATAAATTAAGATGAAAAATATCTGTTACAACCACTATGGAGAACAGTATGGAGGTACCTTAGAAATCTATACATGTATATCTGGACAAAACTCTCCTTAAAAGAGACACATGCACCCACATGTTCATTGCAGCACTCTTCACAATAGCCAGGACATGGAAACAACCCAAATGTCCATCGACAGAGGATTGGATTCGGAAGAGGTGGTATATATACACAATGGAATACTACTCAGCCATAAAAAAGAATGACATAATGCCATTTGCAGCAACATGGATGGAACTAGAGACTGTAATACTGAGTGAAATGAGCCAGAAAGACAAAGACAAATACCATATGATATCACTTATAACTGGAATCTAATATCCAGCATAAATGAACATCTCCTCAGAAAAGAAAATCATGGACTTGGAGAAGAGACTTGTGGTTGCCTGATGGGAGGGGGAGGGAGTGGGAGGGATCGGGAGCTTGGGGTTATCAGACACAACTTAGAATAAATTTACAAGGAGAAAAAAAAGAATTCTATACATAGAACTACATATGATTTAGCAATCCCACTCGGGCATATATCCAGATAAAACTTTCCTTAAAAAAGACAAATGCACCTGCACGTTCACTGCAGGTCTATTCACAATAGCCAGGACATGGAAACAACCCAAATGTCAACTGACAGATGAATGGATTAGGAAGATGTGGTATATATATATACAATGGGATACTACTCAGCCATAAAAAGAATGACATAATGCCATTTGCAGCAACATGGATGGAACTAGAGACTCTTATACTGAGTGAAGTAAGTCAGAAAGAGAAAGACATATTCCATATGATATCACTCATATCCAGTATCTAATATACAGCACAAATGAAACTTTCCACAGAAAAGAAAATCATGGACTTGGAGAATAGACATGTGGTTGCCCAGGCAGAGGGGGAGGGAGTGGGATGGATTGGGAGCTTGGGGTTAACAGAAGCAAACTATTTCTTTTGGAATGGATTAACAATGAGATCCTGCTGTGTAGCACTGAGAACTATGTCTAGATACTTGCAATGGAGCATGACAATGGGAGAAAAAATTATGTATACATGTATGTGTAACTGGGTCCCCATACTGTACTGTGGAAAAAAAACATGTTGGGGGAAATAATAATTAAAAAAGATGAAAAAAATATCAGTTTGCTTGGGCAGTTGTAGCAAAATATTATAAACTGGTTGACTTAAACAGTAGAAATATATTCTTAGTTCTGGTGTCTAGAAGTCCATGATCCACATTGCTTAAAATTGTCAAACTGTTTTCCAAAGCAAAGTGCTTTTGTATTGCCTAATCAACAATATATGTTATTTTTTGGAGCTGAACATAGGAGCTGTTATGGTACTTTGTACTTAGGAATTTAATATTTTTATTGTTAACTCAGACTGATGGATGAGGAATAGTATTTCATTGTTCATGTAGTTTCATTTTCCTGATGACTAAATATGTTTGGCCATTTTTGTTTTTATTATGTATTCATATTCCTTCTGTGAAATGTCTTTTGAGATATTTCCCTTGCTGTTATTAGGCTATCTTTCTGTCAATAATTTTTAGAGGTTATTTATGCATAGTCTATAGCCTATCTACTTACTATGACTTCTTAGTTGATAATTAATTGAAAATACATATGTACATTTTTTGGACACTGTTCCATACATATTTTTGTCTATTTCTATAATATATTGCTCTGTCTTGATTACTATAGGTTTATAGGAAATCATTACTGTAAGCACATCAATTTTCTTCTTCAAAATCTCTTTAGCTATTCCGGTAGATCTTCTCTCTACTGTACAGAAACAGGCTAAAGCCAGACACAAGGGATTTAGTTTTTAGACCTTAATGTTAAGTCTAGAAATGCCTGCTCACTCCAAGAGCAGTCACATTTGGTAGTGATTATTAAATTTTTTCAATATTTAATTGTGGCCCCTAATTTAAAATTAAGGGTATACCTTGTTAAAAGGTATACATTTGGTCTTAATAACATAGTGTTAAGTTAAGGGATGAGCCACTCAGCTGATGAGGATAAATATTAAAATAGATAATGCTCCTTCTTTGAGTCATCTTTCCTCAACACCTTAAAGCCAGAATGTTTTCCTATTACATGTGGGAAAATTGAAGTATTTGGAAAAATCTCTTCAAGAAAGAGTATATTGGCACTCTGAATAAAGAAGTAATTGGATAGAAATTGAAGAAATCATTACAGAGTCCATGAAGGAAATCAACCTCAAGGACTTTTAGAAATAACTGGAGGTTGAGTATATGCACTTGAGTCACTGGGGCCTTGCAACTATTGCCATTTAAGACTTCACACAAATTTTTCCAGTTTCCTAATTCAAAGCTCTTAGTGAATCAAGCCATTAATTAGGTATGGAGTGAACATAAATAATGTAAGGAAAACTAAAAGTTCTACTTTGGGAAGAAGTTTGAGCATACAAATACTAAAATATTTTCATATAAGTTGGAAGCATTATTTCTAAACTCTTCATTATTATAACTAGAATGTAAATATGTGCTTTGTGGGAATTAAGACTATGTCCAGGGACAGTGAAGTTGGGAATATTATAAGCTTTCTATTAAAAAATAAGGTGATGTTTTAGGACAATTCACATTGTATCCATGACATCAAATAGCTGATGCTATTCATCTATTATTGCCATTTTGCAATTTTGTCATCATTCAATGAAAAGGATATGTCAATATCCTTTCTTGGAAAAAAATACTACTTGGCTACTTGGGGAAAAATCACAATGCAAAGCACTTTTTGATAGTGCTTTATTTTTATTTTAAATTATTATGCAAATATGTAAATCACTTACCCAGCAGCACATAGATTGCAGAGGAAATATTATGTATTTATTTTAGAAATAAAAATTAATAGTATATTGTTTTATAAGCACAATGCTATTTATTACAGCATTTTGTAATAGTGGTAAAAAAATAAAAACCTACAAACAATCAAGTGTCCATCAGTCAAAGAATGACCAAATAAAAAGTGATTAATCTGTATTCCACAGTTGTATGCTGATATCAAAAATGAAAACAAAACTTCATTGCCCAAGAAAGATGCTCATGATGAATTCTCAAGTTAGAAAGGTAAGTTTAGTGTTTTTGATGTATTATGATTTTTTTAATCTTTTTTATTTACATATATTTTTTCTACTGTACAGCATGGAGACCCAGTTACACTTACATGTACACATTCTTTTTTCTCACATTACATGTTCCATCATAAGTGACTAGACAGAGTTCCCAGTGCTGCACAGAAGGATCCCATTGCTAATTCATCCTGAAGGCAACATTCTGCATCTATTTACCCCAAGCTCCCAGTCTGTCCCACTCCCTCCCCCTCCCTCTAGGCAACCGCAAGTCTATTCTCCATTCCATGATTTTCTTTTCTATGGAAAGGTTCCTTTTTGCCATATATTATATTCCAGATATAAATGATATCAAAAAAGACACAAGCACCCACATGTTCATTGCAGCTCTATTGACAATAGCCAAGAAATGGAATCAACCCAAATGTCCACTGACAGATGATTGGATTAGGAAGATGTGGTATATATACACAATGGAATACTACTCAGCCATAAAAAAGAAGAAAATAATGCCATTTTCAGCAACATGGATGGAACTAGAGACTCTCTTCCTGAGTGAAGTACGTCAGAAAGAGAAAGACAAATACCATATGATATCATGTATTATGATTTTTTGAAAGTTCTTTCTATATGGGTGATACCACAGATATGAATAATATTAAACTTTACTTGGGGTTATGAAAATTAATAGAAATGATAGAATTTTGAGGGAATCATATATGATCAAAAAGTCTGCAATATAATATAAAATGTTAGTCTCAACACTAAAATTTATTCATGAAATTATATATGCTGATGGACAGGATCCAAAGCTAACATGGTTAGCAGAATTGATTTTTTTGGAGACTGCAATTTTATATTTCTTTTACTTTGTGTTTTACTTTATTTCATTTTTATTTAAAAATTAAAAATTTGTAGCTTTCTAGAATTTGTAATTAATACATCAAAATTGTATAAGTTTCCAGGACACAATATGATATTTTGAGATTTAGCTATATATTTATATATATAGCTAAATATGTGTATAAAAATATATATAGCATACAGGAGTTCCCATCATGCCTCAGTGGTTAATGAATCCAACCAGGAACCATGAGGTTGCAGGTTTGATCCCAGGTCTTGCTCAGTGGGTTAAGGATCCGGCATTGCCATGAGCTGTGGTGTAGGTTGCAGATGTGGCTCAGATCCTGCATTGCTGTGGCTCTGGTGGAGGCCAGCAGCTACAGCTCCGATTAGACCCCTAGCCTGGGAACCTTCATATGCTGTGGGAGCAGCCCAAGAAATTGTAAAAAGACAAAATATATACATATATATAGCTAAATATATATAATATATATTTATATATAGCTAAATATATAAATATAGCTAAAGTGATTAGCTAATCCATTACCTCACATAGATTTTTTTTTTATTTTGTGATGAGAACACTTAAGATGAACTTATTTAACAAAGTAAACCTCAGTGCATTAAAAAATGGACAAAGTAAATGAAATATATGAATCTGAGATAAAGTGATCCTGATTCATATTTTGATTTAATTCCTCACAATTTTCACTTCAAATGCTAGGGTAGATTGAAACAAACATGATTGAGGTAATATATACATTTTAAAAATCTAAAAAATGCCTCTGTAAAAAACTAGGAGAACACAAAGATGCAAGGAGTCTGTGCATTTGCTGAGTGAATAGAAATGGGGATGAAGCATTGTATTAGCAAAATATTGGCTCTGTTTGTACAAACTCATTAAGGAGTCAAAGATGACTTGATGAAAGTGCAATTAACTCTAAAGGGCATCAATTATCTCTAATCTCTGTTTTCATTGCCACAGCTTTTCAAAATATTGGTGTCATTTAGGAAGTGACCAGATAACTTCTTTATCTTGAGCTTGCCAATTCTAAATCAACTTCTTTATCCAGAAGCTATCAGAAACCAAAGTTAGTTGTAGTGTGAGGGTGTCTCAAAGGATATCTAGAGTTGGCCAATATTTTTCTCATGGTTCTTCATTAAGAAAAAAAAATCTTCCAAATGCCCACTCTAGCCATGAAAAGGAGACTCTTAACTCAATCTGACTGAATATTTCATTCTGAAGTGGCATGCTGTATTTTCTACTCAGCTTAGATTCTTGAAGCAGCTTGTTCATGATGTATTATAATCACAAATTTACTTCTATTTGAGGCTTTTCTAACCTACACATTCTTCATGGTTCAATTATGTTTATCTTTAAGGCACAGTGACTTCTATGACATGTGTATTACAATTTTTCTAGTTAATTGCATTCCATTTGGATGACTTGAGACATTTTTAACCTCCATGAGTTAAAAAAAATTGATATGGTTTGACCAGAAAAATTGACGTTTGACCAAAAAAATTGGTATGCTTTGCCTTATTTCTAAATATAGAGGTTCCAATATGGTCTTTAAAATTACTTGAGACAAATTATCTAGCTATAATTATTCAATCCAAGGAGGAAGTGTTTCATCATGAAAAAGAGGAAGGCAATGTGGTAAAACATTTCTACTTTTTAATGGTATAATTGGACTGACAAAGTATTAAACAACAATTTTTGGACCCACATTTGTAACTGAATATTAAGATATTAATTGGGGATTTTGCATCATTTAGTTAAAGTTCTCCTCAGAACATCTTTAACTTCTCTGTTTCTTAGGCAATAGATCAATGGGTTCAGCATAGGAATCACCAGGGTGCAAAACAGAGACCATTTTATCTATAGAAAACATATGGCTAGATTTGTGTTTCAGGTAAATAAACAATAATGTTCCATAGAACATGACCTCCACTGTCAGGTGTGAACTGCAGTTAGAGAAGGCTTTGTGACTTCCCTCAGTGGAGTTCATTCTGAGAAGAGCCATGAGAATAAATGTGTAGGATACAAGAACAATCAAGGGTGAAGAGAGCAAGTTACACCCTGAAACTATCAAAATGATCAATTCTGATTTGTGTGTGCCAGAACAGAGCATGGAAATCAGAGAGAGGCAGTCACCATAGAAATGTTAGAGCCACAGGAGGACAAATTAAATAATGTAATTGTGAGAATCAGTGACACAAAGTGCTGTAGAGCTAGGGAGTGAGTACCAGGCCCCAACATACTTTCTCTGCCATGATGACTATGTAGAGAAGAGGTTTGCAGATGGCTGCATAATGATCATAGGCCATTGCTGATAGCATAAACTTCTCAGTGATGATGAAAATCTCAAAGACTGCTAGTTGGGTGGCACACCAATTGTAGGAAATTGTATTTTGGTGCAGGACAAAGTTGCCCATCATTTTTGGGCCAATGAGATTGGAGTAACCAGATCAGTAATTGGCAAATGTCTAAGGAAAAAATACATGGGATTATGTAGCTTGGAGTCCAAATGGGTCAGGAAAACCTTGCCCAGATTTACCATCACTGACCTAGTGTAGGATGAGGAAGATTCCAAAAAGAGACACCTGGAGCCTAGGGTTATTGGTGATCCCCATGAGAATAAATTTGGCCCCACTTTTGTTACTGCAGTATGATTGTGTTTCTCCATATGGATCATCCTGGTAACCTGTGTATCAGATCAATACTTATTATATTTGAGATGCTCTCTTCCTCTTCTTCTTTTTTAATGGACACTATTGCAGGCATATGGAAGTTTCAAGGCTAGGGACTGAATCCCAGCTGCAGTTGTGACCTACACCATAGCTGCCCCAAGGTCAGATCCTTAACTCATTGTACCAGGCTGGGGATCAAAACTGTGCTGCCTCAGAGACAATACTGGATCCTGAATTCCAATATTGGATCCTATCTCCTAAGGGAATTCAATACATGATATATGAGATAGAGAATTGTTTTCTTTATCTCAAATATAAATAAAGATTCCTCTTCTCATAAGGACAAAATCACACATACCTACATTTACATGGCAGTGAAAGTGCCCAATGATTAGCTTTTCTGATTGTAATGAGGTTCTTGATATAAGCTTTTCATTGCTGAGACAGTCCATTTCAAGACATTCACCTCAAGTAAATACATTTTCAGCCATACAATTAGATTAAGAGCCAGGCCACCCCAACCATAAATTTTCCTTTTTAGAAAGCCCTAGGTGATACAGGTAACTGACTGCTTGATTGAACCTGCTTTTCCCTTCTTGCACATTCATTTCTGATCTTATGTTTTTAATTCACCAGAACAAAGTGAATCTAAACACCCCACCCTTGACCACAATGAAAGCAGAACCCATGGCTTTTCTCCCTCCCTTGCTCTCTGCTTAGCTTCTCTGTGTGTCTCTGAGTGTGCCATGTGCCCTCCAGGGTATGAGTAATAAGCCTTGTTTTTCAAGGTTCCCCAATGACTGTTGCATCCTCCAATCATAATAAGAATCATAAGGGCTGACCCAGCCACACTAGCTCTGGCCAGGGGAAAGGTCCCTGGGAGTTCACCACAAATATTAAGGCCCACTTGAGCACCTATTCCTAGTTGATAGAATCACAAAGCACATATTCACTGAAACATTTGTAAAGAATGCTTTAAAGGGGCGAGACATTTTGAAGTGACTGTTTTGATACAGTTACTTCTTTTTACCCAAAGTCTTTTCTAAATATGTCAAAACACCTATATATTATATTTCTGCTTTTTTAAAATTTTGAATAATTATAAAACAGAAATCGACAGCCAAACCATAAAATTTACATTATCAACAGTCATCATATCTGTTTAAAATGGTAAACAGGAAGAAATTCTAAACTGTTAGTGGAGTGATCAATTATGTGGTGATTATAAAACTTCTGACCACTGGATATAAATTTCAGTACTTCCACTTACTATAAAGTCAGCTTGTTTACCCAATTCAAAATCCAATGCTATGTTAATTTTAAAATTTTGCTATTAATATCTTAGTTCTCCTTTTTTTACATCTGTTGTTTCTGACAAATTACCTCTAGTGAACTTCCCATTGTACCTCCCTCTTTTGTATAAAAAGGTCTTGGCCATTCTGATTATTTATGAATTCTAATGATTTATAGAGATTCACGTAAAGAGACCCAGTAGGAAGCAGAACACAAATGAACAGCAAGCACTGATAGAGAATGCATTATGTGCCAGACATTTTTCTGAGCATTTTACATATATTAATTTGTTTCATCCACACAACAACTCTAGGAAGTAGTTTGGTCATCTCTGTATTCACAGGGTCTTGGTTCTAGAACCTGCTGCAGATCCCAAATCTGCAGATGCTCAGGCCTCAAAGTCCGCCTTCTTTGTCCTCAGGGGATTCTGCATCTGCAGATTCGAACAACTACCACTGGTAAACATAGTAATGTATGCACTAAAAATAATTTGTGTTTAAGAGGACCCATGCAGTGCAAACCCTTGTTGTTCATGTGACAATCGTATTACCATAGTCCATCTGATAGTCAAGGAAACAAGGTGCACAAGGAGTGAATTAACTTAACCAAGTTATCTAGATAATAAGTGGTAGAATCAGGATTCAAAGTTATTCTATCTTCAGAATATATCTGGAAAAACATGATAGTATTCTTCTACTCTAGTAAGGTCTACCTGAGAACATAGGAAATAAAAAGTGGGTCAGGAGAAATACTAGGTAAATAATGATAGGCAAAGATCCTTGCTAAAATAGATATTTGAGGAGTTCCCATCTTGGCGCAGTGGTTAATGAATCCGACTAGGAACCATGAGGTTGTGGGTTCAGTCCCTGCCCTTGCTCAGTGGGTTAACAATCCGGCATTGCCGTGAGCTGTGGTGTAGGTTGCAGACGTGGCTCGGATCCAGCGTTGCTGTGTGGTGTAGGCTTGTGGCTGCAGCTCTGATTCAACCTCTAGCATGGGAACCTCCATATGCTGCAGGAGCAGCCCAAGAAATAGCAAAAATACAAAAAAAAAAATTTGAAGCATTATGCTCATTTGAAAAAAAAAATGCTAACGTTGTCTAAATCCACAACACAGAGTATCAGAGACTATACTGGTTTGTAGTACATGATAGATAAATCCATTTAAACTAAAGAAACAGTTTTGCACTGCATAATAGTTTCAATCTTTGGTGATGATTGAATTTAAGCTGTATGTGCCAAGAAGTTTTCAAGACCAATGTTTGCTACTTACATTATTGGAAAATCTGCTTTTACTTCCTATTGTTTTCATTCTCATTGTCATTGCAGAATATTTTGTGTTTTTCAACCCCCTCTGAGATGCATTTTGTTAAAGATTTGATCTCATTCAAGGATTTTTTAAAATGTATGTAATTACCAAGGAAGAGTGTTTTGGATATTTGCTAATTATTCTCCAAAAGCATCATTAGGAAAAGTCAAAAGTATGTCATGCCCGGGTGTAACTGAATAAATAAATTGTACAAAGGCACTAAATATTGGAAAAAATAAATATGCCATTGTCAGTATCTCAAGTACACAATATAATGTGCATGTTAAGTATATTTGAAACATACATATGCAATTCATGAGTAAATGAAAAATGACTTTGTTGAAAAGCATTATATAATATTATGACAAAGTAGCATTCATTAACCAAATGTAATTTTGATGGACATATAGTTATAAGTTGATATAAGAAAATGTTTTGTGACATTGTTTTTGCCAATGATTGGTGGTAAATATTTTTTTAATCAGTTCCTATGTTGTCTTTCATCCCAATCTTTTAAAAATGTTTTTCTGTGTCTTTGGTTTTCAGAAACCTTATATGACATACTTTGGTGTAATTTCCTTTGTTTATCCTGCTTAGAATTATTTTAGCATTTTATACCTTGGGGTTATAGGGTTTTTTTTAATTCTTTATGGTTTGGAAAAAATTCTGGCCAACATTTCTTCCGCCAGGTTTTCTGCCTCATATAATTTCTTCTTTCCACTTGGACCTAAATTTAAATGTACTGTACACAACTTGCTGCTATTCTAAGGATCACTGAGACTACTTTCATTAAGTTCATTCAGAATTTTGGTTTTCCTATGACCTCATTTTTGATAGCCTTTCCTGTGATGTGCTTAAGTGTAACTATCATTTCTTTTTCAGCATATTACATGCTGTTACTCTCATTCAATAAATATATGTTCCTATAGAATAAAGCATTTTCATCTCCAGAAGTCCCAATTGGTTATTTTTGATCTTTTATTTATCCCCTCAAACTACTATGTTTTTTATTAAATTACTCAGTATATTGAACATAAATATGTTTTAAGTATTTGCCTGATAACAAACACGTGGTTTCCTGACTAAGAGCTTAATAAGTGTTTCCATTGGGAGAGATGTGGGGTTCTGCGGAATCAATAAAGGAAATATTGAATCAAGAATAAGGCATGTTGGGGAGGGAGTGACATTAAATTGAGACCTAAAATATGAGGATTAATATGGCTGAATACAAAGGAAACTATTTATCCATGCTTTTTTTTTTTGCTATTTCTTTGGGCTGCTCCCGTGGCATATGGTGGTTCCCAAGCTAGGGGTCGAATCGGAGCTGTAGCCACCAGCCTACGCCACAGCCACAGCAACGCGGGATCCGAGCCACGTCTGCAACCTACACCACAGCTCACAGCAACGCCGGATTGTTAACCCACTGAGCAAGGGCAGGGACCGAACCTGCAACCTCTATCCATGCATTTTAATTAGCCTTTGCTCTGGAGCTGAGAATAATGCAATTATATTTATTAGAAATATTATCAGATGCCATTTGACTTTTTCATACTTTAAAATAATATTTCATATTGGATATTACATACAAAGTTTGCATTGACTCTTAAAGACCCTGTAGAAAACATTTTTACTTCCTTAAGCTATAGATCAGGGGGTTAAATATGGGGATTACTCAAGTGTAAAATACAGAGGCCATTTTATCAGTATCAAAGGAGTGAGTGAATTTGGGCTGTATGTACATAAATGGTAGAGACCCACAGAACACAACCGCCACTGACAGATGAGAACCACATGTAGAGAAAGCTCTTTTCCTGCCCTGTGTAGAATGCATTTGAAATATGACTATCAGGATCAGTAGGTATGACACTAGGATGACCAAGAGGGAAGAGATCAAATAATATGGCCAATTCTGGAGTTCCCATCATGGCATAGTGGTTAACGAATCTGACCAGGAACTATGAGGTTGCGGGTTTGGTCCCTACCCTTGCTCAGTGGGTTAAGGATCCGGCATTGCCGTGAGCTGTGGTGTAGGTTGCAGACGCGGCACAGATCCCGTGTTGCTGTGGCTCTGGCATAGGCCAGCGGCTACAGCTCTGATTAGACCCCTAGCCTGGGAACCTCCATATGCCGTGGAAGCGGCCCAAAGAAATAGCAAAAAGCCAAAAAATAAGTAAAGAAGTAAATAAATAAATAAATAAATAATATGGTCAATTCTATTTCTTGTGCATTTGAGCAGAGTATAAGTACCAAGGGAACATCATCACAATAGAAATGGCTAATGACATTAGAGACAAAAAGGGTCAATGTAAAAATCTTAATGGTGAACACTAGTGCCTGAAAGGCACTGTAGATGTATGGAATGCCTACCAGCACATGGCAAATTCTCTGGGAGATGATAACATTGTAGAGAAGGGGGCTACAGATAGCCAAATAGATAAACAAGCTAAAAAATGCCCTGATGATGACTATAGGGAAGAAAGCCAACTGTGTGGCACATGCATAACAGGAAATGGTACTTTGATCCACAACAAATTTACAAGCATCTTGGGACAAATGACTGTAAAATTACCAAGATCAATGAAAGCCAGGTGTTTGATAATAAAGCATATAGGGGTGTGTAGGTGGGAATCCATTTGGGTCAAAATGATCTTACCCAAATTGGCCACTATTGTGATTGTTTAGAGGATGAGGAAGATCCCAAAAATTGAGGCCTGAAGCTCAGGCTTCCTTGTGACTCCCATCAGAATGAATTCAGTCAGCAATGATAGATTCTGTTGGCCCATATATCCAGTTAGCTTGTCTGGTAATAAACAGAGAAAGTGTTATTAGCTTTCATGTGGTGTCATCTAAATAAAGTACAAATATCTGTAAATGGAATGTTTTTTTTAATAATGGGGAAAGAAAATAATTTCCATATATGATTTTGGAACCTAAATAAATAACAGAATCTCAGATACAATTTAGAATAGATTTACAAGGAGATCCTGCTGAACAGCATTGAGAACTATGTCTAGATACTCATATTGCAACAGAACAAAGGGTGGGGGAAAAATGTATACATGTAAGAATAACTTGATCCCCATGCTGTACAGTGGGAAAAATAAATAAATAACAGAATCTTCTTCTCAAATAAAAGGAGTCATATGAAACCATATGCACAGCTACTACAGATTAAACTCTAGAGTCAGCAGTATTTGGGACATTATTATTTGACTAATAATACTGGCTAACAGATGCTGCAAAAATAATTTGTCTGTTGTTTGCTTTCCTATTAATTTTGGTTTAAAACTGTTTCCACTTGTCTGTTTGACTTGTGTTTTATTAACATTGATTGGCATATTAAAAATCACTTTGAGCTTAAAAAAAAGTAAAGATATTTATTTCTTTGCTCTTTACTGTTTCACTAGTCTATTTAATTATCCCTGTGCCAGTAGTATTTTGTACTGGGTAGAGCAGGTTTACAATATGTCATAGTATTTGGGAGAGAAAGCCCTTCCACCTTGTGTGTCTTAAGATGTCTGTTAATTAATTGTGGGCCTTTGTAATTTCATATAAACTTCAGAATCAGCTTTTGAAATTTCAGAACTCAGTGGGTGTTTGGTATTATATTGAACATATAAATGCACAGAGGAAGAATGAGTTTTAAAATACAGTTGTCCAACCTCCAAACACAAGATATCACTTATGTAACTTTGATTTAATGTCTCAGAGTTTAAAAAAAACTTCTGTGTAGATATTGTGAGTGTCCTTCACTATACTTGTTCCAGAATATCTGTACCACTGTGTGCTAAGTGTGTCTGCAGAGTTCTCTCTTTTATAGTTATGTCTTCTTTTTTCTGCTGTAGGTTAGCTGGTTTTATATCCTAATTTAATTATTTTTATTCTGAGAAACAAATATACTAGATTTATTATTTATACCTTTGTGATTTAAAAAATTATAATATATATTTTTTTAAAAAACCTGAAGTTAATTTAAAATGTTGTGTTAGTTTCAGGAGTATAGCAAAGTGACCCAGTTATACATATATATCTTTTTTTCAGATTATTTTCCCTTATAGTTTATTAAAAATATTGAGTATAGCTCCCTGTGCTACATCCTAGGTCCTTGTTGGTTATCTGTTTTATATATAGCACTGTGTATATGTTAATACCAAACTCCTAATTTATCCCTCCCTCCCCTTTGATAACTATAAGTGTGTTTTCTATGTCTGTGGGTCTATTTCTGTTTTGTAAAACAGAATATTTTTCTTTGTAAAACTCATTCTTTGAGGCCACTATCACCCTGGTTCCAAAACCAGACAAAGATACCTCAAGAAATGAAAATTACAGACCAATATCACTGATGAAGATAGATGCAAAAATCCTTAACAAAACACTTGCAAACCAAATCCAACAGTACATTAAAAGGATCATACACCACGATCAAGTGGAATATATCCCAGGGATGCAAGGATTTTTTGATATCTGCAAATCAATCTTTGTGATACACCATGCTAACAAATTGAAGTATAAAAACCACATGATTATCTCAACAGATGCAGAAAAAGCATTTGACAAGATTAAGATCCATTTATGATTAAAACCTTCCAGAAAGTGGGCATAGAGGGAACCCATGCCTAAATATAATAAAGGTCATATATGACAAACCCAGCTAACCTCATTCTCAACAATGAAAAGTGAAAAGAATTCCTGCCAAGATCAGGAACAAGAAAAGGATGTCCACTCTTGCCACTTTTATTCAACATAATTTTGGAAGTCATAACCACAGCAATCAAATAAGAGAAGGAAATAAAGGAATCCAAATGGGAAAAGAAGAAGTAAAACTGTTGCTGTTTGCAGATTACATGATACTATATATAGAAAATCCTAAAGATGCTATCAGAAAACTACTAGAGCTCATCAATGTATTTAGTAAAGATACAGGATGAAAAATTAATACACAGAAACCTTTCACATTCCTATACACTAATAATGAAAGATCAGAAAAAGTAAGAAACAATCTCATTTACATCATGTCAAAAAGAACAAAATACCTAGGAATGAACTTACCTAAAGAGGTAAAAGACCTGTATTCTGAAAACTATAAAATGCTGTTGGAGGAAATCAAAGGTGATATAATCAGATGGAAATATATACCATGCTTGTGGATTGGAAGAATCAGTATTGTCAAAATGAGTATACTACCCAAGGAAATTTACAGATTCAATGCAATCCCTATAAAATTACCAATGCATTTGTCACATAACTAGAACAAAAGATTTTTAAATTTATATGGAAACATGAAGGACTCTTTTTTTTTTTTTTTCCTTTGGCTACACCCATGGCATATGGAGGTTCTCAGGCTAGGTGTTGAATTATAGCTAAAGCTGCCAGCCTTCACCACAGCCACAGCAATGCCAGATCTGAGCCACATCTGCAACCTACACCACAGCTTAAGGCAACGCTGGATCCTTAACCCACTGATCGAGGCCAGGTCTCAAATCCACTTCCTCATAGATACTAGTCAGATTGATTTCTGCTGAGCCACTACAGGAACTCCTGAGCCACGAAGGGAACTCCAGAAACATGAAGGACCTCGAATAGCCAAAGTGATCCTGAGAAAGAAAAACAGAGCTGGAGGAATCAGGCTCCTCAACTTCAGACTATACTACAAAGCTAGCGTCATCAAAATAATATGCGTACTGGCACAAAATGAGAAATATAGATCAGTGGAATAGGATGGAAAGCCCAGCGATAAACACACTTACTTATAGTCAACTAATCTCTGAGAAAGAAGGCAAGCATATACAATGGAAAAAAGACAGTCTCTTCAGTAAGTGGTGCTGGGAAAACTGGACAGCTACATGTAAAACAACGAAATTAGAACATTATATAACACCACACAAAAATAAACTCAAAGTGGATTAAGGACCTAAACATAAGGCCTGATACTATAAAACTCAGAGAAAAACAGGCAGAACACTCTGACATAAACTGCAACAATGTCTTCTCAGATCTACCTCCTAGAGTAATGAAAATAAAAGCAAAAATAAACAAATGGGACCTAATCAAATTTAAAAGCTTCTGCACAGCAAAGGAATCTATAACCAAATGAAAAGAAAACCCACAAAATGGGAGAAACTTTTTGCAAATGAAGCAACTGGCAAGGGATTAATCTCCAAAATATACAAACGCCTCAAGTAGCTTTATATCAAAAAACCAAAAACACGATTAAAAAATGGTCAGCAACATGGATGGAACTAGAGACTGTCATACTGAGTGAAATGAGCCAGAAAGACAAAGACAAATACCATATGATATCACTTATAACTGGAATCTAATATCCAGCACAAATGAACATCTCCTCAGAAAAGAAAATCATGGACTTGGAGAAGAGACTTGTGGCTGCCTGATGGGAGGGGGAGGGAGTGGGAGGGATCGGGAGCTTGGGCTTATCAGACACAACTTAGAGTAGATTTACAAGGAGATCCTGCTGAATAGCATTGAGAACTTTGTCTAGATACTCATGTTGCAACAGAAGAAAGGGTGGGGGAAAAATGTAATTGTAATGTATACATGTAAGGATAACCTGACCCCCTTGCTGTACAATGGGAAAATAAAAAAATTAAAATAAATAAATAAATAAATCTAAAAATGGAACTACCATATGATACAGCAATCCCTCTTCTGATCATCTACCTGGGGAAAACCATACTTTGAAAAGATATGTGCACCCCAGGGTTCAATGAAGCACTATTTCCAATAGTTAAGACTTGGAAGTTATCTAAATGTTGATCAACAGAGGATTGGTTAAAGAAGATATGGTACATATCTACAATGGAATATTACTCAGCCGTAAAGAAGAATGGAATAATGCCATTTGCAGCAACATGGATAGACCAAGAGATTATCATATTAAGTGAAGTAAGTCAGAGAAAGACATATATCATGTGAGATTACAACCATGTGGAACCTAATAAAAATGATCAAAAGAACTCATAGAACTGAAACAGACTCAAAGATTTAGAGACCAAACTAATAGCTGCCACAGGGGAAACATGGTAGGGCAGGATAAATTAGGAGGTTGGGATTAACATATACTGGATAAGTAACAAGGACCTACTGTATAGCACAGGGAAATCTACTCAATATTTTGTAATAACCTATATAGGAAAATAATCTGAAAAAAGAATGGCTATTTGTGTATGTAAAACTGATTCACTTTGCTGTACACCTGAAACTAACACAACATTGTAAGTCAAATATTCTCCAATAAAAAATTTTTGTAAGAGATTCCAGAAAATTCTCTTAAAGATAGAATAAATAGGCAAAAAACTAATTAACCTGACAGGACAGCAAACTTAACCAGCACTACAGAATGAGACAGTATCATCTGAATCATGATGAAACAAATAGATTTGGGGTCAGTTAAGCTCTCTGGGTCAGATTCCTCCCTGAGAGAGACCCCCATAGATGCTTTCTAGAATTTCTTGCAATTCTAAGATCCTTGCTTATCTGTGCAATTAATTTCTTATGTCAACGTAGTGCTATGCTGCCAGGTCAACCACAGACTTGCCTGTAAGATACGTAGGCTATTGCTCATTCTTCTTAGAAATGTACACTTAGAACTACAAAAGAAAAAAAGGGAAATTAAATGTTTGACCTGTGCCTGGTATGTCATTTGATCAGAACAAGACTCTACTTGCATAATTGACAGGCTTTGATATGCAGGACTCATCCTTTGGGTTTGTAATACAATTTCTATCACTAAAAGAACTGAGGGGACAGGACTACTAAAGGAGGAACAGAAGAGAGAAAAGTAATAAACCAAAGCCTGGCGAGTCACAGTGTGGCTGTCTTGGAGCATTTAATGGGCAGCCCTGGGTCACCTAGACTTCAGCCCAACTCATGGGTATCAGTGATGACTGCTCCCACCATATCCACACTTAGGGGCTCTTGTGTCCAGAATAAGCCTTCTGCCCACAGGTCAAGTGTGGGTGTCTGCTTCCCTGGTTCTTTTGTTCAAAGTTGAAAAAGAAAGTTTGACTTCCACTCTTACCATTCCTCACATTGTAAGGGGCAGAGCTAGACTCAAAAGGAGCAAATACTATTCCCAAATATTTCTTTAGTCATTGTGCTTCAACTCCTGATTTATTTGTTTAAACAGCACGGTTAATCTGAAGCTAGCAGCCACTGCCCCTTTGGTGTGATCAGAAGTCTCTCTTCTGAACAACTTACTAAAGCTGGGTTGATATGTGGCAGCCAATGGAGCAAGCGTTTTGGGGGTCAGGGGATAGAAGAGGGTAAAATTTGTTACAATAAGTGGTCAGGAATTGCGGAGTATCAGTGTGAGAAGAAAAAGAAGGAAACAAAAGAAGATTTGAAACCCTGATTTATTTTGACCACTGTCAGTCCTACAGGGTTTGTGGTCCTATAAAAATAACCAACAACCATGAAAGGGCCTGAAAAGCATAAAGATGCAAACAAAATGATTTAGGACCAGTAAGCCTTAGAGTAGACTCTGACAAGACATGTTATTGACTGCATTTCCCCTAATCACAGCGACCGTTTTCAATGAGGCCGCTAGGTGTCAGCAGAGTGCCATGCGCGAAGATGGTGTCTGAGCAGGTCAAGCTCTGCTTTCTGTTAAAAAATGTCAGGGGTTTTGAGTAAGGGTTTTGTGATTTCTTCTTTTCTTCTCACAGTATGTTTTCCTGCATCATGTAATCATTTCAATATAGTTTCTTCCTCTGTTTTTATTACTTGCTTTCTCCCACGAGTAAGAATATAATATAGAAAATAGAAGGGGTTTTTTATTATGTATATAAATATATATCTATTTTATTAAAGTAGTAAAGTAGGATTTTTTATTATGCACCTATCTACTTTATATATATATTTTATTAAAGTACAATTGATTTACAGTGCTGTGTCAATTCTACAGCATAGTGACCCAGTCATACATACGTATATATATTCTTTTTCACATACTATCCTCCATTGTGTTCTATCCCAAGAGATTGCATATAATTCCCAGTGCTGTAGAGCAGGAGGATTTTTTTAAATTTAAATTAATCTTTTTATGTAATGATTTTTATTTTTTACCCTTATAGCTGGTTTACATTGTTCTGTAAATTTTCTGCAGTACATCACAGTGACCCAGTTACACATACATGTATACATTCTTTTTCCTCACATTATCATGCTCCATCATAAGTGACTAGACAGAGTTCCCAGTGCTACACAGCAGAATCTCATTGCTAATCCCTTCCAAAGGCAATAGTCTGCATCTATTAACCCCAAGCTACCGATCTATCCCGCTCCCTCCCCCTCCCCCTTGGCAACCACGGGTCTATTCTCCATGTCCATAATTTTCTTTTCTGTGGAAAGGTTCATTTGTGCCATATATTAGATTCCAGATATAAGTGATATCATATGGTATTTGTCTTCAGTAGGAAGATTTTTTACCAAGTTTCTTGGGCCGATTTGTCCTCCTGTTAGCTCAGATCTAAGCCTGAATCATTATTGGTGTAGGTGGATGCCTTGGCTGGACCTTCAAAGCTCTTCTTTCATGAAAGAATTAAAAAAAAAATTATTTCCTCCAAAATTCTAACATGAAGTTAAAAGACATTTAAAAGAGAAAATTTCCTCCATGGCCTAAATATAAAACAGATGAGGAAGAAAATAAAATATATGGAGTTCCCGTCACGGATCAGTGGTTAACACACCTGACTAGTATCCATGAGGATGCGGGTTCCATCCCTGGCCTCGCTCAGTGGGTTAAGGATCCAGCATTGCTGTGGCTGTGGTATAGTCCAGCGGCTACAGCTCTGATTAGACCCGTAGCCTGGGAACCTCCATATGCTGTGGGTGTGGCCCTAAAAAGACAAAAGACAAAAAAAAAAAAGAAAGAAAGAAAGTAAATATGTTTAGTTGACACTGTAATTTAGTTTCCTATATGAAACATTTATTCATTCAACAAATATGGATCAAGAATCTACTTCGCACAGGTGAGATTAAGAGAAATTACAATAAACCTAGCATGAATTAACAATCACAGATATTAACAACTTAATGCACTCTCATTCCCCAATTATCTTTCATTAAAACCAACTCTATTGAGGTAAAATTTATATCAAATAAATTCACCCATTTGAAATGTATGATTAAATTATCACAATATGGTTAAAGAACATTTTCATTACCCCTAAAAGATTCCTCATATTCATTCACACCCAATTATTATCATCTCTTTTGTCTTTTTAGGGCCACACCCACAGCATATGGAATTTCCCAGGCTAGAGGTCAAATCAGAGCTACGGCTGCCAGCCTACGCCACAGCCACAGCAGCACCAGATCTGAGCCCCGTCTGTGACCTACACACAGCCCGTGGCATCGCTGGATCCTTAACCCACTGATTGAGGCCAGGGATCAAACCCGTGTCCTTACAGATACTAGTTGAGGCACAATAGGAACTCCTTCAATTACCTTTTAAATTTGATTGTTATAGGAAGATGCACATACACAAAATTATTTAGTATTTAATTTGTTTAGTGGAAGAAACTGTTTCTTTTCCCTCTGAAGATGTATCCTGGAGTTCCTGTCGTGGGGCAGCAGAAATGAATCCCACTAGGAACCATGAGGTTGCGGGTTCGATCCCTGGCCTCGCTCAGTGGGTTAAAGGATCTGGCGTTGCTGTGAGCTGTGGTGTAGGTTGCAGATGCAGCTCAGGATCTGGCTTTGCTGTGACTCTGGCAGAGGCTGGTGGCAACAGCTCCAATTAGACCCCTAGCCTGGGAACCTCCATACGCTGTGGGTGTGGCCCTAAAAAAGACAAAAAGACAAAAAAAAATTTTTTTAAATAATAATTAACATGCATCATTCTCATGACGTAACAAATTCAGAAGTATAGTTCAGTTTTTTAAAAAATTAAAGAATTAGTAAAAGAGGAAGAGGGGGAAATGGAGGAGAAAAAAACCTGTATTTAGATAATCTGAAAAAAAAAAGGCAAGTCCCCTGTTTGGGAGATTTATCCTCCTGAGATTCACACTGACACTCATAGGCCAGTGTATTCATCAAGCACACACATGAGGAACTGGAAGAACTGGAAGTAACTAGCCAGTTGCTTCCAGTGTGATCCAAGCAAGTCTCAGCAAAACAAATTCTCCAAACATCCCAGACTATTAGCTCAAAGTAACTGGCCTCAGCCAAGATGGGTCAGGAGGGATTTTGCCTGAGACTGCTTTGGTGAAAATGAAAAACTGGCTGTGGTCTAAATTCTAAAGCATTTGTTTTCTTGACATCCCCCTCCTCCAACACACACACAGGTCACATCCCAACAATGGGACAGACATATCCTTTCCCCAGCTTTCTGCACCTTTACATCTTCCTCCACAATCCGGGGCAGCACAAGGCTCAGCGAGCTGAGTGATTCAGCTGATCACATAAGGCTCAAGAGGAGGGGCAAGATAGGTAGGAGCAAAAAGCAAATCTTGACTTTGAATTCTCAGTTCTGCTCTTCAAATCATATCAGAGCATCTCACAGGGAAAGACATGAGACCCGGGAAGGTTCTGAGGTGATGACAATGTTCTTTATCTTGATGAGTTGGAGGCGATATAGGTACATGCATTTGTTAAAGTCAAAAATGTGTGCACTGAAGATGTGTATGGTTCATTATATTTAAACTTTATAGGAAAAGACAAATGTCGGAAACAGATAGTGAACTTTTGTTAATGATACTTATGCTAAATTGTTTAAGACAAAGTACTGATTCTGTAAAATAGTTTTTTCATTTTATGTGGTAAAATATACATTAATATATAAGCTACCATTTTAACCACATACATGCAATTCAGTGGCATTAGTGTCATGAATCATCACTATCCACTTCTTTTTTCTTTCTTTTTTTTTTTTTTTGGCTTTTATTTTAGGGCCGTACCCACAGCACATGGAGGTTCCCAGGCTAGGTGTTCAATAGGAGCGACAGCTGCCAGCCTACACCACAGCACAGCATTGCAGGATCTGAGGATCTGAGCCACATCGGTGACCTACACCACAGCCCATGGCAACGCCAGATCCCTAACCCACTGAACGAGGCCGGGGATCAAACCCACAACCTCATGGTTCCTAGTCAGATTCGTTTCCACTGCACCACAATGGGAACTCCATCACTATCCACTTCTTCACCTTTTCCATCAACCCTAACAAAAGCTCTGTACTCACTAAACAATAACTCTCTATTCTCCCCTTCTCCTAGTCCCCAGTAATCTCTATTCTACCTTCTGTCTCTATGATTTCATTTATTCGAGGCACCTCTGTGAATGGAATCCTGCAATATTTGATCTGCATTGTTTCACTTAGCTCAAGCTTCACCCATGAATGCTTTCAAGTTTCATCCATGAATGATGAACTTTGTGTCAGTATTTTATTATTCTTTAAAGCTGAATACTCTTCTCTTGTATGCATATACCACATTTTGTTTATCCACTCATGTACTGATGGATGTTTGGGTTGTTTCCACCTGGGTCTACTATAAAGAATGCTGCTGTGAACATGTGTGTACACATATCTGAGTGGATTGCTGAAATATAGGATAATTTTTACTTAACTTTTTAAGGAACTGCTGACTGTTTTCCATAGCAGCTGTAATATTTTATATTCATACCAACAGCAGGACCTGGATGAAAGAAAGCTAAACCATGGTACCCAAATTCTGTTAGTTACTATCAATGTGCACTTGTTTTCCCAGGACAGATAACCAGTCTGTGGCTCTCACTGGATCTCCCTCAGTGGGTTTTTAACTTCCATTTAACCCAACACAGTTGAGCACTGACAGGAGGCTTCTGGAAACTTTCTTCTAATATACACATACACACAAACCTATCCCACCCCACTAAACCACCCAAACACTCGGAAATACAAATAAAAACAATGTTTGCTATGGAAATACAGCTCTGCAACAAATCCTCTGAGCCCCAAGTCACCACTAACCCCTCCTGTGAGGAAGTGATTGACAAAGCTACAGTGACAGAATTTTCAGGGAGGTTCTATTACACACAACTCTTGGCTGCAAGTGACAGAAGTCAATTTTAAATTAGCTTATGCAGGAAGAGAACTTCTTGACTGCAGACATGGCTGGATCTAGGGCTCAAAAAGTGTCCCCAGCACTTTGTTGCTCCCATTTCTAAGATCCACTGCCTGCATGTTAATCACCCCCCAAGTCAGGTTCTCCCATTTATCCTCTTTGGAGGCAAGTGTTTTTCCCGGTTGTGTCCAGAGCTGGTGTTGGTAAGCTCTGCCTGGGTTACATGGCTTCCTTAGGTTGTATGGGATGGTCCACCCCCCAAAATCACATGAGTTGTGATGATTCCATAGGAAAGCCACGATGTCTTCACCAGGTAGGCAAGAATGACATATGCCTGTGATAGAGAGTGTATACTCTGAATAAAAAAAATCTTTAACATAAATTTAAAAGATGTATTTAAAAGGGAAAATTTCCTCCATGGCCTAAATATAAAACAGATGAGGAAGAAAATAAAATATATGGAGTTCCCCTCATGGATCAGTGGTTAACACACCCGACTGGTATCCATGAGGATGCGGGTTCCATCCCTGGTCTCGCTCAGTGGGTTAAGGATCCAGCATTGCTGTGGCTGTGGTGTAGGCCGGCAGCTACAGCTCTTATTAGACCCGTAGCCTGGGAACCTCCATATGCTGTTGGTGCAGCCCTAAAAAGGACGAAAGACAAAAAAAGGAAAAATTTTGTTCATTGCTCTTTATCACAAACCATTTGCTTTAACCAAAAGAATTGTCTTGTTTCCACAGTACTGCAGTTTAATTTACCCTTCTCCATCTTGCTCCTGCAAGTCCCCTTGTCTAGAGCTCTCACTGGTCTGGTTCACTTATTTAAATCTCTCAATCCTTTAGGCTGGAGTCCTGACCGTACCATCTTCCTGAAACCTCCTGGATTGTGCTGATATCTGATCCTCCTTACCTTATCATCTCTGATTGTTTCCAATCTTTTTTTTTTTTTGGAACCTGAATTTCATTCCTCTACAATTTATCTTTGAAAGTTTTGAGGTTAGGCTTGTCAGATATACTCTTTTTCCAGAGTCTCTGACCTCCAATGCTCAACTCAGCAAACCTGAGTTGATTACAGAGTGGCAGAAGAAAAATGGTGACAAGAGGGGAAGTGATTGACATTGATGAATTGCAGTACATGTAAGTTCCAGATTAAAGGGACAAATTGATTTTGTGTGCCTGGTGATTTCTAAAGTAGAAAGAAAAGAGAAGGGAAATGAAATGCATTGATGGACTATTTTCCAAGCTATTTTTTTTCATATACTATTTTGCATAATTCTAGCAAATTTGCAGGTGAGATAACTAGGACTCAGAGAAATTAAGAAACATGACCAAGAAGTCAGAATTTAAACCTGGTCACACAGAGGCCAGTCATTTTGCACATATGCATTTCTCTAATTGGGAGGGGAAAAGAGCTTCATGGAAAATGTGTTTGACATGAATCCTGTAGTTTTATTTATTTTTTTTTTGTAGCATACCATCTGGCTTTGGTGTAAATGTAATGCTGGCTTTGTAAAATGAGTTTGGGAGTGTTTCCTTGTCTTCAAGTTTTGGAAGAGTTTGAAAAGAATTGGGATTAATTCTTTTTTAAATGTTTGGTAGAATTTACTAGTAAAGCCATCTGGTCCTGAGCTCTTTGTTGGGAATTTTTTGATTGCTGATTCAATCTCCTTACTCACTATTGGTCTGTTCAAATTTTGTTTCTTCATGATTCAGTCTTGGCAGGTGGTATATTTCTCATCCATTGCTTCTAGATTGTCTATTTTTTAAAATGTATAATTGTTCATAGTAGTTTCTTAATAACTCTTAATAATAATTTCTGGGATGTCTGTTATAATGCCTCTCTCTGGAAATTTTATTTATTTGAGCTCTCCTTTTTGTCTTGATAAGTCTAGCTACACTTTTGTCAGTTTTATTTATCATTTCAAAAAACAGCTTTTAAGGGCATTCCTATTGTAGCTCAGCAGAAATGAGCCCAATTACTACCTGTAAGAATGCAGGTTCGATCCTTGGCCCCGCTCAGTGGGTTAAGGATCCGGCATTGCCACAAGCTGTGGTGTAGGTCCCAGACTCCAGCTTGGATCTGGCATTGATGTGGCTGTGGTATAGGTTGGCAACTGTAGCTCCGATTTGACCCCTAGCCTGGGAACGTCCACATGATGCACCTGCAGCCCTAAAAACAAATAAATGAATAAAAATAAGAATAAAAAAATTTAGTTTTGTTAACCTCTTTTTTGATGATTTTCTATTCTCTGTTTACTTCTGCTCTGATATTTGTCATCTTCTGTTTTCTTATTTTGGTTCCTTGAGGTATAAAGTTAAGTTGCTTATATGAGAGCTTCTTTTTTCTTAATGTAGGAGTTTATAAACTCCCCTCTTAGAAATGCTTTTACTTCATCCCATCAGTTCATAGCTATATTGTGTTTTATTTTTGTTTCTCTCAAGATATTTTTGTTTCTCTTTTGACTTTATCTATGATCCATTAGTTGTTTAAGACTGTGTTGTTTAATTTCCATGTACATGAATTTTCCAGTTTCCTCTTGTTATTGATCTCTAATCCCACACCATTGGTCAGATAAAAACACTTGGTATGTTTTCAGTCTTTTAAAATTTGCTGAGGAGTTTTTGTCGTGGTGCAGCTGAAATGAATCCCACTGGGAACCGTGAGGTTGCAGTTTTGATCCCTGGCCTTGCTCAGTGGGTTAAGGATCTGGCATTGCCACAAGCTGTGGTGTAGGTTGCACAAGTGGCTCAAATCTGTCATTGCTGTGGCTGTGGTGTAGGTCAGCAGCTGTAGCTCCAATTAGACCCCTAACTTTGGAACCTCCACATGCCAGGAGGTGCAGCCCTAAAAAGCAAAGGGAAAAAAAAATGCCAAGACTAGTTTTGGGACCTAACAAGTGCTCTATTCTGGAGAATGTTCCATGTGAGCTTGAGGAGAAGGTGTATTCTCCCGCTGTTGGGTGAAATGTTCTTTATATATCTGTTAGGTATATGTACTCTAAAGTAGAGTTCAGATCCAATGTTTCCATAGTTATTTTCTGTGTGAATGGTCTATCCTTTGCTGAAAGTGGGGTATTGAAGTCCCCTATATATTTTATTTTTATCTACTATTCCCTTTGGATATGATAATATTTTCTTGATATATAAAAGAGCTCTGATGTTGCATGCATATACTACATATTTACTATTTACTATGGTTATATATTCTTGATGAATTGAGTCTTTTATCATTATAAAATGATGTTCTTTGTCTCTCATTGCTTTTGGCTTAAAGCCTATTTTTGTTTAATATAAATTAGATACTTCTCTCTTTTAGTTTCCATTTGTATAGAATATCTTTTGCTGTTGTGTGATCTTGAAGCTGAAGTGAGTCTCTTGTAGGAAGCATATAGTTGGGTTTTGTTTTATTTTTCCCGTTCAGCCACTCTGTGCCTTTTGATTGGAGAATTTAATCTTTAAGTAAGGGCTTACTAGTGCCATCTTGTTTATTGTCTTCTGGCTGTTTTGTAGTTTCCTTTTCCCTTTCCCTATTGCTGTCTTTCTTTGGGATTTCATGATTTTTTTGTATCAGTACACTTTTATTCCCTTCTCTTTATCTTATGTATATATACTTAGGTTTTTGTTTTGTTATCTTGAGGCTTACTTGAAATATCTTATTACTTAACCATCTATTTTAAGAGAATAATAACTTAAATTTGATTTCATACAAAAACTCTACCCTTTACTCCTCCTCACACATTTAATTTTGTTGATGCCACAGTTTACACATTTTATATACTATATTAATTAGCAAATTATTATAGCTATAGCTATTTTATTAAAAAAGTATTTTGGGAGTTCCCCTCGTGGTTCTGTGGTTAACAACTATAACTAGGAACCATGTTGTTGAGGGTTTGATCCCTGGCCTTGCTCAGTGGGTTGAGGATCTGGCGTTGCCATGAGCTGTGGTGTAGGTCACAGACACGGCTTGGATTTGGTGTTGCTGTGGCTCTGGTGTAGGCCAGCAGCTACAGCTCTGATTAGATCCCTATCCTGGGAACCTCCATATGCCATGGGTGCAGCCCTGGAAAAAGACAAAAAATAAAAATTAAAAAAAAAGTATTTTGGTTCTTTAATGTTTATACTAGACTTATGTGATTAACATATATGATATTACAGTATTAGAATATTCTAAATTTGATTAGATAGAGAATATTCTAAGTCTGATTATATTTTCTTTATTTATTTATTTTTTTTCTTTTTAGGGCTGCACCTGCAGCTTATCAAGTTCCTGGGCCAGGGGTTAAATTGGAGATGCAGCTTTTGGCCACAACCACAGTCACAGCAACATGAGATCCAAGCCATGTCTGTGATCTGTGCTGCAGCTTGTGGCAATGCTGGATCCTTAACCCACTGAGAGAGGCCAGGCATTGAATTTGCATCCTCACAGACACTATGTCTCATTCTTAACCCACTGATCCACAACAGGAACTCCTTCATATGCTTTCATGTTACAAATTTGTACCCTTTATTTTCAGCTTGAAGATCTTCTTTTAGCATTTCTTGTAAGGCTGGTCTAGTGGTAATGAACTTCCTCAGCTTTTGTTTGTTTGGGAAATTCTTTATGTTCTCTTCACTTCTGAAGGAGAGCCTTTCTTTTTTTCTTTTTTGTCTTTTGTCCTTTTAGGGCCACACCCACAGCATATGGAGGTTTCCAGGCTAGGGGTCCAATGGGAGCTACAGCTACCGGCCAACACCACAGCCATGCCAGAGCCAAGCTGCATCTGCAACCTACAGCAGAGCTCACAGCGACACCAGATCCTTAACCCACTGAGTGAGGCCAGGGATCAAATTTGCATCATCATGGATACCAATCAGACTTGTTTCCATTACGCCATGAGGGGAACTCCTGCAAGCTCTCTTAACAGAACGAGGTTCTCCTCTGTCTTGGCCAATTCACATGATACAGGGTGTCGTCAGGAACTCCCCCCCTCCTTTTATTTGTCTTGAAGGAGAGCTTTTCTAAGTAAAATATTCTCGGTTTGAAGCTTTTCTTTCAGCACTTTGTATTATCCTGCTCTCTCCTGGCTGAAATGGTTTCTCTTGAGAAATCCACTGAGTCTTATGGAGGTTCCCTTATAGGTGAGTAATTGTTTGTCTTGATGTTTTAAAAATTCTTTGTCTTTGATTTTGCGGAAGTTTTATTATAATAACGCATCTTGGAAAAATCACTGGGAAGGAAATTTTCAGGTGACCTATTAGCTTCATAAATTTGGATGACCAAATCTCTCTCCAGATTTGAGAAGTTATAACTGTTATTGCTTCAATATGCTTTCTGGCCCTTTCTACCTCTCTTCCCCTTCTGCTACTTCAGTTAGGACTAGCTTGTTTCTTTTAATGGTGTCCCATAATTCACATAGGCTCTCCTCACTCTTTTTTATTATTTATTTTGTTATTTGTCTGGATAACTTCAAATGGCTGCCTTCTAGTTCACTAATTCTGTCTTCTACTTGATCAAGTGCCTTTCAAATTCTCTACTGAATTCTTCAGTTCAGTCATCATATTCTTCAACTCTAGGATTTTTGTTTGGTTTTATTTAATGATTTGTATTTCTTTGTGTGCCTCTTATTTTGTTCAGGCATTGTTACCTTAATTTCATTTTGTTATCTGTGTTTTCTTTACTTCATTGAATTTCTTTGAGAAGATTGTTCTGAATTCCTTGTCAGAAGATTCCTAAATCTCCATTTTGTTTTACAATCAGTCATTGGAGCTTTATTAGTTTCCTTTGGTGATGTTGTGAGGCTTTGATTTTTCGTGATCCCAGTGGTCTTTTGCTGGTATCATGCACCTGAGAGAGTAGGCATCTCTTCAAATCTTCCAATTTGACTTCCACAGGGAAAGCCTTCACCAATCAGACTATCTAGAGATTCTGGTGATTCTGGTGACTCATTTGTTCACATCTGCTGGAGTCCTCATACGGTGGCATCCTGGTGCTTGGGTCCATGGCATCTGGCTTTATGCCTGGGATCACTAGAGCAGGTTTGACACTTGAGTCTGTGACATGGATGTAGGGCCTGGTCTGTGTGGGTAGGCTTGGACCCTGAGCCTGCAGGGGCTAACCAGGTTCTGGGAATCACTGGAATGGACCTGAAATCTGGATTTGAGGAGTATGGTTTGATGCTGAGGTGGGCTAAAAGCCCAGGTCTGTAGGAGCCAACTGGTAGACTGGGGCTGGAGGTGCTGGCCTGGCACTAAGGTTAGCCTAAAGCCTGGGTCCATGGAAGTTTGTCTATAGCCTGAGGATATTCTCTGACTCTTTTAAGGAACTTTTGTGGGTTTTATTTTATTTATTTATTTATTTTTTAACAACTACATTTTTACTTTTTTATCCACTATTTTTATTACTCAAATGAATTTATCACTTCTGTAGTTGTATAATAATCATAACAATCCATTTACACAGGATTTCCATCCCACAACCCAAGCATATACCCCCACCCCCCAAACTGTGTCCTCTGGAGATCACAAGTTTTTCAATGTCTATGAGTCAGCATCTGTTCTGCAAAGAAGTTCAGTCTGTCCTTTTTTCAGATTCCACATGTCAGTGAAAGCATTTGATGTTGGTGTCTCATTGTATGGCTGACTTCACTTAGCATGATAATTTCTAGGTCCATCCATGTTGCTAAAAATGCCGGTATTTCATTCCTTTTAATGGCTGAGTAATATTTCCTTGTGTATATGTACCACCTCTTCTTGATCCACTCCTCTGTCTATGGACATTTAGGTTGTTTCCATGTCTTGGCTATTTTAAATAGTGCTGCAATGAACATTGGAGTACATGTGTCTTTGTGAATCATGGTTTTCTCTGGTTAGATGCCCAGGAGTGGGATTGCTGGGTCAAATGGTAGTTCTATGTTTAGTTTTCTGAGGAATCTCCATACTGTTTTCCACAGTGGTTGCACCAATTTACAATCCCACCAACATTGTCATAGGGTTCCTTTTCCTCAACCCCCTCTCCAGCACTTATTGTTTGTAGACATTTGGATGATGGCCATTCTGGCTGGTGTAAGGTGGTACCTCAGAGTGGCTTTGATTTGCATTTCTCTAATGATGAGTGATGTTAAACATCTTTTCATGTGTTTTTTGGCTATCTGTATGTCTTCTTTGGAGAACTGTCTATTTAGATCTTCTGCCCGTTTTTTGATGGGGTGGTTTGTTTATTTGGTATGGAGCTTCAGAAGGTGTTTATAAATTTTGGAGATTAATGCCTTGTCAGTTGATTCATTTGCAAAGATTTTCTTCCATTCTGTGGGTTGTCTTTTTGTTTTGTTTAGGGTTTCCTTTGCTGTGCAGAAACTTTTTAAGTTTGGTTAGGTCCCATTTGATTATTTTTGTTTTTACTGTCATGACTCAAAGAGGTGGATCTGAGAAGATGTTGCTGTCGTTTATGTCAGAGAGGTTTTGGCCTATGTTTTCCTCTAAGGGTTTTATAGTGTCTGGTCTTATGTCTAGGTCTCTAATCCATTTTGAGTTTATTTTTGAGTATAGTGTTAGGGAGTGTTCTAATTTCATTCTTTTCCATGTGGCTGCCCAGTTTTCCCAGCACCACTTATTGAACAAGCTGTCCTTTCTCCATTGTATATTCTCGCCTCCTTTGTCATAGATTAGTTGGCTGTAGGTGCATGGGTTGAATTCTGGGCTTTCTGTCCTATTCCACTGATCTATATTTCTATCTTTGTGCAAGTACCATATATGGTTTTGATGATCGTTGCTTCGTAGTATAGTCTGAAGTCAGGGAGCCTGATTCCTCCAGCTCCATTTTTCTTTTTCAGGATGTCTGTGGCTATTCTGGGTCTTCTGTGCTTCCAAACAAATTTAAAAATATTTTGTTTGAACTCTGTGAAAAATGTCCTTGGTAATTTGATAGGGATTGCATTGAATCTGTAGGTTGCCTTAGGTAGTATAGTCATTTTGATAATATTAGCTCTTCCAATCCAGCAGCATGGTATATTTTTCCATCTATTTGTGACATCTTTGATTTCTTTCATCAGTGGCTTATAGTTTTCAGAGTACAGGGCTTTTGTCTCTTTAGGTATGTATGCCTGTAGGTATTTTATTCTTTTGGATGTGATGGTAAATGGGATTGCTTCCCTAATTTGTCTTTCTACTCTTTCACTGTTAGTGTATAGAAATGCTGTCGATTTCTGTGGATTAATTTTGTATCCTGAGACTTTGCCAAATTTGTGGATAAACTCTAATGGTTTTCTGGTAGAGTCTTTAGGACTCTCTAGGTATAGTATCATGTCATCTGCAAATACAGTGATAGTTTTACTTCTTCCTTTCCACTTTGGATTCCTTTTATCTCTTTTACTTCTCTGATTGCTGTAGCTAGGACTTCCAAAGCTATGTTGAATAGCAGTGGTGAGAGTGGACATCCTTGTCTTGTTCCTGACCTCAGCGGGAATTCTTTCAGCTTTACACCATTAAGAATGATGTTTGCTGTGGGTTTGTCATATGTGCCTTTATCATGTTGAGGTAGGTTCCTGCTATGCCCAGTTTCTGAAGGGTTTTTTTCAGAAATGGGTGTTGGATTTTGTCAAAGGCTTTTTCCACAACTATTGAGAGGATCGTTTGGTTTTTATTCTTCAGTTTGTTAATGTGGTGTATCACACTGATGGATTTGTGGATAATGAAGAACCCTTGCATCCCTGGGATAAATCCCACTTGATCATGACGTACAATCCTTTTATTGTGTTGTTGGATGTGGTTTGCTAGTATTTTGTTGAGGATTTTTGCATTAATGTTCATCAGCAAAAGTGGCTTGTAGTTTTCTTTTTGTAGTATCTCTGTCTGGTTTTGGTATGAGGGTGATGGTGGCCTCATAGAATGAGTTTGGGAGTATCCCTTCCTCTGCAACTTTTTGGAATAGTTTCAGAAGGATAGGTACAGCTTTTCTCTAAATGTTTGATGGAATTCGCCTGTAAAGCCATCTGGTCCTGGACTTTCGTTTGTTGGAAGTTTTTTAATCACAGTTTCAATTTCAGTTCTTGTGATGGGTCCATTCATCTTTTCTATTTCATCTTGGTTTAGTCTTGGAAGATTGTACTTTTCCAAGAATTTGTCCATTTCTTCTAGGTTTTCCATTTTATTGGCATATAGTCCTCTCTTATAATCCTTTGTATTTCTGTGATGTCCATTGTTACTTCTCCTTTTTCATTTCTAATTTTACTCATTTGAGTCCTCTCTCTTTTTTGCTTGATACATCTGGCTAAGGGTTTATCAACTTTGTTGATCTTTTCAAAGAGCCAGCTTTTCATTTCATTGATCTTTTCCATGGTTTTCTTTGTTTCTATTTCATTGATTTCTGCTCTGATCTTTATGATTTCTTTCCTTCTATTAACTTTAGGTCTTGTCTGTTCTTCTCTCTTGAGCTGCTTTAGATGTGAAGTCAGCTTGTTTGTTGGAACTTTTTCATGTTTCCTGAGGTGGGCTTGTATTGCTATAAACTTTCCTCTTAGAATGGCTTTTGCTGCATCCCATTGGTTTTGGAGTTGCATATCTTTGTTGTCATTTGCTACTAGGTATTTTTAAAATTCCTCTTTGATTTCTTCAGTGATCCAATGGTTGTTGAGTAGCATGTTGTTGAGTCTCCAAGTGTTTGTATTTTTTGCAGTTTTTTTTCTTGTTGTTGATTTCCAGTTGTATAGTGTTGTGATCAGAAAAGATGCTTGATATGATTTCAATTTTCTTAAAGTTACCAAGGTTCATTTGTAGCCCAGGATGTGACCTATGTTAGAGAATGTTCCATGTGCACTTGAGAAGAATGTGTATTCTGTTGCTTTTGGATGGAATGTCCTATAAATATCTATTAAGTCCATCTAGTTTAATGTTTCATTCAGGGCCTGTGTTTCCTTATTGATTTTCTGTCTGGATGATCTGTCCATTGCTGTAAGTGGGGTGATAAAGTTCCCCACTATGATTGTGTTATTGTCGATTTGTCCTTTTAAGGTTGTGAGCCATTGTCTTATATATTGTGGTGAACCTGTGTTGGGTGTGTAGATATTTAAAATTGTTATATCTTCTTCTTGGATTGATCCTTTGATCACTATGTAGTGACCTTCTTTGTCCCTTAAAATATTCTTCACTTTAAAGTGTATTTTGTCTGTTATGAATATTGCTACTCCAGCTTTCTTTTGATCCCTGTTTACATGAAATATTTTCTTCCATCCTCTCACTTTCAATTTGTATGGGTCCCTAGAAGTGAAGTGGATCTCTTGGAGACAGCATATATATGGATCTTGTTTTTGCATCCATTCAGCCAGTCTATGTGTTTTGGTTGGTGCATTTAGTCCATTAACGTTTAAGGTAATTATTGATATGTATGTTCTTATTGCCATTTTATTAATTGCTTTGGATTTGTTTTTGTTGCTCTTTTTTCTTCCATTCTTTTCTTGTTCTCTCCTCTTCTGTTTTGATGACTATCTTTAGTGTTGTATTTGAGTTGAGTTTTTTCTTATTTGTTTGTGTATCAATTGTAGATTTTTGGTTTGCACTTATTCTGAAGTTTTGATATGAGACTATATGTATATGAGATTGTTTGAAATTGTTGTTCTCTTAATTGTAAGTTCATATCCAGTGTCCTGCATTTGTACTCTCCTCTTCTCATGATTTCTTATTTTGGTGGTATAATTGCACATGTATGATTTCATATCTTTGCTGTACATATACCTTTACTGGTGAGCCTTGTCATTTGTGGTATTTTTGTTTCCTGTTGCTGTCTTTTCTTTTCTGCCTAGAGAAGTTCCTTTAGTATTTGTTGTAAGGCTGGTTTTGTGTTGCTGAATTCTCTCAGCTTTTGCTTATCTGTGAAGGTTTTGATTTCTCCTTCAAATATGAATGAGAGCCTTTATGCGTAGAGTCATCTTGGTTGGAGGTTTTTTTCCTTTCATCACGTTAAGTATATCATGCCACTCCCTTCTGGCCTGCAGAGTTTCTGCTGAAAAATCTGCCAATAAACTTATTGGGGTTCCCTTGTATGTTATTTGTGTCTTTTCCCTAGCTGCTTTCAAGATTTTCTGTCTTTAATTTTGGTCAGTTTGATTAATATGTGTCTTGGCATATTCCTCCTTGGGTTTATTTTATATGGTACTCGTTGTGCTTCCTGAATTTGAGTGAGTGGTTCCTCTTCCATATCAGGGAAGTTTTCAGCTATTATCTCTTGGAATATTTTTTCTGTCCCCTTCCCTCTCTCTTCTCCTTCTGGCACCCCTATAATATGGATGTTGGTGCATTTAATGTTGTACCAGAGTTCTCTGAGACTCTCTTCATTTCTTTTCAATCTTTTTTCTCTTTTCTGTTCCACATTCATAATTTCTTCTAATCTGTCCTCTACCTCACTTATTCATTCTTTTGCCTCCTGTATTCTGCTGTTAGCTGCGTCTAGTGAGTTTTTTTATTTCAATTATTGTATTTTGCATCTCTTCTTCTTTAAGTTTTATATCTTGTATCTCTTTGCTCAGTGTTTCCCATAAGTTATCCATCTTTGCCTCCAGTTTATTTCCAACGTCTTGCATCATCTTCAGCATCAACAGTCTAAAATCTTTTTCCTAGAGGCTGAGAATCTCCTCATCACTTAGCTGATTTTTTGGGAGTTTTCCTTTCTCACTCATCTGAGGTATAGTTCTCTGTCTTTTCAGTTTTATAGATTTTTGGTGTGGTGACCTTCTTACAGATAATAGAGTTGTAGTCTCTCTTACTTCTGGTGTCTGCCCCTCTTGTGGCTGAAATTGGTATGGGGGCTTGCTGTTGGCTTCCTGATAGGAGGGGCTGTTGCCTGCCCATTGGTAGGTGGAGCTGATTCTTATCTCTCTGGTGGGTGGGGCTTTGCCTCTGTATGGGATTAGAGGCAGCTGTGTGCCTGAGGGGTCTTTAGGCAGCCTGTTTACTGAGAGGTGGGGCTGTGATCCCACCTGTATTGCTGTTTGCCCTGGGCCTTCTCAGCACTGACTGAAGTGTGGGGCCAGATTTCCCCAAAATAGCCACGTCCAGAGAAAGGCACAGATGCTGAATATTCTTGAGAGCTCTGCTTCCAATGTCCTTCCCTCACAACAAGCCACATTCACCCCTGTTTTCCCAGGATGTCTTCCAAGAACTGCAGTCAGGTTTGACCCAAATTCCTATGGAGACTTTGCTTTGCGCTGTGGCCCAAGTGAAAGTGAAAGTCTGTGTGTGCCTTTTAAGAATGGGGTCTCCATTTCCCCCAGTCCTGTGGAGCTCCTGCACACAAGCCCCACTGGCCTTCAATGCCAGATGCTCCAGGGGCTCTTTCTCCCAGTGCCAGATCCCCACACGTGGAAGTTTGATGTGGGGCTCAGAACTCTCTCTCCTGTAGGTGAGGCTCTGTGAACCAGTTATTTCCAGTGTGTGGGGCTTCCCACCCAGGAGGTATGGGGTTGTTTATATTGCATAATCAGCCCGCCTACCTCTTGATGTGGCCTCTTTGTCTTCTGGAGTAGGATATCTTTTTAAGGTTTCCAGTCCATTTGGGTGAAGAGTGCTCAGTCTTTAGTTGTGAATTTTGTTGTTTTTAGGAGAGAAGTTGAGCTCCAGTCCTTCTATTCTGCCATCTTAATCCCATCAGGACATTTAAGCTTCAAAACAGAGAGAGTGAGGCCATTTTTCCTTTAATAGTTTTCTTTTTCCTTTTGGCCACTTCTGTGGCATGCAGAAGTTCCCAGACCAGGGATCTAACCCATGCCACAGCAGCAGCAATGCCAAAGACTTTAACGATTAAGCTATCAAGGAACACCAACAGAAGAATTTATTGAGCTGGCAAAAATTTTTATTTATTTATTTATTTATTTATTTATTTATTTATTTATGTAGTCTTTTGTCTTTTTAAGGCCATGCCTGAAGCATATGGAGGTTCCCAGGCAAGAGGTCAAATCAGAGCTACAGCTGCCAGCCTATACCACAGCCACAGCAACTTGGGATCCAAGACATGTCTGTGACCTACACCACAGCTCATGGCAACACTGGATCCTTAACCCACTGAGCAAGGCCAGGGGTTGAACCTGCATCCTCATGGGTACTAGTCATGTTTGTTAACCGCTGAGCCATAATGGGAACTCTGAGCTGGAAAAAATTTTTAAAATCTGAGTGGAAAGATTTCCCATTAAGGTGTACTAGATTATTAACTTTATGCTGTATACATATAGTATTCTTGTGTACTATTACTAAGCAAAGATTTTGGTTGGGTCTTGCCCCACTATGTGTATTTTTCTCTTTAACTTCTTTTAAATTGCCAGATAAATACATGGAGAGGACAAAAAATGTGTTCCACCTATAATTTGCCAGTTTAATTCACAGCATTTGTAATGATGGGGAATGCAAAGTGAGGGGACAATGAAATGTGACAATGAGAAACTCAAAAGCTGGTCAGGATAACATGTGCACTTTGAATAGTGAACCCATGCGATGGATGGTTAAAGACTGGGATCATCTATAAAAAGGGAGATCCTTTGTTGCTAGATTAGCTCATCTTCCTCATGACGTGTTTTCATAGTACCTGTACAATTGTCATCATCACAGATTGTTATTATTGCGATGAGTTGGTTATCAGCCTCTCGTTTACCAGACTATAAACACTATGACAAGAAGGGCTGGGTCTCTCTTGCTCACCACTATGTTCCCTTCATCCAGCCCAGTGCCTGGCACAGAGAAATTGCTCATTACACTTGGAATAAAATGTAGGAGTGCCTGTCATGGCTCAGCGGTAATGAACCTAACTAGTGTCCATGAGGATGTTGGTTCAATCCCTGGCCCCACTCAGTGAGTTGAAGATCCTGCGTCACTGTGAGCTGCAATGTAGGTCACAGACATGGATCGGATCCCATGTTGCTGTCGCTGTGGTGTAGGTTGGCAGCTGCAGCTCCAAGTTGACTCCTAGCTTGGGAACTTCCATATGCAGCCCTAAAAAAAAAAAAATGTAGTACTTTTGCGGCTCTCTGTGACTTGCCTCTGCCTTATCCAACTCTTCAAAATCCTTGAAAAGGACTCCAGAGAAAGTGCTGATACCTGAATTGGGAAAGGGAGATGGGAAGCTTTCCTACATGGACAACAGCAAGTCCCAGCAAAGGCACAGACGTACTGATTGTTTTGCTGTACACTGATTGAGTATTTTCTTTGTGCCAGGTACTGGGGAGACAAGGGTAATGTAAAGAGAAGCCCTGCTACATGGTTCCTGTTCTCCTGAAACTTACAGTTTAGTGAGGGGGATAGACCTTAGTGAGATAGCTCCAAATATGAGTGTATAATTACAAACTGAGGTCAACTGATCAGCCCTGTAAAGGAATAGATGTCTATAAGAGCATCTACCAGCAGAGCCCAGCCTGGACCAGAAGCATCAAGGAAGGCTTCCCATGGGTAGTGTGACAATTTTGCTGAGAGTTAAAGGAAGCCAGAACAGGGCCTGTGCAAAGGCCTTGTACCTAAAGGAAGCAGGATTTCTTTAAGAACCTGCAGGAAGATGAGATATCTGGAACCCTGGAAGCAGAGGATCCTGGAGCTAGGTGAATTGCAGAAGCCAGCGAAAACCAAGTCAGGAAGTCCCTTTTTTGTTTTTATAAGTTTTATTGGAGTATAGTTAACTTACAAAGTTGGGTTAGGTTCAGGTGTACAGCAAAATAAATGTTATAAATAAATAAATATATGGAGTTCCCATCGTGACTCAGTGGTTAACGAATCTGGCTAGGAACCATGAGGTTGCCGGTTCAATCCCTGCCCTTGCTCAGTGGGTTAAGGATCCAGTGTTGCTGTGAGCTGTGGTGTACATTGCAGACATGGCTCAGATCATGCATTGCTGTGGCTGTGGTGTAGGCCAGCAGCTACATCTCCAATTTGAACTCTAGCCTGGGAACCTCCATATGCTATGGGTGTGGCCCTAAAAAGCAAAAAAAAAAAAAAAAAAAAAAAAAAAAAAAGATTTTGAAAACAAGTTTGTGGTTATCAAAAAGGAAGTATTGAAGATGGGGAGGGATAATTAAGGGGTTGAAATTAACATGTATTTATACTACTATATATAAAACAGAAAAGCCTTTAAGTACTAAGGGTTTTAGTCTTTAGTCTTTATTCTTTTTTGTTTTGTTTTGTTTTGCTTTTTGTTTTCTAGGTCCGCACCCAAGAAATATAGAAGTTTCCAGTCTAGGGGTCAGATTGGAGCTACAGCTGCTGGGGTATGCCACAGCCACATCAATGCAGGATCCGAGTTGCATCTGCAACCTACACCACAGCTCACAGCAACACTGGATCCCTGACCCACTGAGCAAGGCCAGGGATCAATCCAGCATCCTCATGGGTACTAGTCAGATTCATTTCCACTGTGCCACAATGGGAACTCCCCAGTATTTTTTCTTAAAGAATGAATGGTTTGTCACAAATCAGAAGATGGAATGATAAGAGTATCAGTTATCTGTTGCTGCATAATAAATTACCCCAAATCTTAATAGCTTAAACTGGCTCATACAACAATTTAATGGGTCTGTGGATCAGGAATTTGGGCATGGCTTAACTGGATGCTTTTCCTCTGGATCTTCCACAAGGCTACAATGCAAGTGTCAGGTTTAGCTGCAGAATCTCAGGGTTTGACCTATAGAAAATTCACATCCAAGTTTACTCATATGGCTTTTGTCTTGACAGGTTCTCATAGGCTCTTGGTTGGAGACATCTTTTTACTGCCATATGGGCTACTCACAACATGGTAGTTTGATCCCCCAAAAGCAGGGAAGAAAAGAGATTGATTAAGAACACACAAGAAGATGGGCTTCCCGTCATGGCTCAGTGGTTAACAAATCCGACTAGGAACCATGAGGTTGCGGGTTCAATCCCTGGCCTTGCTCAGTGGGTTAAGGATCCAGCGTTGCCATGAGCTGTGGTGTAGGTTGCAGACGCGGCTCGTATCCCGAGTTGCTGTGGCTCTGGCATAGGCCAGTGGCTACAGCTCTGATTAGACCCCTAGCCTGGGAACCTCCATATGCTGCAGAAGCAGCCCAAGAAAATGGCAAAAAGACAAAAAAGACAAAAACAAAAGAACACACAAGAAGACACACAATCTTTTTCAAAGCTAATCTCAAACATGACACCTCATCACTTTTGGCAGGTTCTAGTCACAGGAGCAAGTCACTTGATACACCTATAGTCAAGAGGACAGAGTATGAGAGTCAAGAGGTGAGAATCACAGGAAGTCACTTTAGAGGTTTCTCACATATGTGGAAAATGGATTGGAGGAGTCAGAGTGTATGTAGAGGGGCGATTGCAGGAATCCAGGCAAGAGATGATAGCAGATTGAACCTCATAAAAAGGCAGTGGCAGTAGTCACATGAACATCAGGTGAAGATGTTAGAGAGTCACTAGTTTGTTTTATATTTTAGGTTCCATATAAGTGATATCATACAGCATTTATCTTCATTTTTTTTGTAAATTTTATTGGTGTATAGGTGACTTAGAATGTTGTGTTAGCTTCAGGTGTACAGCAAAGTAAATCAACCCTACATACCCACACATATCCATTCTTTTTCACAGATTTTCTTTCCATATAGGCTATCACAGAGTATTGAATAGATTTTGCCATGCTCTGTAGTAAGTCTTTTTACCATTGATTTTGTATATAGTAGTGTGTATATGCCAATCCAAACCTCCCAATTCATCCCTCCCACCAACATTTCCCTTTCTGTAACCATAAGTTTGATTTTGACATCTTTGAGTCTATTTCTGTTTTGTGAATAAGTTCTTTTGTATCATTTTTTATTAGATTGCAAATAGTAGCAATTTCATATGCTATTTGCCTTTCTCTGCCTCACTTAATTCACTTAGTAAAATAATTTCTAGGTCCATTCTTGTTGCTGCAAATGGCATTATTTCTTTTCTTTCTTTCTTTCTTTTTCTTTTTTTTTTTTTTTTTTGGTCTTTTTGAGGGCAGCACCTGCAGCATATGGAGGTTCCCAGGCTAGGGGTCTAATTGGAGCTACAGCTGCCAACTTACACCACAGCTCACAGCAACACCAGATCCTTAACGCACGGATCGAGGCCAGAGATCAAACCCATAACATCATGGTTCCTAGTCAGATTTGTTTTTGCTGTGCCATGACGGGAACTCCTATTTCATTCTTTTTTATGGCTGAGTAATATTCCATTGCATGTATGTACTGCATCTTTATCTAATCCCCTGTTGATGGACATTCAGTTTGTTTTCACATTTTGGCTATTGTCAACAGTGCCACAATGAACACTGGGATGCATATATCCTTTTAAATTATGGTTTTATCTGTGTATATGCCCAGGAGTAGGATTGCTGTATCATATGATAGTTCTATATTTAGTTTTTAAAGAAACATTCACATTGTCCTCCACAGTGGTTGCACCAACGTAACATTCCCACCAGCATTGTGGGAAGGTTCACTTTTCTTCACATGCTCTCCTGTATTTATAGTTTGTAGACTTTTTAATGATGGCTGTTTTGGCTGGTGTAAAGTGGCACCTCACTGTAGTTTTGATTTTCACTTCTCTGATAATTAACAATGTTGACCATCTTTTCATTTTTTTTTTTTTTGCTATCTGTATGTCTTCTTTGGAGAAACATCTATTTAGATCTTCTGCCCATGTTTTGATTGAGTTTTTTAAAGTTATTGAGCCACATAAGTTTTTATATATTTTGTAGATTAATCCCCTGTCAGTCACTTCATTTGCAGAGAAAATTATAGGTCAATATCACTTATGAATATAGATGCAAGAATCCTCAACAAAAAATACTAGCAAACCAAATCCAACAATACAATGAAAGAATTATACACCTTGATCAAGTGGGATTTATCCCAGGGAGGCAAGGTGTCTTTTTTATCTGCAAATCAATCAATGTGATATGCCACATTAACAAATTGAAGAGAAAAAACCACACAATCTTGTCAATGGAGGCAGAAAAAGCTTTTGACAAAATTCCAGACCCATTTATGATTAAAACCCTCCAGAAAATGGGCATAGAGGGAACACACCTTGACGTATTATAGGCCATATATGTCAAGCCCAAAGCTAACATTATTCTCAATGGTGAAAGGCTGAAGGAATTCCCACTAAGATCAGGAACACTCTCACCACTTTTATTCAACATAATTTTGGAAGTTATAGTCATTGCAATCAGAGAAGAAAAGAAATAAAAGGAATCCAAATGAAAAGATAAGAAGTAAAACTGTTGCTGTCAGCAGATGACATGATATTATACATAGAAAATCCTAAAGATGATACAGAAAACTACTACAGCTCATCAATGAATTTGGTAAAGTTGCAGAACGCAAAATCAATATACAGAAATCTCTTGCATTCCCATACACTAACAATGAAATAGCAGAATAGAAATCAGCATAATGTGGAAATCAATTCAAGAACTCCTCTCTTCATCTCAACTCAAGAAGTTTCAAAATTAATAAAAGCAATGTTGTAAATTTAGGAGTCATTGCCTTGCAAAATATTTTACGCTGTTTTCCAAGTTATTTACCGTGTTTCAAAGCAAAATCATTTAATATGAACTCCAGTCTCTATACCTAAATCTTTTATTTTATATTTTTTATAATTTTTTTTATTTTCCCACTGTACAGCAAGGGGGTCAAGTTATCCTTACATGTATACATTACAATTACATTTTTTGCCCCACCCTTTCTTCTGTTGCAACATGAGTATCTAGACAAAGTTCTCAATGCTATTCAGCAGGATCTCCTTGTAAATCTACTCTAAGTTGTGTCTGATAAGCCCAAGCTCCCAATCCCTCCCACTCCCTCCCCCTCCCATCAGGCAGCCACAAGTCTCTTCTCCAAGTCCATGATTTTCTTTTCTGAGGAGATGTTCATTTGTGCTGGATATTAGATTCCAGTTATAAGTGATATCATGTGGTATTTGTCTTTGTCTTTCTGGCTCATTTCACTCAGGATGAGGTTCTCTAGTTCCATCCATGGTGCTGCAAATGGCATTATATCATTCTTTTTTATGGCTGAGTAGTATTCCATTGTGTATATATACCACCTCTTCCGAATCCAATCCTCTGTCGATGGACATTTGGGTGGTTTCCATGTCCTGGCTATTGTGAAGAGTGCTGCAATGAACATGCGGGTGCATGTGTCTCTTTTAAGTAGAGTTTTGTCCGGATAGATGCCCAAGAGTGGGATTGTGGGGTCACATGGAAGTTCTATGTATAGATTTCTAAGGTATCTCCAAACTGTTCTCCATAGTGGCTGTACCAGTTTCCCTTCCCACCAACAGTGCAGGAGGGTTCCCTTTTCTCCACAGCCCCTCCAGCACTTGTTATTTGTGGACTTATTAATGATGGCCATTCTGACTGGTGTGAGGTGGTATATATCTCATGGTAGTTTTGATTTGCATTTCTCTTATAATCAGTGATGTTGAGCATTTTTTCATGTGTTTGTTGGCCATCTGTATATCTTCTTTGGAGAAATGTCTATTCAGGTCTTTTGCCCATTTTTCCATTGATTGATTGGCTTTTTTGCTGTTGAATTGTATAAGTTGCTTGTATATCCTAGAGACTAAGCCCTTGTCCATTGCATGGTTTGAAACCATTTTCTCCCATTCTGTAAGTTGTCTTTTTGTTTTCTTTTGGGTTTCCTTTGCTGTGCAAAAGCTTTTCAGTTTGATGAGGTCCCATGGGTTTATTTTTGCTCTGATTTCTGTTGCATTGGGAGACTGACCTGAGAAAATATTCATGAGGTTGATGTCAGAGAGTGTTTGCCTATGTTCTCTTCTAGGAGTTTGATGGTGTCCTGTCGTATATTTAAGTCTTTCAGCCATTTGGAGTTTATTTTTGTGCATGGTGTGAGGGATTGGTCTAGTCTAATTGCTTTGCATGCAGCTGTCCAGGTTTCCCAGCAATGCTTGCTGAAAAGAACGTCTTTTCCCTATTTTATGTTCTTGCCTCCCTTGTCAAAGATTAATTGACCATAGGTGTCAGGGTTTATTTCCGGATTCTCTATTCTGTTCCATTGGTCTGTCTGTCTGTTTTGGTACCAGTACCACACTGTTTTGATGACTGTGGCTTTGTAGTATTTCTTGAAGTCTGGGAGAGTTATGCCTCCTGCTTGGTTTTTGTTTCTCAGGATTGCTTTGGCGATTCTGGGTCTTTTGTTGTTCCATATAAATATTACATTGTTCTAGTTCTGTGAAAAATGTCATGGGTAATTTGATAGGGATTGCATTGAATCTGTAGATTGCTTTGGGTAGTATGGCCATTTTTACAATATTGATTTTCCCAATCCAGGAACATGGAATATCTTTCCATTTCTTCACATCTTCACATCTCCTTTGATTAAAGTTTTATAGTTCTCGGCATATAGGTCCTTTACCTCTTTGGTCAGGTGTATTCCGAGGTATTTGATTTTGTGAGGTGCAATTTTAAAAGGTATGGTATTTTTGTATTCCTTTCCTAATATTTCATTGCTGGTATACAGAAATGCGACTGACTTCTGAATGTTAATCTTATATCCTGCTACGTTGCTGAATTTATTAATCAGTTCAAGGAGTTTTGGGTTGAGTCCTTAGGGTTTTCTAGGTATAGTATCATGTCATCTGCATACAGTGACAGTTTGATCTCTTCTCTTCCTATATGGATGCCTTTTATTTCATTTGTCTGTCTAATTGCTGTGACTAGGACTTCCAAAACTATGTTGAAGAGCAGTGGTGAGAGTGGGCATCCCTGTCTTGTTCCAGATTGGAGTGAGAAGGCTTTCAGTTTTTCCCCATTGAGGATTGTATTTGCTGTGGGTTTATCATAGATGGTTTTGATTATATTCAGGAATGTTCCCTCTATACCCACTTTGGCGAGGGTCTTGATCATGAATGGATGTTGGACTTTGTCAAATGCTTTTTCTGCGTCTATTGAGATGATCATATGATTTTTGACTTTTTTTTTTTGTTAATGTGGTGTATGATGCTGATTGATTTGCATATGTTGAACCATCCTTGTGAACCTGGGATGAACCCAACCTGGTCATGATGTATAATTTTTTTGATATGTTGTTGGATTCGGTTGGCTAAGATTTTGTTGAGAATTTTTGCATCTATATTCATCAATGATATTGGCCGATAGTTTTCTTTTTTGGTGGTATCTCTGTCTGGTTTTGGAATGAGGGTGATGGTGGCCTCATAGAATGTCTTTGGGAGTCTTCCTTCTTCTTCAACCTTTTGAAAGAGTTTAAGGAGGATGGGCACCAATTCCTCTTTATATGTTTGATAGAATTCACCTGTGAAGCCATCTGGTCCTGGACTTTTATTTGTAGGGAGTGATTTTATGACCTCTTCAATTTCATTTCTAGTGATCGGTCTGTTCAGTTGGTCTGTTTCTACTTCATTCAGTTTTGGCAGGCTGTAAGATTCTAGAAAATTGTCCATTTCTTCCTGATTGTCAAACTTGTTGCCGTATAGTTGTTCATAGTATTCTCTTATGGTTTTTTGTATTTCTGCAGTATCCATTGTGATTTCTCCTTTTTCATTTATAATTTTGGTTATTTGGGTTCTTTCTCTCCTCTTTTTAGTGAGTCTGGCCAGGGGTTTGTCAATTTTGTTCACCTTTTCAAAGAACCAGCTCTTGGTTTTATTAATTTTCTCTATTGTTTTTTGAGTCTCTATTTTATTGATTTCTTCTTTGATCTTTATAATTTCCTTCCTTCTGCTGACTTTAGGACTTTTTTGTTCTTCTTTTTCTAATTCATTTAGGTGGAGGGTGAAGTTGTCAATTTGGGATCTTTCTTCTTTTTTGAGAAAGGCCTGTATTGCTATAAATTTCCCTCTGAGCACTGCTTTCGCAGCATCCCATAGATTTGGAGAGGTTGTGTCTTCATTATCATTTGTTTCAAGGTAGTTTTTAATTTCCTTCTTGATTTCCTCATTGACCCATTGGTTTTTTAGTAGCATGTTGTTTAGTCTCCATGGAGTAGGTTTTTTCTCTTTGCTTTTCCCATGGTTGGTTTCTAATTTCATGGCATTGTGGTCAGAGAAGATACTTGAGATAATTTCTATGCTCCTAAGTTTATTGAGATTTGCTTTGTGTCCCAATATGTGGTCGATTCTTGAGAATGTTCCATGAGCACTTGAGAAGAATGTGTATTCTGATTTTTTTGGATGTAGTGTCCTGAAGATATCAATGAAGTCTAACTTTTCTATTGTTTCCTTTAGGATCTCTGTTGCTTTATTGGTTTTCTGTCTAGAGGATCTGTCCATTGATGTGAGGGGGGTATTTAGGTCTCCTACTATGATTGTATTCTCATCAATATCTCCCTTTATATCTGTTAATATTTGTTGTATGTATCTGGGTGCTCCTGTATTTGGGGCATATATGTTGACGATAGTAACATCCTCTCCTTGGATGGATCCCTTAATCATTAAATAGTGTCCTTCTTTGTCTTTCTTTATGCCTTTTGTTTTGAAGTCTATTTTGTCTGATATGAGCGTTGCGACTCCTGCTTTTCTGTCATGTCTATTGGCGTGAAATATTTTTCCCCACCCTTTCACTTTCAATCTATATGTATCTTTCGTCCTAAGGTGAGTTTCTTGTAGGCAGCACATTGAAGGTTTTTGCCTTTTTATCCACTCAGCCACTCTGTGTCTTTTGATTGGGGCATTCAGTCCACTGACATTTAAAGTGATAATTGATAGATGATTATTTATTGCCATTTGAACCTCGTGTTCCAGTTGATTCTATGGTTCTCCATTCTTCCTTTTTTTGAGTGTATTTTTTTTTCATTTTTTGCAAATGTAATATTTGGTTTTGGCTTGTGGTTGCCCTGTTTTTTAAGTATGCTAACCCCTTCCCATAATTGTGTGTTTTAGCCTGATGGTCCTGTAAGTTCAAACACTTCATTACTATATTAAAATTAAGAACAGAAACATACAAACAAACAAATAAAAAGGGTTATTTACCTCCTGACATCCCTTGCCCACATTTTATGGTTTTGATGACTCTTTTTTATTTTTTTCTTTTTAATTTTATTTTGTTTGAAGCATGTTCATGATTAAATCTGTATGCTGGCTTATTTGAGTGACTGCTCTCTGTAAATCTTTACTTTTTAAAGAATTGAATTTGTGGTTATTTTTCCAAAAGCACAGCAATCCCAAAATAAAAAAAAGTAACTAAAAATTTTTAAAAAGAGAAATTAAGAAAACAATCCCATTGACCAGTGTGTCAAAAGAATAAAATATCTAGGAAAAAACCTACCTAAAAAGGCAAAAGATGTGTCCTCTGAAAAGTATAGAAAACATTGTTGAAAGAAATCAAAGGTAATACAAACATATGGAAAGAAATATCATGCTCCCAGATTGGATAAATTAATACTATAAAATAAGTATACTAATAGACTACCCAAGGCAATCTACAGACTCAATGCAATCACTATCAAATTGTCAGTGGCGTTTTCACATAATGAGAACAAAAACATTAAATTTATATGGAAACACTACAGACCCAGAATAGCCAAAGTAATCCTGAGAAAGGAAAACAGAGCTGGAGGAATCAGGCTCTCTCCAACCTCAGGTTATACTACAAAGCTATGGTTATTAAAACAGTATAGTACTGGCAAAAAACAGAACTATAGATCAATAGAACAAGATAGAAAGTCCAGAGATAAACCAACACAACTATGGTCAACTAATCTGACAAAGGAGGCAAAAATATACAATGGAGGAAAGACAGTTCCTTCAATAAGTGGTGCTGTAAAAACCGGACAGCTACATGTAAAAGAATGAAATTAGAACACTCTCTAACATCATACTGGTCTTCTGTATATTATTGGGTTGAATTGTTTTTGGTTTTTTCTGATATTGAGTTTTATGAGCTATTCTTATAGTTTGGATACTAACCTCTTATTGACCATATAATTGGCAAAAATCTTTTCCCATTCAGAAGATTGTCTTTTCTTATTGCAGCACAAGACATGGCAACAACCTAAATGTCCATCTACAGATTAAGAAGATGTGACACATATACACAATGGAATACTACTCAGCCATAAAAAAGAACAGAATAATGCTATTTGCAGCAACACTGATGGAACTAGATACTCTCATACTAAGTGAAGTAAGTCAAAAAGAGAAAGGCAAATCCCATATGATATTACATATATCTGGAATCTAATATATGGCACAAATGAACCTATCTGCAGAAAAGAAATAAAGTCATGGACATGGAAAACAGACTTGTGGTTGCCATGGGCGAGGAGGAGGGAGTGGGATGGCCTGGGGTGTTGGGGTTAGTAGATGCAAATTTTACATTTAGAGTGGAAAGCAATGAGATCCTGCTGTATAGAATAAGGAACTATAATCACTTGTGATGGAACATGATGAAGGATAATGTGAGAAAAATAATGTATATACATATGTATGACTGGGGCACTTTGCTGTACAGCAGAAATTGACAGAACATTGTATATAAACTATAATAAAAAATAAAAAAATCAAATAATCTCCCCCCACAAATATTGTCTTTTCATTTGGTTAATGGTTTCCTTTGCTGCTGTGCTCAGGCTCTTTAAATTAAAGAAAAAAATTTCAGTTATGCATGTGGCATGTGGAATGTCCAGGGCCAGGTATCAAACCCATGCCACAGCAGCGACAATGCAGGATCCTTAACCCCCTGGGCGACCAGGGAATTATTAAGCTTTTAAGTTTAATTAGGTCCCATTTGTTTATTTTTGCTTTTGCTTCCTTTGCCTTAGGATACAGACACAAACAAACAGACAAACCAAAAAACCCAACAAATTCCATAGTGCTGCAATTTACGTCAAAGAGTGTTCTGCTTATATTACCTTTTAGGACTTTTATGGTTTCTGGTCTTATACTGTTAAAAAATATGATGTTATCATGAATATTTTCTCAGGTCAGTCTCCCAAAGCAATAGAAATTAGAGCAAAAATAAACCCATGGGACCTCATCAAACTGAAAAGCTTTTGCACAGCAAAGGAAACCCAAAAGAAAACAAAAAGACAACTTTCAGAATGGGAGAAAATAGTTTCAAATGATGCAATGGACAAGGGCTTAATCTCTAGAATATATAAACAACTTATACAACCCAACAGCAAAAAAGCCAATCAATCAATGGAAAAATGGGCAAAAGACCTGAATAGACATTTCTCCAAAGAAGATATACAGATGGCCAACAAACACATGAAAAAAATGCTCAACATCACTGATTATAAGAGAAATGCAAATCAAAACTACCATGAGATATATACCACCTCACACCAGTCAGAATGGCCATCATTAATAAGTCCACAAATAACAAGTGCTGGAGGGGCTGTGGAGAAAAGGGAACCCTCCTGCACTGCTGGTGGGAATGGAAACTGGTACAGCCACTATGGAGAACAGTTTGGAGATACCTTAGAAATCTATACATAGAACTTCCATGTGACCCCACAATCCCACTCTTGGGCATCTATCCGGACAAAACTCTACTTAAAAGAGACACATGCACCCGCATGTTCATTGCAGCACTCTTCACAATAGCCAGGACATGGAAACCACCCAAATGTCCATCGACAGAGGATTGGATTCGGAAGAGGTGGTATATATACACAATGGAATACTACTCAGCCATAAAAAAGAATGATATAATGCCATTTGCAGCACCATGGATGGAACTAGAGAACCTCATCCTGAGTGAAATGAGCCAGAAAGACAAAGACAAATACCACATGATATCACTTATAACTGGAATCTAATATCCAGCACAAATGAACATCTCCTCAGAAAAGAAAATCATGGACTTGGAGAAGAGACTTGTGGCTGCCTGATGGGAGGGGGAGGGAGTGGGAGGGATCGGGAGCTTGGACTTATCAGACACAACCTAGAATAGATTTACAAGGAGATCCTGCTGAATAGCATTGAGAACTATGTCTAGATACTCATGTTGCAACAGAATAAAGGGTGGGGAAAAAACTGTAATTGCAATGTATACATGTAAGGATAACCTGACCCCCTTGCTTTACAGTGGGAAAATAAAAAAAAAATATGATGTTATAAAGTGTTCTAATTTAATTATTTTGCATATAGCTCTCTAGTTTTCCCAGCACCTCTTATCTTTTCCCTAGTGTATATTTTTGCTACCTTTGCTATAGACTAATTGACCAAATCATTGGATTTACTTCTGGGCTCTCTATTCTGTTCCATTAATCTATGTGTCCAATTTTGTGCTAGTACCATTGAGATGATGACATGGTTTTTATGCTTCAGTTTGGTAATGTGGTGTATCACACTGATTGATTTGTAGCTATTGAAACATACTTGCATCCCTGATTGTTCTGTATGATGCTTTTAATGTATTTGTTAAATTTGGTTTCCTATATTTTATGGAGGATTTTTGCATCTATGTTTATCAATGATATTGGCCTATAATTTTTTATGTGTGCTATCTTTGTCTGGTTTTTGTATCAGGATGACGCTGACCTCACAGAGTGAGTTCAGGAGTATTCTTTCCTCTGCAATTTTTTACAGTAGTTTGAGAAGGCTAGGTATAATGTCATCATGTGTTTGGTAAAATTCACCTGTGAAGCCATCTGTTTCTGGACTTTTGTTTGTTGGGAGTTTTTTGATTACTGATTCGATTTCATAACTGGTCATTCATCTGTTCATATTTTCTATTTCTTGCTGGTTCCGTCTTGGAATATTTTATATGTCTAGGTATTTGTTCCTTTTTTTCTAGGTCTTCCATTTTATTAGCTTATATTTGTGCATGGTAATCTCATGATCATTTTTATTTCTATCATGCCAGTTGTAACTTTTTCAATTTTTCATTTGGGTTTTCTCTCTTTTTTTTCCTTGATGAGTGTGGCTAAAGGTTTTGATTTTTGATTTGGGCCTTTTCTCTTCTTTTCCTTGATGAGTCTGGTTTATCAACTTCATTTATCCTTTCAAAGAACCAGCTCTTAGTTTCACTGATCTATTATATTGCTCTTTATAGTCTCTATTTTACTTATTTCTGCTCTGATGTTTGTTTATTTCCTTCTATTAACTTTGGATTTTATTTTTTTTCTTCTTCTTCTCATTCTTTTAGGTGTTAAGGTTAGGTTATTTTGGATTTTTCTTATTACCTGAAGCTTGTATTGCTATAAACTTCCCTCTAGAACTGCTTTTGAGATACTTCATCTCACATGTTTTGAATCATTGTGTCTTCATTTTCATTTGTTTCCAGGTATTATTTTTATTTCTTCTTGATTTATTCAGTTACCCATTGGTTGTTGGGCAACATATTGCATAGCCTCCATGTGTTTGGGATTTTTGCTTTTTTGTCCTTGTATTTGATTTCTAGTTTTATGTTAAAAATACAAACATGGTGTTATGGTTAGAAAAGATGATTAATATGATTTTAATCTTCCTAAATTTACTGAGATGTGTTATGTGGCTTGGCATGTCATCCATCCTGGAGAAAGTTCTACATACACTTGAAAACAATATGTATTCTGTTTCTTTGGGATGGAATTTCTAAATATATCTATTAAGTCAGTGTTTCCCTTTTTGCTTTTCTGTATGGATGGTCTCTCCATTAATGTAAATAGGGTGTTAAAGTCTCCCACTACTAATGATTTACTGTCAATTTTGCCCTTTATGTCTGTTAATATTTGCTTTATGTATTTAAGTGCTTCTATATTGGATGCATATATATTTACTGTTGTTGTATCTTCTTGGATTGACCCCTTGATCATTACACAGTATCCTTCTCTGTCTCTTTTTAGAGCCTTAACATGTATTTTTCTAAGTATGGCTCCCCTGACTTTCTTTGAATTTCCATTTGGGGGATGGAAAGGGATTCCCATCCCTTCACTTTCAGTCTCTGTGTGTCTTTAGAGCTGAAATGAGTCTCTTATAGGCAACATATTTGTGAATCTTGTCATTTATCCATTCAACCACTCCACGTTTTTTGATTGGACAACTTATTCCATTTAAATTTAAAATAATTATAGATAGGTATAATTGTCATTTTGCTAGTTGTTTGGGGGTTGTTTTTGTTATTGTTTGTTTCCTTCTTCACTTTTTTTCCTCCCCTTGTTCTTTGATGACTATCTATAATGCTATATCTGGATTATTTTCATGTGTGTGTGTTTATGTATTTATTATATAATTTGATTTGCGGTTATTGTGAAATTTATAGCAATCTATATATATGCTTTTTTTTTTTTTTTGCCTGTTCTGGGGCCAGTTCCCATGGCACATGGAAGTTCTCAGGCTAGGGGTCCAATCAGAGCTGTAGCCACCAGCCTATGCCAGAGCCAGGGCAACACAGCATCTGAACTGCATCTGCAACCTACACCACAGCTCACGGCAATACTGGATCCTTAACCCACTGAGTGAGGCCAGGGATTGAACCCAAAACCTCATGGTTCCTGGTCGGATTTGTTAACTGCTGCACCACGACGGGAACTCCAATCTATATATATGCTTGATTATTTTAATTTGCTGACTCTTACATTTAAATGCATTTTAACAACCCTGCATTTGTACACGTTTAGTATTCTGGACATTATATTTTACATCTTTTTGTTTTGTGTATCTCTTAACTAGTTATTGCAGATACCGATGATTTTACTACTTTTGTCTTTTAACCTTCCTACTAGTTTACACATGGATGATTTACTACATTTGCTGTATTTTTGCCTTTACCAATGTGCTCTTTCCTTTCATAATTGTCATGTTTCTAGTTGTAGTCTATTATTTTCCACTTAGAGAACTCCTTTTAACATTTTTTGTAAAACCCAAAAAATAAAAAGGGGTTCCCATCGTGGCTCAATGGTTAACAAACCCGACTAGTATCCATGAGGATGCAAGTTTGATTCCTGGCTCCACTCAGTGGGTTAAAGATCCAGCGTTGCTGTGAGTTGTGGTATAGGTCACAGATGCAGCTCAGATCCTGCATTTCTGTGGCTCTGGTGTAGGCTGGTGGCTACAGCTCTGATTCAGCCCCTAGCCTGGGAACCTCCATATGCTGTTGCAACCCTAAAAAGACAAAAAGACAAAACAAAAACAAAAACAAAAACAAACAAAAAAACCCCACAAAGCATTTTTTGTAAAGCTATTTTCATGGTGCTAATTTCATCTTTTAGCTTTTGCCAATCTGTAGAACTTTTGATCTCTCCATTAAATATGAATGAGAAGCTTGCTATGTAGAGTATTCTTGGATTTAGGCTTTTTTCCTAGCCTCCAGAATTTCTGTTGCAAAGTCAGTTGATGGCCTTATGGGAGTTCTTATTGCACTTCCCTTTCTGCTTCTAATATTCTCTCTTTATCTTTAATTTTTGCCATTTTAGTTACAATGTGTCTCATTGGGTTCCTCTTTGTGTTAATGCTATATGGCACTCTCTGTGCTTCTTACACTTGGATCAGGAATTCCCAGATTAGTGAAATTTTCAAATATTATGTCTTCAAATATGTTCTCTGCCCCCCTTCTCTCTCCCTGGTCCTTCTGGAACCCCTGTAATGAGAATAATAATATACTTGATGCTTTCTCAGAGTCTCTTAAAACTGTTTCATTTCTTTTTATTCCTTTTTTCCCCATTTAACTTCAGTGATTTCCACTACCCTGTCTTCCAGTTCATTTATCTCTTCTTCTTCTGTTGATTCCCTTTAGTGTGTTTTTCATTTCAGTTAATGTAGCCTTCATCTCTGTTTGGTTCTTTATGTTTTCTCTTTATTAAAAACTTCTACATGCTCACTCTGTTCTTCCAAACTTCTCCTGAGTCCTTCAAGTATCTTTATGATCATTATCTTGAACATTTTACTGAACAGATTGCCTATCTAATCCACTTAGTTCTTCTGGGGTTTTATCCCATTCCTTTATTTGGAACATTTTCCTGTTGTTTCTGTTTGCCAAATTTGCTATTTTCATTTCTCCTGTTTTGGTACATTGCTCATGCTTCCCCAGTGTTGGAGAAGTGTCCTTTCATAGGAGATGTCCTATGCATCCCAACAGTGTGCTCCCCTCTGGTCACCAGAGCTGTATGATATGGGATGCCCCCTATGTGGACTGTGTGGGTTCTTTTCTGGTGATGGGTTTACTACTGTTGTGGTCCAGTGGGTGTGGCTTGCCTCTGGTCCAGGGCTATGGGCCCTGTGTCTTCCCAGGTCTGGTGCTGGCTCATTCATGGGTTGAGCTGAATTCTGGAAGGGGTGATTGCAGAATTGGAAGTCTTGGATCTAGTGTTGGGGCCATTTCCTAACACAGTTGGCTGTCTGGAATTGGGTGTCCCTAAGCTGATGTTGGTCTCTTGGTGAAAGGAGCTGGATCCCACAATGGCTGAATGATAGGTCACCTCCTAGTAGGTGAAGCTGGGACCCAGGGGTCCCAGGACTAATGCCAGCTCATTAGTGAACATAGCTGGGTTCCCCAATCCCTGGATCTAGTGTCCTGGGTGTCCTGAAGTTGGTATTGGTCCTCTGGTTGTTTGGGCTGAATCCTGGGGCAGATGGCTGAGGAGCCTAATGTGTCCTACAGCTGCCATTGGCTTGCTGGTAAGCAGGACTGTGGTCCAGGTGGTACTGCTCCTGATGCTAGCCTTTTGGTGCATGTTCTGGGTTCTGATATGGTTAGCTGCAGGGTTATGATGGTTATAGGACTGGTGTCCACCCATGATTGCTGGTATCATGACTCCTGGGGTCCCAAGGCTGGTGCCTTCACACTGGTGGGTGGGGCAAAGGCCCAGGTAGTCCTGGGGCTAGTGCTGTTGGGTCCAAGCTTCTCTGCCTGTAGAGCCCTTGGGGTTTAGTGTCAACACATTGGTGTGCAGGTATAATCCTTGGGCCTCTGGTGGACAGGATGGTTGTGGGTTTAGGGGGTTTTATGACAGCTGACCTGCTTGTGAAGGGGCGGTGTCTGTCCATCTGGTTACTTGCTCTGAGGAGTCCTAGTCCTGGTGCTCACAACCTGGTGGGTGGGTCTGTTCCTGGAACTAATAAACCAGAAGGAGGATTCTAAAAATAGTTCCTGCCAGCACTAGTGTCCATGTGGTAGAACAAGCTCCCCCAAATGGCTGTCTTCAGTGTCCATGCCCTCAGAGTGAGCTCCACTCGCCTCCTGCCTCTCCTGGAGGCTCTCCAAGATCAGTGAGCTCTGACTCAGGATCCTTTTAAATTATTGCTTCTGCCCTGGGTCTTGGAGCATGTGAGATTTTGTGTATATCCTTTAAGAGTAGAGTCTCTATTTCCCATGGCCCTCCAGTTCTCCTGGAAAGAAAAATGTCTTTTAAAGCCAAATGTTTCATGGGCTTATCTTTCCTATGCAGGACTCCTGGGATGGGGAATCCAGTGTAGGCTTGGGACCTTTTGATCCTTGGGGAGAATCTCTGCAATTATGATTCAGCTCTCATTTATGGGTTGCTCACCTGGGGGGTAAGGATCTTGGCTACACTATGTCTCTGCCTCTCCTACAATAAGCGGTTACTTCTTTCTCTCTTTTCTGCTATTCTTCTGATTTGTATCATCAATAGTTTCTCTGTAAATAGTTGTAATTTTGGTGTATCTGTGGGAGGAGGTGAGTTCACAGTCTTCCTACTGCATCAGCTTGTCCACTCCCCTTTAACTACTCTATAAGTTAGTAATTAGTAACAAAACAACAAACTATAGGTTAGAAAAATAAATTTATGTCTTAACATATTTGTATTAGTCTTTATCAAAGTTCTGAATCGGTTAACTTGATAAAATGATCTCTGGTGCTTCCTTTTGTACTCAGGTGGGAGAGCCATAAAGATCACGTCAGGGAACTTGACAAACCTGTCTCAAGTAGGACTGCAGAGGAATGAACAACGAGCCCTTCCAACCTAAACAACTGAAACCTAACCTCCTTGGCATTAACTCTTTTTTTTTCTTTTTTTTTTTTTTTGCCTTTTAGGGCTGCACTTGTGGCATATGGAAGTTCCTAGGTTATGGGTCAAATTAGAGAATTCTAATATGAGTAAGACAGCCTCAACTCTGAAAGTATTATAGCAAAGGACAAGAAAGGAGCATGAAAAAAACTAGAACTTGGAAAAATGCCACAAATTGTGAATAGATGAAATCAGGGTGAATAAGGTGAACTTCATTGGAAAATACTTGAAATAAAGCTTGGTAAGAGAGAGTCTAAAACTCATTTCTGGTGATATCTGGTAGACTGCCTTTAAAGGAGGGTGTAATTAGCTCGGGAAATCACCTGTCAGGGAAGGATGTTTACTTTACTTTTATCTGGTGACCCCCAGAAAAGGCCAAGTTCTCTCCACAGTCTATCCTCTGATCCTTCTCTGTGGGAAGTGATCTACTCCTAATTTCACTGTAGGCAGGGGTGAAGTCTGAAACTTAGACCGGTAATCATCAAAGCCATGGCAGGGAGCTTCAAAATAAATGTCCAGAGGAATAGTAATTTAAAAAAAGATTTCATGGAGCCCTGAAAAAACCTTCTAAATCTTATTTACCAACTCTTTAAGTCACTGGCTTTCTTCCTTAAGATAACTTTAGAAAATTAAGAAGGGAAAAGCCAAACACAAATCCTGTTGTGGTTCTACTTTTGGAAAAACCAATCTTTGCTAAAAATTTTCCTGTTTCATTGGATGATCAAATCAATGATTTAATAATAACAGGAATAAAAGCAGAGCAATCAGCTCTACCTGAATGCTCAGAATCCAAGGAGTAATGGCATTTTGGCTTTGATGTCTTCTGTTCTTGTTTACATAGCAAATGAGACTAGTATTAAAAGCCTTTGGAAAGATGCCCTTTTATATTTGACACAGTTTAGCTAGTACAAATAGAAAACCTTGAGAAAAGTGAGAACTTCTTCCCTAAAGGCCATCATTTATTATGTAAAAACTGAGAGCCCCTTCATTGTCCCTGCTGGATCTGTACCTCATAGCTACCCTGGCACACACCCAGCCCAGCCAGCTGCCCTTTGATCAACCTTCAGATGGATCTACAGTTGCCCCACTTAGAAATGGGTTCACCAGGCCTCTCAGTGACCTAATGCCATTTTTCTCTGGTGCTTGTGAATGTCCTTTGGAAAACAAGCCTTTCACTCTAGATGAGGACCAGAGACATCCCTCACTTGCTCACACTTCCTGTTTACCTGGTATCAAAAACAGCCTTGCCAACCACCACCAACTGTAAAAATCAATCTGAAACCCAAAATGTGTCTATCCCTTGTATATGTTTTATGCTTTTCCATTTGAAAAGCAAATATGATCCCAACATCCACATGAGGAAGTATTGGTAAATTGAGACTTGTTTGCTGAAGTTTTATAGCCCAAGGCAGTAGCTTGCACATGACAGTGGGAAACAGATGTACTAACATAAATGAAATGATCTTGCTGAACAATTTTCATTATTATTATCTATCTTATGGTAGGTGATGTTTAGTCAACTTGCCAAATTATAGAATTATTCCCTGTGCCACTTTTATACCTGGTCATCTGGAGCAGAATTTTTATTATTTATTTATTTATTTATTTATTTATTTATTTATTGTCTTTTTAGGGACACACCTGTGGCATACGGAGGTTCCCAGGCTAGGGGTCTAATTGGAGCTGTAGCTTCCAGCCTTCATCACAGCCACAACAATGCCAGATCTGAGCTGTGTCTGCAACATTTACCACAGCTCACTTCAATGTCAGATCCTTCACTCACTGAGCAAGGCCAGGGATTGAACCTTCATCCTCATGGATGCTAGTTGGGCTTGTTAACCACTGAGCCATGACAGGAATTCCACAAATAGACTTTTGAAGAGCAGTATATTTGGAAAATGAGAACTGCCTGGGCAATATTTTTTTTTCATGTGTTGACCTGGCATGGTTTTTCTATAAATTAGATAAGGGCCATTTGCAGCTAAAGGCAATACTTTGGCCAATGTTTAAAGTTATGAGCAAATAGGAAATTCATGAATTGTGATTCTCTTTTTAGGTCTATTGCCAAAGCTAATCAAACTGGAAAGGAGCTTCCTTAATTTGATAAGAATTATTGATAAAACAACCTACAGTTAAATATGGTGAAATAATGAATATGTTCCCCTAAATTGAAATTAAGATAAGGATGTCCACTTCTATTCAATATTGTGCCAGAGGTCCCAGATAGGAGAGAAAAAAAAATCAAGAAATGTAAAACAAAGTTGTAAGGATTAGAAGGAAGAACTAGAGATGTCTTTGTAGATGTCATATATGTAGAAAGTTCAAAATAATTTAGGTGATAAAACTCTCTATGGAGCTGAAAATATGGTATATTATATAAAACAAAATATTACATATTTTAGAGGAGATAGTGGTTACACAGGAATATAGTCACGTAAAACTAGTCAGCTGTATGCTTGAGTTATGAATTTTACCTTGCATAATTACATCTCAAAGTATGCTATAAAAACATTTTAAAATAACTTGCATTTATCTGTAACTACAGATGGTTTTAAAACATGTCTACAAATTATTTGACATCCCTCCCTTCAAAATGTGGAGCTTAATTCCCTTCCCCTTGAATGCTGGCTAGACTTACTGACACACTTCTAATGAACGGAGTGATGTTATGTGACTACTGTGACTGGGTCATAAACAGGATGTTGCCTCCACCTCTCTCATGCTTGCTTTGTGGGAACCCAGCCAAGAAGCACATGTCGCTGGAACTTGGCTTCTGCTCACTGGTGCTGAAGAGAAATGTGGAGACAGAGTTTTGGGTGAAGGAGAAATAATAGCTTTATTGCTTTGCCGGGCAAAGAAGGATCACAGCAGGCTAATGCCTCAAAGACTGTGCCTCTCTTAGGAGAGATGGGGAGGTGGTTTTATAGTTTGAGGAGTGAAAAATAGGGCCACAGATAAGGATCAGTGTAGAGGCAAGCTTGCATTGTTTTCAAAGCTGGTGTTCAGTGGTCTGGTGGTCTTCTTTCTGGAATAAAGAATGCTTCATTAACATCTTCCATGTGTTGGGGACTTGAGTTCTGTAGACGAACTCAAAGATGTTGTTACCCATATTCCTTGAGGAGAGACCAGGACCCTGCCCCCAAAGCTACACTATTGTTCCTTGACTGCTGCTCCCCCATGGTCTCTGCATCCCCTCGCTTCCCTGATTAGCAACTGTTTGAACCAGCTCTTTGGAAGGTCATGGAGGCTGAAGTGTATTCCCTAAAAAAATAAGAAATGGGGGATGCAGAAAGGCCTGTGTGCCCAGGAGCCCCCAGGGCCATGCTTGGTTTTGCACACATGACAGAGAACTGGGGCTTGGTACCAACCACCAGTACAAGTTCACCAGCCACATGAATTGGTTAGTATGCATATAGGTCCTCCAGCTCATTGAGCTCTTAGATCTTAACAGCCCTCACCTATATTTTGGCTGTGACTTGTGAGAGACACAGAGTCAGAATGAACCCACTTAAATTGTTACTAATCCTTGCCCCACTAAAACTCTAAGAGATAATTGATATTTATTGTTGTCTTCAGTTGGTAAATTTTGGAGTTTTATAGAGCAGTAGATCATGTCTGTCCTCAGGGTCACTGGCTATGTTTCAGTAGGATATTTTATGACTGTAAATGATTGAAATGTTTGAGTTTTTTTTATGTCTTGTATTCTAATCTGAAAAAAAAAACAGTTTTGAGTGCTTTGTATAAGGCACTATTTAAATTAAACATATGCAGGCCTGAAAACAAATAAAAAATCCAAGTAATACTATGTTATTAATTAACTAGAAAGTTCTCTCCTTATACTTTTGGACCTCAGCTGAATACAGTCTTTGCATACTCAGAATAGAAGTTCTATAGCTATGGTAGGTGATATTGGAACAAACTACTAAGGAAGAATAAGAGAATCACAATAAAGTTATTCTCCAGGGAATTTTTTCATAGTAGCAAATGAAGGTACAAAGACTGTGGACCCCCCCTTGTCAAAGTGACAGGGTGAGAGAGAACAAGAAGGAAGTCACCCTTTTCTAGGAACAGGTCCTGGCTTCTACATGTTGGTCTCATTCTATTAATTTTGTTTTCCTAAACTGGATTTTGAATCCCTGTAAGTTATCTTCTTGCTTATGCCTTTTTTAATATTATATTTTTAATGAAGTATAGTTGATGTTGAATATTATATAAGATATAGGTATACAATATTGGATTCTTTTTTCTCATTTTTTACAGTTTTGTTGATTTAAAATGTTGTGATAATTTCTGCAGTACAACAAAGTGATTTGGTTATACATGTACACAATCCATTCTATTCCTGATTTTTTTCCCATGTGGCCATCACAGAATGTTGTGTAGAGTACCCTGTGCTATATAGGAGGTTCCTGTTGGCCAGTCATTCCATATTCTACAAGGTGCACAGACAGTCCCAAACTCCCAGTCTATTCCCCCCTCAACCTTTCCACTTTGGCAATCGTAAGTTTGTTTTCAAAGCCCGTGAGTCTGTTTTGGTTCTGCAAATAAATTTGTTTGTATCCTCTTCTTTAGATTCCACCTATAAGTGATATCATATCTTTGTCTTTCACTGCCTGATTAACTTCACTTAGTGTGATAATCTCTACGTCCAACCATGTTGCAGCAAATGGCATTATTACATTTTTATGGCTGTGTAGTATTCCATTGTATATATGTACCACTTCTTTATCCATTTCTCTGTTGATGGACATTTAGGTTGCTTGCATGTCTTGGCTATTTCAATGAACTGGGGAGCATGTATCTTTTTGATCATACATAGACACCTGCAGCAGTCCTTCTTTTTGTTTAATATTCAGTACTCTATGAGAAATTTAATTTCCAATGTCTTTGCAGCCCAAGAGTTTCTCTTTCAGATCAGTCCTTTCAGGATTAGCAGAAAGAAAGCTACAAATGTGCTTCCAAATTAGTTGTGCTTTTTTTTTTTTTCCAGGCTGCTTTTCCTAGTTTTTCCGTTCAATCCATGATTTGAATAGTAAGTTTGTTAAATGAACCCTTCAAAATACATGGTCATGAATAATTTTAAGAATAAAATGGTTTACTCACCTCTGGTAACCACAAATCTGATTTCATTTTCTAGAAGTTTGTTTGGCTGGGGTTTTTGTTTGTTTGGTGTTTAATTGACCTGCTATGCTATGGTAGTTCCTGGCACACACATTTTGGTTGTTGTTGTTGGAAATCTTATGGTATATAATCTCTCACATCCTATGAAAGTAAAGAACTATGATGTTTTGGTGAAAAAAAAATAAAATGGTTTAAACTATAAATTTGGTAAGCACCTCATTACGGAAATGTAAGATTTTCCCCTAAAATAAAATCAATATTTCTCTATAACCAATAATGGTTTTCTTGGGGCATCAATTTTCTCTGAAAAAGTAATGGAAAATTAAAAATGGGAACAGATATCTGAATAACCAGAGCTCTCCTGTGCTTCTGGGTTGTGGTCCCTGACCCCAGGCACATTCTTGTTGCCTTTTACACACAGTGTATCCTTGGATGAAGCCCTTATATTAAACCACTTGGGGAAACAAATCTGACTAGTATACTTGAAGATGCAGGTCTGATCCCTGGCTTCACTCAGTGGGTTAAGGATCCAGCATTGCTATGAGCTGTGGTGTAGGCCAGTGGCTACAGCTCCAATTTGACCACTAGCCTGGGAACTTCCATATGCTGCAGATGCAGCCCTGAAAAAAGACCAAAAAAAAAAAAAAAAAGGAGAGAGAAAACAAACATTGAGGAGAAAATGAGCAGGTACGGATGGTAAAATGCAGACATTATTGGAAACAATTCTTAAGCTGACAAAGTTAAGATTCAACAATAAAATCATTAATTTTAAGGAATACAAAAGCAGAAGATTTTTATGCTAGGAAAGAGAATTTTATAAGTAATGATCAGATTGTAAGTCAATGCTAAATGATAATAACAACAATAGCAAAATGATGATGATCATGTTGATTTAAAAAATAAAAATGAGGGAATTCCCATTGTACTTCAATGCAAAGGAATCCAACTAGTATCCATGAGGATGTGGGTTCGACCCCTGGCCTTGCTCAGTGGGTTGGGGATCTGGCATTGCTCTGAGGTGTAGCTGTAGCTCTGATTCAATCCCTAGCCTGGAAACTTCCATATGCTGTGGGTGGGTCCCTAAAGAAAAAAGCAAAAAAAAAAAAAAAAAAAAAAAAAGGCATAAAACTCCCCACTGTCTCTGAACAGTTTGTAGTCTTTTCAGAATTACATGGAAAATGAGACTCTAAGGTAAGAGATGAATGAAATCTTTTTTAAACAAAGGAGTTTGGGAAAACCTAGGATGGAGGTAGATTATAAAAATTGGGAGTGTGTGTGCTTGCAATGCTGTGTGAATAGAGCAGAGTTACCTATATTCTGCTCCAGTTGGATTTTTGATGGCTGACCTGAAAAGAAATGAGCTGTAGCCAAGAAGAGAAGAGGTGAGTGTCATAGGGATAGGGACCTGAGGGAACATGAAGCAGAGGTGCTGAAAGGCAGATTTGTAGTTACAGAAAAAAAGGAAAACCTAATGGGGAGATGGGAAATGTCAGGCTGAGGGACATTTTTGGTTACTGGAAACTTTGGCTCAGTTAGGCCAAGTATGGATGTGGGTAGTGGTGGAAAGGGGACAGGTGTCAGAAGGTTTTGGTCCATGACCTCATGATAGGCACCTCTCTCCCTTTCATCACCTCCTAAGCCAAGAGCCCACAGGGTTATCTAAGCATGCTCTGATCCTGCAGTGGGAGTGTTATGCATTTTGTTCTCACTTTGATCCAAGAGATTAGTGTGTTCTTTACCACGTTCTCTATGAAGAGGGTGGGAACAGGAAGGATTTGGAGGAAACCCAGGGGACCCAGCCTACCAGAGTCTATGCTTGGAGGCAGAGGGCATCCTAGCTTTTCCCTAAGATTAAGTGAAACTTTGCAGAATGCCAGGACGGGAACCAGCTTCAAGACTGTGTCTTGCATGAGGACACACTCTAGAGTGGAACCAGAGCCTGGGGAGAGCTCATGGTCCCAGAGATTTTAGGGTGTTGTGCATTACCAAACAGTCTTGATCATCATGTGCTACCTCTAGACTTTTGATCAACCAGTGACTCAAAACATACTTATTGAATAACCACAAAGTATGCAGTCAGGTAGTAAGTGTTCAAGCACATTAAAGAGCCTTTTAATCACAGGCCACATTTCTTTTACTCTTCATGGCTTCACTCATGGTGCAAAGTGACCAGATCTTTATTTATACCATTTACAACCAGTGCTGTTGTAATAGAAGTCACCTCTAAAAATTCAGTGGTTAATGATATATTTAGCAAATTAGAGTGACAAAAGCAAAGGTTTAGGCATAAAAACCAGGTGCAAAATCTGGCCTGCCTCCTGGCTGAGGGATGCTGGTCCAGTTGCTTGACCTCTGAGTGTTTCCCCTCATCTGTAAAATTAAGATGCTGTTGTTCGTATTGATGTTGATCCCTAAGAGCTCTTGGTGTTATGGATAACTCACAAAGTGCGAAGTGTCACCTGAATGTCATAGCTCTTCTTGCTGTAACTTAGGGTTGGCATCCTTGGCCTCATGAAATCTAAAAATATCCAGTCTGGTCCATAGCAGGGCTTTGTGGAGTCAGGTGTGACAAATTTTCCTCAAACTTGATGGATGCAGACATACTTCAGGTTCCAGGGAAGCCATCTCTAGACCCATGAGTGGTGGGGGCTTCTCTATAGAAGTGGTTGAGTAGCATCAGATTGGGTTTCTTGCAGGCTTAGGCACAATAAGCTCTACCTGACATTAGTGTTTGAAAATTACAAACTGATTCAGCAGTCTACGGTCTAGATTCAACAGTTTTGAAACCTTGATTAATAGAGTAAAAGGAAAACCCACTATTTAAAGACCATCAGGTGTTTTCCTCTTTTTCTTTAGAGATAACATCTGAATTAATAATTCTTCTATTTGAGAAAAGGGAAAAAACACCCTTCATGATTGATTTTAGTTTTCCAAAGGGAAAGTCAAGACCCTGCTCCGGAATAGAGTTCAAGTTAATGCCGAACTACATTGTTTTCTATAACGTCAAAGATGGTCTTCACTGGAGGTAGAATCGCATGTCTTTGTTCATCCATTTAACTAGGATGCACTGAGCTCCTACTGTGTGCCTAATACTCCTCTTGACTTTGAGTGCTGCCTTCAAGGTGCTCACAGTCTAGTGAGAGAGAGCAGACACCAATGAAACAAGCATATAACTCATACTGTGTATTGTGCAACTAAGAGGATATGTGACTTTGATAGGCCTGGTGTCAGAAGGCTTCCCTGAATAAATGACTTTTAAGCTGAGATCCACAGGATGAGTCTGACTTTATAGCCCAAAGGGGAAAGGTGCTCACATCAGCAGCACATAGACTAAAAGTAGAACAATACGGAGAGGATTTGCATGGCCCCTGTGCAAGGAAGACGTGCAAATTTGTGAAGTGTTCCATATTTTTGCACAGTAATGCAAAAGTGTTTAATGTTACTGAACTGTAGACTCAAAATCGTTGAAATGGTAAATTTTGTTATGTACACTTGAACACAATAAAAAAAGAGGTATGGCAACATGGATGCAACTAGAGATTATTATCATACTAAGTGACGTAAGTCAGAATGAGAAAGACAAATACCATATGATATCACTTATATGTGAAATCTAAAAGACGGCACAGATAATCTATCTACGGAAAAGAAACAGACTCACAGACATACAGAGCAGACTTGAGATAGCCAAGAGAGAGGGGGAAGGGAGTAGGATGGACTGGGAGCTTGAGGTTAATAGACGCCAAATATTTTATTTACAAAGGACAAACAACAAGGTCATACTATATAGAACAGGAAGCACTATCCAGTCTGATCTTCTGGGATAGACCATGATGGATAATAATATAAAAAAGGATGTATATGTACATATAATGTTGTCATTTTGCTGTCCAGCAGAAATTGGCACAATGTTGTAAATCAACTATATTTCAATAGAAAAAAATTTTAACAGGGGGATATGGTGTTGGGACAGTCCCACTGCAAGTAGAGGGACTGGCAGTTACAAATGTCTGTGGGGGAGTTCCTGTCATGGGGCAGCAGAAACGAATCTGACCAGGAACCATGAGGTTGTGGGTTTGATCCCTGGCCTCGATCGTCAGGTCAAGGATCCAGCATTGCCGTGAGCTGTGGTGTAGGTTGCAGACTCGGCTCAGATCCCATGTTGCTGTGGCTGTTTTGTAGGCCAGCAGCTACAGCTCTGACTTGATCCCTTGCCTGGGAACCTCCATATGCCATGGGTGTGGGCCTCAAAAGACAAAAGACAAAAGACAAAAAAAAAAAAAAAAAAAAAAGGCTGTGTGAAGGGGGAGTGTGGGTGAAAGGAAAACCAGCAGGGCTGGTTTGTCAAGATTTAGGGGGTGTTGTGTGGTCCCAGGTGAGGCCAGAGTCAAAGACAGAGGTCAGACCACAGTGAACAGACAGAGATGTTGATCCCTGTCTTAGGATCAGTGGGAGATTATTGAAGGGCTTTCCTCAGTGACAGAACTTTGTTTTAAAAAATTACCATGGACTAGGATGGAGAGTGGGTAGAGGAGCAGTGGAGGTGGCTGACCAGTTGGGAAGGTATCAGATTTCTTCATGAGCGAGATGGGTGTTGCTTGGACAGAGATGGAAAGAAGTTGATACATTTGAGAAAAGTTGGAGGGCCAATGGCTGAACTTGTTGGATGGTTGTCCTGGGAGTGAGGGGAGAAACCAGTCAAGAAAGAGCTCTATTTCTGGATGGATGGTGGTGCCAGGGACTGGGACAGGAAGCGAAGAGAAGGAGTTTGGATCACGATGGTTGTTTTGGACAGGTTGAGTTTGCGAGCCTCGAGAAGCTCACAGCTGCCCATGTAGGGGATCCTATGTATGGGGCATTGGCACAGGGCTCACTAAGGCCCATGCTAGTTTGTGGCACAATTTCCGGTAATGCTACCTGGCTCACAGTGATTGTTCTCTGAGGCATGTTTATCATGGGACAAGTGAGGACTCAGGACCACTCCCAAGAAAGAAAACAAATGGATTGTCCCGGCTACCTCATGCAGCAGGCTGAACTGCTCCACTGGGCAGCTGAAAAAAACAATTGATTTATATTTCTTCTGCTGCTCTATGACAAAATCTTGACTAAACAATACTTGGTGTGGGTAGTAGATAAAATGGGATTGTGTGTGTACAGCTGGGATGTCAGCTATGTGTCCAACTCTTATCTTTTAGACCCAAAGGCCAGCAGTCCTCAGAGTGCTTCTGAAACATCAAACATAAAAGGCAGATACTGAGTGCTAATTCACTGAAGCCAAATATCATGTCCAGTCATAAGGGCTTGAGTCTTTGGAACAACTGTCTTTTCATTTAGTGATTTTGGACATTCAAAACATACACATTTGAGGTCTACCCAAGGCAGAGGTAGAACTGTATTTCTGAGCTTCTCTGTAATGTCTACCAGCTCTCTGGTCCCATCCAAAGTAATCTCATTTTTTATTCCCACTGCACTGATGAAAGCTACATAAAGGCATCAATGAACAATCAAATGTCAAGAAAACAACATTTTAAAGGGCTCAAGCTTTAGGACATACCATTGAGGCAACTAAGCATGGAATAAATTCCTAGAATTAGTCACACATGCCTCAATAAGTAAGCACTGGCTAGATTGAATGGCAACTTTTAATTGTGCTCATGCAAAAAAAAATTATAATAATAAAAATGGAGTTCCCATTGTGGCACAGTGGAAATGAATCCAACTAGGAGCCATGAGGTTTTGGGTTCGATCCCGGGTCTCGCTCAGCGGGTCAAGGATCCGGCATTGCCATGAGCTGTGGTGTAGGTTGCAGACACAGCTCAGATCTGGCTGTGCTGTAGGCTGGTGGCTACAGCTCCGATTAAACCCCTAGCCTGGGAACATCTATAAGCCACAGGTTCAGCCCTAAAAAGACAAAAAAAAAATTTAAAAATAAATTAATTAATTAAAAAAAATAATTGGGGAGTTCCCATAGTGGCAAAGCAGAAACAAATCCCACTAGGAACCATGATGTTGTGGGTTCGATCCCTGGCCTTGCTCAGTGGGTTAAGGATCCAGCATTGCCATAAGCTGTGATGTAGGTCGCAGAAATGGCTCAGATCTGGTGTTGCTGTGACTGTGGTGTAGGCTGGCGGCTACAGCTCTGATTAGACCCCTAGCCTTGGAACCTCCATGTGCCACTGGTACAGCCTTAAAAAGACCAAAAAAAAATTTGTGCTCATGGACTGAGTTCTTTCTGTGTATAAAGATGCACAGGCCAAACCCTAGGGTAAGTTCAGAAATTTACTGCTCTGGAAGAAGTTAGTCATAATCAATTTAAAAGCAGACACAAGCATAAGATAAATCCTCAGGTTTGATGGTAAATATATAATGAGGGAAACTTGTTATCTACAAAGATCAATCTAGATAATCTTGATGTGTCCTTAAGAAAATAAATATGATGTGAGTAATGCTACAAATGAAGAAATATTATTCGTCCATCTAAGGGAAACATTATATTATGAAAATAGAAATTAAAATTTTAAAAAGAGGAGTTCCCGTCATGGCCCATTGGTTAATGAACCAGACTAGTATCCATGAGGGCGTGGGTTCCATCCCTGGCCTCGCCCAGTGGGTTAATGATCCGGTGTTGCCATGAGCTGTGGTGTAGGTTGAAGATGCAGCTCAGATCTGGCATTGCTGTGGCTCTGCGGTAGGCCAGCGGCTACAGCTCTGATTGGACTCCTAGCCTGGGAACCTCCATATGCTGCAGGTGTGGCCCTAGAAAAGACAAAAAGACCAAATAGACAAACAAAAAAAGAAAATAGAAGGGTGATGGTACACCTGGAGCGAAAGGAAACGGGTCAAAAAATGAGACTGTATCGAGTTTTGCTGCTGTTCTGATCCTATCATCACCAAGGACCTTGCTTTTATTGGCCTTGAAGGTTGGCTTTCTGCAGGTGTACAAGTTGGTACAATGATTCTGCATCACCTAATCAAAATATTCCTATTTGTAAATTGCCAAATTGTTATTCAGATTTATATCATCTCTTTGATAAGTTTGCTTTGTGCTACTCTGTTCCATAACCTCCAAAGGGCTTTGATCCTCCTCAGGAGCTGACAGTCTGTGGGGTGGCAGAACATTTTAAATTTGCCAGTTAACAGCATTTCGGTTTAAATGAGACATTTAGAGTTTGAACCTTCAGTCTGTTTAAAGTACCATTCCCTATCAGGACTGGTTTAAATATTCTCTTATGCATAGCTGTTAAACAAAAGCTGTGCAATTAAACAAAAGCATGTTAAACAAAAGCATGTCTTCAAGATGTCACGATTCTGTTTTTCTTCTTCCATAGCATGGTGCTACAGAGTATGAAGCTTGTCGTGTATAATAAAATGTTTGCCAGACTTCCCATTGTGGCTCAGCAGGTTAAGAACCTGACTAGTATCCATGAGGATGTGTGTTCGATCCCTGGCCTCTCTCAGTGGGTTAAGGATCTGGCATTGCCATGAGCTGGGTATAGGGAGCAGACATGGCTCAGATCCCATGCTGCTGTGGCTGTGGTGTAGGCCTGCAGCTGCAGCTCTGATTCAAGACCACCTAACCTGGGAGCTTCCATATGCCATGGATGTGGACTTAAAAAGCAAAAAAAAAAAAAAAAAAAAAAACCCAACAAACAAACAAACAAACAAACAAACAAAACCTAATAAACAAAAACCAAAAACCAAAAAACCCAACTATTTCCTTATTTCCTTTTCCTAGGTAATGGGAGTGTTTTGATTATTCATGATCCTTTGGGATGACACCAAAGTTTGTCCTAACAAGATGATTCAGAATGGAGGTTGGTCCCCAGAAAAACCAGCCATGTGTTTAGAGGGTTGAGGTTTTGAGCTAGCCTGACCTCAAGGAAGTGGGGAGGAGCTGGAGATTGGGTTCAGTCATGTGGCCAATGACTCCACCAATCACGGCTCTATAACGAAATCCCAGTAAAAACTCTAGACATGGCAGCTTGGTAAAGCTTCCTGGTTGGTGAATATATTAATTTGCTGGGAGGGTGATGCACCCTATTCCACAGTAAAGGGCATAGAAGCTTTGTGTTCAAAACTCTTCCAGATCTCACTCCACATATCTCTTCATTTGTCTGGTCCTGATTTGAATCCTTTGTAATAAAATTGTGTATATAAAGATAATGCTTTCCTAAGTTCTGTGAGTCATTCTAATGAATTATGGAACCTACGGGGAGTCAGATCTTATGTTTTATTATTTTTATTTTTATTTTTGCCTTTTTAGGGCCACACTCATGGCATATGGAAGTTCCCAGGCTAGGAGCTAAATTGGAGCTGTAGCTGCCGGCCTACACCACAGCCACAGCAATGCCAGATCCAAGCCAAGTCTGCGACCTACACCACAGCTCACAACAATGCCCTCTGAGCGAGGCCAGGGATTGAAGCTGTGTCCTCATGGATGCTAGTCAGATTCATTTCTGCTTGAGCCATGATGGGAGCTCCCAGATCTTGTTTTAAATTAACTTCTGGAAAGAAAGGGGGCTCATGTTAGTTGACCTGGAAACAGAGATGGATCACCAGAAGGCTCTCCCACTGATTGGGGCAGATATCCTGATGGCGCTTTAGGGCCTCTACCAGCCAGACCCTCTAAGAGACCAGGAAAGAAATGGATTCTGCAGGAAAAAAAAAAAAGTTAATTATTTGGTCTCAAAAAGCCTGCTTCTCCTCTCCCTCTATTTAAGCTAGAGAGAGAAGTGAAAATGAGTAAGTAGAGAGAGAAAAACAGTCAAGGAAGTAAGGGAAAGAATCAATGTTAAAAATGGAGTTGCTGTCATGACGCAGTGGGAAAGAATCTGACTAGATCCATGAAGACGCAGGTTCGATCCCTGGCCTCACTCAGTGGGTTAAGGATCTGGCATTGCTGTGAGCTCTGGTAGAGGTCACAGATGCAACTTGAATCTGGGGTTGCTGTGGCTGCGGTTTAGGCTGGCAGCAGTAGCTCTGATGCAACCCCTAGCCTGGGAAACTCCATGTGCTGCAGGTACAGCCCTAAAAAGAAGAAGAAGAAGAAGAAAAAAAAAAAAAAAACTCACAAGATAATGAAAAATTAACTTTACAAAAAGCTGTTCCTTGGAGGAAGATAGATCCACTTCCAGGACTAGGCCTCCCTTTGCAGCTCACTCAAGGCCTCTGGGGAAAAGCTCTGTGAAGTATCATTTCTGATATGTTGATTTTTTTTTTTTTTTGTCTTTTTGCTATTTCTTGGGCCGCTCCTGCAGCATATGGAGGTTCCCAAGCTAGGGGTCGAATCGGAGCTGTAGCCGCCAGCCTACACCAGAGCCACAGCAACGAGGGATCTGAGCCGCGTCTGCAACCTACACCACAGCTCATGGCAACGGCGGATCGTTAACCTACTGAGCAAGGGCAGGGACCGAACCTGCAACCTCATGGTTCCTAGTCGGATTCGTTAACTACTGTGCCACGATGGGAACTCCTGAACTTTTACCTTAACCATGGGTATGTGCTCCTATTTGAATTTTTTGGGGCATATGGAAGTTCCCAGGCTAGGGGTCAAATTGGGCTACAGCTGCCAGCCTACACCACAGCCGCAGCAACACCAGATCCCAGCCGCATCTGTGACCCACACCACAGCTCACAGCAATGCTGGATCCTTAACCCACTGAGCGAGGCCAGGGATCGAACCTGCAACCTCGTGGTTCCTAGTCAGATTTGTTTCCACTGCAGGACATCAGGAACTCCCCCTATTTGAATCTTTAATACAATTGACCTTGAACAGCATGGTGATCAGGCGCCTGACACCCTGCAGCTTAAAATCCCCATGTAACTTGACAGTTAACCCTCTGCATCTGTGGTTCTGCAAGTAGGAATTGAACCACCTGCAGATTGCGTAGTACTGTGGTATGAAGTTATTGAAAAAAATCTGGGTAGAAGTGGACCTGTACAGTTCAAACCTGTGTTATTCAAGAGTCAACTGTACACTGAAATAAATGTACAACTGCCAATACCTATTCAATGCTCTGGAGTGACCAGGACATTTCATAGACACCTATCAGATCACAGCAATGGGGGAACACCCAACTGGTCCTTACTATGGGGAAGGGGTCCCAAACCTCCATTGTTCCAACCCCACAAAGACAAGTTCTAACATATCTATACACCATCTGTCTTGTTATTTTTATTTTATATTATTTTATCTATTTTATTTTGCTTTTTAAGGCCCCACTTGTGACAAATGGAAGTTCCAAGGCTAGGGGTTGAATTGGAGTTACAGGTGCCCATCACAGCCACAGCAACGTGGGATCCAAGCCACATCTGTGACCTACACCACAGCTCACAGCAATGCCAGATCCCTGACCCACTGCATGAGGCCAGGGATCAAACCGACATCCTCATGGGTACTAATTGGATTCGTTGCCGCTGCACCACAGTGGGAACTCCTGCTTTGTTATTTGCTTAATATATATATTTTAAAGATGCTCACTTTCTTTACTTAAGTAAATATGTTTTGTAAAAATTGTATAAGTCTCAGTGGGTCTGACTGCCACAGAGAGAGAGGTACTGGTGGTGAGAAGAGACTGAAAATGCTCATTACCAGTTAAGATCAAGTAAAGGTGGCCTCTTCCCACCAGAGGCTTCTGAGGAGCTGCACCACCTCCTTGGGGATTGCACTGGGGTGACACTCTGGGCATCAAGCTGGTATCTGACGAGAAGAGAATGTTTTCCTCAAGAAGAACCATAACATATTTTGGTACCAGCCAAAAACAAACAGTGTTCGGGAGTTCCCATCGTGGCTCAGTGGAAACAAATCCAACTGGCAACCATGAGGTTTTGGGTTCGACCCCTGGCCTTGCTCAGTGGGTTAAGGATCTGGCATTGCCGGGAGCTGTGGTGTAGGTTATGTGTCTTGAAACTGGCATTGCTGTGGCCAGCAACTGTAGCTCTGATTCGACCCCTAGCCTGGGAACCTCTGTGTGCCGTGCCTCCACTGAGGCAAAAAAAAAAAAAGCTCTAAAAAAAAAAGCAAAAACCAACAATGTTTACAATTTTGATCTCTTGACAAAAGTTCAGAGGCAGGGACTTATGGTTACAATCACCACTGGGGAACAGGTCCTGAAATGCAATGCAATTATAAATAGTTCACCCTCTGGTCCGCTTACCTCATCCTCTCCCAGTCCCAAGAAAGCAGAATGTGTGGGCTCTAGAATGTTCCACATCTTCATTTACTCCAATTATCCCAATGTGCACCTTTCTTGCCCAAAACTTCATCTTGGAGTTCCCATCACGGTGCAGCGGAAACAAATCCGACTAGGAACCATGAGGTTGCAGGTTCGATCCCTGGCCTCGCTCAGTGGGTTAAGGATGCGGCATTGCCGTGCGCTGTGATATAGGTAGCAGGTGAGGCTCAGATCTAGTGTTGCTGTGGCTGTGGTGTAGGCCAGTGGCTATGGCTCTGATTAGACCCTTAGCCTGGGAACCTCCATATGCCTCAGGTGCAACCCTAGAAAAGATAAACAAACAAACGAAAAAACACTAAACTTCATCTTGAGTGTCCACACTTCTGAGACTATGACTTCCCAAGGCACAAAAAGAGAAAAGGAAAAAAAAAAAAAAGTGGAAGCACAGCCCTGAGCAAACTTCAGCTGAGACGAGCAGCCTTGGGAGGTACATCCCCTTCAGGCTCCAGCATAAGTACTGTGACCACAACTTACTCAATGAAGAAACTCATCGGCACTAAAGCCAGTGTGCAGGCCAGCAAGTCAAGGTGACCTTGGCTCCCAGCTGGCTCCTTTGATCTAATTATTGCAGTGAAACTCTTCCACTGTCACCTCCTCTCCATCAGCCTCCTTCCAGGTCAGCAGACAGTAGAGTATGGTCTGCTTGCTACCCTCTTGGACTTGGACTTGAGTAAAAGGGTCCCCAGATGAGGCAGTAAAAGAAAAAGTACCTTGTGGATTTTAATGCTCAAATGTTAATAGCTCACATTTATTGCAGACTTTGGGTGTTTCGAGCACGTTGCTAATGTAACCTTTGCCGAAAACCTATGAGGTAGGTAATTTAGAGATGATGGAACTGAGGTTTAGAGAGGTGCAGTGACTTGCCTAAGGTCTTCAGCTTGGAAGGTGTGGAGGAATCCTACCTCGTCCACAGCCCACCGGGCCCTGCCCCCCATGCTCTGAAGGCCCAAACCACATAAGGCCTTTGGGAAGCCTGATGCACACTGGTGTATTAATAAGTCTGAGTGGTTCAGCAGAAAACACTTAAAAATCAAGTTGATGCTATTTCTTCAGTTTAGAGTTTCTCATACTTAGTTTTCCATCCCCACGCCCCTCCAAATTGTGTTCTTATTCCCCAGAACATAGAAGGAATTGAGCCAGGCCTCTGTGGGCATCTTTGTGCAGGTGTGGGGAGCTTCTCTGCCCAAGGCAGCCACTGATGCTGACATGCGTCTTTGGCCAGGCTGTGGGATCAGTCACTGTGGCCAGAGAGCCGGGAAGGATCACTAGATGCCACCTAGCCAAGGCCCTGGGCCAGTGTCTGTGTCCTAGGGGACAGGCCCAGAGAAGGACTTCTTTTCTTTATTCAATATTTTATTATTCCTTACTTTTTTTTTTCCACTTTTTAAGGCCACACCCAATGGCATGTGGAGGTTCCCAGGCTAGGGGTCAAATTGGAGTTATAGCTGCAGGCCTACACCACAGCCACAGCAACTCCGGATCTGAGCAGAGTCTACATGACCTACACCACAGCTCATGGCAATGCCAGATCCTTAACCCACTGAGCAAGGCTGGGGATGGAACCCTCGTCCTCATGGACACTGGTTGGATTTGTTTCCACCGTGCCACAATGGGAACTTCTTACTCCTTACTTTTTTAAATTACAAGAGAGAAAAGGACAATTACAATGATTTAAGAAAAAAATAAAATAAAAAAGTGGGAGTTCCCATCATGGTGCAGCGGAAACGAATCTGACTAGGAGCCTTGCTCCTCGGGTCAAGGATCTGGTGTTGCTGTGAGCTGTGGTGTAGGCCAGCAGCTACAGCTCCAATTAGGCCCTAGCCTGGGCACTTCCAAAGAGACAAAAAGAAAAAAGAAAAAAAAAAAAAAAAAAGGAGATCAACACATCAAAGGATATAAGTGTCAATTTGGCTCTAGATTTACCTGAATCCAGGAATGAAAATTGTGTCCCCCCCACCCCACCTCCCCATCTCTCTGCTTTGTCTTCTTATACTTTGGCTTCATTCATGGATAAGACCCACCCAGTGGTGACTGACAGCAGCTCTAGGTTCTATTGGCTTTACTGCTGGTGGCCTCCTTAGTACCAGCCAGGCCCATTTCGATCTTGGGCCATCCCTGAGCCAACTTTTAGCACTTCTTTGACCAGCCAGGCTTGTATCACAGGCCTAGGGATGGCTTTATCTCTCTTTACCACATAGAAGGTGAGTTGGAGGTGGGCGTCTCCCCCATTCCCCACCCCATTACAGTCTGTTACAAGGGAAAGGGGGAATCAATACTGTTAGACAAAACTAGCAGCATCAGTATGGGGGCATCCAGGTTGACCCAGGAGTTGTCTGCTGCATGGCTCACTCTTTGACAGAGCAGTTCCACCTCTTACAGTGTATCTTAAGCAGATGATTGGATGGATATGTAAAAAAAAAAAATTAAAAAAAATACTGTTCTTGGGAATTCCCGATGTGGCTCAGCGGTAAAAAACCATGAGGATACAGGTTTGATCCCTGGCCTCGATCGGTGAGTTAAGGATCCAACATTGCCGTGAGCTGTGGTGTAGTTCGCAGATGTGGCTTGGATCCCTCGTTGCTGTGGTTGTGGTGTAGGTCAGCCACTGCAGCTCCCATTCAACCCCTAGTCTGAGAACTTCCATATGCCATGGGTATGGCCCTAAAAAGACAAAAATATGTTCTTTTTAGTGAAAAACGAGAAAGTCTGTCAAAAGGGACCTATCTAAATTAATTATTCACATCCAAATAATAGCCAAGAAAAGGCTGGTCTACAAAAGGTATTTTAATCAATTTTAAGATGTCCAGAACATATTGTTCAATGGAAAAACAAGTTATAAAAATCATTTGTGGAGTGGATAAGCAATGAGATCCTGCTGTATAGCACAAGGAACTATATCTAGTCACTTGTGATGGAACATGATGGACAACAATGTGAGAAAAAGAAGGTGTATATATAAATATGAGTGTGTGTGTGTATGTGTGTGTGTGTGTGTGTGACTGGGTTACTTTGCTGTTCAGCAGAAATTGATAGAATATTGTAAATCAACTATATTATAAAATATGAAACTTTATTATAAAAAGAAAAAGAATCAACTAAAAATCATTTGTGGAAAGGTCATACTTTGGAAAAATTATTTATCTTTTTGAAAGGTAACATACATAAATAGATGCTTGAAATTTTAAAAGATATTAACAGTATTTATTGCTGATTGCTGGACTTGGGATAATTTCTATAAGTTTTTGACTTTCCTGAAATTTTACACAATCATGTCTCTTTTTGATTATCAGAAGTTATTCATTACAAGTGCAATTATTTGTTCTCTTCAAAGAAAACTATTATTTTCTAAGCTCATTAATTTAAGATTCTGGGCATGAAGGAATTCTCTTTCCCCCTTTGGCATCTATATATTCTCAAGGAGCACCTTGGCGAGCAGAGGCTGAGGGGGTTGCCTGAGGCTCCTTGTCCCTAATGTCCCCTCTCCTGTTCTGTCCTGGTCCTCTGGGGAAGCGTGGCTTTATGCCTTAACAGCATGTCAGCACAGCGTCTGCGCCCATGGTGTCTGGGGGGGGAGGGGCCCCAGTGCTGCAAATAATCCCTTGATTTACCCGGAGGTCTTTGGGTGCTGCCCATCTCATCTGAGTGTCTAGGACAGTAAATCTTTTCTAACCAGTGTCCCCCATCCTTATCTACCAAGTCTTGGCAGCAAAGCCTGCTAGAGCCATGGTGTCTCCTGCCTGAGCATATGTGCTTCCACTTGTCTGCCCCGAAAATAGCCTGAGGACTTGCGCACCAGTCTAAACATTGAGAGCTGCTCCCAATTTTACCATTTAATTGCTTTGTGAAGACAGTACTTTCTGCTTTCTTTTCTTCTGTCGCCCATACTAAATCATTTACCCAAAAGACAAAAGGACTTATTATGAATCATCAACAAAGCAGTGCTTTAAAGGCAGTAAGGCCTTTTTGAGTGGCTGTACTCACCTCTAATTGGGTACAATTCAAGATTTTGCCATTTTTCGTGTTATGTTTCATACAGGGTTGTTGAGGGAGATGTGCTAATTAATTCTGAAATAAAAAGCTGTACATTTAGGAGTTCCTGTCGTGGCGCAGTGGTTAACGAATCCGACTAGGAACCATGAGGTTGTGGTTTCGATCCCTGGCCTTGCTCAGTGGGTTAAGGATCGCGCATTGCCGTGAGCTCTGGCGTAGGTTGCAGACGCGGCTCGGATCCCGCGTTGCTGTGGCTCTGGTGTAGGCCGGTGGCTACAGCTCCGATTCAACCCCTAGCCTGGGAACCTCCATATGTCGCGGTAGCGGCCCAAGAAATAGCAACAACAACAACAACAACAACAACAAAAAGACAAAAGACAAAAAAAAAAAAAAGCTGTACATTCAAAGGGGTTTGTTTTGAGTCACAGCACCAGGCAAATTAGGCATGTTTTGGTTGCTGTCTCATCACTTTAGACCACATTCTTATTCGTACTTTCACTCACCTTGAATGGAGGAGAGATCACATTAGGAGTATATTTTCCAAATCAAGCTGTTTGGATAAACATAGTTTTGACAAAGGCAAGCCCTAGCATCAGCAGAGTGCATTCTCTACACTGCTGCCCGGATTGTTTCACTCTGTCACTAAGACACGTTCTTAGCAAGTTACTGCCCTGCTTAAAAACCTTTGATGAGTCTCCATTGCCTTTGGAGATTCATCAACTCCTTAGCCAGCATTTCAAGGCCTCCCCATTTAGCCTCTACCCATCTCTCCAGCTAAAAACTCTGATGATTCCTCAGGGATGCTGTTACCCAGCCTTCAAGGCCTGATCTCACCCTCTCTGTGAGACCTCCATGCCTCTTCCAGGCTAAAATCCCCCCCCCCCCCAATTTCCATCTCATATGCCCTTTTTATGGCCTTACCATACTGACTCAGTTTCACTCATTTTTATCAAAGTTTAATTGGCAAATTGTATATATTTAAAGTACACAACGTGATGTTTTGATATACATATACTTTGTGAAATGATTACACAGTCAAGCTAACATTCCCATCATCTCATGTAATTACCTTTTTTTTTTTTTGGAAGTTGTATGTGTGCTTTAAGTCTACTTTCTTGGCAAACTTCAAGTTTCAAATATAGTATTGTTGGAGTTCCCATTGTGGCTCAGCAGATTAAGAACTTGACTAGTATCCATGAGGATGCAAATTCTTTTATTTTTTTTTTCTTATATGGGCCGCACCCAGGGCATATGGAAGTTCCCAGGCTAGGGGTCAAATCAGGGCTACAGCTGCCAGCCTATGCCACAGCCACAGCAATGTAGGATCCAAGCCAAATTTGTGACCTACACTGTGGTGCTCATGGCAACCCTGGATCCTTAACCCACTGAGTGAGGCCAGGGATCCAAGCCAGGTTTGTTAACTGCTGAGCCGTGAAAGGAACTCTGAGGATGGGAATTCCATCCCTGGCCTCACTCAGTAGGTTAAGGATCTGGCATTGCTGCAAGCTGCAGTGTAGGTCTCTGATGCAGCTTGGATCCCACATTGCTGTGGCTGTGGCATAGGCTTCAGAGCAGCTCTGATTTGACTCCTAGTTTGGGAGCTTCCATATGCCTCAGGAATGGCCCTGAAAAAATAAAAAAAAAAGTATTATTAACTAAAGCAATTGCCAGTGGGAAATGGGAAGATGGTACAAAATTTCAGTTGTACAGTAGGACTACGTTTTGGGGATCTAGTAGACACCCTGGTGACTGATTCAATCTTTCTCCACTCAACCCTGTGCCCTCTGGACAAACCATTCCCAAGTCTGGCTAAGCATCAGAATCTCCTGGGGAGCTTGATAAAAATACAAAAATCCCTGAGCCCCAAACCAGATCAACAGAATTAGAATCTCTGGGAGTGAAGTTCAGAGACCCATAAATTTTAAAAAGTCTTCTAGGGAGATCCCTGATAGCTCAGCTGATTGAGGATCTGGTATCATCACTGCTGTGGAGAGGGTTTTATCCCTGGTCCTGGAACTTTTGCATGCCAGAGGCACAGCTAAAAAAAGAAAAAAAAGGAAAAGAAAAAAATTAAAAAAATAAATAAGATAAAATGAGGGAGTTCCCATCGTGGCTGGTTATGAACCTGACTGGTATCCATGAGGATGCAAATTCAATCCCTGGTCTTGCTCAGTGGGTTAAGGATCCAGCATTGCCGTGAGCTGTGGTGTCGGTGGAAGATACAGCTTAGATCTGGCATTGCTTCGGCTGTGGTGTAGGCTGGCAGCTACAGTTTTGATTCAACCCCTAGCCTGGGAACTCCCATATGCCACAGGCACAGCCCCAAAATAAAATAAAATAAAATAAAATAAAAAGTTTTCTAGGTGATTCTGACCAGCAAGCAGGATTGGTAACCATTGCCCCAGGAGAAGCTGTGCATTTTCCATGGACCCAGCCCAATGAGAACAAGGAATGGAACGAATCAGAAGAGTTGAAGCACATAGAAAACCTTCTTTAGAAGTTTTTACATATATGCATTTAATCTCAGCCACCTTGAGAAACAGATTATAGCAAGCCCAGTCCTATTACTATGATTGAGAAAATGACTGCTAAAGGGGTTAGGCCCTTGCCCAAGGTCCCCACTGGTAACAAAACCAGCTCTGGTGTCTTTTTAGGCTCATATTCTTTTTACTTAACCCACATCAATTAAATATTTGCAGAAATAAATTAATATCTATATTTTTAGAATCTCTGTGCCTTGTTCCCCCACATTCAATTAATCTGCAAGACTTATCAACTCTCTTTGCTCATCTCCTTTCTCTGCCATGTAGACATTGGAAACAGCCTTCTAATTCCTCTACCATCTCCTGCCATTTCGCCTCTAATCTGTTTTTCCCAACTGTAGCTAAGTAAACATTTAAACTTGCAAATCTATACCAAAGCCACTGCTTGTGATAACTATCACCACATATTATAAGCACTTCATTTTTACATAGATAAATAGGCCTGTTTTTACCGTTGTAGCTTTGAGGTTTTCAGACTTGATAATGGGTATTTATTTATTTTTATTTTGTCTTTTTAGGGCTGCACCCTTGGCCTATGGAGGTTCCCAGCCTAGGGGTCGAATTGGAGCTGTAGCTGCCAGCCTGCACCACGGCCACAGCAATGCTGGTTCCTTAACCCACACAGTGAGGCCAAAAATCAAACCCACATCCTCCTGGATGTTTGTCAGATTCATTTCCACTGAGCCACGACAGGAACACCCAAAATCGGTATTTAAGTGAGCCTTCCCTACCCTTTAGATTTGTAATACAAATGCAATCTAGGGGTTAAGTTTTACAATGAATAAAGAGTTTGTACATAGTGACATATGAGGGCAAACCTCAGAAAAATAGGCAATAGGTCTGAGTAAGCAGATGAGAAAATTAAACTGATTAACAAATGGAAAGAAACCCCCAAATCACTAATGGTCAAAGAGGCAAAGTGAAGTCAATCAGCACCCCTCAGATTAGAAAAAATTAAAAACATGGGAGTGCCCGTCGTGGGGCAGCAGAAAGGAATCCGACTAGGAGCAAGAGGTTGTGGGTTCGATCCCTGGCCTTGCTCAGTGGGTTAGCAATCCGGCATTGCTGTGAGCTGTGGTGTAGGTCACAGACATGGCTCAGATCTGGTGTTTCTGTGACTGTGGAGGAGGCTGGCAGGCAGCTGTAGCTCTGATTAGATTCCTAGCCTGGGATTATCCATATGCCAAGGGAGTGGCCCTAAAAAAAAAAAAGAGAGAGAGAGAGAGGAGTTCCCGTCCTGACGCAGTGGTTAACGAATCCGACTGGGAACCATGAGGTTTCGGGTTGGGTCCCTGCCCTTGCTCAGTGGGTTAACGATCCGGCGTTGCCATGAGCTGTGGTGTAGGTTACAGATGTGGCTCGGATCCCGCGTTGCTGTGGCTCTGGCGTAGGCCGGTGGCTACAGCTCCGATTGGACCCCTAGCCTGGGAACCTCCATATGCTGCGGGAGCGGCCCAAGAAATAGCTAAAAGACAAAAAGAAAGACAAAAGAAAACGTTAAAACCAGCCAAAACACATATATTACTCTTGTAAATTACTGGTTCACATGGGAGTTTTGCCAGCCTTTTGGGAAGTGTTCTAGTAGCATTTTTAAAGTAGGAATTGCAGTAGACTAGCAGCTGTAGCTCTGATCTGATCCCTTGACTGGGAACCTCCATATGCTGTGAGTGCAGCCCTAAAAAGCAAAACAAACAAATAAACAAACAAACAAAAATCCTAGATTTGATTTTGGAGTTCTCATAGTGGCTCAGTGGAAATGAATCAGACTAGCATTCACCAGGACACAGGTTCGATCCCTGGTTTCATTCAGTGAGTTAAAGATCCAGTGCTGCTGTGAGCTGTGGTGCAGTTTGCAGACACAGCTCTAATCTGGCATTGCTGTGGCTGTGGTGTAACCCAGCAGCTATAGCTCCAATTTGACCCCTAACCTGGGAACCTCCATATGCCACAGGTACAGCCCTAAAAAGACAATAAAAAAAAGAATAGGAATTGCAATACTGTTTGTTCTAATTTCCCATTTCCTCGGAAACAATTTAATTTCTAGATCAAAAACCTGGAAATCACATCTTTAAAAACAATTGTTGACTTTCTTTTGGAATATCCACATCATGGTTTAATATGATCCCATTAAAAATATGTGTTGGAGCCAAACTGAGCTTGAAGCATTTTTATCAGGAACAGTTGAGTGAGGAAAGCAGAGTGCCAAAAAAAAAAAAAAAAAAAGGATATGATCAGTCTGTGTAAGTGGTGTGTGTGTGTGTGTGTGTGTGTGTGTGTGTCTGCACATGACTATGTGAACACAGAGAAAACTACAGGACTCACACTAGGTTGGGGGTACAACTGTTGTTGATGGTTGAGAGTGCAGAAAAGAGGCAGGGAGTAAGCCAAGACAGCCAAGACAGGGATAAAAAGTTAATAAAAAACTTAAATAATCTGTATCAGCATGTATGATATTGAAACTGACAGCTCTTATGGCTTAAACCGAGTCAGAACCCAGTTAGGGTCTTGAACCCATGGTCTTTCACTCACAAGGTATCTGGACTTACTGAGGTTCAGGTTCTTTGTGCCTCAGTGCAGAAAGAACTCAGGGGGAGACAAAGTGATAGGCAAGGAATAGATTTATTAAGATAGGAGATGCAAGCTGGCAGGCACGGAAGCTCTGCCACGAGGATGTGGTGGGCTACAGTTTTTATCATCCAAGGAGAGAGGGGGTTGGAAAAAACCACCTCTTCCTTTCTGGGAGTACTAGCTCCTCCTTGTATCAGGTAAGATGTATATTCAAATCCTCAGAAGTGGGGTCCTCAAACTCTTGCCCTTGGTCTGAATATGAATGCAGGCCTTATCCCATCCCCCACCCAAGGACCTGAGGCAATTCTCAAGGCTCCACTAATGAAGCAAGCCTGCCTTGTGCTGATGGTTTTCTTGAGCAATTTATTAACTTACAGTGATCTCCCACTGTCCCCTAAATTTCCCTCTTTAAATATGGTCCTTTATCGGGACTTCTACAACTACCTGTGACTATTCCATCCCTATCAATGGTGCTTATTCCATTTAGCAGAAGGGTTGTCCTTGAATTCCTGTCCTTGGTCTGAACCCAAATGCAGCCTTCACCCTAAGCCCCACTCAATGACCCAAGGCATATCTTATGCCTCCATTAGTCAAGCAAGCTAGCTTCATTCTGATGGCTTTGTTGAGCAATTACCAATTTACAGTCATCCCTCAAAATTCCCTAGGTTTCCCTATCTGTGGTCCCTTATGGGGACTTCCACAGCTACTTGATGTAGAAGTCTTATTCCATCCCTACTGTTATGATCATATTTATGCACATATAAAATTATATGCACATAAGTATGTATATGCAAAATTTTACAGAATTAAACATGCAAATCTAATCAGTTCATTTCTCTACCTAACATCTGTCAGTGGTGAAACCAAGCAGGGCCCTGTGGGCTGCTGGGGACACCAGGCTTTCTGTGTCCCCCATTTCTTGTTTTAGGGAATATACTTCAGCCTTCTTGACCTTCCCTGAGTTCCAATGGGCAGGTTCAAACAGTTGCTAATCAGAGAAGGGAAGGGATGCAGAGACCCTTGGGGAGGAGCAGTCAAGAAACAAGATAAACAATAGTGTAGCTTTGGGGGCAGGGTCCTGATCCCTCCTCAAGGAATATAGATAACAATGTCTTTGAGCTCCTCTACAGAACTCAAGTCCCCAACACATGCAAGATGTTAGTGAAGCATTCTTTATTCCGGAGAGAGGACCACCAAACCACTGAACACCAGCTTTGAAAACAATGCAAGCTTGCCTCTACCCTGATCCGTATCTGTAGCCCTATCTTTATTTATTTATTTACTTATTTATTTTGTCTCTTTAGGGCTCCACGAGCAGCATATGGAGGTTCCCAGGCTAGGGCTCTAATTGGAGCTGTTGCTGCCAGCCTATGCCACAGCCACAGCAACGTGGGATCTGAGCCATGTCTGCGACCTATAACACAGCTCACAGCAATGCCGGATCCTTAACCCACTGAGCAAGGCCAGGCATCGAACCCAGAACCTCATGGTTCCTAGTTGGATGCGTTTCTGCTGCGCACAACGGGAACCCCTGTGGCCCCATTTTTCACTTCCCAAACTATAAGACCACCTTCCAATCTCTCCTAAGGGAGGCACAGTCTTTAAGGCATTAATCTGCTGTTAACCCTCCTTTGCCTGGCCAAGCAATAAAGCTGTTTTTTTCTCCTTCACCCAAAACTCTGTCTCTATGTTTCTATTTGGCACTGGTGAGCAGAGGCTGAGTCCTGGCAACAGTGGCTTCCTGAACCTCTGTGGATCAATGAAGAATCTTTAGCCTGGGCTCCAGAGACCCCCTGTTGCCCCTCCAACCTCCTATAAAACCGACTCTCTCTTCACTTTGTGTCAGAGACACGTTTCCCAGTTGTTCACTTCCCCCGACACCCAGCTCCCTCTACCTTGAAGCCTCTCTGCTCCTCTTCCGTTCTTCACACATGCTGTTCATTTTTTCCTGCATGACTTACTCATTTTTATAGGTCTCAGCTGAAACATCAGTTTCTCAGGGGGCTTTCCCTGCCCCTGAGACATGTCTAGGTATCCTGATATTTATTCCCATGCTTCCCTGTCTTTACAAACACTCTATTTCATTATTAATCTTTTTCCAAACGTTGTGCTGATTTTCCCAGCTATAATTTACTGCTGATTTGTTGTTTTTGAACTAGGTGAGAGCCTATAGCAAAGATCTGAACTGGATCTTCTAACCCTCTTGCCACCTTGTGACCCCCTCGGTCACAAGGATCCCTTTTCAGCTTTCCAGGGGTAGTGGTTTATGCCACTGCAGAGCATCTGTGAGTGCTGTGATGCCCTCCCCAGTATTGCCTGTGTCATTCTCTGGGCTCCTTGGCTGCCTAGGTCTTCCTGCTCTGCTCCTGTCTCCAGTGAGGGATACCTGGGCAGAGGGGCAGAGGAGCAGAGAAGCCCTAGTTCCTATGACTGATAGAATCCCTCCTCCTCTGTGACCATGATCATGCTCTGAGCCTGAGAGCAGATTACAGTGAAAGGGACTTATTTATTTATTTATTTATTTATTTGCTTTTTAAGGCCACACTCACGGCATATGCAAGTTCCCAGGTCAGGGGTTGAATCGGAGCTACAGCTGCTGGTCTATGTCATAGCCACAGCAACACCAGATCCTTAAATCACTGAGCAGGGCCAGGGATCAAACCCGCATCCTCATGGATACTAGTCAGGTTCTTAACCCACTGAACCACCATAGGAACTCCTGAAAGAGACTTCAAATTCCAGAATATGTCTCAGGGCAGCTGACACTTGGTCTAAGCATCAGAGAATTAACCAAGGCAGGTGTGAGGGAGTTAATGCAGGACACATAGAGCAGTGAGGACACGACAAACCAAGTTTATTAAGCATCATCTTACTTTCACTGCATGCTTCTGCTTGTTTATGAAAAATAAACCCAATTTATAGGAACAGAAAATAATTTAGTTCGGTTCATTTTCAAACCATGTTGTTAAGAAACTATTCTTTTCATAACAACAGCAGTAGTATTTCTACATTCACCAAATCGGGGGGTGGGGGGGGGAAGATTGTATGACTCTGTTTTTCCAGAAGACATAGGGAAGCCAGTTTCTCCACAAGGTCATTGCCCCTGGCAAGCTTGGATTAAACATTCAGATTTCAAAATGAGAAGAAAATGTGGAAATCAATTCTATTACATAGATCTTTGAACACTGGGAAGTGCTAATTCCAAGAGATTTTTATATTAGATAACCTGAGCTTCCTATTTCATTGGCGGTCATCCTATTCTCTGTGGCAGAGAGGATTGAGTTGGATAAGGACTCCCATTAGCACTGGGGGAGGTTTCACATGTAAATCCCCTCACAAATGGGAGAGCAAATAGAGAGTGTCCTGCTTAGTAAGTCAACATAACTTGGGTGCTAGTTTTTTCTCCTAGAAAAGTGCCCTCAGTGGCTTGTTATCTTTGAAGTAGAGGAGGCAGGTAATTTTCAGCCTACAGTGTTGGTCTGCTTTTCCTTCCCATCAGGATTGTCCAACATCCTCAGCCTTTTCTCCAGTCTCTGCTTCCACTCTTCTCGGAGCCTGAGGAGGGGAAACAATATAAAGCGTTAGTGCATTTGTTTCCTACCTCTGCTGGCCCAGTGAAGGTTTTTTTTTTCCTTCTGAAGACTATTTTTTTTTTTTTGTCTTTTTGCCTTTTCTAGGGCCACTTCCATGGCATATGGAGGTTCCCAGGCTAGGGGTCTAATCAGAGCTGTAGCCAACGGCCTACACCAGAGCCACAGCAAAGCGGGATGGGAGCTGCGCCTGCCACCTACACCACAGCGCATGGTGATGCCGGATCCTTAACCCACTGAGCAAGGCCAGGGATCGAACCCGCAACCTCATAGTTCCTAGTCAGATTCGTTAACAGCTGCGCCATGATGGGAACTCTTGAGGACTATTTTTAAGAGAAATACATGGATTTTACATATTAATGAAGAAAAAGTCAGTAGAAAAAAGAGCAGTCTACAAACATGTACTTTTCTCCAAAGTTTATTCCTTCCTAAGTTTATATGTGGAGTCAATGTAATACCAATCAATATTCCAGCACAACTATTTCCAAAGATATCGACAAGCTGATTCTAAATTTTATATAGAAAGACAAAAGAAATAGATTAGCCAAAACAATTTTAAAGTAGAAGAGAGTTGGATGACTCACACTACATGATTTTAAGACTTAATTATCAAGATAGTAATGGAAGAGAATAAAGAGTCTAGAAACATATCTGAGTCTGTTTCCATTTTGTAGGTAGGTTCATTTGTGCCATGTTTTAGATTTCACATATAAGCAATATCATATAGTATTTCTCTTTCTGACTTAAATTCACTTAGTTTGAGAATCTCTCGTTGCATCCATGCTGCTGCAAAGACAGAGAGAACAGACATGTCGTTGCCAAGGGGGAGAGGGAGGGAGTGGGATGGACTGGGAATTTGGGGTTAGTAGATGCAAACTGTTATATTTAGAATGGATAAGCAATGAGGTCCTATGGAATAGCACAGGGAACTATATCCACTATCCTGGGAGAGACCATGATGGAAGATAATTTGAGAAAAAGAATGTGTGACCCAGTCATATATATATATATATATAGTTGTTTTGGCTAATCTATTTCTTTTGTCTTTCTATATATATATGACTGGGTCACAATGCTGCACAGCAGAAATAGGCATTAACACTGTAAATCAACTATACTTTAATAAAAAAAAGAGTCTAGGAATAAGTATATACAAATATAGCCAAATGATTTTTTTTTTTTTTTTTTTTTTTTTTTTTTTTTGCTTTGTAGGGCTGCACCTGTGGCGTATGGAGGTCCCCAGGCTAGGGGTCAAATCATAGCTACAGCTGCCACACCATGCCACAGCTGCAGCAACACAGGATCCGAGCCATGTCTGCGACCTATACCACGGCTCACGGCAACGCCAGATCCTTTACCCAGTGAGTGAGGCTGAACCCTCAACCTCATGATTCCTAGTCAGATTCACTTCCACTGTGCCATGATGGGAACTCCTAGCCAATTGATTTTTGACAAGAGGCAAAGACAACTCAATGGAGGAAGTTTTTTTTTTTGGTAGTAAACTGTTTTGGAATATTATATATCCATATTTTAAAAATGGACTTTGAGCCATGCTCCACATCTTTTACAAAATTAACTAAAAATAGACCATAGACTAAATGTAAAATGTAAGACCAAGACTTCAAGAAAAAAGCCACGAAATAATGTCTTCATGACTTAGCAATAAGGAAAAAATTCTTATATACAATACAAAAAACATAATTCATGAAAGAAGAAAAATATGGAACTTTATCAAAAGTAAAACATTTGTTCTGTGAAAGACACTGTAAAAAGAATAAAAGACAAGCCACAAATAGGGAGAAAATACTTGCAAGTTACGTATCTGATAAGGTACATGTTTCCAGGATACAAAAATTTTCAAATTCAATGGTGTGAAAATGAACAATATAATGGGCAAAATATCTGAACAGACATTTTACTTAAGAAGTTACATGAGTGGCAAATAAACACATGAAGACACTCACCATAATTAAGAAATTTCCAATTAAAACCACTTGAGGAGTTCTTGTCGTGGCTCAACAGAAACGAATCTGACTGGGAACCGTGAGGTCTCGGGTTTGATCTCTGGCCTCAATCAGTGGGTTAAGGATCCAGTGTTGCCATGAGGTGTGGTGTAGGTCACAAATGTGGCTCTGATCTGGCATTGCTGTGGCTCTGGCGTAGACCCCTAGTCTGGGAATCTCCATATGCTTCAGGTGCGGCCCTCAAAAGACAAAAAGACAAAAAATAAAACCAAAAACCCCCCAAACCACTTGAGGTACCACTCACAGAATCACTAAAACAAAGAGACAAAAGCAAAACCGTCTCCCTGCATATCTCCCACCTCCCCATGGCCAAAACTAAAAATCCAACCCCCACCTGCCAAACCAAAAAATTTTCACAACAAATCCCAAACCAAGTGTTGGCCAGGATGCTAGGTAATTGGCACTATCTCACATTGCTGTTAAAATGAAAAATGATGCTGTCAGTTGGGAAAACAGTTTAGCAGTTTCTGATAGAGTAGCTGCTGTGTACCCCTTAGTGGGCAGCTCCCACACACATAGCTCTGTCGACTAAAAAAAATACACAGCCTCAAAGTTGAAGGTTAAGTTTTATTTGGAGCAAAATTAGGACTTAAGCCCAGGAGACAGCATCTCAGGTAGCCCTGAGAAACTGCTCCAAGGTGATGAGGGAGGAGCGAGGATATATAGGAGTTTTTGCAACAAAGGATGGGGAGCAGGAAAAAGAGGTGTGAGCTCCTGGGAAATCATTCCTTTGATACGCACCTCTGCTATCAGGGGCAGTATCCCGAGTTTTCACAGCTTGCAGGACTCACTGGCTCTCACTCTTGGAGGTGAATGCATTCACAGGTGACTGTGGCATTCTTTTATTGTTAACTACAGGGCAGGCTGAAATACCATCCCAGGAGGAAAAGCGGGGGGGGGGGGGGGGGGTAATCAGGATATGATAAAGGTGAGAGGGAGGTGCTTGCAGCACACACATTTTACAAGTTTGTTGCTGATCTCCTGAAGGTCACTACCAGTCACAAGGAGTGGACATCACCATGAAGGATTTTAGTGTTTTTCTAGATATGAGGAGACGCAAGAATTGGGCACATAAAATCTTCTAAAAACGCCTGACTATCGGAAGGCATGTTCTTCCAGTTTTCTCTCTCTGGGTCTCCACTCTGAGGCCCACTCAGAGGATGCTGCGGGTTTGTAGCTGCAGTGGCTCATGTTTTACTCCATGTGGAGGCTGATGGCCAGTGCCAAACTTCAGTTCACAGATCCATGCACACTTTGTTTAATAAGTAATGGGAGTGCCCATCGTGGCTCAGTGAAACGAACCTGACTAGGAACCACGAGGTTGTGGTTTGATCCCTGGCCTCAATCAGCGGGTTAAGGATCCCGTGTTGCTGTGACTGTGGTGTAGGCTGGCAGCAACAGCTCTGATTAGACCCCTAGCCTGGGAACCTCCTTATGCCACAGGTGTGGCCCTAAAGACAAAAAAGACCAAAAAAAAAAGTGATGATCTATTGAGCATATATGACCTTCCATTGAGATCCATCTAGTGGTAATTTTAATAATTACATTCCTTCATTATGATTATTAAGTAATCATCTTGTCATTTTATATGTAATCAACCCCAGCAACCTGGGGAATATCCAAGCTCACAAGCGTCCCTTGTTTATCTCTTAAAGGCTCTGTAACCAAACCTGCCTCCACATGACTTTTATCTTCTGGGATCTTTTAAAGCGCACTAATAAGGGTTGCTGTCTGTGTGTTTCATTGAAGTTTATCAGTGTTAATATAATGTGGATTTATCATTAATTAAAGGGGTAATAACTTTTCCTTGGTGTTGAAACTAAGCAGGGTCCTGTGGGCTCCTGGGCACACAAGGCTTTCTTTCTGTGGCCCCCATTTCTTGCTTTTAGGGAATAAACTTCAGCCTCCATGACCTTCCTGAGTTCCAAAGGGTAGGTTCAAACAGTTGCTAATCAGAGAAAGGAGGGGATGCAGAGACCCCCAGGGAAGAGGAGTCAAGAAACAATAGTGCAGCCTTGGGGCAGTGTCCTGGTTCCTCCTCTAGGAATACAGAATACACTATCTTTGAAGACAGACCTAAAGTCCCCAACAAGTGGAAGATGTTAATGAAGCATTCTTCATTCTGGAAAGTAGACCATCAGACCACTGAACACCAGCTTTGAAAACAATGCAAGCTTGCCTCTACCCTCATCCTTATCTGTGACCTATTTTTCACATGCCAAACTATAAAACCACCCCCTAGTCTCTCCTTAGAGGGGCGCAATCTTTGAGACATTAGCCTGCTGTGACCCTCCTTTGCCTGGCAAAGCCATAAAGCTATTTTTTCTCCTTCACATTTCTATTTGGCACCAGTGAGCAGAGGCTGAGTTCCAGCAACAAGTGAGCATGAAAATGTGTTGCCCAGAGATCCTGCTGTCCAGCTACCTGTTTTTGTAAACAGTTTTATCAGAATACAACCCTGCCCATTTGTTGACCTATTGTCTGTGACTGCTTTCACACAATGGCAAAACTGAGTAGTGGCAATGCACGGGATTCACAAATAGTTACTACTTTTTTGTTTGTTTTTGCTTTTGTCTTTTCTAGGGCTGCACCCGTGGCATATGGAGGTTCCCAGGCTAGGGGTCAAATCGCAGCTATAGCCGCTGGCCTATACCACAGCCACAGCAATGCCAGATCCAAGGCTTGTCTGCGACCTACACCACAGCTCAAGGCAATGCCAGATCCTTAACCCACTGAGCGAGGCCAGGGATTGAACCCTCATGGTTCCTAGTCCGATTCGTTTCTGCTGCACCATGACGGGAACTCTGAGAAAATCTTAATAATGCAGATTAAGCTTAGAAGTGTGCCCTGTCTTCTGAAACTATTATATTGAGAATCACACACACACACACACACACAGAAAAAGAAAGGAATTCTCTACCAGCTCTAGAAAACTATCATTCTTAACAATTTGACTTTGCTGAATTAGATAGTATTTAAGTAGTTATTCATTGTCTGATTTTGTCAAATCATGGCTAAATTGGTCAAATCATGGCTGAATTGTGACCATAAGTTGGCTACAGAGAAAAAAAGTTGGCAAAAACCAGTAGAAGGATGAAATTTTTAATAAAGAGCATTGTATGTTTCCTTATTTGGGAAGTGTGTTACACATCTTTATGCCAGTAAGATTTATAATAAACTTAGGTATGCATATATGTGTATATATTTTTTCCACAGAGAGCCTATTGTTAATAATGGTTACTAGCATATCGTAACGAGCTTCTCATTTTTCTCTCACAGGTGCTTCCCTCTGTGTCAAACTTGTCTGCTTTGATCTGCTTCTTGGAGGAGCCAAATTAACACATTTTGAATGATGAATTTATTCTAGGAAGAGAGTTGAGGAATTTGGAGTTTATGACAGACACAGTGATTCACTTTTTATAGTAGCTATTTCACTATTTATTGCTAGATGGTGAAGGATTCAAGGTTCTATCTACCCAAGTTTCGACTAAATCTTGTTTTATAAGTATTTAGACTGTTTCCTGACCTGAAATGGGTGTGGTCAATATCTTTCACCATTACGTTGTTTCCTTTTATCTTTGTGTTCTCAGTAAGCTGGTGAATATGCATATATATGGACATTTTATTTTGTAGTAAGCAAGACCAACACAAGAAAGATGGTTCTTAAAAATTGGACAGGGAGTTTCTATTATGGCTCAGTGGAAAGAAATCTGATTAGTATCTTTGAGGATGCAGGTTCAATCCATGGCCCCACTCAGTGTGTTAAGGATTTGGTGTTGCTATGAGCTGTGGTGTAAGCCTGCAGCTGCAGCTCTGATTAGACCCCTAGCCTGGGAACTTCCATATGCTGCATGTGTGGCCCTAAAAAGGAAGAAAAAAAAAAACTGGTAGAAGAGCAATAAAACTGGCATTGGGAGTTCCTGTTGTGGCTTAGTGGTTAACGACCCCAACTAGCATCCATGAGGACATGGGTTCTATCCCTCGCCTTGCTCAGTGGGTTAAGGATCTGGTGTTGCTGTGAGCTGTGGTGTAGGTCACAGACTTGGCACAGATCTTGAGTTGCTGTGGCTGTGGCATAGGCTGGTGGCTACAGCTCCTACTCAACCCCTAGCCTGTCTTCTTATGCTTCCAGGGTGGCCCTAAAAAAAAAAAGGCAAAACCCTCCCTGGCATTGAAGCTTGAAGAGAACATTTTTTTCCTCCCACAAAGCCTGGAAATATTGACCTCACTTTTCAAATAATTTGTTGTTCTAGATTCACTTGATTTGTCGAGGACTTGTAATTAATATCTAGGAACACAGATTCTGCTTGAAAAGTATGAGATTTGACTAAAAAGTGGCATTTTTTTTAAAGCACCATAAACCAGAATCACAATGTCCTTACTGGGAACCAGGGAAGATCTACTGGGCACATAGTTGGTTTTTTCTATCATGTGCTTGACAGACACTAAATATCTGTATCAGCTTGGGTCCTCCAAGAAGCAGATTTGGAGGAATCACCCATGAAAAATAAAGTGACAGAGGTGAGGAGGGAACAGAAGTAGTTAGGGATAGCCTTCAGACTAGCATGCTGGTCTAATCCTTGTGAAAGGGGAGAGAGAAGGAAGGAATGATTGGGCAGGAAAAACTCCAAACTACAGCACAGTTCAAAGAAAGCCTGGGTTGGGCTAATGAGGTGCCTGATAAAAGTTGCCCACCAGAGGAGCCCTGTCAGGCAAGAGTTTCCCAGGACTAGTGAGCCCCTGCCATACTCAGCATTGACTAGAAGAAGCTGGGGGTAAATGTGGCCTCATGGCAAATCCAGAAAGGCAGCAGGTAGAGCTCTTGGTCAACTCTACTCTCAATAGCAAGTTATCTTGAAGGCACTCTGAGTCTACCTCAGTATGTAAAGAAGAGGAGTAAGGAGTTCCCATTGTGGTTCAGTGGTTACGAATCAATTAGCATCCATGAGGATGCAGGTTTGATCCCTGACCTCAGTCAGAGGGTTAAGGATCTGGCATTGCCTTGAGCTGTAGTATAGGTCACAGATGCAGCTAGGTTCCCACATTGCTGTGGCTGTGGCTGTGGCCAGCAGCTGTAGCTCTGATTAGACCCCTAGACTCTGGGAACTTCCATATACCATGTGCATGACCCTAAAAAACAAAAAACAAAGAGTGGTAAAATAAGAATCCTTGTCATCAAGGCATGAATATTTTAATGAGTCCTGGATCTCCCACTTCGGATTTCAGCACTATAATAATAACCATTGCTTTTTTTTTTTTTTTTTTTTGCCTTTTAGGGCTTCACCCATGGCACATGCAAGTTCCCAGGCTAGGGGTCTAATCTGAGCTACAACTGCTGGCCTACACCACAGCCACAGCAACTTGGGATCAGAGCCCTGTCTGCAACCTACACCACAGCTCACCAAAACCTAGGTCCTTAACGCACTAAGCGGGGCTAGGGATCAAACCTTCATCCTCACTGACAGTAGTCATATTGTTTCTGCTATGCCACAACGGAAACTCCATAACCTCTGCACTTTGAATATGAAAAGTCAGATGATGCTTTTGCTGACCCTAATCCTGTGTAGTAATGAACATGACGTTACAGTTGGTTGTCTTTGGTGGGGAGACGTGGGCCTGATCCTAGTTCCCTTTGACCTGCAGATCACTAGCTGGTCTGGTCACAGGCCAGCTTCCGGTCACTGATCTGAACAACTCAGTTCACAAGCCACACACCTCACCCAATAAGTCTGAATGGAAAAAAACAAAAACAAAAAACAAACCTAAAACTTTTCACACTGGATATTTTTGGTAGACTCAATTATTTTTTTTCTGTCTTTTTAGGGTTGTACCTGTAGCATAAGGCAGCTCCCAGGCTAGGGGTCAAATCAGAGTTGCAGCTGCCGGCCTATACCATAGTCACAGCAATGTCATATCTGAGCTGCCTCTGCGACCTACACCGAAGCTCATGGCAATGCTGGATGGATCTTTAACCCACTGAGTGAGGCCAGGGACTGAACCTGCATCCTCATGGATACTAGTCAGGTTCATTAGAGCTGAGCCACAATGGAAACTCCTACATTTTTTTTTTTTTGTAGGCTCAATCTTATAAAAAGTTTGAAATGATGATTTCATCTGTTTAGGAGATAATGAGTTGGATTTGTTTTTTGTCTTTGTCTTTTTAGGGCCTCACCTGTGGCATATGGAGGTTCCCAGGCTAGGGGTCTAATCAGAGCTACAGATTATGGCCTATGCCAGAGCCACAGCAATGCCAGATCCAAGCCGCATCTGTGACCTACACCATAGCTCATGGCAATGCTGGATCCTTGACCCACTGAGTGAGGCCAGGGATCGAACCTGCAACCTTATGGTTCCTAATTGGATTCATTTCCTCTGTGCCATTTTGGGAACTCCATGAGTTGGATATTTTGTTACCACTGCTGAAAGCATCCTGATGGACATAATTGATAAGCAGGAATCAAAGCAGAGGAAGGTAAATGATCTTGGGGTGAAGCCTAATAAACCCCTCTCCCCACTCAAGTCCACCAAAGTTAATGCATACTTGACACTGTGAGCTGTGCTAAGTTCTGAAGCAGTATGTTGAAGATATATTTCTTGCATTAAAACTTTTTTTTTCATATAAGCATTGTACAGCCTGGTTATCTAGATTTAGGTGTTCATATAATTTATCATCTAAATTGAGATACTTTTGAAAATAAAAGGGAGCACAATCCATAATGATAACAAAATGATATATATTTACCTAGACTGTCCCAACAAACTAAGAGCTTTGCTCATTGTATCTATAGTACACTTGATTTCTCTCAAATTGGCTCAATCAGTTATTTGCAAAGAGTTTTCAACTTTTCCAGAGGAACATGCCTGCTGTGCTGTTTTTGTTATAGTGAGAGTTACTAAAATGTTTCCAGTTCTGAGGCCACCCACTTTGACTTGTGATCTTGCCTCCAGGGCCTCTTCTACACACATTAAATCCATTAAATAAATGGATTCTCCACAGCTCTGGCTACACTCCTCAGTCAGTGAAACAGCAGGCATGTGCTGATGAGCATGTCCATAGTAAAACACCTGTTTCCACTCCATCCAGCTTTGGCATAAGCCCATACTGCTTAGCCTTGCTGAGGAACATAAGATATTATTGGCTCTGTTCTACTATTGGCAAATGCGTTGGTGAAAATTTTTGAAGTTTTGGTCTTCTCTTATTCATTTAGAACATGTTTTGCTTGTCAAGTGGGTGGAATTTGCCTTTTATCAATGGAAGGTAAACTAAAAAAGGGTGTCAGGAAGTTCCCCTCATGGCGCAGCAGAAACGAATCTGACTAGGAACCATGAGGTTGCAGGTTCGATCCCTGGCCTCGCTCAGTGGGTTAAGGATCCAGCGTGGCCAGGGGCTGTGGTGTAGGTCGTAGATGTGTCTTGGATCTGGCATTGCTGTGGCTGTGGTATAGGCCGGTGGCTGTAGCTCTGATTAGACCCCTAGCCTGGGAACCTCCATATGCCACAGGTGCGGACCTAAAAAGACAAAACACACACACACACACAAAAAGGGGTGTCAGGGTTATATGTGTATTTCATGGGATGCATTTATATATGTGCAGTTTAGAAAGCCATCGCCCAGAAAACTGAAATAGGAACCCAAGCATTTGTGCCATTCATTGGTCTACAAGTGTATGCTGGAAGATAATTATTCTAGTTAGACAGCATTTCAAACTCTATGCTTAGAAAAGCAGTATTTGGAGTTCCCGTCATGGTGCAGCAGAAATGCATCTGACTAGGAACCATGAGGTTGCAGGTTTGATCCCTGGCCTCGCTCAGTGGGTTAATGATCTGGTGTTGCTGTGAAGCTGTGGTGTAGGTCACAGACCTGGCTTGGATCTGGCATTGTTGTGTCTGTGGTGTAGGCCAGCAGCAACAGCTCTGATTTGACCCCTAGCCTGGGAACCTCCATATGCCACGGGTGCAGCCCTAAAAAGGACAAAAGACCAAAAAAAAAAAAAAAAAAAAAAAAAGAGAGAGAGAGAGTAGTATTTAAGGAAATATTCTGACATTCTGGTTTGGGTTTGAAAACATTCATATCTTTTTTGGGCAACTTGGTTCTTGTGGGTGTGTTTTTGTTTTGCCTTGTTTAGTAAGAGTAATTAAAAACCACTATTTTGTTACTCATTGTTTACCAAATTAGGAAGGCTTTTTGAGTTTTATATTCCTAGTTGATAAGGGCAACAGCTCTGGTAAGTGAGGCTTGAGAACAGAGGAGACCCTGGGAAGTTGCCTTTACTCCCCTGCTGATCTTCCTCTTCTCTGAGCAATGCAATGGTTCTATTCAGGTCTTTAACCATCATTTGGGGGAGATGAAGATGAGCACATTTTGAAGATTCTCTTGGCTTTGGAAGGAAGAGAAAAATTCCTCCAAACTCTGAAGGGAGTCTTTTCAGAGGCACATGAGAGCCTGGAGAATTATTGCATTTGTTCTATGGGCCAATTGCAATTGGTTGCTTTTCTTTTTTTTTTTTTTTTTGTCTTTTTGCTATTTCTTGGGCCGCTTCCACGGCATATGGAGGTTCCCAGGCTAGGGGTCCAATCGGAACTGTAGCCACCGGCCTAAGCCAGAGCCACAGCAACGTGGGATCCGAGCCGCGTCTGCAACCTACACCACAGCTCACAGCAACGCCGGATCGTTAACCCACTGAGCAAGGGCAGGGACCGAACCCGCAACCTCTTGGTTCCTAGTTGGATTCGTTAACCACTGTGCCACGACGGGAACTCCTGGTTGCTTTTCTTTTACTAACTTCATATATATATATATTTGTCTTTTCTAGGGCCACTTCCATGGCATATGGAGGTTCCCAGACTAGGGGTCTAATCAGAGATATAGCCGCTGGCCTACATCAGAGCCACAGCAATTCTGGATCTGAGTAGCATCGGCGACTTACATCACAGCTCATGGAAATGCTGGATCCTTAACCCATTGAGTGAGGCCAGGGAGAGAACCTGCAACCTCATGGTTCCTAGTCAGATTTGTTAACTGCTGAGCCACGATAGGAACTCCTAAGTATTTATTTATTTTTTATTTTTGTTTTTTGTCTTTTTAGGGCCGCATGCTCGGCATATGGAGGTTGCCAGGCTAGGGGTCTAATTGGAGCTGTTGCTGCTGGCCTATGCTAGAGCCACAGCAACCCCTGATCTGAGCTGCATCTGTGACCTACACCACAGCTCATGGCAATGCTGGATCCTTAACCCACTGAGAGAGGCAAGGGATCCAAACCACAACCTCATAGTTCCTAGTCAGATTCATTTCCACTGCACCAAGATGGGAACTCCTCTTTTCCTAATTATAAAATGGCACAGTATCATTGCAGAAACTGGAAAAAATAGGAGAGCACATACATACAAAGTTTGCCATTTCACTAGTCAAAAATAATCCTCTTACTATCTTAGCATATTTTCTTCTAATATTTTCCTTGTACTTATAGATAAAGTGTAGATATGTATTTTTTAAAAAATCACATCATATTTGCAAATTTTGCTCTTAATCTTACACCCCAGGGCTTCTGGAAAGGACGACCCAATACAGGGGTCATGCAGGGATCTGGCTCCCAGTAGGCTTGTAGGCCAAGGACTGGGGAAGGAAGATGATAGGGACCACACTACTTACTCTTCTCGCTCCCCTGGCCTCTCCAGCACTGGGTGTTCTAACATGTGACCCTTCTGGCATCTAGAAAAATCTGGTTTTGCTTGCTGGACAACCAAGAATGTAACTGGAGGAGTTCCTCTTGTGGCTCAGTGGTTAACGAATCCGACTAGGAACCATGAGGTTGCGGGTTCAATCCATGCCCTTGCTCAGTGGGTTAAGGATCTGGCATTGCCGTGAGCTGTGGTGTAGGTTGCAGACACGGCTTGGATCCCGAGTTGCTGTGGCTGTGGTGTAGGCCGGTGGCTACAGCTCTGATTAGACCCCTAGCCTGGGAACCTCCATATGCTTCGGGAGTGGCCCTAGAAATGGCAAAAAGACAAAAAAAAAAAGAATGTAACTGGAATGATGGCAGAGCTCTTCTTTGGGTATACCAAGAGCCTATTTTCCCTTAGGGGCTGAGGAAAGATTTTTAGAAGTTAATTTCAATTCAACACATGCGAATTACAAGTTTTTAGCTCAGCACACTCAGTAACATGGAGGCACATGCCTTTGCTGTCCAGTAGAACATACAGATGTCACTCCTCTTGTGAGTGGGTGTCTTAGCAAACAGACAGCCTGGCTGGGCTGTTCCCATTGTAGGGACAGAGAATCCAGACAGTCCCTGAAAAGTTGAGCTGGTCCATCTGCTCCAAGGCAACTACAAGTGTAAGGACAGGTGCTGGCCCTTTTAGTCAGAGTGATGTGACACACGTCTTCTCACATAAGTAAATGTTCCCTTCTTGGCAGACTCCTTTGGCCAGAACAAGTTCAACTGCCAATGAGAAGAACCCACATTATCCTTCCCCCGAGGATCTTAATATGCATCATCTCAGATGTGGAGTATTTTACACTTATAAGTATCTGTTGACTTAACCCTGAAATTTGGTATAACCTCATGTGCTGGGGATTGTAGCAGAGGCAGGGTAAGAAAGAGATTTTTTTCAGATCACTAAGACATAAATAACAAAAACTTATTTTTGTTTATACACTAAAAACCTCATTCAGATCCATAAATCATTGATTCTCAATCAGGGGCAAATTTGCCATCCATGTTTGGAAATATCAGGAGATGTTTTTGGTTGTCACAGTGGGGGAGTCCTACCAGCATCCCAACATTTTAAGGGAAGTGCTACTAAAATATCTTACAAAGCATAAGACAACCACCCCACTAACAAAGATTTGTAAAGTCATAAATATCAATAGTGCTGAGGTTGATAAACCCTGGTATACTATGGTAGATGGTGGCAAAAATAAATGAGTAGATGAATTATGTCTTTAGTTTTCTATATTTTATGATATACTGACACCTTAAAAAGCTTTCTTGGAGTTCTCACTGTGCTGAAGTGGGTTAAGAATCCAAACGCAGTGGCTTGGCTCAGGTAGCTGCAGAGATGAGGATTTGATCCCCGGCCCAGCACAGTTGGCAAAAAGATCTGGCATTGCTGAAGCTGTGGTATAGGTTGCAGCTCTGGCTTGGATTCAATACTGGCCCAGGAATTTCCATATGCCATGGGTGCAGCCATGAAAAAATAAAATAAAATAAAAATAAATAAGCTTTCTGGCCACAGAAAGACTGCCCTTCCCTTTCTTCTGTGTGTTAACCAATCCTAAGTCTGTGGCCCCAACCACCTCCTTATCTAACTCTTAGACATAAAGTCATATTTCCCCTGTCCTATATCATTCCAGGGCCAGGCCACGTACCAGATCATCCTTAAATCCTCAAACTATTGGGAATTATTCAAGCTAGCCAACCTTAAGCTGTTTACTCTGCCCTGCCTTGACTTTTCCTCAGAAATCCCAATAAAGGCTCTGGCATAGCCGTTTCCTTTGTTTCTGTCTACTGCCATCTGTCAAAAACCTGGTGCTTCCCCTGTGGCCCTGCATGGCATGCAGGGATGCGCTTTCTGAAGGTTGTGAGTATAATAAATGTCTTCCTTCTAAGCCTCATTCTCCTTTTGTCTTGTGGCTACACTGATTTGACCATACCATCTCCAAAATTTGTATTCTTAGGACAGTGGGTAATGAAAATAAGTTAGTTTCCCCCATCTCTACATCTGGTATATTTCTGGGGAAATCTACCTCTAAAAAGAGCAGAGAAACAATCCACATACTTTCCCAGGGCACTCCTTCCCTGTCAATCTTCTTCCAGTTCCCGGTAACAAGTCTGTTTTCTAATTTCTTTCTCCCAGAAGCTTTTGAGCTCATGGCAAGTTTCACAGCAGAAGACTTCTCGACGGATATATTGATTGTTCATCCTCTAAAAATAAAAGAAAAATCAAATTCCAAGTACTTCAAACAAAGCCACTCTAATTTTGAAGTTATGAAAGATGAGTTTGAATCCATACACTGCCAATTACACTTTTTGTGCCTGTAGACAATTTACACAGTCACTATGATTTTGTTTCTCAGTTGAAAATGGGGATAATAAAGGTTAATGCCAGAAAATATCGTGAAAATTTTAGAAATGAACAAAATACAAAAGATATCTAATAATGCTTCCAGTTTATCTGATTCTACAAGTGCCTGCCTTTTTCATTGTCTTCGAGCTATTTTTTTCAACTCTGTTAAGTTATAGAAAAAATATAGCAATATGAATTATTTTTGAACAGAGACTCAAATATATTTTGTTCAGTGGAATGCAATTGATATCCCTGTGAATATCAACCAATATTCACCTTCTTAAAAATTCATTTCAGAATTTTTTTGATGACCACCCCCACAGCATATGAAATTTCCAGGGCCAGAGATTAAATCTGAGCTGCAGCTGCAACTTACACTGGATCCTTAAGCCCACCGCGCCAGGCAGGAAATCCTCATTTCAGTATTCTTGACTATGTGTTTTTCTGAATTCTCCTTGAATCAGTTGTAATATCTTACTAGTTTTTTCATTAAATATAATAAGTTAACTATTTGACACAAATTTATTTTATATCAGTATGAGAGTCATAATTTTAACTTAAAAATTATCAAAAAAAAAAAAACCCTTTAACAGGAGTCCCCATTGTGGCTCAGTGGTTAACGAACTTGATCAGTAACCATGAGGTTGTGGGTTTGATCCCTGGCCTCACTCAGTGGGTTAAGGATCCAGTGTTGCCATGAGCTCTGATGTAGGTCTCAGCTGTGGCTTGGATCCTGTGTTGTTGTGGCTGTGGTGTAGGCCGGCAGCTATAGCTCCAATTAGACCCCTAGTCTGGGAACCTCCATGTGCCATGGGTACAACCCTAAAAAGACAAAAAAACAAAACAAAACAAAAAATCCTTTAACAGTTACATCACAGCTCTTTCTCTGTGTGTGTGTGTGTGTTTGCGTGTAGAACAAGGTGGTATATTTATTTATTTATTTATTTTTTGGGTCTTTTTACCATTTCTTGGGCTGCTCCCGTGGCATATGGAGGTTCCCAGGCTAGGGATCTAATCAGAGCTGTAGCCGCCTGTCTACACCAGAGCCAGAGCAATGCGGGATCTGAGTCGAGTCTGCAACCTACAACCACAGCTCACAGCAATGCGGGATCTTTAACCCACTGACCAAGGCCAGGGATTGAACCCTCAACCTCATGGTTCCTTGTCGGATTCATTAACCACTGTGCCACAATGGGAACTCCAAGGTGATGTATTTAAAGCTCTAAATACAAACTTGGCATGGGAAACAACAGGCTCCCAATAAATGTTATGCTCTTTCCAGCCTTCCTCAAAAATTAACGACATCTATCATTTATTGAGCATATAATATGTAATAGGCATTTCTTACACACTGTCCAATTTGATCCTCACTACAATTCTGTGTGATGGGTGATTCTGAATTCATTGTTCAGATGAGGAAATTAAGAGACAGAATTTGCTTATAGCCTCATAGCTGAACATGAAAGAGCAGGAATTTGGATGTAGGCCTGTCCATCCTCAAAGTGGATGCCCTCTACTCTACCAGTCCTCATCACTGTATCTGCAATTGGCCATATCCAGAGCAAGATTGTGTGGCATGTGTGTATATGTCCCATGAAAATACACATGTTTAATACTAAAAAGCATTTACTTTTTACCTAAGCACTGCCCATTTTCCAGAACTTAATAGATGCAAAGGACTGCAAAACAGAGCCTTCTCTGCCTACAGTTGACCACCTGCTCAGGCAAGAGCTTTGGCTCTGGCTGGAGAGTGGAAAGGACCTGGATCTTGCCTCCCTTGCTACAGAGTCCCAGTGATCCCATGCAAGTGGGATTGCCCAGAGCAGCCCAGGGGAGTAGGGGTGAGAGAAGCTCAGAAAAGCTTTCAGGGAATAAATAACACATCTGTGATTTTATATTTGTAATACAGAAGAGTAATTGTATATTATAGAACTATATAGAACATATAATTTATAATATAGAATTGTTTATAATCCAGAATAGTATAGAATATTTTATTTATATTATTATAATATTATAATAGACTCTGATTCTTGTACTAAAGAAGTGGCAAGAAATTCCCACTTGGAGGGATGTATAAATGTCCCTAAGTAGGAAGAACCTTAGTTTTCTTTTTATTATTATTATCATTAATGTATAGTTGATTTACAATGTTCAATCAAGTTCTATTGTACAGCAATATGATCCAATCACACACATTTCCATGTGCTATACAGTAGGGTCCCATTACACATCCATTCCAAATATAACAGTTTGCATCCAAAAAAACCCTCAAAATTGGAGTTCCCATCATGGCTCAGTGGTTAACGAATCTGACTAGGAACCATGAGGTTGTGGGTTCTACCCTGGCCTTGCTCAGTGGGTTAAGACCTGGCATTGCTGTAAGCTGTGGTGTAGGTCGCAGACGCAGCTTTGATGCCCATTGCTGTGGCTGTGGCATGGGCCAGTGGCTACAGCTCCAATTAGACCCCTTGCCTGGGAACATCCATATGCTGCAGGTGTGGCCCTAAAAAAGACAAAAAAAAAAAAACCAAAACCCCAAAACCTCAAAATGCCCATCCATCCCACTCCCTCCCCTTTCCCCAGTGGGAACCCCAAGTCTGCTCTCCTTGGCCATGATCTGTTTCTGGTTTTGTTTTTGTTTTTTGGATAGGATCATCAGCTCCATATTTTAGATTCCACAAATAAGTGACATCATATGGTATTTGTCTTTTTCTTTCTGGCTTACTTTACTTAGTATGAGAGCCTCTAATTACATCCCTGTTGCTGGAAATGACATTAGTTTGTCTTTTTTATGGCTGAGTAACATTTCATTGTATATATGTACCACATCTTCTTAATCCATTCATCTGTTGATGGATATTTAGGTTGTTTCCATGTGCTGGCTATTTTGAATAGTGCTGCTATGAACATAGGGGTGCACGCATCTTTTTCAATGAAAATTTTGTCTGGATATATGCCCAGCAGTGGAATTGCTGGATCATATGGTAGTTCTATATTTGGTTTCCTGAGATACCTCCATCTGTTTTCCATAGTGGTTGTACCAATTTACACTCCCACCAACAGTGAAGGAGGGTACCTTTTCCTCCATATTTTTCTCCAGAATTTGTTATTTCTTGACTTGTTAATGATGGCCATTCTGAGTGGTGTGAGGTGACACCTCATTGTAGTTTTGACTTGCATTTCTCTAATAATTAGTGATACTGAGCATTTTTTCTTATGCTTGTTGGCCATCCATATGTCTTTGGAAAAATGTCTATTTAGATCTTCTGCTTATTTTTTACTTGGGTTGTTTGTCCTTTTGTTTTTGAGTTGCATGAGTTGTTTGTACATTTTGGAGATTAAGCCCTTTGCTGTTGGATTGTTGGCAGAGTTTTTTCTCCCATTTTTTTTTTTGTTGTATTTTTGTTTTTTTAATGGTTTCCTTTGCTGTGTAAAAGCTTTTGAGTTTGATTAGGTCTCAATGGTTTGTGTCTTTATCATAATTATTCTAGGAGGTGGATCAAATAAGAAGTTGCTGTGATTTATGTCAAAGAGCATTCTGCCTATGTTTTCATCTAGGAGTTTTATAGTATCTGGCCTTATATTTAATCCATTTTGAGTTTATTTTTGTAATGGTGTTAGTGTTCTACTTTCATTCTTTTAAATGTAGCTTTCCAGTTTTCCCAGCACATTTTATTGGAGAGATTATCTTTCCTCCATTGTATGTTCTGTCCTCCTTTGTCATAGATTAATTGACCATAGGTACCTAGGTTTATTTCTGGGCTTTCCATCCAGTTCCATTGGTCTCTATATTTCTGTTTTTGTGCCAGTACCATATTGTTTTGATGACTGTAGCTTTGTAGCATTGTCTGAAGTCAGGAAGCTTGATTCCTCCATTTTGCTTTTCTTTTTCAATATTGCTTTGGCTGTTCACTCTTGTGTTTCCATACAAATTTTGAAGTATTCTGTTCTAGTTCTGTGAATAATCTCTTTGGTAATTTGATAGGGATTCCACTGAATCTGTAGATTGCCTTGGGTAGTATAATCATTTTGACAATATTGATTCTTTCAATCCAAAGCATATTATAGCTTTCCACCTGTTTGTGTCATCTTTGATTTCTTTCATCAACATTTTATAGTTTTCAGAGAATAGGTCTTTTGTCTCTTTAGGTAAGTTTCTTCCTAGGTATTCTTTTTGATGAAATTATAAATGGGATGGTTTCTCTGATTTCTCTTTCTGTTCTTTCATTATTAGTATATAGAAATGCAATTGATTTCTGTGTATTAAATATGTAGCCTGCAACTTTGCCAAATTCATTGATGAGTTCTAATAGTTTTCTGGTGCTGTCTTTTTTTTTTTTTTTTTTTTTTTTTGATGGGCAAGAAATAGATTTATTGAGATAGGATGCTTGTGAGAGATGCAAGTGGGCAGGCATGGAAGCTCTGCCTCTGGTGTTATCTTTAGGGGTTTCTAGGTATAGCATCCTGTCGTCTGCAAATAGTGATAGTTTTACTTTTTCTTTTCCAATTTGGATTCTTTTTATTTCTTTTTCTTCTCTGATTACCACGGCTAGGACTTCCAAAACTACGTTGAATAACGGTGGTGAAAGTGGACATCCTTGTCTTGTTTCTGATTAGCAGATTTGAGTATTCTGTAAAGATTTTTTTTTTTCCCTAGGAACTCATTCTTTTATTTTATTATTTTTTTCCCACTCCTTCTCTTTTTCCTCCTAGGCCAATATTCTAGTTATCTGATAATTTCTGTAGCCATAACTGACTTGGGCAAAACTGTGCCAGGATAATGTCAAGGGCACTGTGCCCTGGAGTTTCTCCAGGCTCTCTCTGATCCCCACCTACATTCTGAAGAGTGGAGCAGAGTCCATCCTGCAGCCTAATGGGAGCACATGCTTTATCTTCTGAGGGCATACATCCCATTTATTTTCCATCCTTGGATAATGGATTCAGTACACAGATTGCTAATAAATTCCTACTCACTTGATATTGAAAGAGTTGTCAATAAAAGCATAGATCAGTTTTTTAAAGAATATATCAGATTCAAAATTTTCATTCATAAAACTAGAGTATGGGATGAGTGCAATTAGGTTTCCTGTGGATTTAATTCAAGTTGCAGGAGGAGTTCCCATCATGGCTCAGCAGAAATGAATCTATTATCCATGAGGAAACAGGTTCAGTCCTTGGCCTCACTCAGTGGATTAAGGATCTGGCATTGCCTTGAGCTGTGGTGTAGGTCACAGATGTGGCTCAGATCCCATGTTGCTATGGATGTGGTGTAGCCCAGTGGCTACAGCTCTGATTTGACCCCTAGCCTGAGAACTTCCATCTGTGGCTCTAAAAAGACACACTCACACATGAATTCAAGTTGTGGAAAACTGAGGCCTCTCAGTTTCCTGATGTGACCTCCACCTGTGTAAATGCTAGAAAAGAAAATAGCACTAGCTTTGAATGGGGAGGAAGATGTTAATGCAGATTTGCAATTTAGGTGGACAAAAGGTAATGCAAGACTGATTTTCACATTCTTTTAATGGAAAATGTTCTTAAAAATTCAGGAGTTCCCATCGTGGCTCAATGGTTAACCAATCCGACTAGGAACCATGAGGTTGCGGGTTTGATCCCTGGCCTAGCCCAGTGGGTTAAGGATCCGGCATTGCCATGAGCTGTATTGTAGGTTGCAGAATCAGCTTGGATCTGGCGTTGCTGTGGCTCTGGTGTAGGCCGGCGGCTACAGCTCCAATTAGACCCTTAGCCTGAGAATCTCCATATGCCGTGGGTGCAGCCATAGAAAAGACAAAAAGACAAAAAAAATAAATAAAAAAAAAATTCAAAGCTCATATTAGGTATCCAGTATTCAGAGAAAGTATAGTTTGGTCAAATAGGAACTCACTAAATTTTTTTCTTGAAATTTAGAATTAATACTTTATTCTAAAAAGATTTTCATTAAAAAAAAAAAAAGAGGCCTATTCAGGAATGCAGACTGCTCACATCATCCCATCATTTCACCTTCATTTTATTTGGAAAAAAAATGTGGTTTAGATATGAAAGGAGGATTTATTCTAAGACGGCATAGTTGTGTAATTGTGAATTAGGTTAAGAGAAACAGCTGAAAGCAGAGTGGTGTCTACACACCCAAGGAATGAATTAAATCAGAGTAAGTCCAAAGGAAATCAGGCAGAAGGCTTTGAAGAATCTGAAGCATGGTGGCTCTGTTTCCTGTTCTCTTTGAGTAAGGAAGCATTTTGGGGGCTTCAGGAGAGGTTGAACTTGGATGCTCTCAGGGGCAAGCAAAGTGCTGTTCACTCATGAAGGAGTGAAGCTACTGGACCTGAGCAACAGGAAGCAGGGGGCAGGGAGCAATGAGCACACATTTTGCTTCAAGACATTACATTGAAGGACAGGAACACTGTGATTACCAAAAAAAAAAAAAAAAAAAAAAAAAAAAAAAGAGGGTTTTTGGTTATATGCAGTCCAATGGCTCCCTAGTTCCTCTTAAGTGGTGCTTTCTCTATCTACAGCTTTAGCCTGTGTCTTTCTTCCTTAGTGTAGGATTTAAGGCTTCTTCAAGGAGATAAAACTCAAAAAGCCTCCAGCTGAGATAAGAATTACCAGGCCCTTAGCATCCCTCCTGTCTCAGTGTAATGGGTACAATGATCCAAAGGATCTCCCTACCCCAGCAACTTAGCCTACTCCTTCCTGCCCCCGATAGGAAAGGTATGTGGCCCATGCCTTACCCAACCCCTATAGGGGTAATATACACCCCCAACCAACCAGCAAGTGTATCCAAAGACCCCATCCTTCCCCAACCAATCAGCAGGTCAATAGGTGCATGGTGAGACCTCTCCTCTCTCTCCTTTGTCTCCAGGCTATAAAACAGACATGACCATGCATCTCCCTGATTATCAAGAAGTCAGCCCACTGTGTTAACAGTGTCTCTTGCCTCAATAAACTTGTCTTTTCTATACCTTGCTTTGAATCCAGAAAATTCTTTTTCCATCCACATGCAGACACCATTACACATAGCTTTTCTCAAAAAACCTCCTCCCCAGGCTTTCCCTGCAGGGCATCCTGAACTATTTCACTTTCTCCCTGCCTCCCTCTTCCTACCAGTCTCCTTGAGCAGCCACTTTCCTGCCTCCAAACCTGAGGGTGAAAATACCATCTTCACTGGCCAGACTGGCTCTTGCTCTCATCCTAGCAGCAACTGGGATTGAAACTTTACACCAAGCCTCACCTCATCCACCAGAGGACTGCAGACACAACCGCCTGCCAAATACTACTTTGGTTCCCGCCTCACTCATCAGGCCTATAAGCTCTGCTCTGACATCCACGATGGCCAGGGCGCTAAGAGGGAGGACAGAGGACAGTTGTCACTATTGTGACTTTGGGCAATAAGCTTTTGAGTGCTCTGAGCCCCAGTTTGCTTATCCATGAAGTGGAGCTTAAATGTGGCAAGAGAGAGGAAATCACCTAGTACTGCCAATGTATTGGCATTACTCAGTGTATGTGATTATAAGATCTGACCATGAGGGTTACAAATATAGCATCCTAGATGATGTAAAGGTGAAACATCACCAAGAGCTTTTGTTAAAGTGTTCTCTGTACACTTTTTCCCCAAATTTTCATCACTAACACAATACATGCTTGCCCTCAGGGAGCTCAGAGTCTTATCCCTGATAAGAGGTCAACAATGTTAACTGAATTTGAACCATCTCCTAAAGAAGCTCTCATTGTCTTTATACACAGTATTAAATGCTGTATATTCAGAACATATTAAGGTTTATTTGTCTGTGTTGCTGAGCTATCAGAAATAGAATACCTTAGATTTTATCAGTTGGACTCTGTACAGAGAACACTTTAGCAAAAGGTCTTGGTGATGTTTCACTCTTATATCACTTAAGATGTTACATTTGGGGATCCTTGTGGTCAGGTACTTTTTTTTTTTTTTTTTTTTTTTTAGAGCTGCACCTGTGGCATATGGAGGTTCCCAGGCTAGGGGTTGAATCAGAGATGTAGCCATTAGCCTACATCATAACCACAGCAAAGCCAGATTCAAGCCATGTCTGTGACCTACACCACAGCTCATGGCAATGCCAGATCCTTAACCCACTGAACAAGGCCAGGGATCAAACCTGTGTCCTCATGGTTACTAGTCAGATTCATTTCTGCTGAGTCATGATGGGAACTCCCTTGTGGTCAGATCTTATAATCACATACATTGAATGATGCCCAATTTGTTTAAAAAATGATTGTTTTACCAAAGGTGACAGTTGACACTCTGCTAAAGATTCGACTCAATCTCATGTTATTTCATAATCTAATTGCTTGTTTTCCTGGAAACTTCTGGAAAACTTGAATTTCAGCATTTAGGATCATGACCACTTATAAGAACTTCTCTAAGAGGAAATGCATTTTGATTTAGATGAGCTATGCTACTCCACCTCCTTTTTCACTTGTTTTATGTCTGTAGCCTCATATACTGTGCTCACTGTGAGCAGTGTGTTGGTAGCTGGTATTGTCCCCTTTGTAGCTTCAAGAAACAGAATTGACAGTCATTTTAACAAACATCAAGATGAATCAAAGAACAGAAAATAAAAGTTGTCATTTTCCTTAGGGGTACTGACATAAAACCTAAGCACTGGCAGTTACTTTTGCTGCATCTTCACATGGTCCAGGCAGAGAAACTCATTAACTATGTATGTGATGCTGGATAAGGATGAAAAGGCATTACTTTCCTAATTGTTCTCTGAGTGGGGTCAGGAAGAAGGGAAAGCCACTGTGATTTCCTGTGGGATGAATCAGTGATGCTTTTATAGTCATAGGAATAAGAATTGCTAAGGAATGTCCAGATACATAAACCCATCAGGTACCTGAAACCTCCTTAGTCATTCTTAAAGGTCTTTGAGATTAAGATCCTATTTTTCACTGAGGACATTTTCAAACTCAGGTGTCTCCATTATGTTCTTGTGAAATTGATTTTTTTTAAGAAATCCAAGTTTAGGTCTTTACACTCCATGCTTCTAAATTTCAATTTGCTATTTTTATCCCATGGTATATGCAGATTAGAAGGGAATAGACTTCTCAGATAAATCTACCCATTTTCTTTTTCTTTCTTTCTTTTTTTTTTTTTTGGTGTCTTTTTGGCATTTCTTGGGCCGCTCTCACAGCACATGGAGGTTCCCAAGCTAGGGGTCGAATCGGAGCTGTAGCCGCTGGCCCACGCCAGAGCCACAGCAAAGTGGGATCCGAGCCGAGTCTGCAAACTGCACCACAGCTCACGGCAACGTGGGATACTTAACCCACTGAACAAAGGCAGGGATCGAACCTCCCACCTCATGGTTCCTAGTTGGATTCATTAACCACTGTGCCACGATGGGAACTCCAGCATTTTCTTTCAATGTCTTTTTGGTTCTCTGTAATCCTGAGTTTTTTTTTTTTTTTTTTTTTTTTTTTTTTTTTTTTTGGCCATACCCATAGCACACAGAAGTTTCTGGGCCAGGGATCCACCCCAAGACATGGCAGCAACCTGAGAAGCTGCAGTGACAATGCTGGATCCTCAACCTGCTGACACAAGAAAACTCCAGTCACAAGAGTCTTTAAGAATATAGGCTAATTTCTTTTTGTTCACTCTTAGATAGGTGTGTTTTCTTCCACCCTCAATGGGTCAAAATTCAGGAACAACAGTTTTATTTATTTATTTATTTGGGGGTGAAGGAGAAAAAGATAGATTTATTGCTTGTCCAGGCAAAGGAGGCCACAGCAGGTTAATGCCTTAAAGACTGTGCCCTCCTCGGGAGAAATTGGGAGGTGGTTTTATAATTTTGGAGTGAAACGTAGGGCCATTAATAAGGATCAGCATAGATAAAAGCTTGCATTATTTTTCAAAGCTGCTGTTAAGTGGTCCCAGCATTGGTTCTGATGATCCTTCTTTTGAAATGAAGAATACTTCATCAACTGCTTCCTTCTGTTGAGGGTTTCAGTTCTGTGGAAGGGCTTAAATATATTGTTATATATATTCCTTGAGGAGGAATCAAGACCCTGCCCCAAGGCTGCACTATTTATTGTCTCTTGACTGTTCCTTCCTGGTCTCTGCATCCCCTCCCTTCCCTGATCAGTAACTGTTTGAACCTGCTTTTTGGATCTCAGAGAAAGTCATGGAGGCTGAAACCCATTCCCCTAAAACAAGAAATGGGGGTCACAGAAAACTTGTGTGCCCAGGAGCCCCACAGGGTCCTGCTTGGTTTCATATCCACCCCCCCCCCCACATTGGTACTTCTCAATCTTGAGGAGAACAGATGTTAGACAAGAGAATGTTCATTTTGGATAGAGAGGTTAATCATAAACTCAGCAGAGGTACTCAGTTTTAGGGGAACTTGGTTTTAAACCTGAAACCAAGCAGGGCCCTGCAGGCTCCTGGGCACACAAGCCTTTCTGCATCCCCCATTTCTTGTTTTAGAGAATACACTTCAGCCTCCATGACCTTCCCTGGGTTCCAAAGGGCAGGTTCAAACAGTTGCTCATCAGGGAAGGGAGGGGATACAGAGACCCCAGGGAGGAGCAGTCAAGAAACAATAGTGCAGCCTTGGGGGCAGGGTCCTGGTCCCTCCTCAAAGAATATCTTTGAAGCTCTTCTGCAGAACTAAACCCCCCAACACATGGAAGATGTTAATGAAGCATTCCTTATTCTGGGAAGAAGACCACCAGACCACTGAACACCAGCTTTGAAAACAATGCAAGCTTGCCTCTATCCTGATCCTTATCTGTGGCCCTGTTTTTCACTCCTCAAACTATAAAACCACCTCCCCATCTCTCCTTAGGGTGGCACAGTCTTTGAGGCATTAGCCTGCTGTGACCCTCCTTTGCCTGGCAAAGCAATAAAGCTATTATTTCTCCTTCACCCAAAACTCTGTTTCCACATTTCTATTTGGCACCAGTGAGCAGAGGTTGAATTACGGCAACAAATCCCCATTTCTGTTTTATCTTTCTCCAAGTCTTTCAGGGAATGGGGTGATGTCTGCTCTGGCTACTTCCTGCTGAGATGGGGCACAGTCCTGCCTCAATTTGGGGAATACAGGAACAGCAAATTTAAGTAACTATCATGGCCATAACTTCACACAAATAATTTTCCCATAATTAACACTTAGGAATCTCTTGTAATTCCCAACCTTTAAAAACATGTACTGGAGTTCCCACTGTGGTGCAACAGGATGTATGGGATTTCTGTAGTGCCAGAACACAGGTTTGATCATCGGCCTAGAACAGTGGGTTAAATGATCTGGTGTTGCCACAACTGCAGCAAAAGTTGCAACTGAACCTTAGATCTGATTCCTGGCCTGGGAGATCCATATGCTATGGGGTGGCAAAAAAAAAAAAAAAAAAAAAAAAAGATTGAGAGAGAGTGAGCCAGAGTGAGCGAGAGAGAAATATATATCATGTTTACTACATTTATTTTTTTGTTTGCCCAATGTTGAAAAAAATATGGATACAGAGAGATAATTCTCCTCTTTAAGATAAATAATAGGGTAAAGTGCATTGGTATTGGCAACTGGTGTTAAACTCTGAGATGACAAAAAGGAGTAGAAATGAAGTTCAAGTATGAAGTGAGCTCTTGTCCCCACTAAGGGGCCAGAGAAAACCTGCTGCCATGCCTTCACCTACTAGCTGATGGGCTGCTAGTCTGTGATCTCTGGATTATTTTTATGCTCTCTATTGAGTATTTACGGAATACTTTCATTCTCCAAAATGCTTTGTATCTTGAATTCATTTCTCACAACACTATTCTTATGTACATTAGACAGAGGAGGTGCAAAGAGAAAAGCCATGGCCCCAGATCACCTCATCTATGGTGATGCAGCTGGAATTCAAACTCTACCCAGCTCCAAAGCCTGTGCTCATCCCTCTCACACTACCTGGTCAGCCCATCAAACAGATGGAAGCTCATGGGAAATGCAAGAAACATAGGCCCTGGTTCAATCGGTTCTGAGTGATATGCAAACCATCAAGTCTTTATCAAGGCAGAACTGGATTAATTTTGTCCAAGGTTATTTTATGCTTATTCCATGAAGACAAACTTCCCTTCTTCTCAAATATCTCTGTGAGAGGTACCCACTCTTATCAGTTTTCTGTGCACCAAGATAGGAACTAAAACACACAACCACACAAACTAAAGGCACTCTCCCCCACCCCACGTAATTGTTGATCCCATAATCTGGAAATTCTGCCATTACAAGTGTCAGGGGACACAGCTATCACTTATTCTCCTCTAAGGTGGCCCTTCTCACTCATAGTGAAAATGATGTTCCAGCAGCAGATGCTAAGATGACTACAACTAACCTTGGCTCAGAAATATTTTGATGGGTTTCTCCTCCCATCCCAGACAGAGAGTAATGTAAGTTTTCTTCCCTTCGCCTCCTTTGCAGATGAAGTTGGAGCATTATGTGAAAGCACTTGTCCTCAGTTTAGCACTTTGTTGGAAAACATTTTCTCTTTAACATTTCCTCCAAAATTCAGACAGGCAATTTGAATTTAATTATTGAGCTCCTCTCCCTAATTTTCCCTCCAATTAATGTCCTTCAAAGCCACTTCAGCTTTTTCCCCACTGCATGGTATGTGTCTTAATAAATCTCTTGGTAAAAGTCTTAATAAAAGGCGCAGGTGAAAGAAAAGACTGCTTGGGGCAGTATAGGTCAATTTTGAAATAGCTGACATTTTTAAGTAAAACAAGACTAATAAGGAGTTCCTGCCATGGCACAGTGGAAACAATCTGACTAGGAACCATGAGGTTGTGGGTTTGATCCCTGGCCTCACTCAGGGGGTTAAGGATCTGGCATTGCCATAAGCTGTGGTGTAGATCACAGATGTGGCTCAGATCTGGCATTGCTGTGGCTGTGGTGAAGGCTGGCGGCTACAGCTCTGATTAGACCCCTAGTCTGGAAACTTCCATATGTCACAGGTGCAGCCCTGAAAAAGGACAAAACGACAAAAAAAAAAAAAAAAGAAGACTAATAAGGAAAAAATTTTTATATTGAATGTGTCCGTTATAACTCAGCCCTGCTCTTTCCTCTGGGGTTTATCTGAATTAATTGGAACAACACCAAGGTGTGAAGGAAAGACACCAACAGTTATTGGCAAGTAACTAGCAATTAAGTAAAGAAGTGGCCTTGAGTCTGAGGCAGGTGGTAGATGGGCCCCTGGGTGAGAACAGGTGGGACCTAGGCTGAGTAAAACAGGCCTAGCTTCTCTCTGACACCTCAAAGGAGAAAGTTAATTGCAAGATCTGAGCTCTGCTGGAGTAGAAAGATTAGATGACCCCTTCAATCACTCCTGGGGTCAAGGAGAGCTCCCCAATTACACATGCACTATAAGATTCCTAGGGGTTAAAGTGGGAGGGGGCACCAGGCCATAACAAGTCCTAATACCATCCTGTCACCCTTTACTATGGAATCTATTTTTGCCCAAAGATGTATACACATATCAGGGAGGGTCCTGTGTCCAGTCAGATGTGAGAAATGAAACAAGATAATTGGACAAAGGTAAACAAAGTCCCAGAAGAACTGTGGTATAGAAGTGATTTAAATCACCTCTCCGGTGCACTCCTCACTCAGGGGGACACCTGTACCCACACTCATCTTTGCTTCTGACTTAAATAAATAAACTACTATTCTGTGTGCTCTCCCACATGTCGTACTGTGACTCTGACAGGTATAAACTTTATACCTGTTTTCACAGTCTTTGCCTCCTTTAAAGAGTCTTTCTTTCAACAGGGGGCAAAAATCAGGGCATTTCTGCAGTTAGCCCCAGTTTAATCTAGTGGCTAGTAGTTAGGGTTCTTGGTTTTCAACCAGGCTGCCCAGGTTCAATTCCTGAGCAGAAAATTAAGATCTCGCTCCAAGCTATCACTCACTGTCATTTCTCCAAGATCAAGTCCCTGTGACCTTGGGAAATGTATAACCAACATTTTTAAAGCTTATGTTTCACACACACACACACACAAAAGATGGTCTGAGAACTAAATGAGATTAGTATCCAAAACACATAACATAATATCTGGTCCATGGGAAAACACTCATTATTCTCATCTATATTAAAATTAGTGACCTGCATCAAGTACAGTACCAATGTTATCTCATTTAATTCTCAGAACACTGTGGTAGGTTTTTATTATTTCCATATTTGTGGATGAGAAAGTGAGTTTGAGAGGTTAAGTGACTTACAACCAGTCCCAGAGTTAACAAGGGAGAAAGCCAGGAATTTGGCCCAGGCCTGTAGATGTCATGGTCTCTGGGCTGTTCACTCACTGGGTGTCAGTATCACCCAGAAGTAACAGCAAGAAAGAATCATGCTTTGCATTTGCTAATGAGATCTTGAAAATTATCTATTTCAGCATATCAATAGCTCTGGGAACTAGGTGTTAATATTTTACATTGCCATACAGAAAGCCAGGCTTAGAAGTTTTAAATTTCAGGTTAAATCACAGAACGAGTAAATGCAGGTGCTGAACTCTGAACTTAGGCTGTTTCCAAAGGTCCTCACATCACCTCCCTCAGTTTGAACCACTTTCCCCACTAAAGGGGAATGTTCCCCTGTCCTAGAAAAAATAAAGACCCATTACTATCTGTAATCAGAGAATATAATTATTCTCTGCAAGGTCATTGGTTGAACTCCTCCAGGTCCAACTGATGCATTATCCTAATAAGGGCCCTCCCAGAACAAAGGGAAGGCAACGTGCACAACCAGCATCTGTGTACGCATTCAAAACTTTGTGGCAATATGACATAATCAGTATCCATGTGAAACTTTGCAGCATAGACCATCCAACCAGAATTTACAGAATGTATGTTATCTCATAAGGGGGACAAAGGGACCAAAGTGTAAAAGAAAAATAACAGAGGGTATATAAGACAGTGCCCTGCTGTGTTCAGGCTCAGCCTTTGGGAATGAATCCACTGAGCCAGTGCTGGCATGAATAAATGATGCTTCCTGGCAAAAAGCCTCAGTGTCCCATTCTTTGTATGAGAATCCTGCAACACTAAGAGGCCCTGTGCCTCTGTAGGGTTGAACTGGGAGCCTTGGCAACTAGATTAGAAATAATCTTGTAACATTTCAAGGGTCTTGCAAGATGGTGGGAGAGTAAGAGGACGTGCTCACCCTCTCCCACAAACACATTAAAAAAAAAAAAACACATCTACATGTAAAATGATTCACACAGAATATCAACTGAATGCTGGCAGAAGAACTTAAACTTCCAAAAAGGGCAAGAAACTCTTGACAGAACTGCATAGGACAAAAGAAAAAAGAGAGAGAGAGAAAGAAAAGGAATCAGGATGGGTCTAACTGTCCCGTGAGGGATTGTGACAGAAAGGGAACCTACACCCTGGGAAGCCACCTAACCAACAGAAAGATCAGCTGAGTTGGATAGAACTCCAAGAAGCTGAAAAAAGCACAGCAGCAGCTCTGAGATCCAAAAAGCAGAGTGAGAGACTCACAGACCATCTGAACCACTGACACAGACACCACAGACTGAGACACTTAGGCTCCAGAGGTCAGTCCCGGGGAGTGGGCTGGGGTTGGTCGTGTGGAGACAACCTAAGAGACTAGGGAGCAGTGTGCTGCTGGCAGGGGGAGTGGTATTCTAAGGGATGGGGAGTGGAAAGCCAAGGCAGAGGGAACCTGGGAGAAGGTCCAGACCTGCAGGAGAGGCAAGGCGCCACTGTTGGGAAGGGGAGAGGAGGAGGGGCAGGCCACCATAGAAAACTCCTTGGGCCCCAGTATGCACGCTTGCCCACCAGATCGCAGAGAGCTGAGCACTCCTTCCTGGCACCTGCACCCCGCCTGCATGGATCTGGCCCTGCTGACACCCTTGTGTGCTCCTGGCACCCATGCCCAGCCTGCACAGATCCAGTCCCACCTTCACAGAGCCAGCCCTGCCCATACCCTGGACTGTACAAAATTACAGTTTGACTTCCCCAAATTCACAGAAAAAGAAAAACACAAGCACAATGAAGAAGCTCAGAAACCATTCCCAGTTAAAGCAACAGGAGAATTGACCTAAAGCAATCAAAAATGAAACAAACCTCTGCAGTCTGACAGACTTTGAGTTCAAAAGGGAAATAGTGAAAATACTGAAGGAATTAAGAGAGGATATGAACAGTAATGCAGATTCCCTCAGAAAAGAGCTAGAAAATATAAGGAGAAGCCAAGATAAACTAGAAAATTCATTTGCAGTGATACAAACTAAGCTAAAGGCAATAAAGACTAGAATGAACAATGCTGAGGAAGGAATGAGTGATACAGAAGACGGAATAATGGAAATCACCCAAACAGGACAGCAGAGAGAAAACCAAATGAAAAAACATGAAAGCAATATAAGAGACCTATGGGATAATATAAAGCGGGCTGATCTATGCATAATAAGAATTCCAGAAGGAGAAGAAAAAGGAAAGGGGATTGAAAATATATTTGATGAAATTATGGCTGAAAACTTTCCAAATCTAAAGGATACTGATATCAAGATACAGGAAGCACAGAGGGCCCCAAATAAGTGGAACCCAAACAGGCACACACCAAGACATATTATAATAAAAATGGTAAAAGTTAAAGATAAAGAGAGGATTCTAAAGGAAGCAAGAGAAAGATAAAGTGTTAATTATAAAGGAACCCCCATAAGGCTATCAGCTGATTTCTCTACAGAAACACTACAGGCCAGGAGGGAGTGGAAAGATATATTTAAAGTGCTGAAAAGAAAAAATCTGCAGCCTAGAATACTCCATCCAGCAAGAATATCATTTAAAATAGAAGGGGAAATAAAGAATTCCTCCAACAAACAAAAGCTAAAAGAGTACAGCAATACAAAACCCATTCTAAAAGAAATACTTAAAGGGCTTCTCTAAATTAAAAAAAAAAAAAAAAGAGGAAGAACTAGGATGGTGGAAACCACAATTGGAAAACAATCACTTAAATAAGCCAGCATACAGATCCAAACATGAAGATGTTAATTAAAAAAAAAAAGACATAAAAATCATACAATGTGGGAAGGGAAGTAAGAAAAATAGGTTCTTTTTCTTTATCTTAATGATGTGTTTGAACCTATATGACTATCAGGCTAAAGTAAGCAGATATAAGAAAATGTTAACATACTTAAAAAAAGGGCAACCACAAATCAAAGCCAAACATTACATTCACAAAAACTGAAAAGGAAAATACTCAAGTATAAAATAAATGGAAACCATCCAACCAAGAAAATGAAGAAAAAAGAAACATAGAGTCAACTGGAAAACAAGGCTTAAAATGGCAATAAATACATATCTATCAATAATCACCTTAAATGTCAATGGAATGAATATTCCAATCAAAAGACACAGAGTGGTTGATTGGATAAAAAAGCAAAAACCTTCAATCTGCTGCCTATAAGATATTCACCTTAGGGCAAAAGATACATATAGATTGAAAGTGAGGGGATGCGAAAAGATATTTCATGCCAACGGACAAGAAAGGAAAGCAGGAGTAGCAATACTCATGTCAGACAAAATAGACTTTAAAATGAAGGCCATAGAGAAAGACAACGAAGGACACTATTTAATGGTTAAAGGATCCATTCAAGAAGAGGATATTACAATCATCAATATATATGCCCCTAATATAGGAGCACCCAGATATCTACAGGAAATATTAACAGACATGAAGGGAGAAATTGATGGGAATACAATCATAGTAGGAGATTTTAACACCCCACTCACATCAATGGACAGATCCTATAGACAGAAAATCAATAAAGCAACAGAGATCCTAAAGAAAACAATAGAAAAGTTAGACTTAATTGACATTTTCAGGACATTGAATCCAAAAAGATCAGAATATACATTCTTCTCAAGTGCACATGGAACATTCTCAAGAATTGATCACATATTAGGGCACAAAGCTAACCTCAACCAATTTAAGAGTATAGAAATTATTTCAAGTATCTTCTCTGACCACAATGGCATGAAACTAGAAATCAACCACAGGGAAAGAAATGAGGACAAAACGTATTACATGGAGACTAAACAACATGTTACTAAAAAACCAATGGGTCAATAAGGAAATCAAGAAGGAAAAAAAATACTTCAAGACAAATGATAATGAAGACACAACCACTCAAAATCTATGGGATGCCACAAAAGCAGTACTCAGGGGGAAGTTCACAGCAATACAGGCCTTCCTCAAAAAAGAAGAAAAATCTCAAAGTGACAACTTAACCCACTACCTAAATGAATTAGAGAAAGAAGAAGAACAACAACAACAAAAAAAGCTAAAGTCAGCTGAAGGAAGGGAATTATAAAGATCAAAGAGGAAATCAATAAAATAAAGATTCAAAAAACAATAGACAAAATCAATCAAATCGAGAGATGGTTCTTTGAAAAGGTAAACGAAATTGACAAACCTCTGGCTAGACTCACCAAGAATATGAGAGAAAAAAACCCAAATAAACGAAATAAGAAATTAAAAAGGAGAAATCACAACAGATACTGTTGAAATACAAAAAACCATGCAAGGATACTATGAACAATTATATGCCAACAAATTTGACAATCTGGAAGAAATGGACAACTTTCTAGAGTCTTAGAACCTGCCAAAACTGAATCAAGAAGAAACAGACCAATTGAACAGACCAATCACTAGAAATGAAATTGAATATGTCATAAAAACACTCCCTACAAATAAAAATGCAGGACTAGATGGCTTCACAGGTGAATTCTACCAAACATATAGAGGAACTTATACCCATCCTCCTTAAACTTTTCCAAAAGGTTGAAGAAGGAACACTCCCAAAGACGTTCTATGATGCCACCATCACCTTAATTCCAAAATTAGACAAAGATACCACCAAAAAAGAAAACTATTGACCAATATCTTTGATGAATATAGACGCAAAAATTCTCAACAAAATTTTAGCCAATCAAATCCAACAACACATTGGAAAGATCGTACACCACAACCAGGTAGGATTCATCCCAGGTACACAAGGATGGTTCAACATACGCAAATCAATCAACGTCATGCACCACATTAACAAAAGAAAAGTCAAAAATCACATGATCATCTCAATAGATGCAGAAAAAACATTTGACAAAGTCTAACATCCATTCATGATCAAAGCGCTCGCCAAAGTGGGTATAGAGGGAACATTCCTGAACATAATCAAAGCCATTTATGACAAACCCACAGGAAATATAATACTCAATGGAGAAAAGCTGAAAGCCTTCCCCCTAAAATCTGGAACAAGACAGGGATGCCCACTCTCACCATTGTTATTCAACATAGTATTAGAAGTCCTAGCCACAGCAATCAGACAAACAAAAGAAATAAAAGGCATCCAAATAGGAAGAGAAGTGGTAAAAAGTCACTGTATGCAGATGACATGATACTATATATAGAAAATCCTAAGGACTCAACCCAAAAACTACTTGAACTGATCAAGAAATTCAACAAGTAGCAGGATATAAGATTAACATTCAGAAATCAGTTGCATTTCTGTATACTAGCAATGAAACATTAGAAAAGGAATATAATAACACAATACATTTCAAAATTGCACCCCCAAAAATCAAATACCTGGGGACACACCTGACCAAAGAGGTAAAGGATTTATATGCTGAGAACTATAAAACATTAATCAAGGAAATTAAAGAAGATGTAAAGAAATTCCAATTGGAAAAATCATATTGTAAAAATGGCCACATTACCCAAAGCAATCTACAGATTCAATGCAATCCCTATCCAATTACCCATGACATTTTTCACAGAACTAGAACAAACAATCCAAAAACTTATATGGAATCACAAGAAACCAGAATTGTCAAAGCAATTCTGAGGAACAAAAACCAAGCATGAGGCATCTCTCTCCCAGACTTCAGGCAATATTACAAAGCCACAGTCATCAAGACAGTGTGGTACTGGTACCAAAATAGACATACAGACCAATGGAAGAGAACAGAGAACGCAAAAATAAACCCAGCCACCTATGGTCAATTTATCTTTGACAAAGGAGGCAAGAACATAAAATGAGAAAAAAAGGCAGCCTTTTTTTTTTGGTCTTTTTGCTATTTCTTGGGCCATTCCTGCAGCATATGGAGGTTCTAAGGCTAGGGGTCGAATTGGAGCTGTAGCTGCTGGCCTACACCAGAGCCACAGCAACTCGGGACCTGAGCCGCGTCTGCAACCTACACCACAGCTCACGGCAACGCCAGATGGTTAACCCACTGAGCAAGGGCAGGGACAGAACCCGCAACCTCATGGTTCCCAGTCGGATTCATTAACCACTGCGCCATGATGGAAACTCCAAAAAATGCAGTCTTTTTAGCAAGTATTGCTGGGAAACCTGGACAGCTGCATGCAAATCAATGAAACTATAACATACCCTCACACCATGCATGAAAACAAACTCAAAATGGCTTAAAGACTTAAATATAAGACAAGACACCATCAAACTCCTGGAAGAGAGCATAGGCAAAACATTCTCTGACATCAACCTCATGAATATTTTCTCAGGTCAGAGTCTCCCGAAGCAACAGAAATAAAAGCAAAAATAAACCATAAATCAAACTGACAAGCTTTTGCACAGCAAAGGAAACCAAAAAGCAAACAAAAAGACAACTTACAGAATGGGAAAAAATAGTTTCAAATGATGCAACTGACAAGGGCTTAATCTTTAGAATATATAAGCAACTTATACAACTCAACGGCAAAAAAGCCAACAACCCAATTGAACAATGGGAAAAATACCTGAATAGACCTTTTTCCAAGGAAGATGTACAGATGGCCAACAAGCACATGAAAAAAAATGCTCAACATCACTGATTATTAGAGAAATACAAATCAAAACTACCGTGAGATACCACTCACACCAGTCAGAAGGGCCATCATTAATAAGTCCACAAATAGCAAGTGCTGGAGGACGCATGGAGAAAAGGGAACCCTTCTGCACCGTTGGTGGGAATGTAAGCTGGTACAACCACCGTGGAGAACAGTATGGAGGTACCTTAGAAAACTATACATAGAACTACCTATGACCCAACAACCCCACTCTTGGGCATACATCCAGACAAAATTTCCCTTAAAAGAGACACGTGCACCCACATGTTCACTGCAGCACTATTCACAACAGCCAAGACATGGAAACAACACAAATGTCCATCGACAGATGATTGGATTAGGAAGAAGTGTTATATTATATATACACAATGGAATACTACTCAGCCATAAAAAGAACAAAATAATGCCATCTGCAGCAACATGGTTGGAACAGAGACTCTCATACTGAGTGAAGTAAGTCAGAAAGAGAAAGACAAATACCACATGATATCACTTATATCTGGAATCTAATATAAGGTACAAATGAATCTTTCCACAGAAAAGAAAGTCATGGACTTGGAGAATAGACTTGTGGTTGCCAAGGGGAAGGGGGAGGGAGTGGGGTAGATTGGGAGCTTGGGTTAATGGATGCAAACTATTGCCTTTGGAATGGGTTAGCAATGAGATCCTGCTGTGTAGCACTGGGAACTATGTCTAGTCACTTGTGATGGAGTATGACAATGTGAGAAAATAGAATGTGTACATGTATGTGTAACTGGGTCACCATGCTGTACCGTAGAAAAGAAATTGTATTGGGGAAATAATTAAAAAAATAAAATTTAATTAAGAAGAATTATTCTTGTAACATTTCAATTGATTATTTTCCAAATAAAAAGTTAAAGAAATAAAAATTACTTTCCTCTTCTTTCAAGAAAAAATGTGCTATTTACCTTGCTTCTCTTACATTTACCATGCCTTCCCCCCAAATTTCTTATGCAGACCACTGACTTCAGGTAAAGAAACCCTGGGCACACATTCCCTTTTGAAATTCTTTGTAATGAGCATTTCATAATGCCAAAAAGTATGAAAGGGCTTAAAAAAGGTGAGTGGTATTGATAAAAGTTGGAGTGCCAACTTGAATGTGCTCCCAATAAGCTAGAACTGGGAACAATTTGAGCAACAAAATAAATAACATGATATTAGTCACAACCCAAAGAATGAATCCAATACAAATTATTAAAATAAATAAATGGGGGAGAACAAGCAATTATTTCTTTCAGAATAATTCCAATGAATACATGTGGAAGGAATGAAAGGAATAGAAAAGTCACCATGAGAACACCACAGTGGTTCCTGCAGGTAGGATTCTTTGAGGAATGATCAAATTAGTAGATGAAATTTTTAAGGAGAAACAGGGTGTTTGCATAGCTTCAAACAGCCTCTCCAAAATTTATTATTTTGGCTATTTTAACATATGACCACAAATTCTTGATCACCACCCCCTCCTCCCACCAGAGATAGTGCCAAATATGAAACCATATACAAGCCCCTAAATCCTTGTGTTTAATTTAATTAATTAATTAATTTATTTATTTATTTATTTATTTGCTTTTTAGGGCCTCACTTGTGGCCTGTGGAGGTTCCCAGGCTAGGGGTCCAATTGGAGCTACAACTGCTGGCCTACATCACAGCCACAGCGACTCAGGATCTGAGCCACGTCTGTCACCTACACCACAGCTCATGGCAATGCTGGATCCTTAACCCACCGAACATGGCCAGGGATCAAACCTGTGTCCTCATGGATGCCAGTCAGATTTGTTTCCACTGAGCCACAGTGAGAACTCTAAAGCCTTGTGTTTTAAAGAGCAATGCTTTTTATTTGGCCTCCCAGGCCTCCCCTCAGTCTCAAAAGGCTGACTCAAGTGTTAATAATTAGGAAACATAGGTTACAGATAAAAACTAGTTAAAATGGTCTCCATAGTAAACCAGCTATAATGGAAAAAAATAAAAATCATTATATAAAAAAACATTTTAAAAAAATGAAAAAATTAAAACAGTCTCCATGATGTTATGCCATGCCTTGGCCCGTGAATGTATCCTTACCAGTTTGTACAAATGATTTCTTCCTTGCTTGATTGCTTTCTTTTCCTAATGGTTACATTCTAGTTAGAGTTATATTGGACCTAGTATTTTCTTTTGTAATTGAAACACTCCCTATCATCCCTTTCCTGTAAACAACCTTCTTTCTAAAGAAAAGTTCAAGAAATGATAACCTCAAAGACAATCGGAAACAATCACCTGAGCAACTGAGAACAGACTTGATGACTGTGAAATGATCTATGGAGGGAAAATAATACAGACACCTTCATCAAGAACCCTGTCTTCCAAGCTAAACCTATGAAACCCCTTGTTATCTCCTCTCAGAGGAGGACACAGTTTTGAGGGATTAGACTGCTGTGGCCTCCTTTGCCTGGCAAAGCAATAAAACTGTTCCTTCTGCTTTGCCCAAAACTCTGTCTACAAAACACCTGATCACAACTCATTAAAAGTGTCAAGGTCACAAAAGACAAGGAAAGACTGAAAACCTGTCACAGGTTGGAGGAGATTAAATATCTATGCATTTCGCATAATACAATGTAGTATTTTACTCTGGATCCTGAAAAAGGACATTAATTGAAAAACTGGAGGACTCAGAATAAAATCTGCAGTTAAATTAACTGTACCAATTTGTGTGTGTGTGTGTGTGTGTGTGCACGTGCGTGCGCTCTTCAGGGCTGAATATGCAGCATATGGATGTTTCCAGGCTAGGGGTCGAATCAGAGCTATAGCTGCTGGGCTACACCACAGCCATAGCAACTCAGGATATGAGCCACATCTGTGACCTACACCATATCTCACAGCAATGCTAGATTCCTGACCCACTGAACAAGGACTGGAATCTTACCTGAATCCTCATGGATACTAGTCAGATTCATTTCCGCTGAGCCACAATGGGAACTCTATACTGTACCAATTTTTAATTTCATAGTTTTGATAAATATACTGGTTATGTAAGATATTAATATATTTTTATTTTAATTTATTTACTTTTTTGTCTTTTTTTTGGGGGGGGCTGCACCTGTGACATATGGAGGTTCCCAGGCAACGGGCTGAATAGGAGCTGCAGCTGCTGCCCTACACTACAGCCACAGCAATGCCAGATCTGAGCTGTGTATGTGACCCATACCACAGCTCATGGCAACACCAGATCCTTAATCCACTGAGCGAGGCTGGGGATCAAACCTGTGTCCTCATGGGTGCTAGTCAGATATGTTTCCACTGAGTCACAATGGGAACTCCAAGGTATTAATATTAAAGAAAACTGAGGTGACAGATTTGCAACTCCATCTAAATCTAAAATGATGTCAAAATAAAAAAAATTAAAAGCAGCAGTTCCCGTTGTGGCACAGTGGAAATGAATCTGACCAGGAACCATGAAGTTGCGGGTTCGACCCCTGGCCTTGCTCAGTGGGTTAAGGATCTGGCATTGCTGTGAGCTGTGGTGTAGGTCACAGACACGACTCAGATCCTGTGTTGCTGTGACTGCAGTGTAGGCTGGCAGCTGTAGCTTCAATTCGATCCCTAGCCTGAGAACCTCCATATGCCTCTAGTGTGGCCCTAAAAGGAAAAAAAATTAAAAGGCTTTATATCAATATATGCATCTTCCTGACACCATTATGAATTATGCATCATTCTCACAGATGGAAATTTTCAATACCCTAAGAATTAACCCTTCCAGGAGCACAGCCCTATTTAAGTCATAGAAAGAGCCCTCTTCCTTTAGGAGTTAGTAGACCTCTACTTTCCATATGGGGAAGGTGCTTGAATGAAGTCTGTTTTCTCATCTGTAAAATGGAACAGTAAAACACTACAAAGCAAGAGAAAACTGTTTAGCCTCCTCCATTCCCCTCGTCACTGCCAACCTTTGTAGGTTATATTGACAACATCTCAGCTGTTCCATTTGATGTCTAGTCACCTAATTTGGGTTGGAAGGGAATTGGGAAGTATTAGAGTCTCTCCTGCCAATCACAGAGAAGCCTGGGTCTGCATTTGCCCAATCCCACTAAAGCTGAGGCATAACATTGTCCCATTAACTAGACTAAACTACTGTTGGCCAAGGACCTTGCTTAATATGGCATACTTCACCCAATGCATCTTAAACTTTCTTGTCCAATGGACAAAATGCCTATGATTCTCTCATGCTGGCATCACTTGTCTGCTGAGTCAAAATTCTCCAAAAAAATTTTGAGCTAAAAGTGATAACTTCTCTAGCAACTTTTATATTCTACTACCATTAAAAATCTTGAAAGGTTTAAGGTGGCTAAAACATAAAAATTGGCTAAAATATTATCCTTCCCCACTTGATCCCAGCCTAATTGCTATTTGACTGCCACTAATCAATGCTACTTTTTTTCTGAACAGAAAATGAACTGTGTATCTTTAGAAAAGAATGGGCTCTAAAGGAGTCTGATTTCCCCAAACAGTTATATTTCCAGAAACATTTTTTTCTTTTAGAAAATGAATACTTGGAACAAAGGCACTTTAATCATCTCTACTGCTCTGCTGAGTAAGAATAAAATCATGGGGTTGTTATCCCACATTTCTGCCTCACAGAGTGCAGTTTCTAAATAAGCTGGATCATTGTAATCAATGAATCATGATTCTTTAGAAAATCAAGAGGTACGAGAGAGGCAGCTATGTCTAAATGCACAAATTCAGGAAGACTAGAGAGGGAGGAGGAAATAATGAGCATGCGGGACAAGGAGAGCAAACATAGTTGGCACTGGTAGTGGTATTGAAAGAGAAAAGACACTCAAGACCAAAATACAGACTTGGAGCAGGATTCACTTTCTTTTTCCTTTTCTAATTTTTTTTTATTTCCCCGATACATTACTTTTTTTCCTATTGTACAGCATGGTGACCCAGTTACACATACATGTATACATTCTCACTTCCTTTTTCTTGATGAGTATTATAAGACAGTTTTGTTTTTGTTTTTGTGTTTTGCTTTTTAGAGCTGCACCTGCAGCTTATGGAGGTTCCCAGGCTAGGGACTGAATCAGAGCTACACCTGCTAGTCTGTGCCACAGCCACAGCAACACAGGATCTGAACCATGTCTGCAACCTACATCACAGCTCACAGTAATGCCAGATCCTTAACCCACTGAGCAAGGCCAGGGATCGAACCTCCATCCTCATACATCCTATTAGGGTTTGTTAACTGCTGAGCCAGGAAGGGAACTCCTATAGGACAGTTAAAATTTGTTTCTTCTTGTTGTGATGGTCCATATATTTGGAGATACATATGAAAATTATTGCATGCCATAATTTATTCAATCTTTCTTCTCAGAAAATACTACAAATGATTTGGTCAAGTTTTGAAGTTTTACACTGTTAGCAAAATCTTTCCTTTAAGAGTGCATTTTTTTTTTTTTTTTTTTTTTTTTTTTTGTCTTTTGTTGCTGCTATTTCTTGGGCCGCTCCCACGGCATATGGAGGTTCCCAGGCTAGGGGTCGAATCAGAGCTATAGCCACCGGCCTACGCCAGAGCCACAGCAAGGCGGGATCCGAGCCGCGTCTGCAACCTACACCACAGCTCACGGCAACGCCGGATCATTAACCCGCTGAGCAAGGGCAGGGACCGAACCCGCAACTTCTTGGTTCCTAGTCGGATTCGTTAACCACTGCGCCACGAACGGGAACTCCCAAGACTGCATTTTAAAACATGTAAATATATGGAGTTCCCGTCATGGCTCAGTGGTTAGCGAATCTGATTAGGAACCATGAAGTTGCGGGTTGGATCCCTGGCCTTGCTCAGTGGGTTAAGGATCCTGTGTTGCCGTGAGCTGTGGTGTAGGTTGCAGATGGGCCTTGGATCCCACGTTGCTGTGGCTCTGGCGTAGGCCGGTGGCTACGGCTCCGATTCGATCCATAGCCTGGGAACCTCCATATGCTGGGGGAGCGGTCCAAGAAATAGCAGAAAGACAAAAAAAAAAAAAAAAAAGAATAAAAAAATAAAACATGTAAATATAGTGCATGTATACAGCAAAACATTTCAAAAAGTACTGAAAGTGGAGGTCCCATTGTGGTGCAGCAGAGACAAATGTGACTGGTATCCATGAAGATGCAGGTTTGATCCCTGGCCTCACATTGGAATCACATTGGGATTCCAATGTTGCTGTGAGCTAAGATGTAGATTGCAGACATGGCTTGGATCCTGCATTGCTGTGGCTGTGAGATAGGCTGGCAGCTTGCAGCTCTGATTTGACCCCTAGCCTGGGAACTTCCATATGTCATGGGTGGTGTGGCCCTAAAAAAAAGCAAAAAAAAAAAAAAAAAAAAAAAAAGTACCGAAGGATATAAAACTAAAAGTCTTCTTTTTTTCTTGCTCTTGCCTGATACTCTTCTCAAAGACACCGTTAATAATGTCTTATTTATATTTCCATTTTAATGAAACCACATATGAGAATTTTTTTTTGCAAGCAGAACCATAGTATATACACTGCTCTGCATTATTTTTTCACTTCAGAAAATATTTCCTTGTCAGACTGTATTTTTTTTATGGTTGCCATTTTTAGTGGATATGCCTAATTTATGTAAGCATTCTTGTGTTGATGGACATTAAATTTATTTGGATCTATTGCAAAAAATTAGTGTGAATCATATATTTTGTTCACAAGCATATCTGGAGCAGAAACTCCTAGAATTATAATTGCAGGTCAATTACAAGCTATGTATTCTTAAATATTGACTGTATAATTCCATATGGCCCTCTGCTGTTATGGGAGTGTCGGAACATTTATAGACTTAGAAAATCCTCTTCTGTAGAGGTGCTTTTAGTCTCCACTAGGGCAGAAAATACCAAACTATTGATGTGTTCAGCACTTAGTGAAAAGACAAAAGCACAGCTTCTGGTTCTGTACTCAGGAGATCATACCTGAATGTGCCATCTCAAGACAGACACTGGAAAGTAGTTGACACTCAAAAATTATTTGTTGAATTAATGAATAAATTGTGACAGTGCTGATATAGAGTCCTATGTGTTCAATAGTATTAAACATTAAAAAAACTCATTGCTTAAACAAATAAAAAACAAATTTTAACAAAATTTATTTGCATTTTTGTGCTAATAAGGAAGATACATAGTTTGAGATAAGTAAAAAGAAATGTTCAAGTTTCTCACAGTAGATATTCTAAATGGCCAATTATTAATTTCTATTTCCTCTATTTTCTTTGGATGATATTTGGCCTATTGTGATTTCAACCATATTATTATTAATGTATTTATTTCTTAGGTACATGTTTAAATGCTTTTTATTTTATGACTTTCTTTCACTTTGTTTACAAACTTTCTTTTTAGATTTTGGCAAAGATACTTCAGTATCCTCATCTGTGAAATGAAGTGTTCGGTTTAGAGGTTCATCAGGGTTCTTTCTGGTTCTAAGAGTTGGGGAAATCCATTAGTATCAGGTTCAAGGGAATAATCTGCACCTTTGGCATTATAGGGGTTTTGTATTTCAGTGCATATCTTCCAAATGAGGATGTCTGGTTGCCTTGGACATAACTAAAGGGCAAATATAAATAATTAGACTTTAGCAGAAGGGGTCTGTTCTTCAATCAGTTCTATTTCTCTGCATCCTCACAGCAAAGATTTTTTTTTTTGCTCAAGTTTATATCTATTCAAATAATTAGTTTTATTTGCAGCAAAAATTGCCAATCTGGAAAAGATATTACTCCTTTGGGAATTCATAAATTTCATTTACTAATTAACTTACTCTGAAAGCATACTAGAATGCCCTTTAAATAAATATCAAGTTAATCAAATAACATTTATATAAACCTTGATTTTGTGTAAGGCTCAATCACTTATGTCATTTAATGAGGGGCTAGATAATGATTAGGTGTATAAACCAAAACAAAAGATAATTCTACAATTTACTTTCCCAAGTCCTATGTTATTTAGTCAAGTAAAAACCCCAAATTATAGATTAATTCTCAAGACCTTCAGCTTTCTAAGATGCCTCCTTGATTCTGGCACCCATAATAAATGTTTCCTTGGCACTAAGTTGTCCATTAATCAATATGAGGTATGTTCTGTATTTTATTTAATCTCAAGAGAGACTTTCTCAGTGAGATCAAAAACTGATTTATGTTTTTTCATACTAACTTGAAATGCATGCATAACCAACATGCAGAAATCAGAGATGGAAAAACTCTATTGGTCTAACCCTGTTCCCAGACTAGTGCAAAGTGGGGTGTTCAAAGGGAGGGAAAAATGAGTCCAAATGGCCACCAAAGACACATGTATAAGAAATGAGTGTCAACTCCCAGCACCAGGTATAAGCTGATCCCGCACCTGACAACACCAAGATGAATACACTGTACCTTAAAGATGAATTTCCAGGTGAGGTGGTATCCTGCTGAGGTGCAAAGGAAGACAAGTCTCAGTCCCACTCCTGGATCCTCAGTTCTGATTTGTGAAGGCCAACAGGTGCTGCCCTGAAATTCATTATCACAGCCTTTTATATATGGAGTGAAGGAGTTACAGAAATCCCTCAACCTTTCAAGGTCATTTAAACCAAATTAGTAGCAGAATTAGACCATATCTTTCCAGGGACATTGTAGATTTCCCTTGTGGTGAGAGATGACTCTAAGCAAATTCCATCTATCGCTACCCCACCCACCCCAGGGGAGGAGAGCTTCTGTTTTGGCAGATCTCATGGGTGCCATGACTTGGCCTGAACCAAAAGAGATGACTTAGAACCTGTACTGGATTATCCATGTCCCCTGTTCCTCTGAGACTTGTGAAAAGCCATCCTCTGCCCTCAATGTGCAAAAGGGACTGGAATGGTGGAATGAGTCACTATTGGGTGTAACATTACAGGAAGACTTAAAGAGGCATCTTGTTCTTTGGAGCCATTAATCCTTGAATAGAATCTGGTGATGACATATCACGGTCTGCTTAGTTCTCTACCAGCTGAAGCAGGAATTGACCCCTGGTGAGTGTTTTCCAATAAAATGCATCCAAGTGAGATGACTTCTCATTTTAGAGTGGCTCTTATCCCATTTTAGAGGAGCACATTTTGTCCTTAGGAAAAACACTTAGAGAATACTCACTCATCTGATAACAAAAATAGCTCTGGTTTTCAACAAATCTTTCTGCTATGCTACTAATTGCATACTCATTACTTGGTTCAGTGAATTATAAATATACAGCTTACATTACATGTGACGACCTTGTCTAATATTGATGTTCAAATTTTATCTGGTTGAAGTGGTAATATTTAATATTGAATCTATGAATGTACTTCAATGAGTCCACTTACTTTAAACTGGCTGAACAAAATTTTACAGAGGAAAGTGGTTTTCATAAGGAAAGAGAGGAGTTAATTCTGAAACCACTTGTAGAGTACCACCTATACAAAAGCAACAATTTAAAGAAAGAAAATCTCAATGAAAAATGTATCCAAGGAGGACATTGAAACCACAGATGTCTATCATTTATACTTCAGAAAATGCAGTGAAACTAAATACTAGCAGGTGACAGATTATTAAATGACAATTTCTGTCTTTAACTCCTGATGAAATAAAATTCATATTTTATGGGAAGAGGAGAAGAATTTAAATATAAAATTTTTCTTTGATCATTTGGGTCTCTTTCCTCCCCTTTAGTGTATGTTGTGTGTCTGCATTAACCAGACCTCCTTAGGAGAAGACATGGCTTCTTAATCTCATCCAGGGTCACAGCTCATAGGTAATAGAAGGAGACTGGGGTTCCGGTCATGGCTCAGTGGTTAACAAATCTGACTAGGAACCATGAGGTTGCAGGTTCTATCCCTGGCCTTGCTTAGTGGGTTAAGGATCTGGTGTTGCTGTGAGCTGTGGTGTGGGTCACAGATGCAGCTGAGATTCTGCATTGCTGTGGCTGTGGTGTAGGCCGGCAGCTATAGCTCCAATTGGACTCCTAGCCTGGGAGTCCAATTGGAGCAGGCCTAGATAAGGCAAAAAGTCAAAAAAAAAAAAAAAAAAAAAAAAAAGAAGGAGATAACCTTCCTTCTTCATCTTGTAAGGGGCCGTGGCACCCATTGATAGGGATAGAGTAGGATAATTACCAAGTAGTTGTAGGAGTCCCAATAAGGGACCACAGATAGAAAGGGACATCTGGGGAAATTTGGGAGATCACTATAAGTTAATAATTGCTCAAGAGGGCCATCAGAAGGAACAAAGCAGACTTGCTTGACTAGTGGAGGCATGAGATATGCCTCAGGTCACTGGGTGGGGGATGGGGTGAGGGCTGCATTCAAGTTCATACCAAGGACAGGAGTTTAAGGACCACCATTCTACTGATATGAATAAGCACCATGACAGTCCTAGTTTGACCTTATAGGGTCAAATACTCTCTTACTGGATACCAAGGAAGAGCTACTACTCTACTTGAAGAAAGAGGAAGAGGCAGTCCTTTCCCACCCCCACTCCCCTTGGATTATAAAAATGTAGCCCACCTAATCCTTGGGGCAGAGCATCCTTGTCTGCCTGCTTGCATCTCTTACAAGTGTCGTATCTAAATAAATCTATTTCTTGCTTGCCACTTTGTCTCTCACTGAATTCCTTCTATTCTGAGACAGAAAGAAGCTGAACCTCAGTAAGTCCAGACTCTGGGTGAGTGATTTTCATTTAAAATCCATGGGTTCAAACCCCACTCTGGGTTTAGGCTGGGTTTGAGTCCTGGCATATGGGTTCAAGTCCCAATCTGGGTTCTGGCTAGGTTCAAACCATAAGTGCTATCAGTTTCACCATGACCCTCTATATTTGTTTTGTATGCGTAGATATGGATTGTGTAAACCATCAATAATATATAATTTAATATACAGTCCTCTGTCTCAAAAATTTACATAACTGTGCTTTGAATTCTAACTGGCAGAACAGTTCTTGGAACTTTCTGAGAGGCTGTTTTCTGGTTATAATCATCAGTATGGCTCAAATAAAATTTTCCATTTCTTACATCAACTGATTAATTTTTTTTTCAAATATGTATGGTGTAGCCAACAGGAAATCAGAGATAACCCACTGGGAGTTTATCCTGAACTGGTTCTTGGTATGAAGCATAGGCCCATTGAGCCCCACTGGTTCCTTAGAAGTTCTGGTGAGTTCCCCTGACATCCAGATCTCATTGTGAAACCAAGCAGGGCCCTGTGCACTCCTGGGCACACAAGGCTTTCTTTCTGTGGCCCCCATTTCTTGCTTTTAGGGAATAAACTTCAGCCTCCATGACCTTCCCTGAGTTCCAAAGGGCAGGCTCAAACAGTTGCTCATCAGGGAAGGGAGTGGATTCAGAGACCCCAGGGAGGAGCAGTCAAGAAACAATAGTGCAGCCTTGGGGCAGGGTCCTGGTTCCTCCTAAAAGTATATAGATAACAATATTTTTGGGTTCTTCTACAGAACTAAACCCCTCAATGAATGGAATACAGTAATGAAGCATTCTTTATTCTGGAAAGAAGACCACCAGACCACTGAACACCAGCTTTGAAAACAACGCAAGCTTGCCTCTACCCTGATCCTTATCCGTGGCCCTATTTTTCACTCCCCAGACTGTAAAACCACTTCCCAAACTCTCCTAAGTGGGGAACAGTCTTTGAGGCATAGGCCTGCTGTGACCCTCCTTTGCCTGGCAAAGCAATAAAGCTATTATTTCTCCTTCACCCAAAACTCTGTCTCCATGTTTCTTTTTGGTACCAGTGAGCAGAGGAAGAGTTCTGGCTATAATTGTGTGAGTGATGATCCTTAAAATTTTATTCAAACTATTCTTACTTAAAACTTGGAGTCTTTTTTTTTTTTTTTTTTTTTTGTCTATTTAGGACAATCTCCTCAGCATATGGAGATTCCCAGGCTAGGGATCGAGTCAGAGCTGTAGCTGCCAGACTACGCACAGACACAGTAATGCAGGATCTGAGCCTGCAACCTACACCACAGCGCATGGCAATGCTGGATCCTTAACCCACTGAGCAAGGCCAGAGATTGAATTCTCATCCTCATGGATACTAGTCAGGTTTGTTAACCACGGAGCCATGATGGGAACTCCCCCATCTTAAAAAATATATATATATATATATATTTCTATTTTTTCAATTATACTTGGTTTACAGTGTTCTGTCAATTTTCTAAAACTTGTCTTAAGGGGCACTGGTACACTACCTAGGCAGAATCCAATGAGGATCTGGGCAGGAGGCCTAAGAAAACATAGGTGGCTGGGTTTTGTTAAGTTTGGATTAAATTGAAAAAACAAACAAACAAAAAAAACAAATTGACATGTGGTCTTGAGAGAATTAACACATACCTTTTCTAACAAAGTAAGACTTGGTTGCTCCAATTTGTTCCTGCTTTGTCTGAGACACCTTCCTCTACCCCCCTCTTTCCCTCTTCTCCCAGTAACAATTTGTTTCAAATTAGCCAACTGAGAAGAATGTGTGCCCCAACCCAACCAATGGGAAGGGAAGAGATACACTGCCTGTGTTAGAGATAAATAGGGGAGGGGGGGGTCTTCCTTCTTCATGCACTTTTTGAGCACTCATGCCCTTCTGCAGAAATAAAGAGCCTTGTCAAGATCTCCCTGTGTTCGTGTGTCTCACTTTCCAACACTGACGATCCCAGCCAAGGTCACCTTTCCCCAACACTCTGAACCGAGAAAAATTTTGCTGGTGAATTAGAATTAATTCAAATGCCTGAATTATTCAGCTCTGAAGAATAAGGGAGACCCACTACAACTAGCAAGTAAATACTGCATGACCAGAGGCTGATAATCTAGTACTCCAAGCACCCATGGTAACTGTAAACTGTTGAAAGGAGAAACTAAGGGAAAAAAAAAAGAGTTGAACTGTTTCAAGGGTAACGCTTTGGTTAGCTAAACTCAGAAGCAAGGACACATTTGATCCACCATACTGTCCTCAGAAACTTGTTCAGATTATTTCATATCTGAATTAGACTACCAGATTAATAATGGAAAGCCTAAAGGCAAAAGAGCGCCCATGCAGGCAACCACCTATGGGTTTATGTATGCTCGCAAGTACTTAAACGGGAATTAAAGGAAACCCCACCCTGAACTGGCCAAGATTGGCTTCTTGTTTGGGGCACTCCCAAACTGATTTTTTTTTATGGACTGTTTTCAAGCCAATGGTCTTCTGGGTCTCTAGCAGTAGGGTCTGCCAGAAACAACAGTGGTAAAAATTTTTCTCTTTCTAAATTAATTAGCAGGGAAAAATATGTTTAGGGCTACCTCCTTGGATCCTTTGAATTGGAAAAACTTCTAAATTGTTAAAATTGAGAGAGCTCTCATCTTAAACTATTGTACCGATTTTTGTTGGTATGCAGAAGCCCCCAAATGTTTTAAAACTCCAAAATAACCTCATTAAAAGATTTATTGCAGAAGGCTAATTAAAGATTAATGATAAAAATGTACCTATAACTTTAACTATTGCTCCCCTCTAAACCTTATTTAAATAGTCATTCTAAAATAATCTTTTGTCTGAATTGCCTTCCCCATCTGAAAACACTAGTACTTGTTACAATGGGACCATCTGAAGTTACAGGCTAGCCTCTTCAGATCAAATGTGAACCAAGGGCCATAGTTAAAAGTGAGGCAGTTATAGGGATGGAGTAGGATAATTACACAGGTAGTTATAGGAATCCCAATAAGTCCCATAGATAGAGAGGGAAACCTAGGAAATTTGAGAGCTTTTTGGAAAGCATCAAATGACTATGTGAAAGTGACCATCTCTTTAAAATATAAATTTCAGGAAGGTAAAACAGAGCAATAGGTAATTTGGAGCTTGACTTAGGTACAAATAGAGATCTTAAATGTCTTCTCCATAAATATTAATAAAAAGGATTTAGTGATCTGGGCAGGTGATCTGGATTTGTCCCATCTACCAGAAACCCAATTTGAATCCAACCCTTTTTGTTATTGATGGGTTTTATATTATTGTACCTCATTCATGGCTGAAATTTGGGGATGGAAATGATAGGGTGTCTCAAGTCAGCAACTGCAGGACCTGGAGGCCACGTTCCAGAGGAACCACTACCCAGACATGAGTATGTGCATGCAGGAGGAGATTGCTGTGTGGACCAACCTCACCGAGCCACACGTGCAGGTCTGGTTCAAGAACTGGTGAGCCAAGTGGCACAAGTGCGAGGGTAACCAGGTGCTGGACCTGTGCAAGGACGTCTACGTGCCCCGGTTCAGCAGCCTCTGAGGATGTGTATGCCGCTGGCTACTCCTACAACAACTGGACCACCAAGAGTCTGGCGCCAGCACTACTCTCCATCAAGAGCTCCACATTCTTCAACTCCATGAGCCCGCTGTCGTCACAGTCCATGTTCTCCGCCCCCAGCTCCATCTCCTCCATGACCATGCCCTCGAGCATGGGCCCCGGTGCCATGCCCAGCATGCCCAACTCGGGCCTCAATATCAACAACCTCTCCGGTCCTCACTTAACACCACCATGTCACAGGGCGCCTGCCCTTATGGCACACCCGCCTTGCTGTACAGCGTCTACCCCGGACACATGCAACTCAAGCCTAGACAGCCTACAGCTCAAGTCCAAGCAGCACTCCTCTTGAGGCTACAGGCAGCCTGCAGGGACCGGCCTCAGGCCTCAAAGCATGCCACTACAACAGCTGACCTCCCAGGAGGGCCAAGAGGACCAGTGGTGGGCCCGGCACCCCTGGGGCGGGCGCTGAGGACCTGGCGCCTCCACGGCCCCTTGCTCCCCACCTCCCCACCTCTAGCTTGGTTTTGTGTTTGCTTTCCTGGACCCCACTCAGCCCTCCAAAACAAGATAAAACGAAGCAAAAAGACATCAGAGAAAAGTGCTGGAGAAAAACAAAAACGGATGAGCTGCAAGTTTCCTCTGGATGGTGCCGGTGGTTCGTGTTCGCTCCCTCCCAGCAGGACGGGCTGCTCCGCGGAGGGGATGCGGCGCGGGAGGAGCGGGCCGGGACCGGTAGCTCTGAGGGAGCGCTCCCATAACCCGCGTTCCCGCCGAGCTGGACCCGGACTGAGCGGCCTCGCCTGAGAACTGGAGCGCCACGGAGCCGGGGCAAGCCTGGCCCCTGGCAGGGTGCGAACCTAAAGGCCCCCTCTGAGCTGGGCGCGGCCGAGCATACCTTAGCTCCATCCAGATGCAGGTTGGACCTGGCGTTGGGCCGGGGATCAAGGTACCCATCCCAGGGTCCGGGACTCGCAGTAGACCAGCACTAACGGCCCCGCGTGTCTGGCCTATTTTAGGGCCACAGAGCTGCAGCTGGAGGTGTGGACAAGGATGGAGGGTGGGAAAGATTCGTCTCTGAGCCTCCAGCCCCCGAGCTTCGCCGCCGGCTCAGGTCCTCCACTTGGCTTCCTGGCTAGGAGGTGGCCTCCTGTCCCAGACCCTTCCTCACCGGCCGCTGTGCGAAAGTCCAGCCTGGAGAGCTTGGGGGCGCTGCCAGGGCCCCACGCCCGCCTACACTGCATACCCGCTCTCAGACATACAGCCTCTCTGTGTATGTCGCACTGACTGTATAGAATCATAAATCTATAATTTATATCGACTAGTTCATGTACACCTATTAAAACCATAATACGAGCATGCTTAAAAAAAAAGAGAAATTAGAGGGTGTCTGTATCTGTTTGTGTTTGTATACCTCTGTGTTGTAGATGTTTGTTATTCCCAAAGTTAATTTGTAAAAGCTTTATTTATTGAATTGGATTATAGGAAATTAAGCATTTATATTAATACTCAGAAATATAAAAGAAACTGGCTGGAATGAATTTTGGGGTCACATAATCTGGCAAATATGCAGTGTTGAATTAATATCAGGTATTAAAGATGTTATCTCTTTGGTTTAGTTATTATAGGCATGTTTTTAGAGTTATCAACATTAAATATAATACTTTTATAGTACCTAGGTTTATTAGAAAGCAAATAAGATCTTGTTATTTGTTACAAGTTTGTTAGCAAGAAAAATAACTTGGTATGATGAAACTTTTAAGCAAATAAAGTAGAGGTAAATGAATTAAAAGCTTTTAGGTTAAACTCTATAATTATATTTTGGAAATAGTCTTTCCAGATGTTGGTAACTTGAGTTTTGCTAAATTATGTTAAATGATGAAAAATCATTAAAAATCCAAGTCATTTCCAAATAAGATACTGGAATATTAATTACTGAACATAGACTTTCCTTTTACAGAGTAGCTAAAAATATTTAGGATTATTAATATGTATGCTTGGCACCCATTAAGATATTTTTCATTTTTTAAAAAAAGCACATTTTCTAGAAACTATAAATAGTATTTATAAGTTTGCTAATCTATGGAATGCTAATATAAAAGATAGGTCATAATTTCTTACACCTTAGTTTTTGATAGAGACTCGGTTTTGAGGCCTCCTCCTGAATGAACTGCAATTCTTTTTTCTTATTCTAAAACCAACATCACCAGGCCAAGAAGAGAAAAAAAAAAATGACAGCTAAGTAGACAGCTAACTCAAGATACTGGACCAGGACTGTATACGAATCACTTTGACAACTCACGCTTTTGCTCATGAGTCAAATTGTATTTCTTCCTTGGTCTCAATCATTTGAAAAAGTTTCTAAAAATCAGTCCAGTTGTTAGGTTTGTGGCCAACTACCTATGTCCAGCACTCTTAGGATCCCTTGCTGAATTTCTCTTTTCTAAAGGTCTAGATGACCATCAGAATGGGTGAGGAAAGGTAGGTACACCAAGTAACCTAGATTGGCTAGTTCGAATAATTTGGTGTGATTTAGGCTATAAGGATGATCCCTAGTTGTCTAATATCCTTCCTTGGGGTGATTTAGGAAAGAGGGAATATTGGCTTTGCGTCTATTTTTTAAAGGAGACAGTTGGGAATGTTGTCTATGGATTTGTTAGTTTTTATATCAAAGGTACACTTGAAGGGTATTGTTTTCTATCTCTAGGAATTAGTTAGCCCCTTGTGGGGTATCTCTCCAGATCAAGGCCTTAAATGCCATAGAATCAAAAAAGAGAGAGAGAGAAATTATATAGCCAATACAGGAGTTCATATGGTGGCACAGCAGAAACAGTTCCGAGTAGGAACCATGAGGTTGCAGGTTCGATCCCTGGCCTCGCTCAGTGGGTTAAGGATCCAGCATTGCCATGAGTTGTGGTGTAGGTCACAGATGTGGCTCAGATCCTGCATTGCTGTGGCTGTGGCACGGGCCAGAGGCTACAGCTTTGATTACACCCCTAGCCTAGGAATTTCCATATGCCACAAGTGTGGCCTTAAGAAAGCGAAAAAAGAAAAAGGAAAATAAATTATAGCCAATACAGCACAAATAACAGGTAGTGGATCCTCCTGAATAACATTTCTGTATTCTCTGTTGCCTGCATTGTCATGCCAGCTGTGCCCAAGTGATCAGATGTCTATCCTGCATGCCTATTTTGGCTGTGGCCTTGGCATTGTTGGTGACTGAACTCTCAGAGAACCCTGGCACTGGAGATTCTAGATAAATTGTTACTGGGCAGAGTGGCTCTGGGACCCTCCTGTTTTCTCATGAGAACATCACCCTTTTATTTCCAGTTCTTCCAGCCTTCTCTTGATAGCTGTATATTCCCAGGCTCAGAACCCTTGAGCTAACTTCCTATTCTTAACCATTGAACTCTACTGAAGATGTCATCAGGAGGCAGCTGGGGGCAGAGGAGTCTAGCAACTCTAGTTAAGCCACTGCCTCTGTGCTTGTGATCTAAGGGAACTTTCATATGTGTTCATGTGAAAAGACAAGATTCATCTCTTTCCTCAAATCCTCAAATGTTCTAAAATTTACTGAGAACAATACTGATAATATTAACACCTAGCATTTATTGAATATTTAATGTATTCCAAGTGTTATCTTAAATGCTAAGTATTAACTCTTTTAACCTTCACACAACCTTCTGAGGAAGAGAGACACTAGACAACTTGCTTGTGATCACACAAATCACCAGGGCTCAGCAGCTCTGGCTTTCAGGTCAAATCTGGCTGACTGATTGCCTCTTTCAAATCTTATTTATGTATCCATTTATCTATTTATTTATTTTGTTGTAAATATAACTAACATGAAACATTATTTTATTAATTTAATTTAAAAAATTTTTGTGGCATTCCCATCGTGGCTCAGTGGTTAACAAATCTGACTAGGAACCATGAGGTCACAGGTTTGATCCCTGGCCTTGCTCCATGGGTTCAGGATCCGGCGTTGCCGTGAACTGTGGTGTAGGTCGCAGACGCAGCTCAGATCTGGTGTTGCTGTGGCTGTGGTGTAGGCCAGTGACTACAGCTCTGATTAGACCCCTAGCATGGGAACCTCCATATGCTGCGGGTGTGGCCCTAGAAAAGACAAAAAGATGAAATAAATAAATAAAAAATGAAAAACTTTTGCAACATTTTAACATTTGAGATATATTTGATTTATAATAGTATATGAGTTTCAGGTGTACAACATAGTGATTCAATTACTTTTATAGATTATATTCCATTTAAAGTTATAAAATACTAGCTATATTCCCTGTGCTATACAATATATACTTATAGCTTATTTATTTTATATGTTGCAGTTTGTACCTTTTGATATTCTACCCCATCTAGCTCCTCCTCTCTTCCCTCTCCCCAGTGGTAACCATTAGGATGTTCTTTATAACTGTGAATATGTTTCTGTTTTGTTATATTCATGACTGTTTTATATTCATGACTGTTATATTCATGACTGTTATATTCATGACTGTTTTTTCAACTCCATGTATCAATGATATACAGCGTTTGTCTTTCTCTGCATAACTTATTTCACCAGGCATAGTATGTTCCAAGTCCACCAGTATTTTTGCAAACGTCATTCTTTTTTGTGGATGACTAGTATTCTCTTGTATATACATATCATATCTTTATCCATTCATCTGTTGGACATTTAGGTTGCTTCCATATCTTGGCTATAGTACGTAATGTTCCTATGAACATTGGGGTGCATTTATCCTTCCTAATATGTGTTTTCATTTTCTTTGGATATATACCCAGCAATGAAGTTGCTGGATTATAAATTATCTCCTTTTTTAATTTTTTTGAGGAATCTTCATACTGCTTTCCATAGTGGCTTTACAAATTTACACTCCTACCAACAGTGTACAAAATGTTCCTTTTTCATTTTCACCAACATTTTTTTATTTGTGGTCTTTTTGGGGATAGCCATTTTGACAGATGTGAAGCGGTATCTTATATTGTGTTTTAGATTTGCATTTCTTTGGTAATTAGTGAATTGAGCTTCACTAGTCACAATTATTAAGAAATTAATCACAAATTTTTAAAGAATTTGGACTTTTTCCTAATGAGCTGGCTAAAAGCTTATTCATTTTTTTAAAGAAAATAGTTTTTTTTTTTTTCCCATTTTGGGGGGGTCTGTATTTCATTAATTTCCTCTTTATTATTATTTGTTTCTTTCTTATCTGACTTTGGGCTTGTTTGAGTTTTTTTTTTTGTTTTTTTTTTTCTAATTCCTTTATATGGTAGGTATGATTCAGATTTTTCTTGTTTCTTGGGTTAGGCCTGTATTGCTATAAACTTCCCTCTTAGAACTGCTTTTGCTGTGTCCCAAAGATTTTGGAATGTTGTGTTTTAATTTTTACTTTTCCTGAGGTATTTTCAGACCCCTCTCTGTGATTTTTTCATTGGCACATTGGTTTTTTTAGCAGCATGTTGTTTACTTCTCATGTGTTTTGCCCATTTTTCTTCCTGTGATTGACCTCTATTTTCATGTTATTGGGGTCAGAAAAAAAAAAAACTTGATATAGTATCTATCCTCTTAAATTTGTTGAAATTTGTTTTGTGTCTTAGGATGTGATCCATCCTGGAGAATGGTCTGTGTGCACTTGAAAAGAATGTGCTTTCTTGTTTTTAGGGAATATCCTGTAGATATTTGTTAAGATCAACTGGTCTAAGGCATCATTTAAGACAAGTGTTTCCTTATTGGTTTTGTCTTGATAAATGAACACATTGATGTTAAGTGGAATGTTGAAATCCTCTGCTATTATTGTATTGTCAGATTTTCCCTTTCTGTCTGTTAATATTTGCTTTGAATATTTAGGTGCTCCTATATTAGGTGCATATATGTTAACGAATGTTATATATTCCCCTCTTGTATTAATGCTTTCATTATTAAATAATGCCCATTCTTTGTCTTTTGTTATGGAGTTGATTTAAAAGTCTAATTTGTCTGAAATGAGTTTTGTTACTCAGCTTTATTTTCATTTCCATTGGCATGAAGTATTTTTTTCATATCCTTTCAGTCTGTCTTTTGCTCTGAAGTGAGTCTCTTGAAAGCAGCATATAGATGGGTCACATTTTTATTCAACCATCCACCCTATGTCTTTTTATTGGAGCATTTAGTCCATTAACATTTAAAGTAATTATTGATAGGTGTGTACTTACTGCCATTTTATTACTTGTTACCTGGTTGTTTTTGTAGTTCTTCTCTATTCTTTTCTCATACTTTTAATTTCTTTGTTCTGACAATTTTCTTTAGTGGTATATTTGTGTTCCTTCCTCTCTTGTGGTTGCTATGGTATTCATATATGTTGACCCATGACTGTATCTGTTTATTTGATACAGGTGGTCCTTTAAATCCAAGCACATTCTAAAAGATCAACATTTTCCACTCTTCCCCCATACTTTGTGTTTTTTGATGTCATATTTGACAACTTCATGTTCATCATGAAGTTATTTTAATTGTTATTGATTTTACAATTTTTTTGACTTTTAATATTTGTAGCATCTTATTTAACTGGCTGATCCTTCAGCCTTTACTATATACTTGGCTACTAGTGGATCTTTTTCCTTCCTTATAGATAGTTGCTTCTTGTTGTACACTTTTATTTTTCATGAAGAGAATTTAGCATTTCCTTAAATGTTGGCTTAGTATTGATGAACTGGATTAGTTTTTGCTTGTCTGAGACATTTTTTTATCTCTCTTTTTACTCTAAGTATCATCTTGCTGTATAGGGTACCTTACATTGCAGGTTTTTCCCTTTCAGCTCTTTGAACATATCATGCCACTCCTGACCTGCCAAATTTCTGTAGAAAAATCAGCTGACATCCTTATGGGGGTTCCCTTGTATGGGGTTGTTTTCTTATTGCTTTTACAATTCTCTCTTTATCTTTACTTGTGCCATTTTATTTTTTTATTATATTTTTTTTGTCTTTTTTTGGGTCTTTTTCTAGGGCTGCACTGGCAGCATATGGAGGTTCCCAGACTAGGGGTCTAATCAGAGCTGTAGTTGCTGCTGGCCTAAGCCAGAGCCACAGCAACACAGGATCTGAGCCACATCTGCGATCTACACCATACTCACAGCAACACTGGATCCTTAACCCACTGGGCAAGGCCAGGGATTGAACCTGCAACCTCATGTTCCTAGTCGGATTCATTAACCACTGAGCCATGATGGGAACTGCCCACTTTAATTATGGTATGTCTTGGTATGGATTTGTTTGGGTTCATATTGTTGGGATCCTCTGTGCTTCCTGTACCTGGATATGTTTCCTTCTTTACATTTGGGAAGTTTTCAGCCATAATTTGATTAAATACATTTTTGACCTTGTTGTCTGTCTTCCCTTTCTGGGACCCCTATAAAGGGAATGTTGATAGGCTTGATGTTGTCTTTGAGATCCATTAAAATGTTCTCATTTCATTTAAAATTTTTTTTCTCTTTTGATTGGGTGTTTTCTATTATTCTATCCTCCAGATCATTTATTAATTCTTCTCTATCATCTAGTCTGCTGTTAGTTTTTTCTAACATTTTTTATTTTGGTTATTGTATTCTTCAATTCTGACTGGTTCTTTTTTATATTTTCTAGTTTTACTAAAATTCTCCCCATGCTCATTTAATTTTTTCTCTAATTCAGTTAGCATTCTTACTACTAAAGCTTTAAACTCTTTGATAGGCTCCCAGAAGGATGGTGACAGATTCCCCCCCTCTGCCAAATGTGGCTGTTCACCTTGGAGACCTGCTGTGGACATGGGTATGGCCTGGTGCACCTTTTCCCCAGAAAGTGGATGCCCAAGTTGGGCAGCAAGAAACAATGGCCTGTGAAAAACAACTGTAGATTAACACTTACAGGGATTAAATGCCTTGGGACTCGACCCCCTCCCTCTCCCTGACCCTCCACTCCTCCTTCTTCTCTGTTCCCACCATAAACTCCTGCCACAGATCATTTATAAGCCTAGCATCTTCCCATAGTTACTGATGGTATCATATTGAGCTCAGCCCATCTGCTTTGGATGTCTTAATAAGTCTTTCTTGCTTTATCAACTTGGCCTAACACATTCCTCCCTCAGCAAACCTAACACTCTTCATTTTGATAATTGTTTAATCTATTTAATTATTTATCTCTAATTATTTAAATAGATATTTAATGAAATATATTTAATTAATTGATTTTCAGGGGTTTACCCTTGCTCTTTTCATTGAAAGACATTCCTCTGCCTTATCAATTTCCTTAATTTTCTGTCTCTATGAAAGTAGGTGCAATTTACCTATTGTGAGCTTGAAGTGGTGTTCTTTTGTGGGAGTGTCCCTATACAATCTGTATGTGCCTAGTTTTTTTTTTTTTTTTTTTTTTTTGTCTTTTTAGGGTCACACCTGCAGCATATGGAGGTTCCCAGGCTAGGAGTCTAGTCAGAGCTGTAGCCACTGGCCTATGCCATAGCCACAGCAATGCTAGATCTGAGCCACGTCTGTGACCTACACCATGGCTCAGGGCAATGCTGATCCTTAACCCACTAAGCAAGGCCAGGGATTGAACCCACAACCTCATGGTTCCTAGTTGGATTTGTTAACCACTGAGCCATGACAGGAACTCCTATGCCTAGTATTTTTGGTGGGATAGATGGATTTGTCTGTCTTGCACTTAATTCATGTCTTTCCCTAGTGAATGTAGCCAGCCATCAACTTGATAGGTAGTGTAGCTAAAAATGTAGGATCTAGGTCCAGAGCCCAAATGTGAGCCAGGGTGTTCCCTCTGCTTGGTGGCTGTCACAACCTTTTATGGGGTAGAGTTTGGGTCCTAATGTCAAGTTCAAGCTGGCTCCCTTCTAAGTGTATTCTCTCTTCCCACCTAACACTGGTACTCTCACTCCAGAGATGTGCAGTGTTGGAGCAGGAGGGGCTGGTTCAGGTGCTTGGCATGGGTCAAGGCTCTGGCTATGGTGGTCCAGCTGCACTCAGACACCAATATTATTTCTGATGTGGTACCTGTGTAAGCACTAATAATGGCTGCCCCTGCCCTATTCAGATGGTGCTGCAGTTCTGAGCCACATGTTTCCCTGACAGCTGAGCTCTCTCTTCAGCTGAGGTAGCCCTTCCCCTGGAGTGGTGATAAATTGTGAAGCAAGGGGGACAGAGTGGTTGCTGGTTCAGGTGCATGTGTGCTGGAGTGGTCATGGACAACTGGACAGTGACTGGTACAGTTTCAATCCACATTTTTTGCCTTGTTTCAGGGGTAAGCAAGCATGCGTGCATTCCTCACAACTGAGTCCAAACTTCCCACAGTCCTTCTGTTAATCCAACCAGCTCTCCAACCAGGCAGACTTATCTTCCCGGTGTTTGATCCCCTGGATCACCCAATATGTAGCTCAAACCACTCACTCCCCAGGAAGGATCTCTGCCTGTGTAATCTCTCTTCGCTTCCTCCTCTCAGGGGCACAAGTCTCACCCTTATCACTTCCCTTCTATTCTTATCCAATTCCAAGTGGATTTTTTTTTTAATGCATTGATGGTACAGCAGTCTTTCTGATAGTTTCCAATTAGTTTTTAGTGAGAATTGTCCCATATGTAGATATATTTTGATGTGTTCATGATGGGAGGTTAAGTTCTATGTCCTCCTACTTTATCATCTTTATCTACCTTTTCTTCATTTTATTTTCTTTCTATCCCTCAGAATAAATAATTCCAATTGTCCTATCTTCAAGTTGGCCAATTCTTTAAACTTCTGCCTGCTGAAATCTGCTAGGCTTTTAAAAAAGATATTTATCTTGATTTTTTTTGTCAGTTCAGTTACTGTACTTTTCAGAATTTCGTTCTTTTAAAAAACAATTTCTATCTTTTTTGTTGATATTCTCATTTATATTGTTTTCTTGATTTCCTTTTAGTTCTTTTTTCTTGTTGTCCTTTAGTCTTTTAAATATATGTAAAACAATGGTTTTAAAATAGTTGCCTTGGAGTTCCCATTCACGGCACAGTGGAAACAAATCCAACTAGGAACCATGAGGTTGTGGGTTTGATCCCTGGCCTCACTCAGTGGGTTAAAGATCTGGCATTGCCATGAGCTGTGGTTGCAGATGTGACTTGGATCCTGCATTGCTGGGGCTGTGGTGTAGGCTGGCAGTTGTAGCTCTGATTTGACACCTAGATTGGGAACCTCCATATGCCACAGGTGTGGTGCTAAAAAAAGCAATAAATAAATAAACTAGAATATCTGACTTGTAAATCTGATGTTTGGGCTTCGTCAAAGTTGGTTACTGTCAATTATTCACTTCCTCCTAAGAGCCATGTTTTTCTGTTAATTTGCATGCTTCCGATTCTTTTGCTTAAAATTGGGCATTTGACTATTATAATGTCATAGCTAAGGAAATCAGATTCACCCCATTCCCCAAAGTTTGCTTTTTTTTTATTGTTGAAGGCTGTATTTGTCTGTTTTGAGAATTTTCAAAACTATTTTTTCAAAAGACATTACCTTTGTTTATTACTGAATTCTCTCTTCCTTTAGCTTGTGTTCAGGTAATATTGGAACAGATTTATTTGAATACTAAGGGCCTTCCTAATATTTACAGGTTGGCTCTGCTGAGCACTCCTTCATCACTTATCTAGCCTAGCTCTGAACCTAAAAATCAGCCCAAGGTGAAAGCTTAAATCCTTCTTGGGTCTTTTCTGAGTACGTATCTTGCCTGAGCTTGTGCATACTTTCTAAATTCTCCAGGACACACCACAAATTTTGAATGTCCTAATTTCCCAAATAGTCCCACCCTAGTTTCTCCTCCACTCCTTACATGGTATTTCGTATGTCTTCACCTTGAATCTCTTGCCATAGGCATCTTTGGGTCTGTTTGTAGTCATTGTGTAGCTTTTATAAGTAGTGCCCATCATTTTTGTACTTGAGTCATCAGTTAACCAAGACAGAGATAAACATCTTGCATCAGCAATTGGGTATCCCCTAGATAGGTTAGAATAGATACACACAATAATTTGCAAGTAAAATCTGCTTCCTTCAGTTCACAGGGAAGAATTGGGAACCATTTAGAGACAGGGACTGACACTACGCTGGAAAGCTATTGTCATGAGGGTGTGTACAAATGCCATATAATTTTCCTTCTATTTTGAAGATGATTTTTCTTGTTGGGCCTTTTGTTTTTTGCTGTAAAATCTTACCGTTTTCCAGAATTCTCACAAAGTTGTTTCAGTTTCTGATTTTAAAAAGAAGTTTCTGTGAAAAAAAATGAAAGCTTAGAGCTTTTGAGTCTGCCATTTTTCTGCCATCCTCTTTGATAATGAAGTTTTGAACAGAACTTATATTACAGGAGGGATCAGGGCAAGAATGTAGGGAAACAATGTGGAATCTGAATCTTACTAAAATGTGATTCGATACTTTTTTTTTTTAGGTATTGGGGAAAATGGAGAATAAAATGGACATGTTGAGTTCTTTGTTTAAAAGACTGAAATAGAAACTGTTTGCTTTCACCTTTGAAATCGTAATTTTCTCTCAGCCATCTCACAAGTGTTTTTGAGTCATTACACTACTGAAGCCAATCAAATGTCCTTCTCTGAGAAAAGAAATTGATAAGACCCTCATCATCCTTACAGAAGCTGCTGACAGTCCTCATCAGTCTTGTTGGTATTCATCTTACAGTAATCAAAATTAAATACCTTGCTGCTGGCACAGCAAAAAAATTAAATAAGTTGACCTGACAGAGATAGGCTAGTTACATATATGCTATAAATGGTAGGTAGATATAAACAATCTGGATTTTGGAAGAATAAAGACTAATTTAAATAAAGATGAGGTGGGAAAACACAGGTTTATTTTTATTTTATATTTTTTGCTTTTTTTTTTTTTTTTAGGGCCACACCCATGGCATATGGAGGTTCCCAGGCTAGGGTTCCAATCAGAGCTGTAACTGCCTGCCTATGCCACAGCCACAGCAATACCAGATCCAAGCTGTGTCTTGGACATACACCACAGCTCATGGCGTGGCCAGATCCTTAACCCACTGAGCAAGGCCAGGGATCGAATCTGTAACCTCATGGTTTCTAGTTGGATTCATTTCCACTGCACCACAATGGGAACTTCAAGTTGTACTCTCTTTTTAGTAAACAGGAGCCTTACTGATGGGGTAGTAAGTTGTAAGAGGGAAGGGAAGTGGTCTCTAGGCTTTTGCTTAAGTTTTTTAGTGATCCTGTGACCCTGGGCAGTGGACCTTCACAAGTTGATCTTAGCTTTTTCCACCTTTAGGTGGGACAGGTAGACTAGAGGGCCTGGAGTTGGGTATTTTCCTTCTTCCAGGTGGAAGACTCAGTGAAGGTGGAGTTGGCTATTTTCTGTCCCCTGTTCAATTAGTCCCCATTGGTTATGGTTTGGCAAAATATTTTCTCTGGATGGAAGACCTTATTGAGAACAGAATGCTGTATGTGCTTTTCAGAATGGCTCCTTTCCCTCTCTTTCTGGAAGCATGAGGGGAATTTTCTCAGATATTCACTCTGAGAGCCTGGTAGGACTCCCAGAGATAAAAAAGTTTTGGGGTCTCCCTTGAGACTGATCTGCCCTGCTGTTTTTAACTCTCAAACTTGTCCACAGTGAGCCTCCAGCAAATTTGACAATTACATTTTAATTTTTTATACCCTGATACTGGTGTCCACAGAGGTTTCTGTTTCCTGGGCATCTATGGTTAGTTGTGTTTCTCTATTCTCCTCTCTATATCTCAATTTTGGGAGCAATGCTTTGTCTTGTGATGGACTTAAGAAGAGAAGTTTTTTTAAGTTTGTTCAGCTCTTTTTTTTTTTTTTTGGTTTGAGTATGGGAATCACAGTTTCCAAATTTTGTGCTGAAATGTCATTGATTGATTTTGGTATGCTAAGTCAACCTTGCATTTTTGGGCTAAATTCTTCCCATGATATATGTTGATGGATTGTTTGCTAATACCTTGTTGAGGATTTTATCTGTAGGTTCATGAAGGATATTCCTTTCTTGTGATTTTTTTGTCTGACTTTTATATCTAGATGATATTGATCTCATTGAGTGAATTGGTAGATTTGCTCTTCCTCTATATTCTGAAAGAGTTTATGAAGAATGGGTGTTATTTGTTCTTTAAATATTTGATAGGATTCAATAAGAAAGTCATCTGGACCTGAGCTTTTCATTATGAGAAAATTTTAAATTACTAATAAAATTTATTTACCTGTCATGGGATTACTCAGATTTTTAATATTTTCTTGTGTCATTTCTGATATTTTGGGTCTTTCTCAGAATTTGTCCACTTGATATAAGATATCTAATATATTGGCCTAAGGTTACTCATAGTATTCTTTTTAATACTTTTAATTTATGTATTGTTGGTAGTGGTGTTACCTCTTTTATATCTGATGCTAATAGGTTTTATCTTTTCTCTTTCTTTTCATAGTCAGTTTAGCTAAAGATTTGGCAATTTATTAATTTATTTATTTATTTTTGTCTTTTTGCCATTTCTTGGGCCATTCCTGCGTTATATGGAGGTTCCCAGGCTAGGGGTTTAATCGGAGCCGTAGATGCCAGCCTATGCCAGAGCCACAGCAACGCGGGATCCGAGTGGCATCTATGACCTAAACCACAGCTCATGGCAATGCCAGATCGTTAACCCACTGAGCAAGGGCAGGGATCAAACCCGCAACCTCATGGTTTGTAGTCAGATTCATTAACCACTGCACCACGACGGGAACTCCAGATTTAGCCATTTAATTTATCTCTTCAAACAGCCACCTTTTGGATTGATTGACTTTTGCACTGTTTCTCTGTTTTCTCATTTACTTATTTTCACTCTAATCTTCATTATTTCCTTATTTCTGCTGGCATTTGCTTTGTTTTTCTCTTCTAGGTTTGTGGGGGTATTGTTTGTTTGTTTTTTAGGGCTACATCTGCAGCATTTAGAAGTTTGCAGGCTAGAGGCCCAATAGGAGCTGCAGCTGCCAGCCTAAACCACATACACAGCAAAACCAGGTCTGAGCCACATCTGCTACATACATCACAGCTCATGGCAACACTGGACTCTTAACCCACTGAGTGAGGCCAGGGATCAAACCTGCATCCTCATGCTACTAGTCAGATTCACAACCCACTGAGCCACAACTGGAAATCCTCTCTTCTAGCTTCTTTTAAAACACAAATTTAAGTTATTCACTTGAAACTTTTCTTCCTTTTAAACATGAGCTTTAAAGATATAAATGTCTCTTCAAGCACTATTTTAGTACATCTTGTCAATTTTAATGCATTGTGACTTTATAATCTTTCATTTCAAAATATAGTCTAATATCCCTTGTGATTTGTTTTTGATGTGTAGTTTTAAAGTATGGATTTTAATATTTAAATATTTGGGTATGTATATGTTTGTGTTTATTTCTAGTTTAATGATTTTGTGGTCAGATGTCATACTAATATGATTTAAACTTTTAAAATTATTTAAGATTTAGTTTATGCACTAGAACTGTTATGTTTAGCATCGGCCTAGCTGTGCTTTTAGTGATGTGTACTCTGAATGAGAAGAGTTCTATACATGCTATTTTAAGACAGGATTGTTAATAGTGTTACTAAAACTTAAATGATTTCTAACATTTTGTCTAGTTGTTCTATTAATTACTATGATTTTGGCTGCTCCCTCCCCAATGCCTAACTCCCCAACCCAACCCCTACTCCACCAGCCCTGCTGAGTGGGGGGAGACTGAGAAAACACTGTACCTAGGGCCACAGAGGTTGGCATGGGGCCTCTGGCCCAGCCCCAGATGCAAACCATCCCCACCTCTCTGTTCTCAACCCCTTGCCTTGTTTGTGGGGGAAAGACATTGGAAAAAAAGCTCTCGGGAATATTCATAAATGTGCCTTTCTCTGGAGGTGGCCATTTTGGGAAAATCTGGCCCCATTCTTCAGTCAGTGCTGAGAAGCCCCAGGGCAAACAACAATCCAGGTGGGATCACAGCCCCACCCCTCAGTAAACAGGCTATGTAAAGACCCCCAGGCACACAGCCACCCCTAATCCCATCCAGAGACAAAGCCCCACCCATGAGAGGGATAAGAATCAGCTCCACCTACCAGTGGGCAGGCATCAGCCCCTCTCATCAGGAAGCCAACAGCAAGCCTCCATACCAACTTCAGCCACAAGAGGGGCAGACACCAGAAGTAAGAGAGGCTACAACTCTAATCTGTAAAAAGGTCACCACACCAAAAATCTATAAAACTGAAAAGACAGAGAACTATACCTCAGATGAGTGAGAAAGAAAAACTCCCAGAAAATCAGCTAAGTGATGAGGAGTGTCTCAGCCTCCAGGAAAAAGACTTTAGACTGTTGATGATGAAGATGATGCATGACGCTGGAAATAAACTAGAGGCAAAGATGGATAACTTACAGGAAACACTCACCAAAGAGATACAAGATATAAAACTTAAACAAGGAGATGCAAAATACAGTAACTAAAATAAAAAATTCATTAGAAGCAGCTAACAGCAGAATACCGGAGGCAGAAGAATGAATAAGCGAGGTGGAGGACAGATTAGTAGAAATTACAGATGCAGAACAGAAAAGAGAAAAGAGATTGAAAACAAATGAAGAGAGTCTCAGAGAACTCTGGGACAATGTTAAATGCACCAATATCCACATTATAGGGGTGTCAGAGAGAGAAGGGGACAGAAAAAAAATTCCAAGAGATAATAGCCAAAAACTTCCCTGACATGGAAGAGGAACCACTCACTCAAATTCAGGAAGCACAATGAGTACCATATAAAATAAACCCAAGGAGGACTATGCCAAGACACATATTAATCAGGCTGACCAAAATTAAAGTCAAAAAAAAATCTTGAAAGCAGCTAGGGAAAAGACACAAATAACATACAAGGGAACCCTGATAAGGTTATCAGCAGATTTTTCCGCAGAAACTCTGCAGGCCACAAGGGAGTGGCATGATATACTCAACGAAAAACCTCCAACCAAGATTACTCCACCCAGCAAGGCTCTCACTCAGATTTGAAGGAGAAATCAAAACCTTCACAGATAAGCAAAAGCTAAGAGAATTCAGCACCACTAAACCAGCTTTACAACAAATACTAAAGGAACTTCTCTAGGCAGAAAAGAAAAGACAGCAACAGGAAACAAAAATACCACAAATGACAAGTCTCACCAGTAAAGGTATATATACAGTAAAGATAAGAAATATACTGTATATATACAGTAAAGATAAGAAATCATCCATGCACAATTATGCCGCCAAAATCAGAAATCCTGAGAAGAGGTGGGTACAAATGCAGGACACTGGAGATGAACTTGCAATTAAGAGAATAACAACTTCAAACAATCTCAGATATATATAGACTCATATAAAACTTCAGAATAAATGCAAACCAAAAATCTACAATTGATACACAAACAAATAAGAAAAATCAACTCAAATATGAAACTAAAGATAGTCATCAAACCAGAAGAGGAGAGAGCAAGAGAAGGAGGGAAGAAAAAAGAGCAACAAACACAAATCCAAAGCAATTAATAAAATGGCAATAAGAACATACATATCAATAATTACCTTAAATGTAAACAGACTAAATGCCCCAACCAAAAGACATAGACTGGCTGAATGGATACAAAAACAAGGTCCATATATATGCTGTCTCCAAGAGATCCACTTCACTTCTAGGGACCCATACAAATTGAAAGTGAGAGGATGGAAGAAAATATTTCATGCAAACAGGGATCAAAAGAAAGCTGGAGTAGCAATATTCATAACAGACAAAATACACTTTAAAGTGAAGAATATTTTAAGGGACAAAGAAGGTCACTACATAGTGATCAAAGGATCAATCCAAGAAGAAGATACAACAATTTTAAATATCTATGCACCCAACATAAGTTCACCACAATATATAAGGCAACGGCTCACAACCTTAAAGGGACAAATCGACAATAACACAATCATAGTGGGGAACTTTATCACCCCACTTACAGCAATGGACAGATCATCCAGACAGAAAATCAATAAGGAAACACAGGCTCTGAATGAAACATTAGACCAGATGGACTTAATAGATATTTATAGGACATTCCATCCAAAAGCAACAGAATACACATTCTTCTCAAGCGCACATGGAACGTTCGCTAAGATTGATTACATCCTGGGCTACAAACCCAACCTCAGTAACTTCATGAAAATTGAAATCATATCAAGCATCTTTTCTGACCACAATGCTATATGACTGGAAATCAACAACAAGAAGAAAAAACCTGCAAAAAACACAAATATGTGGAGACTCAACAACATGCTACTCAACAACCAATGGGTCACTGAAGAAATCAAAGAGGAAATTAGAAAATACCTAGAAGCAAATGACAACATAGATATAACAATCCAGAATCTATGGGATGCATCAAAAGCTGTTCTGAGAGGAAAGTTTATAGCAATACAAGCCCACCTCAGGAAACAAGAAAAAGCTCAAGTAAACAAGCTAACTTTACATCTGAAGATGCTCCAGAGAGAAGAAGAGACAAGACCTAAAGGTAGTAGAAGGAAAGAAATCATAAAGATCAGAGCACAAATCAATGAAATAGAAACAAAGAAAACCATAGAAAAGATCAATGAAATGAAAAGCTGGTTCTTTGAAAAGATCACCAAAATTGATAAACCCCTAGGCAGACATATCAAGCAAAAAAGAGAGAGGACTCAAATCAATAAAATTAGAAATGAAAAAGGAGAAGTAACAACGGACATCACAGAAATACAAAGGATCATAAGAGACTACTATATGCAACTATATGCCAGGAAAATGGAAAACCTAGAAGAAATGGACAAATTCTTGGAAAAGTACAATCTTCCAAGACTAAACCAAGATGAAATAGAAAAGATGAATGGCCCCATCATAAGAACTGAAATTGAAACTGTGATTAAAAAACTTCCAGCAAACAAAAGTTCAGGACCAGATGGCTTCATAGGTGAATTCTATCAAACATTTAGAGAAGAGCTGTACCTATCCTTCTGAAACTATTTCAAAAAGTTGCAGAGGAAGGGATACTCCCAAACTCATTCTATGAGGCCACCATCACCTTCATACCCAAACCAGACAGAGATACCACAAAAAAAAGAAAACTACAGGCCAATTTCACTGATGAACATTGATGCAAAATCCTCAACAAAATACTAGCAAACCACGTCCAACAATACATTAAAAGGATTGTACATCATGATCAAGTGGGATTTACCCCAGGGATGCAAGGGTTCTTCAATATCCGCAAATCAATCAGTGTGATACACCATATTAACAAACTGAAGAATAAAAACCATATGATCCTCTCAACAGACGTGGGAAAAGCCTTTGACAAAATCCAACACCCAATTCTGAGAAAAACCCTTCAGAAAGTGGGCATAACGGGAACCTACCTCAAAATAATACAGGCCATATATGACAAACCCACAGCAAACATTATTCTCAATGGTGAAAAGCTGAAAGAATTCCTGCTGAGATCAAGGACAAGACAAGGATGTCCACTCTCACCACTGCTATTCAACATAGCTTTGGAAGTCCTAGCTACAGCAATCAGAGAAGGAAAAGAGATAAAAGGAATCCAAATTGGAAAGGAAGAAATAAAACTATCCCTATTTGCAGATGACATGATACTATACCTAGAGAGTCCTAAAGACTCTACCAGAAAACTGTTAGAACTCATCCATGAATTTGGCAAAGTCACGGGATACAAAATTAATCCACAGAAATTTATGGCATTTCTATACACTAACAATGAAAGAGCAGAAAGACAAATTAGGGAAGCAATCCCATTTACCACTGCATCCAAAAGAATAAAATACCTACGGGCATACATACCTAAAGAGACAAAACACCTGTACTCTGAAAACTATAAGACACTGATGACGGACATCAAAGATGACACAAATAGATGGAAAGACATACCATGTTCTTGGATTGGAAGAGTTAATATTATCAAAATGACTATACTACCTAAGGCAACCTACAGATTCAATGCAATCCCTATCAAATTACCAAGGACATTTTTCACAGAACTCAAACAAAATATTTTAAAGTTTGGAAGCACAAAAGACCCAGAATAGCCAAAGACATCCTGAAAAAGAAAAATGGAGCTGGAGGAATCCGGCTCCCAGACCTCAGACTATACTACAAAGCAACAATCATTAAAACCATATATGGTACTGGAACAAAGACAGAAATATAGATCAGTGGAACAGGATAGAAAGCCAAGAACTCAACCCACACACCTTCAGCCAACTAATCTATGACAAAGGAGGCAAGAATATACAATGGAGAACAGACAGCCTGTTCAATGAATGGTGCTGGGAAAACTAGACAGCCACATGGAAAAGAATGAAATTAGAACACTCCCTAACACCATACACAAAAATAAACTCAAAATGGATTAGAGACCTAGATATAAGACCAGACACTACAAAACTCTTAGAGGAAAACATAGGCCAAACCCTCTCTGACATAAACGACAGCAACATCTTCTCAGATCCACCTCTGAGTAATGACAGTAAAAACAAAAATAATCAAATGGGACCTAATCAAACTTCAACGTTTCTGCACAGCAAAGAAAACCCTAAACAAAACGAAAAGACAACCCACAGAATGGGAGAAAATCTTTGCAAGTGAATCAACTGACAAGGCATTAATCTCCAAAATTTATAAACACCTTCTGCAGCTCCATACCAAAAAAACCAAACCACCCCATCAAAAAATGGGCAGAAGTTCTAAACAGACAATTCTCCAAAGAAGACATACAGATGGCCAAAAAACACATGAAAAGATGTTCAACATCACTCATTATTAGAGCAATGCAAATCAAAACAACTGTGAGGTACCATCTTACACCAGCCAGAATGGCCATCATCAAAAAGTCTACAGACAATAAGTGCTGGAGAGGGTGTGGAGAAAAAGGAACACTAGTACACTGTTGGTGGGATTGTAAATTGGCGCAACCACTGTGGAAAGCAGTATGGAGATTCCTCAGAAAACTAAACATAGAACTACCATTTGATCCAGCAATCCCACTCCTGGGCATCTATCCAGAGAAAACCATGATTCACAAAGACACACGTACTCTGATGTTCACTGCAGCACTATTTGCAACAGCCAAGACATGGAAACAACCTAAATGTCCATCAACGGAGGAGTGGATAAAGAAGACATGATACATATACACAAGGGAATATTACTCACCCATTAAAAGGAATGAAATACTGGCATTTTAGCAACATGGATGGACCTAGAAATTATCATGCTAAGTGAAGTCAGTCATACAATGAAACACCAACCTCAAATGCTTTCACTGACTATGGAATCTGAAAAAAGGAAACAATGAACTTCTTTGCAGAACAGATTCTGAACTCACAGACTTTGAAAAACTTATGGTTTCCAAAGGAGACACTTCGGGGCGTGGGGGGATGCACTGAGGTTGTGGGATGGAAATCCTATAAAATTGGATTGTGATGATCATTGTACAACTATAAATGTAATAAATTCACTGAGTAATAAAAATTAAAAAACATTTAAACTATATATATCTCTATCATCTATCTATCCATCTATCTATATATCATCTATTTATCTATAAAACATGTAAAGAAAACAATTAAAGGAGAAAACATCTAAACGGCCAAGAAACATAATAGGATGCTGAAATTCAGGTGTGAACAACAACAGCAAAAAAGAATGGAAGTAACAGCCTCCTTACTACAGAATTAAAAAGTCACTCAGTTAAGTGCTATAGATGCCACATCACCTTCTGGAGTTTATCAGATTAACCAGCACTGCTTAGAGAACATCTCAATTGAACCTATCATGAGATTTAGAAATATCTGCCAAAAATATCCCCCCCAAATTTAGAAATATCTGCCAAAAATAATTTAAAAAATATCCCCAAATTGTTACACTTGAAATTAGTTTCTAAGTATACCTGATGTTAGAGAAGGTAAGTTTACTCCAGATCTTTAAATATGAAAGTATTCAAAAAGAGTATTACATCATAGAGTTGATCTCCACATATCTTGGCCATCACAAACTAACTTGGCTGATCATGAGAGTCAGATGGAGGAACATTTAGAAAACTAAATTCTCACACCACCAATTAACTCCTGCAAAATGAAAATCCTAGTTCAGAATCTTATGTATAAATACAGTTCCTGGGTTACCTACACAAGGAGACAGTTATCCAAGCCATATTCTGGGTGGTGATGGCTTCTCCCTTGTCCTTCATGCACGGATGTCATCTCAAAGTCACAAAAGGGCCAGATACATGCGCCCTCATTGGACCATGAACTGTTTCCATACTCGCAGAAAATTTTATTTATGTCATTCTTTCAGAAAAATATGACTTTTCAATTTTTTGAGAATTTTCCAGTTGAGTATGGATGTCCTTTTATCTGAAGAAATTTGAATCTTGATTGTGAACAGAGATTAAGAATACTCATGGCAGGCAGAATTTCTCCTATGAACAAACAAATGTTTAATCAACATTTTGATTGAAGGGAAAGTTGTAAATTTTGGATGAATTGTTTAGATTAAAAAAATGCTATTTGAGTTTTACCAATCAAATTGAAATAGTGAAACAGCCTTTGCCACGTTTTGATTCTCAACTAGTTATAATATCTGGTTTTCATTCCATATTGTTGAACTTTGGGTTTCTTGGAGGATGAAGAATAATTTGGTATACATACTCTATTGTTTTGATTAAATCATTTTAATTTGTGAAAAAGCCAGTCAAGTCATTACTGGTACAGGCAAATACTCTCTGAGGTAAGGGCAAAGGTCTGGAAACACTTTATCTACGTTTAACTGCAGCACATATTATTGAGTCATTCATTTGGGGCATCTACAAGGGTGATCATTATCTAATTAAATTCTTAGGGACCTTAGTCATAATTTTGAAGGTAGACTCTTTATCTCCAGATAATCACCTTATATAATAGGACTTACAAAAAATTATAAAAGAATAAATAGAGGTCAGATCACCAAAAGGGAAAAAGCCCAGCCTGGGTAGAAATGAAATATGTACAAATTTTCTTATTTAAATCATTATCCCCAAAATAGGCAAAACTGTTTAAAAATTGTCTTTGCAGATGACATCTGACCTCATTTCCAGAAGATTATGAATGCAAACTTCAGAACAAATCATTTAAAACTTGTTTCTAATGCAGATAAAGTCTGTCACAAAATTTGCCCCAGATTTTCAAGCGGCAGGTTGATAAAATTTGTGTTCATGTAAGAGTGGAGATAGAGAAACATTTGTGGGACTAATTGTATTTATCTCAATGTGCTTCTTATGAAGGATTCACCAAAAAAACCTATATATATATATATATATATATATATACACACACACACACACACATATATGCCACAAAATGTTGCAATACATTTCAAAGGACTTAAATCATACAGACTATCTATCTATAGAGATAGATGTATAGATATGTAATAAAGAAAATGTAATTCAACTAGAAATTGCTAACAAAAATATAATATTTTCCAAATATATGCAAATTAAGCAACACAAGTCTAATTTAACCATGAACATTTTGAAAAATAAAATTTCAAGAGAAAAATAATGGTATACATATATACAAGATATATTAAAGATATTGATGAATTATATGTATAAACTACATACAATTTGTGCTACATATTATGTATGTAATATTAACTAGGTGCAGCTAAAGGAGTGGCTAGAGAGACATTTACAGCTTTAAAATCAAGTATTAGAAAACAAGAAATATTACAAGAAATGACCTAAGCTTCTATGTCAAAAAGCTAGAAAAGGAAAATAAAATAAGTACAGAAAACATTATAGCATAGAAATAGGATATAGGAGAAATAAATCATTGAAATAAATATTGATTGAGGAGTTCCTGTGGTGCCTCAGCAGCAATGAACCCAACTAGTATCCATGAGGACATGGGTTCAATCCCTGGCCTCACTCAGTGGGTTAAGGATTCAGCATTGCTGTGGGCTGTAGTGTAGGTCACAGACGTGGCTCAGATCTGGCATTGCTATAGCTGTGGCAACTACAACTTCGATTTGTCCCCTAGGCCAGGAACTTCCATATGCCACAGGCATGGCCTTAAAAAGACTCTCTCTCTATATATATATATATAAAACATATGAAGATATATGTAAAACATATGAATATGTTTATATCCCTATATAAACACACACACGCACACACATATATATAATATGTTTATATCTATAAAACATATGAATCCAGGAATTGGTTCAATGAAACTTTGATAAAATTGATAAGCTTCTAGCAAAGTGGATTTAGAATACAGAAAAAATAAATTATCAATCAAGAATCAAGAAAATGTCATCACTGCAGATCATACAGAACTTAAAAAGATACTAAAGCATATGATAAATGAATTTATGATAAAATACTTCTCAACTAAGTAAACTGTCACTGCTTTGAAACACACAACCTTCTAAATAAACACACTAATAAAATGATGTAAAGCTAAAATAATCTACTACCCAATACAATCAATTATTTGGAGTCCTTCCTTTCCCTAAACAGAATTCTATCCCCATAGAGCTTTACTAATGAATTCTATACAAAAATTAAACAAGAAATAGTACCAATCCTACCTAAATAATTTTAGAAATGGGAGGAAATTATTATATACCCCAACTCATCTTATGCACCCAGCATAACCTTTATACTAGAATGAAACAAGGGATCAAAACAAAAATAATCAAATTGATATCCCACATCAATATAAACACAAAATTCTAAACACAATACTTACGAGTTTTTTGGATGTTTTATTTTGGGATTTTTTTTTTCTTGTAATGGTTTATGAGGCAGGTCTGGAGCAGTGCTTGGTCAGGGGCTAATTATGTACCACTACTGATGCAAAATCTTTCTAATATTCAGCCCATTGCAATGGTCCTGTGAACCACACATTTTTCTAGCTGGTGAGAATAGGCACCATTCCTGGTCCAATGTGAGCATCAGGGACCCTTCTCTCTAATCCAACTCAGTAAAACTTTCATCAGCCTCTAGCAGTTTCCTCAAATCCATGAATTGATGGGGATCCTCTCCAGATCTCCAACATCCCCTCCCTCAATCTCTCTTAATCTCTCTTTCAACCCTCCAAGTATAGCCTATGTAATATTCTATCATCAGAATTCTATCTGCCTTGGTTCATTGGTTTCCTCAGACACTCAGCACCATCTCAACTCAGAAAGTCTACCAGGATCTTCTGAGGTATCTCTCACTGTATCAAAACTTACAAACATTTTAAAGGTAATAAAGTGGAAAAATCCTAGAGCCCTACCTGTTTGTTTCCCATTGCTCAATGTTCACTGGAAATTGCTTCTGGCATCCAGTGTTTTGAAAATAATGATGTCATATTATTTGTTTCCTTGGTTTTATAAAAACCTATACATGAATATTTATACCGGTTTTATTCACAATCTCAAATAGCTAGAAACTATCTCTTAATAGAGAAAAGTATAAACAGTGATACAGGGGATACAGTTTAGACTACTACTCAACAATGAAATTAACTACTGGTAAATATAATAATATGTATAAACTTCAAATGCAGGATACTAGGAACAAGAAGCCAGATTTAAAAGACAAAATACTGGGCATGACCTTACATACAGAAAATGCAAAAAAAAAAAAAAAAAAAAAAAAAAAAGAAAAAAGAAAAAGGAAAAAAGAAAAAAAACCTTACCAAAAATTGTTAGAACTAATAACCAAATTCAACAAAGCTACAAGATACAAAAATCAACAAAAAATAATTTCATTTATATACTTCTATATGAATCATTTGAAAAGCAATTTCATTTTAATTTTGTAAATAGTCCCATTTACAATGGAAGCAAAAAAAATAAAATGATTAGGTATTCACATGAGTTGAGGGATATTTAAGTTAATTTGACTGTGGTAATCATTTCACAGTATATATGTGTGTATATATATATGTATATATATGTATATATATGTGTATATATATGTGTGTATATATATGTGTGTATATATATGTGTGTATATATATATGTGTGTATATATGTGTATATATATATGTGTGTGTGTATATATATATATATGTAAAGTCATGACATCATACACCTTAAATACATACAATTATTTTAATGGCCACAACCATGGCATACGGAGATTCCCTAGGCAGGTATTGAATCCAAGCCCTAGCTGAGAACTATGCCACAGCTATGGCAAGGCCAGTTTCTTTAACCCACTGTGCCAGGCCTGGAATGGAACCTGTGCCTCTACAGCAACCCAAGTCACTGCAGTTGATTTGTAACCAATCACAACACAGAAGGAACTCCAAATATATGCAGTTTTAATTTCTCAATTATACTTCAATAAAGCTGGAAGACAAAAAGACAAAACTGTTAGAATGGAAATGAGTCACTGTTTTCCAAGACAAGTGTTTTCCAAGGTACAGGCAGGAGGTGACACAAAGAGGCATGGGGAGATACTTGCGGTGATAAAATATTTTGCATATTGATTAATATGGTGAGTACACTACTATATGTATTTGTCAATACTTGCAGAACTTTCACTAAAAATGATGAATGGTATACTGTGATGATTGTGACTTAATACACATGTTACACAGCCACTGACACTGGCCCCAAGTTAATGATGGTCCCTAGTGTTGGTATAAGTGCAAAAGCTCTGCAGTGTCCTGGGGGCAGGAACAGAGCACGACTGTGATACACACCCTTCCAAGGGGTGCTGGACACCTGGGGAGGTGGGCCAAGGGACAGTGGGACAAGGCCAGGCCTCCTGGGGGAGATCAGTTTGGTCACAGGACCCTCCCCCGAAGGCAAGAGCTTCCAGGTAAGGGGCTCAGGGCTGATGTCGACCAATGAGATGGGCCCTCATGGATGGAATGGCAGTGACATCATAGTTCCAATGCTGCCTGGCACCCACTCTGCTTCGTGTCCGAAGGCAGTTGGGAGCTCTTGTGGTCTCTGACCTGCTCTGGAGCTTGCTTGTCTGTCCTGTTCTGACCCACCATCCCTCTCATCCACCTTGTCACTGTTTCTAGAGGAGAGGCGCACCTCCAACAGCGAGAGCTCAGAAAGGTGAGCAAGAGAGGCACCCTCATCCCTAATGGGCACCTTGGGCACAGAGGCCACTTGGCAGGTGACCCCCTTCCCCATGAGCTGTGGCTGAGCTGACACCAACACTGGAGCACAGAAGGTGAGCCAGGGGGATGCAGCCCCTCAGGGAGCCAAGGGGTGCCAGCTGCAGCCACAGTGCCCAGGCTCATGAAGGTGGCCAAGGTCTGAGCTAAGATTTCTGGAGTGGGGAAGGGGGGTAGGTGAAAGGAAAATGAGGATGAAGAGAAATGGAAGTGGGGGGGTGGGGGCAGGAGGAGGTGATGCAGGGGTGAAGGAAGAAAGATGAACAGTGAAGGAACAGGGCAAGAAGGATGAGCAGGAGGAGGACCAGCACAGAAAGGGGGAGCAGGAGGACAGGAGGCCAAGACCAGCCCAAGCCAGTTCCTTGAGAGTCATGTTGGGGTCCCTGTAGATATTTTACTTGAGTGATCCCTTGGTTTGATGCTCAGATGTGGGGAACCTCAAGGTACTGATTGAGGCCTGAGGGGAAAATCACTGGCCTGATTCAAGACTAACCACAAGAGCTTACTCTTCACATCAGTATCCTCCTGACACTGCTAACAAGCAGTGGGAGAGGAGGAGTGAAGGAAGATTAGAGTTCAGGGACAGCTGGTTGTGAGAGTCCAGGTGCCCAGGTCCATCCCATCCCAGTCACCCTTGCCTGCATGGAGAGATGACCCTCCCCCTAAGGAAAGTCAAATTTCAGGCCAACGGTTCAGGGCTGCTCCTGGCCAATGGGTGGGCTCCACTGTGGGTGGAATGGCAGTGACCCCAGAGCTCTGTCTGTTGCCTGGCACCCACTCTGCTTCCTGTGCCCAGGCAGTTGGAGGCCCTTGTGGTTGCTGACCTGCTCTGACGCTCGCTCGCCTGCCCGCCCTGCTCTGACCCACCTGATTCCCACACCTTCCTGTTTGACTTGTTATCATTTTGAGAGGAGAGGCCCATATCCAACCGCAAGAGTCAGAAAGGTGAGCATAAGCTGCACCCTTGACCCTACCAACACTTCAAGGAAGGAGAGGCGACTGGTTGGTGTGTGGACCACTCAGGTCTGGGCCTGAGGTGACAGGGACCTCCAGCACCAAGCCCCTGAGCATGTAGCCCACTCAGGGCTCTGTGGGGTGTGGGCTGCTGCCAGAGAGCCTGAGTCCCTGTGAGGAGCCTGAGGTGAGAGCTCAGAACCCAGGCCCAGTAAAGGAAGAGAGGGAGAAGGAAGGAGGAGAGATGATGCAGGAAGAGGAAGAGGAGGATGTGGAGGAAGAGAGGTCTAGCCAAGGAGAGATGAAAGTAGGAGGAAGGGTGGATACAGGAGGTGAATTAGGAGGAGTTAAAAAGACAGGAGTGAGAGCAAGAAGAGTAAGGATGAAGGAATTAGAGCAGGTAGATGGAAGAGGAGTAGATGAAGGAGGGGGAGAACTAAGCAGGAGAAGATGGGTGGATGGAAGTGATGGATAGAAGAGGAAGAAGGAGAGGTGGAGGAGGGGGAAGAGGAGAAATAGGGGACCCAGGCCAGCCCAGAGCAGGTGGTACTGCAATCCAGATGGGGTTGCTTCAGTGGTGTAGTGAGCCCCAGGTTTGATGCTTGGACCCTGGGTACCTCAGGGAGCTGTGTGAGGCCTGGGTGGAAAGTCTCTGGCCTGATTTAAGTCCATTGGCAAGGGATTAGTGTCCACATCACTACTGTCCTGGAACCCCTAATAGGGAGGGGGAGAGGAGGAGTGAAGAAAGGTCATGGTCGGGGACCAAGTGTTTCTGAGGGGCCCTGTGCCTGGGTTCATTGCCTGCCACTACAGCTGGCCCAGTCACCTTCCACTGCCAGCTGACTGTCCTGTCCCTGGAGGAGATGACCTCCTTGGTTGTGGATTCAGTGCTAACACTGACCTCTGACCTTGGTCCTATTTTGGGTGGATTGGCAGCAACCTCCACGTTCAACCCTCTGCATAGCACCCTCTCTGCTTTGTGTCCCCAGGCAGTTGGAGGCCCTTGTGGTCTCTGACCTGCTCTGACACTTGCCTGCCCTCCCTGTTCTGACCCACCAACCTGAACTTGGGTCCATTTATACAGCAGAGACCAGCTCTAACAGCAAGAGGCCAGAAAGGTAAGAAAAACCTGCACTGCATACTGACTCTTGGGGACAGGGGCAAGCGGGTCGGTGACTCAGTCCTCCCTGGTCTCGGCCAAGATGATGCCAAACCCAGCCCTGACCATGAGCCAGCTGCGTGCAGTCCCTTGTGTCTCCAAGGGGTGAAGGCTGCTGCCCACAGTGCCTGATTCCATGTGAGGGGCCCAAGGTCAGAGTTCAGAAAACTGACATCAGGTGGGGGGCACGGTGGGAAGAAGATTAGACAGAGAGGTTTCAGGAGGAGACGAAGTGGAGGAAAGAGGGAGGGGAAAGGCAGGAAAGAACAAAGGAGCAGGAGGAAAAGTGTAGCAGGAGGAGGACAAAGGAGCAGGAGAAGATGGATAGATGGAGGCGGAGCAGGGGGTCCAGGCCAGCCCAGAGCCAGCTTTATGGGTTCCAGGAAGGGTCCCTGCAAAAGCCATGCCTGAATGAGCCCCTGGTTTGATGGTTGGACCTCAGGAACCTCAGGGAGCTGGGTGAGGATGAGGTGGGAAATCATTGACCTGATGCCAGTCCAACTGCAAGGGCTTAGTGTCCACATCCATATCCACTTGGCACTTCTGACAAGCAGCGGGAGAGGAGGAGTTAAAGAAGGTCAGGGTTGGAGGACCAGCTGGTCATGAGAGTCCAGGTGCCTATGACCAGTTCAGCCAGGCTCCACCTGCTCCTGGTCCCACTCCCCTGTGTGGAGAGAGGATCTCATACCAAAGGAAAGTCATTTCATAGGTCAAGAGTTCAATGCTGCTCCTGGCCAAGGGGATGGCCCATTTCCACTGTGGGTGGAAAGGCAGGGATCCCAGAGTTCTGCACCCTGCCTTATACCCACTCTGCTTCATGTCACCAGGCTACTGGACTCCCTCAGAGTTGCTGATCTGTTCTGACACTCACTCGCCTGCCCACCCTGCTCTGACCCACCTGATCCTCACACCCGCCTGGTTACCTTTTCACCATTTTGAGAGGAGAGGCCCAAGCCCAACAGTGAGAGTCAGAAAGGTGAGCTTGAACTTCTTCCTCACCCACTACCAACACCTCAAGGACAGAGGCCACTGGTGGGTGCCTGCACCACTCGGGTCTGGGGCTGAGGTGACAAGGACTGCCGGCACCAACCACTGAGCATGCAGCACCCCTCAGGGCCAGAATGCCCAAGTCCCTTTGAGGAGCCTGAGGTGACAGCTCAGACTCCTGGCCCAGAAGGGAAGAGGGGGAGGAGGAAGGAGGGGAGAGAATCCAGGTGCTGGAGGAGGAAGAGGGGAAGGATGGGGAGGAAGGAAGGTCTAGCTGGACCAGAATTGGATGGAGAAAGGAGGAAGGACGAGGTGATTGAAGAGGAGTATAAAATACAGGAGGGTGAGGTAGTAAAAGACAGATGGTTGGGGGGAGGGGAATAGCAGGAGGAAGGAAGCGGAGGAGAGGTGGGGAGATGGAGGTGGATGGAAGAGAATGCAGGTGAGATGGAGAGGGGAGTGAAAGAGAAGCAGGGTGTCCAGACCAGCCCAGGGTCTGCTGTATTGAGTTCCAAATGGTGTTTCTTAAAAGTTGTACCTGAGGGAGCACCTTGTTTGATGCTGTGACCCAGGGAACCTCAGGCAGCTGGGTGAGGCCTGGGTGGGAAATCTCTGTCCTGATTCAAATCCAAAGGCAAAAACTGAGGGTCCACATCACTATCCTCCCAGAAACCTCTAAGATGGAGGAGTGAAGGAAGGTCAGAGATAGGAGACCAAGTGTTCCTGAGGGTTGATATGCCCAAGTCCATTGCCTGCCAGGCTACAGCTGCCCCAGTCACCTTCTCCTGAGAGCCTTGTCCCTGGAGAGGAGGACTTCCCTGGTTATGCGCTCAATGTTGACCCTGATCTCTGCCATCAACTCTATGTGGGGGGAATGACAGTAAACTCACAATTCTGCCTGCTGTCTGACAGCCACTCTGCTTTGTGTCCCCAGGCAGTTGGAGGCCCTTGTGGTCACTGACCTGCTCTGACGCCTGCTCATCTGTCTGCCCAACCTTTTTTGACCCACTTGATTCCCCCACCTGACTGGTTATCTTGTTACCATTTTGTGAGGAGAGGCCCATATCCAACTGTGAGAGTGAGAAAGGTGAGCAGGAGCTGCACCCTCATCCCATACCAACCCCTCAAGTACAGAGGTCACTGGTGGGTACCCAGACCACTCAGGGCTGAGGGGGGAGGTGACAATGACCTCCAGTACCAACCACTGAGCATGCAGCCCCCTCAGGGATCCCTGCAGTGCAGGCTGCTACCAGAGGTGCCTGAGTCCCTGTCAGGAGCCTGAGGTCAGAGCAAAAGACACCTGGCCCAGAAAAGCAAGGTTCAGAGTAGGAGGGAGGGAAGCAGATGCAGGAGAGGAGAAGGATGGGAGGAAGGAAGGTCCAGCTACACCAGAGTTGGATGTTGGTGAGAGAGGAGGTGGTGCGTGAGGACAAGAAATGAAGACAGGAGTGAGAGAAAGAAGAAAAAAGATGGATGAAGTGTTAGGCAATTGATGGAGGAGGAGGAGTTAGAGGAAGGGGAGGAGTGAGCAGGAGGAGATGGATGGTGCAAGAAGTGGATGGAAGAGGATGAAGCAGAGATGGAAGAGGATGTGGAGGAGAAGCAGGGGGTCCAGGCCAGCCCTGAGAGTTGATCTTGGGTTCCAAGTTGAGTTGCTAGAGATTATACTTGATTTACACCCTAATTTAATGCTACAAACTCGCTAACCACAGGGAGCTGGGGGAGGCCTGGGTGGGAAATTGCTGGTCTAATTCTAGTCCAATGGCAATGACTTAGGGTTCACCATGGAACCCCTAGGATGGAGGGGAGAGGAGGAGTGAAGGAAGAGCAGGGTTAGGGACCGGGTGTTCCTGAGTTTTCATGTGCCCAAGTCTATCACCTGTCAGGCTACACCTGTCTGTGGTCATCCTCCCCTGCTGGGTTACAGCCCTGTCCCTGAAAAGGATGACCTCCTTCATTTTGGGCTCAGTACTGACCCTTACTTCTGACCTTAGCCCAATATTGTGTGGAATTAGAATGAACTTGCAGCTGCCTGGAACCCACTCTGCATCATGTCCCCAGGCAGGTGGAGGTTCTTGCGGTCACTGACCTGCTCTGAAGCTTGCTCATCTTCTGGCCCTGATCGAACCCACCTGATCTCCACACCCACCTGCTTACCTTCTTACCATCTTGAGAGGAGAGGCCCACATCCAACAGGGAGTGTCAGAAAGGTGGGCTTGAGCTGCACCCTCACCCTCTACCAATATCTCAAGGGAAGAGGACTGTGGTGGGTGCCTGGAGCACATGGGTCTGAGGTCAAGGTGACAAGGACCTCTAGCACCAATCCCTGAGCATGAAGCCCCTTCTGGGTTCCATGAACTACGGGCTGCTGCCAGAGGTGCCCGACGACCTGGAGGAGCCCAAGGTTAGAGGTCAGACTCTTGTCCAGAAAAGGAAGAGAGGGAGAAGGATGGACATGTGAGGCTGAAGGATGTGCAGGAGGGGAGAGGATGCAGGAGGAGGAGGAGGATGGGAAGAAAGGAAGGAAGGTCTAGCAAGAAGAAAGATGGATTCAGGAGAAAAGGTGGATGCAGCAGGATGGAGGGAGGAGGTGAATGAGGATAAGAAATAGGGACAAGAGTGAAAAGAGGAGAAAACATGAACGGAGGTGAGGAGGAGGATGCAAGGAAGATGGATCAGGAAGAGCATGAAGAGCAGGAGGATGAAGAGGAATAGATAGAGGAGGGGGAGGAAAGGACTGAGCAGGAGGAGATGGATGGATGGAAGAGGTTGAAGGACAGATGGAAGAGGGGGGAGGGGAAGAAGGGGGTCCAGGCCATCCCAGAGTAGGTAGTATGGCGAGCTGTGTGGGGTCTCTTAAAGGGTGTACCTGAGTGAGCTCCTGGTTTGATGCTTGGACCTGGTGAAATCCGGCAGTGTGGTGAGGCCTGGGTGGCACATTGCTGGCCTGAGTCAAGTCAAACTTCAAGGGCTTAGAGTCCACATGAGTACTTTCTTGGAAACCCTAAGTGGGAGGGGAGAGGAGGAATGAATGAAGGTCAGAGTTGGGGTCCAAATGTTAGTGAAGACCTATTTGCCCAGGTCCCTCACCTGCCAGGTGACACCTGCTCCTGTCAACTTCTCCTGCCATGTTATAGCCCTGTCCCTGGAGAGGATAACCTCCTTGGTTATGTGCTTAATACTGACCCGGACATCTGACCTTTGTCCTAGATGGATGAATGGAGCGGGGAGCAGGGGGTCCATGCCAGTCCAGAACCAGCTCTATTGGGATCTAGATGGGGTCCCTGCAATGCTTGTACCCTACTGAGACCCTGGGTTGATGCTAAGTCCCAGGGACCTCAGGAAGCTGGGTGAGGACAAGGTGGTATGAAATAGCTGGCCTGATTCAAGTCCAATGGCAAGGGCTTAGGGTCCACATCAGAATTCTCCTGGCACTGCAATCAGGCAGGGGAGTGGAGTGCAAGAAGGGTTGGTGGACCAGCTGGTTGCAAGTTTCCAGCACAGCCAGTCTCCATCTCCCCCTGCTGATGCTCCCCTGTGTGGACAGAGGACCCTCCCAGAAAAGAAAGTCACTTTTCAGGTCAAGGAATCAGTGATGCTCCTGGCCAGTGGGATGGGCACCATATTGGTTGGAATGGCAGAGACCCCAGAGTTGTATCTGCTGCTCTGAACCCATTCTGCTTCGTGTCCCCAGGCAGTTGGAGGCCCTCGTGGTCACTGACCTGCTCTGACGCTCACTCACCTGCCTGCCCTGCTCTGACCCACCTGATCCCCACACCCGCCTGGTTACCTCGTTACCATCTTGAGAGGAGAGGCCCACATCTAACAGCGAGAGTCAGAAAGGTGAGCAAGAGCTGTACCCTCAGCCCCTACTGACACTTCAAGTAAAGAAGCCCATGGTGGGTGCCTGGACCACTCTGGTCTGAGGTTGAGGTGACAAGGACATCCAGCACCAATCACCATGTGTGTAGCCCACTTAGGTCTCTGTGAAATGTGGGCTGCTGACAGAGGTGCCTCAGTCCCTGTCAGGAGCCTGAGGTCAGAGCTCAGAATCCTGGACCAGAAGTGGAAGAGGGGGAATAGGAGGGAGGGGAAAGGTTGTAGGAGGTGGAGGGGAGAGGATGCAGGCACAGGAGGAGAAGGAGGATGGGGAGGAAGGAAGGTCAAGTCAGAGGAGAGATGGATGTAGGAGAAAAGGTGGATGCAGGAGGATGGAGAAAGCAGGTGAGTGATGAGGAGCATTAAAGACAGGACTGTGGGGAAGAAAATAAAATTTTGATGCATGGGGAGGGGGATGATGGAGGAAATGTAGATGGAGGAGGGAGAGTGGGAGGACCATGCACGAGGAGATGGAGGAGTGGGAGGTGGATGGAAGAGAATGAAGGTGAGATGGAGAAGGGGCTGAAGTACACTTTCAGGTCCAGGCCAGCCAACAGCCTCATCTACTGGGATCCACGTGGTGTCACTTAAAAGTGTACCCATGTGAGCCACTGGTTTGATGCTCAGACCCAGAGAAATCTGGGAGCTGCTTTTACCTGGGTGGTCCATCGCTGGCCTGAGTCATGTCAAAGCCAGGAGCTTAGAGTCCACATCATTATCTTCCCTGAATTCCTAAGAGGGATGGAGAGAGAAAGAGTGAGGAAGGTGAGGGTTGGGGGACCAAGCCTTCCTGAGTTTCCATGTGCCTGGGTCCATCACCTGACAGGTTAGAGCTTCCCCTGTCATCTTCCCCTGCCATCTTGTCCTGCTGGGTTACAGCCCTGCCCCTGGAGATGATGAGTCTTTAGTTATGGGCTCAGCATGAACTGTGACCTCTGCCCTCAGCCCTATTGTTGTTGGAATAACAGTGACCAACAGTTCTGTCTTCTGCCTGGCACTCACTTTTATCTTGTCCCCAGGCAGTTGGAGGCCCTGTGGTCTCTGACCTGCTCTGACGCTCGTCCATTTCTCCACCTCTCCCACCCCGTCCCTGGGTGCATTTCCACCAAAGAGGCACAGAACCAGCAGCGAGAGGACACACAGGTAAGTGTGACTTGCTCCCTCACCACATACTGACACTAGGGGACAGGGGCCTCTGGTGGGAGCCTGGACCACTCTGGTCTGTAGCCAATGTGACAAGGATCTACAGCACCAACCACTGAGGATGCAGCCCGCTCAGGGATCTGTGGTGTGTGGGATGCTTCCAGAGGTACCTGAATACCTGTGAGGAACCTGAGGTCTGAGCTCAGACCCCTGGCCCAGAAAAGGAAGGTGGGGAGGAGTAGTGAGGAGAGAGGATGCAGGAGGAGGAGGAAGAGGTGGACTTACAAAGAAGCTGGATCAGGTGGAGAGATGGATGTAGGAGGTAGAAGGATGAATAGCTGGTGGAGGAGCCATGGATGGGGAGGAGGAACGTGGAGGACTGTTGCGGAGGTGGATGAAGGAGACACGGGCCCTGGGGAATGGGCAGAATGTAGCATTGAGACCACTGTGGATGAGTGTGGATGTTGGAGGAATGTGGAAAAGTGGTGGTGGGAGGCGGACATTAGGGGAAGAGGTCGAGGGGCAGGAATGGAAGGGGAAGAGGAAGAGGTCGAGAGGCAGGAATGGAAGGACGAGGAGCAACATGGGGCATTTGCAGAGGAGGAGGTCTGAGTTCAGGCAACTCTCCAGGCCCCAATGGTCCCTCCAAGCCTCTTCTTTGGTCTGGATCCTGGAGGTTTCCCATCCAACCCACTGAGATCAGGGACACCAGCTGGTTGAGCATGTGTGGCCTGTGGGCTGGGGACATAAGAGCCTCACCCAGTTCAGCATCCTGTCCCCCATTGTGTCACCTGAACCACAGACTCCAGCTGTGTTCCTCATTGGCTGGACCCTCTTTGCGTTGTCCCAGAACAGATGTGTCCCACAATGTGAACAGGGAAAATGAGGCCCTTCCCCCTGTGACTTGTTCAGAACTGTGAACCTAGGGACGATCTCATAGCACAGAGGCTGCCTATGATCAAATATATTATCCTTTTACCAATTCCACCCCCCCCCAATGGGCTGGTGCTCTTCCCTGATTCACCAGGAAGAATCAGCTGAGAGTTAAGAGGAATGGAGCAGGAGTTTCTGTCATGGCTCACAGGTTAAGGAATCCAACTAGAAACCATGAGGTTGAGGGTTCGATCTCTGACCTTGCTCAGTGGGTTAAGGATCCAGCATGGCAGGGAGCTGTGTTGTAGGTCACAGACTTGTCTCAGATCTGGCATTGCTGTGGCTGTGGCATTGGCCGTAGCTACAGCTCCAATTGGACCCCTGGCCTGGGAACCTCCATATGCCACAGGTGTGGCCCCAAAGACAAAATGACAAAAAAAAAAAAAAGGAATGGAACCGATGGGAGCCTCTTGTCCTAGAGATCTCTGGTGCCCACATCCCACCCTGCCTCCCTAGTGGACACATCCAGAGTGGGCACATGGTCAGGGAAGAGCTTAGTGGGCTAGAGCAAAGGACTCTCCTTGGATGGGAGAATACTGGGCCTTATATTCACCTGTGCACCTTCCACTTCCAACTTCAGTGCCTCCTGGGGCCCAGAAGGCAGGGAATCTGGCTCAGAGCTTTTTTCTTAAAATTTACACATCAAATGTAGGTGCTAAATTATACCACTCAGTGGCATTTAGTGTATTAGCAGAGCCATGCCACCATCACCACTATTTCCACCTTCCTCTACCTCATGAAAAAAATCTATCAGTTCATACCCCCACTGGACCCTGCCCCCAGCACTGGGGGCCACTGACCTCTTTCTGTCTGGGCTTGGCTCTGCTGGACACAGCACCTCCATGGAACTTCACAGCATGTGGTCTCCGTGTCTGCTTTCTTTCCTGAGCATCATATCCATCCATGTTGCAGCACGTGGCAGTGTTTCCCTCTTTTTCTGGTTGAATGATGTACCACCACATCCTGGTCTTCCAGCCACCTGTCCAGGGCTACTTAGATGGGGCCCTCTTTTTGCTCTTGGGAGTAGCTCTGCTATGAATGTGCATGTACATCTACCTGTGTCCCTGTCTTCCTCTCTCTTGGGTGTATACCTGGGAAAGGACCTGTTGTATCATGTGGCAACTCTTCATTTAACTTTTGGAGAAAGGCCTGGTTTTCCAAAGAAATTGCCCCATTTTACAATCCTGCCAGCCAAACAGGAAGGTGCCAGCTTTTCCACATCCTCATTTGATCAGTAACAGCCACTCCAGTGGGTGAAAAGTTTGGTCCTCTGCTGGCTTTGATTTGCATCCCCCTGATGCTAATGTTGAGATTGGTCTCCTGTGCCCTTTGGCCTTGATTTTGCAGGAAAGTCTATTCAGGCCCTCTGCCCAATGTCTACTTGGGCCATTTCTATAGTGGAATAAGGAGTTTGGCCATATTCTGTATACTGGGCTCTTATCTGTCAGGTCAGTCTCACATTTTTATTCATTGTGTGGGTTGTCATTTTCTTGACAGTGTCACTTGTCACTTGAGGCACAGCTGTTTTAAATTTAATCAAGTCCACTTTATCAATGTTTATCTTTTGTTCCCTGGGCTTTTGATGCCTAAGCAAAATATGAGTCCTATGAGCCTGTGAGGCCCTCCACAGCTGGCAGCTTCTCTTCCCTCAGCTCCCCTGGCCCAGGGAGCTCACACCCCGGTGCTGCAGGACAGCTGCTGGCCTTGGCCTCCTGGCCACCTTCTTTTTCCTCCTCATCTCATTGTGACAGGATCTCCAGGCTGCTGGCAAGGGTCTGTAAGTGGAAGTGTTAGGATGTTTGGGATGTCACCCACCCAGGCAGCATGGTTTTCTCCTGTCTGATCAGATAGAAGGGGAGCTGCCAACAGGGGGCCCACTTCAACCTGTTGGTTCTCTGAAGCTCTTTCATGCACTGGAATATTTGGATTTTTTCTTTCAGCATCAGACATGGTAAAGCTGGAGACCCTGCTGGCCCTGGAACGAGCAGATATCATTGCCAGCTATGAACAGGTGAGGCACCAGAGGGAGCTTAGCCATTAGGAGCAGCTGCAGCCCTGGAAGGGGTCAGAGCCAAGGGCAGGCAGGGAGGCCTGGTGGGGACAAGACCCAAGTAGAACAAGTGAGGCCCAAAGGTCATTGTCATCAGCAGGAGCAGGTACATCCCCCAATGGGAATCAAAATATTCCAGGTGTGGACCACTCCCTGAGGGGGAAGGTGAGGCCCAAGGTGGGGAATCACAGCCCAAGGGGGCAAGTGTGTCCCTGGGGGATCAGAGCAAAGGCTGACCATGTGAAGCTCAGAGGCAGCAGGAGCAGGTGTGTCCCATGCAGGATCAGAGAAGGTAGGAGAAGATGAGGTGCAGGTGGCTCTCCTTGGGGCAGGTTCTCATGCTGGGCCACCATCAGAGGTTCCTGGGCTCCTGAGGACACTCTGCTTGTAACCCCTCACCTTGGTGCCCCATCTGGGTTTCAGGGGCGCCGGTCAGGGCCTCCAGTGGACCCATGGGATGATGCTGACCTGTTGCTCTACAAGGCCACAGACAGGCTAGGCTTTTTGCCGTGAGTCATCTTGATACCCCCTCCCCCCTCCCCAGGGAGGGTTACCATTTGCAGAAACACCTCTGGAGGCAGAACCCTTCTGTCTAGCTCAGGGCCTCAAATCCTGGTGGCCACTGGGGACCAGGGTCCACACTAGGCTTGGGGTGAGAGAGCTTAAAGAATATACAGGAAAAACTGGAGGCTGAGCCATCCTGGGCCTTAGCCCTGTGGCCTCTACACCCACACTGGGGAGAGCCCAGGGCAGCCATCCAGCAGGGTCAGGGTCAGGGCTCAGCCTGATCTGCAGTGGCTCTACAGAGCCTGGCCACAGGGGGAGGGGCACCTGGCCCACAGGTCTCCAAGGGCAGTGGGCCCAGCCAGGGGGCCATGTGGGGACACTGTGAAGGGCAGTGAGATGTTGCTTCAGATATTGGACAGATGGTTAGGAGATGGTAATGTAGGACCTAAAAGCTCACAGGAAGGTGACAGAGGCAGGGGGAGTTTGACTCCTTGTGTGGTGCCAGGAGGAGATTCAGGGTAGGATGGCTGGCCTGGCCATGATGGGGGAGGGGAGACTGGGATGAAGTTTCTGGGTCTGCTCTGGGAGGGGCCACACACCTGTCAGGTCAGGAGTGGGGGTGCACAGTGCAGAGGGGGTGGCCAGCCTCAGTGGAAGTAGGGGCACTGCCTGGGGTGCTGCAGTCTGCTCCAGAGCTGGCACCCACCTTGGGTCCTCCTCCGTCAGGGTATCCCTGGTTAAGATGGGGGGTGGCAGGGGCTGGGGGCCTCCAGACACCTGGTCCTCACAGCTCTACTTCTCTTGCCTTGTAGTCAGGAGCAGCCTAGCCTCAGCACCCAGGGCCTCAGCATCCACAGCCTCAGCACCCACGAGGCAAGGGTGAGAGCCAGTCCATGCTATGCTGGTGGGAGGTGGGAGGTGGCCACGCAGTGGCTGTGGTTCCTTGCTGCCTGACCCCAGAGTTGTTGGGGGTCCTTGGGCTGTGAGGGGTCTGTGCCTTCATGCCTCCTCTAAGATCAGAGCCCTGAGTCAGGGCTACTTTAGGGAAGCAGGAAGCTTGGCTAACACCACCATGTCCCCTTTTCCAGCAAAGAGCCAAGGACATCAGGCGAGCCCCTAAGTGGGTGAAGATGCTGAGGAACTGGGGCAAATACGGGGACAGTCAAAAGGTAGAAACCTGAGCATTCTGACCCTGAAGGAGGCTGGTCTGGGTCTCCTGGGGCTTTCCTGGCCACCCTAGCCCAGGACCCCACAGTGTGGACCAGCCATGCCCACACCACAGCCTATCCTTAGCTGGGGGAGACTGGGCCAGGCCCGGGCAGAGCCAGCCTCTCCTGAGCAACTTCTGCATGAGTCTTGCTTCATGTCACTGGGTGTCACTTGCACCAGTCTTAGGGCCCCTTCTTACCTGCAGATGCGCCGGCGGGTCTACAAGGGGATCCCCCCACAGGTGAGAGGACAGGCATGGTCTCTGCTGTTGGACCTGGAGAAGGTGAAGGCAGAGAACCAAGGGAAATACCAGGTATGGCCCCTCCACCTGTGCCTCAGGGACCCTCGCCTGTCCCCAGATTTCCTGGCACCTCCCAGGCTTATAGGCCCAGGGCCCACCTGCCAGGAAAGCCATGCCAACCATGCAGACACTGAGTCCAGGGTTGCACAGGTGCCACCTAGCATCACACTAAGGCCTCCCATACCCCTGAGGGGGACAGAGTCACAGGGCAAGGGACAGAAGCCAAGAGGAAAGAGCAAGGTGACCCCACAGAAACCATGGATAGAGACCACCCGGCCAGATGAACACAGCCCTGACTGACCTGGGTCAAGAAACAGGTCTCAATCCATTAACCAAGAGAGGTCCCTACCCATGGCCAGTTCCTGCCACTCAGCCCCCATCTGCACTGTGGGCACCCTAAGTCCCACAGCCCAGGGTGGGTGCTCTATGCACCCGGCTGAGCGGCATCATCAGGAGAAGTGCAAGGGAGCGGGTGTGATAGTGGCCACAGGTGTCCAAGTTACTCAATGATGGGTGATCTGAGAGGCCCCCGAGCATGGTGAACAAAGACTGACACTGTGGGAAAAGAGCCAGCATCACACTTAGTCCTCAGGCTCTCAAAAGGCCCTGAAAACAAGGCATGGGCTCCCCTTCTGGCCCTCTGCCTCACCCAGCCTGTCTGTGGTGGGACTCAGAGGGGTCAAGGGACAGAGGCCCAGTTGCCCTCTCAGCATCCCACTACCCTGGGACAAACACACCTGGGAGCAGCCTCCCAGGGGACAAGCCCATCACCAGGGCAGAGGCACTGTCATCCTGGACTGCCTTGTGTGGGGTGGGGGAGGAGGGGATCTGGTGGCCTGGCCAGTGTGTCACCATTGGGTGGGGGTCTGGGACTGGAGAAGCCACAGGCTGATTATCCACAGGGCTTCTGGGCACAGGCTATGACCTGGGCACCCTTGTGATCCTGCCTGGCTTCCGAAACAAGCAAAAGAAAGGTTTCTCTAGAAACACTCATGTTGAGCTGGCAGTGCCTGCTCTGCTGGTTAGGGTTCCAGGCCTCTGACTTTGCCACCCCCCCACCCCCGGCTCTACCCACAGAGAATGAAAGAGCAGGCCAGTCTCTACTCTCTGGACATCAAATTTATCGACATGGATGTGAGCTACACCTTCCAAAACAATATTATGTTCAGAGAGCGTTACGGAATCAAGTGAGGATGTTGGGCCACTGGTCCTGGGGCAGGAGAGCAGGGGAGCAGGGGTGTGGTGGCCCGGGGATCCTGTGGGAGAGGAGGCATGATGGCGAGGGCTGGACCTGAGGTGGTGAGAGTGGGGCCCGTGCAGAGCACCTGCAGGAGTGGGAGCACACAGGGCTGGGGTGGCCCTGAGGGAGGATGGCTGTGCCCTCAGAAGTCAACAGGCCCCTGCAGGGATGGGAGGGGCACTGGGCAGCAGAGAGCAGGCTGGACCAGGACACAGAAGGATGGAGTGAGAGTCAGATGAGTCAAAATGACACCTCATTTTGATGTTTGTCTACTTTTTTAAACAATTCATATCATTTATAAAAGAAAAGTGGGATGGAACCCGCAATTTTATCGCTCTGTCCTACATTAGCAATCCTTGCTCCATCCAGTGTCCCACACGCACCACACACTTGACCAGTGGAAGGTGTTTATAGTGAGCCTCATTGTCCCCTTTCCAGGCAGCAAGCCCTCTTCAACGTGCTTGCAGCTTACTCTGTCTACAACACGGTGAGTACAAGCCCCTGGTCAGCCATCCCACAGTGGCCCTGCTTCTTTAGTGGCCTATTGACACCAGTCAGGATGTCAGCTCCCATGGCCACAGAGATGATGCAGGGGGACCTCTGCTCTGAAACTGACATGGATGGCTGGGGTGCAAACCCCAGTTTTAAGGACAGAAATGGCACATGATTCCTGGGCTGCATCAGCCCACGAGCTGATAGCAAGTTCACATGGCCCTAAAAAGCATTGCTGTGGTCACAACGCTTAAGTTTGAATCTTGAAATGCCATTTTATGAATCAGAATCCTAGCAAGGATGAGAGGTCCCAGCAAACCAACTCCTGTGTGGCCCATGGGAGGCAGCTCCCGGCCCCATCTGCTCTTTCTGAAACAATCCCTCAAAGAACACAACCTGAGAGGACCCCATGGGCTGCCCACAATAGGGCCTGGGCCACCCACACACCACCGCCACACAAAAGCCAGGCCCACACAGGCCACAGTCAGCAACCCTCCACCTCCCCTCATAGCAGGACATCCAGACCTTGCTGGTTCCCAGCACCCAGCATGCCTCATCTAGGAAAGGGGGTCTGGGATGGTGCCCAGGCATGAGTGGGAGACCGTCCAGAAGCTGAGGTGAAAGTGCCAGGGAGGGGATGGTGGAGGCCTCTGAAGTGGTCCCAGCAGCCATGTCTGACTCTTGCAGGAGGTGGGCTACTGCCATGGCATGAACCAGATTGTCGCCATCCTGCTCATGTTTCTTAATGAGGAGGATGCTTTCTGGGCACTGGCCCAACTGATGGAAAACAAAAGACATGCCATGCATGGTAGGTGACTGCCACAGAGCACTGGATGTTACTCAGAGTCGGGAGTCTCCCTGCAGAGTTCTCCCAGTTGTGGGGCTGCCAGGGACTGACCTGGTCCATCTCCCCATCAGCAAAGGTCACCAGCTCCCCCCTAGCAGTCTGCGTCCTGTAACCACAGCCCTCAGCGCTGGCCTCATCCAGACCACTCCATCCCTGCTGGTCCCTCTGCCTCTCTTCTGCTGCTACCAGGCCACCTCCAACCCCACCCCAAGCCCCTGATCAGAGGAGGCCCAGGTGGCAGCATCTCCCTGCTGTGCCCCCCACCTGACTCCCAGGCCCAGGAAATGTTCATGCACACCCCACCCCCATCCCTTGGGCCACTCCCAGCCACTCAGTACTGGGACCCTTGTCCCCTGCTGTAGCCACAGTTGAGAGAGCCTGTGCCAGAGACAGATGCCTGCCTGATGCTCAGCACTGGGCACCTGCCAAGCTGGGCCTCAGTGAGCAGGTTCTCAACCCTGGGCCACCCCAAGCCTCAAAAGCAACCAGTCCTATCTGGGAAGAGCCATCCAGCCAGGCTGGAGTGGGTCCTGCACACCAGGGACACTGTGCAGGGAGGAGGCCCTGGGTTCCCAGGGCACATAAGCCCCTGCCAGGTACACCTTTGACTTTTTTGGGGTGATTCTTGCGGATTCTCAGGCTTCTTCACTCCGGGGTTCCCGAAACTGCAGAGACTGCAGGCCCATCATGATAAGATTCTGGAAAGGACGCTCCCCAAGCTGAAGCAGCACCTGGTGAGTAGAAGCAGCCCTCACAGGGCCTAGCCTGCCTGCACTTTCATGTTCTTGGCCTTGGTGAGGCCAGGCCTGAGCTGGGGTCCACTGGCCAGGGGGGTGGCTGCATGGGGCCTCTGGGGGGGAGGTTTGAGGCCAAGCAGGCCAGCCCCGATCACTTGTGCCTCTGTCAGGACAAGGAATACATGTCCACAGCAATTTATACTACGCCATGGTTTCAGCGCTGCTTTATTGACCATGTAAGTGTGCCCAGGGAGACCAGTTCCCCGAGGGGCATCCCAGGGGAAGCCCAGAACCCTGGGGAGGGGGGAACTGGGGTCCTTGGGCAAACCGTCTTTCCCTGGGCTCCTGGAGGGAAGGCTGGGTCAGCCCAGGAGGAGGGCAAGCCCGTGCCCACCCTGCAGTCAGCCCCAGGCTTCTTGGAGGTTCTCCTGTGGAGCCTGGGGCAGTCTTTTATCTCTAGGTCAGCAGATGTGCAGGCCAGGCCCTTAGGACCCCAGGTGGCCTGGTGGGGACCTCTTCAGTCCACTCAGCTAAGAGCTGTAGGGCCTGTTTGGAGGCAGCCTGTGGGACCACAGGACGCAGAGGCAGTGGGGGGCTCCTACCCTGTTCTAGGACACTCCCTCAACACACACCTTGTGCCCTGCTCAATCTGCCCCTCCTGGGCCTGCTGTCCCCACAGACACCATTCTCACTCACACTGAGACTACTGGACGCATACATCCTGGAGGGTGAGCGAATGCTCACAGCCATGGCCTATACAATCGTCAAGATTCACCAAAGTGAGTAAGCCTGAGCCTGGGATGCTCAGGCCACAGAGGTGGGCCAGCTGACACACAGGCTGGGTAGAGGCCCTGGGAGAGGTGGCAAGAATGGGGCCAGCTGCTGGATGTGACACTGCCTTGGTTCTCCTGGGGCCAGCAGAGCGTGTCTGCTGCCCCCAGGGAAAGGCCCCAGGGTGGGGGCTGAACCTTCCCAGTGGGGCCCCTGTTGGCCTGATGGCATCCTTATCCTCAGAACGCCTCCTGAAGCTGCCCCTGGAGGGATTGCATGAGTTTTTCCAGTACTCGATCTCCAAGCCATGGACCCTGGATGATGACACAGTGATCAAAAGGTTACAAGCCACAATGACTGAGCTGCAAAAGAAGAAATATGGCCTACTCCCTCCAGGTGGGCTCAGCAGGGGTCCCCTCCTGATACCCCTTCCAGGGCAGTGACCCATGGATCATCCAGGGCCTTCCTGCTCCCCCCGTCCACCTGCTCATCTGCTCTGAGGCTCAGCCTGCATGGGTTGGGCCCCAGGGCAGCCTCCACAGATACTGACCATAACCTTCCCAGGCACAAAGGATGTTCTCAGGGTGGGGCCAGGGTGGCCATTTGGGCCACCAGCAGCCCCACCCTGCACAGATCACAGAGCCTGGGGGAGACACTGACCTGGTGTGCTCACTTCCAGCAGAACCTGAGGAGTTCCCCACGAGGCCCCTGGGTCTGGAGCGACCATCCCTGGAACCCAGGCCTTGCCCTATCACTACAAGCACCAAGGAACTCCCTGGAGAGGACGGGCCAGCTCTCCATGGCCCACCTGCCCAGCACCAGCAGCAAAGACCCTCACCCAGCCAGGCCTGCTTACAGGCTGAAGAGCACCATCAAGAGGGGGCCGTGGCATCAGGATGCCCCCTGAGGGCCCAAGAGTCTCTGAGTCTGTCCTGCCTATTCCCATCCCTCTGCATACCTCAGGACCGAATGTGGCCCTGGAGATGGACCTCCCTTCCCAACATCCCCAAGAACTATGAGTGTCCAGTGAAGTGGCAGGTTGACATCGGGTTTGAGCCCAAGTGTTGGGACCTTTGCCCCTCAGCACGGGCCAAGGTCGCCCTCAGGGCAACACTGCAGGCCTAGCCCTGCAGCCCCACCAAGGCCCCAGACACAAGTCCTTCCTGGGCCCATTGAACATGCAGCCACAGGGCCCAGGACAACCCTCCTGACCCATGACAAGTGCAGCCAATGCCCTTCCTGGGGCAGTGACCACCATGGCCAAAACAGGATATGCTATTTCAACTTCATTAAGATTTGTAATGCTACTCCATCATTTTGCAAATGACCCTTTGACATTATCCATGACACAACAGGCATTTGTGATGAAGTTAAATTTTCCTCAAAAATCCAGTGATTTCTAAGATTTGTCTTTCAAATGAGATGCATCTTGCCACTTGCAGCACTAAAGCATTGAATCCCAAATCCCGGTGTTCACCACAGGGTGGCAGAATTCATCTTCTGCCTCAGTCATCCAGCTGCAAGTATTCATAGAGCAGACACTTTGAAAAACATGTAAGCTTTTGTATTAAGGAGCTCCAATGGCAAAGCGTGAATAATTTCCCACTATAAATCTCCTAGAGCTCCTTTCATTTCTTTCTTGTTACTATGAGGCAAGAATGGTAGTGGTGAATTTGGTAGGGTTTGTAACATGTCTCTAATGATCTTGGACCATGGTATTCCCAGAAACTTGCCTGACTGCTCTAAGCCCTTTTGTTTGGCTAAACTGAACAGTTCTACTTGGCTAATTCTATTTCCCATAGCTTGCATAGTCTCTCAAGCTTCTCCCTTTGAGACAGAAACTATTATGAAGTTGTCAATATAATAAAATAACTTACTTTAGGTATGGTCATATATACATTTCTAGTCTAAAAACATGGCAGTACATTAAATCTATATCTTTGGGGGAAAATGGTACAACTATACTGTATTCCTTTCCATACAAAATGAACTATGCCTGATAGTTCTTTGTTTCTAAAAGTTCACCTAAAAGCATAAATGTATGCAAATTGCATTTAACTTTTAAAAGAGTAATGAGTCATTCCAGAAGACAACGCAAATTATAATGTTACAATTAAAATCATATAGTGGCTCAGAAATAGATATAGAATGCAAAGGCTTAACAAGATGTAAATTAGCCCAATTTCACATATATATTATATAAGGCTATTTCAATACAAAATATGGAATCTCTACTGTTGAACAATAGGATTGGAAGAACCAAAGACACAGGTTTGATACCTGGCCTGGCACAGTAGATTAAAAGTATTGTTGCAGCTGTGGAGTAGGTTACAACTACATCTCAGATATAATCCCAGGCCTGGACACTCCATATGCCACAAAAAAAATATGTTTCAATTAGGATAATTTTAGTTGTAAATGAAAAAAAATCAAATGAAATTGTTTTTAAATGTAAGGATATTTGTTGGTTGGCTTACCTAACTGCAAACTCCAAAATCCTGGAAAGCCTCAGAATGAGTTGACAAAAATGATCAATTATACTATAATAAAATCCTTTACTTTCTTCTTCTTGTCCCATTTGTCAGTGTTGAATTTAGCTTAAATCTTACACCCTGAGCACTAGAAGGAGTGCAATCTGTAGTAATTCAGAGAAGAGGCTCTTCGTACGACACTAGCAGAGCTAACTGCCCTGAATATTAGGTGGAAAAGGAGATGCTCTAACACAGTGGTGTCAGGAAGAGTATTTTTGAAGAAGTGACTAGACCTCCAGCTAAAGTATGGTGGAGATCAGTTGAGCTGTGGGTGAAAAGTGAAGCCAGAATAGAATTGACAGTGAAGGAAGAAGATGAGAAGTAGAAGGTGCTGCTCTAAGATCAACTGCAGTTCATTCCCCTAATGATCTCTGATAAGTTACCCTCAGAAACAGGACTCTAGGGGTGCCATGCTCACAGTGCATAAAGGAAATGGATTCAAGGGGCATAAGAGGTGGACTATGGTGACTATGGTAATGTATTATGAATCTCCCCTTTAGAAAAGAATCATTTATTGCTCTTATTTCTGGGAAAGCTGTGAGCAGACCACCTCTTAAAGATTTGCATATGGAAATCTTTAAGGTGGAAGTTCCTGAGCCAGCAATCAAACCCACACCATATCTGTGACCTGAGCCGCAGCAGTGAAAACACAGGATCCTTCGCCCAATTTTCCACAAGAGTACTCCCAGGTTGAGGAGTTTTAGTGACCTAAGATGCCACAAATTTCCGGTTGTTTTCTCTAGAGAATTGTGCCCTATGAGGGAGTTAGTGATAGAATTTACTGATGGAATTTTGGACACTCAGCAGTGACAGAGCCAGACAACAGTTGGTAACAGGTAGATCCTGCTGCTCATTGAGTCTATACAGAGCATTTTCTCTGACATAGTGCACAGTGACCATAAAAGTGGATGAAAAAAAATGACCGATATCACATTCTGATCCAAAGCAGCTCTCCTTTCTACAACTTTTGCAAGAATTGATTTTTTTAAGAGGCAAGCAGCTGAATATTATTCCATACCAATGATCTGTGCCACATGACCCAGCAATACAACTGATTGCATATACAAAGTATCTATTTCTCTATTTTTTTCCACTGTCCATCCAGTTCAATTAGTTTATCTAATAATAGAGTGTCTAAATTACTGCAGTATTTCAGACACCATTGCCTTATAAAAGAAATCACCCCCAAACTTAGTGGTTTAAAACATCAACATTTATTACTATTTCAGATGGTTCCAGTGGGTTTGGAATTTGATCAGTTCATTTGGGTACTTCAGGCTCAGCATGTCTGATGAGGCTGAAGTTAGAAATTTGTTAAGGTCTGAGTTCTCATCATGGAACAGTGGAAATGAGTCCAATTCATAAGGATGTGGGTTAGATCCCTGGCCTTGCTCAGGTGTTTCTGTAAGCTGTGGTGTAGGTCTCAGATGTGGCTCAAATCCCAAGTTGCTGTGGCTGTAGCATGGATCATCAGCTGCAGCTCCAATTGACCCCTAGTGTGGGAACTTCTGTAGGCTGCAGGTGTGGCCCAAATAAATAAATAAATAAATTGGGTGAGGCTGAAGTAATCTAAAAAATTATTTATTCATACACCAGATGTATAGGCTGGAAAGCTTTGAATAGTGGAGACTGAAAAAGCTGTTGCTTCTTAATATAAGGGTGGGGGCACTAATAGAATAGAGCTACCATTTCCATGTTTGCTTAGAGGAAAGGCCATGTGAGGGCAAAGTGAGAAGGCAGCCATCTACAAGCAGGGAAGACAGGACCCACTAGAGGCCAACCCTGTTATCGCCACCTTGATCTTGGAGGTCCAGCCTCCAGAAATGTGAGAAAATAAATGTCTGTTGCTTAAGTTTCCCAGTCAGTAGTATTTTGTTGTGGAAACCCTAGTTAATAATCTGACAATGATGATGACAATGATGATGGTGATGATGAAATGTAATCTGAGTTGGTGACAACAGAAGGATGAATGACTCACCAGATGTGATTCAGAACAATCATGGCTCTTCATCCAGTCATCAAAGGTGGATCATTTCCATATCCATAGATTTTGAAATAAATAACAGATATTTTTGAATAAGAAATCTGGAATATCATCCAAAATAAGTGATGTAGTATTTCAACCTACCCTTCCTCTGAGAAATCTCAGAGCATTTACCAAAGGAACTGTGCTCTGTGCAAATGCAAATACTCAAATCATTCAGGAGATTCCATGAAGTATGTTCTAAGTTAACACTCACTCATAGGTGGCAGAATCCTCACTGGTTGTTGACCTGAAACAAAAAGAATGCTGGATATTTTTTTTTTTTTTTTGCACAAAGATGCGTGTATTTGGCATCAGCAAGAATTTCAATTTGAGGCCTGAAACCATGACCAACTATATGCAATCTCCATCAAGGCAAGAAAAGGAGAATGGTTTACAAAGGATAAAAGAGAGTTTGGAGAGTTTAGTAAATAAATAAAAGAGCCCATGGCTCTTCACTGGCTGAACAACTTGCAAGGAAAGAAGTGTTTCTTATTCCTACTGGGCTCTGGTATGTTACAGGGCATAAAAGTTCTTCCTTCTGGTCTCCCAATTCCACTTAACTGAGTTTATGTTAATTAATTTTTTAATAAAGGGAGAGAACATTGATACAGCACTCTCATAGTGGACCAGTTCTTCACATCTAGTAGACTATGTGTTTTCTTCAGAGGGCATCAATTTCCATCTTGGGTCCCAGATGCTTGAGTAAATTTATTGTTGTAAAGGACTGAGTAGAAACATTTGGAACAAACCTCCTTTTCCAAAATAGGAAAAAGCAGCACCATATACTTGTGCTACCAAAGAGTAAGTCCTGTCATATCCCCGCACAATTTACTCTTATGATTTAGGAATAAAATGGAGAGACAGGCTAAATCCATGTGGAAACTGGAAGCTTAAAATCCTGTATCATTCATCTTTTCTTTGTGTGATTTTTCTTTATAAGAGAAAAAGCTGGAACACAGAGTCAAAGGATGTGTTTGATTACCATCTTTTAACATCTTTTCCCTATGGGGCAGGTCTCACTTGGAAAATGAGACTCACAAAAGTAATTCTATAGATGAATTGGGTGAAGAAAACAATGGCTTTTGCTGGAATTACTCTGTAACAAGTGAGTACACCAGCAATTCCAGGTAGGGGAAAATAAAAGAGGTTGGGATTTAGGAAATAGTTAACTTTATTCTGTCAGCATCAGAATGTGCAGTTATGGAAATGTTCCTTTCCTTTCCTGTGTCTCAGTTTCTTTTGACGCAAAATAAAGGGAATGAAATCCTCTCATAACCCACTCAATTCCCAATGCCAAAAATTTTATTGCTATTTGTAGATCATATACTGAGCTCCATGTAGGTGAATTCTCAGAAAGTTCATTTATAATATGTTATAAAATAAAGGATTGATATCCTTCTTGTGGTGAATTGTGGCCAGCACTTTGCAGAGATTTCTGATTTTGAAGAACTTTTAAATTAGGAGGCTAAGAGCTTGGAACTGAAACAGCCTTTACTTCCACAACTTACTGGTTACAGCATCCTGGACAAGTGAAATAAATTATTCTAAGCCTCAGCTTTCATCTCTATGTATTGGAAATAATGTATTCATGTCATAAAATTATGTTGAGATGAAATTTGAAAAGGATTGCAAATAATAAGAGATCAGTGCATGATATTTCTTTGTACTAGCAAATTTAGGGCAGATTAGAAATGGACAGGGTGAGTAATAAGTAATTAACTGAACTAACAAAGTAAAGAAAATAACCATCTTATTCCAAATTCTCCTGAGAGAAGGGATAGGGAATTCTCAGAAGGAAAAGTTCACATCTTTCAAATTCCCAAGTGTTTGTGTTTGTGTGTGTGTGGGTTTTTTTTTTTTTTTTTTTAGGGCTGCACTAGTGGCATATGGAAATTCCCAGGCTTAGGTTCCAATTGGAGATATAGATGCCAGCCTACACCACAACCACAGCAACACAGGATCCAAGCTTCATCTGGGACCTACACCACAGCTCATGGGAACACCATATCCTTGACCCACTGATCAAGGCCAGGGATTGAAACTGCATCTTCATGTTACTAGTCAGATTCCTTTCTGCTCTGTCACAATGGGAACTCCCCCAAGTGTTGGAAGATAGGGGAGAGAGAGATCTCGGTAATCCAGGAGGCCCATCCAGAAAAATGTAGCCTCAGTTAAAGGCACTCACAGACAAACCACAACAGAGAACCAGGACAATAAACACCATGGCGATCCTTTTTCTTTCCTCCTCACCTTCCCTCTGACATTCAGCTAGTATATTTGGCCAGAAAGTAAGAGACCTTGTTGAAGAAGATCAACAAAGACAGCTGCTCAGTGTCTTGCGCAAAAAGTGAGAGATCTCAGTGGGTGAGAGGAGTATGTCTAATTAACATTCCAATGATGTATTCAATTTTCTGAAGTAAGAGAGTAAATGTACTTTTTGAAGATAGCAAGAAAAACAGAAAATGCAGGGGAAATGAGAGTCTTCCAATTGATTTGTTCGCTAAATTTCATTGAACACTCACATGCATCAGACACTGAAACAAATGCTGGCTATAAAGTAGTGAAGAAGATACAGACCTATGTCTCTTAGATGTATTAAAGTGGGTTTTAGATGGAGGAGGGGGGTGAATGCTTCTGTGTATCAACAGTGCGCTGAAACAGAGCCAAAAGTTGTATGATTTTTTTTTAAATATTTGTGGAAGAGTTTTCAATATTTCTTATTGTCTAAGTAGCACCCAGGTTTATTACATGATGAGTTCCCATGCCTGGTTTCCCTCCCCAAAGGCACCAGAAGGTGCTGAAGAAGGATTTGAGCATTTCTTGTAAGTTGCAAAATCAGACAGCTTCAAAATTCACTCTTTTTATGAAATAGAAAAAAAAGGTTGCCTACTTCTTCTCTTCTTGTACACAGTGGATGAAAATAGCTTCTATGATTAACATGCTTTAGATTTAACCATAAAACTTAAATATGTACTACACATCACCTTGCTTTTGAAAACACTGTCTTTACAGGTTAATTCCCCACTTCTGAAGTCATCATAGGCATTGAAATGAAAGAAGACAGGATGAATGTGACTGAATTCATTCTAATAGGACTCAGGGCTCTCAGTTGCAGAAAACTCTAATTAGTTATATTGTCACTGTTATGGGCAACCTGCTTACTGGGGTTACTGTCATCTGCACCCAGACTTTGGACTTTGTGGTGTATTTCCTCTTGGCCTTTTGTCTGTGATAGATGCCTGTGATTCCTCTTCCATGATCCAAAAGAAGCTAGTTGATTGGTTCTATTATTCAAAAGCTGTCTCCTTCAGTGAAACTTTTCTTTTTACCTAGCTGTATACTATGCCTGAGTATAAAATCACTTTGTTCTCAGAAAGCTTTATCACCTACTAGTTCTAGGATAATGTGGAATATGATATAGAAAGAATATACTTGCCAGCATGCTATTGGCACATAACTGATATACTTATCCAAATGTTATGAGAATTCTTATTTTGTAGGAACAAGTTCTCAGGGATTGTAAAAATTAATTATAGGCATTCCCATGATGGCTCAGTAGTAATGAACCCAACTAGTATCCTGGCCCAGAATTTAGTGACCTGGCTTCTTTTTTCCCTTTGGCAAATTTGCATTCCCTGTCTTATATTCCTTTGTTATAAATTATGAATGTAATTACCCATTTTTCTCTTCTATTTGGATATTGTATGATTAAAATTAAATGACTGAAATTAATGCATTTTATAATCTCTAAGCATAATTGAAGAATAGAACTATTTTCATCATTATCATGTTAAGAACACAATTGGCACAATGAAGAACTACTTTAGACAAGTACTATAGAGGGGCAGAGCAAGATGGTGGAGGAGTGAAAGGTGCACTCACCCTCTCCCACAAACACATCAAAAAAAAAAAAAACCAAAAACCACACATCTATATGTAAACTGCTTGCACGGACTTCAGCTGAATGCTGGCAGAAGAGCTTAAACCTCCAAAAAGAGCAAGAAACTCTTGACATAACTGGGAGAAGAAAAGAAAAAAAAAGAAAGAAGGAATCAGGATGGCATTAGCATTCCAGAGAGGCAGCCTTGAAGGAGAAAAGGAAACCACACCCTGGGAAGCTACCTCACTGATGGAAAGATCGGCCAAGCCAGAGGGACCTCAAAGTCACCAAGAAAAGTTCAGCAGCAGGACTGAGAATAGCAACACAGAGCAAAAGCCACACAGATCATCTGAACCACCAGCCCAGACACTACAGTCTGATATGCTCATGGTGGGGGCTGGATGTTAAGCCTTAGACTCCAGAGGTCAGTCCCCAGGAGAGGACTGGGGTTGGTGGTGTGGGGACAGCCTGAGGGGCTAAGGAGCAGTGCACCAAGGGCAGGAGAGCAGTTCACCACAGGCTTGGGAGTGGAAAGCCACAGCAGAGGGAACTGGGGAGAAGGTCAGGACATGTAGGAGAGGCAAGGCACCATTGTTGGGGAGGCAGAGAGGAAGAGGACCAGACCCCCATAGGAAATTCCTTGAGCCAGAGCCTGTGTGTGTGCCTGTGGGCTCACAGAGGGTGGGGCAGTTCTGGCACAGGCTACAGGGGTCGAGGAGCTGCTTGCTAGTCTGCAGCAGACCAGACAGCTCTGGCTCAAGCCACCCATGGCACAAAGCCACTTGCTACTTGTGGCACACCAGATGGCTCTGGTGTAGGAAGCCTGCATGTTGGGGCCACTTGCTAGTCTGTGGCCTACTGGGCACCTCTGGCACAGGCAGCCTTCAGCGTGAAGCCCTTCACTAGTCTTCAGGAGACCAGACAGCTCTGGCTCAGACTGTGCATGGCAAGAAGCCTCTTGCTCCTATATGAGGGATTGGGCATTTGTTCAAGCTACTGGTGGCCAGGCACCTCTAGTGTGGGCTAAGGGCATCAGGGGGCAAAGTGTGACACAGTGCCCACCAAGCACCCTACACTGTTCCTCTCACTCCCCTGGGAATACATCTGCCCTGCAGCTGCCACTGTCAATCACTCTGAGTGGAACCCAGACACTTGGTCACTGTCCCTTCCCTAGACCATACAACTAGGAGCAGTGGGTGCAGCACCTCCTGTGTGGTCTAAGTGGAACAGGGGGCTCCTTGCATGGCCTGCAGGAGGTGGGGGCAAACCACCACAGTTATCCCTGACTCTAGAGGTGGGTGTGGCCCACTGCCATTGAGGATACCTGAATAAAAATCACTTGCAGCCCCAACCACCTCAGAGGGCACCACAGAGAAGGACATTACGATGGAACACCACTTGTTATTGCTCTCGCTCCCCTGGAAGCAAACCAGCCTTGGTGCTGCCACTGCCAAAGGCTCTTGGCAGTGCCCAGATGCTTGATCACTCTACCTTCCCAGCAATATGCAACTAATAGCAGATTGTGCAGCACCTCCTGTGGGGGCTAAACAGGATGAGGTGCTCCTTGCATGGTCTATAAGAGGTAGGGGCAAACCACCACAGTTATCTCTGGCTCCAGAGGTGGGAGCGGCCTGGCACCACTAGGGGTCTGAGAACAGGCACCACTTGCAGCCCCAATCACATCAAAGGCACCCAGAGGAGGGCACTGTGACCAAACACCATCTGTTGGTGCTCTCACACCCCTGGGAACACACTGGCCCTGCTGCTGCCACTGTTGAATGCTCCAAGAAGTACCCATATGCCTGATCTCTGTCACTTCCCAGGATCCTGCAACTAGGAACCAGTCTGTGCAGCACCTCCTATGTGGGCTGAGTTGGGTTGCTTCTTGCATGGTCTACAGGTGGTGGGGGCAAACCACCACAGTTATCACTGATTCTAGAGATCGTCATGGCCCACTCCAACTAGGAGTCCCTGAATAAGCACCACCTGTGGTTCCAATCACCTCAGAGGAGGGCACTGCAATTCAACACTAGCTGTTGTGGCTCTCACTCCCCTGGGAACTCATGCACCTGCTGCTGCTACTGCCAAATGCTCTGGTCACCTTGTAGATCAGCCTAGAGCTCATTATCACTTCCCAGGGCCCTGCAACTAGGAGTAGCCAGTGCCACCTTCCTGCAGGTCCTTGCTGCTGATGAGAGACCAGCAACCAGGCACAGACTACTGGCCCTACCCATTGCCTCCTTCTCCCTGAAAACACACTGAGCATCCTGGGGAGAGCAGCCTGCTCACACTGAAGAGAGAGACAGCAAATAATCAAACTCCTACACCAAAAATAAATAGTAACCCCCCCCCAAATACAAAGGGGTGCACTTGCAGAAAAGTAGCCTTATGAGACTACAGTTTGGCATCCCCAAACTCACAGAAAAAGAAAAACACAAGGAAGATGAAGAAGCTCAGTAACCACTGCCCTTAGAGAGGAACTAAAAAATATAAGGATCCAAGAATAGCTAGAAAATTCATTTGCAGAGATGGAAACTGAGCTAAAGGCAATAAAAAGAAGACTGAATAATGCAGAGGAATGAATTGGCAACTTGGAAGATAGAACAATGGAAACCACCCAATCAGGACAGCACACAGAAAACCAAATGATTAAATATGAGAGCCATATAAGAGATCTGTCAGATAATATAAAGCAGGACAATCTATGTATAATAGGAATTCCAGAAGGAGAAGAAAAAGAAAAGGGGATTGAAAATATATTTGAAGAAATTATGTCTGAAAACTTTCCAAATCTAAAGGAAAATGATATCAAGATACAGCAAGCACAGAGGGCCCCAAACAAGTTGAACCCAAACAGGCCCACACCAAGACATACTATAATAAAAATGTCAACAGTTAAAGAGAGGATTCTAAAGGCAGCAAGAGAAAAGCAAAGCATTAATTATAAGGGAACCCCCATAAGGCTATCAGCTGATTTCTCTAGAGAATCACTACAACCCAGAAGGGAGTGGCAAGATATATTTAAAGTGCTGAAAGGGAAAAATTTGCAACCTAGAACACTCTACCCAACAAGAATATCATTTAAAATAGAAGGGGAAATAAAGAATTTCTCCAACAAACAAAAGCTAAAAGAGTACAGCAATACTAAACCTTTCTAAAAGAAATTCTGATAGGGCTTCTCTAAATAAAAACAAAAAAAGTAAGAAATAGAATGGAGGAAACCACAAGTGGAATGCAATCACTTAAATAAGCCAGGATACAGATCTAAATATGAAGATGGTCAATAAATAGGTAAATAAATAAAAAAGACATGAAAATTTTACAATGGGGGAGGGAAAATAAGAAAATAAAATTCTTTTTTATTTTTATTAAAAAAAATTTTTTTTGTCTTTTTGCCTTTTCTAGGGCCACTCCCATGTCATATGGAGGTTCCCAGGCTAGGGGTCTAATCGGAGCTGTACCCACCAGCCTAGACCAGAGCCACAGCAATGCCAGATGCAAGCCATGTCTGCAACCTACACCACAGCCAGATCCTTAACCCACTGAGTGAGTCCAGGGATCAAACCTGCAACCTCATTGTTCCTATTTGGATTCATTTCCACTGAGACATTATGGGAACTCCTCTTTTTTTTTTTAATTAAAAAAAATTATGTGTTTGAGACCATATAGCTATCAGGCAAAAGCAAACATATACAGGAAGGGGTAAACATACCTAAGAAACAGGGCAACCACAAATCAAAACTGAACATCATATTCAAAAAAACTGAAAAGAGAAGTACTCAATCATAAAATAAATGGAAACCATCCAACCAAAAAAAGAAAGGAAGGAAAGAGAAACACAGAGTCAACTGGAAAACATGGTCTAAAATGGCAATAAATACATATCTATCAATAATCACCTTAAATGTCAATGGATTGAATACTCCAATCAAAAGAAACAGAGTGGCAAATTGGATAAAAAAGCAAAAACCTTCAATCTGCTGCCTTCAAGAGACTCATCTTAGGGCAAAGGACACATATAGATTGAAAGTGAGTGGATGGGAAAAGATAGTTCATGCCAATGGACATGACAGGAAAGCAAGAATTATAATACTCATATCAGACAAAATGGACTTTAAAATGAAGGTCATAAAGAAAGACAAAGAAGGACACTCTTTAATGGTCAAGGGATCCATTCAAGAAGAGGATATTACAATCATCAATAGATATGCCCCTTATGTAGAAGCACCCAGATACCTACAACAAATACTAACAGACATAAAATGAGAAATAGATGAGAATACAATCATAGTAGGAGACTTCAACACCCCACTCACATCAATGGAGAGATCTTCTGGACAGAAAATCTTAATAAGGCAACAGAGATCCTAAATAATGCAATAGAAAAGTTAGACCTAATCAAAATTTTCAGGACACTACATCCAAAAAAATCAGAATATACATTCTTTTCAAGTGCACAGGGAACATTCTCGAGGATAGATCACATACTGGGGCACAAAGCTAACCTCAACAAATTTAAGTGTATAGAAATTATTTCAAGTATCTTCTATGACCACAATGGCATGAAACTAGAAAGCAACCACAGGAAAAGAAATGGAAAAAAAAAAAACAAACACAGGTCATGGAGACTAAAAAACATGCTACTAAAAAAAAAATGGGTCAATGATGAAGTCAAGAAGGAAATTAAAAAATACTTCAAGACAAATGATAATGATGATGCAACCATTCAAAATCTGTTGGGTGCCACAAAAGCAGTGCTTAGAGGGAAATTCATAGCGATACAGGCCTTCCTCAGAAAAGAAGATCTCAAATTGACAGCTTAACCCATGTCTATGTCTAATCACTTCTGATGAATCTATACATGTATGTGCAACCAGGTCAACACACTGTACAGTAGAAAATTGACAGAACACCATAAACCAGCTATAAATAAATATATACAAACATATTAAAAAATAGAGAAGTACTATAAACTTTACCTGATGTGAAGTGCCAATATTTCAATAGGGTTTATAATTATCACTTAATTTATATTTGAAAACAATATTTAAAATATTTGATGCATGCATGTTTGACCAAATAAAAATTAATTATTATAATAACATTTAAAAATCAGGGCATTTCCCTCCTAAATGTTTAATTTCGACAACACTAGATATTCAGACTCCATAATAAGCTCATGTGTATCAAAAACCTAAATTCATAAGTGGTTAACTGGTTTTTTTTCCTTGTCATATTGTTTTTGTATTTATGAAAACTCAAGGAGACATTCAAAATTACATTTGAATGTTATAAAAGTTCTCATGTACTGTTCATTTCTCTTATATGGAATGATTGTGTTGTTGGCAAGGTCTGCTAATGCTGACAAAATACCCCTGAGGTCCAATTAGCCTCAGTTAAGAAACTATAGCATTTTCCCTGCAAGCAGGGTATGTGGTAGAAAATTTTTTTGTCTTTTGTCTTTTTAGGGCTGCATCCACAGCATATGGAGGTTCCTACGCCAGGGGTCTAATCTGGGCAGTTGCTGCCAGCCTACACCAGAGCCACAGCAATGCCAGATTCGAGCCACCTCTGCAACCTACACCACAGCTCATGGCAATGCTGGATCCTTAACTTTTGTGTGTGTGTGTGGTAGCACTTTTAAGACTTATCCAGTGATACCACTTATAAATCAACAAAGAAACATGGAAGCTGAGTTGTAGTTGGAATTTGTAATCTTACAACCTCTTTCTTGGGGAACTAGCAGCTGCCTGGGGTCCTGGCCAAGGAGTTATGTCAGACAAGTTTGTAGGTGAGATTTTTTTTCCAGAACTTGTATAATTATAGACTCTCATCTTTAAATAAATCTTACACATCAGGAAATCACCCTTCATCCTCACCCATCTCACAGTTAAATCCCTTCTTCAGTACACAAAGTATCACAAGCTATAGACGCACGTACCATACTATCAACTTAGAGGCAAAAATAATTTTGGGATATTTTTCCTTATTGACATAAATTTAAAATAGACTATAATAAAATTATGTATAATTAAATTAGTCAGAATAATGCTATAAAATTTGCATCCAAAATTTTCCTCATTTAAGAATACTACATAAGAATGTTCTTACATTGCACAATTTTTAAAACATCTGTTAAAAACTGTACATTAATCAAAGAGAAACACTGTTTTAATTATCCATTTCTCTATTCTTGAAGAGTCAATGTTTCTAAATTTTCACCAGCTCTTAATGATTGTGTTGACATATATGTGAGTAGTAATTTTTCTCTTTTAATAATTATTTCTTTAGGGTTTATTCCTAGATGTTATATTATAGATACAAAGAAAAACAAAAAGGTAACTTATATTTCTTAGTGGTTACTTCTAAAACACTTTTCTTAATTATGTCTAACACTTACTTAAAGTTAAGTGGTAGTAAAATTACTTACTTTATGTACACAATACTCTTTTCTCATCTGTTAGGCAAGCCCACCTCAGAATAAGGGAATGCAACAGAGCCACAGCACTTCATTCCCATACATGTAGAATTTTCATTTTGGATAATTAAAAAACAAAGCTCTTGGCCATCATGGCACAGCAGAAATGAATCTAAATAGGAACCATGTGGTTGCAGGTTTGATCCCTGGCCTCGCTCAGTGGGTTAGGGATCTGGTGTTGCTGTGAGCTGTGGTGTAGGTCACAGGAATGGCTTGGATCTGGTGTTGCTATGGCTCTGGCATAGGCCAGAAGCAACAGCTCTGAGTAGACCCCTATCCTGGGAACCTCCATTTGCTGCAGGTGGGGCCCTAAAAAGACAAAGAAAAAAATTAAAATAAAAAATAATAATAAATAAAAAATAAAGCTCTTTACCCATATATCTTTGATGGTAAATACATATTTTTGTAGAATGCATTTTATTTTATTTATGTCTCCTTTTCTCCTTTTTAGAAAATTAACATCCACAAATTTCTCATTCTATTAATAATACATTAGCCTGTAAGCAGAAATGATGGAGGATGGATGTTATGGGAAGATGAGAGAAGAAGGCATGAGATGCATGTAGCAGAACTATAAAAGAGTCGGACTATCATTCATATGGGTGGATGTCTTGCTGATGTTTAGTAATGAAATTTCAGACATTCAGGGCATTTAATAGGCAGACTCTTCAGGACTTTGTATGAACATACACATAGTAAGCTTCCAATAATTATTTGTAGAATGAGTGAATTTTAATAGATATTTAGAGTAGGTAATACATTTTATACATGTTTGTGTTAGTCTGTGTATATATGTATAGTAACTTATCTCTCTATCTTACATAGAAGACTAAATCTATCCTCCAAATTAATTTATATTTCTAAAACTTTGAAAATAGGAGTTCCCATTGTGGTGCAGCATAAATGAATCCAAGTAGGAACCATGAGGTTGCAGGTTCAATCCCTGGCCTTCCTCAGTTGGTTGCCATCAGCTCTGGTGTAGGTCGCAGATGTGGCTTGGATCTGGCATGGCTGTGGCATGGGGCAGCAGCTGTAGCTCTGATTAGACCCCTAGCCTTGGAACCTCCACATGCCATGGGTACAGTGCTAAAAAGCAAAAAATAAATACATACATACATACATATATACATACATAAGTAAACTCTGAAAATGAAGATTTATTTTGCTTGATCTTTCAGTAGTGAACGCCTATGTAAGAAGTTCTTTCTTTTTTCTTTTCTTTAATTTGTATGGCTGTGCCCGCAGCATGTGCAAGTTCCTAGGCCAGGGACTGAATCTGAGAAACAGCTATGATGCACACCACAACTGCAACAAAGTTTGATTTTTAACTCACTTCCCTAAGCCAGGGATGAACCCACACCTCCAGAGCAATCTTAGCTGCTGCAGTAAGATCTTAACCTAGTTTGACACAGCTGGAACTACAAAAAGAGTTTTTTAAAAGTTTATTTATTTATTTTTTTAACAAGTCCACAGGAGTTCCTGCTGTGGCACAGTGGAAAGCATCCAACTAGTACCCATGAGGATGCGTATTTGATCCCTGACCTCTCTCAGTGGGTAGGGGATCTAGCATGGCCATGAGCTGTAGTGTGGGTCACAGATGAGGCTCTGGTCCTGCATTGCTGTGGCTGTAGCATAGGCCAGCAGCTACAGCTCCAATTTGACCCCTACCCTGGGAACTTCCATGTGCCACAGGTCCGGCCCTAAAAAGCAAACAACAACAACAAAACAAACAAAAAAGCAATCTACAGAATCTATATATTTACTGACTAGGACTATTTTGAATCGTATGTGGAACATAGTTTTGAAGAATAAAAATATCAATTAACAAAACACTAATTATCTAGAGTAAATGAGCAAGTACTTAGGTTTTCCATGTGGCAATTAAATATTTTCATAAAGAATGTCAGAAAGTATTAAAGGGTGGAGAGTTTCCTCTCAGTGTTCATTTATGCTTCTCATAATGTGGAGAGAAATGATAAACAGAACAGAAGAACTAGGGCATTTGAATTTCCCCCCAGGTTTATGGTCTGGAGAAGCAGTCTTATTCTTACCCATGGAGAATGGCAGTCCACTAAGCTTTTACTCATCACCTAATTAGGTTCAGACACTGCAGACATCATGCAGGCACTAGAGTAAGTGAGGAAAGATATCTGAATAGTTTTGTGTTCTGGTGGGTACCATGGAGCGTGTGTCGCCAATGACTTATATAGATTTCTGGAAACTCTCTGCTTGTAATAGGTAGAAATAATAATTTCTTTCCACATTTAGAGTTGAGAGCTCAAAGGTCAATTCTCATAGAAGAGAGAATAATTCTTAAGTCTGTGGGGCAACTCCTCAGTTTATAAAATATATTTGAGGATTACAATGTGTAAGCCCACAGACACAGGGGAGGTTCAGAAACACGGGACACTGAGATGGCTTGGCAAAGTCACTTGGACTTAGAAGAAGGAGGATAAACCTCATCTCCTGTAGTTAGCACAGTGTTTTCTCATTAAATCACACATAAAATAATTCCCCATAGAAATTTCTCTGGTGACAGGTACTAGGTACTCAAGCAAATCACATTGTGGCTTGGCTTTCACATGGATTGCTCTCATCGGACACCTCAGATGCAGACAGACATGCCCTCTCACAACCTCATCAATAGGAATGCCCAGGGCACAAGGGTCTGTGCCCCCTATGCCTGACTGGGTACCTAACAGCTGTAAAAACACTGACACCAGCCCTCCCCAACCATAAAGAAAAGCAATTATGAAAAATGCTCTGATTCTTAAATCCTATCAGTTGCCATGAAAGTTAATTTCTGAAAAAGTTACACAGCATAGATGGCATCTGCAAACAAAGCACAAACACTTTTCAAAGACATAGCAGCACTGCTAAGAACCAGAGTGACACTATTTAGTCACATTCCCATGTCCCTTCTGTGAGACCCACCAGTCACCCAGGCAGACAAACAAGAAGTGAAATCCACTTTTGACAATAACTTCTAATTCTTATCAAATTAAAACTCTATTCAACTGCAGAGCCATCAACAAGAGCTGGGTCACGGTAGAAGCATTCAGAAACTTTGAGATCTCTCTGGCTCTGAGGCCGAAATCAATTCTCTGCAGGGGGATTCTTCTTGCCCAAGGATGCCAAAGGCTCTACTCTCTTGCTGAGCCTCCACCTTGGGTGGGTGAGCTCCTCCTTGCTGGGTAAGATGATCCAGCTATTCCAAGCAATGAGCTTAGTTCAGCAGGCATCCTGGATCCCACTGCTGGGAAAGCTGACCCCAAGTGCCTGAATCTGAGTCTGTTCCTCTCCAATGGCAAAGGCTGAATTCTCGAGGAAGACTGAGAACACCTCTCAGGACATGGGGTGGGATTGGGGGCTGTCCGTGCGCTTCAGTGACTGCCAGCCACACCCCCACCCACCCTTGACTGAGTGAGAAGACCATCTGGAAACTCCAACACTGCAAACAAGCTCCATATGTGTGACCAAGTGGGACAGTGAGTAGCTCACCAATTCATGCTCAGGGAATCACTGCCGACCTCTGGTTCCAATGACATGGACACCCAAAGTCAAGGTCCCTTACATATCAGCATCCAAAGAGGGCCGGAGGCTCCCCCTATCCCCCACCATGACAACAGAAAGAATCCTGCCAGCAGGTGAGTCCTGAGAAGAGCACAGTCTGGGAATCACCTCCCAGGGGATCTGTGTGGCATTTGTGGATAAGCCAGAAACCAGTATTCAATGTCACATAGTGGACAGGGCTGTGGATGCTGAGTCTCTGTGGTGTATATGCCAGCCATGCACAAAGAAATATCCTGCTCCAAAAAATGCCAAGAGGCCCCTACTGAGAAACTTCTAGAAGGAGCAGAAGCTTGGAGGTCAGAAAGGCTTGGGTTTATAACCCAAATGCATGACTCCAGCCTTGTTATCCTGGGCAAACGTCCCAACCCAGCAGTCCTGTTAATGTGACAGAAACTATGGCAACTACGTAACTTGTAGAGACATTTTATAAATAAGGTAGAACATAGATAATAATACGGTTATGGATTGAACTGGGTTCCTCCAGAAGAAAAGAATTCTTGCCCCTTAAGGAGCTCTGATCTTAGTGGACTGGGATGGTCACTTAAGGATCAGGAATTGCTATGAGCTGTGCTGTAAGTTGCAGATGTGGCTTGGATCCCTTGTTGCTATGGCTGTGGCCTAGGCCTGCCACTGTAACTCCCTTTCAACCCCTAACCTGGGAACTTCCATATGTCAATAAATAAATAAATAAATAAATAAATAAATAAATAAATAAAAAGAATTAAGGAACCCCTCTTGACATCTCAAATCCCTGTACCCTAGCCCACCTTGAGACTTGCAGACTGCTTGACCTCCTCCATCTCTCACAGGTCCAACTCCCTCTCACCTTGCCCATCACAAGAGTCTGGTCTAGGACTGCCTGCACCACCTCCTGCCATCCTGCCCACTTCCACAAAGTCACCAACAAAGGTCTGACAACTCAATCTTTCAACTCCACAGGTAAATACACTGACAACTAAGGTCCAGGTCCTTTGTTCTGTATTCCCAGTAGATGCATTTCTCCCCATTTGAGTAGTGGGTGCCAGTAACTGTCAACACCAGTCACATGGGTCCTCTTTGATGCAGACAAGAACTGGTGGGGCAGGTACTACTGTGCCATCTTGTAGACTCCAATGGAAGGAAAGGCATAGCAAGACCAAATTGCTTCCAAGGTCACACAGCTGTTGGCCACTGAGGACAGGAATCAAACCCACACTGGCTGACTTCAGAGATGATGAAGTTACATGGCAACCCTACAGCAGCCTCTCACTTACCAGGTTGTATTAAACAGACATTAGGCTTGATATAGTATAGTGGACTCACAGTGGCCACAAACTCTGCAAAGTCACTCCATCAAGACATGGAGCCTTATTTCCATCTACTTGAATCTTGGCTGGGTGAGCAGCTAGTTTTGTCCAATAGGATGTGGCAGAAATGAAGCCAGGCAACTTCTGAGGCTGAGCCTTTGGAGAGCTGTGGTTCCCATCCCCCTCTCAGAACAGCCCACTTCTTGGAAGCCAGGTCCCACATAAGGGGTCTTTCACTCCAGGCCCTAGAGGGCCATGCACAGAATCAGGAGGGACAGCCAGGACTTCTAGAGGGGGCTGAATACCACCAGTTCAGCCCACAGAGTCCCAAGACAATAAAACTTTTTTTTTTTTTTACTTTTTTTCCTCCTTAAAAGGTACTTTATTTATTTATATTTATTGAACTATAGTTGATTTACAATGTTTTGTTAGTTTCTGGTGTATGGCAGCTATTCTTTTTCAGATTTTTTCCCATTATAGGTTATCAAAAGACAATGAATATAGTTCCCTGTGCTATACAGTAGGACCTTGTTTATCTATTTTAAACATGGTAATTTGCATCTGCTAATCCCAAACTCTTTAAGTTATGCCCTCCTTCCCCTTTGGTAACTATAAGTTTGTTTCTTATGTGTGCGAGTCTGTTCTTTTCTGTAAATAAGTTCATCTCTATCATTCTTTTCTACATTCCACATATAAGTGGTATCATACTTGTCTTTTTCTGTCTAACTTCACTTAGTATGTCGCTTCAAATAAAACAGTTATTGTTTTAAGTCCCTAAATTTTAGGGTTGTTTTTCTCAAGCAGGGGTTGATGACAGGAGAGCATCACAGCTCTGCTTCTCAGCTAGACTGAGGTTTGCTCCAAGGATGGGGGTGGGGTGGGGTGGGTCTGCCCCTGCTAATTGATGGGCAGCCCTGGCCACTGAGCACAGTCTTCAACTACTTTGCCCTGGGAGAACAAACAAGAATTTGATGGATGTCCCACCACCTCTGAAGCTGCAACAGGACCAATGATACACAGGTGGGGAGTTCCTCAAAGTGTCTTCAGAACAGGAGGAGAGCACCCCCACCACCACCTGTGCTTGGACCCTTCACCCCTCCCCTACCCTGAATCAGCAAAATGACCCAGAAAAGCACCCCCAGCTCTCCACTCCCCAGAACACATGATTCCACCTCAGGCTAAGGGTTTCCAACCATGACCCATGAGGGTCCTTCCAAAAACAGATTCTTTCCCTCTGGGGAGGGGGAAGTCTGTACAAGGGACAGGAAAACAGTTCATGATCAGAGGTGACATAGGAGGAAGCACAGGGATGTGAATCATTGGAAGATGGAAATAACTTCAGCCAGGTGAATCGCCTTGACAACCAGGTAGAGCAGCAGAGACAATGTGTGAAAGTCAAATGGACTGGGTGTGGGCATGGGACACACAATGCTGGTGCCCAGTGTCCTGTCTGATCCTATATCCTTGAGCAGTGCCCACTCTCACTGGCTGACCACCTGTGTGCTCTGACAGTGGGCTCACTAACGTGAACAGGACAGTGTCCAGATGGTGCTCAGGTCTACTCTGACCTTTTCTCCAGTGGGAGGGGGTCACTGCCTCAGTCCATCAGGTGATAAGAGTTAAGGCAGGTGCTGCCTTAACTCTTAACTCTTGCCTGGAGTTCTTGGAGCACAGCTTCCACCTGGATGAAGCTTCCACCTGAGCATGACAGCCCATGCCAGAACCCAGTGACTCAGAGGGAAGAGGATAACAGAGTCCTCCCAGCCCCTAGACCAGATGCTTTGGTTGGGCCTGAAGCCATCAACCATACAGCTTTCCCAACATCCCGATTCCAGGTCTCTGTTTCCAAGCCTCCTCTTGGACTTGCTTTACTCAGGTGAGAACACACATCTTAGAGTTTGGAAACTGAGACCTCTTTTAGTAAAGGAAGAAATTTTAGAGAAAAAGGAAAAGTGGGATGATGAATGAGGAGATAAATCAACAAGCAAAAAGCCTGCAGGAAAAGCAATGATCTGGAAGATGAGGGCTCAGGTACAACCCACACAGCAGAACCAGCATTTGCACAGCACTGCTGAGAATCTATACACAACTTAATTGTATGCAAACAATTTGCACTTTGAGACACTCTGTTAAGTTTTATTATTCATTTCTCACATTTCATTATGTCTTTGTTAATGTCCCACTTTTATCTTTCATATTTTATCTTTTGTGGCAAAATTCCTTACAGCCAATTGGTTAGGCAGAGAAAGTACAGCAAAGATGCTTACAGGGAACATATCTGGAACCACCAGTGTGAGCTCTCACCCAGACTGCTGGCTGGCCAGTCCGCCTGAATGGAACAGGACACTGCTCTGACCTCCCAAGTTGTCCCTGGACCTCCAACCTTCATGACAGTACCATAAATGAAAAGAATCTCGAGGCTTGGGTTAATGGAATAGCTCACACCAGCCTCAATTGGAAAGTCTTGCCTTGATCAGGAAAAGTATTCAATCCATTTTTATACTTTCTGCTTTCAGTCCTTACTAGAATGTTTACTTAACCAATGCAAATTGCAAGAAAATCTATACTTAAGAAAATTGGAAAGAGAATTGCAAGGAAATCTTAAACTTAAGACTTTTTCTTTCCTAGGGTTTTGTTATCCAGCCATTAGGAGGTATCAGCTCATAAAGGTAACAGGAAAAAGCAAGCCCCAGAGAACACAATCAAGCCTGTTTAAGTAAGTGCTGTGCAGGGCATCCAGGAAATGGCTTCTCTAAAGTACTACAGTTTCACTGGGAAACAGTCTTTGTCAAAGGTTAGCATCTAGTGCAAACAAAACATAGCCACTTATTCTTCCTTAATATCTTAAAAAATCTGGAGAACTGAACCTGGCTATCTGCTAGGAACTAGGACAAGAAAAAGGGACTAAAGAAATCCTTCTAAAAGTCACCTTGTCAGGTGTACAGAGGGACTGATGTCCTCTGGGTGATGCCAAGAGGTAACCCTGGAGCCAAGGCTGTGCCTAAGCCAGGTGCCTCCATCATGTTTACTCAAGCCTCAAAAGCTGCTGGCATCGGAAATGATGGTGACCATCACAGGAGCCAGCTAGGAGGGCTTCCCATCCACAGACTCTGGGCCATCACATCCACAGCCTTGCAATAATTTCAAGTCAAAGGGAACTTTAATATTTTACCAGAAGGAGATACCCACTTCATGGTTTGCCTACTGTCTGAAGGGCTAGTCCATATCCCAAAGCAGGAGCTAGAGTGAGACTCTTCCTGATGCCAGGCAGAGGAAGCGCCAGAACCACCACCACAGCAGGGGAGAACTGAGCCTTGGTAATACCTGCCACTTCTCCAGGGTAAAAGGGCACTGCCTGGCTGCCAGGACCAGAGTCCCTATCCAGCTGGCCATCAGCATGCCCCTGCCTCCTGCCTGCCTGTGGTGAACTCTCTGCCTGGAGGTCTCTGTCCCTTTTGGTTCCTTGGTGCCTATATTAGTTAGTTTGGGCTGCTGGAACAAAGTGCCACAGGTGGGGTGACAACAGACCTTTACTGTTTCTCAGCTTGGGGCTGCAACTCCATGGTCAAAGTGTGGGGAGGGTGGTTTCTGTGGGTGATCTGCCTGCCAGGGAAGGACCCACTCAGGCGCCTCCCATGGCTGGTGGATGGCCAACTTCATGTTCACATGGCCTTCGCCCCCTGTGCAAATTCCCCTTCTGAGAAGAACACAGGTCACTTTGGATCAGGGCCCACCCTAATGACCTTGTTTTACCTTAATTTACCTCTTTAAAGGCCTTCCTTCCAAATACAGCCACAGTCTTTGTGTCTGTATGTGTTTTCCCATTTTTTTCACATTTTGATGTTAAAGTACTTGAGGTTCTCTTCCTTAAAACTTTATTGGACTATAGTTTCAGGTGTACAGTGAAGTGAATCAGTTATACAGATACATATACCCATTCTGCTTTCCCATACAGGTTATTACAGTCTACTGAGTAGATTTCCATGTGCTATACAGTAGGTTCTTGTGAATCATCTAACCTATGCAGTAGTGTATATATGTTAGTCCCATCCTCCCAATCCCCTCTCTCTCCTCCACAGATTCCCCTATGGTAACCAGAAGATTGGTTTTGAAATCCAAATACAATCACATTCTGAGGTACTGATGGTTAGGATACTAGCACTTGAATTTGGGGGGACATGGCTCAGCCCACAACATCACTGCTAAGAGCATCATCATTTTATTACAGGGAAATCACAGCACAAAGAGAAGCCCAAAGTCTTAAAAAAGCAAAGGGATCTGCACCAACTCCAGGGTGGGGGAACCAGAAGTGTGGTGTCCAGAGAACTGAAGGGAAAAGCTTTCTTCAGGTGGCCATCAAGGTTGCAGGTCTGTGTGCAGGTGGCTGGGCCTCAGATGTAACTAAGAGGAAGGCAGGCAGGCACCTGTTGGAGTCAGGGCCCAGTGCTGGGGTCAGTACTGAGACCTGACTCAGCCCCTGGCGGGAGTGCAGGAAAGGGGCAGCCAAGTCTGCTGCTGCCCCCACCTCTACCTTCAACTATCCCATGAGTCATCTTAGCCCACATCATCTCTAACCCCAACATTACTCCCTCATTGGCCTCTGAATCTCTTCCTTTTTTAAACTCAAATTTTATTTCAAAAGAATAACCAGAATCAAGCCAGTAAACATGACTTAATTGCTAAATCCAAAGGGTGGACCTGGAGGGGCGGGAGGCAGATTTCAAGGTGAGGACCAGTGAGAGAGATACAGGACTCCTGGGCCCATAAAATTATAAGAAGTTGCAGGAAGGGGTGGAGGATCTGATGAAATGGGCATAATGTGTCCTCAGAGCCAAGCTGGAAGTAACTAAAAAGTCTAAGGAGAGCCAAAGAAATTCAAAATAGCACCAAGCAATTAAGGAAATTCACTGTAAAACTAAAATTGCAGATTTGAAGCCTTAAGAATCCCCCAGGTTTCTGTAAGGAAGCAGTGCCTTGGGCTGCTGGGCTGCAGGACCCAGCCTTGTAAATAAGGAAGGACTGGCCAGAGAAAGCACCAGGTACAGGCTAAAACACAAGTCATGGTCCCAGCCCCCTGGTGGATGGTCAACCCCAGCCTGAGACTCTGGGTCACACTGCTGTGCTGGTCTGATTCCTTCACTCCAAGAAGCCTTGACGTGACAAAGAAACCAAGGAATTCCCACTGTGGCACAGCGGGTTAACAACCAGTTGGATCTGTGTCCGATTTGATCCCAGTCTGGTGTGAATCGGGCATTGCCACAGCTAGAGCACAGGTCACAGATGCCAAAGCTGTAGCACAGGTTACTGAGGAAAGGGAGGAGCAGGATACTTAGGGGGTTTTGCAACAAGACCAGGTAGCTGGAACATGAAAAGATTACTGTTAATTTAAAAAAAAAAAAAACAGACATTACAAGTTATTGAACTCAGCACTTTTCTCTATATGGGAAGAGGCGAGAGTCTGGGCTGACTGAAATCACTCCCTTGATGGGCACCTCTGCTCTCTGGGGCCAGTGCCCTGCTCTTCTCCATCCTGAGTCCCCTCAGGGTGCACAGTCAGGGTGGCTGCAGTGGCTGAGGGTATGGTGGTGAGCAGCCCCTTCATTGCCATCCTGGCTTCCCTCAGGGCTCACCCTCAGGGCTGCTATAATATGATGGCTTGATGGCCACGGCATCCTTTGTTTACTGATGTGGCAGGAGATATTTTTCACTCACAGTTTCCTGAGTCTATGTTCTCCAGGACAGTGTGACATGACCCTCTGAGTCATTGCATCCTTTGGAGCAAAGAGCTGGACAAGTCCAGATCCAAAACTAAGGGCTGTGCTGCAGGCCATGACCCTCCCTTATCAGGCTGCTGGAGGCCCACATGGGAAGTGCCATGTTCATGGACCACCTCTGTCCCTCCATCTGGGAAAACCCCACCTGCTCAACTGGGCAGGAAATCCGAGGCCAGGACCCTTGTCCACTTTAGACTTGGTCTCCATCCCCCAAAAGCATTTTTTTTTTTTGGTCTTTTTAGGGCCACACCTACAGCAGATGGAAGTTACCAGGATATGGGTGGAATCCTAGCTGCAGCTGCCATATAATTGGAATGATACCCAGGGAGTTCTGGCCAACCAGACACCAGCCCCAGCAGCAGCCATATCAGCATCACCCTGAAGCCTCCATGAGGGAGATGTGAGTGTGCATTCTGGCTTTTCTGTGCTATGAATTCTGCAGATAAGATTTGTGGAGAGGACCCTGGGGCTGCCTACACAATACCCAGGATCCTGTTAGGGTCTCACCAAGCAGAGGGAGCCAGCAACTAGCAGACACCTGCTAAGGAGTCAGAGGAGTCACAGGTCTCATTAGGAGAAGCCTCTGAGAAAGAGCACGGGAAATGGGTTCCGTCTTACTTAGGACCTTGTCTGGAACTCTCCACCCTCTCCCTATCAGCTTTTAACCCTTGCTAGCCCTGGACTGCATCCCAACCCCATCCTGATCCCATCCACAGCTTACTTTTTGTGATTCAGAAAGCTAGGACCAAGCTCTCAGTCCAGCTATCAACCATAAAAAAAAAAAAAAGCTCAATCTATGGAGATCCCATTGTTGCTTAATGGGTTAAGACCAAACTAGTATTAATGAAGATGAAGATTCAATCCCTGGCCTCACTCAGTGTATTAACGGTCCAATGTTTCTGCAAGCTTAAGTGTAGGTTTCAGATGTGGTTTAGATTTCATGTTGCTGTGGCTGTGGCATAGGCCAGGAGCTGTAGCTCCAATTTAACCCATAGCCTGGGAATTTCCATATACTGAGGTGTGGCCCTAAAAAAAAAAGCACAATATAAAAGCTGAGATGTATGTTTAATTCGGGGGACTTGGGAGGCCTTAAGGCTGAGAGGCAGCCTCTCAGGCCACCCTGAGGGTGGTTATGAAGAAGTCAGGGAGGAGTCTTTGCAACAAAGACCCAGGAGCTGGAACATCACAAGATTACTGTCAATTAAATGACCTAACCAAAGGAAACCATAAACAAAGGAAAAAACAATCTATGGACTTGGATACAATATTTCTGAATGATGCAACTGACACGGGTCAATTTCTGAAATATACAAACACCTCATACAACTCAAGAACAAAACAAACAACCCAACCAAAAATGTGCAGAAGTCCAAAACAGAAACCAAAAATGTGCACAAGACCTAAAAAGACATTCCTCCAAAGACAGATGACTAAAAGGCCTCTGAAAAAATTTCAACATTGCTAATTATTAGAGCAATGCAAATCAAAACTACAATGAGGTACCACCTCACAGGGGTCATTAACAAGTCTACAAATCACAAATGCTGGGGAGAGTGGGGAAAAAAATGAACCCTCCCACACTGTGGGTTGGGATGTAAGTTAGTTACTATGGAGAACAGTATGTAGGCTCCTCAAAAACCTAAAAACAGAGCTATGATTCAGCAATCCCACTCCTGGCCATATATCTGGACAAAACTCTGATTCAAAAAGATGCATGCACCTCGATGGTCACTGCTGCACTATTCACAAGAGCTAAGATGTGGAAAAAACCTAAATGTCCATAGACAGAGGAATGGATAAAGAAGAGGTGGTACATACATACAGTGGAATACTACTCAGGCATGAAAAAGAATGAGTTAATGCCATTTGCAGCAACATGCATGGAACTAGAGATTATCACCCCAGGTGAAATAAATCAGAAAGAGAAAGACAAATAACGTATGATATCACTTACATGTGGAATTTAAAATATGACACAAATGAACTTACTTTCAAAACAGAAAGACTCACAGACACAGAAAACGGACTTGAGGGTGCCAAAGGAGGGATGGATGGGGAGTTTGGAATTAACAGAGGCAAACTAGTATATATAGACTGGATAACCAGCAAGGTCCTACGCCATAGCACAGAGAAGTATATTCAACATCCTATGATAAACTGTAATGGAAAAGAACATAGGAGTTCCCGTCGTGGCGCAGTGGTTAACGAATCCGACTAGGAACCATGAGGTTGCGGGTTCGATCCCTGGCCTTGCTCAGTGGGTTAACGATCCGGCGTTGCCGTGAGCTGTGGTGTAGGTTGCAGATGCGGCTCGGATCCCGAGTTGCTGTGGCTCTGGCGTAGGCCGGTGGCTACAGCTCCTATTCGACCCCTAGCCTGGGAACCTCCATATGCCGCGGGAGCGGCCCAAGAAATAGCTAAAAGACAAAAAAAAAAAAAAAAAAAAAAAACATAAAAAAGAATGTATACATATATATGTATATGCATTTAGTATATGTGTAACTGAATCACTTTGCTGCACAGCTGATTGTGAATCAATTATTGTTCAATAAAACAAACTTTTAGAAAGATTATGGTTTATTACAGAAAACCAGGCATCTCAAGTCAGTATTATGCTGTTCTTGAGTGGGAAGATGCAAGAGTCTGGGCTCACAGGGATCATTCTGTTGAGAGGCACCACAGCTTTCTGGGGCCAGTATCCTGCTTTTCTCCATCCTGACTGACACCTGTCACCTCCTGGGGCACAGTTCAAAACATCCATGTGTGAAATTTGAAATTCCTCAGAGGAGACAGAGTCCTCTGGGGAAGAAGTAGTTCTGGACCTCTGATATGGCTGTGGCTTCCATGGATGAAAGCCCTATAGCAAGCTCACCCTGCTGGGCTCAGCACTGATAATTCCACACATAACCATTATTCCAAAATCCATACCACTGTTATACCCTGGCCACAGCCAGGCAGGGACAGAGCTAGAATCATGTCTCCCAATTCCATGTCCAGCACAGCCCCCAGGCCAGGCTGCCCTTTCAGGTGCCTCCCTCCTGCCCCATGGAAGTGGCTTCAGGCCTGTGTGCGGGCCCTGGGGCCCTGGACATGAGAGGACAAATCTGGCCAGACCTCAGTGATGGGGAATGTCCTGCACACTAAGGTGTGAGCTCATGGGGGGGTTTACTCTTAATCCCTTTGCTGTTTAATGAGCAAGGCCACCTCTGATATTCTGCTCTGTGTCCCTATCAAGTTCACCCTGTTCTTGCCAACTGCCTCCTGGCCCTCGCAGACAGTCATCCCAGAAGTCACAGGCCCAGGTGCACTGGTCACTCCTAGTTCCAGAGCCCTCTATCTGGCAGGACAGTAGGGGCTGCAGTGTGGTGGTGGCAGCATTTCATTGCAGAAAGCAGGTCAGGAAGAGGATGAGACAGTAGGACCCTCCCCAACAAGGAGCCCAGCCCTCAGATAAGTGGCCAAAGGAAGGACATATGGCTGTGTCCCTAGTCCAGAACAACCAGACCCCACACTCATGCCCATGAACCTCTTCCTGGGGGTGGCCGGCCCCCAGGGCTCTCAGGGGAATGAATCAGTTTTATTGTGCAGCATTTTCTCCATGGTTTTTCAAAGCTGGTCCTTGTCACCTGTAGGGCTCCAGTGGGGCCCCTCTGTCTCTCTGAGTTTCTCAGGAGGAACTCAGGAACAAATGGAATGAGGACAGAGGCAACAGGACTGCCACAGGGGCACAGCGATTCCTCTTCCCACATGGCTGACACAACACAAGGAGGGAGAGGGGACACAACACATGGCAGGGTTGGGAAGGATACTCCAGCTGCTTGGGAGAGCTGACCTTCACCAAGGCCTTGGGCTGGGCCTTAGTTAATGGCTCACTCAGCTGGGCCCCTCCCAAGATCAGCCCTACTTTACCAGTAAGAAACAGAGACAAAAAGAGAGAGACAGAAACCACCTAAATCAGAGCACTGATTCACAGCAGAACCAAGAGTTGATCTTGGAGCCAGAGCCCATGCTCTGAATGTGCTGTACAGAGACAGGTGACTGCAACAGGCCTGAGTTGTCCACACACTTGCCTGGTCCTAGGAGGTCAGCTCTGAGCCTTTGGAATGACCTCCCCAGGGGGGTGTTTCTATTTACCTGAGGTCTTGAGTGACACCAGACTGTATGCGTAACATCATGATTTACGGTGGGGGGGCCTGGGGCTGGGCCCCCCAGTGAGGCTAGAGGCTAAGGTCAGCCATGCAGGTGGGCAGCCAGGCTTATATGACAGAATCCTGGTAAAACCCCTGGGGAGCATCCTGAACTGGCTGTAGCTCAGCTGTGCTGTCATACAGGCTTCTGGGGAACAAGGTGATGTTTGCAGGTCTCGCCTTGGACAGGGGGAGTTGGTGCCTGGTTCCTCCTAGACCCTGGCCCATTAGATTCCAGATCAGCTGATTTTCATTGGGATCCTTAACTGTAAGGAAGTGTAACCCACAGCAGCTTCTCAGACTTCTGTGAGCTCTTTGAGAGAATCCCTGAACACAAGGGTGGGTTGGGGGCCCTCAAACATCCAGTCCCATAAGTGGCTATAGTTCTAAGGTGCTGAGTTACAGGCCAGGGTGGGGAAACTGACATCTGGATTAATCTACCAGAACATGAGTTTCCTTTATAACAGTAAAAAATGTCAATCCATAAACAATAGTCAAAAACCACACAAAGGAAGTCTGGATTCCATTGCACCCACAGTAACCAAGGAACAGGGCAAGTGCCTTGGCTGTGAGCACGTGCCCTGTCCCCAGGTGGCTTTACTGCAGGGACAACCCCCAGGCAGGCAACAGGATCCCATATACTTCCCATCTGTGCTGCAGAGAACAGCTGCCAACCCCCTGGGTCAAGAGAGACAGTGCTGGGCAGGGTCCTGTGTTCCCCGTGGATAAGCTCTCAAGGGACTTGTTCTGTGAGTGAGAAGCCAAGTGAGGAGCTGCTGTGACTCCTGAGGTAGGTGTTCTTCACTCACACACACCGGGCACCTGGTTCCCACCAGCCACCCCCTACGGGGGTCTGGGCCACAGGCTCCTTCTGAGATGCCTCCAGCCCCAGCCTGATCTGAGTCACAGAAGAAAGGCCAGGGTGTCACACCAATTACTTCTCTCTCCCATTTTGCTGCTGATGGTGGCCACCAGGAAACCACACAGAGCCAGTCCTGCAGAAGGGGTGCCAGATACAGATGCCACAGAAACACCATCTCGGGCCATGGAAAGCAGACTTGACTTGTGGTTGCTTGGGTGGGGGCAGGGGGGAATGAATGGGATGGACAGGGAGTTTGGGGTTGGTAGATGAAAACTGTTACATTTAGAATGGATAAGCAGTGAGGTCCTATAGTATAGCACAATCTTGTGGGATAGAACAAGATGGAAAATAGTAAGAAAAAAAAAGAATGGGTCACTTGGCCGTACAACTGAAATTGAAGGAACACTGCAAATCAACCATACTTCAATGCAAAATTAAAAATAAAAAAGAAACACCATATCCCCATTGGCCTGTCCAGGGTGCTGACAGGGATGCCAGGATGGCTGGGCTGCCTCTCAGGTCAGAGCTAGGGGCAGGCAGGGGACAGTGGCCTGAGTGATACTGGCCTGAAGTCTGCATCACACCTGGGCTGTATCACACTTGTCTATGGGGATTCAACTTAAGGAAGCCCAAGTCACTTACCCAAAGGGTCTTGAAAGGGGGTTGGGGGGAGCCTCAGGATTATCTCTAAATTCCACAAGGAAGAAAGATCCAGAAAGGGGAGAGTCTGCCAATGCCCCCCCACCCCAACTAGACCTACCAAGCCACCACAAGGCATTTCAGATTAGCGCTGTGTGTTGTGCATTACTGTGCTGGGTGGTAGGGAGCAGCCAAATCTTCAGGGTCTCTCAGGGCAGTGGGGGTGTCCACAGGACCACATCCAGAGTCATTTCCCATGGTTGCTGCAGATATGAGGGCTGAGGGAGCTGCCACCAGGGAAGAAGGGCCCCGACAGCATGAGGGTCCAGCAAGCCTCTTGCCCCCAACCTAGGGGACCCATGTCCAACTTCTGCCCATGTCCCCCCAAGCCTGTGTGGGGACCTCAGTGTCTCCCAAAGTGATCACTCCATGAATGCATGAAGGAAACATAACAAATGACTGCAAAACAGCTGGCAGGCCACGTGCACTGTGGGGTGTCTTTGCCAGCACAGTGGGGGAAGGGCATCAATGCCAAGCTTTCTGCCTTTTCTTTCCTTAACATGCTGCTGAGTAGCTTTGCAGAACCTCCTCCCCACTGCTGGTCTCCACTTTGGAAGATGTCCCTGCAGACAACCATGCTCATGAGAAAGATCCCTCTGGCTTCAACTTCATTCCAGCCTCACAGTGGCTGGCTGTTGCCTCTGTGTTTGTTTAATTATTACTTTGGATCCATTTTGTGACTGTGATAGAGCTCCTATTAGCTGACCCTCTTCCTCTAAAAACATCCAGGGGCGAAAAAGAATGTACAGGTGTGTATAACTGAATCACTCCTCTGAACAGCAGAAACCAATACAACACTGTCAATCAAACAGACTGCAATCAAATTAAAAAAAAAATCACCCAGGGAGAATAGCCCTTAGAAGGCAAATATACAACTGCCATTCAAGTGAAAGGAATAAATATAAAATAGAAAAGAAGTGTAAATATTTAGAAAAAGTGGCATCAAGCTGCCCTGCCCCACATCCCAACCTGTGTGCCTTTGATGGGTAAACTGCATTATTTTCACACCCATGGCTATGGAACCACAGCAAAATTACGTAGCTTGGCTCCTGTGCTTCCCAAATACCAGCTTGCTACCTAGGCAAACAGGTGATAATTGGTAATCTAATAAAAACATCAACAGTAAAAAAGGGAAAAGAAAGAAAATAAAGGGATGATTTGTATTCAAACACTCAAATTTATTTCCAACAGTTTGAGACAGGAAAAATCTCACACACCAGCAGGGTGATAGGTTTATTCTGGTGAATTCCATTCTCTCTGACTTCTCCCTTGTTCTGTCCAAGGAGAGGTGAAGGCAGCAAGGTCATGACTGCCTGCAGAGCTATGAAGCCACACAACAGAATACCTTTGAGCAAAATGACCACTGGACCACAGGACAACAGGCCAGCATCAGTGAGACCCTCTCCGTCAGATGTGTCCATGGATTTTAAACCAGCGGTAAGCTCTGGTCACCAGGCTCTTAACTGGGTTGCCTCAACACAGCCCCTTGTCTTCTGCCAGGGGACATACACAGGGACACACACCCTCTGGGATTATAGCTCTTGGGTCTGCCCAGCCCACCATGTTGGGGGAAGGGGGAAGATGCTGACAAATTGCAGGCAGGGCTGTGGGCCCATGTTCAGATGTGCATTCTTCACAAAAGACTCATCAGATCCTCTGATGGGACGGAGACCTCCAAAAGTGAGGAACAGCTGGTATCCATAGCTTCTGAGGGAATTTCAGAAGCAAGCCTTGGTTCTATGTGTCCCCAGAGGCTTTGGTTGTTAAAACCATCCCCTGGGAATGTGTGGTTAAGGCCCAGCATCACCACCCTAGAAAATTCCTGGTTTGGCCCCATGATTATTTTCCATTTGAAACAGACACACATACACATACATTCATATTACTATAACTTTACTTATATTCACTCTCACCTAAATGCTTTAATTACCAGGTAGCTGCACCTACAAGCCTCAGTAAACCTGCCCACACACTGAGACTGGGTCCTAAATGACTCCTGCCCTGGACCTGGACCAAACCCACAAAAGGGAGATCCAGGGTCTCCAGCAGAAGTGCCTTTCCTCCCTGGAGGATGGGGGTCACTGGACATGGGACAAGTTGTGTCTCCAACATATGGGGTCACCCCTGCTTAGTGGAGAGATTCAAGAGACCGGTGGGCCTCTTTCCATAACAAAGCAGCCTGAGTGGGCAGGACAATCTCGGCTTTGGGATCCCAGGACCAGATGGGCCTTGGGCTGGTCACTGCTTTAAAACATGCTTTCTGGAATACCACTCAGCCATAAAAAGAACAAAACAATGCCATTTGAAGCAATATGGATGCAACTAATAATTCTCATACAAAGCGAAGCACGTCAGAAAGAGAAAGACAAATACCATGTGATACCACTTCTACGTGGAATCTAAAATATGGCACAAATGAACCAATATGCAAAACAGAAAGACTCTCAGACATAGAGAACAGACTTGTGGTTGCCAAGGAGGAGGGGGCTGGAGAAGGAATGGATGGGAAATTTGAGGTTAAGAGATGCAAACTATTACATTTACAATGAGTAGACAATAAGTTCCTACTACATAGCACAGGCAAATATAGCCAATTTCCTGGGATAGACTCTGATGGAAAAGAGTATAGAAAAGAATATATATATAAAACTGAGTCATTTTGCTGTATAGCAAAAATTGGCCCATTATAAATCAACTAAATTTTAATATTTACTTTAGTATAAATAAATCAATCTATCTTTCTCAAACTTACATCAAACATGCCCCCCAAAATGCTTTCTGACATGAGGCAACTGAATACCCACATTCATGGCAGCATTAGCCACAACAGCCAAAAGTCAGAAGCAACAGAACAACAAATATGGTCCATCCATATACAATGGAAGATTATTTAGCCTTAAAAAGAAGAAAATTCTGTCTCTCTTTTTTCTTTGTCTTTGTCTTTTTTTAAAGCCACGCCTGACTTAAAAAAGAAAAAACAAGTTCCCTGGCTAGGGGTTAGGAGTCTATTGGGAGATGCAGCTGCAGGCCTACACCACAGCCACAGAAATACTGAATCTGAGCTGCATCTGTAACCTACACTGCAGCTTGCAACAATGCCAAATCCTCAACCCAGTGCGTGAGGCCAGGGATTGAACCTGAATCCTCGTGGATACTATGTCAGGTTCTTAACCTGATGAGCCACAACAGGAACTCCAAGAAGGAAATTATGACACTGGTTACAACATGGATGAACCTCAAGGACATTAGCTCAGTGAAATAATCCAGACACAAAAACACAAATCCTATAAGTTCCCACTCACATGAGGTCCGTAGAGGAGTCATATTCATTGAAACAGGAAGCAGATGGTAGGGCCCAGGGGGTGGGGCAGTGAGTGTTGAATGGGGACAGACCATAAGTTTGGGAAGATGAAAAAGTTCTGGAAGTGGATGGAGGTGGTGGCTTCCCAACAAGGTGAAGGAAATTAAGCTGACTGAGCTGTGCACTTAAAATGATTAATGCAATAAACTGTATGGTACATACACCTGAGCACAACTTTTAAAATGGTAAGTGCAAAAACTGTTGTCACATCAACTTCCATTACATACTTCACTTATCATTTATGACTTCCCTCCCCTCCTTCATGTCTTTACTCAAGTTCCACCTTCTCAGGGGGTCCACCCTGACCACCTATGTAAAACCATACCCACCCCTCATTCCCAGACCACTAACCCAGCTCTCCTTTCTTCCTGGACCACACAGATGCCTCTTCATTATTGCTCTTATTGTGTCTCCTCTGGCTAGAATCAAAACCAAGTGAGCATAAGGAAGGAACTAAGAAACTGAGGGTGAAAATTCATTAAAAAGAATATAAAAAAAATAAAGAAAAATCAATGAGACCCAAAATTTGTCCTTTGAAGGTCAATTAAAAAAAAAAAAAACCTCTTAACTAGAAGGATTGGAGGTGGGGGGGAAATACTAAAATCATCAAACCCAGAAATGGAGAGAGGGTGCTGCTACCAGCCTCACAGGAATACAAAGGAATGCTATGAACAATTGTGTGACAATTAATTAGAAGGTTTAGGAAAATGGACAGATTTCAGTGAGATGAAAACCAACTTGTGTGACTCAAGAAGAAACAGAAGATCAGACATGTTCATAGCAAGGAGACAAGTGAGTTAACAAATTCAGAACTTCACGGAGTTCCCATCATGGCACAGCAGAAACAAATCCTACTAGGAACCATGAGGTTATGGGTTTGATCCCTGGCTTTGCTCAGTGGGTTAAGGATCTGGCATTGCCATGAGCTGTGGTGTAGGTCGCAGACATAGCTTGGATTCTGTGTCGCTGTGACTGTGGCATAGACTGGCAGCTGCAGCTCCAATTAGACCCCTAGCCTGGGAACCTCCATATGCTGTGAGTGAGGCCTTCAAAAGACAAAAGACAAAAAAAAAAAAAAAAGAACTTCACACAAAAAGAAGCTCAGGCCCAAATAGTCACACTAGTAAAGTCTACCAAACACTGAAAGAAGACTTATTGTCTCGAAAAGATACATGCACCCCAATATTCACAGCAACACTATTCACAAAAGCCAAGACATGCAAACAAACTAAACAGCCATTAGTAGAAGAATGAATAAAGAAGATATGGTCCATATATACTGTGGAACATTACTCAGCCATGAAAAGAATGAAGTACTGCCATTTGAAGCCACATGGATGGACCGAGAGATGATCATACTAAGTGATGTCAGAATGAGAAAGACAAATGCTATATAATATCACTTCTACACTACTGGAATCTAAAATATGACACAAGTGAACCTGCCTGAAACTGAAGTGGTCTCAGACATAGAGAACAGATTTGTGGTTGCCAAGGGGGAGGGGGGAGGACATGTGATAAAGTGGGATTTCAGTGTTAGGAGATGCAAACTATTGTATACAGGATGGATAAACAACAAAGTCCTACTGTATAGCACAGGGAACTATCAATAGCCTATGATAGACCATAATGGAAAATAATATGAAAAAGAATGTGTGCGTGTGTGTGTGTGTGTGTGTGTGTAGAGAATCATGTTGTGGTACACCTGAATCTAACGTAGCACTATAAATCAACAATACTTCAACCTAAAAAAGAATTTATATTAATTCATCACAAACTTTCCCCCCAAAATAGAGAATACTTCCTAATATTTTCATGAGGCTTGCATTACTGCAATACCATCCCAAAAAAACTACAGACCCCTAACTCTTATGCACATACACACAAAGAGCTCAGCAAAATATCAGAAAACAGAATCCAGAAGCATATAAAAAGGGTTATAAACCATGACTAAATGGGACTTATCACAAGAATGCAAAATTGGGTTAACATGGAAAAATCAATTAATGTAAGATATCTTCTTAACAGAATAAAGGACAAAAAAGCAGCAGATTATCTCAGTGGAAGCTGAAAAATCATTTGACAATATCCAAAGGCGCTTCATGATAAAAACCTCTTAATAAGAGTTCTCCAGCTGCTCAGGAGGTTAAGGACCTGACATTATCACTGCTGTGGCTCGGGTTGCAGATGTGGCATGGTTTCAATCCCTGACCTAGGAAATCTGCATGCTGTGGGCGTGGCCCCAAAACCAAAACCAAATCAAATCAAAAAACAAACAAGCACAGTCAACAAAGACTAGACTTGAATATCATCAACCTAATAAAGGGCATCCATAAGAAACCCACAGCTAACATCCTCCCTAAGGGTGAAAGGCTGGAGGCTTCCCCAGATACTAAGAACCAGATATGGATGCATTTTCTCACCATTTCTATTCAACATTGTACACAGACTTCCTGCTGTGCTGTGGTGCAGTGGGTTAAGAACCTGACTGCAGCAGCTCAGGTCACTGTGGATGCGAGGGTTCAATCACAAGCCCAGCATACTAGGTTAAAAGGTCCAGCATTGCTGCAGCTTCAGCTTAGGTCACAGTTGAGGCTTGGATTCAGTCCTTGGCCTGGGAACTTCCATATGTCATAGATGCAGCTATTAAACAGAAACAAAAATAAACAAAAAACACTTTACAAAGGATTCTAGCCAGAGCAATTAGACAATGAAGTGCAGGCACCCAGATTAGAAAGGAGAAGTGTGGAAACTTCTCTCCTGGGTAATAAACACCTTCCCAGTGGCTGCCCTGGCCCCCCATCCTGCCTCTGTCCCCCAGTCCTTTTGGAGGTAGACAGCCCCCTGCTATCAGAAACCAGCCTCTCTGCCTTATAATATTGCCAAAGGAACTTCCTGGCTCCACAGTTGTCACTCCCCACCCCATCCATTTAGCTTTTGGTGACAGGAAAGCAGGGAAGCCTCTGAACTCTTGGAAACCAAGAACATTCACCCCATGTTTGGGAAATCATTAACCCCACACATCAGGCTCACTGCAACCAGCTTCAGGAACTCCATCTCCAGCTTCATCTGGGCTCCATGTTCACAAAATAATCTGTTTCTTTGCCCCACCCCCACTCCCCAAGTGCCAGCTTTGCAAACATCCCACAGTCATCTTTGTGGATGTAAATTCACATGCCACCTGCCAGGAACTGAATCCCAGGGGCCAGCGGCAGGGAGATGCCAGGCCTGAGTGAAAACACTCCGCTGGCCTGGCTCTGAAGCCTCATGGTGAGGCAAAGAAAGTATAGGTCAGCAGCCTGACTGGTTTTGCAACTTCTAAGAGCTGAATACACAAGCTGAGGGGAAATCTGGAACCACTGATGCCTTCCAGCCACCCTCCAGAACTCATGGGATGTAGAAAAGCAAGGTCTCTTCCTGGAGAGACCTTTGCAGTTGGAGACAAGGGCCCCATATGCAACACCAGAAAATGCCTACCCCAGCTTGCCAGACCCCTGCCAATGATGGTGTAGACAAAGAACAGTGCATCAGAATTGGAAAGGAGGCAGAACAGGGAGAGGGCAGAAAAAATCCCAGACAGGAGTTGCCATGCCATGTGCTTTTAGGGGGCCAGCCAGCAGGCAGAAGTGCCTCTTCTGCTCCTCACACAGTCCTCATCCCCAGGGTAAGGGGTCCCAGGTTGAATTTTCTTTTTTCTTTTCTTTTGTTTTTTCTTTTTAGGGCTGCACCCACTGCGTAGGGAAGTTCTCAGGCTAGGGGTAGAATCAGACCTGCAGCTGCTGGCTTAGGCCACAGCTACAGTAATGCAGAATCCAAGCCACATCTGTAACCTACACCACAGCTCATGGCAATGCCTGGATACTTAACCCTCTAAGAGAGGCCAGGGTTTGAAACCATGTCTTCAGGGATACTAGTCAGATTCATTACTGCTGAGCCACATGGGAACTCCTAAGGCTGAATTTTCTTTTCCCTCCTCCAGGGCTGCCTTCAGCTCTTCTCAGGCTGTGTGACTGTCCCCCTGGGCCCTAGGCCTCCTGGGACCCAATCTGGCAGGCCACAGTCCCCCCTGCCCCATCCTGCACTTCCTCTGGCTCAAGCCACACCATGGGTTCATCAGAGCCCCCAAGAAAGGGTCCTGGCTGTCCCCAGGCCACTCCCCACCTGGGCTGGGATTATGGACTCTGTTTCTCATTTTTCCACACAGCCCTGGGAGGAACCCTGAGTGAGGACACTTTGGAGCAGGAGGCCCATCCACAGGGTCCTGGCCATGCAAAGCAGACAGGTTGCATCCAGTGTCACTGTACCTAGGTGTCACCACTGTCCCCAGGAGAGAATCACCTTCCAGAACCTTGGGGGTGGGGCTGAATCTCACCCACATCTCTCTCCTCCCCTGCAGGGGGCTTCAAACAGGGGTGCAGGGACCCTTTCAAAGGGGCACAGGCTAAAGGGGATGAGTCTTTCCTGAAATCCCTGAAAGCCTGGGATCCCCCACTTCCCATCAGCTCCTCACCAACCCTAGGATCTTTTACCTACTGAAGGACTTCCAGCCCCTCTGCATCCTAGGGGAAGGGACTCCTGGACACCAAAGGGGGAACTTCAAATAAGGCTTTAATCCAAATACTGAAATCACCCACCACCCCATCACTAGGAGATGGATTTCCAGGAACAGTTTCCTTTTTCCATTTCTAAAAATCCATAATGTATTCATAGTGTTTGACCACAGGACTTTCTCAATCCAGACATGATTTTTTAAAAAACACTTAGTGACTTGAGGTCACAGAAAATTTTTTAAATCAATTTATGTATATTTTCCCTGCACAGAAATATGCTTGACTTATTCATAAAAGACCCACAAGCATAAAAAATGTACCACATCAGGATAAAACCCCTCAGGGAAGTATCAAACCAAGAAGAAAACAATGAGCAGCCCCTAAGGGCCCTCCAGGGACCTGCCAAGGAAAGGTGGGAGTCCAGTTGCAATTTAAAGTTAGGGAACAGTTACTTTCCAAATGTCAATAAGTACCTCACAGACCAGGTTCTACATCTTTGACAAATCTTTAAACCCTGACAGAGCACATTTTTAGAGGTTGGCTTGAAAATGTATGCAAAGTCTAGGAAAATGGTTAATGGAGGGAGCTGAGGTGGGAATAAAGAAGTCAAGGGTGCAATTCAGTGCTCTTGTGGGTATGTGTACTTCTCATATGAAAATGTTGCAGAAAATGTGCAAGAGGACAGACAGGTTTTTAAAAAACATTTAGGGAGTTGACAGAAAAAAAAACTGGGAAGGGGGGGAGATACCTGCTCCAGCAAGGCAGGGCCACTGTGGTGTGCAGTGATTATCCACCTGAGGGTGCCCCCAGGTAAGGCTTCCAAATCAGGCCTTTTATTCTGATTTTTCAGCTGTGCCTGCAGCATGCAGAAGTTCTGGAGCCAGGGGTCAAGCCCACACCAAAACAGCAGTGACACTGCCAGATCCTTAACCCAAGGAGCCACCCACCAGCCAGGAACCACCAAACCCCACAGCAAGGTCCATGCTGGCAGCAAGGTCCACCCTAGCACCCGCACCCTCTTATCACTCAAGGCAAGATCCATGACGTCCCCAGAGGCCTATGAACCGCAGCGGGGACCTCCATCCATTTCCCAGCACCCTCTGAACCAGAGCAGGGAGGCCCTCTCCGGGGGGGCGGGGGGGGGGGACCTGCTCCAAAGTTCTGGCAGCCCCAGCTCAGACTGCCAGTGTGTAGGGGGTGTCTCCAGGCACACCGCACCAGGGACATCCTACCAAGGCCCTTGGTTCTCAGGCTGCTTGGGGGGGGGGGCGGGGGCGCTGCACAGAAGGGAGGACAGATGGCACGGTGAAAGTTGCCAGGGAAACTTTAGCAACTGGAGCTGGCCAATGCCAGCCTCCTGCCTAATTCACAGGAAGCGGCGGCAGGCGAGGGGCGTGGCTCACCAGCAACGGCAGCCCCCCCCCCTCCCCCGCCGCCCCAGTCTGGCAGAGGGCTGGCACCCGGTGTGGGTTCTACTGGACCCCAGGGACAAGGGGGTCCACCGGAGACCCCAGGGCCTGGGCCATGTGCACTGGCGCCTGGCCTCAGGAAGCCTGCTGCTTCTTCCCCATACACCTGGAATGCAGCCTCTGAATGCTGGTAGCAACGCTGTCTCCCAGGACCTTGTGGCCGCTGCAAGGGTCTCCCTCCCCGCACGCCCCCTGGTGGTCACTTCTGAGTCCACCCGCAGACTTCAGAGCCCACATACCCAGGCCAAGAGGCGGATCTAGGGCTAGGAGACCCCAGGCAGAAGGTGGATATAGGTCCATCTTCATTGCCCCACAGGAAGGCGCTAGAGGTGAGGGGGGTTCAAACCCGAGGGGGACGAAGGGATGCTCCTGTGCTCTGCCCCCACACTGACTCCAAAGCATTTTAAAGGGGTCCATACTCCAAAAAGAAATGGGGAGGCGGGAGCGGGGAGGGTATCTGTCTCTAAAAAGAAGTGACCCGCCCCCAACCAGGCCGCCAAGAACCCTTCCCCCCCCACACCCCGTTCCCCCCCGCCCCTCCCCTCCCTCCCCGTCCTCAGCCTTTGGGCCCCTGGGGGGCGCGCTACTGTCCTTCCCAGCAGCGCGGGGTGCCCTCGCCACCCCCGCCCCGCACCCTCAGCGCTCCACACCCCCAGCCACTGCCCTACCTGGCTCAGGTGTAGCTCGAAGCCTGTGGAGTCTGGGCGCTTCGGGACCCCCAGGAGAGGGCCAGCATCTGCTCGCACCCGTCTTGGCCTCTGGAGCCTGAGAGGCCCAGCGCCTAGCCTGGCGGGAGGTCTGGAGCCGCTACTGCAGCTCAGCTGTCTGGGTGGGGGGTGCGGGGTGGGGACGCCACGCCCCTCCCCTCGCCGCAGCGGGTCTGGGAGCTCCCAGCAGGGGTGCCTTGGCTGTCCCTCCCCTCAGCAGGGCACTGGCAGTTGGGAATGGAGAGGGAGGGGGAGAGGTCCTCTTCCGGCCAAAGTGCCCGCATGCGCAGCAGGCCAGGATCGCCGCCCTTGCCGGCATCCACGGACACCTTTCCACCTGGCCCCAGGCCAGCTCCCACCTGCAGAAGAGAGGTTGGAACTGGATCATCTTATATTGTTTTGATCCTATCAATGAATAATGCACTAACTTCTTTCTTTGGGGAGATTAAAAAGAGAACAACAGATGTTTGTGAATATATTTATACTAAAGGACTATATTAGATCAATTTGACCAGAAATGGAAGTTGTAATGATGACAGAAAAATGGCAGGAGCCTTAATACCATCAAGATGGACTAATTTAACTGTCTTTCTGGTCTGTGTTTTGGTTTTAAGACATATTTCATAAAAACGTATGTCTAAATTTTTCAGTCACAGAGAAATCATGTACTTTACATAAGGGGAAAATCAAAATGACAGACAATATTTAACATTGGTTAGGATGTGGAAGAGTCAGACCACTCACTCACTGAAAATGTGAAAGATGAAGTATGGATTTGCATACTTCTCTGGAAAGCAGTACAATGATATTTAGTAAATTTATATTTTATAAAGTGTACATATACATTTTCAAAGCCCAGTCTTTACACAAGGTAAATGAGTGTGTACCTCTAACAAAAGACATGTAAAATTATTAGCATTACTAGTTAGCATTATTGGTAGTACAAAAGAGGAAAAAAAATACTGCACTGTCTATTAACATTAAAGTGGATTAATAAATAATGACCTAATCCCACAAAGAATTACTGCACCACACTGAGAATGAATGTACTGCAACTTCCTATGACAACAGAGGATTGAATAAGTATGTGGTTGAGTGAAGTGATATATGCTGTAGGCATCCATTTTTGCATGGGCTTGTCTCTTGCCTCCTTGCTGGCAGGTGGGCAGCCTCAAGACACAGTGACAGAGGCCCGGACAGAGCTGAGGCCTGGCAGCAGCACGAGCACCCGGTGAGGGCCCAGCTCTTGTCTTTGTAACAAAGCAACCATCCAGCCTCGGATGGGCCCCGGGGTTCAGACACAGGAGTTTCTGCTCTCCTGTGACATAACTACAGCCCCGAAAAGCCTCCTGTTGTGTGAAATCTCACACTGAAAACCAAACCAAACCACACTTGAAAACAAACCAGGGTGATGGCTTAAAAAGGTTTGGGCCAGATCACTCAAAACCTGTGGAACTCTGTAACCAAGGTGCTCACAGAAAAGCAACAGCTGCAGTAAAAATACTCACCCCATTCAAGCTGGGATCACGGTCTGAGAATCCTTCAGCCTTATAGCTTCCACCCGCCTGGGCCTCTTTCTATGACATGTAGGCCCTGGAGAGGATTCAGGGGAATAGAGATGATGTGAAATGTGAACATGAGAAACAAAGGCAGGGTGTGCCTTTATACCTGAATCCACTGTTTTACATGAGAAATGGCTGCCACCCCAGCGTGTGAATGTGGGAATTCTCCCGGGAGATCTGCTGGCAGAGAGTGGAGTGGCTCCTGAAGCAACTAAAGCAGCCACTGCTTCACTAAAGGAAGCCATTTCTAGAGTTTTAAACATTTTTTTTTTAATTGATGAGGCTCACTTTTCAAGTGGGAGAAAGCTGGCCCAGACCACCTCAGACCATCATGTGTGAGGAAGCCATGTGAGTGGACCAGAGGCTGGCCGCACACCCCACACTCTTCCCACAATCCTTGTGAGTCAGTTCCCACCAAGTTACCTGCCTGGTTGCAGAATCCACCTGCTACTTAACCTCTGTAGTGAACCAGGGCAGCCCCTCTGTGTGTGTGCTCAGAGGGGCCTGGCTTGAGACTATCAGAGCCTTTCGGACAAGGGCCCACATTTTCACCTTGTGCCAGCATGGCCAGGTCTGACACTGCCTCTGACCTGTCCTGCTGCCCCTTGCTGGAGGGGGGTGAGAGGTTCACTCGGCACCTTTGGTGCAAAGTTGACAATACCTGTTAAGTGTGGGGCATTGTGAAGATTGTCCATCTTCAGGGACAACAGAGAAAGAGGGGAGCCGGGCTGAGACTGGCTCCCCCTGCCTGTCTCCCCATCAGCCCAAACCAGTCCACTGCCAAGCTGGGCTGATTCTCCCACTCAGAACACCACTCTTGGCCTCCTCCACCCTTGCCTGGACCAACTCATTCCCTCAACTACCCCTCCTATCAGCCCAAGGGGCCCTTCATGGTGCAAAGATAATCGCAAACTCCTGGCCTAAAAATCCTAGTGGCTTTACATTTTCTATTTTCTCTAAGAGAAATGACAAGATGTTCGAGGCAGTGGGTAAAGGCCCATCAGCTGTGCTCCCGTCTAGGCTCATGCCTTTCCCTAACTCCCCAGGCTCAGGTAAGACGGCCCCTCTAGATTCTTCAGATTCAGTTCCTTCTTTCATATTCTTCCTGTTCTCATACAGGGGTCCCTCTGATAGGTGGGCCTATATCCCTGAAGACTCTCATCCCAGCTCAGGCTCTGCCTGGAACCACACCCCTCCCAGAAGCCTCCCTGGTCCCAAGGGCTGCATTAGCCCCATACACGTGGCCACAGGCCCTTGCTTCTTTCACTTCAGGAGTTGCAGGTTCCTGACATCGGCCCTCCCACTGGGCTCTTGGGGGGGAAGCACAATGGCTGACACCTTCAGCACTGCTTCCTCAGTGCCTAGACCATAATAGGAAATCATGTCATCAATTACCTACACCTTCATTGCGAAATGAGGGCTTGGATGTCAGTGAGGCAGAGGACCCTCTGTGTCTCAGAAATATTCAATTCTTAGATAAAAGGCACATCAAATATATACTGTGGTGATCATGTGAAAACAGGCAAGACACATGGTACCCTGACTCACCAGAGATCCCGAGACAGGAGATCGCCTCTCTGGGCTGTTACCATCAGCAGGGAGTGTGACTCCTTGGTGTCCAGGATGGTCATTGCATGCATTCTGGAACATTCTGGAGCCAAGACTCACTCTGTGGAGAATCTGCATGAGGAGAAACAGATAAGGGTCTTCGGTGTTTATTTAATGCTGGCATCACAGAGTTACTTAGGCCAAATACCTCAAGACAAATTATGCACCCTGGGATTTAAACTGCCTTTTCCTTTTTATTTTTTTCAGTATAAAAGTAATACAGCCTCATTAGGTTTCTGCAGCATTTGAATGTTTATGTTCTGTAAAGTGACATCCCCTCCATTTACTCTCCCAATCCTCCAGCATCCTTTTTCTCTGTTGGTATGCAGTAGTGAGTACTTTATCGTGATTTTACAAAATCGAGAGCAAAAACCAGTGTCCTACAGCTTGCTTCTTTCACTTCATGAGCTGCAGGTACCTTTCTAGGGATGTTAATGTCAAGTTCATTCTTTTCAACTTTATTGTTTGGAAAAATGAAACAATCATCATTTATTTAATTAGTTCTGTGTTGATGGAGATACAGGTGTTCCCAATTTTTCATAATTACAAACCATGTTGCAAAGTCCATTAAAAAATGTGTCTTTCCACACCTGGGTGACAGTTTCTTTAGGATAAATTCCTGCCCAGAAATAGAATTCATGGGCCAAATGGCACGAACATTTTTAATATTAATTGACATTGCCAAATTGCCTTCCATAAACAGGTTGTGAAAAATGTACACTCTTGACAAGCTATGGGAACTCATACAGGGAAGTTGCTCTTGGGTAGAAGTGACAGAAATCCCAATTCAAAATGCTTTATACAAATGAAAACGTGTTGGCTTATGTAAAGGGAAGTTTGCTGTAAGGGCTTAACATGTATTATCAGAGCCAGGTTGTTTTGGGGTCCTAGCTCAGCTCTGTGGTCTGCTGTGTGTTTGCCTAAATGTCAGAGAGGTCACTCCTCACGGTCACAGGAAGGCTGCCAGCAGCGACTGGGCCACATGGTCCTAGGTCCATATCAGAGGAACAGAACTTCCAGGAAACACTCTGGTCAGGCTGTTACTGTGATGGGCTCACAGGCTCACCCTTGAACCACTCGGTGCCATCACAGCAATGTGACTCAGGGGCTGATTTAGCTCAGGGTCACATGTTGTAGCCCTAGGGCTGGGTGTGGCTGGGTGTGTTGCTCATACCAGAAGAGAAGAATGAGTGTGTCTGGCCCACCCTCAGAAGTGCCCTGGGCTTGCTTTGCTGCTCTGCTGTCATCATTTTGAAGTTCTTATAATTGTTAAACATTTTGCATGGGGACCTACAAATCATGTAGCCAATCACAGATGAAAATTCAGGCTGCTTTTAGAAAACAGAGGCAATATAGCTGGGGTGACACAACACAAATGTCCACTGCAATGGTTATGTGCTAAGTAATATGATTTAAACAATTCCTCCTTGAACAGTTTTATCACTCACTGTCTCTAATCCTTTGCTCCATACCAAAAACTATGTTCTAGGGGCTATGTTCTAGCTCTGCTTTTCTCCAACCAGTGTCTGCCTCCCTTGGGCTGTGAAAATTAATCTGTGCCTGCAGCAAGTTTATGGACAGGGTGATGTTCTTGAAGATAAGCTGCTTTGACTGTACTGGTATTAAAAAGTGGCCATCAATTAAAAGGGGGAGAGAATAAACCATGTTACAGGAATGAGAAAATTAAATTGATGAATCCCAGCTTTACTCAGCTCCTAGCAACCACCAGTGTTATGGAAAATTTCCAGTATGAAAATCCCAAGGTTTAGGGCAATGCTTTTTGAAGATTCTTGTAAATAGGTAACAGCTTGGTGTGGTGGATTAGACATATTTTTTCAGTCTGCTTTCTTTTCACATGTAACCCAATTATTTTCTTCTAATTGAGGAGCAAAGCAGACACTTAAATGGCATCTAAGTATTTCTGATGTGCTTCTTTCATCTTCATTAATGGTCCCATCCATATATTTCAGTGAAAATTATATTGTATGGCCATTCTTCAAAAAAGTGATTTATTTTTACTTCAGCTATCAATATGTGACTATATTCTCTTGTAAAAAGAAAAAAAAAAAAGGAAGAAAATGGAGCATTCCATGAAAGGTTAAAGTCCTTTCTGACCACCTCTCCCCACCTCACTCTCTCTATTACTCATCCTCCATCCTTGTCCCTTCTCAGAGGTAATTGCTGCAATCAGGTCTTAGCTTTTTCTAGAATGTTCTAAGCTTTTAGATACCTATATATCTCCCCAGAAAATGGCTACAATTGTTTTGTTCTGTTTTGACATAAAAGGCACCATCATGTAGGTCTCTTCTTTAAAAAAAAACAAAAAACAAAAAAACAAACCTCAACATAGCTTGGTGAGCTTTCCACATACTATGCAGATATTTTTAACTGCAGGAGAGTTTGTGCTGTATATTCCACATTTGATAAAGCCTCGTTGGGCCTTTATGGTGAGTTGTTTCCACTCTTTCGCACAAGAATGCTGCAGTGACCATCTTCATGAGGGCCTTTGAGACCAGCGTGTCTGCTCAGCATGGACTCTGCAATGGCTGATGGGCTAGCCCTGGAACCCACATCTCTGGGGAAGCAGAGGCAGTGAGCCTGGGCAGAAGGGGCCTGGGCTGTGATGAAGCTGCACCAAGGCCTTAGTCACCTCCATGGTTGGAGGTGTGCTCTGGAGCAGGGTTATTCAGAATTATTCCAAGCTGGAGCCACAGGACAGGTGTCTGCAACACACATCAACTGGTCACTGGTTGTGGACTGCCTTGGGGGAGGGACATGACCTTGAAGGTCTTCAGCAATCCTTTGGGATGGGGAAGACAGAGGTGTGGTGCTGGGGCCTTGGTTGTGGCCGTCAGCCAGGAACAGAAGGGACAGCGTGAGAAGCAGGAGGTTGGGTCCTGAGGATGGGGTGGGGGCAGGGCCCCACAGGCTCATGGCATTCCCACATTTAAAGACAAGGTGTGATTGCCTTTAGTGGGCCATGGACTTGTCGGGTGGGTGTGGTCTGGAGCAGATGCTTGATTTCAAAGGGAAAAGACACAATCAGATAACCTGAGATGAAATCTGAGGTCTCCAGGACATGTGCCACCAACCTGCAGCTTTGCAGCCCTTTCCAAAACCAGCCTGATCTGCAGATGCTTAGCTTGTGTCATTCTACAACTCACCAAGGTAACTTAGCCTTAGCACTTCCCCTTCAAGCCAAGTGGTCTTGAAGGTCATGTCCAGGCTCTGACTCCTTGTCAAATGTTTCCAGTCAGTGCTCTACTTCAGAGCTGGCAGGACTGAATGCAATGCGTCTCAATGTGGGTTGCTCTTCAGTGGCCACATCAGTTGGAGGAACTTGAATAAACTGGGGCTTGATAACTTGTTTCTATACAATAAATTTTATTAAATATAAATGGGAATCATTAGCTGAAACACTTAATTAAAACCATGGCCAAATTAGATATGTGCTAAGGAGAGGTCTCTAAATTTATTGCCCAATGACCTATAGGTTCACTCAGTAATATACTCCTGGAAACCTCCTTAATGAAGCTATTAAGCACATAAATATCATATGTGCCAAATGTTGAAATTTAGTGATGATATATCCCAATTTACTTGCTAAGTAAATACACCCCCTTGAAAGAAGCCACGAATTTATGCTGCTGAGGACTAGAGCATGGAATTCCTCACCTGCCTGAAAACAGACCTTTTGAAATAGGCAATTCTTGGCACCCCAAGTCAGGAAGTAAGGAGCTGCTCCCCACCAGTAAGCCAGGGGCGTTTGGACTGGTGCTCTACTCCTTAAACTTTCCTTCTCACAAATGCAGAGCAGGTACCACTGGCCACAGACGGATCCAGACTTATTCCTCTGTGCTAACTGACTTGGAGTCTGGGGGAAGCTCCTCGACCCACGGGGGGGGGTGAGTTCTTGGCTCATCTGGCACCTGGGAGGCCCAGGAGGGCTGCAGGTATGTGTGGTCTGGAGGTGTGGCCTCACAACCACCCAGACTCCTCAGCCCTCTCACCCTTAGTATGTTGCTTATCTGAGCTGTCAAACCTCCCTTGCTAACAGGAACACTGTCTCCTGTGCCTCGCTCAGGTAGTCTGCTTTGATGGTGATCTTGGCCAGAGCAGGCACTTTGGGAATGGCCTGCCTTCCCTGTTCTCTTAACTGACTTTGCCTATTGCTCTTTTCCTACCCTGCTTCCTGCTGGAGCTGCATCAGCACCTTGACCCCTGCCTTCCCCCCATCTGGAGTGCCCTACACTCCCCCAAAGCTCCCCAATAACCACACAGCTGCTCCCCCGACCCCACCCTGATGCCCAGGCTGCCAGAAACCTCTCCTCATCCCATCTGAACAGGACGTGTTTTTCTGTTGTCCCTCACCCTGCCTTTTGCTTGTCGCCACCTGACATATTTCATATTTATCCATTTATAGTTTGTATTCCCTCCCATGAATGTAAACACCAGTGGAGCTGGGGGAGGAAATAGTCACTTTTTGTTCACGGTGAATCCCTAGCACCTAATTCAGGGCCTGGCACACAGTTGATGCTCACCAAGTTTTCAAAAATGAATGAATGAATGAATGAATGAATGAAAAGCTAATAAGCAGCAGCCACTGGGAGTGACCCTGTGCCAGAACAAGAGCTACACCTGCTCCCAGAACAGTTCCCAGCTAACAGGGATCTGAGATGAAGTAAAGAGGAGATGACAAAAAAGCAGGCAGAGTTCTCCCATTCAGGGGGGGAGCGTGGGGACCAGAAAGCCTCCCCAGAGAAATGAAGGGGAAGACAAATCTGTGAGGGGGCACCAGGTGAATGGGGCTCAATGATGCTGGAGCCATGAGCACCAGGGTTGGAGGCTTGGTCCTGGAGGGTGGCAGTGTTGGGGTGATGCGATCACCCCGAGAGTGTGCATGGTGAGTGTAGAGGCCAAGGACAGACCAACGGCATGCAGGGGCCCTGAATGAGCCAAGCAGCAGCTCCCAGAGGCTGGGCCAAGCCAGAGCCATGGGTCCCAGCAGCTAGGAGAGAGCCAGCCAAGGGTGCCTTCAAACCATCAGCTGTTCCCCTGCAGCCAGAAGGCTCAGGTCAGGAGAAGCATATGCGGGTCTGAGCAAGGGGCTCCAAGGTGGGTCCAGACTAACCAGCAGTGGAGAGAGGCGAGCACAAAAGGGTGTGTGGGGACAAACGGGATGGACACTCTTTCCAGAGGTTGGACTGTGGGATCTGTAACAGTAAATCCCAGTTACTGTGGAGAAAGCTAAGCTCAAGTGTCTCAAGTGGGTGCATGTCCACCTGCTTTCACAGTGTGCTGGAGGTCATTCTGAGAGTGGGTCCCACATGCAGGTATGTTTGGGAGATGCTTTCAGCTGGCCCAGGGACATGGCACCAAGTGACCAGGCACCTGCAGATCAGTCCTGGCCTTTCCCTCTCTGTCGGCTCTGGGAACCCAAGCAGAAAGCCTCCTTCCTGGTGGTGCTGGCCAGTCTCCCACCTGCCCATCTGCCTCTCACCAGGACAGGAGCCTCTGCGGATGTAGCATCTGACTGCATACCATGGACTTTCTTTGAATTGATTTCTAAAATCATCTTATACTGCAGGCAAGTGGGTTTTGTTTTCATTCAAGTTGGTAATATCAAGTTTCTTGCAAAAATGCATTCAGTAAGAAAGTGAGTCAGGGTAAAATAAATTAAAAGTTGAGTAAATCAGGTAATGTTAACTAATAGGTAGTATGAAGAGATGCCAAGCCAGGGGAGGGGGGCACTGGTTGGGACCTCCTGGGCCCCATCATGCCATGAAGATGGTCTGATGTCACTGTGCTCCAGTGACAATGGGTAGGGTAATCTAGTTACTGCTGTACTGGGTTGAACAGTATCCCATAGAAATGCATGTCCATGGGGAACTTCAGAATGTGACCAATTTGGAAATAGGGGCTTTGCAGATGTAATTAGTTAAGATGAGCTTATACTGGACCAGGGTGGATCCTAAGACAATGACTTTTGTCCTTATTAGAGGAAAATTTGGATACAGAGACAGAGATACAGGAAAGAAGGCCCTGTGATGACAGAGGCAGAGACTGGAGTGACACAGCCACTTGCCCAGAAATGCCACAAGTCACCAGAAGCTGCCAGACACTGGAGAGGCATGGGGGGACTCTTCAGATACTCTGGAGGAAGCACAGTATGACTGCCAACACATTGACCTCAGACTTCCAGCCTCAGGGTTCTCTTGTGGCACAACAGGTTAAGGATCTGGAATTGTCACTGCAGCAGCTTGGGTCACTGCTCTGACATGGGTTCAATCCCCAGCCTGGGGAACTTTCACAAGGCCCAGGCAAGGCCAGAAAGAAAACAAACAAACAAAACTAAATAGACTTCCAGCCTCCAGAACTGTGAGAGGATATACTTCTGCTGTTTTAAGCCACCTGGTTTATGGTCATTTGTGACAGCAGCCCAGGAGACCTTGTACAACCAATTTCTGAAAATTAATCATTAGATGATCAATTAATAATTAAGAGAAAATGGCCTTATTTGGTATATTGATGAACACTCTGACATTCATAAAATTTCTTTCTTGTAGTTATCCTGGGTGAATCCTTCTGGAGCCATAAGGCAGAAACATATTCTGACCCAAACCATACGGTCTTCACAATATTAAGTGTATTTTATCTTAAAAAAAAAAAAAACCGAGAAAACTACCAACCTTTGCATGAAAAATTGGTTTTTGTTGATCCATATTTTTATTTCCAACAAATCTGATGAAATCAAATGGTGAGACAGGTGGCCTGGCTTGGAATAATGATGCTTTTGGATATATCCTTGTCTTGTTCTCATTTACAGCCTTAGAAGCATAAAAGCATATTTTCATAAAACCAACCCTTCCATGTGAAGGCAGATTTATCATTCAGATCCATCATTAATTTCCCAAAGACATTCTCACTGGCCATAAAAAAGACTTAGAGGAGTTCCCGTCGTGGCGCAGTGGTTAACGAATCCGACTAGGAACCATGAGGTTGCGGGTTCGGTCCCTGCTCCTTGCTCAGTGGGTTAACGATCCGGCGTTGCAGTGAGCTGTGGTGTAGGTTGCAGACGCGGCTCGGATCCCATGTTGCTGTGGCTCTGGCGTAGGCCGGTGGCTACAGCTCCGATTCGACCCCTAGCCTGGGAACCTCCATGTGCCGCGGAAGCGGCCCAAGAAATAGCAACAACAACAACAACAACAAAAGACAAAAGACAAAAAAAAAAAAAAAAAAAAAAAAAAAGACTTAGAGATCTTTACGAAAATTTTATTCCAGAGAAAATGGTCTCGAAACAGGGTTTGCACAGGTCTTTTAACCACTGGTTCCCTGTGTTATTATCATAAAGTAATAACGTTGCTTCCCGCCAACATCATTCTTTCTGCTTTGTACTTCGGAGACCGAGTGACGCCTTTTGGAGTGGAGGACAAGGCAGCACTTAGTCATCACCTTGTGCTCCTGGCTGGTCCCTGTGTGCCTGCTTAGATGGCAGTCTTACATCATCTTTTACGAGACCATCAACTTATCTGCAATTAAGTTTAGATTGTCTAATACAATCTGGTGACATTTTAGCTTACAGTTTATGTCCCAGTAAAAGGCTCCAAATGTTATTGCCATAAGAATCCCTGTGACAACCCAACATAAACCTTTTATTTCAGGCTGGACAGCTGACTGTGCATTTAGAAACGGTAGGGCAGGGAGATGGAGGGACCAGGGGTTGTGATGTTGATGATGCCTGAGGGCTTCATTTCCTTCTGGAACTCAAAATGGTTCAGCCTTTCTTTCTTATTGCTTTGGTAAGAATACCTAACATGAGATCTACCCTCTGCATCTTTCTGGTGTACCAGTCCATGGTATTAACTACAGGCACACCACAGAACTCTAGAACTTACTCATCTTGCACAGTGGAGCTTCAGACCCCCTGAACATCAGCCCTCGATTTCCCCCTCCCCCCAGTCCCTGGCAACCACCAATCTACTCTCTGCTTCTATGAGTCTGACTGTTTTTAGGTTTCTCACCTAAGTGGGTCATGCAGGACAGGGCCTATTTCAGTGAGCATGATGTCCTCCATGTTCATCCCTGTGGTTGCATTTGGCAGGAGATTCTTTTCAAAGGCTGAAAAATAGGCCATTGTGTGGCTGCACCACATTTCCTTGGTCTGTGCCTCTGTCCTTGGCCTGTCCGCTTGTTTCCATGGCTTGGCTATTGTGAACAGTGCCACAATGGACATGGGGTACAGATGCCTCTGCAGAGCCTGAGTTCAATTCTTTTGGATACCTACCCAGAAGTGGGGTTCTAGGTAGAAATGGGTTGAGACGCATCTGGTTGCAGCCTTTAGGTTTGGGCAATAGATATGTGAGCTAAGGAAATCACAGAGGAAGTCAGGCTTGCTGGTAGGACTGCTTCTGGTCCTCAGAATATTAGGCCTCCAAACTCAGCTTAGAAAAGTACTTTCATTACCACTGTATAGGAGCTAAATAGACGTGGAGCTCAGAGATTCTCAACCAGGGATGATTTTCCCTCCAGGGACATGGGTCTGGAGACATTTTGGTTGTCATGCCTGGGGTGGGGTGGTACAGGCATCTAGTGGGCAGGGCCAGGGATGTTGCTAAACTTCCCACAATACACACAACAGCCCTCCACAAAGAATGATCCAGTCCAACAGTTGTTACATGGTTGAAAAACCCTCATCTAACCGAACTCTCTTTTTTTTCTTTCTTTTTTAAGGGCTGTACTCATGGCATATAGAAGTTCCCAGGCTAGGGATCAAATCAGAGCTACAGCTGCCAGCCTATACCACAGCCACAGCCACACAAGATCTGAGACAAGTTTGCAACCTACACCACAGCTCATGGCAACACAGGATCCTTAACCCACTGACTGAGGCCAGGGATCAAACCTGTGTTCTCATGGATCCTAGTCAAGCTTGTTAGCACTGAGCCATGATGGGAACTCCCTGAACCCTCTTACAACACACAGCCTTGACTTTCCAAGGTGGCTGTCTGAGGTCCTTGCCTTTTGTCTTAGAAACATATTTTGCTCTGAATGAAATCATGGGTGAAGCCAGGGGATGGCTGGCCAATCTCAGCCCCTGCCTGGTTCAGGAACACAGTGAATGGTGGTACAGAGAAGGTGCAGGGTTTTCAGGAGAGAGGAGACACAGGACAGAAAGTGCAGCCAAGCTCTGGCGAGGAGGAGAAAAGCCGCGAGCTGCTTCAGTTTCCTAGTGAAGGTAATGCAACCTAGAAGCAATGACTTCATTTTCAAACAGAAAGTGCATCCTATGAGGAAGAAAAAAAGCCTCCCAGTGCCTGTGGAAGTAGCCTTCCAGAAGTTCTCAACATCTATGACCCCAAACTATGCTAACGGGTGCTCTGGAGGAAGCTCTAGGTGTAACGTGGATAAAGTGTGGAATATTCCATGACTCTTACATCTTAAAAGCTTACAGATTCCAGAAATGAAACCAGTTCATGCATAAAATATCTGCTCTCAGAGCATGGTCATTTTCAGGTTTGCCCTTGGGTGGGAATCTGGGTTATAAAGCACTGTGGTTAGACCAGAACATCCTCCACCATGTGGACAGAGGCGCCTCTATTTATAGCTCTCCTCATGGTGACTTACAGCATGTGCATCAGTCTCTGTGTGAATTCTGAGCTCCCAAATGCCTAAGGAGATATGCTAAACCCTTTTCCCTGTGGCATTCTTCCAGACAGAATTTAAGAGACATCAGAGGATGGCACATTTATACTGAGTTTGCAGTTTCCTAAATGTGAAGAAGATGAATAGCTCTCAGTTGAGGAACACAGGTCAGATAGGAGCTTGAAATTGAGTATTTGAGCTGACACAGGAGTGAAACACTGAGAGTGGCTTTGTGAAGTTTGCTGCACCTCTAAGCTTCCTAAGACCCTGTGATTAGAAATAGATTGAGGTCACAGAGTATGGTCCTATTTGAATTAATGAAAAAACAAAATTGTGCAGAATGCTGGTTTCTGTACTGTGTGTCCGGCTGCTGGGTTCTGTGTAGGGGAGGGTACTCCTTCCCAGGCCTCCTTCTCTCTGGTAATTTGAGATCCCAAATAAGATTTTTTTTGGTGGAGAAAAAGACAAAATGATACTGCTATTACTTCAAAGTGTGTGTGTGGGGGACTGTCAATGAGAATACTGAAGTGAACAATTTAAAAAGAAAATCTCAATTTGTTTACTCCTGAATGCTGGAGAGGCTTGGAGAGTGGGGACTGGGTGGACCTTGCTTCAGAGAGAACTTAGTCAAAACCTAAGCACCCATTCACTAGTCCTGAGACCTTAACCCGGCTGAGCCTCTTCCCTCACCTTCAGTGGAGAGAGAAATTCATACCTTCCAGGGGCCTGTGAGGACCACAGGCAATTACACCCAGAGCTCCCCTGGCTGTGGCTGTGGATGGTCCGGACAAGGGGCCTACCTCAATGCACAAAGGAAGCAAGTGAGGGGAGGTCTTGGTTCCCTACCTTGGGTTCCTTTTGATGGTTTAAGACCCGGATCATTTAGAGTTCTTTGATAACAAGTAACAGAAACCAGCTCTGCTATTTTAAGCAGCAAAGGGATTTCCTAGAAAGCCGCTGGGTGGCTGGTACACAGAAGGGACAGGAATGCTGGGGACTGAGGCTCAGCCACAGGAAAGAAAGCAGAGAAGCCCTCAGAACACAGCTGAGCTGAGAGTTGCTGGGCACTGGCGTGTGTTTTACTTTCTTGATCCCAGGCCCTCCAGTTTCATCTGGGTCACCAGCCTCCTCCTTGTAGGAAGGCAGGGCACCTTCACTGAGATGCCCTAAACCTGAGCACAGGGAGGGTGGTGATGTCCCCCAGGAAATCCACATGTCAGGAGCCAAAATGCTAAATGTCTGTTGCAGGCCTCCTGTGATGTGAGCCTCTTGCCCACCCTGCATGCCCAATGCCACCCTCCTCCCTCAGGTTTTCCTACTGAAGCCTCCATCCTCTGTCATCTGGGTAAGAAATTATTGTCAGTTCCCAGTCAGTTGCTTCAGCTTGTTTATCTGAAGTCAGGATTTTGCAGAAGCTTCGGCTGCCACTGCAAATCTTCCTGTTATCAAGCAGGCAGGCAGGCAGCAAGTGGCATCTGCTACCATCTTAGGGAGTTTGAACCTTTCTAACGATGCACTCCAAAACTTGGTCTTAGATCTCAAAAGTTTCCAAGTTAACTGATAGCCAGTGTCCCCAGAACAACATGAGCAAACATTCAATTCTAGTGCCTTCCCGAGGCAGAGCCTGGATGTGTAGGTTTGAGTAAAGGCTGAATAAATGATCAGCATGTGTTATCTCGTGCCAATGCTCCAACTCCCGACTTGTTCCCCTGTGTGATGGCTTCTTTAGTATTCTTTGGGGAAATTCCTGTTTCAAAAGTATCTTATTCTGAAAGATGATATAAGAAATCTAGGGGGGAAAAAAGAATACAAGCATATGGGCTAATTTTAAAACCTGGTGAAACTAAGAGAAAAAGCCAGCTTTGAGAGTTTCAGGCTTATGAAGTATTTATCCAGTGGCAAAGAAGACACTGAAGTCAGAAATGAACTTTGCAAAGTAATTCCTTTTGATCCCAGAAAAATGCATTCAAAGCCCTTCAGGTAAACATCATCTTTGATAGGTGGGAGGTGAATTACAAAGTGACATTATGCTTTTAAAGGCAACAAGGAATGAATCAAAGTCAGCAACTTGTCCAAGCCCTGTCAACCATGTTCCTGTGTGAAAGTTCTAGATGATGCTCCTTGAGTGCAGGGCAGAGCTGTGAATAGGGGAAGATGAGATATGGACAAATGGCAGATGAGAAAAGCCACAGGCAGCAAAACCAGAGTGGATTTTCCTCCTCCTGAAGGTGACTTTAAATAATGCACATGTATTTAAAAATAGAGTATGTGCAGCTAATTTTGATAGAGATCTTTAAATGAAATTAAAATGGAAATACACTCAAACTAGGCATCTCCTGGGAAAATGTCACTAGTTATGTTACATTGGTTTTCCATTTTGTTCCAGTGCTGTTGTGAAAATATCTTTATCTTCAGTACTCCCAGAGTGGAAGGAAGAAATTTCAGGGAGAAGAGGAGTGATTTTTTGGTTTTCCAATGAATTCTCCAGGGAGAGTTTACTCCGTGCCACATACACAAGCTGTCCCAAGGACTGCGTTTATCCAGCGCTGCCTCCAGGGGTGTGTGTTTGCACACATTCTTTTACTTTTAGATTTTAAGTCTCTGTCACTACAGGCCAGGACCCACTCCCAGGCTAATTAAGTATTAAGAAAGTAACACCACTGACCAAAGAATCCTGTAAAGATGATCTCAGTTCCCGGGTAATACAGGCTCATCCCTCCTAAGACTTGGTTTTCCTGAGTCCACACTGACTCAGCTGTAGATGATGTGATGACTGCAGACGATGGGAAGCTCGTCGTGGGGCCAATCTCAGGTTGGTGCAAGCAACCAGCCTTTCTGGGAAGGATGATGCACTGGCACCATTTCATTCCCCTGAATGTCAACTTCGGTGCTAGTGGGAACAGGCTCCCTTCTTTGAGAGCTGTTATGAGAAGAGGATATTTTTATAAACTCCTCATATAAAAAAATAGACAAATGTGAATCTGTCCCTTTGCTTTCATAAAAATCCTGAAACAACTTCTTATAACCCCAATGTCATTTCTGAAACACTATTTCTGGAAGCTTCCTATTGAAATCTTGGGATACTATTTGAAAAAATAAATTTAAAAAATTCCTTCTTGTCCTTAGCTCATAAGTAAAATTTTACCATCCTTGCTCAAAGAAAAGCCTGGAATTGGTCTTTTTCCCCTGTTGGATTATGAGCAGCAGGGAAGGTGAGCAAAGAGTCATTACAGTAATAAAGGTCAGGTCATCCCCCAGAAAGGCCACAGCTTATCTCAGACTCTGTGACTGGAAAAGGGTGGATGTTGAGGGCACGCTTTGGAAGAGCTGGAAACAAAGCAGAAGGTGTTATCTTTGGGATTATCTGATGGGGATGAGCCTCACTGCCCATTGAAGTGGGTGGGACGGTAGGGAAGATTCAAACCTGCAACACAAGCTACCCAAAGCCAGAGACAACCATGCTGGGAGCAGATGAGCTCCTAGAAACCCTCCCAGGAGCTTCCAGTGGAGGAGTGGGACAGCAGGACTAGAACGGCAGAGAGGTCAGGCAAGGGCCCATTGAGGAGGTGACTCCCCAGGGAACTAGGAAGGTTTCTCAGGTTGAGTCTCAAACACCCCACAGTGGTCTGGTTTTGGCTAGGGCTGCCCTGGTGGCTATGAACTCCTGGCACCTGTGATCTCAGCAAGTACATACAAGCAAAAGCCAAAAGGAAGTAGGGGCTTTGCTCAGAAACAGTGAAAGGGATAATCAGGGATGGGGGGGGGGCATCCACAGTGCCCCCCGACCTGCACCATAGGCTGAGAAGCCCCCAGCATAAGACCATGCCCTTGAGCTCAGCATTCTCTCAGAAAAGCTCCAGTTGCTGAGCACCTTCTGGCTGAGCTCACCTCTCACAGGGGGACATGCTGAGGCTGGGTGGTCAAGCCGTTTACCCAAAGGCACTAAACACCAGAGGGGCTTACTCCAAAGCCACTTCCTGGCATCCCATCCCCCTGCCTTTCAACTTCAGCTGAAAGTCCTTAAAGGCCATTTGTTGGAACCCATTTTCTCTCTGAGATTAAAGAGACTCCCTTGCTCGGCCTGCTACTTTGCATGCTTTGTGGAATCCTGGCTTATTTGTCTGACTACACTCTTCTCTTCCACAAGACAGGCCATGCCCCCGCCCCCGGCAGATGTGATGGTATTGCTAAGTGACAGAGAAGAGTAATTAGCACCCCAGTCCCACTGACTGCAAACTGTGTGCAGTGGTTCCCACGTTCCCTGTCAAATGGGCTCCGAGGCGCATTGATAATTCATGGTTACAGCCTGCACACCTGCAGAGAGATTCTGCTTGAGCTGCCGCTGGAGAAAGAAGCTCAACTTACAGGGAAGGTGGTTTGTCTTTTGAGAGAAGGCCTCCATACACAGAGCTAACTGGCTGATGAGCAGCTTCAGGGGGCTCTTTGGAACACTCAGGGATGCCCCTTCAACTGCCCAAAGCAGAAGCCTGAGGAGGGCTGAATTGGTTTGGGGTTCCCCCTTGAAGGCCCTGCTTGTAGGTTTATTCATTCACTCAGCGAGTCTTTATAGAGCACCACTGAATGAATGAATGAATGAATAAGCCCAGGGCTCTGTCCCTGGTCCTCTGCAAGGACAAGCAGATTGCTGGTGGCTTCCCTTGTCACTGTGATGCACGGGGCAGCCCATGAAGTCAGCTGCACACAGGCTTTCCCTTCATTTCAAATTCAGGATGGAACTATTTCCTAGTATCAGGGGCTGACTTACTAACACACTTTCCAAAATAGGGTCTCAGAAAAGTGGCCAAGCTCTTCCCATGTGTGTGTGTTTCTATGTGCATGCATGTGTGTGCACATGAGTATATGCATGCTTGTGTATGTGTGTCCATATGTGTGTGCATGAACAAGTGTGTATGTGTGTGTATATGTGATCTTCTGTCCATGTGTGTGTTCACACGAGCATGAAAATATGTAGGCTCATGTGTAAACATCTATGCATGCATTCAAGTGTATGCATGAACATGGGAATTATGCACAGGGGTGCACATGGCATGTATGTGTGTGTGTGAGAGAGAGAGAGAAAGAGAGACAGGAGTGTGTGTGTATGCATGCACAGAGGGCCGAAAATGTCCTTTCTGCTCACCAGTGTCCACACCTGAACTAGAGTCCCAACATGCTCCTGGAGTAACTCATTTTTCTAAATGCACTTCCTTCCTGCCTTCCCAGAAACATGGTGCCTTTGAGACTTTCCTACTCCCACATCTGGTCCAGCCACTTCTGCCAGGCTTCCTGGAAGCCTCAGTATCCCCTCTGACTCCCCTCCTCTCTCAGACTCAAGTAATAGATGCTGAGCAACGGGGCCCTGCCTTCAAGGTCATTCTCCTCTCCTTCACAGTGCTGCTGCTTCTAGCCTAGGTTAGCCCTTCACTCTTTTTTTTTTTAACCTTTTAATGAACTTACTTTGTATTTTAACTAAAATATACATACAAAAAATAAAGAAATCATAAATGAACTGCTTGATGTTTTCAAAAGTAAACATGCATTCAATCACATCCAGGTCAGGAAGTAGACATGGCCACTCCCCTGATACCCCTCTCCCCAGGCACCAGACTCCTTCTCCCCAAAGATAACCCCAGCTAGCCCTGAACACCCTGATCCACTTTGTTTTTGAACTCTGTATAAAGGAAATCATACAGTAGGTTTGCTTTTGTGTGTGGCTTCTTTTGTTCCACATTCTGTTTGGGAGATCCATCCTTATTGCTTATAGCAGCATTTCCTTCCTTTTAATTGCTCTATAGTATGACACTGTGTACATATATACCAAAGTTATTTATCCATTTTACTACTGATGGGCATTTGGACTGTCTCCAGATTTTGACTATTTTGAATAATACTTCTATGCATGAGTATCCTTACAGATTTCTTTTGGTAAACACACATACACATTTCTGCAGGGTATAAACCCAGGAGTGGAACTCTGGGCTCCCTCATTATGCTTTTCATGGATGCCTGTAGCAGTTGGGACCATGTTTGCCTTGTTCTGCCCCAGCCTGGAGTCCTCCTGCCACAGGCACATCTGCAAGAGACCCAGCTCAGTTCCAGTCAGCAGCTCTCAAAGGTGCTTTGCAGGGCATGTTTCATGCAGCCAACTGAAACACAGGACCACAGGCTCCTCCCATGTGGATTCACACCTCTTGCATTGTGATACTATAGCCCATCCCCCTTTCTCAACCCTTTGCATCTGGGCTGGCCTCCTGATCGGTTTTGACCAACAAAATGTGATGGAACTGACTATAGACTGAGGGCTCAGGATGCTGCTGCCACTTCCCTTCTCTTCCTGGAGCCCTGAAAACAACCAACCTGCCATGGAGAAGTCAAGGAAGACAGGCCACATGGCAGGAAGAAGTCAAGGTGTCCCAGCTAAACCCAGCCATGACCAAGCCACCAGTGGGCTCACAGAATCATGAGAGAGAGGTGGATGTGATGAGCTGTAAGTGCTCCCGGGTTGGTGATGCAGCAGGAGGTTGGTTGGGGAGCCTGTGCCCCTGCCCTTCTCCTTGTGCTCATTTTACTTGATAGCCCTCACCCTCTCCCTGCCTTTCCGGTCCCTCTCCTGCCCTCCAGTCTCTATTCTGGTCCCTCCAGCCTTGGCCTTCCTCCTGCTGCTCCATCTGAGGACATCTCCTCCTCACTGGGACACTTTGCATTGCTCTTTGCTTCTCTTGGGACACCTCTTCGGTGGTACCTTGTGTCTTAATTACTATTTCTTCCCAAGAGCTGTCCTCTCCAGAACAGGACCATTGACACCATTCATGCCCTGCCATGTCTGACCACAAAGATGCTCATCTTCTCTTGGCAGGGCCCCTCAGGGCACCTCACAGACATCATCTCATTCACTGTGGTCCTCCCTTTGAGGAAGTCCCATCACCCTCCTGAGTGGTTTAGAAGACTGAGGCCACACCTGGTAATGTGAAGATGAGATGTGGACTTGGACCCAGGTGTAATTCCTACAGCTGTGGCCTTTCCACCTGCTTCACTGCCTTTCTCTGCATGGCATCCTGCCAGGTACAGAGGGCACACTCAAATCTCTCCTGAGTATAAACAAATCTGAGTTATTGAGCCTCTAAAGGCTAATGTGTTACTCTTTTCAGGTAGAGCGAGATTCAAGCCAACAAAGGAAAACAAGAGTAGAAAATGAAGTGGTTTCCCAGTAAAAACAGCCTGACAGGAAACACACACTGCACTGTTTTCCAGCTAAACTGGGGGCTCAGGCCACTTCCCTGTCACCAAGCACTGAGCTGGTGCTCCGTAATGCACTCTCTACATTCTTTAGTTGGCTAACCCACAAGGTTATGCTGGTGTCGTCACTTTACATACAAGGAAACCGAGGCTCAGGGTACTGAAGCTGCCCTGGGTCCCATAATCAGGAAAGGCAGAACTGATGTTCCTTCCAGGCCTCCCTTGGGCTCTTCATTTATTAACAAACCTATATTGAGCTGATCCTATGTGCTAACTTCAGAGACAATGGGATCAATGCAGTATGAATGCCTCCATTCTTTCCGAGGTGATAACATTTCCTGCTAGGCTGGGTTTTCTAGTTCTAAAATCAGCTTCATCTGCAGTCAGGCCTTCACTGTGTAATGTGAGTAAGAGATGATGAGCTGAAGGTGTTAGGGATTATTTCTTAGACTTATAGCCTGTTAATGAGTTGGTATAATTTGGAGACTTACTTGCAAGCTTATTGTAAAGTTTACAAGATAAAAACTGATTGTTGTAACATATTTCCAACTCTTTCCTTTCTGTCTTATCACCCCCACATAAATCTGATGCCTGAATTTCCAGAGGTTGTGAGAAAATGCCTCTTTTCTTTTTCAGCATTGTTTCAAGATTATTTAACCACAAAGAGGTATCAAGTAAACATCACCTAACAGAAAAGAAGATGTGGTGTGTACACACACACACAATGGGATATTAGTTATGAAAAAGAATGAAATTATACCATCTGCAGCAACACAGATGGACCTAGAGATTATCATACTAAGTAAAGTAAGTCAAACAGAGAAAGACAAATATATGATATAACTTATATGTGGAATCATAAAAATGATAAATATAAACTCATTTATAAAACAGAAATAGGTGCACAGACATAGAAAATGAATGTATGGTTACCAAGAGGAAGAGGGAGAAGGGATAAATTAAATTTGGGATTAACAGATACACACTACTATATACATAGTAGATAAATGACAATGTCCTATTGTACAGCCCAGGGAACTATATTCAATATCTTGTAATAATCCACAATGGAAAAGAATATGAAAAAGAACACACATACTTACAAATGTATATATAGATGTTTATATATACATATATATATATAAGTGAATCACCTTGCTGTACAGCTGAAACTAACACAACACTGTAAATCAACTACACTTCAAAAAGGTTATAAGGTAAATTTTGGTGGAGTGATAATTCATAGCACAGTTATTTTATCATTGGCTTTATCTTTGTATTCTTTTTGAGATAGGCATTGATAAGGAAAAAAAGGCAGTAAAACATTTCTCCTTAAGATTTTGCTTGGTTGTGTAACATGGGTCACATTCTCAATGAGTCTAAATAAAATTTCCTCCACTTAATGTTCCTCCTCATTGGTTGTTATTTGGAAGAATAATGATAAGAATTTGAGAAGTCTTTCAGGTGGAACTTAAGAAATCACATTTAATTTTTATGAAGTAGAAAGGCTTGAATTGGAATTTCCAAAGTCAGAGTGTAGGGGAATGTAGAAACTGGTTCTGGGCACTGCTCAACCTGATATAAATCAAACTGGATGCTCTGCTTTAATTGCACATTCCATCAGGATGCACACTGAACGCAGAATACTGTGAATGCTTTGCCCCACTTGCTGACATGAACAATGCCTTTCATTTATTTTAAAGATTCCAAAATTCACTGCATGGAATTGGTACTTATTTGTGTTGCCCACTACATCACTTATTATGCATTTTCTAGCTCGATGTAAAAAGGCTGAGCCCTTAAGTCATGGGTTCAAATTCTGGTTCAGTTCTTTAAAAGCCCTGTGGATTACAGACCTTGGAGTGCCTCATTTTCATCATCTGTCAAGTGGGGGTTATAAGGAAAAAGATAATTTTTGGAACACCCCTGCATCATGCCCAGCCCTAAGCAGGACCTGAATCAAATTGCTATTATTATTTCTACTGTCAGGATTATTTGCAATTTTACTCCTACATAAGACTAGATTTACATAGGGCAAAGAAAAAGTGGGCCGTAAAATGCTGGACGTGAGGGGGACTGATCAGTGGATGGACATGAACATTTGGAAAATTATCCCTCAGAGAAGTTGCTGTTTGCAGAGGAACTCCTTGAGGAGTGGGTGGCATTCCTCAGACAAGCAGAGGAGGTGGGAACTAAAGTCACCTCATACTGTGGGTCCCCAGACAAAGCAGGGGAGATGTTAGCAGATTTGTATATGCTCTCATCTGCATTTCTCTATTGTGCAGGATGGCTGATTTGTCTAAATGGGTGTTTGTATTGTTTCTGGAGTCACCCTGCATTTTGGTATGTCTTTCCAGTTGTTTGTGTTCAGGATACAGGGACCTAGTTCCAGGAGGAAATACTATATACTGGCTACTGGTTCAGGACACGCCAGTGCCTGCCACACACTGGAGAATGGACAGTCAGGGCCACTTGGGGTGACCTGAGATGAAGGAGAAAGAGCACAGGTTGTGGGTGCAGATAAGGGTTGTGGTGCTCGGGTCCTGTTCTGGGGGTTGGGGGTGGTGCTACCTTCAGAGTCTGTTTGTTATTCACAGAGGAAAGCAAATTTTGCAGAAACAAGATAAATGTTCCATGCAACTGCACAAGTTTTCTTGTTAAATAAAAAACATGAAGAGTGTAGCAGCAGCTTAAATATTTTCTGCTTCCTTGTGCCACCTCCAGCAAAAAAGAAGGGAAAAAAGCCAGTGGAGAAGATGAAAAGTGGGGCGGGGATTGAAAATCCTGACTCAGGTGAAGCTAGGTTCGTTGGCTTCACAAATCAGCAGACTCTGTACATACACAACTTGGACGGCTGCCAGGAAAGGTATGATGGTGGTAAAACCACTTTTGAGTGTTGTCTGTCACAGCATCTAAGAGCATCTTGGTGCCTCTGCCTTTGTTGTGCTGTTAAAAGGTGAGAAAACCATGGTGAAACTGACTAGCGCCCAGCACTGTGCACATCAGGACTTGTGCAGCCTGGACCTGTCCTCAGGCAATTCAGACAGTAAACAAACGCAAGCATCCCCCCAACCCACAGGTGAGGTCTTCCTCGGGAACATCCTGGAGGTATCCCGTGCCCTCCACCTTGCACAGGAATATGTGTCGGTCAAGGCAGTTCAAGCAGAGAGGGAACTAGGTGCTTATGGAATTTCTAGCAGGGCTGAGATGTGTGCAAGATCTAGGGAGGAGCTGCTGCCCAGAAACCAGGAAACTGGAGGAACCCGCTGGATCTGCTGCCTGCTGCCTGGAGCAGGAGAAAGGCTGGGCGATGCTTATTTTTTGCCTCCCTCATCTCATTAAGCACCTCTCATAGGTGGAGTTAAGCCAGATTCCTGCTTGAAAGGGATTCTGGAAAATGCCATTCCCAGGCTTCACCAGCACAGGTGAATGCGGTGGTGCTGAATGCCAACAGTCCATAGCTGGCAGTCACGTGTATGGTCACTCAGCATCCAAACTCAACATCCCACTGAATTTAACTTCCAAGTAGCAACTGTAAAAATGTCATCATGCTGCCTCACCTTCACCCCAAAAGAAAATGACCCACAGTCCCATAATTACCATATGCTTCTCTGGCTGATGGTCATTTTCTTTGTTCTGTAAGATTCACCCTTAGACTATGGCCTAAAGTCTGAATTACTGGCTTAACCACAGTTAAGACACTTCTATAACTAGCAGGGGGTGGGGAGAACAGGGTAAGAGACACTGGTTAATGTACATAAACACACATTCAGTAAAACAAACAGGAACATGTGTCTAGACACCAGAGTCCTCATTTCAGCACCTGGTCACAAAGCCCTGTTTGGTATTTAGAAATGCCCACTTCACCACACCCTGCCTGTTCTTGATGGTCTCAGCCATCTCTGAGCCTGTAGAGTTCCACCCAAAATGTCATTCCCGAGGGACTGAGCTCAAGGGCTCTTGCCCATTTGAGTTTGCCATGGTTTTCCACGTGCACATCCATGGGTCTCAGGCCTCCTGCTCCCTGCATCACTCTGCAGTGTGGCCATGGTCCTCTTAAAGCAGCACGTCCTGTAACCCTAGCCAGCACAGCAAGCCCTTTCTCTGCCTTGGGAAGAATGAAGCATTCGGATTGTCACACCAAATTATCAACTTCTGGCATTTCTCCCCTGGAAGCCAAGCCCTCCACATCTGCAGGTTTGAAAGTTGTGCACACGGGAAGAGAAATTCTGTGTGGAGGTTGTTAGGTGTATCAGTGAGGGGAGCCACATGCATTTCTGCCCCTTAGCTCTCAGACTGTGTTATCATGGCTGGGGGAGAAATAGTACCATATATTGGTCACTGGTCCAGAACATAAACTGCATCCTGTAGGTGCAGACTTTAACTGGCAAGATTCTGTCTCCCTGGGCACCAAAACCAAGTCTTCAGAAAGCCATTCTTGATAGTAAGACTTCCCATATACAGGAATCCAGTCAGTGTAGCACTGGCAGAGAGAGAGAAAGAGAGGGAGGGAGAGAGAGAGAAAGAGAGAGAGAGAGAGAGAGATCAATGGAAAAGAACAGAGAACTCAGTATGCCCAAATGATTTTTTTGACAAAGGTAAAAAGAAATTCAATAGGGGAAGGAAAACCTTTCAACAAACAGTCCTGAAGCAATTTTGACATTTGCAGGCAATTCCCCCTAAAAATAACACAAGAAAATGAACCTCAACCTATACTTCACACCTAGTACCAAAATTAACTCAAAATGGATCATGGACTTAATGTAAAACTAAAACCATATAACTTCTAGAAACAAACCACAGAATCAAATCTTTGGGATCTGGGGCTAAGTGAATAGGTCTTAGAATTGACACCAAGAGCACAAGAGCCAAAAGACAAAAATTGTTATGTGGGGCCTCATCAAAATTAAACTTTTGCTTTGTGAAAACCTAGGAAAAGACAAGGTTCAGACTGGGAGAAAATATTTATAAACTATTTCTGATAAAGGATTAGTACTTTGAATGAAGAATGCCCAAAACTCATCAGTTAAAAAAAAAAAAAAAAAAAACCAAAAAAAAAACCTCAAACAATCCAACTGGAAAATAGGCAAAAGACATGACAGAGGTATTTTACAGGAAGGACATACAGATGGAAAATAAGCTAATGAAATTGTACTCAATACCACTAACCACAATGAAAATGTGAATGAAGATCACAGTGAGATATCACTATACACCTATCAGAATTGCCAAAATCAAAACAAAATAGTGGTAACACCAAATGCTGGTGAGGCTGCAGAGAAACCAGATCACTCTTGTGTTGCTGGTGGGAACGGAAAATGGGACAGCTGTACTGAAAAGCTGCTTGGCCGTGTCCCATAAAACTAAATTTGCAATTACCATACAGCCTACCAATTGCTCTCCTGGGCATTTATCTCAGAGAAATGAAAACTTAACGTTCATAATAAACCTGCACATGAATGTTTATGGCAGCTTTAGTCATAATAACCCCAAACTGGAAGCAGCCCGTATGTCCTTTACCAGATTAAGGGTTAGACACACTGTAGTACATCAAACCACAAGGCACTGCTCAGCAATTAGAAGGAACAAACCATGGAGATACACAAACTCATATGTGAAGTGAAAAAAGCCAATCCCCAGAGGTTATAGACTTTTGTACACAGGGTTCCATTCATATGTTATTTTTGAAATGACAAAGTTGTAGAAATGAAGGACAGATTAGCAGTGCCCAGGTATCAGGGAAGGGGCTGGAAGTGAGGTGGGTTTCGCTGTAAGAGAGGCACTAGAGATCCTTGAGACGGATCTGTTTTCTGTCTTGACAGTGGTGGTGGATGCATGAACCTGCACATGTGCTGATGGTAGTGCACAGAATCCCAACACACACACAGACACACACACACACACACACACACACACACACACTCAGGAGTGCAAGGAGACTGAGGAAACCTGAATCATAGGGTGGATTACATCAGTGTCAATTTCCTGGCTGTGATACTGTACTCTAGTTCAGCAAGATTTACCACTGGAGGAAATGAATAAAGCCTACACGGGCTCTCTCTGTATTGTTTCTTACAACTGCATGTAAATCTCCAAATAAAAAGCTTGATAAATAAAGAAAGGATGGTGAGGAAGCAGTAAAAACAGTAAACCCCCAGAGAGGCCCCAGTGACTCATTTCTCCTGCTGTAAAAAATTTCCTCGGGCAGAATCAAGGTTTTGGTAGGTATGTGTTTGATGGGTGAATGAGTGATCACAGTATGCCTTCAGCTATCTTGCCCAGTGTCTGAGTCAATCCGATAACCCTGCCTGCAGAAAGATCTTGGCTGCTCTGCTTGAGTTTTAAATTTAAAATAATTTAAGTTTATTTTGATGAAATAAAAACATTTATAAAAACAAACAATTGTATGTATGAAGTTATTACCTTCATACATACCTGCTACCTTAATGAATTATCTTATGGTTTGCATTTTAAGAAATGGATTTTTTTGTTTTTCATCCTTTTAGCCCCGCACCCACGGTATATGGAGGTTCTCAGGCTAGGGGTCTAATCGGAGCTGTTGCTGCCAGCCTACACCACAGCCACAGAAATGCCAGATCCTAGCCATGTCTGCAACCTACACCACAGCTCATGGCAATGCCAGATCCTTAACCCATTGAGCAAGGCCAGGGATGGAACCCACAACCTCTTTGTTCCTAGTCAGATTAGTTTCCACTGCACCATGATGGGAACTCCAGAAATGGATTTTTTGATACAAAAAAAAGTTTGTATGAAAATAATAATGTGGCTAGTGGGAATATGAACATATATAGTTTCCTGGGAGCTGACATACCAACATAAATCAAAAAAAGACCTAAAAGAGGAGTTCCTGTCATGGTGCAGCACAAATGACTCTGACTAGGAACCATTAAGTTTTGGGTTTGATCCTTGGCCACGTTCATTGGGTTAAGGATTTGGCATTGCTGTGAGCTGTGGTGTAGGTCACAGACATGGCTTAGATCTAGTGTTGGTGTGGCTGTGGTGTAGGCCGGCATCTGTAGCTCTGATTCGACCCCTAGCCTAGGAACCTCCATATGCTGCAGGTGTGGCCCTAAAAAAAAAAAAATGAATAAAGCCCTTAGTCCAGCTTCTATAAGCTCACCCTAAGAAAATAATTGGACAAGTGTGCAAAGATGTGCAAAATATTAACCAAAGTATCATTTATAATAGCGAACAAACATAAACAAGCAAAATATCAAAAACACAGTTAAAATAGGAGTTCCCATCATGGCTCAGTGAAAATGAATCTGACTAGTATCCATGAGGACATGGGTTCAATCTCTGGCCCAGTGGGTTAAGGATCCAGCATTGCCATGAGCTGTGGTTAGGTTGTAGATATGGCTCAGATCTGGCATTGCTGTGGTGTAGGCCGGCAGCTGTAGCTCTGATTTGACCCCTAGCCTGGGAACCTCCATACACCACAGATGCGGACCTAAAAAGACAAAAGAAACAAAAACAAAGAAAAGAAACTAACATGGGGTATTGCTGTCAATCCAACTCAGGTGTTAGATTTCATGGCTTTTGCACTGTTGTCTTTTTCCTGGTCTGAGATCCCACCCAGGACACCCCAGAGTGTTTAGTCCTCATGTTTCTCGAGCCTCCTCTGGGCTGTGATGGTGTCTCAGACTTCCCTCATTTTTGATGACCTTGAGTCTCTCAGAGCAGTGGCCAGGCATTCTGTAATTCTGTTTGGATTTGTCTGGTGGTGTTCTTGTGGTTGCACTGAGGTTGTAAGTCTGAGGGCAGAAACCCGCAGAGATGAAGAGCCTTCTCATAACAGGGCACATGCTGTCAACGTGACTTGGTCACTCATGATGGGAACCTTCATTGCCTGGACAAATACTGGAGGTGTTTAGTAGGGGAGGGGACCTGATCCATCACATCATTTCCAAAGGTCAAAGGGGTCATGTGGGTAGAGGAACACTAGGACGAGAGCCAAGGTGTGTGGGGGATGGGGTGAACAGGATCCCTGAGGCAGATTCATGGGGGGCGGGGGTTAGTAGTAAGGCTGTGAGGGGTGCTGAATGCCAGGGGAGGGGGGTTGAGTTTTATCCCAGTAGTTTTCAGATGCTGCCCCCTGAATTCTGTCTTCAAAGAGAACTTTCCAAAAAGGAGTGAAAAACGATATAAAACTTAACAATGAATTCCCTGTGATGAAGGGAAGACTTTGAATTCAGAGTCACTAGAGGCTCCCAGGACCCCTGAATGGAGCCCCTTAGAAGCTGAGGGCAAACCGTCAGCCAAGCCCAGCTTTGGGCAAGGTGGGCAAGTGGAGGCCGGCTTGTGGGTCATCACACCCTACATGGGCGAGGCACCTTCCCATGTCCAGGTGGGAAGCACCTGTAGCTGAACCAGGTGGGCAGAAAAGAGAGTAATGCCAGCATTCGGGGGTGTAAGAAGGGAGGGGGGCAGAGAGCCCACATGCCCTTGATCAAATGAAAGGCCAGTCACGCTGATACTGAGGGAGGAGAGGCCAGCCCACCCTCCTGGGGAGGAAGAGGTCTGTTCAGAGGCAAAGGTGGGAAACTACACTCTTGTGGTCCACAGGCTTCATCTCCCCTGGTCCTGGTCTCACGGAGACATTCAGGCAGGACAGCAGGACTGCAGAAGCTGCCTTCCATGTCCTTTGGGGTTTGGCTGCTGGTGAGCAAAGGTGTCCTTGAGCTTAACCTAAGCAGTTGTCTCCCAGACCCGGTTTCTCGCTTGCTTGAGGTTTTGTGATGTGGTGGACAGAGCAGGGTAACGACCACAGAGGACTGCCCAAGAGGAAATCTTGTTTAACCTTTAATGCATACTAATGACTGCAGCCATGGAGCTCCTTCTCCTCAGCGGCTGAGGGGTTTATTGGTTGCGAAGTTCCAATCTGGTAGTGAGGTCATTATAGTCCTGGCTTCCTCTGAAGGATCCCTCAAACAAAGAAGACTTCTCTGAGTCCTCCCCAGCTCCTTCCAGTAGCAAGGCCCACCCCGTGCTCTCCTCATTCCTCACACTCACCCCACTCCTCCTCCTGAAGTGGCTCCATCCTTCCAGGCTTCCTCCGATGCCTTTATCCCACCCCCAAATCCAATGTTGAGCACCTGCTACACACACACACACACACACACACACACACACACACACTCACTGCTTTGCAGGTGACAGAGGTGGCTCAGGTGGCTTCAGCCCATTAGGATCTCACAGTCCTGCCCTAGTCCTTGTATCCCCAGAGTCTGAAAGAACAGCTGAGCTGCTGGTGAACGTGTACTGTGTTCCAGACTCTGCCTTACACCTGCTGGGTCAGAAATTTGGGGGCGGAAACAGGCACTCTTCCTGAATGTGGGGTGGGACCAGTGGCATGGCTCAGGGCTCTCTGCAGCCCTGCACTCTTGGTGTGTTTGGTTATCTCATCCCTCCATAAAGGATCTAGAACTGAGACAATCTGTAAGTGCCTTTCTCTCTCACTGGATTGCCGTGCCTCCCAAGCAGGAGACACTGATCTATATCTGCTAGTGGAGGGTGGGTGAGGGGTTAGTGTGTGGGCTATGAGTCTCCATGGACAAATTTAATGGGACCCCCTGTCTAGCACATGGAGTGGACTGTGTGTCCAAAACGGCAGGTAGGCCTGGCTCTCCCTAAAGTGATGAAAACAACAACGACCACAATACTGGGTGTGTGCATGTGTTGGGGGTTGGAGGGGTGGTCTGCTGCTGCTGGACATGGTGTCAGGCTCTTGGTGTGTCTGAGCTCCAGCTGCTTCCCAACCTGGCAGGACAGATTCTGTAGCCCCGCTGCACAGATGAAGAATGGAGGCCTCAGGAGACAGCAGCTGGAGCTGTGTCAGGAGAATCATTAGAGGCCCAAGCCAGAGGTTTTGAGAGCCATGCAGTTGCCTGGAGAGGGCCTGGGAGGTGGGCCATCCAGGTGCTCACGGTGGGCAGACACCTTCTCTACTGTGCCTGAGGGTGGTGCAAAGGCACAGAGCAAGGGCTCCCACTGGCTTTGGAATCAAAGAGCCAGGACCACAGCAAACATGCTCTCTTAGACCCTGGACTTTCCTTTGTCCTTGTTCTGCTCCAAGTCAAATCGATCCACTCTGACTGAGCACTGCCACTGAGTCATGTCTGTGAAGGCAGCATGGCCTTGTTCCTGAAGAGCTCAGAGTCCAGCAAGTGTCACTTTAACAGGCCACACAGGGACAGAGTCATCTGTACACGCCAGACCCGGCACAGCCCTCCTTAGGATAATTGCCCTGCACTATACAAGCCATTAAAGTCTCAGTGTGTGGGGGGCACATGCCCCAATTAGTTATGTCCTCTACCTAATACAATGTTAATATTTGACAGCAGTCCTAAAAATGAAACTTAAATAATCATATAAACTAAGATAGCATACTATTACCAATCAGAGTAATGTGGCTTCATAAGCCAGTGCCATGTCATATGAATCTACCAATTAGGCACCACATTAGAGGGTAAAACCACATCCTTTACTGCCTTGCCTTAAATTATTCAAAATTTCTCTGAGCCATGAGCAAATAGGTGTCTCTTGCGTTTGAGAGTGTGCCTTTCCCCCGGATTAGGCTAACTCAGTGATGCTGCCCTGTGCACCTGCTGGTGTATGGTCCTGGGGCAGAAACATGGGGAAGGGTGGAGGGGAGGATCAGCTGACCACTGAGGAGCACTGCTCAGGAGCACTGAGGAGGTCGTGCATATAACTTTTCAGGTGGCCCAGGGACAGGCAATGATCCATGTGAGAAGTCCTAAGATGGCCAGGAAAGACTCTACCCCCTAGAGGGCCAGGCCCTGTTACCCACAGAGCAGCAGCACCTGTGTGCCATGAGGACAGGCGCAAGCATATGTGGACCAGCATGAACTCAAATGCCTCCAATTTATGCTGAGTATGGAAAGAGGAAAATGACATGCCGATCACCAAACTCATGCCTTAGGTTTTCTGATACAGTTTTTCATGGATTTCATTAAATAATAAAAATGCTAAGCATGAAACTTGGGTACACTGCCACCAGATGGCAGCACTTTTTCAAAAGTACACTTTGTTCAACACCTACTATATGCAAGATGTTTGGGGCATACAGCAGGGACCAAGGCATCGTGGAGCCTGGAGACTAACTGTATGTCATGGGCTTAGATCTTATAATATGCAGTGAGGTATAGCCAGCTTTTAATATGACATATTGATAGTTAACAGAGAGGAAAAGTGCTTAATCTAACTCAAAGCTATAATTTTTATTACAATAACTATTAAATGGAAAATAGTAAATGAGAACTAATATTATGTTTAGTTATAAAATTAAGTAGAGGTTTTCAAATATCTCTAAGTTTTGTGCAACCAAAATTATATGAGGAAGGAAAAACCATGAGTACTGAAGATAAAGAGCTATTCTATTTGAAATGGAAATGGGGATACAGGGAATCCATTCCAATAGGGCCAGATGTTGAGGGCTCAATAGAACACAACTGCAAAAGCCTGACCACAGAAGCATTGTTTCTGGGACTCACATGCCCAAGTTGCTGTTTGCTATGATTTAGTCTTAAGTGCAAACCTCAGAAATCAGGCCTGTTACTTTGTTATTTGTTACTTTGTTACTTTATAGACTTCTGGTCAAATAGCCTCCCCTCCCCCTGCCCCCTTCAGTTCTCTTGGAGACTATTTTTCAGCAAAACAAAGAGGAAAATAAAGCCTCCTAATGGCTAATGCAATCAGGAAGGAGAAAACCCCCCACTATTTATACGCCCCCTTCAACCAGAAGGAGGGCCATCCCCCACTCTCTTTCTTGCTCTAACATTTTCCATTCTGTTAAGTGTTATATGTAACAAAATCTTAGAACATTTGGAAACTAGAGCAAATAAACAACCACAGTCTGCAGTCTTAATGACAACACTGTTATTTTGTTGTAATTCATTTCAGTATTTCCCCCAATGTTTATTATTTGATATTTGCAATTATACTTTAGTAAAATTTTGTTGTAATTTTTAACAACATATCTTAATATTTTTATTTTCAGGTAGCTGAATTTCTTCATAAAAAATATTTTAAAGGCCACTAACCACTGAGTCTTTACGATCAATTTATGTAACCATTCTTTGACATCTATTTTGTTTCCACTTGTTTGTAAAGAATGCAATGGCAAATATCACTTCCCTTCTATTTAAAAAACATCCATTAGGACATATTTCCCCATGTCTTATTGCAGGGTTTAGTGATTTAAAAAAATTTATAATACCTCCTCAGGTGTGTTGACTAACACTTTGCAATTTATTATTATCATTATTCCCATTTGCTTGTTTACCAGATAGTTCTAGAAATATATGAGAATACAAGCTTCATTACACTGTTACCAGCACTAGGAATGTCCAATAACTACATTTTATTTTTATTTAAAAAATTTTTTTTATTTTTATTTTTCTAGTCTTTGCCTTTTCTAGGGCTGCATCCACAGCATATGGAAGTTCCCAGGCTAGGGGTCTAATCGGAGCTATAGCTGCTGGCCTATACCACAGCCACAGAAATGCCAGATCTGAGCCACATCTGTAACCTACACCACAGTTCATGGCAATGCCAGATCCTTAATCCACCGAGCGAGGCCAGGGATTGAAAACACAACCTCATGGTTCCTAGTCGGATTCATTAACCATGGAGCCTCGACAGGAACTCCCCCAATAACTACATTTTAATGCTAGTTAAATAGGCTTTGTGTAATACTCAGGTGGAAGACCCACTCCCCTGGAGAGGGCAGAAGCATCAAGTCTCCAAGAAGACTCCGGTGGCAGCTGCTTTCTTCCCAGCTTCCACAGGAAGCTCCCTTGGCCTCTCCTATCAGAAGAGATTTCCTGTTGATCACCCCCACCATCACTCATGTGCCTTTGTCATGATGGGTTTGTCCCATACTCTGCTTCATCCTAAGCCTGTCTGTACCTGTTCTCTGCCCTGCCCCAATATCAGCTCTGGGAAGGGAGATGAGGATGGAAAGGAACTCTCTCTTAAGCCCCGACCCTGTCTAGCACAGCACTGTGTATGCCTTGGGGGCCCAATTGAACTTTAGGACTAAACTAAAAATGAGGAAACCCAAATTATAAATGGAGAAACTAATTCCATCATGAGACTTCAACATTTGGAAGCTCATGAGTGGAACCAAGACCTGAACAATTGGAAACTCGGTTTTCCTCTGCTCCTGAATCATGGGTGGTTTGAAGTAAGAGAGGGTCAAATCCCCTTGGCCCTGTGTTGGGGAGTCAAACTCATGTCCTCAATGCTAGGCTCACAGTAAGGAGACATCCCACATAGTTTGACACAAGATGCATCTTCTGGATCCCCTCCCTTCCTTGTTGGGTTAGCAAAGTGAATGGAAAGAGCTGTGATCCTCGGGGATGCCTGCAGGGTGTTCATTACATTCATTCACTTGATAGGTACTTGTCAGGAATCTACTCTGTGCCGAACTTTGAGCTGCATCTGAGGAGAGTAAAGGGTGATCAAGAATGACCAGAATGTGGATGTTTAAAATTACTGTCATCTGAACTACTTGGTGATGTTAGAGCCTGACTTGTAGGAAGTTATCAGATCAGGGTTTCCAAGTGAGGAGGCCCTTATCAGTATTTGGCATCACCAGTAATTTCTCAATCCTCGAAAGCAGCAGTTCTCATACTTTAGCAAGAATCAGCATCACCTACAAGACTTTTAAGCCACAGATTACTGGGCACACCCCCGAGTTTCTGATTCAGTTGGTCTGGGGTGAAGGCTGAGAATCTGCATGTCCAACATGTTCCCAGCTGATGCTGATGCTGCTGGTCTGGGGACCACATTTGAAACCGCTGCTTCTACCCATAGAAAATTTACCGTGAGCTAGGTGTTCTGGTAACCACTGAGCTTGCTCAGTCTTCAGAGCATCCTTATAAAGGAGCTATTGATGCTGAATTTCTGAGATGAGGCATCTGAGCGTAAAAGAGGCTAAAAACTTCTTTAAGCTGGTATGGGAGATGAGTGGCAAGTTGGGTCTGAACTCATGAGTCTTTGGCTCTAGGTCTGAGCTCTGAATAACTCTTGCCTTCTTGGTATATCCACTCACATCATTAGGAACCACTGTCCTTGATAACAACTGAATCCAAGTCCACCTTCAAGTAACACTGCAAGCTCCATGCAGAATGCAGTTATCCTACAACAGTGTTCTGGTTCTTCACTCATGCTCCTGTGACATCACTGCTGTTCACCTCACTTCTCCATGTGCCATAATCACCCAGGATGCTGTTCATGTTGTCGCTTTTAACAGTGATCTTTTACAGATCAAGGCAATGAAAAATAGATTTTACATTACTGCCAGTGATTCCTTCTTGATGCTTTTCCTTTCTTTATATAGATCCACATTCCTAAAATCTTCCATCTTCCTTCTGCCTGAATAATTTTACCATTACTTGCAGGACTGGTCTACTGGTAATGGATCCCTTGGTTTTTATTTTCAGAGACTTATTTCTCATTTATTTCTGAAGAACAATCTTTCTGGAAATGGAAAGTTTTTTTTTTTTTTTCTTTCAGCACTAGATATTTCATTTCATTCTCTTGCCAACATGATTTCTGATAAGAAGTCCACTGTAATTCTTACTCTTGCTCCTTTATCTGTAAGGCGGTTTCTTTGTTTTGTTTTGTTTTTTCCCCCTCCTCTTTCTTGCTGTGCCTTTTTTGTATTTTCTATTTACTGCCACACCTGCAGCATATGGAAGTTCCTGGGCCAGGGTTCAAAATGGAGCTGCAGCTGCAGCCTATGCCAGAGCCACTGAAACATAATATCTGAGCTGTTCTACAACCTATGCTACAGCTTGCAGCAATGCTGGATCCTTTATCCAATGAACAAGGCCGGAGATCAAACCTGCATCCTTACAGTGACACCATTGGGTCCTTGACCAGCTGAACCACATAGGAACTCCTTCTTGCTCTATCTTGTTTCACAATTTTATGTTTGTCTTCAGTTTTCTGTAGTTTGAATATGATATGGCTAAGTGTCAGGGCTTTGGGTATTTACCAATTCTCTGGATCTGGTTTTGGTATTTGTCATTTATTTTGGAAAGTTCTTGGCCATCATTACTTCAAATTTTTCTGCTCTCTTCTGTTTCCTCTGTTCCCAGTAATCCAATAATGCATATATCAAAACTTTTGATGTCATCCCACAGTTCTTAGATATTCCATTCTGTTTTTTGTTTGTTTATTCTTTTCTTCTTCTGACATTTCAGTTTGGGAAGTTTATATTGATATATATTCAAGCTCCCTGATTCTTTCCTCAGCTCTATTCATCAAAGGCATTCTCTGCTTTTTTCAGAGTTTTAAAATTTCTAGTATTCCCTTTTGACTCTTTCTTAGTGTTTTCATCCCTCTGATAACATCACCAATTGGTACTTGCATGGCATCTACTTTTTCTATAGACAGCTTAACACAGTAAGCAGAGATGTTTTAAATTCCTGGCCTGATAACTTGAGGGAACAGGAACTGGAAATAGGAAGTGAGGTAAACAGGCATTACTGTGAGGATGTGTGTCATCTGCTCAGAGTGAGGCTGTAGTTCATGTTTTCAGCAACCACAGATGTTTAAGCCTGCAAACTCCTCTCATGTCCTTGTTTTTGTCTGCTCTCTTGGTTCTGAATTTCTCTAAATCATCCTCCTCAAAGACTGCCTGTGTCCTGTAGCTCTTGAAGCTGTAACCTAGCTATTATACTGGAGCACTGTGGGCATGGCAGAGAGGTGTGGGGGACAGAAGTATTCTCTACTCTTCAGGTTAAGTCCCAGTGTTTAAGTGGGCCTGTATGTCTGGCCTGTGACCTTCAAGAAGTGTCCCTCTGGTGTTTTCCCTGTGCTTTCTTCTCCAGCTTCAGCATAACCACCCTCTTTCTTGAAGCCCTTTTTTCTCTCTCAGTGGCACAGGAAAGTGGAAGGGCTTATCCTCTTGGGGTAAGTCTTAGGCAGTCTTTCCCTTGGAGAGTGGGCCATAAAAAGGTATTTCACTGGATTATTTTTCCCTTCCCCCTGCCAGAAGCAGGAGAGGATCTTCTTAGGATTTACGCCATGAGAACCTGGTAGGGAGGGTTCCTGGAGACAAAATCCACAACAATTTGGGATCCTCCTTAGACTGCAGACCCAGTAGCTTCTCACTTTCAAGATAGAATACATTCATCTAATAACAATTTGTTAAAATTACTAAGTATCTGCTAAGATACACCCAATTTTTAGCATTTTCCAAGTACCTAGTTTCTCCCAGGAAACACTGCATCACTTCTGCATTACTTGCATAGCAAATGAGAGATGGAATTAATTCATAATAGACTAATGGGGAGCATTAAGGGGCAAAGGTCACAGAAATTCTGGGTATCATTTCTTGCTGGGTCATATATTTGAAACACTCTAATGAAAAGGGCCCCAGAAATTTCCATATTATTTAAATGATGTATTTCTAGCCCCTAGTTTCCATCTTCCCAGAGATGCTATATTAAAACACACACAAACACATTCGAAAATTGGCGTATTTCCTCAACATACTGAGATCAAGATACACTATCATAGAAGGCACTAAAGATTTTTTTCCACTCCTCCTCCTTCCCTTCCCCTCATGGTAACCCCCTCCCTGGCCTCTATAACAGAACCTCTGCCACAAACAGTCATGCAGTCACCAATGCTGGCATCCTGCCAATGCTGTGCAAGCTGTAACACTGTGCCTAGGCTCTCATCAGCCTACTGGGCCTTAGTTACATTTCATTTGGCTGAGAGAAATAAAGCTGTTAAAATCTGGATGTGTTCTGTTTCTATCCAATTTACTGCCATGTCATAGGTGCCTCCTCGGTGTGGGACTGTCCAATACTGAGAGCAGAAAGGGGTAGGTCCTTCCTGAAACCCCTGCTCTGGGTGCAGGGTGAGACCATTAATGGCATCTGGAAGGTTCCCTTCCATCCTCCCTGAATTAAGCACTGTCAGGGATGAGGTCTTCAGCTGACTTATCTGAACAGCTATGTGCAGTGAAAAGTCAGACTGGATTATGGGGTATTAATAACCTGGTGTTTCAGGAATAAAAAGGAGGCAATTCTAGGTGTTGTAGACTTCATGAAACAAGATCAGATGGGACAGTAGCATTTTCTGATGCAAAATTGGCCACTGAGGATGCCCAGGAAACATTTGTTCAGGACTGTGTCTTCCCAGACAGGAAGAATGTGATTTGACTAACTGGTTCCCTCACACAACTCCTGACACATGTCCTCTGGGAAGCCATGTGAAGTGCATGGCTTTGAAAAATCCCACGTCTTGGTGCTGATCACTCCACCTGGTGCACCTGCCAGCTTATTCTCCATGCCCCCCCCCATCAAATGGCTTGTTCTACACCAGCCAAGCATTATGGCAATGACTGAGACTAGACAGCCAGAGAAAGCCAGTTACATTTATCTTGGGTATCTCTGAAGAATGTGCTTTGAGAGGGAATAAATAAGTTGACTTATTATTGAGTTTTCTGCTCTTTTATTCAACTGCTTAACTGACCTATCCATTTGGATGTCACATGAAGCTCAAATTTATGTGTCTAAAATAAACAAAGGAGGAGCCTGCTCTCTCTGTGCCTTTGGACTCAGACTGGAACTTAAACCATTGGCTCCACAGATTCTCAGGCCACCATACTTGGACTGGGACTAACCACTGGCTTTCCTGGGTCTCCAGCTTGCAGATGCAAGATGATGGGACTTCTTAGCCTCCACACTAATATAAGCCAATTCCTTACAATAAATCTCCTTACATATCACTATAACTATTTATCCCAGCATATTTATCAATCTCTTCTTGATTCTAATCCTGACTAATACAGTAATTCAGGTTAAATGAGGTCTCAAGGATGCGGTCCTAATCTGATAGGACTGGTGGCCTTATAAGAGGAGGAGAGAGCTCTCCTTCCCGCTCTGTGCACATAAACCAAAGAACTGCTGTGTGCACACACAGGGAGAAGGAGGTGATCTATGAACCAGGAAGAGCCATCTCACCAGGAACCAAACCTGCTGGCCTCCTGATCTTGACTTCAAAGCCTCTAGAACTGGGCGAAAGTAAATTTACTTTGTTAAAGTCACCCAGTGGCCAGTATTCTGAGTGGCAGCCGGAGGGGACCAAGAGACCACCCGACATGAGGAAGCCACAGTCCTCCTCATCCTGGCACCTCACATTTTCCTTTTTGGCACCCACCAGTCTAGGGCATCTTGTGTATGGCCTGACTAGACTGGTATCAGAAGGGCAGGGACAGTGACACTTCCACACCTCATTCATCTCTGATGACCCCTCCACAGTCCCTGGAGAACCAGTGCTAGGCTAAAATCAGGAACAATACATGCTTAATGAAAAAAAAAATAATTTGATGATGTAATTTTTCATTTAGATCATTTTAATGTTAATACTTCCTATGTTTGCATAGGATTGGACAATACTCCAAATGCCACATGATTAGTGGATCCTCTCAGAAACCCTTTGAAATGGTAGACAGGGCATCAGGGCATCCACAGGTATCTCATTTGGGGAGAACATTCGAAGCAACTCAAACCCTCAGTTTTCTGGGTGAAGAGGGAGTTTTGAGGAACTGCTCATGATAAATAGAGAAAGACAAAAATAGATACAGAGATAAACAGGTAGAGACATAATGAGCAAGAGAAAAAAGAGAAAGCTCTGTGGAAGAAGACAAGTGAGATAGAACATAGAAAATCAAGACAGCAACTAGCATAGAGGTAGAGAGTAGGGTGGAGAGAGAGGGTGTCTTTGGTGGTGGAATGGGAAGTTCAGAAACCTGCTATGGGAAGGAGCAGGGCCTCTTATAGGAGACTGTCTGGGGCATCAGACTAGAACATGACCTCTAAAGACAGTCTCCACAGTTGTCCACTCTCTGCTAAGACAAAGGTCTAGGGACTATGGCCATAGTCACATCTTCACTTTGGGCTGGACACTCTATAAGCACTTGGTATTTATAGAATGGCCAGCTGGTGCCATGTCCAAGCCCCACACTTCATGACCACAGGGATAATTCTGTATTAAATAGCTTGTCCTCTTAGTACAGTGGCCAATGCCAGGAAGAGGATGCTCCAAGTCAGATGGCCTCCTGTATTTAGGAACTGAGACCACTTGGGTCTGTTCACCCAGTTTGCTCATGGACAGAACACAGACATTCAGAAGCTGTGTGTGAGCTGCAGGACATGCTCCCACTTCCACACCACTTCACGTGTTTTAGTCCTTCTCTATCTTTCTATCTGGCTTCACTGGACAAGGTGCCCCAACATGGAGATCAAATGGACTCCCTCGATGTTCAGTATTCAGGGGGTGTGGGGCATACCTTTACTGCCCAGAGCTATGACCTCACTTTGTGAGTTGTGAAAACACTCATTCTCTTCCTTTAGTTTGACTTTCTAGGGCAATAGTCTTGTAAAGCCCACACAGCCCCAAAGCAGGCTTCCAGAGGATTCTAGTGATCTGGACAGTCAGCCCCAAGGTGAGCCTTCTGGCATTAATCAGGAAGAAATTTTGATTTCCAAACTGGGACAAACACTTTTTATGAGATCACCCATGTGGCGTTCCCAATTCTTTTTGCTTTAAAAACATAAAGAGAATTTGATCTCTTTGTTCAGGCATATTTGCAAGTTATCAAAAAACTGAACATTTTCAAACATTCTCCATGCTGCCTATACCCTGTTAGCAACAGTTTGCTCAGGAAATGAGTCTGATGATTGGCTCCCACTTGGCATAATGTGGAGGTGGCCAGTAGGAAGGAAAATAAAGCAAAAACAGACCCTCTTTGCTGACAGGGACAGAATGATGCTGCAACTCAATGGCATCAAGCCATTTAAATTTTCTTTCTGATTTTTAAACTAGAGCTTGAATTAAAAAGGGGAGCAAATGAGAGAAATCCATTAAGCCAGATTAGTATTGAACTCCAGTCAAGATCATCACCCACAGTCATTAGATTTGGCTGTGGGTAGAACAAAAAGTAAAATAAAGTCTGGTTTCTGCTTCTCACATCTACATTAATCCAAATTACCTGAGAAGATTACAAATAATCCTTTAAGTGGTGTTAGATGGTGGACTTAAGGTAAAGGACAAAGAGCAAGAACTATTCACATGCTTCCTTGACAAGACAGAGCCAAGAAGCTCAGACGTTTTTGTTCTGAGGATTGAAATGGATGTGCAGCTGAATTGAACTGTCCTTGGAAACTCATACTGGAGGTAGTGTGTCTTATGTGGGGGACCATCACAGAGGGTCACTGGGACCATGTGCTAGAGAGAATGTGGTGACTGCTGAACTAATGAATAATGACAATTGTGAAAGCTCATGAGCAGAGAATTGAAGAAAAGGGGAAACTAATATTTAAATGCCCCACAATATGTGATGCTTAATTCTCTGAGCAAAGTCCAGTCTGCAAGCAATAGATTTCAAGAGAAATGAACTCAAATTAGAATAGGACTCAGTATTTCACTTTGCCTTGGTCTTGGGTTAAGTAATTAAATCAGCATCATATTCTGCCTGGAAGCTAGGACAGCTGAGAAGCAGCTAATTGTTAGAGCAGAAAAATTAGCAGAGGATCAAAGAAAATTTTAGAATTTGTTGCACAGAATGAATATGCATGAAATTCTATCCTCTAGTCCTACAAAATGCATACAGGGTACAATTAAATTTAGCTAATGAAATTAGGTATGAAATAATTCATATTTTGTATTTACTAGGCTGCATTAACATTTATCAAGGACTAGTCCTAAAAGTACAGCTTGTATGAGTTGTAGGGACCCTGATGGCAGGTCCCGATTCCTGTTAAATGCCTCACTCTCTATGTTTTTAATACCCTGGGCAGAGCATTATCCACTCTCTGCTTGAAGACTCCCAGAAATAAGGACCTCACCACTCGGGCTCTTCCCCTCTGAGGTAGAAGAGGGAAGTACAGTCTTCAGAGTAGAAGGAAAAAAACTCACATGGAGGGAATGGCAGGGCACATTATAGTGATCACAAGTGGGATAAGCCAAGAAAATCGTTGTAAGGAATGTGACTAAAGGGAGCATGGGGGCTGGCCACACTTAGAGCATCACTGCTCAAAGGGGAAGGGGCTGAGAAGAGGTAGACCTCAATTTTTGAAAGGCTGCTTTTCTTACAATGATTGACTTCCTTTCATTTGCTTTTCAAAGAGGTTGATTCCAAAGGGTTAGAAGGAGGGAAAGCTGCACATCACAGATTCTGCACTGTAGAACAGCTTGAACCACTGCAGCAGTCTCCTACCTTGTCTTTGCCCATCCATTCTGTGACTGCTGTCTTAAATTTTTATCCACTTAAAAATATTTTTATAATCAAGAATTGCTTTAGAAATATCCACAAGACTTAAACTTTAGTTCAATAATTTTATCAGTTGTATGCACTCGTGTAATTATCACCCAAGCATGATATGGAGTGTTTTCATCACCCCTCCCTCTAAAATTCCCTGGTCTTCTTTCTGGTTTATTCCCTTAAAAGGCAAGATCTTTCTGATTTCTGTCAATACAGATTCATTTTGTTTTATTCTCAGATCTCATATAAGCTGAATCATGAAGAATGCATTCTTTTGTGTCCAACTTTTATTATTCATCCATGTTGTGTACCGGCAGTAGTTCATTCCTTTTTATTGACAATTAGCATTTTGTTTTTTCACTATACCTCTATGTGTTCATCCATTGTCCTGTTAATGGACATTTGCCTTGTTTCCAGTTATGGGCTATTAAAATTAAGGCCATTATGAATGTCCTTATACAAGTCTTTTTTTCTGGATATGTGTTTTCATTTTTGGGGGTAAATATGTAGGGGCAGAATTGTTGGGTTATAGAGGAGTTGTATATTCAAGTTTATACAAAACTGACAAAAAGGTCTCAAAGTACTATTCTCTTCTTTTTTTAAAAGACCTATAATTTTTCTATAATGGTTGATCTGAAGTCCTATTCTAACATGCCTGCCAGCAAGGGGTGAGAGTCCCAATTGTTCCACATCCTTTTCAATATTGAGCATTGTCAGTCACTCTGACTTCAGTCCTACTGGTTGATGAGAAATGGTCTTGTTTTAATCTGAGTTTCCTTGTGACTAATTATGTTAATTTTTCATGTGCTCATTAGCTATATATTTAATTCTCTTTTGTGAACTGTCTGCTCAAATTGCTTACCCACTCTTTTAACTGGAGTGTTTGTCTTTTTAAATTATTATTTTACTTTTACTTTTTGCTTTTCACCCCCTTTTTTTTTGTCTTTTTAGGGCCACACCCAAGGCATATGGAGGTTCCCAGGCCAGGGGTCAAATCGGAGCTATAGCCCCTGGTCTATACCACAGCCAGAGCAACACCAGATGTGAGCTGCTTCTGTGAACTACACCACAGCTCATGGCAATGCCAGATCCTTAACACACTGAGGGAGGCCAGGGATCAAACATGTGTCCTCATGGGTGCTAGTCAGATTCATTTCCGCTGAGCCATGACAGGACACCTTTTGTTTTGTCTAAAAATCTTGACCCACCTCAAGGTTGTGAAAGTATTTTGTTTTCTTCTAGAAGCTATACGGTTCTAGCTTTTATCATCAGGTCTAGAATCTATTGTTTATTATTTTATTATACAGAACAGGGTAGGGTCAAGGGTTTATTCTTCCTGCCCTGCACAGATACACAGTTGTTCCAGCATTAGTTACTGAAAATGCTTTCCTTTCCACATTGACTTGACTTGGTGCCCTTCTCAAAAATCAATGTAGTGGTCTGTTTCTGGAACTTCATTCTACTCTACTGATAAGTGTCCTAGTCATATAATTTTGGTGCTTGTTTTCCTTATCATTCCATTAATCTTTCTGTCCCCCAACCCCATGACTTATTCTTTGACTCATGCATTATTTGGAAGTCTTCAGCTTACTTTCCAATCATTTTGGGACACTGGCTTCCATTAAAAACAACAACACAAAATTAGAGGTTTTAGTTGACAACAAACTTCAAATGACTGAACAGTGTCACGCTAAAGTGGCTGTGTGGAAAAAAGCGAATGCCATCTAAGGTTGCTTGGGGACAGACCCCACCATCCAAGGTGGAGACATCTGCTCGGCCTGAGGACCTCACTCGGAACCCAGGCCTGGAAACACTTGGCCACGTCCTGGTGGGCACGTGGGATACTCGACTGAAACCCATGTTACATGAAGACGGGCCGAAGGGACCAAATAGCTGCCTGAGGAGGAGGCCTGAGGAGAGTCACATGATCTCCATCAGCTACCTGAAGGGCCAATCTTAAGAGAATGGGCTGAACTCACTCTGGGGATCTGGGAGGTGGAATGACGGTCACTTCATCATGGAAAGGCAGATTTCTGTCTCCAGGATAAGAAAGAACTTCCCAGTGATGGGAGCTGGTCATGAATGAGCTCACTGGAAGTTTCAAACAGAGGATTTTCATACTGGGCAGCAATCTGGGTTAAATGACTTCTGAGATCTTTTGCAAATCTAAGAGCCCATTATTTGTGAAAAAAATTTCAAAAAAGATGAGGGCAAAGTATGGATATAAATGGCACATCCATGCTGTAGAGAATGCATGTACAGGCAGTGTAAGTGTCTAATCCCATCTCACAGAAGCCTCAACAGTGACAGGGACACTGGGCTGGTGTCAGACAAGACTCTTGCCCTCACTGAGAACCTGCCTGCCCAGCACCTGAATGAAGGGAGTTCACATCCATCTGACAGGGACACTGGCTCCAGCCCTAGTCCATGGCCGCCTGTGGACTCTGGGGCTCAGGAAGGGGGGCATCTGAGAGGGGCCTTCTTGGGACTGTAGACCTGAAACATCATCCTGTGTGGGAAGGAGGGCCATGGGGTGGCCAGAGCTTCAGCTTCTCGTTCAGACCTCAGCTCCAAGAGCAGCTCTGCCCCTTCAAGATGCACACCCTTAGGCCAATCACCACATTTCTACAGCAAGGGGAGGGGACAGCGTGATCATATAGGCACTCTCCAAGGATGCATAAAGCTGTCCTTTCTACCAGGAGAGATCGCTGAGCGTCCCCAAACTTACTTTCTCTGAAGCTGTTTGGTCTCTATGTACGTCACATTTAATGATGTCTAGTTACCTTGCAAACCAGTGTGATGATCTCTTGAACCAATTATTTTGCACAAACCCTAATAGGTGGCCATGAGGCATGAGTGTGGTTAATTTCCAAGGCCTAAAATTCCCTCCAAAAGTGGTATTTCTAGCATCTGTGGGGATCTATTTTAGGGAAGGGACTTTCTAATCACCCATGCAGTTGTCTCGGAGGTGGTCATCTCTCCTGTTTCTGTGTGTGTGTACATGTGCGTGTGTGTGTGTGTGTGTGTGTGTGTGTGTGGAGGGGCAGTGCTTCTGAAGGGGATTGAGAAATGATACTGGAGCAGAGACAGCATTATCATAACAGTCCCTGCACAGGGGAACTGGCATCTTAACTATACTGGAAAACCAACCTAGGCCACACACTTATTCTCCTCCAAACAAAAACAGCAGATTTAAGAGTGAAGCTGTGGGCCAGACCTTGGCCTGGGCCCATGATGATACTAAAGGCACATGCTTCCTCTTACAAAGGTCTGAAGAAAGACCCAAAGATTGCCTTCCTTGAGAGCATGGACGGATGATTACAGCGTATGTGTCTGAATAAGCATATGTGTCTGAAAAACCCACTGAATAAAACTGCTCTTTGTCTTTATTTAATAATCTTGGTAAGTCAGTTCAAGGTATTTAAAAGCTCCATATTAGGTGAAAAGCAACAAAAGTGGACCATCTGTATGTGTGACCCACGGCACTTAGGAAGGGAGCCTGTTTATTTAAAATATGACATGGAAATTGGACCGCTGTAAAAAACATTAGTAAAATATCTGGCAGCTATGAATCTGATGGAATCATGGGGGTTCTTGAAGATACAATATGAGAATGGCCTCCTAGCCTTTTCTCTCCTTCCTGGGTTTTATGGATGTGGAAATTTTCCATGAGGTAAGGGTCTCTGGAAAATCACTGAAACAGCTCAGTGACAGAGAGTCATAGATAAGACTGAACACCAGGAATGAAGGAAGCAACGGACTTAGGTCATGAACTTGGAGTGAAATCAGAGCCTCACCATGGACAAAAGGAGAGAATAGGGTTTCAAAACCAAATCAAATAGGAGAGAACAGAAAGGCAGCCAGGAGAATGTCCAGAAGATTTTGTGGATGATTTGGTTCTAGTCATTCAGGAGAGAGCCCGAGGGAGCCAGCCAAGCAGGCCTAAGGAAAGAGCAGCAGTGGAGGAAGCACAGATGGAAGACAGGTTAAGCAAGGCCGGGCCTAACTGTGCCCAGACAGCACTGCTTTGGAGGCTGAGTTGTGTTTGCTCCACAAGGCAAGGTCTTAGGAGAGACCTAAGTGTGTGATCAGCTCTGGGTGACCCCAGGAGGGAGCCAGGCTCTCAGGGAGACCTCCAGCACTCCGGGAAGGCAAGAGGACCATGGGCTACAGCAGTGAAGAGGGCATGGAGGGAGTGGCTGGAGGTCAGGTGGGAGCTCTGGGCATCACCTGAGTGGAGCTCCTTCACCAGGGATGACATGGTGTTGGTGATGGAGTCGGCAGCCACCAGCAAGTCATTGAGGAGGTTTCTCCTTGTACCTGAGGGGAGTCAGAGCAGATGGCACTGCCAGGTGGTGGGTGGAGGAGCGAGCTGAGGGCCAGGCCCTGGGACATTGAATTCTTAAGGGGAGGTTGGCTGAGCAGCTCGGCAGGCTCCCAGGCACAGCAGGTGCACAGGCACCCACACCCATGGCCCTCCTCACTCTCCTCTGTCTGAAGAGCAGGGCCCTGCCAGCTCCATGCATCTCAGCCATAGTCAGAAGAGGTGGATTCCAGAACAAACCCTGGGGCAGGACTTCCTCCCCAGAACCACCTCCCTGCTCTTGTCTCCACCCCAACAAGGCCTCCTGAGTGGCCTCATCTTCCACTAGCTACAGACATGGCTGGCTGTTAGCTCCACAGACCAGGAGCCTTGAGTAAGGGCCTGTCTGGAGTTCCACTCTTCCTCCTCTAAACCTTCCAGGCTGAGTACATGACTTTGGGAATTCCTCCATCCAATTCCTCCAGAGGAGGCAAAAAAGACAAGGCATTTCCCACAGCTTGGCAAAAAGAGCACAGAATTCCAGGCGGCCTTTACTTCACACACACACACACAAAGCCTGCAGCCTTCCTGATGGGTGCTGCCCATGGAATGAGATGAGGCTGGCGCTTGACTTATTTTTTTTTTTACTGTATATGAAAATGCAGTCACTGAAAGCTAAGCACACAAAAGAAAAGAGACAGTAAGCCCTCAGTAGGAATCCTGTTCATGATTCCAACCCCTCCAGCTCTCCAGCACACTCTGCCCCAGAGCTCACTTTGGGCGAAGGCCTCCTGCATGTCCCTGCAGATGCCACTCAGTGGGTCCTGCCAGTAGTGGGTAGAGGTGGAGCTGGTGGAGGTGGAGCACACAGGCATCGGCAGCGGGCGGCTGCCTCCATGCGTGGGTGATATGTGCCATGATGCTATGGCCTGAGCCTGGGAGAATCAGAGATAAAACATGTCATCTCAGGCACTTTACCTCCTTGAGGAAGGGGGAACTCAGTCCTTTTTCTCAGTCAACCTGAGCCAGCCCTGGCCTTCAGTTCAGCAGTGAAAGCACTGAATGATCACAATCGGAAAGAAGGGTCAGGCTGCCTCCAGGACTGGAGGGAGGAAGAAAAAGAAAAAAAAACAAAAACAAAAAATGAAGGGGAGAGATCAAAGAGAAGATGGGACCTTCCCAGTGCACAGACTGAGCGAGTAGCTGTGCAGATGATCTGGGAAGGCCTGGGGGTCACACCACTGGGAAATTATACACAAACATCTTTCATTTTTGTTCTGTTTGCAAACACATCCATGTGCCTTATCTCATTTGATCCTCAGGAGAACCTGTGAGTAGAAAGGGCACATGTTTTTGACTCCACTTTATAGAAGCGAAATAAGGATTTTGAGAGTATGGGCTCTGTGTCAGGCAGGACAGCTCTTCCATGGGAGATGCCAAAACAAGCCCTTCTTCTCTGGGGGCGATGGCTTGCACTCTGCACCTTTGTAGCTGCCAGGCCACAGGGAACACGTGCCTGAGTTGGCGTGGCAGGAACCCAGCTGTGGGCTGTTCCAGGAGCCTGGTCATCTGGCTCATCATGCTGCTTTTATCAAGCACACACAGTGAGGTCTTTTGCAGCCATCCCGTAGGTGAGAATGGACACATATTTAGTGGAAACTGAACTTCCCTTGTGAAGGATCTGCTATAGTTTTGGAGAAAGCTTGGAGCAATGGGCTAAAATTTAAGCCCTCCAGAGAAAGGTGCTTGCTGAGATTTGGGCTCTGCTGCTTTTTAGAGAAAGGGCAGCAGAGGGTGGCATAGAGACCGGGGTTTTCTTTGGAAGCCAAACTGGGAAAATATAAACCAAAGTGCAAATAAGCTCAAAGGAAGATAGTAGTCTTGTGGGATCTGGCTCAGAAGCTCCACATACCAACAGAATCCTCCCCCAACAGGCTGACAGGCCATGTGCACAAAGCCTCAGCTCACAGCTTCACCCAGTGTGAGCACTGGGCCAAACAGAAATGGTCTGTTCTCCACCATTCTTTTTTCTTTTCTTTTCCTTTTTTTTTTTTTTCTTTTTGCTTTTTAGAGCCACACCTGCAGCATATGGACATTCCCAGTCTAGGGGTCAAATTGGAGCCACAGATGTTGGCCTACACCACAGCCACAGCAACACAGGATCTGAACCACGTCTGAGACCTACACCACAGCTCATGGCAATGCCAGATCCTTAACCCACTGAGTGAGGCCAGGGATAGAACTCACAACCTCATGGTTCGTACTTGGATTTGTTTCTGCTGCACCATGATGGGAACTCCTGTCTCTATCATTCTTAATTGATTTGTATGATATGCATGTGTGTGTGTGTGGGGGGTGGGTGTGTTTTTTAATTTGATAAATTTAAAAAATACAAAAAACTTTAAAATAGAACATAATTGGGAGTTCCCGTTGTGGCTCAGTGGGTTATGAATTGACTTGTATCCATGAAGATGCCAGTTTGATCCCTGGCCTTGCTCAGTGGGTTAAGGATCCAGTGTTACTGTGAGCTGTGGTATAGGTCACAGACTTGGCTTGGATCTGGCATGGCTGTGGCTGTGATGTAGGCCAGCAGCTGCAGCTCTGATTCAACCCCTAGCCTGGGAAATTCCATATGCCATGGATGTAGTCCTAACAAGCCAAAAAAAAAAAAAAGTTGAGCATAATAGACCACTCAAACTGGTAACTGTTAATATTGTGTCAAATTTATCTCAACCTAAAAACACTGCCAATAAGTCTGAAGAAGACCACTTTGACTACCAATTCTTTCCAGTCTCTTTTCCCTTCAGAGGCAATGATTATCAAAGATTTGGATGTGAAACTTTTTACCTATGAGTTTATATGTAATTATGAGTAATATGTGACATTTCATGCTTTCAAATTTTACATGACTGGGGTATCATACTGCACATATCATTTTGCAATTTGCTTTTATCACCTGACATAATTTTTGAGATCTTTCCATGATGCGGATAAATATGAACTTAGACCCTTACCTCACATTGCATACAAAAAACAATGCAAAGTGGATCATACCAAATATAAGAACAAAACTATAAACTTAGAAGGTTAGACAATGACTTTTTAGATATGACATGGAAAGTATATACCACAAAAGAAAAACATATAAATTGAACTTCATCAAAATTAAAAACTTTTTTCAAAGGACACCTTTAAGAAAGTGGAAAAAACTTAGTGGATTGGAAAATTTTTTGCAAATCATGTATCTGATAAGGGCCTTATATCTAGAATATATAAAGGGCTATGACACTCAGCAATGGAAGGATAGGCAACCTAATTTAAAAATAGGAAAAGGATCTGAATAGACACTCCTCCAAAGAAGATAAACAAATGTCCAACAAGCACATGAAAAGATGCTTGATATTATTAGCCATTAGGGAAATGCAGATCCAAACCGCAATGCTGTACAACTTCATACCCAACACGATGGCTACAATAAAAAAGGCAGATGATATAACAGGAATTGACAAGGATGGGGAGAAACTGGAACCCTCATAAGTTGATGGTATATAATGTAAAAAGGGCAGCTGCTTTAAAAAACAGTCTGACACTTATCAAAAGGTTAAACACTGAATAACATATAACACAACAATTCCACTCCTACATGTATATACCTGAGATAAATGAAAACATACATATACACAAAAACTTGTACACAAGTGTTCACTGCAGCATATTATATATAATAGCCAAAAAGTGAAAACAAATCCAAATGTCCATCAACTGATGAATGATTTAAATATATTTATATATATGGAGCTCCCATCATGGCTCAGCGGTTAACAAGTCTGACTAGCATCCATGAGGATGCAAGTTTGATCCTGGCCTCGCTCAGTGGGTTAAGGATCCATCATGGCTGTGGCAGTGGTGTAGGCTGACAGCTACAGCTCTGATGGGACCCCAAGCCTGGGAAGCTATGCTGTGAGTGTGGCCCTAAAAAGCAAAAAAAAAAAAAAAAAAAAAAAAAAAAACCAACCAAACAAAAAACAAACATCAACAACAATAACCCACAACCTAAATATATATATATATATATATATGTATATATTTCATTCTTATTTATAATAATGGAATATGATTAAGCAATAAAAAGGAATGAAGTACTGATACATGTTACAACATGGATGAACCCTGAAAATATTATACTAAGTGAAAGAAGAAGCCAGATACAAAAGACTACCTACTGTTTGACTCCATTTATGTGAAATATTCAGAACAAGTAAATCCATACAGACAGAAAGTCAATTAGTGGTGTCTGAGGCTGCAGGGTTTGAGGGGAATGAGGACTGAGTGCTAATGGGTATGGGGTTCTTTTTGGGTTGATGAAATGCTCTATAACTCATCATGGTGATGGTTGCACAGCTCTGTAACTGTATTAAAAATCATCGACCTGAACTTTAAAAGGGTGAATTGTGTGGTATATGAATTATGTCTCCATAGAATTACTTTAAAAAAGATACCACTAAGAAAAATAAAATAAGCCACACACTGGGCAAAAATACTTGCAACTTAATTCTGATAAAGGTAGGTTTCCATGGCAGGGAAGTTATGTCAAAATTGAAGTTCTGCTTCTCTCCATATCCCCACATCGATAAACTGGAATGTGCCTAGGCATCCAGAGGGTTTGGAGTCTGGGACAAAGTGGACCTTGTTTCATTTGGGATGTGTGTGAGAAAGATTATTTACTAACTTTGTGTTTAGTACCGTTCTCTGAAGCCTGCAGTCTGAAATTTTGAAAGGGTATGTAAGGGTATGTAAACACTGATAAATTGAAGGTTATATGTACATAATAATTAATATATTAACTGCTGGAATATTAGTCATAAAAAGAATGATATAATGTCATTTGCAGCAACATGTATGGACTTAGAAACTATCATACTGAGGGAAGTTAGTCAGACAGTGAAAGACAAGTATCATATATCACCTATACATGGAATATTTTAAAAAAAGGATACAAATGAACTTTTTTGCACAGCAAAAACAGACTCACAGACTTTGAAAAACTTATGGTTACCAAAGGGGACAGGTTGGGGGTGGGGAGGAGGGATGGAATAGGGGTTTGGGATTGGCATATGTACACTGATGATTGGCCAATGGGGACCTGCTGTGTAGCACAGAGAACTCTCCCCTATATTCTGTGATAATCTATGTAGGAAAAGAATCTGATCAAGAACGGATATGTGTATATGTATGACTGGGTCACTGTGTTGTACAGAAGAAATTATCACAACCTCATAAATTAGCTATACTTCAATAAAACCTTTAAAAATAAAAAAAAAAGATATATTAACTGCTTTGTGAAGTCATTGCTGGTGTAAGAGAGAAGAGTCTATTATCAAGACTCAAAGAAGCCACAGGCTTTACATGGCACTCAGCCGGTTCTGGATTTGGATGTTTTGACTCAATTGTAATCCTGCCAGAGCATTAGCGATGTTGAATGAAGTTACATGCATTTCCCTTCCAGAGTCTGGAAACTTCCAGTCAACAGGATCACTAACCTATCGGACCATTAATTAACTGTGATGATGGGAAAACATTCTCTTCTTAAACCTCTTAAGGGCATCTTTAATTTCCTTTTTCCTTAGAATAAATCAAAGGATTCACCATGGGGGTCACCACTGTGTAGAAGACAGATGCCATCTTATCATAGCTCAGAGCGTTATTAGCACTGGGGTACATATAGACAAAGAGTCCTGATCTGAAGAAAAGAGTCACTGCTGTCAGGTGAGAAGTGCAGGTGTTGAAGGCATTGGACATGCCTTCCACTGAGCTTATCTTCAGCAATGATATAACTATATGATAGCATGATGATTGACAGATGTCACACCAAAAATCACTGCTATCACAAATTTCATGACTTGTAGGAAAAATGTTTCAGAGCAGGAGAGGACTAATAATTGAGGCAGGTCACAAAAGAAGTGGTTGATAATATTTGGGTCACAGAAATTGAGCTGAAGTAAAGCACACAGTTGTATCAATGAGCCAAGGATACCAGTTATATAGACTCCAACCATCATCTGCACACACAGGGTGAGTGGGGAACACAATGGCTGTGTAGAGGAGAGGGTTGCAAATAGCAGCATAGCAATCATAAGCCATGGCGGCTAGGAGGCAGCACTCGGTCAGACCCAGGCTAGAAAAAAGCACTGTATGGTGCACCCTGTAAAGGAGATGAATTCAGGCTTCTGGAAGAAGCTTGAGAACATTTGAGGGGTTTTGGAGGTAACACAGCAGAAATAGAAGAAGGATAAGATGCTGAGGAAGAGAAGTACATGGGCAGGAGTCCATCCTAAACAGAAGGATGAGGCCCACATTCTAGACCACTGTCAAGAGGTAAATCCCCAAGAATACAGCAAAGAGAACAATTTTGAATTTGGGAAACTCTGAGAATACCAAAAGAACGAATATGTTGACTATTGCATTGTTTCCTCCGCCAGCCATTGTCTTGAGAAATTGCTTCAAACTGCAGAAAGATGCTTGGGGTAATGATTGTCTGTTTTAATATTATGAAACATATTTGTTTTGGATAAAGTTTTGTTGTTGTTGTAGTTTTGTGCGAAGGGGGAGAGGGTGGTGTTGGTCCCTTTAAGATCCTGAGGAAACACCTGAGGAAGGAAGGCGAAGGGGTGAGTGCTGGGAGGGTGGATGTTAGCAGGGCTCCACTGGCTTGTGGGGTGTGCCTGGTGGGGATGGCGCGCGCGCGCGTGCATTCGGCAGAGGTGAGAGCCTGCAGGAATGCTGAGGGACACCTGGAGCCTGAGGGAGTGCAGTGAGGATGTCAGCTGAGGCGTAGCTGAGAGCTAATAGTGGGGGGAGGGGTGGGTTTCTTCTTTGTTTGTATGATTCTTTTGAGAAGGGGCAGAGGGTGGAGAGGGTTCCTTTAGAAGACTAAGGAAGGTTGAGGGACGGGGTGGGGGGTGGCGGCAGCGGCTGGGGAGGGGGGGTGGGCCTGAAGGGGCGAGTGCTGGGAGGGTGGAGGGGGGCGGGAACCCGGCTGAGAGTGTCGCGTGCGTGGTGGGGGTTTGTTGCGTGGGGCAGAGGGGAGAGCCGAAGGGTATGTATGCTGAGGGACACTGCGAGCCTGAGGGAGTGCAGTAAGGCTGTCAGGGGAGCTGCAGCTGACAGGTAAGGGCATGATTATTTTTTCGTTTTTTGTTGTTTGTTATTTTCTTGGAGAAGGGGAAGAGGGTGGTGTGGGTCTATTTAAAAAGCTAAGGGGAGGTGGGCGGGCTGGGTGTGTGTGGGGAGGGGCGTGTGGGGGGGTGCAGGTGTGTGTGAAGGGGCGACTGCTGGGATGGTCTCTGGGGGCGGGGAGCCGCTTGCGTGTGGCGGCTGCGTGGTGTGCGTTGCGTGCGTTGCGTGCGTGGGTGCTGCGCGCGTGGGGCAGAGGCGAGAGCGGAAGGGTATGCTGGGGGGGGGACACCCGGCGCCCGCCGGCGGGAGTGCAGTAAGGCTGTCAGTGGACCTCAGCTGCCAGGTAAGCATGCTGGTTTTGATGTTATGGCGAAGGGGAGGACGGTGGAGCGGGTCTTTTGAACAACCTGAGGAAAGAGGTCAGGAGCGGGGGGGTGAAGGGGTGAGCGCTGGGAGGGGGGAGGGGGGCGGAGACCCGCGGGCCTGCATGGTGGGGGTTGGCGTGCGTGCGTGTGTGCGTGCGTGGGGCAGAGAGGAGAGCGGAAGGGATTGCTGAGGGACCCTGGCAGGCGGGGTGGGAGAGAGGTCAGGCGGCCAGTGGAGCTGCAGCTGACAGCTTCCAGGGAGGAGAGTTTTTGAGAAGGGGCCAGAGGGTGGAGAGGGTCCCTCGAAAAAGCTGAGGCAAGATGGCAGGAAGGTGGGGGGGTGAAGGGGTGAGGGCGGGGACGGGGGAGGGGGGCGGGGCCCCGCTTGCCCGGTGGGGCAGAGGGGAGAGCAGAAGGGAATGCTGAGGGACCCCGCGAGCCTGAGGGAGTGCAGTAAGGGTGTCAGGGGAGCTGCAGCTGACAGGTGACAGTGCGGTGTTTTTTTTTTTTTTTTTCCTTTGGGTTGGATTTTTTTGTGTGTCTGTCTGTCTGGCTTTGTTTTGTTGTTGTTGCTGTTGTAGTTTTGTGCGAAGGGGGAGAGGGTGGTGTTGGTCCCTTTAAGATCCTGAGGAAACACCTGAGGAAGGAAGGCGAAGGGGTGAGTGCTGGGAGGGTGGATGTTAGCAGGGCTCCACTGGCTTGTGGGGTGTGCGTGGTGGGGATGGCGCGCGCGCGCGTGCATTCGGCAGAGGTGAGAGCCTGCAGGAATGCTGAGGGACACCTGGAGCCTGAGGGAGTGCAGTGAGGATGTCAGCTGAGGTGTAGCTGAGAGCTAATGGTGGGGGGAGGGGTGGGTTTCTTCTTTGTTTGTATGATTCTTTTGAGAAGGGGCAGAGGGTGGAGAGGGTTCCTTTAGAAGACTAAGGAAGGTTGAGGGACGGGGTGGGGGGTGGCGGCAGCGGCTGGGGAGGGGGGGTGGGCCTGAAGGGGCGAGTGCTGGGAGGGTGGAGGGGGGCGGGAACCCGGCTGAGAGTGTCGCGTGCGTGGTGGGGGTTTGTTGCGTGGGGCAGAGGGGAGAGCCGAAGGGTATGTATGCTGAGGGACACTGCGAGCCTGAGGGAGTGCAGTAAGGCTGTCAGGGGAGCTGCAGCTGACAGGTAAGGGCGTGATTATTTTTTCGTTTTTTGTTGTTTGTTATTTTCTTGGAGAAGGGGAAGAGGGTGGTGTGGGTCTTTTTAAAAAGCTAAGGGGAGGTGGGCGGGCTGGGTGTGTGTGGGGAGGGGCGTGTGGGGGGGTGCAGGTGTGTGTGAAGGGGCGACTGCTGGGATGGTCTCTGGGGGCGGGGAGCCGCTTGCGTGTGGCGGCTGCATGGTGTGCGTTGCGTGCGTTGCGTGCGTGGGTGTTGCGCGCGTGGGGCAGAGGCGAGAGCGGAAGGGTATGCTGGGAGGGGGACACCCGGCGCCCGCCGGCGGGAGTGCAGTAAGGCTGTCAGCGGACCTCAGCTGCCAGGTAAGCGTGCTGGTTTTGATGTTATGGCGAAGGGGCGGGGGGTGGAGCGGGTCTTTTGAACAACCTGAGGAAAGAGGTCAGGAGGGGGGGGTGAAGGGGTGAGCGCTGGGAGGGGGGAGGGGGGCGGGGACCCGCGGGCCTGCATGGTGGGGGTTGGCGTGCGTGCGTGTGTGCGTGCGTGCGTGCGTGGGGCAGAGAGGAGAGCGGAAGGGATTGCTGAGGGACCCTGGCAGGCGGGGTGGGAGAGAGGTCAGGCGGCCAGTGGAGCTGCAGCTGACAGCTTCCAGGGAGGAGAGTTTTTGAGAAGGGGCCAGAGGGTGGAGAGGGTCCCTCGAAAAAGCTGAGGCAAGATGGCAGGAAGGTGGGGGGGTGAAGGGGTGAGGGCGGGGACGGGGGAGGGGGGAGGGGGGCGGGGCCCCGCTTGCCCGGTGGGGCAGAGGGGAGAGCAGAAGGGAATGCTGAGGGACCCCGCGAGCCTGAGGGAGTGCAGTAAGGGTGTCAGGGGAGCTGCAGCTGACAGGTGACAGTGCGGTGTTTTTTTTTTTTTTTTTTTTTCCTTTGGGTTGGATTTTTTTGTGTGTCTGTCTGTCTGGCTTTGTTTTGTTGTTGTTGCTGTTGTAGTTTTGTGCGAAGGGGGAGAGGGTGGTGTTGGTCCCTTTAAGATCCTGAGGAAACACCTGAGGAAGGAAGGCGAAGGGGTGAGTGCTGGGAGGGTGGATGTTAGCAGGGCTCCACTGGCTTGTGGGGTGTGCGTGGTGGGGATGGCGCGCGCGCGCGTGCATTCGGCAGAGGTGAGAGCCTGCAGGAATGCTGAGGGACACCTGGAGCCTGAGGGAGTGCAGTGAGGATGTCAGCTGAGGTGTAGCTGAGAGCTAATGGTGGGGGGAGGGGTGGGTTTCTTCTTTGTTTGTATGATTCTTTTGAGAAGGGGCAGAGGGTGGAGAGGGTTCCTTTAGAAGACTAAGGAAGGTTGAGGGACGGGGTGGGGGGTGGCGGCAGCGGCTGGGGAGGGGGGGTGGGCCTGAAGGGGCGAGTGCTGGGAGGGTGGAGGGGGGCGGGAACCCGGCTGAGAGTGTCGCGTGCGTGGTGGGGGTTTGTTGCGTGGGGCAGAGGGGAGAGCCGAAGGGTATGTATGCTGAGGGACACTGTGAGCCTGAGGGAGTGCAGTAAGGCTGTCAGGGGAGCTGCAGCTGACAGGTAAGGGCGTGATTATTTTTTCGTTTTTTGTTGTTTGTTATTTTCTTGGAGAAGGGGAAGAGGGTGGTGTGGGTCTTTTTAAAAAGCTAAGGGGAGATGGGCGGGCTGGGTGTGTGTGGGGAGGGGCGTGTGGGGGGGTGCAGGTGTGTGTGAAGGGGCGACTGCTGGGATGGTCTCTGGGGGCGGGGAGCCGCTTGCGTGTGGCGGCTGCGTGGTGTGCGTTGCGTGCGTTGCGTGCGTGGGTGTTGCGCGCGTGGGGCAGAGGCGAGAGCGGAAGGGTATGCTGGGGGGGGGGACACCCGGCGCCCGCCGGCGGGAGTGCAGTAAGGCTGTCAGCGGACCTCAGCTGCCAGGTAAGCGTGCTGGTTTTGATGTTATGGCGAAGGGGAGGACGGTGGAGCGGGTCTTTTGAACAACCTGAGGAAAGAGGTCAGGAGGGGGGGGTGAAGGGGTGAGCGCTGGGAGGGGGGAGGGGGGCGGGGACCCGCGGGCCTGCATGGTGGGGGTTGGCGTGCGTGCGTGGGGCGGAGAGGAGAGCGGAAGGGATTGCTGAGGGACCCTGGCAGGCGGGGTGGGAGAGAGGTCAGGCGGCCAGTGGAGCTGCAGCTGACAGCTTCCAGGGAGGAGAGTTTTTGAGAAGGGGCCAGAGGGTGGAGAGGGTCCCTCGAAAAAGCTGAGGCAAGATGGCAGGAAGGTGGGGGGGTGAAGGGGTGAGGGCGGGGACGGGGGAGGGGGGCGGGGCCCCGCTTGCCCGGTGGGGCAGAGGGGAGAGCAGAAGGGAATGCTGAGGGACCCCGCGAGCCTGAGGGAGTGCAGTAAGGGTGTCAGGGGAGCTGCAGCTGACAGGTGACAGTGCGGTGTTTTTTTTTTTTTTTTTTTTTCCTTTGGGTTGGATTTTTTTGTGTGTCTGTCTGTCTGGCTTTGTTTTGTTGTTGTTGCTGTTGTAGTTTTGTGCGAAGGGGGAGAGGGTGGTGTTGGTCCCTTTAAGATCCTGAGGAAACACCTGAGGAAGGAAGGCGAAGGGGTGAGTGCTGGGAGGGTGGATGTTAGCAGGGCTCCACTGGCTTGTGGGGTGTGCGTGGTGGGGATGGCGCGCGCGCGCGTGCATTCGGCAGAGGTGAGAGCCTGCAGGAATGCTGAGGGACACCTGGAGCCTGAGGGAGTGCAGTGAGGATGTCAGCTGAGGTGTAGCTGAGAGCTAATGGTGGGGGGAGGGGTGGGTTTCTTCTTTGTTTGTATGATTCTTTTGAGAAGGGGCAGAGGGTGGAGAGGGTTCCTTTAGAAGACTAAGGAAGGTTGAGGGACGGGGTGGGGGGTGGCGGCAGCGGCTGGGGAGGGGGGGTGGGCCTGAAGGGGCGAGTGCTGGGAGGGTGGAGGGGGGCGGGAACCCGGCTGAGAGTGTCGCGTGCGTGGTGGGGGTTTGTTGCGTGGGGCAGAGGGGAGAGCCGAAGGGTATGTATGCTGAGGGACACTGCGAGCCTGAGGGAGTGCAGTAAGGCTGTCAGGGGAGCTGCAGCTGACAGGTAAGGGCGTGATTATTTTTTCGTTTTTTGTTGTTTGTTATTTTCTTGGAGAAGGGGAAGAGGGTGGTGTGGGTCTTTTTAAAAAGCTAAGGGGAGGTGGGCGGGCTGGGTGTGTGTGGGGAGGGGCGTGTGGGGGGGTGCAGGTGTGTGTGAAGGGGCGACTGCTGGGATGGTCTCTGGGGGCGGGGAGCCGCTTGCGTGTGGCGGCTGCATGGTGTGCGTTGCGTGCGTTGCGTGCGTGGGTGTTGCGCGCGTGGGGCAGAGGCGAGAGCGGAAGGGTATGCTGGGAGGGGGACACCCGGCGCCCGCCGGCGGGAGTGCAGTAAGGCTGTCAGCGGACCTCAGCTGCCAGGTAAGCGTGCTGGTTTTGATGTTATGGCGAAGGGGAGGACGGTGGAGCGGGTCTTTTGAACAACCTGAGGAAAGAGGTCAGGAGGGGGGGGTGAAGGGGTGAGCGCTGGGAGGGGGGAGGGGGGCGGGGACCCGCGGGCCTGCATGGTGGGGGTTGGCGTGCGTGCGTGGGGCAGAGAGGAGAGCGGAAGGGATTGCTGAGGGACCCTGGCAGGCGGGGTGGGAGAGAGGTCAGGCGGCCAGTGGAGCTGCAGCTGACAGCTTCCAGGGAGGAGAGTTTTTGAGAAGGGGCCAGAGGGTGGAGAGGGTCCCTCGAAAAAGCTGAGGCAAGATGGCAGGAAGGTGGGGGGGTGAAGGGGTGAGGGCGGGGACGGGGGAGGGGGGCGGGGCCCCGCTTGCCCGGTGGGGCAGAGGGGAGAGCAGAAGGGAATGCTGAGGGACCCCGCGAGCCTGAGGGAGTGCAGTAAGGGTGTCAGGGGAGCTGCAGCTGACAGGTGACAGTGCGGTGTTTTTTTTTTTTTTTTTTCCTTTGGGTTGGATTTTTTTGTGTGTCTGTCTGTCTGGCTTTGTTTTGTTGTTGTTGCTGTTGTAGTTTTGTGCGAAGGGGGAGAGGGTGGTGTTGGTCCCTTTAAGATCCTGAGGAAACACCTGAGGAAGGAAGGCGAAGGGGTGAGTGCTGGGAGGGTGGATGTTAGCAGGGCTCCACTGGCTTGTGGGGTGTGCGTGGTGGGGATGGCGCGCGCGCGCGTGCATTCGGCAGAGGTGAGAGCCTGCAGGAATGCTGAGGGACACCTGGAGCCTGAGGGAGTGCAGTGAGGATGTCAGCTGAGGTGTAGCTGAGAGCTAATGGTGGGGGGAGGGGTGGGTTTCTTCTTTGTTTGTATGATTCTTTTGAGAAGGGGCAGAGGGTGGAGAGGGTTCCTTTAGAAGACTAAGGAAGGTTGAGGGACGGGGTGGGGGGTGGCGGCAGCGGCTGGGGAGGGGGGGTGGGCCTGAAGGGGCGAGTGCTGGGAGGGTGGAGGGGGGCGGGAACCCGGCTGAGAGTGTCGCGTGCGTGGTGGGGGTTTGTTGCGTGGGGCAGAGGGGAGAGCCGAAGGGTATGTATGCTGAGGGACACTGCGAGCCTGAGGGAGTGCAGTAAGGCTGTCAGGGGAGCTGCAGCTGACAGGTAAGGGCGTGATTATTTTTTCGTTTTTTGTTGTTTGTTATTTTCTTGGAGAAGGGGAAGAGGGTGGTGTGGGTCTTTTTAAAAAGCTAAGGGGAGATGGGCGGGCTGGGTGTGTGTGGGGAGGGGCGTGTGGGGGGGTGCAGGTGTGTGTGAAGGGGCGACTGCTGGGATGGTCTCTGGGGGCGGGGAGCCGCTTGCGTGTGGCGGCTGCGTGGTGTGCGTTGCGTGCGTTGCGTGCGTGGGTGTTGCGCGCGTGGGGCAGAGGTGAGAGCCGAAGGGTATGCTGAGGGACCCCAGGCGCCCGCCGGCGGGAGTGCAGTAAGGCTGTCAGCGGACCTCAGCTGACAGGTAAGCCAGCTGGTTTGGAGTTTTTGGAGAAGGGTCGGAGTGTGGAGCGGGTCCTTTGAGCAACCAGAGGAAAGAGGTCCGGAAGGGGGGGGGGTGAAGGGGTGAGCTCTGGGAGGGTGGAGGGGGGCGGGGCCCGGCGGGCCTGCGTGGTGGGGGTTGGCGTGCGTGCGTGGGGCAGAGAGGAGAGCGGAAGGGATTGCTGAGGGACCCTGGCAGGCGGGGTGGGAGAGAGGTCAGGCGGCCAGTGGAGCTGCAGCTGACAGCTTCCAGGGAGGAGAGTTTTTGAGAAGGGGCCAGAGGGTGGAGAGGGTCCCTCGAAAAAGCTGAGGCAAGATGGCAGGAAGGGGGGGTGAAGGGGTGAGGGTTGGGAGGATGGAGGGGGGCGGGGCCCCGCTTGCCTGGTGGGGCAGAGGGGAGAGCAGAAGGGAATGCTGAGGGACCCTGCGAGCCTGAGGGAGTTCAGTAAGGGTGTCAGGGGAGCTCCAGCTGACAGGTAACAGTGAGGTGTTTTTTTGTCTTTCTGTTGGTTTTTTTTTTTTTTTTTTGTCTGTTTTGCTTTGTTTTTTTGTGTGTGTGGTTGTGCGCGAAGGGGGAGAGGGTGGTGTTGGTCCCTTTAAAATTCCGAGGAAACACCTCAGGAAGGAGGGCGACTGGGTGAGTGGTGGGAGGGTGGATGTGGGCGGGTATCCACTGGCTTGTGGTGTGTGCTTGGTGGGGATCGCTGGGGCGCTTGCCTTAGAGGGGAGAGCCTACAGGAATGCTGAGGGACACCTGGAGCCTAGGGGACTGCAGCAAGGATGTCAGCTGAGTTGTAGCTGAGAGTTCATAGTGCGTTGTTTTAGTTTGATTTTTTTGAGAAGGTTAGAATGGTGGAGAGGGTTCCTTTAAGAACTAAGGAAAGGAGTTCTGGTGGAGGCGCAGTGGTTAAAGAATCAGACTAGGAACCATGAGGTTGCTGGTTTGGTCCCTGCCCTTGCTCAGTTGGTTAAGGATCCGGCGTTGGGGTGAGCTGTGGTGTAGGTTGCAGACGCGGCTGGGATCCCACGTTGCTGTGGCTCTGGCGTAGGCTGGTGGCTACAGCTCGGATTTGACCCCTAGCCTGGGAACCTCCATATGCCATGGGAGTGGCCCAAGAAATAGCTAAAAAGACAAAATAAAATAAAGTAAAATAAAATAAAATAGAACTGGGAGTTCCCTTTGTGACTAAGCAGGTTAAGAAACCATCATAGTGTCCATGAGGATGCAGGTTTGATTCCTAATCTCCTTTAGCAAGTTAGGAATCTGGCATCACCACAAGCTGTGCTACAGTTTGCAGATGTAGCTCAGATCCATTGTTGCCTCGGCTGTGTTGTAGACCCTGGCTGCATCTCTGATTCAACCTGTAGCCCAGGAACTTCCATATGCTGCAGGTCCAGCCAGAAAAAGAAAAAAGAATAAAAGTAGAATTTGTTTCTCACAGTATTGAACATTTTAAACTGCTACTAATTTCCCTATTTATGGTGAATTTGTAAGCCATTGTACATGATGGCTTCGGAGTAACTTCGCTACAAAAGCATTCTGTGTTTTATAAAGTCATGTTGAGCACCCAGATGGCGTCCACATCTGCCCATACTGGTTGAAAGTGTACTGCAGGGTTTATATCCCCACAGGGTATAAGTTAACTCCTCAACACCTTATAAAACAGTTTCTGGAGAACACTATATTTTACATGCTCTTTCTCTCTGTATAAAACTTCAATACTGTACAAAAGATGAAATTGTTGAATTTTTCTCCCATTCATTAATGCAATGAATAGGATTTTAGTGCTGACAATCTATCCTAGAGCTATTTTCTGTATTAATTGAATTTTATTGCCTAGCTTGTGTATAAGTCACATCAAATTCTCAGAGAAGTTATAGAGTATGAATGATTCAAATATGATTTTGAAATTTATACTTGTATTTTATCATTTTGATTGGTCCTACATACAAGGTTATTCTGTAAATAGGAGAAATGAAAGAATTTAGTGATTATTTTTCACAAATTCACTCAGTTGAAGTTTATGTTTTGCTGCATAGTTTCAACCTACTTTGCTTTTTAATGTTCCTGAAACAATTAGTTTTATATGTCCAGTTTATATTGTTTGTTCACATGACATGGGTGACTAATCAAATTAAGTAATTCAAGGTGATATAATTTCAATAAATTTGCACCTTTGAGGATAAAGTTGCAAACAAAACCGAAAATCCGTCTAGAGCACCCTGGAAAAAGTCCAGTTGACCGTAGGGAGGAGGCTTATACATTTAAAAATGTGTACATTAAAAAAATTATGTAAATTAAAAATTGTTGTTATCTAATACACAATAAAATATTTTCTCTACCATTTAAATATCCTATAATTATTGATGGTAATGTTGAAAATTAATTCATTTTCCCATGATAAAGTTATTTCACAATACTTTTTACAAAATAAGAGAAAAAATTCAAGCTTAAATTCAAGAAATTACTAATATTACTACTAATGGATATTGTTTTTGGTAAATTTGAAATTTTTATTATGATGCTTTTTTAAAATTTTTTTCCTGCTGTACAGCATGGGGATCAAGTTACTCTTACATGTATACATTTTTTCCCACCCTTTGTTCTGTTGCAATATGAGTATCTAGACATAGTTCTCTTGCTATTTTTAAGTGAAAATTCATGATTTTTCTTTTCAGATATTTAAATCATCTGTTTATAACAGATGGCAAAATGAATTATATAGAAAGTCAGAGCAGTATCTCACTATTCATTTTTGGGGACTTTCTTCTTACCAGAACATATAAATATTGTGCTTTATGTTTTTCTTATTCTGTTGCATTGCCCTGTTGATAGAAAACTTTCTGATTCTTATTACTATTAGATGCAGTCCTCTTTTTCACCAACCCACATACTATTTCCTCTGCCACAGTCCTCAGTCCTCTTCCTTGGACATCTGCTATACCTCTAGCATTACTCCCAAATTCATTGGTGACCTGCTAGTGGAAAGAAAACCATTTCCTATGGTAATTGGATGTTGTAGGTCTTTTCCAAGCATTTCTTTGGAATGATTGAAGTCTTAATTATTACAGTCATGGCCTTTGATAACCATGTTGCCATCTACAGACCTCTCCATTACATGATTATCATGAGCAGGACAAGATGCAATTTCCTAGTCTTAGCTGCTTGGGCTGGTGGAGCTGTTCACTCCTTTTCTCAATTGTCTATGATAATCCAGTTGCCTTTCTGTGGTCCTAATGAGATCAATCACTATTTTTATGACATCTCTCCTTTGCTAAAAGTTGCCTGTCATTATGCTTATCAATTCAGGAATGGTGGCCTCAATGACATGTGTGGTTTTATTTTCTCTTATGTCATTATATTATTCACTTTAAGGAATCACTCAGCTGAAGGAAGATGAAAAGCCCTCTCCATCTGTGGCTCTCATATCACTGTAGTAATTTTATTTTTTGCTGCTTCACTCTTTACCTATCTTAGACCTTGCTCCAGTTTTCCTGAAGATAAAGTATTTGTCCTGTTTTACTCCATCATTGCTCCTATGTTTAACCTCTTAATCTATACACTAGGAAACTCAGAAATGGAAAACTCTGTGAGATAAGTTTGGTGTCAAACATCATAGCTAAACATTTTCATTAAAAGAAGTTTGGAGTCACCTAAATGTGGAGGTAAGGAGCTAACATCTGTCTAACAGATTAATTGGCCATTGTTGTCATTTTATGAATCACATAAAAAAGGCTTTAGTAAATGACACTTGTTCAACCATACAGGAAGTAAATTTGGCATTTAGTTAATTCTCTCAGATTTTAAGATGATGTGAGCAGATTTACATGCATAAAAAACATCTGGCTTACAACAATTAAAGCAATGTTAAATAAGCAAAAAAAGGATGCAGAAGTGAAAATATGAATAATAATTTTTTAAGAATCAGTTACAGGAGTTCCTGTCATGGTGCAGTGGAAACGAATCCCACTAGGAACCACGAGGTTGTGGGTTTGATCCCTGACCTTGCTCAGCGGGTTAAAGATCCAGCATTGCTGTGAGCTGTGGTGTAGGTCACAGACACAGCTTGGATCTGGCATTGCTGTGGCTCTGGCATAGGCCGGCAGCTGTAGCTCCAATTAGACACGTAGCCTGGGAACCTCCATATGCTGTAGGTGTGGCCCCAAAAAGACAAAAAAAAATTAGCTATAGGAGTTCCCTTTGTGCCTCAGCAGAAAGGAGACTGACTAGTATCCATGAGGACATGGGTTCAATCCCTGGCCTCACTCAGTGGGTTAAGGATCCAGTGTTGTGAACTGTGGTATAATGATGCCAAGTGTTAGGGCGAAAAGACTGCTTCTTTTTGATATTTTCTTTTCCTTTTCTTCTAATACCCAACCAACTATTCCAGCAATGCTTGTCCCAAAAAACAGGTAACTTCATACCAATTATGATATTGTAGGTCATCACTTTACTGACGTATCTTCTGAACATTTTGGATCCTGATAATGATCCATACTTGGAATATAAATGACTATGATTGGTTCTCTCTCCTACCTCATCCCTTGTTTTCCTAGAAGCTAATCTAATACTATGAGAGGCTACATTAGTTTTTTTCCTGTTCTTCAGAATTCTGGAAGAGCACAAAGCAGTCAATAGGTGGACTGGAGCTGCAGGTGGAGCCTGAGCCAGAGGCGGCCAGCCCTCCAAGAGCCTGCATGTGTGCAGAGATGAGTCCTATGGCAGTCCACTTCTCCTCCTCTTGCCCTCCCCCAACAGTGGCACTTTGCTTTCCTGTGGGCCCAGACCTCCTCCTGGATTCCCTCAGCTCTGGTGTTCTGCTCCCTAGATCATGACACATTGCTCCCCAGCCCCTCAGGCTGTCTCCACACAGCCATCCATAGTCCTTTCACCAGAAGTGACCTCTGGAGCCTGAGTCTCAGCACACAGTCCCCACCAGAGTTTCTCAGGCTGTGGTTTCTGGGGTGGTATGCAGATGATCTTTGAGGTTCTCACTCTGCTTTTCCCTCCTCAGTCCAGCTGCTGCACTTTTCTCTGTGACTTTGAGGTCCCTCATTCTCAGTTCATCTCCCTGTTGGTTAGGTGGCTTCCCAAGATGTGGGTTCCTTTTCTCTTTCACAGCTCCCTCTCAGAGTTCTAGTCCCATCTTGCTTCCTTCTCTCTCTCTCTCTTATTTGCTTTTGTTGTACTGTTATGTGGAGGGTTTATTACCCTTTGAGGAGGTTTAATTTCTTCTGCCAGTGTTCAGTAGGTGTTCTGTGTGAATCATTCTACATGTAGATGTGTTTTTTTGATGTGTTTGTGGGACAAGTTGAGTGAGATGTCTTACTCCTCCACCACCTTCATCATTCTCAATTCATTATATTTCTTGATTGTTTTGATTTAGGATACCCGTTGACTTATCTGTCAACACAACCATATTAGAAACTTCTTGTCAGTTGGGAATATGATCCTTGATTGAGTTTTTCCAACCTCTATGTAGCACTGGTATTTAGCACATCCTCATTATGTATGTGTGTAATTGATAAAATTATTATATGCATTGATGGATGGATGGAATAGATGGATGGATGGATGAGTAAATCCAGCTTTCTGTATTTGGGAAATACAGAAGATATAGATTCTACACTTACAGAGCATATGCCACCAGGGAAATACAGAAAATATAGATTCTACACTTACAGAGCATATGCCACCAGGGAAGTTTGACACTACCCCTAATGGATGGTGACAGTTTCACCAGCTCTCAGAAAATCAGCTAGAAGACACATAAATAAATAAACTGTTTAATATTAGAGTGCTTCATCCTGCGCTGCAGGTCAATGGGAGATCCTGAAAGAGGCGTGCAAAGCACGCGAGACTCTTACATTTTAAAAGTGGGGAACCAGGAGGCACTCTGTTCTGCTGAATAAAAGCCCCTAGGCTTTAGCCCAAAAGACTTATTAGGGAAAGTGATGTGTTTAGATTAGTGAGCAAGAGTAGGCACAGGGAGTATCAAAGCTATCTCTTAGTGAGATTTAGGGAGGCTAATAGCAATAAAAGTCACAGGTGTATACATCTAGGATATAGTACAGCTGCCTAAAGAACAATATAGTTAACATATAAGCCCCTCATTTTATTTTGACAGGAGACCCTGCATTTTAGAACACTGTGTCAGCAGACATGCTTATCTGCCTTTTGCCATCACAAGCATTCCTTGATTTATCATGCTTTTGCATGTACCAAGTTTGCTTTCTGAGAGTTCTGCAGTTCAGTGGTCTCCAACATTAGAGCAGAGTGAAGTTGCAACACATTGCTTCTCTTTGGTCTAGATTGAGTACCATAATAGATCCTCTACTTTTGCACTCGCAGTGGATATATGTGAAAACCAAACAAGTTTAGGAGAGTACAAATTAGGAATTATTTACACAAATGTTATTGACATAATCTTTGAGGCTTTATCTTCAGGAAGCAGTGAACAATTGAACTTTGTATTCTGTAAATTAGCAATGCAAAATAATTGAAGTATAAACTCTTCTTTCTCTGGGATAAAGTTTGATGCTTCAATCATGAGGCATTTTCTGTGGTTGCTTTTATTCATTTATTGAATTTGACCACTCCCAGGGCATGCAAAATTCTGGGGTTAGTAATCAAACCTGTTTCACAGCAGTGACCTGAGCCATAGAAGTGGCAACACTGGATCCTTAACCTACTGAGCCACTAGGGAACTCTTCTGTGGTTAATCCTTGAGACTTCATTCTTTTTCATTTCATCTTGAGAAGCTTGAAGGAATAGATCATATACATATGAATAGATAATATTGTGCATGTTGTAGTAATTCTGAAAGTATAAAAAACTGGATTTGTTACAGAATTATAATTCTGTAATTGAAGACCATAAAATATTGCACATTGAAAGGATTATTTTGAAGTGTAAATAAACAAGTATATGTAAAGCTACTAGTATATGCATAATTTGAGAATTACTTGATCTAAAATGTATACATATATATAAATGTGTAATTCTCCTAGGCGAGATATAAAGCTTTTTCCTGTCACATTGCCATTACATATAATTGATTGCTATTTTACCATTATTGTATTACTATTTGATTTTAAGATAATAGTGTTTGATTTCCTGGAAGAAATTAGAAACTTTAAAAATATCAGGGAAGCATTCCAGATGTTCTTAGATGTTGTCAGAGAGCAAAAATCTCTGGAACAGGAGTTCCCGTTGTGGTGCAGTGGTTAACAAATCCGACTTGGGAACCATGAGGTTGCAGGTTTGATCCCTGGCCTTGCTAAGTGGGTTGAGGATCTGGCATTCTTGCCATGAGCTGTGGTGTAGGTTGCACACACGGCTCGGATCCCACGTTGCAGTGGCTCTGGTTTGGGCCGGTGGCTGCAGCTCCGATTGGACCACTAGCCTTGGAATTTCCATATGCCGTGGGAGTGGCCCTAGAAAAGACAAAAAATTAAAAAATAATAATAATAGATAAAATCTCTGGAACATAATACGCATCCAATGCCCTTCATCATGTGAAAACATTTGCCCTCTATGAAAACATTGTCAGAGTACAGAGTACAATGCCACTTACTTATTATTTTTGAGTGTTTTCTGAAATGGATGGGTTATTATGCATAGTTCTTTTACTTTCAGTGTACTCTTCTGTTGAAAAACATTGACAGTTATCATAGGATGAGCAGATTTTTTTCTAATCATCCATCGTGTTAATGGGACATAAGGTTGTATAACAAAACATACTGATTTCCTTATAGGAACCTATCAAATTTAAGTCTTAAATAAATCTAATTAAATGTGATCATTACAAATATTCTACTTTATTCTAAGTTATTTTTAATTGTGTCCTACTTTATAAAATATATGTATATATATTTACATATATATATACACAAATTTTATGTGTCAAAATTACATTAACTCTGTGTTTACATTATCAAAGTGAATTTTAGAAATTGGGTAAATAATGCTGAACGAAATAAATAAAATCATATCTGAGTTGTTCTTACCAAATTATTATTCTGATGTATGTTCAGGCAGTGACCCCATTCTTATGGGTTTCATTTGCATTATGGAAAATTTGCTTCCAAGGGGACCTCTGGCAATACTTTTATTTTCTCTTTAGGACCACACCTGCAGTATGTGGAATTTCCCATGCTATTGGTGTTGAATCAGAGCTGTGGTTTCTGGTCTACACCACAGCCACAGCAACTCAGGATCTAAGCCATGTCTGTGACCTACAACACAGCTCATGGCAACACCAGATCCTTAAGCCACTAAGTAAGGCCAGGGATTGAACCCATTACCTCCTGGATCCCAGTTGGTTTCATTTCAGCTAAGCCACAATGAGAACTCCTGAATACATTTTGATTAGCATAAATAGGATGGTACTACTAGCATCCAGTGAGTAGAGACCAGGGAGGCAGCCAACCACTCTAAAATGTAAGGAATATGAGTTCCCTAGTGGCTCAACAGGTTAGAGATCTGGCATTTCACTGTGGTGAGGATTTGATCTCCCGCCCAGGAATTTTGCATACCAAGATGTGGCAAATTGAAACGAAATGTTTTTCTAATTTACAGGGTGGAGCTTTTCTCTTCATCTTCTCCCAACAAGAGTACTGGCAAAAAAATCAGTAGTGCTGCTTTTAGAAATTCTGAGCTAGATAAAGTCGTAACAGTTTTATAGTTTGCAGATACATTGTAGTTTACTTATTTTATAGGCTTCTTTTTAGAAGTTTAATATCTTTCAATACTTTTTTTTCTTTTACAGCCACCACATGGCATATGGAATTCCTGGGTCAGGGATCAGATCCAAGCCACCGTTATTAGGACCTACACCACAACTGTCATAACACTGGATCCTTTCACCCACTGTGTCATACTTGAGACCTGGCTCTGCAGAGATGCCTCTGATCCCTTTGCACCACAGCAGGAACTCCAAATCCTAGAGCATTTTTATACATTGGGGAATAAATTTGTAAAACCATGTAATAGAACACATGCATATTTAATTAGAACAAATAGCAATGTATCAGTTATAAATTATAGCATGTCCTGTATACCATACTTAAAAAAGAGTTTGCAGCCAAATAAAAGAAAGTATGGATTCTCAAACAATATTCTCTCTGACTCTCTTGCCTTATGCTATTAAAGTGGAAAACATTATTTTGTGTGTTTCAAGAAAATATTTTTGTTTACTTCTGAGAAAACAAAATTTACTCATTGACATACTCCTTGGGAATTAAATATTTACTTAATCCTTTAAATATGAAAAAAAAATTTGTCTGATGTTACTAGAAAATTTGGTATTTTTTTAAACTCGTGCCATCAAACTCCTTTGCCCCTGACCTCCAGAGCTCAGTGTAAGGACAAGCAAGATGTAGAATCAGCACATTATTGCTGACCTGAATTAGACATGTTTGTTAATACGTAGGTATTTTTACAGAGGGAATGTAGGTTTTACTTTTTTAGTTTGTATGTTGTATTACTTCCTTATGACTGAAATGTAATAAGGTTTTTTGACATTCTCTCACACCATAGATAAGATAAAAATAAAGCTAATTGGAATTCCCATTGTGGTTCAGTGAGTTAACAACACAACATAGTGTCCTTGAGGTTGCAGGTTTGATCCCTGGCCTCACTCAGTGGATTACGGATCTGACTAGCCAGGGAACTTCCAAATGCTGCAGCCGAGAAAGAAAAACAACAACAAAACCCTAGGATTTTGCCACAGTACATACTTTTTCCTACTGAGATAAAATATTTTATGCACTACAGAAATCATTTTTGTTTCTTGTGTTCTTGAGCAAACTGAAGGAAAATGACCTGACACCAACTTCAAGCACCTTCCCACCTCAGAGAGACAGAAGAGGTATCAGGTGTACTGTTCTTATCACTCATCCCATTCTGAAGTGAATCTTGCTGCGTCAGCCTTGTTATTGAGAAGTAAGATATATCGCTTTTTTAATAGTATTAGAGAAGCAATGATCCTTCCTCCTTTAGCAGATTGGAAAATGGGTTCCAATAGCCATATGCCCTGGCTAAACCCTGGGTTCTAACTTTTTTTCTGCAAACTCATAATTCTTTAGTTGGGAGGACACCAGCTCCTCCTACAGCTTGACATTGAGAGTGAAAAATAAGACTTATCATTGAGACCATGCAAGAGGACAGAATACTGGCATTGACACAAAAGGACATCACCACATCTCTGGATGAGCAAAGGCTAAGGGCCTAGTCTTGGAGCTGTAAACAATGCCAGGACATGTGACCTAGCTGCCACTTCAGCATCTATTCTGATTGTTTGTCACTCTGTTACAAAACTTAGTAGGTAAAACTTAGTAGGTAAAAACAACAACCATTCATTTATCTAACTAACTTACAAAACTTAGTTTGTCACTTTGTTTGTCACTCTGTTACAAAACTTAGTAGGTAAAAACAACAACCATTCATTTATCTCAGGAATCTGCCATGTGGGTAGAACTGGATAGAGATGAAGTCTCTGCTCTCTAATGTCTAGTATGTCATTTAGGAGCACTTGAATAGCTCAGATTGGATGGAGCTTGGCTGAGCATCTCCTTTTCAGAGCATTTCCCTGTAAACTTTTAAGGTGTTTTCTTCAACAAGATGGCCTCAGAGTAGTTCATGAGCATATGACCCAAAAGACCAAGGTTGATGCTGCTGGCTTCTCATGTTATAGCCTTGGAAATTCCATAGAATTATTCCTGTGGTCTCCTATGGAGAAGCAAATCACTAAAGCCACCAGGATTCAAGAAGAAGAGTGTCAATGATTTTATAGCCACATTTAATCCATGATAGCACTCTATTGTCATTTAATCTCTTTTTTTTTCTTTTTATGGCTGCACTTGCAGCATAAGGAAATTCGCAGGCTAGGGGTCAAATCAGAGCTGCAGCTAGAGCCTACACCACAGCCATGGCAACAGTAGATCTGAGCCATATCTGCAACACACACCAAAGCTTGTGGCAATACTGGATCCTTAACACTGAGCAAGGCCAGGGGTAAAACCCACATCCTTACTGAGACTATGTTGGGTTCTTAATGTGCTGAGCCACAATGGGAACTCCATAATTTATCCTCTCAACCTCTCAACTCTATGTTTTTCATAGCAGTTTACAAAAAAGCAACCAGGAGGGATTTGTTTTGGATAAGTTAGCCCCTAATTCATATTCCTCCATTTTCATCCAGTGGTGTTTTCCATGGTTTATAGCTTACTATGTCAGTGATCCATACACTTACAGATAAAAATGACTGTAAGCCTAAAATGAGACATTGCACAGGGACACAGGTATGTATATTTAGAACAGTACACATATATGTTTGTCTATGTATAGAAAAAGAATTTGTTGCAACACTTGAAGCCCTCCAGCAACCAGGGGCCAATCCATCAGAAAATCCTCCAGGAAAAGATGTCAAAGGATGTGCAGTCAGGAACTTTCCCAGTGCAGGAGACTGTTGATCCTATATACATCGTGATGTGTCAGCCAGAATGCATATACCTCCTTGGCTCCATAGCAGAATAGTTTTGAAGTATAAAAATGTCGAGGCCAAGCATTCTAGGCTAATTGACATGCCCCCAAGAACTGGATGGTCTTCCTGACAGACCCAATTTTTTTTCAGCTCAGGTACCTCCCTCCCAGTAAAATGACTCAACCATAGAAAAGAATGAAATAATGGCATTTGCAGCAATATGGATGGAACTAGAGATTATCATACTAGGTAAAATACATCAGGAAGAGAAAGAAAATACCATATATTATTTACAAGTGGCATCTAAAATATGACACAATTTTACTTATCTATGAAACAGAAACAGACGCACAGACATAGAGAACAAACTGTGGTTGCCAAGGAGGTGGAGGGTAGAGAGGGACGGATTGAGAGTTGGGATTAGCAGGTGCAAACTATTATGTATAGGATGGATAATCAACAAAATCTTATTCTATAGTATAAAAACCTTATTCAGTATCCCCAGATAAACCATAATGGAAAAGAATATAAAAGTAACTTGTATGTATGTATAACTTAATCACTATACTATACATCAGGAATTGACATGACATTATAAATCAACTATACTTCCATTGAAAAATAAAATCAGTTTGAGTTATAGGTAGATAATTTGTATGTCATAGTACTTACAAAATTCTGCCCATTAGTGTTGAAGCCAAAGTATGACTATGATGTTGGAAAGACCTGGAAAAATGAGCATGGTTGAATCACCAACTCCAGAGTACCAGCTATGTCCACATGTGGCTAATAAGGATAGACATTTGCTCACATGTGGAGACTAGCCTTATAGGAATATGTCCACCACTGAAGGCATCACATGAGTCAACCAGGCCCGGGCTGTTACTTCCATCATGGATGTAAATATTGCAGGATAGGACTGAAAACTGGCTACAGTGTCAGGACCTGCATCATTGCTCAGAAGCCCCTACCAGTGACCAGGTTCTCTATTTTAACTTAGATGGCTGTGGTAGGCAGAATGGTGCCCAAAGTTCCCACCTCAACATTTATAAATGAGGAAACATCAGCCTTTCCCCAGACCTAACCAAGATCGAGGATCTATGGTCCAAACCTTTTTCTTGCAAATACATGAGTTTGGTCAACATTAGTCTTCATGGTTAAGGCATGGATCAGTTGGGAATGGAGTCCAACTGATGAGGCTGAAGCTTTATGACATGTCAGACCCTGTGGCCTGACCACTGCTTCAAAACCTCAGTGTTTTCCTTCCATTTAGTGTTTTTTGGGGAGTTTATATTTCAATAAAGTTAATTATATGCTATACAGTCCTGTCTGAAATGAACCATTCAGGATTAAAAATAAATGGATTTTACTACTGAATTTATAAAACATTTAGCTTTGTAAGAAAATTTTTTATCATTTTCATTAGTTATTAACGTAGCTTTCAAGGATAATAAAGCTGTTTTGAGATTTCAAATGTGAGAAATGTATGGCAAGGGTATAAAAAGTACATCAGTCAAGGTGCAACTTAAATGTTAATATAAACATACTCTATAATCCAGATCTATTTAACATGAACATTAGTGCCCTTTTTGTTGTTAATTTCACCTGTACAGTACAGCCTGAATGTTGGACAGTGGTTCTCAACTGTGGGTGATACTGTTCTCCAGGTAACACTTGGCATCCATTGTCACTGCCATGTAGGGAGGGGTGCCAGTGGTATTTGGGGATAGAATGCAGTGATGCTGCAGTCCTACAGTGCAATAGATGGCCCCCAACAAAGATTTCTCCAGCCAAAACATGGGCACTTCCAGTTTTTCTCCAGCCCAAGCATAGCATCTATCACAGAGTATGACCTATATGAGCCAAGCTGTGTTTTACAGATTTCTGGTCTGTCCTCAGGAATTCTGAATACAGATTTGCTAATCTACAAAGGCTGTTTCAATGACAACGTAATGAATGTGTACCAAAAGCAATGTTTCTAGAATGATTAAACCACAGAATTAACTTACAATGACAGAAATCAGGATATATACAATTTAATGCCTTTGAATATGTTCAACTATATTATCTTCTAATATAGAAAGTTAATTTGACCTGTGTTGACGTGGAAAAGAAAATATATTCCATTGTTCATTTTTCTGGATTATGAAAAAATTTAAAGATATGCCAAGTACCAGGAAAATAGTAAAAGGCACTACAAGTCTTCTAAAAATGTTTATAATATATCAAAAATGAAGAGTCTCACTTATCCAAATTTGTCATGACCATTTGTTTATTTAGATAGGTTAAATTAAGTTTATTCTTTTTTAATAATCATTTCTCAGATTTTTTTTTTCAAATAGCAGTGCACATATATGGGGAGTAGAATAAAAAATGAAGAATTCTCTTCCATACCAATTCTGGTTGTAAAATGTCAGTATTTCCAATGAGAGTACAATGGGGAAACACATTTTAAAAATTCATTTTAAGCTTACCAAGTAGAGGAATTCTTCAGTACTTTACAGTCATTCATCTCCACGTTTACATTCTTTGTATTTTCTTGTGGTCAATAAACTGATTCAAATGACTTAACTTATCCCACCATTGAAAGAGAAAAGTCTCTGCAATTATTTGAAGCCAAAATGACTTAACTTATCCCACCATTGAAAGAGAAAAGTCTCTGCAATTATTTGAAGCCACAGGGTTATCTTAATTTCACCAGTGGCTGGCTGCCTTTTTCAGAAGTTCCTTTAGTTCTTCCTTTCATACATAATGATAGCTTTTAGTTTCAATGGGCTCTGGATTCAAGGTTACATTCTTCCCTCACCAATTTCATGTTCTCCCCAGATAGCATCAGATTGATCCTTAAAGTGCATTTGTGTCAGATAATTACTTTCTTCTGGAAGAACTTCCACAGGAATCCCCAGTTCAGGCCTCTGTGCTGCTCTTCTAACTTCACTTGTGTCGTTTTTTTCATGCTCTTTTGGGATACTTAATGGATGACTAAAACAAGTATCAGTGAAACAGTATGGAAAAATAATTTTAGAATCTGATTGCTATTGCAGCATAAGTTCATTTTCAATGTTGAGTAATAGGAAGACACTAAAACCCGATGCAGTTATCCTTTCTCAATGTTCTCCTTCAGGTGACAGTTCTTGATCTCCACCCTGATCCTGCAATCTTTCTTGTTCATGAGGATGCACATCTCCATCAGCAGCTGCACCTGCTTTGCATCCAGGTGGTCTGTGTTTATCTCAGGCATTGTGGGCAAACTTGCACATGGTCCTGGAGACCTGGATCCAGAAACTGCAGGAGAAGGCTGCTGCCATGTTTCCCCCATGGTCAGAGCGCCCTGCCCCTTCTGGCCCACAGGACAGCCTCCTCAATGCAAAGCTCAGGCCCTAGGGTTTCTTCCTCAAACAGGTAAGATGAAGAACTCCCTGACCAACAGGCAGTGGGCCCGCCCCCTCAGCGTGCCAAATGCCCAATGCTAAGCCCAGGACACACATCTGCCCCCAGACCTTGGCCTCTGAACCTCAGCCACCGGCTGTCCCATAATTGTCACGACTACTATCTCTTTCTACCTAAAACTGTAAAGATATAAAAAATAAAGAATACAAATATAAAAAAATAAAATAATGTATTGTGTAAAATATAAAGAATAATATGAAATATCATGTTAAGTTTTTTAACTAATAGTTAACACGTTTTTTTAAGTGCTGCACCAGCAGCATATAGAAGTTCCCAGGTTAGGGGTCCAATTGGTGTGGCAGCTGCCACCCTACACCGCAGCCACAGCAAAATGATCCAAGCTATGTCAGTAACCAACACCACAGCTCTGGCAATGCTGGATTCTTACTTAACCTGAGCAAGGCCAGGGTTCAAACCTGCATCTTTGTGTATACCAGTAAGATTCATAACCTGCTAAGACACAAGGGGAAGCCCTGGTAACTAACTGTTTTTTTTTTTTTTAAGTGCAGCCTATAAGACATTCTATTAGTCACTGCTAAACATAGAAAGATCTTCACCTATGGGAATTTGATAAAAGACTTGTACAATGAGGTAGAATGTGGGGACCTGTATCTAGAAAATTGTGTTAAAGAATATCTTTTTCTAGATGGTAGAGTTTACTAAGCATAGGTCTAGAGGGTAAAAAAAGGCAAGGTGTATTCTAAGAATGACATACTAGTAATTCCTCTTAAAGTTTTCAATTTCCAATCAGGCTTGAGTAGTAAATCATTCTTTCCATAATTAAACTTGGCACTGATGAAAATTACAAAAGTTTTGTTCTCTATTAAAACATTTTTAGCATTTAATATCCATTATTTTTAGTATAATTGCTATATATAAAATGAAATCAAAGAGAACATAATGGTGGGCTTGTCTGAACACAATATCACATTGCTCTATTTTTCAGAGAGACACATATGCAAATTATAGAGTGTCTATCTTCTATTTTATAGATTAATTTTCCTGGTTCTTTTTCCTGAATCAAGTTTAAAGCTCATAAGACAGTCTGTTCTTCAAGTGTGGATGGGGAAACAGGTTTCCTGAGGCCTAACAGATGTGTAGGTTTTCTTTCCTCTGTGATGTAGTGACTCAGAGTGTAGATGCTGGAGTCAGATAACCCAACCGAGTAGCAGTTCTGCTACTGACTAGATAATCTCTTCAGTGTACCTATGAAATGGGAACCAATGATACTATTATTTATTTCATAGAATATCTGTGAACATTAAATGAAATATTAGTCATAAAAGGTAACCTACTATATAATTTCATTTATATGAAATATCCAGAATGGAGAAATCCATGGAAATAGATGGGGGATTGGTGATTACCAGGGAACAGGGAGAGAAAGGGATGGAGAAAACGTGTTTAATGGGTATGAAGTTTTATTTTTGGGTGATGAGAGTGTTTTGCAACCAGAGAGAGGTAGTGATTGAACAACATTGTGAATGAGTGGAATGTCACTGAATCATTCACTTTAAAATAATTTATTTTATGTAACATGAACTTCACCTCCATAAAAAACCTAGTTCTAAGTAGAAAATACATATATACATATACATATTTCATATCTATATATGAAGTTTGTAATGTCATTCCAGGTTGCTGTTGTCTTAAATACATGTGGAGACTCCTTTCTTCTTTCCTTCCTTCCTTCCTTCCTTCCCCCCTTTCTTCTTTTTGTTTCTTTCTGTCTCTCTGTTTCTTGTTCTTATTTAGTATTAGATTTCATGGGGGCACAACTATAAATTTTTAAATCCAGTATCACTAGAGTTTTGTGAATGATAGTTGGGAATCTGGATATAAATTTTATACTGATAAGCCAAAAGGAAGGCACACAAGTTAATTAATTCTCTCTCATCTCTCTCTCTCTGTGTTTGTGGGTCTGTATAATCACTCAAAAACTTTAAAGTGAATGATTACTAGAGTTTTGGTAGTATGATGTCATGCATTAATTTATATCAATTTCATAATAATGTGGTCAATAAAGCATGTATAAATGTTACCATTCTATAGGAATGGAAACATCAGCTGTTTTAGAACATTCAAACACTGTCTGAGTAGTGTCCATGTCATTGGAACACATTTCTTTAGTTCCTGACAACTGCATGTGTTCTCTGTGTTGTGCCTTCCTTCATCCCAAGATATTTTAGAGAACACATGTTTTCAAAATGTTATTCACAAAAGAAAGTATACTTTATCTATCGCAGTGAGAGCAGGTACAGCTGCTGAGAGGACCTGTAGTTCTGATTACTTTCAGTCTCAAGAGAACAGAAAAGATGTTCCTGATCCAACCTGTGGACATCTGTGATTCACATCTGTGTAAGAACTACTGCTTTATCCTCAAAAGAAAAAAATCAAAAATAATAAAATCTCTACTCTCAATAAGTCTTTAAGAATTGTGGAAAACCTTGTCTTCTCTGAATGTTCTGATTATTCTGTATTTTGCTTAATTGTGAGTGTTGAGGAAGTAGTGACAGAGGGTTCTTTAAAATTTTTGACATTTCCTGCTGTTTCCATACTAAGAGCATCTATTACTGTCTGTATGATTTGTCTTATTCCCAGACAGAAAACAATTTCCTAACCTGTGTTTATCTTTCAAATGCCTTTTTCTCCTTTTGTGGAAAGAAGACATTGTTAATAATACTATGTTCAGTACTTTCCTGTGTGTGTATGTTTGTGGCATTACATATTTGGTTTATATCGTCACTTAACACCCTGTGCATGTGTATGGAAAATTGGAGCTATTTTATGGAAAGTGGAATATCTCAGAATTGCAATCTATTTGTCTATAATACAAGGAAAATCATTTCTTCCTTAATTAGCCTATAAGTGCGGTTTCTTATATGTGGAATCTTTACAAAAGGATACAAATGAACCTATTTGCAAAACAGAAACAGACTCACAGACTTTGAAAAACTTCTGGTTATCAAAGGGAGCAGGTTGAGGGGGGGATGGACTGGGTGTGTTTGGATTGGCATATGCACACTTGTATATGGAATGATTGGCCAGTGGGGACCTGCTGTATGTCACAGAGAATTCAACTCAATATTCTGTGATAATGTGGGGAAAGAATCTAAAGAGAATGGACGTGGGTACCTGTATAATGAATCACTTTTTGCTACTGTTGCAGAAACCAGAGCAGCGGAAAGAGGCAAGCTGCACTTGGAGATGCAGAATAAATAGCCAGGCTTTTTCAGCACAGGATGCTGGCTGAGAAAAGTGGCCTCTAGAGTGTGAGCCCCAGGTCTTTGTTTTGGGTAGCTTTTATACCATACAGACTTTACAGACTTCCAGGTCTTGTTTTTCCTGCCCAAGCAGTCTGGCCCTCCCCCTTTCCTGAGCAGACAGTGTTCCTAAGAAGCTGAGTAAACAGGGTTACAAAAGTGAAACTGACAAGGAATGCTGGGTAAGCAGCTCTGCTATCAAGGACATAAGGTACATAGTTGCTACAAGATTACAAGAAGGGTGGTATGTGGACAGCAGAGGCAGCTGACAGGCACTTAGCTGCTGCTTCAGCCAGGAGGTTGTTTCTTTAGTTACAACTTCATTCCCACAGAAATTATCACACCATTGTAAATCAACTATACTTCAATAAAAGAATCTTTCTTTCTCTCTCTCTTTCTCTTTCTTTCTTTCTTTCTTTCTTTCTTTCTTTCTTTCTTTCTTTCTTTCTTTCTTTCTTTCTTTCTTTCTTTCTTTCTTTCTTTCTTTCTTCCCTCCTTCCTTCCTTCCCTTTCCTTTCCTTTCTTTTTCTTTTTCTTTCTTTCCTTCCTTCCTTCCTTCCTTCCTTCCTTCCTTCCTTCCTTCCTTCCTTCCTTCCTTCTCTTTCCTTCCCTTCTTTCTTCCTTTCCTTTCTTAGTTTCCTTACTTTTCCTTTCTCTTTCTTTTTTTTTTGTCTTTTTAGGCCACACCTGCAGCATATGGAACTTCCCAGCCTAGGGCTCAAATCAGAACTGTAGCTGCCGGCCTACCCAATAGCCACAGCAATGCCAGATCTGAACTGTGTGTTTGACCTACACCACAGCTCACTGAAATGCTGCATCCTTAACCCACTGAGTGAAGCCAGGGATTGAACTCACATCCTCATGGATACTAGTCAGGTTTGTTACTGCTGAGCCACAACTGGAACTCCCTTCATGCATTTATCTTGTTTCTACTTTCTTCACGCCCATCCTTTAAACTGGATCCCAGAATGACTCACAAGAAGTTGAAGATCTCCAATGATGGATTGCAGATGGAGAAAGATGAAAGCTCTCTGAAGAACAGCCATACCTCAGAGAGGTTTAGTGGCACAGGGTGCTATGGGGCAGCAGGAAATATATTCATTGGCAGTGGCTGCCACTATGGGGAGGTGGTCATGGGTTCCTCCACATGGTAAGTATACCCCACTTCTTTTCTCGCCCCTGTTGTCAGTGTCTTGGTTGGGCAATTCAGTTCTATAGCACAAACATAATACCAGTAAGTCAGGGTTAAAAGGTATGTATGTGATGGAAACCACTTCTAGAAAAATTTGACAGCTTTTAAAAGTAAAATCTTGGAAAATATACTGAGCTAGGACTTGAAAATTACAACACTCTAATTGCTAACTTTTTTAAAGCTCTAGTGTTGTCAGTATCATGGATCTAAATGTAAACTATTTAAGGAAGAAACATGTATTCTATTTCATATATATATGGTGTCTAGCACAACTCAGATCATTAATAAATGTTTATTCTTTTCTTTTGTTCACTGTCTCACAGGCATGCAGTTGGAATTGCCTACAAATCAGCTCCTAAGAATGAATGGATTGGCAAGAATGCCTCCTCATGGGTCTTTTCCTGATTCAATAATAACTTCATAGTGAACATAACAGTAAGCAAATGCTGGTGGATGTACACCCACAGTTGAAATGTCTGGGTATCCTTTGGATTATGATTCTTTCTATACTATTCTATGGTCAATATTTAAATAAAAGTAGTTTGGTTGCATTTAAATACAAATGATTATATGGTACTCACTGGCAATTATTCTGTTAAAATTGTAACTAATGTGATCACATTTCCAGGATTAAGCTATTCTATTTCTTTTTTTCCTCTAAATTGTTAACACAAATTATGTAAACTGGATTAAACACTTAGGAAAGTAAAAATATCCTTGCTGTTTCATTTGCTCAACTTATGCAACCAAGTAAGAATGATAATGGCAAACCTGATTCTGTGGGACTCCATGAGTAACTGCCAGAACTTTCTGATTGACAACAGCAAGGGTCATCTACCAAAAACTGCAACTTACAAGTTGTGTCGTAGGCTGGCTGCTCTGATTGGACCCCCTAGCCTGGTAACTTCCATATGCCACAGGTGTGGCCATAAATAAATGAAAGCAAAACCAAAGCAGAAAACCTCATGAAAGGAGTTTCTGTAGGGTGCAGTGGGTTAAGAATCCTACTGCAGTGGCTTGGGGCATGTCACTGCAGAGGTGCAGGTTCTCCCTGCCTGGCACAGTGGGTTAAATGGTTCTGCATTTTGGCAGCTGTGGCTTGAATTCAATCTCTGTACAAGGAACTTTTATATACCCCTAAATAAATAAATATATTTTAAGATAAAATAAAACCACCTGAAAGACTGCATCTCTGCACACTCACGTATTGGGGAGAGCACTTGTCAGGTGAAGTGAGGGAAAAGATAAGCCCTGGCCAGTGGAAGTGCTGCTCAGGTGCCTGATTTCAGGAGAGCACAGGGGGGCACACTTCCCTGACTCTTGAGTACTCTTCACAGGTGTTTGGGCACTGAGAGCTATGCCAGCACCTCAGTCAGCCTTCTGGTGTGGTAGCCTTCCTGCCTGCCAGGTGGGCACTGCTCCAGCAAGGAGGGCCTTCCCCCTGCCCAAAGACCCTGAAGGACTTTAAGAGGAACAGGCTCTTTTAGAGTAAAATCTGTTTCCAAACCCACGTTTGGAAGGGCTGGTTCATTTAGAGAGTGTTAGGCACCCAGAATGGCACTGAGAACATAGTAGGTGCTTAATAAATGTAAAGGAGTGACACTTAGAGTGTCACAGTGTACTGGGTGCAGGGTGGCAGGAGCAACACACAGGCCTGATGTGGCTGAGTGTTCACGAGAGGCAGCGCGGGACCCACTGGGGACAGGGTGTGAGGATGGCCACCTGCACCACACGGGAGCTCTGGAAGTTGACCTGGAAGAAACTCTTTGCAAGCACTAGTGCACCCTTGAAAAAATGTACTTTTATCCCCAGGCACTGGTATTCCCCTGACAAGCCCTGGTATCTGCAGTTTCCCCATAGCCAAAGGCAGATTTGAATCCAGGTGGGGCTTTTCCATGAGGGCACATGCTGCAGGAGGCTGGCTGTGCTCCTGGGCCTTGGGATTGAGGGCATCCAGGAGGCAGCTCTTTTGCAGCCATGCAGGACCTCCAAGCTCTCAGTTTCCTAAAGGCCCACATTTGTAGATGCTGCTTTTGTCAAGGAGGCTCTAAATAGAAAACTCGTCTTGAGCTTACAGCTCAGCCTGGCCTACTTCTGCCTCAGAACTGCTGGCTTGGTTGCTGGGTCTCTGCTGTAGGGGCTGGTTTTATAAACACAAGTCTTGGGAATATGAGTCACTCCCATCTGTTCTGTTGTTTGAGGACATGGTCATGCAGTCAGCCCTGGAGCACCAGGAGTTTGTGTGCTCAGGACTGCCTCCATGATGGGACACTGGGGCAACTGTTTGCCTGAAGACTTGGTTGAAGGAGGTCTAAGAGTTCCTGTTGTGGCTCAGAGGTTTACAAACCTGACCAGTATCCATGAGGATATGGGATTGATCCCTGGACTCACTCAGTGGGTTAAGGATCTGGCACTGCTGTGAGCTCTGATGTAGGTTGCAGATATGGCTCAGAGCTGGCATTGCTGTGGCTGAGGTATAGGCCGGCAGCTTCAGCTCCCATTTGACCCCTAACCTGGGAACTTCCATATGCGGCAGATATGCTCTAAAAGCAAATAAAGTAAAATTAATTGAGGCAGTCTAGAATGCAGGCTTACAATCCAACCACCTCTTTTATTCCTCAGGTCATCATAATTCTGTGTCCACCAGTGGGAAGTTAAAAATCAATGAAGATAATCCATGCTCCTGGGATGGAAAAATAAATATTGTAAAAATGGCCATTCTACCCAAAGCAATCTACAGATTCAATGCAATCCCTATCAAATTACCCATAACATGTTTCATTTCACAGAACTAGAACAAACAATCCAAAAATTTATATGGAACCACAAAAGCCCCAGAATTGCCAAAGCAATCCTGAGGAACAGAAGCCAAGCAGGAGGCATAACTCTCCCAGACTTCAGGCAACATTACAAAGCCAAAGTCATCAAGACAGTGTGGTAGTGGTACCAAAACAGACAGACCAATGGAACAGAATAGAGAACCCAGAAATAAACCCAGACGCCTATGGTCAATTAATCTTTGACAAGGGAAGCAAGAACATAAAATGGGAAGAAGACCATCTTTTCAGCAAGCATTGCTGGGAAACCTGGGCAGCTACATGCAAATCAATGAAACTAGAACATACCCTCACACCATGCATGAAAATAAACTCAAAATGGATTAAAGACTTAAATATAAGAGGAGATACCATCAAACTCTGGGAAGAGAACATAGGCAAAACATTGTCTGATACCAAACTTACAAATGTTTTCTCAGGTCAGAGTCTCCCAAAGCAACAGAAATAAAAGCAAAAATAAACCAATGGGAACTAATCAAATGGGCAAGCTTTTATACAGCAAGGGAAACCAAAAAGAAAACAGACAATTTACAGAATGGGAGAAAAATAGTTTCAAATGATACAACTGACAAGAGCTTAATCCCTAGAATATACAAGTAACTTATAAAATTCAACAGCAAAAAAGCCAACAGCTCAATTTAAAAATGGGCAAAATATCTGAATAGACATTTTCCAAGGAAGATGTACAAATGGCCAACAAGCACAGGAAAAAATGCACATAACTGATTATTATAGAAATGCAAATCAAAGCTACTATAAGGAGTTCCCGTCGTGGCGCAGTGGTTAACGAATCCAACTAGGAACCATGAGGTTGCGGGTTCAGTCCCTGCCCTTGCTCAGTGGGTTAACGGTCCGGCGTTGCCGTGAGCTGTGGTGTAGGTTGCAGACACGGCTTGGATCCCGCGTTGCTGTGGCTCTGGCGTATGCTGGTGGCTATAGCTCCGACTGGACCCCTAGCCTGGGAACCTCCATATGCTGCGGGAGCGTCCCAAGAAATAGCAAAAAAAAAAAGACAAAAAAAAAAAAAAAAAGCTACTATAAGATACTACCTCACACCAGTCAGAATGGTCATCATTAAGAAGTCCACAAATACCAAATGCTGGAGGGGGTGTGGAGAAAAGGGAACCCTCCTGCACTGTTGGTGGGAATGTAAGCTTGAACAACCACTATGGAGAACAGGATGGATGTACCTTAGAAATCTATACATAGAACTACCATATGACCCAGCAATCCCACTCTTGGGCATACATCCAGACGAAACTTTCCTTGAAAAAGACACATGCACCTGCCCTGAGATTGTCTAGTCAGCCATGTCCTCTTCAAATGGGGAGTTTGATTCTTCTCTCCCAGTTTGTCTGTTTTTCTTGCTTTTGGAAGCAGCTGGGTTTCTTGGGGCTGCTGTGCAGGGGGAGCAGACTTGCTGGGTCATGCCCACTCCAGGGAAAGGCTGGGGCCAGAGTTGGGACCTGCCAAACTTCCATCCAAAGGGAACACAGATGTGGCATCGTGTCACCTGCAACACAGGGCTGGTCCTTTTCTGCAGTGATCGTGGTGTGGCTGACTCCCCAGATGGGAAGAGATGGTGCCACTGTATGGGCACTACAGGACCAGATTACACAGCCGTGGCAGCCAGCAAGTGAGCGGCCTGGACTCAGTCCAGGAGCTGGTGGAGTTCAAGCTAGAGAGAGATACAGAGACAGAGAGACAGATGGACAGAGAGAGGCATGAACAGAAGATGTGGTGGCAGAGGAGGTCCTCTTTTGTGACTCTGTCCCTTTGCAGTGTGACCTGGGGTGGGACTTATACTGACCAGCTATAACAGAGCTCTGGACACAGATCGAGTTCCCACTACTCACCCATCCCAGCTGGGTCTCAGCACTCCTGAGGCATCAGGTTTAGGACGCCTCCTGGGGCCACAGCAGGTGTCATCCAGTACCTGGTAGGGGCAAGTAGTGCAGTTCCTTTGATTTTCATTGGCACTTTCAACTCTGTAGGGATCAGAAAATCCGAAGGGGATGATGATCACACATGGCAGTGAAGTGGATGTATCTTTGTAGCATCCCCTCAGGACTCTCCAGCCTGGGCCAGTCTGGGAACAGTCAGAAGAGTGGAGCTTTGGCCAGCCTCCCAGTGCTGGTCATTGGCAGGGCAGAACATGCAGAGGGATGGAGAGCCTAGTGCCTCTGCAGGGACCGGGTAGGGTGGAAGGGGGCCAGGCACTCTGGTTGCCTGGCCCCACAGGCTTCGGGGACCTGCTTGTCACTGAAAAATCACGTGTCCTGAAGAGGCCCCAAGACTCCCCTCACTCTCTCCAGAATTTCATGGCATCTGGTGGCCTGGTGGGCATCACTTGGTGCACATCCATCTGGCCAAGACCGCAAATGGATTTCTGCCAACAACAAGGCTCCCACTGCATTCAGCGAGCTCAGTGAAAACTAGCAGCGAGGCCACATCCACTGGACCCCTGGGCAAAACACTCGAGCTTCAGGTGAGCAGGTGGTTCCCTGCCTCCACTATGGCTCATGGGGAGTTTTCATCCACCACCAGGCCCCCAAGTTGTGTGCTCATCTGCATGATCATGGACTCCAGGCTTTTTGGAAGGACCAGCTCCTGGGCCCTCTTCAGAACTGTTCTCCTGCCACTGACTCAGCCTATTCTGCATCCAGCCCCATGAGTTGATGACCCACTCATGGACCTGCAGTGTCCCTTGTCACCTGGTTCAACCACACTGAATCCACTCTTCTCCTGAAATCCACTTGAGCTGCATCCCACATGCCTGTTGGTGTAGTCACTCTAAGTATTTCTAATTCCCATTGTGAATCCTGCTCAGACCTGTGATCCACTGAGAAATGCATCTTTGCTTCCAAATCTGTGGGTTTTTAAACCATCAACAAGGAAGTATCGAGGGCACCACAGAGAAGTCACTGTGTTCTGGGTCTGAAATACCCAAGAGGGCCACTCCCCACTAAACTTGTATATTTTTGGCTATGCATGTGTTTTGTTTTGTATGTTTGTGTTTTTTGTCTTTTTAAGGCCACACCTGCATCATATTGAAGTTCCCAGGCTAAGAGTACAATTGGAGCTACAGCTGCCAGCTTATGGCACAGCCACGTCAATGCCAGATCTGAACCACATCTGCAACATATGCCATAGCTTGTGACAATGCAGGAATCTTTTTTTTTTTAATTTTATTTTCCCACTGTACAGCAAGGGGGTCAGGTTATCCTTACATGTATACATTACAATTACAGTTTTTACCCCACCATTTCTTCTGTTGCAACATGAGTATCTAGACAAAGTTCTCAATGCTATTCAGCGGGATCTCCTTGTAAATCTATTCTAGGTTGTGACTGATAAGCCCAAGCTCCCGATCCCTCCCACTCCCTCCCCCTCCCATCAGGCAACCACAAGTCTCTTCTCCAAGTCCATGATTTTCTTTTCTGAGATGTTCATTTGTGCTGGATATTAGATTCCAGTTATAAGTGATATCATATGGTATTTGTCCTTGTCTTTCTGGCTCATTTCACTCAGTATGAGATTCTCTAGTTCCATCCATGTTGCCGCAAATGGCATGATGTCATCCTTTTTTATGGCTGAGTAGTATTCCATCGTGTATATATACCACCTCTTCCGAATCCAATCCTCTGTCGATGGACATTTGGATTGTTTCCATGTCCTGGCTATTGTGAATAGTGCTGCAATGAACATGCGGGTGCATGTGTCTCTTTTAAGTAGAGCTTTGTCCGGATAGATGCCCAAGAGTGGGATTGCAGGGTCATATGGAAGGTCTATGTATAGATTTCTAAGGTATCTCCAAACTGTTCTCCATAGTGGCTGTACCAGTTTCCATTCCCACCAACAGTGCAGGAGGGTTCCCTTTTCTCCACAGCCCCTCCAGCACTTGTTATTTGTGGATTTATTAATGATGGCCATTCTGACTGGTGTGAGGTGGTATCTCATGGTAGTTTTGACTTGCATTTCTCTTATAATCAGCGATGTTGAGCATTTTTTCATGTGTTTGTTGGCCATCTGTATATCGTCTTTGGAGAAATGTCTATTCAGGTCTTTTGCCCATTTTTCCATTGGGTTGTTGGTTTTTTTGCTGTTGAGTTTTTAAGTTGCTTATATATTCTAGAGATTAAGCTCTTGTCGGTTGCATCATTTGAAACTATTTTCTCCCATTCTGAAAGTTGTCTTTGTGTTTTCTTTTGGGTTTCCTTTGCTGTGCAAAAGCTTTTCAGTTTGATGAGGTCCCATGGGTTTATTTTTGCTCTAATTTCTATTGCTTTGGGAGACTGACCTGAGAAAATATTCATGATGTTGCTGTTAGAGAGTGTTTTGCCTATGTTTTCTTCTAGGAGTTTGATGGTGTCCTGTCTTATATTTAAGTCTTTCAGCCATTTGGAGTTTATTTTTGTGCATGGTGTGAGGGATTGGTCTAGTCTAATTGCTTTGCATGCAGCTGTCCAGGTTTCCCAGCAATGCTTGCTGAATAGACTTTCCTTTTCCCATTTTATGTTCTTGCCTCCCTTGTCAAAGATTAATTGACCATAGGTGTCAGGGTTAATTTCCGGATTCTCTATTCTGTTCCATTGGTCTGTCTGTCTGTTTTGATCCCAGTACCACACTGTTTTGATGACTGTGGCTTTGTACTATTTCTTGAAGTCTGGGAGAGTTATGCCTCCTGCTTGGTTTTTGTTTCTCAGGATTGCTTTGGTGATTCTGGGTCTTTTGTGGTTCCATATAAATGTTTGGATTGTTTGTTCTAGTTCTGTGAAAAATGTTATGGGTAATTTGATAGGGATTGCATTGAATCTGTAGATTGCTTTGGGTAGGATGGCCATTTTCACAATATTGATTTTTCCAATCCAGGAACATGGAATATCTTTTCATTTCTTTACATCTTCTTTGATTTCTTTGATTAAGGTTTTATAGTTCTCGGCATATAGGTCCTTTACCTCTTCGGTCAGGTGTATTCCGAGGTATTTGATTTTGTGTGGTACAATTTTAAAAGGTATCGTATTTTTGTATTCCTTTTCTAATGTTTCATTGCTGGTATACAAAAATGCAACTGACTTCTGAATGTTAATCTTATATCCTGCCACTTTGCTGAATTTATTAATCAGTTCAAGGAGTTTTGGGGTTGAGTCCTTAGGGTTTTCTAGGTATAGAATCATGTCATCTGCATACAGTGACAGTTTGATCTCTTCTCTTCCTATATGGATGCCTTTGATTTCTTTTGTTTGTCTAATTGCTGTGGCTAAGGCTTCCAAAACGATGTTGAAGAGCAGTGGTGAGAGTGGGCATCCCTGTCTTGTTCCAGATTTGAGTGAGAAGGCTTTCAGTTTTTCCCCATTGAGGATTATATTTTCTGTGGGTTTTTCATAAATGGCTTTGATTATATTCAGGAATGTTCCCTCTATACCCACTTTGGCAAGGGTCTTAATCATGAATGGATGTTGAACTTTGTCAGATGCTTTTTCTGCATCTATTGAGATGATCATATGATTTTTGACTATTTTTTTGTTAATGTGGTGTATGATGTTGATTGATTTGCGTATGTTGAACCATCCTTGTGAACCTGGGATGAACCCTACCTGGTCATGGTGTATAATTTTTTTGATATGTTGTTGGATTCGGTTGGCTAAGATTTTGTTGAGAATTTTTGCATCTATATTCATCAATGATATTGGGCGATAGTTTTCTTTTTGGTGGTATCTCTGTCTGGTTTTGGAATGAGGGTGATGGTGGCCTCATAGAATGTCTTTGGGAGTATTCCTTCTTCTTCAACCTTTTGAAAGAGTTTAAGGAGGATGGGCACCAATTCCTCTTTATATGTTTGATAGAATTCAGCTGTGAAGCCATCTGGTCCTGGACTTTTATTTGTAGGGAGTGATTTTATGACCTCTTCAATTTCATTTCTAGTGATCGGTCTGTTCAGTTGGTCTGTTTCTGCTTGATTCAGTTTTGGCAGGCTGTAAGATTCTAGAAAATTGTCCATTTCTTCCAGATTGTCAAACTTATTGCCATATAGTTGTTCATAGTATTCTCTTATGGTTTTTTGTATTTCTGCTGTATCCGTTGTGATTTCTCCTTTTTCATTTATAATTTTGGTTATTTGGGTTCTTTCTCTCCTCTTTTTAGTGAGTCTGGCCAGGGGTTTATCAATTTTGTTCACCTTTTCAAAGAACCAGCTCTTGGTTTTATTAATTTTCTCTATTGTTTTTTGAGTCTCTATTTTATTGATTTCTTCTTTGATCTTTATAATTTCCTTCCTTCTGCTGACTTTAGGACTTTTTTGTTCTTCTTTTTCTAATTCATTTAGGTGGAGGGTTAAGTTGTCAATTTGGGATCTTTCTTCTTTTTTGAGAAAGGCCTGTATTGCTATAAATTTCCCTCTGAGCACTGTTTTCGCAGCATCCCAGAGATTTTGAGAGGTTGTGTCTTCATTATCATTTGTTTCAAGGTAGTTTTTAATTTCCTTCTTGATTTCCTCATTGACCCATTGGTTTTTTAGTAGCATGTTGTTTAGTCTCCATGGAGTAGGTTTTTTCTCTTTGCTTTTCCCATGGTTGATTTCTAATTTCATGGCATTGTGGTCAGAGAAGATACTTGAGATAATTTCTATGCTCCTAAATTTATTGAGATTCGCTTTATGTCCCAATATGTGGTCGATTCTTGAGAATGTTCCATGAGCATTTGAGAAGAATGTGTATTCTGATTTTTTTGGATGTAGTGTCCTGAAGATATCAATGAAGTCTAACTTTTCTATTGTTTCCTTTAGGATCTCTGTTGCCTTATTGGTTTTCTGTCTAGAGGATCTGTCCATTGATGTGAGGAGGGTATTTAGGTCTCCTACTATGATTGTATTCTCATCAATATCTCCCTTTATGTCTGTTAATATTTGTTGTATGTATCTGGGTGCTCCTATGTTTGGGGCATATATGTTGATGATAGTAACATCCTCTCCTTGGATGGATCCCTTAATCGTTAAATAGTGTCCTTCTTTGTCTTTCTTTATGTCTTTTGTTTTAAAGTCTATTTTGTCTGATATGAGTGTTGCGACTCCTGCTTTTCTGTCATGTCTATTGGCGTGAAATATTTTCCCCCACGCTTTCACTTTCAATCTATATGTATCTTTTGTCCTAAGGTGAGTTTCTTGTAGGCAGCATATTGAAGGTTTTTGCCTTTTTATCCACTCAGCCATTCTGTGTCTTTTGATTGGGGCATTCAGTCCATTGACATTTAAGGTGATAATTGATAGATGATTATTTATTGCCATTTGATCCTCGTGTTCCAGTTGATTCTATGGTTCTCCATTCTTCTTTTTTTTTTTTTCCTTTTTTTTTTTGGTTGGATGGTCTCCTGTTATTATCTGCTTGAGTGTATTTTTTTTTTCATTTTTTGCAAATGCAATATTTGGTTTTGGCTTGTGGTTGCCCTGTTTTTTAAGTATGCTAACCCCTTCCCATAATTGTGTGTTTTAGCCTGATGGTCCTGTAAGTTCAAACACTTCATTATTATATTAAAATTAAGAAGAGAGACATACATACAAACAAAAAGGATTATTTACCTCCTAACATCCCTTGACCACATTTTATGGTTTTGATGACTCTTTTAGTTTTTTCTTTTTAATTTTATTTTGTTTGAAGCATGTTCATGATTAAATCTGTATGCTGGCTTATTTGAGTGACTGCTCTCTGATTGCGGTTTCCTCAGTCCTAGTTCTTCTTCTTCTTCTTCTTTTTTTTCTTTTCTTTTTTCTTCCCTTTCCTTCCTTTCTTTTTGGTTTAGAGAAGCCCTTTCAATATTTCCTTTAACCTGGGTTTTGTGTTGCTGTATTCTTTAAGTTTTTGTTTGTTGGGAAAAATTTTTATTTCCCCTTCTATTTTAAATGATATTCTTGCTGGATAGAGTATTCTAGGTTGCATATTTTTTCCTTTGAGCACTTTAAATATCTCTTGCCATTCCCTCCTGGCCTGTAGTGTTTCTGTAGAGAAATCAGCTGATATTCTTATGGGGGTTCCCTTGTAGGTAACATTCTGTTTTTCTTTTGCTGCCTTTAGGATCCTCTCTTTATCACCAATTTTTGCCATTTTTATTATGATGTGTCTTGGTGTGGGTCTGTTTGGGTTCAGTTTGTTTGGGGCCCTCTGTGCTTCTTGTATCTTGAATCCAGTATCCTTTAGATTTGGGAAGTTTCCAGCAATAATTTCTTCAAATATATTTTCCATTCCCTTATCTGTTTCTACTCCTTCTGGAATTCCTATTATGCGTAGATTGGCCCGCTTTATATTATCCCATAGGTCTCTTATATTGCTTTCCAGTTTTTTGATTCGGTTTTCTGTCTGTTGACCGGATTGAGTGATTTCCATTATTCTATCTTCCATATCACTGATTCGTTCTTCTGCATTATTCATTCTGGTTTTTACTGCCCCTAGTTCAGTTTGCATCTCTGCAAATGAATGTTCTAGTTTTTCTTGGCTCCTCCTTATATTTTCTAGCTCCTTTCTGAGGGTATCTGCATTACTGTTCATATCTTCTCTTAATTCCTTCAGTATTTTCACTATTTCTCTTTTGAATTCCAGGTCTGTCAGACTGCTGAGATCTGTTTCATTGTTGACTGTTTTAGGTGAGTTCTCCTGTTGGTTTCACTGGGGGTGGTTTCTCAGCTTCTTCATCTTGCTTGTTGTCTTCTTTCTCCTGAGGGAGTTGTACTGTCCGTTATCGGGTAGTGTTTGCCTTGTCACTGCCGTGGAATATTTCCTGAGGGCTGTCGTTGTTGGTCAATCTTTTTTGAGGCAGTGTGGCTTTTCTGGAGTGTTGATGGGACTAACAGTGTTTCTTTGAAGCAAAGGAGGACTTCCTGAGGGCAGACAGGACTGGGAGGTCCACCCCACGATGGTAGCAGATTTCACTTGGTTCTCAGCACCCCCTGGGGTCTTGGGCGGGTAGCAGGGCCCTTGGAGACTCAAGAGGCTCCTCCCCAGGGCAGCCGGATTCAGAAAGACCGTCTGAGATCTTTTCCCGATTCGGCCAGGCTTGCTGCAGCTTTTCTGGGCTGCAGGGGGTCCTGCCTGGAGCTGGCAGTCCTATGCAGCTGGTCCACTAGGTCTCAGCACCCCTTGGGGTCTTGGGCGGGTAGCAGGGCCCTTGGAGACTCAAGAGGCTCCTCCCCAGGGCAGCCCGATTCAGAAAAACCGTCTGAGATCTTTTCCAGATTCGGCCAGGCTTGTTGCAGCTTTTCTGGGCTGCAGGGGGTCCTGCCTGGAGCTGGCAGTCCTATGCAGCTGGTCCACTAGGTCTTAGCACCCCCTGGGGTCTTGGGCGGGTAGCAAGGCCCTTGGAGACCCAAGAGGCTCTTCCCCGGGGGAGCCCGTCTCAGAAAAACCGTCGGAGAATTAGGTCGATCTATTCACGGCCTGGCTAGGCTTGTTCTAGCTTTTCTGGGCTGCAGGCCTTTTCTAGGGGGCTGGTGGTGTTTGGTGCTGCTCTGTGGAAGTGTAGCCCCTCCAAAGGGCAAGCAGGCCTGCGCAGGGAGACCCCCTGCGGTGGTAGGCTTCAGGCAATTGTTGAGGCCAGCCCTCCTGGATGGCAGGCAGCCCCAGGTTCGGCGAGAGCGTAGGGGGTGGCGGGGGTGGGGGGAGGGAATGCACTGGGAAGCACAGCTTTCTGCTAGCTAGCGGGCCTGTAAGCTTGCTGTGGCGTGGGGGGTATTCTATGGGAACCCACCCCATCTTCTCTCCGCTCCCCAGCACGGGCGCAGACCAGGCTCTTCTCCCAGGTTCCCTCTGAGGCGGCTTTCCACTTCCCCGCCCCTAGAGTATTGCTCCCTTCCTCTGCAACAGCTTTGTTTTCTAGTCTCCCAGGCAGTCTCTGCCCCGTCAAATGGTTTAGAGACCTCCCAAGCAGTTTCCGCTCTTCCCCGCCCCCCTAGCCCAGGGACTAATCTCTGGAGCCGAGTTCTCGGTGCCCAGCCCCCACCCAGGCGTCCCCCGGCCCCCTCTCGGGGACCAACCTTCAGAGGCGAGGTCTCGGTGCCCAGCCCCCACCCAGGTGACCCCCGGCCCTTTCCCGGGGACTAACCTCTGGAGCCGAGGATTCGGTGCCCAGCCCCCACCCAGGCGTCTCAATTTTTGGTGACTGTGCCCGTAGTTCAGATGGTCCGTTGGGTTCTTGATCCGTTTTTCCGTACTCCGACTTACTGCTACACTCTTCTCTGCATCTGGGGATTCCTCCGGTTCATTTGATCTTTCGCCCGGTAGGAGACTTTCCAGGGTGCGGGATCCCTTTCTCCTCCGCAGTTCCCTTTCGGGAGCGCCCCGTCCCGCTCCGATTCACCTTCTCTCACTCTCCTCTTTTCTCCCGTTCTGCCCAATAATGTCACGAACTTCTTGCTGTTATTGGAGTTTAGGTTCCTCTGCCAGCGATTGGTTGCTGTTCTGTGCGAGTCATTTCTTCTGTAGATGTGCTTTTTTTGTTGTGTTTGTGGGAGAGGGCGAGTGTGTCCCCCTACTCCTCTGCCATCTTGTCCTCTCCCTCCGCAATGCAGGAATCTTAACCCACTGAGCAGGGTCAGGGATCAAACCTGCTTCCTCATGGATATTATTCAGGGTCTTAACCTGCTGAGCTACAATGGGAAATACCTACACATGTGTTTCTGAAATGTGTTAGGTTTTGCTTTTGTTTGGCCATGTCTGCAGCATGCATAAATTTCTGGGCCAGGAGTCAAACCTATGCCACAGTAGCAACCCAAGCCCCTGCACTGACAACACAGAATCCTGAACCCCCCCCAAAAAAAATGCCAGCCTTACCTGCATTTAGATAGAACTTTTTTTTTTTTGTTGTTTAAAATCACTACTTTCAAAGAGTAAGTGAGGCTGTTTTACAATTATTGTAGTGACTGCCGTACTGGGCTTTATTTTTAATGTCTTACTTTACATCGTTTGCACCTCATTTTTCTTTTTTTTTTTTTCTGTGATATAATCATGAAATCTATCCTTTTGACTTGCATGCACAGGACAGTGTTGTTAACCAGGAGCATCTCTAGAACTGATGCTTTCTGCCACACGTGTTTAAACTGATTTCATTCTGGGGCCTGTGCTCTGTGTCCAGGAGCTGTGCAGGGCACAGAGAACTAGAACAGAGGGCACCCAGCCCATGTGAACTTAGAAACAGTGGAAATCAGTAGAATATTTTAAAGTGGTTCATGGGTGCTGAGTGAAGAGAAAACTGGAGCAGGGGAGTGGGAGCAGGGCTCCCTGAGACATTATCCCAAGGAAGGTGGCGATGGTGGGTGTGATTGGTAGGGTATCCAGGCCTTTGTGGCTGCTGCTCTGGGGGCAGGATACAAGTTAAAGGGCAAGAGCCCAAAGCAGGAGGACTGGCTGAGCAGGATCAACCCATGGCCATGGTCAACCTCAGTTCTCCTCTATTTCCTTGACAGTGGGGGACCCCATCTGACACCCTTAGGGGAAGAGGCAGTGAGTTGATGCTCCAGGATCCCCAGCCACTCAAGCCTTGGGAGCTGGGCAACCACTCCTGCTGACCCATGCGGGACTGAACTTCCCTCATGTGGTCACCATATCCAAGCCCCGGCAGCCAGGAGGGTAGGTGATGGGAAGGGCTGTGGATTCCTGGCCTGCTGGACAGTACTGGACCAGTGCTGGACCAGTGTCCATACCCCTCTGTACCCTCAGCACATACCTAGGTGAGGGAGGGAGAATGGGCAGCAGCCATGCCTGCTCCACCCCATGCTGTGGGTGAAAGTGATGAGTTTCTTGTGTGCAGGGTGGGTCAGCTGGGCCCAGAGGAGGAGCCAGATGCCCACCCACACAGCACATTTGCATGGTCACATGCAGAAAGCATACATGTGCCACTGTCAGAGGCAGGGCTAAAGGGGACACCTGTACCAGGTGACTTTGCTGTAATCCAGGCCACCAGCCCTATGGACTGGCCTGGGTCCACCAGTGGCCTTAATCACTTTTTTTTTTTAACTTATTTTTTTTTAGGGCCTCGGGTGTGGCATGAGGAAGTTCCCAGGCTACTGACTGAATCACAGCTGCAGCTCCAAGTCTATGTCACAGCCAGAGCCAAGCCTGAAACCCACACAAAAACTTCTAGGAATGCTGGATCCTTAACTCACTGAGCAGAATTAGGGATCAAATCCACATCCTCATGGATACAAGACAGATTCATTTCCAATGAGCCACAATGGGAACTCCCAGGTTGCTATACTTTAGGAGGCTCTTGGTGTCAGTGAAGCTACAGAGGCCCCCACAAACCCACCCCTCCCTGTAGAAAGGTGACTATGCAGCCTGCAGACCCCACCCCAGGCCCAGACAGGAAATTCTCAAGCCCACCACCATCAATGTCCACTGCCTCCATGAACCTGCTTCTCCCTAAGTGGATGACACAGATGACCCCAGGGAAAATGTCATACCAGCTCTTTTGAGGCCTGCTTGGGCAGCTTTAAAAGTTCACCTGCAGAGTAACTAAGCAACAATAGCTAGAAAAACTGGAAAAAAAATGTTCAAGAGGGGAGGCCCTGGCAGCTAAGAAGATAAACCTAATACAAGACTAACATACATAGGAAAAGTCTTGCTAAGTCAGACAAAATCCTAGAGGCTGCTTATAAAAAGGGACAGGTTCAAAACACACAGAAGTCAAGTATGTGCATGGGGGCCCCTCAATGAAGTAAAGGAAAATTTGAAACTGAAAAGACATTTGCACTTCTAAAGTCCTTATTTTTTTTTTTTTTTTTTTTTGTCTTTTGTCTTTTTGGTTGTTGTTGTTGTTATTGTTGCTATTTCTTGGGCCGCTCCCGCGGCATATGGAGGTTCCCAGGCTAGGGGTTGAATCGGAGCTGTAGCCACCGGCCTACGCCAGAGCCACAGCAAAGCGGGATCCGAGCCGCGTCTGCAACCTACACCACAGCTCACGGCAACGCCGGATCGTTAACCCACTGAGCAAGGGCAGGGACCGAACCCGCAACCTCATGGTTCCTAGTCGGATTCGTTAACCACTGCACCACGACGGGAACTCCTCTAAAGTCCTTATTGAGGAATTTCTACAGATAAACATATGGCAAACAGCTGGAAAATGATGTGACATATAAATCACAATACAAAGGGAGGAGAGAGAAAATATGCCTATTGACCTCACTACTAAGAAACATGCAGATGGAGCGCAAAAGCCCTGACAGCAGGCACTTAGCTCAACAGCTTTTAAGGTCAGAGCTGGGAGGAAAGGTCTGAGGGTCAGGAGGGCTGAGAGACTGAAGCTGGGGTCAGTGGAGCACCACAAATACCCTTATTTATAACCACAGGCAGAGGTGACTGACAGGACCTCCACATGGGGGAGCAGCAAGGGCCTGGGGCTCCCCCTGGGCTCCTGGGTGTTTGCCAAATGGAAAGACCTGAGAGCTCCAAAATAAGGACCTTTAATAAAATCATGATAGATCCATAATACACATGTTACACAGCCACTGATACTGGCCCCAAGTTAATGATGGTCCCTAGCGTTGGTATAAGTGCAAAAGCTCTGCAGTGTCCTGGGGGCAGGAACAGAGCACGACTGTGATACACACCCTTCCAAGGGGTGCTGGACACCTGGGGAGGTGGGCCAAGGGACAGTGGGACAAGGCCAGGCCTCCGGGGGAGATCAGTTTGGTCACAGGACCCTCCCCCGAAGGCAAGAGCTTCCAGGTAAGGGGCTCAGGGCTGATGCCGACCAATGAGATGGGCCCTCATGGATGGAATGGCAGTGACATCATAGTTCCAATGCTGCCTGGCACCCACTCTGCTTCGTGTCCGAAGGCAGTTGGGAGCTCTTGTGGTCTCTGACCTGCTCTGGAGCTTGCTTGTCTGTCCTGTTCTGACCCACCATCCCCCTCATCCACCTTGTCACTGTTTCTAGAGGAGAGGCGCACCTCCAACAGCGAGAGCTCAGAAAGGTGAGCAAGAGAGGCACCCTCATCCCTAATGGGCACCTTGGGCACAGAGGCCACTTGGCAGGTGACCCCCTTCCCCATGAGCTGTGGCTGAGCTGACACCAACACTGGAGCACAGAAGGTGAGCCAGGGGGATGCAGCCCCTCAGGGAGCCGAGGGGTGCCAGCTGCAGCCACAGCGCCCAGGCTCATGAAGGAGGCCAAGGTCAGAGCTTAGATTTCTGGAGTGGGGAAGGGGGGTAGGTGAGAGGAAAATGAAGATGAGGATAAATGGAGGTGGGAGGATGGGGGCAGGAGGAGGTGGTGCAGGGGAGGAGGAAAGATGAACAGTGAAGGAACAGGGCAAAAAGGATGAGCAGGAAGAGGACCAGCATAGAAAGGGGGAGCAGGAGGACAGGAGGCCAAGACCAACCCAAGCCAGTTCCTTGAGAGTCATGTTGGGGTCCCTGTAGATATTTTACTTGAGTGGTCCCTTGGTTTGATGCTCAGATCTGGGGAACCTCAAGGTACTGATTGAGGCCTGTGTGGGAAATCACTGGCCTGATTCAAGACTAACCACAAGAGCTTACTCTTCACATCAGTACCCTCTTGACGCTACTAACAATCAGTAGGAGAGGAGGAGTGAAGGAAGATCAGGGTTCAGGGACTGCTGGTTGTGAGGGTCCAGGTGCCCAGTTCCACTGCATCCCGGCCACCCTCCCCTGCGTGGAGAGACGACCCTCCCCCTAAGGAAAGTCAAATTTCAGGCCAACGGTTCAGGGCTGCTCCTGGCCAATGGGTGGGCTCCACTGTGGGTGGAATGGCAGTGACCCCAGAGTTCTGTCTGTTGCCTGGCACCCACTCTGCTTCCTGTGCCCAGGCAGTTGGAGGCCCTTGTGGTTGCTGACCTGCTCTGATGCTCGCTCGCCTGCCCACCCTGCTCTGACCCACCTGAACCCCACACCTTCCTGGGTGACTTATTATCATTTTGAGAGGAGAGGCCCATATCCAACAGTGAGAGTCAGAAAGGTGAGCATGAGCTGCACCCTTGACCCTATCAACACCTCAAGGACAGAGAGATCACTGGTTGGTGTGTGGACCACTCAGGTCTGAGCCTGAGGTGACGGGGACCTCCAGCACCAAGCCCCTGAAAATGTAGCCCACTCAGGGCTCTGTGGGGTGTGGGCTGCTGCCAGAGAGCCTGAGTCCCTGTGAGGAGCCTGAGGTGAGAGCTCAGAACCCTGGCCCAGAAAAGGAAGGGGGGGGGAGAAGGAAGGAGGAGAGATGATGCAGGAAGAGGAGGAGGAGGTGGAGGAAGGGAGGTCTAGCCAAGAAGAGATGAAAGTAGAAGGGTGGATACAGGAGGCTCAAGAGAAGAGGTGAATTAGGAGGAGTTAAAAAGGCAGGAGTGAGAGTAAGAAGAGTAAGGATGAAGGAAGTAGAGCAGAAAGATGGAGGAGGAGGAGAAGTAGATGGAGGAGGAGTAGATGGAGGAGGGGGAGAACTAAGCAGGACAAGACGGATGGATGGAAGTGATGGATAGAAGAGGAAGAAGGAGAGGTGGAGGACCAAGAGGAGGGGAAATAGGGCATCTATGCCAGCCTAGAGCAGGTGGTACTGCAATCTGGATGAGGTTGCTTCAGTGGTGTAGTGAGCCCCAGGTTTGATGCTTGGACTCTGGGAACCTCAGGGAGCTGTGTGAGGCCTGGGTGGAAAGTCTCTGGCCTGATTTAAGTCCATTGGCAAGGGGTTAGTGTCCACATCACTACTGTCCTGGAACTGCTAATAGGGAGGGGGAGAGGAGGAGTGAAGAAAGGTCATGGTTGGGGGACCAAGTGTTTCTGAGGGGCCGTGTGCCCGGGTTCATTGCCTGCCATACTACAGCTGGCCCAGTCACCTTCCACTGCCAGCTGACTGTCCTGTCCCTGGAGGAGATGACCTCCTTGGTTATAGATTCAGTGCTAACACTGACCTCTGACCTTGGTCCTATTTTGGGTGGATTAGCAGCAACCTCCCAAGTTCCACCCTCTGCATAGCACCCTCTCTGCTTTGTGTCCCCAGGCAGTTGGAGGCCCTTGTGGTCTCTGACCTGCTCTGACACTCGCCTGCCTTCCCTGATCTGACCCACCGACCTGAACCTGGGTCCATTTATACAGCAGAGACAAGCTCTAACAGCAAGAGGCCAGAAAGGTAAGAAAAACCTGCACTGCATACTGACTCTTGGGGACAGGGGCAAGCGGGTTGGTGACTCAGTCCTCCCTGGTCTCAGCCAAGATGATGCCAAACCCAGCCCTGACCATGAGCCAGCTGCGTGCAGTTCCTTGTGTCTCCAAGGGGTGAAGGCTGCTGCCCACAGTGCCTGATTCCATGTGAGGGGCCCAAGGTCAGAGTTCAGAAAACTGACTCCAGGTGGGGGCACGGTGGGAAGAATATTAGACAGGTTTCAGGAGGAGACAAAGTGGAGGAAAGAGGGAGGGGAAGGGGAGGAAAGAACAAAGGAGCAGGAGGAAAAGTGTAGCAGGAGGAGGACAAAGGAGCAGGAGGAGATGGATGGATGGAGGCGGAGCAGGGGGTCCAGGCCAGCCCGAGCCAGCTCTATGGGTTCCAGGAAGGGTCCCTGCAAAAGCCATGCCTGAATGAGTCCCTGGTTTGATGGTTGGACCTCAGGAACCTCAGGGAGCTGGGTGAGGATGAGGTGGGAAATCATTGGCCTGATGCCAGTCCAACTGCAAGGGCTGTGTCCACATCCGTATCCACTTGGCACTTCTGACAAGCAGCGGGAGAGGAGGAGTTAAAGAAGATCAGGGTTGGAGGACCAGCTGGTCATGAGAGTCCAGGTGCCCATGACCAGTTCAGCCAGGCTCCACCTGCTCCTGGTCCCACTCCCCTGTGTGGAGAGAGGATCTCATACCAAAGGAAAGTCATTTTATAGGTCAAGAGTTCAATGCTGCTCTTGGCCAAGGGGATGGCCCATTTCCACTGTGGGTGGAAAGGCAGGGATCCCAGAGTTCTGCACCCTGCCTTATACCCACTCTGCTTCATGTCACCAGGCTACTGGACTCCCTCAGAGTTGCTGATCTGCTCTGACACTCACTCGCCTGCCCACCCTGCTCTGACCCACCTGATCCTCACACCCGCCTGGTTACCTTTTTACCATTTTGAGAGGAGAGGCCCAAGTCCAACAGTGAGAGTCAGAAAGGTGAGCTTGAACTTCTCCCTCACTCACTACCAACACCTCAAGGACAGAGGCCACTGGTGGGTGCCTGCACCACTCAGGTCTGGGGCTGAGGTGACAAGGACTGCCGGCACCAACCACTGAGCATGCAGCACCCCTCAGGGCCAGAATGCCCAAGTCCCTTTGAGGAGCCTGAGGTGACAGCTCAGACTCCTGGCCCAGAAGGGAAGAGGGGGAGGAGGAAGGAGGGGAGAGAATCCAAGTCCTGGAGGAGGAAGAGGGGAAGAATGGGGAGGAAGGAAGGTCTAGCTGGACCAGAATTGGATGGAGAAAGGAGGAAGGACGAGATGATTGAAGAGGAGTATAAAATACAGGAGGGTGAGGTAGTAAAAGACAGATGGTTGGGGAATAGCAGGAGGAAGGAAGCGGAGGAGAAGTGGGGAGATGGAGGTGGATGGAAGAGAATGCAGGTGAGATGGAGAGGGGAGTGAAAGAGAAGCAGGGTGTCCAGACCAGCCCAGGGTCTGCTGTATTGAGTTCCAAATGGTGTTTCTTAAAAGTTGTACCTGAGGGAGCACCTTGTTTGATGCTGTGACCCAGGGAACCTCAGGCAGCTGGGTGAGGCCTGGGTGGGAAATCTCTGTCCTGATTCAAATCCAAAGGCAAAAACTGAGGGTCCACATCACTATCCTCCCAGAAACCTCTAAGATGGAGGAGTGAAGGAAGGTCAGGGTTAGGAGACCAAGTGTTCCTGAGGGTTGATATGCCCAAGTCCATTGCCTGCCAGGCTACAGCTGCCCCAGTCACCTTCTCCTGACAGCCTTGTCCCTGGAGAGGATGACCTCCCTGGTTATGCGCTCAATGTTGACCCTGATCTCTGACATCAACTCCACTGTGGGGGGAATGACAGTGAACTCACAATTCTGCTTGCTGTCTGACAGCCACTCTGCTTTGTGTCCCCAGGCAGTTGGAGGCCCTCGTGGTCACTGACCTGCTCTGACGCCTGCTCATCTGTCTGCCCAACATTCTCTGGCCCACCTGATCCCCCACCCGACTGGATACCTTGTTACAATTTTGAAAGGAGAGGCCCACATCCAACAGTAAGTGAGAAAGGTGAGCTGGAGCTGCACCCTCACCCCATACCAACACCTCAAGAACAGGTCACTGGTGGGTACCTGGATGATTCAGGGCTGGGGAGGAGGTGATAAGAACCTCCAGCACCAAGCACAGAGCTTGCATCTCAGACACCTGGCCCAGAAAAGGAAGACATGGAGAAGAAGGAAGGGAAGCAGATGCAGGAGAGGAGAAGGATGGGAGGAAAGAAAGTCCAACTACACCAGAGTTGGATGTAGGATGAGGGAGGGAGGAGTGGTGAGTGAGGACGAGAAATGAAGACAGGAGTGAGAGAAAGAAGAAAAAAGATGGAAGGAGTGTTAGGCAACTGATGGAGGAGGAAGAGTTAAAAGCGGGGGAGGACTGAGCAGGAGGAGATGGATGGTGCAAGAAGTGGATGGAAGAGGATGAAGCAGAGATGGAAGAGGATGTGGAGGAGAAGCAGGGGGTCCAGGCCAGCCCTGAGAGTTGGTCTTTGGTTCCAAGTTGAGTTGCTAGAGAGTATACTTGATTTACATCCTAATTTAATGCTGCAAACTCGCTAACCATAGGGAGCTAGGGAAGGCCTGGGTGGGAAATTGCTGGTCTAATTCTAGTCCAATGGCAATGACTTAGGGTCCACCAGGGAACCCCAAGATGGAGGGGAGAGGAGGGGGGAGGAGGAGTGAAGAAAGAGCAGGGTTAGGGACCAGGTGTTCCTGAGTTTTCATGTGCCCGAGTCTATCACCTGTCAGGCTACACCTGTCTGTGGTCATCCTCCCCTGCTGGGTTACAGCCCTGTCCCTGAAAAGGATGACCTCCTTCATTTTGGGCTCAGTACTGACCCTTACTTCTGACCTTAGCCCAATATTGTGAGGAATTAGAATGAACTTGCAGTTATGCCAGCTGCCTGGAACCCACTCTGCCTCATGTCCCCAGGCAGGTGGAGGCTCTTGTGGTCACTGACCTGCTCTGAAGCCTACACATCTTCTGGCCCTGATCAAACCCACCTGATCTCCACACCCACCTGCTTACCTTCTTATCATCTTGAGAGGAGAGGCCCACATCCAATAGGGAGCGTTAGAAAGGTGGGCTTGAGCTGCACCCTCATCCTCTACCAATATCTCAAGGGAAGAGGACTGTGGTGGGTGCCTGGAGCACGTGGATTTGAGGTCGATGTGACAAGGACCTCTAGCCCAATCCCTGAGCATGAAGCCCCTTCTGGGTTCCATGAACTACAGGCTGCTGCCAGAGGTGCCTGACACCCTGCAAGGAGCCCAAGGTTAGAGATCAGGCTCTTGTCCAGAAAAGGAAGAGAGGTAGAAGGATGGACATGTGAGGCTGAAGGAGGTGCAGGAGGATGCAGGAGGAGGCGGAGGATGGGAAGGTCTAGCAAGAGGAGAGATGGATTCAGGAGAAAAGGTGGATGCAGCAGGATGGAGGGAGAAGGTGAATAAGAGGGAGATGTAGGGACAAGAGGGAGAGGAAGAGGAGACAACATGGAGGAGAGGTGGTGGATGCAAGGAAGATGGATCAGGAAAAGCATGAAGAGCAGGAGGAGGAAGAGGAATAGATAGAGGAGAGGGAGGAAAGGACTGAGGAGGAGGACATGGATGGATGGAAGAGGTTGAAGGAAAGATGGAGGAGGAGGGAGGGGAAGCAGGGGTCCAGGCCATCCCAGAGCAGGTGGTGGGGAGCTGTGTGGGGTCTCTTAAAGGGTGTACCTGAGTGAGCTCCTGGTTTGATGCTTGGACCTGGTGAAATCCAGCAGCGTGGTGCGGCCTGGGTGGCAAATTTCCAGCCTGAGTCAAGTCAAACTGCAAGGGCTTAGAGTCCACTTGAGTACTTTCTTGGAAACCCTAAGTGAGAGGGGAGAGGAGGAATGAATGAAGGTCAGAGTTGGGGTCCAAATGTTAGTGAAGACCTATTTGCCCAGGTCCCTCACCTGCCAGGTAACACCTGCTCCTGTCAACTTCTCCTGCCATGTTACAGCCCTGTCTCTGGAGAGGATAACCTCCTTGGTTATGTGCTTAATACTGACCCAGACATCTGACCTTTGTCCTAGATGGATGGATGGATGGAGCGGGGAGCAGGGGGTCCATGCCAGCCCAGAACCAGCTCTATTGGGATCTGGATGGGGTCCCTGCAATGCTTGTACCCTACTGAGACCCTGGGTAGATGCTAAGTCCCAGGGACCTCAGGAAGCTGGGTGAGGACAAGGTGGTATGAAATAGCTGGCCTGATTCAAATCCAATGGCAAGGGCTTAGGGTCCACATCAGAATCCTCCTGGCACTGCAATCAGGCAGGGGAGAGGAGGAGTGCAAGAAGTGTTGGTGGGCCAGCTGGTTGCAAGTTTCCAGCACAGCCAGTCTCCATCTCCCCCTGCTGATGCTCCCCTGTGTGGACAGAGGACCCTCCCAGAAAAGAAAGTCACTTTTCAGGTCAAGAAGTCAGTGATGCTCCTGGCCAGTGGGATGGGCACCATATTGGTTGGAATGGCAGAGACCCCAGAGTTGTATCTGGTGCTCTGAACCCATTCTGCTTTGTGTCCCCAGGCAGTTGGAGGCCCTTGTGGTCACTGACCTGCTCTGACGCTCACTCACCTGCCTGCCCTGCTCTGACCCACCTGATCCCCACACCCGCCTGGTTACCTCGTTACCATCTTGAGGAGAGGCCCACATCCAAAAGTGAAAATCAGAAAGGTGAGCAACTGCTGTGCCCTCAGCCCCTACTGACACTTCAAGTAAAGAAGCCCATGGTGGGTGCCTGGACCACTCTGGTCTGAGGTTGAGGTGACAAGGACATCCAGCACCAACCACCATATGCACAATCCCCTTAGGCCTCTGTGAAATGTGGGCTGCTGACAGAGGTGCCTCAGTCCCTGTCAGGAGCCTGAGGTCAGAGCTCAGAATCCTGGACCAGAAGTGGAAGAGGGGGAATAGGAGGGAGGGGAAAGGTTGTAGGAGGTGGAGGGGAGAGGATGCAGGCACAGGAGGAGAAGGAGGATGGGGAGGAAGGAAGGTCAAGTCAGAGGAGAGATGGATGTAGGAGAAAAGGTGGATGCAGGAGGATGGAGAAAGCAGGTGAGTGATGAGGAGCATTAAAGACAGGACTGTGGGGAAGAAAATAAAATTTTGATGCATGGGGAGGGGGATGATGGAGGAAATGTAGATGGAGGAGGGAGAGTGGGAGGACCATGCACGAGGAGATGGAGGAGTGGGAGGTGGATGGAAGAGAATGAAGGTGAGATGGAGAAGGGGCTGAAGTACACTTTCAGGTCCAGGCCAGCCAACAGCCTCATCTACTGGGATCCAGGTGGTGTCACTTAAAAGTGTACCCATGTGAGCCACTGGTTTGATGCTCAGACCCAGAGAAATCTGGGAGCTGCTCTTACCTGGGTGGTCCATCGCTGGCCTGAGTCATGTCAAACCCGGGAACTTAAGAGTCCACATCATTATGTTCCCTGAACTCCTAAGAGGAATAGAGAGAGGAAGAGTGAGGAAGGTGAGGGTTGGGGGACCAAGCTTTCCTGAGTTTCCAAATGCCTGCACCCATCACCTGACAGGTTAGAGCTTCCCCTGTCATCTTCCCCTGCCATCCTGTCCTGCTGGGTTACAGCCCTGCCCCTGGAGATAATGAGTCTCTAGATATAGGCTCAGCATGAACTGTGACCTCTGCCCTCAGCCCTATTGTTGTTGGAATAACAGTGGACCAACAGTTCTGTCTTCTGCCTGGCACTTACTTTTTTCTTGTCCCCAGGCAGTTGGAGGCCCTGTGGTCTCCGACCTGCTCTGACGCTCGCCCATTTCTCCACCTCTCCCACCCCATCCCTGGGTGCATTTCTACCAAAGAGGCACAGCTCCAGCAGCGAGAGGTCACAAAAGTAAGTGTGACTTGCACTCTCACCACATACTGACACTAGGGGACAGGGGCCTCTGGTGGGAGGCTGAAGTGCTCTGGTCTGTAGCCTAAGTGACAAGGACCTTCAGCACCAACCAACTGAAGATGCAGCCCACTCAGGGATCTGTGGTGTGTGGGATGCTTTCAGAGGTGCCTGAATACCTGTGAGGAGCCTGAGGTCTGAGCTCAGACCCCTGGCCTAGAAAAGGAAGGTGGGGAGGAGTAGTGAGGAGAGAGGATGCAGGAGGAGGAGGAAGAGGTGGACGTGCAAGGAAGCTGGATCAGGTGGAGAGATGGATGTAGGAGGTGGAAGGATGAATGGCTGGCGGAGGAGCAGTGGTTGGGGAGGAGGAACGTGGAGGACTGTTGTGGAGGTGGATGGGGAGACATGGCCCTGGGAAGTGGGCAGAATGTAGCATTGAGACCATTGTGGATGAGTGTGGATGTTGGAGGAATGTGGAAAAGTGGTGTTGGGAGGCGGACATTAGGGAGACCGAGAAGGAGGAGGTCAAGAGGGGTGAATGGAGGGACGAGGAGCAGCACCGGGCAACTGCAGAGGAGGAGGTCTGAGTTCAGGCAACTCTCCAGGGCCCACTTGTCCCTCAAAGCCCCTTCTTTGGCCTAAATCCTAGAGGTTGCTCATCCATCCTGCCTGAGATCAGAGACTCCAGCTAGGTGAGCACATGTGGTCTGTGAGCTGGGGTGGGGACATAGAGCCTCACCCAGTTCAGCATCCTGTCCCCCATCGTTCCATGTGTCATCTGACCCACAGAACCCAGCTGTGTTCCCCATTGGCTAGACCCTCTTTGTGTTGTCCCACAACAGATGTGTCCCACCACATCAACAGGGAAAATGAGCCACTTCCCTCTGTGACTTGTTCACAAGTGTGAACCTAGGGATGGTCTCATAGCACAGTGGCCACCTGTGGTCAAATATGTCATCCTGTCCCCAATCCTGCCCTCCTCCTGATAAGCTAGCACTCTACTCTGATTCACCAGCCAGAATCAGCTGAGAGTTAAGAAGAATGGAGCAGATGGGAGCCTCCTGTCCTAGAGACCTCTGGTCCCCACATCCCAATCTGCCTCCCCAGTGGGCACATCTGGAGTAGGGGCATGGTTAGGGAAGAGCTTAGTGGGCAGGAGCAAAGGGCTGTTCTTGGCTGGGTGAGCACCTGACATTATTTAAACCTGTGCAACTTCCACTCCCACCTTCAGAGCCTCTTGGGGCCCAGAAAGTGGGGAATCTGGCTCAGAGCTTTTTTCTTAAAATTCACACATCAAATGCAATTGCTAAAGTATATGACTGAGAGGTTTTTAGTGTATTAGCAGATCCATGCCACGACCACCACTATTTCCACCTTCTACTACCTCATCAAGTAAATCTCTTAGTATCAGATACTCCCACTCAGCCCTCCTGCAGCCCTGGGGACTGCTGACCTCTTCCTGTTTCTCTGGGCATGGCTCTGCTGGATCGGGCTCCTCCTTGGAAACTCAAAACAGGCAGTCTCTGTGCCTTCTTTCTTTCCTGAGCATCATCTCTGTCCATGTTGCAGCATGTGGCAGTGTTTCACTCCCTCTCTGGTTGAATGATGTTCCACCACATTCTGGTCATCAGGCCATCTGTCCAAGGAAACTTAGATGGGGCCCACCTTTTTGTTCTTGTGAGTTGCTCTGCTATGAACATACATGTTTAGACGTCTGCATCCCTGTCTTCCTCTCTCTTGGGTTTATATCTGGGAGTAGAACTGTTGGGTCATGCGGCGGCTCTTCATTTAACTTTTGGAGAAAGGATTTGTTTTCCATAGACATTGCACCACTTTACAATCCTGTCAGCCATATAAGAAGTTTCCAGCTTCTCACATCCTCATTTAATCAGTAACATTCACTCCAGTGGGGAGACGTTCAGCCCTCTGGTGGCTTTGATTTGCATACCCCTGATGCTAATATTGAGCCACGTCTCCTGTGCCTGCTGGGCTTGTTCTCTAAAGTTGGGTTGACTTTGGAGAAATATCTATCCGGGCCCTCTGCCCATTGTCTACTTGGTCCGTTTCTATAGTGGAGTTAGGAGTTTGGACATATTCTGTACACCGGGCCCTTGTAGGTCAGGTCATTCTCATATTTTTATGAATTGTGTGGGTTGTCTTTTCCTTGGCAGTGTCACTTGAGGTGCAGCTGCCTTAATTTTAATCAAGTCCAATTTATCCATGTTTACTTTTTGTTGCCTGGGCTTTTGATGCCTAAGCAAAATGTGAGTCCCATGAGCCAGCAGGAGCCTCCCCACCTGGCAGCTGCCCTCCCCTTGGCATACCTGAGCCAGGAGTGCACCCCCATGTGCTGCAGGACAGCCATTTCCATGGACCTCTGGGCCCCCTTCTTGATCTCCATCATCTCATTGTGATAGGATCTCCCAGGCTGCTGGGAGGGGTCTATTAAGTGGAAGTGTTAGGATGTTTGGGTTGTCACCTACCTAGGCAGCACAGTTTTCTCCCCTCTGATCACATAGATGGGGAGCCTCCAACAGGGAGCCCACTTTAACCTGTTGGTGCTCTGGAGCTCTTCCATGAAGTGGAATATTATGATTTTTGTCTTGCAGCATCAAACATGGTGAAGATGGAGACTCTGCTGGCCCTGGAACGAGCAGAAATAGTGGCCAAGTATGAGCAGGTGAGGCCCCAGAGGGAGTGAAGTCACTAGGAGCAGGTGCAGCTGTGGCAGGGGTCAGAGACAAGAACAGACAGGGAGGCCTGGTGGGGACCAGAGCCAGGTAACAGGTGAGGCCCAAAGGGGCATCATCATTAGCAGGAGCAGGTACATCACCCAAGTGGGAATTATAATAGCCCAGGTGCAGACCACAGCCTGAAGGGGCAGGTGAGGCCCAGGAATGGAGTCACAGCCCATGGGGGCAGGTATGTTCCTGGTAGGATCGGATCCAAGGTTGAGCAGGTGAGGCCCATGTGGGGACCAGAGGCAGCAGGAGCAAATGTGTCCCAGGCAGGATCAGAACAGGTAGGAGCAGGTAAGGGGCAGGGTCTTATGCTGGGCCTGTTGTCAGATGTTCCTTGGCGCCCAAGGACACCCTGCATGTAACTTCATCTCATTGCACCATCTGGGTTTCAGGGGCACCAGTCAGGGTCTCCAGCGGACCCGGACCCATGGGATGATTCTGACCTCTCGTGCTACAAGGTCACCTACAGGTTAGTATTTTCACTATGAGTCATATGGACACCCCCTCCCTCTCTCCTTGGGGAGGGTTGCATTTGGGGAATCAACTCTGGAGGCAGGACCCTTCAGCCTAGCTCAGGGCCTCTAGCCCTGGTGGCCACTGGGGACCAAGGTCCACATTAGACTTTTGACAAGAGTGCACAGGGGAGGTAGTACAGGCAGAACTGGGGGCTGGGCCAACATGGGCCTCAGCTCTGTGGCCTCCACATCCATACTGGGGAGAGCCCAGGGCATCCATCCAGCAGGGTCAGGGCCAGGCTGGTCTGCAGCAGCTCTGCAGAGCATGGCCACAGGGAGGGGGCACCTGGCCAACAAGTCTCCGAGGGCAGTGGGCCCAGACAGGGGGCCATGTGGGGACAGCACAAAGGGCAGTGAGAGATTGCTTTAGAGAGATGGTCAGAGGACAGTCATGCAGAACCTGGAAGCTCATGGGTAGGTGACAGAGGCAGGTGGAGTTTGATCCCTTGTCTGGTGCCAGGAGACACAGGATAGGAGGCATGGCCCAGCCATGATGGGTGAGGGGAGACTGGGCTAAAGTTGCTGGGTCAGCTCTGGGAGAGGCTGCTCACCTGTCAGGTCAGGAGTGGGGGTGCACAGTGCAGAGGGGGTGACCAGCCCCATTGGAAGTAGGGGCTCCACCTGGGGTGCTGCAGTCTGCTCTAGAGCTGGAATCCTCCTTGGGTCCTCCTCTGTTTCTGGGTGTCTCTGGTTAAGATGGGGGGTGGCAGGGGCAGGGGTTTCCAGTCACCTGGTTCCCACAGCTCTACTTCTCCTGCCTTGCAGATGGGAACAGCCTGGCCTCAGCACCCAGGGCCTCAGCATCCATGGCCTCAGCACCCACAAGGCGAGGGTGAGAAACCATCTGTGCTATGCTGGTGGGAGGTAGCCACGGGGTGTGGCTGTGGTTCCCTGCCTGACCCCAGAGCAGCCAAAGGGTCCTTGGGCTGTGAGGGGTATGTGCCTTCTTGCTTCCTCTAAGATCATGGCCCTGAGTCAGGGCCACTCTAGGGAAGCTGGCAGCTTGGCTGACACCACCATGTCCCCTTTTCCAGCAAAGAGCCCAGGACATTAGGCGAGCCACTAAGTGGGTGAAGATGCTGAGGAACTGGAGTAAATACTGGGGCAGTCGAAAGGTAGAAACCTGAACATCCTGACCCTGAAGAGAGCTGCCCTGGGTCCCCTGGGGCTTCCCTGGCCACTCTGGCCCAGGACACCACAGGGTGGACCAGACATGCCCACGCCACATGTAGAGACCAGCCCAGGTCCAGACAGAGGCAACTTCTCCTGAGCATCTATTGTGCCGGGTGTCACCTGCACCTGTTTTAGGGCCCCTTCTTTCCTGCAGATGCGCCGGCGGGTCTACAAGGGGATCCCCCCACAGGTGAGAGGACAGGCGTGGTCTCTGCTCTTGGATCTGGAGAAGGTGAAGGTGGAGAACCAAGGGAAATACCAGGTATGGCCCATCCACCTGTGCCTCAGGGACCCTTCACCCATCCCCAGATTTCCTGCCCCCAGCCAGTTCCTGACACTCAGCCCCTGTCCCCAGTGTACCCGAGGTCCCACAGCCCAGGGTGGATGCTCTATGCACCTGGTTGAGCAGCAGCATCAGGGGAAGTGAAGGGGGAGCAGGTGTGATAGTGGCCACAGGTGTCCGAGTTGCTCAATGATGGGCAGTCTGAGAGGCCCAGAGCATGGTGGGCATCCACTGACACCGTGGGAAAAGAGCCAGCATCACACTTGGTCCTCATGCTCTCAAAAGGCCCTGAAAACCAGGCATGGGCTCCTTTTCTGGCCCTCTGCCTCACCCAGCCTGTATGTGGTGGGACTGAGAGGGGTCAAGGGACAGAGGTCCAGCTGCCCTCCCAGCCTCCCCATTGCCCTGGGACACCCACACCTGGGAGAAGCCTCCCAGGAGATAAGCCCAGGGCCAGAGTGGCAGCACTGTCATCCTGGACTGCCTTGTGTGGGCTGGGGGAGGAGGGAGGCTGTTGGCCTGGTCATTGTGTCACTATTGGGTGGGGGTCTGAGCCTTGGAGAAGCCACAGGCTGATCATCCACAGGCCGACGTCCCCTGCCCAGTGATGCTGGACACAGGCTGTGACCTGGGCACCCTTGTGACCCTACCTGGCTTCAGAAACAGGCAAAAGAAGGATTTCTCCAGAAAACACTTGTGTTGAACCAGCAGCACCTGCTCTGCTGTGGCAGTTGGTTAGAGTTTTAGGCTTTTCACCTCGCTATCCCCTACCCCTGACTCTACCCACAGAGAATGAAGGAGCAGGCCAGGCTCTACTCTCGGGACATCAAATATATTGACATGGACGTGAGCCGCACCTTCCAAAACAATATTATGTTCCAGGAGCGGTACGGCATCAAGTGAGGATGCTGAGCCACTGGTCCCTTGGGCAGAGGGGCAGGGGGTGATGGCCAGGGGTCCTGGGGGAGGGGAGGCTCGAGGATGAGGCTGGAGCTGAGGTGGCAAGAGTGGGGCCTGTGCAGAGCACCTGCAGAAGTAAAAATGCACAGGGCAGGCACCCTGAGGGAGGTTGGCTGTGCCTTCATAGGTCAAAAGGCCCCCGTGTGGAGGGGAGGGTCCCTGGGCAGCAGAGAGCAGGCTGCACAAGGACATAAGAGGATAGAGTGAGTGTCATATGGGTCCAGATGTCACCTCATTTAGATCTTTGTCTACTTTTTTAGACCATCTGCATCATTTCTAAAAGTAAAGTGGGATGGAACCTGCAATGCTATCACCCCATCCTACATTAGTGATCCTTGCTCCATCCAGTGTTCCACACACACCACACACTTGACCAGTGGAAGGCTATGTTTATAGCGAGCCCCATTGTCCCCTTTCCAGGCAGCAAGCCCTCTTCAATGTGCTCACAGCTTACTCTGTCTACAACACAGTGAGTACCCACCCCTGGCCAGCCATCCCACAGTGGCCCTGCTTCTTAAGTGGCCTGTTGGCACCAGTCAGCATGCCAGCTCCAACAGCCACAGAGGTGATGCAAGGGGAGCTCTGCTCTCAAACTGACATGGATGGCTGGGGTGCAGACCCCACTTTTAGGACAGAAATGGCACATTATGCCTAGGCTGTGCCAGCCCGTGAGCTTGGGAATGTTTTATAGCAAGTTCACATGGGCCTAAAAAGCATTGCTATGGTGGTGACACTTGAGTTTGAATCCTGAAGATGCCATTTCATGAACCAGAATCTTAACAGGGATGAGAGTTCCCAGCAACCCAAACTCCTGTGTGGCTCCCTGGAGGTGGCTCCGCACCCCACCTGCACTTTCCAGAATATTCCCTCAAGGAGCACCAGCTGAGATGACCACACAGGATGACCAAAGTGGGGTCTGTGGCTGCTCCACCACCACCATGGCCCTCCAAGCCCCACATATGCCTGTAAGCAACCCCCACCTGCCCTCATGGCAGGACCTCCAAACCTTGCTGGTCCTCAGCACCCGGCATGCCTCGTCTGAAAAAGGGGGCCATGGGATGGTGCCCAGGCACAAATGGGAGACCATCCAGTAAGTAGCTGAGGAGCAAGTGCCAGGGAGAGGGTGGTGGAGGCCTCCAAGGGTCCCTGCAGCCATATCTGACTGATTCTTGCAGGAGGTGGGCTACTGCCATGGCATGAACCAGATTGTCGCCATCCTGCTCATGTTTCTTAATGAGGAGGATGCTTTCTGGGCACTGGCCCAACTGATGGACAACAAAAGACATGCCATGCATGGTAGGTGATTACCCTGGAGAGCTGGATGTGACTCGGCGACAGGAGTCTCCCTGCAGAGTTCTCCCCAGCTAACAGGGACTAGCTTGGTCCATCTCCCCATCAGCAAAGGGCACCAGCTCCCCTCACAGCCCTCTGTGTCCCACAGCCATGGCTCTCAGCCCTGTCCTTGTCCAGACCACACCATCCCTGCTGGTCCCTCTGCCTCTCTTTTGCCACCCACCAGGCCACCTCCAACCCCACCCCAAGCCCCTGATCAGAGGAGGCCCAGGTGGCAGTGTCTCCCTGCTGTACCCCCTCCCCTCGCCTGACTCTCAAGCCCAGGAAATGTTCACGCACACCCCAACCCCCATCCCATGGGCCACACAACCTGTCCCTCAGTACTGGGGTCCTCATCCCCTTCTGCAGCCACAGTGGGGAGGGGCTGTGCCAGAAACAGATGCCTGCCTGATGCTCACCACTGAGCACCTGCCAAGCTGGGCCTCTGTGAGCAGGTTCTCAACCCTGGGCCACCCCAAGCCTCAAAGGCAGTCAGTCATGTCTGGGAAGATCCATGTAGCCAGGCTGGGGTGGGCCTTGCACACTGGAGTCACTACCTGGGGAGGAGGCCTTGGGCTCCCAGGACACACAAGCCCTTGCCAGGCTCACCTCTGACTTCCAGTGGGGACGCTCCTTGGGGCTTCTCAGGCTTCTTCATTCTGGAGTTCCCGAAACTTCAGAGATTGCAGGCCCATCATGATAAGATTCTGGAGAGGACTCTTCCCAAGCTGAAGAGGCACCTGGTGAGTAGAGGCAGCCCTCAGAGAGCCTGGCCTGCCTGCACTTTCATCTTTCTTGTCCTGGTGCAGCCAGGTCTGAGCTGGGATCCACTGGTTGAAGGGGGTGCCTGCACAGGGTCCCCAGGCGGGGAGGACTGGGGCCATTCAGGCCAGCCCTAAACATTCTTTCCTCTGTCAGGACAAGGAATACATGTACACAGAAATTTATACTAAGCTGTGGTTCCAACATTGCTTTATTGACCAGGTAAGTGTACCCAGGGAGACTAGGTCCACAAGAGGCAACCCCCCAAGCAAGCCCAGAGCCCTGGGGAGGGGGCATCTGGGGTCCTGAGGCTGAGCCATCTTCCCCTGGGCTCCTATAGGGAAGGCTGGGTCAGGCTGGTGGGAGGGCAAGCATGTGCCCACACTGCAGTCAACCCCAGGCTCCTCTGAATATCTCCTGCAGAGCATGGGGCTGTCTTTTGTCCCCAGGACAGTGGAGGTACAGGCCAGGCTGGCTGGGACCTCCTCAGTCCACTCAGTTAAGGGCTGTACGGCTTTTTTGGAGGCAGCCTGTGGGACTGCAGAACCCAGAGGCAGTGGGAGCTCCTAACCTGTGCTGGGACACCCCCCCACACACCTCATGCCCTGCTCAAACCGCCCCTCCTGGGCCTGCTGTCCCCACAGACACCTTTCTCACTCACACTAAGACTATGGGATGTATACATCCTGGAGGGGGAGCGAATGCTCACAGCCATGGCCTATACAATCATCAAGCTGCACAGAAGTGAGTAAGCCCGAGCCTGGGCCACTCAGGCCACAGAGGAGGGCCAGCCAGGACTCAGGCTGGGCAGGGTCCCTGGAGAGGTGGCAGGAATGGGGCTGGCTCCTGGTTGTGGCACTGCTGTGGCTCTCCTGGGCCCAGCCGATCATGCATGCTGCCCCCAGGGAGGGGCCCCAGGGTGGGGGCTGAGCCTTCCCAATGGGGGCCCTGTTGGCTTGATGACATCCCCATCCCCAGAACACCTCCTGAAGCTGCCCCTGCAAGGCCTGTATGAGTTTCTTCAGGACAAGATCTCCGGGCCCTGGGCCCTAGAGGATGATGCAGTGATCAAAAAGCTACAGGCATCAATGGCTGAACTGCACAGGAAGAATTGGGACCTACCTCCCCCAGGTGGGCTCAGCAGGGGTCTTCTCCTGATTCCCCCTCCAGGGCCGTGACCTGTGGAGCATCCCAGAGCCTTCCTGTTCACCCTGTCCACCTCCTGGTCTGCTCTAAGGTTTGGCTGGCAGGGGTTGGGCCCCAGGGCAGCCTAAGCAGATGCTGACCCTAACCTTACCCAGCCTGAGGGATGTTCTCAGGGTGAGGCCCCGGTGGCCATTTGGGCCACCAGGAGGCCCACCCTGCACAGACAACGCAGCCTGGGGGCGATTCTGATCCAGTGTGCTCACTTCTAGCAAAACCTGAGGAGTTCCCCACAAGGACCCTGGGCCTGGAGCGGTCATCCCTGGAACCCAAGCCTTGCCCAACCATTATAAGCATTAAGGAACTCTCTGGAGAGGACGGGCCTGACCTCCCTGGCCCACCTGCTAAGCACCAGCAGCCCGGACTCTCACACGGCCAGGCCTGCCTAAAGGCTGAGGAACACCAGCAAGAGCGGGCCATGGCACCACAACTCCGTTGGAGGGCCCGAGAGCCACCACGTCTGGCCTGCCCGTTTCCACCCCTGGACATACCTCAGGACCGGATGTGGCCGTGGAGATGGGCTTCTCTTCCCAACATCCCCAGGAACTATGAGTGTCCCCTCAAGTGGCCAATTGATATAGGATTCGAGCCCGAGTGTTGGGACCTTTGCCCCTCAGCACGGGCCAAGGTCGCCCTCAGGGCCACATTGCAGGCCTAGCCCTGCAGTCCCACAAAGGCCTCAGCCACAGATCCTGCCCAGGCCCACTGAACACGCAGCCACGGGGCCCAGGACACCCCTCCTGACCCATAGCAAGTGCAGCCAATGCCCCTCCCAGGGCCGTGATCAGCACGGCCAAGATAGGATACGTGATTTCAATTTCATTACAATTTGTAACGCTACTCCATCGTTTTGCAAATGACCCTCTGACATTATCTATGACATAAAGGGCATTTGTGATGAAGTTTTTGACAAAAATCCAGTGACTTCTAGGATTTGTCTTTCAAATGACATGCATCTAGCCACTTGTAGCATGAAATTATTGAATCCCAAATCCCAGTGTCCACCACAGGGTGGCAGAATTCATCTTCTGCCTCAGTCATCAGGCTGCAAGTATTCATGGAGCAGACACTTCCAAAAACATCTAAGCATTCCTATTAAGGAGCTCTAATGGCACTGTACCAGTAATTTCCCACTATAAATCTCCTAGAGCTAGTTTCATTTCTTTTTTGTTACTATGATGCAAAAATGGTAGTGGTGAATTTGGTAGGGTTTGCAGCATGTCTCTAATGACCTTAGACCATGTTATTTCCAGAAACTGGCCTAATTACTTCAAACCCTTTAGTTTGGCTAAACAGAAGAGTTCTATTTGGCTAATTCTATTTACCACAGCTTGCCTAGTCTCCCAAGCTTCTCCCTTTGAGACAAAAACTATTATGATGTTGTCAATATAATGAATTAACTTACTTTAGGTATGGTAATACATAAGTCTTTTTTAAAAAGTATGACAGTATGCTAAATCTATATCTTTGGGGGAAAATAGTAAACCTATACTGTATTCTTTTGCATAGAAAAGTAAACTATGCCTGACGGTTCTTTGTTTCTAAAAGTTAATCCGGAAGCATAAATGTATGCAAATTGCAATTAATTTTTAAAAGAGTAATGAGTCTTTCTAGAAGACAAAACGAATTATAATGTTAGAATTAGAATCATATCCTGGCTCAGAAATACATATCGAATGCAAATCATTAACAAAACATGAATTAGCCCAATTTCACAAAGATATATTTAGAATAAGGATATTTCAATATAAAATATGGAATCCCTGCTGTGGCACAATAGGACTGGCAACACCAAGGACACAGGTTCAATCCCTGGGCTGGCACAGTAGGTTAAATAAAAGATCCTTTGTTGCCACAGCTGTGGAGTAGGTTGCAACTGCATCTCAAATATGACCCCAGGCCTGGGCACTCCATATGCCACAAAAAAATATGTTTCAATTAGGATCATTTTAGTTGTAAATGAAAGGAAGATCAAATGAAATTGTTTTTAAATGTAAGGATATTTGTTGACTTGCTTATGTAAATACAAACTCCAAAACCTGGACAGCCTCAGAATGCATTGATAAAAATGATCAATTATACTATAATAAAATCCTTTACTTTTTGTATTCTTATCCTACTTGTCAGTATTGAATTTATCTTAAATCTTAGAGCCTGAGCACTAGAAGGAGTACAATCTGTAATAATTCAGAGAAGAGCCTCTTTCTGGCAGAGGTGACACTGGCAGAGGTAATTGACCCTGAATATTAGGTGGAAAAGGAGAAGCTATAACACTGGTGTTGGGAAGAATATTTTTGAAGAAGTGATTAGACCTTGTATGGTAAGGTTCTGGACTAGACCTCCAGCTAAGTTACAGAGATCAGTTGAGCTGTGGGTGAAAAGTGAAGCCAGGAAGAACTGACACTGAAGGAAGAAGATGAGAAGTAGAAAAACGCAGCTCTAAGATCAACTGCAGTAGCAAAGGAAAGAGTTCACCACTCTAACCATTTCTTTTAATTTACCCTCAGAAACAGGATCCTAAAGGTGCCATAAGGGGCATAAGGGGTGGACTACGGTGAATATGGTAATGTATTGCCCAGCTCTCCTTTCGAAAAGAATAATATATTGCTCCTATTGCTGGCAGTGCTGGTAGCAGACAACCTCTTGAAGATTTGAATATGCCTCCTCATCAGAGACCTCATGTCCTTATCCAGAGCTGTCTCTCATGGCTTTTGGATCAAGAAAGTTTCAGGCATCACTAGAGATCAAATAGGAAACAGAGTCTTGTTCAAGAAGGAAGTCGCTTGTTCAACCAACAATTGCAGAATCTAGGAACATATGTGGAAATGGACCTTTTAGCTATTGGAATGGAGAAGGGAAAATATAAGCCTTCACATGGGAAATTCCATTAGCATGGGGGTTTTCCCCCATGAGTATGGCTACCATGAAGTACAAAATGGCCAAAGCTTACTTAGCACATACTGTATACTAAACATACAGGAGGGTATTCCAAACTTTCAGTCTAGGGTGTCCCAAATGGTTCTACAGCTCAGCCTTCAGCAGGAAATACCAATTTTCTACTCAGTTAATGATTCTTGGTGATGGAAGGTATAATGACACCAGTGAATTCTATGATGGCAAGTGATTTGGTTTAATTTACTATATATTGTGTGAACTTTTTAGAGATGATGGTGAGTGGAGTAGCCTGGCAGTGGATCATGGATTATGTTCCTTGAATAATAAAACAGACAGAAGAACGACAACAGAGGGAATAAATATATACCCGGAGTATATTATGACACGATGCTGTTTCCCTCAAGTTGAGATGGTTTTGGTTTTTTGTTTCTGTGTGTTCATTTGTTTGCTTGTTGGCTGTGCCAGTGGCAGGTGGAAGTTCCTGAGCCAGCAGTGAAACCCACACCATATCTGTGACCTGAGCCACAGCAGTGAAAACACAGGATCTTTCAACCATTTTTCCACAAGAGAACTCTCAAATTGAGGAGTTTTAATGACCTAAGATGCCACAAAATTTTTTTTCTCTAGAGAATTGTGCCCTATGAGGGAGTTGGTGGACTTTACTAATGGAATTTTGGACACTCAGCAGTGACAGGAGCCAGACAAGAATTGGGAACAGGTAGCTTCTACTGCTCATTGTGTCTATACAGAGCTTTCTTCTCTGCCACATTGCACAGTGACCATAAAACTGAATGAAAAGAATGACCAATATCACATTCTTTTTTTTTTTTTTTTTTGGTCTTTTTAGCTATTTCTTGGGCCGCTCCCAAGGCATATGGATGTTCCCAGGCTAGGGGTTGAATTGGAGCTGCAGCCACTGGCCTACGCTAGAGCCACAGCAATGCGGGGTCCGAGCCGCGTCTGCAACCTACACCACAGCTCACGGCAACGCCGGACCGTTAACCCACTGAGCAAGGGCAGGGACCGAACACGCAACCTCGTGGTTCCTAGTCGGATTCGTTAACCACTGCGCCATGATGGGAACTCCTTTTTTTTTTTTTTTTCAATATCACATTCTGATTTAAAGCACCTTTCCTTTCTACCAACTTTTGCAAAAATTGATTATTTTAAGAGGCAAGCAGCTGAATATTATTCCATAACAATCCTTCTGTTTCCCACTTCCCAGCAATACCACTGCTTTCATATACAATTTCTATTTACCTATTTTTCTATTTTCTCAGGTTTCCATCTAGTTCAATTAGTGTATCTAATACTAGAGTGTCTAAATAACTGCACTATTTCAGACACCACTGCCTTATAAAAAAAATCACCCCCCAAATAGTGGCTTAAAACATCAACATTTACTATTATTTCATATATTTCCAGTGGGTTTGGAATTTGATCAGTTCATTTGGGTACTTCAGGCTCAGCATCTCTTAGGAGGTTGCAGTTAGAAATTTGCTAAGGTCTGAGTTGCCATTGTGGAGCAGCAGAAATTAGTCCAATCCATGAGGATGTGGGTTTGATCGCTGGCCTCTCTCAGCAGGTTGGGGACCAGGTGTTGCTGTGAGCTGTGGCGTAGGACTCAGATGTGGCTTAGATCCCATGTTGCTGTGCTATAGACCATCAGTTGCAGCTCTGATTGACCCCTAACCTGGGAACTTCCATATGCCACAGGTGTGGCCTTAAAAAATGAATGAATGAATGAGTGAATAAGTAAATAAATAAAATAAATTGGGTGAGACTGAAGTAATCTAAAATGATTTATTCTTATACTAGATGTTTAGGCTGGAAAGCTTCGAACAGGGGAGACTTAAATAGGTGTTGCTTCCTAATACAAGGGTGGGGTACTAATAGAATAGCACTAGTGTCCGCATGTTTTCTTGGAGGGAAGGCCATGTGAGGACAGAGTGAGAAGTTGGCCATCTACAAGCAGGGAAGAAAGGACCCACTAGAAGCCAACCCTGTTGCTGTCACCTTGATCTTGGAGGTCCAGCCTCCACAACTGTGAGAAAATAACTGTTGTGTTAATAAATGTCCTCAGTCAGTAGTGTTTTGTTGTGGAAACCCTAGCCAATAATCTGACAATGATGATGATGGTGGTGATGATGCAATTTAACCTGAATTGGTGAATACAGAAGGATGAATGAACTGCCAGATTTGATTCAGAACAATCTTCACTCTCAACCCATCATCAAAGGTGGATATTTTCCATATCCATAGATTTTGGAATAAATAACACATCAGATATTTTGAGTAAGAAATCTGAAATATCATCCAAAAATAACTGGTGTACATCTTCAATCTAACCTTCCTCTGAGGAATCTGAGAGCATTTACCAAAGGAATTGTGCTCTGTGCAAATGGAAATACTCAAATCATTCAGGAGGTTCCATGAAGTAGGTTCTAAGCTAACACTCACTCATGGGTGGCACTATACTAGCATCCTCCATTGGTTATTGATGTGAAACAAGAAGAATGCTAGATATTTTTGCAGAAGGACGTGTTTACTGGGGGTCAGCAAGAATTTAAATTTGAGGCCTGAAATCATGACAAACCATATGCAATCCCCATCAGAGCAAGAAAAGGTGAATGCTCTACAGAGGATAAAAGAGAGTTTGGACTGAGAACTATGTCTAGATACTTACAACGCATCATGACAGTGGGAAAAAAAATTACATATACATGTATGTGTAACTGGGTCCCCAGGCTGTACAGTAGGGGGGGAGTGTGTTGGGGTAAATAAGAATAAAAATATATTAAAAAGAAGAAAAGAGAGTTTGGAGAGTTAAGTAAATAAATAATGAGCCCATGGCTGTTCATGGGCTGAACAACTTGCAAGGGAAGAAGTCTATCTTATTCCTGCTGGGCTCTGCTATGTTACAGGCCATAAAAGTTCTTCCTTCTGGTCACCTAATTCCATTGAATTGAGTATATGTTAATTAATTTTAACAACAAAGGCAGGGAATATTGATTCAGCACTCTCATAGTGGACCAGTTCTTCATATCTAGTAGACCATGTGTCTTCTTCAGAAGGCATAAATTTCCATCTTGTGTCCCAGATGCCTGAGTAAACTTGTTGTAAAGGACTGAGTAGACGTATTTGGAACAAATCTCCTTTTCCAAAATAGGAAAAAGAATCATCATATTCTTGTAATACCAAAAGATTTGATAGATGCAGAGAGTAAGTCTTGTCATAGTCCCACACAACTTACTTATATGATTTAGGAATAAAATGGAGAGACAGGTTAAATCCATGTGCAAAATGGAAGCTTAAAAAAATCCTGTATCATAAATGTTTTCTTTGTGTGAGTTTTCTTTATATGATAAAATGCTGCAAGGCAGTGTCAAAGGATGTGTTTGATTATCATCTTTTAACCTCTTCTTTTCCCTAGGCAGGTCTCACCTGGAAAATGATAAGCCTCATTTAAGTAATTACATAGATCAAATGAAAAAACTAAACTGTCTTTTGTTTGAATTGCTCTATAACAAGTTGGTACATCAGTGATTCCAGGTAGGGGAAAAATAAAAGAGGTTGGGATTTAGGAAACCTGAGTAGTTAAACTTAATTCTGCCAGCATCAGAATGTGCAGTTTTAGAAATGTTCCTTTCCTTTTCCATGTCACAGTTTCTTTTGATGAAATGTAAAGAGAATGAAATAGATACTCTCCCACAAAACACTCAATACGCAATGCCTAAGATTTTATTGTTTATGTGTAGGTCAAATACTGGTCTCCATGTAGATGAATTCTCAGAAAGCTTATTTATAGTATGATCTAAAAGACAGGATAAATATCCTTCTTGTGGGGAATCATGCCTGATACTTTGCAGAGACTTCTGCTTTTGAAGGTTTTTAAATTAGAAGGCTAAGAGCTTGGAACTGAAACAGCAGAATCAACCTTTCAATTCCACAACTTACTGGTTACAGCATCCTGGACAAGTGAAATAAATTATTCTAAGCTTCAGCTTTCATCTCTATATATTGGAAATAATGCATTCATGTCATAAATTTATGTTGAGATGAAATATGAAAAGGGATTGCAAATAATAAGAGCTCAGTGCATGACACTTCTTACTAGCAAATTTAGGGCAGATTAGAAATGGACAGGATGGAGTTCCCGTCGTGGCACAGTGGTTAACGAATCCAGCTAGGAACGCTGAGGTTGTGGGTTCGATCCCTGGCCTCGCTCAGTGGGTTAACGATCCGGCATTGCCGTGAGCTGTGGTGTAGGTTGCAGACGCGGCTTGGATCCCGTGTTGCTGTGGCTCTGGCATAGGCTGGCAGCTACAGCTCCGATTCGACCCCTAGCCTGGGAACCTCCACATGCCATGGGAGCAGCCCAAGAAATGGCAAAAAAAAAAAAAAAAAGACAAAATAAAAAAACAAAATAACAAAACTTCTTTGTAGTATTAGTCCCTCATTTGCAAATATTCAGTGTTTCCCCTTAGCCTAATTAAGTATCCTTTGTAGTGTTGTAATAAAGATCTTTGATTATCTGACTTTTACCTACTTTCCTAATTTAATCTCCCAATATTATTTTCTATTTCAAACCAAAAAGGTATCCTTTCCATAGGCTTGAAACCACCAAGCTATCCCAGGCCGATGCCACCACCTAGTGGTGGGGCCTCTAAACTTGTAACATCTTCACCCCTTCACTTCTAAGAGATAAGGCAAACATGACTTTTTCCCCCTGCCCTTCACTCTCGTATAGAGTTTATTTATTTTCCTCTTTCTCTTCAGCATTTCTATCTTTCCTCTCTTCTTATCCCCCATGCAAATTGCCTTCTCTGTCTATATAAGCCAATGTAAGCCCCGGTCAGAGATTTTCTATGTTCTATAAAAAGGAAAAACGCAAGTCATAAGTCATGTGAAAACAGAATTAAAGAAATACTGATAATAAACAAACTAACCATCGTCTGAATGATAACATGGGATGCTTAAGTCTCTTTACTCGCCATGCATCAAACCAGAAATCAAGTCTCAACTAAGGCTTGTACAATTTACTTTACTTATATTTGCTCTCCCTGAACTGTCCCCTCCTGATTAACTCTTCCCTCAGATCCCACCCAATCCTCATACCAACCCACCCCAGATCCCCAGCTCACTGAAGTGCAGTGATGAACCACGCAGACCCTGATGGATCTCTCTCATCACCATGGAGAGAACTGTTTGTATGTTCTTACCACTTCTACCCAGAGTATAAGGTAAAATGCTTTGTTCACCTGTCTTTACTGTGTCTGGCCCAGTGTCTGGCACAGAGGAGATCCACACCTGCTGAGTTCATGAGTGGACAGATGGATTTGGATTAAGGCTGGGAGGCAGTACTGAAACAGGGGTGGGGAAGTAAGGCGTGGTAACATGGGAACATCCATCCATCACTGTAAGCTTCACAGAAAATCCTGGTGCAGCCACCAGGCCAATGAAAATGTTGCAGATGGATGCCCTGAAAATGGCTCTAATTTCCAGCAGCTGAGAAACATGTCACTACTCACCTAAAAATGCTTCCAGTGTGGCTTCAAGTGATGCCAGATCAGTGTCCCTACTGCAGAGTTTCTTAGAAGCACTATGCTTGAATATCCTAACAAGGAGTAAAGAATGGCTGATTTTCCCATGTTGTCTGTAGAAGACAATCATAAATTTACCTCCATATAGAACATAAACCTTTGGAATTAAGCAAGAATTTTGGCCAAATAGTTATCTGTTGCTTTTTAAGGCTGTACTTGCAGCATAAAGAAGTTCCCAGGCTAAGGGTTGAATTGGAGCTACAGCTGCTTGTGTATGCCACAGCCACAGCAACTCAGGATCCAAGCCACGTCTTTAACCTATACCACAGTTCACTGCAATGCCAGCTGCTTTAACCTACTGATTGAGGCCAGGGATGGAACCCGCATCCTCACGGATACTAGTCAGATTTTTTTTCCATTACATCACAATGGGAACTCCCTGGCACAATATTTAAATCTTGGACTTAAAGATTTAAAAAAAAAACACTTAAAATGTGACATATACTGAGTCTTCCTATGCTTGAATACATTTTTTGAAATAAAGAGCTCCTCTCAGCTAGGAGATGAGAAAAAAAAAAAAAAAAGAAAGCAACTTTCTGATCTTAGCTATTAGGATCACTCATTTCAAAAGCTCCTTACCAGGGTCTCAGGATAAACACCTACAAATTGACAACTGAAAAAAAAAGACACAGGTTGGTTTCATCATCTATATAATTTAGCTTTGACCAAAAAAAAAAAAAAGAAAAAAAAAAAAAAGAAACCTCACCTACAGCAATTTACCACTCATAAAGATTAAACTGACACCTGGCCTTATGGCTTCCTTCTATTAAACCAGGTCCTTTAGGCCACAAATTAGGCCATGCAGATAACATTTAATGCAGCAGTAATGCACAAATTTGCTTAGGTTTCTTGATTCTATGTAAAATCAGCCAACTTGGTTGGAAAACAGGTGCAAGTAGGTCTGATGAGGCAGTTAAAATATTCTGTAACATCCCTTTCATGTCTGTCTAACATTCAAAGAAATGACTGCTTCAGAGATGACTCAACAGCTAAGCCTAGAGTCATACACTAGGAAGGCATGGGATCCATGGAACAAAAACAGTATTACTTTACATGCAATTTTTATTTTTTAATTTGAATTTTTTATCCTTTTGTCTTTTGGGCCCACGGCCAGGGCATAAGGAGATTCCCAGTCTAGGGATGGAATCAGAGATACAGCTGCCACCTTTAGCCACAGCCACAGCAACACAGGATCTGAACCACTTCTGCAACCTACACTATAGCTCACAGCAACACAGGATCCTAACCGTCCAAGTGACGCCAGGGATTGAACCCACATCCTCATAGATACTAGTTGGGTTTTTTAACCACTGAGCTAAGACAGGAACTCCTGCACATAATTTTTAGATTCCTCTTCTGGTACCTGTCCATAACATGGATTTAAATGGTCTATTAACATGATGAGACCCCATTAGAAGTATTTCTAGTAACTAATGAAAAGATACAAATGGACATAAACAGGCGGCCTGAGAGATTTTCTGAAGTTTTCTAACAATCTCACTTCCTTTCAGAGTGACAAGGAATTTGGCTCATTTAAGCTAGTGATTTTTCAAGGAATGAATACACAAATGCACACTTTATTCAAGTCAAACCTTAGAATGAATGTGTTAAGTACCATGCATGACATAATTTTTTTTTACTTTTTTTTTTGTCTCTTTGTCTTTTCTAGGGCTACTCCCATAGCATATGGAGATTCCCAGGCTAGGGGTTTAATCGGAGCTGCAGCTGCCAGCCTACGCCAGAGCCACAGCAACATGGGATCCGAGCCGCGTCTGCAACCTACACTACAGCTCATGGCAATGCCGGATCGTTAACCCACTGAGCAAGGCCAGGGATCAAACCCTCAACCTCATGGTTCCTCGTCGGATTCGTTAACCACTGAGCCATGATGGGAACTCCCGTATGACATAATTTAGGGTTATATTAATTGCTTTTAAAAATTATGCAATGTTTTAAGTACTTTTGCACTCATGATGAATTTTAAATACACAGCAAAGAAAGGTGGATAATAATTCTACTTTTGGCACCACATTTGTCCTTCTAAAACACAAAGCCAAACATCAGAATTAACCTAGAGACCTGGAGAAACACATTTTCTGAGTAACTGCAGAAAGTGGATGTGTTGGAGCACCACAATTCTAAGAGTAATATGGAAAAAATCACCTTTACCTACTTTTAACACTTACTGATAGAAATCTTCTTAAACTACTGAAATCTCTTTCTGAATGTATGAAGCCTTAAGAATCTGATTTTGTAAAATATATAAAAATAACTGAAGATCATCTCTTTTAAATCTTTTCAGATTCTAACAGCAACTGTAAATACACAATTAAACAAACAAACAAAAAACTTCTCTACCGGGCACCTGGGAGTTGCTTAACAAAAACCATTTAATGAGACCATAGTTCAGACACACACAAAAAAACTTTAACTGCATAGAAAATACTTATGAGTTTACTTTCCTAATGCATAAATCTGGTTCTTGTTTTCAAAGCCCCACAATTCACATCAGTGGGAACAAAAAATCTTACAGACACAACAGCAAGTTAACTTCCTAGAGGAAAGCGCTTGGGGTAAGAAACACCACTGAAAGATCCAGGATCTCTTTTTCTTTTCTTTTTTTTATAACCTTACTAGTTTCTCTTCCAAAAGAGAGACCACAATAAACTGATAGCACAGTTTCAAATGTTTAGCCCAGAGATTTGGCCAACCACACCTATTCTAAGTACATTCAACCAACTCCAACTCAAACCTCAGAGCAGCACTCCTTCAGGTCACAAAACATCCAGTGGAACTCAGTAACTCCATCGCAAAGATGGAGTTGATCTCTCTTGACATCAGTTGATCTCTCTTGACATCACACCTACATTCTGAATATTTCACAAATTGGAAGCAAAGTGCAGGTTCAGATCAGTGGAGTCTTTGCTGACTCACCTTTTACCTATGAAAGCAGGGCAGGGCACACATGTGAGATTTCCTAGCTCCTCTGCACCAGATGTTCTTCTGCCTTGGCCAACACTCTGCTTTCCAGCAATGGCTCCAGGGCCAAACCTGGTGTGCCCCGGGTTGCCACCGGCTGCTCCTCGCTCCAGCTCTAAGGTGAGTACCATTCTGATCAAAGACAAATTATCTGCTCCTGCCGCTCTGCCTCCCCCCACACAAACCTGCCAAAATCCAGGGTCAGCCCTGAACTCTCCAAGTGGACCAGCACCTAGGCACCCCCGCAATCTGGTAGGGCGCTTTCTTTCCATCCACTTCCCCAAACTTAAGAGGTCTACTGCCCAGGGCTGGGCAGAAGCAAGGCCCCACAGAGCTGAAAACCCACAACAGTGCTGCAGCAAGTTGCCCCTGCCACAGGCACAAAGGGCTCGGGGCCTTGGCCAGGCATTCCTAAGGAGTGCGGCACCACTTACCCCTCACCCACCACACAGGCCGCAATGTGGTTTCTCTTAAGCTTACCTTAAATTTGGCCTCAAGTTGTGGCGGAGTTCACCAGGGGTGTACTCTTCCTTTCAGCGCGCCCTCCGGGGGGGGGGCAGGTGGGCAAGGGCATTGCTTGGCGGGCAAGTCCTCATGGTCTTGGCACATCCTCCACAGGGCTCCTGGAAGGCTCCGAGGTCACCCTTTGTTCTTCAGCCGGGCAGGCGCGCCTGGCCCTGCGTGCAGGCATGCATGCCCAGTGATCTGCATTTGCTCTCCACCCACCCAGCTCCTAGGCCCCCTGCTCGTCTCCCGTGTCTCAGGATCCCAGCGCACAGAACAGAGGGCCACGCCCACAAATGCCGGTTTGCTTTCTCCACCGTGGAGTTTCAACCTGACTTTCCCTAGAAGCAGGATTCACACCTGGTGCAGGGTTGGGGCTCTGTCCCCCTGCCTTGGGTCAGGGATCTTCCTGCAGCTCTGGCAGCCAACTGCGAAGTAGGAGACAAGCAAGTGCCCTGGGTAATCCAGAGATGCTCCTCCGAGGAACAGTCTGACCCTCCCTCTAGGGCCAAGTTTGGTTATGGCCAGCACACAGATTTGTGCAGAGAATTAATATAGAATATGTTCTCTTCTAGGTGTTTGATGGTGTCTTGTCTTAGCTTTTAAGTCTTTACTCCATTTTGAGATTATGTTTGTCCGTGGTGTGAGGGTGTCTTCCAGTTTCATTGATTTGCAGGCATCTGTCTGGTTTTCCCAGCACCACGTAATGAAAAGACTTTTTCCCATTTTATATTCCTGCCTCCTTTGTCAAAGATTAATTGACCAGAGGTGTCTGTGTTTATTTCTGGGTTCTCTATTCTGTTCCTTTGGTCTGTATGTCTGTTTTGGTACCAGCACCACACTGTCTTAATTACTTTAGCTTTGTAATATTGTCTGAAGTCTGGGAGAGTTATGCCTCCTGCTTGGTTTTTGTTGTTGTTGTTGTTCCTCAGGTTTGCCTAGGCAGTTCTGGATCATTTATGCTTCCATATAAATCATTGGATTGTTTATTTTAGTTCTATGAAAAATGTAATTGATAATTTGATGGAGATTACACTGAATCTGTAGATTGCTTTGGGTAGTATGGACATTTTTATGATATTAAGTCTTCCAACCGAGGAGCATGGAATATCTCTCCATTTCTTTGAATCCTCTTTAATTTCCTTGATTAGTATTTAATAGTTCTCAGCATATCAGTCTTTAACCTCCTAGGTCAGGTTTATTTCTAGGCAGCTGATTTTTTTTGGGGTGCAATTTTAAAAGGTATTGTAATTTTGAATCCCTTTTCTAATATTTCATTGTTAGTATACAGAAATGTAACTGTTTTCTGAATGTTAATCTTGTGCCCTGATACATTGCTGAATTTGTTGATCAGTTCAAGTAGTTTTTGTGGGGAGTCTTTAGGGTTTTCTATTTGTAATATGTCATCTGTATGCAGTGACGATTTTACCTCTTCTCTTCAATTTGGATACTTTTTATTTCTTTTGTTTATCTGATTGCTCACGTTAGGACTTCCAATACTATGTTGAATAAAAGTGGTGAGAGTGGGCATCCTTGTCTTGTTCCAGATTTTAGCAGAAATGCTTTTGGCTTTGCTCCATCGAGTATTATATTTGCTGTGGGTTTGTCATAAATGGCTTTTATTATGTTAAAGTATGTTCCCTCTATACCCACTTTGGTAAGAGTTTTTATCACAAATAAATGTTGGACTTTATCAACTGCTTTTTCTACATGTGGTTTTTGACTTTTCCTTTGTTAGCGTGGTATATGATGTTGATTGATTTGCACATGTTGAACCATCCTTGTGGACCTGGGATGGGTCCCACTTGGTCATTCATGGTGTATCATCTTTTGGATTCAGTTGGCTAAAATTTTGTTGAGAATTTTTGCATTTACATTCATCAAAGATATTGGCCTATGGTTTTCTTTTTTGGTAGTATCTTTGTCTGGTTTTGGTATTAGGGTGCTGGTGGCTTCATAGAATGTCTTGGGAATGTTCCTTCTTCAACCTTTTGGAAAAGTTTAAGAAGGATGGGTATAAGTTCCTCTTTGTATGTTTGGTAGAATTCACTGTGAAGCCACCTGGTTCTGCACTTTTGTTTGTAGGGAGTGTGTTCATTATATATTCAATTTCATTTCTAGTGATTGGTCTGTTCAGTTAATCTGTTTCCTTTTGATTCAGTTTTGGCAGGCTGTAAGTCTCTAGAAAGTTGTCCGTTCCTTCTAGGTTGTGAAATTTGTTGGCATATAAGTGCTCATAGTATTCTTTTATTTATTTATTTATTATTTGTATTTCTGCAGTATCCATTAAGATTTCTTCTTTTTCATTTCTTATTTTGTTTATTTGGGTTTTTTCTCTCCTCCTCTTGGTGAGTCTGGCCAGAGGTTTGTCAATGTTGTTTACCTTTTGAAACAACAAACTCCTGGTTTTATTCATTTCTTCTATTTTTTTTCATCTCTATTTTATTGATTTCCTCTCTCGTCTTTATGATTTCCTTCCTTCCGCTGACTTTATGTTTTGTTTGTTCTTTTTCTAATTTATTTAGGTGGTGAGTTAAGCTATCAATTTGAGATTTTTCCTCTTTTTTGAGGAAGGCCTGCATCACTATGAATTTCCCTCTGAGCATTGCTTTTGTGGCGTCCCATAGATTTTGAATGGTTGTATCTTCATTATCATTTGTCTTGAGGTATTTTTTAATATCTATTTTGATTTCCTCATTGACCCATTGGGTTTTAAGTAGCATGTTGTGTAGTATCCATGTAGTCGGATTTTTCTCATTTCTTTTCCTGTGGTTGATTTCTAGTTTCATGCCATTGTGGTCAGAGAAGATTCTTGAAACAATTTCTATATTCTTAAAAGTTGTTGAGGTTAGCTTTGTGCCCCAGTATGTGATCAATTCTTGAGAATGTTCCATATGCATTTCAGAAGAAAGTATATTATGATTTTTTTGGATGTAATGTCCTGAAGATGTCAATTAAGTCTAACTTTTCTATTGTTTCCTTTAGGATCTCTGTTGCCTTATTGATTTTCTATGTATAGGATCTGTCCATTGATTTGAGTGGGGGTATTAAAGTCTCTTATTATTGTACTCCCATCAATTTCTCCTTTTATGTCTTAGTATTTGCTGTATGTATCTGGGTACTCCGACATTAGAGGCATATATATTGATGACTGTAATATCCTCTTCTTGAATGGATCCTTTGTCATTAAATAGTGTCCTTCTTTTTCTTTATGGCCTTCATTTTAAAGCCTTATTTTGTATGATATAAGCATTGCAACTCCTGCTTTCCTGTATTGTCCACTGGCATGAGATATCTTTTCCCATCCCCTCACTTTCAATTTATGTGTGTCCTTTACCCTAAGGTGAGTCTCTTGTAGACAGACGATTGTAGACTCTTGCTTTTTTAATCCAATCTGCCACTCTGTGTCTTGATTTGATCATTCAGTGCATTGACATTCAAGGTAATTATTGTATTTATGTATTTACTGCCATTTTAAACCTTGTTTTCCAGTTGATTCTATGTTTCTCCTTTGTTCTTTTCTTTGGTTGGATGATTTCCATTGATTTTATGCTTGTGCATTTTTCATTTTAGTTTTTGTGAATGTAATGTTTGGTTTTGATTTGTGGTTGCCCTGCTTTTTAAGTATGTTAACTCCTTGCTATACTGGCTTGCATTAGCCTGTTAATCATATAGGCTCAAACACATTATTTTAAAAAAGAATCTAGATTTTCTTACTCTCCTTCCCCACATTCTATGATTTTGAGGTCTTTTTTTTTAGCATCTTCATGTCTGTCCTTTTGTTATTCCTTGTGTTTATCATCACTTTTACAATAGGGTTTTTTCCCTTTTATATCTGTATACTGACTGAAGTGATTGTTTTCCAGTTGTGATTTCCTCCATCCTATTTCTTCTTCTTTTTTATTTCAAGAAGAGGCCCTTCACTATTTCTTTTAGAACTGGTTTAGTAGTCCTGTGCTCTTTTAGCTTTTGTTTTTTGGAGAAATTATTTCTCCTATTTTAAATGATATTCTTGCAGGGTAAAGTATTCTAGGCTGAAAATGTTTCCTTTTTAGAACTTTGAATATGTCTTGCCACTCTCTTCTGGCCTGTAGTTTTCTGTAGAGAAATCAGAAGATAGTCTTATAGGAGTTCCCTATAATTAACACTTGGTGATTTTCTTGCTGTTGTTAGAATCCTCTTTTCTTTAAATGTTTCCATTTTTATTATAACATGTCTTGGTGTGGGCCTGTTTGGGTTCAACTTGTTTGGGGCCTTCTGTGCTTCCTGTATCTTAATATCCATTTTCTTTAGATTTGGAAAGTTTTCAGACATAACATCTTCAAATATATTTTCAATCCCCTTTTCTTTTTCTTCTCCTTCTGAAATTCCTATTATGTGTAGATTGGCCCACTTTCTATTATCCCATATTTGCTTTCATGTTTTTTCATTTGGTTTTCTGTCTGCTGTCCTGATTGGGTGATTTCCATTATTCTATCTTCCAAGTCATTTTTCATTCTGCTCTTCAGTGCCTTTGACTCAGTTTGCATCTCTGCAAGTGAATTTTCTAATTTTTCTTGGTTCCTCCTTATATTTTCTAGTTTCTTTCTAAAGGAATCTGATTACTGTTTATATCTACTCTTAATTCCTTCAGTATTTTCATTATCTCCCTGTTGAACTCAGTGTCTATTACACTGCAGAGGTCTGGTTCATTGTTTGCTGCTTTAGGTGAATTCTCCTGTTCTTTTAACTGGGAATGGTGCTTGAGTTTCTTCATTTTGCTTGTTTTTCTTTTGCTGTGAGTTTAGGGAAATCAAACTATAGTCTTGGAGGGCTATTTCTATGCAAGAGGAGCCCTTTGTGTTTTGTGGCAGGTTACTATTTATTTTTGGCACGGGAGTTTGGATATTTGCTGTCTCTTTCTTCAGTGTGAGCAGGCTGCTATCCCCAGGGTGCTGAGTGTGTCTTCAGGGAGAAGGAAGCAATGGGTAGGGCTAGTTTTTAGTGGCTGCTTGCTGGGCTCTTGACATTACAAGGACCTGCAGGAAGGTGGTGAAGGTACTCCTAGTTGCAGGACCCTGGAAGGTGGTAATGAGCCTCAGGCAGATTTAGGCAGTGCCTGGATCATTTGGCAGTGGCAGCAGCCACCTGTAACCAGCACAAGAGTTGCCCAGTCTCCAGCAGCACGAGCAAATAGCCTCTTACCACCCGTAGCCTGCACCAGAGGCACCCCAACATCTGAAGAGTCCATGTGTACAGTGAAATAGATTTATATCATGGTCTGCCCCTCCTCCTCTCACCCTCCCCAACAATGGTGCCTTGCCTCTCCTGCGGGCCCAGACCTCCTCCAGGGTTCCCTCTGCTGTGGCATTCTGCTCCTCAGCAAGTGGCACACCACTCCCTAGCCCCTCAGGCTGTCTCCACACAGCCATCCCTAGTCATTTTCCTGGAACTGACCTCTGGAGCCTGAGTCTCAGTGCCCAGCCCCTGCTCAAGTGTCTCAGGCTGTGGTGTCTGGGGCAGTGGTGCAGATGATCTGTGAATCTCTCATTCAACTTTGCCCTCCTCAGTCCAGCTGCTGTGCTTTTCTCTGCAACTTTAAGATCCCTCTGTCTTGGCTGTTCTCCCCATCAGTTAGGTGGCTTCCCAGGGTACAGCTTCCTTTTCTCTTTTGCAGATCCTTCTCAAGAATGCTAGCCCCATCCTGATTCCCTTTCTCTCTCTCTCTCTTTTTTTCTAATCAGTTTTGTGGAGAGTTTCTTGCCCTTTCTGGAGGTTTAAGTTCTTCTGCCAGCATTCAGATGTTTTGTGCAAATCGCTCTACAGATGTGTTTTTTTGATGTGTTTGTGCGAGAATGTGAGCAAGACATCTTACTCCTCCACCATCTTGATCCTTCTATGTTCCTGAGCCCTCCTCTTAATTTCAGTTTGGCATAAAGAATAGTTGATACATTAGTGGGAAAAACAAATGCCCATACAGAAATGGGTGCATGTGAAATTGGTGAAGGATGAATAAAGTCCATTGACTTTCCTTGTCAGCATCCTCATCTTAACACTGTACCATAGTTTTTACAAGATGTTACCACTCTGGGAAGCTATATATATAGGATTTCTCTGTATTTTTTCTTATAACTACATGTGAATTTACATTATTCCTAGAGAGTAGCTGCACAGTAGTGTTTAGTGTCAGAAAGTATCAGCTTAAATCCAATGTGTGTGATCTCTTAACCTCCCAGAGCCTCAGACCTTCAGGTACACAATAAGGGTAAAGGTAGCTCCTATCCCAGAGGCTACTTTTCTGGCTTATTTAGTTTTTATTTGCTTATGTTACCCAGGGTCAGTTTCTGTTGCTTACAACAACACCAGTTTGACTTAAATATAGGATATTACTTTATAGTAGGATATCAGGTGACCAAGATAATATATTTTATCATCTAGTTAAAGGTATAAATGACTAGTTGGCAGCAAGATAAATCTTCTACTGAAAAACTAGACAAAATACATACATAGAAAAGCTGAATTTTACAAAACTATGCTTTTTTTTCAAGATTAGAGAAAGAACTACAAAAGATGGGTGGCCAAAGGTCCTAGAGAAAAGTAAAACACATTTGGATGAGTCCAATATATCACACTGCTTTTCCCTTAAGATTTTGATAGCTTGCAAGAAGCATAGACACAAGTTGAGAACATGAGAAGAAAGCCAAGCTGAAGGCAGGAGCTAGGCAGAGTTCCTGCTGGAAAATAAGCTGGTGCTCAAGGATAGCAAGGCTCTCAGGACACACAGATCCAAGACCTGGGTGAGAGGTCAGGCACAGAGACACGAGTTCACATTCTGCTGTTTTCACCCAGAGATGTTTGCTGATTGCTAAGTGGGGAATCATAAAAGGCCAAGGAGACAAGCAGAAAACTCTTCTAGATGTCAAAGAGAGAGCATCACTTTCATCTCACAGTGCTAAGAAGACAAAACTGGAGCACAGGACTCCTTAGGAAAAGGGACAAAGAGAGGAAGAGAGCAAGTTTTGAGATGATAAAAGAAACGGACTGGTTTAAAATGTTCCTCCCCTAATATGTCTTCCCACTACAAGCTAAAATAAAACAATATTCTGGAAGAATGTAGTGTCATATAGAGGCTCTCTATTCCATCATTCAGGGAAAAATTCCAAAAGTAGCATGCATACTATGAAATAAAATACAGAGAAAAAGCAGAAAATAGAAACAGATCTATGGATGACTCATATATTATCATCTTAAGCTATGGATTTTAAAATAACTCTGATTAATGTGTTCAAGAAAATAAATAACAAAAATTTTTAAAAACCTGAAAGGGAGAATTTTAGGGAGAATTAGAATCTATAATTGTTTTGAAACTGGACATTATAGAACTCAAAATGCAATCACTGAAATTACATATTCAAGAAATGAGTCTTAGTGCAGATTGGACACAGATGAAAAGAAGAAAAGTGGACTGTATAAGTGCATAGAAAATACCCAGGCTGAATTTTGAATGGGGAGAAAATGAATAGAAATTATATACATGATCATAAGTTTAAGCAGATGTATAACTACAATCCCAAAAGATATGAAGTAGAGAATGGGGGGTGGGGGGTAAAGCCCAATTTTATACAATAATGGCCAAGAATGTTCCAAAACTGATTAAAAAATATAAAATCATATATTGAAAAATTTTATGAACCATTAGAATGTTAAATGAAAAGAAAGCCACATCCAGAGACATCTTAATGAAACCATTGAGAGTCTAAAACAAAGAGAAAAACTTAAAAGCAACCACAATAAACTATTTCAAAGGACTAACACTAAGTAACACTAAGACTGACAAGCATGATTAATAAAAAGAAAGCCATACCTAAGTTCTTAAAACAAAAAGAAAATCTGTCAGGAAGTAGGAGGCATTGCCTTCAAGGAGCAAAGAGTAAGAATGGCAACTGACTTCTCAACAGAAACAATTGAATCCAGTAGAAAAAGGAATGATACTGTAAAGTAGTTAAAGAAACTAATATCTAACCTAGAATTCTCTGCCCAGTGAAACTACCATTCAAAAGTGAGGATGAAATACTTCCCTAAACAAACAAAAATCAGCCTAAACTAAAATAAGAAAGAGGATTTATAGGTTAGCATAAAAATGACCGTGTTCAGAAGTACAGATTCAGGAGCAAAAATAAATGTATAAATATATGGGTCAATCTCAAGAATTACTAAGGATACAGAAGAGTAGAAATACTGTCTAGTTGTATTTAAAATATATTCAAAAATAAAATATACCAATAATATGAAAAGTGAGAGGTGAAATGGAGTAACATTATTCTATGGTAAATGAGCTGTGGTGAAAGTGGGGAAGTGCTAATTATACTAGACAAATACACAGTAAGGACTCAGGGATGCATGTTATAACATCTAGTTAACTATTCAAACAATAGCAATGGAATGCATGACAAGCTAAGGAGAGGGCATATATAACAAAAAACATATGGATTAATATAAAAGGAAGCAGGAAAGCAGAGAAAATGAAACCTAGAAAGGTAAAAAAAATGCAAGAGAAAGCAAAGAGTAAAATTGTAGGTATAAACTCAAATATGTCAGTATTTACATAAAATATAAATTGACTAAATACTCCAGTTAAAAAAATAATGTCTTACTGGATTATTTTAAAATCTGTGCTGTGAAAGAGAATCTCACTCTACATAAAAATACAAATAAGCTGAACATCAAAGCATGGAAAAATACATACATACACACAATAATCAAAACACTGGAGGTTTACCTACAAATATCATACAGTCAATTTCAAAGAAAGGAGCGCTACTGGAAATAAAGAGAGATTGCTTGTAGTGGTGAAGAATCTATCAGGAAGACATGACAATTTTAAATGTGCATGTACCTAAGGAACATATATTCAAAACATGTACAACATACATTGATAGAAATTTAAAAAAAGGAAATAGAAAATCTGCAATTGCTTTGATAGGGTTTAACATGCCTCTCTCTGTAACAGAATATGCAGACAAAATGCCAAAAAGGATATAAAACCTTTTTGCACTGTGATTAACAAACTTGACCTAATTTACATGAACAATGTATCCAACAACTGCAGAATTTGCATACTTTCCAAATATCATGAAACATTTTATATATATTATGTTATATATATATATAAACACACACACACACATGCAAAAACAGAAACATATCACAATGTGTGGCATGCACCTGAGCCAGGCTTAGAAGACAATTTATGGTCTTAAATGTGCATGTAAGAAAGAAAAGAGCTGAAACATCAATGGCCTAAACCTCAAATTCTGTACTCTACAAAACTCTCCTTCATAAGTGAAGTTGAAATAAAGACTTTCTTAGTCAAACAAAATTGAGGGAATTTGTTGCCAGTAGACCTGTCTTGCAAGAGATGTTCAAAGACCTTCATTAGAGAAAAGCAAAATTATACAGATCAGAAATTCAGATCTACATAAAGGAAGCACAGTGAAGAAGAAACAGATAACAGTAAAATAAAAACCTTCATATTTTTGATTCTTAACTCACCTAACAGATAACAGTTTGTTCAAAATAATACTAGCAACAATGTATTTGATTATACATACATATGTATGCATTATACATAATACATGAATGTATGCTTCTGTATGCTTAAATATGAGTGAAGTAAATGACAGCAGTGATACAAAGAATGGGAGGGAGAATTACATTTGTTTTGTCATCATAAGGTACTTTCACTATTCATGAAGTAATGTAACTTGAAAATGGACCTGTTTCAGTTGTAAATGTATATTGCAAACTCTAGGGCAATCACTAACAAAATTAAAAAAGGAAATATAACTAATATTTGAAGATAGGGGAAAATGGAATAATATAAAATGCTCATTTAAAACCACAAAATACAGAAAAATAGTGGACCAAAAAGACAGGAACAAAAAACAAGATAATAAATAGAAAACAGCAATGAGTATGGCAGATACTAATCCAACCATATCTGTAATCACCATGAACACCAATGGTTTAAAAGACAGATTGTCAAAATGGATCAAAAAAACAAGACCCAATATGGTGTTTTCTGCAAAAAAAAAAAAATCCGCTTTAGATATAAAGAAATATATACCACGCTAATATTAATCAAATGAAAGCAAGAGAAACTATATTAATCAGACATAGCTGACTTCAAAGCAAGAAGTTATCAGGACAACTTAAGAGTGAAATACTGAAAACTTGTCACCAAAACTAGAAACAAGAGAATGACAGTCATTATTCAAAACTGTATTGGAGGTCCTGACCAAGGAAGTAAAAATAAATATAATAGCAATTGAAAAAGACAAAGTAAATTCTCATAGTATATGTAGAAAAGTGAAAAGAACACATAAGCTAGTAGAATTAATGAGAATTTAATATCACTGCCACATACATGTTAATATACAAAAGCAACTGCATTTTATATGCCAGTAATAAGAAACTAGAAACTGAAATGGAAAAAACTGGTAATATTTAAATTATCAATTGAAATAGGAGTAAATCTAACAAAAGACATATATGATACCTATAGAGGAAAATAACAAAATTATAAAAATTTAAAAGCACTCAATAAATAGCATACATCAATCACATTCATGAGTTTTAAGACATTATTAGAAAGATGTCAATCCTCCAAAATTGATATAGATCCTGTCCAATCTCATAAAAAATCCTAGCAGATTAAAAAAAAAAGCCGATAAGCTGGTTTAAAAATGTATTTGGGGGAGGAGTTCCCATTGTGGCTCAGTGGGTAGTGAATCCGACAAGGAACAATGGGGTTGCAGGTTCTATCCCTGGCCTTGCTCCGTGGGTTAAAGATCCAGTGTTGCAGTGAGCTGTGGTGTAGATTGCAGACGTGGCTCGGATCCCGTGTTGCTGTGGCTGTGGTGTAGGCTGGCAGCTACAGCTCCAATTCGACCCCTAGCCTGGGAACCTCCATATGTCCTGGGAGCGGCCATAGAAAAGGCAAAAAGACCAAAAAAAATGTATGTGGGGGAATACCCATTGTGGCTAAGTGATATCAAACCCAACTAGTATCCATGAGGATGCGGGTTCGATCGCTACCCTTGCTTAGTAGGTTAAAAGAGATCCAGTGTTGCCATGAGCTGTGGTGTTGGTCACAGACACATGGCTTGGATCCCGCACTGCTGTGGCTATGGCTTAGGCTGGAGGCTACAGCTCTGATTACACCCCTGGCATGGAGGCCTCCCTGTGCTGAGGATGCAGCCAAAAAAATTTTTTTTAATTTTTTAAAAAAAGATGTATGTGAGGAAAAAGGAAGACTCAGGAAACTGGAGGCTCACAGGACCAAAGGTAGGGACACTGTGATGCTAAGTAATTAAGACAATAGGCACTGCGTGGGGATAGCGCAGGACTACGACCTTGGCACTAGTGACACTGGGGATGGCGATTCTCTATTACAGAGCTGTCCTGTGTGATGTGGGATGTTCCCAAGCAGCCCTGGCCTCTAGTCCTTAGGTGCTGGCAATACACAACACCCCCCCCCCCACACACACACACCACCACACACACACCACCACCAACAACAAAATATCTCCAGAAATTGCAAAATGCACCTGAAGGGTGCAAAATCTCCTCCAGTTGAGAACTACTGGAATAGACAAATAGAGCTCATAAAACACACATAGAGAATGAGAAACAGACCATACACACATGGTTCCTTGATTCATGACAAAGGCATTGCTTCATACTGTTGAAAAAACTCAATTCCAAATGATCTGTAGATCTAATTGTTCAAGGTGAAAATTAAAACAAAATTTCTAGATGACACTAAAGGAGAATATCTTCATGGCCTTGGGCTAGACAATTATTTCTTAAATAGGAGACATAACAGTACAAACCACGAAGAGGGAAAGATGATTTATTGGACTTTATTTTTTAACTTTTTTATTTTTATTTTTTGTCTTTTTGCTATTTCTTTGGGCCACTCCCATGGCATATGGAGGTTCCCAGGCTAGGGGTCGAATCGGAGCTGTAGCCACCGGCCTATGCCAGAGCCACAGCAACGCGGGATGGGAGCTGCGCCTGCCACCTACACCACAGCTCATGGCAATGCTGGATCGTTAACCCACTGAGCAATGGCAGGGACCGAACCCGCAACCTTATGGTTCCTAGTCGGATTCGTTAACCATTGCGCCACGATGGGAACTCCTATTGGACTTTATTAAAGTAAGAACTTCTGTTCAGTAAATGACACATTATGGAGTAAAAAGGAAAACCACAATGTTGGATAAGATATTTCTAATACAAATATCTGACAAGGACCATTGACCAGAATAAATACAGAACTCACACAGTAAGAAAGGCAGATAACCCAGAAGAAAAATTGGCAAAGGGCTTGAGACATTTCTCCAAAAGAGAATATTCATGCGGCAATAAATGTAAGACTAGGGACACTGCCTCATCAGTCATTAGAAAAATACAAATTAAAATCACATGAGATACTACTGCAATTCTACTAAAATGGCTAAAATGTAAAAGTCAGACAAGGCCGGGTGTTGGTGAGGATTTGGAACTGAAACACCTGCATGATGCTGGTGGGTGTATATACAGGCACAAGCACTGTGGACCTGTGGACACTTTGGCAATGCTCATGAAAAGTGAACCTTCCCCAAGTTCTCCTGTAGGAGGTGGTTTGGTGACCCACCCGGATCACCTTTACAGGCCAGGGCACCCACTTCCAGCTTTGTTCCAGAGAACAACTGTGCCGATGGGAGCTGCCGCAACTGGAAACACCCACAATGCTGGGCTCACCCCCTGGTGGGGGGCGCCCACAGCCAGTTCCTGGCTAACTGAAAGTTACAAAACTCCTCAGGGGGTGACTCTGCAGTGCCATTCATCCCCAGAGCCCCATGGAATCAGGCTGCTGGGAACTCCAGCTACAAGTGTAGTTTGGCTTCCCCCATGCCCTCACGTCCTTACAGGTTTCTCCAGAGAGTGTGCTTTCTATATGTCACCTGCTCTACAATACTCATCTCAGGCTCTGCCTCTGGTCATGTGACCCCAGACACTCAGATGTACTCCACAGAAATGTATGACTCTGTGCAGCTGGGACACAAGCCAGGATGCTCACAGCAATGCCAGTTGTAACAGGCATCCCAGATGTCCATCAACATATAGGGGATAAATCAGTTTCTTCTCATGGTGGAATATTACACTGCAATGAAAGGGAACACACTACACTACACCACACCAACACACATGCCTCCCCAAACATACTGATGAGGGAAAGAAGTTGGACACGAAAGAAAGTATGTTCTACATGTACATTTATATAAAGCTCAGAACAATTGGTGAGCCCTAAATGACAGGACTTCTGAGCAAGCTCACTTTCTGAGAAGGTAGTAATTGGAGGGGTCAATGGGGGTGCTTCTGAGATGCTAATAATGTCCTCTTTCTTGCTTTGGGTATGTACATGCTCATTAACTCTATAAGTATCATTCAGACACCTACATATGTAGGTTATATATAATAAAATCCATTTTAAAAAAGGGATCACATTCTTAAATATTCAGTAATAAATCATATAAATGCACTGAAGGTTTACTTCCTCACTCAGCCCCAAGAATTTTCCATCTCAATCACTCATCCAGCAGAGAGTCAATGAACACTAACCATGCACCAGGCACTGTTCTGAGCTCTGGGGATGAAGCTGTGAAATAAGACACCCTGGCTCTAATGGAGCTTACAACCTCGGCAAGGCTCTTACCTGGAATCCATCACCTGTCTGTTTGCCTGGGAGGCCCATGGAGCATAGAGAGAGGTGTTTATTCAAAAACACATGTGCAAGGGAGTTCCTGCTGTGGCACAGTGGAAACTAATCTGACTAGGAACCATGAGGTTGCAGATTCGATCCCTGGTCTCACTCAGTGGGTTAAGGATCTGGCATTGCCATGAGTTGTGATGTTGGTAACAGAGGCAGCTCAGATCCTGCATTGCTGTGGCTGTGGTGTAGGCTGGCTGCTGTATCTCTGATTGGACCCCTAGCCTGGGAACCTTCATATGCTGCAAGTGCAGCCCTAAAAAGCAAAAAATAAAAATAAAAACAGGTGTGCAAGGATAATCTTTGAGATAATAACGTGACAGAACAGAAACAGGAGCTTCTGGAAGAATGCCTTTCAGGTTCATCTCCCCAAAATAACCTGCAATCACCCACTGAGATATCAGCAGTGAACCCCACAGGCTAAAGAGGAGGAGGTCACCCCCCAAGCCACCTCAACCTCCATAACTTTTGTGCCCTAAAGGGAGAGTAAATTGTCTCCAAAACGTGAATTTCTCTCCAGCCTGCTAGGATTCGGCCTCAAATTCATATTCATATTCTATTCAGTAGGAAGAAAATTTAAAAGTAGGACATTCCTCAGATTCCCACCTCTGTGCATGGGTCCCCCCTGCACCCAGTGCAGCAGCAACAGTAGTAAGAAAGAGGATGTAGGACAGGCAGGGAGGGACTCCCCACCCTCAGCTGAGATGAACACAGGGCAAGGGTGGCTGGGAGTGAGCGTGGGCACTTCCTGGGTTTTGAAAGTATTAGTCAATCTTACAATTGAGCTTTTCTGACCTACAAAACTTCAATTTCATAAAGGTTCACTGAAAATTCACTCAGCACTAAGCACATGGCCCTGTCGGTCAGCAGAGTGCTCCCCTCCTCCACACCCTGACTCCTTCCAAGAGGTTTCCTTCTGTTTGGAAACCCCTCAATGACCCTCATGAAAGCTTCTCCAGGACAAGGGGGCTGGGACAGCCTGACCTCCTCCCTGCATTCCCAATGGACACCCCATAAGTGAGGGAGTGAGTCCCTCCAAACAACCAGATGCTGCCCAAATCCCGTGAGCACCATGAATGAAGCACAGAGCAGTATCTCATTTCCTCACAGACATGGCTCCATCCCATCTGATGGGCATCTAAGTGAGGTCCCACCCAGAGCACGAGCAGCCCCAGTGCCCAGGAGAAGGTGCACTGACCAGAGCAGAAAGTACAGCCAACTTCCAGGTCCCTCCTCATGAGATAAAAGTGTGTGTCTGTGTGTCTATAAGAGATAGGCACAGGAAGCAGTAGACTGGCTACAGAGGATGGCCCTCACCATGGCTGGTGGGCAACATCCAAACCCTAAGGCCCAAATAGAACAAAAAAGTACAAGAAGGGTGAACTCACTCTGTCTGCTGAGCTCAGATACCCATCTTCTCCCCCGGACACCGGGGTTCCTGCTCCTCAGGCCTTCAGACTCGATGAGTTACAACACAGGGTTTTCTGGTTCTGCAGCTTGCAGATTGCAGACTGGGAGTTCTGACCTCCATTATCACATGAGCCAATTCTTGTCTTTATACATACACATACATTAAAAATGTAGGTATTTATGTATGTATATATGTGTGTGTAGTATATCAGAGGTATAAGTATGTATGTGTATAATATATATGTCCTATTGGTTCTTTTTCTCTGGAGAAACAGAATAGTCCTACAGTAGCCCTAATACACAGGGATATTATTTAGGATGATCTAAATATGTCCTTTGCCCTACTTGCCCTGTAGTTGAAAAGTCAAAATGTATATTCATTAAAATTAGGTTCTCAAAGTGCCTCCTGCCAAGTTGATGTCAGGGGGATATATCTATACTTCCTGGTGCTTGAATAAAATCATTTAATCACAGATTTTGCATATCTCTCTTAAGGAAGACTAACTTAATGCTCATGCAATTCAAATTGCTATTCAGCTGTGTGCAATTTCAGTGACAACCATCCCCATTTGCACATTCATGCATCGCTAACCACAGGCTGTGGCATGAGGCCAACAGAGGGAAGGCCATCCTCCAAAGGGGCAAGTGTGGGACCCTCACAGCAGCCGGCAGAGTGGAAAACATTTGGCCTTGTTCGCTGGGTGTGCATTGCCCCAACCCCAGTGCAAGGCTGCAGAGAGAAGAAAGAGGAGTCCTAATCCCCCCCAACTCCTCTGTTGGAATGTTAGCCCTCTCAAACATCCCAGCCCACTCACCTTCAGCTCCTGCCCTCACCTGCAGCACCAATGTCTTCATCAGCCAGTCCCTTTCACAAGGCAGATGAAGGCATCATCTAAAAAGACAGGACAAACTGGTTTCAAAGGAAACATGAAAGTCTTGCAAATGATGCAGGATTTTATGAAGTCAATAATGTGATTTTAGAAAACACAGACTCTCTTGCAGAGGCAATCCCAAATGAGGACATGGCAGAGTCAAGAACTGAAAAGAACAATTACAACGCAGATATTGTCAAAGAAAAATTATTTGAATTAGGAAATGTTCTTGGCAGAGCAGTCACAGAGACTTTATAATGGGCAATTTGGAAGGGAATGGGTAAAAAAAAATTGTGGTATATTCATAGTATGAAATAGTACATGGTAATAACTAAGAGTGAACTGCAAAGAAGAGCAATTTGTACGAACATCACAGATGCTGTGTTTAGTGAAAAGCCAGATGCAAAATAACACATGATGGTAATTCCATTTACATGAAGTTCAGGGGCAGGGTATCTTATTTATGGTCAGGGAAGTCCTCAGTGGGGAGGAGCTGCTGACTGTGAACCAGCACAAGAGACAACTCTGGGATGATGGAAATGTTCTACATCTATATTTGGATGTCACCAGATATAAAAAGGGTCACTGAGCTGAATTCTTAAGATGTTTACACTTCACCATAAGTTACACCGTAATTAAACATTTTAAGTGTATTCTTGTGTAAGTGATGAAACCCTTAAAATGACTCTTCAAAAACGTCTTTTTGGTTCTATGAAAGCAAGCATAAAATGAGGGATATCTTATTGTACTGTTATCCAACCTTGTTAGGAAAATTATACGCACACACAAAAAAATGCAATTCTTGCCACTCACAAAAAGACAAATATTGTCTGATGACACCCTTATATGAGGTACCCAGAGCAGCCCAATTCACAGACAGAAGGCTGGGGGAGGGGAAGCATGAGGGCTTAGTGTTTAATGGGGACAGAGCTGCAGTTTGGGAAGATGAAAATAGTTCTGGAGATGGAGGATGGTGATGGCAGCACAACAACGTGAATGCCAATGTCCAGTTACTGCCACTAAACAGTCCACTGAAAAATGGTTAAAATGGTAAATTTTGTGTTATGTATATTTCACCACAATAAAAATTTGGGAAAAATCAACACCTGACTCTTTCTCCATTTTAAAATTAGCTTAGAGTTGTGATTATTATCTAAGGAGTAAATGTAAGATCAAATTATTTTCCTAATTTTCACTTCATTGTTTTAAGATGAAGTTTCAATCAAGTTTTTGTTTTTAGTTTTTTTAGAAACTTAATAACAAAAATCCACAACCCACTGTTAGTGAAGTCCCTTATGAGGCCTTTTGCCAAAGGCCAAGTGTCCTAGCATTACAAGGACCTGCAGGGACAGGAGCCAGAGTTTGAGGGACCCGCCAAGTTAATTCAAATTTGTTTTTCTTAAAATATATTTTAAACATCCCCCCCAATTTGTATAATAAAGAGCAACATGCCTTCTTACAGGTCACATATAACAAATTAGAACACAAATTAGGCTGTGTGCAGACACTGGAATAAAATTCCCCACAATTTCTGTGCAAAATTTAATTTCTCTAAACATGTCTCACAGGTTAAGAAGGCTAAAGCTCTGCTTTGGGCATTCTGAAGAGTCAATGAGTTTTTCTAAAAATTTATTTTATTGAAATACAGCTTATTTATAATGTCATGTTAATTTTTGCTATACAACATGATTCAGTTATACATAAACATAATTCTTTTTTATTATAGTTTATCACAGGAGATTGGCAATAGTTCCAGTAGGTCCTTGTTGTTTACCCACCCTATATGTATAATCTGCATTTGCTAATTCCAAACTCCCAATCCATCCCTCCCCCATTCCCCCTTGACAACCACAAGTTTGTTTTCTGTTTGTTAGTCTGTTTATGTTTTGTAAATAAGTTCACTTGTGTCATATTTTAGAGTCCACATACAAGTGATATTATATATTTGTCTTTGACATACTTCACTTAGTATGATAATCTCTAAATCTATTCATGTTGCTGCAAATGGCATTATTCATTCTTTTTTTATGGCTGAGTTATAGTCCACTGTGTGTGTGTGTACCAAAGAAGAGTCAATGATTTTTTTCATTGTACTTACAGAAAATCATAAAAGTGAGCACACCAGATAGCCTTTCTCAATCACATTCAGGAAATACTAGGAGGCACCTTGCACGGCATATACCAGTACTGTGTAGGAGTATGTCTAAGAGTGTGAAACACTGTACAGCTAAGCTGTAGGTAAAACCGCTACGATGCTCATAACCTCGACAGCAGCTAAAATCTGTGGAGTGGCCACTCTGTCCCAGTCCCATTCTGAGCATATTATTTTCATTATCTCATCTAAATCCCCAAAACAATCCCATGAGGTAGATGGTCTTAATATCCCAATTTACAAAGACAGAAACTGAGGAGGTGAGGAGGGATGAAGTAACCTGTCAAGACCACAGAGCTGGTTAGCAGGGGGGCAGTCTGGTCTAAACTGCTACACTATGCCATTCTGAAAGAGATGTCATCTTGAGGTCAAATCATGGTACAGGTAGTTTAGCACTTGCAATTTTAGGGTGCTCTTTGAAAAGGAATGTGAGCTGGTACTTGCTATTGTTGGCAAGGCTGACACAGCCACAGTGGATTCCCCACCCTGGTTTACTTCTCTGCTGTCACAACTTGATAATCTTAATTCTGCACAAGGGTCCACATTTGATTTTGCACTGGCTTCCACAAATCATGTACCCATCGTGCTTACTGGTAATTCATATGTAAAATTAGTTCCTACCATCCCACTTTTCATCTAATTGGTTAGTTTAATTAAAGAGATAGAAAGGTGAGGGACTGAAAACACAATTCAGGGCGATCCACCTGTGAGACTCAAAACAGTCTTAGAATCCTGCAACCACCACAAAGCTCAAAAGGAAATGTGGCATTGAGGCTGAGATAAGATGTGATCACCTTCTGCAACCTTCCAGATAGGTGCTGGGTGGCACCCACACCCACTTCCCCTTCCTCCGGGAGACCCAGGGTGCTCTAGTCTGCCACCCTGCTCCTGGTCTGCCTGCAGCTCTTTGGAGGATGCTGCCAGGAAGACATGACCACCAGCTGACTCTCGAGGGACATGTGGGGGCTCCTCACCCCACCCCCACCCTTGTCCTTGGCATGTGGGTGCCACTCGCCAAACCCACAGCCAGATTTATTTTGAAGGACGCAGCACTGTGTGGACCCTGGACTGACTGCACCCTGTTAAGGCCGCTATATAAACTTTAAGATTCTGGCACACCAGGCACAGAAATCTATTCTTCCTGCTCCCAAGACAAGCCCTAAGTCCCCTTGCTTGTTAAACCAGCCACCTACTCAGTCCAAACTGTGGCCTGCCTTCCAGCGTCCTGTCCCCACTTCCAACTGCCCCCCGGAACTCACAGGGCTTCCAACAAACAGGTCTGCCCACTCCTCAGACAGAGCGGGGGATGAACCAATCAGTGCAGCTCATTCCTGGGCATGTGATCCAGCTCAGCCAATCAGAGTGACTTTCCCTTAGGCATGATTGCGCTCTCTCAGCTGGGCAGGATCCTGTGAGGTGCTGAGGAGGCCAGTCTGCTGGTCCAGGGCCCAGGGCACGTTTGAGGGCTGGACCAAGGTAGCCCCGGAGACACTGGCAGTCACTGAACTCAAGACACAGTTCAGTGTGACACAGCCACAGTGGACGCCCCACCCCGGTAAAAGGCCCCCAAGTTCCTCCTACCCCCGTGGGCCCCCAGCCCCCATGCAGTCTGCCTGGCCCTGTGACGCCATGGTCCCTGCGGTGCACGGCGGGGAAGCACGCTTTTCCGGAGGTGAGGACCGAGTAAAGGTAAACCACCTCCTGACTTTGTATACTGACTGTAGGTTGAGGTGATGGTGCTTTCCGGAGAGTGGGGGAAGAGAACATGGGAGGTGGGCAGATTTTGGCTCTCGCGTGCTGTTCTAATGGGACCCCCAGGAGAATTTCTGTCGCATGGAGTGGTGTTTTCTTGGCATGGTGGAGGTCGCTCTGGAGAAACCTTGAGTAAAGCAGATGGCAGGGCTGGGCCTGTGATGTGTGATCCCCGGCCCATCTGCACAGTGTAGCAGGTGCTCTTGGAAAGGACACCAGGGCCAGAGGGCATGCGCCAGCCTCCGTGGTGGTCATCATATTTGATCCTTGAAAATGTGTCAGAAATAGACAAATATGTTCATCTCAGCTGCCTTTTAAGGGAAAGGGGTGCCTTGATGTATGCTGGGTCTGGATGGGTTTGGTCTGAGGTACTAGAGCCACTTTTTTCGAGAGTCTGAGGACACGTCTGAGGAAGGGGCAAGAAATAGGGAGTGAGTCAGAGGGTCCCAGGTGGAGGGATGGGTTGGGGTAGGGTCAGAGCATTTTAAGAGCAGTGTTACCTACTCTTCCAGCTGAAGTTGTTTCTCAATCGTTCGCTGTATTCCAGTGCAGGTTGTTCTTTTCCCCATTCTCAACCACTCTCACCTTCAGCTTAAAAAGAGAGAAGGGCTTGCTGTAGTCACATACATTATGCATGAATAGGGTCCATTTATGGGACTAGTAAAAGAAGTTAATTTTTTCCATCAGAATCAACATGGAGCAAAACAGCCCACATTCAAAAAAGGCCCCCAGGATGCAAGGGCACCAGGAGGAGGAGCCCTCAGGGTTGACCCACCCACTCACCCGGGAGGACAGTAGGAGATTTTTCTTTTGCAGAGGATTCAGTGGGGGCTGGCACTGACCTTGCCCACATCTCAGAAGACTGGGTAGTCCCAGCCAACATCAGGAACACAATAGTGAAAAGTGCCACAATAATAGCAAAATAATGCTGAGAATTATTCAGTAATTTCTAACAGCAATAGCTCTTCCTTCAGAATTGCTTAAGATTGGCATCTTTTTGGCTCAAGAGAGAACATTCCTTATTAGGGCAAAGTGAAAAGGAAAGCAACAATGCCCAAAAAGAGACAGAAAATGAAAAGCTACAAGCTTCTGCCAGTGAAGAGAAGGCAGTTTCTCTCTGCTGGTTCAAGAACAACTAGGCTGTATGGAGTACTCTATAAACAGCTGACTGTGGACTCGTTTGTTTTATCTCCCTCATTACAACATCAGTGTGTGCTGCCGAAAATGGCCAATTCTATAGCAAAGAATCATTCCTCAGAGAAGCTTCTGGGCCTCATTGCTGCTGAAAATGCTTTGGAAACAGAATTTTTTTTTCTTTCCAGATTCCATAGGCCTCTGCCCAAGATGTGACCTGAACTGATTCTCACAGAATCCATATAAGGAAGGTTTTTACTTAATCTAGTCCAAATTTGCACTGCTTTATTCAAAAGTCATGTCCTTGAGAGGAGTTTAATATGCTGCCTCTCATCCTATCAACTCACCCAGTAATCCACTGTTTAACTAGCCATCAACCGAAGCAACATCTAGAAGACCTGTGCTATGTTTCAGGCTGTGCTGTGCAGTCTGCAAGCAGCCTTCACTTAATCTTTATAACAACACTATCGGGTAGGCATTTTTCATTATCCTCATTTTACCCATGAAGAATGGATGCACAAAGATGTTAACTACCTTGCCAAGATGGAAGGAAAAAGGCCGGGTTTGATGGGCTCCTGACTGCAGACATGTAACCCACACTATGCCACTTCCCAGCATACACTTCCTATGTTAATCACCTATAAATCCGTTTGGAATATTCACTTGTTCATTCATTCATGTATTCACTTAACCTTGATTAGGTGCTTCTAGCTTCCAGGGATACAAAGATAGGTGAAATCAGACTCCTTATTTCAAGAAGGACACCATCAGGCTGAGAATAGTTTTGAAATGTGAAGGATAAAATCTTCATTCATTCATTTTCTTAATTTGTGCTGGGTTTACCATATTAGAGGTTTGTGTTTTATTTGTTTGTTTTTTCTGTGCTTGGAAGCAGAGAGACCTGCAATTGCAGACTGTAATTTTTTCATTGTTCCATTTTTCTCTCTATTGTATTTTGCATTCAGAACCCACATTTTTTTTTTTTGCAAAATCTTCTATCTGCATCTGTCTACTGAAAATATTTGCATCCCAAACTAATAGGAAAGTAAAAGCTCCATCAAGCCAGTTACATGACATCAGTGTGTTTCACTGATTTATAATTTTTGTGTTAGCCAGTATATGTATACCAAACATTCCAGAGGCTAGTCAGGCTACAGTGAGTTTCATTTCACCTGTAGGGTTATTTTATTTTGAATGGAATTAGTGTTTTCAAAGGAAGAGGTTTTATATAAAAATCCAGATTTATGGTTTCTCTTGAAAAATTGTAAGCTCTACTAAAAAAACACTGAGCTTTGAGCCAACATGACAACAGGGGCCAGTGCCAAATAGTGCCAGGCCATCCTCTTCAGTAGGGCACATCTGGTTCTTCACAGGCCACATCACTCCCTCCCTATAGTATCCCCATTATTGAGATTCTGTGCACAGTTGCCATCAAGTGTCTCACCTATGTTTTTGTTTCCTTATGGTATGAGAATACTTCTGCATCTCTGTCTTTAATCAAAGATAGAAAGTAAAAATCAAGCTAAAAGGACTCGAGATTATTTTTCTATCTTTTTGTATTTTTGCCTTGCTCACTTATTTTGCCTGGTCTCTGTAAATATGCCTCTGGCATGGGGTAGACAAATTCCATTGCAAATCAGACTAACAGGAGCTTATGTAATCAAGTCCTTGCAGAGAACTTAAAAGTGTGTGACTGAAAACTGCATATATTCAACATGTATCATTTATCTATTGCTGCATAACAAACTTCCCCAAAACTCAGTAGCTTAAAATAACCATAAAATAGTCACTTATTTGGCTCTTGAGTCTGTAGGTCAGCAATTTTGCTTGGACTCAGGTATGTAGTTCTTGTGTTGGTCTCACTTGGGCTCATTTATGCATCTGTGATGGCTGGTGGTCAATGCAATAACTCATGTGGCTGAGTGTTGGCTGGCTATTGGTTGAGACAATGAAGGCCACTGGCCTTTGTGTCTCTCACCCAGCAAACTAGCCCAGGCTTGTTCCTGTGGTGGTGGTGGTGGTGGTGGTGGTAGGATTTCTGTGTTAGTCTGCTTAGGTTATCGTAATAGAAAACCATGAACTGGTAGCCTAAAACTACAGAAATTTGATTTTTTTTGTGGTTCTTGTAGCTGGAAGTCCAAGACCAAGGTGCTAGCAAATGTGGTTTCTGATGAGACCTCCCTTCCCAGCTTGCAGCCAGCTGCCTTCTCACTGGGTCCTTACATGGCCTTTTCTCTGTGTAAGCATTCTTTTTGTCACTTTTTCTTATAAGAACACCAGTCCTATTGGATCAGGGCCTCACCCTTTTGACTTCACTCAACCATAATTTCCTCCTTAAAAGCTTTATCTCCTAATACAGTCACATTGGGTGTAAGGGCTTCAACCTATAAATTTTGAAGGGCACACAGTTCAGTCCATAACAGATCCCAAGAGCAACCAGAAGGCAAGCACCCTGTGTAACATTCACTGTTTTCTCATTGGCCAAAACAAATCCTATGGCCAAGCTCTGAGGCAGTGGTGGGGACTACCCCTGTGCATGGATACAGGGAAGCATGAACAATTGAGGGATTGTGACAGCAAAACCCCACAGATCCCAGGCCAGTTCTGTTGAACAGCTATCTAGTTGACATAAATAGGCTTTAAGTGGATGCAGTGGTCTGCAGGTCATTCTTCAACTTCCAATTCTAGTCAGCTGACTGTTCTAAGAGGATGATGGACACCCCTTCCCCTTCCAATGGCTGGTTGAGGGGTGGGTGTGGACCAAGTGCTGGACAAAATGGAAATATAGTCTGAGAGTACTTAGGGGAAGGGTTTGGGGAAAGAGAAGTTCCTTCTGCTGGACATTGTTGATACCTGGGCAGCTGCAGCCACTATGCTGTCCACTTGAGGATGAAGCCAATAGAGGGGAAAGGAGCCCTAAGAAATGCATAGAAATGCACCAGAGCCTGATGTGCACATGTGGATCCCATTCTGCCTGTGGGTTTCTTATTGCACGATGTAAATGTCCTTGTTGTTTGGAGTGGCCTGAGTCGTGGTGTTTTGTCACTTAGATGTAAGGCATACCAACCAACAATGATACTGACAGGAGAGGTTAACCCATGCAGAGTCACAGAGAGCAAGCAGGCTTCCTGAGGGGTCCAGAATCCCCTTCTCACACTGGCCTTGTGCAGGCTCCTGTCTCAGCTTCCTCTTCCAAAAGGGTAGGAAATGTCTATCCTATAAGCCCCAAACATGGATTTATGATCAGATGAGATAATGCATAGGAAAACATTTCAAACTGTATAAATTGTCAAACCAATGTAAAGAAAAGAGAAAACAGCATCTTTAAGGTTGAAAGAATTGATGGCTAATAGCTAGAATTTATGTCATATCAAAAATCCATCCATTTAGTCAAGTCCGTAAGATGACTTGTCAGATGTGTTTACTATTACAGAGACCAAAATCACCAATACCTATACAACAGACCTCCTCCTGTAATTAAAATTGCAACTAAGTCAAAAGAGTCTGAGCATTGTGTATGAGCTGAGGGTGGTTAAAGGTGGGACAGTGGGCAGAACCAAGTCTGTATCAGTCAGGATAATTTCAGCTGCAAGGAACCAACACCCAACTCACCCCAACTTAGAAAGTAAAGGAATTTACTGGCTTAACTGGGAAGGGTCTAATAGTAGGGCCTCAACCAGACAATTTCAGGTGAGGCATGACTCAGTGGTTCAGTGATGCCATTAGGACCCCAGCCTCCCTCTCTCTGCCCTCTGCTTTGATGGTATCACCATCATATTCACACATGGCCAACCAATAATTGCCAGATGCATGATCAGGGAAAATCATCCATGTAGTCATTGCATTTTTCTGTGGAAAAAAGCATCAGTTTTTCAGCCCAAGTATTCAAAATATATACCAATTTTTATGTCCTTGAATCAAGATACATTTTTGAATATGCTGGGAGCCTTAAGAACTTGATGAGACCCAGACTTCCTACATCACAAAGAGGTCCTATTTGTGCTGATGCAACCGATGGTCAGTCTGGAAATGACTTGCTTGAAAGCTCTCTTGCTGGAATGCAGCTTGCCTGAGTTTTGGTAAACACACATTTGAAAACTTGTTTTCATTGAGATGGGCTGAAATGCCTGGGCATCAGTTCCCCACATAGGAAGAAATAGGTGAACCTGAGGTGATAGCAACAGGGACCAATTCTAAATATCTCCCACTGAGAAATAAAAATTTTTCCCAACAAACAAAAACTTAAAGAATACAGCAACACAAAACCCAGGTTAAAGGAAATATTGAAAGGGATTCTCTAAACCAAAAAGAAAGGAAGGAAAGGGAAGAAAAAAGAAAAGAAAAAAAAAAGAAGAAGAGGAAGAACTAGGACTGAGGAAACCGCAATCAGAGAGCAGTCACTCAAATAAGCCAGCATACAGATTTAATCATGAACATGCTTCAAACAAAATAAAATTAAAAAGAAAAAAATAAAAAAGAGACATCAAAACCATAAAATATGGGCAAGAGATGTTAGGAGGTAAATAACACTTTTTGTTTGTATGTATGTCTCTCTTCTTAATTTTAATATAGTAATGAAGTGTTTGAACTTACAGGACCATCAGGCTAAAACACACAATTATGGGAAGGGGTTAGCATACTTAAAAAAAAGGGCAACCACAAGCCAAAACCAAATATTGTATTTGCAAAAAATGAAAAAAAAAACACTCAAGCAGATAATAACAGGAGAACATCCAACCAAAAGAAAAAAAAAAAGAAAGGAAGAATGGAGAACCATAGAATCAACTGGAACACGAGGTTAAAATGGCAATAAATAATCATCTATCAATTATCACCTTAAATGTCAATGGACTGAATGCCCCAATCAAAAGACATAGAGTGGCTGAGTGGATAAAAAGGCAAAAACCTTCAATATGCTGCCTACAAGAAACTCACCTTAGGACAAAAGATACATATAGATTGAAAGTGAAAGCGTGGGGAAAAATATTTCACGCCAATAGACATGACAGAAAAGCAGGAGTCGCAACGCTCATATCAGACAAAATAGACTTTAAAACAAAAGACATAAAGAAAGACAAAGAAGGACACCACTACTTAATGATTCAGGGATCCATCCAAGGAGAGGATGTTACTATCGTCAACATATATGCCCCAAATATAGGAGCACCCAGATACATACAACAAATATTAACAGACATAAAGGGAGATATTGATGAGAATACAATCATAGTAGGAGACCTAAATACCCCCCTCACATCAATGGACAGATCCTCTAGACAGAAAACCAATAAGGCAACAGAGATCCTAAAGGAAACAATAGAAAAGTTAGACTTCATTGATATCTTCAGGACACTACATCCAAAAAAATCAGAATACACATTCTTCTCAAATGCTCATGGAACATTCTCAAGAATCGACCACATATTGGGACATAAAGCAAATCTCAATAAATTTAGGAGCATAGAAATTATCTCAAGTATCTTCTCTGACCACAATGCCATGAAATTAGAAATCAACCATGGGAAAAGCAAAGAGAAAAAACCTACTCCATGGAGACTAAACAACATGCTACTAAAAAACCAATGGGTCAATGAGGAAATCAAGAAGGAAATTAAAAACTACCTTGAAACAAATGATAATGAAGACACAACCTCTCCAAATCTACGGAACGCTGCGAAAGCAGTGTTCAGAGGGAAATTTATACTAATACAGGCCTTTCTCAAAAAAGAAGAAAGATCCCAAATTGACAACCTAACCCTCCACCTAAATGAATTAGAAAAAGAAGAACAAAAAAGTCCTAAAGTCAGCAGAAGGAAGGAAATTATAAAGATCAAAGAAGAAATCAATAAAATAGAGACTCAAAAAACAATAGAGAAAATTAATAAAACCAAGAGCTGGTTCTTTGAAAAGGTCAACAAAATTGACAACCCCCTGGCCAGACTCACTAAAAAGAGGAGAGAAAGAACCCAAATAACCAAAATTATAAATGAAAAAGGAGAAATCACAATGGATACTGCAGAAATACAAAAAACCATAAGAGAATACTATGAACAACTATATGGCAATAAGTTTGACAATCTGGAAGAAATGGACAATTTTCTAGAATCTTACAGCCTGCCAAAACTGAATCAAGCAGAAACAGACCAACTGAACAGACCGATCACTAGAAATGAAATTGAAGAGGTCATAAAATCACTCCCTACAAATAAAAGTCCAGGACCAGATGGCTTCACAGGTGAATTCTATCAAACATATAAAGAGGAACTGGTGCCCATCCTCCTTAAACTCTTTCAAAAGGTTGAAGAAGAAGGAATACTCCCAAAGACATTCTATGAGGCCACCATCACCCTCATTCCAAAACCAGACAGAGATACCACCAAAAAAAAAAACTATCGGCCAATATCATTGATGAATATAGATGCAAAAATTCTCAACAAAATCTTAGCCAACTGAATCCAACAACATATCAAAAAAATTATACACCATGACCAGGTAGGGTTCATCCCAGGTTCACAAGGATGGTTCAACATACGCAAATCAATCAACATCATACACCACATTAACAAAGAAAAAGTCAAAAATCATATGATCATCTCAATAGATGCAGAAAAAGCATTTGACAAAGTTCAACATCCATTCATGATCAAGACCCTCGCCAAAGTGGGAATAGAGGGAACTTTCCTGAATATAATCAAAGCCATTTATGAGAAACCCACAGCAAATATAATCCTCAATGGGGAAAAACTGAAAGCCTTCTCACTCAAATCTGGAACAAGACAGGGATGCCCACTCTCACCACTGCTCTTCAACATCGTTTTGGAAGTCTTAGCCACAGCAATTAGACAAACAAAAGAAATAAAAGGCATCCATATAGGAAGAGAAGAGATAAAGCTGTCACTGTATGCAGATGACATGATACTATACCTAGAAAACCCTAAGGACTCAACCCCAAAACTCCTTGAGCTGATTAATAAATTCAGCAAAGTAGCAGGATATAAGATTAACATTCAGAAGTCAGTTGCATTTTTGTATACCAGCAATGAAATATTAGAAAAGGAATACAAAAATACGATACCTTTTAAAATTGTACCACACAAAATCAAATACCTCGGAATACACCTGACCAAAGAGGTAAAGGACCTACATGGGAGAACTATAAAACTTTAATCAAAGAAATCAAAGAAGATGTAAAGAAATGGAAAGATATTCCATGTTCCTGGATTGGAAAAATCAATATTGTGAAATGGCCATCCTACCCAAAGCAATCTACAGATTCAATGCAATCCCTATCAAATTACCCATGACATTTTTCACAGAACTAGAACAAACAATCCAAACATTTATATGGAACCACAAAAGACCCAGAATCACCAAAGCAGTCCTGAGAAACAAAAACCAAGCAGGAGGCATAACTCTCCCAGACTTCAAGAAATAGTACAAAGCCACAGTCATCAAAACAGTGTGGTACTGGGATCAAAACAGACAGACAGACCCATGGAACAGAATAGAGAACCCAGAAATAAACCCTGACACCTATGGTCAATTAATCTTTGACAAGGGAGGCAAGAACATAAAATGGGAAAAAGAAAGTCTATTCAGAAAGTATTGCTGGGAAACCTGGACAGCTGCATGCAAAACAATGAAACTAGAACACACCCTCACACCATGTACAAAAACAAACTCAAAATGGCTGAAAGACTTAAATATAAGACAGGACACCATCAAACTCCTAGAAGAAAACATAGGCAAAACACTCTCTGACATCAACATCATGAATATTTTCTCAGGTCAGTCTCCCAAAACAATAGAAATCAGAGCAAAAATACACCCATGGGACCTCATCAAACTGGAAAGCTTTTGCACAGCAAAGGAAACCCAAAAGAAAACACAAAGACAACTTTCAGAATGGGAGAAAATAGTTTCAAATGATGCAACTGACAAGGGCTTAATCTCTAGAATATGTAAACTACTTATACAATTCAACAGCAAAAAAACCAATCAATCAGTGGAAAAATGGGCAAAAGACCTGAATAGACTGTTCTCCAAGGAAGATATACAGATGGCCAGTGAACACATGAGAAAATGCTCAACATTGCTGATTATAAGAGAAATGCAAATCAAAACTACCATGAGATACCACCTCACACCAGTCAGAATGGCCCTCATTTATAAATCCACAAATAACAAGTGCTGGAGGGGCTGTGGAGAAAAGGGAACCCTCCTGCACTGTTGGTGGGAATGGAAACTGGTACAGCCACTATGGAGAACCGTTTGGAGATACCTTAGAAATCTATACACAGAACTTCCATATGACCCCACAATCCCACTCTTGGGCATCTATCCGGACAAAGCTCTACTTAAAAGAGACACATGCACCCGCATGTTCATTGCAGCACTATTCACAATAGCCAGGACATGGAAACAATCCAAATGTCCATCGACAGAGGATTGGATTCGGAAGAGGTGGTATATATACACAATGGAATACTACTCAGCCATAAAAAAGAATGACATAATGCCAGTTGTAGCACCATGGATGGAACTAGAGACTGTCATCCTGAGTGAAATGAGCCAGAAAGACAAAGACAAATACCATATGATATCACTTATAACTGGAATCTAATATCCAGCACAAATGAACATCTCCTCAGAAGAGAAAATCATGGACTTGGAGAAGAGACTTGTGGCTGCCTGATGGGAGGGGGAGGGAGTGGGAGGGATCGGGAGCTTGGGCTTATCAGACACAACTTAGAATAGATTTACAAGGAGATCCTGCTGAATAGCATTGAGAACTATGTCTAGATACTCATGTTGCAACAGAACAAAAGGTGGGGAAGAATGTAATTGTAATGTATACATGTAAGGATAACTTGATCCCCTTGCTGTACAGTGGGAAAAGAAAAAAGAAAAAAAGAAAAGGAAAAGGATCTGGCATTGCTGCAGCTGTGGCAAAGAAATAGGTTTCTTGCAGGATGCTTTACTATGCTTTTGCTTCAGGACAAGTGTTCTTTCTTTTCAAAATCTGGTTTACTCTCATCTTTTTCATCCTAGTTTCTTCAGGTACAATTCCATTGCTTCAAATACCAAGACTGTCTATTTTCTATTGTTGAAGTGTATTTTTGATCATCTCAGCTATTTTAATTTTTTAACATGATCTGATATGAGAGTTCTTAGACATAAAGTTATTCTTATTGAAAAGGGTTTGTCCTCTGATGACCAGATATATAATGTGGGGGAAAAACAGCTATTTTTCTACAATATAGCAATAGCCAAAAATCAGTGAATTTTATGTTAACAAACCTGGTTAAGCTCTTTATATGAGTTTGACTATTTTAGATTCTACCTATAAACAAGGTTATGTAGTATTTGTCTTTCTGCTTCTGACTTATGCCACTTAATCTAATGTCCTCTACTCACAGAAGCAGAGAGTAGAATGGTGATTACCAGGGGTTGTGAATAGGGGGAAATGGGGAGATTTTGGTCAAGGGATACCAAATTTTGGTTGTGCCAGATGAATAAATCCTGGAGAGCATTAGCACAATGTGACTATAGTGAACAATATTATGTACTTGAAATTTGTTTAAGGGGTAGATCTCATTCTTCTAACAACAACAAAAAAAGAAAAATCATTAAAATACCTTAAATTTTCTTTAATTCTCCATATTTCACCAATCCATAGACTAATTCTGGAAAAATAAATATTTTTCTCTTTCCCCCCTTAAGGTCAGGGGGGTTGGGTTAAGTCACATCTGGGATCCTGAAGCTTTAATGATCAGCTTGTGTGTGACACTTCCATGGGCTCTGAGCAATGACTGTAGCTCTGCTCTTTACCAAGAGCTTTGTTGACCCAAATGAGGTCCGAGTGTCTCAGCCTACTGGGAGTACTTATAAGGCCCTGATTTGTCTCTTCCTTTAAGGGAAGTGATGAAGATTAAGGATTTGGGCTACTTAATTGTACTCATGGTAACTCTAATAAATCAAAGGAAGCCACAGACTCTGATCTGGCAGAGTGCAACAGTGGAAAAACCTGGAGACTGAAAGAAAAATTATTTACTGAACACCTGTTAAAAATGATGACAGATTTTATTCAAGACTAATTCAGTGGGGTCAAAACAACTGAATTAGTGGAGAAAGACTGAGCTCAATTCCAATTACAACAAGGACAAGTGAGGATTTATGGCCAATGAACAGAATGTAGGGGTCAGTGAGGGAAAAATTACTAAAAGGAGACATCAAGGATGTGGAATTCTTGCTAAGCTGCCTTAACAGGATTCTTGCTAAAGACAAGCCAAGGACTTATATACAAGGTGTTAGATTTCAAAAGCGTGGATGAGGAGTTTGATTGGAAGTGAAGTGTAGGGGCTTCTTGATAAATTGATTTAACAGGATTCTTGCTAAAACTGTCCTTGGCAATGAAGGACAAGGAAGGTAAATGCTGAGACCTCCTTGAGAAGAGGTCTAAAATTTGGTCAAAGAGAGACTTCTTTTCAAATCATAAAATGTATTTGGCTTTGAATCTCTGATTTTTCAATTATTAACTTGGCAAATATACAAATATACAAATGTGAGCAGTTTCCCTTATGATAATCATAACTGCTCTATAGAACCCCAAAGTGGCATCATGAAAATCAAAATCAAGATGATGTTACAGGTGAAGACTTGGGTAAAGTGTAAAGTTTTGTATACATTTGAAGAAGTTATTCTTACAGGACAGACGATAAGCCATAGTCAAAAGACCATAATCTTTCTTTTTGTCAGATTAAGAACATAAGACTATGATGGTTCTTCCTGTTAACTCAAGGCATTTACAGTATAAAAGAAGAATCACCAGGGTAAAGAATTTTCAGGAGTTCCCACTGTGGCTCAGTGGTTAACGAATCCAACTAGGAACCATAAGAATGTGGGTTAAATCCCTGGCCTAGCTCAATGGGGAAAGGATCCAGCATTGCCACGAAGTGTGGTGTAGGTTGCATATGTGGCTTGGATCCTGAGTTGCTGGGGCTGTGGTGTAGGTCAGCAGCTACAGCTCTGATTAGACCCCTAGCCTGGGAACCTCCGTATGCCATCAGTGTGGCCCTAAAAAGACAAAAAGACACCACAACAACAACAACAAAAAAGAATTTTCTCACCCTGGGAAGTTCCTGTGTTGTGCATTGGGGGATCCAGCATTGCCACAGCTGCAGTGCAGGTTACATATAACTGCAGCATGAATTTGATCCCTGGCCCAGGGAACTTCCACATGCCATGGGTGTGACTAAAAAAGGTGTGTGTGGGGGAGACTCTAGCTTGGTTTTTCTTAGTAGTCACAATGATCTAAATGCTTGAAAGAGCCTTATAATAATATATGATAAATGATGTTGTCACCTCAGGACTTCACACTCCTAACTCTAAAATATATTCACCCAAAGTAGATCTAGAAGAGGGTGCTCCCCATCATGGTCCAGAGCAACCACACCAACATGAAGGAATTCTTCTTCCTGAAAACGTTGTTTGTGGTTTTTCTTGCTGTTTATGTAGGAGCTGTGCTGGGCAATGCCCTCATTGTGGTGACCATCACCTGCAGGTCCCACCTCCTCACTGCCATGTACTTTCTCCTGTGGAATGAATCTGTCCTGAACATTGTTTTTTCATCTGTCACCATTCCCAAATTCCTAGTGGATCTTTATCAGAGAGGAAAGCCATCTCCTACAATGGCTGCACTGCTCAGATCTTTTTCTTCCACTTTGCTGGTGGGGCAGATATTTTTTTCCTTTCTGTGATGGCCTATGACAGATATCTTGCAATCTCCAAACACCTGCACTATGTAACCCTTATGGGAAGAGAGGTGTGATTGGCCTTGGTTGTGGCTTCCTCAGTGTGTGGTGGTTTGCACTCCACTGTTCAGATTATTCTGATGCTTCCACTCCCCTTCTGTGGCCCCAGTGTCCAGGATGTCTTCTACTGTGATGTGCCTCAGGTGGTTAAGCTTCCTGCACTGACACTTTTGCTCTGGAGGGCCTCAGGATCTCTAACAATGGGCTGGTGATCCTGCAGTTGTTCCTCTTTCTCCTGGGTTCCTACACGAGGGTTCTGGTGGTGCTGAGATCTCATTCTGTGGAGGGCCAGAACAAAGCCCTCTCCACCTGCACCTCCCACATCCTGGTGGTGACTCTTCATTTCATGCCTTGTGTGTACATCTACTGCTGGCCCTTCACTACGCTGCCCATGGACACAGATGTATCCATCAATAACACAGTCCTCACCCCCATGCTAAACCCCATGATCTACATCCTGAGGAACCAGGAGATGAAGTCAGCCATAAAGAGAATGCAGAGGAGGCTTGGGCCTTTTGAAAGCAATAAAATGGGATGAGCAGTCAGATGGAGCCTGGAAATCTAATTTGAGTTGGTTACCTCACTGTTAACCTAAGGGTCAGAGACAGCTGGCTCTTTCTCTACAGTCATTTGTCTATATCCCCAGAGCCACTAAATTCTTTTTTATCTTTTTATGACCTCACCTGCCACATATGGAAGTTCCCAGGCCAGGGGTCATATTGGAGCTGCAGCTGCAACCTGTGCCACAGCTTGTGGCAACACTGGGTCCTTAACCCACGGAATGAGGCCAGGGATTGAACCTGCATCCTCACAGAGACAACATCAGGTCCTTAACCCACTGAGCCATAACAGGAACTCCAGTTAGAGATTATGTAAGAACAAAAGGAAGAGATGAGATCAGACATCAGCTAGGGGACTGGGGAGAAGTGTGGGGCATGAGGTTGAAATCAATAACCTAAATGTTGGAGTTCCCATCATGGTTCAGTGGTTAATGAACCTGACTAGTATCCATGAGGATGTGGGTTCAATCCCTGGCCTCATTCAGTGGGTTAAGGATCTGGCATTGCTGTGAGCTGTTGGTGTAGGTCTAAGATGCAGTTTGGATCCAGTGTTTCTGTGGCTGTAGTGTAGGCTGGAAGCTACAGCTCTGATTTGACCCCTAGCCTGGGAAGCTCTGTATGCCCTGGGTGCAGCCCTAAGAAGATGAAAAAAAATATCCCTAAAAACTCTTTTGGTATGCTCTGTGGCTCTCAAGCCAACATATTGGACTTCATTTTCTCCACCTGCAAGATGGAAATAACATTGTCTACACACAAGGTTGTCATGAGAATGAAACATGATAAATGTTGAGAAGATTGTAGCTTCCAAATATAGCACCACTCCTGTGAATGACCAGCCATACAATGTTCCCTATTGTATACATGTCTGTTCCTAAATATGTATATAAACAGAATATGAATGCATTTGTTTCATACATTCTCTCTCTAGTGGTGTTGCTGTTTTCAGTGGATTATTAGAATCACTTCTTGACTTAATATTGTGAGTGCATAGTCTTCAAAATAGTTCATAAATTAGTGAAAACAAAAGGAACTGTTTAAGTTGTGTTAAGTCAGATATATACATGAACAAATCTATATACATGGACCAAGCATTTCCTATGCTCAAGTCTGTTCTACACTTTTGCCTGCTAAAATTAATCTCAAAAGAATTACAGGAGTTCCCATAATGGCTCAGTGGAAACAAATCTGACTAGTATCCAAGAAGATGTGTGTTCCATCCCTGGCCTCGCTAAGTGGGTTGGGGATCTGGTGTTGCCATGAGCTGTGGTGTAGGTCAAAGACTCGGCTCAGAACCCATATTGCTGTGTCTGTCACTAAGCCAGCAGCTGTAGCTCCAATTCAGCCCCTAGCCTGGGAACCTCCTTATGCCTAGAGTGCATCCCTAAAAAGCAAAAAAAAAAAAAAAAAAAAAAAAAAATTAGCAGATTGGGGATATATCTGCACAGAATCCACATTTATTTTATGTTAACCTGAACTTCCTTCTTACCTTTATCCCCTATTTCTATTTCACCCCCAAGACTTTTAGAGCTGGAGCAAAACTATAGTTTTCATCTATGTATGCATAGGCAATTGAAGCAAATCACTCTGGTATAAAAAAATTACCTAAGGAATAACTTTTCACACACTCAAGACCCATTTTGTGCACCAAGAGAGTAAAAACAAACAAAAAATACTGTAAACAATGACTTTATACAGGGTCACTTAGGAGTAGTCACAGGGCCGATGTTATAATCCTCCTCTCTCTCAAGAGAATAATTCCAAAGAAGTAAATCTGCAAAGAGACAGTAAATCTCCTTTTTCTCTCTATGCTCACATGCAATCCCAACTTCTGTCTCCAATCGTCATTTAAAAATTGGTCAAGAGGAATAAGGAAGCTGAGGACATTGAAACGTACAGAACAATTTTTTTTGCAAATTGTTATGATGGGCTCATATTTAGCTAAAAAATCCTTATAGGTGGCACACATCTTCTCTGCACCCTACAAGACAGAGGCATTGGTCCAAGACTCTTAAACATATTGCCAGTGCTTCTCAAAATGTTTTAAATTATTGCCTCCTAGATTTCCTGTTGCAGCTCAGTGAATTAAGAAACTGACATAGTCTTTGTGAGGATGCAGGTTCGATCTCTGGCCTCAGTCAGTGGGTTAAGCATCCAGTGCTGCTGCAAGCTGCAGAGTAGGTCACAGGTGCAACTCAGACCTGGTGTTTCTGAGGCTGTAGCATAGGCCAGCACCTGCCGCTCTGATTCAACCCCTGGCCCAGGAACTACCATGTGCCTCAGGTTTGGCCATAAAAAGAATAAATAAATAAATAAATAAATAGATAAAATTAACTCATTACCCCACCAAAGGATCTTTATTAGATGTTTCTCCTAACTGCTCTCCCTCAAGAAATCTTACTCCCAAAGATATACTATATATCTTTTTATGTACTGATGTTCTCTGAAGAACCACAAATCACTGTAATATCCAAGGTTTTTTTTGGCCCCCAAGAACCTGTTTTTGTCTCCTTGGGCATGATGCCCACATTGAGAATGAATGATCATATAACATTAAATGTTTGTACAAATATTTCCCCAATACTGAGAAACTCACACACTATATAGATTTATCTTCTGGAGCCTTGCAAGAATTTGGAAGTTATTGAAATGTTTAAACAACTTCATGTGTGTGTGTGTGTGTGTGTGTGTGTGTGTGTGTGGACTTTGTGTGGTGATGACTTAGCAAAGGTGTAATAATCCCCACTGGAACTCCAACACTAGCAGAAGAATGTCCATTCTGTTTCCAGACTCACATCCAATAAAATTCTCTTGGCTAATTCTCATATTAGGCTTGGGCCTGAGGGACTAAGCCTAGCAGGAACACGTTGGGACAAGCAGAAGAGCCACGATGACATGACTTCCTGAGTCTGGCTTTCCCAACAAGAAGGGTGAGGATAAGATGTTGAAGTCTAGTATAACTAATCTTCAGAAGAACTTCACCTTCTATCATGCTATTTCTTAGCATCATATACACTGAGGCCCAGCTACCCAGTCTCAAAATGTGTCATTTCCTGGTTTGCTGCTGAAGAATTTAGGTAAGGATATTGAACCATCAGAATGTGAGATGTTGCAGACCACACATGAACACTATGAGCATGAAAAGTGCACCCAGTGTATAAGATACCACACAAATAGCTGAAAACTTCAGCGACAGAAAACAAAGTGTATGTTAAAAATATTCAGTAAGGAGGAATGTCTTCCTAAGAAGAAGAGGACACCACCACATGGTAGGAGAAAAAGCGGTTTCTATTTGATGAAGTGATTGAGTTGCACATAAGGAACAGATTTTGTTCCAGCTTAGGATTTGTCCATGTGGGTCACAGAACCTCTTTATACAAGATGGGTGCTTCCTTAAAAACCATGGTTTTAAGCCCAAATTCCCTTAAAAACTGTGGAGGTTGCAGAGGCAGCCCCGTATAAGTACATTGCCCATGACTCACTGGGTCTCTTTTGCCTTTGATCCAGCCTTAAGTCCCAAACTCAATACCCAGCACTGAAGTCTCTGGTCCACTTGGTTAATTTACACAAGTTCACTGGAATAAAAATAAGCAAGTTGGTTCAAAGAGAAGCTGTTCTTCTGTTGAGTAGCATTTTACATTCTGCAACTGTCCTCATAAATAACCCTTCAGGGAAGGCACTGTTTTTTCAGGGAAAGAGAAAGGAAGTGAATTAATTGAATGCCTATTATATTCTGGGTACTTTACAAAACATGATTATAGTTACTCCTCATGCTACCCAGTGAAGTAAGTTCTGTGCTTCCCAGTTTACAGTGGAGGAAATTAAAGGAAAATAAAGGACCTGCTCTGAGAAACAAAAGGAGGCAGAGGCAGAATTTCAATCCCAGTGTGCCTCCAAACCCCTTGTCCTACCCCACATCACACTAGATCCTGCAACAGACTACATCATACTAAACTGTCTGTACATTTTACAACTGAAGATCTGAGGCCAGAGTAGCAGCATGACTTTCCCAAGGTCACGGAGCTATTTTAAAGCCTGGATCAGAAAACAAATCTCTACCTGGCACCCCTGAAGCCAGTCCAAAGACATTAACAAAAGGGTTTCTTAAGCTATGTTTGTGAAGATTCTTCTTGCTCACTCATACTCCATTGCCCATGCCTATAAGTCATGTCAAGTTTACTCATTAATTTAAAAAAAATTACTGAGCACCAAACATGTGGCTCAAACTAAGTAAAGCTTTGATGACATTGGGATGGGTGAAACACTGAGCAGACAGGATGACCTTGAGGTGTAACAAGGAAACTATACTGAACTAAGGAAATATAAACATAGAAGAAATCAGATGTAATAAACTGTTATTTATGCCAGAAGAGAAGTCAGTGCAGGGAATTATGGTCATAAAAAGATGTTAGGAAATTTTTCAGAGAAGAGGGGACGCTGGACCTGAGTGATGAAAACTCAGTGCTCATCCAGGAGAAGAGTCTAAGAGTGAGGAGGACATGGTGGATGGAGAGAACAACAGGAACTTAGATCCAAAGGCAGGAACCAGCAAGAATCTGCATAACATTTCAATATCTGGAGTTCCCATCATGGCACAGTGGTTAATGAATCTGACTAGGAACCATGAGGTTGCAGGTTCGATCCCTGACCTTGCTCAGTGGGTTAAGGATCCAGCGTTGCCATGAGCTATGGTGTAGGTCGCAGATGCAGCTCGGATCTGGCATTTCTGTGGCTGTGGCATAGGCCAGTGACTATAGCTCCGATTGGACCCCTAGCTTGGGAACCTCCATATGCTACAGGAAGCAGCCCTAGAAAAGGCAAAAATACACACACACACAAAAACCCAAAAACCAAAAAAATAAAGATCTGAAACAGGATCAAAGGAAAAAGGGCACTAGATGATACTCAAGAAGGAAAAAAAAGTCATGGTTGCTATTTGAGGAGTTTGATGTTTTGTAGGCAATAGAGAACCATGGAAAATTTTCAAACAAAGGAATAAATGATCTCATTTGTGACTTATATTTCTGGAAACAACTGAGAGGATGTAGTTAGAGACAACTACACCGAAGAACAATTTGGGAATTCCTACAACCATCTCAGCAGAAATGGTAAGGGTTTAACTGAGGATGAAGATAAGGGGACACATGGAGAGCCATGAAGACAGTAGAATCCTTAGGAGAGATGTGACACAGTGTCCAGTTTCCTTGCAATGTGGGAAACTCAGAGAAGTCTATGAGATAAAATGTGCTACCTATCAGTACAGGCTGTGGAGGTGACTAAGCCCACAAAGACTGACTAAACCAGGGAAACAAAACAAGTAGTCCTGTCCTCCAGACCAAATGAGAGGCAAAGTGTGGCGGGTTTTTTGCAGCTCCTGTTGTGACTCATCAGGTTAAGGACCTGACTAGTATATGTGAGAATGGGGGCTTGATCCACCATTGGTGCAATTATTTGGCTGCTCCCATGGCAGGTGGAAGTTCCCTGATCAGGGATCAAACCTGCACCACAGCAGTAACCAGAGCCACAGCAGTGACAGCACTGGATCCTTAATCCACTGGAGCACCAGGGAACTCTAACAATGTGTGGTTTTTGTTTATTCATCCACATAATTTCTCAAGGCTCTGAAAGCTTGTTTCAACACAAACTAAGTAGGAAGCTTTCCAGCCAGGCACTAATTTAGGGACGATCTCTCTATATAGAGGTTTTAGTAATTCAGAGAGATGCCACGGCTGAGGATTTTTTTCCTCTGAGTTAACTTTTTCCTTTTCACCACTTCCACCGTCATAAATCTTCTTAGAAACCGTGGAACTGACATGGGCAGATTTGAACTGACATGGGTGAAATATGTATTGCGCTTAAAGGCTTCACCACTAGCTTCCTATGTGATGTTATGCATATTTGTTAAGCTTCTTCAAGAACATGATTTTTCCTCAATTAATTCTCTAGCCATAAGACATTGCCTACTCCTGACTCACTTGGGAAAAATATAATAAAATTGTCTCTTTCTTCCCAAACAAGGACTCTGCAGTAAGAGAACCAACAGGTCTCCAGGAACTGGGAGCAACCTTTGCTTATATCCTGTGTTACTTTGCTCTGCATCAGGAAATGCAAATTGCAAGCTCATCAGAAACTGCTTAATTGTATAGAAAGGGCACAGGGGGAAATCTGCAAATACCTGGACTGAATATTTCACTGTGGTAACCTTGCATTTCATGACATTTCTCCGTGGATGCAAGCCTGGACCTTTGCTGTCTTCCTTATGGACTGAACCATCACCATCTTTGTCATCTTCTTTGTGTTAAACCCCAACCCTTGAGTGCTTATGAAATGAACTTAAAGAGATATTTCGGAAAGGTAATAGAAGAACAATAGTCTAAAATTCCATTGTGATGGAGAGTGGAAATTGAGGGAGTGATAAAACTCACCATGGAAGGTGCTGGAAAATTCCTGCAAAGAGTCCCTTACACAAATTATTGCTGAATTTATGTATTATGAAACTGGCAGGCAGTGTAGTATAATGGAAAGATCCTAGGACTAAGAAATGGAAGACATCTGTGTTACCTTCTCTCTGACACTGATTTTCTGTATAACCTTGAAAATCAGCTTATGCTTTTTGAGTTCACTGCACACTATTGTTGAAGTGGAAAAGATAATGCCTTCCCACAAAACTCAGAAGGATATGTTAGGAAATTTTATTGAAATTAGATGTGCAGTTGCTTTTAAAACTATAATATGCTATTGACATCGATCCCTATCATGTTGTTCCTGAAAGGCATCTAAGGATTGATTTATTCCCATGATGTTTAATCCATAGGAACAAAGTAGAAAATGAATAAAATAGGAGTTGCTCTGATTCATGAAGATGTAGGGAACCTGCAACTGCTTCCACAAAAACTTCCTTAAGTTCTCTTTCTCAGTAACTTCTTGGGGTAGATTTTAACAGAAACCAAGGGCCCCCTCTGACTATAATAGGGAAACAAACCTATAACTTATGCTAATAGGGGAGCTGAAGCAGGTGGAACTGAGTGATTTCCCTGGGTAATACAGTAAGTTCCTGTAGAATAAAACATGTGATTTTTAAAAATTACATAGTTCAATTTATGCATGAGATAAATCTTTGCTTGATTTCATTGCCTTAGTAATATCATTATTTCCTTTAAAGCTGTACATAGAGGAAAAAATATTATCCAATGGCCTTGAGAAATCATACCACGGTGTCTGAATTTATTTTTTGCAGAATTACCCAGTCTCAAGAGTTTAGCTTGCTCTTATTTTTCATCTTATCTACAGTATATGTAACAACTGTGTTAGCAAATGTTGCCATCATGGTCACTGTGACCTGGGAGTCTCACCTGCACACACCCATGTACTTCCTGATCCACAACCTCTCCATCTTGGACATCTGCTTCTCCTCCCTCACTGCCCCCAAGGTCCTAGTAGACCTTCTTCCCAGGAGAAAGACCATCTCCTTCAATGGTTGCATCACACAGATGTTCTTCTTCCACCTCCTCGGTGGGGCAGATATTTTCTCTCTCTCTGTGATGACCTTTGATTGCTACGTGGCCATTTCCAAGCCCCTGCACTATGTGACCATCATGAAAAGGGGCCGGTGCACTACCCTCATTGTGGCCTCCTGGCTGGGGGGCTTTGCCCACTCCATTGTGAAGATCTCCCTGCTGCTACCACTCCCCTTCTGTGGACCCAACATTGTGGATGGCTTCTGCTACGATGTCCCCCAGGTCCTCAAACTTGCCTGCACCAACACCTTGGCCCTTGAGTTCTGACACCTTTGTTTTGGAGCTGCTGCTGATTTCCAGCAATGACCTGGTCACTACTCTATGGTTTGTCCTTCTTCTTGTGTCTTACACAGTCATCCTTGTGATGCTGAGGGCTCACATGGGTGAGGGCAGAAAGAAAGCCATCTCCACCTGCACAGCCCATATCACCGTGGTGACCCTACATTTGGTGCCCCTCATCTATGTCTATGCCTGGCCCTTCACTGCCCTCTCCATGGACAGAGCTGTCTCCATCACCTTCACTGTCATCATCCCTGTCCTGAACCCCATCATCTACACCCTGAGGAACCAGGAGATGAAGTCAGCCATGAGGAGACTGAATGGAAGACTCATGCTTTCTGCAATGGGATAGCGTCATTATAGATTGCAGATCAAGATGCAAGTATATAATTGAAATATTTTCTTAAACTATTAGGTGTCATACACTGGGGCTCAGCCATACCTAAACAATTAACTATACCAGGATGGCACAGATACAAAGGATCAATAACCTGGAACACAGGCTTTGAAAAGAAACACCAGAAGGAAGTTAGAGAGAAGAACATAGTCTTTGAAGAGTAAGTGACAGCACACAGGGCACAACTGTGAACCATGGTAGAAACTGTGTGTCCAGGTAATGAGGTAAAGGCTAGCACTGCAATGACCAGGCATGTAATAGACAACAGGGACATTCGTCTCCATGTAGCAGGCATCCAGCATCTTGGTCCCAGTTCAACAATAGTTACTCTATGACTATTTATCAAGTACATGCTATGTACTAAACACTGTCTGCAAACATTCTGCTTTAACATTTCTGTTTTGTCAGCAAATTTGGACCATCCTTTCTTAAATTTTATTGGAGTATAGTTGACTTACAATATTGTGTTAATTTCAGGTGTACATCACAGTGAATCAGTTATACATATATCCATTCTTTTCCAGATTCTTTTCCCGTATTGGTTATTACAGAATATTGAGATTTCCCTGTGCCATGGAGTAGGTCCTTGTTACTTATCTATTTTATATATAGGGTGTATATTTATTATTATTCTTTTAATAATTATTTCCCCAATACAATTTTTTTGTTTTCTACTGTACAGCATGGTGACCCAGTTACACATACATGTACACATTCTATTTCTGCACATTATCATGCTCCATCATAAGTAACTAGACATAGTTTCTAGTGCTACACAGCAGGATCTCATTGCTAATCCATTCCAAAGGCAAGAGTCTGCATCTATTAACCCCAAGCTCCCCAACCACCCCACTTCCTCCCCCTCTCCCTTGGCAACCACAAGTCTATTCTCCAAGTCCATGATTTTCTTTTCTGTGGAAATGTTCATTTGTGCTGTATATTAGATACCAGATATGAATGATATCATATGGTATTTGTCTTTCTCTTTCTGAATTATTTCACTCAGTATGAGTCTATAGTTCCATCCATATGCCGTGGGTGCAGCCCAAGAAATAGCAACAACAACAACAACAACAACAACAACAACAAAAATGAAACTAAAATTGAGAATGTGAAAATCAGGACCCAACGCAGCACATAGAGTGGAGACAACATCAAAACCAGGACAAAATTGGGATAACATACAGTTGATTAAATAATGGAAAAACTCAACGGTGACATACATATAGATGTACTAGAAAAATATGCTAAGTATTTGGAAATTTGAGTCACTGTTGGGCATTTACCCAAAAGCATTACAAAGAAAGAAAAATAGGAATACAAGCTAGAAATGGGGAGAGTGAGAAAGATCGAAAGAGAAAAAAGAGTAGGGTTTGATGGAGAAAGACAAAGGGAGGTGGAAAAACTTGAAAGTTAGAAATAAGTTCCACAACTTTCCTCAGTACTGGGATCAAGATTCCTTGACTGTAGAGGGTGTACAAAAAGCCTGGATTGCTCTGAGTTCTTATTCAGAAAGGCCTCACCTGTAGAAAACAATTCAGAGAAAGGTCTTGTATACTCAAGATGAATTGTTTCCAATGTTATCCAGAAATAACCAAGAATAAAAAGGAAACAAGAACCCCCCCAAAAGGAAACAAGTACAAAGACCCAGATAAATATCAATATTTGTTGTTGTGGAGCCAGGGGAAGAGACAACAACTCGATTGCTACATCTATTCTAAATTCCAAATTTTGTCAACTGAATTCATGGAAATAATTTAAGTTGGATAAAACGCTTAGCCAACCAAAAATGGTCTTATATTCTCAGAGGAATCATGTCAGGACTTCTGGTCAGGCAACTCTTTTAGATGACACAAGTACAATTTCCAGCACAGAGGGGACATATTATGGTTATGAAGAAACAGAGTTATTCTGAGGTGAGTCTCCTTCATTTAGCAAAATTATTGATGGCAAAAGGCCAAGGCAATCTCTGAACATGCCATCTTGAAAAGCATTTCTATGTCTATTGAGGCTGCACACACATGAAGGCTTCAAGGCATTTGGGTGATGTAACCCCCAGCCAAGAAGCAGATGTCAACATGCCACTGGATGTTCAAGACATGCTGGAGGAATACATGGTGGGAGAACCAACAGGAGGGAAGGGAGACTGCTGGCCATTTCTTTTCTCCCTAGAAGTAGGGATCTTATAATCCTGAGGAGGTCCCACCTCGATTTATGGAACTCAGCAGGGCTACTGGATCTTCCCATCCCCTGAAACTCAGGGCTCTCATCAGGAAAGAGGAGAGCCCACAGTAATATGTGTTAAACAGCTGGACAGCAGTGCAGGTCAATGGAAATAAAGGGCTTATCAATGCCAAGGACACCAGAGACAAGATTTTGCACAAATCCAGGGAACCCACAATCATTTAGCATTCCCTTTTATTAGTAGTCTTATTTAATAATATTTTAATAGTCTTCCCATTTAATGGTATTTTACAAAGTTTCAGCATCCTCCAAAATATCAAACCCCAGTAGAGAAAATAAAAAAACATTTAGATACACAGAATAGTAGACAAGATGCAGATAGATATGAAATTGATCAATAGATGGAAGAATCGCTACGTTAGCACCCAGCATTAAAAATGAAGAGGATAGAATTCTTGAAAGAAAATAAAAGGCAGAGATAGAAACAAAAATATTGGAAGACTAAATATGGAAAAGAAGACAGAGAGCTAATCCAATTGGTCTAAACCTTAGCTATATTCAACAAAAATATCTGAATTTTTAAAAACTTAGATCTATATCAAAGTCTGTTATTCCCTGTTATGCAGCTCTAATGAGAATGACATTATAATGTGGCAGAAGGGCCTAGTGTCCTGCAGTGACTTGGGGTCCTCTGCCTGGTCAATCCAGGTCATGTACACTCAGGATTCCCAAGGACCAACTTTAGAGAGCTCTGAGATGATTCCACGGAGGTGCAGAACAATGGTGAAATCCCAGCCTGGCTGGTGTCCTTTGGCCCTGTGCATGTTTACCCAGACAAGGGATATCTCTGCTCAAAATCTTGAAATGATATCTGTACCCTAGAAGCCAAGGGGAATGGGAAACTTGGGGGCTCAAACTATGCCTGTGAGAGGGGATTGTAAAGTCAAGGTTTTGGGTGCCAATTCACAAAACATCCCTAGACTCCCTTGCAGATGAAATGGAAGGAAACCCCTTGTGTATAGGGGCATCGAATTATTGGATGAACCCAGCTTTCAACCCATTGGAGAGTGCTAAATACTGTTTTGTTTTGTTTTTTTATTACTCAAATGAATTTATCACACCTGTAGTTTTATAATGATTTGCAAGATTTCTATAGCAGTGTGTATAACCTGGATAAAACACAGTAGTCTCACCTATGTCCAGGGCTCATCAGCGGAAACCATTGGAATATAAGTGGAAGGAAACCAAACACAAATATAAGAAAGCAAACAAACCACTGTCAAATACTGAATGCATTGTTGGCAGGTACGAATGGAAAACTTATAGGCGGTGCTGACACCACCGTACAATTTCTGATGGAATCCCTGCTGGTACACCTTACTCTCCTTGCAAATGTGTAACCAGTTCTAGTCACCAAGGTTGCACTGCCTCTTGCTGTGAAGAGTTACTCCATTGAGGCCTGCATCAACATGACCCTACTATTATCTGAGTTCATGTCCTTGTGTTGGTGAAAAAGAGTGGAAAAAAGGGCCTCAGGTTCACACATTCACAACAAAACCATGTGATGGGCAGGGGAAGTGTGGTTCCCTGCACATCCTTGAATCCATGAAGTACTGAATTTCCTGTAAGATACTAGAAACAGGTTGCCTGCTATCAAACATTTGGCCTCAGGGTTGGTTCTCATGCTCTACACCTGGCAAAACACACATAACAAGACAAATCCCCCTAGAGATATCTCCCTTGTTTCTGGTATGAACCCATGGCTAATTCCTTGGATAGTCACAGGGAAGTTACTGCCCCCGGTGCGGTTTCCCTTTGAAGATCTTTCCTCACGCCCCCCAAAACTGAATGCAGAGAAAGACAATTTCTAGTGTTCCCAAAATCTATAACTTCCTGGTGTTTGTTTTTGAATACACACAAAGCAAAATTCACTTCTCTACCACTTATAACTTTCTGGATATTGATGGTACCTCAGCACAAAGAGACAGCGAACTGATCAACTAGAAACTCTGACTAAAAAGAGCAAGTGGATAGCAGGACCCAACAAAGCGAATACAGTGGGGAGAACATCAACAAGACAAAAATCAGAAAAATACATAGGCGGTGAAATAATGGAAACAGTCAAGGGTGATATACATGTAGAATTAAATCACAAAAACATGAAATCTGTTTGGTAATGTAAGGCAATATTTGGAGGGAATCAAGAAAAAAATGCAAGGAGAGAAATAGTGATACAGGATAGAAAAGGAGAGAGGGAGATTGAGAGAAAAGGAGTAGGGGTTTGAGTGAGAAAGACAAAAGGATATGGAAAAATTTGAAAGATAGACATATGCTCCAAAATTCCCCTTAGTACTGGGCTCAAGATTCCTTGTCTGTCCTGGGGTATACAAAATGCCCGTCTTTCTCTGAGTTCTCTCATTCTGAAATGCCTCACGTGGGGAAAACAGTTCACAGGAAGGCATTGTATACTCAAGATGAATTGTTTTCAAAGATATCCAGAAATAACTAGGAATAAAAAGGAAGCAAGAATCACAAATAAAAAAGAAAGATACAAGGAAATAAATGCACAGATATATATATATATATATATATATATAAATATAAATATTCGTTGTTGTGAAGCCAGGGGAGGGGACCACAATTCAATGGCTACACTTATACTACATCCCAAATTGTGCCAACTGAAATCATGAAAATAATGTAAGTTCCATTAAATCGTTGGTCATCCAAAAAGGATCATATACTCTTGAGGAATCCTGGTAGGACTTTTGGTCAGGTGATGTGATATCTGCGTGAGCCACTCTGTTGGATGAAACAACATTAATTTCCCGCCCAGTGAAGAAATACTATGGTTGTGGAGAAACAATGTTATGCTGAGGTGGGTCTCTTTCATTTAGCCAAAATTATTGCTGGCAAAAGCCAAGCCAATTTCTGACCATGCCATTTTGAAGGGCATTTCTAGGTCTATCCAGGCTGCAAACTCATGAAGGCATCAAGATATTTGGGTGATACAACTCCAGGCCAGTTGCAGAGGTCAACATACCCCTGGTTATGGAAGACATGCTGGAGGAAACCATGGTGTGAGAACCAACAGGATGGCAGGGAGACATCTGTCCAACTCTGCTTGCCCAGGAGACAGGGGTCTTATAAGGGATGAGGAGGCCCCACCCCAATTTATGGAAAATAGCAGGGCTGCTGGACCTTCCTCGTCCCCTGAAACACATTCATTTCTGAAACAGCTGGAGAGCAGTGTGGCTCACTGGAAACCAAGGGCTTCTCAAGGTCAAGGATACCACAGACAAGATTTCTTGAAAATCCTGAGAACTAACCGTCATTTCAATTTCCCTTCAAATTTGAGGACCTGAAAGGAATTAGGAAAATCTAAGGCCCTTTATAATGACGGGCCAGTTCACACTGTCCCAGGCCTTTGGAATGCTGCCACTGTGCTCTTTCCAGTGAGCCAAGTATACTAACACTCTAGTTCAGACCTTGACATTTTCCAGATCTATTGTGCTCTCTTCTGTTGGATTCATACATTTCCACATTCCAAGCAGCTGTTTTCACAGTTTTCCTCATTGTGCACAAATGGCTTCACACCTTTCACCGTTCCACACATTCTTTGGCTCCACTTTCCTTTTTTTTTTTCAGGAATATGAGTTTTTCAAGTTTTTTTTGGCCCCTGCTTCTTTCCTGAAACCATCAAAGACAGTTTTCCTTTGTTGGGCTAGACCATTCCACAGGCTGTCCTGATCCACTGGGCATCAGGTGCCTCAATAGTTTTCCTCATTATAAATTAAAATTCTAATAATAAAATAGGATTATTACTATTAATCTATAATTACAACTGTTACATAATAATTCTGCACTTTCTCAATATAATAAAACTAATTATATCTTCAACCACAAATACAAACATGGTCCAGTGTTTCTACTGATTTTCTATAAAGAAAATATTATTTTTGTGCGGGGAGCTGAGAAGATACAAGGAGCTGAGGATGGGAGCTTGCCTGAACGGTGCAGTTCTGAGGACAAGCTCCTAATCAAGAAAAAGGGGCCTGTCTGAACAGTGCAATTCCGAGGGCAGATACCTAAGCAAGGAGATGTCTGCCTTTATGGTGCAATTCTGAGGACAGGCCCCAGAAGACAATAAGGCTCGCCTGCTGACATTGGTGGGGAACTGAATTTTCCAGGAAACAATCTCCATTTTGCGCTGCTGAGTGAGGATTGTTCCATGGATGACTTAGTCTTTTCTGTTATTCACTTGTTATTCAGTTTTCCTCAGTCTTTCCTGATTATTTACTTATTATTCTTATTTTCCATTCTATTTTCCTGTGGTTATTTGTGATTTAACAAAATTACAACAATAATATAGTAAAAATTTCATCCTGAAGGACTTTCCCCTATTTAAATCCAAGTTAACTAAACCGTGGTGTTTATCTACTAACTAGTTATACAGTAAACTTTAAAGTTAGGATTTTAATGGGGCTCATAGAAGTTAAACATATATTATTCTGGATTGAAAGACACCCAGCTATGAGTTATAGAAGCTTTTAAGTGATAGCTAGTTAAGTTGGTTTATATTTTCTTACACTGTCTCCCCGCCATAATGCTTTAAAGATAAGCACGTCTAAAAACAAGATTTGTTGTCTGTGACCTCTTCAACTTGTGGAGATTGACTGGCTATGGGATGATTTGTACTGAATCTCCTCCTTTCCACATGATGTATTATACCTAATTGCCCTTAAATTTTACTCACTAAATTTAGTTAGACTAAAGATCTTAAAACATGATGTATAGCTGCTATACCATATAATAAGAGTTAACCAATGTACTTTTAACACTATGATGGAATCTGTAGTTAGAAACTGTCTATATAATCAACCACTTAATGCCAATACAATTTGAGTAGTCCAGCATCCTGAAAGAAGGGACAAAGAGGCTGTCTCTGTATGTACATTTCACCAATGTTGTCCATCTCCTTTGGGAAAAAGTGTAAGCTCCCTGGCTGAAGGAGCTGGCCTCTGGCATTTTTGAATGGTTCATCCACATCCAAATATTTAATACCCAGAGAGAGAATAATAAGTTGTTTGAAATATAGACTAATAAATTGGGAGAGATAGGTAGGTAGTAAAATAGATAAATAGATGGAATATTCAGTAAGTTAGAACCAAGCATTACAATGAAGAAGATAGAATACGTGAGAGAGAAAAAAAGGAAAGAGAAATGAACAGAGTAGAATGGAAGACAAATCATGGCAAAGAACAGAGTTCTAGACCAAGTGGCCTAAATCTTGGCTCTATTCATGAAAATATATGAATTTAAAAAAAAAAAAAAAAAACCTAGGTCTATATCAAGGTATTATACTCCCTGCTATGCATCTCTCTGGAGAAAGCCATTACAACATGGCAGAGGGATCTAGTGGCCTGCAGTTACTTGTGGTCCCCTGCTGGGTCAATCCAGGTCAGGTACACACAGGATTCCCAAGGACCAACGTGAAAGAGCTTGGGGATGATTCTGCAGAGATGCAAAACAATCGTGCCCTGCCAGGCTGGCTGGTGTTTTTGGCCCTGTGCAGGTTCACCCAAACAAATGAGTATCTGCTCTAAAGTTTTAAAATGATATCGGTACTTTTGAACCCAAGGGCAATGTGGAACTTGGGGGCTCCTCCTATGCCTATGAGAGGAGAAGTAATGTCAAGGTTCTGGGGCCCAATACCCAACTCCCACCTGGATTCCATTGAAAACAGAATGGAAGGAAGACCCTCAGGAAGAGGGGCATCAAATTATTGGATGAAATAAAGCCTTCAGCATCTTGGTGATGGCTGATGTTTTGATGGGTTCATGCACGACTTCAATAGCCCTGTGTATTTTTTTCAATACACGGTAGTCTGTCCTATATCCAGGTCATATCATCTCAAACCACCTGAATATAAGTGGAAGGAACCCTAATGCAATAAGAAAGCAATCAAACCACCGCAAAATATGGAATGCATTCCTGGCTGCTAGAGAAAGAAGACTTATAGGCTTGCAAACACCACCATAACTTTTCTGATGGCAGCCCTGTTCAGTACGCCTTGCAAATGTGGAAACCATTTCTAGGCACAGAGGTTATGCTGCTATGTGCTGTGAGTGTGCTACAATTACTCCATGGAGTCCTGCATAGCGTGGACCCTAGTCCTATGTGTGGTCATGTCCTTGTGTCGGTGACAAAGAATGGAAAGAAAGGCTTCATGTTCATGCATTCCTAAGATAAACCACTGTGATGGCCAGGGGATGTGTAGTTCCATGAACATCCCTGAATCCAAGAGATCCCTAGATTTCATAATTATACCCTGCTCCATGACAAGAGGATCCATTTTTCTGGAAATACCCACTAACCACAGGCTGCCTGCTATCAACCTTATGGATTCAGGGATGGCTGTTCTCATCCCTGACCTGGCCAATCTCACAGACCCAGACAAATCCCCCTAGGAAGTCCACGCTTCCTTCTGCCTAACACCCATGGCTAATTCTTTGGAAAGTCCCATGGAACTTACTGCCCCATTGTGGGCTTCCTTTTGTAGATCTAATAATCTAATAATTCACAGCCCCCAAGTAGAATTAAGAGGAAGGCAATTTCTTTTGTTCCTGGAATATGTATCTCCCTGGCCTTTCTTTTTGGATACACAAAAAGCAAAATTCCCTCCTGCTCCTCTTGGAACTTTCCGGATATTGATGATAGATCAGGAAAAAAGATATCCAACCCATCAAATAGAAAGTGAAACTACTATTGAGACAGTGAAAATCAGGACCCAATGCAGCACACGAAGCAGAGAAAACACCAAATCCAAGACACAATCAGAATAATACCTAGTCTATTAAACAATGGAAAAAGTCCAGCGTGACATAACGCAGAAATAAATTGCTCAAATTGGAAAAGTGTTTGGTAATGTAGGCATAGTTTGGAGGGAACCAAGAAAATATACAAAGAGAGAATTAGGAATACAGGGTAGAATATGAGAGAGGGAGAGACAGAGATTGAGAGAAAGAAAAGGAGTAGAGATTTTGAGGAAGAAAGACAAAATGAGATGGACAATCTCGACAGATAGATAAGTTCCACCATTTTCCACAGTAATTGGATCAATATTCCTTGACTGCCCTGGGTTATACAAACACCTGGCTTGCTCGGAGTTCTCTCTTCCAGAAATGCCAAACTTGTGGACAACAATTCACAGGAATGCCTCATATACTCAGGATGAATTGTTTTCAAGATTATCCAGACATAAACAATCATAAAAGGAAAAATAATCAAAAAAAAGAGAGAGAAAGAACTGATGACATAAACCCACAAGTATACACCAATATGTGTTGTTGTGAAACCAGGGGAAGAGACCACAATTCCATATCTTCACGTATTGTAAATCCCAAATCGTTTCAATTGAATTCATGATAATAATTTAAGTTGGTTCAAAAGGTTGACTAGCAAAAAAGGATCCTATATTCTCTGAGAAATCATGTTAGGTCTCTTAGTCAGGTGATGTGATATCTGCATGGGCAACTCTGTTGGACAAAACAACAGCATTTTCCAGCTCAGAGCAGAAATGCTACGGTTTTGGAGAAACAGTGTTATTCTGAGGTGAGTCTCTTTCATTTAGGCAAAATGATGGCTTGCAAAAGGCCAAGCCAATCTCTGAACATACCGTCTTGAAGGGCATTTCTACATCTCTCCAGGCTGCACACTCATGAAGGCATCAAGGCATTCATGGGATGCAATCCCCAGCCCAGATACACATGTCAACATACCACTGGATGTTCAAGACATGCTGCAGGAATCCATGGTGTGAGAACTAATGGGGTGGCAGGGAGAATGCTGGCCCAATGTGATCTCCCTGGAGACAGGCATCTTATAAAGGCTGAGGAGGCGTCACCCCAATTTATGGAAATCAGCATGGCTGCTGGACCTTCCCCACTCCCTGCAACACAGGGCTCACATTAAGAAATAGGAGAGCCCACCCACATGGTTGGCAACGAGCTGGAGAGCAGTGCGGGTCACTGGAAACCCAGTGATTGATTATCAAGGCCAAAGACACCACAGACATCATTTCTTGCAAATCCCAAGAATTAACCGTCATTTAAATTTCCCTTCAAATTTGAGGACCTGGAAGGCATTAGAGGAAATGAAGACCCTTAAAATGACAGGCCAGCTCAGAATATCTCAGGCCTTTTGTATGCAGCCACTGTGGTCCTCTTGGCAAGCCAAGTGCCTGACTCTCTTATTTCTGACCTTGCCATGTTCCAGACTTAAGGTGCTCTGCTATGTAGGATTGTATTTCCACATTCCAGCCTGTTAATTTCACTGTTTTCCACATTGAACATAAATCGTTTAACACCTCTCATCATTCCACACATTCTTTGTATTGGTTTCCATTTCTTTCAGGAATGTGGGATTTTCACATTCTTTGTGCTCCCACCCTTTTTTTCCTGAAAACCACAAAGATAGCTTCCTTCATTGGGCTCGACCATTCCAAGGCTCTCCTGGTCCACTAGTTATGCTGTGCCTCAATATTTTTCATCACTCTAATTTAAATTTCTAGTCATTAATATAGAATTAGAACTATTGATCTCTATTTACACCTGGTATAATATAATTGAGCATTTTCCCAAGATAATAAATGAAATTCTATCTTCCACGACAAATACAACCATTGTCCAATGTTCCTTCTGTGTTTCCTCAAAGAGAATATTATTTTCTAAAGGTTCGTCCTCATCTGTTGCAAGACATGTTTCCTTGAAAACTCCGTCTTGTCCTTCTTTACTTTATCCCATCTTCCTTCTTGGAAAAACAGTCACAGTGCTGGTAAATGACTTAAGCTTAAGAGCAAAGACCTAAAGGCATAACTGTTATGTGCCTAGAGGTCAGAGTAAGAGCTTAACCCTTTACCACCTAAGTGGCTTTCTAAACAAACCCTGTATCATCCACCCATAACCACTCCTCACTTAATCTCACAATAAAAGCAGTGTGGTTTCTTGAGGCGGTGCTCTTGGTCCCTGAGACCTTGAGTCCCGCGCTCTTGGTCCCTGAGACCTTGAGTCCCTGGCTCCCACCTTTACTTAAGATAAATGTCTCTGTGTCTTGTTTTATGTTAACTATTTTTCCTTAAGTTCCACAGCACCCGTTCTTCCCCATCCTGCTGAGCTGGCCCCAGCAAGTGGCGCCCAGCGTGGGGCAGGCTCACAAACAGGCAGGCACGAGGAATGAAGGACCGCGACTACAGCGGAAATTTTATTCACTGGAAGTGCTGTGGAGCCCTGAGAAGAAGGGAGGAATTTTGTGTGGCCACGCTAAAGAAATCCTGCAGATAAGTTCCCTCTCTCAGGTATTTACGGGGTAAAATGGGAAATTATAATCCTTACATTTGTTTGTTTGGACAACTCCTTAAAAAGGGGGGTGCAAAAACAAGTGAAAGTAAGCTTTTGAAACTTTTTCAGACTATTGAGAGACATTGTGATTGGCTTTTTACATCAGAAACATTATATTTAAAGATATGGGAAATGATAGGAATGGAATTTAGGATATTGCAGGATGAGGGCATTCGAATTCCTGAGTCCATTTGGAGTACTTGGAACTTAATTAAATCAGTTTTAGAACTTCCAGAGACCACAGAGGACTTAGAGGAAGAAGGGGAGTTTACACCTTTGCTGGAAGAATCTAAATATGCAGTCCCTGAACAAAATTATCATAGAGAATATCTGGCTCCTGAGCCTTCAGCTCCAATTGTTGATTCTGATATTCCTCAATCGCCTCCTATTAGGAGTAAGGTGACGAGGACTCGTCAAGCCTCTACTTCCAGGGTTGTAAAGAAAGTGAGCGCTATCCCTGAACACCACCTATCATCCATTCAACAGGGAATTTTACAGGCTCAAAGGGAAGGTGATTTGGATGCCATACACTTAGCCTTTCCAGTAACTGTCAGGGAGACAGTGGCTCCAGGCATTGATCCCGCCAACCCTGATGGAGTTTACGAGTTCATTCATGAGCCCTTTCCTTTTAAAATTCTTAAAGAATTAAAACAGGCCGTTCAAAACTATGGTGTTAATTCTCCCTTTACAAAAGGAATCGTGCAGGGAGTAGCTGAAGGAAATCGTATGATTCCTGCTGATTGGCATAGCTTAACCCGTGCTGTGCTATCACCTAGTGAATATTTACAATTTAAGTCTTGGTGGCAAGATCATGCCCAAATTACTGCTAATCGTAATCAGGTTCGAAATCTTCCAATTACAATGGAACAATTGTTAGGGATTGGTCCTTGGAGTAATCTTCAAGATCAATTAAGAATGAATGATTTGGCTATTGAACAGATTAGACAATGTTGCTTAATGGCATGGGATAAAATTGAATCTACGGGTCAAATAAATATTTCTTTTCAAAAGATCCTACAAGGCCCTAAGGAACCTTATACTGAATTTCTTGCTCGTTTACAAGAGGCATTAAAACGACAAGTTACTAACTCTGAGGTGTCTGATACTATTTTTCAATTGTTAGCATATGAAAACGCAAACACTGATTGCAAAAAGGCCATAGGATTTTTAAAAGGAAAAGCTAACATAGCCGAATATATTAAAGCCTGTCAGGGAGTGGGGACAGAGTCCTTTAAGTCCTCAATGCCAGCCCAAGCAATGGCTAATTTAAAAGTTAAAGACAAATTTTCAGGAAAATGTTTTAATTGTGGTAAGACAGGACATATTAAAAAACAATGTCGTGCTCTTCCACAAGCCCGACCTTTCTCTCATGAAGCTTCAGCACCTTCTAGTAACAATAATAAAGAGCCCAGACTATGTCCAAGATGTAATAAAGGAAATCACTGGGCTAACCAGTGCCGGTCCATCTTTCATAAAGATGGAACCCCCTTTTTGGGAAACTACCCTCGGGGCAAGCTTCCAGCCCCGTCAACCAAGGAAGCTTTCCCCATTCAGAACAAGAGCCAGACTCCCTGGAACTACGCTCTGCACCAGCGTTCGACATCACAGTAGATCTCCCTAGTTTACAGGATTTAATTCTCCTTCCTAGCGAAACTCCTACTTCTATTACAACCAAGTTGGAAAATCCATTACAATCAGATACAATAGGATTGATAATAGGAAGGGCAGAGCTAACAGAACAAGGAGTTCGAGTTCATACCAGGATATTGGATAATAACGGGGATGATAAAGTACAAGTGATGGTTTCCACTGCGATTCCTTGGAAAATTAAAAAAGGGGATCAGATTGCTCAAATCTTAATTTTACCTAGAGTCCAGAAGAAAAAAGACAGGAATAATTTTAGACAGAAGAGATTCAATACCACAGGAGGGGCAGGAGTGTTTTTATCAGAAAAGGTCCTAGAGGAACGACCCACTTGTCAAGTTATCATAAATGGGAAGTCTTTTAGAGGATTGATTGATACTGGTGCTGATGTTTCAATCATTAGCCATTTACATTGGCCAGACACCTGGCCTCTTCAGCCAGCTGATATTGAAGTCACTGGGTTAGGAAAAGCAGAGGGTCTCAAAAAGAGTGCCCAATGGCTTAGTTGTGAAGGACCAGATGGGCAGCCAGCTAGATTGAAACCTTATGTTGCTCAACTCCCTATCAATCTATGGGGAAGAGATTTATTACAACAGTGGCATGCAGAAATTTACTTACCGCCAGTAGATCAATATAGTCATCAAAGCCAAAAAATGTTGCAGAAACAGGGTTACATTCCTGGATTGGGATTAGGAAGACATCATCAGGGGAGAGTGGAACCTATTGAATCTGAGATTAAAATGGACAAATCTGGTTTGGGATATCGGCCTTTTCATTAGCGGCCACTGCTTGTAAAAATAATTATGTTTCTCCTGAACCTATTCGACTGAAATGGACTACAGAAAAACCAGTTTGGGTTGAGCAGTGGCCTCTTTCTTCAGAAAAATTAAAGGTTTTAAGTGATCTTGTCCAAGAACAATTAGAGAAGGGCCATATAGAAGAATCAAACCATATCATGAGCAAGCTTGTGAAGCATCCCTTGACTCCAGACCCCAGAAGGAGGATGATGAGGGTTCATCTTCCTCATCTTCCCACTTGAGGTCAAATCAAACATCTAACCCAAGAAGCTGAAAATCTACTAAGAAAAGGAAAGCCTCTCACTCCAAATAATTTGGTCCTAGCTCTCTTTACTTTGGTTTCCATCGCAGTGAGTATTCTCACAACTGGCATAGAAATCATTTTATTACTTGTATAGTAAGGTTTAATGACAGAGTCCATCAGCTTTCTTAGCAAGACTCAGAAGGGCATTGAGAAAACATACAAAGGAACCCAGAAACAATGGAGGGCCAAATAATTCTTAAGGATAAATTTATAGCTCAGTCGGTGCCAGATATATGGAGAAAGCTCCAAAAAATTGGCTTTTGGCCCTGATCAGGATCTGGAGCACCTCCTCAGAGTATGTTATAATCGGGGCCAGGAAGAATGAAAGGAGAACAAGGAGACTGAGAAAAGGCTGAGGCTTTAGTTATGGCGCTACAGGGAGTCAACCTGGGAGTTTCAAAGGTGAGAGGACTAGGGCAGAGACCTATGCCCGGAGTCTGTTTCCTCTGAGGAAAAGAGGGACCCTTTAAATGGGAATGCCCCAAGACTCAGATCACTGGAAGAGGGATTACCCCTGAAGACGAAGGTCTCTGTGGTTGACCCCTCAAGCCCAGGATCAAGACTGATGGAACATTTCCATAATGGCTCCTGTCCTTATCACCACTCAGCCCTGGGTGACTCTAAATGTAGGAATACAGAGCCACTTTTCAGTCCTCCTCTCCAATCCTGGGCCCCTCGCTCATGAATCTGCCACATTTATATTTCTGGCAAGCCGGTTACAAAATTCTTTACACAACCTTTGAGTTGTGACTGGGAATCCATATTCTTTTCTCAATACCTTTCTGATTGTTTCAGAGTCCAACTCCTCTTTTAGAAATTCTTAAAATATGGAAGGTAACTACATACATGTTGTTACAGTTGTCAACATTAGGTATAATATCTTATCGTACCTAGGTTTAACAGAAGTCAAATGAGACACTGAAACATCAGTTACTAAACAGAAACTAAAGGTCTTTAGAATGATTAACCAATATGATCAGTGCCACCCTGAAATGGTCTCTATAAGAAAAACTTGTTTTTAGAAATTATAAAGGAGAGTCCATGGTTGCTTTAGAAAAGTAGAATGAGTGTGTTTTCAATATAGAAGGAATGAGGAATGGAATTGCATCTTATTAAGGCAAAAGAAAAATAGTCTGTCTTCAGCTGATTGCTCTACTTGGAAAATAAGGGACAGACTAATATGGATACAGAAAGTGATACAAGGTGTGTGACAAGTGGACGTTGAGAAGAGAATTTTGAACATGGTGGGGACTGTTTAGAATATATTTGAGTAAGTTAACTTTAAGGTGATGCCATAAATCATACTGTTCAAAAGGACATAAGATAGCTTTCCATTGCATGCTGAACAAGGCATACAAATGTTTCATAACCAGCCAGAGAAATCAGAAGAATCATGAGTTACCTGTGCTATTATAAAATCTAAATGTTGTATTCCTGATTGTTCACAGAATGTGTCTAATTCCCTGCTAGATCATCATCAGTAGATTCATGAGCTGTCAATCCAGCTCCAGTTTTTGGAGCTGCCCTGTGGAACCAGCTGACCTCCTCCTCCTGGTGAAAATATTTCTTTGAGGTATCCAAAGCAATGTTATCAAAGCCCACTTGACCATTCCATGAGTGGAGACCTAACTGCTTTCCCTAACGACGCCCCTTTTCAGCAGGAAGAAGTTAGAGCGGTCGTCGCCCCTTTTCCCACAGTTAGAGTCTCCAACTCAAAGGGGGGAATTAAGGTAGATTTTCAACTCAGGTAGTCAGTGTAGGGATATGGGCTTTGATACATTCTTTGTGGCTATTTATTAACATTTGTAAACTGAGGGTCGCATAGCAAGTCCAACTGCTATAAAGGTTGCGGGTATTGCCCCATGGATCCATCATATCAGAGTGAAGAAGGTTGCATCCGCTGCTGACATGGACACCAGGGAGGCTGTACAGCACCTTGAGAATCTTCATGGTCAAGTTCCAGAGACTCCTTTTGCCATCATCAGAGTGCTAAGCCCTGCTCTGGCCACCCGTGGAAGCTGGTCAGTCTATGCACAGCAGAAGCCCGAGGAGTTCCACGTGAGACTTAAAACTTGAACTCTGAGACTTAACTTGGACTGTGTTCTAAGCGAATAATTCAAGAAGAAGTGAAAAAAGTTTCAAGAACTATTTTTGTCTTCCCGCAAAAACAAAAAGGGGGAGATGTTGCAAGACATGTTTCCTTGAAAACTCCGTCTTGTCCTTCTTTACTTTATCCCATCTTCCTTCTTGGAAAAACAGTCACAGTGCTGGTAAATGACTTAAGCTTAAGAGCAAAGACCTAAAGGCATAACTGTTATGTGCCTAGAGGTCAGAGTAAGAGCTTAACCCTTTACCACCTAAGTGGCTTTCTAAACAAACCCTGTATCATCCACCCATAGCCACTCCTCACTTAATCTCACAATAAAAGCAGTGTGGTTTCTTGAGGCGGTGCTCTTGGTCCCTGAGATCTGGAGTTCCCCGGTGCTCTTGGTCCCTGAGACCTTGAGTCCCGCGCTCTTGGTCCCTGAGACCTTGAGTCCCTGGCTCCCACCTTTACTTAAGATAAATGTCTCTGTGTCTTGTTTTATGTTAACTATTTTTCCTTAAGTTCCACAGCACCCGTTCTTCCCCATCCTGCTGAACTGGCCCCGGCACTCATCCAAATATTTAAAACCCAGAGAGAGAATACTACATTTTTAGAAACATAGACTAATAGATGATGAGAGATAGATAGATAGTAAAATAGATCAATAGATAGAATAATCACCAGGTTAGCATCAAGCATTACAATGAAGAAGAAAGAATTCTTAAGAGAAATGAACATAAAGGAATGGAAGACCAAAATTGGCAAAAAAACATTGAGAGCTTAACCAAGTGGATTAAATCTGATGTATATTCATCAAAAATATTGGAATTTTTTTAAAAAAACTAGATCGCTATCAAGGTTATGTACTCCCTGTTATGCATCTCTCTGGAGAAAGACATTCCAACCTGGCAGAGGGGTCTAGTTGCCTGCAGTGACTTTTGGTGCCCGATGGGTCAATCCAGGTCATGTACAAACAGGATTCAAAGGCCCAAGTGAGAGAGCTCGGGGATGATTCTCCAGAGGTGCAAAACATTCATGTCCTCTCATCCTGGCTGGTGTTTTTGGCCCTGTGCATGTTCACCCAGACAAATGATGTATCTGCTCAAAAGTTAAAAATCCGGAGTTCCCATCATGGCTCAGTGGTTAACAAATCCGAGTGGGAGCCATGAGATTGTGGGTTCAGTCCCTGGCCTCACTCAGTGGGTAAGGATCTGGTATTGCTGTGAGCTATGGTATAGGTCGCAGAAGTGGCTTGGAAGTGGTAAGGATCTGGCCTTGCTGTGGTTGTGGTGTAGGCCTGTGGCTACAGCTCCAATTAGACCTCCAGCCTTGGAACCTCCATATGCCATGGGTGCATCCCTAGAATAGAAAAGAAAAGAAAAGAAAAGAAAAGAATAGAAAAGAAAAGAAAAAATAGAAAAGAAAAGAAAAGAAAAGAAAGGAAAAGAAAGAAAAAAGTTTAAAATGATATCTGTACACTGGAAGCCAGCAGGAATGTGGAACTGGGGGGCTCGTCCTCTGCCTATGAGAAGTGAGTAAAACTCAAAGTTCTGGGGCCCGATTCACCAATCCTATCTAGATTCCCTTGCAAACAAAGTGGAAGGAAGACCCAGGGGAATAGAGGCATCAAATTATTGGATGAAAGCAGCCTTCAGCCTGTTTGTGATTGCTGACATCTTGATGGGGTGAAGCATGGCTTTTATAGCTGTGTGTATTTTCTGAGAAACACTGTAGTCTGTTCTATACCCAGGGCATATCAGCTCAAGCCACTGGAATATAAATGTATGGGAACCAAACCTAAATATTTGAAAGCAACGAAACCACTGCAAAACACAGAATGAATTCTTGGCTGGTAGAGAAGGAAAAAATATAGGCAGTGCCAATACCTTTTCGGTTGGTATCCATGCCTGTTATCCTTGCAAACTTGGAAACCAGTTCTAGACACCAAGGTTATGCTGCCTGGTGCAGTGAATGTGATCCAATTACTCCACGGTGGCTTACATGGCTTGGACCCCAGTCCTATCTGTGTCAAGTCCTTGTGTTGGTGACAAAGAATGGAAAGAAGGGTCTCATGTTCATGCATTCCTAAGGGAAACCACTGTGATGGCCAGGGGATGTGTGTTTCCATGCACATCTCTGCATCCAAGAGATCCTTAGTTACCTGAATGATACCCTGCTGTACGACAAAAAGAACAATTCTTCCAGAAATACCCACTCTCCACAGGCTGCCTGCTGTCAGCATTATGGACTCATGCATGGCTCCTCTCATCCTGGACCTGGCCAATATCACAGACACAGACAAATCTCCCTAGAAAGTTCCCCCCTTCCTTCTGCCCAGCACCCATGACTAATTCCTTAGAAAGTCACAGGGAATGTAATGTCCCATGGCAGGTTTCCTTTTGAAGATCTTACTTTACAGACCCCAATTAGAATTCAGAGGAATATCATATCTTGTGTTCCTGGAATCTGGATCTCCCTGGCCTTTGTTTCTGGATACACACACAGCAAAATTATCTTCTGATCCTCTTACAAATTTCAAGATTTGATGATACATCAAGACAAATAGATATCCAAACCTTCCAGTAGAAAACAAAACTAAAATTGGAAAAGTGAAAATCATGATCCAAGGCAAAACATAGACCTAGAGTGGAGACAACGTCAACACAAAGACAAAATCAGGGTAAAACAAAGATGATTAAATAATTGAAAATGTCAGAGTTCCCATCGTGGCTCAGTGGTTAACGAATATGACTAGGAACCATGAGTTGCAGGTTTGGTCCCTGGCCTTGCTCAGTGGGTTTAGGGTCCGGCGTTTCCATGAGCTGTGGTGTAGGTCACAGACGTGGCTTGGATCCTGCATTGCTGTGGCTCTGGCATAGGCTGGCAGCTACAGCTCCGATTCGACCCCTAGCCTGGGAACCTCCATATGCCATGGGAGTGGCTCAAGAAAAGGCAAAAAGACAAAAAATAATAATAATAATTGAAAATGTCTGGGGGACATACCTGTAGACATAATTCACAAAAATATGATAAGAGTATGGAAATGTATGTTACTGATGGGTGCCTATCCGAGAAAAAATACAAGGAGTGAAAAATAGGGAAGCAGGTTAGAAAAGGAGAGAGAGAGAGAGATTGAAAGAGAGAAAGGAAGTAGATTACTTGAGTGGTAGTCAAAGGAAATGGAAAAACCTGAAAGATAGAAATAAGTTCCACAATTTCTCTCAGTGCTAGGATGGAGATTCCTAGACTGCCCTGGGTTGTACAAATGCCTGGCTTGCTCAGGCTTCTGTCATTCAGAAACACCTCGCCCATGGAAAACAGTTCTCAGGAATGCGTTGTGTACTCAAGATTACTTGTTTTCAAAGTTCTCCAGAAATAACAAAAGAATAAAAAGGAAACAAGAAGCAAAAGAAAGAATAAAAAGGAAACAAGAAGCGAAAGAAAGAAAGGAAGAAAGAAAGAAAGAGAGAAAGAAAGAAAGAAAGAAAGAAAGAAAGAAAGAAAGAAAGAAAGAAAGAAAGAAAGAAAGAAAGAAAGAAAGAAAGAAAGAAAGAAATGCACAGTTATATATCAATATTTGCTGTTGTGAAGCCAGTGGAAGAGACCACAATTTGATGGCTACTCCAAATTTAAATCCCAAATTGTGTCTGCTGAAGTCATGACTATTCTTTAAGTTGGATGAAAGCATTGGCCAAAGAAAAAGGAACCTATATCGTGCCAGAAATCATGTTAGGACATTTGGTCAGGTGATGCGCTATCTATGTGTGCAACACTGTTGGATGAAAGAAACTCAATTTCCAACTCAAAAGGGAAATACTATTGTTATGGAGAAATGGTGTTATTCTGAGGCAATTGTCTTTCTTTTAGGCAAAGTAATTGATGGCAAAACACAAGCCAATGTCTGAACATGCCATCTTGAAGGGCATTTGTATGTCTATCCAGGCTGCACACACATGAAGGCATGAGGCATTTGGGTGACGCAGATGCAGATGTCAACATACCATTGGATGTGCAGAACGTGCTGGAGAAATCATGGTGCAAGAACAAACCAGATGGCAGGGAGACTCCTGGCAAACTGCTCTCTTAGGAGGCAGGGGTCTTATAAATGCTCTGGACACCCCACCCCTATTGATGGAAAACAACTGGGTTGCTTGCTCTTCCCCTTCACTGCAAACACAGGGCTCTTATCAAGAAAGTGGAGAGCCTGCCCACATCTTGGTAAAACAGCTGGCCAGGAGAGCATGTCCCATGTCACTGGATTCTGAGGACTTCTCTAAGCCAAGGACACCACCCACACGACTTTGTGCATGATTCTGCAACCTAACCATATTCACTAAACATCCCTTCCAATGTGTAGACCTGGAAACAAATAGAGGAAACTAGGGGCCTCTGCAAAGGAAGGCCAGCTCAGCGGCACCCAGGCCATTCTGATGGTGCCACTGTGGTCTTCCCGGCAAGCCTAGGAATGCCGACCCTCTAGGTCACACCTTGCCATATTCCAGACATACTGTGCTATTCTCTGTCGATTTCATACCTTTCCACAGTCCAAATTGATGTTGTCACACATTTCCACACTCCACAGATATATTTTTGCACCTTTCCACACTGCACACCTATCTTTATCTCTGCTCTCCCTTCCTTGCAGGAATATGGGTTTTCTGAAAATTTTGATGCCCCTGAAAACTATTTGAAAGAGAAAAAAATCCCCACTTTCCCCTCTTTGGACTGCCAATACCACCAGCATCTCTTGGTCTACTGGGCGTACCATGCCTCAAGAATTTTCCTCATTGTAAATAAAGACATTATAAATGTCTATAGTTCAGATAGGAAATTGGAGGCTGTTGTATCATTACACCTGGCGTATAAAATCCTTCCTCTATTTCCATAGATATCAATCTAAATTGAATTTCCAATGACAAACACACCCATGGTCCAGTCGTTTACTGGGTGTCCAGAAGGAAGGTTCATTTTTCCCATTGGGCCACTCTCATCAAATAAATTAATGGACAGAGAAAATGATAGGTACATTGACAGATAGATCGATAGATACACCGACTGATTGATTGATTGATAGATAGAGAGATAGAATGATCTTTAGTTTAGTATCAAGCATTACAATGAAAATATAAAATCCAGGATAGGAAAAAAAGTGGAAAACATATACAAAGAATGACAAAAGACAGAAAAATGGAGAGAAGACCTAGAGATTGACAAAGAGGCCTTAAACTTTTCTATAGTCACCCATATCTGTACTGGTGAGCAACCAAGATCTTTGCCTAGGGCATTTATTCCTTCTTATTTATCTCATTTAAGAGAGACATTTCTCCATGGCTGAGGGATCTAGATGCCTGCAGTGACTTGGGTGCAGCTGCTGGGTCAAACCAGGTCATGGTCCACCAGGAAGTCCAGGGACCATAGTGTAAGAGCTCAGGGAGGATTCCACAGGGATGCCAAACTATGCTGTCTGCAGTGAACACTGGATTTTACCCAGTCCAGGAATGACTCTGATCAGAATTTTGAGACAATGGTATTGGCTGATAGTTTTCCTTTTTGGTGGTATCTTTGTCTGGTTTTGGAATTAGGGTGATGGTGGTAGTACATTGGAAGCCACTGAAATGGTTAACTTCGGTGGGGCTCAATCTATGCCTAGGAGAGGAGAAGCAAGTCAATCTTTTGGAGTACCACTCTCATGTCCTCCCTGGGCTCCCTTGCCAACCAAATGGAATGAAGACCATTGGATATCCACACAGAAAAACTAATGCATGGAAACCAGCGTTCCACTTATGGATGAATATCAACATCTTGATGGGCTTATGAATGACTTCCTTAGCAGTGTGAATTCTATGTTTAACATGCTAAACTTTCCTACATCCAGGGCACATCTGCTGTAAACATTGGAATGGAAGTGGAAGGAAAGGAAATACATAATCTAGAAAGGAAATCAAACCACCACAAAATAAAGATTGCATTCTTGGCTGGTTAAGGAGCCACAATTTCATGAGGACCCCACACCAACTATCCTTTTCTGATGGTACCCATGATGATAGTCCTTGCAAGATGGGTTACCTGTCCTAGACACCAAGGTTATGCTCTTCACTCTGTGAAGTTTCTGCTCTTGTTCCATGTATGCTTGCAAAGGCTGGTCCCCTCTCTGTGTGGTACGGTCATTGTGGTGGTGAAAATGAATGGAAGGAAGGGCCTCTGGGTCACTCCTTCCAAATGGAAAGGTAAGGGATGGCCAGTAGAGTTGCCATTCCAGGCACATCCCTGCATCAATGATATCCTTCATTTCCTAAAAGAGACCCAAACCTAAGACAACACAAGCTTTCCTTCTAGCAACATCTGCTAGCCACGGCCTGCCTGCTTGAAACGCTATGGTCTCAGGGTCTTTCTTCCCATGGAGGTAGGCAAAGCAAAGCTCTAAGACCCAAACCAATCCCACCTGAAAAATGACCCTTCCACCTGGCAAGCAGCCATGATAATTTCCTTGGAAAGTCACGTGGAACTTGATGCCCCATATGCAGGTTTCTTTTTGAAGACCACCCCTCCCACCTCACAAATTGGAATCCTGAGGAGGACAAATTCTAGTGCCCCTGGAGTTTTGTCTCACAGGTCTTTGTTTTCTGATACACTCAAAGCAAAAGTTCCCTTGTGCTCCTCTTCCTACCTATCGGCCATTGAAGTTTTTCCACATTGGAAACCAATTTTTTAACCCCTTTCCTTATTCCACAGCTATGTCTTGACACCTTTCCACATTCCGCACATTCTTCTGCTCTCTTCTTCTTTTTTCCTTGCCGAATGTGGGTTTTCTGTGATCTCATTTGCCCCTGTTTTGTATCTGAAGCAGACAAATGCCCAGCTTTCCTCTCTTTGGCTTGCCAATTCCCTCAGCCTCTGCTGGTCCACCGGGCCTTCCATGCCTGAAGAATTTGCCTCATTGTAAAATAATTCCTATGAGTTCAGATTGGATATGTGACTACTGATCAATCTTTACCCTTGGCATGAAATCCTGCTGCACGTTCCCAGGATATCACCTATATTGCATCTCCATCCACAAATACACCCATGTTCCAGTGCTTCTCTTGTGTGACCAGAGTAGAGTAGAGTTTTACACCAGTCCACCATCATCAAGCTAGGAAAGACAGAGAGAGGATGAGAGAGTGATGGATGGATTGATAGATTTATAGATATGTTAGCACATGGCAATATATGGTAGAGGATAGAATCTTCATAAGAAAAAAAAGAGAGTGAAATAAACAAAGAGGAAAGAAAGTAAGATAAAGGGAGAGAAGACATAGAGTTTGTCATAGTGGGCTTAACAATGCCTATAGTCCCCCATAATATCACATTTTGTCAACATCTTCAACCTATGTCACTGGCGTGCCCTCCTTCTTACTAATCTCTTTGAGAAAGTCTTTCCAACCTGGCAGATGAGTCGAGGTGCCTGTAGTACCTTGTGTCCTCCTGTCAGGCAATGCAGCCCTGCTTCCACCAGGATTTCATAGTACTCAAGCCAAGTGGCAGAGTGAAGCTCTTCCCAACACCTTAATGTGTATTCCCAAGCAACACTGCCTACCTTTCTCCAAGAAGGCAAAAGTGAAGCCTTACATTCTTGTTATGAATGCTGAGACACAGACTACTCTTAGCTGGTTTCTCCTGGGGACTCTTGTTCAGTTGCAGAAATGCATGCATGAAGTCAAGGGTTAAGAGCCGAGTTGTTGGCTGAATGGAAATGTGACTCAAATAAAGTGGGAAGTACAATGATAGGCATCCTCCGCCATGATTGACTGAGTTTCATATGAAAGAAGAAAGAATTGTGATCTGAATTGCTGAAATACATGAAAGGACTGTGTCAGGTAAAAAAAAATAAATTAAGGGTATGGGAGTGTTTGTGAAGAGTGGAAGGATGAGGAAAGTGAAATGATGGAAGACAGAGAGAGTTGATTTTGAAAGAAATACTAGAGTTGAAAATGCAAACCTTCTATTGTTTGTTTATTGATTTTTTTGGTCTTTTTTGCTTTTGAGGGATGCACCAGAGGTGTATGGAGGTTCCCAGACTAGGGGTCTAATCAGAGCTAGAGCCACCATCCTACAAAACAGCCAGAGCAGCACCAGATCTGAGCTGCGTCTAGGACCTACACCACAGCTCATGACAATGCCGGATCCTCAACCCACTGGGCAAGGCCAGGGATTGGACCACAAACTCATGGTTCCTAGTCAGATTCCTTTCTGCTGTGCCACGATGGGAACTCCACAAACCTTCTTTTGTATTTTAATTGACTGTAGGCTACAGATGATGAAATATTTAAAAACCACACACACACACACACACACACACACACACACACACACAAGCACACAATTGATGACAATCTTCTGTGTATTTATTGATCATACATGTTCATGATTTTCAGCAAAATTGTAGACTATGAAGACAGCGAATTCATTCAAAAGCCTGAAGTTAGTGTACTGCTTTACCGAGTGATTTGAGATTCTCTCTCTCTCTCTCTCTCTCTCTCTCTCTCTGTGTTTGTGTGTGTGTGTGTGTGTGTGTAGGGGGTGCTGTGGGCCATGAGTTCTCTGTAGCAGTAAGAGGATACTGATAGGGAGAGGGAGATGTATTTCTCAGGGATTATTTTTCCTTCATATTTGTTGACATGAACTCTGCAGATGATAATCTGGTAATGAGAGTGTTTGGAATGTTCTGTCCGGGCACAGTAGATATGCATTTGAGGACGCCTCCCACCTCATCTGCCCAGAAATGAGACACAAAGTGAAGGGTTTAACTGAGAGTCTATCTTAGTGATTTCAATATCATATTGCCTTGTAGACATGGACATCCAGTCCACCTTCCCATATGGTCACAAAGCAGGGAGGCCTTCCCCCTCCAATGCATGGGACTGAAACACTGATTTAAATGAGGAGAGAAGAAAGTATATCATGGAACACACAAGAAAATTTGGGTAACTAGATATATTTATTTGATCAAAGAATGTCACAAACAACTGAAGAGCAATCGTGGATGGGCCTTCCCATTGTCCAGAAGGAAGTGGAGTTGGGTCACCCTCTGTTTGGAAGGTGTAGAAGCCCTTAAGGCTCCAGGGTGGGTGGCCCCTCTGGTGCCCATGCTTCCTGCGAGTCAGGGTGGAACTTGAGGACACACGCAAAGAAGGCCTGAAAGAATCTCAAGCCTCAAGGGAGGAAGGGCCTCCTTCATCCTCCTAAGGACAAGGACCTGGGGAGCTTGACAGCATGTCGAGGAGGGCCTGGAAATCTTCCTCACTGAGGGGTGCTTCCAGGTCTCCTAGGGGAAGCTCTTCCTGTTCATCCACATCTGGAAGAGGCCCTGCCTCAGGCAGAATGCCTGCAGCTGCCATAATTTCCTCAAGGAGGTTTGATGAGCCCTGGAAGGCTGAGGGCTTGTTCTGCTGCAGGTCAATGGGAGGGCACAGCTCTTCATTTGAGGGGGCCAGATGAGGGGGGCAGATAAGTGTGTCAGCCTGTGCAGGCTGCAGCATGGCCCCATCCACAGGCTTCTCACTGGTGACTTGAGCTGAGGATGCCTGGGCCCATTCTGGCCTGGCATAAGTGCAGGTCTTCACTGGGTCCAGCAGTGGCAGGGGCTCTGCAGGACTGGCAAGGGGTGGCTGAGGGATGTGTGGGAGGCATTTTTCTGCTGGCATAGTGTGCAGATTGTTCTCCTGCCGTGGTCCTTCTTGGGATGTTGGCCAGAGCCCTGTGTGAATAGGTTTGAGACCCCCTGCAGGAATGGGCATTGGCCCTGGTGAGGACTGAGTCAGAGGAAGCGTCCAAAGCATGGGAGGGTTCACTATTGCCTGCAGAACTGGACTTGGCTGGGCCATGATGAAGATCATGGGCAGGCTCTGGCCCTCACAGCCTGCTGTGGGAGCCCCAGGAACTATGAATTTGGGGGCGATCACAGCAGTGGCCACCATGGGGGTGATGGACAGCATGTTCTCCCTTGGTGGGTTAGAGGGAGGAGGAGGAGCACTGTGAGTAGGGCTGCTGTGGGCAGTGGTTGGCATGCCCTGGTCCGATGGAAGTGGTAGGCCTTTTGCAGAATTGGGGTCTACTCCGGGCACATTGGCAGACCCACTTCCCTTCTGCTCTGGGTGCCGAGCTCGTCGGTTCTGAAACCACACCTAGGGGACGGAAAGGGAGGCATATCAGAAGTTACGCAATCAAGATCCATTTGCAGAAGGACCACTCTCTCCAGTCCATCCTACCTCCAACACATCTGACCTGTTGATCACAGGTCAAGAACTTGTGGGGCCTTTTCTCTAACCTTGTCCTCGGGCCATTGAAGGGGAGGGCAAATGTCAGGACAACAGTGGACCACTGCCACTCTCCACACCACACCCATTATGGAAGGGGACACCCCTTGGATACCAACCATAGCAGAACCCTCCTACATGGCCCAGAATCTCCCCTTCCATGTCCTCCTCTGGAAATGGATACCTTCTGATCATCCAAGCCACCTCAGGGAATTTCTATGGAGAGAATTAACACCCCCTACCCAGGGCCCATCCCAAATGCCTTCGGCTATCCAGAACCACACTTTTGCACAGGGTTACGCCCCTTGTATGTGAGGCAAATCATGTTTCCCTCATTGAGGACTTACCAGAATCTGAGGTTCTGGAATCCCTGTTTGACGTGCCAGTTCTTCCCTGGCGGCAATGCCTGGGTATCGTTCCAGCTCAAAGGCTTGCCGAAGGATGTCTGTTTGTGAGGGAGAGATGAATGTCCGCTTTCTCCCAGCCTCTTTTGGGATTGCTTTGCAATGAGAACACACAAAGAAGAGTGGGAGATTAGGCTGATTACACATTTGCTGCTGATATACATTGTGTGGTGCTGTGCTAGGCCTGAAATGCTGTTTTGTTGATAGTGCTATATCTATCTAGGTCTAGTTCTCTCTCCCCATCTCTTTGTCTCTTTCTCTGGCTCTCTCTCTATCTCTCTCTGCCTCTCTCTTTCCCTCTCTCTGGGTCTGTGTGTCTCTCAGTATTCATCCTCTTGAATGAGGCATGTTCAAGTATACTGCTGTATACACGCACACCGGGTCTCTTGTCACTGAGTTCTCAAAAATGCCCTGGAACCAATGCAATTCAGGTCAAACCCAAGTGTGTGTGAGAATGTAATGCTGCCAGTTTCCTGGCAGTATCAGTTCCAGGAGTTTTAAAGACATCATGGCCAGGCATCCATCCACCCCCCACCTCCGCACCCCCTCCCCATTCTCCAAACAAGTGCTTTCATCAGCCGATCTGGAGGAGTCAAAGAGCAAGGACCAGCTATATTTGTTTCTTCTCCTGAGTGTTTTGGCTATGGAGTTGGCATGCCTGCTGAAAACATTTCACTCCCAGGAGGGGATGTAAAAGAGTGACTTGCAGTGTTGCCTACGTACCAGGAGTGGGAGAAGTCTGAAGCTGTTGCTCCTGCTGTGGTGGCCCTGGTTGGGGGATAGTCTCAGGTGGCCCTCTGCTCTGCTGCTTGAGACGTCGTTTTCTTTGGTTTTGGAACCACACCTAGGCAGAAAGAGAGGCGCCATGGTCACTCCAGGCTTCCCCAAATATTTCCACATGCTATCCCATGGATTCCCCAAGCAACAGGCTGAGGGACCCGCAAGGAAACATGGGAACACTTAGTTTCTCCCATCAGCCCCCATGAGAACATGCTAGGAACCCAAGAGTAGGGTCTCCCCCCAAAATGAATATTTCTTCACTTCTGAAGCAGAGCACAGGATTCCCGATTACACAAGCTGTCTCCATGAACATAGTCCTTCCTTTATCCAGTCTCCTTCCTGGTGTTCAAACTCAAGACCAGTGGTGCTAGAGGAGGAGACAATGTTTGCACTCCCATTATACGTATGAGATCTCTCATATTCTTTCTCACCACCCTCTTCCTGCCACCTCTCACTTTCTTAATCATCACCCTTCCCGTCCATCCTGCAAGATTCTTGGTCGGTCTTTTTGTCTCTGGCTCTGACTCTCTCTATCTCTCTGGGTGCCTGTGTCTGCTTGTCCACCTCTCTGCCCCTCCCCATCTCTGTTCTGTCTCCCACTTGCTCAATCTCTCCCCCAGATTGATATGGCTGCTGCCAGATGGAGGATCTTTTACCCTCTTAAGTCCTCATGGGGGAAAGACTGCTTCAGAACACACAATTATCCACTGCCATGTGCCCTCTCTCAGCATCCCTTCAACCCCAGATGACCGGAATACAAATTCCATCCTACCTAGGAACTTCTCCTTTCCTATGCCTTCAGAGTGAAGACAGCCCCCCCCCCCATTTCTACCATGTCAGGAGAATCTAATGGACCCGATACCTGTCTTGGAATTCTTTGACATAATTGCTTTTCTTCCCATGGTGCACCTGTGCTTTCCTCTCTCACGACTTGAAAAGAACTGCCTTCAGTGCTGAACCTGTGCTCATGTGTATGTGAGATCCCATATGCACCAGTGTGTTTCTTTTTGTAGATGTATCAGAAAGGTGCCAGTGGAAACTGTGGTGAAGCCAAGAAGATGTTTTTCTAGGGTAAGGCCAGCAGGCTTCCTGGCTTTTATGCATCATCTCGGGCCTTGCATCCCAAAGCTACCTCGCTTCCTCCTTTGAGTTGTTCCACCCTGACCAGAGAAGAAGTCTTCATGCACAGGTGGTTATCGAGAGGTCTTCCAGGGCCACCAAGGAGCCATCTCCTGGGCCCAGACAGCATCTCCTTTTCCCGAGGCTCCAGGTCATTCTTCCTTGACCACCCATTTGAGTGGGCCTCCAGCCACTCAGCTCCCTGTGGCCATGTTCTCTGAAGGGATGCCGCTCCCTAACTGACATGTGAGTCTGTGCAGTCTAGAGTAGACAGAGGCCTTAATGTAAGACACAGGAATATGTCTACGTTCCAATGTGTCCTCCCAATCAAAACTTTCTTAGCACAGGGCCTCTTGTGTAAAATATGGGCCCCATGGGACATTTTCCCTAAGACAGAACTTTCAGTGGGTCCCTGGGTTTGTGTGGTTCTTGAGAATGCCATTCTTCAAATGATAAGACACATTGAGCATAAGACCTAGCAGCCAGTATCCTGACACTACCATTAGAGTCCAGATTGCTTAGGCTGGATTGCTGCTGCTGATGTGTCAGTATCCAAGAGGAAAAGACAAGAGAGATAAAAACTGGGGATGGGACAGAGAAGGAGAGTGAGAGAGAGAGAGAAAGAGAGAGAGAGAGAGAGGGAAAGATAGTGTGATTGAGAAGGGAATATGAGAGAGAAATAAAAGAGAGACGAAGGCATTTGAAAGAGAAATCATTTGCAAAAGTGCCCTCAGAACTGGGCTCAAGTTACCTTGACTGTCCAGGGTTATCCATAACAACTGGGTGCACATAGTAGTGAACTTGTGAAACATCACACCTGGGGACAATATTTCACAGAATTGTGAAGTAAACTCAAGATGAATGGTTTCCAAATATCTCTAGAAATACCTATGAAAGAAACCAAATCAAAACGCAAAAATATCCAAAAAACAAACAAACAAAAACATTAAACACACAGGTATATATCAATGTCTGCTGTTCAGAAGACAAATAATGAGTTCCAATTCCATGGGAAGTATTCTAAACACCAAGTTGTGTTCAGTGAAATTTATGAAAATGAATTAATTAATTTGGAAAAACAAGAGTGGCCAACTTCAGGGGATCATACATTCTGACAGAAATCACATTAGGGCACTTGAAAGAGGCATGGATATCTGCATGAGCCACATTGATATCTGAGAAAAAAATCAAAATTTCCTACAGAACAGGAAATACACAGGTTCTGGACAAACCATGATATGATGACATCAGTCTCACCCATTAGGCAGAATGATTGCTGGCATGAGGCCAAGCAAAGATCCAACAATGCCAACCTGAGGGGCTTTTCTAAGCCTATCCATGCTCCACATTGATGAAGGCAACAACGCATTTGGGTGATGCAACCTCAAGCCCAGATGCAGATAGCAACTGCCCCCTGGATGGGCAGAATGTGCTGGAGGATTCAAGGAAAGGCAGGGAGACTGTTTGCCCACAGGGCTCTCTCTGAAGTGAGGGGTCTTAGAAAGGTAAAGATGCTGTGCCAAAAATTGCTGAACGGATCAGGGCTGGTAGCACTTCCCAGTCAATGGAAACACAGGGCTCTGACCAAGAAAGATGAGAGCAGGCCCACGTGTATGTAAAAGAGATAGACAGCTGTGTCCTGGTCACACAGGGCTCCCCCAAGGCCAAGGACACCTCCAACACAACTTCATGCAAAGTTCAGAGAGCTAGCATCGATCATTATACTTCTCTTCAAATTTGAGGACCTGGAAGGAATTTTAAGTAATGAAGGGCCTTTAAAATGAAAGGCCAGCTCAGAGTGTCTCAGGGCTTTTGCATGCACCCAGTATGGTCTTTATGGCAAGCCAAGTGGTCTGACTCTCTAGTTCCAACTTTGCCATATTCCAGACCTACTCTGCTCTGTGGGATTCACATATTTCCCCTAAGATATTTTCCCTAAGACTGCTCTTGCAGACCGTGGCTGGGGTTGTGTGGTTCTCTAGGATGAAATCCTTCCAATGATAAGACACATCCAGCCTTAGACCTGGCAGCTAGAAGCCTGACCTTACAGGTTTGAGTCCAGATTGCTGAGGCTGGATTGTTACCTCAGAGATGTGGACACCAAGTGGCAAAGTTAGAAACAGAGAGAGAGAGAGAGACAGAGAGATTGAGAGAGAGAGAGAGAGATGGAAAATGGAGAGGGGTAATCAAGGGGGTTGTGTCCTCTTGCATACCTGAATTCGGCTTTCTGGGATGCTAAGTTCTCTGGCCAGTCGTTCTCTGGTCGTTATACCAGGGTAGGGCTTCTCTTGAAAGACTGCTTGCAGAGCATCCCGCTGACTCTGTTTCAGAACAAGCCTCCTTCTCCGTGATCCTCTAGAAAGTGAGACTGTAGAAGAGAAAAAGTGAAGAGTTCAGGGAGGATTCTACCTGGATGCAAAATGATAGGGCCCCCCCAGCCCGGTTGTTATCCTTGGGTCCTGTGGCCATGCTTCCAGGCCAGGCATGACTCTACACAACTCTTTAGAAAGGGTCTAAGTACCATGGAATATAAGCCAACTGGAGACCTTGGGGCTCAATCTATGCCTCTGAGGGGAGAAGTTACTCAAGATTATAGCCTAGGATCCACAAATCCTCCATAGACTCATTTGCAGTCGAACTGGAAGGAAGGCTCTAGGGAATCAAGGACTGAAGGCTAACGGATGGAAAATGGAGTTCCCTCTGTGGGTGACTTCTGCTTCTTGATGGGCCTATGCACAACTTCCACAGCAGTGTGAATTCTCTGCTAAACATGGTAGTCTGTCCCAAGTCCATGGCACGTCTGCTCAAACCATTGGAATGGAAGGGGAAGGAAATTAAACTCAAACAAATAAAACCAAACCAACCACCACCCAATACAGAATGCACTCTCACCTGTTGGAAAAGGAACACTTTCATGAGGAGTGCCCACCAACATGCCTTTCCTGAGGGAACCCATGCCAGTATGCCTTGCAGAAGAAGGTAGCTGTTCTAAACCATGGATATGCTGCCAAGCTCTGTGAAGGGGCTACTCTTTTCCATGGAAGATTGGACCCCTTGTCCTCTCTGATGTACAGTGATTCCTGAAAGATACCCATTTCTAGGACAACACCTGAGATTTTTCAGAAATACCTGCTAGCCACTGCCTGCCTGCAGGCAAGCCTAAGGCCTCAGAGTCTTTCTTCACATGCAGGTAGGAATGCAATCTTACAGACCCAAGCCAATCCGCCCTGGAAAACACACGATTTTGGCCAGCACCTATGGCACATTCCTTGGGAATTCACAGGGAATCTTCTGCCCCATGCCTGGTTTCCTTGTGAAGAACATCCCTCCAAACAGCAAATTGGATTAAAGGGGATGTAAATTTCTGGGGCTCCTGGGATCTGTGCCTCATGGGCCTTTGTTTTTGGATACTCTCAAACCAAGTGTTTCCTCTTTTACTATTACTACCTATCAGATATTGATGATTTACTAGCAAAAAGATACATTCAACCAAATACGTAGATTAAAAAAAAAAAAACTTAAGAGAAGAAATAAAAATGTGACCCAACACAAACTATACAGTGGAGACAACAAATAAAAAAAATTGTGGTAATACATAGTCACTTAAATCAGGTGAAAAGCCCAAGGGAGAAAAACATGCAGACTTTACCCACAAAAGTATTTTAGGTATTAGGCAGCATGGGTCGCTGATGTGTTGGAAACAGAGAGAAAAATACCTGAGAGAGAAAAACAGTAAATGAAACAAAGCAGGGGAGAGAGAGAGGGAAAGATAGAGTGATTGAGAAGGGATTGTGAGAGAGAAAGCAAAGGGAGCTGAAAACATTAGAAAGAGAAATAAGTTGAAAAAGTGCCTCAGAACTGGGCTGAAGCTACCTCGACTGTCCAGCTTCATCTAAAACGACTGGCTGGCACAGAATTGTGTCCTTGTGAAACAGCACACCTAGGGAAAATAATTCACAGGATTATGACATATACGCAAATATCCCTAGAAACCACGATAAATGAAAAAAAAGGTCAAGCAAAAATATCCAAAAATAAAAAAAGTATTAAACATACAGGTTTATACCAATGTCTGCTGTTCAGAAGACATGTGAGGAGATCACAATTCCATGGGAAGTATTCTGTCAGCTGAAGTTATGAAAATGAATTCAGTTAGAAAAACAATGGTGGCCAACCACAGCGGATCAAACATTCTGTCAGAAATCACGTTAGGGCACTTGGTAAAGGCATGCCATATTTGCATGGGCCACAGGGATGGCCAATAAAAAACCACAATTTCCAACAGAGCAGAAAACACATAGGTTATGGAGAAACCATGAAATGATGAGATCAGTCTCACCCATTAGGAAAAATGATTGCTGGCATGAGGCCAAGTAAAGATCCAACAATGCCAACTTGAGGGACATTTCTATGTCTCTCCATGCTCCACATTCCTAATGGCATCAAGGAATTTGGGTGATGCAACCATGAGCCCAGATGCAGATGTCAACATACCGCTGGATGTGCAGGACATGCTGGAGGATTCAAGGGGATGGCAGGGAGACTGCTTGCCCGCTGAGCTCGCCCTGGGAGCAGGACTCTTAAAATGTTGAAGAGGCTCAGCATGATTTGTTTAAAAGAGTGGGGCTGGGGGCACTTCCCCATCAAGAGAAACACAGGGCTCTTATGAGGCAAGATGAGAGCCTGCCCACATGTATGTAAAAGAGCTTGACAGCTGTGTGGATCCCTGGACACACAGGGCTTACCAAGTCCAAAGACACAACCAACACGACTTCATGCAATGTTCAGAGAACTAACTGTCATCATTCTACATCCCCTCCAATTTGAGGACCTGGAAGGATTTAGAGGTAAGTAAGGGCCTTTAAAATGAAAGGCCAGCCCAGAGTGTCTCAGGACTTTTGCATGCAGCCACTATGGTCGTGACGGTAAGCCAAGTGGCCAAGTGGTCTGACCCTCTAGTTTTGACTTTGCCATATTCCAGACCTACTGTGCTCTTCTCTGTTGGATTCACACATTTCCACATTCCAAACTGAGGTTCTCACAGTTCTCCACATTTCACACGTGTTTTCACACTTTTCTGCATTCCACACTTTCTTTTGCTCTGCTCTCAATTTTGGCGGGAATGTTGGTTTTTCAACTTGAGGAATCCATATTTTTGTTTTTTTAAACTGACAAGAGGCAGCTTTCCTATCTTTGGCTAGAGAATTCCCCAGGCTCCAATATTCAATACTGGATATGCAGTACCTCAATATTATTCCCCATTGTCAATTAAATATATAATTATTCAAATAAGATTTGGACTACTGATATATGATTCCATCTGGTGTAAAATAGTTCTGAACCTTCCTAAGACAATAATGTAAATTCAATCTCCAATCAAAAATACACCCAATGTTAGGTGTTTTTACTGGGTGTCCAAAAATAGAGAAGATATTTCAAAAATTCACCATCATCAACAGAAGAAATGACAACTCAGATAGGGAAAGATAAATAAATAGTCAGATAAATGATACATCAATAGAGAGATAGATGATAGATAGATAGATAGATAGATAGATAGATAGATAGATAATAGGTAGATAGATGTATAAATAGATTGATCAATTGATTGATAGATAGATGAGTAGAAAGTGAGCTATAGAGATCATTAGAATATACACAAGGCAAGCACCAAGCATTTCAATGAAGAGGATAGAATCACTGCAAAAAAGAAAAAAGGGAGAGAGAAAGAAACCAAGATGAGCTGAAGAGAGAAAAAGTGAATGAAATCATAGAGGTTACCCAAGTGGTCGTAATCTTGGCTAGAGTCAGCCATAACGTCGGAATTGGTTAAGAGCCTGGAGCTATGTCAACGCATTGTACTCTTTGTTGTACATCTCATTTGAGAAAGACATTCCACACTGGCAGAGGCCTCTACTTGCTGGCAATGACTTGTGGTCCTCTTCCGGGTCAGCACTGGTCAGGTTCTGCCAGGATTTCCAGGGACCGAAGTGGGAGAGCTTAGGTATGATTCCATAGGGATGCCAAAAAAGGGTGCCCTCCCAGCCTGGCTGGTGTCTTTGGGCCCTGGGCAGACTCACCCAGAGAAGTGTTGTCTCTGCTCAAAATTTTGAAATGTTATCAGCACACTCTAACCTAAGGGGAATGGGGACGTTGGGGCTCATCATGTGCTTTTGAGACGAGAAGGAAATTCAAGGCTCTGGGGCCCAATTCCCATGTCCTTCCTAGACTTCCTGAAAATGAAATGGAAGGAAGACCCTAGGCAATAGGGGCATCAAGGCACAGGAATTCAAAAAAGCCTTTCAACTATGGGTGAGTGACAAAGATTGATGGGCTTATGCATGGCTTTTATGGCAAAACAAGGTAGCCTGTCCTACGTCCAGGGCACATCAGCTCAAAGCATCAGAATGGAAGTGGAAGGAAACCAAACCAAACATAAGAAAGCAAACACACCACTGCAAACTATGGAATGCATTCTTGGCTGGTTGAGGAGAAATCCTTAAAGAAGAAGCCACCAACACCATACCCTTTCTGATGGAAGCCCTGCCAGTACTCTGTGCATCTTGAGTCTGGACCCGAGTCCACCCTGTGGTCTGCTGCTTGTGGTGGTGAAAAAGAATGGAAAGAAGGGCCTCAGTTTCAAGCATTTCTGAGGGACACAACTGCAAAGGCCAGGGGAAGTGTGATTCCATGCACATCGCTGCCACCATGAGATCCTAAGGTTTCTGAAGTATACCCTTTCTGGATTACACCCGGATCTTTCTTCCAGAAAAGACCACTATCCCCAGCCTGACTGCTGCCAAGCTTATGGCCTCAGGGTGTTCTCTTCCTGTTCTGGGCCTGGCAAAGCACTCACACCCAAACAAATCCCCCCGGAAACTGCACCCTTCTTTCTGGCAAGCACCCATGGCTTATTGCTTAGAAAATCCCGTAGAACTTGCTGTCTCATGGTAGGGTTCATTTTGAAGATCTTAACTCCGAGGCCCCAGTTTGGAAACCAATGGAAGATAAGTACTTTGTGCTCCTGCAATCTGTGTCTCCCTGATCTTTGTTTTGGATATACACAAATCCAAATTTCTCTTTGGGTCCTCTTACACCATTTTGGATATTAAGGATACATCATGATAAAGTGACATCCAGCATGTCAGTAGAAAACTAAAGTAGAGAAAGTGAATAATGGTATCCATTTCAGCAAATACAGTGGAGAAAACATCAACCCCAAGACAAAATCAGGATAACACTTACTTGATTAAATAATAGAATAGGACACAAGTGACAAATCTGTAGACTTAACTCAAAAACAAACAAACAAAAACAAAATGGTTTTCGGTTATATGAGACACTGTGGGGTGTGAAACAAAAGAAACAATACAAATTGAGAAAAATATGGAAATGACTGTGAGAAGGAACAGGGTTGATGTAAAAACTTGATAGAAAATAAGTTCCAAAAGTGCCCTTTGTAATGGGCTCAAGTTACTTTGACTCTCTTGCATTATCTAAAATGACTGGCTTGCACAGCATTCTCTCCTTTGGAAATATTTCACCTGTGGAAACAAATTCACAGGAATGCAAAATATGCTCAAGGCGAAATGTGTTCAAATATCCTTAGACATACCCATATGAAAACAAATCAAAGAAACAAACATGGTATTAAACTCCAAGGTATATATCAATGCCTCCTCTTGTGAGGACATTTGTTGAGTTCACTATTGGATGGGAACTATTCCAAACCCAAACTTGTATCCACTTAAGTGAGGAAAATGTATTAATTTGGAATAACAACATTTGCCAACCACACAGGAAGATACAATCTGCCAGAAATCATGTCAGGGCTCCTGGTATGGGGATACCATATATGTGTAGGCCACAGGGTTGGGCAAACATTTCTATTTCCAATAAAGGGTGAAATATATAGGTTATGGAGAAACATTGAAATGCTGAGATCACTCCCTCTCCTTTAGCAAAATGATTGCTAGCATAAGGTGCAAAATCTCCAACAATACCATCTTGAGGGGCATTTCAATGTCTGTAAAGGCTCCACCATCATGAAGCCATCAAGGGATTTGAGTGATGCAACCCTGAGTCCAGATGCAGATGTGGACACACCAATGAATAGGCAGGATGTCATTGAGCAATCAAAGTTGTGAAAACAAACCACATGGCAAGGAGACTGCTTGCCCACTGAGATCTCCCCACAATCAGTGGTACTATAAAGGCTGAGGAGGCCCCATAATGATTCATGGAAACGGCAGATCTAAAAGATGTTTCCCAGCCCCCAAAACACAGATCTCTCATCAAGAAGAGGAGAGCAGGCCAAAATATTGTTCAAACAGAAGTGTGGACAGAAGTGTGCCTCACTGGGAAAAAAAAAAGTTTTATGAAGTCAAAAGACAGCACCGACAAGTATTTGCAAAAATGCAGAGAACTAACAGTCATTTATGCACACTTCACATTTGAGGATGTGCAAGAATTTAGAAGAACCCAAGGCACTTTAAAATGACAGGCCAGCTCAGAGTTTCCCAGGGCTTTTAAATGCAACCACTATGGTCTTCATGGAAACCCAAGTAGGCTGACACTTTAGTTCAGACCTTGCCATATTCCAGACCTACTGTGCTCTGCTTTGTAGGATTCACACATTTCCACATACCAAACTGATGTTTTCACAGTTTTCCCTTTTGGTCACAAATTGTTTCACATCTTCTGCATTCCACATGTTCTTATGCTCTGGCTTTTCTTTTAGGAAGGTGGGATTTTCAATTTCTTTTTGGCCCCTTATGCTTTTTCTCTGAAACCGTCAAAGACATTTTTATATTTTGGCCTTGACCATTTCTCAGGCTCTCTGGTTCCATGCGACAACGTGTGCTTAATATGTTTCCTCATTGTAAATATAATTGCTAATATTTTAGATAGGAATTGGACTACAGATCTATGATTACACCTAGATAAATATAATTCTGCAAATTTCCTAGTATATTAAAGCATATTATATTTTCAACCTCAGATGAAACCACTGAGTCTCCAGAAGGAAAAAAAAAAAAAGCATTTTTGATTGGTTCAAAAATCTCCAAGAAAGTAAAACTCAGAGAGAGCTTATAAATTGATACATAGATAAATACATGATAAGAGATAGATAGGTAGAAAAATAGATTGATAGAATATTCACACCATTAAAACCAAGCATTGCGTTGAAGATGATGTAATTCTTGTGAGATTTATATATACATAGACAGAGAAACTAAGGAGAGTAGAAGACAGAAAATGGGAAAGAAGACAGAAATCTAAATCAAGAGGTCTAAAGATGGCTTATTCAAAAAAAAGTCTGAATATATTAATAACCTAGATCTGTGTCAAGGTATTGTACCCCCTGTTATGCATCTCTGTTGAGAAAGACATTACAGCATGGCAGAGTTGTATCATGGCTTGCAGTGTATTGTACAACCTGCAGGGAAAAACAGATAAGTAACACGAGGATTCTAAAGGACCTTTGGGGGAGATTTCTGGGGGTATTCCAAAGGGAGGCAGATCAATGGTTCCCTCGCAGCCTCACATGTGTCTTTGGCCCTGTGCTTACTCACCAGAAAATATGTCTCTGCTCAAAAGTTTTTAAAATATATCTGTACACTAGGAGCCAAGCAAAATGGGGAACTTGGGGTCTCTACACATGTCTATGAGAGGAGAAGTAAAGTCAATCTTCTGGGGCCCAATTAAGCAATCATCCCAAGACTCAATTGCAAGGAAATTTAAGGAAGACTAGTCTATAGGGGCATCAAATTGTTGGATGAAACCTGCCTTCAGCCTATTGGTGAGTGCTACCATGTTGATGGGTTTATGCACGTTGGCTATAGCAGTTTTTATTTTCTACAAAAACAAACAAACAAACAAACAAAACCCAGAAGTCTCTTCTATGTCCAGGACATATCAGCTCAAACCATTGGGAAATAAAGTGGTAGGAAAATAAACAAAAATATAAGAATGCAAAGAAATCAACACCAAACACTGAATGAATTTTTGGCAGCTAGAAAAGGAATATTTCTAGGCGGTGCCTACACCACCATACCCTTCATTATGGAAACCACTGTCAGCAGTCCTTGCATAATGGTTAAAGGCTCTAGAAAAAAAAGGTTATAATACCTTTTGCCATGAATGTGTCAAAATTAGGCCACGTGGCTTGGATAAAAAGAACACTGGTACTCTATGTGTTCAAGACCTAGTGCTGGTGTAAAAGAATGGATAACAGGGCCTCAGGTTTGTGCATACCAAAGAGAAAACACTGTGACTTTCACGGGACCTGAGGTATCCTGCACATCCTTGCCTCCATGAAATCCTTAGATTCCCGAACTATACCATGCTCAACGACACCAGGAGCCTTTCCTCCAGAATGATTCACTAGCAACAGGCTGTCTGCTATCAACCACATATCCACGGTGTTGGCTACCATGTTCTACACCTGGAAAAATCACCCAAAGCAGACATATCCCCCTACAAATTTCTCACTTCTGCCCCGTGCAATGAATAATTCCTTGGTAATTCACATGGATCTTACTGTCCTGTGGTGGGTTTCCTTTGGAACATCTTACCAAGGAGCCCACAAATGGAATGCAGAGTAAGGACATTTCTAGATTTCCTGGATTCTGCACCACGCAGGCATTAGTTTGCATAGGTGCAAGGAATTTCTCTTCAGTAAAAGTTAAACATTCCAGGTATTAATAATAAAAAAGGAAAAAGAGATATCCAGCATATCAAACAGAAAATCTAATTAAATGAAGCAACAGAATATTGGAGTAGAACTCAGAAAATACAGCAATGACAATTTCAACACAAAGACAAAATCTGGAAAATATATTTTCGATGCAATATTGCACAATATCAACGGTGAAATTCATGTACACATAACACGCAAAAGAGAAGAGATTGAAAATGAAAGACACATATGGAGGGAACCAAGAAATAATGCAAAGTGAGAAAAATAGAGAAAAAGAAGAAAAAATGAGAGAGTGAAAGATTGACAGAAATGCAGAAAGGAATTTAAGGAGGAAATACAAGGTAGATTGAAAAAAAAATGAACGAGATAAAAAAGACACATAATTTACCTCAGGAAACAGATATAGATTCCTAGGTTTCCAAAGTAAAGCATATGCCAGGATAGGACAGATTCACACATATATTAATGAGTAATTTTCGAAGAAAATTACACAGTACTGATTGGAAAAACACACAAGTAAATTGGAAGCAAGATGTGCCAGATATAATGAACACTAAAGAGGAAAAAAAAAAACTAAAAAACAAGGAAAAAATATATTAATCCACAGGTATGTACACATATTTGGGGTTCGTAGGCCAGGCCAAGAGACCACAATTCCAAGGCTACTCCGAATCTAAATCCACAAATGTGCCCATTGCTATTACGAACCTACATTCGGATGGATGGAAAGATTGGCCAGCAACAAAGGAGAGGATGGGACCTGAGAAATCCTGTTAGGACCTTTCATCCGGTGATGCGAGATTTGCATGGGCACCTCTCATGGAAGGGACAACATCCACTTCCACCCCAGCGCGAAAATCCCATGGGTATGGAGAAAGAGTGTCATTCTGAGGCGAGTCGGCTTCGTAGAGGCCAACGGAGAGCGGGCAAAAGGCCAGCCCAATCTCTGAACATGCCCTGATGAACGCCATGGCTATATCGATGCAGGATGCAGAGGCATGAAGGGCTCCCGGCCTCTGGGAATTGCAACGCTCAGCCCAGAGGCAGAGGTCAACCTACCGCTGGATGTGCAGGACGTGCTGGAGGAATCCATGCTTGGAAGTCCGAGAAGCGAGAAGAAGCGAGCAGCTGGCCGGGAGAATGCTGGCCCACCGTGCTCTCCCTGGAGACAGGGGCCTTGTAGAGGCTGAAGTGGCCACGCCCTGATGTATGGAAATCAGCGGAGCTGCTGGAAATTCCCCACGCCCCAAAATTCAAGGGCACACCTCATGTACGTGGAGTGCCTGCCCATAGGTTTGTCCATCACCTGGACGGCTGGGCCGTCCCTGGCACCCAAGTGGTCATCTAGGCCAAGGACCCCACGCACCGCACTTCACGCAAGGACGGAGATCTAACAGTCATATAGAGTTCCCCTCCAGTTTGAGGACCTGGGAGGAAGGAGGACAACCTAAGGCTCTTTCAAATGGCAGCCCAGCTCCGAGTCTCCCAGGCCTTTGGAGTGCAGGCCATATGGTCTTCACAGCAAACCACGTAAGACTGAGCCTCTGGTTCAGACCTTGCCGCATTCCAGACCGTCTCTGCCCGGCTCTGTCGGATTCATGCCTGTCCACAGGCCAACTTGTTCTTTTCCCCGTTTTCCAGATGGGGTGCTAATTGTTTCATCCCTGTCTGCATTCCACACATTCCTCTGCTCTGCTGTACATTCCATCCAGGGCTGTGGTATTCTCAAGGGTCTTTAACCCTTCTTTGGGCTTGGGTTGCTTTGGGGGGCTTTGGGTGGCTTTGGATTAGCCTGCTTTCTTTGGAACCGTTCGAAGACAGCTTCATTTTGGGGGGCAAGATGATTCCTCAGGCTTTCCTTCTCCCTGGGCAATGGGTGCCTAAAGACTTTTCCCCATTGTAAACACACGTGCTCGTGTTTCCGATGGGAATAGGACTAGGGATCTAGGAGGACGCCCGGTAAATAAAATAGCCAAAAACCCTGCGCATTTCCTGAGAGAGGACCCCAAATCGCATTTTCCATGCCGGATAAAACCACAGTCCAGGATTCCTGCTGAGTTTCCAGAAGTCGCAAAAACATTCCCGATTTTCTTGACCATCCTCCGAAAGATAAACCCTTTCGAGAGAATTATCAATTGATGAGGAGGTGGAGGACATTGATGATAAGAGCGAGAGAGTGAGAAAGCTATACTGATGTGGAGGAGATGCAGGAGGTGAGTAGCAAGGCTCGCCTTGTGGAGGAGGGATTTCTTGTGAGGAAGGTACGGATGGAGAAAGGTGTTAAGGCAGATGGAAGCCAGAAGGTGGGAAGGAAGGCAGAGAGGCAAACCAAGGGGTTGAAGCATGGCTCTCTTCACACACCACGTCTGACTTTTCAGGAGGCTACATCGACATCGAGACTCCGGACACCCAGTGATGTCTGCATTTTGAGAAAAGCATTGCATCGTGGCAGAGGTTCCTGCAGCAGTGGGTGCACCCTGACAGGGCACCCCAGGTCAAGGACCACCAGGATTCCCAAGGACCTATGGGGGAGAGCTCAGGGATGTGTCAGCAGGGATGCAGATCCCTGGTGCCCTCGGGGCCCTGCTGGGCTGCTTCAACCATGGAGAAGGTCCCCGATTCAAGGGCTGTCTCTGCTCAAAGGGGGTGCCAAGACATCTGTACAAGCGGAAGCCCAGCGGAATGGGGAAGGTGGGGGCACCAAGGATGCTTACCAAAGGGGACGTGAAGTCCATCTCCTGGGGCCCAATTCCCCCCACTTCCCTAGGCCACGCTGGCCAAGAAATGGATGGAAGACCCTAGTGTGAAGGCACATCGGAGTCTTGGGACAAACCCGCCATTCCGCCTACAAGTGCTGTGGAGTGTACTGATGGGTTTATGCATGATGTCTCTGGCAGTGTGGCCTTTCAGAGAATCACATCAGCCTCTCTCGCCTACGTCCAGGCCATATCAGCTCAAAGCCTTGGCATATGAGTGGCAGGAACACAAAGACAAATAGAACCATGCAAATCACCACCAAACACTGACTGCGCTTCTGGGGGTAGAGAAGGAAAGCTTCTCGGCGGTGCCCACAGCACCGCACCCGTTCGGAAGGCAGCCCTGCCGGGACTCCTCGCAAAACGGCTCACCAGCTCAACACACCCTGATTATGCTGCCTCGTGCTGTGGCTGGGCCACAGTGAGTCCCACGGGGACCTGCCTGCACAAAAAGGACCCCGGGACAATCTGTGTTCCGGCCCTAGTGTTGGTGGACAAGAATGGAAGAAAGGGCCGTGGGTTCACCCCAACCCCAAGGGAAAAGTCTGTGAGGGCCAGCGGACGTGTGGATCCCAGCACATCGTTGCATCCACGAAATCCATAGCTTCCTGAGTTATGCCACGCTCTAGGCCACCAGGAGCCTCTCCTCCCGAAATGCCCACAGGCAACACGTTGCCTGCTCTCAGCCACATGGCCTCAGTGTGGGCTCTCCTAGTCAAGACCTGTCAAAGCACACAGAAGCAGGGGAATGCCCCATGGATTGGTCTCCCTTCTGTCCGGCTGGCAGCCAGGAATACGTCCTTGGTGATTCGCATGCAACTGACGGCCCCAGGGCGGGTCCCCTTGCGAAGCTCTTACCACACAGCCACCAAAGCAAAGGCCGTCGAAGACCACTTCCTGTGTTCCTGGATGCTGTGTCTCCCAGGCATTTGCTTCCACATACACGCAAAGCCAACTTCTCTTCAGGTTAGTTTCCAAGGTCCCGGATATTTAGGATACATCGCGACAAAGCGACATCCAGCAGATCCACTCTAAAAACCACCTCAACTGGGCAAGCGTGCATCAGGACGCACCTCAGCACATGCAGTGATGACAACTTCAACACCACCACAAGTTCAAGTCTGCATATTACACTGTCGACGCCAGAGGGTACAATGTCAAGGTCCCATTCATAAGGACATAAGTGGCCAAAGAGGAGAAGAAATTGATACCATAAGGTTGAGTTGGGAGGGAACCAACGAGTAATAGAAAGTGAGACCCGCAGGGTCCCAGCAGAGAAATGAAGAGAGAGACTGAAAGAGGGAGAGAGAGAGAGAGAGAGAGAGAGAGAGAGAGAGAGAGAGAGGGAGAGAGAGAGAGAGGGAGACGGAGAGAGAGAAATGGAGTATGGATTATGTGTGGGGAAACTCCAAGGGAGCTTAAAACTCTTGAAAGAGAGATAGAAGCTGCACATGCTTCCCTCCGTCCTGGCATCAAGATTCCTTGACATCCCTGGGTTATACAAAGGCCAGGCATGCACAGAGTTCGGTCATGCAGAAAGGCCTGACCTTGGGAGAAGAGCTCCTAGGCACGGGCTGTCGCCTCAAGATGACCTGGTGTCAAATTGATCCCAACATCCCCAAGAATCCAAAGGAAACCATCCCCAAGAACAAAAGACATAGAACGTGTGGAATAAACCCTAGTGGGTGTATATCCATACCGGCTGTTGGGAAGCCAGGCCAAGAGACCACAATTCCAAGGCTACTCCGACTCTAAATCGCCAAATGTGTCCACTGCAATCATGAACCTACATTCGGTTGGATGGAAAGATTGGCCAGCAACAAAGGAGAGGATGGGACCTGCTAAGTAATGTTAGCACCTTTCGCCCGGTGATGCGTGATCTGCGTGGGCACCTCTCTTGGAAGAGACAACATCCACTTCCACCCCAGAGCGCAAATCCCATGGGTATGGAGGAAGGGTGTCATTCTGAGGCGAGTCTGTTTCGCTGAGGCCCACGGAGCGCTGGCAAAAGGCCAGCCCAATCTCTGAACATGCCCTAAAGAACGGCATGGCTCTATTGATGCAGGATGCACAGGCATGAAGGGCTCCCGGCCTCTGGGAGTTGCAACGCTCAGCCCAGAGGCAGAGGTCAACCTACCGCTGGATGTGCAGGACGTGCTGGAGGAATCCATGCTTGGAAGTCCGAGAAGCGAGAAGAAGCGAGCAGCTGGCCGGGAGAATGCTGGCCCACTGTGCTCTCCCTGGAGACAGGGGTCTGGTAGAGGCTGAAGTGGCCACGCCCTGATGTATGGAAATCAGCGGAGCTGCTGGAGATTCCCCACGCCCCAAAACTCAAGGGCACACCTCAAGTACGTGGAGTGCCTGCCCATAGGTTTGTCCATCACCTGGACGGCTGGGCCGTCCCTGGCACCCAAGGGGTCATCTAGGCCAAGGACCCCACGCACCGCACTTCACGCAAGGGCGGAGATCTAACAGTCATTTAGAATTCCCCTCCAGTTTGAGGACCTGGGAGGAAGGAGGACAACCTAAGGCTCTTTCAAATGGCAGCCCAGCTCCGAGTCTCCCAGGCCTTTGGAGTGCAGGCCATATGGTCTTCACGGCAAACCACGTAAGACTGAGCCTCTGGTTCAGACCTTGCTGCATTCCAGACCGTCTCTGCCTGGCTCTGTCGGATTCATGCATGTCCACAGGCCAACTTGTTCTTTTCCCCGTTTTCCAGATGGGGCGCTAATTGTTTCACCCCTGTCTGCATTCCACACATTCCTCTGCTCTGCTGTACATTCCTTCCAGGGGTGTGGTATTCTCAAGGGTCTTTAACCCTTCTTTGGGCTTGGGTTGCTTTGGGGGGCTTTGGGTGGCTTTGGATTAGCCTGCTTTCTTTGGAACCGTTCGAAGACAGCTTCATTTTGGGGGGCAAGATGATTCCTCAGGCTTTCCTTCTCCCTGGGCAATGGGTGCCTAAAGACTTTTCCCCATTGTAAACACACGTGCTCGTGTTTCCGATGGGAATAGGACTAGGGATCTAGGAGGACGCCCGGTAAATAAAATAGCCAAAAACCCTGCGCATTTCCTGAGAGAGGACCCCAAATCGCATTTTCCATGCCGGATAAAACCACAGTCCAGGATTCCTGCTGAGTTTCCAGAAGTCGCAAAAACATTCCCGATTTTCTTGACCGTCCTCCGAAAGATAAACCCTTTCGAGAGAATTATCAATTGATGAGGAGGTAGAGGACATTGATGATAAGAGCGAGAGAGTGAGAAAGCTATACTGATGTGGAGGAGATGCAGGAGGTGAGCAGCAAGGCTCGCCTTGTGGAGGAGGGATTTCTTGTGAGGAAGGTACGGATGGAGAAAGGTGTTAAGGCAGATGGAAGCCAGAAGGTGGGAAGGAAGGCAGAGAGGCAAACCAAGGGGTTGAAGCATGGCTCTCTTCACACACCACGTCTGACTTTTCAGGAGGCTACATCGACATCGAGACTCCGGACACCCAGTGATGTCTGCCTTTTGAGAAAAGCATTGCATCGTGGCAGAGGTTCCTGCAGCAGTGGGTGCACCCTGACAGGGCACCCCAGGTCAAGGACCACCAGGATTCCCAAGGACCTATGGGGGAGAGCTCAGGGATGTGTCAGCAGGGATGCAGATCCCTGGTGCCCTCGGGGCCCTGCTGGGCTGCTTCAACCATGGAGAAGGTCCCCGAGGCAAGGGCTGTCTCTGCTCAAAGGGGGTGCCAAGACATCTGTACAAGCGGAAGCCCAGCGGAATGGGGAAGGTGGGGGCACCAAGGATGCTTACCAAAGGGGACGTGAAGTCCATCTCCTGGGGCCCAATTCCCCCCACTTCCCTAGGCCACGCTGGCCAAGAAATGGATGGAAGACCCTAGTGTGAAGGCACATCGGAGTCTTGGGACAAACCCGCCATTCCGCCTACAAGTGCTGTGGAGTGTACTGATGGGTTTATGCATGATGTCTCTGGCAGTGTGGCCTTTCAGAGAATCACATCAGCCTCTCTCGCCTACGTCCAGGCCATATCAGCTCAAAGCCTTGGCATATGAGTGGCAGGAACACAAAGACAAATAGAACCATGCAAATCACCACCAAACACTGACTGCGCTTCTGGGGGTAGAGAAGGAAAGCTTCTCGGCGGTGCCCACAGCACCGCACCCGTTCGGAAGGCAGCCCTGCCGGGACTCCTCGCAAAACGGCTCACCAGCTCAACACACCCTGATTATGCTGCCTCGTGCTGTGGCTGGGCCACAGTGAGTCCCACGGGGACCTGCCTGCACAAAAAGGACCCCGGGACAATCTGTGTTCCGGCCCTAGTGTTGGTGGACAAGAATGGAAGAAAGGGCCGTGGGTTCACCCCAACCCCAAGGGAAAAGTCTGTGAGGGCCAGCGGACGTGTGGATCCCAGCACATCGTTGCATCCACGAAATCCATAGCTTCCTGAGTTATGCCACGCTCTAGGCCACCAGGAGCCTCTCCTCCCGAAATGCCCACAGGCAACACGTTGCCTGCTCTCAGCCACATGGCCTCAGTGTGGGCTCTCCTAGTCAAGACCTGTCAAAGCACACAGAAGCAGGGGAATGCCCCATGGATTGGTCTCCCTTCTGTCCGGCTGGCAGCCAGGAATACGTCCTTGGTGATTCGCATGCAACTGACGGCCCCAGGGCGGGTCCCCTTGCGAAGCTCTTACCACACAGCCACCAAAGCAAAGGCCGTCGAAGACCACTTCCTGTGTTCCTGGATGCTGTGTCTCCCAGGCATTTGCTTCCACATACACGCAAAGCCAACTTCTCTTCAGGTTAGTTTCCAAGGTCCCGGATATTTAGGATACATCGCGACAAAGCGACATCCAGCAGATCCACTCTAAAAACCACCTCAACTGGGCAAGCGTGCATCAGGACGCACCTCAGCACATGCAGTGATGACAACTTCAACACCACCACAAGTTCAAGTCTGCATATTACACTGTCGACGCCAGAGGGTACAATGTCAAGGTCCCATTCATAAGGACATAAGTGGCCAAAGAGGAGAAGAAATTGATACCATAAGGTTGAGTTGGGAGGGAACCAACGAGTAATAGAAAGTGAGACCCGCAGGGTCCCAGCAGAGAAATGAAGAGAGAGACTGAGAGAGGGAGAGAGAGAGAGAGAGAGAGAGAGAGAGAGAGAGAGAGAGAGAGAGAGAGAGAGAGAGAGAGGGAGAGAGAGAGAGAGGGAGACGGAGAGAGAGAAATGGAGTATGGATTATGTGTGGGGAAACTCCAAGGGAGCTTGAAACTCTTGAAAGAGAGATAGAAGCTGCACATGCTTCCCTCCGTCCTGGCATCAAGATTCCTTGACATCCCTGGGTTATACAAAGGCCAGGCATGCACAGAGTTCGGTCATGCAGAAAGGCCTGACCTTGGGAGAAGAGCTCCTAGGCACGGGCTGTCGCCTCAAGATGACCTGGTGTCAAATTGATCCCAACATCCCCAAGAATCCAAAGGAAACCATCCCCAAGAACAAAAGACATAGAACGTGTGGAATAAACCCTAGTGGGTGTATATCCATACCGGCTGTTGGGAAGCCAGGCCAAGAGACCACAATTCCAAGGCTACTCCGACTCTAAATCGCCAAATGTGTCCACTGCAATCATGAACCTACATTCGGTTGGATGGAAAGATTGGCCAGCAACAAAGGAGAGGATGGGACCTGCTAAGTAATGTTAGCACCTTTCGCCCGGTGATGCGTGATCTGCGTGGGCACCTCTCTTGGAAGAGACAACATCCACTTCCACCCCAGAGCGCAAATCCCATGGGTATGGAGGAAGGGTGTCATTCTGAGGCGAGTCTGTTTCGCTGAGGCCCACGGAGCGCTGGCAAAAGGCCAGCCCAATCTCTGAACATGCCCTAAAGAACGGCATGGCTCTATTGATGCAGGATGCACAGGCATGAAGGGCTCCCGGCCTCTGGGAGTTGCAACGCTCAGCCCAGAGGCAGAGGTCAACCTACCGCTGGATGTGCAGGACGTGCTGGAGGAATCCATGCTTGGAAGTCCGAGAAGCGAGAAGAAGCGAGCAGCTGGCCGGGAGAATGCTGGCCCACTGTGCTCTCCCTGGAGACAGGGGTCTGGTAGAGGCTGAAGTGGCCACGCCCTGATGTATGGAAATCAGCGGAGCTGCTGGAGATTCCCCACGCCCCAAAACTCAAGGGCACACCTCAAGTACGTGGAGTGCCTGCCCATAGGTTTGTCCATCACCTGGACGGCTGGGCCGTCCCTGGCACCCAAGGGGTCATCTAGGCCAAGGACCCCACGCACCGCACTTCACGCAAGGGCGGAGATCTAACAGTCATTTAGAATTCCCCTCCAGTTTGAGGACCTGGGAGGAAGGAGGACAACCTAAGGCTCTTTCAAATGGCAGCCCAGCTCCGAGTCTCCCAGGCCTTTGGAGTGCAGGCCATATGGTCTTCACGGCAAACCACGTAAGACTGAGCCTCTGGTTCAGACCTTGCTGCATTCCAGACCGTCTCTGCCCGGCTCTGTCGGATTCATGCATGTCCACAGGCCAACTTGTTCTTTTCCCCGTTTTCCAGATGGGGCGCTAATTGTTTCACCCCTGTCTGCATTCCACACATTCCTCTGCTCTGCTGTACATTCCTTCCAGGGGTGTGGTATTCTCAAGGGTCTTTAACCCTTCTTTGGGCTTGGGTTGCTTTGGGGGGCTTTGGGTGGCTTTGGATTAGCCTGCTTTCTTTGGAACCGTTCGAAGACAGCTTCATTTTGGGGGGCAAGATGATTCCTCAGGCTTTCCTTCTCCCTGGGCAATGGGTGCCTAAAGACTTTTCCCCATTGTAAACACACGTGCTCGTGTTTCCGATGGGAATAGGACTAGGGATCTAGGAGGACGCCCGGTAAATAAAATAGCCAAAAACCCTGCGCATTTCCTGAGAGAGGACCCCAAATCGCATTTTCCATGCCGGATAAAACCACAGTCCAGGATTCCTGCTGAGTTTCCAGAAGTCGCAAAAACATTCCCGATTTTCTTGACCGTCCTCCGAAAGATAAACCCTTTCGAGAGAATTATCAATTGATGAGGAGGTAGAGGACATTGATGATAAGAGCGAGAGAGTGAGAAAGCTATACTGATGTGGAGGAGATGCAGGAGGTGAGCAGCAAGGCTCGCCTTGTGGAGGAGGGATTTCTTGTGAGGAAGGTACGGATGGAGAAAGGTGTTAAGGCGGATGGAAGACAGAAGGTGGGAAGGAAGGCAGAGAGGCAAACCAAGGGGTTGAAACATGCCTCTCTCCACACACCACGTCTGACTTTTCAGGAGGCTACATCGACATCGAGACTCCGGACACCCAGTGATGTCTGCCTTTTGAGAAAAGCATTGCAACGTGGCCGAGGTTCCTAGTGGCCTGCAGCAGTTGGTGCACCCTGACAGGGCACCCCAGGTCAAGGACCACCAGGATTCCCAAGGACCTATGGGGGAGAGCTCAGGGATGTGTCAGCAGGGATGCAGATCCCTGGTGCCCTCGGGGCCCTGCTGGGCTGCTTCAACCATGGAGAAGGTCCCCGAGGCAAGGGCTGTCTCTGCTCAAAGGGGGTGCCAAGACATCTGTACAAGCGGAAGCCCAGCGGAATGGGGAAGGTGGGGGCACCAAGGATGCTTACCAAAGGGGACGTGAAGTCCATCTCCTGGGGCCCAATTCCCCCCACTTCCCTAGGCCACGCTGGCCAAGAAATGGATGGAAGACCCTAGTGTGAAGGCACATCGGAGTCTTGGGACAAACCCGCCATTCCGCCTACAAGTGCTGTGGAGTGTACTGATGGGTTTATGCATGATGTCTCTGGCAGTGTGGCCTTTCAGAGAATCACATCAGCCTCTCTCGCCTACGTCCAGGCCATATCAGCTCAAAGCCTTGGCATATGAGTGGCAGGAACACAAAGACAAATAGAACCATGCAAATCACCACCAAACACTGACTGCGCTTCTGGGGGTAGAGAAGGAAAGCTTCTCGGCGGTGCCCACAGCACCGCACCCGTTCGGAAGGCAGCCCTGCCGGGACTCCTCGCAAAACGGCTCACCAGCTCAACACACCCTGATTATGCTGCCTCGTGCTGTGGCTGGGCCACAGTGAGTCCCACGGGGACCTGCCTGCACAAAAAGGACCCCGGGACAATCTGTGTTCCGGCCCTAGTGTTGGTGGACAAGAATGGAAGAAAGGGCCGTGGGTTCACCCCAACCCCAAGGGAAAAGTCTGTGAGGGCCAGCGGACGTGTGGATCCCAGCACATCGTTGCATCCACGAAATCCATAGCTTCCTGAGTTATGCCACGCTCTAGGCCACCAGGAGCCTCTCCTCCCGAAATGCCCACAGGCAACACGTTGCCTGCTCTCAGCCACATGGCCTCAGTGTGGGCTCTCCTAGTCAAGACCTGTCAAAGCACACAGAAGCAGGGGAATGCCCCATGGATTGGTCTCCCTTCTGTCCGGCTGGCAGCCAGGAATACGTCCTTGGTGATTCGCATGCAACTGACGGCCCCAGGGCGGGTCCCCTTGCGAAGCTCTTACCACACAGCCACCAAAGCAAAGGCCGTCGAAGACCACTTCCTGTGTTCCTGGATGCTGTGTCTCCCAGGCATTTGCTTCCACATACACGCAAAGCCAACTTCTCTTCAGGTTAGTTTCCAAGGTCCCGGATATTTAGGATACATCGCGACAAAGCGACATCCAGCAGATCCACTCTAAAAACCACCTCAACTGGGCAAGCGTGCATCAGGACGCACCTCAGCACATGCAGTGATGACAACTTCAACACCACCACAAGTTCAAGTCTGCATATTACACTGTCGACGCCAGAGGGTACAATGTCAAGGTCCCATTCATAAGGACATAAGTGGCCAAAGAGGAGAAGAAATTGATACCATAAGGTTGAGTTGGGAGGGAACCAACGAGTAATAGAAAGTGAGACCCGCAGGGTCCCAGCAGAGAAATGAAGAGAGAGACTGAGAGAGGGAGAGAGAGAGAGAGAGAGAGAGAGAGAGAGAGAGAGAGAGAGAGAGAGAGAGAGAGAGGGAGAGAGAGAGAGAGGGAGACGGAGAGAGAGAAATGGAGTATGGATTATGTGTGGGGAAACTCCAAGGGAGCTTGAAACCCTTGAAAGAGAGATAGAAGCTGCACATGCTTCCCTCCGTCCTGGCATCAAGATTCCTTGACATCCCTGGGTTATACAAAGGCCAGGCATGCACAGAGTTCGGTCATGCAGAAAGGCCTGACCTTGGGAGAAGAGCTCCTAGGCACGGGCTGTCGCCTCAAGATGACCTGGTGTCAAATTGATCCCAACATCCCCAAGAATCCAAAGGAAACCATCCCCAAGAACAAAAGACATAGAACGTGTGGAATAAACCCTAGTGGGTGTATATCCATACCGGCTGTTGGGAAGCCAGGCCAAGAGACCACAATTCCAAGGCTACTCCGACTCTAAATCGCCAAATGTGTCCACTGCAATCATGAACCTACATTCGGTTGGATGGAAAGATTGGCCAGCAACAAAGGAGAGGATGGGACCTGCTAAGTAATGTTAGCACCTTTCGCCCGGTGATGCGTGATCTGCGTGGGCACCTCTCTTGGAAGAGACAACATCCACTTCCACCCCAGAGCGCAAATCCCATGGGTATGGAGGAAGGGTGTCATTCTGAGGCGAGTCTGTTTCGCTGAGGCCCACGGAGCGCTGGCAAAAGGCCAGCCCAATCTCTGAACATGCCCTAAAGAACGGCATGGCTCTATTGATGCAGGATGCACAGGCATGAAGGGCTCCCGGCCTCTGGGAGTTGCAACGCTCAGCCCAGAGGCAGAGGTCAACCTACCGCTGGATGTGCAGGACGTGCTGGAGGAATCCATGCTTGGAAGTCCGAGAAGCGAGAAGAAGCGAGCAGCTGGCCGGGAGAATGCTGGCCCACTGTGCTCTCCCTGGAGACAGGGGTCTGGTAGAGGCTGAAGTGGCCACGCCCTGATGTATGGAAATCAGCGGAGCTGCTGGAGATTCCCCACGCCCCAAAACTCAAGGGCACACCTCAAGTACGTGGAGTGCCTGCCCATAGGTTTGTCCATCACCTGGACGGCTGGGCCGTCCCTGGCACCCAAGGGGTCATCTAGGCCAAGGACCCCACGCACCGCACTTCACGCAAGGGCGGAGATCTAACAGTCATTTAGAATTCCCCTCCAGTTTGAGGACCTGGGAGGAAGGAGGACAACCTAAGGCTCTTTCAAATGGCAGCCCAGCTCCGAGTCTCCCAGGCCTTTGGAGTGCAGGCCATATGGTCTTCACGGCAAACCACGTAAGACTGAGCCTCTGGTTCAGACCTTGCTGCATTCCAGACCGTCTCTGCCCGGCTCTGTCGGATTCATGCATGTCCACAGGCCAACTTGTTCTTTTCCCCGTTTTCCAGATGGGGCGCTAATTGTTTCACCCCTGTCTGCATTCCACACATTCCTCTGCTCTGCTGTACATTCCTTCCAGGGGTGTGGTATTCTCAAGGGTCTTTAACCCTTCTTTGGGCTTGGGTTGCTTTGGGGGGCTTTGGGTGGCTTTGGATTAGCCTGCTTTCTTTGGAACCGTTCGAAGACAGCTTCATTTTGGGGGGCAAGATGATTCCTCAGGCTTTCCTTCTCCCTGGGCAATGGGTGCCTAAAGACTTTTCCCCATTGTAAACACACGTGCTCGTGTTTCCGATGGGAATAGGACTAGGGATCTAGGAGGACGCCCGGTAAATAAAATAGCCAAAAACCCTGCGCATTTCCTGAGAGAGGACCCCAAATCGCATTTTCCATGCCGGATAAAACCACAGTCCAGGATTCCTGCTGAGTTTCCAGAAGTCGCAAAAACATTCCCGATTTTCTTGACCGTCCTCCGAAAGATAAACCCTTTCGAGAGAATTATCAATTGATGAGGAGGTAGAGGACATTGATGATAAGAGCGAGAGAGTGAGAAAGCTATACTGATGTGGAGGAGATGCAGGAGGTGAGCAGCAAGGCTCGCCTTGTGGAGGAGGGATTTCTTGTGAGGAAGGTACGGATGGAGAAAGGTGTTAAGGCGGATGGAAGACAGAAGGTGGGAAGGAAGGCAGAGAGGCAAACCAAGGGGTTGAAACATGCCTCTCTCCACACACCACGTCTGACTTTTCAGGAGGCTACATCGACATCGAGACTCCGGACACCCAGTGATGTCTGCCTTTTGAGAAAAGCATTGCAACGTGGCCGAGGTTCCTAGTGGCCTGCAGCAGTTGGTGCACCCTGACAGGGCACCCCAGGTCAAGGACCACCAGGATTCCCAAGGACCTATGGGGGAGAGCTCAGGGATGTGTCAGCAGGGATGCAGATCCCTGGTGCCCTCGGGGCCCTGCTGGGCTGCTTCAACCATGGAGAAGGTCCCCGATTCAAGGGCTGTCTCTGCTCAAAGGGGGTGCCAAGACATCTGTACAAGCGGAAGCCCAGCGGAATGGGGAAGGTGGGGGCACCAAGGATGCTTACCAAAGGGGACGTGAAGTCCATCTCCTGGGGCCCAATTCCCCCCAGTTCCCTAGGCCACGCTGGCCAAGAAATGGATGGAAGACCCTAGTGTGAAGGCACATCGGAGTCTTGGGACAAACCCGCCATTCCGCCTACAAGTGCTGTGGAGTGTACTGATGGGTTTATGCATGATGTCTCTGGCAGTGTGGCCTTTCAGAGAATCACATCAGCCTCTCTCGCCTACGTCCAGGCCATATCAGCTCAAAGCCTTGGCATATGAGTGGCAGGAACACAAAGACAAATAGAACCATGCAAATCACCACCAAACACTGACTGCGCTTCTGGGGGTAGAGAAGGAAAGCTTCTCGGCGGTGCCCACAGCACCGCACCCGTTCGGAAGGCAGCCCTGCCGGGACTCCTCGCAAAACGGTTCACCAGCTCAACACACCCTGATTATGCTGCCTCGTGCTGTGGCTGGGCCACAGTGAGTCCCACGGGGACCTGCCTGCACAAAAAGGACCCCGGGACAATCTGTGTTCCGGCCCTAGTGTTGGTGGACAAGAATGGAAGAAAGGGCCGTGGGTTCACCCCAACCCCAAGGGAAAAGTCTGTGAGGGCCAGCGGACGTGTGGATCCCAGCACATCGTTGCATCCACGAAATCCATAGCTTCCTGAGTTATGCCACGCTCTAGGCCACCAGGAGCCTCTCCTCCCGAAATGCCCACAGGCAACACGTTGCCTGCTCTCAGCCACATGGCCTCAGTGTGGGCTCTCCTAGTCAAGACCTGTCAAAGCACACAGAAGCAGGGGAATGCCCCATGGATTGGTCTCCCTTCTGTCCGGCTGGCAGCCAGGAATACGTCCTTGGTGATTCGCATGCAACTGACGGCCCCAGGGCGGGTCCCCTTGCGAAGCTCTTACCACACAGCCACCAAAGCAAAGGCCGTCGAAGACCACTTCCTGTGTTCCTGGATGCTGTGTCTCCCAGGCATTTGCTTCCACATACACGCAAAGCCAACTTCTCTTCAGGTTAGTTTCCAAGGTCCCGGATATTTAGGATACATCGCGACAAAGCGACATCCAGCAGATCCACTCTAAAAACCACCTCAACTGGGCAAGCGTGCATCAGGACGCACCTCAGCACATGCAGTGATGACAACTTCAACACCACCACAAGTTCAAGTCTGCATATTACACTGTCGACGCCAGAGGGTACAATGTCAAGGTCCCATTCATAAGGACATAAGTGGCCAAAGAGGAGAAGAAATTGATACCATAAGGTTGAGTTGGGAGGGAACCAACGAGTAATAGAAAGTGAGACCCGCAGGGTCCCAGCAGAGAAATGAAGAGAGAGACTGAGAGAGGGAGAGAGAGAGAGAGAGAGAGAGAGAGAGAGAGAGAGAGAGAGAGAGAGGGAGAGAGAGAGAGAGGGAGACGGAGAGAGAGAAATGGAGTATGGATTATGTGTGGGGAAACTCCAAGGGAGCTTGAAACTCTTGAAAGAGAGATAGAAGCTGCACATGCTTCCCTCCGTCCTGGCATCAAGATTCCTTGACATCCCTGGGTTATACAAAGGCCAGGCATGCACAGAGTTCGGTCATGCAGAAAGGCCTGACCTTGGGAGAAGAGCTCCTAGGCACGGGCTGTCGCCTCAAGATGACCTGGTGTCAAATTGATCCCAACATCCCCAAGAATCCAAAGGAAACCATCCCCAAGAACAAAAGACATAGAACGTGTGGAATAAACCCTAGTGGGTGTATATCCATACCGGCTGTTGGGAAGCCAGGCCAAGAGACCACAATTCCAAGGCTACTCCGACTCTAAATCGCCAAATGTGTCCACTGCAATCATGAACCTACATTCGGTTGGATGGAAAGATTGGCCAGCAACAAAGGAGAGGATGGGACCTGCTAAGTAATGTTAGCACCTTTCGCCCGGTGATGCGTGATCTGCGTGGGCACCTCTCTTGGAAGAGACAACATCCACTTCCACCCCAGAGCGCAAATCCCATGGGTATGGAGGAAGGGTGTCATTCTGAGGCGAGTCTGTTTCGCTGAGGCCCACGGAGCGCTGGCAAAAGGCCAGCCCAATCTCTGAACATGCCCTAAAGAACGGCATGGCTCTATTGATGCAGGATGCACAGGCATGAAGGGCTCCCGGCCTCTGGGAGTTGCAACGCTCAGCCCAGAGGCAGAGGTCAACCTACCGCTGGATGTGCAGGACGTGCTGGAGGAATCCATGCTTGGAAGTCCGAGAAGCGAGAAGAAGCGAGCAGCTGGCCGGGAGAATGCTGGCCCACTGTGCTCTCCCTGGAGACAGGGGTCTGGTAGAGGCTGAAGTGGCCACGCCCTGATGTATGGAAATCAGCGGAGCTGCTGGAGATTCCCCACGCCCCAAAACTCAAGGGCACACCTCAAGTACGTGGAGTGCCTGCCCATAGGTTTGTCCATCACCTGGACGGCTGGGCCGTCCCTGGCACCCAAGGGGTCATCTAGGCCAAGGACCCCACGCACCGCACTTCACGCAAGGGCGGAGATCTAACAGTCATTTAGAATTCCCCTCCAGTTTGAGGACCTGGGAGGAAGGAGGACAACCTAAGGCTCTTTCAAATGGCAGCCCAGCTCCGAGTCTCCCAGGCCTTTGGAGTGCAGGCCATATGGTCTTCACGGCAAACCACGTAAGACTGAGCCTCTGGTTCAGACCTTGCCGCATTCCAGACCGTCTCTGCCCGGCTCTGTCGGATTCATGCCTGTCCACAGGCCAACTTGTTCTTTTCCCCGTTTTCCAGATGGGGCGCTAATTGTTTCACCCCTGTCTGCATTCCACACATTCCTCTGCTCTGCTGTACATTCCTTCCAGGGGTGTGGTATTCTCAAGGGTCTTTAACCCTTCTTTGGGCTTGGGTTGCTTTGGGGGGCTTTGGGTGGCTTTGGATTAGCCTGCTTTCTTTGGAACCGTTCGAAGACAGCTTCATTTTGGGGGGCAAGATGATTCCTCAGGCTTTCCTTCTCCCTGGGCAATGGGTGCCTAAAGACTTTTCCCCATTGTAAACACACGTGCTCGTGTTTCCGATGGGAATAGGACTAGGGATCTAGGAGGACGCCCGGTAAATAAAATAGCCAAAAACCCTGCGCATTTCCTGAGAGAGGACCCCAAATCGCATTTTCCATGCCGGATAAAACCACAGTCCAGGATTCCTGCTGAGTTTCCAGAAGTCGCAAAAACATTCCCGATTTTCTTGACCGTCCTCCGAAAGATAAACCCTTTCGAGAGAATTATCAATTGATGAGGAGGTAGAGGACATTGATGATAAGAGCGAGAGAGTGAGAAAGCTATACTGATGTGGAGGAGATGCAGGAGGTGAGCAGCAAGGCTCGCCTTGTGGAGGAGGGATTTCTTGTGAGGAAGGTACGGATGGAGAAAGGTGTTAAGGCGGATGGAAGACAGAAGGTGGGAAGGAAGGCAGAGAGGCAAACCAAGGGGTTGAAACATGCCTCTCTCCACACACCACGTCTGACTTTTCAGGAGGCTACATCGACATCGAGACTCCGGACACCCAGTGATGTCTGCCTTTTGAGAAAAGCATTGCAACGTGGCCGAGGTTCCTAGTGGCCTGCAGCAGTTGGTGCACCCTGACAGGGCACCCCAGGTCAAGGACCACCAGGATTCCCAAGGACCTATGGGGGAGAGCTCAGGGATGTGTCAGCAGGGATGCAGATCCCTGGTGCCCTCGGGGCCCTGCTGGGCTGCTTCAACCATGGAGAAGGTCCCCGATTCAAGGGCTGTCTCTGCTCAAAGGGGGTGCCAAGACATCTGTACAAGCGGAAGCCCAGCGGAATGGGGAAGGTGGGGGCACCAAGGATGCTTACCAAAGGGGACGTGAAGTCCATCTCCTGGGGCCCAATTCCCCCCAGTTCCCTAGGCCACGCTGGCCAAGAAATGGATGGAAGACCCTAGTGTGAAGGCACATCGGAGTCTTGGGACAAACCCGCCATTCCGCCTACAAGTGCTGTGGAGTGTACTGATGGGTTTATGCATGATGTCTCTGGCAGTGTGGCCTTTCAGAGAATCACATCAGCCTCTCTCGCCTACGTCCAGGCCATATCAGCTCAAAGCCTTGGCATATGAGTGGCAGGAACACAAAGACAAATAGAACCATGCAAATCACCACCAAACACTGACTGCGCTTCTGGGGGTAGAGAAGGAAAGCTTCTCGGCGGTGCCCACAGCACCGCACCCGTTCGGAAGGCAGCCCTGCCGGGACTCCTCGCAAAACGGTTCACCAGCTCAACACACCCTGATTATGCTGCCTCGTGCTGTGGCTGGGCCACAGTGAGTCCCACGGGGACCTGCCTGCACAAAAAGGACCCCGGGACAATCTGTGTTCCGGCCCTAGTGTTGGTGGACAAGAATGGAAGAAAGGGCCGTGGGTTCACCCCAACCCCAAGGGAAAAGTCTGTGAGGGCCAGCGGACGTGTGGATCCCAGCACATCGTTGCATCCACGAAATCCATAGCTTCCTGAGTTATGCCACGCTCTAGGCCACCAGGAGCCTCTCCTCCCGAAATGCCCACAGGCAACACGTTGCCTGCTCTCAGCCACATGGCCTCAGTGTGGGCTCTCCTAGTCAAGACCTGTCAAAGCACACAGAAGCAGGGGAATGCCCCATGGATTGGTCTCCCTTCTGTCCGGCTGGCAGCCAGGAATACGTCCTTGGTGATTCGCATGCAACTGACGGCCCCAGGGCGGGTCCCCTTGCGAAGCTCTTACCACACAGCCACCAAAGCAAAGGCCGTCGAAGACCACTTCCTGTGTTCCTGGATGCTGTGTCTCCCAGGCATTTGCTTCCACATACACGCAAAGCCAACTTCTCTTCAGGTTAGTTTCCAAGGTCCCGGATATTTAGGATACATCGCGACAAAGCGACATCCAGCAGATCCACTCTAAAAACCACCTCAACTGGGCAAGCGTGCATCAGGACGCACCTCAGCACATGCAGTGATGACAACTTCAACACCACCACAAGTTCAAGTCTGCATATTACACTGTCGACGCCAGAGGGTACAATGTCAAGGTCCCATTCATAAGGACATAAGTGGCCAAAGAGGAGAAGAAATTGATACCATAAGGTTGAGTTGGGAGGGAACCAACGAGTAATAGAAAGTGAGACCCGCAGGGTCCCAGCAGAGAAATGAAGAGAGAGACTGAGAGAGGGAGAGAGAGAGAGAGAGAGAGAGAGAGAGAGAGAGAGAGAGAGAGAGAGGGAGAGAGAGAGAGAGGGAGACGGAGAGAGAGAAATGGAGTATGGATTATGTGTGGGGAAACTCCAAGGGAGCTTGAAACTCTTGAAAGAGAGATAGAAGCTGCACATGCTTCCCTCCGTCCTGGCATCAAGATTCCTTGACATCCCTGGGTTATACAAAGGCCAGGCATGCACAGAGTTCGGTCATGCAGAAAGGCCTGACCTTGGGAGAAGAGCTCCTAGGCACGGGCTGTCGCCTCAAGATGACCTGGTGTCAAATTGATCCCAACATCCCCAAGAATCCAAAGGAAACCATCCCCAAGAACAAAAGACATAGAACGTGTGGAATAAACCCTAGTGGGTGTATATCCATACCGGCTGTTGGGAAGCCAGGCCAAGAGACCACAATTCCAAGGCTACTCCGACTCTAAATCGCCAAATGTGTCCACTGCAATCATGAACCTACATTCGGTTGGATGGAAAGATTGGCCAGCAACAAAGGAGAGGATGGGACCTGCTAAGTAATGTTAGCACCTTTCGCCCGGTGATGCGTGATCTGCGTGGGCACCTCTCTTGGAAGAGACAACATCCACTTCCACCCCAGAGCGCAAATCCCATGGGTATGGAGGAAGGGTGTCATTCTGAGGCGAGTCTGTTTCGCTGAGGCCCACGGAGCGCTGGCAAAAGGCCAGCCCAATCTCTGAACATGCCCTAAAGAACGGCATGGCTCTATTGATGCAGGATGCACAGGCATGAAGGGCTCCCGGCCTCTGGGAGTTGCAACGCTCAGCCCAGAGGCAGAGGTCAACCTACCGCTGGATGTGCAGGACGTGCTGGAGGAATCCATGCTTGGAAGTCCGAGAAGCGAGAAGAAGCGAGCAGCTGGCCGGGAGAATGCTGGCCCACTGTGCTCTCCCTGGAGACAGGGGTCTGGTAGAGGCTGAAGTGGCCACGCCCTGATGTATGGAAATCAGCGGAGCTGCTGGAGATTCCCCACGCCCCAAAACTCAAGGGCACACCTCAAGTACGTGGAGTGCCTGCCCATAGGTTTGTCCATCACCTGGACGGCTGGGCCGTCCCTGGCACCCAAGGGGTCATCTAGGCCAAGGACCCCACGCACCGCACTTCACGCAAGGGCGGAGATCTAACAGTCATTTAGAATTCCCCTCCAGTTTGAGGACCTGGGAGGAAGGAGGACAACCTAAGGCTCTTTCAAATGGCAGCCCAGCTCCGAGTCTCCCAGGCCTTTGGAGTGCAGGCCATATGGTCTTCACGGCAAACCACGTAAGACTGAGCCTCTGGTTCAGACCTTGCCGCATTCCAGACCGTCTCTGCCCGGCTCTGTCGGATTCATGCCTGTCCACAGGCCAACTTGTTCTTTTCCCCGTTTTCCAGATGGGGCGCTAATTGTTTCACCCCTGTCTGCATTCCACACATTCCTCTGCTCTGCTGTACATTCCTTCCAGGGGTGTGGTATTCTCAAGGGTCTTTAACCCTTCTTTGGGCTTGGGTTGCTTTGGGGGGCTTTGGGTGGCTTTGGATTAGCCTGCTTTCTTTGGAACCGTTCGAAGACAGCTTCATTTTGGGGGGCAAGATGATTCCTCAGGCTTTCCTTCTCCCTGGGCAATGGGTGCCTAAAGACTTTTCCCCATTGTAAACACACGTGCTCGTGTTTCCGATGGGAATAGGACTAGGGATCTAGGAGGACGCCCGGTAAATAAAATAGCCAAAAACCCTGCGCATTTCCTGAGAGAGGACCCCAAATCGCATTTTCCATGCCGGATAAAACCACAGTCCAGGATTCCTGCTGAGTTTCCAGAAGTCGCAAAAACATTCCCGATTTTCTTGACCGTCCTCCGAAAGATAAACCCTTTCGAGAGAATTATCAATTGATGAGGAGGTAGAGGACATTGATGATAAGAGCGAGAGAGTGAGAAAGCTATACTGATGTGGAGGAGATGCAGGAGGTGAGCAGCAAGGCTCGCCTTGTGGAGGAGGGATTTCTTGTGAGGAAGGTACGGATGGAGAAAGGTGTTAAGGCGGATGGAAGACAGAAGGTGGGAAGGAAGGCAGAGAGGCAAACCAAGGGGTTGAAACATGCCTCTCTCCACACACCACGTCTGACTTTTCAGGAGGCTACATCGACATCGAGACTCCGGACACCCAGTGATGTCTGCCTTTTGAGAAAAGCATTGCAACGTGGCCGAGGTTCCTAGTGGCCTGCAGCAGTTGGTGCACCCTGACAGGGCACCCCAGGTCAAGGACCACCAGGATTCCCAAGGACCTATGGGGGAGAGCTCAGGGATGTGTCAGCAGGGATGCAGATCCCTGGTGCCCTCGGGGCCCTGCTGGGCTGCTTCAACCATGGAGAAGGTCCCCGAGGCAAGGGCTGTCTCTGCTCAAAGGGGGTGCCAAGACATCTGTACAAGCGGAAGCCCAGCAGAATGGGGAAGGTGGGGGCACCAAGGATGCTTACCAAAGGGGACGTGAAGTCCATCTCCTGGGGCCCAATTCCCCCCAGTTCCCTAGGCCACGCTGGCCAAGAAATGGATGGAAGACCCTAGTGTGAAGGCACATCGGAGTCTTGGGACAAACCCGCCATTCCGCCTACAAGTGCTGTGGAGTGTACTGATGGGTTTATGCATGATGTCTCTGGCAGTGTGGCCTTTCAGAGAATCACATCAGCCTCTCTCGCCTACGTCCAGGCCATATCAGCTCAAAGCCTTGGCATATGAGTGGCAGGAACACAAAGACAAATAGAACCATGCAAATCACCACCAAACACTGACTGCGCTTCTGGGGGTAGAGAAGGAAAGCTTCTCGGCGGTGCCCACAGCACCGCACCCGTTCGGAAGGCAGCCCTGCCGGGACTCCTCGCAAAACGGCTCACCAGCTCAACATACCCTGATTATGCTGCCTCGTGCTGTGGCTGGGCCACAGTGAGTCCCACGGGGACCTGCCTGCACAAAAAGGACCCCGGGACAAGCCCTAGTGTTGGTGGACAAGAATGGAAGAAAGGGCCGTGGGTTCACCCCAACCCCAAGGGAAAAGTCTGTGAGGGCCAGCGGACGTGTGGATCCCAGCACATCGTTGCATCCACGAAATCCATAGCTTCCTGAGTTATGCCACGCTCTAGGCCACCAGGAGCCTCTCCTCCCGAAATGCCCACTAGCAACACGTTGCCTGCTCTCAGCCACATGGCCTCAGTGTGGGCTCTCCTAGTCAAGACCTGTCAAAGCACACAGAAGCAGGGGAATGCCCCATGGATTGGTCTCCCTTCTGTCCGGCTGGCAGCCAGGAATACGTCCTTGGTGATTCGCATGCAACTGACGGCCCCAGGGCGGGTCCCCTTGCGAAGCTCTTACCACACAGCCACCAAAGCAAAGGCCGTCGAAGACCACTTCCTGTGTTCCTGGATGCTGTGTCTCCCAGGCATTTGCTTCCACATACACGCAAAGCCAACTTCTCTTCAGGTTAGTTTCCAAGGTCCCGGATATTTAGGATACATCGCGACAAAGCGACATCCAGCAGATCCACTCTAAAAACCACCTCAACTGGGCAAGCGTGCATCAGGACGCACCTCAGCGCATGCAGTGATGACAACTTCAACACCACCACAAGTTCAAGTCTGCATATTACACTGTCGACGCCAGAGGGTACAATGTCAAGGTCCCATTCATAAGGACATAAGTGGCCAAAGAGGAGAAGAAATTGATACCATAAGGTTGAGTTGGGAGGGAACCAACGAGTAATAGAAAGTGAGACCCGCAGGGTCCCAGCAGAGAAATGAAGAGAGAGACTGAGAGAGGGAGAGAGAGAGAGAGAGAGAGAGAGAGAGAGAGAGAGAGAGAGAGAGAGAGGGAGAGAGAGAGAGAGGGAGAGAGAGAGACGGAGAGAGAGAAATGGAGTATGGATTATGTGTGGGGAAACTCCAAGGGAGCTTGAAACTCTTGAAAGAGAGATAGAAGCTGCACATGCTTCCCTCCGTCCTGGCATCAAGATTCCTTGACATCCCTGGGTTATACAAAGGCCAGGCATGCACAGAGTTCGGTCATGCAGAAAGGCCTGACCTTTGGAGAAGAGCTCCTAGGAACGGGCTGTCGCCTCAAGATGACCTGGTGTCAAATTGATCCCAACATCCCCAAGAATCCAAAGGAAACCATCCCCAAGAACAAAAGAGATAGAACGTGTGGAATAAACCCTAGTGGGTGTATATCCATACTGGCTGTTGGGAAGCCAGGCCAAGAGACCACAATTCCAAGGCTACTCCGACTCTAAATCGCCAAATATGTCCACTGCAATCATGAACCTACATTCGGTTGGATGGAAAGATTGGCCAGCAACAAAGGAGAGGATGGGACCTGCTAAGTAATGTTAGCACCTTTCGCCCGGTGATGCGTGATCTGCGTGGGCACCTCTCTTGGAAGAGACAACATCCACTTCCACCCCAGAGCGCAAATCCCATGGGTATGGAGGAAGGGTGTCATTCTGAGGCGAGTCTGTTTCGCTGAGGCCCACGGAGCGCTGGCAAAAGGCCAGCCCAATCTCTGAACATGCCCTAAAGAACGGCATGGCTCTATTGATGCAGGATGCACAGGCATGAAGGGCTCCCGGCCTCTGGGAGTTGCAACGCTCAGCCCAGAGGCAGAGGTCAACCTACCGCTGGATGTGCAGGACGTGCTGGAGGAATCCATGCTTGGAAGTCCGAGAAGCGAGAAGAAGCGAGCAGCTGGCCGGGAGAATGCTGGCCCACTGTGCTCTCCCTGGAGACAGGGGTCTGGTAGAGGCTGAAGTGGCCACGCCCTGATGTATGGAAATCAGCGGAGCTGCTGGAGATTCCCCACGCCCCAAAACTCAAGGGCACACCTCAAGTACGTGGAGTGCCTGCCCATAGGTTTGTCCATCACCTGGACGGCTGGGCCGTCCCTGGCACCCAAGGGGTCATCTAGGCCAAGGACCCCACGCACCGCACTTCACGCAAGGGCGGAGATCTAACAGTCATTTAGAATTCCCCTCCAGTTTGAGGACCTGGGAGGAAGGAGGACAACCTAAGGCTCTTCAAATGGCAGCCCAGCTCCGAGTCTCCCAGGCCTTTGGAGTGCAGGCCATATGGTCTTCACGGCAAACCACGTAAGACTGAGCCTCTGGTTCAGACCTTGCCGCATTCCAGACCGTCTCTGCCCGGCTCTGTCGGATTCATGCCTGTCCACAGGCCAACTTGTTCTTTTCCCCGTTTTCCAGATGGGGCGCTAATTGTTTCACCCCTGTCTGCATTCCACACATTCCTCTGCTCTGCTGTACATTCCTTCCAGGGGTGTGGTATTCTCAAGGGTCTTTAACCCTTCTTTGGGCTTGGGTTGCTTTGGGGGGCTTTGGGTGGCTTTGGATTAGCCTGCTTTCTTTGGAACCGTTCGAAGACAGCTTCATTTTGGGGGGCAAGATGATTCCTCAGGCTTTCCTTCTCCCTGGGCAATGGGTGCCTAAAGACTTTTCCCCATTGTAAACACACGTGCTCGTGTTTCCGATGGGAATAGGACTAGGGATCTAGGAGGACGCCCGGTAAATAAAATAGCCAAAAACCCTGCGCATTTCCTGAGAGAGGACCCCAAATCGCATTTTCCATGCCGGATAAAACCACAGTCCAGGATTCCTGCTGAGTTTCCAGAAGTCGCAAAAACATTCCCGATTTTCCTGACCGTCCTCCGAAAGATAAACCCTTTCGAGAGAATTATCAATTGATGAGGTGGTAGAGGACATTGATGATAAGAGCGAGAGAGTGAGAAAGCTATACTGATGTGGAGGAGATGCAGGAGGTGAGCAGCAAGGCTCGCCTTGTGGAGGAGGGATTTCTTGTGAGGAAGGTACGGATGGAGAAAGGTGTTAAGGCGGATGGAAGACAGAAGGTGGGAAGGAAGGCAGAGAGGCAAACCAAGGGGTTGAAACATGCCTCTCTCCACACACCACGTCTGACTTTTCAGGAGGCTACATCGACATCGAGACTCCGGACACCCAGTGATGTCTGCCTTTTGAGAAAAGCATTGCAACGTGGCCGAGGTTCCTAGTGGCCTGCAGCAGTTGGTGCACCCTGACAGGGCACCCCAGGTCAAGGACCACCAGGATTCCCAAGGACCTATGGGGGAGAGCTCAGGGATGTGTCAGCAGGGATGCAGATCCCTGGTGCCCTCGGGGCCCTGCTGGGCTGCTTCAACCATGGAGAAGGTCCCCGATTCAAGGGCTGTCTCTGCTCAAAGGGGGTGCCAAGACATCTGTACAAGCGGAAGCCCAGCGGAATGGGGAAGGTGGGGGCACCAAGGATGCTTACCAAAGGGGACGTGAAGTCCATCTCCTGGGGCCCAATTCCCCCCACTTCCCTAGGCCACGCTGGCCAAGAAATGGATGGAAGACCCTAGTGTGAAGGCACATCGGAGTCTTGGGACAAACCCGCCTTCCGCCTACCAGTGCTGTGGAGTGTACTGATGGGTTTATGCATGATGTCTCTGGCAGTGTGACCTTTCAGAGAATCACATCAGCCTCTCTCGCCTACGTCCAGGGCATATCAGCTCAAAGCCTTGGCATTTGATTGGAAGAAACACAAAGACAAATAGAACCATGCAAACCACCACCAAACACTGACTGCGCTTCTGGGGGGTAGAGAAGGAAAGCTTCTCGGCGGTGCCCAGAGCACCGCACCCGTTCGGAAGGCAGCCCTGCCGGGACTCCTCGCAAAATGGCTCACCAGCTCGACACACCCTGATTATGCTGCCTCGTGCTGTGGCTGGGCCACAGTGAGTCCCACGGGGACCTGCCTGCACAAAAAGGACCCCGGGACAATCTGTGTTCCGGCCCTAGTGTTGGTGGACAAGAATGGGAGAAAGGGCCGTGGGTTCACCCCAACCCCAAAGGAAACGTCTGTGAGGGCCAGCGGACGTGTGGATCCCAGCACATCGTTGCATCCACGAAATCCATAGCTTCCTGAGTTATGCCACGCTCTAGGCCACCAGGAGCCTCTCCTCCCGAAATGCCCACTAGCAACAAGTGACCTGCTCTCAGCCACATGGCCTCAGTGTGGGCTCTCCTAGTCAAGACCTGTCAAAGCACACAGAAGCAGAAGAATGCCCCCTGGATTGGTCTCCCTTCGGTCCGGCCGGCCCCCAGGAATACGTCCTTGGTGATTCGCATGCAACTGACGGCCCCAGGGCGGGTCCCCTTGCGAAGCTCTTACCACACAGCCCCCAAAGAAAGGCCGTCGAAGACCACTTCCTGTGTTCCTGGATGCTGTGTCTCCCAGGCATTTGCTTCCGCATACTCGAAAGCCAACTTCTCTTCAGGTTAGTTTCCAAGGTCCCGGATATTTAGGATACATCGTGACAAAGAGACATCCAGCAGATCCACTCTAAAAACCACCTCAACTGGACAAGCATGCATCAGGACGCACCTCAGCACATGCAGTGATGACAACTTCAACACCAACCACAAGTTCAAGTCTGCATATTACACTGTCGACGCCAGAGAGTACAATGTCAAGGTCCCATTCATAAGGACATAAGTGGCCAAAGAGGAGAAGAAATTGATACCATAAGGTTGAGTTGGGAGGGAACCAACGAGTAATAGAAAGTGAGACCCGCAGGGTCCCAGCAGAGAAATGAAGAGAGAGACTGAGAGAGAGATAGATAGATAGAGAGAGAGAGAGAGAGAGAGAGAGAGAGAGAGAGAGAGAGAGAGAGAGAGAGGGAGACGGAGAGAGAGAAATGGAGTATGGATTATGTGTGGGGAAACTCCAAGGGAGCTTGAAACCCTTGAAAGAGAGATAGAAGCTGCACATGCTTCCCTCCGTCCTGGCATCAAGATTCCTTGACATCCCTGGGTTATACAAAGGCCAGGCATGCACAGAGTTCGGTCAAGCAGAAAGGCCTGACCTTGGGAGAAGAGCTCCTAGGCACGGGCTGTCGCCTCAAGATGACCTGGTGTCAAATTGATCCCAACATCCCCAAGAATCCAAAGGAAACCATCCCCAAGAACAAAAGACATAGAACGTGTGGAATAAACCCTAGTGGGTGTATATCCATACCGGCTGTTGGGAAGCCAGGCCAAGAGACCACAATTCCAAGGCTACTCCGACTCTAAATCGCCAAATGTGTCCACTGCAATCATGAACCTACATTCGGTTGGATGGAAAGATTGGCCAGCAACAAAGGAGAGGATGGGACCTGCTAAGTAATGTTAGCACCTTTCGCCCGGTGATGCGTGATCTGCGTGGGCACCTCTCTTGGAAGAGACAACATCCACTTCCACCCCAGAGCGCAAATCCCATGGGTATGGAGGAAGGGTGTCATTCTGAGGCGAGTCTGTTTCGCTGAGGCCCACGGAGCGCTGGCAAAAGGCCAGCCCAATCTCTGAACATGCCCTAAAGAACGGCATGGCTCTATTGATGCAGGATGCACAGGCATGAAGGGCTCCCGGCCTCTGGGAGTTGCAACGCTCAGCCCAGAGGCAGAGGCCAACCTACCGCTGGATGTGCAGGACGTGCTGGAGGAATCCATGCTTGGAAGTCCGAGAAGCGAGAAGAAGCGAGCAGCTGGCCGGGAGAATGCTGGCCCACTGTGCTCTCCCTGGAGACAGGGGTCTGGTAGAGGCTGAGGTGGCCACGCCCTGATGTATGGAAATCAGCGGAGCTGCTGGAGATTCCCCACGCCCCAAAACTCAAGGGCACACCTCAAGTACGTGGAGTGCCTGCCCATAGGTTTGTCCATCACCTGGACGGCTGGGCCGTCCCTGGCACCCAAGGGGTCATCTAGGCCAAGGACCCCACGCACCGCACTTCACGCAAGGGCGGAGATCTAGCAGTCATTTAGAGTTCCCCTCCAGTTTGAGGACCTGGCAGGAAGGAGGACAACCTAAGGCTCTTTCAAATGGCAGCCCAGCTCCGAGTCTCCCAGGCCTTTGGAGTGCAGGCCATATGGTCTTCACGGCAAACCACGTAAGACTGAGCCTCTGGTTCAGACCTTGCCGCATTCCAGACCGTCTCTGCCCGGCTCTGTCGGATTCATGCCTGTCCACAGGCCAACTTGTTCTTTTCCCCGTTTTCCAGATGGGGCGCTAATTGTTTCACCCCTGTCTGCATTCCACACATTCCTCTGCTCTGCTGTACATTCCTTCCAGGGGTGTGGTATTCTCAAGGGTCTTTAACCCTTCTTTGGGCTTGGGTTGCTTTGGGGGGCTTTGGGTGGCTTTGGATTAGCCTGCTTTCTTTGGAACCGTTCGAAGACAGCTTCATTTTGGGGGGCAAGATGATTCCTCAGGCTTTCCTTCTCCCTGGGCAATGGGTGCCTAAAGACTTTTCCCCATTGTAAACACACGTGCTCGTGTTTCCGATGGGAATAGGACTAGGGATCTAGGAGGACGCCCGGTAAATAAAATAGCCAAAAACCCTGCGCATTTCCTGAGAGAGGACCCCAAATCGCATTTTCCACGCCGGATAAAACCACAGTCCAGGATTCCTGCTGAGTTTCCAGAAGTCGCAAAAACATTCCCGATTTTCTTGACCGTCCTCCGAAAGATAAACCCTTTCGAGAGAATTATCAATTGATGAGGAGGTAGAGGACATTGATGATAAGAGCGAGAGAGTGAGAAAGCTATACTGATGTGGAGGAGATGCAGGAGGTGAGCAGCAAGGCTCGCCTTGTGGAGGAGGGATTTCTTGTGAGGAAGGTACGGATGGAGAAAGGTGTTAAGGCGGATGGAAGACAGAAGGTGGGAAGGAAGGCAGAGAGGCAAACCAAGGGGTTGAAACATGCCTCTCTCCACACACCACGTCTGACTTTTCAGGAGGCTACATCGACATCGAGACTCCGGACACCCAGTGATGTCTGCCTTTTGAGAAAAGCATTGCAACGTGGCCGAGGTTCCTAGTGGCCTGCAGCAGTTGGTGCACCCTGACAGGGCACCCCAGGTCAAGGACCACCAGGATTCCCAAGGACCTATGGGGGAGAGCTCAGGGATGTGTCAGCAGGGATGCAGATCCCTGGTGCCCTCGGGGCCCTGCTGGGCTGCTTCAACCATGGAGAAGGTCCCCGATTCAAGGGCTGTCTCTGCTCAAAGGGGGTGCCAAGACATCTGTACAAGCGGAAGCCCAGCGGAATGGGGAAGGTGGGGGCACCAAGGATGCTTACCAAAGGGGACGTGAAGTCCATCTCCTGGGGCCCAATTCCCCCCACTTCCCTAGGCCACGCTGGCCAAGAAATGGATGGAAGACCCTAGTGTGAAGGCACATCGGAGTCTTGGGACAAACCCGCCTTCCGCCTACCAGTGCTGTGGAGTGTACTGATGGGTTTATGCATGATGTCTCTGGCAGTGTGACCTTTCAGAGAATCACATCAGCCTCTCTCGCCTACGTCCAGGGCATATCAGCTCAAAGCCTTGGCATTTGATTGGAAGAAACACAAAGACAAATAGAACCATGCAAACCACCACCAAACACTGACTGCGCTTCTGGGGGGTAGAGAAGGAAAGCTTCTCGGCGGTGCCCAGAGCACCGCACCCGTTCGGAAGGCAGCCCTGCCGGGACTCCTCGCAAAATGGCTCACCAGCTCGACACACCCTGATTATGCTGCCTCGTGCTGTGGCTGGGCCACAGTGAGTCCCACGGGGACCTGCCTGCACAAAAAGGACCCCGGGACAATCTGTGTTCCGGCCCTAGTGTTGGTGGACAAGAATGGGAGAAAGGGCCGTGGGTTCACCCCAACCCCAAAGGAAACGTCTGTGAGGGCCAGCGGACGTGTGGATCCCAGCACATCGTTGCATCCACGAAATCCATAGCTTCCTGAGTTATGCCACGCTCTAGGCCACCAGGAGCCTCTCCTCCCGAAATGCCCACTAGCAACACGTTGCCTGCTCTCAGCCACATGGCCTCAGTGTGGGCTCTCCTAGTCAAGACCTGTCAAAGCACACAGAAGCAGAGGAATGCCCCCTGGATTGGTCTCCCTTCGGTCCGGCCGGCCCCCAGGAATACGTCCTTGGTGATTCGCATGCAACTGACGGCCCCAGGGCGGGTCCCCTTGCGAAGCTCTTACCACACAGCCCCCAAAGAAAGGCCGTCGAAGACCACTTCCTGTGTTCCTGGATGCTGTGTCTCCCAGGCATTTGCTTCCGCATACTCGCAAAGCCAACTTCTCTTCAGGTTAGTTTCCAAGGTCCCGGATATTTAGGATACATCGTGACAAAGAGACATCCAGCAGATCCACTCTAAAAACCACCTCAACTGGACAAGCATGCATCAGGACGCACCTCAGCACATGCAGTGATGACAACTTCAACACCAACCACAAGTTCAAGTCTGCATATTACACTGTCGACGCCAGAGAGTACAATGTCAAGGTCCCATTCATAAGGACATAAGTGGCCAAAGAGGAGAAGAAATTGATACCATAAGGTTGAGTTGGGAGGGAACCAACGAGTAATAGAAAGTGAGACCCGCAGGGTCCCAGCAGAGAAATGAAGAGAGAGACTGAGAGAGAGATAGATAGATAGATAGAGAGAGAGAGAGAGAGAGAGAGAGAGAGAGAGAGAGAGAGAGAGAGAGAGAGAGAGAGAGGGAGACGGAGAGAGAGAAATGGAGTATGGATTATGTGTGGGGAAACTCCAAGGGAGCTTGAAACCCTTGAAAGAGAGATAGAAGCTGCACATGCTTCCCTCCGTCCTGGCATCAAGATTCCTTGACATCCCTGGGTTATACAAAGGCCAGGCATGCACAGAGTTCGGTCATGCAGAAAGGCCTGACCTTGGGAGAAGAGCTCCTAGGCACGGGCTGTCGCCTCAAGATGACCTGGTGTCAAATTGATCCCAACATCCCCAAGAATCCAAAGGAAACCATCCCCAAGAACAAAAGAGATAGAACGTGTGGAATAAACCCTACTGGGTGTATATCCATACCGGCTGTTGGGAAGCCAGGCCAAGAGACCACAATTCCAAGGCTACTCCGACTCTAAATCGCCAAATGTGTCCACTGCAATCATGAACCTACATTCGGTTGGATGGAAAGATTGGCCAGCAACAAAGGAGAGGATGGGACCTGCTAAGTAATGTTAGCACCTTTCGCCCGGTGATGCGTGATCTGCGTTGGCACCTCTCTTGGAAGAGACAACATCCACTTCCACCCCAGAGCGCAAATCCCATGGGTATGGAGGAAGGGTGTCATTCTGAGGCGAGTCTGTTTCGCTGAGGCCCACGGAGCGCTGGCAAAAGGCCAGCCCAATCTCTGAACATGCCCTAAAGAACGGCATGGCTCTATTGATGCAGGATGCACAGGCATGAAGGGCTCCCGGCCTCTGGGAGTTGCAACGCTCAGCCCAGAGGCAGAGGCCAACCTACCGCTGGATGTGCAGGACGTGCTGGAGGAATCCATGCTTGGAAGTCCGAGAAGCGAGAAGAAGCGAGCAGCTGGCCGGGAGAATGCTGGCCCACTGTGCTCTCCCTGGAGACAGGGGTCTGGTAGAGGCTGAAGTGGCCACGCCCTGATGTATGGAAATCAGCGGAGCTGCTGGAGATTCCCCACGCCCCAAAACTCAAGGGCACACCTCAAGTACGTGGAGTGCCTGCCCATAGGTTTGTCCATCACCTGGACGGCTGGGCCGTCCCTGGCACCCAAGGGGTCATCTAGGCCAAGGACCCCACGCACCGCACTTCACGCAAGGGCGGAGATCTAGCAGTCATTTAGAGTTCCCCTCCAGTTTGAGGACCTGGCAGGAAGGAGGACAACCTAAGGCTCTTTCAAATGGCAGCCCAGCTCCGAGTCTCCCAGGCCTTTGGAGTGCAGGCCATATGGTCTTCACGGCAAACCACGTAAGACTGAGCCTCTGGTTCAGACCTTGCCGCATTCCAGACCGTCTCTGCCCGGCTCTGTCGGATTCATGCCTGTCCACAGGCCAACTTGTTCTTTTCCCCGTTTTCCAGATGGGGCGCTAATTGTTTCACCCCTGTCTGCATTCCACACATTCCTCTGCTCTGCTGTACATTCCTTCCAGGGGTGTGGTATTCTCAAGGGTCTTTAACCCTTCTTTGGGCTTGGGTTGCTTTGGGGGGCTTTGGGTGGCTTTGGATTAGCCTGCTTTCTTTGGAACCGTTCGAAGACAGCTTCATTTTGGGGGGCAAGATGATTCCTCAGGCTTTCCTTCTCCCTGGGCAATGGGTGCCTAAAGACTTTTCCCCATTGTAAACACACGTGCTCGTGTTTCCGATGGGAATAGGACTAGGGATCTAGGAGGACGCCCGGTAAATAAAATAGCCAAAAACCCTGCGCATTTCCTGAGAGAGGACCCCAAATCGCATTTTCCATGCCGGATAAAACCACAGTCCAGGATTCCTGCTGAGTTTCCAGAAGTCGCAAAAACATTCCCGATTTTCTTGACCGTCCTCCGAAAGATAAACCCTTTCGAGAGAATTATCAATTGATGAGGAGGTAGAGGACATTGATGATAAAAGCGAGAGAGTGAGAAAGCTATACTGATGTGGAGGAGATGCAGGAGGTGAGCAGCAAGGCTCGCCTTGTGGAGGAGGGATTTCTTGTGAGGAAGGTACGGATGGAGAAAGGTGTTAAGGCGGATGGAAGACAGAAGGTGGGAAGGAAGGCAGAGAGGCAAACCAAGGGGTTGAAACATGCCTCTCTCCACACACCACGTCTGACTTTTCAGGAGGCTACATCGACATCGAGACTCCGGACACCCAGTGATGTCTGCCTTTTGAGAAAAGCATTGCAACGTGGCCGAGGTTCCTAGTGGCCTGCAGCAGTTGGTGCACCCTGACAGGGCACCCCAGGTCAAGGACCACCAGGATTCCCAAGGACCTATGGGGGAGAGCTCAGGGATGTGTCAGCAGGGATGCAGATCCCTGGTGCCCTCGGGGCCCTGCTGGGCTGCTTCAACCATGGAGAAGGTCCCCGATTCAAGGGCTGTCTCTGCTCAAAGGGGGTGCCAAGACATCTGTACAAGCGGAAGCCCAGCGGAATGGGGAAGGTGGGGGCACCAAGGATGCTTACCAAAGGGGACGTGAAGTCCATCTCCTGGGGCCCAATTCCCCCCACTTCCCTAGGCCACGCTGGCCAAGAAATGGATGGAAGACCCTAGTGTGAAGGCACATCAGAGTCTTGGGACAAACCCGCCTTCCGCCTACCAGTGCTGTGGAGTGTACTGATGGGTTTATGCATGATGTCTCTGGCAGTGTGACCTTTCAGAGAATCACATCAGCCTCTCTCGCCTACGTCCAGGGCATATCAGCTCAAAGCCTTGGCATTTGATTGGAAGAAACACAAAGACAAATAGAACCATGCAAACCACCACCAAACACTGACTGCGCTTCTGGGGGGTAGAGAAGGAAAGCTTCTCGGCGGTGCCCACAGCACCGCACCCGTTCGGAAGGCAGCCCTGCCGGGACTCCTCGCAAAATGGCTCACCAGCTCGACACACCCTGATTATGCTGCCTCGTGCTGTGGCTGGGCCACAGTGAGTCCCACGGGGACCTGCCTGCACAAAAAGGACCCCGGGACAATCTGTGTTCCGGCCCTAGTGTTGGTGGACAAGAATGGGAGAAAGGGCCGTGGGTTCACCCCAACCCCAAAGGAAACGTCTGTGAGGGCCAGCGGACGTGTGGATCCCAGCACATCGTTGCATCCACGAAATCCATAGCTTCCTGAGTTATGCCACGCTCTAGGCCACCAGGAGCCTCTCCTCCCGAAATGCCCACTAGCAACACGTTGCCTGCTCTCAGCCACATGGCCTCAGTGTGGGCTCTCCTAGTCAAGACCTGTCAAAGCACACAGAAGCAGAGGAATGCCCCCTGGATTGGTCTCCCTTCTGTCCGGCCGGCCCCCAGGAATACGTCCTTGGTGATTCGCATGCAACTGACGGCCCCAGGGCGGGTCCCCTTGCGAAGCTCTTACCACACAGCCCCCAAAGCAAAGGCCGTCGAAGACCACTTCCTGTGTTCCTGGATGCTGTGTCTCCCAGGCATTTGCTTCCGCATACTCGCAAAGCCAACTTCTCTTCAGGTTAGTTTCCAAGGTCCCGGATATTTAGGATACATCGTGACAAAGAGACATCCAGCAGATCCACTCTAAAAACCACCTCAACTGAACAAGCATGCATCAGGACGCACCTCAGCACATGCAGTGATGACAACTTCAACACCAACCACAAGTTCAAGTCTGCATATTACACTGTCGACGCCAGAGAGTACAATGTCAAGGTCCCATTCATAAGGACATAAGTGGCCAAAGAGGAGAAGAAATTGATACCATAAGGTTGAGTTGGGAGGGAACCAACGAGTAATAGAAAGTGAGACCCGCAGGGTCCCAGCAGAGAAATGAAGAGAGAGACTGAGAGAGAGAGAGAGAGATAGAGATAGAGAGAGAGAGAGAGAGAGAGAGAGAGAGAGAGAGAGAGAGAGAGAGAGAGAGAGAGACGGAGAGAGAGAAATGGAGTATGGATTATGTGTGGGGAAACTCCAAGGGAGCTTGAAACCCTTGAAAGAGAGATAGAAGCTGCACATGCTTCCCTCCGTCCTGGCATCAAGATTCCTTGACATCCCTGGGTTATACAAAGGCCAGGCATGCACAGAGTTCGGTCATGCAGAAAGGCCTGACCTTGGGAGAAGAGCTCCTAGGCACGGGCTGTCGCCTCAAGATGACCTGGTGTCAAATTGATCCCAACATCCCCAAGAATCCAAAGGAAACCATCCCCAAGAACAAAAGACATAGAACGTGTGGAATAAACCCTAGTGGGTGTATATCCATACCGGCTGTTGGGAAGCCAGGCCAAGAGACCACAATTCCAAGGCTACTCCGACTCTAAATCGCCAAATGTGTCCACTGCAATCATGAACCTACATTCGGTTGGATGGAAAGATTGGCCAGCAACAAAGGAGAGGATGGGACCTGCTAAGTAATGTTAGCACCTTTCGCCCGGTGATGCGTGATCTGCGTGGGCACCTCTCTTGGAAGAGACAACATCCACTTCCACCCCAGAGCGCAAATCCCATGGGTATGGAGGAAGGGTGTCATTCTGAGGCGAGTCTGTTTCGCTGAGGCCCACGGAGCGCTGGCAAAAGGCCAGCCCAATCTCTGAACATGCCCTAAAGAACGGCATGGCTCTATTGATGCAGGATGCACAGGCATGAAGGGCTCCCGGCCTCTGGGAGTTGCAACGCTCAGCCCAGAGGCAGAGGTCAACCTACCGCTGGATGTGCAGGACGTGCTGGAGGAATCCATGCTTGGAAGTCCGAGAAGCGAGAAGAAGCGAGCAGCTGGCCGGGAGAATGCTGGCCCACTGTGCTCTCCCTGGAGACAGGGCTCTGGTAGAGGCTGAAGTGGCCACGCCCTGATGTATGGAAATCAGCGGAGCTGCTGGAGATTCCCCTCGCCCCAAAACTCAAGGGCACACCTCAAGTACGTGGAGTGCCTGCCCATAGGTTTGTCCATCACCTGGACGGCTGGGCCGTCCCTGGCACCCAAGGGGTCATCTAGGCCAAGGACCCCACGCACCGCACTTCACGCAAGGGCGGAGATCTAACAGTCATTTAGAATTCCCCTCCAGTTTGAGGACCTGGGAGGAAGGAGGACAACCTAAGGCTCTTTCAAATGGCAGCCCAGCTCCGAGTCTCCCAGGCCTTTGGAGTGCAGGCCATATGGTCTTCACGGCAAACCATGTAAGACTGAGCCTCTGGTTCAGACCTTGCCGCATTCCAGACCGTCTCTGCCCGGCTCTGTCGGATTCATGCATGTCCACAGGCCAACTTGTTCTTTTCCCCGTTTCCCACGTGGGGCGATAATTGTTTCACCCCGGTCTGCATTCCACACATTCCTCTGCTCTGCTGTACATTCCTTCCAGGGGTGTGGTATTCTCAAGGGTCTTTAACCCTTCTTTGGGCTTGGGTTGCTTTGGGGGGCTTTGGGTGGCTTTGGATTAGCCTGCTTCCTTTGGAACCGTTCGAAGACAGCTTCATTTTGGGGGGCAAGATGATTCCTCAGGCTTTCCTTCTCCCTGGGCAATGGGTGCCTAAAGACTTTTCCCCATTGTAAACACACGTGCTCGTGTTTCCGATGGGAATAGGACTAGGGATCTAGGAGGACGCCCGGTAAATAAAATAGCCAAAAACCCTGCGCATTTCCTGAGAGAGGACCCCAAATCGCATTTTCCATGCCGGATAAAACCACAGTCCAGGATTCCTGCTGAGTGTCCAGAAGTCGCAAAAACATTCCCGATTTTCTTGACCGTCCTCCGAAAGATAAACCCTTTCGAGAGAATTATCAATTGATGAGGAGGTGGAGGACATTGATGATAAGAGCGAGAGAGTGAGAAAGCTATACTGATGTGGAGGAGATGCAGGAGGTGAGCAGCAAGGCTCGCCTTGTGGAGGAGGGATTTCTTGTGAGGAAGGTACGGATGGAGAAAGGTGTTAAGGCAGATGGAAGACAGAAGGTGGGAAAGAAGGCAGAGAGGCAAACCAAGGGGTTGAAACATGCCTCTCTCCACACACCACGTCTGACTTTTCAGGAGGCTACATCGACATCGAGACTCCGGACACCCAGTGATGTCTGCCTTTTGAGAAAAGCATTGCAACGTGGCCGAGGTTCCTAGTGGCCTGCAGCAGTTGGTGCACCCTGACAGGGCACCCCAGGTCAAGGACCACCAGGATTCCCAAGGACCTATGGGGGAGAGCTCAGGGATGTGTCAGCAGGGATGCAGATCCCTGGTGCCCTCGGGGCCCTGCTGGGCTGCTTCAACCATGGAGAAGGTCCCCGATTCAAGGGCTGTCTCTGCTCAAAGGGGGTGCCAAGACATCTGTACAAGCGGAAGCCCAGCGGAATGGGGAAGGTGGGGGCACCAAGGATGCTTACCAAAGGGGACGTGAAGTCCATCTCCTGGGGCCCAATTCCCCCCACTTCCCTAGGCCACGCTGGCCAAGAAATGGATGGAAGACCCTAGTGTGAAGGCACATCGGAGTCTTGGGACAAACCCGCCTTCCGCCTACCAGTGCTGTGGAGTGTACTGATGGGTTTATGCATGATGTCTCTGGCAGTGTGACCTTTCAGAGAATCACATCAGCCTCTCTCGCCTACGTCCAGGGCATATCAGCTCAAAGCCTTGGCATTTGATTGGAAGAAACACAAAGACAAATAGAACCATGCAAACCACCACCAAACACTGACTGCGCTTCTGGGGGGTAGAGAAGGAAAGCTTCTCGGCGGTGCCCACAGCACCGCACCCTTTCGGAAGGCAGCCCTGCCGGGACTCCTCGCAAAATGGCTCACCAGCTCGACACACCCTGATTATGCTGCCTCGTCCTGTGGCTGGGCCACAGTGAGTCCCACGGGGACCTGCCTGCACAAAAAGGACCCCGGGACAATCTGTGTTCCGGCCCTAGTGTTGGTGGACAAGAATGGGAGAAAGGGCCGTGGGTTCACCTCAACCCCAAAGGAAACGTCTGTGAGGGCCAGCGGACGTGTGGATCCCAGCACATCGTTGCATCCACGAAATCCATAGCTTCCTGAGTTATGCCACGCTCTAGGACACCAGGAGCCTCTCCTCCCGAAATGCCCACTAGCAACACGTTGCCTGCTCTCAGCCACATGGCCTCAGTGTGGGCTCTCCTAGTCAAGACCTGTCAAAGCACACAGAAGCAGAGGAATGCCCCCTGGATTGGTCTCCCTTCTGTCCGGCCGGCCCCCAGGAATACGTCCTTGGTGATTCGCATGCAACTGACGGCCCCAGGGCGGGTCCCCTTGCGAAGCTCTTACCACACAGCCCCCAAAGCAAAGGCCGTCGAAGACCACTTCCTGTGTTCCTGGATGCTGTGTCTCCCAGGCATTTGCTTCCACATACTCGCAAAGCCAACTTCTCTTCAGGTTAGTTTCCAAGGTCCCGGATATTTAGGATACATCGTGACAAAGAGACATCCAGCAGATCCACTCTAAAAACCACCTCAACTGAACAAGCATGCATCAGGACGCACCTCAGCACATGCAGTGATGACAACTTCAACACCAACCACAAGTTCAAGTCTGCATATTACACTGTCGACGCCAGAGAGTACAATGTCAAGGTCCCATTCATAAGGACATAAGTGGCCAAAGAGGAGAAGAAATTGATACCATAAGGTTGAGTTGGGAGGGAATCAACGAGTAATAGAAAGTGAGACCCGCAGGGTCCCAGCAGAGAAATGAAGAGAGAGACTGAGAGAGAGATAGAGATAGAGAGGGAGAGAGAGAGAGAGAGAGAGAGAGAGAGAGAGAGAGAGAGAGACGGAGAGAGAGAAATGGAGTATGGATTATGTGTGGGGAAACTCCAAGGGAGCTTGAAACCCTTGAAAGAGAGATAGAAGCTGCACATGCTTCCCTCCGTCCTGGCATCAAGATTCCTTGACATCCCTGGGTTATACAAAGGCCAGGCATGCACAGAGTTCGGTCATGCAGAAAGGCCTGACCTTGGGAGAAGAGCTCCTAGGCACGGGCTGTCGCCTCAAGATGACCTGGTGTCAAATTGATCCCAACATCCCCAAGAATCCAAAGGAAACCATCCCCAAGAACAAAAGACATAGAACGTGTGGAATAAACCCTAGTGGGTGTATATCCATACCGGCTGTTGGGAAGCCAGGCCAAGAGACCACAATTCCAAGGCTACTCCGACTCTAAATCGCCAAATGTGTCCACTGCAATCATGAACCTACATTCGGTTGGATGGAAAGATTGGCCAGCAACAAAGGAGAGGATGGGACCTGCTAAGTAATGTTAGCACCTTTCGCCCGGTGATGCGTGATCTGCGTGGGCACCTCTCTTGGAAGAGACAACATCCACTTCCACCCCAGAGCGCAAATCCCATGGGTATGGAGGAAGGGTGTCATTCTGAGGCGAGTCTGTTTCGCTGAGGCCCACGGAGCGCTGGCAAAAGGCCAGCCCAATCTCTGAACATGCCCTAAAGAACGGCATGGCTCTATTGATGCAGGATGCACAGGCATGAAGGGCTCCCGGCCTCTGGGAGTTGCAACGCTCAGCCCAGAGGCAGAGGTCAACCTACCGCTGGATGTGCAGGACGTGCTGGAGGAATCCATGCTTGGAAGTCCGAGAAGCGAGAAGAAGCGAGCAGCTGGCCGGGAGAATGCTGGCCCACTGTGCTCTCCCTGGAGACAGGGCTCTGGTAGAGGCTGAAGTGGCCACGCCCTGATGTATGGAAATCAGCGGAGCTGCTGGAGATTCCCCTCGCCCCAAAACTCAAGGGCACACCTCAAGTACGTGGAGTGCCTGCCCATAGGTTTGTCCATCACCTGGACGTCTGGGCCGTCCCTGGCACCCAAGGGGTCATCTAGGCCAAGGACCCCACGCACCGCACTTCACGCAAGGGCGGAGATCTAACAGTCATTTAGAATTCCCCTCCAGTTTGAGGACCTGGGAGGAAGGAGGACAACCTAAGGCTCTTTCAAATGGCAGCCCAGCTCCGAGTCTCCCAGGCCTTTGGAGTGCAGGCCATATGGTCTTCACGGCAAACCATGTAAGACTGAGCCTCTGGTTCAGACCTTGCCGCATTCCAGACCGTCTCTGCCCGGCTCTGTCGGATTCATGCATGTCCACAGGCCAACTTGTTCTTTTCCCCGTTTCCCACGTGGGGCGATAATTGTTTCACCCCGGTCTGCATTCCACACATTCCTCTGCTCTGCTGTACATTCCTTCCAGGGGTGTGGTATTCTCAAGGGTCTTTAACCCTTCTTTGGGCTTGGGTTGCTTTGGGGGGCTTTGGGTGGCTTTGGATTAGCCTGCTTCCTTTGGAACCGTTCGAAGACAGCTTCATTTTGGGGGGCAAGATGATTCCTCAGGCTTTCCTTCTCCCTGGGCAATGGGTGCCTAAAGACTTTTCCCCATTGTAAACACACGTGCTCGTGTTTCCGATGGGAATAGGACTAGGGATCTAGGAGGACGCCCGGTAAATAAAATAGCCAAAAACCCTGCGCATTTCCTGAGAGAGGACCCCAAATCGCATTTTCCATGCCGGATAAAACCACAGTCCAGGATTCCTGCTGAGTGTCCAGAAGTCGCAAAAACGTTCCCGATTTTCTTGACCGTCCTCCGAAAGATAAACCCTTTCGAGAGAATTATCAATTGATGAGGAGGTGGAGGACATTGATGATAAGAGCGAGAGAGTGAGAAAGCTATACTGATGTGGAGGAGATGCAGGAGGTGAGCAGCAAGGCTCGCCTTGTGGAGGAGGGATTTCTTGTGAGGAAGGTACGGATGGAGAAAGGTGTTAAGGCGGATGGAAGACAGAAGGTGGGAAGGAAGGCAGAGAGGCAAACCAAGGGGTTGAAACATGCCTCTCTCCACACACCACGTCTGACTTTTCAGGAGGCTACATCGACATCGAGACTCCGGACACCCAGTGATGTCTGCCTTTTGAGAAAAGCATTGCAACGTGGCCGAGGTTCCTAGTGGCCTGCAGCAGTTGGTGCACCCTGACAGGGCACCCCAGGTCAAGGACCACCAGGATTCCCAAGGACCTATGGGGGAGAGCTCAGGGATGTGTCAGCAGGGATGCAGATCCCTGGTGCCGTCGGGGCCCTGCTGGGCTGCTTCAACCATGGAGAAGGTCCCCGATTCAAGGGCTGTCTCTGCTCAAAGGGGGTGCCAAGACATCTGTACAAGCGGAAGCCCAGCGGAATGGGGAAGGTGGGGGCACCAAGGATGCTTACCAAAGGGGACGTGAAGTCCATCTCCTGGGGCCCAATTCCCCCCACTTCCCTAGGCCACGCTGGCCAAGAAATGGATGGAAGACCCTAGTGTGAAGGCACATCGGAGTCTTGGGACAAACCCGCCTTCCGCCTACCAGTGCTGTGGAGTGTACTGATGGGTTTATGCATGATGTCTCTGGCAGTGTGAACTTTCAGAGAATCACATCAGCCTCTCTCGCCTACGTCCAGGGCATATCAGCTCAAAGCCTTGGCATTTGATTGGAAGAAACACAAAGACAAATAGAACCATGCAAACCACCACCAAACACTGACTGCGCTTCTGGGGGGTAGAGAAGGAAAGCTTCTCGGCGGTGCCCACAGCACCGCACCCGTTCGGAAGGCAGCCCTGCCGGGACTCCTCGCAAAATGGCTCACCAGCTCGACACACCCTGATTATGCTGCCTCGTGCTGTGGCTGGGCCACAGTGAGTCCCACGGGGACCTGCCTGCACAAAAAGGACCCCGGGACAATCTGTGTTCCGGCCCTAGTGTTGGTGGACAAGAATGGGAGAAAGGGCCGTGGGTTCACCCCAACCCCAAAGGAAACGTCTGTGAGGGCCAGCGGACGTGTGGATCCCAGCACATCGTTGCATCCACGAAATCCATAGCTTCCTGAGTTATGCCACGCTCTAGGCCACCAGGAGCCTCTCCTCCCGAAATGCCCACTAGCAACACGTTGCCTGCTCTCAGCCACATGGCCTCAGTGTGGGCTCTCCTAGTCAAGACCTGTCAAAGCACACAGAAGCAGAGGAATGCCCCCTGGATTGGTCTCCCTTCTGTCCGGCCGGCCCCCAGGAATACGTCCTTGGTGATTCGCATGCAACTGACGGCCCCAGGGCGGGTCCCCTTGCGAAGCTCTTACCACACAGCCCCCAAAGCAAAGGCCGTCGAAGACCACTTCCTGTGTTCCTGGATGCTGTGTCTCCCAGGCATTTGCTTCCGCATACTCGCAAAGCCAACTTCTCTTCAGGTTAGTTTCCAAGGTCCCGGATATTTAGGATACATCGTGACAAAGAGACATCCAGCAGATCCACTCTAAAAACCACCTCAACTGAACAAGCATGCATCAGGACGCACCTCAGCACATGCAGTGATGACAACTTCAACACCAACCACAAGTTCAAGTCTGCATATTACACTGTCGACGCCAGAGAGTACAATGTCAAGGTCCCATTCATAAGGACATAAGTGGCCAAAGAGGAGAAGAAATTGATACCATAAGGTTGAGTTGGGAGGGAACCAACGAGTAATAGAAAGTGAGACCCGCAGGGTCCCAGCAGAGAAATGAAGAGAGAGACTGAGAGAGAGAGAGAGAGAGAGAGAGAGAGAGAGAGAGAGAGAGAGAGAGAGAGAGAGAGAGACGGAGAGAGAGAAATGGAGTATGGATTATGTGTGGGGAAACTCCAAGGGAGCTTGAAACCCTTGAAAGAGAGATAGAAGCTGCACATGCTTCCCTCCGTCCTGGCATCAAGATTCCTTGACATCCCTGGGTTATACAAAGGCCAGGCATGCACAGAGTTCGGTCATGCAGAAAGGCCTGACCTTGGGAGAAGAGCTCCTAGGCACGGGCTGTCGCCTCAAGATGACCTGGTGTCAAATTGATCCCAACATCCCCAAGAATCCAAAGGAAACCATCCCCAAGAACAAAAGAGATAGAACGTGTGGAATAAACCCTACTGGGTGTATATCCATACCGGCTGTTGGGAAGCCAGGCCAAGAGACCACAATTCCAAGGCTACTCCGACTCTAAATCGCCAAATGTGTCCACTGCAATCATGAACCTACATTCGGTTGGATGGAAAGATTGGCCAGCAACAAAGGAGAGGATGGGACCTGCTAAGTAATGTTAGCACCGTTCGCCCGGTGATGCGTGATCTGCGTGGGCACCTCTCTTGGAAGAGACAACATCCACTTCCACCCCAGAGCGCAAATCCCATGGGTATGGAGGAAGGGTGTCATTCTGAGGCGAGTCTGTTTCGCTGAGGCCCACGGAGCGCTGGCAAAAGGCCAGCCCAATCTCTGAACATGCCCTAAAGAACGGCATGGCTCTATTGATGCAGGATGCACAGGCATGAAGGGCTCCCGGCCTCTGGGAGTTGCAACGCTCAGCCCAGAGGCAGAGGTCAACCTACCGCTGGATGTGCAGGCCGTGCTGGAGGAATCCATGCTTGGAGGTCCGAGAAGCGAGAAGAAGCGAGCAGCTGGCCGGGAGAATGCTGGCCCACTGTGCTCTCCCTGGAGACAGGGGTCTGGTAGAGGCTGAGTTGGCCACGCCCTGATGTATGGAAATCAGCGGAGCTGCTGGAGATTCCCCACGCCCCAAAACTCAAGGGTACACCTCAAGTACGTGGAGTGCCTGCCCATAGGTTTGTCCATCACCTGGACGTCTGGGCCGTCCCTGGCACCCAAGGGGTCATCTAGGCCAAGGACCCCACGCACCGCACTTCACGCAAGGGCGGAGATCTAACAGTCATTTAGAATTCCCCTCCAGTTTGAGGACCTGGGAGGAAGGAGGACAACCTAAGGCTCTTTCAAATGGCAGCCCAGCTCCGAGTCTCCCAGGCCTTTGGAGTGCAGGCCATATGGTCTTCACGGCAAACCACGTAAGACTGAGCCTCTGGTTCAGACCTTGCCGCATTCCAGACCGTCTCTGCCCGGCTCTGTCGGATTCATGCCTGTCCACAGGCCAACTTGTTCTTTTCCCCGTTTTCCAGATGGGGCGCTAATTGTTTCACCCCTGTCTGCATTCCACACATTCCTCTGCTCTGCTGTACATTCCTTCCAGGGGTGTGGTATTCTCAAGGTTCTTTAACCCTTCTTTGGGCTTGGGTTGCTTTGGGGGGCTTTGGGTGGCTTTGGATTAGCCTGCTTCCTTTGGAAACGTTCGAAGACAGCTTCATTTTGGGGGGCAAGATGATTCCTCAGGCTTTCCTTCTCCCTGGGCAATGGGTGCCTAAAGACTTTTCCCCATTGTAAACACACGTGCTCGTGTTTCCCATGGGAATAGGACTATGGATCTAGGAGGACGCCCGGTAAATAAAATAGCCAAAAACCCTGCGCATTTCCTGAGAGAGGACCCCAAATCGCATTTTCCATGCTGGATAAAACCACAGTCCAGGATTCCTGCTGAGTTTCCAGAAGTCGCAAAAACGTTCCCGATTTTCTTGACCGTCCTCCAAAAGATAAACCCTTTCGAGAGAATTATCAATTGATGAGGAGGTAGAGCACATTGATGATAAGAGCGAGAGAGTGAGAAAGCTATACTGATGTGGAGGAGATGCAGGAGGTGAGCAGCAAGGCTCGCCTTGTGGAGGAGGGATTTCTTGTGAGGAAGGTACGGATGGAGAAAGGTGTTAAGGCGGATGGAAGACAGAAGGTGGGAAGGAAGGCAGAGAGGCAAACCAAGGGGTTGAAACATGCCTCTCTCCACACACCACGTCTGACTTTTCAGGAGGCTACATCGACATCGAGACTCCGGACACCCAGTGATGTCTGCCTTTTGAGAAAAGCATTGCAACGTGGCCGAGGTTCCTAGTGGCCTGCAGCAGTTGGTGCACCCTGACAGGGCACCCCAGGTCAAGGACCACCAGGATTCCCAAGGACCTATGGGGGAGAGCTCAGGGATGTGTCAGCAGGGATGCAGATCCCTGGTGCCCTCGGGGCCCTGCTGGGCTGCTTCAACCATGGAGAAGGTCCCCGATTCAAGGGCTGTCTCTGCTCAAAGGGGGTGCCAAGACATCTGTACAAGCGGAAGCCCAGCGGAATGGGGAAGGTGGGGGCACCAAGGATGCTTACCAAAGGGGACGTGAAGTCCATCTCCTGGGGCCCAATTCCCCCCACTTCCCTAGGCCACGCTGGCCAAGAAATGGATGGAAGACCCTAGTGTGAAGGCACATCGGAGTCTTGGGACAAACCCGCCTTCCGCCTACCAGTGCTGTGGAGTGTACTGATGGGTTTATGCATGATGTCTCTGGCAGTGTGACCTTTCAGAGAATCACATCAGCCTCTCTCGCCTACGTCCAGGGCATATCAGCTCAAAGCCTTGGCATTTGATTGGAAGAAACACAAAGACAAATAGAACCATGCAAACCACCACCAAACACTGACTGCGCTTCTGGGGGGTAGAGAAGGAAAGCTTCTCGGCGGTGCCCACAGCACCGCACCCGTTCGGAAGGCAGCCCTGCCGGGACTCCTCGCAAAATGGCTCACCAGCTCGACACACCCTGATTATGCTGCCTCGTGCTGTGGCTGGGCCACAGTGAGTCCCACGGGGACCTGCCTGCACAAAAAGGACCCCGGGACAATCTGTGTTCCGGCCCTAGTGTTGGTGGACAAGAATGGGAGAAAGGGCCGTGGGTTCACCCCAACCCCAAAGGAAACGTCTGTGAGGGCCAGCGGACGTGTGGATCCCAGCACATCGTTGCATCCACGAAATCCATAGCTTCCTGAGTTATGCCACGCTCTAGGCCACCAGGAGCCTCTCCTCCCGAAATGCCCACTAGCAACACGTTGCCTGCTCTCAGCCACATGGCCTCAGTGTGGGCTCTCCTAGTCAAGACCTGTCAAAGCACACAGAAGCAGAGGAATGCCCCCTGGATTGGTCTCCCTTCTGTCCGGCCGGCCCCCAGGAATACGTCCTTGGTGATTCGCATGCAACTGACGGCCCCAGGGCGGGTCCCCTTGCGAAGCTCTTACCACACAGCCCCCAAAGCAAAGGCCGTCGAAGACCACTTCCTGTGTTCCTGGATGCTGTGTCTCCCAGGCATTTGCTTCCGCATACTCGCAAAGCCAACTTCTCTTCAGGTTAGTTTCCAAGGTCCCGGATATTTAGGATACATCGTGACAAAGAGACATCCAGCAGATCCACTCTAAAAACCACCTCAACTGAACAAGCATGCATCAGGACGCACCTCAGCACATGCAGTGATGACAACTTCAACACCAACCACAAGTTCAAGTCTGCATATTACACTGTCGACGCCAGAGAGTACAATGTCAAGGCCCCATTCATAAGGACATAAGTGGCCAAAGAGGAGAAGAAATTGATACCATAAGGTTGAGTTGGGAGGGAACCAACGAGTAATAGAAAGTGAGACCCGCAGGGTCCCAGCAGAGAAATGAAGAGAGAGACTGAGATAGATAGATAGATAGAGAGAGAGAGAGAGAGAGAGAGAGAGAGAGAGAGAGAGAGACGGAGAGAGAGAAATGGAGTATGGATTATGTGTGGGGAAACTCCAAGGGAGCTTGAAACCCTTGAAAGAGAGATAGAAGCTGCACATGCTTCCCTCCGTCCTGGCATCAAGATTCCTTGACATCCCTGGGTTATACAAAGGCCAGGCATGCACAGAGTTCGGTCATGCAGAAAGGCCTGACCTTGGGAGAAGAGCTCCTAGGCACGGGCTGTCGCCTCAAGATGACCTGGTGTCAAATTGATCCCAACATCCCCAAGAATCCAAAGGAAACCATCCCCAAGAACAAAAGACATAGAACGTGTGGAATAAACCCTAGTGGGTGTATATCCATACCGGCTGTTGGGAAGCCAGGCCAAGAGACCACAATTCCAAGGCTACTCCGACTCTAAATCGCCAAATGTGTCCACTGCAATCATGAACCTACATTCGGTTGGATGGAAAGATTGGCCAGCAACAAAGGAGAGGATGGGACCTGCTAAGTAATGTTAGCACCGTTCGCCCGGTGATGCGTGATCTGCGTGGGCACCTCTCTTGGAAGAGACAACATCCACTTCCACCCCAGAGCGCAAATCCCATGGGTATGGAGGAAGGGTGTCATTCTGAGGCGAGTCTGTTTCGCTGAGGCCCACGGAGCGCTGGCAAAAGGCCAGCCCAATCTCTGAACATGCCCTAAAGAACGGCATGGCTCTATTGATGCAGGATGCACAGGCATGAAGGGCTCCCGGCCTCTGGGAGTTGCAACGCTCAGCCCAGAGGCAGAGGTCAACCTACCGCTGGATGTGTAGGACGTGCTGGAGGAATCCATGCTTGGAAGTCCGAGAAGCGAGAAGAAGCGAGCAGCTGGCCGGGAGAATGCTGGCCCACTGTGCTCTCCCTGGAGACAGGGGTCTGGTAGAGGCTGAAGTGGCCACGCCCTGATGTATGGAAATCAGCGGAGCTGCTGGAGATTCCCCACGCCCCAAAACTCAAGGGCACACCTCAAGTACGTGGAGTGCCTGCCCATAGGTTTGTCCATCACCTGGACGGCTGGGCCGTCCCTGGCACCCAAGGGGTCATCTAGGCCAAGGACCCCACGCACCGCACTTCACGCAAGGGCGGAGATCTAACAGTCATTTAGAATTCCCCTCCAGTTTGAGGACCTGGGAGGAAGGAGGACAACCTAAGGCTCTTTCAAATGGCAGCCCAGCTCCGAGTCTCCCAGGCCTTTGGAGTGCAGGCCATATGGTCTTCACGGCAAACCACGTAAGACTGAGCCTCTGGTTCAGACCTTGCCGCATTCCAGACCGTCTCTGCCCGGCTCTGTCGGATTCATGCCTGTCCACAGGCCAACTTGTTCTTTTCCCCGTTTTCCAGATGGGGCGCTAATTCCTTCACCCCTGTCTGCATTCCACACATTCCTCTGCTCTGCTGTACATTCCTTCCAGGGGTGTGGTATTCTCAAGGGTCTTTAACCCTTCTTTGGGCTTGGGTTGCTTTGGGGGGCTTTGGGTGGCTTTGGATTAGCCTGCTTCCTTTGGAAACGTTCGAAGACAGCTTCATTTTGGGGGGCAAGATGATTCCTCAGGCTTTCCTTCTCCCTGGGCAATGGGTGCCTAAAGACTTTTCCCCATTGTAAACACACGTGCTCGTGTTTCCGATGGGAATAGGACTAGGGATCTAGGAGGACGCCCGGTAAATAAAATAGCCAAAAACCCTGCGCATTTCCTGAGAGAGGACCCCAAATCGCATTTTCCATGCCGGATAAAACCACAGTCCAGGATTCCTGCTGAGTTTCCAGAAGTCGCAAAAACATTCCCGATTTTCTTGACCGTCCTCCGAAAGATAAACCCTTTCGAGAGAATTATCAATTGATGAGGAGGTAGAGGACATTGATGATAAGAGCGAGAGAGTGAGAAAGCTATACTGATGTGGAGGAGATGCAGGAGGTGAGCAGCAAGGCTCGCCTTGTGGAGGAGGGATTTCTTGTGAGGAAGGTACGGATGGAGAAAGGTGTTAAGGCGGATGGAAGACAGAAGCTGGGAAGGAAGGCAGAGAGGCAAACCAAGGGGTTGAAACATGCCTCTCTCCACACACCACGTCTGACTTTTCAGGAGGCTACATCGACATCGAGACTCCGGACACCCAGTGATGTCTGCCTTTTGAGAAAAGCATTGCAACGTGGCCGAGGTTCCTAGTGGCCTGCAGCAGTTGGTGCACCCTGACAGGGCACCCCAGGTCAAGGACCACCAGGATTCCCAAGGACCTATGGGGGAGAGCTCAGGGATGTGTCAGCAGGGATGCAGATCCCTGGTGCCGTCGGGGCCCTGCTGGGCTGCTTCAACCATGGAGAAGGTCCCCGATTCAAGGGCTGTCTCTGCTCAAAGGGGGTGCCAAGACATCTGTACAAGCGGAAGCCCAGCGGAATGGGGAAGGTGGGGGCACCAAGGATGCTTACCAAAGGGGACGTGAAGTCCATCTCCTGGGGCCCAATTCCCCCCACTTCCCTAGGCCACGCTGGCCAAGAAATGGATGGAAGACCCTAGTGTGAAGGCACATCGGAGTCTTGGGACAAACCCGCCTTCCGCCTACCAGTGCTGTGGAGTGTACTGATGGGTTTATGCATGATGTCTCTGGCAGTGTGACCTTTCAGAGAATCACATCAGCCTCTCTCGCCTACGTCCAGGGCATATCAGCTCAAAGCCTTGGCATTTGATTGGAAGAAACACAAAGACAAATAGAACCATGCAAACCACCACCAAACACTGACTGCGCTTCTGGGGGGTAGAGAAGGAAAGCTTCTCGGCGGTGCCCAGAGCACCGCACCCGTTCGGAAGGCAGCCCTGCCGGGACTCCTCGCAAAATGGCTCACCAGCTCGACACACCCTGATTATGCTGCCTCGTGCTGTGGCTGGGCCACAGTGAGTCCCACGGGGACCTGCCTGCACAAAAAGGACCCCGGGACAATCTGTGTTCCGGCCCTAGTGTTGGTGGACAAGAATGGGAGAAAGGGCCGTGGGTTCACCCCAACCCCAAAGGAAACGTCTGTGAGGGCCAGCGGACGTGTGGATCCCAGCACATCGTTGCATCCACGAAATCCATAGCTTCCTGAGTTATGCCACGCTCTAGGCCACCAGGAGCCTCTCCTCCCGAAATGCCCACTAGCAACACGTTGCCTGCTCTCAGCCACATGGCCTCAGTGTGGGCTCTCCTAGTCAAGACCTGTCAAAGCACACAGAAGCAGAGGAATGCCCCCTGGATTGGTCTCCCTTCTGTCCGGCCGGCCCCCAGGAATACGTCCTTGGTGATTCGCATGCAACTGACGGCCCCAGGGCGGGTCCCCTTGCGAAGCTCTTACCACACAGCCCCCAAAGCAAAGGCCGTCGAAGACCACTTCCTGTGTTCCTGGATGCTGTGTCTCCCAGGCATTTGCTTCCGCATACTCGCAAAGCCAACTTCTCTTCAGGTTAGTTTCCAAGGTCCCGGATATTTAGGATACATCGTGACAAAGAGACATCCAGCAGATCCACTCTAAAAACCACCTCAACTGAACAAGCATGCATCAGGACGCACCTCAGCACATGCAGTGATGACAACTTCAACACCAACCACAAGTTCAAGTCTGCATATTACACTGTCGACGCCAGAGAGTACAATGTCAAGGTCCCATTCATAAGGACATAAGTGGCCAAAGAGGAGAAGAAATTGATACCATAAAGTTGAGTTGGGAGGGAACCAACGAGTAATAGAAAGTGAGACCCGCAGGGTCCCAGCAGAGAAATGAAGAGAGAGACTGAGAGAGAGAGAGATAGATAGAGAGAGAGAGAGAGAGGGAGAGAGAGAGAGAGAGAGAGAGAGAGAGACGGAGAGAGAGAAATGGAGTATGGATTATGTGTGGGGAAACTCCAAGGGAGCTTGAAACCCTTGAAAGAGAGATAGAAGCTGCACATGCTTCCCTCCGTCCTGGCATCAAGATTCCTTGACATCCCTGGGTTATACAAAGGCCAGGCATGCACAGAGTTCGGTCATGCAGAAAGGCCTGACCTTGGGAGAAGAGCTCCTAGGCACGGGCTGTCGCCTCAAGATGACCTGGTGTCAAATTGATCCCAACATCCCCAAGAATCCAAAGGAAACCATCCCCAAGAACAAAAGACATAGAACGTGTGGAATAAACCCTAGTGGGTGTATATCCATACCGGCTGTTGGGAAGCCAGGCCAAGAGACCACAATTCCAAGGCTACTCCGACTCTAAATCGCCAAATGTGTCCACTGCAATCATGAACCTACATTCGGTTGGATGGAAAGATTGGCCAGCAACAAAGGAGAGGATGGGACCTGCTAAGTAATGTTAGCACCGTTCGCCCGGTGATGCGTGATCTGCGTGGGCACCTCTCTTGGAAGAGACAACATCCACTTCCACCCCAGAGCGCAAATCCCATGGGTATGGAGGAAGGGTGTCATTCTGAGGCGAGTCTGTTTCGCTGAGGCCCACGGAGCGCTGGCAAAAGGCCAGCCCAATCTCTGAACATGCCCTAAAGAACGGCATGGCTCTATTGATGCAGGATGCACAGGCATGAAGGGCTCCCGGCCTCTGGGAGTTGCAACGCTCAGCCCAGAGGCAGAGGTCAACCTACCGCTGGATGTGCAGGACGTGCTGGAGGAATCCATGCTTGGAAGTCCGAGAAGCGAGAAGAAGCGAGCAGCTGGCCGGGAGAATGCTGGCCCACTGTGCTCTCCCTGGAGACAGGGGTCTGGTAGAGGCTGAGGTGGCCACGCCCTGATGTATGGAAATCAGCGGAGCTGCTGGAGATTCCCCACGCCCCAAAACTCAAGGGCACACCTCAAGTACGTGGAGTGCCTGCCCATAGGTTTGTCCATCACCTGGACGGCTGGGCCGTCCCTGGCACCCAAGGGGTCATCTAGGCCAAGGACCCCACGCACCGCACTTCACGCAGGGGCGGAGATCTAACAGTCATTTAGAATTCCCCTCCAGTTTGAGGACCTGGGAGGAAGGAGGACAACCTAAGGCTCTTTCAAATGGCAGCCCAGCTCCGAGTCTCCCAGGCCTTTGGAGTGCAGGCCATATGGTCTTCACGGCAAACCACGTAAGACTGAGCCTCTGGTTCAGACCTTGCCGCATTCCAGACCGTCTCTGCCCGGCTCTGTCGGATTCATGCCTGTCCACAGGCCAACTTGTTCTTTTCCCCGTTTTCCAGATGGGGCGCTAATTCCTTCACCCCTGTCTGCATTCCACACATTCCTCTGCTCTGCTGTACATTCCTTCCAGGGGTGTGGTATTCTCAAGGGTCTTTAACCCTTCTTGGGCTTGGATTGCTTTGGGGGGCTTTGGGTGGCTTTGGATTAGCCTGCTTTCTTTGGAACCGTTCGAAGACAGCTTCATTTTGGGGGGCAAGATGATTCCTCAGGCTTTCCTTCTCCCTGGGCAATGGGTGCCTAAAGACTTTTCCCCATTGTAAACACACGTGCTCGTGTTTCCCATGGGAATAGGACTAGGGATCTAGGAGGACGCTCGGTAAATAAAATAGCCAAAAACCCTGCGCATTTCCTGAGAGAGGACCCCAAATCGCATTTTCCATGCCGGATAAAACCACAGTCCTGGATTCCTGCTGAGTTTCCAGAAGTCGCAAAAACGTTCCCGATTTTCTTGACCGTCCTCCAAAAGATAAACTCTTTCGAGAGAATTATCAATTGATGAGGAGGTAGAGGACATTGATGATAAGAGCGAGAGAGTGAGAAAGCTATACTGATGTGGAGGAGATGCAGGAGGTGAGCAGCAAGGCTCGCCTTGTGGAGGAGGGATTTCTTGTGAGGAAGGTACGGATGGAGAAAGGTGTTAAGGCGGATGGAAGACAGAAGGTGGGAAGGAAGGCAGAGAGGCAAACCAAGGGGTTGAAACATGCCTCTCTCCACACACCACGTCTGACTTTTCAGGAGGCTACATCGACATCGAGACTCCGGACACCCAGTGATGTCTGCCTTTTGAGAAAAGCATTGCAACGTGGCCGAGGTTCCTAGTGGCCTGCAGCAGTTGGTGCACCCTGACAGGGCACCCCAGGTCAAGGACCACCAGGATTCCCAAGGACCTATGGGGGAGAGCTCAGGGATGTGTCAGCAGGGATGCAGATCCCTGGTGCCGTCGGGGCCCTGCTGGGCTGCTTCAACCATGGAGAAGGTCCCCGATTCAAGGGCTGTCTCTGCTCAAAGGGGGTGCCAAGATATCTGTACAATTGGAAGCCCAGCGGAATGGGGAAGGTGGGGGCTCCAAGGATGCTTACCATAGGGGACGTGAAGTCCATCTCCTGGGGCCCAATTCCCCCCACTTCCCTAGGCCACGCTGGCCAAGAAATGGATGGAAGACCCTAGTGTGAAGGCACATCGGAGTCTTGGGACAAACCCGCCTTCTGCCTACCAGTGCTGTGGAGTGTACTGATGGGTTTATGCATGATGTCTCTGGCAGTGTGACCTTTCAGAGAATCACATCAGCCTCTCTCGCCTACGTCCAGGCCATATCAGCTCAAAGCCTTGGCATTTGATTGGAAGAAACACAAAGACAAATAGAACCATGCAAACCACCACCAAACACTGACTGCGCTTCTGGGGGCTAGAGAAGGAAAGCTTCTCGGCGGTGCCCACAGCACCGCACCCGTTCGGAAGGCAGCCCTGCCGGGACTCCTCGCAAAATGGCTTACCAGCTCGACACACCCTGATTATGCTGCCTCGTGCTGTGGCTGGGCCACAGTGAGTCCCACGGGGACCTGCCTGCACAAAAAGGACCCCGGGACAATCTGTGTTCCGGCCCTAGTGTTGGTGGACAAGAATGGGAGAAAGGGCCGTGGGTTCACCCCAACCCCAAAGGAAACGTCTGTGAGGGCCAGCGGACGTGTGGATCCCAGCACATCGTTGCATCCACGAAATCCATAGCTTCCTGAGTTATGCCACGCTCTAGGCCACCAGGAGCCTCTCCTCCCGAAATGCCCACTAGCAACACGTTGCCTGCTCTCAGCCACATGGCCTCAGTGTGGGCTCTACTAGTCAAGACCTGTCAAAGCACACAGAAGCAGAGGAATGCCCCCTGGATTGGTCTCCCTTCTGTCCGGCCGGCCCCCAGGAATACGTCCTTGGTGATTCGCATGCAACTGACGGCCCCAGGGCGGGTCCCCTTGCGAAGCTCTTACCACACAGCCCCCAAAGCAAAGGCCGTCGAAGACCACTTCCAGTGTTCCTGGATGCTGTGTCTCCCAGGCATTTGCTTCCGCATACTCGCAAAGCCAACTTCTCTTCAGGTTAGTTTCCAAGGTCCCGGATATTTAGGATACATCGTGACAAAGAGACATCCAGCAGATCCACTCTAAAAAACACCTCAACTGAACAAGCATGCATCAGGACGCACCTCAGCACATGCAGTGATGACAACTTCAACACCAACCACAAGTTCAAGTCTGCATATTACACTGTCGACGCCAGAGAGTACAATGTCAAGGCCCCATTCATAAGGACATACGTGGCCAAAGAGGAGAAGAAATTGATACCATAAGGTTGAGTTGGGAGGGAACCAACGAGTAATAGAAAGTGAGACCCGCAGGGTCCAGCAGAGAAATGAAGAGAGAGACTGAGAGAGAGAGAGAGAGATAGAGAGAGAGAGAGAGAGAGAGAGAGAGAGAGAGAGAGAGAGAGAGAGAGAGAGAGAGAGAGAGAGAGAGAGAGACGGAGAGAGAGAAATGGAGTATGGATTATGTGTGGGGAAACTCCAAGGGAGCTTGAAACCCTTGAAAGAGAGATAGAAGCTGCACATGCTTCCCTCCGTCCTGGCATCAAGATTCCTTGACATCCCTGGGTTATACAAAGGCCAGGCATGCACAGAGTTCGGTCATGCAGAAAGGCCTGACCTTGGGAGAAGAGCTCCTAGGCACGGGCTGTCGCCTCAAGATGACCTGGTGTCAAATTGATCCCAACATCCCCAAGAATCCAAAGGAAACCATCCCCAAGAACAAAAGACATAGAACGTGTGGAATAAACCCTAGTGGGTGTATATCCATACCGGCTGTTGGGAAGCCAGGCCAAGAGACCACAATTCCAAGGCTACTCCGACTCTAAATCGCCAAATGTGTCCACTGCAATCATGAACCTACATTCGGTTGGATGGAAAGATTGGCCAGCAACAAAGGAGAGGATGGGACCTGCTAAGTAATGTTAGCACCTTTCGCCCGGTGATGCGTGATCTGCGTGGGCACCTCTCTTGGAAGAGACAACATCCACTTCCACCCCGGAGCACAAATCCCATGGGTATGGAGGAAGGGTGTCATTCTGAGGCGAGTCTGTTTCGCTGAGGCCCACGGAGCGCTGGCAAAAGGCCAGCCCAACCTCTGAACATGCCCTAAAGAACGGCATGGCTCTATTGATGCAGGATGCACAGGCATGAAGGGCTCCCGGCCTCTGGGAGTTGCAACGCTCAGCCCAGAGGCAGAGGTCAACCTACCGCTGGATGTGCAGGCCGTGCTGGAGGAATCCATGCTTGGAAGTCCGAGAAGCGAGAAGAAGCGAGCAGCTGGCCGGGAGAATGCTGGCCCACTGTGCTCTCCCTGGAGACAGGGGTCTGGTAGAGGCTGAGTTGGCCACGCCCTGATGTATGGAAATCAGCGGAGCTGCTGGAGATTCCCCACGCCCCAAAACTCAAGGGCACACCTCAAGTACGTGGAGTGCCTGCCCATAGGTTTGTCCATCACCTGGACGTCTGGGCCGTACCTGGCACCCAAGGGGTATATCTAGGCCAAGGACCCCACGCACCGCACTTCACGCAAGGGCGGAGATCTAACAGTCATTTAGAATTCCCCTCCAGTTTGAGGACCTGGGAGGAAGGAGGACAACCTAAGGCTCTTTCAAATGGCAGCCCAGCTCCGAGTCTCCCAGGCCTTTGGAGTGCAGGCCATATGGTCTTCACGGCAAACCACGTAAGACTGAGCCTCTGGTTCAGACCTTGCCGCATTCCAGACCGTCTCTGCCCGGCTCTGTCGGATTCATGCATGTCCACAGGCCAACTTGTTCTTTTCCCCGTTTTCCAGATGGGGCGCTAATTCCTTCACCCCTGTCTGCATTCCACACATTCCTCTGCTCTGCTGTACATTCCTTCCAGGGGTGTGGTATTCTCAAGGGTCTTTAACCCTTCTTTGGGCTTGGGTTGCTTTGGGGGGCTTTGGGTGGCTTTGGATTAGCCTGCTTTCTTTGGAACCGTTCGAAGACAGCTTCATTTTGGGGGGCAAGATGATTCCTCAGGCTTTCCTTCTCCCTGGGCAATGGGTGCCTAAAGACTTTTCCCCATTGTAAACACACGTGCTCGTGTTTCCCATGGGAATAGGACTATGGATCTAGGAGGACGCCCGGTAAATAAAATAGCCAAAAACCCTGCGCATTTCCTGAGAGTGGACACCAAATCGAATATTCCATGCCGGATAAAACCACAGTCCAGGATTCCTGCTGAGTGTCCAGAAGTCGCAAAAACATTCCCAATTTTCTTGACCGTCCTCCAAAAGATAAACCCTTTCGAGAGAATTATCAATTGATGAGGAGGTAGAGGACATTGATGATAAGAGTGAGAGAGTGAGAAAGCTATACTGATGTGGAGGAGATGCAGGAGGTGAGCAGCAAGGCTCGCCTTGTGGAGGAGGGATTTCTTGTGAGGAAGGTACGGATGGAGAAAGGTGTTAAGGCGGATGGAAGACAGAAGGTGGGAAGGAAGGCAGAGAGGCAAACCAAGGGGTTGAAACATGCCTCTCTCCACACACCATGTCTGACTTTTCAGGAGGCTACATCGACATCGAGACTCCGGACACCCAGTGATGTCTGCCTTTTGAGAAAAGCATTGCAACGTGGCCGAGGTTCCTAGTGGCCTGCAGCAGTTGGTGCACCCTGACAGGGCACCCCAGGTCAAGGACCACCAGGATTCCCAAGGACCTATGGGGGAGAGCTCAGGGATGTGTCAGCAGGGATGCAGATCCCTGGTGCCGTCGGGGCCCTGCTGGGCTGCTTCAACCATGGAGAAGGTCCCCGATTCAAGGGCTGTCTCTGCTCAAAGGGGGTGCCAAGACATCTGTACAAGCGGAAGCCCAGCGGAATGGGGAAGGTGGGGGCACCAAGGATGCTTACCATAGGGGACGTGAAGTCCATCTCCTGGGGCCCAATTCCCCCCACTTCCCTAGGCCACGCTGGCCAAGAAATGGATGGAAGACCCTAGTGTGAAGGCACATCGGAGTCTTGGGACAAACACGCCTTCCGCCTACCAGTGCTGTCCAGTGTACTGATGGGTTTATGCATGATGTCTCTGGCAGTGTGGCCTTTCAGAGAATCACATTAGCCTCTCTCGCCTACGTCCAGGGCATATCAGCTCAAAGCCTTGGCATATGAGTGGCAGGAACACAAAGACAAATAGAACCATGCAAACCACCACCAAACACTGACTGCGCTTCTGGGGGCTAGAGAAGGAAAGCTTCTCGGCGGTGTCCACAGCACCGCACCCGTTCGGAAGGCAGCCCTGCCGGGACTCCTCGCAAAATGGCTCACCAGCTCGACACACCCTGATTATGCTGCCTCGTGCTGTGGCTGGGCCACAGTGAGTCCCACGGGGACCTGCCTGCACAAAAAGGACCCCGGGACAATCTGTGTTCCGGCCCTAGTGTTGGTGGACAAGAATGGGAGAAAGGGCCGCGGGTTCACCCCAACCCCAAGGGAAACGTCTGTGAGGGCCAGCGGACGTGTGAATCCCAGCACATCGTTGCATCCACGAAATCCATAGCTTCCTGAGTTATGCCACGCTCTAGGCCACCAGGAGCCTCTCCTCCCGAAATGCCCTCTAGCAACACGTTGCCTGCTCTCAGCCACATGGCCTCAGTGTGGGCTCTCCTAGTCAAGACCTGTCAAAGCACACAGAAGCAGAGGAATGCCCCCTGGATTGGTCTCCCTTCTGTCCGGCCGGCCCCCAGGAATACGTCCTTGGTGATTCGCATGCAACTGACGGCCCCAGGGCGGGTCCCCTTGCGAAGCTCTTACCACACAGCCCCCAAAGCAAAGGCCGTCGAAGACCACTTCCTGTGTTCCTGGATGCTGTGTCTCCCAGGCATTTGCTTCCGCATACTCGCAAAGCCAACTTCTCTTCAGGTTAGTTTCCAAGGTCCCGGATATTTAGGATACATCGTGACAAAGAGACATCCAGCAGATCCACTCTAAAAACCACCTCAACTGAACAAGCATGCATCAGGACGCACCTCAGCACATGCAGTGATGACAACTTCAACACCAACCACAAGTTCAAGTCTGCATATTACACTGTCGACGCCAGAGAGTACAATGTCAAGGTCCCATTCATAAGGACATAAGTGGCCAAAGAGGAGAAGAAATTGATACCATAAGGTTGAGTTGGGAGGGAACCAACGAGTAATAGAAAGTGAGACCCGCAGGGTCCAGCAGAGAAATGAAGAGAGAGACTGAGAGAGAGAGAGAGATAGAGATAGAGAGAGAGAGAGAGAGAGAGAGAGAGAGAGAGAGAGAGAGAGAGAGAGAGACGGAGAGAGAGAAATGGAGTATGGATTATGTGTGGGGAAACTCCAAGGGAGCTTGAAACCCTTGAAAGAGAGATAGAAGCTGCACATGCTTCCCTCCGTCCTGGCATCAAGATTCCTTGACATCCCTGGGTTATACAAAGGCCAGGCATGCACAGAGTTCGGTCATGCAGAAAGGCCTGACCTTGGGAGAAGAGCTCCTAGGCACGGGCTGTCGCCTCAAGATGACCTGGTGTCAAATTGATCCCAACATCACAAGAATCCAAAGGAAACCATCCCCAAGAACAAAAGAGATAGAACGTGTGGAATAAACCCTACTGGGTGTATATCCATACCGGCTGTTGGGAAGCCAGGCCAAGAGACCACAATTCCAAGGCTACTCCGACTCTAAATCGCCAAATGTGTCCACTGCAATCATGAACCTACATTCGGTTGGATGGAAAGATTGGCCAGCAACAAAGGAGAGGATGGGACCTGCTAAGTAATGTTAGCACCTTTCGCCCGGTGATGCGTGATCTGCGTGGGCACCTCTCTTGGAAGAGACAACATCCACTTCCACCCCAGAGCGCAAATCCCATGGGTATGGAGGAAGGGTGTCATTCTGAGGCGAGTCTGTTTCGCTGAGGCCCACGGAGCGCTGGCAAAAGGCCAGCCCAACCTCTGAACATGCCCTAAAGAACGGCATGGCTCTATTGATGCAGGATGCACAGGCATGAAGGGCTCCCGGCCTCTGGGAGTTGCAACGCTCAGCCCAGAGGCAGAGGTCAACCTACCGCTGGATGTGCAGGACGTGCTGGAGGAATCCATGCTTGGAAGTCCGAGAAGCGAGAAGAAGCGAGCAGCTGGCCGGGAGAATGCTGGCCCACTGTGCTCTCCCTGGAGACAGGGGTCTGGTAGAGGCTGAGGTGGCCACGCCCTGATGTATGGAAATCAGCGGAGCTGCTGGAGATTCCCCACGCCCCAAAACTCAAGGGCACACCTCAAGTACGTGGAGTGCCTGCCCATAGGTTTGTCCATCACCTGGACGGCTGGGCCGTCCCTGGCACCCAAGGGGTCATCTAGGCCAAGGACCCCACGCACCGCACTTCACGCAGGGGCGGAGATCTAACAGTCATTTAGAATTCCCCTCCAGTTTGAGGACCTGGGAGGAAGGAGGACAACCTAAGGCTCTTTCAAATGGCAGCCCAGCTCCGAGTCTCCCAGGCCTTTGGAGTGCAGGCCATATGGTCTTCACGGCAAACCACGTAAGACTGAGCCTCTGGTTCAGACCTTGCCGCATTCCAGACCGTCTCTGCCCGGCTCTGTCAGATTCATGCATGTCCACAGGCCAACTTGTTCTTTTCCCCGTTTTCCAGATGGGGCGCTAATTCCTTCACCCCTGTCTGCATTCCACACATTCCTCTGCTCTGCTGTACATTCCTTCCAGGGGTGTGGTATTCTCAAGGGTCTTTAACCCTTCTTTGGGCTTGGGTTGCTTTGGGGGGCTTTGGGTGGCTTTGGATTAGCCTGCTTTCTTTGGAACCGTTCGAAGACAGCTTCATTTTGGGGGGCAAGATGATTCCTCAGGCTTTCCTTCTCCCTGGGCAATGGGTGCCTAAAGACTTTTCCCCATTGTAAACACACGTGCTCGTGTTTCCCATGGGAATAGGACTATGGATCTAGGAGGACGCCCGGTAAATAAAATAGCCAAAAACCCTGCGCATTTCCTGAGAGTGGACACCAAATCGAATATTCCATGCCGGATAAAACCACAGTCCAGGATTCCTGCTGAGTGTCCAGAAGTCGCAAAAACATTCCCAATTTTCTTGACCGTCCTCCAAAAGATAAACCCTTTCGAGAGAATTATCAATTGATGAGGAGGTAGAGGACATTGATGATAAGAGCGAGAGAGTGAGAAAGCTATACTGATGTGGAGGAGATGCAGGAGGTGAGCAGCAAGGCTCGCCTTGTGGAGGAGGGATTTCTTGTGAGGAAGGTACGGATGGAGAAAGGTGTTAAGGCGGATGGAAGACAGAAGGTGGGAAGGAAGGCAGAGAGGCAAACCAAGGGGTTGAAACATGCCTCTCTCCACACACCATGTCTGACTTTTCAGGAGGCTACATCGACATCGAGACTCCGGACACCCAGTGATGTCTGCCTTTTGAGAAAAGCATTGCAACGTGGCCGAGGTTCCTAGTGGCCTGCAGCAGTTGGTGCACCCTGACAGGGCACCCCAGGTCAAGGACCACCAGGATTCCCAAGGGCCTGTGGGGGAGAGCTCAGGGATGTGTCAGCAGGGATGCAGATCCCTGGTGCCGTCGGGGCCCTGCTGGGCTGCTTCAACCATGGAGAAGGTCCCCGATTCAAGGGCTGTCTCTGCTCAAAGGGGGTGCCAAGACATCTGTACAAGCGGAAGCCCAGCGGAATGGGGAAAGTGGGGGCACCAAGGATGCTTACCAAAGGGGACGTGAAGTCCATCTCCTGGGGCCCAATTCCCCCCACTTCCCTAGGCCACGCTGGCCAAGAAATGGATGGAAGTCCCTAGTGTGAAGGCACATCGGAGTCTTGGGACAAACCCGCCTTCCGCCTACCAGTGCTGTGGAGTGTACTGATGGGTTTATGCATGATGTCTCTGGCAGTGTGGCCTTTCAGAGAATCACATTAGCCTCTCTCGCCTACGTCCAGGGCATATCAGCTCAAAGCCTTGGCATATGAGTGGCAGGAACACAAAGACAAATAGAACCATGCAAACCACCACCAAACACTGACTGCGCTTCTGGGGGGTAGAGAAGGAAAGCTTCTCGGCGGTGCCCACAGCACCGCACCCGTTCGGAAGGCAGCCCTGCCGGGACTCCTCGCAAAATGGCTCACCAGCTCGACACACCCTGATTATGCTGCCTCGTGCTGTGGCTGGGCCACAGTGAGTCCCACGGGGACCTGCCTGCACAAAAAGGACCCCGGGACAATCTGTGTTCCGGCCCTAGTGTTGGTGGACAAGAATGGGAGAAAGGGCCACGGGTTCACCCCAACCCCAAGGGAAACGTCTGTGAGGGCCAGCGGACGTGTGGATCCCAGCACATCGTTGCATCCACGAAATCCATAGCTTCCTGAGTTATGCCACGCTCTAGGCCACCAGGAGCCTCTCCTCCCGAAATGCCCACTAGCAACACGTTGCCTGCTCTCAGCCACATGGCCTCAGTGTGGGCTCTCCTAGTCAAGACCTGTCAAAGCACACAGAAGCAGAGGAATGCCCCCTGGATTGGTCTCCCTTCGGTCCGGCCGGCCCCCAGGAATACGTCCTTGGTGATTCGCATGCAACTGACGGCCCCAGGGCGGGTCCCCTTGCGAAGCTCTTACCACACAGCCCCCAAAGCAAAGGCCGTCGAAGACCACTTCCTGTGTTCCTGGATGCTGTGTCTCCCAGGCATTTGCTTCCGCATACTCGCAAAGCCAACTTCTCTTCAGGTTAGTTTCCAAGGTCCCGGATATTTAGGATACATCGTGACAAAGAGACATCCAGCAGATCCACTCTAAAAACCACCTCAACTGGGCAAGCGTGCATCAGGACGCACCTCCGCACATGCAGTGGTGACAACTTCAACACCAACCACAAGTTCAAGTCTGCATATTACACTGTCGACGCCAGAGAGTACAATGTCAAGGTCCCATTCATAAGGACATACGTGGCCAAAGAGGAGAAGAAATTGATACCATAAGGTTGAGTTGGGAGGGAACCAACGAGTAATAGAAAGTGAGACCCGCAGGGTCCCAGCAGAGAGATGAAGAGAGAGACTGAGAGAGAGAGAGAGAGAGAGAGAGAGAGAGAGACGGAGAGAGAGAAATGGAGTATGGATTATGTGTGGGGAAACTCCAAGGGAGCTTGAAACCCTTGAAAGAGAGATAGAAGCTGCACATGCTTCCCTCCGTCCTAGCATCAAGATTCCTTGACATCCCTGGGTTATACAAAGGCCAGGCATGCACAGAGTTCGGTCATGCAGAAAGGCCTGACCTTGGGAGAAGAGCTCCTAGGCACGGGCTGTCGCCTCAAGATGACCTGGTGTCAAATTGACCCCAACATCCCCAAGAATCCAAAGGAAACCATCCCCAAGAACAAAAGAGATAGAACGTGTGGAATAAACCCTACTGGGTGTATATCCATACCGGCTGTTGGGAAGCCAGGCCAAGAGACCACAATTCCAAGGCTACTCCGACTCTAAATCGCCAAATGTGTCCACTGCAATCATGAACCTACATTCGGTTGGATGGAAAGATTGGCCAGCAACAAAGGAGAGGATGGGACCTGCTAAGTAATGTTAGCACCTTTCGCCCGGTGATGCGTGATCTGCGTGGGCACCTCTCTTGGAAGAGACAACATCCACTTCCACCCCAGAGCGCAAATCCCATGGGTATGGAGGAAGGGTGTCATTCTGAGGCGAGTCTGTTTCGCTGAGGCCCACGGAGCGCTGGCAAAAGGCCAGCCCAACCTCTGAACATGCCCTAAAGAACGGCATGGCTCTATTGATGCAGGATGCACAGGCATGAAGGGCTCCCGGCCTCTGGGAGTTGCAACGCTCAGCCCAGAGGCAGAGGTCAACCTACCGCTGGATGTGCAGGACGTGCTGGAGGAATCCATGCTTGGAAGTCCGAGAAGCGAGAAGAAGCGAGCAGCTGGCCGGGAGAATGCTGGCCCACTGTGCTCTCCCTGGAGACAGGGGTCTGGTAGAGGCTGAAGTGGCCACGCCCTGATGTATGGAAATCAGCGGAGCTGCTGGAGATTCCCCACGCCCCAAAACTCAAGGGCACACCTCAAGTACGTGGAGTGCCTGCCCATAGGTTTGTCCATCACCTGGACGGCTGGGCCGTCCCTGGCACCCAAGGGGTCATCTAGGCCAAGGACCCCACGCACCGCACTTCACGCAAGGGCGGAGATCTAACAGTCATTTAGAATTCCCCTCCAGATTGAGGACCTGGGAGGAAGGAGGACAACCTAAGGCTCTTTCAAATGGCAGCCCAGCTCCGAGTCTCCCAGGCCTTTGGAGTGCAGGCCATATGGTCTTCACGGCAAACCACGTAAGACTGAGCCTCTGGTTCAGACCTTGCCGCATTCCAGACCGTCTCTGCCCGGCTCTGTCAGATTCATGCATGTCCACAGGCCAACTTGTTCTTTTCCCCGTTTTCCAGATGGGGCGCTAATTCCTTCACCCCTGTCTGCATTCCACACATTCCTCTGCTCTGCTGTACATTCCTTCCAGGGGTGTGGTATTCTCAAGGGTCTTTAACCCTTCTTTGGGCTTGGGTTGCTTTGGGGGGCTTTGGGTGGCTTTGGATTAGCCTGCTTTCTTTGGAACCGTTCGAAGACAGCTTCATTTTGGGGGGCAAGATGATTCCTCAGGCTTTCCTTCTCCCTGGGCAATGGGTGCCTAAAGACTTTTCCCCATTGTAAACACACGTGCTCGTGTTTCCCATGGGAATAGGACTATGGATCTAGGAGGACGCCCGGTAAATAAAATAGCCAAAAACCCTGCGCATTTCCTGAGAGTGGACACCAAATCGAATATTCCATGCCGGATAAAACCACAGTCCAGGATTCCTGCTGAGTGTCCAGAAGTCGCAAAAACATTCCCAATTTTCTTGACCGTCCTCCAAAAGATAAACCCTTTCGAGAGAATTATCAATTGATGAGGAGGTAGAGGACATTGATGATAAGAGCGAGAGAGTGAGAAAGCTATACTGATGTGGAGGAGATGCAGGAGGTGAGCAGCAAGGCTCGCCTTGTGGAGGAGGGATTTCTTGTGAGGAAGGTACGGATGGAGAAAGGTGTTAAGGCGGATGGAAGACAGAAGGTGGGAAGGAAGGCAGAGAGGCAAACCAAGGGGTTGAAACATGCCTCTCTCCACACACCACGTCTGACTTTTCAGGAGGCTACATCGACATCGAGACTCCGGACACCCAGTGATGTCTGCCTTTTGAGAAAAGCATTGCAACGTGGCCGAGGTTCCTAGTGGCCTGCAGCAGTTGGTGCACCCTGACAGGGCACCCCAGGTCAAGGACCACCAGGATTCCCAAGGACCTATGGGGGAGAGCTCAGGGATGTGTCAGCAGGGATGCAGATCCCTGGTGCCGTCGGGGCCCTGCTGGGCTGCTTCAACCATGGAGAAGGTCCCCGATTCAAGGGCTGTCTCTGCTCAAAGGGGGTGCCAAGACATCTGTACAAGCGGAAGCCCAGCGGAATGGGGAAGGTGGGGGCACCAAGGATGCTTACCATAGGGGACGTGAAGTCCATCTCCTGGGGCCCAATTCCCCCCACTTCCCTAGGCCACGCTGGCCAAGAAATGGATGGAAGACCCTAGTGTGAAGGCACATCGGAGTCTTGGGACAAACCCGCCTTCCGCCTACCAGTGCTGTCGAGTGTACTGATGGGTTTATGCATGATGTCTCTGGCAGTGTGGCCTTTCAGAGAATCACATTAGCCTCTCTCGCCTACGTCCAGGGCATATCAGCTCAAAGCCTTGGCATATGAGTGGCAGGAACACAAAGACAAATAGAACCATGCAAACCACCACCAAACACTGACTGCGCTTCTGGGGGGTAGAGAAGGAAAGCTTCTCGGCGGTGTCCACACCACCGCACCCGTTCGGAAGGCAGCCCTGCCGGGACTCCTCGCAAAATGGCTCACCAGCTCGACACACCCTGATTATGCTGCCTCGTGCTGTGGCTGGGCCACAGTGAGTCCCACGGGGACCTGCCTGCACAAAAAGGACCCCGGGACAATCTGTGTTCCGGCCCTAGTGTTGGTGGACAAGAATGGGAGAAAGGGCCGCGGGTTCACCCCAACCCCAAGGGAAACGTCTGTGAGGGCCAGCGGACGTGTGGATCCCAGCACATCGTTGCATCCACGAAATCCATAGCTTCCTGAGTTATGCCACGCTCTAGGCCACCAGGAGCCTCTCCTCCCGAAATGCCAACTAGCAACACGTTGCCTGCTCTCAGCCACATGGCCTCAGTGTGGGCTCTCCTAGTCAAGACCTGTCAAAGCACACAGAAGCAGAGGAATGCCCCCTGGATTGGTCTCCCTTCTGTCCGGCCGGCCCCCAGGAATACGTCCTTGGTGATTCGCATGCAACTGACGGCCCCAGGGCGGGTCCCCTTGCGAAGCTCTTACCACACAGCCCCCAAAGCAAAGGCCGTCGAAGACCACTTCCTGTGTTCCTGGATGCTGTGTCTCCCAGGCATTTGCTTCCGAATACTCGCAAAGCCAACTTCTCTTCAGGTTAGTTTCCAAGGTCCCGGATATTTAGGATACATCGTGACAAAGAGACATCCAGCAGATCCACTCTAAAAACCACCTCAACTGAACAAGCATGCATCAGGACGCACCTCCTCACATGCAGTGGTGACAACTTCAACACCAACCACAAGTTCAAGTCTGCATATTACACTGTCGACGCCAGAGAGTACAATGTCAAGGTCCCATTCATAAGGACATACGTGGCCAAAGAGGAGAAGAAATTGATACCATAAGGTTGAGTTGGGAGGGAACCAACGAGTAATAGAAAGTGAGACCCGCAGGGTCCCAGCAGAGAGATGAAGAGAAAGACTGAGAGAGAGAGAGAGAGAGAGAGAGAGAGAGAGAGAGAGAGAGAGAGAGAGACGGAGAGAGAGAAATGGAGTATGGATTATGTGTGGGGAAACTCCAACGGAGCTTGAAACCCTTGAAAGAGAGATAGAAGCTGCACATGCTTCCCTCTGTCCTAGCATCAAGATTCCTTGACATCTCTGGGTTATACAAAGGCCAGGCATGCACAGAGTTCGGTCATGCAGAAAGGCCTGACCTTGGGAGAAGAGCTCCTAGGCACGGGCTGTCGCCTCAAGATGACCTGGTGTCAAATTGATCCCAACATCCCCAAGAATCCAAAGGAAACCATCCCCAAGAACAAAAGAGATAGAACGTGTGGAATAAACCCTACTGGGTGTATATCCACACCGGCTGTTGGGAAGCCAGGCCAAGAGACCACAATTCCAAGGCTACTCCGACTCTAAATCGCCAAATGTGTCCACTGCAATCATGAACCTACATTCGGTTGGATGGAAAGATTGGCCAGCAACAAAGGAGAGGATGGGACCTGCTAAGTAATGTTAGCACCTTTCGCCCGGTGATGCGTGATCTGCGTGGGCACCTCTCTTGGAAGAGACAACATCCACTTCCACCCCAGAGCGCAAATCCCATGGGTATGGAGGAAGGGTGTCATTCTGAGGCGAGTCTGTTTCGCTGAGGCCCACGGAGCGCTGGCAAAAGGCCAGCCCAACCTCTGAACATGCCCTAAAGAACGGCATGGCTCTATTGATGCAGGATGCACAGGCATGAAGGGCTCCCGGCCTCTGGGAGTTGCAACGCTCAGCCCAGAGGCAGAGGTCAACCTACCGCTGGATGTGCAGGACGTGCTGGAGGAATCCATGCTTGGAGGTCCGAGAAGCGAGAAGAAGCGAGCAGCTGGCCGGGAGAATGCTGGCCCACTGTGCTCTCCCTGGAGACAGGGGTCTGGTAGAGGCTGAGGTGGCCACGCCCTGATGTATGGAAATCAGCGGAGCTGCTGGAGATTCCCCACGCCCCAAAACTCAAGGGCACACCTCAAGTACGTGGAGTGCCTGCCCATAGGTTTGTCCATCACCTGGACGGCTGGGCCGTCCCTGGCACCCAAGGGGTCATCTAGGCCAAGGACCCCACGCACCGCACTTCACGCAAGGGCGGAGATCTAGCAGTCATTTAGAGTTCCCCTCCAGTTTGAGGACCTGGCAGGAAGGAGGACAACTTAAGGCTCTTTCAAATGGCAGCCCAGCTCCGAGTCTCCCAGGCCTTTGGAGTGCAGGCCATATGGTCTTCACGGCAAACCACGTAAGACTGAGCCTCTGGTTCAGACCTGGCCGCATTCCAGACCGTCTCTGCCCGGCTCTGTCGGATTCATGCCTGTCCACAGGCCAACTTGTTCTTTTCCCCGTTTTCCAGATGGGGCGCTAATTGTTTCACCCCTGTCTGCATTCCACACATTCCTCTGCTCTGCTGTACATTCCTTCCAGGGGTGTGGTATTCTCAAGGTTCTTTAACCCTTCTTTGGGCTTGGGTTGCTTTGGGTGGCTTTGGGTGGCTTTGGATTAGCCTGCTTTCTTTGGAACTGTTCGAAGACAGCTTCATTTTGGGGGGCAAGATGATTCCTCAGGCTTTCCTTCTCCCTGGGCAATGGGTGCCTAAAGACTTTTCCCCATTGTAAACACACGTGCTCGTGTTTCCCATGGGAATAGGACTATGGATCTAGGAGGACGCCCGGTAAATAAAATAGCCAAAAACCCTGCGCATTTCCTGAGAGAGGACCCCAAATCGCATTTTCCATGCCGGATATAACCACGGTCCAGGATTCCTGCTGAGTTTCCAGAAGTCGCAAAAACGTTCCCGATGTTCTTGACCATCCTCCGAAAGATAAACCCTGGAGAGAGTATTATCAATTGATGAGGAGGTAGAGGACATTGATGATAAGAGCTAGAGAGTGAGAAAGCTATACTGATGTAGAGGAGATGCAGGAGGTGAGCAGCAAGGCTCGCCTTGTGCAGGAGGGATTTCTTGTGAGGAAGGTACGGATGGAGAAAGGTGTTAAGGCGGATGGAAGACAGAAGGTGGGAAGGAAGGCAGAGAGGCCAACCAAGGCGTTGAAGCATGGCTCTCTTCACACACCACGTCTGAATTTTCAGGAGGCTACATCGACATCGAGACTCCGGACACCCAGTGATGTCTGCCTTTTGAGAAAAGCATTGCAACGTGGCCGAGGTTCCTAGTGGCCTGCAGCAGTTGGTGCACCCTGACAGGGTACCCCAGGTTAAGGACCACCAGGATTCCCAAGGGCCTGTGGGGGAGAGCTCAGGGATGTGTCAGCAGGGATGCAGATCCCTGGTGCCGTCGGGGCCCTGCTGGGCTGCTTCAACCATGGAGAAGGTCCCCGATTCAAGGGCTGTCTCTGCTCAAAGGGGGTGCCAAGACATCTGTACAAGCGGAAGCCCAGCGGAATGGGGAAGGTGGGGGCACCAAGGATGCTTACCATAGGGGACGTGAAGTCCATCTCCTGGGGCCCAATTCCCCCCACTTCCCTAGGCCACGCTGGCCAAGAAATGGATGGAAGACCCTAGTGTGAAGGCACATCGGAGTCTTGGGACAAACCCGCCTTCCGCCTACCAGTGCTGTGGAGTGTACTGATGGGTTTATGCATGATGTCTCTGGCAGTGTGGCCTTTCAGACAATCACATCAGCCTCTCTCGCCTACGTCCGGGGCATATCAGCTCAAAGCCTTGGCATATGAGTGGCAGGAACACAAAGACAAATAGAACCATGCAAACCACCACCAAACACTGACTGCGCTTCTGGGGGGTAGAGAAGGAAAGCTTCTCGGCGGTGTCCACACCACCGCACCCGTTCGGAAGGCAGCCCTACCGGGACTCCTCGCAAAATGGCTCACCAGCTCGACACACACTGATTATGCTGCCTCGTGCTGTGGCTGGGCCACAGTGAGTCCGACGGGGACCTGCCTGCACAAAAAGGACCCCGGGACAATCTGTGTTCCGGCCCTAGTTTTGGTGGACAAGAATGGAAGAAAGGGCCGCGGGTTCACACCACGCCAAGGGAAACGTCTGTGAGGGCCAGCGGACGTGTGGATCCCAGCGCATCGTTGCATCCACGAAATCCATAGCTTCCTGTGTTATGCCACGCTCTATGCCACCAGGAGCCTCTCCTCCCGAAATGCCCACTAGCAACAAGTGACCTGCTCTTAGCCACATGCCTCAGTGTGGGCTCTCCTAGTCTAGACCTGTGAAAGCATACAGAAGCAGAGGAATCCCCCCTGGATTGGTCTCCCTTTTGTCCGGCCGGAACCCAAGAATACGTCCTTGGTGGTTCGCATGCACCTGACGGACCCAAGGCGGGTCCCCTTGCGAAGCTCGTACCACACAGCCCCCAAAGCAAAGGCCGTCGAAGACCACTTCCTGTGTTCCTGGATGTTGTGCCTCCCAGGTATTTGCTTCCGCATACACGCAAAGCCAACTTCTTTTTCAGGTTAGTTTCCAAGGTCCCGGATATTTAGGATACATCGCGACAAAGAGACATCCAGCAGATCCACTCTAAGAACCAACTCAGCTGGGCAAGCGTCCATCAGGACGCACCTCAGCACATGCAGTGGTGACAACTTCAACACCAAACACAAGTCTGCATATTACACTGTCGATGCCATAGGGTACAATGTCAAGGTCCCATTCATATAGAAATAAGTGGCCAAAGAGGAGAAGAAATTGATACCATAAGGTTGAGTTGGAGGGACCAAGGAGTAATAGAAAGTGAGACCCGCAGGGTCCCAGCAGAGAAATGAAGAGAGAGACTGAGAGAGAGAGAGAGAGAGAGAGAGAGAGAGAGAGAGAGAGAGAGAGAGAGAGGAGAGAGAGAGAGAGAGAGAGACGGAGAGAGAGAAATGGAGTAGGGATTATGTGTGGGGAAACTCCAAGGGAGCTTGAAACCCTTGAAAGAGAGATATAAGCTGCACATGCTTCCCTCCGTCCTGGCATCAAGATTCCTTGACATCCCTGGGTTATACAAAGGCCAGGCATGCACAGAGTTCGGTCATGCAGAAAGGCCTGACCTTGGGAGAAGAGCTCCTAGGAACGGGCTGTCGCCTCAAGATGACCTGGTGTCAAATTGACCCCAACATCCCCAAGAATCCAAAGGAAACCATCCCCAAGAACAAAAGAGATAGAAAGTGTGGAATAAACCCTACTGGGTGTATATCCACACCGGCTGTTGGGAAGCCAGGCCAAGAGACCACAATTCCAAGGCTACTCCGACTCTAAATCGCCAAATGTGTCCACTGCAATCATGAACCTACATTCGGTTGGATGGAAAGATTGGCCAGCAACAAAGGAGAGGATGGGACCTGCTAAGTAATGTTAGCACCTTTCGCCCGGTGATGCGTGATCTGCGTGGGCACCTCTCTTGGAAGAGACAACATCCACTTCCACCCCAGAGCGCAAATCCCATGGGTAAGGAGGAAGGGTGTCATTCTGAGGCGAGTCTGTTTCGCTGAGGCCCACGGAGCGCTGGCAAAAGGCCAGCCCAACCTCTGAACATGCCCTAAAGAACGGCATGGCTCTATTGATGCAGGATGCACAGGCATGAAGGGCTCCCGGCCTCTGGGAGTTGCAACGCTCAGCCCAGAGGCAGAGGTCAACCTACCGCTGGATGTGCAGGCCGTGCTGGAGGAATCCATGCTTGGAGGTCCGAGAAGCGAGAAGAAGCGAGCAGCTGGCCGGGAGAATGCTGGCCCACTGTGCTCTCCCTGGAGACAGGGGTCTGGTAGAGGCTGAGGTGGCCACGCCCTGATGTATGGAAATCAGCGGAGCTGCTGGAGATTCCCCACGCCCCAAAACTCAAGGGCACACCTCAAGTACGTGGAGTGCCTGCCCATAGGTTTGTCCATCACCTGGACGGCTGGGCCGTCCCTGGCACCCAAGGGGTCATCTAGGCCAAGGACCCCACGCACCGCACTTCACGCAAGGGCGGAGATCTAGCAGTCATTTAGAGTTCCCCTCCAGTTTGAGGACCTGGCAGGAAGGAGGACAACTTAAGGCTCTTTCAAATGGCAGCCCAGCTCCGAGTCTCCCAGGCCTTTGGAGTGCAGGCCATATGGTCTTCACGGCGAACCACGTAAGACTGAGCATCTGGTTCAGACCTGGCCGCATTCCAGACCGTCTCTGCCCGGCTCTGTCGGATTCATGCCTGTCCACAGGCCAACTTGTTCTTTTCCCCGTTTTCCAGATGGGGCGCTAATTGTTTCACCCCTGTCTGCATTCCACACATTCCTCTGCTCTGCTGTACATTCCTTCCAGGGGTGTGGTATTCTCAAGGTTCTTTAACCTTTCTTTGGGCTTGGGTTGCTTTGGGGGGCTTTGGGTGGCTTTGGATTAGCCTGCTTTCTTTGGAACCGTTCGAAGACAGCTTCATTTTGGGGGGCAAGACGATTCCTCAGGCTTTCCTTCTCCCTGGGCAATGGGTGCCTAAAGACTTTTCCCCATTGTAAACACACGTGCTCGTGTTTCCGATGGGAATAGGACTATGGATCTAGGAGGACGCCCGGTAAATAAAATAGCCAAAAACCCTGCGCATTTCCTGAGAGAGGATCCCAAATCGCATTTTCCATGCCGGATATAACCACGGTGCAGGATTCCTGCTGAGTTTCCAGAAGTCGCAAAAACGTTCCCGATGTTCTTGACCATCCTCCGAAAGATAAACCCTGGAGAGAGTATTATCAATTGATGAGGAGGTAGAGGACATTGATGATAAGAGCTAGAGAGTGAGAAAGCTATACTGATGTGGAGGAGATTCAGGAGGTGAGCAGCAAGGCTCGCCTTGTGGAGGAGGGATGTCTTGTGAGGAAGGTACGGATGGAGAAAGGTGTTAAGGCGAATGGAAGCCAGAAGGTGGGAAGGAAGGCAGAGAGGCAAACCAAGACGTTGAAGCATGGCTCTGTGCACACACCACGTCTGACTTTTCAGGAGGCTCCATCGACATCGAGACTCCGGACACCCAGTGATGTCTGCCTTTTGAGAAAAGCATTGCAACGTGGCCGAGGTTCCTAGTGGCCTGCAGCAGTTGGTGCACCCTGACAGGGTACACCAGGTCAAGGACCACCGGGATTCCCAAGGGCCTATGGGGGAGAGCTCAGGGATGTGTCAGCAGGGATGCAGATCCCTGGTGCCCTCGGGGCCCTGCTGGGCTGCTTCAACCATGGAGAAGGTCCCCGATTCAAGGGCTGTCTCTGCTCAAAGGGGGTGCCAAGACATCTGTACAAGCGGAAGCCCAGCGGAATGGGGAAGGTGGGGGCACCAAGGATGCTTACCAAAGGGGACGTGAAGTCCATCTCCTGGGGCCCAATTCCCCCCACTTCCCTAGGCCACGCTGGCCAAGAAATGGATGGAAGACCCTAGCGTGAAGGCACATCGGAGTCTTGGGACAAACCCGCCTTCCGCCTACCAGTGCTGTCGAGTGTACTGATGGGTTTATGCATGATGTCTCTGGCAGTGTGGCCTTTCAGAGAATCACATCAGCCTCTCTCGCCTACGTCCAGGGCATATCAGCTCAAAGCCTTGGCATTTGATTGGAAGAAACACAAAGACAAATAGAACCATGCAAACCACCACCAAACACTGACTGCGCTTCTGGGGGGTAGAGAAGGAAAGCTTCTCGGCGGTGCCCACACCACCGCACCCGTTTGGAAGGCAGCCCTGCCGGGACTCCTCGCAAAATGGCTCACCAGCTCGACACACCCTGATTATGCTGCCTCGTGCTGTGGCTGGGCCACAGTGAGTCCCACGGGGACCTGCCTGAACAAAAAGGACCCCGGGACAATCTGTGTTCCGGCCCTAGTGTTGGTGGACAAGAATGGATGAAAGGGCCGCGGGTTCACACCACCCCATGGAAAATTCTGTGAGGGCCAGCAGTCGTGTGGATCGCAGCGCATCGTTGCATCCACGAAATCCATAGCTTCCTGAGTTATGCCACGCTCTAGGCCACCAGGAGCCTCTCCTCCCGAAATGCCCACTAGCAACAAGTGACCTGCTCTTCGCCACATGCCTCAGTGTGGGCTCTCCTAGTCTGGACCTGTGAAAGCATACAGAAGCAGAGGAATCCCCCCTGGATTGGTCTCCCTTTTGTCCGGCCGGAACCCAGGAATACGTCCTTGGTGATTCGCATGCAACTGACGGACCCAAGGCGGGTCCCCTTGCGAAGCTCTTACCACACAGCCCCCAAAGCAAAGGCCGTCGAAGACCACTTCCTGTGTTCCTGGATGTTGTGCCTCCCAGGCATTTGCTTCCGCATACACGCAAAGCCAACTTCTCTTCAGCTTAGTTTCCAAGGTCCCGGATATTTAGGATACATCGCGACAAAGAGACATCCAGCAGATCCACTCTAAAAACCAACTCAACTGGGCAAGCGTCCATCAGGACGCACCTCAGCACATGCAGTGATGACAACTTCAACACCAAACACAAGTCTGCATATTACACTGTCGACGCCATAGGGAACATTGTCAAGGTCCATTTATAAGGACATAAGTGGCCAAAGAGGAGAAGAAATTGATACCATAAGGTTGAGTTGGGAGGGAACCAAGGAGTAATAGAAAGTGAGACCCGCAGGGTCCCAGCAGAGAAATGAAGAGAGAGACTGAGAGAGAGAGAGAGAGAGAGAGAAAAAGAGAGAGAGAGAGAGAGAGAGAGAGACGGAGAGAGAGAAATGGAGTAGGGATTATGTGTGGGGAAACTCCAAGGGAGCTTGAAACCCTTGAAAGAGAGATATAAGCTGCACATGCTTCCCTCCGTCCTGGCATCAAGATTCCTTGACATCCCTGGGTTATACAAAGGCCAGGCATGCACAGAGTTCGGTCATGCAGAAAGGCTTGACCTTGGGAGAAGAGCTCCTAGGAACGGGCTGTCGCCTCAAGATGACCTGGTGTCAAATTGACCCCAACATCCCCAAGAATCCAAAGGAAACCATCCCCAAGAACAAAAGAGATAGAAAGTGTGGAATAAACCCTACTGGGTGTATATCCACACCGGCTGTTGGGAAGCCAGGCCAAGAGACCACAATTCCAAGGCTACTCCGACTCTAAATCGCCAAATGTGTCCACTGCAATCATGAACCTACATTCGGTTGGATGGAAAGATTGGCCAGCAACAAAGGAGAGGATGGGACCTGCTAAGTAATGTTAGCACCTTTCGCCCGGTGATGCGTGATCTGCGTGGGCACCTCTCTTGGAAGAGACAACATCCACTTCCACCCCAGAGCGCAAATCCCATGGGTATGGAGGAAGGGTGTCATTCTGAGGCGAGTCTGTTTCGCTGAGGCCCACGGAGCGCTGGCAAAAGGCCAGCCCAACCTCTGAACATGCCCTAAAGAACGGCATGGCTCTATTGATGCAGGATGCACAGGCATGAAGGGCTCCCGGCCTCTGGGAGTTGCAACGCTCAGCCCAGAGGCAGAGGTCAACCTACCGCTGGATGTGCAGGCCGTGCTGGAGGAATCCATGCTTGGAGGTCCGAGAAGCGAGAAGAAGCGAGCAGCTGGCCGGGAGAATGCTGGCCCACTGTGCTCTCCCTGGAGACAGGGGTCTGGTAGAGGCTGAGGTGGCCACGCCCTGATGTATGGAAATCAGCGGAGCTGCTGGAGATTCCCCACGCCCCAAAACTCAAGGGCACACCTCAAGTACGTGGAGTGCCTGCCCATAGGTTTGTCCATCACCTGGACGGCTGGGCCGTCCCTGGCACCCAAGGGGTCATCTAGGCCAAGGACCCCACGCACCGCACTTCACGCAAGGGCGGAGATCTAGCAGTCATTTAGAGTTCCCCTCCAGTTTGAGGACCTGGCAGGAAGGAGGACAACTTAAGGCTCTTTCAAATGGCAGCCCAGCTCCGAGTCTCCCAGGCCTTTGGAGTGCAGGCCATATGGTCTTCACGGCAAACCACGTAAGACTGAGCCTCTGGTTCAGACCTGGCCGCATTCCAGACCGTCTCTGCCCGGCTCTGTCGGATTCATGCCTGTCCACAGGCCAACTTGTTCTTTTCCCCGTTTTCCAGATGGGGCGCTAATTGTTTCACCCCTGTCTGCATTCCACACATTCCTCTGCTCTGCTGTACATTCCTTCCAGGGGTGTGGTATTCTCAAGGTTCTTTAACCCTTCTTTGGGCTTGGGTTGCTTTGGGTGGCTTTGGGTGGCTTTGGATTAGCCTGCTTTCTTTGGAACCGTTCGAAGACAGCTTCATTTTGGGGGGCAAGATGATTCCTCAGGCTTTCCTTCTCCCTGGGCAATGGGTGCCTAAAGACTTTTCCCCATTGTAAACACACGTGCTCGTGTTTCCCATGGGAATAGGACTATGGATCTAGGAGGACGCCCGGTAAATAAAATAGCCAAAAACCCTACGCATTTCCTGAGAGAGGACCCCAAATCGCATTTTCCATGCCGGATATAACCACGGTCCAGGATTCCTGCTGAGTTTCCAGAAGTCGCAAAAACGTTCCCGATGTTCTTGACCATCCTCCGAAAGATAAACCCTGGAGAGAGTATTATCAATTGATGAGGAGGTAGAGGACATTGATGATAAGAGCGAGAGAGTGAGAAAGCTATACTGATGTAGAGGAGATGCAGGAGGTGAGCAGCAAGGCTCGCCTTGTGCAGGAGGGATTTCTTGTGAGGAAGGTACGGATGGAGAAAGGTGTTAAGGCGGATGGAAGACAGAAGGTGGGAAGGAAGGCAGAGAGGCCAACCAAGGCGTTGAAGCATGGCTCTCTTCACACACCACGTCTGAATTTTCAGGAGGCTACATCGACATCGAGACTCCGGACACCCAGTGATGTCTGCCTTTTGAGAAAAGCATTGCAACGTGGCCGAGGTTCCTAGTGGCCTGCAGCAGTTGGTGCACCCTGACAGGGTACCCCAGGTTAAGGACCACCAGGATTCCCAAGGGCCTGTGGGGGAGAGCTCAGGGATGTGTCAGCAGGGATGCAGATCCCTGGTGCCCTCGGGGCCCTGCTGGGCTGCTTCAACCATGGAGAAGGTCCCCGATTCAAGGGCTGTCTCTGCTCAAAGGGGGTGCCAAGACATCTGTACAAGCGGAAGCCCAGCGGAATGGGGAAGGTGGGGGCACCAAGGATGCTTACCAAAGGGGACGTGAAGTCCATCTCCTGGGGCCCAATTCCCCCCACTTCCCTAGGCCACGCTGGCCAAGAAATGGATGGAAGACCCTAGCGTGAAGGCACATCGGAGTCTTGGGACAAACCCGCCTTCCGCCTACCAGTGCTGTCGAGTGTACTGATGGGTTTATGCATGATGTCTCTGGCAGTGTGGCCTTTCAGAGAATCACATCAGCCTCTCTCGCCTACGTCCAGGGCATATCAGCTCAAAGCCTTGGCATTTGATTGGAAGAAACACAAAGACAAATAGAACCATGCAAACCACCACCAAACACTGACTGCGCTTCTGGGGGGTAGAGAAGCAAAGCTTCTCGGCGGTGCCCACACCACCGCACCCGTTTGGAAGGCAGCCCTGCCGGGACTCCTCGCAAAATGGCTCACCAGCTCGACACACCCTGATTATGCTGCCTCGTGCTGTGGCTGGGCCACAGTGAGTCCCACGGGGACCTGCCTGAACAAAAAGGACCCCGGGACAATCTGTGTTCCGGCCCTAGTGTTGGTGGACAAGAATGGATGAAAGGGCCGCGGGTTCACACCACCCCATGGAAAATTCTGTGAGGGCCAGCAGTCGTGTGGATCGCAGCGCATCGTTGCATCCACGAAATCCATAGCTTCCTGAGTTATGCCACGCTCTATGCCACCAGGAGCCTCTCCTCCCGAAATGCCCACTAGCAACAAGTGACCTGCTCTTCGCCACATGCCTCAGTGTGGGCTCTCCTAGTCTAGACCTGTGAAAGCACACAGAAGCAGAGGAATCCCCCCTGGATTGGTCTCCCTTTTGTCCGGCCGGAACCCAGGAATACGTCCTTGGTGATTCGCATGCAACTGACGGACCCAAGGCGGGTCCCCTTGCGAAGCTCTTACCACACAGCCCCCAAAGCAAAGGCCGTCGAAGACCACTTCCTGTGTTCCTGGATGTTGTGCCTCCCAGGCATTTGCTTCCGCATACACGCAAAGCCAACTTCTCTTCAGCTTAGTTTCCAAGGTCCCGGATATTTAGGATACATCGCGACAAAGAGACATCCAGCAGATCCACTCTAAAAACCAACTCAACTGGGCAAGCGTCCATCAGGACGCACCTCAGCACATGCAGTGATGACAACTTCAACACCAAACACAAGTCTGCATATTACACTGTCGACGCCATAGGGTACAATGTCAAGGTCCATTTATAAGGACATAAGTGGCCAAAGAGGAGAAGAAATTGATACCATAAGGTTGAGTTGGGAGGGAACCAAGGAGTAATAGAAAGTGAGACCCGCAGGGTCCCAGCAGAGAAATGAAGAGAGAGACTGAGAGAGAGAGAGAGAGAGAGAGAAAAAGAGAGAGAGAGAGAGAGAGAGAGAGAGACGGAGAGAGAGAAATGGAGTAGGGATTATGTGTGGGGAAACTCCAAGGGAGCTTGAAACCCTTGAAAGAGAGATATAAGCTGCACATGCTTCCCTCCGTCCTGGCATCAAGATTCCTTGACATCCCTGGGTTATACAAAGGCCAGGCATGCACAGAGTTCGGTCATGCAGAAAGGCTTGACCTTGGGAGAAGAGCTCCTAGGAACGGGCTGTCGCCTCAAGATGACCTGGTGTCAAATTGACCCCAACATCCCCAAGAATCCAAAGGAAACCATCCCCAAGAACAAAAGAGATAGAAAGTGTGGAATAAACCCTACTGGGTGTATATCCACACCGGCTGTTGGGAAGCCAGGCCAAGAGACCACAATTCCAAGGCTACTCCGACTCTAAATCGCCAAATGTGTCCACTGCAATCATGAACCTACATTCGGTTGGATGGAAAGATTGGCCAGCAACAAAGGAGAGGATGGGACCTGCTAAGTAATGTTAGCACCTTTCGCCCGGTGATGCGTGATCTGCGTGGGCACCTCTCTTGGAAGAGACAACATCCACTTCCACCCCAGAGCGCAAATCCCATGGGTATGGAGGAAGGGTGTCATTCTGAGGCGAGTCTGTTTCGCTGAGGCCCACGGAGCGCTGGCAAAAGGCCAGCCCAACCTCTGAACATGCCCTAAAGAACGGCATGGCTCTATTGATGCAGGATGCACAGGCATGAAGGGCTCCCGGCCTCTGGGAGTTGCAACGCTCAGCCCAGAGGCAGAGGTCAACCTACCGCTGGATGTGCAGGCCGTGCTGGAGGAATCCATGCTTGGAGGTCCGAGAAGCGAGAAGAAGCGAGCAGCTGGCCGGGAGAATGCTGGCCCACTGTGCTCTCCCTGGAGACAGGGGTCTGGTAGAGGCTGAGGTGGCCACGCCCTGATGTATGGAAATCAGCGGAGCTGCTGGAGATTCCCCACGCCCCAAAACTCAAGGGCACACCTCAAGTACGTGGAGTGCCTGCCCATAGGTTTGTCCATCACCTGGACGGCTGGGCCGTCCCTGGCACCCAAGGGGTCATCTAGGCCAAGGACCCCACGCACCGCACTTCACGCAAGGGCGGAGATCTAGCAGTCATTTAGAGTTCCCCTCCAGTTTGAGGACCTGGCAGGAAGGAGGACAACTTAAGGCTCTTTCAAATGGCAGCCCAGCTCCGAGTCTCCCAGGCCTTTGGAGTGCAGGCCATATGGTCTTCACGGCAAACCACGTAAGACTGAGCCTCTGGTTCAGACCTGGCCGCATTCCAGACCGTCTCTGCCCGGCTCTGTCGGATTCATGCCTGTCCACAGGCCAACTTGTTCTTTTCCCCGTTTTCCAGATGGGGCGCTAATTGTTTCACCCCTGTCTGCATTCCACACATTCCTCTGCTCTGCTGTACATTCCTTCCAGGGGTGTGGTATTCTCAAGGTTCTTTAACCCTTCTTTGGGCTTGGGTTGCTTTGGGTGGCTTTGGGTGGCTTTGGATTAGCCTGTTTTCTTTGGAACAGTTCGAAGACAGCTTCATTTTGGGGGGCAAGATGATTCCTCAGGCTTTCCTTCTCCCTGGGCAATGGGTGCCTAAAGACTTTTCCCCATTGTAAACACACGTGCTCGTGTTTCCCATGGGAATAGGACTATGGATCTAGGAGGACGCCCGGTAAATAAAATAGCCAAAAACCCTACGCATTTCCTGAGAGAGGACCCCAAATCGCATTTTCCATGCCGGATATAACCACGGTCCAGGATTCCTGCTGAGTTTCCAGAAGTCGCAAAAACGTTCCCGATGTTCTTGACCATCCTCCGAAAGATAAACCCTGGAGAGAGTATTATCAATTGATGAGGAGGTAGAGGACATTGATGATAAGAGCTAGAGAGTGAGAAAGCTATACTGATGTAGAGGAGATGCAGGAGGTGAGCAGCAAGGCTCGCCTTGTGCAGGAGGGATTTCTTGTGAGGAAGGTACGGATGGAGAAAGGTGTTAAGGCGGATGGAAGACAGAAGGTGGGAAGGAAGGCAGAGAGGCCAACCAAGGCGTTGAAGCATGGCTCTCTTCACACACCACGTCTGAATTTTCAGGAGGCTACATCGACATCGAGACTCCGGACACCCAGTGATGTCTGCCTTTTGAGAAAAGCATTGCAACATGGCCGAGGTTCCTAGTGGCCTGCAGCAGTTGGTGCACCCTGACAGGGTACCCCAGGTTAAGGACCACCAGGATTCCCAAGGGCCTGTGGGGGAGAGCTCAGGGATGTGTCAGCAGGGATGCAGATCCCTGGTGCCGTCGGGGCCCTGCTGGGCTGCTTCAACCATGGAGAAGGTCCCCGATTCAAGGGCTGTCTCTGCTCAAAGGGGGTGCCAAGACATCTGTACAAGCGGAAGCCCAGCGGAATGGGGAAGGTGGGGGCACCAAGGATGCTTACCAAAGGGGACGTGAAGTCCATCTCCTGGGGCCCAATTCCCCCCACTTCCCTAGGCCACGCTGGCCAAGAAATGGATGGAAGACCCTAGTGTGAAGGCACATCGGAGTCTTGGGACAAAACCGCCTTCCGCCTACCAGTGCTGTGGAGTGTACTGATGGGTTTATGCATGATGTCTCTGGCAGTGTGGCCTTTCAGACAATCACATCAGCCTCTCTCGCCTACGTCCGGGGCATATCAGCTCAAAGCCTTGGCATATGAGTGGCAGGAACACAAAGACAAATAGAACCATGCAAACCACCACCAAACACTGACTGCGCTTCTGGGGGGTAGAGAAGGAAAGCTTCTCGGCGGTGTCCACACCACCGCACCCGTTCGGAAGGCAGCCCTGCCGGGACTCCTCGCAAAATGGCTCACCAGCTCGACACACCCTGATTATGCTGCCTCGTGCTGTGGCTGGGCCACAGTGAGTCCCACGGGGACCTGCCTGCACAAAAAGGACCCCGGGACAATCTGTGTTCCGGCCCTACTTTTGGTGGACAAGAATGGAAGAAAGGGCCGCGGGTTCACACCACGCCAAGGGAAACGTCTGTGAGGGCCAGCGGACGTGTGGATCCCAGCGCATCGTTGCATCCACGAAATCCATAGCTTCCTGTGTTATGCCACGCTCTATGCCACCAGGAGCCTCTCCTCCCGAAATGCCCACTAGCAACAAGTGACCTGCTCTTAGCCACATGCCTCAGTGTGGGCTCTCCTAGTCTAGACCTGTGAAAGCATACAGAAGCAGAGGAATCCCCCCTGGATTGGTCTCCCTTTTGTCCGGCCGGAACCCAAGAATACGTCCTTGGTGGTTCGCATGCACCTGACGGACCCAAGGCGGGTCCCCTTGCGAAGCTCGTACCACACAGCCCCCAAAGCAAAGGCCGTCGAAGACCACTTCCTGTGTTCCTGGATGTTGTGCCTCCCAGGCATTTGCTTCCGCATACACGCAAAGCCAACTTCTTTTTCAGGTTAGTTTCCAAGGTCCCGGATATTTAGGATACATCGCGACAAAGAGACATCCAGCAGATCCACTCTAAGAACCAACTCAGCTGGGCAAGCGTCCATCAGGACGCACCTCAGCACATGCAGTGGTGACAACTTCAACACCAAACACAAGTCTGCATATTACACTGTCGATGCCATAGGGTACAATGTCAAGGTCCCATTCATATAGAAATAAGTGGCCAAAGAGGAGAAGAAATTGATACCATAAGGTTGAGTTGGAGGGACCAAGGAGTAATAGAAAGTGAGACCCGCAGGGTCCCAGCAGAGAAATGAAGAGAGAGACTGAGAGAGAGAGAGAGAGAGAGAGAGAGAGAGAGAGAGAGAGGAGAGAGAGAGAGAGAGAGAGACGGAGAGAGAGAAATGGAGTAGGGATTATGTGTGGGGAAACTCCAAGGGAGCTTGAAACCCTTGAAAGAGAGATATAAGCTGCAAATGCTTCCCTCCGTCCTGGCATCAAGATTCCTTGACATCCCTGGGTTATACAAAGGCCAGGCATGCACAGAGTTCGGTCATGCAGAAAGGCCTGACCTTGGGAGAAGAGCTCCTAGGAACGGGCTGTCGCCTCAAGATGACCTGGTGTCAAATTGACCCCAACATCCCCAAGAATCCAAAGGAAACCATCCCCAAGAACAAAAGAGATAGAAAGTGTGGAATAAACCCTACTGGGTGTATATCCACACCGGCTGTTGGGAAGCCAGGCCAAGAGACCACAATTCCAAGGCTACTCCGACTCTAAATCGCCAAATGTGTCCACTGCAATCATGAACCTACATTCGGTTGGATGGAAAGATTGGCCAGCAACAAAGGAGAGGATGGGACCTGCTAAGTAATGTTAGCACCTTTCGCCCGGTGATGCGTGATCTGCGTGGGCACCTCTCTTGGAAGAGACAACATCCACTTCCACCCCAGAGCGCAAATCCCATGGGTATGGAGGAAGGGTGTCATTCTGAGGCGAGTCTGTTTCGCTGAGGCCCACGGAGCGCTGGCAAAAGGCCAGCCCAACCTCTGAACATGCCCTAAAGAACGGCATGGCTCTATTGATGCAGGATGCACAGGCATGAAGGGCTCCCGGCCTCTGGGAGTTGCAACGCTCAGCCCAGAGGCAGAGGTCAACCTACCGCTGGATGTGCAGGCCGTGCTGGAGGAATCCATGCTTGGAGGTCCGAGAAGCGAGAAGAAGCGAGCAGCTGGCCGGGAGAATGCTGGCCCACTGTGCTCTCCCTGGAGACAGGGGTCTGGTAGAGGCTGAGGTGGCCACGACCTGATGTATGGAAATCAGCGGAGCTGCTGGAGATTCCCCACGCCCCAAAACTCAAGGGCACACCTCAAGTACGTGGAGTGCCTGCCCATAGGTTTGTCCATCACCTGGACGGCTGGGCCGTCCCTGGCACCCAAGGGGTCATCTAGGCCAAGGACCCCACGCACCGCACTTCACGCAAGGGCGGAGATCTAGCAGTCATTTAGAGTTCCCCTCCAGTTTGAGGACCTGGCAGGAAGGAGGACAACTTAAGGCTCTTTCAAATGGCAGCCCAGCTCCGAGTCTCCCAGGCCTTTGGAGTGCAGGCCATATGGTCTTCACGGCGAACCACGTAAGACTGAGCCTCTGGTTCAGACCTGGCCGCATTCCAGACCGTCTCTGCCCGGCTCTGTCGGATTCATGCCTGTCCACAGGCCAACTTGTTCTTTTCCCCGTTTTCCAGATGGGGCGCTAATTGTTTCACCCCTGTCTGCATTCCACACATTCCTCTGCTCTGCTGTACATTCCTTCCAGGGGTGTGGTATTCTCAAGGTTCTTTAACCCTTCTTTGGGCTTGGGTTGCTTTGGGGGGCTTTGGGTGGCTTTGGATTAGCCTGCTTTCGTTGGAACCGTTCGAAGACAGCTTCATTTTGGGGGGCAAGACGATTCCTCAGGCTTTCCTTCTCCCTGGGCAATGGGTGCCTAAAGACTTTTCCCCATTGTAAACACACGTGCTCGTGTTTCCGATGGGAATAGGACTATGGATCTAGGAGGACGCCCGGTAAATAAAATAGCCGAAAACCCTGCGCATTTCCTGAGAGAGGATCCCAAATCGCATTTTCCATGCTGGATATAACCACGGTGCAGGATTCCTGCTGAGTTTCCAGAAGTCGCAAAAACGTTCCCGATGTTCTTGACCATCCTCCGAAAGATACACCCCGGAGAGAGTATTATCAATTGATGAGGAGGTAGAGGACATTGATGATAAGAGTTAGAGAGTGAGAAAGCTATACTGATGTGGAGGAGATTCAGGAGGTGAGCAGCAAGGCTCGCCTTGTGGAGGAGGGATGTCTTGTGAGGAAGGTACGGATGGAGAAAGGTGTTAAGGCGAATGGAAGCCAGAAGGTGGGAAGGAAGGCAGAGAGGCAAACCAAGGCGTTGAAGCATGGCTCTCTTCACACACCACGTCTGACTTTTCAGGAGGCTCCATCGACATCGAGACTCCGGACACCCAGTGATGTCTGCCTTTTGAGAAAAGCATTGCAACGTGGCCGAGGTTCCTAGTGGCCTGCAGCAGTTGGTGCACCCTGACAGGGTACACCAGGTCAAGGACCACCAGGATTCCCAAGGGCCTATGGGGGAGAGCTCAGGGATGTGTCAGCAGGGATGCAGATCCCTGGTGCCCTCGGGGCCCTGCTGGGCTGCTTCAACCATGGAGAAGGTCCCCGATTCAAGGGCTGTCTCTGCTCAAAGGGGGTGCCAAGACATCTGTACAAGCGGAAGCCCAGCGGAATGGGGAAGGTGGGGGCACCAAGGATGCTTACCAAAGGGGACGTGAAGTCCATCTCCTGGGGCCCAATTCCCCCCACTTCCCTAGGCCACGCTGGCCAAGAAATGGATGGAAGACCCTAGCGTGAAGGCACATCGGAGTCTTGGGACAAACCCGCCTTCCGCCTACCAGTGCTGTCGAGTGTACTGATGGGTTTATGCATGATGTCTCTGGCAGTGTGGCCTTTCAGAGAATCACATCAGCCTCTCTCGCCTACGTCCAGGGCATATCAGCTCAAAGCCTTGGCATTTGATTGGAAGAAACACAAAGACAAATAGAACCATGCAAACCACCACCAAACACTGACTGTGCTTCTGGGGGGTAGAGAAGGAAAGCTTCTCGGCGGTGCCCACACCACCGCACCCGTTTGGAAGGCAGCCCTGCCGGGACTCCTCGCAAAATGGCTCACCAGCTCGACACACCCTGATTATGCTGCCTCGTGCTGTGGCTGGGCCACAGTGAGTCCCACGGGGACCTGCCTGAACAAAAAGGACCCCGGGACAATCTGTGTTCCGGCCCTAGTGTTGGTGGACAAGAATGGATGAAAGGGCCGCGGGTTCACACCACCCCATGGAAAATTCTGTGAGGGCCAGCAGTCGTGTGGATCGCAGCGCATCGTTGCATCCACGAAATCCATAGCTTCCTGAGTTATGCCACGCTCTATGCCACCAGGAGCCTCTCCTCCCGAAATGCCCACTAGCAACAAGTGACCTGTTCTTCGCCACATGCCTCAGTGTGGGCTCTCCTAGTCTAGACCTGTGAAAGCATACAGAAGCAGAGGAATCCCCCCTGGATTGGTCTCCCTTTTGTCCGGCCGGAACCCAGGAATACGTCCTTGGTGATTCGCATGCAACTGACGGACCCAAGGCGGGTCCCCTTGCGAAGCTCTTACCACACAGCCCCCAAAGCAAAGGCCGTCGAAGACCACTTCCTGTGTTCCTGGATGTTGTGCCTCCCAGGCATTTGCTTCCGCATACACGCAAAGCCAACTTCTCTTCAGCTTAGTTTCCAAGGTCCCGGATATTTAGGATACATCGCGACAAAGAGACATCCAGCAGATCCACTCTAAAAACCAACTCAACTGGGCAAGCGTCCATCAGGACGCACCTCAGCACATGCAGTGATGACAACTTCAACACCAAACACAAGTCTGCATATTACACTGTCGACGCCATAGGGTACAATGTCAAGGTCCATTTATAAGGACATAAGTGGCCAAAGAGGAGAAGAAATTGATACCATAAGGTTGAGTTGGGAGGGAACCAAGGAGTAATAGAAAGTGAGACCCGCAGGGTCCCAGCAGAGAAATGAAGAGAGAGACTGAGAGAGAGAGAGAGAGAGAGAGAAAAAGAGAGAGAGAGAGAGAGAGAGAGAGAGACGGAGAGAGAGAAATGGAGTAGGGATTATGTGTGGGGAAACTCCAAGGGAGCTTGAAACCCTTGAAAGAGAGATATAAGCTGCACATGCTTCCCTCCGTCCTGGCATCAAGATTCCTTGACATCCCTGGGTTATACAAAGGCCAGGCATGCACAGAGTTCGGTCATGCAGAAAGGCTTGACCTTGGGAGAAGAGCTCCTAGGAACGGGCTGTCGCCTCAAGATGACCTGGTGTCAAATTGACCCCAACATCCCCAAGAATCCAAAGGAAACCATCCCCAAGAACAAAAGAGATAGAAAGTGTGGAATAAACCCTACTGGGTGTATATCCTTACCGGCTGTTGGGAAGCCAGGCCAAGAGACCACAATTCCAAGGCTACTCCGACTCTACATCGCCAAATGTGTCCACTGCAATCATGAACCTACATTCGGTTGGATGGAAAGATTGGCCAGCAACAAAGGAGAGGATGGGACCTGATAATTCATCTTAGCACCGTTCGCCCGGTGATGCGTGATCTGCGTGGGCACCTCTCTTGGAAGAGACAACATCCACTTCCACCCCAGAGCGCAAATCCCATGGGTATGGAGAAAGGGTGTCATTCTGAGGCGAGTCTGTTTCGCTGAGGCCCACGGAGCGCTGGCAAAAGGCCAGCCCAACCTCTGAACATGCCCTAAAGAACGGCATGGCTCTATTGATGCAGGATGCACAGGCATGAAGGGCTCCCGGCCTCTGGGAGTTGCAACGCTCAGCCCAGAGGCAGAGGTCAACCTACCGCTGGATGTGCAGGCCGTGCTGGAGGAATCCATGCTTGGAGGTCCGAGAAGCGAGAAGAAGCGAGCAGCTGGCCGGGAGAATGCTGGCCCACTGTGCTCTCCCTGGAGACAGGGGTCTTGTAGAGGCTGAGGTGGCCACGCCCTGATGTATGGAAATCAGCGGAGCTGCTGGAGATTCCCCACGCCCCAAAACTCAAGGGCACACCTCAAGTACGTGGAGTGCCTGCCCATAGGTTTGTCCATCACCTGGACGGCTGGGCCGTCCCTGGCACCCAAGGGGTCATCTAGGCCAAGGACCCCACGCACCGCACTTCACGCAAGGGCGGAGATCTAGCAGTCATTTAAAGTTCCCCTCCAGTTTGAGGACCTGGCAGGAAGGAGGACAACTTAAGCCTCTTTCAAATGGCAGCCCAGCTCCGAGTCTCCCAGGCCTTTGGATTGCAGGCCATATGGTCTTCACGGCAAACCACGTAAGACTGAGCCTCTGGTTCAGACCTGGCCGCATTCCAGACCGTCTCTGCCCGGCTCTGTCGGATTCATGCCTGTCCACAGGCCAACTTGTTCTTTTCCCCGTTTTCCAGATGGGGCGCTAATTGTTTCACCCCTGTCTGCATTCCACACATTCCTCTGCTCTGCTGTACATTCCTTCCAGGGGTGTGGTATTCTCAAGGTTCTTTAACCCTTCTTTGGGCTTGGGTTGCTTTGGGGGGCTTTGGGTGGCTTTGGATTAGCCTGCTTTCGTTGGAACCGTTCGAAGACAGCTTCATTTTGGGGGGCAAGACGATTCCTCAGGCTTTCCTTCTCCCTGGGCAATGGGTGCCTAAAGACTTTTCCCCATTGCAAGCACACGTGCTCGTGTTTCCGATGGGAATAGGACTATGGATCTAGGAGGACGCCCGGTAAATAAAATAGCCACAAACCCTGCGCATTTCCTGAGAGAGGACCCCAAATCCCATTTTCCATGCCGGATATAACCACGGTGCAGGATTCCTGCTGAGTTTCCAGAAGTCGCAAAAACATTCCCGATGTTCTTGACCATCCTCCGAAAGATAAACCCTGGAGAGAGTATTATCAATTGATGAGGAGGTAGAGGACATTGATGATAAGAGCTAGAGAGTGAGAAAGCTATACTGATGTGGAGGAGATTCAGGAGGTGAGCAGCAAGGCTCGCCTTGTGGAGGAGGGATGTCTTGTGAGGAAGGTACGGATGGAGAAAGGTGTTAAGGCGAATGGAAGCCAGAAGGTGGGAAGGAAGGCAAAGAGGCAAACCAAGGGGTTGAAGCATCGCTCTCTGCACACACCACGTCTGACTTTTCAGGAGGCTCCATCGACATCGAGACTCCGGACACACAGTGATGTCTGCATTTTGAGAAAAGCATTGCAACGTGGCCGAGGTTCCTAGTGGCCTGCAGCAGTTGGTGCACCCTGACAGGGTACACCAGGTCAAGGACCACCAGGATTCCCAAGGGCCTATGGGGGAGAGCTCAGGGATGTGTCAGCAGGGATGCAGATCCCTGGTGCCCTCGGGGCCCTGCTGGGCTGCTTCAACCATGGAGAAGGTCCCCGATTCAAGGGCTGTCTCTGCTCAAAGGGGGTGCCAAGACATCTGTACAAGCGGAAGCCCAGCGGAATGGGGAAGGTGGGGGCACCAAGGATGCTTACCAAAGGGGACGTGAAGTCCATCTCCTGGGGCCCAATTCCCCCCACTTCCCTAGGCCACGCTGGCCAAGAAATGGATGGAAGACCCTAGCGTGAAGGCACATCGGAGTCTTGGGACAAACCCGCCTTCCGCCTACCAGTGCTGTGGAGTGTACTGATGGGTTTATGCATGATGTCTCTGGCAGTGTGGCCTTTCAGAGAATCACATCAGCCTCTCTCGCCTACGTCCAGGGCATATCAGCTCAAAGCCTTGGCATTTGATTGGAAGAAACACAAAGACAAATAGAACCATGCAAACCACCACCAAACACTGACTGCGCTTCTGGGGGGTAGAGAAGGAAAGCTTCTCGGCGGTGCCCACACCACCGCACCCGTTTGGAAGGCAGCCCTGCCGGGACTCCTCGCAAAATGGCTCACCAGCTCGACACACCCTGATTATGCTGCCTCGTGCGGTGGCTGGGCCACAGTGAGTCCGACGGGGACCTGCCTGCACAAAAAGGACCCCGGGACAATCTGTGTTCCGGCCCTAGTTTTGGTGGACAAGAATGGGAGAAAGGGCCGCGGTTTCACACCACCCCATGGGAAATTCTGTGAGGGCCAGCGGACTTGCGGATCCCAGCGCATCGTTGCATCCACGAAATCCATAGCTTCCTGAGTTATGCCACGCTCTATGCCACCAGGAGCCTCTCCTCCCGAAATGCCCACTAGCAACAAGTGACCTGCTCTTCGCCACATGCCTCAGTGTGGGCTCTCCTAGTCTAGACCTGTGAAAGCACACAGAAGCAGAGGAATCCCCCCTGGATTGGTCTCCCTTTTGTCCGGCCGGAACCCAAGAATACGTCCTTGGTGGTTCGCATGCAACTGACGGACCCAAGGCGGGTCCCCTTGCGAAGCTCTTACCACACAGCCCCCAAAGCAAAGGCCGTCAAAGACCACTTCCTGTGTTCCTGGATGTTGTGCCTCCCAGGCAATTGCTTCCGCATACACGCAAAGCCAACTTCTCTTCAGCTTAGTTTCCAAGGTCCCGGATATTTAGGATACATCGCGACAAAGAGACATCCAGCAGATCCACTCTAAAAACCAACTCAGCTGGGCAAGCGTCCATCAGGACGCACCTCAGCACATGCAGTGGTGACAACTTCAACACCAAACACAAGTCTGCATATTACACTGTCAATGCCATAGGGAACAAGGTCAAGGTCCAATCATAAGGACATAAGTGGCCAAAGAGGAGAAGAAATTGATACCATAAGGTTGAGTTGGAGGGAACAAGGAGTAATAGAAAGTGAGACCCGCAGGGTCCCAGCAGAGAAATGAAGAGAGAGACTGAGAGAGAGAGAGAGAGAGAGAGAGAGGAGAGAGAGAGAGAGAAAGAGACGGAGAGAGAGAAATGGAGCAGGGATTGTGTGGGGAAACTCCAAGGGAGCTTGAAACCCTTGAAAGAGAGATATAAGCTGCACATGCTTCCCTCCGTCCTGGCATCAAGATTCCTTGACATCCCTGGGTTATACAAAGGCCAGGCATGCACAGAGTTCGGTCATGCAGAAAGGCCTGACCTTGGGAGAAGAGCTCCTAGGAACGGGCTGTCGCCTCAAGACGACCTGGTGTCAAATTGATCCCAACATCCCCAAGAATCCAAAGGAAACCATCCCCAAGAACAAAAGAGATAGAACGTGTGGAATAAACCCTACTGGGTGTATATCCACACCGGCTGTTGGGAAGCCAGGCCAAGAGACCACAATTCCAAGGCTACTCCGACTCTAAATCGCCAAATGTGTCCACTGCAATCATGAACCTACATTCGGTTGGATGGAAAGATTGGCCAGCAACAAAGGAGAGGATGGGACCTGCTAAGTAATGTTAGCACCTTTCGCCCGGTGATGCGTGATCTGCGTGGGCACCTCTCTTGGAAGAGACAACATCCACTTCCACCCCAGAGCGCAAATCCCATGGGTATGGAGGAAGGGTGTCATTCTGAGGCGAGTCTGTTTCGCTGAGGCCCACGGAGCGCTGGCGAAAGACCAGCCCAATCTCTGAACATGCCCTAAAGAACGGCATGGCTCTATTGATGCAGGATGCACAGGCATGAAGGGCTCCCGGCCTCTGGGAGTTGCAACGCTCAGCCCAGAGGCAGAGGTCAACCTACCGCTGGATGTGCAGGACGTGCTGGAGGAATCCATGCTTGGAGGTACGAGAAGCGAGAAGAAGCGAGCAGCTGGCCGGGAGAATGCTGGCCCACTGTGCTCTCCCTGGAGACAGGGCTCTGGTAGAGGTTGAGGTGGCCACGCCCTGATGTATGGAAATCAGCGGAGCTGCTGGAAATTCCCCACGCCCCAAAACTCAAGGGCAAACCTCAAGTACGTGGAGGGCCTGCCCATAGGTTTGTCCATCACCTGGACGGCTGGGCCGTCCCTGGCACCCAAGGGGTCATCTAGGCCAAGGACCCCACGCACCGCACTTCATGCAAGGGCGGAGATCTAACAGTCATTTAGAATTCCCCTCCAGTTTGAGGACCTGGAAGGAAGGAGTACAACCTAAGCCTCTTTCAAATGGCAGCACAGCTCCGAGTCTCCCAGGCCTTTGGAGTGCAGGCCATATGGTCTTCACGGCAAACCATGTAAGACTGAGCATCTGGTTCAGACCTGGCCGCATTCCAGACCGTCTCTGCCCGGCTCTGTCGGATTCATGCATGTCCACAGGCCAACTTGTTCTTTTCCCCGTTTTCCAGATGGGGCGCTAATTGTTTCACCCCTGTCTGCATTCCACACATTCCTCTGCTCTGCTGTACATTCCTTCCAGGGGTGTGGTATTCTCAAGGTTCTTTCACCCTTCTTTCGGCTTGGGGTGCCTTGGGTGGCTTTGGATTAGCCTGCTTTCTTTGGAACAGTTCGAAGACAGCTTCATTTTGGGGGGCAAGACGATTCCTCAGGCTTTCCTTCTCCCTGGGCAATGGGTGCCTAAAGACTTTTCCCCATTGTAAACACACGTGCTCGTGTTTCCGATGGGAATAGGACTATGGATCTAGGAGGACGCCCGGTAAATAAAATAGCCAAAAACCCTGCGCATTTCCTGAGAGAGGACCCCAAATCGCATTTTCCACGCCGGATAAAACCTCGGTCCAGGATTGCTGCTGAGTTTCCAGAAGTCGCAAAAACGTTCCCGATGTTCTTGACCATCCTCCGAAAGATAAACCCTGGAGAGAGTATTATCAATTGATGAGGAGGTAGAGGACATTGATGAAAATAGCTAGATAGTGAGAAAGCTATACTGATGTGGAGGAGATGCAGGAGGTGAGCAGCAAGGCTCGCCTTGTGGAGGAGGGATATCTTGTGAGGAAGGTACGGATGGAGAAAGGTGTTAAGGCGGATGGAAGCCAGAAGGTGGGAAGGAAGGCAGAGAGGCAAACCAAGGGGTTGAAGCATGGCTCTCTGCACACACCACGTCTGACTTTTCAGGAGGCTCCATCGACATCGAGACTCCGGACACCCAGTGATGTCTGCCTTTTGAGAAAAGCATTGCAACGTGGCCGAGGTTCCAAGTGGCCTGCAGCAGTTGATGCACCCTGACAGGACACCCCAAGTCAGGACCACCAGGATTCCAAAGGGCCTGTGGGGGAGAGCTCAGGGATGTGTCAGCAGGGATGCAGATCCCTGGTGCCCTCGGGGCCCTGCTGGGCTGCTTCAACCATGGAGAAGGTCCCCGATTCAAGGGCTGTCTCTGCTCAAAGGGGGTGCCAAGACATCTGTACAATTGTAAGCCCAGCGGAATGGGGAAGGTGGGGGCACCAAGGATGCTTACCAAAGGGGACGTGAAGTCCATCTCCTGGGGCCCAATTCCCCCCACTTCCCTAGGCCACGCTGGCCAAGAAATGGATGGAAGACCCTAGCGTGAAGGCACATCGGAGTCTTGGGACAAACCCGCCTTCCGCCTACCAGTGCTGTCGAGTGTACTGATGGGTTTATGCATGATGTCTCTGGCAGTGTGGCCTTTCAGACAATCACATCAGCCTCTCTCGCCTACGTCCAGGGCATATCAGCTCAAAGCCTTGGCATTTGATTGGAAGAAACACAAAGACAAATAGAACCATGCAAACCACCACCAAACACTGACTGTGCTTCTGGGGGGTAGAGAAGGAAAGCTTCTCGGCGGTGCCCACACCACCGCACCCGTTTGGAAGGCAGCCCTGCCGGGACTCCTCGCAAAATGGCTCACCAGCTCGACACACCCTGATTATGCTGCCTCGTGCGGTGGCTGGGCCACAGTGAGTCTGACGGGGACCTGCCTGCACAAAAAGGACCCCGGGAAAATCTGTGTTCCGGCCCTAGTGTTGGTGGACAAGAATGGATGAAAGGGTCGCGGGTTCACACCACCCTATGGAAAATTCTGTGAGGGCCAGCGGACGTGCGGATCCCAGCGCATCGTTGCATCCACGAAATCCATAGCTTCCTGAGTTATGCCACGCTCTAGGCCACCAGGAGCCTCTCCTCCCGAAATGCCCACTAGCAACAAGTGACCTGCTCTTCGCCACATGCCTCAGTGTGGGCTCTCCTAGTCTAGACCTGTGAAAGCACACAGAAGCAGAGGAATCCCCCCTGGATTGGTCTCCCTTTTGTCCGGCCGGAACCCAGGAATACGTCCTTGGTGATTCGCATGCAACTGACGGACCCAAGGCGGGTCCCCTTGCGAAGCTCTTACCACACAGCCCCCAAAGCAAAGGCCGTCAAAGACCACTTCCTGTGTTCCTGGATGTTGTGCCTCCCAGGCATTTGCTTCCGCATACACGCAAAGCCAACTTCTCTTCAGCTTAGTTTCCAAGGTCCCGGATATTTAGGATACATCGCGACAAAGAGACATCCAGCAGATCCACTCTAAAAACCAACTCAGCTGGGCAAGCGTCCATCAGGACGCACCTCAGCACATGCAGTGGTGACAACTTCAACACCAAACACAAGTCTGCATATTACACTGTCAATGCCATAGGGAACAAGGTCAAGGTCCAATCATAAGGACATAAGTGGCCAAAGAGGAGAAGAAATTGATACCATAAGGTTGAGTTGGAGGGAACAAGGAGTAATAGAAAGTGAGACCCGCAGGGTCCCAGCAGAGAAATGAAGAGAGAGACTGAGAGAGAGAGAGAGAGAGAGAGAGAGGAGAGAGAGAGAGAGAAAGAGACGGAGAGAGAGAAATGGAGCAGGGATTGTGTGGGGAAACTCCAAGGGAGCTTGAAACCCTTGAAAGAGAGATATAAGCTGCACATGCTTCCCTCCGTCCTGGCATCAAGATTCCTTGACATCCCTGGGTTATACAAAGGCCAGGCATGCACAGAGTTCGGTCATGCAGAAAGGCCTGACCTTGGGAGAAGAGCTCCTAGGAACGGGCTGTCGCCTCAAGACGACCTGGTGTCAAATTGATCCCAACATCCCCAAGAATCCAAAGGAAACCATCCCCAAGAACAAAAGAGATAGAACGTGTGGAATAAACCCTACTGGGTGTATATCCACACCGGCTGTTGGGAAGCCAGGCCAAGAGACCACAATTCCAAGGCTACTCCGACTCTAAATCGCCAAATGTGTCCACTGCAATCATGAACCTACATTCGGTTGGATGGAAAGATTGGCCAGCAACAAAGGAGAGGATGGGACCTGCTAAGTAATGTTAGCACCTTTCGCCCGGTGATGCGTGATCTGCGTGGGCACCTCTCTTGGAAGAGACAACATCCACTTCCACCCCAGAGCGCAAATCCCATGGGTATGGAGGAAGGGTGTCATTCTGAGGCGAGTCTGTTTCGCTGAGGCCCACGGAGCGCTGGCGAAAGACCAGCCCAATCTCTGAACATGCCCTAAAGAACGGCATGGCTCTATTGATGCAGGATGCACAGGCATGAAGGGCTCCCGGCCTCTGGGAGTTGCAACGCTCAGCCCAGAGGCAGAGGTCAACCTACCGCTGGATGTGCAGGACGTGCTGGAGGAATCCATGCTTGGAGGTACGAGAAGCGAGAAGAAGCGAGCAGCTGGCCGGGAGAATGCTGGCCCACTGTGCTCTCCCTGGAGACAGGGCTCTGGTAGAGGTTGAGGTGGCCACGCCCTGATGTATGGAAATCAGCGGAGCTGCTGGAAATTCCCCACGCCCCAAAACTCAAGGGCAAACCTCAAGTACGTGGAGGGCCTGCCCATAGGTTTGTCCATCACCTGGACGGCTGGGCCGTCCCTGGCACCCAAGGGGTCATCTAGGCCAAGGACCCCACGCACCGCACTTCATGCAAGGGCGGAGATCTAACAGTCATTTAGAATTCCCCTCCAGTTTGAGGACCTGGAAGGAAGGAGTACAACCTAAGCCTCTTTCAAATGGCAGCACAGCTCCGAGTCTCCCAGGCCTTTGGAGTGCAGGCCATATGGTCTTCACGGCAAACCATGTAAGACTGAGCATCTGGTTCAGACCTGGCCGCATTCCAGACCGTCTCTGCCCGGCTCTGTCGGATTCATGCCTGTCCACAGGCCAACTTGTTCTTTTCCCCGTTTTCCAGATGGGGCGCTAATTGTTTCACCCCTGTCTGCATTCCACACATTCCTCTGCTCTGCTGTACATTCCTTCCAGGGGTGTGGTATTCTCAAGGTTCTTTCACCCTTCTTTCGGCTTGGGGTGCCTTGGGTGGCTTTGGATTAGCCTGCTTTCTTTGGAACAGTTCGAAGACAGCTTCATTTTGGGGGGCAAGACGATTCCTCAGGCTTTCCTTCTCCCTGGGCAATGGGTGCCTAAAGACTTTTCCCCATTGTAAACACACGTGCTCGTGTTTCCGATGGGAATAGGACTATGGATCTAGGAGGACGCCCGGTAAATAAAATAGCCAAAAACCCTGCGCATTTCCTGAGAGAGGACCCCAAATCGCATTTTCCACGCCGGATAAAACCTCGGTCCAGGATTGCTGCTGAGTTTCCAGAAGTCGCAAAAACGTTCCCGATGTTCTTGACCATCCTCCGAAAGATAAACCCTGGAGAGAGTATTATCAATTGATGAGGAGGTAGAGGACATTGATGAAAATAGCTAGATAGTGAGAAAGCTATACTGATGTGGAGGAGATGCAGGAGGTGAGCAGCAAGGCTCGCCTTGTGGAGGAGGGATATCTTGTGAGGAAGGTACGGATGGAGAAAGGTGTTAAGGCGGATGGAAGCCAGAAGGTGGGAAGGAAGGCAGAGAGGCAAACCAAGGGGTTGAAGCATGGCTCTCTGCACACACCACGTCTGACTTTTCAGGAGGCTCCATCGACATCGAGACTCCGGACACCCAGTGATGTCTGCATTTTGAGAAAAGCATTGCAACGTGGCCGAGGTTCCAAGTGGCCTGCAGCAGTTGATGCACCCTGACAGGACACCCCAAGTCAGGACCACCAGGATTCCAAAGGGCCTGTGGGGGAGAGCTCAGGGATGTGTCAGCAGGGATGCAGATCCCTGGTGCCCTCGGGGCCCTGCTGGGCTGCTTCAACCATGGAGAAGGTCCCCGATTCAAGGGCTGTCTCTGCTCAAAGGGGGTGCCAAGACATCTGTACAATTGTAAGCCCAGCGGAATGGGGAAGGTGGGGGCACCAAGGATGCTTACCAAAGGGGACGTGAAGTCCATCTCCTGGGGCCCAATTCCCCCCACTTCCCTAGGCCACGCTGGCCAAGAAATGGATGGAAGACCCTAGCGTGAAGGCACATCGGAGTCTTGGGACAAACCCGCCTTCCGCCTACCAGTGCTGTCGAGTGTACTGATGGGTTTATGCATGATGTCTCTGGCAGTGTGGCCTTTCAGACAATCACATCAGCCTCTCTCGCCTACGTCCAGGGCATATCAGCTCAAAGCCTTGGCATTTGATTGGAAGAAACACAAAGACAAATAGAACCATGCAAACCACCACCAAACACTGACTGTGCTTCTGGGGGGTAGAGAAGGAAAGCTTCTCGGCGGTGCCCACACCACCGCACCCGTTTGGAAGGCAGCCCTGCCGGGACTCCTCGCAAAATGGCTCACCAGCTCGACACACCCTGATTATGCTGCCTCGTGCGGTGGCTGGGCCACAGTGAGTCTGACGGGGACCTGCCTGCACAAAAAGGACCCCGGGAAAATCTGTGTTCCGGCCCTAGTGTTGGTGGACAAGAATGGATGAAAGGGTCGCGGGTTCACACCACCCTATGGAAAATTCTGTGAGGGCCAGCGGACGTGCGGATCCCAGCGCATCGTTGCATCCACGAAATCCATAGCTTCCTGAGTTATGCCACGCTCTAGGCCACCAGGAGCCTCTCCTCCCGAAATGCCCACTAGCAACAAGTGACCTGCTCTTCGCCACATGCCTCAGTGTGGGCTCTCCTAGTCTAGACCTGTGAAAGCACACAGAAGCAGAGGAATCCCCCCTGGATTGGTCTCCCTTTTGTCCGGCCGGAACCCAGGAATACGTCCTTGGTGATTCGCATGCAACTGACGGACCCAAGGCGGGTCCCCTTGCGAAGCTCTTACCACACAGCCCCCAAAGCAAAGGCCGTCAAAGACCACTTCCTGTGTTCCTGGATGTTGTGCCTCCCAGGCATTTGCTTCCGCATACACGCAAAGCCAACTTCTCTTCAGCTTAGTTTCCAAGGTCCCGGATATTTAGGATACATCGCGACAAAGAGACATCCAGCAGATCCACTCTAAAAACCAACTCAACTGGGCAAGCGTCCATCAGGACGCACCTCAGCACATGCAGTGGTGACAACTTCAACACCAACCACAAGTCTGCATATTACACTGTCGACGCCATAGGGTACAATGTCAAGGTCCATTTATAAGGACATAAGTGGCCAGGAGGAGAAGAAATTGATACCATAAGGTTGAGTTGGGAGGGAACCAAGGAGTAATAGAAAGTGAGACCCGCAGGGTCCCAGTAGAGAAATGAAGAGAGAGACTGAGAGAGAGAGAGAGAGAGAGAGAGAAAAAGAGAGAGAGAGAGAGAGAGAGAGAGAGACGGAGAGAGAGAAATGGAGTAGGGATTATGTGTGGGGAAACTCCAAGGGAGCTTGAAACCCTTGAAAGAGAGATATAAGCTGCACATGCTTCCCTCCGTCCTGGCATCAAGATTCCTTGACATCCCTGGGTTATACAAAGGCCAGGCATGCACAGAGTTCGGTCATGCAGAAAGGCCTGACCTTGGGAGAAGAGCTCCTAGGAACGGGCTGTCGCCTCAAGATGACCTGGTGTCAAATTGACCCCAACATCCCCAAGAATCCAAAGGAAACCATCCCCAAGAACAAAAGAGATAGAAAGTGTGGAATAAACCCTACTGGGTGTATATCCACACCGGCTGTTGGGAAGCCAGGCCAAGAGACCACAATTCCAAGGCTACTCCGACTCTAAATCGCCAAATGTGTCCACTGCAATCATGAACCTACATTCGGTTGGATGGAAAGATTGGCCAGCAACAAAGGAGAGGATGGGACCTGCTAAGTAATGTTAGCACCTTTCGCCCGGTGATGCGTGATCTGCGTGGGCACCTCTCTTGGAAGAGACAACATCCACTTCCACCCCAGAGCGCAAATCCCATGGGTATGGAGGAAGGGTGTCATTCTGAGGCGAGTCTGTTTCGCTGAGGCCCACGGAGCGCTGGCGAAAGACCAGCCCAATCTCTGAACATGCCCTAAAGAACGGCATGGCTCTATTGATGCAGGATGCACAGGCATGAAGGGCTCCCGGCCTCTGGGAGTTGCAACGCTCAGCCCAGAGGCAGAGGTCAACCTACCGCTGGATGTGCAGGCCGTGCTGGAGGAATCCATGCTTGGAGGTCCGAGAAGCGAGAAGAAGCGAGCAGCTGGCCGGGAGAATGCTGGCCCACTGTGCTCTCCCTGGAGACAGGGGTCTGGTAGAGGCTGAAGTGGCCACGCCCTGATGTATGGAAATCAGCGGAGCTGCTGGAGATTCCCCACGCCCCAAAACTCAAGGGCACACCTCAAGTACGTGGAGTGCCTGCCCATAGGTTTGTCCATCACCTGGACGGCTGGGCCGTCCCTGGCACCCAAGGGGTCATCTAGGCCAAGGACCCCACGCACCGCACTTCACGCAAGGGCGGAGATCTAGCAGTCATTTAAAGTTCCCCTCCAGTTTGAGGACCTGGCAGGAAGGAGGACAACTTAAGCCTCTTTCAAATGGCAGCCCAGCTCCGAGTCTCCCAGGCCTTTGGATTGCAGGCCATATGGTCTTCACGGCGAACCACGTAAGACTGAGCATCTGGTTCAGACCTGGCCGCATTCCAGACCGTCTCTGCCCGGCTCTGTCGGATTCATGCCTGTCCACAGGCCAACTTGTTCTTTTCCCCGTTTTCCAGATGGGGCGCTAATTGTTTCACCCCTGTCTGCATTCCACACATTCCTCTGCTCTGCTGTACATTCCTTCCAGGGGTGTGGTATTCTCAAGGTTCTTTAACCCTTCTTTGGGCTTGGGTTGCTTTGGGGGGCTTTGGGTGGCTTTGGATTAGCCTGCTTTCGTTGGAAGCGTTCGAAGACAGCTTCATTTTGGGGGGCAAGACGATTCCTCAGGCTTTCCTTCTCCCTGGGCAATGGGTGCCTAAAGACTTTTCCCCATTGTAAACACACGTGCTCGTGTTTCCGATGGGAATAGGACTATGGATCTAGGAGGACGCCCGGTAAATAAAATAGCCACAAACCCTGCGCATTTCCTGAGAGAGGACCCCAAATCGCATTTTCCATGCCGGATATAACCACGGTCCATGATTCCTGCTGAGTTTCCAGAAGTCGCAAAAACCTTCCGGAATTTCTAGTCTATCCCCCCAATGATAAACCCTGGAGAGAGAATTATCAAATGATGAGGAGGTAGAGGACATTAATGATAAGAGCTAGAGAGTGAGACAGCTATATTGAAGTGGAGGAGATGCAGGAGGTGAGCAGCAATGCTCGCCTTTTGGAGGAGGGATTTCTTGTGAGGAATGTACGGATGGAGAAAGGTGTTAAGGCGAATGGAAGACAGAAGGTGGGAAGGAAGGCAGAGCGGCAAACCAAGGGGTTGAAGCATGGCTGTCCTCACACCCCATGTCTGACTTTTGAGGAGGCTCCATCGACATCGAGACTCCGGACACCCAGTGATGTCTGCCTTTTGAGAAAAGCATTGCAACGTGGCCGAGGTTCCTAGTGGCCTGCAGCAGTTGGTGCACCCTGACAGGGCACCCCAGGTCAAGGACCACCAGGATTCCAAAGGGCCTGTGGGGGAGAGCTCAGGGATGTGTCAGCAGGGATGCAGATCCCTGGTGCCCTCGGGGCCCTGCTGGGCTGCTTCAACCATGGAGAAGGTCCCCGATTCAAGGGCTGTCTCTGCTCAAAGGGGGTGCCAAGACATCTGTACAAGGGGAAGCCCAGCGGAATGGGGAAGGTGGGGGCACCAAGGATGCTTACCAAAGGGGACGTGAAGTCCACCTCCTGGGGCCCAAATACCCCCACTTCCCTAGGCCACGCTGGCCAAGAAATGGATGGAAGACCCTAGTGTGAAGGCACATCGGAGTCTTGGGACAAACCTGCCTTCCGCCTACCAGTGCTGTGGAGTGTACTGATGGGTTTATGCATGATGCCTCTGGCAGTGTGGCCTTTCAGAGAATCACATCAGCCTCTCTAGCCTACGTCCAGGCCATATCAGCTCAAAGCCTTGGCATATGAGTGGCAGGAACACAAAGACAAATAGAACCATGCAAACCACCACCAAACACTGACTGCGCTTCTGGGGGGTAGAGAAGGAAAGCTTCTCGGCGGTACCCACACCACCGCACCCGTTTGGAAGGCAGCCCTGCCGGGACTCCTCGCAAAATGGCTCACCAGCTCGACACACCCTGATTATGCTGCCTCGTGCTGTGGCTGGGCCACAGTGAGTCCCACGGGGACCTGCCTGAACAAAAAGGACCCCGGGACAATCTGTGTTCCAGCCCTAGTTTTGGTTTACAAGAATGGAATAAAGGGCCGTGGGTTCACCCCAACCCCAAGGGAAAAGTCTGTGAGGGCCAGTGGACGTGTGGATTCCAGCACATCGTTGCATCCACGAAATCCATAGCTTCCTGAGTTATGCCACGCTCTAGGCCACCAGGAGCCTCTCCTCCCGAAATGCCCACTAGCAACACGTTGCCTGTTCTCAGCCACATGGCCTCAGTGTGGTCTCTCCTAGTCAAGAACTGTCAAGGCACACAGAAGCAGAGGAATGCTCCCTGGATCGGGCTCCCTTCTGTCTGGCCAGCACCCAGGAATACGTCCTTGGTGATTCTCATGCAAGTAACTGCCCCATGGCGGGTCTTCTTGCGAAGATATTGCCCCACATTCCCCAAAGCAAAGGCCGACAAAGACCACTTCCTGTGTTCCTGGATGCTGTGTCTCCCAGGCATTTGCTTCCGCATACATGCAAAGCCAACTTCTCTTCAGGTTAGATTCCAAGGTCCCGGATATTTAGGATACATCGCGACAAAGAGACATCCAGCAGATCCACTCTAAAAACAAACTCAACTGGGCAAACGTCCATCAGGAGGCACCTCAGCACGTGCAGTGATGACAACTTCAACACCAACTACAAGTCTGCATATTAAAATGTCGACGCCATAGAGTACAATGTCAAGGTCCCATTCATAAGGACATAAGTGGCCAAAGAGGAGAAGAAATTGATACCATAAGGTTGAGTTGGGAGGGAAGCAAGGAGTAATAGAAAGTGAGACCCGCAGGGTCCCAGCAGAGAAATGAAGAGAGAGACTGAGAGAGAGAGAGAGAAAGAGAGAGAGAGAGAGAGAGAGAGAGAGAGAGAGAGAGAGAGAGAGAGAGAGAGAGAGACGGAGAGAGAGAAATGGAGTATGGATTATGTGTGGGGAAACTCCAAGGGAGCTTGAAACCCTTGAAAGAGAGATAGAAGCTGCACATGCTTCCCTCCGTCCTGGCATCAAGATTCCTTGACATCCCTGGGTTATACAAAGGCCAGGCATGCACAGAGTTCGGTCATGCAGAAAGGCCTGACCTTTGGAGAAGAGCTCCTAGGCACGGGCTGTCGCCTCAAGATGACCTGGTGTCAAATTGACCCCAACATCCCCAAGAATCCAAAGGAAACCATCCCCAAGAACAAAAGAGATAGAACGTGTGGAATAAACCCTACTGGGTGTATATCCATACCGGCTGTTGGGAAGCCAGGCCAAGAGACCACAATTCCAAGGCTACTCCGACTCTAAATCGCCAAATGTGTCCACTGCAATCATGAACCTACATTCGGTTGGATGGAAAGATTGGCCAGCAACAAAGGAGAGGATGGGACCTGAGAAATCCTGTTAGGACCTTTCGCCTGGTGATGCGTGATCCGCGTGGGCACCGCTCTTCGAAGAGACAACATCCACTTCCACCCCAGAGCGAAAGTCCCATGGGTATGGAGAAAGGGTGTCATTCTGAGGCGAGTCTGCTACGTTGAGGCCCACTGAGCGCTGGCCAAACGCCAGCCCAATCTCGGAACATGCCCTAATGAATGGCATGGCTCCATTGATGCAGGATGCACAAGCATGAAGGGCTCCCGGCCTCTGGGAGTTGCAACGCTCAGCCCAGAGGCAGAGGTCATCCTACCGCTGGATGTGCAGGACATGCTGGAGGAATCCATGATTGGAGGTGGGAGAAGCGAGACGAAGCGACTGGCTGGCCAGGAGAATGCTGGCCCACTGTGCTCTCCCTGCAGACAGGGGTCTTGTAGAAGCTGAGGCGGCCATGCCCTGATGTATGGAAATCAGTGGAGCTGCTGGAAATTCCCCACCGCCAAAAACTCAAGGGCACTGCTCAAGTACGTGTCGAGCCTCCCCAGTGTTTTGTACATCACCTGGACGGCTGGGCCGTCCCTGGCACCCAAGGGGTCATCTAGGCCAAGGACCCCACGCACCGCACTTCACGCAAGGGCGGAGATCTAACAGTCATTTAGAATTCCCCTCCAGTTTGAGGACCTGGGAGGAAGGAGGACAACCTAAGGCCCTTTCAAGTGGCAGCCCAGCTCCGAGTCTCCCAGGCCTTTGGAGTGCAGGCCATATGGTCTTCACGTCAAGCCACGTAAGACTCACCCTCTGGTTCAGACCTTGCCGCATTCCAGACCGTCTCTGCCCTGCTCTGTCGGATTCATGCATTTCCAAATGACAACCTGTTGTTCTCCCCGTTTTCCATATGGGGCACTACTCGTGGCACACCTGTCTGCATTCCACACCTTCTTCTGCTCTGCTGTACATTCCTTCCAGGGGTGTGGTTTTCTCAAGGTTCTGTAACCCTTCTTTGGGCTTGTGTGGCTTTTGGTGGCTTTGATTTAGTCTGCTTTGCTTTGAAACGTTCAAAGACAGCTTCAGTTTTGGGGGCGCGACGATTCCTCCGGCTCTCTTGCTCCACTGGACAACGGGTGCCTAAAGACTTTTCCCCATTGTAAATACACGTGCTCGTGTTTCCGATGGGAATAGGACTATGGATCTAGGAGGACACCCATTTAAAAAAATAGCCAAAAACCCTGCGCATTTCCTGAGAGAGGACCCCAAATCGCATTTTCCATGCCGGATATAACCACGGTCCAGGATTCCTGCTGAGTTTCCAGAAGTCGCAAAAACGTTCCAGATGTTCTTGACCATCCTCCGAAAGATAAACACTGGAGAGAGAATTATCAATTGATGAGGAGGTAGAGGACATTGATGATAAGAGCTAGAGAGTGAGAAAGCTATACTGATGTGGAGGAGATGCAGGAGGTGAGCAGCAAGGCTCGCCTTGTGGAGGAGGGATTTCTTGGGAGGAAGGTACGGATGGAGAAAGGTGTTAAGGCGAATGGAAGACAGAAGGTGGGAAGGAAGGCAGAGCGGCAAACCAAGGGGTTGAAACATGCCTCTCTCCACACACCACGTCTGACTTTTCAGGAGGCTACATCAACATCGAGACTCCGTACACCCAGTGATGTCTGCATTTTGAGAAAAGCCTTGCAACGAGGCAGAGTTTCCTAGTTGCCTGCAGCAGATGGTGCGCCCTGACAGGGCACCCCAGGTCAAGGACCACCAGGATTCCCAAGGACCTATGGGGGAGAGCTCAGGGATGTGTCAGCACGGATGCAGATCCCAGGTGCCCTCGGGCCTTGCTGGGCTGCTTCAACCAATGAGAAGGTCCCCGATTCAAGGGCTGTCTCTGCTCAAAGGGGGTGCCAAGATATCTGTACAATCAGAAGCCCAGTCAATGGGGAACGTGGGAGCACCAAGGCTGCCTATGAGAGCGGACCTGAAGTCCATCTCCTGGGGCCCAATTCCCCCCACTTCCAAAGGCCACGCTGGCAAAGGAAATGGATGGAAGACCCTAGTGTGAAGAGACATCGGAGTCTTGGGACAAACCCGCCTTCCACCTACCAGTGCTATCGAGTGTACTGATGGGTTTATGCATGATGTCTCTGGCAGTGTGGCCTTTCAGAGAATCACATCAGCCTCTCTCGCCTACGTCCAGGGCATATCAGCTCACAGCCTTGGCATATGAGTGGCAGGAACACAAAGACAAATAGAACCATGCCAACCACCACCAAACACTGACTGCGCTCCTGGGGGGTAGAGAAGGAAAGCTTCTCGGCGGTGCCCACACCACCGCACCCGTTCGGAAGGCAGCCCTGCCGGGACTCCTCGCAAAATGGCTCACCAGCTCGACACACCCTGATTATGCTGCCTCGTGCTGTGGCTGGTCCAGAGTGAGTCCCATGGGGGCCTGCCTACACAAAAAGGACCCCGGGCCGATCTGGGTTCATGCCCTAGTGTTGGTGTACAAGAATGGAAGAAAGGGCCGCGGGTTCACACCACCCCAATGAAAAGTCTGTGCGGGACAGCGGACCTGTGGATCGCAGCACATCATTGCATCCACGAAATCCATAGCTTCCTGAGTTATACCACGCTCTATGCCACCAGTAGCCTCTCCCCCCGAAATGCCCACTAGCAACAGGTTGCCTGCTCTCAGCCACATGGCCTCAGTGTGGGCTCTCCTGGTCTAGACCTGTCAAAGCACACAGAAGCAGAGGAATGCCCCCTGGATTGGTCTCCCTTCTGTCCGGCCAGCACCCAGGAATACGTCCTTGGTGATTCGCATGCAACTGACTGCCCCATGGCGGGTCGCTTGCGAAGGTCTTACCCCACTGCTCCAAAAGCAAAGGCCGTCAAAGACCTTTTCCAGTGTTCCTGGATGCTGAAAAAAAATATTTTATCTACAGTAATACAAACTCATATATTTGTAGATGTGTGTGTTTTGTGTGTGTGTGTGTGTATGTGTGTGAATGTAAGGAGAAAACCTATCTTTGGAGATGTTCTTATTAATTTTCTGATCCTACATTTTGTTTTTCAGTCTTTGATTCTTTTCTTCCATCACTTATTCTACAAATATTTATTGAGCTCTTACTACACACCAGGCTCCTTCTTTTGTTTTCTTTGCTTCGGTGGGCTTTTTTTTTTCTTTTGTTTCTTCGCAAGGATTTCTGTGACCAAGGAAATTTGGGAAACAATGAGATGGTTACAGAATCCTGGGGTTAGAATAACCTCAATTTTTCTTTTCTTCTGTCTCCACACAGAGTATCCAATGCGTCCAAGTTAATCCAAAATCTGTTGTAGTTTAAAAGATTTCCAGTGAAATACTTCAGTACCCTTTTTGCTATCACCTGCTCATCTCTGTTATTTGAAGATGATCTTTATAACAGATAATAAATGATGCAGGAAACTGGACCTGTGTTATGGGAATAAAACATGGCTACAATTTGAATTCAGGAGATGTGTTAGGACAAAAAAGTCTGGTCCCAATAGTAGCTGAATCCTCTTGGGAAGACTTGTAACTTTGCTATAGGGGACATTTAACTCCTTTGAAACTTCATTTTCAAAGGAGTTAGTTCTAACATCTAGTGTGTAGAGGGGAAAAATCAAGTATGATCAAAAATTACCCTAGAACATGCTTCTGTTTTCCTGGTGGTAAAGACATGAACCAGACAGGGACCAGGCACATCTCAGCACCAGGGAACAAATGTCCACTTCATCTCTTCCCTGAAATAACGCACATGATTTCCTTGGTAACTTTAATCTCTCTCTCTCCCTTCCTCCCTCCTTTCTTCCCACACACATATATAGTAGAATTCATGAAGGTTAAATGGGAGATGACTGCACTCTCTAATAGTAACTACCCTGTTTGGTTTTCTGATGATTAAAAATATAATTAATGTAAGGAGTTCCTGTTGTGGTACAGTGATATCAAATCTGTCTAGGAACCATGAGCTTGTGGGTTTGGTCCCTGGCCTCACTCCATCAGTTAAGGATCTGGTGTTGCCATGATCTGTGGTGTAGGTTGCAGATGCAGCTTGGATCCTGCATTGCTGTAGCCATGGCATAAGTTGGCAGCTGCAGCTCTGATTCGATCCCTAGCCTGAGAACTTCCACGTGCTGCTAGAGTGGCCCAAAAAGAAAAGAAGAAACAAACAATATAATTCATGTAAAGCAACTTGTTCAGGGCCTGGCACATGGTAAACATTAAACAAATTTTACCTCTCATCATTATTCCCACTATTACTTCTCTACTGAAGAAATACTATCCTTTTTGGGGGGGCACTCTTACAGCACAGGCAATTTCTTGGGCCAGGAATCAAACCCATGCCACTGCAGTGTAATGTCAGAACTTTAACCTGCCATCCCCAAAGGAACTCCAAATTGTCCTTCCTTTGAAGGACAGGATACAAATATATATCAAGCCAGATTTTACGTTTCATTTATTGAAGCCAGGTTTTCTTTTCTTGAAGTTTCATTTCTTGAAGCCAGACTTTACATTTCATTCTGTCTTAGTCATGCAAGCCCACTGCCAGCAAAATAACAGACAAATAATATGGTCTTCATCTCATGAGTGGTTTCATGGCACAGTCACTGGTGAATAAGTGATTGGTAAACCCTTGTTGAATGAATTACAGAATCTGTGGTTCAAAAGTAATAAGGGGAGTTCCCATAGTGGCTCAGCTGGTTAAGAACCCAACATAGTGTCCTTGAGGATGTGAGTTCAATCCCTGGCCTCACTCAGTGGATTAGAGACCTGCCATTACTACAAGCTGCATGATATTTTGTGGATGAAGCTTGGATCTGGTGCTGCTTTTGTTTTGGTGTAGGCTGGCAGCTGCAGCTCTGATTCAAGCTCTTGCCTGGGAAATTCCATATGCCACAGGTGAACCTCCATATGCCTAAAAAGAAAAGGTGATAAAGGCAAAATAAAGGAGGAAGATGATCTTATAACTGCACTTGCCTAATATCATCAGGATTTTTAAAAAATAAGTCCAACATTTAGTAAATATCTAAATTGGTTTTGGCTTTTAAAAAAGCAATCTACTCTTTCCTTTATTCTCTAAGTACATCTTGCCTTCCTCTTCTGTGCCAGGCTCTGAGCCAGGCCCAGAGATCTGGTGATGACAGATTAAGAGTCCTTGTAAACCCATGGAGGAAAATCCATGAAACGGAAAGTCCAAAATTTGTTTCAGATTCCAGTCCTTCATGCAGGAAATAACGGAGTGATGGGATATATAGTGACTGATGAGGAAACCACACTCTACAGGGATTCAGGGAAGGCTTCCCAGGGGAGGGGGTGGATCATGTGAGCTGAGATCTAGAGTGATAACAGTGTCAAAATCTAGAAACAGTGTAAAAAAAAGTTGGAAGATGTGGTATAGTCTAAAGTGGAAACGCCATCTGTACTCTCCGCTTGAAAGAGAAATCATGGAGTTCCTGTATGATTCAATGGGCTAAGAACTCAACTACATCCATGAGAATGTGAATTTAATCCCTGGCTGCACTCAATGGGTTAAGGAACTGGCATTGCCAGGTGCTTCAGTGTGGGTAGTGAATGAGGCTCAGACCTTGTGTTTCCATGGGTGTAGACCAGCAGCTCCATCTCCAATTTTACCCCTAGCCTGGGTACTTCTATATTCTGCTGTGGGCATGGCCCTAAAAAGACAAAAAAAATAAAATTAAATAAAATTTTAAAATAAAGAGAAACCACGGCAAGCATTTAAAAACTGATAGGGCTCTCAAGCCTTTTGGGATATACTGTATTCTGCCAATAGAATGTGTATCTCTTTCAATAAATCTACTTCTTGTCTATCAAAAATAGATAGGTGTACCCTGGTGGCTCAGTGGATTAAGGATCCAGCATTATTACTGCTGCGGCTATGGTTGCAGGTGTGGCATGTGTTCAATTCCTGGCCTAGGAACTTCTGCATACCATGTGTGTTGCCAAAACAAAGAATAGATCTAGGACCATAGATACATATTTCCTTGAGATTTAAAAATAAATAAGTAAATAAATAAATGAAATAAAAACTGGTTGTCCCTAGTTCTAGAAAAAATGCAGACAAAGGGGAGCTCTTATAAACTGCTATTTGGGAGTGAAAATTGCTACAAATGCAAGCAATTGATGACATCTAGTTAAAGCTGAAGACGAAAATTCCCTATGACCTAATAATTCAATGACTAGTTATGTTCTTTTGATTAAACCCTTAAAAGTCTGTCCTCTTAGAGAAGCAAGGGAAGTTTCTTTTAAATTTTAAAGTCATTCTCTAAGGCAAAATCATTAACTCAACAAATACTTATAGACTACCTGTATGTGCCAGGAACTGTAATAAAACAACATGGTGAAGGAACTCATCAAAGACTGTGGTCTCATGGACAGTAGGTGGAAGACACACCAGAAACAAATAAAAAGCCCCAGTCCTCACTGCATCTTTAATGTATATACCCTGTTTGGGAGGATCGTGTTACTCAAGAGGAAACTGAGCCCCAGAGAAATTGGCATTTGCCAGGAGGTTGTCCTCGCCCAGCACCATAGCCCCTGGACTCTCCTTGGGTGTCTACCCTCCCCACCGGACCCCCTGGGAAGACAGGGGTGAATTTTCATTTATTACACTGGGTGCCCATTGCCTGGCTCATAAATAAATATGAAGGCTGGCGGTGAGAGTAGGAAGATGGGAGAACTATCCAGAATCAACACCTGCAGAAAAACCTGGGAGAAGAGGTTTCAGAATGAGCTACTCAGATATGGAATCAGAATCCATAGAGATGGTAAAAAGGAGGATCCTTTTCTCCATGCCTCTCTCTGCTTGAGCACCTTACCTGCCTTCTCACCTTTCATTCTGGAAGAAAATCCCACTGCTAGTCCTTGGCAGCACCAGATTTGGAAACCCAGCTGTCTCCAGAATGTGCTCCACACTGAAATAACAAAATCAGACAAAACTTCTGACAGATGCTTTCCCTAATGGGGCAGTGGAAAGAGAAGTCAAGGCAGGAGGAGGAAAACCACCCTCAGGTGCTCCCTGGTTAATTTTTATTCTCTGAAGAGGAAGCCCTCTTTGGAAGGCAGCAGCCCACAGGAGAGAGAAAGGAGCTGAGGTTATGCCTCCTGCTGCTGGAAGTGAAGGACCCTCATGAGGAAACTCTACTGAGCTTGTCTTTTCATATATTGTTTTCCTAACAAGAAAGTTTACAACTAAGAATGGAGTTCCCTGGTGGTGCAGCAGGCTAAGGATCCAGTGATGTTGTTGCTATGGCTCAGGTCACAGCTATGGCTCAGGTTCAATTCATGGCCTGGGAAGAGCTGCAGGCAGTGGGGGTGGCCAGCAATGTAAAGAGAGAAAAAATAAAAATACAGAAAAGTAGAAAAAGTAATACAATGAGCATTCCATTATCCTTCACCCACAAGAAACTACAGTTAACATCACATATAAGCTTTAAGATATTTCTATTTTTAAAAATTGCAGATAGAGTGATTTCCTTTTATTCCATCTTTCTTTGCATTTACCTTGTTTTTCTTTCTTCTAAATTCCTAATTTAAGCATTGCCTTATGTATTCTGAACTTTTATTTTCTTAAAAAATACATTTAAATTTCTATATTTTTCTTCCATCACATTAGGTGAATTTCCCATTTAAAAAAAAAAGCATTTCTTGGCCTGGGAATATCTGCATGCAATGGGGGTGGCCAGAAATTTTATATACATGCATGCATAATTATTCTTCATAAATATGATTTTTACTATTACAGTTATCTTATTTTCTTCACTTTATTTCTTGATTTCTCCCAACTTGCTGTCTCTTTTCCCTAAGGCTCTTGCATCCCACTCAGCCCCCACACAGAACCAGTCTTCACAGTGAAGTTCTTGTTTTTTTCCTATTTTAATCCAGGATCAAGTAATCCTAAGCAGTGATAGTTTATCATCATTTGTTTTACTGAAATGGAGTACTATTTTGCACTTTCCTTCATCTTATTCTTGTCACTCAACAATACTTCATGGAAATTCATCTGACACAATTCTTAACAGATTTATTTCTTTATACTTACAGATTGTTTTACTTTATTATCTGCACAGCCATTGCTCAGTAACCCCTGGAGAATTGGTTCCAGGACTCCCACCCGCCATACCCAATTCCATGTCCCTTCTGTCAAATGACAATAGCGTCAGCCTCCTTCACTGTGTGTTCCATATGCACAGATCCAAAGAGCCGATGGTATAATATTCCACAATATGGATGTGCCAGTATATATTCCTTTTGTTTCCAGGTTTTTGATAACACAAACAAAGCTACAATGCACATCTTTCAGTATTAAAAAAAAAAAAACATGGCTAAGCAATTAAGTCCTACCATGCAGCACAGGGAACTATATCCAGTCTCTTGGGATAAACCATGATGGAAGATAATAAAAGGAATGTGTATATATGTATGATGAGGTCACTTTGCTGTACAGCAGAAATTGGCACAACACTGTAAATCAACTATAATTTAAAAAGACAAAAGCAAAAACAATAATGCCATATGTCCTAGGAATAGAAAGTGGCTTCAGCAGACCTGAGCTGAGAGGCTCAACTGTGAGAAACTGTCTCAGGTCTGTCTTCCAGCGCCTGTACAATAAGGAGGTCAAAGTGGAAGAGGACTGGGGTGCGTCCCTTCTTTCTGATAGTATTTATAGTCAAATCATGCCATCACCCACCACAAACTAATTGAGTCCCCAAGACGGGCAGGCACCAACCAGGGCACTGTGGCTTGACCAGGAAGATGGCAGAGCTACCATCCTTGCTGGGGAAAAACATATAATAAACATGCAAGTAAATACCACCAGCTTTATGCATTGAAAACAGCTGGGGGTTTCAGGATGATGGAGGTGGCTTCTCTGTAATACAGTGGTATTTACATAGATGTGACTTGGTCAGTAATCCAAGTGATTCTAAAGACATTAAATCCATGTGTACCTTGATGTGTCCACAACTCCTTTTGATTCTTAACACTCAAATGAGAGTCCTCTTAGGATTAGTCTAGTATCTAGACCTTCAGCGTCTTGTCTTGTAGGTTGGAAGCAAAGCCTGAGAAAGCCTCATTTTTGGAACACTAAGCAGGTGACTCAATATACAGTCAAATTTAGGAACAACTTCATCAGAGAATTGTCAGGAAGCAGGTTTGAGCCCCAAACATCCAGTGAAAAGACTAGGGAGTAAGGAAAGTTGAGATTTGAATTGAAAGGGTGGCTCAGAGACTTTACTCTCCCCACTCCAGAAAGTTTTGCCTTTCAAAATCTTAAACTGCAAAGAGAGAAATCCCAAAGGGACCTCCACCCCACCCCCTTTCCCAGGATACATCCTAGGACCGTTTCTAGGTCTTGGTTCATTTTGCAATTAGAGATATTAATAATAAAAATAATAATGATAATAATAATAATAAACTGCAGTGGGCTGCCAGAAACCCAGCCAAAAGAAAAATCTAGAATTGCAAATGTAAACCGTTCACCCTCTGATAAAGATTATGCTGATGGGACTGAAAGTCAAAAATAGAAGCAGAAATGACCTGATACTGGAACATCTGAGAAATGAAAGTCCAGGGGGCAAGTCTTGATATCATTCCTAACCCCATTTTTTTTTCTGGGAATAAGAACACCCTCTCAAAGGGATGTCATGAGGATTTAAAAATAAGACCTTCATCATGTCAAGCATTGAACAGCCCTGAGTTCTTCATACAGGCTTGACCTACACTGGGATCATTCCTGGCAGCATCACTTCCTCCAGTGATTCCAGTGTGTCCAAGAAATCCCTGTGGTTACTGTGGCCAGTTTTGGGACTTAGCCAGTGGGTTACCCAGGTGGCACATCGTGCATTTACTCCATCAATTTGGAAAAGCAAACAGACATTCTGATGTTTTGATTTCTTTGGCTTCTGTATCCCCACAACCCCCCACCAAGCCTGCATGTTGGTTATGATCTTATTAAATATGTTGAAGATGCTCCATAACACACATGCACAAATGAGGAAGGGCTCCAATCAACATGTTCTTTTTGTTTTTCCGCCTTCATTTCCCAACTATGCTGACAAAAGATGTAGGTGGGCTCTCTTTTGTTAGTGTACTGCTGATTTTTTCCTGACTTTGGGCTAAAATTCACTGTTTGTGAAAATTTCTTTTTTTTTTTTAATTTTCCCACTGTACAGCAAGGCGATCAAGTTATCCTTATGTGTATACATTATAATTACATTTTTCCCCCACCCTTTATTCTGTTGCAACATGAGTATCTAGACAAAGTTCTCAATGCTATTCAGCAGGATCTCCTTGTAAATCCATTCTAAGTTGTGTCTGATAAGCCCAAGCTGCCGATCCCTCCCACTCCCTCCCCCTCCCATCAGGCAGCCACAAGTCTTTTCTCCAAGTCCATGAGTTTCTTTTCTGAGGAGATGTTCATTTGTGCTGGATATTAGATTCCAGTTATAAGTGATATCATATGGTATTTGTCTTTGTCTTTCTGGCTCATTTCACTCAAGATGAGAGTCTCTAGTTCCATCCATGTTGCTGCAAATGGCATTATGTCATTCTTTTTTATGGCTGAGTAGCATTCCATTATGCATATATACCAACTCTTCCGAATCCAATCTTCCGTCGATGGACATTTGGGTTGTTTCCATGTCCTGGCTATTGTGAATAGTGCTGCAATGAACATGTGGGTGCATGTGTGTCTTTTAAGTAGAGTTTTGTCTGGATAGATGCCCAAGAGTGGGATTGTGGGGTCATATGGAAGTTCTATGTATAGATTTCTAAGGTATCTCCAAACTGTTCCCCATAGTGGCTGTACCAGTTTCCATTCCCACCAACAGTGCAGGAGGGTTCCCTTTTCTCCACAGCCCCTCTAGCACTTGTTATTTGTGGATTTATTAGGATGGCCATTCTGACTGGTGTGAGGTGGTATCTCATGGTAGTTTTGACTTGCATTTCTCTTATGATCAGCGACGTTGAGCATTTTCTCAAGTGTTTGCTGGCCATCTGTATATCTTCCTTGGAGAACAGTCTATTCAGGTCTTTTGCCCATTTTTCCACTGATTGATTGCCTTTTTTGCTGTTGGGTTGTAGAAGTTGTTTATATATTCTAGAGATTAAGCCCTTGTCAGTTGCATCATTTGAGACTATTTTCTCCCATTCTGAAAGTTGTCTTTGTGTTTTCTTTTGGGTTTCCTTTGCTGTGCAAAAGCTTTTCAGTTTGATGAGGTCCCATGGGTTTATTTTTGCTCTAATTCCTCTTGCTTTGGGAGACTGACCTGAGAAAATATTCATGATGTTGATGTCAGAGAGTGTTTTGCCTATGTTTTCTTCTAGGAGTTTGATGGTGTCCTGTGGTATACTTAAGTCTTTCAGCCATTTGGAGTTTATTTTTGTGCATGGTGTGAGGGTGTGTTCTCGTTTCATTGCTTTGCATGCAGCTGTCCAGGTTTCCCAGCAATGCTTGCTGAATAGACTTTCTTTTTCCCATTTTATGTTCTTGCCTCCCTTGTCAAAGATTAATTGACCATAGGTGTCAGGGTTTATTTCCGGGTTCTCTATTCTGTTCCATTGGTCTGTCTGTCTGTTTTGATACCAGTACCACACTGTTTTGATGACTGTGGCTTTGTAGTATTTCTTGAACTCTGGGAGAGTTATGCCTCCTGCTTGGTTTTTGTTTCTCAGGATTGCTTTGGTGATTCTGGGTCTTTTGGGGATTGTTTGTTCTAGTTCTGTGAAAAATGTCACGGGTAATTTGATAGGGATTGCATAGAATCTGTAGATTGATTTGGGTAGTATGGCCATTTTTACAATATTGATTTTTTCCAACCCAGGAGCATGGAATATCTTTCCATTTCTTTACATCTTCTTTGATTTCTTTGATTAAAGTTTTATTGTTCTCGGCATATAGGTCCTTTACCTCCTTGGTCAGGTGTATCCTGACGTATTTGATTTTGTGAGGTGCAATTTTAAAAGGTAACATATTTTTGTATTCCTTTTGTAATATTTTATTGCTGGTATGCAGAAATGTACCTGACTTCTGAATGTTAATCTTATATCCTGCTACTTTGCTGAATTGATTAATCAGTTCAAGTAGTTTTGGGGTTGAGTCCTTCAGGTTTTCTATGTATAGTATCCTGTCATCTGCACACAGTGACAGTTTTATCTCTTCTCTTCCTATATGGATGCCTTTTATTTCATTTGTTTGTCTAATTGCTGTGGCTAGGACTTCCAATACGATGTTGAAGAGCAGTGGTGAGAGTGGGCATCCCTGTCTTGTTCCAGATTGGAGTGAGAAGGCTTTCAGTTTTTCCCCATTTAGTATTATATTTGCTGTGGGTTTGTCATAAATGGCTTTGATTATATTCAGGAATGTTCCCTCTATATTCCCTCAATGTTTGGCGAGGGTCTTGGTCATGAATGGATGTTGGACTTTGTCAAATGATTTTTCTGCGACTATTGAGATGATCATATGATTGTTTTTTTGTCTTTTTGTTGTTGTTGTTGTTGTTGTTGCTATTTCTTGGGTTGCTCCCGCGGCATACGTAGGTTCCCAAGCTAGGGGTTGAATCAGAGCTGTAGCCACTGGCCTATGCCAGAGCCACAGCAACGTGGGATCCGAGCCGCGTCTGCAACCTACACCACAGCTCACGGCAACGCCGGATCGTTAACCCACTGAGCAAAGACGGGGACCGAACCCGCAACCTCATGGTTCCTAGTTGGATTCGTTAACCACTGTGCTACGACGGGAACTCCTGATTTTTGACTTTTTTTTTGTTAATATGGTGTATGATGCTGATTGATTTGCGTATGTTGAACCATCCTTGTGAACCTGGGATGAACCCTACCTGGTCATGGTGTATAATTTTTTTGATATGTTGGTGGATTTGGTTGGCTAAGATTTTGTTGAGAATTTTTGCATCTATATTCATCAATGATATTGGCCGATAGTTTTCTTTTTTGGTGGTATCTCTGTCTGGTCTTGGCATTAGGGTGATGGTGGCCTCATAGAATGTCTTTGGGAGTATTCCTTCTTCCTCAACCTTTTGAAAGAGTTTAAGGAGGATGGGCACCAGTTCCTCTTTATATGTTTGATAGAATTCACCTGTGAAGCCATCTGGTCCTGGACTTTTATTTGTAGGGAGTGATTTTATGACCTCTTCAATTTCATTTCTAGTGATCGGTCTGTTCAGTTGGTCTGTTTCTGCTTGATTCAGTTTTGGCAGGCTGTAAGATTCTAGAAAATTGTCCATTTCTTCCAGATTGTCAAACTTGTTGCCGTATAGTTGTTCATAGTATTCTCTTATGGTTTTTTGTGTTTCTGCTGTATCCGTCGTGATTTCTCCTTTTTCATTTATAACTTTGGTTATTTGGGTTCTTTCTCTCCTCTTTTTAGTGAGTCTGGCCAGGGGTTTGTCAATTTTGTTGACCTTTTCAAAGAACCAGCTCTTGGTTTTATTAATTTTCTCTATTGTTTTTTGAGTCTCTATTTTATTGATTTCTTCTTTGATCTTTATAATTTCCTTCCTTTTGCTGACTTGAGGTCGTTTTTGTTCTTCCTTTTCTAATTCGTTTAGGTGGAGGGTTAAGTTGTCCATTTGGGATCTTTCTTCTTTTTTGAGAAAGGCCTGTATTGCTATAAATTTTCCTCTGAGCACTGCTTTTGCAGCATCCCATAGATTTGGAGAGGTTGTGTCTTCAGTATCATTTGTTTCAAGGTATTTTTTAATTTCCTTCTTGATTTGCTCATTGACCCATTGGTTTTTTAGTAGCATGTTGTTTAGTCTCCATGTAGTAGGGTTTTTCTCTTTCCTTTTCCCATGGTTGATTTCTAATTTCATGGCGTTGTGGTCAGAGAAGATACTTGAGATAAATTCTATGCTCCTAAATTTATTGAGGTTAGCTTTGTGTCCCAATATGTGGTCGATTCTTGAGAATGTTCCATGAGCACTTGAGAAGAATGTGTATTCTGATTTTTTTGGATGTAGTGTCCTGAAGATATTAATGAAGTCTAACTTTTCTATTGTTTCCTATAGGATCTCTGTTGCTTTATTGGTTTTCTGTCTAGAGGATCTGTCCATTGATGTGAGGGGGGTTTTAGGTCTCCTACTATGGTTGAATTCTCATTAATATCTCCCTTTATGTCTGTGAATATTTGTTGTACGTATCTGGGTGCTCCTATATTTGGGGCATATATGTTGACAATAGTAATATCCTCTCTTGGATGGATCCCTGAATCATTAAGTAGTGTCTTCATTTGTCTCTCTTTATGTCTTTTGTTTTAAAGTCTATTTAGTCTGATATGAGTGTTGCGACTCCTGCTTTTCTGTCATGTCTATTGGCGAGAAATATTTTTCCCCACCCTTTCACTTTCAATCTATATGTATCCTTTGTCCTAAGGTGACTTTCTGGTAGGCAGCCTATTGAAGGTTTTTGCCTTTTTATCCACTCAGCCAGTCTGTGTCTTTTGATTGGGGCATTCAGTCCATTGACATTTAAGGTGATAATTGATAGATGATTATTTATTGCCATTTTGAACCTCGTGTTCCAGTTGATTCTATGGTTCTCCATTCTTCCTTTCTTTCTTTCTTTCTTTTTTTTTTTTGGTTGAATGGTCTCCTGTTATTATCTTCTTGACTGTACTTTTTTTTCATTTTCTGCAAATGCAATATTTGGTTTTGGCTTGTGGTTGCCCTGGTTTTTAAGTATGCTAACCCCTTCCCATAATTGTGTGTTTTAGCCTGATGTCCCTGTACGTTCAAACACTTCATTACTCTATTAAAATTAAGAAGAGAAACATACAAACAAACAAACAAAAAGGGTTATTTATTTCCTAACATGCCGTGCCCACAGTTTATGGTTTTGATGACTCTTTTTGATTTCTTTCTTTTAAGTTTTATTTTGTTTGAAGCATGTTCATGATTAAATCTGTATGCTGGCTTATTTGAGTGACTGCTCTCTGATTGCGGTTTCCTCAGTCCTAGTTCTTCCTCTTCTTTTTTTTTCTCTTTTCTTTTTTCTTCCCTTTCCTTCCTTTCTTTTTGGTTTAGAGAAGCCCTTTCAATATTTCCTTTAACCTGGGTTTTGTGTTGCTGTATTCTTTAAGTTTTTGTTTGTTGGAAAATATTTTTATTTCCCCTTCTTTTTAACTGATATTCTTGCTGGATAGAGTATTCTAGGTTGCATATTTTTTTCTTTTTAGCACTTTAAATATCTCTTGCCATTCCCTCCTGGCCTGTAGTGTTTCTGTAGAGAAATCAGCTGATAATCTTATGGGGGTTCCCTTGTAGGTAGCATTCTGCTTTTCTCTTGCTGCCTTGAGGATCCTCTCTTTATCACTAACTTTTGCCATTTTTATTATGATGTGTCTTGGTGTGGGTCTGTTTGGGTTCAGATTGTTTGGGGCCCTCTGTGCTTCTTGTATCTTGAACCCAGTATCCTTTAGATTGGGGAAGTTTCCAGCGATAATTGCTTCAAATATATTTTCCATCCCCTTATCTTTTTCTACTCCTTCTGGAATTCCTATTATGCGTAGATTGGCCCACTTTATATTATCCCATAGGTCCCTTATATTGCTTTCCTGTATTTTGATTCGGTTTTCTGTCTGTTGACCAGATTGAGTGATTTCCATTATTCTATCTTCCATATCACTGATTCGTTATTCTGCATTATTCATTCTGGTTTTTACTGCCCTTAGTTCGGTTTGCATCTCTGCAAATGAATGTTCTAGTTTTTCTTGGCTCCTCCTTGTATTTTCTAGTTCCTTTCTGAGGGTATCTGCATTACTGTTCATATCTTCTCTTAATTCCTTCAGTATTTTCACTATTTCTCTTTTGAACTCCAGGTCTGTCAGACTGCAGAGATCTGTTTCATTGTTGACTGTTTGAGGTGAGTTCTCCTGTTGGTTTCACTGGGGGTGGTTTCTCAGCTTCTTCATCTTGCTTGTTGTTTTCTTTCTCCTGAGGGAGTTATACTCTCCTTGACTGGGCAGTGTTTGCCTTGTCACTGCCGTGGAATATTTCCTGAGGGCTGGCGTTGTTGGTCAATCTTTTTTGAGGCAGTGTGGCTTTTCTGGAGTGTTGATGGGGCTAACAGGGTTTCTTTGAAGCAAAGGAGGACTTCCTGAGGGCAGACAGGACTGGGAGGTCCACACCACGATGGTAGCAGATTTCACTTGGTCATGCAGAGCTTGCTCTGGTGTTTTTAGGCTGTGAGGTTCTTGCAGTGTGTTGGCGGTGTTGGGCAGCTGTTCCTCAGGAGTGCAGCACGCCCTGGGGGCTGGAGCAGCTATCTGGGTCACTGAGAACCTAAGAGGCTCTTCCCTAGGGCAGCCCAACTCAGAAGGACGGCCTGCGAATGTAGGCGGAACTTTTCACAGTCTGGCCAAGCTTGTTGCAGCTTTTCTGGGCTGCAGGGGGTCCTCCAGGGGGCTGGTGGTGCTGAGCAGCTATTCTGCGGGAGTAGGGCACCCCCTGGGGCCTTGGGCGCGTAGCAGGGCCGTTGGAAACCCAAGAGGCTCCTCCCCAGGACAGTCCAACTCAGAAAGATCGTCTGAGATCTTTTCATGGCTCAGCCAGGCTTGTAGCCATTATTCTGGGCGTCAGGGGGTCCTGCCTGGAGCTGGCAGTCCTATGCAGCTGATCTGCTAGGGCTTGGCACCCCCTGGGGGCTTGGGCAGGTAGCAGGGCTGCTGAAAACCCAAGAGGCTCCTCCCCAGGGCAGCCCGACTCAGAAAAACTATCCGACAATTAGGCCGATCTATTCACGGCCTGGCTAGGCTTGTCCTAGCTTTTCTGAGCTGCAGGCTTTTTCTCGGGGGCTGGTGGTGTTTGGTGCTGCTGTGCGGAAGTGTAGTCCCTCTAAAGGGCAAGAGGCCTGTGCAGGGACAGCCCCTGGTGTTAGGCTTCAGACAATTCTTGAGGCCAGCCCTCCCGGATGGCAGGCAGCCCCAGGTCCAGCGAGAGTGTAGGGGGTGGTGGGGGTGGGGGGAGTGGATACACTGGGAAGCACAGCTTTCAGCTAGCTAGCAGGCCTGTAAGCTTGCTGTGGCGTGGGGAGTATTCTATGGGGACCCACCCCTTCTTCTCTCCCCTCCCCAGCACTGGCACAGACCAGGCTCTTCTCCTAGGTTCCCTCTGATGCGGCTTTCCACTTCCCCACCCCTAGAGTATTGCTCCCTTCCTCTGCAACAGCTTTGTTTTCTAGTCTCCCAGGCAGTCTCTGCCCCATCAAACTTGACAGACCAGTTTCTAGACCTCCCAAGCAGTCTCCACACCGCCCCACACCCCCAGTCCTTTCTCGGGGACTAACCTTCAGAGCTGAGCCTCGGTGCCTAGCCCCCACCCAGGCGTCTCAATTTTTGGGGACTGTGCCCGTAGTTCAGATGGTCCGTTCGGTTCTTGATCAGCCTTTCAGTACTCCAACGTACTGCTACACTCTTCTCTGCATCTGGAGATTCCTCTGGTTCGTTTGATCTTTCCCCCAAGTAGGTGACTTTCCAGGGTGGAATCCCTTTCTCCTCCTCAGTTCCCTTTCGGGAGCACCCGTACCGCTTGCATTCACCTTCTCTCACTCTCCTCTCTTCTCCCGTTCTGCCCAGTAATATCACGAACTTCTTGCCGTTATTGGAGTTTAGGTTCCTCTGCCAGCGATTGGTTGCTGTTATGTGCGAGTCATTTATTCTTTAGATGTGCTTTTTTTGTTGTGTTTTTGGGAAAGGGCGAGCGTGTCCCCCTACTCCTCCGCCTTCTTGTCCTACCCTCGGTAAAATATTTAAAGGTGTTTTACAAGCCTTTTTTTGTTTTGTTTTTTGTGCTGCACCCAGAGCATATGGAGGTTCCCAGGCTAGGGATTGAATTGGAGCTACAGCTGCCAGCCTATACCACAGACACAGCAATGCAGGATTCAAGATGTCTCTGTGCCCTTACCACAGCTCTCAGTAACACCATATCCTTAACCCACTGAGCAATGCCCTCATCCTCATGGATTCTAATCAGATCCATTTCTGCTGTGCCACAATGGGAACTCCACAAGCCATTTAAAGAAGTCCTCTTTGGGAGTTCCCTTGTGGCACAGTGACTAAGGATCTGGCATTATCACTGCAGTGGCTTGGGTCACTGCTGTGGCATGGGTGTGGGATCCATCCCAGACCTGGGAACTTGTGCATGTCGTGGGTTTGGCTCCCCCCCAAAAAAATAGTTCTTTTTGGGGAGAGAGTAACTGTCTCTGCTCTTAAGGTGCTTGAATTTTTGATAATTTAATAATAAAAACCCAATAGTTTTAATAGTTACTTTTAGTCATTTGAAAATAAGGGCTAATCAATTTGTAATTTTAATGATGGAGTAAAAATAATTTGAACAATTCAAAAAATCAGATGTTGGGTGCATGATGTTCTTTTTTCTATAACTACAGGCCACTGATTTTCACTTACTAAATTAAATTTGAGAAGTATTCATCAAGGCCCAGAGCCAGACATTCACAGGACAAAGAAGCCCATGCCCTGCCCTGGAGATACTCATGATTTGGCTGAGGACATATGTTATTCCTTGTGAAAACTGAACCAGATGAGATTGAAATTGTAGCTCAAGATGACATCATAAAGGAAATCCAATTACTGACAGGAATGGTGTGGGGGGAAAGGCATCCAGGTGGTGTCAGAGAGATGTCCCCAAGGCCTATGGGGGAGACAAGGTCCAAAGAGGCTGAGTCCAATAATCCAAGAGAAAAATGAGCAAAGGTTCCTTGAAAAGCCCTTAGACATACGAAAATATGCCCAGCCTCACCACCAGAGGAAGACAAATGGCAACCTTGAGCCTGTGGTGTCTCCTGCTATCACACTGGCAGAGGAAAAACAAATTTGAGGTTCACTGTCAGGGAAAAGGAACCACTAGCACACCACAGGTGCAACTGGCAATGTTGGGCTCTTCCAGGAAGATAATTCAGCCATGAAACGCACCATGCACATGCTGCAACTCCCAGACCAAAAATTCCAGTTCTGGGAAGGAACCTCCAGTGTGTCTGCACATCAAGCAATGACATAAGTGCAAGATTACTCACTGAGGCATTCCTTGTTAGAGAAAGATATTGAGGAGAAAAGCAACTAAAAGTCCATGAACGGGGCCAGCTTCCATCATTTAGAGTAGACCCATGAAATGGACTACTCTGTGGCTCCTAAAAAAAAAAGGCAAATATTTATTGATTGTGCCAGGAATTATTCTAAGTCTTTTCTTTTTTCTTTTTTAAGGCTGCACCTGCAGCATATGAAAGTTCCCAGGCTGAGGGTAGAATTGGAGCTGCAGTTGTAGTTTATACCACAGCATGGCAACACTGGATCTGAGCATCATCTGCAACTTATGCCATGGCTCATGACAGTGCCAGATCCTAAACCCACTGAGTGAAGCCAGGGATCACACCTTGCATCCCCACAGACACAATGTTGCATTCTTAACACACTGATCCACAATGGGAACTCCTAATCTAAGTCCTAAGTGCTTCTTTACTTAATCCTCTTAATAACCTTCTGGAGTGTTTTGGTATAGGCCCCTCCACTTCTCAGAGGAGGAAACTGAGGCACAGAGAGATTTAGTAACTCACCTAGTGTTATGCAACTAGTAAGCAGCATGATTAGTGTTAAGTGAAAAAGATCAAGGTACAAACAGTGCACAGAGAATGCTCATGTTTGTGTGGAAAAGAGAGTAAAAAATAATAAATGCATATATTTATGCATTTATGTAGACACATGTGGGTATGGATATGTATGTTAATATCTGTTTTAGAGTTTAGAACATCTCTGGAAAGGGGCAGGGGAATCAGAATCTATTAACTGTGGCTGCCTCTGGGGCTTCAAACTTCGTTTCTGAAAGACAGAGGAGAAGGTGAGATTTACTTTTCACTGTATAGATTTTTTTTTGTCTTTTAGAGGGCTGAACCCATGGCATTTGGAGGTTCCCAGCCTAGGGGTTGAATCAGAACTGTAGCTGCTGGCCCATGCCCTAGCCACAGCAATGCCAGATCTGAGCTGTATCTGTGAACTACACCAGAGCTCATGGCAAAACCAGATCCTTAACCCACTGAACATGGCCAGGGATTGAACGTGAACCCTCATGGATACTAGTCAGATTCACTTCCACTGAGCCATGATGGAACTCCTACACTGTATATAACTTTGCACCCACTAAACTTTTGTATCACATATGTGAAATGCCTGTTCATTAATTTTACAAGTTTGATTAAAACAATTTTTTTGAGTAGATAGAAGGGGAAGGAACTGGAGGTCATTCTTTCAAACTCTCTCTTCTTTTATGGAGTGCACAAGCTCCTAGGCCAGGGATGGAACCTACGCCACACCAGTGGCAATGCTGAATCCTTAACTGAGAGGCCACCAGGAAACTCCCTGAAAAGCTGTCTGTTGGTGTGTATAGCCCAATACAGTAGCCACTGGCACATGAGGCTCCTGGGCAATTGAGATGTAGCTGGTCTGGGCTGAGATGTCCCCTAAGTGTAAAAGACACACCTGATTTCAAAGACTTAGTATGAAAAAAGTATAATATTGAATTAAATTTTGTATCAATGATGTGTTAAATGATATGTTAGATATTTTTAGTTAAATAAGATATATTTTGAAAATTAATTTTACCTTTTTGCTTTTTGTTTGTTTTTGCATTTTAAAGAAAGCTAATAGAAAATTTACAATTATGGATTTATATGTGTCATGCCTCAGTGGCAATGAACCTGACTAGTATCTATAAGGATACAGTTTCAATCCCTGGCCTTGCCCAATGGGTTAAGGATCTGGCGTTGCCATGAGCTGTGGTGTAGGTCACAGATGATATTTGCATCTGGAATTGCTGTGGCTATGGTGTATGCCAGCAACTGAAGATCTGATTCTATTCCTAGTCTGGGAACCTTCATATGGCATGGGTATGGACATAAAAAAGCAAAAAAAATTACACATGTGGGTCACACCCAACATGACCATTAGGAGACAGGGCCCATAAGGACTTGAAGTCATAAGGGTGGAGTCCTGAAATTCCCATTGTGGCTCAGTGAAACAAACCTGACTTGTATCCATGAGGACATGGGTTCAGTCCTTGGCCCCACCAGTGGGTTAAGGATCTGGGTTGCCACAAGCTGTTGTGTAGGTTGAAGATGGCACTCGGATCTGGTGTTGCTGTGGCTGTGGCATAGGCTGGCAGCTGCAGCTCTGATTCAACCTGGGAATTTTCATAGGCCACAAGTGTGACCGTAAAAAGAAAAAAATAAGTGTTGGGCCCTAATGAAATAAGACTGATGTCTTTATAAGAAGAGAAAGATACACCAGAGATCTCTTCCTTCCCTTGAATGTACAGAGAAAAGGCCATGTGAGGACACAGCAAAAAGGCCACATCTACAAGCTGAGGACAAAGGTCTCACCAGAAACCAACCTTGATCTTGGGCTTGCAGCCTCCAATGTAAGAAAATACATTTGTGTTTTTAAACCACCAAGTCTGTGGTTTTCTATGATGCAAACCCTAGCTGACATGAAAGAAAGAAAGAAAGAAAGAAAGAAAGAAAGAAAGAAAGAAAGAAAGAAAGAAAGAAAGGAAGGAAGGAAGGAAGGAAGGAAGGAAGGAAGGAAGGAAGAAAGAAAGAAAGAAAGAAAGAAAGAAAGAAAGAAAGAAAGAAAGAAAGAAAGAGAAAGAAAGAAAGAAATGAAATGAAATGAAAGCACCATGTGCTGGAGGAGACCACTTTCTCTACAGAAAGCAATGTGACTCTCCCCCCTCTATTTCACAGGTAGAGTCTCAGTTGCACAGCTGAGTGGGGCTTTGAGCCCAGCACAGGTGTATTCCAAAGCCTGTGTCTTTAACCATCAGGTGGAGGTGAATCCCATGCATTTTTTGGACTACTCTACAATATGCCTTATTTAAAGTGTGAGGAAGTTCCATTTCTCACTGTGTCAAGGGAGACAGGACAGGTAAACACTACGAACATCCATTTATCAGGATGTTTTCAGCTGCAGGTAGTGATAGAGGGATGAAATTTGGATGAACAATGAGGCCATCTTTTACTTCACTTTACAGGAACCCAGAGGTTGGCTGTTCCAGGACCTTTTCAGATTACCAGCACCATTAAGAAATCAGCCCTCCTCTTTTGTTGAAGCCAGTGACATGCCATCCAGACGAAAGAAGACTTGGAAACTTGGGGGCCACATGAGCCATGGCCATGGCTGCATCAGCAAACACCAGAAGCACCCAGGAGTCTGGGGTAATGCTGGAGGTATGTATTGCTGAAGGTTCAACCTCAACAAAAATCACTCTGGATACCTTGGGAAAGTTGGTATGAGGCAGTACCACTTAGAGAGGAACCAGAGCTTTTGTGAGCTGTCAACCGTGACACATTGTGGACCTTGGTCAGTAAGCAGACATGGGTAAATGCTGCAAAGAACAAGAGTGGAGCTGCCCCTATCACTGATGGTGTACCATCAGGCTACTACAAAGTTCTAGGAAAGGGAAAACTCCCAAAGCAGGGTGTCGTCCTGAAGGTCAAATCCTTCAGCAGAAGAGCTAAGGATAAGATTATGGGTGTGAGTGAGTCCTATGTCCTTGTAGCTTGAAACCACATGGTGTGAAATTCATTTAAATGTTAACAAGTGGAAAAAAAAAAGAGGAGGAGGAGAGTGGGCAGGAGGAGGGAGAGGAAGAATAGGAGGGGGAGGAGGAAGAGGGGCTTCAGTAGTATAAAACTCTCTCAGAATGTGTTCTCATTTATGGAGAAGTCTGATTTGGTATGAAAAAGCCTTCTTTTCACAAGCAGAGAAAAGCAGAACCTAGTGAAACCATGTGATAATCTCCTGATCGCAATCTCACCAACACCACAAAACCAAATACTAGAAGCTTCCTACGTGCAAAGTATATTGTACTCAGTGAACAAACAGCAGTCATAATGGTTGTTTACTTTGGAAATTGACCCTCACCTTTTTCCCACTTAGAACTGTGTTATGCCAATGGCAAATCAGCCTCCCACCACTGACAAATGTCCTATGTGCACTACTTGCTTACAGGGGGTTTCAGTAGCTTAACACACACTCAAAACCTGTTTTCATTTATGGAAAAGTCTGCTTTGTTATGAAACTGCCTTCTTTTATCAAGCAGAGAAAAAGGAGAACATAGAGAGCCTGGGTGATATTCTCCTGATGGCAGCCTCAACAAGTCCACAAATCCAAATGCCAGAAGCATCTTACTTGCAAAGTATATTGTACTCAGTGAACAAACATCAGCCCCAATGGTGGTGTGTTTAGGAGACACAGCCTCGATTTTTCCCATCAAGGCCTGTGTTATACCAAAGGTGAATGAGACCAAACACTGCCAAATGAACTGTGAGCACGGCTTGGATGCAATGGGATTCAGTAGCTTAAAACCTACTCAAACACATTCTCAGATATGGAGAATTTGATTTGGTATGAAATTGCCTTCTTTTCACAAGCAGGGAAAAGCAGCCCCTAGCGAGCCAGGCAGATAATCTCCTGATGGTAATGCTCCCAACTTCACAAAACAGGAGGCTCAAAGCTTCCTACTTGCAGAGTATATTGTACTCTGTGAATGAACACCAGCCCCAATGATGGTTTGATTCAGAAAGCAAACCTTGCCTTTTTCCCACCTAGGCCTCTGGTTAACCAAGGACAAATGAGCCCCAACACTGTCAAATATCCCGTGTGCACTGCTTGTTTACCTGGGGCCTCAGTAGCTTAAACCCACACAGAACACTTTCTCATATATGGAGGTTTTGTGCAAAAAATGCCTTCTTTCACATGCAGAGAAAAGCAGAACCTACTGAGCCAGGGTGATAATTGCCTGATAGCAATCTCACAACTCCGCAAAACAAGAAGCTGGAAGCTTCTGACTTATGAAGTACATTGTCCTCAGTAAACACACATCAGCCCCAATGGTGGTTTGCTTTGGAAAGCAACCCTTGCTTCTCCCCCCCTTAGAACTTTGTAATACCAAGGGCAACTGAACAGCAAGAGTGTCAAATGCCCCAGGAGCACTGCTTGTTTGCAGGAGGATTCATTATCTTAAAACACACTCAAATCATGTTATATTGTGTGCAGAAGTTTCACTAGTTATGACAAGGCCTTCTTTTCACAAGTGGAGAAAAGCAGCACCTAGCAAGCTAGGGTGATAATCCCCTGATGGCAATCTCACCAACTACATATAACAAGAAGCTTCTTCCTTGCAAAGTATATTATACTCAGTGAACAAACAGCAACCCCAATGGTGGTTTGCTTTGGAAACAAACTCTTGACTTTTTCCCACAAGACCTGTGACCTGTGTTATACCAATGGTGAATAAGCCCCACCACTTAAAAAAGCTCTGTGGGCACTGCTTCTTTACAGGGGGCTCAGTAGCTTCAAACCCACTGAGAAAGCATTCTCCATTGTGGAGAGGTCAGATATGGGATGAAGATGCCTTCTTTTCTACAAGCTGGGAAAAGCAGCACCTAGCGAGCTAGGGTGATAATTGTCTAATGGCAATATTATGAACTCCACAAAACAAGACACTGGAAGCTTCCTATGTGCAAAGTATATTGTGCTCAGTGAACGAACATCTGTGACAATTGTGGTTTGCTTTGGAAAATAAGCCTTGCATTTTTCCCACGTAGACCTATGCTATAAAAAGGACAAATGAGTCCAACAACTGCCAAGAGAACTGTGAGCACTGCTTGTATGCAGGGGGCTTCAGTAGCTTAAAACTCACTCAAAATGCATTCTCAATTGCAGAGGAGTCTGTTTTGGTAGGAAAGTGACTTCTTCACAGGCATGGAAAAGTAGCACCCAGCGAGTTAGGGAGATATTCTCCTGATGGCCATGTCCCCAACTCCACAAAACAGGATGCTTGAAGCTTCCTACTTGCAAAGTACATTGTCCTCTGTGAACACACATGCGCCTGAATGGTGGTTTTGTTCCAAAAGGAACCCTTCCCCTATTCCCGCCTAGGCCAGTGTTATGCCAAGGGAAAATGAGCCTCAAAAATGCCAAATGCCCTTTGTGCACTGCTTGTTTCAGGGGGCTTCAGTAGATTAAAACCTACTCAAAAAGTGTTCTCCTCTATGGAGAAGTCTGATATGGTAGGAGGTGTCTTCCTTTCAACAAGAGGGGAAAAGTAGCATGAAGCCAGATAGAAGATAAATGGCCTGATGGCAATATCACCAACTCCACAAAACAAGACACTGCAAGCTTCCTAGTTGTGAAGTCTATTGTACTCAGTGAACACACACCAAACCAAATGGTGGTATGCCTCAGAAACCAATCCTTGCCTTTTTCCCACCTATGCCTCTGTTATACTAAGGGCAAGTGAGCCCAACCAGTTCCATATGCCCTGTGTGCACTGCTAGTTTACAGCAGGGTTCAGGAGCTTAAACACACTCAAAATGTGTTCTCACATATGGAGAAGTCTGATTTTGTGTGAAAATGCCTTCTTTCCTCAAGCAGATAAAAGAACATAAGGAGCATGGGTGATAGTCGCCTGATGGCAATCTCACCAAGTCCACAAAACCAGATGCTGGAAGGGAGGCTATGACGGGAAACCATGGGGCACAAGCAGGGCCAGGGACCAATACATGGGTGATGGGGATGGAGATAGGGAGAGAGAAAGCCAAACGGAGAAGAGACCCGAGGCTTGGAGGGCACAGGGAGGGAGCCCCCTGGGGAAAGTGGCAGCAGGATCAGAGCAGTGGAGTGGAGGCACAGAGGACCAACAACTGGGAGAAAACCTGGTCCAGAGCTGGCAGCCAGAGGCGAAGCCCATCCCACCGTGGGCCGAATATGCCTCAGGCAGTTGGGCCCCATGAGCCAGAGGCACTCAGGTGACAGGTCATGGCCCCCCAAAAAACCCGGGATCAACCTTCGGGGACACAGCAGGAAAGTCAGGTGGAAGGGAAATGCCAGAGTGCAGGCAAGCACTACACAGTGAGTGAGGGGGGTTCACCAGAGAAGAAAGTGTGTAGCAGCCAGGTTTGTGGGGGAGGAGGAGGCACAGGGTGGGGAACAGGGCAGGAAAGGAACAGCAGAACCTCCCGACCCGGGTCCATTGGATGCCATCCACGCTCCCCCCCGCCAGCATCTCTTGCCTTCCTTCCTTCCCCTTGAGTGACATGACAAGGGCACCATCCGCTTCTGGGTCATGCCCCCCTCTTCTCCCACTGTGCAACACATGCCTCTGGATACCGTCCTCCGGCTCTTGCATCCTGCACACACTAGTGGAGGGAGCCAGCAAGCTGGAGGGCAGACAGAGGGCACCACCACAGTCCGTGTTCTCACAAAGGTTAATGATTCTTCCACACATTCACCTACAGAAAGCTTGTTATGACTTTTACTTCCTCTAGGTAGTCAAGTTCAACCATCTCAGCAGTCTGCCAGGGCTGTGTGCCAACCCTGGTGGGGTGTATCTGAGAACCTCACTAAACCATCCAATTGGTAGTAGCGATGGGCGGTGTGTACAAATGGCAGGGACTTAATCAACACAAGCTTATGATTCACACTTACTGGGAATTCCTCGTTCATGGGGAATAATTGCAATCCCTGATCCCCATCATGAGCAGGGTTCAGCGGGTTACCAGTGCCTGCCAGTCAGTGTAGTGCACGTGCAGCCCCAGACATCTAAGGGCATCACAGACCTGTTATTGCTCAATCTTAGGGGGCTGAATGCCACTTGTCTCTCTAAGAAGTTGGGGGATGCTGACCGCTTGGAGGTCACATAACTAGTTAGCATGCCAGTGCCAGAGTCTCACTGGTTGTCAGAATTAACCATACAAATGGCTCCACCAACTAAGAATGGCCATGCACCAGCACCCATGGAACTGAGAAAGAGCTATCAATCTGTCAATCCTGTCCATGTCCAGGTGGGGAGAGGTTTCCCATGTTGAGTCAATATAAGCTGCAGGCTCCACTCCTGGTGGTGCCCTTCCATCAATTCCTTTAAGTTTCACCTTTTCAACCATACTCCCCCCAGAATCCAAAGACTTTGGTTTCCCGGAAGCTGCCTGGTGGGTCACGGGAATAACGTCACCACATCTCGAGTTGGTATCGTTTATGGTTGGAACTATGACAGCAACTGATTGTCTTCAAACTTCTGATTTTTGTTCTTGATTAATGAAAACATTCTTGGCAAATGCTTTTGCTCTGGTCCATCTTGTACTGGTCCAAGAATTTCACCTCTAGTGGTGCAATATGAATGTCCCTGGCTGTCCTTAATCATGGCCTCAGTTCTGAAAACCAACAAAGTAGAACCATGGTCCTATTCCATTATTCTTAGCTGTGGTATCCAGGAGGCTTGGGCCTGCTTCGAATACTCTAATTTTCTTCAATGTAAATGCTTAGGGCCCCATGGGGCACCTAAGCTAAGAGCATCAAGAGGGTGCTGAGAGGCAAGGTGTAAGACCGGTGGTGGCTCGCCTTGTTGCAGACAGCCTGCCCACTCCCAAGATCCAATATGAGCTTTTTAACTGCAGCAACTTTAATATATGCTATTGGAGGTAGAATTACAATGGCTGCTGGCATCAGACTTGCCCACCAATGGATCCTCGTGGAAGGATTTAAAGTGGACTCATTCCAACTACAGGGCCTCGAAAGAGTCCCGTAGTGTTATTTTTCATCACTACCTCACTGGGAACGGAGTGGGTAATTTGCATGCCTGCTGCCTTCCTTGGTTGTGGAGGCCATTTCTCAGACTCCCTCTCCAGATTTGAACCCTGACTCCCCATCACTCATGGTCACCATGGTAGGCACAGTGACTACCATTGAAAGTTGATAGGGCAGGCATTCGAATGAGTTGTTGCTGCCACAGGGCCATATTATTGGCCTGAGATTATCTAGGGTCTCCAAAGCCAACCCCCTCCCCCTGCCAGCTGGGGCCAGGGAGTGAGGGGAGGAGGCTGACCAGGTTGGTTTTGGCCTGATAAATTCAAGGATTTCCCCCCACCACACATCACGCAAAGAGAGTCAGTGCCCATAGGCATGGATTATCGCTAAGATTATCAGTTATTCAAGTAGAAGAGGAGCAAGCAATCAAAGGAACCATAACTGATTTAATGAGCCATTTGCAGTTTCACTGTACCTGCCCTGCATACTTAGATATGCATGGCTTAATCTTTGAGACAAACATATGCTACTGGCAGGATCAACCAAGTAGGAGATGAGGGGACAGTGGGCCAGGTGGACCACAGTGTGAGGTGTGTGGGGGCAGCACGTGCGGGGGTGGGGAGCATCTGCGGGGCAGGGGGCAGAGGTGCACATCCGTGGAGGGAAGGCCTGCTATTCCACAGGCGAGGACATAGGACGGGCCACCCACTACTCGACTGAGTGTGCAAGCAGGACAGGGCTGCACAGCAGCCTCATGGAGGGGTGGGGGAAGCACTAAGCTCCACACCACCCCCCTGATGTGGACCTCCCTCTCTGGTAGCCTAGGGAGCAGGGCCAGGGCACTGGGCCTTTGGTTTGGGGCCGATCTACATGCTCACTCAGACATGGTGGGTGGCAAAATGGCCAAGGCCCAAGGTACCCCTCCAACACCGCCCCACCTGGGAATGGTGCAGCTATGGTGTCCAGCCCACCATGGCTAGCCACATCCTGACTGATGCTCAGGTGAGCTCAGAGGAGAGGGGACACATGGAGGGTGGGTCAAAGGCTGCCCTTTCACTGCAGGCAATGACACCAGTGGACATACAACAGCAAGCAGTGGCAGGCATGGAGCGGGGCTGCAGTAGGCAAGACACACAAGGATGCAGACTGGGGATCAGCAGATGGGAACAGATGGGTGGTTGGACAGAGGAGTGGGAGTGAGGAGGATGAATGTGGGAGCAGCCAGCATTAAGAGAGATGCCACAAAGAGATGGTGGTGGAGGGGGGTGGCCACAGGCCTCCACGAGGTGGGCATGGGGAGTGTCCAAAGAAACCAGATGCGAGTTGGCTGTCAGGGAAGGACATGGGGTCTCACCACCAGAGACATCCAGCACAAGGGCAGTCCTGCTGCAACACCCAGGACTTCGACTGACCTTTCCTTGGCCCCCAGGTCCCCCCCTCCTGGTGACCCTTGACCGCAACCTATGACACTGAAGAGCCACAACCTGCCCCATGGAAACCGTCTCCTGAGACACCTACTGATGTCCACCGTGCCCCACATGCACACTCTGAGACCAATTCTCTTTCCCCCCTTCCCACACACAAGGGGAACCCAAGAACCACATCACCTAGGGACACCCTTCTGGCTGTGGCGGCCAGAGGGTGACACCCACATGAGGTGGAGCCATTTCAGGTCCCAGGTTGACTGGGAGAGAGACACATGGCATGGGGAGGCAGGGTGGTCACCTGTTTGGGGCAGGGGAAAGGCCAGCAGCATTGGGGAAGGGTAGCAATGCACATGGGGCAAGAGCTGCGATGGAAGGACACAGGTGCCTGCCCAGGGAAAAGAAAAAGGACCCAGACACACCAGGCCACCAGGAAAACGAGCATGGGATCACACCACCACACCATGATGGCAGTCCCAGGACCCCTGGGATACCAGGCAGCCTCAGTCATCCCAGAGCACCCCACAACCCAGCCCTGCCACTGGGACCCGCATGCAACCCCCCCAGCCATGTGGGGGGGGGTTCATCTGCCTAATCACCCATCCACCTATCCTTCCGTCCTCCTCCTATCCATCCTTTACTTGGTCGCCCCCCTCAGAGCCTGATCCGTCAGGGAAATTCTTCCGAGGCAGGTGGTGGGAACACTGCTTGCTCACCACCACCACCCACCAGCTTCAACTGCAGGTGAGTGTGGGCAGAACAGACATTGGCTGGCAGTGGAGGGGATGGAGGGTACGCTTAGGGTGAGGCATGCATCGCCCCCCTCTGCTTCCCCTCCGAGGGAGGCCACCACGTGCTCACGCTCTATGCAGAGCCCAACGTTGGATGCCAACACAGCCTGGCTCAGTGTGACCCTCCCCCATCTCAGAGGGAGGAGGTGCGGGCCATGTTAGGCAAAAGAGCAATGCTGGACCCCACTGCGGGGCCAGCACACCCCTCACGGGAGGGCAGCTTTTGCCCACAAGCTGTGGCAAGTAGCCCCAGCAGCTACTGCTTGAAAACTTCACAGGGGCAGTGGCTGGGGCTCCATCTGGTATCACAAGGTACCCTCTCACATCACTAGAGAAGGCTTTTTCACTGAGGGGGCCTCGTGTCCCACACACCATCTCTTTTCCCCTTAGGGACCCATGGGGTGGGGGGGGTTGGGAACACACTCTCAAAGAGTGGAAGTCACAGGGGGATCTGCAGTATGTGTAAAGTACACAGCCAATGTGAGTGTCCATGGTCAGAGCCATGAGGACAAGAGCCTGTGCTGCCACCAGGCTTGCCTTTCAGACTTTTACGTGGCTGGAGGGACACATTTCAGAAAAGCCAGACAGGACCCTCCTGGCCCTCCACAGTCACTCTTAAGACTGCATGCAGCCTTCCTGGTCAAGGGAGAAGCATGCTGAGTGTGCTCAAGGGCCAAGGTCTGTCCCCACTGGAACATAGAGAAGGAGACCTATGACAATGCGCCCACCTGCATCCCCCCAGAGGGACCAAAGACTTCATCTGCCTTACTGTCTTGACCTCCTCCATGAGGAAGCTTCTCATGGGACCCACCACCACAGTGGGGACCCTAGGGGACTCACTGCTGGGAGAGAAAAACAACACCAGTTTTAGACACATGACAGACAATCTGGAGCATTCCAGGGGCAGCACAGAGGGCCAGGCAAGGCATGCTCATGCACCCCCGGGGATGAGCAGCATGGCAGCAAAGGAGGCTTCCCCTACTTTGGGGAGGGACCACTCAAGAGGGACAGGCCAAAGAGGAGAAGCAAGAGGGTCTGCTGTGTCAAAGAACCCAAGACCCCCCAGTGACACCATAAGGCACAAGGTGGGAGATCAAGGGTCGGGCTGGAGGCTGCACCCCTGCCTTCCCCCACACCACCAGCAGGTTGGGAGGAGCAGTGAGGGGCCCAAAGACAGAAATAGAAGAGTGGCTCAGATCACCATGAACAGCCATGCCTCATCTGGTGTGGCTTAGGCCTGCCCAAGGAGAGTGACATATCACCACATTGATCAGTCCTGGCAGAGCCAGGGAAAGACGAGTAGTGGGGAGGGAGAGCCAGCAGAGCCTGCCTCAGGCTCAACAGCACAGCACCACCTGCGCCATCTTCTCTCAGGCAAGAGTGGCTCACAACCCAGGAGGGAGGATGCCTGACATGTGGTATGGATCCAACAGGGTGGGGTTGTTCCAGCTAAGCCACTGGGTACCCACTGCAGGGAGGCATACAGGGTAGAAGATCCCACAGCCTCATGCCCCACAGCCCTTGGGTAAGAGAGACCAGAGGGGAAAACACAGTGTCATAAAGGGCATTTATATATCTATGTAAGCTGCACATGCATGGGAATTTCAACCCCCAGCCCAGAGGCAGATGTTGTCATACTGCTGGATGTGCAGCATGTGCTGGAGGAATCCATCGCTCAAGAACGAATGGATGACACGAAGAATGCTGGCCCGCTTTGCCCTCCCTGGAGACATGGGTCTTATAAAGGCTGAGGAGGCCCTGCCCCAATTTATGGAAATGAGAGGAGTTGCTGGAACATCCCCTTTCCCCAAAATATAAGGCCTCCCATCAAGAAAGTTTAGAGTCAGCACACATGGTTCTCAAACAGCTGGACAACTCTGTGGGCCCTGGCAACCAAGGGATTATCTAGACCATGGACTCCACAGACCACACTTTATGCAAATGCAGAGATCTATCAGTCATTTAAAATTCCCCTCAAGTTTGCAGACCTGGGAGGAAGTAAAAGAAAGTAAGTCCCTTTAAAATGGCAGCCCAGCTCAGAGTTTCCCAGGCCTTTTGAATGCAGGCACTATGTTCTTCAGGGAAAGCCACATAGACTGACACTCTGGTTCAGACCTTGCCATATTGCAGACCTATTGTGCTCCGCTCCGTCAGATTCATGCATTTTCACATTCCAAACTGTTCTTTTCACAGTTTTCCATATTGGGCACAAATTGTTTCACAGCTTTCTGAATTCCACATATTCTTGTGCTCTGCTTTACTTTTCTTTCAGGAACGTGGGATTCTCTAGTTTTAACACCTGTTTTTTTTTTTTTTTTTTTTCTGAAACCTTAAAAGACAGCTTCATTATTTGCACACAAACATTCCTCAGGCTCTCCTGCTCCACTGAGCAATGTGTACTTAAATATTTTTCCTCATATTAATAAAATTGCTAATTTTTCAGATAGGAATATGATCACTGATCTATGATTACACCTGGAAAAAATAAATTCTGCAGATTTCCTAATATATTAAGCTAAAGTATACCTTCAACCATAGAAAAAACCAGGGTCCAGTGTTTCCTCTGAGTCTCCAGAAGTAGAAAAGAATTTTTGATTGGTTAACAATCATCCAAAAAATAAAACCCAGATAGAGAATTAAAATTGGTAAATAGGAGAGAAATTGATGATGAGAGAGAGAGGTAAAAATGTATATTAATATATAGAAGGTGCAGGAGGCTAGAGCCAAGCCTTGCATTGTAGAGGATAGAAACCTTGAGAGAAATATATAGGTAAAGAAGTTAAGGAGAATGAAAGACGGAAAATTGGAAAGATGACAGGGAGCTAAACGAACTGGGATAAAACTTGGCTCTATTCACACACGACGTCTGAATTTTTAGGAACTTATATCTATATCAAGATATTGTACACCCAGTAATGTATCGATTTTGAGAAAAGCATTGCAACGTGGCAGAGGTGTTTAGTGGCCTGCAGTGAATTGTGGACTTTGCCAGGTCAACCCAGGTCAATTACAACCAGGATTCCCAAGGACCTATGACAGAGATCTCAGGAATGTTTCAGCAGGTTGCAGATCACTGGTGTCCTTTGGGCCTTTCGCGTGTCATTTTAACCTGTAGAGATTCCCAATGTCAAGGGCTGTCTTTGCTCACATGTTTTGAAAAAGATATGTGTACACTGGAAGCCAAGTGGAATGGGGGACTTGGGGGCACCAACGATGCCTACGAGAGGAGGAGTAAAGTCCATTCTCTGGGCCCAATTCAGCGAAATTCCCAAGACACCCTGGCAAAGGAAATGGAAAGAAGACCCTAGTGTATACGGATATCAAATTTTTGGAAGAAACCAGCCTTCAGCCTACTGGTGAGTTCTAAATTATTGATGGGAGTAAGCACAATGGCTATAAAAGGGGGTACTTTTTGCAAAATACAGTAGCCTCTCCTACGTCCAGGGCACTTCAGCACAAACCATCAGAAAATAAATGGTAGGGAAACAAACACAAATAGAACAATGCAAAAAAACCACGATCAGACACTGAATGCATTTCTGGAGGGTAGAAAAAGAAAACTTCTAGGAGGTTCTGATGCAACAATACCATTTCTGATGTAACGCCTGCCGGTATTGCTTGCAAAATGGCTCACCAGCTCGAGACATTCTGATTATGATGCCTCATAATATGAATGTGTCACAATTAGTCTAAGGGCCCTGAATAAAAAGGACCCCGGTCCTATCTGTGTTCAGGCCCTAGTGTTGGTGGACAAGAATGGAAGAAAGGGCCGCGGGTTCACACCACCCCAAGGGAAAAGTCTGTGAGGGCCAGTGGACTTGTGGTTCCCTGCATATCCTTGCAACCCCGAAATCCATAGCTTCCTGAGTTATGCCACGCTCTATGCCACCAGGAGCCTCTCCTCCCGAAATGCCCACTAGCAACACGTTGCCTGTTCTCAGCCACATGGCCTCAGTGTGGGGTCTCCTAGTCAAGACCTGTCAAAGCACACAGAAGCAGAGGAATCCCTCCTGGATTGGTCTCCCTTCCGTCCAGCCGGCACCCAGGAATACGTCCTTGGTGATTCGCATGCAACTGACTGCCCCATGGCGGGTCCTCTTGCGAAGCTCTTACCCCACAGCTCCCAAAGCAAAGGCTGTCGAAGACCATTGCTAGTGTTCCTGGATGCTGTGTCTCCCAGGCATTTGCTTCCGCATACACGCAAAGCTAACTACTCTTCAGGTGAGCTTCCAAGGTCCCGGATATTTATGATACATCAGGACAAAGAGACATCCAGCAGATCGACTAGAAAATCCAACTCAACTGGGCAAGTGTCCATCAGGACGCACCTCAGCACATTCAGTGATGACAATTTCAACACCAAGACCAAGTCTGCATATTACACTGTCGAGGCCATAGTGTATAAAGTCAACGGTGCCATTCATGTAGACATGACTTGCAAAATAGGGAAATTATTTGGTGATGTAAGATGGTTTGCAAGGAAGAAAAAATAAGTAAAAAGTGAGTAAAACATGGACACAGTGGAAGTGAGAGAGAGAGAAATTGAGCGATTAAAATGCAGCAGGAATTTTCATTGAGAACAACCAAGGGAGACTGAAAACCTTTAAGGATGGAAATAAGATCCATAATTTTTCTTAGTACCTGGATCAAGATTCCTCGACTCCCCAGGATTGCGTTCTGTCATACAAAAATGCCTCAACTTTGGAAGTGAGTACACAAGAATGTGTTGTATACTCATGATGAATTCTATTCAAAGTGCTTCAGAAATTACCAAGGATAAAAAGGAAGCAATCACCACAAACAATACAGAAATAAACAAGTGTATATACCCACAGGTGTATATTCATATTTGTTGTTTCATCCAGTGGAAGAGACCACAATTCGAGTGGATGCGCCTATTCTAAATCCTACAATGTATCCTATTCAATGAATACTCCTATTCTAAGTCCTACAATGTGTCAATTGATTTTGTGAAAATAAATTCAGTTGGCCAGAAATGTTGGCCAGGAAAAAATGTTACTGTGCTCTATGAGAAATACCGTCAGGACTCTTGGTCAGGAGGAGTGATATCTGCACGGACAACTCTGGTGGATGATATAACATTAACTTCCAACCTAGAGATAATACACCATGTTTATGGGAAAACTGTTATTCTGAGGTGAGTCTGTTTCCTTTAGGCAAAATGATTGCTGTCAAAAGCCAAGCCAATATCTTAATATGCCATCATCAACTGCATTTCTATATCTATCCAGGCTGCAGAAGCATGAAGGCATCAAAGCCATTGGGTGATGCAACCCCACGCCCAGATGCAGATGTCAACATACCACTGCACGTGAAGGACTCAGTGGAGTAATCCATGGTTTGAGAACCAGTGGAGTTGTAGGGAGAAGCCTGGCCCCATGTGCTCTCCCTTAAGACAGGGCTCTTTAAGGGCTGAGGAAGCCCCATCCCATTTACAATAATCTGTGGGGCTGCTGAAATTTCACAATTCCCCAAAACACAGGGCTCTCATCAAGAAACCTGCACACACGATTGTCAAACAGCTGGACTGCAGTGCAGTCACTTGAAACCAAGTTCTTCTCTAGGCCAAGGATACCACAGACAAAACCTCAATACCCTTCAGAGATTTCAAGAGACATTTAAAATCCCCTTCAATTTTGAGGACCTGGAAGGATGTAGAGGAACCTAAGCCACTGTGAAATTACAGGCAAGCTCAAATTTATCCAGGCTATTTGAATGCAGCCACTATGGTCTTCACAAGCCAAGTAGACTGACTATCTAGTCCAGACCTTGCCACATTCCAGACCTACTGTGCTCTGCTCTGTAGGAGTCACACATTTCCACACTCCAAACTTCTTTTTTCACAGTTTTCCATATTGGGCACAGAATGTTTCACACGATTCTGCATTCCAGACAATCATACGCTCTACTTTAATTTTCTTTCAGGAATGGGGGTTTTGCAAGTTCGTTTAACCCGTTTGTTTCCTCAAATCATCAAAGACAACTTCATAATTTGGGGTTGACCATTCCTCAGGCTCTCATTCTCAAGTGGGCAATGGATGCCTAATTATTTTTCCTCGTTGTAAATAAAATTGCTAATATTTCAGATAAGATTAGGACTACTGATCTATTATTACACCTGGTATAAAATAATTCTGCAATTTTCCTAAGATATTATACTATATCACATCTTCAACTACAGATAAAAGCATTGTCCAGTGATTCTTCTGAGTCTCCAGAAAGATAAAATGATTTTAGATTCCTTCCCAATCCTCCAAAAAATAAAACCCTGGGAGAGAATTAGAGAGTGATAAATAGAAAAATGAATGGTAAGTGATACATAAATAGAAAAATTAATGAATGTATATAATATACATGATGTTAGCACCAAAAATTGCATTGAAGGGAATATAATTCTTGAGAGAAATGCATAGGTAAAGATAGAAGCTCAGGACATGGACGAAAGAAAATATGAAAGAAGAGAGAGAGCTAAACCAAGTGGTCTAAAACTTGGCTCTATTCACACACAAAATCTGAATTTGTTATTAACCTAAATCTATATCAAGATATTGTACTCCCTGTTATGCCTCTCTGTTGAGAAATGCATTCCAACATGGCAGAATTGTATAGTGGCCTACTGTGGAATGTGATCCCTGCCAGGGCAATGCAGGTCAAGTACCACAAGGATTCCCCAGTAACTACAGGGGAGATCTCAGGGATGATTCTTCAGGGATGCAGACCAATGGTGCCCTCACAGCCTAGCTGGTGTCTTTGTCTCTGTGGAAATTCCCCCAGACAAGGGATGTCTCTGCTCAAATATTTTCAAATGATATCTGTAAACTGGAAGCCAGGCAGAATGGGGAACTTGGGGGCTCCAAATATGCCTATGAGAGGAGAAGTAAAGTTTATCTTATGGGGCCCAATTCCACAGTCTTCCTGAGACTCTCTTGCTGAGGAAATGGAAGGAAGACCCTAGTGTATAGGGGCATCAAATTATTGGATGAATCCCATCTTCACCCTGTTGTGGAGTGCTAACCCAATGATGGCTGTATGCATGACTGCTATAGCTCTGTGTATTTTCTGCAAACCACAGGAATCTTTCCTTCATCCTGAGCATATCAGCGCAAACCATTGGAATGTAAGTGTAAAGAAACCATACACAATATAAGAATGCAAACAAATCACTGCCAAATACTGAATGAATTTCTAGTTGATAGAAAATGAAAACTTCTAAGTGGTGCTAACACAGCTGTACCCTTTCTCTTGGAACTGCTACAAGTACTAATTGCAAAATATGTAACCAATTCTAGACACAATGGTTATACTGCTTCACATGGTTAATGTGTCACAATTAATCCTTTTAGGCCTGCATCACCAGGACACCAGTCCTATCTGTGTTCCTGTCCTTGTGTTATTGAAAAAGGATGGGAAAATGCCTCAAGTCATGCATTCCCAAATGAAAGTGCTGTGATGGCGAGGGGACATGTGGTTCTCTGCACATCCTTGCATCCATTGGATCCTTAGTCTCCTAAATTATACCATGCTCTATGAAACCATGAATCTTTCCTCCAGATATACCCACTAGAAACAGGTTGCCTTCTATCAACCATAAGGCCTCAGTATTGGCTCTCCTGTTTTAGACCTGGCAATTGACACAAAAGCAGACAAATCCCACTAGAATATTCTCCCTTCCTCCTCTCAAGCACTCATGCATAATTCCTTGGAAAGTCACATGGAACTTATTATCCCATGGTGGGGTTCCTTTTGAATATCTTACTTCACAGCCCCCAATCTTAATGCAGACTAAGGCAATTTCTAGTGTTCTTGGAATCATGTTACTCTTGCTTTTTTTTATATACAAATTAAAAAAAATACTCCTCTGTACTTCTTACAACTTCTTAAAACTTTCTGCATATTGATGATACACAAGGACAAAGAGACATCCAACAGATCAACTAGAAAACCAAACTAAACAGAGCAAGTGCAAATCAGGACCCACTGCAGCAAAAACAGCATTAAGAACATCAATGCCAAGACAAAATCAGGATATTGCATAGTCGACTATATTGTGGAAAAAGTCGTGGGTGACAAACATATAGACCTAACTCCCAAAAATAAGAAAAGAATTTGATAACATAAGGCACAGTTTGGAGGGAGCCAAGAAAAAAATACAAAGAGAGAAATATATGAATACCGGATATAAATGGAGAGTCAGATTGAGAAAGAGAAAGGGGGTAGGGGATTTGAGTGAAAAAAACAAAGGGAGGTGGAAATACTTGAACGATAGAAATAAGATCCACAATCTCGCTCAGTACTAGGATTAAGATTCCTTGACTGGCTTCGGTTATAGGAAATGCCTGGCTTGCTCAGAGATCTCTCATTCAGAAGTGTCTCACCTGTGGAAAACACTTCACAGGAATGGCTTGTATACTCAACATGAAATGATTTCAAATGCTCAAGAAAAAAAAAACAAGTATAAAAGGAAAAAATAACAAAAGAAAGAAAGAAACAAGGAAAAAACACACAGGTAGACATCAATGTTTGTTGTTTGTAAAGACAATTGAAGAGACAACTATTCAATGGCTACTCCTAATCTAAATTCCAAATTGAGTCAAGTGAAATGATAAAAATAAAGATGTATAATAAAGTTGGCCAGCAGAAAAGGATGGTATATTCTCTGAGAAGTCTTATTAGGATATTTGATCAGTTGATGTGATATCTTCATGGGCATCACTGTTGGAAGAAACAACATCAATTTCCAGCCCAGAGGGGAAATACTACGGTTATGGAGAAACATTGATATTCTAGGGTGAGTCTCTACCATTTAAGCAAAATGCCAAGCCATTTTCTGAACATGCCATCTTGAAGGACATTTCTATGTATATGCAGGCTGAACAATCATAAAGTCATCAATGCCTTTGGGTGATGCAACCCCCATCCCAGATATATATGTCAACATACCACTGGATGGGCAGGATGTGTTGGAGGAATCCAAGGTTCAAGAACCTACAGGATGGCAGGAAAAAATGCTGGCCAACTGTGCTCTCCCTGGAGACAGGGGTCTTATAAAAGTTAAGGAGGTCTCACTCCGATTTATGGAAATCAGTGGTGTTGCTGGAATTTTCCCATCCCCAAAACACAGGGCTCTCATCAAGAAAGTGTAGAGCCTGCACATGTGGTTGTCAAACAGCTGCACAGCAATGTGGTCACTGGAAACCAAGAGCTTATCTAGGCCAAGGACACCAGAGACCATACGTCACACAAATGCAGAGATATAAGGGTCATTTAAAATTCCCATCAAATTTGAAGACCTGGAAGAAAGTAGAAGAACCTAAAGCCCTTTAAGAGGATAGGCCAGCTCAGAGTTTCCCAGGCCTTTTGTATACAGCCACTATGGTCTTCAAGCAAACACAGTAGACTGTCTCTTGTTCAGACATTGCCATATTCCAGACCTACTGAACTCTGATCTGTAGGATTCACACATTTCTACATTCCCAACACTTGTTTTCACAGTTTTCCATATTTGGCACATGTTGTTTCACAGCTTTCTGCATTCCACACATTTTTAAGCACCACTCTAAATGTCTCACAGGAATGTGTGTTATTTCAAGTTCTTTTCAGCACTTTCTTTTTTCTGAAACAGTCAAAGACAGCTTTACTTTTGGGGATTGAACTTTCCTCAGGCTCTCCTGCTCCACTGGGCAATGCGTGCCTAAATATTTTTCCTCAGTATAAAAAAATGTCTACTATTTCAGATAGGACTAGGACTACAGATCTATGATTACACCTGGTAAAAAAATATTCTGCAAATTCCCCTAGATATTTTTACTATATTATATCTTCAACCACAGATAAACCATGTTCTAAGGTTTCTACTGAGTCTTCAGAAGTAGAAAAGCATTTTTGATGGCTTCACAATCTTCCAAAATGTAAAGCTGAGAGAGAGAAATACAAATTGATAAATAGACAAAAAGGTGATAAGAAAATGATGGGTAGCACAAAATATGTGCATATAGAATATACAGGAACTTAGCACCAAGCATTGCATTATAGAGGATAGAATTCTTGAGAGATATATACAGTTAGAGAAAGAAACTAGAGAGAATGAAGACAGAAAATGGTAAAGAAGACAGAGAGCTAAACCTAGTTGTTTAAAACATGGCTCAATTCACACACAATGTCTGAAATTGTTACTAACATATATCTACATCAATAAATTGTACTCCTTGTTATGCACATCTGTTGAGAAAAGCACTCCAACATGGCAGATGGGTATAGATGCCTGCAGTGAATAGTGGACCATGCCAGGGCAACCCAAGTCAAGTACCAGCATGATTACCAAGTGCCTATGGTGGAGATCTCTGGGATGATTCCAAAGGGATGCAGATCAATGGTGCCCTCTCAGCCTGCATGGTTTCCTTTGGCCCTGTGGAATTTCACCCACACAGGGGATGTCTCTGCTCAAAAGTTTTGAAATTATATCTTTAGACTGGAAGACAAGGGGAATGGGGAACTTGGGTTCTCAACATATGCCTAATAGAGGAGTAATAATGATAATCTTCTGGGGCCCAATTCAGCAATTTCCCCAAGATTCCCTTGCAAAGGAAATGGAAGGAAGTGCCTAGTGTATAATGACATCAAATTATTCAATGACACCAGCCTTCAGCCTATCGGTGAGTGCTAACCCAATGATGGATTTATGCATGACTGCTATAGCTGTTTGTATTTTCACAAAACACAGCAGTCTCTCCTACATCATGGGCATATCAGCTCAAACCATCAGAATATAAGTGGAAGGAAACCAAACACAAATATAACAATGCAAACAAACCACTGCCAAATGCTGAATGAATTTCTGGTGGGTAGAAAATGATATTTTCAATGTGGTGCTGACACCACCATGCTCTTTCTGAGGGAACCCCTGCTGGCACTCCTTGCAAAATGTGTGACCAGTTCTAGACACCAAGGTTATGTGCCTCATGCTGTGAATGTGTCACAATTAGTCCATGGAGGCCTGCATAATGAGGAGCCCAGTCCTATTGGTGTTCATGTCTTGTGTTGTTGAAAAAGAATGAAAATAGCCTCAGGATCCTGCATTCCCTTGTGAAAGCATTGTGATCGCCAGGGGACAGGTGTTTCCCCACACACACTTGCATCCATGGGATCCTTAGTTTCATGAATTATAGCATGTTCTACCACACCAGGAGCATTTGCTCCAGAAACAACCACTAGCAATAGGCTGCCTTCTCTCAACCATATGACCTCAGCATTTTCTCTCCTGTTGTAGTCTTGACAAATGACACAAAAGCAGATAAATCTCCCTAGAAAATTCTCCCTTCCTCTCCCTTCCTCTTCTCCAGCACCCATACACAATTCCTTGGAAATTCACATGGAACTTCCTGTCCCATGGTGGGTTTCTTTTGGAACATATTACCACACAGCCCCCAATTTCAATGCAGATGAAGACAATTTCTAGTGTTCCCAGAATCTGTATCAATCTGGCTTTTGTTCTTGCATACACACAAAGCAAAACACTCTTCTGTCCTTCTTATATCTTTCCACAAATTGATGATACATCAGCACAAAGAGACAGCCAACAGAACAACTAGAAAACCAAACTAAATACAGCAAATAAATATCGGGACCCACAGCAGCAAATTCATTGTTGGCAACATCAATGCCAAGACAAAATTGGGATAATACATAGTTGAATAAATTGTGGAAAAATAAAGGGTGACTATTATGTAGACCTAACTTACCAAAATATGAAAAGTAGTTGGTAACATAAAGCACTGCTTGGAGGGAATCGAGAAAAAAATACAAAGAGAGCAAACTATGGATACAGGATATAAAGGGAGAGAGGGAGAGATTGAGAAGGAGAAAAGGAGTAGGGGATTTGAGTGAGAAAGACAAAGGGGCATGGAAAAACTTGAAAGATAGAAATAAGTCCCACAATTTCCCTCAATACTGGGATCAAGATTCCTTGACTGCCTTGGGTTATAAGACATGCCTGTCTTTCTCAGAGTTCTCTCATTCAGAAAAGCTTCACCCGTGGAAAAATTTTCAGAGGAATGTGTTGTATACTGAAGGTGAAACATTTTCAAATTCTCCAGAAATAACAAACAGTAAAAATGAAACAACAATCAAAAACAAAACCCAAAAACCAAAAAGAAAGAAACAAGGAAATAACCCCACAGGTATATATCAATATTTGCTGTTGTGTGAAGCCAGGAGCAGAGACCACAACTCAATGGCTATTACTATTCTAAATCCCCAATTGTGTCAACTGACATCCTGAAAATACTTTAAGTTAGATAGAAAGTTTGTCCAGCAAAAGGGGATCATATATTCTCTGAGCAATCCTGTTAGGACTTTGGTCAGGTGGTTATATATCTGCGTGAGCAACTCTGTTGGAACAAACAACATCAATTTCCTGCCCAGAGGTGATATATAATGGTTAGGGAGAAACGGTGTTTTTCTAAGGCGAGTCTCTTTCTTTTATGGAAAATGAGTGCTGGTAAAAGGCCAAGCCAATCTCTGAACATGCCACCATGAAGGGCCTTTCTATGTCTACAGATGCTGCACAGTCATTAAGGCAACAAGTCATTTGGGTGATGCAACCCACAGCCCGCATGCAGATGTCAATGTACTGCTGGATATGCAGGATGTGATGGAGGATTCCATGTTGCAAGAACCAAACAGATGGCAGGGAGACTGTGGGGCTAGTCTCCTCTCCTGGAGGCAGGGTTCTAATAAAGGACAGAAATGAGTGGGGCTGCTGGATCTACCCCATCCCTCTAAACATAGGGCTTCCCTCAAGAAAGTGGAGAGCCAGACCACATGGTAGTTGAAGACCTGGAGAGCACTGCAGGTCACTGGAACCAAGGGATCATCAAGGCCAAGGACATCGCAGACAAGACTTCGTGAAAATCTGGACCACTCACAGTCATTTAAAATTCCCTTCAAATTTGAGGACCTGGCAGGAAGTAGAGGACTGTAAGTCCTTTTATAAAGGTATGACAGCTCAGAGTCTCTCAGACCTTTTGAATGCATCTACTATGGTCTTCAGGGCAAGCCAAGTAGAATGACTCTTGAGTTCAGACCGTGCCATATTCCAGACATACTGTGCTCTGCTCTGTAGGATTCACACATTTCCACATTCCAAATTGGTGTATTCGTTTCTTTTCACATTGCACACAAATCTTTTCAAACCTTATCCCAAGCTATATATTCTTATGCACTGATCTGTTTACTTTCTTGAATGTCGGTTTTCCAAGTTCTTTTAGACCCTATTTTGTTCCTGAAACCATCAAATACAGCTTTCCTATTTTGGGCTTGACAATTCCTCAGGTTCTCCTGGTCCACTGGGCAATGGGTGCCTAAATATCTTTCCTCATTGGAAATAAAATTGCTAATTTTTCAGAGGAATAGGACAACAGCTCTATCATTACGCCTGGTAAAAACAAATTCTGCAATCTTCCTACTACTGAATTACTAAATGCATATTTCATACTACTAAATTACTGAATGCATGTTTGGCTTGAAAATATGGAAAACATCTAAGCAGCGCCCACACCACATACCCTTTCTGATTTATCCACTGCTCGTATTCCTTCCAAAATGGGTAATCTGTTCTAGACACCAAGGTTATGTTGCCTCATGCTGTGAATAAATCACAATTAGTCCATGGAAGCCTACATAACCAGGACTCAGTCTTATCTCTGTTCATGTCCTTGTGTTGGTGAAAAAGAATGGAAAAAAGAGCCTCAATGTCATGCATCTCCAAGCAAAAACTGTGATGGCCAGGGGACATGTGTTTCCTAGCACAGCCTTGGATCCATGAGATCCATAATTTCCTGAATTATACCATACTCTGTGACGCCAGGTGCTATTCCTCCAGAAACACCCACTAGCAACAGGCTGCCTGTTATCAACCTTATGTCCTCAGGTTTGGGTCTCATCTTCTAGACATGGCAGATCACACAAAAGCTTCAAAATCTCCCTAGAAATCTCCCCCTTGCTTCTGACCAGCACACATTACTAATACCTTGGTAAGTCTCATGGAATTTCTGTCACATGGTAGTTTACCTTTTGAAGATCTTCCTTCACAGCCCTCAATTTGACTGCAGATGATGACAATTTTTAGTGTTCCTGAAATCTGTATTACCCTGGCTTTTGCTTTTGCATACACACAATGCAAAATACTCTTCAGTACCTCTTACTTCTTTCCAGACATTGATGATATATCAGAACATAGAGACATCCAACAAATTAACTACAAAACCTGAGTAAATAGAGCAAGTGAAAATCAGCGCCCACAGCAGCAAATACAGCTTTGACAACATCAACATCGAACAAAATCAGGATAATTCATAGTCAATTAAATAGTGGAAAAATTCAAGGGTGGTATTCAAGTAGAAGTAACTTGCAAAAATATTAAAAGGATTTTATAACTTAAAGCTGAGTTTGGAAGGAACCATGGAAAAAAAAATACCAAGAGAGAAAAATAGGGATACAAGAAAAAAGTAAGTGTGTTAGGGAGTGAGAGATTGAGAGAGACCATGGGAATAGTGGTTTTGAGTGGGAAAGATAAATGGAGATGCAGAAACATGAAAAATAGAAAAAAGTTCCACAGTTTCCCTCAATACTGGGATCAAGATTCCTTAACTGCCCTGGATAATACACAATGCCAGTTTGGCTCAGAGTTCTCCCATTTTGAAATGTTCTGCCTGTGGAAAACACTTCACAGAAATGCATTGTATACTCCAGATGATTTTCTTTCAAAATGCACCAAAAATAACCAAGAATAAAATTGAAAAAAGAAACAAAAAAAAAAAGAAAAAAAGAAAAATGAGAAAGAGGAAAATAAACCCACAGGAATATATCAATATTTGCTGTTGTGAAGCCAGGGAAAAAGACCACAGTTCGATGGCTACAACTATTCTAAACCCCAAATTGTGCCAACTGAAATTATGGAAATAATTTAAGTCGGATAAGTCCGCGTTTCCCAGAAACACATGCTGAAAAGACTGTTTTTTCCCATTTTATGTTGTTGCCTGCTTTGTCAAAGTTTAACTGACCATAGGTGTCTGGGTTGATTACTGGGTTCTCTATGCAATTCCATTGGTCTGCATGTCCCTTTTGGACATGCAGTACCACACTGTCTGGATACCTGTGCCTGTGGAATATTGTCTACAGTCTGGGAGAGTTATAACTCCTTCTTGGTTTCTGTTCCTCAGAATTGTTTTGGCAATTCAGGTCTTCTGTGCTTACCTTTAAAATAATAGGCCAGCTCAGATATTCCCAGGTCTTGTGAATGCAGCCACTCTGGCCTTCTGGACACCAAGTAGACGGACACTCTAGTTCAGACCTTGCCACATTCCAGAAATACTGTGCTCTGGTCTATTGGATTCACACATTTCCAGATTCCAAACAGTTGTTTTCAAATTTTTTAAAATCCTAGATTTATATCAAGGTTTTGTTCTCCCTGTTATGCATCTCTATTGAGAAATATATTCCAAAGTGGCATACGGGTCTAGAGGCCTGCAGTGTCTTGTGACCCCTGGCAGGTCAACACAGTTCACATACAAACAGCATTCCCAAGGACCAACGTGAGAGAGCTCAGGCACGATTCCATAGAGATGCAGGACATTGGTGCCCTCACAGCCAACCTGGTGTTCTTTGGCCCTGTGCAGATTCAACCAAACAAATGATGCATCTGCAAGAAATTTTAAAATGATATCAGTACACTGGAAGCCAATGGGAGTGGGGGGCTCGTGGGCCTAACTTATGCCTCTGAGAGGAGAAGAAAAGTTAAGCTTCTGAGTCCCAATTCACACATCTTCCCTAGACTCCCTCGCAAATGAAATGGCAGGAAGACGCTACAGTACAAGGGCAACAAATTACTGTGTGAAACCTGCCTTCAGCCTATTGGTGAGTACTAACCTCTTGATGTCTTTATATGCATTACTTCTATAGAAGTGTGTATTCTCTGCAAAGCACAGTAGTCTTTCCTACATCTAGGGCACATCAGCTCAAACCATCACGATAAGCGGAAGCCAACCAAACACAATCATGAAATCAAACAAACCACCACCAAATACTGAATGCATAATTTCCTTGAAGAGTTGGACAACTTCTAGGTGGTGTCAACCCCACTGTATCTATTCTGATGGAACTCTAGCTGGTACTCCTTGCAAAATGGGTTAGCAGCGCTAGACACCAAGGTTATGCCACCTCATGCTGTGAATATGTTACAATTACTTCTTGGTAGCTGGCATATCCTGGACCCCAGTTCTATCTCTGATCATGTCCTTGTGTTGTTGAAAAAGAATGGAAAGAAGGGCCTCATGTTCACTCATTCCAAAGGGAAAGCCCTGTGATGGCCAGGGGACACGTGGTTCCCTGTATATACTTGCATCCATGAGATCCCTAGATTCCTGAATTATACCATGCGCTACAATAAGAGGATTCCTTCCGCTGGAAATACCCAGTAGCAAGAGGCTGCCTAGTAACCCTATGAACTCAGGGTTGTCTCCTCTTGTTCTTCACCTGGCAAATCTCACGGAACCAGACAAATCCCCCTAGAAAGTTCATCCTTCCTTCTGCCCAGCACCCATGATTAATTCCTTGGAATGTCACATGGAAATTACTGTCCCATGGCAGGCTTCCTTTTGAAGATCTTACTTCACAGCCTCCAATTAGAAATCATATGGAGAATTTCCTTGCATTCCTGAAATCTCTATCAACCTGGCCTTTGTTTTTGGATACACACAAAGCAAAATTCTCTTCAGCTCCTTTGACAACTTTACAGAAATTGATGATCGATCAGGACAAAGAGATATTCAAAACATCAAGTAGAAAATGAAACTAGGAGTTCCCGTTGTGGCGCAGTGGTTAACGAATCCGACTAGGAACCATGAGGTTGCGGGTTCGATCCCTGCCCTTGCTCAGTGGGTTAAGGATCCTGCGTTGCCGTGAGCTGTGGTGTAGGTTGCAGACGCGGCTCGGATCCCGCGTTGCTGTGGCTCTGGCGTAGGCCGGTGGCTACAGCTCCGATTCGACCCCTGGCCTGGGAACCTCCATATGCCGCGGGTGCGGCCCAAGAAATAGCAACAACAACAACAACAAGAACAACAACAAAAGAAAATGAAACTAAAATTGAGAATGTGAAAATCAGGACCCAACGCAGCACATAGAGTGGAGACAACATCAAAACCAGGACAAAATTGGGATAACATACAGTTGATTAAATAATGGAAAAACTCAACGGTGACATACATATAGATGTACTAGAAAAATATGCTAAGTATTTGGAAATTTGAGTCACTGTTGGGCATTTACCCAAAAGCATTACAAAGAAAGAAAAATAGGAATACAAGCTAGAAATGGGGAGAGTGAGAAAGATCGAGAGAGAAAAAAAGAGTAGGGTTTGATGGAGAAAGACAAAGGGAGGTGGAAAAACTTGAAAGTTAGAAATAAGTTCCACAACTTTCCTCAGTACTGGGATCAAGATTCCTTGACTGTAGAGGGTGTACAAAAAGCCTGGATTGCTCTGAGTTCTTATTCAGAAAGGCCTCACCTGTAGAAAACAATTCAGAGAAAGGTCTTGTATACTCAAGATGAATTGTTTCCAATGTTATCCAGAAATAACCAAGAATAAAAAGGAAACAACCCCCCCCAAAGGAAACAAGTACAAATACCCAGATAAATATCAATATTTGTTGTTGTGGAGCCAGGGGAAGAGACCACAATTCGATTGCTACACCTATTCTAAATTCCAAATTTTGTCAACTGAATTCATGGAAATAATTTAAGTTGGATAAAACGCTTAGCCAACCAAAAATGGTCTTATATTCTCAGAGGAATCATGTCAGGACTTCTGGTCAGGCAACTCTTTTAGATGACACAAGTACAATTTCCAGCACAGAGGGGACATACTATGGTTATGAAGAAACAGAGTTATTATGAGGTGAGTCTCCTTCATTTAGCAAAATTATTGATGGCAAAAGGCCAAGGCAATCTCTGAACATGCCATCTTGAAAAGCATTTCTATGTCTATTGAGGCTGCACACACATGAAGGCTTCAAGGCATTTGGGTGATGTAACCCCCAGCCAAGAAGCAGATGTCAACATGCCACTGGATGTTCAAGACATGCTGGAGGAATTCATGGTGGGAGAACCAACAGGAGGGAAGGGAGACTGCTGGCCATTTCTTTTCTCCCTAGAAGTAGGGATCTTATAATCCTGAGGAGGTCCCACCTCGATTTACGGAACTCAGCAGGGCTACTGGATCTTCCCATCCCCTGAAACTCAGGGCTCTCATCAGGAAAGAGGAGAGCCCACAGTAATATGTGTCAAACAGCTGGACAGCAGTGCAGGTCAATGGAAATAAAGGGCTTATCAATGCCAAGGACACCAGAGACAAGATTTTGCACAAATCCAGGGAACCCACAATCATTTAGCATTCCCTTTTATTAGTAGTCTTATTTAATAATATTTTAATAGTCTTCCCATTTAATGGTATTTTACAAAGGTTCAGCATCCTCCAAAATATCAAACCCCAGTAGAGAAAATAAAAAAAACATTTAGATACACAGAATAGTAGACAAGATGCAGATAGATATGAAATTGATCAATAGATGGAAGAATCGCTACGTTAGCACCCAGAATTTAAAATGAAGAGGATAGAATTCTTGAAAGAAAATAAAAGGCAGAGATAGAAAAAAAATATTGGAAGACTAAATATGGCCAAGAAGAGAGAGAGCTAATCCAATTGGTCTAAACCTTGGCTATATTCAACAAAAATATCTGAATTTTTAAAAACTTAGATCTATATCAAAGTCTGTTATTCCCTGTTATGCAGCTCTAATGAGAATGACATTATAATGTGGCAGAAGGGCCTAGTGTCCTGCAGTGACTTGGGGTCCTCTGCCTGGTCAATCCAGGTCATGTACACTCAGGATTCCCAAGGACCAACGTTAGAGAGCTCTGAGATGATTCCACGGAGGTGCAGAACAATGGTGAAATCGCAGCCTGGCTGGTGTCCTTTGGCCCTGTGCATGTTCACCCAGACAAGGGATATCTCTGCTCAAAATCTTGAAATGATATCTGTACCCTAGAAGCCAAGGGGAATGGGAAACTTGGGGGCTCAAACTATGCCTGTGAGAGGGGATTGTAAAGTCAAGGTTTTGGGTTCCAATTCACAAAACTTCCCTAGACTCCCTTGCAGATGAAATGGAAGGAAACCCCTTGTGTATAGGGGCATCGAATTATTGGATGAACCCAGCTTTCAACCCATTGGAGAGTGCTAAATACTGTTTTGTTTTGTTTTTTTATTACTCAAATGAATTTATCACACCTGTAGTTTTATAATGATTTGCAAGATTTCTATAGCAGTGTGTATAACCTGGTGAAAACACAGTAGTCTCACCTATGTCCAGGGCTCATCAGCGGAAACCATTGGAATATAAGTGGAAGGAAACCAAACACAAATATAAGAAAGCAAACAAACCACTGCCAAATACTGAATGCATTGTTGGCAGGTACGGATGGAAAACTTATAGGCGGGGCTGACACAACCGTACAATTTCTGATGTAATCCCTGCTGGTACACCTTACTCTCCTTGCAAATGTGTAACCAGTTCTAGTCACCAAGGTTGTGCTGCCTCTTGCTGTGAAGAGTTACTCCATTGAGGCCTGCATCAACATGACCCTACATTATCTGAGTTCATGTCCTTGTGTTGGTGAAAAAGAGTGGAAAAAAGGGCCTCAGGTTCACACATTCACAACAAAACCATGTGATGGGCAGGGGAAGTGTGGTTCCCTGAACATCCTTGAATCCATGAAGTACTGAATTTCCTGTAAGATACTAGAAACAGGTTGCCTGCTATCAAACATATGACCTCAGGGTTGGTTCTCATGCTCTACATCTGGCAAAACACACATAACAAGACAAATCCCCCTAGAAATATCTCCCTTGTTTCTGGTATGAACCCATGGCTAATTCCTTGGATAGTCACAGGGAAGTTACTGCCCCTGGTGGGGTTTCCCTTTGAAGATCTTTCTTCATGCCCCCCAAAACTGAATGCAGAGAAAGACAATTTCTAGTGTTCCCAAAATCTATAACTTCCTGGTGTTTGTTTTTGAATACACACAAAGCAAAATTCACTTCTCTACCACTTATAACTTTCTGGATATTGATGGTACCTCAGCACAAAGAGACAGCGAACTGATCAACTAGAAACTCTGACTAAAAAGAGCAAGTGGATATCGGGACCCACCAAAGCGAATACAGTGGGGAGAACATCAACAAGACAAAAATCAGAAAAATACATAGGCGGTGAAATAATGGAAACAGTCAAGGGTGACATACATGTAGAATTAAATCACAAAAACATGAAATCTGTTTGGTAATGTAAGGCAATATTTGGAGGGAATCAAGAAAAAAATGCAAGGAGAGAAATAGTGATACAGGATAGAAAAGGAGAGAGGGAGATTGAGAGAAAAGGAGTAGGGGTTTGAGTGAGAAAGACAAAAGGATATGGAAAAATTTGAAAGATAGACATATGCTCCAAAATTCCCCTTAGTACTGGGCTCAAGATTCCTTGTCTGTCCTGGGGTATACAAAATGCCCGTCTTTCTCTGAGTTCTCTCATTCTGAAATGCCTCACGTGGGGAAAACAGTTCACAGGAAGGCATTGTATACTCAAGATGAATTGTTTTCAAAGATATCCAGAAATAACTAGGAATAAAAAGGAAGCAAGAATCACAAATATAAATGAAAGATACAAGGAAATAAATGCACAGATATATATATATATATATATATATATATATATATATAAATATTCGTTGTTGTGAAGCCAGGGGAGGGGACCACAATTCAATGGCTACACTTATACTACATCCCAAATTGTGCCAACTGAAATCATGAAAATAATGTAACTTCCATTAAATCGTTGGTCATCCAAAAAGGATCATATACTCTTGAGGAATCCTGGTAGGACTTTTGGTCAGGTGATGTGATATCTGCGTGAGCCACTCTGTTGGATGAAACAACATTAATTTCCTGCCCAGTGAAGAAATACTATGGTTGTGGAGAAACAATGTTATGCTGAGGTAGGTCTCTTTCATTTAGCCAAAATGATTGCTGGCAAAAGGCCAAGCCAATTTCTGACCATGCCATTTTGAAGGGCATTTCTAGGTCTATCCAGGCTGCAAACTCATGAAGGCATCAAGATATTTGGGTGACACAACCCCAGGCCAGTTGCAGAGGTCAACATACCCCTGGTTATGCAAGCCATGCTGGAGGAAACCATGGTGTGAGAACCAACAGGATGGCAGGGAGACGTCTGTCCAACTCTGCTTGCCCAGAAGGCAGGGGTCTTATAAAGGATGAGGAGGCCCCACCCCAATTTATGGAAAATAGCAGGGCTGCTGGACCTTCCTCTTCCCCTGAAACACATTTATTTCTGAAACAGCTGGAGAGCAGTGTGGCTCACTGGAAACCAAGGGCTTCTCAAGGTCAAGGATACCACAGACAAGATTTCTTGAAAATCCTGAGAACTAACCGTCATTTAAATTTCCCTTCAAATTTGAGGACCTGAAAGGAATTAGGAAAATCTAAGGCCCTTTATAATGACGGGCCAGTTCACACTGTCCCAGGCCTTTGGAATGCTGCCACTGTGCTCTTTCCAGTGAGCCAAGTATACTAACACTCTAGTTCAGACCTTGACATTTTCCAGATCTATTGTGCTCTCTTCTGTTGGATTCATACATTTCCACATTCCAAGCAGCTGTTTTCACAGTTTTCCTCATTATGCACAAATGGCTTCACACCTTTCACCGTTCCACACATTCTTTGGCTCCACTTTCCTTTTTTTTTCAGGAATATGAGTTTTTCAAGTTTTTTTTGGCCCCTGCTTCTTTCCTGAAACCATCAAAGACAGTTTTCCTTTGTTGGGCTAGACCATTCCACAGGCTGTCCTGATCCACTGGGCATCAGGTGCCTCAATAGTTTTCCTCATTATAAATTAAAATTCTAATAATAAAATAGGATTATTACTATTAATCTATAATTACAACTGTTACATAATAATTCTGCACTTTCTCAATATAATAAAACTAATTATATCTTCAACCACAAATACAAGCATGGTCCAGTGTTTCTACTGATTTTCTATAAAGAAAATATTATTTTTGTGCGGGGAGCTGAGAAGATACAAGGAGCTGAGGATGGGAGCTTGCCTGAACGGTGCAGTTCTGAGGACAAGCTCCTAATCAAGAAAAAGGGGCCTGTCTGAACAGTGCAATTCCGAGGGCAGATACCTAAGCAAGGAGATGTCTGCCTTTATGGCGCAATTCTGAGGACAGGCCCCAGAAGACAATAAGGCTCGCCTGCTGACATTGGTGGGGAACTGAATTTTCCAGGAAACAATCTCCATTTTGCGCTGCTGAGTGAGGATTGTTCCATGGATGACTTAGTCTTTTCTGTTATTCACTTGTTATTCAGTTTTCCTCAGTCTTTCCTGATTATTTACTTATTATTCTTATTTTCCATTCTATTTTCCTGTGGTGATTTGTGATTTAACAAAGTTACAACAATAATATAGTAAAAATTTCATCCTGAAGGACTTTCCCCTATTTAAATCCAACTTAACTAAACCATGGTGTTTATCTACTAACTAGTTATACAGTAAACTTTAAAGTTAGGATTTTAATGGGGCTCATAGAAGTTAAACATATATTATTCTGGATCGAAAGACACCCAGCTATGAGTTATAGAAGCTTTTAAGTGATAGCTAGTTAAGTTGGTTTATATTTTCTTACACTGTCTCCCCGCCATAATGCTTTAAAGATAAGCACTAGTCTAAAAACAAGATTTGTTATGTCTGTGACCTCTTGAACTTGTGGAGATTGACTGGCTATGGGGTGATTTTTACTGAGTCTCCTCCTTTCCACATGATGTATTATACCTAATTGCCCTTAAATTTTACTCACTAAATTTAGTTAGGCTAAAGATCTTAAAACATGATGTATCGCTGCTATACCATATAATAAGAGTTAACCAATGTACTTTTAACACTATGATGGAATCTGTAGTTAGAAACTGTCTATATAATCAACCACTTAATGCCAATACAATTTGAGTAGTCCAGCATCCTGAAAGCCTGAAAGAAGGGACAATGAGGCTGTCTCTGTATGTACATTTCACCAATGTTGTCCATCTCCTTTGGGAAAAAGTGTAAGCTCCCTGGCTGAAGGAGCTGGCCTCTGGCATTTTTGAATGGTTCATCCACATCCAAATATTTAAAACCCAGAGAGAGAATAATAAGTTGTTTGAAACATAGACTAATAAATTGGGAGAGATAGGTAGGTAGTAAAATAGATGAATAGATGGAATATTCAGTAAGTTAGAACCAAGCATTACAATGAAGAAGATAGAATACGTGAGAGAGAAAAAATGGAAAGAGAAATGAACAGAGTAGAATGGAAGACAAATCATGGCAAAGAACAGAGTTCTAGACCAAGTGGCCTAAATCTTGGCTCTATTCATGAAAATATATGAATTTAAAAAAAAAACCTAGGTCTATATCAAGGTATTATACTCCCTGCTATGCATCTCTCTGGAGAAAGCCATTACAACATGGCAGAGGGATCTAGTGGCCTGCAGTTACTTGTGGTCCCCTGCTGGGTCAATACAGGTCAGGTGCACACAGGATTCCCAAGGACCAACGTGAAAGAGCTTGGGGATGATTTTGCAGAGATGCAGAACAATCGTGCCCTGCCAGGCTGGCTGGTGTTTTTGGCCCTGTGCAGGTTCACCCAAACAAATGAATATCTGCTCTAAAGTTTTAAAATGATATCGGTACTTTTGAACCCAAGGGCAATGTGGAACTTGGGGGCTCCTCCTATGCCTATGAGAGGAGAAGTAATGTCAAGGTTCTGGGGCCCAATACCCAACTCCCACCTGGATTCCATTGAAAACAGAATGGAAGGAAGACTCTCAGGAAGAGGGGCATCAAATTATTGGATGAAAAAAAGCCTTCAGCATCTTGGTGATGGCTGATGTTTTGATGGGTTCATGCACGACTTCAATAGCCCTGTGTATTTTTTTCAATACACGGTAGTCTGTCCTATATCCAGGTCATATCATCTCAAACCACCTGAATATAAGTGGAAGGAACCCTAATGCAATAAGAAAGCAATCAAACCACCGCAAAATATGGAATGCATTCCTGGCTGCTAGAGAAAGAAGACTTATAGGCTTGCAAACACCACCATAACTTTTCTGATGGCAGCCCTGTTCCAGTACGCATTGCAAATGTGGAAACCAGTTCTAGGCACAGAGGTTATGCTGCTGTGTGCTGTGAGTGTGCTACAATTACTCCATGGAGTCCTGCATAGCGTGGACTCTAGTCCTATGTGTGGTCATGTCCTTGTGTCGGTGACAAAGAATGGAAAGAAAGGCTTCATGTTCATGCATTCCTAAGATAAACCACTGTGATGGCCAGTGGATGTGTAGTTCCATGAACATCCCTGAATCCAAGAGATCCCTAGATTTCATAATTATACCCTGCTCCATGACAAGAGGATCCATTTTTCTGGAAATACCCACTAACCACAGGCTGCCTGCTATCAACCTTATGGATTCAGGGATGGCTGTTCTCATCCCTGACCTGGCCAATCTCACAGACCCAGACAAATCCCCCTAGGAAGTCCACGCTTCCTTCTGCCTAACACCCATGGCTAATTCTTTGGAAAGTCCCATGGAACTTACTGCCCCATTGTGGGCTTCCTTTTGTAGATCTAATAATCTAATAATTCACAGCCCCCAAGTAGAATTAAGAGGAAGGCAATTTCTTTTGTTCCTGGAATATGTATCTCCCTGGCCTTTCTTTTTGGATACACAAAAAGCAAAATTCCCTCCTGCTCCTCTTGGAACTTTCCGGATATTGATGATAGATCAGGAAAAAAGATATCCAACCCATCAAATAGAAAGTGAAACTACTATTGAGACAGTGAAAATCAGGACCCAATGCAGCACACGAAGCAGAGAAAACACCAAATCCAAGACACAATCAGAATAATACCTAGTCTATTAAACAATGGAAAAAGTCCAGCGTGACATAACGCAGAAATAAATTGCTCAAATTGGAAAAGTGTTTGGTAATGTAGGCATAGTTTGGAGGGAACCAAGAAAAAATACAAAGAGAGAATTAGGAATACAGGGTAGAATATGAGAGAGGGAGAGACAGAGATTGAGAGAAAGAAAGGGAGTAGAGATTTTGAGGAAGAAAGACAAAATGAGATGGACAATCTCGACAGATAGATAAGTTCCACCATTTTCCACAGTAATTGGATCAATATTCCTTGACTGCCCTGGGTTATACAAACACCTGGCTTGCTCGGAGTTCTCTCTTCCAGAAATGCCAAACTTGTGGACAACAATTCACAGGAATGCCTCATATACTCAGGATGAATTGTTTTCAAGATTATCCAGACATAAACAATCATAAAAGGAAAAATAATCAAAAAAAAGAGAGAGAAAGAACTGATGACATAAACCCACAAGTATACACCAATATGTGTTGTTGTGAAACCAGGGGAAGAGACCACAATTCCATATCTTCACGTATTGTAAATCCCAAATCGTTTCAATTGAATTCATGATAATAATTTAAGTTGGTTCAAAAGGTTGACTAGCAAAAAAGGATCCTATATTCTCTGAGAAATCATGTTAGGTCTCTTAGTCAGGTGATGTGATATCTGCATGGGCAACTCTGTTGGACAAAACAACAGCATTTTCCAGCTCAGAGCAGAAATGCTACGGTTTTGGAGAAACAGTGTTATTCTGAGGTGAGTCTCTTTCATTTAGGCAAAATGATGGCTTGCAAAAGGCCAAGCCAATCTCTGAACATACCGTCTTGAAGGGCATTTCTACATCTCTCCAGGCTGCACACACATGAAGGCATCAAAGCATTCATGGGATGCAATCCCCAGCCCAGATACACATGTCAACATACCACTGGATGTTCAAGACATGCTGCAGGGATCCATGGTGTGAGAACCAATGGGGTGGCAGGGAGAATGCTGGCCCAATGTGATCTCCCTGGAGACAGGCATCTTATAAAGGCTGAGGAGGCGTCACCCCAATTTATGGAAATCAGCATGGCTGCTGGACCTTCCCCACTCCCTGCAACACAGGGCTCACATTAAGAAATAGGAGAGCCCACCCACATGGTTGGCAACGAGCTGGAGAGCAGTGCGGGTCACTGGAAACCCAGTGATTGATTATCAAGGCCAAAGACACCACAGACAGCATTTCTTGCAAATCCCAAGAATTAACCGTCATTTAAATTTCCCTTCAAATTTGAGGACCTGGAAGGCATTAGAGGAAATGAAGACCCTTAAAATGACAGGCCAGCTCAGAATATCTCAGGCCTTTTGTATGCAGCCACTGTGGTCCTCTTGGCAAGCCAAGTGCCTGACTCTCTTATTTCTGACCTTGCCATGTTCCAGACCTAAGGTGCTCTGCTATGTAGGATTGTATTTCCACATTCCAGCCTGTTAATTTCACTGTTTTCCACATTGAACATAAATCGTTTAACACCTCTCATCATTCCACACATTCTTTGTATTGGTTTCCATTTCTTTCAGGAATGTGGGATTTTCACATTCTTTTTTCTCCCACCCTTTTTTTCCTGAAAACCACAAAGATAGCTTTCTTCATTTGGGTCGACCATTCCACGGCTCTCCAAGTCCACTAGTTATGCTGTGCCTCAATATTTTTCATCACTCTAAGTTAAATTTCTAATCATTATTATAGAATTAGAACTATTGGTCTCTATTTACACCTGGTATAATATAATTGAGCATGTTCCCAAGATAATAAATGAAATTCTATCTTCCACGACAAATACAACCATTGTCCAATGTTCCTTCTATGTTTCCTCAAAGAGAATATTATTTTCTAAAGGTTCGTCCTCATCCAAATATTTAAAACCCAGAGAGAGAATACTACAATTTTAGAAACATAGACTAATAGATGATGAGAGATAGATAGATAGTAAAATAGATCAATAGATAGAATAATCACCAGGTTAGCATCAAGCATTACAATGAAGAAGAAAGAATTCTTGAGAGAAATGAACATAAAGGAATGGAAGACAAAAATTGGCAAAAAAACATTGAGAGCTTAACCAAGTGGACTAAATCTGATGTATATTCATCAAAAATATTGGAATTTAAAAAAAAAAACTAGATCGCTATCAAGTTTACGTACTCCCTGTTATGCATCTCTCTGGAGAAAGACATTCCAACCTGGCAGAGGGGTCTAGTTGCCTGCAGTGACTTTTGGTGCCTGATGGGTCAATCCAGGTCATGTACAAACAGGATTCAAAGGCCCAAGTGAGAGAGCTCGGGGATGATTCTCCAGAGGTGCAAAACATTCATGTCCTCTCATCCTGGCTGGTGTTTTTGGCCCTGTGCATGTTCACCCAGACAAATGATGTATCTGCTCAAAAGTTAAAAGTCCGGAGTTCCCATCATGGCTCAGTGGTTAACAAATCCGAGTGGGAGCCATGAGATTGTGGGTTCAGTCCCTGGCCTCACTCAGTGGGTAAGGATCTGGTATTGCTGTGAGCTATGGTATAGGTCGCAGAAGTGGCTTGGAAGTGGTAAGGATCTGGCCTTGCTGTGGTTGTGGTGTAGGCCTGTGGCTACAGCTCCAATTAGACCTCCAGCCTTGGAACCTCCATATGCCATGGGTGCATCCCTAGAATAGAAAAGAAAAGAAAAGAAAAGAAAAGAAAAGAAAAGAAAAGAAAAGAAAAGAAAAGAAAAGAAAGGAAAAGAAAAGAAAAGCATAGAAAAGAAGAGAAAAGAAAGGAAATGAAAGAAAAAAGTTTAAAATGATATCTGTACACTGGAAGCCAGCAGGAATGTGGAACTGGGGGGCTCGTCCTCTGCCTATGAGAAGTGAGTAAAACTCAATGTTCTGGGGCCCGATTCACCAATCCTATCTAGATTCCCTTGCAAACAAAGTGGAAGGAAGACCCAGGGGAATAGAGGCATCAAATTATTGGATGAAAGCAGCCTTCAGCCTGTTTGTGATTGCTGACATCTTGATGGGGTGAAGCATGGCTTTTATAGCTGTGTGTATTTTCTGAGAAACACTGTAGTCTGTTCTATACCCAGGGCATATCAGCTCAAGCCACTGGAATATAAATGTATGGGAACCAAACCTAAATATTTGAAAGCAACGAAACCACTGCAAAACACAGAATGAATTCTTGGCTGGTAGAGAAGGAAAAAATATAGGCAGTGCCAATACCTTTTCGGTTGGTATCCATGCCTGTTATCCTTGCAAACTTGGAAACCAGTTCTAGACACCAAGGTTATGCTGCCTGGTGCAGTGAATGTGATCCAATTACTCCACGGTGGCTTACATGGCTTGGACCCCAGTCCTATCTGTGTCAAGTCCTTGTGTTGGTGACAAAGAATGGAAAGAAGGGTCTCATGTTCATGCATTCCTAAGGGAAACCACTGTGATGGCCAGGGGATGTGTGTTTCCATGCACATCTCTGCATCCAAGAGATCCTTAGTTACCTGAACGATACCCTGCTGTACGACAAAAAGAACAATTCTTCCAGAAATACCCACTCTCCACAGGCTGCCTGCTGTCAGCATTATGGACTCATGCATGGCTCCTCTCATCCTGGACCTGGCCAATATCACAGACACAGACAAATCTCCCTAGAAAGTTCCCCCCTTCCTACTGCCCAGCACCCATGACTAATTCCTTAGAAAGTCACAGGGAATGTAATGTCCCATGGCAGGTTTCCTTTTGAAGATCTTACTTTACAGACCCCAATTAGAATTCAGAGGAATATCATATCTTGTGTTCCTGGAATCTGGATCTCCCTGGCCTTTGTTTCTGGATACACACACAGCAAAATTATCTTCTGATCCTCTTACAAATTTCAAGATTTGATGATACATCAAGACAAATAGATATCCAAACCATCCAGTAGAAAACAAAACTAAAATTGGAAAAGTGAAAATCATGATCCAAGGCAAAACATAGACCTAGAGTGGAGACAACGTCAACACAAAGACAAAATCAGGGTAAAACAAAGATGATTAAATAATTGAAAATGTCAGAGTTCCCATCGTGGCTCAGTGGTTAACGAATACGACTTGGAACCATGAGTTGCAGGTTTGGTCCCTGGCCTCGCTCAGTGGGTTTAGGGTCCGGCGTTGCCATGAGCTGTGGTGTAGGTCACAGACGTGGCTTGGATCCTGCATTTCTGTGGCTCTGGCATAGGCTGGCAGCTACAGCTCCGATTCGACCCCTAGCCTGGGAACCTCCATATGCCATGGGAGTGGCTCAAGAAAAGGCAAAAAGACAAAAAATAATAATAATAATTGAAAATGTCTGGTGGACATACCTGTAGACATAATTCACAAAAATATGATGAGTATGGAAATGTATGTTACTGATGGGTGCCTATCCAAGAAAAAAATACAAGGAGTGAAAAATAGGGAAGCAGGTTAGAAAAGGAGAGAGAGAGAGAGATTGAAAGAGAGAAAGGAAGTAGATTACTTGAGTGATAGTCAAAGGAAATGGAAAAACCTGAAAGATAGAAATAAGTTCCACAATTTCTCTCAGTGCTAGGATGGAGATTCCTAGACTGCCCTGGGTTGTACAAATGCCTGGCTTGCTCAGGCTTCTGTCATTCAGAAACACCTCGCCCATGGAAAACAGTTCTCAGGAATGCATTGTGCACTCAAGATTAATTGTTTTCAAGTTTCTCCAGAAATAACAAAAGAATAAAAAGGAAACAAGACGCAAAAGAAAGAATAAAAAGGAAACAAGAAGCGAAAGAAAGAAAGAAAGAAAGAAAGAGAGAAAGAGAGAAAGAAAGAAAGAAAGAAAGAAAGAAAGAAAGCAAGAAATGCACAGTTATATATCAATATTTGATGTTGTGAAGCCAGTAGAAGAGACCACAATTTGATGGCTACTCCAAATTTAAATCCCAAATTGTGTCTGCTGAAGTCAAGACTATTCTTTAAGTTGGATGAAAACATTGGCCAAAGAAAAAGGAACTTATATCGTGCCAGAAATCATGTTAGGACATTTGGTCAGGTGATGCGCTATCTATGTGTGCAACACTGTTGGATGAAAGAAACTCAATTTCCAACTCAAAAGGGAAATACTATTGTTATGGAGAAATGGTGTTATTCTGAGGCAATTGTCTTTCTTTTAGGCAAAGTAATTGATGGCAAAACACAAGCCAATCTCTGAACATGCCATCTTGAAGGACATTTGTATATCTATCCAGGCTGCACACACATGAAGGCATGAGGCATTTGGGTGATGCAGATGCAGATGTCAACATACCATTGGATGTGCAGAACGTGCTGGAGAAATCATGGTGCAAGAACAAACCAGATGGCAGGGAGACTCCTGGCAAACTGCTCTCTTAGGAGGCAGGGGTCTTATAATTGTTCTGGACACCCCACCCCTATTGATGGAAAACAACTGGGTTGCTTGCTCTTCCCCTTCACTGCAAACACAGGGCTCTTATCAAGAAAGTGGAGAGCCTGCCCACATCTTGGTAAAACAGCTGGCCAGGAGAGCATGTCCCATGTCACTGGATTCAGAGGACTTCTCTAAGCCAAGGACACCACCCACACGACTTTGTGCATGATTCTGCAACCTAACCATATTCACTAAACATCCCTTCCAATGTGGAGACCTGGAAACAAATAGAGGAAACTAGGGGCCTCTGCAAAGGAAGGCCAGCTCAGCGGCACCCAGGCCATTCTGATGGTGCCACTGTGCTCTTCCCGGCAAGCCTAGGAATGCCGACCCTCTAGGTCACACCTTGCCATATTCCAGACATACTGTGCTATTCTCTGTCGATTTCACACCTTTCCACAGTCCAAACTGATGTTGTCTCACATTTCCACACTCCACAGATATATTTTTGCACCTTTCCACACTGCACACCTATCTTTATCTCTGCTCTCCCTTCCTTGCAGGAATGTGGGTTTTCTGAAAATTTTGATGCCCCTGAAAACTATTTGAAAGAGAAAAAATCCCCACTTTCCCCTCTTTGGACTGCCAATACCACCAGCATCTCTTGGTCTACTGGGCGTACCATGCCTCAAGAATTTTCCTCATTGTAAATAAAGACATTATAAATGTCTATAGTTCAGATAGGAAATTGGAGGCTGTTGTATCATTACACCTGGCGTATAAAATCCTTCCTCTATTTCCATAGATATCAATCTAAATTGAATTTCCAATGACAAACACACCCATGGTCCAGTCGTTTACTGGGTGTCCAGAAGGAAGGTTCATTTTTCCCATTGGGCCACTCTCATCAAATAAATTAATGGACAGAGAAAATGATAGGTACATTGACAGATAGATCGATAGATACACCGACTGATTGATTGATTGATAGATAGAGAGATAGAATGATCTTTAGTTTAGTATCAAGCATTACAATGAAAATATAAAATCCAGGATAGGAAAAAAAGTGGAAAACATATACAAAGAATGACAAAAGACAGAAAAATGGAGAGAAGACCTAGAGATTGACAAAGAGGCCTTAAACTTTTCTATAGTCACCCATATCTGTACTGGTGAGCAACCAAGATCTTTGCCTAGGGCATTTATTCCTTCTTATTTATGTCATTTAAGAGAGACATTTCTCCATGGCTGAGGGATCTAGATGCCTGCAGTGACTTGGGTGCAGCTGCTGGGTCAAACCAGGTCATGGTCCACCAGGAAGTCCAGGGACCATAGTGTAAGAGCTCAGGGAGGATTGCACAGGGATGCCAAACTATGCTGTCTGCAGTGAACACTGGATTTTACCCAGTCCAGGAATGACTCTGATCAGAATTTTGAGACAATGGTATTGGCTGATAGTTTTCCTTTTTGGTGGTATCTTTGTCTGGTTTTGGAATTAGGGTGATGGTGGTAGTACATTGGAAGCCACTGAAATGGTTAACTTCGGTGGGGCTCAATCTATGCCTAGGAGAGGAGAAGCAAGTCAATCTTTTGGAGTACCACTCTCATGTCCTCCCTGGGCTCCCTTGCCAACCAAATGGAATGAAGACCATTGGATATCCACACAGAAAAACTAATGCATGGAAACCAGCGTTCCACTTATGGATGAATATCAACATCTTGATGGGCTTATGAATGACTTCCTTAGCAGTGTGAATTCTATGTTTAACATGCTAAACTTTCCTACATCCAGGGCACATCTGCTGTAAACATTGGAATGGAAGTGGAAGGAAAGGAAATACATAATCTAGAAAGGAAATCAAACCACCACAAAATAAAGATTGCATTCTTGGCTGGTTAAGGAGCCACAATTTCATGAGGACCCCACACCAACTATCCTTTTCTGATGGCACCCATGATGATAGTCCTTGCAAGATGGGTTACCTGTCCTAGACACCAAGGTTATGCTCTTCACTCTGTGAAGTTTCTGCTCTTGTTCCATGTATGCTTGCAAAGGCTGGTCCCCTCTCCTTTGTGTGGTACGGTCATTGTGGTGGTGAAAATGAATGGAAGGAAGGGCCTCTGGGTCACTCCTTCCAAATGGAAAGGTAAGGGATGGCCAGTAGAGTTGCCATTCCAGGCACATCCCTGCATCAATGATATCCTTCATTTCCTAAAAGAGACCCAAAACTAAGACAACACAAGCTTTCCTTCTAGCAACATCTGCTAGCCATGGCCTGCCTGCTTGAAACGCTATGGTCTCAGGGTCTTTCTTCCCATGGAGGTAGGCAAAGCAAAGCTCTAAGACCCAAACCAATCCCACCTGAAAAATGACCCTTCCACCTGGCAGGCAGCCATGATAATTTCCTTGGAAAGTCACGTGGAACTTGATGCCCCATTTGCAGGTTTCTTTTTGAAGACCACCCCTCCCATCTCACAAATTGGAATCCTGAGGAGGACAAATTCTAGTGCCCCTGGAGTTTTGTCTCACAGGTCTTTGTTTTCTGATACACTCAAAGCAAAATTCCCTTGTGCTCCTCTTCCTACCTATCGGCCATTGAAGTTTTTCCACACTGGAAACCAATGTTTTAACCCCTTTCCTTATTCCACAGCTATGTCTTGACACCTTTCCACATTCCGCACATTCTTCTGCTCTCTTCTTCTTTTTTCCTTGCCGAATGTGGGTTTTCTGTGATCTCATTTGCCCCTGTTTTGTATCTGAAGCAGACAAATGATAGATTTATAGATATGTTAGCACATGGCAATATATGGTAATATATGGTAGAGGATAGAATCTTCATAAGAAAAAAAAGAGAGTGAAATAAACAAAGAGGAAAAAAAGTTAGATAAAGGGAGAGAAGACATAGAGTTTGACATAGTGGGCTTAACAATGCCTATAGTCCCCCATAATATCACATTTTGTCAACATCTTCAACCTATGTCACTGGCGTGCCCTCCTTCTTACTAATCTCTTTGAGAAAGTCTTTCCAACCTGGCAGATGAGTCGAGGTGCCTGTAGTACCTTGTGTCCTCCTGTCAGGCAATGCAGCCCTGCTTCCACCAGGATTTCATAGTACTCAAGCCCAGTGGCAGAGTGAAACTCTTCCCAAAACCTTAATGTGTATTCCAAAGCAACACTGCCTACCTTGCTCCAAGAAGGCAAAAGTGAAGCCTTACATTCTTGTTATGAATGCTGAGACACAGACTACTCTTAGCTGGTTTCTCCTGGGGACTGCTCTTGTTCAGTTGCAGAAATGCATGCATGAAGTCAAGGGTTAAGAGCCGAGTTGTTGGCTGAATGGAAATGTGACTCAAATAAAGTGGGAAGTATAATGATAGGCATCCTCCGCCATGATTGACTGAGTTTCATATGAAAGAAGAAAGAATTGTGATCTGAATTGCTGAAATACATGAAAGGACTGTGTCAGGTAAAAAAAAAATAAATTAAGGGTATGGGAGTGTTTGTGAAGAATGGAAGGATGAGGAAAGTGAAATGATGGAAGACAGAGAGAGTTGATTTTGAAAGAAATACTAGAGTTGAAAATGCAAACCTTCTATTGTTTGTTTATTGATTTATTTTGTCTTTTTTGCTTTTGAGGGATGCACCAGAGGTGTATGGAGGTTCCCAGACTAGGGGTCTAATCAGAGCTAGAGCCACCATCCTACAAAACAGCCAGAGCAGCACCAGATCTGAGCTGCGTCTAAGACCTACACCACAGCTCATGACAATGCCGGATCCTCAACCCACTGGGCAAGGCCAGGGATTGGACCACAAACTCATGGTTCCTAGTCAGATTCCTTTCTGCTGTGCCACGATGGGAACTCCACAAACCTTCTTTTGTATTTTAATTGACTGTAGGCTACAGATGATGAAATATTTAAAAACCACACACACACACACACACACACACACACACACACACACACACAAGCACACAATTGATGACAATCTTCTGTGTATTTATTGATCATACATGTTCATGATTTTCAGCAAAATTGTAGACTATGAAGACAGCGAATTCATTCAAAAGCCTGAAGTTAGTGTACTGCTTTACCGAGTGATTTGAGATTCTCTCTCTCTCTCTCTCTCTCTCTCTCTCTCTCTCTCTCTGTGTGTGTTTGTGTGTGTGTGTGTGTGTGTGTAGGGGGTGCTATGGGCCATGAGTTCTGTGTGGCAGTAAGAGGATACTGATAGGGAGAGGGAGATGTATTTCTCATGGATTATTTTTCCTTCATATTTGTTGACATGAACTCTGCAGATGATAATCTGGTAATGAGAGTGTTTGGAATGTTCTGTCCGGGCACAGTAGATATGCATTTGAGGACGCCTCCCACCTCATCTGCCCAGAAATGAGACACAAAGTGAAGGGTTTAACTGAGAGTCTATCTTAGTGATTTCAATATCATATTGCCTTGTAGACATGGACATCCAGTCCACCTTCCCATATGGTCACAAAGCAGGGAGGCCTTCCCCCTCCAATGCATGGGACTGAAACACTGATTTAAATGAGGAGAGAAGAAAGTATATCATGGAACACACCAGAAAATTTGGGTAACTAGATATATTTATTTGATCAAAGAATGTCACAAAACTGAAGAGCAATCGTGGATGGGCCTTCCCATTGTCCAGAAGGAAGTGGAGTTGGGTCACCCTCTGTTTGGAAGGTGTAGAAGCCCTTAAGGCTCCAGGGTGGGTGGCCCCTCTGGTGCCCATGCTTCCTGCAAGTCAGGGTGGAACTTGAGGACACATGCAAAGAAGGCCTGAAAGAATCTCAAGCCTCAAGGGAGGAAGGGCCTCCTTCATCCTCCTAAGGACAAGGACCTGGGGAGCTTGGCAGCATGTCGAGGAGGGCCTGGAAATCTTCCTCACTGAGGGGTGCTTCCAGGTCTCCTAGGGGAAGCTCTTCCTGTTCCTCCACGTCTGGAAGAGGCCCTGCCTCAGGCAGAATGCCTGCAGCTGCCATAATTTCCTCAAGGAGGTTTGATGAGCCCTGGAAGGCTGAGGGCTTGTTCTGCTGCAGGTCAATGGGAGGGCACAGCTCTTCATTTGAGGGGGCCAGATGAGGGGGGCAGATAAGTGTGTCAGCCTGTGCAGGCTGCAGCATGGCCCCATCCACAGGCTTCTCACTGGTGACTTGAGCTGAGGATGCCTGGGCCCATTCTGGCCTGGCGTAAGTGCAGGTCTTCACTGGGTCCAGCAGTGGCAGGGGCTCTGCAGGACTGGCAAGGGGTGGCTGAGGGATGTGTGGGAGGCATTTTTCTGCTGGCATAGTGTGCAGATTGTTCTCCTGCCATGGTCCTTCTTGGGATGTTGGCCAGAGCCCTGTGTGAATAGGTGTGAGACCCCCTGCAGGAATGGGCATTGGCCCTGGTGAGGGCTGAGTCAGAGGAAGCGTCCAAAGCATGGGAGGGTTCACTATTGCCTGCAGAACTGGACTTGGCTGGGCCATGATGAAGATCATGGGCAGGCTCTGGCCCTCACAGCCTGCTGTGGGAGCCCCAGGAAGTATGAATTTGGGGGCGATTGCAGCAGTGGCCACCATGGAGGTGATAGAGAGCATGTTCTCCCTTGGTGGGTTAGAGGGAGGAGGAGGAGGAGCACTGTGAGTAGGGCTGCTGTGGGCAGTGGTTGGCATGCCCTGGTCCGATGGAAGTGGTAGGCCTTTTGCAGAATTGGGGTCTACTCCGGGCACATTGGCAGACCCACTTCCCCTCTGCTCTGGGTGCCGAGCTCGTCGGTTCTGAAACCACACCTAGGGGACGGAAAGGGAGGCAGGCATATCAGAAGTTACGCAATCAAGATCCATTTGCACAAGGACCACTCTCTCCAGTCCATCCTACCTCCAACACATCTGACCTGTTGATCACAGGTCAAGAACTTGTGGGGCCTTTTCTCTAACCTTGTCCTCGGGCCATTGAAGGGGAGGGCAAATGTCAGGACAACAGTGGACCATTGCCACTCTCCACACCACACCCATTCTGGAAGGGGACACCCCTTGCATACCAACCATAGCAGAACCCTCCTACATGGCCCAGCAGCTCCCCTTCCATGTCCTCCTCTGGAAATGGATACCTTCTGATCATCCAAGCCACCTCAGGGAATTTCTATGGAGAGGATTAACACCCCCTACCCAGGGCCCACCCCAAATGCATTCGGCTATTCAGAACCACACTTTTGCACAGGGATACGCCCCTTGTATGTGAGGCAAATCATGTTTCCCTCATTGAGGACTTACCAGAATCTGAGGTTCTGGAATCCCTGTTTGACGTGCCAGTTCTTCCCTGGCGGCAATGCCTGGGTATCGTTCCCGCTCAAAGGCTTGCCGAGGATGTCTGTTTGTGAGGGAGAGATGAATGTCCGCTTTCTCCCAGCCTCTTTTGGGATTGCTTTGCAATGAGAACACACAAAGAAGAGTGGGAGATTAGGCTGATTACACATTTGCTGCTGATATACATTGTGTGGTGCTGTGCTAGGCCTGAAATGCTGTTTTGTTGATAGTGCTATATCTATCTAGGTCTAGTTCTCTCTCCCCATCTCTTTGTCTCTTTCTCTGGCTCTCTCTCTATCTCTCTCTGCCTCTCTCTTTCCCTCTCTCTGGGTCTGTGTGTCTCTCAGTATTCATCCTCTTGAATGAGGCATGTTCAAGTATACTGCTGTATACACGCACACCGGGTCTCTTGTCACTGAGTTCTCAAAAATGCCCTGGAACCAATGCAATTCAGGTCAAACCCAAGTGTGTGTGAGAATGTAATGCTGCCAGTTTCCTGGCAGTATCAGTTCCAGGAGTTTTAAAGACATCATGGCCAGGCATCCATCCACCCCCCACCTCCGCACCCCCTCCCCATTCTCCAAACAAGTGCTTTCATCAGCCGATCTGGAGGAGTCAAAGAGCAAGGACCAGCTATATTTGTTTCTTCTCCTGAGTGTTTTGGCTATGGAGTTGGCATGCCTGCTGAAAACATTTCACTCCCAGGAGGGGATGTAAAAGAGTGACTTGCAGTGTTGCCTACGTACCAGGAGTGGGAGAAGTCTGAAGCTGTTGCTCCTGCTGTGGTGGCCCTGGTTGGGGGATAGTCTCAGGTGGCCCTCTGCTCTGCTGCTTGAGACGTCGTTTTCTTTGGTTTTGGAACCACACCTAGGCAGAAAGAGTGGCGCCATGGTCACTCCAGGCTTCCCCAAATATTTCCACATGCTATCCCATGGATTCCCCAAGCAACAGGCTGAGGGACCCGCAAGGAAACATGGGAACACTTAGTTTCTCCCATCAGCCCCCATGAGAACATGCTAGGAACCCAAGAGTAGGGTCTCCCCCCAAAATGAATATTTCTTCACTTCTGAAGCAGAGCACAGGATTCCCGATTACACAAGCTGTCTCCATGAACATAGTCCTTCCTTTATCCAGTCTCCTTCCTGGTGTTCAAACTCAAGACCAGTGGTGCTAGAGGAGGAGACAATGTTTGCACTCCCATTATACGTATGAGATCTCTCATATTCTTTCTCACCACCCTCTTCCTGCCACCTCTCACTTTCTTAATCATCACCCTTCCCGTCCATCCTGCAAGATTCTTGGTCGGTCTTTTTGTCTCTGGCTCTGACTCTCTCTATCTCTCTGGGTGCCTGTGTCTGCTTGTCCACCTCTCTGCCCCTCCCCATCTCTGTTCTGTCTCCCACTTGCTCAATCTCTCCCCCAGATTGATATGGCTGCTGCCAGATGGAGGATCTTTTACCCTCTTAAGTCCTCATGGGGGAAAGACTGCTTCAGAACACACAATTATCCACTGCCATGTGCCCTCTCTCAGCATCCCTTCAACCCCAGATGACCGGAATACAAACTCCATCCTACCTAGGAACTTCTCCTTTCCTATGCCTTCAGAGTGAAGACAGACCCCCCCCCCATTTCTACCATGTCAGGAGAATCTAATGGACCCGATTCCTGTCTTGGAATTCTTTGACATAATTGCTTTTCTTCCCATGGTGCACATGTGCTTTCCTCTCTCACGACTTGAAAAGAACTGCCTTCAGTGCTGAACCTGTGCTCATGTGTATGTGAGATCCCATATGCACCAGTGTGTTTCTTTTTGTAGATGTATCAGAAAGGTGCCAGTGGAAACTGTGGTGAAGCCAAGAAGATGTTTTTCTAGGGTAAGGCCAGCAGTTTTCCTGGCTTTTATGCATCATCTCGGGCCTTGCATCCCCAAGCTACCTCGCTTCCTTCTTTGAGTTGTTCCCCACCACCCTGACCAGAGAAGAAGTCTTCATGCACAGGTGGTTATCGAGAGGTCTTCCAGGGCCACCAAGGAGCCATCTCCTGGGCCCAGACAGCATCTCCTTTTCCCTAGGTTCCAGGTCATTCTTCCCTGACCACCCATTTGAGTGGGCCTCCAGCCACTCAGCTCCCTGTGGCCATGTTCTCTGAAGGGATGCCGCTCCCTAACTGACATGTAAGTCTGTGCAGTCTAGAGTAGACAGAGGCCTTAATGTAAGACGCAGGAATATGTTTACGTTCTAATGTGTCCTCCCAATCGAAACTTTCTTAGCACAGGGCCTCTTGTGTAAAATATGGGCCCCATGGGACATTTTCCCTAAGACAGACCTTTCAGTGGGTCCCTGGGTTTGTGTGGTTCTTGAGAATGCCATTCTTCAAATGATAAGACACATCGAGCATAAGACCTAGCAGCCAGTATCCTGACACTACCATTAGAGTCCAGATTGCTTAGGCTGGATTGCTGCCGCTGATGTTTCAGTATCAAAGAGGAAAAGACAAGAGAGATAAAAACTGGGGATGGGACAGAGAAGGAGACTGAGAGAGAGAGAGAGAGAGAGGGAAAGATAGTGTGATTGAGAAGGGAATATGAGAGAGAAATAAAAGAGAGACGAAGGCATTTGAAAGAGAAATCATTTGCAAAAGTGCCCTCAGAACTGGGCTCAAGTTACCTTGACTGTCCAGGGTTATCCATAACAACTGGGTGCACATAGTAGTGAACTTGTGAAACATCACACCTGGGGACAATATTTCACAGAATTGTGAAGTAAACTCAAGATGAATGGTTTCCAAATATCTCTAGAAATACCTATGAAAGAAACCAAATCAAAACGCAAAAATATCCAAAAAACAAACAAACAAAAACATTAAACACACAGGTATATATCAATGTCTGCTGTTCAGAAGACAAATAATGAGTTCCAATTCCATGGGAAGTATTCTAAACACCAAGTTGTATTCAGTGAAATTTATGAAAATGAATTAATTAATTTGGAAAAACAACAGTGGCCAACTTCAGGGGATCATACATTCTGACAGAAATCACATTAGGGCACTTGAAAAAGGCATGGATATCTTCATGGGCCACATTGATATCTGAGAAAAAAAATCAAAATTTCCAACAGAACAGGAAATACACAGGTTCTGGACAAACCATGATATGATGACATCAGTCTCACCCATTAGGCAGAATGATTGCTGGCATGAGGCCAAGCAAAGATCCAACAATGCCAACCGGAGGGGCTTTTCTAAGCCTATCCATGCTCCACATTGATGAAGGCAACAACGCGTTTGGGTGATGCAACCTCAAGCCCAGATGCAGATAGCAACTTCCCCCTGGATGGGCAGAATGTGCTGGAGGATTCAAGGAAAGGCAGGGAGACTGTTTGCCCACAGGGCTCTCTCTGAAGTGAGGGGTCTTAGAAAGGTAAAGATGCTGTGCCAAAAATTGCTGAACGGATCAGGGCTGGTAGCACTTCCCAGTCAAGGGAAACACAGGGCTCTGACCAAGAAAGATGAGAGCAGGCCCACGTGTATGTAAAAGAGATGGACAGCTGTGTCCTGGACACACAGGACTCCCCAAGGCCAAGGACACCTTCAACACAACTTCATGCAAAGGACAGAGAGCTTGCATCGATCATTATACTTCTCTCCAAATTTGAGGACATGGAAGGAATTTTAAGTAATGAAGGGCCTTTAAAATGAAAGGTCAGCTCAGAGTGTCTCAGGGCTTTTGCATGCACCCAGTATGGTCTTTATGGAAAGTCAAGTGGACTGACTCTCTAGTTCCAACTTTGCCATATTCCAGACCTACTCTGCTCTGTGGGATTCACATATTTCCCCTAAGATATTTTCCCTAAGACTGCTCTTGCAGACCGTGGCTGGGGTTGTGTGGTTCTCTAGGATGAAATCCTTCCAATGATAAGACACATCCAGCCTTAGACCTGGCAGCTAGAAGCCTGACCTTACAGGTTTGAGTCCAGATTGCTGAGGCTGGATTGTTACTTCAGAGATGTGGACACCAAGTAGCAAAGTTAGAAACAGAGAGAGAGAGAGAGACAGAGAGATTGAGAGAGAGAGAGAGAGATGGAAAATGGAGAGGGGTAATCAAGGGGGTTGTGTCCTCTTGCATACCTGAATTCGGCTTTCTGGGATGCTAAGTTCTCTGGCCAGTAGTTCTCTGGTCGTTATACCAGGGTAGGGCTTCTCTTGAAAGACTGCTTGCAGAGCATCCCGCTGACTCTGTTTCAGAACAAGCCTCCTTCTCCGTGATCCTCTAGAAAGTGAGCCTGTAGAAGAGAAAAAGGGAAGAGCTCAGGGAGGATTCTACCTGGATGCAAAATCATAGGGCCCACCCAGCCCGGCTGTTATCCTTGGGTCCTGTGGCCATGCTTCCAGGCCAGGCATGACTCTACACAACTCTTTAGAAAGGGTCTAAGTACCATGGAATATAAGCCAACTGGAGACCTTGGAGCTCAATCTCTGCCTCTGAGGGGAGAAGTTACTCAAGATTATAGCCTAGGATCCACAAATCCTCCAAAGACTCATTTGCAGTCGAACTGGAAGGAAGGCTCTAGGGAATCAAGGACTGAAGGCTAACGGATGGAAAATGGAGTTCCCTCTGTGGGTGACTTCTGCTTCTTGATGGGCCTATGCACAACTTCCACAGCAGTGTGAATTCTCTGCTAAACATGGTAGTCTGTCCCAAGTCCATGGCACGTCTGCTCAAACCATTGGAATGGAAGGGGAAGGAAATTAAACTCAAACAAATAAAACCAAACCAACCACCACCCAATACAGAATGCACTCTCACCTGTTGGAAAAGGAACACTTTCATGAGGAGTGCCCACCAACATGCCTTTCCTGAGGGAACCCATGCCAGTATGCCTTGCAGAAGAAGGTAGCTGTTCTAAACCATGGATATGCTGCCAAGCTCTGTGAAGGGGCTACTCTTTTCCATGGAAGATTGGACCCCTTGTCCTCTCTGATGTACAGTGATTCCTGAAAGATACCCATTTCTAGGACAACACCTGAGATTTTTCAGAAATACCTGCTAGCCACTGCCTGCCTGCAGGCAAGCCTAAGGCCTCACAGTATTTCTTCACATGCAGGTAGGAATGCAATCTTACAGACCCAAGCCAATCCACCCTGGAAAACACACGGTTTTGGCCAGCACCTATGGCACATTCCTTGGGAATTCACAGGGAATCTTCTGCCCCATGCCTGGTTTCCTTGTGAAGAACATCCCTCCAAACAGCAAATTGGATTAAAGGGGATGTAAATTTCTGGGGCTCCTGGGATCTGTGTCTCATGGGCCTTTGTTTTTGGATACTCTCAAACCAAGTGTTTCCTCTTTTACTATTACTACCTATCAGATATTGATGATTTACTAGCAAAAAGATACATTCAACCAAATACGTAGATTAAAAAAAAACAACTTAAGAGAAGAAATAAAAATGTGGCCCAACACAAACTATACAGTGGAGACATCAAATAAAAAAAATTGTGGTAATACATAGTCACTTAAATCAGGTGAAAAGCCCAAGGGAGAAAAACATGCAGACTTTACCCACAAAAGTATTTTAGGTATTAGGCAGCATGGGTCGCTGATGTGTTGGAAACAGAGAGAAAAATACCTGAGAGAGGAAAACAGTAAATGAAACAAAGCAGGGGAGAGAGAGAGGGAAAAATAGAGTGATTGAGAAGGGATTGTGAGAGAGAAAGCAAAGGGAGCTGAAAACATTAGAAAGAGAAATAAGTTGAAAAAGTGCCCTCAGAACTGGGCTGAAGCTACCTCGACTGTCCAGCCTCATCTAAAACGACTGGCTGGCACAAAATTGTGTCCTTGTGAAACAGCACACCTAGGGAAAATAATTCACAGAACTGTGACATATACGTGATTGTTTCCAGATATCCCTAGAAACCACGATAAATGAAAAAAAAGGTCAAGCAAAAATATCCAAAAATAAAAAAAAGTATTAAACATACAGGTTTATACCAATGTCTGCTGTTCAGAAGACATGTGAGGAGATCACAATTCCATGGGAAGTCTTCTGTCAGCTGAAGTTATGAAAATGAATTCAGTTAGAAAAACAATGGTGGCCAACCACACGGGATCAAACATTCTGTCAGAAATCACGTTAGGGCACTTGGTAAAGGCATGCCATATTTGCATGGGCCACAGGGATGGCCAATAAAAAACCACAATTTCCAACAGAGCAGGAAACACATAGGTTATGGAGAAACCATGAAATGATGAGATCAGTCTTACCCATTAGGAAAAATGATTGCTGGCATTAGGCCAAGCAAAGAGCCAACACTGCCAACTTGAGGGGCATTTCTATGTCTCTCCATGCTCCACATTCCTAATGGCATCAAGGAATTTGGGTGATGCAACCATGAGCCCAGATGCAGATGTCAACATACCGCTGGATGTGCAGGACATGCTGGAGGATTCAAGGGGATGGCAGGGAGACTGCTTGCCCACTGAGCTCGCCCTGGGAGCAGGGCTCTTAAAATGTTGACGAGGTTCAGCATGATTTGTTTAAAAGAGTGGGGCTGGGGGCACTTCCCCATCAAGAGAAACACAGGGCTCTTATGAGGCAAGATGAGAGCCTGCCCACATGTATGTAAAAGAGCTTGACAGCTGTGTGGATCCCTGGACACACAGGGCTTACCAAGGCCAAAGACACCACCAACACGACTTCATGCAATGTTCAGAGAACTAACTGTCATCATTCTACATCCCCTCCAATTTGAGGACCTGGAAGGATTTAGAGGTAAGTAAGGGCCTTTAAAACGAAAGGCCAGCCCAGAGTGTCTCAGGACTTTTGCATGCAGCCACTAAGGTCGTGACGGTAAGCCAAGTGGCCAAGTGGTCCTTGTTGTACATCTCATTTGAGAAAGACATTCCACACTGGCAGAGGTCTCTAGTTTTGACTTTGCCATATTCCAGACCTACTGTGCTCTTCTCTGTTGGATTCACACATTTCCACATTCCAAACTGAGGTTCTCACAGTTCTCCACATTTCACACGTGTTTTCACACTTTTCTGCATTCCACACTTTCTTTTGCTCTGCTCTCAATTTTGGCGGGAATGTTGGTTTTTCAACTTGAGGAATCCATATTTTTGTTTTTTTAAACTGACAAGAGGCAGCTTTCCTATCTTTGGCTAGAGAATTCCCCACGCTTCAATATTCACTGGATATGCAGTACCTCAATATTATTCCCCATTGTCAATTAAATATATAATTATTCAAATAAGATTTGGACTACTGATATATGATTCCATCTGGTGTAAAATAGTTCTGAGCCTTCCTAAGACAATAATGTAAATTCAATCTCCAATCAAAAATACACCCAATGTTAGGTGTTTTTACTGGGTGTTCAAAAATAGAGAAGATATTTCAAAAATTCACCATCATCAACAGAAGAAATGACAACTCAGATAGGGAAAGATAAATAAATAGTCAGATAAATGATACATCAATAGAGAGATAGACAGATGATAGATAGATAGATAGATAGATAGATAGATAGATAGATAGATGTATAAATAGATTGACCAATTGATTGATAGATAGATGAGTAGAAAGTGAGCTATAGAGATCTATAGATAAATCATTAGAATATACACAAGGCAAGCACCAAGTATTTCAATGAAGAGGATAGAATTACTGCAAAAAAGAAAAAAGAGAGAGAGAAAGAAACCAAGATGAGCTGAAGAGAGAAAAAGTGAATGAAATCATAGAGGTTACCCAAGTGGTCGTAATCTTAGCTAGAGTCAGCCATAACGTCGGAATTAGTTAAGAGCCTGGAGCTATGTCAACGCATTGTACTCCTTGTTGTACATCTCATTTGAGAAAGACATTCCACACTGGCAGAGGCCTCTACTTGCTGGCAATGACTTGTGGTCCTCTTCCGGGTCAGCACTGGTCAGGTTCTGCCAGGATTTCCAGAGACCCAAGTGGGAGAGCTTAGGTATGATTCCATAGGGATGCCAAAAAAGGGTGCCCTCCCAGCCTGGCTGGTGTCTTTGGGCCCTGGGCAGACTCACCCAGAGAAGTGTTGTCTCTGCTCAAAATTTTGAAATGTTATCAGCACACTCTAACCTAAGGGGAATGGGGACGTTGGGGCTCATCATGTGCTTTTGAGACGAGAAGGAAATTCAAGGCTCTGGGGCCCAATTCCCACGTCCTTCCTAGACTTCCTGAAAATGAAATGGAAGGAAGACCCTAGGCAATAGGGGCATCAAGGCACAGGAATTCAAAAAAAGCCTTTCAACTATGGGTGAGTGACAAAGATTGATGGGCTTATGCATGGCTTTTATGGCAAAACAAGGTAGCCTGTCCTACGTCCAGGGCACATCAGCTCAAAGCATCAGAATGGAAGTGGAAGGAAAGCAAACCAAACATAAGAAAGTAAACACACCACTGCAAACTATGGAATGCATTCTTGGCTGGTTGAGGAGAAATCCTTAAAGAAGAAGCCACCAACACCATACCGTTTCTGATGGAAGCCCTGCCAGTACTCTGTGCATTTTGAGTCTGGACCCGAGTCCGCCCTGTGGTCTGCTGATTGTGGTGGTGAAAAAGAATGGAAAGAAGGGCCTCAGTTTCAAGCATTTCTGAGGGACACAACTGCAAAGGCCAGGGGAAGTGTGATTCCATGCACATCGCTGCAACCATGAGTTCCTAAGGTTTCTGAAGTATACCCTTGCTGGATTACGCCTGGATCTTTCTTCCAGAAAAGACCACTATCCCCAGCCTGACTGCTGCCAAGCTTATGGCCTCAGGGTGTTCTCTTCCTGTTCTGGGCCTGGCAAAGCACTCACACCCAAACAAATCCCCCCGGAAAGTGCACCCTTCTTTTTGGCAAGCACCCATGGCTTATTGCTTAGAATATCCTGTAGAACTTGCTGTCTCATGGCAGGGTTCATTTTGAAGATCTTAACTCCGAGGCCCCAGTTTGGAAACCAATGGAAGATAAGTACTTTGTGCTCCTGCAATCTGTCTCCCTGGTCTTTGTTTTGGATACACACAAATCCAAATTTCTCTTTGGGTCCTCTTACACCATTTTGGATATTAAGGATACATCATGATAAAGTGACATCCAACATGTCAGTAGAAAACTAAAGTAGAGAAAGTGAATAATGGTACCCATTTCAGCAAATACAGTGGAGAAAATATCAACCCCAAGACAAAATCAGGATAACACTTACTTGATTAAATAATAGAATAGGACACGTGACAAGTCTGTAGACTTAACTCAAAAACAAACAAACAAAAACAAAATGGTTTTCGGTTATGTGAGACACTGTGGGGTGTGAAACAAAAGAAAAAATACAAATTGAGGAAAATATGGAAATGACTGTGAAAAGGAACAGGGTTGATGTAAAAACTGGATAGAAAATAAGTTCCAAAAGTGCCCTTTGTGATGGGCTCAAGTTACTTTGACTCTCTTGCATTATCTAAAATGACTGACTTGCACAGCATTCTCTCCTTTGGAAATATTTCACCTGTGGAAACAAATTCACAAGAATGCAAAATATGCTCAAGGCGAAATGTGTTCAAATATCCTTAGACATACCCATATGAAAACAAATCAAAGAAACAAACATGGTATTAAACTCCAAGGTATATATCAATGTCTCCTCTTCTGAGGACATTTGTTGAGTTCACTATTGGATGGGAACTATTCCAAACCCAAACTTGTATCCACTTAAGTGAGGAAAATGTATTAATTTGGAATAACAACATTTGCCAACCACACAGGAAGATACAATCTGCCAGAAATCATGTCAGGGCTCCTGGTATGAGGATATCATATATGTGTAGGCCACAGGGTTGGGCAAACATTTCTATTTCCAATAAAGGGTGAAATATATAGGTTATGGAGAAACATTGAAATGCTGAGATCACTCCCTCTCCTTTAGCAAAATGATTGCTAGCATAAAGTGCAAAATCTCCAACAATACCATCTTGAGGGGCATTTCAATGTCTGTAAAGGCTCCACCATCATGAAGCCATCAAGGGATTTGAGTGATGCAACCCTGAGTCCAGATGCAGATTGTGAACACACCAATGAATAGGCAGGATGTGATTGAGCAAAGTTGTGAAAACAAACCACATGGCAATGAGACTGCTTGCCCACTGAGATCTCCCCACAATCAGTGGTACTATAAAGGCTGAGGAGGCCCCGTAATGATTCATGGAAACAGCAGATCTAAAAGATGTTTCCCAGCCCCCAAAACACAGATCTCTCATCAAGAAGAGGAGAGCAGGCCAAAATATTGTTCAAACAGAAGTGTGGACAGAAGTGTGCCTCACTGGAAAAAAAAAAAAGTTTTATGAAGTCAAAAGACAGCACCGACAAGTATTTGCAAAAATGCAGAGAACTAACAGTCATTTATGCACACTTCACATTTGAGGATGTGCAAGAATTTAGAAGAACCCAAGGCACTTTAAAATGACAGGCCAGCTCAGAGTTTCCCAGGGCTTTTAAATGCAACCACTATGGTCTTCATGGAAACCCAAGTAGGCTGACACTTTAGTTCAGACCTTGCCATATTCCAGACCTACTGTGCTCTGCTCTGTAGGATTCACACATTTCCACATACCAAACTGATGTTTTCACAGTTTTCCCTTTTGGTCACAAATTGTTTCACATCTTCTGCATTCCACATGTTCTTATGCTCTGGATTTTCTTTTAGGAAGGTGGGATTTTCAATTTCTTTTTGGCCCCTTATGCTTTTTCTCTGAAACCGTCAAAGACATTTTTATATTTTGGCCTTGACCATTTCTCAGGCTCTCTGGTTCCATGCGACAACATGTGCCTAATATGTTTCCTCATTGTAAATATAATTGCTAATATTTTAGATAGGAATTGGACTACAGATCTATGATTACACCTAGATAAATATAATTCTGCAAATTTCCTAGTATATTAAAGCATATTATATTTTCAACCTCAGATGAAACCACTGAGTCTCCAGAAGGAAAAAAAAAAAAGCATTTTTGATTGGTTCAAAAATCTCCAAGAAAGTAAAACTCAGAGAGAGCTTATAAATTGATACATAGATAAATACATGATAAGAGATAGGTAGAAAAATAGATTGATAGAATATTCACACCATTAAAACCAAGCATTGCGTTGAAGATGATGTAATTTTTGTGAGATTTATATATACATAGACAGAGAAACTAAGGAGAGTAGAAGACAGAAAATGGGAAAGAAGACAGAAATCTAAATCAAGAGGTCTAAAGATGGCTTATTCAAAAAAAAGTCTGAATATATTAATAACCTAGATCTGTGTCAAGGTATTGTACTCCCTGTTATGCATCTCTGTTGAGAAAGACATTACAGCATGGCAGAGTTGTATCATGGCTTGCAGTGTATTGTACAACCTGCAGGGAAAAACAGATAAGTAACACGAGGATTCTAAAGGACCTTTGGGGGAGATTTCTGGGGGTATTCCAAAGGGAGGCAGATCAATGGTTCCCTCACAGCCTCGCTTGTGTCTTTGGCCCTGTGCTTACTCACCAGAAAATATATCTCTGCTCAAAAGTTTTTAAAATATATCTGTACACTAGAAGCCAAGCAAAATGGGAACTTGGGGTCTCTACACATATCTATGAGAGGAGAAGTAAAGTCAATCTTCTGGGGCCCAATTAAGCAATCATCCCAAGACTCAATTGCAAGGAAAATTTAAGGAAGACTAGTCTATAGGGGCATCAAATTGTTGGATGAAACCTGCCTTCAGCCTATTGGTGAGTGCTACCATGTTGATGGGTTTATGCACGTTGGCTATAGCAGTTTTTATTTTCTACAAAAACAAACAAACAAACAAACAAACAAAACCCAGAAATATCTTCTATGTTCTGCAGGGCATATCAGCTCAAACCATTGGGAAATAAAGTTGTAGGAAAATAAACAAAAATATAAGAATGCAAAGAAATCACCACCAAACACTGAATGAATTTTTTGCAGATAGAAAAGGAATATTTCTAGGCGGTGCCTACACCACCATCCCCTTTATTATGGAAACCACTGCCAGCAATCCTTGCATAATGGTTAAAGGCTCTAGAAAAAAAGGTTATAGTACCTTGTGCCATGAATGTGTCAAAATTAGGCCACGTGGCTTGGATAAAAAGAACACTGGTACTATATGTGTTCAAGACCTAGTGTTGGTGTAAAAGATTGGAAAACAGGGCCTCAGGTTTGTGCATACCAAAGAGAAAACACTGTGACTTTCACAGGACCTGAGGTATCCTGCACATCCTTGCCTCCATAAAATCCTTAGATTCCCGAACTATACCATGCTCAACGACACCAGGAGCCTTTCCTCCAGAATGATCCACTAGCAACAGGCTGTCTGCTATCAACCACATATCCACGGTGTTGGCTACCATGTTCTACACCTGGAAAAATCACCCAAAGCAGACATATCCCCCTACAAATTTCTCACTTACTTCTGTCCAGTGCAATGAATAATTCCTTGGTAATTCACATGGATCTTACTGTCCTGTGGTGGGTTTCCATTGGAACATCTTACCAAGGAGCCCACAAATGGAATGCAGACTAAGGACATTTCTAGATTTCCTGGATTCTGCACCACCCAGGCATTAGTTTTGCATAGGCGCAAGCAATTTCCATACAGTAAAAGTTAAACTTTCCAGGTATTAATAATAAAAAAGGAAAAAGAAATATCCAGCATATCAAACAGAAAATATAATTAAATGAAACAACGGAATATTGGGATAGAACTCAGAAAATAAACCAATGACAATTTCAACACAAACACAAAATCTGGAAAATATATTTTCGATGAAATATTGCGCAATGTCAACGGTGACATTCATGTACACATAACACGCAAAAGAGGAGAAGAGATTGAAAATGAAAGACACATATGGAGGGAACTAGGAAATAATGCAAAGTGAGAAAAATAGAGAAAAAGAAGAAAAAATGAGAAAGTGAAAGATTGACAGAAATTCAGTAAGGAATTTAAGGAGGAAAAACAAGGTAGATTGAAAAAAAAATGAATGAGATAAAAAAGATACATAATTTACCTCAGGACACAGATGTAGATTCCTTGGCTTTCCAAGGTAATGCATGTGCCTGGATAGGAGAGATTCACACAATATATTAATGAGTAATGTTCGAAGAAAATTACACAGTACTGATTGGCAAAACACACAAGTAAATTGAAGAAAGAAGTGCCAGAAATAGTGAACACTAAGAAGGAAAAAAAAACTAAAAAACAAAGAAAAAAGTATATTAACACACAGGTATGTTCACATATTTGGGGTTCGGAGGCCAGGTCAAGAGACCACAATTCAAACGCTATTCCGACTCCAAATCCCCAAATGTATCCACTGCAATCATGAACATACATTCGGTTGGATGGAAAGGTTGGCCAGCAACAAAGGAGAGGATGGGCCCTGAGAAACCCTGTTAGGACTTTTCGCCTGGTGATGCGTGATCAGCGTGGGCACCTCTCCAGGAAGAGGCATCATCCACTTGCCTCCAAGAGCGAAAATCCCATGGGTATGGAGAAAGGGTGTCATTCTGAGGCGAGTCTGCTTCGTTGAGGCCCACTGAGCGCTGGCGAAAGGCCAGCCCATTCCCTGAATATGCCCTAATGAACCACATGGCTCTATAGATGCAGGATGCACCGGTGTGAAGTGCTCCCGCCCTCTGGGAGTTGCACCCATCAGCCCAGAGGCAGAGGTCAACCTACCGCTGGATGTGCAGGACGTGCTGGAGGAATCCATGCTTCGAGGTCCGAAAAGCGAGAAGAAGCGACAGGCTGGCCGAGAGAATGATGGCCCACTGTGCTCTCCCTGGAGACAGGGGTCTTGTAGAGGCTGAGGTGGCCACGCCCTGATGTATGGAAATCAGCGGAGCTGCTGGAAATTCCCCACGCCCCAAAACTCCAGGGCACTCCTCAAGTACGTGTAGAGCCTGTCCACAGGGTTATCCATCACCTGGATGGCTGGGCCGTACCACGCACCGCACTTCAAGCAAGGGCAGAGATCTAACAGTCATTGAGAATTCCCCTCCAGTTTGAGGACCTGGGAGGAAGGAGGACAACCTAAGGCCCTTTCAAAAGGCAGCCCTGTTCCGAGGCTCCCAGGCCTTTGGAGTGCAGGCCATATGGTCTTCACGTCAAGCCAAGTAAGACTGCCCCTCTGGATCAGACCTTGCAGCATTCCAGACCTTCTCTGCACGCCTCTGTCAGATTCATGCATTTCCACATGCCCACTTGTTGATTTCCCCGTTTCCCATAAGGGGAACTAATTGTTTCACCCCTGTCTGCATTCCACACCTTCTTATTCTCTGCTTCACATTCCTTCCAGGGGTGTGGTTTTCTCAAGGTTCTTTAACCCTTATTTGGGCTTGAGTTGCTTTGGGTGGCTTTGGATTAGCCTGCTTTCCTTTGAACCGTTCAAAGACAGCTACGTTTTGGGGGGCAAGACGATTCCTCAGGCTCTCCTGCTCCACTGGACAACGGGTGCCTAAAGACTTTTCCGCATGGTAAACACACGTGCTCCTGTTTCCGATGGGAATAGGACTATGGATCTAGGAGGACACCCGGTAAAAAATATAGCCAAAAACCCTGCGCATTTCCTGAGAGAGGACCCAAAATCGCATTTTCCACCCTGGATAAAACCACGGTCTTGGATTCTTGCTGAGCCTCCAGAAGTCGCAAAAATGAACCCGATTTTCTTGACTATCATCCCAAAGATGAACCCTTGAGAGAGAATTATCAACTGATGAGGAGGTAGAGGATATTGATGATAAGAACTAGATAGAGAGAAAGCTATACTGATGTGGAGGAGATGCAGGAGGTGAGCAGCAAGGTTCGCCTTGTGGAGGAGTGATTTCTTGGGAGGAAGAAATCCATTCCATTCCATTGGAATGGAATTACAGAAAGTGGGGAGGAAGGCAAAGAGGCAAACCAAGGTGGAAGACAGGAAGTGGGAAGGAAGGCAGAGAGGCAAACCAAGGTGTTGAAGCATTGCTTTCTTCACACACACCACGTCTGGCTTTTCAGGAGGCTACATCGACATTGACTCTCTGTACACCCAGTGATGTCTGCATTTTGAGAAGAGCATTGCAACTTGGCAGAGGAACCTAGTGGCCTGCAGCAGATGGTGCACCCTGACAGGGCACTCCGGGTCAAGGACAACCAGGATTCCCAAGGTCCTATGGGGGAGAGCTCAGGGATGTGTCAGCAGGGATGCAGATCCCTGGTGCCCTCGGGGCCCTGCTGGGCTGCTACAACCATGGAGAAGGTCCCCGAGGCAAGGGCTGTCTCTGCTCAAAGGGGGTGCCAAGACATCTGTACAATTGGAAGCCCAGCGGAATGGGGAACGTGGGGGCACCAAGGATGCCTAAGAGAGGGGACGTGAAGTAGTTCTCCTGGGGCCAAATACCCCCACTTCCCAAGGCCAGGCTGGCAAAGGAAATGGATGACAGACCCTAGTGTGAAGGGACATTGGAGTCTTGGGACAAACCCGCCTTCCGCCTTGCAGTGCTGTCGAGTGTACTGATGGGTTTGTGCACGATGTCTCTGGCAGTGTGGCCTTTTGGCAAATCACATCAGCCTCTCTCTTCTACGTGCAGGGCATATCAGCTCAAAGCTTCGGCCTATGAGGGGCAGGAACCCAAAGACAAATAGAACCATGCCAACCACCACCAAACACTGACTGCGCTTCTGGGGGGTAGAGACGGAAAGCTTCTTGGCGGTGCCCACACCAAAATACCCGTTTGGAAGGAAGCCCTGCCGGGACTCCTCGCAAAATGGCTCACCAGCTCGACACACCCTGATTATGTTGCCTCGTGCTGTGGCTGGGCCACAGTGAGTCCCAGGGGGGCCTGCCTGCAAAAAAGGACCCCAGGCCGACCTGGATACAGGCCCTAGTGTTGGTGGACAAGAATGGAAGAAAGGGCCGCGGGTTCACACCTCCCCAAAGGAAAATTCTGTGAGGGCCAGCGGACGTGTGGATTCCAGCACATCGTTGCATCCACGAAATCCATAGCTTCGTGAGTTATGCCATGCTCTGTGCCACCAGGAGCCTCTCTTCCCGAAATGCCCACTAGCAACACGTTGCCTGCTCTCAGCCACATGGCCTCAGGGTGGGCTCTCCTAGTCAAGACCTGTCAAAGCACACACAAACAGAGGAATCCCCCCTGGAATGGTCGCTCTTCTGTCCAGCCGGCACCCAGGAATACGTCCTTGGTGATTCGCATGCAACTGACGGCCCCATGGCGGGTCCTCTTGCGAAGTTCTTACCCCACAGCCCCCAAAGCAAAGGCCCTCGAAGACCACTTCCTGTGTTCCTGGATGCGGTGTCTCCCAGCATTTACTTCCGCATACACGCAAAGCCAACTTCACTTCAGGTGAGCTTCCAATGTCCCGGATATTTATGATACATCAGGACAAGGAGACATCCAGCAGATCGACCTGAATATCCAACTCAACCGGCCAAGTGTCCATCAGGACGCACCTCAGCACATGCAGTGATGACGACTTCAACAGCAACCACAAGTCTGCATATTACACTGTCAAGGCCAGAGTGTACAAAGTCAAGGGTGCCATTCATGTAGACGTAAGTGGCCAAAGACGAGAGGAAATTGATACCATAAGGCTGAGTTAGGGGGGGAACCTAAGAGTAAAAGAAAGTGAGACCCACAGGGACCCAGCAGAGAAATGGAGAGAGAGAGAGAGTCATAGAGAGAGAGAGAGAGAGAGTGAGAATGAGAGAGCCTGAGAGAGAGACGGAGGGACTGAGAGACGGAGAGAGAGAAATGGAGTCGGGATTATGTGTGGGGAAACTCCAAGGGAGCTTGAAACCCTTGAAAGAGAGATATAAGCTCCACATGTTTCCCTCCGTCCTGGCATCAAGATTCCTTGACGTCCCTAGGTTATGCAAAGGCCAGGCGTGCACAGAGTTCGGTCATGCAGAAAGGCCTGATCTTTGGAGATGTGCGCCCAGGAACGTGCTGTCGACTCAAGATGACCTGGGGTCAAAAAATCCCAACACCCCCAAGAATCCAAAGGAAATCTTCCCCAAGAACCAAAGAGAAAGAAAGAGGGGAGTAAACCCGCCGGGGTGTATCTCCATACCTGTTGTTGAGAAGCCAGGCCAAGAGACGACAATTCAAAGGCTACTCCGACTCCAAATCCCCAAGTGTGTCCACTGCAATCATGAACATACATTGGGTTGGATGGAAAGGTTGGCCAGCAACAAAGGAGAGGATGGGCCCTGAGAAAGCCCTGTTAGGACTTTTCCCCCGGTGATGCGTGATCTGCGTGGGCACCTCTCTAGGAAGAGGCAACATCCACTTCCATCCCAGAGCGAAAATCCCATGGGTATGGAGAAAGGGTGTCATTCTGAGGCGAGTCTGCTTCGTTGAGGCCCACTGAGAGCTGGCCAAAGGGCAGCCCAATCTCTGAACATGCGCTAATGAACGGCATGGCCCTATCGATGCAGGATGCACAGGCGTGAAGGGCTCTCGGGCTCTGGGTGTTGCAACCCTCAGCCCAGAGGCAGAGGTCAAGCTACCGCTGGATGTGCAGGACGTGCTGGAGGAATCCATGCTTGGAAGTCCGAGAAACGAGAAGAAGCGTCCAGCTGGCCGGGAGAATGCTGGCCCACTGTGCTCTCCCTGGAGACAGGGGTCTTGTAGAGGCTGAGGTGGCCACGCCCTGATGTATGGAAATCAGCGGAGCTGCTGGAACTTCCCCACCCCCCAATACACCAGGGCACTCCTCAAGTACGTGTAGAGCCTGTCCACAGGGTTATCCATCACCTGGATGTCTGGGCCGTACCACGCACCGCACTTCAAGCAAGGGCAGAGATCTAACAGTCATTGAGAATTCCCCTCCAGTTTGAGGACCTGGGAGGAAGGAGGACAACCTAAGGCCCTTTCAAAAGGCAGCCCAGTTCCGAGGCTCCCAGGCCTTTGGAGTGCAGGCCATATGGTCTTCACGGCAAGCCACGTAAGACTGAGCCTCTGGTTCAGACCTTGCAGCATTCCAGACCTTCTCTGCCCGCCTCTGTCAGATTTCTGCATTTCCACATGCCAGCCTGTTGTTTTCCCCGTTTTCCATGTAGGGCACTAATTGTTTCACCCATGTCTGCATTCCACACATTCCTCTGCTCTGCTGTACATTCCTTCCAGGGGTGTGGTTTTCTCAAGGTTCTTTAACCCTTATTTAGGCTTGAGTTGCTTTGGGTGGCTTTGGGTGGCTATGGATTAGCCTGCTTTCCTTTGAACAGTTCAAAGACAGCTTCGTTTTGGGGGACACGACGATTCCTCAGGCTCTCCTGCTCCACTGGACAACGGGTGCCTAAAGACTTTTCCAGATTGTAAACACACGTGCTCGTGTTTCCGATGGGAATAGGCCTATGGATCCCGGTAAAAAATATAGCCAAAAACCCTGCGCATTTCCTGAGAGAGGACGCAAAATCGCATTTTCCATGCCCGATATAACCACGGTCCAGGATTCCTGCTGAGTCTGCAGGAGTTGCGAAAACGTCCCCGATTTTCTTCACTATCATCCCAAAGGTAAAACCTGGAGAGGGAATTATCCATTGATGAGGAGGTAGAGGATATTGATGATAAGAGCTAGAGAGTGAGAAAGCTATACTGATGTGGAGGAGATGCAGGAGGTGAGCAGCAAGGCTCGCCTTGTGGAGGAGGGATTTCTTGTGAGGAAGGTACGGATGGAGAAAGGTGTTAAGGCGAATGGAAGACAGAAGGTGGGAAGAAAGGCAGAGAGGCAAACCAAGGGGTTGAAGCGTGGCTCTCTTCACACACCACGTCTGACTTTTCAGGAGGCTACATCGCCATCGAGACTCCGGACACCCAGTGATGCCTGCATTTTGAGAAGAGCATTGCAACGTGGCAGAGGAACCTAGTGGCCTGCAGCAGATGGTGCACCCTGACAGGGCACCCCAGGTCAAGGACCACCAGGATTCCCAAGGACCTATGAGGGAGAGCTCAGGGATGTGTCCGCAGGGATGCAGATCCCTGGTGCACTCAGGACCCTGCTGGGCTGCTTCAACCATGGAGAAGGTCCCCGAGGCAAGGGCTGTCTCTGCAAAGGGGGTGCCAAGATATCTGTACCACCGGAAGGCCAGCGGCATGGTGTACGTGGGGGCACCAAGGATGCCTACCAGAGGGAACGTGAGGTCCATCTCCTGGGGACCAAATCCCCCAACATCCCAAGGACACGCTGGCAAAGGAAATGGATGGAAGACCCTAGTGTGAAGGCACATCGGAATCTTGGGAGAAACCCGCCTTCCGACTACCAGTACTGTCGAATGTACTGATGGGTTTGTGTACCATGTCTCTGGCAGTGTGGCCTTTCAGAAAATCACATCAGCCTCTCTCGCCTACGTCCAGGGCATATCAGTTCAAAGCCTTGGCATATGAGTGGCAGGAACACAAAGACAAATAGAACCATGCAAACCACCACCAAACACTGACTGCGCTTCTGGGGGCTAGAGAAGGAAAGCTTCTCGGCGAAGCCCACACCACAGCACCCGTTTGGAAGGAATCCCTCCCGGGACTCCTCGCAAAATGGCTAACCAGCTCGACACACCCTGATTATGCTGCCTCGTGGTGTGGCTGGGCCACCATGAGACCCAGGGCGGCCTGCCAGCACAAAAAGAACTCCGGGCCGATCTGGGCTCAGGCCCTAGTGGTGGTGGACAAGAATGGAAGAAAGGGCCGCGGGTTCACACCACCCCAAGGGAAAAGTCTGTGAGGGCCAGCGGACGTTGATTCCAGCACATCGTTGCATTCACGAAATCCATAGCTTCCGGCGTTATGCCACGCTCTGTGCCACCAGGAGCCTCTCTTCCCGAAATGCCCACTAGCAACACGTTGCCTGCTCTCAGCCACATGGCCTCAGGGTGGGCTCTCCTAGTCAAGGCCTGTCAAAGCACACACAAGCAGAGGAATCCCCCCTGGAATGGTCTCCCCTCTGTCCAGCCGGCACCCAGGAATACGTCCTTGGTGATTCGCATGCAAGTGACTGCCCCATGGTGGGTCCTCTTGGGAAGCTCTTACACCACAGCCCCCAAAGCAAAGGCCCTCGAAGACCACTTCCTGTGTTCCTGGATGCGGTGTCTCCCAGCATTTGCTTCCGCATACACGCAAAGCCAACTTCTCTTCAGGTGAGCTTCCAACGTCCCGGATACTTATGATACATCAGGACAAAGAGACATCCAGCAGATCGACCTGAATATCCAACTCAACCGGCCAAGTGTGCATCAGGACGCACCTCAGCACATGCAGTGATGACGACTTCAACAGCAACCACAAGTCTGCATATTACGCTGTGAAGGCCAGAGTGTACAAAGTCAAGGGTGCTATTCATGTAGACGTAAGTGGCCAAAGACGAGAGGAAATTGATACCATAAGGCTGAGTTGGGGAGGGAACCAAAAATAAAAGAAAGTGAGACCCACAGGGACCCAGCAGAGAAATGGAGAGAGAGAGAGAGTCATAGAGAGAGAGAGAGAGAGAGTGAGAATGAGAGAGCCTGAGAGAGAGACGGAGGGACTGAGAGACGGAGAGAGAGAAATGGAGTCGGGATTATGTGTGGGGAAACTCCAAGGGAGCTTGAAACCCTTGAAAGAGAGATATAAGCTCCACATGCTTCCCTCCGTCCTGGCATCAAGATTCCTTGACGTCCCTGGGTTATGCGAAGGCCAGGCGTGCACAGAGTTCGGTCATGCAGAAAGGCCTGATCTTTGGAGAAGTGCGCCGAGGAACGTGCTGTCGAGTCAAGATGACCTGGGGTCAAAAACTCCCAACACCCCCAAGAATCCAAAGGAAATCTTCCCCAAGAACCAAAGAGAAAGAAAGAGGGGAGTAAACCCGCCGGGGTGTATCTCCATACCTGTTGTTGAGAAGCCAGGCCAAGAGACGACAATTCAAAGGCTACTCCGACTCCAAATCCCCAAGTGTGTCCACTGCAATCATGAACATACTTTGGGTTGGATGGAAAGGTTGGCCAGCAACAAAGGAGAGGATGGACCCTGAGAAAGCCCTGTTAGGACTTTTCGCCCGGTGATGCGTGATCTGCGTGGGCCCTTCTCTGGGAAGAGGCAACATCCACTTCCATCCCAGAGCGAAAATCCCATGGGTATGGAGAAAGGGTGTCATTCTGAGGCGAGTCTGCTTCGTTGAGGCCCACTGAGCGCTGGCCAAAGGCCAGCCCAATCTCTGAACATGCCCTAATGAATGGCATGGCCCTATCGATGCAGGATGCACAGGCGTGAAGGGCTCTCGGGCTCTGGGTGTTGCAACCCCCAGCTCAGAGGGAGAGGTCAAGCTATCGCTGGATGTGCAGGACGTGCTGGAGGAATCCATGCCTCGAGGTCCGAGAAACGAGAAGAAGCGTCCGGCTGGCCGGGAGAATGCTGGCCCACTGTGCTCTCCCTGGAGACAGGGGTCTTGTAGAGGCTGAGGTGGCCACGCCCTGATGTATGGAAATCAGCGGAGCTGCTGGAACTTCCCCACGCCCCAAAACTCCAGGGCACTCCTCAAGTACGTGTAGAGCCTGTCCACAGGGTTATCCATCACCTGGATGGCTGGGCCGTACCACGCACCGCACTTCAAGCAAGGGCAGAGATCTAACAGTCATTGAGAATTCCCCTCCAGTTTGAGGACCTGGGAGGAAGGAGGACAACCTAAGGCCCTTTCAAAAGGCAGCCCAGTTCCGAGGCTCCCAGGCCTTTGGAGTGCAGGCCATATGGTCTTCACGGCAAGCCACGTAAGACTGTCCCTCTGGTTCAGACCTAGCCGCATTTCAGACCTTCTCTGCCCGCCTCTGTCAGATTCCTGCATTTCCACATGCCAACCTGTTGTTTTCCCCGTTTTCCATATGGGGCACTAATTGTTTCACCTATGTCTGCATTCCACACATTCCTCTGCTCTGCTGTACATTCCTTCCAGGGGTGTGGTATTCTCAAGGTTCTTTAACCCTTATTTGGGCTTGAGTTGCTTTGGGTGGCTTTGGATTAGCCTGCTTTCCTTTGAACCGTTCAAAGACAGCTACGTTTTGGGGGGCACGACGATTCCTCAGGCTCTCCTGCTCCACTGGACAACGGGTGCCTAAAGACTTTTCCGCATGGTAAACACACGTGCTCGTGTTTCCGATGGGAATAGGACTATGGATCTAGGAGGACACCCCTTAAAAAATATAGCCAAAAACCCTGCGCATTTCCTGAGAGAGGACCCAAAATCGCATTTTCCACCCTGGATAAAACCACGGTCTTGGATTCTTGCTGAGCCTCCAGAAGTCGCAAAAATGAACCCGATTTTCTTGACTATCATCCCAAAGATGAACCCTTGAGAGAGAATTATCAACTGATGAGGAGGTAGAGGATATTGATGATAAGAACTAGATAGAGAGAAAGCTATACTGATGTGGAGGAGATGCAGGAGGTGAGCAGCAAGGTTCGCCTTGTGGAGGAGTGATTTCTTGGGAGGAAGAAATCCATTCCATTCCATTGGAATGGAATTACAGAAAGTGGGGAGGAAGGCAAAGAGGCAAACCAAGGTGGAAGACAGGAAGTGGGAAGGAAGGCAGAGAGGCAAACCAAGGTGTTGAAGCATTGCTTTCTTCACACACACCACGTCTGGCTTTTCAGGAGGCTACATCGACATTGACTCTCTGTACACCCAGTGATGTCTGCATTTTGAGAAGAGCATTGCAACTTGGCAGAGGAACCTAGTGGCCTGCAGCAGATGGTGCACCCTGACAGGGCACTCCGGGTCAAGGACAACCAGGATTCCCAAGGTCCTATGGGGGAGAGCTCAGGGATGTGTCAGCAGGGATGCAGATCCCTGGTGCCCTCGGGGCCCTGCTGGGCTGCTACAACCATGGAGAAGGTCCCCGAGGCAAGGGCTGTCTCTGCTCAAAGGGGGTGCCAAGACATCTGTACAATTGGAAGCCCAGCGGAATGGGGAACGTGGGGGCACCAAGGATGCCTAAGAGAGGGGACGTGAAGTAGTTCTCCTGGGGCCAAATACCCCCACTTCCCAAGGCCAGGCTGGCAAAGGAAATGGATGACAGACCCTAGTGTGAAGGGACATTGGAGTCTTGGGACAAACCCGCCTTCCGCCTTGCAGTGCTGTCGAGTGTACTGATGGGTTTGTGCACGATGTCTCTGGCAGTGTGGCCTTTTGGCAAATCACATCAGCCTCTCTCTTCTACGTGCAGGGCATATCAGCTCAAAGCTTCGGCCTATGAGGGGCAGGAACCCAAAGACAAATAGAACCATGCCAACCACCACCAAACACTGACTGCGCTTCTGGGGGGTAGAGACGGAAAGCTTCTTGGCGGTGCCCACACCAAAATACCCGTTTGGAAGGAAGCCCTGCCGGGACTCCTCGCAAAATGGCTCACCAGCTCGACACACCCTGATTATGTTGCCTCGTGCTGTGGCTGGGCCACAGTGAGTCCCAGGGGGGCCTGCCTGCAAAAAAGGACCCCAGGCCGACCTGGATACAGGCCCTAGTGTTGGTGGACAAGAATGGAAGAAAGGGCCGCGGGTTCACACCTCCCCAAAGGAAAATTCTGTGAGGGCCAGCGGACGTGTGGATTCCAGCACATCGTTGCATCCACGAAATCCATAGCTTCGTGAGTTATGCCATGCTCTGTGCCACCAGGAGCCTCTCTTCCCGAAATGCCCACTAGCAACACGTTGCCTGCTCTCAGCCACAAGGCCTCAGGGTGGGCTCTCCTAGTCAAGACCTGTCAAAGCACACACAAGCAGAGGAATCCCCCCTGGAATGGTCGCTCTTCTGTCCAGCCGGCACCCAGGAATACGTCCTTGGTGATTCGCATGCAACTGACGGCCCCATGGCGGGTCCTCTTGCGAAGTTCTTACCCCACAGCCCCCAAAGCAAAGGCCCTCGAAGACCACTTCCTGTGTTCCTGGATGCGGTGTCTCCCAGCATTTACTTCCGCATACACGCAAAGCCAACTTCACTTCAGGTGAGCTTCCAATGTCCCGGATATTTATGATACATCAGGACAAAGAGACATCCAGCAGATCGACCTGAATATCCAACTCAACCGGCCAAGTGTGCATCAGGACGCACCTCAGCACATGCAGTGATGACGACTTCAACAGCAACCACAAGTCTGCATATTACACTGTCAAGGCCAGAGTGTACAAAGTCAAGGGTGCTATTCATGTAGACGTAAGTGGCCAAAGACGAGAGGAAATTGATACCATAAGGCTGAGTTGGGGGGGGAACCTAAGAGTAAAAGAAAGTGAGACCCACAGGGACCCAGCAGAGAAATGGAGAGAGAGAGAGAGTCATAGAGAGAGAGAGAGAGAGAGTGAGAATGAGAGAGCCTGAGAGAGAGACGGAGGGACTGAGAGACGGAGAGAGAGAAATGGAGTCGGGATTATATGTGGGGAAACTCCAAGGGAGCTTGAAACCCTTGAAAGAGAGATATAAGCTCCACATGTTTCCCTCCGTCCTGGCATCAAGATTCCTTGACGTCCCTAGGTTATGCAAAGGCCAGGCGTGCACAGAGTTCGGTCATGCAGAAAGGCCTGATCTTTGGAGAAGTGCGCGCAGGAACGTGCTGTCGACTCAAGATGACCTGGGGTCAAAAACTCCCAACACCCCCAAGAATCCAAAGGAAATCTTCCCCAAGAACCAAAGAGAAAGAAAGAGGGGAGTAAACCCGCCGGGGTGTATCTCCATACCCGTTGTTGAGAAGCCAGGCCAAGAGACGACAATTCAAAGGCTACTCCGACTCCAAATCCCCAAGTGTGTCCACTGCAATCATGAACATACTTTGGGTTGGATGGAAAGGTTGGCCAGCAACAAAGGAGAGGATGGGCCCTGAGAAAGCCCTGTTAGGACTTTTCGCCCGGTGATGCGTGATCTGCGTGGGCACCTCTCTAGGAAGAGGCAACATCCACTTCCACACCAGAGCGAAAATCCCATGGGTATGGAGAAAGGGTGTCATTCTGAGGCGAGTCTGCTTCGTTGAGGCCCACTGAGCGCTGGCCAAAGGCCAGCCCAATATCTGAACATGCCCCAATGAATGGCATGGCCCTATCGATGCAGGATGCACAGGCGTGAAGGGCTCTCGGGCTCTGGGTGTTGCAACCCTCAGCCCAGAGGCAGAGGTCAAGCTACCGCTGGATGTGCAGGACGTGCTGGAGGAATCCATGCCTCGAGGTCCGAGAAACGAGAAGAAGCGTCCGGCTGGCCGGGAGAATGCTGGCCCACTGTGCTCTCCCTGGAGACAGGGGTCTTGTAGAGGCTGAGGTGGCCACGCCCTGATGTATGGAAATCAGCGGAGCTGCTGGAAATTCCCCACGCCCCAAAACTCCAGGGCACTCCTCAAGTACGTGTAGAGCCTGTCCACAGGGTTATCCATCACCTGGATGGCTGGGCCGTACCACGCACCGCACTTCAAGCAAGGGCAGAGATCTAACAGTCATTGAGAATTCCCCTCCAGTTTGAGGACCTGGGAGGAAGGAGGACAACCTAAGGCCCTTTCAAAAGGCAGCCCAGTTCCGAGGCTCCCAGGCCTTTGGAGTGCAGGCCATATGGTCTTCACGGCAAGCCACGTAAGACTGTCCCTCTGGTTCAGACCTAGCCGCATTTCAGACCTTCTCTGCCCGCCTCTGTCAGATTCCTGCATTTCCACATGCCAACCTGTTGTTTTCCCCGTTTTCCATATGGGGCACTAATTGTTTCACCTATGTCTGCATTCCACACATTCCTCTGCTCTGCTGTACATTCCTTCCAGGGGTGTGGTATTCTCAAGGTTCTTTAACCCTTATTTGGGCTTGAGTTGCTTTGGGTGGCTTTGGATTAGCCTGCTTTCCTTTGAACCGTTCAAAGACAGCTACGTTTTGGGGGGCACGACGATTCCTCAGGCTCTCCTGCTCCACTGGACAACGGGTGCCTAAAGACTTTTCCGCATGGTAAACACACGTGCTCGTGTTTCCGATGGGAATAGGACTATGGATCTAGGAGGACACCCCTTAAAAAATATAGCCAAAAACCCTGCGCATTTCCTGAGAGAGGACCCAAAATCGCATTTTCCACCCTGGATAAAACCACGGTCTTGGATTCTTGCTGAGCCTCCAGAAGTCGCAAAAATGAACCCGATTTTCTTGACTATCATCCCAAAGATGAACCCTTGAGAGAGAATTATCAACTGATGAGGAGGTAGAGGATATTGATGATAAGAACTAGATAGAGAGAAAGCTATACTGATGTGGAGGAGATGCAGGAGGTGAGCAGCAAGGTTCGCCTTGTGGAGGAGTGATTTCTTGGGAGGAAGAAATCCATTCCATTCCATTGGAATGGAATTACAGAAAGTGGGGAGGAAGGCAAAGAGGCAAACCAAGGTGGAAGACAGGAAGTGGGAAGGAAGGCAGAGAGGCAAACCAAGGTGTTGAAGCATTGCTTTCTTCACACACACCACGTCTGGCTTTTCAGGAGGCTACATCGACATTGACTCTCTGTACACCCAGTGATGTCTGCATTTTGAGAAGAGCATTGCAACTTGGCAGAGGAACCTAGTGGCCTGCAGCAGATGGTGCACCCTGACAGGGCACTCCGGGTCAAGGACAACCAGGATTCCCAAGGTCCTATGGGGGAGAGCTCAGGGATGTGTCAGCAGGGATGCAGATCCCTGGTGCCCTCGGGGCCCTGCTGGGCTGCTACAACCATGGAGAAGGTCCCCGAGGCAAGGGCTGTCTCTGCTCAAAGGGGGTGCCAAGACATCTGTACAATTGGAAGCCCAGCGGAATGGGGAACGTGGGGGCACCAAGGATGCCTAAGAGAGGGGACGTGAAGTAGTTCTCCTGGGGCCAAATACCCCCACTTCCCAAGGCCAGGCTGGCAAAGGAAATGGATGACAGACCCTAGTGTGAAGGGACATTGGAGTCTTGGGACAAACCCGCCTTCCGCCTTGCAGTGCTGTCGAGTGTACTGATGGGTTTGTGCACGATGTCTCTGGCAGTGTGGCCTTTTGGCAAATCACATCAGCCTCTCTCTTCTACGTGCAGGGCATATCAGCTCAAAGCTTCGGCCTATGAGGGGCAGGAACCCAAAGACAAATAGAACCATGCCAACCACCACCAAACACTGACTGCGCTTCTGGGGGGTAGAGACGGAAAGCTTCTTGGCGGTGCCCACACCAAAATACCCGTTTGGAAGGAAGCCCTGCCGGGACTCCTCGCAAAATGGCTCACCAGCTCGACACACCCTGATTATGTTGCCTCGTGCTGTGGCTGGGCCACAGTGAGTCCCAGGGGGGCCTGCCTGCAAAAAAGGACCCCAGGCCGACCTGGATACAGGCCCTAGTGTTGGTGGACAAGAATGGAAGAAAGGGCCGCGGGTTCACACCTCCCCAAAGGAAAATTCTGTGAGGGCCAGCGGACGTGTGGATTCCAGCACATCGTTGCATCCACGAAATCCATAGCTTCGTGAGTTATGCCATGCTCTGTGCCACCAGGAGCCTCTCTTCCCGAAATGCCCACTAGCAACACGTTGCCTGCTCTCAGCCACAAGGCCTCAGGGTGGGCTCTCCTAGTCAAGACCTGTCAAAGCACACACAAGCAGAGGAATCCCCCCTGGAATGGTCGCTCTTCTGTCCAGCCGGCACCCAGGAATACGTCCTTGGTGATTCGCATGCAACTGACGGCCCCATGGCGGGTCCTCTTGCGAAGTTCTTACCCCACAGCCCCCAAAGCAAAGGCCCTCGAAGACCACTTCCTGTGTTCCTGGATGCGGTGTCTCCCAGCATTTACTTCCGCATACACGCAAAGCCAACTTCTCTTCAGGTGAGCTTCCAATGTCCCGGATATTTATGATACATCAGGACAAAGAGACATCCAGCAGATCGACCTGAATATCCAACTCAACCGGCCAAGTGTGCATCAGGACGCACCTCAGCACATGCAGTGATGACGACTTCAACAGCAACCACAAGTCTGCATATTACACTGTCAAGGCCAGAGTGTACAAAGTCAAGGGTGCTATTCATGTAGACGTAAGTGGCCAAAGACGAGAGGAAATTGATACCATAAGGCTGAGTTGGGGGGGGAACCTAAGAGTAAAAGAAAGTGAGACCCACAGGGACCCAGCAGAGAAATGGAGAGAGAGAGAGAGTCATAGAGAGAGAGAGAGAGAGAGTGAGAATGAGAGAGCCTGAGAGAGAGACGGAGGGACTGAGAGACGGAGAGAGAGAAATGGAGTCGGGATTATATGTGGGGAAACTCCAAGGGAGCTTGAAACCCTTGAAAGAGAGATATAAGCTCCACATGTTTCCCTCCGTCCTGGCATCAAGATTCCTTGACGTCCCTAGGTTATGCAAAGGCCAGGCGTGCACAGAGTTCGGTCATGCAGAAAGGCCTGATCTTTGGAGAAGTGCGCGCAGGAACGTGCTGTCGACTCAAGATGACCTGGGGTCAAAAACTCCCAACACCCCCAAGAATCCAAAGGAAATCTTCCCCAAGAACCAAAGAGAAAGAAAGAGGGGAGTAAACCCGCCGGGGTGTATCTCCATACCCGTTGTTGAGAAGCCAGGCCAAGAGACGACAATTCAAAGGCTACTCCGACTCCAAATCCCCAAGTGTGTCCACTGCAATCATGAACATACTTTGGGTTGGATGGAAAGGTTGGCCAGCAACAAAGGAGAGGATGGGCCCTGAGAAAGCCCTGTTAGGACTTTTCGCCCGGTGATGCGTGATCTGCGTGGGCACCTCTCTAGGAAGAGGCAACATCCACTTCCACACCAGAGCGAAAATCCCATGGGTATGGAGAAAGGGTGTCATTCTGAGGCGAGTCTGCTTCGTTGAGGCCCACTGAGCGCTGGCCAAAGGCCAGCCCAATATCTGAACATGCCCCAATGAATGGCATGGCCCTATCGATGCAGGATGCACAGGCGTGAAGGGCTCTCGGGCTCTGGGTGTTGCAACCCTCAGCCCAGAGGCAGAGGTCAAGCTACCGCTGGATGTGCAGGACGTGCTGGAGGAATCCATGCCTCGAGGTCCGAGAAACGAGAAGAAGCGTCCGGCTGGCCGGGAGAATGCTGGCCCACTGTGCTCTCCCTGGAGACAGGGGTCTTGTAGAGGCTGAGGTGGCCACGCCCTGATGTATGGAAATCAGCGGAGCTGCTGGAAATTCCCCACGCCCCAAAACTCCAGGGCACTCCTCAAGTACGTGTAGAGCCTGTCCACAGGGTTATCCATCACCTGGATGTCTGGGCCGTACCATGGACCACACTTCAAGCAAGGGCAGAGATCTAAAAGTCATTGAGAATTCCCCTCCAGTTTGAGGACCTGAGAGGAAGGAGGACAACCTAAGGCTCTTTCAAAAGGCAGCCCAGTTCCGAGGCTCCCAGGCCTTTGGAGTGCAGGCCATATGGTCTTCACGGCAAGCCACGTAAGACTGCCCCTCTGGTTCAGACCTAGCCGCATTTCAGACCTTCTCTGCCCGCCTCTCTCAGATTCTTGCATTTCCACATGCCAGCCTGTTGTTTTCCCCGTTTTCCATGTAGGGCACTAATTGTTTCACACATTCTGTCTGCATTCCACACATTCCTCTGTTCTGCTGTACATTCCTTCCAGGGGTGTGGTTTTCTCAAGGTTCTTTAACCCTTATTTGGGCTTGGGTTGCTTTGGGTGGCTTTGGGTGGCTATGGATTAGCCTGCTTTCCTTTGAACCGTTCAAAGACAGCTTCGTTTTGGGGGACACGACGATTCCTCAGGCTCTCCGGCTCCACTGGACAACGGGTGCCTAAAGACTTTTCCAGATTGTAAACACACGTGCTCGTGTTTCCGATGGGAATAGGCCTATGGATCCCGGTAAAAAATATAGCCAAAAACCCTGCGCATTTCCTGAGAGAGGACGCAAAATCGCATTTTCCATGCCCGATATAACCACGGTCTAGGATTCCTGCTGAGTCTGCAGAAGTTGCGAAAACGTCCCCGATTTTCTTCACTATCATCCCAAAGGTAAAACCTGGAGAGGGAATTATCCATTGATGAGGAGGTAGAGGATATTGATGATAAGAGCTAGAGAGTGAGAAAGCTATACTGATGTGGAGGAGATGCAGGAGGTGAGCAGCAAGGCTCGCCTTGTGGAGGAGGGATTTCTTGTGATGGAGAAAGGTGTTAAGGCGAATGGAAGACAGAAGGTGGGAAGAAAGGCAGAGAGGCAAACCAAGGGGTTGAAGCGTGGCTCTCTTCACACACCACGTCTGACTTTTCAGGAGGCTACATCGCCATCGAGACTCCGGACACCCAGTGATGCCTGCATTTTGAGAAGAGCATTGCAACGTGGCAGAGGAACCTAGTGGCCTGCAGCAGATGGTGCACCCTGACAGGGCACCCCAGGTCAAGGACCACCAGGATTCCCAAGGACCTATGAGGGAGAGCTCAGGGATGTGTCCGCAGGGATGCAGATCCCTGGTGCACTCAGGACCCTGCTGGGCTGCTTCAACCATGGAGAATGTCCCCGAGGCAAGGGCTGTCTCTGCAAAGGGGGTGCCAAGATATCTGTACCACCGGAAGGCCAGCGGCATGGTGTACGTGGGGGCACCAAGGATGCCTACGAGAGGGAACGTGAGGTCCATCTCCTGGGGACCAAATCCCCCAACATCCCAAGGACACGCTGGCAAAGGAAATGGATGGAAGACCCTAGTGTGAAGGCACATCGGAATCTTGGGAGAAACCCGCCTTCCGACTACCAGTACTGTCGAATGTACTGATGGGTTTGTGTACCATGTCTCTGGCAGTGTGGCCTTTCAGAAAATCACATCAGCCTCTCTCGCCTACGTCCAGGGCATATCAGTTCAAAGCCTTGGCATATGAGTGGCAGGAACACAAAGACAAATAGAACCATGCAAACCACCACCAAACACTGACTGCGCTTCTGGGGGCTAGAGAAGGAAAGCTTCTCGGCGAAGCCCACACCACAGCACCCGTTTGGAAGGAATCCCTCCCGGGACTCCTCGCAAAATGGCTAACCAGCTCGACACACCCTGATTATGCTGCCTCGTGGTGTGGCTGGGCCACCATGAGACCCAGGGCGGCCTGCCTGCACAAAAAGGACTCCGGGCCGATCTGGGTTCAGGCCCTAGTGGTGGTGGACAAGAATGGAAGAAAGGGCCGCGGGTTCACACCACCCCAAGGGAAAAGTCTGTGAGGGCCAGCGGACGTTGATTCCAGCACATCGTTGCATTCACGAAATCCATAGCTTCCGGCGTTATGCCACGCACTGTGCCACCAGGAGCCTCTCTTCCGGAAATGCCCACTAGCAACACGTTGCCTGCTCTCAGCCACATGGCCTCAGGGTGGACTCTCCTAGTCAAGACCTGTCAAAGCACACACAAGCAGAGGAATCCCCCCTGGAATGGTCTCCCCTCTGTCCAGCCGGCACCCAGGAATACGTCCTTGGTGATTCGCATGCAAGTGACTGCCCCATGGTGGGTCCTCTTGGGAAGCTCTTACACCACAGCCCCCAAAGCAAAGGCCCTCGAAGACCACTTCCTGTGTTCCTGGATGCGGTGTCTCCCAGCATTTGCTTCCGCATACACGCAAAGCCAACTTCTCTTCAGGTGAGCTTCCAACGTCCCGGATACTTATGATACATCAGGACAAAGAGACATCCAGCAGATCGACCTGAATATCCAACTCAACCGGCCAAGTGTGCATCAGGACGCACCTCAGCACATGCAGTGATGACGACTTCAACAGCAACCACAAGTCTGCATATTACACTGTCAAGGCCAGAGTGTACAAAGTCAAGGGTGCTATTCATGTAGACGTAAGTGGCCAAAGACGAGAGGAAATTGATACCATAAGGCTGAGTTGGGAGGGAACCAAAAAGTAAAAGAAAGTGAGACCCACAGGGACCCAGCAGAGAAATGGAGAGAGAGAGAGAGTCATAGAGAGAGAGAGAGAGAGAAAGAGAGAGTGAGAATGAGAGAGCCTGAGAGAGAGACGGAGGGACTGAGAGACGGAGAGAGAGAAATGGAGTCGGGATTATGTGTGGGGAAACTCCAAGGGAGCTTGAAACCCTTGAAAGAGAGATATAAGTTCCACATGTTTCCCTCCGTCCTGGCATCAAGATTCCTTGACGTCCCTGGGTTATGCAAAGGCCAGGCGTGCACAGAGTTCGGTCATGCAGAAAGGCCTGATCTTTGGAGAAGTGCGCGCAGGAACGTGCTGTCGACTCAAGATGACCTGGGGTCAAAATGCTCCCAAAACCCCGAAGAATCCAAAGGAAATCTTCCCCAAGAACCAAAGAGAAAGAAAGAGGGGAGTAAACCCGCCGGGGTGTATCTCCATACCCGTTGTTGAGAAGCCAGGCCAAGAGACGACAATTCAAAGGCTACTCCGACTCCAAATCCCCAAGTGTGTCCACTGCAATCATGAACATACTTTGGGTTGGATGGAAAGGTTGGCCAGCAACAAAGGAGAGGATGGGCCCTGAGAAAGCCCTGTTAGGACTTTTCGCCCGGTGATGCGTGATCTGCGTGGGCACCTCTCTAGGAAGAGGCAACATCCACTTCCATCCCAGAGCGAAAATCCCATGGGTATGGAGAAAGGGTGTCATTCTGAGGCGAGTCTGCTTCGTTGAGGCCCACTGAGAGCTGGCCAAAGGGCAGCCCAATCTCTGAACATGCGCTAATGAATGGCATGGCCCTATCGATGCAGGATGCACAGGCGTGAAGGGCTCTCGGGCGCTGGGTGTTGCAACCCTCAGCCCAGAGGCAGAGGTCAAGCTACCGCTGGATGTGCAGGACGTGCTGGAGGAATCCATGCCTCGAGGTCCGAGAAACGAGAAGAAGCGTCCGGCTGGCCGGGAGAATGCTGGCCCACTGTGCTCTCCCTGGAGACAGGGGTCTTGTAGAGGCTGAGGTGGCCACGCCCTGATGTATGGAAATCAGCGGAGCTGCTGGAAATTCCCCACGCCCCAAAACTCCAGGGCACTCCTCAAGTACGTGTAGAGCCTGTCCACAGGGTTATCCATCACCTGGATGTCTGGGCCGTACCATGGACCACACTTCAAGCAAGGGCAGAGATCTAAAAGTCATTGAGAATTCCCCTCCAGTTTGAGGACCTGAGAGGAAGGAGGACAACCTAAGGCTCTTTCAAAAGGCAGCCCAGTTCCGAGGCTCCCAGGCCTTTGGAGTGCAGGCCATATGGTCTTCACGGCAAGCCACGTAAGACTGCCCCTCTGGTTCAGACCTAGCCGCATTTCAGACCTTCTCTGCCCGCCTCTCTCAGATTCTTGCATTTCCACATGCCAGCCTGTTGTTTTCCCCGTTTTCCATGTAGGGCACTAATTGTTTCACACATTCTGTCTGCATTCCACACATTCCTCTGTTCTGCTGTACATTCCTTCCAGGGGTGTGGTTTTCTCAAGGTTCTTTAACCCTTATTTGGGCTTGGGTTGCTTTGGGTGGCTTTGGGTGGCTATGGATTAGCCTGCTTTCCTTTGAACCGTTCAAAGACAGCTTCGTTTTGGGGGACACGACGATTCCTCAGGCTCTCCGGCTCCACTGGACAACGGGTGCCTAAAGACTTTTCCAGATTGTAAACACACGTGCTCGTGTTTCCGATGGGAATAGGCCTATGGATCCCGGTAAAAAATATAGCCAAAAACCCTGCGCATTTCCTGAGAGAGGACGCAAAATCGCATTTTCCATGCCCGATATAACCACGGTCTAGGATTCCTGCTGAGTCTGCAGAAGTTGCGAAAACGTCCCTGATTTTCTTCACTATCATCCCAAAGGTAAAACCTGGAGAGGGAATTATCCATTGATGAGGAGGTAGAGGATATTGATGATAAGAGCTAGAGAGTGAGAAAGCTATACTGATGTGGAGGAGATGCAGGAGGTGAGCAGCAAGGCTCGCCTTGTGGAGGAGGGATTTCTTGTGATGGAGAAAGGTGTTAAGGCGAATGGAAGACAGAAGGTGGGAAGAAAGGCAGAGAGGCAAACCAAGGGGTTGAAGCGTGGCTCTCTTCACACACCACGTCTGACTTTTCAGGAGGCTACATCGCCATCGAGACTCCGGACACCCAGTGATGCCTGCATTTTGAGAAGAGCATTGCAACGTGGCAGAGGAACCTAGTGGCCTGCAGCAGATGGTGCACCCTGACAGGGCACCCCAGGTCAAGGACCACCAGGATTCCCAAGGACCTATGAGGGAGAGCTCAGGGATGTGTCCGCAGGGATGCAGATCCCTGGTGCACTCAGGACCCTGCTGGGCTGCTTCAACCATGGAGAATGTCCCCGAGGCAAGGGCTGTCTCTGCAAAGGGGGTGCCAAGATATCTGTACCACCGGAAGGCCAGCGGCATGGTGTACGTGGGGGCACCAAGGATGCCTACGAGAGGGAACGTGAGGTCCATCTCCTGGGGACCAAATCCCCCAACATCCCAAGGACACGCTGGCAAAGGAAATGGATGGAAGACCCTAGTGTGAAGGCACATCGGAATCTTGGGAGAAACCCGCCTTCCGACTACCAGTACTGTCGAATGTACTGATGGGTTTGTGTACCATGTCTCTGGCAGTGTGGCCTTTCAGAAAATCACATCAGCCTCTCTCGCCTACGTCCAGGGCATATCAGTTCAAAGCCTTGGCATATGAGTGGCAGGAACACAAAGACAAATAGAACCATGCAAACCACCACCAAACACTGACTGCGCTTCTGGGGGCTAGAGAAGGAAAGCTTCTCGGCGAAGCCCACACCACAGCACCCGTTTGGAAGGAATCCCTCCCGGGACTCCTCGCAAAATGGCTAACCAGCTCGACACACCCTGATTATGCTGCCTCGTGGTGTGGCTGGGCCACCATGAGACCCAGGGCGGCCTGCCTGCACAAAAAGGACTCCGGGCCGATCTGGGTTCAGGCCCTAGTGGTGGTGGACAAGAATGGAAGAAAGGGCCGCGGGTTCACACCACCCCAAGGGAAAAGTCTGTGAGGGCCAGCGGACGTTGATTCCAGCACATCGTTGCATTCACGAAATCCATAGCTTCCGGCGTTATGCCACGCACTGTGCCACCAGGAGCCTCTCTTCCGGAAATGCCCACTAGCAACACGTTGCCTGCTCTCAGCCACATGGCCTCAGGGTGGACTCTCCTAGTCAAGACCTGTCAAAGCACACACAAGCAGAGGAATCCCCCCTGGAATGGTCTCCCCTCTGTCCAGCCGGCACCCAGGAATACGTCCTTGGTGATTCGCATGCAAGTGACTGCCCCATGGTGGGTCCTCTTGGGAAGCTCTTACACCACAGCCCCCAAAGCAAAGGCCCTCGAAGACCACTTCCTGTGTTCCTGGATGCGGTGTCTCCCAGCATTTGCTTCCGCATACACGCAAAGCCAACTTCTCTTCAGGTGAGCTTCCAACGTCCCGGATACTTATGATACATCAGGACAAAGAGACATCCAGCAGATCGACCTGAATATCCAACTCAACCGGCCAAGTGTGCATCAGGACGCACCTCAGCACATGCAGTGATGACGACTTCAACAGCAACCACAAGTCTGCATATTACACTGTCAAGGCCAGAGTGTACAAAGTCAAGGGTGCTATTCATGTAGACGTAAGTGGCCAAAGACGAGAGGAAATTGATACCATAAGGCTGAGTTGGGAGGGAACCAAAAAGTAAAAGAAAGTGAGACCCACAGGGACCCAGCAGAGAAATGGAGAGAGAGAGAGAGTCATAGAGAGAGAGAGAGAGAGAGAGAGAGAGAGTGAGAATGAGAGAGCCTGAGAGAGAGACGGAGGGACTGAGAGACGGAGAGAGAGAAATGGAGTCGGGATTATGTGTGGGGAAACTCCAAGGGAGCTTGAAACCCTTGAAAGAGAGATATAAGCTCCACATGTTTCCCTCCGTCCTGGCATCAAGATTCCTTGACGTCCCTGGGTTATGCAAAGGCCAGGCGTGCACAGAGTTCGGTCATGCAGAAAGGCCTGATCTTTGGAGAAGTGCGCGCAGGAACGTGCTGTCGACTCAAGATGACCTGGGGTCAAAATGCTCCCAAAACCCCGAAGAATCCAAAGGAAATCTTCCCCAAGAACCAAAGAGAAAGAAAGAGGGGAGTAAACCCGCCGGGGTGTATCTCCATACCCGTTGTTGAGAAGCCAGGCCAAGAGACGACAATTCAAAGGCTACTCCGACTCCAAATCCCCAAGTGTGTCCACTGCAATCATGAACATACTTTGGGTTGGATGGAAAGGTTGGCCAGCAACAAAGGAGAGGATGGGCCCTGAGAAAGCCCTGTTAGGACTTTTCGCCCGGTGATGCGTGATCTGCGTGGGCACCTCTCTAGGAAGAGGCAACATCCACTTCCATCCCAGAGCGAAAATCCCATGGGTATGGAGAAAGGGTGTCATTCTGAGGCGAGTCTGCTTCGTTGAGGCCCACTGAGAGCTGGCCAAAGGGCAGCCCAATCTCTGAACATGCGCTAATGAATGGCATGGCCCTATCGATGCAGGATGCACAGGCGTGAAGGGCTCTCGGGCGCTGGGTGTTGCAACCCTCAGCCCAGAGGCAGAGGTCAAGCTACCGCTGGATGTGCAGGACGTGCTGGAGGAATCCATGCCTCGAGGTCCGAGAAACGAGAAGAAGCGTCCGGCTGGCCGGGAGAATGCTGGCCCACTGTGCTCTCCCTGGAGACAGGGGTCTTGTAGAGGCTGAGGTGGCCACGCCCTGATGTATGGAAATCAGCGGAGCTGCTGGAAATTCCCCACGCCCCAAAACTCCAGGGCACTCCTCAAGTACGTGTAGAGCCTGTCCACAGGGTTATCCATCACCTGGATGTCTGGGCCGTACCATGGACCACACTTCAAGCAAGGGCAGAGATCTAAAAGTCATTGAGAATTCCCCTCCAGTTTGAGGACCTGAGAGGAAGGAGGACAACCTAAGGCTCTTTCAAAAGGCAGCCCAGTTCCGAGGCTCCCAGGCCTTTGGAGTGCAGGCCATATGGTCTTCACGGCAAGCCACGTAAGACTGCCCCTCTGGTTCAGACCTAGCCGCATTTCAGACCTTCTCTGCCCGCCTCTCTCAGATTCTTGCATTTCCACATGCCAGCCTGTTGTTTTCCCCGTTTTCCATGTAGGGCACTAATTGTTTCACACATTCTGTCTGCATTCCACACATTCCTCTGTTCTGCTGTACATTCCTTCCAGGGGTGTGGTTTTCTCAAGGTTCTTTAACCCTTATTTGGGCTTGGGTTGCTTTGGGTGGCTTTGGGTGGCTATGGATTAGCCTGCTTTCCTTTGAACCGTTCAAAGACAGCTTCGTTTTGGGGGACACGACGATTCCTCAGGCTCTCCGGCTCCACTGGACAACGGGTGCCTAAAGACTTTTCCAGATTGTAAACACACGTGCTCGTGTTTCCGATGGGAATAGGCCTATGGATCCCGGTAAAAAATATAGCCAAAAACCCTGCGCATTTCCTGAGAGAGGACGCAAAATCGCATTTTCCATGCCCGATATAACCACGGTCTAGGATTCCTGCTGAGTCTGCAGAAGTTGCGAAAACGTCCCCGATTTTCTTCACTATCATCCCAAAGGTAAAACCTGGAGAGGGAATTATCCATTGATGAGGAGGTAGAGGATATTGATGATAAGAGCTAGAGAGTGAGAAAGCTATACTGATGTGGAGGAGATGCAGGAGGTGAGCAGCAAGGCTCGCCTTGTGGAGGAGGGATTTCTTGTGATGGAGAAAGGTGTTAAGGCGAATGGAAGACAGAAGGTGGGAAGAAAGGCAGAGAGGCAAACCAAGGGGTTGAAGCGTGGCTCTCTTCACACACCACGTCTGACTTTTCAGGAGGCTACATCGCCATCGAGACTCCGGACACCCAGTGATGCCTGCATTTTGAGAAGAGCATTGCAACGTGGCAGAGGAACCTAGTGGCCTGCAGCAGATGGTGCACCCTGACAGGGCACCCCAGGTCAAGGACCACCAGGATTCCCAAGGACCTATGAGGGAGAGCTCAGGGATGTGTCCGCAGGGATGCAGATCCCTGGTGCACTCAGGACCCTGCTGGGCTGCTTCAACCATGGAGAATGTCCCCGAGGCAAGGGCTGTCTCTGCAAAGGGGGTGCCAAGATATCTGTACCACCGGAAGGCCAGCGGCATGGTGTACGTGGGGGCACCAAGGATGCCTACGAGAGGGAACGTGAGGTCCATCTCCTGGGGACCAAATCCCCCAACATCCCAAGGACACGCTGGCAAAGGAAATGGATGGAAGACCCTAGTGTGAAGGCACATCGGAATCTTGGGAGAAACCCGCCTTCCGACTACCAGTACTGTCGAATGTACTGATGGGTTTGTGTACCATGTCTCTGGCAGTGTGGCCTTTCAGAAAATCACATCAGCCTCTCTCGCCTACGTCCAGGGCATATCAGTTCAAAGCCTTGGCATATGAGTGGCAGGAACACAAAGACAAATAGAACCATGCAAACCACCACCAAACACTGACTGCGCTTCTGGGGGCTAGAGAAGGAAAGCTTCTCGGCGAAGCCCACACCACAGCACCCGTTTGGAAGGAATCCCTCCCGGGACTCCTCGCAAAATGGCTAACCAGCTCGACACACCCTGATTATGCTGCCTCGTGGTGTGGCTGGGCCACCATGAGACCCAGGGCGGCCTGCCTGCACAAAAAGGACTCCGGGCCGATCTGGGTTCAGGCCCTAGTGGTGGTGGACAAGAATGGAAGAAAGGGCCGCGGGTTCACACCACCCCAAGGGAAAAGTCTGTGAGGGCCAGCGGACGTTGATTCCAGCACATCGTTGCATTCACGAAATCCATAGCTTCCGGCGTTATGCCACGCACTGTGCCACCAGGAGCCTCTCTTCCGGAAATGCCCACTAGCAACACGTTGCCTGCTCTCAGCCACATGGCCTCAGGGTGGACTCTCCTAGTCAAGACCTGTCAAAGCACACACAAGCAGAGGAATCCCCCCTGGAATGGTCTCCCCTCTGTCCAGCCGGCACCCAGGAATACGTCCTTGGTGATTCGCATGCAAGTGACTGCCCCATGGTGGGTCCTCTTGGGAAGCTCTTACACCACAGCCCCCAAAGCAAAGGCCCTCGAAGACCACTTCCTGTGTTCCTGGATGCGGTGTCTCCCAGCATTTGCTTCCGCATACACGCAAAGCCAACTTCTCTTCAGGTGAGCTTCCAACGTCCCGGATACTTATGATACATCAGGACAAAGAGACATCCAGCAGATCGACCTGAATATCCAACTCAACCGGCCAAGTGTGCATCAGGACGCACCTCAGCACATGCAGTGATGACGACTTCAACAGCAACCACAAGTCTGCATATTACACTGTCAAGGCCAGAGTGTACAAAGTCAAGGGTGCTATTCATGTAGACGTAAGTGGCCAAAGACGAGAGGAAATTGATACCATAAGGCTGAGTTGGGAGGGAACCAAAAAGTAAAAGAAAGTGAGACCCACAGGGACCCAGCAGAGAAATGGAGAGAGAGAGAGAGTCATAGAGAGAGAGAGAGAGAGAGAGAGAGAGAGTGAGAATGAGAGAGCCTGAGAGAGAGACGGAGGGACTGAGAGACGGAGAGAGAGAAATGGAGTCGGGATTATGTGTGGGGAAACTCCAAGGGAGCTTGAAACCCTTGAAAGAGAGATATAAGCTCCACATGTTTCCCTCCGTCCTGGCATCAAGATTCCTTGACGTCCCTGGGTTATGCAAAGGCCAGGCGTGCACAGAGTTCGGTCATGCAGAAAGGCCTGATCTTTGGAGAAGTGCGCGCAGGAACGTGCTGTCGACTCAAGATGACCTGGGGTCAAAATGCTCCCAAAACCCCGAAGAATCCAAAGGAAATCTTCCCCAAGAACCAAAGAGAAAGAAAGAGGGGAGTAAACCCGCCGGGGTGTATCTCCATACCCGTTGTTGAGAAGCCAGGCCAAGAGACGACAATTCAAAGGCTACTCCGACTCCAAATCCCCAAGTGTGTCCACTGCAATCATGAACATACTTTGGGTTGGATGGAAAGGTTGGCCAGCAACAAAGGAGAGGATGGGCCCTGAGAAAGCCCTGTTAGGACTTTTCGCCCGGTGATGCGTGATCTGCGTGGGCACCTCTCTAGGAAGAGGCAACATCCACTTCCATCCCAGAGCGAAAATCCCATGGGTATGGAGAAAGGGTGTCATTCTGAGGCGAGTCTGCTTCGTTGAGGCCCACTGAGAGCTGGCCAAAGGGCAGCCCAATCTCTGAACATGCGCTAATGAATGGCATGGCCCTATCGATGCAGGATGCACAGGCGTGAAGGGCTCTCGGGCGCTGGGTGTTGCAACCCTCAGCCCAGAGGCAGAGGTCAAGCTACCGCTGGATGTGCAGGACGTGCTGGAGGAATCCATGCCTCGAGGTCCGAGAAACGAGAAGAAGCGTCCGGCTGGCCGGGAGAATGCTGGCCCACTGTGCTCTCCCTGGAGACAGGGGTCTTGTAGAGGCTGAGGTGGCCACGCCCTGATGTATGGAAATCAGCGGAGCTGCTGGAAATTCCCCACGCCCCAAAACTCCAGGGCACTCCTCAAGTACGTGTAGAGCCTGTCCACAGGGTTATCCATCACCTGGATGTCTGGGCCGTACCATGGACCACACTTCAAGCAAGGGCAGAGATCTAAAAGTCATTGAGAATTCCCCTCCAGTTTGAGGACCTGAGAGGAAGGAGGACAACCTAAGGCTCTTTCAAAAGGCAGCCCAGTTCCGAGGCTCCCAGGCCTTTGGAGTGCAGGCCATATGGTCTTCACGGCAAGCCACGTAAGACTGCCCCTCTGGTTCAGACCTAGCCGCATTTCAGACCTTCTCTGCCCGCCTCTCTCAGATTCTTGCATTTCCACATGCCAGCCTGTTGTTTTCCCCGTTTTCCATGTAGGGCACTAATTGTTTCACACATTCTGTCTGCATTCCACACATTCCTCTGTTCTGCTGTACATTCCTTCCAGGGGTGTGGTTTTCTCAAGGTTCTTTAACCCTTATTTGGGCTTGGGTTGCTTTGGGTGGCTTTGGGTGGCTATGGATTAGCCTGCTTTCCTTTGAACCGTTCAAAGACAGCTTCGTTTTGGGGGACACGACGATTCCTCAGGCTCTCCGGCTCCACTGGACAACGGGTGCCTAAAGACTTTTCCAGATTGTAAACACACGTGCTCGTGTTTCCGATGGGAATAGGCCTATGGATCCCGGTAAAAAATATAGCCAAAAACCCTGCGCATTTCCTGAGAGAGGACGCAAAATCGCATTTTCCATGCCCGATATAACCACGGTCTAGGATTCCTGCTGAGTCTGCAGAAGTTGCGAAAACGTCCCCGATTTTCTTCACTATCATCCCAAAGGTAAAACCTGGAGAGGGAATTATCCATTGATGAGGAGGTAGAGGATATTGATGATAAGAGCTAGAGAGTGAGAAAGCTATACTGATGTGGAGGAGATGCAGGAGGTGAGCAGCAAGGCTCGCCTTGTGGAGGAGGGATTTCTTGTGATGGAGAAAGGTGTTAAGGCGAATGGAAGACAGAAGGTGGGAAGAAAGGCAGAGAGGCAAACCAAGGGGTTGAAGCGTGGCTCTCTTCACACACCACGTCTGACTTTTCAGGAGGCTACATCGCCATCGAGACTCCGGACACCCAGTGATGCCTGCATTTTGAGAAGAGCATTGCAACGTGGCAGAGGAACCTAGTGGCCTGCAGCAGATGGTGCACCCTGACAGGGCACCCCAGGTCAAGGACCACCAGGATTCCCAAGGACCTATGAGGGAGAGCTCAGGGATGTGTCCGCAGGGATGCAGATCCCTGGTGCACTCAGGACCCTGCTGGGCTGCTTCAACCATGGAGAATGTCCCCGAGGCAAGGGCTGTCTCTGCAAAGGGGGTGCCAAGATATCTGTACCACCGGAAGGCCAGCGGCATGGTGTACGTGGGGGCACCAAGGATGCCTACGAGAGGGAACGTGAGGTCCATCTCCTGGGGACCAAATCCCCCAACATCCCAAGGACACGCTGGCAAAGGAAATGGATGGAAGACCCTAGTGTGAAGGCACATCGGAATCTTGGGAGAAACCCGCCTTCCGACTACCAGTACTGTCGAATGTACTGATGGGTTTGTGTACCATGTCTCTGGCAGTGTGGCCTTTCAGAAAATCACATCAGCCTCTCTCGCCTACGTCCAGGGCATATCAGTTCAAAGCCTTGGCATATGAGTGGCAGGAACACAAAGACAAATAGAACCATGCAAACCACCACCAAACACTGACTGCGCTTCTGGGGGCTAGAGAAGGAAAGCTTCTCGGCGAAGCCCACACCACAGCACCCGTTTGGAAGGAATCCCTCCCGGGACTCCTCGCAAAATGGCTAACCAGCTCGACACACCCTGATTATGCTGCCTCGTGGTGTGGCTGGGCCACCATGAGACCCAGGGCGGCCTGCCTGCACAAAAAGGACTCCGGGCCGATCTGGGTTCAGGCCCTAGTGGTGGTGGACAAGAATGGAAGAAAGGGCCGCGGGTTCACACCACCCCAAGGGAAAAGTCTGTGAGGGCCAGCGGACGTTGATTCCAGCACATCGTTGCATTCACGAAATCCATAGCTTCCGGCGTTATGCCACGCACTGTGCCACCAGGAGCCTCTCTTCCGGAAATGCCCACTAGCAACACGTTGCCTGCTCTCAGCCACATGGCCTCAGGGTGGACTCTCCTAGTCAAGACCTGTCAAAGCACACACAAGCAGAGGAATCCCCCCTGGAATGGTCTCCCCTCTGTCCAGCCGGCACCCAGGAATACGTCCTTGGTGATTCGCATGCAAGTGACTGCCCCATGGTGGGTCCTCTTGGGAAGCTCTTACACCACAGCCCCCAAAGCAAAGGCCCTCGAAGACCACTTCCTGTGTTCCTGGATGCGGTGTCTCCCAGCATTTGCTTCCGCATACACGCAAAGCCAACTTCTCTTCAGGTGAGCTTCCAACGTCCCGGATACTTATGATACATCAGGACAAAGAGACATCCAGCAGATCGACCTGAATATCCAACTCAACCGGCCAAGTGTGCATCAGGACGCACCTCAGCACATGCAGTGATGACGACTTCAACAGCAACCACAAGTCTGCATATTACACTGTCAAGGCCAGAGTGTACAAAGTCAAGGGTGCTATTCATGTAGACGTAAGTGGCCAAAGACGAGAGGAAATTGATACCATAAGGCTGAGTTGGGAGGGAACCAAAGAGGAAAATAAAGTGAGACCCACAGGGACCCAGCAGAGAAATGGAGAGAGAGAGAGAGTCATAGAGAGAGAGAGAGAGAGAGAGAGAGAGAGTGAGAATGAGAGAGCCTGAGAGAGAGACGGAGGGACTGAGAGACGGAGAGAGAGAAATGGAGTCGGGATTATGTGTGGGGAAACTCCAAGGGAGCTTGAAACCCTTGAAAGAGAGATATAAGCTCCACATGTTTCCCTCCGTCCTGGCATCAAGATTCCTTGACGTCCCTGGGTTATGCAAAGGCCAGGCGTGCACAGAGTTCGGTCATGCAGAAAGGCCTGATCTTTGGAGAAGTGCGCGCAGGAACGTGCTGTCGACTCAAGATGACCTGGGGTCAAAATGCTCCCAAAACCCCGAAGAATCCAAAGGAAATCTTCCCCAAGAACCAAAGAGAAAGAAAGAGGGGAGTAAACCCGCCGGGGTGTATCTCCATACCCGTTGTTGAGAAGCCAGGCCAAGAGACGACAATTCAAAGGCTACTCCGACTCCAAATCCCCAAGTGTGTCCACTGCAATCATGAACATACTTTGGGTTGGATGGAAAGGTTGGCCAGCAACAAAGGAGAGGATGGGCCCTGAGAAAGCCCTGTTAGGACTTTTCGCCCGGTGATGCGTGATCTGCGTGGGCACCTCTCTAGGAAGAGGCAACATCCACTTCCATCCCAGAGCGAAAATCCCATGGGTATGGAGAAAGGGTGTCATTCTGAGGCGAGTCTGCTTCGTTGAGGCCCACTGAGAGCTGGCCAAAGGGCAGCCCAATCTCTGAACATGCGCTAATGAATGGCATGGCCCTATCGATGCAGGATGCACAGGCGTGAAGGGCTCTCGGGCGCTGGGTGTTGCAACCCTCAGCCCAGAGGCAGAGGTCAAGCTACCGCTGGATGTGCAGGACGTGCTGGAGGAATCCATGCCTCGAGGTCCGAGAAACGAGAAGAAGCGTCCGGCTGGCCGGGAGAATGCTGGCCCACTGTGCTCTCCCTGGAGACAGGGGTCTTGTAGAGGCTGAGGTGGCCACGCCCTGATGTATGGAAATCAGCGGAGCTGCTGGAAATTCCCCACGCCCCAAAACTCCAGGGCACTCCTCAAGTACGTGTAGAGCCTGTCCACAGGGTTATCCATCACCTGGATGTCTGGGCCGTACCATGGACCACACTTCAAGCAAGGGCAGAGATCTAAAAGTCATTGAGAATTCCCCTCCAGTTTGAGGACCTGAGAGGAAGGAGGACAACCTAAGGCTCTTTCAAAAGGCAGCCCAGTTCCGAGGCTCCCAGGCCTTTGGAGTGCAGGCCATATGGTCTTCACGGCAAGCCACGTAAGACTGCCCCTCTGGTTCAGACCTAGCCGCATTTCAGACCTTCTCTGCCCGCCTCTCTCAGATTCTTGCATTTCCACATGCCAGCCTGTTGTTTTCCCCGTTTTCCATGTAGGGCACTAATTGTTTCACACATTCTGTCTGCATTCCACACATTCCTCTGTTCTGCTGTACATTCCTTCCAGGGGTGTGGTTTTCTCAAGGTTCTTTAACCCTTATTTGGGCTTGGGTTGCTTTGGGTGGCTTTGGGTGGCTATGGATTAGCCTGCTTTCCTTTGAACCGTTCAAAGACAGCTTCGTTTTGGGGGACATGACGATTCCCCAGGCTCTCCTGCTCCCCTGGACAATGGGTGCCTAAAGAGTTTTCCCCATTGTAAACACACGTGCTCGTGTTTCCAATGGGAATAGGAGTATGGATCTAGGAGGACACTCGGTAAATAAAATAGCCAAAAACCCTGCGCATTTCCTGATAGAGGACCCAAAATCGCATTTTCCTCCCTGGTTAAAACCACAGTCCAGGATTCCTGCTGAGTCTCCAGAAGTCGCAAAAATGAACCCGATTTTCTTGACTATCATGCCAAAGGTAAACCCTGGAGAGAGAATTATCCATTGAAGAGGAGGTAGAGGATATTGATGATAAGAGCTAGAGAGTGAGAAAGCTATACTGATGTGGACGAGATGCGGGAGGTGAGCAGCAAGGCTCGCCTTGTGGAGGAGGGATTTCTTGTGATGGAGAAAGGTGTTAAGGCGAATGGCAGCCAGAAGGTGGGAAGGAAGGCAGAGAGGCAAACCAAGGGGTTGAAGCATGGCTCTCTTCACACACCACGTCTGACTTTTCAGGAGGCTACATCGACATCGAGACTACGGACACCCTGTGATGTCTACATTTTCAGGAAAGCATTGCAACTAGGCAGAGCAACCTATTGGCCTGCACCAGATTGTGCGCCCTGACAGGGCACCCCAGGTCAAGGACCACCAGGATTCCCAAGGACCAATGTGGGAGAGCTCAGGGATGTGTCAAAAGGGATGCAGATCCCTAGTGCCCTCAGGGCCCTGCTGAGCTGCTTCAACCATGGAGAAGGTCCCCGATTCAAGGGCTGTCTCTGCTCAAAGGGGGTACCAAGATATCTGTACCACCGGAAGCCCAGCGGAATGGGGAAGGTGTGGGTACCAAGGATGCTTACCAAAGGGGACGTGAAGTCCATCTCCTGGGGACCAAATCCCCCCACTTCCCAAGGCGACGCTGGCAAAGGAAATGGATGGAAGACCCTAGTGTGAAGGCACATCGGAGTCTTGGTAGAAACCTGCCTTCCGCCAACTAGTACTGTGGACTGTACTGATGGGCTTGTGCACGATGTCTCAGGCAGTGTGGCCTTTCGGCAAATCACACCCGCCAATCTCTCCTACCTCCGGGGCATATCAGCTCAAAACCTTGGCATATGAGTGGCAGGAACCCAAAGACAAATAGAACCATGCCAACCACCACCAAACAATGACTGCGCTTCTAGGGGCTAGAGAAGGAGAGCTTCTTGGCGGTGCCCACACCACAGCACCCGTTTGGAAGGAATCCCTGCCGGGACTCCTCGCAAAATGGCTCACAAGCGCGAGACACCCTGATTATGTTGCCTCGTGCTGAGGCTGGGCCACCGTGAGACCCAGGGTGGCCTGCGGGCACAAAAGGGACACCGGGCCGATTTGGGTTCAGGCTCTAGTGGTGGTGGACAAGAATGGAAGAAAGGGTCGCGGGTTCACCCCAACCCCAAGGGAAAATTCTGTGAGGGCCAGCGGACATGTGGATTCCAGCATATCGTTGCATCCATGAAATCCATAGCTTCCGGCGTTATGCCACGCTCTGTGCCACCAGGAGCCTCTCCTCCCGAAATGCCCACTAGCAACACGTTGCCTGCTCTCAGCCACATGTCCTCAGTGTGGACTCTCCTAGTCAAGACCTGTCAAAGCACACACAAGCAGAGGAATCCCCCCTGGAATGGTCTCCCTTCTTTCCAGCCGGCACCCAGGAATACTTCCCTGGTGATTCGCATGCAACTGACGGCCCCATGGTGGGTCCTCTTGCGAAGTTCTTACCCAACAGTCCCCAAAGCAAAGGCCCTCGAAGACCACTTCCTGTGTTCCTGGATGCGGTGTCTCCCAGCATTTGCTTCCGCATACATGCAAAGCCAACTTCTCTTCAGGTGAGCTTCCAACGTCCCGGATACTTATGATACATCAGGACAAAGAGACATCCAGCAGATCGACCTGAATATCCAACTCAACCGGCCAAGTGTCCCCCAGGACGCACCTCAGCACATGCAGTGATGACGACTTCAACAGCAACCACAATTCTGCATATTACACTGTCAATGCCAGAGTGTACAAAGTCAAGGGTGCTATTCCTGTAGACGTAAGTGGCCAAAGACGAGAGGAAATTGATACCATAAGGCTGAGATGGGAGGGAACCAAAGAGGAAAATAAAGTGAGACCCACAGGGACCCAGCAGAGAAATGGAGAGAGAGAGAGAGACATAGAGAGAGAGAGAGAGAGTGAGAAAGAGTGAGACTGAGAGAGAGACGGAGGGACTGAGAGACGGAGAGAGAGAAATGGAGTAGGGATTATGTATGGGGAAACTCCAAGGGAGCTTGAAACCCTTGAAAGAGAGATATAAGCTCCACATGTTTCCCTCCGTCCTGGCATCAAGATTCCTTGACGTCCCTGGGTTATGCAAAGGCCAGGCGTGCACAGAGTTCGGTCATGCAGAAAGGCCTGATCTTTGGAGAAGTGCGCCCAGGAACGTGCTGTCGCCTCAACATGACCTGGGGTCAAAATGCTCCCAACACCGCCAAGAATCCAAAGGAAATATTCCCCCAAAAAAAAAGAGAAAGAAAGAGGGAAGTAAACCCGCTGGGGTTTATCCACATACCTGTTGTTGAGAAGGCAGGCCAAGAGACCACAATTCAAAGGATACTCCGACTCGGAATCCCCAAGTGTGTCCACTGCAATCATGAGCATACATTGGGTTGGATGGAAAGGTTGACCAGCAATAAAGGAGAGGATTTGCCTTGAGAAATCCTGTTAGGACTTTTCGCCCGGTGATGCGTGATCTGCGTGGGCACCTCTCTTGGAAGAGGCAACATCCACTTCCATCCCAGAGCGAAAATCCCATGGGTATGAAGAAAGGGTGTCATTCTGAGGCGAGTCAGCTTCGTTGAGACCCACTGAGAGCTGGTCAAAGGGCAGCCCAATCTCTGAACATGCGCTAATGAACAGCATGGCTCTATTGATGCAGGATGCACAGGCGTGAAGGTCTCTCGGGCTCTGGGTGTTGCCACCCCCAGCCCAGAGGCAGAGGTCAAGCTACCGCTGGATGTGCAGGCCGTGTTGGAGGAATCCATGATTGGAGGTCCGAGAAGCGAGATGAAGTGAGCAGCTGGCCGGGAGAATGATGGCCCACTGTGCTCTCCCTGGAGACAGGGGTCTTGTAGAGGCTGAGGTGGCCACGCCCTGATGTATGGAAATCAGCGGAGCTGCTGGAAATTCCCCACGCCCCAAAACTCTAGGGCACTCCTCAAGTACGTGTAGAGCTTGTCCACAGGGTTATCCATCACCTGGATGGCTGGGCCGTACCACGCACCGCACTTCAAGCAAGGGCAGAGATCTAACAGTCATTGAGAATTCCCCTCCAGTTTGAGGACCTGCGAGGAAGGAGGACAACCTAAGGCCCTTTCAAAAGGCAGCCCAGTTCCGAGGCTCCCAGGCCTTTGGAGTGCAGGCCATATGGTCTTCACGGTAAGCCACGTAAGACTGCCCCTCTGGTTCAGACCTTGCTGCATTCCAGACTTTCTCTGCCTGCCTCTGTCAGATTCCTGCATTTCCACATGCCAACCTGTTGTTTTCCCCGTTTTCCATTTGGGGCACTAATTGTTTCACTCCTCTCTGCATTCCACACATTCCTCTGCTCTGATGTACAATCCTTCCAGGGGTGTGGTTTTCTCAAGGTTCTTTAACCATTCTTTGGGCTTGGGTTGTTTTGGGTGACTTTGGGTGGCCATGGATTAGCCTGCTTTCCTTTGAACAGTTCAAAGACAGCTTCGTTTTGGGGGGCACGACGATTCCTCAGGCTCTCCGGCTCCACTGGACAACGGGTGCCTAAAGACTTTTCCGCATTGTAAACACACGTGCTCTTTTTTCCAATGGGAATAGGACTATGGATCTAGGAGGACACTCGGTAAAATAAATAGCCAAAAACCCTGCGCATTTCCTGAGAGAGGACCCCAAATCGCATTTTCCTCCCTGGATAAAACCACAGTCCAGGATTCCTGCTGAGTTTCCAGAAGTCGCAATTACGTCCCGGCTTTTGTTGAAAATCATCCCAAAAGTAAACGCTGGAGAGAGAATTATCCATTGAAGAGGAGGTAGAGGATATTGATGATAAGAGCTAGAGAGTGAGAAAGCTATACTGATGTGGAGGAGATGCAGGAGGTGAGCAGCAAGGCTCGCCTTGTGGAAGAGGGATTTCTTGTGACGGAGAAAGGTGTTAAGGCAAATGGAAGACAGAAAGTGGGAAGGAAGGCAGAGAGGCAAACCAAGGGGTTGAAGCATGGCTCTCTTCACACACCACGTCTGACTTTTCAGGAGGCTACATCGCCATCGAGACTACGGACACCCAGTGATGTCTGCATTTTGAGAAGAGCATTGCAACTTGGCAGAGGAACCTATTGGCCGGCACCATATGGTGCACCCTGACAGGGCACCCCGGGTCAAGGACAACCAGTATTCCCAAGGTCCTATGGGGGAGAGCTCAGGGATGTGTCAGCAGGGATGCAGATCCCTGGTGCCCTCGGGGCCCTTTTGGGCTGCTACAACCATGGAGAAGGTCCCCGAGGCAAGGGCTGTCTCTGCTCAAAGGGGGTACCAAGATATCTGTACAAGCGGAAGCCCAGCGGCATGAAGAACTTGGGGGCAACAAGAATGCCTATGAGAAGGGACGTGAAGTCCATCTCCTGGGGCCCAATTCCCCCCATATTTCAAGACCACGCTGGCAAAGGAAATGGATGACAGACCCTAGTGTGGAGGGACATTGGAGTCTTGGGACAAACCCGCCTTCCGACTACCAGTTCTGGTGACTGTACGGATGGGTTTGTGCACGATGTCTCTGGCAGTGTGGCCTTTCAGAAAATCACACCCGCCAATCTCTCCTACGTCCAGGGCATATCAGCTCAAAGCCTCAGCATATGAGTGGCAGGAACCCAAAGACAAATAGAACCATGCCAACCACCACCAAACACTGACTGCGCTTCTGGGGGCTAGAGAAGGAAAGCTTCTCGGCGGTGCCCACAGCACCGCACCCGTTCAGAAGGCAGCCATGCCGGGACTCCTCGCAAAATGGCTCACCAGCTCGACACACCCTGATTATGCTGCCTCGTGCTGTGGCTGGGCCACCGTGAGACCCAGGGCGGCCTGCCGGCACAAAACAGACACCGGGCTGATCTGGGTTCAGGCCCTAGTGTTGGTGGAGAAGAATGGAAAAAAGTCTGTGATGGCCAGCTGACGAGTGGACTCCAGCACATCGTTGCATCCACGAAATCCATAGCTTCCTGAGTTATGCCATTCTCTATGCCATCTAGAGGTCATCTTGAGGCGACAGCCCGTTCCTAGGAGCTCTTCCAAAGGTCAGGCCTTTCTGCATGACCGAACTCTGTGCATGCCTGGCCTTGTATAACACAGGGATGTCAAGGAATCTTGATGCCATGACGGGGGAAGCATGTGCAGCTTCTATCTCTCTTTCAAGGGTTTCAAGCTCCCTTGGAGTTTCCCCACACATAATCCATACTCCATTTCTCTCTCTCCGTCTCCCTCTCCGTCTCTCTCTCTCTCTCTCAGTCTCTCTCTTCATTTCTCTGCAGGAACCCTGCGGGTCTCACTTTCTATTACTCCTTGGTTCCCTCCCAACTCAATATTACGGTATCAATTTCTTCTCCTTTTGGCCACTTATGTCCTTATGAATGGGACCTTGACATTGTCCTCTACGGCGTCGACAGTGTCATATGCAGACTTGTGGTTGGTGTTGAAGTTGTCATCACTGCATGTGCTGAGGTGCGTCCTGATGCACTCTTGCCCAGTTGAGTTGGTTTTTAGAGTGGATCTGCTGGATGTCTCTTTGTCGCGATGTATCCTAAATATGCGGGACCTTGGAAACTAACCTGAAGAGAAGTGGGTTTTGCGTGTATGCGGAAGCAAATGCCTGGGAGACACAGCATCCAGGAACACAGGAAGTGGTCTTCGACGGCCTTTGCTTTGGGGGCTGTGTGGTAAGAACTTCGCAAGGGGACCCGCCATAGGTCCGTCAGTTGCAAGCGAATCACCAAGGACGTATTCCTGGGTGCCGGCCGGACAGAAGGGAGACTAATCCAGGAGGCATTCCTCTGCTTCTGTGTGCATTGGCAGGTCTTGACTAGGAGAGCCCACTCTGAGGCCATGTGGCTGAGAGCAGGCAACGTGTTGCTAGTGGGCATTTCGGGAGGAGAGGCTAATGGTGGCATAGAGCGTGGCATAATTCAGGAAGCTATGGATTTCGTGGATGCAACGATGTGCTGGAATCCACACGTCCGCTGGCCCTAACAGAATTTTCCCTTGGGGTGGTGTGAACCGCGGCCCTTTCTTCCGTTCTTGTCCAGCAACACTAGGGCCGGAACACAGATTGTCCCGGAGTACTTTTTGTGCAGGCAGGTCCCCGTGGGACTCACTGTGGCCCAGCCACAGCACGAGGCAGCATAATCAGGGTGTGTCGAGCTGGTGAGCCATTTTGCGAGGAGTCCCGGCAGGGCTGCCTTCTGAACGGGTGCGGTGGTGTGGGCACCGCCGAGAAGCTTTCCTTCTCTAACCCCCAGAAGCGCAGTCAGTGTTTGATGGTGGTTTGCATGGTTCTATTTGTCTTTGTGTTCCTGCCACTCATATGCCAAGGCTTTGAGCTGATATGCCCTGGACGTAGGCGAGAGAGGCTGATGTGATTGTCTGAAAGGCCACACTGCCAGAGACATCATGCATAAACCCATCAGTACACTCCACAGCACTGGTAGGCAGAAGGCGGGTTTGTCCCAAGGCTCCGATGTGCCTTCACACTAGGGTCTTCCATCCATTTCTTGGCCAGCGTGGCCTAGGGAAGTGGGGGGAATTGGGCCCCAGGAGATGGACTTCACGTCCCCTTTGGTAAGCATCCTTGGCGCCCCCACCTTCCCCATTCCGCTGGGCTTCCCCTTGTACAGATGTCTTGGCACCCCCTTTGAGCAGAGACAGCCCTTGCCTCGGGGACCTTCTCCATGGTTGAAGCAGCCCAGCAGGGCCCCGAGGGCACCAGGGATCTGCATCCCTGCTGACACATCCCTGAGCTCTCCCCCATAGGTCCTTGGGAATCCTGGTGGTCCTTGACCTGGGGTGCCCTGTCAGGGTGCACCAACTGCTGCAGGCCACTAGGAACCTCGGCCACGTTGCAATGCTTTTCTCAAAATGCAGACATCACTGGGTGTCCGGAGTCTCGATGTCGATGGAGCCTCCTGAAAAGTCAGACGTGGTGTGTGAAGAGAGCCATGCTTCAACCCCTTGGTTTGCCTCTCTGCCTTCCTTCCCACCTTCTGGCTTCCATTCGCCTTAACACCTTTCTCCATCCGTACCTTCCTCCCAAGAAATCCCTCCTCCACAAGGCGAGCCTTGCTGCTCACCTCCTGCATCTCCTCCACATCAGTATAGCTTTCTCACTCTCTAGCTCTTATCATCAATGTCCTCTACCTCCTCATCAATTGATAATTCTCTCTCCAGGGTTTATCTTTGGGAGGATGGTCAAGAAAATCGGGAAAGTTTTAGCGACTTCTGAAAACTCAGCAGGAATCCAGGACCGTGGTTATATCGGGCATGGAAAATGCGATTTGGGGTCCTCTCTCAGGAAATGCGCAGGGTTTTTGGCTATTTTATTTACCGGGCGTCCTCCTAGATCCATAGTCCTATTCCCATCGGAAACACGAGCACGTGTGCTTACAATGGGGAAAAGTCTTTAGGCACCCATTGCCCAGGGAGAAGGAAAGCCTGAGGAATCGTCTTGCCCCCCAAAATGAAGCTGTCTTCGAACGGTTCCAAAGAAAGCAGGCTAATCCAAAGCCACCCAAAGCCACCCAAAGCAACCCAAGCCCAAAGAAGGGTTAAAGACCCTTGAGAATACCACACCCCTGGAAGGAAAGTACAGCAGAGCAGAGGAAGGTGTGGAATGCAGACAGGGGTGAAGCAATTAGCGCCCCATCTGGAAAACGGGGAAAAGAACAAGTTGGCCAGTGGAAAGGCATGAATCCGACAGAGCCGGGCAGAGACGGTCTGGAATGCGGCAAGGTCTGAACCAGAGGCTCAGTCTTACGTGGTTTGCCGTGAAGACCATATGGCCTGCACTCCAAAGGCCTGGGAGACTCGGAGCTGGGCTGCCATTTGAAAGGGCCTTAGGTTGTCCTCCTTCCTCGCAGGTCCTCAAACTGGAGGGGAATTCTAAATAACTGTTAGATCTCCGCCCTTGCGCGAAGTGCGGTGCGTGGGGTCCTTGGCCTAGATGACCCCTTGGGTGCCAGGGACGGCCCAGCCGTCCAGGTGATGGACAAACCTATGGGCAGGCACTCCACGTACTTGAGGTGTGCCCTTGAGTTTTGGGGCGTGGGGAATTTCCAGCAGCTCCGCTGATTTCCATACATCAGGGCGTGGCCACCTCAGCCTCTACAAGACCCCTGTCTCCAGGGAGAGCACAGTGGGCCAGCATTCTCCCGGCCAGCTGCTCACTTCTTCTCGCTTCTCGGACCTCCAAGCACGGATTCCTCCAGCACGTCCTGCACATCCAGCGGTAGCTTGACCTCTGCCTCTGGGCTGAGGGCTGCAACTCCCAGAGGCCGGGAGCCCTTCATGCCTGTGCATCCTGCATCAATAGAGCCATGCCGTTCTTTAAGGCATGTTCAGAGATTGGGCTGGCCTTTTGCCAGCGCTCCGTGGGCCTCATCGAAACAGACTCGCCTCAGAATGACACCCTTTCTCCATACCCATGGGATTTGCACTCTGGGGTGGAAGTGGATGTTGTCTCTTCCAAGAGAGGTGCCCACGCAGATCACGCATCACCAGGCGAAAGGTGCTAACATTACTTAGCAGGTCCCATCCTCTCCTTTGTTGCTGGCCAATCTTTCCATCCAACCGAATGTAGGTTCATGATTGCAGTGGACACATTTGGCGATGTAGAGTCGGAGTAGCCATGGAATTGTGGTCTCTTGGCCTGGCTTCCCAACAGCCGGTAAGGATATACACCCAGTAGGGTTTATTCCACACGTTCTATCTCTTTTGTTCTTGGGGATAGTTTCCTTTGGATTCTTGGTGATGTTGGGATCAATTTGACACCAGGCCATCTTGAGGCGACAGCCCGTTCCTAGGAGCTCTTCTCCAAAGGTCAGGCCTTTCTGCATGACCGAACTCTGTGCATGCCTGGCCTTTGTATAACCCAGGGATGTCAAGGAATCTTGATGCCAGGACGGAGGGAAGCATGTGCAGCTTCTATCTCTCTTTCAAGGGTTTCAAGCTCCCTTGGAGTTTCCCCACACATAATCCATACTCCATTTCTCTCTCTCTGTCTCTCTCTCTCCGTCTCTCTCTCTCTCTCTCTCTCTCTCTCACTCTCTCTCTCTCTCTCTCTCTCTCTCTATCTCTATCTCTCAGTCTCTCTCTTCATTTCTCTGCTGTGACCCTGCTGGTCTCACTTTCTATTATTCCTTGGTTCCCTCCCAACTCAACCTTATGGTATCAATTTCTTCTCATCTTTGGCCACTTATGTCCTTATGAATGGGACCTTGACATTGTTCTCTATGGCGTCGACAGTGTCATATGCAGACTTGTGGTTGGTGTTGAGGTTGTCATCACTGCATGTGCTGAGGTGCGTCCTGATACACGCTTGCCCAGTTGAGTTGGTTTTTAGAGTGGATCTGCTGGATGTCTCTTTGTCGCGATGTATCCTAAATATGCGGGACCTTGGAAACTAACCTGAAGAGAAGTTGGCTTTGCGTGTATGCGGAAGCAAATGCCTGGGAGACACAGCATCCAGGAACACAGGAAGTGGTCTTCGACGGCCTTTGCTTTGGGGGCTGTGTGGTAAGAGCTTCCTAAGGGGTCGGGCCACGGGGCCCTGTGTTGCATGCGAATCACCAAGGACGTATTCCTGGGTGCCGGCCGGACAGAAGGGAGACCAATCCAGGGGGCATTCCTCTGCTTCTGTGTGCTTTGACAGGTCTTGACTAGGAGAGCCCACCCTGAGGCCATGTGGCTGAGAGCAGGCAACGTGTTGCTAGTGGGCATTTCGGGAGGAGAGGCTCCTGGTGGCATAGAGCGTGGCATAACTCAGGAAGCTATGGATTTCGTGGATGCAACGATGTGCTGGGATCCACACGTCCGCTGGCCCTAAGAGAATTTTCCCTTGGGGTGGTGTGAACCCGCGGCCCTTTCTACCATTCTTGTCCACCAACACTAGGGCCGGAACACAGATTGTCCTGGGTTCCTTTTTGTGCAGGGAGGTCCCCGTGGGACTCCCTGTGGCCCAGCCACAGAACGAGGCAGCATAATCAGGGTGTGTCGAGCTGGTGAGCCATTTTGCGAGGAGTCCCGGCAGGGCTGCCTTCCGAACGGGTGTGGTGGTGTGGGCACCGCCGAGAAGCTTTCCTTCTCTACCCCCCAGAAGCGCAGTCAGTGTTTGATGGTGGTTTGCATGGTTCTATTTGTCTATGTGTTCCTGCCACTCATATGCCAAGGCTTTGAGCTGATATGCCCTGGACGTAGGCGAGAGAGGCTGATGTGATTGTCTGAAAGGCCACACTGCCAGAGACATCATGCATAAACCCATCAGTACACTGGACAGCACTGGTAGGCGGAAGGCGGGTTTGTCCCAAGACTCCGATGTGCCTTCACACTAGGGTCTTCCATCCATTTCTTGGCCAGCGTGGCCTAGGGAAGTGGGGGGAATTGGGCCCCAGGAGATGGACTTCACGTCCCCTTTGGTAAGCATCCTTGGTGCCCCCACGTTCCCCATTCCGCTGGGCTTCCCCTTGTACAGATGTTTTGTCACCCCCTTTGAGCGGAGACAGCCCTTTCCTCGGGGACCTTCTCCACGGTTGAAGCAGCCCAACAGGGCCCCGAGGGCACCAGGGTTCTGCATCCCTGCTGACACATCCCTGAGCTCTCCCCCATAGGTCCTTGGGAATCCTGGTGGTCCTTGACCTGGGGTGCCCTGTCAGGGTGCACCAACTGCTGCAGGCCACTAGGAACCTCGGCCACGTTGCAATGCTTTTCTCAAAATGCAGACATCACTGGGTGTCCGGAGTCTCGATGTCGATGGAGCCTCGTGAGAAATCAGACGTGGTGTGTGAAGAGAGCCATGCTTCAACCCCTTGGTTTGCCTCTCTGCCTTCCTTCCCACCTTCTGTCTTCCATTCGCCTTAACACCTTTCTCCATCCGTACCTTCCTCCCAAGAAATCCCTCCTCCACATGGCGAGCCTTGCTGCTCACCTCCTGCCTTTCCTCCACATCAGTATAGCTTTCTCACTCTCTAGCTCTTATCATCAATGTCCTCTACCTCCTCATCGATTGATAATTCTCTCTCCAGGGTTTATCTTTGGGAGGATGGTCAAGAAAATCGGGAACGTTTTTGCGACTTCTGCAAACTCAGCAGGAATCCTGGACCGTGGTTATATCGGGCATGGAAAATGCGATTTGGGGTCCTCTCTTAGGAAATGCGCAGGTTTTTTGGATATTTTATTTACCGGGCGTCCTCGTAGATCCATAGTCCTATTCCCATCGGAAACACGAGCACGTGTGCTTACAATGGGGAAACGTCTTTAGGCACCCATTGCCCAGGGAGAAGGAAAGCCTGAGGAATCGTCTTGCCCCCCAAAATGAAGCTGTCTTCGAACGGTTCCAAAGAAAGCAGGCTAATCCAAAGCCACCCAAAGCCCCCCAAAGCAACCCAAGCCCAAAGAAGGGTTAAAGAACCTTGAGAATACCACACCCCTGGAAGGAATGTACAGCAGAGCAGAGGAATGTGTGGAATGCAGACAGGGGTGAAGCAATTAGCGCCCCATCTGGAAAACGGGGAAAAGAACAAGTTGGCCTGTGGAAAGGCATGAATCCGACAGAGCCGGGCAGAGACGGTCTGGAATGCGGCAAGGTCTGAACCAGAGGCTCAGTCTTACGTGGTTTGCCGTGAAGACCATATGGCCTGCACTCCAAAGGCCTGGGAGACTGGGAGCTGGGCTGCCATTTGAAAGGGCCTTAGGTTGTCCTCCTTCCACGCAGGTCCTCAAACTGGAGGGGAACTCTAAATGACTGTTAGATCTCCGCCCTTGCGTGAAGTGCCGTGCGTGGGGTCCTTGGCCTAGATGATCCCTTGGGTGCCAGGGACGGCCCAGCCGTCCAGGTGATGGACAAACTTATGGGCAGGCACTCCACGTACTTGAGGTGTGCCCTTGAGTTTTGGGGCGTGGGGAATTTCCAGCAGCTCCGCTCATTTCCATACATCAGGGCGTGCCCACCTCAGCCTCTACAAGACCCCTGTCTCCAGGGAGAGCACAGTGGGCCAGCATTCTCCCGGCCAGCTGCTCGCTTCTTCTCGCTTCTCGGACCTGCAAGCATGAATTCCTCCAGCACGTCCTGCACATCCAGCGGTAGCTTGACCTCTGCCTCTGGGCTGAGCGTTGCAACTCCCAGAGGCCGGGAGCCCTTCATGCCTGTGCATCCTGCATCAATAGAGCCATGCCGTTCTTTAGGGCATGTTCAGAGATTGGGCTGGCCTTTTGCCAGCGCTCCGTGGGCCTCATCGAAACAGACTCGCCTCAGAATGATAGCCTTTCTCCATACCCATGGGATTTGCGCTCTGGGGTGGAAGTGGATGTTGTCTCTTCCAAGAGAGGTGCCCACGCAGATCACGCATCACCGGGCGAACGGTGCTAACATTACTTAGCAGGTCCCATCCTCTCCTTTGTTGCTGGCCAATCTTTCCATCCAACCGAATGTAGGTTCATGATTGCAGTGGACACATTTGGCGATGTAGAGTCGGAGTAGCCATGGAATTGTGGTCTCTTGGCCTGGCTTCCCAACAGCCGGTAAGGATATACACCCAGTAGGGTTTATTCCACACTTTCTATCTCTTTTGTTCTTGGGGATGGTTTCCTTTGGATTCTTGGTGATGTTGGGATCAATTTGACACCAGGTCGTCTTGAGGCGACAGCCCGTTCCTAGGAGCTCTTCTCCAAAGGTCAGGCCTTTCTGCATGACCGAACTCTGTGCATGCCTGGCCTTTGTATAACCCAGGGATGTCAAGGAATCTTGATGCCAGGACGGAGGGAAGCATGTGCAGCTTCTACCTCTCTTTCAAGGGATTCAAGCTCCCTTGGAGTTTCCCCACACATAATCCATACTCCATTTCTCTCTCTCTGTCTCTCTCTCTCCGTCTCTCTCTCTCTCTCTCTCTCTCTCTCTCTATCTCTCTCCTTCTCTCTCAGTCTCTCTCTTCATTTCTCTGCTGGGACCCTGCGGGTCTCACTTTCTATTACGCCTTGGTTCCCTCCCAACTCAACCTTATGGTATCAATTTCTTCTCCTCTTTGGCCACTTAGGTCCTTATGAATGGTACCTTGATATTGTTCTCTATGGCGTCGACAGTGTCATATGCAGACTTGTGGTTGGTGTTGAGGTTGTCATCACTGCATGTGCTGAGGCGCGGCCTGATGCACTCTTGCCCAGTTGAGTTGGTTTTTAGAGTGGATCTGCTGGATGTCTCTTTGTCGCGATGTATCCTAAATATGCGGGACCTTGGAAACTAACCTGAAGAGAAGTTGGCTTTGCGTGTATGCGGAATCAAATGCCTGGGAGACACAGCATCCAGGAACACAGGAAGTGGTCTTCGACGGCCTTTGCTTTGGGGGCTGTGTGGTAAGAGCTTCGCAAGGGGACCCAACATAGGGCCGTGTGTTGCATGCGAATCACCAAGGACGTATTCCTGGGTGCCGGCCGGACAGAAGGGAGACCAATCCAGGGGGCATTCCTCTGCTTCTGTGTGCTTTGACAGGTCTTGACTAGGAGAGCCCACACTGAGGCCATGTGGCTGAGAGTAGGCAACGTGTTGCTAGTGGGCATTTCGGGAGGAGACGTTCCTGGTGGCATAGAGCAAGGCATAACTCAGGAAGCTATGGATTTCGTGGATGCAACCATGTGCTGGAATCGACAGGCCCGCTGGCCCTATCAGAATTTTCCCTTGGGGTGGTGTGAACCGGCGGCCCTTTCTTCCATTCTTGTCCACCAACACTGACCCCAGATTGTCCTGGGGTCCTTTTTGTGCAGGCAGGTCCCCGTGGGACTCCCTGATGTCCAGCCACAGCACGAAGCAGTATAATCAGGGTGCGTCGAGCTGGTGAGCCATTTTGCGAGGAGTCCCGGCAAGGCTGCCTTCCGAACGGGTGCGGTGGTGTGGGCACTGCCGAGAAGCTTTCCTTCTCTAACCCCCAGAAGCGCAGTCAGTGTTTGGTGGTGGTTTGCATGGTTCTATTTATCTTTGTGTTCCTGCCACTCATATGCCAAGGCTTTGAGCTGATATGCCCTGGACGTAGGCGAGAGAGGCTGTTGTGATTGTCTGAAAGGCCACACTGCCAGAGACATCATGCATAAACCCATCAGTACACTGGACAGCACTGGTAGGCGGAAGGTGGGTTTGTCCCAAGACTCCGATGTGCCTTCACACTAGGGTCTTCCATCCATTTCTTGGCCAGCGTGGCCTAGGGAAGTGGGGGGAATTGGGCCCCAGGAGATGGACTTCACGTCCCCTTTGGTAAGCATCCTTGGTGCCCCCACCTTCCCCATTCCGCTGGGCTTCCCCTTGTACAGATGTCTTGGCACCCCCTTTGAGCAGAGACAGCCCTTGAATCGGGGACCTTCTCCATGGTTGAAGCAGCCCAGCAGGGCCCCGAGGGCACCAGGGATCTGCATCCCTGCTGACACATCCCTGAGCTCTCCCCCATAGGTCCTTGGGAATCCTGGTGGTCCTTGACCTGGGGTGCCCTGTCAGGGTGCACCAACTGCTGCAGGCCACTAGGAACCTCGGCCACGTTGCAATGCTTTTCTCAAAATGCAGACATCACTGGGTGTCTGGAGTCTCGAATTCGATGGAGTCTCCTGAAAGTCAGACGTGGTGTGTGAAGAGAACCATGCTTCAACCCCTTGGTTTGCCTCTCTGCCTTCCTTCCCACCTTCTGGCTTCCATTCGCCTTAACACCTTTCTCCATCCGTACCTTCCTCCCAAGAAATCCCTCCTCCACAAGGCGAGCCTTGCTGCTCACCTCCTGCATCTCCTCCACATCAGTATAGCTTTCTCACTCTCTAGCTCTTATCATCAATGTCCTCTACCTCCTCATCAATTGATAATTCTCTCTCCAGGGTTTATCTTTCGGAGGATGGTCAAGAAAATCGGGAACGTTTTTGCGACTTCTGGAAACTCAGCAGGAATCCAGGACCGTGGTTATATCGGGCATGGAAAATGCGATTTGGGGTCCTCTCTCAGGAAATGCGCAGGGTTTTTGGCTATTTTATTTACCGGGCGTCCTCCTAGATCCGTAGTCCTATTCCCATCGGAAACACGAGCACGTGTGCTTACAATGGGGAAATGTCTTTAGGCACCCATTGCTCAGGGAGAAGGAAAGCCTGAGGAATCGTCTTGCCCCCCAAAATGAAGCTGTCTTCGAACGGTTCCAAAGAAAGCAGGCTAATCCAAAGCCACCCAAAGCCACCCAAAGCAACCCAAGCCCAAAGAAGGGTTAAAGAACCTTGAGAATACCACATCCCTGGAAGGAAAGTACAGCAGAGCAGAGGAATGTGTGGAATGCAGACAGGGGTGAAGCAATTAGCGCCCCATCTGGAAAACGGGGAAAAGAACAAGTTGGCCTGTGGAAAGGCATGAATCCGACAGAGCCGGGCAGAGACGGTCTGGAATGCGGCAAGGTCTGAACCAGAGGCTCAGTTTTACGTGGTTTGCCGTGAAGACCATATGGCCTGCAATCCAAAGGCCTGGGAGATTCGGAGCTGGGCTGCCATTTGAAAGGGCCTTAGGTTGTCCTCCTTCCTCGCAGGTCCTCAAACTGGAGGGGAATTCTAAATGAATGTTAGATCTCCGCCCTTGCGTGAAGTGCGGTGCGTGGGGTCCTTGGCCTAGATGACCCCTTGGGTGCCAGGTATGGCCCAGCTGTCCAGGTGATGGACAAACCTATGGGCAGGCACTCCACGTACTTGAGGTGTGCCCTTGAGTTTTGGGACGTGGGGAATTTCCAGCAGCTCCGCTGATTTCCATACATCAGGGCGTGGCCACCTCAGCTTCTACAAGACCCCTGTCTCCAGGGAGAGCACAGTGGGCCAGCATTCTCCCGGCCAGCTGCTCACTTCTTCTCGCTTCTCGGACCTCCAAGCATGGATTCCTACAGCACGTCCTGCACATCCAGCGGTAGCTTGACCTCTGCCTCTGGGCTGAGCGTTGCAACTCCCAGAGGCCGGGAGCCCTTCATGCCTGTGCATCCTGCATCAATAGAGCCATGCCGTACTTTAAGGCATGTTCAGAGATTGGGCTGGCCTTTTGCCAGCGCTCCGTGGGCCTCATCGAAACAGACTCGCCTCAGAATGACACCCTTTCTCCATACCCATGGGATTTGCGCTCTGGGGTGGAAGTGGATGTTGTCTCTTCCAAGAGAGGTGCCCACGCAGATCACGCATCACCGGGCGAACGGTGCTAAGATGAATTATCAGGTCCCATCCTCTCCTTTGTTGCTGGCCAATCTTTCCATCCAACCGAATGTAGGTTCATGATTGCAGTGGACACATTTGGCGATATAGAGTCGGAGTAGCCTTGGAATTGTGGTCTCTTGGCCTGGCTTCCCAACAGCCGGTAAGGATATACACCCAGTAGGGTTTATTCCACACGTTCTATCTCTTTTGTTCTTGGGGATGGTTTCCTTTGGATTCTTGGTGATGTTGGGATCAATTTGACACCAGGTCGTCTTGAGGCGACAGCCCGTTCCTAGGAGCTCTTCTCCAAAGGTCAGGCCTTTCTGCATGACCGAACTCTGTGCATGCCTGGCCTTTGTATAACCCAGGGATGTCAAGGAATCTTGATGCCAGGACGGAGGGAAGCATGTGCAGCTTCTATCTCTCTTTCAAGGGATTCAAGCTCCCTTGGAGTTTCCCCACACATAATCCATACTCCATTTCTCTCTCTCCGACTCTCTCTCTCTCTCTTTCTCTCTCTCTCTCTCTCTCTCTATCTCTCTCCCTCTCTCCCTCTCTCAGTCTCTCTCTTCATTTCTCTGCTGGGACCCTGCGGGTCTCACTTTCTATTACGCCTTGGTTCCCTCCCAACTCAACCTTATGGTATCAATTCCTTCTCCTCTTTGGCCACTTAGGTCCTTATGAATGGTACCTTGATATTGTTCTCTATGGCGTCGACAGTGTAATATGCAGACTTGTGGTTGGTGTTGAAGTTGTCATCACTGCATGTGCTGAGGGGCGTCCTGATGCACTCTTGCCCAGTTGAGTTGGTTTTTAGAGTGGATCTGCTGGATGTCTCTTTGTCGCGATGTATCCTAAATATCCGGGACCTTGGAAACTAACCTGAAGAGAAGTTTGATTTGCGTGTATGCGGAATCAAATGCCTGGGAGACAAAGCATCCAGGAACACAGGAAGTGGTCTTCGACAGCCTTTGCTTTGGGGGCTGTGTGGTAAGATCTTCGCAAGATGTCGGGCCATGGGCAGTGTGTTGCATGGGAATCACCAAGGACGTATTCCTGGGTGCCGGCCGGACAAAAGGGAGACCAATCCAGGGGGCATTCCTCTGCTTCTGTGTGCTTTGACAGGTCTTGACTAGGAGATCCCACCCTGAGACTATGTGGCTGAGAGCAGGTCACAGGTTGCTAGTGGGCATTTCGGGAGGAGAGGCTCCTTTTGGCATAGAACATGGCATAACTCAGGAAGCTATGGATTTCGTGGATGCAACGATGTGCTGGAATCGACACGTCCCCTGGCCCTAACAGAATTTTCCCTTGGGGTGGTGTGAACCGGCGGCCCTTTCTTCCATTCTTGTCCACCAACACTAGGGCCAGAACACAGATTGTCCTGGGGTCCTTTTTGTGCAGGCAGGTCCCCGTGGGACTCCCTGTTGCCCAGCCACAGCACGTAGCAGTATAATCAGGGTGTGTCGAGCTGGTGAGCCATTTTGCGAGGAGTCCCGGCAGGGCTGCTTTCCGAACGGGTGCGGTGGTGTGGGCACCGCCGAGAAGCTTTCCTTCTCTAACCCCCAGAAGCGCAGTCAGTGTTTGGTGGTGGTTTGCATGGTTCTATTTGTCTTTGTGTTCCTGCCACTCGTATGCCAAGGCTTTGAGCTGATATGCCCTGGACGTAGGCAACAGAGGCTGATGTGATTGTCTGAAAGGCCACACTGCCAGAGACATCATGCATAAACCCATCAGTACACTGGACAGCACTGGTAGGCGGAAGGCGGGTTTGTCCCAAGACTCCGATGTGCCTTCACACTAGGGTCTTCGTCCATTTCTTGGCCAGCGTGGCCTAGGGAAGTGGGGGGAATTGGGCCCCAGGAGATGGACTTCACGTCCCCTTTGGTAAGCATCCTTGGTGCCCCCACCTTCCCCATTCCGCTGGGCTTCCCCTTGTACAGATGTCTTGGCACCCCCTTTGAGCAGAGACAGCCCTTGCCTCGGGGACCTTCTCCATGGTTGAAGCAGCCCAGCAGGGCCCCGAGGGCACCAGGGATCTGCATCCCTGCTGACACATCCCTGAGCTCTCCCCCATAGGTCCTTGGGAATCCTGGTGGTCCTTGACCTGGGGTGCCCTGTCAGGGTGCACCAACTGCTGCAGGCCACTAGGAACCTCGGCCACGTTGCAATGCTTTTCTCAAAATGCAGACATCACTGGGTGTCCGGAGTCTCGATGTCGATGGAGCCTCCTGAAAAGTCAGACGTGGTGTGTGAAGAGAGCCATGCTTCAACCCCTTGGTTTGCCTCTCTGCCTTCCTTCCCACCTTCTGGCTTCCATTCGCCTTAACACCTTTCTCCATCCGTACCTTCCTCCCAAGAAATCCCTCCTCCACAAGGCGAGCCTTGCTGCTCACCTCCTGCATCTCCTCCACATCAGTATAGCTTTCTCACTCTCTCGCTCTTATCATCAATGTCCTCTACCTCCTCATCAATTGATAATTCTCTCTCCAGGGTTTATCTTTCGGAGGATGGTCAAGAAAATCGGGAACGTTTTTGCGACTTCTGGAAACTCAGCAGGAATCCAGGACCGTGGTTATATCGGGCATGGAAAATGCGATTTGGGGTCCTCTCTCAGGAAATGCGCAGGGTTTTTGGCTATTTTATTTACCGGGCGTCCTCCTAGATCCATAGTCCTATTCCCATCGGAAACACGAGCACGTGTGCTTACAATGGGGAAATGTCTTTAGGCACCCATTGCTCAGGGAGAAGGAAAGCCTGAGGAATCGTCTTGCCCCCCAAAATGAAGCTGTCTTCGAACGGTTCCAAAGAAAGCAGGCTAATCCAAAGCCACCCAAAGCCACCCAAAGCAACCCAAGCCCAAAGAAGGGTTAAAGAACCTTGAGAATACCACATCCCTGGAAGGAAAGTACAGCAGAGCAGAGGAACGTGTGGAATGCAGACAGGGGTGAAACAATTAGCGCCCCATCTGGAAAACGGGGAAAAGAACAAGTTGGCCTGTGGAAAGGCATGAATCCGACAGAGCCGGGCAGAGACGGTCTGGAATGCGGCAAGGTCTGAACCAGAGGCTCAGTTTTACGTGGTTTGCCGTGAAGACCATATGGCCTGCACTCCAAAGGCCTGGGAGACTCGGAGCTGGGCTGCCATTTGAAAGGGCCTTAGGTTGTCCTCCTTCCTCGCAGGTCCTCAAACTGGAGGGGAATTCTAAATGTCTGTTAGATCTCCGCCCTTGCGTGAAGTGCGGTGCGTGGGGTCCTTGGCCTAGATGACCCCTTGGGTGCCAGGTATGGCCCAGCTGTCCAGGTGATGGACAAACCTATGGGCAGGCACTCCACGTACTTGAGGTGTGCCCTTGAGTTTTGGGACGTGGGGAATTTCCAGCAGCTCCGCTGATTTCCATACATCAGGGCGTGGCCACCTCAGCTTCTACAAGACCCCTGTCTCCAGGGAGAGCACAGTGGGCCAGCATTCTCCCGGCCAGCTGCTCACTTCTTCTCGCTTCTCGGACCTCCAAGCATGGATTCCTACAGCACGTCCTGCACATCCAGCGGTAGCTTGACCTCTGCCTCTGGGCTGAGCGTTGCAACTCCCAGAGGCCGGGAGCCCTTCATGCCTGTGCATCCTGCATCAATAGAGCCATGCCGTTCTTTAGGGCATGTTCAGAGATTGGGCTGGCCTTTTGCCAGCGCTCCGTGGGCCTCAGCGAAACAGACTCGCCTCAGAATGACACCCTTTCTCCATACCCATGGGATTTGCGCTCTGGGGTGGAAGTGGATGTTGTCTCTTCCAAGAGAGGTGCCCACGCAGATCACGCATCACCGGGCGAACGGTGCTAAGATGAATTATCAGGTCCCATCCTCTCCTTTGTTGCTGGCCAATCTTTCCATCCAACCGAATGTAGGTTCATGATTGCAGTGGACACATTTGGCGATGTAGAGTCGGAGTAGCCTTGGAATTGTGGTCTCTTGGCCTGGCTTCCCAACAGCCGGTATGGATATACACCCAGTAGGGTTTATTCCACACGTTTTATGTCTTTTGTTCTTGGGGATGGTTTCCTTTGGATTCTTGGTGATGTTGGGATCAATTTGACACCAGGTCGTCTTGAGGCGACAGCCCGTTCCTAGGAGCTCTTCTCCAAAGGTCAGGCCTTTCTGCATGACCGAACTCTGTGCATGCCTGGCCTTTGTATAACCCAGGGATGTCAAGGAATCTTGATGCCAGGACGGAGGGAAGCATGTGCAGCTTCTATCTCTCTTTCAAGGGATTCAAGCTCCATTGGAGTTTCCCCACACATAATCCATACTCCATTTCTCTCTCTCCGACTCTTTCTCTCTCTCTCTCTCTCTCTCTCTCTATCTCTCTCTCTCTCTCCCTCTCTCCCTCTTTCAGTCTCTCTCTTCATTTCTCTGCTGGGACCCTGCGGGTCTCACTTTCTATTACGCCTTGCTTCCCTCCCAACTCAACCTTATGGTATCAATTCCTTCTCCTCTTTGGCCACTTAGGTCCTTATGAATGGTACCTTGATATTGTTCTCTATGGCGTCGACAGTGTAATATGCAGACTTGTGGTTGGTGTTGAAGTTGTCATCACTGCATGTGCTGAGGGGCGTCCTGATACACTCTTGCCCAGTTGAGTTGGTTTTTAGAGTGGATCTGCTGGATGTCTCTTTGTCGCGATGTATCCTAAATATCCGGGACCTTGGAAACTAACCTGAAGAGAAGTTGGATTTGCGTGTATGCGGAATCAAATGCCTGGGAGACAAAGCATCCAGGAACACAGGAAGTGGTCTTCGACAGCCTTTGCTTTGGGGGCTGTGTGGTAAGATCTTCGCAAGATGTCGGGCCATGGGGCAGTGTGTTGCATGGGAATCACCAAGGACGTATTCCTGGGTGCCGGCCGGACAAAAGGGAGACCAATCCAGGGGGCATTCCTCTGCTTCTGTGTGCTTTGACAGGTCTTGACTAGGAGAGCCCACCCTGAGACTATGTGGCTGAGAGCAGGTCACAGGTTGCTAGTGGGCATTTCGGGAGGAGAGGCTCCTTTTGGCATAGAACATGGCATAACTCAGGAAGCTATGGATTTCGTGGATGCAACGATGTGCTGGAATCGACACGTCCGCTGGCCCTAACAGAATTTTCCCTTGGGGTGGTGTGAACCGGCGGCCCTTTCTTCCATTCTTGTCCACCAACACTAGGGCCAGAACACAGATTGTCCTGGGGTCCTTTTTGTGCAGGCAGGTCCCCGTGGGACTCCCTGTTGCCCAGCCACAGCACGTAGCAGTATAATCAGGGTGTGTCGAGCTGGTGAGCCATTTTGCGAGGAGTCCCGGCAGGGCTGCTTTCCGAACGGGTGCGGTGGTGTGGGCACCGCCGAGAAGCTTTCCTTCTCTAACCCCCAGAAGCGCAGTCAGTGTTTGGTGGTGGTTTGCATGGTTCTATTTGTCTTTGTGTTCCTGCCACTCGTATGCCAAGGCTTTGAGCTGATATGCCCTGGACGTAGGCAACAGAGGCTGATGTGATTGTCTGAAAGGCCACACTGCCAGAGACATCATGCATAAACCCATCAGTACACTGGACAGCACTGGTAGGCGGAAGGCGGGTTTGTCCCAAGACTCCGATGTGCCTTCACACTAGGGTCTTCCATCCATTTCTTGGCCAGCGTGGCCTAGGGAAGTGGGGGGAATTGGGCCCCAGGAGATGGACTTCACGTCCCCTTTGGTAAGCATCCTTGGTGCCCCCACCTTCCCCATTCCGCTGGGCTTCCCCTTGTACAGATGTCTTGGCACCCCCTTTGAGCAGAGACAGCCCTTGCCTCGGGGACCTTCTCCATGGTTGAAGCAGCCCAGCAGGGCCCCGAGGGCACCAGGGATCTGCATCCCTGCTGACACATCCCTGAGCTCTCCCCCATAGGTCCTTGGGAATCCTGGTGGTCCTTGACCTGGGGTGCCCTGTCAGGGTGCACCAACTGCTGCAGGCCACTAGGAACCTCGGCCACGTTGCAATGCTTTTCTCAAAATGCAGACATCACTGGGTGTCCGGAGTCTCGATGTCGATGGAGCCTCGTGAGAAATCAGACGTGGTGTGTGAAGAGAGCCATGCCTCAACCCCTTGGTTTGCCTCTCTGCCTTCCTTCCCACCTTCTGGCTTCCATTCGCCTTAACACCTTTCTCCATCCGTACCTTCCTCCCAAGAAATCCCTCCTCCACAAGGCGAGCCTTGCTGCTCACCTCCTGCCTTTCCTCCACATCAGTATAGCTTTCTCACTCTCTAGCTCTTATCATCAATGTCCTCTACCTCCTCATCCATTGATAATTCTCTCTCCAGGGTTTATCTTTGGGAGGATGGTCAAGAAAATCGGGAACGTTTTTGCGACTTCTGCAAACTCAGCAGGAATCCTGGACCGTGGTTATATCGGGCATGGAAAATGCGATTTGGGGTCCTCTCTTAGGAAATGCGCAGGTTTTTTGGATATTTTATTTACCGGGCGTCCTCGTAGATCCATAGTCCTATTCCCATCGGAAACACGAGCACGTGTGCTTACAATGGGGAAACGTCTTTAGGCACCCATTGCCCAGGGAGAAGGAAAGCCTGAGGAATCGTCTTGCCCCCCAAAATGAAGCTGTCTTCGAACGGTTCCAAAGAAAGCAGGCTAATCCAAAGCCACCCAAAGCCCCCCAAAGCAACCCAAGCCCAAAGAAGGGTTAAAGACCCTTGAGAATACCACACCCCTGGAAGGAATGTACAGCAGAGCAGAGGAATGTGTGGAATGCAGACAGGGGTGAAGCAATTAGCGCCCCATCTGGAAAACGGGGAAAAGAACAAGTTGGCCTGTGGAAAGGCATGAATCCGACAGAGCCGGGCAGAGACGGTCTGGAATGCGGCCAGGTCTGAACCAGAGGCTCAGTCTTACGTGGTTTGCCGTGAAGACCATATGGCCTGCACTCCAAAGGCCTGGGAGACTGGGAGCTGGGCTGCCATTTGAAAGGGCCTTAGGTGGTCCTCCTTCCACGCAGGTCCTCAAACTGGAGGGGAACTCTAAATGACTGTTAGATCTCCGCCCTTGTGTGAAGTGCCGTGCGTGGGGTCCTTGGCCTAGATGATCCCTTGGGTGCCAGGGACGGCCCAGCCGTCCAGGTGATGGACAAACCTATGGGCAGGCACTCCACGTACTTGAGGTGTGCCCTTGAGTTTTAGGGCGTGGGGAATTTCCAGCAGCTCCGCTGATTTCCATACATCAGGGCGTGCCCACCTCAGCCTCTACAAGACCCCTGTCTCCAGGGAGAGCACAGTGGGCCAGCATTCTCCCGGCCAGCTGCTCACTTCTTCTCGCTTCTCGGACCTGCAAGCATGAATTCCTCCAGCACGTCCTGCACATCCAGCGGTAGCTTGACCTCTGCCTCTGGGCTGAGCGTTGCAACTCCCAGAGGCCGGGAGCCCTTCATGCCTGTGCATCCTGCATCAATAGAGCCATGCCGTTCTTTAGGGCATGTTCAGAGATTGGGCTGGCCTTTTGCCAGCGCTCCGTGGGCCTCAGCGAAACAGACTCGCCTCAGAATGACACCCTTTCTCCATACCCATGGGATTTGCGCTCTGGGGTGGAAGTGGATGTTGTCTCTTCCAAGAGAGGTGCCCACGCAGATCACGCATCACCGGGCGAACGGTGCTAAGATGAATTATCAGGTCCCATCCTCTCCTTTGTTGCTGGCCAATCTTTCCATCCAACCGAATGTAGGTTCATGATTGCAGTGGACACATTTGGCGATGTAGAGTCGGAGTAGCCATGGAATTGTGGTCTCTTGGCCTGGCTTCCCAACAGCCGGTAAGGATATACACCCAGTAGGGTTTATTCCACACTTTCTATCTCTTTTGTTCTTGGGGATGGTTTCCTTTGGATTCTTGGTGATGTTGGGATCAATTTGACACCAGGTCGTCTTGAGGCGACAGCCCGTTCCTAGGAGCTCTTCTCCAAAGGTCAGGCCTTTCTGCATGACCGAACTCTGTGCATGCCTGGCCTTTGTATAACCCAGGGATGTCAAGGAATCTTGATGCCAGGACGGAGGGAAGCATGTGCAGCTTCTATCTCTCTTTCAAGGGTTTCAAGCTCCCTTGGAGTTTCCCCACACATAATCCATACTCCATTTCTCTCTCTCTGTCTCTCTCTCTCCGTCTCTCTCTCTCTCTCTCTCTCTCTCTCTATCTCTCTCCTTCTCTCTCAGTCTCTCTCTTCATTTCTCTGCTGGGACCCTGCGGGTCTCACTTTCTATTACGCCTTGGTTCCCTCCCAACTCAACCTTATGGTATCAATTTCTTCTCCTCTTTGGCCACTTAGGTCCTTATGAATGGTACCTTGATATTGTTCTCTATGGCGTCGACAGTGTCATATGCAGACTTGTGGTTGGTGTTGAGGTTGTCATCACTGCATGTGCTGAGGCGCGGCCTGATGCACTCTTGCCCAGTTGAGTTGGTTTTTAGAGTGGATCTGCTGGATGTCTCTTTGTCGCGATGTATCCTAAATATGCGGGACCTTGGAAACTAACCTGAAGAGAAGTTGACTTTGCGTGTATGCGGAATCAAATGCCTGGGAGACACAGCATCCAGGAACACAGGAAGTGGTCTTCGACGGCCTTTGCTTTGGGGGCTGTGTGGTAAGAGCTTCGCAAGGGGACCCAACATAGGGCCGTGTGTTGCATGCGAATCACCAAGGACGTATTCCTGGGTGCCGGCCGGACAGAAGGGAGACCAATCCAGGGGGCATTCCTCTGCTTCTGTGTGCTTTGACAGGTCTTGACTAGGAGAGCCCACACTGAGGCCATGTGGCTGAGAGTAGGCAACGTGTTGCTAGTGGGCATTTCGGGAGGAGACGTTCCTGGTGGCATAGAGCAAGGCATAACTCAGGAAGCTATGGATTTCGTGGATGCAACCATGTGCTGGAATCGACAGGCCCGCTGGCCCTATCAGAATTTTCCCTTGGGGTGGTGTGAACCGGCGGCCCTTTCTTCCATTCTTGTCCACCAACACTGACCCCAGATTGTCCTGGGGTCCTTTTTGTGCAGGCAGGTCCCCGTGGGACTCCCTGATGCCCAGCCACAGCACGAAGCAGTATAATCAGGGTGCGTCGAGCTGGTGAGCCATTTTGCGAGGAGTCCCGGCAAGGCTGCCTTCCGAACGGGTGCGGTGGTGTGGGCACTGCCGAGAAGCTTTCCTTCTCTAACCCCCAGAAGCGCAGTCAGTGTTTGGTGGTGGTTTGCATGGTTCTATTTATCTTTGTGTTCCTGCCACTCATATGCCAAGGCTTTGAGCTGATATGCCCTGGACGTAGGCGAGAGAGGCTGATGTGATTGTCTGAAAGGCCACACTGCCAGAGACATCATGCATAAACCCATCAGTACACTGGACAGCACTGGTAGGCGGAAGGCGGGTTTGTCCCAAGACTCCGATGTGCCTTCACACTAGGGTCTTCCATCCATTTCTTGGCCAGCGTGGCCTAGGGAAGTGGGGGGAATTGGGCCCCAGGAGATGGACTTCACGTCCCCTTTGGTAAGCATCCTTGGTGCCCCCACCTTCCCCATTCCGCTGGGCTTCCCCTTGTACAGATGTCTTGGCACCCCCTTTGAGCAGAGACAGCCCTTGAATCGGGGACCTTCTCCATGGTTGAAGCAGCCCAGCAGGGCCCCGAGGGCACCAGGGATCTGCATCCCTGCTGACACATCCCTGAGCTCTCCCCCATAGGTCCTTGGGAATCCTGGTGGTCCTTGACCTGGGGTGCCCTGTCAGGGTGCACCAACTGCTGCAGGCCACTAGGAACCTCGGCCACGTTGCAATGCTTTTCTCAAAAGGCAGACATCACTGGGTGTCTGGAGTCTCGAATTCGATGGAGCCTCCTGAAAGTCAGACGTGGTGTGTGAAGAGAACCATGCTTCAACCCCTTGGTTTGCCTCTCTGCCTTCCTTCCCACCTTCTGGCTTCCATTCGCCTTAACACCTTTCTCCATCCGTACCTTCCTCCCAAGAAATCCCTCCTCCACAAGGCGAGCCTTGCTGCTCACCTCCTGCATCTCCTCCACATCAGTATAGCTTTCTCACTCTCTAGCTCTTATCATCAATGTCCTCTACCTCCTCATCAATTGATAATTCTCTCTCCAGGGTTTATCTTTCGGAGGATGGTCAAGAAAATCGGGAACGTTTTTGCGACTTCTGGAAACTCAGCAGGAATCCAGGACCGTGGTTATATCGGGCATGGAAAATGCGATTTGGGGTCCTCTCTCAGGAAATGCGCAGGGTTTTTGGCTATTTTATTTACCGGGCGTCCTCCTAGATCCATAGTCCTATTCCCATCGGAAACACGAGCACGTGTGCTTACAATGGGGAAAAGTCTTTTGGCACCCATTGCCCAGGGAGAAGGAAAGCCTGAGGAATCGTCTTGCCCCCCAAAATGAAGCTGTCTTCGAACGGTTCCAAAGAAAGCAGGCTAATCCAAAGCCACCCAAAGCCACCCAAAGCAACCCAAGCCCAAAGAAGGGTTAAAGAACCTTGAGAATACCACATCCCTGGAAGGAAAGTACAGCAGAGCAGAGGAATGTGTGGAATGCAGACAGGGGTGAAGCAATTAGCGCCCCATCTGGAAAACGGGGAAAAGAACAAGTTGGCCTGTGGAAAGGCATGAATCCGACAGAGCCGGGCAGAGACGGTCTGGAATGCGGCAAGGTCTGAACCAGAGGCTCAGTTTTACGTGGTTTGCCGTGAAGACCATATGGCCTGCACTCCAAAGGCCTGGGAGACTCGGAGCTGGGCTGCCATTTGAAAGGGCCTTAGGTTGTCCTCCTTCCTCGCAGGTCCTCAAACTGGAGGGGAATTCTAAATGACTGTTAGATCTCCGCCCTTGCGTGAAGTGCGGTGCGTGGGGTCCTTGGCCTAGATGACCCCTTGGGTGCCAGGTATGGCCCAGCTGTCCAGGTGATGGACAAACCTATGGGCAGGCACTCCACGTACTTGAGGTGTGCCCTTGAGTTTTGGGACGTGGGGAATTTCCAGCAGCTCCGCTGATTTCCATACATCAGGGCGTGGCCACCTCAGCTTCTACAAGACCCCTGTTTCCAGGGAGAGCACAGTGGGCCAGCATTCTCCCGGCCAGCTGCTCACTTCTTCTCGCTTCTCGGACCTCCAAGCATGGATTCCTACAGCACGTCCTGCACATCCAGCGGTAGCTTGACCTCTGCCTCTGGGCTGAGCGCTGCAACTCCCAGAGGCCGGGAGCCCTTCATGCCTGTGCATCCTGCATCAATAGAGCCATGCCGTTCTTTAAGGCATGTTCAGAGATTGGGCTGGCCTTTTGCCAGCGCTCCGTGGGCCTCATCGAAACAGACTCGCCTCAGAATGACACCCTTTCTCCATACCCATGGGAATTGTGCTCTGGGGTGGAAGTGGATGTTGTCTCTTCCAAGAGAGGTGCCCACGCAGATCACGCATCACCGGGCGAACGGTGCTAAGATGAATTATCAGGTCCCATCCTCTCCTTTGTTGCTGGCCAATCTTTCCATCCAACCGAATGTAGGTTCATGATTGCAGTGGACACATTTGGCGATGTAGAGTCGGAGTAGCCTTGGAATTGTGGTCTCTTGGCCTGGCTTCCCAACAGCCGGTAAGGATATACACCCAGTAGGGTTTATTCCACACGTTTTATGTCTTTTGTTCTTGGGGATGGTTTCCTTTGGATTCTTGGTGATGTTGGGATCAATTTGACACCAGGCCATCTTGAGGCGACAGCCCGTTCCTAGGAGCTCTTCTCCAAAGGTCAGGCCTTTCTGCATGACCGAACTCTGTGCATGCCTGGCCTTTGTATAACCCAGGGATGTCAAGGAATCTTGATGCCAGGACGGAGGGAAGCATGTGCAGCTTCTATCTCTCTTTCAAGGGATTCAAGCTCCCTTGGAGTTTCCCCACACATAATCCATACTCCATTTCTCTCTCTCCGACTCTCTCTCTCTCTCTCTCTCTCTCTCTCTCTCTCTCTCTCTCTCTCTCTCTCTCTCTCTCTCTCTCCCTCTCTCCCTCTCTCAGTCTCTCTCTTCATTTCTCTGCTGGGACCCTGCGGGTCTCACTTTCTATTACGCCTTGCTTCCCTCCCAACTCAACCTTATGGTATCAATTCCTTCTCCTCTTTGGCCACTTAGGTCCTTATGAATGGTACCTTGATATTGTTCTCTATGGCGTCGACAGTGTAATATGCAGACTTGTGGTTGGTGTTGAAGTTGTCATCACTGCATGTGCTGAGGGGCGTCCTGATACACTCTTGCCCAGTTGAGTTGGTTTTTAGAGTGGATCTGCTGGATGTCTCTTTGTCGCGATGTATCCTAAATATCCGGGACCTTGGAAACTAACCTGAAGAGAAGTTTGATTTGCGTGTATGCGGAATCAAATGCCTGGGAGACAAAGCATCCAGGAACACAGGAAGTGGTCTTCGACAGCCTTTGCTTTGGGGGCTGTGTGGTAAGATCTTCGCAAGATGTCGGGCCATGGGGCAGTGTGTTGCATGGGAATCACCAAGGACGTATTCCTGGGTGCCGGCCGGACAAAAGGGAGACCAATCCAGGGGGCATTCCTCTGCTTCTGTGTGCTTTGACAGGTCTTGACTAGGAGAGCCCACCCTGAGACTATGTGGCTGAGAGCAGGTCACAGGTTGCTAGTGGGCATTTCGGGAGGAGAGGCTCCTTTTGGCATAGAACATGGCATAACTCAGGAAGCTATGGATTTCGTGGATGCAACGATGTGCTGGAATCGACACGTCCGCTGGCCCTAACAGAATTTTCCCTTGGGGTGGTGTGAACCGGCGGCCCTTTCTTCCATTCTTGTCCACCAACACTAGGGCCGGAACACAGATTGTCCTGGGGTCCTTTTTGTGCAGGCAGGTCCCCGTGGGACTCCCTGTTGCCCAGCCACAGCACGTAGCAGTATAATCAGGGTGTGTCGAGCTGGTGAGCCATTTTGCGAGGAGTCCCGGCAGGGCTGCTTTCCGAACGGGTGCGGTGGTGTGGGCACCGCCGAGAAGCTTTCCTTCTCTAACCCCCAGAAGCGCAGTCAGTGTTTGGTGGTGGTTTGCATGGTTCTATTTGTCTTTGTGTTCCTGCCACTCGTATGCCAAGGCTTTGAGCTGATATGCCCTGGACGTAGGCAACAGAGGCTGATGTGATTGTCTGAAAGGCCACACTGCCAGAGACATCATGCATAAACCCATCAGTACACTGGACAGCACTGGTAGGCGGAAGGCGGGTTTGTCCCAAGACTCCGATGTGCCTTCACACTAGGGTCTTCCATCCATTTCTTGGCCAGCGTGGCCTAGGGAAGTGGGGGGAATTGGGCCCCAGGAGATGGACTTCACGTCCCCTTTGGTAAGCATCCTTGGTGCCCCCACCTTCCCCATTCCGCTGGGCTTCCCCTTGTACAGATGTCTTGGCACCCCCTTTGAGCAGAGACAGCCCTTGAATCGGGGACCTTCTCCATGGTTGAAGCAGCCCAGCAGGGCCCCGAGGGCACCAGGGATCTGCATCCCTGCTGACACATCCCTGAGCTCTCCCCCATAGGTCCTTGGGAATCCTGGTGGTCCTTGACCTGGGGTGCCCTGTCAGGGTGCACCAACTGCTGCAGGCCACTAGGAACCTCGGCCACGTTGCAATGCTTTTCTCAAAAGGCAGACATCACTGGGTGTCCGGAGTCTCGATGTCGATGGAGCCTCCTGAAAAGTCAGACGTGGTGTGTGAAGAGAGCCATGCTTCAACCCCTTGGTTTGCCTCTCTGCCTTCCTTCCCACCTTCTGGCTTCCATTCGCCTTAACACCTTTCTCCATCCGTACCTTCCTCCCAAGAAATCCCTCCTCCACAAGGCGAGCCTTGCTGCTCACCTCCTGCATCTCCTCCACATCAGTATAGCTTTCTCACTCTCTAGCTCTTATCATCAATGTCCTCTACCTCCTCATCAATTGATAATTCTCTCTCCAGGGTTTATCTTTCGGAGGATGGTCAAGAAAATCGGGAACGTTTTTGCGACTTCTGCAAACTCAGCTGGAATCCAGGACCGTGGTTATATCGGGCATGGAAAATGCGATTTGGGGTCCTCTCTCAGGAAATGCGCAGGGTTTTTGGCTATTTTATTTACCGGGCGTCCTCCTAGATCCATAGTCCTATTCCCATCGGAAACACGAGCACCTGTGTTTACAATGGGGAAAAGTTTTTAGGCACCCATTGCCCAGGGAGAAGGAAAGCCTGAGGAATCGTCTTGCCCCCCAAAATGAAGCTGTCTTCGAACGGTTCCAAAGCAAAGCAGACTAAATCAAAGCCACCCAAAGCCACCCAAAGCAACCCAAGCCCAAAGAAGGGTTAAAGAACCTTGAGAATACCACATCCCTGGAAGGAAAGTACAGCAGAGCAGAGGAATGTGTGGAATGCAGACAGGGGTGAAGCAATTAGTGCCCCATCTGGAAAACGGGGAAAAGAACAAGTTGGCCTGTGGAAAGGCATGAATCCGACAGAGCCGGGCAGAGACGGTCTGGAATGCGGCCAGGTCTGAACCAGAGGCTCAGTCTTACGTGGTTTGCCGTGAAGACCATATGGCCTGCACTCCAAAGGCCTGGGAGACTCGGAGCTGGGCTGCCATTTGAAAGGGCCTTAGGTGGTCCTCCTTCCTCGCAGGTCCTCAAACTGGAGGGGAACTCTAAATGACTGTTAGATCTCCGCCCTTGCGTGAAGTGCCGTGCGTGGGGTCCTTGGCCTAGATGACCCCTTGGGTGCCAGGGACGGCCCAGCCGTCCAGGTGATGGACAAACCTATGGGCAGGCACTCCACGTACTTGAGGTGTGCCCTTGAGTTTTGGGGCGTGGGGAATTTCCAGCAGCTCCGCTGATTTCCATACATCAGGGCGTGGCCACCTCAGCCTCTACAAGACCCCTGTCTCCAGGGAGAGCACAGTGGGCCAGCATTCTCCCGGCCAGCTGCTCGCTTCTTCTCGCTTCTCGGACCTCCAAGCATGGATTCCTCCAGCACGTCCTGCACATCCAGCGGTAGCTTGACCTCTGCCTCTGGGCTGAGCGTTGCAACTCCCAGAGGCCGGGAGCCCTTCATGCCTGTGCATCCTGCATCAATAGAGCCATGCTGTTCTTTAGGGCATGTTCAGAGATTGGGCTGGCCTTTTGCCAGCGCTCCGTGGGCCTCATCGAAACAAACTCGCCTCAGAATGACAGCCTTTCTCCATACCCATGGGATTTGCGCTCTGGGGTGGAATTTGTTGCTGACTCTTCCAAGAGAGGTGCCCACGCAGATCACGCAAGACGGGGGGAAAGGTGCTAACATTTATTATCAGGTCCCATCCTCTCCTTTGTTGCTGGCCAATCTTTCCATCCAACCGAATGTAGGTTCATGATTGCAGTGGACACATTTGGCGATTTAGAGTGGGAGAAGCCTTGGAATTGTGGTCTCTTGGCCTGGCTTCACAACAACCGGTATGGATATACACCCAGTAGGGTTTATTCCACACTTTCTATCTCTTTTGTTCTTGGGGATGGTTTCCTTTGGATTCTTGTTGATGTTTGGATCAATTTGAACCAGTAAATCTTGAGGCGACCGCGCATTCCTAGGAGCTCTTCTCCAAAGGTCAGGCCTTTCTGCATGACCGAACTCTGTGCATGCCTGGCCTTTGTATAACCCAGAGATGTCAAGGAATCTTGATGCCAGGACCGGAGGGAAGCATGTGCAGCTTCTATCTCTCTTTCAAGGGATTCAAGCTCCCTTGGAGTTTCCCCACACATAATCCATACTCCATTTCTCTCTCTCCGTCTCTCCGTCTCTCTCTCTCTCTCTCGCTCTGTCTTCATTTCTCTGCTGGGACCCTGCGGGTCTCACTTTCTATTACTCCTTGGTTCCCTCCCAACTCAACCTTATGGTATCATTTTCTTCTCCCCTTTGGCCACTTATGTCCTTATGAATGGGGCCTTGACAGTGTACCCAATGGCGTCAACAGTGTAATATGCAGACTTGTGGTTGGTGTTGAAGTTGTCATCACTGCATGTGCTGAGGGGCGTCCTGATACACGCTTGCCCAATTGAGTTGGTTTTTAGAGTGGATCTGCTGGATGTCTCTTTGTCGCGATGTATCATAAATATCCGGGCCCTTGGAATCTAACCTGAAGAGAAGTTGGCTTTGCGTGTATGCGGAAGCAAATGCCTGGGAGACACAGCATCCAGGAACACAGGAATTGGGCTTCCACGGCCTTTGCTTTGGGGGCTGTGTGGTAAGAGCTTCACAAGGGGAACCGCCATGGGGCCGTCAGTTGCATGCGAATCACCAAGGATGTATTCCTGGGTGCCGGCCGGACAGAAGGGAGACCAATCCAGGGGGCATTCCTCTGCTTCTGTGTGCTTTGACAGGTCTTGACTAGGAGAGCCCACACTGAGGCCATGTGGCTGAGAGCAGGCAACGTGTTGCCTGTGGGCATTTCGGGAGGAGAGGCTCCTGGTGGCATAGAGCGTGGCATAACTCAGGAAGCTATGGATTTCGTGGATGCAACGATGTGCTGGAAACCACACGTCCGCTGGCCCTCACAGACTTTTCCCTTGGGGTTGGGGTGAACCCGCAGCCATTTCTTCCATTCTTGTCCACCAACACTAGGGCCGGAACACAGATTGTCCCGGGGTCCTTTTTGTGCAGGCAGGTCCCCGTGGGACTCCCTGTGGCCCAGCCACCGCACGAGGCAGCATAATCAGGGTGTGTCGAGCTGGTGAGCCATTTTGCGAGGAGTCCCGGCAGGGCTGCCTTCCGAACGGTTGCGGTGGTGTGGGCACCGCCGAGAAGCTTTCCTTCTCTAGCCCCCAGAAGCGCAGTCAGTGTTTGGTGGTGGTTTGCATGGTTCTATTTGTCTTTGTGTTCCTGCCACTCATATGCCAAGGCTTTGAGCTGATATGGCCTGGACGTAGGCGAGAGAGGCTGATGTGATTGTCTGAAAGGCCACACTGCCAGAGACATCATGCATAAACCCATCAGTACACTGGACAGCACTGGTAGGCGGAAGGCGGGTTTGTCCCAAGACTCCGATGTGCCTTCACACTAGGGTCTTCCATCCATTTCTTGGCCAGCGTGGCCTAGGGAAGTGGGGGGAATTGGGCCCCAGGAGATGGACTTCACGTCCCCTTTGGTAAGCATCCTTGGTGCCCCCACCTTCCCCATTCCGCTGGGCTTCCCCTTGTACAGATGTCTTGGCACCCCCTTTGAGCAGAGACAGCCCTTGCCTCGGGGACCTTCTCCATGGTTGAAGCAGCCCAGCAGGGCCCCGAGGGCACCAGGGATCTGCATCCCTGCTGACACATCCCTGAGCTCTCCCCCATAGGTCCTTGGGAATCCTGGTGGTCCTTGACCTGGGGTGCCCTGTCAGGGTGCACCAACTGCTGCAGGCCACTAGGAACCTCGGCCATGTTGCAATGCTTTTCTCAAAATGCAGACATCACTGGGTGTCCGGAGTCTCGATGTCGATGGAGCCTCCTGAAAAGTCAGACGTGGTGTGTGAAGAGAGCCATGCTTCAACCCCTTGGTTTGCCTCTCTGCCTTCCTTCCCACCTTCTGGCTTCCATTCGCCTTAACACCTTTCTCCATCCGTACCTTCCTCCCAAGAAATCCCTCCTCCACAAGGCGAGCCTTGCTGCTCACCTCCTGCATCTCCTCCACATCAGTATAGCTTTCTCACTCTCTAGCTCTTATCATCAATGTCCTCTACCTCCTCATCAATTGATAATTCTCTCTCCAGGGTTTATCTTTCGGAGGATGGTCAAGAAAATCGGGAACGTTTTTGCGACTTCTGCAAACTCAGCAGGAATCCTGGACCGTGGTTATATCGGGCATGGAAAATGCGATTTGGGGTCCTCTCTCAGGAAATGCGCAGGGTTTTCGGCTATTTTATTTACCGGGCGTCCTCCTAGATCCATAGTCCTATTCCCATCGGAAACACGAGCACGTGTGCTTACAATGGGGAAAAGGCTTTAGGCACCCATTGCCCAGGGAGAAGGAAAGCCTGAGGAATCGTCTTGCCCCCCAAAATGAAGCTGTCTTCGAACGGCTCCAAAGAAAGCAGGCTAATCCAAAGCCACCCAAAGCCACCCAAAGCAACCCAAGCCCAAAGAAGGGTTAAAGAACCTTGAGAATACCACACCCCTGGAAGGAAAGTACAGCAGAGCAGAGGAAGGTGTGGAATGCAGACAGGGGTGAAGCAATTAGCGCCCCATCTGGAAAACGGGGAAAAGAACAAGTTGGCCTGTGGAAAGGCATGAATCCGACAGAGCCGGGCAGAGACGGTCTGGAATGCGGCCAGGTCTGAACCAGAGGCTCAGTCTTACGTGGTTTGCCGTGAAGACCATATGGCCTGCACTCCAAAGGCCTGGGAGACTCGGAGCTGGGCTGCCATTTGAAAGGGCCTTAGGTGGTCCTCCTTCCTCGCAGGTCCTCAAACTGGAGGGGAACTCTAAATGACTGTTAGATCTCCGCCCTTGCGTGAAGTGCCGTGCGTGGGGTCCTTGGCCTAGATGACCCCTTGGGTGCCAGGGACGGCCCAGCCGTCCAGGTGATGGACAAACCTATGGGCAGGCACTCCACGTACTTGAGGTGTGCCCTTGAGTTTTGGGGCGTGGGGAATTTCCAGCAGCTCCGCTGATTTCCATACATCAGGGCGTGGCCACCTCAGCCTCTACAAGACCCCTGTCTCCAGGGAGAGCACAGTGGGCCAGCATTCTCCCGGCCAGCTGCTCGCTTCTTCTCGCTTCTCGGACCTCCAAGCATGGATTCCTCCAGCACGTCCTGCACATCCAGCGGTAGCTTGACCTCTGCCTCTGGGCTGAGCGTTGCAACTCCCAGAGGCCGGGAGCCCTTCATGCCTGTGCATCCTGCATCAATAGAGCCATGCCGTTCTTTAGGGCATGTTCAGAGATTGGGCTGGCCTTTTGCGAGCGCTCAATGGGCCTCATCGATACAGACTCGCCTCAGAATGACACCCTTTCTCCATACCCATGGGATTTGCGCTCTGGGGTGGAAGTGGATGTTGTCTCTTCCAAGAGAGGTGCCCACGCAGACCACGCATCACCGGGCAAAAGGTGCTAACATTATTTATCAGGTCCCATCCTCTCCTTTGTTGCTGGCCAATCTTTCCATCCAACCGAATGTAGGTTCATGATTGCAGTGGACACATTTGGCGATGTAGAGTCGGAGTAGCCTTGGAATTGTGGTCTCTTGGCCTGGCTTCCCAACAGCCGGTATGGATATACACCCAGTAGGGTTTATTCCACACGTTCTATCTCTTTTGTTCTTGGGGATGGTTTCCTTTGGATTCTTGGGGATGTTGGGATCAACTTGACACCAGGCCATCTTGAGGCGACAGCCCGTTCCTAGGAGCTCTTCTCCAAAGGTCAGGCCTTTCTGCATGACCGAACTCTGTGCATGCCTGGCCTTTGTATAACCCAGGGATGTCAAGGAATCTTGATGCCAGGACGGAGGGAAGCATGTGCAGCTTCTATCTCTCTTTCAAGGGATTCAAGCTCCCTTGGAGTTTCCCCACACATAATCCATACTCCATTTCTCTCTCTCCGACTCTCTCTCTCTCTCTCTCTCTCTCTCTTCAGTTCTCTGCTGGGACCCTGCGGGTCTCACTTTCTATTACTCCTTGGTTCCCTCCCAACTCAACCTTATGGTATCAATTTCTTCTCCTCTTTGGCCACTTATGTCCTTATGAATGGGGCCTTGACATTGTTCTCTATGGCGTCGACAGTGTCATATGCAGACTTGTGGTTGGTGTTGAGGTTGTCATCACTGCATGTGCTGAGGTGCGTCCTGATACACGCTTGCCCAGTTGAGTTGGTTTTTAGAGTGGATCTGCTGGATGTCTCTTTGTCGCGATGTATCCTAAATATCAGGGACCTTGGAAACTAACCTGAAGAGAAGTTGGCTTTGCGTGTATGCGAAGCAAATGCCTGGGAGACACAGCATCCAGGAACACAGGAAGTGGTCTTCGACGGCCTTTGCTTTGGGGGCTGTGTGGTAAGAGCTTCGCAAGGGGACCCGCCCTGGGGCCGTCAGTTGCATGCGAATCACCAAGGACGTATGCCTGGGTGCCGGGCGGACAGAAGGGAGACCAATCCAGGGGGCATTCCTCTGCTTCTGTGTGCTTTGACAGGTCTTGACTAGGAGAGCCCACACTGAGGCCATGTGGCTGAGAGCAGGCAACGTGTTGCCTGTGGGCATTTCGGGAGGAGAGGCTCCTGGTGGCATAGAGCGTGGCATAACTCAGGAAGCTATGGATTTCGTGGATGCAACGATGTGCTGGAATCCACACGTCCGCTGGCCCTCACAGACTTTTCCCTTGGGGTTGGGGTGAACCCGCAGCCATTTCTTCCATTCTTGTCCACCAACACTAGGGCCGGAACACAGATTGTCCCGGGGTCCTTTTTGTGCAGGCAGGTCCCCGTGGGACTCCCTGTGGCCCAGCCACCGCACGAGGCAGCATAATCAGGGTGTGTCGAGCTGGTGAGCCATTTTGCGAGGAGTCCCGGCAGGGCTGCCTTCCGAACGGGTGCGGTGGTGTGGGCACCGCCGAGAAGCTTTCCTTCTCTAGCCCCCAGAAGCGCAGTCAGTGTTTGGTGGTGGTTTGCATGGTTCTATTTGTCTTTGTGTTCCTGCCACTCATATGCCAAGGCTTTGAGCTGATATGCCCTGGACGTAGGCGAGAGAGGCTGATGTGATTGTCTGAAAGGCCACACTGCCAGAGACATCATGCATAAACCCATCAGTACACTGGACAGCACTGGTAGGCGGAAGGCGGGTTTGTCCCAAGACTCCGATGTGCCTTCACACTAGGGTCTTCCATCCATTTCTTGGCCAGCGTGGCCTAGGGAAGTGGGGGGAATTGGGCCCCAGGAGATGGACTTCACGTCCCCTTTGGTAAGCATCCTCGGTGCCCCCACCTTCCCCATTCCGCTGGGCTTCCCCTTGTACAGATGTCTTGGCACCCCCTTTGAGCAGAGACAGCCCTTGCCTCGGGGACCTTCTCCATGGTTGAAGCAGCCCAGCAGGGCCCCGAGGGCACCAGGGATCTGCATCCCTGCTGACACATCCCTGAGCTCTCCCCCATAGGTCCTTGGGAATCCTGGTGGTCCTTGACCTGGGGTGCCCTGTCAGGGTGCACCAACTGCTGCAGGCCACTAGGAACCTCGGCCACGTTGCAATGCTTTTCTCAAAATGCAGACATCACTGGGTGTCCGGAGTCTCGATGTCGATGGAGCCTCCTGAAAAGTCAGACGTGGTGTGTGAAGAGAGCCATGCTTCAACCCCTTGGTTTGCCTCTCTGCCTTCCTTCCCACCTTCTGGCTTCCATTCGCCTTAACACCTTTCTCCATCCGTACCTTCCTCCCAAGAAATCCCTCCTCCACAAGGCGAGCCTTGCTGCTCACCTCCTGCATCTCCTCCACATCAGTATAGCTTTCTCACTCTCTAGCTCTTATCATCAATGTCCTCTACCTCCTCATCAATTGATAATTCTCTCTCCAGGGTTTATCTTTGGGAGGATGGTCAAGAAAATCGGGAACGTTTCTGCGACTTCTGCAAACTCAGCAGGAATCCTGGACCGTGGTTATATCGGGCATGGAAAATGCGATTTGGGGTCCTCTCTCAGGAAATGCGCAGGGTTTTTGGCTATTTTATTTACCGGGCGTCCTCCTAGATCCATAGTCCTATTCCCATCGGAAACACGAGCACGTGTGCTTACAATGGGGAAAAGGCTTTAGGCACCCATTGCCCAGGGAGAAGGAAAGCCTGAGGAATCGTCTTGCCCCCCAAAATGAAGCTGTCTTCGAACGGTTCCAAAGAAAGCAGGCTAATCCAAAGCCACCCAAAGCCACCCAAAGCAACCCAAGCCCAAAGAAGGGTTAAAGAACCTTGAGAATACCACACCCCTGGAAGGAAAGTACAGCAGAGCAGAGGAAGGTGTGGAATGCAGACAGGGGTGAAGCAATTAGCGCCCCATCTGGAAAACGGGGAAAAGAACAAGTTGGCCTGTTGAAAGGCATGAATCCGACAGAGCCAGGCAGAGACGGTCTGGAATGCGGCCAGGTCTGAACCAGAGGCTCAGTCTTACGTGGTTTGCCGTGAAGACCATATGGCCTGCACTCCAAAGGCCTGGGAGACTGGGAGCTGGGCTGCCATTTGAAAGGGCCTTAGGTGGTCCTCCTTCCTCCCAGGTCCTCAAACTGGAGGGGAACTCTAAATGACTGTTAGATCTCCGCCCTTGCGTGAAGTGCCGTGCGTGGGGTCCTTGGCCTAGATGACCCCTTGGGTGCCAGGGACGGCCCAGCCGTCCAGGTGATGGACAAACCTATGGGCAGGCACTCCACGTACTTGAGGTGTGCCCTTGAGTTTTGGGGCGTGGGGAATTTCCAGCAGCTCCGCTGATTTCCATACATCAGGGCGTGGCCACCTCAGCCTCTACAAGACCCCTGTCTCCAGGGAGAGCACAGTGGGCCAGCATTCTCCCGGCCAGCTGCTCGCTTCTTCTCGCTTCTCGGACCTCCAAGCATGGATTCCTCCAGCACGTCCTGCACATCCAGCGGTAGCTTGACCTCTGCCTCTGGGCTGAGCGTTGCAACTCCCAGAGGCCGGGAGCCCTTCATGCCTGTGCATCCTGCATCAATAGAGCCATGCCGTTCTTTAGGGCATGTTCAGAGATTGGGCTGGCCTTTTGCGAGCGCTCAATGGGCCTCATCGATACAGACTCGCCTCAGAATGACACCCTTTCTCCATACCCATGGGATTTGCGCTCTGGGGTGGAAGTGGATGTTGTCTCTTCCAAGAGAGGTGCCCACGCAGACCACGCATCACCGGGCAAAAGGTGCTAACATTATTTATCAGGTCCCATCCTCTCCTTTGTTGCTGGCCAATCTTTCCATCCAACCGAATGTAGGTTCATGATTGCAGTGGACACATTTGGCGATGTAGAGTCGGAGTAGCCTTGGAATTGTGGTCTCTTGGCCTGGCTTCCCAACAGCCGGTATGGATATACACCCAGTAGGGTTTATTCCACACGTTCTATGTCTTTTGTTCTTGGGGATGGTTTCCTTTGGATTCTTGGTGATGTTGGGATCAACTTGACACCAGGCCATCTTGAGGCGACAGCCCGTTCCTAGGAGCTCTTCTCCAAAGGTCAGGCCTTTCTGCATGACCGAACTCTGTGCATGCCTGGCCTTTGTATAACCCAGGGATGTCAAGGAATCTTGATGCCAGGACGGAGGGAAGCATGTGCAGCTTCTATCTCTCTTTCAAGGGATTCAAGCTCCCTTGGAGTTTCCCCACACATAATCCATACTCCATTTCTCTCTCTCCGACTCTCTCTCTCTCTCTCTCTCTCTCTCTTCAGTTCTCTGCTGGGACCCTGCGGGTCTCACTTTCTATTACTCCTTGGTTCCCTCCCAACTCAACCTTATGGTATCAATTTCTTCTCCTCTTTGGCCACTTATGTCCTTATGAATGGGGCCTTGACATTGTTCTCTATGGCGTCGACAGTGTCATATGCAGACTTGTGGTTGGTGTTGAGGTTGTCATCACTGCATGTGCTGAGGTGCGTCCTGATACACGCTTGCCCAGTTGAGTTGGTTTTTAGAGTGGATCTGCTGGATGTCTCTTTGTCGCGATGTATCCTAAATATCAGGGACCTTGGAAACTAACCTGAAGAGAAGTTGGCTTTGCGTGTATGCGAAGCAAATGCCTGGGAGACACAGCATCCAGGAACACAGGAAGTGGTCTTCGACGGCCTTTGCTTTGGGGGCTGTGTGGTAAGAGCTTCGCAAGGGGACCCGCCCTGGGGCCGTCAGTTGCATGCGAATCACCAAGGACGTATGCCTGGGTGCCGGGCGGACAGAAGGGAGACCAATCCAGGGGGCATTCCTCTGCTTCTGTGTGCTTTGACAGGTCTTGACTAGGAGAGCCCACACTGAGGCCATGTGGCTGAGAGCAGGCAACGTGTTGCCTGTGGGCATTTCGGGAGGAGAGGCTCCTGGTGGCATAGAGCGTGGCATAACTCAGGAAGCTATGGATTTCGTGGATGCAACGATGTGCTGGAATCCACACGTCCGCTGGCCCTCACAGACTTTTCCCTTGGGGTTGGGGTGAACCCGCAGCCATTTCTTCCATTCTTGTCCACCAACACTAGGGCCGGAACACAGATTGTCCCGGGGTCCTTTTTGTGCAGGCAGGTCCCCGTGGGACTCCCTGTGGCCCAGCCACCGCACGAGGCAGCATAATCAGGGTGTGTCGAGCTGGTGAGCCATTTTGCGAGGAGTCCCGGCAGGGCTGCCTTCCGAACGGGTGCGGTGGTGTGGGCACCGCCGAGAAGCTTTCCTTCTCTAGCCCCCAGAAGCGCAGTCAGTGTTTGGTGGTGGTTTGCATGGTTCTATTTGTCTTTGTGTTCCTGCCACTCATATGCCAAGGCTTTGAGCTGATATGCCCTGGACGTAGGCGAGAGAGGCTGATGTGATTGTCTGAAAGGCCACACTGCCAGAGACTTCATGCATAAACCCATCAGTACACTGGACAGCACTGGTAGGCGGAAGGCGGGTTTGTCCCAAGACTCCGATGTGCCTTCACACTAGGGTCTTCCATCCATTTCTTGGCCAGCGTGGCCTAGGGAAGTGGGGGGAATTGGGCCCCAGGAGATGGACTTCACGTCCCCTTTGGTAAGCATCCTCGGTGCCCCCACCTTCCCCATTCCGCTGGGCTTCCCCTTGTACAGATGTCTTGGCACCCCCTTTGAGCAGAGACAGCCCTTGCCTCGGGGACCTTCTCCATGGTTGAAGCAGCCCAGCAGGGCCCCGAGGGCACCAGGGATCTGCATCCCTGCTGACACATCCCTGAGCTCTCCCCCATAGGTCCTTGGGAATCCTGGTGGTCCTTGACCTGGGGTGCCCTGTCAGGGTGCACCAACTGCTGCAGGCCACTAGGAACCTCGGCCACGTTGCAATGCTTTTCTCAAAATGCAGACATCACTGGGTGTCCGGAGTCTCGATGTCGATGGAGCCTCCTGAAAAGTCAGACGTGGTGTGTGAAGAGAGCCATGCTTCAACCCCTTGGTTTGCCTCTCTGCCTTCCTTCCCACCTTCTGGCTTCCATTCGCCTTAACACCTTTCTCCATCCGTACCTTCCTCCCAAGAAATCCCTCCTCCACAAGGCGAGCCTTGCTGCTCACCTCCTGCATCTCCTCCACATCAGTATAGCTTTCTCACTCTCTAGCTCTTATCATCAATGTCCTCTACCTCCTCATCAATTGATAATTCTCTCTCCAGGGTTTATCTTTGGGAGGATGGTCAAGAAAATCGGGAACGTTTCTGCGACTTCTGCAAACTCAGCAGGAATCCTGGACCGTGGTTATATCGGGCATGGAAAATGCGATTTGGGGTCCTCTCTCAGGAAATGCGCAGGGTTTTTGGCTATTTTATTTACCGGGCGTCCTCCTAGATCCATAGTCCTATTCCCATCGGAAACACGAGCACGTGTGCTTACAATGGGGAAAAGGCTTTAGGCACCCATTGCCCAGGGAGAAGGAAAGCCTGAGGAATCGTCTTGCCCCCCAAAATGAAGCTGTCTTCGAACGGTTCCAAAGAAAGCAGGCTAATCCAAAGCCACCCAAAGCCACCCAAAGCAACCCAAGCCCAAAGAAGGGTTAAAGAACCTTGAGAATACCACACCCCTGGAAGGAAAGTACAGCAGAGCAGAGGAAGGTGTGGAATGCAGACAGGGGTGAAGCAATTAGCGCCCCATCTGGAAAACGGGGAAAAGAACAAGTTGGCCTGTTGAAAGGCATGAATCCGACAGAGCCAGGCAGAGACGGTCTGGAATGCGGCCAGGTCTGAACCAGAGGCTCAGTCTTACGTGGTTTGCCGTGAAGACCATATGGCCTGCACTCCAAAGGCCTGGGAGACTGGGAGCTGGGCTGCCATTTGAAAGGGCCTTAGGTGGTCCTCCTTCCTCCCAGGTCCTCAAACTGGAGGGGAACTCTAAATGACTGTTAGATCTCCGCCCTTGCGTGAAGTGCCGTGCGTGGGGTCCTTGGCCTAGATGACCCCTTGGGTGCCAGGGACGGCCCAGCCGTCCAGGTGATGGACAAACCTATGGGCAGGCACTCCACGTACTTGAGGTGTGCCCTTGAGTTTTGGGGCGTGGGGAATTTCCAGCAGCTCCGCTGATTTCCATACATCAGGGCGTGGCCACCTCAGCCTCTACAAGACCCCTGTCTCCAGGGAGAGCACAGTGGGCCAGCATTCTCCCGGCCAGCTGCTCGCTTCTTCTCGCTTCTCGGACCTCCAAGCATGGATTCCTCCAGCACGTCCTGCACATCCAGCGGTAGCTTGACCTCTGCCTCTGGGCTGAGCGTTGCAACTCCCAGAGGCCGGGAGCCCTTCATGCCTGTGCATCCTGCATCAATAGAGCCATGCCGTTCTTTAGGGCATGTTCAGAGATTGGGCTGGCCTTTTGCGAGCGCTCAATGGGCCTCATCGATACAGACTCGCCTCAGAATGACACCCTTTCTCCATACCCATGGGATTTGCGCTCTGGGGTGGAAGTGGATGTTGTCTCTTCCAAGAGAGGTGCCCACGCAGACCACGCATCACCGGGCAAAAGGTGCTAACATTATTTATCAGGTCCCATCCTCTCCTTTGTTGCTGGCCAATCTTTCCATCCAACCGAATGTAGGTTCATGATTGCAGTGGACACATTTGGCGATGTAGAGTCGGAGTAGCCTTGGAATTGTGGTCTCTTGGCCTGGCTTCCCAACAGCCGGTATGGATATACACCCAGTAGGGTTTATTCCACACGTTCTATGTCTTTTGTTCTTGGGGATGGTTTCCTTTGGATTCTTGGTGATGTTGGGATCAACTTGACACCAGGCCATCTTGAGGCGACAGCCCGTTCCTAGGAGCTCTTCTCCAAAGGTCAGGCCTTTCTGCATGACCGAACTCTGTGCATGCCTGGCCTTTGTATAACCCAGGGATGTCAAGGAATCTTGATGCCAGGACGGAGGGAAGCATGTGCAGCTTCTATCTCTCTTTCAAGGGATTCAAGCTCCCTTGGAGTTTCCCCACACATAATCCATACTCCATTTCTCTCTCTCCGACTCTCTCTCTCTCTCTCTCTCTCTCTCTTCAGTTCTCTGCTGGGACCCTGCGGGTCTCACTTTCTATTACTCCTTGGTTCCCTCCCAACTCAACCTTATGGTATCAATTTCTTCTCCTCTTTGGCCACTTATGTCCTTATGAATGGGGCCTTGACATTGTTCTCTATGGCGTCGACAGTGTCATATGCAGACTTGTGGTTGGTGTTGAGGTTGTCATCACTGCATGTGCTGAGGTGCGTCCTGATACACGCTTGCCCAGTTGAGTTGGTTTTTAGAGTGGATCTGCTGGATGTCTCTTTGTCGCGATGTATCCTAAATATCAGGGACCTTGGAAACTAACCTGAAGAGAAGTTGGCTTTGCGTGTATGCGAAGCAAATGCCTGGGAGACACAGCATCCAGGAACACAGGAAGTGGTCTTCGACGGCCTTTGCTTTGGGGGCTGTGTGGTAAGAGCTTCGCAAGGGGACCCGCCCTGGGGCCGTCAGTTGCATGCGAATCACCAAGGACGTATGCCTGGGTGCCGGGCGGACAGAAGGGAGACCAATCCAGGGGGCATTCCTCTGCTTCTGTGTGCTTTGACAGGTCTTGACTAGGAGAGCCCACACTGAGGCCATGTGGCTGAGAGCAGGCAACGTGTTGCCTGTGGGCATTTCGGGAGGAGAGGCTCCTGGTGGCATAGAGCGTGGCATAACTCAGGAAGCTATGGATTTCGTGGATGCAACGATGTGCTGGAATCCACACGTCCGCTGGCCCTCACAGACTTTTCCCTTGGGGTTGGGGTGAACCCGCAGCCATTTCTTCCATTCTTGTCCACCAACACTAGGGCCGGAACACAGATTGTCCCGGGGTCCTTTTTGTGCAGGCAGGTCCCCGTGGGACTCCCTGTGGCCCAGCCACCGCACGAGGCAGCATAATCAGGGTGTGTCGAGCTGGTGAGCCATTTTGCGAGGAGTCCCGGCAGGGCTGCCTTCCGAACGGGTGCGGTGGTGTGGGCACCGCCGAGAAGCTTTCCTTCTCTAGCCCCCAGAAGCGCAGTCAGTGTTTGGTGGTGGTTTGCATGGTTCTATTTGTCTTTGTGTTCCTGCCACTCATATGCCAAGGCTTTGAGCTGATATGCCCTGGACGTAGGCGAGAGAGGCTGATGTGATTGTCTGAAAGGCCACACTGCCAGAGACTTCATGCATAAACCCATCAGTACACTGGACAGCACTGGTAGGCGGAAGGCGGGTTTGTCCCAAGACTCCGATGTGCCTTCACACTAGGGTCTTCCATCCATTTCTTGGCCAGCGTGGCCTAGGGAAGTGGGGGGAATTGGGCCCCAGGAGATGGACTTCACGTCCCCTTTGGTAAGCATCCTCGGTGCCCCCACCTTCCCCATTCCGCTGGGCTTCCCCTTGTACAGATGTCTTGGCACCCCCTTTGAGCAGAGACAGCCCTTGAATCGGGGACCTTCTCCATGGTTGAAGCAGCCCAGCAGGGCCCCGAGGGCACCAGGGATCTGCATCCCTGCTGACACATCCCTGAGCTCTCCCCCATAGGTCCTTGGGAATCCTGGTGGTCCTTGACCTGGGGTGCCCTGTCAGGGTGCACCAACTGCTGCAGGCCACTAGGAACCTCGGCCACGTTGCAATGCTTTTCTCAAAATGCAGACATCACTGGGTGTCCGGAGTCTCGATGTCGATGGAGCCTCCTGAAAAGTCAGACGTGGTGTGTGAAGAGAGCCATGCTTCAACCCCTTGGTTTGCCTCTCTGCCTTCCTTCCCACCTTCTGGCTTCCATTCGCCTTAACACCTTTCTCCATCCGTACCTTCCTCCCAAGAAATCCCTCCTCCACAAGGCGAGCCTTGCTGCTCACCTCCTGCATCTCCTCCACATCAGTATAGCTTTCTCACTCTCTAGCTCTTATCATCAATGTCCTCTACCTCCTCATCAATTGATAATTCTCTCTCCAGGGTTTATCTTTGGGAGGATGGTCAAGAAAATCGGGAACGTTTTTGCGACTTCTGCAAACTCAGCAGGAATCCTGGACCGTGGTTATATCGGGCATGGAAAATGCGATTTGGGGTCCTCTCTCAGGAAATGCGCAGGGTTTTCGGCTATTTTATTTACCGGGCGTCCTCCTAGATCCATAGTCCTATTCCCATCGGAAACACGAGCACGTGTGCTTACAATGGGGAAAAGGCTTTAGGCACCCATTGCCCAGGGAGAAGGAAAGCCTGAGGAATCGTCTTGCCCCCCAAAATGAAGCTGTCTTCGAACGGTTCCAAAGAAAGCAGGCTAATCCAAAGCCACCCAAAGCAACCCAAGCCCAAAGAAGGGTTAAAGAACCTTGAGAATACCACACCCCTGGAAGGAAAGTACAGCAGAGCAGAGGAAGGTGTGGAATGCAGACAGGGGTGAAGCAATTAGCGCCCCATCTGGAAAACGGGGAAAAGAACAAGTTGGCCTGTGGAAAGGCATGAATCCGACAGAGCCGGGCAGAGACGGTCTGGAATGCGGCCAGGTCTGAACCAGAGGCTCAGTCTTACGTGGTTTGCCGTGAAGACCATATGGCCTGCACTCCAAAGGCCTGGGAGACTCGGAGCTGGGCTGCCATTTGAAAGGGCCTTAGGTGGTCCTCCTTCCTCGCAGGTCCTCAAACTGGAGGGGAACTCTAAATGACTGTTAGATCTCCGCCCTTGCGTGAAGTGCCGTGCGTGGGGTCCTTGGCCTAGATGACCCCTTGGGTGCCAGGGACGGCCCAGCCGTCCAGGTGATGGACAAACCTATGGGCAGGCAGTCCACGTACTTGAGGTGTGCCCTTGAGTTTTGGGGCGTGGGGAATTTCCAGCAGCTCCGCTGATTTCCATACATCAGGGCGTGGCCACCTCAGCCTCTACAAGACCCCTGTCTCCAGGGAGAGCACAGTGGGCCAGCATTCTCCCGGCCAGCTGCTCGCTTCTTCTCGCTTCTCGGACCTCCAAGCATGGATTCCTCCAGCACGTCCTGCACATCCAGCGGTAGCTTGACCTCTGCCTCTGGGCTGAGCGTTGCAACTCCCAGAGGCCGGGAGCCCTTCATGCCTGTGCATCCTGCATCAATAGAGCCATGCCGTTCTTTAGGGCATGTTCAGAGATTGGGCTGGCCTTTTGCGAGCGCTCACTGGGCCTCATCGATACAGACTCGCCTCAGAATGACACCCTTTCTCCATACCCATGGGATTTGCGCTCTGGGGTGGAAGTGGATGTTGTCTCTTCCAAGAGAGGTGCCCACGCAGACCACGCATCACCGGGCAAAAGGTGCTAACATTATTTATCAGGTCCCATCCTCTCCTTTGTTGCTGGCCAATCTTTCCATCCAACCGAATGTAGGTTCATGATTGCAGTGGACACATTTGGCGATGTAGAGTCGGAGTAGCCTTGGAATTGTGGTCTCTTGGCCTGGCTTCCCAACAGCCGGTATGGATATACACCCAGTAGGGTTTGTTCCACACGTTCTATGTCTTTTGTTCTTGGGGATGGTTTCCTTTGGATTCTTGGTGATGTTGGGATCAACTTGACACCAGGCCATCTTGAGGCGACAGCCCGTTCCTAGGAGCTCTTCTCCAAAGGTCAGGCCTTTCTGCATGACCGAACTCTGTGCATGCCTGGCCTTTGTATAACCCAGGGATGTCAAGGAATCTTGATGCCAGGACGGAGGGAAGCATGTGCAGCTTCTATCTCTCTTTCAAGGGATTCAAGCTCCCTTGGAGTTTCCCCACACATAATCCATACTCCATTTCTCTCTCTCCGACTCTCTCTCTCTCTCTCTCTCTCTCTCTTCAGTTCTCTGCTGGGACCCTGCGGGTCTCACTTTCTATTACTCCTTGGTTCCCTCCCAACTCAACCTTATGGTATCAATTTCTTCTCCTCCTTGGCCACTTATGTCCTTATGAATGGGGCCTTGACATTGTTCTCTATGGCGTCGACAGTGTCATATGCAGACTTGTGGTTGGTGTTGAGGTTGTCATCACTGCATGTGCTGAGGTGCGTCCTGATACACGCTTGCCCAGTTGAGTTGGTTTTTAGAGTGGATCTGCTGGATGTCTCTTTGTCGCGATGTATCCTAAATATCAGGGACCTTGGAAACTAACCTGAAGAGAAGTTGGCTTTGCGTGTATGCGAAGCAAATGCCTGGGAGACACAGCATCCAGGAACACAGGAAGTGGTCTTCGACGGCCTTTGCTTTGGGGGCTGTGTGGTAAGAGCTTCGCAAGGGGACCCGCCCTGGGGCCGTCAGTTGCATGCGAATCACCAAGGACGTATGCCTGGGTGCCGGGCGGACAGAAGGGAGACCAATCCAGGGGGCATTCCTCTGCTTCTGTGTGCTTTGACAGGTCTTGACTAGGAGAGCCCACACTAAGGCCATGTGGCTGAGAGCAGGCAACGTGTTGCCTGTGGGCATTTCGGGAGGAGAGGCTCCTGGTGGCATAGAGCGTGGCATAACTCAGGAAGCTATGGATTTCGTGGATGCAACGATGTGCTGGAATCCACACGTCCGCTGGCCCTCACAGACTTTTCCCTTGGGGTTGGGGTGAACCCGCAGCCATTTCTTCCATTCTTGTCCACCAACACTAGGGCCGGAACACAGATTGTCCCGGGGTCCTTTTTGTGCAGGCAGGTCCCCGTGGGACTCCCTGTGGCCCAGCCACCGCACGAGGCAGCATAATCAGGGTGTGTCGAGCTGGTGAGCCATTTTGCGAGGAGTCCCGGCAGGGCTGCCTTCCGAACGGGTGCGGTGGTGTGGGCACCGCCGAGAAGCTTTCCTTCTCTAGCCCCCAGAAGCGCAGTCAGTGTTTGGTGGTGGTTTGCATGGTTCTATTTGTCTTTGTGTTCCTGCCACTCATATGCCAAGGCTTTGAGCTGATATGCCCTGGACGTAGGCGAGAGAGGCTGATGTGATTGTCTGAAAGGCCACACTGCCAGAGACTTCATGCATAAACCCATCAGTACACTGGACAGCACTGGTAGGCGGAAGGCGGGTTTGTCCCAAGACTCCGATGTGCCTTCACACTAGGGTCTTCCATCCATTTCTTGGCCAGCGTGGCCTAGGGAAGTGGGGGGAATTGGGCCCCAGGAGATGGACTTCACGTCCCCTTTGGTAAGCATCCTCGGTGCCCCCACCTTCCCCATTCCGCTGGGCTTCCCCTTGTACAGATGTCTTGGCACCCCCTTTGAGCAGAGACAGCCCTTGAATCGGGGACCTTCTCCATGGTTGAAGCAGCCCAGCAGGGCCCCGAGGGCACCAGGGATCTGCATCCCTGCTGACACATCCCTGAGCTCTCCCCCATAGGTCCTTGGGAATCCTGGTGGTCCTTGACCTGGGGTGCCCTGTCAGGGTGCACCAACTGCTGCAGGCCACTAGGAACCTCGGCCACGTTGCAATGCTTTTCTCAAAATGCAGACATCACTGGGTGTCCGGAGTCTCGATGTCGATGGAGCCTCCTGAAAAGTCAGACGTGGTGTGTGAAGAGAGCCATGCTTCAACCCCTTGGTTTGCCTCTCTGCCTTCCTTCCCACCTTCTGGCTTCCATTCGCCTTAACACCTTTCTCCATCCGTACCTTCCTCCCAAGAAATCCCTCCTCCACAAGGCGAGCCTTGCTGCTCACCTCCTGCATCTCCTCCACATCAGTATAGCTTTCTCACTCTCTAGCTCTTATCATCAATGTCCTCTACCTCCTCATCAATTGATAATTCTCTCTCCAGGGTTTATCTTTGGGAGGATGGTCAAGAAAATCGGGAACGTTTTTGCGACTTCTGCAAACTCAGCAGGAATCCTGGACCGTGGTTATATCGGGCATGGAAAATGCGATTTGGGGTCCTCTCTCAGGAAATGCGCAGGGTTTTCGGCTATTTTATTTACCGGGCGTCCTCCTAGATCCATAGTCCTATTCCCATCGGAAACACGAGCACGTGTGCTTACAATGGGGAAAAGGCTTTAGGCACCCATTGCCCAGGGAGAAGGAAAGCCTGAGGAATCGTCTTGCCCCCCAAAATGAAGCTGTCTTCGAACGGTTCCAAAGAAAGCAGGCTAATCCAAAGCCACCCAAAGCAACCCAAGCCCAAAGAAGGGTTAAAGAACCTTGAGAATACCACACCCCTGGAAGGAAAGTACAGCAGAGCAGAGGAAGGTGTGGAATGCAGACAGGGGTGAAGCAATTAGCGCCCCATCTGGAAAACGGGGAAAAGAACAAGTTGGCCTGTGGAAAGGCATGAATCCGACAGAGCCAGGCAGAGACGGTCTGGAATGCGGCCAGGTCTGAACCAGAGGCTCAGTCTTACGTGGTTTGCCGTGAAGACCATATGGCCTGCACTCCAAAGGCCTGGGAGACTCGGAGCTGGGCTGCCATTTGAAAGGGCCTTAGGTGGTCCTCCTTCCTCGCAGGTCCTCAAACTGGAGGGGAACTCTAAATGACTGTTAGATCTCCGCCCTTGCGTGAAGTGCCGTGCGTGGGGTCCTTGGCCTAGATGACCCCTTGGGTGCCAGGGACGGCCCAGCCGTCCAGGTGATGGACAAACCTATGGGCAGGCAGTCCACGTACTTGAGGTGTGCCCTTGAGTTTTGGGGCGTGGGGAATTTCCAGCAGCTCCGCTGATTTCCATACATCAGGGCGTGGCCACCTCAGCCTCTACAAGACCCCTGTCTCCAGGGAGAGCACAGTGGGCCAGCATTCTCCCGGCCAGCTGCTCGCTTCTTCTCGCTTCTCGGACCTCCAAGCATGGATTCCTCCAGCACGTCCTGCACATCCAGCGGTAGCTTGACCTCTGCCTCTGGGCTGAGCGTTGCAACTCCCAGAGGCCGGGAGCCCTTCATGCCTGTGCATCCTGCATCAATAGAGCCATGCCGTTCTTTAGGGCATGTTCAGAGATTGGGCTGGCCTTTTGCGAGCGCTCACTGGGCCTCATCGATACAGACTCGCCTCAGAATGACACCCTTTCTCCATACCCATGGGATTTGCGCTCTGGGGTGGAAGTGGATGTTGTCTCTTCCAAGAGAGGTGCCCACGCAGACCACGCATCACCGGGCAAAAGGTGCTAACATTATTTATCAGGTCCCATCCTCTCCTTTGTTGCTGGCCAATCTTTCCATCCAACCGAATGTAGGTTCATGATTGCAGTGGACACATTTGGCGATGTAGAGTCGGAGTAGCCTTGGAATTGTGGTCTCTTGGCCTGGCTTCCCAACAGCCGGTATGGATATACACCCAGTAGGGTTTGTTCCACACGTTCTATGTCTTTTGTTCTTGGGGATGGTTTCCTTTGGATTCTTGGGGATGTTGGGATCAACTTGACACCAGGCCATCTTGAGGCGACAGCCCGTTCCTAGGAGCTCTTCTCCAAAGGTCAGGCCTTTCTGCATGACCGAACTCTGTGCATGCCTGGCCTTTGTATAACCCAGGGATGTCAAGGAATCTTGATGCCAGGACGGAGGGAAGCATGTGCAGCTTCTATCTCTCTTTCAAGGGATTCAAGCTCCCTTGGAGTTTCCCCACACATAATCCATACTCCATTTCTCTCTCTCCGACTCTCTCTCTCTCTCTCTCTCTCTCTCTTCAGTTCTCTGCTGGGACCCTGCGGGTCTCACTTTCTATTACTCCTTGGTTCCCTCCCAACTCAACCTTATGGTATCAATTTCTTCTCCTCTTTGGCCACTTATGTCCTTATGAATGGGGCCTTGACATTGTTCTCTATGGCGTCGACAGTGTCATATGCAGACTTGTGGTTGGTGTTGAGGTTGTCATCACTGCATGTGCTGAGGTGCGTCCTGATACACGCTTGCCCAGTTGAGTTGGTTTTTAGAGTGGATCTGCTGGATGTCTCTTTGTCGCGATGTATCCTAAATATCAGGGACCTTGGAAACTAACCTGAAGAGAAGTTGGCTTTGCGTGTATGCGAAGCAAATGCCTGGGAGACACAGCATCCAGGAACACAGGAAGTGGTCTTCGACGGCCTTTGCTTTGGGGGCTGTGTGGTAAGAGCTTCGCAAGGGGACCCGCCCTGGGGCCGTCAGTTGCATGCGAATCACCAAGGACGTATGCCTGGGTGCCGGGCGGACAGAAGGGAGACCAATCCAGGGGGCATTCCTCTGCTTCTGTGTGCTTTGACAGGTCTTGACTAGGAGAGCCCACACTGAGGCCATGTGGCTGAGAGCAGGCAACGTGTTGCCTGTGGGCATTTCGGGAGGAGAGGCTCCTGGTGGCATAGAGCGTGGCATAACTCAGGAAGCTATGGATTTCGTGGATGCAACGATGTGCTGGAATCCACACGTCCGCTGGCCCTCACAGACTTTTCCCTTGGGGTTGGGGTGAACCCGCAGCCATTTCTTCCATTCTTGTCCACCAACACTAGGGCCGGAACACAGATTGTCCCGGGGTCCTTTTTGTGCAGGCAGGTCCCCGTGGGACTCCCTGTGGCCCAGCCACCGCACGAGGCAGCATAATCAGGGTGTGTCGAGCTGGTGAGCCATTTTGCGAGGAGTCCCGGCAGGGCTGCCTTCCGAACGGGTGCGGTGGTGTGGGCACCGCCGAGAAGCTTTCCTTCTCTAGCCCCCAGAAGCGCAGTCAGTGTTTGGTGGTGGTTTGCATGGTTCTATTTGTCTTTGTGTTCCTGCCACTCATATGCCAAGGCTTTGAGCTGATATGCCCTGGACGTAGGCGAGAGAGGCTGATGTGATTGTCTGAAAGGCCACACTGCCAGAGACTTCATGCATAAACCCATCAGTACACTGGACAGCACTGGTAGGCGGAAGGCGGGTTTGTCCCAAGACTCCGATGTGCCTTCACACTAGGGTCTTCCATCCATTTCTTGGCCAGCGTGGCCTAGGGAAGTGGGGGGAATTGGGCCCCAGGAGATGGACTTCACGTCCCCTTTGGTAAGCATCCTCGGTGCCCCCACCTTCCCCATTCCGCTGGGCTTCCCCTTGTACAGATGTCTTGGCACCCCCTTTGAGCAGAGACAGCCCTTGAATCGGGGACCTTCTCCATGGTTGAAGCAGCCCAGCAGGGCCCCGAGGGCACCAGGGATCTGCATCCCTGCTGACACATCCCTGAGCTCTCCCCCATAGGTCCTTGGGAATCCTGGTGGTCCTTGACCTGGGGTGCCCTGTCAGGGTGCACCAACTGCTGCAGGCCACTAGGAACCTCGGCCACGTTGCAATGCTTTTCTCAAAATGCAGACATCACTGGGTGTCCGGAGTCTCGATGTCGATGGAGCCTCCTGAAAAGTCAGACGTGGTGTGTGAAGAGAGCCATGCTTCAACCCCTTGGTTTGCCTCTCTGCCTTCCTTCCCACCTTCTGGCTTCCATTCGCCTTAACACCTTTCTCCATCCGTACCTTCCTCCCAAGAAATCCCTCCTCCACAAGGCGAGCCTTGCTGCTCACCTCCTGCATCTCCTCCACATCAGTATAGCTTTCTCACTCTCTAGCTCTTATCATCAATGTCCTCTACCTCCTCATCAATTGATAATTCTCTCTCCAGGGTTTATCTTTGGGAGGATGGTCAAGAAAATCGGGAACGTTTTTGCGACTTCTGCAAACTCAGCAGGAATCCTGGACCGTGGTTATATCGGGCATGGAAAATGCGATTTGGGGTCCTCTCTCAGGAAATGCGCAGGGTTTTCGGCTATTTTATTTACCGGGCGTCCTCCTAGATCCATAGTCCTATTCCCATCGGAAACACGAGCACGTGTGCTTACAATGGGGAAAAGTCTTTAGGCACCCATTGCCCAGGGAGAAGGAAAGCCTGAGGAATCGTCTTGCCCCCCAAAATGAAGCTGTCTTCGAACGGTTCCAAAGAAAGCAGGCTAATCCAAAGCCACCCAAAGCCACCCAAAGCCACCCAAAGCAACCCAAGCCCAAAGAAGGGTTTAAGAACCTTGAGAATACCACACCCCTGGAAGGAAAGTACAGCAGAGCAGAGGAAGGTGTGGAATGCAGACAGGGGTGAAGCAATTAGCGCCCCATCTGGAAAACGGGGAAAAGAACAAGTTGGCCTGTGGAAAGGCATGAATCCGACAGAGCCAGGCAGAGACGGTCTGGAATGCGGCCAGGTCTGAACCAGAGGCTCAGTCTTACGTGGTTTGCCGTGAAGACCATATGGCCTGCACTCCAAAGGCCTGGGAGACTCGGAGCTGGGCTGCCATTTGAAAGGGCCTTAGGTGGTCCTCCTTCCTCCCAGGTCCTCAAACTGGAGGGGAACTCTAAATGACTGTTAGATCTCCGCCCTTGCGTGAAGTGCCGTGCGTGGGGTCCTTGGCCTAGATGACCCCTTGGGTGCCAGGGACGGCCCAGCCGTCCAGGTGATGGACAAACCTATGGGCAGGCACTCCACGTACTTGAGGTGTGCCCTTGAGTTTTGGGGCGTGGGGAATTTCCAGCAGCTCCGCTGATTTCCATACATCAGGGCGTGGCCACCTCAGCCTCTACAAGACCCCTGTCTCCAGGGAGAGCACAGTGGGCCAGCATTCTCCCGGCCAGCTGCTCGCTTCTTCTCGCTTCTCGGACCTCCAAGCATGGATTCCTCCAGCACGTCCTGCACATCCAGCGGTAGCTTGACCTCTGCCTCTGGGCTGAGCGTTGCAACTCCCAGAGGCCGGGAGCCCTTCATGCCTGTGCATCCTGCATCAATAGAGCCATGCCGTTCTTTAGGGCATGTTCAGAGATTGGGCTGGCCTTTTGCGAGCGCTCACTGGGCCTCATCGATACAGACTCGCCTCAGAATGACACCCTTTCTCCATACCCATGGGATTTGCGCTCTGGGGTGGAAGTGGATGTTGTCTCTTCCAAGAGAGGTGCCCACGCAGACCACGCATCACCGGGCAAAAGGTGCTAACATTATTTATCAGGTCCCATCCTCTCCTTTGTTGCTGGCCAATCTTTCCATCCAACCGAATGTAGGTTCATGATTGCAGTGGACACATTTGGCGATGTAGAGTCGGAGTAGCCTTGGAATTGTGGTCTCTTGGCCTGGCTTCCCAACAGCCGGTATGGATATACACCCAGTAGGGTTTATTCCACACGTTCTATCTCTTTTGTTCTTGGGGATGGTTTCCTTTGGATTCTTGGGGATGTTGGGATCAACTTGACACCAGGCCATCTTGAGGCGACAGCCCGTTCCTAGGAGCTCTTCTCCAAAGGTCAGGCCTTTCTGCATGACCGAACTCTGTGCATGCCTGGCCTTTGTATAACCCAGGGATGTCAAGGAATCTTGATGCCAGGACGGAGGGAAGCATGTGCAGCTTCTATCTCTCTTTCAAGGGATTCAAGCTCCCTTGGAGTTTCCCCACACATAATCCATACTCCATTTCTCTCTCTCCGACTCTCTCTCTCTCTCTCTCTCTCTCTCTCTCTTCAGTTCTCTGCTGGGACCCTGCGGGTCTCACTTTCTATTACTCCTTGGTTCCCTCCCAACTCAACCTTATGGTATCAATTTCTTCTCCTCTTTGGCCACTTATGTCCTTATGAATGGGGCCTTGACATTGTTCTCTATGGCGTCGACAGTGTCATATGCAGACTTGTGGTTGGTGTTGAGGTTGTCATCACTGCATGTGCTGAGGTGCGTCCTGATACACGCTTGCCCAGTTGAGTTGGTTTTTAGAGTGGATCTGCTGGATGTCTCTTTGTCGCGATGTATCCTAAATATCAGGGACCTTGGAAACTAACCTGAAGAGAAGTTGGCTTTGCGTGTATGCGAAGCAAATGCCTGGGAGACACAGCATCCAGGAACACAGGAAGTGGTCTTCGACGGCCTTTGCTTTGGGGGCTGTGTGGTAAGAGCTTCGCAAGGGGACCCGTCATGGGGCCGTCAGTTGCATGCGAATCACCAAGGACGTATGCCTGGGTGCCGGGCGGACAGAAGGGAGACCAATCCAGGGGGCATTCCTCTGCTTCTGTGTGCTTTGACAGGTCTTGACTAGGAGAGCCCACACTGAGGCCATGTGGCTGAGAGCAGGCAACGTGTTGCCTGTGGGCATTTCGGGAGGAGAGGCTCCTGGTGGCATAGAGCGTGGCATAACTCAGGAAGCTATGGATTTCGTGGATGCAACGATGTGCTGGAATCCACACGTCCGCTGGCCCTCACAGACTTTTCCCTTGGGGTTGGGGTGAACCCGCAGCCATTTCTTCCATTCTTGTCCACCAACACTAGGGCCGGAACACAGATTGTCCCGGGGTCCTTTTTGTGCAGGCAGGTCCCCGTGGGACTCCCTGTGGCCCAGCCACCGCACGAGGCAGCATAATCAGGGTGTGTCGAGCTGGTGAGCCATTTTGCGAGGAGTCCCGGCAGGGCTGCCTTCCGAACGGGTGCGGTGGTGTGGGCACCGCCGAGAAGCTTTCCTTCTCTAGCCCCCAGAAGCGCAGTCAGTGTTTGGTGGTGGTTTGCATGGTTCTATTTGTCTTTGTGTTCCTGCCACTCATATGCCAAGGCTTTGAGCTGATATGGCCTGGACGTAGGCGAGAGAGGCTGATGTGATTGTCTGAAAGGCCACACTGCCGGAGACTTCATGCATAAACCCATCAGTACACTGGACAGCACTGGTAGGCGGAAGGCGGGTTTGTCCCAAGACTCCGATGTGCCTTCACACTAGGGTCTTCCATCCATTTCTTGGCCAGCGTGGCCTAGGGAAGTGGGGGGAATTGGGCCCCAGGAGATGGACTTCACGTCCCCTTTGGTAAGCATCCTCGGTGCCCCCACCTTCCCCATTCCGCTGGGCTTCCCCTTGTACAGATGTCTTGGCACCCCCTTTGAGCAGAGACAGCGCTTGAATCGGGGACCTTCTCCATGGTTGAAGCAGCCCAGCAGGGCCCCGAGGGCACCAGGGATCTGCATCCCTGCTAACACATCCCTGAGCTCTCCCCCATAGGTCCTTGGGAATCCTGGTGGTCCTTGACCTGGGGTGCCCTGTCAGGGTGCACCAACTGCTGCAGGCCACTAGGAACCTCGGCCACGTTGCAATGCTTTTCTCAAAATGCAGACATCACTGGGTGTCCGGAGTCTCGATGTCGATGGAGCCTCCTGAAAAGTCAGACGTGGTGTGTGAAGAGAGCCATGCTTCAACCCCTTGGTTTGCCTCTCTGCCTTCCTTCCCACCTTCTGGCTTCCATTCGCCTTAACACCTTTCTCCATCCGTACCTTCCTCCCAAGAAATCCCTCCTCCACAAGGCGAGCCTTGCTGCTCACCTCCTGCATCTCCTCCACATCAGTATAGCTTTCTCACTCTCTAGCTCTTATCATCAATGTCCTCTACCTCCTCATCAATTGATAATTCTCTCTCCAGGGTTTATCTTTGGGAGGATGGTCAAGAAAATCGGGAACGTTTCTGCGACTTCTGCAAACTCAGCAGGAATCCTGGACCGTGGTTATATCGGGCATGGAAAATGCGATTTGGGGTCCTCTCTCAGGAAATGCGCAGGGTTTTCGGCTATTTTATTTACCGGGCGTCCTCCTAGATCCATAGTCCTATTCCCATCGGAAACACGAGCACGTGTGCTTACAATGGGGAAAAGGCTTTAGGCACCCATTGCCCAGGGAGAAGGAAAGCCTGAGGAATCGTCTTGCCCCCCAAAATGAAGCTGTCTTCGAACGGTTCCAAAGAAAGCAGGCTAATCCAAAGCCACCCAAAGCCACCCAAAGCCACCCAAAGCAACCCAAGCCCAAAGAAGGGTTAAAGAACCTTGAGAATACCACACCCCTGGAAGGAAAGTACAGCAGAGCAGAGGAAGGTGTGGAATGCAGACAGGGGTGAAGCAATTAGCGCCCCATCTGGAAAACGGGGAAAAGAACAAGTTGGCCTGTGGAAAGGCATGAATCCGACAGAGCCGGGCAGAGACGGTCTGGAATGCGGCCAGGTCTGAACCAGAGGCTCAGTCTTACGTGGTTTGCCGTGAAGACCATATGGCCTGCACTCCAAAGGCCTGGGAGACTCGGAGCTGGGCTGCCATTTGAAAGGGCCTTAGGTGGTCCTCCTTCCTCGCAGGTCCTCAAACTGGAGGGGAACTCTAAATGACTGTTAGATCTCCGCCCTTGCGTGAAGTGCCGTGCGTGGGGTCCTTGGCCTAGATGACCCCTTGGGTGCCAGGGACGGCCCAGCCGTCCAGGTGATGGACAAACCTATGGGCAGGCACTCCACGTACTTGAGGTGTGCCCTTGAGTTTTGGGGCGTGGGGAATTTCCAGCAGCTCCGCTGATTTCCATACATCAGGGCGTGGCCACCTCAGCCTCTACAAGACCCCTGTCTCCAGGGAGAGCACAGTGGGCCAGCATTCTCCCGGCCAGCTGCTCGCTTCTTCTCGCTTCTCGGACCTCCAAGCATGGATTCCTCCAGCACGTCCTGCACATCCAGCGGTAGCTTGACCTCTGCCTCTGGGCTGAGCGTTGCAACTCCCAGAGGCCGGGAGCCCTTCATGCCTGTGCATCCTGCATCAATAGAGCCATGCCGTTCTTTAGGGCATGTTCAGAGATTGGGCTGGCCTTTTGCGAGCGCTCACTGGGCCTCATCGATACAGACTCGCCTCAGAATGACACCCTTTCTCCATACCCATGGGATTTGCGCTCTGGGGTGGAAGTGGATGTTGTCTCTTCCAAGAGAGGTGCCCACGCAGACCACGCATCACCGGGCAAAAGGTGCTAACATTATTTATCAGGTCCCATCCTCTCCTTTGTTGCTGGCCAATCTTTCCATCCAACCGAATGTAGGTTCATGATTGCAGTGGACACATTTGGCGATGTAGAGTCGGAGTAGCCTTGGAATTGTGGTCTCTTGGCCTGGCTTCCCAACAGCCGGTATGGATATACACCCAGTAGGGTTTATTCCACACGTTCTATCTCTTTTGTTCTTGGGGATGGTTTCCTTTGGATTCTTGGGGATGTTGGGATCAACTTGACACCAGGCCATCTTGAGGCGACAGCCCGTTCCTAGGAGCTCTTCTCCAAAGGTCAGGCCTTTCTGCATGACCGAACTCTGTGCATGCCTGGCCTTTGTATAACCCAGGGATGTCAAGGAATCTTGATGCCAGGACGGAGGGAAGCATGTGCAGCTTCTATCTCTCTTTCAAGGGATTCAAGCTCCCTTGGAGTTTCCCCACACATAATCCATACTCCATTTCTCTCTCTCCGACTCTCTCTCTCTCTCTCTCTCTCTCTCTTCAGTTCTCTGCTGGGACCCTGCGGGTCTCACTTTCTATTACTCCTTGGTTCCCTCCCAACTCAACCTTATGGTATCAATTTCTTCTCCTCTTTGGCCACTTATGTCCTTATGAATGGGGCCTTGACATTGTTCTCTATGGCGTCGACAGTGTCATATGCAGACTTGTGGTTGGTGTTGAGGTTGTCATCACTGCATGTGCTGAGGTGCGTCCTGATACACGCTTGCCCAGTTGAGTTGGTTTTTAGAGTGGATCTGCTGGATGTCTCTTTGTCGCGATGTATCCTAAATATCAGGGACCTTGGAAACTAACCTGAAGAGAAGTTGGCTTTGCGTGTATGCGAAGCAAATGCCTGGGAGACACAGCATCCAGGAACACAGGAAGTGGTCTTCGACGGCCTTTGCTTTGGGGGCTGTGTGGTAAGAGCTTCGCAAGGGGACCCGTCATGGGGCCGTCAGTTGCATGCGAATCACCAAGGACGTATGCCTGGGTGCCGGGCGGACAGAAGGGAGACCAATCCAGGGGGCATTCCTCTGCTTCTGTGTGCTTTGACAGGTCTTGACTAGGAGAGCCCACACTGAGGCCATGTGGCTGAGAGCAGGCAACGTGTTGCCTGTGGGCATTTCGGGAGGAGAGGCTCCTGGTGGCATAGAGCGTGGCATAACTCAGGAAGCTATGGATTTCGTGGATGCAACGATGTGCTGGAATCCACACGTCCGCTGGCCCTCACAGACTTTTCCCTTGGGGTTGGGGTGAACCCGCAGCCATTTCTTCCATTCTTGTCCACCAACACTAGGGCCGGAACACAGATTGTCCCGGGGTCCTTTTTGTGCAGGCAGGTCCCCGTGGGACTCCCTGTGGCCCAGCCACCGCACGAGGCAGCATAATCAGGGTGTGTCGAGCTGGTGAGCCATTTTGCGAGGAGTCCCGGCAGGGCTGCCTTCCGAACGGGTGCGGTGGTGTGGGCACCGCCGAGAAGCTTTCCTTCTCTACCCCCCAGAAGCGCAGTCAGTGTTTGGTGGTGGTTTGCATGGTTCTATTTGTCTTTGTGTTCCTGCCACTCATATGCCAAGGCTTTGAGCTGATATGGCCTGGACGTAGGCGAGAGAGGCTGATGTGATTGTCTGAAAGGCCACACTGCCAGAGACATCATGCATAAACCCATCAGTACACTGGACAGCACTGGTAGGCGGAAGGCGGGTTTGTCCCAAGACTCCGATGTGCCTTCACACTAGGGTCTTCCATCCATTTCTTGGCCAGCGTGGCCTAGGGAAGTGGGGGGAATTGGGCCCCAGGAGATGGACTTCACGTCCCCTTTGGTAAGCATCCTTGGTGCCCCCACCTTCCCCATTCCGCTGGGCTTCCCCTTGTACAGATGTCTTGGCACCCCCTTTGAGCAGAGACAGCCCTTGCCTCGGGGACCTTCTCCATGGTTGAAGCAGCCCAGCAGGGCCCCGAGGGCACCAGGGATCTGCATCCCTGCTGACACATCCCTGAGCTCTCCCCCATAGGTCCTTGGGAATCCTGGTGGTCCTTGACCTGGGGTGCCCTGTCAGGGTGCACCAACTGCTGCAGGCCACTAGGAACCTCGGCCACGTTGCAATGCTTTTCTCAAAATGCAGACATCACTGGGTGTCCGGAGTCTCGATGTCGATGGAGCCTCCTGAAAAGTCAGACGTGGTGTGTGAAGAGAGCCATGCTTCAACCCCTTGGTTTGCCTCTCTGCCTTCCTTCCCACCTTCTGGCTTCCATTCGCCTTAACACCTTTCTCCATCCGTACCTTCCTCCCAAGAAATCCCTCCTCCACAAGGCGAGCCTTGCTGCTCACCTCCTGCATCTCCTCCACATCAGTATAGCTTTCTCACTCTCTCGCTCTTATCATCAATGTCCTCTACCTCCTCATCAATTGATAATTCTCTCTCCAGGGTTTATCTTTGGGAGGATGGTCAAGAAAATCGGGAACGTTTTTGCGACTTCTGCAAACTCAGCAGGAATCCTGGACCGTGGTTATATCGGGCATGGAAAATGCGATTTGGGGTCCTCTCTCAGGAAATGCGCAGGGTTTTCGGCTATTTTATTTACCGGGCGTCCTCCTAGATCCATAGTCCTATTCCCATCGGAAACACGAGCACGTGTGCTTACAATGGGGAAAAGGCTTTAGGCACCCATTGCCCAGGGAGAAGGAAAGCCTGAGGAATCGTCTTGCCCCCCAAAATGAAGCTGTCTTCGAACGGTTCCAAAGAAAGCAGGCTAATCCAAAGCCACCCAAAGCCACCCAAAGCAACCCAAGCCCAAAGAAGGGTTAAAGAACCTTGAGAATACCACACCCCTGGAAGGAAAGTACAGCAGAGCAGAGGAAGGTGTGGAATGCAGACAGGGGTGAAGCAATTAGCGCCCCATCTGGAAAACGGGGAAAAGAACAAGTTGGCCTGTGGAAAGGCATGAATCCGACAGAGCCGGGCAGAGACGGTCTGGAATGCGGCCAGGTCTGAACCAGAGGCTCAGTCTTACGTGGTTTGCCGTGAAGACCATATGGCCTGCACTCCAAAGGCCTGGGAGACTCGGAGCTGGGCTGCCATTTGAAAGGGCCTTAGGTGGTCCTCCTTCCTCGCAGGTCCTCAAACTGGAGGGGAACTCTAAATGACTGTTAGATCTCCGCCCTTGCGTGAAGTGCCGTGCGTGGGGTCCTTGGCCTAGATGACCCCTTGGGTGCCAGGGACGGCCCAGCCGTCCAGGTGATGGACAAACCTATGGGCAGGCACTCCACGTACTTGAGGTGTGCCCTTGAGTTTTGGGGCGTGGGGAATTTCCAGCAGCTCCGCTGATTTCCATACATCAGGGCGTGGCCACCTCAGCCTCTACAAGACCCCTGTCTCCAGGGAGAGCACAGTGGGCCAGCATTCTCCCGGCCAGCTGCTCGCTTCTTCTCGCTTCTCGGACCTCCAAGCATGGATTCCTCCAGCACGTCCTGCACATCCAGCGGTAGCTTGACCTCTGCCTCTGGGCTGAGCGTTGCAACTCCCAGAGGCCGGGAGCCCTTCATGCCTGTGCATCCTGCATCAATAGAGCCATGCCGTTCTTTAGGGCATGTTCAGAGATTGGGCTGGCCTTTTGCGAGCGCTCACTGGGCCTCATCGATACAGACTCGCCTCAGAATGACACCCTTTCTCCATACCCATGGGATTTGCGCTCTGGGGTGGAAGTGGATGTTGTCTCTTCCAAGAGAGGTGCCCACGCAGACCACGCATCACCGGGCAAAAGGTGCTAACATTATTTATCAGGTCCCATCCTCTCCTTTGTTGCTGGCCAATCTTTCCATCCAACCGAATGTAGGTTCATGATTGCAGTGGACACATTTGGCGATGTAGAGTCGGAGTAGCCTTGGAATTGTGGTCTCTTGGCCTGGCTTCCCAACAGCCGGTATGGATATACACCCAGTAGGGTTTATTCCACACGTTCTATCTCTTTTGTTCTTGGGGATGGTTTCCTTTGGATTCTTGGGGATGTTGGGATCAACTTGACACCAGGCCATCTTGAGGCGACAGCCCGTTCCTAGGAGCTCTTCTCCAAAGGTCAGGCCTTTCTGCATGACCGAACTCTGTGCATGCCTGGCCTTTGTATAACCCAAGGATGTCAAGGAATCTTGATGCCAGGACGGAGGGAAGCATGTGCAGCTTCTATCTCTCTTTCAAGGGATTCAAGCTCCCTTGGAGTTTCCCCACACATAATCCATACTCCATTTCTCTCTCTCCGACTCTCTCTCCCTCTCTCTCTCTCTTCAGTTCTCTGCTGGGACCCTGCGGGTCTCACTTTCTATTACTCCTTGGTTCCCTCCCAACTCAACCTTATGGTATCAATTTCTTCTCCTCTTTGGCCACTTATGTCCTTATGAATGGGGCCTTGACATTGTTCTCTATGGCGTCGACAGTGTCATATGCAGACTTGTGGTTGGTGTTGAGGTTGTCATCACTGCATGTGCTGAGGTGCGTCCTGATACACGCTTGCCCAGTTGAGTTGGTTTTTAGAGTGGATCTGCTGGATGTCTCTTTGTCGCGATGTATCCTAAATATCAGGGACCTTGGAAACTAACCTGAAGAGAAGTTGGCTTTGCGTGTATGCGAAGCAAATGCCTGGGAGACACAGCATCCAGGAACACAGGAAGTGGTCTTCGACGGCCTTTGCTTTGGGGGCTGTGTGGTAAGAGCTTCGCAAGGGGACCCGTCATGGGGCCGTCAGTTGCATGCGAATCACCAAGGACGTATGCCTGGGTGCCGGGCGGACAGAAGGGAGACCAATCCAGGGGGCATTCCTCTGCTTCTGTGTGCTTTGACAGGTCTTGACTAGGAGAGCCCACACTGAGGCCATGTGGCTGAGAGCAGGCAACGTGTTGCCTGTGGGCATTTCGGGAGGAGAGGCTCCTGGTGGCATAGAGCGTGGCATAACTCAGGAAGCTATGGATTTCGTGGATGCAACGATGTGCTGGAATCCACACGTCCGCTGGCCCTCACAGACTTTTCCCTTGGGGTTGGGGTGAACCCGCAGCCATTTCTTCCATTCTTGTCCACCAACACTAGGGCCGGAACACAGATTGTCCCGGGGTCCTTTTTGTGCAGGCAGGTCCCCGTGGGACTCCCTGTGGCCCAGCCACCGCACGAGGCAGCATAATCAGGGTGTGTCGAGCTGGTGAGCCATTTTGCGAGGAGTCCCGGCAGGGCTGCCTTCCGAACGGGTGCGGTGGTGTGGGCACCGCCGAGAAGCTTTCCTTCTCTACCCCCCAGAAGCGCAGTCAGTGTTTGGTGGTGGTTTGCATGGTTCTATTTGTCTTTGTGTTCCTGCCACTCATATGCCAAGGCTTTGAGCTGATATGGCCTGGACGTAGGCGAGAGAGGCTGATGTGATTGTCTGAAAGGCCACACTGCCAGAGACATCATGCATAAACCCATCAGTACACTGGACAGCACTGGTAGGCGGAAGGCGGGTTTGTCCCAAGACTCCGATGTGCCTTCACACTAGGGTCTTCCATCCATTTCTTGGCCAGCGTGGCCTAGGGAAGTGGGGGGAATTGGGCCCCAGGAGATGGACTTCACGTCCCCTTTGGTAAGCATCCTTGGTGCCCCCACCTTCCCCATTCCGCTGGGCTTCCCCTTGTACAGATGTCTTGGCACCCCCTTTGAGCAGAGACAGCCCTTGCCTCGGGGACCTTCTCCATGGTTGAAGCAGCCCAGCAGGGCCCCGAGGGCACCAGGGATCTGCATCCCTGCTGACACATCCCTGAGCTCTCCCCCATAGGTCCTTGGGAATCCTGGTGGTCCTTGACCTGGGGTGCCCTGTCAGGGTGCACCAACTGCTGCAGGCCACTAGGAACCTCGGCCACGTTGCAATGCTTTTCTCAAAATGCAGACATCACTGGGTGTCCGGAGTCTCGATGTCGATGGAGCCTCCTGAAAAGTCAGACGTGGTGTGTGAAGAGAGCCATGCTTCAACCCCTTGGTTTGCCTCTCTGCCTTCCTTCCCACCTTCTGGCTTCCATTCGCCTTAACACCTTTCTCCATCCGTACCTTCCTCCCAAGAAATCCCTCCTCCACAAGGCGAGCCTTGCTGCTCACCTCCTGCATCTCCTCCACATCAGTATAGCTTTCTCACTCTCTCGCTCTTATCATCAATGTCCTCTACCTCCTCATCAATTGATAATTCTCTCTCCAGGGTTTATCTTTGGGAGGATGGTCAAGAAAATCGGGAACGTTTTTGCGACTTCTGCAAACTCAGCAGGAATCCTGGACCGTGGTTATATCGGGCATGGAAAATGCGATTTGGGGTCCTCTCTCAGGAAATGCGCAGGGTTTTCGGCTATTTTATTTACCGGGCGTCCTCCTAGATCCATAGTCCTATTCCCATCGGAAACACGAGCACGTGTGCTTACAATGGGGAAAAGGCTTTAGGCACCCATTGCCCAGGGAGAAGGAAAGCCTGAGGAATCGTCTTGCCCCCCAAAATGAAGCTGTCTTCGAACGGTTCCAAAGAAAGCAGGCTAATCCAAAGCCACCCAAAGCCACCCAAAGCAACCCAAGCCCAAAGAAGGGTTAAAGAACCTTGAGAATACCACACCCCTGGAAGGAAAGTACAGCAGAGCAGAGGAAGGTGTGGAATGCAGACAGGGGTGAAGCAATTAGCGCCCCATCTGGAAAACGGGGAAAAGAACAAGTTGGCCTGTGGAAAGGCATGAATCCGACAGAGCCGGGCAGAGACGGTCTGGAATGCGGCCAGGTCTGAACCAGAGGCTCAGTCTTACGTGGTTTGCCGTGAAGACCATATGGCCTGCACTCCAAAGGCCTGGGAGACTCGGAGCTGGGCTGCCATTTGAAAGGGCCTTAGGTGGTCCTCCTTCCTCGCAGGTCCTCAAACTGGAGGGGAACTCTAAATGACTGTTAGATCTCCGCCCTTGCGTGAAGTGCCGTGCGTGGGGTCCTTGGCCTAGATGACCCCTTGGGTGCCAGGGACGGCCCAGCCGTCCAGGTGATGGACAAACCTATGGGCAGGCACTCCACGTACTTGAGGTGTGCCCTTGAGTTTTGGGGCGTGGGGAATTTCCAGCAGCTCCGCTGATTTCCATACATCAGGGCGTGGCCACCTCAGCCTCTACAAGACCCCTGTCTCCAGGGAGAGCACAGTGGGCCAGCATTCTCCCGGCCAGCTGCTCGCTTCTTCTCGCTTCTCGGACCTCCAAGCATGGATTCCTCCAGCACGTCCTGCACATCCAGCGGTAGCTTGACCTCTGCCTCTGGGCTGAGCGTTGCAACTCCCAGAGGCCGGGAGCCCTTCATGCCTGTGCATCCTGCATCAATAGAGCCATGCCGTTCTTTAGGGCATGTTCAGAGATTGGGCTGGCCTTTTGCGAGCGCTCACTGGGCCTCATCGATACAGACTCGCCTCAGAATGACACCCTTTCTCCATACCCATGGGATTTGCGCTCTGGGGTGGAAGTGGATGTTGTCTCTTCCAAGAGAGGTGCCCACGCAGACCACGCATCACCGGGCAAAAGGTGCTAACATTATTTATCAGGTCCCATCCTCTCCTTTGTTGCTGGCCAATCTTTCCATCCAACCGAATGTAGGTTCATGATTGCAGTGGACACATTTGGCGATGTAGAGTCGGAGTAGCCTTGGAATTGTGGTCTCTTGGCCTGGCTTCCCAACAGCCGGTATGGATATACACCCAGTAGGGTTTATTCCACACGTTCTATCTCTTTTGTTCTTGGGGATGGTTTCCTTTGGATTCTTGGGGATGTTGGGATCAACTTGACACCAGGCCATCTTGAGGCGACAGCCCGTTCCTAGGAGCTCTTCTCCAAAGGTCAGGCCTTTCTGCATGACCGAACTCTGTGCATGCCTGGCCTTTGTATAACCCAAGGATGTCAAGGAATCTTGATGCCAGGACGGAGGGAAGCATGTGCAGCTTCTATCTCTCTTTCAAGGGATTCAAGCTCCCTTGGAGTTTCCCCACACATAATCCATACTCCATTTCTCTCTCTCCGACTCTCTCTCCCTCTCTCTCTCTCTTCAGTTCTCTGCTGGGACCCTGCGGGTCTCACTTTCTATTACTCCTTGCTTCCCTCCCAACTCAACCTTATGGTATCAATTTCTTCTCCTCTTTGGCCACTTATGTCCTTATGAATGGGGCCTTGACATTGTTCTCTATGGCGTCGACAGTGTCATATGCAGACTTGTGGTTGGTGTTGAGGTTGTCATCACTGCATGTGCTGAGGTGCGTCCTGATACACGCTTGCCCAGTTGAGTTGGTTTTTAGAGTGGATCTGCTGGATGTCTCTTTGTCGCGATGTATCCTAAATATCAGGGACCTTGGAAACTAACCTGAAGAGAAGTTGGCTTTGCGTGTATGCGAAGCAAATGCCTGGGAGACACAGCATCCAGGAACACAGGAAGTGGTCTTCGACGGCCTTTGCTTTGGGGGCTGTGTGGTAAGAGCTTCGCAAGGGGACCCGTCATGGGGCCGTCAGTTGCATGCGAATCACCAAGGACGTATGCCTGGGTGCCGGGCGGACAGAAGGGAGACCAATCCAGGGGGCATTCCTCTGCTTCTGTGTGCTTTGACAGGTCTTGACTAGGAGAGCCCACACTGAGGCCATGTGGCTGAGAGCAGGCAACGTGTTGCCTGTGGGCATTTCGGGAGGAGAGGCTCCTGGTGGCATAGAGCGTGGCATAACTCAGGAAGCTATGGATTTCGTGGATGCAACGATGTGCTGGAATCCACACGTCCGCTGGCCCTCACAGACTTTTCCCTTGGGGTTGGGGTGAACCCGCAGCCATTTCTTCCATTCTTGTCCACCAACACTAGGGCCGGAACACAGATTGTCCCGGGGTCCTTTTTGTGCAGGCAGGTCCCCGTGGGACTCCCTGTGGCCCAGCCACCGCACGAGGCAGCATAATCAGGGTGTGTCGAGCTGGTGAGCCATTTTGCGAGGAGTCCCGGCAGGGCTGCCTTCCGAACGGGTGCGGTGGTGTTGGCACCGCCGAGAAGCTTTCCTTCTCTAGCCCCCAGAAGCGCAGTCAGTGTTTGGTGGTGGTTTGCATGGTTCTATTTGTCTTTGTGTTCCTGCCACTCATATGCCAAGGCTTTGAGCTGATATGCCCTGGACGTAGGCGAGAGAGGCTGATGTGATTGTCTGAAAGGCCACACTGCCAGAGACATCATGCATAAACCCATCAGTACACTGGACAGCACTGGTAGGCGGAAGGCGGGTTTGTCCCAAGACTCCGATGTGCCTTCACACTAGGGTCTTCCATCCATTTCTTGGCCAGCGTGGCCTAGGGAAGTGGGGGGAATTGGGCCCCAGGAGATGGACTTCACGTCCCCTTTGGTAAGCATCCTTGGTGCCCCCACCTTCCCCATTCTGCTGGGCTTCCCCTTGTACAGATGTCTTGGCACCCCCTTTGAGCAGAGACAGCCCTTGCCTCGGGGACCTACTCCATGGTTGAAGCAGCCCAGCAGGGCCCCGAGGGCACCAGGGATCTGCATCCCTGCTGACACATCCCTGAGCTCTCCCCCATAGGTCCTTGGGAATCCTGGTGGTCCTTGACCTGGGGTGCCCTGTCAGGGTGCACCAACTGCTGCAGGCCACTAGGAACCTCGGCCACGTTGCAATGCTTTTCTCAAAATGCAGACATCACTGGGTGTCCGGAGTCTCGATGTCGATGGAGCCTCCTGAAAAGTCAGACGTGGTGTGTGAAGAGAGCCATGCTTCAACCCCTTGGTTTGCCTCTCTGCCTTCCTTCCCACCTTCTGGCTTCCATTCGCCTTAACACCTTTCTCCATCCGTACCTTCCTCCCAAGAAATCCCTCCTCCACAAGGCGAGCCTTGCTGCTCACCTCCTGCATCTCCTCCACATCAGTATAGCTTTCTCACTCTCTAGCTCTTATCATCAATGTCCTCTACCTCCTCATCAATTGATAATTCTCTCTCCAGGGTTTATCTTTGGGAGGATGGTCAAGAAAATCGGGAACGTTTTTGCGACTTCTGCAAACTCAGCAGGAATCCTGGACCGTGGTTATATCGGGCATGGAAAATGCGATTCGGGGTCCTCTCTCAGGAAATGCGCAGGGTTTTTGGCTATTTTATTTACCAGGCCTCCTCCTAGATCCATAGTCCTATTCCCATCGGAAACACGAGCACGTGTGCTTACAATGGGGAAAAGTCTTTAGGCACCCATTGCCCAGGGAGAAGGAAAGCCTGAGGAATCGTCTTGCCCCCCAAAATGAAGCTGTCTTCGAACGGTTCCAAAGAAAGCAGGCTAATCCATAGCCACCCAAAGCCACCCAAAGCAACCCAAGCCCAAAGAAGGGTTAAAGACCCTTGAGAATACCACACCCCTGGAAGGAAAGTACAGCAGAGCAGAGGAAGGTGTGGAATGCAGACAGGGGTGAAGCAATTAGCGCCCCATCTGGAAAACGGGGAAAAGAACAAGTTGGCCTGTGGAAAGGCATGAATCCGACAGAGCCGGGCAGAGACGGTCTGGAATGCGGCAAGGTCTGAACCAGAGGCTCAGTCTTACGTGGTTTGCCGTGAAGACCATATGGCCTGCACTCCAAAGGCCTGGGAGACTCGGAGCTGGGCTGCCATTTGAAAGGGCCTTAGGTGGTCCTCCTTCCTCGCAGGTCCTCAAACTGGAGGGGAACTCTAAATGACTGTTAGATCTCCGCCCTTGCGTGAAGTGCCGTGCGTGGGGTCCTTGGCCTAGATGACCCCTTGGGTGCCAGGGACGGCCCAGCCGTCCAGGTGATGGACAAACCTATGGGCAGGCAGTCCACGTACTTGAGGTGTGCCCTTGAGTTTTGGGGCGTGGGGAATTTCCAGCAGCTCCGCTGATTTCCATACATCAGGGCGTGGCCACCTCAGCCTCTACAAGACCCCTGTCTCCAGGGAGAGCACAGTGGGCCAGCATTCTCCCGGCCAGCTGCTCGCTTCTTCTCGCTTCTCGGACCTCCAAGCATGGATTCCTCCAGCACGTCCTGCACATCCAGCGGTAGCTTGACCTCTGCCTCTGGGCTGAGCGTTGCAACTCCCAGAGGCCGGGAGCCCTTCATGCCTGTGCATCCTGCATCAATAGAGCCATGCCGTTCTTTAGGGCATGTTCAGAGATTGGGCTGGCCTTTTGCGAGCGCTCACTGGGCCTCATCGATACAGACTCGCCTCAGAATGACACCCTTTCTCCATACCCATGGGATTTGCGCTCTGGGGTGGAAGTGGATGTTGTCTCTTCCAAGAGAGGTGCCCACGCAGACCACGCATCACCGGGCAAAAGGTGCTAACATTATTTATCAGGTCCCATCCTCTCCTTTGTTGCTGGCCAATCTTTCCATCCAACCGAATGTAGGTTCATGATTGCAGTGGACACATTTGGCGATGTAGAGTCGGAGTAGCCTTGGAATTGTGGTCTCTTGGCCTGGCTTCCCAACAGCCGGTATGGATATACACCCAGTAGGGTTTATTCCACACGTTCTATGTCTTTTGTTCTTGGGGATGGTTTCCTTTGGATTCTTGGTGATGTTGGGATCAACTTGACACCAGGCCATCTTGAGGCGACAGCCCGTTCCTAGGAGCTCTTCTCCAAAGGTCAGGCCTTTCTGCATGACCGAACTCTGTGCATGCCTGGCCTTTGTATAACCCAGGGATGTCAAGGAATCTTGATGCCAGGACGGAGGGAAGCATGTGCAGCTTCTATCTCTCTTTCAAGGGATTCAAGCTCCCTTGGAGTTTCCCCACACATAATCCATACTCCATTTCTCTCTCTCCGACTCTCTCTCTCTCTCTCTCTCTCTCTCTCTCTCTCTCTCTCTCTCTCTTCAGTTCTCTGCTGGGACCCTGCGGGTCTCACTTTCTATTACTCCTTGGTTCCCTCCCAACTCAACCTTATGGTATCAATTTCTTCTCCTCTTTGGCCACTTATGTCCTTATGAATGGGGCCTTGACATTGTTCTCTATGGCGTCGACAGTGTCATATGCAGACTTGTGGTTGGTGTTGAGGTTGTCATCACTGCATGTGCTGAGGTGCGTCCTGATACACGCTTGCCCAGTTGAGTTGGTTTTTAGAGTGGATCTGCTGGATGTCTCTTTGTCGCGATGTATCCTAAATATCAGGGACCTTGGAAACTAACCTGAAGAGAAGTTGGCTTTGCGTGTATGCGAAGCAAATGCCTGGGAGACACAGCATCCAGGAACACAGGAAGTGGTCTTCGACGGCCTTTGCTTTGGGGGCTGTGTGGTAAGAGCTTCGCAAGGGGACCCGCCCTGGGGCCGTCAGTTGCATGCGAATCACCAAGGACGCATGCCTGTGTGCCGGGCGGACAGAAGGGAGACCAATCCAGGGGGCATTCCTCTGCTTCTGTGTGCTTTGACAGGTCTTGACTAGGAGAGCCCACACTGAGGCCATGTGGCTGAGAGCAGGCAACGTGTTGCCTGTGGGCATTTCGGGAGGAGAGGCTCCTGGTGGCATAGAGCGTGGCATAACTCAGGAAGCTATGGATTTCGTGGATGCAACGATGTGCTGGAATCCACACGTCCGCTGGCCCTCACAGACTTTTCCCTTGGGGTTGGGGTGAACCCGCAGCCATTTCTTCCATTCTTGTCCACCAACACTAGGGCCGGAACACAGATTGTCCCGGGGTCCTTTTTGTGCAGGCAGGTCCCCGTGGGACTCCCTGTGGCCCAGCCACCGCACGAGGCAGCATAATCAGGGTGTGTCGAGCTGGTGAGCCATTTTGCGAGGAGTCCCGGCAGGGCTGCCTTCCGAACGGGTGCGGTGGTGTTGGCACCGCCGAGAAGCTTTCCTTCTCTAGCCCCCAGAAGCGCAGTCAGTGTTTGGTGGTGGTTTGCATGGTTCTATTTGTCTTTGTGTTCCTGCCACTCATATGCCAAGGCTTTGAGCTGATATGCCCTGGACGTAGGCGAGAGAGGCTGATGTGATTGTCTGAAAGGCCACACTGCCAGAGACATCATGCATAAACCCATCAGTACACTGGACAGCACTGGTAGGCGGAAGGCGGGTTTGTCCCAAGACTCCGATGTGCCTTCACACTAGGGTCTTCCATCCATTTCTTGGCCAGCGTGGCCTAGGGAAGTGGGGGGAATTGGGCCCCAGGAGATGGACTTCACGTCCCCTTTGGTAAGCATCCTTGGTGCCCCCACCTTCCCCATTCTGCTGGGCTTCCCCTTGTACAGATGTCTTGGCACCCCCTTTGAGCAGAGACAGCCCTTGCCTCGGGGACCTACTCCATGGTTGAAGCAGCCCAGCAGGGCCCCGAGGGCACCAGGGATCTGCATCCCTGCTGACACATCCCTGAGCTCTCCCCCATAGGTCCTTGGGAATCCTGGTGGTCCTTGACCTGGGGTGCCCTGTCAGGGTGCACCAACTGCTGCAGGCCACTAGGAACCTCGGCCACGTTGCAATGCTTTTCTCAAAATGCAGACATCACTGGGTGTCCGGAGTCTCGATGTCGATGGAGCCTCCTGAAAAGTCAGACGTGGTGTGTGAAGAGAGCCATGCTTCAACCCCTTGGTTTGCCTCTCTGCCTTCCTTCCCACCTTCTGGCTTCCATTCGCCTTAACACCTTTCTCCATCCGTACCTTCCTCCCAAGAAATCCCTCCTCCACAAGGCGAGCCTTGCTGCTCACCTCCTGCATCTCCTCCACATCAGTATAGCTTTCTCACTCTCTAGCTCTTATCATCAATGTCCTCTACCTCCTCATCAATTGATAATTCTCTCTCCAGGGTTTATCTTTGGGAGGATGGTCAAGAAAATCGGGAACGTTTTTGCGACTTCTGCAAACTCAGCAGGAATCCTGGACCGTGGTTATATCGGGCATGGAAAATGCGATTCGGGGTCCTCTCTCAGGAAATGCGCAGGGTTTTTGGCTATTTTATTTACCAGGCCTCCTCCTAGATCCATAGTCCTATTCCCATCGGAAACACGAGCACGTGTGCTTACAATGGGGAAAAGTCTTTAGGCACCCATTGCCCAGGGAGAAGGAAAGCCTGAGGAATCGTCTTGCCCCCCAAAATGAAGCTGTCTTCGAACGGTTCCAAAGAAAGCAGGCTAATCCATAGCCACCCAAAGCCACCCAAAGCAACCCAAGCCCAAAGAAGGGTTAAAGACCCTTGAGAATACCACACCCCTGGAAGGAAAGTACAGCAGAGCAGAGGAAGGTGTGGAATGCAGACAGGGGTGAAGCAATTAGCGCCCCATCTGGAAAACGGGGAAAAGAACAAGTTGGCCTGTGGAAAGGCATGAATCCGACAGAGCCGGGCAGAGACGGTCTGGAATGCGGCAAGGTCTGAACCAGAGGCTCAGTCTTACGTGGTTTGCCGTGAAGACCATATGGCCTGCACTCCAAAGGCCTGGGAGACTCGGAGCTGGGCTGCCATTTGAAAGGGCCTTAGGTGGTCCTCCTTCCTCGCAGGTCCTCAAACTGGAGGGGAACTCTAAATGACTGTTAGATCTCCGCCCTTGCGTGAAGTGCCGTGCGTGGGGTCCTTGGCCTAGATGACCCCTTGGGTGCCAGGGACGGCCCAGCCGTCCAGGTGATGGACAAACCTATGGGCAGGCAGTCCACGTACTTGAGGTGTGCCCTTGAGTTTTGGGGCGTGGGGAATTTCCAGCAGCTCCGCTGATTTCCATACATCAGGGCGTGGCCACCTCAGCCTCTACAAGACCCCTGTCTCCAGGGAGAGCACAGTGGGCCAGCATTCTCCCGGCCAGCTGCTCGCTTCTTCTCGCTTCTCGGACCTCCAAGCATGGATTCCTCCAGCACGTCCTGCACATCCAGCGGTAGCTTGACCTCTGCCTCTGGGCTGAGCGTTGCAACTCCCAGAGGCCGGGAGCCCTTCATGCCTGTGCATCCTGCATCAATAGAGCCATGCCGTTCTTTAGGGCATGTTCAGAGATTGGGCTGGCCTTTTGCGAGCGCTCACTGGGCCTCATCGATACAGACTCGCCTCAGAATGACACCCTTTCTCCATACCCATGGGATTTGCGCTCTGGGGTGGAAGTGGATGTTGTCTCTTCCAAGAGAGGTGCCCACGCAGACCACGCATCACCGGGCAAAAGGTGCTAACATTATTTATCAGGTCCCATCCTCTCCTTTGTTGCTGGCCAATCTTTCCATCCAACCGAATGTAGGTTCATGATTGCAGTGGACACATTTGGCGATGTAGAGTCGGAGTAGCCTTGGAATTGTGGTCTCTTGGCCTGGCTTCCCAACAGCCGGTATGGATATACACCCAGTAGGGTTTATTCCACACGTTCTATGTCTTTTGTTCTTGGGGATGGTTTCCTTTGGATTCTTGGTGATGTTGGGATCAACTTGACACCAGGCCATCTTGAGGCGACAGCCCGTTCCTAGGAGCTCTTCTCCAAAGGTCAGGCCTTTCTGCATGACCGAACTCTGTGCATGCCTGGCCTTTGTATAACCCAGGGATGTCAAGGAATCTTGATGCCAGGACGGAGGGAAGCATGTGCAGCTTCTATCTCTCTTTCAAGGGATTCAAGCTCCCTTGGAGTTTCCCCACACATAATCCATACTCCATTTCTCTCTCTCCGACTCTCTCTCTCTCTCTCTCTCTCTCTCTCTCTCTCTCTCTCTCTCTCTTCAGTTCTCTGCTGGGACCCTGCGGGTCTCACTTTCTATTACTCCTTGGTTCCCTCCCAACTCAACCTTATGGTATCAATTTCTTCTCCTCTTTGGCCACTTATGTCCTTATGAATGGGGCCTTGACATTGTTCTCTATGGCGTCGACAGTGTCATATGCAGACTTGTGGTTGGTGTTGAGGTTGTCATCACTGCATGTGCTGAGGTGCGTCCTGATACACGCTTGCCCAGTTGAGTTGGTTTTTAGAGTGGATCTGCTGGATGTCTCTTTGTCGCGATGTATCCTAAATATCAGGGACCTTGGAAACTAACCTGAAGAGAAGTTGGCTTTGCGTGTATGCGAAGCAAATGCCTGGGAGACACAGCATCCAGGAACACAGGAAGTGGTCTTCGACGGCCTTTGCTTTGGGGGCTGTGTGGTAAGAGCTTCGCAAGGGGACCCGCCCTGGGGCCGTCAGTTGCATGCGAATCACCAAGGACGCATGCCTGTGTGCCGGGCGGACAGAAGGGAGAGCAATCCAGGGGGCATTCCTCTGCTTCTGTGTGCTTTGACAGGTCTTGACTAGGAGAGCCCACACTGAGGCCATGTGGCTGAGAGCAGGCAACGTGTTGCCTGTGGGCATTTCGGGAGGAGAGGCTCCTGGTGGCATAGAGCGTGGCATAACTCAGGAAGCTATGGATTTCGTGGATGCAACGATGTGCTGGAATCCACACGTCCGCTGGCCCTCACAGACTTTTCCCTTGGGGTTGGGGTGAACCCGCAGCCATTTCTTCCATTCTTGTCCACCAACACTAGGGCCGGAACACAGATTGTCCCGGGGTCCTTTTTGTGCAGGCAGGTCCCCGTGGGACTCCCTGTGGCCCAGCCACCGCACGAGGCAGCATAATCAGGGTGTGTCGAGCTGGTGAGCCATTTTGCGAGGAGTCCCGGCAGGGCTGCCTTCCGAACGGGTGCGGTGGTGTGGGCACCGCCGAGAAGCTTTCCTTCTCTAGCCCCCAGAAGCGCAGTCAGTGTTTGGTGGTGGTTTGCATGGTTCTATTTGTCTTTGTGTTCCTGCCACTCATATGCCAAGGCTTTGAGCTGATATGCCCTGGACGTAGGCGAGAGAGGCTGATGTGATTGTCTGAAAGGCCACACTGCCAGAGACTTCATGCATAAACCCATCAGTACACTGGACAGCACTGGTAGGCGGAAGGCGGGTTTGTCCCAAGACTCCGATGTGCCTTCACACTAGGGTCTTCCATCCATTTCTTGGCCAGCGTGGCCTAGGGAAGTGGGGGGAATTGGGCCCTAGGAGAAGGACTTCACGTCCCCTTTGGTAAGCATCCTTGGTGCCCCCACCTTCCCCATTCCGCTGGGCTTCCCCTTGTACAGATGTCTTGGCACCCCCTTTGAGCAGAGACAGCCCTTGCCTCGGGGACCTACTCCATGGTTGAAGCAGCCCAGCAGGGCCCCGAGGGCACCAGGGATCTGCATCCCTGCTGACACATCCCTGAGCTCTCCCCCATAGGTCCTTGGGAATCCTGGCGGTCCTTGACCTGGGGTGCCCTGTCAGGGTGCACCAACTGCTGCAGGCCACTAGGAACCTCGGCCACGTTGCAATGCTTTTCTCAAAATGCAGACATCACTGGGTGTCCGGAGTCTCGATGTCGATGGAGCCTCCTGAAAAGTCAGACGTGGTGTGTGAAGAGAGCCATGCTTCAACCCCTTGGTTTGCCTCTCTGCCTTCCTTCCCACCTTCTGGCTTCCATTCGCCTTAACACCTTTCTCCATCCGTACCTTCCTCCCAAGAAATCCCTCCTCCACAAGGCGAGCCTTGCTGCTCACCTCCTGCATCTCCTCCACATCAGTATAGCTTTCTCACTCTCTCGCTCTTATCATCAATGTCCTCTACCTCCTCATCAATTGATAATTCTCTCTCCAGGGTTTATCTTTGGGAGGATGGTCAAGAAAATCGGGAAAGTTTTAGCGACTTCTGCAAACTCAGCAGGAATCCTGGACCGTGGTTATATCGGGCATGGAAAATGCGATTTGGGGTCCTCTATCAGGAAATGCGCAGGGTTTTTGGCTATTTTATTTACCGGGCGTCCTCCTAGATCCATAGTCCTATTCCCATCGGAAACACGAGCACGTGTGCTTACAATGGGGAAAAGGCTTTAGGCACCCATTGCCCAGGGAGAAGGAAAGCCTGAGGAATCGTCTTGCCCCCCAAAATGAAGCTGTCTTCGAACGGTTCCAAAGAAAGCAGGCTAATCCAAAGCCACCCAAAGCCACCCAAAGCAACCCAAGCCCAAAGAAGGGTTAAAGACCCTTGAGAATACCACACCCCTGGAAGGAAAGTACAGCAGAGCAGAGGAAGGTGTGGAATGCAGACAGGGGTGAAGCAATTAGCGCCCCATCTGGAAAACGGGGAAAAGAACAAGTTGGCCTGTGGAAAGGCATGAATCCGACAGAGCCGGGCAGAGACGGTCTGGAATGCGGCAAGGTCTGAACCAGAGGCTCAGTCTTACGTGGTTTGCCGTGAAGACCATATGGCCTGCACTCCAAAGGCCTGGGAGACTCGGAGCTGGGCTGCCATTTGAAAGGGCCTTAGGTGGTCCTCCTTCCTCCCAGGTCCTCAAACTGGAGGGGAACTCTAAATGACTGTTAGATCTCCGCCCTTGCGTGAAGTGCCGTGCGTGGGGTCCTTGGCCTAGATGACCCCTTGGGTGCCAGGGACGGCACAGCCGTCCAGGTGATGGACAAACCTATGGGCAGGCACTCCACGTACTTGAGGTGTGCCCTTGAGTTTTGGGGCGTGGGGAATTTCCAGCAGCTCCGCTGATTTCCATACATCAGGGCGTGGCCACCTCAGCCTCTACAAGACCCCTGTCTCCAGGGAGAGCACAGTGGGCCAGCATTCTCCCGGCCAGCTGCTCGCTTCTTCTCGCTTCTCGGACCTCCAAGCATGGATTCCTCCAGCACGTCCTGCACATCCAGCGGTAGCTTGACCTCTGCCTCTGGGCTGAGCGTTGCAACTCCCAGAGGCCGGGAGCCCTTCATGCCTGTGCATCCTGCATCAATAGAGCCATGCCGTTCTTTAGGGCATGTTCAGAGATTGGGCTGGCCTTTTGCGAGCGCTCACTGGGCCTCATCGATACAGACTCGCCTCAGAATGACACCCTTTCTCCATACCCATGGGATTTGCGCTCTGGGGTGGAAGTGGATGTTGTCTCTTCCAAGAGAGGTGCCCACGCAGACCACGCATCACCGGGCAAAAGGTGCTAACATTATTTATCAGGTCCCATCCTCTCCTTTGTTGCAGGCCAATCTTTCCATCCAACCGAATGTAGGTTCATGATTGCAGTGGACACATTTGGCGATGTAGAGTCGGAGTAGCCTTGGAATTGTGGTCTCTTGGCCTGGCTTCCCAACAGCCGGTATGGATATACACCCAGTAGGGTTTGTTTCACACGTTCTATGTCTTTTGTTCTTGGGGATGGTTTCCTTTGGATTCTTGGTGATGTTGGGATCAACTTGACACCAGGCCATCTTGAGGCGACAGCCCGTTCCTAGGAGCTCTTCTCCAAAGGTCAGGCCTTTCTGCATGACCGAACTCTGTGCATGCCTGGCCTTTGTATAACCCAGGGATGTCAAGGAATCTTGATGCCAGGACGGAGGGAAGCATGTGCAGCTTCTATCTCTCTTTCAAGGGATTCAAGCTCCCTTGGAGTTTCCCCACACATAATCCATACTCCATTTCTCTCTCTCCGACTCTCTCTCTCTCTCTCTCTCTCTCTCTCTTCAGTTCTCTGCTGGGACCCTGCGGGTCTCACTTTCTATTACTCCTTGGTTCCCTCCCAACTCAACCTTATGGTATCAATTTCTTCTCCTCTTTGGCCACTTATGTCCTTATGAATGGGGCCTTGACATTGTTCTCTATGGCGTCGACAGTGTCATATGCAGACTTGTGGTTGGTGTTGAGGTTGTCATCACTGCATGTGCTGAGGTGCGTCCTGATACACGCTTGCCCAGTTGAGTTGGTTTTTAGAGTGGATCTGCTGGATGTCTCTTTGTCGCGATGTATCCTAAATATCAGGGACCTTGGAAACTAACCTGAAGAGAAGTTGGCTTTGCGTGTATGCGAAGCAAATGCCTGGGAGACACAGCATCCAGGAACACAGGAAGTGGTCTTCGACGGCCTTTGCTTTGGGGGCTGTGTGGTAAGAGCTTCGCAAGGGGACCCGTCATGGGGCCGTCAGTTGCATGCGAATCACCAAGGACGTATGCCTGGGTGCCGGGCGGACAGAAGGGAGAGCAATCCAGGGGGCATTCCTCTGCTTCTGTGTGCTTTGACAGGTCTTGACTAGGAGAGCCCACACTGAGGCCATGTGGCTGAGAGCAGGCAACGTGTTGCCTGTGGGCATTTCGGGAGGAGAGGCTCCTGGTGGCATAGAGCGTGGCATAACTCAGGAAGCTATGGATTTCGTGGATGCAACGATGTGCTGGAATCCACACGTCCGCTGGCCCTCACAGACTTTTCCCTTGGGGTTGGGGTGAACCCGCAGCCATTTCTTCCATTCTTGTCCACCAACACTAGGGCCGGAACACAGATTGTCCCGGGGTCCTTTTAGTGCAGGCAGGTCCCCGTGGGACTCCCTGTGGCCCAGCCACCGCACGAGGCAGCATAATCAGGGTGTGTCGAGCTGGTGAGCCATTTTGCGAGGAGTCCCGGCAGGGCTGCCTTCCGAACGGGTGCGGTGGTGTGGGCACCGCCGAGAAGATTTCCTTCTCTACCCCCCAGAAGCGCAGTCAGTGTTTGGTGGTGGTTTGCATGGTTCTATTTGTCTTTGTGTTCCTGCCACTCATATGCCAAGGCTTTGAGCTGATATGGCCTGGACGTAGGCGAGAGAGGCTGATGTGATTGTCTGAAAGGCCACACTGCCAGAGACTTCATGCATAAACCCATCAGTACACTGGACAGCACTGGTAGGCGGAAGGCGGGTTTGTCCCAAGACTCCGATGTGCCTTCACACTAGGGTCTTCCATCCATTTCTTGGCCAGCGTGGCCTAGGGAAGTGGGGGGAATTGGGCCCCAGGAGATGGACTTCACGTCCCCTTTGGTAAGCATCCTTGGTGCCCCCACCTTCCCCATTCCGCTGGGCTTCCCCTTGTACAGATGTCTTGGCACCCCCTTTGAGCAGAGACAGCCCTTGCCTCGGGGACCTTCTCCATGGTTGAAGCAGCCCAGCAGGGCCCCGAGGGCACCAGGGATCTGCATCCCTGCTGACACATCCCTGAGCTCTCCCCCATAGGTCCTTGGGAATCCTGGTGGTCCTTGACCTGGGGTGCCCTGTCAGGGTGCACCAACTGCTGCAGGCCACTAGGAACCTCGGCCACGTTGCAATGCTTTTCTCAAAATGCAGACATCACTGGGTGTCCGGAGTCTCGATGTCGATGGAGCCTCCTGAAAAGTCAGACGTGGTGTGTGAAGAGAGCCATGCTTCAACCCCTTGGTTTGCCTCTCTGCCTTCCTTCCCACCTTCTGGCTTCCATTCGCCTTAACACCTTTCTCCATCCGTACCTTCCTCCCAAGAAATCCCTCCTCCACAAGGCGAGCCTTGCTGCTCACCTCCTGCATCTCCTCCACATCAGTATAGCTTTCTCACTCTCTAGCTCTTATCGTCAATGTCCTCTACCTCCTCATCAATTGATAATTCTCTCTCCAGGGTTTATCTTTCGGAGGATGGTCAAGAAAATCGGGAACGTTTTTGCGACTTCTGCAAACTCAGCAGGAATCCTGGACCGTGGTTATATCGGGCATGGAAAATGCGATTTGGGGTCCTCTCTCAGGAAATGCGCAGGGTTTTTGGCTATTTTATTTACCGGGCGTCCTCCTAGATCCATAGTCCTATTCCCATAGGAAACACGAGCACGTGTGCTTACAATGGGGAAAAGTCTTTAGGCACCCATTGCCCAGGGAGAAGGAAAGCCTGAGGAATCGTCTTGCCCCCCAAAATGAAGCTGTCTTCGAACGGTTCCAAAGAAAGCAGGCTAATCCAAAGCCACCCAAAGCCACCCAAAGCAACCCAAGCCCAAAGAAGGGTTAAAGACCCTTGAGAATACCACACCCCTGGAAGGAAAGTACAGCAGAGCAGAGGAAGGTGTGGAATGCAGACAGGGGTGAAGCAATTAGCGCCCCATCTGGAAAACGGGGAAAAGAACAAGTTGGCCTGTGGAAAGGCATGAATCCGACAGAGCCGGGCAGAGACGGTCTGGAATGCGGCCAGGTCTGAACCAGAGGCTCAGTCTTACGTGGTTTGCCGTGAAGACCATATGGCCTGCACTCCAAAGGCCTGGGAGACTCGGAGCTGGGCTGCCATTTGAAAGGGCCTTAGGTGGTCCTCCTTCCTCGCAGGTCCTCAAACTGGAGGGGAACTCTAAATGACTGTTAGATCTCCGCCCTTGCGTGAAGTGCCGTGCGTGGGGTCCTTGGCCTAGATGACCCCTTGGGTGCCAGGGACGGCCCAGCCGTCCAGGTGATGGACAAACCTATGGGCAGGCACTCCACGTACTTGAGGTGTGCCCTTGAGTTTTGGGGCGTGGGGAATTTCCAGCAGCTCCGCTGATTTCCATACATCAGGGCGTGGCCACCTCAGCCTCTACAAGACCCCTGTCTCCAGGGAGAGCACAGTGGGCCAGCATTCTCCCGGCCAGCTGCTCGCTTCTTCTCGCTTCTCGGACCTCCAAGCATGGATTCCTCCAGCACGTCCTGCACATCCAGCGGTAGCTTGACCTCTGCCTCTGGGCTGAGCGTTGCAACTCCCAGAGGCCGGGAGCCCTTCATGCCTGTGCATCCTGCATCAATAGAGCCATGCCGTTCTTTAGGGCATGTTCAGAGATTGGGCTGGCCTTTTGCGAGCGCTCACTGGGCCTCATCGATACAGACTCGCCTCAGAATGACACCCTTTCTCCATACCCATGGGATTTGCGCTCTGGGGTGGAAGTGGATGTTGTCTCTTCCAAGAGAGGTGCCCACGCAGACCACGCATCACCGGGCAAAAGGTGCTAACATTATTTATCAGGTCCCATCCTCTCCTTTGTTGCTGGCCAATCTTTCCATCCAACCGAATGTAGGTTCATGATTGCAGTGGACACATTTGGCGATGTAGAGTCGGAGTAGCCTTGGAATTGTGGTCTCTTGGCCTGGCTTCCCAACAGCCGGTATGGATATACACCCAGTAGGGTTTATTCCACACGTTCTATGTCTTTTGTTCTTGGGGATGGTTTCCTTTGGATTCTTGGTGATGTTGGGATCAACTTGACACCAGGCCATCTTGAGGCGACAGCCCGTTCCTAGGAGCTCTTCTCCAAAGGTCAGGCCTTTCTGCATGACCGAACTCTGTGCATGCCTGGCCTTTGTATAACCCAGGGATGTCAAGGAATCTTGATGCCAGGACGGAGGGAAGCATGTGCAGCTTCTATCTCTCTTTCAAGGGATTCAAGCTCCCTTGGAGTTTCCCCACACATAATCCATACTCCATTTCTCTCTCTCCGACTCTCTCTCTCTCTCTCTCTCTCTCTCTCTCTCTCTCTCTCTCTCTCTCTCTCTCTCTTCAGTTCTCTGCTGGGACCCTGCGGGTCTCACTTTCTATTACTCCTTGGTTCCCTCCCAACTCAACCTTATGGTATCAATTTCTTCTCCTCTTTGGCCACTTATGTCCTTATGAATGGGGCCTTGACATTGTTCTCTATGGCGTCGACGGTGTCATATGCAGACTTGTGGTTGGTGTTGAGGTTGTCATCACTGCATGTGCTGAGGTGCGTCCTGATACACGCTTGCCCAGTTGAGTTGGTTTTTAGAGTGGATCTGCTGGATGTCTCTTTGTCGCGATGTATCCTAAATATCAGGGACCTTGGAAACTAACCTGAAGAGAAGTTGGCTTTGCGTGTATGCGAAGCAAATGCCTGGGAGACACAGCATCCAGGAACACAGGAAGTGGTCTTCGACGGCCTTTGCTTTGGGGGCTGTGTGGTAAGAGCTTCGCAAGGGGACCCGTCATGGGGCCGTCAGTTGCATGCGAATCACCAAGGACGTATGCCTGGGTGCCGGGCGGACAGAAGGGAGACCAATCCAGGGGGCATTCCTCTGCTTCTGTGTGCTTTGACAGGTCTTGACTAGGAGAGCCCACACTGAGGCCATGTGGCTGAGAGCAGGCAACGTGTTGCCTGTGGGCATTTCGGGAGGAGAGGCTCCTGGTGGCATAGAGCGTGGCATAACTCAGGAAGCTATGGATTTCGTGGATGCAACGATGTGCTGGAATCCACACGTCCGCTGGCCCTCACAGACTTTTCCCTTGGGGTTGGGGTGAACCCGCAGCCATTTCTTCCATTCTTGTCCACCAACACTAGGGCCGGAACACAGATTGTCCCGGGGTCCTTTTAGTGCAGGCAGGTCCCCGTGGGACTCCCTGTGGCCCAGCCACCGCACGAGGCAGCATAATCAGGGTGTGTCGAGCTGGTGAGCCATTTTGCGAGGAGTCCCGGCAGGGCTGCCTTCCGAACGGGTGCGGTGGTGTGGGCACCGCCGAGAAGATTTCCTTCTCTACCCCCCAGAAGCGCAGTCAGTGTTTGGTGGTGGTTTGCATGGTTCTATTTGTCTTTGTGTTCCTGCCACTCATATGCCAAGGCTTTGAGCTGATATGGCCTGGACGTAGGCGAGAGAGGCTGATGTGATTGTCTGAAAGGCCACACTGCCAGAGACATCATGCATAAACCCATCAGTACACTGGACAGCACTGGTAGGCGGAAGGCGGGTTTGTCCCAAGACTCCGATGTGCCTTCACACTAGGGTCTTCCATCCATTTCTTGGCCAGCGTGGCCTAGGGAAGTGGGGGGAATTGGGCCCCAGGAGATGGACTTCACGTCCCCTTTGGTAAGCATCCTTGGTGCCCCCACCTTCCCCATTCCGCTGGGCTTCCCCTTGTACAGATGTCTTGGCACCCCCTTTGAGCAGAGACAGCCCTTGCCTCGGGGACCTTCTCCATGGTTGAAGCAGCCCAGCAGGGCCCCGAGGGCACCAGGGATCTGCATCCCTGCTGACACATCCCTGAGCTCTCCCCCATAGGTCCTTGGGAATCCTGGTGGTCCTTGACCTGGGGTGCCCTGTCAGGGTGCACCAACTGCTGCAGGCCACTAGGAACCTCGGCCACGTTGCAATGCTTTTCTCAAAATGCAGACATCACTGGGTGTCCGGAGTCTCGATGTCGATGGAGCCTCCTGAAAAGTCAGACGTGGTGTGTGAAGAGAGCCATGCTTCAACCCCTTGGTTTGCCTCTCTGCCTTCCTTCCCACCTTCTGGCTTCCATTCGCCTTAACACCTTTCTCCATCCGTACCTTCCTCCCAAGAAATCCCTCCTCCACAAGGCGAGCCTTGCTGCTCACCTCCTGCATCTCCTCCACATCAGTATAGCTTTCTCACTCTCTCGCTCTTATCATCAATGTCCTCTACCTCCTCATCAATTGATAATTCTCTCTCCAGGGTTTATCTTTGGGAGGATGGTCAAGAAAATCGGGAACGTTTTTGCGACTTCTGCAAACTCAGCAGGAATCCTGGACCGTGGTTATATCGGGCATGGAAAATGCGATTTGGGGTCCTCTCTCAGGAAATGCGCAGGGTTTTTGGCTATTTTATTTACCGGGCGTCCTCCTAGATCCATAGTCCTATTCCCATCGGAAGCACGAGCACGTGTGCTTACAATGGGGAAAAGTCTTTAGGCACCCATTGCCCAGGGAGAAGGAAAGCCTGAGGAATCGTCTTGCCCCCCAAAATGAAGCTGTCTTCGAACGGTTCCAAAGAAAGCAGGCTAATCCAAAGCCACCCAAAGCCACCCAAAGCAACCCAAGCCCAAAGAAGGGTTAAAGACCCTTGAGAATACCACACCCCTGGAAGGAAAGTACAGCAGAGCAGAGGAATGTGTGGAATGCAGACAGGGGTGAAGCAATTAGCGCCCCATCTGGAAAACGGGGAAAAGAACAAGTTGGCCTGTGGAAAGGCATGAATCCGACAGAGCCGGGCAGAGACGGTCTGGAATGCGGCCAGGTCTGAACCAGAGGCTCAGTCTTACGTGGTTTGCCGTGAAGACCATATGGCCTGCACTCCAAAGGCCTGGGAGACTCGGAGCTGGGCTGCCATTTGAAAGGGCCTTAGGTGGTCCTCCTTCCTCGCAGGTCCTCAAACTGGAGGGGAACTCTAAATGACTGTTAGATCTCCGCCCTTGCGTGAAGTGCCGTGCGTGGGGTCCTTGGCCTAGATGACCCCTTGGGTGCCAGGGACGGCCCAGCCGTCCAGGTGATGGACAAACCTATGGGCAGGCACTCCACGTACTTGAGGTGTGCCCTTGAGTTTTGGGGCGTGGGGAATTTCCAGCAGCTCCGCTGATTTCCATACATCAGGGCGTGGCCACCTCAGCCTCTACAAGACCCCTGTCTCCAGGGAGAGCACAGTGGGCCAGCATTCTCCCGGCCAGCTGCTCGCTTCTTCTCGCTTCTCGGACCTCCAAGCATGGATTCCTCCAGCACGTCCTGCACATCCAGCGGTAGCTTGACCTCTGCCTCTGGGCTGAGCGTTGCAACTCCCAGAGGCCGGGAGCCCTTCATGCCTGTGCATCCTGCATCAATAGAGCCATGCCGTTCTTTAGGGCATGTTCAGAGATTGGGCTGGCCTTTTGCGAGCGCTCACTGGGCCTCATCGATACAGACTCGCCTCAGAATGACACCCTTTCTCCATACCCATGGGATTTGCGCTCTGGGGTGGAAGTGGATGTTGTCTCTTCCAAGAGAGGTGCCCACGCAGACCACGCATCACCGGGCAAAAGGTGCTAACATTATTTATCAGGTCCCATCCTCTCCTTTGTTGCTGGCCAATCTTTCCATCCAACCGAATGTAGGTTCATGATTGCAGTGGACACATTTGGCGATGTAGAGTCGGAGTAGCCTTGGAATTGTGGTCTCTTGGCCTGGCTTCCCAACAGCCGGTATGGATATACACCCAGTAGGGTTTATTCCACACGTTCTATGTCTTTTGTTCTTGGGGATGGTTTCCTTTGGATTCTTGGGGATGTTGGGATCAACTTGACACCAGGCCATCTTGAGGCGACAGCCCGTTCCTAGGAGCTCTTCTCCAAAGGTCAGGCCTTTCTGCATGACCGAACTCTGTGCATGCCTGGCCTTTGTATAACCCAGGGATGTCAAGGAATCTTGATGCCAGGACGGAGGGAAGCATGTGCAGCTTCTATCTCTCTTTCAAGGGATTCAAGCTCCCTTGGAGTTTCCCCACACATAATCCATACTCCATTTCTCTCTCTCCGACTCTCTCTCTCTCTCTCTCTCTCTCTCTCTCTCTCTCTCTCTCTCTCTCTTCAGTTCTCTGCTGGGACCCTGCGGGTCTCACTTTCTATTACTCCTTGGTTCCCTCCCAACTCAACCTTATGGTATCAATTTCTTCTCCTCTTTGGCCACTTATGTCCTTATGAATGGGGCCTTGACATTGTTCTCTATGGCGTCGACAGTGTCATATGCAGACTTGTGGTTGGTGTTGAGGTTGTCATCACTGCATGTGCTGAGGTGCGTCCTGATACACGCTTGCCCAGTTGAGTTGGTTTTTAGAGTGGATCTGCTGGATGTCTCTTTGTCGCGATGTATCCTAAATATCAGGGACCTTGGAAACTAACCTGAAGAGAAGTTGGCTTTGCGTGTATGCGAAGCAAATGCCTGGGAGACACAGCATCCAGGAACACAGGAAGTGGTCTTCGACGGCCTTTGCTTTGGGGGCTGTGTGGTAAGAGCTTCGCAAGGGGACCCGCCCTGGGGCCGTCAGTTGCATGCGAATCACCAAGGACGCATGCCTGTGTGCCGGGCGGACAGAAGGGAGAGCAATCCAGGGGGCATTCCTCTGCTTCTGTGTGCTTTGACAGGTCTTGACTAGGAGAGCCCACACTGAGGCCATGTGGCTGAGAGCAGGCAACGTGTTGCCTGTGGGCATTTCGGGAGGAGAGGCTCCTGGTGGCATAGAGCGTGGCATAACTCAGGAAGCTATGGATTTCGTGGATGCAACGATGTGCTGGAATCCACACGTCCGCTGGCCCTCACAGACTTTTCCCTTGGGGTTGGGGTGAACCCGCAGCCATTTCTTCCATTCTTGTCCACCAACACTAGGGCCGGAACACAGATTGTCCTGGGGTCCTTTTTGTGCAGGCAGGTCCCCGTGGGACTCCCTGTGGCCCAGCCACCGCACGAGGCAGCATAATCAGGGTGTGTCGAGCTGGTGAGCCATTTTGCGAGGAGTCCCGGCAGGGCTGCCTTCCGAACGGGTGCGGTGGTGTGGGCACGGCCGAGAAGCTTTCCTTCTCTAGCCCCCAGAAGCGCAGTCAGTGTTTGGTGGTGGTTTGCATGGTTCTATTTGTCTTTGTGTTCCTGCCACTCATATGCCAAGGCTTTGAGCTGATATGGCCTGGACGTAGGCGAGAGAGGCTGATGTGATTGTCTGAAAGGCCACACTGCCAGAGACTTCATGCATAAACCCATCAGTACACTGGACAGCACTGGTAGGCGGAAGGCGGGTTTGTCCCAAGACTCCGATGTGCCTTCACACTAGGGTCTTCCATCCATTTCTTGGCCAGCGTGGCCTAGGGAAGTGGGGGGAATTGGGCCCCAGGAGATGGACTTCACGTCCCCTTTGGTAAGCATCCTTGGCGCCCCCACCTTCCCCATTCCGCTGGGCTTCCCCTTGTACAGATGTCTTGGCACCCCCTTTGAGCAGAGACAGCCCTTGCCTCGGGGACCTTCTCCATGGTTGAAGCAGCCCAGCAGGGCCCCGAGGGCACCAGGGATCTGCATCCCTGCTGACACATCCCTGAGCTCTCCCCCATAGGTCCTTGGGAATCCTGGTGGTCCTTGACCTGGGGTGCCCTGTCAGGGTGCACCAACTGCTGCAGGCCACTAGGAACCTCGGCCACGTTGCAATGCTTTTCTCAAAATGCAGACATCACTGGGTGTCCGGAGTCTCGATGTCGATGGAGCCTCCTGAAAAGTCAGACGTGGTGTGTGAAGAGAGCCATGCTTCAACCCCTTGGTTTGCCTCTCTGCCTTCCTTCCCACCTTCTGGCTTCCATTCGCCTTAACACCTTTCTCCATCCGTACCTTCCTCCCAAGAAATCCCTCCTCCACAAGGCGAGCCTTGCTGCTCACCTCCTGCATCTCCTCCACATCAGTATAGCTTTCTCACTCTCTAGCTCTTATCATCAATGTCCTCTACCTCCTCATCAATTGATAATTCTCTCTCCAGGGTTTATCTTTGGGAGGATGGTCAAGAAAATCGGGAACGTTTTTGCGACTTCTGCAAACTCAGCAGGAATCCTGGACCGTGGTTATATCGGGCATGGAAAATGCGATTTGGGGTCCTCTCTCAGGAAATGCGCAGGGTTTTTGGCTATTTTATTTACCGGGCGTCCTCCTAGATCCATAGTCCTATTCCCATCGGAAACACGAGCACGTGTGCTTACAATGGGGAAAAGTCTTTAGGCACCCATTGCCCAGGGAGAAGGAAAGCCTGAGGAATCGTCTTGCCCCCCAAAATGAAGCTGTCTTCGAACGGTTCCAAAGAAAGCAGGCTAATCCAAAGCCACCCAAAGCCACCCAAAGCAACCCAAGCCCAAAGAAGGGTTAAAGACCCTTGAGAATACCACACCCCTGGAAGGAATGTACAGCAGAGCAGAGGAATGTGTGGAATGCAGACAGGGGTGAAACAATTATCGCCCCACGTGGGAAACGGGGAAAAGAACAAGTTGGCCTGTGGACATGCATGAATCCGACAGAGCCGGGCAGAGACGGTCTGGAATGCGGCAAGGTCTGAACCAGAGGCTCAGTCTTACGTGGTTTGCCGTGAAGACCATATGGCCTGCACTCCAAAGGCCTGGGAGACTCGGAGCTGGGCTGCCATTTGAAAGGGCCTTAGGTGGTCCTCCTTCCACGCAGGTCCTCAAACTGGAGGGGAACTCTAAATGACTGTTAGATCTCCGCCCTTGCGTGAAGTGCCGTGCGTGGGGTCCTTGGCCTAGATGACCCCTTGGGTGCCAGGGACGGCCCAGCCGTCCAGGTGATGGACAAACCTATGGGCAGGCACTCCACGTACTTGAGGTGTGCCCTTGAGTTTTGGGGCGTGGGGAATTTCCAGCAGCTCCGCTGATTTCCATACATCAGGGCGTGGCCACCTCAGCCTCTACAAGACCCCTGTCTCCAGGGAGAGCACAGTGGGCCAGCATTCTCCCGGCCAGCTGCTCGCTTCTTCTCGCTTCTCGGACCTCCAAGCATGGATTCCTCCAGCACGTCCTGCACATCCAGCGGTAGCTTGACCTCTGCCTCTGGGCTGAGCGTTGCAACTCCCAGAGGCCGGGAGCCCTTCATGCCTGTGCATCCTGCATCAATAGAGCCATGCCGTTCTTTAGGGCATGTTCAGAGATTGGGCTGGCCTTTTGCGAGCGCTCACTGGGCCTCATCGATACAGACTCGCCTCAGAATGACACCCTTTCTCCATAACCATGGGATTTGCGCTCTGGGGTGGAAGTGGATGTTGTCTCTTCCAAGAGAGGTGCCCACGCAGACCACGCATCACCGGGCAAAAGGTGCTAACATTATTTATCAGGTCCCATCCTCTCCTTTGTTGCTGGCCAATCTTTCCATCCAACCGAATGTAGGTTCATGATTGCAGTGGACACATTTGGCGATGTAGAGTCGGAGTAGCCTTGGAATTGTGGTCTCTTGGCCTGGCTTCCCAACAGCCGGTATGGATATACACCCAGTAGGGTTTATTCCACACGTTCTATGTCTTTTGTTCTTGGGGATGGTTTCCTTTGGATTCTTGGTGATGTTGGGATCAACTTGAAACCAGGCCATCTTGAGGCGACAGCCCGTTCCTAGGAGCTCTTCTCCAAAGGTCAGGCCTTTCTGCATGACCGAACTCTGTGCATGCCTGGCCTTTGTATAACCCAGGGATGTCAAGGAATCTTGATGCCAGGACGGAGGGAAGCATGTGCAGCTTCTATCTCTCTTTCAAGGGATTCAAGCTCCCTTGGAGTTTCCCCACACATAATCCATACTCCATTTCTCTCTCTCCGACTCTCGCTCTCTCTCTCTCTCTCTCTCTCTCTCTCTCTTCAGTTCTCTGCTGGGACCCTGCGGGTCTCACTTTCTATTACTCCTTGGTTCCCTCCCAACTCAACCTTATGGTATCAATTTCTTCTCCTCTTTGGCCACTTATGTCCTTATGAATGGGGCCTTGACATTGTTCTCTATGGCGTCGACAGTGTCATATGCAGACTTGTGGTTGGTGTTGAGGTTGTCATCACTGCATGTGCTGAGGTGCGTCCTGATACACGCTTGCCCAGTTGAGTTGGTTTTTAGAGTGGATCTGCTGGATGTCTCTTTGTCGCGATGTATCCTAAATATCAGGGACCTTGGAAACTAACCTGAAGAGAAGTTAGCTTTGCGTGTATGCGAAGCAAATGCCTGGGAGACACAGCATCCAGGAACACAGGAAGTGGTCTTCGACGGCCTTTGCTTTGGGGGCTGTGTGGTAAGAGCTTCGCAAGGGGACCCGCCCTGGGGCCGTCAGTTGCATGCGAATCACCAAGGACGCATGCCTGTGTGCCGGGCGGACAGAAGGGAGAGCAATCCAGGGGGCATTCCTCTGCTTCTGTGTGCTTTGACAGGTCTTGACTAGGAGAGCCCACACTGAGGCCATGTGGCTGAGAGCAGGCAACGTGTTGCCTGTGGGCATTTCGGGAGGAGAGGCTCCTGGTGGCATAGAGCGTGGCATAACTCAGGAAGCTATGGATTTCGTGGATGCAACGATGTGCTGGAATCCACACGTCCGCTGGCCCTCACAGACTTTTCCCTTGGGGTTGGGGTGAACCCGCAGCCATTTCTTCCATTCTTGTCCACCAACACTAGGGCCGGAACACAGATTGTCCCGGGGTCCTTTTTGTGCAGGCAGGTCCCCGTGGGACTCCCTGTGGCCCAGCCACCGCACGAGGCAGCATAATCAGGGTGTGTCGAGCTGGTGAGCCATTTTGCGAGGAGTCCCGGCAGGGCTGCCTTCCGAACGGGTGCGGTGGTGTGGGCACCGCCGAGAAGCTTTCCTTCTCTAGCCCCCAGAAGCGCAGTCAGTGTTTGGTGGTGGTTTGCATGGTTCTATTTGTCTTTGTGTTCCTGCCACTCATATGCCAAGGCTTTGAGCTGATATGGCCTGGACGTAGGCGAGAGAGGCTGATGTGATTGTCTGAAAGGCCACACTGCCAGAGACATCATGCATAAACCCATCAGTACACTGGACAGCACTGGTAGGCGGAAGGCGGGTTTGTCCCAAGACTCCGATGTGCCTTCACACTAGGGTCTTCCATCCATTTCTTGGCCAGCGTGGCCTAGGGAAGTGGGGGGAATTGGGCCCCAGGAGATGGACTTCACGTCCCCTTTGGTAAGCATCCTTGGCGCCCCCACCTTCCCCATTCCGCTGGGCTTCCCCTTGTACAGATGTCTTGGCACCCCCTTTGAGCAGAGACAGCCCTTGCCTCGGGGACCTTCTCCATGGTTGAAGCAGCCCAGCAGGGCCCCGAGGGCACCAGGGATCTGCATCCCTGCTGACACATCCCTGAGCTCTCCCCCATAGGTCCTTGGGAATCCTGGTGGTCCTTGACCTGGGGTGCCCTGTCAGGGTGCACCAACTGCTGCAGGCCACTAGGAACCTCGGCCACGTTGCAATGCTTTTCTCAAAATGCAGACATCACTGGGTGTCCGGAGTCTCGATGTCGATGGAGCCTCCTGAAAAGTCAGACGTGGTGTGTGAAGAGAGCCATGCTTCAACCCCTTGGTTTGCCTCTCTGCCTTCCTTCCCACCTTCTGGCTTCCATTCGCCTTAACACCTTTCTCCATCCGTACCTTCCTCCCAAGAAATCCCTCCTCCACAAGGCGAGCCTTGCTGCTCACCTCCTGCATCTCCTCCACATCAGTATAGCTTTCTCACTCTCTAGCTCTTATCGTCAATGTCCTCTACCTCCTCATCAATTGATAATTCTCTCTCCAGGGTTTATCTTTGGGAGGATGGTCAAGAAAATCGGGAACGTTTTTGCGACTTCTGCAAACTCAGCAGGAATCCTGGACCGTGGTTATATCGGGCATGGAAAATGCGATTTGGGGTCCTCTCTCAGGAAATGCGCAGGGTTTTTGGCTATTTTATTTACCGGGCGTCCTCCTAGATCCATAGTCCTATTCCCATCGGAAACACGAGCACGTGTGCTTACAATGGGGAAAAGTCTTTAGGCACCCATTGCCCAGGGAGAAGGAAAGCCTGAGGAATCGTCTTGCCCCCCAAAATGAAGCTGTCTTCGAACGGTTCCAAAGAAAGCAGGCTAATCCAAAGCCACCCAAAGCCACCCAAAGCAACCCAAGCCCAAAGAAGGGTTAAAGACCCTTGAGAATACCACACCCCTGGAAGGAATGTACAGCAGAGCAGAGGAATGTGTGGAATGCAGACAGGGGTGAAGCAATTAGCGCCCCATCTGGAAAACGGGGAAAAGAACAAGTTGGCCTGTGGAAAGGCATGAATCCGACAGAGCCGGGCAGAGACGGTCTGGAATGCGGCAAGGTCTGAACCAGAGGCTCAGTCTTACGTGGTTTGCCGTGAAGACCATATGGCCTGCACTCCAAAGGCCTGGGAGACTCGGAGCTGGGCTGCCATTTGAAAGGGCCTTAGGTGGTCCTCCTTCCACGCAGGTCCTCAAACTGGAGGGGAACTCTAAATGACTGTTAGATCTCCGCCCTTGCGTGAAGTGCCGTGCGTGGGGTCCTTGGCCTAGATGACCCCTTGGGTGCCAGGGACGGCCCAGCCGTCCAGGTGATGGACAAACCTATGGGCAGGCAGTCCACGTACTTGAGGTGTGCCCTTGAGTTTTGGGGCGTGGGGAATTTCCAGCAGCTCCGCTGATTTCCATACATCAGGGCGTGGCCACCTCAGCCTCTACAAGACCCCTGTCTCCAGGGAGAGCACAGTGGGCCAGCATTCTCCCGGCCAGCTGCTCGCTTCTTCTCGCTTCTCGGACCTCCAAGCATGGATTCCTCCAGCACGTCCTGCACATCCAGCGGTAGCTTGACCTCTGCCTCTGGGCTGAGCGTTGCAACTCCCAGAGGCCGGGAGCCCTTCATGCCTGTGCATCCTGCATCAATAGAGCCATGCCGTTCTTTAGGGCATGTTCAGAGATTGGGCTGGCCTTTTGCGAGCGCTCACTGGGCCTCATCGATACAGACTCGCCTCAGAATGACACCCTTTCTCCATACCCATGGGATTTGCGCTCTGGGGTGGAAGTGGATGTTGTCTCTTCCAAGAGAGGTGCCCACGCAGACCACGCATCACCGGGCAAAAGGTGCTAACATTATTTATCAGGTCCCATCCTCTCCTTTGTTGCTGGCCAATCTTTCCATCCAACCGAATGTAGGTTCATGATTGCAGTGGACACATTTGGCGATGTAGAGTCGGAGTAGCCTTGGAATTGTGGTCTCTTGGCCTGGCTTCCCAACAGCCGGTATGGATATACACCCAGTAGGGTTTATTCCACACGTTCTATGTCTTTTGTTCTTGGGGATGGTTTCCTTTGGATTCTTGGTGATGTTGGGATCAACTTGACACCAGGCCATCTTGAGGCGACAGCCCGTTCCTAGGAGCTCTTCTCCAAAGGTCAGGCCTTTCTGCATGACCGAACTCTGTGCATGCCTGGCCTTTGTATAACCCAGGGATGTCAAGGAATCTTGATGCCAGGACGGAGGGAAGCATGTGCAGCTTCTATCTCTCTTTCAAGGGATTCAAGCTCCCTTGGAGTTTCCCCACACATAATCCATACTCCATTTCTCTCTCTCCGACTCTCGCTCTCTCTCTCTCTCTCTCTTCAGTTCTCTGCTGGGACCCTGCGGGTCTCACTTTCTATTACTCCTTGGTTCCCTCCCAACTCAACCTTATGGTATCAATTTCTTCTCCTCTTTGGCCACTTATGTCCTTATGAATGGGGCCTTGACATTGTTCTCTATGGCGTCGACAGTGTCATATGCAGACTTGTGGTTGGTGTTGAGGTTGTCATCACTGCATGTGCTGAGGTGCGTCCTGATACACGCTTGCCCAGTTGAGTTGGTTTTTAGAGTGGATCTGCTGGATGTCTCTTTGTCGCGATGTATCCTAAATATCAGGGACCTTGGAAACTAACCTGAAGAGAAGTTGGCTTTGCGTGTATGCGAAGCAAATGCCTGGGAGACACAGCATCCAGGAACACAGGAAGTGGTCTTCGACGGCCTTTGCTTTGGGGGCTGTGTGGTAAGAGCTTCGCAAGGGGACCCGCCCTGGGGACGTCAGTTGCATGCGAATCACCAAGGACGCATGCCTGTGTGCCGGGCGGACAGAAGGGAGAGCAATCCAGGGGGCATTCCTCTGCTTCTGTGTGCTTTGACAGGTCTTGACTAGGAGAGCCCACACTGAGGCCATGTGGCTGAGAGCAGGCAACGTGTTGCCTGTGGGCATTTCGGGAGGAGAGGCTCCTGGTGGCATAGAGCGTGGCATAACTCAGGAAGCTATGGATTTCGTGGATGCAACGATGTGCTGGAATCCACACGTCCGCTGGCCCTCACAGACTTTTCCCTTGGGGTTGGGGTGAACCCGCAGCCATTTCTTCCATTCTTGTCCACCAACACTAGGGCCGGAACACAGATTGTCCCGGGGTCCTTTTTGTGCAGGCAGGTCCCCGTGGGACTCCCTGTGGCCCAGCCACCGCACGAGGCAGCATAATCAGGGTGTGTCGAGCTGGTGAGCCATTTTGCGAGGAGTCCCGGCAGGGCTGCCTTCCGAACGGGTGCGGTGGTGTGGGCACCGCCGAGAAGCTTTCCTTCTCTAGCCCCCAGAAGCGCAGTCAGTGTTTGGTGGTGGTTTGCATGGTTCTATTTGTCTTTGTGTTCCTGCCACTCATATGCCAAGGCTTTGAGCTGATATGCCCTGGACGCAGGCGAGAGAGGCTGATGTGATTGTCTGAAAGGCCACACTGCCAGAGACATCATGCATAAACCCATCAGTACACTGGACAGCACTGGTAGGCGGAAGGCGGGTTTGTCCCAAGACTCCGATGTGCCTTCACACTAGGGTCTTCCATCCATTTCTTGGCCAGCGTGGCCTAGGGAAGTGGGGGGAATTGGGCCCCAGGAGATGGACTTCACGTCCCCTTTGGTAAGCATCCTTGGCGCCCCCACCTTCCCCATTCCGCTGGGCTTCCCCTTGTACAGATGTCTTGGCACCCCCTTTGAGCAGAGACAGCCCTTGCCTCGGGGACCTTCTCCATGGTTGAAGCAGCCCAGCAGGGCCCCGAGGGCACCAGGGATCTGCATCCCTGCTGACACATCCCTGAGCTCTCCCCCATAGGTCCTTGGGAATCCTGGTGGTCCTTGACCTGGGGTGCCCTGTCAGGGTGCACCAACTGCTGCAGGCCACTAGGAACCTCGGCCACGTTGCAATGCTTTTCTCAAAATGCAGACATCACTGGGTGTCCGGAGTCTCGATGTCGATGGAGCCTCCTGAAAAGTCAGACGTGGTGTGTGAAGAGAGCCATGCTTCAACCCCTTGGTTTGCCTCTCTGCCTTCCTTCCCACCTTCTGGCTTCCATTCGCCTTAACACCTTTCTCCATCCGTACCTTCCTCCCAAGAAATCCCTCCTCCACAAGGCGAGCCTTGCTGCTCACCTCCTGCATCTCCTCCACATCAGTATAGCTTTCTCACTCTCTAGCTCTTATCATCAATGTCCTCTACCTCCTCATCAATTGATAATTCTCTCTCCAGGGTTTATCTTTGGGAGGATGGTCAAGAAAATCGGGAACGTTTTTGCGACTTCTGCAAACTCAGCAGGAATCCTGGACCGTGGTTATATCGGGCATGGAAAATGCGATTTGGGGTCCTCTCTCAGGAAATGCGCAGGGTTTTTGGCTATTTTATTTACCGGGCGTCCTCCTAGATCCATAGTCCTATTCCCATCGGAAACACGAGCACGTGTGCTTACAATGGGGAAAAGTCTTTAGGCACCCATTGCCCAGGGAGAAGGAAAGCCTGAGGAATCGTCTTGCCCCCCAAAATGAAGCTGTCTTCGAACGGTTCCAAAGAAAGCAGGCTAATCCAAAGCCACCCAAAGCCACCCAAAGCAACCCAAGCCCAAAGAAGGGTTAAAGACCCTTGAGAATACCACACCCCTGGAAGGAATGTACAGCAGAGCAGAGGAATGTGTGGAATGCAGACAGGGGTGAAACAATTATCGCCCCACGTGGGAAACGGGGAAAAGAACAAGTTGGCCTGTGGACATGCATGAATCCGACAGAGCCGGGCAGAGACGGTCTGGAATGCGGCAAGGTCTGAACCAGAGGCTCAGTCTTACGTGGTTTGCCGTGAAGACCATATGGCCTGCACTCCAAAGGCCTGGGAGACTCGGAGCTGGGCTGCCATTTGAAAGGGCCTTAGGTGGTCCTCCTTCCACGCAGGTCCTCAAACTGGAGGGGAACTCTAAATGACTGTTAGATCTCCGCCCTTGCGTGAAGTGCCGTGCGTGGGGTCCTTGGCCTAGATGACCCCTTGGGTGCCAGGGACGGCCCAGCCGTCCAGGTGATGGACAAACCTATGGGCAGGCAGTCCACGTACTTGAGGTGTGCCCTTGATTTTTGGGGCGTGGGGAATTTCCAGCAGCTCCGCTGATTTCCATACATCAGGGCGTGGCCACCTCAGCCTCTACAAGACCCCTGTCTCCAGGGAGAGCACAGTGGGCCAGCATTCTCCCTGCCAGCTGCTCGCTTCTTCTCCCTTCTCGGACCTCCAAGCATGGATTCCTCCAGCACGTCCTGCACATCCAGCGGTAGCTTGACCTCTGCCTCTGGGCTGAGCGTTGCAACTCCCAGAGTCCGGGAGCCCTTCATGCCTGTGCATCCTGCATCAATAGAGCCATGCCGTTCTTTAGGGCATGTTCAGAGATTGGGCTGGCCTTTTGCGAGCGCTCACTGGGCCTCATCGATACAGACTCGCCTCAGAATGACACCCTTTCTCCATACCCATGGGATTTGCGCTCTGGGGTGGAAGTGGATGTTGTCTCTTCCAAGAGAGGTGCCCACGCAGACCACGCATCACCGGGCAAAAGGTGCTAACATTATTTATCAGGTCCCATCCTCTCCTTTGTTGCTGGCCAATCTTTCCATCCAACCGAATGTAGGTTCATGATTGCAGTGGACACATTTGGCGATGTAGAGTCGGAGTAGCCTTGGAATTGTGGTCTCTTGGCCTGGCTTCCCAACAGCCGGTATGGATATACACCCAGTAGGGTTTATTCCACACGTTCTATGTCTTTTGTTCTTGGGGATGGTTTCCTTTGGATTCTTGGTGATGTTGGGATCAACTTGACACCAGGCCATCTTGAGGCGACAGCCCGTTCCTAGGAGCTCTTCTCCAAAGGTCAGGCCTTTCTGCATGACCGAACTCTGTGCATGCCTGGCCTTTGTATAACCCAGGGATGTCAAGGAATCTTGATGCCAGGACGGATGGATGCATGTGCAGCTTCTATCTCTCTTTCAAGGGATTCAAGCTCCCTTGGAGTTTCCCCACACATAATCCATACTCCATTTCTCTCTCTCCGACTCTCGCTCTCTCTCTCTCTCTCTCTTCAGTTCTCTGCTGGGACCCTGCGGGTCTCACTTTCTATTACTCCTTGGTTCCCTCCCAACTCAACCTTATGGTATCAATTTCTTCTCCTCTTTGGCCACTTATGTCCTTATGAATGGGGCCTTGACATTGTTCTCTATGGCGTCGACAGTGTCATATGCAGACTTGTGGTTGGTGTTGAGGTTGTCATCACTGCATGTGCTGAGGTGCGTCCTGATACACGCTTGCCCAGTTGAGTTGGTTTTTAGAGTGGATCTGCTGGATGTCTCTTTGTCGCGATGTATCCTAAATATCAGGGACCTTGGAAACTAACCTGAAGAGAAGTTGGCTTTGCGTGTATGCGAAGCAAATGCCTGGGAGACACAACATTCAGGAACACAGGAAGTGGTCTTCGACGGCCTTTGCTTTGGGGGCTGTGTGGTAAGAGCTTCGCAAGGGGACCCGCCCTGGGGCCGTCAGTTGCATGCGAATCACCAAGGACGCATGCCTGTGTGCCGGGCGGACAGAAGGGAGACCAATCCAGGGGGCATTCCTCTGCTTCTGTGTGCTTTGACAGGTCTTGACTAGGAGAGCCCACACTGAGGCCATGTGGCTGAGAGCAGGCAACGTGTTGCCTGTGGGCATTTCGGGAGGAGAGGCTCCTGGTGGCATAGAGCGTGGCATAACTCAGGAAGCTATGGATTTCGTGGATGCAACGATGTGCTGGAATCCACACGTCCGCTGGCCCTCACAGACTTTTCCCTTGGGGTTGGGGTGAACCCGCAGCCATTTCTTCCATTCTTGTCCACCAACACTAGGGCCGGAACACAGATTGTCCCGGGGTCCTTTTTGTGCAGGCAGGTCCCCGTGGGACTCCCTGTGGCCCAGCCACCGCACGAGGCAGCATAATCAGGGTGTGTCGAGCTGGTGAGCCATTTTGCGAGGAGTCCCGGCAGGGCTGCCTTCCGAACGGGTGCGGTGGTGTGGGCACCGCCGAGAAGCTTTCCTTCTCTAGCCCCCAGAAGCGCAGTCAGTGTTTGGTGGTGGTTTGCATGGTTCTATTTGTCTTTGTGTTCCTGCCACTCATATGCCAAGGCTTTGAGCTGATATGGCCTGGACGTAGGCGAGAGAGGCTGATGTGATTGTCTGAAAGGCCACACTGCCAGAGACATCATGCATAAACCCATCAGTACACTGGACAGCACTGGTAGGCGGAAGGCGGGTTTGTCCCAAGACTCCGATGTGCCTTCACACTAGGGTCTTCCATCCATTTCTTGGCCAGCGTGGCCTAGGGAAGTGGGGGGAATTGGGCCCCAGGAGATGGACTTCACGTCCCCTTTGGTAAGCATCCTTGGCGCCCCCACCTTCCCCATTCCGCTGGGCTTCCCCTTGTACAGATGTCTTGGCACCCCCTTTGAGCAGAGACAGCCCTTGCCTCGGGGACCTTCTCCATGGTTGAAGCAGCCCAGCAGGGCCCCGAGGGCACCAGGGATCTGCATCCCTGCTGACACATCCCTGAGCTCTCCCCCATAGGTCCTTGGGAATCCTGGTGGTCCTTGACCTGGGGTGCCCTGTCAGGGTGCACCAACTGCTGCAGGCCACTAGGAACCTCGGCCACGTTGCAATGCTTTTCTCAAAATGCAGACATCACTGGGTGTCCGGAGTCTCGATGTCGATGGAGCCTCCTGAAAAGTCAGACGTGGTGTGTGAAGAGAGCCATGCTTCAACCCCTTGGTTTGCCTCTCTGCCTTCCTTCCCACCTTCTGGCTTCCATTCGCCTTAACACCTTTCTCCATCCGTACCTTCCTCCCAAGAAATCCCTCCTCCACAAGGCGAGCCTTGCTGCTCACCTCCTGCATCTCCTCCACATCAGTATAGCTTTCTCACTCTCTAGCTCTTATCATCAATGTCCTCTACGTCCTCATCAATTGATAATTCTCTCTCCAGGGTTTATCTTTGGGAGGATGGTCAAGAAAATCGGGAACGTTTTTGCGACTTCTGCAAACTCAGCAGGAATCCTGGACCGTGGTTATATCGGGCATGGAAAATGCGATTTGGGGTCCTCTCTCAGGAAATGCGCAGGGCTTTTGGCTATTTTATTTACCGGGCGTCCTCCTAGATCCATAGTCCTATTCCCATCGGAAACACGAGCACGTGTGCTTACAATGGGGAAAAGTCTTTAGGCACCCATTGCCCAGGGAGAAGGAAAGCCTGAGGAATCGTCTTGCCCCCCAAAATGAAGCTGTCTTCGAACGGTTCCAAAGAAAGCAGGCTAATCCAAAGCCACCCAAAGCCACCCAAAGCAACCCAAGCCCAAAGAAGGGTTAAAGAACCTTGAGAATACCACACCCCTGGAAGGAAAGTACAGCAGAGCAGAGGAAGGTGTGGAATGCAGACAGGGGTGAAGCAATTAGCGCCCCATCTGGAAAACGGGGAAAAGAACAAGTTGGCCTGTGGAAAGGCATGAATCCGACAGAGCCGGGCAGAGACGGTCTGGAATGCGGCAAGGTCTGAACCAGAGGCTCAGTCTTACGTGGTTTGCCGTGAAGACCATATGGCCTGCACTCCAAAGGCCTGGGAGACTCGGAGCTGGGCTGCCATTTGAAAGGGCCTTAGGTGGTCCTCCTTCCTCGCAGGTCCTCAAACTGGAGGGGAACTCTAAATGACTGTTAGATCTCCGCCCTTGCGTGAAGTGCCGTGCGTGGGGTCCTTGGCCTAGATGACCCCTTGGGTGCCAGGGACGGCCCAGCCATCCAGGTGATGGACAAACCTAAGGCAGGCACTCCACGTACTTGAGGTGTGCCCTTGAGTTTTGGGGCGTGGGGAATCTCCAGCAGCTCCGCTGATTTCCATACATCAGGGCGTGGCCACCTCAGCCTCTACAAGACCCCTGTCTCCAGGGAGAGCACAGTGGGCCAGCATTCTCCCGGCCAGCTGCTCGCTTCTTCTCGCTTCTCGGACCTCCAAGCATGGATTCCTCCAGCACGTCCTGCACATCCAGCGGTAGCTTGACCTCTGCCTCTGGGCTGAGCGTTGCAACTCCCAGAGGCCGGGAGCCCTTCATGCCTGTGCATCCTGCATCAATAGAGCCATGCCGTTCTTTAGGGCATGTTCAGAGATTGGGCTGGCCTTTTGCGAGCGCTCACTGGGCCTCATCGATACAGACTCGCCTCAGAATGACACCCTTTCTCCATACCCATGGGATTTGCGCTCTGGGGTGGAAGTGGATGTTGTCTCTTCCAAGAGAGGTGCCCACGCAGACCACGCATCACCGGGCAAAAGGTGCTAACATTATTTATCAGGTCCCATCCTCTCCTTTGTTGCTGGCCAATCTTTCCATCCAACCGAATGTAGGTTCATGATTGCAGTGGACACATTTGGCGATGTAGAGTCGGAGTAGCCTTGGAATTGTGGTCTCTTGGCCTGGCTTCCCAACAGCCGGTATGGATATACACCCAGTAGGGTTTATTCCACACGTTCTATCTCTTTTGTTCTTGGGGATGGTTTCCTTTGGATTCTTGGGGATGTTGGGATCAACTTGACACCAGGCCATCTTGAGGCGACAGCCCGTTCCTAGGAGCTCTTCTCCAAAGGTCAGGCCTTTCTGCATGACCGAACTCTGTGCATGCCTGGCCTTTGTATAACCCAGGGATGTCAAGGAATCTTGATGCCAGGACGGAGGGAAGCATGTGCAGCTTCTATCTCTCTTTCAAGGGATTCAAGCTCCCTTGGAGTTTCCCCACACATAATCCATACTCCATTTCTCTCTCTCCGACTCTCTCTCTCTCTCTCTCTCTCTCTCTCTCTCTCTCTCTCTCTCTCTTCAGTTCTCTGCTGGGACCCTGCGGGTCTCACTTTCTATTACTCCTTGGTTCCCTCCCAACTCAACCTTATGGTATCAATTTCTTCTCCTCTTTGGCCACTTATGTCCTTATGAATGGGGCCTTGACATTGTTCTCTATGGCGTCGACGGTGTCATATGCAGACTTGTGGTTGGTGTTGAGGTTGTCATCACTGCATGTGCTGAGGTGCGTCCTGATACACGCTTGCCCAGTTGAGTTGGTTTTTAGAGTGGATCTGCTGGATGTCTCTTTGTCGCGATGTATCCTAAATATCCGGGACCTTGGAAACTAACCTGAAGAGAAGTTGGCTTTGCGTGTATGCGAAGCAAATGCCTGGGAGACACAGCATCCAGGAACACAGGAAGTGGTCTTCGACGGCCTTTGCTTTGGGGGCTGTGTGGTAAGAGCTTCGCAAGGGGACCCGTCATGGGGCCGTCAGTTGCATGCGAATCACCAAGGACGTATGCCTGGGTGCCGGGCGGACAGAAGGGAGACCAATCCAGGGGGCATTCCTCTGCTTCTGTGTGCTTTGACAGGTCTTGACTAGGAGAGCCCACACTGAGGCCATGTGGCTGAGAGCAGGCAACGTGTTGCCTGTGGGCATTTCGGGAGGAGAGGCTCCTGGTGGCATAGAGCGTGGCATAACTCAGGAAGCTATGGATTTCGTGGATGCAACGATGTGCTGGAATCCACACGTCCGCTGGCCCTCACAGACTTTTCCCTTGGGGTTGGGGTGAACCCGCAGCCATTTCTTCCATTCTTGTCCACCACCACTAGGGCCGGAACACAGATTGTCCCGGGGTCCTTTTTGTGCAGGCAGGTCCCCGTGGGACTCCCTGTGGCCCAGCCACCGCACGAGGCAGCATAATCAGGGTGTGTCGAGCTGGTGAGCCATTTTGCGAGGAGTCCCGGCAGGGCTGCCTTCCGAACGGGTGCGGTGGTGTGGGCACCGCCGAGAAGCTTTCCTTCTCTAGCCCCCAGAAGCGCAGTCAGTGTTTGGTGGTGGTTTGCATGGTTCTATTTGTCTTTGTGTTCCTGCCACTCATATGCCAAGGCTTTGAGCTGATATGCCCTGGACGTAGGCGAGAGAGGCTGATGTGATTGTCTGAAAGGCCACACTGCCAGAGACATCATGCATAAACCCATCAGTACACTGGACAGCACTGGTAGGCGGAAGGCGGGTTTGTCCCAAGACTCCGATGTGCCTTCACACTAGGGTCTTCCATCCATTTCTTGGCCAGCGTGGCCTAGGGAAGTGGGGGGAATTGGGCCCCAGGAGATGGACTTCACGTCCCCTTTGGTAAGCATCCTTGGTGCCCCCACCTTCCCCATTCCGCTGGGCTTCCCCTTGTACAGATGTCTTGGCACCCCCTTTGAGCAGAGACAGCCCTTGCCTCGGGGACCTTCTCCATGGTTGAAGCAGCCCAGCAGGGCCCCGAGGGCACCAGGGATCTGCATCCCTGCTGACACATCCCTGAGCTCTCCCCCATAGGTCCTTGGGAATCCTGGTGGTCCTTGACCTGGGGTGCCCTGTCAGGGTGCACCAACTGCTGCAGGCCACTAGGAACCTCGGCCACGTTGCAATGCTTTTCTCAAAATGCAGACATCACTGGGTGTCCGGAGTCTCGATGTCGATGGAGCCTCCTGAAAAGTCAGACGTGGTGTGTGAAGAGAGCCATGCTTCAACCCCTTGGTTTGCCTCTCTGCCTTCCTTCCCACCTTCTGGCTTCCATTCGCCTTAACACCTTTCTCCATCCGTACCTTCCTCCCAAGAAATCCCTCCTCCACAAGGCGAGCCTTGCTGCTCACCTCCTGCATCTCCTCCACATCAGTATAGCTTTCTCACTCTCTAGCTCTTATCATCAATGTCCTCTACCTCCTCATCAATTGATAATTCTCTCTCCAGGGTTTATCTTTCGGAGGATGGTCAAGAAAATCGGGAACGTTTTTGCGACTTCTGCAAACTCAGCAGGAATCCTGGACCGTGGTTATATCGGGCATGGAAAATGCGATTTGGGGTCCTCTCTCAGGAAATGCGCAGGGTTTTTGGCTATTTTATTTACCGGGCGTCCTCCTAGATCCATAGTCCTATTCCCATCGGAAACACGAGCACGTGTGCTTACAATGGGGAAAAGTCTTTAGGCACCCATTGCCCAGGGAGAAGGAAAGCCTGAGGAATCGTCTTGCCCCCCAAAATGAAGCTGTCTTCGAACGGTTCCAAAGAAAGCAGGCTAATCCAAAGCCACCCAAAGCCACCCAAAGCAACCCAAGCCCAAAGAAGGGTTAAAGAACCTTGAGAATACCACACCCCTGGAAGGAAAGTACAGCAGAGCAGAGGAAGGTGTGGAATGCAGACAGGGGTGAAGCAATTAGCGCCCCATCTGGAAAACGGGGAAAAGAACAAGTTGGCCTGTGGAAAGGCATGAATCCGACAGAGCCGGGCAGAGACGGTCTGGAATGCGGCAAGGTCTGAACCAGAGGCTCAGTCTTACGTGGTTTGCCGTGAAGACCATATGGCCTGCACTCCAAAGGCCTGGGAGACTCGGAGCTGGGCTGCCATTTGAAAGGGCCTTAGGTGGTCCTCCTTCCTCGCAGGTCCTCAAACTGGAGGGGAACTCTAAATGACTGTTAGATCTCCGCCCTTGCGTGAAGTGCCGTGCGTGGGGTCCTTGGCCTAGATGACCCCTTGGGTGCCAGGGACGGCCCAGCCGTCCAGGTGATGGACAAACCTATGGGCAGGCACTCCACGTACTTGAGGTGTGCCCTTGAGTTTTGGGGCGTGGGGAATCTCCAGCAGCTCCGCTGATTTCCATACATCAGGGCGTGGCCACCTCAGCCTCTACAAGACCCCTGTCTCCAGGGAGAGCACAGTGGGCCAGCATTCTCCCGGCCAGCTGCTCGCTTCTTCTCGCTTCTCGGACCTCCAAGCATGGATTCCTCCAGCACGTCCTGCACATCCAGCGGTAGCTTGACCTCTGCCTCTGGGCTGAGCGTTGCAACTCCCAGAGGCCGGGAGCCCTTCATGCCTGTGCATCCTGCATCAATAGAGCCATGCCGTTCTTTAGGGCATGTTCAGAGATTGGGCTGGCCTTTTGCGAGCGCTCACTGGGCCTCATCGATACAGACTCGCCTCAGAATGACACCCTTTCTCCATACCCATGGGATTTGCGCTCTGGGGTGGAAGTGGATGTTGTCTCTTCCAAGAGAGGTGCCCACGCAGACCACGCATCACCGGGCAAAAGGTGCTAACATTATTTATCAGGTCCCATCCTCTCCTTTGTTGCTGGCCAATCTTTCCATCCAACCGAATGTAGGTTCATGATTGCAGTGGACACATTTGGCGATGTAGAGTCGGAGTAGCCTTGGAATTGTGGTCTCTTGGCCTGGCTTCCCAACAGCCGGTATGGATATACACCCAGTAGGGTTTATTCCACACGTTCTATGTCTTTTGTTCTTGGGGATGGTTTCCTTTGGATTCTTGGTGATGTTGGGATCAACTTGACACCAGGCCATCTTGAGGCGACAGCCCGTTCCTAGGAGCTCTTCTCCAAAGGTCAGGCCTTTCTGCATGACCGAACTCTGTGCATGCCTGGCCTTTGTATAACCCAGGGATGTCAAGGAATCTTGATGCCAGGACGGAGGGAAGCATGTGCAGCTTCTATCTCTCTTTCAAGGGATTCAAGCTCCCTTGGAGTTTCCCCACACATAATCCATACTCCATTTCTCTCTCTCCGACTCTCTCTCTCTCTCTCTCTCTCTTCAGTTCTCTCCTGGGACCATGCGGGTCTCACTTTCTATTACTCCTTGGTTCCCTCCCAACTCAATCTTATGGTATCAATTTCTTCTCCTCTTTGGCCACTTATGTCCTTATGAATGGGGCCTTGACATTGTTCTCTATGGCGTCGACAGTGTCATATGCAGACTTGTGGTTGGTGTTGAGGTTGTCATCACTGCATGTGCTGAGGTGCGTCCTGATACACGCTTGCCCAGTTGAGTTGGTTTTTAGAGTGGATCTGCTGGATGTCTCTTTGTCGCGATGTATCCTAAATATCAGGGACCTTGGAAACTAACCTGAAGAGAAGTTGGCTTTGCGTGTATGCGAAGCAAATGCCTGGGAGACACAGCATCCAGGAACACAGGAAGTGGTCTTCGACGGCCTTTGCTTTGGGGGCTGTGTGGTAAGAGCTTCGCAAGGGGACCCGTCATGGGGCCGTCAGTTGCATGCGAATCACCAAGGACGTATGCCTGGGTGCCGGGCGGACAGAAGGGAGACCAATCCAGGGGGCATTCCTCTGCTTCTGTGTGCTTTGACAGGTCTTGACTAGGAGAGCCCACACTGAGGCCATGTGGCTGAGAGCAGGCAACGTGTTGCCTGTGGGCATTTCGGGAGGAGAGGCTCCTGGTGGCATAGAGCGTGGCATAACTCAGGAAGCTATGGATTTCGTGGATGCAACGATGTGCTGGAATCCACACGTCCGCTGGCCCTCACAGACTTTTCCCTTGGGGTTGGGGTGAACCCGCAGCCATTTCTTCCATTCTTGTCCACCACCACTAGGGCCGGAACACAGATTGTCCCGGGGTCCTTTTTGTGCAGGCAGGTCCCCGTGGGACTCCCTGTGGCCCAGCCACCGCACGAGGCAGCATAATCAGGGTGTGTCGAGCTGGTGAGCCATTTTGCGAGGAGTCCCGGCAGGGCTGCCTTCCGAACGGGTGCGGTGGTGTGGGCACCGCCGAGAAGCTTTCCTTCTCTAGCCCCCAGAAGCGCAGTCAGTGTTTGGTGGTGGTTTGCATGGTTCTATTTGTCTTTGTGTTCCTGCCACTCATATGCCAAGGCTTTGAGCTGATATGCCCTGGACGTAGGCGAGAGAGGCTGATGTGATTGTCTGAAAGGCCACACTGCCAGAGACATCATGCATAAACCCATCAGTACACTGGACAGCACTGGTAGGCGGAAGGCGGGTTTGTCCCAAGACTCCGATGTGCCTTCACACTAGGGTCTTCCATCCATTTCTTGGCCAGCGTGGCCTAGGGAAGTGGGGGGAATTGGGCCCCAGGAGATGGACTTCACGTCCCCTTTGGTAAGCATCCTTGGTGCCCCCACCTTCCCCATTCCGCTGGGCTTCCCCTTGTACAGATGTCTTGGCACCCCCTTTGAGCAGAGACAGCCCTTGCCTCGGGGACCTTCTCCATGGTTGAAGCAGCCCAGCAGGGCCCCGAGGGCACCAGGGATCTGCATCCCTGCTGACACATCCCTGAGCTCTCCCCCATAGGTCCTTGGGAATCCTGGTGGTCCTTGACCTGGGGTGCCCTGTCAGGGTGCACCAACTGCTGCAGGCCACTAGGAACCTCGGCCACGTTGCAATGCTTTTCTCAAAATGCAGACATCACTGGGTGTCCGGAGTCTCGATGTCGATGGAGCCTCCTGAAAAGTCAGACGTGGTGTGTGAAGAGAGCCATGCTTCAACCCCTTGGTTTGCCTCTCTGCCTTCCTTCCCACCTTCTGGCTTCCATTCGCCTTAACACCTTTCTCCATCCGTACCTTCCTCCCAAGAAATCCCTCCTCCACAAGGCGAGCCTTGCTGCTCACCTCCTGCATCTCCTCCACATCAGTATAGCTTTCTCACTCTCTAGCTCTTATCATCAATGTCCTCTACCTCCTCATCAATTGATAATTCTCTCTCCAGGGTTTATCTTTGGGAGGATGGTCAAGAAAATCGGGAACGTTTTTGCGACTTCTGCAAACTCAGCAGGAATCCTGGACCGTGGTTATATCGGGCATGGAAAATGCGATTTGGGGTCCTCTCTCAGGAAATGCGCAGGGTTTTTGGCTATTTTATTTACCGGGCGTCCTCCTAGATCCATAGTCCTATTCCCATCGGAAACACGAGCACGTGTGCTTACAATGGGGAAAAGGCTTTAGGCACCCATTGCCCAGGGAGAAGGAAAGCCTGAGGAATCGTCTTGCCCCCCAAAATGAAGCTGTCTTCGAACGGTTCCAAAGAAAGCAGGCTAATCCAAAGCCACCCAAAGCCACCCAAAGCAACCCAAGCCCAAAGAAGGGTTAAAGAACCTTGAGAATACCACACCCCTGGAAGGAAAGTACAGCAGAGCAGAGGAAGGTGTGGAATGCAGACAGGGGTGAAGCAATTAGCGCCCCATCTGGAAAACGGGGAAAAGAACAAGTTGGCCTGTGGAAAGGCATGAATCCGACAGAGCCGGGCAGAGACGGTCTGGAATGCGGCAAGGTCTGAACCAGAGGCTCAGTCTTACGTGGTTTGCCGTGAAGACCATATGGCCTGCACTCCAAAGGCCTGGGAGACTCGGAGCTGGGCTGCCATTTGAAAGGGCCTTAGGTGGTCCTCCTTCCTCCCAGGTCCTCAAACTGGAGGGGAACTCTAAATGACTGTTAGATCTCCGCCCTTGCGTGAAGTGCCGTGCGTGGGGTCCTTGGCCTAGATGACCCCTTGGGTGCCAGGGACGGCCCAGCCGTCCAGGTGATGGACAAACCTATGGGCAGGCACTCCACGTACTTGAGGTGTGCCCTTGAGTTTTGGGGCGTGGGGAATTTCCAGCAGCTCCGCTGATTTCCATACATCAGGGCGTGGCCACCTCAGCCTCTACAAGACCCCTGTCTCCAGGGAGAGCACAGTGGGCCAGCATTCTCCCGGCCAGCTGCTCGCTTCTTCTCGCTTCTCGGACCTCCAAGCATGGATTCCTCCAGCACGTCCTGCACATCCAGCGGTAGCTTGACCTCTGCCTCTGGGCTGAGCGTTGCAACTCCCAGAGGCCGGGAGCCCTTCATGCCTGTGCATCCTGCATCAATAGAGCCATGCCGTTCTTTAGGGCATGTTCAGAGATTGGGCTGGCCTTTTGCGAGCGCTCACTGGGCCTCATCGATACAGACTCGCCTCAGAATGACACCCTTTCTCCATACCCATGGGATTTGCGCTCTGGGGTGGAAGTGGATGTTGTCTCTTCCAAGAGAGGTGCCCACGCAGACCACGCATCACCGGGCAAAAGGTGCTAACATTATTTATCAGGTCCCATCCTCTCCTTTGTTGCTGGCCAATCTTTCCATCCAACCGAATGTAGGTTCATGATTGCAGTGGACACATTTGGCGATGTAGAGTCGGAGTAGCCTTGGAATTGTGGTCTCTTGGCCTGGCTTCCCAACAGCCGGTATGGATATACACCCAGTAGGGTTTATTCCACACGTTCTATCTCTTTTGTTCTTGGGGATGGTTTCCTTTGGATTCTTGGGGATGTTGGGATCAACTTGACACCAGGCCATCTTGAGGCGACAGCCCGTTCCTAGGAGCTCTTCTCCAAAGGTCAGGCCTTTCTGCATGACCGAACTCTGTGCATGCCTGGCCTTTGTATAACCCAGGGATGTCAAGGAATCTTGATGCCAGGACGGAGGGAAGCATGTGCAGCTTCTATCTCTCTTTCAAGGGATTCAAGCTCCCTTGGAGTTTCCCCACACATAATCCATACTCCATTTCTCTCTCTCCGACTCTCTCTCTCTCTCTCTCTCTCTCTCTCTCTCTTCAGTTCTCTGCTGGGACCCTGCGGGTCTCACTTTCTATTACTCCTTGGTTCCCTCCCAACTCAACCTTATGGTATCAATTTCTTCTCCTCTTTGGCCACTTATGTCCTTATGAATGGGGCCTTGACATTGTTCTCTATGGCGTCGACGGTGTAATATGCAGACTTGTGGTTGGTGTTGAGGTTGTCATCACTGCATGTGCTGAGGTGCGTCCTGATACACGCTTGCCCAGTTGAGTTGGTTTTTAGAGTGGATCTGCTGGATGTCTCTTTGTCGCGATGTATCCTAAATATCAGGGACCTTGGAAACTAACCTGAAGAGAAGTTGGCTTTGCGTGTATGCGAAGCAAATGCCTGGGAGACACAGCATCCAGGAACACAGGAAGTGGTCTTCGACGGCCTTTGCTTTGGGGGCTGTGTGGTAAGAGCTTCGCAAGGGGACCCGCCATGGGGCCGTCAGTTGCATGCGAATCACCAGGGAAGTATTCCTGGGTGCCGGGCGGACAGAAGGGAGACCAATCCAGGGGGCATTCCTCTGCTTCTGTGTGCTTTGACAGGTCTTGACTAGGAGAGCCCACACTGTGGCCATGTGGCTGAGAGCAGGCAACGTGTTGCCTGTGGGCATTTCGGGAGGAGAGGCTCCTGGTGGCATAGAGCGTGGCATAACTCAGGAAGCTATGGATTTCGTGGATGCAACGATGTGCTGGAATCCACACGTCCGCTGGCCCTCACAGACTTTTCCCTTGGGGTTTGGGTGAACCCGCAGCCATTTCTTCCATTCTTGTCCACCACCACTAGGGCCGGAACACAGATTGTCCCGGGGTCCTTTTTGTGCAGGCAGGTCCCCGTGGGACTCCCTGTGGCCCAGCCACCGCACGAGGCAGCATAATCAGGGTGTGTCGAGCTGGTGAGCCATTTTGCGAGGAGTCCCGGCAGGGCTGCCTTCCGAACGGGTGCGGTGGTGTGGGCACGGCCGAGAAGCTTTCCTTCTCTAGCCCCCAGAAGCGCAGTCAGTGTTTGGTGGTGGTTTGCATGGTTCTATTTGTCTTTGTGTTCCTGCCACTCATATGCCAAGGCTTTGAGCTGATATGGCCTGGACGTAGGCGAGAGAGGCTGATGTGATTGTCTGAAAGGCCACACTGCCAGAGACATCATGCATAAACCCATCAGTACACTGGACAGCACTGGTAGGCGGAAGGCGGGTTTGTCCCAAGACTCCGATGTGCCTTCACACTAGGGTCTTCCATCCATTTCTTGGCCAGCGTGGCCTAGGGAAGTGGGGGGAATTGGGCCCCAGGAGATGGACTTCACGTCCCCTTTGGTAAGCATCCTTGGTGCCCCCACCTTCCCCATTCCGCTGGGCTTCCCCTTGTACAGATGTCTTGGCACCCCCTTTGAGCAGAGACAGCCCTTGCCTCGGGGACCTTCTCCATGGTTGAAGCAGCCCAGCAGGGCCCCGAGGGCACCAGGGATCTGCATCCCTGCTGACACATCCCTGAGCTCTCCCCCATAGGTCCTTGGGAATCCTGGTGGTCCTTGACCTGGGGTGCCCTGTCAGGGTGCACCAACTGCTGCAGGCCACTAGGAACCTCGGCCACGTTGCAATGCTTTTCTCAAAATGCAGACATCACTGGGTGTCCGGAGTCTCGATGTCGATGGAGCCTCCTGAAAAGTCAGACGTGGTGTGTGAAGAGAGCCATGCTTCAACCCCTTGGTTTGCCTCTCTGCCTTCCTTCCCACCTTCTGGCTTCCATTCGCCTTAACACCTTTCTCCATCCGTACCTTCCTCCCAAGAAATCCCTCCTCCACAAGGCGAGCCTTGCTGCTCACCTCCTGCATCTCCTCCACATCAGTATAGCTTTCTCACTCTCTAGCTCTTATCATCAATGTCCTCTACCTCCTCATCAATTGATAATTCTCTCTCCAGGGTTTATCTTTGGGAGGATGGTCAAGAAAATCGGGAACGTTTTTGCGACTTCTGCAAACTCAGCAGGAATCCTGGACCGTGGTTATATCGGGCATGGAAAATGCGATTTGGGGTCCTCTCTCAGGAAATGCGCAGGGTTTTCGGCTATTTTATTTACCGGGCGTCCTCCTAGATCCATAGTCCTATTCCCATCGGAAACACGAGCACGTGTGCTTACAATGGGAAGAAGTCTTTAGGCACCCATTGCCCAGGGAGAAGGAAAGCCTGAGGAATCGTCTTGCCCCCCAAAATGAAGCTGTCTTCGAACGGTTCCAAAGAAAGCAGGCTAATCCAAAGCCACCCAAAGCCACCCAAAGCAACCCAAGCCCAAAGAAGGGTTAAAGAACCTTGAGAATACCACACCCCTGGAAGGAAAGTACAGCAGAGCAGAGGAAGGTGTGGAATGCAGACAGGGGTGAAGCAATTAGCGCCCCATCTGGAAAACGGGGAAAAGAACAAGTTGGCCTGTGGAAAGGCATGAATCCGACAGAGCCGGGCAGAGACGGTCTGGAATGCGGCAAGGTCTGAACCAGAGGCTCAGTCTTACGTGGTTTGCCGTGAAGACCATATGGCCTGCACTCCAAAGGCCTGGGAGACTCGGAGCTGGGCTGCCATTTGAAAGGGCCTTAGGTGGTCCTCCTTCCTCGCAGGTCCTCAAACTGGAGGGGAACTCTAAATGACTGTTAGATCTCCGCCCTTGCGTGAAGTGCCGTGCGTGGGGTCCTTGGCCTAGATGACCCCTTGGGTGCCAGGGACGGCCCAGCCGTCCAGGTGATGGACAAACCTATGGGCAGGCAGTCCACGTACTTGAGGTGTGCCCTTGAGTTTTGGGGCGTGGGGAATTTCCAGCAGCTCCGCTGATTTCCATACATCAGGGCGTGGCCACCTCAGCCTCTACAAGACCCCTGTCTCCAGGGAGAGCACAGTGGGCCAGCATTCTCCCGGCCAGCTGCTCGCTTCTTCTCGCTTCTCGGACCTCCAAGCATGGATTCCTCCAGCACGTCCTGCACATCCAGCGGTAGCTTGACCTCTGCCTCTGGGCTGAGCGTTGCAACTCCCAGAGGCCGGGAGCCCTTCATGCCTGTGCATCCTGCATCAATAGAGCCATGCCGTTCTTTAGGGCATGTTCAGAGATTGGGCTGGCCTTTTGTGAGCGCTCACTGGGCCTCATCGATACAGACTCGCCTCAGAATGACACCCTTTCTCCATACCCATGGGATTTGCGCTCTGGGGTGGAAGTGGATGTTGTCTCTTCCAAGAGAGGTGCCCACGCAGACCACGCATCACCGGGCAAAAGGTGCTAACATTATTTATCAGGTCCCATCCTCTCCTTTGTTGCTGGCCAATCTTTCCATCCAACCGAATGTAGGTTCATGATTGCAGTGGACACATTTGGCGATGTAGAGTCGGAGTAGCCTTGGAATTGTGGTCTCTTGGCCTGGCTTCCCAACAGCCGGTATGGATATACACCCAGTAGGGTTTATTCCACACGTTCTATGTCTTTTGTTCTTGGGGATGGTTTCCTTTGGATTCTTGGTGATGTTGGGATCAATTTGACACCAGGCCATCTTGAGGCGACAGCCCGTTCCTAGGAGCTCTTCTCCAAAGGTCAGGCCTTTCTGCATGACCGAACTCTGTGCATGCCTGGCCTTTGTATAACCCAGGGATGTCAAGGAATCTTGATGCCAGGACGGAGGGAAGCATGTGCAGCTTCTATCTCTCTTTCAAGGGATTCAAGCTCCCTTGGAGTTTCCCCACACATAATCCATACTCCATTTCTCTCTCTCCGACTCTCTCTCTCTCTCTCTCTCTCTCTCTCTCTCTTCAGTTCTCTGCTGGGACCCTGCGGGTCTCACTTTCTATTACTCCTTGGTTCCCTCCCAACTCAACCTTATGGTATCAATTTCTTCTCCTCTTTGGCCACTTATGTCCTTATGAATGGGGCCTTGACATTGTTCTCTATGGCGTCGACGGTGTCATATGCAGACTTGTGGTTGGTGTTGAGGTTGTCATCACTGCATGTGCTGAGGTGCGTCCTGATACACGCTTGCCCAGTTGAGTTGGTTTTTAGAGTGGATCTGCTGGATGTCTCTTTGTCGCGATGTATCCTAAATATCAGGGACCTTGGAAACTAACCTGAAGAGAAGTTGGCTTTGCGTGTATGCGAAGCAAATGCCTGGGAGACACAGCATCCAGGAACACAGGAAGTGGTCTTCGACGGCCTTTGCTTTGGGGGCTGTGTGGTAAGAGCTTCGCAAGCGGACCCGCCATGGGGCCGTCAGTTGCATGCGAATCACCAAGGACGTATGCCTGGGTGCCGGGCGGACAGAAGGGAGACCAATCCAGGGGGCATTCCTCTGCTTCTGTGTGCTTTGACAGGTCTTGACTAGGAGAGCCCACACTGTGGCCATGTGGCTGAGAGCAGGCAACGTGTTGCCTGTGGGCATTTCGGGAGGAGAGGCTCCTGGTGGCATAGAGCGTGGCATAACTCAGGAAGCTATGGATTTCGTGGATGCAACGATGTGCTGGAATCCACACGTCCGCTGGCCCTCACAGACTTTTCCCTTGGGGTTGGGGTGAACCCGCAGCCATTTCTTCCATTCTTGTCCGCCAACACTAGGGCCGGAAAACAGATTGTCCCGGGGTCCTTTTTGTGCAGGCAGGTCCCCGTGGGACTCCCTGTGGCCCAGCCACCGCACGAGGCAGCATAATCAGGGTGTGTCGAGCTGGTGAGCCATTTTGCGAGGAGTCCCGGCAGGGCTGCCTTCCGAACGGGTGCGGTGGTGTGGGCACCGCCGAGAAGCTTTCCTTCTCTAGCCCCCAGAAGCGCAGTCAGTGTTTGGTGGTGGTTTGCATGGTTCTATTTGTCTTTGTGTTCCTGCCACTCATATGCCAAGGCTTTGAGCTGATATGGCCTGGACGTAGGCGAGAGAGGCTGATGTGATTGTCTGAAAGGCCACACTGCCAGAGACATCATGCATAAACCCATCAGTACACTGGACAGCACTGGTAGGCGGAAGGCGGGTTTGTCCCAAGACTCCGATGTGCCTTCACACTAGGGTCTTCCATCCATTTCTTGGCCAGCGTGGCCTAGGGAAGTGGGGGGAATTGGGCCCCAGGAGATGGACTTCACGTCCCCTTTGGTAAGCATCCTTGGTGCCCCCACCTTCCCCATTCCGCTGGGCTTCCCCTTGTACAGATGTCTTGGCACCCCCTTTGAGCAGAGACAGCCCTTGCCTCGGGGACCTTCTCCATGGTTGAAGCAGCCCAGCAGGGCCCCGAGGGCACCAGGGATCTGCATCCCTGCTGACACATCCCTGAGCTCTCCCCCATAGGTCCTTGGGAATCCTGGTGGTCCTTGACCTGGGGTGCCCTGTCAGGGTGCACCAACTGCTGCAGGCCACTAGGAACCTCGGCCACGTTGCAATGCTTTTCTCAAAATGCAGACATCACTGGGTGTCCGGAGTCTCGATGTCGATGGAGCCTCCTGAAAAGTCAGACGTGGTGTGTGAAGAGAGCCATGCTTCAACCCCTTGGTTTGCCTCTCTGCCTTCCTTCCCACCTTCTGGCTTCCATTCGCCTTAACACCTTTCTCCATCCGTACCTTCCTCACAAGAAATCCCTCCTCCACAAGGCGAGCCTTGCTGCTCACCTCCTGCATCTCCTCCACATCAGTATAGCTTTCTCACTCTCTAGCTCTTATCATCAATGTCCTCTACCTCCTCATCAATTGATAATTCTCTCTCCAGGGTTTATCTTTGGGAGGATGGTCAAGAAAATCGGGAACGTTTTTGCGACTTCTGCAAACTCAGCAGGAATCCTGGACCGTGGTTATATCGGGCATGGAAAATGCGATTTGGGGTCCTCTCTCAGGAAATGCGCAGGGTTTTTGGCTATTTTATTTACCGGGCGTCCTCCTAGATCCATAGTCCTATTCCCATCGGAAACACGAGCACGTGTGCTTACAATGGGGAAAAGTCTTTAGGCACCCATTGCCCAGGGAGAAGGAAAGCCTGAGGAATCGTCTTGCCCCCCAAAATGAAGCTGTCTTCGAACGGTTCCAAAGAAAGCAGGCTAATCCAAAGCCACCCAAAGCCACCCAAAGCAACCCAAGCCCAAAGAAGGGTTAAAGAACCTTGAGAATACCACACCCCTGGAAGGAAAGTACAGCAGAGCAGAGGAAGGTGTGGAATGCAGACAGGGGTGAAGCAATTAGCGCCCCATCTGGAAAACGGGGAAAAGAACAAGTTGGCCTGTGGAAAGGCATGAATCCGACAGAGCCGGGCAGAGACGGTCTGGAATGCGGCAAGGTCTGAACCAGAGGCTCAGTCTTACGTGGTTTGCCGTGAAGACCATATGGCCTGCACTCCAAAGGCCTGGGAGACTCGGAGCTGGGCTGCCATTTGAAAGGGCCTTAGGTGGTCCTCCTTCCTCGCAGGTCCTCAAAATGGAAGGGAACTCTAAATGACTGTTAGATCTCCGCCCTTGCGTGAAGTGCCGTGCGTGGGGTCCTTGGCCTAGATGACCCCTTGGGTGCCAGGGACGGCCCAGCCGTCCAGGTGATGGACAAACCTATGGGCAGGCACTCCACGTACTTGAGGTGTGCCCTTGAGTTTTGGGGCGTGGGGAATTTCCAGCAGCTCCGCTGATTTCCATACATCAGGGCGTGGCCACCTCAGCCTCTACAAGACCCCTGTCTCCAGGGAGAGCACAGTGGGCCAGCATTCTCCCGGCCAGCTGCTCGCTTCTTCTCGCTTCTCGGACCTCCAAGCATGGATTCCTCCAGCACGTCCTGCACATCCAGCGGTAGCTTGACCTCTGCCTCTGGGCTGAGCGTTGCAACTCCCAGAGGCCGGGAGCCCTTCATGCCTGTGCATCCTGCATCAATAGAGCCATGCCGTTCTTTAGGGCATGTTCAGAGATTGGGCTGGCCTTTTGCGAGCGCTCACTGGGCCTCATCGATACAGACTCGCCTCAGAATGACACCCTTTCTCCATACCCATGGGATTTGCGCTCTGGGGTGGAAGTGGATGTTGTCTCTTCCAAGAGAGGTGCCCACGCAGACCACGCATCACCGGGCAAAAGGTGCCAACATTATTTATCAGGTCCCATCCTCTCCTTTGTTGCTGGCCAATCTTTCCATCCAACCGAATGTAGGTTCATGATTGCAGTGGACACATTTGGCGATGTAGAGTCGGAGTAGCCTTGGAATTGTGGTCTCTTGGCCTGGCTTCCCAACAGCCGGTATGGATATACACCCAGTAGGGTTTATTCCACACGTTCTATGTCTTTTGTTCTTGGGGATGGTTTCCTTTGGATTCTTGGTGATGTTGGGATCAACTTGACACCAGGCCATCTTGAGGCGACAGCCCGTTCCTAGGAGCTCTTCTCCAAAGGTCAGGCCTTTCTGCATGACCGAACTCTGTGCATGCCTGGCCTTTGTATAACCCAGGGATGTCAAGGAATCTTGATGCCAGGACGGAGGGAAGCATGTGCAGCTTCTATCTCTCTTTCAAGGGATTCAAGCTCCCTTGGAGTTTCCCCACACATAATCCATACTCCATTTTTCTCTCTCCGACTCTCTCTCTCTCTCTCTCTTTTTCTCTTCAGTTCTCTGCTGGGACCCTGCGGGTCTCACTTTCTATTACTCCTTGGTTCCCTCCCAACTCAACCTTATGGTATCAATTTCTTCTCCTCTTTGGCCACTTATGTCCTTATGAATGGGGCCTTGACATTGTTCTCTATGGCGTCGACAGTGTCATATGCAGACTTGTGGTTGGTGTTGAGGTTGTCATCACTGCATGTGCTGAGGTGCGTCCTGATACACGCTTGCCCAGTTGAGTTGGTTTTTAGAGTGGATCTGCTGGATGTCTCTTTGTCGCGATGTATCCTAAATATCAGGGACCTTGGAAACTAACCTGAAGAGAAGTTGGCTTTGCGTGTATGCGAAGCAAATGCCTGGGAGACACAGCATCCAGGAACACAGGAAGTGGTCTTCGACGGCCTTTGCTTTGGGGGCTGTGTGGTAAGAGCTTCGCAAGGGGACCCGCCCTGGGGCCGTCAGTTGCATGCGAATCACCAAGGACGTATGCCTGGGTGCCGGGCGGACAGAAGGGAGACCAATCCAGGGGGCATTCCTCTGCTTCTGTGTGCTTTGACAGGTCTTGACTAGGAGAGCCCACACTGAGGCCATGTGGCTGAGAGCAGGCAACGTGTTGCCTGTGGGCATTTCGGGAGGAGAGGCTCCTGGTGGCATAGAGCGTGGCATAACTCAGGAAGCTATGGATTTCGTGGATGCAACGATGTGCTGGAATCCACACGTCCGCTGGCCCTCACAGACTTTTCCCTTGGGGTTGGGGTGAACCCGCAGCCATTTCTTCCATTCTTGTCCACCAACACTAGGGCCGGAACACAGATTGTCCCGGGGTACTTTTTGTGCAGGCAGGTCCCCGTGGGACTCCCTGTGGCCCAGCCACCGCACGAGGCAGCATAATCAGGGTGTGTCGAGCTGGTGAGCCATTTTGCGAGGAGTCCCGGCAGGGCTGCCTTCCGAACGGGTGCGGTGGTGTGGGCACCGCCGAGAAGCTTTCCTTCTCTAGCCCCCAGAAGCGCAGTCAGTGTTTGGTGGTGGTTTGCATGGTTCTATTTGTCTTTGTGTTCCTGCCACTCATATGCCAAGGCTTTGAGCTGATATGCCCTGGACGTAGGCGAGAGAGGCTGATGTGATTGTCTGAAAGGCCACACTGCCAGAGACATCATGCATAAACCCATCAGTACACTGGACAGCACTGGTAGGCGGAAGGCGGGTTTGTCCCAAGACTCCGATGTGCCTTCACACTAGGGTCTTCCATCCATTTCTTGGCCAGCGTGGCCTAGGGAAGTGGGGGGAATTGGGCCCCAGGAGATGGACTTCACGTCCCCTTTGGTAAGCATCCTTGGTGCCCCCACCTTCCCCATTCCGCTGGGCTTCCCCTTGTACAGATGTCTTGGCACCCCCTTTGAGCAGAGACAGCCCTTGCCTCGGGGACCTTCTCCATGGTTGAAGCAGCCCAGCAGGGCCCCGAGGGCACCAGGGATCTGCATCCCTGCTGACACATCCCTGAGCTCTCCCCCATAGGTCCTTGGGAATCCTGGTGGTCCTTGACCTGGGGTGCCTTGTCAGGGTGCACCAACTGCTGCAGGCCACTAGGAACCTCGGCCACGTTGCAATGCTTTTCTCAAAATGCAGACATCACTGGGTGTCCGGAGTCTCGATGTCGATGGAGCCTCCTGAAAAGTCAGACGTGGTGTGTGAAGAGAGCCATGCTTCAACCCCTTGGTTTGCCTCTCTGCCTTCCTTCCCACCTTCTGGCTTCCATTCGCCTTAACACCTTTCTCCATCCGTACCTTCCTCACAAGAAATCCCTCCTCCACAAGGCGAGCCTTGCTGCTCACCTCCTGCATCTCCTCCACATCAGTATAGCTTTCTCACTCTCTAGCTCTTATCTTCCATGTCCTCTACCTTCTCATCAATTGATAATTCTCTCTCCAGGGTTTATCTTTGGGAGGATGGTCAAGAAAATCGGGAACGTTTTTGCGACTTCTGCAAACTCAGCAGGAATCCTGGACCGTGGTTATACCGGGCATGGAAAATGCGATTTGGGGTCCTCTCTCAGGAAATGCGCAGGGTTTTTGGCTATTTTATTTACCGGGCGTCCTCCTAGATCCATAGTCCTATTCCCATCGGAAACACGAGCACGTGTGCTTACAATGGGGAAAAGTCTTTAGGCACCCATTGCCCAGGGAGAAGGAAAGCCTGAGGAATCGTCTTGCCCCCCAAAATGAAGCTGTCTTCGAACGGTTCCAAAGAAAGCAGGCTAATCCAAAGCCACCCAAAGCCACCCAAAGCAACCCAAAGCAACCCAAGCCCAAAGAAGGGTTAAAGAACCTTGAGAATACCACACCCCTGGAAGGAAAGTACAGCAGAGCAGAGGAAGGTGTGGAATGCAGACAGGGGTGAAGCAATTAGCGCCCCATCTGGAAAACGGGGAAAAGAACAAGTTGGCCTGTGGAAAGGCATGAATCCGACAGAGCCGGGCAGAGACGGTCTGGAATGCGGCAAGGTCTGAACCAGAGGCTCAGTCTTACGTGGTTTGCCGTGAAGACCATATGGCCTGCACTCCAAAGGCCTGGGAGACTCGGAGCTGGGCTGCCATTTGAAAGGGCCTTAGGTGGTCCTCCTTCCTCGCAGGTCCTCAAACTGGAGGGGAACTCTAAATGACTGTTAGATCTCCGCCCTTGCGTGAAGTGCCGTGCGTGGGGTCCTTGGCCTAGATGACCCCTTGGGTGCCAGGGACGGCCCAGCCATCCAGGTGATGGACAAACCTATGGGCAGGCACTCCACGTACTTGAGGTGTGCCCTTGAGTTTTGGGGCGTGGGGAATTTCCAGCAGCTCCGCTGATTTCCATACATCAGGGCGTGGCCACCTCAGCCTCTACAAGACCCCTGTCTCCAGGGAGAGCACAGTGGGCCAGCATTCTCCCGGCCAGCTGCTCGCTTCTTCTCGCTTCTCGGACCTCCAAGCATGGATTCCTCCAGCACGTCCTGCACATCCAGCGGTAGCTTGACCTCTGCCTCTGGGCTGAGCGTTGCAACTCCCAGAGGCCGGGAGCCCTTCATGCCTGTGCATCCTGCATCAATAGAGCCATGCCGTTCATTAGGGCCTGTTCAGAGATTGGGCTGGCCTTTTGCGAGTGCTCACTGGGCCTCATCGATACAGACTCGCCTCAGAATGACACCCTTTCTCCATACCCATGGGATTTGCGCTCTGGGGTGGAAGTGGATGTTGTCTCTTCCAAGAGAGGTGCCCACGCAGACCACGCATCACCGGGCAAAAGGTGCCAACATTATTTATCAGGTCCCATCCTCTCCTTTGTTGCTGGCCAATCTTTCCATCCAACCGAATGTAGGTTCATGATTGCAGTGGACACATTTGGCGATGTAGAGTCGGAGTAGCCTTGGAATTGTGGTCTCTTGGCCTGGCTTCCCAACAGCCGGTATGGATATACACCCAGTAGGGTTTATTCCACACGTTCTATGTCTTTTGTTCTTGGGGATGGTTTCCTTTGGATTCTTGGTGATGTTGGGATCAATTTGACACCAGGCCATCTTGAGGCGACAGCCCGTTCCTAGGAGCTCTTCTCCAAAGGTCAGGCCTTTCTGCATGACCGAACTCTGTGCATGCCTGGCCTTTGTATAACCCAGGGATGTCAAGGAATCTTGATGCCAGGACGGAGGGAAGCATGTGCAGCTTCTATCTCTCTTTCAAGGGATTCAAGCTCCCTTGGAGTTTCCCCACACATAATCCATACTCCATTTCTCTCTCTCCGACTCTCTCTCTCTCTCTCTCTCTCTCTCTCTCTCTCTCTTCAGTTCTCTGCTGGGACCCTGCGGGTCTCACTTTCTATTACTCCTTGGTTCCCTCCCAACTCAACCTTATGGTATCAATTTCTTCTCCTCTTTGGCCACGTATGTCCTTATGAATGGGGCCTTGACATTTTTCTCTATGGCGTCGACAGTGTCATATGCAGACTTGTGGTTGGTGTTGAGGTTGTCATCACTGCATGTGCTGAGGTGCGTCCTGATACACGCTTGCCCAGTTGAGTTGGTTTTTAGAGTGGATCTGCTGGATGTCTCTTTGTCGCGATGTATCCTAAATATCAGGGACCTTGGAAACTAACCTGAAGAGAAGTTGGCTTTGCGTGTATGCGAAGCAAATGCCTGGGAGACACAGCATCCAGGAACACAGGAAGTGGTCTTCGACGGCCTTTGCTTTGGGGGCTGTGTGGTAAGAGCTTCGCAAGCGGACCCGCCATGGGGCCGTCAGTTGCATGCGAATCACCAAGGACGTATGCCTGGGTGCCGGGCGGACAGAAGGGAGACCAATCCAGGGGGCATTCCTCTGCTTCTGTGTGCTTTGACAGGTCTTGACTAGGAGAGCCCACACTGAGGCCATGTGGCTGAGAGCAGGCAACGTGTTGCCTGTGGGCATTTCGGGAGGAGAGGCTCCTGGTGGCATAGAGCGTGGCATAACTCAGGAAGCTATGGATTTCGTGGATGCAACGATGTGCTGGAAACCACACGTCCGCTGGCCCTCACAGACTTTTCCCTTGGGGTTGGGGTGAACCCGCAGCCATTTCTTCCATTCTTGTCCACCACCACTAGGGCCGGAACACAGATTGTCCCGGGGTCCTTTTTGTGCAGGCAGGTCCCCGTGGGACTCCCTGTGGCCCAGCCACCGCACGAGGCAGCATAATCAGGGTGTGTCGAGCTGGTGAGCCATTTTGCGAGGAGTCCCGGCAGGGCTGCCTTCCGAACGGGTGCGGTGGTGTGGGCACCGCCGAGAAGCTTTCCTTCTCTAGCCCCCAGAAGCGCAGTCAGTGTTTGGTGGTGGTTTGCATGGTTCTATTTGTCTTTGTGTTCCTGCCACTCATATGCCAAGGCTTTGAGCTGATATGGCCTGGACGTAGGCGAGAGAGGCTGATGTGATTGTCTGAAAGGCCACACTGCCAGAGACATCATGCATAAACCCATCAGTACACTGGACAGCACTGGTAGGCGGAAGGCGGGTTTGTCCCAAGACTCCGATGTGCCTTCACACTAGGGTCTTCCATCCATTTCTTGGCCAGCGTGGCCTAGGGAAGTGGGGGGAATTGGGCCCCAGGAGATGGACTTCACGTCCCCTTTGGTAAGCATCCTTGGTGCCCCCACCTTCCCCATTCCGCTGGGCTTCCCCTTGTACAGATGTCTTGGCACCCCCTTTGAGCAGAGACAGCCCTTGCCTCGGGGACCTTCTCCATGGTTGAAGCAGCCCAGCAGGGCCCCGAGGGCACCAGGGATCTGCATCCCTGCTGACACATCCCTGAGCTCTCCCCCATAGGTCCTTGGGAATCCTGGCGGTCCTTGACCTGGGGTGCCCTGTCAGGGTGCACCAACTGCTGCAGGCCACTAGGAACCTCGGCCACGTTGCAATGCTTTTCTCAAAATGCAGACATCACTGGGTGTCCGGAGTCTCGATGTCGATGGAGCCTCCTGAAAAGTCAGACGTGGTGTGTGAAGAGAGCCATGCTTCAACCCCTTGGTTTGCCTCTCTGCCTTCCTTCCCACCTTCTGGCTTCCATTCGCCTTAACACCTTTCTCCATCCGTACCTTCCTCACAAGAAATCCCTCCTCCACAAGGCGAGCCTTGCTGCTCACCTCCTGCATCTCCTCCACATCAGTATAGCTTTCTCACTCTCTAGCTCTTATCATCAATGTCCTCTACGTCCTCATCAATTGATAATTCTCTCTCCAGGGTTTATCTTTGGGAGGATGGTCAAGAAAATCGGGAACGTTTTTGCGACTTCTGCAAAATCAGCAGGAATCCTGGACCGTGGTTATATCGGGCATGGAAAATGCGATTTGGGGTCCTCTCTCAGGAAATGTGCAGGGTTTTTGGCTATTTTATTTACCGGGCGTCCTCCTAGATCCATAGTCCTATTCCCATCGGAAACACGAGCACGTGTGCTTACAATGGGGAAAAGGCTTTAGGCACCCATTGCCCAGGGAGAAGGAAAGCCTGAGGAATCGTCTTGCCCCCCAAAATGAAGCTGTCTTCGAACGGTTCCAAAGAAAGCAGGCTAATCCAAAGCCACCCAAAGCCACCCAAAGCAACCCAAGCCCAAAGAAGGGTTAAAGAACCTTGAGAATACCACACCCCTGGAAGGAAAGTACAGCAGAGCAGAGGAAGGTGTGGAATGCAGACAGGGGTGAAGCAATTAGCGCCCCATCTGGAAAACGGGGAAAAGAACAAGTTGGCCTGTGGAAAGGCATGAATCCGACAGAGCCGGGCAGAGACGGTCTGGAATGCGGCAAGGTCTGAACCAGAGGCTCAGTCTTACGTGGTTTGCCGTGAAGACCATATGGCCTGCACTCCAAAGGCCTGGGAGACTCGGAGCTGGGCTGCCATTTGAAAGGGCCTTAGGTGGTCCTCCTTCCTCGCAGGTCCTCAAACTGGAGGGGAACTCTAAATGACTGTTAGATCTCCGCCCTTGCGTGAAGTGCCGTGCGTGGGGTCCTTGGCCTAGATGACCCCTTGGGTGCCAGGGACGGCCCAGCCGTCCAGGTGATGGACAAACCTATGGGCAGGCACTCCACGTACTTGAGGTGTGCCCTTGAGTTTTGGGGCGTGGGGAATTTCCAGCAGCTCCGCTGATTTCCATACATCAGGGCGTGGCCACCTCAGCCTCTACAAGACCCCTGTCTCCAGGGAGAGCACAGTGGGCCAGCATTCTCCCGGCCAGCTGCTCGCTTCTTCTCGCTTCTCGGACCTCCAAGCATGGATTCCTCCAGCACGTCCTGCACATCCAGCGGTAGCTTGACCTCTGCCTCTGGGCTGAGCGTTGCAACTCCCAGAGGCCGGGAGCCCTTCATGCCGGTGCATCCTGCATTGATAGAGCCATGCCGTTCTTTAGGGCCTGTTCAGAGATTGGGCTGGCCTTTTGCGAGCGCTCACTGGGCCTCATCGATACAGACTCGCCTCAGAATGACACCCTTTCTCCATACCCATGGGATTTGCGCTCTGGGGTGGAAGTGGATGTTGTCTCTTCCAAGAGAGGTGGCCACGCAGACCACGCATCACCGGGCAAAAGGTGCCAACATTATTTATCAGGTCCCATCCTCTCCTTTGTTGCTGGCCAATCTTTCCATCCAACCGAATGTAGGTTCATGATTGCAGTGGACACATTTGGCGATGTAGAGTCGGAGTAGCCTTGGAATTGTGGTCTCTTGGCCTGGCTTCCCAACAGCCGGTATGGATATACACCCAGTAGGGTTTATTCCACACGTTCTATGTCTTTTGTTCTTGGGGATGGTTTCCTTTGGATTCTTGGTGATGTTGGGATCAATTTGACACCAGGCCATCTTGAGGCGACAGCCCGTTCCTAGGAGCTCTTCTCCAAAGGTCAGGCCTTTCTGCATGACCGAACTCTGTGCATGCCTGGCCTTTGTATAACCCAGGGATGTCAAGGAATCTTGATGCCAGGACGGAGGGAAGCATGTGCAGCTTCTATCTCTCTTTCAAGGGATTCAAGCTCCCTTGGAGTTTCCCCACACATAATCCATACTCAATTTCTCTCTCTCCGACTCTCTCTCTCTCTCTCTCTCTCTCTCTCTCTCTCTTCAGTTCTCTGCTGGGACCCTGCGGGTCTCACTTTCTATTACTCCTTGGTTCCCTCCCAACTCAACCTTATGGTATCAATTTCTTCTCCTCTTTGGCCACTTATGTCCTTATGAATGGGGCCTTGACATTGTTCTCTATGGCGTCGACAGTGTCATATGCAGACTTGTGGTTGGTGTTGAGGTTGTCATCACTGCATGTGCTGAGGTGCGTCCTGATACACGCTTGCCCAGTTGAGTTGGTTTTTAGAGTGGATCTGCTGGATGTCTCTTTGTCGCGATGTATCCTAAATATCAGGGACCTTGGAAACTAACCTGAAGAGAAGTTGGCTTTGCGTGTATGCGAAGCAAATGCCTGGGAGACACAGCATCCAGGAACACAGGAAGTGGTCTTCGATGGCCTTTGCTTTGGGGGCTGTGTGGTAAGAGCTTCGCAAGCGGACCCGTCATGGGGCCGTCAGTTGCATGCGAATCACCAAGGACGTATGCCTGGGTGCCGGGCGGACAGAAGGGAGAGCAATCCAGGGGGCATTCCTCTGCTTCTGTGTGCTTTGACAGGTCTTGACTAGGAGAGCCCACACTGAGGCCATGTGGCTGAGAGCAGGCAACGTGTTGCCTGTGGGCATTTCGGGAGGAGAGGCTCCTGGTGGCATAGAGCGTGGCATAACTCAGGAAGCTATGGATTTCGTGGATGCAACGATGTGCTGGAATCCACACGTCCGCTGGCCCTCACAGACTTTTCCCTTGGGGTTGGGGTGAACCCGCAGCCATTTCTTCCATTCTTGTCCACCACCACTAGGGCCGGAACACAGATTGTCCCGGGGTCCTTTTTGTGCAGGCAGGTCCCCGTGGGACTCCCTGTGGCCCAGCCACCGCACGAGGCAGCATAATCAGGGTGTGTCGAGCTGGTGAGCCATTTTGCGAGGAGTCCCGGCAGGGCTGCCTTCCGAACGGGTGCGGTGGTGTGGGCACCGCCGAGAAGCTTTCCTTCTCTAGCCCCCAGAAGCGCAGTCAGTGTTTGGTGGTGGTTTGCATGGTTCTATTTGTCTTTGTGTTCCTGCCACTCATATGCCAAGGCTTTGAGCTGATATGCCCTGGACATAGGCGAGAGAGGCTGATGTGATTCTCTGAAAGGCCACACTGCCAGAGACATCATGCATAAACCCATCAGTACACTGGACAGCACTGGTAGGCGGAAGGCGGGTTTGTCCCAAGACTCCGATGTGCCTTCACACTAGGGTCTTCCATCCATTTCTTGGCCAGCGTGGCCTAGGGAAGTGGGGGGATTTGGGCCCCAGGAGATGGACTTCACGTCCCCTTTGGTAAGCATCCTTGGTGCCCCCACCTTCCCCATTCCGCTGGGCTTCCCCTTGTACAGATGTCTTGGCACCCCCTTTGAGCAGAGACAGCCCTTGCCTCGGGGACCTTCTCCATGGTTGAAGCAGCCCAGCAGGGCCCCGAGGGCACCAGGGATCTGCATCCCTGCTGACACATCCCTGAGCTCTCCCCCATAGGTCCTTGGGAATCCTGGTGGTCCTTGACCTGGGGTGCCCTGTCAGGGTGCACCAACTGCTGCAGGCCACTAGGAACCTCGGCCACGTTGCAATGCTTTTCTCAAAATGCAGACATCACTGGGTGTCCGGAGTCTCGATGTCGATGGAGCCTCCTGAAAAGTCAGACGTGGTGTGTGAAGAGAGCCATGCTTCAACCCCTTGGTTTGCCTCTCTGCCTTCCTTCCCACCTTCTGGCTTCCATTCGCCTTAACACCTTTCTCCATCCGTACCTTCCTCCCAAGAAATCCCTCCTCCACAAGGCGAGCCTTGCTGCTCACCTCCTGCATCTCCTCCACATCAGTATAGCTTTCTCACTCTCTAGCTCTTATCATCAATGTCCTCTACGTCCTCATCAATTGATAATTCTCTCTCCAGGGTTTATCTTTGGGAGGAAGGTCAAGAAAATCGGGAACGTTTTTGCGACTTCTGCAAACTCAGCAGGAATCCTGGACCGTGGTTATATCGGGCATGGAAAATGCGATTTGGGGTCCTCTCTCAGGAAATGCGCAGGGTTTTTGGCTATTTTATTTACCGGGCGTCCTCCTAGATCCATAGTCCTATTCCCATCGGAAACACGAGCACGTGTGCTTACAATGGGAAGAAGTCTTTAGGCACCCATTGCCCAGGGAGAAGGAAAGCCTGAGGAATCGTCTTGCCCCCCAAAATGAAGCTGTCTTCGAACGGTTCCAAAGAAAGCAGGCTAATCCAAAGCCACCCAAAGCCACCCAAAGCAACCCAAGCCCAAAGAAGGGTTAAAGAACCTTGAGAATACCACACCCCTGGAAGGAAAGTACAGCAGAGCAGAGGAAGGTGTGGAATGCAGACAGGGGTGAAGCAATTAGCGCCCCATCTGGAAAACGGGGAAAAGAACAAGTTGGCCTGTGGAAAGGCATGAATCCGACAGAGCCGGGCAGAGACGGTCTGGAATGCGGCAAGGTCTGAACCAGAGGCTCAGTCTTACGTGGTTTGCCGTGAAGACCATATGGCCTGCACTCCAAAGGCCTGGGAGACTCGGAGCTGGGCTGCCATTTGAAAGGGCCTTAGGTGGTCCTCCTTCCTCGCAGGTCCTCAAACTGGAGGGGAACTCTAAATGACTGTTAGATCTCCGCCCTTGCGTGAAGTGCCGTGCGTGGGGTCCTTGGCCTAGATGACCCCTTGGGTGCCAGGGACGGCCCAGCCGTCCAGGTGATGGACAAACCTATGGGCAGGCACTCCACGTACTTGAGGTGTGCCCTTGAGTTTTGGGGCGTGGGGAATTTCCAGCAGCTCCGCTGATTTCCATACATCAGGGCGTGGCCACCTCAGCCTCTACAAGACCCCTGTCTCCAGGGAGAGCACAGTGGGCCAGCATTCTCCCGGCCAGCTGCTCGCTTCTTCTCGCTTCTCGGACCTCCAAGCATGGATTCCTCCAGCACGTCCTGCACATCCAGCGGTAGCTTGACCTCTGCCTCTGGGCTGAGCGTTGCAACTCCCAGAGGCCGGGAGCCCTTCATGCCGGTGCATCCTGCATTGATAGAGCCATGCCGTTCTTTAGGGCCTGTTCAGAGATTGGGCTGGCCTTTTGCGAGCGCTCACTGGGCCTCATCGATACAGACTCGCCTCAGAATGACACCCTTTCTCCATACCCATGGGATTTGCGCTCTGGGGTGGAAGTGGATGTTGTCTCTTCCAAGAGAGGTGCCCACGCAGACCACGCATCACCGGGCAAAAGGTGCCAACATTATTTATCAGGTCCCATCCTCTCCTTTGTTGCTGGCCAATCTTTCCATCCAACCGAATGTAGGTTCATGATTGCAGTGGACACATTTGGCGATGTAGAGTCGGAGTAGCCTTGGAATTGTGGTCTCTTGGCCTGGCTTCCCAACAGCCGGTATGGATATACACCCAGTAGGGTTTATTCCACACGTTCTATGTCTTTTGTTCTTGGGGATGGTTTCCTTTGGATTCTTGGTGATGTTGGGATCAATTTGACACCAGGCCATCTTGAGGCGACAGCCCGTTCCTAGGAGCTCTTCTCCAAAGGTCAGGCCTTTCTGCATGACCGAACTCTGTGCATGCCTGGCCTTTGTATAACCCAGGGATGTCAAGGAATCTTGATGCCAGGACGGAGGGAAGCATGTGCAGCTTCTATCTCTCTTTCAAGGGATTCAAGCTCCCTTGGAGTTTCCCCACACATAATCCATACTCCATTTCTCTCTCTCCGACTCTCTCTCTCTCTCTCTCTCTCTCTCTCTCTCTCTCTTCAGTTCTCTGCTGGGACCCTGCGGGTCTCACTTTCTATTACTCCTTGGTTCCCTCCCAACTCAACCTTATGGTATCAATTTCTTCTCCTCTTTGGCCACTTATGTCCTTATGAATGGGGCCTTGACATTGTTCTCTATGGCGTCGACAGTGTCATATGCAGACTTGTGGTTGGTGTTGAGGTTGTCATCACTGCATGTGCTGAGGTGCGTCCTGATACACGCTTGCCCAGTTGAGTTGGTTTTTAGAGTGGATCTGCTGGATGTCTCTTTGTCGCGATGTATCCTAAATATCAGGGACCTTGGAAACTAACCTGAAGAGAAGTTGGCTTTGCGTGTATGCGAAGCAAATGCCTGGGAGACACAGCATCCAGGAACACAGGAAGTGGTCTTCGATGGCCTTTGCTTTGGGGGCTGTGTGGTAAGAGCTTCGCAAGCGGACCCGTCATGGGGCCGTCAGTTGCATGCGAATCACCAAGGACGTATGCCTGGGTGCCGGGCGGACAGAAGGGAGAGCAATCCAGGGGGCATTCCTCTGCTTCTGTGTGCTTTGACAGGTCTTGACTAGGAGAGCCCACACTGAGGCCATGTGGCTGAGAGCAGGCAACGTGTTGCCTGTGGGCATTTCGGGAGGAGAGGCTCCTGGTGGCATAGAGCGTGGCATAACTCAGGAAGCTATGGATTTCGTGGATGCAACGATGTGCTGGAATCCACACGTCCGCTGGCCCTCACAGACTTTTCCCTTGGGGTTGGGGTGAACCCGCAGCCATTTCTTCCATTCTTGTCCACCAACACTAGGGCCGGAACACAGATTGTCCCGGGGTCCTTTTTGTGCAGGCAGGTCCCCGTGGGACTCCCTGTGGCCCAGCCACCGCACGAGGCAGCATAATCAGGGTGTGTCGAGCTGGTGAGCCATTTTGCGAGGAGTCCCGGCAGGGCTGCCTTCCGAACGGGTGCGGTGGTGTGGGCACCGCCGAGAAGCTTTCCTTCTCTAGCCCCCAGAAGCGCAGTCAGTGTTTGGTGGTGGTTTGCATGGTTCTATTTGTCTTTGTGTTCCTGCCACTCATATGCCAAGGCTTTGAGCTGATATGCCCTGGACATAGGCGAGAGAGGCTGATGTGATTTTCTGAAAGGCCACACTGCCAGAGACATCATGCATAAACCCATCAGTACACTGGACAGCACTGGTAGGCGGAAGGCGGGTTTGTCCCAAGACTCCGATGTGCCTTCACACTAGGGTCTTCCATCCATTTCTTGGCCAGCGTGGCCTAGGGAAGTGGGGGGATTTGGGCCCCAGGAGATGGACTTCACGTCCCCTTTGGTAAGCATCCTTGGTGCCCCCACCTTCCCCATTCCGCTGGGCTTCCCCTTGTACAGATGTCTTGGCACCCCCTTTGAGCAGAGACAGCCCTTGCCTCGGGGACCTTCTCCATGGTTGAAGCAGCCCAGCAGGGCCCCGAGGGCACCAGGGATCTGCATCCCTGCTGACACATCCCTGAGCTCTCCCCCATAGGTCCTTGGGAATCCTGGTGGTCCTTGACCTGGGGTGCCCTGTCAGGGTGCACCAACTGCTGCAGGCCACTAGGAACCTCGGCCACGTTGCAATGCTTTTCTCAAAATGCAGACATCACTGGGTGTCCGGAGTCTCGATGTCGATGGAGCCTCCTGAAAAGTCAGACGTGGTGTGTGAAGAGAGCCATGCTTCAACCCCTTGGTTTGCCTCTCTGCCTTCCTTCCCACCTTCTGGCTTCCATTCGCCTTAACACCTTTCTCCATCCGTACCTTCCTCCCAAGAAATCCCTCCTCCACAAGGCGAGCCTTGCTGCTCACCTCCTGCATCTCCTCCACATCAGTATAGCTTTCTCACTCTCTAGCTCTTATCATCAATGTCCTCTACGTCCTCATCAATTGATAATTCTCTCTCCAGGGTTTATCTTTGGGAGGAAGGTCAAGAAAATCGGGAACGTTTTTGCGACTTCTGCAAACTCAGCAGGAATCCTGGACCGTGGTTATATCGGGCATGGAAAATGCGATTTGGGGTCCTCTCTCAGGAAATGCGCAGGGTTTTTGGCTATTTTATTTACCGGGCGTCCTCCTAGATCCATAGTCCTATTCCCATCGGAAACACGAGCACGTGTGCTTACAATGGGAAGAAGTCTTTAGGCACCCATTGCCCAGGGAGAAGGAAAGCCTGAGGAATCGTCTTGCCCCCCAAAATGAAGCTGTCTTCGAACGGTTCCAAAGAAAGCAGGCTAATCCAAAGCCACCCAAAGCCACCCAAAGCAACCCAAGCCCAAAGAAGGGTTAAAGAACCTTGAGAATACCACACCCCTGGAAGGAAAGTACAGCAGAGCAGAGGAAGGTGTGGAATGCAGACAGGGGTGAAGCAATTAGCGCCCCATCTGGAAAACGGGGAAAAGAACAAGTTGGCCTGTGGAAAGGCATGAATCCGACAGAGCCGGGCAGAGACGGTCTGGAATGCGGCAAGGTCTGAACCAGAGGCTCAGTCTTACGTGGTTTGCCGTGAAGACCATATGGCCTGCACTCCAAAGGCCTGGGAGACTCGGAGCTGGGCTGCCATTTGAAAGGGCCTTAGGTGGTCCTCCTTCCTCGCAGGTCCTCAAACTGGAGGGGAACTCTAAATGACTGTTAGATCTCCGCCCTTGCGTGAAGTGCCGTGCGTGGGGTCCTTGGCCTAGATGACCCCTTGGGTGCCAGGGACGGCCCAGCCGTCCAGGTGATGGACAAACCTATGGGCAGGCACTCCACGTACTTGAGGTGTGCCCTTGAGTTTTGGGGCGTGGGGAATTTCCAGCAGCTCCGCTGATTTCCATACATCAGGGCGTGGCCACCTCAGCCTCTACAAGACCCCTGTCTCCAGGGAGAGCACAGTGGGCCAGCATTCTCCCGGCCAGCTGCTCGCTTCTTCTCGCTTCTCGGACCTCCAAGCATGGATTCCTCCAGCACGTCCTGCACATCCAGCGGTAGCTTGACCTCTGCCTCTGGGCTGAGCGTTGCAACTCCCAGAGGCCGGGAGCCCTTCATGCCTGTGCATCCTGCATTGATAGAGCCATGCCGTTCATTAGGGCCTGTTCAGAGATTGGGCTGGCCTTTTGCGAGCGCTCACTGGGCCTCATCGATACAGACTCGCCTCAGAATGACACCCTTTCTCCATACCCATGGGATTTGCGCTCTGGGGTGGAAGTGGATGTTGTCTCTTCCAAGAGAGGTGCCCACGCAGACCACGCATCACCGGGCAAAAGGTGCCAACATTATTTATCAGGTCCCATCCTCTCCTTTGTTGCTGGCCAATCTTTCCATCCAACCGAATGTAGGTTCATGATTGCAGTGGACACATTTGGCGATGTAGAGTCGGAGTAGCCTTGGAATTGTGGTCTCTTGGCCTGGCTTCCCAACAGCCGGTATGGATATACACCCAGTAGGGTTTATTCCACACGTTCTATGTCTTTTGTTCTTGGGGATGGTTTCCTTTGGATTCTTGGTGATGTTGGGATCAATTTGACACCAGGCCATCTTGAGGCGACAGCCCGTTCCTAGGAGCTCTTCTCCAAAGGTCAGGCCTTTCTGCATGACCGAACTCTGTGCATGCCTGGCCTTTGTATAACCCAGGGATGTCAAGGAATCTTGATGCCAGGACGGAGGGAAGCATGTGCAGCTTCTATCTCTCTTTCAAGGGATTCAAGCTCCCTTGGAGTTTCCCCACACATAATCCATACTCAATTTCTCTCTCTCCGACTCTCTCTCTCTCTCTCTCTCTCTCTCTCTCTCTTCAGTTCTCTGCTGGGACCCTGCGGGTCTCACTTTCTATTACTCCTTGGTTCCCTCCCAACTCAACCTTATGGTATCAATTTCTTCTCCTCTTTGGCCACTTATGTCCTTATGAATGGGGCCTTGACATTGTTCTCTATGGCGTCGACAGTGTCATATGCAGACTTGTGGTTGGTGTTGAGGTTGTCATCACTGCATGTGCTGAGGTGCGTCCTGATACACGCTTGCCCAGTTGAGTTGGTTTTTAGAGTGGATCTGCTGGATGTCTCTTTGTAGCGATGTATCCTAAATATCAGGGACCTTGGAAACTAACCTGAAGAGAAGTTGGCTTTGCGTGTATGCGAAGCAAATGCCTGGGAGACACAGCATCCAGGAACACAGGAAGTGGTCTTCGATGGCCTTTGCTTTGGGGGCTGTGTGGTAAGAGCTTCGCAAGCGGACCCGTCATGGGGCCGTCAGTTGCATGCGAATCACCAAGGACGTATGCCTGGGTGCCGGGCGGACAGAAGGGAGAGCAATCCAGGGGGCATTCCTCTGCTTCTGTGTGCTTTGACAGGTCTTGACTAGGAGAGCCCACACTGAGGCCATGTGGCTGAGAGCAGGCAACGTGTTGCCTGTGGGCATTTCGGGAGGAGAGGCTCCTGGTGGCATAGAGCGTGGCATAACTCAGGAAGCTATGGATTTCGTGGATGCAACGATGTGCTGGAATCCACACGTCCGCTGGCCCTCACAGACTTTTCCCTTGGGGTTGGGGTGAACCCGCAGCCATTTCTTCCATTCTTGTCCACCAACACTAGGGCCGGAACACAGATTGTCCCGGGGTCCTTTTTGTGCAGGCAGGTCCCCGTGGGACTCCCTGTGGCCCAGCCACCGCACGAGGCAGCATAATCAGGGTGTGTCGAGCTGGTGAGCCATTTTGCGAGGAGTCCCGGCAGGGCTGCCTTCCGAACGGGTGCGGTGGTGTGGGCACCGCCGAGAAGCTTTCCTTCTCTAGCCCCCAGAAGCGCAGTCAGTGTTTGGTGGTGGTTTGCATGGTTCTATTTGTCTTTGTGTTCCTGCCACTCATATGCCAAGGCTTTGAGCTGATATGGCCTGGACGTAGGCGAGAGAGGCTGATGTGATTGTCTGAAAGGCCACACTGCCAGAGACATCATGCATAAACCCATCAGTACACTGGACAGCACTGGTAGGCGGAAGGCGGGTTTGTCCCAAGACTCCGATGTGCCTTCACACTAGGGTCTTCCATCCATTTCTTGGCCAGCGTGGCCTAGGGAAGTGGGGGGAATTGGGCCCCAGGAGATGGACTTCACGTCCCCTTTGGTAAGCATCCTTGGTGCCCCCACCTTCCCCATTCCGCTGGGCTTCCCCTTGTACAGATGTCTTGGCACCCCCTTTGAGCAGAGACAGCCCTTGCCTCGGGGACCTTCTCCATGGTTGAAGCAGCCCAGCAGGGCCCCGAGGGCACCAGGGATCTGCATCCCTGCTGACACATCCCTGAGCTCTCCCCCATAGGTCCTTGGGAATCCTGGTGGTCCTTGACCTGGGGTGCCCTGTCAGGGTGCACCAACTGCTGCAGGCCACTAGGAACCTCGGCCACGTTGCAATGCTTTTCTCAAAATGCAGACATCACTGGGTGTCCGGAGTCTCGATGTCGATGGAGCCTCCTGAAAAGTCAGACGTGGTGTGTGAAGAGAGCCATGCTTCAACCCCTTGGTTTGCCTCTCTGCCTTCCTTCCCACCTTCTGGCTTCCATTCGCCTTAACACCTTTCTCCATCCGTACCTTCCTCCCAAGAAATCCCTCCTCCACAAGGCGAGCCTTGCTGCTCACCTCCTGCATCTCCTCCACATCAGTATAGCTTTCTCACTCTCTAGCTCTTATCATCAATGTCCTCTACGTCCTCATCAATTGATAATTCTCTCTCCAGGGTTTATCTTTGGGAGGAAGGTCAAGAAAATCGGGAACGTTTTTGCGACTTCTGCAAACTCAGCAGGAATCCTGGACCGTGGTTATATCGGGCATGGAAAATGCGATTTGGGGTCCTCTCTCAGGAAATGCGCAGGGTTTTTGGCTATTTTATTTACCGGGCGTCCTCCTAGATCCATAGTCCTATTCCCATCGGAAACACGAGCACGTGTGCTTACAATGGGAAGAAGTCTTTAGGCACCCATTGCCCAGGGAGAAGGAAAGCCTGAGGAATCGTCTTGCCCCCCAAAATGAAGCTGTCTTCGAACGGTTCCAAAGAAAGCAGGCTAATCCAAAGCCACCCAAAGCAACCCAAGCCCAAAGAAGGGTTAAAGAACCTTGAGAATACCACACCCCTGGAAGGAAAGTACAGCAGAGCAGAGGAAGGTGTGGAATGCAGACAGGGGTGAAGCAATTAGCGCCCCATCTGGAAAACGGGGAAAAGAACAAGTTGGCCTGTGGAAAGGCATGAATCCGACAGAGCCGGGCAGAGACGGTCTGGAATGCGGCAAGGTCTGAACCAGAGGCTCAGTCTTACGTGGTTTGCCGTGAAGACCATATGGCCTGCACTCCAAAGGCCTGGGAGACTCGGAGCTGGGCTGCCATTTGAAAGGGCCTTAGGTGGTCCTCCTTCCTCGCAGGTCCTCAAACTGGAGGGGAACTCTAAATGACTGTTAGATCTCCGCCCTTGCGTGAAGTGCCGTGCGTGGGGTCCTTGGCCTAGATGACCCCTTGGGTGCCAGGGACGGCCCAGCCATCCAGGTGATGGACAAACCTATGGGCAGGCACTCCACGTACTTGAGGTGTGCCCTTGAGTTTTGGGGCGTGGGGAATTTCCAGCAGCTCCGCTGATTTCCATACATCAGGGCGTGGCCACCTCAGCCTCTACAAGACCCCTGTCTCCAGGGAGAGCACAGTGGGCCAGCATTCTCCCGGCCAGCTGCTCGCTTCTTCTCGCTTCTCGGACCTCCAAGCATGGATTCCTCCAGCACGTCCTGCACATCCAGCGGTAGCTTGACCTCTGCCTCTGGGCTGAGCGTTGCAACTCCCAGAGGCCGGGAGCCCTTCATGCCTGTGCATCCTGCATTGATAGAGCCATGCCGTTCATTAGGGCATGTTCAGAGATTGGGCTGGCCTTTTGCGAGCACTCAGTGGGCCTCATCGATACAGACTCGCCTCAGAATGACAGCCTTTCTCCATACCCATGGGATTTGCGATCTCGGGTGGAAGTGGATGTTGTCTCTTCCAAGAGAGGTGCCCACGCAGACCACGCATCACCGGGCAAAAGGTGCCAACATTATTTATCAGGTCCCATCCTCTCCTTTTTGCTGGCCAATCTTTCCATCCAACCGAATGTAGGTTCATGATTGCAGTGGACACGTTTGGCGATGTAGAGTCGGAGTAGCCTTGGAATTGTGGTCTCTTGGCCTGGCTTCCCAACAGCCGGTAACGATATACACCCAGTAGGGTTTATTCCACACGTTCTATCTCTTTTGTTCTTGGGGATGGTTTCCTTTGGATTCTTGGTGATGTTGGGATCAATTTGACACCAGGTCGTCTTGAGGCGACAGCCCGTTCCTAGGAGCTCTTCTCCAAAGGTCAGGCCTTTCTGCATGACCGAAATCTGTGCATGCCTGGCTTTTGTATAACCCAGGGATGTCAAGGAATCTTGATGCCAGGACGGAGGGAAGCATGTGCAGCTTCTATCTCTCTTTCAAGGGATTCAAGCTCCCTTGGAGTTTCCCCACACATAATCCATACTCAATTTGTCTCTCTCTCTCTCTCTCTCTCTCTCTCTCTCTCTCTCTCTCTCTCTCTTCAGTTCTCTGCTGGGACCCTGCGGGTCTCACTTTCTATTACTCCTTGGTTCCCTCCCAACTCAACCTTATGGTATCAATTTCTTCTCCTCTTTGGCCACTTATGTCCTTATGAATGGGGCCTTGACATTGTTCTCTATGGCGTCGACAGTGTCATATGCAGACTTGTGGTTGGTGTTGAGGTTGTCATCACTGCATGTGCTGAGGTGCGTCCTGATACACGCTTGCCCAGTTGAGTTGGTTTTTAGAGTGGATCTGCTGGATGTCTCTTTGTCGCGATGTATCCTAAATATCAGGGACCTTGGAAACTAACCTGAAGAGAAGTTGGCTTTGCGTGTATGCGAAGCAAATGCCTGGGAGACACAGCATCCAGGAACACAGGAAGTGGTCTTCGACGGCCTTTGCTTTGGGGGCTGTGTGGTAAGAGCTTCGCAAGCGGACCCGCCATGGAGCCGTCAGTTGCATGCGAATCACCAAGGACGTATGCCTGGGTGCCGGGCGGACAGAAGGGAGACCAATCCAGGGGGCATTCCTCTGCTTCTGTGTGCTTTGACAGGTCTTGACTAGGAGAGCCCTCACTGAGGCCATGTGGCTGAGAGCAGGCAACGTGTTGCCTGTGGGCATTTCGGGAGGAGAGGCTCCTGGTGGCATAGAGCGTGGCATAACTCAGGAAGCTATGGATTTCGTGGATGCAACGATATGCTGGGATCCACACGTCCACTGGCCCTCACAGACTTTTCCCTTGGGGTTGGGGTGAACCCGCAGCCATTTCTTCCATTCTTGTCCACCACCACTAGGGCCGGAACACAGATTGTCCCGGGGTCCTTTTTGTGCAGGCAGGTTCCCGTGGGACTCCCTGTGGCCCAGCCACCGCACGAGGCAGCATAATCAGGGTGTGTCGAGCTGGTGAGCCATTTTGCGAGGAGTCCCGGCAGGGCTGCCTTCCGAACGGGTGCGGTGGTGTGGGCACCGCCGAGAAGCTTTCCTTCTCTAGCCCCCAGAAGCGCAGTCAGTGTTTGGTGGTGGTTTGCATGGTTCTATTTGTCTTTGTGTTCCTGCCACTCATATGCCAAGGCTTTGAGCTGATATGGCCTGGACGTAGGCGAGAGAGGCTGATGTGATTGTCTGAAAGGCCACACTGCCAGAGACATCATGCATAAACCCATCAGTACACTGGACAGCACTGGTAGGCAGAAGGCGGGTTTGTCCCAAGACTCCGATGTGCCTTCACACTAGGGTCTTCCATCCATTTCTTGGTCAGCGTGGTCTAGGGAAGTGGGGGGAATTGGGCCCCAGGAGATGGACTTCACGTCCCCTTTGGTAAGCATCCTTGGTGCCCCCACCTTCCCCATTCCGCTGGGCTTCCCCTTGTACAGATGTCTTGGCACCCCCTTTGAGCAGAGACAGCCCTTGCCTCGGGGACCTTCTCCATGGTTGAAGCAGCCCAGCAGGGCCCCGAGGGCACCAGGGATCTGCATCCCTGCTGACACATCCCTGAGCTCTCCCCCATAGGTCCTTGGGAATCCTGGTGGTCCTTGACCTGGGGTGCCCTGTCAGGGTGCACCAACTGCTGCAGGCCACTAGGAACCTCGGCCACGTTGCAATGCTTTTCTCAAAATGCAGACATCACTGGGTGTCCGGAGTCTCGATGTCGATGGAGCCTCCTGAAAAGTCAGACGTGGTGTGTGAAGAGAGCCATGCTTCAACCCCTTGGTTTGCCTCTCTGCCTTCCTTCCCACCTTCTGGCTTCCATTCGCCTTAACACCTTTCTCCATCCGTACCTTCCTCCCAAGAAATCCCTCCTCCACAAGGCGAGCCTTGCTGCTCACCTCCTGCATCTCCTCCACATCAGTATAGCTTTCTCACTCTCTAGCTCTTATCATCAATGTCCTCTACCTTCTCATCAATTGATAATTCTCTCTGCAAGGTTTTTCTTTGGGAGGATGGTCAAGAAAATCGGGAACGTTTTTGCGACTTCTGCAAACTCAGCAGGAATCCTGGACCGTGGTTATATCGGGCATGGAAAATGCGATTTGGGGTCCTCTCTCAGGAAATGCGCAGGGTTTTTGGCTATTTTATTTACCGGGCGTCCTCCTAGATCCATAGTCCTATTCCCATCGGAAACACGAGCACGTGTGCTTACAATGGGGAAAAGGCTTTAGGCACCCATTGCCCAGGGAGAAGGAAAGCCTGAGGAATCGTCTTGCCCCCCAAAATGAAGCTGTCTTCGAACGGTTCCAAAGAAAGCAGGCTAATCCAAAGCCACCCAAAGCCACCCAAAGCAACCCAAGCCCAAAGAAGGGTTAAAGAACCTTGAGAATACCACACCCCTGGAAGGAAAGTACAGCAGAGCAGAGGAAGGTGTGGAATGCAGACAGGGGTGAAGCAATTAGCGCCCCATCTGGAAAACGGGGAAAAGAACAAGTTGGCCTGTGGAAAGGCATGAATCCGACAGAGCCGGGCAGAGACGGTCTGGAATGCGGCAAGGTCTGAACCAGAGGCTCAGTCTTACGTGGTTTGCCGTGAAGACCATATGGCCTGCACTCCAAAGGCCTGGGAGACTCGGAGCTGGGCTGCCATTTGAAAGGGCCTTAGGTGGTCCTCCTTCCTCGCAGGTCCTCAAACTGGAGGGGAACTCTAAATGACTGTTAGATCTCCGCCCTTGCGTGAAGTGCCGTGCGTGGGGTCCTTGGCCTAGATGACCCCTTGGGTGCCAGGGACGGCCCAGCCGTCCAGGTGATGGACAAACCTATGGGCAGGCACTCCATGTACTTGAGGTGTGCCCTTGAGTTTTGGGGCGTGGGGAATCTCCAGCAGCTCCGCTGATTTCCATACATCAGGGCGTGGCCACCTCAGCCTCTACAAGACCCCTGTCTCCAGGGAGAGCACAGTGGGCCAGCATTCTCCCGGCCAGCTGCTCGCTTCTTCTCGCTTCTCGGACCTCCAAGCATGGATTCCTCCAGCACGTCCTGCACATCCAGCAGTAGCTTGACCTCTGCCTCTGGGCTGAGCGTTGCAACTCCCAGAGGCCGGGAGCCCTTCATGCCGGTGCATCCTGCATTGATAGAGCCATGCCGTTCTTTAGGGCATGTTCAGAGATTGGGCTGGCCTTTTGCGAGCACTCAGTGGGCCTCATCGATACAGACTCGCCTCAGAATGACAGCCTTTCTCCATACCCATGGGATTTGCGCTCTGGGGTGGAAGTGGATGTTGTCTCTTCCAAGAGAGGTGCCCACGCAGATCACGCATCACCGGGCAAAAGGTGCCAACATTATTTATCAGGTCCCATCCTCTCCTTTGTTGCTGGCCAATCTTTCCATCCAACCGAATGTAGGTTCATGATTGCAGTGGACACATTTGGCGATGTAGAGTCGGAGTAGCCTTGGAATTGTGGTCTCTTGGCCTGGCTTCCCAACAGCCGGTATGGATATACACCCAGTAGGGTTTATTCCACACGTTCTATGTCTTTTGTTCTTGGGGATGGTTTCCTTTGGATTCTTGGTGATGTTGGGATCAATTTGACACCAGGCCATCTTGAGGCGACAGCCCGTTCCTAGGAGCTCTTCTCCAAAGGTCAGGCCTTTCTGCATGACCGAACTCTGTGCATTCCTGGCCTTTGTATAACCCAGGGATGTCAAGGAATCTTGATGCCAAGACGGAGGGAAGCATGTGCAGCTTCTATCTCTCTTTCAAGGGATTCAAGCTCCCTTGGAGTTTCCCCACACATAATCCATACTCAATTTCTCTCTCTCTCTCTCTCTCTCTCTCTCTCTCTCTTCATTTCTCTGCTGGGACCCTGCGGGTCTCACTTTCTATTACTCCTTGGTTCCCTCCCAACTCAACCTTATGGTATCAATTTCTTCTCCTCTTTGGCCACTTATGTCCTTATGAATGGGGCCTTGACATTTTCTCTATGGCGTCGACAGTGTCATATGCAGACTTGTGGTTGGTGTTGAGGTTGTCATCACTGCATGTGCTGAGGTGCGTCCTGATACACGCTTGCCCAGTTGAGTTGGTTTTTAGAGTGGATCTGCTGGATGTCTCTTTGTCGCGATGTATCCTAAATATCAGGGACCTTGGAAACTAACCTGAAGAGAAGTTGGCTTTGCGTGTATGCGAAGCAAATGCCTGGGAGACACAGCATCCAGGAACACAGGAAGTGGTCTTCGACGGCCTTTGCTTTAGGGGCTGTGTGGTAAGAGCTTCGCAAGCGGACCCGCCATGGGGCCGTCAGTTGCATGCGAATCACCAAGGACGTATGCCTGGGTGCCGGGCGGACAGAAGGGAGACCAATCCAGGGGGCATTCCTCTGCTTCTGTGTGCTTTGACAGGTCTTGACTAGGAGAGCCCACACTGAGGCCATGTGGCTGAGAGCAGGCAACGTGTTGCCTGTGGGCATTTCGGGAGGAGAGGCTCCTGGTGGCATAGAGCGTGGCATAACTCAGGAAGCTATGGATTTCGTGGATGCAACGATATGCTGGAATCCACACGTCCACTGGCCCTCACAGACTTTTCCCTTGGGGTTGGGGTGAACCCGCAGCCATTTCTTCCATTCTTGTCCACCACCACTAGGGCCGGAACACAGATTGTCCCGGGGTCCTTTTTGTGCAGGCAGGTCCCCGTGGGACTCCCTGTGGCCCAGCCACCGCACGAGGCAGCATAATCAGGGTGTGTCGAGCTGGTGAGCCATTTTGCGAGGAGTCCCGGCAGGGCTGCCTTCCGAACGGGTGCGGTGGTGTGGGCACCGCCGAGAAGCTTTCCTTCTCTAGCCCCCAGAAGCGCAGTCAGTGTTTGGTGGTGGTTTGCATGGTTCTATTTGTCTTTGTGTTCCTGCCACTCATATGCCAAGGCTTTGAGCTGATATGGCCTGGACGTAGGCGAGAGAGGCTGATGTGATTGTCTGAAAGGCCACACTGCCAGAGACATCATGCATAAACCCATCAGTACACTGGACAGCACTGGTAGGCGGAAGGCGGGTTTGTCCCAAGACTCCGATGTGCCTTCACACTAGGGTCTTCCATCCATTTCTTGGTCAGCGTGGTCTAGGGAAGTGGGGGGAATTGGGCCCCAGGAGATGGACTTCACGTCCCCTTTGGTAAGCATCCTTGGTGCCCCCACCTTCCCCATTCCGCTGGGCTTCCCCTTGTACAGATGTCTTGGCACCCCCTTTGAGCAGAGACAGCCCTTGCCTCGGGGACCTTCTCCATGGTTGAAGCAGCCCAGCAGGGCCCCGAGGGCACCAGGGATCTGCATCCCTGCTGACACATCCCTGAGCTCTCCCCCATAGGTCCTTGGGAATCCTGGTGGTCCTTGACCTGGGGTGCCCTGTCAGGGTGCACCAACTGCTGCAGGCCACTAGGAACCTCGGCCACGTTGCAATGCTTTTCTCAAAATGCAGACATCACTGGGTGTCCGGAGTCTCGATGTCGATGGAGCCTCCTGAAAAGTCAGACGTGGTGTGTGAAGAGAGCCATGCTTCAACCCCTTGGTTTGCCTCTCTGCCTTCCTTCCCACCTTCTGGCTTCCATTCGCCTTAACACCTTTCTCCATCCGTACCTTCCTCCCAAGAAATCCCTCCTCCACAAGGCGAGCCTTGCTGCTCACCTCCTGCATCTCCTCCACATCAGTATAGCTTTCTCACTCTCTAGCTCTTATCATCAATGTCCTCTACCTTCTCATCAATTGATAATTCTCTCTGCAAGTTTTTTCTTTGGGAGGATGGTCAAGAAAATCGGGAACGTTTTTGCGACTTCTGCAAACTCAGCAGGAATCCTGGACCGTGGTTATATCGGGCATGGAAAATGCGATTTGGGGTCCTCTCTCAGGAAATGTGCAGGGTTTTTGGCTATTTTATTTACCGGGCGTCCTCCTAGATCCATAGTCCTATTCCCATCGGAAACACGAGCACGTGTGCTTACAATGGGGAAAAGTCTTTAGGCACCCATTGCCCAGGGAGAAGGAAAGCCTGAGGAATCGTCTTGCACCCCAAAATGAAGCTGTCTTCGAACGGTTCCAAAGAAAGCAGGCTAATCCAAAGCCACCCAAAGCCACCCAAAGCAACCCAAGCCCAAAGAAGGGTTAAAGAACCTTGAGAATACCACACCCCTGGAAGGAAAGTACAGCAGAGCAGAGGAATGTGTGGAATGCAGACAGGGGTGAAGCAATTAGCGCCCCATCTGGAAAACGGGGAAAAGAACAAGTTGGCCTGTGGAAAGGCATGAATCCGACAGAGCCGGGCAGAGACGGTCTGGAATGCGGCAAGGTCTGAACCAGAGGCTCAGTCTTACGTGGTTTGCCGTGAAGACCATATGGCCTGCACTCCAAAGGCCTGGGAGACTCGGAGCTGGGCTGCCATTTGAAAGGGCCTTAGGTGGTCCTCCTTCCTCGCAGGTCCTCAAACTGGAGGGGAACTCTAAATGACTGTTAGATCTCCGCCCTTGCGTGAAGTGCCGTGCGTGGGGTCCTTGGCCTAGATGACCCCTTGGGTGCCAGGGACGGCCCAGCCGTCCAGGTGATGGACAAACCTATGGGCAGGCACTCCATGTACTTGAGGTGTGCCCTTGAGTTTTGGGGCGTGGGGAATCTCCAGCAGCTCCGCTGATTTCCATACATCAGGGCGTGGCCACCTCAGCCTCTACAAGACCCCTGTCTCCAGGGAGAGCACAGTGGGCCAGCATTCTCCCGGCCAGCTGCTCGCTTCTTCTCGCTTCTCGGACCTCCAAGCATGGATTCCTCCAGCACGTCCTGCACATCCAGCAGTAGCTTGACCTCTGCCTCTGGGCTGAGCGTTGCAACTCCCAGAGGCCGGGAGCCCTTCATGCCTGTGCATCCTGCATTGATAGAGCCATGCCGTTCATTAGGGCCTGTTCAGAGATTGGGCTGGCCTTTTGCGAGGGCTCACTGGCCTCATCGATACAGACTCGCCTCAGAATGACACCCTTTCTCCATACCCATGGGATTTGCGCTCTGGGGTGGAAGTGGATGTTGTCTCTTCCAAGAGAGGTGCCCACGCAGATCACGCATCACCGGGCAAAAGGTGCCAACATTATTTATCAGGTCCCATCCTCTCCTTTGTTGCTGGCCAATCTTTCCATCCAACCGAATGTAGGTTCATGATTGCAGTGGACACGTTTGGCGATGTAGAGTCGGAGTAGCCTTGGAATTGTGGTCTCTTGGCCTGGCTTCCCAACAGCCGGTATGGATATACACCCAGTAGGGTTTATTCCACACGTTCTATTTCTTTTGTTCTTGGGGATGGTTTCCTTTGGATTCTTGGTGATGTTGGGATCAATTTGACACCAGGCCATCTTGAGGCGACAGCCCGTTCCTAGGAGCTCTTCTCCAAAGGTCAGGCCTTTCTGCATGACCGAACTCTGTGCATGCCTGGCCTTTGTATAACCCAGGGATGTCAAGGAATCTTGATGCCAGGACGGAGGGAAGCATGTGCAGCTTCTATCTCTCTTTCAAGGGATTCAAGCTCCCTTGGAGTTTCCCCACACATAATCCATACTCCATTTCTCTCTCTCCGACTCTCTCTCTCTCTCTCTCTCTCTCTCTCTCTCTTCAGTTCTCTGCTGGGACCCTGCGGGTCTCACTTTCTATTACTCCTTGGTTCCCTCCCAACTCAACCTTATGGTATCAATTTCTTCTCCTCTTTGGCCACTTATGTCCTTATGAATGTGGCCTTGACATTGTCCTCTATGGCGTCGACAGTGTAATATGCAGACTTGTGGTTGGTGTTGAGGTTGTCATCACTGCATGTGCTGAGGTGCGTCCTGATACACGCTTGCCCAGTTGAGTTGGTTTTTAGAGTGGATCTGCTGGATGTCTCTTTGTCGCGATGTATCCTAAATATCAGGAACCTTGGAAACTAACCTGAAGAGAAGTTGGCTTTGCGTGTATGCGAAGCAAATGCCTGGGAGACACAGCATCCAGGAACACAGGAAGTGGTCTTGGACGGCCTTTGCTTTGGGGGCTGTGTGGTAAGAGCTTCGCAAGCAGACCCGCCATGGGGCCGTCAGTTGCATGCGAATCACCAAGGACGTATGCCTGGGTGCCGGGCGGACAGAAGGGAGACCAATCCAGGGGGCATTCCTCTGCTTCTGTGTGCTTTGACAGGTCTTGACTAGGAGAGCCCACACTGAGGCCATGTGGCTGAGAGCAGGCAACGTGTTGCCTGTGGGCATTTCGGGAGGAGAGGCTGCTGGTGGCATAGAGCGTGGCATAACTCAGGAAGCTATGGATTTCGTGGATGCAACGATATGCTGGAATCCACACGTCCACTGGCCCTCACAGACTTTTCCCTTGGGGTTGGGGTGAACCCGCAGCCATTTCTTCCATTCTTGTCCACCACCACTAGGGCCGGAACACAGATTGTCCCGGGGTCCTTTTTGTGCAGGCAGGTCCCCGTGGGACTCCCTGTGGCCCAGCCACCGCACGAGGCAGCATAATCAGGGTGTGTCGAGCTGGTGAGCCATTTTGCGAGGAGTCCCGGCAGGGCTGCCTTCCGAAAGGGTGCGGTGGTGTGGGCACCGCCGAGAAGCTTTCCTGCTCTAGCCCCCAGAAGCGCAGTCAGTGTTTGGTGGTGGTTTGCATGGTTCTATTTGTCTTTGTGTTCCTGCCACTCATATGCCAAGGCTTTGAGCTGATATGCCCTGGACGTAGGCGAGAGAGGCTGATGTGATTGTCTGAAAGGCCACACTGCCAGAGACATCACGCATAAACCCATCAGTACACTGGACAGCACTGGTAGGCGGAAGGCGGGTTTGTCCCAAGACTCCGATGTGCCTTCACACTAGGGTCTTCCATCCATTTCTTGGCCAGCGTGGCCTAGGGAAATGGGGGGAATTGGGCCCCAGGAGAAGGACTTCACGTCCCCTTTGGTAAGCATCCTTGGTGCCCCCACGTTCCCCATTTCGCTGGGCTTCCCCTTGTACAGATGTCTTGGCACCCCCTTTGAGCAGAGACAGCCCTTGCCTCGGGGACCTTCTCCATGGTTGAAGCAGCCCAGCAGGGCCCCGAGGGCACCAGGGATCTGCATCCCTGCTGACACATCCCTGAGCTCTCCCCCATAGGTCCTTGGGAATCCTGGTGGTCCTTGACCTGGGGTGCCCTGTCAGGGTGCACCAACTGCTGCAGGCCACTAGGAACCTCGGCCACGTTGCAATGCTTTTCTCAAAATGCAGACATCACTGGGTGTCCGGAGTCTCGATGTCGATGGAGCCTCCTGAAAAGTCAGACGTGGTGTGTGAAGAGAGCCATGCTTCAACCCCTTGGTTTGCCTCTCTGCCTTCCTTCCCACCTTCTGGCTTCCATTCGCCTTAACACCTTTCTCCATCCGTACCTTCCTCCCAAGAAATCCCTCCTCCACAAGGCGAGCCTTGCTGCTCACCTCCTGCATCTCCTCCACATCAGTATAGCTTTCTCACTCTCTAGCTCTTATCTTCAATGTCCTCTACCTCCTCATCAATTGATAATTCTCTCTCCATGGGTTTATCGTTCGGAGGATGGTCAAGAAAATCGGGAACGTTTTTGCGACTTCTGCAAACTCAGCAGGAATCCTGGACTGTGGTTATATCGGGCATGGAAAATGCGATTTGGGGTCCTCTCTCAGGAAATGCCCAGGGTTTTTGGCTATTTTATTTACCGGACGTCCTCCTAGATCCATAGTCCTATTCCCATCGGAAACACGAGCACGTGTGCTTACAATGGGAAGAAGTCTTTAGGCACCCATTGCCCAGGGAGAAGGAAAGCCTGAGGAATCGTCTTGCCCCCCAAAATGAAGCTGTCTTCGAACGGTTCCAAAGAAAGCAGGCTAATCCAAAGCCACCCAAAGCCACCCAAAGCAACCCAAGCCCAAAGAAGGGTTAAAGACCCTTGAGAATACCACACCCCTGGAAGGAATGTACAGCAGAGCAGAGGAATGTGTGGAATGCAGACAGGGGTGAAGCAATTAGCGCCCCATCTGGAAAACGGGGAAAAGAACAAGTTGGCCTGTGGAAAGGCATGAATCCGACAGAGCCGGGCAGAGACGGTCTGGAATGCGGCAAGGTCTGAACCAGAGGCTCAGTCTTACGTGGTTTGCCGTGAAGACCATATGGCGTGCACTCCAAAGGCCTGGGAGACTCGGAGCTGGGCTGCCATTTGAAAGGGCCTTAGGTGGTCCTCCTTCCTCGCAGGTCCTCAAACTGGAGGGGAAGTCTAAATGACTGTTAGATCTCCGCCCTTGCGTGAAGTGCGGTGCGTGGGGTCCTTGGCCTAGATGACCCCTTGGGTGCCAGGGACGGCCCAGCCGTCCAGGTGATGGACAAACCTATGGGCAGGCACTCCACGTACTTGAGGTGTGCCCTTGAGTTTTGGGGCGTGGGGAATCTCCAGCAGCTCCGCTGATTTCCATACATCAGGGCGTGGCCACCTCAGCCTCTACAAGACCCCTGTCTCCAGGGAGAGCACAGTGGGCCAGCATTCTCCCGGCCAGCTGCTCGCTTCTTCTCGCTTCTCAGACCGCCAAGCATGGATTCCTCCAGCACGTCCTGCACATCCAGCGGTAGCTTGACCTCTGCCTCTGGGCTGAGCGTTGCAACTCCCAGAGGCCGGGAGCCCTTCATGCCTGTGCATCCTGCATTGATAGAGCCATGCCGTTCTTAAGGCATGTTCAGAGTTTGGGCTGGCCTTTTGCGAGCGCTCACTGGGCCTCATCGATACAGACTCGCCTCAGAATGACACCCTTTCTCCATACCCATGGGATTTGCGCTCTGGGGTGGAAGTGGATGTTGTCTCTTCCAAGAGAGGTGCCCACGCAGATCACGCAGACCACGCATCACCGGGCAAAAGGTGCTAACATTATTTATCAGGTCCCATCCTCTCCTTTGTTGCTGGCCAATCTTTCCATCCAACCGAATGTAGGTTCATGATTGCAGTGGACACATTTGGCGATGTAGAGTCGGAGTAGCCTTGGAATTGTGGTCTCTTGGCCTGGCTACCCAACAGCCGGTATGGATATAAACCCAGTAGGGTTTATTCCACACGTTCTATGTCTTTTGTTCTTGGGGATGGTTTCCTTTGGATTCTTGGTGATGTTGGGATCAATTTGACACCAGGCCATCTTGAGGCGACAGCCCGTTCCTAGGAGCTCTTCTCCAAAGGTCAGGCCTTTCTGCATGACCGAACTCTGTGCATGCCTGGCCTTTGTATAACCCAGGGGTGTCAAGGAATCTTGATGCCAGGACGGAGGGAAGCATGTGCAGCTTCTATCTCTCTTTCAAGGGATTCAAGCTCCCTTGGAGTTTCCCCACACATAATCCATACTCCATTTCTTTCTCTCCGACTCTCTCTCTCTCTCTCTCTCTCTCTCTTCAGTTCTCTGCTGGGACCCTGCGGGTCTCACTTTCTATTACTCCTTGGTTCCCTCCCAACTCAACCTTGTGGTATCAATTTCTTCTCCTCTTTGGCCACTTATGTCCTTATGAATGGGGCCTTGACATTTTCTCTATGGCGTCGACAGTGTCATATGCAGACTTGTGGTTGGTGTTGAGGTTGTCATCACTGCATGTGCTGAGGTGCGTCCTGATACACGCTTGCCCAGTTGAGTTGGTTTTTAGAGTGGATCTGCTGGATGTCTCTTTGTCGCGATGTATCCTAAATATCAGGGACCTTGGAAACTAACCTGAAGAAAAGTTGGCTTTGCGTGTATGCGGAAGCAAATGCCTTGGAGCGACAACATCCAGGAACACAGGAAGTGGTCTTCGACGGCCTTTGCTTTGGGGGCTGTGTGGTAAGAGCTTCGCAAGCGGACCCTCCATGGGGCCCTCAGTTGCATGCGAATCACCAAGGACGTATGCCTGGGTGCCGGGCGGACAGAAGGGAGACCAATCCAGGGGGCATTCCTCTGTTTCTCTATGCTTTGACAGGCCTAGGGCAGGAGAGCCCACACTGAGGCATGTGGCTTAGAGCAGGTGACATGATGCTTGTGGGCATTTCGGAAGGAGAGGCTCCTGGTGGCATAGAGCGTGGCATAACTCAGGAAGCTATGGATTTCGTGGATGCAACGATATGCTGGAATCCACACGTCCACTGGCCCTCACAGACTTTTCCCTTGGGGTTGGGGTGAACCCGCAGCCATTTCTTCCATTCTTGTCCACCACCACTAGGGCCGGAACACAGATTGTCCCGGGGTCCTTTTTGTGCAGGCAGGTCCCCGTGGGACTCCCTGTGGCCCAGCCACCGCACGAGGCAGCATAATCAGGGTGTGTCGAGCTGGTGAGCCATTTTGCGAGGAGTCCCGGCAGGGCTGCCTTCCGAACGGGTGCGGTGGTGTGGGCACGGCCGAGAAGCTTTCCTTCTCTAGCCCCCAGAAGCGCAGTCAGTGTTTGGTGGTGGTTTGCATGGTTCTATTTGTCTATGTGTTCCTGCCACTCATATGCCAAGGCTTTGAGCTGATATGCCCTGGACGCAGGCGAGAGAGGCTGATGTGATTGTCTGAAAGGCCACACTGCCAGAGACATCATGCATAAACCCATCAGTACACTGGACAGCACTGGTAGGCGGAAGGCGGGTTTGTCCCAAGACTCCGATGTGCCTTCACACTAGGGTCTTCCATCCATTTCTTGGCCAGCGTGGCCTAGGGAAGTGGGGGGAATTGGGCCCCAGGAGATGGACTTCACGTCCCCTTTGGTAAGCATCCTTGGTGCCCCCCACCTTCCCCATTCCGCTGGGCTTCCACTTCTACAGATGTCTTGGCACCCCCTTTGAGCAGAGACAGCCCTTGCCTCGGGGACCTTCTCCATGGTTGAAGCAGCCCAGCAGGGCCCCGAGGGCACCAGGGATCTGCATCCCTGCTGACACATCCCTGAGCTCTCCCCCATAGGTCCTTGGGAATCCTGGTGGTCCTTGACCTGGGGTGCCCTGTCAGGGTGCACCAACTGCTGCAGGCCACTAGGAACCTTGGCGACGTTGCAATGCTTTTCTCAAAATGCAGACATCACTGAGTGTCCGGAGTCTCGATGTCGATGGAGCCTCCTGAAAAGTCAGACGTGGTGTGTGAAGAGAGCCATGCTTCAACCCCTTGGTTTGCCTCTCTGCCTTCCTTCCCACCTTCTGGCTTCCATTCGCCTTACACTTTTCTCCATCCGTACCTTCCTCCCAAGAAATCCCTCCTCCACAAGGCGAGCCTTGCTGCTCACCTCCTGCATCTCCTCCACATCAGTATAGCTTTCTCACTCTCTAGCTCTTATCATCAATGTCCTCTACCTCCTCATCAATTGATAATTCTCTCTCTAGGGTTTATCTTTCGGAAGATGGTCAAGAAAATATGGAACGTTTTTGCGACTTCTGCAAACTCAGCAGGAATCCTGCACCGTGGTTTTATTGGGCATGGAAAATGCGATTTGGGGTCCTCTCTCAGGAAATGCGCAGGGTTTTTGGCTATTTTATTTACCGGGCGTCCTCCTAGATCCATAGTCCTATTCCCATCGGAAACACGAGCACGTGTGCTTACAATGGGGAAAAGTCTTTAGGCACCCATTGCCCAGGGAGAAGGAAAGCCTGAGGAATCGTCTTGCCCCCCAAAATGAAGCTGTCTTCGAACGGTTCCAAAGAAAGCAGGCTAATCCAAAGCCACCCAAAGCCACCCAAAGCAACCCAAGCCCAACGATGGGTTAAAGACCCTTGAGAATACCACACCCCTGGAAGGAATGTACAGCAGAGCAGAGGAATGTGTGGAATGCAGACAGGGGTGAAGCAATTAGCGCCCCATCTGGAAAACGGGGAAAAGAACAAGTTGGCCTGTGGAAAGGCATGATTCCGACAGAGCCAGGCAGAGATGGTCTGGAATGCGGCAAGGTCTGAACCAGAGGCTCAGTCTTACGTGGTTTGCCGTGAAGACCATATGGCCTGCACTCCAAAGGCCTGGGAGACTCGGAGCTGGGCTGCCATTTGAAAGGGCCTTAGGTGGTCCTCCTTCCTCGCAGGTCCTCAAACTGGAGGGGAATTCTAAATGACTGTTAGATCTCCGCCCTTGCGTGAAGTGCGGTGCGTGGGGTCCTTGGCCTAGATGACCCCTTGGGTGCCAGGGACGGCCCAGCCGTCCAGGTGATGGACAAACCTATGGGCAGGCACTCCACGTACTTGAGGTGTGCCCTTGAGTTTTGGGGCGTGGGGAATCTCCAGCAGCTCCGCTGATTTCCATACATCAGGGCGTGGCCACCTCAGCCTCTACAAGACCCCTGTCTCCAGGGAGAGCACAGTGGGCCAGCATTCTCCCGGCCAGCTGCTCGCTTCTTCTCGCTTCTCAGACCGCCAAGCATGGATTCCTCCAGCACGTCCTGCACATCCAGCGGTAGCTTGACCTCTGCCTCTGGGCTGAGCGTTGCAACTCCCAGAGGCAGGTAGCCCTTCATGCCTGTGCATCCTGCATCAATAGAGCCATGCCGTTCTTAAGGCATGTTCAGAGATTGGGCTGGCCTTTTGCGAGCGCTCAGTGGGCCTCATCGATACAGACTCACCTCAGAATGACACCCTTTCTCCATACCCATGGGATTTGCGCTCTGGGGTGGAAGTGGATGTTGTCTCTTCCAAGAGAGGTGCCCATGCACATCTCGCATAACTGGATTAAAAGTTCTAACAGGATTTCTCAGGGCCCATACTCTCCTTTGTTTCTGGCCAATCTTTCCATCCTACCGAATGTAGGTTCGTAATTGCAGTGGGCACATTTGTGGATTTAGATTCGGAGTAGCCTTGGAATTGTGGTCTCTTGGCCTGGCCTACGAACCCCAAATATGTGTACATACCTGTGGATTAATATATTTTTTCCTTGTTTTTTAGTTTTTTTTTTTCCTCTTTAGTGTTCATTATATCTGGCACATCTTGCTTCCAATTTACTTGTGTGTTTTTCCAATCAGTACTGTGTAATTTTCTTCGAAAATTACTCATTAATATATTGTGTGAATCTGTCCTATCCAGGCATATGCATTACTTTGGAAACCAAGGAATCTATATCTGTGTCCTGAGGTAAATTATGTGTCTTTTTTATCTCGTTCATTTTTTTTTCAATCTACCTTGTATTTCCTCCTTAAATTCCTTACTGCATTTCTGTCAATCCTTCACTCTCTCATTTTTTCTTCTTTTTCTCTATTTTTCTCACTTTGCATTATTTCTTGGTTCCCTCCATATGTGTCTTTCATTTTCAATCTCTTCTCTTTTGCGTGTTATGTGTACATGAATGTCACCGTTGACATTGTGCAATATTGCATCGAAAATATATTTTCCAGATTTTGTCTTTGTGTTGAAATTGTCATTGCTGTATTTTCTGAGTTCTATCCCAATATTCCGTTGTTTCATTTAATTAGATTTTCTGTTTGATATGCTGGATATCTCTTTTTCCTTTTTTATTATTAATACCTGGAATGTTTAACTTTTACTGCATGGAAATTGCTTGCGCCTATGCAAACTAATGCCTGGGTGGTGCAGAATCCAGGAAATCTAGAAATGTCCTTAGTCTGCATTCCATTTGTGGGCTCCTTGGTAAGATGTTCCAAAGGAAATCCACCACAGGACAGTAAGATCCATGTGAATTACCAAGGAATTATTCATTGCACGGGGCAGAAGTAGGTGAGAAATTTGTAGGGGGATATGTCTGCTTTGGGTGATTTTTCCAGGTGTAGAACATGGTAGCCAACACCGTGGATATGTGGTTGATAGCAGACAGCCTGTTGCTAGTGAATCATTCTGGAGGAAAGGCTCCTGGTGTCGTTGAGCATGGTATAGTTCGGGAATCTAAGGATTTCATTGAGGCAAGGATGTGCAGGATACCTCAGGTCCCGTGAAAGTCACAGTGTTTTCTCTTTGGTATGCACAAACCTGAGGCCCTGTTTTCCATTCTTTTACACCAGCACTAGGTCTTGAACACAAGATAGTACCAGTGTTCTTTTTATCCAAGCCACGTGGCCTAGTTTTGACACTTTCATGGCAAAAGGTACTATAACCTTTTTTTCTAGAGCCTTTAAACATTATGCAAGGATTGCTGGCAGTGGTTTCCATAATGAAGGGTATGGTGGTGTAGGCACCGCCTAGAAATATTCCTTTTCTAGCTGCCAAAAATTCATTCAGTGTTTGGTGGTGATTTCTTTGCATTCTTATATTTTTGTTTATTTTCCTACCACTTTATTTCCCAATGGTTTGAGCTGATATGTCCTGGACATAGAAGAGACTTCTGGGTTTTGTTTGTTTGTTTGTTTGTTTTTGTAGAAAATAAAAACTGCTATAGCCAACGTGCATAAACCCATCAACATGGTAGCATTCACCAATAGGCTGAAGGCAGGTTTCATCCAACAATTTGATGCCCCTATAGACTAGTCTTCCTTAAATTTTCCTTGCAATTGAGTCTTGGGATGATTGCTTAATTGGGCCCCAGAAGATTGACTTTACTTCTCCTCTCATAGACATGTGTAGAGACCCCAAGTTCCCCATTTTGCTTGGCTCCTAGTGTACAGATATATTTTAAAAACTTTTGAGCAGAGGCATATTTTCTGGTGAGTAAGCACAGGGCCAAAGACACATGTGAGGCTGCTAGGGAACCATTGATCTGCCTCCCTTTGGAATACCCCCAGAAATCTCCCCCAAAGGTCCTTTAGAATCCTTGTGTTACTTATCTGTTTTTCCCTGCAGGGTGTACAATACACTGCAGGCCATGATACAACTCTGCCATGCTGTAATGTCTTTCTCAACAGAGATGCATAACAGGGAGTACAATACCTTGACACAGATCTAGGTTATTAATATATTCAGACTTTTTTTGGAATAAGCCATCTTTAGACCTCTTGATTTAGATTTCTGTCTTCTTTCCCATTCTCTGTCTTCTACTCTCCTTAGTTTCTCTGTCTATGTATATATAATTCTCACAGGAAATACATAATCTTCAACGCAATGCTTTGTTTTAATGGTGTGAATATTCTATCAATCTATTTTTCTACCTATCTATCTCTTATCATGTATTTATCTATGTATCAATTTATAAACTCTCTCTGAGTTTTACTTTCTTGGAGATTTTTGAACCAATCAAAAATGCTTTTTTTTTTTCCTTCTGGAGACTCAGTGGTTTCATCTGAGGTTGAAAATATAATATGCTTTAATATATTAGGAAATTTGCAGAATTATATTTATCTAGGTGTAATCATAGATCTGTAGTCCAATTCCTATCTAAAATATTAGCAATTATATTTACAATGAGGAAACATATTAGGCACACGTTGTCACATGGAACCAGAGAGCCTGAGAAATGGTCAAGTCCAAAATATAAAAATGTCTTTGACGGTTTCAGAGAAAAAGCATAAGGGGCCAAAAAGAAATTGAAAATCCCACCTTCCTAAAAGAAAAGCCAGAGCATAAGAACATGTGGAATGCAGAAGATGTGAAACAATTTGTGACCAAAAGGGAAAACTGTGAAAACATCAGTTTGGTATGTGGAAATGTGTGAATCCTACAGAGCAGAGCACAGTAGGTCTGGAATATGGCAAGGTCTGAACTAAAGTGTCAGCCTACTTGGGTTTCCATGAAGACCATAGTGGTTACATTTAAAAGCCCTGGGAAACTCTGAGCTGACCTGTCATTTTAAAGTGCCTTGGGTTCTTCTAAATTCTTGCACATCCTCAAATGTGAAGTGTGCATAAATGACTTTTAGTTCTCTGCATTTTTGCAAATACTTTCGGTGCTGTCTTTTGACTTCATAAAACTTTTTTTTTTTCCAGTGAGGCACACTTCTGTCCACACTTCTGTTTGAACAATATTTTGGCCTGCTCTCCTCTTCTTGATGAGAGATCTGTGTTTTGGGGGCTGGGAAACATCTTTTAGATCTGCTGTTTCCATGAATCATTATGGGGCCTCCTCAGCCTTTATAGTACCATTGATTGTGGGGAGATCTCAGTGGGCAAGCAGTCTCCTTGCCATGTGGTTTGTTTTCACAACTTTGATTGCTCAATCACATCCTGCCTATTCATTGGTGTGTTCACATCTGCATCTGGACTCAGGGTTGCATCACTCAAATCCCTTGATGGCTTCATGATGGTGGAGCCTTTACAGACATTGAAATGCCCCTGAAGATGGTATTGCTGGAGATTTTGCACCTTATGCTAGCAATCATTTTGCTAAAGGAGAGGGAGTGATCTCAGCATTTCAATGTTTCTCCATAACCTATATATTTCACCCTTTATTGGAAATAGAAATGTTTGCCCAACCCTGTGGCCTACACATATATGGTATCCCCATACCAGGAGCCCTGAAATGATTTCTGGAAGATTGTATCTTCCTGTGTGGTTGGCAAATGTTGTTATTCCAAATTAATACATTTTCCTCACTTAAGTGGATACAAGTTTGGGTTTGGAATAGTTCCCATCCAATAGTGAACTCAACAAATGTCCTCAGAAGAGGAGACATTGATATATACCTTGGAGTTTAATACCATGTTTGTTTCTTTGATTTGTTTTCATATGGGTATGTCTAAGGATATTTGAACACATTTCGCCTTGAGCATATTTTGCATTTCTGTGAATTTGTTTCCACAGGTGAAATATTTCCAAAGGAGAGAATGCTGTGCAAGTCAGTCATTTTAGATAATGCAAGAGAGTCAAAGTAACTTGAGCCCATTACAAAGGGCACTTTTGGAACTTATTTTCTATCAAGTTTTTACATCAACCCTGTTCCTTCTCACAGTCATTTCCATATTTTTCTCAATTTGTATTGTTTCTTTTGTTTCACACCCCACAGTGTCTCACATAACCGAAAACCATTTTGTTTTTGTTTGTTTGTTTTTGAGTTAAGTCTACAGATTTGTCACTTGTGTCCTATTCTATTATTTAATCAAGTAAGTGTTATCCTGATTTTGTCTTGGGGTTGATGTTTTCTCCACTGTATTTGCTGAAATGGGTACCATTATTCACTTTCTCTACTTTAGTTTTCTACTGACATGTTGGATGTCACTTTATCATGATGTATCCTTAATATCCAAAATGGTGTAAGAGGACCCAAAGAGAAATTTGGATTTGTGTGTATCCAAAACAAAGACCAGGGAGACACAGATTGCAGGAGCACAAAGTACTTATCTTCCATTGGTTTCCAAACTGGGGCCTCGGAGTTAAGATCTTCAAAATGAACCCTACCATGAGACAGCAAGTTCTACGGGATTTTCTAAGCAATAAGCCATGGGTGCTTGCCAAAAAGAAGGGTGCACTTTCGGGGGGATTTGTTTGGGTGTGAGTGCTTTGCCAGGCCCAGAACAGGAAGAGAACACCCTGAGGCCATAAGCTTGGCAGCAGTCAGGCTGGGGATAGTGGTCTTTTCTGGAAGAAAGATCCGGGCGTAATCCAGCAAGGGTATACTTCAGAAACCTTAGGATCTCATGGTGGCAGCGATGTGCATGGAATCACACTTCCCCTGGCCTTTGCAGTTGTGTCCCTCAGAAATGCTTGAAACTGAGGCCCTTCTTTCCATCCTTTTTCACCACCACAAGCAGCAGACCACAGGGTGGACTCGGGTCCAGACTCAAGATGCACAGAGTACTGGCAGGGCTTCCATCAGAAAGGGTATGGTGTTGGTGGCTTCTTCTTTAAGGATTTCTCCTCAACCAGCCAAGAATGCATTCCATAGTTTGCAGTGGTGTGTTTGCTTTCTTATGTTTGGTTTGGTTTCCTTCCACTTCCATTCTGATGCTTTGAGCTGATGTGCCCTGGACGTAGGACAGGCTACCTTGTTTTGCCATAAAAGCCATGCATAAGCCCATCAATCTTTGTCACTCACCCATAGTTGAAAGGCTTTTTTGAATTCCTGTGCCTTGATGCCCCTATTGCCTAGGGTCTTCCTTCCATTTCATTTTCAGGAAGTCTAGGAAGGACATGGGAATTGGGCCCCAGAGCCTTGAATTTCCTTCTCATCTCAAAAGCACATGATGAGCCCCAACGTCCCCATTCCCCTTAGGTTAGAGTGTGCTGTTAACATTTCAAAATTTTGAGCAGAGACAACACTTCTCTGGGTGAGTCTGCCCAGGGCCCAAAGACACCAGCCAGGCTGGGAGGGCACCCTTTTTTGGCATCCCTATGGAATCATACCTAAGCTCTCCCACTTCGGTCCCTGGAAATCCTGGCAGAACCTGACCAGTGCTGACCCGGAAGAGGACCACAAGTCATTGCCAGCAAGTAGAGGCCTCTGCCAGTGTGGAATGTCTTTCTCAAATGAGATGTACAACAAGGAGTACAATGCGTTGACATAGCTCCAGGCTCTTAACCAATTCCGACGTTATGGCTGACTCTAGCCAAGATTACGACCACTTGGGTAACCTCTATGATTTCATTCACTTTTTCTCTCTTCAGCTCATCTTCGTTTCTTTCTCTCTCTCTTTTTTCTTTTTTGCAGTGATTCTATCCTCTTCATTGAAATGCTTGGTGCTTGCCTTGTGTATATTCTAATGATTTATCTATCGATCTCTATAGCTCACTTTCTACTCATCTATCTATCAATTGATCAATCTATTTATACATCTATCTACCTATCATCTATCTATCTATCTATCTATCTATCTATCTATCTATCTATCTATCATCTATCGCTCTATTGATGTATCATTTATCTGACTATTTATTTATCTTTCCCTATCTGAGTTGTCATTTCTTCTGTTGATGATGGTGAATTTTTGAAATATCTTCTCTATTTTTGGACACCCAGTAAAAACACCTAACATTGGGTGTATTTTTGATTGGAGATTGAATTTACATTATTGTCTTAGGAAGGTTCAGAACTATTTTACACCAGATGGAATCATATATCAGTAGTCCAAATCTTATTTGAATAATTATATATTTAATTGACAATGGGGAATAATATTGAGGTACTGCATATCCAGTGAATATTGAAGCGTGGGGAATTCTCTAGCCAAAGATAGGAAAGCTGCCTCTTGTCAGTTTAAAAAAACAAAAATATGGATTCCTCAAGTTGAAAAACCAACATTCCCGCCAAAATTGAGAGCAGAGCAAAAGAAAGTGTGGAATGCAGAAAAGTGTGAAAACACGTGTGAAATGTGGAGAACTGTGAGAACCTCAGTTTGGAATGTGGAAATGTGTGAATCCAACAGAGAAGAGCACAGTAGGTCTGGAATATGGCAAAGTCAAAACTAGAGGGTCAGACCACTTGGCCACTTGGCTTACCGTCACGACCATAGTGGCTGCATGCAAAAGTCCTGAGACACTCTGGGCTGGCCTTTCGTTTTAAAGGCCCTTACTTACCTCTAAATCCTTCCAGGTCCTCAAATTGGAGGGGATGTAGAATGATGACAGTTCTCTGAACATTGCATGAAGTCGTGTTGGTGGTGTCTTTGGCCTTGGTAAGCCCTGTGTGTCCAGGGATCCACACAGCTGTCAAGCTCTTTTACATACATGTGGGCAGGCTCTCATCTTGCCTCATAAGAGCGCTGTGTTTCTCTTGATGGGGAAGTGCCCCCAGCCCCACTCTTTTAAACAAATCATGCTGAGCCTCTTCAACATTTTAAGAGTCCTGTTCCCAGGGCGAGCTCAGTGGGCAAGCAGTCTCCCTGCCATCCCCTTGAATCCTCCAGCATGTCCTGCACATCCAGCGGTATGTTGACATCTGCATCTGGGCTCATGGTTGCATCACCCAAATTCCTTGATGCCATTAGGAATGTGGAGCATGGAGAGACATAGAAATGCCCCTCAAGTTGGCATTGTTGGATCTTTGCTTGGCCTCATGCCAGCAATCATTTTTCCTAATGGGTAAGACTGATCTCATCATTTCATGGTTTCTCCATAACCTATGTGTTTCCTGCTCTGTTGGAAATTGTGGTTTTTTACTGGCCATCCCTGTGGCCCATACAAATATGGCATGCCTTTACCAAGTGCCCTAACGTGATTTCTGACAAAATGTTTGATCCCGTGTGGTTGGCCACCATCGTTTTTCTAAGTGAATTCATTTTCATAACTTCAGCTGACAGAAGACTTCCCATGGAATTGTGATCTCCTCACATGTCTTCTGAACAGCAGACATTGGTATAAACCTGTATGTTTAATACTTTTTTTTATTTTTGGATATTTTTGCTTGTCCTTTTTTTTTCATTTATCGTGGTTTCTAGGGATATTTGGAAACAATCGCGTATATGTCACAGTTCTGTGAATTATTTTCCCTAGGTGTGCTGTTTCACAAGGACACAATTCTGTGCCAGCCAGTCGTTTTAGATGAAGCTGGACAGTCGAGGTAGCTTCAGCCCAGTTCTGAGGGCACTTTTTCAAGTTATTTCTCTTTCTAATGTTTTCAGCTCCCTTTGCTTTCTCTCTCACAATCCGTTCTCAATCACTCTATCTTTCCCCTCTCTCTCCCCTGCTTTGTTTCATTTACTGTTTTTCTCTCTCAGGTATTTTTCTTTCTGTTTCCAACACATCAGCGACCCATGCTGCCTAATACCTAAAATACTTTTGTGGGTAAAGTCTGCATGTTTTTCTCCCTTGGGATTTTCACCTGATTTAAGTGACTATGTATTACCACAATTTTTTTTATTTGATGTCTCCACTGTATATTTTGTGTTGGGCCACATTTTTATTTCTTCTCTTAAGTTGTTTTTTTTTAATCTACGTATTTGGTTGAATGTAATTTTTGCTAGTACATCATCAATATCTGATAGGTAGTAATAGTAAAAGAGGAAACACTTGGTTTGAGAGTATCCAAAAACAAAGGCCCATGAGGCACAGATCCCAGGAGCCCCAGAAATTTACATCCCTTTTAATCCAATTTGCTATTTGGAGGGATGTTCTTCACAAGGAAACCAGGCAGGGGGCAGAAGATTCCCTGTGAATTCCCAAGGAATGTGCCATAGGTGCTGGCCAAAATCGTGTGTTTTCCAGGGCGGATTGGCTTGGGTCTGTAAGATTGCATTCCTACCTGCATGTGAAGAAATACTCTGACGCCTTAGGCTTGCCTGCAGGCAGGCAGTGGCTAACATGTATTTCTGAAAAATCTCTGGTGTTGTCCTAGAAATGGGTATCTTTCAGGAATCAATGTACATCAGAGAGGACAAGGGGTCCAATCTTCCATGGAAAAGAGTAGCCCCTTCACAGAGCTTGGCAGCATATCCATGGTTTAGAACAGCTACCTTCTTCTGCAAGGCATACTGGCATGGGTTCCCTCAGGAAAGGCATGTTGGTGGGCACTCCTCATGAAAGTGTTCCTTTTACAACAGGTGAGAGTGCATTCTGTATTAGGTGGTGGTTGGTTTGGTTTTATTTGTTTGAGTTTAATTTCCTTCCCCTTCCATTCCAATGGTTTGAGCAGATGTGCCATGGACTTGGGACAGACTACCATGTTTAGCAGAGAATTCACACTGCTGTGGAAGTTGTGCATAGGCCCATCAAGAAGCAGAAGTCACCCACAGAGGGAACTCCATTTTCCATCCGTTAGCCTTCAGTCCTTGATTCCCTGAGCCTTCCTTCCAGTTCGACTGCAAATGAGTCTATGGAGGATTTGTGAATCCTAGGCTATAATCTTGAGTATTTTCTCCCCTCAGAGGCATAGGTTGAGCCCCACGGTCTCCAGTTGGCTTATATTCCATGGTACTTAGACCCTCTCTAAAGAGTTGTGTAGAGTCATGCCTGGCCTGGAAGCATGGCCACAGGACCCAAGGATAACAGCCGGGCTGGAGGGGCCCTATCATTTTGCATCCACGTAGAATCCTCCCTGAACTCTTCCCTTTTTCTCTTCTACAGGCTCACATTCTAGAGGATCACGGAGAAGGAGGCTTGTTCTGAAACAGAGTCAGCGGGATGCTCTGCAAGCAATCTTTAAAGAGAAGCCCTACCCTGGTATAATGACCAGAGAACGACTGGCCAGAGAACTTAGCATCCCAGAAAGCCGAATTCAGGTATGCAAGAGGACACAACCCCCTTGATTACCCCTCTCCATTTTCCATCTCTCTCTCTCTCTCTCTCAATCTCTCTGTCTCTGTCTCTCTCTCTGTTTCTAACTTTGCCACTTGGTGTCCACATCTCTGAGGTAACAATCAAGCCTCAGCAATCTGGACTCAAACCTGTAAGGTCAGGCTTCTAGCTGCCAGGTCTAAGGCTGGATGTGTCTTATCATTGGAAGGATTTCATCCTAGAGAACCACACAACCCCAGCCACGGTCTGCAAGAGCAGTCTTAGGGAAAATATCTTAGGGGAAATATGTGAATCCCACAGAGCAGAGTAGGTCTGGAATATGGCAAAGTTGGAACTAGAGAGTCAGTCCACTTGGCTTGCCATAAAGACCATACTGGGTGCATGCAAAAGCCCTGAGACACTCTGAGCTGGCCTTTCATTTTAAAAGCCCTTCATTACTTAAAATTCCTTCCAGGTCCTCAAATTTGAAGAGAAGTATAATGATCGATGAACTTTGCATGAAGTTGTGTTGGAGGTGTCCTTGGCCTTGGGGGAGCCCTGTGTGTCCAGGACACAGCTGTCTATCTCTTTTACATACACGTGGGCCTGCTCTCATCTTCCTTGGTCAGAGCCCTGTGTTTCCCTTGACTGGGAAGTGCTACCAGCCCTGATCCTTTCAGCAATTTTTGGCACAGCATCTTTACCTTTCTAAGACCCCTCACTTCAGAGAGAGCCCTGTGGTCAAACAGTCTCCCTGCCTTTCCTTGAATCCTCCAGCACATTCTGCCCATCCAGGGGGCAGTTGCTATCTGCATCTGGGCTTGAGGTTGCATCACCCAAATGCATTGTTGCCTTCATCAATGTGGAGCATGGATAGGCTTAGAAAAGCCCCTCCGGTTGGCATTGTTGGATCTTTGCTTGGCCTCATGCCAGCAATCATTCTGCCTAATGGGTGAGACTGATGTCATCATATCATGATTTGTCCAGAACCTGTGTATTTCCTGTTCTGTTGGAAATTTTGATTTTTTTCTCAGATATCAATGTGGCCCATGCAGATATCCATGCCTCTTTCAAGTGCCCTAATGTGATTTCTGTCAGAATGTATGATCCCCTGAAGTTGGCCACTGTTGTTTTTCCAAATTAATTAATTCATTTTCATAAATTTCACTGAACACAACTTGGTGTTTAGAATACTTCCCATGGAATTGGAACTCATTATTTGTCTTCTGAACAGCAGACATTGATATATACCTGTGTGTTTAATGTTTTTGTTTGTTTGTTTTTTGGATATTTTTGCGTTTTGAGTTGGTTTCTTTCATAGGTATTTCTAGAGATATTTGGAAACCATTCACCTTGAGTATACTTCACAATTCTGTGAATTATTGTCCCCAGGTGTGATGTTTCACAAGTTCACTACTATGTGCACCCAGTTGTTATGGATAACCCTGGACAGTCAAGGTAACTTGAGCCCAGTTCTGAGGGCACTTTTGCAAATGATTTCTCTTTCAAATGCCTTCGTCTCTCTTTTATTTCTCTCTCATATTCCCTTCTCAATCACACTATCTTTCCTTCTCTCTCTCTCTCTCTCTCTCTCTCTCTCTCTCTCTCTCTCTCTCTCTCTCTCTCTCTCCTTCCCTGTCCCATCCCCAGTTTTTATCTCTCTTGTCTTTTCCCCTTGGATACTGACACATCAGTGGCAGCAATCCAGCCTAAGCAATCTGGACTCTAATGGTAGTGTCAGGATACTGGCTGCTAGGTCTTATGCTCGAAGTGTCTTATCATTTGAAGAATGGCATTCTCAAGAACCACACAAACCCAGGGACCCACTGACAGGTCTGTCTTATGGAAAATGTCCCATGGGGCCCATATTTTACACAAGAGGCCCTGTGCTAAGAAAGTTTAGATTGGGAGCACACATTGGAACGTAGACATATTCCTGTGTCTTACATTAAGGCCTCTGTCTACTCTAGACTGCACAGACTTACATGTCAGTTAGGGAGCGGCATCCCTTCAGAGAACATGGCCACAGGGAGCTGAGTGGCTGGAGGCCCACTCAAATGGGTGGTCAAGGAAGAATGACCTGGAGCCTCGGGAAAAGGAGATGCTGTCTGGGCCCAGGAGATGGCTCCTTGGTGGCCCTGGAAGACCTCTCGATAACCACCTGTGCATGAAGACTTCTTCTCTGGTCAGGGTGGTGGGGAACAACTCAAAGGAGGAAGCGAGGTAGCTTTGGGATGCAAGGCCCGAGATGAGGCATAAAAGCCAGGAAGACTGCTGGCCTTACCCTAGAAAAACATCTTCTTGGCTTCACCACAGTTTCCACTGGCACCTTTCTGATACATCTACAAAAAGAAACACACTGGTGCATATGGGATGTCACATACACATGAGCACAGGTTCAGCACTGAAGGCAGTTCTTTTCAAGTCGTGAGAGAGGAAAGCACAGGTGCACCATGGGAAGAAAAGCAATTATGTCAAAGAATTCCAAGACAGGAATCGGGTCCATTAGATTCTCCTGACATGGTAGAAATGGGGGGGGGGGCGCTGTCTTCACTCTGAAGGCATAGGAAAGGAGAAGTTCCTAGGTAGAATGGAATTTGTATTCCGGTCATCTGGGGTTGAAGGGATGCTGAGAGAGGGCACATGGCAGTGGATAATTGTGTGTTCTGAAGCAGTCTTTCCCCCATGAGGACTTAAGAGGGTAAAAGATCCTCCATCTGGCAGCAGCCATATCAATCTGGGGGAGAGATTGAGCAAGTGGGAGACAGAACAGAGATGGGGAGGGGCAGAGAGGTGGACAAGCAGACACAGGCACCCAGAGAGATAGAGAGAGTCAGAGCCAGAGACAAAAAGACCGACCAAGAATCTTGCAGGATGGACAGGAAGAGTGATGATTAAGAAAGTGAGAGGTGGCAGGAAGAGGGTGGTGAGAAAGAATATGAGCGATCTCATACGTATAATGGGAGTGCAAACATTGTCTCCTCCTCTAGCACCACTGGTCTTGAGTTTGAACACCAGGAAGGAGACTAGATAAAGGAAGGACTATTTTCATGGAGATAGCTTGTGTAATCGGGAGTCCTGTGCTCTGCTTCAGAAGTGAGGAAATATTCGTTTTGGGGGGAGACCCTACTCTTGGGTTCCTAGCATGTTCTCATGGGGGCTGATGGGAGAAACTAAGTGTTCCCATGTTTCCTTGCGGGTCCCTCAGCCTGTTGCTTGGGGAATCCATGGGATAGCATGTGGAAATATGTGGGGAAGCCTGGAGTGACCATGGCGCCTCTCTTTCTGCCTAGGTGTGGTTCCAAAACCAAAGAAAACGACGTCTCAAGCAGCAGAGCAGAGGGCCACCTGAGACTATCCCCCAACCAAGGCCACCACAGCAGGAGCAACAGCTTCAGACTTCTCCCACTCCTGGTACGTAGGCAACACTGCAAGTCACTCTTTTACATCCCCTCCTGGGAGTGAAATGTTTTCAGCAGGCATGCCAACTCCATAGCCAAAACACTCAGGAGAAGAAACAAATATAGCTGGTTCTTGCTCTTTGACTCCTCCAGATCGGCTGATGAAAGCACTTGTTTGGAGAATGGGGAGGGGGTGCGGAGGTGGGGGGTGGATGGATGCCTGGCCATGATGTCTTTTAAACTCCTGGAACTGATACTGCCAGGAAACTGGCAGCATTACATTCTCACACACACTTGGGTTTGACCTGAATTGCATTGGTTCCAGGGCATTTTTGAGAACTCAGTGACAAGAGACCCGGTGTGCGTGTATACAGCAGTATACTTGAACATGCCTCATTCAAGAGGATGAATACTGAGAGACACACAGACCCAGAGAGAGGGAAAGAGAGAGGCAGAGAGAGATAGAGAGAGAGCCAGAGAAAGAGACAAAGAGATGGGGAGAGAGAACTAGACCTAGATAGATATAGCACTATCAACAAAACAGCATTTCAGGCCTAGCACAGCACCACACAATGTATATCAGCAGCAAATGTGTAATCAGCCTAATCTCCCACTCTTCTTTGTGTGTTCTCATTGCAAAGCAATCCCAAAAGAGGCTGGGAGAAAGCGGACATTCATCTCTCCCTCACAAACAGACATCCTCGGCAAGCCTTTGAGCGGGAACGATACCCAGGCATTGCCGCCAGGGAAGAACTGGCACGTCAAACAGGGATTCCAGAACCTCAGATTCTGGTAAGTCCTCAATGAGGGAAACATGATTTGCCTCACATACAAGGGGCGTAACCCTGTGCAAAAGTGTGGTTCTGGATAGCCGAAGGCATTTGGGGTGGGCCCTGGGTCGGGGGTGTTAATCCTCTCCATAGAAATTCCCTGAGGTGGCTTGGATGATCAGAAGGTATCCATTTCCAGAGGAGGACATGGAAGGGGAGCTGCTGGGCCATGTAGGAGGGTCCTGCTATGGTTTGTATCCAAGGGGTGTCCCCTTCCAGAATGGGTGTGGTGTGGAGAGTGGCAGTGGTCCACTGTTGTCCTGACATTTGCCCTCCCCTTCAATGGCCCGAGGACAAGGTTAGAGAAAAGGCCCCACAAGTTCTTGACCTGTGATCAACAGGTTAGATGTGTTGGAGGTAGGATGGACTGGAGAGAGTGGTCCTTCTGCAAATGGATCTTGATTGCGTAACTTCTGATATGCCTGCCTCCCTTTCCGTCCCCTAGGTGTGGTTTCAGAACCGACGAGCTCGGCACCCAGAGCAGAGGGGAAGTGGGTCTGCCAATGTGCCCGGAGTAGACCCCAATTCTGCAAAAGGCCTACCACTTCCATCGGACCAGGGCATGCCAACCACTGCCCACAGCAGCCCTACTCACAGTGCTCCTCCTCCTCCCTCTAACCCACCAAGGGAGAACATGCTCTCCATCACCACCATGGTGGCCACTGCTGCGATCGCCCCCAAATTCATAGTTCCTGGGGCTCCCACAGCAGGCTGTGAGGGCCAGAGCCTGCCCATGATCTTCATCATGGCCCAGCCAAGTCCAGTTCTGCAGGCAATAGTGAACCCTCCCATGCTTTGGACGCTTCCTCTGACTCAGCCCTCACCAGGGCCAATGCCCATTCCTGCAGGGGGTCTCACACCTATTCACACAGGGCTCTGGCCAACATCCCAAGAAGGACCATGGCAGGAGAACAATCTGCACACTATGCCAGCAGAAAAATGCCTCCCACACATCCCTCAGCCACCCCTTGCCAGTCGTGCAGAGCCCCTGCCACTGCTGGACCCAGTGAAGACCTGCACTTATGCCAGGCCAGAATGGGCCCAGGCATCCTCAGCTCTAGTCACCAGTGAGAAGCCTGTGCATGGGGCCATGCTGCAGCCTGCACAGGCTGACACACTTATCTGCCCCCCTCATCTGGCCCCCTCAAATGAAGAGCTGTGCCCTCCCATTGACCTGCAGCAGAACAAGCCCTCAGCCTTCCAGGGCTCATCAAACCTCCTTGAGGAAATTATGGCAGCTGCAGGCATTCTGCCTGAGGCAGGGCCTCTTCCTGACGTGGAGGAACAGGAAGAGCTTCCCCTAGGAGACCTGGAAGCACCCCTCAGTGAGGAAGATTTCCAGGCCCTCCTCGACATGCTGCCAAGCTCCCCAGGTCCTTGTCCTTAGGAGGATGAAGGAGGCCCTTCCTCCCTTGAGGCTTGAGATTCTTTCAGGCCTTCTTTGCGTGTGTCCTCAAGTTCCACCCTGACTCGCAGGAAGCATGGGCACCAGAGGGGCCACCCACCCTGGAGCCTTAAGGGCTTCTACACCTTCCAAACAGAGGGTGACCCAACTCCACTTCCTTCTGGACAATGGGAAGGCCCATCCACGATTGCTCTTCAGTTGTTTGTGACATTCTTTGATCAAATAAATATATCTAGTTACCCAAATTTTCTGGTGTGTTCCATGATATACTTTCTTCTCTCCTCATTTAAATCAGTGTTTCAGTCCCATGCATTGGAGGGGGAAGGCCTCCCTGCTTTGTGACCATATGGGAAGGTGGACTGGATGTCCATGTCTACAAGGCAATATGATATTGAAATCACTAAGATAGACTCTCAGTTAAACCCTTCACTTTGTGTCTCATTTCTGGGCAGATGAAGTGGGAGGCGTCCTCAAATGCATATCTACTGTGCCCGGACAGAACATTCCAAACACTCTCATTACCAGATTATCATCTGCAGAGTTCATGTCAACAAATATGAAGGAAAAATAATCCATGAGAAATACATCTCCCTCTCCCTATCAGTATCCTCTTACTGCCACACAGAATTCATGGCCCACAGCACCCCCTACACACACACACACACAGAGAGAGAGAGAGAGAGAGAGAGAGAGAGAGAGAATCTCAAATCACTCGGTAAAGCAGTACACTAACTTCAGGCTTTTGAATGAATTCGCTGTCTTCATAGTCTACAATTTTGCTGAAAATCATGAACATGTATGATCAATATATACACAGAAGATTGTCATCAATTGTGTGCTTGTGTGTGTGTGTGTGTGTGTGTGTGTGTGTGTGTGTGTGTGGTTTTTAAATATTTCATCATCTGTAGCCTACAGTCAATTAAAATACAAAAAAGGTTTGTGGAGTTCCCATCGTGGCACAGCAGAAAGGAATCTGACTAGGAACCATGAGTTTGTGGTCCAATCCCTGGCCTTGCCCAGTGGGTTGAGGATCCGGCATTGTCATGAGCTGTGGTGTAGGTCCTAGACGCAGCTCAGATCTGGTGCTGCTCTGGCTGTTTTGTAGGATGGTGGCTCTAGCTCTGATTAGACCCCTAGTCTGGGAACCTCCATACACCTCTGGTGCATCCCTCAAAAGCAAAAAAGACCAAAAAAATCAATAAACAAACAATAGAAGGTTTGCATTTTCAACTCTAGTATTTCTTTCAAAATCAACTCTCTCTGTCTTCCATCATTTCACTTTCCTCATCCTTCCATTCTTCACAAACACTCCCATACCCTTAATTTATTTTTTTTTACCTGACACAGTCCTTTCATGTATTTCAGCAATTCAGATCACAATTCTTTCTTCTTTCATATGAAACTCAGCCAATCATGGCGGAGGATGCCTATCATTGTACTTCCCACTTTATTTGAGTCACATTTCCATTCAGCCAACAACTCGGCTCTTAACCCTTGACTTCATGCATGCATTTCTGCAACTGAACAAGAGTCCCCAGGAGAAACCAGCTAAGAGTAGTCTGTGTCTCAGCATTCATAACAAGAATGTAAGGCTTCACTTTTGCCTTCTTGGAGAAAGGTAGGCAGTGTTGCTTGGGAATACACATTAAGGTGTTGGGAAGAGCTTCACTCTGCCACTGGGCTTGAGTACTATGAAATCCTGGTGGAAGCAGGGCTGCATTGCCTGACAGGAGGACACAAGGTACTACAGGCACCTCGACTCATCTGCCAGGTTGGAAAGACTTTCTCAAAGAGATTAGTAAGAAGGAGGGCACGCCAGTGACATAGGTTGAAGATGTTGACAAAATGTGATATTATGGGGGACTATAGGCATTGTTAAGCCCACTATGACAAACTCTATGTCTTCTCTCCCTTTATCTTACGTTCTTTCCTCTTTGTTTATTTCACTCTCTTTTTTTTCTTATGAAGATTCTATCCTCTACCATATATTGCCATGTGCTAACATATCTATAAATCTATCAATCCATCCATCACTCTCTCATCCTCTCTCTGTCTTTCCTAGCTTGATGATGGTGGACTGGTGTAAAACTCTACTCTACTCTGGTCACACAAGAGAAGCACTGGAACATGGGTGTATTTGTGGATGGAGATGCAATATAGGTGATATCCTGGGAACGTGCAGCAGGATTTCATGCCAAGGGTAAAGATTGATCAGTAGTCACATATCCAATCTGAACTCATAGGAATTATTTTACAATGAGGCAAATTCTTCAGGCATGGAAGGCCCGGTGGACCAGCAGAGGCTGAGGGAATTGGCAAGCCAAAGAGAGGAAAGCTGGGCATTTCTCTGCTTCAGATACAAAACAGGGCAAATGAGATCACAGAAAACCCACATTCGGCAAGGAAAAAAGAAGAAGAGAGCAGAAGAATGTGCGGAATGTGGAAAGGTGTCAAGACATAGCTGTGGAATAAGGAAAGGGGTTAAAAAATTGGTTTCCAGTGTGGAAAAACTTCAATGGCCGATAGGTAGGAAGAGGAGCACAAGGGAACTTTTGCTTTGAGTGTATCAGAAAACAAAGACCTGTGAGACAAAACTCCAGGGGCACTAGAATTTGTCCTCCTCAGGATTCCAATTTGTGAGATGGGAGGGGTGGTCTTCAAAAAGAAACCTGCAAATGGGGCATCAAGTTCCACGTGACTTTCCAAGGAAATTATCATGGCTGCTTGCCAGGTGGAAGGGTCATTTTTCAGGTGGGATTGGTTTGGGTCTTAGAGCTTTGCTTTGCCTACCTCCATGGGAAGAAAGACCCTGAGACCATAGCGTTTCAAGCAGGCAGGCCATGGCTAGCAGATGTTGCTAGAAGGAAAGCTTGTGTTGTCTTAGTTTTGAGTCTCTTTTAGGAAATGAAGGATATCATTGATGCAGGGATGTGCCTGGAATGGCAACTCTACTGGCCATCCTTTACCTTTCCATTTGGAAGGAGTGACCCAGAGGCCCTTCCTTCCATTCATTTTCACCACCACAATGACCGTACCACACAGAGAGGGGACCAGCCTTTGCAAGCATACATGGAACAAGAGCAGAAACTTCACAGAGTGAAGAGCATAACCTTGGTGTCTAGGACAGGTAACCCATCTTGCAAGGACTATTATCATGGGTGCCATCAGAAAAGGATAGTTGGTGTGGGGTCTTCGTGAAATTGTGGCTCCTTAACCAGCCAAGAATGCAATCTTTATTTTGTGGTGGTTTGATTTCCTTTCTAGATTATGTATTTCCTTTCCTTCCACTTCCATTCCAATGTTTACAGCAGAAGTGCCCTGGATGTAGGAAAGTTTAGCATGTTAAACATAGAATTCACACTGCTAAGGAAGTCATTCATAAGCCCATCAAGATGTTGATATTCATCCATAAGTGGAACGCTGGTTTCCATGCATTAGTTTTTCTGTGTGGATATCCAATGGTCTTCATTCCATTTGGTTGGCAAGGGAGCCCAGGGAGGACATGAGAGTGGTACTCCAAAAGATTGACTTGCTTCTCCTCTCCTAGGCATAGATTGAGCCCCACCGAAGTTAACCATTTCAGTGGCTTCCAATGTACTACCACCATCACCCTAATTCCAAAACCAGACAAAGATACCACCAAAAAGGAAAACTATCAGCCAATACCATTGTCTCAAAATTCTGATCAGAGTCATTCCTGGACTGGGTAAAATCCAGTGTTCACTGCAGACAGCATAGTTTGGCATCCCTGTGGAATCCTCCCTGAGCTCTTACACTATGGTTCCTGGACTTCCTGGTGGACCATGACCTGGTTTGACCCAGCAGCTGCACCCAAGTCACTGCAGGCATCTAGATCCCTCAGCCATGGAGAAATGTCTCTCTTAAATGAGATAAATAAGAAGGAATAAATGCCCTAGGCAAAGATCTTGGTTGCTCACCAGTACAGATATGGGTGACTATAGAAAAGTTTAAGGCCTCTTTGTCAATCTCTAGGTCTTCTCTCCATTTTTCTGTCTTTTGTCATTCTTTGTATATGTTTTCCACTTTTTTTCCTATCCTGGATTTTATATTTTCATTGTAATGCTTGATACTAAACTAAAGATCATTCTATCTCTCTATCTATCAATCAATCAATCAGTCGGTGTATCTATCGATCTATCTGTCAATGTACCTATCATTTTCTCTGTCCATTAATTTATTTGATGAGAGTGGCCCAATGGGAAAAATGAACCTTCCTTCTGGACACCCAGTAAACGACTGGACCATGGGTGTGTTTGTCATTGGAAATTCAATTTAGATTGATATCTATGGAAATAGAGGAAGGATTTTATACGCCAGGTGTAATGATACAACAGCCTCCAATTTCCTATCTGAACTATAGACATTTATAATGTCTTTATTTACAATGAGGAAAATTCTTGAGGCATGGTACGCCCAGTAGACCAAGAGATGCTGGTGGTATTGGCAGTCCAAAGAGGGGAAAGTGGGGATTTTTTTCTCTTTCAAATAGTTTTCAGGGGCATCAAAATTTTCAGAAAACCCACATTCCTGCAAGGAAGGGAGAGCAGAGATAAAGATAAGTGTGCAGTGTGGAAAGGTGCAAAAATATATCTGTGGAGTGTGGAAATGTGTGACAACATCAGTTTGGACTGTGGAAAGGTGTGAAATCGACAGAGAATAGCACAGTATGTCTGGAATATGGCAAGGTGTGACCTAGAGGGTCGGCATTCCTAGGCTTGCCGGGAAGACCACAGTGGCATCTTCAGAATGGCCTGGGTGCCGCTGAGCTGGCCTTCCTTTGCAGAGGCCCCTAGTTTCCTCTATTTGTTTCCAGGTCTCCACATTGGAAGGGATGTTTAGTGAATATGGTTAGGTTGCAGAATCATGCACAAAGTCGTGTGGGTGGTGTCCTTGGCTTAGAGAAGTCCTCTGAATCCAGTGACATGGGACATGCTCTCCTGGCCAGCTGTTTTACCAAGATGTGGGCAGGCTCTCCACTTTCTTGATAAGAGCCCTGTGTTTGCAGTGAAGGGGAAGAGCAAGCAACCCAGTTGTTTTCCATCAATAGGGGTGGGGTGTCCAGAGCATTTATAAGACCCCTGCCTCCTAAGAGAGCAGTTTGCCAGGAGTCTCCCTGCCATCTGGTTTGTTTTTGCACCATGATTTCTCCAGCATGTTCTGCACATCCAATGGTATGTTGACATCTGCATCTGCGTCACCCAAATGCCTCATGCCTTCATGTGTGTGCAGCCTGGATAGACATACAAATGCCCTTCAAGATGGCATGTTCAGAGATTGGCTTGTGTTTTGCCATCAATTACTTTGCCTAAAAGAAAGACAATTGCCTCAGAATAACACCATTTCTCCATAACAATAGTACTTCCCTTTTGAGTTGGAAATTGAGTTTCTTTCATCCAACAGTGTTGCACACATAGATAGCACATCACCTGACCAAATGTCCTAACATGATTTCTGGCACGATATAAGTTCCTTTTTCTTTGGCCAATGTTTTCATCCAACTTAAAGAATAGTCATGACTTCAGCAGACACAATTTGGGATTTAAATTTGGAGTAGCCATCAAATTGTGGTCTCTTCCACTGGCTTCACAACAGCAAATATTGATATATAACTGTTCATTTCTTTTTTTCTTTCTTTCTTTCTTTCTTTCTTTCTTTCTTTCTTTCTTTCTTTCTTTCTTTTTTTCTTTCTTTCTTTCTTTCTTTCTTTCGCTTCTTGTTTCCTTTTTATTCTTTTGTTATTTCTGGAGAAATTTGAAAACAATTAATCTTGAGTGCACAATGCATTCCTGAGAACTGTTTTCCATAGGTGAGGTGTTTCTGAATGACAGAAGCCTGAGCAAGCCCGGCATTTGTACAACCCAGGGCAGTCTAGGAATCTCCATCCTAGCACTGAGAGAAATTGTGGAACTTATTTCTATCTTTCAGGTTTTTCCATTTCCTTTGACTATCACTCAAGTAATCTACTTCCTTTCTCTCTTTCAGTCTCTCTCTCTCTCTCCTTTTCTAACCTGCTTCCCTATTTTTCACTCCTTGTATTTTTTTCTTGGATAGGCACCCATCAGTAACATACATATCATATCATATTTTTGTGAATTATGTCTACAGGTATGTCCCCCAGACATTTTCAATTATTATTATTATTTTTTGTCTTTTTGCCTTTTCTTGAGCCACTCCCATGGCATATGGAGGTTCCCAGGCTAGGGGTCGAATCGGAGCTGTAGCTGCCAGCTTATGCCAGAGCCACAGCAATGCAGGATCCAAGCCACGTCTGTGACCTACACCACAGCTCATGGCAACGCCGGACCCTAAACCCACTGAGCGAGGCCAGGGACCAAACCTGCAACTCATGGTTCCAAGTCGTATTCGTTAACCACTGAGACACGATGGGAACTCTGACATTTTCAATTATTTAATCATCTTTGTTTTACCCTGATTTTGTCTTTGTGTTGACGTTGTCTCCACTCTAGGTCTATGTTTTGCCTTGGATCATGATTTTCACTTTTCCAATTTTAGTTTTGTTTTCTACTGGAAGGTTTGGATATCTATTTGTCTTGATGTATCATCAAATCTTGAAATTTGTAAGAGGATCAGAAGATAATTTTGCTGTGTGTGTATCCAGAAACAAAGGCCAGGGAGATCCAGATTCCAGGAACACAAGATATGATATTCCTCTGAATTCTAATTGGGGGCTGTAAAGTAAGATCTTCAAAAGGAAACCTGCCATGGGACATTACATTCCCTGTGACTTTCTAAGGAATTAGTCATGGGTGCTGGGCAGAAGGAAGGGGGGAACTTTCTAGGGAGATTTGTCTGTGTCTGTGATATTGGCCAGGTCCAGGATGAGAGGAGCCATGCATGAGTCCATAATGCTGACAGCAGGCAGCCTGTGGAGAGTGGGTATTTCTGGAAGAATTGTTCTTTTTGTCGTACAGCAGGGTATCATTCAGGTAACTAAGGATCTCTTGGATGCAGAGATGTGCATGGAAACACACATCCCCTGGCCATCACAGTGGTTTCCCTTAGGAATGCATGAACACGAGACCCTTCTTTCCATTCTTTGTCACCAACACAAGGACTTGACACAGATAGGACTGGGGTCCAAGCCATGTAAGCCACCGTGGAGTAATTGGATCACATTCACTGCACCAGGCAGCATAACCTTGGTGTCTAGAACTGGTTTCCAAGTTTGCAAGGATAACAGGCAAGGATACCAACCGAAAAGGTATTGGCACTGCCTATATTTTTTCCTTCTCTACCAGCCAAGAATTCATTCTGTGTTTTGCAGTGGTTTCGTTGCTTTCAAATATTTAGGATTGGTTCCCATACATTTATATTCCAGTGGCTTGAGCTGATATGCCCTGGGTATAGAACAGACTACAGCGTTTTTCAGAAACTACACACAGCTATAAAAGCCATGCTTCACCCCATCAAGATGTCAGCAATCACAAACAGGCTGAAGGCTGCTTTCATCCAATAATTTGATGCCTCTATTCCCCTGGGTCTTCCTTCCACTTTGTTTGCAAGGGAATCTAGGTAGGATTGGTGAATCGGGCCCCAGAACTTTGAGTTTTACTCACTTCTCATAGGCAGAGGACAAGCCCCCCAGTTCCACATTCCTGCTGGCTTCCAGTGTACAGATATCATTTTAAACTTTTTTCTTTCTTTTCCTTTCTTTTCTATTCCTTTCTTTTCTTTTCTTTTCTATTCTTTTCTTTTCTTTTCTTTTCCTTTCCTTTCTTTTCTTTTCTTTTCCTTTCTTTTCTTTTCTTTTCTTTTCTTTTCTTTTCTTTTCTTTTCTTTTCTTTTCTTTTCTTTTCTTTTCTTTTCTAGGGATGCACCCATTGCACATGGAGGTTCCAAGGCTGGAGGTCTAATTGGAGCTGTAGCCACAGGCCTACACCACAACCACAGCAAGGCCAGATCCAAGCCACTTCTGCGACCTATACCATAGCTAATAGCAATACCAGATCCTTACCAACTGAGAGAGGCCAGGGACTGAACCCACAATCTCATGGCTCCCACTCGGATTTGTTAGCAACTGAGCCATGATGGGAACTCCGGATTTTTAACTTTTGAGCAGATACATCATTTGTCTGGGTGAACATGCACAGGGCCAAAAACACCAGCCAGGATGAGAGGACATGAATGATTTGCACCTCTGGAGAATTATCCCCGAGCTCTCTCACTTGGGCCTTTGAATCCTGTTTGTACATGACCTGGATTGACCCATCGGGCACCACAAGTCACTGCAGGCAACTAGACCCCTCTGCCAGGTTGGAATGTCTTTCTCCAGAGAGATGCATAACAGGGAGTACGTAACCTTGATAGCGATCTAGTTTTTTTTTTTTTTTAATTCCAATATTTTTGATGAATATACATCAGATTTAGTCCACTTGGTTAAGCTCTCAATGTTTTTTTGCCAATTTTTGTCTTCCATTCCTTTATGTTCATTTCTCTCAAGAATTCTTTCTTCTTCATTGTAATGCTTGATGCTAACCTGGTGATTATTCTATCTATTGATCTATTGATCTATACTATCTATCTATCTCTCATCATCTATTAGTCTATGTTTCTAAAAATGTAGTATTCTCTCTCTGGGTTTTAAATATTTGGATGAGGACGAACCTTTAGAAAATAATATTCTCTTTGAGGAAACACAGAAGGAACATTGGACAATGGTTGTATTTGTCGTGGAAGATAGAATTTCATTTATTATCTTGGGAAAATTCTCAATTATATTATACCAGATGTAAATAGAGATCAATAGTCCTAATTCTATATTAATGATTAGAAATTTAACTTAGAGTGATGAAAAATATTGAGGCACAGCATAACTAGTGGACCAGGAGAGCCTTGGAATGGTCGAGCCAAATGAAGAAAGCTACCTTTGTGGTTTTCAGGAAAAAAAGGGTGGGAGCACAAAGAATGTGAAAATCCCACATTCCTGAAAGAAATGGAAACCAATACAAAGAATGTGTGGAATGATGAGAGGTGTTAAACGATTTATGTTCAATGTGGAAAACAGTGAAATTAACAGGCTGGAATGTGGAAATACAATCCTACATAGCAGAGCACCTTAGGTCTGGAACATGGCAAGGTCAGAAATAAGAGAGTCAGGCACTTGGCTTGCCAATAGGACCACAGTGGCTGCATACAAAAGGCCTGAGATATTCTGAGCTGGCCTGTCATTTAAAGGGTCTTCATTTCCTCTAATGCCTTCCAGGTCCTCAAATTTGAAGGGAAATTTAAATGACGGTTAATTCTTGGGATTTGCAAGAAATGCTGTCTGTGGTGTCTTTGGCCTTGATAATCAATCACTGGGTTTCCAGTGACCCGCACTGCTCTCCAGCTCGTTGCTAACCATGTGGGTGGGCTCTCCTATTTCTTAATGTGAGCCCTGTGTTGCAGGGAGTGGGGAAGGTCCAGCAGCCATGCTGATTTCCATAAATTGGGGTGGTGCCTCCTCAGCCTTTATAAGATGCCTGTCTCCAGGGAGATCACATTGGGCCAGCATTCTCCCTGCCACCCCATTGGTTCTCACACCATGGATCCCTGCAGCATGTCTTGAACATCCAGTGGTATGTTGACATGTGTATCTGGGCTGGGGATTGCATCCCATGAATGCTTTGATGCCTTCATGAGTGTGCAGCCTGGAGAGATGTAGAAATGCCCTTCAAGACGGTATGTTCAGAGATTGGCTTGGCCTTTTGCAAGCCATCATTTTGCCTAAATGAAAGAGACTCACCTCAGAATAACACTGTTTCTCCAAAACCGTAGCATTTCTGCTCTGAGCTGGAAAATGCTGTTGTTTTGTCCAACAGAGTTGCCCATGCAGATATCACATCACCTGACTAAGAGACCTAACATGATTTCTCAGAGAATATAGGATCCTTTTTTGCTAGTCAACCTTTTGAACCAACTTAAATTATTATCATGAATTCCATTGAAACGATTTGGGATTTACAATACGTGAAGATATGGAATTGTGGTCTCTTCCCCTGGTTTCACAACAACACATATTGGTGTATACTTGTGGGTTTATGTCATCAGTTCTTTCTCTCTCTTTTTTTTGATTATTTTTCCTTTTATGATTGTTTATGTCTGGATAATCTTGAAAACAATTCATCCTGAGTATATGAGGCATTCCTGTGAATTGTTGTCCACAATTTTGGCATTTCTGGAAGAGAGAACTCCGAGCAAGTCAGGCGTTTATATAACCCAGGGCAGTCAAGGAATATTGATCCAATTACTGTGGAAAATGGTGGAACTTATCTATCTGTCGAGATTGTCCATCTCATTTTGTCTTTCTTCCTCAAAATTTCTACTCCCTTTCTTTCTCTCAATCTCTGTCTCTCCCTCTCTCATATTCTACCCTGTATTCCTAATTCTCTCTTTGTATTTTTTCTTGGTTCCCTCCAAACTATGCCTACATTACCAAACACTTTTCCAATTTGAGCAATTTATTTCTGCGTTATGTCACGCTGGACTTTTTCCATTGTTTAATAGACTAGGTATTATTCTGATTGTGTCTTGGATTTGGTGTTTTCTCTGCTTCGTGTGCTGCATTGGGTCCTGATTTTCACTGTCTCAATAGTAGTTTCACTTTCTATTTGATGGGTTGGATATCTTTTTTCCTGATCTATCATCAATATCCGGAAAGTTCCAAGAGGAGCAGGAGGGAATTTTGCTTTTTGTGTATCCAAAAAGAAAGGCCAGGGAGATACATATTCCAGGAACAAAAGAAATTGCCTTCCTCTTAATTCTACTTGGGGGCTGTGAATTATTAGATTATTAGATCTACAAAAGGAAGCCCACAATGGGGCAGTAAGTTCCATGGGACTTTCCAAAGAATTAGCCATGGGTGTTAGGCAGAAGGAAGCGTGGACTTCCTAGGGGGATTTGTCTGGGTCTGTGAGATTGGCCAGGTCAGGGATGAGAACAGCCATCCCTGAATCCATAAGGTTGATAGCAGGCAGCCTGTGGTTAGTGGGTATTTCCAGAAAAATGGATCCTCTTGTCATGGAGCAGGGTATAATTATGAAATCTAGGGATCTCTTGGATTCAGGGATGTTCATGGAACTACACATCCCCTGGCCATCACAGTGGTTTATCTTAGGAATGCATGAACATGAAGCCTTTCTTTCCATTCTTTGTCACCGACACAAGGACATGACCACACATAGGACTAGAGTCCACGCTATGCAGGACTCCATGGAGTAATTGTAGCACACTCACAGCACACAGCAGCATAACCTCTGTGCCTAGAACTGGTTTCCACATTTGCAAGGCGTACTGGAACAGGGCTGCCATCAGAAAAGTTATGGTGGTGTTTGCAAGCCTATAAGTCTTCTTTCTCTAGCAGCCAGGAATGCATTCCATATTTTGCGGTGGTTTGATTGCTTTCTTATTGCGTTAGGGTTCCTTCCACTTATATTCAGATGGTTTGAGATGATATGACCTGGATATAGGACAGACTACCGTGTATTGAAAAAAATACACAGGGCTATTGAAGTCGTGCATGAACCCATCAAAACATCAGCCATCACCAAGATGCTGAAGGCTTTTTTCATCCAATAATTTGATGCCCCTCTTCCTGAGGGTCTTCCTTCCATTCTGTTTTCAATGGAGTCCAGGTGGGAGTTGGGTATTGGGCCCCAGAACCTTGACATTACTTCTCCTCTCATAGGCATAGGAGGAGCCCCCAAGTTCCACATTGCCCTTGGGTTCAAAAGTACTGATATCATTTTAAAACTTTAGAGCAGATACTCATTTGTTTGGGTGAACCTGCACAGGGCCAAAACCACCAGCCAGCCTGGCAGGGCACGATTGTTTTGCATCTCTGCAGAATCATCCCCAAGCTCTTTCACGTTGGTCCTTGGGAATCCTGTGTGTACCTGACCTGGATTGACCCAGCAGGGGACCACAAGTAACTGCAGGCCACTAGATCCCTCTGCCATGTTGTAATGGCTTTCTCCAGAGAGATGCATAGCAGGGAGTATAATACCTTGATATAGACCTAGGTTTTTTTTTTTAATTCATATATTTTCATGAATAGAGCCAAGATTTAGGCCACTTGGTCTAGAACTCTGTTCTTTGCCATGATTTGTCTTCCATTCTACTCTGTTCATTTCTCTTTCCTTTTTTTCTCTCTCACGTATTCTATCTTCATTGTAATGCTTGGTTCTAACTTACTGAATATTTAATCTATTCATCTATTTTACTACCTACCTATCTCTCCCAATTTATTAGTCTATGTTTCAAACAACTTATTATTCTCTCTCTGGGTTTTAAATATTTGGATGTGGATGAACCATTCAAAAATGCCAGAGGCCAGCTCCTGCAGCCAGGGAGCTTACACTTTTTCCCAAAGGAGATGGACAACATTGGTGAAATGTACATACAGAGACAGCCTCTTTGTCCATTCTTTCAGGCTTTCAGGATGCTGGACTACTCAAATTTTATTGGCATTAAGTGGTTGATTATATAGACAGTTTCTAACTACAGATTCCATCATAGTGTTAAAAGTACATTGGTTAACTCTTATTATATGGTATAGCAGCGATACATCATGTTTTAAGATCTTCAGCCTAACTAAATTTAGTGAGTAAAATTTAAGGGCAATTAGGTATAATACATCATGTGGAAAGGAGGAGACTCAGTACAAATCATCCCATAGCCAGTCAATCTCCACAAGTTGAAGAGGTCACAGACATAAAAAATCTTGTTTTTAGACTAGTGCTTATCTAAAAAGCATTATGGCGGGGAGACAATGTAAGAAAATATAAACCAACTTAACTAGCTATCACTTAAAAGCTTCTATAACTCATAGCTGGGTGTCTTTCGATCCAGAATAATATATGTTTAACTTCTATGAGCCCCATTAAAATCCTAACTTTAAAGTTTACTGTATAACTAGTTAGTAGATAAACACCATGGTTTAGTTAAGTTGGATTTAAATAGGGGAAAGTACTTCAGGATGAAATTTTTACTATATTATTGTTGTAACTTTGTTAAATCACAAGTCACCACAGGAAAATAGAATGGAAAATAAGAATAATAAGTAAATAATCAGGAAAGACTGAGGAAAACTGAATAACAAGTGAATAACAGAAAAGACTAAGTCATCCATGGAACAATCCCCACTCAGCAGCGCAAAATGGAGATTGTTTCCTGGAAAATTCAGTTCCCCACCAATGTCAGCAGGCGAGCCTTATTGTCTTCTGGGGCCTGTCCTCAGAATTGCGCCATAAAGGCAGACATCTCCTTGCTTAGGAATCTGCCCTCGGAATTGCACTGTTCAGACAGGCCCCTTTTTCTTGATTAGGAGCTTGTCCTCAGAACTGCACCGTTCAGGCAAGCTCCCATCCTCAGCTCCTTGTATCTTCTCAGCTCCCCGCACAAAAATAATATTTTCTTTATAGAACATCAGTAGAAACACTGGACCAAGCTTGTATTTGTGGTTGAAGATATAATTAGTTTTATTATATTGAGAAAGTGCAGAATTATTATGTAACAGTTGTAATTATAGATTAATAGTAATAATCCTATTTTATTATTAGAATTTTAATTTATAATGAGGAAAACTATTGAGGCACCTGATGCCCAGTGGATCAGGACAGCCTGTGGAATGGTCTAGCCCAACAAAGGAAAACTGTCTTTGATGGTTTCAGGAAAGAAGCAGGGGCCAAAAAAAACTTGAAAAACTCATATTCCTGAAAAAAAAAAAAAAAGGAAAGTGGAGCCAAAGAATGTGTGGAATGGTGAAAGGTGTGAAGCCATTTGTGCACAATGAGGAAAACTGTGAAAACAGCTGCTTGGAATGTGGAAATGTATGAATCCAACAGAAGAGAGCACAATAGATCTGGAAAATGTCAAGGTCTGAACTAGAGTGTTAGTATACTTGGCTCACTGGAAAGAGCACAGTGGCAGCATTCCAAAGGCCTGGGACAGTGTGAACTGGCCCGTCATTATAAAGGGCCTTAGATTTTCCTAATTCCTTTCAGGTCTTCAAATTTGAAGGGAAATTTAAATGACGGTTAGTTCTCAGGATTTTCAAGAAATCTTGTCTGTGGTATCTTTGACCTTGAGAAGCCCTTGGTTTCCAGTGAGCCACACTGCTCTCCAGCTGTTTCAGAAATAAATGTGTTTCAGGGGACGAGGAAGGTCCAGCAGCCCTGCTATTTTCCATAAATTGGGGTGGGGCCTCCTCATCCTTTATAAGACCCCTGCCTCCTGGGCAAGCAGAGTTGGACAGATGTCTCCCTGCCATCCTGTTGGTTCTCACACCATGGTTTCCTCCAGCATGTCTTGCATAACCAGGGTTATGTTGACCTCTGCAACTGGCCTGGGGTTGTATCACCCAAATATCTTGATGCCTTCATGAGTTTGCAGCCTGGATAGACCTAGAAATGCCCTTCAAAATGACATGATCAGAAATTGGCTTGGCCTTTTGCCAGCAATCATTTTGGCTAAATGAAAGAGACCCACCTCAGCATAACATTGTTTCTCCACAACCATAGTATTTCTTCACTGGACGGGAAATTAATGTTTCATCCAACAGAGTGGCTCACGCAGATATCACATCACCTGACCAAAAGTCCTACCAGGATTCCTCAAGAGTATATGATCCTTTTTGGATGACCAACGATTTAATGGAACTTACATTATTTTCATGATTTCAGTTGGCACAATTTGGGATGTAGTATAAGTGTAGCCATTGAATTGTGGTCCCCTCCCCTGGCTTCACAACAACGAATATTTATATATATATATACATATATATATATACATATATATCTGTGCATTTATTTCCTTGTATCTTTCATTTTTATTTGTGATTCTTGCTTCCTTTTTATTCCTAGTTATTTCTGGATATCTTTGAAAACAATTCATCTTGAGTGTACAATGCCTTCCTGTGAACTGTTTTCCCCACGTGAGGCATTTCAGAATGAGAGAACTCAGAGAAAGACGGGCATTTTGTGTACCCCAGGACAGACAAGGAATCTTGAGCCCAGTACTAAGGGGAATTTTGGAGCATATGTCTATCTTTCAAATTTTTCCATATCCTTTTGTCTTTCTCACTCAAACCCCTACTCCTTTTCTCTCAATCTCCCTCTCTCCTTTTCTATCCTGTATCACTATTTCTCTCCTTGCATTTTTTTCTTGATTCCCTCCAAATATTGCCTTACATTACCAAACAGATTTCATGTTTTTGTGATTTAATTCTACATGTATGTCACCCTTGACTGTTTCCATTATTTCACCGCCTATGTATTTTTCTGATTTTTGTCTTGTTGATGTTCTCCCCACTGTATTCGCTTTGGTGGGTCCCGATATCCACTTGCTCTTTTTAGTCAGAGTTTCTAGTTGATCAGTTCGCTGTCTCTTTGTGCTGAGGTACCATCAATATCCAGAAAGTTATAAGTGGTAGAGAAGTGAATTTTGCTTTGTGTGTATTCAAAAACAAACACCAGGAAGTTATAGATTTTGGGAACACTAGAAATTGTCTTTCTCTGCATTCAGTTTTGGGGGGCGTGAAGAAAGATCTTCAAAGGGAAACCCCACCAGGGGCAGTAACTTCCCTGTGACTATCCAAGGAATTAGCCATGGGTTCATACCAGAAACAAGGGAGATATCTCTAGGGGGATTTGTCTTGTTATGTGTGTTTTGCCAGATGTAGAGCATGAGAACCAACCCTGAGGTCATATGTTTGATAGCAGGCAACCTGTTTCTAGTATCTTACAGGAAATTCAGTACTTCATGGATTCAAGGATGTTCAGGGAACCACAATTCCCCTGCCCATCACATGGTTTTGTTGTGAATGTGTGAACCTGAGGCCCTTTTTTCCACTCTTTTTCCCCAACACAAGGACATGAACTCAGATAATAGTAGGGTCATGTTGATGCAGGCCTCAATGGAGTAACTCTTCACAGCAAGAGGCAGCACAACCTTGGTGACTAGAACTGGTTACACATTTGCAAGGAGAGTAAGGTGTACCAGCAGGGATTACATCAGAAATTGTACGGTGGTGTCAGCACCGCCTATAAATTTTCCGTCCGTACCTGCCAACAATGCATTCAGTATTTGGCAGTGGTTTGTTTGCTTTCTTATATTTGTGTTTGGTTTCCTTCCACTTATATTCCAATGGTTTCCGCTGATGAGCCCTGGACATAGGTGAGACTACTGTGTTTTCTCCAGGTTATACACACTGCTATAGAAATCTTGCAAATCATTATAAAACTACAGGTGTGATAAATTCATTTGAGTAATAAAAAAACAAAACAAAACAGTATTTAGCACTCTCCAATGGGTTGAAAGCTGGATTCATCCAATAATTTGATGCCCCTATACACAAGGGGTTTCCTTCCATTTCATCTGCAAAGGAGTCTAGGGAAGTTTTGTGAATTGGAACCCAAAACCTTGACTTTACATCCCCTCTCACAGGCATAGATTGAGCCCCCAAGTTTCCCATTCCCCTTGGCTTCTAGGGTACAGATATCATTTCAAGATTTTGAGCAGAGATATCCCTTGTCTGGGTGAACATGCACAGGGCCAAAGGACACCAGCCAGGCTGCGATTTCACCATTGTTCTGCACCTCCGTGGAATCATCTCAGAGCTCTCTAACGTTGGTCCTTGGGAATCCTGAGTGTACATGACCTGGATTGACCAGGCAGAGGACCCCAAGTCACTGCAGGACACTAGGCCCTTCTGCCACATTATAATGTCATTCTCATTAGAGCTGCATAACAGGGAATAACAGACTTTGATATAGATCTAAGTTTTAATAATTCAGATATTTTTGTTGAATATAGCCAAGGTTTAGACCAATTGGATTAGCTCTCTGTCTTCTTTGCCATATTTAGTCTTCCAATAATTTTATTTCTATCTCTGCGTTTTTATTTTCTTTCAAGAATTCTATCCTTTTCATTTTTAATGCTGGGTGCTAACGTAGCGATTCTTCCATCTATTGATCAATTTCATATCTATCTGCATCTTGTCTACTATTCTGTGTATCTAAATGTTTTTTCATTTTCTCTACTGGGGTTTGATATTTTGGAGGATGCTGAAACTTTGTAAAATACCATTAAATGGGAAGACTATTAAAATATTATTAAATAAGACTACTAATAAAAGGGAATGCTAAATGATTGTGGGTTCCCTGGATTTGTGCAAAATCTTGTCTCTGGTGTCCTTGGCATTGATAAGCCCTTTATTTCCATTGACCTGCACTGCTGTCCAGCTGTTTGACACATATTACTGTGGGCTCTCCTCTTTCCTGATGAGAGCCCTGAGTTTCAGGGGATGGGAAGATCCAGTAGCCCTGCTGAGTTCCGTAAATCGAGGTGGGACCTCCTCAGGATTATAAGATCCCTACTTCTAGGGAGAAAAGAAATGGCCAGCAGTCTCCCTTCCCTCCTGTTGGTTCTCCCACCATGTATTCCTCCAGCATGTCTTGAACATCCAGTGGCATGTTGACATCTGCTTCTTGGCTGGGGGTTACATCACCCAAATGCCTTGAGGCCTTCATGTGTGTGCAGCCTCAATAGACATAGAAATGCCCTTCAAGATGGCATGTTCAGAGATTGCCTTAGCCTTTTGCCATCAATAATTTTGCTAAATGAAGGAGACTCACCTCAGAATACCTCTGTTTCTTCATAACCATAGTATGTCCCCTCTGTGCTGGAAATTGTACTTGTGTCATCTGAAAGAGTTGCCTGACCAGAAGTCCTGACATGATTCCTCTGAGAATATAAGACCATTTTTGGTTGGCTAAGCGTTTTATCCAACTTAAATTATTTCCATGAATTCAGTTGACAAAATTTGGAATTTAGAATAGGTGTAGCAATCGAATTGTGGTCTCTTCCCCTGGCTCCACAACAAATATTGATATTTATCTGGGTCTTTGTACTTGTTTCCTTTTGGGGGGGTTCTTGTTTCCTTTTTATTCTTGGTTATTTCTGGATAACATTGGAAACAATTCATCTTGAGTATACAAGACCTTTCTCTGAATTGTTTTCTACAGGTGAGGCCTTTCTGAATAAGAACTCAGAGCAAGCCAGGCTTTTTGTACACCCTCTACAGTCAAGGAATCTTGATCCCAGTACTGAGGAAAGTTGTGGAACTTATTTCTAACTTTCAAGTTTTTCCACCTCCCTTTGTCTTTCTCCATCAAACCCTACTCTTTTTTTCTCTCTCGATCTTTCTCACTCTCCCCATTTCTAGCTTGCATTCCTATTTTTCTTTCTTTGTAATGCTTTTGGGTAAATGCCCAACAGTGACTCAAATTTCCAAATACTTAGCATATTTTTCTAGTACGTCTATATGTATGTCACCGTTGAGTTTTTCCATTATTTAATCAACTGTATGTTATCCCAATTTTGTCCTGGTTTTGATGTTGTCTCCACTCTATGTGCTGCGTTGGGTCCTGATTTTCACATTCTCAATTTTAGTTTCATTTTCTTTTGTTGTTGTTCTTGTTGTTGTTGTTGTTGTTGTTGTTATTTCTTGGGCCGCACCCGCGGCATATGGAGGTTCCCAGGCCAGGGGTCGAATCGGAGCTGTAGCCACCGGCCTATGCCAGAGCCACAGCAACGCGGGATCCGAGCCGCGTCTGCAACCTACACCACAGCTCACGGCAACACCGGATCCTTAACCCACTGAGCAAGGGCAGGGATCGAACCCGCAACCTCATGGTTCCTAGTCGGATTCGTTAACCACTGCGCCACAACGGGAACTCCTAGTTTCATTTTCTACTTGATGTTTTGGATATCTCTTTGTCCTGATCGATCATCAATTTCTGTAAAGTTGTCAAAGGAGCTGAAGAGAATTTTGCTTTGTGTGTATCCAAAAACAAAGGCCAGGTTGATAGAGATTTCAGGAATGCAAGGAAATTCTCCATATGATTTCTAATTGGAGGCTGTGAAGTAAGATCTTCAAAAGGAAGCCTGCCATGGGACAGTAATTTCCATGTGACATTCCAAGGAATTAATCATGGGTGCTGGGCAGAAGGAAGGATGAACTTTCTAGGGGGATTTGTCTGGTTCCGTGAGATTTGCCAGGTGAAGAACAAGAGGAGACAACCCTGAGTTCATAGGGTTACTAGGCAGCCTCTTGCTACTGGGTATTTCCAGCGGAAGGAATCCTCTTATTGTAGCGCATGGTATAATTCCGGAATCTAGGGATCTCATGGATGCAAGTATATACAGGGAACCACGTGTCCCCTGGCCATCACAGGGCTTTCCCTTTGGAATGAGTGAACATGAGGCCCTTCTTTCCATTCTTTTTCAACAACACAAGGACATGATCAGAGATAGAACTGGGGTCCAGGATATGCCAGCTACCAAGAAGTAATTGTAACATATTCACAGCATGAGGTGGCATAACCTTGGTGTCTAGCGCTGCTAACCCATTTTGCAAGGAGTACCAGCTAGAGTTCCATCAGAATAGATACAGTGGGGTTGACACCACCTAGAAGTTGTCCAACTCTTCAAGGAAATTATGCATTCAGTATTTGGTGGTGGTTTGTTTGATTTCATGATTGTGTTTGGTTGGCTTCCGCTTATCGTGATGGTTTGAGCTGATGTGCCCTAGATGTAGGAAAGACTACTGTGCTTTGCAGAGAATACACACTTCTATAGAAGTAATGCATATAAAGACATCAAGAGGTTAGTACTCACCAATAGGCTGAAGGCAGGTTTCACACAGTAATTTGTTGCCCTTGTACTGTAGCGTCTTCCTGCCATTTCATTTGCGAGGGAGTCTAGGGAAGATGTGTGAATTGGGACTCAGAAGCTTAACTTTTCTTCTCCTCTCAGAGGCATAAGTTAGGCCCACGAGCCCCCCACTCCCATTGGCTTCCAGTGTACTGATATCATTTTAAAATTTCTTGCAGATGCATCATTTGTTTGGTTGAATCTGCACAGGGCCAAAGAACACCAGGTTGGCTGTGAGGGCACCAATGTCCTGCATCTCTATGGAATCGTGCCTGAGCTCTCTCACGTTGGTCCTTGGGAATGCTGTTTGTATGTGAACTGTGTTGACCTGCCAGGGGTCACAAGACACTGCAGGCCTCTAGACCCGTATGCCACTTTGGAATATATTTCTCAATAGAGATGCATAACAGGGAGAACAAAACCTTGATATAAATCTAGGATTTTAAAAAATTTGAAAACAACTGTTTGGAATCTGGAAATGTGTGAATCCAATAGACCAGAGCACAGTATTTCTGGAATGTGGCAAGGTCTGAACTAGAGTTTCCATCTACTTGGTGTCCAGAAGGCCAGAGTGGCTACATTCACAAGACCTGGAAATATCTGAGCTGGCCTATTATTTTAAAGGTAAGCACAGAAGACCTGAATTGCCAAAACAATTCTGAGGAACAGAAACCAAGAAGGAGTTATAACTCTCCCAGACTGTAGACAATATTCCACAGGCACAGGTATCAAGACAGTGTGGTACTGCATGTCCTAAAGGGACATGCAGACCAATGGAATTGCATAGAGAACCCAGTAATCAACCCAGACACCTATGGTCAGTTAAACTTTGACAAAGCAGGCAACAACATAAAATGGGAAAAAACAGTCTTTTCAGCATGTGTTTCTGGGAAACCCGGACTTATCCGAGTTAAATTATTTCCATAATTTCAGTTGGCACAATTTGGCGTTTAGAATAGTTGTAGCCATCGAACTGTGGTCTTTTTCCCTGGCTTCACAACAGCAAATATTGATATATTCCTGTGGGTTTATTTTCCTCTTCCTCATTTTTCTTTTTCTTTCTTTCTTTTTTCCATTTTATTCTTGGTTATTTTTGGTGCATTTTGAAAGAAATTCATCTGGAGTATACAACGCATTTCTGTGAAGTGTTTTCCACAGGCAGAACATTTCAAAATGGGAGAACTCTGAGCCAAACAGGCATTGTGTATTATCCAGGGCAGTTAAGGAATCTTGATCCCAGTATTGAGGGAAACTGTGGAACTTTTTTCTATTTTTCATGTTTCTGCATCTCCATTTATCTTTCCCACTCAAAACCACTATTCCCATGGTCTCTCTCAATCTCTCACTCCCTAACACACTTACTATTTTCTTGTATCCCTATTTTTCTCTCTTGGTATTTTTTTTCCCTTGGTTACTTCCAAACACAGCTTTAAGTTATGAAATCCTTTTAATATTTTTGCAAGTTACTTCTACTTGAATACCACCCTTGAATTTTTCCACTATTTAATTGACTATGAATTATCCTGATTTTGTTCGATGTTGATGTTGTCAAAGCTGTATTTGCTGCTGTCGGCGCTGATTTTCACTTGCTCTATTTACTCAGGTTTTGTAGTTAATTTGTTGGATGTCTCTATGTTCTGATATATCATCAATGTCTGGAAAGAAGTAAGAGGTACTGAAGAGTATTTTGCATTGTGTGTATGCAAAAGCAAAAGCCAGGGTAATACAGATTTCAGGAACACTAAAAATTGTCATCATCTGCAGTCAAATTGAGGGCTGTGAAGGAAGATCTTCAAAAGGTAAACTACCATGTGACAGAAATTCCATGAGACTTACCAAGGCATTAGTAATGTGTGCTGGTCAGAAGCAAGGGGGAGATTTCTAGGGAGATTTTTAAGCTTTTGTGTGATCTGCCATGTCTAGAAGGTGAGACCCAAACCTGAGGACATAAGGTTGATAACAGGCAGCCTGTTGCTAGTGGGTGTTTCTTGAGGAATAGCTCCTGGTGTCACAGAGCATGGTATAATTCAGGAAATTATGGATCTCATGGATCCAAGGCTGTGCTAGGAAACACATGTCCCCTGGCCATCACAGTTTTTGCTTGGAGATGCATGACATTGAGGCTCTTTTTTCCATTCTTTTTCACCAACACAAGGACATGAACACAGATAAGACTGAGTCCTGGTTATGTAGGCTTCCATGGACTAATTGTGACTTATTCACAGCATGAGGCAACATAACCTTGGTGTCTAGAACAGATTACCCATTTTGGAAGGAATACGAGCAGTGGATAAATCAGAAAGGGTATGTGGTGTGGGCGCTGCTTAGATGTTTTCCATATTTTCAAGCCAAACATACATTCAGTAATTTAGTAGTATGAAATATGCATTTAGTAATTCAGTAGTAGGAAGATTGCAGAATTTGTTTTTACCAGGCGTAATGATAGAGCCGTTGTCCTATCCCTCTGAAAAATTAGCAATTTTATTTCCAATGAGGAAAGATATTTAGGCACCCATTGCCCAGTGGACCAGGAGAACCTGAGGAATTGTCAAGCCCAAAATAGGAAAGCTGTATTTGATGGTTTCAGGAACAAAATAGGGTCTAAAAGAACTTGGAAAACCGACATTCAAGAAAGTAAACAGATCAGTGCATAAGAATATATAGCTTGGGATAAGGTTTGAAAAGATTTGTGTGCAATGTGAAAAGAAACGAATACACCAATTTGGAATGTGGAAATGTGTGAATCCTACAGAGCAGAGCACAGTATGTCTGGAATATGGCACGGTCTGAACTCAAGAGTCATTCTACTTGGCTTGCCCTGAAGACCATAGTAGATGCATTCAAAAGGTCTGAGAGACTCTGAGCTGTCATACCTTTATAAAAGGACTTACAGTCCTCTACTTCCTGCCAGGTCCTCAAATTTGAAGGGAATTTTAAATGACTGTGAGTGGTCCAGATTTTCACGAAGTCTTGTCTGCGATGTCCTTGGCCTTGATGATCCCTTGGTTCCAGTGACCTGCAGTGCTCTCCAGGTCTTCAACTACCATGTGGTCTGGCTCTCCACTTTCTTGAGGGAAGCCCTATGTTTAGAGGGATGGGGTAGATCCAGCAGCCCCACTCATTTCTGTCCTTTATTAGAACCCTGCCTCCAGGAGAGGAGACTAGCCCCACAGTCTCCCTGCCATCTGTTTGGTTCTTGCAACATGGAATCCTCCATCACATCCTGCATATCCAGCAGTACATTGACATCTGCATGCGGGCTGTGGGTTGCATCACCCAAATGACTTGTTGCCTTAATGACTGTGCAGCATCTGTAGACATAGAAAGGCCCTTCATGGTGGCATGTTCAGAGATTGGCTTGGCCTTTTACCAGCACTCATTTTCCATAAAAGAAAGAGACTCGCCTTAGAAAAACACCGTTTCTCCCTAACCATTATATATCACCTCTGGGCAGGAAATTGATGTTGTTTGTTCCAACAGAGTTGCTCACGCAGATATATAACCACCTGACCAAAGTCCTAACAGGATTGCTCAGAGAATATATGATCCCCTTTTGCTGGCCAGACTTTCCATCTAACTTAAAGTATTTTCAGGATGTCAGTTGACACAATTGGGGATTTAGAATAGTAATAGCCATTACTATTGAATAGTAATTGAGTAATAGCCATTTTAGAATAGTAATAGCCATTACTGTGGTCTCTGCTCCTGGCTTCACACAACAGCAAATATTGATATATACCTGTGGGGTTATTTCCTTGTTTCTTTCTTTTTGGTTTTTGGGTTTTGTTTTTGATTGTTGTTTCATTTTTACTCTTTGTTATTTCTGGAGAATTTGAAAATGTTTCACCTTCAGTATACAACACATTCCTCTGAAAATTTTTCCACGGGTGAAGCTTTTCTGAATGTGAGAACTCTGAGAAAGACAGGCATGTCTTATAACCCAAGGCAGTCAAGGAATCTTGATCCCAGTATTGAGGGAAATTGTGGGACTTATTTCTATCTTTCAAGTTTTTCCATGCCCCTTTGTCTTTCTCCCTCAAATCCCCTACTCCTTTTCTCCTTCTCAATCTCTCCCTCTCTCCCTTTATATCCTGTATCCATAGTTTGCTCTCTTTGTATTTTTTTCTCGATTCCCTCCAAGCAGTGCTTTATGTTACCAACTACTTTTCATATTTTGGTAAGTTAGGTCTACATAATAGTCACCCTTTATTTTTCCACAATTTATTCAACTATGTATTATCCCAATTTTGTCTTGGCATTGATGTTGCCAACAATGAATTTGCTGCTGTGGGTCCCGATATTCATTTGCTGTATTTAGTTTGGTTTTCTAGTTGATCTGTTGGCTGTCTCTTTGTGCTGATGTATCATCAATTTGTGGAAAGATATAAGAAGGACAGAAGAGTGTTTTGCTTTGTGTGTATGCAAGAACAAAAGCCAGATTGATACAGATTCTGGGAACACTAGAAATTGTCTTCATCTGCATTGAAATTGGGGGCTGTGTGGTAATATGTTCCAAAAGAAACCCACCATGGGACAGGAAGTTCCATGTGAATTTCCAAGGAATTGTGTATGGGTGCTGGAGAAGAGGAAGGGAGAGGAAGGGAGAATTTTCTAGGGAGATTTATCTGCTTTTGTGTCATTTGTCAAGACTACAACAGGAGAGAAAATGCTGAGGTCATATGGTTGAGAGAAGGCAGCCTATTGCTAGTGGTTGTTTCTGGAGCAAATGCTCCTGGTGTGGTAGAACATGCTATAATTCATGAAACTAAGGATCCCATGGATGCAAGTGTGTGTGGGGAAACACCTGTCCCCTGGCGATCACAATGCTTTCACAAGGGAATGCAGGATCCTGAGGCTATTTTCATTCTTTTTCAACAACACAAGACATGAACACCAATAGGACTGGGCTCCTCATTATGCAGGCCTCCATGGACTAATTGTGACACATTCACAGCATGAGGCACATAACCTTGGTGTCTAGAACTGGTCACACATTTTGCAAGGAGTGCCAGCAGGGGTTCCCTCAGAAAGGGTATGGTGGTGTCAGCACCACATTGAAAATATCATTTTCTACCCACCAGAAATTCATTCAGCATTTGGCAGTGGTTTGTTTGCATTGTTATATTTGTGTTTGGTTTCCTTCCACTTATATTCTGATGGTTTGAGCTGATATGCCCATGATGTAGGAGAGACTGCTGTGTTTTGTGAAAATACAAACAGCTATAGCAGTCATGCATAAATCCATCATTGGGTTAGCACTCACCGATAGGCTGAAGGCTGGTGTCATTGAATAATTTGATGTCATTATACACTAGGCACTTCCTTCCATTTCCTTTGCAAGGGAATCTTGGGGAAATTGCTGAATTGGGCCCCAGAAGATTATCATTATTACTCCTCTATTAGGCATATGTTGAGAACCCAAGTTCCCCATTCCCCTTGTCTTCCAGTCTAAAGATATAATTTCAAAACTTTTGAGCAGAGACATCCCCTGTGTGGGTGAAATTCCACAGGGACAAAGGAAACCATGCAGGCTGAGAGGGCACCATTGATCTGCATCCCTTTGGAATCATCCCAGAGATCTCCACCATAGGCACTTGGTAATCATGCTGGTACTTGACTTGGGTTGCCCTGGCATGGTCCACTATTCACTGCAGGCATCTATACCCATCTGCCATGTTGGAGTGCTTTTTTCAACAGATGTGCATAACAAGGAGTACAATTTATTGATGTAGATATATGTTAGTAACAAATTCAGACATTGTGTGTGAATTGAGCCATGTTTTAAACAACTAGGTTTAGCTCTCTGTCTTCTTTACCATTTTCTGTCTTCATTCTCTCTAGTTTCTTTTTCTAACTGTATATATCTCTCAAGAATTCTATCCTCTATAATGCAATGCTTGGTGCTAAGTTCCTGTATATTCTATATACACATATTTTGTGCTACCCATCATTTTCTTATCGCCATTTTGTCTATTTATCAATTTGTATTTCTCTCTCTCAGCTTTACATTTTGGAAGATTGTGAAGCCATCAAAAATGCTTTTCTACTTCTGAAGACTCAGTAGAAACCTTAGAACATGGTTTATCTGTGGTTTAAGATATAATGTAGTATACTATCTAGGGGAATTTGCAGAATATTTTTTTACCAGGTGTAATCATAGATCTGTAGTCCTAGTCCTATCTGAAATAGTAGAAATTTTTTTATACTGAGGAAAAATATTTAGGCACGCATTGCCCAGTGGAGCAGGAGAGCCTGAGGAAAGTTCAATCCCCAAAAGTAAAGCTGTCTTTGACTGTTTCAGAAAAAAGAAAGTGCTGAAAAGAACTTGAAATAACACACATTCCTGTGAGACATTTAGAGTGGTGCTTAAAAATGTGTGGAATGCAGAAAGCTGTGAAACAACATGTGCCCAATATGGAAAACTGTGAAAACAAGTGTTGGGAATGTAGAAATGTGTGAATCCTACAGATCAGAGTTCAGTAGGTCTGGAATATGGCAATGTCTGAACAAGAGACAGTCTACTGTGTTTGCTTGAAGACCGTAGTGGCTGTATACAAAAGGCCTGGGAAACTCTGAGCTGGCCTATCATCTTAAAGGGCTTTAGGTTCTTCTACTTCCTTCCAGGTCTTCAAATTTGATGGGAATTTTAAATGACCCTTATATCTCTGCATTTGTGTGACGTATGGTCTCTGGTGTCCTTGGCCTAGATAAGCTCTTGGTTTCCAGTGACCACATTGCTGTGCAGCTGTTTGACAACCACATGTGCAGGCTCTACACTTTCTTGATGAGAGCCCTGTGTTTTGGGGATGGGAAAATTCCAGCAACACCACTGATTTCCATAAATCGGAGTGAGACCTCCTTAACTTTTATAAGACCCCTGTCTCCAGGGAGAGCACAATTGGCCAGCATTTTTTCCTGCCATCCTGTAGGTTCTTGAACCTTGGATTCCTCCAACACATCCTGCCCATCCAGCGGTATGTTGACATATATATCTGGGATGGGGGTTGCATCACCCAAAGGCATTGATGACTTTATGATTGTTCAGCCTGCATATACATAGAAATGTCCTTCAAGATGGCATGTTCAGAAAATGGCTTGGCATTTTGCTTAAATGGTAGAGACTCACCCTAGAATATCAATGTTTCTCCATAACCGTAGTATTTCCCCTCTGGGCTGGAAATTGATGTTGTTTCTTCCAACAGTGATGCCCATGAAGATATCACATCAACTGATCAAATATCCTAATAAGACTTCTCAGAGAATATATCATCCTTTTCTGCTGGCCAACTTTATTATACATCTTTATTTTCATCATTTCACTTGACTCAATTTGGAATTTAGAGTAGGAGTAGCCATTGAATAGTTGTCTCTTCAATTGTCTTTACAAACAACAAACATTGATGTCTACCTGTGTGTTTTTTCCTTGTTTCTTTCTTTCTTTTGTTATTTTTTCCTTTTTATACTTGTTTTTTTTTTCTTGAGCATTTGAAATCATTTCATGTTGAGTATACAAGCCATTCCTGTGAAGTGTTTTCCACAGGTGAGACACTTCTGAATGAGAGATCTCTGAGCAAGCCAGGCATTTCCTATAACCGAAGCCAGTCAAGGAATCTTAATCCTAGTACTGAGCGAGATTGTGGATCTTATTTCTATCGTTCAAGTATTTCCACCTCCCTTTGTTTTTTTCACTCAAATCCCCTACCCCCTTTCTCTTTCTCAATCTGACTCTCCATTTATATCCGGTATTCATATATTTCTCTCTTTGTATTTTTTTCTTGGCTCCCTCCAAACTGTGCCTTATGTTATCAAATTCTTTTCTTATTTTTGGGAGTTAGGTCTATATGTTTGTCACCCACGACTTTTTCCACAATATAGTCGACTATGCAATATCCTGATTTTGTCTTGGCATTGATGTTCTTAATGCTGTTTTTGCTGCAGTGGGTCCTGATTTGCACTTGCTCTGTTTAGTTTGGTTTTCTAGTTGATCTGTTGGATGTCTCTTTGTCCTTGTGTATCATCAATATGCAGAAAGTTTTAAGAAGTTGTAAGAAGTACAGAGGAGTATTTTTTTTAATTTGTATATAAAAAAAGCAAGAGTAACACGATTCCAAGAACACTAGAAATTGCCTTAGTCTGCATTAAGATTGGGGGCTGTGAAGTAAGATATTCAAAAGGAACCCCACCATGGGATAATAAGTTCCATGTGACTTTCCAAGGAATTATGCATGAGTGCTTGAGAGGAGGAAGGGAGAATATTCTAGTGGGATTTGTATGCTTTTGTGTCAATTGCCAGGTCTAAAACAGGAGAGCCAATACTGAGGCCTTATGGTTGATAGAAGGCAACCTGTTTCTAGTGGGTATATCTGGAGGAAAGATTCATGGTTTCATAGAGCATGGTATAATTTAGGAGACTAAGGATCCAATGGATGCAAGGATGTGCAGAGAACCACATGTCCCCTCGCCATCACAGCACTTTCATTTGGGAATGCATGACTTGAGGCATTTTCCCATCCTTTTTCAACAACACAAGGACAGGAACACAGATAGGACTGGTGTCCTGGTGATGCAGGCCTAAAAGGATTAATTGTGACACATTAACCATGTGAAGCAGTATAACCATTGTGTCTAGAATTGGTTACATATTTTGCAATTAGTACTTGTAGCAGTTCCAAGAGAAAGGGTACAGCTGTGTTAGCACCACTTAGAAGTTTTCATTTTCTATCAACTAGAAATTCATTCAGTATTTGGCAGTGATTTGTTTGCATTCTTATATTGTGTATGGTTTCTTTACACTTACATTCCAATGGTTTGTGCTGATATGCTCAGGATGAAGGAAAGATTCCTGTGGTTTGCAGAAAATACACAGAGCTATAGCAGTCATGCATACAGCCATCATTGGGTTAGCACTCCACAACAGGGTGAAGATGGGATTCATCCAATAATTTGATGCCCCTATACACTAGGGTCTTCCTTCCATTTCCTCAGCAAGAGAGTCTCAGGAAGGCTGGGGAATTGGGCCCCATAAGATAAACTTTACTTCTCCTCTCATAGGCATATTTGGAGCCCCCAAGTTCCCCATTCTGCCTGGCTTCCAGTTTACAGATATCATTTGAAAATATTTGAGCAGAGACATCCCTTGTCTGGGGGAATTTCCACAGAGACAAAGACACCAGCTAGGCTGTGAGGGCACCATTGGTCTGCATCCCTGAAGAATCATTCATGAGATCTCCCCTGTAGTTACTGGGGAATCCTTGTGGTACTTGACCTGCATTGCCCTGGCAGGGATCACATTCCACAGTAGGCCACTATACAATTCTGCCATGTTGGAATGCATTTCTCAACAGAGAGGCATAACAGGGAGTACAATATCTTGATATAGATTTAGGTTAATAACAAATTCAGATTTTGTGTGTGAATAGAGCCAAGTTTTAGACCACTTGGTTTAGATCTCTCTCTTCTTTCATATTTTCTTTCGTCCATGTCCTGAGCTTCTATCTTTACCTATGCATTTCTCTCAAGAATTATATTCCCTTCAATGCAATTTTTGGTGCTAACATCATGTATATTATATACATTCATTAATTTTTCTATTTATGTATCACTTACCATTCATTTTTCTATTTATCACTCTCTAATTCTCTCCCAGGGTTTTATTTTTTGGAGGATTGGGAAGGAATCTAAAATCATTTTATCTTTCTGGAGACTCAGAAGAATCACTGGACAATGCTTTTATCTGTAGTTGAAGATGTGATATAGTATAATATCTTAGGAAAATTGCAGAATTATTTTATACCAGGTGTAATAATAGATCAGTAGTCCTAATCTTATCTGAAATATTAGCAATTTTATTTACAACGAGGAAAAATAATTAGGCATCCATTGCCCACTTGAGAATGAGAGCCTGAGGAATGGTCAACCCCAAATTATGAAGTTGTCTTTGATGATTTGAGGAAACAAACGGGTTAAACGAACTTGCAAAACCCCCATTCCTGAAAGAAAATTAAAGTAGAGCGTATGATTGTCTGGAATGCAGAATCGTGTGAAACATTCTGTGCCCAATATGGAAAACTGTGAAAAAAGAAGTTTGGAGTGTGGAAATGTGTGACTCCTACAGAGCAGAGCACAGTAGGTCTGGAATGTGGCAAGGTCTGGACTAGATAGTCAGTCTACTTGGCTTGTGAAGACCATAGTGGCTGCATTCAAATAGCCTGGATAAATTTGAGCTTGCCTGTAATTTCACAGTGGCTTAGGTTCCTCTACATCCTTCCAGGTCCTCAAAATTGAAGGGGATTTTAAATGTCTCTTGAAATCTCTGAAGGGTATTGAGGTTTTGTCTGTGGTATCCTTGGCCTAGAGAAGAACTTGGTTTCAAGTGACTGCACTGCAGTCCAGCTGTTTGACAATCGTGTGTGCAGGTTTCTTGATGAGAGCCCTGTGTTTTGGGGAATTGTGAAATTTCAGCAGCCCCACAGATTATTGTAAATGGGATGGGGCTTCCTCAGCCCTTAAAGAGCCCTGTCTTAAGGGAGAGCACATGGGGCCAGGCTTCTCCCTACAACTCCACTGGTTCTCAAACCATGGATTACTCCACTGAGTCCTTCACGTGCAGTGGTATGTTGACATCTGCATCTGGGCGTGGGGTTGCATCACCCAATGGCTTTGATGCCTTCATGCTTCTGCAGCCTGGATAGATATAGAAATGCAGTTGATGATGGCATATTAAGATATTGGCTTGGCTTTTGACAGCAATCATTTTGCCTAAAGGAAACAGACTCACCTCAGAATAACAGTTTTCCCATAAACATGGTGTATTATCTCTAGGTTGGAAGTTAATGTTATATCATCCACCAGAGTTGTCCGTGCAGATATCGCTCCTCCTGACCAAAAGTCCTGACGGTATTTCTCATAGAGCACAGTAACATTTTTTCCTGGCCAACATTTCTGGCCAACTGAATTTATTTTCACAAAATCAATTGACACATTGTAGGACTTAGAATAGGAGTATTCATTGAATAGGATACATTGTAGGATTTAGAATAGGCGCATCCACTCGAATTGTGGTCTCTTCCACTGGATGAAACAACAAATATGAATATACACCTGTGGGTATATACACTTGTTTATTTCTGTATTGTTTGTGGTGATTGCTTCCTTTTTATTCTTGGTAATTTCTGAAGCACTTTGAATAGAATTCATCATGAGTATACAAAACATTCTTGTGTACTCACTTCCAAAGTTGAGGCATTTTTGTATGACAGAACGCAATCCTGGGGAGTCGAGGAATCTTGATCCAGGTACTAAGAAAAATTATGGATCTTATTTCCATCCTTAAAGGTTTTCAGTCTCCCTTGGTTGTTCTCAATGAAAATTCCTGCTGCATTTTAATCGCTCAATTTCTCTCTCTCTCACTTCCACTGTGTCGATGTTTTACTCACTTCTTATTTATTTTTTCTTCCTTGCAAACCATCTTACATCACCAAATAATTTCCCTATTTTGCAAGTCATGTCTACATGAATGGCACCGTTGACTTTATACACTATGGCCTCGACAGTGTAATATGCAGACTTGGTCTTGGTGTTGAAATTGTCATCACTGAATGTGCTGAGGTGCGTCCTGATGCACGCTTGCCCAGTTGAGTTGGAATTTCTAGTCGATCTGCTGGATGTCTCTTTGTCCTGATGTATCATAAATATCCGGGACCTTGGAAGCTCACCTGAAGAGTAGTTGGCTTTGCGTGTATGCGGAAGCAAATGCTGGGAGACACAGCATCCAGGAACACTAGCAATGGTCTTCGACAGCCTTTGCTTTGGGAGCTGTGGGGTAAGAGCTTCACAAGGGGACCCGCCATGGGGCAGTCAGTTGCATGCGAATCACCAAGGACGTATTCCTGGGTGCCGGCCGGACGGAAGGGAGACCAATCCAGGAGGGATTCCTCTGCTTCTGTGTGCTTTGACAGGTCTTGACTAGGAGACCCCACACTGAGGCCATGTGGCTGAGAACAGGCAACGTGTTGCTAGTGGGCATTTCGGGAGGAGAGGCTCCTGGTGGCATAGAGCGTGGCATAACTCAGGAAGCTATGGATTTCGGGGTTGCAAGGATATGCAGGGAACCACAAGTCCACTGGCCCTCACAGACTTTTCCCTTGGGGTGGTGTGAACCCGCGCCCCTTTCTTCCATTCTTGTCCACCAACACTAGGGCCTGAACACAGATAGGACCGGGGTCCTTTTTATTCAGGGCCCCTAGACTAATTTTGACACATTCATATTATGAGGCATCATAATCAGAATGTCTCGAGCTGGTGAGCCATTTTGCAAGCAATACCGGCAGGCGTTACATCAGAAATGGTATTGTTGCATCAGAACCTCCTAGAAGTTTTCTTTTTCTACCCTCCAGAAATGCATTCAGTGTCTGATCGTGGTTTTTTTGCATTGTTCTATTTGTGTTTGTTTCCCTACCATTTATTTTCTGATGGTTTGTGCTGAAGTGCCCTGGACGTAGGAGAGGCTACTGTATTTTGCAAAAAGTACCCCCTTTTATAGCCATTGTGCTTACTCCCATCAATAATTTAGAACTCACCAGTAGGCTGAAGGCTGGTTTCTTCCAAAAATTTGATATCCGTATACACTAGGGTCTTCTTTCCATTTCCTTTGCCAGGGTGTCTTGGGAATTTCACTGAATTGGGCCCAGAGAATGGACTTTACTCCTCCTCTCGTAGGCATCGTTGGTGCCCCCAAGTCCCCCATTCCACTTGGCTTCCAGTGTACACATATCTTTTTCAAAACATGTGAGCAAAGACAGCCCTTGACATTGGGAATCTCTACAGGTTAAAATGACACGCGAAAGGCCCAAAGGACACCAGTGATCTGCAACCTGCTGAAACATTCCTGAGATCTCTGTCATAGGTCCTTGGGAATCCTGGTTGTAATTGACCTGGGTTGACCTGGCAAAGTCCACAATTCACTGCAGGCCACTAAACACCTCTGCCACGTTGCAATGCTTTTCTCAAAATCGATACATTACTGGGTGTACAATACCTTGATATAGATATAAGTTCCTAAAAATTCAGACGTCGTGTGTGAATAGAGCCAAGTTTTATCCCAGTTCGTTTAGCTCCCTGTCATCTTTCCAATTTTCCGTCTTTCATTCTCCTTAACTTCTTTACCTATATATTTCTCTCAAGGTTTCTATCCTCTACAATGCAAGGCTTGGCTCTAGCCTCCTGCACCTTCTATATATTAATATACATTTTTACCTCTCTCTCTCATCATCAATTTCTCTCCTATTTACCAATTTTAATTCTCTATCTGGGTTTTATTTTTTGGATGATTGTTAACCAATCAAAAATTCTTTTCTACTTCTGGAGACTCAGAGGAAACACTGGACCCTGGTTTTTTCTATGGTTGAAGGTATACTTTAGCTTAATATATTAGGAAATCTGCAGAATTTATTTTTTCCAGGTGTAATCATAGATCAGTGATCATATTCCTATCTGAAAAATTAGCAATTTTATTAATATGAGGAAAAATATTTAGGTACACATTGCTCAGTGGAGCAGGAGAGCCTGAGGAATGTTTGTGTGCAAATAATGAAGCTGTCTTTTAAGGTTTCAGAAAAAAAAAAAAACAAAACAGGTGTTAAAACTAGAGAATCCCACGTTCCTGAAAGAAAAGTAAAGCAGAGCACAAGAATATGTGGAATTCAGAAAGCTGTGAAACAATTTGTGCCCAATATGGAAAACTGTGAAAAGAACAGTTTGGAATGTGAAAATGCATGAATCTGACGGAGCGGAGCACAATAGGTCTGCAATATGGCAAGGTCTGAACCAGAGTGTCAGTCTATGTGGCTTTCCCTGAAGAACATAGTGCCTGCATTCAAAAGGCCTGGGAAACTCTGAGCTGGGCTGCCATTTTAAAGGGACTTACTTTCTTTTACTTCCTCCCAGGTCTGCAAACTTGAGGGGAATTTTAAATGACTGATAGATCTCTGCATTTGCATAAAGTGTGGTCTGTGGAGTCCATGGTCTAGATAATCCCTTGGTTGCCAGGGCCCACAGAGTTGTCCAGCTGTTTGAGAACCATGTGTGCTGACTCTAAACTTTCTTGATGGGAGGCCTTATATTTTGGGGAAAGGGGATGTTCCAGCAACTTCTCTCATTTCCATAAATTGGGGCAGGGCCTCCTCAGCCTTTATAGGACCCATGTCTCCAGGGAGGGCAAAGCGGGCCAGCATTCTTCGTGTCATCCATTCGTTCTTGAGCGATGGATTCCTCCAGCACATGCTGCACATCCAGCAGTATGACAACATCTGCCTCTGGGCTGGGGGTTGAAATTCCCATGCATGTGCAGCTTACATAGATATATAAATGCCCTTTATGACACTGTGTTTTCCCCTCTGGTCTCTCTTACCCAAGGGCTGTGGGGCATGAGGCTGTAGGATCTTCTACCCTGTATGCCTCCCTGCAGTGGGTACCCAGTGGCTTAGCTGGAACAACCCCACCCTGTTGGATCCATACCACATGTCAGACATCCTCCCTCCTGGGTTGTGAGCCACTCTTGCCTGAGAGAAGATGGCGCAGGTGGTGCTGTGCTGTTGAGCCTGAGGCAGGCTCTGCTGGCTCTCTCTCCCCACTACTCGTCTTTCCCTGGCTCTGCCAGGACTGATCAATGTGGTGATATGTCACTCTCCTTGGGCAGGCCTAAGCCACACCAGATGAGGGATGGCTGTTCATGGTGAACTGAGCCACTCTTCTATTTCTGTCTTTGGGCCCCTCACTGCTCCTCCCAACCTGCTGGTGGTGTGGGGGAAGGCAGGGGTGCAGCCTCCAGCCCGACCCTTGATCTCCCACCTTGTGCCTTATGGTGTCACTGGGGGGGTCTTGGGTTCTTTGACACAGCAGACCCTCTTGCTTCTCCTCTTTGGCCTGTCCCTCTTGAGTGGTCCCTCCCCAAAGTAGGGGAAGCCTCCTTTGCTGCCATGCTGCTCATCCCCGGGGGTGCATGAGCATGCCTGGCCTGGCCCTCTGTGCTGCCCCTGGAATGCTCCAGATTGTCTGTCATGTGTCTAAAACTGGTGTTGTTTTTCTCTCCCAGCAGTGAGTCCCCTAGGGTCCCCACTGTGGTGGTGGGTGCCATGAGCAGCTTCCTCATGGAGGAGGTCAAGACAGTAAGGCAGATGAAGTCTTTGGTCCCTCTGGGGGGATTCAGGTGGGTGCATTGTCATAGGTCTCCTTCTCTATGTTCCAGTGGGGACAGACCTTGGCCCTTGAGCACACTCAGCATGCTTCTCCCTTGACCAGGAAGGCTGCATGCAGTCTTGAGAGTGACTGTGGAGGGCCAGGAGGGTCCTGTCTGGCTTTTCTGAAATGTGTCCCTCCAGCCACGTAAAAGTCTGAAAGGCAAGCCTGGTGGCAGCACAGGCTCTTGTCCTCATGGCTCTGACCATGGACACTCACATTGGCTGTGTACTTTACACATACTGCAGATCCCCCTGTGACTTCCACTCTTTGAGAGTGTGTTCCCAACCCCCCCACCCCATGGGTCCCTAAGGGGAAAAGAGATGGTGTGTGGGACACGAGGCCCCCTCAGTGAAAAAGCGTTCTCTAGTGATGTGAGAGGGTACCTTGTGATACCAGATGGTGCCCCAGCCACTGCCCCTGTGAAGTTTTCAAGCAGTAGCTGCTGGGGCTACTTGCCACAGCTTGTGGGCAAAAGCTGCCCTCCCGTGAGGGGTGTGCTGGCCCCGCAGTGGGGTCCAGCATTGCTCTTTTGCCTAACATGGCCCGCACCTCCTCCCTCTGAGATGGGGGAGGGTCACACTGAGCCAGGCTGTGTTGGTATCCAACGTTGGGCTCTGCATAGGGCGTGAGTACGTGGTGGCCTCCCTCGGAGGGGAAGCAGAGGGGGGCGATGCATGCCTCACCCCAAGCGTGCCCTCCATCCCCTCCACTGCCAGCCAATGTCTGTTCTGCCCACACTCACCTGCAGTTGAAGCTGGTGGGTGGTGGTGGTGAGCAAGCAGTGTTCCCACCACCTGCCTCGGAAGAATTTCCCTGAGGGGTCAGGCTCTGAGGGGGGCGACCAAGTAAAGGATGGATAGGAGGAGGACGGAAGGATAGGTAGATGGGTGATTAGGCATATGAACCCCCCCCACATGGCTGGGGGGGTTGGATACGGGTCCCAGTGGCAGGGCAGGGTTGTGGGGTGCTCTGGGATGACTGAGGCTGCCTGGTATCCCAGGGGTCCTGGGACTGCCATCACGGTGTGGTGGTGTGATCCCATGCTCGTTTTCCTGGTGGCCTGGTGTGTCTGGGTTCTTTTTCTTTTCCCTGGGCAGGCACCTGTGTCCTTCCATCGCAGCTCTTGCCCCATGTGCATTGCTACCCTTCCCCAATGCTGCTGGCCTTTCCCCTGCCCCAAACAGGTGACCACCCTGCCTCCCCATGCCATGTGTCTCTCTCCCAGTCAACCTGGGACCTGAAATGGCTCCACCTCATGTGGGTGTCACCCTCTGGCCGCCACAGCCAGAAGGGTGTCCCTAGGTGATGTGGTTCTTGGGTTCCCCTTGTGTGTGGGAAGGGGGGAAAGAGAATTGGTCTCAGAGTGTGCATGTGGGGCACGGTGGACATCAGTAGGTGTCTCAGGAGACGGTTTCCATGGGGCAGGTTGTGGCTCTTCAGTGTCATAGGTTGCGGTCAAGGGTCACCAGGAGGGGGGGACCTGGGGGCCAAGGAAAAGTCAGTCGAAGTCCTGGGTGTTGCAGCAGGACTGCCCTTGTGCTGGATGTCTCTGGTGGTGAGACCCCATGTCCTTCCCTGACAGCCAACTCGCATCTGGTTTCTTTGGACAGTCCCCATGCCCACCTCGTGGAGGCCTGTGGCCACCCCCCTCCACCACCATCTCTTTGTGGCATCTCTCTTAATGCTGGCTGCTCCCACATTCATCCTCCTCACTCCCACTCCTCTGTCCAACCACCCATCTGTTCCCATCTGCTGATCCCCAGGCTGCATCCTTGTGTGTCTTGCCTGCTGCAGCCCCGCTCCATGCCTGCCACTGCTTGCTGTTGTATGTCCACTGGTGTCTTTGCCTGCAGTGAAAGGGCAGCCTTTGACCCACCCTCCATGTGTCCCCTCTCCTCTGAGCTCACCTGAGCATCAGTCAGGACGTGGCTAGCCATGGTGGGCTGGACACCATAGCTGCACCATTCCCAGGTGTGGCGGTGTTGGGTACCTTGGGCCTTGGCCATTTTGCCACCCACCATGTCTGAGTGAGCATGTAGATCGGCCCCAAACCAAAGGCCCAGTGCCCTGGCCCTGCTCCCTAGGCTTCCAGAGAGGGAGGTCCACATCAGGGGGGTGGTGTGGAGCTTAGTGCTTCCCCCACCCCTCCATGAGGCTGCTGTGCAGCCCTGTCCTGCTTGCACACTCAGTCGAGTAGTGGGTGGCCCGTCCTATGTCCTCGCCTGTGGAATAGCAGGCCTTCCCTCCACGGATGTGCACCTCTGCCCCCTGCCCCGCAGATGCTCCCCCCACACACCTCACACTGTGGTCCACCTGGCCCACTGTCCCCTCATCTCCTACTTGGTTGATCCTGCCAGTAGCATATGTTTGTCTCAAAGATTAAGCCATGCATATCTAAGTATGCAGTGCAGGTACAGTGAAACTGCAAATGGCTCATTAAATCAGTTATGGTTCCTTTGGTTGCTTGCTCCACTTCTACTTGAATAACTGATAATCTTAGCGATAATCCATGCCTATGGGCACTGACTCTCTTTGCGTGATGTGTGGTGGGGGGAAATCCATGAATTTATCAGGCCAAAACCAACCTGGTCAGCCTCCTCCCCTCACTCCCTGGCCCCAGCTGGCAGGGGGAGGGGGTTGGCTTTGGAGACCCTAGATAATCTCAGGCCAATCACATGGCCCTGTGGCAGCAACAACTCCTTCGAATGCCTGCCCTATCAACTTTCAATGGTAGTCACTGTGCCTACCATGGTGACCATGAGTGATGGGGAGTCAGGGTTCAAATCTGGAGAGGGAGTCTGAGAAATGGCCTCCACAACCAAGGAAGGCAGCAGGCATGCAAATTACCCACTCCGTTCCCAGTGAGGTAGTGATGAAAAATAACACTACGGGACTCTTTCGAGGCCCTGTAATTGGAATGAGTCCACTTTAAATCCTTCCACGAGGATCCATTGGAGGGCAAGTCTGATGCCAGCAGCCATTGTAATTCTACCTCCAATGGCATATATTAAAGTTGCTGCAGTTAAAAAGCTCATAGTTGGATCTTGGGAGTGGGCAGGCTGTCTGCAACAAGGCGAGCCACCACCGGTCCTACACCTTGCCCCTCAGCACCCTCTTGATGCTCTTAGCTTAGGTGCCCCATGGGGCCCTAAGCATTTACTTTGAAAAAAATTAGAGTATTCGAAGCAGGCCCAAGCCTCCTGGATACCACAGCTAAGAATAATGGAATAGGACCATGGTTCTACTTTGTTGGTTTTCAGAACTGAGGCCATGATTAAGGACAGCCAGGGACATTCATATTGCACCACTAGAGGTGAAATTCTTGGACCAGTACAAGATGGACCAGAGCAAAAGCATTTGCCAAGAATGTTTTCATCAATCAAGAACAAAAATCAGAAGTTTGAAGACAATCAGATGCTGTCATAGTTCCAACCATAAACGATACCAACTCGAGATGTGGTGACGTTATTCCCGTGACCCACCAGGCAGCTTCCGGGAAACCAAAGTCTTTGGATTCTGGGGGGAGTATGGTTGAAAAGGTGAAACTTAAAGGAATTGATGGAAGGGCACCACCAGGAGTGGAGCCTGCATCTTATATTGACTCAACATGGGAAACCTCTCCCCACCTGGACATGGACAGGATTGACAGATTGATAGCTCTTTCTCAGTTCCATGGGTGCTGGTGCATGGCCATTCTTAGTTGGTGGAGCCATTTGTCTGGTTAATTCTGATAACCAGTGAGACTCTGGCACTGGCATGCTAACTAGTTATGTGACCTCCAAGCGGTCAGCATCCCCCAACTTCTTAGAGAGACAAGTGGCATTCAGCCCCCTAAGATTGAGCAATAACAGGTCTGTGATGCCCTTAGGTGTCTGGGGCTGCACGTGCACTACACTGACTGGCAGGCACTGGTAACCCGCTGAACCCTGCTCATGATGGGGATCAGGGATTGCAATTATTCCCCATGAACGAGGAATTCCCAGTAAGTGTGAATCATAAGCTTGTGTTGATTAAGTCCCTGCCATTTGTACACACCGCCCATCGCTACTACCAATTGGATGGTTTAGTGAGGCTCTCAGATACACCCCACCAGGGTTGGCACACAGCCCTGGCAGACTGCTGAGAAGATGGTTGAACTTGACTACCTAGAGGAAGTAAAAGTCATAACAAGCTTTCTGTAGGTGAATGTGTGGAAGAATCATTAACCTTTGTGAGAACACGGACTGTGGTGGTGCCCTCTGTCTGCCCTCCAGCTTGCTGGCCCCCTCCACTAGTGTGTGCAGGATGCAAGAGCCGGAGGACGGTATCCAGAGGCATGTGTTGCACAGTGGGAGAAGAGGGGGGCATGACCCAGAAGCGGATGGTGCCCTTGTCATGTCACTCAAGGGGAAGGAAGGAAGGCAAGAGATGCTGGGGTGGGAGCGTGGATGGCATCCAATGGACCCGGGTCGGGAGGTTCTGCTGTTTCTTCCCTGCCCTGTTCCCCACCCTGTGCCTCCTCCCCCACAAACCTGGCTGCTACCCACATTCTTCTCTGGTGAACCCCCCTCACTCCCTGTGTAGTGCTTGCCTGCACTCTGGCATTTCCCTTCCACCTGACTTTCCTGCTGTGTCCCCGAAGGTAGGTCCGAGGGTTGATCCCGGGTTTTTTGGGGGGCCATGACCTGTCACCTGAGTGCCTCTGGCTCATGGGGCCCAACTGCCTGAGGCATGTTCGGCCCACCGTGGGATGGGCTTCGCCTCTGGCTGCCAGCTCTGGACCAGGTTTTCTCCCAGTTGTTGGTCCTCTGTGCCTCCACTCCACTGCTCTGATCCTGCTGCCACTTTCCCCAGGGGGCTCCCTCCCTGTGCCCTCCAAGCCTCGGGTCTCTTTTCCGTTTGGCTTTCTCTCTCCCTATCTCCATCCCCATCACCCATGTTTTGGTCCCTGGCCCTGCTTGTGCCCCATGGTTTCCCGTCATAGCCTCCCTTCCAGCATCTGGTTTTGTGGACTTGGTGAGATTGCCATCAGGCGACTATCACCCATGCTCCTTATGTTCTTTTATCTGCTTGAGGAAAGAAGGCATTTTCACACAAAATCAGACTTCTCCATATGTGAGAACACATTTTGAGTGTGTTTAAGCTCCTGAACCCTGCTGTAAACTAGCAGTGCACACAGGGCATATGGAACTGGTTGGGCTCACTTGCCTTTAGTATAACAGAGGCATAGGTGGGAAAAAGGCAAGGATTGGTTTCTGAGGCATACCACCATTTGGTTTGGTGTGTGTTCACTGAGTACAATAGACTTCACAACTAGGAAGCTTGCAGTGTCTTGTTTTGTGGAGTTGGTGATATTGCCATCAGGCCATTTATCTTCTATCTGGCTTCATGCTACTTTTCCCCTCTTGTTGAAAGGAAGACACCTCCTACCATATCAGACTTCTCCATAGAGGAGAAGACTTTTTGAGTGGGTTTTAATCTACTGAAGCCCCCTGAAACAAGCAGTGCACAAAGGGCATTTGGCATTTTTGAGGCTCATTTTCTCTTGGCATAACACTGGCCTAGGCGGGAATAGGGGAAGGGTTCCTTTTGGAACAAAACCACCACTCAGGCTCATGTGTGTTCACAGAGGACAATGTACTTTGCAAGTAGGAAGCTTCAAGCATCCTGTTTTGTGGAGTTGGGGACATGGCCATCAGGAGAATATCTCCCTAACTCTCTGGGTGCTACTTTTCCATGCCTGTGAAGAAGTCACTTTCCTACCAAAACAGACTCCTCTGCAATTGAGAATGTATTTTGAGTGAGTTTTAAGCTACTGAAGCCCCCTGCATACAAGCAGTGCTCACAGTTCTCTTGGCAGTTGTTGGACTCATTTGTCCTTTTTATAGCATAGGTCTACGTGGGAAAAATGCAAGGCTTATTTTCCAAAGCAAACCACAATTGTCACAGATGTTCGTTCACTGAGCACAATATACTTTGCACATAGGAAGCTTCCAGTGTCTTGTTTTGTGGAGTTCATAATATTGCCATTAGACAATTATCACCCTAGCTCGCTAGGTGCTGCTTTTCCCAGCTTGTAGAAAAGAAGGCATCTTCATCCCATATCTGACCTCTCCACAATGGAGAATGCTTTCTCAGTGGGTTTGAAGCTACTGAGCCCCCCTGTAAAGAAGCAGTGCCCACAGAGCTTTTTTAAGTGGTGGGGCTTATTCACCATTGGTATAACACAGGTCACAGGTCTTGTGGGAAAAAGTCAAGAGTTGGTTTCCAAAGCAAACCACCATTGGGGTTGCTGTTTGTTCACTGAGTATAATATACTTTGCAAGGAAGAAGCTTCTTGTTATATGTAGTTGGTGAGATTGCCATCAGGGGATTATCACCCTAGCTTGCTAGGTGCTGCTTTTCTCCACTTGTGAAAAGAAGGCCTTGTCATAACTAGTGAAACTTCTGCACACAATATAACATGATTTGAGTGTGTTTTAAGATAATGAATCCTCCTGCAAACAAGCAATGCTCCTGGGGCATTTGACGCTCTTGCTGTTCAGTTGCACTTGGTATTACAAAATTCTAAGGGGGGGGAAGCAAGGGTTGCTTTCCAAAGCAAACCACCATTGGGGCTGATGTGTGTTTACTGAGGACAATGTACTTCATAAGTCAGAAGCTTCCAGCTTCTTGTTTTGCGGAGTTGTGAGATTGCTATCAGGCAATTATCACCCTGGCTCAGTAGGTTCTGCTTTTCTCTGCATGTGACAGAAGGCATTTTTTGCACAAAACCTCCACATATGAGAAAGTGTTCTGTGTGGGTTTAAGCTACTGAGGCCCCAGGTAAACAAGCAGTGCACACGGGATATTTGACAGTGTTGGGGCTCATTTGTCCTTGGTAAACCAGAGGCCTAGGTGGGAAAAAGGCAAGGTTTGCTTTCTGAATCAAACCATCATTGGGGCTGGTGTTCATTCACAGAGTACAATATACTTTGCAAGTAGGAAGCTTTGAGCCTCCTGTTTTGTGAAGTTGGGAGCATTACCATCAGGAGATTATCTGCCTGGCTCTCTAGGGGCTGCTTTTCCCTGCTTGTGAAAAGAAGGCAATTTCATACCAAATCAAATTCTCCATATCTGAGAATGTGTTTGAGTAGGTTTTAAGCTACTGAATCCCATTGCATCCAAGCAGTGCTCACAGTTCATTTGGCAGTGTTTGGTCTCATTCACCTTTGGTATAACACAGGCCTTGATGGGAAAAATCGAGGCTGTGTCTCCTAAGCACACCACCACTGGGGCTGATGTTTGTTCACTGAGTACAATATACTTTGCAAGTAAGATGCTTCTGGAATTTGGATTTGTGGACTTGTTGAGGCTGCCATCAGGAGAATATCACCCAGGCTCTCTATGTTCTCCTTTTTCTCTGCTTGATAAAAGAAGGCAGTTTCATAACAAAGCAGACTTTTCCATAAATGAGAACAGGTGTGTGTTAAGCTACTGAAACCCCCTGTAAGCAAGTAGTGCACATAGGTCATTTGTCAGTGGTGGGAGGCTGATTTGCCATTGGCATAACACAGTTCTAAGTGGGAAAAAGGTGAGGGTCAATTTCCAAAGTAAACAACCATTATGACTGCTGTTTGTTCACTGAGTACAATATACTTTGCACGTAGGAAGTTTCTAGTATTTGGTTTTGTGGTGTTGGTGAGATTGCGATCAGGAGATTATCACATGATTATCACATGGTTTCACTAGGTTCTGCTTTTCTCTGCTTGTGAAAAGAAGGCTTTTTCATACCAAATCAGACTTCTCCATAAATGAGAACACATTCTGAGAGAGTTTTATACTACTGAAGCCCCTCTTCCTCCTCCCCCTCCTATTCTTCCTCTCCCTCCTCCTGCCCACTCTCCTCCTCCTCTTTTTTTTTCCATTTGTTAACATTTAATGAATTTAACACCATGTGGTTTCAAGCTACAAGGACACAGGACTCACTCACACCCATAATCTTATCCTTAGCTCTTCTGCTGAAGGATTTGACCTGCAGGATGACACCCTGCTTTGGGAGTTTTCCCTTTCCTAGAACTTTGTAGTAGCCTGATGGTACACCATCAGTGATAGGGGCAGCTCCACTCTTGTTCTTTGCAGCATTTACCCATGTCTGCTTACTGACCAAGGTCCACAATGTGTCACGGTTGACAGCTCACAAAAGCTCTGGTTCCTCTCTAAGTGGTACTGCCTCATACCAACTTTCCCAAGGTATCCAGAGTGATTTTTGTTGAGGTTGAACCTTCAGCAATACATACCTCCAGCATTACCCCAGACTCCTGGGTGCTTCTGGTGTTTGCTGATGCAGCCATGGCCATGGCTCATGTGGCCCCCAAGTTTCCAAGTCTTCCTTCGTCTGGATGGCATGTCACTGGCTTCAACAAAAGAGGAGGGCTGATTTCTTAATGGTGCTGGTAATCTGAAAAGGTCCTGGAACAGCCAACCTCTGGGTTCCTATAAAGTGAAGTAAAAGATGGCCTCACTGTTCATCCAAATTTCATCCCTCTATCACTACCTGCAGCTGAAAACATCCTGATAAATTGATGTTCGTAGAGTTTACCTGTCCTGTCTCCCTTGACACAGTGAGAAATGGAACTTTCTCACACTTTAAATAAGGCATATTGTAGAGTAGTCCAAAAAATGCATGGGATTCACCTCCACCTGATGGTTAAAGACACAGGCTTTGGAATACACCTGTGCTGGGCTCAAAGCCCCACTCAGCTGTGCAACTGAGACTCTACCTGTGAAATAGAGGGGGGAGAGTCACATTGCTTTCTGTAGAGAAAGTGGTCTCCTCCAGCACATGGTGCTTTCATTTCATTTCATTTCTTTCTTTCTTTCTCTTTCTTTCTTTTTTTTTCTTTCTTTCTTTCTTTCTTTCTTTCTTTCTTTCTTTCTTTCTTTCTTTCTTTCTTTCTTTCTTTCTTTCTTTCTTTCTTTATTTCTCTTTCTTTCTTTCTTTCTTTCTTTCTTTCTTTCTTTCTTTCTTTCTTTCTTTCTTTCTTCCTTCCTTCCTTCCTTCCTTCCTTCCTTCCTTTCTTTCTTTCTTTCTTTCTTTCTTTCTTTCTTTCTTTCTTTCTTTCTTTCTTTCTTTCTTTCTTTCTTTCTTTCTTTCATGTCAGCTAGGGTTTGCATCATAGAAAACCACAGACTTGGTGGTTTAACAACACAAATGTATTTTCTTACATTGGAGGCTGCAAGCCCAAGATCAAGGTTGGTTTCTGGTGAGACCTTTGTCCTCAGCTTGTAGATGCGGCCTTTTTGCTGTGTCCTCACATGGCCTTTTCTCTGTACATTCAAGGGAAGGAAGAGATCTCTGGTGTATCTTTCTCTTCTTATAAAGACATCAGTCTTATTTCATTAGGGCCCAACACTTATTTTTTTCTTTTTATGGTCACACTTGTGGCCTATGAAAATTCCCAGGTTGAATCAGAGCTGCAGCTGCCAGCCTATGCCACAGCCACAGCAACACCAGATCCGAGTGTCATCTTCAACCTACACAACAGCTTGTGGCAACCCAGATCCTTAACCCACTGGTGGGGCCAAGGACTGAACCCATGTCCTCATGGATACAAGTCAGGTTTGTTTCACTGAGCCACAATGGGAATTTCAGGACTCCACCCTTATGACTTCAAGTCCTTATGGGCCCTGTCTCCTAATGGTCATGTTGGGTGTGACCCACATGTGTAATTTTTTTTTTGCTTTTTTATGTCCATACCCATGCCATATGAAGGTTCCCAGACTAGGAATAGAATCAGATCTTCAGTTGCTGGCATACACCATAACCACAGCAATTCCAGATGCAAATATCATCTGTGACCTACACCACAGCTCATGGCAACGCCAGATCCTTAACCCATTGGGCAAGGCCAGGGATTGAAACTGTATCCTTATAGATACTAGTCAGGTTCATTGCCACTGAGGCATGACACATATAAATCCATAATTGTAAATTTTCTATTAGCTTTCTTTAAAATGCAAAAACAAACAAAAAGCAAAAAGGTAAAATTAATTTTCACAATATATCTTATTTAACTAAATATATCTAACATCTCATTTAACACATCATTGATACAAAATTTAATTCAATATTATACTTTTTTCATACTAAGTCTTTGAAATCAGGTGTGTCTTTTACACTTAGGGGACATCTCAGCCCAGACCAGCTACATCTCAATTGCCCAGGAGCCTCATGTGCCAGTGGCTACTGTATTGGGCTATACACACCAACAGACAGCTTTTCAGGGAGTTTCCTGGTGGCCTCTCAGTTAAGGATTCAGCATTGCCACTGGTGTGGCGTAGGTTCCATCCCTGGCCTAGGAGCTTGTGCACTCCATAACAGAAGAGAGAGTTTGAAAGAATGACCTCCAGTTCCTTCCCCTTCTATCTACTCAAAAAAATTGTTTTAATCAAACTTGTAAAATTAATGAACAGGCATTTCACATATGTGATACAAAAGTTTAGTGGGTGCAAAGTTATATACAGTGTAGGAGTTCCATCATGGCTCAGTGGAAGTGAATCTGACTAGTATCCATGAGGGTTCACGTTCAATCCCTGGCCATGTTCAGTGGGTTAAGGATCTGGTTTTGCCATGAGCTCTGGTGTAGTTCACAGATACAGCTCAGATCTGGCATTGCTGTGGCTAGGGCATGGGCCAGCAGCTACAGTTCTGATTCAACCCCTAGGCTGGGAACCTCCAAATGCCATGGGTTCAGCCCTCTAAAAGACAAAAAAAAAATCTATACAGTGAAAAGTAAATCTCACCTTCTCCTCTGTCTTTCAGAAACGAAGTTTCCAGCCCCAGAGGCAGCCACAGTTAATAGATTCTGATTCCCCTGCCCCTTTCCAGAGATGTTCTAAACTCTAAAACAGATATTAACATACATATCCATACCCACATGTGTCTACATAAATGCATAAATATATGCATTTATTATTTTTTACTCTCTTTTCTACACAAACATGAGCATTCTCTGTGCACTGTTTGTACCTTGATCTTTTTCACTTAACACTAATCATGCTGCTTACTAGTTGCATAACACTAGGTGAGTTACTAAATCTCTCTGTGCCTCAGTTTCCTCCTCTGAGAAGTGGAGGGGCCTATACCAAAACACTCCAGAAGGTTATTAAGAGGATTAAGTAAAGAAGCACTTAGGACTTAGATTAGGAGTTCCCATTGTGGATCAGTGTGTTAAGAATGCAACATTGTGTCTGTGGGGATGCAAGGTGTGATCCCTGGCTTCACTCAGTGGGTTTAGGATCTGGCACTGTCATGAGCCATGGCATAAGTTGCAGATGATGCTCAGATCCAGTGTTGCCATGCTGTGGTATAAACTACAACTGCAGCTCCAATTCTACCCTCAGCCTGGGAACTTCCATATGCTGCAGGTGCAGCCTTAAAAAAGAAAAAAGAAAAGACTTAGAATAATTCCTGGCACAATCAATAAATATTTGCCTTTTTTTTTTTAGGAGCCACAGAGTAGTCCATTTCATGGGTCTACTCTAAATGATGGAAGCTGGCCCCGTTCATGGACTTTTAGTTGCTTTTCTCCTCAATATCTTTCTCTAACAAGGAATGCCTCAGTGAGTAATCTTGCACTTATGTCATTGCTTGATGTGCAGACACACTGGAGGTTCCTTCCCAGAACTGGAATTTTTGGTCTGGGAGTTGCAGCATGTGCATGGTGCGTTTCATGGCTGAATTATCTTCCTGGAAGAGCCCAACATTGCCAGTTGCACCTGTGGTGTGCTAGTGGTTCCTTTTCCCTGACAGTGAACCTCAAATTTGTTTTTCCTCTGCCAGTGTGATAGCAGGAGACACCACAGGCTCAAGGTTGCCATTTGTCTTCCTCTGGTGGTGAGGCTGGGCATATTTTCGTATGTCTAAGGGCTTTTCAAGGAACCTTTGCTCATTTTTCTCTTGGATTATTGGACTCAGCCTCTTTGGACCTTGTCTCCCCCATAGGCCTTGGGGACATCTCTCTGCACACCACCTGGATGCCTTTCCCCCCACACCATTCCTGTCAGTAATTGGATTTCCTTTATGATGTCATCTTGAGCTACAATTTCAATCTCATCTGGTTCAGTTTTCACAAGGAATAACATATGTCCTCAGCCAAATCATGAGTATCTCCAGGGCAGGGCATGGGCTTCTTTGTCCTGTGAACGTCTGGCTCTGGGCCTTGATGAATACTTCTCAAATTTAATTTAGTAAGTGAAAATCAGTGGCCTGTAGTTATAGAAAAAAGAACATCATGCACCCAACATCTGATTTTTTGAATTGTTCAAATTATTTTTACTCCATCATTAAAATTACAAATTGATTAGCCCTTATTTTCAAATGACTAAAAGTAACTATTAAAACTATTGGGTTTTTATTATTAAATTATCAAAAATTCAAGCACCTTAAGAGCAGAGACAGTTACTCTCTCCCCAAAAAGAACTATTTTTTGGGGGGGGAGCCAAACCCACGACATGCACAAGTTCCCAGGTCTGGGATGGATCCCACACCCATGCCACAGCAGTGACCCAAGCCACTGCAGTGATAATGCCAGATCCTTAGTCACTGTGCCACAAGGGAACTCCCAAAGAGGACTTCTTTAAATGGCTTCTGGAGTTCCCATTGTGGCACAGCAGAAATGGATCTGATTAGAATCCATGAGGATGAGGGCATTGCTCAGTGGGTTAAGGATATGGTGTTACTGAGAGCTGTGGTAAGGGCACAGAGACATCTTTAATCCTGCATTGCTGTGTCAGTGGTATAGGCTGGCAGCTGTAGCTCCAATTCAATCCCTAGCCTGGGAACCTCCATATGCTCTGGGTGCAGCACAAAAAACAAAACAAAAAAAGGCTTGTAAAACACCTTTAAATATTTTACCGAGGGAGGACAAGATGGCAGAGGAGTAGGGGGACACATTCGCCCTTTCCCAAAAACACAACAAAAAAAGCACATCTACAGAATAAATGACTCGCATAGAACAGCAACCAATCGCTGACAGAGGAACCTAAACACCAATAACGGCAAGAAGTTCGTGATATTACTGGGCAGAACGGGAGAAGAGAGGAGAGTGAGAGAAGGTGAATGCAAGCAGGACGGGTGCTCCCAAAAGGGAACTGAGGAGGAGAAATGGATTCCACCCTGGAAAGTCACCTACTCGGGGGAAAGATCAAATGAACCAGAGGAATCTCCAGATGCAGAGAAGAGTGTAGCAGTACGTTGGAGTACTGAAAGGCTGATCAAGAACCGAACGGACCATCTGAACTATGGGCACAGTCACCAAAAATTGAGACGCCTGGGTGGGGGCTAGGCACTGAGACCTCAGCTCTGAAGGTTAGTCCTCGAGAAAGGACTGGGGGTGTGGGGCGGTGTGGAGACTGCTTGGGAGGTCTAGAAACCGGTCTGTCAAGTTTGACGGGGCAGAGACTGCCTGGGAGACTAGAAAACAATGCTGTTGCAGAGGAAGGGAGCAATACTCTAGGGGTGGGGAAGTGGAAAACCGCATCAGAGGGAACCTGGGAGAAGAGCCTGGTCTGCGCCGGTGCTGGGGAGGGGAGAGAAGAAGGGGTGGGTCCCCATAGAATACTCCCCACGCCACAGCAAGTTTACAGGCCTGCTAGCTAGCTGAAAGCTGTGCTTCCCAGTGCATCCACTCCCCCCCACCCCCACCACCCCCTACACTCTCGCTGGACCTGGGGCTGCCTGCCATCCGGGGGGGCTGGCCTCAACAATCGTCTGAAGCCTACCACCACAGGGGCTGTCCCTGCACAGGCCTGCTTGCCCCTTGGAGGGACTACACTTCCGCACAGCAGCACCAAACACCACCAGCCCCCGAGAAAAAGCCTGCAGTCCAGAAAAGCTAGAAGAAGCCTAGCCAGGCCATGAATAGATCGGCCTAATTCTCGGATAGTTTTTCTGAGTCGGGCTGCCCTGGGGAGGAGCCTCTTGGGTTTTCAACGACGCTGCTACCTGCCCAAGCCCCCAGGCGGTGCCAAGCCCTAGCAGATCAACTGCATAGGACTGCCAGCTCCAGGCAGGACCCCCTGCAGCCCAGAAAAGCTGCAGCAAGTTTGGCCAAGCCGGGAAAAGATCTCAGATGATCTTTCTGTGTTTGACTGTGCCGAGGAGGAACCTCTTGGGTGTCCAACGGCCCTGCTACACGCCCAAGACCCCAGGGGGTGCCTACTCCCGCAGAATAGCTGCTCAGCACCACCAGCCCCCTGGAGGACCCCCTGCAGCCCAGAAAAGCTGCAACAAGCTTGGCCAGACTGTGAAAAGTTCCGCCTACATTCGCAGGCCGTCCTTCTGAGTTGGGCTTCCCTAGGGAAGAGCCTCTTAGGTTCTCAGTGACCCAGATAGCTGCTCCAGCCCCCAGCGGGTGCTGCACTTCTGAGGAACAGCTGCCCAACACCGCCAATACCCTGCAAGAACCTCACAGCCTAAAAACACCAGAGCAAGCTCTGCATGACCAAGTGAAATTTTCTACCATCGTGGTGTGGACCTCCCAGTCCTGTCTGCCCTCAGGAAGTCCTCCTTTGCTTCAAAGAAACCCTGTTAGCCCCATCAACACTCAAGAAAAGCCACACTGCCTCAAAAAAGATTGACCAACAACGCCAGCCCTCAGGAAATATTCCACGGCAGTGACAAGGCAAACACTGCCCAGTCAAGGAGAGTACAACTCCCTCAGGAGAAAGAAAACAACAAGCAAGATGAAGAAGCTGAGAAACCACCCCCAGTCAAACCAACAGGAGAACTCACCTAAAACAGTCAACAATGAAACAGATCTCTGCAGTCTGACAGACCTGGAGTTCAAAAGAGAAATACTGCAAATACTGAAGGAATTAAGAGAAGATATGAACAGTAATGCAGATACCCTCAAAAAGGAACTAGAAAATATAAGGAGGAGCCAAGAAAAACTAGAACATTCATTTGCAGAGATGCAAACCGAACTAAGGGCAGTAAAAACCAGAATGAATAATGCAGAAGAACGAATCAGTGATATGGAAGATAGAATAATGGAAATCACTCAATCTGGTCAACAGACAGAAAACCGAATCAAAATACAGGAAAGCAATATAAGAGACCTATGGGATAATATAAAGTGGGCCAATCTACGCATAATAGGAATTCCAGAAGGAGTAGAAAAAGATAAGGGGATGGAAAATATATTTGAAGCAATTATCGCTGGAAATTTCCCCAATATAAGGATACTGGGTTCAAGATACAAGAAGCACAGAGGGCCCCAAACAAACTGAACCCAAATAGACCCACACCAAGACACATAATAAAAATGGCAAAAGTTAGTGATAAAGAGAGGATCCTAAAGACAACAAGAGAAAAACAGGATGTTACCTACAAGGGAACCCCCATAAGATTATCAGCTGATTTCTCTACAGAAACACTACAGGCCAGGAGGGAATGGCAAGAGATATTTAAAGTGCTAAAAAGAAAAGAATATGCAACCTAGAATACTCTAGCCAGCAAGAATATCACTTAAAATAGAAGGGGAAATAAAATTTTTTTCCAACAAACAAAAACTTAAAGAATACAGCAACACAAAACCCAGGTTAAAGGAAATATTGAAAGGGCTTCTCTAAACCAAAAAGAAAGGAAGGAAAGGGAAGAAAAAAGAAAAGAGAAAAAAAAAGAAGAAGAGGAAGAACTAGGACTGAGGAAACCGCAATCAGAGAGCAGTCACTCAAATAAGCCAGCATACAGATTTAATCATGAACATGCTTCAAACAAAATAAAACTAAAAAGAAAGAAATAAAAAAGAGTCATCAAAACCATAAACTGTGGGCAAGGCATGTTAGGAAATAAATAACCCTTTTTGTTTGTTTGTTTGTATGTTTCTCTTCTTAATTTTAATAGAGTAATGAAGTGTTTGAACTTACAGGGCAATCAGGCTAAAACACACAATTATGGGAAGGGGTTAGCATACTTAAAAAACAGGGCAACCACAAGCCAAAACCAAATATTGCATTTGCAAAAAATGAAAAAAAGTACAGTCAAGAAGATAATAACAGGAGACCATCCAACCAAAAAAAAAAAAAAAGAAAGAAAGGAAGAATGGAGAACCATAGAATCAACTGGAACACGAGGTTCAAAATGGCAATAAATAATCATCTATCAATTATCACCTTAAATGTCAATGGACTGAATGCCCCAATCAAAAGACACAGAATGGCTGAGTGGATAAAAAGGCAAAAACCTTCAATAGGCTGCCTACCAGAAACTCACCTTAGGACAAAGGATACATATAGATTGAAAGTGAAAGGGTGGGGAAAAATATTTCTCGCCAATAGACATGACAGAAGAGCAGGAGTCGCAACACTCATATCAGACTAAATAGACTTTAAAACAAAAGACATAAAGAGAGACAAATGAAGACACTACTTAATGATTCAGGGATCCATCCAAGAGAGGATATTACTATCATCAACATATATGCCCCAAATATAGGAGCACCCAGATACGTACAACAAATATTCACAGACATAAAGGGAGATATTTATGAGAATACAATCATAGTAGGAGACCTTCATACCCCCCTCACATCAATGGACAGATCCTCTAGACAGAAAACCAATAAAGCAACAGAGATCCTATAGGAAACAATAGAAAAGTTAGACTTCATTAATATCTTCAGGACACTACATCCAAAAAAATCAGAATACACATTCTTCTCAAATGCTCATGGAACATTCTCAAGAATCGACCACATATTGGGACACAAAGCGAACCTCAATAAATTTAGGAGCATAGAAATTATCTCAAGTATCTTCTCTGACCACAACGCCATGAAATTAGAAATCAACCATGGGAAAAGGAAAGAGAAAAACCCTACTACATGGAGACTAAACAACATGCTACTAAAAAACCAATGGGTCAGTGAGGAAATCAAGAAGGAAATTAAAAAATACCTTGAAACAAATGATACTGAAGACACAACCTCTCCAAATCTATGGGATGCTGCAAAAGCAGTGCTCAGAGGAAAATTTATAGCAATACAGGCCTTTCTCAAAAAAGAAGAAAGATCCCAAATGGACAACTTAACCCTCCACCTAAACGAATTAGAAAAGGAAGAACAAAAACGACCTCAAGTCAGCAAAAGGAAAGAAATTATAAAGATCAAAGAAGAAATCAATAAAATAGAGACTCAAAAAACAATAGAGAAAATTAATAAAACCAAGAGCTGGTTCTTTGAAAAGGTCAACAAAATTGACAAACCCCTGGCCAGACTCACTAAAAAGAGGAGAGAAAGAACCCAAATAACCAAAGTTATAAATGAAAAAGGAGAAATCACAACGGATACAGCAGAAACACAAAAAACCATAAGAGAATACTATGAACAACTATCTGGCAACAAGTTTGACAATCTGGAAGAAATGGACAATTTTCTAGAATCTTACAGCCTGCCAAACTGAATCAAGCAGAAACAGACCAACTGAACAGACCGATCACTCGAAATGAAATTGAAGAGGTCATAAAATCACTCCCTACAAATAAAAGTCCAGGAGCAGATGGCTTCACAGGTGAATTCTATCAAACATATAAAGAGGAATTGGTGCCCATTCTCCTTAAAATCTTTCAAAAGGTTGAAGAAGAAGGAATACTCCCAAAGACATTCTATGAGGCCACCATCACCCTAATGCCAAGACCAGACATAGATACCACCAAAAAAGAAAACTATCGCCCAATACCATTGATGAATATAGATGCAAAAATTCTCAACAAAATCTTAGCCAACCAAATCCACCAACATATCAAAAAAATTATACACCATGACCAGGTTGGGTTCATCCCAGGTTCACAAGGATGGTTCAACATACGCAAATCAATCAGCATCATACACCATATTAACAAAAAAAAAGTCAAAAATCAGGAGTTCCCGTCGTGGCACAGTGGTTAACGAATCCGACTAGGAACCATGAGGTTGCGGGTTCGGTCCCTGTCTTTGCTCAGTGGGTTAACGATCCGGCGTTGCCGTGAGCTGTGGTGTAGGTTGCAGACGCGGCTCGGATCCCGCGTTGCTGTGGCTCTGGCGTAGGCCAGTGGCTACAGCTCTCATTCAACCCCTAGCTTGGGAACCTCCGTATGCCACGGGAGCGACCCAAGAAATAGCAAAAACAACAACAACAACAACAACAACAACAAAAAGACAAAGAAACAATCATATGATCATCTCGATAGTCGCAGAAAAATCATTTGACAAAGTCCAACATCCATTCATGACCAAGACCCTCGCCAAACATTGAGGGAATATAGAGGGAACATTCCTGAATATAATCAAAGCCATTTATGATAAACCCACAGCAAATATAATCCTCAATGGGGAAAAACTGAAAGCCTTCTCACTCAAATCTGGAACAAGAAAGGGATGCCCACTCTCACTACTGCTCTTCAACATCATATTGGAAGTCCTAGCCACAGCAATTAGACAAACAAATGAAATAAAAGGCATCCATATAGGAAGAGAAGAGATAAAACTGTCACTGTGTGCAGATGATATGATACTATACATAGAAAACCTGAAGGACTCAACCCCAAAACTACTTGAACTGATTAATCAATTCAGCAAAGTAGCAGGATATAAGATTAACATTCAGAAGTCAGGTACATTTCTGCATACCAGCAATGAAATATTACAAAAGGAATACAAAAATATGTTACCTTTTAAAATTGCACCTCACAAAATCAAATACGTCACGATACACCTGACCAAGGAGGTAAAGGACCTATATGCCGAGAACAATAAAACTTTAATCAAAGAAATCAAAGAAGATGTAAAGAAATGGAAAGATATTCCATGCTCCTGGGTTGGAAAAAATCAATATTGTAAAAATGGCCATACTACCCAAATCAATCTACAGTTTCTATGCAATCCCTATCAAATTACCCGTGACATTTTTCACAGAACTAGAACAAACAATCCACAAAAGTCCCAGAATCACCAAAGCAATCCTGAGAAACAAAAACCAAGCAGGAGGCATAACTCTCCCAGACTTCAAGAAATACTACAAAGCCGCAGTCATCAAAAGAGTGTGGTACTGGTATCAAAACAGACAGACAGACCAATGGAACAGAATAGAGAACCCGGAAATAAACCCTGACACCTATGGTCAATTAATCTTTGACAAGGGAGGCAAGAACATAAAATGGGAAAAAGAAAGTCTATTCAGCAAGCATGGCTGGGAAACCTGGACAGCTGCATGCAAAGCAATGAAACGAGAACACACCCTCACACCATGCACAAAAAAAAACTCCAAATGGCTGAAAGACTTAAATATACGACAGGACACCATCAAACTCCTAGAAGAAAACATAGGCAAAATACTCGCTGACATCAACCTCATGAATATTTTCTCAGGTCAGTCTCCCAAAGCAATAGGAATTAGAGCAAAAATAAACCCATGGGACCTCATCAAACTGAAAAGCTTTTGCACAGCAAAGGAAATCGAAAAGAAAACACAAAGACAACATTCATAATGGGAGAAAATAGTTTCAAATGATGCAACTGACAAGGGCTTAATCTCTAGAATATATAAACAACTTCTACAACCCAACAGCAAAAAAGCCAATCAATCAGTGGAAAAATGGGCAAAAGACCTGAATAGACTGTTCTCCAAGGAAGATATACAGATGGCCAGCAAACACTTGAGAAAATGCTCAACATCGCTGATCATAAGAGAAATGCAAGTCAAAACTACCATCAGATACCACCTCACACCAGTCAGAATGGCCATCCTAATAAATCCACAAATAACAAGTGCTAGAGGGGCTGTGGAGAAAAGGGAACCCTCCTGCACTGTTGGTGGGAATGGAAACTGGTACAGCCACTATGGGGAACAGTTTGGAGATACCTTAGAAATCTATACATAGAACTTCCATATGACCCCACAATCCCACTCTTGGGCATCTATCCAGACAAAACTCTACTTAAAAGACACACATGCACCCACCTGTTCATTGCAGCACTATTCACAATAGCCAGGACATGGAAACAACCCAAATGTCCATTGACAGAGGATTGGATTCGGAAGAGGTGGTATATATGCATAATGGAATACTACTCAGCCATAAAAAAGAATGACATCATGCCATTTGCAGCAACATGGATGGAACTAGAGACTCTCATCTTGAGTGAAATGAGCCAGAAAGACAAAGACAAATACCATATGATATCACTTATAACTGGAATCTAATATCCAGCACAAATGAACATCTCCTCAGAGAAGAAACTCATGGACTTGGAGAAAAGACTTGTGGCTGCCTGATGGGAGGGGGAGGGAGTGGGAGGGATCGGCAGCTTGGGCTTATCAGACACAACTTAGAATGGATTTACAAGGAGATCCTGCTGAATAGCATTGAGAACTTTGTCTAGATACTCATGTTGCAACAGAATAAAGGGTGGGGGAAAAATGTAATTGTAATGTATACACGTAAGGATAACTTGATCGCCTTGCTGTACAGTGTGAAAATAAAAAAAAAGAAATTTTCACAAACAGTGAATTTTAGCCCAAAGTCAGGAGAAAATCAGCAGTACACTAACAAAAGAGAGCCCACCTACATCTTTTGTCAGCATAGTTGGGAAATGAAGGCGGAAAAACAAAAAGAACACGTTGATTGGAGCCCTTCCTCATTTGTGCATGTGTGTTATGGAGCATCTTCAACATATTTAATAAGATCATAACCAACATGCAGGCTTGGTGGAGGGGTTGTGGGGATACAGAAGCCAAAGAAATCAAAACATCAGAATGTCTGTTTGCTTTTCCAAATTGATGGAGTAAATGCACGATGTGCCACCTGGGTAACCCACTGGCTAAGTCCCAAAACTGGCCACAGTAACCACAGGGATTTCTTGGACACACTGGAATCACTGGAGGAAGTGATGCTGCCAGGAATGATCCCAGTGTAGGTCAAGCCTGTATGAAGAACTCAGGGCTGTTCAATGCTTGACATGATGAAGGTCTTATTTTTAAATCCTCATGACATCCCTTTGAGAGGGTGTTCTTATTCCCAGAAAAAAAAATGGGGTTAGGAATGATATCAAGACTTGCCCCCTGGACTTTCATTTCTCAGATGTTCCAGTATCAGGTCATTTCTGCTTCTATTTTTGACTTTCAGTCCCATCAGCATAATCTTTATCAGAGGGTGAACGGTTTACATTTGCAATTCTAGATTTTTCTTTTGGCTGGGTTTCTGGCAGCCCACTGCAGTTTATTATTATTATTATCATTATTATTTTTATTATTAATATCTCTAATTGCAAAATGAACCAAGTCCTAGAAACGGTCCTAGGATGTATCCTGGGAAAGGGGGTGGGGTGGAGGTCCCTTTGGGATTTCTCTCTTTGCAGTTTAAGATTTTGAAAGGCAAAACTTTCTGGAGTGGGGAGAGTAAAGTCTCTGAGCCACCCTTTCAATTCAAATCTCAACTTTCCTTACTCCCTAGTCTTTTCACTGGATGTTTGGGGCTCAAACCTGCTTCCTGACAATTCTCTGATGAAGTTGTTCCTAAATTTGACTGTATATTGAGTCACCTGCTTAGTGTTCCAAAAATGAGGCTTTCTCAGGCTTTGCATCCAACCTACAAGACAAGACGCTGAAGGTCTAGATACTAGACTAATCCTAAGAGGACTCTCATTTGAGTGTTAAGAATCAAAAAGAGTTGTGGACACATCAAGATACACATGGATTTAATGTCTTTAGAATCACTTGGATTACTGACCAAGTCACATCTATGTAAATACCACTGTATTACAGAGAAGCCACCTCCATCATCCTGAAACCCCCAGCTGTTTTCAATGCATAAAGCTGGTGGTATTTACTTGCATGTTTATTATATGTTTTTCCCCAGCAAGGATGGTAGCTCTGCCATCTTCCTGGTCAAGCCACAGTGCCCTGGTTGGTGCCTGCTCGTCTTAGGGACTCAATTAGTTTGTGGTGGGTGATGGCATGATTTGACTATAAATACTATCAGAAAGAAGGGACGCACCCCAGTCCCCTTCCACTTTGACCTCCTTATTGTACAGACGCCGGAAGGCAGACCTGAGACAGTTTCTCACAGTTGAGCCTCTCAGCTCAGGTCTGCTGAAGCCACTTTCTATTCCTAGGACATGTGGCATTATTGTTTTTGCTTTTGTCTTTTTAAATTATAGTTGATTTACAGTGTTGTGCCAATTTCTGCTGTACAGCAATGTGACCTCATCATACATATATACACATTCCTTTTATTATCTTCCATCATGGTTTATCCCAAGAGACTGGATATAGTTCCCTGTGCTGCATGGTAGGACTTAATTGCTTAGCCATGTTTTTTTTTTTTTTTAATTCTGAAAGATGTGCATTGTAGCTTTGTTTGTGTTATCAAAAACCTGGAAACAAAAGGAATAAATACTGGCACATCCATATTGTGGAATATTATACCATCGGCTCTTTGGATCTGTGCATATGGAACACACAGTGAAGGAGGCTGACTCTATTGTTATTTGACAGAAGAGACATGGAATTGGGCATGGCGGGTGGGAGTCCTGGAACCAATTCTCCAGGGGTTACTGAGCAATGACTGTGCAGATAATAAAGTAAAACAATCTGTAAGTATAAAGAAATAAATCTGTTAAGAATTATGTCAGATGAATTTCCATGAAGTATTGTTGAGTGACAAGAATAAGATGAAGGAAAGTGCAAAATAGTACTCCATTTCAGTAAAACAAATGATGATAAACTATCACTGCTTAGGATTACTTGATCCTGGATTAAAATAGGAAAAAACAAGAACTTCACTGTGAAGACTGGTTCTGTGTGGGGGCTGAGTGGGATGCAAGAGCCTTAGGGAAAAGAGACAGCAAGTTGGGAGAAATCAAGAAATAAAGTAAAGAAAATAAGATAACTGTAATAGTAAAAATCATATTTATGAAGAATAATTATGCATGCATGTATATAAAATTTCTGGCCACCCCCATTGCATGCAGATATTCCCAGGCCAAGAAATGCTTTTTTTTTTTAAATGGGAAATTCACCTAATGTGATGGAAGAAAAATATAGAAATTTAAATGTATTTTTTAAGAAAATAAAAGTTCAGAATACATAAGGCAATGCTTAAATTAGGAATTTAGAAGAAAGAAAAACAAGGTAAATGCAAAGAAAGATGGAATAAAAGGAAATCACTCTATCTGCAATTTTTAAAAATAGAAATATCTTAAAGCTTATATGTGATGTTAACTGTAGTTTCTTGTGGGTGAAGGATAATGGAATGCTCATTGTATTACTTTTTCTACTTTTCTGTATTTTTATTTTTTCTCTCTTTACATTGCTGGCCACCCCCACTGCCTGCAGCTCTTCCCAGGCCATGAATTGAACCTGAGCCATAGCTGTGACCTGAGCCATAGCAACAACATCACTGGATCCTTAGCCTGCTGCACCACCAGGGAACTCCATTCTTATTTGTAAACTTTCTTGTTAGGAAAACAATATATGAAAAGACAAGCTCAGTAGAGTTTCCTCATGAGGGTCCTTCACTTCCAGCAGCAGGAGGCATAAACTTAGCTCCTTTCTCTCTCCTGTGGGCCGCTGCCTTCCAAAGAGGGCTTCCTCTTCAGAGAATAAAAATGTAACCAGGGAGCACCTGAGGGTGGTTTTCCTCCTCCTGCCTTGACTTCTCTTTCCACTGCCCCATTAGGGAAGGCATCTGTCAGAAGTTTTGTCTGATTTTGTTATTTCAGTGTGGAGCACATTCTGGAGACAGCTGGGTTTCCAAATCTGGTGCTGCCAAGGACTAGCAGTGGGATTTTCTTCCAGGATGAAAGGTGAGAAGGCAGGTAAGGTGCTCAAGCAGAGAGAGGCATGGAGAAAAGGATCCTCCTTTTTACCATCTCTATGGATTCTGATTCCATGTCTGAGTAGCTCATTCTGAAACCTCTTCTCCCAGGTTTTTCTGCAGGTGTTGGTTCTGGATAGTTCTCCCATCTTCCTACTCTCACCCCCAGCCTTCATATTTATTTATGAGCCAGGCAATGGGCACCCAGTGTAATAAATGAAAATTCACCCCTGTCTTCCCAGTGGGTCCGGTGGGGAGGGTAGACACCCAAGGAGAGACCAGGGGCTGTGGTGCTAGGCGAGGACACCCTCCTGGCAAATGCCAATTTCTCTGGGGCTCAGTTTCCTCTTGAGTAACACGATCCTCCCAAACAGGTATATGCATTAAAGATGCAGTGAGGACTGGAACTTTTTATTTGTTTCTGGTGTGTCTTCCACCTACTGTCCATGAGACCACAGTCTTTGATGAGTTCCTTCACCATGTTGTTTTATTACAGTTCCTGGCACATACAGGTAGTCTATAAGTATTTGTTGAGTTAATGATTTTGCCTTAGAGAATGACTTTAAAATTTAAAAGAAACTTCCCTTGCTTCTCTAAGAGGACAGACTCTTAAGGGTTTAATCAAAAGAACATAACTAGTCATTGAATTATTAGGTCATAGGGAATTTTTGTCTTCAGCTTTAACTAGATGTCATCAATTGCTTGCATTTGTAGCAATTTTCACTCCCAAATAGCAGTTTATAAGAGCTCCCCTTTGTCTGCATTTTTTCTAGAACTAGGGACAACCAGTTTTTATTTTATTTATTTATTTACTTACTTATTTATTTTTAAATCTCAAGGAAATATGTATCTATGGTCCTAGATCTATTCTTTGTTTTGGCCACACACATGGTATGCAGAAGTTCCTAGGCCAGGAATTGAACACATGCCACACCTGCAACCATAGCCGCAGCAGTAATAATGCTGGATCCCTAATCCACTGAGCCACCAGGGAACGCCTATCTATTTTTGATAAACAAGAAGTAGATTTATTGAAAGAGATACACATTCTATTGGCAGAATACAGTATATCCCAAAAGGCTTGAGAGCCCTATCAGTTTTTAAATGCTTGCCGTGGTTTCTCTTTATTTTAAAATTTTATTTAATTTTATTTTTTTTGTCTTTTTAGGGCCATGCCCACAGCAGAATATAGAAGTACCCAGGCTAGGGGTAAAATTGGAGATGGAGCTGCTGGTCTACACCCATGGAAACACAAGGTCTGAGCCTCATTCACTACCCACACTGAAGCACCTGGCAATGCCAGTTCCTTAACCCATTGAGTGCAGCCAGGGATTAAATTCACATTCTCATGGATGTAGTTGAGTTCTTAGCCCATTGAATCATACAGGAACTCCATGATTTCTCTTTCAAGCGGAGAGTACAGATGGCGTTTCCACTTTAGACTATACCACATCTTCCAACTTTTTTTTACACTGTTTCTAGATTTTGACACTGTTATCACTCTAGATCTCAGCTCACATGATCCACCCCCTCCCCTGGGAAGCCTTCCCTGAATCCCTGTAGAGTGTGGTTTCCTCATCAGTCACTATATATCCCATCACTCCGTTATTTCCTGCATGAAGGACTGGAATCTGAAACAAATTTTGGACTTTCCGTTTCATGGATTTTCCTCCATGGGTTTACAAGGACTCTTAATCTGTCATCACCAGATCTCTGGGCCTGGCTCAGAGCCTGGCACAGAATAGGAAGGCAAGATGTACTTAGAGAATAAAGGAAAGAGTAGATTGCTTTTTTAAAAGCCAAAACCAATTTAGATATTTACTAAATGTTGGACTTATTTTTTAAAAATCCTGATGATATTATGCAAGTGCAGTTATAAGATCATCTTCCTCCTTTATTTTGCCTTTATCACCTTTTCTTTTTAGGCATATGGAGGTTCACCTGTGGCATATGGAATTTCCCAGGCAAGGGCTTGAATCAGAGCTGCAGCTGCCAGCCTACACCAAAACAAAAGCAGCACCAGATCCAAGCTTCATCCACAAAATATCATGCAGCTTGTAGTAATGGCAGGTCTCTAATCCACTGAGTGAGGCCAGGGATTGAACTCACATCCTCAAGGACACTATGTTGGGTTCTTAACCAGCTGAGCCACTATGGGAACTCCCCTTATTACTTTTGAACCACAGATTCTGTAATTCATTCAACAAGGGTTTACCAATCACTTATTCACCAGTGACTGTGCCATGAAACCACTCATGAGATGAAGACCATATTATTTGTCTGTTATTTTGCTGGCAGTGGGCTTGCATGACTAAGACAGAATGAAATGTAAAGTCTGGCTTCAAGAAATGAAACTTCAAGAAAAGAAAACCTGGCTTCAATAAATGAAACGTAAAATCTGGCTTGATATATATTTGTATCCTGTCCTTCAAAGGAAGGACAATTTGGAGTTCCTTTGGGGATGGCAGGTTAAAGTTCTGACATTACACTGCAGTGGCATGGGTTTGATTCCTGGCCCAAGAAATTGCCTGTGCTGTAAGAGTGCCCCCCAAAAAAGGATAGTATTTTTTCAGTAGAGAAGTAATAGTGGGAATAATGATGAGAGGTAAAATTTGTTTAATGTTTACCATGTGCCAGGCCCTGAACAAGTTGCTTTACATGAATTATATTGTTTGTTTCTTCTTTTCTTTTTGGGCCACTCTAGCAGCATGTGGAAGTTCTCAGGCTAGGGATCGAATCAGAGCTGCAGCTGCCAACTTGTGCCATGGCTACAGCAATGCAGGATCCAAGCTGCATCTGCAACCTACACCACAGATCATGGCAACACCAGATCCTTAACTGATGGAGTGAGGCCAGGGACCAAACCCACAAGCTCATGGTTCCTAGACAGATTTGATATCACTGTACCACAACAGGAAAAATATTAATTATATTTTAATCATCAGAAAATCAAACAGGGTAATTACTATTAGAGAGTGCAGTCATCTCCCATTTAACCTTCATGAATTCTACTATATATGTGTGTGGGAAGAAAGGAGGGAGGAAGGGAGAGAGAGAGATTAAAGTTACCAAAGAAATCATGTGCGTTATTTCAGGGAAGAGATGTAGTGGACATTTGTTCCCTGGGGCTGAGATGTGCCTGGTCCCTGTCTGGTTCATGTCTTTACCACCAGGATAACAGAAGCATGTTCTAGGGTAATGTTTTTATCATACTTGATTTTTTCCCCTCTACACACTAGATGTTAGAAGTAACTTCTTTGAAAATGAAGTTTCAAAGGAGCTAAATGTCCCCTATAGCAAAGTTACAAGTCTTCCCAAGAGGATTCAGCTACTATTGGGACCAGACTTTTTTGTCCTAACACATCTCCTGAATTCAACTTGTAGCCATGTTTTATTCCCATAACACAGGTCCAGTTTCCTGCATCATTTATTATCTGTTATAAAGATCATCTCCTTCAAATAACAGAGATGAGCAGGTGATAGCAAAAAGGGTACTGAAGTATTTCACTGGAAATCTTTTAAACTACAACAGATTTTGGATTAACTTGGACGCATTGGATACTCTGTGTGGAGACAGAAGAAAAGAAAAATTGAGGTTATTCTAACCCCAGGATTCTGTAACCATCTCAACGTTTCCCAAATTTCCTTGGTCACAGAAATCACTTGCGAAGAAACAAAAGAAAATTAAAGCCCACCGAAGCAAAGAAAACAAAAGAAGGAGCCTGGTGTGTAGTAAGAGCTCAATAAATATTTCTAGAATAAGTGATGGAAGAAAAGAATCACAGACTGAAAAAAAAATGTAGGATCAGATTATTAATAAGAACCTCTCCAAGGTCATGTTTCCTACTTATATTCACACACACACACACACACACACACACACAAAACACACACATTTACAAATATATAAGTTTGTATTACTATAGGTAAAATATTTTTTTCCAGCATCCAGGAACACTGGAAATGGTCTTTGACGGCCATTGCTTTCGGGGCAGTGGGGTAAGAGCTTCGCAAGAGGACCCGCCATGGGGCCGGCAGTTGCATGCGAATCACCAAGGACGTATTCCTGGGGGCCGGCCGGACAGAAGGGAGACCAATCCAGGAGGGATTCCTCTACTTCTGTGTGCTTTGACAGGTCTAGACTAGGAGAGCCCACACTGAGGCCATGAGGCTGAGAGCAGGTCAAAGGTTGCTAGTGGGCATTTCGAGAGGAGAGGCTCCTGGTGGAATAGTGCGTGGCATAACTCAGGAAGCTATGGATTTCGTGGATGCAACGATGTGCTGGGATCCACACGTCCGCTGGCCCTCACAGACTTTTCCCTTGTCCACCAACACTAGGGCCTGAACCCAGATCGGCCTGGGGTCCTTTTTGTGCAGGCAGGCCCCCCTGGGACTCACTGTGGCCCAGCCACAGCACGAGGCAGCATAATCAGGGTGTGTCGAGCTGGTGAGCCATTGTGCGAGGAGTCCCGGCAGGGCTGCCTTCCGAATGGGTGCGGTGGTGTCGGCACCGCCGAGAAGCTTTCCATCTCTAACCCCCAGAAGCCCAGTCAGTGTTTGGTGGTGCTTGGCATGGTTCTATTTGTTTTGTGTTCCTGCCACTCATATGCCCAGGATTTGAGCTGATATACCCTGGACCTAGGAGAGAGAGGCTGATGTGATTTGCTGAAACGCCACACTGCCAAGCCATCGAGAGTAAACCCATCAGTACACACGAAAGCGCCAGAAGGGGGAAGGCGGGTTTGTCCCAAGACTCCGATGTCCCTTCACACTAGGGTCTTCCATCCATTTCCTTTGCCAGCGTGGACTTTGGATGTGGGGGGAATTGGGCACCAGGAGATGGACTGCACGTCCCCTCTTGTAGGCATCCTTGGTGCCCCCACGTTCCCCATTCCGCTGGGCTTCCGATTGTACAGATGTCTTGGCACCCCCTTTGAGCAGAGACAGCCCTTGAATCGGGGACCTTCTCCATGGTTGAAGCAGCCCAGCAAGGCCCCGAGGGCACCTGGGATCTGCCTCCGTGCTGACACATTCCTGAGCTCTCCCCCATAGGTCCTTGGGAATCCTGGTGGTCCTTGACCTGCGGTGCCCTGTCAGGGTGCACCAACTGCTGCAGGCCACTAGGAACCTCTTCCTCATTGCAAGGCTTTTCACAAAATGCAGACATCACTTTGTGTACGGTGTCTCGATGTTGATGTAGCCTCCTGAAAAGTCAGACGTGGTGTGTGGAGAGAGGCATGCTTCAACCCCTTGGTTTGCCTCTCTGCCTTCCTTCCCACCTTCTGTTTCCATTTACCTTAACACCTTTCTCCATCCGTACCTTTCTCCCAAGAATTCCCTCCTCTACAAGGCGAGCCTTGCTGCTCACCTCCTGCATCTCCTCTACATCAGTAGAGCTTTCTCACTCTCTAGCTCTTATCATCAATGTCCTCTACCTCCTCATCAATTGATAATTCTCTCTCCAGGGTTTATCTTTGGGAGGATAGACAAGAAAATCCGGAATGTTTTTGCGACTTCTGGAAAGTCCGCAGGAATTCCGGACCGTGGTTTTATCCGGGGTGGAAAATGCGATTTTGGGTCTTCTCTCAGGAAATGCGCAGGGTTTTTGGCTATTTTTTAAGCGGGTGTCCTCCTAGACCCATAGTCCTATTCACATCGGAAACACTAGCACTGTGTTTACAATGGGGAAAAGTCTTTAGGCACCCGTTGTCCAGTGGAGCAAGAGAGCCTGAGGAATCGTCGCGCCCCCAAAACTGAAGCTGTCTTTGAACGTTTCAAAGCAAAGCAGACTAAGCCAAAGCCACCCAAAGCCACCCAAGCCCATAGAAGGGTTATAGAACCTTGAGAAAACCACACCCCTGGAAGGAATGTACAGCAGAGCAGAAGAAGGTGTGGAATGCTGACAGGTGTGCAACAAGTAGTATCACATATGGAAAACGGGGAAAAACAGAGGTTGTCATGTGGAAATGCATGAATCTGACAGAGCCCGGCAGAGTAGGTCTGGAATGCGGCAAGGTCTGAACCAGAGGGTGAGTCTTACGTGGCTTGCCGTGAAGACCATATGGCCTGCACACCAAAGGCCTGGGAGACTCGGAGCTGGGCTGCCATTTGAAAGGGCCTTAGGATGTCATCCTTCATCCCAGGTCCTCAAACTGGAGGGGACTTCTAAATGACTGCTAGATCTCCGCCCTTGCGTGAAGGGCGGTGCATGGGGTCCTTGGCCTAGATGACCCCTTGGGTGCCAGGGACGGCCCAGCCGTCCAGGTGATGGACAAACCTATGGGCAGGCACTCCACGTACTTGAGGTGTGCCCTTGAGTTTTGGGGCGTGGGGAATTACCAGCAGCTACACTGATTTCCATACATCAGGCCATGGCCGCCTCAGCTTCTACAAGACCCCTGTCTCCAGGGAGAGCACAGTGGGCCAGCATTCTCCCGGCCAGCTGCTCGCTTCTTCTCGCTTCTCGGACCTCCAAGCATGGATTCCTCCAGCACGTCCTGCTCATCCAGCGGTATGTTGACCTCTGCCTCTGGGCTGAGCGTTGCAACTCCCAGAGGACGGGAGCCCTTCATGCCTGTGCATCCTGCATCGATAGAGCCATGCCGTTCTTTAGGGCATGTTCAGAGATTGGGCTGGCCTTTTGCCAGCGCTCAGTGGGCCTCAAAGGAACAGACTCGCCTCAGAATGAAACACTTTCTCTATACCCATGGGATTTTCGCTCTGGGGTGAAAGTGGATGTTGTCTGTTCCAAGAGAGGTGCCCACGCAGATCACGCATCACCGGGCGAAAGGTGCTAACATTAATTAGCAGGTCCCATCCTCTCCTTTGTTGCTGGCCAATCTTTCCATCCAACCGAATGTAGGTTCATGATTGCAGTGGACACATTTGGCGATTTAGAGTCGGAGTAGCCTTTGAATTGGGGTCTCTTGGCCTGGCTTCTCAACAACAGGTATGGATATACACCCTGGCAGGTTTATTCCCCTCTTTCTATCTCTTTTGTTCTTGGGGATGGTTTCCTTTGGATTCTTGGTGATGAAGGGAGCATTTTGACCCCAGGTCATCTTGAGGCGACAGCACGTTCCTTGGAGCTGTTCTCCAAAGATCAGGCCTTTCTGCATGACCGAACTCTGTGCATGCCTGGCCGTTGTATAACCCAGGAACGTCAAGGAATATTGAGGCCAGGATGGAGGAAAACTAGTGGAGCTTATATCTCTCTTTCAAGGATTTCAAGCTCCCTTGGAGTTTCCCCACACATAATCCCTACTCCATTTCTCTCTCTCCGTCTCGCTCTCTCACTCTCTCTCTCTCTCTCTCTCTCTCTCTCTCTCTCTCTCTCTCTCGGTCTCTCTCTTCATTTCTCTGCAGGAACCCTGCAGGTCTCACTTTCTATTACTCCTTGGTTCCCTCCAAACTCAGCCTTATGGTATCAAATTCTTCTACTCTTTGGCCACTTATGTCCTTATGAAATGGACCTTGTCATTGTACCCTGTGGCGTAGACAGTATAATATGAAGACTTCTGGTTGGTGTTGAAGTCGTAATCACTGCATGTGCTGAGGTGCGTCCTGATGCACGCTTGCCCAGTTGAGTTGGTTTTTAGAGTGGATCTGCTGGATGTCTCTTTCTCGCGATGTATCCTAAATATGCGGGACCTTGGAAACTAACCTGAAGAGAAGTTGGCTTTGCGTGTATGCGGAAGCAAATGCCTGGGAGACACAGCATCCAGGAACACAGGAAGTGGTCTTGGACGGCCTTTGCTTTGGGGGCTGTGTGGTAATGGGTTCTCAACGGGACCCGCCATGGGGCCGTCAGTTGCATGCGAATCACCAAGGACGTATTCCTGGGTGCCGGCTGGACAGAAGGGAGACCAATCCGTGGGGCATTCCCCTGCTTCTGTGTGCTTTGACAGGTCTTGACTAGGAGAGCCCACACTGAGGCCATGTGGCTGAGAGCAGGCAACGTGTTGCTAGTGGGCATTTCGGGAGGAGAGGCTCCTGGTGGCATAGAGCGTGGCATTACTCAGGAAGCTACGGATTTCGTGGATGCAACGATGTGCTGGAATCCACACGTCCTTTGGCCCTCACAGACGTTTCCCTTGGGGTGGTGTGAACCCTGGGCCCTTTCTTCCATTCTTGTGCACCAACAGTAGGGCCGGAACACAGATCGGCCCGGGGCCCTGTTTCTGCAGGCAGGCCCCACTGGACACACTGTGGCGCAGCCACAGCACGAGGCAGCATAATCAGCATGTGTCGAGCTGGTGAGCCATGTTGCGAGGAGTCCCGGCAGGGCTGCCTTCCGAACGGGTTCGGTGGTGTGGGCACCGCCGAGAAGCTTTCCTTCTCTACCCCCCAGAAGCGCAGTCAGTGTTTGGTGGTGGTTTGCATGGTTCTATTTGTCTATGTGTTCCTGCCACTCATATGCCAAGGCTTTGAGCTGATATGCCCTGGACGTAGGCGAGAGAGGCTGATGTGATTTTCTGAAAGGCCACACTGCCAGAGACATCATGCATAAACCCATCAGTACACTCGACAGCACTGGTAGGCGGAAGGCGGGTTTGTCCCAAGACTCCGATGTGCCTTCACACTAGGGTCTTCCATCCATTTCTTGGCCAGCGTGGCCTAGGGAAGTGGGGGGAATTGGGCCCCAGGAGATGGACTGCACGTCCCCTCTTGTAGGCATCCTTGGTGCCCCCACGTTCCCCATTCCGCTGGGCTTCCGATTGTACAGATGTCTTGGCACCCCCTTTGAGCAGAGACAGCCCTTGAATCGGGGACCTTCTCCATGGTTGAAGCAGCCCAGCAAGGCCCCGAGGGCACCTGGGATCTGCCTCCGTGCTGACACATTCCTGAGCTCTCCCCCATAGGTCCTTGGGAATCCTGGTGGTCCTTGACCTGCGGTGCCCTGTCAGGGTGCACCAACTGCTGCAGGCCACTAGGAACCTCTTCCTCATTGCAAGGCTTTTCACAAAATGCAGACATCACTTTGTGTACGGTGTCTCGATGTTGATGTAGCCTCCTGAAAAGTCAGACGTGGTGTGTGGAGAGAGGCATGCTTCAACCCCTTGGTTTGCCTCTCTGCCTTCCTTCCCACCTTCTGTTTCCATTTACCTTAACACCTTTCTCCATCCGTACCTTTCTCCCAAGAATTCCCTCCTCTACAAGGCGAGCCTTGCTGCTCACCTCCTGCATCTCCTCTACATCAGTAGAGCTTTCTCACTCTCTAGCTCTTATCATCAATGTCCTCTACCTCCTCATCAATTGATAATTCTCTCTCCAGGGTTTATCTTTGGGAGGATAGACAAGAAAATCCGGAATGTTTTTGCGACTTCTGGAAAGTCCGCAGGAATTCCGGACCGTGGTTTTATCCGGGGTGGAAAATGCGATTTTGGGTCTTCTCTCAGGAAATGCGCAGGGTTTTTGGCTATTTTTTAAGCGGGTGTCCTCCTAGACCCATAGTCCTATTCACATCGGAAACACTATCACTGTGTTTACAATGGGGAAAAGTCTTTAGGCACCCGTTGTCCAGTGGAGCAAGAGAGCCTGAGGAATCGTCGCGCCCCCAAAACTGAAGCTGTCTTTGAACGTTTCAAAGCAAAGCAGACTAAGCCAAAGCCACCCAAAGCCACCCAAGCCCATAGAAGGGTTATAGAACCTTGAGAAAACCACACCCCTGGAAGGAATGTACAGCAGAGCAGAAGAAGGTGTGGAATGCTGACAGGTGTGCAACAAGTAGTATCACATATGGAAAACGGGGAAAAACAGAGGTTGTCATGTGGAAATGCATGAATCTGACAGAGCCCGGCAGAGTAGGTCTGGAATGCGGCAAGGTCTGAACCAGAGGGTGAGTCTTACGTGGCTTGCCGTGAAGACCATATGGCCTGCACACCAAAGGCCTGGGAGACTCGGAGCTGGGCTGCCATTTGAAAGGGCCTTAGGATGTCATCCTTCCTCCCAGGTCCTCAAACTGGAGGGGACTTCTAAATGACTGCTAGATCTCCGCCCTTGCGTGAAGGGCGGTGCATGGGGTCCTTGGCCTAGATGACCCCTTGGGTGCCAGGGACGGCCCAGCCGTCCAGGTGATGGACAAACCTATGGGCAGGCACTCCACGTACTTGAGGTGTGCCCTTGAGTTTTGGGGCGTGGGGAATTACCAGCAGCTACACTGATTTCCATACATCAGGCCATGGCCGCCTCAGCTTCTACAAGACCCCTGTCTCCAGGGAGAGCACAGTGGGCCAGCATTCTCCCGGCCAGCTGCTCGCTTCTTCTCGCTTCTCGGACCTCCAAGCATGGATTCCTCCAGCACGTCCTGCTCATCCAGCGGTATGTTGACCTCTGCCTCTGGGCTGAGCGTTGCAACTCCCAGAGGACGGGAGCCCTTCATGCCTGTGCATCCTGCATCGATAGAGCCATGCCGTTCTTTAGGGCATGTTCAGAGATTGGGCTGGCCTTTTGCCAGCGCTCAGTGGGCCTCAAAGGAACAGACTCGCCTCAGAATGAAACACTTTCTCTATACCCATGGGATTTTCGCTCTGGGGTGAAAGTGGATGTTGTCTGTTCCAAGAGAGGTGCCCACGCAGATCACGCATCACCGGGCGAAAGGTGCTAACATTAATTAGCAGGTCCCATCCTCTCCTTTGTTGCTGGCCAATCTTTCCATCCAACCGAATGTAGGTTCATGATTGCAGTGGACACATTTGGCGATTTAGAGTCGGAGTAGCCTTTGAATTGGGGTCTCTTGGCCTGGCTTCTCAACAACAGGTATGGATATACACCCTGGCAGGTTTATTCCCCTCTTTCTATCTCTTTTGTTCTTGGGGATGGTTTCCTTTGGATTCTTGGTGATGAAGGGAGCATTTTGACCCCAGGTCATCTTGAGGCGACAGCACGTTCCTTGGAGCTGTTCTCCAAAGATCAGGCCTTTCTGCATGACCGAACTCTGTGCATGCCTGGCCGTTGTATAACCCAGGAACGTCAAGGAATATTGAGGCCAGGATGGAGGAAAACTAGTGGAGCTTATATCTCTCTTTCAAGGATTTCAAGCTCCCTTGGAGTTTCCCCACACATAATCCCTACTCCATTTCTCTCTCTCCGTCTCGCTCTCTCACTCTCTCTCTCTCTCTCTCTCTCTCTCTCTCTCTCTCTCTCTCTCTCTCGGTCTCTCTCTTCATTTCTCTGCAGGAACCCTGCAGGTCTCACTTTCTATTACTCCTTGGTTCCCTCCAAACTCAGCCTTATGGTATCAAATTCTTCTACTCTTTGGCCACTTATGTCCTTATGAAATGGACCTTGTCATTGTACCCTGTGGCGTAGACAGTATAATATGAAGACTTCTGGTTGGTGTTGAAGTCGTAATCACTGCATGTGCTGAGGTGCGTCCTGATGCACGCTTGCCCAGTTGAGTTGGTTTTTAGAGTGGATCTGCTGGATGTCTCTTTCTCGCGATGTATCCTAAATATGCGGGACCTTGGAAACTAACCTGAAGAGAAGTTGGCTTTGCGTGTATGCGGAAGCAAATGCCTGGGAGACACAGCATCCAGGAACACAGGAAGTGGTCTTGGACGGCCTTTGCTTTGGGGGCTGTGTGGTAATGGGTTCTCAACGGGACCCGCCATGGGGCCGTCAGTTGCATGCGAATCACCAAGGACGTATTCCTGGGTGCCGGCTGGACAGAAGGGAGACCAATCCGTGGGGCATTCCCCTGCTTCTGTGTGCTTTGACAGGTCTTGACTAGGAGAGCCCACACTGAGGCCATGTGGCTGAGAGCAGGCAACGTGTTGCTAGTGGGCATTTCGGGAGGAGAGGCTCCTGGTGGCATAGAGCGTGGCATTACTCAGGAAGCTATGGATTTCGTGGATGCAACGATGTGCTGGAATCCACACGTCCTTTGGCCCTCACAGACGTTTCCCTTGGGGTGGTGTGAACCCTGGGCCCTTTCTTCCATTCTTGTGCACCAACAGTAGGGCCGGAACACAGATCGGCCCGGGGCCCTGTTTCTGCAGGCAGGCCCCACTGGACACACTGTGGCGCAGCCACAGCACGAGGCAGCATAATCAGCATGTGTCGAGCTGGTGAGCCATGTTGCGAGGAGTCCCGGCAGGGCTGCCTTCCGAACGGGTTCGGTGGTGTGGGCACCGCCGAGAAGCTTTCCTTCTCTACCCCCCAGAAGCGCAGTCAGTGTTTGGTGGTGGTTTGCATGGTTCTATTTGTCTATGTGTTCCTGCCACTCATATGCCAAGGCTTTGAGCTGATATGCCCTGGACGTAGGCGAGAGAGGCTGATGTGATTTTCTGAAAGGCCACACTGCCAGAGACATCATGCATAAACCCATCAGTACACTCGACAGCACTGGTAGGCGGAAGGCGGGTTTGTCCCAAGACTCCGATGTGCCTTCACACTAGGGTCTTCCATCCATTTCTTGGCCAGCGTGGCCTAGGGAAGTGGGGGGAATTGGGCCCCAGGAGATGGACTTCACGTCCCCTTTGGTAAGCATCCTTGGTGCCCCCACGTTCCCCATTCTACTGGGCTTCCACTTGTACAGATGTCTTGGCACCCCCTTTGAGCAGAGACAGCCCTTGCCTCGGGGACCTTCTCCATGGTTGAAGCAGCCCAGCAGGGCCCCGAGGGCACCAGGGATCTGCATCCCTGCTGACACATCCCTGAGCTCTCCCCCATAGGTCCTTGGGAATCCTGGTGGTCCTTGACCTGGGGTGCCCTGTCAGGGTGCACCAACTGCTGCAGGCCACTAGGAACCTCGGCCAGGTTGCAATGCTTTTCTCAAAATGCAGACATCACTGGGTGTCCGGAGTCTCGATGTCGATGGAGCCTCCTGAAAAGTCAGACGTGGTGTGTGAAGAGAGCCATGCTTCAACCCCTTGGTTTGCCTCTCTGCCTTCCTTCCCACCTTCTGTCGTCCATTCGCCTTAACACTTTCTCCATCCGTACCTTCCTCACAAGAAAACCCTCCTCCACAAAGCGAGCCTTGCTTCTCACCTCCTGCATCTCCTCTACATCAGTATAGCTTTCTCACTCTCTCGCTCTTATCATTAATGTCCTCTACCTCCTCATCAATTGATAATACTCCCTCCAGTGTTTATTTTTGGGAGGATGGTCAAGAAAATCGGGAACGTTTTTGCGATTTCTGGAAACTCAGCAGGAATCGTCCACCGTGGTTATATCCGGCATGGAAAATGCGATTTGGGGTCCTCTCTCAGGAAATGCGCAGGGTTTTTGGCTATTTTATTTACCGGGCGTCCTCCTAGATCCATAGTCCTATTCCCATCGGAAACACAAGCTCGTGTGTTTGCAATGGGGAAAAGTCTTTAGGCACCCATTGCCAGGGAGAAGGAAAGCCTGAGGAATCGTCTTGCCCCCCAAAATGAAGCTGTCTTCGAACGGTTCCAAAGAAAGCAGGCTAATCCAAAGCCACCCAAAGCCACCCAAAGCAACCCAAGCCCAAAGAAGGGTTAAAGACCCTTGAGAATACCACACCCCTGGAAGGAATGTACAGCAGAGCAGAGGAATGTGTGGAGTGCAGACAGGGGTGAAACAATTATCGCACCACGTGGGAAACGGGGAAAAGAACAAGTTGGCCTGTGGACATGCATGAATCCGACAGAGCCGGGCAGAGACGGTCTGGAATGCGGCAAGGTCTGAACCAGAGGCTCAGTCTTACGTGGTTTGCCGTGAAGACCATATGGCCTGCACTCCAAAGGCCTGGGAGACTCGGAGCTGGGCTGCCATTTGAAAGAGGCTTAAGTTGTCCTCCATCCTCCCAGGTGCTCAAACTGGAGCGGAATTCTAAATGACTGCTAGATCTCCGCCCTTGCTTGAAGTGCGGTGCGTGGGGTCCTTGGCCTAGATGACCCCTTGGGTGCCAGGGATGGCCCAGCCGTCCAGGTGATGGACAAACCTATGGGCAGGCCCTCCACGTACTTGAGGTGTGCCCTTGAGTTTTGGGGCGTGGGGAATTACCAGCAGCTCCGCTGATTTCCATACATCAGGGCGTGGCCACCTCAGCCTCTACAAGACCCCTGTCTCCAGGGAGAGCACAGTGGGCCAGCATTCTCCCGGCCAGCTGCTCGCTTCTTCTCGCTTCTCGGACCTCCAAGCATGGATTCCTCCAGCACGTCCTGCTCATCCAGCGGTATGTTGACCTCTGCCTCTGGGCTGAGCGTTGCAACTCCCAGAGGCCGGGAGCCCTTCATGCCTGTGCATCCTGCATCAATAGAGCCATGCCGTTCTTTAGGGCATGTTCAGAGATTGGGCTGGCCTTTTGCCACCGCTCGGTGGGCCTCATCGAAACAGACTCGCCTCAGAATGACACCCTTTCTCCATACCCATGGGATTTGCGCTCTGGGGTGGAAGTGGATGTTGTCTGTTCCAAGAGAGGTGCCCACGAAAATCACACATCACCGGGCGAACGGTGCTAACATTAATTAGCAGGTCCCATCCTCTCCTTTGTTGCTGGCCAATCTTTCCATCCAACCGAATGTAGGTTCATGATTGCAGTGGACACATTTGGCGATGTAGAGTCGGAGTAGCCTTGGAATTGTGGTCTCTTGGCCTGGCTTCCCAACAGCCGGTATGGATATACACCCAGTAGGGTTTATTCCACACATTCTATCTCTTTTGTTCTTGGGGATGGTTTCCTTTGGATTCTTGGTGATGTTGGGATCAATTTGACACCAGGCCAACTTGAGGCGACAGCCCGTTCCTAGGAGCTCTTCTCCAAAGGTCAGGCCTTTCTGCAAGACCGAACTCTGTGCATGCCTGGCCTTTGTATAACCCAGGGATGTCGAGGAATCTTGATGCCAGGACGGAGGGTAGCATGTGCAGCTTATATCTCTCTTTCAAGGGTTTCAAGCTCCCTTGGAGTTTCCCCACACATAATCCCTACTCCATTTCTCTCTCTCCGTCTCTCTCTCTCTCTCTCTCTCTCTCTCACTCTCTCTCTCTCAGTCTCTCTCTTCATTTCTCTGCTGGGACCCTGTGGGTCTCACTTTCTATTACTCCTAGGTTCCCTCCCAACTCAACCTTATGGTATCAATTCCTTCTCCTCTTTGGCCACTTATGTCCTTATGAATGGGACCTTGACATTGTAGTCTATGGCCTCGACAGTGTAATATGCAGACATGTGGTTGGTGTTGAAGTTGTCATCACTGCATGTGCTGAGGTGCGTCCTGATGCACGCTTGCCCAGTTGAGTTGGTTTTTAGAGTGGATCTGCTGGATGTCTCTTTCTCGCGATGTATCCTAAATATGCGGGACCTTGGAAACTAACCTGAAGAGAAGTTGGCTTTGCGTGTATGCGGAAGCAAATGCCTGGGAGACACAGCATCCAGGAACACAGGAAGTGGTCTTGGACGGCCTTTGCTTTGGGATCTCTGTGGTAAGAGCTTCTCAACGGGACCCGCCATGGGGCCGTCAGTTGCATGCGAATCACCAAGGACGTATTCCTGGTGGCCGGCTGGACAGAAGGGAGACCAATCCAGGGGGCATTCCTCTGCTTCCGTGTGCTTTGACAGGTCTTGACTAGGAGAGCCCACACTGAGGCCATGTGGCTGAGAGCAGGCAACGTGTTGCTAGTGGGCATTTCGGGAGGAGAGGCTCCTGGTGGCATAGAGCGTGGCATAACTCAGGAAGCTATGGATTTCGTGGATGCAACGATGTGCTGGAATCCACACGTCCGCTGGCCCTCACAGACTTTTCCCTTGGGGTGGTGTGAACCCGCGGCCCTTTCTTCCATTCTTGTCCACCAACACTAGGGCCAGAACACAGATTATCCCGGGGTCCTTTTTGTGCAGGCAGGTCCCCGTGGGACTCCCTGTGGCCCAGCCACAGCACGAGGCAGTATAATCAGGGTGTGTCGAGCTGGTGAGCCATTTTGCGAGGAGTCCCGGCAGGGCTGCCTTCCGAACGGGTTCGGTGGTGTGGGCACCGCCGAGAAGCTTTCCTTCTCTACCCCCCAGAAGCGCAGTCAGTGTTTGGTGGTGTTTTGCATGGTTCTATTTGTCTATGTGTTCCTGCCACTCATATGCCAAGGCTTTGAGCTGATATGCCCTGGACGTAGGCGAGAGAGGCTGATGTGATTTTCTGAAAGGCCACACTGCCAGAGACATCATGCATAAACCCATCAGTACACTCGACAGCACTGGTAGGCGGAAGGCGGGTTTGTCCCAAGACTCCGATGTGCCTTCACACTAGGGTCTTCCATCCATTTCTTGGCCAGCGTGGCCTAGGGAAGTGGGGGGAAATGGGCCCCAGGAGATGGACTTCACGTCCCCTTTGGTAAGCATCCTTGGTGCCCCCACCTTCCCCATTCCGCTGGGCTTCCACTTGTACAGATGTCTTGGCACCCTTTTGAGCAGAGACAGCCCTTGCCTCGGGGACCTTCTCCATGGTTGAAGCAGCCCAGCAGGGCCCCGAGGGCACCAGGGATCTGCATCCCTGCTGACACATCCCTGAGCTCTCCCCCATAGGTCCTAGGGAATCCTGGTGGTTCTTGACCTGGGGTGCCCTGTAAGGGTGCACCAACTGCTGCAGGCCCCTAGGAACCTCGGCCAGGTTGCAATGATTTTCTCAAAATGCAGACATCACTGGGTGTCCGGAGTCTCGATGTCGATGGAGCCTCCTGAAAAGTCAGACGTGGTGTGTGAAGAGAGCCATGCTTCAACCTTTTGGTTTGCCTCTCTGCCTTCCTTCCCACCTTCTGTCGTCCATTCGCCTTAACACTTTCTCCATCCGTACCTTCCTCACAAGAAAACCCTCCTCCACAAAGCGAGCCTTGCTTCTCACCTCCTGCATCTCCTCTACATCAGTATAGCTTTCTCACTCTCTCGCTCTTATCATTAATGTCCTCTACCTCCTCATCAATTGATAATACTCCCTCCAGTGTTTATTTTTGGGAGGATGGTCAAGAAAATCGGGAACGTTTTTGCGACTTCTGGAAACTCAGCAGGAATCGTCCACCGTGGTTATATCCGGCATGGAAAATGCGATTTGGTGTCCTCTCTCAGGAAATGAGCAGGGTTTTTGGCTATTTTATTTACCGGGCGTCCTCCTAGATTTATAGTCCTATTCCCATCGGAACAAGTGTACGTGTGTTTACAATGGGGAAAAGTCTTTAGGCACCCATTGCCCAGGGAGAAGGAAAGCCTGAGGAATCGTCTTGCCCCCCAAAATGAAGCTGTCTTCGAACGGTTCCAAAGAAAGCAGGCTAATCCAAAGCCACCCAAAGCCACCCAAAGCAACCCAAGCCCAAAGAAGGGTTAAAGACCCTTGAGAATACCACACCCCTGGAAGGAATGTACAGCAGAGCAGAGGAATGTGTGGAATGCAGACAGGGGTGAAACAATTATCGCCCCACGTGGGAAACGGGGAAAAGAACAAGTTGGCCTGTGGACATGCATGAATCCGACAGAGCCGGACAGAGACGGTCTGGAATGCGGCAAGGTCTGAACCATATGCTCAGTCTTACGTGGTTTGCCGTGAAGACCATATGGCCTGCACTCCAAAGGCCTGGGAGACTCGGAGCTGGGCTGCCAATTGAAAGAGGCTTAAGTTGTCCTCCTTCCTCCCAGGTGCTCAAACTGGAGCGGAATTCTAAATGACTGCTAGATCTCCGCCCTTGCGTGAAGTGCGGTGCGTGGGGTCCTTGGCCTAGATGACCCCTTGGGTGCCAGGGATGGCCCAGCCGTCCAGGTGATGGACGAACCTATGGGCAGACACTCCACGTACTTGAGGTGTGCCCTTGAGTTTTGGGGCGTGGGGAATTTCCAGCAGCTCCGCTGATTTCCATACATCAGGGCGTGGCCACCTCAGCCTCTACAAGACCCCTGTCTCCAGGGAGAGCACAGTGGGCCAGCATTCTCCCGGCCAGCTGCTCGCTTCTTCTCGCTTCTCGGACCTCCAAGCATGGATTCCTCCAGCACGTCCTGCACATCCAGCGGTATGTTGACCTCTGCCTCTGGGCTGAGCGTTGCAACTCGCAGAGGCCGGGAGCCCTTCATGGCTGTGCATCCTGCATCAATAGAGCCATGCCGTTCTTTAGGGCATGTTCAGAGATTGGGCTGGCCTTTTGCCAGCGCTCCGTGGGCCTCATCGAAACAGACTCGCCTCAGAATGACACCCTTTCTCCATACCCATGGGATTTGCGCTCTGGGGTGGAAGTGGATGTTGTCTGTTCCAAGAGAGGTGCCCACGCAGATCACGCATCACCGGGCGAACGGTGCTAACATTAATTAGCAGGTCCCATCCTCTCCTTTGTTGCTGGCCAATCTTTCCATCCAACCGAATGTAGGTTCATGTTTGCAGTGGACACATTTGGCGATGTAGAGTCGGAGTAGCCTTGGAATTGTGGCCTCTTGGCCTGGCTTCCCAACAGCCGGTATGGATATACACCCAGTAGGGTTTATTCCACACGTTCTATCTCTTTTGTTCTTGGGGATGGTTTCCTTTGGATTCTTGGTGATGTTGGGATCAATTTGACACCAGGCCAACTTGAGGCGACAGCCCGTTCCTAGGAGCTCTTCTCCAAAGGTCAGGCCTTTCTGCGTGACCGAACTCTGTGCATGCCTGGCCTTTGTATAACCCAGGGATGTCGAGGAATCTTGATGCCAGGACGGAGGGAAGCATGTGCAGCTTATATCTCTCTTTCAAGAGTTTCAAGCTCCCTTGGAGTTTACCCACACATAATCCCTACTCCATTTCTCTCTCTCCAACTCTCTCTCTCTCTCTCTCTCTCTCTCTATCTCTCTATCTCTCTCTCTGCCTCTCTCTTCATTTCTCTGCTGGGACCCTGTGTGTCTCACTTTCTATTACTCCTTGGTTCCCTCCCAACTCAACCTTATGGTATCAATTTCTTCTCCTCTTTGGCCACTTATGTCCTTATGAATGGGACCTTGACATTGTAGTCTATGGCCTCGACAGTGTAATATGCAGACTTGTGGTTGGTGTTGAAGTTGTCATCACTGCATGTGCTGAGGTGCGTCCTGATGCACGCTTGCGGAGTTGAGGTGGTTTTTAGAGTGGATCTGCTGGATGTCTCTTTGTCGCGATGTATCCTAAATATGCGGGGCCTTGGAAACTAACCTGAAGAGAAGTTGGCTTTGCGTGTATGCGGAAGTAAATGCCTGGGAGACACAGCATCCAGGAACACAGGAAGTGGTCTTGGACGGCCTTTGCTTTGGGGGCTGTGTGGTAAGAGCTTCTCAACGGGACCCGCCATGGGGCCGTCAGTTGCATGCGAATCACCAAGGACGTATTCCTGGGTGCCGGCCGGAGAGAAGGCAGACCAATCCAGGGGGCATTCCTCTGCTTCTGTGTGCTTTGACAGGTCTTGACTAGGAGAGCCCACACTGAGGCCATGTGGCTGAGAGCAGGCAACGTGTTGCTAGTGGGCATTTCGGGAGGAGAGGCTCCTGGTGGCATAGAGCATGGCATAACTTAGGAAGTTATGGATTTCGTGGATGCAACGATGTGCTGGAATCCACACGTCCGCTGGCCCTCACAGACTTTTCCCTTGGGGTGGTGTGAACCCGCGGCCCTTTGTTCCATTCTTGTCCACCAACACTAGGGCCGGAACATAGATTGTCCCGGGGTCCTTTTTGTGCAGGCAGGCCCCCCTGGGACTCCCTGTGGCCCAGCCACAGCACGAGGCAGTATAATCAGGGTGTGTCGAGCTGGTGAGGCATTTTGCGAGGAGTCCTGGCAGGGCTGCCTTCCGAACGGGTTCGGTGGTGTGGGCACCGCCGAGAAGCTTTCCTTCTCTACCCCCCAGAAGCACAGTCAGTGTTTGGTGGTGTTTTGCATGGTTCTATTTGTCTTTGTGTTCCTGCCACTCATATGCCAAGGCTTTGAGCTGATATGCCCTGGACGTAGGCGAAAGAGGCTGATGTGATTGTCTGAAAGGCCACACTGCCAGAGACATCATGCATAAACCCATCAGTACACTGGACAGCACTGGTAGGCGGAAGGCGGGTTTGTCCCAAGACTCCGATGTGCCTTCACACTAGGGTCTTCCATCCATTTCTTGGCCAGCGTGGCCTAGGGAAGTGGGGGGAATTGGGCCCCAGGAGATGGACTTCAAGTCCCCTTTGGTAAGCATCCTTGGTGCCCCCACCTTCCCCATTCCGCTGGGCTTCCACTTGTACAGATGTCTTGGCACCCCCTTTGAGCAGAGACAGCCCTTGCCTCGGGGACCTTCTCCAAGGTTGAAGCAGCCCAGCAGGGCCCCAAGGGCACCAGGGATCTACATCCCTGCTGACACATCCCTGAGCTCTCCCCCATAGGTCCTTGGGAATCCTGGTGGTCCTTGACCTGGGGTGCCCTGTCAGGGTGCACCAACTGCTGCAGGCCCCTAGGAACCTCGGCCAGGTTGCAATGCTTTTCTCAAAATGCAGACATCACTGGGTGTCCGGAGTCTCGATGTCGATGGAGCCTCCTGAATAGTCAGACGTGGTGTGTGAAGAGAGCCATGCTTCAACCCCTTGGTTTGCCTCTCTGCCTTCCTTCCCACCTTCTGGCTTCCATTCGCCTTAACACCTTTCTCCACCCGTACCTTCCTCCCAAGAAATCCCTCCTCCACAAGGCGAGCCTTGCTGCTCACCTCCTGCATCTCCTCTACATCAGTAGAGCTTTCTCACTCTCTTGCTCTTATCATCAATATCCTCTACCTCCTCATCAATTGATAATTCTCTCTCCAGGTTTTATCTTTCGGAGGAGGGTCAAGAAAATCGGGAACGTTTTTGCGACTTCTGGAAACTCAGCAGGAATCCTGCACCGTGGTTATATCCAGCATGGAAAATGCGATTTGGGGTCCTCTCTCAGGAAATGCGCAGGATTTTTGGCTATTTTATTTACCGGGCGTCCTCCTAGATCCATAGTCCTATTCCCATCGGAAACACGAGCTCGTGTGTTTACAATGGGGCAATGTCTTTAGGCACCCATTGCCCAGGGAGAAGGAAAGCCTGAGGAATCGTCTTGCCCCCCAAAATGAAGCTGCCTTCGAACGGTTCCAAAGAAAGCAGGCTAATCCAAAGCCACCCAAAGCAACCCAAGCCCAAAGAAGGGTTAAAGACCCTTGAGAATACCACACCCCTGGAAGGAATGTACAGCAGAGCAGAGGAATGTGTGGAATGCAGACAGGGGTGAAACAATTAGCGCCCCATCTGGAAAACGGGGAAAAGGACAAGTTGGCCTGTGGACATGCATGAATCCGACAGAGCCGGGCAGAGACGGTCTGGAATGCGGCAAGGTCTGAACTAGAGGCTCAGTCTTACGTGGTTTCCACACGTTCATATGGCCTGCTCTCCAAATGCCTGGGAGACTCGGAGCTGGGCTGCCATTTGAAAGATGCTTAAGTTGTCCTCCTTCCTCCCAGGTGCTCAAACTGGAGCGGAATTCTAAATGACTGCTAGATCTCCGCCCTTGCGTGAAGTGCGGTGCGTGGGGTCCTTGGCCTAGATGACCCCTTGGGAGCCAGGGACGGCCCAGCCGTCCAGGTGATGGACAAACCTATGGGCAGGCCCTCCACGTACTTGAGGTGTGCCCTTGAGTTTTGGGGCGTGGGGAATTTCCAGCAGCTCCGCTGATTTCCATACATCAGGGCGTGGCCACCTCAGCCTCTACAAGACCCCTGTCTCCAGGGAGAGCACAGTGGGCCAGCATTCTCCCGGCCAGCCTGTCACTTCTTCTCGCATCTCGGACCTCCAAGCATGGATTCCTCCAGCACGTCCTGCACATCCAGCGGTAGGTTGACCTCTGCCTCTGGGCTGAGCGTTGCAACTCGCAGAGGCCGGGAGCCCTTCATGGCTGTGCATCCTGCATCAATAGAGCCATGCCATTCTTTAGGGCATGTTCAGAGATTGGGCTGGCCTTTTGCCAGCGCTCGGTGGGCCTCATCGAAACAGACTCGCCTCAGAATGACACCCTTTCTCCATACCCATGGGATTTGCGCTCTGGGGTGGAAGTGGATGTTGTGTGTTCCAAGAGAGGTGCCCACGCAGATCACGCATCACCGGGCGAAAGGTGCTAACATTAATTAGCAGGTCCCATCCTCTCCTTTGTTGCTGGCCAATCTTTCCATCCAACCGAATGTAGGTTCATGATTGCAGTGGACACATTTGGTGATGTAGAGTCGGAGTAGCCTTGGAATTGTGGTCTCTTGGCCTGGCTTCCCAACAACCGGTATGGATATACACCCAGTAGGGTTTATTCCACACGTTCTATCGCTTTTGTTCTTGGGGATGGTTTCCTTTGGATTCTTGGTGATGTTGGGATCAATTTGACACCAGGTCATCTTGAGGCGACAGCCCGTTCCTAGGAGCTCTTCTCCAAAGGTCAGGCCTTTCTGCGTGACCGAACTCTGTGCATGCCTGGCCTTTGTATAACCCAGGGATGTCGAGGAATCTTGATGCCAGGACGGAGGGAAGCATGTGCAGCTTATAGATATAAATCTCTCTTTCAAGGGTTTCAAGCTCCCTTGGAGTTTCGCCACACATAATCCCTACTCCATTTCTCTCTCTCCATCTCTCTCTCTCTCTCTCTCTCTCTCTCTCTATCTCTATCTCTCTCTCTGCCTCTCTCTTCATTTCTCTTCTGGGACCCTGTGGGTCTCACTTTCTATTACTCCTTGGTTCCCTCCCAACTCAACCTTATGGTATCAATTTCTTCTCCTCTTTGGCCACTTATGTCCTTATGAATGGGACCTTGACATTGTAGTCTATGGCCTCGACAGTGTAATATGCAGACTTGTGGTTGGTGTTGAAGTTTTCATCACTGCATGTGCTGAGGTGCAACCTGGTGCACGCTTGCCGAGTTGAGGTGGTTTTTAGAGTGGATCTGATGGATGTCTCTTTGTCGCGATGTATCCTAAATATGCGGAACCTTGGAAAGTAACCTGAAGAGAAGTTGGCTTTGCGTGTATGTGGAAGCAAATGCCTGGAAGACACAGCATCCAAGAACACAGGAAGTGGTCTTGGACGGCCTTTGCTTTGGGGGCTGTGTGGTAAGAGGTTCTCAACGGGACCCGCCATGGGGCCGTCAGTTGCATGCGAATCACCAAGGACGTATTCCTGTGTGCTGTCCAGAGAGAAGGCAGACCAATCCAGGGGGCATTCCTCTGCTTCTGTGTGCTTTGACAGGTCTTGACTAGGAGAGCCCACACTGAGGCCATGTGGCTGAGAGCAGGCAACGTGTTGCTAGTGGGCATTTCGGGAGGAGAGGCTCCTGGTGGCATAGAGCATGGCATAACTCAGGAAGCAATGGATTTCGTGGATGCAACGATGTGCTGGAATCCACACGTCCGCTGGCCCTCACAGACTTTTCCCTTGGGGTGGTGTGAACCCGCGGCCCTTTGTTCCATTCTTGTCCACCAACACTAGGGCCGGAACATAGATTGTCCCAGGGTCCTTTTTGTGCAGGCACGTCACCGTGGGACTAACTGTGGCCCAGCCAGGGCACGAGGCAGCATAATCAGGGTGTGTCGAGCTGGTGAGCCATTTTGCGAGGAGTCCTGGCAGGGCTGCCTTCCGAACGGGTGCGGTGCTGTGGGCACCGCCAAGAAGCATTCCATCTCTACCCCCCAGAAGCGCAGTCAGTGTTTGGTGGTGGTTTGCATGGTTCTATTTGTCTATGTGTTCCTGCCACACATATGCCAAGGCGTTGAGCTGATATGCCCTGGACGTAGGCGAGAGAGGCTGATGTGATTTTCTGAAAGGCCACACTGCCAGAGACATCATGCATAAACCCATCAGTACACTCGACAGCACTGGTAGGCGGAAGGCGGGTTTGTCCCAAGACTCCGATGTGCCTTCACACTAGGGTCTTCCATCCATTTCTTGGCCAGCGTGGCCTAGGGAAGTGGGGGGAATTGGGCCCCAGGAGATGGACTTCACGTCCCCTTTGGTAAGCATCCTTGGTGCCCCCACCTTCCCCATTCCGCTGGGCTTCCACTTGTACAGATGTCTTGGCACCCCCTTTGAGCAGAGACAGCCCTTGAATCGGGGACCTTCTCCATGGTTGAAGCAGCCCAGCAGGGCCCCGAGGGCACCAGGGATCTGCATCCCTGCTGACACATCCCTGAGCTCTCCCCCATAGGTCCTTGGGAATCTTGGTGGTCCTTGACCTGGGGTGCCCTGTCAGGGTGCACCAACTGCTGCAGGTCCCAAGGAACCTCGGCCACATTGCAATGCTTTTCTCAAAATGCAGACATCACTGGGTGTCCGGAGTCTCGATGTCGATGGAGCCTCCTGAAAAGTCAGACGTGGTGTGTGAAGAGAGCCATGCTTCAACCCCTTGGTTTGCCTCTCTGCCTTCCTTCCCACCTTCTGGCTTCCATTCGCCTTAACACCTTTCTCCATCCGTACCTTCCTCCCAAGAAATCCCTCCTCCACAAGGCGAGCCTTGCTCTCACCTCCTGCATCTCCTGTACATTAGTAGAGCTTTCTCACTCTCTTGCTCTTATCATCAATGTCCTCTACCTCCTCATCAATTGATAATTCTCTCTCCAGGGTTTATCTTTCGGAGGAGGGTCAAGAAAATCGGGAACGTTTTTGCGACTTCTGGAAACTCAGCAGGAATCCTGCACCGTGGTTATATCCGGCATGGAAAATGCGATTTGGGGTCCTCTCTCAGGAAATGCGCAGGATTTTTGGCTATTTTATTTACCGGGCGTCCTCCTAGATCCATACTCCTATTCCCATCGGAAACACAAGCACGTGTGTTTACAATGGGGCAATGTCTTTAGGCACCCATTGCCCAGGGAGAAGGAAAGCCTGAGGAATCGTCTTGCCCCCCAAAATGAAGCTGCCTTCGAACGGTTCCAAAGAAAGCAGGCTAATCCAAAGCTACCCAAAGCCACCCAAAGCAACCCAAGCCCAAAGAAGGGTTAAAGACCCTTGAGAATACCACACCCCTGGAAGGAATGTACAGCAGAGCAGAGGAATGTGTGGAATGCAGACAGGTGTGAAACAATTAGCGCCCCATCTGGAAAACGGGGAAAAGGACAAGTTGGCCTGTGGACATGCATGAATCCGACAGAGCCGGGCAGAGACGGTCTGGAATGCGGCAAGGTCTGAACCAGAGGCTCAGTCTTACGTGGATTGCCGTGAAGACCATATGGCCTGCACTCCAAAGGCCTGGGAGACTCGGAGCTGGGCTGCCAATTGAAAGAGGCTTAAGTTGTCCTCCTTCCTCCCAGGTGCTCAAACTGGAGGGGAATTCTAAATGACTGTTAGATCTCCGCCCTTGCGTGAAGTGCGGTGCGTGGGGTCCTTGGCCTAGATGACCCCTTGGGTGCCAGGGACGGCCCAGCCGTCCAGGTGATGGACAAACCTATGGGCAGGCACTCCACGTACTTGAGGTGTGCCCTTGAGTTTTGGGGCGTGGGGAATTTCCAGCAGCTCCGCTGATTTCCATACATCAGGGCGTGGCCGCCTCAGCCTCTACAAGACCCCTGTCTCCAGGGAGAGCACAGTGGGCCAGCATTCTCCCGGCCAGCCGTTCGCTTCTTCTCAATTCTCGGACCGCCAAGCATGGATTCCTCCAGCACCTCCTGCACATCCAGCGGTAGGTTGACCTCTGCCTCTGGGCTGAGCGTTGCAACTCGCAGAGGCCGGGAGCCCTTCATGGCTGTGCATCCTGCATCAATAGAGCCATGCCGTTCTTTAGGGCATGTTCAGAGATTGGGCTGGCCTTTTGCCAGCGCTCGGTGGGCCTCATCGAAACAGACTCGCCTCAGAATGACACCCTTTCTCCATACCCATGGGATTTGCGCTCTGGGGTGGAAGTGGATGTTGTCTCTTCCAAGAGAGGTGCCCACGCAGATCACGCATCACCGGGCGAAAGGTGCTAACATTAATTAGCAGGTCCCATCCTCTCCTTTGTTGCTGGCCAATCTTTCCATCCAACCGAATGTAGGTTCATGATTGCAGTGGACACATTTGGCGATGTAGAGTCGGAGTAGCCTTGGAATTGTGGTCTCTTGGCCTGGCTTCCCAACAACCGGTATGGATATACACCCAGTAGGGTTTATTCCACACGTTCTATCGCTTTTGTTCTTGGGGATGGTTTCCTTTGGATTCTTGGTGATGTTGGGATCAATTTGACACCAGGTCATCTTGAGGCGACAGCCCGTTCCTAGGAGCTCTTCTCCAAAGGTCAGGCCTTTCTGCGTGACCGAACTCTGTGCATGCCTGGCCTTTGTATAACCCAGGGATGTCGAGGAATCTTGATGCCAGGACGGAGGGAAGCATGTGCAGCTTATATCTCTCTTTCAAGGGTTTCAAGCTCCCTTGGAGTTTCCCCACACATAATCCCTACTCCATTTCTCTCTCTCCATCTCTCTCTCTCTCTCTCTCTCTCTCTCTCTCTCTATCTCTCTCTCTGCCTCTCTCTTCATTTCTCTGCTGGGACCCTGTGTGTCTCACTTTCTATTATTCCTTGGTTCCCTCCCAACTCAACCTTATGGTATCAATTTCTTCTCCTCTTTGGCCACTTATGTCCTTATGAATGGGAGCTTGACATTGTAGTCTATGGCCTCGACAGTGTAATATGCAGACTTGTGGTTGGTGTTGAAGTTGTCATCACTGCATGTGCTGAGGTGCGTCCTGATGCACGCTTGCCCAGTTGAGTTGGTTTTTAGAGTGGATCTGCTGGATGTCTCTTTCTCGCGATGTATCCTAAATATGCGGGACCTTGGAAACTAACCTGAAGAGAAGTTGGCTTTGCGTGTATGCGGAAGTAAATGCCTGGGAGACACAGCATCCAGGAACACAGGAAGTGGTCTTGGACGGCCTTTGCTTTGGGGGCTGTGTGGTAAGAGGTTCTCAACGGGACCCGCCATGGGGCCGTCAGTTGCATGCGAATCACCAAGGACGTATTCCAGGGTGCCGGCCGGACAGAAGGGAGACCAATCCAGGGGGCATTCCTCTGCTTCTGTGTGCTTTGACAGGTCTTGACTAGGAGAGCCCACACTGAGGCCATGTGGCTGAGAGCACGCAATGTGTTGCTAGGGGACATTTCGGGAGGAGAGGCTCCTGGTGGCATAGAGCGTGGCATAACTCAGGAATCTATGGATTACGTGGATGCAACGGTGTGCTCGATCCACACGTACGCTGGCCCTCACAGACTTTTCCCTTGGGGTGGTGTGAACCCGCGGCCCTTTGTTCCATTCTTGTCCACCAACACTAGGGCCGGAACATAGATTGTCCCGGGGTCCTTTTTGTGCAGGCAGGTCCCCGTGGGACTCACTGTGGCCCAGCCACAGCACGAGGCAGCATAATCAGGGTGTGTCGAGCTGGTGAGCCATTTTGCGAGGAGTCCCGGCACGGCTGCCTTCCGAACGGGTGCGGTGGTGTGGGCACCGCCGAGAAGCTTTAATTCTCTAGCCCCCAGAAGCGCAGTCAGTGTTTGGTGGTGGTTTGCATGGTTCTATTTGTCTATGTGTTCCTGCCACACATATGCCAAGGCGTTGAGCTGATATGCCCTGGACGTAGGCGAGAGAGGCTGATGTGATTGTCTGAAAGGCCACAATGCCAGAGACATCATGCATAAACCCATCAGTACACTCGACAGCACTGGTAGGCGGAAGGCGGGTTTGTCCCAAGACTCCGATGTGCCTTCACACTAGGGTCTTCCATCCATTTCTTGGCCAGCGTGGCCTAGGGAAGTGGGGGGAATTGGGCCCCAGGAGATGGACTTCACGTCCCCTTTGGTAAGCATCCTTGGTGCCCCCACCTTCCCCATTCCGCTGGGCTTCCACTTGTACAGATGTCTTGGCACCCCCTTTGAGCAGAGACAGCCCTTGAATCGGGGACCTTCTCCATGGTTGAAGCAGCCCAGCAGGGCCCCGAGGGCACCAGGGATCTGCATCCCTGCTGACACATCCCTGAGCTCTCCCCCATAGGTCCTTGGGAATCTTGGTGGTCCTTAACCTGGGGTGCCCTGTCAGGGTGCACCAACTGCTGCAGGTCCCAAGGAACCTCGGCCACATTGCAATGCTTTTCTCAAAATGCAGACATCACTGGGTGTCCGGAGTCTCGATGTCGATGGAGCCTCCTGAAAAGTCAGACGTGGTGTGTGAAGAGAGCCATGCTTCAACCCCTTGGTTTGCCTCTCTGCCTTCCTTCCCACCTTCTGGCTTCCATTCGCCTTAACACCTTTCTCCATCCGTACCTTCCTCCCAAGAAATCCCTCCTCCACAAGGCGAGCCTTGCTCTCACCTCCTGCATCTCCTGTACATTAGTAGAGCTTTCTCACTCTCTTGCTCTTATCATCAATGTCCTCTACCTCCTCATCAATTGATAATTCTCTCTCCAGGGTTTATCTTTCGGAGGAGGGTCAAGAAAATCGGGAACGTTTTTGCGACTTCTGGAAACTCAGCAGGAATCCTGCACCGTGGTTATATCCGGCATGGAAAATGCGATTTGGGGTCCTCTCTCAGGAAATGCGCAGGATTTTTGGCTATTTTATTTACCGGGCGTCCTCCTAGATCCATAGTCCTATTCCCATCGGAAACACAAGCACGTGTGTTTACAATGGGGCAATGTCTTTAGGCACCCATTGCCCAGGGAGAAGGAAAGCCTGAGGAATCGTCTTGCCCCCCAAAATGAAGCTGCCTTCGAACGGTTCCAAAGAAAGCAGGCTAATCCAAAGCTACCCAAAGCCACCCAAAGCAACCCAAGCCCAAAGAAGGGTTAAAGACCCTTGAGAATACCACACCCCTGGAAGGAATGTACAGCAGAGCAGAGGAATGTGTGGAATGCAGACAGGTGTGAAACAATTAGCGCCCCATCTGGAAAACGGGGAAAAGGACAAGTTGGCCTGTGGACATGCATGAATCCGACAGAGCCGGGCAGAGACGGTCTGGAATGCGGCAAGGTCTGAACCAGAGGCTCAGTCTTACGTGGATTGCCGTGAAGACCATATGGCCTGCACTCCAAAGGCCTGGGAGACTCGGAGCTGGGCTGCCAATTGAAAGAGGCTTAAGTTGTCCTCCTTCCTCCCAGGTGCTCAAACTGGAGCGGAATTCTAAATGACTGTTAGATCTCCGCCCTTGCGTGAAGTGCGGTGCGTGGGGTCCTTGGCCTAGATGACCCCTTGGGTGCCAGGGACGGCCCAGCCGTCCAGGTGATGGACAAACCTATGGGCAGGCACTCCACGTACTTGAGGTGTGCCCTTGAGTTTTGGGGCGTGGGGAATTTCCAGCAGCTCCGCTGATTTCCATACATCAGGGCGTGGCCGCCTCAGCCTCTACAAGACCCCTGTCTCCAGGGAGAGCACAGTGGGCCAGCATTCTCCCGGCCAGACGGCCGCTTCTTCTCAATTCTCGGACCGCCAAGCATGGATTCCTCCAGCACCTCCTGCACATCCAGCGGTAGGTTGACCTCTGCCTCTGGGCTGAGCGTTGCAACTCGCAGAGGCCGGGAGCCCTTCATGGCTGTGCATCCTGCATCAATAGAGCCATGCCGTTCTTTAGGGCATGTTCAGAGATTGGGCTGGCCTTTTGCCAGCGCTCGGTGGGCCTCATCGAAACAGACTCGCCTCAGAATGACACCCTTTCTCCATACCCATGGGATTTGTGCTCTGGGGTGGAAGTGGATGTTGTCTGTTCCAACAGAGGTGCCCACGCAGATCACGCATCACCGGGCGAAAGGTGCTAACATTAATTAGCAGGTCCCATCCTCTCCTTTGTTGCTGGCCAATCTTTCCATCCAACCGAATGTAGGTTCATGATTGCAGTGGACACATTTGGCGATGTAGAGTCGGAGTAGCCTTGGAATTGTGGTCTCTTGGCCTGGCTTCCCAACAACCGGTATGGATATACACCCAGTAGGGTTTATTCCACACGTTCTATCGCTTTTGTTCTTGGGGATGGTTTCCTTTGGATTCTTGGTGATGTTGGGATCAATTTGACACCAGGTCATCTTGAGGCGACAGCCCGTTCCTAGGAGCTCTTCTCCAAAGGTCAGGCCTTTCTGCGTGACCGAACTCTGTGCATGCCTGGCCTTTGTATAACCCAGGGATGTCGAGGAATCTTGATGCCAGGACGGAGGGAAGCATGTGCAGCTTATATCTCTCTTTCAAGGGTTTCAAGCTCCCTTGGAGTTTCCCCACACATAATCCCTACTCCATTTCTCTCTCTCCATCTCTCTCTCTCTCTCTCTCTCTCTCTCTCTCTATCTCTCTCTCTGCCTCTCTCTTCATTTCTCTGCTGGGACCCTGTGTGTCTCACTTTCTATTACTCCTTGGTTCCCTCCCAACTCAACCTTATGGTATCAATTTCTTCTCCTCTTTGGCCACTTATGTCCTTATCAATGGGACCTTGACATTGTAGTCTATGGCCTCGACAGTGTAATATGCAGACTTGTGGTTGGTGTTGAAGTTGTCATCACTGCATGTGCTGAGGTGCGTCCTGATGCACGCTTGCCCAGTTGAGTTGGTTTTTAGAGTGGATCTGCTGGATGTCTCTTTGTCGCGATGTATCCTAAATATGCGGGACCTTGGAAAGTTACCTGAAGAGAAGTTGGCTTTGCGTGTATGCGGAAGTAAATGCCTGGGAGACACAGCATCCAGGAACAGAGGAAGTGGTCTTGGACGGCCTTTGCTTTGGGGGCTGTGTGGTAAGAGGTTCTCAACGGGACCCGCCATGGGGCCGTCAGTTGCATGCGAATCACCAAGGACGTATTCCAGGGTGCCGGCCGGACAGAAGGGAGACCAATCCAGGGGGCATTCCTCTGCTTCTGTGTGCTTTGACAGGTCTTGACTAGGAGAGCCCACACTGAGGCCATGTGGCTGAGAGCACGCAATGTGTTGCTAGGGGACATTTCGGGAGGAGAGGCTCCTGGTGGCATAGAGCGTGGCATAACTCAGGAATCTATGGATTACGTGGATGCAACGGTGTGCTCGATCCACACGTACGCTGGCCCTCACAGACGTTTCCCTTGGGGTGGTGTGAACCCGCGGCCCTTTGTTCCATTCTTGTCCACCAACACTAGGGCCGGAACATAGATTGTCCCGGGGTCCTTTTTGTGCAGGCAGGTCCCCGTGGGACTCACTGTGGCCCAGCCACAGCACGAGGCAGCATAATCAGGGTGTGTCGAGCTGGTGAGCCATTTTGCGAGGAGTCCCGGCATGGCTGCCTTCCGAACGGGTGCGGTGGTGTGGGCACCGCCGAGAAGCTTTAATTCTCTAGCCCCCAGAAGCGCAGTCAGTGTTTGGTGGTGGTTTGCATGGTTCTATTTGTCTATGTGTTCCTGCCACACATATGCCAAGGCGTTGAGCTGATATGCCCTGGACGTAGGCGAGAGAGGCTGATGTGATTGTCTGAAAGGCCACAATGCCAGAGACATCATGCATAAACCCATCAGTACACTCGACAGCACTGGTAGGCGGAAGGCGGGTTTGTCCCAAGACTCCGATGTGCCTTCACACTAGGGTCTTCCATCCATTTCTTGGCCAGCGTGGCCTAGGGAAGTGGGGGGAATTGGGCCCCAGGAGATGGACTTCACGTCCCCTTTGGTAAGCATCCTTGGTGCGCCCATCTTCCCCATTCCGCTGGGCTTCCACTTGTACAGATGTCTTGGCACCCCCTTTGAGCAGAGACAGCCCTTGAATCGGGGACCTTCTCCATGGTTGAAGCAGCCCAGCAGGGCCCCGAGGGCACCAGGGATCTGCATCCCTGCTGACACATCCCTGAGCTCTCCCCCATAGGTCCTTGGGAATCTTGGTGGTCCTTAACCTGGGGTGCCCTGTCAGGGTGCACCAACTGCTGCAGGTCCCAAGGAACCTCGGCCACATTGCAATGCTTTTCTCAAAATGCAGACATCACTGGGTGTCCGGAGTCTCGATGTCGATGGAGCCTCCTGAAAAGTCAGACGTGGTGTGTGAAGAGAGCCATGCTTCAACCCCTTGGTTTGCCTCTCTGCCTTCCTTCCCACCTTCTGGCTTCCATTCGCCTTAACACCTTTCTCCATCCGTACCTTCCTCCCAAGAAATCCCTCCTCCACAAGGCGAGCCTTGCTCTCACCTCCTGCATCTCCTGTACATTAGTAGAGCTTTCTCACTCTCTTGCTCTTATCATCAATGTCCTCTACCTCCTCATCAATTGATAATTCTCTCTCCAGGGTTTATCTTTCGGAGGAGGGTCAAGAAAATCGGGAACGTTTTTGCGACTTCTGGAAACTCAGCAGGAATCCTGCACCGTGGTTATATCCGGCATGGAAAATGCGATTTGGGGTCCTCTCTCAGGAAATGCGCAGGATTTTTGGCTATTTTATTTACCGGGCGTCCTCCTAGATCCATAGTCCTATTCCCATCGGAAACACAAGCACGTGTGTTTACAATGGGGCAATGTCTTTAGGCACCCATTGCCCAGGGAGAAGGAAAGCCTGAGGAATCGTCTTGCCCCCCAAAATGAAGCTGCCTTCGAACGGTTCCAAAGAAAGCAGGCTAATCCAAAGCTACCCAAAGCCACCCAAAGCAACCCAAGCCCAAAGAAGGGTTAAAGACCCTTGAGAATACCACACCCCTGGAAGGAATGTACAGCAGAGCAGAGGAATGTGTGGAATGCAGACAGGTGTGAAACAATTAGCGCCCCATCTGGAAAACGGGGAAAAGGACAAGTTGGCCTGTGGACATGCATGAATCCGACAGAGCCGGGCAGAGACGGTCTGGAATGCGGCAAGGTCTGAACCAGAGGCTCAGTCTTACGTGGATTGCCGTGAAGACCATATGGCCTGCACTCCAAAGGCCTGGGAGACTCGGAGCTGGGCTGCCAATTGAAAGAGGCTTAAGTTGTCCTCCTTCCTCCCAGGTGCTCAAACTGGAGCGGAATTCTAAATGACTGTTAGATCTCCGCCCTTGCGTGAAGTGCGGTGCGTGGGGTCCTTGGCCTAGATGACCCCTTGGGTGCCAGGGACGGCCCAGCCGTCCAGGTGATGGACAAACCTATGGGCAGGCACTCCACGTACTTGAGGTGTGCCCTTGAGTTTTGGGGCGTGGGGAATTTCCAGCAGCTCCGCTGATTTCCATACATCAGGGCGTGGCCGCCTCAGCCTCTACAAGACCCCTGTCTCCAGGGAGAGCACAGTGGGCCAGCATTCTCCCGGCCAGCCGTTCGCTTCTTCTCAATTCTCGGACCGCCAAGCATGGATTCCTCCAGCACCTCCTGCACATCCAGCGGTAGGTTGACCTCTGCCTCTGGGCTGAGCGTTGCAACTCGCAGAGGCCGGGAGCCCTTCATGGCTGTGCATCCTGCATCAATAGAGCCATGCCGTTCTTTAGGGCATGTTCAGAGATTGGGCTGGCCTTTTGCCAGCGCTCGGTGGGCCTCATCGAAACAGACTCGCCTCAGAATGACACCCTTTCTCCATACCCATGGGATTTGTGCTCTGGGGTGGAAGTGGATGTTGTCTGTTCCAACAGAGGTGCCCACGCAGATCACGCATCACCGGGCGAAAGGTGCTAACATTAATTAGCAGGTCCCATCCTCTCCTTTGTTGCTGGCCAATCTTTCCATCCAACCGAATGTAGGTTCATGATTGCAGTGGACACATTTGGCGATGTAGAGTCGGAGTAGCCTTGGAATTGTGGTCTCTTGGCCTGGCTTCCCAACAACCGGTATGGATATACACCCAGTAGGGTTTATTCCACACGTTCTATCGCTTTTGTTCTTGGGGATGGTTTCCTTTGGATTCTTGGTGATGTTGGGATCAATTTGACACCAGGTCATCTTGAGGCGACAGCCCGTTCCTAGGAGCTCTTCTCCAAAGGTCAGGCCTTTCTGCGTGACCGAACTCTGTGCATGCCTGGCCTTTGTATAACCCAGGGATGTCGAGGAATCTTGATGCCAGGACGGAGGGAAGCATGTGCAGCTTATATCTCTCTTTCAAGGGTTTCAAGCTCCCTTGGAGTTTCCCCACACATAATCCCTACTCCATTTCTCTCTCTCCATCTCTCTCTCTCTCTCTCTCTCTCTCTCTCTCTCTATCTCTCTCTCTGCCTCTCTCTTCATTTCTCTGCTGGGACCCTGTGTGTCTCACTTTCTATTACTCCTTGGTTCCCTCCCAACTCAACCTTATGGTATCAATTTCTTCTCCTCTTTGGCCACTTATGTCCTTATCAATGGGACCTTGACATTGTAGTCTATGGCCTCGACAGTGTAATATGCAGACTTGTGGTTGGTGTTGAAGTTGTCATCACTGCATGTGCTGAGGTGCGTCCTGATGCACGCTTGCCCAGTTGAGTTGGTTTTTAGAGTGGATCTGCTGGATGTCTCTTTGTCGCGATGTATCCTAAATATGCGGGACCTTGGAAAGTTACCTGAAGAGAAGTTGGCTTTGCGTGTATGCGGAAGTAAATGCCTGGGAGACACAGCATCCAGGAACAGAGGAAGTGGTCTTGGACGGCCTTTGCTTTGGGGGCTGTGTGGTAAGAGGTTCTCAACGGGACCCGCCATGGGGCCGTCAGTTGCATGCGAATCACCAAGGACGTATTCCAGGGTGCCGGCCGGACAGAAGGGAGACCAATCCAGGGGGCATTCCTCTGCTTCTGTGTGCTTTGACAGGTCTTGACTAGGAGAGCCCACACTGAGGCCATGTGGCTGAGAGCACGCAATGTGTTGCTAGGGGACATTTCGGGAGGAGAGGCTCCTGGTGGCATAGAGCGTGGCATAACTCAGGAATCTATGGATTACGTGGATGCAACGGTGTGCTCGATCCACACGTACGCTGGCCCTCACAGACGTTTCCCTTGGGGTGGTGTGAACCCGCGGCCCTTTGTTCCATTCTTGTCCACCAACACTAGGGCCGGAACATAGATTGTCCCGGGGTCCTTTTTGTGCAGGCAGGTCCCCGTGGGACTCACTGTGGCCCAGCCACAGCACGAGGCAGCATAATCAGGGTGTGTCGAGCTGGTGAGCCATTTTGCGAGGAGTCCCGGCACGGCTGCCTTCCGAACGGGTGCGGTGGTGTGGGCACCGCCGAGAAGCTTTAATTCTCTAGCCCCCGGAAGCGCAGTCAGTGTTTGGTGGCGGTTTGCATGGTTCTATTTGTCTATGTGTTCCTGCCACACATATGCCAAGGCGTTGAGCTGATATGCCCTGGACGTAGGCGAGAGAGGCTGATGTGATTTTCTGAAAGGCCACACTGCCAGAGACATCATGCATAAACCCATCAGTACACTCGACAGCACTGGTAGGCGGGGAAGGCGGGTTTGTCCCAAGACTCTGATGTCCCTTCACACTAGGGTCTTCCATCCATTTCCTTTGCCAGCATGGCCTTGGGAAGTGCGGGGATTTGGGCCCCCGGAGGTGGACTCCATGTCACCTCTCATAGGCATCCTTGGTGCCCCCACGTTCCCCAGGCGGCTGGGCTTCTGATGGTACAGATGTCTTGGCACCCCCTTTGCGCAGAGACAGCCCTTGCCTCGGGGACCATCTCCATGGTTGAAGCAGCCCAGCAGGGCCCTGAGGGCACCAGGGATCTACATCCCTGCTGACACATCCCTGAGCTCTCCCCCATAGGTCCCTGGGAATCCTGGGGGTCCTTGACCTGGGGTGCCCTGTCAGGGTGCACCATCGGCTGCATGCCCCTAGGTTCCTCTGCCAAGTTGCAATGCTTTTCTCAAAATGCAGATATCCCTGGGTGTCCAGAGTCTCAGTGTCGATGTAGCCTCCTGTAAAATCAGACGTGGTGTGTGAAGAGAGCCATGCTTCAACCCCTTGGTTTGCCTCTCTGCCTTCCTTCCCACTTTCTGTCTTCCATTCGCGTTAACACTTTTCTCCATCCGTACCTTCCTCCCAAGAAATTCCTCCTCCACAAGGCGAGCCTTGCTGCTCACCTCCTGCATCTCCTCCACATCAGTATAGCTTTCTCACTATCTAGCTCTTATCATCAATGTCCTCTTCCTCCTCATCAATTGAGAATTCTCTCTCCAGGGCTTATCTTTGGGATGATAATCAAGAAAAGCCGGGACGTATTGGCGACTTCTGGAGACTCAGCAGGAATCCTGGACCGTGGTTTTATCCGGCATGGAAAATGCGATTTGGGGTCCTCTCTCAGGAACTGCGCAGGGTTTATGGCTATTTTTTTTACCGGGTGTCCTCCTAGATCCATGGTCCTATTCCAATCGGAAACACTAGCACGTGTGTTTACAATGGGGAAAAGTCTTTAGGCACCCGTGGTCCAGTGGAGCAGGAGAGCCTGAGGAATCGTCGTGCCCCCCATCCTGAAGCTGTCTTGGAATGGTTCAAAGGAAAGGAGGCTAATACATAGCCCCCCAAAGCCACCATAAACAACCCAAGCCCAATGAAGTGTTAAAGAACCTTGAGAAAACCACACCCATGGAAGGAATGTAAAGCAGAGCAGAGGAATGTGTGGAATGCAGACAGGGGTGAAACAATTAGGGTCCCATATGGAAAACGGGGAAAACAACAGGTTGGCCTGTGGAAATGCAGGAATCTGACGGAGGCAGGCAGAGAAGGTCTGGAATGCGGCCAGGTCTGAACCAGAGGGTGAGTCTTACGTGGCTAGCCGTGAAGACCATATGGCCTGCACTCCAAAGGCCTGGGAGACTCGGAGCTGGGCTGCCACTTGAAAGGGCCTTAGGTTGTCCTCCTTCCTCCCAGGTCCTCAAACTGGAGGGGAATTCTCAATGACTGTTAGATCTCCGACCTTGCGTGAAGTGAGGTCTGTGGTGCGGCGTAGCCGTCCAGGTGATGGGCAACACTCTGGGCAGGCTCTACACGTACCTGAGGTGTGCCCTGGAGTTTTGGGGGGTGGGGAAGTTCCAGCAGCTCCGCTGATTTCCATACATCAGGGCGTGGCCACCTCAGCCTCTACCAGACCCCTGACTCCAGGGAGAACACAGTGGGCCAGCATTCTCCCGGCCAGCCGGTCGCTTCTTCTCGCTTCTCAGACCTCGAAGCATGGATTCCTCCAGCACGTCCTGCACATCCAGCGGTAGGTTGACCTCTGCCTCTGAGCTGGGGGTTGCAAATCCCAGAGGCCAGGAGCCCTTCACGCCTGTGCATCCTGCATTGATAGGGCCATGCCGTTCATTAGGGCATGTTCCGAGATTGGGCTGGCCTATGGCCAGTGCTCAGTTGGCCTCAGCGATGCAGACTCGCCTCAGAATGACACCCTTTCTCCATACCCATGGGATTTTCGCTCTGGGATGGAAGTGGATGTTGCCTCTTCCTAGAGAGGTGCCCACGCAGATGACGCATCACCGGGCGAAAGGTCCTAACAGGATTTCTCAGGGCCCATCCTCTCCTTTGCTGCTGGCCAACCTTTCCATCCAACGGAATCTATGTTCATGATTGCAGTGGACACATTTGGGGATTTGGAGTCGGAGTAGCCTTGGAATGGTGGTCTCTTGGCCTGGCTTGCCAACAACAGGTGTGGAGATACACCCCGGCGGGTTTACGCCCCTCTTTCTTTCTCTTTGGTTCTTGGGGAAGGTTTCCTTTGGATTCTTGGGGATGTTGGGAGCATTTTGACCCCAGGTCATCTGGAGTCGACAGCACGTTCCAGGGAGCTCTTCTCCAAAGATCAGGCCTTTCCGCATGACCGCAGTCTGTGCACGCCTGGCCTTTGTATAACCCAGGGACGTCAAGGAATCTTGATGCCAGGACGGAGGGAAACATGTGGAGCTTATATCTCTCTTTCAAGGGTTTCAAGCTCCCTTGGAGTTTCCCCACCCATAATCCCGACTCCATTTCCCTATCTCCGTCTCTCAGTCCCTCCGTCTCTCTCTCAGTCTCTCTCTCTCTCACTCTCTCTCTCTCTCTAAGTCTCTCTGTCTCTCTCCATTTCTCTGCTGGGACCCTGTGGGTCTCACTTTCTATTACTCCTTGGTTCTCTCCCAACTCAGCTTTATGGTCTCAATTTCTTCTCCTCTTTGGCCACTTACGTCTACATGAATGGCACCCTTGACTTTGTTCACTCTGGCCTTGACAGTGTAATATGCAGACTTGTGGTTGGTGTTGAAGTCGTCATCACTGCATGTGCTGAGGTGCGTCCTGATGGACACTTGCCCGGTTGAGTTGGATATTCAAGTCGATCTGCTGGATGTCTCTTTGTCCTGATGTATCATAAATATCCGGGACTTGGAAGCTCACCTGAAGAGAAGTTGGCTTTGCGTGTATTTGGAAGCAAATGCTGGAAGACACAGCCTGTAGGAACACAGGAAGTGGTCTTTGACGGCCTTTGCTTTGGGTGCTCTGGGGTAAGAACTTCGAAAGATGACCCGCCATGGGGCAGTCACTTGCATGCGAATCACCAAGGAATTGTTCCTGTGTGCTGGCCGGACTGAAGGGAGACCATTCCGGGGGGATTCCTCTGCTTCTGTGTGCTTTGAGAGGTCTTGACTAGGAGAGCCCACACTGAGGCCATGTGGCTGAGAACAGGCAACGTGTTGCTAGTGGGCCTTTCGGGAGGAGAGGCTCCTGGTGGCCTAGAGCGTGGCATAACTCAGGAAGCTATGGATTTCGTGGATGCAACGATGTGCTGGAATCCACACGTCCGCGGGCCCTCACAGACGTTTCCCTTGGGGTGGTGTGAACCCGCGGCCCTTTCTTCCATTCTTGTCCACCACCACTAGGGCCGGAACCCAGATCGGCCCGGGGTCCTTTGTGTGCAGGCAGGCCCCCCTGGGACTCACTGTGGCCCAGCCACAGCACGAGGCAGCATAATCAGGGTGTCTCGAGCTGGTGAGCCATTTTGCGAGGAGTCCCGGCAGGGCTTCCTTCCAAACGGGTGCTGTGGTGTCGACACCGCCGAGAAGCTTTCCTTCTCTACCCCCCAGACGCGCAGTCAGTGTTTGGTGGTGGTTTGCATGGTTCTATTTGTCTTTGGGTTCCTGCCACTCATAGGCCGAGGCTTTGAGCTGATATGCCCTGGACGTAGGGAGAGAGGCTGGTGTGATTTGCCAAAAGGCACACTACCAGAGAAATCGTGCACAAACCCATCAGTTCACTCGACAGCACTGGTAGGCGGGGAAGGCGGGTTTGTCCCAAGACTCTGATGTCCCTTCACACTAGGGTCTTCCATCCATTTCCTTTGCCAGCATGGCCTTGGGAAGTGCGGGGATTTGGGCCCCCGGAGGTGGACTCCATGTCCCCTCTCATAGGCATCCTTGGTGCCCCCACGTTCCCCAGGCGGCTGGGCTTCTGATGGTACAGATGTCTTGGCACCCCCTTTGCGCAGAGACAGCCCTTGCCTCGGGGACCATCTCCATGGTTGAAGCAGCCCAGCAGGGCCCTGAGGGCACCAGGGATCTACATCCCTGCTGACACATCCCTGAGCTCTCCCCCATAGGTCCTTGGGAATCCTGGGGGTCCTTGACCTGGGGTGCCCTGTCAGGGTGCACCATCGGCTGCATGCCCCTAGGTTCCTCTGCCAAGTTGCAATGCTTTTCTCAAAATGCAGATATCCCTGGGTGTCCAGAGTCTCAGTGTCGATGTAGCCTCCTGTAAAATCAGACGTGGTGTGTGAAGAGAGCCATGCTTCAACCCCTTGGTTTGCCTCTCTGCCTTCCTTCCCACTTTCTGTCCTCCATTCGCGTTAACACTTTTCTCCATCCGTACCTTCCTCCCAAGAAATTCCTCCTCCACAAGGCGAGCCTTGCTGCTCACCTCCTGCCTTTCCTCCACATCAGTATAGCTTTCTCACTATCTAGCTCTTATCATCAATGTCCTCTTCCTCCTCATCAATTGAGAATTCTCTCTCCAGGGCTTATCTTTGGGATGATAATCAAGAAAAGCCGGGACGTATTGGCGACTTCTGGAGACTCAGCAGGAATCCTGGACCGTGGTTTTATCCGGCATGGAAAATGTGATTTGGGGTCCTCTCTCAGGAACTGCGCAGGGTTTTTGGCTATTTTTTTTTACCGGGTGTCCTCCTAGATCCATGGTCCTATTCCAATCGGAAACACTAGCACGTGTGTTTACAATGGGGAAAAGTCTTTAGGCACCCGTGGTCCAGTGGAGCAGGAGAGCCTGAGGAATCGTCGTGCCCCCCATCCTGAAGCTGTCTTGGAATGATTCAAAGGAAAGGAGGCTAATACATAGCCCCCCAAAGCCACCATAAACAACCCAAGCCCAATGAAGTGTTAAAGAACCTTGAGAAAACCACACCCATGGAAGGAATGTAAAGCAGAGCAGAGGAATGTGTGGAATGCAGACAGGGGTGAAACAATTAGGGTCCCATATGGAAAACGGGGAAAACAACAGGTTGGCCTGTGGAAATGCAGGAATCTGACGGAGGCAGGCAGAGAAGGTCTGGAATGCGGCCAGGTCTGAACCAGAGGGTGAGTCTTACGTGGCTAGCCGTGAAGACCATATGGCCTGCACTCCAAAGGCCTGGGAGACTCGGAGCTGGGCTGCCACTTGAAAGGGCCTTAGGTTGTCCTCCTTCCTCCCAGGTCCTCAAACTGGAGGGGAATTCTCAATGACTGTTAGATCTCCGACCTTGCGTGAAGTGAGGTCTGTGGTGCGGCGTAGCCGTCCAGGTGATGGGCAACACTGTGGGCAGGCTCTACACGTACCTGAGGAGTGCCCTGGAGTTTTGGGGGGTGGGGAAGTTCCAGCAGCTCCGCTGATTTCCATACATCAGGGCGTGGCCACCTCAGCCTCTACCAGACCCCTGACTCCAGGGAGAACACAGTGGGCCAGCATTCTCCCGGCCAGCCGGTCGCTTCTTCTCGCTTCTCAGACCTCGAAGCATGGATTCCTCCAGCACGTCCTGCACATCCAGCGGTAGGTTGACCTCTGCCTCTGAGCTGGGGGTTGCAAATCCCAGAGGCCAGGAGCCCTTCACGCCTGTGCATCCTGCATTGATAGGGCCATGCCGTTCATTAGGGCATGTTCCGTGATTGGGCTGGCCTTTGGCCAGTGCTCAGTTGGCCTCAGCGATGCAGACTCGCCTCCGAATGACACCCTTTCTCCATACCCATGGGATTTTCGCTCTGGGATGGAAGTGGATGTTGCCTCTTCCTAGAGAGGTGCCCACGCAGATGACGCATCACCGGGCGAAAGGTCCTAACAGGATTTCTCAGGGCCCATCCTCTCCTTTGCTGCTGGCCAACCTTTCCATCCAACGGAATCTATGTTCATGATTGCAGTGGACACATTTGGGGATTTGGAGTCGGAGTAGCCTTGGAATTGAGGTCTCTTGGCCTGGCTTGCCAACAACAGGTGTGGAGATACACCCCGGCGGGTTTACGCCCCTCTTTCTTTCTCTTTGGTTCTTGGGGAAGGTTTCCTTTGGATTCTTGGGGATGTTGGGAGCATTTTGACCCCAGGTCATCTGGAGTCGACAGCACGTTCCAGGGAGCTCTTCTCCAAAGATCAGGCCTTTCCGCATGACCGCAGTCTGTGCACGCCTGGCCTTTGTATAACCCAGGGACGTCAAGGAATCTTGATGCCAGGACGGAGGGAAACATGTGGAGCTTATATCTCTCTTTCAAGGGTTTCAAGCTCCCTTGGAGTTTCCCCACCCATAATCCCGACTCCATTTCCCTATCTCCGTCTCTCAGTCCCTCCGTCTCTCTCTCAGTCTCTCTCTCTCTCACTCTCTCTCTCTCTCTAAGTCTCTCTGTCTCTCTCCATTTCTCTGCTGGGACCCTGTGGGTCTCACTTTCTATTACTCCTTGGTTCTCTCCCAACTCAGCTTTATGGTCTCAATTTCTTCTCCTCTTTGGCCACTTACGTCTACATGAATGGCACCCTTGACTTTGTACACTCTGGCCTTGACAGTGTAATATGCAGACTTGTGGTTGGTGTTGAAGTCGTCATCACTGCATGTGCTGAGGTGCGTCCTGATGGACACTTGCCCGGTTGAGTTGGATATTCAAGTCGATCTGCTGGATGTCTCTTTGTCCTGATGTATCATAAATATCCGGGACTTGGAAGCTCACCTGAAGAGAAGTTGGCTTTGCGTGTATTTGGAAGCAAATGCTGGAAGACACAGCCTGTAGGAACACAGGAAGTGGTCTTTGACGGCCTTTGCTTTGGGTGCTCTGGGGTAAGAACTTCGAAAGATGACCCGCCATGGGGCAGTCACTTGCATGCGAATCACCAAGGAATTGTTCCTGTGTGCTGGCCGGACTGAAGGGAGACCATTCCGGGGGGATTCCTCTGCTTCTGTGTGCTTTGAGAGGTCTTGACTAGGAGAGCCCACACTGAGGCCATGTGGCTGAGAACAGGCAACGTGTTGCTAGTGGGCCTTTCGGGAGGAGAGGCTCCTGGTGGCCTAGAGCGTGGCATAACTCAGGAAGCTATGGATTTCGTGGATGCAACGATGTGCTGGAATCCACACGTCCGCGGGCCCTCACAGACGTTTCCCTTGTGGTGGTGTGAACCCGCGGCCCTTTCTTCCATTCTTGTCCACCACCACTAGGGCCGGAACCCAGATCGGCCCGGGGTCCTTTGTGTGCAGGCAGGCCCCCCTGGGACTCACTGTGGCCCAGCCACAGCACGAGGCAGCATAATCAGGGTGTCTCGAGCTGGTGAGCCATTTTGCGCGGAGTCCCGGCAGGGCTTCCTTCCAAACGGGTGCTGCGGTGTCGACACCGCCGAGAAGCTTTCCTTCTCTACCCCCCAGACGCGCAGTCAGTGTTTGGTGGTGGTTTGCATGGTTCTATTTGTCTTTGGGTTCCTGCCACTCATAGGCCGAGGCTTTGAGCTGATATGCCCTGGACGTAGGGAGAGAGGCTGGTGTGATTTGCCAAAAGGCACACTACCAGAGAAATCGTGCACAAACCCATCAGTTCACTCGACAGCACTGGTAGGCGGGGAAGGCGGGTTTGTCCCAAGACTCTGATGTCCCTTCACACTAGGGTCTTCCATCCATTTCCTTTGCCAGCATGGCCTTGGGAAGTGCGGGGATTTGGGCCCCCGGAGGTGGACTCCATGTCCCCTCTCATAGGCATCCTTGGTGCCCCCACGTTCCCCAGGCGGCTGGGCTTCTGATGGTACAGATGTCTTGGCACCCCCTTTGCGCAGAGACAGCCCTTGCCTCGGGGACCATCTCCATGGTTGAAGCAGCCCAGCAGGGCCCTGAGGGCACCAGGGATCTACATCCCTGCTGACACATCCCTGAGCTCTCCCCCATAGGTCCTTGGGAATCCTGGTGGTCCTTGACCTGGGGTGCCCTGTCAGGGTGCACCATCGGCTGCATGCCCCTAGGTTCCTCTGCCAAGTTGCAATGCTTTTCTCAAAATGCAGATATCCCTGGGTGTCCAGAGTCTCAGTGTCGATGTAGCCTCCTGTAAAATCAGACGTGGTGTGTGAAGAGAGCCATGCTTCAACCCCTTGGTTTGCCTCTCTGCCTTCCTTCCCACTTTCTGTCTTCCATTCGCGTTAACACTTTTCTCCATCCGTACCTTCCTCCCAAGAAATTCCTCCTCCACAAGGCGAGCCTTGCTGCTCACCTCCTGCCTTTCCTCCACATCAGTATAGCTTTCTCACTATCTAGCTCTTATCATCAATGTCCTCTTCCTCCTCATCAATTGAGAATTCTCTCTCCAGGGCTTATCTTTGGGATGATAATCAAGAAAAGCCGGGACGTATTGGCGACTTCTGGAGACTCAGCAGGAATCCTGGACCGTGGTTTTATCCGGCATGGAAAATGCGATTTGGGGTCCTCTCTCAGGAACTGCGCAGGGTTTTTGGCTATTTTTTTTTACCGGGTGTCCCCCTAGATCCATGGTCCTATTCCAATCGGAAACACTAGCACGTGTGTTTACAATGGGGAAAAGTCTTTAGGCACCCGTGGTCCAGTGGAGCAGGAGAGCCTGAGGAATCGTCGTGCCCCCCATCCTGAAGCTGTCTTGGAATGGTTCAAAGGAAAGGAGGCTAATACATAGCCCCCCAAAGCCACCATAAACAACCCAAGCCCAATGAAGTGTTAAAGAACCTTGAGAAAACCACACCCATGGAAGGAATGTAAAGCAGAGCAGAGGAATGTGTGGAATGCAGACAGGGGTGAAACAATTAGGGTCCCATATGGAAAACGGGGAAAACAACAGGTTGGCCTGTGGAAATGCAGGAATCTGACGGAGGCAGGCAGAGAAGGTCTGGAATGCGGCCAGGTCTGAACCAGAGGGTGAGTCTTACGTGGCTAGCCGTGAAGACCATATGGCCTGCACTCCAAAGGCCTGGGAGACTCGGAGCTGGGCTGCCACTTGAAAGGGCCTTAGGTTGTCCTCCTTCCTCCCAGGTCCTCAAACTGGAGGGGAATTCTCAATGACTGTTAGATCTCCGACCTTGCGTGAAGTGAGGTCTGTGGTGCGGCGTAGCCGTCCAGGTGATGGGCAACACTGTGGGCAGGCTCTACACGTACCTGAGGAGTGCCCTGGAGTTTTGGGGGGTGGGGAAGTTCCAGCAGCTCCGCTGATTTCCATACATCAGGGCGTGGCCACCTCAGCCTCTACCAGACCCCTGACTCCAGGGAGAACACAGTGGGCCAGCATTCTCCCGGCCAGCCGGTCGCTTCTTCTCGCTTCTCAGACCTCGAAGCATGGATTCCTCCAGCACGTCCTGCACATCCAGCGGTAGGTTGACCTCTGCCTCTGAGCTGGGGGTTGCAAATCCCAGAGGCCAGGAGCCCTTCACGCCTGTGCATCCTGCATTGATAGGGCCATGCCGTTCATTAGGGCATGTTCCGTGATTGGGCTGGCCTTTGGCCAGTGCTCAGTTGGCCTCAGCGATGCAGACTCGCCTCCGAATGACACCCTTTCTCCATACCCATGGGATTTTCGCTCTGGGATGGAAGTGGATGTTGCCTCTTCCTAGAGAGGTGCCCACGCAGATGACGCATCACCGGGCGAAAGGTCCTAACAGGATTTCTCAGGGCCCATCCTCTCCTTTGCTGCTGGCCAACCTTTCCATCCAACGGAATCTATGTTCATGATTGCAGTGGACACATTTGGGGATTTGGAGTCGGAGTAGCCTTGGAATGGTGGTCTCTTGGCCTGGCTTGCCAACAACAGGTGTGGAGATACACCCCGGCGGGTTTACTCCCCTCTTTCTTTCTCTTTGGTTCTTGGGGAAGGTTTCCTTTGGATTCTTGGGGATGTTGGGAGCATTTTGACCCCAGGTCATCTGGAGTCGACAGCACGTTCCAGGGAGCTCTTCTCCAAAGATCAGGCCTTTCCGCATGACCGCAGTCTGTGCACGCCTGGCCTTTGTATAACCCAGGGACGTCAAGGAATCTTGATGCCAGGACGGAGGGAAACATGTGGAGCTTATATCTCTCTTTCAAGGGTTTCAAGCTCCCTTGGAGTTTCCCCACCCATAATCCCGACTCCATTTCCCTATCTCCGTCTCTCAGTCCCTCCGTCTCTCTCTCAGTCTCTCTCTCTCTCACTCTCTCTCTCTCTCTAAGTCTCTCTGTCTCTCTCCATTTCTCTGCTGGGACCCTGTGGGTCTCACTTTCTATTACTCCTTGGTTCTCTCCCAACTCAGCTTTATGGTCTCAATTTCTTCTCCTCTTTGGCCACTTACGTCTACATGAATGGCACCCTTGACTTTGTACGCTCTGGCCTTGACAGTGTAATATGCAGACTTGTGGTTGGTGTTGAAGTCGTCATCACTGCATGTGCTGAGGTGCGTCCTGATGGACACTTGCCCGGTTGAGTTGGATATTCAAGTCGATCTGCTGGATGTCTCTTTGTCCTGATGTATCATAAATATCCGGGACTTGGAAGCTCACCTGAAGAGAAGTTGGCTTTGCGTGTATTTGGAAGCAAATGCTGGAAGACACAGCCTGTAGGAACACAGGAAGTGGTCTTTGACGGCCTTTGCTTTGGGTGCTCTGGGGTAAGAACTTCGAAAGATGACCCGCCATGGGGCAGTCACTTGCATGCGAATCACCAAGGAATTGTTCCTGTGTGCTGGCCGGACTGAAGGGAGACCATTCCGGGGGGATTCCTCTGCTTCTGTGTGCTTTGAGAGGTCTTGACTAGGAGAGCCCACACTGAGGCCATGTGGCTGAGAACAGGCAACGTGTTGCTAGTGGGCCTTTCGGGAGGAGAGGCTCCTGGTGGCCTAGAGCGTGGCATAACTCAGGAAGCTATGGATTTCGTGGATGCAACGATGTGCTGGAATCCACACGTCCGCGGGCCCTCACAGACGTTTCCCTTGGGGTGGTGTGAACCCGCGGCCCTTTCTTCCATTCTTGTCCACCACCACTAGGGCCGGAACCCAGATCGGCCCGGGGTCCTTTGTGTGCAGGCAGGCCCCCCTGGGACTCACTGTGGCCCAGCCACAGCACGAGGCAGCATAATCAGGGTGTGTCGAGCTGGTGAGCCATTTTGCGAGGAGTCCCGGCAGGGCTTCCTTCCAAACGGGTGCTGTGGTGTCGACACCGCCGAGAAGCTTTCCTTCTCTACCCCCCAGACGCGCAGTCAGTGTTTGGTGGTGGTTTGCATGGTTCTATTTGTCTTTGGGTTCCTGCCACTCATAGGCCGAGGCTTTGAGCTGATATGCCCTGGACGTAGGGAGAGAGGCTGGTGTGATTTGCCAAAAGGCACACTACCAGAGAAATCGTGCACAAACCCATCAGTTCACTCGACAGCACTGGTAGGCGGGGAAGGCGGGTTTGTCCCAAGACTCTGATGTCCCTTCACACTAGGGTCTTCCATCCATTTCCTTTGCCAGCATGGCCTTGGGAAGTGCGGGGATTTGGGCCCCCGGAGGTGGACTCCATGTCCCCTCTCATAGGCATCCTTGGTGCCCCCACGTTCCCCAGGCGGCTGGGCTTCTGATGGTACAGATGTCTTGGCACCCCCTTTGCGCAGAGACAGCCCTTGCCTCGGGGACCATCTCCATGGTTGAAGCAGCCCAGCAGGGCCCTGAGGGCACCAGGGATCTACATCCCTGCTGACACATCCCTGAGCTCTCCCCCATAGGTCCTTGGGAATCCTGGTGGTCCTTGACCTGGGGTGCCCTGTCAGGGTGCACCATCGGCTGCATGCCCCTAGGTTCCTCTGCCAAGTTGCAATGCTTTTCTCAAAATGCAGATATCCCTGGGTGTCCAGAGTCTCAGTGTCGATGTAGCCTCCTGTAAAATCAGACGTGGTGTGTGAAGAGAGCCATGCTTCAACCCCTTGGTTTGCCTCTCTGCCTTCCTTCCCACTTTCTGTCTTCCATTCGCGTTAACACTTTTCTCCATCCGTACCTTCCTCCCAAGAAATTCCTCCTCCACAAGGCGAGCCTTGCTGCTCACCTCCTGCCTTTCCTCCACATCAGTATAGCTTTCTCACTATCTAGCTCTTATCATCAATGTCCTCTTCCTCCTCATCAATTGAGAATTCTCTCTCCAGGGCTTATCTTTGGGATGATAATCAAGAAAAGCCGGGACGTATTGGCGACTTCTGGAGACTCAGCAGGAATCCTGGACCGTGGTTTTATCCGGCATGGAAAATGTGATTTGGGGTCCTCTCTCAGGAACTGCGCAGGGTTTTTGGCTATTTTTTTTTACCGGGTGTCCCCCTAGATCCATGGTCCTATTCCAATCGGAAACACTAGCACGTGTGTTTACAATGGGGAAAAGTCTTTAGGCACCCGTGGTCCAGTGGAGCAGGAGAGCCTGAGGAATCGTCGTGCCCCCCATCCTGAAGCTGTCTTGGAATGGTTCAAAGGAAAGGAGGCTAATACATAGCCCCCCAAAGCCACCATAAACAACCCAAGCCCAATGAAGTGTTAAAGAACCTTGAGAAAACCACACCCATGGAAGGAATGTAAAGCAGAGCAGAGGAATGTGTGGAATGCAGACAGGGGTGAAACAATTAGGGTCCCATATGGAAAACGGGGAAAACAACAGGTTGGCCTGTGGAAATGCAGGAATCTGACGGAGGCAGGCAGAGAAGGTCTGGAATGCGGCCAGGTCTGAACCAGAGGGTGAGTCTTACGTGGCTAGCCGTGAAGACCATATGGCCTGCACTCCAAAGGCCTGGGAGACTCGGAGCTGGGCTGCCACTTGAAAGGGCCTTAGGTTGTCCTCCTTCCTCCCAGGTCCTCAAACTGGAGGGGAATTCTCAATGACTGTTAGATCTCCGACCTTGCGTGAAGTGAGGTCTGTGGTGCGGCGTAGCCGTCCAGGTGATGGGCAACACTGTGGGCAGGCTCTACACGTACCTGAGGAGTGCCCTGGAGTTTTGGGGGGTGGGGAAGTTCCAGCAGCTCCGCTGATTTCCATACATCAGGGCGTGGCCACCTCAGCCTCTACCAGACCCCTGACTCCAGGGAGAACACAGTGGGCCAGCATTCTCCCGGCCAGCCGGTCGCTTCTTCTCGCTTCTCAGACCTCGAAGCATGGATTCCTCCAGCACGTCCTGCACATCCAGCGGTAGGTTGACCTCTGCCTCTGAGCTGGGGGTTGCAAATCCCAGAGGCCAGGAGCCCTTCACGCCTGTGCATCCTGCATTGATAGGGCCATGCCGTTCATTAGGGCATGTTCCGTGATTGGGCTGGCCTTTGGCCAGTGCTCAGTTGGCCTCAGCGATGCAGACTCGCCTCCGAATGACACCCTTTCTCCATACCCATGGGATTTTCGCTCTGGGATGGAAGTGGATGTTGCCTCTTCCTAGAGAGGTGCCCACGCAGATGACGCATCACCGGGCGAAAGGTCCTAACAGGATTTCTCAGGGCCCATCCTCTCCTTTGCTGCTGGCCAACCTTTCCATCCAACGGAATCTATGTTCATGATTGCAGTGGACACATTTGGGGATTTGGAGTCGGAGTAGCCTTGGAATGGTGGTCTCTTGGCCTGGCTTGCCAACAACAGGTGTGGAGATACACCCCGGCGGGTTTACTCCCCTCTTTCTTTCTCTTTGGTTCTTGGGGAAGGTTTCCTTTGGATTCTTGGGGATGTTGGGAGCATTTTGACCCCAGGTCATCTGGAGTCGACAGCACGTTCCAGGGAGCTCTTCTCCAAAGATCAGGCCTTTCCGCATGACCGCAGTCTGTGCACGCCTGGCCTTTGTATAACCCAGGGACGTCAAGGAATCTTGATGCCAGGACGGAGGGAAACATGTGGAGCTTATATCTCTCTTTCAAGGGTTTCAAGCTCCCTTGGAGTTTCCCCACCCATAATCCCGACTCCATTTCCCTATCTCCGTCTCTCAGTCCCTCCGTCTCTCTCTCAGTCTCTCTCTCTCTCACTCTCTCTCTCTCTCTAAGTCTCTCTGTCTCTCTCCATTTCTCTGCTGGGACCCTGTGGGTCTCACTTTCTATTACTCCTTGGTTCTCTCCCAACTCAGCTTTATGGTCTCAATTTCTTCTCCTCTTTGGCCACTTACGTCTACATGAATGGCACCCTTGACTTTGTACGCTCTGGCCTTGACAGTGTAATATGCAGACTTGTGGTTGGTGTTGAAGTCGTCATCACTGCATGTGCTGAGGTGCGTCCTGATGGACACTTGCCCGGTTGAGTTGGATATTCAAGTCGATCTGCTGGATGTCTCTTTGTCCTGATGTATCATAAATATCCGGGACTTGGAAGCTCACCTGAAGAGAAGTTGGCTTTGCGTGTATTTGGAAGCAAATGCTGGAAGACACAGCCTGTAGGAACACAGGAAGTGGTCTTTGACGGCCTTTGCTTTGGGTGCTCTGGGGTAAGAACTTCGAAAGATGACCCGCCATGGGGCAGTCACTTGCATGCGAATCACCAAGGAATTGTTCCTGTGTGCTGGCCGGACTGAAGGGAGACCATTCCGGGGGGATTCCTCTGCTTCTGTGTGCTTTGAGAGGTCTTGACTAGGAGAGCCCACACTGAGGCCATGTGGCTGAGAGCAGGCAACGTGTTGCTAGTGGGCCTTTCGGGAGGAGAGGCTCCTGGTGGCCTAGAGCGTGGCATAACTCAGGAAGCTATGGATTTCGTGGATGCAACGATGTGCTGGAATCCACATGTCCGCGGGCCCTCACAGACGTTTCCCTTGGGGTGGTGTGAACCCGCGGCCCTTTCTTCCATTCTTGTCCACCACCACTAGGGCCGGAACCCAGATCGGCCCGGGGTCCTTTGTGTGCAGGCAGGCCCCCCTGGGACTCACTGTGGCCCAGCCACAGCACGAGGCAGCATAATCAGGGTGTCTCGAGCTGGTGAGCCATTTTGCGCGGAGTCCCGGCAGGGCTTCCTTCCAAACGGGTGCTGCGGTGTCGACACCGCCGAGAAGCTTTCCTTCTCTACCCCCCAGACGCGCAGTCAGTGTTTGGTGGTGGTTTGCATGGTTCTATTTGTCTTTGGGTTCCTGCCACTCATAGGCCGAGGCTTTGAGCTGATATGCCCTGGACGTAGGGAGAGAGGCTGGTGTGATTTGCCAAAAGGCACACTACCAGAGAAATCGTGCACAAACCCATCAGTTCACTCGACAGCACTGGTAGGCGGGGAAGGCGGGTTTGTCCCAAGACTCTGATGTCCCTTCACACTAGGGTCTTCCATCCATTTCCTTTGCCAGCATGGCCTTGGGAAGTGCGGGGATTTGGGCCCCCGGAGGTGGACTCCATGTCCCCTCTCATAGGCATCCTTGGTGCCCCCACGTTCCCCAGGCGGCTGGGCTTCTGATGGTACAGATGTCTTGGCACCCCCTTTGCGCAGAGACAGCCCTTGCCTCGGGGACCATCTCCATGGTTGAAGCAGCCCAGCAGGGCCCTGAGGGCACCAGGGATCTACATCCCTGCTGACACATCCCTGAGCTCTCCCCCATAGGTCCTTGGGAATCCTGGTGGTCCTTGACCTGGGGTGCCCTGTCAGGGTGCACCATCGGCTGCATGCCCCTAGGTTCCTCTGCCAAGTTGCAATGCTTTTCTCAAAATGCAGATATCCCTGGGTGTCCAGAGTCTCAGTGTCGATGTAGCCTCCTGTAAAATCAGACGTGGTGTGTGAAGAGAGCCATGCTTCAACCCCTTGGTTTGCCTCTCTGCCTTCCTTCCCACTTTCTGTCTTCCATTCGCGTTAACACTTTTCTCCATCCGTACCTTCCTCCCAAGAAATTCCTCCTCCACAAGGCGAGCCTTGCTGCTCACCTCCTGCCTTTCCTCCACATCAGTATAGCTTTCTCACTATCTAGCTCTTATCATCAATGTCCTCTTCCTCCTCATCAATTGAGAATTCTCTCTCCAGGGCTTATCTTTGGGATGATAATCAAGAAAAGCCGGGACGTATTGGCGACTTCTGGAGACTCAGCAGGAATCCTGGACCGTGGTTTTATCCGGCATGGAAAATGCGATTTGGGGTCCTCTCTCAGGAACTGCGCAGGGTTTTTGGCTATTTTTTTTTACCGGGTGTCCTCCTAGATCCATGGTCCTATTCCAATCGGAAACACTAGCACGTGTGTTTACAATGGGGAAAAGTCTTTAGGCACCCGTGGACCAGTGGAGCAGGAGAGCCTGAGGAATCGTCGTGCCCCCCATCCTGAAGCTGTCTTGGAATGGTTCAAAGGAAAGGAGGCTAATACATAGCCCCCCAAAGCCACCATAAACAACCCAAGCCCAATGAAGTGTTAAAGAACCTTGAGAAAACCACACCCATGGAAGGAATGTAAAGCAGAGCAGAGGAATGTGTGGAATGCAGACAGGGGTGAAACAATTAGGGTCCCATATGGAAAACGGGGAAAACAACAGGTTGGCCTGTGGAAATGCAGGAATCTGACGGAGGCAGGCAGAGAAGGTCTGGAATGCGGCCAGGTCTGAACCAGAGGGTGAGTCTTACGTGGCTAGCCGTGAAGACCATATGGCCTGCACTCCAAAGGCCTGGGAGACTCGGAGCTGGGCTGCCACTTGAAAGGGCCTTAGGTTGTCCTCCTTCCTCCCAGGTCCTCAAACTGGAGGGGAATTCTCAATGACTGTTAGATCTCCGACCTTGCGTGAAGTGAGGTCTGTGGTGCGGCGTAGCCGTCCAGGTGATGGGCAACACTGTGGGCAGGCTCTACACGTACCTGAGGAGTGCCCTGGAGTTTTGGGGGGTGGGGAAGTTCCAGCAGCTCCGCTGATTTCCATACATCAGGGCGTGGCCACCTCAGCCTCTACCAGACCCCTGACTCCAGGGAGAACACAGTGGGCCAGCATTCTCCCGGCCAGCCGGTCGCTTCTTCTCGCTTCTCAGACCTCGAAGCATGGATTCCTCCAGCACGTCCTGCACATCCAGCGGTAGGTTGACCTCTGCCTCTGAGCTGGGGGTTGCAAATCCCAGAGGCCAGGAGCCCTTCACGCCTGTGCATCCTGCATTGATAGGGCCATGCCGTTCATTAGGGCATGTTCCGTGATTGGGCTGGCCTTTGGCCAGTGCTCAGTTGGCCTCAGCGATGCAGACTCGCCTCCGAATGACACCCTTGCTCCATACCCAGGGGATTTTCGCTCTGGGATGGAAGTGGATGTTGCCTCTTCCTAGAGAGGTGCCCACGCAGATGACGCATCACCGGGCGAAAGGTCCTAACAGGATTTCTCAGGGCCCATCCTCTCCTTTGCTGCTGGCCAACCTTTCCATCCAACGGAATCTATGTTCATGATTGCAGTGGACACATTTGGGGATTTGGAGTCGGAGTAGCCTTGGAATGGTGGTCTCTTGGCCTGGCTTGCCAACAACAGGTGTGGAGATACACCCCGGCGGGTTTACTCCCCTCTTTCTTTCTCTTTGGTTCTTGGGGAAGGTTTCCTTTGGATTCTTGGGGATGTTGGGAGCATTTTGACCCCAGGTCATCTGGAGTCGACAGCACGTTCCAGGGAGCTCTTCTCCAAAGATCAGGCCTTTCCGCATGACCGCAGTCTGTGCACGCCTGGCCTTTGTATAACCCAGGGACGTCAAGGAATCTTGATGCCAGGACGGAGGGAAACATGTGGAGCTTATATCTCTCTTTCAAGGGTTTCAAGCTCCCTTGGAGTTTCCCCACCCATAATCCCGACTCCATTTCCCTATCTCCGTCTCTCAGTCCCTCCGTCTCTCTCTCAGTCTCTCTCTCTCTCACTCTCTCTCTCTCTCTAAGTCTCTCTGTCTCTCTCCATTTCTCTGCTGGGACCCTGTGGGTCTCACTTTCTATTACTCCTTGGTTCTCTCCCAACTCAGCTTTATGGTCTCAATTTCTTCTCCTCTTTGGCCACTTACGTCTACATGAATGGCACCCTTGACTTTGTACGCTCTGGCCTTGACAGTGTAATATGCAGACTTGTGGTTGGTGTTGAAGTCGTCATCACTGCATGTGCTGAGGTGCGTCCTGATGGACACTTGCCCGGTTGAGTTGGATATTCAAGTCGATCTGCTGGATGTCTCTTTGTCCTGATGTATCATAAATATCCGGGACTTGGAAGCTCACCTGAAGAGAAGTTGGCTTTGCGTGTATTTGGAAGCAAATGCTGGAAGACACAGCCTGTAGGAACACAGGAAGTGGACTTTGACGGCCTTTGCTTTGGGTGCTCTGGGGTAAGAACTTCGAAAGATGACCCGCCATGGGGCAGTCACTTGCATGCGAATCACCAAGGAATTGTTCCTGTGTGCTGGCCGGACTGAAGGGAGACCATTCCGGGGGGATTCCTCTGCTTCTGTGTGCTTTGAGAGGTCTTGACTAGGAGAGCCCACACTGAGGCCATGTGGCTGAGAGCAGGCAACGTGTTGCTAGTGGGCCTTTCGGGAGGAGAGGCTCCTGGTGGCCTAGAGCGTGGCATAACTCAGGAAGCTATGGATTTCGTGGATGCAACGATGTGCTGGAATCCACACGTCCGCGGGCCCTCACAGACGTTTCCCTTGGGGTGGTGTGAACCCGCGGCCCTTTCTTCCATTCTTGTCCACCACCACTAGGGCCGGAACCCAGATCGGCCCGGGGTCCTTTGTGTGCAGGCAGGCCCCCCTGGGACTCACTGTGGCCCAGCCACAGCACGAGGCAGCATAATCAGGGTGTCTCGAGCTGGTGAGCCATTTTGCGCGGAGTCCCGGCAGGGCTTCCTTCCAAACGGGTGCTGCGGTGTCGACACCGCCGAGAAGCTTTCCTTCTCTACCCCCCAGACGCGCAGTCAGTGTTTGGTGGTGGTTTGCATGGTTCTATTTGTCTTTGGGTTCCTGCCACTCATAGGCCGAGGCTTTGAGCTGATATGCCCTGGACGTAGGGAGAGAGGCTGGTGTGATTTGCCAAAAGGCACACTACCAGAGAAATCGTGCACAAACCCATCAGTTCACTCGACAGCACTGGTAGGCGGGGAAGGCGGGTTTGTCCCAAGACTCTGATGTCCCTTCACACTAGGGTCTTCCATCCATTTCCTTTGCCAGCATGGCCTTGGGAAGTGCGGGGATTTGGGCCCCCGGAGGTGGACTCCATGTCCCCTCTCATAGGCATCCTTGGTGCCCCCACGTTCCCCAGGCGGCTGGGCTTCTGATGGTACAGATGTCTTGGCACCCCCTTTGCGCAGAGACAGCCCTTGCCTCGGGGACCATCTCCATGGTTGAAGCAGCCCAGCAGGGCCCTGAGGGCACCAGGGATCTACATCCCTGCTGACACATCCCTGAGCTCTCCCCCATAGGTCCTTGGGAATCCTGGTGGTCCTTGACCTGGGGTGCCCTGTCAGGGTGCACCATCGGCTGCATGCCCCTAGGTTCCTCTGCCAAGTTGCAATGCTTTTCTCAAAATGCAGATATCCCTGGGTGTCCAGAGTCTCAGTGTCGATGTAGCCTCCTGTAAAATCAGACGTGGTGTGTGAAGAGAGCCATGCTTCAACCCCTTGGTTTGCCTCTCTGCCTTCCTTCCCACTTTCTGTCTTCCATTCGCGTTAACACTTTTCTCCATCCGTACCTTCCTCCCAAGAAATTCCTCCTCCACAAGGCGAGCCTTGCTGCTCACCTCCTGCCTTTCCTCCACATCAGTATAGCTTTCTCACTATCTAGCTCTTATCATCAATGTCCTCTTCCTCCTCATCAATTGAGAATTCTCTCTCCAGGGCTTATCTTTGGGATGATAATCAAGAAAAGCCGGGACGTATTGGCGACTTCTGGAGACTCAGCAGGAATCCTGGACCGTGGTTTTATCCGGCATGGAAAATGCGATTTGGGGTCCTCTCTCAGGAACTGCGCAGGGTTTTTGGCTATTTTTTTTTACCGGGTGTCCTCCTAGATCCATGGTCCTATTCCAATCGGAAACACTAGCACGTGTGTTTACAATGGGGAAAAGTCTTTAGGCACCCGTGGACCAGTGGAGCAGGAGAGCCTGAGGAATCGTCGTGCCCCCCATCCTGAAGCTGTCTTGGAATGGTTCAAAGGAAAGGAGGCTAATACATAGCCCCCCAAAGCCACCATAAACAACCCAAGCCCAATGAAGTGTTAAAGAACCTTGAGAAAACCACACCCATGGAAGGAATGTAAAGCAGAGCAGAGGAATGTGTGGAATGCAGACAGGGGTGAAACAATTAGGGTCCCATATGGAAAACGGGGAAAACAACAGGTTGGCCTGTGGAAATGCAGGAATCTGACGGAGGCAGGCAGAGAAGGTCTGGAATGCGGCCAGGTCTGAACCAGAGGGTGAGTCTTACGTGGCTAGCCGTGAAGACCATATGGCCTGCACTCCAAAGGCCTGGGAGACTCGGAGCTGGGCTGCCACTTGAAAGGGCCTTAGGTTGTCCTCCTTCCTCCCAGGTCCTCAAACTGGAGGGGAATTCTCAATGACTGTTAGATCTCCGACCTTGCGTGAAGTGAGGTCTGTGGTGCGGCGTAGCCGTCCAGGTGATGGGCAACACTGTGGGCAGGCTCTACACGTACCTGAGGAGTGCCCTGGAGTTTTGGGGGGTGGGGAAGTTCCAGCAGCTCCGCTGATTTCCATACATCAGGGCGTGGCCACCTCAGCCTCTACCAGACCCCTGTCTCCAGGGAGAACACAGTGGGCCAGCATTCTCCCGGCCAGCCGGTCGCTTCTTCTCGCTTCTCAGACCTCGAAGCATGGATTCCTCCAGCACGTCCTGCACATCCAGCGGTAGGTTGACCTCTGCCTCTGAGCTGGGGGTTGCAAATCCCAGAGGCCAGGAGCCCTTCACGCCTGTGCATCCTGCATTGATAGGGCCATGCCGTTCATTAGGGCATGTTCCGTGATTGGGCTGGCCTTTGGCCAGTGCTCAGTTGGCCTCAGCGATGCAGACTCGCCTCCGAATGACACCCTTGCTCCATACCCAGGGGATTTTCGCTCTGGGATGGAAGTGGATGTTGCCTCTTCCTAGAGAGGTGCCCACGCAGATGACGCATCACCGGGCGAAAGGTCCTAACAGGATTTCTCAGGGCCCATCCTCTCCTTTGCTGCTGGCCAACCTTTCCATCCAACGGAATCTATGTTCATGATTGCAGTGGACACATTTGGGGATTTGGAGTCGGAGTAGCCTTGGAATGGTGGTCTCTTGGCCTGGCTTGCCAACAACAGGTGTGGAGATACACCCCGGCGGGTTTACTCCCCTCTTTCTTTCTCTTTGGTTCTTGGGGAAGGTTTCCTTTGGATTCTTGGGGATGTTGGGAGCATTTTGACCCCAGGTCATCTGGAGTCGACAGCACGTTCCAGGGAGCTCTTCTCCAAAGATCAGGCCTTTCCGCATGACCGCAGTCTGTGCACGCCTGGCCTTTGTATAACCCAGGGACGTCAAGGAATCTTGATGCCAGGACGGAGGGAAACATGTGGAGCTTATATCTCTCTTTCAAGGGTTTCAAGCTCCCTTGGAGTTTCCCCACCCATAATCCCGACTCCATTTCCCTATCTCCGTCTCTCAGTCCCTCCGTCTCTCTCTCAGTCTCTCTCTCTCTCACTCTCTCTCTCTCTCTAAGTCTCTCTGTCTCTCTCCATTTCTCTGCTGGGACCCTGTGGGTCTCACTTTCTATTACTCCTTGGTTCTCTCCCAACTCAGCTTTATGGTCTCAATTTCTTCTCCTCTTTGGCCACTTACGTCTACATGAATGGCACCCTTGACTTTGTACGCTCTGGCCTTGACAGTGTAATATGCAGACTTGTGGTTGGTGTTGAAGTCGTCATCACTGCATGTGCTGAGGTGCGTCCTGATGGACACTTGCCCGGTTGAGTTGGATATTCAAGTCGATCTGCTGGATGTCTCTTTGTCCTGATGTATCATAAATATCCGGGACTTGGAAGCTCACCTGAAGAGAAGTTGGCTTTGCGTGTATTTGGAAGCAAATGCTGGAAGACACAGCCTGTAGGAACACAGGAAGTGGACTTTGACGGCCTTTGCTTTGGGTGCTCTGGGGTAAGAACTTCGAAAGATGACCCGCCATGGGGCAGTCACTTGCATGCGAATCACCAAGGAATTGTTCCTGTGTGCTGGCCGGACTGAAGGGAGACCATTCCGGGGGGATTCCTCTGCTTCTGTGTGCTTTGAGAGGTCTTGACTAGGAGAGCCCACACTGAGGCCATGTGGCTGAGAACAGGCAACGTGTTGCTAGTGGGCCTTTCGGGAGGAGAGGCTCCTGGTGGCCTAGAGCGTGGCATAACTCAGGAAGCTATGGATTTCGTGGATGCAACGATGTGCTGGAATCCACACGTCCGCGGGCCCTCACAGACGTTTCCCTTGGGGTGGTGTGAACCCGCGGCCCTTTCTTCCATTCTTGTCCACCACCACTAGGGCCGGAACCCAGATCGGCCCGGGGTCCTTTGTGTGCAGGCAGGCCCCCCTGGGACTCACTGTGGCCCAGCCACAGCACGAGGCAGCATAATCAGGGTGTCTCGAGCTGGTGAGCCATTTTGCGCGGAGTCCCGGCAGGGCTTCCTTCCAAACGGGTGCTGCGGTGTCGACACCGCCGAGAAGCTTTCCTTCTCTACCCCCCAGACGCGCAGTCAGTGTTTGGTGGTGGTTTGCATGGTTCTATTTGTCTTTGGGTTCCTGCCACTCATAGGCCGAGGCTTTGAGCTGATATGCCCTGGACGTAGGGAGAGAGGCTGGTGTGATTTGCCAAAAGGCACACTACCAGAGAAATCGTGCACAAACCCATCAGTTCACTCGACAGCACTGGTAGGCGGGGAAGGCGGGTTTGTCCCAAGACTCTGATGTCCCTTCACACTAGGGTCTTCCATCCATTTCCTTTGCCAGCATGGCCTTGGGAAGTGCGGGGATTTGGGCCCCCGGAGATGGACTCCATGTCCCCTCTCATAGGCATCCTTGGTGCCCCCACGTTCCCCAGGCGGCTGGGCTTCTGATGGTACAGATGTCTTGGCACCCCCTTTGCGCAGAGACAGCCCTTGCCTCGGGGACCATCTCCATGGTTGAAGCAGCCCAGCAGGGCCCTGAGGGCACCAGGGATCTACATCCCTGCTGACACATCCCTGAGCTCTCCCCCATAGGTCCTTGGGAATCCTGGTGGTCCTTGACCTGGGGTGCCCTGTCAGGGTGCACCATCGGCTGCATGCCCCTAGGTTCCTCTGCCAAGTTGCAATGCTTTTCTCAAAATGCAGATATCCCTGGGTGTCCAGAGTCTCAGTGTCGATGTAGCCTCCTGTAAAATCAGACGTGGTGTGTGAAGAGAGCCATGCTTCAACCCCTTGGTTTGCCTCTCTGCCTTCCTTCCCACTTTCTGTCTTCCATTCGCGTTAACACTTTTCTCCATCCGTACCTTCCTCCCAAGAAATTCCTCCTCCACAAGGCGAGCCTTGCTGCTCACCTCCTGCCTTTCCTCCACATCAGTATAGCTTTCTCACTATCTAGCTCTTATCATCAATGTCCTCTTCCTCCTCATCAATTGAGAATTCTCTCTCCAGGGCTTATCTTTGGGATGATAATCAAGAAAAGCCGGGACGTATTGGCGACTTCTGGAGACTCAGCAGGAATCCTGGACCGTGGTTTTATCCGGCATGGAAAATGCGATTTGGGGTCCTCTCTCAGGAACTGCGCAGGGTTTTTGGCTATTTTTTTTTACCGGGTGTCCTCCTAGATCCATGGTCCTATTCCAATCGGAAACACTAGCACGTGTGTTTACAATGGGGAAAAGTCTTTAGGCACCCGTGGACCAGTGGAGCAGGAGAGCCTGAGGAATCGTCGTGCCCCCCATCCTGAAGCTGTCTTGGAATGGTTCAAAGGAAAGGAGGCTAATACATAGCCCCCCAAAGCCACCATAAACAACCCAAGCCCAATGAAGTGTTAAAGAACCTTGAGAAAACCACACCCATGGAAGGAATGTAAAGCAGAGCAGAGGAATGTGTGGAATGCAGACAGGGGTGAAACAATTAGGGTCCCATATGGAAAACGGGGAAAACAACAGGTTGGCCTGTGGAAATGCAGGAATCTGACGGAGGCAGGCAGAGAAGGTCTGGAATGCGGCCAGGTCTGAACCAGAGGGTGAGTCTTACGTGGCTAGCCGTGAAGACCATATGGCCTGCACTCCAAAGGCCTGGGAGACTCGGAGCTGGGCTGCCACTTGAAAGGGCCTTAGGTTGTCCTCCTTCCTCCCAGGTCCTCAAACTGGAGGGGAATTCTCAATGACTGTTAGATCTCCGACCTTGCGTGAAGTGAGGTCTGTGGTGCGGCGTAGCCGTCCAGGTGATGGGCAACACTGTGGGCAGGCTCTACACGTACCTGAGGAGTGCCCTGGAGTTTTGGGGGGTGGGGAAGTTCCAGCAGCTCCGCTGATTTCCATACATCAGGGCGTGGCCACCTCAGCCTCTACCAGACCCCTGTCTCCAGGGAGAACACAGTGGGCCAGCATTCTCCCGGCCAGCCGGTCGCTTCTTCTCGCTTCTCAGACCTCGAAGCATGGATTCCTCCAGCACGTCCTGCACATCCAGCGGTAGGTTGACCTCTGCCTCTGAGCTGGGGGTTGCAAATCCCAGAGGCCAGGAGCCCTTCACGCCTGTGCATCCTGCATTGATAGGGCCATGCCGTTCATTAGGGCATGTTCCGTGATTGGGCTGGCCTTTGGCCAGTGCTCAGTTGGCCTCAGCGATGCAGACTCGCCTCCGAATGACACCCTTGCTCCATACCCAGGGGATTTTCGCTCTGGGATGGAAGTGGATGTTGCCTCTTCCTAGAGAGGTGCCCACGCAGATGACGCATCACCGGGCGAAAGGTCCTAACAGGATTTCTCAGGGCCCATCCTCTCCTTTGCTGCTGGCCAACCTTTCCATCCAACGGAATCTATCTTCATGATTGCAGTGGACACATTTGGGGATTTGGAGTCGGAGTAGCCTTGGAATGGTGGTCTCTTGGCCTGGCTTGCCAACAACAGGTGTGGAGATACACCCCGGCGGGTTTACTCCCCTCTTTCTTTCTCTTTGGTTCTTGGGGAAGGTTTCCTTTGGATTCTTGGGGATGTTGGGAGCATTTTGACCCCAGGTCATCTGGAGTCGACAGCACGTTCCAGGGAGCTCTTCTCCAAAGATCAGGCCTTTCCGCATGACCGCAGTCTGTGCACGCCTGGCCTTTGTATAACCCAGGGACGTCAAGGAATCTTGATGCCAGGACGGAGGGAAACATGTGGAGCTTATATCTCTCTTTCAAGGGTTTCAAGCTCCCTTGGAGTTTCCCCACCCATAATCCCGACTCCATTTCCCTATCTCCGTCTCTCAGTCCCTCCGTCTCTCTCTCAGTCTCTCTCTCTCTCACTCTCTCTCTCTCTCTAAGTCTCTCTGTCTCTCTCCATTTCTCTGCTGGGACCCTGTGGGTCTCACTTTCTATTACTCCTTGGTTCTCTCCCAACTCAGCTTTATGGTCTCAATTTCTTCTCCTCTTTGGCCACTTACGTCTACATGAATGGCACCCTTGACTTTGTACGCTCTGGCCTTGACAGTGTAATATGCAGACTTGTGGTTGGTGTTGAAGTCGTCATCACTGCATGTGCTGAGGTGCGTCCTGATGGACACTTGCCCGGTTGAGTTGGATATTCAAGTCGATCTGCTGGATGTCTCTTTGTCCTGATGTATCATAAATATCCGGGACTTGGAAGCTCACCTGAAGAGAAGTTGGCTTTGCGTGTATTTGGAAGCAAATGCTGGAAGACACAGCCTGTAGGAACACAGGAAGTGGACTTTGACGGCCTTTGCTTTGGGTGCTCTGGGGTAAGAACTTCGAAAGATGACCCGCCATGGGGCAGTCACTTGCATGCGAATCACCAAGGAATTGTTCCTGTGTGCTGGCCGGACTGAAGGGAGACCATTCCGGGGGGATTCCTCTGCTTCTGTGTGCTTTGAGAGGTCTTGACTAGGAGAGCCCATACTGAGGCCATGTGGCTGAGAACAGGCAACGTGTTGCTAGTGGGCCTTTCGGGAGGAGAGGCTCCTGGTGGCCTAGAGCGTGGCATAACTCAGGAAGCTATGGATTTCGTGGATGCAACGATGTGCTGGAATCCACACGTCCGCGGGCCCTCACAGACGTTTCCCTTGGGGTGGTGTGAACCCGCGGCCCTTTCTTCCATTCTTGTCCACCACCACTAGGGCCGGAACCCAGATCGGCCCGGGGTCCTTTGTGTGCAGGCAGGCCCCCCTGGGACTCACTGTGGCCCAGCCACAGCACGAGGCAGCATAATCAGGGTGTCTCGAGCTGGTGAGCCATTTTGCGAGGAGTCCCGGCAGGGCTTCCTTCCAAACGGGTGCTGTGGTGTCGACACCGCCGAGAAGCTTTCCTTCTCTACCCCCCAGACGCGCAGTCAGTGTTTGGTGGTGGTTTGCATGGTTCTATTTGTCTTTGGGTTCCTGCCACTCATAGGCCGAGGCTTTGAGCTGATATGCCCTGGACGTAGGGAGAGAGGCTGGTGTGATTTGCCAAAAGGCACACTACCAGAGAAATCGTGCACAAACCCATCAGTTCACTCGACAGCACTGGTAGGCGGGGAAGGCGGGTTTGTCCCAAGACTCTGATGTCCCTTCACACTAGGGTCTTCCATCCATTTCCTTTGCCAGCATGGCCTTGGGAAGTGCGGGGATTTGGGCCCCCGGAGGTGGACTCCATGTCCCCTCTCATAGGCATCCTTGGTGCCCCCACGTTCCCCAGGCGGCTGGGCTTCTGATGGTACAGATGTCTTGGCACCCCCTTTGCGCAGAGACAGCCCTTGCCTCGGGGACCATCTCCATGGTTGAAGCAGCCCAGCAGGGCCCTGAGGGCACCAGGGATCTACATCCCTGCTGACACATCCCTGAGCTCTCCCCCATAGGTCCTTGGGAATCCTGGTGGTCCTTGACCTGGGGTGCCCTGTCAGGGTGCACCATCGGCTGCATGCCCCTAGGTTCCTCTGCCAAGTTGCAATGCTTTTCTCAAAATGCAGATATCCCTGGGTGTCCAGAGTCTCAGTGTCGATGTAGCCTCCTGTAAAATCAGACGTGGTGTGTGAAGAGAGCCATGCTTCAACCCCTTGGTTTGCCTCTCTGCCTTCCTTCCCACTTTCTGTCTTCCATTCGCGTTAACACTTTTCTCCATCCGTACCTTCCTCCCAAGAAATTCCTCCTCCACAAGGCGAGCCTTGCTGCTCACCTCCTGCCTTTCCTCCACATCAGTATAGCTTTCTCACTATCTAGCTCTTATCATCAATGTCCTCTTCCTCCTCATCAATTGAGAATTCTCTCTCCAGGGCTTATCTTTGGGATGATAATCAAGAAAAGCCGGGACGTATTGGCGACTTCTGGAGACTCAGCAGGAATCCTGGACCGTGGTTTTATCCGGCATGGAAAATGCGATTTGGGGTCCTCTCTCAGGAACTGCGCAGGGTTTTTGGCTATTTTTTTTTACCGGGTGTCCCCCTAGATCCATGGTCCTATTCCAATCGGAAACACTAGCACGTGTGTTTACAATGGGGAAAAGTCTTTAGGCACCCGTGGTCCAGTGGAGCAGGAGAGCCTGAGGAATCGTCGTGCCCCCCATCCTGAAGCTGTCTTGGAATGGTTCAAAGGAAAGGAGGCTAATACATAGCCCCCCAAAGCCACCATAAACAACCCAAGCCCAATGAAGTGTTAAAGAACCTTGAGAAAACCACACCCATGGAAGGAATGTAAAGCAGAGCAGAGGAATGTGTGGAATGCAGACAGGGGTGAAACAATTAGGGTCCCATATGGAAAACGGGGAAAACAACAGGTTGGCCTGTGGAAATGCAGGAATCTGACGGAGGCAGGCAGAGAAGGTCTGGAATGCGGCCAGGTCTGAACCAGAGGGTGAGTCTTACGTGGCTAGCCGTGAAGACCATATGGCCTGCACTCCAAAGGCCTGGGAGACTCGGAGCTGGGCTGCCACTTGAAAGGGCCTTAGGTTGTCCTCCTTCCTCCCAGGTCCTCAAACTGGAGGGGAATTCTCAATGACTGTTAGATCTCCGACCTTGCGTGAAGTGAGGTCTGTGGTGCGGCGTAGCCGTCCAGGTGATGGGCAACACTGTGGGCAGGCTCTACACGTACCTGAGGAGTGCCCTGGAGTTTTGGGGGGTGGGGAAGTTCCAGCAGCTCCGCTGATTTCCATACATCAGGGCGTGGCCACCTCAGCCTCTACCAGACCCCTGACTCCAGGGAGAACACAGTGGGCCAGCATTCTCCCGGCCAGCCGGTCGCTTCTTCTCGCTTCTCAGACCTCGAAGCATGGATTCCTCCAGCACGTCCTGCACATCCAGCGGTAGGTTGACCTCTGCCTCTGAGCTGGGGGTTGCAAATCCCAGAGGCCAGGAGCCCTTCACGCCTGTGCATCCTGCATTGATAGGGCCATGCCGTTCATTAGGGCATGTTCCGTGATTGGGCTGGCCTTTGGCCAGTGCTCAGTTGGCCTCAGCGATGCAGACTCGCCTCCGAATGACACCCTTGCTCCATACCCATGGGATTTTCGCTCTGGGATGGAAGTGGATGTTGCCTCTTCCTAGAGAGGTGCCCACGCAGATGACGCATCACCGGGCGAAAGGTCCTAACAGGATTTCTCAGGGCCCATCCTCTCCTTTGCTGCTGGCCAACCTTTCCATCCAACGGAATCTATGTTCATGATTGCAGTGGACACATTTGGGGATTTGGAGTCGGAGTAGCCTTGGAATGGTGGTCTCTTGGCCTGGCTTGCCAACAACAGGTGTGGAGATACACCCCGGCGGGTTTACTCCCCTCTTTCTTTCTCTTTGGTTCTTGGGGAAGGTTTCCTTTGGATTCTTGGGGATGTTGGGAGCATTTTGACCCCAGGTCATCTGGAGTCGACAGCACGTTCCAGGGAGCTCTTCTCCAAAGATCAGGCCTTTCCGCATGACCGCAGTCTGTGCACGCCTGGCCTTTGTATAACCCAGGGACGTCAAGGAATCTTGATGCCAGGACGGAGGGAAACATGTGGAGCTTATATCTCTCTTTCAAGGGTTTCAAGCTCCCTTGGAGTTTCCCCACCCATAATCCCGACTCCATTTCCCTATCTCCGTCTCTCAGTCCCTCCGTCTCTCTCTCAGTCTCTCTCTCTCTCACTCTCTCTCTCTCTCTAAGTCTCTCTGTCTCTCTCCATTTCTCTGCTGGGACCCTGTGGGTCTCACTTTCTATTACTCCTTGGTTCTCTCCCAACTCAGCTTTATGGTCTCAATTTCTTCTCCTCTTTGGCCACTTACGTCTACATGAATGGCACCCTTGACTTTGTACGCTCTGGCCTTGACAGTGTAATATGCAGACTTGTGGTTGGTGTTGAAGTCGTCATCACTGCATGTGCTGAGGTGCGTCCTGATGGACACTTGCCCGGTTGAGTTGGATATTCAAGTCGATCTGCTGGATGTCTCTTTGTCCTGATGTATCATAAATATCCGGGACTTGGAAGCTCACCTGAAGAGAAGTTGGCTTTGCGTGTATTTGGAAGCAAATGCTGGAAGACACAGCCTGTAGGAACACAGGAAGTGGTCTTTGACGGCCTTTGCTTTGGGTGCTCTGGGGTAAGAACTTCGAAAGATGACCCGCCATGGGGCAGTCACTTGCATGCGAATCACCAAGGAATTGTTCCTGTGTGCTGGCCGGACTGAAGGGAGACCATTCCGGGGGGATTCCTCTGCTTCTGTGTGCTTTGAGAGGTCTTGACTAGGAGAGCCCACACTGAGGCCATGTGGCTGAGAACAGGCAACGTGTTGCTAGTGGGCCTTTAGGGAGGAGAGGCTCCTGGTGGCCTAGAGCGTGGCATAACTCAGGAAGCTATGGATTTCGTGGATGCAACGATGTGCTGGAATCCACACGTCCGCGGGCCCTCACAGACGTTTCCCTTGGGGTGGTGTGAACCCGCGGCCCTTTCTTCCATTCTTGTCCACCACCACTAGGGCCGGAACCCAGATCGGCCCGGGGTCCTTTGTGTGCAGGCAGGCCCCCCTGGGACTCACTGTGGCCCAGCCACAGCACGAGGCAGCATAATCAGGGTGTCTCGAGCTGGTGAGCCATTTTGCGCGGAGTCCCGGCAGGGCTTCCTTCCAAACGGGTGCTGCGGTGTCGACACCGCCGAGAAGCTTTCCTTCTCTACCCCCCAGACGCGCAGTCAGTGTTTGGTGGTGGTTTGCATGGTTCTATTTGTCTTTGGGTTCCTGCCACTCATAGGCCGAGGCTTTGAGCTGATATGCCCTGGACGTAGGGAGAGAGGCTGGTGTGATTTGCCAAAAGGCACACTACCAGAGAAATCGTGCACAAACCCATCAGTTCACTCGACAGCACTGGTAGGCGGGGAAGGCGGGTTTGTCCCAAGACTCTGATGTCCCTTCACACTAGGGTCTTCCATCCATTTCCTTTGCCAGCATGGCCTTGGGAAGTGCGGGGATTTGGGCCCCCGGAGGTGGACTCCATGTCCCCTCTCATAGGCATCCTTGGTGCCCCCACGTTCCCCAGGCGGCTGGGCTTCTGATGGTACAGATGTCTTGGCACCCCCTTTGCGCAGAGACAGCCCTTGCCTCGGGGACCATCTCCATGGTTGAAGCAGCCCAGCAGGGCCCTGAGGGCACCAGGGATCTACATCCCTGCTGACACATCCCTGAGCTCTCCCCCATAGGTCCTTGGGAATCCTGGTGGTCCTTGACCTGGGGTGCCCTGTCAGGGTGCACCATCGGCTGCATGCCCCTAGGTTCCTCTGCCAAGTTGCAATGCTTTTCTCAAAATGCAGATATCCCTGGGTGTCCAGAGTCTCAGTGTCGATGTAGCCTCCTGTAAAATCAGACGTGGTGTGTGAAGAGAGCCATGCTTCAACCCCTTGGTTTGCCTCTCTGCCTTCCTTCCCACTTTCTGTCTTCCATTCGCGTTAACACTTTTCTCCATCCGTACCTTCCTCCCAAGAAATTCCTCCTCCACAAGGCGAGCCTTGCTGCTCACCTCCTGCCTTTCCTCCACATCAGTATAGCTTTCTCACTATCTAGCTCTTATCATCAATGTCCTCTTCCTCCTCATCAATTGAGAATTCTCTCTCCAGGGCTTATCTTTGGGATGATAATCAAGAAAAGCCGGGACGTATTGGCGACTTCTGGAGACTCAGCAGGAATCCTGGACCGTGGTTTTATCCGGCATGGAAAATGCGATTTGGGGTCCTCTCTCAGGAACTGCGCAGGGTTTTTGGCTATTTTTTTTTACCGGGTGTCCTCCTAGATCCATGGTCCTATTCCAATCGGAAACACTAGCACGTGTGTTTACAATGGGGAAAAGTCTTTAGGCACCCGTGGACCAGTGGAGCAGGAGAGCCTGAGGAATCGTCGTGCCCCCCATCCTGAAGCTGTCTTGGAATGGTTCAAAGGAAAGGAGGCTAATACATAGCCCCCCAAAGCCACCATAAACAACCCAAGCCCAATGAAGTGTTAAAGAACCTTGAGAAAACCACACCCATGGAAGGAATGTAAAGCAGAGCAGAGGAATGTGTGGAATGCAGACAGGGGTGAAACAATTAGGGTCCCATATGGAAAACGGGGAAAACAACAGGTTGGCCTGTGGAAATGCAGGAATCTGACGGAGGCAGGCAGAGAAGGTCTGGAATGCGGCCAGGTCTGAACCAGAGGGTGAGTCTTACGTGGCTAGCCGTGAAGACCATATGGCCTGCACTCCAAAGGCCTGGGAGACTCGGAGCTGGGCTGCCACTTGAAAGGGCCTTAGGTTGTCCTCCTTCCTCCCAGGTCCTCAAACTGGAGGGGAATTCTCAATGACTGTTAGATCTCCGACCTTGCGTGAAGTGAGGTCTGTGGTGCGGCGTAGCCGTCCAGGTGATGGGCAACACTGTGGGCAGGCTCTACACGTACCTGAGGAGTGCCCTGGAGTTTTGGGGGGTGGGGAAGTTCCAGCAGCTCCGCTGATTTCCATACATCAGGGCGTGGCCACCTCAGCCTCTACCAGACCCCTGACTCCAGGGAGAACACAGTGGGCCAGCATTCTCCCGGCCAGCCGGTCGCTTCTTCTCGCTTCTCAGACCTCGAAGCATGGATTCCTCCAGCACGTCCTGCACATCCAGCGGTAGGTTGACCTCTGCCTCTGAGCTGGGGGTTGCAAATCCCAGAGGCCAGGAGCCCTTCACGCCTGTGCATCCTGCATTGATAGGGCCATGCCGTTCATTAGGGCATGTTCCGTGATTGGGCTGGCCTTTGGCCAGTGCTCAGTTGGCCTCAGCGATGCAGACTCGCCTCCGAATGACACCCTTGCTCCATACCCATGGGATTTTCGCTCTGGGATGGAAGTGGATGTTGCCTCTTCCTAGAGAGGTGCCCACGCAGATGACGCATCACCGGGCGAAAGGTCCTAACAGGATTTCTCAGGGCCCATCCTCTCCTTTGCTGCTGGCCAACCTTTCCATCCAACGGAATCTATGTTCATGATTGCAGTGGACACATTTGGGGATTTGGAGTCGGAGTAGCCTTGGAATGGTGGTCTCTTGGCCTGGCTTGCCAACAACAGGTGTGGAGATACACCCCGGCGGGTTTACTCCCCTCTTTCTTTCTCTTTGGTTCTTGGGGAAGGTTTCCTTTGGATTCTTGGGGATGTTGGGAGCATTTTGACCCCAGGTCATCTGGAGTCGACAGCACGTTCCAGGGAGCTCTTCTCCAAAGATCAGGCCTTTCCGCATGACCGCAGTCTGTGCACGCCTGGCCTTTGTATAACCCAGGGACGTCAAGGAATCTTGATGCCAGGACGGAGGGAAACATGTGGAGCTTATATCTCTCTTTCAAGGGTTTCAAGCTCCCTTGGAGTTTCCCCACCCATAATCCCGACTCCATTTCCCTATCTCCGTCTCTCAGTCCCTCCGTCTCTCTCTCAGTCTCTCTCTCTCTCACTCTCTCTCTCTCTCTAAGTCTCTCTGTCTCTCTCCATTTCTCTGCTGGGACCCTGTGGGTCTCACTTTCTATTACTCCTTGGTTCTCTCCCAACTCAGCTTTATGGTCTCAATTTCTTCTCCTCTTTGGCCACTTACGTCTACATGAATGGCACCCTTGACTTTGTACGCTCTGGCCTTGACAGTGTAATATGCAGACTTGTGGTTGGTGTTGAAGTCGTCATCACTGCATGTGCTGAGGTGCGTCCTGATGGACACTTGCCCGGTTGAGTTGGATATTCAAGTCGATCTGCTGGATGTCTCTTTGTCCTGATGTATCATAAATATCCGGGACTTGGAAGCTCACCTGAAGAGAAGTTGGCTTTGCGTGTATTTGGAAGCAAATGCTGGAAGACACAGCCTGTAGGAACACAGGAAGTGGTCTTTGACGGCCTTTGCTTTGGGTGCTCTGGGGTAAGAACTTCGAAAGATGACCCGCCATGGGGCAGTCACTTGCATGCGAATCACCAAGGAATTGTTCCTGTGTGCTGGCCGGACTGAAGGGAGACCATTCCGGGGGGATTCCTCTGCTTCTGTGTGCTTTGAGAGGTCTTGACTAGGAGAGCCCACACTGAGGCCATGTGGCTGAGAACAGGCAACGTGTTGCTAGTGGGCCTTTCGGGAGGAGAGGCTCCTGGTGGCCTAGAGCGTGGCATAACTCAGGAAGCTATGGATTTCGTGGATGCAACGATGTGCTGGAATCCACACGTCCGCGGGCCCTCACAGACGTTTCCCTTGGGGTGGTGTGAACCCGCGGCCCTTTCTTCCATTCTTGTCCACCACCACTAGGGCCGGAACCCAGATCGGCCCGGGGTCCTTTGTGTGCAGGCAGGCCCCCCTGGGACTCACTGTGGCCCAGCCACAGCACGAGGCAGCATAATCAGGGTGTCTCGAGCTGGTGAGCCATTTTGCGCGGAGTCCCGGCAGGGCTTCCTTCCAAACGGGTGCTGCGGTGTCGACACCGCCGAGAAGCTTTCCTTCTCTACCCCCCAGACGCGCAGTCAGTGTTTGGTGGTGGTTTGCATGGTTCTATTTGTCTTTGGGTTCCTGCCACTCATAGGCCGAGGCTTTGAGCTGATATGCCCTGGACGTAGGGAGAGAGGCTGGTGTGATTTGCCAAAAGGCACACTACCAGAGAAATCGTGCACAAACCCATCAGTTCACTCGACAGCACTGGTAGGCGGGGAAGGCGGGTTTGTCCCAAGACTCTGATGTCCCTTCACACTAGGGTCTTCCATCCATTTCCTTTGCCAGCATGGCCTTGGGAAGTGCGGGGATTTGGGCCCCCGGAGGTGGACTCCATGTCCCCTCTCATAGGCATCCTTGGTGCCCCCACGTTCCCCAGGCGGCTGGGCTTCTGATGGTACAGATGTCTTGGCACCCCCTTTGCGCAGAGACAGCCCTTGCCTCGGGGACCATCTCCATGGTTGAAGCAGCCCAGCAGGGCCCTGAGGGCACCAGGGATCTACATCCCTGCTGACACATCCCTGAGCTCTCCCCCATAGGTCCTTGGGAATCCTGGTGGTCCTTGACCTGGGGTGCCCTGTCAGGGTGCACCATCGGCTGCATGCCCCTAGGTTCCTCTGCCAAGTTGCAATGCTTTTCTCAAAATGCAGATATCCCTGGGTGTCCAGAGTCTCAGTGTCGATGTAGCCTCCTGTAAAATCAGACGTGGTGTGTGAAGAGAGCCATGCTTCAACCCCTTGGTTTGCCTCTCTGCCTTCCTTCCCACTTTCTGTCTTCCATTCGCGTTAACACTTTTCTCCATCCGTACCTTCCTCCCAAGAAATTCCTCCTCCACAAGGCGAGCCTTGCTGCTCACCTCCTGCCTTTCCTCCACATCAGTATAGCTTTCTCACTATCTAGCTCTTATCATCAATGTCCTCTTCCTCCTCATCAATTGAGAATTCTCTCTCCAGGGCTTATCTTTGGGATGATAATCAAGAAAAGCCGGGACGTATTGGCGACTTCTGGAGACTCAGCAGGAATCCTGGACCGTGGTTTTATCCGGCATGGAAAATGCGATTTGGGGTCCTCTCTCAGGAACTGCGCAGGGTTTTTGGCTATTTTTTTTTACCGGGTGTCCCCCTAGATCCATGGTCCTATTCCAATCGGAAACACTAGCACGTGTGTTTACAATGGGGAAAAGTCTTTAGGCACCCGTGGTCCAGTGGAGCAGGAGAGCCTGAGGAATCGTCGTGCCCCCCATCCTGAAGCTGTCTTGGAATGGTTCAAAGGAAAGGAGGCTAATACATAGCCCCCCAAAGCCACCATAAACAACCCAAGCCCAATGAAGTGTTAAAGAACCTTGAGAAAACCACACCCATGGAAGGAATGTACAGCAGAGCAGAGGAATGTGTGGAATGCAGACAGGGGTGAAACAATTAGGGTCCCATATGGAAAACGGGGAAAACAACAGGTTGGCCTGTGGAAATGCAGGAATCTGACGGAGGCAGGCAGAGAAGGTCTGGAATGCGGCCAGGTCTGAACCAGAGGGTGAGTCTTACGTGGCTAGCCGTGAAGACCATATGGCCTGCACTCCAAAGGCCTGGGAGACTCGGAGCTGGGCTGCCACTTGAAAGGGCCTTAGGTTGTCCTCCTTCCTCCCAGGTCCTCAAACTGGAGGGGAATTCTCAATGACTGTTAGATCTCCGACCTTGCATGAAGTGAGGTCTGTGGTGCGGCGTAGCCGTCCAGGTGATGGGCAACACTGTGGGCAGGCTCTACACGTACCTGAGGAGTGCCCTGGAGTTTTGGGGGGTGGGGAAGTTCCAGCAGCTCCGCTGATTTCCATACATCAGGGCGTGGCCACCTCAGCCTCTACCAGACCCCTGTCTCCAGGGAGAACACAGTGGGCCAGCATTCTCCCGGCCAGCCGGTCGCTTCTTCTCGCTTCTCAGACCTCGAAGCATGGATTCCTCCAGCACGTCCTGCACATCCAGCGGTAGGTTGACCTCTGCCTCTGAGCTGGGGGTTGCAAATCCCAGAGGCCAGGAGCCCTTCACGCCTGTGCATCCTGCATTGATAGGGCCATGCCGTTCATTAGGGCATGTTCCGTGATTGGGCTGGCCTTTGGCCAGTGCTCAGTTGGCCTCAGCGATGCAGACTCGCCTCCGAATGACACCCTTGCTCCATACCCAGGGGATTTTCGCTCTGGGATGGAAGTGGATGTTGCCTCTTCCTAGAGAGGTGCCCACGCAGATGACGCATCACCGGGCGAAAGGTCCTAACAGGATTTCTCAGGGCCCATCCTCTCCTTTGCTGCTGGCCAACCTTTCCATCCAACGGAATCTATGTTCATGATTGCAGTGGACACATTTGGGGATTTGGAGTCGGAGTAGCCTTGGAATGGAGGTCTCTTGGCCTGGCTTGGCAACAACAGGTGTGGAGATACACCCCGGCGGGTTTACTCCCCTCTTTCTTTCTCTTTGGTTCTTGGGGAAGGTTTCCTTTGGATTCTTGGGGATGTTGGGAGCATTTTGACCCCAGGTCATCTGGAGTCGACAGCACGTTCCAGGGAGCTCTTCTCCAAAGATCAGGCCTTTCCGCATGACCGCAGTCTGTGCACGCCTGGCCTTTGTATAACCCAGGGACGTCAAGGAATCTTGATGCCAGGACGGAGGGAAACATGTGGAGCTTATATCTCTCTTTCAAGGGTTTCAAGCTCCCTTGGAGTTTCCCCACCCATAATCCCGACTCCATTTCCCTATCTCCGTCTCTCAGTCCCTCCGTCTCTCTCTCAGTCTCTCTCTCTCTCACTCTCTCTCTCTCTCTCTAAGTCTCTCTGTCTCTCTCCATTTCTCTGCTGGGACCCTGTGGGTCTCACTTTCTATTACTCCTTGGTTCTCTCCCAACTCAGCTTTATGGTCTCAATTTCTTCTCCTCTTTGGCCACTTACGTCTACATGAATGGCACCCTTGACTTTGTTCACTCTGGCCTTGACAGTATAATATGCAGACTTGTGGTTGGTGTTGAAGTCGTCATCACTGCATGTGCTGAGGTGCGTCCTGATGGACACTTGCCCGGTTGAGTTGGATATTCAAGTCGATCTGCTGGATGTCTCTTTGTCCTGATGTATCATAAATATCCGGGACTTGGAAGCTCACCTGAAGAGAAGTTGGCTTTGCGTGTATTTGGAAGCAAATGCTGGAAGACACAGCCTGTAGGAACACAGGAAGTGGTCTTTGACGGCCTTTGCTTTGGGTGCTCTGGGGTAAGAACTTCGAAAGATGACCCGCCATGGGGCAGTCACTTGCATGCGAATCACCAAGGAATTGTTCCTGTGTGCTGGCCGGACTGAAGGGAGACCATTCCGGGGGGATTCCTCTGCTTCTGTGTGCTTTGAGAGGTCTTGACTAGGAGAGCCCACACTGAGGCCATGTGGCTGAGAACAGGCAACGTGTTGCTAGTGGGCCTTTCGGGAGGAGAGGCTCCTGGTGGCCTAGAGCGTGGCATAACTCAGGAAGCTATGGATTTCGTGGATGCAACGATGTGCTGGAATCCACACGTCCGCGGGCCCTCACAGACGTTTCCCTTGGGGTGGTGTGAACCCGCGGCCCTTTCTTCCATTCTTGTCCACCACCACTAGGGCCTGAACCCAGATCGGCCCGGGGTCCTTTGTGTGCAGGCAGGCCCCCCTGGGACTCACTGTGGCCCAGCCACAGCACGAGGCAGCATAATCAGGGTGTGTCGAGCTGGTGAGCCATTTTGCGAGGAGTCCCGGCAGGGCTTCCTTCCAAACGGGTGCTGTGGTGTCGACACCGCCGAGAAGCTTTCCTTCTCTACCCCCCAGACGCGCAGTCAGTGTTTGGTGGTGGTTTGCATGGTTCTATTTGTCTTTGGGTTCCTGCCACTCATAGGCCGAGGCTTTGAGCTGATATGCCCTGGACGTAGGGAGAGAGGCTGGTGTGATTTGCCAAAAGGCACACTACCAGAGAAATCGTGCACAAACCCATCAGTTCACTCGACAGCACTGGTAGGCGGGGAAGGCGGGTTTGTCCCAAGACTCTGATGTCCCTTCACACTAGGGTCTTCCATCCATTTCCTTTGCCAGCATGGCCTTGGGAAGTGCGGGGATTTGGGCCCCCGGAGGTGGACTCCATGTCCCCTCTCATAGGCATCCTTGGTGCCCCCACGTTCCCCAGGCGGCTGGGCTTCTGATGGTACAGATGTCTTGGCACCCCCTTTGCGCAGAGACAGCCCTTGCCTCGGGGACCATCTCCATGGTTGAAGCAGCCCAGCAGGGCCCTGAGGGCACCAGGGATCTACATCCCTGCTGACACATCCCTGAGCTCTCCCCCATAGGTCCTTGGGAATCCTGGTGGTCCTTGACCTGGGGTGCCCTGTCAGGGTGCACCATCGGCTGCATGCCCCTAGGTTCCTCTGCCAAGTTGCAATGCTTTTCTCAAAATGCAGATATCCCTGGGTGTCCAGAGTCTCAGTGTCGATGTAGCCTCCTGTAAAATCAGACGTGGTGTGTGAAGAGAGCCATGCTTCAACCCCTTGGTTTGCCTCTCTGCCTTCCTTCCCACTTTCTGTCTTCCATTCGCGTTAACACTTTTCTCCATCCGTACCTTCCTCCCAAGAAATTCCTCCTCCACAAGGCGAGCCTTGCTGCTCACCTCCTGCCTTTCCTCCACATCAGTATAGCTTTCTCACTATCTAGCTCTTATCATCAATGTCCTCTTCCTCCTCATCAATTGAGAATTCTCTCTCCAGGGCTTATCTTTGGGATGATAATCAAGAAAAGCCGGGACGTATTGGCGACTTCTGGAGACTCAGCAGGAATCCTGGACCGTGGTTTTATCCGGCATGGAAAATGCGATTTGGGGTCCTCTCTCAGGAACTGCGCAGGGTTTTTGGCTATTTTTTTTTACCGGGTGTCCTCCTAGATCCATGGTCCTATTCCAATCGGAAACACTAGCACGTGTGTTTACAATGGGGAAAAGTCTTTAGGCACCCGTGGTCCAGTGGAGCAGGAGAGCCTGAGGAATCGTCGTGCCCCCCATCCTGAAGCTGTCTTGGAATGGTTCAAAGGAAAGGAGGCTAATACATAGCCCCCCAAAGCCACCATAAACAACCCAAGCCCAATGAAGTGTTAAAGAACCTTGAGAAAACCACACCCATGGAAGGAATGTAAAGCAGAGCAGAGGAATGTGTGGAATGCAGACAGGGGTGAAACACTTAGGGTCCCATATGGAAAACGGGGAAAACAACAGGTTGGCCTGTGGAAATGCAGGAATCTGACGGAGGCAGGCAGAGAAGGTCTGGAATGCGGCCAGGTCTGAACCAGAGGGTGAGTCTTACGTGGCTAGCCGTGAAGACCATATGGCCTGCACTCCAAAGGCCTGGGAGACTCGGAGCTGGGCTGCCACTTGAAAGGGCCTTAGGTTGTCCTCCTTCCTCCCAGGTCCTCAAACTGGAGGGGAATTCTCAATGACTGTTAGATCTCCGACCTTGCGTGAAGTGAGGTCTGTGGTGCGGCGTAGCCGTCCAGGTGATGGGCAACACTGTGGGCAGGCTCTACACGTACCTGAGGAGTGCCCTGGAGTTTTGGGGGGTGGGGAAGTTCCAGCAGCTCCGCTGATTTCCATACATCAGGGCGTGGCCACCTCAGCCTCTACCAGACCCCTGTCTCCAGGGAGAACACAGTGGGCCAGCATTCTCCCGGCCAGCCGGTCGCTTCTTCTCGCTTCTCAGACCTCGAAGCATGGATTCCTCCAGCACGTCCTGCACATCCAGCGGTAGGTTGACCTCTGCCTCTGAGCTGGGGGTTGCAAATCCCAGAGGCCAGGAGCCCTTCACGCCTGTGCATCCTGCATTGATAGGGCCATGCCGTTCATTAGGGCATGTTCCGTGATTGGGCTGGCCTTTGGCCAGTGCTCAGTTGGCCTCAGCGATGCAGACTCGCCTCCGAATGACACCCTTGCTCCATACCCAGGGGATTTTCGCTCTGGGATGGAAGTGGATGTTGCCTCTTCCTAGAGAGGTGCCCACGCAGATGACGCATCACCGGGCGAAAGGTCCTAACAGGATTTCTCAGGGCCCATCCTCTCCTTTGCTGCTGGCCAACCTTTCCATCCAACGGAATCTATGTTCATGATTGCAGTGGACACATTTGGGGATTTGGAGTCGGAGTAGCCTTGGAATGGAGGTCTCTTGGCCTGGCTTGGCAACAACAGGTGTGGAGATACACCCCGGCGGGTTTACTCCCCTCTTTCTTTCTCTTTGGTTCTTGGGGAAGGTTTCCTTTGGATTCTTGGGGATGTTGGGAGCATTTTGACCCCAGGTCATCTGGAGTCGACAGCACGTTCCAGGGAGCTCTTCTCCAAAGATCAGGCCTTTCCGCATGACCGCAGTCTGTGCACGCCTGGCCTTTGTATAACCCAGGGACGTCAAGGAATCTTGATGCCAGGACGGAGGGAAACATGTGGAGCTTATATCTCTCTTTCAAGGGTTTCAAGCTCCCTTGGAGTTTCCCCACCCATAATCCCGACTCCATTTCCCTATCTCCGTCTCTCAGTCCCTCCGTCTCTCTCTCAGTCTCTCTCTCTCTCACTCTCTCTCTCTCTCTCTAAGTCTCTCTGTCTCTCTCCATTTCTCTGCTGGGACCCTGTGGGTCTCACTTTCTATTACTCCTTGGTTCTCTCCCAACTCAGCTTTATGGTCTCAATTTCTTCTCCTCTTTGGCCACTTACGTCTACATGAATGGCACCCTTGACTTTGTTCACTCTGGCCTTGACAGTATAATATGCAGACTTGTGGTTGGTGTTGAAGTCGTCATCACTGCATGTGCTGAGGTGCGTCCTGATGGACACTTGCCCGGTTGAGTTGGATATTCAAGTCGATCTGCTGGATGTCTCTTTGTCCTGATGTATCATAAATATCCGGGACTTGGAAGCTCACCTGAAGAGAAGTTGGCTTTGCGTGTATTTGGAAGCAAATGCTGGAAGACACAGCCTGTAGGAACACAGGAAGTGGTCTTTGACGGCCTTTGCTTTGGGTGCTCTGGGGTAAGAACTTCGAAAGATGACCCGCCATGGGGCAGTCACTTGCATGCGAATCACCAAGGAATTGTTCCTGTGTGCTGGCCGGACTGAAGGGAGACCATTCCGGGGGGATTCCTCTGCTTCTGTGTGCTTTGAGAGGTCTTGACTAGGAGAGCCCACACTGAGGCCATGTGGCTGAGAACAGGCAACGTGTTGCTAGTGGGCCTTTCGGGAGGAGAGGCTCCTGGTGGCCTAGAGCGTGGCATAACTCAGGAAGCTATGGATTTCGTGGATGCAACGATGTGCTGGAATCCACACGTCCGCGGGCCCTCACAGACGTTTCCCTTGGGGTGGTGTGAACCCGCGGCCCTTTCTTCCATTCTTGTCCACCACCACTAGGGCCTGAACCCAGATCGGCCCGGGGTCCTTTGTGTGCAGGCAGGCCCCCCTGGGACTCACTGTGGCCCAGCCACAGCACGAGGCAGCATAATCAGGGTGTGTCGAGCTGGTGAGCCATTTTGCGAGGAGTCCCGGCAGGGCTTCCTTCCAAACGGGTGCTGTGGTGTCGACACCGCCGAGAAGCTTTCCTTCTCTACCCCCCAGACGCGCAGTCAGTGTTTGGTGGTGGTTTGCATGGTTCTATTTGTCTTTGGGTTCCTGCCACTCATAGGCCGAGGCTTTGAGCTGATATGCCCTGGACGTAGGGAGAGAGGCTGGTGTGATTTGCCAAAAGGCACACTACCAGAGAAATCGTGCACAAACCCATCAGTTCACTCGACAGCACTGGTAGGCGGGGAAGGCGGGTTTGTCCCAAGACTCTGATGTCCCTTCACACTAGGGTCTTCCATCCATTTCCTTTGCCAGCATGGCCTTGGGAAGTGCGGGGATTTGGGCCCCCGGAGGTGGACTCCATGTCCCCTCTCATAGGCATCCTTGGTGCCCCCACGTTCCCCAGGCGGCTGGGCTTCTGATGGTACAGATGTCTTGGCACCCCCTTTGCGCAGAGACAGCCCTTGCCTCGGGGACCATCTCCATGGTTGAAGCAGCCCAGCAGGGCCCTGAGGGCACCAGGGATCTACATCCCTGCTGACACATCCCTGAGCTCTCCCCCATAGGTCCTTGGGAATCCTGGTGGTCCTTGACCTGGGGTGCCCTGTCAGGGTGCACCATCGGCTGCATGCCCCTAGGTTCCTCTGCCAAGTTGCAATGCTTTTCTCAAAATGCAGATATCCCTGGGTGTCCAGAGTCTCAGTGTCGATGTAGCCTCCTGTAAAATCAGACGTGGTGTGTGAAGAGAGCCATGCTTCAACCCCTTGGTTTGCCTCTCTGCCTTCCTTCCCACTTTCTGTCTTCCATTCGCGTTAACACTTTTCTCCATCCGTACCTTCCTCCCAAGAAATTCCTCCTCCACAAGGCGAGCCTTGCTGCTCACCTCCTGCCTTTCCTCCACATCAGTATAGCTTTCTCACTATCTAGCTCTTATCATCAATGTCCTCTTCCTCCTCATCAATTGAGAATTCTCTCTCCAGGGCTTATCTTTGGGATGATAATCAAGAAAAGCCGGGACGTATTGGCGACTTCTGGAGACTCAGCAGGAATCCTGGACCGTGGTTTTATCCGGCATGGAAAATGCGATTTGGGGTCCTCTCTCAGGAACTGCGCAGGGTTTTTGGCTATTTTTTTTTACCGGGTGTCCTCCTAGATCCATGGTCCTATTCCAATCGGAAACACTAGCACGTGTGTTTACAATGGGGAAAAGTCTTTAGGCACCCGTGGTCCAGTGGAGCAGGAGAGCCTGAGGAATCGTCGTGCCCCCCATCCTGAAGCTGTCTTGGAATGGTTCAAAGGAAAGGAGGCTAATACATAGCCCCCCAAAGCCACCATAAACAACCCAAGCCCAATGAAGTGTTAAAGAACCTTGAGAAAACCACACCCATGGAAGGAATGTAAAGCAGAGCAGAGGAATGTGTGGAATGCAGACAGGGGTGAAACACTTAGGGTCCCATATGGAAAACGGGGAAAACAACAGGTTGGCCTGTGGAAATGCAGGAATCTGACGGAGGCAGGCAGAGAAGGTCTGGAATGCGGCCAGGTCTGAACCAGAGGGTGAGTCTTACGTGGCTAGCCGTGAAGACCATATGGCCTGCACTCCAAAGGCCTGGGAGACTCGGAGCTGGGCTGCCACTTGAAAGGGCCTTAGGTTGTCCTCCTTCCTCCCAGGTCCTCAAACTGGAGGGGAATTCTCAATGACTGTTAGATCTCCGACCTTGCGTGAAGTGAGGTCTGTGGTGCGGCGTAGCCGTCCAGGTGATGGGCAACACTGTGGGCAGGCTCTACACGTACCTGAGGAGTGCCCTGGAGTTTTGGGGGGTGGGGAAGTTCCAGCAGCTCCGCTGATTTCCATACATCAGGGCGTGGCCACCTCAGCCTCTACCAGACCCCTGTCTCCAGGGAGAACACAGTGGGCCAGCATTCTCCCGGCCAGCCGGTCGCTTCTTCTCGCTTCTCAGACGTGGAAGCATGGATTCCTCCAGCACGTCCTGCACATCCAGCGGTAGGTTGACCTCTGCCTCTGAGCTGGGGGTTGCAAATCCCAGAGGCCAGGAGCCCTTCACGCCTGTGCATCCTGCATTGATAGGGCCATGCCGTTCATTAGGGCATGTTCCGTGATTGGGCTGGCCTTTGGCCAGTGCTCAGTTGGCCTCAGCGATGCAGACTCGCCTCCGAATGACACCCTTGCTCCATACCCAGGGGATTTTCGCTCTGGGATGGAAGTGGATGTTGCCTCTTCCTAGAGAGGTGCCCACGCAGATGACGCATCACCGGGCGAAAGGTCCTAACAGGATTTCTCAGGGCCCATCCTCTCCTTTGCTGCTGGCCAACCTTTCCATCCAACGGAATCTATGTTCATGATTGCAGTGGACACATTTGGGGATTTGGAGTCGGAGTAGCCTTGGAATGGAGGTCTCTTGGCCTGGCTTGGCAACAACAGGTGTGGAGATACACCCCGGCGGGTTTACTCCCCTCTTTCTTTCTCTTTGGTTCTTGGGGAAGGTTTCCTTTGGATTCTTGGGGATGTTGGGAGCATTTTGACCCCAGGTCATCTGGAGTCGACAGCACGTTCCAGGGAGCTCTTCTCCAAAGATCAGGCCTTTCCGCATGACCGCAGTCTGTGCACGCCTGGCCTTTGTATAACCCAGGGACGTCAAGGAATCTTGATGCCAGGACGGAGGGAAACATGTGGAGCTTATATCTCTCTTTCAAGGGTTTCAAGCTCCCTTGGAGTTTCCCCACCCATAATCCCGACTCCATTTCCCTATCTCCGTCTCTCAGTCCCTCCGTCTCTCTCTCAGTCTCTCTCTCTCTCACTCTCTCTCTCTCTCTCTAAGTCTCTCTGTCTCTCTCCATTTCTCTGCTGGGACCCTGTGGGTCTCACTTTCTATTACTCCTTGGTTCTCTCCCAACTCAGCTTTATGGTCTCAATTTCTTCTCCTCTTTGGCCACTTACGTCTACATGAATGGCACCCTTGACTTTGTTCACTCTGGCCTTGACAGTATAATATGCAGACTTGTGGTTGGTGTTGAAGTCGTCATCACTGCATGTGCTGAGGTGCGTCCTGATGGACACTTGCCCGGTTGAGTTGGATATTCAAGTCGATCTGCTGGATGTCTCTTTGTCCTGATGTATCATAAATATCCGGGACTTGGAAGCTCACCTGAAGAGAAGTTGGCTTTGCGTGTATTTGGAAGCAAATGCTGGAAGACACAGCCTGTAGGAACACAGGAAGTGGACTTTGACGGCCTTTGCTTTGGGTGCTCTGGGGTAAGAACTTCGAAAGATGACCCGCCATGGGGCAGTCACTTGCATGCGAATCACCAAGGAATTGTTCCTGTGTGCTGGCCGGACTGAAGGGAGACCATTCCGGGGGGATTCCTCTGCTTCTGTGTGCTTTGAGAGGTCTTGACTAGGAGAGCCCACACTGAGGCCATGTGGCTGAGAACAGGCAACGTGTTGCTAGTGGGCCTTTCGGGAGGAGAGGCTCCTGGTGGCCTAGAGCGTGGCATAACTCAGGAAGCTATGGATTTCGTGGATGCAACGATGTGCTGGAATCCACACGTCCGCGGGCCCTCACAGACGTTTCCCTTGGGTGGTGTGAACCCGCGGCCCTTTCTTCCATTCTTGTCCACCACCACTAGGGCCTGAACCCAGATCGGCCCGGGGTCCTTTGTGTGCAGGCAGGCCCCCCTGGGACTCACTGTGGCCCAGCCACAGCACGAGGCAGCATAATCAGGGTGTCTCGAGCTGGTGAGCCATTTTGCGAGGAGTCCCGGCAGGGCTTCCTTCCAAACGGGTGCTGTGGTGTCGACACCGCCGAGAAGCTTTCCTTCTCTACCCCCCAGACGCGCAGTCAGTGTTTGGTGGTGGTTTGCATGGTTCTATTTGTCTTTGGGTTCCTGCCACTCATAGGCCGAGGCTTTGAGCTGATATGCCCTGGACATAGGGAGAGAGGCTGGTGTGATTTGCCAAAAGGCACACTACCAGAGAAATCGTGCACAAACCCATCAGTTCACTCGACAGCACTGGTAGGCGGGGAAGGCGGGTTTGTCCCAAGACTCTGATGTCCCTTCACACTAGGGTCTTCCATCCATTTCCTTTGCCAGCATGGCCTTGGGAAGTGCGGGGATTTGGGCCCCCGGAGGTGGACTCCATGTCCCCTCTCATAGGCATCCTTGGTGCCCCCACGTTCCCCAGGCGGCTGGGCTTCTGATGGTACAGATGTCTTGGCACCCCCTTTGCGCAGAGACAGCCCTTGCCTCGGGGACCATCTCCATGGTTGAAGCAGCCCAGCAGGGCCCTGAGGGCACCAGGGATCTACATCCCTGCTGACACATCCCTGAGCTCTCCCCCATAGGTCCTTGGGAATCCTGGTGGTCCTTGACCTGGGGTGCCCTGTCAGGGTGCACCATCGGCTGCATGCCCCTAGGTTCCTCTGCCAAGTTGCAATGCTTTTCTCAAAATGCAGATATCCCTGGGTGTCCAGAGTCTCAGTGTCGATGTAGCCTCCTGTAAAATCAGACGTGGTGTGTGAAGAGAGCCATGCTTCAACCCCTTGGTTTGCCTCTCTGCCTTCCTTCCCACTTTCTGTCTTCCATTCGCGTTAACACTTTTCTCCATCCGTACCTTCCTCCCAAGAAATTCCTCCTCCACAAGGCGAGCCTTGCTGCTCACCTCCTGCCTTTCCTCCACATCAGTATAGCTTTCTCACTATCTAGCTCTTATCATCAATGTCCTCTTCCTCCTCATCAATTGAGAATTCTCTCTCCAGGGCTTATCTTTGGGATGATAATCAAGAAAAGCCGGGACGTATTGGCGACTTCTGGAGACTCAGCAGGAATCCTGGACCGTGGTTTTATCCGGCATGGAAAATGCGATTTGGGGTCCTCTCTCAGGAACTGCGCAGGGTTTTTGGCTATTTTTTTTTACCGGGTGTCCTCCTAGATCCATGGTCCTATTCCAATCGGAAACACTAGCACGTGTGTTTACAATGGGGAAAAGTCTTTAGGCACCCGTGGACCAGTGGAGCAGGAGAGCCTGAGGAATCGTCGTGCCCCCCATCCTGAAGCTGTCTTGGAATGGTTCAAAGGAAAGGAGGCTAATACATAGCCCCCCAAAGCCACCATAAACAACCCAAGCCCAATGAAGTGTTAAAGAACCTTGAGAAAACCACACCCATGGAAGGAATGTAAAGCAGAGCAGAGGAATGTGTGGAATGCAGACAGGGGTGAAACAATTAGGGTCCCATATGGAAAACGGGGAAAACAACAGGTTGGCCTGTGGAAATGCAGGAATCTGACGGAGGCAGGCAGAGAAGGTCTGGAATGCGGCCAGGTCTGAACCAGAGGGTGAGTCTTACGTGGCTAGCCGTGAAGACCATATGGCCTGCACTCCAAAGGCCTGGGAGACTCGGAGCTGGGCTGCCACTTGAAAGGGCCTTAGGTTGTCCTCCTTCCTCCCAGGTCCTCAAACTGGAGGGGAATTCTCAATGACTGTTAGATCTCCGACCTTGCATGAAGTGAGGTCTGTGGTGCGGCGTAGCCGTCCAGGTGATGGGCAACACTGTGGGCAGGCTCTACACGTACCTGAGGAGTGCCCTGGAGTTTTGGGGGGTGGGGAAGTTCCAGCAGCTCCGCTGATTTCCATACATCAGGGCGTGGCCACCTCAGCCTCTACCAGACCCCTGTCTCCAGGGAGAACACAGTGGGCCAGCATTCTCCCGGCCAGCCGGTCGCTTCTTCTCGCTTCTCAGACCTCGAAGCATGGATTCCTCCAGCACGTCCTGCACATCCAGCGGTAGGTTGACCTCTGCCTCTGAGCTGGGGGTTGCAAATCCCAGAGGCCAGGAGCCCTTCACGCCTGTGCATCCTGCATTGATAGGGCCATGCCGTTCATTAGGGCATGTTCCGTGATTGGGCTGGCCTTTGGCCAGTGCTCAGTTGGCCTCAGCGATGCAGACTCGCCTCCGAATGACACCCTTGCTCCATACCCATGGGATTTTCGCTCTGGGATGGAAGTGGATGTTGCCTCTTCCTAGAGAGGTGCCCACGCAGATGACGCATCACCGGGCGAAAGGTCCTAACAGGATTTCTCAGGGCCCATCCTCTCCTTTGCTGCTGGCCAACCTTTCCATCCAACGGAATCTATGTTCATGATTGCAGTGGACACATTTGGGGATTTGGAGTCGGAGTAGCCTTGGAATGGAGGTCTCTTGGCCTGGCTTGCCAACAACAGGTGTGGAGATACACCCCGGCGGGTTTACTCCCCTCTTTCTTTCTCTTTGGTTCTTGGGGAAGGTTTCCTTTGGATTCTTGGGGATGTTGGGAGCATTTTGACCCCAGGTCATCTGGAGTCGACAGCACGTTCCAGGGAGCTCTTCTCCAAAGATCAGGCCTTTCCGCATGACCGCAGTCTGTGCACGCCTGGCCTTTGTATAACCCAGGGACGTCAAGGAATCTTGATGCCAGGACGGAGGGAAACATGTGGAGCTTATATCTCTCTTTCAAGGGTTTCAAGCTCCCTTCGAGTTTCCCCACCCACAATCCCGACTCCATTTCCCTATCTCCGTCTCTCAGTCCCTCCGTCTCTCTCTCAGTCTCTCTCTCTCTCACTCTCTCTCTCTCTCTAAGTCTCTCTGTCTCTCTCCATTTCTCTGCTGGGACCCTGTGGGTCTCACTTTCTATTACTCCTTGGTTCTCTCCCAACTCAGCTTTATGGTCTCAATTTCTTCTCCTCTTTGGCCACTTACGTCTACATGAATGGCACCCTTGACTTTGTACACTCTGGCCTTGACAGTGTAATATGCAGACTTGTGGTTGGTGTTGAAGTCGTCATCACTGCATGTGCTGAGGTGCGTCCTGATGGACACTTGCCCGGTTGAGTTGGATATTCAAGTCGATCTGCTGGATGTCTCTTTGTCCTGATGTATCATAAATATCCGGGACTTGGAAGCTCACCTGAAGAGAAGTTGGCTTTGCGTGTATTTGGAAGCAAATGCTGGAAGACACAGCCTGTAGGAACACAGGAAGTGGTCTTTGACGGCCTTTGCTTTGGGTGCTCTGGGGTAAGAACTTCGAAAGATGACCCGCCATGGGGCAGTCACTTGCATGCGAATCACCAAGGAATTGTTCCTGTGTGCTGGCCGGACTGAAGGGAGACCATTCCGGGGGGATTCCTCTGCTTCTGTGTGCTTTGAGAGGTCTTGACTAGGAGAGCCCACACTGAGGCCATGTGGCTGAGAACAGGCAACGTGTTGCTAGTGGGCCTTTCGGGAGGAGAGGCTCCTGGTGGCCTAGAGCGTGGCATAACTCAGGAAGCTATGGATTTCGTGGATGCAACGATGTGCTGGAATCCACACGTCCGCGGGCCCTCACAGACGTTTCCCTTGGGGTGGTGTGAACCCGCGGCCCTTTCTTCCATTCTTGTCCACCACCACTAGGGCCGGAACCCAGATCGGCCCGGGGTCCTTTGTGTGCAGGCAGGCCCCCCTGGGACTCACTGTGGCCCAGCCACAGCACGAGGCAGCATAATCAGGGTGTCTCGAGCTGGTGAGCCATTTTGCGAGGAGTCCCGGCAGGGCTTCCTTCCAAACGGGTGCTGTGGTGTCGACACCGCCGAGAAGCTTTCCTTCTCTACCCCCCAGACGCGCAGTCAGTGTTTGGTGGTGGTTTGCATGGTTCTATTTGTCTTTGGGTTCCTGCCACTCATAGGCCGAGGCTTTGAGCTGATATGCCCTGGACGTAGGGAGAGAGGCTGGTGTGATTTGCCAAAAGGCACACTACCAGAGAAATCGTGCACAAACCCATCAGTTCACTCGACAGCACTGGTAGGCGGGGAAGGCGGGTTTGTCCCAAGACTCTGATGTCCCTTCACACTAGGGTCTTCCATCCATTTCCTTTGCCAGCATGGCCTTGGGAAGTGCGGGGATTTGGGCCCCCGGAGGTGGACTCCATGTCCCCTCTCATAGGCATCCTTGGTGCCCCCACGTTCCCCAGGCGGCTGGGCTTCTGATGGTACAGATGTCTTGGCACCCCCTTTGCGCAGAGACAGCCCTTGCCTCGGGGACCATCTCCATGGTTGAAGCAGCCCAGCAGGGCCCTGAGGGCACCAGGGATCTACATCCCTGCTGACACATCCCTGAGCTCTCCCCCATAGGTCCTTGGGAATCCTGGGGGTCCTTGACCTGGGGTGCCCTGTCAGGGTGCACCATCGGCTGCATGCCCCTAGGTTCCTCTGCCAAGTTGCAATGCTTTTCTCAAAATGCAGATATCCCTGGGTGTCCAGAGTCTCAGTGTCGATGTAGCCTCCTGTAAAATCAGACGTGGTGTGTGAAGAGAGCCATGCTTCAACCCCTTGGTTTGCCTCTCTGCCTTCCTTCCCACTTTCTGTCTTCCATTCGCGTTAACACCTTTCTCCATCCGTACCTTCCTCCCAAGAAATTCCTCCTCCACAAGGCGAGCCTTGCTGCTCACCTCCTGCCTTTCCTCCACATCAGTATAGCTTTCTCACTATCTAGCTCTTATCATCAATGTCTTCTTCCTCCTCATCAATTGAGAATTCTCTCTCCAGGGCTTATCTTTGGGATGATAATCAAGAAAAGCCGGGACGTATTGGCGACTTCTGGAGACTCAGCAGGAATCCTGGACCGTGGTTTTATCCGGCATGGAAAATGCGATTTGGGGTCCTCTCTCAGGAACTGCGCAGGGTTTTTGGCTATTTTTTTTTACCGGGTGTCCCCCTAGATCCATGGTCCTATTCCAATCGGAAACACTAGCACGTGTGTTTACAATGGGGAAAAGTCTTTAGGCACCCGTGGTCCAGTGGAGCAAGAGAGCCTGAGGAATCGTCGTGCCCCCCATCCTGAAGCTGTCTTGGAATGGTTCAAAGGAAAGGAGGCTAATACATAGCCCCCCAAAGCCACCATAAACAACCCAAGCCCAATGAAGTGTTAAAGAACCTTGAGAAAACCACACCCATGGAAGGAATGTAAAGCAGAGCAGAGGAATGTGTGGAATGCAGACAGGGGTGAAACAATTAGGGTCCCATATGGAAAACGGGGAAAACAACAGGTTGGCCTGTGGAAATGCAGGAATCTGACGGAGGCAGGCAGAGAAGGTCTGGAATGCGGCCAGGTCTGAACCAGAGGGTGAGTCTTACGTGGCTAGCCGTGAAGACCATAGGGCCTGCACTCCAAAGGCCTGGGAGACTCGGAGCTGGGCTGCCACTTGAAAGGGCCTTAGGTTGTCCTCCTTCCTCCCAGGTCCTCAAACTGGAGGGGAATTCTCAATGACTGTTAGATCTCCGACCTTGCGTGAAGTGAGGTCTGTGGTGCGGCGTAGCCGTCCAGGTGATGGGCAACACTGTGGGCAGGCTCTACACGTACCTGAGGAGTGCCCTGGAGTTTTGGGGGGTGGGGAAGTTCCAGCAGCTCCGCTGATTTCCATACATCAGGGCGTGGCCACCTCAGCCTCTACCAGACCCCTGACTCCAGGGAGAACACAGTGGGCCAGCATTCTCCCGGCCAGCCGGTCGCTTCTTCTCGCTTCTCAGACCTCGAAGCATGGATTCCTCCAGCACGTCCTGCACATCCAGCGGTAGGTTGACCTCTGCCTCTGAGCTGGGGGTTGCAAATCCCAGAGGCCAGGAGCCCTTCACGCCTGTGCATCCTGCATTGATAGGGCCATGCCGTTCATTAGGGCATGTTCCGTGATTGGGCTGGCCTTTGGCCAGTGCTCAGTTGGCCTCAGCGATGCAGACTCGCCTCCGAATGACACCCTTTCTCCATACCCATGGGATTTTCGCTCTGGGATGGAAGTGGATGTTGCCTCTTCCTAGAGAGGTGCCCACGCAGATGACGCATCACCGGGCGAAAGGTCCTAACAGGATTTCTCAGGGCCCATCCTCTCCTTTGCTGCTGGCCAACCTTTCCATCCAACGGAATCTATCTTCATGATTGCAGTGGACACATTTGGGGATTTGGAGTCGGAGTAGCCTTGGAATGGTGGTCTCTTGGCCTGGCTTGCCAACAACAGGTGTGGAGATACACCCCGGCGGGTTTACTCCCCTCTTTCTTTCTCTTTGGTTCTTGGGGAAGGTTTCCTTTGGATTCTTGGGGATGTTGGGAGCATTTTGACCCCAGGTCATCTGGAGTCGACAGCACGTTCCAGGGAGCTCTTCTCCAACGATCAGGCCTTTCCGCATGACCGCAGTCTGTGCACGCCTGGCCTTTGTATAACCCAGGGACGTCAAGGAATCTTGATGCCAGGACGGAGGGAAACATGTGGAGCTTATATCTCTCTTTCAAGGGTTTCAAGCTCCCTTCGAGTTTCCCCACCCACAATCCCGACTCCATTTCCCTATCTCCGTCTCTCAGTCCCTCCGTCTCTCTCTCAGTCTCTCTCTCTCTCACTCTCTCTCTCTCTCTAAGTCTCTCTGTCTCTCTCCATTTCTCTGCTGGGACCCTGTGGGTCTCACTTTCTATTACTCCTTGGTTCTCTCCCAACTCAGCTTTATGGTCTCAATTTCTTCTCCTCTTTGGCCACTTACGTCTACATGAATGGCACCCTTGACTTTGTTCACTCTGGCCTTGACAGTATAATATGCAGACTTGTGGTTGGTGTTGAAGTCGTCATCACTGCATGTGCTGAGGTGCGTCCTGATGGACACTTGCCCGGTTGAGTTGGATATTCAAGTCGATCTGCTGGATGTCTCTTTGTCCTGATGTATCATAAATATCCGGGACTTGGAAGCTCACCTGAAGAGAAGTTGGCTTTGCGTGTATTTGGAAGCAAATGCTGGAAGACACAGCCTGTAGGAACACAGGAAGTGGTCTTTGACGGCCTTTGCTTTGGGTGCTCTGGGGTAAGAACTTCGAAAGATGACCCGCCATGGGGCAGTCACTTGCATGCGAATCACCAAGGAATTGTTCCTGTGTGCTGGCCGGACTGAAGGGAGACCATTCCGGGGGGATTCCTCTGCTTCTGTGTGCTTTGAGAGGTCTTGACTAGGAGAGCCCACACTGAGGCCATGTGGCTGAGAACAGGCAACGTGTTGCTAGTGGGCCTTTCGGGAGGAGAGGCTCCTGGTGGCCTAGAGCGTGGCATAACTCAGGAAGCTATGGATTTCGTGGATGCAACGATGTGCTGGAATCCACACGTCCGCGGGCCCTCACAGACGTTTCCCTTGGGGTGGTGTGAACCCGCGGCCCTTTCTTCCATTCTTGTCCACCACCACTAGGGCCTGAACCCAGATCGGCCCGGGGTCCTTTGTGTGCAGGCAGGCCCCCCTGGGACTCACTGTGGCCCAGCCACAGCACGAGGCAGCATAATCAGGGTGTCTCGAGCTGGTGAGCCATTTTGCGAGGAGTCCCGGCAGGGCTTCCTTCCAAACGGGTGCTGTGGTGTCGACACCGCCGAGAAGCTTTCCTTCTCTACCCCCCAGACGCGCAGTCAGTGTTTGGTGGTGGTTTGCATGGTTCTATTTGTCTTTGGGTTCCTGCCACTCATAGGCCGAGGCTTTGAGCTGATATGCCCTGGACGTAGGGAGAGAGGCTGGTGTGATTTGCCAAAAGGCACACTACCAGAGAAATCGTGCACAAACCCATCAGTTCACTCGACAGCACTGGTAGGCGGGGAAGGCGGGTTTGTCCCAAGACTCTGATGTCCCTTCACACTAGGGTCTTCCATCCATTTCCTTTGCCAGCATGGCCTTGGGAAGTGCGGGGATTTGGGCCCCCGGAGGTGGACTCCATGTCCCCTCTCATAGGCATCCTTGGTGCCCCCACGTTCCCCAGGCGGCTGGGCTTCTGATGGTACAGATGTCTTGGCACCCCCTTTGCGCAGAGACAGCCCTTGCCTCGGGGACCATCTCCATGGTTGAAGCAGCCCAGCAGGGCCCTGAGGGCACCAGGGATCTACATCCCTGCTGACACATCCCTGAGCTCTCCCCCATAGGTCCTTGGGAATCCTGGGGGTCCTTGACCTGGGGTGCCCTGTCAGGGTGCACCATCGGCTGCATGCCCCTAGGTTCCTCTGCCAAGTTGCAATGCTTTTCTCAAAATGCAGATATCCCTGGGTGTCCAGAGTCTCAGTGTCGATGTAGCCTCCTGTAAAATCAGACGTGGTGTGTGAAGAGAGCCATGCTTCAACCCCTTGGTTTGCCTCTCTGCCTTCCTTCCCACTTTCTGTCTTCCATTCGCGTTAACACCTTTCTCCATCCGTACCTTCCTCCCAAGAAATTCCTCCTCCACAAGGCGAGCCTTGCTGCTCACCTCCTGCCTTTCCTCCACATCAGTATAGCTTTCTCACTATCTAGCTCTTATCATCAATGTCCTCTTCCTCCTCATCAATTGAGAATTCTCTCTCCAGGGCTTATCTTTGGGATGATAATCAAGAAAAGCCGGGACGTATTGGCGACTTCTGGAGACTCAGCAGGAATCCTGGACCGTGGTTTTATCCGGCATGGAAAATGCGATTTGGGGTCCTCTCTCAGGAACTGCGCAGGGTTTTTGGCTATTTTTTTTTACCGGGTGTCCCCCTAGATCCATGGTCCTATTCCAATCGGAAACACTAGCACGTGTGTTTACAATGGGGAAAAGTCTTTAGGCACCCGTGGTCCAGTGGAGCAAGAGAGCCTGAGGAATCGTCGTGCCCCCCATCCTGAAGCTGTCTTGGAATTGTTCAAAGGAAAGGAGGCTAATACATAGCCCCCCAAAGCCACCATAAACAACCCAAGCCCAATGAAGTGTTAAAGAACCTTGAGAAAACCACACCCATGGAAGGAATGTAAAGCAGAGCAGAGGAATGTGTGGAATGCAGACAGGGGTGAAACAATTAGGGTCCCATATGGAAAACGGGGAAAACAACAGGTTGGCCTGTGGAAATGCAGGAATCTGACGGAGGCAGGCAGAGAAGGTCTGGAATGCGGCCAGGTCTGAACCAGAGGGTGAGTCTTACGTGGCTAGCCGTGAAGACCATATGGCCTGCACTCCAAAGGCCTGGGAGACTCGGAGCTGGGCTGCCACTTGAAAGGGCCTTAGGTTGTCCTCCTTCCTCCCAGGTCCTCAAACTGGAGGGGAATTCTCAATGACTGTTAGATCTCCGACCTTGCGTGAAGTGAGGTCTGTGGTGCGGCGTAGCCGTCCAGGTGATGGGCAACACTGTGGGCAGGCTCTACACGTACCTGAGGAGTGCCCTGGAGTTTTGGGGGGTGGGGAAGTTCCAGCAGCTCCGCTGATTTCCATACATCAGGGCGTGGCCACCTCAGCCTCTACCAGACCCCTGACTCCAGGGAGAACACAGTGGGCCAGCATTCTCCCGGCCAGCCGGTCGCTTCTTCTCGCTTCTCAGACCTCGAAGCATGGATTCCTCCAGCACGTCCTGCACATCCAGCGGTAGGTTGACCTCTGCCTCTGAGCTGGGGGTTGCAAATCCCAGAGGCCAGGAGCCCTTCACGCCTGTGCATCCTGCATTGATAGGGCCATGCCGTTCATTAGGGCATGTTCCGTGATTGGGCTGGCCTTTGGCCAGTGCTCAGTTGGCCTCAGCGATGCAGACTCGCCTCCGAATGACACCCTTTCTCCATACCCATGGGATTTTCGCTCTGGGATGGAAGTGGATGTTGCCTCTTCCTAGAGAGGTGCCCACGCAGATGACGCATCACCGGGCGAAAGGTCCTAACAGGATTTCTCAGGGCCCATCCTCTCCTTTGCTGCTGGCCAACCTTTCCATCCAACGGAATCTATCTTCATGATTGCAGTGGACACATTTGGGGATTTGGAGTCGGAGTAGCCTTGGAATGGTGGTCTCTTGGCCTGGCTTGCCAACAACAGGTGTGGAGATACACCCCGGCGGGTTTACTCCCCTCTTTCTTTCTCTTTGGTTCTTGGGGAAGGTTTCCTTTGGATTCTTGGGGATGTTGGGAGCATTTTGACCCCAGGTCATCTGGAGTCGACAGCACGTTCCAGGGAGCTCTTCTCCAAAGATCAGGCCTTTCCGCATGACCGCAGTCTGTGCACGCCTGGCCTTTGTATAACCCAGGGACGTCAAGGAATCTTGATGCCAGGACGGAGGGAAACATGTGGAGCTTATATCTCTCTTTCAAGGGTTTCAAGCTCCCTTGGAGTTTCCCCACCCATAATCCCGACTCCATTTCCCTATCTCCGTCTCTCAGTCCCTCCGTCTCTCTCTCTCTCACTCTCTCTCTCTCTCTAAGTCTCTCTGTCTCTCTCCATTTCTCTGCTGGGACCCTGTGGGTCTCACTTTCTATTACTCCTTGGTTCTCTCCCAACTCAGCTTTATGGTCTCAATTTCTTCTCCTCTTTGGCCACTTACGTCTACATGAATGGCACCCTTGACTTTGTACACTCTGGCCTTGACAGTGTAATATGCAGACTTGTGGTTGGTGTTGAAGTCGTCATCACTGCATGTGCTGAGGTGCGTCCTGATGGACACTTGCCCGGTTGAGTTGGATATTCAAGTCGATCTGCTGGATGTCTCTTTGTCCTGATGTATCATAAATATCCGGGACTTGGAAGCTCACCTGAAGAGAAGTTGGCTTTGCGTGTATTTGGAAGCAAATGCTGGAAGACACAGCCTGTAGGAACACAGGAAGTGGTCTTTGACGGCCTTTGCTTTGGGTGCTCTGGGGTAAGAACTTCGAAAGATGACCCGCCATGGGGCAGTCACTTGCATGCGAATCACCAAGGAATTGTTCCTGTGTGCTGGCCGGACTGAAGGGAGACCATTCCGGGGGGATTCCTCTGCTTCTGTGTGCTTTGAGAGGTCTTGACTAGGAGAGCCCACACTGAGGCCATGTGGCTGAGAACAGGCAACGTGTTGCTAGTGGGCCTTTCGGGAGGAGAGGCTCCTGGTGGCCTAGAGCGTGGCATAACTCAGGAAGCTATGGATTTCGTGGATGCAACGATGTGCTGGAATCCACACGTCCGCGGGCCCTCACAGACGTTTCCCTTGGGGTGGTGTGAACCCGCGGCCCTTTCTTCCATTCTTGTCCACCACCACTAGGGCCGGAACCCAGATCGGCCCGGGGTCCTTTGTGTGCAGGCAGGCCCCCCTGGGACTCACTGTGGCCCAGCCACAGCACGAGGCAGCATAATCAGGGTGTCTCGAGCTGGTGAGCCATTTTGCGAGGAGTCCCGGCAGGGCTTCCTTCCAAACGGGTGCTGTGGTGTCGACACCGCCGAGAAGCTTTCCTTCTCTACCCCCCAGACGCGCAGTCAGTGTTTGGTGGTGGTTTGCATGGTTCTATTTGTCTTTGGGTTCCTGCCACTCATAGGCCGAGGCTTTGAGCTGATATGCCCTGGACGTAGGGAGAGAGGCTGGTGTGATTTGCCAAAAGGCACACTACCAGAGAAATCGTGCACAAACCCATCAGTTCACTCGACAGCACTGGTAGGCGGGGAAGGCGGGTTTGTCCCAAGACTCTGATGTCCCTTCACACTAGGGTCTTCCATCCATTTCCTTTGCCAGCATGGCCTTGGGAAGTGCGGGGATTTGGGCCCCCGGAGGTGGACTCCATGTCCCCTCTCATAGGCATCCTTGGTGCCCCCACGTTCCCCAGGCGGCTGGGCTTCTGATGGTACAGATGTCTTGGCACCCCCTTTGCGCAGAGACAGCCCTTGCCTCGGGGACCATCTCCATGGTTGAAGCAGCCCAGCAGGGCCCTGAGGGCACCAGGGATCTACATCCCTGCTGACACATCCCTGAGCTCTCCCCCATAGGTCCTTGGGAATCCTGGGGGTCCTTGACCTGGGGTGCCCTGTCAGGGTGCACCATCGGCTGCATGCCCCTAGGTTCCTCTGCCAAGTTGCAATGCTTTTCTCAAAATGCAGATATCCCTGGGTGTCCAGAGTCTCAGTGTCGATGTAGCCTCCTGTAAAATCAGACGTGGTGTGTGAAGAGAGCCATGCTTCAACCCCTTGGTTTGCCTCTCTGCCTTCCTTCCCACTTTCTGTCTTCCATTCGCGTTAACACTTTTCTCCATCCGTACCTTCCTCCCAAGAAATTCCTCCTCCACAAGGCGAGCCTTGCTGCTCACCTCCTGCCTTTCCTCCACATCAGTATAGCTTTCTCACTATCTAGCTCTTATCATCAATGTCCTCTTCCTCCTCATCAATTGAGAATTCTCTCTCCAGGGCTTATCTTTGGGATGATAATCAAGAAAAGCCGGGACGTATTGGCGACTTCTGGAGACTCAGCAGGAATCCTGGACCGTGGTTTTATCCGGCATGGAAAATGCGATTTGGGGTCCTCTCTCAGGAACTGCGCAGGGTTTTTGGCTATTTTTTTTTACCGGGTGTCCTCCTAGATCCATGGTCCTATTCCAATCGGAAACACTAGCACGTGTGTTTACAATGGGGAAAAGTCTTTAGGCACCCGTGGACCAGTGGAGCAGGAGAGCCTGAGGAATCGTCGTGCCCCCCATCCTGAAGCTGTCTTGGAATGGTTCAAAGGAAAGGAGGCTAATACATAGCCCCCCAAAGCCACCATAAACAACCCAAGCCCAATGAAGTGTTAAAGAACCTTGAGAAAACCACACCCATGGAAGGAATGTAAAGCAGAGCAGAGGAATGTGTGGAATGCAGACAGGGGTGAAACAATTAGGGTCCCATATGGAAAACGGGGAAAACAACAGGTTGGCCTGTGGAAATGCAGGAATCTGACGGAGGCAGGCAGAGAAGGTCTGGAATGCGGCCAGGTCTGAACCAGAGGGTGAGTCTTACGTGGCTAGCCGTGAAGACCATATGGCCTGCACTCCAAAGGCCTGGGAGACTCGGAGCTGGGCTGCCACTTGAAAGGGCCTTAGGTTGTCCTCCTTCCTCCCAGGTCCTCAAACTGGAGGGGAATTCTCAATGACTGTTAGATCTCCGACCTTGCGTGAAGTGAGGTCTGTGGTGCGGCGTAGCCGTCCAGGTGATGGGCAACACTGTGGGCAGGCTCTACACGTACCTGAGGAGTGCCCTGGAGTTTTGGGGGGTGGGGAAGTTCCAGCAGCTCCGCTGATTTCCATACATCAGGGCGTGGCCACCTCAGCCTCTACCAGACCCCTGACTCCAGGGAGAACACAGTGGGCCAGCATTCTCCCGGCCAGCCGGTCGCTTCTTCTCGCTTCTCAGACCTCGAAGCATGGATTCCTCCAGCACGTCCTGCACATCCAGCGGTAGGTTGACCTCTGCCTCTGAGCTGGGGGTTGCAAATCCCAGAGGCCAGGAGCCCTTCACGCCTGTGCATCCTGCATTGATAGGGCCATGCCGTTCATTAGGGCATGTTCCGTGATTGGGCTGGCCTTTGGCCAGTGCTCAGTTGGCCTCAGCGATGCAGACTCGCCTCCGAATGACACCCTTGCTCCATACCCATGGGATTTTCGCTCTGGGATGGAAGTGGATGTTGCCTCTTCCTAGAGAGGTGCCCACGCAGATGACGCATCACCGGGCGAAAGGTCCTAACAGGATTTCTCAGGGCCCATCCTCTCCTTTGCTGCTGGCCAACCTTTCCATCCAACGGAATCTATCTTCATGATTGCAGTGGACACATTTGGGGATTTGGAGTCGGAGTAGCCTTGGAATGGTGGTCTCTTGGCCTGGCTTGCCAACAACAGGTGTGGAGATACACCCCGGCGGGTTTACTCCCCTCTTTCTTTCTCTTTGGTTCTTGGGGAAGGTTTCCTTTGGATTCTTGGGGATGTTGGGAGCATTTTGACCCCAGGTCATCTGGAGTCGACAGCACGTTCCAGGGAGCTCTTCTCCAAAGATCAGGCCTTTCCGCATGACCGCAGTCTGTGCACGCCTGGCCTTTGTATAACCCAGGGACGTCAAGGAATCTTGATGCCAGGACGGAGGGAAACATGTGGAGCTTATATCTCTCTTTCAAGGGTTTCAAGCTCCCTTGGAGTTTCCCCACCCATAATCCCGACTCCATTTCCCTATCTCCGTCTCTCAGTCCCTCCGTCTCTCTCTCAGTCTCTCTCTCTCTCACTCTCTCTCTCTCTCTAAGTCTCTCTGTCTCTCTCCATTTCTCTGCTGGGACCCTGTGGGTCTCACTTTCTATTACTCCTTGGTTCTCTCCCAACTCAGCTTTATGGTCTCAATTTCTTCTCCTCTTTGGCCACTTACGTCTACATGAATGGCACCCTTGACTTTGTACACTCTGGCCTTGACAGTGTAATATGCCGACTTGTGGTTGGTGTTGAAGTCGTCATCACTGCATGTGCTGAGGTGCGTCCTGATGGACACTTGCCCGGTTGAGTTGGATATTCAAGTCGATCTGCTGGATGTCTCTTTGTCCTGATGTATCATAAATATCCGGGACTTGGAAGCTCACCTGAAGAGAAGTTGGCTTTGCGTGTATTTGGAAGCAAATGCTGGAAGACACAGCCTGTAGGAACACAGGAAGTGGTCTTTGACGGCCTTTGCTTTGGGTGCTCTGGGGTAAGAACTTCGAAAGATGACCCGCCATGGGGCAGTCACTCGCATGCGAATCACCAAGGAATTGTTCCTGTGTGCTGGCCGGACTGAAGGGAGACCATTCCGGGGGGATTCCTCTGCTTCTGTGTGCTTTGAGAGGTCTTGACTAGGAGAGCCCACACTGAGGCCATGTGGCTGAGAACAGGCAACGTGTTGCTAGTGGGCCTTTCGGGAGGAGAGGCTCCTGGTGGCCTAGAGCGTGGCATAACTCAGGAAGCTATGGATTTCGTGGATGCAACGATGTGCTGGAATCCACACGTCCGCGGGCCCTCACAGACGTTTCCCTTGGGGTGGTGTGAACCCGCGGCCCTTTCTTCCATTCTTGTCCACCACCACTAGGGCCTGAACCCAGATCGGCCCGGGGTCCTTTGTGTGCAGGCAGGCCCCCCTGGGACTCACTGTGGCCCAGCCACAGCACGAGGCAGCATAATCAGGGTGTGTCGAGCTGGTGAGCCATTTTGCGAGGAGTCCCGGCAGGGCTTCCTTCCAAACGGGTGCTGTGGTGTCGACACCGCCGAGAAGCTTTCCTTCTCTACCCCCCAGACGCGCAGTCAGTGTTTGGTGGTGGTTTGCATGGTTCTATTTGTCTTTGGGTTCCTGCCACTCATAGGCCGAGGCTTTGAGCTGATATGCCCTGGACGTAGGGAGAGAGGCTGGTGTGATTTGCCAAAAGGCACACTACCAGAGAAATCGTGCACAAACCCATCAGTTCACTCGACAGCACTGGTAGGCGGGGAAGGCGGGTTTGTCCCAAGACTCTGATGTCCCTTCACACTAGGGTCTTCCATCCATTTCCTTTGCCAGCATGGCCTTGGGAAGTGCGGGGATTTGGGCCCCCGGAGGTGGACTCCATGTCCCCTCTCATAGGCATCCTTGGTGCCCCCACGTTCCCCAGGCGGCTGGGCTTCTGATGGTACAGATGTCTTGGCACCCCCTTTGCGCAGAGACAGCCCTTGCCTCGGGGACCATCTCCATGGTTGAAGCAGCCCAGCAGGGCCCTGAGGGCACCAGGGATCTACATCCCTGCTGACACATCCCTGAGCTCTCCCCCATAGGTCCTTGGGAATCCTGGTGGTCCTTGACCTGGGGTGCCCTGTCAGGGTGCACCATCGGCTGCATGCCCCTAGGTTCCTCTGCCAAGTTGCAATGCTTTTCTCAAAATGCAGATATCCCTGGGTGTCCAGAGTCTCAGTGTCGATGTAGCCTCCTGTAAAATCAGACGTGGTGTGTGAAGAGAGCCATGCTTCAACCCCTTGGTTTGCCTCTCTGCCTTCCTTCCCACTTTCTGTCTTCCATTCGCGTTAACACTTTTCTCCATCCGTACCTTCCTCCCAAGAAATTCCTCCTCCACAAGGCGAGCCTTGCTGCTCACCTCCTGCCTTTCCTCCACATCAGTATAGCTTTCTCACTATCTAGCTCTTATCATCAATGTCCTCTTCCTCCTCATCAATTGAGAATTCTCTCTCCAGGGCTTATCTTTGGGATGATAATCAAGAAAAGCCGGGACGTATTGGCGACTTCTGGAGACTCAGCAGGAATCCTGGACCGTGGTTTTATCCGGCATGGAAAATGCGATTTGGGGTCCTCTCTCAGGAACTGCGCAGGGTTTTTGGCTATTTTTTTTTACCGGGTGTCCCCCTAGATCCATGGTCCTATTCCAATCGGAAACACTAGCACGTGTGTTTACAATGGGGAAAAGTCTTTAGGCACCCGTGGTCCAGTGGAGCAGGAGAGCCTGAGGAATCGTCGTGCCCCCCATCCTGAAGCTGTCTTGGAATGGTTCAAAGGAAAGGAGGCTAATACATAGCCCCCCAAAGCCACCATAAACAACCCAAGCCCAATGAAGTGTTAAAGAACCTTGAGAAAACCACACCCATGGAAGGAATGTAAAGCAGAGCAGAGGAATGTGTGGAATGCAGACAGGGGTGAAACAATTAGGGTCCCATATGGAAAACGGGGAAAACAACAGGTTGGCCTGTGGAAATGCAGGAATCTGACGGAGGCAGGCAGAGAAGGTCTGGAATGCGGCCAGGTCTGAACCAGAGGGTGAGTCTTACGTGGCTAGCCGTGAAGACCATATGGCCTGCACTCCAAAGGCCTGGGAGACTCGGAGCTGGGCTGCCACTTGAAAGGGCCTTAGGTTGTCCTCCTTCCTCCCAGGTCCTCAAACTGGAGGGGAATTCTCAATGACTGTTAGATCTCCGACCTTGCGTGAAGTGAGGTCTGTGGTGCGGCGTAGCCGTCCAGGTGATGGGCAACACTGTGGGCAGGCTCTACACGTACCTGAGGAGTGCCCTGGAGTTTTGGGGGGTGGGGAAGTTCCAGCAGCTCCGCTGATTTCCATACATCAGGGCGTGGCCACCTCAGCCTCTACCAGACCCCTGACTCCAGGGAGAACACAGTGGGCCAGCATTCTCCCGGCCAGCCGGTCGCTTCTTCTCGCTTCTCAGACCTCGAAGCATGGATTCCTCCAGCACGTCCTGCACATCCAGCGGTAGGTTGACCTCTGCCTCTGAGCTGGGGGTTGCAAATCCCAGAGGCCAGGAGCCCTTCACGCCTGTGCATCCTGCATTGATAGGGCCATGCCGTTCATTAGGGCATGTTCCGTGATTGGGCTGGCCTTTGGCCAGTGCTCAGTTGGCCTCAGCGATGCAGACTCGCCTCCGAATGACACCCTTGCTCCATACCCATGGGATTTTCGCTCTGGGATGGAAGTGGATGTTGCCTCTTCCTAGAGAGGTGCCCACGCAGATGACGCATCACCGGGCGAAAGGTCCTAACAGGATTTCTCAGGGCCCATCCTCTCCTTTGCTGCTGGCCAACCTTTCCATCCAACGGAATCTATCTTCATGATTGCAGTGGACACATTTGGGGATTTGGAGTCGGAGTAGCCTTGGAATGGTGGTCTCTTGGCCTGGCTTGCCAACAACAGGTGTGGAGATACACCCCGGCGGGTTTACTCCCCTCTTTCTTTCTCTTTGGTTCTTGGGGAAGGTTTCCTTTGGATTCTTGGGGATGTTGGGAGCATTTTGACCCCAGGTCATCTGGAGTCGACAGCACGTTCCAGGGAGCTCTTCTCCAAAGATCAGGCCTTTCCGCATGACCGCAGTCTGTGCACGCCTGGCCTTTGTATAACCCAGGGACGTCAAGGAATCTTGATGCCAGGACGGAGGGAAACATGTGGAGCTTATATCTCTCTTTCAAGGGTTTCAAGCTCCCTTGGAGTTTCCCCACCCATAATCCCGACTCCATTTCCCTATCTCCGTCTCTCAGTCCCTCCGTCTCTCTCTCAGTCTCTCTCTCTCTCACTCTCTCTCTCTCTCTAAGTCTCTCTGTCTCTCTCCATTTCTCTGCTGGGACCCTGTGGGTCTCACTTTCTATTACTCCTTGGTTCTCTCCCAACTCAGCTTTATGGTCTCAATTTCTTCTCCTCTTTGGCCACTTACGTCTACATGAATGGCACCCTTGACTTTGTACACTCTGGCCTTGACAGTGTAATATGCCGACTTGTGGTTGGTGTTGAAGTCGTCATCACTGCATGTGCTGAGGTGCGTCCTGATGGACACTTGCCCGGTTGAGTTGGATATTCAAGTCGATCTGCTGGATGTCTCTTTGTCCTGATGTATCATAAATATCCGGGACTTGGAAGCTCACCTGAAGAGAAGTTGGCTTTGCGTGTATTTGGAAGCAAATGCTGGAAGACACAGCCTGTAGGAACACAGGAAGTGGTCTTTGACGGCCTTTGCTTTGGGTGCTCTGGGGTAAGAACTTCGAAAGATGACCCGCCATGGGGCAGTCACTCGCATGCGAATCACCAAGGAATTGTTCCTGTGTGCTGGCCGGACTGAAGGGAGACCATTCCGGGGGGATTCCTCTGCTTCTGTGTGCTTTGAGAGGTCTTGACTAGGAGAGCCCACACTGAGGCCATGTGGCTGAGAACAGGCAACGTGTTGCTAGTGGGCCTTTCGGGAGGAGAGGCTCCTGGTGGCCTAGAGCGTGGCATAACTCAGGAAGCTATGGATTTCGTGGATGCAACGATGTGCTGGAATCCACACGTCCGCGGGCCCTCACAGACGTTTCCCTTGGGGTGGTGTGAACCCGCGGCCCTTTCTTCCATTCTTGTCCACCACCACTAGGGCCTGAACCCAGATCGGCCCGGGGTCCTTTGTGTGCAGGCAGGCCCCCCTGGGACTCACTGTGGCCCAGCCACAGCACGAGGCAGCATAATCAGGGTGTGTCGAGCTGGTGAGCCATTTTGCGAGGAGTCCCGGCAGGGCTTCCTTCCAAACGGGTGCTGTGGTGTCGACACCGCCGAGAAGCTTTCCTTCTCTACCCCCCAGACGCGCAGTCAGTGTTTGGTGGTGGTTTGCATGGTTCTATTTGTCTTTGGGTTCCTGCCACTCATAGGCCGAGGCTTTGAGCTGATATGCCCTGGACGTAGGGAGAGAGGCTGGTGTGATTTGCCAAAAGGCACACTACCAGAGAAATCGTGCACAAACCCATCAGTTCACTCGACAGCACTGGTAGGCGGGGAAGGCGGGTTTGTCCCAAGACTCTGATGTCCCTTCACACTAGGGTCTTCCATCCATTTCCTTTGCCAGCATGGCCTTGGGAAGTGCGGGGATTTGGGCCCCCGGAGGTGGACTCCATGTCCCCTCTCATAGGCATCCTTGGTGCCCCCACGTTCCCCAGGCGGCTGGGCTTCTGATGGTACAGATGTCTTGGCACCCCCTTTGCGCAGAGACAGCCCTTGCCTCGGGGACCATCTCCATGGTTGAAGCAGCCCAGCAGGGCCCTGAGGGCACCAGGGATCTACATCCCTGCTGACACATCCCTGAGCTCTCCCCCATAGGTCCTTGGGAATCCTGGTGGTCCTTGACCTGGGGTGCCCTGTCAGGGTGCACCATCGGCTGCATGCCCCTAGGTTCCTCTGCCAAGTTGCAATGCTTTTCTCAAAATGCAGATATCCCTGGGTGTCCAGAGTCTCAGTGTCGATGTAGCCTCCTGTAAAATCAGACGTGGTGTGTGAAGAGAGCCATGCTTCAACCCCTTGGTTTGCCTCTCTGCCTTCCTTCCCACTTTCTGTCTTCCATTCGCGTTAACACTTTTCTCCATCCGTACCTTCCTCCCAAGAAATTCCTCCTCCACAAGGCGAGCCTTGCTGCTCACCTCCTGCCTTTCCTCCACATCAGTATAGCTTTCTCACTATCTAGCTCTTATCATCAATGTCCTCTTCCTCCTCATCAATTGAGAATTCTCTCTCCAGGGCTTATCTTTGGGATGATAATCAAGAAAAGCCGGGACGTATTGGCGACTTCTGGAGACTCAGCAGGAATCCTGGACCGTGGTTTTATCCGGCATGGAAAATGCGATTTGGGGTCCTCTCTCAGGAACTGCGCAGGGTTTTTGGCTATTTTTTTTTACCGGGTGTCCCCCTAGATCCATGGTCCTATTCCAATCGGAAACACTAGCACGTGTGTTTACAATGGGGAAAAGTCTTTAGGCACCCGTGGTCCAGTGGAGCAGGAGAGCCTGAGGAATCGTCGTGCCCCCCATCCTGAAGCTGTCTTGGAATGGTTCAAAGGAAAGGAGGCTAATACATAGCCCCCCAAAGCCACCATAAACAACCCAAGCCCAATGAAGTGTTAAAGAACCTTGAGAAAACCACACCCATGGAAGGAATGTAAAGCAGAGCAGAGGAATGTGTGGAATGCAGACAGGGGTGAAACAATTAGGGTCCCATATGGAAAACGGGGAAAACAACAGGTTGGCCTGTGGAAATGCAGGAATCTGACGGAGGCAGGCAGAGAAGGTCTGGAATGCGGCCAGGTCTGAACCAGAGGGTGAGTCTTACGTGGCTAGCCGTGAAGACCATATGGCCTGCACTCCAAAGGCCTGGGAGACTCGGAGCTGGGCTGCCACTTGAAAGGGCCTTAGGTTGTCCTCCTTCCTCCCAGGTCCTCAAACTGGAGGGGAATTCTCAATGACTGTTAGATCTCCGACCTTGCGTGAAGTGAGGTCTGTGGTGCGGCGTAGCCGTCCAGGTGATGGGCAACACTGTGGGCAGGCTCTACACGTACCTGAGGAGTGCCCTGGAGTTTTGGGGGGTGGGGAAGTTCCAGCAGCTCCGCTGATTTCCATACATCAGGGCGTGGCCACCTCAGCCTCTACCAGACCCCTGTCTCCAGGGAGAACACAGTGGGCCAGCATTCTCCCGGCCAGCCGGTCGCTTCTTCTCGCTTCTCAGACCTCGAAGCATGGATTCCTCCAGCACGTCCTGCACATCCAGCGGTAGGTTGACCTCTGCCTCTGAGCTGGGGGTTGCAAATCCCAGAGGCCAGGAGCCCTTCACGCCTGTGCATCCTGCATTGATAGGGCCATGCCGTTCATTAGGGCATGTTCCGTGATTGGGCTGGCCTTTGGCCAGTGCTCAGTTGGCCTCAGCGATGCAGACTCGCCTCCGAATGACACCCTTGCTCCATACCCATGGGATTTTCGCTCTGGGATGGAAGTGGATGTTGCCTCTTCCTAGAGAGGTGCCCACGCAGATGACGCATCACCGGGCGAAAGGTCCTAACAGGATTTCTCAGGGCCCATCCTCTCCTTTGCTGCTGGCCAACCTTTCCATCCAACGGAATCTATGTTCATGATTGCAGTGGACACATTTGGGGATTTGGAGTCGGAGTAGCCTTGGAATGGTGGTCTCTTGGCCTGGCTTGCCAACAACAGCTGTGGAGATACACCCCGGCGGGTTTACTCCCCTCTTTCTTTCTCTTTGGTTCTTGGGGAAGGTTTCCTTTGGATTCTTGGGGATGTTGGGAGCATTTTGACCCCAGGTCATCTGGAGTCGACAGCACGTTGCAGGGAGCTCTTCTCCAAAGATCAGGCCTTTCCGCATGACCGCAGTCTGTGCACGCCTGGCCTTTGTATAACCCAGGGACGTCAAGGAATCTTGATGCCAGGACGGAGGGAAACATGTGGAGCTTATATCTCTCTTTCAAGGGTTTCAAGCTCCCTTGGAGTTTCCCCACCCATAATCCCGACTCCATTTCCCTATCTCCGTCTCTCAGTCCCTCCGTCTCTTTCTCAGTCTTTCTCTCTCTCACTCTCTCTCTCTCTCTAAGTCTCTCTGTCTCTCTCCATTTCTCTGCTGGGACCCTGTGGGTCTCACTTTCTATTACTCCTTGGTTCTCTCCCAACTCAGCTTTATGGTCTCAATTTCTTCTCCTCTTTGGCCACTTACGTCTACATGAATGGCACCCTTGACTTTGTACACTCTGGCCTTGACAGTGTAATATGCCGACTTGTGGTTGGTGTTGAAGTCGTCATCACTGCATGTGCTGAGGTGCGTCCTGATGGACACTTGCCCGGTTGAGTTGGATATTCAAGTCGATCTGCTGGATGTCTCTTTGTCCTGATGTATCATAAATATCCGGGACTTGGAAGCTCACCTGAAGAGAAGTTGGCTTTGCGTGTATTTGGAAGCAAATGCTGGAAGACACAGCCTGTAGGAACACAGGAAGTGGTCTTTGACGGCCTTTGCTTTGGGTGCTCTGGGGTAAGAACTTCGAAAGATGACCCGCCATGGGGCAGTCACTCGCATGCGAATCACCAAGGAATTGTTCCTGTGTGCTGGCCGGACTGAAGGGAGACCATTCCGGGGGGATTCCTCTGCTTCTGTGTGCTTTGAGAGGTCTTGACTAGGAGAGCCCACACTGAGGCCATGTGGCTGAGAACAGGCAACGTGTTGCCAGTGGGCCTTTCGGGAGGAGAGGCTCCTGGTGGCCTAGAGCGTGGCATAACTCAGGAAGCTATGGATTTCGTGGATGCAACGATGTGCTGGAATCCACACGTCCGCGGGCCCTCACAGACGTTTCCCTTGGGGTGGTGTGAACCCGCGGCCCTTTCTTCCATTCTTGTCCACCACCACTAGGGCCTGAACCCAGATCGGCCCGGGGTCCTTTGTGTGCAGGCAGGCCCCCCTGGGACTCACTGTGGCCCAGCCACAGCACGAGGCAGCATAATCAGTGTGTCTCGAGCTGGTGAGCCATTTTGCGAGGAGTCCCGGCAGGGCTTCCTTCCAAACGGGTGCTGTGGTGTCGACACCGCCGAGAAGCTTTCCTTCTCTACCCCCCAGACGCGCAGTCAGTGTTTGGTGGTGGTTTGCATGGTTCTATTTGTCTTTGGGTTCCTGCCACTCATAGGCCGAGGCTTTGAGCTGATATGCCCTGGACGTAGGGAGAGAGGCTGGTGTGATTTGCCAAAAGGCACACTACCAGAGAAATCGTGCACAAACCCATCAGTTCACTCGACAGCACTGGTAGGCGGGGAAGGCGGGTTTGTCCCAAGACTCTGATGTCCCTTCACACTAGGGTCTTCCATCCATTTCCTCTGCCAGCATGGCCTTGGGAAGTGCGGGGATTTGGGCCCCCGGAGGTGGACTCCATGTCCCCTCTCATAGGCATCCTTGGTGCCCCCACGTTCCCCAGGCGGCTGGGCTTCTGATGGTACAGATGTCTTGGCACCCCCTTTGCGCAGAGACAGCCCTTGCCTCGGGGACCATCTCCATGGTTGAAGCAGCCCAGCAGGGCCCTGAGGGCACCAGGGATCTACATCCCTGCTGACACATCCCTGAGCTCTCCCCCATAGGTCCTTGGGAATCCTGGGGGTCCTTGACCTGGGGTGCCCTGTCAGGGTGCACCATCGGCTGCATGCCCCTAGGTTCCTCTGCCAAGTTGCAATGCTTTTCTCAAAATGCAGATATCCCTGGGTGTCCAGAGTCTCAGTGTCGATGTAGCCTCCTGTAAAATCAGACGTGGTGTGTGAAGAGAGCCATGCTTCAACCCCTTGGTTTGCCTCTCTGCCTTCCTTCCCACTTTCTGTCTTCCATTCGCGTTAACACTTTTCTCCATCCGTACCTTCCTCCCAAGAAATTCCTCCTCCACAAGGCGAGCCTTGCTGCTCACCTCCTGCCTTTCCTCCACATCAGTATAGCTTTCTCACTATCTAGCTCTTATCATCAATGTCCTCTTCCTCCTCATCAATTGAGAATTCTCTCTCCAGGGCTTATCTTTGGGATGATAATCAAGAAAAGCCGGGACGTATTGGCGACTTCTGGAGACTCAGCAGGAATCCTGGACCGTGGTTTTATCCGGCATGGAAAATGCGATTTGGGGTCCTCTCTCAGGAACTGCGCAGGGTTTTTGGCTATTTTTTTTTACCGGGTGTCCCCCTAGATCCATGGTCCTATTCCAATCGGAAACACTAGCACGTGTGTTTACAATGGGGAAAAGTCTTTAGGCACCCGTGGTCCAGTGGAGCAGGAGAGCCTGAGGAATCGTCGTGCCCCCCATCCTGAAGCTGTCTTGGAATGGTTCAAAGGAAAGGAGGCTAATACATAGCCCCCCAAAGCCACCATAAACAACCCAAGCCCAATGAAGTGTTAAAGAACCTTGAGAAAACCACACCCATGGAAGGAATGTAAAGCAGAGCAGAGGAATGTGTGGAATGCAGACAGGGGTGAAACAATTAGGGTCCCATATGGAAAACGGGGAAAACAACAGGTTGGCCTGTGGAAATGCAGGAATCTGACGGAGGCAGGCAGAGAAGGTCTGGAATGCGGCCAGGTCTGAACCAGAGGGTGAGTCTTACGTGGCTAGCCGTGAAGACCATATGGCCTGCACTCCAAAGGCCTGGGAGACTCGGAGCTGGGCTGCCACTTGAAAGGGCCTTAGGTTGTCCTCCTTCCTCCCAGGTCCTCAAACTGGAGGGGAATTCTCAATGACTGTTAGATCTCCGACCTTGCGTGAAGTGAGGTCTGTGGTGCGGCGTAGCCGTCCAGGTGATGGGCAACACTGTGGGCAGGCTCTACACGTACCTGAGGAGTGCCCTGGAGTTTTGGGGGGTGGGGAAGTTCCAGCAGCTCCGCTGATTTCCATACATCAGGGCGTGGCCACCTCAGCCTCTACCAGACCCCTGTCTCCAGGGAGAACACAGTGGGCCAGCATTCTCCCGGCCAGCCGGTCGCTTCTTCTCGCTTCTCAGACCTCGAAGCATGGATTCCTCCAGCACGTCCTGCACATCCAGCGGTAGGTTGACCTCTGCCTCTGAGCTGGGGGTTGCAAATCCCAGAGGCCAGGAGCCCTTCACGCCTGTGCATCCTGCATTGATAGGGCCATGCCGTTCATTAGGGCATGTTCCGTGATTGGGCTGGCCTTTGGCCAGTGCTCAGTTGGCCTCAGCGATGCAGACTCGCCTCCGAATGACACCCTTTCTCCATACCCATGGGATTTTCGCTCTGGGATGGAAGTGGATGTTGCCTCTTCCTAGAGAGGTGCCCACGCAGATGACGCATCACCGGGCGAAAGGTCCTAACAGGATTTCTCAGGGCCCATCCTCTCCTTTGCTGCTGGCCAACCTTTCCATCCAACGGAATCTATGTTCATGATTGCAGTGGACACATTTGGGGATTTGGAGTCGGAGTAGCCTTGGAATGGTGGTCTCTTGGCCTGGCTTGGCAACAACAGGTGTGGAGATACACCCCGGCGGGTTTACTCCCCTCTTTCTTTCTCTTTGGTTCTTGGGGAAGGTTTCCTTTGGAGTCTTGGGGATGTTGGGAGCATTTTGACGCCAGGTCATCTGGAGTCGACAGCACGTTCCAGGGAGCTCTTCTCCAAAGATCAGGCCTTTCCGCATGACCGCAGTCTGTGCACGCCTGGCCTTTGTATAACCCAGGGACGTCAAGGAATCTTGATGCTAGGACGGAGGGAAACATGTGGAGCTTATATCTCTCTTTCAAGGGTTTCAAGCTCCCTTGGAGTTTCCCCACCCATAATCCCGACTCCATTTCCCTATCTCCGTCTCTCAGTCCCTCCGTCTCTCTCTCAGTCTCTCTCTCTCTCACTCTCTCTCTCTCTCTAAGTCTCTCTGTCTCTCTCCATTTCTCTGCTGGGACCCTGTGGGTCTCACTTTCTATTACTCCTTGGTTCTCTCCCAACTCAGCTTTATGGTCTCAATTTCTTCTCCTCTTTGGCCACTTACGTCTACATGAATGGCACCCTTGACTTTGTACACTCTGGCCTTGACAGTGTAATATGCCGACTTGTGGTTGGTGTTGAAGTCGTCATCACTGCATGTGCTGAGGTGCGTCCTGATGGACACTTGCCCGGTTGAGTTGGATATTCAAGTCGATCTGCTGGATGTCTCTTTGTCCTGATGTATCATAAATATCCGGGACTTGGAAGCTCACCTGAAGAGAAGTTGGCTTTGCGTGTATTTGGAAGCAAATGCTGGAAGACACAGCCTGTAGGAACACAGGAAGTGGTCTTTGACGGCCTTTGCTTTGGGTGCTCTGGGGTAAGAACTTCGAAAGATGACCCGCCATGGGGCAGTCACTCGCATGCGAATCACCAAGGAATTGTTCCTGTGTGCTGGCCGGACTGAAGGGAGACCATTCCGGGGGGATTCCTCTGCTTCTGTGTGCTTTGAGAGGTCTTGACTAGGAGAGCCCACACTGAGGCCATGTGGCTGAGAACAGGCAACGTGTTGCCAGTGGGCCTTTCGGGAGGAGAGGGTCCTGGTGGCCTAGAGCGTGGCATAACTCAGGAAGCTATGGATTTCGTGGATGCAACGATGTGCTGGAATCCACACGTCCGCGGGCCCTCACAGACGTTTCCCTTGGGGTGGTGTGAACCCGCGGCCCTTTCTTCCATTCTTGTCCACCACCACTAGGGCCTGAACCCAGATCGGCCCGGGGTCCTTTGTGTGCAGGCAGGCCCCCCTGGGACTCACTGTGGCCCAGCCACAGCACGAGGCAGCATAATCAGGGTGTGTCGAGCTGGTGAGCCATTTTGCGAGGAGTCCCGGCAGGGCTTCCTTCCAAACGGGTGCTGTGGTGTCGACACCGCCGAGAAGCTTTCCTTCTCTACCCCCCAGACGCGCAGTCAGTGTTTGGTGGTGGTTTGCATGGTTCTATTTGTCTTTGGGTTCCTGCCACTCATAGGCCGAGGCTTTGAGCTGATATGCCCTGGACGTAGGGAGAGAGGCTGGTGTGATTTGCCAAAAGGCACACTACCAGAGAAATCGTGCACAAACCCATCAGTTCACTCGACAGCACTGGTAGGCGGGGAAGGCGGGTTTGTCCCAAGACTCTGATGTCCCTTCACACTAGGGTCTTCCATCCATTTCCTCTGCCAGCATGGCCTTGGGAAGTGCGGGGATTTGGGCCCCCGGAGGTGGACTCCATGTCCCCTCTCATAGGCATCCTTGGTGCCCCCACGTTCCCCAGGCGGCTGGGCTTCTGATGGTACAGATGTCTTGGCACCCCCTTTGCGCAGAGACAGCCCTTGCCTCGGGGACCATCTCCATGGTTGAAGCAGCCCAGCAGGGCCCTGAGGGCACCAGGGATCTACATCCCTGCTGACACATCCCTGAGCTCTCCCCCATAGGTCCTTGGGAATCCTGGGGGTCCTTGACCTGGGGTGCCCTGTCAGGGTGCACCATCGGCTGCATGCCCCTAGGTTCCTCTGCCAAGTTGCAATGCTTTTCTCAAAATGCAGATATCCCTGGGTGTCCAGAGTCTCAGTGTCGATGTAGCCTCCTGTAAAATCAGACGTGGTGTGTGAAGAGAGCCATGCTTCAACCCCTTGGTTTGCCTCTCTGCCTTCCTTCCCACTTTCTGTCTTCCATTCGCGTTAACACTTTTCTCCATCCGTACCTTCCTCCCAAGAAATTCCTCCTCCACAAGGCGAGCCTTGCTGCTCACCTCCTGCCTTTCCTCCACATCAGTATAGCTTTCTCACTATCTAGCTCTTATCATCAATGTCCTCTTCCTCCTCATCAATTGAGAATTCTCTCTCCAGGGCTTATCTTTGGGATGATAATCAAGAAAAGCCGGGACGTATTGGCGACTTCTGGAGACTCAGCAGGAATCCTGGACCGTGGTTTTATCCGGCATGGAAAATGCGATTTGGGGTCCTCTCTCAGGAACTGCGCAGGGTTTTTGGCTATTTTTTTTTACCGGGTGTCCCCCTAGATCCATGGTCCTATTCCAATCGGAAACACTAGCACGTGTGTTTACAATGGGGAAAAGTCTTTAGGCACCCGTGGTCCAGTGGAGCAGGAGAGCCTGAGGAATCGTCGTGCCCCCCATCCTGAAGCTGTCTTGGAATGGTTCAAAGGAAAGGAGGCTAATACATAGCCCCCCAAAGCCACCATAAACAACCCAAGCCCAATGAAGTGTTAAAGAACCTTGAGAAAACCACACCCATGGAAGGAATGTAAAGCAGAGCAGAGGAATGTGTGGAATGCAGACAGGGGTGAAACAATTAGGGTCCCATATGGAAAACGGGGAAAACAACAGGTTGGCCTGTGGAAATGCAGGAATCTGACGGAGGCAGGCAGAGAAGGTCTGGAATGCGGCCAGGTCTGAACCAGAGGGTGAGTCTTACGTGGCTAGCCGTGAAGACCATATGGCCTGCACTCCAAAGGCCTGGGAGACTCGGAGCTGGGCTGCCACTTGAAAGGGCCTTAGGTTGTCCTCCTTCCTCCCAGGTCCTCAAACTGGAGGGGAATTCTCAATGACTGTTAGATCTCCGACCTTGCGTGAAGTGAGGTCTGTGGTGCGGCGTAGCCGTCCAGGTGATGGGCAACACTGTGGGCAGGCTCTACACGTACCTGAGGAGTGCCCTGGAGTTTTGGGGGGTGGGGAAGTTCCAGCAGCTCCGCTGATTTCCATACATCAGGGCGTGGCCACCTCAGCCTCTACCAGACCCCTGTCTCCAGGGAGAACACAGTGGGCCAGCATTCTCCCGGCCAGCCGGTCGCTTCTTCTCGCTTCTCAGACCTCGAAGCATGGATTCCTCCAGCACGTCCTGCACATCCAGCGGTAGGTTGACCTCTGCCTCTGAGCTGGGGGTTGCAAATCCCAGAGGCCAGGAGCCCTTCACGCCTGTGCATCCTGCATTGATAGGGCCATGCCGTTCATTAGGGCATGTTCCGTGATTGGGCTGGCCTTTGGCCAGTGCTCAGTTGGCCTCAGCGATGCAGACTCGCCTCCGAATGACACCCTTTCTCCATACCCATGGGATTTTCGCTCTGGGATGGAAGTGGATGTTGCCTCTTCCTAGAGAGGTGCCCACGCAGATGACGCATCACCGGGCGAAAGGTCCTAACAGGATTTCTCAGGGCCCATCCTCTCCTTTGCTGCTGGCCAACCTTTCCATCCAACGGAATCTATGTTCATGATTGCAGTGGACACATTTGGGGATTTGGAGTCGGAGTAGCCTTGGAATGGTGGTCTCTTGGCCTGGCTTGCCAACAACAGGTGTGGAGATACACCCCGGCGGGTTTACTCCCCTCTTTCTTTCTCTTTGGTTCTTGGGGAAGGTTTCCTTTGGAGTCTTGGGGATGTTGGGAGCATTTTGACGCCAGGTCATCTGGAGTCGACAGCACGTTCCAGGGAGCTCTTCTCCAAAGATCAGGCCTTTCCGCATGACCGCAGTCTGTGCACGCCTGGCCTTTGTATAACCCAGGGACGTCAAGGAATCTTGATGCCAGGACGGAGGGAAACATGTGGAGCTTATATCTCTCTTTCAAGGGTTTCAAGCTCCCTTGGAGTTTCCCCACCCACAATCCCGACTCCATTTCCCTATCTCCGTCTCTCAGTCCCTCCGTCTCTCTCTCAGTCTCTCTCTCTCTCACTCTCTCTCTCTCTCTAAGTCTCTCTGTCTCTCTCCATTTCTCTGCTGGGACCCTGTGGGTCTCACTTTCTATTACTCCTTGGTTCTCTCCCAACTCAGCTTTATGGTCTCAATTTCTTCTCCTCTTTGGCCACTTACGTCTACATGAATGGCACCCTTGACTTTGTACACTCTGGCCTTGACAGTGTAATATGCCGACTTGTGGTTGGTGTTGAAGTCGTCATCACTGCATGTGCTGAGGTGCGTCCTGATGGACACTTGCCCGGTTGAGTTGGATATTCAAGTCGATCTGCTGGATGTCTCTTTGTCCTGATGTATCATAAATATCCGGGACTTGGAAGCTCACCTGAAGAGAAGTTGGCTTTGCGTGTATTTGGAAGCAAATGCTGGAAGACACAGCCTGTAGGAACACAGGAAGTGGTCTTTGACGGCCTTTGCTTTGGGTGCTCTGGGGTAAGAACTTCGAAAGATGACCCGCCATGGGGCAGTCACTCGCATGCGAATCACCAAGGAATTGTTCCTGTGTGCTGGCCGGACTGAAGGGAGACCATTCCGGGGGGATTCCTCTGCTTCTGTGTGCTTTGAGAGGTCTTGACTAGGAGAGCCCACACTGAGGCCATGTGGCTGAGAGCAGGCAACGTGTTGCTAGTGGGCCTTTCGGGAGGAGAGGCTCCTGGTGGCCTAGAGCGTGGCATAACTCAGGAAGCTATGGATTTCGTGGATGCAACGATGTGCTGGAATCCACACGTCCGCGGGCCCTCACAGACGTTTCCCTTGGGGTGGTGTGAACCCGCGGCCCTTTCTTCCATTCTTGTCCACCACCACTAGGGCCTGAACCCAGATCGGCCCGGGGTCCTTTGTGTGCAGGCAGGCCCCCCTGGGACTCACTGTGGCCCAGCCACAGCACGAGGCAGCATAATCAGGGTGTCTCGAGCTGGTGAGCCATTTTGCGAGGAGTCCCGGCAGGGCTTCCTTCCAAACGGGTGCTGTGGTGTCGACACCGCCGAGAAGCTTTCCTTCTCTACCCCCCAGATGCGCAGTCAGTGTTTGGTGGTGGTTTGCATGGTTCTTTTTGTCCTTGGGTTCCTGCCACTCATAGGCCGAGGCTTTGAGCTGATATGCCCTGGACGTAGGGAGAGAGGCTGGTGTGATTTGCCAAAAGGCACACTACCAGAGAAATCGTGCACAAACCCATCAGTTCACTCGACAGCACTGGTAGGCGGGGAAGGCGGGTTTGTCCCAAGACTCTGATGTCCCTTCACACTAGGGTCTTCCATCCATTTCCTTTGCCAGCATGGCCTTGGGAAGTGCGGGGATTTGGGCCCCCGGAGATGGACTCCATGTCCCCTCTCATAGGCATCCTTGGTGCCCCCACGTTCCCCAGGCGGCTGGGCTTCTGATGGTACAGATGTCTTGGCACCCCCTTTGCGCAGAGACAGCCCTTGCCTCGGGGACCATCTCCATGGTTGAAGCAGCCCAGCAGGGCCCTGAGGGCACCAGGGATCTACATCCCTGCTGACACATCCCTGAGCTCTCCCCCATAGGTCCTTGGGAATCCTGGGGGTCCTTGACCTGGGGTGCCCTGTCAGGGTGCACCATCGGCTGCATGCCCCTAGGTTCCTCTGCCAAGTTGCAATGCTTTTCTCAAAATGCAGATATCCCTGGGTGTCCAGAGTCTCAGTGTCGATGTAGCCTCCTGTAAAATCAGACGTGGTGTGTGAAGAGAGCCATGCTTCAACCCCTTGGTTTGCCTCTCTGCCTTCCTTCCCACTTTCTGTCTTCCATTCGCGTTAACACTTTTCTCCATCCGTACCTTCCTCCCAAGAAATTCCTCCTCCACAAGGCGAGCCTTGCTGCTCACCTCCTGCCTTTCCTCCACATCAGTATAGCTTTCTCACTATCTAGCTCTTATCATCAATGTCCTCTTCCTCCTCATCAATTGAGAATTCTCTCTCCAGGGCTTATCTTTGGGATGATAATCAAGAAAAGCCGGGACGTATTGGCGACTTCTGGAGACTCAGCAGGAATCCTGGACCGTGGTTTTATCCGGCATGGAAAATGCGATTTGGGGTCCTCTCTCAGGAACTGCGCAGGGTTTTTGGCTATTTTTTTTTACCGGGTGTCCCCCTAGATCCATGGTCCTATTCCAATCGGAAACACTAGCACGTGTGTTTACAATGGGGAAAAGTCTTTAGGCACCCGTGGTCCAGTGGAGCAGGAGAGCCTGAGGAATCGTCGTGCCCCCCATCCTGAAGCTGTCTTGGAATGGTTCAAAGGAAAGGAGGCTAATACATAGCCCCCCAAAGCCACCATAAACAACCCAAGCCCAATGAAGTGTTAAAGAACCTTGAGAAAACCACACCCATGGAAGGAATGTAAAGCAGAGCAGAGGAATGTGTGGAATGCAGACAGGGGTGAAACAATTAGGGTCCCATATGGAAAACGGGGAAAACAACAGGTTGGCCTGTGGAAATGCAGGAATCTGACGGAGGCAGGCAGAGAAGGTCTGGAATGCGGCCAGGTCTGAACCAGAGGGTGAGTCTTACGTGGCTAGCCGTGAAGACCATATGGCCTGCACTCCAAAGGCCTGGGAGACTCGGAGCTGGGCTGCCACTTGAAAGGGCCTTAGGTTGTCCTCCTTCCTCCCAGGTCCTCAAACTGGAGGGGAATTCTCAATGACTGTTAGATCTCCGACCTTGCGTGAAGTGAGGTCTGTGGTGCGGCGTAGCCGTCCAGGTGATGGGCAACACTGTGGGCAGGCTCTACACGTACCTGAGGAGTGCCCTGGAGTTTTGGGGGGTGGGGAAGTTCCAGCAGCTCCGCTGATTTCCATACATCAGGGCGTGGCCACCTCAGCCTCTACCAGACCCCTGTCTCCAGGGAGAACACAGTGGGCCAGCATTCTCCCGGCCAGCCGGTCGCTTCTTCTCGCTTCTCAGACCTCGAAGCATGGATTCCTCCAGCACGTCCTGCACATCCAGCGGTAGGTTGACCTCTGCCTCTGAGCTGGGGGTTGCAAATCCCAGAGGCCAGGAGCCTGTGCATCCTGCATTGATAGGGCCATGCCGTTCATTAGGGCATGTTCCGTGATTGGGCTGGCCTTTGGCCAGTGCTCAGTTGGCCTCAGCGATGCAGACTCGCCTCCGAATGACACCCTTTCTCCATACCCATGGGATTTTCGCTCTGGGATGGAAGTGGATGTTGCCTCTTCCTAGAGAGGTGCCCACGCAGATGACGCATCACCGGGCGAAAGGTCCTAACAGGATTTCTCAGGGCCCATCCTCTCCTTTGCTGCTGGCCAACCTTTCCATCCAACGGAATCTATGTTCATGATTGCAGTGGACACATTTGGGGATTTGGAGTCGGAGTAGCCTTGGAATGGTGGTCTCTTGGCCTGGCTTGCCAACAACAGGTGTGGAGATACACCCCGGCGGGTTTACTCCCCTCTTTCTTTCTCTTTGGTTCTTGGGGAAGGTTTCCTTTGGATTCTTGGGGATGTTGGGAGCATTTTGACCCCAGGTCATCTGGAGTCGACAGCACGTTCCAGGGAGCTCTTCTCCAAAGATCAGGCCTTTCCGCATGACCGCAGTCTGTGCACGCCTGGCCTTTGTATAACCCAGGGACGTCAAGGAATCTTGATGCCAGGACGGAGGGAAACATGTGGAGCTTATATCTCTCTTTCAAGTGTTTCAAGCTCCCTTGGAGTTTCCCCACCCACAATCCCGACTCCATTTCCCTATCTCCGTCTCTCAGTCCCTCCGTCTCTCTCTCAGTCTCTCTCTCTCTCACTCTCTCTCTCTCTCTAAGTCTCTCTGTCTCTCTCCATTTCTCTGCTGGGACCCTGTGGGTCTCACTTTCTATTACTCCTTGGTTCTCTCCCAACTCAGCTTTATGGTCTCAATTTCTTCTCCTCTTTGGCCACTTACGTCTACATGAATGGCACCCTTGACTTTGTACACTCTGGTCTTGACAGTGTAATATGCAGACTTGTGGTTGGTGTTGAAGTCGTCATCACTGCATGTGCTGAGGTGCGTCCTGATGGACACTTGCCCGGTTGAGTTGGATATTCAAGTCGATCTGCTGGATGTCTCTTTGTCCTGATGTATCATAAATATCCGGGACTTGGAAGCTCACCTGAAGAGAAGTTGGCTTTGCGTGTATTTGGAAGCAAATGCTGGAAGACACAGCCTGTAGGAACACAGGAAGTGGTCTTTGACGGCCTTTGCTTTGGGTGCTCTGGGGTAAGAACTTCGAAAGATGACCCGCCATGGGGCAGTCACTCGCATGCGAATCACCAAGGAATTGTTCCTGTGTGCTGGCCGGACTGAAGGGAGACCATTCCGGGGGGATTCCTCTGCTTCTGTGTGCTTTGAGAGGTCTTGACTAGGAGAGCCCACACTGAGGCCATGTGGCTGAGAGCAGGCAACGTGTTGCTAGTGGGCCTTTCGGGAGGAGAGGCTCCTGGTGGCCTAGAGCGTGGCATAACTCAGGAAGCTATGGATTTCGTGGATGCAACGATGTGCTGGAATCCACACGTCCGCGGGCCCTCACAGACGTTTCCCTTGGGGTGGTGTGAACCCGCGGCCCTTTCTTCCATTCTTGTCCACCACCACTAGGGCCTGAACCCAGATCGGCCCGGGGTCCTTTGTGTGCAGGCAGGCCCCCCTGGGACTCACTGTGGCCCAGCCACAGCACGAGGCAGCATAATCAGGGTGTCTCGAGCTGGTGAGCCATTTTGCGAGGAGTCCCGGCAGGGCTTCCTTCCAAACGGGTGCTGTGGTGTCGACACCGCCGAGAAGCTTTCCTTCTCTACCCCCCAGATGCGCAGTCAGTGTTTGGTGGTGGTTTGCATGGTTCTTTTTGTCCTTGGGTTCCTGCCACTCATAGGCCGAGGCTTTGAGCTGATATGCCCTGGACGTAGGGAGAGAGGCTGGTGTGATTTGCCAAAAGGCACACTACCAGAGAAATCGTGCACAAACCCATCAGTTCACTCGACAGCACTGGTAGGCGGGGAAGGCGGGTTTGTCCCAAGACTCTGATGTCCCTTCACACTAGGGTCTTCCATCCATTTCCTTTGCCAGCATGGCCTTGGGAAGTGCGGGGATTTGGGCCCCCGGAGATGGACTCCATGTCCCCTCTCATAGGCATCCTTGGTGCCCCCACGTTCCCCAGGCGGCTGGGCTTCTGATGGTACAGATGTCTTGGCACCCCCTTTGCGCAGAGACAGCCCTTGCCTCGGGGACCATCTCCATGGTTGAAGCAGCCCAGCAGGGCCCTGAGGGCACCAGGGATCTACATCCCTGCTGACACATCCCTGAGCTCTCCCCCATAGGTCCTTGGGAATCCTGGGGGTCCTTGACCTGGGGTGCCCTGTCAGGGTGCACCATCGGCTGCATGCCCCTAGGTTCCTCTGCCAAGTTGCAATGCTTTTCTCAAAATGCAGATATCCCTGGGTGTCCAGAGTCTCAGTGTCGATGTAGCCTCCTGTAAAATCAGACGTGGTGTGTGAAGAGAGCCATGCTTCAACCCCTTGGTTTGCCTCTCTGCCTTCCTTCCCACTTTCTGTCTTCCATTCGCGTTAACACTTTTCTCCATCCGTACCTTCCTCCCAAGAAATTCCTCCTCCACAAGGCGAGCCTTGCTGCTCACCTCCTGCCTTTCCTCCACATCAGTATAGCTTTCTCACTATCTAGCTCTTATCATCAATGTCCTCTTCCTCCTCATCAATTGAGAATTCTCTCTCCAGGGCTTATCTTTGGGATGATAATCAAGAAAAGCCGGGACGTATTGGCGACTTCTGGAGACTCAGCAGGAATCCTGGACCGTGGTTTTATCCGGCATGGAAAATGCGATTTGGGGTCCTCTCTCAGGAACTGCGCAGGGTTTTTGGCTATTTTTTTTTACCGGGTGTCCCCCTAGATCCATGGTCCTATTCCAATCGGAAACACTAGCACGTGTGTTTACAATGGGGAAAAGTCTTTAGGCACCCGTGGTCCAGTGGAGCAGGAGAGCCTGAGGAATCGTCGTGCCCCCCATCCTGAAGCTGTCTTGGAATGGTTCAAAGGAAAGGAGGCTAATACATAGCCCCCCAAAGCCACCATAAACAACCCAAGCCCAATGAAGTGTTAAAGAACCTTGAGAAAACCACACCCATGGAAGGAATGTAAAGCAGAGCAGAGGAATGTGTGGAATGCAGACAGGGGTGAAACAATTAGGGTCCCATATGGAAAACGGGGAAAACAACAGGTTGGCCTGTGGAAATGCAGGAATCTGACGGAGGCAGGCAGAGAAGGTCTGGAATGCGGCCAGGTCTGAACCAGAGGGTGAGTCTTACGTGGCTAGCCGTGAAGACCATATGGCCTGCACTCCAAAGGCCTGGGAGACTCGGAGCTGGGCTGCCACTTGAAAGGGCCTTAGGTTGTCCTCCTTCCTCCCAGGTCCTCAAACTGGAGGGGAATTCTCAATGACTGTTAGATCTCCGACCTTGCGTGAAGTGAGGTCTGTGGTGCGGCGTAGCCGTCCAGGTGATGGGCAACACTGTGGGCAGGCTCTACACGTACCTGAGGAGTGCCCTGGAGTTTTGGGGGGTGGGGAAGTTCCAGCAGCTCCGCTGATTTCCATACATCAGGGCGTGGCCACCTCAGCCTCTACCAGACCCCTGTCTCCAGGGAGAACACAGTGGGCCAGCATTCTCCCGGCCAGCCGGTCGCTTCTTCTCGCTTCTCAGACCTCGAAGCATGGATTCCTCCAGCACGTCCTGCACATCCAGCGGTAGGTTGACCTCTGCCTCTGAGCTGGGGGTTGCAAATCCCAGAGGCCAGGAGCCCTTCACGCCTGTGCATCCTGCATTGATAGGGCCATGCCGTTCATTAGGGCATGTTCCGTGATTGGGCTGGCCTTTGGCCAGTGCTCAGTTGGCCTCAGCGATGCAGACTCGCCTCCGAATGACACCCTTGCTCCATACCCATGGGATTTTCGCTCTGGGATGGAAGTGGATGTTGCCTCTTCCTAGAGAGGTGCCCACGCAGATGACGCATCACCGGGCGAAAGGTCCTAACAGGATTTCTCAGGGCCCATCCTCTCCTTTGCTGCTGGCCAACCTTTCCATCCAACGGAATCTATGTTCATGATTGCAGTGGACACATTTGGGGATTTGGAGTCGGAGTAGCCTTGGAATGGTGGTCTCTTGGCCTGGCTTGCCAACAACAGGTGTGGAGATACACCCCGGCGGGCTTACTCCCCTCTTTCTTTCTCTTTGGTTCTTGGGGAAGGTTTCCTTTGGATTCTTGGGGATGTTGGGAGCATTTTGACCCCAGGTCATCTGGAGTCGACAGCACGTTCCAGGGAGCTCTTCTCCAAAGATCAGGCCTTTCCGCATGACCGCAGTCTGTGCACGCCTGGCCTTTGTATAACCCAGGGACGTCAAGGATTCTTGATGCCAGGACGGAGGGAAACATGTGGAGCTTATATCTCTCTTTCAAGGGTTTCAAGCTCCCTTGGAGTTTCCCCACCCATAATCCCGACTCCATTTCCCTATCTCCGTCTCTCAGTCCCTCCGTCTCTCTCTCAGTCTCTCTCTCTCTCACTCTCTCTCTCTCTCTAAGTCTCTCTGTCTCTCTCCATTTCTCTGCTGGGACCCTGTGGGTCTCACTTTCTATTACTCCTTGGTTCTCTTCCAACTCAGCTTTATGGTCTCAATTTCTTCTCCTCTTTGGCCACTTACGTCTACATGAATGGCACCCTTGACTTTGTACACTCTGGCCTTGACAGTGTAATATGCCGACTTGTGGTTGGTGTTGAAGTCGTCATCACTGCATGTGCTGAGGTGCGTCCTGATGGACACTTGCCCGGTTGAGTTGGATATTCAAGTCGATCTGCTGGATGTCTCTTTGTCCTGATGTATCATAAATATCCGGGACTTGGAAGCTCACCTGAAGAGAAGTTGGCTTTGCGTGTATTTGGAAGCAAATGCTGGAAGACACAGCCTGTAGGAACACAGGAAGTGGTCTTTGACGGCCTTTGCTTTGGGTGCTCTGGGGTAAGAACTTCGAAAGATGACCCGCCATGGGGCAGTCACTCGCATGCGAATCACCAAGGAATTGTTCCTGTGTGCTGGCCGGACTGAAGGGAGACCATTCCGGGGGGATTCCTCTGCTTCTGTGTGCTTTGAGAGGTCTTGACTAGGAGAGCCCACACTGAGGCCATGTGGCTGAGAACACGCAACGTGTTGCCAGTGGGCCTTTCGGGAGGAGAGGCTCCTGGTGGCCTAGAGCGTGGCATAACTCAGGAAGCTATGGATTTCGTGGATGCAACGATGTGCTGGAATCCACACGTCCGCGGGCCCTCACAGACGTTTCCCTTGGGGTGGTGTGAACCCGCGGCCCTTTCTTCCATTCTTGTCCACCACCACTAGGGCCTGAACCCAGATCGGCCCGGGGTCCTTTGTGTGCAGGCAGGCCCCCCTGGGACTCACTGTGGCCCAGCCACAGCACGAGGCAGCATAATCAGGGTGTCTCGAGCTGGTGAGCCATTTTGCGAGGAGTCCCGGCAGGGCTTCCTTCCAAACGGGTGCTGTGGTGTCGACACCGCTGAGAAGCTTTCCTTCTCTACGCCCCAGACGCGCAGTCAGTGTTTGGTGGTGGTTTGCATGGTTCTATTTGTCTTTGGGTTCCTGCCACTCATAGGCCGAGGCTTTGAGCTGATATGCCCTGGACGTAGGGAGAGAGGCTGGTGTGATTTGCCAAAAGGCACACTACCAGAGAAATCGTGCACAAACCCATCAGTTCACTCGACAGCACTGGTAGGCGGGGAAGGCGGGTTTGTCCCAAGACTCTGATGTCCCTTCACACTAGGGTCTTCCATCCATTTCCTTTGCCAGCATGGCCTTGGGAAGTGCGGGGATTTGGGCCCCCGGAGGTGGACTCCATGTCCCCTCTCATAGGCATCCTTGGTGCCCCCACGTTCCCCAGGCGGCTGGGCTTCTGATGGTACAGATGTCTTGGCACCCCCTTTGCGCAGAGACAGCCCTTGCCTCGGGGACCATCTCCATGGTTGAAGCACTCCAGCAGGGCCCTGAGGGCACCAGGGATCTACATCCCTGCTGACACATCCCTGAGCTCTCCCCCATAGGTCCTTGGGAATCCTGGGGGTCCTTGACCTGGGGTGCCCTGTCAGGGTGCACCATCGGCTGCATGCCCCTAGGTTCCTCTGCCAAGTTGCAATGCTTTTCTCAAAATGCAGATATCCCTGGGTGTCCAGAGTCTCAGTGTCGATGTAGCCTCCTGTAAAATCAGACGTGGTGTGTGAAGAGAGCCATGCTTCAACCCCTTGGTTTGCCTCTCTGCCTTCCTTCCCACTTTCTGTCTTCCATTCGCGTTAACACTTTTCTCCATCCGTACCTTCCTCCCAAGAAATTCCTCCTCCACAAGGCGAGCCTTGCTGCTCACCTCCTGCCTTTCCTCCACATCAGTATAGCTTTCTCACTATCTAGCTCTTATCATCAATGTCCTCTTCCTCCTCATCAATTGAGAATTCTCTCTCCAGGGCTTATCTTTGGGATGATAATCAAGAAAAGCCGGGACGTATTGGCGACTTCTGGAGACTCAGCAGGAATCCTGGACCGTGGTTTTATCCGGCATGGAAAATGCGATTTGGGGTCCTCTCTCAGGAACTGCGCAGGGTTTTTGGCTATTTTTTTTTACCGGGTGTCCTCCTAGATCCATGGTCCTATTCCAATCGGAAACACTAGCACGTGTGTTTACAATGGGGAAAAGTCTTTAGGCACCCGTGGTCCAGTGGAGCAGGAGAGCCTGAGGAATCGTCGTGCCCCCCATCCTGAAGCTGTCTTGGAATGGTTCAAAGGAAAGGAGGCTAATACATAGCCCCCCAAAGCCACCATAAACAACCCAAGCCCAATGAAGTGTTAAAGAACCTTGAGAAAACCACACCCATGGAAGGAATGTAAAGCAGAGCAGAGGAATGTGTGGAATGCAGACAGGGGTGAAACAATTAGGGTCCCATATGGAAAACGGGGAAAACAACAGGTTGGCCTGTGGAAATGCAGGAATCTGACGGAGGCAGGCAGAGAAGGTCTGGAATGCGGCCAGGTCTGAACCAGAGGGTGAGTCTTACGTGGCTAGCCGTGAAGACCATATGGCCTGCACTCCAAAGGCCTGGGAGACTCGGAGCTGGGCTGCCACTTGAAAGGGCCTTAGGTTGTCCTCCTTCCTCCCAGGTCTTCAAACTGGAGGGGAATTCTCAATGACTGTTAGATCTCCGACCTTGCGTGAAGTGAGGTCTGTGGTGCGGCGTAGCCGTCCAGGTGATGGGCAACACTGTGGGCAGGCTCTACACGTACCTGAGGAGTGCCCTGGAGTTTTGGGGGGTGGGGAAGTTCCAGCAGCTCCGCTGATTTCCATACATCAGGGCGTGGCCACCTCAGCCTCTACCAGACCCCTGTCTCCAGGGAGAACACAGTGGGCCAGCATTCTCCCGGCCAGCCGGTCGCTTCTTCTCGCTTCTCAGACCTCGAAGCATGGATTCCTCCAGCACGTCCTGCACATCCAGCGGTAGGTTGACCTCTGCCTCTGAGCTGGGGGTTGCAAATCCCAGAGGCCAGGAGCCCTTCACGCCTGTGCATCCTGCATTGATAGGGCCATGCCGTTCATTAGGGCATGTTCCGTGATTGGGCTGGCCTTTGGCCAGTGCTCAGTTGGCCTCAGCGATGCAGACTCGCCTCAGAATGACACCCTTGCTCCATACCCATGGGATTTTCGCTCTGGGATGGAAGTGGATGTTGCCTCTTCCTAGAGAGGTGCCCACGCAGATGACGCATCACCGGGCGAAAAGTCCTAACAGGATTTCTCAGGGCCCATCCTCTCCTTTGCTGCTGGCCAACCTTTCCATCCAACGGAATCTATGTTCATGATTGCAGTGGACACATTTGGGGATTTGGAGTCGGAGTAGCCTTGGAATGGTGGTCTCTTGGCCTGGCTTGCCAACAACAGGTGTGGAGATACACCCCGGCGGGTTTACTCCCCTCTTTCTTTCTCTTTGGTTCTTGGGGAAGGTTTCCTTTGGATTCTTGGGGATGTTGGGAGCATTTTGACCCCAGGTCATCTGGAGTCGACAGCACGTTCCAGGGAGCTCTTCTCCAAAGATCAGGCCTTTCCGCATGACCGCAGTCTGTGCACGCCTGGCCTTTGTATAACCCAGGGACGTCAAGGAATCTTGATGCCAGGACGGAGGGAAACATGTGGAGCTTATATCTCTCTTTCAAGGGTTTCAAGCTCCCTTGGAGTTTCCCCACCCATAATCCCGACTCCATTTCCCTATCTCCGTCTCTCAGTCCCTCCGTCTCTCTCTCAGTCTCTCTCTCTCTCACTCTCTCTCTCTCTCTAAGTCTCTCTGTCTCTCTCCATTTCTCTGCTGGGACCCTGTGGGTCTCACTTTCTATTACTCCATGGTTCTCTTCCAACTCAGCTTTATGGTCTCAATTTCTTCTCCTCTTTGGCCACTTACGTCTACATGAATGGCACCCTTGACTTTGTACACTCTGGCCTTGACAGTGTAATATGCCGACTTGTGGTTGGTGTTGAAGTCGTCATCACTGCATGTGCTGAGGTGCGTCCTGATGGACACTTGCCCGGTTGAGTTGGATATTCAAGTCGATCTGCTGGATGTCTCTTTGTCCTGATGTATCATAAATATCCGGGACTTGGAAGCTCACCTGAAGAGAAGTTGGCTTTGCGTGTATTTGGAAGCAAATGCTGGAAGACACAGCCTGTAGGAACACAGGAAGTGGTCTTTGACGGCCTTTGCTTTGGGTGCTCTGGGGTAAGAACTTCGAAAGATGACCCGCCATGGGGCAGTCACTCGCATGCGAATCACCAAGGAATTGTTCCTGTGTGCTGGCCGGACTGAAGGGAGACCATTCCGGGGGGATTCCTCTGCTTCTGTGTGCTTTGAGAGGTCTTGACTAGGAGAGCCCACACTGAGGCCATGTGGCTGAGAACACGCAACGTGTTGCCAGTGGGCCTTTCGGGAGGAGAGGCTCCTGGTGGCCTAGAGCGTGGCATAACTCAGGAAGCTATGGATTTCGTGGATGCAACGATGTGCTGGAATCCACACGTCCGCGGGCCCTCACAGACGTTTCCCTTGGGGTGGTGTGAACCCGCGGCCCTTTCTTCCATTCTTGTCCACCACCACTAGGGCCTGAACCCAGATCGGCCCGGGGTCCTTTGTGTGCAGGCAGGCCCCCCTGGGACTCACTGTGGCCCAGCCACAGCACGAGGCAGCATAATCAGGGTGTCTCGAGCTGGTGAGCCATTTTGCGAGGAGTCCCGGCAGGGCTTCCTTCCAAACGGGTGCTGTGGTGTCGACACCGCCGAGAAGCTTTCCTTCTCTACCCCCCAGACGCGCAGTCAGTGTTTGGTGGTGGTTTGCATGGTTCTATTTGTCTTTGGGTTCCTGCCACTCATAGGCCGAGGCTTTGAGCTGATATGCCCTGGACGTAGGGAGAGAGGCTGGTGTGATTTGCCAAAAGGCACACTACCAGAGAAATCGTGCACAAACCCATCAGTTCACTCGACAGCACTGGTAGGCGGGGAAGGCGGGTTTGTCCCAAGACTCTGATGTCCCTTCACACTAGGGTCTTCCATCCATTTCCTTTGCCAGCATGGCCTTGGGAAGTGCGGGGATTTGGGCCCCCGGAGGTGGACTCCATGTCCCCTCTCATAGGCATCCTTGGTGCCCCCACGTTCCCCAGGCGGCTGGGCTTCTGATGGTACAGATGTCTTGGCACCCCCTTTGCGCAGAGACAGCCCTTGCCTCGGGGACCATCTCCATGGTTGAAGCACTCCAGCAGGGCCCTGAGGGCACCAGGGATCTACATCCCTGCTGACACATCCCTGAGCTCTCCCCCATAGGTCCTTGGGAATCCTGGGGGTCCTTGACCTGGGGTGCCCTGTCAGGGTGCACCATCGGCTGCATGCCCCTAGGTTCCTCTGCCAAGTTGCAATGCTTTTCTCAAAATGCAGATATCCCTGGGTGTCCAGAGTCTCAGTGTCGATGTAGCCTCCTGTAAAATCAGACGTGGTGTGTGAAGAGAGCCATGCTTCAACCCCTTGGTTTGCCTCTCTGCCTTCCTTCCCACTTTCTGTCTTCCATTCGCGTTAACACTTTTCTCCATCCGTACCTTCCTCCCAAGAAATTCCTCCTCCACAAGGCGAGCCTTGCTGCTCACCTCCTGCCTTTCCTCCACATCAGTATAGCTTTCTCACTATCTAGCTCTTATCATCAATGTCCTCTTCCTCCTCATCAATTGAGAATTCTCTCTCCAGGGCTTATCTTTGGGATGATAATCAAGAAAAGCCGGGACGTATTGGCGACTTCTGGAGACTCAGCAGGAATCCTGGACCGTGGTTTTATCCGGCATGGAAAATGCGATTTGGGGTCCTCTCTCAGGAACTGCGCAGGGTTTTTGGCTATTTTTTTTTACCGGGTGTCCTCCTAGATCCATGGTCCTATTCCAATCGGAAACACTAGCACGTGTGTTTACAATGGGGAAAAGTCATTAGGCACCCGTGGTCCAGTGGAGCAGGAGAGCCTGAGGAATCGTCGTGCCCCCCATCCTGAAGCTGTCTTGGAATGGTTCAAAGGAAAGGAGGCTAATACATAGCCCCCCAAAGCCACCATAAACAACCCAAGCCCAATGAAGTGTTAAAGAACCTTGAGAAAACCACACCCATGGAAGGAATGTAAAGCAGAGCAGAGGAATGTGTGGAATGCAGACAGGGGTGAAACAATTAGGGTCCCATATGGAAAACGGGGAAAACAACAGGTTGGCCTGTGGAAATGCAGGAATCTGACGGAGGCAGGCAGAGAAGGTCTGGAATGCGGCCAGGTCTGAACCAGAGGGTGAGTCTTACGTGGCTAGCCGTGAAGACCATATGGCCTGCACTCCAAAGGCCTGGGAGACTCGGAGCTGGGCTGCCACTTGAAAGGGCCTTAGGTTGTCCTCCTTCCTCCCAGGTCCTCAAACTGGAGGGGAATTCTCAATGACTGTTAGATCTCCGACCTTGCGTGAAGTGAGGTCTGTGGTGCGGCGTAGCCGTCCAGGTGATGGGCAACACTGTGGGCAGGCTCTACACGTACCTGAGGAGTGCCCTGGAGTTTTGGGGGGTGGGGAAGTTCCAGCAGCTCCGCTGATTTCCATACATCAGGGCGTGGCCACCTCAGCCTCTACCAGACCCCTGTCTCCAGGGAGAACACAGTGGGCCAGCATTCTCCCAGCCAGCCGGTCGCTTCTTCTCGCTTCTCAGACGTGGAAGCATGGATTCCTCCAGCACGTCCTGCACATCCAGCGGTAGGTTGACCTCTGCCTCTGAGCTGGGGGTTGCAAATCCCAGAGGCCAGGAGCCCTTCACGCCTGTGCATCCTGCATTGATAGGGCCATGCCGTTCATTAGGGCATGTTCCGTGATTGGGCTGGCCTTTGGCCAGTGCTCAGTTGGCCTCAGCGATGCAGACTCGCCTCAGAATGACACCCTTGCTCCATACCCATGGGATTTTCGCTCTGGGATGGAAGTGGATGTTGCCTCTTCCTAGAGAGGTGCCCACGCAGATGACGCATCACCGGGCGAAAAGTCCTAACAGGATTTCTCAGGGCCCATCCTCTCCTTTGCTGCTGGCCAACCTTTCCATCCAACGGAATCTATGTTCATGATTGCAGTGGACACATTTGGGGATTTGGAGTCGGAGTAGCCTTGGAATGGTGGTCTCTTGGCCTGGCTTGCCAACAACAGGTGTGGAGATACACCCCGGCGGGTTTACTCCCCTCTTTCTTTCTCTTTGGTTCTTGGGGAAGGTTTCCTTTGGATTCTTGGGGATGTTGGGAGCATTTTGACCCCAGGTCATCTGGAGTCGACAGCACGTTCCAGGGAGCTCTTCTCCAAAGATCAGGCCTTTCCGCATGACCGCAGTCTGTGCACGCCTGGCCTTTGTATAACCCAGGGACGTCAAGGAATCTTGATGCCAGGACGGAGGGAAACATGTGGAGCTTATATCTCTCTTTCAAGGGTTTCAAGCTCCCTTGGAGTTTCCCCACCCATAATCCCGACTCCATTTCCCTATCTCCGTCTCTCAGTCCCTCCGTCTCTCTCTCAGTCTCTCTCTCTCTCACTCTCTCTCTCTCTCTAAGTCTCTCTGTCTCTCTCCATTTCTCTGCTGGGACCCTGTGGGTCTCACTTTCTATTACTCCTTGGTTCTCTTCCAACTCAGCTTTATGGTCTCAATTTCTTCTCCTCTTTGGCCACTTACGTCTACATGAATGGCACCCTTGACTTTGTACACTCTGGCCTTGACAGTGTAATATGCCGACTTGTGGTTGGTGTTGAAGTCGTCATCACTGCATGTGCTGAGGTGCGTCCTGATGGACACTTGCCCGGTTGAGTTGGATATTCAAGTCGATCTGCTGGATGTCTCTTTGTCCTGATGTATCATAAATATCCGGGACTTGGAAGCTCACCTGAAGAGAAGTTGGCTTTGCGTGTATTTGGAAGCAAATGCTGGAAGACACAGCCTGTAGGAACACAGGAAGTGGTCTTTGACGGCCTTTGCTTTGGGTGCTCTGGGGTAAGAACTTCGAAAGATGACCCGCCATGGGGCAGTCACTCGCATGCGAATCACCAAGGAATTGTTCCTGTGTGCTGGCCGGACTGAAGGGAGACCATTCCGGGGGGATTCCTCTGCTTCTGTGTGCTTTGAGAGGTCTTGACTAGGAGAGCCCACACTGAGGCCATGTGGCTGAGAACACGCAACGTGTTGCCAGTGGGCCTTTCGGGAGGAGAGGCTCCTGGTGGCCTAGAGCGTGGCATAACTCAGGAAGCTATGGATTTCGTGGATGCAACGATGTGCTGGAATCCACACGTCCGCGGGCCCTCACAGACGTTTCCCTTGGGGTGGTGTGAACCCGCGGCCCTTTCTTCCATTCTTGTCCACCACCACTAGGGCCTGAACCCAGATCGGCCCGGGGTACTTTGTGTGCAGGCAGGCCCCCCTGGGACTCACTGTGGCCCAGCCACAGCACGAGGCAGCATAATCAGGGTGTCTCGAGCTGGTGAGCCATTTTGCGAGGAGTCCCGGCAGGGCTTCCTTCCAAACGGGTGCTGTGGTGTCGACACCGCCGAGAAGCTTTCCTTCTCTACCCCCCAGACGCGCAGTCAGTGTTTGGTGGTGGTTTGCATGGTTCTATTTGTCTTTGGGTTCCTGCCACTCATAGGCCGAGGCTTTGAGCTGATATGCCCTGGACGTAGGGAGAGAGGCTGGTGTGATTTGCCAAAAGGCACACTACCAGAGAAATCGTGCACAAACCCATCAGTTCACTCGACAGCACTGGTAGGCGGGGAAGGCGGGTTTGTCCCAAGACTCTGATGTCCCTTCACACTAGGGTCTTCCATCCATTTCCTTTGCCAGCATGGCCTTGGGAAGTGCGGGGATTTGGGCCCCCGGAGATGGACTCCATGTCCCCTCTCATAGGCATCCTTGGTGCCCCCACGTTCCCCAGGCGGCTGGGCTTCTGATGGTACAGATGTCTTGGCACCCCCTTTGCGCAGAGACAGCCCTTGCCTCGGGGACCATCTCCATGGTTGAAGCAGCCCAGCAGGGCCCTGAGGGCACCAGGGATCTACATCCCTGCTGACACATCCCTGAGCTCTCCCCCATAGGTCCTTGGGAATCCTGGGGGTCCTTGACCTGGGGTGCCCTGTCAGGGTGCACCATCGGCTGCATGCCCCTAGGTTCCTCTGCCAAGTTGCAATGCTTTTCTCAAAATGCAGATATCCCTGGGTGTCCAGAGTCTCAGTGTCGATGTAGCCTCCTGTAAAATCAGACGTGGTGTGTGAAGAGAGCCATGCTTCAACCCCTTGGTTTGCCTCTCTGCCTTCCTTCCCACTTTCTGTCTTCCATTCGCGTTAACACTTTTCTCCATCCGTACCTTCCTCCCAAGAAATTCCTCCTCCACAAGGCGAGCCTTGCTGCTCACCTCCTGCCTTTCCTCCACATCAGTATAGCTTTCTCACTATCTAGCTCTTATCATCAATGTCCTCTTCCTCCTCATCAATTGAGAATTCTCTCTCCAGGGCTTATCTTTGGGATGATAATCAAGAAAAGCCGGGACGTATTGGCGACTTCTGGAGACTCAGCAGGAATCCTGGACCGTGGTTTTATCCGGCATGGAAAATGCGATTTGGGGTCCTCTCTCAGGAACTGCGCAGGGTTTTTGGCTATTTTTTTTTACCGGGTGTCCTCCTAGATCCATGGTCCTATTCCAATCGGAAACACTAGCACGTGTGTTTACAATGGGGAAAAGTCATTAGGCACCCGTGGTCCAGTGGAGCAGGAGAGCCTGAGGAATCGTCGTGCCCCCCATCCTGAAGCTGTCTTGGAATGGTTCAAAGGAAAGGAGGCTAATACATAGCCCCCCAAAGCCACCATAAACAACCCAAGCCCAATGAAGTGTTAAAGAACCTTGAGAAAACCACACCCATGGAAGGAATGTAAAGCAGAGCAGAGGAATGTGTGGAATGCAGACAGGGGTGAAACAATTAGGGTCCCATATGGAAAACGGGGAAAACAACAGGTTGGCCTGTGGAAATGCAGGAATCTGACGGAGGCAGGCAGAGAAGGTCTGGAATGCGGCCAGGTCTGAACCAGAGGGTGAGTCTTACGTGGCTAGCCGTGAAGACCATATGGCCTGCACTCCAAAGGCCTGGGAGACTCGGAGCTGGGCTGCCACTTGAAAGGGCCTTAGGTTGTCCTCCTTCCTCCCAGGTCCTCAAACTGGAGGGGAATTCTCAATGACTGTTAGATCTCCGACCTTGCGTGAAGTGAGGTCTGTGGTGCGGCGTAGCCGTCCAGGTGATGGGCAACACTGTGGGCAGGCTCTACACGTACCTGAGGAGTGCCCTGGAGTTTTGGGGGGTGGGGAAGTTCCAGCAGCTCCGCTGATTTCCATACATCAGGGCGTGGCCACCTCAGCCTCTACCAGACCCCTGTCTCCAGGGAGAACACAGTGGGCCAGCATTCTCCCGGCCAGCCGGTCGCTTCTTCTCGCTTCTCAGACCTCGAAGCATGGATTCCTCCAGCACGTCCTGCACATCCAGCGGTAGGTTGACCTCTGCCTCTGAGCTGGGGGTTGCAAATCCCAGAGGCCAGGAGCCCTTCACGCCTGTGCATCCTGCATTGATAGGGCCATGCCGTTCATTAGGGCATGTTCCGTGATTGGGCTGGCCTTTGGCCAGTGCTCAGTTGGCCTCAGCGATGCAGACTCGCCTCAGAATGACACCCTTGCTCCATACCCATGGGATTTTCGCTCTGGGATGGAAGTGGATGTTGCCTCTTCCTAGAGAGGTGCCCACGCAGATGACGCATCACCGGGCGAAAAGTCCTAACAGGATTTCTCAGGGCCCATCCTCTCCTTTGCTGCTGGCCAACCTTTCCATCCAACGGAATCTATGTTCATGATTGCAGTGGACACATTTGGGGATTTGGAGTCGGAGTAGCCTTGGAATGGTGGTCTCTTGGCCTGGCTTGCCAACAACAGGTGTGGAGATACACCCCGGCGGGTTTACTCCCCTCTTTCTTTCTCTTTGGTTCTTGGGGAAGGTTTCCTTTGGATTCTTGGGGATGTTGGGAGCATTTTGACCCCAGGTCATCTGGAGTCGACAGCACGTTCCAGGGAGCTCTTCTCCAAAGATCAGGCCTTTCCGCATGACCGCAGTCTGTGCACGCCTGGCCTTTGTATAACCCAGGGACGTCAAGGAATCTTGATGCCAGGACGGAGGGAAACATGTGGAGCTTATATCTCTCTTTCAAGGGTTTCAAGCTCCCTTGGAGTTTCCCCACCCATAATCCCGACTCCATTTCCCTATCTCCGTCTCTCAGTCCCTCCGTCTCTCTCTCAGTCTCTCTCTCTCTCACTCTCTCTCTCTCTCTAAGTCTCTCTGTCTCTCTCCATTTCTCTGCTGGGACCCTGTGGGTCTCACTTTCTATTACTCCTTGGTTCTCTTCCAACTCAGCTTTATGGTCTCAATTTCTTCTCCTCTTTGGCCACTTACGTCTACATGAATGGCACCCTTGACTTTGTACACTCTGGCCTTGACAGTGTAATATGCCGACTTGTGGTTGGTGTTGAAGTCGTCATCACTGCATGTGCTGAGGTGCGTCCTGATGGACACTTGCCCGGTTGAGTTGGATATTCAAGTCGATCTGCTGGATGTCTCTTTGTCCTGATGTATCATAAATATCCGGGACTTGGAAGCTCACCTGAAGAGAAGTTGGCTTTGCGTGTATTTGGAAGCAAATGCTGGAAGACACAGCCTGTAGGAACACAGGAAGTGGTCTTTGACGGCCTTTGCTTTGGGTGCTCTGGGGTAAGAACTTCGAAAGATGACCCGCCATGGGGCAGTCACTCGCATGCGAATCACCAAGGAATTGTTCCTGTGTGCTGGCCGGACTGAAGGGAGACCATTCCGGGGGGATTCCTCTGCTTCTGTGTGCTTTGAGAGGTCTTGACTAGGAGAGCCCACACTGAGGCCATGTGGCTGAGAACACGCAACGTGTTGCCAGTGGGCCTTTCGGGAGGAGAGGCTCCTGGTGGCCTAGAGCGTGGCATAACTCAGGAAGCTATGGATTTCGTGGATGCAACGATGTGCTGGAATCCACACGTCCGCGGGCCCTCACAGACGTTTCCCTTGGGGTGGTGTGAACCCGCGGCCCTTTCTTCCATTCTTGTCCACCACCACTAGGGCCGGAACCCAGATCGGCCCGGGGTCCTTTGTGTGCAGGCAGGCCCCCCTGGGACTCACTGTGGCCCAGCCACAGCACGAGGCAGCATAATCAGGGTGTCTCGAGCTGGTGAGCCATTTTGCGAGGAGTCCCGGCAGGGCTTCCTTCCAAACGGGTGCTGTGGTGTCGACACCGCTGAGAAGCTTTCCTTCTCTACCCCCCCAGACGCGCAGTCAGTGTTTGGTGGTGGTTTGCATGGTTCTATTTGTCTTTGGGTTCCTGCCACTCATAGGCCGAGGCTTTGAGCTGATATGCCCTGGACGTAGGGAGAGAGGCTGGTGTGATTTGCCAAAAGGCACACTACCAGAGAAATCGTGCACAAACCCATCAGTTCACTCGACAGCACTGGTAGGCGGGGAAGGCGGGTTTGTCCCAAGACTCTGATGTCCCTTCACACTAGGGTCTTCCATCCATTTCCTTTGCCAGCATGGCCTTGGGAAGTGCGGGGATTTGGGCCCCCGGAGATGGACTCCATGTCCCCTCTCATAGGCATCCTTGGTGCCCCCACGTTCCCCAGGCGGCTGGGCTTCTGATGGTACAGATGTCTTGGCACCCCCTTTGCGCAGAGACAGCCCTTGCCTCGGGGACCATCTCCATGGTTGAAGCACTCCAGCAGGGCCCTGAGGGCACCAGGGATCTACATCCCTGCTGACACATCCCTGAGCTCTCCCCCATAGGTCCTTGGGAATCCTGGGGGTCCTTGACCTGGGGTGCCCTGTCAGGGTGCACCATCGACTGCATGCCCCTAGGTTCCTCTGCCAAGTTGCAATGCTTTTCTCAAAATGCAGATATCCCTGGGTGTCCAGAGTCTCAGTGTCGATGTAGCCTCCTGTAAAATCAGACGTGGTGTGTGAAGAGAGCCATGCTTCAACCCCTTGGTTTGCCTCTCTGCCTTCCTTCCCACTTTCTGTCTTCCATTCGCGTTAACACTTTTCTCCATCCGTACCTTCCTCCCAAGAAATTCCTCCTCCACAAGGCGAGCCTTGCTGCTCACCTCCTGCCTTTCCTCCACATCAGTATAGCTTTCTCACTATCTAGCTCTTATCATCAATGTCCTCTTCCTCCTCATCAATTGAGAATTCTCTCTCCAGGGCTTATCTTTGGGATGATAATCAAGAAAAGCCGGGACGTATTGGCGGCTTCTGGAGACTCAGCAGGAATCCTGGACCGTGGTTTTATCCGGCATGGAAAATGCGATTTGGGGTCCTCTCTCAGGAACTGCGCAGGGTTTTTGGCTATTTTTTTTTACCGGGTGTCCTCCTAGATCCATGGTCCTATTCCAATCGGAAACACTAGCACGTGTGTTTACAATGGGGAAAAGTCTTTAGGCACCCGTGGTCCAGTGGAGCAGGAGAGCCTGAGGAATCGTCGTGCCCCCCATCCTGAAGCTGTCTTGGAATGGTTCAAAGGAAAGGAGGCTAATACATAGCCCCCCAAAGCCACCATAAACAACCCAAGCCCAATGAAGTGTTAAAGAACCTTGAGAAAACCACACCCATGGAAGGAATGTAAAGCAGAGCAGAGGAATGTGTGGAATGCAGACAGGGGTGAAACAATTAGGGTCCCATATGGAAAACGGGGAAAACAACAGGTTGGCCTGTGGAAATGCAGGAATCTGACGGAGGCAGGCAGAGAAGGTCTGGAATGCGGCCAGGTCTGAACCAGAGGGTGAGTCTTACGTGGCTAGCCGTGAAGACCATAGGGCCTGCACTCCAAAGGCCTGGGAGACTCGGAGCTGGGCTGCCACTTGAAAGGGCCTTAGGTTGTCCTCCTTCCTCCCTGGTCCTCAAACTGGAGGGGAATTCTCAATGACTGTTAGATCTCCGACCTTGCGTGAAGTGAGGTCTGTGGTGCGGCGTAGCCGTCCAGGTGATGGGCAACACTGTGGGCAGGCTCTACACGTACCTGAGGAGTGCCCTGGAGTTTTGGGGGGTGGGGAAGTTCCAGCAGCTCCGCTGATTTCCATACATCAGGGCGTGGCCACCTCAGCCTCTACCAGACCCCTGTCTCCAGGGAGAACACAGTGGGCCAGCATTCTCCCGGCCAGCCGGTCGCTTCTTCTCGCTTCTCAGACCTCGAAGCATGGATTCCTCCAGCACGTCCTGCACATCCAGCGGTAGGTTGACCTCTGCCTCTGAGCTGGGGGTTGCAAATCCCAGAGGCCAGGAGCCCTTCACGCCTGTGCATCCTGCATTGATAGGGCCATGCCGTTCATTAGGGCATGTTCCGTGATTGGGCTGGCCTTTGGCCAGTGCTCAGTTGGCCTCAGCGATGCAGACTCGCCTCCGAATGACACCCTTGCTCCATACCCATGGGATTTTCGCTCTGGGATGGAAGTGGATGTTGCCTCTTCCTAGAGAGGTGCCCACGCAGATGACGCATCACCGGGCGAAAGGTCCTAACAGGATTTCTCAGGGCCCATCCTCTCCTTTGCTGCTGGCCAACCTTTCCATCCAACGGAATCTATGTTCATGATTGCAGTGGACACATTTGGGGATTTGGAGTCGGAGTAGCCTTGGAATGGTGGTCTCTTGGCCTGGCTTGCCAACAACAGCTGTGGAGATACACCCCGGCGGGTTTACTCCCCTCTTTCTTTCTCTTTGGTTCTTGGGGAAGGTTTCCTTTGGATTCTTGGGGATGTTGGGAGCATTTTGACCCCAGGTCATCTGGAGTCGACAGCACGTTCCAGGGAGCTCTTCTCCAAAGATCAGGCCTTTCCGCATGACCGCAGTCTGTGCACGCCTGGCCTTTGTATAACCCAGGGACGTCAAGGAATCTTGATGCCAGGACGGAGGGAAACATGTGGAGCTTATATCTCTCTTTCAAGGGTTTCAAGCTCCCTTCGAGTTTCCCCACCCACAATCCCGACTCCATTTCCCTATCTCCGTCTCTCAGTCCCTCCGTCTCTCTCTCAGTCTCTCTCTCTCTCACTCTCTCTCTCTCTCTAAGTCTCTCTGTCTCTCTCCATTTCTCTGCTGGGACCCTGTGGGTCTCACTTTCTATTACTCCTTGGTTCTCTCCCAACTCAGCTTTATGGTCTCAATTTCTTCTCCTCTTTGGCCACTTACGTCTACATGAATGGCACCCTTGACTTTGTACACTCTGGCCTTGACAGTGTAATATGCAGACTTGTGGTTGGTGTTGAAGTCGTCATCACTGCATGTGCTGAGGTGCGTCCTGATGGACACTTGCCCGGTTGAGTTGGATATTCAAGTCGATCTGCTGGATGTCTCTTTGTCCTGATGTATCATAAATATCCGGGACTTGGAAGCTCACCTGAAGAGAAGTTGGCTTTGCGTGTATTTGGAAGCAAATGCTGGAAGACACAGCCTGTAGGAACACAGGAAGTGGTCTTTGACGGCCTTTGCTTTGGGTGCTCTGGGGTAAGAACTTCGAAAGATGACCCGCCATGGGGCAGTCACTCGCATGCGAATCACCAAGGAATTGTTCCTGTGTGCTGGCCGGACTGAAGGGAGACCATTCCGGGGGGATTCCTCTGCTTCTGTGTGCTTTGAGAGGTCTTGCCTAGGAGAGCCCACACTGAGGCCATGTGGCTGAGAACACGCAACGTGTTGCCAGTGGGCCTTTCGGGAGGAGAGGCTCCTGGTGGCCTAGAGCGTGGCATAACTCAGGAAGCTATGGATTTCGTGGATGCAACGATGTGCTGGAATCCACACGTCCGCGGGCCCTCACAGACGTTTCCCTTGGGGTGGTGTGAACCCGCGGCCCTTTCTTCCATTCTTGTCCACCACCACTAGGGCCTGAACCCAGATCGGCCCGGGGTCCTTTGTGTGCAGGCAGGCCCCCCTGGGACTCACTGTGGCCCAGCCACAGCACGAGGCAGCATAATCAGGGTGTCTCGAGCTGGTGAGCCATTTTGCGAGGAGTCCCGGCAGGGCTTCCTTCCAAACGGGTGCTGTGGTGTCGACACCGCTGAGAAGCTTTCCTTCTCTACCCCCCAGACGCGCAGTCAGTGTTTGGTGGTGGTTTGCATGGTTCTATTTGTCTTTGGGTTCCTGCCACTCATAGGCCGAGGCTTTGAGCTGATATGCCCTGGACGTAGGGAGAGAGGCTGGTGTGATTTGCCAAAAGGCACACTACCAGAGAAATCGTGCACAAACCCATCAGTTCACTCGACAGCACTGGTAGGCGGGGAAGGCGGGTTTGTCCCAAGACTCTGATGTCCCTTCACACTAGGGTCTTCCATCCATTTCCTTTGCCAGCATGGCCTTGGGAAGTGCGGGGATTTGGGCCCCCGGAGGTGGACTCCATGTCCCCTCTCATAGGCATCCTTGGTGCCCCCACGTTCCCCAGGCGGCTGGGCTTCTGATGGTACAGATGTCTTGGCACCCCCTTTGCGCAGAGACAGCCCTTGCCTCGGGGACCATCTCCATGGTTGAAGCAGCCCAGCAGGGCCCTGAGGGCACCAGGGATCTACATCCCTGCTGACACATCCCTGAGCTCTCCCCCATAGGTCCTTGGGAATCCTGGGGGTCCTTGACCTGGGGTGCCCTGTCAGGGTGCACCATCGGCTGCATGCCCCTAGGTTCCTCTGCCAAGTTGCAATGCTTTTCTCAAAATGCAGATATCCCTGGGTGTCCAGAGTCTCAGTGTCGATGTAGCCTCCTGTAAAATCAGACGTGGTGTGTGAAGAGAGCCATGCTTCCACCCCTTGGTTTGCCTCTCTGCCTTCCTTCCCACTTTCTGTCTTCCATTCGCGTTAACACTTTTCTCCATCCGTACCTTCCTCCCAAGAAATTCCTCCTCCACAAGGCGAGCCTTGCTGCTCACCTCCTGCCTTTCCTCCACATCAGTATAGCTTTCTCACTATCTAGCTCTTATCATCAATGTCCTCTTCCTCCTCATCAATTGAGAATTCTCTCTCCAGGGCTTATCTTTGGGATGATAATCAAGAAAAGCCGGGACGTATTGGCGACTTCTGGAGACTCAGCAGGAATCCTGGACCGTGGTTTTATCCGGCATGGAAAATGCGATTTGGGGTCCTCTCTCAGGAACTGCGCAGGGTTTTTGGCTATTTTTTTTTACCGGGTGTCCTCCTAGATCCATGGTCCTATTCCAATCGGAAACACTAGCACGTGTGTTTACAATGGGGAAAAGTCTTTAGGCACCCGTGGTCCAGTGGAGCAGGAGAGCCTGAGGAATCGTCGTGCCCCCCATCCTGAAGCTGTCTTGGAATGGTTCAAAGGAAAGGAGGCTAATACATAGCCCCCCAAAGCCACCATAAACAACCCAAGCCCAATGAAGTGTTAAAGAACCTTGAGAAAACCACACCCATGGAAGGAATGTAAAGCAGAGCAGAGGAATGTGTGGAATGCAGACAGGGGTGAAACAATTAGGGTCCCATATGGAAAACGGGGAAAACAACAGGTTGGCCTGTGGAAATGCAGGAATCTGACGGAGGCAGGCAGAGAAGGTCTGGAATGCGGCCAGGTCTGAACCAGAGGGTGAGTCTTACGTGGCTAGCCGTGAAGACCATATGGCCTGCACTCCAAAGGCCTGGGAGACTCGGAGCTGGGCTGCCACTTGAAAGGGCCTTAGGTTGTCCTCCTTCCTCCCAGGTCCTCAAACTGGAGGGGAATTCTCAATGACTGTTAGATCTCCGACCTTGCGTGAAGTGAGGTCTGTGGTGCGGCGTAGCCGTCCAGGTGATGGGCAACACTGTGGGCAGGCTCTACACGTACCTGAGGAGTGCCCTGGAGTTTTGGGGGGTGGGGAAGTTCCAGCAGCTCCGCTGATTTCCATACATCAGGGCGTGGCCACCTCAGCCTCTACCAGACCCCTGACTCCAGGGAGAACACAGTGGGCCAGCATTCTCCCGGCCAGCCGGTCGCTTCTTCTCGCTTCTCAGACCTCGAAGCATGGATTCCTCCAGCACGTCCTGCACATCCAGCGGTAGGTTGACCTCTGCCTCTGAGCTGGGGGTTGCAAATCCCAGAGGCCAGGAGCCCTTCACGCCTGTGCATCCTGCATTGATAGGGCCATGCCGTTCATTAGGGCATGTTCCGTGATTGGGCTGGCCTTTGGCCAGTGCTCAGTTGGCCTCAGCGATGCAGACTCGCCTCAGAATGACACCCTTGCTCCATACCCATGGGATTTTCGCTCTGGGATGGAAGTGGATGTTGCCTCTTCCTAGAGAGGTGCCCACGCAGATGACGCATCACCGGGCGAAAGGTCCTAACAGGATTTCTCAGGGCCCATCCTCTCCTTTGCTGCTGGCCAACCTTTCCATCCAACGGAATCTATGTTCATGATTGCAGTGGACACATTTGGGGATTTGGAGTCGGAGTAGCCTTGGAATGGTGGTCTCTTGGCCTGGCTTGCCAACAACAGCTGTGGAGATACACCCCGGCGGGTTTACTCCCCTCTTTCTTTCTCTTTGGTTCTTGGGGAAGGTTTCCTTTGGATTCTTGGGGATGTTGGGAGCATTTTGACCCCAGGTTATCTGGAGTCGACAGCACGTTCCAGGGAGCTCTTCTCCAAAGATCAGGCCTTTCCGCATGACCGCAGTCTGTGCACGCCTGGCCTTTGTATAACCCAGGGACGTCAAGGAATCTTGATGCCAGGACGGAGGGAAACATGTGGAGCTTATATCTCTCTTTCAAGGGTTTCAAGCTCCCTTGGAGTTTCCCCACCCATAATCCCGACTCCATTTCCCTATCTCCGTCTCTCAGTCCCTCCGTCTCTCTCTCAGTCTCTCTCTCTCTCACTCTCTCTCTCTCTCTAAGTCTCTCTGTCTCTCTCCATTTCTCTGCTGGGACCCTGTGGGTCTCACTTTCTATTACTCCTTGGTTCTCTCCCAACTCAGCTTTATGGTCTCAATTTCTTCTCCTCTTTGGCCACTTACGTCTACATGAATGGCACCCTTGACTTTGTACACTCTGGCCTTGACAGTGTAATATGCCGACTTGTGGTTGGTGTTGAAGTCGTCATTACTGCATGTGCTGAGGTGCGTCCTGATGGACACTTGCCCGGTTGAGTTGGATATTCAAGTCGATCTGCTGGATGTCTCTTTGTCCTGATGTATCATAAATATCCGGGACTTGGAAGCTCACCTGAAGAGAAGTTGGCATTGCGTGTATTTGGAAGCAAATGCTGGAAGACACAGCCTGTAGGAACACAGGAAGTGGTCTTTGACGGCCTTTGCTTTGGGTGCTCTGGGGTAAGAACTTCGAAAGATGACCCGCCATGGGGCAGTCACTCGCATGCGAATCACCAAGGAATTGTTCCTGTGTGCTGGCCGGACTGAAGGGAGACCATTCCGGGGGGATTCCTCTGCTTCTGTGTGCTTTGAGAGGTCTTGACTAGGAGAGCCCACACTGAGGCCATGTGGCTGAGAGCAGGCAACGTGTTGCTAGTGGGCCTTTCGGGAGGAGAGGCTCCTGGTGGCCTAGAGCGTGGCATAACTCAGGAAGCTATGGATTTCGTGGATGCAACGATGTGCTGGAATCCACACGTCCGCGGGCCCTCACAGACGTTTCCCTTGGGGTGGTGTGAACCCGCGGCCCTTTCTTCCATTCTTGTCCACCACCACTAGGGCCTGAACCCAGATCGGCCCGGGGTCCTTTGTGTGCAGGCAGGCCCCCCTGGGACTCACTGTGGCCCAGCCACAGCACGAGGCAGCATAATCAGGGTGTCTCGAGCTGGTGAGCCATTTTGCGAGGAGTCCCGGCAGGGCTTCCTTCCAAACGGGTGCTGTGGTGTCGACACCGCCGAGAAGCTTTCCTTCTCTACCCCCCAGACGCGCAGTCAGTGTTTGGTGGTGGTTTGCATGGTTCTATTTGTCTTTGGGTTCCTGCCACTCATAGGCCGAGGCTTTGAGCTGATATGCCCTGGACGTAGGGAGAGAGGCTGGTGTGATTTGCCAAAAGGCACACTACCAGAGAAATCGTGCACAAACCCATCAGTTCACTCGACAGCACTGGTAGGCGGGGAAGGCGGGTTTGTCCCAAGACTCTGATGTCCCTTCACACTAGGGTCTTCCATCCATTTCCTTTGCCAGCATGGCCTTGGGAAGTGCGGGGATTTGGGCCCCCGGAGGTGGACTCCATGTCCCCTCTCATAGGCATCCTTGGTGCCCCCACGTTCCCCAGGCGGCTGGGCTTCTGATGGTACAGATGTCTTGGCACCCCCTTTGCGCAGAGACAGCCCTTGCCTCGGGGACCATCTCCATGGTTGAAGCAGCCCAGCAGGGCCCTGAGGGCACCAGGGATCTACATCCCTGCTGACACATCCCTGAGCTCTCCCCCATAGGTCCTTGGGAATCCTGGGGGTCCTTGACCTGGGGTGCCCTGTCAGGGTGCACCATCGGCTGCATGCCCCTAGGTTCCTCTGCCAAGTTGCAATGCTTTTCTCAAAATGCAGATATCCCTGGGTGTCCAGAGTCTCAGTGTCGATGTAGCCTCCTGTAAAATCAGACGTGGTGTGTGAAGAGAGCCATGCTTCAACCCCTTGGTTTGCCTCTCTGCCTTCCTTCCCACTTTCTGTCTTCCATTCGCGTTAACACTTTTCTCCATCCGTACCTTCCTCCCAAGAAATTCCTCCTCCACAAGGCGAGCCTTGCTGCTCACCTCCTGCCTTTCCTCCACATCAGTATAGCTTTCTCACTATCTAGCTCTTATCATCAATGTCCTCTTCCTCCTCATCAATTGAGAATTCTCTCTCCAGGGCTTATCTTTGGGATGATAATCAAGAAAAGCCGGGACGTATTGGCGACTTCTGGAGACTCAGCAGGAATCCTGGACCGTGGTTTTATCCGGCATGGAAAATGCGATTTGGGGTCCTCTCTCAGGACCTGCGCAGGGTTTTTGGCTATTTTTTTTTACCGGGTGTCCCCCTAGATCCATGGTCCTATTCCAATCGGAAACACTAGCACGTGTGTTTACAATGGGGAAAAGTCTTTAGGCACCCGTGGTCCAGTGGAGCAGGAGAGCCTGAGGAATCGTCGTGCCCCCCATCCTGAAGCTGTCTTGGAATGGTTCAAAGGAAAGGAGGCTAATACATAGCCCCCCAAAGCCACCATAAACAACCCAAGCCCAATGAAGTGTTAAAGAACCTTGAGAAAACCACACCCATGGAAGGAATGTAAAGCAGAGCAGAGGAATGTGTGGAATGCAGACAGGGGTGAAACACTTAGGGTCACATATGGAAAACGGGGAAAACAACAGGTTGGCCTGTGGAAATGCAGGAATCTGACGGAGGCAGGCAGAGAAGGTCTGGAATGCGGCCAGGTCTGAACCAGAGGGTGAGTCTTACGTGGCTAGCCGTGAAGACCATAGGGCCTGCACTCCAAAGGCCTGGGAGACTCGGAGCTGGGCTGCCACTTGAAAGGGCCTTAGGTTGTCCTCCTTCCTCCCTGGTCCTCAAACTGGAGGGGAATTCTCAATTACTGTTAGATCTCCGACCTTGCGTGAAGTGAGGTCTGTGGTGCAGCGTAGCCGTCCAGGTGATGGGCAACACTGTGGGCAGGCTCTACACGTACCTGAGGAGTGCCCTGGAGTTTTGGGGGGTGGGGAAGTTCCAGCAGCTCCGCTGATTTCCATACATCAGGGCGTGGCCACCTCAGCCTCTACCAGACCCCTGTCTCCAGGGAGAACACAGTGGGCCAGCATTCTCCCGGCCAGCCGGTCGCTTCTTCTCGCTTCTCAGACCTCGAAGCATGGATTCCTCCAGCACGTCCTGCACATCCAGCGGTAGGTTGACCTCTGCCTCTGAGCTGGGGGTTGCAAATCCCAGAGGCCAGGAGCCCTTCACGCCTGTGCATCCTGCATTGATAGGGCCATGCCGTTCATTAGGGCATGTTCCGTGATTGGGCTGGCCTTTGGCCAGTGCTCAGTTGGCCTCAGCGATGCAGACTCGCCTCCGAATGACACCCTTGCTCCATACCCATGGGATTTTCGCTCTGGGATGGAAGTGGATGTTGCCTCTTCCTAGAGAGGTGCCCACGCAGATGACGCATCACCGGGCGAAAGGTCCTAACAGGATTTCTCAGGGCCCATCCTCTCCTTTGCTGCTGGCCAACCTTTCCATCCAACGGAATCTATGTTCATGATTGCAGTGGACACATTTGGGGATTTGGAGTCGGAGTAGCCTTGGAATGGTGGTCTCTTGGCCTGGCTTGCCAACAACAGGTGTGGAGATACACCCCGGCGGGTTTACTCCCCTCTTTCTTTCTCTTTGGTTCTTGGGGAAGGTTTCCTTTGGATTCTTGGGGATGTTGGGAGCATTTTGACCCCAGGTCATCTGGAGTCGACAGCACGTTCCAGGGAGCTCTTCTCCAAAGATCAGGCCTTTCCGCATGACCGCAGTCTGTGCACGCCTGGCCTTTGTATAACCCAGGGACGTCAAGGAATCTTGATGCCAGGACGGAGGGAAACATGTGGAGCTTATATCTCTCTTTCAAGGGTTTCAAGCTCCCTTCGAGTTTCCCCACCCACAATCCCGACTCCATTTCCCTATCTCCGTCTCTCAGTCCCTCCGTCTCTCTCTCAGTCTCTCTCTCTCTCACTCTCTCTCTCTCTCTAAGTCTCTCTGTCTCTCTCCATTTCTCTGCTGGGACCCTGTGGGTCTCACTTTCTATTACTCCTTGGTTCTCTCCCAACTCAGCTTTATGGTCTCAATTTCTTCTCCTCTTTGGCCACTTACGTCTACATGAATGGCACCCTTGACTTTGTACACTCTGGCCTTGACAGTGTAATATGCCGACTTGTGGTTGGTGTTGAAGTCGTCATTACTGCATGTGCTGAGGTGCGTCCTGATGGACACTTGCCCGGTTGAGTTGGATATTCAAGTCGATCTGCTGGATGTCTCTTTGTCCTGATGTATCATAAATATCCGGGACTTGGAAGCTCACCTGAAGAGAAGTTGGCTTTGCGTGTATTTGGAAGCAAATGCTGGAAGACACAGCCTGTAGGAACACAGGAAGTGGTCTTTGACGGCCTTTGCTTTGGGTGCTCTGGGGTAAGAACTTCGAAAGATGACCCGCCATGGGGCAGTCACTCGCATGTGAATCACCAAGGAATTGTTCCTGTGTGCTGGCCGGACTGAAGGGAGACCATTCCGGGGGGATTCCTCTGCTTCTGTGTGCTTTGAGAGGTCTTGACTAGGAGAGCCCACACTGAGGCCATGTGGCTGAGAGCAGGCAACGTGTTGCTAGTGGGCCTTTCGGGAGGAGAGGCTCCTGGTGGCCTAGAGCGTGGCATAACTCAGGAAGCTATGGATTTCGTGGATGCAACGATGTGCTGGAATCCACACGTCCGCGGGCCCTCACAGACGTTTCCCTTGGGGTGGTGTGAACCCGCGGCCCTTTCTTCCATTCTTGTCCACCACCACTAGGGCCTGAACCCAGATCGGCCCGGGGTCCTTTGTGTGCAGGCAGGCCCCCCTGGGACTCACTGTGGCCCAGCCACAGCACGAGGCAGCATAATCAGGGTGTCTCGAGCTGGTGAGCCATTTTGCGAGGAGTCCCGGCAGGGCTTCCTTCCAAACGGGTGCTGTGGTGTCGACACCGCCGAGAAGCTTTCCTTCTCTACCCCCCAGACGCGCAGTCAGTGTTTGGTGGTGGTTTGCATGGTTCTATTTGTCTTTGGGTTCCTGCCACTCATAGGCCGAGGCTTTGAGCTGATATGCCCTGGACGTAGGGAGAGAGGCTGGTGTGATTTGCCAAAAGGCACACTACCAGAGAAATCGTGCACAAACCCATCAGTTCACTCGACAGCACTGGTAGGCGGGGAAGGCGGGTTTGTCCCAAGACTCTGATGTCCCTTCACACTAGGGTCTTCCATCCATTTCCTTTGCCAGCATGGCCTTGGGAAGTGCGGGGATTTGGGCCCCCGGAGGTGGACTCCATGTCCCCTCTCATAGGCATCCTTGGTGCCCCCACGTTCCCCAGGCGGCTGGGCTTCTGATGGTACAGATGTCTTGGCACCCCCTTTGCGCAGAGACAGCCCTTGCCTCGGGGACCATCTCCATGGTTGAAGCAGCCCAGCAGGGCCCTGAGGGCACCAGGGATCTACATCCCTGCTGACACATCCCTGAGCTCTCCCCCATAGGTCCTTGGGAATCCTGGGGGTCCTTGACCTGGGGTGCCCTGTCAGGGTGCACCATCGGCTGCATGCCCCTAGGTTCCTCTGCCAAGTTGCAATGCTTTTCTCAAAATGCAGATATCCCTGGGTGTCCAGAGTCTCAGTGTCGATGTAGCCTCCTGTAAAATCAGACGTGGTGTGTGAAGAGAGCCATGCTTCAACCCCTTGGTTTGCCTCTCTGCCTTCCTTCCCACTTTCTGTCTTCCATTCGCGTTAACACTTTTCTCCATCCGTACCTTCCTCCCAAGAAATTCCTCCTCCACAAGGCGAGCCTTGCTGCTCACCTCCTGCCTTTCCTCCACATCAGTATAGCTTTCTCACTATCTAGCTCTTATCATCAATGTCCTCTTCCTCCTCATCAATTGAGAATTCTCTCTCCAGGGCTTATCTTTGGGATGATAATCAAGAAAAGCCGGGACGTATTGGCGACTTCTGGAGACTCAGCAGGAATCCTGGACCGTGGTTTTATCCGGCATGGAAAATGCGATTTGGGGTCCTCTCTCAGGAACTGCGCAGGGTTTTTGGCTATTTTTTTTTACCGGGTGTCCCCCTAGATCCATGGTCCTATTCCAATCGGAAACACTAGCACGTGTGTTTACAATGGGGAAAAGTCTTTAGGCACCCGTGGTCCAGTGGAGCAGGAGAGCCTGAGGAATCGTCGTGCCCCCCATCCTGAAGCTGTCTTGGAATGGTTCAAAGGAAAGGAGGCTAATACATAGCCCCCCAAAGCCACCATAAACAACCCAAGCCCAATGAAGTGTTAAAGAACCTTGAGAAAACCACACCCATGGAAGGAATGTAAAGCAGAGCAGAGGAATGTGTGGAATGCAGACAGGGGTGAAACACTTAGGGTCCCATATGGAAAACGGGGAAAACAACAGGTTGGCCTGTGGAAATGCAGGAATCTGACGGAGGCAGGCAGAGAAGGTCTGGAATGCGGCCAGGTCTGAACCAGAGGGTGAGTCTTACGTGGCTAGCCGTGAAGACCATAGGGCCTGCACTCCAAAGGCCTGGGAGACTCGGAGCTGGGCTGCCACTTGAAAGGGCCTTAGGTTGTCCTCCTTCCTCCCTGGTCCTCAAACTGGAGGGGAATTCTCAATTACTGTTAGATCTCCGACCTTGCGTGAAGTGAGGTCTGTGGTGCAGCGTAGCCGTCCAGGTGATGGGCAACACTGTGGGCAGGCTCTACACGTACCTGAGGAGTGCCCTGGAGTTTTGGGGGGTGGGGAAGTTCCAGCAGCTCCGCTGATTTCCATACATCAGGGCGTGGCCACCTCAGCCTCTACCAGACCCCTGTCTCCAGGGAGAACACAGTGGGCCAGCATTCTCCCGGCCAGCCGGTCGCTTCTTCTCGCTTCTCAGACCTCGAAGCATGGATTCCTCCAGCACGTCCTGCACATCCAGCGGTAGGTTGACCTCTGCCTCTGAGCTGGGGGTTGCAAATCCCAGAGGCCAGGAGCCCTTCACGCCTGTGCATCCTGCATTGATAGGGCCATGCCGTTCATTAGGGCATGTTCCGTGATTGGGCTGGCCTTTGGCCAGTGCTCAGTTGGCCTCAGCGATGCAGACTCGCCTCCGAATGACACCCTTGCTCCATACCCATGGGATTTTCGCTCTGGGATGGAAGTGGATGTTGCCTCTTCCTAGAGAGGTGCCCACGCAGATGACGCATCACCGGGCGAAAGGTCCTAACAGGATTTCTCAGGGCCCATCCTCTCCTTTGCTGCTGGCCAACCTTTCCATCCAACGGAATCTATGTTCATGATTGCAGTGGACACATTTGGGGATTTGGAGTCGGAGTAGCCTTGGAATGGTGGTCTCTTGGCCTGGCTTGCCAACAACAGGTGTGGAGATACACCCCGGCGGGTTTACTCCCCTCTTTCTTTCTCTTTGGTTCTTGGGGAAGGTTTCCTTTGGATTCTTGGGGATGTTGGGAGCATTTTGACCCCAGGTCATCTGGAGTCGACAGCACGTTCCAGGGAGCTCTTCTCCAAAGATCAGGCCTTTCCGCATGACCGCAGTCTGTGCACGCCTGGCCTTTGTATAACCCAGGGACGTCAAGGAATCTTGATGCCAGGACGGAGGGAAACATGTGGAGCTTATATCTCTCTTTCAAGGGTTTCAAGCTCCCTTCGAGTTTCCCCACCCACAATCCCGACTCCATTTCCCTATCTCCGTCTCTCAGTCCCTCCGTCTCTCTCTCAGTCTCTCTCTCTCTCACTCTCTCTCTCTCTCTAAGTCTCTCTGTCTCTCTCCATTTCTCTGCTGGGACCCTGTGGGTCTCACTTTCTATTACTCCTTGGTTCTCTCCCAACTCAGCTTTATGGTCTCAATTTCTTCTCCTCTTTGGCCACTTACGTCTACATGAATGGCACCCTTGACTTTGTACACTCTGGCCTTGACAGTGTAATATGCAGACTTGTGGTTGGTGTTGAAGTCGTCATCACTGCATGTGCTGAGGTGCGTCCTGATGGACACTTGCCCGGTTGAGTTGGATATTCAAGTCGATCTGCTGGATGTCTCTTTGTCCTGATGTATCATAAATATCCGGGACTTGGAAGCTCACCTGAAGAGAAGTTGGCTTTGCGTGTATTTGGAAGCAAATGCTGGAAGACACAGCCTGTAGGAACACAGGAAGTGGTCTTTGACGGCCTTTGCTTTGGGTGCTCTGGGGTAAGAACTTCGAAAGATGACCCGCCATGGGGCAGTCACTCGCATGCGAATCACCAAGGAATTGTTCCTGTGTGCTGGCCGGACTGAAGGGAGACCATTCCGGGGGGATTCCTCTGCTTCTGTGTGCTTTGAGAGGTCTTGACTAGGAGAGCCCACACTGAGGCCATGTGGCTGAGAACACGCAACGTGTTGCCAGTGGGCCTTTCGGGAGGAGAGGCTCCTGGTGGCCTAGAGCGTGGCATAACTCAGGAAGCTATGGATTTCGTGGATGCAACGATGTGCTGGAATCCACACGTCCGCGGGCCCTCACAGACGTTTCCCTTGGGGTGGTGTGAACCCGCGGCCCTTTCTTCCATTCTTGTCCACCACCACTAGGGCCTGAACCCAGATCGGCCCGGGGTCCTTTGTGTGCAGGCAGGCCCCCCTGGGACTCACTGTGGCCCAGCCACAGCACGAGGCAGCATAATCAGGGTGTCTCGAGCTGGTGAGCCATTTTGCGAGGAGTCCCGGCAGGGCTTCCTTCCAAACGGGTGCTGTGGTGTCGACACCGCCGAGAAGCTTTCCTTCTCTACCCCCCAGACGCGCAGTCAGTGTTTGGTGGTGGTTTGCATGGTTCTATTTGTCTTTGGGTTCCTGCCACTCATAGGCCGAGGCTTTGAGCTGATATGCCCTGGACGTAGGGAGAGAGGCTGGTGTGATTTGCCAAAAGGCACACTACCAGAGAAATCGTGCACAAACCCATCAGTTCACTCGACAGCACTGGTAGGCGGGGAAGGCGGGTTTGTCCCAAGACTCTGATGTCCCTTCACACTAGGGTCTTCCATCCATTTCCTTTGCCAGCATGGCCTTGGGAAGTGCGGGGATTTGGGCCCCCGGAGATGGACTCCATGTCCCCTCTCATAGGCATCCTTGGTGCCCCCACGTTCCCCAGGCGGCTGGGCTTCTGATGGTACAGATGTCTTGGCACCCCCTTTGCGCAGAGACAGCCCTTGCCTCGGGGACCATCTCCATGGTTGAAGCAGCCCAGCAGGGCCCTGAGGGCACCAGGGATCTACATCCCTGCTGACACATCCCTGAGCTCTCCCCCATAGGTCCTTGGGAATCCTGGGGGTCCTTGACCTGGGGTGCCCTGTCAGGGTGCACCATCGGCTGCATGCCCCTAGGTTCCTCTGCCAAGTTGCAATGCTTTTCTCAAAATGCAGATATCCCTGGGTGTCCAGAGTCTCAGTGTCGATGTAGCCTCCTGTAAAATCAGACGTGGTGTGTGAAGAGAGCCATGCTTCAACCCCTTGGTTTGCCTCTCTGCCTTCCTTCCCACTTTCTGTCCTCCATTCGCGTTAACACTTTTCTCCATCCGTACCTTCCTCCCAAGAAATTCCTCCTCCACAAGGCGAGCCTTGCTGCTCACCTCCTGCCTTTCCTCCACATCAGTATAGCTTTCTCACTATCTAGCTCTTATCATCAATGTCCTCTTCCTCCTCATCAATTGAGAATTCTCTCTCCAGGGCTTATCTTTGGGATGATAATCAAGAAAAGCCGGGACGTATTGGCGGCTTCTGGAGACTCAGCAGGAATCCTGGACCGTGGTTTTATCCGGCATGGAAAATGCGATTTGGGGTCCTCTCTCAGGAACTGCGCAGGGTTTTTGGCTATTTTTTTTTACCGGGTGTCCTCCTAGATCCATGGTCCTATTCCAATCGGAAACACTAGCACGTGTGTTTACAATGGGGAAAAGTCTTTAGGCACCCGTGGTCCAGTGGAGCAGGAGAGCCTGAGGAATCGTCGTGCCCCCCATCCTGAAGCTGTCTTGGAATGGTTCAAAGGAAAGGAGGCTAATACATAGCCCCCCAAAGCCACCATAAACAACCCAAGCCCAATGAAGTGTTAAAGAACCTTGAGAAAACCACACCCATGGAAGGAATGTAAAGCAGAGCAGAGGAATGTGTGGAATGCAGACAGGGGTGAAACAATTAGGGTCCCATATGGAAAACGGGGAAAACAACAGGTTGGCCTGTGGAAATGCAGGAATCTGACGGAGGCAGGCAGAGAAGGTCTGGAATGCGGCCAGGTCTGAACCAGAGGGTGAGTCTTACGTGGCTAGCCGTGAAGACCATATGGCCTGCACTCCAAAGGCCTGGGAGACTCGGAGCTGGGCTGCCACTTGAAAGGGCCTTAGGTTGTCCTCCTTCCTCCCAGGTCCTCAAACTGGAGGGGAATTCTCAATGACTGTTAGATCTCCGACCTTGCGTGAAGTGAGGTCTGTGGTGCGGCGTAGCCGTCCAGGTGATGGGCAACACTGTGGGCAGGCTCTACACGTACCTGAGGAGTGCCCTGGAGTTTTGGGGGGTGGGGAAGTTCCAGCAGCTCCGCTGATTTCCATACATCAGGGCGTGGCCACCTCAGCCTCTACCAGACCCCTGTCTCCAGGGAGAACACAGTGGGCCAGCATTCTCCCGGCCAGCCGGTCGCTTCTTCTCGCTTCTCAGACCTCGAAGCATGGATTCCTCCAGCACGTCCTGCACATCCAGCGGTAGGTTGACCTCTGCCTCTGAGCTGGGGGTTGCAAATCCCAGAGGCCAGGAGCCCTTCACGCCTGTGCATCCTGCATTGATAGGGCCATGCCGTTCATTAGGGCATGTTCCGTGATTGGGCTGGCCTTTGGCCAGTGCTCAGTTGGCCTCAGCGATGCAGACTCGCCTCCGAATGACACCCTTGCTCCATACCCATGGGATTTTCGCTCTGGGATGGAAGTGGATGTTGCCTCTTCCTAGAGAGGTGCCCACGCAGATGACGCATCACCGGGCGAAAGGTCCTAACAGGATTTCTCAGGGCCCATCCTCTCCTTTGCTGCTGGCCAACCTTTCCATCCAACGGAATCTATCTTCATGATTGCAGTGGACACATTTGGGGATTTGGAGTCGGAGTAGCCTTGGAATGGTGGTCTCTTGGCCTGGCTTGCCAACAACAGGTGTGGAGATACACCCCGGCGGGTTTACTCCCCTCTTTCTTTCTCTTTGGTTCTTGGGGAAGGTTTCCTTTGGATTCTTGGGGATGTTGGGAGCATTTTGACCCCAGGTCATCTGGAGTCGACAGCACGTTCCAGGGAGCTCTTCTCCAAAGATCAGGCCTTTCCACATGACCGCAGTCTGTGCACGCCTGGCCTTTGTATAACCCAGGGACGTCAAGGAATCTTGATGCCAGGACGGAGGGAAACATGTGGAGCTTATATCTCTCTTTCAAGGGTTTCAAGCTCCCTTCGAGTTTCCCCACCCATAATCCCGACTCCATTTCCCTTTCTCCGTCTCTCAGTCCCTCCGTCTCTCTCTCAGTCTCTCTCTCTCTCACTCTCTCTCTCTCTCTAAGTCTCTCTGTCTCTCTCCATTTCTCTGCTGGGACCCTGTGGGTCTCACTTTCTATTACTCCTTGGTTCTCTCCCAACTCAGCTTTATGGTCTCAATTTCTTCTCCTCTTTGGCCACTTACGTCTACATGAATGGCACCCTTGACTTTGTACACTCTGGCCTTGACAGTGTAATATGCCGACTTGTGGTTGGTGTTGAAGTCGTCATCACTGCATGTGCTGAGGTGCGTCCTGATGGACACTTGCCCGGTTGAGTTGGATATTCAAGTCGATCTGCTGGATGTCTCTTTGTCCTGATGTATCATAAATATCCGGGACTTGGAAGCTCACCTGAAGAGAAGTTGGCTTTGCGTGTATTTGGAAGCAAATGCTGGAAGACACAGCCTGTAGGAACACAGGAAGTGGTCTTTGACGGCCTTTGCTTTGGGTGCTCTGGGGTAAGAACTTCGAAAGATGACCCGCCATGGGGCAGTCACTCGCATGCGAATCACCAAGGAATTGTTCCTGTGTGCTGGCCGGACTGAAGGGAGACCATTCCGGGGGGATTCCTCTGCTTCTGTGTGCTTTGAGAGGTCTTGACTAGGAGAGCCCACACTGAGGCCATGTGGCTGAGAACAGGCAACGTGTTGCCAGTGGGCCTTTCGGGAGGAGAGGCTCCTGGTGGCCTAGAGCGTGGCATAACTCAGGAAGCTATGGATTTCGTGGATGCAACGATGTGCTGGAATCCACACGTCCGCGGGCCCTCACAGACGTTTCCCTTGGGGTGGTGTGAACCCGCAGCCCTTTCTTCCATTCTTGTCCACCACCACTAGGGCCTGAACCCAGATCGGCCCGGGGTCCTTTGTGTGCAGGCAGGCCCCCCTGGGACTCACTGTGGCCCAGCCACAGCACGAGGCAGCATAATCAGGGTGTCTCGAGCTGGTGAGCCATTTTGCGAGGAGTCCCGGCAGGGCTTCCTTCCAAACGGGTGCTGTGGTGTCGACACCGCCGAGAAGCTTTCCTTCTCTACCCCCCAGACGCGCAGTCAGTGTTTGGTGGTGGTTTGCATGGTTCTATTTGTCTTTGGGTTTTGCCACTCATAGGCCGAGGCTTTGAGCTGATATGCCCTGGACGTAGGGAGAGAGGCTGGTGTGATTTGCCAAAAGGCACACTACCAGAGAAATCGTGCACAAACCCATCAGTTCACTCGACAGCACTGGTAGGCGGGGAAGGCGGGTTTGTCCCAAGACTCTGATGTCCCTTCACACTAGGGTCTTCCATCCATTTCCTTTGCCAGCATGGCCTTGGGAAGTGCAGGGATTTGGGCCCCCGGAGGTGGACTCCATGTCCCCTCTCATAGGCATCCTTGGTGCCCCCACGTTCCCCAGGCGGCTGGGCTTCTGATGGTACAGATGTCTTGGCACCCCCTTTGCGCAGAGACAGCCCTTGCCTCGGGGACCATCTCCATGGTTGAAGCAGCCCAGCAGGGCCCTGAGGGCACCAGGGATCTACATCCCTGCTGACACATCCCTGAGCTCTCCCCCATAGGTCCTTGGGAATCCTGGGGGTCCTTGACCTGGGGTGCCCTGTCAGGGTGCACCATCGGCTGCATGCCCCTAGGTTCCTCTGCCAAGTTGCAATGCTTTTCTCAAAATGCAGATATCCCTGGGTGTCCAGAGTCTCAGTGTCGATGTAGCCTCCTGTAAAATCAGACGTGGTGTGTGAAGAGAGCCATGCTTCAACCCCTTGGTTTGCCTCTCTGCCTTCCTTCCCACTTTCTGTCTTCCATTCGCGTTAACACTTTTCTCCATCCGTACCTTCCTCCCAAGAAATTCCTCCTCCACAAGGCGAGCCTTGCTGCTCACCTCCTGCCTTTCCTCCACATCAGTATAGCTTTCTCACTATCTAGCTCTTATCATCAATGTCCTCTTCCTCCTCATCAATTGAGAATTCTCTCTCCAGGGCTTATCTTTGGGATGATAATCAAGAAAAGCCGGGACGTATTGGCGACTTCTGGAGACTCAGCAGGAATCCTGGACCGTGGTTTTATCCGGCATGGAAAATGCGATTTGGGGTCCTCTCTCAGGAACTGCGCAGGGTTTTTGGCTATTTTTTTTTACCGGGTGTCCCCCTAGATCCATGGTCCTATTCCAATCGGAAACACTAGCACGTGTGTTTACAATGGGGAAAAGTCATTAGGCACCCGTGGTCCAGTGGAGCAGGAGAGCCTGAGGAATCGTCGTGCCCCCCATCCTGAAGCTGTCTTGGAATGGTTCAAAGGAAAGGAGGCTAATACATAGCCCCCCAAAGCCACCATAAACAACCCAAGCCCAATGAAGTGTTAAAGAACCTTGAGAAAACCACACCCATGGAAGGAATGTAAAGCAGAGCAGAGGAATGTGTGGAATGCAGACAGGGGTGAAACACTTAGGGTCCCATATGGAAAACGGGGAAAACAACAGGTTGGCCTGTGGAAATGCAGGAATCTGACGGAGGCAGGCAGAGAAGGTCTGGAATGCGGCCAGGTCTGAACCAGAGGGTGAGTCTTACGTGGCTAGCCGTGAAGACCATAGGGCCTGCACTCCAAAGGCCTGGGAGACTCGGAGCTGGGCTGCCACTTGAAAGGGCCTTAGGTTGTCCTCCTTCCTCCCAGGTCCTCAAACTGGAGGGGAATTCTCAATGACTGTTAGATCTCCGACCTTGCGTGAAGTGAGGTCTGTGGTGCAGCGTAGCCGTCCAGGTGATGGGCAACACTGTGGGCAGGCTCTACACGTACCTGAGGAGTGCCCTGGAGTTTTGGGGGGTGGGGAAGTTCCAGCAGCTCCGCTGATTTCCATACATCAGGGCGTGGCCACCTCAGCCTCTACCAGACCCCTGTCTCCAGGGAGAACACAGTGGGCCAGCATTCTCCCGGCCAGCCGGTCGCTTCTTCTCGCTTCTCAGTCCTCGAAGCATGGATTCCTCCAGCACGTCCTGCACATCCAGCGGTAGGTTGACCTCTGCCTCTGAGCTGGGGGTTGCAAATCCCAGAGGCCAGGAGCCCTTCACGCCTGTGCATCCTGCATTGATAGGGCCATGCCGTTCATTAGGGCATGTTCCGTGATTGGGCTGGCCTTTGGCCAGTGCTCAGTTGGCCTCAGCGATGCAGACTCGCCTCCGAATGACACCCTTGCTCCATACCCAGGGGATTTTCGCTCTGGGATGGAAGTGGATGTTGCCTCTTCCTAGAGAGGTGCCCACGCAGATGACGCATCACCGGGCGAAAAGTCCTAACAGGATTTCTCAGGGCCCATCCTCTCCTTTGCTGCTGGCCAACCTTTCCATCCAACGGAATCTATGTTCATGATTGCAGTGGACACATTTGGGGATTTGGAGTCGGAGTAGCCTTGGAATGGTGGTCTCTTGGCCTGGCTTGCCAACAACAGCTGTGGAGATACACCCCGGCGGGTTTACTCCCCTCTTTCTTTCTCTTTGGTTCTTGGGGAAGGTTTCCTTTGGATTCTTGGGGATGTTGGGAGCATTTTGACCCCAGGTCATCTGGAGTCGACAGCACGTTCCAGGGAGCTCTTCTCCAAAGATCAGGCCTTTCCGCATGACCGCAGTCTGTGCACGCCTGGCCTTTGTATAACCCAGGGACGTCAAGGAATCTTGATGCCAGGACGGAGGGATACATGTGGAGCTTATATCTCTCTTTCAAGGGTTTCAAGCTCCCTTCGAGTTTCCCCACCCACAATCCCGACTCCATTTCCCTATCTCCGTCTCTCAGTCCCTCCGTCTCTCTCTCAGTCTCTCTCTCTCTCACTCTCTCTCTCTCTCTAAGTCTCTCTGTCTCTCTCCATTTCTCTGCTGGGACCCTGTGGGTCTCACTTTCTATTACTCCTTGGTTCTCTCCCAACTCAGCTTTATGGTCTCAATTTCTTCTCCTCTTTGGCCACTTACGTCTACATGAATGGCACCCTTGACTTTGTACACTCTGGCCTTGACAGTGTAATATGCAGACTTGTGGTTGGTGTTGAAGTCGTCATCACTGCATGTGCTGAGGTGCGTCCTGATGGACACTTGCCCGGTTGAGTTGGATATTCAAGTTGATCTGCTGGATGTCTCTTTGTCCTGATGTATCATAAATATCCGGGACTTGGAAGCTCACCTGAAGAGAAGTTGGCTTTGCGTGTATTTGGAAGCAAATGCTGGAAGACACAGCCTGTAGGAACACAGGAAGTGGTCTTTGACGGCCTTTGCTTTGGGTGCTCTGGGGTAAGAACTTCGAAAGATGACCCGCCATGGGGCAGTCACTCGCATGCGAATCACCAAGGAATTGTTCCTGTGTGCTGGCCGGACTGAAGGGAGACCATTCCGGGGGGATTCCTCTGCTTCTGTGTGCTTTGAGAGGTCTTGACTAGGAGAGCCAACACTGAGGCCATGTGGCTGAGAACAGGCAACGTGTTGCTAGTGGGCCTTTCGGGAGGAGAGGCTCCTGGTGGCCTAGAGCGTGGCATAACTCAGGAAGCTATGGATTTCGTGGATGCAACGATGTGCTGGAATCCACACGTCCGCGGGCCCTCACAGACGTTTCCCTTGGGGTGGTGTGAACCCGCGGCCCTTTCTTCCATTCTTGTCCACCACCACTAGGGCCTGAACCCAGATCGGCCCGGGGTCCTTTGTGTGCAGGCAGGCCCCCCTGGGACTCACTGTGGCCCAGCCACAGCACGAGGCAGCATAATCAGGGTGTCTCGAGCTGGTGAGCCATTTTGCGAGGAGTCCCGGCAGGGCTTCCTTCCAAACGGGTGCTGTGGTGTCGACACCGCCGAGAAGCTTTCCTTCTCTACCCCCCAGACGCGCAGTCAGTGTTTGGTGGTGGTTTGCATGGTTCTATTTGTCTTTGGGTTCCTGCCACTCATAGGCCGAGGCTTTGAGCTGATATGCCCTGGACGTAGGGAGAGAGGCTGGTGTGATTTGCCAAAAGGCACACTACCAGAGAAATCGTGCACAAACCCATCAGTTCACTCGACAGCACTGGTAGGCGGGGAAGGCGGGTTTGTCCCAAGACTCTGATGTCCCTTCACACTAGGGTCTTCCATCCATTTCCTTTGCCAGCATGGCCTTGGGAAGTGCGGGGATTTGGGCCCCCGGAGGTGGACTCCATGTCCCCTCTCATAGGCATCCTTGGTGCCCCCACGTTCCCCAGGCGGCTGGGCTTCTGATGGTACAGATGTCTTGGCACCCCCTTTGCGCAGAGACAGCCCTTGCCTCGGGGACCATCTCCATGGTTGAAGCAGCCCAGCAGGGCCCTGAGGGCACCAGGGATCTACATCCCTGCTGACACATCCCTGAGCTCTCCCCCATAGGTCCTTGGGAATCCTGGGGGTCCTTGACCTGGGGTGCCCTGTCAGGGTGCACCATCGGCTGCATGCCCCTAGGTTCCTCTGCCAAGTTGCAATGCTTTTCTCAAAATGCAGATATCCCTGGGTGTCCAGAGTCTCAGTGTCGATGTAGCCTCCTGTAAAATCAGACGTGGTGTGTGAAGAGAGCCATGCTTCAACCCCTTGGTTTGCCTCTCTGCCTTCCTTCCCACTTTCTGTCCTCCATTCGCGTTAACACTTTTCTCCATCCGTACCTTCCTCCCAAGAAATTCCTCCTCCACAAGGCGAGCCTTGCTGCTCACCTCCTGCCTTTCCTCCACATCAGTATAGCTTTCTCACTATCTAGCTCTTATCATCAATGTCCTCTTCCTCCTCATCAATTGAGAATTCTCTCTCCAGGGCTTATCTTTGGGATGATAATCAAGAAAAGCCGGGACGTATTGGCGACTTCTGGAGACTCAGCAGGAATCCTGGACCGTGGTTTTATCCGGCATGGAAAATGCGATTTGGGGTCCTCTCTCAGGAACTGCGCAGGGTTTTTGGCTATTTTTTTTTACCGGGTGTCCTCCTAGATCCATGGTCCTATTCCAATCGGAAACACTAGCACGTGTGTTTACAATGGGGAAAAGTCTTTAGGCACCCGTGGTCCAGTGGAGCAGGAGAGCCTGAGGAATCGTCGTGCCCCCCATCCTGAAGCTGTCTTGGAATGGTTCAAAGGAAAGGAGGCTAATACATAGCCCCCCAAAGCCACCATAAACAACCCAAGCCCAATGAAGTGTTAAAGAACCTTGAGAAAACCACACCCATGGAAGGAATGTAAAGCAGAGCAGAGGAATGTGTGGAATGCAGACAGGGGTGAAACACTTAGGGTCCCATATGGAAAACGGGGAAAACAACAGGTTGGCCTGTGGAAATGCAGGAATCTGACGGAGGCAGGCAGAGAAGGTCTGGAATGCGGCCAGGTCTGAACCAGAGGGTGAGTCTTACGTGGCTAGCCGTGAAGACCATAGGGCCTGCACTCCAAAGCCCTGGGAGACTCGGAGCTGGGCTGCCACTTGAAAGGGCCTTAGGTTGTCCTCCTTCCTCCCAGGTCCTCAAACTGGAGGGGAATTCTCAATGACTGTTAGATCTCCGACCTTGCGTGAAGTGAGGTCTGTGGTGCGGCGTAGCCGTCCAGGTGATGGGCAACACTGTGGGCAGGCTCTACACGTACCTGAGGAGTGCCCTGGAGTTTTGGGGGGTGGGGAAGTTCCAGCAGCTCCGCTGATTTCCATACATCAGGGCGTGGCCACCTCAGCCTCTACCAGACCCCTGTCTCCAGGGAGAACACAGTGGGCCAGCATTCTCCCGGCCAGCCGGTCGCTTCTTCTCGCTTCTCAGACGTGGAAGCATCGATTCCTCCAGCACGTCCTGCACATCCAGCGGTAGGTTGACCTCTGCCTCTGAGCTGGGGGTTGCAAATCCCAGAGGCCAGGAGCCCTTCACGCCTGTGCATCCTGCATTGATAGGGCCATGCCGTTCATTAGGGCATGTTCCGTGATTGGGCTGGCCTTTGGCCAGTGCTCAGTTGGCCTCAGCGATGCAGACTCGCCTCCGAATGACACCCTTGCTCCATACCCATGGGATTTTCACTCTGGGATGGAAGTGGATGTTGCCTCTTCCTAGAGAGGTGCCCACGCAGATGACGCATCACCGGGCGAAAGGTCCTAACAGGATTTCTCAGGGCCCATCCTCTCCTTTGCTGCTGGCCAACCTTTCCATCCAACGGAATCTATGTTCATGATTGCAGTGGACACATTTGGGGATTTGGAGTCGGAGTAGCCTTGGAATGGTGGTCTCTTGGCCTGGCTTGCCAACAACAGGTGTGGAGATACACCCCGGCGGGTTTACTCCCCTCTTTCTTTCTCTTTGGTTCTTGGGGAAGGTTTCCTTTGGATTCTTGGGGATGTTGGGAGCATTTTGACCCCAGGTCATCTGGAGTCGACAGCACGTTCCAGGGAGCTCTTCTCCAAAGATCAGGCCTTTCCGCATGACCGCAGTCTGTGCACGCCTGGCCTTTGTATAACCCAGGGACGTCAAGGAATCTTGATGCCAGGACGGAGGGAAACATGTGGAGCTTATATCTCTCTTTCAAGGGTTTCAAGCTCCCTTGGAGTTTCCCCACCCATAATCCCGACTCCATTTCCCTATCTCCGTCTCTCAGTCCCTCCGTCTCTCTCTCAGTCTCTCTCTCTCTCACTCTCTCTCTCTCTCTAAGTCTCTCTGTCTCTCTCCATTTCTCTGCTGGGACCCTGTGGGTCTCACTTTCTATTACTCCTTGGTTCTCTCCCAACTCAGCTTTATGGTCTCAATTTCTTCTCCTCTTTGGCCACTTACGTCTACATGAATGGCACCCTTGACTTTGTACACTCTGGCCTTGACAGTGTAATATGCCGACTTGTGGTTGGTGTTGAAGTCGTCATCACTGCATGTGCTGAGGTGCGTCCTGATGGACACTTGCCCGGTTGAGTTGGATATTCAAGTCGATCTGCTGGATGTCTCTTTGTCCTGATGTATCATAAATATCCGGGACTTGGAAGCTCACCTGAAGAGAAGTTGGCTTTGCGTGTATTTGGAAGCAAATGCTGGAAGACACAGCCTGTAGGAACACAGGAAGTGGTCTTTGACGGCCTTTGCTTTGGGTGCTCTGGGGTAAGAACTTCGAAAGATGACCCGCCATGGGGCAGTCACTCGCATGCGAATCACCAAGGAATTGTTCCTGTGTGCTGGCCGGACTGAAGGGAGACCATTCCGGGGGGATTCCTCTGCTTCTGTGTGCTTTGAGAGGTCTTGACTAGGAGAGCCCACACTGAGGCCATGTGGCTGAGAACAGGCAACGTGTTGCCAGTGGGCCTTTCGGGAGGAGAGGCTCCTGGTGGCCTAGAGCGTGGCATAACTCAGGAAGCTATGGATTTCGTGGATGCAACGATGTGCTGGAATCCACACGTCCGCGGGCCCTCACAGACGTTTCCCTTGGGGTGGTGTGAACCCGCGGCCCTTTCTTCCATTCTTGTCCACCACCACTAGGGCCGGAACCCAGATCGGCCCGGGGTCCTTTGTGTGCAGGCAGGCCCCCCTGGGACTCACTGTGGCCCAGCCACAGCACGAGGCAGCATAATCAGGGTGTCTCGAGCTGGTGAGCCATTTTGCGAGGAGTCCCGGCAGGGCTTCCTTCCAAACGGGTGCTGTGGTGTCGACACCGCCGAGAAGCTTTCCTTCTCTACCCCCCAGACGCGCAGTCAGTGTTTGGTGGTGGTTTGCATGGTTCTATTTGTCTTTGGGTTCCTGACACTCATAGGCCGAGGCTTTGAGCTGATATGCCCTGGACGTAGGGAGAGAGGCTGGTGTGATTTGCCAAAAGGCACACTACCAGAGAAATCGTGCACAAACCCATCAGTTCACTCGACAGCACTGGTAGGCGGGGAAGGCGGGTTTGTCCCAAGACTCTGATGTCCCTTCACACTAGGGTCTTCCATCCATTTCCTTTGCCAGCATGGCCTTGGGAAGTGCGGGGATTTGGGCCCCCGGAGATGGACTCCATGTCCCCTCTCATAGGCATCCTTGGTGCCCCCACGTTCCCCAGGCGGCTGGGCTTCTGATGGTACAGATGTCTTGGCACCCCCTTTGCGCAGAGACAGCCCTTGCCTCGGGGACCATCTCCATGGTTGAAGCAGCCCAGCAGGGCCCTGAGGGCACCAGGGATCTACATCCCTGCTGACACATCCCTGAGCTCTCCCCCATAGGTCCTTGGGAATCCTGGGGGTCCTTGACCTGGGGTGCCCTGTCAGGGTGCACCATCGGCTGCATGCCCGTAGGTTCCTCTGCCAAGTTGCAATGCTTTTCTCAAAATGCAGATATCCCTGGGTGTCCAGAGTCTCAGTGTCGATGTAGCCTCCTGTAAAATCAGACGTGGTGTGTGAAGAGAGCCATGCTTCAACCCCTTGGTTTGCCTCTCTGCCTTCCTTCCCACTTTCTGTCCTCCATTCGCGTTAACACTTTTCTCCATCCGTACCTTCCTCCCAAGAAATTCCTCCTCCACAAGGCGAGCCTTGCTGCTCACCTCCTGCCTTTCCTCCACATCAGTATAGCTTTCTCACTATCTAGCTCTTATCATCAATGTCCTCTTCCTCCTCATCAATTGAGAATTCTCTCTCCAGGGCTTATCTTTGGGATGATAATCAAGAAAAGCCGGGACGTATTGGCGACTTCTGGAGACTCAGCAGGAATCCTGGACCGTGGTTTTATCCGGCATGGAAAATGCGATTTGGGGTCCTCTCTCAGGAACTGCGCAGGGTTTTTGGCTATTTTTTTTTACCGGGTGTCCCCCTAGATCCATGGTCCTATTCCAATCGGAAACACTAGCACGTGTGTTTACAATGGGGAAAAGTCTTTAGGCACCCGTGGTCCAGTGGAGCAGGAGAGCCTGAGGAATCGTCGTGCCCCCCATCCTGAAGCTGTCTTGGAATGGTTCAAAGGAAAGGAGGCTAATACATAGCCCCCCAAAGCCACCATAAACAACCCAAGCCCAATGAAGTGTTAAAGAACCTTGAGAAAACCACACCCATGGAAGGAATGTAAAGCAGAGCAGAGGAATGTGTGGAATGCAGACAGGGGTGAAACAATTAGGGTCCCATATAGAAAACGGGGAAAACAACAGGTTGGCCTGTGGAAATGCAGGAATCTGACGGAGGCAGGCAGAGAAGGTCTGGAATGCGGCCAGGTCTGAACCAGAGGGTGAGTCTTACGTGGCTAGCCGTGAAGACCATATGGCCTGCACTCCAAAGGCCTGGGAGACTCGGAGCTGGGCTGCCACTTGAAAGGGCCTTAGGTTGTCCTCCTTCCTCCCAGGTCCTCAAACTGGAGGGGAATTCTCAATGACTGTTAGATCTCCGACCTTGCGTGAAGTGAGGTCTGTGGTGCGGCGTAGCCGTCCAGGTGATGGGCAACACTGTGGGCAGGCTCTACACGTACCTGAGGAGTGCCCTGGAGTTTTGGGGGGTGGGGAAGTTCCAGCAGCTCCGCTGATTTCCATACATCAGGGCGTGGCCACCTCAGCCTCTACCAGACCCCTGTCTCCAGGGAGAACACAGTGGGCCAGCATTCTCCCGGCCAGCCGGTCGCTTCTTCTCGCTTCTCAGACCTCGAAGCATGGATTCCTCCAGCACGTCCTGCACATCCAGCGGTAGGTTGACCTCTGCCTCTGAGCTGGGGGTTGCAAATCCCAGAGGCCAGGAGCCCTTCACGCCTGTGCATCCTGCATTGATAGGGCCATGCCGTTCATTAGGGCATGTTCCGTGATTGGGCTGGCCTTTGGCCAGTGCTCAGTTGGCCTCAGCGATGCAGACTCGCCTCCGAATGACACCCTTGCTCCATACCCATGGGATTTTCGCTCTGGGATGGAAGTGGATGTTGCCTCTTCCTAGAGAGGTGCCCACGCAGATGACGCATCACCGGGCGAAAGGTCCTAACAGGATTTCTCAGGGCCCATCCTCTCCTTTGCTGCTGGCCAACCTTTCCATCCAACGGAATCTATCTTCATGATTGCAGTGGACACATTTGGGGATTTGGAGTCGGAGTAGCCTTGGAATGGTGGTCTCTTGGCCTGGCTTGCCAACAACAGGTGTGGAGATACACCCCGGCGGGTTTACTCCCCTCTTTCTTTCTCTTTGGTTCTTGGGGAAGGTTTCCTTTGGATTCTTGGGGATGTTGGGAGCATTTTGACCCCAGGTCATCTGGAGTCGACAGCACGTTCCAGGGAGCTCTTCTCCAAAGATCAGGCCTTTCCGCATGACCGCAGTCTGTGCACGCCTGGCCTTTGTATAACCCAGGGACGTCAAGGAATCTTGATGCCAGGACGGAGGGAAACATGTGGAGCTTATATCTCTCTTTCAAGGGTTTCAAGCTCCCTTCGAGTTTCCCCACCCACAATCCCGACTCCATTTCCCTATCTCCGTCTCTCAGTCCCTCCGTCTCTCTCTCAGTCTCTCTCTCTCTCACTCTCTCTCTCTCTCTAAGTCTCTCTGTCTCTCTCCATTTCTCTGCTGGGACCCTGTGGGTCTCACTTTCTATTACTCCTTGGTTCTCTCCCAACTCAGCTTTATGGTCTCAATTTCTTCTCCTCTTTGGCCACTTACGTCTACATGAATGGCACCCTTGACTTTGTACACTCTGGCCTTGACAGTGTAATATGCAGACTTGTGGTTGGTGTTGAAGTCGTCATCACTGCATGTGCTGAGGTGCGTCCTGATGGACACTTGCCCGGTTGAGTTGGATATTCAAGTTGATCTGCTGGATGTCTCTTTGTCCTGATGTATCATAAATATCCGGGACTTGGAAGCTCACCTGAAGAGAACTTGGCTTTGCGTGTATTTGGAAGCAAATGCTGGAAGACACAGCCTGTAGGAACACAGGAAGTGGTCTTTGACGGCCTTTGCTTTGGGTGCTCTGGGGTAAGAACTTCGAAAGATGACCCGCCATGGGGCAGTCACTCGCATGCGAATCACCAAGGAATTGTTCCTGTGTGCTGGCCGGACTGAAGGGAGACCATTCCGGGGGGATTCCTCTGCTTCTGTGTGCTTTGAGAGGTCTTGACTAGGAGAGCCCACACTGAGGCCATGTGGCTGAGAACAGGCAACGTGTTGCCAGTGGGCCTTTCGGGCGGAGAGGCTCCTGGTGGCCTAGAGCGTGGCATAACTCAGGAAGCTATGGATTTCGTGGATGCAACGATGTGCTGGAATCCACACGTCCGCGGGCCCTCACAGACGTTTCCCTTGGGGTGGTGTGAACCCGCGGCCCTTTCTTCCATTCTTGTCCACCACCACTAGGGCCGGAACCCAGATCGGCCCGGGGTCCTTTGTGTGCAGGCAGGCCCCCCTGGGACTCACTGTGGCCCAGCCACAGCACGAGGCAGCATAATCAGGGTGTCTCGAGCTGGTGAGCCATTTTGCGAGGAGTCCCGGCAGGGCTTCCGTCCAAACGGGTGCTGTGGTGTCGACACCGCCGAGAAGCTTTCCTTCTCTACCCCCCAGACGCGCAGTCAGTGTTTGGTGGTGGTTTGCATGGTTCTATTTGTCTTTGGGTTCCTGCCACTCATAGGCCGAGGCTTTGAGCTGATATGCCCTGGACGTAGGGAGAGAGGCTGGTGTGATTTGCCAAAAGGCACACTACCAGAGAAATCGTGCACAAACCCATCAGTTCACTCGACAGCACTGGTAGGCGGGGAAGGCGGGTTTGTCCCAAGACTCTGATGTCCCTTCACACTAGGGCCTTCCATCCATTTCCTTTGCCAGCATGGCCTTGGGAAGTGCGGGGATTTGGGCCCCCGGAGATGGACTCCATGTCCCCTCTCATAGGCATCCTTGGTGCCCCCACGTTCCCCAGGCGGCTGGGCTTCTGATGGTACAGATGTCTTGGCACCCCCTTTGCGCAGAGACAGCCCTTGCCTCGGGGACCATCTCCATGGTTGAAGCACTCCAGCAGGGCCCTGAGGGCACCAGGGATCTACATCCCTGCTGACACATCCCTGAGCTCTCCCCCATAGGTCCTTGGGAATCCTGGGGGTCCTTGACCTGGGGTGCCCTGTCAGGGTGCACCATCGGCTGCATGCCCCTAGGTTCCTCTGCCAAGTTGCAATGCTTTTCTCAAAATGCAGATATCCCTGGGTGTCCAGAGTCTCAGTGTCGATGTAGCCTCCTGTAAAATCAGACGTGGTGTGTGAAGAGAGCCATGCTTCAACCCCTTGGTTTGCCTCTCTGCCTTCCTTCCCACTTTCTGTCCTCCATTCGCGTTAACACTTTTCTCCATCCGTACCTTCCTCCCAAGAAATTCCTCCTCCACAAGGCGAGCCTTGCTGCTCACCTCCTGCCTTTCCTCCACATCAGTATAGCTTTCTCACTATCTAGCTCTTATCACCAATGTCCTCTTCCTCCTCATCAATTGAGAATTCTCTCTCCAGGGCTTATCTTTGGGATGATAATCAAGAAAAGCCGGGACGTATTGGCGACTTCTGGAGACTCAGCAGGAATCCTGGACCGTGGTTTTATCCGGCATGGAAAATGCGATTTGGGGTCCTCTCTCAGGAACTGCGCAGGGTTTTTGGCTATTTTTTTTTACCGGGTGTCCCCCTAGATCCATGGTCCTATTCCAATCGGAAACACTAGCACGTGTGTTTACAATGGGGAAAAGTCTTTAGGCACCCGTGGTCCAGTGGAGCAGGAGAGCCTGAGGAATCGTCGTGCCCCCCATCCTGAAGCTGTCTTGGAATGGTTCAAAGGAAAGGAGGCTAATACATAGCCCCCCAAAGCCACCATAAACAACCCAAGCCCAATGAAGTGTTAAAGAACCTTGAGAAAACCACACCCATGGAAGGAATGTAAAGCAGAGCAGAGGAATGTGTGGAATGCAGACAGGGGTGAAACAATTAGGGTCCCATATGGAAAACGGGGAAAACAACAGGTTGGCCTGTGGAAATGCAGGAATCTGACGGAGGCAGGCAGAGAAGGTCTGGAATGCGGCCAGGTCTGAACCAGAGGGTGAGTCTTACGTGGCTAGCCGTGAAGACCATATGGCCTGCACTCCAAAGGCCTGGGAGACTCGGAGCTGGGCTGCCACTTGAAAGGGCCTTAGGTTGTCCTCCTTCCTCCCAGGTCCTCAAACTGGAGGGGAATTCTCAATGACTGTTAGATCTCCGACCTTGCGTGAAGTGAGGTCTGTGGTGCGGCGTAGCCGTCCAGGTGATGGGCAACACTGTGGGCAGGCTCTACACGTACCTGAGGAGTGCCCTGGAGTTTTGGGGGGTGGGGAAGTTCCAGCAGCTCCGCTGATTTCCATACATCAGGGCGTGGCCACCTCAGCCTCTACCAGACCCCTGTCTCCAGGGAGAACACAGTGGGCCAGCATTCTCCCGGCCAGCCGGTCGCTTCTTCTCGCTTCTCAGACCTCGAAGCATGGATTCCTCCAGCACGTCCTGCACATCCAGCGGTAGGTTGACCTCTGCCTCTGAGCTGGGGGTTGCAAATCCCAGAGGCCAGGAGCCCTTCACGCCTGTGCATCCTGCATTGATAGGGCCATGCCGTTCATTAGGGCATGTTCCGTGATTGGGCTGGCCTTTGGCCAGTGCTCAGTTGGCCTCAGCGATGCAGACTCGCCTCCGAATGACACCCTTGCTCCATACCCATGGGATTTTCGCTCTGGGATGGAAGTGGATGTTGCCTCTTCCTAGAGAGGTGCCCACGCAGATGACGCATCACCGGGCGAAAGGTCCTAACAGGATTTCTCAGGGCCCATCCTCTCCTTTGCTGCTGGCCAACCTTTCCATCCAACGGAATCTATGTTCATGATTGCAGTGGACACATTTGGGGATTTGGAGTCGGAGTAGCCTTGGAATGGTGGTCTCTTGGCCTGGCTTGCCAACAACAGGTGTGGAGATACACCCCGGCGGGTTTACTCCCCTCTTTCTTTCTCTTTGGTTCTTGGGGAAGGTTTCCTTTGGATTCTTGGGGATGTTGGGAGCATTTTGACCCCAGGTCATCTGGAGTCGACAGCACGTTCCAGGGAGCTCTTCTCCAAAGATCAGGCCTTTCCGCATGACCGCAGTCTGTGCACGCCTGGCCTTTGTATAACCCAGGGACGTCAAGGAATCTTGATGCCAGGACGGAGGGAAACATGTGGAGCTTATATCTCTCTTTCAAGGGTTTCAAGCTCCCTTGGAGTTTCCCCACCCATAATCCCGACTCCATTTCCCTATCTCCGTCTCTCAGTCCCTCCGTCTCTCTCTCAGTCTCTCTCTCTCTCACTCTCTCTCTCTCTCTAAGTCTCTCTGTCTCTCTCCATTTCTCTGCTGGGACCCTGTGGGTCTCACTTTCTATTACTCCTTGGTTCTCTTCCAACTCAGCTTTATGGTCTCAATTTCTTCTCCTCTTTGGCCACTTACGTCTACATGAATGGCACCCTTGACTTTGTACACTCTGGCCTTGACAGTGTAATATGCCGACTTGTGGTTGGTGTTGAAGTCGTCATCACTGCATGTGCTGAGGTGCGTCCTGATGGACACTTGCCCGGTTGAGTTGGATATTCAAGTCGATCTGCTGGATGTCTCTTTGTCCTGATGTATCATAAATATCCGGGACTTGGAAGCTCACCTGAAGAGAAGTTGGCTTTGCGTGTATTTGGAAGCAAATGCTGGAAGACACAGCCTGTAGGAACACAGGAAGTGGTCTTTGACGGCCTTTGCTTTGGGTGCTCTGGGGTAAGAACTTCGAAAGATGACCCGCCATGGGGCAGTCACTCGCATGCGAATCACCAAGGAATTGTTCCTGTGTGCTGGCCGGACTGAAGGGAGACCATTCCGGGGGGATTCCTCTGCTTCTGTGTGCTTTGAGAGGTCTTGACTAGGAGAGCCCACACTGAGGCCATGTGGCTGAGAACACGCAACGTGTTGCCAGTGGGCCTTTCGGGAGGAGAGGCTCCTGGTGGCCTAGAGCGTGGCATAACTCAGGAAGCTATGGATTTCGTGGATGCAACGATGTGCTGGAATCCACACGTCCGCGGGCCCTCACAGACGTTTCCCTTGGGGTGGTGTGAACCCGCGGCCCTTTCTTCCATTCTTGTCCACCACCACTAGGGCCTGAACCCAGATCGGCCCGGGGTCCTTTGTGTGCAGGCAGGCCCCCCTGGGACTCACTGTGGCCCAGCCACAGCACGAGGCAGCATAATCAGGGTGTCTCGAGCTGGTGAGCCATTTTGCGAGGAGTCCCGGCAGGGCTTCCTTCCAAACGGGTGCTGTGGTGTCGACACCGCTGAGAAGCTTTCCTTCTCTACCCCCCCAGACGCGCAGTCAGTGTTTGGTGGTGGTTTGCATGGTTCTATTTGTCTTTGGGTTCCTGCCACTCATAGGCCGAGGCTTTGAGCTGATATGCCCTGGACGTAGGGAGAGAGGCTGGTGTGATTTGCCAAAAGGCACACTACCAGAGAAATCGTGCACAAACCCATCAGTTCACTCGACAGCACTGGTAGGCGGGGAAGGCGGGTTTGTCCCAAGACTCTGATGTCCCTTCACACTAGGGTCTTCCATCCATTTCCTTTGCCAGCATGGCCTTGGGAAGTGCGGGGATTTGGGCCCCCGGAGATGGACTCCATGTCCCCTCTCATAGGCATCCTTGGTGCCCCCACGTTCCCCAGGCGGCTGGGCTTCTGATGGTACAGATGTCTTGGCACCCCCTTTGCGCAGAGACAGCCCTTGCCTCGGGGACCATCTCCATGGTTGAAGCACTCCAGCAGGGCCCTGAGGGCACCAGGGATCTACATCCCTGCTGACACATCCCTGAGCTCTCCCCCATAGGTCCTTGGGAATCCTGGGGGTCCTTGACCTGGGGTGCCCTGTCAGGGTGCACCATCGACTGCATGCCCCTAGGTTCCTCTGCCAAGTTGCAATGCTTTTCTCAAAATGCAGATATCCCTGGGTGTCCAGAGTCTCAGTGTCGATGTAGCCTCCTGTAAAATCAGACGTGGTGTGTGAAGAGAGCCATGCTTCAACCCCTTGGTTTGCCTCTCTGCCTTCCTTCCCACTTTCTGTCTTCCATTCGCGTTAACACTTTTCTCCATCCGTACCTTCCTCCCAAGAAATTCCTCCTCCACAAGGCGAGCCTTGCTGCTCACCTCCTGCCTTTCCTCCACATCAGTATAGCTTTCTCACTATCTAGCTCTTATCATCAATGTCCTCTTCCTCCTCATCAATTGAGAATTCTCTCTCCAGGGCTTATCTTTGGGATGATAATCAAGAAAAGCCGGGACGTATTGGCGGCTTCTGGAGACTCAGCAGGAATCCTGGACCGTGGTTTTATCCGGCATGGAAAATGCGATTTGGGGTCCTCTCTCAGGAACTGCGCAGGGTTTTTGGCTATTTTTTTTTACCGGGTGTCCTCCTAGATCCATGGTCCTATTCCAATCGGAAACACTAGCACGTGTGTTTACAATGGGGAAAAGTCTTTAGGCACCCGTGGTCCAGTGGAGCAGGAGAGCCTGAGGAATCGTCGTGCCCCCCATCCTGAAGCTGTCTTGGAATGGTTCAAAGGAAAGGAGGCTAATACATAGCCCCCCAAAGCCACCATAAACAACCCAAGCCCAATGAAGTGTTAAAGAACCTTGAGAAAACCACACCCATGGAAGGAATGTAAAGCAGAGCAGAGGAATGTGTGGAATGCAGACAGGGGTGAAACAATTAGGGTCCCATATGGAAAACGGGGAAAACAACAGGTTGGCCTGTGGAAATGCAGGAATCTGACGGAGGCAGGCAGAGAAGGTCTGGAATGCGGCCAGGTCTGAACCAGAGGGTGAGTCTTACGTGGCTAGCCGTGAAGACCATATGGCCTGCACTCCAAAGGCCTGGGAGACTCGGAGCTGGGCTGCCACTTGAAAGGGCCTTAGGTTGTCCTCCTTCCTCCCAGGTCCTCAAACTGGAGGGGAATTCTCAATGACTGTTAGATCTCCGACCTTGCGTGAAGTGAGGTCTGTGGTGCGGCGTAGCCGTCCAGGTGATGGGCAACACTGTGGGCAGGCTCTACACGTACCTGAGGAGTGCCCTGGAGTTTTGGGGGGTGGGGAAGTTCCAGCAGCTCCGCTGATTTCCATACATCAGGGCGTGGCCACCTCAGCCTCTACCAGACCCCTGACTCCAGGGAGAACACAGTGGGCCAGCATTCTCCCGGCCAGCCGGTCGCTTCTTCTCGCTTCTCAGACGTGGAAGCATGGATTCCTCCAGCACGTCCTGCACATCCAGCGGTAGGTTGACCTCTGCCTCTGAGCTGGGGGTTGCAAATCCCAGAGGCCAGGAGCCCTTCACGCCTGTGCATCCTGCATTGATAGGGCCATGCCGTTCATTAGGGCATGTTCCGTGATTGGGCTGGCCTTTGGCCAGTGCTCAGTTGGCCTCAGCGATGCAGACTCGCCTCAGAATGACACCCTTGCTCCATACCCATGGGATTTTCGCTCTGGGATGGAAGTGGATGTTGCCTCTTCCTAGAGAGGTGCCCACGCAGATGACGCATCACCGGGCGAAAGGTCCTAACAGGATTTCTCAGGGCCCATCCTCTCCTTTGCTGCTGGCCAACCTTTCCATCCAACGGAATCTATGTTCATGATTGCAGTGGACACATTTGGGGATTTGGAGTCGGAGTAGCCTTGGAATGGTGGTCTCTTGGCCTGGCTTGCCAACAACAGGTGTGGAGATACACCCCGGCGGGTTTACTCCCCTCTTTCTTTCTCTTTGGTTCTTGGGGAAGGTTTCCTTTGGATTCTTGGGGATGTTGGGAGCATTTTGACCCCAGGTCATCTGGAGTCGACAGCACGTTCCAGGGAGCTCTTCTCCAAAGATCAGGCCTTTCCGCATGACCGCAGTCTGTGCACGCCTGGCCTTTGTATAACCCAGGGACGTCAAGGAATCTTGATGCCAGGACGGAGGGAAACATGTGGAGCTTATATCTCTCTTTCAAGGGTTTCAAGCTCCCTTGGAGTTTCCCCACCCATAATCCCGACTCCATTTCCCTATCTCCGTCTCTCAGTCCCTCCGTCTCTCTCTCAGTCTCTCTCTCTCTCACTCTCTCTCTCTCTCTAAGTCTCTCTGTCTCTCTCCATTTCTCTGCTGGGACCCTGTGGGTCTCACTTTCTATTACTCCTTGGTTCTCTCCCAACTCAGCTTTATGGTCTCAATTTCTTCTCCTCTTTGGCCACTTACGTCTACATGAATGGCACCCTTGACTTTGTACACTCTGGCCTTGACAGTGTAATATGCCGACTTGTGGTTGGTGTTGAAGTCGTCATTACTGCATGTGCTGAGGTGCGTCCTGATGGACACTTGCCCGGTTGAGTTGGATATTCAAGTCGATCTGCTGGATGTCTCTTTGTCCTGATGTATCATAAATATCCGGGACTTGGAAGCTCACCTGAAGAGAAGTTGGCATTGCGTGTATTTGGAAGCAAATGCTGGAAGACACAGCCTGTAGGAACACAGGAAGTGGTCTTTGACGGCCTTTGCTTTGGGTGCTCTGGGGTAAGAACTTCGAAAGATGACCCGCCATGGGGCAGTCACTCGCATGCGAATCACCAAGGAATTGTTCCTGTGTGCTGGCCGGACTGAAGGGAGACCATTCCGGGGGGATTCCTCTGCTTCTGTGTGCTTTGAGAGGTCTTGCCTAGGAGAGCCCACACTGAGGCCATGTGGCTGAGAACACGCAACGTGTTGCCAGTGGGCCTTTCGGGAGGAGAGGCTCCTGGTGGCCTAGAGCGTGGCATAACTCAGGAAGCTATGGATTTCGTGGATGCAACGATGTGCTGGAATCCACACGTCCGCGGGCCCTCACAGACGTTTCCCTTGGGGTGGTGTGAACCCGCGGCCCTTTCTTCCATTCTTGTCCACCACCACTAGGGCCTGAACCCAGATCGGCCCGGGGTCCTTTGTGTGCAGGCAGGCCCCCCTGGGACTCACTGTGGCCCAGCCACAGCACGAGGCAGCATAATCAGGGTGTCTCGAGCTGGTGAGCCATTTTGCGAGGAGTCCCGGCAGGGCTTCCTTCCAAACGGGTGCTGTGGTGTCGACACCGCCGAGAAGCTTTCCTTCTCTACCCCCCAGACGCGCAGTCAGTGTTTGGTGGTGGTTTGCATGGTTCTATTTGTCTTTGGGTTCCTGCCACTCATAGGCCGAGGCTTTGAGCTGATATGCCCTGGACGTAGGGAGAGAGGCTGGTGTGATTTGCCAAAAGGCACACTACCAGAGAAATCGTGCACAAACCCATCAGTTCACTCGACAGCACTGGTAGGCGGGGAAGGCGGGTTTGTCCCAAGACTCTGATGTCCCTTCACACTAGGGTCTTCCATCCATTTCCTTTGCCAGCATGGCCTTGGGAAGTGCGGGGATTTGGGCCCCCGGAGGTGGACTCCATGTCCCCTCTCATAGGCATCCTTGGTGCCCCCACGTTCCCCAGGCGGCTGGGCTTCTGATGGTACAGATGTCTTGGCACCCCCTTTGCGCAGAGACAGCCCTTGCCTCGGGGACCATCTCCATGGTTGAAGCAGCCCAGCAGGGCCCTGAGGGCACCAGGGATCTACATCCCTGCTGACACATCCCTGAGCTCTCCCCCATAGGTCCTTGGGAATCCTGGGGGTCCTTGACCTGGGGTGCCCTGTCAGGGTGCACCATCGGCTGCATGCCCCTAGGTTCCTCTGCCAAGTTGCAATGCTTTTCTCAAAATGCAGATATCCCTGGGTGTCCAGAGTCTCAGTGTCGATGTAGCCTCCTGTAAAATCAGACGTGGTGTGTGAAGAGAGCCATGCTTCAACCCCTTGGTTTGCCTCTCTGCCTTCCTTCCCACTTTCTGTCTTCCATTCGCGTTAACACTTTTCTCCATCCGTACCTTCCTCCCAAGAAATTCCTCCTCCACAAGGCGAGCCTTGCTGCTCACCTCCTGCCTTTCCTCCACATCAGTATAGCTTTCTCACTATCTAGCTCTTATCATCAATGTCCTCTTCCTCCTCATCAATTGAGAATTCTCTCTCCAGGGCTTATCTTTGGGATGATAATCAAGAAAAGCCGGGACGTATTGGCGACTTCTGGAGACTCAGCAGGAATCCTGGACCGTGGTTTTATCCGGCATGGAAAATGCGATTTGGGGTCCTCTCTCAGGAACTGCGCAGGGTTTTTGGCTATTTTTTTTTACCGGGTGTCCCCCTAGATCCATGGTCCTATTCCAATCGGAAACACTAGCACGTGTGTTTACAATGGGGAAAAGTCTTTAGGCACCCGTGGTCCAGTGGAGCAGGAGAGCCTGAGGAATCGTCGTGCCCCCCATCCTGAAGCTGTCTTGGAATGGTTCAAAGGAAAGGAGGCTAATACATAGCCCCCCAAAGCCACCATAAACAACCCAAGCCCAATGAAGTGTTAAAGAACCTTGAGAAAACCACACCCATGGAAGGAATGTAAAGCAGAGCAGAGGAATGTGTGGAATGCAGACAGGGGTGAAACAATTAGGGTCCCATATGGAAAACGGGGAAAACAACAGGTTGGCCTGTGGAAATGCAGGAATCTGACGGAGGCAGGCAGAGAAGGTCTGGAATGCGGCCAGGTCTGAACCAGAGGGTGAGTCTTACGTGGCTAGCCGTGAAGACCATAGGGCCTGCACTCCAAAGGCCTGGGAGACTCGGAGCTGGGCTGCCACTTGAAAGGGCCTTAGGTTGTCCTCCTTCCTCCCTGGTCCTCAAACTGGAGGGGAATTCTCAATGACTGTTAGATCTCCGACCTTGCGTGAAGTGAGGTCTGTGGTGCAGCGTAGCCGTCCAGGTGATGGGCAACACTGTGGGCAGGCTCTACACGTACCTGAGGAGTGCCCTGGAGTTTTGGGGGGTGGGGAAGTTCCAGCAGCTCCGCTGATTTCCATACATCAGGGCGTGGCCACCTCAGCCTCTACCAGACCCCTGTCTCCAGGGAGAACACAGTGGGCCAGCATTCTCCCGGCCAGCCGGTCGCTTCTTCTCGCTTCTCAGACCTCGAAGCATGGATTCCTCCAGCACGTCCTGCACATCCAGCGGTAGGTTGACCTCTGCCTCTGAGCTGGGGGTTGCAAATCCCAGAGGCCAGGAGCCCTTCACGCCTGTGCATCCTGCATTGATAGGGCCATGCCGTTCATTAGGGCATGTTCCGTGATTGGGCTGGCCTTTGGCCAGTGCTCAGTTGGCCTCAGCGATGCAGACTCGCCTCCGAATGACACCCTTGCTCCATACCCATGGGATTTTCGCTCTGGGATGGAAGTGGATGTTGCCTCTTCCTAGAGAGGTGCCCACGCAGATGACGCATCACCGGGCGAAAGGTCCTAACAGGATTTCTCAGGGCCCATCCTCTCCTTTGCTGCTGGCCAACCTTTCCATCCAACGGAATCTATGTTCATGATTGCAGTGGACACATTTGGGGATTTGGAGTCGGAGTAGCCTTGGAATGGTGGTCTCTTGGCCTGGCTTGCCAACAACAGCTGTGGAGATACACCCCGGCGGGTTTACTCCCCTCTTTCTTTCTCTTTGGTTCTTGGGGAAGGTTTCCTTTGGATTCTTGGGGATGTTGGGAGCATTTTGACCCCAGGTCATCTGGAGTCGACAGCACGTTCCAGGGAGCTCTTCTCCAAAGATCAGGCCTTTCCGCATGACCGCAGTCTGTGCACGCCTGGCCTTTGTATAACCCAGGGACGTCAAGGAATCTTGATGCCAGGACGGAGGGAAACATGTGGAGCTTATATCTCTCTTTCAAGGGTTTCAAGCTCCCTTCGAGTTTCCCCACCCACAATCCCGACTCCATTTCCCTATCTCCGTCTCTCAGTCCCTCCGTCTCTCTCTCAGTCTCTCTCTCTCTCACTCTCTCTCTCTCTCTAAGTCTCTCTGTCTCTCTCCATTTCTCTGCTGGGACCCTGTGGGTCTCACTTTCTATTACTCCTTGGTTCTCTCCCAACTCAGCTTTATGGTCTCAATTTCTTCTCCTCTTTGGCCACTTACGTCTACATGAATGGCACCCTTGACTTTGTACACTCTGGCCTTGACAGTGTAATATGCCGACTTGTGGTTGGTGTTGAAGTCGTCATCACTGCATGTGCTGAGGTGCGTCCTGATGGACACTTGCCCGGTTGAGTTGGATATTCAAGTCGATCTGCTGGATGTCTCTTTGTCCTGATGTATCATAAATATCCGGGACTTGGAAGCTCACCTGAAGAGAAGTTGGCTTTGCGTGTATTTGGAAGCAAATGCTGGAAGACACAGCCTGTAGGAACACAGGAAGTGGTCTTTGACGGCCTTTGCTTTGGGTGCTCTGGGGTAAGAACTTCGAAAGATGACCCGCCATGGGGCAGTCACTCGCATGCGAATCACCAAGGAATTGTTCCTGTGTGCTGGCCGGACTGAAGGGAGACCATTCCGGGGGGATTCCTCTGCTTCTGTGTGCTTTGAGAGGTCTTGCCTAGGAGAGCCCACACTGAGGCCATGTGGCTGAGAACACGCAACGTGTTGCCAGTGGGCCTTTCGGGAGGAGAGGCTCCTGGTGGCCTAGAGCGTGGCATAACTCAGGAAGCTATGGATTTCGTGGATGCAACGATGTGCTGGAATCCACACGTCCGCGGGCCCTCACAGACGTTTCCCTTGGGGTGGTGTGAACCCGCGGCCCTTTCTTCCATTCTTGTCCACCACCACTAGGGCCTGAACCCAGATCGGCCCGGGGTCCTTTGTGTGCAGGCAGGCCCCCCTGGGACTCACTGTGGCCCAGCCACAGCACGAGGCAGCATAATCAGGGTGTCTCGAGCTGGTGAGCCATTTTGCGAGGAGTCCCGGCAGGGCTTCCTTCCAAACGGGTGCTGTGGTGTCGACACCGCCGAGAAGCTTTCCTTCTCTACCCCCCAGACGCGCAGTCAGTGTTTGGTGGTGGTTTGCATGGTTCTATTTGTCTTTGGGTTCCTGCCACTCATAGGCCGAGGCTTTGAGCTGATATGCCCTGGACGTAGGGAGAGAGGCTGGTGTGATTTGCCAAAAGGCACACTACCAGAGAAATCGTGCACAAACCCATCAGTTCACTCGACAGCACTGGTAGGCGGGGAAGGCGGGTTTGTCCCAAGACTCTGATGTCCCTTCACACTAGGGTCTTCCATCCATTTCCTTTGCCAGCATGGCCTTGGGAAGTGCGGGGATTTGGGCCCCCGGAGGTGGACTCCATGTCCCCTCTCATAGGCATCCTTGGTGCCCCCACGTTCCCCAGGCGGCTGGGCTTCTGATGGTACAGATGTCTTGGCACCCCCTTTGCGCAGAGACAGCCCTTGCCTCGGGGACCATCTCCATGGTTGAAGCAGCCCAGCAGGGCCCTGAGGGCACCAGGGATCTACATCCCTGCTGACACATCCCTGAGCTCTCCCCCATAGGTCCTTGGGAATCCTGGGGGTCCTTGACCTGGGGTGCCCTGTCAGGGTGCACCATCGGCTGCATGCCCCTAGGTTCCTCTGCCAAGTTGCAATGCTTTTCTCAAAATGCAGATATCCCTGGGTGTCCAGAGTCTCAGTGTCGATGTAGCCTCCTGTAAAATCAGACGTGGTGTGTGAAGAGAGCCATGCTTCAACCCCTTGGTTTGCCTCTCTGCCTTCCTTCCCACTTTCTGTCTTCCATTCGCGTTAACACTTTTCTCCATCCGTACCTTCCTCCCAAGAAATTCCTCCTCCACAAGGCGAGCCTTGCTGCTCACCTCCTGCCTTTCCTCCACATCAGTATAGCTTTCTCACTATCTAGCTCTTATCATCAATGTCCTCTTCCTCCTCATCAATTGAGAATTCTCTCTCCAGGGCTTATCTTTGGGATGATAATCAAGAAAAGCCGGGACGTATTGGCGACTTCTGGAGACTCAGCAGGAATCCTGGACCGTGGTTTTATCCGGCATGGAAAATGCGATTTGGGGTCCTCTCTCAGGAACTGCGCAGGGTTTTTGGCTATTTTTTTTTACCGGGTGTCCTCCTAGATCCATGGTCCTATTCCAATCGGAAACACTAGCACGTGTGTTTACAATGGGGAAAAGTCTTTAGGCACCCGTGGTCCAGTGGAGCAGGAGAGCCTGAGGAATCGTCGTGCCCCCCATCCTGAAGCTGTCTTGGAATGGTTCAAAGGAAAGGAGGCTAATACATAGCCCCCCAAAGCCACCATAAACAACCCAAGCCCAATGAAGTGTTAAAGAACCTTGAGAAAACCACACCCATGGAAGGAATGTAAAGCAGAGCAGAGGAATGTGTGGAATGCAGACAGGGGTGAAACAATTAGGGTCCCATATGGAAAACGGGGAAAACAACAGGTTGGCCTGTGGAAATGCAGGAATCTGACGGAGGCAGGCAGAGAAGGTCTGGAATGCGGCCAGGTCTGAACCAGAGGGTGAGTCTTACGTGGCTAGCCGTGAAGACCATATGGCCTGCACTCCAAAGGCCTGGGAGACTCGGAGCTGGGCTGCCACTTGAAAGGGCCTTAGGTTGTCCTCCTTCCTCCCAGGTCCTCAAACTGGAGGGGAATTCTCAATGACTGTTAGATCTCCGACCTTGCGTGAAGTGAGGTCTGTGGTGCGGCGTAGCCGTCCAGGTGATGGGCAACACTGTGGGCAGGCTCTACACGTACCTGAGGAGTGCCCTGGAGTTTTGGGGGGTGGGGAAGTTCCAGCAGCTCCGCTGATTTCCATACATCAGGGCGTGGCCACCTCAGCCTCTACCAGACCCCTGACTCCAGGGAGAACACAGTGGGCCAGCATTCTCCCGGCCAGCCGGTCGCTTCTTCTCGCTTCTCAGACCTCGAAGCATGGATTCCTCCAGCACGTCCTGCACATCCAGCGGTAGGTTGACCTCTGCCTCTGAGCTGGGGGTTGCAAATCCCAGAGGCCAGGAGCCCTTCACGCCTGTGCATCCTGCATTGATAGGGCCATGCCGTTCATTAGGGCATGTTCCGTGATTGGGCTGGCCTTTGGCCAGTGCTCAGTTGGCCTCAGCGATGCAGACTCGCCTCAGAATGACACCCTTGCTCCATACCCATGGGATTTTCGCTCTGGGATGGAAGTGGATGTTGCCTCTTCCTAGAGAGGTGCCCACGCAGATGACGCATCACCGGGCGAAAGGTCCTAACAGGATTTCTCAGGGCCCATCCTCTCCTTTGCTGCTGGCCAACCTTTCCATCCAACGGAATCTATGTTCATGATTGCAGTGGACACATTTGGGGATTTGGAGTCGGAGTAGCCTTGGAATGGTGGTCTCTTGGCCTGGCTTGCCAACAACAGGTGTGGAGATACACCCCGGCGGGTTTACTCCCCTCTTTCTTTCTCTTTGGTTCTTGGGGAAGGTTTCCTTTGGATTCTTGGGGATGTTGGGAGCATTTTGACCCCAGGTCATCTGGAGTCGACAGCACGTTCCAGGGAGCTCTTCTCCAAAGATCAGGCCTTTCCGCATGACCGCAGTCTGTGCACGCCTGGCCTTTGTATAACCCAGGGACGTCAAGGAATCTTGATGCCAGGACGGAGGGAAACATGTGGAGCTTATATCTCTCTTTCAAGGGTTTCAAGCTCCCTTGGAGTTTCCCCACCCATAATCCCGACTCCATTTCCCTATCTCCGTCTCTCAGTCCCTCCGTCTCTCTCTCAGTCTCTCTCTCTCTCACTCTCTCTCTCTCTCTAAGTCTCTCTGTCTCTCTCCATTTCTCTGCTGGGACCCTGTGGGTCTCACTTTCTATTACTCCTTGGTTCTCTCCCAACTCAGCTTTATGGTCTCAATTTCTTCTCCTCTTTGGCCACTTACGTCTACATGAATGGCACCCTTGACTTTGTACACTCTGGCCTTGACAGTGTAATATGCCGACTTGTGGTTGGTGTTGAAGTCGTCATTACTGCATGTGCTGAGGTGCGTCCTGATGGACACTTGCCCGGTTGAGTTGGATATTCAAGTCGATCTGCTGGATGTCTCTTTGTCCTGATGTATCATAAATATCCGGGACTTGGAAGCTCACCTGAAGAGAAGTTGGCTTTGCGTGTATTTGGAAGCAAATGCTGGAAGACACAGCCTGTAGGAACACAGGAAGTGGTCTTTGACGGCCTTTGCTTTGGGTGCTCTGGGGTAAGAACTTCGAAAGATGACCCGCCATGGGGCAGTCACTCGCATGCGAATCACCAAGGAATTGTTCCTGTGTGCTGGCCGGACTGAAGGGAGACCATTCCGGGGGGATTCCTCTGCTTCTGTGTGCTTTGAGAGGTCTTGACTAGGAGAGCCCACACTGAGGCCATGTGGCTGAGAGCAGGCAACGTGTTGCTAGTGGGCCTTTCGGGAGGAGAGGCTCCTGGTGGCCTAGAGCGTGGCATAACTCAGGAAGCTATGGATTTCGTGGATGCAACGATGTGCTGGAATCCACACGTCCGCGGGCCCTCACAGACGTTTCCCTTGGGGTGGTGTGAACCCGCGGCCCTTTCTTCCATTCTTGTCCACCACCACTAGGGCCTGAACCCAGATCGGCCCGGGGTCCTTTGTGTGCAGGCAGGCCCCCCTGGGACTCACTGTGGCCCAGCCACAGCACGAGGCAGCATAATCAGGGTGTCTCGAGCTGGTGAGCCATTTTGCGAGGAGTCCCGGCAGGGCTTCCTTCCAAACGGGTGCTGTGGTGTCGACACCGCCGAGAAGCTTTCCTTCTCTACCCCCCAGACGCGCAGTCAGTGTTTGGTGGTGGTTTGCATGGTTCTATTTGTCTTTGGGTTCCTGCCACTCATAGGCCGAGGCTTTGAGCTGATATGCCCTGGACGTAGGGAGAGAGGCTGGTGTGATTTGCCAAAAGGCACACTACCAGAGAAATCGTGCACAAACCCATCAGTTCACTCGACAGCACTGGTAGGCGGGGAAGGCGGGTTTGTCCCAAGACTCTGATGTCCCTTCACACTAGGGTCTTCCATCCATTTCCTTTGCCAGCATGGCCTTGGGAAGTGCGGGGATTTGGGCCCCCGGAGGTGGACTCCATGTCCCCTCTCATAGGCATCCTTGGTGCCCCCACGTTCCCCAGGCGGCTGGGCTTCTGATGGTACAGATGTCTTGGCACCCCCTTTGCGCAGAGACAGCCCTTGCCTCGGGGACCATCTCCATGGTTGAAGCAGCCCAGCAGGGCCCTGAGGGCACCAGGGATCTACATCCCTGCTGACACATCCCTGAGCTCTCCCCCATAGGTCCTTGGGAATCCTGGGGGTCCTTGACCTGGGGTGCCCTGTCAGGGTGCACCATCGGCTGCATGCCCCTAGGTTCCTCTGCCAAGTTGCAATGCTTTTCTCAAAATGCAGATATCCCTGGGTGTCCAGAGTCTCAGTGTCGATGTAGCCTCCTGTAAAATCAGACGTGGTGTGTGAAGAGAGCCATGCTTCAACCCCTTGGTTTGCCTCTCTGCCTTCCTTCCCACTTTCTGTCTTCCATTCGCGTTAACACTTTTCTCCATCCGTACCTTCCTCCCAAGAAATTCCTCCTCCACAAGGCGAGCCTTGCTGCTCACCTCCTGCCTTTCCTCCACATCAGTATAGCTTTCTCACTATCTAGCTCTTATCATCAATGTCCTCTTCCTCCTCATCAATTGAGAATTCTCTCTCCAGGGCTTATCTTTGGGATGATAATCAAGAAAAGCCGGGACGTATTGGCGACTTCTGGAGACTCAGCAGGAATCCTGGACCGTGGTTTTATCCGGCATGGAAAATGCGATTTGGGGTCCTCTCTCAGGACCTGCGCAGGGTTTTTGGCTATTTTTTTTTACCGGGTGTCCCCCTAGATCCATGGTCCTATTCCAATCGGAAACACTAGCACGTGTGTTTACAATGGGGAAAAGTCTTTAGGCACCCGTGGTCCAGTGGAGCAGGAGAGCCTGAGGAATCGTCGTGCCCCCCATCCTGAAGCTGTCTTGGAATGGTTCAAAGGAAAGGAGGCTAATACATAGCCCCCCAAAGCCACCATAAACAACCCAAGCCCAATGAAGTGTTAAAGAACCTTGAGAAAACCACACCCATGGAAGGAATGTAAAGCAGAGCAGAGGAATGTGTGGAATGCAGACAGGGGTGAAACACTTAGGGTCCCATATGGAAAACGGGGAAAACAACAGGTTGGCCTGTGGAAATGCAGGAATCTGACGGAGGCAGGCAGAGAAGGTCTGGAATGCGGCCAGGTCTGAACCAGAGGGTGAGTCTTACGTGGCTAGCCGTGAAGACCATAGGGCCTGCACTCCAAAGGCCTGGGAGACTCGGAGCTGGGCTGCCACTTGAAAGGGCCTTAGGTTGTCCTCCTTCCTCCCTGGTCCTCAAACTGGAGGGGAATTCTCAATTACTGTTAGATCTCCGACCTTGCGTGAAGTGAGGTCTGTGGTGCAGCGTAGCCGTCCAGGTGATGGGCAACACTGTGGGCAGGCTCTACACGTACCTGAGGAGTGCCCTGGAGTTTTGGGGGGTGGGGAAGTTCCAGCAGCTCCGCTGATTTCCATACATCAGGGCGTGGCCACCTCAGCCTCTACCAGACCCCTGTCTCCAGGGAGAACACAGTGGGCCAGCATTCTCCCGGCCAGCCGGTCGCTTCTTCTCGCTTCTCAGACCTCGAAGCATGGATTCCTCCAGCACGTCCTGCACATCCAGCGGTAGGTTGACCTCTGCCTCTGAGCTGGGGGTTGCAAATCCCAGAGGCCAGGAGCCCTTCACGCCTGTGCATCCTGCATTGATAGGGCCATGCCGTTCATTAGGGCATGTTCCGTGATTGGGCTGGCCTTTGGCCAGTGCTCAGTTGGCCTCAGCGATGCAGACTCGCCTCCGAATGACACCCTTGCTCCATACCCATGGGATTTTCGCTCTGGGATGGAAGTGGATGTTGCCTCTTCCTAGAGAGGTGCCCACGCAGATGACGCATCACCGGGCGAAAGGTCCTAACAGGATTTCTCAGGGCCCATCCTCTCCTTTGCTGCTGGCCAACCTTTCCATCCAACGGAATCTATGTTCATGATTGCAGTGGACACATTTGGGGATTTGGAGTCGGAGTAGCCTTGGAATGGTGGTCTCTTGGCCTGGCTTGCCAACAACAGGTGTGGAGATACACCCCGGCGGGTTTACTCCCCTCTTTCTTTCTCTTTGGTTCTTGGGGAAGGTTTCCTTTGGATTCTTGGGGATGTTGGGAGCATTTTGACCCCAGGTCATCTGGAGTCGACAGCACGTTCCAGGGAGCTCTTCTCCAAAGATCAGGCCTTTCCGCATGACCGCAGTCTGTGCACGCCTGGCCTTTGTATAACCCAGGGACGTCAAGGAATCTTGATGCCAGGACGGAGGGAAACATGTGGAGCTTATATCTCTCTTTCAAGGGTTTCAAGCTCCCTTCGAGTTTCCCCACCCACAATCCCGACTCCATTTCCCTATCTCCGTCTCTCAGTCCCTCCGTCTCTCTCTCAGTCTCTCTCTCTCTCACTCTCTCTCTCTCTCTAAGTCTCTCTGTCTCTCTCCATTTCTCTGCTGGGACCCTGTGGGTCTCACTTTCTATTACTCCTTGGTTCTCTCCCAACTCAGCTTTATGGTCTCAATTTCTTCTCCTCTTTGGCCACTTACGTCTACATGAATGGCACCCTTGACTTTGTACACTCTGGCCTTGACAGTGTAATATGCCGACTTGTGGTTGGTGTTGAAGTCGTCATTACTGCATGTGCTGAGGTGCGTCCTGATGGACACTTGCCCGGTTGAGTTGGATATTCAAGTCGATCTGCTGGATGTCTCTTTGTCCTGATGTATCATAAATATCCGGGACTTGGAAGCTCACCTGAAGAGAAGTTGGCTTTGCGTGTATTTGGAAGCAAATGCTGGAAGACACAGCCTGTAGGAACACAGGAAGTGGTCTTTGACGGCCTTTGCTTTGGGTGCTCTGGGGTAAGAACTTCGAAAGATGACCCGCCATGGGGCAGTCACTCGCATGTGAATCACCAAGGAATTGTTCCTGTGTGCTGGCCGGACTGAAGGGAGACCATTCCGGGGGGATTCCTCTGCTTCTGTGTGCTTTGAGAGGTCTTGACTAGGAGAGCCCACACTGAGGCCATGTGGCTGAGAGCAGGCAACGTGTTGCTAGTGGGCCTTTCGGGAGGAGAGGCTCCTGGTGGCCTAGAGCGTGGCATAACTCAGGAAGCTATGGATTTCGTGGATGCAACGATGTGCTGGAATCCACACGTCCGCGGGCCCTCACAGACGTTTCCCTTGGGGTGGTGTGAACCCGCGGCCCTTTCTTCCATTCTTGTCCACCACCACTAGGGCCGGAACCCAGATCGGCCCGGGGTCCTTTGTGTGCAGGCAGGCCCCCCTGGGACTCACTGTGGCCCAGCCACAGCACGAGGCAGCATAATCAGGGTGTCTCGAGCTGGTGAGCCATTTTGCGAGGAGTCCCGGCAGGGCTTCCTTCCAAACGGGTGCTGTGGTGTCGACACCGCCGAGAAGCTTTCCTTCTCTACCCCCCAGACGCGCAGTCAGTGTTTGGTGGTGGTTTGCATGGTTCTATTTGTCTTTGGGTTCCTGCCACTCATAGGCCGAGGCTTTGAGCTGATATGCCCTGGACGTAGGGAGAGAGGCTGGTGTGATTTGCCAAAAGGCACACTACCAGAGAAATCGTGCACAAACCCATCAGTTCACTCGACAGCACTGGTAGGCGGGGAAGGCGGGTTTGTCCCAAGACTCTGATGTCCCTTCACACTAGGGTCTTCCATCCATTTCCTTTGCCAGCATGGCCTTGGGAAGTGCGGGGATTTGGGCCCCCGGAGGTGGACTCCATGTCCCCTCTCATAGGCATCCTTGGTGCCCCCACGTTCCCCAGGCGGCTGGGCTTCTGATGGTACAGATGTCTTGGCACCCCCTTTGCGCAGAGACAGCCCTTGCCTCGGGGACCATCTCCATGGTTGAAGCAGCCCAGCAGGGCCCTGAGGGCACCAGGGATCTACATCCCTGCTGACACATCCCTGAGCTCTCCCCCATAGGTCCTTGGGAATCCTGGGGGTCCTTGACCTGGGGTGCCCTGTCAGGGTGCACCATCGGCTGCATGCCCCTAGGTTCCTCTGCCAAGTTGCAATGCTTTTCTCAAAATGCAGATATCCCTGGGTGTCCAGAGTCTCAGTGTCGATGTAGCCTCCTGTAAAATCAGACGTGGTGTGTGAAGAGAGCCATGCTTCAACCCCTTGGTTTGCCTCTCTGCCTTCCTTCCCACTTTCTGTCTTCCATTCGCGTTAACACTTTTCTCCATCCGTACCTTCCTCCCAAGAAATTCCTCCTCCACAAGGCGAGCCTTGCTGCTCACCTCCTGCCTTTCCTCCACATCAGTATAGCTTTCTCACTATCTAGCTCTTATCATCAATGTCCTCTTCCTCCTCATCAATTGAGAATTCTCTCTCCAGGGCTTATCTTTGGGATGATAATCAAGAAAAGCCGGGACGTATTGGCGACTTCTGGAGACTCAGCAGGAATCCTGGACCGTGGTTTTATCCGGCATGGAAAATGCGATTTGGGGTCCTCTCTCAGGAACTGCGCAGGGTTTTTGGCTATTTTTTTTTACCGGGTGTCCCCCTAGATCCATGGTCCTATTCCAATCGGAAACACTAGCACGTGTGTTTACAATGGGGAAAAGTCTTTAGGCACCCGTGGTCCAGTGGAGCAGGAGAGCCTGAGGAATCGTCGTGCCCCCCATCCTGAAGCTGTCTTGGAATGGTTCAAAGGAAAGGAGGCTAATACATAGCCCCCCAAAGCCACCATAAACAACCCAAGCCCAATGAAGTGTTAAAGAACCTTGAGAAAACCACACCCATGGAAGGAATGTAAAGCAGAGCAGAGGAATGTGTGGAATGCAGACAGGGGTGAAACACTTAGGGTCCCATATGGAAAACGGGGAAAACAACAGGTTGGCCTGTGGAAATGCAGGAATCTGACGGAGGCAGGCAGAGAAGGTCTGGAATGCGGCCAGGTCTGAACCAGAGGGTGAGTCTTACGTGGCTAGCCGTGAAGACCATAGGGCCTGCACTCCAAAGGCCTGGGAGACTCGGAGCTGGGCTGCCACTTGAAAGGGCCTTAGGTTGTCCTCCTTCCTCCCTGGTCCTCAAACTGGAGGGGAATTCTCAATTACTGTTAGATCTCCGACCTTGCGTGAAGTGAGGTCTGTGGTGCAGCGTAGCCGTCCAGGTGATGGGCAACACTGTGGGCAGGCTCTACACGTACCTGAGGAGTGCCCTGGAGTTTTGGGGGGTGGGGAAGTTCCAGCAGCTCCGCTGATTTCCATACATCAGGGCGTGGCCACCTCAGCCTCTACCAGACCCCTGTCTCCAGGGAGAACACAGTGGGCCAGCATTCTCCCGGCCAGCCGGTCGCTTCTTCTCGCTTCTCAGACCTCGAAGCATGGATTCCTCCAGCACGTCCTGCACATCCAGCGGTAGGTTGACCTCTGCCTCTGAGCTGGGGGTTGCAAATCCCAGAGGCCAGGAGCCCTTCACGCCTGTGCATCCTGCATTGATAGGGCCATGCCGTTCATTAGGGCATGTTCCGTGATTGGGCTGGCCTTTGGCCAGTGCTCAGTTGGCCTCAGCGATGCAGACTCGCCTCCGAATGACACCCTTGCTCCATACCCATGGGATTTTCGCTCTGGGATGGAAGTGGATGTTGCCTCTTCCTAGAGAGGTGCCCACGCAGATGACGCATCACCGGGCGAAAGGTCCTAACAGGATTTCTCAGGGCCCATCCTCTCCTTTGCTGCTGGCCAACCTTTCCATCCAACGGAATCTATGTTCATGATTGCAGTGGACACATTTGGGGATTTGGAGTCGGAGTAGCCTTGGAATGGTGGTCTCTTGGCCTGGCTTGCCAACAACAGCTGTGGAGATACACCCCGGCGGGTTTACTCCCCTCTTTCTTTCTCTTTGGTTCTTGGGGAAGGTTTCCTTTGGATTCTTGGGGATGTTGGGAGCATTTTGACCCCAGGTCATCTGGAGTCGACAGCACGTTCCAGGGAGCTCTTCTCCAAAGATCAGGCCTTTCCGCATGACCGCAGTCTGTGCACGCCTGGCCTTTGTATAACCCAGGGACGTCAAGGAATCTTGATGCCAGGACGGAGGGAAACATGTGGAGCTTATATCTCTCTTTCAAGGGTTTCAAGCTCCCTTCGAGTTTCCCCACCCACAATCCCGACTCCATTTCCCTATCTCCGTCTCTCAGTCCCTCCGTCTCTCTCTCAGTCTCTCTCTCTCTCACTCTCTCTCTCTCTCTAAGTCTCTCTGTCTCTCTCCATTTCTCTGCTGGGACCCTGTGGGTCTCACTTTCTATTACTCCTTGGTTCTCTCCCAACTCAGCTTTATGGTCTCAATTTCTTCTCCTCTTTGGCCACTTACGTCTACATGAATGGCACCCTTGACTTTGTACACTCTGGCCTTGACAGTGTAATATGCAGACTTGTGGTTGGTGTTGAAGTCGTCATCACTGCATGTGCTGAGGTGCGTCCTGATGGACACTTGCCCGGTTGAGTTGGATATTCAAGTCGATCTGCTGGATGTCTCTTTGTCCTGATGTATCATAAATATCCGGGACTTGGAAGCTCACCTGAAGAGAAGTTGGCTTTGCGTGTATTTGGAAGCAAATGCTGGAAGACACAGCCTGTAGGAACACAGGAAGTGGTCTTTGACGGCCTTTGCTTTGGGTGCTCTGGGGTAAGAACTTCGAAAGATGACCCGCCATGGGGCAGTCACTCGCATGCGAATCACCAAGGAATTGTTCCTGTGTGCTGGCCGGACTGAAGGGAGACCATTCCGGGGGGATTCCTCTGCTTCTGTGTGCTTTGAGAGGTCTTGACTAGGAGAGCCCACACTGAGGCCATGTGGCTGAGAACACGCAACGTGTTGCCAGTGGGCCTTTCGGGAGGAGAGGCTCCTGGTGGCCTAGAGCGTGGCATAACTCAGGAAGCTATGGATTTCGTGGATGCAACGATGTGCTGGAATCCACACGTCCGCGGGCCCTCACAGACGTTTCCCTTGGGGTGGTGTGAACCCGCGGCCCTTTCTTCCATTCTTGTCCACCACCACTAGGGCCTGAACCCAGATCGGCCCGGGGTCCTTTGTGTGCAGGCAGGCCCCCCTGGGACTCACTGTGGCCCAGCCACAGCACGAGGCAGCATAATCAGGGTGTCTCGAGCTGGTGAGCCATTTTGCGAGGAGTCCCGGCAGGGCTTCCTTCCAAACGGGTGCTGTGGTGTCGACACCGCCGAGAAGCTTTCCTTCTCTACCCCCCAGACGCGCAGTCAGTGTTTGGTGGTGGTTTGCATGGTTCTATTTGTCTTTGGGTTCCTGCCACTCATAGGCCGAGGCTTTGAGCTGATATGCCCTGGACGTAGGGAGAGAGGCTGGTGTGATTTGCCAAAAGGCACACTACCAGAGAAATCGTGCACAAACCCATCAGTTCACTCGACAGCACTGGTAGGCGGGGAAGGCGGGTTTGTCCCAAGACTCTGATGTCCCTTCACACTAGGGTCTTCCATCCATTTCCTTTGCCAGCATGGCCTTGGGAAGTGCGGGGATTTGGGCCCCCGGAGGTGGACTCCATGTCCCCTCTCATAGGCATCCTTGGTGCCCCCACGTTCCCCAGGCGGCTGGGCTTCTGATGGTACAGATGTCTTGGCACCCCCTTTGCGCAGAGACAGCCCTTGCCTCGGGGACCATCTCCATGGTTGAAGCAGCCCAGCAGGGCCCTGAGGGCACCAGGGATCTACATCCCTGCTGACACATCCCTGAGCTCTCCCCCATAGGTCCTTGGGAATCCTGGGGGTCCTTGACCTGGGGTGCCCTGTCAGGGTGCACCATCGGCTGCATGCCCCTAGGTTCCTCTGCCAAGTTGCAATGCTTTTCTCAAAATGCAGATATCCCTGGGTGTCCAGAGTCTCAGTGTCGATGTAGCCTCCTGTAAAATCAGACGTGGTGTGTGAAGAGAGCCATGCTTCAACCCCTTGGTTTGCCTCTCTGCCTTCCTTCCCACTTTCTGTCCTCCATTCGCGTTAACACTTTTCTCCATCCGTACCTTCCTCCCAAGAAATTCCTCCTCCACAAGGCGAGCCTTGCTGCTCACCTCCTGCCTTTCCTCCACATCAGTATAGCTTTCTCACTATCTAGCTCTTATCATCAATGTCCTCTTCCTCCTCATCAATTGAGAATTCTCTCTCCAGGGCTTATCTTTGGGATGATAATCAAGAAAAGCCGGGACGTATTGGCGGCTTCTGGAGACTCAGCAGGAATCCTGGACCGTGGTTTTATCCGGCATGGAAAATGCGATTTGGGGTCCTCTCTCAGGAACTGCGCAGGGTTTTTGGCTATTTTTTTTTACCGGGTGTCCTCCTAGATCCATGGTCCTATTCCAATCGGAAACACTAGCACGTGTGTTTACAATGGGGAAAAGTCTTTAGGCACCCGTGGTCCAGTGGAGCAGGAGAGCCTGAGGAATCGTCGTGCCCCCCATCCTGAAGCTGTCTTGGAATGGTTCAAAGGAAAGGAGGCTAATACATAGCCCCCCAAAGCCACCATAAACAACCCAAGCCCAATGAAGTGTTAAAGAACCTTGAGAAAACCACACCCATGGAAGGAATGTAAAGCAGAGCAGAGGAATGTGTGGAATGCAGACAGGGGTGAAACAATTAGGGTCCCATATGGAAAACGGGGAAAACAACAGGTTGGCCTGTGGAAATGCAGGAATCTGACGGAGGCAGGCAGAGAAGGTCTGGAATGCGGCCAGGTCTGAACCAGAGGGTGAGTCTTACGTGGCTAGCCGTGAAGACCATATGGCCTGCACTCCAAAGGCCTGGGAGACTCGGAGCTGGGCTGCCACTTGAAAGGGCCTTAGGTTGTCCTCCTTCCTCCCAGGTCCTCAAACTGGAGGGGAATTCTCAATGACTGTTAGATCTCCGACCTTGCGTGAAGTGAGGTCTGTGGTGCGGCGTAGCCGTCCAGGTGATGGGCAACACTGTGGGCAGGCTCTACACGTACCTGAGGAGTGCCCTGGAGTTTTGGGGGGTGGGGAAGTTCCAGCAGCTCCGCTGATTTCCATACATCAGGGCGTGGCCACCTCAGCCTCTACCAGACCCCTGTCTCCAGGGAGAACACAGTGGGCCAGCATTCTCCCGGCCAGCCGGTCGCTTCTTCTCGCTTCTCAGACCTCGAAGCATGGATTCCTCCAGCACGTCCTGCACATCCAGCGGTAGGTTGACCTCTGCCTCTGAGCTGGGGGTTGCAAATCCCAGAGGCCAGGAGCCCTTCACGCCTGTGCATCCTGCATTGATAGGGCCATGCCGTTCATTAGGGCATGTTCCGTGATTGGGCTGGCCTTTGGCCAGTGCTCAGTTGGCCTCAGCGATGCAGACTCGCCTCCGAATGACACCCTTGCTCCATACCCATGGGATTTTCGCTCTGGGATGGAAGTGGATGTTGCCTCTTCCTAGAGAGGTGCCCACGCAGATGACGCATCACCGGGCGAAAGGTCCTAACAGGATTTCTCAGGGCCCATCCTCTCCTTTGCTGCTGGCCAACCTTTCCATCCAACGGAATCTATCTTCATGATTGCAGTGGACACATTTGGGGATTTGGAGTCGGAGTAGCCTTGGAATGGTGGTCTCTTGGCCTGGCTTGCCAACAACAGGTGTGGAGATACACCCCGGCGGGTTTACTCCCCTCTTTCTTTCTCTTTGGTTCTTGGGGAAGGTTTCCTTTGGATTCTTGGGGATGTTGGGAGCATTTTGACCCCAGGTCATCTGGAGTCGACAGCACGTTCCAGGGAGCTCTTCTCCAAAGATCAGGCCTTTCCACATGACCGCAGTCTGTGCACGCCTGGCCTTTGTATAACCCAGGGACGTCAAGGAATCTTGATGCCAGGACGGAGGGAAACATGTGGAGCTTATATCTCTCTTTCAAGGGTTTCAAGCTCCCTTCGAGTTTCCCCACCCATAATCCCGACTCCATTTCCCTTTCTCCGTCTCTCAGTCCCTCCGTCTCTCTCTCAGTCTCTCTCTCTCTCACTCTCTCTCTCTCTCTAAGTCTCTCTGTCTCTCTCCATTTCTCTGCTGGGACCCTGTGGGTCTCACTTTCTATTACTCCTTGGTTCTCTCCCAACTCAGCTTTATGGTCTCAATTTCTTCTCCTCTTTGGCCACTTACGTCTACATGAATGGCACCCTTGACTTTGTACACTCTGGCCTTGACAGTGTAATATGCCGATTTGTGGTTGGTGTTGAAGTCGTCATCACTGCATGTGCTGAGGTGCGTCCTGATGGACACTTGCCCGGTTGAGTTGGATATTCAAGTCGATCTGCTGGATGTCTCTTTGTCCTGATGTATCATAAATATCCGGGACTTGGAAGCTCACCTGAAGAGAAGTTGGCTTTGCGTGTATTTGGAAGCAAATGCTGGAAGACACAGCCTGTAGGAACACAGGAAGTGGTCTTTGACGGCCTTTGCTTTGGGTGCTCTGGGGTAAGAACTTCGAAAGATGACCCGCCATGGGGCAGTCACTCGCATGCGAATCACCAAGGAATTGTTCCTGTGTGCTGGCCGGACTGAAGGGAGACCATTCCGGGGGGATTCCTCTGCTTCTGTGTGCTTTGAGAGGTCTTGACTAGGAGAGCCCACACTGAGGCCATGTGGCTGAGAACAGGCAACGTGTTGCCAGTGGGCCTTTCGGGAGGAGAGGCTCCTGGTGGCCTAGAGCGTGGCATAACTCAGGAAGCTATGGATTTCGTGGATGCAACGATGTGCTGGAATCCACACGTCCGCGGGCCCTCACAGACGTTTCCCTTGGGGTGGTGTGAACCCGCAGCCCTTTCTTCCATTCTTGTCCACCACCACTAGGGCCTGAACCCAGATCGGCCCGGGGTCCTTTGTGTGCAGGCAGGCCCCCCTGGGACTCACTGTGGCCCAGCCACAGCACGAGGCAGCATAATCAGGGTGTCTCGAGCTGGTGAGCCATTTTGCGAGGAGTCCCGGCAGGGCTTCCTTCCAAACGGGTGCTGTGGTGTCGACACCGCCGAGAAGCTTTCCTTCTCTACCCCCCAGACGCGCAGTCAGTGTTTGGTGGTGGTTTGCATGGTTCTATTTGTCTTTGGGTTTTGCCACTCATAGGCCGAGGCTTTGAGCTGATATGCCCTGGACGTAGGGAGAGAGGCTGGTGTGATTTGCCAAAAGGCACACTACCAGAGAAATCGTGCACAAACCCATCAGTTCACTCGACAGCACTGGTAGGCGGGGAAGGCGGGTTTGTCCCAAGACTCTGATGTCCCTTCACACTAGGGTCTTCCATCCATTTCCTTTGCCAGCATGGCCTTGGGAAGTGCAGGGATTTGGGCCCCCGGAGGTGGACTCCATGTCCCCTCTCATAGGCATCCTTGGTGCCCCCACGTTCCCCAGGCGGCTGGGCTTCTGATGGTACAGATGTCTTGGCACCCCCTTTGCGCAGAGACAGCCCTTGCCTCGGGGACCATCTCCATGGTTGAAGCAGCCCAGCAGGGCCCTGAGGGCACCAGGGATCTACATCCCTGCTGACACATCCCTGAGCTCTCCCCCATAGGTCCTTGGGAATCCTGGGGGTCCTTGACCTGGGGTGCCCTGTCAGGGTGCACCATCGGCTGCATGCCCCTAGGTTCCTCTGCCAAGTTGCAATGCTTTTCTCAAAATGCAGATATCCCTGGGTGTCCAGAGTCTCAGTGTCGATGTAGCCTCCTGTAAAATCAGACGTGGTGTGTGAAGAGAGCCATGCTTCAACCCCTTGGTTTGCCTCTCTGCCTTCCTTCCCACTTTCTGTCTTCCATTCGCGTTAACACTTTTCTCCATCCGTACCTTCCTCCCAAGAAATTCCTCCTCCACAAGGCGAGCCTTGCTGCTCACCTCCTGCCTTTCCTCCACATCAGTATAGCTTTCTCACTATCTAGCTCTTATCATCAATGTCCTCTTCCTCCTCATCAATTGAGAATTCTCTCTCCAGGGCTTATCTTTGGGATGATAATCAAGAAAAGCCGGGACGTATTGGCGACTTCTGGAGACTCAGCAGGAATCCTGGACCGTGGTTTTATCCGGCATGGAAAATGCGATTTGGGGTCCTCTCTCAGGAACTGCGCAGGGTTTTTGGCTATTTTTTTTTACCGGGTGTCCCCCTAGATCCATGGTCCTATTCCAATCGGAAACACTAGCACGTGTGTTTACAATGGGGAAAAGTCTTTAGGCACCCGTGGTCCAGTGGAGCAGGAGAGCCTGAGGAATCGTCGTGCCCCCCATCCTGAAGCTGTCTTGGAATGGTTCAAAGGAAAGGAGGCTAATACATAGCCCCCCAAAGCCACCATAAACAACCCAAGCCCAATGAAGTGTTAAAGAACCTTGAGAAAACCACACCCATGGAAGGAATGTAAAGCAGAGCAGAGGAATGTGTGGAATGCAGACAGGGGTGAAACACTTAGGGTCCCATATGGAAAACGGGGAAAACAACAGGTTGGCCTGTGGAAATGCAGGAATCTGACGGAGGCAGGCAGAGAAGGTCTGGAATGCGGCCAGGTCTGAACCAGAGGGTGAGTCTTACGTGGCTAGCCGTGAAGACCATAGGGCCTGCACTCCAAAGGCCTGGGAGACTCGGAGCTGGGCTGCCACTTGAAAGGGCCTTAGGTTGTCCTCCTTCCTCCCAGGTCCTCAAACTGGAGGGGAATTCTCAATGACTGTTAGATCTCCGACCTTGCGTGAAGTGAGGTCTGTGGTGCAGCGTAGCCGTCCAGGTGATGGGCAACACTGTGGGCAGGCTCTACACGTACCTGAGGAGTGCCCTGGAGTTTTGGGGGGTGGGGAAGTTCCAGCAGCTCCGCTGATTTCCATACATCAGGGCGTGGCCACCTCAGCCTCTACCAGACCCCTGTCTCCAGGGAGAACACAGTGGGCCAGCATTCTCCCGGCCAGCCGGTCGCTTCTTCTCGCTTCTCAGTCCTCGAAGCATGGATTCCTCCAGCACGTCCTGCACATCCAGCGGTAGGTTGACCTCTGCCTCTGAGCTGGGGGTTGCAAATCCCAGAGGCCAGGAGCCCTTCACGCCTGTGCATCCTGCATTGATAGGGCCATGCCGTTCATTAGGGCATGTTCCGTGATTGGGCTGGCCTTTGGCCAGTGCTCAGTTGGCCTCAGCGATGCAGACTCGCCTCCGAATGACACCCTTGCTCCATACCCAGGGGATTTTCGCTCTGGGATGGAAGTGGATGTTGCCTCTTCCTAGAGAGGTGCCCACGCAGATGACGCATCACCGGGCGAAAAGTCCTAACAGGATTTCTCAGGGCCCATCCTCTCCTTTGCTGCTGGCCAACCTTTCCATCCAACGGAATCTATGTTCATGATTGCAGTGGACACATTTGGGGATTTGGAGTCGGAGTAGCCTTGGAATGGTGGTCTCTTGGCCTGGCTTGCCAACAACAGCTGTGGAGATACACCCCGGCGGGTTTACTCCCCTCTTTCTTTCTCTTTGGTTCTTGGGGAAGGTTTCCTTTGGATTCTTGGGGATGTTGGGAGCATTTTGACCCCAGGTCATCTGGAGTCGACAGCACGTTCCAGGGAGCTCTTCTCCAAAGATCAGGCCTTTCCGCATGACCGCAGTCTGTGCACGCCTGGCCTTTGTATAACCCAGGGACGTCAAGGAATCTTGATGCCAGGACGGAGGGAAACATGTGGAGCTTATATCTCTCTTTCAAGGGTTTCAAGCTCCCTTCGAGTTTCCCCACCCACAATCCCGACTCCATTTCCCTATCTCCGTCTCTCAGTCCCTCCGTCTCTCTCTCAGTCTCTCTCTCTCTCACTCTCTCTCTCTCTCTAAGTCTCTCTGTCTCTCTCCATTTCTCTGCTGGGACCCTGTGGGTCTCACTTTCTATTACTCCTTGGTTCTCTCCCAACTCAGCTTTATGGTCTCAATTTCTTCTCCTCTTTGGCCACTTACGTCTACATGAATGGCACCCTTGACTTTGTACACTCTGGCCTTGACAGTGTAATATGCAGACTTGTGGTTGGTGTTGAAGTCGTCATCACTGCATGTGCTGAGGTGCGTCCTGATGGACACTTGCCCGGTTGAGTTGGATATTCAAGTTGATCTGCTGGATGTCTCTTTGTCCTGATGTATCATAAATATCCGGGACTTGGAAGCTCACCTGAAGAGAAGTTGGCTTTGCGTGTATTTGGAAGCAAATGCTGGAAGACACAGCCTGTAGGAACACAGGAAGTGGTCTTTGACGGCCTTTGCTTTGGGTGCTCTGGGGTAAGAACTTCGAAAGATGACCCGCCATGGGGCAGTCACTCGCATGCGAATCACCAAGGAATTGTTCCTGTGTGCTGGCCGGACTGAAGGGAGACCATTCCGGGGGGATTCCTCTGCTTCTGTGTGCTTTGAGAGGTCTTGACTAGGAGAGCCCACACTGAGGCCATGTGGCTGAGAACAGGCAACGTGTTGCTAGTGGGCCTTTCGGGAGGAGAGGCTCCTGGTGGCCTAGAGCGTGGCATAACTCAGGAAGCTATGGATTTCGTGGATGCAACGATGTGCTGGAATCCACACGTCCGCGGGCCCTCACAGACGTTTCCCTTGGGGTGGTGTGAACCCGCGGCCCTTTCTTCCATTCTTGTCCACCACCACTAGGGCCTGAACCCAGATCGGCCCGGGGTCCTTTGTGTGCAGGCAGGCCCCCCTGGGACTCACTGTGGCCCAGCCACAGCACGAGGCAGCATAATCAGGGTGTCTCGAGCTGGTGAGCCATTTTGCGAGGAGTCCCGGCAGGGCTTCCTTCCAAACGGGTGCTGTGGTGTCGACACCGCCGAGAAGCTTTCCTTCTCTACCCCCCAGACGCGCAGTCAGTGTTTGGTGGTGGTTTGCATGGTTCTATTTGTCTTTGGGTTCCTGCCACTCATAGGCCGAGGCTTTGAGCTGATATGCCCTGGACGTAGGGAGAGAGGCTGGTGTGATTTGCCAAAAGGCACACTACCAGAGAAATCGTGCACAAACCCATCAGTTCACTCGACAGCACTGGTAGGCGGGGAAGGCGGGTTTGTCCCAAGACTCTGATGTCCCTTCACACTAGGGTCTTCCATCCATTTCCTTTGCCAGCATGGCCTTGGGAAGTGCGGGGATTTGGGCCCCCGGAGGTGGACTCCATGTCCCCTCTCATAGGCATCCTTGGTGCCCCCACGTTCCCCAGGCGGCTGGGCTTCTGATGGTACAGATGTCTTGGCACCCCCTTTGCGCAGAGACAGCCCTTGCCTCGGGGACCATCTCCATGGTTGAAGCAGCCCAGCAGGGCCCTGAGGGCACCAGGGATCTACATCCCTGCTGACACATCCCTGAGCTCTCCCCCATAGGTCCTTGGGAATCCTGGGGGTCCTTGACCTGGGGTGCCCTGTCAGGGTGCACCATCGGCTGCATGCCCCTAGGTTCCTCTGCCAAGTTGCAATGCTTTTCTCAAAATGCAGATATCCCTGGGTGTCCAGAGTCTCAGTGTCGATGTAGCCTCCTGTAAAATCAGACGTGGTGTGTGAAGAGAGCCATGCTTCAACCCCTTGGTTTGCCTCTCTGCCTTCCTTCCCACTTTCTGTCCTCCATTCGCGTTAACACTTTTCTCCATCCGTACCTTCCTCCCAAGAAATTCCTCCTCCACAAGGCGAGCCTTGCTGCTCACCTCCTGCCTTTCCTCCACATCAGTATAGCTTTCTCACTATCTAGCTCTTATCATCAATGTCCTCTTCCTCCTCATCAATTGAGAATTCTCTCTCCAGGGCTTATCTTTGGGATGATAATCAAGAAAAGCCGGGACGTATTGGCGACTTCTGGAGACTCAGCAGGAATCCTGGACCGTGGTTTTATCCGGCATGGAAAATGCGATTTGGGGTCCTCTCTCAGGAACTGCGCAGGGTTTTTGGCTATTTTTTTTTACCGGGTGTCCTCCTAGATCCATGGTCCTATTCCAATCGGAAACACTAGCACGTGTGTTTACAATGGGGAAAAGTCTTTAGGCACCCGTGGTCCAGTGGAGCAGGAGAGCCTGAGGAATCGTCGTGCCCCCCATCCTGAAGCTGTCTTGGAATGGTTCAAAGGAAAGGAGGCTAATACATAGCCCCCCAAAGCCACCATAAACAACCCAAGCCCAATGAAGTGTTAAAGAACCTTGAGAAAACCACACCCATGGAAGGAATGTAAAGCAGAGCAGAGGAATGTGTGGAATGCAGACAGGGGTGAAACACTTAGGGTCCCATATGGAAAACGGGGAAAACAACAGGTTGGCCTGTGGAAATGCAGGAATCTGACGGAGGCAGGCAGAGAAGGTCTGGAATGCGGCCAGGTCTGAACCAGAGGGTGAGTCTTACGTGGCTAGCCGTGAAGACCATAGGGCCTGCACTCCAAAGGCCTGGGAGACTCGGAGCTGGGCTGCCACTTGAAAGGGCCTTAGGTTGTCCTCCTTCCTCCCAGGTCCTCAAACTGGAGGGGAATTCTCAATGACTGTTAGATCTCCGACCTTGCGTGAAGTGAGGTCTGTGGTGCGGCGTAGCCGTCCAGGTGATGGGCAACACTGTGGGCAGGCTCTACACGTACCTGAGGAGTGCCCTGGAGTTTTGGGGGGTGGGGAAGTTCCAGCAGCTCCGCTGATTTCCATACATCAGGGCGTGGCCACCTCAGCCTCTACCAGACCCCTGTCTCCAGGGAGAACACAGTGGGCCAGCATTCTCCCGGCCAGCCGGTCGCTTCTTCTCGCTTCTCAGACGTGGAAGCATCGATTCCTCCAGCACGTCCTGCACATCCAGCGGTAGGTTGACCTCTGCCTCTGAGCTGGGGGTTGCAAATCCCAGAGGCCAGGAGCCCTTCACGCCTGTGCATCCTGCATTGATAGGGCCATGCCGTTCATTAGGGCATGTTCCGTGATTGGGCTGGCCTTTGGCCAGTGCTCAGTTGGCCTCAGCGATGCAGACTCGCCTCCGAATGACACCCTTGCTCCATACCCATGGGATTTTCACTCTGGGATGGAAGTGGATGTTGCCTCTTCCTAGAGAGGTGCCCACGCAGATGACGCATCACCGGGCGAAAGGTCCTAACAGGATTTCTCAGGGCCCATCCTCTCCTTTGCTGCTGGCCAACCTTTCCATCCAACGGAATCTATGTTCATGATTGCAGTGGACACATTTGGGGATTTGGAGTCGGAGTAGCCTTGGAATGGTGGTCTCTTGGCCTGGCTTGCCAACAACAGGTGTGGAGATACACCCCGGCGGGTTTACTCCCCTCTTTCTTTCTCTTTGGTTCTTGGGGAAGGTTTCCTTTGGATTCTTGGGGATGTTGGGAGCATTTTGACCCCAGGTCATCTGGAGTCGACAGCACGTTCCAGGGAGCTCTTCTCCAAAGATCAGGCCTTTCCGCATGACCGCAGTCTGTGCACGCCTGGCCTTTGTATAACCCAGGGACGTCAAGGAATCTTGATGCCAGGACGGAGGGAAACATGTGGAGCTTATATCTCTCTTTCAAGGGTTTCAAGCTCCCTTGGAGTTTCCCCACCCATAATCCCGACTCCATTTCCCTATCTCCGTCTCTCAGTCCCTCCGTCTCTCTCTCAGTCTCTCTCTCTCTCACTCTCTCTCTCTCTCTAAGTCTCTCTGTCTCTCTCCATTTCTCTGCTGGGACCCTGTGGGTCTCACTTTCTATTACTCCTTGGTTCTCTCCCAACTCAGCTTTATGGTCTCAATTTCTTCTCCTCTTTGGCCACTTACGTCTACATGAATGGCACCCTTGACTTTGTACACTCTGGCCTTGACAGTGTAATATGCAGACTTGTGGTTGGTGTTGAAGTCGTCATCACTGCATGTGCTGAGGTGCGTCCTGATGGACACTTGCCCGGTTGAGTTGGATATTCAAGTCGATCTGCTGGATGTCTCTTTGTCCTGATGTATCATAAATATCCGGGACTTGGAAGCTCACCTGAAGAGAAGTTGGCTTTGCGTGTATTTGGAAGCAAATGCTGGAAGACACAGCCTGTAGGAACACAGGAAGTGGTCTTTGACGGCCTTTGCTTTGGGTGCTCTGGGGTAAGAACTTCGAAAGATGACCCGCCATGGGGCAGTCACTCGCATGCGAATCACCAAGGAATTGTTCCTGTGTGCTGGCCGGACTGAAGGGAGACCATTCCGGGGGGATTCCTCTGCTTCTGTGTGCTTTGAGAGGTCTTGACTAGGAGAGCCCACACTGAGGCCATGTGGCTGAGAACAGGCAACGTGTTGCCAGTGGGCCTTTCGGGAGGAGAGGCTCCTGGTGGCCTAGAGCGTGGCATAACTCAGGAAGCTATGGATTTCGTGGATGCAACGATGTGCTGGAATCCACACGTCCGCGGGCCCTCACAGACGTTTCCCTTGGGGTGGTGTGAACCCGCGGCCCTTTCTTCCATTCTTGTCCACCACCACTAGGGCCGGAACCCAGATCGGCCCGGGGTCCTTTGTGTGCAGGCAGGCCCCCCTGGGACTCACTGTGGCCCAGCCACAGCACGAGGCAGCATAATCAGGGTGTCTCGAGCTGGTGAGCCATTTTGCGAGGAGTCCCGGCAGGGCTTCCTTCCAAACGGGTGCTGTGGTGTCGACACCGCCGAGAAGCTTTCCTTCTCTACCCCCCAGACGCGCAGTCAGTGTTTGGTGGTGGTTTGCATGGTTCTATTTGTCTTTGGGTTCCTGACACTCATAGGCCGAGGCTTTGAGCTGATATGCCCTGGACGTAGGGAGAGAGGCTGGTGTGATTTGCCAAAAGGCACACTACCAGAGAAATCGTGCACAAACCCATCAGTTCACTCGACAGCACTGGTAGGCGGGGAAGGCGGGTTTGTCCCAAGACTCTGATGTCCCTTCACACTAGGGTCTTCCATCCATTTCCTTTGCCAGCATGGCCTTGGGAAGTGCGGGGATTTGGGCCCCCGGAGGTGGACTCCATGTCCCCTCTCATAGGCATCCTTGGTGCCCCCACGTTCCCCAGGCGGCTGGGCTTCTGATGGTACAGATGTCTTGGCACCCCCTTTGCGCAGAGACAGCCCTTGCCTCGGGGACCATCTCCATGGTTGAAGCAGCCCAGCAGGGCCCTGAGGGCACCAGGGATCTACATCCCTGCTGACACATCCCTGAGCTCTCCCCCATAGGTCCTTGGGAATCCTGGGGGTCCTTGACCTGGGGTGCCCTGTCAGGGTGCACCATCGGCTGCATGCCCGTAGGTTCCTCTGCCAAGTTGCAATGCTTTTCTCAAAATGCAGATATCCCTGGGTGTCCAGAGTCTCAGTGTCGATGTAGCCTCCTGTAAAATCAGACGTGGTGTGTGAAGAGAGCCATGCTTCAACCCCTTGGTTTGCCTCTCTGCCTTCCTTCCCACTTTCTGTCCTCCATTCGCGTTAACACTTTTCTCCATCCGTACCTTCCTCCCAAGAAATTCCTCCTCCACAAGGCGAGCCTTGCTGCTCACCTCCTGCCTTTCCTCCACATCAGTATAGCTTTCTCACTATCTAGCTCTTATCATCAATGTCCTCTTCCTCCTCATCAATTGAGAATTCTCTCTCCAGGGCTTATCTTTGGGATGATAATCAAGAAAAGCCGGGACGTATTGGCGACTTCTGGAGACTCAGCAGGAATCCTGGACCGTGGTTTTATCCGGCATGGAAAATGCGATTTGGGGTCCTCTCTCAGGAACTGCGCAGGGTTTTTGGCTATTTTTTTTTACCGGGTGTCCCCCTAGATCCATGGTCCTATTCCAATCGGAAACACTAGCACGTGTGTTTACAATGGGGAAAAGTCTTTAGGCACCCGTGGTCCAGTGGAGCAGGAGAGCCTGAGGAATCGTCGTGCCCCCCATCCTGAAGCTGTCTTGGAATGGTTCAAAGGAAAGGAGGCTAATACATAGCCCCCCAAAGCCACCATAAACAACCCAAGCCCAATGAAGTGTTAAAGAACCTTGAGAAAACCACACCCATGGAAGGAATGTAAAGCAGAGCAGAGGAATGTGTGGAATGCAGACAGGGGTGAAACAATTAGGGTCCCATATAGAAAACGGGGAAAACAACAGGTTGGCCTGTGGAAATGCAGGAATCTGACGGAGGCAGGCAGAGAAGGTCTGGAATGCGGCCAGGTCTGAACCAGAGGGTGAGTCTTACGTGGCTAGCCGTGAAGACCATATGGCCTGCACTCCAAAGGCCTGGGAGACTCGGAGCTGGGCTGCCACTTGAAAGGGCCTTAGGTTGTCCTCCTTCCTCCCAGGTCCTCAAACTGGAGGGGAATTCTCAATGACTGTTAGATCTCCGACCTTGCGTGAAGTGAGGTCTGTGGTGCGGCGTAGCCGTCCAGGTGATGGGCAACACTGTGGGCAGGCTCTACACGTACCTGAGGAGTGCCCTGGAGTTTTGGGGGGTGGGGAAGTTCCAGCAGCTCCGCTGATTTCCATACATCAGGGCGTGGCCACCTCAGCCTCTACCAGACCCCTGACTCCAGGGAGAACACAGTGGGCCAGCATTCTCCCGGCCAGCCGGTCGCTTCTTCTCGCTTCTCAGACGTGGAAGCATCGATTCCTCCAGCACGTCCTGCACATCCAGCGGTAGGTTGACCTCTGCCTCTGAGCTGGGGGTTGCAAATCCCAGAGGCCAGGAGCCCTTCACGCCTGTGCATCCTGCATTGATAGGGCCATGCCGTTCATTAGGGCATGTTCCGTGATTGGGCTGGCCTTTGGCCAGTGCTCAGTTGGCCTCAGCGATGCAGACTCGCCTCCGAATGACACCCTTGCTCCATACCCATGGGATTTTCGCTCTGGGATGGAAGTGGATGTTGCCTCTTCCTAGAGAGGTGCCCACGCAGATGACGCATCACTGGGCGAAAGGTCCTAACAGGATTTCTCAGGGCCCATCCTCTCCTTTGCTGCTGGCCAACCTTTCCATCCAACGGAATCTATCTTCATGATTGCAGTGGACACATTTGGGGATTTGGAGTCGGAGTAGCCTTGGAATGGTGGTCTCTTGGCCTGGCTTGCCAACAACAGGTGTGGAGATACACCCCGGCGGGTTTACTCCCCTCTTTCTTTCTCTTTGGTTCTTGGGGAAGGTTTCCTTTGGATTCTTGGGGATGTTGGGAGCATTTTGACCCCAGGTCATCTGGAGTCGACAGCACGTTCCAGGGAGCTCTTCTCCAAAGATCAGGCCTTTCCGCATGACCGCAGTCTGTGCACGCCTGGCCTTTGTATAACCCAGGGACGTCAAGGAATCTTGATGCCAGGACGGAGGGAAACATGTGGAGCTTATATCTCTCTTTCAAGGGTTTCAAGCTCCCTTCGAGTTTCCCCACCCACAATCCCGACTCCATTTCCCTATCTCCGTCTCTCAGTCCCTCCGTCTCTCTCTCAGTCTCTCTCTCTCTCACTCTCTCTCTCTCTCTAAGTCTCTCTGTCTCTCTCCATTTCTCTGCTGGGACCCTGTGGGTCTCACTTTCTATTACTCCTTGGTTCTCTCCCAACTCAGCTTTATGGTCTCAATTTCTTCTCCTCTTTGGCCACTTACGTCTACATGAATGGCACCCTTGACTTTGTACACTCTGGCCTTGACAGTGTAATATGCAGACTTGTGGTTGGTGTTGAAGTCGTCATCACTGCATGTGCTGAGGTGCGTCCTGATGGACACTTGCCCGGTTGAGTTGGATATTCAAGTTGATCTGCTGGATGTCTCTTTGTCCTGATGTATCATAAATATCCGGGACTTGGAAGCTCACCTGAAGAGAACTTGGCTTTGCGTGTATTTGGAAGCAAATGCTGGAAGACACAGCCTGTAGGAACACAGGAAGTGGTCTTTGACGGCCTTTGCTTTGGGTGCTCTGGGGTAAGAACTTCGAAAGATGACCCGCCATGGGGCAGTCACTCGCATGCGAATCACCAAGGAATTGTTCCTGTGTGCTGGCCGGACTGAAGGGAGACCATTCCGGGGGGATTCCTCTGCTTCTGTGTGCTTTGAGAGGTCTTGACTAGGAGAGCCCACACTGAGGCCATGTGGCTGAGAACAGGCAACGTGTTGCCAGTGGGCCTTTCGGGCGGAGAGGCTCCTGGTGGCCTAGAGCGTGGCATAACTCAGGAAGCTATGGATTTCGTGGATGCAACGATGTGCTGGAATCCACACGTCCGCGGGCCCTCACAGACGTTTCCCTTGGGGTGGTGTGAACCCGCGGCCCTTTCTTCCATTCTTGTCCACCACCACTAGGGCCGGAACCCAGATCGGCCCGGGGTCCTTTGTGTGCAGGCAGGCCCCCCTGGGACTCACTGTGGCCCAGCCACAGCACGAGGCAGCATAATCAGGGTGTCTCGAGCTGGTGAGCCATTTTGCGAGGAGTCCCGGCAGGGCTTCCGTCCAAACGGGTGCTGTGGTGTCGACACCGCCGAGAAGCTTTCCTTCTCTACCCCCCAGACGCGCAGTCAGTGTTTGGTGGTGGTTTGCATGGTTCTATTTGTCTTTGGGTTCCTGCCACTCATAGGCCGAGGCTTTGAGCTGATATGCCCTGGACGTAGGGAGAGAGGCTGGTGTGATTTGCCAAAAGGCACACTACCAGAGAAATCGTGCACAAACCCATCAGTTCACTCGACAGCACTGGTAGGCGGGGAAGGCGGGTTTGTCCCAAGACTCTGATGTCCCTTCACACTAGGGTCTTCCATCCATTTCCTTTGCCAGCATGGCCTTGGGAAGTGCGGGGATTTGGGCCCCCGGAGGTGGACTCCATGTCCCCTCTCATAGGCATCCTTGGTGCCCCCACGTTCCCCAGGCGGCTGGGCTTCTGATGGTACAGATGTCTTGGCACCCCCTTTGCGCAGAGACAGCCCTTGCCTCGGGGACCATCTCCATGGTTGAAGCAGCCCAGCAGGGCCCTGAGGGCACCAGGGATCTACATCCCTGCTGACACATCCCTGAGCTCTCCCCCATAGGTCCTTGGGAATCCTGGGGGTCCTTGACCTGGGGTGCCCTGTCAGGGTGCACCATCGGCTGCATGCCCCTAGGTTCCTCTGCCAAGTTGCAATGCTTTTCTCAAAATGCAGATATCCCTGGGTGTCCAGAGTCTCAGTGTCGATGTAGCCTCCTGTAAAATCAGACGTGGTGTGTGAAGAGAGCCATGCTTCAACCCCTTGGTTTGCCTCTCTGCCTTCCTTCCCACTTTCTGTCCTCCATTCGCGTTAACACTTTTCTCCATCCGTACCTTCCTCCCAAGAAATTCCTCCTCCACAAGGCGAGCCTTGCTGCTCACCTCCTGCCTTTCCTCCACATCAGTATAGCTTTCTCACTATCTAGCTCTTATCATCAATGTCCTCTTCCTCCTCATCAATTGAGAATTCTCTCTCCAGGGCTTATCTTTGGGATGATAATCAAGAAAAGCCGGGACGTATTGGCGACTTCTGGAGACTCAGCAGGAATCCTGGACCGTGGTTTTATCCGGCATGGAAAATGCGATTTGGGGTCCTCTCTCAGGAACTGCGCAGGGTTTTTGGCTATTTTTTTTTACCGGGTGTCCCCCTAGATCCATGGTCCTATTCCAATCGGAAACACTAGCACGTGTGTTTACAATGGGGAAAAGTCTTTAGGCACCCGTGGTCCAGTGGAGCAGGAGAGCCTGAGGAATCGTCGTGCCCCCCATCCTGAAGCTGTCTTGGAATGGTTCAAAGGAAAGGAGGCTAATACATAGCCCCCCAAAGCCACCATAAACAACCCAAGCCCAATGAAGTGTTAAAGAACCTTGAGAAAACCACACCCATGGAAGGAATGTAAAGCAGAGCAGAGGAATGTGTGGAATGCAGACAGGGGTGAAACACTTAGGGTCCCATATGGAAAACGGGGAAAACAACAGGTTGGCCTGTGGAAATGCAGGAATCTGACGGAGGCAGGCAGAGAAGGTCTGGAATGCGGCCAGGTCTGAACCAGAGGGTGAGTCTTACGTGGCTAGCCGTGAAGACCATATGGCCTGCACTCCAAAGGCCTGGGAGACTCGGAGCTGGGCTGCCACTTGAAAGGGCCTTAGGTTGTCCTCCTTCCTCCCAGGTCCTCAAACTGGAGGGGAATTCTCAATGACTGTTAGATCTCCGACCTTGTGTGAAGTGAGGTCTGTGGTGCGGCGTAGCCGTCCAGGTGATGGGCAACACTGTGGGCAGGCTCTACACGTACCTGAGGAGTGCCCTGGAGTTTTGGGGGGTGGGGAAGTTCCAGCAGCTCCGCTGATTTCCATACATCAGGGCGTGGCCACCTCAGCCTCTACCAGACCCCTGTCTCCAGGGAGAACACAGTGGGCCAGCATTCTCCCGGCCAGCCGGTCGCTTCTTCTCGCTTCTCAGACGTGGAAGCATCGATTCCTCCAGCACGTCCTGCACATCCAGCGGTAGGTTGACCTCTGCCTCTGAGCTGGGGGTTGCAAATCCCAGAGGCCAGGAGCCCTTCACGCCTGTGCATCCTGCATTGATAGGGCCATGCCGTTCATTAGGGCATGTTCCGTGATTGGGCTGGCCTTTGGCCAGTGCTCAGTTGGCCTCAGCGATGCAGACTCGCCTCCGAATGACACCCTTGCTCCATACCCATGGGATTTTCGCTCTGGGATGGAAGTGGATGTTGCCTCTTCCTAGAGAGGTGCCCACGCAGATGACGCATCACCGGGCGAAAGGTCCTAACAGGATTTCTCAGGGCCCATCCTCTCCTTTGCTGCTGGCCAACCTTTCCATCCAACGGAATCTATCTTCATGATTGCAGTGGACACATTTGGGGATTTGGAGTCGGAGTAGCCTTGGAATGGTGGTCTCTTGGCCTGGCTTGCCAACAACAGGTGTGGAGATACACCCCGGCGGGTTTACTCCCCTCTTTCTTTCTCTTTGGTTCTTGGGGAAGGTTTCCTTTGGATTCTTGGGGATGTTGGGAGCATTTTGACCCCAGGTCATCTGGAGTCGACAGCACGTTCCAGGGAGCTCTTCTCCAAAGATCAGGCCTTTCCGCATGACCGCAGTCTGTGCACGCCTGGCCTTTGTATAACCCAGGGACGTCAAGGAATCTTGATGCCAGGACGGAGGGAAACATGTGGAGCTTATATCTCTCTTTCAAGGGTTTCAAGCTCCCTTCGAGTTTCCCCACCCACAATCCCGACTCCATTTCCCTATCTCCGTCTCTCAGTCCCTCCGTCTCTCTCTCAGTCTCTCTCTCTCTCACTCTCTCTCTCTCTCTAAGTCTCTCTGTCTCTCTCCATTTCTCTGCTGGGACCCTGTGGGTCTCACTTTCTATTACTCCTTGGTTCTCTCCCAACTCAGCTTTATGGTCTCAATTTCTTCTCCTCTTTGGCCACTTACGTCTACATGAATGGCACCCTTGACTTTGTACACTCTGGCCTTGACAGTGTAATATGCCGATTTGTGGTTGGTGTTGAAGTCGTCATCACTGCATGTGCTGAGGTGCGTCCTGATGGACACTTGCCCGGTTGAGTTGGATATTCAAGTCGATCTGCTGGATGTCTCTTTGTCCTGATGTATCATAAATATCCGGGACTTGGAAGCTCACCTGAAGAGAAGTTGGCTTTGCGTGTATTTGGAAGCAAATGCTGGAAGACACAGCCTGTAGGAACACAGGAAGTGGTCTTTGACGGCCTTTGCTTTGGGTGCTCTGGGGTAAGAACTTCGAAAGATGACCCGCCATGGGGCAGTCACTCGCATGCGAATCACCAAGGAATTGTTCCTGTGTGCTGGCCGGACTGAAGGGAGACCATTCCGGGGGGATTCCTCTGCTTCTGTGTGCTTTGAGAGGTCTTGACTAGGAGAGCCCACACTGAGGCCATGTGGCTGAGAACAGGCAACGTGTTGCCAGTGGGCCTTTCGGGAGGAGAGGCTCCTGGTGGCCTAGAGCGTGGCATAACTCAGGAAGCTATGGATTTCGTGGATGCAACGATGTGCTGGAATCCACACGTCCGCGGGCCCTCACAGACGTTTCCCTTGGGGTGGTGTGAACCCGCGGCCCTTTCTTCCATTCTTGTCCACCACCACTAGGGCCGGAACCCAGATCGGCCCGGGGTCCTTTGTGTGCAGGCAGGCCCCCCTGGGACTCACTGTGGCCCAGCCACAGCACGAGGCAGCATAATCAGGGTGTCTCGAGCTGGTGAGCCATTTTGCGAGGAGTCCCGGCAGGGCTTCCTTCCAAACGGGTGCTGTGGTGTCGACACCGCCGAGAAGCTTTCCTTCTCTACCCCCCAGACGCGCAGTCAGTGTTTGGTGGTGGTTTGCATGGTTCTATTTGTCTTTGGGTTCCTGCCACTCATAGGCCGAGGCTTTGAGCTGATATGCCCTGGACGTAGGGAGAGAGGCTGGTGTGATTTGCCAAAAGGCACACTACCAGAGAAATCGTGCACAAACCCATCAGTTCACTCGACAGCACTGGTAGGCGGGGAAGGCGGGTTTGTCCCAAGACTCTGATGTCCCTTCACACTAGGGTCTTCCATCCATTTCCTTTGCCAGCATGGCCTTGGGAAGTGCGGGGATTTGGGCCCCCGGAGATGGACTCCATGTCCCCTCTCATAGGCATCCTTGGTGCCCCCACGTTCCCCAGGCGGCTGGGCTTCTGATGGTACAGATGTCTTGGCACCCCCTTTGCGCAGAGACAGCCCTTGCCTCGGGGACCATCTCCATGGTTGAAGCAGCCCAGCAGGGCCCTGAGGGCACCAGGGATCTACATCCCTGCTGACACATCCCTGAGCTCTCCCCCATAGGTCCTTGGGAATCCTGGGGGTCCTTGACCTGGGGTGCCCTGTCAGGGTGCACCATCGGCTGCATGCCCGTAGGTTCCTCTGCCAAGTTGCAATGCTTTTCTCAAAATGCAGATATCCCTGGGTGTCCAGAGTCTCAGTGTCGATGTAGCCTCCTGTAAAATCAGACGTGGTGTGTGAAGAGAGCCATGCTTCAACCCCTTGGTTTGCCTCTCTGCCTTCCTTCCCACTTTCTGTCCTCCATTCGCGTTAACACTTTTCTCCATCCGTACCTTCCTCCCAAGAAATTCCTCCTCCACAAGGCGAGCCTTGCTGCTCACCTCCTGCCTTTCCTCCACATCAGTATAGCTTTCTCACTATCTAGCTCTTATCATCAATGTCCTCTTCCTCCTCATCAATTGAGAATTCTCTCTCCAGGGCTTATCTTTGGGATGATAATCAAGAAAAGCCGGGACGTATTGGCGACTTCTGGAGACTCAGCAGGAATCCTGGACCGTGGTTTTATCCGGCATGGAAAATGCGATTTGGGGTCCTCTCTCAGGAACTGCGCAGGGTTTTTGGCTATTTTTTTTTACCGGGTGTCCCCCTAGATCCATGGTCCTATTCCAATCGGAAACACTAGCACGTGTGTTTACAATGGGGAAACGTCTTTAGGCACCCGTGGTCCAGTGGAGCAGGAGAGCCTGAGGAATCGTCGTGCCCCCCATCCTGAAGCTGTCTTGGAATGGTTCAAAGGAAAGGAGGCTAATACATAGCCCCCCAAAGCCACCATAAACAACCCAAGCCCAATGAAGTGTTAAAGAACCTTGAGAAAACCACACCCATGGAAGGAATGTAAAGCAGAGCAGAGGAATGTGTGGAATGCAGACAGGGGTGAAACACTTAGGGTCCCATATGGAAAACGGGGAAAACAACAGGTTGGCCTGTGGAAATGCAGGAATCTGACGGAGGCAGGCAGAGAAGGTCTGGAATGCGGCCAGGTCTGAACCAGAGGGTGAGTCTTACGTGGCTAGCCGTGAAGACCATATGGCCTGCACTCCAAAGGCCTGGGAGACTCGGAGCTGGGCTGCCACTTGAAAGGGCCTTAGGTTGTCCTCCTTCCTCCCAGGTCCTCAAACTGGAGGGGAATTCTCAATGACTGTTAGATCTCCGACCTTGCGTGAAGTGAGGTCTGTGGTGCGGCGTAGCCGTCCAGGTGATGGGCAACACTGTGGGCAGGCTCTACACGTACCTGAGGAGTGCCCTGGAGTTTTGGGGGGTGGGGAAGTTCCAGCAGCTCCGCTGATTTCCATACATCAGGGCGTGGCCACCTCAGCCTCTACCAGACCCCTGTCTCCAGGGAGAACACAGTGGGCCAGCATTCTCCCGGCCAGCCGGTCGCTTCTTCTCGCTTCTCAGACCTCGAAGCATGGATTCCTCCAGCACGTCCTGCACATCCAGCGGTAGGTTGACCTCTGCCTCTGAGCTGGGGGTTGCAAATCCCAGAGGCCAGGAGCCCTTCACGCCTGTGCATCCTGCATTGATAGGGCCATGCCGTTCATTAGGGCATGTTCCGTGATTGGGCTGGCCTTTGGCCAGTGCTCAGTTGGCCTCAGCGATGCAGACTCGCCTCCGAATGACACCCTTGCTCCATACCCATGGGATTTTCGCTCTGGGATGGAAGTGGATGTTGCCTCTTCCTAGAGAGGTGCCCACGCAGATGACGCATCACCGGGCGAAAGGTCCTAACAGGATTTCTCAGGGCCCATCCTCTCCTTTGCTGCTGGCCAACCTTTCCATCCAACGGAATCTATCTTCATGATTGCAGTGGACACATTTGGGGATTTGGAGTCGGAGTAGCCTTGGAATGGTGGTCTCTTGGCCTGGCTTGCCAACAACAGGTGTGGAGATACACCCCGGCGGGTTTACTCCCCTCTTTCTTTCTCTTTGGTTCTTGGGGAAGGTTTCCTTTGGATTCTTGGGGATGTTGGGAGCATTTTGACCCCAGGTCATCTGGAGTCGACAGCACGTTCCAGGGAGCTCTTCTCCAAAGATCAGGCCTTTCCGCATGACCGCAGTCTGTGCACGCCTGGCCTTTGTATAACCCAGGGACGTCAAGGAATCTTGATGCCAGGACGGAGGGAAACATGTGGAGCTTATATCTCTCTTTCAAGGGTTTCAAGCTCCCTTGGAGTTTCCCCACCCATAATCCCGACTCCATTTCCCTATCTCCGTCTCTCAGTCCCTCCGTCTCTCTCTCAGTCTCTCTCTCTCTCACTCTCTCTCTCTCTCTAAGTCTCTCTGTCTCTCTCCATTTCTCTGCTGGGACCCTGTGGGTCTCACTTTCTATTACTCCTTGGTTCTCTCCCAACTCAGCTTTATGGTCTCAATTTCTTCTCCTCTTTGGCCACTTACGTCTACATGAATGGCACCCTTGACTTTGTACACTCTGGCCTTGACAGTGTAATATGCCGACTTGTGGTTGGTGTTGAAGTCGTCATCACTGCATGTGCTGAGGTGCGTCCTGATGGACACTTGCCCGGTTGAGTTGGATATTCAAGTCGATCTGCTGGATGTCTCTTTGTCCTGATGTATCATAAATATCCGGGACTTGGAAGCTCACCTGAAGAGAAGTTGGCTTTGCGTGTATTTGGAAGCAAATGCTGGAAGACACAGCCTGTAGGAACACAGGAAGTGGTCTTTGACGGCCTTTGCTTTGGGTGCTCTGGGGTAAGAACTTCGAAAGATGACCCGCCATGGGGCAGTCACTCGCATGCGAATCACCAAGGAATTGTTCCTGTGTGCTGGCCGGACTGAAGGGAGACCATTCCGGGGGGATTCCTCTGCTTCTGTGTGCTTTGAGAGGTCTTGACTAGGAGAGCCCACACTGAGGCCATGTGGCTGAGAACAGGCAACGTGTTGCCAGTGGGCCTTTCGGGAGGAGAGGCTCCTGGTGGCCTAGAGCGTGGCATAACTCAGGAAGCTATGGATTTCGTGGATGCAACGATGTGCTGGAATCCACACGTCCGCGGGCCCTCACAGACGTTTCCCTTGGGGTGGTGTGAACCCGCGGCCCTTTCTTCCATTCTTGTCCACCACCACTAGGGCCGGAACCCAGATCGGCCCGGGGTCCTTTGTGTGCAGGCAGGCCCCCCTGGGACTCACTGTGGCCCAGCCACAGCACGAGGCAGCATAATCAGGGTGTCTCGAGCTGGTGAGCCATTTTGCGAGGAGTCCCGGCAGGGCTTCCTTCCAAACGGGTGCTGTGGTGTCGACACCGCCGAGAAGCTTTCCTTCTCTACCCCCCAGACACGCAGTCAGTGTTTGGTGGTGGTTTGCATGGTTCTATTTGTCTTTGGGTTCCTGCCACTCATAGGCCGAGGCTTTGAGCTGATATGCCCTGGACGTAGGGAGAGAGGCTGGTGTGATTTGCCAAAAGGCACACTACCAGAGAAATCGTGCACAAACCCATCAGTTCACTCGACAGCACTGGTAGGCGGGGAAGGCGGGTTTGTCCCAAGACTCTGATGTCCCTTCACACTAGGGTCTTCCATCCATTTCCTTTGCCAGCATGGCCTTGGGAAGTGCGGGGATTTGGGCCCCCGGAGGTGGACTCCATGTCCCCTCTCATAGGCATCCTTGGTGCCCCCACGTTCCCCAGGCGGCTGGGCTTCTGATGGTACAGATGTCTTGGCACCCCCTTTGCGCAGAGACAGCCCTTGCCTCGGGGACCATCTCCATGGTTGAAGCAGCCCAGCAGGGCCCTGAGGGCACCAGGGATCTACATCCCTGCTGACACATCCCTGAGCTCTCCCCCATAGGTCCTTGGGAATCCTGGGGGTCCTTGACCTGGGGTGCCCTGTCAGGGTGCACCATCGGCTGCATGCCCCTAGGTTCCTCTGCCAAGTTGCAATGCTTTTCTCAAAATGCAGATATCCCTGGGTGTCCAGAGTCTCAGTGTCGATGTAGCCTCCTGTAAAATCAGACGTGGTGTGTGAAGAGAGCCATGCTTCAACCCCTTGGTTTGCCTCTCTGCCTTCCTTCCCACTTTCTGTCTTCCATTCGCGTTAACACTTTTCTCCATCCGTACCTTCCTCCCAAGAAATTCCTCCTCCACAAGGCGAGCCTTGCTGCTCACCTCCTGCCTTTCCTCCACATCAGTATAGCTTTCTCACTATCTAGCTCTTATCATCAATGTCCTCTTCCTCCTCATCAATTGAGAATTCTCTCTCCAGGGCTTATCTTTGGGATGATAATCAAGAAAAGCCGGGACGTATTGGCGACTTCTGGAGACTCAGCAGGAATCCTGGACCGTGGTTTTATCCGGCATGGAAAATGCGATTTGGGGTCCTCTCTCAGGAACTGCGCAGGGTTTTTGGCTATTTTTTTTTACCGGGTGTCCCCCTAGATCCATGGTCCTATTCCAATCGGAAACACTAGCACGTGTGTTTACAATGGGGAAAAGTCTTTAGGCACCCGTGGTCCAGTGGAGCAGGAGAGCCTGAGGAATCGTCGTGCCCCCCATCCTGAAGCTGTCTTGGAATGGTTCAAAGGAAAGGAGGCTAATACATAGCCCCCCAAAGCCACCATAAACAACCCAAGCCCAATGAAGTGTTAAAGAACCTTGAGAAAACCACACCCATGGAAGGAATGTAAAGCAGAGCAGAGGAATGTGTGGAATGCAGACAGGGGTGAAACACTTAGGGTCCCATATGGAAAACGGGGAAAACAACAGGTTGGCCTGTGGAAATGCAGGAATCTGACGGAGGCAGGCAGAGAAGGTCTGGAATGCGGCCAGGTCTGAACCAGAGGGTGAGTCTTACGTGGCTAGCCGTGAAGACCATAGGGCCTGCACTCCAAAGGCCTGGGAGACTCGGAGCTGGGCTGCCACTTGAAAGGACCTTAGGTTGTCCTCCTTCCTCCCAGGTCCTCAAACTGGAGGGGAATTCTCAATGACTGTTAGATCTCCGACCTTGCGTGAAGTGAGGTCTGTGGTGCGGCGTAGCCGTCCAGGTGATGGGCAACACTGTGGGCAGGCTCTACACGTACCTGAGGAGTGCCCTGGAGTTTTGGGGGGTGGGGAAGTTCCAGCAGCTCCGCTGATTTCCATACATCAGGGCGTGGCCACCTCAGCCTCTACCAGACCCCTGTCTCCAGGGAGAACACAGTGGGCCAGCATTCTCCCGGCCAGCCGGTCGCTTCTTCTCGCTTCTCAGACCTCGAAGCATGGATTCCTCCAGCACGTCCTGCACATCCAGCGGTAGGTTGACCTCTGCCTCTGAGCTGGGGGTTGCAAATCCCAGAGGCCAGGAGCCCTTCACGCCTGTGCATCCTGCATTGATAGGGCCATGCCGTTCATTAGGGCATGTTCCGTGATTGGGCTGGCCTTTGGCCAGTGCTCAGTTGGCCTCAGCGATGCAGACTCGCCTCCGAATGACACCCTTGCTCCATACCCATGGGATTTTCGCTCTGGGATGGAAGTGGATGTTGCCTCTTCCTAGAGAGGTGCCCACGCAGATGACGCATCACCGGGCGAAAGGTCCTAACAGGATTTCTCAGGGCCCATCCTCTCCTTTGCTGCTGGCCAACCTTTCCATCCAACGGAATCTATGTTCATGATTGCAGTGGACACATTTGGGGATTTGGAGTCGGAGTAGCCTTGGAATGGTGGTCTCTTGGCCTGGCTTGCCAACAACAGCTGTGGAGATACACCCCGGCGGGTTTACTCCCCTCTTTCTTTCTCTTTGGTTCTTGGGGAAGGTTTCCTTTGGATTCTTGGGGATGTTGGGAGCATTTTGACCCCAGGTCATCTGGAGTCGACAGCACGTTCCAGGGAGCTCTTCTCCAAAGATCAGGCCTTTCCGCATGACCGCAGTCTGTGCACGCCTGGCCTTTGTATAACCCAGGGACGTCAAGGAATCTTGATGCCAGGACGGAGGGAAACATGTGGAGCTTATATCTCTCTTTCAAGGGTTTCAAGCTCCCTTCGAGTTTCCCCACCCATAATCCCGACTCCATTTCCCTATCTCCGTCTCTCAGTCCCTCCGTCTCTCTCTCAGTCTCTCTCTCTCTCACTCTCTCTCTCTCTCTAAGTCTCTCTGTCTCTCTCCATTTCTCTGCTGGGACCCTGTGGGTCTCACTTTCTATTACTCCTTGGTTCTCTCCCAACTCAGCTTTATGGTCTCAATTTCTTCTCCTCTTTGGCCACTTACGTCTACATGAATGGCACCCTTGACTTTGTACACTCTGGCCTTGACAGTGTAATATGCAGACTTGTGGTTGGTGTTGAAGTCGTCATCACTGCATGTGCTGAGGTGCGTCCTGATGGACACTTGCCCGGTTGAGTTGGATATTCAAGTCGATCTGCTGGATGTCTCTTTGTCCTGATGTATCATAAATATCCGGGACTTGGAAGCTCACCTGAAGAGAAGTTGGCTTTGCGTGTATTTGGAAGCAAATGCTGGAAGACACAGCCTGTAGGAACACAGGAAGTGGTCTTTGACGGCCTTTGCTTTGGGTGCTCTGGGGTAAGAACTTCGAAAGATGACCCGCCATGGGGCAGTCACTCGCATGCGAATCACCAAGGAATTGTTCCTGTGTGCTGGCCGGACTGAAGGGAGACCATTCCGGGGGGATTCCTCTGCTTCTGTGTGCTTTGAGAGGTCTTGACTAGGAGAGCCCACACTGAGGCCATGTGGCTGAGAACAGGCAACGTGTTGCCAGTGGGCCTTTCGGGAGGAGAGGCTCCTGGTGGCCTAGAGCGTGGCATAACTCAGGAAGCTATGGATTTCGTGGATGCAACGATGTGCTGGAATCCACACGTCCGCGGGCCCTCACAGACGTTTCCCTTGGGGTGGTGTGAACCCGCGGCCCTTTCTTCCATTCTTGTCCACCACCACTAGGGCCTGAACCCAGATCGGCCCGGGGTCCTTTGTGTGCAAGCAGGCCCCCCTGGGACTCACTGTGGCCCAGCCACAGCACGAGGCAGCATAATCAGGGTGTCTCGAGCTGGTGAGCCATTTTGCGAGGAGTCCCGGCAGGGCTTCCTTCCAAACGGGTGCTGTGGTGTCGACACCGCCGAGAAGCTTTCCTTCTCTACCCCCCAGACGCGCAGTCAGTGTTTGGTGGTGGTTTGCATGGTTCTATTTGTCTTTGGGTTCCTGCCACTCATAGGCTGAGGCTTTGAGCTGATATGCCCTGGACGTAGGGAGAGAGGCTGGTGTGATTTGCCAAAAGGCACACTACCAGAGAAATCGTGCACAAACCCATCAGTTCACTCGACAGCACTGGTAGGCGGGGAAGGCGGGTTTGTCCCAAGACTCTGATGTCCCTTCACACTAGGGTCTTCCATCCATTTCCTTTGCCAGCATGGCCTTGGGAAGTGCGGGGATTTGGGCCCCCGGAGGTGGACTCCATGTCCCCTCTCATAGGCATCCTTGGTGCCCCCACGTTCCCCAGGCGGCTGGGCTTCTGATGGTACAGATGTCTTGGCACCCCCTTTGCGCAGAGACAGCCCTTGCCTCGGGGACCATCTCCATGGTTGAAGCAGCCCAGCAGGGCCCTGAGGGCACCAGGGATCTACATCCCTGCTGACACATCCCTGAGCTCTCCCCCATAGGTCCTTGGGAATCCTGGGGGTCCTTGACCTGGGGTGCCCTGTCAGGGTGCACCATCGGCTGCATGCCCCTAGGTTCCTCTGCCAAGTTGCAATGCTTTTCTCAAAATGCAGATATCCCTGGGTGTCCAGAGTCTCAGTGTCGATGTAGCCTCCTGTAAAATCAGACGTGGTGTGTGAAGAGAGCCATGCTTCAACCCCTTGGTTTGCCTCTCTGCCTTCCTTCCCACTTTCTGTCCTCCATTCGCGTTAACACTTTTCTCCATCCGTACCTTCCTCCCAAGAAATTCCTCCTCCACAAGGCGAGCCTTGCTGCTCACCTCCTGCCTTTCCTCCACATCAGTATAGCTTTCTCACTATCTAGCTCTTATCATCAATGTCCTCTTCCTCCTCATCAATTGAGAATTCTCTCTCCAGGGCTTATCTTTGGGATGATAATCAAGAAAAGCCGGGACGTATTGGCGACTTCTGGAGACTCAGCAGGAATCCTGGACCGTGGTTTTATCCGGCATGGAAAATGCGATTTGGGGTCCTCTCTCAGGAACTGCGCAGGGTTTTTGGCTATTTTTTTTTACCGGGTGTCCCCCTAGATCCATGGTCCTATTCCAATCGGAAACACTAGCACGTGTGTTTACAATGGGGAAAAGTCTTTAGGCACCCGTGGTCCAGTGGAGCAGGAGAGCCTGAGGAATCGTCGTGCCCCCCATCCTGAAGCTGTCTTGGAATGGTTCAAAGGAAAGGAGGCTAATACATAGCCCCCCAAAGCCACCATAAACAACCCAAGCCCAATGAAGTGTTAAAGAACCTTGAGAAAACCACACCCATGGAAGGAATGTAAAGCAGAGCAGAGGAATGTGTGGAATGCAGACAGGGGTGAAACAATTAGGGTCCCATATGGAAAACGGGGAAAACAACAGGTTGGCCTGTGGAAATGCAGGAATCTGACGGAGGCAGGCAGAGAAGGTCTGGAATGCGGCCAGGTCTGAACCAGAGGGTGAGTCTTACGTGGCTAGCCGTGAAGACCATAGGGCCTGCACTCCAAAGGCCTGGGAGACTCGGAGCTGGGCTGCCACTTGAAAGGGCCTTAGGTTGTCCTCCTTCCTCCCAGGTCCTCAAACTGGAGGGGAATTCTCAATGACTGTTAGATCTCCGACCTTGCGTGAAGTGAGGTCTGTGGTGCGGCGTAGCCGTCCAGGTGATGGGCAACACTGTGGGCAGGCTCTACACGTACCTGAGGAGTGCCCTGGAGTTTTGGGGGGTGGGGAAGTTCCAGCAGCTCCGCTGATTTCCATACATCAGGGCGTGGCCACCTCAGCCTCTACCAGACCCCTGTCTCCAGGGAGAACACAGTGGGCCAGCATTCTCCCGGCCAGCCGGTCGCTTCTTCTCGCTTCTCAGACGTGGAAGCATGGATTCCTCCAGCACGTCCTGCACATCCAGCGGTAGGTTGACCTCTGCCTCTGAGCTGGGGGTTGCAAATCCCAGAGGCCAGGAGCCCTTCACGCCTGTGCATCCTGCATTGATAGGGCCATGCCGTTCATTAGGGCATGTTCCGTGATTGGGCTGGCCTTTGGCCAGTGCTCAGTTGGCCTCAGCGATGCAGACTCGCCTCCGAATGACACCCTTGCTCCATACCCATGGGATTTTCGCTCTGGGATGGAAGTGGATGTTGCCTCTTCCTAGAGAGGTGCCCACGCAGATGACGCATCACCGGGGGAAAGGTCCTAACAGGATTTCTCAGGGCCCATCCTCTCCTTTGCTGCTGGCCAACCTTTCCATCCAACGGAATCTATGTTCATGATTGCAGTGGACACATTTGGGGATTTGGAGTCGGAGTAGCCTTGGAATGGTGGTCTCTTGGCCTGGCTTGCCAACAACAGCTGTGGAGATACACCCCGGCGGGTTTACTCCCCTCTTTCTTTCTCTTTGGTTCTTGGGGAAGGTTTCCTTTGGATTCTTGGGGATGTTGGGAGCATTTTGACCCCAGGTCATCTGGAGTCGACAGCACGTTCCAGGGAGCTCTTCTCCAAAGATCAGGCCTTTCCGCATGACCGCAGTCTGTGCACGCCTGGCCTTTGTATAACCCAGGGACGTCAAGGAATCTTGATGCCAGGACGGAGGGAAACATGTGGAGCTTATATCTCTCTTTCAAGGGTTTCAAGCTCCCTTCGAGTTTCCCCACCCACAATCCCGACTCCATTTCCCTATCTCCGTCTCTCAGTCCCTCCGTCTCTCTCTCAGTCTCTCTCTCTCTCACTCTCTCTCTCTCTCTAAGTCTCTCTGTCTCTCTCCATTTCTCTGCTGGGACCCTGTGGGTCTCACTTTCTATTACTCCTTGGTTCTCTCCCAACTCAGCTTTATGGTCTCAATTTCTTCTCCTCTTTGGCCACTTACGTCTACATGAATGGCACCCTTGACTTTGTACGCTCTGGCCTTGACAGTGTAATATGCAGACTTGTGGTTGGTGTTGAAGTCGTCATCACTGCATGTGCTGAGGTGCGTCCTGATGGACACTTGCCCGGTTGAGTTGGATATTCAAGTCGATCTGCTGGATGTCTCTTTGTCCTGATGTATCATAAATATCCGGGACTTGGAAGCTCACCTGAAGAGAAGTTGGCTTTGCGTGTATTTGGAAGCAAATGCTGGAAGACACAGCCTGTAGGAACACAGGAAGTGGTCTTTGACGGCCTTTGCTTTGGGTGCTCTGGGGTAAGAACTTCGAAAGATGACCCGCCATGGGGCAGTCACTCGCATGCGAATCACCAAGGAATTGTTCCTGTGTGCTGGCCGGACTGAAGGGAGACCATTCCGGGGGGATTCCTCTGCTTCTGTGTGCTTTGAGAGGTCTTGACTAGGAGAGCCCACACTGAGGCCATGTGGCTGAGAACAGGCAACGTGTTGCCAGTGGGCCTTTCGGGAGGAGAGGCTCCTGGTGGCCTAGAGCGTGGCATAACTCAGGAAGCTATGGATTTCGTGGATGCAACGATGTGCTGGAATCCACACGTCCGCGGGCCCTCACAGACGTTTCCCTTGGGGTGGTGTGAACCCGCGGCCCTTTCTTCCATTCTTGTCCACCACCACTAGGGCCGGAACCCAGATCGGCCCGGGGTCCTTTGTGTGCAGGCAGGCCCCCCTGGGACTCACTGTGGCCCAGCCACAGCACGAGGCAGCATAATCAGGGTGTCTCGAGCTGGTGAGCCATTTTGCGAGGAGTCCCGGCAGGGCTTCCTTCCAAACGGGTGCTGTGGTGTCGACACCGCCGAGAAGCTTTCCTTCTCTACCCCCCAGACGCGCAGTCAGTGTTTGGTGGTGGTTTGCATGGTTCTATTTGTCTTTGGGTTCCTGCCACTCATAGGCCGAGGCTTTGAGCTGATATGCCCTGGACGTAGGGAGAGAGGCTGGTGTGATTTGCCAAAAGGCACACTACCAGAGAAATCGTGCACAAACCCATCAGTTCACTCGACAGCACTGGTAGGCGGGGAAGGCGGGTTTCTCCCAAGACTCTGATGTCCCTTCACACTAGGGTCTTCCATCCATTTCCTTTGCCAGCATGGCCTTGGGAAGTGCGGGGATTTGGGCCCCCGGAGATGGACTCCATGTCCCCTCTCATAGGCATCCTTGGTGCCCCCACGTTCCCCAGGCGGCTGGGCTTCTGATGGTACAGATGTCTTGGCACCCCCTTTGCGCAGAGACAGCCCTTGCCTCGGGGACCATCTCCATGGTTGAAGCAGCCCAGCAGGGCCCTGAGGGCAACAGGGATCTACATCCCTGCTGACACATCCCTGAGCTCTCCCCCATAGGTCCTTGGGAATCCTGGGGGTCCTTGACCTGGGGTGCCCTGTCAGGGTGCACCATCGGCTGCATGCCCCTAGGTTCCTCTGCCAAGTTGCAATGCTTTTCTCAAAATGCAGATATCCCTGGGTGTCCAGAGTCTCAGTGTCGATGTAGCCTCCTGTAAAATCAGACGTGGTGTGTGAAGAGAGCCATGCTTCAACCCCTTGGTTTGCCTCTCTGCCTTCCTTCCCACTTTCTGTCCTCCATTCGCGTTAACACTTTTCTCCATCCGTACCTTCCTCCCAAGAAATTCCTCCTCCACAAGGCGAGCCTTGCTGCTCACCTCCTGCCTTTCCTCCACATCAGTATAGCTTTCTCACTATCTAGCTCTTATCATCAATGTCCTCTTCCTCCTCATCAATTGAGAATTCTCTCTCCAGGGCTTATCTTTGGGATGATAATCAAGAAAAGCCGGGACGTATTGGCGACTTCTGGAGACTCAGCAGGAATCCTGGACCGTGGTTTTATCCGGCATGGAAAATGCGATTTGGGGTCCTCTCTCAGGAACTGCGCAGGGTTTTTGGCTATTTTTTTTTACCGGGTGTCCCCCTAGATCCATGGTCCTATTCCAATCGGAAACACTAGCACGTGTGTTTACAATGGGGAAAAGTCTTTAGGCACCCGTGGTCCAGTGGAGCAGGAGAGCCTGAGGAATCGTCGTGCCCCCCATCCTGAAGCTGTCTTGGAATGGTTCAAAGGAAAGGAGGCTAATACATAGCCCCCCAAAGCCACCATAAACAACCCAAGCCCAATGAAGTGTTAAAGAACCTTGAGAAAACCACACCCATGGAAGGAATGTAAAGCAGAGCAGAGGAATGTGTGGAATGCAGACAGGGGTGAAACACTTAGGGTCCCATATGGAAAACGGGGAAAACAACAGGTTGGCCTGTGGAAATGCAGGAATCTGACGGAGGCAGGCAGAGAAGGTCTGGAATGCGGCCAGGTCTGAACCAGAGGGTGAGTCTTACGTGGCTAGCCGTGAAGACCATAGGGCCTGCACTCCAAAGGCCTGGGAGACTCGGAGCTGGGCTGCCACTTGAAAGGGCCTTAGGTTGTCCTCCTTCCTCCCAGGTCCTCAAACTGGAGGGGAATTCTCAATGACTGTTAGATCTCCGACCTTGCGTGAAGTGAGGTCTGTGGTGCGGCGTAGCCGTCCAGGTGATGGGCAACACTGTGGGCAGGCTCTACACGTACCTGAGGAGTGCCCTGGAGTTTTGGGGGGTGGGGAAGTTCCAGCAGCTCCGCTGATTTCCATACATCAGGGCGTGGCCACCTCAGCCTCTACCAGACCCCTGTCTCCAGGGAGAACACAGTGGGCCAGCATTCTCCCGGCCAGCCGGTCGCTTCTTCTCGCTTCTCAGACGTGGAAGCATGGATTCCTCCAGCACGTCCTGCACATCCAGCGGTAGGTTGACCTCTGCCTCTGAGCTGGGGGTTGCAAATCCCAGAGGCCAGGAGCCCTTCACGCCTGTGCATCCTGCATTGATAGGGCCATGCCGTTCATTAGGGCATGTTCCGTGATTGGGCTGGCCTTTGGCCAGTGCTCAGTTGGCCTCAGCGATGCAGACTCGCCTCCGAATGACACCCTTGCTCCATACCCATGGGATTTTCGCTCTGGGATGGAAGTGGATGTTGCCTCTTCCTAGAGAGGTGCCCACGCAGATGACGCATCACCGGGGGAAAGGTCCTAACAGGATTTCTCAGGGCCCATCCTCTCCTTTGCTGCTGGCCAACCTTTCCATCCAACGGAATCTATGTTCATGATTGCAGTGGACACATTTGGGGATTTGGAGTCGGAGTAGCCTTGGAATGGTGGTCTCTTGGCCTGGCTTGCCAACAACAGCTGTGGAGATACACCCCGGCGGGTTTACTCCCCTCTTTCTTTCTCTTTGGTTCTTGGGGAAGGTTTCCTTTGGATTCTTGGGGATGTTGGGAGCATTTTGACCCCAGGTCATCTGGAGTCGACAGCACGTTCCAGGGAGCTCTTCTCCAAAGATCAGGCCTTTCCGCATGACCGCAGTCTGTGCACGCCTGGCCTTTGTATAACCCAGGGACGTCAAGGAATCTTGATGCCAGGACGGAGGGAAACATGTGGAGCTTATATCTCTCTTTCAAGGGTTTCAAGCTCCCTTCGAGTTTCCCCACCCACAATCCCGACTCCATTTCCCTATCTCCGTCTCTCAGTCCCTCCGTCTCTCTCTCAGTCTCTCTCTCTCTCACTCTCTCTCTCTCTCTAAGTCTCTCTGTCTCTCTCCATTTCTCTGCTGGGACCCTGTGGGTCTCACTTTCTATTACTCCTTGGTTCTCTCCCAACTCAGCTTTATGGTCTCAATTTCTTCTCCTCTTTGGCCACTTACGTCTACATGAATGGCACCCTTGACTTTGTACACTCTGGCCTTGACAGTGTAATATGCAGACTTGTGGTTGGTGTTGAAGTCGTCATCACTGCATGTGCTGAGGTGCGTCCTGATGGACACTTGCCCGGTTGAGTTGGATATTCAAGTCGATCTGCTGGATGTCTCTTTGTCCTGATGTATCATAAATATCCGGGACTTGGAAGCTCACCTGAAGAGAAGTTGGCTTTGCGTGTATTTGGAAGCAAATGCTGGAAGACACAGCCTGTAGGAACACAGGAAGTGGTCTTTGACGGCCTTTGCTTTGGGTGCTCTGGGGTAAGAACTTCGAAAGATGACCCGCCATGGGGCAGTCACTCGCATGCGAATCACCAAGGAATTGTTCCTGTGTGCTGGCCGGACTGAAGGGAGACCATTCCGGGGGGATTCCTCTGCTTCTGTGTGCTTTGAGAGGTCTTGACTAGGAGAGCCCACACTGAGGCCATGTGGCTGAGAACAGGCAACGTGTTGCCAGTGGGCCTTTCGGGAGGAGAGGCTCCTGGTGGCCTAGAGCGTGGCATAACTCAGGAAGCTATGGATTTCGTGGATGCAACGATGTGCTGGAATCCACACGTCCGCGGGCCCTCACAGACGTTTCCCTTGGGGTGGTGTGAACCCGCGGCCCTTTCTTCCATTCTTGTCCACCACCACTAGGGCCGGAACCCAGATCGGCCCGGGGTCCTTTGTGTGCAGGCAGGCCCCCCTGGGACTCACTGTGGCCCAGCCACAGCACGAGGCAGCATAATCAGGGTGTCTCGAGCTGGTGAGCCATTTTGCGAGGAGTCCCGGCAGGGCTTCCTTCCAAACGGGTGCTGTGGTGTCGACACCGCCGAGAAGCTTTCCTTCTCTACCCCCCAGACGCGCAGTCAGTGTTTGGTGGTGGTTTGCATGGTTCTATTTGTCTTTGGGTTCCTGCCACTCATAGGCCGAGGCTTTGAGCTGATATGCCCTGGACGTAGGGAGAGAGGCTGGTGTGATTTGCCAAAAGGCACACTACCAGAGAAATCGTGCACAAACCCATCAGTTCACTCGACAGCACTGGTAGGCGGGGAAGGCGGGTTTGTCCCAAGACTCTGATGTCCCTTCACACTAGGGTCTTCCATCCATTTCCTTTGCCAGCATGGCCTTGGGAAGTGCGGGGATTTGGGCCCCCGGAGATGGACTCCATGTCCCCTCTCATAGGCATCCTTGGTGCCCCCACGTTCCCCAGGCGGCTGGGCTTCTGATGGTACAGATGTCTTGGCACCCCCTTTGCGCAGAGACAGCCCTTGCCTCGGGGACCATCTCCATGGTTGAAGCAGCCCAGCAGGGCCCTGAGGGCAACAGGGATCTACATCCCTGCTGACACATCCCTGAGCTCTCCCCCATAGGTCCTTGGGAATCCTGGGGGTCCTTGACCTGGGGTGCCCTGTCAGGGTGCACCATCGGCTGCATGCCCCTAGGTTCCTCTGCCAAGTTGCAATGCTTTTCTCAAAATGCAGATATCCCTGGGTGTCCAGAGTCTCAGTGTCGATGTAGCCTCCTGTAAAATCAGACGTGGTGTGTGAAGAGAGCCATGCTTCAACCCCTTGGTTTGCCTCTCTGCCTTCCTTCCCACTTTCTGTCCTCCATTCGCGTTAACACTTTTCTCCATCCGTACCTTCCTCCCAAGAAATTCCTCCTCCACAAGGCGAGCCTTGCTGCTCACCTCCTGCCTTTCCTCCACATCAGTATAGCTTTCTCACTATCTAGCTCTTATCATCAATGTCCTCTTCCTCCTCATCAATTGAGAATTCTCTCTCCAGGGCTTATCTTTGGGATGATAATCAAGAAAAGCCGGGACGTATTGGCGACTTCTGGAGACTCAGCAGGAATCCTGGACCGTGGTTTTATCCGGCATGGAAAATGCGATTTGGGGTCCTCTCTCAGGAACTGCGCAGGGTTTTTGGCTATTTTTTTTTACCGGGTGTCCCCCTAGATCCATGGTCCTATTCCAATCGGAAACACTAGCACGTGTGTTTACAATGGGGAAAAGTCTTTAGGCACCCGTGGTCCAGTGGAGCAGGAGAGCCTGAGGAATCGTCGTGCCCCCCATCCTGAAGCTGTCTTGGAATGGTTCAAAGGAAAGGAGGCTAATACATAGCCCCCCAAAGCCACCATAAACAACCCAAGCCCAATGAAGTGTTAAAGAACCTTGAGAAAACCACACCCATGGAAGGAATGTAAAGCAGAGCAGAGGAATGTGTGGAATGCAGACAGGGGTGAAACAATTAGGGTCCCATATGGAAAACGGGGAAAACAACAGGTTGGCCTGTGGAAATGCAGGAATCTGACGGAGGCAGGCAGAGAAGGTCTGGAATGCGGCCAGGTCTGAACCAGAGGGTGAGTCTTACGTGGCTAGCCGTGAAGACCATATGGCCTGCACTCCAAAGGCCTGGGAGACTCGGAGCTGGGCTGCCACTTGAAAGGGCCTTAGGTTGTCCTCCTTCCTCCCAGGTCCTCAAACTGGAGGGGAATTCTCAATGACTGTTAGATCTCCGACCTTGCGTGAAGTGAGGTCTGTGGTGCGGCGTAGCCGTCCAGGTGATGGGCAACACTGTGGGCAGGCTCTACACGTACCTGAGGAGTGCCCTGGAGTTTTGGGGGGTGGGGAAGTTCCAGCAGCTCCGCTGATTTCCATACATCAGGGCGTGGCCACCTCAGCCTCTACCAGACCCCTGTCTCCAGGGAGAACACAGTGGGCCAGCATTCTCCCGGCCAGCCGGTCGCTTCTTCTCGCTTCTCAGACCTCGAAGCATGGATTCCTCCAGCACGTCCTGCACATCCAGCGGTAGGTTGACCTCTGCCTCTGAGCTGGGGGTTGCAAATCCCAGAGGCCAGGAGCCCTTCACGCCTGTGCATCCTGCATTGATAGGGCCATGCCGTTCATTAGGGCATGTTCCGTGATTGGGCTGGCCTTTGGCCAGTGCTCAGTTGGCCTCAGCGATGCAGACTCGCCTCAGAATGACACCCTTGCTCCATACCCATGGGATTTTCACTCTGGGATGGAAGTGGATGTTGCCTCTTCCTAGAGAGGTGCCCACGCAGATGACGCATCACCGGGCGAAAGGTCCTAACAGGATTTCTCAGGGCCCATCCTCTCCTTTGCTGCTGGCCAACCTTTCCATCCAACGGAATCTATGTTCATGATTGCAGTGGACACATTTGGGGATTTGGAGTCGGAGTAGCCTTGGAATGGTGGTCTCTTGGCCTGGCTTGCCAACAACAGGTGTGGAGATACACCCCGGCGGGTTTACTCCCCTCTTTCTTTCTCTTTGGTTCTTGGGGAAGGTTTCCTTTGGATTCTTGGGGATGTTGGGAGCATTTTGACCCCAGGTCATCTGGAGTCGACAGCACGTTCCAGGGAGCTCTTCTCCAAAGATCAGGCCTTTCCGCATGACCGCAGTCTGTGCACGCCTGGCCTTTGTATAACCCAGGGACGTCAAGGAATCTTGATGCCAGGACGGAGGGAAACATGTGGAGCTTATATCTCTCTTTCAAGGGTTTCAAGCTCCCTTGGAGTTTCCCCACCCATAATCCCGACTCCATTTCCCTATCTCCGTCTCTCAGTCCCTCCGTCTCTCTCTCAGTCTCTCTCTCTCTCACTCTCTCTCTCTCTCTAAGTCTCTCTGTCTCTCTCCATTTCTCTGCTGGGACCCTGTGGGTCTCACTTTCTATTACTCCTTGGTTCTCTCCCAACTCAGCTTTATGGTCTCAATTTCTTCTCCTCTTTGGCCACTTACGTCTACATGAATGGCACCCTTGACTTTGTACACTCTGGCCTTGACAGTGTAATATGCAGACTTGTGGTTGGTGTTGAAGTCGTCATCACTGCATGTGCTGAGGTGCGTCCTGATGGACACTTGCCCGGTTGAGTTGGATATTCAAGTCGATCTGCTGGATGTCTCTTTGTCCTGATGTATCATAAATATCCGGGACTTGGAAGCTCACCTGAAGAGAAGTTGGCTTTGCGTGTATTTGGAAGCAAATGCTGGAAGACACAGCCTGTAGGAACACAGGAAGTGGTCTTTGACGGCCTTTGCTTTGGGTGCTCTGGGGTAAGAACTTCGAAAGATGACCCGCCATGGGGCAGTCACTCGCATGCGAATCACCAAGGAATTGTTCCTGTGTGCTGGCCGGACTGAAGGGAGACCATTCCGGGGGGATTCCTCTGCTTCTGTGTGCTTTGAGAGGTCTTGACTAGGAGAGCCCACACTGAGGCCATGTGGCTGAGAGCAGGCAACGTGTTGCCAGTGGGCCTTTCGGGAGGAGAGGCTCCTGGTGGCCTAGAGCGTGGCATAACTCAGGAAGCTATGGATTTCGTGGATGCAACGATGTGCTGGAATCCACACGTCCGCGGGCCCTCACAGACGTTTCCCTTGGGGTGGTGTGAACCCGCGGCCCTTTCTTCCATTCTTGTCCACCACCACTAGGGCCGGAACCCAGATCGGCCCGGGGTCCTTTGTGTGCAGGCAGGCCCCCCTGGGACTCACTGTGGCCCAGCCACAGCACGAGGCAGCATAATCAGGGTGTCTCGAGCTGGTGAGCCATTTTGCGAGGAGTCCCGGCAGGGCTTCCTTCCAAACGGGTGCTGTGGTGTCGACACCGCCGAGAAGCTTTCCTTCTCTACCCCCCAGACGCGCAGTCAGTGTTTGGTGGTGGTTTGCATGGTTCTATTTGTCTTTGGGTTCCTGCCACTCATAGGCCGAGGCTTTGAGCTGATATGCCCTGGACGTAGGGAGAGAGGCTGGTGTGATTTGCCAAAAGGCACACTACCAGAGAAATCGTGCACAAACCCATCAGTTCACTCGACAGCACTGGTAGGCGGGGAAGGCGGGTTTGTCCCAAGACTCTGATGTCCCTTCACACTAGGGTCTTCCATCCATTTCCTTTGCCAGCATGGCCTTGGGAAGTGCGGGGATTTGGGCCCCCGGAGATGGACTACATGTCCCCTCTCATAGGCATCCTTGGTGCCCCCACGTTCCCCAGGCGGCTGGGCTTCTGATGGTACAGATGTCTTGGCACCCCCTTTGCGCAGAGACAGCCCTTGCCTCGGGGACCATCTCCATGGTTGAAGCAGCCCAGCAGGGCCCTGAGGGCACCAGGGATCTACATCCCTGCTGACACATCCCTGAGCTCTCCCCCATAGGTCCTTGGGAATCCTGGGGGTCCTTGACCTGGGGTGCCCTGTCAGGGTGCACCATCGGCTGCATGCCCCTAGGTTCCTCTGCCAAGTTGCAATGCTTTTCTCAAAATGCAGATATCCCTGGGTGTCCAGAGTCTCAGTGTCGATGTAGCCTCCTGTAAAATCAGACGTGGTGTGTGAAGAGAGCCATGCTTCAACCCCTTGGTTTGCCTCTCTGCCTTCCTTCCCACTTTCTGTCTTCCATTCGCGTTAACACTTTTCTCCATCCGTACCTTCCTCCCAAGAAATTCCTCCTCCACAAGGCGAGCCTTGCTGCTCACCTCCTGCCTTTCCTCCACATCAGTATAGCTTTCTCACTATCTAGCTCTTATCATCAATGTCCTCTTCCTCCTCATCAATTGAGAATTCTCTCTCCAGGGCTTATCTTTGGGATGATAATCAAGAAAAGCCGGGACGTATTGGCGACTTCTGGAGACTCAGCAGGAATCCTGGACCGTGGTTTTATCCGGCATGGAAAATGCGATTTGGGGTCCTCTCTCAGGAACTGCGCAGGGTTTTTGGCTATTTTTTTTTACCGGGTGTCCCCCTAGATCCATGGTCCTATTCCAATCGGAAACACTAGCACGTGTGTTTACAATGGGGAAAAGTCTTTAGGCACCCGTGGTCCAGTGGAGCAGGAGAGCCTGAGGAATCGTCGTGCCCCCCATCCTGAAGCTGTCTTGGAATGGTTCAAAGGAAAGGAGGCTAATACATAGCCCCCCAAAGCCACCATAAACAACCCAAGCCCAATGAAGTGTTAAAGAACCTTGAGAAAACCACACCCATGGAAGGAATGTAAAGCAGAGCAGAGGAATGTGTGGAATGCAGACAGGGGTGAAACAATTAGGGTCCCATATGGAAAACGGGGAAAACAACAGGTTGGCCTGTGGAAATGCAGGAATCTGACGGAGGCAGGCAGAGAAGGTCTGGAATGCGGCCAGGTCTGAACCAGAGGGTGAGTCTTACGTGGCTAGCCGTGAAGACCATATGGCCTGCACTCCAAAGGCCTGGGAGACTCGGAGCTGGGCTGCCACTTGAAAGGGCCTTAGGTTGTCCTCCTTCCTCCCAGGTCCTCAAACTGGAGGGGAATTCTCAATGACTGTTAGATCTCCGACCTTGCGTGAAGTGAGGTCTGTGGTGCGGCGTAGCCGTCCAGGTGATGGGCAACACTGTGGGCAGGCTCTACACGTACCTGAGGAGTGCCCTGGAGTTTTGGGGGGTGGGGAAGTTCCAGCAGCTCCGCTGATTTCCATACATCAGGGCGTGGCCACCTCAGCCTCTACCAGACCCCTGTCTCCAGGGAGAACACAGTGGGCCAGCATTCTCCCGGCCAGCCGGTCGCTTCTTCTCGCTTCTCAGACCTCGAAGCATGGATTCCTCCAGCACGTCCTGCACATCCAGCGGTAGGTTGACCTCTGCCTCTGAGCTGGGGGTTGCAAATCCCAGAGGCCAGGAGCCCTTCACGCCTGTGCATCCTGCATTGATAGGGCCATGCCGTTCATTAGGGCATGTTCCGTGATTGGGCTGGCCTTTGGCCAGTGCTCAGTTGGCCTCAGCGATGCAGACTCAGAATGACCCCCTTGCTCCATACCCATGGGATTTCGCTCTGGGATGGAAGTGGATGTTGCCTCTTCCTAGAGAGGTGCCCACGCAGATGACGCATCACCGGGCGAAAGGTCCTAACAGGATTTCTCAGGGCCCATCCTCTCCTTTGCTGCTGGCCAACCTTTCCATCCAACGGAATCTATGTTCATGATTGCAGTGGACACATTTGGGGATTTGGAGTCGGAGTAGCCTTGGAATGGTGGTCTCTTGGCCTGGCTTGCCAACAACAGGTGTGGAGATACACCCCGGCGGGTTTACTCCCCTCTTTCTTTCTCTTTGGTTCTTGGGGAAGGTTTCCTTTGGATTCTTGGGGATGTTGGGAGCATTTTGACCCCAGGTCATCTGGAGTCGACAGCACGTTCCAGGGAGCTCTTCTCCAAAGATCAGGCCTTTCCGCATGACCGCAGTCTGTGCACGCCTGGCCTTTGTATAACCCAGGGACGTCAAGGAATCTTGATGCCAGGACGGAGGGAAACATGTGGAGCTTATATCTCTCTTTCAAGGGTTTCAAGCTCCCTTGGAGTTTCCCCACCCATAATCCCGACTCCATTTCCCTATCTCCGTCTCTCAGTCCCTCCGTCTCTCTCTCAGTCTCTCTCTCTCTCAGTCTCTCTCTCTCTCTAAGTCTCTCTGTCTCTCTCCATTTCTCTGCTGGGACCCTGTGGGTCTCACTTTCTATTACTCCTTGGTTCTCTCCCAACTCAGCTTTATGGTCTCAATTTCTTCTCCTCTTTGGCCACTTACGTCTACATGAATGGCACCCTTGACTTTGTACACTCTGGCCTTGACAGTGTAATATGCAGACTTGTGGTTGGTGTTGAAGTCGTCATCACTGCATGTGCTGAGGTGCGTCCTGATGGACACTTGCCCGGTTGAGTTGGATATTCAAGTCGATCTGCTGGATGTCTCTTTGTCCTGATGTATCATAAATATCCGGGACTTGGAAGCTCACCTGAAGAGAAGTTGGCTTTGCGTGTATTTGGAAGCAAATGCTGGAAGACACAGCCTGTAGGAACACAGGAAGTGGTCTTTGACGGCCTTTGCTTTGGGTGCTCTGGGGTAAGAACTTCGAAAGATGACCCGCCATGGGGCAGTCACTCGCATGCGAATCACCAAGGAATTGTTCCTGTGTGCTGGCCGGACTGAAGGGAGACCATTCCGGGGGGATTCCTCTGCTTCTGTGTGCTTTGAGAGGTCTTGACTAGGAGAGCCCACACTGAGGCCATGTGGCTGAGAGCAGGCAACGTGTTGCCAGTGGGCCTTTCGGGAGGAGAGGCTCCTGGTGGCCTAGAGCGTGGCATAACTCAGGAAGCTATGGATTTCGTGGATGCAACGATGTGCTGGAATCCACACGTCCGCGGGCCCTCACAGACGTTTCCCTTGGGGTGGTGTGAACCCGCGGCCCTTTCTTCCATTCTTGTCCACCACCACTAGGGCCGGAACCCAGATCGGCCCGGGGTCCTTTGTGTGCAGGCAGGCCCCCCTGGGACTCACTGTGGCCCAGCCACAGCACGAGGCAGCATAATCAGGGTGTCTCGAGCTGGTGAGCCATTTTGTGAGGAGTCCCGGCAGGGCTTCCTTCCAAACGGGTGCTGTGGTGTCGACACCGCCGAGAAGCTTTCCTTCTCTACCCCCCAGACGCGCAGTCAGTGTTTGGTGGTGGTTTGCATGGTTCTTTTTGTCCTTGGGTTCCTGCCACTCATAGGCCGAGGCTTTGAGCTGATATGCCCTGGACGTAGGGAGAGAGGCTGGTGTGATTTGCCAAAAGGCACACTACCAGAGAAATCGTGCACAACCCCATCAGTTCACTCGACAGCACTGGTAGGCGGGGAAGGCGGGTTTGTCCCAAGACTCTGATGTCCCTTCACACTAGGGTCTTCCATCCATTTCCTTTGCCAGCATGGCCTTGGGAAGTGCGGGGATTTGGGCCCCCGGAGATGGACTCCATGTCCCCTCTCATAGGCATCCTTGGTGCCCCCACGTTCCCCAGGCGGCTGGGCTTCTGATGGTACAGATGTCTTGGCACCCCCTTTGCGCAGAGACAGCCCTTGCCTCGGGGACCATCTCCATGGTTGAAGCACTCCAGCAGGGCCCTGAGGGCACCAGGGATCTACATCCCTGCTGACACATCCCTGAGCTCTCCCCCATAGGTCCTTGGGAATCCTGGGGGTCCTTGACCTGGGGTACCCTGTCAGGGTGCACCATCGGCTGCATGCCCCTAGGTTCCTCTGCCAAGTTGCAATGCTTTTCTCAAAATGCAGATATCCCTGGGTGTCCAGAGTCTCAGTGTCGATGTAGCCTCCTGTAAAATCAGACGTGGTGTGTGAAGAGAGCCATGCTTCAACCCCTTGGTTTGCCTCTCTGCCTTCCTTCCCACTTTCTGTCTTCCATTCGCGTTAACACTTTTCTCCATCCGTACCTTCCTCCCAAGAAATTCCTCCTCCACAAGGCGAGCCTTGCTGCTCACCTCCTGCCTTTCCTCCACATCAGTATAGCTTTCTCACTATCTAGCTCTTATCATCAATGTCCTCTTCCTCCTCATCAATTGAGAATTCTCTCTCCAGGGCTTATCTTTGGGATGATAATCAAGAAAAGCCGGGACGTATTGGCGACTTCTGGAGACTCAGCAGGAATCCTGGACCGTGGTTTTATCCGGCATGGAAAATGCGATTTGGGGTCCTCTCTCAGGAACTGCGCAGGGTTTTTGGCTATTTTTTTTTACCGGGTGTCCCCCTAGATCCATGGTCCTATTCCAATCGGAAACACTAGCACGTGTGTTTACAATGGGGAAAAGTCTTTAGGCACCCGTGGTCCAGTGGAGCAGGAGAGCCTGAGGAATCGTCGTGCCCCCCATCCTGAAGCTGTCTTGGAATGGTTCAAAGGAAAGGAGGCTAATACATAGCCCCCCAAAGCCACCATAAACAACCCAAGCCCAATGAAGTGTTAAAGAACCTTGAGAAAACCACACCCATGGAAGGAATGTAAAGCAGAGCAGAGGAATGTGTGGAATGCAGACAGGGGTGAAACAATTAGGGTCCCATATGGAAAACGGGGAAAACAACAGGTTGGCCTGTGGAAATGCAGGAATCTGACGGAGGCAGGCAGAGAAGGTCTGGAATGCGGCCAGGTCTGAACCAGAGGGTGAGTCTTACGTGGCTAGCCGTGAAGACCATATGGCCTGCACTCCAAAGGCCTGGGAGACTCGGAGCTGGGCTGCCACTTGAAAGGGCCTTAGGTTGTCCTCCTTCCTCCCAGGTCCTCAAACTGGAGGGGAATTCTCAATGACTGTTAGATCTCCGACCTTGCGTGAAGTGAGGTCTGTGGTGCGGCGTAGCCGTCCAGGTGATGGGCAACACTGTGGGCAGGCTCTACACGTACCTGAGGAGTGCCCTGGAGTTTTGGGGGGTGGGGAAGTTCCAGCAGCTCCGCTGATTTCCATACATCAGGGCGTGGCCACCTCAGCCTCTACCAGACCCCTGTCTCCAGGGAGAACACAGTGGGCCAGCATTCTCCCGGCCAGCCGGTCGCTTCTTCTCGCTTCTCAGACCTCGAAGCATGGATTCCTCCAGCACGTCCTGCACATCCAGCGGTAGGTTGACCTCTGCCTCTGAGCTGGGGGTTGCAAATCCCAGAGGCCAGGAGCCCTTCACGCCTGTGCATCCTGCATTGATAGGGCCATGCCGTTCATTAGGGCATGTTCCGTGATTGGGCTGGCCTTTGGCCAGTGCTCAGTTGGCCTCAGCGATGCAGACTCGCCTCAGAATGACACCCTTGCTCCATACCCATGGGATTTTCGCTCTGGGATGGAAGTGGATGTTGCCTCTTCCTAGAGAGGTGCCCACGCAGATGACGCATCACCGGGCGAAAAGTCCTAACAGGATTTCTCAGGGCCCATCCTCTCCTTTGCTGCTGGCCAACCTTTCCATCCAACGGAATCTATCTTCATGATTGCAGTGGACACATTTGGGGATTTGGAGTCGGAGTAGCCTTGGAATGGTGGTCTCTTGGCCTGGCTTGCCAACAACAGGTGTGGAGATACACCCCGGCGGGTTTACTCCCCTCTTTCTTTCTCTTTGGTTCTTGGGGAAGGTTTCCTTTGGATTCTTGGGGATGTTGGCAGCATTTTGACCCCAGGTCATCTGGAGTCGACAGCACGTTCCAGGGAGCTCTTCTCCAAAGATCAGGCCTTTCCGCATGACCGCAGTCTGTGCACGCCTGGCCTTTGTATAACCCAGGGACGTCAAGGAATCTTGATGCCAGGACGGAGGGAAACATGTGGAGCTTATATCTCTCTTTCAAGGGTTTCAAGCTCCCTTGGAGTTTCCCCACCCATAATCCCGACTCCATTTCCCTATCTCCGTCTCTCAGTCCCTCCGTCTCTCTCTCAGTCTCTCTCTCTCTCACTCTCTCTCTCTCTCTAAGTCTCTCTGTCTCTCTCCATTTCTCTGCTGGGACCCTTTGGGTCTCACTTTCTATTACTCCTTGGTTCTCTCCCAACTCAGCTTTATGGTCTCAATTTCTTCTCCTCTTTGGCCATTTACGTCTACATGAATGGCACCCTTGACTTTGTACACTCTGGCCTTGACAGTGTAATATGCAGACTTGTGGTTGGTGTTGAAGTCGTCATCACTGCATGTGCTGAGGTGCGTCCTGATGGACACTTGCCCGGTTGAGTTGGATATTCAAGTCGATCTGCTGGATGTCTCTTTGTCCTGATGTATCATAAATATCCGGGACTTGGAAGCTCACCTGAAGAGAAGTTGGCTTTGCGTGTATTTGGAAGCAAATGCTGGAAGACACAGCCTGTAGGAACACAGGAAGTGGTCTTTGACGGCCTTTGCTTTGGGTGCTCTGGGGTAAGAACTTCGAAAGATGACCCGCCATGGGGCAGTCACTTGCATGCGAATCACCAAGGAATTGTTCCTGTGTGCTGGCCGGACTGAAGGGAGACCATTCCGGGGGGATTCCTCTGCTTCTGTGTGCTTTGAGAGGTCTTGACTAGGAGAGCCCACACTGAGGCCATGTGGCTGAGAACAGGCAACGTGTTGCTAGTGGGCCTTTCGGGAGGAGAGGCTCCTGGTGGCCTAGAGCGTGGCATAACTCAGGAAGCTATGGATTTCGTGGATGCAACGATGTGCTGGAATCCACACGTCCGCGGGCCCTCACAGACGTTTCCCTTGGGGTGGTGTGAACCCGCGGCCCTTTCTTCCATTCTTGTCCACCACCACTAGGGCCGGAACCCAGATCGGCCCGGGGTCCTTTGTGTGCAGGCAGGCCCCCCTGGGACTCACTGTGGCCCAGCCACAGCACGAGGCAGCATAATCAGGGTGTCTCGAGCTGGTGAGCCATTTTGCGAGGAGTCCCGGCAGGGCTTCCTTCCAAACGGGTGCTGTGGTGTCGACACCGCCGAGAAGCTTTCCTTCTCTACCCCCCAGACGCGCAGTCAGTGTTTGGTGGTGGTTTGCATGGTTCTTTTTGTCCTTGGGTTCCTGCCACTCATAGGCCGAGGCTTTGAGCTGATATGCCCTGGACGTAGGGAGAGAGGCTGGTGTGATTTGCCAAAAGGCACACTACCAGAGAAATCGTGCACAACCCCATCAGTTCACTCGACAGCACTGGTAGGCGGGGAAGGCGGGTTTGTCCCAAGACTCTGATGTCCCTTCACACTAGGGTCTTCCATCCATTTCCTTTGCCAGCATGGCCTTGGGAAGTGCGGGGATTTGGGCCCCCGGAGATGGACTCCATGTCCCCTCTCATAGGCATCCTTGGTGCCCCCACGTTCCCCAGGCGGCTGGGCTTCTGATGGTACAGATGTCTTGGCACCCCCTTTGCGCAGAGACAGCCCTTGCCTCGGGGACCATCTCCATGGTTGAAGCACTCCAGCAGGGCCCTGAGGGCACCAGGGATCTACATCCCTGCTGACACATCCCTGAGCTCTCCCCCATAGGTCCTTGGGAATCCTGGGGGTCCTTGACCTGGGGTGCCCTGTCAGGGTGCACCATCGGCTGCATGCCCCTAGGTTCCTCTGCAAAGTTGCAATGCTTTTCTCAAAATGCAGATATCCCTGGGTGTCCAGAGTCTCAGTGTCGATGTAGCCTCCTGTAAAATCAGACGTGGTGTGTGAAGAGAGCCATGCTTCAACCCCTTGGTTTGCCTCTCTGCCTTCCTTCCCACTTTCTGTCTTCCATTCGCGTTAACACTTTTCTCCATCCGTACCTTCCTCCCAAGAAATTCCTCCTCCACAAGGCGAGCCTTGCTGCTCACCTCCTGCCTTTCCTCCACATCAGTATAGCTTTCTCACTATCTAGCTCTTATCATCAATGTCCTCTTCCTCCTCATCAATTGAGAATTCTCTCTCCAGGGCTTATCTTTGGCATGATAATCAAGAAAAGCCGGGACGTATTGGCGACTTCTGGAGACTCAGCAGGAATCCTGGACCGTGGTTTTATCCGGCATGGAAAATGCGATTTGGGGTCCTCTCTCAGGAACTGCGCAGGGTTTTTGGCTATTTTTTTTTACCGGGTGTCCTCCTAGATCCATGGTCCTATTCCAATCGGAAACACTAGCACGTGTGTTTACAATGGGGAAAAGTCTTTAGGCACCCGTGGTCCAGTGGAGCAGGAGAGCCTGAGGAATCGTCGTGCCCCCCATCCTGAAGCTGTCTTGGAATGGTTCAAAGGAAAGGAGGCTAATACATAGCCCCCCAAAGCCACCATAAACAACCCAAGCCCAATGAAGTGTTAAAGAACCTTGAGAAAACCACACCCATGGAAGGAATGTAAAGCAGAGCAGAGGAATGTGTGGAATGCAGACAGGGGTGAAACAATTAGGGTCCCATATGGAAAACGGGGAAAACAACAGGTTGGCCTGTGGAAATGCAGGAATCTGACGGAGGCAGGCAGAGAAGGTCTGGAATGCGGCCAGGTCTGAACCAGAGGGTGAGTCTTACGTGGCTAGCCGTGAAGACCATATGGCCTGCACTCCAAAGGCCTGGGAGACTCGGAGCTGGGCTGCCACTTGAAAGGGCCTTAGGTTGTCCTCCTTCCTCCCAGGTCCTCAAACTGGAGGGGAATTCTCAATGACTGTTAGATCTCCGACCTTGCGTGAAGTGAGGTCTGTGGTGCGGCGTAGCCGTCCAGGTGATGGGCAACACTGTGGGCAGGCTCTACACGTACCTGAGGAGTGCCCTGGAGTTTTGGGGGGTGGGGAAGTTCCAGCAGCTCCGCTGATTTCCATACATCAGGGCGTGGCCACCTCAGCCTCTACCAGACCCCTGTCTCCAGGGAGAACACAGTGGGCCAGCATTCTCCCGGCCAGCCGGTCGCTTCTTCTCGCTTCTCAGACCTCGAAGCATGGATTCCTCCAGCACGTCCTGCACATCCAGCGGTAGGTTGACCTCTGCCTCTGAGCTGGGGGTTGCAAATCCCAGAGGCCAGGAGCCCTTCACGCCTGTGCATCCTGCATTGATAGGGCCATGCCGTTCATTAGGGCATGTTCCGTGATTGGGCTGGCCTTTGGCCAGTGCTCAGTTGGCCTCAGCGATGCAGACTCGCCTCAGAATGACCCCCTTGCTCCATACCCATGGGATTTTCGCTCTGGGATGGAAGTGGATGTTGCCTCTTCCTAGAGAGGTGCCCACGCAGATGACGCATCACCGGGCGAAAGGTCCTAACAGGATTTCTCAGGGCCCATCCTCTCCTTTGCTGCTGGCCAACCTTTCCATCCAACGGAATCTATCTTCATGATTGCAGTGGACACATTTGGGGATTTGGAGTCGGAGTAGCCTTGGAATGGTGGTCTCTTGGCCTGGCTTGCCAACAACAGGTGTGGAGATACACCCCGGCGGGTTTACTCCCCTCTTTCTTTCTCTTTGGTTCTTGGGGAAGGTTTCCTTTGGATTCTTGGGGATGTTGGGAGCATTTTGACCCCAGGCCATCTGGAGTCGACAGCACGTTCCAGGGAGCTCTTCTCCAAAGATCAGGCCTTTCCGCATGACCGCAGTCTGTGCACGCCTGGCCTTTGTATAACCCAGGGACGTCAAGGAATCTTGATGCCAGGACGGAGGGAAACATGTGGAGCTTATATCTCTCTTTCAAGGGTTTCAAGCTCCCTTGGAGTTTCCCCACCCATAATCCCGACTCCATTTCCCTATCTCCGTCTCTCAGTCCCTCCGTCTCTCTCTCAGTCTCTCTCTCTCTCACTCTCTCTCTCTCTCTAAGTCTCTCTGTCTCTCTCCATTTCTCTGCTGGGACCCTGTGGGTCTCACTTTCTATTACTCCTTGGTTCTCTCCCAACTCAGCTTTATGGTCTCAATTTCTTCTCCTCTTTGGCCACTTACGTCTACATGAATGGCACCCTTGACTTTGTACACTCTGGCCTTGACAGTGTAATATGCAGACTTGTGGTTGGTGTTGAAGTCGTCATCACTGCATGTGCTGAGGTGCGTCCTGATGGACACTTGCCCGGTTGAGTTGGATATTCAAGTCGATCTGCTGGATGTCTCTTTGTCCTGATGTATCATAAATATCCGGGACTTGGAAGCTCACCTGAAGAGAAGTTGGCTTTGCGTGTATTTGGAAGCAAATGCTGGAAGACACAGCCTGTAGGAACACAGGAAGTGGTCTTTGACGGCCTTTGCTTTGGGTGCTCTGGGGTAAGAACTTCGAAAGATGACCCGCCATGGGGCAGTCACTCGCATGCGAATCACCAAGGAATTGTTCCTGTGTGCTGGCCGGACTGAAGGGAGACCATTCCGGGGGGATTCCTCTGCTTCTGTGTGCTTTGAGAGGTCTTGACTAGGAGAGCCCACACTGAGGCCATGTGGCTGAGAGCAGGCAACGTGTTGCCAGTGGGCCTTTCGGGAGGAGAGGCTCCTGGTGGCCTAGAGCGTGGCATAACTCAGGAAGCTATGGATTTCGTGGATGCAACGATGTGCTGGAATCCACACGTCCGCGGGCCCTCACAGACGTTTCCCTTGGGGTGGTGTGAACCCGCGGCCCTTTCTTCCATTCTTGTCCACCACCACTAGGGCCGGAACCCAGATCGGCCCGGGGTCCTTTGTGTGCAGGCAGGCCCCCCTGGGACTCACTGTGGCCCAGCCACAGCACGAGGCAGCATAATCAGGGTGTCTCGAGCTGGTGAGCCATTTTGCGAGGAGTCCCGGCAGGGCTTCCTTCCAAATGGGTGCTGTGGTGTCGACACCGCCGAGAAGCTTTCCTTCTCTACCCCCCAGACGCGCAGTCAGTGTTTGGTGGTGGTTTGCATGGTTCTATTTGTCTTTGGGTTCCTGCCACTCATAGGCCGAGGCTTTGAGCTGATATGCCCTGGACGTAGGGAGAGAGGCTGGTGTGATTTGCCAAAAGGCACACTACCAGAGAAATCGTGCACAACCCCATCAGTTCACTCGACAGCACTGGTAGGCGGGGAAGGCGGGTTTGTCCCAAGACTCTGATGTCCCTTCACACTAGGGTCTTCCATCCATTTCCTTTGCCAGCATGGCCTTGGGAAGTGCGGGGATTTGGGCCCCCGGAGATGGACTCCATGTCCCCTCTCATAGGCTTCCTTGGTGCCACCACGTTCCCCAGGCGGCTGGGCTTCTGATGGTCCCTTTGCGCAGAGACAGCCCTTGCCTCGGGGACCATCTCCATGGTTGAAGCAGCCCAGCAGGGCCCTGAGGGCACCAGGGATCTACATCCCTGCTGACACATCCCTGAGCTCTCCCCCATAGGTCCTTGGGAATCCTGGGGGTCCTTGACCTGGGGTGCCCTGTCAGGGTGCACCATCGGCTGCATGCCCCTAGGTTCCTCTGCCAAGTTGCAATGCTTTTCTCAAAATGCAGATATCCCTGGGTGTCCAGAGTCTCAGTGTCGATGTAGCCTCCTGTAAAATCAGACGTGGTGTGTGAAGAGAGCCATGCTTCAACCCCTTGGTTTGCCTCTCTGCCTTCCTTCCCACTTTCTGTCTTCCATTCGCGTTAACACTTTTCTCCATCCGTACCTTCCTCCCAAGAAATTCCTCCTCCACAAGGCGAGCCTTGCTGCTCACCTCCTGCCTTTCCTCCACATCAGTATAGCTTTCTCACTATCTAGCTCTTATCATCAATGTCCTCTTCCTCCTCATCAATTGAGAATTCTCTCTCCAGGGCTTATCTTTGGGATGATAATCAAGAAAAGCCGGGACGTATTGGCGACTTCTGGAGACTCAGCAGGAATCCTGGACCGTGGTTTTATCCGGCATGGAAAATGCGATTTGGGGTCCTCTCTCAGGAACTGAGCAGGGTTTTTGGCTATATTTTTTTTACCGGGTGTCCTCCTAGATCCATGGTCCTATTCCAATCGGAAACACTAGCACGTGTGTTTACAATGGGGAAAAGTCTTTAGGCACCCGTGGTCCAGTGGAGCAGGAGAGCCTGAGGAATCGTCGTGCCCCCCATCCTGAAGCTGTCTTGGAATGGTTCAAAGGAAAGGAGGCTAATACATAGCCCCCCAAAGCCACCATAAACAACCCAAGCCCAATGAAGTGTTAAAGAACCTTGAGAAAACCACACCCATGGAAGGAATGTAAAGCAGAGCAGAGGAATGTGTGGAATGCAGACAGGGTGGAACAATTAGGGTCCCCTATGGAAAACGGGGAAAACAACAGGTTGGCCTGTGGAAATGCAGGAATCTGACGGAGGCAGGCAGAGAAGGTCTGGAATGCGGCCAGGTCTGAACCAGAGGGTGAGTCTTACGTGGCTAGCCGTGAAGACCATAGGGCCTGCACTCCAAAGGCCTGGGAGACTCGGAGCTGGGCTGCCACTTGAAAGGGCCTTAGGTTGTCCTCCTTCCTCCCAGGTCCTCAAACTGGAGGGGAATTCTCAATGACTGTTAGATCTCCGACCTTGCGTGAAGTGAGGTCTGTGGTGCGGCGTAGCCGTCCAGGTGATGGGCAACACTGTGGGCAGGCTCTACACGTACCTGAGGAGTGCCCTGGAGTTTTGGGGGGTGGGGAAGTTCCAGCAGCTCCGCTGATTTCCATACATCAGGGCGTGGCCACCTCAGCCTCTACCAGACCCCTGTCTCCAGGGAGAACACAGTGGGCCAGCATTCTCCCGGCCAGCCGGTCGCTTCTTCTCGCTTCTCAGACCTCGAAGCATGGATTCCTCCAGCACGTCCTGCACATCCAGCGGTAGGTTGACCTCTGCCTCTGAGCTGGGGGTTGCAAATCCCAGAGGCCAGGAGCCCTTCACGCCTGTGCATCCTGCATTGATAGGGCCATGCCGTTCATTAGGGCATGTTCCGTGATTGGGCTGGCCTTTGGCCAGTGCTCAGTTGGCCTCAGCGATGCAGACTCGCCTCAGAATGACCCCCTTGCTCCATACCCATGGGATTTTCGCTCTGGGATGGAAGTGGATGTTGCCTCTTCCTAGAGAGGTGCCCACGCAGATGACGCATCACCGGGCGAAAGGTCCTAACAGGATTTCTCAGGGCCCATCCTCTCCTTTGCTGCTGGCCAACCTTTCCATCCAACGGAATCTATGTTCATGATTGCAGTGGACACATTTGGGGATTTGGAGTCGGAGTAGCCTTGGAATGGTGGTCTCTTGGCCTGGCTTGCCAACAACAGGTGTGGAGATACACCCCGGCGGGTTTACTCCCCTCTTTCTTTCTCTTTGGTTCTTGGGGAAGGTTTCCTTTGGAGTCTTGGGGATGTTGGGAGCATTTTGACCCCAGGTCATCTGGAGTCGACAGCACGTTCCAGGGAGCTCTTCTCCAAAGATCAGGCCTTTCCGCATGACCGCAGTCTGTGCACGCCTGGCCTTTGTATAACCCAGGGACGTCAAGGAATCTTGATGCCAGGACGGAGGGAAACATGTGGAGCTTATATCTCTCTTTCAAGGGTTTCAAGCTCCCTTGGAGTTTCCCCACCCATAATCCCGACTCCATTTCCCTATCTCCGTCTCTCAGTCCCTCCGTCTCTCTCTCAGTCTCTCTCTCTCTCACTCTCTCTCTCTCTCTAAGTCTCTCTGTCTCTCTCCATTTCTCTGCTGGGACCCTGTGGGTCTCACTTTCTATTACTCCTTGGTTCTCTCCCAACTCAGCTTTATGGTCTCAATTTCTTCTCCTCTTTGGCCACTTACGTCTACATGAATGGCACCCTTGACTTTGTACACTCTGGCCTTGACAGTGTAATATGCAGACTTGTGGTTGGTGTTGAAGTCGTCATCACTGCATGTGCTGAGGTGCGTCCTGATGGACACTTGCCCGGTTGAGTTGGATATTCAAGTCGATCTGCTGGATGTCTCTTTGTCCTGATGTATCATAAATATCCGGGACTTGGAAGCTCACCTGAAGAGAAGTTGGCTTTGCGTGTATTTGGAAGCAAATGCTGGAAGACACAGCCTGTAGGAACACAGGAAGTGGTCTTTGACGGCCTTTGCTTTGGGTGCTCTGGGGTAAGAACTTCGAAAGATGACCCGCCATGGGGCAGTCACTCGCATGCGAATCACCAAGGAATTGTTCCTGTGTGCTGGCCGGACTGAAGGGAGACCATTCCGGGGGGATTCCTCTGCTTCTGTGTGCTTTGAGAGGTCTTGACTAGGAGAGCCCACACTGAGGCCATGTGGCTGAGAGCAGGCAACGTGTTGCCAGTGGGCCTTTCGGGAGGAGAGGCTCCTGGTGGCCTAGAGCGTGGCATAACTCAGGAAGCTATGGATTTCGTGGATGCAACGATGTGCTGGAATCCACACGTCCGCGGGCCCTCACAGACGTTTCCCTTGGGGTGGTGTGAACCCGCGGCCCTTTCTTCCATTCTTGTCCACCACCACTAGGGCCGGAACCCAGATCGGCCCGGGGTCCTTTGTGTGCAGGCAGGCCCCCCTGGGACTCACTGTGGCCCAGCCACAGCACGAGGCAGCATAATCAGGGTGTCTCGAGCTGGTGAGCCATTTTGCGAGGAGTCCCGGCAGGGCTTCCTTCCAAATGGGTGCTGTGGTGTCGACACCGCCGAGAAGCTTTCCTTCTCTACCCCCCAGACGCGCAGTCAGTGTTTGGTGGTGGTTTGCATGGTTCTATTTGTCTTTGGGTTCCTGCCACTCATAGGCCGAGGCTTTGAGCTGATATGCCCTGGACGTAGGGAGAGAGGCTGGTGTGATTTGCCAAAAGGCACACTACCAGAGAAATCGTGCACAACCCCATCAGTTCACTCGACAGCACTGGTAGGCGGGGAAGGCGGGTTTGTCCCAAGACTCTGATGTCCCTTCACACTAGGGTCTTCCATCCATTTCCTTTGCCAGCATGGCCTTGGGAAGTGCGGGGATTTGGGCCCCCGGAGATGGACTCCATGTCCCCTCTCATAGGCTTCCTTGGTGCCACCACGTTCCCCAGGCGGCTGGGCTTCTGATGGTCCCTTTGCGCAGAGACAGCCCTTGCCTCGGGGACCATCTCCATGGTTGAAGCAGCCCAGCAGGGCCCTGAGGGCACCAGGGATCTACATCCCTGCTGACACATCCCTGAGCTCTCCCCCATAGGTCCTTGGGAATCCTGGGGGTCCTTGACCTGGGGTGCCCTGTCAGGGTGCACCATCGGCTGCATGCCCCTAGGTTCCTCTGCCAAGTTGCAATGCTTTTCTCAAAATGCAGATATCCCTGGGTGTCCAGAGTCTCAGTGTCGATGTAGCCTCCTGTAAAATCAGACGTGGTGTGTGAAGAGAGCCATGCTTCAACCCCTTGGTTTGCCTCTCTGCCTTCCTTCCCACTTTCTGTCTTCCATTCGCGTTAACACTTTTCTCCATCCGTACCTTCCTCCCAAGAAATTCCTCCTCCACAAGGCGAGCCTTGCTGCTCACCTCCTGCCTTTCCTCCACATCAGTATAGCTTTCTCACTATCTAGCTCTTATCATCAATGTCCTCTTCCTCCTCATCAATTGAGAATTCTCTCTCCAGGGCTTATCTTTGGGATGATAATCAAGAAAAGCCGGGACGTATTGGCGACTTCTGGAGACTCAGCAGGAATCCTGGACCGTGGTTTTATCCGGCATGGAAAATGCGATTTGGGGTCCTCTCTCAGGAACTGAGCAGGGTTTTTGGCTATATTTTTTTTACCGGGTGCCCTCCTAGATCCATGGTCCTATTCCAATCGGAAACACTAGCACGTGTGTTTACAATGGGGAAAAGTCTTTAGGCACCCGTGGTCCAGTGGAGCAGGAGAGCCTGAGGAATCGTCGTGCCCCCCATCCTGAAGCTGTCTTGGAATGGTTCAAAGGAAAGGAGGCTAATACATAGCCCCCCAAAGCCACCATAAACAACCCAAGCCCAATGAAGTGTTAAAGAACCTTGAGAAAACCACACCCATGGAAGGAATGTAAAGCAGAGCAGAGGAATGTGTGGAATGCAGACAGGGGTGGAACAATTAGGGTCCCCTATGGAAAACGGGGAAAACAACAGGTTGGCCTGTGGAAATGCAGGAATCTGACGGAGGCAGGCAGAGAAGGTCTGGAATGCGGCCAGGTCTGAACCAGAGGGTGAGTCTTACGTGGCTAGCCGTGAAGACCATAGGGCCTGCACTCCAAAGGCCTGGGAGACTCGGAGCTGGGCTGCCACTTGAAAGGGCCTTAGGTTGTCCTCCTTCCTCCCAGGTCCTCAAACTGGAGGGGAATTCTCAATGACTGTTAGATCTCCGACCTTGCGTGAAGTGAGGTCTGTGGTGCGGCGTAGCCGTCCAGGTGATGGGCAACACTGTGGGCAGGCTCTACACGTACCTGAGGAGTGCCCTGGAGTTTTGGGGGGTGGGGAAGTTCCAGCAGCTCCGCTGATTTCCATACATCAGGGCGTGGCCACCTCAGCCTCTACCAGACCCCTGTCTCCAGGGAGAACACAGTGGGCCAGCATTCTCCCGGCCAGCCGGTCGCTTCTTCTCGCTTCTCAGACCTCGAAGCATGGATTCCTCCAGCACGTCCTGCACATCCAGCGGTAGGTTGACCTCTGCCTCTGAGCTGGGGGTTGCAAATCCCAGAGGCCAGGAGCCCTTCACGCCTGTGCATCCTGCATTGATAGGGCCATGCCGTTCATTAGGGCATGTTCCGTGATTGGGCTGGCCTTTGGCCAGTGCTCAGTTGGCCTCAGCGATGCAGACTCGCCTCCGAATGACACCCTTGCTCCATACCCATGGGATTTTCGCTCTGGGATGGAAGTGGATGTTGCCTCTTCCTAGAGAGGTGCCCACGCAGATGACGCATCACCGGGGGAAAGGTCCTAACAGGATTTCTCAGGGCCCATCCTCTCCTTTGCTGCTGGCCAACCTTTCCATCCAACGGAATCTATGTTCATGATTGCAGTGGACACATTTGGGGATTTGGAGTCGGAGTAGCCTTGGAATGGTGGTCTCTTGGCCTGGCTTGCCAACAACAGGTGTGGAGATACACCCCGGCGGGTTTACTCCCCTCTTTCTTTCTCTTTGGTTCTTGGGGAAGGTTTCCTTTGGAGTCTTGGGGATGTTGGGAGTATTTTGACCCCAGGTCATCTGGAGTCGACAGCACGTTCCAGGGAGCTCTTCTCCAAAGATCAGGCCTTTCCGCATGACCGCAGTCTGTGCACGCCTGGCCTTTGTATAACCCAGGGACGTCAAGGAATCTTGATGCCAGGACGGAGGGAAACATGTGGAGCTTATATCTCTCTTTCAAGGGTTTCAAGCTCCCTTGGAGTTTCCCCACCCACAATCCCTACTCCATTTCTCTCTCTCCGTCTCTCTCTGTCTCTCTTTCTCTCTCTCGCTCTCAGTCTATCTCTTCATTTCTCTGCTGGTTCCCTTCGGGTCTCACTTTCTATTACTCCTTGGTTCCATCCCAACTCAACCTTATGGTATCAATTTATTCTCCTCTTTGGCCAATTATGTCCTTATGAACAGGACCTTGACATTGTACTCTATGGCGTCGACAGTGTAATATGCAGACTTGTGGTTGGTGTTGAAGCTGTCATCACTGCATGTGCTGAGGTGCGTCCTGATGCACGCTTGCCCAGTTGAGGTGGTTTTTAGAGTGGATCTGCTGGATGTCTCTTTGTTGCGATGTATCATAAATATCCGGGACCTTGGAAACTAACCTGAAGAGACGTTGGCTTTGCGTTTATGTGGAAGCAAATGCCTGGGAGTCATAGCATCCAGGAACACTGGAAATGGTCTTTGACGGCCTTTACTTTGGGGGCTGTGGGGTAAGCGCTTCGCAAGGGGACCCACCATGGAGCCGTCAGTTGCATGCGAATCACCAAGGACGTATTCCTGGGTGCCGGCCGGACAGAAGGGAGACCAATCCAGGGGGGATTACTCTGATTCTGTGTGCTTTGACAGTTCTAGAGAGGGGAGCCCACACTGAGGCATGTGGTTTAGAGCAGGTCATAGGTTGCTAGTGGTCATTTCGGGAGGAGAGGCTCCTGCTGGCCTAGAGAGTGGCATAACTCAGGAAGCTATGGATTTCGTGGATGCAACGATGTGCTGGGATCCACACGTCCGCTGGCCCTCACAGACGTTTCCCTTGGGGTGGTGTGAACCCGCGGCCCTTTCTTCCATTCTTGTCCACCAACACTAGGGCCGGAACACAGATTGTCCCGGGGTCCTTTTTGTGCAGGCAGGACCCCGTGGGACTCACTGTGGCCCAGCCACAGCACGAGGCAGCATAATCAGGGTGTGTCGAGCTGGTGAGCCATTTTGCGAGGAGTCCCGGCAGGGCTGCCTTCCGAACGGGTGCTGTGGTGTGGGCACCGCCGAGAAGCTTTCCTTCTCTACCCGCCAGAAGCGCAGTCAGTGTTTGGTGGTGGTTTGCATGGTTCTAATTGTCTTTGTGTTCCTGCCACTCATATACCAAGGCTTTGAGGTGATATGCCCTGGACGTAGGCGAGAGAGGCTGATGTGATTTTCTGCAAGGCCACACTGCCAGAGACATCATGCATAAACCCATCAGTACACTGGACAGCACTGGTAGGCGGAAGGCGTGTTAGTCCCAAGACTCCGATGTGCCTTCACACTATGGTCTTCCATCCATTTCTTTGCCAGCGTGGCCTAGGGAAGTGGGGGGAATTTGGCCCCAGGAGGTGGACTTCACGTCCCCTTTGGTAAGCATTCTTGGTGCCTCCACGTTCCCCATTCCAATGCCCTTCGAATTGTATAGATATATTGGCTCCACATTTGAGCAGAGACAGCCCTTGAATCGGGGACCTTCTCCATGGTTGAAGCAGCCCAGCAGGGCCCCGAGGGCACCAGGGATCTGCATCCCTGCTGACACATCCCTGAGCTCTCCCCCATAGGTCCTTGGGAATCCTGGTGGTCCTTGACATGGGGTGCCCTGTCAGGGTGCACCAAGTGCTGCAGGCCCCTAGGAACCTCGGCAACGTTGCAATGCTTTTCTCAAAATGCAGACATCAATGGGTGTCGGGAGTCTCGATGTCGATGGAGCCTCCTGAAAAGTCAGACGTGGTGTGTGAAGAGAGCCATGCTTCAACCCGTTGGTTTGCCTCTCTGCCTTCCTTCCCACCTTCTGTCTTCCATTCGCCTTAACACCTTTCTCCATCCGTACCTTCCTCCCAAGAAATCCCTCCTGCACAAGGCGAGCCTTGCTGCTCACCTCCTGCATCTCCTCCACATCAGTATAGCTTTCTCTCTCTCTCGCTCTTATCATCAATGTCATCTACCTCCTCATCAATTGATAATTCTCTCTCCAGGGTTGATCTTTGGGAGGATGGTCATGAAAATAGGGAACGTTTTTGCGACTTCTGGAAACTCAGCATGAATCCTGGACTGTGGTTATATCGGGCATGGAAAATGCGATTTGGGGTCCTCTCTCAGGAAACGTGCAGGGTTTTTGGCTATTTTATTTACCGGGCGTCCTCCGAGATCCATAGTCCTATTCCCATCGGAAACACGAGCACGTGTGTTTGTAATGGGGAAAAGTCTTTAGGCACCCATTGCCCAAGGAGAAGGAAAGCCTGAGGAATCGTCTTGCCCCCCAAAATGAAGCTGTCTTCGAACGGGTCCAAAGAAAGCAGGCTAATCCAAAGCCACCCAAAGCCGCCCAAAGCAACCCAAGCCCAAAGAAGGGTTAAAGAACCTTGAGAATACCACACCCCTGGAAGGAATGTACAGCAGAGCAGAGGAATGTGTGGAATGCAGACAGGTGTGAAACAATTAGCGTCCCATCTGGAAAACCGGTAAAAGAACAAGTTGGCCTGTGGAAATGCATGAATCCGACAGAGCCGGGCAGAGACGGTCTGGAATGCGGCAAGGTCTGAACCAGAGGCTCAGTCTTACATGGTTTGCCGTGAAGACCATATGGCCTGCACTCCAAAGGCCTGGGAGACTCGGAGCTGGGCTGCCATTTGAAAGGGCCTTAGGTGGTCCTCCTTCCTCCCAGGTCCTCAAACTGGAGCGGAATTCTAAATGACTGTTAGATCTCCGCCCTTGCGTGAAGTGCGGTGCGTGGGGTCCTTGGCCTAGATGACCCCTTGGGTACCAGGGACGGCCAGGCCGTCCAGGTGATGGACAAACCTATGGGGAGGCACTCCACGTACTTGAGGTGTGCCCTTGAGTTTTGGGGCATGGGGAATTTCCAGCAGCTCCGCTGATTTCCATACATCAGGGCGTGGCCACCTTAGTCTCTACAAGACCCTGTCTCCAGGGAGAGCACAGTGGGCCAGCATTCTCCCGGCCAGCTGCTCGCTTCTTCTCGCTTCTCGGACCTCCAAGCATGGATTCCTCCAGCATATCCTGCACATCCAGCGGTAGGTTGACCTCTGCCTCTGGGCTGAGGGTTGCAACTCCCAGAGGCCGGGAGCCCTTCATGCCTGTGCATCCTGCATCAATAGAGCCATGCCGTTCTTTAGGGCATATTCCGAGATTGGGCTGGCCTTTTGTCAGAACTCCGTGGGCCTCATCGAAACAGACTCGCCTCAGAATGACACCCTTTCTCCTTACCCATAGGATTTTCGCTCTGGGGTGAAAGTGGATGTTGTCTCTTCCAAGAGAGGTGCCCACGCAGATCAGGCATCACTGGACGCTAACATTAATTATTAGGTCCAATCCTCTCCTTTGTTGCTGGCCAATCTTTCCATCCAACCGAATGTAGGTTCATGATTGCAGTGGACACATTTGGCGATTTAGAGTCGGAGTAGCCTTGGAATTGTGGTCTCTTGGCCTGGCTTCCCAACAGCCGGTATGGATATAAACTCAGTAGGGTTTATTCCACACTTTCTATCTCTTTTGTTCTTGGGGATGGTTTCCTTTGGATTCTTGGTGATGTTGGGATCAATTTGACACCAGGTCATCTTGAGGCGACAGCCGGTTCCTAGGAGCTCTTCTCCAAAGGTCAGGCCTTTCTGCATGACCGAACTCTGTGGGTGCCTGGCCTTTGTATAACCCAGGGGTGTCAAGGAATCTTGATGTCAGGACGGAGGGAAGCATGTGCAGCTTATATCTCTCTTTCAAGGGATTCAAGCTCCCTTGGAGTTTCCCCACACATAATCCATACTCCATTTCTCTCTCTCTCTCTCTCTCTCTCTCTCTCTCTCTCTCTCTCTCTCTGCCGCTCTCTCTCTCTCTTTCTTTCTCTCAGTCTCTCTCTTCATTTCTCTGCTGGGACCCTTCGGGTTTCACTTTCTATTACTCCTTGGTTCCCTCCCAATTCAGCCTTATGGTATCAATTTCTTCTCCTCTTTGGCCACTTATGTCCTTATGAATGGGACCTTGAAATTGTAGTCTATAACCTCGACAGTGTAATATGCAGACTTGTGTTTGGTGTAGAAGTTGTCATCACTGCATGTGCTGAGGTGCGTCCTGATGCACGCTTGCCCAGTTGAGGTGGTTTTTAGAGTGGATCTGCTGGATGTCTCTTTGTCGCGATGTATCCTAAATATCCGGGACCTTGGAAAGTAACCTGAAGAGAAGTTGGCTTTGCGTGTATGCGGAAGCAAATGCCTGGGAGACACAGCATCCAGGAATACAGGAAGCGGTCTTTGACGGCCTTTGCTTTGGGGGCTGTGTGGTAAGAGCTTCGCAAGGGGACCCGCCATGGGGCCTTCAGTTGCATGCGAATCACCAAGGACGTATTCCTGGGTGCTGGCCGGACAGAAGGGAGACCAATCCAGGGGGGATTCCTCTGCTTCTGTGTGCTTTGACAGGTCTAGACCAGGAGAGCCCACAGTGAGGCATGTGGCTGAGAGCAGGTCACAGGTTGCTAGTGGGCATTTCGGGAGGAGAGGCTCCTGGTGGCATAGAGCGGGGCATAACTCAGGAAGCTATGGATTTCGTGGATGCAACGATGTGCTGGGATCATCACGTCTGCTGGCCCTCACAGACGTTTCCCTTGGGGTGGTGTGAACCCGCGGCCCTTTCTTCCATTCTTGTCCACCAACACTAGGGCCGGAACACAGATTGTCCCGGGGTCCTTTTTGTGCAGGCAGGACCCCGTGGGACTCACTGTGGCCCAGCCACAGCACGAGGCAGCATAATCAGGGTGTGTCGAGCTGGTGAGCCATTTTGCGAGGAGTCCCGGCAGGGCTGCCTTCCGAACGGGTGCGGTGGTGTGGGCACCGCTGAGAAGGTTTCCTTCTCTACCCCCCAGAAGCGCAGTCAGTGTTTGGTGGTGGTTTGCATGGTTCTATTTGTCTTTGTGTTCCTGCCACTCATATGCCAAGGCTTTGAGCTGATATGCCCTGGACGTAGGCGAGAGAGGCTGATGTGTTTTTCTGCAAGGCCACACTGCCAGAGACATCATGCATAAACCCATCAGTACACTGGACAGCACTGGTAGGCGGAAGGCGGGTTTGTCCCAAGACTCCGATGTGCCTTCACACTAGGGTCTTCCATCCACTTCTTTGCCAGCGTGGCCTAGGGAAGTGGGGGGAATTGGGCCACAGGAGATGGACTTCACGTCCCCGTTGGTAAGCATCCTTGGTGCCCCCACGTTCCCCATTCCAATGGGCTTCCACTTGTACAGATGTCTTGGCTCCACCTTTGAGCAGAGACAGCCCTTGAATCGGGGACCTTCTCCATGGTTGAAGCAGCCCAGCAGGGCCCCGAGGGCACCAGGGATATGCATCCCTGCTGACACATCCCTGAGCTCTCCCCCATAGGTCCTTGGGAATCCTGGTGGTCCTTGACCTGGGGTGCCCTGTCAGGGTGCACCAACTGCTGCAGGCCACTAGGAACCTCGGCCAAGTTGCAATGCTTTTCTCAAAATGCAGACATCACTGGGTGTCTGGAGTCTCGATGTCGATGTAGCCTCCTGAAAAGTCAGACGTGGTGTGTGAAGAGAGCCATGCTTCAACCCGTTGGTTTGCCTCTCTGCCTTCCTTCCCACCTTCTGTCTTCCATTCGCCTTAACACCTTTCTCCATCCGTACCTTCCTCCCAAGAAATCCCTCCTGCACAAGGCGAGCCTTTCTGCCCACCTCCTGCATCTCCTCCACATCAGTATAGCTTTCTCACTCTCTCGCTCTTATCATCAATGTCCTCTACCTCCTCATCAATTGATAATTCTCTCTCCAGGGTTGATCTTTGGGAGGATGGTCATGAAAATCGGGAACGTTTTTGCGACTTCTGGAAACTCAGCATGAATCCTGGACTGTGGTTATATCGGGCATGGAAAATGCGATTTGGGTCCAATCTCAGGAAAAGCGCAGGGTTTTTGGCTATTTTATTTACCGGGCGTCCTCCTAGATCCATAGTCCTATTCCCATCGGAAGCACGAGCTCGTGTGTTTGCAATGGGGAAAAGTCTTTAGGCACCCATTGCCCAGGGAGAAGGAAAGCCTGAGGAGTCGTCTTGCCCCCCAAAATGAAGCTGTCTTCGAACGGTTCCAAAGAAAGCAGGCTAATCCAAAGCCACCCAAAGCCGCCCAAAGCAACCCAAGCCCAAAGAAGGGTTAAAGAACCTTGAGAATACCACACCCCTGGAAGGAATGTACAGCAGAGCAGAGGAATGTGTGGAATGCAGACAGGTGTGAAACAATTAGCGTCCCATCTGGAAAACCGGTAAAAGAACAAGTTGGCCTGTGGAAATGCATGAATCCGACAGAGCCGGGCAGAGACGGTCTGGAATGCGGCAAGGTCTGAACCAGAGGCTCAGTCTTACATGGTTTGCCGTGAAGACCATATGGCCTGCACTCCAAAGGCCTGGGAGACTCGGAGCTGGGCTGCCATTTGAAAGGGCCTTAGGTGGTCCTCCTTCCTCCCAGGTCCTCAAACTGGAGCGGAATTCTAAATGACTGTTAGATCTCCGCCCTTGCGTGAAGTGCGGTGCGTGGGGTCCTTGGCCTAGATGACCCCTTGGGTACCAGGGACGGCCAGGCCGTCCAGGTGATGGACAAACCTATGGGGAGGCACTCCACGTACTTGAGGTGTGCCCTTGAGTTTTGGGGCATGGGGAATTTCCAGCAGCTCCGCTGATTTCCATACATCAGGGCGTGGCCACCTTAGTCTCTACAAGACCCTGTCTCCAGGGAGAGCACAGTGGGCCAGCATTCTCCCGGCCAGCTGCTCGCTTCTTCTCGCTTCTCGGACCTCCAAGCATGGATTCCTCCAGCATATCCTGCACATCCAGCGGTAGGTTGACCTCTGCCTCTGGGCTGAGGGTTGCAACTCCCAGAGGCCGGGAGCCCTTCATGCCTGTGCATCCTGCATCAATAGAGCCATGCCGTTCTTTAGGGCATATTCCGAGATTGGGCTGGCCTTTTGTCAGAACTCCGTGGGCCTCATCGAAACAGACTCGCCTCAGAATGACACCCTTTCTCCTTACCCATAGGATTTTCGCTCTGGGGTGAAAGTGGATGTTGTCTCTTCCAAGAGAGGTGCCCACGCAGATCACGCATCACCGGACGCTAACATTAATTATCAGGTCCAATCCTCTCCTTTGTTGCTGGCCAATCTTTCCATCCAACCGAATGTAGGTTCATGATTGCAGTGGACACATTTGGCGATTTAGAGTCGGAGTAGCCTTGGAATTGTGGTCTCTTGGCCTGGCTTCCCAACAGCCGGTATGGATATAAACTCAGTAGGGTTTATTCCACACTTTCTATCTCTTTTGTTCTTGGGGATGGTTTCCTTTGGATTCTTGGTGATGTTGGGATCAATTTGACACCAGGTCATCTTGAGGCGACAGCCGGTTCCTAGGAGCTCTTCTCCAAAGGTCAGGCCTTTCTGCATGACCGAACTCTGTGGGTGCCTGGCCTTTGTATAACCCAGGGGTGTCAAGGAATCTTGATGTCAGGACGGAGGGAAGCATGTGCAGCTTATATCTCTCTTTCAAGGGATTCAAGCTCCCTTGGAGTTTCCCCACCCATAATCCATACTCCATTTCTCTCTCTCTCTCTCTCACTCTCTCTCTCTCTCTCTCTCTCTGCCGCTCTCTCTCTCTCTTTCTTTCTCTCAGTCTCTCTTCATTTCTCTGCTGGGACCCTTCGGGTTTCACTTTCTATTACTCCTTGGTTCCCTCCCAATTCAGTCTTATGGTATCAATTTCTTCTCCTCTTTGGCCACTTATGTCCTTATGAATGGGACCTTGAAATTGTAGTCTATGACCTCGACAGTGTAATATGCAGACTTGTGTTTGGTGTAGAAGTTGTCATCACTGCATGTGCTGAGGTGCGTCCTGATGCACGCTTGCCCAGTTGAGGTGGTGTTTACAGTGGATCTGCTGGATGTCTCTTTGTCGCGATGTATCCTAAATATCCGGGACCTTGGAAACTAACCTGAAGAGAAGTTGGCTTTGCGTGTATGCGGAAGCAAATGCCTGGGAGACACAGCATCCAGGAACACAGGAAGCGGTCTTTGACGGCCTTTGCTTTGGGGGCTGTGTGGTAAGAGCTTCGCAAGGGAACCCGCCATGGGGCCTTCAGTTGCATGCGAATCACCAAGGACGTATTCCTGGGTGCTAGCCGGACAGAAGGGAGACCAATCCAGGGGGGATTCCTCTGCTTCTGTGTGCTTTGACAGGTCTAGACCACAAGAGCCCACACTGAGGCATGTGGCTGAGAGCAGGTCACAGGTTGCTAGTGGGCATTTCGGGAGGAGAGGCTCCTGGTGGCATAGAGCGTGGCATAACTCAGGAAGCTATGGATTTCGTGGATGCAACGATGTGCTGGGATCCACACGTCCGCTGGCCCTCACAGACGTTTCCCTTGGGGTGGTGTGAACCCGCGGCCCTTTCTTCCATTCTTGTCCACCAACACTAGGGCCGGAACACAGATTGTCCCGGGGTCCTTTTTGTGCAGGCAGGACCCCGTGGGACTCACTGTGGCCCAGCCACAGCACGAGGCAGCATAATCAGGGTGTGTCGAGCTGGTGAGCCATTTTGCGAGGAGTCCCGGCAGGGTTGCCTTCCGAACGGGTGCGGTGGTGTGGGCACCGCCGAGAAGCTTTCCTTCTCTACCCCCCAGAAGCGCAGTCAGTGTTTGGTGGTGGTTTGCATGGTTCTATTTGTCTTTGTGTTCCTGCCACTCATATGCCAAGGCTTTGAGCTGATATGCCCTGGACGTAGGCGAGAGAGGCTGATGTGATTTTCTGCAAGGCCACACTGCCAGAGACATCATGCATAAACCCATCAGTACACTGGACAGCACTGGTAGGCGGAAGGCGGGTTTGTCCCAAGACTCCGATGTGCCTTCACACTAGGGTCTTCCATCCACTTCTTTGCCAGCGTGGCCTAGGGAAGTGGGGGGAATTGGGCCACAGGAGATGGACTTCACGTCCCCGTTGGTAAGCATCCTTGGTGCCCCCACGTTCCCCATTCCAATGGGCTTCCACTTGTACAGATGTCTTGGCTCCACCTTTGAGCAGAGACAGCCCTTGAATCGGGGACCTTCTCCATGGTTGAAGCAGCCCAGCAGGGCCCCGAGGGCACCAGGGATATGCATCCCTGCTGACACATCCCTGAGCTCTCCCCCATAGGTCCTTGGGAATCCTGGTGGTCCTTGACCTGGGGTGCCCTGTCAGGGTGCACCAACTGCTGCAGGCCACTAGGAACCTCGGCCAAGTTGCAATGCTTTTCTCAAAATGCAGACATCACTGGGTGTCTGGAGTCTCGATGTCGATGTAGCCTCCTGAAAAGTCAGACGTGGTGTGTGAATACAGCCATGCGTCAACCCCTTGGTTTGCCTCTCTGCCTTCCTTCCCACCTTCTGTCTTCCATTCGCCTTAACACCTTTCTCCATCCGTACCTTCCACCCAAGAAATACCTCCTCCACAAGGCGAGCCTTTCTGCCCACCTCCTGCATCTCCTCCACATCAGTATAGCTTTCTCACTCTCTCGCTCTTATCATCAATGTCCTCTACCTCCTCATCAATTGATAATTCTCTCTCCAGGGTTGATCTTTGGGAGGATGGTCATGAAAATCGGGAACGTTTTTGCGACTTCTGGAAACTCAGCATGAATCCTGGACTGTGGTTATATCGGGCATGGAAAATGCGATTTGGGTCCAATCTCAGGAAAAGCGCAGGGTTTTTGGCTATTTTATTTACCGGGCGTCCTCCTAGATCCATAGTCCTATTCCCATCGGAAACACGAGCTCGTGTGTTTGCAATGGGGAAAAGTCTTTAGGCACCCATTGCCCAGGGAGAAGGAAAGCCTGAGGAATCGTCTTGCCCCCCAAAATGAAGCTGTCTTCGAACGGTTCCAAAGAAAGCAGGCTAATCCAAAGCCACCCAAAGCCGCCCAAAGCAACCCAAGCCCAAAGAAGGGTTAAAGAACCTTGAGAATACCACACCCCTGGAAGGAATGTACAGCAGAGCAGAGGAATGTGTGGAATGCAGACAGGTGTGAAACAATTAGCGCCCCATGTGGAAAACGGGGAAAAGAACAAGTTGGCATGTGGAAATGCATGAATCCGACAGAGCTGGGCAGAGACGGTCTGGAATGCGGCAAGGTCTGAACCAGAGGCTCAGTCTTACGTGGTTTGCCGTGAAGACCATATGGCCTGCACTCCAAAGGCCTGGGAGACTCGGAGCTGGGCTGCCATTTGAAAGGGCCTTAGGTGGTCCTCCTTCCTCCCAGGTCCTCAAACTGGAGCGGAATTCTAAATGACTGTTAGATCTCCGCCCTTGCGTGAAGTGCGGTGCGTGGGGTCCTTGGCCTAGATGACCCCTTGGGTGCCAGGGACGGCCCAGCCGTCCAGGTGATGGACAAACCTATGGGCAGGCACTCCACGTACTTGAGGTGTGCCCTTGAGTTTTGGGGCGTGGGGAATTTCCAGCAGCTCCGCTGATTTCCATACATCAGGGCGTGGCCACCTCAGCCTCTACAAGACCCCTGTCTCCAGGGAGAGCACAGTGGGCCAGCATTCTCCTGGCCAGCTGCTCGCTTCTTCCCGCTTCTCGGACCTCCAAGCATGGATTCCTCCAGCACGTCCTGCACATCCAGCGGTAGGTTGACCTCTGCCTCTGGGCTGAGGGTTGCAACTCCCAGAGGCCGGGAGCCCTTCATGCCTGTGCATCCTGCATCAATAGAGCCATGCCGTTCTTTAGGGCATGTTCAGAGATTGGGCTGGCCTTTTGCCAGCGCTCAGTGGGCCTCATCAAAACAGACTCGCCTCAGAAAGACACCCTTTCTCCATACCCATGGGATTTGCGCTCTGGGGTGGAAGTGGATGTTGTCTCTTCCAAGAGAGGTGCCCACGCAGATCATGCATCACCGGGCGAAAGGTGCTAACATTAATTAGCAGGTCCCATCCTCTCCTTTGTTGCTGGCCAATCTTTCCATCCAACCGAATGTAGGTTCATGATTGCAGTGGACACATTTGGCGATTTAGAGTCGGAGTAGCCTTGGAATTGAGGTCTCTTGGCCTGACATCCCAACAATCGGTATGGATATACACCCAGTAGGGTTTATTCCACACTTTCTATCGCTTTTGTTCTTGGGGATGGTTTCCTTTGGATTCTTGGTAATGTTGGGATCAATTTGACACCAGTTCATCTTCAGGCGACAGCCCGTTCCTAGGAGCTCTTCTCCCAAGGTCAGGCCTTTCTGCATGACCGAACTCTGTGCATGCCTGGCCTTTGTATTACCCTGGGATGTCAAGTAATCTTGATGCCAGGACGGAGGGAAGCATGTGCATCTTATATCTCTCTTTCAAGTGATTCAATCTCCCTTGGAGTTTCCCCACACATAATCCATACTCCATTTCTCTCTCTCTGTCCCTCTCTCTGTCTCTCTCTCTCTCTGCCTCTCTCTCTGTCTCTCTCTCTGTCCCTCTCTCACTCTCTCTCTCTCTCTCTCACTCTTCATATCTCTGGTGGGACCATGCGGGTCTCACTTTCTATTACTCCTTGGTTCCCTCCCAACTCAGCCTTATGTTATCAATTTCTTCTCCTCTTTGGCCACTTATGTCCTTTTGAATGGGACCTTGACATTGTAGTCTATGGCCTCGACAGTGTAATATGCAGACTTGTGGTTGGTGTTGAAGTTGTGATCACTGCATGTGCTGAGGTGCGTACTGATGCACGCTTGCCCAGTTGAGGTGGTGTTTACAGTGGATCTGCTGGATGTCTCTTTGTCGCGATGTATCCTAAATATCCTGGACCTTGGAAACTAACCTGAAGAGAAGTTGGCTTTGCGTGTATGCGGAAGCAAATGCCTGGGAAACACAGCATCCAGGAACAAAGGAAGCGGACTTTGACGGCCTTTGCTTTGGGGGCTGTGTGGTAAGAGCTTCGCAAGGGAACCCGCCATGGGGCCTTCAGTTGCATGCGAATCACCAAGGACGTATTCCTGGGTGCCAGTCGGACAGAAGGGAGACCAATCCAGGGGGGATTCCTCTGCTTCTGTGTGCTTTGACAGGTCTAGACCAGAAGAGCCCACACTGAGGCATGTGGCTGAGAGCAGGTCACAGGTTGCTAGAGGGCATTTCGGGAGGAGAGGCTCCTGGTGGCATAGAGGGTGGCATAACTCAGGAAGCTATGGATTTCGTGGATGCAACGATGTGCTGGAATCCACACGTCCGCTGGCCCTCACAGACGTTTCCCTTGGGGTGGTGTGAACCCGCGGCCCTTTCTTCCATTCTTGTCCACCAACACTAGGGCCGGAACACAGATTGTCCCCGGGTCCTTTTTGTGCAGGCAGGACCCCGTGGGACTCACTGTGGCCCAGCCACAGCACGAGGCAGCATAATCAGGGTGTGTCGAGCTGGTGAGCCATTTTGCGAGGAGTCCAGGCAGGGCTGCCTTCCGAATGGGTGCGGTGGTGTGGGCACCGCCGAGAAGCTTTCCTTCTCTACCCCCCAGAAGCGCAGTCAGTGTTTGGTGGTGGTTTGCATGGTTCTATTTGTCTTTGTGTTCCTGCCACTCATATGCCAAGGCTTTGAGCTGATATGCCCTGGACATAGGCGAAAGTTGCTTATGTGATTTTCTGAAAGGCCACACTGCCAGAGACATCATGCATAAACCCATCAGTACACTCGACATCACTGGTAGGTGGAAGGCGGGTTTGTCCCAAGACACCGATGTGCCTTCACACTATGGTCTTCCATCCACTTCTTGGCCAGCGTGGCCTAGGGAAGTGGGGGGAATTGGGCCCCTGGAGGTCGACTTCACGTCCCCTTTGGTAAGCATCCTTGGTGCCCCCACGTTCCCCATTCCAATGGGCTTCCAAGTGTATAGATGTCTTGGCTCCAACTTTGAGCAGAGACAGCCCTTGAATCGGGGACCCTCTCCATGGTTGAAGCAGCCCAGCAGGGCCCCGAGGGCACCAGGGATCTGCATCCCTGCTGACACATCCCTGAGCTCTCCCCCATAAGTCCTTGGGAATTCTGGTGGCATTTACCTGGGGTGCCCTCTCAGGGTGCACCAACTGCTGCAGGAACCTCTGCCACGATGCAATGCTTTTCTCAAAATGCAGACATCACTGGGTGTCCGGAGTCTCGATGTCGATGTAGCCTCCTGAAAAGTCAGACGTGGTGTGTGAAGAGAGCCATGTTTCAACCCCTTGGTTTGCGTCTCTGCCTTCCTTCCCACCTTCTGTCTTCCACTCACCTTAACACCATTCTCCATCCGTACCTTCCTCCCAAGAAAACCCTCCTCGACAAAGCGAGCCTTGCTGCTCACCTCCTGCATCTCCTCCACATCAGTATAGCTTTCTCACTCTCTCGCTCTTATCATCAATGTCCTCTACCTCCCCATCAATTGATAATTCTCTCTCCAGGGTTGTTCTTTGGGAGGATGATCATGAAAATCGGGAACGTTTTTGCCACTTCTGGAAACTCAGCTGGAATCCTGGACCATGCCAGGCACGGCCCAGCCGTCCAGGTGATGGACAAACCTATGGGCAGGCACTCCACGTACTTGAGGTGTGCCCTTGAGTTTTGGGGCGTGGGGAATTTCCAGCAGCTCCGCTGATTTCCATACATCAGGGCGTGGCCACCTCAGCCTCTACAAGACCCCTGTCTCCAGGGAGAGCACAGTGGGCCAGCATTCTCCCGGCCAGCTGCTCGCTTCTTCTCGCTTCTCGGACCTCCAAGCATGGATTCCTCCAGCACGTCCTGCACATCCAGCGGTAGCTTGACCTCTGCCTCTGGGCTGTGGGTTGCAACTCCCAGAGGCCGGGAGCCCTTAATGCCTGTGCATCCTGGATCGATAGAGCCATGAATTTCATTAGGGCATGTTCAGAGTTTTGGCTGGCCTTTTGCCAGCTCTCAGTTGGCCTCAATTTAGCCGACTCGCCTCAGAATGACACTCTTTCTCCATACCCATGGGATTTTCGCTCTGGGGTGGAAGTGGATGTTGTCTCTTCCAAGAGAGGTGCCCATGCAGATCTCCCATCACCGGATTTAAGTTCCTAACAGGATTTCTCAGGTCCCTTCCTCTCCTTTGTTGCTCTCCAATCTTTCCATCCAACCGAATGTAGGTTCATAATTGCAGTGGGCACATTTGTGGATTTAGATTCGGTGTAGCCTTTTAATTGTGGTCTCTTGGCCTGGCCTACGAACCCCAAATATGTGTACATACCTGTGGATTAATATATTTTTTCCTTGTTTTTAAGTTTTTTTTTTCCTCTTTAATGTTCATTATATCTGGCACATCTTGCTTCCAATTTACTTGTGTGTTCTTCCAATCAGTACTGTGTAATTTTCTTCGAAACTTACTCATTAATATATTGTGTGAATCTGTCCTATCCAGGCATATGCATTACTTTGGAAACCAAGGAATCTATATCTGTGTCCTGAGGTAAATTTTGTGTCTTTTTTATCTCGTTCATTTTTTTTTTCAATCTACCTTGTATTTCCTCCTTAAATTCCTTACTGCATTTCTGTCAATCTTTCACTCTCTCATTTTTTCTTCTTTTTCTCTATTTTTCTCACTTTGCATTATTTCTTGGTTCCCTCCATATGTGTCTTTCATTTTCAATCTCTTCTCTTTTGCGTGTTATGTGTACATGAATGTCACCGTTGACATTGTGCAATATTGCATTGAAAATATATTTTCCAGATTTTGTCTTTGTGTTGAAATTGTCATTGCTGTATTTTCTGAGTTCTATCCCAATATTCCGTTGCTTCATTTAATTAGATTTTCTGTTTGATATGCTGGATATCTCTTTTTCCTTTTTTATTATTAATACCTGGAATGTTATCTTTTACTGAAGAGAAATTGCTTTCGCCTATGCAAACTAATGCCTGGGTGGTGCAGAATCCAGGAAATCTAGAAATGTCCTTACTCTGCATTCCATTTGTGGGCTCCTTGGTAAGATGTTCCAAAGGAAACCCACCACAGGACGGTAAGATCCATGTGAATTACCAAGGAATTATTCATTGCACGGGGCAGAAGTAAGTGAGAAATTTGTAGGGGGATATGTCTGCTTTGGGTGATTTTTCCAGGTGTAGAACATGGTAGCCAACACCGTGGATATGTGGTTGATAGCAGACAGCCTGTTGCTAGTGAATCATTCTGGAGGAAAGGCTCCTGGTGTCGTTGAGCATGGTATAGTTCGGGAATCTAAGGATTTCATGGAGGCAAGGATGTGCAGGATACCTCAGGTCCCGTGAAAGTCACAGTGTTTTCTCTTTGGTATGCACAAACCTGAGGCCCTGTTTTCCATTCTTTTACACCAGCACTAGGTCTTGAACACAGATAGTACCAGTGTTCTTTTTATCCAAGCCACGTGGCCTAGTTTTGACACATTCAAGGCAAAAGGTACTATAACCTTTTTTTCTAGAGCCTTTAACCATTATGCAAGGATTGCTGGCAGTGGTTTCCATAATGAAGGGTATGGTGGTGTAGGCACCGCCTAGAAATATTCCTTTTCTAGCTGCCAAAAATTCATTCAGTGTTTGGTGGTGATTTCTTTGCATTCTTATATTTTTGTTTATTTTCCTACCACTTTATTTCCCAATGGTTTGAGCTGATATGTCCTGGACATAGAAGAGACTTCTGGGTTTTGTTTGTTTGTTTGTTTGTTTTTGTAGAAAATAAAAACTGCTATAGCCAACGTGCATAAACCCATCAACATGGTAGCACTCACCAATAGGCTGAAGGCAGGTTTCATCCAACCATTTGATGCCCCTATAGACTAGTCTTCCTTAAATTTTCCTTGCAATTGAGTCTTGGGATGATTGCTTAATTGGGCCCCAGAAGATTGACTTTACTTCTCCTCTCATAGACATGTGTAGAGACCCCAAGTTCCCCATTTTGCTTGGCTCCTAGTGTACAGATATATTTTAAAAACTTTTGAGCAGAGATATATTTTCTGGTGAGTAAGCACAGGGCCAAAGACACAAGTGAGGCTGCGAGGGAACCATTGATCTGCCTCCCTTTGGAATACCCCCAGAAATCTCCCCCAAAGGTCCTTTAGAATCCTCGTGTTACTTATCTGTTTTCCCCTGCAGGGTGTACAATACACTGCAGGCCATGATACAACTCTGCCATGCTGTAATGTCTTTCTCAACAGAGGTGCATAACAGGGAGTACAATACCTTGACACAGATCTAGGTTATTAATATTCAGAGTTTTTTTTGAATAAGCCATCTTTAGACCTCTTGATTTAGATTTCTGTCTTCTTTCCCATTTTCTGTCTTCTACTCTCCTTAGTTTCTCTGTCTATGTATATATAAATCTCACAAGAATTACATCATCTTCAACGCAATGCTTGGTTTTAATGGTGTGAATATTCTATCAATCTATTTTTCTACCTATCTATCTCTTATCATGTATTTATCTATGTATCAATTTATAAGCTCTCTCTGAGTTTTACTTTCTTGGAGATTTTTGAACCAATCAAAAATGCTTTTTTTCTCCTTCTGGAGACTCAGTGGTTTCATCTGAGGTTGAAAATGTAATATGCCTTAATATATTAGGAAATTTGCAGAATTATATTTATCTAGGTGTAATCATAGATCTGTAGTCCAATTCCTATCTAAAATATTAGCAATTATATTTACAATGAGGGAACATATTAGGCACACGTTGTCGCATGGAACCAGAGAGCCTGAGAAATGGTCAAGGCCAAAATATAAAAATGTCTTTGACGGTTTCAGAGAAAAAGCATAAGGGGCCAAAAAGAAATTAAAAATCCCACCTTCCTAAAAGAAAAGCCAGAGCATAAGAACATGTGGAATGCAGAAGATGTGAAACAATTTGTGACCAAAAGGGAAAACTGTGAAAACATCAGCTTGGTATGTGGAAATGTGTGAATCCTACAGAGCAGAGCACAGTAGGTCTGGAATATGGCAAGGTCTGAACTAAAGTGTCAGCCTACTTGGGTTTCCATGAAGACCATAGTGGTTGCATTTAAAAGCCCTGGGAAACTCTGAGCTGGCCTGTCATTTTAAAGTGCCTTGGGTTCTTCTAAATTCTTACATATCCTCAAATGTGAAGTGTGCATAAATGACTGTTAGTTCTCTGCATTTTTGCAAATACTTGTCGGTGCTGTCTTTTGACTTCATAAAAGTTTTTTTTTTCCAGTGAGGCACACTTCTGTCCACACTTCTGTTTGAACAATATTTTGGCCTGCTCTCCTCTTCTTGATGAGAGATCTGTGTTTTGGGGGCTGGGAAACATCTTTTAGATCTGCTGTTTCCATGAATCATTACGGGGCCTCCTCAGCCTTTATAGTACCACTGATTGTGGGGAGATCTCAGTGGGCAAGCAGTCTCCTTGCCATGTGGTTTGTTTTCACAACTTTGATTGCTCAATGACATCCTGCCTATTCATTGGTGTGTCCACATCTGCATCTGGACTCAGGGTTGCATCACTCAAATCCCTTGATGGCTTCATGATGGTGGAGCCTTTACAGACATTGAAATGCCCCTCAAGATGGTATTGTTGGAGATTTTGCACCTTATGCTAGCAATCATTTTGCTAAAGGAGAGGGAGTGATCTCAGCATTTCAATGTTTCTCCATAACCTATATATTTCACCCTTTATTGGAAATAGAAATGTTTGCCCAACCCTGTGGCCTACACATATATGGTATCCCCATACCAGGAGCCCTGACATGATTTCTGGCAGATTGTATCTTCCTGTGTGGTTGGCAAATGTTGTTATTCCAAATTAATACATTTTCCTCACTTAAGTGGATACAAGTTTGGGTTTGGAATAGTTCCCATCCAATAGTGAACTCAACAAATGTCCTCAGAAGAGGAGACATTGATATATACCTTGGAGTTTAATACCATGTTTGTTTCTTTGATTTGTTTTCATATGGGTATGTCTAAGGATATTTGAACACATTTCGCCTTGAGCATATTTTGCATTCCTGTGAATTTCTTCTCACAGGTGAAATATTTCCAAAGGAGAGAATGCTGTGCAAGCCAGTCATTTTAGATAATGCAAGAGAGTCAAAGTAACTTGAGTCCATTACAAAGGGCACTTTTGGAACTTATTTTCTATCAAGTTTTTACATCAACCCTGTTCCTTCTCACAGTCATTTCCATATTTTTCTCAATTTGTATTGTTTCTTTTGTTTCACACCCCACAGTGTCTCACATAACCGAAAACCATTTTGTTTTTGTTTGTTTGTTTTTGAGTTAAGTCTACAGATTTGTCACTTGTGTCCTATTCTATTATTTAATCATGTAAGTGTTATCCTGATTTTGTCTTGGGGTTGATGTTTTCTCCACTGTATTTGCTGAAATGGGTACCATTATTCACTTTCTCTACTTTAGTTTTCTACTGACATGTTGGATGTCACTTTATCATGATGTATCCTTAATATCCAAAATGGTGTAAGAGGACCCAAAGAGAAATTTGGATTTGTGTATATCCAAAACAAAGACCAGGGAGACACAGATTGCAGGAGCACAAAGTACTTATCTTCCATTGGTTTCCAAACTGGGGCCTCGGAGTTAAGATCTTCAAAATGAACCCTACCATGAGACAGCAAGTTCTACGGGATTTTCTAAGCAATAAGCCATGGGTGCTTGCCAAAAAGAAGGGTGCACTTTCCGGGGGGATTTGTTTGGGTGTGAGTGCTTTGCCAGGCCCAGAACAGGAAGAGAATACCCTGAGGCCATAAGCTTGGCAGCAGTCAGGCTGGGGATAGTGGTCTTTTCTGGAAGAAAGATCCAGGCGTAATCCAGCAAGGGTATACTTCAGAAACCTTAGGATCTCATGGTGGCAGCGATGTGCATGGAATCACACTTCCCCTGGCCTTTGCAGTTGTGTCCCTCAGAAATGCTTGAAACTGAGGCCCTTCTTTCCATCCTTTTTCACCACCACAAGCAGCAGACCACAGGGTGGACTCGGGTCCAGACTCAAGATGCACAGAGTACTGGCAGGGCTTCCATCAGAAAGGGTATGGTGTTGGTGGCTTCTTCTTTAAGGATTTCTCCTCAACCAGCCAAGAATGCATTCCATAGTTTGCAGTGGTGTGTTTGCGTTCTTATGTTTGGTTTGGTTTCCTTCCACTTCCATTCTGATGCTTTGAGCTGATGTGCCCTGGACGTAGGACAGGCTACCTTGTTTTGCCATAAAAGCCATGCATAAGCCCATCAATCTTTGTCACTCACCCATAGTTGAAAGGCTTTTTTGAATTCCTGTGCCTTGATGCCCCTATTGCCTAGGGTCTTCCTTCCATTTCATTTTCAGGAAGTCTAGGAAGGACATGGGAATTGGGCCCCAGAGCCTTGAATTTCCTTCTCGTCTCAAAAGCACATGATGAGCCCCAACGTCCCCATTCCCCTTAGGTTAGAGTGTGCTGATAACATTTCAAAATTTTGAGCAGAGACAACACTTCTCTGGGTGAGTCTGCCCAGGGCCCAAAGACACCAGCCAGGCTGGGAGGGCACCCTTTTTTGGCATCCCTATGGAATCATACCTAAGCTCTCCCACTTCGGTCCCTGGAAATCCTGGCAGAACCTGACCAGTGCTGACCCGGAAGAGGACCACAAGTCATTGCCAGCAAGTAGAGGCCTCTGCTAGAGTGGAATGTCTTTCTCAAATGAGATGTACAACAAGGAGTACAATGCGTTGACATAGCTCCAGGCTCTTAACCAATTCCGACGTTATGGCTGACTCTAGCCAAGATTACGACCACTTGGGTAACCTCTATGATTTCATTCACTTTTTCTCTCTTCAGCTCATCTTGGTTTCTTTCTCTCTCTCTTTTTTCTTTTTTGCAGTGATTCTATCCTCTTCATTGAAATGCTTGGTGCTTGCCTTGTGTATATTCTAATGATCTCTATAGCTCACTTTCTACTCATCTATCTATCAATCAATTGATCAATCTATTTATACATCTATCTATCTATCATCTATCTCTCTATTGATGTATCATTTATCTGACTATTTATTTATCTTTCCCTATCTGAGTTGTCATTTCTTCTGTTGATGATGGTGAATTTTTGAAATATCTTCTCTATTTTTGGACACCCAGTAAAAACACCTAACATTGGGTGTATTTTTGATTGGAGATTGAATTTACATTATTGTCTTAGGAAGGCTCAGAACTATTTTACACCAGATGGAATCATATATCAGTAGTCCAAATCTTATTTGAATAATTATATATTTAATTGACAATGGGGAATAATATTGAGGTACTGCATATCCAGTGAATATTGAAGCGTGGGGAATTCTCTAGCCAAAGATAGGAAAGCTGCCTCTTGTCAGTTTAAAAAAACAAAAATATGGATTCCTCAAGTTGAAAAACCAACATTCCCGCCAAAATTGAGAGCAGAGCAAAAGAAAGTGTGGAATGCAGAAAAGTGTGAAAACACGTGTGAAATGTGGAGAACTGTGAGAACCTCAGTTTGGAATGTGGAAATGTGTGAATCCAACAGAGAAGAGCACAGTAGGTCTGGAATATGGCAAAGTCAAAACTAGAGGGTCAGACCACTTGGCCACTTGGCTTACCGTCACGACCATAGTGGCTGCATGCAAAAGTCCTGAGACACTCTGGGCTGGCCTTTCATTTTAAAGGCCCTTACTTACCTCTAAATCCTTCCAGGTCCTCAAATTGGAGGGGATGTAGAATGATGACAGTTAGTTCTCTGAACATTGCATGAAGTCGTGTTGGTGGTGTCTTTGGCCTTGGTAAGCCCTGTGTGTCCAGGGATCCACACAGCTGTCAAGCTCTTTTACATACATGTGGGCAGGCTCTCATCTTGCCTCATAAGAGCCCTGTGTTTCTCTTGATGGGGAAGTGCCCCCAGCCCCACTCTTTTAAACAAATCATGCTGAACCTCTTCAACATTTTAAGAGCCCTGCTCCCAGGGCGAGCTCAGTGGGCAAGCAGTCTCCCTGCCATCCCCTTGAATCCTCCAGCATGTCCTGCACATCCAGCGGTATGTTGACATCTGCATCTGGGCTCATGGTTGCATCACCCAAATTCCTTGATGCCATTAGGAATGTGGAGCATGGAGAGACATAGAAATGCCCCTCAAGTTGGCAGTGTTGGATCTTTGCTTGGCCTCATGCCAGCAATCATTTTTCCTAATGGGTAAGACTGATCTCATCATTTCATGGTTTCTCCATAACCTATGTGTTTCCTGCTCTGTTGGAAATTGTGTTTTTTTATTGGCCATCCCTGTGGCCCATACAAATATGGCATGCCTTTACCAAGTGCCCTAACGTGATTTCTGACAGAATGTTTGATCCCGTGTGGTTGGCCACCATTGTTTTTCTAACTGAATTCATTTTCATAACTTCAGCTGACAGAAGGCTTCCCATGGAATTGTGATCTCCTCACATGTCTTCCGAACAGCAGACATTGGTATAAACCTGTATGTTTAATACTTTTTTTATTTTTGGATATTTTTGCTTGACCTTTTTTTTCATTTATCGTGGTTTCTAGGGATATTTGCGTATATGTCATAATCCTGTGAATTATTTTCCCTAGGTGTGCTGTTTCACAAGGACACAATTCTGTGCCAGCCAGTCGTTTTAGATGAAGCTGGACAGTCGAGGTAGCTTCAGCCCAGTTCTGAGGCACTTTTTCAACTTATTTCTCTTTCTAATGTTTTCAGCTCCCTTTGCTTTCTCTCTCACAATCCCTTCTCAATCACTCTATCTTTCCCTCTCTCTCTCCCCTGCTTTGTTTCATTTACTGTTTTTCTCTCTCAGGTATTTTTCTCTCTGTTTCCAACACATCAGCGACCCATGCTGCCTAATACCTAAAATACTTTTGTGGGTAAAGTCTGCATGTTTTTCTCCCTTGGGCTTTTCACCTGATTTAAGTGACTATGTATTACCACAATTTTTTTATTTGTTGTCTCCACTGTATATTTTGTGTTGGGTCACATTTTTATTTCTTCTCTTAAGTTTTTTTTTTTTTTTTAATCTACGTATTTGGTTGAATGTATCTTTTTGCTAGTACATCATCAATATCTGATAGGTAGTAATAGTAAAAGAGGAAACACTTGGTTTGAGAGTATCCAAAAACAAAGGCCCATGAGGCACAGATCCCAGGAGCCCCAGAAATTTACATCCCCTTTAATCCAATTTGCTGTTTGGAGGGATGTTCTTCACAAGGAAACCAGGCATGGGGCAGAAGAATCCCTGTGAATTCCCAAGGAATGTGCCATAGGTGCTGGCCAAAATCGTGTGTTTTCCAGGGCGGATTGGCTTGGGTCTGTAAGATTGCATTCCTACCTGCATGTGAAGAAAGACTCTGAGGCCTTAGGCTTGCCTGCAGGCAGGCAGTGGCTAGCAGGTATTTCTGAAAAATCTCTGGTGTTGTCCTAGAAATGGGTATCTTTCAGGAATCACTGTACATCAGAGAGGACAAGGGGTCCAATCTTCCATGGAAAAGAGTAGCCCCTTCACAGAGCTTGGCAGCATATCCATGGTTTAGAACAGCTACCTTCTTTTGCAAGGCATACTGGCATGGGTTCCCTCAGGAAAGGCGTGTTGGTGGGCACTCCTCATGAAAGTGTTCCTTTTCCAACAGGTGAGAGTGCATTCTGTATTGGGTGGTGGTTGGTTTGGTTTTATTTGTTTGAGTTTAATTTCCTTCCCCTTCCATTCCAATGGTTTGAGCAGATGTGCCATGGACTTGGGACAGACTACCATGTTTAGCAGAGAATTCACACTGCTGTGGAAGTTGTGCATAGGCCCATCAAGAAGCAGAAGTCACCCACAGAGGGAACTCCATTTTCCATCCGTTAGCCTTCAGTCCTTGATTCCCTAGAGCCTTCCTTCCAGTTCAACTGCAAATGAGTCTATGGAGGATTTGTGGATCCTAGGCTATAATCTTGAGTAACTTCTCCCCTCAGAGGCATAGATTGAGCCCCAAGGTCTCCAGTTGGCTTATATTCCATGGTACGTAGACCCTTTCTAAAGAGTTGTGTAGAGTCATGCCTGGCCTGGAAGCATGGCCACAGGACCCAAGGATAACAGCCGGGCTGGGGGGGCCCTATCATTTTGCATCCAGGTAGAATCTTCCCTGAGCTCTTCCCTTTTTCTCTTCTACAGGCTCACTTTCTAGAGGATCACGGAGAAGGAGGCTTGTTCTGAAACAGAGTCAGCGGGATGCTCTGCAAGCAGTCTTTCAAGAGAAGCCCTACCCTGGTATAACGACCAGAGAACGACTGGCCAGAGAACTTAGCATCCCAGAAAGCCGAATTCAGGTATGCAAGAGGACACAACCCCCTTGATTACCCCTCTCCATTTTCTATCTCTCTCTCTCTCTCTCTCAATCTCTCTGTCTCTCTCTCTCTCTCTGTTTCTAACTTTGCCACTTGGTGTCCACTTCTCTGAGGTAACAATCCAGCCTCAGCAATCTGGACTCAAACCTGTAAGGTCAGGCTTCTAGCTGCCAGGTCTAAGGCTGGATGTGTCTTATCATTGGAAGGATTTCATCCTAGAGAACCACACAACCCCAGCCACGGTCTGCAAGAGCAGTCTTAGGGAAAATATCTTAGGGGAAATATGTGAGTCCCACAGAGCAGAGTAGGTCTGGAATATGGCAAAGTTGGAACTAGAGAGTCAGTCCACTTGGCTTGCCATAAAGACCATACTGGGTGCATGCAAAAGCCCTGAGACACTCTGAGCTGGCCTTTCATTTTAAAAGCCCTTCATTACTTAAAATTCCTTCCAGGTCCTCAAATTTGAAGAGAAGTATAATGATCGATGAACTTTGCATGAAGTTGTGTTGGAGGTGTCCTTGGCCTTGTGGGAGCCCTGTGTGTCCAGGACACAGCTGTCTATCTCTTTTACATACACGTGGGCCTGCTCTCATCTTTCTTGGTCAGAGCCCTGTGTTTCCCTTGACTGGGAAGTGCTACCAGCCCTGATCCTTTCAGCAATTTTTGGCACAGCATCTTTACCTTTCTAAGACCCCTCACTTCAGAGAGAGCCCTGTGGGCAAACAGTCTCCCTGCCTTTCCTTGAATCCTCCAGCACATTCTGCCCATCCAGGGGGCAGTTGCTATCTGCATCTGGGCTTGAGGTTGCATCACCCAAATGCATTGTTGCCTTCATCAATGTGGAGCATGGATAGGCTTAGAAAAGCCCCTCAGGTTGGCATTGTTGGATCTTTGCTTGGCCTCATGCCAGCAATCATTCTGCCTAATGGGTGAGACTGATGTCATCATATCATGATTTGTCCAGAACCTGTGTATTTCCTGTTCTGTTGGAAATTTTGATTTTTTTCTCAGATATCAATGTGGCCCATGCAGATATCCATGCCTCTTTCAAGTGCCCTAATGTGATTTCTGTCAGAATGTATGATCCCCTGAAGTTGGCCACTCTTGTTTTTCCAAATTAATTAATTCATTTTCATAAATTTCACTGAACACAACTTGGTGTTTAGAATACTTCCCATGGAATTGGAACTCATTATTTGTCTTCTGAACAGCAGACATTGATATATACCTGTGTGTTTAATGTTTTTGTTTGTTTGTTTTTTGGATATTTTTGCGTTTTGATTTGGTTTCTTTCATAGGTATTTCTAGAGATATTTGGAAACCATTCACCTTGAGTATACTTCACAATTCTGTGAAATATTGTCCCCAGGTGTGATGTTTCACAAGTTCACTACTATGTGCACCCAGTTGTTATGGATAACCCTGGACAGTCAAGGTAACTTGAGCCCAGTTCTGAGGGCACTTTTGCAAATGATTTCTCTTTCAAATGCCTTCGTCTCTCTTTTATTTCTCTCTCATATTCCCTTCTCAACCACACTATTTTTCCCTCTCTCTCTCTCTCTCTCTCTCTCTCTCTCTCTCTCTCTCACTCTCCTTCTCTGTCCCATCCCCAGTTTTTATCTCTCTTGTCTTTTCCTCTTGGATACTGACACATCAGCGGCAGCAATCCAGCCTAAGCAATCTGGACTCTAATGGTAGTGTCAGGATACTGGCTGCTAGGTCTTATGCTCGAAGTGTCTTATCATTTGAAGAATGGCATTCTCAAGAACCACACAAACCCAGGGACCCACTGAAAGGTCTGTCTTAGGGAAAATGTCCCATGGGGCCCATATTTTACACAAGAGGCCCTGTGCTAAGAAAGTTTCGATTGGGAGGACACATTGGAACGTAGACATATTCCTGTGTCTTACCTTAAGGCCTCTGTCTACTCTAGACTGCACAGACTTACATGTCAGTTAGGGAGCGGCATCCCTTCAGAGAACATGGCCACAGGGAGCTGAGTGGCTGGAGGCCCACTCAAATGGGTGGTCAAGGAAGAATGACCTGGAGCCTCGGGAAAAGGAGATGCTGTCTGGGCCCAGGAGATGGCTCCTTGGTGGCCCTGGAAGACCTCTCGATAACCACCTGTGCATGAAGACTTCTTCTCTGGTCAGGGTGGTGGGGAACAACTCAAAGGAGGAAGCGAGGTAGCTTTGGGATGCAAGGCCCGAGATGAGGCATAAAAGCCAGGAAGCCTGCTGGCCTTACCCTAGAAAAACATCTTCTTGGCTTCACCACAGTTTCCACTGGCACCTTTCTGATACATCTACAAAAAGAAACACACTGGTGCATATGGGATGTCACATACACATGAGCACAGGTTCAGCACTGAAGGCAGTTCTTTTCAAGTCGTGAGAGAGGAAAGCACAGGTGCACCATGGGAAGAAAAGCAATTGTGTCAAAGAATTCCAAGACAGGAATCGGGTCCATTAGATTCTCCTGACATGGTAGAAATGGGGGGGGGGGGGCTGTCTTCACTCTGAAGGCATAGGAAAGGAGAAGTTCCTAGGTAGGATGGAATTTGTATTCCGGTCATCTGGGGTTGAAGGGATGCTGAGAGAGGGCACATGGCAGTGGATAATTGTGTGTTCTGAAGCAGTCTTTCCCCCATGAGGACTTAAGAGGGTAAAAGATCCTCCATCTGGCAGCAGCCATATCAATCTGGGGGAGAGATTGAGCAAGTGGGAGACAGAACAGAGATGGGGAGGGGCAGAGAGGTGGACAAGCAGACACAGGCACCCAGAGAGATAGAGAGAGTCAGAGCCAGAGACAAAAAGACCGACCAAGAATCTTGCAGGATGGACGGGAAGGGTGATGATTAAGAAAGTGAGAGGTGGCAGGAAGAGGGTGGTGAGAAAGAATATGAGCGATCTCATACGTATAATGGGAGTGCAAACATTGTCTCCTCCTCTAGCACCACTGGTCTTGAGTTTGAACACCAGGAAGGAGACTAGATAAAGGAAGGACTATTTTCATGGAGATAGCTTGTGTAATCGGGAGTCCTGTGCTCTGCTTCAGAAGTGAGGAAATATTCATTTTGGGGGGAGACCCTACTCTTGGGTTCCTAGCATGTTCTCATGGGGGCTGATGGGAGAAACTAAGTGTTCCCATGTTTCCTTGCGGGTCCCTCAGCCTGTTGCTTGGGGAATCCATGGGATAGCATGTGGAAATATGTGGGGAAGCCTGGAGTGACCATGGCGCCTCTCTTTCTGCCTAGATGTGGTTCCAAAACCAAAGAAAACGACGTCTCAAGCAGCAGAGCAGAGGGCCACCTGAGACTATCCCCCAACCAGGGCCACCACAGCGGGAGCAACAGCTTCAGACTTCTCCCACTCCTGGTATGTAGGCAACACTGCAAGTCACTCTTTTACATCCCCTCCTGGGAGTGAAATGTTTTCAGCAGGCATGCCAACTCCATAGCCAAAACACTCAGGAGAAGAAACAAATATAGCTGGTTCTTGCTGTTTGACTCCTCCAGATCGGCTGATGAAAGCACTTGTTTGGAGAATGGGGAGGGGGTGCGGAGGTGGGGGGTGGATGGATGCCTGGCCATGATGTCTTTTAAACTCCTGGAACTGATACTGCCAGGAAACTGGCAGCATTACATTCTCACACACACTTGGGTTTGACCTGAACTGCATTGGTTCCAGGGCATTTTTGAGAACTCAGTGACAAGAGACCCTGTGTGCGTGTATACAGCAGTATACTTGAACATGCCTCATTCAAGAGGATGAATACTGAGAGACACACAGACCCAGAGAGAGGGAAAGAGAGAGGCAGAGAGAGATAGAGAGAGAGCCAGAGAAAGAGACAAAGAGATGGGGAGAGAGAACTAGACCTAGATAGATATAGCACTATCAACAAAACAGCATTTCAGGCCTAGCACAGCACCACACAATGTATATCAGCAGCAAATGTGTAATCAGCCTAATCTCCCACTCTTCTTTGTGTGTCCTCATTGCAAAGCAATCCCAAAAGAGGCTGGGAGAAAGCGGACATTCATCTCTCCCTCACAAACAGACATCCTTCGGCAAGCCTTTGAGCGGGAACGATACCCAGGCATTGCCGCCAGGGAAGAACTGGCACGTCAAACAGGGATTCCAGAACCTCAGATTCTGGTAAGTCCTCAATGAGGGAAACATGATTTGCCTCACATACAAGGGGCGTAACCCTGTGCAAAAGTGTGGTTCTGGATAGCCGAAGGCATTTGGGGTGGGCCCTGGGTAGGGGGTGTTAATTCTCTCCATAGAAATTCCCTGAGGTGGCTTGGATGATCAGAAGGTATCCATTTCCAGAGGAGGACATGGAAGGGGAGATTCTGGGCCATGTAGGAGGGTTCTGCTATGGTTGGTATCCAAGGGGTGTCCCCTTCCAGAATGGGTGTGGTGTGGAGAGTGGCAATGGTCCACTGTTGTCCTGACATTTGCCCTTCCCTTCAATGGCCCGAGGACAAGGTTAGAGAAAAGGCCCCACAAGTTCTTGACCTGTGATCAACAGGTCAGATGTGTTGGAGGTAGGATGGACTGGAGAGAGTGGTCCTTCTGCAAATGGATCTTGATTGCGTAACTTCTGATATGCCTGCCTCCCTTTCCGTCCCCTAGGTGTGGTTTCAGAACCGACGAGCTCGGCACCCAGAGCAGAAGGGAAGTGGGTCTGCCAATGTGCCCGGAGTAGACCCCAATTCTGCAAAAGGCCTACCACTTCCATCGGACCAGGGCATGCCAACCACTGCCCACAGCAGCCCTACTCACAGTGCTCCTCCTCCTCCCTCTAACCCACCAAGGGAGAACATGCTGTCCATCACCCCCATGGTGGCCACTGCTGCGATCGCCCCCAAATTCATAGTTCCTGGGGCTCCCACAGCAGGCTGTGAGGGCCAGAGCCTGCCCATGATCTTCATCATGGCCCAGCCAAGTCCAGTTCTGCAGGCAATAGTGAACCCTCCCATGCTTTGGACGCTTCCTCTGACTCAGTCCTCACCAGGGCCAATGCCCATTCCTGCAGGGGGTCTCACACCTATTCACACAGGGCTCTGGCCAACATCCCAAGAAGGACCATGGCAGGAGAACAATCTGCACACTATGCCAGCAGAAAAATGCCTCCCACACATCCCTCAGCCACCCCTTGCCAGTCGTGCAGAGCCCCTGCCACTGCTGGACCCAGTGAAGACCTGCACTTATGCCAGGCCAGAATGGGCCCAGGCATCCTCAGCTCAAGTCACCAGTGGGAAGCCTGTGCATGGGGCCATGCTGCAGCCTGCACAGGCTGACACACTTATCTGCCCCCCTCATCTGGCCCCCTCAAATGAAGAGCTGTGCCCTCCCATTGACCTGCAGCAGAACAAGCCCTCAGCCTTCCAGGGCTCATCAAACCTCCTTGAGGAAATTATGGCAGCTGCAGGTATTCTGCCTGAGGCAGGGCCTCTTCCAGACGTGGAGGAACAGGAAGAGCTTCCCCTAGGAGACCTGGAAGCACCCCTCAGTGAGGAAGATTTCCAGGCCCTCCTCGACATGCTGCCAAGCTCCCCAGGTCCTTGTCCTTAGGAGGATGAAGGAGGCCCTTCCTCCCTTGAGGCTTGAGATTCTTTCAGGCCTTCTTTGCGTGTGTCCTCAAGTTCCACCCTGACTCGCAGGAAGCATGGGCACCAGAGGGGCCGCCCACCCTGGAGGCTTAAGGGCTTCTACACCTTCCACACAGGGGGTGACCCAACTCCACTTCCTTCTGGACAATGGGAAGGCCCATCCACGATTGCTTTTCGGTTGTTTGTGACATTCTTTGATCAAATAAATATATCTAGTTACCCAAATTTTCTGGTGTGTTCCATGATATACTTTCTTCTCTCCTCATTTAAATCAGTGTTTCAGTCCCATGCATTGGAGGGGGAAGGCCTCCCTGCTTTGTGACCATATGGGAAGGTGGACTGGATGTCCATGTCTACAAGGCAATATGATATTGAAATCACTAAGATAGACTCTCAGTTAAACCCTTCACTTTGTGTCTCATTTCTGGGCAGATGAGGTGGGAGGCGTCCTCAAATGCATATCTACTGTGCCCGGACAGAACATTCCAAACACTCTCATTACCAGATTATCATCTGCAGAGTTCATGTCAACAAATATGAAGGAAAAATAATCCATGAGAAATACATCTCCCTCTCCCTATCAGTATCCTCTTACTGCCACACAGAACTCATGGCCCACAGCACCCCCTACACACACACACACACACACACACACAGAGAGAGAGAGAGAGAGAGAGAGAGAGAGAGAGAGAGAGAGAGAATCTCAAATCACTCGGTAAAGCAGTACACTAACTTCAGGCTTTTGAATGAATTCGCTGTCTTCATAGTCTACAATTTTGCTGAAAATCATGAACATGTATGATCAATAAATACACAGAAGATTGTCATCAAGTGTGTGCTTGTGTGTGTGTGTGTGTGTGTGTGTGTGTGTGTGGTTTTTAAATATTTCATCATCTGTAGCCTACAGTCAATTAAAATACAAAAGAAGGTTTGTGGAGTTCCCATCGTGGCACAGCAGAAAGGAATCTGACTAGGAACCATGAGTTTGTGGTCCAATCCCTGGCCTTGCCCAGTGGGTTGAGGATCCGGCATTGTCATGAGCTGTGGTGTAGGTCCTAGACGCAGCTCAGATCTGGTGCTGCTCTGGCTGTTTTGTAGGATGGTGGCTCTAGCTCTGATTAGACCCCTAGTCTGGGAACCTCCATACACCTCTGGTGCATCCCTCAAAAGCAAAAAAGACAAAATAAATCAATAAACAAACAATAGAAGGTTTGCATTTTCAACTCTAGTATTTCAAAATCAACTCTCTCTGTCTTCCATCATTTCACTTTCCTCATCCTTCCATTCTTCACAAACACTCCCATACCCTTAATTTATTTTTTTTTTTACCTGACACAGTCCTTTCATGTATTTCAGCAGTTCAGATCACAATTCTTTCTTCTTTCATATGAAACTCAGTCAATCATGGCGGAGGATGCCTATCATTGTACTTCCCACTTTATTTGAGTCACATTTCCATTCAGCCAACAACTCGGCTCTTAACCCTTGACTTCATGCATGCATTTCTGCAACTGAACAAGAGCAGTCCCCAGGAGAAACCAGCTAAGAGTAGTCTGTGTCTCAGCATTCATAACAAGAATGTAAGGCTTCACTTTTGCCTTCTTGGAGCAAGGTAGGCAGTGTTGCTTGGGAATACACATTAAGGTTTTGGGAAGAGCTTCACTCTGCCACTGGGCTTGAGTACTATGAAATCCTGGTGGAAGCAGGGCTGCATTGCCTGACAGGAGGACACAAGGTACTTCAGGCACCTCGACTCATCTGCCAGGTTGGAAAGACTTTCTCAAAGAGATTAGTAAGAAGGAGGGCACGCCATTGATATAGGTTGAAGATGTTGACAAAATGTGATATTATGGGGGACTATAGGCATTGTTAAGCCCACTATGACAAACTCTATGTCTTCTCTCCCTTTATCTAACTTTCTTTCCTCTTTGCTTATTTCACTCTCTTTTTTTTCTTATGAAGATTCTATCCTCTACCATATATTGCCATGTGCTAACATATCTATAAATCTATCAATCCATCCATCACTCTCTCATCCTCTCTCTGTCTTTCCTAGCTTGATGATGGTGGACTGGTGTAAAACTCTACTCTACTCTGGTCACACAAGAGAAGCACTGGAACATGGGTGTATTTGTGGATGGAGATGCAATATAGGTGATATCCTGGGAACGTGCAGCAGGATTTCATGCCAAGGGTAAAGACTGATCAGTAGTCACATATCCAATCTGAACTCGTAGGAATTATTTTACAATGAGGCAAATTCTTCAGGCATGGAAGGCCCGGTGGACCAGCAGAGGCTGAGGGAATTGGCAAGCCAAAGAGAGGAAAGCTGGGCATTTGTCTGCTTCAGACACAAAACAGGGGCAAATGAGATCACAGAAAACCCACATTCGGCAAGGAAAAAAGAAGAAGAGAGCAGAAGAATGTGCGGAATGTGGAAAGGTGTCCAAGACATAGCTGTGGAATAAGGAAAGGGGTTAAAACATTGGTTTCCAGTGTGGAAAAACTTCAATGGCCGATAGGTAGGAAGAGGAGCACAAGGGAAGTTTTGCTTTGAGTGTATCAGAAAACAAAGACCTGTGAGACAAAACTCCAGGGGCACTAGAATTTGTCCTCCTCAGGATTCCAATTTGTGAGATGGGAGGGGTGGTCTTCAAAAAGAAACCTGCAAATGGGGCATCAAGTTCCACGTGACTTTCCAAGGAAATTATCATGGCTGCTTGCCAGGTGGAAGGGTCATTTTTCAGGTGGGATTGGTTTGGGTCTTACAGCTTTGCTTTGCCTACCTCCATGGGAAGAAAGACCCTGAGACCATAGCGTTTCAAGCAGGCAGGCCATGGCTAGCAGATGTTGCTAGAAGCAAAGCTTGTGTTGTCTTAGGTTTGGGTCTCTTTTAGGAAATGAAGGATATCATTGATGTAGGGATGTGCCTGGAATGACAACTCTACTGGCCATCCCTTACCTTTCCATTTGGAAGGAGTGACCCAGAGGCCCTTCCTTCCATTCATTTTCACCACCACAATGACCGTACCACACAAAAGAGAGGGGACCAGCCTTTGCAAGCATACATGGAACAAGAGCAGAAACTTCACAGAGTGAAGAGCATAACCTTGGTGTCTAGGACAGGTAACCCATCTTGCAAGGATTATCATCATGGGTGCCATCAGAAAAGGATAGTTGGTGTGGGGTCCTCATGAAATTGTGGCTCCTTAACCAGCCAAGAATGCAATCTTTATTTTGTGGTGGTTTGATTTCCTTTCTAGATTATGTATTTCCTTTCCTTCCACTTCCATTCCAATGTTTACAGCAGATGTGCCCTGGATGTAGGAAAGTTTAGCATGTTAAACATGGAATTCACACTGCTAAGGAAGTCATTCCTAAGCCCATCAAGATGTTGATATTCATCCATAAGTGGAACGCTGGTTTCCATGCATTAGTTTTTCTGTGTGGATATCCAATGGTCTTCATTCCATTTGGTTGGCAAGGGAGCCCAGGGAGGACATGAGAGTGGTACTCCAAAAGATTGACTTGCTTCTCCTCTCCTAGGCATAGATTGAGCCCCACCGAAGTTAACCATTTCAGTGGCTTCCAATGTACTACCACCATCACCCTAATTCCAAAACCAGACAAAGATACCACCAAAAAGGAAAACTATCAGCCAATACCATTGTCTCAAAATTCTGATCAGAGTCATTCCTGGACTGGGTAAAATCCAGTGTTCACTGCAGACAGCATAGTTTGGCATCCCTGTGCAATCCTCCCTGAGCTCTTACACTATGGTCCCTGGACTTCCTGGTGGACCATGACCTGGTTTGACCCAGCAGCTGCACCCAAGTCACTGCAGGCATCTAGATCCCTCAGCCATGGAGAAATGTCTCTCTTAAATGACATAAATAAGAAGGAATAAATGCCCTAGGCAAAGATCTTGGTTGCTCACCAGTACAGATATGGGTGACTATAGAAAAGTTTAAGGCCTCTTTGTCAATCTCTAGGTCTTCTCTCCATTTTTCTGTCTTTTGTCATTCTTTGTATATGTTTTCCACTTTTTTTCCTATCCTGGATTTTATATTTTCATTGTAATGCTTGATACTAAACTAAAGATCATTCTATCTCTCTATCTATCAATCAATCAATCAGTCGGTGTATCTATCGATCTATCTGTCAATGTACCTATCATTTTCTCTGTCCATTAATTTATTTGATGAGAGTGGCCCAATGGGAAAAATGAACCTTCCTTCTGGACACCCAGTAAACGACTGGACCATGGGTGTGTTTGTCATTGGAAATTCAATTTAGATTGATATCTATGGAAATAGAGGAAGGATTTTATACGCCAGGTGTAATGATACAACAGCCTCCAATTTCCTATCTGAACTATAGACATTTATAATGTCTTTATTTACAATGAGGAAAATTCTTGAGGAATGGTACGCCCAGTAGACCAAGAGATGCTGGTGGTATTGGCAGTCCAAAGAGGGGAAAGTGGGGATTTTTTTCTCTTTCAAATAGTTTTCAGGGGCATCAAAATTTTCAGAAAACCCACATTCCTGCAAGGAAGGGAGAGCAGAGATAAAGATAGGTGTGCAGTGTGGAAAGGTGCAAAATATATCTGTGGAGTGTGGAAATGTGTGACAACATCAATTTGGACTGTGGAAAGGTATGAAATCGACAGAGAATAGCACAGTATGTCTGGAATATGGCAAGGTGTGACCTAGAGGGTCGGCATTCCTAGGCTTGCCGGGAAGACCACAGTGGCACCATCAGAATGGCCTGGGTGCCGCTGAGCTGGCCTTCCTTTGCAGAGGCCCCTAGTTTCCTCTATTTGTTTCCAGGTCTCCACATTGGAAGGGATGTTTAGTGAATATGGTTAGGTTGCAGAATCATGCACAAAGTCGTGTGGGTGGTGTCCTTGGCTTAGAGAAGTCCTCAGAATCCAGTGACATGGGACATGCTCTCCTGGCCAGCTGTTTTACCAAGATGTGGGCAGGCTCTCCACTTTCTTGATAAGAGCCCTGTGTTTGCAGTGAAGGGGAAGAGCAAGCAACCCAGTTGTTTTCCATCAATAGGAGTGGGGTGTCCAGAGCATTTATAAGACCCCTGCCTCCTAAGAGAGCAGTTTGCCAGGAGTCTCCCTGCCATCTGGTTTGTTCTTGCACCATGATTTCTCCAGCACGTTCTGCACATCCAATGGTATGTTGACATCTGCATCTGCGTCACCCAAATGCCTCATGCCTTCATGTGTGTGCAGCCTGGATAGACATACAAATGCCCTTCAAGATGGCATGTTCAGAGATTGGCTTGTGTTTTGCCATCAATTACTTTGCCTAAAAGAAAGACAATTGCCTCAGAATAACACCATTTCTCCATAACAATAGTATTTCCCTTTTGAGTTGGAAATTGAGTTTCTTTCATCCAACAGTGTTGCACACATAGATAGCGCATCACCTGACCAAATGTCCTAACATGATTTCTGGCACTATATAGGTTCCTTTTTCTTTGGCCAATGTTTTCATCCAACTTAAAGAATAGTCATGACTTCAGCAGACACAATTTGGGATTTAAATTTGGAGTAGCCATCAAATTGTGGTCTCTTCCACTGGCTTCACAACAGCAAATATTGATATATAACTGTGCATTTCTTTCTTTCTTTCTTTCTTTCTTTCTTTCTTTCTTTCTTTCTTTCTTTCTTTCTTTCTTTCTTTCTTTCTTGCTTTCTTTCTTTTTTTCTTTCTTTCTTTCGCTTCTTGTTTCCTTTTTATTCTTTATTTCGCTTCTTGGTTCCTCTTTATTCTTTTGTTATTTCTAGAGAACTTTGAAAACAATTAATCTTGAGTACACAACGCATTCCTGAGAACTGTTTTCCATAGGTGAGGTGTTTCTGAATGACAGAAGCCTGAGCAAGCCAGGCATTTGTACAACCCAGGGCAGTCTAGGAATCTCCATCCTAGCACTGAGAGAAATTGTAGAACTTATTTCTATCTTTCAGGTTTTTCCATTTCCTTTGACTACCACTCAAGTAATCTACTTCCTTTCTCTCTTTCAATCTCTCTCTCTCTCTCCTTTTCTAACCTGCTTCCCTATTTTTCACTCCTTGTATTTTTTTCTTGGATAGGCACCCATCAGTAACATACATATCATATCATATCATATTTTTGTGAATTATGTCTACAGATATGTCCCCCAGACATTTTCAATTATTATTATTATTTTTTGTCTTTTTGCCTTTTCTTGAGCCACTCCCATGGCATATGGAGGTTCCCAGGCTAGGGGTCGAATCGGAGCTGTAGCTGCCAGCCTATGCCAGAGCCACAGCAATGCAGGATCCAAGCCACGTCTGTGACCTACACCACAGCTCATGGCGACGGCCGGACCCTAAACCCACTGAGCGAGGCCAGGGACCAAACCTGCAACTCATGGTTCCAAGTCGTATTCGTTAACCACTGAGCCACGATGGGAACTCTGACATTTTCAATTATTTAATCATCTTTGTTTTACCCTGATTTTGTCTTTGTGTTGACGTTGTCTCCACTCTAGGTCTATGTTTTGCCTTGGATCATGATTTTCACTTTTCCAATTTTAGTTTTGTTTTCTACTGGATGGTTTGGATATCTATTTGTCTTGATGTATCATCAAATCTTGAAATTTGTAAGAGGATCAGAAGATAATTTTGCTGTGTGTGTATCCAGAAACAAAGGCCAGGGAGATCCAGATTCCAGGAACACAAGATATGATATTCCTCTGAATTCTAATTGGGGGCTGTAAAGTAAGATCTTCAAAAGGAAACCTGCCATGGGACATTACATTCCCTGTGACTTTCTAAGGAATTAGTCATGGGTGCTGGGCAGAAGGAAGGGGGGAACTTTCTAGGGAGATTTGTCTGTGTCTGTGATATTGGCCAGGTCCAGGATGAGAGGAGCCATGCATGAGTCCATAATGCTGACAGCAGGCAGCCTGTGGAGAGTGGGTATTTCTGGAAGAATTGTTCTTTTTGTCGTACAGCAGGGTATCATTCAGGTAACTAAGGATCTCTTGGATGCAGAGATGTGCATGGAAACACACATCCCCTGGCCATCACAGTGGTTTCCCTTAGGAATGCATGAACACGAGACCCTTCTTTCCATTCTTTGTCACCAACACAAGGACTTGACACAGATAGGACTGGGGTCCAAGCCATGTAAGCCACCGTGGAGTAATTGGATCACATTCACTGCACCAGGCAGCATAACCTTGGTGTCTAGAACTGGTTTCCAAGTTTGCAAGGATAACAGGCATGGATACCAACCGAAAAGGTATTGGCACTGCCTATATTTTTTCCTTCTCTACCAGCCAAGAATTCATTCTGTGTTTTGCAGTGGTTTCGTTGCTTTCAAATATTTAGGTTTGGTTCCCATACATTTATATTCCAGTGGCTTGAGCTGATATGCCCTGGGTATAGAACAGACTACAGCGTTTTTCAGAAAATACACACAGCTATAAAAGCCATGCTTCACCCCATCAAGATGTCAGCAATCACAAACAGGCTGAAGGCTGCTTTCATCCAATAATTTGATGCCTCTATTCCCCTGGGTCTTCCTTCCACTTTGTTTGCAAGGGAATCTAGGTAGGATTGGTGAATCGGGCCCCAGAACTTTGACTTTTACTCACTTCTCATAGGCAGAGGACGAGGCCCCCAGTTCCACATTCCTGCTGGCTTCCAGTGTACAGATATCATTTTAAACTTTTTTCTTTCTTTTCCTTTCTTTTCTCTTCTTTTCTATTCTTTTCTTTTCTTTTCCTTTCTTTTCTTTTCTTTTCTTTTCTTTTCTTTTCTTTTCTTTTCTTTTCTTTTCTTTTCTTTTCTTTTCTTTTCTTTTCTTTTTTGGGAGGCACCCATGGCATATGGAGGTTCCAAGGCTGGAGGTCTAATTGGAGCTGTAGCCACAGGCCTACACCACAACCACAGCAAGGCCAGATCCAAGCCACTTCTGCGACCTATACCATAGCTCACAGCAATACCAGATCCTTACCCACTGAGCGAGGCCAGGGACTGAACCCACAATCTCATGGCTCCCACTCGGATTTGTTAACCACTGAGCGATGATGGGAACTCCGGATTTTTAACTTTTGAGCAGATACATCATTTTTCTGGGTGAACATGCACAGGGCCAAAAACACCAGCCAGGATGAGAGGACATGAATGTTTTGCACCTCTGGAGAATCATCCCCGAGCTCTCTCACTTGGGCCTTTGAATCCTGTTTGTACATGACCTGGATTGACCCATCAGGCACCACAAGTCACTGCAGGCAACTAGACCCCTCTGCCAGGTTGGAATGTCTTTCTCCAGAGAGATGCATAACAGGGAGTACATAACCTTGATAGCGATCTAGTTTTTTTAAAAAAAAATCCAATATTTTTGATGAATATACATCAGATTTAGTCCACTCGGTTAAGCTCTCAATGTTTTTTTTGCCAATTTTTGTCTTCCATTCCTTTATGTTCATTTCTCTCAAGAATTCTTTCTTCTTCATTGTAATGCTTGATGCTAACCTGGTGATTATTCTATCTATTGATCTATTTTACTATCTATCTATCTCTCATCATCTATTAGTCTATGTTTCTAAAAATGTAGTATTCTCTCTCTGGGTTTTAAATATTTGGATGAGGACGAACCTTTAGAAAATAATATTCTCTTTGAGGAAACACAGAAGGAACATTGGACAATGGTTGTATTTGGCGTGGAAGATAGAATTCCATTTATTATCTTGGGAAAATGCTCAATTATATTATACCAGGTGTAAATAGAGATCAATAGTCCTAATTCTATATTAATGATTAGAAATTTAACTTAGAGTGATGAAAAATATTGAGGCACAGCATAACTAGTGGACCTGGAGAGCCGTGGAATGGTCGAGCCCAATGAAGAAAGCTATCTTTGTGGTTTTCAGGAAAAAAAGGGTGGGAGCACAAAGAATGTGAAAATCCCACATTCCTGAAAGAAATGGAAACCAATACAAAGAATGTGTGGAATGATGAGAGGTGTTAAACGATTTATGTTCAATGTGGAAAACAGTGAAATTAACAGGCTGGAATGTGGAAATACAATCCTACATAGCAGAGCACCTTAGGTCTGGAACATGGCAAGGTCAGAAATAAGAGAGTCAGGCACTTGGCCTGCCAAGAGGACCACAGTGGCTGCACACAAAAGGCCTGAGAAATTCTGAGCTGGCCTGTCATTTTAAGGGTCTTCATTTCCTCTAATGCCTTCCAGGTCCTCAAATTTGAAGGGAAATTTAAATGACAGTTAATTCTTGGGATTTGCAAGAAATGCTGTCTGTGGTGTCTTTGGCCTTGATAATCAATCACTGGGTTTCCAGTGACCCGCACTGCTCTCCAGCTCGTTGCCAACCATGTGGGTGGGCTCTCCTATTTCTTAATGTGAGCCCTGTGTTGCAGGGAGTGGGCAAGGTCCAGCAGCCATGCTGATTTCCATAAATTGGGGTGGCGCCTCCTCAGCCTTTATAAGATGCCTGTCTCCAGGGAGATCACATTGGGCCAGCATTCTCCCTGCCACCCCATTGGTTCTCACACCATGGATTCCTGCAGCATGTCTTGAACATCCAGTGGTATGTTGACATGTGTATCTGGGCTGGGGATTGCATCCCATGAATGCCTTGATGCCTTCATGAGTGTGCAGCCTGGAGAGATGTAGAAATGCCCTTCAAGACGGTATGTTCAGAGATTGGCTTGGCCTTTTGCAAGCCATCATTTTGCCTAAATGAAAGAGACTCACCTCAGAATAACACTGTTTCTCCAAAACCGTAGCATTTCTGCTCTGAGCTGGAAAATGCTGTTGTTTTGTCCAACAGAGTTGCCCATGCAGATATCACATCACCTGACTAAGAGACCTAACATAATTTCTCAGAGAATATAGGATCCTTTTTTGCTAGTCAACCTTTTGAACCAACTTAAATTATTATCATGAATTCCATTGAAACGATTTGGGATTTACAATACGTGAAGATATGGAATTGTGGTCTCTTCCCCTGGTTTCACAACAACACATATTGGTGTATACATGTGGGTTTATGTCATCAGTTCTTTCTCTCTCTTTTTTTTTGATTATTTTTCCTTTTATGATTGTTTATGTCTGGATAATCTTGAAAACAATTCATCCTGAGTATATGAGGCATTCCTGTGAATTGTTGTCCACAAGTTTGGCATTTCTGGAAGAGAGAACTCCGAGCAAGCCAGGTGTTTGTATAACCCAGGGCAGTCAAGGAATATTGATCCAATTACTGTGGAAAATGGTGGAACTTATCTATCTGTCGAGATTGTCCATCTCATTTTGTCTTTCTTCCTCAAAATCTCTACTCCCTTTCTTTCTCTCAATCTCTGTCTCTCCCTCTCTCATATTCTACCCTGTATTCCTAATTCTCTCTTTGTATATTTTCTTGGTTCCCTCCAAACTATGCCTACATTACCAAACACTTTTCCAATTTGAGCAATTTATTTCTGCGTTATGTCACGCTGGACTTTTTCCATTGTTTAATAGACTAGGTATTATTCTGATTGTGTCTTGGATTTGGTGTTTTCTCTGCTTCGTGTGCTGCATTGGGTCCTGATTTTCACTGTCTCAATAGTAGTTTCACTTTCTATTTGATGGGTTGGATATCTTTTTTCCTGATCTATCATCAATATCCGGAAAGTTCCAAGAGGAGCAGGAGGGAATTTTGCTTTTTGTGTATCCAAAAAGAAAGGCCAGGGAGATACATATTCCAGGAACAAAAGAAATTGCCTTCCTCTTAATTCTACTTGGGGGCTGTGAATTATTAGATTATTAGATCTACAAAAGGAAGCCCACAATGGGGCAGTAAGTTCCATGGGACTTTCCAAAGAATTAGCCATGGGTGTTAGGCAGAAGGAAGCGTGGACTTCCTAGGGGGATTTGTCTGGGTCTGTGAGATTGGCCAGGTCAGGGATGAGAACAGCCATCCCTGAATCCATAAGGTTGATAGCAGGCAGCCTGTGGTTAGTGGGTATTTCCAGAAAAATGGATCCTCTTGTCATGGAGCAGGGTATAATTATGAAATCTAGGGATCTCTTGGATTCAGGGATGTTCATGGAACTACACATCCCCTGGCCATCACAGTGGTTTATCTTAGGAATGCATGAACATGAAGCCTTTCTTTCCATTCTTTGTCACCGACACAAGGACATGACCACACATAGGACTAGAGTCCACGCTATGCAGGACTCCATGGAGTAATTGTAGCACACTCACAGCACACAGCAGCATAACCTCTGTGCCTAGAACTGGTTTCCACATTTGCAAGGCGTACTGGAACAGGGCTGCCATCAGAAAAGTTATGGTGGTGTTTGCAAGCCTATAAGTCTTCTTTCTCTAGCAGCCAGGAATGCATTCCATATTTTGCGGTGGTTTGATTGCTTTCTTATTGCATTAGGGTTCCTTCCACTTATATTCAGGTGGTTTGAGATGATATGACCTGGATATAGGACAGACTACCGTGTATTGAAAAAAATACACAGGGCTATTGAAGTCGTGCATGAACCCATCAAAACATCAGCCATCACCAAGATGCTGAAGGCTTTATTTCATCCAATAATTTGATGCCCCTCTTCCTGAGGGTCTTCCTTCCATTCTGTTTTCAATGGAGTCCAGGTGGGAGTTGGGTATTGGGCCCCAGAACCTTGACATTACTTCTCCTCTCATAGGCATAGGAGGAGCCCCCAAGTTCCACATTGCCCTTGGGTTCAAAAGTACTGATATCATTTTAAAACTTTAGAGCAGATACTCATTTGTTTGGGTGAACCTGCACAGGGCCAAAAACACCAGCCAGCCTGGCAGGGCACGATTGTTTTGCATCTCTGCAGAATCATCCCCAAGCTCTTTCACGTTGGTCCTTGGGAATCCTGTGTGTACCTGACCTGGATTGACCCAGCAGGGGACCACAAGTAACTGCAGGCCACTAGATCCCTCTGCCATGTTGTAATGGCTTTCTCCAGAGAGATGCATAGCAGGGAGTATAATACCTTGATATAGACCTAGGTTTTTTTTTTTTTTTTAATTCATATATTTTCATGAATAGAGCCAAGATTTAGGCCACTTGGTCTAGAACTCTGTTCTTTGCCATGATTTGTCTTCCATTCTACTCTGTTCATTTCTCTTTCCTTTTTTTCTCTCTCACGTATTCTATCTTCTTCATTGTAATGCTTGGTTCTAACTTACTGAATATTCCATCTATTCATCTATTTTACTACCTACCTATCTCTCCCAATTTATTAGTCTATGTTTCAAACAACTTATTATTCTCTCTCTGGGTTTTAAATATTTGGATGTGGATGAACCATTCAAAAATGCCAGAGGCCAGCTCCTGCAGCCAGGGAGCTTACACTTTTTCCCAAAGGAGATGGACAACATTGGTGAAATGTACATACAGAGACAGCCTCGTTGTCCCTTCTTTCAGGAATGCTGGACTACTCAAATTTTATTGGCATTAAGTGGTTGATTATATAGACAGTTTCTAACTACAGATTCCATCATAGTGTTAAAAGTACATTGGTTAACTCTTATTATATGGTATAGCAGCGATACATCATGTTTTAAGATCTTTAGCCTAACTAAATTTAGTGAGTAAAATTTAAGGGCAATTAGGTATAATACATCATGTGGAAAGGAGGAGACTCAGTACAAATCATCCCATAGCCAGTCTATCTCCACAAGTTGAAGAGGTCACAGACATAACAAATCTTGTTTTTAGACTAGTGCTTATCTAAAAAGCATTATGGCGGGGAGACAGTGTAAGAGAATATAAACCAACTTAACTAGCTATCACTTAAAAGCTTCTATAACTCATAGCTGGGTGTCTTTTGATCCAGAATAATATATGTTTAACTTCTATGAGCCCCATTAAAATCCTAACTTTAAAGTTTACTGTATAACTAGTTAGTAGATAAACACCATGGTTTAGTTAAGTTGGATTTAAATAGGGGAAAGTCCTTCAGGATGAAATTTTTACTATATTATTGTTGTAACTTTGTTAAATCACAAGTCACCACAGGAAAATAGAATGGAAAATAAGAATAATAAGTAAATAATCAGGAAAGACTGAGGAAAACTGAATAACAAGTGAATAACAGAAAAGACTAAGTCATCCATGGAACAATCCCCACTCAGCAGCGCAAAATGGAGATTGTTTCCTGGAAAATTCAGTTCCCCACCAATGTCAGCAGGCGAGCCTTATTGTCTTCTGGGGCCTGTCCTCAGAATTGCGCCATAAAGGCAGTCATCTCCTTGCTTAGGAATCTGCCCTCGGAATTGCACTGTTCAGACAGGCCCCTTTTTCTTGATTAGGAGCTTGTCCTCAGAACTGCACCGTTCAGGCAAGCTCCCATCCTCAGCTCCTTGTATCGTCTCAGCTCCCCGCACAAAAATAATATTTTCTTTATAGAAAATCAGTAGAAACACTGGACCAAGCTTGTATTTGTGGTTGAAGATATAATTAGTTTCATTATATTGAGAAAGTGCAGAATTATTATGTAACAGTTGTAATTATAGATTAATAGTAATAATCCTATTTTATTATTAAAATTTTAATTTATAATGAGGAAAACTATTGAGGCACCTGATGCCCAGTGGATCAGGACAGCCTGTGGAATGGTCTAGCCCAACAAAGGAAAACTGTCTTTGATGGTTTCAGGAAAGAAGCAGGGGCCAAAAAAAACTTGAAAAACTCATATTCCTGAAAAAAAAAAAGGAAAGTGGAGCCAAAGAATGTGTGGAACGGTGAAAGGTGTGAAGCCATTTGTGCATAATGAGGAAAACTGTGAAAACAGCTGCTTGGAATGTGGAAATGTATGAATCCAACAGAAGAGAGCACAATAGATCTGGAAAATGTCAAGGTCTGAATTAGAGTGTTAGTATACTTGGCTCACTGGAAAGAGCACAGTGGCAGCATTCCAAAGGCCTGGGACAGTGTGAACTGGCCCGTCATTATAAAGGGCCTTAGATTTTCCTAATTCCTTTCAGGTCTTCAAATTTGAAGGGAAATTTAAATGACGGTTAGTTCTCAGGATTTTCAAGAAATCTTGTCTGTGGTATCCTTGACCTTGAGAAGCCCTTGGTTTCCAGTGAGCCACACTGCTTTCCAGCTGTTTCAGAAATGAATGTGTTTCAGGGGATGAGGAAGGTCCAGCAGCCCTGCTATTTTCCATAAATTGGGGTGGGGTCTCCTCATCCTTTATAAGACCCCTGCCTCCTGGGCAAGCAGAGTTGGACAGATGTCTCCCTGCCATCCTGTTGGTTCTCACACCATGGTTTCCTCCAGCATGGCTTGCATAACCAGGGGTATGTTGACCTCTGCAACTGGCCTGGGGTTGTATCACCCAAATATCTTGATGCCTTCATGAGTTTGCAGCCTGGATAGACCTAGAAATGCCCTTCAAAATGGCATGGTCAGAAATTGGCTTGGCCTTTTGCCAGCAATCATTTTGGCTAAATGAAAGAGACCCACCTCAGCATAACATTGTTTCTCCACAACCATAGTATTTCTTCACTGGACGGGAAGTTAATATTGTTTCATCCAACAGAGTGGCTCACTCAGATATCACATCACCTGACCAAAAGTCCTACCAGGATTCCTCAAGAGTATATGATCCTTTTTGGATGACCAACGATTTAATGGAACTTACATTATTTTCATGATTTCAGTTGGCACAATTTGGGATGTAGTATAAATGTAGCCATTGAATTGTGGTCCCCTCCCCTGGCTTCACAACAACGAATATTTATATATATATATATATCTGTGCATTTATTTCCTTGTATCTTTCATTTTTATTTGTGATTCTTGCTTCCTTTTTATTCCTAGTTATTTCTGGATATCTTTGAAAACAATTCATCTTGAGTGTACAATGCCTTCCTGCGAACTGTTTTCCCCACGTGAGGCATTTCAGAATGAGAGAACTCAGAGAAAGCCAGGCATTTTGTATACCCCAGGACAGACAAGGAATCTTGAGCCCAGTACTAAGGGGAATTTTGGAGCATATGTCTATCTTTCAAATTTTTCCATATCCTTTTGTCTTTCTCACTCAAACCCCTACTCCTTTTCTCTCAATCTCCCTCTCTCCTTTTCTATCCTGTATCACTATTTCTCTCCTTGCATTTTTTTCTTGATTCCCTCCAAATATTGCCTTACGTTACCAAACAGATTTCATGTTTTTGTGATTTAATTCTACATTTATGTCACCCTTGACTGTTTCCATTATTTCACCGCCTATGTATTTTTCTGATTTTTGTCTTGTTGATGTTCTCCCCACTGTATTCGCTTTGGTGGGTCCTGATATCCACTTGCTCTTTTTAGTCAGAGTTTCTAGTTGATCAGTTCGCTGTCTCTTTGTGCTGAGGTACCATCAATATCCAGAAAGTTATAAGTGGTAGAGAAGTGAATTTTGCTTTGTGTGTATTCAAAAACAAACACCAGGAAGTTATAGATTTTGGGAACACTAGAAATTGTCTTTCTCTGCATTCAGTTTTGGGGGCGTGAAGAAAGATCTTCAAAGGGAAACCCCACCAGGGGCAGTAACTTCCCTGTGACTATCCAAGGAATTAGCCATGGGTTCATACCAGAAACAAGGGAGATATCTCTAGGGGGATTTGTCTTGTTATGTGTGTTTTGCCAGGTGTAGAGCATGAGAACCAACCCTGAGGTCATATGTTTGATAGCAGGCAACCTGTTTCTAGTATCTTACAGGAAATTCAGTACTTCATGGATTCAAGGATGTGCAGGGAACCCCGCTTCCCCTGCCCATCACATGGTTTTGTTGTGAATGTGTGAACCTGAGGCCCTTTTTTCCACTCTTTTTCCCCAACACAAGGACATGAACTCAGATAATAGTAGGGTCATGTTGATGCAGGCCTCAATGGAGTAACTCTTCACAGCAAGAGGCAGCACAACCTTGGTGACTAGAACTGGTTACACATTTGCAAGGAGAGTAAGGTGTACCAGCAGGGATTCCATCAGAAATTGTACGGTGGTGTCAGCACCGCCTATAAATTTTCCGTCCGTACCTGCCAACAATGCATTCAGTATTTGGCAGTGGTTTGTTTGCTTTCTTATATTTGTGTTTGGTTTCCTTCCACTTATATTCCAATGGTTTCCGCTGATGAGCCCTGGACATAGGTGAGACTACTGTGTTTTCTCCAGGTTATACACACTGCTATAGAAATCTTGCAAATCATTATAAAATTACAGATGTGATAAATTCATTTGAGTAATAAAAAAACAAAACAAAACAGTATTTAGCACTCTCCAATGGGTTGAAAGCTGGATTCATCCAATAATTCGATGCCCCTATACACAAGGGGTTTCCTTCCATTTCATCTGCAAGGGAGTCTAGGGAAGTTTTGTGAATTGGAACCCAAAACCTTGACTTTACAATCCCCTCTCACAGGCATAGTTTGAGCCCCCAAGTTTCCCATTCCCCTTGGCTTCTAGGGTACAGATATCATTTCAAGATTTTGAGCAGAGATATCCCTTGTCTGGGTGAACATGCACAGGGCCAAAGGACACCAGCCAGGCTGCGATTTCACCATTGTTCTGCACCTCCGTGGAATCATCTCAGAGCTCTCTAACGTTGGTCCTTGGGAATCCTGAGTGTACATGACCTGGATTGACCAGGCAGAGGACCCCAAGTCACTGCAGGACACTAGGCCCTTCTGCCACATTATAATGTCATTCTCATTAGAGCTGCATAACAGGGAATAACAGACTTTGATATAGATCTAAGTTTTTAAAAATTCAGATATTTTTGTTGAATATAGCCAAGGTTTAGACCAACTGGATTAGCTCTCTGTCTTCTTTGCCATATTTAGTCTTCCAATATTTTTGTTTCTATCTCTGCGTTTTTATTTTCTTTCAAGAATTCTATCCTCTTCATTTTTAATGCTGGGTGCTAACGTAGCGATTCTTCCATCTATTGATCAATTTCATATCTATCTGCATCTTGTCTACTATTCTGTGTATCTAAATGTTTTTTTTTTATATTCTCTACTGGGGTTTGATATTTTGGAGGATGCTGAACCTTTGTAAAATACCATTAAATGGGAAGGCTATTAAAATATTATTAAATAAGACTACTAATAAAAGGGAATGCTAAATGATTGTGGGTTCCCTGGATTTGTGCAAAATCTTGTCTCTGGTGCCCTTGGCATTGATAAGCCCTTTATTTCCATTAACCTGCACTGCTGTCCAGCTGTTTGACACATATTACTGTGGGCTCTCCTCTTTCCTGATGAGAGCCCTGAGTTTCAGGGGATGGGAAGATACAGTAGCCCTGCTGAGTTCCGTAAATCGAGGTGGGACCTCCTCAGGATTATAAGATCCCTACTTCTAGGGAGAAAAGAAATGGCCAGCAGTCTCCCTTCCCTCCTGTTGGTTCTCCCACCATGTATTCCTCCAGCATGTCTTGAACATCCAGTGGCATGTTGACATCTGCTTCTTGGCTGGGGGTTACATCACCCAAATGCCTTGAGGCCTTCATGTGTGTGCAGCCCCAATAGACATAGAAATGCCCTTCAAGATGGCATGTTCAGAGATTGCCTTGGCCTTTTGCCATCAATAATTTTGCTAAATGAAAGAGACTCACCTCAGAATACCTCTGTTTCTTCATAACCATAGTATGTCCCCTCTGTGCTGGAAATTGTACTTGTGTCATCTAAAAAAGTTGCCTGACCAGAAGTCCTGACATGATTCCTCTGAGAATATAAGACCATTTTTGGTTGGCTAAGCGTTTTATCCAACTTAAATTATTTGCATGAATTCAGTTGACAAAATTTGGAATTTAGAATAGGTGTAGCAATCGAATTGTGGTCTCTTCCCCTGGCTCCACAACAACAAATATTGATATTTATCTGGGTCTTTGTACTTGTTTCCTTTTGGGGGGGTTCTTGTTTCCTTTTTATTCTTGGTTATTTCTGGATAACATTGGAAACAATTCATCTTGAGTATACAAGACCTTTCTCTGAATTGTTTTCTACAGGTGAGGCCTTTCTGAATAAGAACTCAGAGCAAGCCAGGCTTTTTGTACACCCTCTACAGTCAAGGAATCTTGATCCCAGTACTGAGGAAAGTTGTGGAACTTATTTCTAACTTTCAAGTTTTTCCACCTCCCTTTGTCTTTCTCCATCAAACCCTACTCTTTTTTTCTCTCTCGATCTTTCTCACTCTCCCCATTTCTAGCTTGCATTCCTATTTTTCTTTCTTTGTAATGCTTTTGGGTAAATGCCCAACAGTGACTCAAATTTCCAAATACTTAGCATATTTTTCTAGTACATCTATATGTATGTCACCGTTGAGTTTTTCCATTATTTAAAAAACTGTATGATATCCCAATTTTGTCCTGGTTTTGATGTTGTCTCCACTCTATGTGCTGCGTTGGGTCCTGATTTTCACATTCTCAATTTTAGTTTCATTTTCTTTTGTTGTTGTTGTAGTTGTTGTTGTTGTTGTTGTTGTTGCTATTTCTTGGGCCGCACCCGCGGCATATGGAGGTTCCCAGGCCAGGGGTCGAATCGGAGCTGTAGCCACCGGCCTACGCCAGAGCCACAGCAACGCGGGATCCGAGCCGCGTCTGCAACCTACACGACAGCTCACGGCAACGCCGGATCCTTAACCCACTGAGCAAGGGCAGGGATCGAACCCTCAACCTCATGGTCCCTAGTCAGATTCGTTAACCACTGCGCCACAACGGGAACTCCTAGTTTCATTTTCTACTTGATGTTTTGGATATCTCTTTGTCCTGATCGATCATCAATTTCTGTAAAGTTGTCAAAGGAGCTGAAGAGAATTTTGCTTTGTGTGTATCCAAAAACAAAGGCCAGGTTGATAGAGATTCCAGGAATGCAAGGAAATTCTCCATATGATTTCTAATTGGAGGCTGTGAAGTAAGATCTTCAAAAGGAAACCTGCCATGGGACAGTAATTTCCATGTGACATTCCAAGGAATTAATCATGGGTGCTGGGCAGAAGGAAGGATGAACTTTCTAGGGGGATTTGTCTGGTTCCGTGAGATTTGCCAGGTGAAGAACAAGAGGAGACAACCCTGAGTTCATAGGGTTACTAGGCAGCCTCCTGCTACTGGGTATTTCTAGCGGAAGGAATCCTCTTATTGTAGCGCATGGTATAATTCCGGAATCTAGGGATCTCATGGATGCAAGTATATACAGGGAACCACGTGTCCCCTGGCCATCACAGGGCTTTCCCTTTGGAATGAGTGAACATGAGGCCCTTCTTTCCATTCTTTTTCAACAACACAAGGACATGATCAGAGATAGAACTGGGGTCCAGGATATGCCAGCTACCAAGAAGTAATTGTAACATATTCACAGCATGAGGTGGCATAACCTTGGTGTCTAGAGCTGCTAACCCATTTTGCAAGGAGTACCAGCTAGAGTTCCATCAGAATAGATACAGTGGGGTTGACACCACCTAGAAGTTTTCCAACTCTTCAAGGCAATTATGCATTCAGTATTTGGTGGTGGTTTGTTTGATTTCATGATTGTGTTTGGTTGGCTTCCGCTTATATCGTGATGGTTTGAGCTGATGTGCCCTAGATGTAGGAAAGACTACTGTGCTTTGCAGAGAATACACACTTCTATAGAAGTAATGCATATAAAGACATCAAGAGGTTAGTACTCACCAATAGGCTGAAGGCAGGTTTCACACAGTAATTTGTTGCTCTTGTACTGTAGCGTCTTCCTGCCATTTCATTTGCGAGGGAGTCTAGGGAAGATGTGTGAATTGGGACTCAGAAGCTTAACTTTTCTTCTCCTCTCAGAGGCATAAGTTAGGCCCACGAGCCCCCCACTCCCATTGGCTTCCAGTGTACTGATATCATTTTAAAATTTCTTGCAGATGCATCATTTGTTTGGTTGAATCTGCACAGGGCCAAAGAACACCAGGTTGGCTGTGAGGGCACCAATGTCCTGCATCTCTATGGAATCGTGCCTGAGCTCTCTCACGTTGGTCCTTGGGAATGCTGTTTGTATGTGAACTGTGTTGACCTGCCAGGGGTCACAAGACACTGCAGGCCTCTAGACCCGTATGCCACTTTGGAATATATTTCTCAATAGAGATGCATAACAGGGAGAACAAAACCTTGATATAAATCTAGGATTTTAAAAAATTTGAAAACAACTGTTTGGAATCTGGAAATGTGTGAATCCAATAGACCAGAGCACAGTATTTCTGGAATGTGGCAAGGTCTGAACTAGAGTGTCCGTCTACTTGGTGTCCAGAAGGCCAGAGTGGCTGCATTCACAAGACCTGGGAATATCTGAGCTGGCCTATTATTTTAAAGGTAAGCACAGAAGACCTGAATTGCCAAAACAATTCTGAGGAACAGAAACCAAGAAGGAGTTATAACTCTCCCAGACTGTAGACAATATTCCACAGGCACAGGTATCCAGACAGTGTGGTACTGCATGTCCAAAAGGGACATGCAGACCAATGGAATTGCATAGAGAACCCAGTAATCAACCCAGACACCTATGGTCAGTTAAACTTTGACAAAGCAGGCAACAACATAAAATGGGAAAAAACAGTCTTTTCAGCATGTGTTTCTGGGAAACGCGGACTTATCCGAGTTAAATTATTTTCATAATTTCAGTTGGCACAATTTGGGGTTTAGAATAGTTGTAGCCATCGAACTGTGGTCTTTTTCCCTGGCTTCACAACAGCAAATATTGATATATTCCTGTGGGTTTATTTTCCTCTTCCTCATTTTTCTTTTTCTTTCTTTCTTTTTTCCATTTTATTCTTGGTTATTTTTGGTGCATTTTGAAAGAAATTCATCTGGAGTATACAACGCATTTCTGTGAACTGTTTTCCACAGGCAGAACATTTCAAAATGGGAGAACTCTGAGCCAAACAGGCATTGTGTATTATCCAGGGCAGTTAAGGAATCTTGATCCCAGTATTGAGGGAAACTGTGGAACTTTTTTCTATTTTTCATGTTTCTGCATCTCCATTTATCTTTCCCACTCAAAACCACTATTCCCATGGTCTCTCTCAATCTCTCACTCCCTAACACACTTACTATTTTCTTGTATCCCTATTTTTCTCTCTTGGTATTTTTTTTTCCCATGGTCCTTTCCAAACACAGCTTTAAGTTATGAAATCCTTTTAATATTTTTGCAAGTTACTTCTACTTGAATACCACCCTTGAATTTTTCCACTATTTAATTGACTATGAATTATCCTGATTTTGTTCGATGTTGATGTTGTCAATGCTGTATTTGCTGCTGTGGGTGCTGATTTTCATTTGCTCTATTTACTCAGGTTTTGTAGTTAATCTGTTGGATGTCTCTATGTTCTGATATATCATCAATGTCTGGAAAGAAGGAAGAGGTACTGAAGAGTATTTTGCATTGTGTGTATGCAAAAGCAAAAGCCAGAGTAATACAGATTTCAGGAGCACTAAAAATTGTCATCATCTGCAGTCAAATTGAGGGCTGTGAAGGAAGATCTTCAAAAGGTAAACTACCATGTGACAGAAATTCCATGAGACTTACCAAGGTATTAGTAATGTGTGCTGGTCAGAAGCAAGGGGGAGATTTCTAGGGAGATTTTGAAGCTTGTGTGTGATCCTCCATGTCTAGAAGATGAGACCCAAACCTGAGGACATAAGGTTGATAACAGGCAGCCTGTTGCTAGTGGGCGTTTCTGGAGGAATAGCTCCTGGTGTCACAGAGCATGGTATAATTCAGGAAATTATGGATCTCATGGATCCAAGGCTGTGCTAGGAAACACATGTCCCCTGGCCATCACAGTTTTGCTTGGAGATGCATGACATTGAGGCTCTTTTATCCATTCTTTTTCACCAACACAAGGACATGAACACAGATAAGACTGAGTCCTGGTTATGTAGGCGTCCATGGACTAATTGTGACTTATTCACAGCATGAGGCAACATAACCTTGGTGTCTAGAACAGATTACCCATTTTGGAAGGAATACAAGCAGTGGATAAATCAGAAAGGGTATGTGGTGTGGGCGCTGCTTAGATGTTTTCCATCTTTTCAAGCCAAATATGCATTCAGTAATTTAGTAGTATGAAATATGCATTTAGTAATTCAGTAGTAGGAAGATTGCAGAATTTGTTTTTACCAGGCGTAATGATAGAGCTGTTGTCCTATTCCTCTGAAAAATTAGCAATTTTATTTCCAATGAGGAAAGATATTTAGGCACCCATTGCCCAGTGGACCAGGAGAACCTGAGGAATTGTCAAGCCCAAAAAAGGAAAGCTGTATTTGATGGTTTCAGGAACAAAATAGGGTCTAAAAGAACTTGGAAAACCGACATTCAAGAAAGTAAACAGATCAGTGCATAAGAATATATAGCTTGGGATAAGGTTTGAAGAGATTTGTGTGCAATGTGAAAAGAAACGAATGCACCAATTTGGAATGTGGAAATGTGTGAATCCTACAGAGCAGAGCACAGTATGTCTGGAATATGGCACGGTCTGAACTCAAGAGTCATTCTACTTGGCTTGCCCTGAAGACCATAGTAGATGCATTCAAAAGGTCTGAGAGACTCTGAGCTGTCATACCTTTATAAAAGGACTTACAGTCCTCTACTTCCTGCCAGGTCCTCAAATTTGAAGGGAATTTTAAATGACTGTGAGTGGTCCAGATTTTCACGAAGTCTTGTCTGCGATGTCCTTGGCCTTGATGATCCCTTGGTTCCAGTGACCTGCAGTGCTCTCCAGGTCTTCAACTACCATGTGGTCTGGCTCTCCACTTTCTTGAGGGAAGCCCTATGTTTAGAGGGATGGGGTAGATCCAGCAGCCCCACTCATTTCTGTCCTTTATTAGAACCCTGCCTCCAGGATAGGAAACTAGCCCCACAGTCTCCCTGCCATCTGTTTGGTTCTTGCAACATGGAATCCTCCATCACATCCTGCATATCCAGCAGTACATTGACATCTGCATGCGGGCTGTGGGTTGCATCACCCAAATGACTTGTTGCCTTAATGACTGTGCAGCATCTGTAGACATAGAAAGGCCCTTCATGGTGGCATGTTCAGAGATTGGCTTGGCCTTTTACCAGCACTCATTTTCCATAAAAGAAAGAGACTCGCCTTAGAAAAAAACACTGTTTCTCCCTAACCATTATATATCACCTCTGGGCAGGAAATTGATGTTGTTTGTTCCAACAGAGTTGCTCACGCAGATATATAACCACCTGACCAAAGTCCTAACAGGATTGCTCAGAGAATATATGATCCCCTTTTGCTGGCCAAACTTTCTATCTAACTTAAAGTATTTTCAGGATGTCAGTTGACACAATTGGGGATTTAGAATAGTAATAGCCATTGAGTTGTGGTCTCTGCTCCTGGCTTCACACAACAGCAAATATTGATATATACCTGTGGGGTTATTTCCTTGTTTCTTTCTTTTTGGTTTTTGGGTTTTGTTTTTGATTGTTGTTTCATTTTTACTCTTTGTTATTTCTGGAGAATTTGAAAATGTTTCACCTTCAGTATACAACACATTCCTCTGAAAATTTTTCCACGGGTGAAGCTTTTCTGAATGAGAGAACTCTGAGAAAGACAGGCATGTCTTATAACCCAAGGCAGTCAAGGAATCTTGATCCCAGTATTGAGGGAAATTGTGGGACTTATTTCTATCTTTCAAGTTTTTCCATGCCCCTTTGTCTTTCTCACTCAAATCCCCTACTCCTTTTCTCCATCTCAATCTCTCCCTCTCTCCCTTTATATCCTGTATCCATAGTTTGCTCTCTTTGTATATTTTTCTCGATTCCCTCCAAGCAGTGCTTTATGTTACCAACTACTTTTCATATTTTGGTAAGTTAGGTCTACATAATAGTCACCCTTTATTTTTCCACAATTTATTCAACTATATATTATCCCAATTTTGTCTTGGCATTGATGTTGCCAACAATGAATTTGCTGCTGTGGGTCCCGATATTCATTTGCTGTATTTAGTTTGGTTTTCTAGTTGATCTGTTGGCTGTCTCTTTGTGCTGATGTATCATCAATTTGTGGAAAGATATAAGAAGGACAGAAGAGTGTTTTGCTTTGTGTGTATGCAAGAACAAAAGCCAGATTGATACAGATTCTGGGAACACTAGAAATTGTCTTCATCTGCATTGAAATTGGGGGCTGTGTGGTAATATGTTCCAAAAGAAACCCACCATGGGACAGGAAGTTCCATGTGAATTTCCAAGGAATTGTGTATGGGTGCTGGAGAAGAGGAAGGGAGAGGAAGGGAGAATTTTCTAGGGAGATTTATCTGCTTTTGTGTCATTTGTCAAGACTACAACAGGAGAGAAAATGCTGAGGTCATATGGTTGAGAGAAGGCAGCCTATTGCTAGTGGTTGTTTCTGGAGCAAATGCTCCTGGTGTGGTAGAACATGCTATAATTCATGAAACTAAGGATCCCATGGATGCAAGTGTGTGTGGGGAAACACCTGTCCCCTGGCGATCACAATGCTTTCACAAGGGAATGCAGGATCCTGAGGCTATTTTCATTCTTTTTCAACAACACAAGACATGAACACCAATAGGACTGGGCTCCTCATTATGCAGGCCTCCATGGACTAATTGTGACACATTCACAGCATGAGGCACATAACCTTGGTGTCTAGAACTGGTCACACATTTTGCAAGGAGTGCCAGCAGGGGTTCCCTCAGAAAGGGTATGGTGGTGTCAGCACCACATTGAAAATATCATTTTCTACCCACCAGAAATTCATTCAGCATTTGGCAGTGGTTTGTGTGCATTGTTATATTTGTGTTTGGTTTCCTTCCACTTATATTCTGATGGTTTGAGCTGATATGCCCATGATGTAGGAGAGACTGCTGTGTTTTGTGAAAATACAAACAGCTATAGCAGTCATGCATAAATCCATCATTGGGTTAGCACTCACCGATAGGCTGAAGGCTGGTGTCATTGAATAATTTGATGTCATTATACACTAGGCACTTCCTTCCATTTCCTTTGCAAGGGAATCTTGGGGAAATTGCTGAATTGGGCCCCAGAAGATTATCATTATTACTCCTCTATTAGGCATATGTTGAGAACCCAAGTTCCCCATTCCCCTTGTCTTCCAGTCTAAAGATATAATTTCAAAACTTTTGAGCAGAGACATCCCCTGTGTGGGTGAAATTCCACAGGGACAAAGGAAACCATGCAGGCTGAGAGGGCACCATTGATCTGCATCCCTTTGGAATCATCCCAGAGATCTCCACCATAGGCACTTGGTAATCATGCTGGTACTTGACTTGGGTTGCCCTGGCATGGTCCACTATTCACTGCAGGCATCTATACCCATCTGCCATGTTGGAGTGCTTTTCTCAACAGATGTGCATAACAAGGAGTACAATTTATTGATGTAGATATATGTTAGTAACAAATTCAGACATTGTGTGTGAATTGAACCATGTTTTAAACAACTAGGTTTAGCTCTCTGTCTTCTTTACCATTTTCTATCTTCATTCTCTCTAGTTTCTTTTTCTAACTGTATATATCTCTCAAGAATTCTATCCTCTATAATGCAATGCTTGGTGCTAAGTTCCTGTATATTCTATATACACATATTTTGTGCTACCCATCATTTTCTTATCACCATTTTGTCTATTTATCAATTTGTATTTCTCTCTCTCAGCTTTACATTTTGGAAGATTGTGAAGCCATCAAAAATGCTTTTCTACTTCTGAAGACTCAGTAGAAACCTTAGAACATGGTTTATCTGTGGTTGAAGATATAATATAGTAAAATATCTAGGGGAATTTTCAGAATATTTTTTTACCAGGTGTAATCATAGATCTGTAGTCCTAGTCCTATCTGAAATAGTAGAAATTTTTTTATACTGAGGAAAAATATTTAGGCACGCATTGCCCAGTGGAGCAGGAGAGCCTGAGGAAAGTTCAATCCCCAAAAATAAAGCTGTCTTTGACTGTTTCAGAAAAAAGAAAGTGCTGAAAAGAACTTGAAATAACACACATTCCTGTGAGACATTTAGAGTGGTGCTTAAAAATGTGTGGAATGCAGAAAGCTGTGAAACAACATGTGCCCAATATGGAAAACTGTGAAAACAAGTGTTGGGAATGTAGAAATGTGTGAATCCTACAGATCAGAGTTCAGTAGGTCTGGAATATGGCAATGTCTGAACAAGAGACAGTCTACTGTGTTTGCTTGAAGACCATAGTGGCTGTATACAAAAGGCCTGGGAAACTCTGAGCTGGCCTATCATCTTAAAGGGCTTTAGGTTCCTCTACTTCCTTCCAGGTCTTCAAATTTGATGGGAATTTTAAATGACCCTTATATCTCTGCATTTGTGTGACATATGGTCTCTGGTGTCCTTGGCCTAGATAAGCTCTTGGTTTCCAGTGACCACATTGCTGTGCAGCTGTTTGACAACCACATGTGCAGGCTCTACACTTTCTTGATGAGAGCCCTGTGTTTTGGGGATGGGAAAATTCAAGCAACACCACTGATTTCCATACATCGGAGTGAGACCTCCTTAACTTTTATAAGACCCCTGTCTCCAGGGAGAGCACAATTGGCCAGCATTTTTTCCTGCCATCCTGTAGGTTCTTGAACCTTGGATTCCTCCAACACATCCTGCCCATCCAGCGGTATGTTGACATATATATCTGGGATGGGGGTTGCATCACCCAAAGGCATTGATGACTTTATGATTGTTCAGCCTGCATATACATAGAAATGTCCTTCAAGATGGCATGTTCAGAAAATGGCTTGGCATTTTGCTTAAACGGTAGAGACTCACCCTAGAATATCAATGTTTCTCCATAACCGTAGTATTTCCCCTCTGGGCTGGAAATTGATGTTGTTTCTTCCAACAGTGATGCCCATGAAGATATCACATCAACTGATCAAATATCCTAATAAGACTTCTCAGAGAATATACCATCCTTTTCTGCTGGCCAACTTTATTATACATCTTTATTTTTATCATTTCACTTGACTCAATTTGGAATTTAGATTAGGAGTAGCCATTGAATAGTTGTCTCTTCAATTGTCTTTACAAACAACAAATATTGATGTCTACCTGTGTGTTTTTTCCTTGTTTCTTTCTTTCTTTTGTTATTTTTTCCTTTTATACTTGTTTATTTTTTCTTGAGCATTTGAAATCATTTCATGTTGAGTATACAAGCCATTCCTGTGAAGTGTTTTCCACAGGTGAGACACTTCTGAATGAGAGATCTCTGAGCAAGCCAGGCATTTCCTATAACCCAAGGCAGTCAAGGAATCTTAATCCTAGTACTGAGCGAGATTGTGGATCTTATTTCTATCGTTCAAATATTTCCACCTCCCTTTGTTTTTTTCACTCAAATCCCCTACCCTCTTTCTCTTTCTCCATCTGACTCTCCATTTATATCCGGTATTCATATATTTCTCTCTTTGTATTTTTTTCTTGGCTCCCTCCAAACTGTGCCTTATGTTATCAAAATTCTTTTCTTACTTTTGGGAGTTAGGTCTATATGTTTGTCACCCATGACTTTTTCCACAATATAGTCGACTATGCAATATCCCGATTTTGTCTTGGCATTGATGTTCTTAATGCTGTTTTTGCTGCAGTGGGTCCTGATTTGCACTTTCTCTGTTTAGTTTGGTTTTCTAGTTGATCTGTTGGATGTCTCTTTGTCCTTGTGTATCATCAATATGCAGAAAGTTGTAAGAAGTCGTAAGAAGTACAGAGGAGTATTTTTTTTATTTTTATGTAAAAAAAAGCAAGAGTAACACGATTCCAGGAACACTAGAAATTGTCTTAGTCTGCATTAAGATTGGGGGCTGTGAAGTAAGATATTCAAAAGGAACCCCACCATGGGATAGTAAGTTCTATGTGACTTTCCAAGGAATTATGCATGAGTGCTTGAGAGGAGGAAGGGAGAATATTCTAGTGGGATTTGTCTGCTTTTGTGTCAATTGCCAGGTCTAAAACAGGAGAGCCAATACTGAGGCCTTATGGTTGATAGAAGGCAACCTGTTTCTAGTGGGTATATCTGGAGGAAAGATTCATGGTTTTATAGAGCATGGTATAATTTAGGAAACTAAGGATCCAATGGATGCAAGGATGTGCAGAGAACCACATGTCCCCTCGCCATCACAGCACTTTCATTTGGGAATGCATGACTGGAGGCATTTTCCCATCCTTTTTCAATAACACAAGGACAGGAACACAGATAGGACTGGTGTCCTGGTGATGCAGGCCTCAAAGGATTAATTGTGACACATTAACCATGAGAAGCAGCATAACCATTGTGTCTAGAATTGGTTACATATTTTGCAATTAGTACTTGTAGCAGTTCCAAGAGAAAGGGTACAGCTATGTTCGCACCACTTAGAAGTTTTCATTTTCTATCAACTAAAAATTCATTCAGTATTTGGCAGTGATTTGTTTGCATTCTTATATTTTTTTTAAAGCGATTTTTCAATTTTTTTTTTTTTTTGTTGTTGTTGTTGCTATTTCTTGGGCCGCTCCTGCGGCATGTATAGGTTCCCATGCTAGGGGTTGAATCGGAGCTGTAGCCACTGGCCTACGCCAGAGCCACAGCAACGCAGGATCCGAGCCGCGTCTGCAACCTACAACACAGCTCACGGCAACGCCGGATCGTTAACCCACTGAACAAGGGCAGGGACCGAACCTGCAACCTCATGGTTCCTAGTCGGATTCGTTAACCACTGCGCCACGACGGGAACTCCTGCATTCTTATATTGTGTTTGGTTTCTTTCCACTTACATTCCAATGGTTTGCACTGATATGCTCAGGATGAAGGAAAGATTCCTGTGGTTTGCAGAAAATACACAGAGCTATAGCAGTCATGCATACAGCCATCATTGGGTTAGCACTCCACAACAGGGTGAAGATGGGATTCATCCAATAATTTGATGCCCCTATACACTAGGGTCTTCCTTCCATTTCCTCAGCAAGAGAGTCTCAGGAAGGCTGGGGAATTGGGCCCCATAAGATAAACTTTACTTCTCCTCTCATAGGCATATTTGGAGCCCCCAAGTTCCCCATTCTGCCTGGCTTCCAGTTTACAGATATCATTTGAAAATATTTGAGCAGAGACATCCCTTGTCTGGGGGAATTTCCACAGAGACAAAGACACCAGCTAGGCTGTGAGGGCACCATTGGTCTGCATCCCTGAAGAATCATTCATGAGATCTCCCCTGTAGTTACTGGGGAATCCTTGTGGTACTTGACCTGCATTGCCCTGGCAGGGATCACATTCCACAGTAGGCCACTATACAATTCTGCCATGTTGGAATGCATTTCTCAACAGAGATGCATAACAGGGAGTACAATATCTTGATATAGATTTAGGTTAATAACAAATTCAGATTTTGTGTGTGAATAGAGCCAAGTTTTAGACCACTTGGTTTAGCTCTCTCTCTTCTTTCATATTTTCTTTCGTCAATTTCCTGAGCTTCTTTCTTTATCTATGCATTTCTCTCAAGAATTATATTCTCTTCAATGCAATTTGTGGTGCTAACATCATGTATATTATATACATTCATTAATTTTTCTATTTATGTATCACTTACCATTCATTTTTCTATTTATCACTTTCTCATTCTCTCCCAGGGTTTTATTTTTTGGAGGATTGGAAAGGAATCTAAAATCATTTTATATTTCTGGAGACTCAGAAGAATCACTGGACAATGCTTTTATCTGTAGTTGAAGATGTGATATAGTATAATATCTTAGGAAAATTGCAGAATTATTTTATACCAGGTGTAATAATAGATCAGTAGTCCTAATCTTATCTGAAATATTAGCAATTTTATTTACAACGAGGAAAAATAATTAGGCATCCATTGCCCACTTGAGAATGAGAGCCTGAGGAATGGTCAACCCCAAATTATGAAGTTGTCTTTGATGATTTGAGGAAAAAAACGGGTTAAACGAACTTGCAAAACCCCCATTCCTGAAAGAAAATTAAAGTAGAGCGTATGATTGTCTGGAATGCAGAATCGTGTGAAACATTCTGTGCCCAATATGGAAAACTGTGAAAAAAGAAGTTTGGAGTGTGGAAATGTGTGACTCCTACAGAGCAGAGCACAGTAGGTCTGGAATGTGGCAAGGTCTGGACTAGATAGTCAGTCTACTTGGCTTGTGAAGACCATAGTGGCTGCATTCAAATAGCCTGGATAAATTTGAGCTTGCCTGTAATTTCACAGTGGCTTAGGTTCCTCTACATCCTTCCAGGTCCTCAAAATTGAAGGGGATTTTAAATGCCTCTTGAAATCTCTGAAGGGTATTGAGGTTTTGTCTGTGGTATCCTTGGCCTAGAGAAGAACTTGGTTTCAAGTGACTGCACTGCAGTCCAGCTGTTTGACAATCGTGTGTGCAGGTTTCTTGATGAGAGTCCTGTGTTTTGGGGAATTGTGAAATTTCAGCAGCCCCACAGATTACTATAAATGGGATGGGGCTTCCTCAGCCCTTAAAGAGCCCTGTCTTAAGGGAGAGCACATGGGGCCAGGCTTCTCCCTACAACTCCACTGGTTCTCAAACCATGGATTACTCCACTGAGTCCTTCACATGCAGTGGTATGTTGACATCTGCATCTGGGTGTGGGGTTGCATCACCCAATGGCTTTGATGCCTTCATGCTTCTGCAGCCTGGATAGATATAGAAATGCACTTGATGATGGCATATTAAGATATTGGCTTGGCTTTTGACAGCAATCATTTTGCCTAAAGGAAACAGACTCACCTCAGAATAACAGTTTTCCAATAAACATGGTGTATTATCTCTAGGTTGGAAGTTAATGTTATATCATCCACCAGAGTTGTCCGTGCAGATATCGCTCCTCTTGACCAAAAGTCCTGACGGTATTTCTCATAGAGCACAGTAACATTTTTTCCTGGCCAACATTTCTGGCCAACTGAATTTATTTTCACAAAATCAATTGACACATTGTAGGACTTAGAATAGGAGTATTCATTGAATAGGATACATTGTAGGATTTAGAATAGGCGCATCCACTCGAATTGTGGTCTCTTCCACTGGATGAAACAACAAATATGAATATACACCTGTGGGTATATACACTTGTTTATTTCTGTATTGTTTGTGGTGATTGCTTCCTTTTTATTCTTGGTAATTTCTGAAGCACTTTGAATAGAATTCATCATGAGTATACAACACATTCTTGTGTACTCACTTCCAAAGTTGAGGCATTTTTGTATGACAGAACGCAATCCTGGGGAGTCGAGGAATCTTGATATCCAGGTACTAAGAAAAATTATGGATCTTATTTCCATCCCTAAAGGTTTTCAGTCTCCCTTGGTTGTTCTCAATGAAAATTCCTGCTGCATTTTAATCGCTCAATTTCTCTCTCTCTCACTTCCACTGTGACCATGTTTTACTCACTTTTTATTTTTTTTTCTTCCTTGCAAACCATCTTACATCACCAAATAATTTCCCTATTTTGCAAGTCATGTCTACATGAATGGCACCGTTGACGTTGTACACTATGGCGTCGACAGTGTAATATGCAGACTTGTGGTTGGTGTTGAAGTCGTCACTACTGCATGTGCTGAGGTGCGTCCTGATGGACACTTGCCCGGTTGAGTTGGATATTCAAGACGATCTGCTGGATGTCTCTTTGTCCTGATGTATCATAAATATCCGGGACGTTGGAAGCTCACCTGAAGAGAAGTTGGCTTAGTGTGTATGCGGAAGCAAATGCTGGGAGACACAGCATCCAGGAAAACTGGCAATGGTCTTCGACGGCCTTTGGTTTGGGGGCTGTGGGGTAAGAGCTTCGCAAGGGGACCCGCCATGGGGCCGTCAGTTGCATGCGAATCACCAAGGACGTATTCCTGGGTGCCGGCCGGACAGAAGGGAGACCAATCCAGGGGGAATTCCTCTGCTTCTTTGTGCTTTGACAGGTCTAGACCAGGAGAGCCCACACTGAGGCCATGTGGCTGAGATCAGGCAACCTGTTGCTAGTGGGTATTTCGGGAGGAGAGGCTCCTGGTGGCCTAGAGCGTGGCATAACTCAGGAAGCCATGGATTTCGTGGTTGCAAGGGTATGCAGGGAACCACAAGTCCACTGGCTATCACAAACTTTTCCCTTGGGGTGGTGTGGACCCACGGCCCTTTCTTCCATTCTTGTCCACCACCACTAGGGCCTGAACACAGATAGGACCGGAGTCCTTTTTATTCAGGGCCCCTAGACTAATTGTGACTCATTCAAAGTACGAGGCATCATAATCAGAATGTCTCGAGCTGGTGAACCATTTTGCAAGCAATACTGGAAGGCGTTGCATCAGAAATGGTATTGTTACATCAGAACCTCCTAGAAGTTTTCTTTTTCTACCCTCCAGAAATGCATTCAGTGTCTGATCGTGGTTTTTTTGCATTGTTCTATTTGTGTTTGTTTCCCTACCATTTAGTTTCTGATGGTTTGTGCTGAAGTGCCCTGGACATAGGAGAGGCTACTGTGTTATCAAAAAGTACCCCCTTTTATAGCCATTGTGCTTAGTCCCATCAATAATTTAGAACTCACCAGTAGGCTGAAGGCTGGTTTCTTCCAAAAATTTGATATCCGTATACACTAGGGTCTTCTTTCCATTTTCTTTGCCAGGGTGTCTTGGGAATTTCGCTGAATTGGGCCCAGAGAATGGACTTTACTCCTCCCCTCGTAGGCATCATTGGTGCCCCCAAGTTCCCCATTCCACTTGGCTTCCAGTGTACAGATATCTTTTTCAAAACATGTGAGCAAAGACAGCCCTTGACATTGGGAATCTCTACAGGTTAAAATGACACGCGAAAGGCCCAAAGGGCACCAGTAACCTGCAACCTGCTGAAACATTCCTGAGATCTCTGTCATAGGTCCTTGGGAATCCTGGTTGTAATTGACCTGGGTTGACCTGGCAAAGTCCACAATTCACTGCAGGCCACTAAACACCTCTGCCACGTTGCAATGCTTTTCTCAAAATCGATACATTACTGGGTGTACAATATCTTGATATAGATATAAGTTCCTAAAAATTCAGACGTCGTGTGTGAATAGAGCCAAGTTTTATCCCAGTTCGTTTAGCTCCCTGTCATCTTTCCAATTTTCCGTCTTTCATTCTCCTTAACTTCTTTACCTATATATTTCTCTCAAGGTTTCTATCCTCTACAATGCAAGGCTTGGCTCTAGCCTCCTGCACCTTCTATATATTAATATACATTTTTATCTCTCTCTCTCATCATCAATTTCTCTCCTATTTACCAATTTTAATTCTCTATCTGGGTTTTATTTTTTGGATGATTGTTAACCAATCAAAAATTCTTTTCTACTTCTGGAGACTCAGAGGAAACACTGGACCCTGGTTTTTTCTATGGTTGAAGGTATACTTTAGCTTAATATATTAGGAAATCTGCAGAATTTATTTTTTCCAGGTGTAATCATAGATCAGTGATCATATTCCTATCTGAAAAATTAGCAATTTTATTAATATGAGGAAAAATATTTAGGTACACATTGCTCAGTGGAGCAGGAGAGCCTGAGGAAGGTTTGTGTGCAAATAATGAAGCTGTCTTTTAAGGTTTCAGAAAAAAAAAAAAAAAAACAGGTGTTAAAACTAGAGAATCCCACATTCCTGAAAGAAAAGTAAAGCAGAGCACAAGAATATGTGGAATTCAGCAAGCTGTGAAACAATTTGTGCCCAATATGGAAAACTGTGAAAAGAACAGTTTGGAATGTGAAAATGCATGAATCTGACGGAGCGGAGCACAATAGGTCTGCAATATGGCAAGGTCTGAACCAGAGTGTCAGTCTATGTGGCTTTCCCTGAAGAACATAGTGCCTGCATTCAAAAGGCCTGGGAAACTCTGAGCTGGGCTGCCATTTTAAAGGGACTTACTTTCTTTTACTTCCTCCCAGGTCTGCAAACTTGAGGGGAATTTTTTTTTTAATTTTTCTATTTTTATTTTTTATTTTTATTTTTATTTTATTTTCCCACTGTACAGCAAGGGGGTCAGGTTATCCTTACATGTATACATTACAATTACAGTTTTTCCCCCACCATTTCTTCAGTTGCAACATGAGTATCTAGACATAGTTCTCAATGCTATTCAGCGGGATCTCCTTGTAAATCCATTCTAAGTTGTGTCTGATAAGCCCAAGCTCCCAATCCCTCCCACTCCCTCCCCCTCCCATCAGGCAACCACAAGTCTCTTCTCCAAGTCCATGAGTTTCTCTTCTGAGGAGATGTTCATTTGTGCTGGATATTAGATTCCAGTTGTAAGTGATATCATATGGAATTTGTCTTTGTCTTTCTGGCTCATTTCACTCAGTATGAGATTCTCTAGTTCCATCCTTGTTGCTGCAAATGGCATGATGTCATCCTTTTTTATGGCTAAGTAGTATTCCATTGTGTATATATACCACCTCTTCAGAATCCAATCATCTCTCGATGGACATTTGGATTGTTTCCATGTCCTGGCTATTGTGAATAGTGCTGCAATGAACATGCGGGTGCATGTGTCTCTTTTAAGTAGAGCTTTGTCTGGATAGATGCCCAAGAATGGGATTGCGGGGTCATACGGAACTTCTATGTATAGATTTCTAAGGTATCTCCAAACTGTTCCCCATAGTGGCTGTACCAGTTTACATTCCCACCAACAGTGCAGGAGGGTTCCCTTTTCTCCACAGCCCCTCCAGCACTTGTTATTTGTGGATTTATTAATGATGGCCATTCTGACTGGTGTGAGGTGGTATCTCGTGGTAGTTTTGATTTGCATTTCTCTTATAATCAGCGATGTTGAGCATTTTTTCATGTGTTTGCTGGCCATCTGTATATCTTCTTTGGAGAAATGTCTATTCAGGTCTTTTGCCCATTTTTCCATTGATTGATTGGTTTTTTTGCTGTTGAGTTGTATAAGTTGCTTATATATTCTAGAGATTAAGCCCTTGTCAGTTGCATCATTTGAAACTATTTTCTCCCATTCTGTAAGTTGTCTTTTTGTTTTCTTTTTGGTTTCCTTTGCTGTGCAAAAGCTTTTCAGTTTGATGAGGTCCCATGGGTTTATTTTTGCTCTAATTTCTATTGCTTTGGGAGACTGACCTGAGAAAATGTTCATGAGGTTGATGTCAGAGAGTGTTTTGCCTATGTTTTCTTCTAGGAGTTTGAAGATGTCTTGTTGTATATTTAAGTCTTTCAGCCATTTGGAGTTTATTTTTGTGCATGGTGTGAAGGTGTGTTCTAGTTTCATTAACATAAAATGGGAAAAGGAAAGTCTATTCAGCAAGCATTGCTGGGAAACCTTGAGGGGAATTTTAAATGACTGATAGATCTCTGCATTTGCATAAAGTGTGGTCTGTAGAGTCCATGGTCTAGATAATCCCTTGGTTGCCAGGGCCCACAGAGTTGTCCAGCTGTTTGAGAACCATGTGTGCTGACTCTAAACTTTCTTGATGGGAGGCCTTATATTTTGGGGAAAGGGGATATTCCAGCAACTTCTCTCATTTCCATAAATTGGGGCAGGGCCTCCTCAGCCTTTATAAGACCCATGTCTCCAGGGAGGGCAAAGCGGGCCAGCATTCTTCGTGTCATCCATTCGTTCTTGAGCGATGGATTCCTCCAGCACATGCTGCACATCCAGCAGTATGACAACATCTGCCTCTGGGCTGGGGGTTGAAATTCCCATGCATGTGCAGCTTACATAGATATATAAATGCCCTTTATGACACTGTGTTTTCCCCTCTGGTCTCTCTTACCCAAGGGCTGTGGGGCATGAGGCTGTAGGATCTTCTACCCTGTATGCCTCCCTGCAGTGGGTACCCAGTGGCTTAGCTGGAACAACCCCACCCTGTTGGATCCATACCACATGTCAGGCATCCTCCCTCCTGGGTTGTGAGCCACTCTTGCCTGAGAGAAGATGGCGCAGGTGGTGCTGTGCTGTTGAGCCTGAGGCAGGCTCTGCTGGCTCTCCCTCCCCACTACTCGTCTTCCCCTGGCTCTGCCAGGACTGATCAATGTGGTGATATGTCACTCTCCTTGGGCAGGCCTAAGCCACACCAGATGAGGGATGGCTGTTCATGGTGAACTGAGCCACTCTTCTATTTCTGTCTTTGGGCCCCTCACTGCTCCTCCCAACCTGCTGGTGGTGTGGGGGAAGGCAGGGGTGCAGCCTCCAGCCCGACCCTTGATCTCCCACCTTGTGCCTTATGGTGTCACTGGGGGGGTCTTGGGTTCTTTGACACAGCAGACACTCTTGCTTCTCCTCTTTGGCCTGTCCCTCTTGAGTGGTCCCTCCCCAAAGTAGGGGAAGCCTCCTTTGCTGCCATGCTGCTCATCCCCGGGGGTACATGAGCATGCCTTGCCTGGCCCTCTGTGCTGCCCCTGGAATGCTCCAGATTGTCTGTCATGTGTCTAAAACTGGTGTTGTTTTTCTCTCCCAGCAGTGAGTCCCCTAGGGTCCCCACTGTGGTGGTGGGTCCCATGAGAAGCTTCCTCATGGAGGAGGTCAAGACAGTAAGGCAGATGAAGTCTTTGTTCCCTCTGGGGGGATTCAGGTGGGCGCATTGTCATAGGTCTCCTTCTCTATGTTCCAGTGGGGACAGATCTTGGCCCTTGAGCACACTCAGCATGCTTCTCCCTTGACCAGGAAGGCTGCATGCAGTCTTGAGAGTGACTGTGGAGGGCCAGGAGGGTCCTGTCTGGCTTTTCTGAAATGTGTCCCTCCAGCCACGTAAAAGTCTGAAAGGCAAGCCTGGTGGCAGCACAGGCTCTTGTCCTCATGGCTCTGACCATGGACACTTACATTGGCTGTGTACTTTACACATACTGCAGATCCCCCTGTGACTTCCACTCTTTGAGAGTGTGTTCCCAACCCCCCCACCCCTTGGGTCCCTAAGGGGAAAAGAGATGGTGTGTGGGACACGAGGCCCCCTCAGTGAAAAAGCCTTCTCTAGTGATGTGAGAGGGTACCTTGTGGTACCAGATGGTGCCCCAGCCACTGCCCCTGTGAAGTTTTCAAGCAGTAGCTGCTGGGGCTACTTGCCACAGCTTGTGGGCAAAAGCTGCCCTCCCGTGAGGGGTGTGCTGGCCCCGCAGTGGGGTCCAGCATTGCTCTTTTGCCTAACATGGCCCGCACCTCCTCCCTCTGAGATGGGGGAGGGTCACACTGAGCCAGGCTGTGTTGGCATCCAACGTTGGGCTCTGCATAGGGCGTGAGTACGTGGTGGCCTCCCTCGGAGAGGAAGCAGAGGGGGGCGATGCATGCCTCACCCCAAGCGTGCCCTCCATCCCCTCCACTGCCAGCCAATGTCTGTTCTGCCCACACTCACCTGCAGTTGAAGCTGGTGGGTGGTGGTGGTGAGCAAGCAGTGTTCCCACCACCTGCCTCGGAAGAATTTCCCTGAGGGGTCAGGCTCTGAGGGGGGCGACCAAGTAAAGGATGGATAGGAGGAGGACAGAAGGATAGGTGGATGGGTGATTAGGCAGATGAACCCTCCCACATGGCTGGGGGGGTTGCATACGGGTCCCAGTGGCAGGGCTGGGTTGTGGGGTGCTCTGGGATGACTGAGGCTGCCTGGTATCCCAGGGGTCCTGGGACTGCCATCATGGTGTGGTGGTGTGATCCCATGCTCGTTTTCCTGGTGGCCTGGTGTGTCTGGGTCGTTTTTCTTTTCCCTGGGCAGGCACCTGTGTCCTTCCATCGCAGCTCTTGCCCCATGTACATTGCTACCCTTCCCCAATGCTGCTGGCCCTTCCCCTGCCCCAAACAGTTGACCACCCTGCCTCCCCATGCCATGTGTCTCTCTCCCAGCCAACCTGGGACCTGAAATGGCTCCACCTCATGTGGGTGTCACCCTCTGGCCGCCACAGCCAGAAGGGTGTCCCTAGGTGATGTGGTTCTTGGGTTCCCCTTGTGTGTGGGAAGGGGGGAAAGAGAATTGGTCTCAGAGTGTGCATGTGGGGCACGGTGGACAGCAGTAGGTGTCTCAGGAGACGGTTTCCATGGGGCAGGTTGTGGCTCTTCAGTGTCATAGGTTGCAGTCAAGGGTCACCAAGAGGGGGGGACCTGGGGGCCAAGGAAATCTTAGTCGAAGTCCTGGGTGTTGCAGCAGGACTGCCCTTGTGCTGGATGTCTCTGGTGGTGAGACCCCATGTCCTTCCCTGACAGCCAACTCGCATCTGGTTTCTTTGGGCAGTCCCCATGCCCACCTCGTGGAGGCCTGTGGCCACCCCCCTCCACCACCATCTCTTTGTGGCATCTCTCTTAATGCTGGCTGCTCCCACATTCATCCTCCTCACTCCCACTCTTCTGTCCAACCACCCATCTGTTCCCATCTGCTGATCCCCAGGCTGCATCCTTGTGTGTCTTGCCTGCTGCAGCCCCGCTCCATGCCTGCCACTGCTTGCTGTTGTATGTCCACTGGTGTCATTGCCTGCAGTGAAAGGGCAGCCTTTGACCCACCCTCCATGTGTTCCCTCTCCTCTGAACTCACCTGAGCACCAGTCAGGACGTGGCTAGCCGTGGTGGGCTGGCCACCATAGCTGCACCATTCCCAGGTGGGGCGGTGTTGGAGGGGTACCTTGGGCCTTGGCCATTGAGCCACCCACCATGTCTGAGTGAGCATGTAGATCGGCCCCAAACCAAAGGCCCAGTGCCCTGGCCCTGCTCCCTAGGCTACCAGAGAGGGAGGTCCACATCAGGGGGGTGGTGTGGAGCTTAGTGCTTCCCCCACCCCTCCATGAGGCTGCTGTGCAGCCCTGTCCTGCTTGCACCCTCAGTCGAGTAGTGGGTGGCCCGTCCTATGTCCTCGCCTGTGGAATAGCAGGCCTTCCCTCCACGGATGTGCACCTCTGCCCCCTGCCCCGCAGATGCTCCCCACCCCCGCACGTGCTGCCCCCACACACCTCACACTGTGGTCCACCTGGCCCACTGTCCCCTCATCTCCTACTTGGTTGATCCTGCCAGTAGCATATGTTTGTCTCAAAGATTAAGCCATGCATATCTAAGTATGCAGAGGAGGTACAGTGAAACTGCAAATGGCTCATTAAATCAGTTATGGTTCCTTTGATTGCTTGCTCCTCTTCTACTTGAATAACTGATAATCTTAGCGATAATCCATGCCTATGGGCACTGACTCTCTTTGCGTGATGTGTGGTGGGGGGAAATCCATGAATTTATCAGGCCAAAACCAACCTGGTCAGCCTCCTCCCCTCACTCCCTGGCCCCAGCTGGCAGGGGGAGGGGGTTGGCTTTGGAGACCCTAGATAATCTCAGGCCAATCACATGGCCCTGTGGCAGCAACAACTCCTTCGAATGCCTGCCCTATCAACTTTCAATGGTAGTCACTGTGCCTACCATGGTGACCATGAGTGATGGGGAGTCAGGGTTCAAATCTGGAGAGGGAGTCTGAGAAATGGCCTCCACAACCAAGGAAGGCAGCAGGCATGCAAATTACCCACTCCGTTCCCAGTGAGGTAGTGATGAAAAATAACACTACAGAACTCTTTCGAGGCCCTGTAATTGGAATGAGTCTACTTTAAATCCTTCCACGAGGATCCATTGGAGGGCAAGTCTGATGCCAGCAGCCATTGTAATTCTACCTCCAATGGCATATATTAAAGTTGCTGCAGTTAAAAAGCTCATAGTTGGATCTTGGGAGTGGGCAGGCTGTCTGCAACAAGGCGAGCCACCACCGGTCCTACACCTTGCCCCTCAGCACCCTCTTGATGCTCTTAGCTTAGGTGCCCCATGGGGCCCTAAGCATTTACTTTGAAAAAAATTAGAGTATTCGAAGCAGGCCCAAGCCTCCTGGATACCACAGCTAAGAATAATGGAATAGGACCATGGTTCTACTTTGTTGGTTTTCAGAACTGAGGCCATGATTAAGGACAGCCAGGGACATTCATATTGCACCACTAGAGGTGAAATTCTTGGACCAGTACAAGATGGACCAGAGCAAAAGCATTTGCCAAGAATGTTTTCATCAATCAAGAACAAAAATCAGAAGTTTGAAGACAATCAGATGCTGTCATAGTTCCAACCATAAACGATACCAACTGGAGATGTGGTGACGTTATTCCCGTGACCCACCAGGCAGCTTCCGGGAAACCAAAGTCTTTGGATTCTGGGGGGAGTATGGTTGAAAAGGTGAAACTTAAAGGAATTGATGGAAGGGCACCACCAGGAGTGGAGCCTGCAGCTTATATTGACTCAACATGGGAAACCTCTCCCCACCTGGACATGGACAGGATTGACAGATTGGTAGCTCTTTCTCAGTTCCATGGGTGCTGGTGCATGGCCATTCTTAGTTGGTGGAGCCATTTGTCTGGTTAATTCTGATAACCAGTGAGACTCTGGCACTGGCATGCTAACTAGTTATGTGACCTCCAAGCGGTCAGCATCCCCCAACTTCTTAGAGAGACAAGTGGCATTCAGCCCCCTAAGATTGAGCAATAACAGGTCTGTGATGCCCTTAGGTGTCTGGGGCTGCACGTGCACTACACTGACTGGCAGGCACTGGTAACCCGCTGAACCCTGCTCATGATGGGGATCAGGGATTGCAATTATTCCCCATGAACGAGGAATTCCCAGTAAGTGTGAATCATAAGCTTGTGTTGATTAAGTCCCTGCCATTTGTACACACCGCCCATCGCTACTACCAATTGGATGGTTTAGTGAGGCTCTCAGATACACCCCACCAGGGTTGGCACACAGCCCTGGCAGACTGCTGAGAAGATGGTTGAACTTGACTACCTAGAGGAAGTAAAAGTCATAACAAGCTTTCTGTAGGTGAATGTGTGGAAGGATCATTAACCTTTGTGAGAACACGGACTGTGGTGGTGCCCTCTGTCTGCCCTCCAGCTTGCTGGCCCCCTCCACTAGTGTGTGCAGGATGCAAGAGCTGGAGGACGGTATCCAGAGGCATGTGTTGCACAGTGGGAGAAGAGGGGGGCATGACCCAGAAGCGGATGGTGCCCTTGTCATGTCACTCAAGGGGAAGGAAGGAAGGCAAGAGATGCTGGGGGGGGGGGGAGGGTGGATGGCATCCAATGGACCCGGGTCGGGAGGTCCTGCTGTTCCTTCCCTGGCCTGCTCCTCACCCTGTGCCTTCTCCTCCCCCACAAATCTGGCTGCTACCCACATTCTTCTCTGGTGAACCCCCTCACTCACTGTGTAGTGCTTGCCTGCACTCTGGCATTTCCCTTCCACCTGACCTTCCTGCTGTGTCCCCGAAGGTAGGTCCGAGGGTTGATCCAGGGTTTTTTGGGGGGCCATGACCTGTCACCTGAGTGCCTCTGGCTCATGGGGCCCAACTGCCTGAGGCATGTTCGGCCCACCGTGGGATGGGCTTCGCCTCTGGCTGCCAGCTCTGGACCAGGTTTTCTCCCAGTTGTTGGTCCTCTGTGCCTCCACTCCACTGCTCTGATCCTGCTGCCACTTTCCCCAGGGGGCTCTCTCCCTGTGCCCTCCAAGCCTCGGGTCTCTTCTCCGTTTGGCTTTCTCTCTCCCTATCTCCATCCCCATCACCCATGTTTTGGTCCCTGGCCCTGCTTGTGCCCCATGGTTTCCCGTCATAGCCTCCCTTCCAGCATCTGGTTTTGTGGACTTGGTGAGATTGCCATCAGGCGACTATCACCCATGCTCCTTATGTTCTTTTATCTGCTTGAGGAAAGAAGGCATTTTCACACAAAATCAGACATCTCCATATGTGAGAACACATTTTGAGTGTGTTTAAGCTCCTGAACCCTGCTGTAAACTAGCAGTGCACACAGGGCATATGGAACTGGTTAGGCTCACTTGCCCTTAGTATAACAGAGGCATAGGTGGGAAAAAGGCAAGGATTGGTTTCTGAGGCATACCACCATTTGGTTTGGTGTGTGTTCACTGAGTACAATAGACTTCACAACTAGGAAGCTTGCAGTGTCTTGTTTTGTGGAGTTGGTGATATTGCCATCAGGCCATTTATCTTCTATCTGGCTTCATGCTACTTTTCCCCTCTTGTTGAAAGGAAGATACCTCCTACCATATCAGATTTCTCCATAGAGGAGAAGACTTTTTGAGTGGGTTTTAATCTACTGAAGCCCCCTGAAACAAGCAGTGCACAAAGGGCTTTGGCATTTTTGAGGCTCATTTTCCCTTGGCATAACACTGGCCTAGGCGGGAATAGGGGAAGGGTTCCTTTTGGAACAAAACCACCACTCAGGCTCATGTGTGTTCACAGAGGACAATGTACTTTGCAAGTAGGAAGCTTCAAGCATCCTGTTTTGTGGAGTTGGGGACATGGCCATCAGGAGAATATCTCCCTAACTCTCTGGGTGCTACTTTTCCATGCCTGTGAAGAAGTCGTTTTCCTACCAAAACAGACTCCTATGTAATTGAGAATGCATTTTGAGTGAGTTTTAAGCTACTGAAGCCCCCTGCATACAAGCAGTGCTCACAGTTCTCTTGGCAGTTGTTGGACTCATTTGTCCTTTTCATAGCATAAGTGTACGTGGGAAAAATGCAAGGCTTAGTTTCCAAAGCAAACCACAATTGTCACAGATGTTCGTTCACTGAGCACAATATACTTTGCACATAGGAAGCTTCCAGTGTCTTGTTTTGTGGAGTTCATAATATTGCCATTAGACAATTATCACCCTAGCTCGCTAGGTGCTGCTTTTCCCAGCTTGTAGAAAAGAAGGCATCTTCATCCCATATCTGACCTCTCCACAATGGAGAATGCTTTCTCAGTGGGTTTGAAGCTACTGAGCCCCCCTGTAAAGAAGCAGTGCCCACAGAGCTTTTTTAAGTGGTGGTGCTTATTCGCCGTTGGTATAACACAGGTCACAGGTCTTGTGGGAAAAAGTCAAGAGTTGGTTTCCAAAGCAAACCACCATTGGGGTTGCTGTTTGTTCACTGAGTATAATATATTTTGCAAGGAAGAAGCTTCTTATTATATGTAGTTGGTGAGATTGCATCAGGGGATTATCACCCTAGCTTGCTAGGTGCTGCTTTTCTCCACTTGTGAAAAGAAGGCATTGTCATAACTAGTGAAACTTCTGCACACAATATAACATGATTTGAGTGTGTTTTAAGATAATGAATCCTCCTGCAAACAAGCAGTGCTCCTGGGGCATTTGACACTCTTGCTGTTCAGTTGCCCTTGGTATTACAAAGTTCTAAGGGGGGGGGGAAGCAAGGGTTGCTTTCCAAAGCAAACCACCATTGGGGCTGATGTGTGTTTACTGAGGACAATGTACTTCATAAGTCAGAAGCTTCCAGCTTCTTGTTTTGCGGAGTTGTGAGATTGCTATCAGGCAATTATCACCCTGGCTCAGTAGGTTCGGCTTTTCTCTGCATGTGACAGAAGGCATTTTTTGCACAAAACCTCCATATGTGAGAAAGTGTTCTGTGTGGGTTTAAGCTACTGAAGCCCCAGGTAAACAAGCAGTGCACACGGGATATTTGACAGTGTTGGGGCTCATTTGTCCTTGGTAAACCAGAGGCCTAGGTGGGAAAAAGGCAAGGTTTGCTTTCTGAAGCAAACCATCACTGGGGCTGGTGTTCATTCACAGAGTACAATATACTTTGCAAGTGGGAATCTTTGAGCCTCCTGTTTTGCGAAGTTGGGAGCATTACCATCAGGAGATTATCTGCCTGGCTCGCTAGGGGCTGCTTTTCCCTGCTTGTGAAAAGAAGGCAATTTCATACCAAATCAAATTCTCCATATCTGAGAATGTGTTTGAGTAGGTTTTAAGCTACTGAATCCCACTGCATCCAAGCAGTGCTCACAGTTCATTTGGCAGTGTTTGGTCTCATTCACCTTTGGTATAACACAGGCCTTGATGGGAAAAATCGAGACTGTGTCTCCTATGCACACCACCATTGGGGCTGACGTTTGTTCACTGAGTACAATATACTTTGCAAGTAAGATGCTTCTGGCATTTGGATTTGTGGACTTGTTGAGGCTGCCATCAGGAGAATATCACCCAGGCTCTCTATGTTCTCCTTTATCTCTGCTTGATAAAAGAAGGCAGTTTCATAACAAAGCAGACTTCTCCATAAATGAGAACAGGTTTTGAGTGTGTGTTAAGCTACTGAAACCCCCTGTAAGCAAGTAGTGCACATAGGGCATTTGTCAGTGGTGAGGCTGATTTGCCATTGGCATAACACAGTTCTAAGTGGGAAAAAGGTGAGGGTCAATTTCCAAAGTAAACAACCATTATGACTGCTGTTTGTTCACTGAGTACAATATACTTTGCACGTAGGAAGCTTCTAGTATTTGGTTTTGTGGTGTTGGTGAGATTGCGATCAGGAGATTATCACATGGTTTCACTAGGTTCTGCTTTTCTCTGCTTGTGAAAAGAAGGCTTTTTCATACCAAATCAGACTTCTCCATAAATGAGAACACATTCTGAGAGAGTTTTATACTACTGAAGCCCCTCTTCCTCCTCCCCCTCCTATTCTTCCCTCCCTCCTCCTGCCCACTCTCCTCCTCCTCTTTTTTTTTTTCCACTTGTTAACATTTAATGAATTTCACACCATGTGGTTTCAAGCTACAAGGACACAGGACTCACTCACACCCATAATCTTATCCTTAGCTCTTCTGCTGAAGGATTTGACCTTCAGGACGACACCCTGCTTTGGGAGTTTTCCCTTTCCTAGAACTTTGTAGTAGCCTGATGGTACACCATCAGTGATAGGGGCAGCTCCACTCTTGTTCTTTGCAGCATTTACCCATGTCTGCTTACTAACCAAGGTCCACAATGTGTCACGGTTGACAGCTCACAAAAGCTCTGGTTCCTCTCTAAGTGGTACTGCCTCATACCAACTTTCCCAAGGTATCCAGAGTGATTTTTGTTGAGGTTGAACCTTCAGCAATACATACCTCCAGCATAACCCCAGACTCCTGGGTGCTTCTGGTGTTTGCTGATGCAGCCATGGCCATGGTTCATGTGGCCCCCAAGTTTCCAAGTCTTCCTTCATCTGGATGGCATGTCACTGGCTTCAACAAAAGAGGAGGGCTGATTTCTTAATGGTGCTGGTAATCTGAAAAGGTCCTGGAACAGCCAACCTCTGGGTTCCTGTAAAGTGTAGTAAAAGATGGCCTCACTGTTCATCCAAATTTCATCCCTCTATCACTACCTGCAGCTGAAAACATCCTTATAAATGGATGTTCATAGTATTTACCTGTCCTGTCTCCCTTGACACAGTGAGAAATGGAAATTCCTCACACTTTAAATAAGGCATATTGTAGAGTAGTCCAAAAAATGCATGGGATTCACCTCCACCTGATGGTTAAAGACACAGGCTTTGGAATACACCTGTGCTGGGCTCAAAGCCCCACTCATCTGTGCAACTGAGACTCTACCTATGAAATAGAGGGGGGAGAGTCACATTGCTTTCTGTAGAGAAAGTGGTCTCCTCCAGCACATGGTGCTTTCATTTCATTTCATTTCTTTCATTCTTTCTTTCTCTTTCTTTCTTTCTTTCTTCCTTCCTTTCTTTCTTTCTTTCTTTCTTTCTTTCTTTCTTTCTTTCTTTCTTTCTTTCTTTCTTTCTTTCTTTCTTTCTTTCTTTCTTTCTTTCTTTCTTCTTTCCTTCTTTCTTTCTTTCATGTCAGCTAGGGTTTGCATCATAGAAAACCACAGACTTGGTGGTTTAACAACACAAATGTATTTTCTTACATTGGAGGCTGCAAGCCCAAGATCAAGGTTGGTTTCTGGTGAGACCTTTGTCCTCAGCTTGTAGATGCGGCCTTTTTGCTGTGTCCTCACATGGCCTTTTCTCTGTACATTCAAGGGAAGGAAGAGATCTCTGGTGTATCTTTCTCTTCTTATAAAGACATCAGTCTTATTTCATTAGGGCCCAACACTTATTTTTTTCTTTTTACGGTCACACTTGTGGCCTATGAAAATTCCCAGGTTGAATCAGAGCTGCAGCTGCCAGCCTATGCCACAGCCACAGCAACACCAGATCCGAGTGTCATCTTCAACCTACACAACAGCTTGTGGCAACCCAGATCCTTAACCCACTGGTGGGGCCAAGGACTGAACCCATGTCCTCATGGATACAAGTCAGGTTTGTTTCACTGAGCCACAATGGGAATTTCAGGACTCCACCCTTATGACTTCAAGTCCTTATGGGCCCTGTCTCCTAATGGTCATGTTGGGTGTGACCCACATGTGTAATTTTTTTTTGCTTTTTTATGTCCATACCCATGCCATATGAAGGTTCCCAGACTAGGAATAGAATCAGATCTTCAGTTGCTGGCATACACCATAACCACAGCAATTCCAGATGCAAATATCATCTGTGACCTACACCACAGCTCATGGCAACGCCAGATCCTTAACCCATTGGGCAAGGCCAGGGATTGAAACTGTATCCTTATAGATACTAGTCAGGTTCATTGCCACTGAGGCATGACACATATAAATCCATAATTGTAAATTTTCTATTAGCTTTCTTTAAAATGCAAAAACAAACAAAAAGCAAAAAGGTAAAATTAATTTTCACAATATATCTTATTTAACTAAATATATCTAACATCTCATTTAACACATCATTGATACAAAATTTAATTCAATATTATACTTTTTTCATACTAAGTCTTTGAAATCAGGTGTGTCTTTTACACTTAGGGGACATCTCAGCCCAGACCAGCTACATCTCAATTGCCCAGGAGCCTCATGTGCCAGTGGCTACTGTATTGGGCTATACACACCAACAGACAGCTTTTCAGGGAGTTGCCTGGTGGCCTCTCAGTTAAGGATTCAGCATTGCCACTGGTGTGGCGTAGGTTCCATCCCTGGCCTAGGAGCTTGTGCACTCCATAAAAGAAGAGAGAGTTTGAAAGAATGACCTCCAGTTCCTTCCCCTTCTATCTACTCAAAAAAATTGTTTTAATCAAACTTGTAAAATTAATGAACAGGCATTTCACATATGTGATACAAAAGTTTAGTGGGTGCAAAATTATATACAGTGTAGGAGTTCCATCATGGCTCAGTGGAAGTGAATCTGACTAGTATCCATGAGGGTTCACGTTCAATCCCTGGCCATGTTCAGTGGGTTAAGGATCTGGTTTTGCCATGAGCTCTGGTGTAGTTCACAGATGCAGCTCAGATCTGGCATTGCTGTGGCTAGGGCATGGGCCAGCAGCTACAGTTCTGATTCAACCCCTGGGCTGGGAACCTCCAAATGCCATGGGTTCAGCCCTCTAAAAGACAAAAAATATCTATACAGTGAAAAGTAAATCTCACCTTCTCCTCTGTCTTTCGAAACGAAGTTTCCAGCCCCAGAGGCAGCCACAGTTAATAGATTCTGATTCCCTTGCCCCTTTCCATGGATGTTCTAAACTCTAAAACAGATATTAACATACATATCCATACCCACATGTGTCTACATAAATGCATAAATATATGCATTTATTATTTTTTACTCTTTTTTCTACACAAACATGAGCATTCTCTGTGCACTGTTTGTGCCTTGATCTTTTTCACTTAACACTAATCATGCTGCTTACTAGTTGCATAACACTAGGTGAGTTACGAAATCTCTCTGTGCCTCAGTTTCCTCCTCTGAGAAGCGGAGGGGCCTATACCAAAACACTCCAGAAGGTTATTAAGAGGATTATGTAAAGAAGCACTTAGGACTTAGATTAGGAGTTCCCATTGTGGATCAGTGTGTTAAGAATGCAACATAGTGTCTGTGGGGATGCAAGGTGTGATCCCTGGCTTCACTCAGTGGGTTTAGGATCTGGCACTGTCATGAGTCATGGCATAAGTTGCAGATGATGCTCAGATCCAGTGTTGCCATGCTGTGGTATAAACTACAACTGCAACTCCAATTCTACCCTCAGCCTGGGAACTTCCATATGCTGCAGGTGCAGCCTTAAAAAAGAAAAAAGAAAAGACTTAGAATAATTCCTGGCACAATCAATAAATATTTGCCTTTTTTTTTTTTTAGGAGCCAGAGAGTAGTCCATTTCATGGGTCTAGTCTAAATGATGGGAGCTGGCCCCATTCATGGACTTTTAGTTGCTTTTCTCCTCAATATCTTTCTCTAACAAGGAATGCCTCAGTGAGTAATCTTGTACATATGTCATTGCTTGATGTGCAGACACACTGGAGGTTCCTTCCCAGAACTGGAATTTTTGGTCTGGGAGTTGCAGCATGTGCATGGTGCGTTTCATGGCTGAATTATCTTCCTGGAAGAGCCCAACATTGTCAGTTGCACCTGTGGTGTGGGAGTGGTTCCTTTTCCCTGACAGTGAACCTCAAATTTGTTTTTCCTCTGCCAGTGTGATAGCAGGAGACACCACAGGCTCAAGGTTGCCATTTGTCTTCCTCTGGTGGTGAGGCTGGGCATATTTTCGTATGTCTAAGGGCTTTTCAAGGAACCTTTGCTCATTTTTCTCTTGGATTATTGGACTCAGCCTCTTTGGACCTTGTCTCCCCCACAGGCCTTGGGGACCTCTCTCTGCACACCACCTGGATGCCTTTCCCCCCACACCATTCCTGGAAGTAATTGGACTTCCTTTATGATGTCATCTTGAGCTACAATTTCAATCTCATCTGGTTCAGTTTTCACAAGGAATAACATATGTCCTCAGGCAAATCTCAGGGTATCTCCAGGGCAGGGCATGGGCTTCTTTGTCCTGTGAATGTCTGGCTCTGGGCCTTGATGAATACTTCTCAAATTTAATTTAGTAAGTGAAAATCAGTGGCCTGTAGTTATAGAAAAAAGAACATCATGCACCCAACATCTGATTTTTTGAATTGTTCAAATTATTTTTACTCCATCATTAAAATTACAAATTGATTAGCCCTTATTTTCAAATGACTAAAAGTAACTATTAAAACTATTGGGTTTTTATTATTAAATTATCAAAAATTTAAGCACCTTAAGAGCAAAGAGAGATACTATCTCCCCAGAAAGAACTATTTTTTTTGGGGGGGAGCCAAACCCACGACATGCACAAGTTCCCAGGTCTGGGATGGATCCCACACCCATGCCACAGAAGTGACCCAAGCCACTGCAGTGATAATGCCAGATCCTTAGTCACTGTGCCACAAGGGAACTCCCAAAGAGGACTTCTTTAAATGGCTTGTGGAGTTCCCATTGTGGCACAGCAGAAATGAATCTGATTAGATTCCATGAGGATGAGGGCATTGCTCAGTGGGTTAAGGATATGGTGCTACTGAGAGCTGTGGTAAGGGCACAGAGACATCTTGAATCCTGCATTGCTGTGTCTGTGGTATAGGCTGGCAGCTGTAGCTCCAATTCAATCCCTAGCCTGGGAACGTCCATATGCTCTGGGTGCAGCACAAAAAAAAACAAAACAAAACAAAAAAAAAGGCTTGTAAAACACCTTTCAATATTTTACCGAGGGGAGGACAAGATGGCGGAGGAGTAGGGGGACACACTCGCCCTCTCCCACAAACACAACAAAAAAAGCACATCTACAGAATAAATGACTCGCACAGAACAGCAACCAATCACTGGCAGAGGAACCTAAACTCCAATAACGCTAAGAAGTTCGTGATATTACTGGGCAGAACGGGAGCAAAGAGGAGAGTGAGAGAAGGTGAATGCAAGCGGGACGGGTGCTCCCGAAAGGGAACTGAGGAGGAGAAAGGGATTCTGCCCTGGAAAGTCACCTACTCGGGGGAAAGATCAAATGAACCAGAGGAATCTCCAGATGCAGAGAAGAGTGTAGCAGTAAGTTGGAGTACTGAAAGGCTGATCAAGAACCAAACGGACCATCTGAACTACGGGCACAGTCACCAAAAATTGAGACGCCTGGGTGGGGGCTGGCATCAAGACCTCAGCTCTGAAGGTTAGTACCAGAGAAAGGACTGGGGGTGTGGGGCGATGTGGAGACTGCTTGGGAGGTCTAGAAACCGGTCTGTCAAGTTTGACGGGGCAGAGACTGCCTGGGAGACTGGAAAACAAAGCTGTCGCAGAGGAAGGGAGCAATATTCTAGGGGTGGGGAAGTGGAACGACACATCAGAGGGAACCTGGGAGAAGAGCCTGGCCTGTGCCCGTGCTGGGGAGGGGAGAGAAGAAGGGGTGGGTCCCCATAGAATACTCCCCACGCCACAGCAAGCTTACAGGCCCGCTAGCTAGCTGTAAGCTGTGCTTCCCAGTGCATCCACTCCCCCCCACCCCCACCACCCCCTACACTCTCGCCAGACCTGGGGCTGCCTGCCATCCGGGAGTGCTGGCCTCAAAAATTGTCTGAAACCTACCACCACAGGGGCTGTCCCTTCACAGGCCTGCTTGCCCCTTGGAGGGTCTACACTTTCGCACAGCAGCACCAAACACCACCAGCCCCCGAGAAAAGGCCTGCAGCCCAGAAAAGCTAGAAGAAACCTAGCCAGGCCGTGAATAGATCTGCCTAATTCTCCGACGGTTTTTCCGATTCGGGCTTCCCTGGGGAGGAGCCTCTTGGGTTTTCAGTGGCCCTGCTACCTGCCCAAGCCCCCAGGGGGTGCCAAGCCCTAGCAGATCAGCTGCATAGGACTGCTAGCTCCAGGCAGGACCCCCTGCAGCCCAGAAAAATGGCAACAAGCCTGGCTGAGCCATGAAAAGATCTCACATGATCTTTCTGAGTTGGACTGCCCTGGGGAGGAGCCTCTTGGGTTTCCAACGGCCCTGCTACAGGCCCAAGACCCCAGGGGGTGCCCTACTCCCGCAGAATAGCTGCTTAGCACCACCAGCCCCCTGGAGGACCACCTGCAGCCCAGAAAAGCTGCAACAAGCTTGGCCAGACTGTGAAAAGTTCCGCCTACATTTGCAGGCTGTCCTTCTGAGTTGGGCTGCCCTAGGGAAGAGCCTCTTAGGTTCTCAGTGACCCAGATAGCTGCTCCAGCCCCCAGGAGGTGCTGCACTCCTGAGGAACAGCTGCCCCACACGGCCAACGCCCTGCAAGATCCCCACAGCCTAAAAACACCAGAGCAAGATCTGCATGACCAAGTGAAATCTGCTACCATCGTGATGTGGACCTTCCAGTCCTGTCTGCCCTCAGGAAGTCCTCCTTTGCTTCAAAGAAACCCTGTTAGCCCCATCAACACTCCAGAAAAGCCACACTGCCTCAAAAAAGATTGACCAACAATGCCAGCAATCAGGAAATATTCCACGGCAGTGACAAGGCAAACACTGCCCAGTCAAGGAGAGTACAACTCCCTCAGGAGAAAGAAAACAACAAGCAAGATGAAGAAGCTGAGAAACCACCCCCAGTCAAACCAACAGGAGAACTCACCTAAAACAGTCAACAATGAAACAGATCTCTGCAGTCTGACAGACCTGGAGTTCAAAAGAGAAATACTGAAAATACTGAAGGAATTAAGAGAAGATAGGAACAGTAATGCATATACCCTCAGAAAGGAACTAGAAAATATAAGGAGGAGCCAAGAAAAACTAGAACATTCATTTGCAGAGATGCAAACCGAACTAAGGGCAGTAAAAACCAGAATGAATAATGCAGAAGAACGAATCAGTGATATGGAAGATAGAATAATGGAAACCACTCAATCCGGTCAACAGACAGAAAAACGAATCAAAAAACCGGGAAGCAATATAAGGGACCTATGGGATAATATAAAGTGGGCCAATCTACGCATAATAGGAATTCCAGAAGGAGTAGAAAAAGATAAGGGGATGGAAAATATATTTGAAGCAATTATCGCTGGAAACTTCCCCAATCTAAAGGATAATGGGTTCAAGATACAAGAAGCACAGAGGGCCCCAAACAAACTGAACCCAAACAGACCCACACCAAGACACATCATAATAAAAATGGCAAAAGTTAGTGATAAAGAGAGGATCCTAAAGTCAGCAAGAGAAAAGCAGAATGCTACCTACAAGGGAACCCCTATAAGATTATCAGCTGATTTCTCTACAGAAACACTACAGGCCAGGAGGGAATGGCAAGAGATATTTAAAGTGCTCAAAGGAAAAAATATGCAACCTAGAATACTCTATCCAGCAAGAATATCACTTAAAATAGAAGGGGAAATAAAAATTTTTTCCAACAAACAAAAACTTAAAGAATACAGCAACACAAAACCCAGGTTAAAGGAAATATTGAAAGGGCTTCTCTAAACCAAAAAGAAAGGAAGGAAAGGGAAGAAAAAAGAAAAGAGAAAAAAAAGAAGAAGAGGAAGAACTAGGACTGAGGAAACCGCAATCAGAGAGCAGTCACTCAAATAAGCCAGCATACAGATTTAATCATGAACATGCTTCAAACAAAATAAAACTAAAAAGAAAGAAATAAAAAAGAGTCATCAAAACCATAAACTGTGGGCAAGGCATGTTAGGAAATAAATAACCCTTTTTGTTTGTTTGTTTGTATGTTTCTCTTCTTAATTTTAATAGAGTAATGAAGTGTTTGAACTTACAGGGCAATCAGGCTAAAACACACAATTATGGGAAGGGGTTAGCATACTTAAAAAACAGGGCAACCACAAGCCAAAACCAAATATTGCATTTGCAAAAAATGAAAAAAAGTACACTCAAGCAGATAAAAACAGGAGACCATCCAACCAAAAAAAAAAAAAAAAAAAGGAAGGAAGAATGGAGAACCATAGAATCAACAGGAACACGAGGATCAAATGGCAATAAATAATCATCTATCAATTATCACCTTAAATGTCAATGCACTGAATGCCCCAATCAAAAGACACAGACTGGCTGAGTGGATAAAAAGGCAAAAATCTTCAATAGGCTGCCTACAAGAAACTCACCTTAGGACAAAGGATACATATAGATTGAAAGTGAAAGCGTGGGGAAAAATATTTCTTGCCAATAGACATGACAGAAAAGCAGGATTCGCAACGCTCATATCAGACTAAATAGACTTTAAAACAAAAGACATAAAGAGAGACAAAGGAGGACACTACTTAATGATTAAGGGATCCATCCAAGAGAGGATATTACTATCGTCAACATATATGCCCCAAATATAGGAGCACCCAGATACATACAACAAATATTCACAGACATAAAGGGAGACATTGATGAGAATACAATCATAGTAGGAGACCTTAATACCCCCCTCACATCAATGGACAGATCCTCTAGACAGAAAACCAATAAAGCAAAAGAGATCCTATAGGAAACAATAGAAAAGGAAGACTTCATTAATATCTTCAGGACACTACATCCAAAAAAATCAGAATACACATTCTTCTCAAATGCTCATGGAACATTCTCAAGAATCGACCACATATTGGGACACAAAGCGAACCTCCATAAATTTAGGAGCATAGAAATTATCTCAAGTATCTTCTCTGACCACAATCCATGAAATTAGAAACCAACCATGGGAAAAGGAAAGAGAAAAAACCTACTACATGGAGAATAAACAACATGCTACTGAAAAACCAATGGGTCAATGAGCAAATCAAGAAGGAAATTAAAAACTACCTTGAAACAAATGATACTGAAGACACAACCTCTCCAAATCTATGGGATGCTGCAGAAGCTGTGCTCAGAGGAAAATTTATAGCAATACAGGCCTTTCTCAAAAAAGAAGAAACATCCCAAATGGACAACTTAACCCTCCACCTAAACGAATTAGAAAAAGAAGAACAAAAACGACCTAAAGTCAGCAGAAGGAAGGAAATTATAAAGATCAAAGAAGAAATCAATAAAATAGAGACTCAAAAAACAATAGAGAAAATTAATAAAACCAAGAGCTGGTTCTTTGAAAAGGTCAACAAAATTGACAAACTCCTGGCCAGACTCACTAAAAAGAGGAGAGAAAGAACCCAAATAACCAAAGTCATAAATGAAAAAGGAGAAATCACATCGGATACAGCAGAAACAAACAAAAAAAAACAACCATAAGAGAATACTATGAACAACTATCTGGCAACAAGTTTGACAATCTGGAAGAAATGGACAATTTTCTAGAATCTTACAGCCTGCCAAAACTGAATCAAGCAGAAACAGACCAATTGAACAGACCGATCACTAGAAATGAAATTGAAGAGGTCATAAAATCACTCCCTACGAATAAAAGTCCAGGACCAGATGGCTTCACAGGTGAATTCTATCAAACATATAAAGAGGAATTGGTGCCCATCCTCCTTAAACTCTTTCAAAAGGTTGAAGAAGAAGGAATACTCCCAAAGACATTCTATGAGGTCACCATCACCCTAATGCCAAGACCAGACATAGATACCACCAAAAAAGAAAACTATCGCCCAATCTCATTGATGAATATAGATGCAAAAATTCTCAACAAAAATCTTAGCCAACCAAATCCACCAACATATCAAAAAAATTATACACCATGACCAGGTAGGGTTCATCCCAGGTTCACAAGGATGGTTCAACATACGCAAATCAATCAGCATCATACACCACATTAACCAAAAAAAATGTCAAAAATCAGGAGTTCCCGTCGTGGCGCAGTGGTTAACGAATCCGACAAGAACCATGAGGTTGCGGGTTCGGTCCCCGCCCTTGCTCAGTGGGTAAACGATCCAGCGTTGCCGTGAGCTGTGGTGTAGGTTGCAGACGCAGCTCGGATCCCGCGTTGCTGTGGCTCCGGCGTAGGCCGGTGGCTGCAGTTCCGATTCAACCCTTAGCTTGGGAACCTCCATATGCCACGGGAGCGGCCCAAGAAATAGCAACAACAACAACAACAACAACAAAAAGACAAAAAAAAAAATGATCATTTCAATAGCCGCAGAAAAATCATTTGACAAAGTCCAACATCCATTCATGATCAAGACCCTCGCCAAAGTGGATATAGAGGGAACATTACTGAATATAATCAAAGCCATTTATGATAAACCCACAGCAAATATAATACTCAATGGGGAAAAACTGAAAGCTTTCTCACTCAAATCTGGAGCAAGACAGGGATGCCCACTCTCACCACTGCTCTTCAACATCGTTTTGGAAGTCCTAGCCACAGCAATTAGACAAACAAATGATATAAAAGACATCCATATAGGAAAAGAAGAGATAAAACTGACACTGTGTGCAGATGACATGATACTATACATAGAAAACCTGAAGGACTCAACCCCAAAACTACTTGAACTGATTAATCAATTCAGCAAAGTAGCAGGATATAAGATTAACATTCAGAAGTCAGGTCCATTTCTGTATACCAGCAATGAAATATTACAAAAGGAATACAAAAATATGATACCTTTTAAAATTGCACCTCACAAAATCAAATACATCAGGATACACCTGACCAAGGAGGTAAAGGACATATATGCCGAGAACAATAAAATTTTAATCAAAGAAATCAAAGATGTAAAGAAATGGAAAGATATTCCATGCTCCTGGGTTGGAAAAATCAATATTGTAAAAATGGCCATACTACCCAAAGCAATCTACAGATTCAATGCAATCCCTATCAAATTACCCGTGACATTTTTCACAGAACTAGAACAAATAATCCACAAAAGACCCAGAATCGCCAAAGCAATCCTGAGAAACAAAAACCAAGCAGGAGGCATAACTCTCCCAGACTTCAAGAATACTACAAAGCCGCAGTCATCAAAAGAGTGTGGTACTGGTATCAAAACAGACAGACAGACCAATGGAACAGAATAGAGAACCCGGAAATAAACCCTGACATCTAGGGTCAATTCATCTTGGACAAGGGAGGCAAGAACATAAAATGGGAAAAAGAAAGTCTATTCAGCAAGCATGGCTGGGAAACCTGGACAGCTGCATGCAAAGCAATGAAACGAGAACACACCCTCACACCATGCACAAAAATAAACTCCAAATGGCTGAAAGACTTAAATATACGACAGGACACCATCAAACTCCTAGAAGAAAACATAGGCAAAATACTCGCTGACATCAACCTCATGAATATTTTCTCAGGTCAGTCTCCCAAAGCAATAGAAATTAGAGCAAAAATAAACCCATGGGACCTCATCAAACTGAAAAGCTTTTGCAGAGCAAAGGAAATCGAAAAGAAAACACAAAGACAACTTACAGAATGGGAGAAAATAGTTTCAAATGATGCAGCTGACAAGGGCTTAATCTCTAGAATATATAAACAACTTCTACAACCCAACAGCAAAAAAGCCAATCAATCAGTGGAAAAATGGGCAAAAGACCTGAATAGACTGTTCCCCAAGGAAGATATACAGACGGCCAGCAAACACTTGAGAAAATGCTCAACATCGCTGATCATAAGAGAAATGCAAGTCAAAACTACCATGAGATACCACCTCACACCAGTCAAAATGGCCATCCTAATAAATCCACAAATAACAAGTGGTGGAGGGGCTGTGGAGAAAAGGGAACCCTCCTGCACTGCTGGTGGGAATGGAAACTGGTACAGCCACTATGGGGAACAGTTTGGAGATACCTTAGAAATCTATACATAGAACTTCCATATGACCCCACAATCCCACTCTTGGGCATCTATCCAGACAAAACTCTACTTAAAAGACACACATGCACCCACATGTTCATTGCAGCACTATTCACAATAGCCAGGACATGGAAACAACCCAAATGTCCATCGACAGATGATTTGATTTGGAAGAGGTGGTATATATGCATAATGGAATACTACTCAGCCATAAAAAAGAATGACATAATGCCATTTGCAGCAACATGGATGGAACTAGAGACTCTCATCTTGAGTGAAATGAGCCAGAAAGACAAAGACAAATACCATATGATATCACTTATAACTGGAATCTAATATCCAGCACAAATGAAAATCTCCTCAGAAGAGAAACTCATGGACTTGGAGAAAAGACTTGTGGCTGCCTGATGGGAGGGGGAGGGAGTGGGAGGGATCGGCAGCTTGGGCTTATCAGACACAACTTAGAATGGATTTACAAGGAGATCCTGCTGAATAGCATTGAGAACTTTGTCTAGATACTGATGTTGCAACAGAACAAGGGTGGGGGAAAAATGTAATTATAATGTATACACGTAAGGATAACTTGATCGCCTTGCTGTACAGTGTGAAAATAAAAAAAAAGAAATTTTCACAAAGAGTGAATTTTAGCCCAAAGTCAGGAGAAAATCAGCAGTACACTAATAAAAGACAGCCCACCTACATCTTTTGTCAGCATAGTTGGGAAATGAAGGCAGAAAAACAAAAAGAACATGTTGATTGGAGCCCTTCCTCATTTGTGTATGTGTGTTATGGAGCATCTTCAACATATTTAATAAGATCATAACCAACATGCAGGCTTGGTGGGGGGGTTGTGGGGATACAGAAGCCAAAGAAATCAAAACATCAGGATGTTTGTTTGCTTTTCCAAATTGATGGAATAAATGCACAATGTGCCACCTGGGTAACCCCCTGGCTAAGTCCCAATACTGGCCACAGTAACCACAGGGATTTCTTGGACACACTGGAATCACTGGAGGAAGTGATGCTGCCAGGAATGATCCCAGGGTAGGTCAATCCTGTATGAAGAACTCAGGGTTGTTCAATGCTTGACATGATGAAGGTCTTATTTTTAAATCCTCATGACATCCCTTTGAGAGGGTGTTCTTATTCCCAGGAAAAAAATGGGGTTAGGAATGATATCAAGACTTGCCCCCTGGACTTTCATTTCTCAGATGTTCCAGTATCAGGTCATTTCTGCTTCTATTTTTGACTTTCAGCCCCATCAGCATAATCTTTATCAGAGGGTGAAAGTTTCACATTTGCAATTCTAGATTTTTCTTTTGGCTGGGTTTCTGGCGGCCCACTGCAGGTTATTATTATTATTATTATTATTATTATTATTATTATTAATATCTCTAATTGCAAAATGAACCAAGAACTAGAAACGGTCCTAGGATGTATCCTGGGGAAGGGGGTGGGGTGGAGGTCCCTTTGGGATTTCTCTCTTTGCAGTTTAAGTTTTTGAAAGGCAAAACTTTCTGGAGTGGGGAGAGTAAAGTCTCTGAGCCACCCTTTCAATTCAAATCTCAACTTTCCTTACTCCCTAGTCTTTTCACTGGATGTTTGGGGCTCAAACCTGCTTCCTGACAATTCTCTGATGAAGTTGTTCCTAAATTTGACTGTATATTGAGTCACCTGCTTAGTGTTCCAAAAATGAGGCTTTCTCAGGCTTTGCTTCCAACCTACAAGACAAGACGCTGAAGGTCTAGAAACTAGACTAATCCTAAGAGGACTCTCATTTGAGTGTTAAGGATCAAAAAGAGTTGTGGACACATCAAGATACACATGGATTTAATGTCTTTAGAATCACTTGGATTACTGACCAAGTCACATCTATGTAAATACCACTGCATTACAGAGAAGCCACCTCCATCATCCTGAAACCCCCAGCTGTTTTCAATGCATAAAGCTGGTGGTATTTACTTGCATGTTTATTATATGTTTTTCCCCAGCAAGGATGGTAGCTCTGCCGTCTTCCTGGTCAAGCCACAGTGCCCTGGTTGGTGCCTGCCCGTCTTGGGGACTCAATTAGTTTGTGGTGGGTGATGGCATGATTTGACTATAAATACTATCAGAAAGAAGGGACGCACCCCAGTCCTCTTCCACTTTGACCTCCTTATTGTACAGACGCTGGAAGGCAGACCTGAGACAGTTTCTCACAGTTGAGCCTCTCAGCTCAGGTCTGCTGAAGCCACTTTCTATTCCTAGGACATGTGGCATTATTGTTTTTGCTTTTGTCTTTTTAAATTATAGTTGATTTACAGTGTTGTGCCAATTTCTGCTGTACAGCAAAGTGACCTCATCATACATATATACACATTCCTTTTATTATCTTCCATCATGGTTTATCCCAAGAGACTGGATATAGTTCCCTGTGCTGTATGGTAGGACTTAATTGCTTAGCCATGTTTTTTTTTTTAATACTGAAAGATGTGCATTGTAGCTTTGTTTGTGTTATCAAAAACCTGGAAACAAAAGGAATAAATACTGGCACATCCATATTGTGGAATAGTATACCATCGGCCCTTTGGATCTGTGCACATGGAACACACAGTGATGGAGGCTGACTCTATTGTTATTTGACAGAAGGGACATGGAATTGGGCATGGCGGGTGGGAGTCCTGGAACCAATTCTCCAGGGGTTACTGAGCAATGGCTGTGCAGATAATAAAGTAAAACAATCTGTAAGTATAAAGAAATAAATCTGTTAAGAACTGTGTCAGATGAATTTCCATGAAGTATTGTTGAGTGACAAGAATAAGATGAAGGAAAGTGCAAAATAGTACTCCATTTCAGTAAAACAAATGATGATAAACTATCACTGCTTAGGATTACTTGATCCTGGATTAAAATAGGAAAAAAGAACTTCACTGTGAAGACTGGTTCTGTGTGGGGGCTGAGTGGGATGCAAGAGCCTTAGGGAAAAGAGACAGCAAGTTGGGAGAAATCAAGAAATAAAGTGAAGAAAATAAGATAACTGTAATAGTAAAAATCATATTTATGAAGAATAATTATGCATGCATGTATATAAAATTTCTGGCCACCCCCATTGCATGCAGATATTCCCAGGCCAAGAAATTCCTTTTTTTTTAAAATGGGATATTCACCTAATGTGATGGAAGAAAAATATAGAGATTTCAATGTATTTTTTAAGAAAAAATACTCAGAATGCATGAGGCAATATTTAAATTAGGAATTTAGTAGAAAGAAAAACAAGGTAAATGCAAAGAAAGATGGAATAAAAGGAAATCGCTCTATCTGCAATTTTTAAAAACAGAAATATCTTAAAGCTTATATGTGATGTTAACCGTAGTTTCTTGTGGGTGAAGGATAATGGAATGCTCATTGTATTACTTTTTCTACTTTTCTGTATTTTTATTTTTTCTCTCTTTACATTGCTGGCCACCCCCACTGCCTGCAGCTCTTCCCAGGCAATGAATTGAACCTGAGCCACAGCTGTGACCTGAGCCATAGCAACAACATCACTGGATCCTTAGCCTGCTGCACCACCAGGGAACTCCATTCTTATTTGTAAACTTTCTTGTTAGGAAAACAATATATGAAAAGACAAGCTCAGTACAGTTTCCTCATGAGGGTCCTTCACTTCCAGCAGCAGGAGGCATAAACTTAGCTCCTTTCTCTCTCCTGTGGGCCGCTGCCTTCCAAAGAGGGCTTCCTCTTCAGAGAATAAAAATGTAACCAGGGAGCACCTGAGGGTGGTTTTCCTCCTCCTGCCTTGACTTCTCTTTCCACTGCCCCATTAGGGAAGGCATCTGTCAGAAGTTTTGTCTGATTTCGTTATTTCAGTGTGGAGCACATTCTGGAGACAGCTGGGTTTCCAAATCTGGTGCTGCCAAGGACTAGCAGTGGGATTTTCTTCCAGGATGAAAGGTGAGAAGGCAGGTAAGGTGCTCAAGCAGAGAGAGGCATGGAGAAAAGGATCCTCCTTTTTACCATCTCTATGGATTCTGATTCCATGTCTGAGTAGCTCATTCTGAAACCTCTTCTCCCAGGTTTTTCTGCAGGCGTTGGTTCTGGATAGTTCTCCCATCTTCCTACTCTCACCCCCAGCCTTCATATTTATTTATGAGCCAGGCAATGGGCACCCAGTGTAATAAATGAAAATTCACCCCTGTCTTCCCAGTGGGTCCTGTGGGGAGGGTAGACACCCAAGGAGAGACCAGGGGCTGTGGTGCTAGGCGAGGACACCCTCCTGGCAAATGCCAATTTCTCTGGGGCTCAGTTTCCTCTTGAGTAATATGATCCTCCCAAACTGGGTATATGCATTAAAGATGCAGTGAGGACTGGGGCTTTTTATTTGTTTCTGGTGTGTCTTCCACCTACTGTCCATGAGACCACAGTCTTTGATGAGTTCCTTCACCATGTTGTTTTATTACAGTTCCTGGCACATACAGGTAGTCTATAAGTATTTGTTGAGTTAATGATTTTGCCTTAGAGAATGACTTTAAAATTTAAAAGAAACTTCCCTTGCTTCTCTAAGAGGACAGACTCTTAAGGGTTTAATAAAAAGAACATAACTAGTCATTGAATTATTAGGTCATAGGGAATTTTTGTCTTCAGCTTTAACTAGATGTCATCAATTGCTTGCATTTGTAGCAATTTTCACTCCCAAATAGCAGTTTATGAGGTCCCCTTTGTCTGCATTTTTTCTAGAAGTAGGGGCTACCAGTTTTTATTTTATTTATTTATTTATTTACTTACTTACTTATTTATTTTTAAATCTCAAGGCAGTATGTATCTATGGTCCTAGATCTATTCTTTGTTTTGGCAACACACATGGTATGCAGAAGTTCCTAGGCCAGGAATTGAACCCATGCCACACCTGCAACCATAGCCGCAGCAGTAATAACGCTGGATCCTTAATCCACTGAGCCACCAGGGAACTTCTATTTATTTTTGATAGACAAGAAGTAGATTTATTGAAAGAGATACACATTCTATTGGCAGAATACAGTATATCCCAAAAGGCTTGAGAGCCCTATCAGTCTTTAAATGCTTGCCGTGGTTTCTCTTTATTTTAAAATTTTATTTAATTTTTTTTGTCTTTTTAGGGCCATGCCCACAGCATAATATAGAAGTACCCAGGCTAGGGGTAAAATTGGAGATGGAGCTGCTGGTCTACACCCATGGAAACACAAGGTCTGAGCCTCATTCACTACCCACACTGAAGCACCTGGCAATGCCAGTTCCTTAACCCATTGAGTGCAGCCAGAGATTAAATACACATTCTCATGGATGTAGTTGAGTTCTTAGCCCATTGAATCATACAGGAACTCCATGATTTCTCTTTCAAGCGGAGAGTACAGATGGCGTTTCCACTTTAGACTATACCACATCTTCCAACTTTTTTTACACTGTTTCTAGATTTTGACACTGTTATCACTCTAGATCTCAGCTCACATGATCCACCCCCTCCCCTGGGAAGCCTTCCCTGAATCCCTGTAGAGTGTGGTTTCCTCATCAGTCACTATATATCCCATCACTCCGTTATTTCCTGCATGAAGGACTGGAATCTGAAACAAATTTTGGACTTTCCGTTTCATGGATTTTCCTCCATGGGTTTACAAGGACTCTTAATCTGTCATCACCAGATCTCTGGGCCTGGCTCAGAGCCTGGCACAGAAGAGGAAGGCAAGATGTACTTAGAGAATAAAGGAAAGAGTAGATTGCTTTTTTAAAAGCCAAAACCAATTTAGATATTTACTAAATGTTGGACTCATTTTTTAAAAATCCTGATGATATTAGGCAAGTGCAGTTATAAGATCATCGTCCTCCTTTATTTTGCCTTTATCACCTTTTCTTTTTAGGCATATGGAGGTTCACCTGTGGCATATGGAATTTCCCAGGCAAGGGCTTGAATCAGAGCTGCAGCTGCCAGCCTACACCAAAACAAAAGCAGCACCAGATCCAAGCTTCATCCACAAAATATCATGCAGCTTGTAGTAATGGCAGGTCTCTACCCCACTGAGTGAGGCCAGGGATTGAACTCACATCCTCAAGGACACTATGTTGGGTTCTTAACCAGCTGAGCCACTATGGGAACTCCCCTTATTACTTTTGAACCACAGATTCTGTAATTCATTCAACAAGGGTTTACCAATCACTTATTCACCAGTGACTGTGCCATGAAACCACTCATGAGATGAAGACCATATTATTTGTCTGTTATTTTGCTGGCAGTGGGCTTGCATGACTAAGACAGAATGAAATGTAAAGTCTGGCTTCAAGAAATGAAACTTCAAGAAAAGAAAACCTGGCTTCAATAAATGAAACGTAAAATCTGGCTTGATATATATTTGTATCCTGTCCTTCAAAGGAAGGACAATTTGGAGTTCCTTTGGGGATGGCAGGTTAAAGTTCTGACATTACACTGCAGTGGCATGGGTTTGATTCCTGGCCCAAGAAATTGCCTGTGCTGTAAGAGTGCCCCCCCAAAAAGGATAGTATTTTTTCAGTAGAGAAGTAATAGTGAGAATAATGATGAGAGGTAAAATTTGTTTAATGTTTACCATGTGCCAGGCCCTGAACAAGTTGCTTTACATGAATTATATTGTTTGTTTCTTCTTTTCTTTTTGGGCCACTCTAACAACACGTGGAAGTTCTCAGGATCGGGATCGAATCAGAGCTGCAGCTGCCAACTTATGCCATGGCTACAGCAATGCAGGATCCAAGCTGCATCTGCAACCTACACCACAGATCATGGCAACACCAGATCCTTAACTGATGGAGTGAGGCCAGGGACCAAACCCACAAGCTCATGGTTCCTAGACAGATTTGATATCACTGTACCACAACAGGAACTCCTTACATTAATTATATTTTTAATCATCAGAAAACCAAACAGGATAGTTACTATTAGAGAGTGCAGTCATCTCCCATTTAACCTTCATGAATTCTACTATATATGTGTGTGGGAAGAAAGGAGGGAGGAAGGGAGAGAGAGAGATTAAAGTTACCAAGGAAATCATGTACCTAATTTCAGGGAAGAGATGAAGTGGACATTTGTTCCCTGGTGCTGAGATGTGCCTGGTCCCTGTCTGGTTCATGTCTTTACCACCAGGATAACAGAAGCATGTTCTAGGGTAATATTTTTATCATACTTGATTTTTTTCCCCTCTACACACTAGATGTTAGAACTAACTCCTTTGAAAATGAAGCTTCAAAGGAGCTAAATGTCCCCTATAGCAAAGTTACAAGTCTTCCCAAGAGGATTCAGCTACTATTGGGACCAGACTTTTTTGTCCTAACACATCTCCTGAATTCAACATGTAGCCATTTTTTATTCCCATAACACAGGTCCAGTTACCTGCATCATTTATTATTTGTTATAAAGATCATCTCCTTCAAATAACAGAGATGAGCAGGTGATAGCAAAAAGGGTACTGAAGTATTTCACCGGAAATCTTTTAAACTACAACAATTTGGATTAATGAGGATGCATTGGATGCTATGTCTGGAGACAGAAGAAAAGAAAAATTGAAGGTTATTCTAACCCCAGGGTTCTGTAATCATCTCATTTTTTCCCCAATTTCCTTGGTCACAGAAATCCCTTGCAAGAAACAAAAGAAAACAAAAGCCCACCGAAGCAAAGAAAACAAAAGAAGGAGCCAGGTGTATAGTAAGAGCTCAATAAATATTTGTAGAATAAGTGATGGAAGAAAAGAATCACAGACTGAAAAACAAAATGTAGGATCTGATTATTAATAAGAACTTCTCCAAAATCATGTTTCCTCCTTAAATTGACACACACACACACACACAAACACACACAACTACAAATATATAACATTGTATCACTGTAGGTAAAATATTTTTTCCAGCATCCAGGAACACAGGAAATGATCTTTGACGGCCTTTGCTTTGGGGGCTGTGGGGTAAGAGCTTCGCAAGGGGACCCACCATGGGGCAGTCACTTGCATGCGAATCACCAAGGACGTATTCCTGGGTGCCGGCCGGACAGAAGGGAGACCAATCCAAGGGGGATTCCTCTGCTTCTGTGTGCTTTGAGAGGTCTAGACTACGAGAGCCCACACTGAGGCCATGTGGCTGAGAGCAGGCCACGTGTTGCTAGTGGGCATTTCGGGAGGAGAGACTCCTGGTGGCATAGAGCGTGGCATAACTCAGGAAGCTATGGATTTCGTGGATGCAACGATGTGCTGGAATCCACACGTCCGCGGGCCCTCACAGACGTTTCCCTTGGGGTGGTGTGAACCCGCGGCCCTTTCTTCCATTCTTGTCCACCACCACTAGGGCCTGAACCCAGATCGGCCCGGGGTCCTTTTTGTGCAGGCAGGTCCCCGTGGGACTCACTGTGGCCCAGCCACAGCACGAGGCAGCATAATCAGGGTGTCTCGAGCTGGTGAGCCATTTTGCGAGGATTCCTGGCAGGGCTTCCTTCCGAATGGGTGCGGTGGTATCGGCACCACCGAGAAGCTTTCCTTCTCTACCCCCAGAACCGCAGTCAGTGTTTGGTGGTGGTTTGCATGGTTCTATTTGTCTTTGTGTTCCTGTCACTCATATGCCGAGGCTTTAAGCTGACATGCCCTGGACGTAGGAGAGAGAGGCTGATGTGATTTGCTGAAACGCCACACTGCCAGAGACAGCGAGAGTAAACCCATCAGTGCACTAGAAAGCTCCGGTAGGCAGAAGGCGGGTTTGTCCCAAGACTCCGATATCCCTTCACACCAGGGCCTTCCATCCATTTCCTTTGCCAGTGTGGCCTAGGAAGTGGGGGAAATTGGGCCTCAGGGGATGGAATTCACGTCACCTCTCATAGGCATCCTTGGTGCCTCCACTTTCCCCATGCCACTGGGCTTATGCTTGTACAGATGTCTTGGCACCCCCTTTGAGCAGAGACAGCCCTTGCCTCGGGGACCTGCTCCATGGTTGAAGCAGCCCAGCAAGGCCCAGAGGGCACCTGGGATCTGCATCCCTGCTGACACATCCCTAGCTCTCCCCCATAGGTCCTTGGGAATCCCGGTGGTATTTGACCTGCAGTGACCTGTCAGGGTGCACCATATTCTGAAGGCCACTAGGTTCCTCTGCCAAGTTGTAATGCTTTTGTCAAAATGCAGACATCACTTTGTGCATGGAGTCTCAATGTCGATGTTGTCTCCGGAAAAGTCAGACGTGGTGTGTGAAGAGAGCCATGCTTCAACCCCTTGGTTGGCCTCTCTGCCTTCCTTCCCACCTTCTGTCTTCCATTCGCCTTAACCCCTTTCTCCATCCGGACCTTCCTCCCAAGAAATCCCTCCTCCACAAGGCGAGCCTTACTGCTCAACTCCTACATCCCCTCCACATCAGTATAGATTTCTCACTATCTAGCTCTTATCATCAATGTCCTCTACCTCCTCATCAATGGATAATTCTCTCTCCAGGGTTTATCTTTCGGAGGAGGGTCAAGAAAATCGGGAACGTTTGTGCGACTTCTGAAGACTCAGCAGGAATCCTGGACCGTGGTTTTATCCGGGGTGGAAAATGCGATTTGGAGTCCTCTCTCAGGAAATGCGCAGGGTTTTGGCTATTTTTTTTAACCGGGTGTCTTCCTAGATCCATAGTCCTATTCCCATCGGAAACACTAACACGTGTGTTTACAATGGGGAAAAGTCTTTAGGCACCCATTTTCCAGTGGAGCAGGAGAGCCTGAGGAATTGTCGCGCCCCCAAAACTGAAGTTGTCTTTGAACTTTTCAAAAGAAAGCAGGCTAATCCATAGCCTCCCAAAGCCACTCAAGCACAACGAATGGTTAAAGAACCTTGAGAAAACCACACCCCTGGAAGTAATGTAAAGCAGAGCAGAAGAAGGTGTCGAATGCAGACAGGTGTGAAACAAATAGTGCCGCATATGAAAAACGGGGAAAACCACAGGTTGGCATGTGGAAATGCATGAATCTGACAGAGGCGGGCAGAGAAGGTCTGGAATGCGGCCAGGTCTGAATCAGAGAGTGAGTCTTACGTGGCTAGCCGTGAATACCATGTGGCCTGCACCCCAAAGGCCTGGGAGACTTAGAGCTGGGCTGCCATTTGAAAGGGCCTTAGGTTGTGTTCCTTCCTCCCAGGTCCTCAAACTGGAGGGGAATTCTCAATGACTGTTATATCTCCGAGCTTGCGTGAAGTGTGGTGCGTAGGGTCCTTCCCCTAGATGACCCCTTGGGTGCCAGGGACGGCCCAGCCGTCCAGGTGATGGACAAATATATGGGCAGGCTCTACACGCAATTGAGTATTGCCATTGAGGTTTTGGCGGTAGGGAATTACCAGCACCTCCACTGATTTCCATACATCAGGACATGGCCGCCTCAGCCTCTACAAGACTCCTGTCTCCAGGGAGAGCACAGTGGACCAGCATTCTCCAGGGCAGCCGGTTGCTACTTCTCGCGTCTCCGACCTCGAAGCATGGATTCCTCCAGCACGTCCTGCACATCAAGTCGCAGGTTGACCTCTGCCTCTGGGCTGAGGGTTGCAACTCCCAGAGGCCGGGAGCCCTTCATGCCTGTGCATCCTGCATCAGTAGAGCCATGCCCTTCTTTAGGGCATGTTCAGAGATTGGGCTGGCCTTTTGCCAGCGCTCCGTGGGCCTCATCGAAACAGACTCGCTTCAGAATGTCACACTTTCTCAATACCCATGGGATTTGCGCTCTGGGATGGAAGGGGATATTGCCTCTTCCTAGAGAGGTGCCCACACAGATCACGCATCACCGGGCGAAAGGTCCTAACAGGATTTCTCAGGGCTTATACTCTCCTTTGTTGCTGGCCAAGCTTTCCATCCAACGGAATCTATGTTCATGATTGCAGTGGACGCATTTGGCGTTTTAGAGTCAGAGTAGCCTTTGAATGGTGTTCTCTTGGCCTGGCTTCTCAACAACAGGTATGGAGATACACCCTGGCAGGTTTATTCCCCTCTTTCGTTCTTGGGGATGGTTTCCTTTTGGATTCTTGGGGATGTTGGCGTCATTTTCACCTCAGGTCATCGTGAGTCGACAGCACGTTCCTGGGAGCTCTTCTCCAAAGGTCAGGCCTTTCCGCATGACCGCAGTCTGTGCACGCCTGGCCTTTGTATAAGCCAGGGACATCAAGGATTCTTGATGCCAGGACGGAGGGAAACATGTGGAGCTTATATCTCTCTTTCAAGGGTTTCAAGCTCCCTTGGAGTTTCCCCACACATAGTCCCTACTCCATTTCCCTATCTCCGTCTCTCAGTCCCTCCATCTCTCTCTCAGTCTCTCTCTCTCTCACTCTCTCTCTCACTCTCTATGTTTCTCTCTCTCAGTCCATTTCTCTGCTGGGACCCTGTGGGTCTCACTTTCTATTACTCCTTGGTTCTCTCCCAACTCAGCCTGATGGTCTCAATTTCTTCTCCTCTTTGGCCACTTACGTCTACATGAATGGCACTCTTGACTTTGTACACTCTGGCCTTGACAGTGTAATATGCAGACTTGTGGTTGGTGTTGAAATTGTCATCACAGCATGTGCTGAGGTGCGTCCTGAGGGACACTTGCCCGGTTGAGTTGGATATTCAAGTCGATCTACTGGATGTCTCTTTGTCCTGATGTATCATAAATATCCGGGACGTTGGAAGATCACCTGAAGGGAAGTTGGCTTTGCGTGTCTGCAGAAGCAAATGCTGGGAAAAACAGCATACAGGAACACAGGAAGTGGTCTTCAAATGCGTATGGTTTGGAGGTTGTGGGGTAAGCGCTTCCTAAGGAGACCCACCATGGGGCAGTCACTTGCATGCGAATCACCAAGGACGTATTCCTGGGTGCCGGCCGGACAGAAGGGAGACCAATCCAAGGGGGATTCCTCTGCTTCTGTGTGCTTTGAGAGGTCTAGACTACGAGAGCCCACACTGAGGCCATGTGGCTGAGAGCAGGCCACGTGTTGCTAGTGGGCATTTCGGGAGGAGAGACTCCTGGTGGCATAGAGCGTGGCATAACTCAGGAAGCTATGGATTTCGTGGATGCAACGATGTGCTGGAATCCACACGTCCGCGGGCCCTCACAGACGTTTCCCTTGGGGTGGTGTGAACCCGCGGCCCTTTCTTCCATTCTTGTCCACCACCACTAGGGCCTGAACCCAGATCGGCCCGGGGTCCTTTTTGTGCAGGCAGGTCCCCGTGGGACTCACTGTGGCCCAGCCACAGCACGAGGCAGCATAATCAGGGTGTCTCGAGCTGGTGAGCCATTTTGCGAGGATTCCTGGCAGGGCTTCCTTCCGAATGGGTGCGGTGGTATCGGCACCACCGAGAAGCTTTCCTTCTCTACCCCCAGAACCGCAGTCAGTGTTTGGTGGTGGTTTGCATGGTTCTATTTGTCTTTGTGTTCCTGTCACTCATATGCCGAGGCTTTAAGCTGACATGCCCTGGACGTAGGAGAGAGAGGCTGATGTGATTTGCTGAAACGCCACACTGCCAGAGACAGCGAGAGTAAACCCATCAGTGCACTAGAAAGCTCCGGTAGGCAGAAGGCGGGTTTGTCCCAAGACTCCGATATCCCTTCACACCAGGGCCTTCCATCCATTTCCTTTGCCAGTGTGGCCTAGGAAGTGGGGGAAATTGGGCCTCAGGGGATGGAATTCACGTCACCTCTCATAGGCATCCTTGGTGCCTCCACTTTCCCCATGCCACTGGGCTTATGCTTGTACAGATGTCTTGGCACCCCCTTTGAGCAGAGACAGCCCTTGCCTCGGGGACCTGCTCCATGGTTGAAGCAGCCCAGCAAGGCCCAGAGGGCACCTGGGATCTGCATCCCTGCTGACACATCCCTAGCTCTCCCCCATAGGTCCTTGGGAATCCCGGTGGTATTTGACCTGCAGTGACCTGTCAGGGTGCACCATATTCTGAAGGCCACTAGGTTCCTCTGCCAAGTTGTAATGCTTTTGTCAAAATGCAGACATCACTTTGTGCATGGAGTCTCAATGTCGATGTTGTCTCCGGAAAAGTCAGACGTGGTGTGTGAAGAGAGCCATGCTTCAACCCCTTGGTTGGCCTCTCTGCCTTCCTTCCCACCTTCTGTCTTCCATTCGCCTTAACCCCTTTCTCCATCCGGACCTTCCTCCCAAGAAATCCCTCCTCCACAAGGCGAGCCTTACTGCTCAACTCCTACATCCCCTCCACATCAGTATAGATTTCTCACTATCTAGCTCTTATCATCAATGTCCTCTACCTCCTCATCAATGGATAATTCTCTCTCCAGGGTTTATCTTTCGGAGGAGGGTCAAGAAAATCGGGAACGTTTGTGCGACTTCTGAAGACTCAGCAGGAATCCTGGACCGTGGTTTTATCCGGGGTGGAAAATGCGATTTGGAGTCCTCTCTCAGGAAATGCGCAGGGTTTTGGCTATTTTTTTTAACCGGGTGTCTTCCTAGATCCATAGTCCTATTCCCATCGGAAACACTAACACGTGTGTTTACAATGGGGAAAAGTCTTTAGGCACCCATTTTCCAGTGGAGCAGGAGAGCCTGAGGAATTGTCGCGCCCCCAAAACTGAAGTTGTCTTTGAACTTTTCAAAAGAAAGCAGGCTAATCCATAGCCTCCCAAAGCCACTCAAGCACAACGAATGGTTAAAGAACCTTGAGAAAACCACACCCCTGGAAGTAATGTAAAGCAGAGCAGAAGAAGGTGTCGAATGCAGACAGGTGTGAAACAAATAGTGCCGCATATGAAAAACGGGGAAAACCACAGGTTGGCATGTGGAAATGCATGAATCTGACAGAGGCGGGCAGAGAAGGTCTGGAATGCGGCCAGGTCTGAATCAGAGAGTGAGTCTTACGTGGCTAGCCGTGAATACCATGTGGCCTGCACCCCAAAGGCCTGGGAGACTTAGAGCTGGGCTGCCATTTGAAAGGGCCTTAGGTTGTGTTCCTTCCTCCCAGGTCCTCAAACTGGAGGGGAATTCTCAATGACTGTTATATCTCCGAGCTTGCGTGAAGTGTGGTGCGTAGGGTCCTTCCCCTAGATGACCCCTTGGGTGCCAGGGACGGCCCAGCCGTCCAGGTGATGGACAAATATATGGGCAGGCTCTACACGCAATTGAGTATTGCCATTGAGGTTTTGGCGGTAGGGAATTACCAGCACCTCCACTGATTTCCATACATCAGGACATGGCCGCCTCAGCCTCTACAAGACTCCTGTCTCCAGGGAGAGCACAGTGGACCAGCATTCTCCAGGGCAGCCGGTTGCTACTTCTCGCGTCTCCGACCTCGAAGCATGGATTCCTCCAGCACGTCCTGCACATCAAGTCGCAGGTTGACCTCTGCCTCTGGGCTGAGGGTTGCAACTCCCAGAGGCCGGGAGCCCTTCATGCCTGTGCATCCTGCATCAGTAGAGCCATGCCCTTCTTTAGGGCATGTTCAGAGATTGGGCTGGCCTTTTGCCAGCGCTCCGTGGGCCTCATCGAAACAGACTCGCTTCAGAATGTCACACTTTCTCAATACCCATGGGATTTGCGCTCTGGGATGGAAGGGGATATTGCCTCTTCCTAGAGAGGTGCCCACACAGATCACGCATCACCGGGCGAAAGGTCCTAACAGGATTTCTCAGGGCTTATACTCTCCTTTGTTGCTGGCCAAGCTTTCCATCCAACGGAATCTATGTTCATGATTGCAGTGGACGCATTTGGCGTTTTAGAGTCAGAGTAGCCTTTGAATGGTGTTCTCTTGGCCTGGCTTCTCAACAACAGGTATGGAGATACACCCTGGCAGGTTTATTCCCCTCTTTCGTTCTTGGGGATGGTTTCCTTTTGGATTCTTGGGGATGTTGGCGTCATTTTCACCTCAGGTCATCGTGAGTCGACAGCACGTTCCTGGGAGCTCTTCTCCAAAGGTCAGGCCTTTCCGCATGACCGCAGTCTGTGCACGCCTGGCCTTTGTATAAGCCAGGGACATCAAGGATTCTTGATGCCAGGACGGAGGGAAACATGTGGAGCTTATATCTCTCTTTCAAGGGTTTCAAGCTCCCTTGGAGTTTCCCCACACATAGTCCCTACTCCATTTCCCTATCTCCGTCTCTCAGTCCCTCCATCTCTCTCTCAGTCTCTCTCTCTCTCACTCTCTCTCTCACTCTCTATGTTTCTCTCTCTCAGTCCATTTCTCTGCTGGGACCCTGTGGGTCTCACTTTCTATTACTCCTTGGTTCTCTCCCAACTCAGCCTGATGGTCTCAATTTCTTCTCCTCTTTGGCCACTTACGTCTACATGAATGGCACTCTTGACTTTGTACACTCTGGCCTTGACAGTGTAATATGCAGACTTGTGGTTGGTGTTGAAATTGTCATCACAGCATGTGCTGAGGTGCGTCCTGAGGGACACTTGCCCGGTTGAGTTGGATATTCAAGTCGATCTACTGGATGTCTCTTTGTCCTGATGTATCATAAATATCCGGGACGTTGGAAGATCACCTGAAGGGAAGTTGGCTTTGCGTGTCTGCAGAAGCAAATGCTGGGAAAAACAGCATACAGGAACACAGGAAGTGGTCTTCAAATGCGTATGGTTTGGAGGTTGTGGGGTAAGCGCTTCCTAAGGAGACCCACCATGGGGCAGTCACTTGCATGCGAATCACCAAGGACGTATTCCTGGGTGCCGGCCGGACAGAAGGGAGACCAATCCAAGGGGGATTCCTCTGCTTCTGTGTGCTTTGAGAGGTCTAGACTACGAGAGCCCACACTGAGGCCATGTGGCTGAGAGCAGGCCACGTGTTGCTAGTGGGCATTTCGGGAGGAGAGACTCCTGGTGGCATAGAGCGTGGCATAACTCAGGAAGCTATGGATTTCGTGGATGCAACGATGTGCTGGAATCCACACGTCCGCGGGCCCTCACAGACGTTTCCCTTGGGGTGGTGTGAACCCGCGGCCCTTTCTTCCATTCTTGTCCACCACCACTAGGGCCTGAACCCAGATCGGCCCGGGGTCCTTTTTGTGCAGGCAGGTCCCCGTGGGACTCACTGTGGCCCAGCCACAGCACGAGGCAGCATAATCAGGGTGTCTCGAGCTGGTGAGCCATTTTGCGAGGATTCCTGGCAGGGCTTCCTTCCGAATGGGTGCGGTGGTATCGGCACCACCGAGAAGCTTTCCTTCTCTACCCCCAGAACCGCAGTCAGTGTTTGGTGGTGGTTTGCATGGTTCTATTTGTCTTTGTGTTCCTGTCACTCATATGCCGAGGCTTTAAGCTGACATGCCCTGGACGTAGGAGAGAGAGGCTGATGTGATTTGCTGAAACGCCACACTGCCAGAGACAGCGAGAGTAAACCCATCAGTGCACTAGAAAGCTCCGGTAGGCAGAAGGCGGGTTTGTCCCAAGACTCCGATATCCCTTCACACCAGGGCCTTCCATCCATTTCCTTTGCCAGTGTGGCCTAGGAAGTGGGGGAAATTGGGCCTCAGGGGATGGAATTCACGTCACCTCTCATAGGCATCCTTGGTGCCTCCACTTTCCCCATGCCACTGGGCTTATGCTTGTACAGATGTCTTGGCACCCCCTTTGAGCAGAGACAGCCCTTGCCTCGGGGACCTGCTCCATGGTTGAAGCAGCCCAGCAAGGCCCAGAGGGCACCTGGGATCTGCATCCCTGCTGACACATCCCTAGCTCTCCCCCATAGGTCCTTGGGAATCCCGGTGGTATTTGACCTGCAGTGACCTGTCAGGGTGCACCATATTCTGAAGGCCACTAGGTTCCTCTGCCAAGTTGTAATGCTTTTGTCAAAATGCAGACATCACTTTGTGCATGGAGTCTCAATGTCGATGTTGTCTCCGGAAAAGTCAGACGTGGTGTGTGAAGAGAGCCATGCTTCAACCCCTTGGTTGGCCTCTCTGCCTTCCTTCCCACCTTCTGTCTTCCATTCGCCTTAACCCCTTTCTCCATCCGGACCTTCCTCCCAAGAAATCCCTCCTCCACAAGGCGAGCCTTACTGCTCAACTCCTACATCCCCTCCACATCAGTATAGATTTCTCACTATCTAGCTCTTATCATCAATGTCCTCTACCTCCTCATCAATGGATAATTCTCTCTCCAGGGTTTATCTTTCGGAGGAGGGTCAAGAAAATCGGGAACGTTTGTGCGACTTCTGAAGACTCAGCAGGAATCCTGGACCGTGGTTTTATCCGGGGTGGAAAATGCGATTTGGAGTCCTCTCTCAGGAAATGCGCAGGGTTTTGGCTATTTTTTTTAACCGGGTGTCTTCCTAGATCCATAGTCCTATTCCCATCGGAAACACTAACACGTGTGTTTACAATGGGGAAAAGTCTTTAGGCACCCATTTTCCAGTGGAGCAGGAGAGCCTGAGGAATTGTCGCGCCCCCAAAACTGAAGTTGTCTTTGAACTTTTCAAAAGAAAGCAGGCTAATCCATAGCCTCCCAAAGCCACTCAAGCACAACGAATGGTTAAAGAACCTTGAGAAAACCACACCCCTGGAAGTAATGTAAAGCAGAGCAGAAGAAGGTGTCGAATGCAGACAGGTGTGAAACAAATAGTGCCGCATATGAAAAACGGGGAAAACCACAGGTTGGCATGTGGAAATGCATGAATCTGACAGAGGCGGGCAGAGAAGGTCTGGAATGCGGCCAGGTCTGAATCAGAGAGTGAGTCTTACGTGGCTAGCCGTGAATACCATGTGGCCTGCACCCCAAAGGCCTGGGAGACTTAGAGCTGGGCTGCCATTTGAAAGGGCCTTAGGTTGTGTTCCTTCCTCCCAGGTCCTCAAACTGGAGGGGAATTCTCAATGACTGTTATATCTCCGAGCTTGCGTGAAGTGTGGTGCGTAGGGTCCTTCCCCTAGATGACCCCTTGGGTGCCAGGGACGGCCCAGCCGTCCAGGTGATGGACAAATATATGGGCAGGCTCTACACGCAATTGAGTATTGCCATTGAGGTTTTGGCGGTAGGGAATTACCAGCACCTCCACTGATTTCCATACATCAGGACATGGCCGCCTCAGCCTCTACAAGACTCCTGTCTCCAGGGAGAGCACAGTGGACCAGCATTCTCCAGGGCAGCCGGTTGCTACTTCTCGCGTCTCCGACCTCGAAGCATGGATTCCTCCAGCACGTCCTGCACATCAAGTCGCAGGTTGACCTCTGCCTCTGGGCTGAGGGTTGCAACTCCCAGAGGCCGGGAGCCCTTCATGCCTGTGCATCCTGCATCAGTAGAGCCATGCCCTTCTTTAGGGCATGTTCAGAGATTGGGCTGGCCTTTTGCCAGCGCTCCGTGGGCCTCATCGAAACAGACTCGCTTCAGAATGTCACACTTTCTCAATACCCATGGGATTTGCGCTCTGGGATGGAAGGGGATATTGCCTCTTCCTAGAGAGGTGCCCACACAGATCACGCATCACCGGGCGAAAGGTCCTAACAGGATTTCTCAGGGCTTATACTCTCCTTTGTTGCTGGCCAAGCTTTCCATCCAACGGAATCTATGTTCATGATTGCAGTGGACGCATTTGGCGTTTTAGAGTCAGAGTAGCCTTTGAATGGTGTTCTCTTGGCCTGGCTTCTCAACAACAGGTATGGAGATACACCCTGGCAGGTTTATTCCCCTCTTTCGTTCTTGGGGATGGTTTCCTTTTGGATTCTTGGGGATGTTGGCGTCATTTTCACCTCAGGTCATCGTGAGTCGACAGCACGTTCCTGGGAGCTCTTCTCCAAAGGTCAGGCCTTTCCGCATGACCGCAGTCTGTGCACGCCTGGCCTTTGTATAAGCCAGGGACATCAAGGATTCTTGATGCCAGGACGGAGGGAAACATGTGGAGCTTATATCTCTCTTTCAAGGGTTTCAAGCTCCCTTGGAGTTTCCCCACACATAGTCCCTACTCCATTTCCCTATCTCCGTCTCTCAGTCCCTCCATCTCTCTCTCAGTCTCTCTCTCTCTCACTCTCTCTCTCACTCTCTATGTTTCTCTCTCTCAGTCCATTTCTCTGCTGGGACCCTGTGGGTCTCACTTTCTATTACTCCTTGGTTCTCTCCCAACTCAGCCTGATGGTCTCAATTTCTTCTCCTCTTTGGCCACTTACGTCTACATGAATGGCACTCTTGACTTTGTACACTCTGGCCTTGACAGTGTAATATGCAGACTTGTGGTTGGTGTTGAAATTGTCATCACAGCATGTGCTGAGGTGCGTCCTGAGGGACACTTGCCCGGTTGAGTTGGATATTCAAGTCGATCTACTGGATGTCTCTTTGTCCTGATGTATCATAAATATCCGGGACGTTGGAAGATCACCTGAAGGGAAGTTGGCTTTGCGTGTCTGCAGAAGCAAATGCTGGGAGAAACAGCATACAGGAACACAGGAAGTGGTCTTCAAATGCGTATGGTTTGGAGGTTGTGGGGTAAGCGCTTCCTAAGGAGACCCACCATGGGGCAGTCACTTGCATGCGAATCACCAAGGACGTATTCCTGGGTGCCGGCCGGACAGAAGGGAGACCAATCCAAGGGGGATTCCTCTGCTTCTGTGTGCTTTGAGAGGTCTAGACTACGAGAGCCCACACTGAGGCCATGTGGCTGAGAGCAGGCCACGTGTTGCTAGTGGGCATTTCGGGAGGAGAGACTCCTGGTGGCATAGAGCGTGGCATAACTCAGGAAGCTATGGATTTCGTGGATGCAACGATGTGCTGGAATCCACACGTCCGCGGGCCCTCACAGACGTTTCCCTTGGGGTGGTGTGAACCCGCGGCCCTTTCTTCCATTCTTGTCCACCACCACTAGGGCCTGAACCCAGATCGGCCCGGGGTCCTTTTTGTGCAGGCAGGTCCCCGTGGGACTCACTGTGGCCCAGCCACAGCACGAGGCAGCATAATCAGGGTGTCTCGAGCTGGTGAGCCATTTTGCGAGGATTCCTGGCAGGGCTTCCTTCCGAATGGGTGCGGTGGTATCGGCACCACCGAGAAGCTTTCCTTCTCTACCCCCAGAACCGCAGTCAGTGTTTGGTGGTGGTTTGCATGGTTCTATTTGTCTTTGTGTTCCTGTCACTCATATGCCGAGGCTTTAAGCTGACATGCCCTGGACGTAGGAGAGAGAGGCTGATGTGATTTGCTGAAACGCCACACTGCCAGAGACAGCGAGAGTAAACCCATCAGTGCACTAGAAAGCTCCGGTAGGCAGAAGGCGGGTTTGTCCCAAGACTCCGATATCCCTTCACACCAGGGCCTTCCATCCATTTCCTTTGCCAGTGTGGCCTAGGAAGTGGGGGAAATTGGGCCTCAGGGGATGGAATTCACGTCACCTCTCATAGGCATCCTTGGTGCCTCCACTTTCCCCATGCCACTGGGCTTATGCTTGTACAGATGTCTTGGCACCCCCTTTGAGCAGAGACAGCCCTTGCCTCGGGGACCTGCTCCATGGTTGAAGCAGCCCAGCAAGGCCCAGAGGGCACCTGGGATCTGCATCCCTGCTGACACATCCCTAGCTCTCCCCCATAGGTCCTTGGGAATCCCGGTGGTATTTGACCTGCAGTGACCTGTCAGGGTGCACCATATTCTGAAGGCCACTAGGTTCCTCTGCCAAGTTGTAATGCTTTTGTCAAAATGCAGACATCACTTTGTGCATGGAGTCTCAATGTCGATGTTGTCTCCGGAAAAGTCAGACGTGGTGTGTGAAGAGAGCCATGCTTCAACCCCTTGGTTGGCCTCTCTGCCTTCCTTCCCACCTTCTGTCTTCCATTCGCCTTAACCCCTTTCTCCATCCGGACCTTCCTCCCAAGAAATCCCTCCTCCACAAGGCGAGCCTTACTGCTCAACTCCTACATCCCCTCCACATCAGTATAGATTTCTCACTATCTAGCTCTTATCATCAATGTCCTCTACCTCCTCATCAATGGATAATTCTCTCTCCAGGGTTTATCTTTCGGAGGAGGGTCAAGAAAATCGGGAACGTTTGTGCGACTTCTGAAGACTCAGCAGGAATCCTGGACCGTGGTTTTATCCGGGGTGGAAAATGCGATTTGGAGTCCTCTCTCAGGAAATGCGCAGGGTTTTGGCTATTTTTTTTAACCGGGTGTCTTCCTAGATCCATAGTCCTATTCCCATCGGAAACACTAACACGTGTGTTTACAATGGGGAAAAGTCTTTAGGCACCCATTTTCCAGTGGAGCAGGAGAGCCTGAGGAATTGTCGCGCCCCCAAAACTGAAGTTGTCTTTGAACTTTTCAAAAGAAAGCAGGCTAATCCATAGCCTCCCAAAGCCACTCAAGCACAACGAATGGTTAAAGAACCTTGAGAAAACCACACCCCTGGAAGTAATGTAAAGCAGAGCAGAAGAAGGTGTCGAATGCAGACAGGTGTGAAACAAATAGTGCCGCATATGAAAAACGGGGAAAACCACAGGTTGGCATGTGGAAATGCATGAATCTGACAGAGGCGGGCAGAGAAGGTCTGGAATGCGGCCAGGTCTGAATCAGAGAGTGAGTCTTACGTGGCTAGCCGTGAATACCATGTGGCCTGCACCCCAAAGGCCTGGGAGACTTAGAGCTGGGCTGCCATTTGAAAGGGCCTTAGGTTGTGTTCCTTCCTCCCAGGTCCTCAAACTGGAGGGGAATTCTCAATGACTGTTATATCTCCGAGCTTGCGTGAAGTGTGGTGCGTAGGGTCCTTCCCCTAGATGACCCCTTGGGTGCCAGGGACGGCCCAGCCGTCCAGGTGATGGACAAATATATGGGCAGGCTCTACACGCAATTGAGTATTGCCATTGAGGTTTTGGCGGTAGGGAATTACCAGCACCTCCACTGATTTCCATACATCAGGACATGGCCGCCTCAGCCTCTACAAGACTCCTGTCTCCAGGGAGAGCACAGTGGACCAGCATTCTCCAGGGCAGCCGGTTGCTACTTCTCGCGTCTCCGACCTCGAAGCATGGATTCCTCCAGCACGTCCTGCACATCAAGTCGCAGGTTGACCTCTGCCTCTGGGCTGAGGGTTGCAACTCCCAGAGGCCGGGAGCCCTTCATGCCTGTGCATCCTGCATCAGTAGAGCCATGCCCTTCTTTAGGGCATGTTCAGAGATTGGGCTGGCCTTTTGCCAGCGCTCCGTGGGCCTCATCGAAACAGACTCGCTTCAGAATGTCACACTTTCTCAATACCCATGGGATTTGCGCTCTGGGATGGAAGGGGATATTGCCTCTTCCTAGAGAGGTGCCCACACAGATCACGCATCACCGGGCGAAAGGTCCTAACAGGATTTCTCAGGGCTTATACTCTCCTTTGTTGCTGGCCAAGCTTTCCATCCAACGGAATCTATGTTCATGATTGCAGTGGACGCATTTGGCGTTTTAGAGTCAGAGTAGCCTTTGAATGGTGTTCTCTTGGCCTGGCTTCTCAACAACAGGTATGGAGATACACCCTGGCAGGTTTATTCCCCTCTTTCGTTCTTGGGGATGGTTTCCTTTTGGATTCTTGGGGATGTTGGCGTCATTTTCACCTCAGGTCATCGTGAGTCGACAGCACGTTCCTGGGAGCTCTTCTCCAAAGGTCAGGCCTTTCCGCATGACCGCAGTCTGTGCACGCCTGGCCTTTGTATAAGCCAGGGACATCAAGGATTCTTGATGCCAGGACGGAGGGAAACATGTGGAGCTTATATCTCTCTTTCAAGGGTTTCAAGCTCCCTTGGAGTTTCCCCACACATAGTCCCTACTCCATTTCCCTATCTCCGTCTCTCAGTCCCTCCATCTCTCTCTCAGTCTCTCTCTCTCTCACTCTCTCTCTCACTCTCTATGTTTCTCTCTCTCAGTCCATTTCTCTGCTGGGACCCTGTGGGTCTCACTTTCTATTACTCCTTGGTTCTCTCCCAACTCAGCCTGATGGTCTCAATTTCTTCTCCTCTTTGGCCACTTACGTCTACATGAATGGCACTCTTGACTTTGTACACTCTGGCCTTGACAGTGTAATATGCAGACTTGTGGTTGGTGTTGAAATTGTCATCACAGCATGTGCTGAGGTGCGTCCTGAGGGACACTTGCCCGGTTGAGTTGGATATTCAAGTCGATCTACTGGATGTCTCTTTGTCCTGATGTATCATAAATATCCGGGACGTTGGAAGATCACCTGAAGGGAAGTTGGCTTTGCGTGTCTGCAGAAGCAAATGCTGGGAGAAACAGCATACAGGAACACAGGAAGTGGTCTTCAAATGCGTATGGTTTGGAGGTTGTGGGGTAAGCGCTTCCTAAGGAGACCCACCATGGGGCAGTCACTTGCATGCGAATCACCAAGGAAGAATTCCTGTGTGCCGGCCGGACAGAAGGGAGACCAATCCAGGGGGCATTCCTCTGCTTCTGTGTGCTTAGCCAGTTCTTGACTAGGAGAGCCCACACTGAGGCCCTGTGGCTGAGAGCAGGCAACGTGTTGTTAGTGGGCATTTCAGGAGGAGAGACTCCTGGTGGCATAGAGCGTGGTATACCTAAGGAAACTAAGGATTTCGTGGATGCAACGATGTGCTGGAATCCACACGTCCACTGGACCTCAAAGACTTTTCCCTTGGGAAGGGGTGAACCAGCAGGCCTATCTTCCATTCTTGTCCACCACCACTAGGGCCTGAACCCAGATCGGCCCGGGGTCCTTTGTGTGCAGGCAGGCCTCCCTGGAACTCACTGTGTCCCAGCCACATCACGAGGCAGCATAATCAGGGTGTCTCGAGCTGGTGAGCCATTTTGGGAGGAGTCCCGGCAGGGCTTCCTTCCAAACGGCTGCTATGGTGTTCGCACCGCTGAGAAGATTTCCATCTCTACCCCCCAGATGTGCAGTCAGTGTTTGCTGTTGGTTTGCATGGTTCTATTTGTCTTCGGGTTCCTGCCACTCATAGGCCAAGGCTTTGAGCTGATATGCCCTGGACGTAGGCGAGAGAGGCTGGTGTAATTTGCCGAAAGGCCACATTGCCGGAGACATCGTGCACAAACCCATCAGTACCCTCGACAGGACTGGTAGGAGGAAGCCGAGTATGTCCCAAGACTCCGATGTCCCTTCACACTAGGGTCTTCTATCCATTTCCTTTGCCAGCGTGGCCTTGGGAAGTGGGGGGATTTGGGCCCCAGGAGATGGACTTCACGTGCCCTCACATAGGCATCCTTGGTGCCCCCACGTTCCCCATGCTGCTGGGCTTCCGATGGTACAGATGTCTTGGCACCCCCTTTGCGCAGAGACATCCCTTGCCTCGGGGACCTTCTCCATGGTTGAAGCAGCCCAACATGGCCCTGTAGGCACCAGGGATCGGCATCCCTGCTGACACATCCCTGAGTTCTCCCCCATAGGTCCTTGGGAATCCTGGTGGTCCTTGACCTGGGGTGCCCTGTCAGGGTGCACCATCGGCTGCAGGCCACGAGGTTCCTTTGCCAAGTTGCAGTGCTTTTCTCTAAATGCAGATATCCCTGGGTGTCCGGAGTCTCAATGGCGATGTAGCCTCCTGAAAATTCAGACGAGGTTTGTGATGAGAGCCATGCTTCAACCCCTTGGTTTGCCTCTCTGCCTTCCTTCCCACTTTCTGTCTTCCATTGGCCTAACACCTTTCTCCATCCGTAACTTCCTCAAATAAATCCCTCCTCCACAAGGCGATCCTTGCTGCTCACCTCCTGCATCTCCTTCACATCAGTATAGCTTTCTCACTATCTAGCTCTTATCATCAATGTCCTCTTCCTCCTCATCAATTGAGAATTCTCTCTCCAGGGTTTATCTTTGGGATGATAGTCAAGAAAAGCCGGGACGTATTGGCGACTTCTGGAGACTCAGCAGGAATCCTGGACCGTGGTTTTATCCGGGGTGGAAAATGCGATTTGGGGTCCTCTCTCAGGAAATGCTCAGAGATTTTGGCTATTTTTTTTACCGGGTGTCCTCCTAGTTCCATAGTCCTATTCCCATCGGAAACAGTAGCACATGTGTTTACAATGCGGAAAAGTCTTTAGGCACCCGTTGTTCAGTGGAGCAGAAGAGCCTGAGGAATCATCTTGCCCCCCAAAATGAAGCTGTGTTTGAACGGTTCAAAAGAAAGCAGGCTAATCCTTAGCCACCCAACGCCATCCAAAGCCACCCAAGACCAAAGAAGGGTTAAAGAACCTTGAGAAAACCACACCCCTGGAAGGAATGTAAAGCAGAGCAGAGGAATGTGTGGAATGCAGACAGGGGTGAAACAATTAGCGCCCCATCTGGAAAACGGGGAAAAGAACAAGTTGGCATGTGGAAATGCATGAATCCGACAGAGCCGGGCAGAGACGGTCTGGAATGCGGTAAGGTCTGAACCAGAGGCTCAGTCTTACGTGGTTTGCCGTGAAGACCATATGGCCTGCACTCCAAAGGCCTGGGAGACTCGGAGCTGGGCTGCCATTTGAAAGGGCCTTAGGTTGTCCTCCTTCCTCCCAGGTCCTCAAACTGGAGGGGAATTCTCAATGACTGTTAGATCTCCGACCTTGTGTGAAGTGAGGTCTGTGGTACGGCAGAGCCGTCCAGGTGATGGGCAACCCTGTGGGCAGGCTCTACACGTACCTGAGGAGTGCCTTGGAGTTTTGGGGCGTGGGGAATTTCCAGCAGCTCCGCTGATTTCCATACATCAGGGCGTGGCCACCTCAGCCTCTACCAGACCCCTGTCTCCAGGGAGAGCACAGTGGGCCAGCATTCTCCCGGCCAGCCGGTCGCTTCTTCTCACTTCTCAGACCTCCAAGCATGGATTCCTCCAGCACGTCCTGCACATCCAGCGGAAGGTTGACCTCTGCCTCTGAGCTGGGGGTTGCAAATCCCAGAGGCCAGGAGCCCTTCACGCCTGTGCATCCTGCATCGATAGGGCCATGCCGTTCATTAGGGCATGTTCCGAGATTGGGCTGGCCTTTGGTCAGCGCTCAGTGGGCCTCAGCGAAGTAGACTCTCCTCAGAATGACACCATGCTCCATACCCATGGGATTGTCGCTCTGGGATGGAAGTGGATGTTGCCTCTTCCTAGAGAGGTCCCCACGCAGATCACGCATCACCCGGCGAAAAGTCCTAACAGGATTTCTCAGGGCCCATCCTCTCCTTTGCTGCTGGCCAACCTTTCCATCCAACGGAATCTGTGTTCATGATTGCAGTGGACACATTTGGGGATTTGGAGTCGGAGTAGCCTTTGAATTGTGGTCTCTTGGCCTGGCTTGCCAACAACAGGTATGGAGATACACCCCGGCGGGTTTACTCCCCTCTTTCTTTCTCTTTGGTTCTTGGTAAGGTTTCCTTTGGATTCTTGGGGATGTTGGGAGCATTTTGACCCCAGGTCATCTGGAGTCGACAGCACGTTCCAGGGAGCTCTTCTCCAAAGATCAGGCCTTTCCGCATGACCGCAGTCTGTGCACGCCTGGCCTTTGTATAACCCAGGGACGTCAAGGATTCTTGATGCCAGGACGGAGGGAAACATGTGGAGCTTATATCTCTCTTTCAAGGGTTTCAAGCTCCCTTGGAGTTTCCCCACACATAATCCCGACTCCATTTCCCTATCTCCGTCTCTCAGTCCCTCCGTCTCTCTCTCAGTCTCTCTCTCTCTCTCACTCTCTCTCTCTCTCTAAGTCTGTCTGTCTCTCTCCATTTCTCTGCTGGGACCCTGTGGGTCTCACTTTCTATTACTCCTTGGTTCTCTCCCAACTCAGCTTTATGGTCTCAATTTCTTCTCCCCTTTGGCCACTTACGTCTACATGAATGGCACCCTTGACTTTGTTCACCCTGGCCTTGACAGTGTAATATGCAGACTTGTGGTTGGTGTTGAAGTCGTCATCACTGCATGTGCTGAGGTGCGTCCTGATGGACACTTGCCCGGTTGAGTTGGATATTCAAGTCGATCTGCTGGATGTCTCTTTGTCCTGATATATCATAAATATCCGGGACGTTGGAAGCTCACCTGAAGCGAAGTTGGCTTTGCGTGCATTCGGAAGCAAATGCTGGGAGACACAGCATCCAGGAACACAGGAAGTGGTCTTTGACGGCCTTTGCTTTGGGTGCTCTGGGGTAAGAATTTCGAAAGATGACCCGCCATGGGGCAATCACTTGCATGCGAATCACCAAGGAAGTGTTCCTGTGTGCTGGCCGGACTGAAGGGAGTCCATTCCAGGGGATTCCTCTGCTTCTGTGTGCTTTGCGAGGTCTTGACTAGGAGAGCACACACTGAGGCCATGTGGCTGAGAACAGGCAACGTGTTGCTAGTGGGCATTTCGGGAGGAGAGGCTCCTGGTGGCCTAGAGTGTGGCATAACTCAAGAAGCTATGGATTTCGTAGATGCAACGATGTGCTGGAATCCACACGTCCGCTGGCCCTCACAGACTTTTCCTTTGGGATGGTGTGAACCCGCGGCCCTTTCTTCCATTCTTGTCCAACAACACTAGGGCCTGAACCCAGATCGGCCCGGGGTCCTTTATGTGCAGGCAGGCCCCCCTGGGATTCACTGTGGCCCAGCCACAGCACGAGGCAGCATAATCAGGGTGTCTCGAGCTGGTGAGCCATTTTGCGAGGAGTCCTGGAAGGGCTTCCTTCCAAACGGGTGCTGTGGTGTCGACACCACAGAGAAGCTTTCCTTCTCTACCCCCCAGAAGCGCAGTCAGTTTTTGGTGGTGGTCTGCATGGTTCTATTTGTCTTCGGGTTCCTGCCACTCATAGGCCGAGGCTTTGAGCTGATATGCCCTGGACGTAGGGAGAGAGGCTGGTGTGATTTGCCGAAAGGCCACACTACCAGAGACATCGTGCACAAACCCATCAGTACACTGGACGGCACTGGTAGGCAGAAGGCGTGTTTGTCCCAAGACACTGATGTCCCTTCACACTAGGGTCTTCCATCCATTTCCTTTGCCAGCATGGCCTTGGGAAGTGCGGGGATTTGGGCCCCCGGAGTTGGACTCCATGTCCCCTCTCATAGGCATCCTTTATGCCCACGTTCCCCATGCCGCTGGGCTTCCGATGGTACAGATGTCTTGGCACCCCCTTTGCGCAGAGACAGCCCTTGCCTCGGGGACCTTCTCCATGGTTGAAGCAGCCCAGCAGGGCCCTGAGGGCACCAGGGATCTGCATCCCTGCTGACACATCCCTGAGCTCTCCCCCATAGGTCCTTGACCATCGGCTGCATTCCACGAGGTTCCTCTGCCAAGTTGCAATGCTTTTGTCAAAATGCAGACATCACTGTGTGTCCGGAGTCTCGATGTCGATGTAGCCTCCTGAAAAGTCAGACGTGGTGTGTGAAGAGAGCCATGCTTCAACCCCTTGGTTGGCCTCTCTGCCTTCCTTCCCACCTTCTGTCTTCCATTAGCCTTAATCCCTTTCTCCATCCGGACCTTCCTCCCAAGAAATCCCTCCTCCACAATGCAAGCTTTGCTGCTCACCTCCTACATCTCCTCCACATCAGTATAGCATTCTCACTCTCTAGCTCTTATCATGAATGTACTCTATCTCCTCATCAATGGATAATTCTCTCTCCAGGCTTTATCGTTGGGATGAGAGCCAAGCAAATCGGGGACGTTTGTGCGACTTCTGAAGACTCAGCAGGAATCCTGGACCGTGCTCTTATCCGGGGTGGAAAATGCGATTTTGGGTCCTCTCGCAGGAAATGCGCAGGGGTTTTGGCTCTTTTTTTAACCGGGTGTCTTCCTAGATCCATCGTCCTCCTCCCATCGGAAACACTAGCACGTGTGTTTACAATGGGGAAAAGTCTTTAGGCACCCGTGGTCCAGTGGCGCAGGAGAGCCTGAGTAATCGTCGTGCCCCCCATCCTGAAGCTGTCTTGGAACGGTTCAAAGGAAAGCAGGCTAATCCATAGCCCCCCAAAGCCACCCAAAGCAACCCAAGCCCAAAGAAGGGTTAAAGAACCTTGAGAACACCACACCCCTGGAAGGAATGTAAAGCAGAGCAGAGGAATGTGTGGAATGCAGACAGGGGTGAAACAATTAGGGTCCCATATGGAAAACGGGGAAAACAACATGTTGGCCTGTGGAAATGCATGAATCCGACAGAGCCGGGCAGAGACGGTCTGGAATGCGGTAAGGTCTGAACCAGAGGCTCAGTCTTACGTGGTTTGCCGTGAAGACCATATGGCCTGCACTCCAAAGGCCTGGGAGACTCGGAGCTGGGCTGCCATTTGAAAGGGCCTTAGGTTGTCCTCCTTCCTCCCAGGTCCTCAAACTGGAGGGGAATTCTCAATGACTGTTAGATCTCCGACCTTGTGTGAAGTGAGGTCTGTGGTACGGCAGAGCCGTCCAGGTGATGGGCAACCCTGTGGGCAGGCTCTACACGTACCTGAGGAGTGCCTTGGAGTTTTGGGGCGTGGGGAATTTCCAGCAGCTCCGCTGATTTCCATACATCAGGGCGTGGCCACCTCAGCCTCTACCAGACCCCTGTCTCCAGGGAGAGCACAGTGGGCCAGCATTCTCCCGGCCAGCCGGTCGCTTCTTCTCACTTCTCAGACCTCCAAGCATGGATTCCTCCAGCACGTCCTGCACATCCAGCGGAAGGTTGACCTCTGCCTCTGAGCTGGGGGTTGCAAATCCCAGAGGCCAGGAGCCCTTCACGCCTGTGCATCCTGCATCGATAGGGCCATGCCGTTCATTAGGGCATGTTCCGAGATTGGGCTGGCCTTTGGTCAGCGCTCAGTGGGCCTCAGCGAAGTAGACTCTCCTCAGAATGACACCATGCTCCATACCCATGGGATTGTCGCTCTGGGATGGAAGTGGATGTTGCCTCTTCCTAGAGAGGTCCCCACGCAGATCACGCATCACCCGGCGAAAAGTCCTAACAGGATTTCTCAGGGCCCATCCTCTCCTTTGCTGCTGGCCAACCTTTCCATCCAACGGAATCTGTGTTCATGATTGCAGTGGACACATTTGGGGATTTGGAGTCGGAGTAGCCTTTGAATTGTGGTCTCTTGGCCTGGCTTGCCAACAACAGGTATGGAGATACACCCCGGCGGGTTTACTCCCCTCTTTCTTTCTCTTTGGTTCTTGGTAAGGTTTCCTTTGGATTCTTGGGGATGTTGGGAGCATTTTGACCCCAGGTCATCTGGAGTCGACAGCACGTTCCAGGGAGCTCTTCTCCAAAGATCAGGCCTTTCCGCATGATCGCAGTCTGTGCACGCCTGGCCTTTGTATAACCCAGGGACGTCAAGGATTCTTGATGCCAGGACGGAGGGAAACATGTGGAGCTTATATCTCTCTTTCAAGGGTTTCAAGCTCCCTTGGAGTTTCCCCACACATAATCCCGACTCCATTTCCCTATCTCCGTCTCTCAGTCCCTCCGTCTCTCTCTCAGTCTCTCTCTCTCTCTCACTCTCTCTCTCTCTCTAAGTCTGTCTGTCTCTCTCCATTTCTCTGCTGGGACCCTGTGGGTCTCACTTTCTATTACTCCTTGGTTCTCTCCCAACTCAGCTTTATGGTCTCAATTTCTTCTCCCCTTTGGCCACTTACGTCTACATGAATGGCACCCTTGACTTTGTTCACCCTGGCCTTGACAGTGTAATATGCAGACTTGTGGTTGGTGTTGAAGTCGTCATCACTGCATGTGCTGAGGTGCGTCCTGATGGACACTTGCCCGGTTGAGTTGGATATTCAAGTCGATCTGCTGGATGTCTCTTTGTCCTGATATATCATAAATATCCGGGACGTTGGAAGCTCACCTGAAGCGAAGTTGGCTTTGCGTGCATTCGGAAGCAAATGCTGGGAGACACAGCATCCAGGAACACAGGAAGTGGTCATTGACGGCCTTTGCTTTGGGTGCTCTGGGGTAAGAATTTCGAAAGATGACCCGCCATGGGGCAATCACTTGCATGCGAATCACCAAGGAAGTGTTCCTGTGTGCTGGCCGGACTGAAGGGAGTCCATTCCAGGGGATTCCTCTGCTTCTGTGTGCTTTGCGAGGTCTTGACTAGGAGAGCACACACTGAGGCCATGTGGCTGAGAACAGGCAACGTGTTGCTAGTGGGCATTTCGGGAGGAGAGGCTCCTGGTGGCCTAGAGTGTGGCATAACTCAAGAAGCTATGGATTTCGTAGATGCAACGATGTGCTGGAATCCACACGTCCGCTGGCCCTCACAGACTTTTCCTTTGGGATGGTGTGAACCCGCGGCCCTTTCTTCCATTCTTGTCCAACAACACTAGGGCCTGAACCCAGATCGGCCCGGGGTCCTTTATGTGCAGGCAGGCCCCCCTGGGATTCACTGTGGCCCAGCCACAGCACGAGGCAGCATAATCAGGGTGTCTCGAGCTGGTGAGCCATTTTGCGAGGAGTCCTGGAAGGGCTTCCTTCCAAACGGGTGCTGTGGTGTCGACACCACAGAGAAGCTTTCCTTCTCTACCCCCCAGAAGCGCAGTCAGTGTTTGGTGGTGGTCTGCATGGTTCTATTTGTCTTCGGGTTCCTGCCACTCATAGGCCGAGGCTTTGAGCTGATATGCCCTGGACGTAGGGAGAGAGGCTGGTGTGATTTGCCGAAAGGCCACACTACCAGAGACATCGTGCACAAACCCATCAGTACACTGGACGGCACTGGTAGGCAGAAGGCGTGTTTGTCCCAAGACACTGATGTCCCTTCACACTAGGGTCTTCCATCCATTTCCTTTGCCAGCATGGCCTTGGGAAGTGCGGGGATTTGGGCCCCCGGAGTTGGACTCCATGTCCCCTCTCATAGGCATCCTTTATGCCCACGTTCCCCATGCCGCTGGGCTTCCGATGGTACAGATGTCTTGGCACCCCCTTTGCGCAGAGACAGCCCTTGCCTCGGGGACCTTCTCCATGGTTGAAGCAGCCCAGCAGGGCCCTGAGGGCACCAGGGATCTGCATCCCTGCTGACACATCCCTGAGCTCTCCCCCATAGGTCCTTGACCATCGGCTGCATTCCACGAGGTTCCTCTGCCAAGTTGCAATGCTTTTGTCAAAATGCAGACATCACTGTGTGTCCGGAGTCTCGATGTCGATGTAGCCTCCTGAAAAGTCAGACGTGGTGTGTGAAGAGAGCCATGCTTCAACCCCTTGGTTGGCCTCTCTGCCTTCCTTCCCACCTTCTGTCTTCCATTAGCCTTAATCCCTTTCTCCATCCGGACCTTCCTCCCAAGAAATCCCTCCTCCACAATGCAAGCTTTGCTGCTCACCTCCTACATCTCCTCCACATCAATATAGCATTCTCACTCTCTAGCTCTTATCATGAATGTACTCTATCTCCTCATCAATGGATAATTCTCTCTCCAGGCTTTATCGTTGGGATGAGAGCCAAGCAAATCGGGGACGTTTGTGCGACTTCTGAAGACTCAGCAGGAATCCTGGACCGTGCTCTTATCCGGGGTGGAAAATGCGATTTTGGGTCCTCTCGCAGGAAATGCGCAGGGGTTTTGGCTCTTTTTTTAACCGGGTGTCTTCCTAGATCCATCGTCCTCCTCCCATCGGAAACACTAGCACGTGTGTTTACAATGGGGAAAAGTCTTTAGGCACCCGTGGTCCAGTGGCGCAGGAGAGCCTGAGTAATCGTCGTGCCCCCCATCCTGAAGCTGTCTTGGAACGGTTCAAAGGAAAGCAGGCTAATCCATAGCCCCCCAAAGCCACCCAAAGCAACCCAAGCCCAAAGAAGGGTTAAAGAACCTTGAGAACACCACACCCCTGGAAGGAATGTAAAGCAGAGCAGAGGAATGTGTGGAATGCAGACAGGGGTGAAACAATTAGGGTCCCATATGGAAAACGGGGAAAACAACATGTTGGCCTGTGGAAATGCATGAATCCGACAGAGCCGGGCAGAGACGGTCTGGAATGTGGCCAGGTCTGAACCAGAGGCTCAGTCTTAAGTGGCTAGCCGTGAAGACCATATGGCCTGTACTCCAAAGGCCTGGGAGACTCGGAGCTGGGCTGCCACTTGAAAGAGCCTTAGGTTGTCCTCCTTCCTCCCAGGTCCTCAAACTGGAGGGGAATTCTCAATGACTGTTAGATCTCCGACCTTGCGTGAAGTGAGGTCTGTGGTTCGGCCCAGCCGTCCAGGTGATGGGCAACCCTGTGGGCAGGCTCTATACGTACCTGAGGAGTGGCCTGGAGTTTTGGGGGGCGGAGAATTTCCAGCAGCTCCGCTGATTTCCATACATCAGTGCGTGGCCACCTCAGCCTCTACCAGACCCCTGTCTCCAGGGAGAGCACAGTGGGCCAGCATTCTCCCGGCCAGCCGGTCGCTTCTTCTCGCTTCTCAGACCTCGAAGCATGGATTCCTCCAGCACGTCCTGCACATCCAGCGGTAGGTTGACCTCTGCCTCTGAGCTGGGGGTTGCAAATCCCAGAGGCCGGGAGCCCTTCCCGCCTGTGCATCCTGCATCGATAGGGCCATGCCGTTCATTAGGGCATGTTCCGAGATTGGGCTGGCCTTTGGTCAGCGCTCAGTGGGCCTCAGCGAAGTAGACTCTCCTCAGAATGACACCATGCTCCATACCCATGGGATTGTCGCTCTGGGATGGAAGTGGATGTTGCCTCTTCCTAGAGAGGTCCCCACGCAGATCACGCATCACCCGGCGAAAAGTCCTAACAGGATTTTCAGGGCCCATCCTCTCCTTTGCTGCTGGCCAACCTTTCCATCCAACGGAATCTATGTTCATGATTGCAGTGGACACATTTGGGGATTTGGAGTCGGAGTAGCCTTGGAATTGTGGTCTCTTGGCCTGGCTTGCCAACAACAGGTATGGAGATACACCCCGGCGGGTTTACTCCCTTCTTTCTTTCTCTTTGGTTCTTGGTAAGGTTTCCTTTGGATTCTTGGGGATGTTGGGAGCATTTTGACCCCAGGTCATCTGGAGTCGACAGCACGTTCCAGGGAGCTCTTCTCCAAAGATCAGGCCTTTCCGCATGACCGCAGTCTGTGCACGCCTGGCCTTTGTATAACCCAGGGACGTCAAGGATTCTTGATGCCAGGACGGAGGGAAACATGTGGAGCTTATATCTCTCTTTCAAGGGTTTCAAGCTCCCTTGGAGTTTCCCCACCCATAATCCCGACTCCATTTCTCTCACTCCGTCTCTCAGTCTCTCTCTCAGTCTCTCTCTCTCACTGTCTCTCTCTCTCTCTAAGTCTCTCTGTCTCTCTCCATTTCTCTTCTGGGTCCCTGTTGGTCTAACTTTCTATTACTCCTTGGTTCTCTCCCAACTCTGCCTTATGGACTCAATTTCTTCTCCTCTTTGGCCACTTACGTCTACATGAATGGCACCCTTGACTTTGTACACTCTGGCCTTGACAGTGTAATATGCAGACTTGTGGTTGGTGTTGAAGTCGTCATCACTGCATGTGCTGAGGTGCGTCCTGATGGACACTTGCCCGGTTAAGATGGATATACACGTCTATAAGCTGGATGTCTCTTTCTCCTGATGTATCATAAATATCCGGGACGTTGGAAGCTCACGTGAAGAGAGGTTGGCACTGCTTTTATCCGGAAGCAAATGCTGGGAGACACAGCATCCAGGAACACAGGAAGTGGTCTTTGACGGCCTTTGCTTTGGGGGCTGTGGGGTAAGAGCTTCTCAAGAGGACCCGCCATGGGGCCATCAGTTGCATGCGAATCACCAAGGACGTATTCCTGAGTGCCGGCTGGACAGAAGGGAGACCAGTCCCGGGGGGCATTCCTCTGCTTCTGTGTGCTTTGACAGGTCTAGACCAGGAGAGTCCACACTGAAGCCATGTGGCTGAGAACAGGCAAGGGGTTGCTAGTGGGCCTTTCGGGAGGAGAGGCTCCTGGTGGCCTAGAGCGTGGCATAACTCAGGAAGCTATGGATTTCGTGGATGCAACGAAGTGCTGGAATCCACACGTCCGCTGGCCCTCACAGACTTTTCCCTTGGGGTGGTGTGAACCCGTGGCCCTTTCTTCCATTCTTGTCCACCAAAACTAGGGCCGGAACACAGATTGTCCCGGGGTCCTTTTTGTGCAGGCAGGTCCCCGTGGGACTCACTGTGGCCCAGCCACAGCACGAGGCAGCATAATCAGGTTGTGTCGAGCTGGTGAGCCATTTTGCGAGGAGTCCCGGCAGGGCTGCCTTCCGAACGGGTGCGGTGGTGTGGGCACCGCCGAGAAGCTTTCCTTCTCTACCCCCCAGAACCGCAGTCAGTGTTTGGTGGTGGTTTGCATGGTTCTATTTGTCTTTGTGTTCCTGCCACTCATATGCCAAGGCTTTGAACTGATATGCCCTGGACGTAGGCGAGAGAGGCTGAAATGATTTTCTGAAAGGCCACACCGCCAGAGACATCATGCATAAACTCAAAAGTATACTCGACGGCACTGGTAGGCGGAAGGCGGGTTTGTACCAAGACTCGGATGTGCCTTCACACTAGGGTCTTCCATCCATTTCTTGGCCAGCGTGGCCTAGGGAATTGGGGTGAATAGGGCCCCAGGAGATGGACTTCACGTCCCCTTTGGTAAGCATCCTTGGTGCCTCTACGTTCCCAATTCCGCTGGGCTTCAAATTGTACAGATGTCTTGGCACCCGTTTTGAGAAGAGACAGCTCTTGAATCGGGGACCTTCTCCATGGTGAAGCAGCCCAGCGGGGCCCCAAGGGCACCAGGGATCTGCATCCCTGCTGACACATCCCTGAGCTCTCCCCCATAGGTCCTTGGGAATCCTGGTGGTCCTTGACCTGGGGTGCCCTGTCAGGGTGCACCAACTGCTGCAGGCCACTAGGAACCTCGGCCACGTTGCAATGCTTTTCTCAAAATGCAGACATCACTGGGTGTCCGGAGTCTCGATGTTGATGTAGCCTCCTGAAGAGTCAGACGTGGTCTGTGAAGAGAGCCATGCTTCAACCCCTTGGTTGGCCTCTCTGCCTTCCTTCCCACCTTCTGTCTTCCATTCGGCTGAACACCTTTCTCCATCCGTACCTTCCACCAAGAAATCCCTGCTCCACAAGGCGAGCCATGCTGCTCACCTCCTGCATCTCCTCCACATCAGTATAGCTTTCTCACTCTCTAGCTCTTATCATCAATGTGCTTTTCCTCCTCATCAATTGATAATTCTCTCTCCAGTGTTGTTCTTTCGGAGGATGGTCAAGAAAATCGGGAACGTTTCTGCGACTTCTGGAAACTCAGCAGGAATCCTGGACTGTGGTTATATCCGGCATGGAAAATGCGATTTGGGGTCCTCTCTCAGAAAATGCGCAGGGTCTTTGGCTATTTTATTTTCCGGGCGTCCTCCTAGATCCATAGTCCTATTCCCATCGGAAACACGAGCACGTGTGTTTACAATGGGGTAAATTCTTTAGGCACCCATTGCCCAGGGAGAAGGAAAGCCTGAGGAATCAACTTGCCCCCAAAAGGAAGCTGTCTTCGAACGGTTCCAAAGAAAGCAGGCTAATAGAAAGCCACCTAAAGCCGCCTAAAGCAACCCAAGCCCAAAGAAGGGTTAAAGAACCTTGAGAATACCACACCACTGGAAGGAATGTACAGCAGAGCAGAGGAATGTGTGGAATGCAGACTGGGGTGAAACAATTAGCGCCCCATCTGGAAAACGGGGAAAAGAACAAGTTGGCCTGTGGAAATGCATGAATCCGACAGAGCCGGGCAGAGACGGTCTGGAATGCGGCAAGGTCTGAACCAGAGGCACAGTCTTACATGGTTTGCCGTGAAGACCATATGGCCGGCACTCCAAAGGCCTGGGAGACTCGGAGCTGGGCTGCCATTTGAAAGGGCCTTAGGTGGTCCTCCTTCCTCCCAGGTCCTCAAACTGGAGGGGAATTCTAAATGACTGTTTGATCTCCGCCTTTGCGTGAAGTGCGGTGCGTGGGGTCCTTGGCCTAGATGACCCCTTGGTGCCAGGGACGTCCCAGCCGTGCAGGTGATGGACAATCCTATGGGCAGGCACTCCACGTACTTGAGGTGTGCCCTTGAGTTTTGGGGCGTGGGGAATTTCCAGCAGCTCCGCTGATTTCCATACATCAGGGCGTGGCCACCTCAGCCTCTACAAGACCCCTTTCTCCAGGGAGAGCACAGTGCGCCAGGATTCTTCCGGCCTGCTGCTCGCTTCTTCTCGCTTCTCTTCTCGCTTCTCGGACCTCCAAGCATGGATTCCTCCAGCACGTCCTGCACATCCAACGGTAGGTTGACCTCTGCCCCTGGGCTGAGGGTTGCAACTCCCAGAGGCTGGGAGCCCTTCATGCCTGTGCATCCTGCATCAATAGAGCCATGCCCTTATTTAGGGCATGTTCAGAGATTGGGCTGGCCTTTTGCCAGCGCTCAGTGGGCCTCATCGAAACAGACTCGCCTCAGAATGACACCCTTTCTCCATACCCATGGGATTTTCGCTCTGGGGTGGAAGTGGATGTTGTCTCTTCCAAGAGAGGTGCCCACGCAGATCACACATCACCAGGCGAAAGGTGCTAACATTAATTATCAGGTCCCATCCTCTCCTTTGTTGCTGGCCAATCTTTCCATCCAACCGAATGTAGGTTCATGATTGCAGTGGACACATTTGGCGATGTAGAGTCGGAGTAGCCTTGGAATTGTGGTCTCTTGGCCTGGCTTCCAAACAGCCGGTATGGATATACACCCAGTAGGGTTTATTCCACACGTTCCATCTCTTTTGTTCTTGGGGATGGTTTCCTTTGGATTCTTGGTGATGTTGGGATCAATTTGACACCAGATCATCTTGAGGCGACAGCCCGTTCCTAGGAGCTCTTCTTCCAAGGTCAGGCCTTTCTGCATGACCGAACTCTGTGCATGCCTGGCCTTTGTATAACCCAGGGGTGTCAAGGAATCTTGATGCCAGGACGGAGGGAAGCATGTGCAGCTTATATCTCTCTTTCAAGGGTTTCAAGCTCCCTTGGAGTTTCCCCACACATAATCCCTACTACATTTCTCTCTCTCTGTCTCTCTCTCGCTCGCTCTCTCTCTCTCTCTCTGTCTCTCTCTCTCTCTCTCTCACTCTTCATTTCTCCGCTGGGACCCTGCGGGTCTCACTTTCTATTACTCCTTGGTTCCCTCCCAACTCAGCCTTATGGTATCAATTACTTCTCCTCTTTGGCCACTTATGTCCTTATGAATGGGACCTTGACATTGTTGTCTATGGCGTCGACAGTGTAATATGCAGACTTGTGGTTGGTGTTGAAGTTGTCATCACTGCATGTGCTGAGGTGCTTCGTGATGCATGCTTGCCCAGTTGAGGTGGTTTTTAGAGTGGATCTGCTGGATGTCTCTTTGTCGCGATGTATCCTAAATATCCGGGACCTTGGAAACTAACCTGAAGAGAAGTTGGCTTTGCGTGTATGTGGAAGCAAATGCCTGGGAGACGCAGCATCCAGGAACACAGGAAGTGGTCTTGGACGGCCTTTGCTTTGGGGGCTGTGTGGTAAGAGCTTCGCAAGGGGACCCGCCATGGGGCCGTCAGTTGCATGCGAATCACCAAGGACGTATTTCTGGGTGCCGGCCGGACAGAAGGGAGACCAGTCCAGGGGGGATTCCTCTGCTTCTGTGTGCTTTGACAGGTCTAGAGCAGGAGAGCCCACACTGAGGCATGAGGCTGAGAGCAGGTCACAGGTTGCTAGTGGGCATTTCGGGAGGAGAGGCTCCTGGTGGCATAGAGCGTGGCATAACTCAGGAAGCTATGGATTTCGTGGATGCAACGATGTGCTGGAATCCACACGTCCGCTGGCCCTCACAGACGTTTCCCTTGGGGTGGTGTGAACCCGCGGCCCTTTCTTCCATTCTTGTCCACCAAAACTAGGGCCGGAACACAGATTGTCCCGGGGTCCTTTTTGTGCAGGCAGGTCCCCGTGGGACTCACTGTGACCCAGCCACAGCACGAGGCAGCATAATCAGGTTGTGTCGAGCTGGTGAGCCATTTTGCGAGGAGTCCCGGCAGGGCTGCCTTCCGAACGGGTGCGGTGGTGTGGGCACCGCCGAGAAGCTTTCCTTCTCTACCCCCCAGAAGCGCAGTCAGTGTTTGGTGGTGGTTTGCATGGTTCTATTTGTCTTTGTGTTCCTGCCACTCATATGCCAAGGCTTTGAGCTGATATGCCCTGGACGTAGGCGAGAGAGGCTGATGTGATTGTCTGAAAGGCCACACTGCCAGAGACATCATGCATAAACCCATCAGTACACTCGACAGCACTGGTAGGCGGAAGGCGGGTTTGTCCCAAGACTCTGATGTGCCTTCACACTAGGGTCTTCCATCCATTTCTTGGCCAGCGTGGCCTAGGGAAGTGGGGGGAATAGGGCCCCAAGAGATGGACTTCACGTCCCCTTTGGTAAGCATCCTTGGTGCCTCCACGTTCCCCATTCCGCTGGGCTTCCAATTGTACAGATGTCTTGGCTCCAAATTTGAGCAGAGACAGCCCTTGAATCGGGGACCTTCTCCATGGTTGAAGCAGCCCAGCAGGGCCCCGAGGGCACCAGGGATCTGCATCCCTGCTGACACATCCCTGAGCTCTCCCCCATAGGTCCTTGGGAATCCTGGTGGTCCTTGACCTGGGGTGCCCTCTCAGGGTGCACCAACTGCTGCAGGAACCTCTGCCACGATGCAATGCTTTTCTCAAAATGCAGACATCACTGGGTGTCCGGAGTCTCGATGTCGATGTAGCCTCCTGAAGAGTCAGACGTGGTCTGTGAAGAGAGCCATGCTTCAACCCGTTGGTTGGCCTCTCTGCCTTCCTTCCCACCTTCTGTCTTCCATTCGCCTTAACACCTTTCTCCATCCGGACCTTCCACCCAAGAAATCCCTCCTCCAAAAGGCGAGCCTTGCTGCTCACCTCCTGCATCTCCTCCACATCAGTATAGCTTTCTCACTCTCTCGCTCTTATCATCAATGTCCTCTACCTCCTCATCAATTGATAATTCTCTCTCCAGGGTTGTTCTTTCGGAGGATGGTCAAGAAAATCGGGAACGTTTCTGCGACTTCTGGAAACTCAGCAGGAATCCTGGACTGTGGTTATATCCGGCATGGAAAATGCGATTTGGGGTCCTCTCTCAGAAAATGCGCAGGGTCTTTGGCTATTTTATTTACCGGGCGTCCTCCTAGATCCATACTCCTATTCCCATCGGAAACACGAGCACGTGTGTTTACAATGGGGAAAAGTCTTTAGGCACCCATTGCCCAGGGAGAAGGAAAGCCTGAGGAATCGTCTTGCCCCCCAAAGTGAAGCTGTCTTCGAACGGTTCCAAAGAAAGCAGGCTAATCCAATGCCACCCAAAGCCACCCAAAGCAACCCAAGCCCAAAGAAGGGTTAAAGAACCTTGAGAATACCACACCCCTGGAAGGAATGTACATCAGAGCAGAGAAATGTGTGGAATGCAGACAGGTGTGAAGCAATTAGCGCCCCATCTGGAAAACGGGGAAAAGAACAAGTTGGCCTGTGGAAATGCATGAATCCGACAGAGCCGGGCAGAGACGGTCTGGAATGCGGCAAGGTCTGAACCAGAGGCTCAGTCTTACGTGGTTTGCCGTGAAGACCATAGGGCCTGCACTCCAAAGGCCTGGGAGACTCGGAGCTGGGCTGCCATTTGAAAGGGCCTTAGGTGGTCCTCCTTCCTCCCAGGTCCTCAAACTGGAGGGGAATTCTAAATGACTGTTTGATCTCCGCCTTTGCGTGAAGTGCGGTGCGTGGGGTCCTTGGCCTAGATGACCCCTTGGTGCCAGGGACGGCCCAGCCGTGCAGGTGATGGACAAACCTATGGGCAGGCACTCCACGTACTTGAGGTGTGCCCTTGAGTTTTGGGGCGTGGGGAATTTCCAGCAGCTCCGCTGATTTCCATACATCAGGGCGTGGCCACCTCAGCCTCTACAAGACCCCTTTCTCCAGGGAGAGCACAGTGCGCCAGGATTCTTCCGGCCTGCTGCTCGCTTCTTCTCGCTTCTCTTCTCGCTTCTCGGACCTCCAAGCATGGATTCCTCCAGCACGTCCTGCACATCCAACGGTAGGTTGACCTCTGCCCCTGGGCTGAGGGTTGCAACTCCCAGAGGCTGGGAGCCCTTCATGCCTGTGCATCCTGCATCAATAGAGCCATGCCCTTATTTAGGGCATGTTCAGAGATTGGGCTGGCCTTTTGCCAGCGCTCAGTGGGCCTCATCGAAACAGACTCGCCTCAGAATGACACCCTTTCTCCATACCCATGGGATTTTCGCTCTGGGGTGGAAGTGGATGTTGTCTCTTCCAAGAGAGGTGCCCACGCAGATCACACATCACCAGGCGAAAGGTGCTAACATTAATTATCAGGTCCCATCCTCTCCTTTGTTGCTGGCCAATCTTTCCATCCAACCGAATGTAGGTTCATGATTGCAGTGGACACATTTGGCGATTTAGAGTCGGAGTAGCCTTGGAATTGTGGTCTCTTGGCCTGGCTTCCAAACAGCCGGTATGGATATACACCCAGTAGGGTTTATTCCACACGTTCCATCTCTTTTGTTCTTGGGGATGGTTTCCTTTGGATTCTTGGTGATGTTGGGATCAATTTGACACCAGATCATCTTGAGGCGACAGCCCGTTCCTAGGAGCTCTTCTTCCAAGGTCAGGCCTTTCTGCATGACCGAACTCTGTGCATGCCTGGCCTTTGTATAACCCAGGGGTGTCAAGGAATCTTGATGCCAGGACGGAGGGAAGCATGTGCAGCTTATATCTCTCTTTCAAGGGTTTCAAGCTCCCTTGGAGTTTCCCCACACATAATCCCTACTACATTTCTCTCTCTCTGTCTCTCTCTCGCTCGCTCTCTCTCTCTCTCTCTGTCTCTCTCTCTCTCTCTCTCACTCTTCATTTCTCTGCTGGGACCCTGCGGGTCTCACTTTCTATTACTCCTTGGTTCCCTCCCAACTCAGCCTTATGGTATCAATTTCTTCTCCTCTTTGGCCACGCATGTCCTTATGAATGGGACCTTGACATTGTTGTCTATGGCGTCGACAGTGTAATATGCAGACTTGTGGTTGGTGTTGAAGTTGTCATCACTGCATGTGCTGAGGTGCTTCGTGATGCATGCTTGCCCAGTTGAGGTGGTTTTTAGAGTGGATCTGCTGGATGTCTCTTTGTCGCGATGTATCCTAAATATCCGGGACCTTGGAAACTAACCTGAAGAGAAGTTGGCTTTGCGTGTATGTGGAAGCAAATGCCTGGGAGACGCAGCATCCAGGAACACAGGAAGTGGTGTTTGACGGCCTTTGCTTTGGGGGCTGTGTGGTAAGAGCTTCGCAAGGGGACCCGCCATGGGGCCGTCAGTTGCATGCGAATCACCAAGGACGTATTTCTGGGTGCCGGCCGGACAGAAGGGAGACCAGTCCAGGGGGGATTCCTCTGCTTCTGTGTGCTTTGACAGGTCTAGAGCAGGAGAGCCCACACTGAGGCATGAGGCTGAGAGCAGGTCACAGGTTGCTAGTGGGCATTTCGGGAGGAGAGGCTCCTGGTGGCATAGAGCGTGGCATAACTCAGGAAGCTATGGATTTCGTGGATGCAACGATGTGCTGGAATCCACACGTCCGCTGGCCCTCACAGACGTTTCCCTTGGGGTGGTGTGAACCCGCGGCCCTTTCTTCCATTCTTGTCCACCAAAACTAGGGCCGGAACACAGATTGTCCCGGGGTCCTTTTTGTGCAGGCAGGTCCCCGTGGGACTCACTGTGGCCCAGCCACAGCACAAGGCAGCATAATCAGGTTGTGTCGAGCTGGTGAGCCATTTTGCGAGGAGTCCCGGCAGGGCTGCCTTCCGAACGGGTGCGGTGGTGTGGGCACCGCCGAGAAGCTTTCCTTCTCTACCCCCCAGAAGCGCAGTCAGTGTTTGGTGGTGGTTTGCATGGTTCTATATGTCTTTGTGTTCCTGCCACTCATATGCCAAGGCTTTGAGCTGATATGCCCTGGACGTAGGCGAGAGAGGCTGATGTGATTGTCTGAAAGGCCACACTGCCAGAGACATCATGCATAAACCCATCAGTACACTCGACAGCACTGGTAGGCGGAAGGCGGGTTTGTCCCAAGACTCTGATGTGCCTTCACACTAGGGTCTTCCATCCATTTCTTGGCCAGCGTGGCCTAGGGAAGTGGGGGGAATTGGGCCCCAGGAGGAGGACTTCACGTCCCCTTTGGTAAGCATCCTTGGTGCCTCCACGTTCCCCATTGCAATGGGCTTCCAATTGTATAGATGTCTTGGCTCCACCTTTGAGCAGAGCCAGCCCTTGAATCGGGGACCTTCTCCATGGTTGAAGCAGCCCAGCAGGGCCCCGAGGGCACCAGGGATCTGCATCCCTGCTGACACATCCCTGAGCTCTCCCCCATAGGTCCTTGGGAATCCTGGTGGTCCTTGACCTGGGGTGCCCTGTCAGGGTGCACCAACTGCTGCAGGAACCTCTGCCACGATGCAATGCTTTTCTCAAAATGCAGACATCACTGGGTGTCCGGAGTCTCGATGTCGATGTAGCCTCCTGAAGAGTCAGACGTGGTCTGTGAAGAGAGCCATGCTTCAACCCGTTGGTTGGCCTCTCTGCCTTCCTTCCCACCTTCTGTCTTCCATTCGCCTTAACACCTTTCTCCATCCGGACCTTCCACCCAAGAAATCCCTCCTCCAAAAGGCGAGCCTTGCTGCTCACCTCCTGCATCTCCTCCACATCAGTATAGCTTTCTCACTCTCTCGCTCTTATCATCAATGTCCTCTACCTCCTCATCAATTGATAATTCTCTCTCCAGGGTTGTTCTTTCGGGGGATGGTCAAGAAAATCGGGAACGTTTCTGCGACTTCTGGAAACTCAGCAGGAATCCTGGACTGTGGTTATATCCGGCATGGAAAATGCGATTTGGGGTCCTCTCTCAGAAAATGCGCAGGGTCTTTGGCTATTTTATTTACCGGGCGTCCTCCTAGATCCATACTCCTATTCCCATCGGAAACACGAGCACGTGTGTTTACAATGGGGAAAAGTCTTTAGGCACCCATTGCCCAGGGAGAAGGAAAGCCTGAGGAATCGTCTTGCCCCCCAAAATGAAGCTGTCTTCGAACGGTTCCAAAGAAAGCAGGCTAATCCAATGCCACCCAAAGCCACCCAAAGCAACCCAAGCCCAAAGAAGGGTTAAAGAACCTTGAGAATACCACACCCCTGGAAGGAATGTACATCAGAGCAGAGAAATGTGTGGAATGCAGACAGGTGTGAAGCAATTAGCGCCCCATCTGGAAAACGGGGAAAAGAACAAGTTGGCCTGTGGAAATGCATGAATCCGACAGAGCCGGGCAGAGACGGTCTGGAATGCGGCAAGGTCTGAACCAGAGGCTCAGTCTTACGTGGTTTGCCGTGAAGACCATAGGGCCTGCACTCCAAAGGCCTGGGAGACTCGGAGCTGGGCTGCCATTTGAAAGGGCCTTAGGTGGTCCTCCTTCCTCCCAGGTCCTCAAACTGGAGGGGAATTCTAAATGACTGTTTGATCTCCGCCTTTGCGTGAAGTGCGGTGCGTGGGGTCCTTGGCCTAGATGACCCCTTGGTGCCAGGGACGGCCCAGCCGTGCAGGTGATGGACAAACCTATGGGCAGGCACTCCACGTACTTGAGGTGTGCCCTTGAGTTTTGGGGCGTGGGGAATTTCCAGCAGCTCCGCTGATTTCCATACATCAGGGCGTGGCCACCTCAGCCTCTACAAGACCCCTTTCTCCAGGGAGAGCACAGTGCGCCAGGATTCTTCCGGCCTGCTGCTCGCTCCTTCTCGCTTCTCTTCTCGCTTCTCGGACCTCCAAGCATGGATTCCTCCAGCACGTCCTGCACATCCAACGGTAGGTTGACCTCTGCCCCTGGGCTGAGGGTTGCAACTCCCAGAGGCTGGGAGCCCTTCATGCCTGTGCATCCTGCATCAATAGAGCCATGCCCTTATTTAGGGCATGTTCAGAGATTGGGCTGGCCTTTTGCCAGCGCTCAGTGGGCCTCATCGAAACAGACTCGCCTCAGAATGACACCCTTTCTCCATACCCATGGGATTTTCGCTCTGGGGTGGAAGTGGATGTTGTCTCTTCCAAGAGAGGTGCCCACGCAGATCACACATCACCAGGCGAAAGGTGCTAACATTAATTATCAGGTCCCATCCTCTCCTTTGTTGCTGGCCAATCTTTCCATCCAACCGAATGTAGGTTCATGATTGCAGTGGACACATTTGGCGATTTAGAGTCGGAGTAGCCTTGGAATTGTGGTCTCTTGGCCTGGCTTCCAAACAGCCGGTATGGATATACACCCAGTAGGGTTTATTCCACACGTTCCATCTCTTTTGTTCTTGGGGATGGTTTCCTTTGGATTCTTGGTGATGTTGGGATCAATTTGACACCAGATCATCTTGAGGCGACAGCCCGTTCCTAGGAGCTCTTCTTCCAAGGTCAGGCCTTTCTGCATGACCGAACTCTGTGCATGCCTGGCCTTTGTATAACCCAGGGGTGTCAAGGAATCTTGATGCCAGGACGGAGGGAAGCATGTGCAGCTTATATCTCTCTTTCAAGGGTTTCAAGCTCCCTTGGAGTTTCCCCACACATAATCCCTACTACATTTCTCTCTCTCTGTCTCTCTCTCGCTCGCTCTCTCTCTCTCTCTCTGTCTCTCTCTCTCTCTCTCTCACTCTTCATTTCTCTGCTGGGACCCTGCGGGTCTCACTTTCTATTACTCCTTGGTTCCCTCCCAACTCAGCCTTATGGTATCAATTTCTTCTCCTCTTTGGCCACGCATGTCCTTATGAATGGGACCTTGACTTTGTAGTCTATGGCCTCGACAGTGTAATATGCAGACTTGTGGTTGGTGTTGAAGTTGTCATCACTGCATGTGCTGAGGTGCTTCGTGATGCATGCTTGCCCAGTTGAGGTGGTTTTTAGAGTGGATCTGCTGGATGTCTCTTTGTCGCGATGTATCCTAAATATCCGGGACCTTGGAAACTAACCTGAAGAGAAGTTGGCTTTGCGTGTATGTGGAAGCAAATGCCTGGGAGACGCAGCATCCAGGAACACAGGAAGTGGTCTTGGACGGCCTTTGCTTTGGGGGCTGTGTGGTAAGAGCTTCGCAAGGGGACCCGCCATGGGGCCGTCAGTTGCATGCGAATCACCAAGGACGTATTTCTGGGTGCCGGCCGGACAGAAGGGAGACCAGTCCAGGGGGGATTCCTCTGCTTCTGTGTGCTTTGACAGGTCTAGAGCAGGAGAGCCCACACTGAGGCATGAGGCTGAGAGCAGGTCACAGGTTGCTAGTGGGCATTTCGGGAGGAGAGGCTCCTGGTGGCATAGAGCGTGGCATAACTCAGGAAGCTATGGATTTCGTGGATGCAACGATGTGCTGGAATCCACACGTCCGCTGGCCCTCACAGACGTTTCCCTTGGGGTGGTGTGAACCCGCGGCCCTTTCTTCCATTCTTGTCCACCAAAACTAGGGCCGGAACACAGATTGTCCCGGGGTCCTTTTTGTGCAGGCAGGTCCCCGTGGGACTCACTGTGGCCCAGCCACAGCACAAGGCAGCATAATCAGGTTGTGTCGAGCTGGTGAGCCATTTTGCGAGGAGTCCCGGCAGGGCTGCCTTCCGAACGGGTGCGGTGGTGTGGGCACCGCCGAGAAGCTTTCCTTCTCTACCCCCCAGAAGCGCAGTCAGTGTTTGGTGCTGGTTTGCATGGTTCTATATGTCTTTGTGTTCCTGCCACTCATATGCCAAGGCTTTGAGCTGATATGCCCTGGACGTAGGCGAGAGAGGCTGATGTGATTGTCTGAAAGGCCACACTGCCAGAGACATCATGCATAAACCCATCAGTACACTCGACAGCACTGGTAGGCGGAAGGCGGGTTTGTCCCAAGACTCTGATGTGCCTTCACACTAGGGTCTTCCATCCATTTCTTGGCCAGCGTGGCCTAGGGAAGTGGGGGGAATAGGGCCCCAAGAGATGGACTTCACGTCCCCTTTGGTAAGCATCCTTGGTGCCTCCACGTTCCCCATTCCGCTGGGCTTCCAATTGTACAGATGTCTTGGCTCCAAATTTGAGCAGAGACAGCCCTTGAATCGGGGACCTTCTCCATGGTTGAAGCAGCCCAGCAGGGCCCCGAGGGCACCAGGGATCTGCATCCCTGCTGACACATCCCTGAGCTCTCCCCCATAGGTCCTTGGGAATCCTGGTGGTCCTTGACCTGGGGTGCCCTGTCAGGGTGCACCAACTGCTGCAGGAACCTCTGCCACGATGCAATGCTTTTCTCAAAATGCAGACATCACTGGGTGTCCGGAGTCTCGATGTCGATGTAGCCTCCTGAAAAGTCAGACGTGGTCTGTGAAGAGAGCCATGCTTCAACCCGTTGGTTGGCCTCTCCTACTTCCTTCCCACCTTCTGTCTTCCATTCGCCTTAACACCTTTCTCCATCCGGACCTTCCACCCAAGAAATCCCTCCTCCACAAGGCGAGCCTTGCTGCTCACCTCCTGCATCTCCGTCCACATCAGTATAGCTTTCTCACTCTCTCGCTCTTATCATCAATGTCCTCTACCTCCTCATCAATTGATAATTCTCTCTCCAGGGTTGTTCTTTCGGAGGATGGTCAAGAAAATCGGGAACGTTTCTGCGACTTCTGGAAACTCAGCAGGAATCCTGGACTGTGGTTATATCCGGCATGGAAAATGCGATTTGCGGTCCTCTCTCAGAAAATGCGCAGGGTCTTTGGCTATTTTATTTTCCGGGCGTCCTCCTAGATCCATACTCCTATTCCCATCGGAAACACGAGCACGTGTGTTTACAATGGGGAAAAGTCTTTAGGCACCCATTGCCCAGGGAGAAGGAAAGCCTGAGGAATCGTCTTGCCCCCCAAAATGAAGCTGTCTTCGAACGGTTCCAAAGAAAGCAGGCTAATCCAATGCCACCCAAAGCCACCCAAAGCAACCCAAGCCCAAAGAAGGGTTAAAGAACCTTGAGAATACCACACCCCTGGAAGGAATGTACATCAGAGCAGAGGAATGTGTGGAATGCAGACAGGTGTGAAGCAATTAGCGCCCCATCTGGAAAACGGGGAAAAGAACAAGTTGGCCTGTGGAAATGCATGAATCCGACAGAGCCGGGCAGAGACGGTCTGGAATGCGGCAAGGTCTGAACCAGAGGCTCAGTCTTACGTGGTTTGCCGTGAAGACCATATGGCCTGCACTCCAAAGGCCTGGGAGACTCGGAGCTGGGCTGCCATTTGAAAGGGCCTTAGGTGGTCCTCCTTCCTCCCAGGTCCTCAAACTGGAGGGGAATTCTAAATGACTGTTACATCTCCGCCCTTGCGTGAAGTGCGGTGCGTGGGGTCCTTGGCCTAGATGACCCCTTGGGTGCCAGGGACGGCCAAGCCATGCAGGTGATGGACAAACCTATGGGCAGGCACTCCACGTACTTGAGGTGTGCCCTTGAGTTTTGGGGCGTGGGGAATTTCCAGCAGCTCCGCTGATTTCCATACATCAGGGCGTGGCCACCTCAGCCTCTACAAGACCCCTTTCTCCAGGGAGAGCACAGTGCGCCAGGATTCTTCCGGCCTGCTGCTCGCTTCTTCTCGCTTCTCTTCTCGCTTCTCGGACCTCCAAGCATGGATTCCTCCAGCACGTCCTGCACATCCAACGGTAGGTTGACCTCTGCCCCTGGGCTGAGGGTTGCAACTCCCAGAGGCTGGGAGCCCTTCATGCCTGTGCATCCTGCATCAATAGAGCCATGCCCTTATTTAGGGCATGTTCAGAGATTGGGCTGGCCTTTTGCCAGCGCTAGTGTGCCTCATCGAAACAGACTCGCCTCAGAATGACACCCTTTCTCCATACCCATGGGATTTTCGCTCTGGGGTGGAAGTGGATGTTGTCTGTTCCAAGAGAGGTGCCCACGCAGATCACACATCACCGGGCAAAAGGGGCTAACATTAATTAGCAGGTCCCATCCTCTCCTTTGTTGCTGGCCAATCTTTCCATCCAACCGAATGTAGGTTCATGATTGCAGTGGACACATTTGGCGATTTAGAGTCGGAGTAGCCTTGGAATTGTGGTCTCTTGGCCTGGCTTCCAAACAGCCGGTATGGATATACACCCAGTAGGGTTTATTCCACACGTTCCATCTCTTTTGTTCTTGGGGATGGTTTCCTTTGGGTTCTTGGTGATGTTGGGATCAATTTGACACCAGATCATCTTGAGGCGACAGCCCGTTCCTAGGAGCTCTTCTTCCAAGGTCAGGCCTTTCTGCATGACCGAACTCTGTGCATGCCTGGCCTTTGTATAACCCAGGGGTGTCAAGGAATCTTGATGCCAGGACGGAGGGAAGCATGTGCAGCTTATATCTCTCTTTCAAGGGTTTCAAGCTCCCTTGGAGTTTCCCCACACATAATCCCTACTACATTTCTCTCTCTCTGTCTCTCTCTCGCTCGCTCTCTCTCTCTCTCTCTGTCTCTCTCTCTCTCTCTCTCACTCTTCATTTCTCTGCTGGGACCCTGCGGGTCTCACTTTCTATTACTCCTTGGTTCCCTCCCAACTCAGCCTTATGTTATCAATTTCTTCTCCTCTTTGGCCACGCATGTCCTTATGAATGGGACCTTGACATTGTAGTCTATGGCCTCGACAGTGTAATATGCAGACTTGTGGTTGGTGTTGAAGTTGTCATCACTGCATGTGCTGAGGTGCTTCGTGATGCATGCTTGCCCAGTTGAGGTGGTTTTTAGAGTGGATCTGCTGGATGTCTCTTTGTCGCGATGTATCCTAAATATCCGGGACCTTGGAAACTAACCTGAAGAGAAGTTGGCTTTGCGTGTATGTGGAAGCAAATGCCTGGGAGACGCAGCATCCAGGAACACAGGAAGTGGTCTTGGACGGCCTTTGCTTTGGGGGCTGTGTGGTAAGAGCTTCGCAAGGGGACCCGCCATGGGGCCGTCAGTTGCATGCGAATCACCAAGGACGTATTTCTGGGTGCCGGCCGGACAGAAGGGAGACCAGTCCAGGGGGGATTCCTCTGCTTCTGTGTGCTTTGACAGGTCTAGAGCAGGAGAGCCCACACTGAGGCATGAGGCTGAGAGCAGGTCACAGGTTGCTAGTGGGCATTTCGGGAGGAGAGGCTCCTGGTGGCATAGAGCGTGGCATAACTCAGGAAGCTATGGATTTCGTGGATGCAACGATGTGCTGGAATCCACACGTCCGCTGGCCCTCACAGACGTTTCCCTTGGGGTGGTGTGAACCCGCGGCCCTTTCTTCCATTCTTGTCCACCAAAACTAGGGCCGGAACACAGATTGTCCCGGGGTCCTTTTTGTGCAGGCAGGTCCCCGTGGGACTCACTGTGGCCCAGCCACAGCACAAGGCAGCATAATCAGGTTGTGTCGAGCTGGTGAGCCATTTTGCGAGGAGTCCCGGCAGGGCTGCCTTCCGAACGGGTGCGGTGGTGTGGGCACCGCCGAGAAGGTTTCCTTCTCTACCCCCCAGAAGCGCAGTCAGTGTTTGGTGGTGGTTTGCATGGTTCTATATTTCTTTGTGTTCCTGCCACTCATATGCCAAGGCTTTGAGCTGATATGCCCTGGACGTAGGCGAGAGAGGCTGATGTGATTGTCTGAAAGGCCACACTGCCAGAGACATCATGCATAAACCCATCAGTACACTCGACAGCACTGGTAGGCGGAAGGCGGGTTTGTCCCAAGACTCTGATGTGCCTTCACACTAGGGTCTTCCATCCATTTCTTGGCCAGCGTGGCCTAGGGAAGTGGGGGGAATAGGGCCCCAAGAGATGGACTTCACGTCCCCTTTGGTAAGCATCCTTGGTGCCTCCACGTTCCCCATTCCGCTGGGCTTCCAATTGTACAGATGTCTTGGCTCCAAATTTGAGCAGAGACAGCCCTTGAATCGGGGAACTTCTCCATGGTTGAAGCAGCCCAGCAGGGCCCCGAGGGCACCAGGGATCTGCATCCCTGCTGACACATCCCTGAGCTCTCCCCCATAGGTCCTTGGGAATCCTGGTGGTCCTTGACCTGGGGTGCCCTGTCAGGGTGCACCAACTGCTGCAGGAACCTCTGCCACGATGCAATGCTTTTCTCAAAATGCAGACATCACTGGGTGTCCGGAGTCTCGATGTCGATGTAGCCTCCTGAAAAGTCAGACGTGGTGTGTGAAGAGAGCCATGCTTCAACCCCTTGGTTGGCCTCTCTGCCTTCCTTCCCACCTTCTGTCTTCCATTCGCCTTAACACCTTTCTCCATCCGGACCTTCCACCCAAGAAATCCCTCCTCCAAAAGGCGAGCCTTGCTGCTCACCTCCTGCATCTCCTCCACATCAGTATAGCTTTCTCACTCTCTCGCTCTTATCATCAATGTCCTCTAACTCCTCATCAATTGATAATTCTCTCTCCAGGGTTGTTCTTTCGGAGGATGGTCAAGAAAATCGGGAACGTTTCTGCGACTTCTGGAAACTCAGCAGGAATCCTGGACTGTGGTTATATCCGGCATGGAAAATGCGATTTGGGGTCCTCTCTCAGAAAATGCGCAGGGTCTTTGGCTATTTTATTTTCCGGGCGTCCTCCTAGATCCATACTCCTATTCCCATCGGAAACACGAGCACGTGTGTTTACAATGGGGAAAAGTCTTTAGGCACCCATTGCCCAGGGAGAAGGAAAGCCTGAGGAATCGTCTTGCCCCCCAAAATGAAGCTGTCTTCGAACGGTTCCAAAGAAAGCAGGCTAATCCAATGCCACCCAAAGCCACCCAAAGCAACCCAAGCCCAAAGAAGGGTTAAAGAACCTTGAGAATACCACACCCCTGGAAGGAATGTACATCAGAGCAGAGAAATGTGTGGAATGCAGACAGGTGTGAAGCAATTAGCGCCCCATCTGGAAAACGGGGAAAAGAACAAGTTGGCCTGTGGAAATGCATGAATCCGACAGAGCCGGGCAGAGACGGTCTGGAATGCGGCAAGGTCTGAACCAGAGGCTCAGTCTTACGTGGTTTGCCGTGAAGACCATAGGGCCTGCACTCCAAAGGCCTGGGAGACTCGGAGCTGGGCTGCCATTTGAAAGGGCCTTAGGTGGTCCTCCTTCCTCCCAGGTCCTCAAACTGGAGGGGAATTCTAAATGACTGTTTGATCTCCGCCTTTGCGTGAAGTGCGGTGCGTGGGGTCCTTGGCCTAGATGACCCCTTGGTGCCAGGGACGGCCCAGCCGTGCAGGTGATGGACAAACCTATGGGCAGGCACTCCACGTACTTGAGGTGTGCCCTTGAGTTTTGGGGCGTGGGGAATTTCCAGCAGCTCCGCTGATTTCCATACATCAGGGCGTGGCCACCTCAGCCTCTACAAGACCCCTTTCTCCAGGGAGAGCACAGTGCGCCAGGATTCTTCCGGCCTGCTGCTCGCTTCTTCTCGCTTCTCTTCTCGCTTCTCGGACCTCCAAGCATGGATTCCTCCAGCACGTCCTGCACATCCAACGGTAGGTTGACCTCTGCCCCTGGGCTGAGGGTTGCAACTCCCAGAGGCTGGGAGCCCTTCATGCCTGTGCATCCTGCATCAATAGAGCCATGCCCTTATTTAGGGCATGTTCAGAGATTGGGCTGGCCTTTTGCCAGCGCTCAGTGGTCCTCATCGAAACAGACTCGCCTCAGAATGACACCCTTTCTCCATACCCATGGGATTTTCGCTCTGGGGTGGAAGTGGATGTTGTCTGTTCCAAGAGAGGTGCCCACGCAGATCACACATCACCAGGCGAAAGGGGCTAACATTAATTAGCAGGTCCCATCCTCTCCTTTGTTGCTGGCCAATCTTTCCATCCAACCGAATGTAGGTTCATGATTGCAGTGGACACATTTGGCGATTTAGAGTCGGAGTAGCCTTGGAATTGTGGTCTCTTGGCCTGGCTTCCAAACAGCCGGTATGGATATACACCCAGTAGGGTTTATTCCACACGTTCCATCTCTTTTGTTCTTGGGGATGGTTTCCTTTGGATTCTTGGTGATGTTGGGATCAATTTGACACCAGATCATCTTGAGGCGACAGCCCGTTCCTAGGAGCTCTTCTTCCAAGGTCAGGCCTTTCTGCATGACCGAACTCTGTGCATGCCTGGCCTTTGTATAACCCAGGGGTGTCAAGGAATCTTGATGCCAGGACGGAGGGAAGCATGTGCAGCTTATATCTCTCTTTCAAGGGTTTCAAGCTCCCTTGGAGTTTCCCCACACATAATCCCTACTCCATTTCTCTCTATCTGTCTCTCTCTGTCTCCCTCTGCCTCTCTCTCTCTCTGTCTCCCTCTCTGTCTCTCTCTCTCTCTCTCTCTCTCTCTCTCTCTCTCTCTCACTCTTCATTCCTCTGAAGGCACCCTGCGGGTCTCACTTTCTTTTACTCCTTGGTTCCCTCCCAACTCAGCCTTATGGTATCAATTACTTCTCCTCTTTGGCCACTTATGTCCTTATGAATGGGACCTTGACATTGTAGTCTATGGCGTCGACAGTGTAATATGCAGACTTGTGGTTGGTGTTGAAGTTGTCATCACTGCATGTGCTGAGGTGCGTCCTGATGCACGCTTGCCCAGTTGAGGTGATTTTTAGAGTGCATCTGCTGTATGTCTCTTTCTCGTGATGTATCTTAAATATCCGGGACCTTGGAAACTAACCTGAAGAGAAGTTGGCTTTGCGTGTATGTGGAAGCAAATGCCTGGGAGACGCAGCATCCAGGAACACAGGAAGTGGTGTTTGACGGCCTTTGCTTTGGGGGCTGTGTGGTAAGAGCTTCGCAAGGGGACCCGCCATGGGGCCGTCAGTTGCATGCGAATCACCGAGGACGTATTCCTGGGTGCCGGCCGGACAGAAGGGAGACCAATCCAGGGGGGATTCCTCTGCTTCTGTGTGCTTTGACAGGTCTAGAGCAGGAGAGCCCACACTGAGGCATGAGGCTGAGAGCAGGTCACAGGTTGCTAGTGGGCATTTCGGGAGGAGAGGCTCCTGGTGGCCTAGAGTGTGGCATAACTCAGGAAGCTATGGATTTCGTGGATGCAACGATGTGCTGGAATCCACACGTCCGCTGGCCCTCACAGACGTTTCCCTTGGGGTGGTGTGAACTCGCGGCCCTTTCTTCCATTCTTGTCAACCAAAACTAGGGCCGGAACACAGATTGTCCCGGGGTCCTTTTTGTGCAGGCAGGTCCCCGTGGGACTCACTGTGGCCCAGCCACAGCACAAGGCGGCATAATCAGGTTGTGTCGAGCTGGTGAGCCATTTTGCGAGGAGTCCCGGCAGGGCTGCCTTCCGAACGGGTGCGGTGGTGTGGGCACCGCCGAGAAGCTTTCCTTCTCTACCCCCAAGAAGCACAGTCAGTGTTTGGTGGTGGTTTGCATGGTTCTATTTGTCTTTGTGTTCCTGCCACTCATATGCCAAGGCTTTGAGCTGATATGCCCTGGACGTAGGCGAGAGAGGCTGATGTGATTGTCTGAAAGGCCACACTGCCAGAGACATCATGCATAAACCCAAAAGTACACTCGACAGCACTGGTAGGCGGAAGGCGGGTTTGTCCCAAGACTCCGATGTGCCTTCACACTAGGGTCTTCCATCCATTTCTTGGCCAGCGTGGCCTAGGGAAGTGGGGGGAATAGGGCCCCAGGAGGTGGAGTTCACGTCCCCTTTGGTAAGCATCCTTGGTGCCTCCACGTTCCCCATTGCAATGGGCTTCCAATTGTATAGATGTCTTGGCACCCCCTTTCAGCAGAGCCAGCCCTTGAATCGGGGACCTTCTCCATGGTTGAAGCAGCCCAGCAGGGCCCCGAGGGCACCAGGGATCTGCATCCCTGCTGACACATCCCTGAGCTCTCCCCCATAGGTCCTTGGGAATCCTGGTGGTCCTTGACCTGGGGTGCCCTGTCAGGGTGCACCAACTGCTGCAGGAACCTCTGCCACGATGCAATGCTTTTCTCAAAATGCAGACATCACTGGGTGTCCGGAGTCTCGATGTCGATGTAGCCTCCTGAAAAGTCAGACGTGGTGTGTGAAGAGAGCCATGCTTCAACCCCTTGGTTGGCCTCTCCTACTTCCTTCCCACCTTCTGTCTTCCATTCGCCTGAACACCTTTCTCCATCCGTACCTTCCACCCAAGAAATCCCTCCTCCACAAGGCGAGCCTTGCTGCTCACCTCCTGCATCTCCTCCACATCTGTATAGCTTTCTCACTCTCTGGCTCTTATCATTAATGTCCTCTACCTCCTCATCAATTGATAATTCTCTCTCCAGGGTTGTTCTTTGGGAGGATGGTCAAGAATATCGGGAACGTTTCTGCGACTTCTGGAAACTCAGCATGAATCCAGGACCGAGGTTTTATCCGGCATGGAAAATGCAACTTGGGGTGCTCTCTCAGGGAATGCGCAGGGTCTTTGGCTAATTTATTTACCGAGCGTCCTCCTAGATCCATACTCCTATTCCCATCGGAAACACGAGCACGTGTGTTTACAATGGGGAAAAGTCTTTAGGCACCCATTGCCCAGGGAGAAGGAAAGCCTGAGGAATCGTCTTGCCCCCCAAAATGAAGCTGTCTTCGAACGGTTCAAAGGAAAGCAGTCTAATCCAAAGTCACCCAAACCCCCCCAAAGCAACCCAAGCCCAAAGAAGGGTTAAAGAACCTTGAGAATACCACACCCCTGGAAGGAATGTACAGCAGAATACCACACCCCTGGAAGGAATGTACAGCAGAGCAGAGGAATGTGTGGAATGCAGACAGGGGTGAAACAATTAGCGCCCCATCTGGAAAACGGGGAAAAGAACAAGTTGGCCTGTGGAAATGCATGAATCCGACAGAGCCGGGCAGAGACGGTCTGGAATGCGGCAAGGTCTGAACCAGAGGCTCAGTCTTACGTGGTTTGCCGTGAAGACCATATGGCCTGCACTCCAAAGGCCTGGGAGACTCGGAGCTGGGCTGCCATTTGAAAGGGCCTTAGGTGGTCCTCCTTCCTCCCAGGTCCTCAAACTGGAGGGGAATTCTAAATGACTGTTACATCTCCGCCCTTGCGTGAAGTGCGGTGCGTGGGGTCCTTGGCCTAGATGACCCCTTGGGTGCCAGGGACGGCCCAGCCGTGCAGGTGATGGACAAACCTATGGGCAGGCACTCCACGTACTTGAGGTGTGCCCTTGAGTTTTGGGGCGTGGGGAATTTCCAGCAGCTCCGCTGATTTCCATACATCAGGGCGTGGCCACCTCAGCCTCTACAAGAGCCCTGTCTCCAGGGAGAGCACAGTGGGCCAGCATTCTGCCGGCCAGCTGCTCGCTTCTTCTCGCTTCTCGGACCTCCAAGCATGGATTCCTCCAGCACGTCCTGCACGTCCAGCGGTAGGTTGACCTCTGCCTCTGGGCTGAGGGTTGCAACTCCCAGAGGTTGGAGAACCCTTCATGCCTGTGCATCCTGCATCAATAGATCCATGCCGTTCTTTAGGGCATGTTCCGAGATTGGGCTGGCCTTTTTCCAGCGCTCAGTGGGCCTCATCGAAACAGACTCGCCTCAGAATGACACCCTTTCTCCATACCCATGGGATTTTCGCTCTGGGGTGGAAGTGGATGTTGTCTGTTCCAAGAGAGGTGCCCACGCAGATCACACATCGCCAGGCAAAAGGTGCTAACATTAATTATCAGGTCCCATCCTCTCCTTTGTTGCTGGCCAATCTTTCCATCCAACCGAATGTAGGTTCATGATTGCAGTGGACACATTTGGCGATGTAGAGTAGGAGTATCCTTGGAATTGTGATCTCTTGGCCTGGCTTCCCAAAAGCCGGTATGGATATACACCCAGTAGGGTTTATTCCACACTTTCCAACGCTTTTGTTCTTGGGGATGTTTTCATTTGGATTCTTGGTGATGTTGGGATCAGTTTGACACCAGGTCATCTTGAGGCGACAGCCCGTTCCTAGGAGCTCTTCTCCAAAGGTCAGGCCTTTCTGCATGACCGAACTCTGTGCATGCCTGGCCTTTGTATAACCCAGGGATGTCAAGGAATCTTGATGCCAGGACGGAGGGAAGCATGTGCAGCTTATATCTCTCTTTCAAGGGTTTCAAGCTCCCTTGGAGTTTCCCCACACATAATCCCTACTCCATTTCTCTCTCTCTGTCTCTCTCTCTCTCTCTGTCTCTCTCTCTCTCTCTGACTCTCTTTCTCTCTCTCTCTCTATCTCTCTGTCTCTCTCAGTCTTTCTCTCCATTTCTCTGCTGGGACCCTGCGGGTCTCACTTTCTATTACTCCTTGGTTCCCTCCCAACTCAGCCTTATGGTATCAATTTCTTCTCCTCTTTGGCCACGCATGTCCTTATGAATGGGACCTTGACATTGTAGTCTATGGCCTCGACAGTGTAATATGCAGACTTGTGGTTGGTGTTGAAGTTGTCATCACTGCATGTGCTGAGGTGCATCCTGATGCACGCTTGCCCAGTTGAGGTGGTTTTTAGAGTGCATCTGCTGGATGTCTCTTTGTCGTGATGTATCTTAAATATCCGGGACCTTGGAAACTAACCTGAAGAGAAGTTGGCTTTGCGTGTATGTGGAAGCAAATGCCTGGGAGACACAGCATCCAGGAACACAGGAAGTGGTGTTTGACGGCCTTTGCTTTGGGGGCTGTGTGGTAAGAGCTTCGCAGGCGGACCCGCCATGGGGCCATCAGTTGCATGCGAATCACCGAGGACGTATTCCTGGGTGCCAGCCGGACAGAAGGGAGACCAATCCAGGGGGGATTCCTCTGCTTCTGTGTGCTTTGTCAGGTCTAGACCAGGAGAGCCCACACTGAGGCAAGTGGCTGAGAGCAGGTCACAGGTTGCTAGTGGGCCTTTCGGGAGGAGAGGCTCCTGGTGGCATAGAGCGTGGCATAACTCAGGAAGCTATGGATTTCGTGGATGCAACGATGTGCTGGGATCATCACGTCTGCTGGCCCTCACAGACGTTTCCCTTGGCGTGGTATGAACCCGCGGCCCTTTCTTCCATTGTTGTCCACCAAAACTAGGGCCGGAACACATATTGTCCCGGGGTCCTTTTTGTGCAGGTAGGTCCCCCGGGACTCACTGTGGCCCAGCCACAGCACAAGGCAGCATAATCATGGTGTGTCGAGCTGGTGAGCCATTTTGCGAGGAGTCCCGGCACGGCTGCCTTCCGAACGGGTGCGGTGGTGTGGGCACCGCCGAGAAGCTTTCCTTCTCTACCCCCAAGAAGCACAGTCAGTGTTTGGTGGTGGTTTGCATGGTTCTATTTGTCTTTGTGTTCTTGCCACTCATATGCCAAGGCTTTGAGCTGATATGCCCTGGACGTAGGCGAGAGAGGCTGATGTGATTGTCTGAAAGGCCACACTGCCAGAGACATCATGCATAAACCCAAAAGTACACTCGACAGCACTGGTAGGCGGAAGGCGTGTTTGTCCAAAGATTCCGATGTGCCTTCACACTAGGGTCTTCCATCCATTTCTTGGCCAGCGTGGCCCAGGGAAGTGGGGGGAATTGGGCCCCAGGAGGTGGACTTCACGTCCCCTTTGGTAAGCATCCTTGGTGCCTCCACGTTCCCCATTGCAATGGGCTTCCAATTGTACAGATGTCTTGGCACCCCCTTTCAGCAGAGACAGCCCTAGAATCGGGGACCTTCTCTATGGTTGAAGCAGCCCAGCAGGGCCCCGAGGGCACCAGGGATCTGCATCCCTGCTGACACATCCCTGAGCTCTCCCCCATAGGTCCTTGGGAATCCTGGTGGTCCTTGACCTGGGGTGCCCTGTCAGGGTGCACCAACTGCTGCAGGAACCTCTGCCACGATGCAATGCTTTTCTCAAAATGCAGACATCACTGGGTGTCCAGAGTCTCGATGTCGATGTAGCCTCCTGAAAAGTCAGACGTGGTGTGTGAAGAGAGCCATGCTTCAACCCCTTGGTTGGCCTCTCTGCCTTCCTTCCCACCTTCTGTCTTCCATTCGCCTGAACCCTTTCTCCATCCGTACCTTCCACCCAAGAAATCCCTCCTCCACAAGGCGAGCCTTGCTGCTCACCTCCTGCATCTCCCCCACATCAGTATAGCTTTCTCACTCTCTGGCTCTTATCATTAATGTCCTCTACCTCCTCATCAATTGATAATTCTCTCTCCAGGGTTGTTCTTTGGGAGGATGGTCATGAAAATCGGGAACGTTTTTGCGACTTCTGGAAACTCAGCAGGAATCCTGGACTGTGGTTATATCGGGCATGGAAAATGCGATTTGGGGTCCTCTCTCAGGAAATGCGCAGGGCTTTTGGCTATTTTATTTACCGGGCGTCCTCCTAGATCCATAGTCCTATTCCCATCGGAAACACGAGCTCGTGTGTTTGCAATGGGGAAAAGTCTTTAGGCACCCATTGCCCAGGGAGAAGGAAAGCCTGAGGAATCGTCTTGCCCCCCAAAATGAAGCTGTCTTCGAACGGTTCCAAAGAAAGCAGGCTAATCCAAAGCCACCCAAAGCCCCCCAAAGCAACCCAAGCCCAAAGAAGGGTTAAGGAACCTTGAGAATACCACACCCCTGGAAGGAATGTACAGCAGAATACCACACCCCTGGAAGGAATGTACAGCAGAGCAGAGGAATGTGTGGAATGCAGACAGGGGTGAAACAATTAGCGCCCCATCTTGAAAACGGGGAAAAGAACAAGTTGGCCTGTGGAAATGCATGAATCCGACAGAGCCGGGCAGAGACGGTCTGGAATGCGGCAAGGTCTGAACCAGAGGCTCAGTCTTACGTGGTTTGCCGTGAAGACCATATGGCCTGCACTCCAAAGGCCTGGGAGACTCGGAGCTGGGCTGCCATTTGAAAGGGACTTAGGTGGTCCTCCTTCCTCCCAGGTCCTCAAACTGGAGCGGAATTCTAAATGACTGTTAGATCTCCGCCCTTGCGTGAAGTGCGGTGCGTGGGGTCCTTGGCCTAGATGACCCCTTGGTGCCAGGGACGGCCCAGCCGTCCAGGTGATGGACAAACCTATGGGCAGGCACTCCACGTACTTGAGGTGTGCCCTTGAGTTTTGGGGCGTGGGGAATTTCCAGCAGCTCCGCTGATTTCCATACATCAGTGCATGGCCTCCTCAGCCTCTACAAGACCCCTGTCTCCAGGGAGAGCACAGTGGGCCAGCATTCTCCCGGCCAGCTGCTCGCTTCTTCTCGCTTCTCGGACCTCCAAGCATGGATTCCTCCAGCCCGTCCTGCACATCCAGCGGTAGGTTGACCTCTGCCTCTGGGCTGAGGGTTGCAACTCCCAGAGGCCGGGAGCCCTTCATGCCTGTGCATCCTGCATCAATAGAGCCATGCCGTTCTTTAGGGCATGTTCCGAGATTGGGCTGGCCTTTTGCCAGCGCTCAGTGGGCCTCTTCGAAACAGACTCGCTTCACAATGACACCCTTTCTCCATACCCATGGGATTTTCGCTCTGGGGTGGAAGTGGATGTTGTCTGTTCCAAGAGAGGTGCCCACGCAGATCGCGCATCACCGGGCGAAAGGTGCTAACACTAATTCGCAGGTCCCATCCTCTCCTTTGTTGCTGGCCAATCTTTCCATCCAACCGAATGTAGGTTCATGATTGCAGTGGACACATTTGGGGATGTAGAGTCGGAGTAGCCTTGGAATTGTGATCTCTTGGCCTGGCTTCCCAACAGCCGGTAAGGATATACACCCAGTAGGGTTTATTCTACACGTTCCATCTCTTGTGTTCTTGGGGATGGTCTCCTTTGGATTCTTGGTGATATTGGGATCAATTTGACACCAGGTCATCTTGAGGCGACAGCCCGTTCCTAGGAGCTCTTCTCCCAAGGTCAGGCCTTTCTGCATGACCGAACTCTGTGCATGCCTGGCCTTTGTATAACCCTGGGATGTCAAGGAATCTTGATGCCAGGAAGAATGGAAGCATGTGCAGCTTATATCTCTCTTTCAAGGGTTTCAAGCTCCCTTGGAGTTTCCCCACACATAATCCATACTCCATTCCTCTCTCTCCGTCTCTCTCTGTCTCTTTCTCTCTCTCTCTCTGTCTCTCTCTCTCTCTCTCTCTCTCTCTCTCTCACTCTTCATTTTTCTGCTGGGACCCTGCGGGTCTCACTTTCTATTACTCCTTGGTTCCCTCCCAACTCAGCCTTATGGTATCAATTTCTTCTCCTCTTTGGCCACGCATGTCCTTATGAATGGGACCTTGACATTGTAGTCTATGGCCTCGACAGTGTAATATGCAGACTTGTGGTTGGTGTTGAAGTTGTGATCGCTGCATGTGCTGAGGTGCGTCCTGATGCACGCTTGCCCAGTTGAGGTGGATTTTAGAGTGCATCTGCTGGATGTCTCCTTGTCGCGATGTATCCTAAATATCCGGGACCTTGGAAACTAACCTGAAGAGAAGTTGGCTTTGCGTGTATGTGGAAGCAAATGCCTGGGAGACACAGCATCCAGGAACACAGGAAGTGGTGTTTGACGGCCTTTGCTTTGGGGGCTGTGTGGTAAGAGCTTCGCAAGGGGACCCGCCATGGGGCCGTCAGTTGCATGCGAATCACCAAGGACGTATTCCTGGGTGCCAGCCGGACAGAAGGGAGACCAATCCAGGGGGGATTCCTCTGCTTCTGTGTGCTTTGACAGGTCAAGAGCAGGAGAGCCCACACTGAGGCATGAGGCTGAGAGCAGGTCACAGGTTGCTAGTGGGCATTTCGGGAGGAAAGGCTCCTGGTGGCCTAGAGCGTGGCATAACTCAGGAAGCTATGGATTTCGTGGATTCAACGATGTGCTGGGATCCACACGTCCGCTGGCCCTCACAGACGTTTCCCTTGGGGTGGTGTGAACCCGGGGCCCTTTCTTCCATTCTTGTCCACCACCACTAGGGCCGGAACACAGATTCTCCCAGGGTCCTTTTTGTGCAGGCAGGTCCCCGTGGGACTCACCGTGGCCCAGCCACAGCACGAGGCAGCATAATCATGGTGTGTCGAGCTGGTGAGCCATTTTGCGAGGAGTCCCGGCAGGGCTGCCTTCCGAACGGGTGCGGTGGTGTGGGCACCGCCGAGAAGCTTTCCTTCTCTACCCCCCAGAAGCGCAGTCAGTGTTTGGTGGTGGTTTGCATGGTTCTATTTGTCTTTGTGTTCCTGCCACTCATATGCCAAGGCTTTGAGCTGATATGCCCTGGACGTAGGCGAGAGAGGCTGATGTGATTGTCTGAAAGGCCACACTGCCAGAGACATCATGCATAAACCCAAAAGTACACTCGACAGCACTGGTAGGGGGAAGGCGGGTTTTTCCCAAGACTCCGATGTGCCTTCACACTAGGGTCTTCCATCCATTTCTTGGCCAGCGTGGCCTAGGGAAGTGGGGGGAATTGGGCCCCAAGAGGTGGACTTCAAGTCCCCTTTGGTAAGCATCCTTGGTGCCTCCACGTTCCCCATTGCAATGGGCTTCCAATTGTATAGATGTCTTGGCTCCACCTTTGAGCAGAGCCAGCCCTTGAATCGGGGACCTTCTCCATGGTTGAAGCAGCCCAGCAGGGCCCCGAGGGCACCAGGGATCTGCATCCCTGCTGACACATCCCTGAGCTCTCCCCCATAGGTCCTTGGGAATCCTGGTGGTCCTTGACCTGGGGTGCCCAGTCAGGGTGCACCAACTGCTGCAGGAACCTCTGCCACGATGCAATGCTTTTCTCAAAATGCAGACATCACTGGGTGTCCGGAGTCTCGATGTCGATGTAGCCTCCTGAAAAGTCAGACGTGGTGTGTGAAGAGAGCCATGCTTCAACCCCTTGGTTGGCCTCTCTGCCTTCCTTCCCACCTTCTGTCTTCCATTCGCCTGAACACCTTTCTCCATCCGTACCTTCCACCCAAGAAATCCCTCCTCCACAAGGCGAGCCTTGCTGCTCACCTCCTGCATCTCCTCCACATCTGTATAGCTTTCTCACTCTCTGGCTCTTATCATTAATGTCCTATACCTCCTCATCAATTGATAATTCTCTCTCCAGGGTTGTTCTTTGGGAGGATGGTCAAGAAAATCGGGAACGTTTCTGCGACTTCTGTAAACTCAGCATAAATCCAGGACCGAGGTTTTATCCGGCATGGAAAATGCAACTTGGGGTGCTCTCTCAGGGAATGCGCAGGGTCTTTGGCTAATTTATTTACCGGGCGTCCTCCTAGATCAATACTCCTATTCCCATCGGAAACACGAGCACGTGTGTTTACAATGGGGAAAAGTCTTTTGGCACCCATTGCCCAGGGAGAAGGAAAGCCTGAGGAATTATCTTGCCCCCCAAAATGAAGCTGTCTTCGAACGGTTCAAAGGAAAGCGGTCTAATCCAAAGCCACCCAAACCCCCCCAAAGCAACCCAAGCCCAAAGAAGGGTTAAAGAACCTTGAGAATACCACACCATTGGAAGGAATGTACAGCAGAGCAGAGGAATGTGTGGAATGCAGACAGGGGTGAAACAATTAGCGCCCCATCTGGAAAACGGGGAAAAGAACAAGTTGGCCTGTGGAAATGCATGAATCCGACAGAGCCGGGCAGAGACGGTCTGGAATGCGGCAAGGTCTGAACCAGAGGCTCAGTCTTACGTGGTTTGCCGTGAAGACCATATGGCCTGCACTCCAAAGGCCTGGGAGACTCGGAGCTGGGCTGCCATTTGAAAGGGCCTTAGGTGGTCCTCCTTCCTCCCAGGTCCTCAAACTGGAGCGGAATTCTAAATGACTGTTAGATCTCCGCACTTGCGTGAAGTGCGGTGCATGGGGTCCTTGGCCTAGATGACCCCTTGGGTGCCAGGGACGGCCCAGCCGTGCAGGTGATGGACAAACCTATGGGCAGGCACTCCACGTACTTGAGGTGTGCCCTTGAGTTTTGGGGCGTGGGGAATTTCCAGCAGCTCCGCTGATTTCCATACATCAGGGCGTGGCCGCCTCAGCCTCTACAAGAGCCCTGTCTCCAGGGAGAGCACAGTGGGCCAGCATTCTGCCGGCCAGCTGCTCGCTTCTTCTTGCTTCTCGGACCTCCAAACATGGATTCCTCCAGCACGTCCTGCACGTCCAGCGGTAGGTTGACCTCTGCCTCTGGGCTGAGGGTTGCAACTCCCAGAGGTTGGGAACCCTTCATGCCTGTGCATCCTGCATCAATAGAGCCATGCCGTTCTTTAGGGCATGTTCCGAGATTGGGCTGGCCTTTTGCCAGCGCTCAGTGGTCCTCATCGTAACAGACTCGCCTCAGAATGACACCCTTTCTCCATACCCATGGGATTTTCGCTCTGGGGTGGAAGTGGATGTTGTCTGTTCCAAGAGAGGTGCCCACGCAGATCACACATCGCCAGGCAAAAGGTGCTAACATTAATTATCAGGTCCCATCCTCTCCTTTGTTGCTGGCCAATCTTTCCATCCAACCGAATGTAGGTTCATGATTGCAGCGGACACATTTGGCGATGTAGAGTAGGAGTATCCTTGGAATTGTGATCTCTTGGCCTGGCTTCCCAAAAGCCGGTATGGATACACACCCAGTAGGGTTTATTCCACACTTTCCAACTCTTTTGTTCTTGGGGATGTTTTCATTTGGATTCTTGGTGATGTTGGGATCAGTTTGACACCAGGTCATCTTGAGGCGACAGCCCGTTCCTAGGAGCTCTTCTCCAAAGGTCAGGCCTTTCCGCATGACCGAACTCTGTGCATGCCTGGCCTTTGTATAACCCTGGGATGTCAAGGAATCTTGATGCCAGGACGGAGGGAAGCATGTGCAGCTTATATCTCTCTTTCAAGGGTTTCAAGCTCCCTTGGAGTTTCCCCACACATAATCCCTACTCCATTTCTCTCTCTCTGTCTCTCTCTCTCTCTCTGTCTCTCTCTCTCTCTCTGACTCTCTTTCTCTCTCTCTCTCTATCTCTCTCTCTCTCTCAGTCTTTCTCTTCATTTCTCTGCTGGGACCCTGCGGGTCTCACTTTCTATTACTCCTTGGTTCCCTCCCAACTCAGCCTTATGGTATCAATTTCTTCTCCTCTTTGGCCACGCATGTCCTTATGAATGGGACCTTGACATTGTAGTCTATGGCCTCGACAGTGTAATATGCAGACTTGTGGTTGGTGTTGAAGTTGTCATCACTGCATGTGCTGAGGTGCATCCTGATGCACGCTTGCCCAGTTGAGGTGGTTTTTAGAGTGCATCTGCTGGATGTCTCCTTGTCGCGATGTATCCTAAATATCCGGGACCTTGGAAACTAACCTGAAGAGAAGGTGGCTTTGCGTGTATGTGGAAGCAAATGCCTGGGAGACACAGCATCCAGGAACACAGGAAGTGGTCTTCGACGGCCTTTGCTTTGGGGGCTGTGTGGTAAGAGCTTCGCAAGGGGACCCGCCATGGGGCCGTCAGTTGCATGCGAATCACCAAGGACATTCCTGGGTGCCAGCCGGACAGAAGGGAGACCAATCCAGGGGGGATTCCTCTGCTTCTGTGTGCTTTGTCAGGTCTAGACCAGGAGAGCCCACACTGAGGCAAGTGGCTGAGAGCAGGTCACAGGTTGCTAGTGGGCCTTTCGGGAGGAGAGGCTCCTGGTGGCATAGAGCGTGGCATAACTCAGGAAGCTATGGATTTCGTGGATGCAACGATGTGCTGGGATCATCACGTCTGCTGGCCCTCACAGACGTTTCCCTTGGCGTGGTATGAACACGCGGCCCTTTCTTCCATTGTTGTCCACCAAAACTAGGGCCGGAACACATATTGTCCCGGGGTCCTTTTTGTGCAGGTAGGTCCCCCGGGACTCACTGTGGCCCAGCCACAGCACAAGGCAGCATAATCATGGTGTGTCGAGCTGGTGAGCCATTTTGCGAGGAGTCCCGGCAGGGCTGCCTTCCGAACGGGTGCGGTGGTGTGGGCACCGCCGAGAAGCTTTCCTTCTCTAGCCCCAGGAAGCACAGTCAGTGTTTGGTGGTGGTTTGCATGGTTCTATTTGTCTTTGTGTTCTTGCCACTCATATGCCAAGGCTTTGAGCTGATATGCCCTGGACGTAGGCGAGAGAGGCTGATGTGATTGTCTGAAAGGCCACACTGCCAGAGACATCATGCATAAACCCATCAGTACACTCGACAGCACTGGTAGGAGGAAGGCGGGTTTGTCCCAAGACTCCGATGTGCCTTCACACTAGGGTCTTCCATCCATTTCTTGGCCAGCGTGGCCTAGGGAAGTGGGGGGAATTGGGCCCCAGGAGGAGGACTTCACGTCCCCTTTGGTAAGCATCCTTGGTGCCTCCACGTTCCCCATTGCAATGGGCTTCCAATTGTATAGATGTCTTGGCTCCACCTTTGAGCAGAGCCAGCCCTTGAATCGGGGACCTTCTCCATGGTTGAAGCAGCCCAGCAGGGCCCCGAGGGCACCAGGGATCTGCATCCCTGCTGACACATCCCTGAGCTCTCCCCCATAGGTCCTTGGGAATCCTGGTGGTCCTTGACCTGGGGTGCCCTGTCAGGGTGCACCAACTGCTGCAGGAACCTCTGCCACGATGCAATGCTTTTCTCAAAATGCAGACATCACTGGGTGTCCGGAGTCTCGATGTCGATGTAGCCTCCTGAAAAGTCAGACGTGGTGTGTGAAGAGAGCCATGCTTCAACCCCTTGGTTGGCCTCTCTGCCTTCCTTCCCACCTTCTGTCTTCCATTCGCCTGAACACCTTTCTCCATCCGTACCTTCCACCCAAGAAATCCCTCCTCCACAAGGCGAGCCTTGCTGCTCACCTCCTGCATCTCCTCCACATCTGTATAGCTTTCTCACTCTCTGGCTCTTATCATTAATGTCCTATACCTCCTCATCAATTGATAATTCTCTCTCCAGGGTTGTTCTTTGGGAGGATGGTCAAGAATATCGGGAACGTTTCTGCGACTTCTGGAAACTCAGCATGAATCCAGGACCGAGGTTTTATCCGGCATGGAAAATGCAACCTGGGGTGCTCTCTCAGGGAATGCGCAGGGTCTTTGGCTAATTTATTTACCGGGCGTCCTCCTAGATCCATACTCCTATTCCCATCGGAAACACAAGCACGTGTGTTTACAATGGGGAAAAGTCTTTAGGCACCCATTGCCCAGGGAGAAGGAAAGCCTGAGGAATTATCTTGCCCCCCAAAATGAAGCTGTCTTCGAACGGTTCAAAGGAAAGCAGTCTAATCCAAAGCCACCCAATGCCCCCCAAAGCAACCCAAGCCCAAAGAAGGGTTAAAGAACCTTGAGAATACCACACCACTGGAAGGAATGTACAGCAGAGCAGAGGAATGTGTGGAATGCAGACAGGGGTGAAACAATTAGCGCCCCATCTGGAAAACGGGGAAAAGAACAAGTTGGCCTGTGGAAATGCATGAATCCGACAGAGCCTGGCAGAGACGGTCTGGAATGCGGCAAGTTCTGAACCAGAGGCTCAGTCTTACGTGGTTTGCCGTGAAGACCATATGGCCTGCACTCCAAAGGCCTGGGAGACTCGGAGCTGGGCTGCCATTTGAAAGGGACTTAGGTGGTCCTCCTTCCTCCCAGGTCCTCAAACTGGAGCGGAATTCTAAATGACTGTTAGATCTCCGCCCTTGCGTGAAGTGCGGTGCGTGGGGTCCTTGGCCTAGATGACCCCTTGGGTGCCAGGGACGGCCCAGCCGTGCAGGTGATGGACAAACCTATGGGCAGGCACTCCACGTACTTGAGGTGTGCCCTTGAGTTTTGGGGCGTGGGGAATTTCCAGCAGCTCCGCTGATTTCCATACATCAGGGCGTGGCCACCTCAGCCTCTACAAGAGCCCTGTCTCCAGGGAGAGCACAGTGGGCCAGCATTCTGCCGGCCAGCTGCTCGCTTCTTCTCGCTTCTCGGACCTCCAAGCATGGATTCCTCCAGCACGTCCTGCACGTCCAGCGGTAGGTTGACCTCTGCCTCTGGGCTGAGGGTTGCAACTCCCAGAGGTTGAGAACCCTTCATGCCTGTGCATCCTGCATCAATAGAGCCATGCCGTTCTTTAGGGCATGTTCCGAGATTGGGCTGGCCTTTTGCCAGCGCTCAGTGGGCCTCATCGTAACAGACTCGCCTCAGAATGACACCCTTTCTCCATACCCATGGGATTTTCGCTCTGGGGTGGAAGTGGATGTTGTCTGTTCCAAGAGAGGTGCCCACGCAGATCACACATCGCCGGGCAAAAGGTGCTAACATCAATTATCAGGTCCCATCCTCTCCTTTGTTGCTGGCCAATCTTTCCATCCAACCGAATGTAGGTTCATGATTGCAGTGGACACATTTGGCGATGTAGAGTAGGAGTATCCTTGGAATTGTGATCTCTTGGCCTGGCTTCCCAAAAGCCGGTATGGATATACACCCAGTAGGGTTTATTCCACACGTTCCAACTCTTTTGTTCTTGGGGATGTTTTCATTTTGATTCTTGGTGATGTTGGGATCAGTTTGACACCAGGTCATCTTGAGGCGACAGCCCGTTCCTAGGAGCTCTTCTCCAAAGGTCAGGCCTTTCTGCATGACCGAACTCTGTGCATGCCTGGCCTTTGTATAACCCTGGGATGTCAAGGAATCTTGATGCCAGGACGGATGGAAGCATGTGCAGCTTATATCTCTCTTTCAAGGGTTTCAAGCTCCCTTGGAGTTTCCCCACACATAATCCCTACTCCATTTCTCTCTCTCTGTCTCTCTCTCTCTCTCTGTCTCTCTCTCTCTCTCTGACTCTCTTTCTCTCTCTCTCTCTATCTCTCTCTCTCTCTCAGTCTTTCTCTTCATTTCTCTGCTGGGACCCTGCGGGTCTCACTTTCTATTACTCCTTGGTTCCCTCCCAACTCAGCCTTATGGTATCAATTTCTTCTCCTCTTTGGCCACGCATGTCCTTATGAATGGGACCTTGACATTGTAGTCTATGGCCTCGACAGTGTAATATGCAGACTTGTGGTTGGTGTTGAAGTTGTCATCACTGCATGTGCTGAGGTGCATCCTGATGCACGCTTGCCCAGTTGAGGTGGTTTTTAGAGTGCATCTGCTGGATGTCTCCTTGTCGCGATGTATCCTAAATATCCGGGACCTTGGAAACTAACCTGAAGAGAAGGTGGCTTTGCGAGTATGTGGAAGCAAATGCCTGGGAGACACAGCATCCAGGAACACAGGAAGTGGTCTTGGACGGCCTTTGCTTTGGGGGCTGTGTGGTAAGAGCTTCGCAAGGGGACCCGCCATGGGGCCGTCAGTTGCATGCGAATCACCAAGGACGTATTCCTGGGTGCCAGCCGGACAGAAGGGAGACCAATCCAGGGGGGATTCCTCTGCTTCTGTGTGCTTTGTCAGGTCTAGACCAGGAGAGCCCACACTGAGGCAAGTGGCTGAGAGCAGGTCACAGGTTGCTAGTGGGCCTTTCGGGAGGAGAGGCTCCTGGTGGCATAGAGCGTGGCATAACTCAGGAAGCTATGGATTTCGTGGATGCAACGATGTGCTGGGATCATCACGTCTGCTGGCCCTCACAGACGTTTCCCTTGGCGTGGTATGAACCCGCGGCCCTTTCTTCCATTGTTGTCCACCAAAACTAGGGCCGGAACACATATTGTCCCGGGGTCCTTTTTGTGCAGGTAGGTCCCCCGGGACTCACTGTGGCCCAGCCACAGCACAAGGCAGCATAATCATGGTGTGTCGAGCTGGTGAGCCATTTTGCGAGGAGTCCCGGCACGGCTGCCTTCCGAACTGGTGCGGTGGTGTGGGCACCGCCGAGAAGGTTTCCTTCTCTACCCCCAAGAAGCACAGTCAGTGTTTGGTGGTGGTTTGCATGGTTCTATTTGTCTTTGTGTTCTTGCCACTCATATGCCAAGGCTTTGAGCTGATATGCCCTGGACGTAGGCGAGAGAGGCTGATGTGATTGTCTGAAAGGCCACACTGCCAGAGACATCATGCATAAACCCAAAAGTACACTCGACAGCACTGGTAGGCGGAAGGCGTGTTTGTCCCAAGACTCCGATGTGCCTTCACACTAGGGTCTTCCATCCATTTCTTGGCCAGCGTGGCCCAGGGAAGTGGGGGGAATTGGGCCCCAGGAGGTGGACTTCACGTCCCCTTTGGTAAGCATCCTTGGTGCCTCCACGTTCCCCATTGCAATGGGCTTGCAATTGTACAGATGTCTTGGCACCCCCTTTCAGCAGAGCCAGCCCTAGAATCGGGGACCTTCTCTATGGTTGAAGCAGCCCAGCAGGGCCCCGAGGGCACCAGGGATCTGCATCCCTGCTGACACATCCCTGAGCTCTCCCCCATAGGTCCTTGGGAATCCTGGTGGTCCTTGACCTGGGGTGCCCTGTCAGGGTGCACCAACTGCTGCAGGAACCTCTGCCACGATGCAATGCTTTTCTCAAAATGCAGACATCACTGGGTGTCCGGAGTCTCGATGTCGATGTAGCCTCCTGAAAAGTCAGACGTGGTGTGTGAAGAGAGCCATGCTTCAACCCCTTGGTTGGCCTCTCTGCCTTCCTTCCCACCTTCTGTCTTCCATTCGCCTGAACACCTTTCTCCATCCGTACCTTCCACCCAAGAAATCCCTCCTCCACAAGGCGAGCCTTGCTGCTCACCTCCTGCATCTCCTCCACATCTGTATAGCTTTCTCACTCTCTGGCTCTTATCATTAATGTCCTATACCTCCTCATCAATTGATAATTCTCTCTCCAGGGTTGTTCTTTGGGAGGATGGTCAAGAAAATCGGGAACGTTTCTGCGACTTCTGGAAACTCAGCATGAATCCAGGACCGAGGTTTTATCCGGCATGGAAAATGCAACTTGGGGTGCTCTCTCAGGGAATGCGCAGGGTCTTTGGCTAATTTATTTACCGGGCGTCCTCCTAGATCCATACTCCTATTCCCATCGGAAACACGAGCACGTGTGTTTACAATGGGGAAAAGTCTTTTGGCACCCATTGCCCAGGGAGAAGGAAAGCCTGAGGAATTATCTTGCCCCCCAAAATGAAGCTGTCTTCGAACGGTTCAAAGGAAAGCGGTCTAATCCAAAGCCACCCAAACCCCCCCAAAGCAACCCAAGCCCAAAGAAGGGTTAAAGAACCTTGAGAATACCACACCATTGGAAGGAATGTACAGCAGAGCAGAGGAATGTGTGGAATGCAGACAGGGGTGAAACAATTAGCGCCCCATCTGGAAAACGGGGAAAAGAACAAGTTGGCCTGTGGAAATGCATGAATCCGACAGAGCCGGGCAGAGACGGTCTGGAATGCGGCAAGGTCTGAACCAGAGGCTCAGTCTTACGTGGTTTGCCGTGAAGACCATATGGCCTGCACTCCAAAGGCCTGGGAGACTCGGAGCTGGGCTGCCATTTGAAAGGGCCTTAGGTGGTCCTCCTTCCTCCCAGGTCCTCAAACTGGAGCGGAATTCTAAATGACTGTTAGATCTCCGCCCTTGCGTGAAGTGCGGTGCATGGGGTCCTTGGCCTAGATGACCCCTTGGGTGCCAGGGACGGCCCAGCCGTGCAGGTGATGGACAAACCTATGGGCAGGCACTCCACGTACTTGAGGTGTGCCCTTGAGTTTTGGGGCGTGGGGAATTTCCAGCAGCTCCGCTGATTTCCATACATCAGGGCGTGGCCGCCTCAGCCTCTACAAGAGCCCTGTCTCCAGGGAGAGCACAGTGGGCCAGCATTCTGCCGGCCAGCTGCTCGCTTCTTCTTGCTTCTCGGACCTCCAAGCATGGATTCCTCCAGCACGTCCTGCACGTCCAGCGGTAGGTTGACCTCTGCCTCTGGGCTGAGGGTTGCAACTCCCAGAGGTTGGGAACCCTTCATGCCTGTGCATCCTGCATCAATAGAGCCATGCCGTTCTTTAGGGCATGTTCCGAGATTGGGCTGGCCTTTTGCCAGCGCTCAGTGGTCCTCATCGTAACAGACTCGCCTCAGAATGACACCCTTTCTCCATACCCATGGGATTTTCGCTCTGGGGTGGAAGTGGATGTTGTCTGTTCCAAGAGAGGTGCCCACGCAGATCACACATCGCCAGGCAAAAGGTGCTAACATTAATTATCAGGTCCCATCCTCTCCTTTGTTGCTGGCCAATCTTTCCATCCAACCGAATGTAGGTTCATGATTGCAGTGGACACATTTGGCGATGTAGAGTAGGAGTATCCTTGGAATTGTGATCTCTTGGCCTGGCTTCCCAAAAGCCGGTATGGATATACACCCAGTAGGGTTTATTCCACACTTTCCAACTCTTTTGTTCTTGGGGATGTTTTCATTTGGATTCTTGGTGATGTTGGGATCAGTTTGACACCAGGTCATCTTGAGGCGACAGCCCGTTCCTAGGAGCTCTTCTCCAAAGGTCAGGCCTTTCTGCATGACCGAACTCTGTGCATGCCTGGCCTTTGTATAACCCTGGGATGTCAAGGAATCTTGATGCCAGGACGGAGGGAAGCATGTGCAGCTTATATCTCTCTTTCAAGGGTTTCAAGCTCCCTTGGAGTTTCCCCACACATAATCCCTACTCCATTTCTCTCTCTCTGTCTCTCTCTCTCTCTCTGTCTCTCTCTCTCTCTCTGACTCTCTTTCTCTCTCTCTCTCTATCTCTCTCTCTCTCTCAGTCTTTCTCTTCATTTCTCTGCTGGGACCCTGCGGGTCTCACTTTCTATTACTCCTTGGTTCCCTCCCAACTCAGCCTTATGGTATCAATTTCTTCTCCTCTTTGGCCACGCATGTCCTTATGAATGGGACCTTGACATTGTAGTCTATGGCCTCGACAGTGTAATATGCAGACTTGTGGTTGGTGTTGAAGTTGTCATCACTGCATGTGCTGAGGTGCATCCTGATGCACGCTTGCCCAGTTGAGGTGGTTTATAGAGTGCATCTGCTGGATGTCTCCTTGTCGCGATGTATCCTAAATATCCGGGACCTTGGAAACTAACCTGAAGAGAAGGTGGCTTTGCGTGTATGTGGAAGCAAATGCCTGGGAGACACAGCATCCAGGAACACAGGAAGTGGTCTTCGACGGCCTTTGCTTTGGGGGCTGTGTGGTAAGAGCTTCGCAAGGGGACCCGCCATGGGGCCGTCAGTTGCATGCGAATCACCAAGGACATTCCTGGGTGCCAGCCGGACAGAAGGGAGACCAATCCAGGGGGGATTCCTCTGCTTCTGTGTGCTTTGTCAGGTCTAGACCAGGAGAGCCCACACTGAGGCAAGTGGCTGAGAGCAGGTCACAGGGTGCTAGTGGGCCTTTCGGGAGGAGAGGCTCCTGGTGGCATAGAGCGTGGCATAACTCAGGAAGCTATGGATTTCGTGGATGCAACGATGTGCTGGGATCATCACGTCTGCTGGCCCTCACAGACGTTTCCCTTGGCGTGGTATGAACACGCGGCCCTTTCTTCCATTGTTGTCCACCAAAACTAGGGCCGGAACACATATTGTCCCGGGGTCCTTTTTGTGCAGGTAGGTCCCCCGGGACTCACTGTGGCCCAGCCACAGCACAAGGCAGCATAATCATGGTGTGTCGAGCTGGTGAGCCATTTTGCGAGGAGTCCCGGCAGGGCTGCCTTCCGAACGGGTGCGGTGGTGTGGGCACCGCCGAGAAGCTTTCCTTCTCTAGCCCCAGGAAGCACAGTCAGTGTTTGGTGGTGGTTTGCATGGTTCTATTTGTCTTTGTGTTCTTGCCACTCATATGCCAAGGCTTTGAGCTGATATGCCCTGGACGTAGGCGAGAGAGGCTGATGTGATTGTCTGAAAGGCCACACTGCCAGAGACATCATGCATAAACCCATCAGTACACTCGACAGCACTGGTAGGCGGAAGGCGGGTTTGTCCCAAGACTCCGATGTGCCTTCACACTAGGGTCTTCCATCCATTTCTTGGCCAGCGTGGCCTAGGGAAGTGGGGGGAATTGGGCCCCAGGAGGAGGACTTCACGTCCCCTTTGGTAAGCATCCTTGGTGCCTCCACGTTCCCCATTGCAATGGGCTTCCAATTGTATAGATGTCTTGGCTCCACCTTTGAGCAGAGCCAGCCCTTGAATCGGGGACCTTCTCCATGGTTGAAGCAGCCCAGCAGGGCCCCGAGGGCACCAGGGATCTGCATCCCTGCTGACACATCCCTGAGCTCTCCCCCATAGGTCCTTGGGAATCCTGGTGGTCCTTGACCTGGGGTGCCCTGTCAGGGTGCACCAACTGCTGCAGGAACCTCTGCCACGATGCAATGCTTTTCTCAAAATGCAGACATCACTGGGTGTCCGGAGTCTCGATGTCGATGTAGCCTCCTGAAAAGTCAGACGTGGTGTGTGAAGAGAGCCATGCTTCAACCCCTTGGTTGGCCTCTCTGCCTTCCTTCCCACCTTCTGTCTTCCATTCGCCTGAACACCTTTCTCCATCCGTACCTTCCACCCAAGAAATCCCTCCTCCACAAGGCGAGCCTTGCTGCTCACCTCCTGCATCTCCTCCACATCTGTATAGATTTCTCACTCTCTGGCTCTTATCATCAATGTCCTCTACCTCCTCATCAATTGATAATTCTCTCTCCAGGGTTGTTCTTTGGGAGGATGGTCAAGAATATCGGGAACGTTTCTGCGACTTCTGGAAACTCAGCATGAATCCAGGACCGAGGTTTTATCCGGCATGGAAAATGCAACTTGGGGTGCTCTCTCAGGGAATGCGCAGGGTCTTTGGCTAATTTATTTACCAGGCGTCCTCCTAGATCCATACTCCTATTCCCATCGGAAACACGAGCACGTGTGTTTACAATGGGGAAAAGTATTTTGGCACCCATTGCCCAGGGAGAAGGAAAGCCTGAGGAATTATCTTGCCCCCCAAAATGAAGCTGTCTTCGAACGGTTCAAAGGAAAGCAGTCTAATCCAAAGCCACCCAATGCCCCCCAAAGCAACCCAAGCCCAAAGAAGGGTTAAAGAACCTTGAGAATACCACACCACTGGAAGGAATGTACAGCAGAGCAGAGGAATGTGTGGAATGCAGACAGGGGTGAAACAATTAGCGCCCCATCTGGAAAACGGGGAAAAGAACAAGTTGGCCTGTGGAAATGCATGAATCCGACAGAGCCGGGCAGAGACGGTCTGGAATGCGGCAAGGTCTGAACCAGAGGCTCAGTCTTACGTGGTTTGCCGTGAAGACCATAGGGCCTGCACTCCAAAGGCCTGGGAGACTCGGAGCTGGGCTGCCATTTGAAAGGGACTTAGGTGGTCCTCCTTCCTCCCAGGTCCTCAAACTGGAGCGGGATTCTAAATGACTGTTAGATCTCCGCCCTTGCGTGAAGTGCGGTGCGTGGGGTCCTTGGCCTAGATGACCCCTTGGGTGCCAGGGACGGCCCAGCCGTGCAGGTGATGGACAAAACTATGGGCAGGCACTCCACGTACTTGAGGTGTGCCCTTGAGTTTTGGGGCGTGGGGAATTTCCAGCAGCTCCGCTGATTTCCATACATCAGGGCGTGGCCACCTCAGCCTCTACAAGAGCCCTGTCTCCAGGGAGAGCACAGTGGGCCAGCATTCTGCCGGCCAGCTGCTCGCTTCTTCTCGCTTCTCGGACCTCCAAGCACGGATTCCTCCAGCACGTCCTGCACGTCCAGCGGTAGGTTGACCTCTGCCTCTGGGCTGAGGGTTGCAACTCCCAGAGGTTGAGAACCCTTCATGCCTGTGCATCCTGCATCAATAGAGCCATGCCGTTCTTTAGGGCATGTTCCGAGATTGGGCTGGCCTTTTTCCAGCGCTCAGTGGGCCTCATCGTAACAGACTCGCCTCAGAATGACACCCTTTCTCCATACCCATGGGATTTTCGCTCTGGGGTGGAAGTGGATGTTGTCTGTTCCAAGAGAGGTGCCCACGCAGATCACACATCGCCGGGCAAAAGGTGCTAACATCAATTATCAGGTCCCATCCTCTCCTTTGTTGCTGGCCAATCTTTCCATCCAACCGAATGTAGGTTCATGATTGCAGTGGACACATTTGGCGATGTAGAGTAGGAGTATCCTTGGAATTGTGATCTCTTGGCCTGGCTTCCCAAAAGCCGGTATGGATATACACCCAGTAGGGTTTATTCCACACTTTCCAACTCTTTTGTTCTTGGGGATGTTTTCATTTGGATTCTTGGTGATGTTGGGATCAGTTTGACACCAGGTCATCTTGAGGCGACAGCCCGTTCCTAGGAGCTCTTCTCCAAAGGTCAGGCCTTTCTGCATGACCGAACTCTGTGCATGCCTGGCCTTTGTATAACCCTGGGATGTCAAGGAATCTTGATGCCAGGACGGAGGGAAGCATGTGCAGCTTATATCTCTCTTTCAAGGGTTTCAAGCTCCCTTGGAGTTTCCCCACACATAATCCCTACTCCATTTCTCTCTCTCTGTCTCTCTCTCTCTCTCTGTCTCTCTCTCTCTCTCTGACTCTCTTTCTCTCTCTCTCTCTATCTCTCTCTCTCTCTCAGTCTTTCTCTTCATTTCTCTGCTGGGACCCTGCGGGTCTCACTTTCTATTACTCCTTGGTTCCCTCCCAACTCAGCCTTATGGTATCAATTTCTTCTCCTCTTTGGCCACGCATGTCCTTATGAATGGGACCTTGACATTGTAGTCTATGGCCTCGACAGTGTAATATGCAGACTTGTGGTTGGTGTTGAAGTTGTCATCACTGCATGTGCTGAGGTGCATCCTGATGCACGCTTGCCCAGTTGAGGTGGTTTTTAGAGTGCATCTGCTGGATGTCTCCTTGTCGCGATGTATCCTAAATATCCGGGACCTTGGAAACTAACCTGAAGAGAAGGTGGCTTTGCGTGTATGTGGAAGCAAATGCCTGGGAGACACAGCATCCAGGAACACAGGAAGTGGTCTTCGACGGCCTTTGCTTTGGGGGCTGTGTGGTAAGAGCTTCGCAAGGGGACCTGCCATGGGGCCGTCAGTTGCATGCGAATCACCAAGGACATTCCTGGGTGCCAGCCGGACAGAAGGGAGACCAATCCAGGGGGGATTCCTCTGCTTCTGTGTGCTTTGTCAGGTCTAGACCAGGAGAGCCCACACTGAGGCAAGTGGCTGAGAGCAGGTCACAGGGTGCTAGTGGGCCTTTCGGGAGGAGAGGCTCCTGGTGGCATAGAGCGTGGCATAACTCAGGAAGCTATGGATTTCGTGGATGCAACGATGTGCTGGGATCATCACGTCTGCTGGCCCTCACAGACGTTTCCCTTGGCGTGGTATGAACACGCGGCCCTTTCTTCCATTGTTGTCCACCAAAACTAGGGCCGGAACACATATTGTCCCGGGGTCCTTTTTGTGCAGGTAGGTCCCCCGGGACTCACTGTGGCCCAGCCACAGCACAAGGCAGCATAATCATGGTGTGTCGAGCTGGTGAGCCATTTTGCGAGGAGTCCCGGCAGGGCTGCCTTCCGAACGGGTGCGGTGGTGTGGGCACCGCCGAGAAGCTTTCCTTCTCTAGCCCCAGGAAGCACAGTCAGTGTTTGGTGGTGGTTTGCATGGTTCTATTTGTCTTTGTGTTCTTGCCACTCATATGCCAAGGCTTTGAGCTGATATGCCCTGGACGTAGGCGAGAGAGGCTGATGTGATTGTCTGAAAGGCCACACTGCCAGAGACATCATGCATAAACCCATCAGTACACTCGACAGCACTGGTAGGCGGAAGGCGGGTTTGTCCCAAGACTCCGATGTGCCTTCACACTAGGGTCTTCCATCCATTTCTTGGCCAGCGTGGCCTAGGGAAGTGGGGGGAATTGGGCCCCAGGAGGAGGACTTCACGTCCCCTTTGGTAAGCATCCTTGGTGCCTCCACGTTCCCCATTGCAATGGGCTTCCAATTGTATAGATGTCTTGGCTCCACCTTTGAGCAGAGCCAGCCCTTGAATCGGGGACCTTCTCCATGGTTGAAGCAGCCCAGCAGGGCCCCGAGGGCACCAGGGATCTGCATCCCTGCTGACACATCCCTGAGCTCTCCCCCATAGGTCCTTGGGAATCCTGGTGGTCCTTGACCTGGGGTGCCCTGTCAGGGTGCACCAACTGCTGCAGGAACCTCTGCCACGATGCAATGCTTTTCTCAAAATGCAGACATCACTGGGTGTCCGGAGTCTCGATGTCGATGTAGCCTCCTGAAAAGTCAGACGTGGTGTGTGAAGAGAGCCATGCTTCAACCCCTTGGTTGGCCTCTCTGCCTTCCTTCCCACCTTCTGTCTTCCATTCGCCTGAACACCTTTCTCCATCCGTACCTTCCACCCAAGAAATCCCTCCTCCACAAGGCGAGCCTTGCTGCTCACCTCCTGCATCTCCTCCACATCTGTATAGATTTCTCACTCTCTGGCTCTTATCATCAATGTCCTCTACCTCCTCATCAATTGATAATTCTCTCTCCAGGGTTGTTCTTTGGGAGGATGGTCAAGAATATCGGGAACGTTTCTGCGACTTCTGGAAACTCAGCATGAATCCAGGACCGAGGTTTTATCCGGCATGGAAAATGCAACTTGGGGTGCTCTCTCAGGGAATGCGCAGGGTCTTTGGCTAATTTATTTACCGGGCGTCCTCCTAGATCCATACTCCTATTCCCATCGGAAACACGAGCACGTGTGTTTACAATGGGGAAAAGTATTTTGGCACCCATTGCCCAGGGAGAAGGAAAGCCTGAGGAATTATCTTGCCCCCCAAAATGAAGCTGTCTTCGAACGGTTCAAAGGAAAGCAGTCTAATCCAAAGCCACCCAATGCCCCCCAAAGCAACCCAAGCCCAAAGAAGGGTTAAAGAACCTTGAGAATACCACACCACTGGAAGGAATGTACAGCAGAGCAGAGGAATGTGTGGAATGCAGACAGGGGTGAAACAATTAGCGCCCCATCTGGAAAACGGGGAAAAGAACAAGTTGGCCTGTGGAAATGCATGAATCCGACAGAGCCGGGCAGAGACGGTCTGGAATGCGGCAAGGTCTGAACCAGAGGCTCAGTCTTACGTGGTTTGCCGTGAAGACCATAGGGCCTGCACTCCAAAGGCCTGGGAGACTCGGAGCTGGGCTGCCATTTGAAAGGGACTTAGGTGGTCCTCCTTCCTCCCAGGTCCTCAAACTGGAGCGGGATTCTAAATGACTGTTAGATCTCCGCCCTTGCGTGAAGTGCGGTGCGTGGGGTCCTTGGCCTAGATGACCCCTTGGGTGCCAGGGACGGCCCAGCCGTGCAGGTGATGGACAAAACTATGGGCAGGCACTCCACGTACTTGAGGTGTGCCCTTGAGTTTTGGGGCGTGGGGAATTTCCAGCAGCTCCGCTGATTTCCATACATCAGGGCGTGGCCACCTCAGCCTCTACAAGAGCCCTGTCTCCAGGGAGAGCACAGTGGGCCAGCATTCTGCCGGCCAGCTGCTCGCTTCTTCTCGCTTCTCGGACCTCCAAGCACGGATTCCTCCAGCACGTCCTGCACGTCCAGCGGTAGGTTGACCTCTGCCTCTGGGCTGAGGGTTGCAACTCCCAGAGGTTGAGAACCCTTCATGCCTGTGCATCCTGCATCAATAGAGCCATGCCGTTCTTTAGGGCATGTTCCGAGATTGGGCTGGCCTTTTTCCAGCGCTCAGTGGGCCTCATCGTAACAGACTCGCCTCAGAATGACACCCTTTCTCCATACCCATGGGATTTTCGCTCTGGGGTGGAAGTGGATGTTGTCTGTTCCAAGAGAGGTGCCCACGCAGATCACACATCGCCGGGCAAAAGGTGCTAACATCAATTATCAGGTCCCATCCTCTCCTTTGTTGCTGGCCAATCTTTCCATCCAACCGAATGTAGGTTCATGATTGCAGTGGACACATTTGGCGATGTAGAGTAGGAGTATCCTTGGAATTGTGATCTCTTGGCCTGGCTTCCCAAAAGCCGGTATGGATATACACCCAGTAGGGTTTATTCCACACTTTCCAACTCTTTTGTTCTTGGGGATGTTTTCATTTGGATTCTTGGTGATGTTGGGATCAGTTTGACACCAGGTCATCTTGAGGCGACAGCCCGTTCCTAGGAGCTCTTCTCCAAAGGTCAGGCCTTTCTGCATGACCGAACTCTGTGCATGCCTGGCCTTTGTATAACCCTGGGATGTCAAGGAATCTTGATGCCAGGACGGAGGGAAGCATGTGCAGCTTATATCTCTCTTTCAAGGGTTTCAAGCTCCCTTGGAGTTTCCCCACACATAATCCCTACTCCATTTCTCTCTCTCTGTCTCTCTCTCTCTCTCTGTCTCTCTCTCTCTCTCTGACTCTCTTTCTCTCTCTCTCTCTATCTCTCTCTCTCTCTCAGTCTTTCTCTTCATTTCTCTGCTGGGACCCTGCGGGTCTCACTTTCTATTACTCCTTGGTTCCCTCCCAACTCAGCCTTATGGTATCAATTTCTTCTCCTCTTTGGCCACGCATGTCCTTATGAATGGGACCTTGACATTGTAGTCTATGGCCTCGACAGTGTAATATGCAGACTTGTGGTTGGTGTTGAAGTTGTCATCACTGCATGTGCTGAGGTGCATCCTGATGCACGCTTGCCCAGTTGAGGTGGTTTTTAGAGTGCATCTGCTGGATGTCTCCTTGTCGCGATGTATCCTAAATATCCGGGACCTTGGAAACTAACCTGAAGAGAAGGTGGCTTTGCGTGTATGTGGAAGCAAATGCCTGGGAGACACAGCATCCAGGAACACAGGAAGTGGTCTTCGACGGCCTTTGCTTTGGGGGCTGTGTGGTAAGAGCTTCGCAAGGGGACCCGCCATGGGGCCGTCAGTTGCATGCGAATCACCAAGGACATTCCTGGGTGCCAGCCGGACAGAAGGGAGACCAATCCAGGGGGGATTCCTCTGCTTCTGTGTGCTTTGTCAGGTCTAGACCAGGAGAGCCCACACTGAGGCAAGTGGCTGAGAGCAGGTCACAGGGTGCTAGTGGGCCTTTCGGGAGGAGAGGCTCCTGGTGGCATAGAGCGTGGCATAACTCAGGAAGCTATGGATTTCGTGGATGCAACGATGTGCTGGGATCATCACGTCTGCTGGCCCTCACAGACGTTTCCCTTGGCGTGGTATGAACACGCGGCCCTTTCTTCCATTGTTGTCCACCAAAACTAGGGCCGGAACACATATTGTCCCGGGGTCCTTTTTGTGCAGGTAGGTCCCCCGGGACTCACTGTGGCCCAGCCACAGCACAAGGCAGCATAATCATGGTGTGTCGAGCTGGTGAGCCATTTTGCGAGGAGTCCCGGCAGGGCTGCCTTCCGAACGGGTGCGGTGGTGTGGGCACCGCCGAGAAGCTTTCCTTCTCTAGCCCCAGGAAGCACAGTCAGTGTTTGGTGGTGGTTTGCATGGTTCTATTTGTCTTTGTGTTCTTGCCACTCATATGCCAAGGCTTTGAGCTGATATGCCCTGGACGTAGGCGAGAGAGGCTGATGTGATTGTCTGAAAGGCCACACTGCCAGAGACATCATGCATAAACCCATCAGTACACTCGACAGCACTGGTAGGCGGAAGGCGGGTTTGTCCCAAGACTCCGATGTGCCTTCACACTAGGGTCTTCCATCCATTTCTTGGCCAGCGTGGCCTAGGGAAGTGGGGGGAATTGGGCCCCAGGAGGAGGACTTCACGTCCCCTTTGGTAAGCATCCTTGGTGCCTCCACGTTCCCCATTGCAATGGGCTTCCAATTGTATAGATGTCTTGGCTCCACCTTTGAGCAGAGCCAGCCCTTGAATCGGGGACCTTCTCCATGGTTGAAGCAGCCCAGCAGGGCCCCGAGGGCACCAGGGATCTGCATCCCTGCTGACACATCCCTGAGCTCTCCCCCATAGGTCCTTGGGAATCCTGGTGGTCCTTGACCTGGGGTGCCCTGTCAGGGTGCACCAACTGCTGCAGGAACCTCTGCCACGATGCAATGCTTTTCTCAAAATGCAGACATCACTGGGTGTCCGGAGTCTCGATGTCGATGTAGCCTCCTGAAAAGTCAGACGTGGTGTGTGAAGAGAGCCATGCTTCAACCCCTTGGTTGGCCTCTCTGCCTTCCTTCCCACCTTCTGTCTTCCATTCGCCTGAACACCTTTCTCCATCCGTACCTTCCACCCAAGAAATCCCTCCTCCACAAGGCGAGCCTTGCTGCTCACCTCCTGCATCTCCTCCACATCTGTATAGATTTCTCACTCTCTGGCTCTTATCATCAATGTCCTCTACCTCCTCATCAATTGATAATTCTCTCTCCAGGGTTGTTCTTTGGGAGGATGGTCAAGAAAATCGGGAACGTTTCTGTGACTTCTGGAAACTCAGCATGAATCCAGGACCGAGGTTTTATCCGGCATGGAAAATGCAACTTGGGGTGCTCTCTCAGGGAATGCGCAGGGTCTTTGGCTAATTTATTTACCGGGCGTCCTCCTAGATCCATACTCCTATTCCCATCGGAAACACGAGCACGTGTGTTTACAATGGGGAAAAGTATTTTGGCACCCATTGCCCAGGGAGAAGGAAAGCCTGAGGAATTATCTTGCCCCCCAAAATGAAGCTGTCTTCGAACGGTTCAAAGGAAAGCAGTCTAATCCAAAGCCACCCAATGCCCCCCAAAGCAACCCAAGCCCAAAGAAGGGTTAAAGAACCTTGAGAATACCACACCACTGGAAGGAATGTACAGCAGAGCAGAGGAATGTGTGGAATGCAGACAGGGGTGAAACAATTAGCGCCCCATCTGGAAAACGGGGAAAAGAACAAGTTGGCCTGTGGAAATGCATGAATCCGACAGAGCCGGGCAGAGACGGTCTGGAATGCGGCAAGGTCTGAACCAGAGGCTCAGTCTTACGTGGTTTGCCGTGAAGACCATAGGGCCTGCACTCCAAAGGCCTGGGAGACTCGGAGCTGGGCTGCCATTTGAAAGGGACTTAGGTGGTCCTCCTTCCTCCCAGGTCCTCAAACTGGAGCGGGATTCTAAATGACTGTTAGATCTCCGCCCTTGCGTGAAGTGCGGTGCGTGGGGTCCTTGGCCTAGATGACCCCTTGGGTGCCAGGGACGGCCCAGCCGTGCAGGTGATGGACAAAACTATGGGCAGGCACTCCACGTACTTGAGGTGTGCCCTTGAGTTTTGGGGCGTGGGGAATTTCCAGCAGCTCCGCTGATTTCCATACATCAGGGCGTGGCCACCTCAGCCTCTACAAGAGCCCTGTCTCCAGGGAGAGCACAGTGGGCCAGCATTCTGCCGGCCAGCTGCTCGCTTCTTCTCGCTTCTCGGACCTCCAAGCACGGATTCCTCCAGCACGTCCTGCACGTCCAGCGGTAGGTTGACCTCTGCCTCTGGGCTGAGGGTTGCAACTCCCAGAGGTTGAGAACCCTTCATGCCTGTGCATCCTGCATCAATAGAGCCATGCCGTTCTTTAGGGCATGTTCCGAGATTGGGCTGGCCTTTTTCCAGCGCTCAGTGGGCCTCATCGTAACAGACTCGCCTCAGAATGACACCCTTTCTCCATACCCATGGGATTTTCGCTCTGGGGTGGAAGTGGATGTTGTCTGTTCCAAGAGAGGTGCCCACGCAGATCACACATCGCCGGGCAAAAGGTGCTAACATCAATTATCAGGTCCCATCCTCTCCTTTGTTGCTGGCCAATCTTTCCATCCAACCGAATGTAGGTTCATGATTGCAGTGGACACATTTGGCGATGTAGAGTAGGAGTATCCTTGGAATTGTGATCTCTTGGCCTGGCTTCCCAAAAGCCGGTATGGATATACACCCAGTAGGGTTTATTCCACACGTTCCAACTCTTTTGTTCTTGGGGATGTTTTCATTTGGATTCTTGGTGATGTTGGGATCAGTTTGACACCAGGTCATCTTGAGGCGACAGCCCGTTCCTAGGAGCTCTTCTCCAAAGGTCAGGCCTTTCTGCATGACCGAACTCTGTGCATGCCTGGCCTTTGTATAACCCTGGGATGTCAAGGAATCTTGATGCCAGGACGGATGGAAGCATGTGCAGCTTATATCTCTCTTTCAAGGGTTTCAAGCTCCCTTGGAGTTTCCCCACACATAATCCCTACTCCATTTCTCTCTCTCTGTCTCTCTCTCTCTCTCTGTCTCTCTCTCTCTCTCTGACTCTCTTTCTCTCTCTCTCTCTATCTCTCTCTCTCTCTCAGTCTTTCTCTTCATTTCTCTGCTGGGACCCTGCGGGTCTCACTTTCTATTACTCCTTGGTTCCCTCCCAACTCAGCCTTATGGTATCAATTTCTTCTCCTCTTTGGCCACGCATGTCCTTATGAATGGGACCTTGACATTGTAGTCTATGGCCTCGACAGTGTAATATGCAGACTTGTGGTTGGTGTTGAAGTTGTCATCACTGCATGTGCTGAGGTGCATCCTGATGCACGCTTGCCCAGTTGAGGTGGTTTTTAGAGTGCATCTGCTGGATGTCTCCTTGTCGCGATGTATCCTAAATATCCGGGACCTTGGAAACTAACCTGAAGAGAAGGTGGCTTTGCGAGTATGTGGAAGCAAATGCCTGGGAGACACAGCATCCAGGAACACAGGAAGTGGTCTTGGACGGCCTTTGCTTTGGGGGCTGTGTGGTAAGAGCTTCGCAAGGGGACCCGCCATGGGGCCGTCAGTTGCATGCGAATCACCAAGGACGTATTCCTGGGTGCCAGCCGGACAGAAGGGAGACCAATCCAGGGGGGATTCCTCTGCTTCTGTGTGCTTTGTCAGGTCTAGACCAGGAGAGCCCACACTGAGGCAAGTGGCTGAGAGCAGGTCACAGGTTGCTAGTGGGCCTTTCGGGAGGAGAGGCTCCTGGTGGCATAGAGCGTGGCATAACTCAGGAAGCTATGGATTTCGTGGATGCAACGATGTGCTGGGATCATCACGTCTGCTGGCCCTCACAGACGTTTCCCTTGGCGTGGTATGAACCCGCGGCCCTTTCTTCCATTGTTGTCCACCAAAACTAGGGCCGGAACACATATTGTCCCGGGGTCCTTTTTGTGCAGGTAGGTCCCCCGGGACTCACTGTGGCCCAGCCACAGCACAAGGCAGCATAATCATGGTGTGTCGAGCTGGTGAGCCATTTTGCGAGGAGTCCCGGCACGGCTGCCTTCCGAACGGGTGCGGTGGTGTGGGCACCGCCGAGAAGCTTTCCTTCTCTACCCCCAAGAAGCACAGTCAGTGTTTGGTGGTGGTTTGCATGGTTCTATTTGTCTTTGTGTTCTTGCCACTCATATGCCAAGGCTTTGAGCTGATATGCCCTGGACGTAGGCGAGAGAGGCTGATGTGATTGTCTGAAAGGCCACACTGCCAGAGACATCATGCATAAACCCAAAAGTACACTCGACAGCACTGGTAGGCGGAAGGCGTGTTTGTCCAAAGATTCCGATGTGCCTTCACATTAGGGACTTCCATCCATTTCTTGGCCAGCGTGGCCCAGGGAATTGGGGGGAATTGGGCCCCAGGAGGTGGACTTCACGTCCCCTTTGGTAAGCATCCTTGGTGCCTCCACGTTCCCCATTGCAATGGGCTTCCAATTGTATAGATGTCTTGGCACCCCCTTTCAGCAGAGACAGCCCTTGAATCGGGGACCTTCTCCATGGTTGAAGCAGCCCAGCAGGGCCCCGAGGGCACCAGGGATCTGCATCCCTGCTGACACATCCCTGAGCTCTCCCCCATAGGTCCTTGGGAATCCTGGTGGTCCTTCACCTGGGGTGCCCTGTCAGGGTGCACCAACTGCTGCAGGAACCTCTGCCACGATGCAATGCTTTTCTCAAAATGCAGACATCACTGGGTGTCCGGAGTCTCGATGTCGATGTAGCCTCCTGAAAAGTCAGACGTGGTGTGTGAAGAGAGCCATGCTTCAACCCGTTGGTTGGCCTCTCTGCCTTCCTTCCCACCTTCTGTCTTCCATTCGCCTTAACACCTTTCTCCATCCGTACCTTCCACCCAAGAAATCCCTCCTCCACAAGGCGAGCCTTGCTGCTCACCTCCTACATCTCCCCCACATCAGTATAGCTTTCTCACTCTCTCGCTCTTATCATCAATGTCCTCTACCTCCTCATCAATTGATAATTCTCTCTCCAGGGTTGTTCTTTCGGAGGATGGTCATGAAAATCGGGAACGTTTTTGCGACATCTGGAAACTCAGCAGGAATGCTGGACTGTGGTTATATCGGGCATGGAAAATGCGATTTAGGGTCCTCTCTCAGGAAATGTGCAGGGTTTTTGGCTACTTTATTTACCGGGCGTCCTCCTAGATCCATAGTCCTATTCCCATCGGAAACACGAGCTCGTGTGTTTGCAATGGGGAAAAGTCTTTAGGCACCCATTGCCCAGGGAGAAGGAAAGCCTGAGGAATCGTCTTGCCCCCCAAAATGAAGCTGTCTTCGAACGGTTCCAAAGAAAGCAGGCTAATCCAAAGCCACCCAAAGCCCCCCAAAGCAACCCAAGCCCAAAGAAGGGTTAAGGAACCTTGAGAATACCACACCCCTGGAAGGAATGTACAGCAGAATACCACACCCCTGGAAGGAATGTACAGCAGAGCAGAGGAATGTGTGGAATGCAGACAGGTGTGAAACAATTAGCGCCCCATCTGGAAAACGGGGAAAAGAACAAGTTGGCCTGTGGAAATGCATGAATCCGACAGAGCCGGGCAGAGACGGTCTGGAATGCGGCAAGGTCTGAACCAGAGGCTCAGTCTTACGTGGTTTGCCGTGAAGACCATATGGCCTGCACTCCAAAGGCCTGGGAGACTCGGAGCTGGGCTGCCATTTGAAAGGGCCTTAGGTGGTCCTCCTTCCTCCCAGGTCCTCAAACTGGAGCGGAATTCTAAATGACTGTTAGATCTGCACCCTTGCGTGAAGTGCGGTGCGTGGGGTCCTTGGCCTAGATGACCCCTTGGGTGCCAGGGACGGCCCAGCCGTCCAGGTGATGGACAAACCTATGGGCAGGCACTCCACGTACTTGAGGTGTGCCCTTGAGTTTTGGGGCGTGGGGAATTTCCAGCAGCTCCGCTGATTTCCATACATCAGGGCGTGGCCGCCTCAGCCTCTACAAGAGCCCTGTCTCCAGGGAGAGCACAGTGGGCCAGCATTCTGCCGGCCAGCTGCTCGCTTCTTCTCGCTTCTCGGACCTCCAAGCATGGATTCCTCCAGCACGTCCTGCACATCCAGCGGTAGGTTGACCTCTGCCTCTGGGCTGAGGGTTGCAACTCCCAGAGGCCGGGAGCCCTTCATGCCTGTGCATCCTGCATCAATAGAGCCATGCCGTACTTTAGGGCATGTTCCGAGATTGGGCTGGCCTTTTGCCAGCGCTCAGTGGGCCTCTTCGAAACAGACTCGCTTCACAATGACACCCTTTCTCCATACCCATGGGATTTTCGCTCTGGGGTGGAAGTGGATGTTGTCTCTTCCAAGAGAGGTGCCCACGCAGATCGCGCATCACCGGGCGAAAGGTGGTAACATTAATTAGCAGGTCCCATCCTCTCCTTTGTTGCTGGCCAATCTTTCCATCCAACCGAATGTAGGTTCATGATTGCAGTGGACACATTTGGGGATTTGGAGTCGGAGTAGCCTTGGAATTGTGGTCTCTTGGCCTGGCTTCCCAACAGCCGGTATGGATATACACCCAGTAGGGTTTATTCTACACGTTCCATCTCTTGTGTTCTTGGGGATGGTTTCCTTTGGATTCTTGGTGATGTTGGGATCAATTTGACACCAGGTCATCTTGAGGCGACAGCCCGTTCCTAGGAGCTCTTCTCCCAAGCTCAGGCCTTTCTGCATGACCGAACTCTGTGCATGCCTGGCCTTTGTATAACCCTGGGATGTCAAGGAATCTTGATGCCAGGACGGATGGAAGCATGTGCAGCTTATATCTCTCTTTCAAGGGTTTCAAGCTCCCTTGGAGTTTCCCCACACATAATCCATACTCCATTCCTCTCTCTCCGTCTCTCTCTGTCTCTCTCTCTCTCTCTTTCTCTCTCTCTCTCACTCTCTCTCACTCTTCATTTTTCTGCTGGGACCCTGAGGGTCTCACTTTCTATTACTCCTTGGTTCCCTCCCAACTCAGCCTTATGGTCTCAATTTCTTCTCCTCTTTGGCCACTTACTTCTACATGAATGGCACCCTTGACTTTGTACACTCTGGCCTTGACAGTGTAATATGCAGACTTGTGGTTGGTGTTGAAGTTGTCATCACTGCATGTGCTGAGGTGCGTCCTGATGCACGCTTGCCCAGTTGAGGTGGTTTTTAGAGTGCATCTGCTGGATGTCTCTTTGTCGCGATGTATCCTAAATATCCGGGACCTTGGAAACTAACCTGAAGAGAAGTTGGCTTTGCGTGTATGCGGAAGCAAATGCCTGGGAGACGCAGCATCCAGGAACACAGGAAGTGGTCTTCGACGGCCTTTGCTTTGGGGGCTGTGTGGTAAGAGCTTCGCAAGGGGACCCACCATGGGGCCGTCAGTTGCATGCGAATCACCAAGGACGTATTCCTGGGTGCCAGCCGAACAGAAGGGAGACCAATCCAGGGGGGATTCCTCTGCTTCTGTGTGCTTTGACAGGTCTAGAGCAGGAGAGCCCACACTGAGGCATGAGGCTGAGAGCAGGTCACAGGTTGCTAGTGGGCATTTCGGGAGGAGAGGCTCCTGGTGGCATAGAGCGTGGCATAACTCAGGAAGCTATGGATTTCGTGGATGCAACGATGTGCTGGGATCCACATGACCGATGGCCCTCACAGACGTTTCCCTTGGGGTGGTGTGAACCCGGGGCCCATTCTTCCATTCTTGTCCACCACCACTAGGGCCGGAACACATATTGTCCCGGGGTCCTTTTTGTGCAGGCAGGTCCCCGTGGGACTCACTGTGGCCCAGCCACAGCACGAGGCAGCATAATCATGGTGTGTCGAGCTGGTGAGCCATTTTGCGAGGAGTCCCGGCAGGGCTGCCTTCCGAACGGGTGCGGTGGTGTGGGCACCGCGGAGAAGGTTTCCTTCTCTACCCGCCAGAAGCGCAGTCTGTGTTTGGTGGTGGTTTGCATGGTTCTATTTGTCTTTGTGTTCCTGCCACTCATATGCCAAGGCTTTGAGCTGATATGCCCTGGAAGTAGGCGAGAGAGTCTGATGTGATTGTCTGAAAGGCCACACTGCCAGAGACATCATGCATAAACCCATCAGTACACTCGACAGCACTGGTAGGCGGAAGGTGGGTTTGTCCCAAGACTCCGATGTGCCTTCACACTAGGGTCTTCCATCCATTTCTTGGCCAGCGTGGCCTAGGGAAGTGGGGGGAATTGGGCCCCAGGAGGTGGACTTCACGTCCCCTTTGGTAAGCATCCTTGGTGCCTCCACGTTCGCCATTGCAAAGGGCTTCCAATTGTATAGATGTCTTGGCTCCACCTTTGAGCAGAGCCAGCCCTTGAATCGGGGACCTTCTCCATGATTGAAGCAGCCCAGCAGGGCCCCGAGGGCACCAGGGATCTGCATCCCTGCTGACACATCCCTGAGCTCTCCCCCATAGGTCCTTGGGAATCCTGGTGGTCCTTGACCTGGGGTGCCCTGTCAGGGTGCACCAACTGCTGCAGGAACCTCTGCCACGATGCAATGCTTTTCTCAAAATGCAGACATCACTGGGTGTCCGGAGTCTCGATGTCGATGTAGCCTCCTGAAAAGTCAGACGTGGTCTGTGAAGAGAGCCATGCTTCAACCCGTTGGTTGGCCTCTCTGCCTTCCTTCCCACCTTCTGTCTTCCATTCGCCATAACCCCTTTCTCCATCCGTACCTTCCACCCAAGAAATCCCTCCTCCACCAGGCGAGCCTTGCTGCCCACCTTTGCATCTCCCCCACATCAGTATAGCTTTCTCACTCTCTCGCTCTTATCATCAATGTCCTCTACCTCCTCATCAATTGATAATTCTCTCTCCAGGGTTGTTCTTTCGGAGGATGGTCATGAAAATCGGGAACGTTATTGCGACTTCTGGAAACTCAGCAGGAATCCTGGACTGTGGTTATATCGGGCATGAAAAATGCAACTTGGGGTGCTCTCTCAGGGAATGCGCAGGGTCTTTGGCTAATTTATTTACCGGGCGTCCTCCTAGATCCATACTCCTATTCCCATCGGAAACACGAGCTCGTGTGTTTGCAATGGGGAAAAGTCTTTAGGCACCCATTGCCCAGGGAGAAGGAAAGCCTGAGGAATCGTCTTGCCCCCCAAAGTGAAGCTGTCTTCGAACGGTTCCAAAGAAAGCAGGCTAATCCAAAGCCACCCAAAGCCCCCCAAAGCAACCCAAGCCCAAAGAAGGGTTAAAGAACCTTGAGAATACCACACCCCTGGAAGGAATGTACAGCAGAATACCACACCCCTGGAAGGAATGTACAGCAGAGCAGAGGAATGTGTGGAATGCAGACAGGTGTGAAACAATTAGCGCCCCATCTGGAAAACGGGGAAAAGAACAAGTTGGCCTGTGGAAATGCATGAATCCGACAGAGCCGGGCAGAGACGGTCTGGAATGCGGCAAGGTCTGAACCAGAGGCTCAGTCTTACGTGGTTTGCCGTGAAGACCATATGGCCTGCACTCCAAAGGCCTGGGAGACTCGGAGCTGGGCTGCCATTTGAAAGGGCCTTAGGTGGTCCTCCTTCCTCCCAGGTCCTCAAACTGGAGCGGAATTCTAAATGACTGTTAGATCTCTGCCCCTGCGTGAAGTGCGGTGCGTGGGGTCCTTGGCCTAGATGACCCCTTGGGTGCCAGGGACGGCCCAGCCGTCCAGGTGATGGACTAACCTATGGGCAGGCACTCCACGTACTTGAGGTGTGCCCTTGAGTTTTGGGGCGTGGGGAATTTCCAGCAGCTCCGCTGATTTCCATACATCAGGGCGTGGCCACCTCAGCCTCTACAAGAGCCCTGTCTCCAGGGAGAGCACAGTGGGCCAGCATTCTGCCGGCCAGCTGCTCGCTTCTTCTCGCTTCTCGGACCTCCAAGCATGGATTCCTCCAGCACGTCCTGCACATCCACCGGTAGGTTGACCTCTGCCTCTGGGCTGAGGGTTGCAACTCCCAGAGGCCGGGAGCCCTTCATGCCTGTGCATCCTGCATCAATAGAGCCATGCCGTTCTTTAGGGCATGTTCCGAGATTGGGCTGGCCTTTTGCCAGCGCTCAGTGGGCCTCATCGAAACAGACTCGCCTCAGAATGACACCCTTTCTCCATACCCATGGGATTTTCGCTCTGGGGTGGAAGTGGATGTTGTCTGTTCCAAGAGAGGTGCCCACGCAGATCGCGCATCACTGGGCGAAAGGTGCTAACATTAATTAGCAGGTCCCATCCTCTCCGTTGTTGCTGGCCAATCTTTCCATCCAACCGAATGTAGGTTCATGATTGCAGTGGGCACATTTGGCGATGTAGAGTCGGAGTAGCCTTGGAATTGTGGTCTCTTGGCCTGGCTTCCCAACAGCCGGTATGGATATACACCCAGTAGGGTTTATTCCACACGTTCCATCTCTTTTGTTCTTGGGGATGGTTTCCTTTGGATTCTTGGGGATGTTGGGATCAATTTGACACCAGGTCATCTTGAGGCGACAGCCCGTTCCTAGGAGCTCTTCTCCCAAGCTCAGGCCTTTCTGCATGACCGAACTCTGTGCATGCCTGGCCTTTGTATAACCCTGGGATGTCAAGGAATCTTGATGCCAGGACGGATGGAAGCATGTGCAGCTTATATCTCTCTTTCAAGGGTTTCAAGCTCCCTTGGAGTTTCCCCACACATAATCCATACTCCATTCTTCTCTCTCTGTCTCTCTCTGTCTCTCTTTCTCTCTGTCTCTCTCTCTGTCCCCCTCTCTCTCTCTCCCTCTCACTCTTCATTCCTCTGAAGGGACACTGCGGGTCTCACTTTCTATTACTCCTTGGTTCCCTCCCAACTCAGCCTTATGGTATCAATTTCTTCTCCTCTTTGGCCACGCATGTCCTTATGAATGGGACCTTGACATTGTAGTCTATGGCGTCGACAGTGTAATATGCAGACTTGTGCTTGGTGTTGAAGTTGTCATCACTGCATGTGCTGAGGTGCTTCGTGATGCATGCTTGCCCAGTTGAGGTGGTTTTCAGAGTGGGTCTGCTGGATGTCTCTTTGTCGCGATGTATCCTAAATATCCGGGACCTTGGAAACTAACCTGAAGAGAAGTTGGCTTTGCGTGTATGTGGAAGCAAATGCCTGGGAGACACAGCATCCAGGAACACAGGAAGTGGTGTTTGACGGCCTTTGCTTTGGGGGCTGTGTGGTAAGAGCTTCGCAAGGGGACCCGCCATGGGGCCGTCAGTTGCATGCGAATCACCAAGGACGTATTCCTGGGTTGCAGCTGGAGAGAAGGGAGACCAATCCAGGGGGATTCCTCTGCTTCTGTGTGCTTTGACAGGTCTAGAGCAGGAGAGCCCACACTGAGGCATGTGGCTGAGAGCAGGTCACAGGTTGCTAGTGGGCATTTCGGGAGGAGAGGCTCCTGGTGGCCTAGAGCGTGGCATAACTCAGGAAGCTATGGATTTCGTGGATGCAACGATGTGCTGGGATCCACACGTCCGCTGGCCCTCAGAGACGTTTCCCTTGGGGTGGTGTGAACCCGCGGCCCTTTCTTCAATTCTTGTCCACCTCCACTAAGGCCTCAACCCAGATCGTCCCCGGCGTCCTTTGTGTGCAGGCAGGCCCCCCTGGGACTCACTGTGGCCCAGCCACACCACGAGGCAGCATAATCAGGTTGTGTCGAGCTGGTGAGCCATTTTGCGAGGAGTCCCGGCAGGGCTGCCTTCCGAACGGGTGCGGTGGTGTGGGCACCGCCGAGAAGCTTTCCTTCTCTACCCCCCAGAAGCGCAGTCAGTGTTCGGTGGTGGTTTGCATGGTTCTATTTGTCTTTGGGTTCCTGCCACTCATATGCCAAGGCTTTGAGCTGATATGCCCTGGACGTAGGCGAGAGAGGCTGATGTGATTGTCTGAAAGGCCACACTGCCAGAGACATCATGCAGAAACCCATCAGTTCACTCGACAGCACTGGTAGGGGGAAGGCGGGTTTTTCCCAAGACTCCGATGTGCCTTCACACTAGGGTCTTCCATCCATTTCTTGGCCAGCGTGGCCTAGGGAAGTGGGGGGAATTGGGCCCCAAGAGGTGGACTTCACGTCCCCTTTGGTAAGCATCCTTGGTGCCTCCACGTTCCCCATTGCAATGGGCTTCCAATTGTATAGATGTCTTGGCTCCACCTTTGAGCAGAGCCAGCCCTTGAATCGGGGACCTTCTCCATGGTTGAAGCAGCCCAGCAGGGCCCCGAGGGCACCAGGGATCTGCATCCCTGCTGACACATCCCTGAGCTCTCCCCCATAGGTCCTTGGGAATCCTGGTGGTCCTTGACCTGGGGTGCCCTGTCAGGGTGCACCAACTGCTGCAGGAACCTCTGCCACGATGCAATGCTTTTCTCAAAATGCAGACATCACTGGGTGTCCGGAGTCTCGATGTCGATGTAGCCTCCTGAAAAGTCAGACGTGGTGTGTGAAGAGAGCCATGCTTCAACCCCTTGGTTGGCCTCTCTGCCTTCCTTCCCACCTTCTGTCTTCCATTCGCCTGAACACCTTTCTCCATCCGTACCTTCCACCCAAGAAATCCCTCCTCCACAAGGCGAGCCTTGCTGCTCACCTCCTGCATCTCCTCCACATCTGTATAGATTTCTCACTCTCTGGCTCTTATCATCAATGTCCTCTACCTCCTCATCAATTGATAATTCTCTCTCCAGGGTTGTTCTTTGGGAGGATGGTCAAGAATATCGGGAACGTTTCTGCGACTTCTGGAAACTCAGCATGAATCCAGGACCGAGGTTTTATCCGGCATGGAAAATGCAACTTGGGGTGCTCTCTCAGGGAATGCGCAGGGTCTTTGGCTAATTTATTTACCGGGCGTCCTCCTAGATCCATACTCCTATTCCCATCGGAAACACGAGCACGTGTGTTTACAATGGGGAAAAGTATTTTGGCACCCATTGCCCAGGGAGAAGGAAAGCCTGAGGAATTATCTTGCCCCCCAAAATGAAGCTGTCTTCGAACGGTTCAAAGGAAAGCAGTCTAATCCAAAGCCACCCAATGCCCCCCAAAGCAACCCAAGCCCAAAGAAGGGTTAAAGAACCTTGAGAATACCACACCACTGGAAGGAATGTACAGCAGAGCAGAGGAATGTGTGGAATGCAGACAGGGGTGAAACAATTAGCGCCCCATCTGGAAAACGGGGAAAAGAACAAGTTGGCCTGTGGAAATGCATGAATCCGACAGAGCCGGGCAGAGACGGTCTGGAATGCGGCAAGGTCTGAACCAGAGGCTCAGTCTTACGTGGTTTGCCGTGAAGACCATAGGGCCTGCACTCCAAAGGCCTGGGAGACTCGGAGCTGGGCTGCCATTTGAAAGGGACTTAGGTGGTCCTCCTTCCTCCCAGGTCCTCAAACTGGAGCGGGATTCTAAATGACTGTTAGATCTCCGCCCTTGCGTGAAGTGCGGTGCGTGGGGTCCTTGGCCTAGATGACCCCTTGGGTGCCAGGGACGGCCCAGCCGTGCAGGTGATGGACAAAACTATGGGCAGGCACTCCACGTACTTGAGGTGTGCCCTTGAGTTTTGGGGCGTGGGGAATTTCCAGCAGCTCCGCTGATTTCCATACATCAGGGCGTGGCCACCTCAGCCTCTACAAGAGCCCTGTCTCCAGGGAGAGCACAGTGGGCCAGCATTCTGCCGGCCAGCTGCTCGCTTCTTCTCGCTTCTCGGACCTCCAAGCACGGATTCCTCCAGCACGTCCTGCACGTCCAGCGGTAGGTTGACCTCTGCCTCTGGGCTGAGGGTTGCAACTCCCAGAGGTTGAGAACCCTTCATGCCTGTGCATCCTGCATCAATAGAGCCATGCCGTTCTTTAGGGCATGTTCCGAGATTGGGCTGGCCTTTTTCCAGCGCTCAGTGGGCCTCATCGTAACAGACTCGCCTCAGAATGACACCCTTTCTCCATACCCATGGGATTTTCGCTCTGGGGTGGAAGTGGATGTTGTCTGTTCCAAGAGAGGTGCCCACGCAGATCACACATCGCCGGGCAAAAGGTGCTAACATCAATTATCAGGTCCCATCCTCTCCTTTGTTGCTGGCCAATCTTTCCATCCAACCGAATGTAGGTTCATGATTGCAGTGGACACATTTGGCGATGTAGAGTAGGAGTATCCTTGGAATTGTGATCTCTTGGCCTGGCTTCCCAAAAGCCGGTATGGATATACACCCAGTAGGGTTTATTCCACACGTTCCAACTCTTTTGTTCTTGGGGATGTTTTCATTTGGATTCTTGGTGATGTTGGGATCAGTTTGACACCAGGTCATCTTGAGGCGACAGCCCGTTCCTAGGAGCTCTTCTCCAAAGGTCAGGCCTTTCTGCATGACCGAACTCTGTGCATGCCTGGCCTTTGTATAACCCTGGGATGTCAAGGAATCTTGATGCCAGGACGGATGGAAGCATGTGCAGCTTATATCTCTCTTTCAAGGGTTTCAAGCTCCCTTGGAGTTTCCCCACACATAATCCCTACTCCATTTCTCTCTCTCTGTCTCTCTCTCTCTCTCTGTCTCTCTCTCTCTCTCTGACTCTCTTTCTCTCTCTCTCTCTATCTCTCTCTCTCTCTCAGTCTTTCTCTTCATTTCTCTGCTGGGACCCTGCGGGTCTCACTTTCTATTACTCCTTGGTTCCCTCCCAACTCAGCCTTATGGTATCAATTTCTTCTCCTCTTTGGCCACGCATGTCCTTATGAATGGGACCTTGACATTGTAGTCTATGGCCTCGACAGTGTAATATGCAGACTTGTGGTTGGTGTTGAAGTTGTCATCACTGCATGTGCTGAGGTGCATCCTGATGCACGCTTGCCCAGTTGAGGTGGTTTTTAGAGTGCATCTGCTGGATGTCTCCTTGTCGCGATGTATCCTAAATATCCGGGACCTTGGAAACTAACCTGAAGAGAAGGTGGCTTTGCGAGTATGTGGAAGCAAATGCCTGGGAGACACAGCATCCAGGAACACAGGAAGTGGTCTTGGACGGCCTTTGCTTTGGGGGCTGTGTGGTAAGAGCTTCGCAAGGGGACCCGCCATGGGGCCGTCAGTTGCATGCGAATCACCAAGGACGTATTCCTGGGTGCCAGCCGGACAGAAGGGAGACCAATCCAGGGGGGATTCCTCTGCTTCTGTGTGCTTTGTCAAGTCTAGACCAGGAGAGCCCACACTGAGGCAAGTGGCTGAGAGCAGGTCACAGGTTGCTAGTGGGCCTTTCGGGAGGAGAGGCTCCTGGTGGCATAGAGCGTGGCATAACTCAGGAAGCTATGGATTTCGTGGATGCAACGATGTGCTGGGATCATCACGTCTGCTGGCCCTCACAGACGTTTCCCTTGGCGTGGTATGAACCCGCGGCCCTTTCTTCCATTGTTGTCCACCAAAACTAGGGCCGGAACACATATTGTCCCGGGGTCCTTTTTGTGCAGGTAGGTCCCCCGGGACTCACTGTGGCCCAGCCACAGCACAAGGCAGCATAATCATGGTGTGTCGAGCTGGTGAGCCATTTTGCGAGGAGTCCCGGCACGGCTGCCTTCCGAACGGGTGCGGTGGTGTGGGCACCGCCGAGAAGCTTTCCTTCTCTACCCCCAAGAAGCACAGTCAGTGTTTGGTGGTGGTTTGCATGGTTCTATTTGTCTTTGTGTTCTTGCCACTCATATGCCAAGGCTTTGAGCTGATATGCCCTGGACGTAGGCGAGAGAGGCTGATGTGATTGTCTGAAAGGCCACACTGCCAGAGACATCATGCATAAACCCAAAAGTACACTCGACAGCACTGGTAGGCGGAAGGCGTGTTTGTCCAAAGATTCCGATGTGCCTTCACATTAGGGACTTCCATCCATTTCTTGGCCAGCGTGGCCCAGGGAATTGGGGGGAATTGGGCCCCAGGAGGTGGACTTCACGTCCCCTTTGGTAAGCATCCTTGGTGCCTTCACGTTCCCCATTGCAATGGGCTTCCAATTGTATAGATGTCTTGGCACCCCCTTTCAGCAGAGACAGCCCTTGAATCGGGGACCTTCTCCATGGTTGAAGCAGCCCAGCAGGGCCCCGAGGGCACCAGGGATCTGCATCCCTGCTGACACATCCCTGAGCTCTCCCCCATAGGTCCTTGGGAATCCTGGTGGTCCTTCACCTGGGGTGCCCTGTCAGGGTGCACCAACTGCTGCAGGAACCTCTGCCACGATGCAATGCTTTTCTCAAAATGCAGACATCACTGGGTGTCCGGAGTCTCGATGTCGATGTAGCCTCCTGAAAAGTCAGACGTGGTGTGTGAAGAGAGCCATGCTTCAACCCGTTGGTTGGCCTCTCTGCCTTCCTTCCCACCTTCTGTCTTCCATTCGCCTTAACACCTTTCTCCATCCGTACCTTCCACCCAAGAAATCCCTCCTCCACAAGGCGAGCCTTGCTGCTCACCTCCTACATCTCCCCCACATCAGTATAGCTTTCTCACTCTCTCGCTCTTATCATCAATGTCCTCTACCTCCTCATCAATTGATAATTCTCTCTCCAGGGTTGTTCTTTCGGAGGATGGTCATGAAAATCGGGAACGTTTTTGCGACATCTGGAAACTCAGCAGGAATGCTGGACTGTGGTTATATCGGGCATGGAAAATGCGATTTAGGGTCCTCTCTCAGGAAATGTGCAGGGTTTTTGGCTACTTTATTTACCGGGCGTCCTCCTAGATCCATAGTCCTATTCCCATCGGAAACACGAGCTCGTGTGTTTGCAATGGGGAAAAGTCTTTAGGCACCCATTGCCCAGGGAGAAGGAAAGCCTGAGGAATCGTCTTGCCCCCCAAAATGAAGCTGTCTTCGAACGGTTCCAAAGAAAGCAGGCTAATCCAAAGCCACCCAAAGCCCCCCAAAGCAACCCAAGCCCAAAGAAGGGTTAAGGAACCTTGAGAATACCACACCCCTGGAAGGAATGTACAGCAGAATACCACACCCCTGGAAGGAATGTACAGCAGAGCAGAGGAATGTGTGGAATGCAGACAGGTGTGAAACAATTAGCGCCCCATCTGGAAAACGGGGAAAAGAACAAGTTGGCCTGTGGAAATGCATGAATCCGACAGAGCCGGGCAGAGACGGTCTGGAATGCGGCAAGGTCTGAACCAGAGGCTCAGTCTTACGTGGTTTGCCGTGAAGACCATATGGCCTGCACTCCAAAGGCCTGGGAGACTCGGAGCTGGGCTGCCATTTGAAAGGGCCTTAGGTGGTCCTCCTTCCTCCCAGGTCCTCAAACTGGAGCGGAATTCTAAATGACTGTTAGATCTGCACCCTTGCGTGAAGTGCGGTGCGTGGGGTCCTTGGCCTAGATGACCCCTTGGGTGCCAGGGACGGCCCAGCCGTCCAGGTGATGGACAAACCTATGGGCAGGCACTCCACGTACTTGAGGTGTGCCCTTGAGTTTTGGGGCGTGGGGAATTTCCAGCAGCTCCGCTGATTTCCATACATCAGGGCGTGGCCGCCTCAGCCTCTACAAGAGCCCTGTCTCCAGGGAGAGCACAGTGGGCCAGCATTCTGCCGGCCAGCTGCTCGCTTCTTCTCGCTTCTCGGACCTCCAAGCATGGATTCCTCCAGCACGTCCTGCACATCCAGCGGTAGGTTGACCTCTGCCTCTGGGCTGAGGGTTGCAACTCCCAGAGGCCGGGAGCCCTTCATGCCTGTGCATCCTGCATCAATAGAGCCATGCCGTACTTTAGGGCATGTTCCGAGATTGGGCTGGCCTTTTGCCAGCGCTCAGTGGGCCTCTTCGAAACAGACTCGCTTCACAATGACACCCTTTCTCCATACCCATGGGATTTTCGCTCTGGGGTGGAAGTGGATGTTGTCTCTTCCAAGAGAGGTGCCCACGCAGATCGCGCATCACCGGGCGAAAGGTGGTAACATTAATTAGCAGGTCCCATCCTCTCCTTTGTTGCTGGCCAATCTTTCCATCCAACCGAATGTAGGTTCATGATTGCAGTGGACACATTTGGGGATTTGGAGTCGGAGTAGCCTTGGAATTGTGGTCTCTTGGCCTGGCTTCCCAACAGCCGGTATGGATATACACCCAGTAGGGTTTATTCTACACGTTCCATCTCTTGTGTTCTTGGGGATGGTTTCCTTTGGATTCTTGGTGATGTTGGGATCAATTTGACACCAGGTCATCTTGAGGCGACAGCCCGTTCCTAGGAGCTCTTCTCCCAAGCTCAGGCCTTTCTGCATGACCGAACTCTGTGCATGCCTGGCCTTTGTATAACCCTGGGATGTCAAGGAATCTTGATGCCAGGACGGATGGAAGCATGTGCAGCTTATATCTCTCTTTCAAGGGTTTCAAGCTCCCTTGGAGTTTCCCCACACATAATCCATACTCCATTCCTCTCTCTCCGTCTCTCTCTGTCTCTCTCTCTCTCTCTTTCTCTCTCTCTCTCACTCTCTCTCACTCTTCATTTTTCTGCTGGGACCCTGAGGGTCTCACTTTCTATTACTCCTTGGTTCCCTCCCAACTCAGCCTTATGGTCTCAATTTCTTCTCCTCTTTGGCCACTTACTTCTACATGAATGGCACCCTTGACTTTGTACACTCTGGCCTTGACAGTGTAATATGCAGACTTGTGGTTGGTGTTGAAGTTGTCATCACTGCATGTGCTGAGGTGCGTCCTGATGCACGCTTGCCCAGTTGAGGTGGTTTTTAGAGTGCATCTGCTGGATGTCTCTTTGTCGCGATGTATCCTAAATATCCGGGACCTTGGAAACTAACCTGAAGAGAAGTTGGCTTTGCGTGTATGCGGAAGCAAATGCCTGGGAGACGCAGCATCCAGGAACACAGGAAGTGGTCTTCGACGGCCTTTGCTTTGGGGGCTGTGTGGTAAGAGCTTCGCAAGGGGACCCACCATGGGGCCGTCAGTTGCATGCGAATCACCAAGGACGTATTCCTGGGTGCCAGCCGAACAGAAGGGAGACCAATCCAGGGGGGATTCCTCTGCTTCTGTGTGCTTTGACAGGTCTAGAGCAGGAGAGCCCACACTGAGGCATGAGGCTGAGAGCAGGTCACAGGTTGCTAGTGGGCATTTCGGGAGGAGAGGCTCCTGGTGGCATAGAGCGTGGCATAACTCAGGAAGCTATGGATTTCGTGGATGCAACGATGTGCTGGGATCCACACGACCGATGGCCCTCACAGACGTTTCCCTTGGGGTGGTGTGAACCCGGGGCCCATTCTTCCATTCTTGTCCACCACCACTAGGGCCGGAACACATATTGTCCCGGGGTCCTTTTTGTGCAGGCAGGTCCCCGTGGGACTCACTGTGGCCCAGCCACAGCACGAGGCAGCATAATCATGGTGTGTCGAGCTGGTGAGCCATTTTGCGAGGAGTCCCGGCAGGGCTGCCTTCCGAACGGGTGCGGTGGTGTGGGCACCGCGGAGAAGGTTTCCTTCTCTACCCGCCAGAAGCGCAGTCTGTGTTTGGTGGTGGTTTGCATGGTTCTATTTGTCTTTGTGTTCCTGCCACTCATATGCCAAGGCTTTGAGCTGATATGCCCTGGAAGTAGGCGAGAGAGTCTGATGTGATTGTCTGAAAGGCCACACTGCCAGAGACATCATGCATAAACCCATCAGTACACTCGACAGCACTGGTAGGCGGAAGGTGGGTTTGTCCCAAGACTCCGATGTGCCTTCACACTAGGGTCTTCCATCCATTTCTTGGCCAGCGTGGCCTAGGGAAGTGGGGGGAATTGGGCCCCAGGAGGTGGACTTCACGTCCCCTTTGGTAAGCATCCTTGGTGCCTCCACGTTCGCCATTGCAAAGGGCTTCCAATTGTATAGATGTCTTGGCTCCACCTTTGAGCAGAGCCAGCCCTTGAATCGGGGACCTTCTCCATGATTGAAGCAGCCCAGCAGGGCCCCGAGGGCACCAGGGATCTGCATCCCTGCTGACACATCCCTGAGCTCTCCCCCATAGGTCCTTGGGAATCCTGGTGGTCCTTGACCTGGGGTGCCCTGTCAGGGTGCACCAACTGCTGCAGGAACCTCTGCCACGATGCAATGCTTTTCTCAAAATGCAGACATCACTGGGTGTCCGGAGTCTCGATGTCGATGTAGCCTCCTGAAAAGTCAGACGTGGTCTGTGAAGAGAGCCATGCTTCAACCCGTTGGTTGGCCTCTCTGCCTTCCTTCCCACCTTCTGTCTTCCATTCGCCATAACCCCTTTCTCCATCCGTACCTTCCACCCAAGAAATCCCTCCTCCACCAGGCGAGCCTTGCTGCCCACCTTTGCATCTCCCCCACATCAGTATAGCTTTCTCACTCTCTCGCTCTTATCATCAATGTCCTCTACCTCCTCATCAATTGATAATTCTCTCTCCAGGGTTGTTCTTTCGGAGGATGGTCATGAAAATCGGGAACGTTATTGCGACTTCTGGAAACTCAGCAGGAATCCTGGACTGTGGTTATATCGGGCATGAAAAATGCAACTTGGGGTGCTCTCTCAGGGAATGCGCAGGGTCTTTGGCTAATTTATTTACCGGGCGTCCTCCTAGATCCATACTCCTATTCCCATCGGAAACACGAGCTCGTGTGTTTGCAATGGGGAAAAGTCTTTAGGCACCCATTGCCCAGGGAGAAGGAAAGCCTGAGGAATCGTCTTGCCCCCCAAAGTGAAGCTGTCTTCGAACGGTTCCAAAGAAAGCAGGCTAATCCAAAGCCACCCAAAGCCCCCCAAAGCAACCCAAGCCCAAAGAAGGGTTAAAGAACCTTGAGAATACCACACCCCTGGAAGGAATGTACAGCAGAATACCACACCCCTGGAAGGAATGTACAGCAGAGCAGAGGAATGTGTGGAATGCAGACAGGTGTGAAACAATTAGCGCCCCATCTGGAAAACGGGGAAAAGAACAAGTTGGCCTGTGGAAATGCATGAATCCGACAGAGCCGGGCAGAGACGGTCTGGAATGCGGCAAGGTCTGAACCAGAGGCTCAGTCTTACGTGGTTTGCCGTGAAGACCATATGGCCTGCACTCCAAAGGCCTGGGAGACTCGGAGCTGGGCTGCCATTTGAAAGGGCCTTAGGTGGTCCTCCTTCCTCCCAGGTCCTCAAACTGGAGCGGAATTCTAAATGACTGTTAGATCTCTGCCCCTGCGTGAAGTGCGGTGCGTGGGGTCCTTGGCCTAGATGACCCCTTGGGTGCCAGGGACGGCCCAGCCGTCCAGGTGATGGACTAACCTATGGGCAGGCACTCCACGTACTTGAGGTGTGCCCTTGAGTTTTGGGGCGTGGGGAATTTCCAGCAGCTCCGCTGATTTCCATACATCAGGGCGTGGCCACCTCAGCCTCTACAAGAGCCCTGTCTCCAGGGAGAGCACAGTGGGCCAGCATTCTGCCGGCCAGCTGCTCGCTTCTTCTCGCTTCTCGGACCTCCAAGCATGGATTCCTCCAGCACGTCCTGCACATCCACCGGTAGGTTGACCTCTGCCTCTGGGCTGAGGGTTGCAACTCCCAGAGGCCGGGAGCCCTTCATGCCTGTGCATCCTGCATCAATAGAGCCATGCCGTTCTTTAGGGCATGTTCCGAGATTGGGCTGGCCTTTTGCCAGCGCTCAGTGGGCCTCATCGAAACAGACTCGCCTCAGAATGACACCCTTTCTCCATACCCATGGGATTTTCGCTCTGGGGTGGAAGTGGATGTTGTCTGTTCCAAGAGAGGTGCCCACGCAGATCGCGCATCACTGGGCGAAAGGTGCTAACATTAATTAGCAGGTCCCATCCTCTCCGTTGTTGCTGGCCAATCTTTCCATCCAACCGAATGTAGGTTCATGATTGCAGTGGGCACATTTGGCGATGTAGAGTCGGAGTAGCCTTGGAATTGTGGTCTCTTGGCCTGGCTTCCCAACAGCCGGTATGGATATACACCCAGTAGGGTTTATTCCACACGTTCCATCTCTTTTGTTCTTGGGGATGGTTTCCTTTGGATTCTTGGGGATGTTGGGATCAATTTGACACCAGGTCATCTTGAGGCGACAGCCCGTTCCTAGGAGCTCTTCTCCCAAGCTCAGGCCTTTCTGCATGACCGAACTCTGTGCATGCCTGGCCTTTGTATAACCCTGGGATGTCAAGGAATCTTGATGCCAGGACGGATGGAAGCATGTGCAGCTTATATCTCTCTTTCAAGGGTTTCAAGCTCCCTTGGAGTTTCCCCACACATAATCCATACTCCATTCTTCTCTCTCTGTCTCTCTCTGTCTCTCTTTCTCTCTGTCTCTCTCTCTGTCCCCCTCTCTCTCTCTCCCTCTCACTCTTCATTCCTCTGAAGGGACACTGCGGGTCTCACTTTCTATTACTCCTTGGTTCCCTCCCAACTCAGCCTTATGGTATCAATTTCTTCTCCTCTTTGGCCACGCATGTCCTTATGAATGGGACCTTGACATTGTAGTCTATGGCGTCGACAGTGTAATATGCAGACTTGTGCTTGGTGTTGAAGTTGTCATCACTGCATGTGCTGAGGTGCTTCGTGATGCATGCTTGCCCAGTTGAGGTGGTTTTCAGAGTGGGTCTGCTGGATGTCTCTTTGTCGCGATGTATCCTAAATATCCGGGACCTTGGAAACTAACCTGAAGAGAAGTTGGCTTTGCGTGTATGTGGAAGCAAATGCCTGGGAGACACAGCATCCAGGAACACAGGAAGTGGTGTTTGACGGCCTTTGCTTTGGGGGCTGTGTGGTAAGAGCTTCGCAAGGGGACCCGCCATGGGGCCGTCAGTTGCATGCGAATCACCAAGGACGTATTCCTGGGTTGCAGCTGGACAGAAGGGAGACCAATCCAGGGGGATTCCTCTGCTTCTGTGTGCTTTGACAGGTCTAGAGCAGGAGAGCCCACACTGTTGCATGTGGCTGAGAGCAGGTCACAGGTTGCTAGTGGGCATTTCGGGAGGAGAGGCTCCTGGTGGCCTAGAGCGTGGCATAACTCAGGAAGCTATGGATTTCGTGGATGCAACGATGTGCTGGGATCCACACGTCCGCTGGCCCTCAGAGACGTTTCCCTTGGGGTGGTGTGAACCCGCGGCCCTTTCTTCAATTCTTGTCCACCTCCACTAAGGCCTCAACCCAGATCGTCCCCGGCGTCCTTTGTGTGCAGGCAGGCCCCCCTGGGACTCACTGTGGCCCAGCCACACCACGAGGCAGCATAATCAGGTTGTGTCGAGCTGGTGAGCCATTTTGCGAGGAGTCCCGGCAGGGCTGCCTTCCGAACGGGTGCGGTGGTGTGGGCACCGCCGAGAAGCTTTCCTTCTCTACCCCCCAGAAGCGCAGTCAGTGTTCGGTGGTGGTTTGCATGGTTCTATTTGTCTTTGGGTTCCTGCCACTCATATGCCAAGGCTTTGAGCTGATATGCCCTGGACGTAGGCGAGAGAGGCTGATGTGATTGTCTGAAAGGCCACACTGCCAGAGACATCATGCAGAAACCCATCAGTTCACTCGACAGCACTGGTAGGGGGAAGGCGGGTTTTTCCCAAGACTCCGATGTGCCTTCACACTAGGGTCTTCCATCCATTTCTTGGCCAGCGTGGCCTAGGGAAGTGGGGGGAATTGGGCCCCAAGAGGTGGACTTCACGTCCCCTTTGGTAAGCATCCTTGGTGCCTCCACGTTCCCCATTGCAATGGGCTTCCAATTGTATAGATGTCTTGGCTCCACCTTTGAGCAGAGCCAGCCCTTGAATCGGGGACCTTCTCCATGGTTGAAGCAGCCCAGCAGGGCCCCGAGGGCACCAGGGATCTGCATCCCTGCTGACACATCCCTGAGCTCTCCCCCATAGGTCCTTGGGAATCCTGGTGGTCCTTCACCTGGGGTGCCCTGTCAGGGTGCACCAACTGCTGCAGGAACCTCTGCCACGATGCAATGCTTTTCTCAAAATGCAGACATCACTGGGTGTCCGGAGTCTCGTTGTCGATGTAGCCTCCTGAAAAGTCAGACGTGGTCTGTGAAGAGAGCCATGCTTCAACCCCTTGGTTGGCCTCTCTGCCTTCCTTCCCACCTTCTGTCTTCCATTCGCCATAACCCCTTTCTCCATTCCGGACCTTCCTCCCAAGAAATCCCTCCTCCACAAGGCGAGCCTTGCTGCCCACCTTTGCATCTCCTCCACATCAGTATAGCTTTCTCACTCTCTCGCTCTTATCATCAATGTCCTCTACCTCCTCATCAATTGATAATTCTCTCTCCAGGGTTGTTCTTTCGGAGGATGGTCATGAAAATCGGGAACGTTTTTGCGACTTCTGGAAACTCAGCAGGAATCCTGGACTGTGGTTATATCGGGCATGAAAAATGCAACTTGGGGTGCTCTCTCAGGGAATGCGCAGGGTCTTTGGCTAATTTATTTACCGGGCGTCCTCCTAGATCCATAGTCCTATTCCCATCGGAAACACGAGCTCGTGTGTTTGCAATGGGGAAAAGTCTTTAGGCACCCATTGCCCAGGGAGAAGGAAAGCCTGAGGAATCGTCTTGCCCCCCAAAGTGAAGCTGTCTTCGAACGGTTCCAAAGAAAGCAGGCTAATCCAAAGCCACCCAAAGCCCCCCAAAGCAACCCAAGCCCAAAGAAGGGTTAAAGAACCTTGAGAATACCACACCCCTGGAAGGAATGTACAGCAGAATACCACACCCCTGGAAGGAATGTACAGCAGAGCAGAGGAATGTGTGGAATGCAGACAGGTGTGAAACAATTAGCGCCCCATCTGGAAAACGGGGAAAAGAACAAGTTGGCCTGTGGAAATGCATGAATCCGACAGAGCCGGGCAGAGACGGTCTGGAATGCGGCAAGGTCTGAACCAGAGGCTCAGTCTTACGTGGTTTGCCGTGAAGACCATATGGCCTGCACTCCAAAGGCCTGGGAGACTCGGAGCTGGGCTGCCATTTGAAAGGGCCTTAGGTGGTCCTCCTTCCTCCCAGGTCCTCAAACTGGAGCGGAATTCTAAATGACTGTTAGATCTCTGCCCCTGCGTGAAGTGCGGTGCGTGGGGTCCTTGGCCTAGATGACCCCTTGGGTGCCAGGGACGGCCCAGCCGTCCAGGTGATGGACTAACCTATGGGCAGGCACTCCACGTACTTGAGGTGTGCCCTTGAGTTTTGGGGCGTGGGGAATTTCCAGCAGCTCCGCTGATTTCCATACATCAGGGCGTGGCCACCTCAGCCTCTACAAGAGCCCTGTCTCCAGGGAGAGCACAGTGGGCCAGCATTCTGCCGGCCAGCTGCTCGCTTCTTCTCGCTTCTCGGACCTCCAAGCATGGATTCCTCCAGCACGTCCTGCACATCCACCGGTAGGTTGACCTCTGCCTCTGGGCTGAGGGTTGCAACTCCCAGAGGCCGGGAGCCCTTCATGCCTGTGCATCCTGCATCAATAGAGCCATGCCGTTCTTTAGGGCATGTTCCGAGATTGGGCTGGCCTTTTGCCAGCGCTCAGTGGGCCTCATCGTAACAGACTCGCCTCAGAATGACACCCTTTCTCCATACCCATGGGATTTTCGCTCTGGGGTGGAAGTGGATGTTGTCTGTTCCAAGAGAGGTGCCCACGCAGATCGCGCATCACTGGGCGAAAGGTGCTAACATTAATTAGCAGGTCCCATCCTCTCCGTTGTTGCTGGCCAATCTTTCCATCCAACCGAATGTAGGTTCATGATTGCAGTGGGCACATTTGGCGATGTAGAGTCGGAGTAGCCTTGGAATTGTGGTCTCTTGGCCTGGCTTCCCAACAGCCGGTATGGATATACACCCAGTAGGGTTTATTCCACACGTTCCATCTCTTTTGTTCTTGGGGATGGTTTCCTTTGGATTCTTGGGGATGTTGGGATCAATTTGACACCAGGTCATCTTGAGGCGACAGCCCGTTCCTAGGAGCTCTTCTCCCAAGCTCAGGCCTTTCTGCATGACCGAACTCTGTGCATGCCTGGCCTTTGTATAACCCTGGGATGTCAAGGAATCTTGATGCCAGGACGGATGGAAGCATGTGCAGCTTATATCTCTCTTTCAAGGGTTTCAAGCTCCCTTGGAGTTTCCCCACACATAATCCATACTCCATTCTTCTCTCTCTGTCTCTCTTTCTCTCTGTCTGTCTCTCTGTCCCCCTCTCTCTCTCTCCCTCTCACTCTTCATTCCTCTGAAGGGACCCTGCGGGTCTCACTTTCTATTACTCCTTGGTTCCCTCCCAACTCAGCCTTATGGTATCAATTTCTTCTCCTCTTTGGCCACGCATGTCCTTATGAATGGGACCTTGACATTGTAGTCTATGGCGTCGACAGTGTAATATGCAGACTTGTGGTTGGTGTTGAAGTTGTCATCACTGCATGTGCTGAGGTGCTTCGTGATGCATGCTTGCCCAGTTGAGGTGGTTTTCAGAGTGGGTCTGCTGGATGTCTCTTTGTCGCGATGTATCCTAAATATCCGGGACCTTGGAAACTAACCTGAAGAGAAGTTGGCTTTGCGTGTATGTGGAAGCAAATGCCTGGGAGACACAGCATCCAGGAACACAGGAAGTGGTGTTTGACGGCCTTTGCTTTGGGGGCTGTGTGGTAAGAGCTTCGCAAGGGGACCCGCCATGGGGCCGTCAGTTGCATGCGAATCACCAAGGACGTATTCCTGGGTTGCAGCTGGACAGAAGGGAGACCAATCCAGGGGGATTCCTCTGCTTCTGTGTGCTTTGACAGGTCTAGAGCAGGAGAGCCCACACTGTTGCATGTGGCTGAGAGCAGGTCACAGGTTGCTAGTGGGCATTTCGGGAGGAGAGGCTCCTGGTGGCCTAGAGCGTGGCATAACTCAGGAAGCTATGGATTTCGTGGATGCAACGATGTGCTGGGATCCACACGTCCGCTGGCCCTCAGAGACGTTTCCCTTGGGGTGGTGTGAACCCGCGGCCCTTTCTTCAATTCTTGTCCACCTCCACTAAGGCCTCAACCCAGATCGTCCCCGGCGTCCTTTGTGTGCAGGCAGGCCCCCCTGGGACTCACTGTGGCCCAGCCACAGCACGAGGCAGCATAATCAGGTTGTGTCGAGCTGGTGAGCCATTTTGCGAGGAGTCCCGGCAGGGCTGCCTTCCGAACGGGTGCGGTGGTGTGGGCACCGCCGAGAAGCTTTCCTTCTCTACCCCCCAGAAGCGCAGTCAGTGTTCGGTGGTGGTTTGCATGGTTCTATTTGTCTTTGGGTTCCTGCCACTCATATGCCAAGGCTTTGAGCTGATATGCCCTGGACGTAGGCGAGAGAGGCTGATGTGATTGTCTGAAAGGCCACACTGCCAGAGACATCATGCAGAAACCCATCAGTTCACTCGACAGCACTGGTAGGGGGAAGGCGGGTTTTTCCCAAGACTCCGATGTGCCTTCACACTAGGGTCTTCCATCCATTTCTTGGCCAGCGTGGCCTAGGGAAGTGGGGGGAATTGGGCCCCAAGAGGTGGACTTCACGTCCCCTTTGGTAAGCATCCTTGGTGCCTCCACGTTCCCCATTGCAATGGGCTTCCAATTGTATAGATGTCTTGGCTCCACCTTTGAGCAGAGCCAGCCCTTGAATCGGGGACCTTCTCCATGGTTGAAGCAGCCCAGCAGGGCCCCGAGGGCACCAGGGATCTGCATCCCTGCTGACACATCCCTGAGCTCTCCCCCATAGGTCCTTGGGAATCCTGGTGGTCCTTCACCTGGGGTGCCCTGTCAGTGTGCACCAACTGCTGCAGGAACCTCTGCCACGATGCAATGCTTTTCTCAAAATGCAGACATCACTGGGTGTCCGGAGTCTCGTTGTCGATGTAGCCTCCTGAAAAGTCAGACGTGGTCTGTGAAGAGAGCCATGCTTCAACCCCTTGGTTGGCCTCTCTGCCTTCCTTCCCACCTTCTGTCTTCCATTCGCCATAACCCCTTTCTCCATTCCGGACCTTCCTCCCAAGAAATCCCTCCTCCACAAGGCGAGCCTTGCTGCCCACCTTTGCATCTCCTCCACATCAGTATAGCTTTCTCACTCTCTCGCTCTTATCATCAATGTCCTCTACCTCCTCATCAATTGATAATTCTCTCTCCAGGGTTGTTCTTTCGGAGGATGGTCATGAAAATCGGGAACGTTTTTGCGACTTCTGGAAACTCAGCAGGAATCCTGGACTGTGGTTATATCGGGCATGAAAAATGCAACTTGGGGTGCTCTCTCAGGGAATGCGCAGGGTCTTTGGCTAATTTATTTACCGGGCGTCCTCCTAGATCCATAGTCCTATTCCCATCGGAAACACGAGCTCGTGTGTTTGCAATGGGGAAAAGTCTTTAGGCACCCATTGCCCAGGGAGAAGGAAAGCCTGAGGAATCGTCTTGCCCCCCAAAGTGAAGCTGTCTTCGAACGGTTCCAAAGAAAGCAGGCTAATCCAAAGCCACCCAAAGCCCCCCAAAGCAACCCAAGCCCAAAGAAGGGTTAAAGAACCTTGAGAATACCACACCCCTGGAAGGAATGTACAGCAGAATACCACACCCCTGGAAGGAATGTACAGCAGAGCAGAGGAATGTGTGGAATGCAGACAGGTGTGAAACAATTAGCGCCCCATCTGGAAAACGGGGAAAAGAACAAGTTGGCCTGTGGAAATGCATGAATCCGACAGAGCCGGGCAGAGACGGTCTGGAATGCGGCAAGGTCTGAACCAGAGGCTCAGTCTTACGTGGTTTGCCGTGAAGACCATATGGCCTGCACTCCAAAGGCCTGGGAGACTCGGAGCTGGGCTGCCATTTGAAAGGGACTTAGGTGGTCCTCCTTCCTCCCAGGTCCTCAAACTGGAGCGGAATTCTAAATGACTGTTAGATCTCTGCCCCTGCGTGAAGTGCGGTGCGTGGGGTCCTTGGCCTAGATGACCCCTTGGGTGCCAGGGACGGCCCAGCCGTCCAGGTGATGGACTAACCTATGGGCAGGCACTCCACGTACTTGAGGTGTGCCCTTGAGTTTTGGGGCGTGGGGAATTTCCAGCAGCTCCGCTGATTTCCATACATCAGGGCGTGGCCACCTCAGCCTCTACAAGAGCCCTGTCTCCAGGGAGAGCACAGTGGGCCAGCATTCTGCCGGCCAGCTGCTCGCTTCTTCTCGCTTCTCGGACCTCCAAGCATGGATTCCTCCAGCACGTCCTGCACATCCACCGGTAGGTTGACCTCTGCCTCTGGGCTGAGGGTTGCAACTCCCAGAGGCCGGGAGCCCTTCATGCCTGTGCATCCTGCATCAATAGAGCCATGCCGTTCTTTAGGGCATGTTCCGAGATTGGGCTGGCCTTTTGCCAGCGCTCAGTGGGCCTCATCGAAACAGACTCGCCTCAGAATGACACCCTTTCTCCATACCCATGGGATTTTCGCTCTGGGGTGGAAGTGGATGTTGTCTGTTCCAAGAGAGGTGCCCACGCATATCGCGCATCACTGGGCGAAAGGTGCTAACATTAATTAGCAGGTCCCATCCTCTCCGTTGTTGCTGGCCAATCTTTCCATCCAACCGAATGTAGGTTCATGATTGCAGTGGGCACATTTGGCGATGTAGAGTCGGAGTAGCCTTGGAATTGTGGTCTCTTGGCCTGGCTTCCCAACAGCCGGTATGGATATACACCCAGTAGGGTTTATTCCACACGTTCCATCTCTTTTGTTCTTGGGGATGGTTTCCTTTGGATTCTTGGGGATGTTGGGATCAATTTGACACCAGGTCATCTTGAGGCGACAGCCCGTTCCTAGGAGCTCTTCTCCCAAGCTCAGGCCTTTCTGCATGACCGAACTCTGTGCATGCCTGGCCTTTGTATAACCCTGGGATGTCAAGGAATCTTGATGCCAGGACGGATGGAAGCATGTGCAGCTTATATCTCTCTTTCAAGGGTTTCAAGCTCCCTTGGAGTTTCCCCACACATAATCCATACTCCATTCTTCTCTCTCTGTCTCTCTCTGTCTCTCTTTCTCTCTGTCTCTCTCTCTGTCCCCCTCTCTCTCTCTCCCTCTCACTCTTCATTCCTCTGAAGGGACACTGCGGGTCTCACTTTCTATTACTCCTTGGTTCCCTCCCAACTCAGCCTTATGGTATCAATTTCTTCTCCTCTTTGGCCACGCATGTCCTTATGAATGGGACCTTGACATTGTAGTCTATGGCGTCGACAGTGTAATATGCAGACTTGTGGTTGGTGTTGAAGTTGTCATCACTGCATGTGCTGAGGTGCTTCGTGATGCATGCTTGCCCAGTTGAGGTGGTTTTCAGAGTGGGTCTGCTGGATGTCTCTTTGTCGCGATGTATCCTAAATATCCGGGACCTTGGAAACTAACCTGAAGAGAAGTTGGCTTTGCGTGTATGTGGAAGCAAATGCCTGGGAGACACAGCATCCAGGAACACAGGAAGTGGTGTTTGACGGCCTTTGCTTTGGGGGCTGTGTGGTAAGAGCTTCGCAAGGGGACCCGCCATGGGGCCGTCAGTTGCATGCGAATCACCAAGGACGTATTCCTGGGTTGCAGCTGGACAGAAGGGAGACCAATCCAGGGGGATTCCTCTGCTTCTGTGTGCTTTGACAGGTCTAGAGCAGGAGAGCCCACACTGTTGCATGTGGCTGAGAGCAGGTCACAGGTTGCTAGTGGGCATTTCGGGAGGAGAGGCTCCTGGTGGCCTAGAGCGTGGCATAACTCAGGAAGCTATGGATTTCGTGGATGCAACGATGTGCTGGGATCCACACGTCCGCTGGCCCTCAGAGACGTTTCCCTTGGGGTGGTGTGAACCCGCGGCCCTTTCTTCAATTCTTGTCCACCTCCACTAAGGCCTCAACCCAGATCGTCCCCGGCGTCCTTTGTGTGCAGGCAGGCCCCCCTGGGACTCACTGTGGCCCAGCCACACCACGAGGCAGCATAATCAGGTTGTGTCGAGCTGGTGAGCCATTTTGCGAGGAGTCCCGGCAGGGCTGCCTTCCGAACGGGTGCGGTGGTGTGGGCACCGCCGAGAAGCTTTCCTTCTCTACCCCCCAGAAGCGCAGTCAGTGTTCGGTGGTGGTTTGCATGGTTCTATTTGTCTTTGGGTTCCTGCCACTCATATGCCAAGGCTTTGAGCTGATATGCCCTGGACGTAGGCGAGAGAGGCTGATGTGATTGTCTGAAAGGCCACACTGCCAGAGACATCATGCAGAAACCCATCAGTTCACTCGACAGCACTGGTAGGGGGAAGGCGGGTTTTTCCCAAGACTCCGATGTGCCTTCACACTAGGGTCTTCCATCCATTTCTTGGCCAGCGTGGCCTAGGGAAGTGGGGGGAATTGGGCCCCAAGAGGTGGACTTCACGTCCCCTTTGGTAAGCATCCTTGGTGCCTCCACGTTCCCCATTGCAATGGGCTTCCAATTGTATAGATGTCTTGGCTCCACCTTTGAGCAGAGCCAGCCCTTGAATCGGGGACCTTCTCCATGGTTGAAGCAGCCCAGCAGGGCCCCGAGGGCACCAGGGATCTGCATCCCTGCTGACACATCCCTGAGCTCTCCCCCATAGGTCCTTGGGAATCCTGGTGGTCCTTCACCTGGGGTGCCCTGTCAGTGTGCACCAACTGCTGCAGGAACCTCTGCCACGATGCAATGCTTTTCTCAAAATGCAGACATCACTGGGTGTCCGGAGTCTCGTTGTCGATGTAGCCTCCTGAAAAGTCAGACGTGGTCTGTGAAGAGAGCCATGCTTCAACCCCTTGGTTGGCCTCTCTGCCTTCCTTCCCACCTTCTGTCTTCCATTCGCCATAACCCCTTTCTCCATTCCAGACCTTCCTCCCAAGAAATCCCTCCTCCACAAGGCGAGCCTTGCTGCCCACCTTTGCATCTCCTCCACATCAGTATAGCTTTCTCACTCTCTCGCTCTTATCATCAATGTCCTCTACCTCCTCATCAATTGATAATTCTCTCTCCAGGGTTGTTCTTTCGGAGGATGGTCATGAAAATCGGGAACGTTTTTGCGACTTCTGGAAACTCAGCAGGAATCCTGGACTGTGGTTATATCGGGCATGAAAAATGCAACTTGGGGTGCTCTCTCAGGGAATGCGCAGGGTCTTTGGCTAATTTATTTACCGGGCGTCCTCCTAGATCCATAGTCCTATTCCCATCGGAAACACGAGCTCGTGTGTTTGCAATGGGGAAAAGTCTTTAGGCACCCATTGCCCAGGGAGAAGGAAAGCCTGAGGAATCGTCTTGCCCCCCAAAGTGAAGCTGTCTTCGAACGGTTCCAAAGAAAGCAGGCTAATCCAAAGCCACCCAAAGCCCCCCAAAGCAACCCAAGCCCAAAGAAGGGTTAAAGAACCTTGAGAATACCACACCCCTGGAAGGAATGTACAGCAGAATACCACACCCCTGGAAGGAATGTACAGCAGAGCAGAGGAATGTGTGGAATGCAGACAGGTGTGAAACAATTAGCGCCCCATCTGGAAAACGGGGAAAAGAACAAGTTGGCCTGTGGAAATGCATGAATCCGACAGAGCCGGGCAGAGACGGTCTGGAATGCGGCAAGGTCTGAACCAGAGGCTCAGTCTTACGTGGTTTGCCGTGAAGACCATATGGCCTGCACTCCAAAGGCCTGGGAGACTCGGAGCTGGGCTGCCATTTGAAAGGGACTTAGGTGGTCCTCCTTCCTCCCAGGTCCTCAAACTGGAGCGGAATTCTAAATGACTGTTAGATCTCTGCCCCTGCGTGAAGTGCGGTGCGTGGGGTCCTTGGCCTAGATGACCCCTTGGGTGCCAGGGACGGCCCAGCCGTCCAGGTGATGGACTAACCTATGGGCAGGCACTCCACGTACTTGAGGTGTGCCCTTGAGTTTTGGGGCGTGGGGAATTTCCAGCAGCTCCGCTGATTTCCATACATCAGGGCGTGGCCACCTCAGCCTCTACAAGAGCCCTGTCTCCAGGGAGAGCACAGTGGGCCAGCATTCTGCCGGCCAGCTGCTCGCTTCTTCTCGCTTCTCGGACCTCCAAGCATGGATTCCTCCAGCACGTCCTGCACATCCAGCGGTAGGTTGACCTCTGCCTCTGGGCTGAGGGTTGCAACTCCCAGAGGCCGGGAGCCCTTCATGCCTGTGCATCCTGCATCAATAGAGCCATGCCGTTCTTTAGGGCATGTTCCGAGATTGGGCTGGCCTTTTGCCAGCGCTCAGTGGGCCTCATCGAAACAGACTCGCCTCAGAATGACACCCTTTCTCCATACCCATGGGATTTTCGCTCTGGGGTGGAAGTGGATGTTGTCTGTTCCAAGAGAGGTGCCCACGCAGATCGCGCATCACTGGGCGAAAGGTGCTAACATTAATTAGCAGGTCCCATCCTCTCCGTTGTTGCTGGCCAATCTTTCCATCCAACCGAATGTAGGTTCATGATTGCAGTGGGCACATTTGGCGATGTAGAGTCGGAGTAGCCTTGGAATTGTGGTCTCTTGGCCTGGCTTCCCAACAGCCGGTATGGATATACACCCAGTAGGGTTTATTCCACACGTTCCATCTCTTTTGTTCTTGGGGATGGTTTCCTTTGGATTCTTGGGGATGTTGGGATCAATTTGACACCAGGTCATCTTGAGGCGACAGCCCGTTCCTAGGAGCTCTTCTCCCAAGCTCAGGCCTTTCTGCATGACCGAACTCTGTGCATGCCTGGCCTTTGTATAACCCTGGGATGTCAAGGAATCTTGATGCCAGGACGGATGGAAGCATGTGCAGCTTATATCTCTCTTTCAAGGGTTTCAAGCTCCCTTGGAGTTTCCCCACACATAATCCATACTCCATTCTTCTCTCTCTGTCTCTCTCTGTCTCTCTTTCTCTCTGTCTCTCTCTCTGTCCCCCTCTCTCTCTCTCCCTCTCACTCTTCATTCCTCTGAAGGGACCCTGCGGGTCTCACTTTCTATTACTCCTTGGTTCCCTCCCAACTCAGCCTTATGGTATCAATTTCTTCTCCTCTTTGGCCACTTATGTCCTTATGAATGGGACCTTGACATTGTAGTCTATGGCGTCGACAGTGTAATATGCAGACTTGTGGTTGGTGTTGAAGTTGTCATCACTGCATGTGCTGAGGTGCTTCGTGATGCATGCTTGCCCAGTTGAGGTGGTTTTCAGAGTGGGTCTGCTGGATGTCTCTTTGTCGCGATGTATCCTAAATATCCGGGACCTTGGAAACTAACCTGAAGAGAAGTTGGCTTTGCGTGTATGTGGAAGCAAATGCCTGGGAGACACAGCATCCAGGAACACAGGAAGTGGTGTTTGACGGCCTTTGCTTTGGGGGCTGTGTGGTAAGAGCTTCGCAATGGGACCCGCCATGGGGCCGTCAGTTGCATGCGAATCACCAAGGACGTATTCCTGGGTTGCAGCTGGACAGAAGGGAGACCAATCCAGGGGGATTCCTCTGCTTCTGTGTGCTTTGACAGGTCTAGAGCAGGAGAGCCCACACTGTTGCATGTGGCTGAGAGCAGGTCACAGGTTGCTAGTGGGCATTTCGGGAGGAGAGGCTCCTGGTGGCCTAGAGCGTGGCATAACTCAGGAAGCTATGGATTTCGTGGATGCAACGATGTGCTGGGATCCACACGTCCGCTGGCCCTCAGAGACGTTTCCCTTGGGGTGGTGTGAACCCGCGGCCCTTTCTTCAATTCTTGTCCACCTCCACTAAGGCCTCAACCCAGATCGTCCCCGGCGTCCTTTGTGTGCAGGCAGGCCCCCCTGGGACTCACTGTGGCCCAGCCACAGCACGAGGCAGCATAATCAGGTTGTGTCGAGCTGGTGAGCCATTTTGCGAGGAGTCCCGGCAGGGCTGCCTTCCGAACGGGTGCGGTGGTGTGGGCACCGCCGAGAAGCTTTCCTTCTCTACCCCCCAGAAGCGCAGTCAGTGTTCGGTGGTGGTTTGCATGGTTCTATTTGTCTTTGGGTTCCTGCCACTCATATGCCAAGGCTTTGAGCTGATATGCCCTGGACGTAGGCGAGAGAGGCTGATGTGATTGTCTGAAAGGCCACACTGCCAGAGACATCATGCAGAAACCCATCAGTTCACTCGACAGCACTGGTAGGGGGAAGGCGGGTTTTTCCCAAGACTCCGATGTGCCTTCACACTAGGGTCTTCCATCCATTTCTTGGCCAGCGTGGCCTAGGGAAGTGGGGGGAATTGGGCCCCAAGAGGTGGACTTCACGTCCCCTTTGGTAAGCATCCTTGGTGCCTCCACGTTCCCCATTGCAATGGGCTTCCAATTGTATAGATGTCTTGGCTCCACCTTTGAGCAGAGCCAGCCCTTGAATCGGGGACCTTCTCCATGGTTGAAGCAGCCCAGCAGGGCCCCGAGGGCACCAGGGATCTGCATCCCTGCTGACACATCCCTGAGCTCTCCCCCATAGGTCCTTGGGAATCCTGGTGGTCCTTCACCTGGGGTGCCCTGTCAGTGTGCACCAACTGCTGCAGGAACCTCTGCCACGATGCAATGCTTTTCTCAAAATGCAGACATCACTGGGTGTCCGGAGTCTCGTTGTCGATGTAGCCTCCTGAAAAGTCAGACGTGGTCTGTGAAGAGAGCCATGCTTCAACCCCTTGGTTGGCCTCTCTGCCTTCCTTCCCACCTTCTGTCTTCCATTCGCCATAACCCCTTTCTCCATTCCGGACCTTCCTCCCAAGAAATCCCTCCTCCACAAGGCGAGCCTTGCTGCCCACCTTTGCATCTCCTCCACATCAGTATAGCTTTCTCACTCTCTCGCTCTTATCATCAATGTCCTCTACCTCCTCATCAATTGATAATTCTCTCTCCAGGGTTGTTCTTTCGGAGGATGGTCATGAAAATCGGGAACGTTTTTGCGACTTCTGGAAACTCAGCAGGAATCCTGGACTGTGGTTATATCGGGCATGAAAAATGCAACTTGGGGTGCTCTCTCAGGGAATGCGCAGGGTCTTTGGCTAATTTATTTACCGGGCGTCCTCCTAGATCCATAGTCCTATTCCCATCGGAAACACGAGCTCGTGTGTTTGCAATGGGGAAAAGTCTTTAGGCACCCATTGCCCAGGGAGAAGGAAAGCCTGAGGAATCGTCTTGCCCCCCAAAGTGAAGCTGTCTTCGAACGGTTCCAAAGAAAGCAGGCTAATCCAAAGCCACCCAAAGCCCCCCAAAGCAACCCAAGCCCAAAGAAGGGTTAAAGAACCTTGAGAATACCACACCCCTGGAAGGAATGTACAGCAGAATACCACACCCCTGGAAGGAATGTACAGCAGAGCAGAGGAATGTGTGGAATGCAGACAGGTGTGAAACAATTAGCGCCCCATCTGGAAAACGGGGAAAAGAACAAGTTGGCCTGTGGAAATGCATGAATCCGACAGAGCCGGGCAGAGACGGTCTGGAATGCGGCAAGGTCTGAACCAGAGGCTCAGTCTTACGTGGTTTGCCGTGAAGACCATATGGCCTGCACTCCAAAGGCCTGGGAGACTCGGAGCTGGGCTGCCATTTGAAAGGGCCTTAGGTGGTCCTCCTTCCTCCCAGGTCCTCAAACTGGAGCGGAATTCTAAATGACTGTTAGATCTCTGCCCCTGCGTGAAGTGCGGTGCGTGGGGTCCTTGGCCTAGATGACCCCTTGGGTGCCAGGGACGGCCCAGCCGTCCAGGTGATGGACTAACCTATGGGCAGGCACTCCACGTACTTGAGGTGTGCCCTTGAGTTTTGGGGCGTGGGGAATTTCCAGCAGCTCCGCTGATTTCCATACATCAGGGCGTGGCCACCTCAGCCTCTACAAGAGCCCTGTCTCCAGGGAGAGCACAGTGGGCCAGCATTCTGCCGGCCAGCTGCTCGCTTCTTCTCGCTTCTCGGACCTCCAAGCATGGATTCCTCCAGCACGTCCTGCACATCCACCGGTAGGTTGACCTCTGCCTCTGGGCTGAGGGTTGCAACTCCCAGAGGCCGGGAGCCCTTCATGCCTGTGCATCCTGCATCAATAGAGCCATGCCGTTCTTTAGGGCATGTTCCGAGATTGGGCTGGCCTTTTGCCAGCGCTCAGTGGGCCTCATCGAAACAGACTCGCCTCAGAATGACACCCTTTCTCCATACCCATGGGATTTTCGCTCTGGGGTGGAAGTGGATGTTGTCTGTTCCAAGAGAGGTGCCCACGCATATCGCGCATCACTGGGCGAAAGGTGCTAACATTAATTAGCAGGTCCCATCCTCTCCGTTGTTGCTGGCCAATCTTTCCATCCAACCGAATGTAGGTTCATGATTGCAGTGGGCACATTTGGCGATGTAGAGTCGGAGTAGCCTTGGAATTGTGGTCTCTTGGCCTGGCTTCCCAACAGCCGGTATGGATATACACCCAGTAGGGTTTATTCCACACGTTCCATCTCTTTTGTTCTTGGGGATGGTTTCCTTTGGATTCTTGGGGATGTTGGGATCAATTTGACACCAGGTCATCTTGAGGCGACAGCCCGTTCCTAGGAGCTCTTCTCCCAAGCTCAGGCCTTTCTGCATGACCGAACTCTGTGCATGCCTGGCCTTTGTATAACCCTGGGATGTCAAGGAATCTTGATGCCAGGACGGATGGAAGCATGTGCAGCTTATATCTCTCTTTCAAGGGTTTCAAGCTCCCTTGGAGTTTCCCCACACATAATCCATACTCCATTCTTCTCTCTCTGTCTCTCTCTGTCTCTCTTTCTCTCTGTCTGTCTCTCTGTCCCCCTCTCTCTCTCTCCCTCTCACTCTTCATTCCTCTGAAGGGACCCTGCGGGTCTCACTTTCTATTACTCCTTGGTTCCCTCCCAACTCAGCCTTATGGTATCAATTTCTTCTCCTCTTTGGCCACTTATGTCCTTATGAATGGGACCTTGACATTGTAGTCTATGGCGTCGACAGTGTAATATGCAGACTTGTGGTTGGTGTTGAAGTTGTCATCACTGCATGTGCTGAGGTGCTTCGTGATGCATGCTTGCCCAGTTGAGGTGGTTTTCAGAGTGGGTCTGCTGGATGTCTCTTTGTCGCGATGTATCCTAAATATCCGGGACCTTGGAAACTAACCTGAAGAGAAGTTGGCTTTGCGTGTATGTGGAAGCAAATGCCTGGGAGACACAGCATCCAGGAACACAGGAAGTGGTGTTTGACGGCCTTTGCTTTGGGGGCTGTGTGGTAAGAGCTTCGCAAGGGGACCCGCCATGGGGCCGTCAGTTGCATGCGAATCACCAAGGACGTATTCCTGGGTTGCAGCTGGACAGAAGGGAGACCAATCCAGGGGGATTCCTCTGCTTCTGTGTGCTTTGACAGGTCTAGAGCAGGAGAGCCCACACTGTTGCATGTGGCTGAGAGCAGGTCACAGGTTGCTAGTGGGCATTTCGGGAGGAGAGGCTCCTGGTGGCCTAGAGCGTGGCATAACTCAGGAAGCTATGGATTTCGTGGATGCAACGATGTGCTGGGATCCACACGTCCGCTGGCCCTCAGAGACGTTTCCCTTGGGGTGGTGTGAACCCGCGGCCCTTTCTTCAATTCTTGTCCACCTCCACTAAGGCCTCAACCCAGATCGTCCCCGGCGTCCTTTGTGTGCAGGCAGGCCCCCCTGGGACTCACTGTGGCCCAGCCACAGCACGAGGCAGCATAATCAGGTTGTGTCGAGCTGGTGAGCCATTTTGCGAGGAGTCCCGGCAGGGCTGCCTTCCGAACGGGTGCGGTGGTGTGGGCACCGCCGAGAAGCTTTCCTTCTCTACCCCCCAGAAGCGCAGTCAGTGTTCGGTGGTGGTTTGCATGGTTCTATTTGTCTTTGGGTTCCTGCCACTCATATGCCAAGGCTTTGAGCTGATATGCCCTGGACGTAGGCGAGAGAGGCTGATGTGATTGTCTGAAAGGCCACACTGCCAGAGACATCATGCAGAAACCCATCAGTTCACTCGACAGCACTGGTAGGGGGAAGGCGGGTTTTTCCCAAGACTCCGATGTGCCTTCACACTAGGGTCTTCCATCCATTTCTTGGCCAGCGTGGCCTAGGGAAGTGGGGGGAATTGGGCCCCAAGAGGTGGACTTCACGTCCCCTTTGGTAAGCATCCTTGGTGCCTCCACGTTCCCCATTGCAATGGGCTTCCAATTGTATAGATGTCTTGGCTCCACCTTTGAGCAGAGCCAGCCCTTGAATCGGGGACCTTCTCCATGGTTGAAGCAGCCCAGCAGGGCCCCGAGGGCACCAGGGATCTGCATCCCTGCTGACACATCCCTGAGCTCTCCCCCATAGGTCCTTGGGAATCCTGGTGGTCCTTCACCTGGGGTGCCCTGTCAGTGTGCACCAACTGCTGCAGGAACCTCTGCCACGATGCAATGCTTTTCTCAAAATGCAGACATCACTGGGTGTCCGGAGTCTCGTTGTCGATGTAGCCTCCTGAAAAGTCAGACGTGGTCTGTGAAGAGAGCCATGCTTCAACCCCTTGGTTGGCCTCTCTGCCTTCCTTCCCACCTTCTGTCTTCCATTCGCCATAACCCCTTTCTCCATTCCGGACCTTCCTCCCAAGAAATCCCTCCTCCACAAGGCGAGCCTTGCTGCCCACCTTTGCATCTCCTCCACATCAGTATAGCTTTCTCACTCTCTCGCTCTTATCATCAATGTCCTCTACCTCCTCATCAATTGATAATTCTCTCTCCAGGGTTGTTCTTTCGGAGGATGGTCATGAAAATCGGGAACGTTTTTGCGACTTCTGGAAACTCAGCAGGAATCCTGGACTGTGGTTATATCGGGCATGAAAAATGCAACTTGGGGTGCTCTCTCAGGGAATGCGCAGGGTCTTTGGCTAATTTATTTACCGGGCGTCCTCCTAGATCCATAGTCCTATTCCCATCGGAAACACGAGCTCGTGTGTTTGCAATGGGGAAAAGTCTTTAGGCACCCATTGCCCAGGGAGAAGGAAAGCCTGAGGAATCGTCTTGCCCCCCAAAGTGAAGCTGTCTTCGAACGGTTCCAAAGAAAGCAGGCTAATCCAAAGCCACCCAAAGCCCCCCAAAGCAACCCAAGCCCAAAGAAGGGTTAAAGAACCTTGAGAATACCACACCACTGGAAGGAATGTACAGCAGAATACCACACCCCTGGAAGGAATGTACAGCAGAGCAGAGGAATGTGTGGAATGCAGACAGGTGTGAAACAATTAGCGCCCCATCTGGAAAACGGGGAAAAGAACAAGTTGGCCTGTGGAAATGCATGAATCCGACAGAGCCGGGCAGAGACGGTCTGGAATGCGGCAAGGTCTGAACCAGAGGCTCAGTCTTACGTGGTTTGCCGTGAAGACCATATGGCCTGCACTCCAAAGGCCTGGGAGACTCGGAGCTGGGCTGCCATTTGAAAGGGCCTTAGGTGGTCCTCCTTCCTCCCAGGTCCTCAAACTGGAGGGGAATTCTAAATGACTGTTAGATCTCTGCCCCTGCGTGAAGTGCGGTGCGTGGGGCCCTTGGCCTAGATGACCCCTTGGGTGCCAGGGACGGCCCAGCCGTCCAGGTGATGGACTAACCTATGGGCAGGCACTCCACGTACTTGAGGTGTGCCCTTGAGTTTTGGGGCGTGGGGAATTTCCAGCAGCTCCGCTGATTTCCATACATCAGGGCGTGGCCACCTCAGCCTCTACAAGAGCCCTGTCTCCAGGGAGAGCACAGTGGGCCAGCATTCTGCCGGCCAGCTGCTCGCTTCTTCTCGCTTCTCGGACCTCCAAGCATGGATTCCTCCAGCACGTCCTGCACATCCAGCGGTAGGTTGACCTCTGCCTCTGGGCTGAGGGTTGCAACTCCCAGAGGCCGGGAGCCCTTCATGCCTGTGCATCCTGCATCAATAGAGCCATGCCGTTCTTTAGGGCATGTTCCGAGATTGGGCTGGCCTTTTGCCAGCGCTCAGTGGGCCTCATCGAAACAGACTCGCCTCAGAATGACACCCTTTCTCCATACCCATGGGATTTTCGCTCTGGGGTGGAAGTGGATGTTGTCTGTTCCAAGAGAGGTGCCCACGCAGATCGCGCATCACTGGGCGAAAGGTGCTAACATTAATTAGCAGGTCCCATCCTCTCCGTTGTTGCTGGCCAATCTTTCCATCCAACCGAATGTAGGTTCATGATTGCAGTGGGCACATTTGGCGATGTAGAGTCGGAGTAGCCTTGGAATTGTGGTCTCTTGGCCTGGCTTCCCAACAGCCGGTATGGATATACACCCAGTAGGGTTTATTCCACACGTTCCATCTCTTTTGTTCTTGGGGATGGTTTCCTTTGGATTCTTGGGGATGTTGGGATCAATTTGACACCAGGTCATCTTGAGGCGACAGCCCGTTCCTAGGAGCTCTTCTCCCAAGCTCAGGCCTTTCTGCATGACCGAACTCTGTGCATGCCTGGCCTTTGTATAACCCTGGGATGTCAAGGAATCTTGATGCCAGGACGGATGGAAGCATGTGCAGCTTATATCTCTCTTTCAAGGGTTTCAAGCTCCCTTGGAGTTTCCCCACACATAATCCATACTCCATTCTTCTCTCTCTGTCTCTCTTTCTCTCTGTCTGTCTCTCTGTCCCCCTCTCTCTCTCTCCCTCTCACTCTTCATTCCTCTGAAGGGACCCTGCGGGTCTCACTTTCTATTACTCCTTGGTTCCCTCCCAACTCAGCCTTATGGTATCAATTTCTTCTCCTCTTTGGCCACTTATGTCCTTATGAATGGGACCTTGACATTGTAGTCTATGGCGTCGACAGTGTAATATGCAGACTTGTGGTTGGTGTTGAAGTTGTCATCACTGCATGTGCTGAGGTGCTTCGTGATGCATGCTTGCCCAGTTGAGGTGGTTTTCAGAGTGGGTCTGCTGGATGTCTCTTTGTCGCGATGTATCCTAAATATCCGGGACCTTGGAAACTAACCTGAAGAGAAGTTGGCTTTGCGTGTATGTGGAAGCAAATGCCTGGGAGACACAGCATCCAGGAACACAGGAAGTGGTGTTTGACGGCCTTTGCTTTGGGGGCTGTGTGGTAAGAGCTTCGCAAGGGGACCCGCCATGGGGCCGTCAGTTGCATGCGAATCACCAAGGACGTATTCCTGGGTTGCAGCTGGACAGAAGGGAGACCAATCCAGGGGGATTCCTCTGCTTCTGTGTGCTTTGACAGGTCTAGAGCAGGAGAGCCCACACTGTTGCATGTGGCTGAGAGCAGGTCACAGGTTGCTAGTGGGCATTTCGGGAGGAGAGGCTCCTGGTGGCCTAGAGCGTGGCATAACTCAGGAAGCTATGGATTTCGTGGATGCAACGATGTGCTGGGATCCACACGTCCGCTGGCCCTCAGAGACGTTTCCCTTGGGGTGGTGTGAACCCGCGGCCCTTTCTTCAATTCTTGTCCACCTCCACTAAGGCCTCAACCCAGATCGTCCCCGGCGTCCTTTGTGTGCAGGCAGGCCCCCCTGGGACTCACTGTGGCCCAGCCACACCACGAGGCAGCATAATCAGGTTGTGTCGAGCTGGTGAGCCATTTTGCGAGGAGTCCCGGCAGGGCTGCCTTCCGAACGGGTGCGGTGGTGTGGGCACCGCCGAGAAGCTTTCCTTCTCTACCCCCCAGAAGCGCAGTCAGTGTTCGGTGGTGGTTTGCATGGTTCTATTTGTCTTTGGGTTCCTGCCACTCATATGCCAAGGCTTTGAGCTGATATGCCCTGGACGTAGGCGAGAGAGGCTGATGTGATTGTCTGAAAGGCCACACTGCCAGAGACATCATGCAGAAACCCATCAGTTCACTCGACTGCACTGGTAGGGGGAAGGCGGGTTTTTCCCAAGACTCCGATGTGCCTTCACACTAGGGTCTTCCATCCATTTCTTGGCCAGCGTGGCCTAGGGAAGTGGGGGGAATTGGGCCCCAAGAGGTGGGCTTCACGTCCCCTTTGGTAAGCATCCTTGGTGCCTCCACGTTCCCCATTGCAATGGGCTTCCAATTGTATAGATGTCTTGGCTCCACCTTTGAGCAGAGCCAGCCCTTGAATCGGGGACCTTCTCCATGGTTGAAGCAGCCCAGCAGGGCCCCGAGGGCACCAGGGATCTGCATCCCTGCTGACACATCCCTGAGCTCTCCCCCATAGGTCCTTGGGAATCCTGGTGGTCCTTCACCTGGGGTGCCCTGTCAGTGTGCACCAACTGCTGCAGGAACCTCTGCCACGATGCAATGCTTTTCTCAAAATGCAGACATCACTGGGTGTCCGGAGTCTCGTTGTCGATGTAGCCTCCTGAAAAGTCAGACGTGGTCTGTGAAGAGAGCCATGCTTCAACCCCTTGGTTGGCCTCTCTGCCTTCCTTCCCACCTTCTGTCTTCCATTCGCCATAACCCCTTTCTCCATTCCGGACCTTCCTCCCAAGAAATCCCTCCTCCACAAGGCGAGCCTTGCTGCCCACCTTTGCATCTCCTCCACATCAGTATAGCTTTCTCACTCTCTCGCTCTTATCATCAATGTCCTCTACCTCCTCATCAATTGATAATTCTCTCTCCAGGGTTGTTCTTTCGGAGGATGGTCATGAAAATCGGGAACGTTTTTGCGACTTCTGGAAACTCAGCAGGAATCCTGGACTGTGGTTATATCGGGCATGAAAAATGCAACTTGGGGTGCTCTCTCAGGGAATGCGCAGGGTCTTTGGCTAATTTATTTACCGGGCGTCCTCCTAGATCCATAGTCCTATTCCCATCGGAAACACGAGCTCGTGTGTTTGCAATGGGGAAAAGTCTTTAGGCACCCATTGCCCAGGGAGAAGGAAAGCCTGAGGAATCGTCTTGCCCCCCAAAGTGAAGCTGTCTTCGAACGGTTCCAAAGAAAGCAGGCTAATCCAAAGCCACCCAAAGCCCCCCAAAGCAACCCAAGCCCAAAGAAGGGTTAAAGAACCTTGAGAATACCACACCCCTGGAAGGAATGTACAGCAGAATACCACACCCCTGGAAGGAATGTACAGCAGAGCAGAGGAATGTGTGGAATGCAGACAGGTGTGAAACAATTAGCGCCCCATCTGGAAAACGGGGAAAAGAACAAGTTGGCCTGTGGAAATGCATGAATCCGACAGAGCCGGGCAGAGACGGTCTGGAATGCGGCAAGGTCTGAACCAGAGGCTCAGTCTTACGTGGTTTGCCGTGAAGACCATATGGCCTGCACTCCAAAGGCCTGGGAGACTCGGAGCTGGGCTGCCATTTGAAAGGGCCTTAGGTGGTCCTCCTTCCTCCCAGGTCCTCAAACTGGAGCGGAATTCTAAATGACTGTTAGATCTCTGCCCCTGCGTGAAGTGCGGTGCGTGGGGCCCTTGGCCTAGATGACCCCTTGGGTGCCAGGGACGGCCCAGCCGTCCAGGTGATGGACTAACCTATGGGCAGGCACTCCACGTACTTGAGGTGTGCCCTTGAGTTTTGGGGCGTGGGGAATTTCCAGCAGCTCCGCTGATTTCCATACATCAGGGCGTGGCCACCTCAGCCTCTACAAGAGCCCTGTCTCCAGGGAGAGCACAGTGGGCCAGCATTCTGCCGGCCAGCTGCTCGCTTCTTCTCGCTTCTCGGACCTCCAAGCATGGATTCCTCCAGCACGTCCTGCACATCCAGCGGTAGGTTGACCTCTGCCTCTGGGCTGAGGGTTGCAACTCCCAGAGGCCGGGAGCCCTTCATGCCTGTGCATCCTGCATCAATAGAGCCATGCCGTTCTTTAGGGCATGTTCCGAGATTGGGCTGGCCTTTTGCCAGCGCTCAGTGGGCCTCATCGAAACAGACTCGCCTCAGAATGACACCCTTTCTCCATACCCATGGGATTTTCGCTCTGGGGTGGAAGTGGATGTTGTCTGTTCCAAGAGAGGTGCCCACGCAGATCGCGCATCACTGGGCGAAAGGTGCTAACATTAATTATCAGGTCCCATCCTCTCCGTTGTTGCTGGCCAATCTTTCCATCCAACCGAATGTAGGTTCATGATTGCAGTGGGCACATTTGGCGATGTAGAGTCGGAGTAGCCTTGGAATTGTGGTCTCTTGGCCTGGCTTCCCAACAGCCGGTATGGATATACACCCAGTAGGGTTTATTCCACACGTTCCATCTCTTTTGTTCTTGGGGATGGTTTCCTTTGGATTCTTGGGGATGTTGGGATCAATTTGACACCAGGTCATCTTGAGGCGACAGCCCGTTCCTAGGAGCTCTTCTCCCAAGCTCAGGCCTTTCTGCATGACCGAACTCTGTGCATGCCTGGCCTTTGTATAACCCTGGGATGTCAAGGAATCTTGATGCCAGGACGGATGGAAGCATGTGCAGCTTATATCTCTCTTTCAAGGGTTTCAAGCTCCCTTGGAGTTTCCCCACACATAATCCATACTCCATTCTTCTCTCTCTGTCTCTCTTTCTCTCTGTCTGTCTCTCTGTCCCCCTCTCTCTCTCTCCCTCTCACTCTTCATTCCTCTGAAGGGACCCTGCGGGTCTCACTTTCTATTACTCCTTGGTTCCCTCCCAACTCAGCCTTATGGTATCAATTTCTTCTCCTCTTTGGCCACGCATGTCCTTATGAATGGGACCTTGACATTGTAGTCTATGGCGTCGACAGTGTAATATGCAGACTTGTGGTTGGTGTTGAAGTTGTCATCACTGCATGTGCTGAGGTGCTTCGTGATGCATGCTTGCCCAGTTGAGGTGGTTTTCAGAGTGGGTCTGCTGGATGTCTCTTTGTCGCGATGTATCCTAAATATCCGGGACCTTGGAAACTAACCTGAAGAGAAGTTGGCTTTGCGTGTATGTGGAAGCAAATGCCTGGGAGACACAGCATCCAGGAACACAGGAAGTGGTGTTTGACGGCCTTTGCTTTGGGGGCTGTGTGGTAAGAGCTTCGCAAGGGGACCCGCCATGGGGCCGTCAGTTGCATGCGAATCACCAAGGACGTATTCCTGGGTTGCAGCTGGACAGAAGGGAGACCAATCCAGGGGGATTCCTCTGCTTCTGTGTGCTTTGACAGGTCTAGAGCAGGAGAGCCCACACTGAGGCATGTGGCTGAGAGCAGGTCACAGGTTGCTAGTGGGCATTTCGGGAGGAGAGGCTCCTGGTGGCCTAGAGCGTGGCATAACTCAGGAAGCTATGGATTTCGTGGATGCAACGATGTGCTGGGATCCACACGTCCGCTGGCCCTCAGAGACGTTTCCCTTGGGGTGGTGTGAACCCGCGGCCCTTTCTTCAATTCTTGTCCACCTCCACTAAGGCCTCAACCCAGATCGTCCCCGGCGTCCTTTGTGTGCAGGCAGGCCCCCCTGGGACTCACTGTGGCCCAGCCACAGCACGAGGCAGCATAATCAGGTTGTGTCGAGCTGGTGAGCCATTTTGCGAGGAGTCCCGGCAGGGCTGCCTTCCGAACGGGTGCGGTGGTGTGGGCACCGCCGAGAAGCTTTCCTTCTCTACCCCCCAGAAGCGCAGTCAGTGTTCGGTGGTGGTTTGCATGGTTCTATTTGTCTTTGTGTTCCTGCCACTCATATGCCAAGGCTTTGAGCTGATATGCCCTGGACGTAGGCGAGAGAGGCTGATGTGATTGTCTGAAAGGCCACACTGCCAGAGACATCATGCAGAAACCCATCAGTTCACTCGACAGCACTGGTAGGGGGAAGGCGGGTTTTTCCCAAGACTCCGATGTGCCTTCACACTAGGGTCTTCCATCCATTTCTTGGCCAGCGTGGCCTAGGGAAGTGGGGGGAATTGGGCCCCAAGAGGTGGACTTCACGTCCCCTTTGGTAAGCATCCTTGGTGCCTCCACGTTCCCCATTGCAATGGGCTTCCAATTGTAAAGATGTCTTGGCTCCACCTTTGAGCAGAGCCAGCCCTTGAATCGGGGACCTTCTCCATGGTTGAAGCAGCCCAGCAGGGCCCCGAGGGCACCAGGGATCTGCATCCCTGCTGACACATCCCTGAGCTCTCCCCCATAGGTCCTTGGGAATCCTGGTGGTCCTTCACCTGGGGTGCCCTGTCAGTGTGCACCAACTGCTGCAGGAACCTCTGCCACGATGCAATGCTTTTCTCAAAATGCAGACATCACTGGGTGTCCGGAGTCTCGTTGTCGATGTAGCCTCCTGAAAAGTCAGACGTGGTCTGTGAAGAGAGCCATGCTTCAACCCCTTGGTTGGCCTCTCTGCCTTCCTTCCCACCTTCTGTCTTCCATTCGCCATAACCCCTTTCTCCATTCCGGACCTTCCTCCCAAGAAATCCCTCCTCCACAAGGCGAGCCTTGCTGCCCACCTTTGCATCTCCTCCACATCAGTATAGCTTTCTCACTCTCTCGCTCTTATCATCAATGTCCTCTACCTCCTCATCAATTGATAATTCTCTCTCCAGGGTTGTTCTTTCGGAGGATGGTCATGAAAATCGGGAACGTTTTTGCGACTTCTGGAAACTCAGCAGGAATCCTGGACTGTGGTTATATCGGGCATGAAAAATGCAACTTGGGGTGCTCTCTCAGGGAATGCGCAGGGTCTTTGGCTAATTTATTTACCGGGCGTCCTCCTAGATCCATAGTCCTATTCCCATCGGAAACACGAGCTCGTGTGTTTGCAATGGGGAAAAGTCTTTAGGCACCCATTGCCCAGGGAGAAGGAAAGCCTGAGGAATCGTCTTGCCCCCCAAAGTGAAGCTGTCTTCGAACGGTTCCAAAGAAAGCAGGCTAATCCAAAGCCACCCAAAGCCCCCCAAAGCAACCCAAGCCCAAAGAAGGGTTAAAGAACCTTGAGAATACCACACCCCTGGAAGGAATGTACAGCAGAATACCACACCCCTGGAAGGAATGTACAGCAGAGCAGAGGAATGTGTGGAATGCAGACAGGTGTGAAACAATTAGCGCCCCATCTGGAAAACGGGGAAAAGAACAAGTTGGCCTGTGGAAATGCATGAATCCGACAGAGCCGGGCAGAGACGGTCTGGAATGCGGCAAGGTCTGAACCAGAGGCTCAGTCTTACGTGGTTTGCCGTGAAGACCATATGGCCTGCACTCCAAAGGCCTGGGAGACTCGGAGCTGGGCTGCCATTTGAAAGGGCCTTAGGTGGTCCTCCTTCCTCCCAGGTCCTCAAACTGGAGGGGAATTCTAAATGACTGTTAGATCTCTGCCCCTGCGTGAAGTGCGGTGCGTGGGGCCCTTGGCCTAGATGACCCCTTGGGTGCCAGGGACGGCCCAGCCGTCCAGGTGATGGACTAACCTATGGGCAGGCACTCCACGTACTTGAGGTGTGCCCTTGAGTTTTGGGGCGTGGGGAATTTCCAGCAGCTCCGCTGATTTCCATACATCAGGGCGTGGCCACCTCAGCCTCTACAAGAGCCCTGTCTCCAGGGAGAGCACAGTGGGCCAGCATTCTGCCGGCCAGCTGCTCGCTTCTTCTCGCTTCTCGGACCTCCAAGCATGGATTCCTCCAGCACGTCCTGCACATCCAGCGGTAGGTTGACCTCTGCCTCTGGGCTGAGGGTTGCAAATCCCAGAGGCCGGGAGCCCTTCATGCCTGTGCATCCTGCATCAATAGAGCCATGCCGTTCTTTAGGGCATGTTCCGAGATTGGGCTGGCCTTTTGCCAGCGCTCAGTGGGCCTCATCGAAACAGACTCGCCTCAGAATGACACCCTTTCTCCATACCCATGGGATTTTCGCTCTGGGGTGGAAGTGGATGTTGTCTGTTCCAAGAGAGGTGCCCACGCAGATCGCGCATCACTGGGCGAAAGGTGCTAACATTAATTAGCAGGTCCCATCCTCTCCGTTGTTGCTGGCCAATCTTTCCATCCAACCGAATGTAGGTTCATGATTGCAGTGGGCACATTTGGCGATGTAGAGTCGGAGTAGCCTTGGAATTGTGGTCTCTTGGCCTGGCTTCCCAACAGCCGGTATGGATATACACCCAGTAGGGTTTATTCCACACGTTCCATCTCTTTTGTTCTTGGGGATGGTTTCCTTTGGATTCTTGGGGATGTTGGGATCAATTTGACACCAGGTCATCTTGAGGCGACAGCCCGTTCCTAGGAGCTCTTCTCCCAAGCTCAGGCCTTTCTGCATGACCGAACTCTGTGCATGCCTGGCCTTTGTATAACCCTGGGATGTCAAGGAATCTTGATGCCAGGACGGATGGAAGCATGTGCAGCTTATATCTCTCTTTCAAGGGTTTCAAGCTCCCTTGGAGTTTCCCCACACATAATCCATACTCCATTCTTCTCTCTCTGTCTCTCTTTCTCTCTGTCTGTCTCTCTGTCCCCCTCTCTCTCTCTCCCTCTCACTCTTCATTCCTCTGAAGGGACCCTGCGGGTCTCACTTTCTATTACTCCTTGGTTCCCTCCCAACTCAGCCTTATGGTATCAATTTCTTCTCCTCTTTGGCCACTTATGTCCTTATGAATGGGACCTTGACATTGTAGTCTATGGCGTCGACAGTGTAATATGCAGACTTGTGGTTGGTGTTGAAGTTGTCATCACTGCATGTGCTGAGGTGCATCCTGATGCATGCTTGCCCAGTTGAGGTGGTTTTCAGAGTGGGTCTGCTGGATGTCTCTTTGTCGCGATGTATCCTAAATATCCGGGACCTTGGAAACTAACCTGAAGAGAAGTTGGCTTTGCGTGTATGTGGAAGCAAATGCCTGGGAGACACAGCATCCAGGAACACAGGAAGTGGTGTTTGACGGCCTTTGCTTTGGGGGCTGTGTGGTAAGAGCTTCGCAAGGGGACCCGCCATGGGGCCGTCAGTTGCATGCGAATCACCAAGGACGTATTCCTGGGTTGCAGCTGGACAGAAGGGAGACCAATCCAGGGGGATTCCTCTGCTTCTGTGTGCTTTGACAGGTCTAGAGCAGGAGAGCCCACACTGAGGCATGTGGCTGAGAGCAGGTCACAGGTTGCTAGTGGGCATTTCGGGAGGAGAGGCTCCTGGTGGCCTAGAGCGTGGCATAACTCAGGAAGCTATGGATTTCGTGGATGCAACGATGTGCTGGGATCCACACGTCCGCTGGCCCTCAGAGACGTTTCCCTTGGGGTGGTGTGAACCCGCGGCCCTTTCTTCAATTCTTGTCCACCTCCACTAAGGCCTCAACCCAGATCGTCCCCGGCGTCCTTTGTGTGCTTGCAGGCCCCCCTGGGACTCACTGTGGCCCAGCCACAGCACGAGGCAGCATAATCAGGTTGTGTCGAGCTGGTGAGCCATTTTGCGAGGAGTCCCGGCAGGGCTGCCTTCCGAACGGGTGCGGTGGTGTGGGCACCGCCGAGAAGCTTTCCTTCTCTACCCCCCAGAAGCGCAGTCAGTGTTCGGTGGTGGTTTGCATGGTTCTATTTGTCTTTGGGTTCCTGCCACTCATATGCCAAGGCTTTGAGCTGATATGCCCTGGACGTAGGCGAGAGAGGCTGATGTGATTGTCTGAAAGGCCACACTGCCAGAGACATCATGCAGAAACCCATCAGTTCACTCGACAGCACTGGTAGGGGGAAGGCGGGTTTTTCCCAAGACTCCGATGTGCCTTCACACTAGGGTCTTCCATCCATTTCTTGGCCAGCGTGGCCTAGGGAAGTGGGGGGAATTGGGCCCCAAGAGGTGGACTTCACGTCCCCTTTGGTAAGCATCCTTGGTGCCTCCACGTTCCCCATTGCAATGGGCTTCCAATTGTATAGATGTCTTGGCTCCACCTTTGAGCAGAGCCAGCCCTTGAATCGGGGACCTTCTCCATGGTTGAAGCAGCCCAGCAGGGCCCCGAGGGCACCAGGGATCTGCATCCCTGCTGACACATCCCTGAGCTCTCCCCCATAGGTCCTTGGGAATCCTGGTGGTCCTTCACCTGGGGTGCCCTGTCAGGGTGCACCAACTGCTGCAGGAACCTCTGCCACGATGCAATGCTTTTCTCAAAATGCAGACATCACTGGGTGTCCGGAGTCTCGTTGTCGATGTAGCCTCCTGGAAAGTCAGACGTGGTCTGTGAAGAGAGCCATGCTTCAACCCCTTGGTTGGCCTCTCTGCCTCCTTCCCACCTTCTGTCTTCCATTCGCCATAACCCCTTTCTCCATTCCGGACCTTCCTCCCAAGAAATCCCTCCTCCACAAGGCGAGCCTTGCTGCCCACCTTTGCATCTCCTCCACATCAGTATAGCTTTCTCACTCTCTCGCTCTTATCATCAATGTCCTCTACCTCCTCATCAATTGATAATTCTCTCTCCAGGGTTGTTCTTTCGGAGGATGGTCATGAAAATCGGGAACGTTTTTGCGACTTCTGGAAACTCAGCAGGAATCCTGGACTGTGGTTATATCGGGCATGAAAAATGCAACTTGGGGTGCTCTCTCAGGGAATGCGCAGGGTCTTTGGCTAATTTATTTACCGGGCGTCCTCCTAGATCCATAGTCCTATTCCCATCGGAAACCCGAGCTCGTGTGTTTGCAATGGGGAAAAGTCTTTAGGCACCCATTGCCCAGGGAGAAGGAAAGCCTGAGGAATCGTCTTGCCCCCCAAAGTGAAGCTGTCTTCGAACGGTTCCAAAGAAAGCAGGCTAATCCAAAGCCACCCAAAGCCCCCCAAAGCAACCCAAGCCCAAAGAAGGGTTAAAGAACCTTGAGAATACCACACCCCTGGAAGGAATGTACAGCAGAATACCACACCCCTGGAAGGAATGTACAGCAGAGCAGAGGAATGTGTGGAATGCAGACAGGTGTGAAACAATTAGGGCCCCATCTGGAAAACGGGGAAAAGAACAAGTTGGCCTGTGGAAATGCATGAATCCGACAGAGCCGGGCAGAGACGGTCTGGAATGCGGCAAGGTCTGAACCAGAGGCTCAGTCTTACGTGGTTTGCCGTGAAGACCATATGGCCTGCACTCCAAAGGCCTGGGAGACTCGGAGCTGGGCTGCCATTTGAAAGGGCCTTAGGTGGTCCTCCTTCCTCCCAGGTCCTCAAACTGGAGCGGAATTCTAAATGACTGTTAGATCTCTGCCCCTGCGTGAAGTGCGGTGCGTGGGGTCCTTGGCCTAGATGACCCCTTGGGTGCCAGGGACGGCCCAGCCGTCCAGGTGATGGACTAACCTATGGGCAGGCACTCCACGTACTTGAGGTGTGCCCTTGAGTTTTGGGGCGTGGGGAATTTCCAGCAGCTCCGCTGATTTCCATACATCAGGGCGTGGCCACCTCAGCCTCTACAAGAGCCCTGTCTCCAGGGAGAGCACAGTGGGCCAGCATTCTGCCGGCCAGCTGCTCGCTTCTTCTCGCTTCTCGGACCTCCAAGCATGGATTCCTCCAGCACGTCCTGCACATCCAGCGGTAGGTTGACCTCTGCCTCTGGGCTGAGGGTTGCAACTCCCAGAGGCCGGGAGCCCTTCATGCCTGTGCATCCTGCATCAATAGAGCCATGCCGTTCTTTAGGGCATGTTCCGAGATTGGGCTGGCCTTTTGCCAGCGCTCAGTGGGCCTCATCGAAACAGACTCGCCTCAGAATGACACCCTTTCTCCATACCCATGGGATTTTCGCTCTGGGGTGGAAGTGGATGTTGTCTGTTCCAAGAGAGGTGCCCACGCAGATCGCGCATCACTGGGCGAAAGGTGCTAACATTAATTAGCAGGTCCCATCCTCTCCGTTGTTGCTGGCCAATCTTTCCATCCAACCGAATGTAGGTTCATGATTGCAGTGGGCACATTTGGCGATGTAGAGTCGGAGTAGCCTTGGAATTGTGGTCTCTTGGCCTGGCTTCCCAACAGCCGGTATGGATATACACCCAGTAGGGTTTATTCCACACGTTCCATCTCTTTTGTTCTTGGGGATGGTTTCCTTTGGATTCTTGGGGATGTTGGGATCAATTTGACACCAGGTCATCTTGAGGCGACAGCCCGTTCCTAGGAGCTCTTCTCCCAAGCTCAGGCCTTTCTGCATGACCGAACTCTGTGCATGCCTGGCCTTTGTATAACCCTGGGATGTCAAGGAATCTTGATGCCAGGACGGATGTAAGCATGTGCAGCTTATATCTCTCTTTCAAGGGTTTCAAGCTCCCTTGGAGTTTCCCCACACATAATCCATACTCCATTCTTCTCTCTCTGTCTCTCTTTCTCTCTGTCTGTCTCTCTGTCCCCCTCTCTCTCTCTCCCTCTCACTCTTCATTCCTCTGAAGGGACCCTGCGGGTCTCACTTTCTATTACTCCTTGGTTCCCTCCCAACTCAGCCTTATGGTATCAATTTCTTCTCCTCTTTGGCCACGCATGTCCTTATGAATGGGACCTTGACATTGTAGTCTATGGCGTCGACAGTGTAATATGCAGACTTGTGGTTGGTGTTGAAGTTGTCATCACTGCATGTGCTGAGGTGCTTCGTGATGCATGCTTGCCCAGTTGAGGTGGTTTTCAGAGTGGGTCTGCTGGATGTCTCTTTGTCGCGATGTATCCTAAATATCCGGGACCTTGGAAACTAACCTGAAGAGAAGTTGGCTTTGCGTGTATGTGGAAGCAAATGCCTGGGAGACACAGCATCCAGGAACACAGGAAGTGGTGTTTGACGGCCTTTGCTTTGGGGGCTGTGTGGTAAGAGCTTCGCAAGGGGACCCGCCATGGGGCCGTCAGTTGCATGCGAATCACCAAGGACGTATTCCTGGGTTGCAGCTGGACAGAAGGGAGACCAATCCAGGGGGATTCCTCTGCTTCTGTGTGCTTTGACAGGTCTAGAGCAGGAGAGCCCACACTGAGGCATGTGGCTGAGAGCAGGTCACAGGTTGCTAGTGGGCATTTCGGGAGGAGAGGCTCCTGGTGGCCTAGAGCGTGGCATAACTCAGGAAGCTATGGATTTCGTGGATGCAACGATGTGCTGGGATCCACACGTCCGCTGGCCCTCAGAGACGTTTCCCTTGGGGTGGTGTGAACCCGCGGCCCTTTCTTCAATTCTTGTCCACCTCCACTAAGGCCTCAACCCAGATCGTCCCCGGCGTCCTTTGTGTGCAGGCAGGCCCCCCTGGGACTCACTGTGGCCCAGCCACACCACGAGGCAGCATAATCAGGTTGTGTCGAGCTGGTGAGCCATTTTGCGAGGAGTCCCAGCAGGGCTGCCTTCCGAACGGGTGCGGTGGTGTGGGCACCGCCGAGAAGCTTTCCTTCTCTACCCCCCAGAAGCGCAGTCAGTGTTCGGTGGTGGTTTGCATGGTTCTATTTGTCTTTGGGTTCCTGCCACTCATATGCCAAGGCTTTGAGCTGATATGCCCTGGACGTAGGCGAGAGAGGCTGATGTGATTGTCTGAAAGGCCACACTGCCAGAGACATCATGCAGAAACCCATCAGTTCACTCGACAGCACTGGTAGGGGGAAGGCGGGTTTTTCCCAAGACTCCGATGTGCCTTCACACTAGGGTCTTCCATCCATTTCTTGGCCAGCGTGGCCTAGGGAAGTGGGGGGAATTGGGCCCCAAGAGGTGGACTTCACGTCCCCTTTGGTAAGCATCCTTGGTGCCTCCACGTTCCCCATTGCAATGGGCTTCCAATTGTATAGATGTCTTGGCTCCACCTTTGAGCAGAGCCAGCCCTTGAATCGGGGACCTTCTCCATGGTTGAAGCAGCCCAGCAGGGCCCCGAGGGCACCAGGGATCTGCATCCCTGCTGACACATCCCTGAGCTCTCCCCCATAGGTCCTTGGGAATCCTGGTGGTCCTTCACCTGGGGTGCCCTGTCAGGGTGCACCAACTGCTGCAGGAACCTCTGCCACGATGCAATGCTTTTCTCAAAATGCAGACATCACTGGGTGTCCGGAGTCTCGTTGTCGATGTAGCCTCCTGAAAAGTCAGACGTGGTCTGTGAAGAGAGCCATGCTTCAACCCCTTGGTTGGCCTCTCTGCCTTCCTTCCCACCTTCTGTCTTCCATTCGCCATAACCCCTTTCTCCATTCCGGACCTTCCTCCCAAGAAATCCCTCCTCCACAAGGCGAGCCTTGCTGCCCACCTTTGCATCTCCTCCACATCAGTATAGCTTTCTCACTCTCTCGCTCTTATCATCAATGTCCTCTACCTCCTCATCAATTGATAATTCTCTCTCCAGGGTTGTTCTTTCGGAGGATGGTCATGAAAATCGGGAACGTTTTTGCGACTTCTGGAAACTCAGCAGGAATCCTGGACTGTGGTTATATCGGGCATGAAAAATGCAACTTGGGGTGCTCTCTCAGGGAATGCGCAGGGTCTTTGGCTAATTTATTTACCGGGCGTCCTCCTAGATCCATAGTCCTATTCCCATCGGAAACACGAGCTCGTGTGTTTGCAATGGGGAAAAGTCTTTAGGCACCCATTGCCCAGGGAGAAGGAAAGCCTGAGGAATCGTCTTGCCCCCCAAAGTGAAGCTGTCTTCGAACGGTTCCAAAGAAAGCAGGCTAATCCAAAGCCACCCAAAGCCCCCCAAAGCAACCCAAGCCCAAAGAAGGGTTAAAGAACCTTGAGAATACCACACCCCTGGAAGGAATGTACAGCAGAATACCACACCCCTGGAAGGAATGTACAGCAGAGCAGAGGAATGTGTGGAATGCAGACAGGTGTGAAACAATTAGCGCCCCATCTTGAAAACGGGGAAAAGAACAAGTTGGCCTGTGGAAATGCATGAATCCGACAGAGCCGGGCAGAGACGGTCTGGAATGCGGCAAGGTCTGAACCAGAGGCTCAGTCTTACGTGGTTTGCCGTGAAGACCATATGGCCTGCACTCCAAAGGCCTGGGAGACTCGGAGCTGGGCTGCCATTTGAAAGGGCCTTAGGTGGTCCTCCTTCCTCCCAGGTCCTCAAACTGGAGCGGAATTCTAAATGACTGTTAGATCTCTGCCCCTGCGTGAAGTGCGGTGCGTGGGGCCCTTGGCCTAGATGACCCCTTGGGTGCCAGGGACGGCCCAGCCGTCCAGGTGATGGACTAACCTATGGGCAGGCACTCCACGTACTTGAGGTGTGCCCTTGAGTTTTGGGGCGTGGGGAATTTCCAGCAGCTCCGCTGATTTCCATACATCAGGGCGTGGCCACCTCAGCCTCTACAAGAGCCCTGTCTCCAGGGAGAGCACAGTGGGCCAGCATTCTGCCGGCCAGCTGCTCGCTTCTTCTCGCTTCTCGGACCTCCAAGCATGGATTCCTCCAGCACGTCCTGCACATCCAGCGGTAGGTTGACCTCTGCCTCTGGGCTGAGGGTTGCAACTCCCAGAGGCCGGGAGCCCTTCATGCCTGTGCATCCTGCATCAATAGAGCCATGCCGTTCTTTAGGGCATGTTCCGAGATTGGGCTGGCCTTTTGCCAGCGCTCAGTGGGCCTCATCGAAACAGACTCGCCTCAGAATGACACCCTTTCTCCATACCCATGGGATTTTCGCTCTGGGGTGGAAGTGGATGTTGTCTGTTCCAAGAGAGGTGCCCACGCAGATCGCGCATCACTGGGCGAAAGGTGCTAACATTAATTAGCAGGTCCCATCCTCTCCGTTGTTGCTGGCCAATCTTTCCATCCAACCGAATGTAGGTTCATGATTGCAGTGGGCACATTTGGCGATGTAGAGTCGGAGTAGCCTTGGAATTGTGGTCTCTTGGCCTGGCTTCCCAACAGCCGGTATGGATATACACCCAGTAGGGTTTATTCCACACGTTCCATCTCTTTTGTTCTTGGGGATGGTTTCCTTTGGATTCTTGGGGATGTTGGGATCAATTTGACACCAGGTCATCTTGAGGCGACAGCCCGTTCCTAGGAGCTCTTCTCCCAAGCTCAGGCCTTTCTGCATGACCGAACTCTGTGCATGCCTGGCCTTTGTATAACCCTGGGATGTCAAGGAATCTTGATGCCAGGACGGATGGAAGCATGTGCAGCTTATATCTCTCTTTCAAGGGTTTCAAGCTCCCTTGGAGTTTCCCCACACATAATCCATACTCCATTCTTCTCTCTCTGTCTCTCTTTCTCTCTGTCTGTCTCTCTGTCCCCCTCTCTCTCTCTCCCTCTCACTCTTCATTCCTCTGAAGGGACCCTGCGGGTCTCACTTTCTATTACTCCTTGGTTCCCTCCCAACTCAGCCTTATGGTATCAATTTCTTCTCCTCTTTGGCCACTTATGTCCTTATGAATGGGACCTTGACATTGTAGTCTATGGCGTCGACAGTGTAATATGCAGACTTGTGGTTGGTGTTGAAATTGTCATCACTGCATGTGCTGAGGTGCTTCGTGATGCATGCTTGCCCAGTTGAGGTGGTTTTCAGAGTGGGTCTGCTGGATGTCTCTTTGTCGCGATGTATCCTAAATATCCGGGACCTTGGAAACTAACCTGAAGAGAAGTTGGCTTTGCGTGTATGTGGAAGCAAATGCCTGGGAGACACAGCATCCAGGAACACAGGAAGTGGTGTTTGACGGCCTTTGCTTTGGGGGCTGTGTGGTAAGAGCTTCGCAAGGGGACCCGCCATGGGGCCGTCAGTTGCATGCGAATCACCAAGGACGTATTCCTGGGTTGCAGCTGGACAGAAGGGAGACCAATCCAGGGGGATTCCTCTGCTTCTGTGTGCTTTGACAGGTCTAGAGCAGGAGAGCCCACACTGAGGCATGTGGCTGAGAGCAGGTCACAGGTTGCTAGTGGGCATTTCGGGAGGAGAGGCTCCTGGTGGCCTAGAGCGTGGCATAACTCAGGAAGCTATGGATTTCGTGGATGCAACGATGTGCTGGGATCCACACGTCCGCTGGCCCTCAGAGACGTTTCCCTTGGGGTGGTGTGAACCCGCGGCCCTTTCTTCAATTCTTGTCCACCTCCACTAAGGCCTCAACCCAGATCGTCCCCGGCGTCCTTTGTGTGCAGGCAGGCCCCCCTGGGACTCACTGTGGCCCAGCCACAGCACGAGGCAGCATAATCAGGTTGTGTCGAGCTGGTGAGCCATTTTGCGAGGAGTCCCGGCAGGGCTGCCTTCCGAACGGGTGCGGTGGTGTGGGCACCGCCGAGAAGCTTTCCTTCTCTACCCCCCAGAAGCGCAGTCAGTGTTCGGTGGTGGTTTGCATGGTTCTATTTGTCTTTGGGTTCCTGCCACTCATATGCCAAGGCTTTGAGCTGATATGCCCTGGACGTAGGCGAGAGAGGCTGATGTGATTGTCTGAAAGGCCACACTGCCAGAGACATCATGCAGAAACCCATCAGTTCACTCGACAGCACTGGTAGGGGGAAGGCGGGTTTTTCCCAAGACTCCGATGTGCCTTCACACTAGGGTCTTCCATCCATTTCTTGGCCAGCGTGGCCTAGGGAAGTGGGGGGAATTGGGCCCCAAGAGGTGGACTTCACGTCCCCTTTGGTAAGCATCCTTGGTGCCTCCACGTTCCCCATTGCAATGGGCTTCCAATTGTATAGATGTCTGGGCTCCACCTTTGAGCAGAGCCAGCCCTTGAATCGGGGACCTTCTCCATGGTTGAAGCAGCCCAGCAGGGCCCCGAGGGCACCAGGGATCTGCATCCCTGCTGACACATCCCTGAGCTCTCCCCCATAGGTCCTTGGGAATCCTGGTGGTCCTTGACCTGGGGTGCACTGTCAGGGTGCACCAACTGCTGCAGGAACCTCTGCCACGATGCAATGCTTTTCTCAAAATGCAGACATCACTGGGTGTCCGGAGTCTCGATGTCGATGTAGCCTCCTGAAAAGTCAGACGTGGTGTGTGAAGAGAGCCATGCTTCAACCCGTTGGTTGGCCTCTCTGCCTTCCTTCCCACCTTCTGTCTTCCATTCGCCATAACCCCTTTCTCCATTCCGGACCTTCCTCCCAAGAAATCCCTCCTCCACAAGGCGAGCCTTGCTGCCCACCTTCTGCATCTCCTCCACATCAGTATAGCTTTCTCACTCTCTCGCTCTTATCATCAATGTCCTCTACCTCCTCATCAATGGATTATTCTCTCTCCAGGGTTGTTCTTTCGGAGGATGGTCATGAAAATCGGGAACGTTTTTGCGACTTCTGGAAACTCAGCAGGAATCCTGGACTGTGGTTATATCGGGCATGGAAAATGCGATTTCGGGTCCTCTCTCAGGAAATGCGCAGGGTTTTTGGCTATTTTATTTACCGGGCGTCCTCCTAGATCCATACTCCTATTCCCATGGAAACCCGAGCACGTGTGTTTGCAATGGGGAAAAGTCTTTAGGCACCCATTGCCGAGGGAGAAGGAAAGCCTGAGGAATCATCTTGCCCCCCAAAATGAAGCTGTCTTCGAACGGTTCCAAAGAAAGCAGGCTAATCCAAAGCCACCCAAAGCCCCCCAAAGCAACCCAAGCCCAAAGAAGGGTTAAAGAACCTTGAGAATACCACACCCCTGGAAGGAATGTACAGCAGAGCAGAGGAATGTGTGGAATGCAGACAGGGGTGAAACAATTAGCGCCCCATCTGGAAAACGGGGAAAAGAACAAGTTGGCCTGTGGAAATGCATGAATCCGACAGAGCCGGGCAGAGACGGTCTGGAATGCGGCAAGGTCTGAACCAGAGGCTCAGTCTTACGTGGTTTGCCGTGAAGACCATATGGCCTGCACTCCAAAGGCCTGGGAGACTCGGAGCTGGGCTGCCATTTGAAAGGGCCTTAGGTGGTCCTCCTTCCTCCCAGGTCCTCAAACTGGAGCGGAATTCTAAATGACTGTTAGATCTCTGCCCTTGTGTGAAGTGGGGTGCGTGGGGTCCTTGGCCTAGATGACCCCTTGGGTACCAGGGACGGCCCAGCCGTCCAGGTGATGGACAAACCTATGGGCAGGCACTCCACGTACTTGAGGTGTGCCCTTGAGTTTTGGGGCGTGGGGAAGTTCCAGCAGCTCCGCTGATTTCCATACATCAGGGCGTGGCCACCTCAGCCTCTACAAGAGCCCTGTCTCCAGGGAGAGCACAGTGGGCCAGCATTCTCCCGGCCAGCTGCTCGCTTCTTCTCACTTCTCGGACCTCCAAGCATGGATTCCTCCAGCACGTCCTGCACATCCAGCGGTAGGTTGACCTCTGCTTCTGGGCTGAGGGTTGCAACTCCCAGAGGCTGGGAACCCCTCATGCCTGTGCATCCTGCATCAATAGAGCCATGCCGTTCTTTAGGGCATGTTCCGAGATTGGGCTGGCCTTTTGCCAGCTCTCAGTTGGCCTCAACGGAGCCGACTCGCCTCAGAATGACACTCTTTCTCCATACCCATGGGATTTTCGCTCTGGGGTGGAAGTGGATGTTGTCTCTTCCAAGAGAGGTGCCCATGCAGATCTCCCATTACCGGATTAAAGGTCCTAACAGGATTTCTCAGGTCCCATCCTCTCCTTTGTTGCTGGCCAATTTTTCCATCCAAACAAATGTAGGTTCATAATTGCAGTGGGCACACTTATGTATTTAGATTCGGAGTAGCCTTTTAATTGTGGTCTCTTGGCCTGTCCTACGAACCCCAAATATGTGTACATACCTGTGGATTAATATATTTTTTCCTTGTTTTTAAGTTTTTTTTTTTCCTCTTTAATGTTCATTATATCTGGCACATCTTGCTTCCAATTTACTTGTGTGTTCTTCCAATCAGTACTGTGTAATTTTCTTCGAAACTTACTCATTAATATATTGTGTGAATCTCTCCTATCCAGGCATATGCATTACTTTGGAAACCAAGGAATCTATATCTGTGTCCTGAGGTAAATTATGTGTCTTTTTTATCTCGTTCATTTTTTTTTCAATCTACCTTGTATTTCCTCCTTATATTCCTTACTGCATTTCTGTCAATCTTTCACTCTCTCATTTTTTCTTCTTTTTCTCTATTTTTCTCACTTTGCATTATTTCTTGGTTCCCTCCATATGTGTCTTTCATTTTCAATCTCTTCTCTTTTGCGTGTTATGTGTACATGAATGTCACCGTTGACATTGTGCAATATTGCATCGAAAATATATTTTCCAGATTTTGTCTTTGTGTTGAAATTGTCATTGCTGTATTTTCTGAGTTCTATCCCATTATTCCGTTGCTTCATTTAATTAGATTTTCTGTTTGATATGCTGGATATCTCTTTTTCCTTTTTTATTATTAATACCTGGAATGTTATCTTTTACTGAAGAGAAATTGCTTTCGCCTATGCAAACTAATGCCTGGGTGGTGCAGAATCCAGGAAATCTAGAAATGTCCTTACTCTGCATTCCATTTGTGGGCTCCTTGGTAAGATGTTCCAAAGGAAACCCACCACAGGACGGTAAGATCCATGTGAATTACCAAGGAATTATTCATTGCACGGGGCAGAAGTAAGTGAGAAATTTGTAGGGGGATATGTCTGCTTTGGGTGATTTTTCCAGGTGTAGAACATGGTAGCCAACACCGTGGATATGTGGTTGATAGCAGACAGCCTGTTGCTAGTGAATCATTCTGGAGGAAAGGCTCCTGGTGTCGTTGAGCATGGTATAGTTCGGGAATCTAAGGATTTCATGGAGGCAAGGATGTGCAGGATACCTCAGGTCCCGTGAAAGTCACAGTGTTTTCTCTTTGGTATGCACAAACCTGAGGCCCTGTTTTCCATTCTTTTACACCAGCACTAGGTCTTGAACACAGATAGTACCAGTGTTCTTTTTATCCAAGCCACGTGGCCTAGTTTTGACACATTCAAGGCAAAAGGTACTATAACCTTTTTTTCTAGAGCCTTTAACCATTATGCAAGGATTGCTGGCAGTGGTTTCCATAATGAAGGGTATGGTGGTGTAGGCACCGCCTAGAAATATTCCTTTTCTAGCTGCCAAAAATTCATTCAGTGTTTGGTGGTGATTTCTTTGCATTCTTATATTTTTGTTTATTTTCCTACCACTTTATTTCCCAATGGTTTGAGCTGATATGTCCTGGACATAGAAGAGACTTCTGGGTTTTGTTTGTTTGTTTGTTTGTTTTTGTAGAAAATAAAAACTGCTATAGCCAACGTGCATAAACCCATCAACATGGTAGCACTCACCAATAGGCTGAAGGCAGGTTTCATCCAACAATTTGATGCCCCTATAGACTAGTCTTCCTTAAATTTTCCTTGCAATTGAGTCTTGGGATGATTGCTTAATTGGGCCCCAGAAGATTGACTTTACTTCTCCTCTCATAGACATGTGTAGAGACCCCAAGTTCCCCATTTTGCTTGGCTCCTAGTGTACAGATATATTTTAAAAACTTTTGAGCAGAGATATATTTTCTGGTGAGTAAGCACAGGGCCAAAGACACAAGTGAGGCTGCGAGGGAACCATTGATCTGCCTCCCTTTGGAATACCCCCAGAAATCTCCCCCAAAGGTCCTTTAGAATCCTCGTGTTACTTATCTGTTTTCCCCTGCAGGGTGTACAATACACTGCAGGCCATGATACAACTCTGCCATGCTGTAATGTCTTTCTCAACAGAGGTGCACAACAGGGAGTACAATACCTTGACACAGATCTAGGTTATTAATATATTCAGACTTTTTTTTGAATAAGCCATCTTTAGACCTCTTGATTTAGATTTCTGTCTTCTTTCCCATTTTCTGTCTTCTACTCTCCTTAGTTTCTCTGTATATGTATATATAAATCTCACAAGAATTACATCATCTTCAACGCAATGCTTGGTTTTAATGGTGTGAATATTCTATCAATCTATTTTTCTACCTATCTATCTCTTATCATGTATTTATCTATGTATCAATTTATAAGCTCTCTCTGAGTTTTACTTTCTTGGAGATTTTTGAACCAATCAAAAATGCTTTTTTTCTCCTTCTGGAGACTCAGTGGTTTCATCTGAGGTTGAAAATATAATATGCCTTAATATACTAGGAAATTTGCAGAATTATATTTATCTAGGTGTAATCATAGATCTGTAGTCCAATTCCTATCTAAAATATTAGCAATTATATTTACAATGAGGGAACATATTAGGCACACGTTGTCGCATGGAACCTGAGAGCCTGAGAAATGGTCAAGGCCAAAATATAAAAATGTCTTTGACGGTTTCAGAGAAAAAGCATAAGGGGCCAAAAAGAAATTAAAAATCCCACCTTCCTAAAAGAAAAGCCAGAGCATAAGAACATGTGGAATGCAGAAGATGTGAAACAATTTGTGACCAAAAGGGAAAACTGTGAAAACATCAGTTTGGTATGTGGAAATGTGTGAATCCTACAGAGCAGAGCACAGTAGGTCTGGAATATGGCAAGGTCTGAACTAAAGTGTCAGCCTACTTGGGTTTCCATGAAGACCATAGTGGTTGCATTTAAAAGCCCTGGGAAACTCTGAGCTGGCCTGTCATTTTAAAGTGCCTTGGGTTCTTCTAAATTCTTGCACATCCTCAAATGTGAAGTGTGCATAAATGACTTTTAGTTCTCTGCATTTTTGCAAATACTTGTCGGTGCTGTCTTTTGACTTCATAAAACTTTTTTTTTTCCCAGTGAGGCACACTTCTGTCCACACTTCTGTTTGAACAATATTTTGGCCTGCTCTCCTCTTCTTGATGAGACATCTGTGTTTTGGGGGCTGGGAAACATCTTTTAGATCTGCTGTTTCCATCAATCATTACGGGGCCTCCTCAGCCTTTATAGTACCACTGATTGTGGGGAGATCTCAGTGGGCAAGCAGTCTCCTTGCCATGTGGTTTGTTTTCACAACTTTGATTGCTCAATGACATCCTGCCTATTCATTGGTGTGTCCACATCTGCATCTGGACTCAGGGTTGCATCACTCAAATCCCTTGATGGCTTCATGATGGTGGAGCCTTTACAGACATTGAAATGCCCTTCAAGATGGTATTGTTGGAGATTTTGCACCTTATGCTAGCAATCATTTTGCTAAAGGAGAGGGAGTGATCTCAGCATTTCAATGTTTCTCCATAACCTATATATTTCACCCTTTATTGGAAATAGAAATGTTTGCCCAACCCTGTGGCCTACACATATATGGTATCCCCATACCAGGAGCCCTGACATGATTTCTGGCAGATTGTATCTTCCTGTGTGGTTGGCAAATGTTGTTATTCCAAATTAATACATTTTCCTCACTTAAGTGGATACAAGTTTGGGTTTGGAATAGTTCCCATCCAATAGTGAACTCAACAAATGTCCTCAGAAGAGGAGACATTGATATATACCTTGGAGTTTAATACCATGTTTGTTTCTTTGATTTGTTTTCATATGGGTATGTCTAAGGATATTTGAACACATTTCGCCTTGAGCATATTTTGCATTCCTGTGAATTTCTTCTCACAGGTGAAATATTTCCAAAGGAGAGAATGCTGTGCAAGCCAGTCATTTTAGATAATGCAAGAGAGTCAAAGTAACTTGAGTCCATTACAAAGGGCACTTTTGGAACTTATTTTCTATCAAGTTTTTACATCAACCCTGTTCCTTCTCACAGTCATTTCCATATTTTTCTCAATTTGTATTGTTTCTTTTGTTTCACACCCCACAGTGTCTCACATAACCGAAAACCATTTTGTTTTTGTTTGTTTGTTTTTGAGTTAAGTCTACAGATTTGTCACTTGTGTCCTATTCTATTATTTAATCATGTAAGTGTTATCCTGATTTTGTCTTGGGGTTGATGTTTTCTCCACTGTATTTGCTGAAATGGGTACCATTATTCACTTTCTCTACTTTAGTTTTCTACTGACATGTTGGATGTCACTTTATCATGATGTATCGTTAATATCCAAAATGGTGTAAGAGGACCCAAAGAGAAATTTGGATTTGTGTATATCCAAAACAAAGATCAGGGAGACACAGATTGCAGGAGCACAAAGTACTTATCTTCCATTGGTTTCCAAACTGGGGCCTCGGAGTTAAGATCTTCAAAATGAACCCTACCATGAGACAGCAAGTTCTACGGGATTTTCTAAGCAATAAGCCATGGGTGCTTGCCAAAAAGAAGGGTGCACTTTCCAGGGGGATTTGTTTGGGTGTGAGTGCTTTGCCAGGCCCAGAACAGGAAGAGAATACCCTGAGGCCATAAGCTTGGCAGCAGTCAGGCTGGGGATAGTGGTCTTTTCTGGAAGAAAGATCCAGGCGTAATCCAGCAAGGGTATACTTCAGAAACCTTAGGATCTCATGGTGGCAGCGATGTGCATGGAATCACACTTCCCCTGGCCTTTGCAGTTGTGTCCCTCAGAAATGCTTGAAACTGAGGCCCTTCTTTCCATCCTTTTTCACCACCACAAGCAGCAGACCACAGGGTGGACTCGGGTCCAGACTCAAGATGCACAGAGTACTGGCAGGGATTCCATCAGAAAGGGTATGGTGTTGGTGGCTTCTTCTTTAAGGATTTCTCCTCAACCAGCCAAGAATGCATTCCATAGTTTGCAGTGGTGTGTTTGCGTTCTTATGTTTGGTTTTGTTTCCTTCCACTTCCATTCTGATGCTTTGAGCTGATGTGCCCTGGACGTAGGACAGGCTACCTTGTTTTGCCATAAAAGCCATGCATAAGCCCATCAATCTTTGTCACTCACCCATAGTTGAAAGGCTTTTTTGAATTCCTGTGCCTTGATGCCCCTATTGCCTAGGGTCTTCCTTCCATTTCATTTTCAGGAAGTCTAGGAAGGACATGGGAATTGGGCCCCAGAGCCTTGAATTTCCTTCTCGTCTCAAAAGCACATGATGAGCCCCAACGTCCCCATTCCCCTTAGGTTAGAGTGTGCTGATAACATTTCAAAATTTTGAGCAGAGACAACACTTCTCTGGGTGAGTCTGCCCAGGGCCCAAAGACACCAGCCAGGCTGGGAGGGCACCCTTTTTTGGCATCCCTATGGAATCATACCTAAGCTCTCCCACTTCGGTCCCTGGAAATCCTGGCAGAACCTGACCAGTGCTGACCCGGAAGAGGACCACAAGTCATTGCCAGCAAGTAGAGGCCTCTGCCAGTGTGGAATGTCTTTCTCAAATGAGATGTACAACAAGGAGTACAATGCGTTGACATAGCTCCAGGCTCTTAACCAATTCCGACGTTATGGCTGACTCTAGCCAAGATTACGACCACTTGGGTAACCTCTATGATTTCATTCACTTTTTCTCTCTTCAGCTCATCTTGGTTTCTTTCTCTCTCCCTTTTTTCTTTTTTGCAGTGATTCTATCCTCTTCATTGAAATGCTTGGTGCTTGCCTTGTGTATATTCTAATGATCTCTATAGCTCACTTTCTACTCATCTATCTATCAATCAATTGATCAATCTATTTATACATCTATCTACCTATTATCTATCTATCTATCTATCTATCTATCTATCTATCTATCATCTATCTCTCTATTGATGTATCATTTATCTGACTATTTATTTATCTTTCCCTATCTGAGTTGTCATTTCTTCTGTTGATGATGGTGAATTTTTGAAATATCTTCTCTATTTTTGGACACCCGGTAAAAACACCTAACATTGGGTGTATTTTTGATTGGAGATTGAATTTACATTATTGTCTTAGGAAGGTTCAGAACTATTTTACACCAGATGGAATCATATATCAGTAGTCCAAATCTTATTTGAATAATTATATATTTAATTGACAATGGGGAATAATATTGAGGTACTGCATATCCAGTGAATATTGAAGCGTGGGGAATTCTCTAGCCAAAGATAGGAAAGCTGCCTCTTGTCAGTTTAAAAAAACAAAAATATGGATTCCTCAAGTTGAAAAACCAACATTCCCGCCAAAATTGAGAGCAGAGCAAAAGAAAGTGTGGAATGCAGAAAAGTGTGAAAACACGTGTGAAATGTGGAGAACTGTGAGAACCTCAGTTTGGAATGTGGAAATGTGTGAATCCAACAGAGAAGAGCACAGTAGGTCTGGAATATGGCAAAGTCAAAACTAGAGGGTCAGACCACTTGGCCACTTGGCTTACCGTCACGACCATAGTGGCTGCATGCAAAAGTCCTGAGACACTCTGGGCTGGCCTTTCATTTTAAAGGCCCTTACTTACCTCTAAATCCTTCCAGGTCCTCAAATTGGAGGGGATGTAGAATGATGACAGTTAGTTCTCTGAACATTGCATGAAGTCGTGTTGGTGGTGTCTTTGGCCTTGGTAAGCCCTGTGTGTCCAGGGATCCACACAGCTGTCAAGCTCTTTTACATACATGTGGGCAGGCTCTCATCTTGCCTCATAAGAGCCCTGTGTTTCTCTTGATGGGGAAGTGCCCCCAGCCCCACTCTTTTAAACAAATCATGCTGAGCCTCTTCAACATTTTAAGAGCCCTTCTCCCAGGGTGAGCTCAGTGGGCAAGCAGTCTCCCTGCCATCCCCTTGAATCCTCCAGCATGTCCTGCACATCCAGCGGTATGTTGACATCTGCATCTGGGCTCATGGTTGCATCACCCAAATTCCTTGATGCCATTAGGAATGTGGAGCATGGAGAGACATAGAAATGCCCCTCAAGTTGGCAGTGTTGGATCTTTGCTTGGCCTCATGCCAGCAATCATTTTTCCTAATGGGTGAGACTGATCTCATCATTTCATGGTTTCTCCATAACCTATGTGTTTCCTGCTCTGTTGGAAATTGTGGTTTTCTATTGGCCATCCCTGTGGCCCATACAAATATGGCATGCCTTTACCAAGTGCCCTAACGTGATTTCTGACAGAATGTTTGATCCCGTGTGGTTGGCCACCATTGTTTTTCTAACTGAATTCATTTTCATAACTTCAGCTGACAGAAGACTTCCCATGGAATTGTGATCTCCTCACATGTCTTCTGAACAGAAGACATTGGTATAAACCTGTATGTTTAATACTTTTTTTATTTTTGGATATTTTTGCTTGACCTTTTTTTTTCATTTATCGTGGTTTCTAGGGATATTTGCGTATATGTCATAATCCTGTGAATTATTTTCCCTAGGTGTGCTGTTTCACAAGGACACAATTCTGTGCCAGCCAGTCGTTTTAGATGAAGCTGGACAGTCGAGGTAGCTTCAGCCCAGTTCTGAGGCACTTTTTCAACTTATTTCTCTTTCTAATGTTTTCAGCTCCCTTTGCTTTCTCTCTCACAATCCCTTCTCAATCACTCTATCTTTCCCTCTCTCTCTCCCCTGCTTTGTTTCATTTACTGTTTTTCTCTCTCAGGTATTTTTCTCTCTGTTTCCAACACATCAGCGACCCATGCTGCCTAATACCTAAAATACTTTTGTGGGTAAAGTCTGCATGTTTTTCTCCCTTGGGCTTTTCACCTGATTTAAGTGACTATGTATTACCACAATTTTTTTTATTTGTTGTCTCCACTGTATATTTTGTGTTGGGTCACATTTTTATTTCTTAAGTTTTTTTTTTTTTTAATCTACGTATTTGGTTGAATGTATCTTTTTGCTAGTACATCATCAATATCTGATAGGTAGTAATAGTAAAAGAGGAAACACTTGGTTTGAGAGTATCCAAAAACAAAGGCCCATGAGGCACAGATCCCAGGAGCCCCAGAAATTTACATCCCCTTTAATCCAATTTGCTGTTTGGAGGGATGTTCTTCACAAGGAAACCAGGCATGGGGCAGAAGAATCCCTGTGAATTCCCAAGGAATGTGCCATAGGTGCTGGCCAAAATCGTGTGTTTTCCAGGGCGGATTGGCTTGGGTCTGTAAGATTGCATTCCTACCTGCATGTGAAGAAAGACTCTGAGGCCTTAGGCTTGCCTGCAGGCAGGCAGTGGCTAGCAGGTATTTCTGAAAAATCTCTGGTGTTGTCCTAGAAATGGGTATCTTTCAGGAATCACTGTACATCAGAGAGGACAAGGGGTCCAATCTTCCATGGAAAAGAGTAGCCCCTTCACAGAGCTTGGCAGCATATCCATGGTTTAGAACAGCTACCTTCTTTTGCAAGGCATACTGGCATGGGTTCCCTCAGGAAAGGCGTGTTGGTGGGCACTCCTCATGAAAGTGTTCCTTTTCCAACAGGTGAGAGTGCATTCTGTATTGGGTGGTGGTTGGTTTGGTTTTATTTGTTTGAGTTTAATTTCCTTCCCCTTCCATTCCAATGGTTTGAGCAGATGTGCCATGGACTTGGGACAGACTACCATGTTTAGCAGAGAATTCACACTGCTGTGGAAGTTGTGCATAGGCCCATCAAGAAGCAGAAGTCACCCACAGAGGGAACTCCATTTTCCATCCGTTAGCCTTCAGTCCTTGATTCCCTAGAGCCTTCCTTCCAGTTCAACTGCAAATGAGTCTATGGAGGATTTGTGGATCCTAGGCTATAATCTTGAGTAACTTCTCCCCTCAGAGGCATAGATTGAGCCCCAAGGTCTCCAGTTGGCTTATATTCCATGGTACGTAGACCCTTTCTAAAGAGTTGTGTAGAGTCATGCCTGGCCTGGAAGCATGGCCACAGGACCCAAGGATAACAGCCGGGCTGGGGGGGCCCTATCATTTTGCATCCAGGTAGAATCTTCCCTGAGCTCTTCCCTTTTTCTCTTCTACAGGCTCACTTTCTAGAGGATCACGGAGAAGGAGGCTTGTTCTGAAACAGAGTCAGCGGGATGCTCTGCAAGCAGTCTTTCAAGAGAAGCCCTACCCTGGTATAACGACCAGAGAACGACTGGCCAGAGAACTTAGCATCCCAGAAAGCCGAATTCAGGTATGCAAGAGGACACAACCCCCTTGATTACCCCTCTCCATTTTCCATCTCTCTCTCTCTCTCTCTCAATCTCTCTGTCTCTCTCTCTCTCTCTGTTTCTAACTTTGCCACTTGGTGTCCACATCTCTGAGGTAACAATCCAGCCTCAGCAATCTGGACTCAAACCTGTAAGGTCAGGCTTCTAGCTGCCAGGTCTAAGGCTGGATGTGTCTTATCATTGGAAGGATTTCATCCTAGAGAACCACACAACCCCAGCCACGGTCTGCAAGAGCAGTCTTAGGGAAAATATCTTAGGGGAAATATGTGAGTCCCACAGAGCAGAGTAGGTCTGGAATATGGCAAAGTTGGAACTAGAGAGTCAGTCCACTTGGCTTGCCATAAAGACCATACTGGGTGCATGCAAAAGCCCTGAGACACTCTGAGCTGGCCTTTCATTTTAAAAGCCCTTCATTACTTAAAATTCCTTCCAGGTCCTCAAATTTGAAGAGAAGTATAATGATCGATGAACTTTGCATGAAGTTGTGTTGGAGGTGTCCTTGGCCTTGTGGGAGCCCTGTGTGTCCAGGACACAGCTGTCTATCTCTTTTACATACACGTGGGCCTGCTCTCATCTTTCTTGGTCAGAGCCCTGTGTTTCCCTTGACTGGGAAGTGCTACCAGCCCTGATCCTTTCAGCAATTTTTGGCACAGCATCTTTACCTTTCTAAGACCCCTCACTTCAGAGAGAGCCCTGTGGGCAAACAGTCTCCCTGCCTTTCCTTGAATCCTCCAGCATATTCTGCCCATCCAGGGGGCAGTTGCTATCTGCATCTGGGCTTGAGGTTGCATCACCCAAATGCATTGTTGCCTTCATCAATGTGGAGCATGGATAGGCTTAGAAAAGCCCCTCAGGTTGGCATTGTTGGATCTTTGCTTGGCCTCATGCCAGCAATCATTCTGCCTAATGGGTGAGACTGATGTCATCATATCATGATTTGTCCAGAACCTGTGTATTTCCTGTTCTGTTGGAAATTTTGATTTTTTTCTCAGATATCAATGTGGCCCATGCAGATATCCATGCCTCTTTCAAGTGCCCTAATGTGATTTCTGTCAGAATGTATGATCCCCTGAAGTTGGCCACTCTTGTTTTTCCAAATTAATTAATTCATTTTCATAAATTTCACTGAACACAACTTGGTGTTTAGAATACTTCCCATGGAATTGGAACTCATTATTTGTCTTCTGAACAGCAGACATTGATATATACCTGTGTGTTTAATGTTTTTGTTTGTTTGTTTTTTGGATATTTTTGCGTTTTGATTTGGTTTCTTTCATAGGTATTTCTAGAGATATTTGGAAACCATTCACCTTGAGTATACTTCACAATTCTGTGAAATATTGTCCCCAGGTGTGATGTTTCACAAGTTCACTACTATGTGCACCCAGTTGTTATGGATAACCCTGGACAGTCAAGGTAACTTGAGCCCAGTTCTGAGGGCACTTTTGCAAATGATTTCTCTTTCAAATGCCTTCGTCTCTCTTTTATTTCTCTCTCATATTCCCTTCTCAATCACACTATCTTTCCCTCTCTCTCTCTCTCTCTCTCTCTCACTCTCCTTCTCTGTCCCATCCCCAGTTTTTATCTCTCTTGTCTTTTCCTCTTGGATACTGAAACATCAGCGGCAGCAATCCAGCCTAAGCAATCTGGACTCTAATGGTAGTGTCAGGATACTGGCTGCTAGGTCTTATGCTCGAAGTGTCTTATCATTTGAAGAATGGCATTCTCAAGAACCACACAAACCCAGGGACCCACTGAAAGGTCTGTCTTAGGGAAAATGTCCCATGGGGCCCATATTTTACACAAGAGGCCCTGTGCTAAGAAAGTTTCGATTGGGAGGACACATTGGAACGTAGACATATTCCTGTGTCTTACCTTAAGGCCTCTGTCTACTCGACTGCACCGACTCACATGTTAGTTAGGGAGCGGCATCCCTTCAGAGAACATGGCCACAGGGAGCTGAGTGGCTGGAGGCCCACTCAAATGGGTGGTCAAGGAAGAATGACCTGGAGCCTCGGGAAAAGGAGATGCTGTCTGGGCCCAGGAGATGGCTCCTTGGTGGCCCTGGAAGACCTCTTGATAACCACCTGTGCATGAAGACTTCTTCTCTGGTCAGGGTGGTGGGGAACAACTCAAAGGAGGAAGCGAGGTAGCTTTGGGATGCAAGGCCCGAGATGAGGCATAAAAGCCAGGAAGACTGCTGGCCTTACCCTAGAAAAACATCTTCTTGGCTTCACCACAGTTTCCACTGGCACCTTTCTGATACATCTACAAAAAGAAACACACTGGTGCATATGGGATGTCACATACACATGAGCACAGGTTCAGCACTGAAGGCAGTTCTTTTCAAGTCGTGAGAGAGGAAAGCACAGGTGCACCATGGGAAGAAAAGCAATTATGTCAAAGAATTCCAAGACAGGAATCGGGTCCATTAGATTCTCCTGACATGGTAGAAATGGGGGGGGGGCTGTCTTCACTCTGAAGGCATAGGAAAGGAGAAGTTCCTAGGTAGGATGGAATTTGTATTCCAGTCATCTGGGGTTGAAGGGATGCTGAGAGAGGGCACATGGCAGTGGATAATTGTGTGTTCTGAAGCAGTCTTTCCCCCATGAGGACTTAAGAGGGTAAAAGATCCTCCATCTGGCAGCAGCCATATCAATCTGGGGGAGAGATTGAGCAAGTGGGAGACAGAACAGAGATGGGGAGGGGCAGAGAGGTGGACAAGCAGACACAGGCACCCAGAGAGATAGAGAGAGTCAGAGCCAGAGACAAAAAGACCGACCAAGAATCTTGCAGGATGGACGGGAAGGGTGATGATTAAGAAAGTGAGAGGTGGCAGGAAGAGGGTGGTGAGAAAGAATATGAGCGATCTCATACGTATAATGGGAGTGCAAACATTGTCTCCTCCTCTAGCACCACTGGTCTTGAGTTTGAACACCAGGAAGGAGACTAGATAAAGGAAGGACTATTTTCATGGAGACGGCTTGTGTCATCGGGAATCCTGTGCTCTGCTTCAGAAGTGAGGAAATATTCATTTTGGGGGGAGACCCTACTCTTGGGTTCCTAGCATGTTCTCATGGGGGCTGATGGGAGAAACTAAGTGTTCCCATGTTTCCTTGCGGGTCCCTCAGCCTGTTGCTTGGGGAATCCATGGGATAGCATGTGGAAATATGTGGGGAAGCCTGGAGTGACCATGGCGCCTCTCTTTCTGCCTAGATGTGGTTCCAAAACCAAAGAAAACGACGTCTCAAGCAGCAGAGCAGAGGGCCACCTGAGACTATCCCCCAACCAGGGCCACCACAGCGGGAGCAACAGCTTCAGACTTCTCCCACTCCTGGTACGTAGGCAACACTGCAAGTCACTCTTTTACATCCCTTCCTGGGAGTGAAATGTTTTCAGCAGGCATGCCAACTCCATAGCCAAAACACTCAGGAGAAGAAACAAATATAGCTGGTTCTTGCTCTTTGACTCCTCCAGATCGGCTGATGAAAGCACTTGTTTGGAGAATGGGGAGGGGGTGCGGAGGTGGGGGGTGGATGGATGCCTGGCCATGATGTCTTTTAAACTCCTGGAACTGATACTGCCAGGAAACTGGCAGCATTACATTCTCACACACACTTGGGTTTGACCTGAACTGCATTGGTTCCAGGGCATTTTTGAGAACTCAGTGACAAGAGACCCTGTGTGCGTGTATACAGCAGTATACTTGAACATGCCTCATTCAAGAGGATGAATACTGAGAGACACACAGACCCAGAGAGAGGGAAAGAGAGAGGCAGAGAGAGATAGAGAGAGAGCCAGAGAAAGAGACAAAGAGATGGGGAGAGAGAACTAGACCTAGATAGATATAGCACTATCAACAAAACAGCATTTCAGGCCTAGCACAGCACCACACAATGTATATCAGCAGCAAATGTGTAATCAGCCTAATCTCCCACTCTTCTTTGTGTGTTCTCATTGCAAAGCAATCCCAAAAGAGGCTGGGAGAAAGCGGACATTCATCTCTCCCTCACAAACAGACATCCTTCGGCAAGCCTTTGAGCGGGAACGATACCCAGGCATTGCCGCCAGGGAAGAACTGGCACGTCAAACAGGGATTCCAGAACCTCAGATTCTGGTAAGTCCTCAATGAGGGAAACATGATTTGCCTCACATACAAGGGGCGTAACCCTGTGCAAAAGTGTGGTTCTGGATAGCCGAAGGCATTTGGGGTGGGCCCTGGGTAGGGGGTGTTAATTCTCTCCATAGAAATTCCCTGAGGTGGCTTGGATGATCAGAAGGTATCCATTTCCAGAGGAGGACATGGAAGGGGAGATTCTGGGCCATGTAGGAGGGTTCTGCTATGGTTGGTATCCAAGGGGTGTCCCCTTCCAGAATGGGTGTGGTGTGGAGAGTGGCAATGGTCCACTGTTGTCCTGACATTTGCCCTTCCCTTCAATGGCCCGAGGACAAGGTTAGAGAAAAGGCCCCACAAGTTCTTGACCTGTGATCAACAGGTCAGATGTGTTGGAGGTAGGATGGACTGGAGAGAGTGGTCCTTCTGCAAATGGATCTTGATTGCGTAACTTCTGATATGCCTGCCTCCCTTTCCGTCCCCTAGGTGTGGTTTCAGAACCGACGAGCTCGGCACCCAGAGCAGAAGGGAAGTGGGTCTGCCAATGTGCCCGGAGTAGACCCCAATTCTGCAAAAGGCCTACCACTTCCATCGGACCAGGGCATGCCAACCACTGCCCACAGCAGCCCTACTCACAGTGCTCCTCCTCCTCCCTCTAACCCACCAAGGGAGAACATGCTGTCCATCACCCCCATGGTGGCCACTGCTGCGATCGCCCCCAAATTCATAGTTCCTGGGGCTCCCACAGCAGGCTGTGAGGGCCAGAGCCTGCCCATGATCTTCATCATGGCCCAGCCAAGTCCAGTTCTGCAGGCAATAGTGAACCCTCCCATGCTTTGGACGCTTCCTCTGACTCAGTCCTCACCAGGGCCAATGCCCATTCCTGCAGGGGGTCTCACACCTATTCACACAGGGCTCTGGCCAACATCCCAAGAAGGACCATGGCAGGAGAACAATCTGCACACTATGCCAGCAGAAAAATGCCTCCCACACATCCCTCAGCCACCCCTTGCCAGTCGTGCAGAGCCCCTGCCACTGCTGGACCCAGTGAAGACCTGCACTTATGCCAGGCCAGAATGGGCCCAGGCATCCTCAGCTCAAGTCACCAGTGGGAAGCCTGTGCATGGGGCCATGCTGCAGCCTGCACAGGCTGACACACTTATCTGCCCCCCTCATCTGGCCCCCTCAAATGAAGAGCTGTGCCCTCCCATTGACCTGCAGCAGAACAAGCCCTCAGCCTTCCAGGGCTCATCAAACCTCCTTGAGGAAATTATGGCAGCTGCAGGCATTCTGCCTGAGGCAGGGCCTCTTCCAGACGTGGAGGAACAGGAAGAGCTTCCCCTAGGAGACCTGGAAGCACCCCTCAGTGAGGAAGATTTCCAGGCCCTCCTCGACATGCTGCCAAGCTCCCCAGGTCCTTGTCCTTAGGAGGATGAAGGAGGCCCTTCCTCCCTTGAGGCTTGAGATTCTTTCAGGCCTTCTTTGCGTGTGTCCTCAAGTTCCACCCTGACTCGCAGGAAGCATGGGCACCAGAGGGGCCGCCCACCCTGGAGGCTTAAGGGCTTCTACACCTTCCACACAGAGGGTGACCCAACTCCACTTCCTTCTGGACAATGGGAAGGCCCATCCACGATTGCTCTTCGGTTGTTTGTGACATTCTTTGATCAAATAAATATATCTAGTTACCCAAATTTTCTGGTGTGTTCCATGATATACTTTCTTCTCTCCTCATTTAAATCAGTGTTTCAGTCCCATGCATTGGAGGGGGAAGGCCTCCCTGCTTTGTGACCATATGGGAAGGTGGACTGGATGTCCATGTCTACAAGGCAATATGATATTGAAATCACTAAGATAGACTCTCAGTTAAACCCTTCACTTTGTGTCTCATTTCTGGGCAGATGAGGTGGGAGGCGTCCTCAAATGCATATCTACTGTGCCCGGACAGAACATTCCAAACACTCTCATTACCAGATTATCATCTGCAGAGTTCATGTCAACAAATATGAAGGAAAAATAATCCATGAGAAATACATCTTCCTCTCCCTATCAGTATCCTCTTACTGCCACACAGAACTCATGGCCCACAACACCCCCTACACACACACACACACACAGAGAGAGAGAGAGAGAGAGAGAATCTCAAATCACTCGGTAAAGCAGTACACTAACTTCAGGCTTTTGAATGAATTCGCTGTCTTCATAGTCTACAATTTTGCTGAAAATCATGAACATGTATGATCAATAAATACACAGAAGATTGTCATCAAGTGTGTGCTTGTGTGTGTGTGTGTGTGTGTGTGGTTTTTAAATATTTCATCATCTGTAGCCTACAGTCAATTAAAATACAAAAGAAGGTTTGTGGAGTTCCCATCGTGGCACAGCAGAAAGGAATCTGACTAGGAACCATGAGTTTGTGGTCCAATCCCTGGCCTTGCCCAGTGGGTTGAGGATCCGGCATTGTCATGAGCTGTGGTGTAGGTCCTAGACGCAGCTCAGATCTGGTGCTGCTCTGGCTGTTTTGTAGGATGGTGGCTCTAGCTCTGATTAGACCCCTAGTCTGGGAACCTCCATACACCTCTGGTGCATCCCTCAAAAGCAAAAAAGACAAAATAAATCAATAAACAAACAATAGAAGGTTTGCATTTTCAACTCTAGTATTTCTTTCAAAATCAACTCTCTCTGTCTTCCATCATTTCACTTTCCTCATCCTTCCATTCTTCACAAACAATCCCATACCCTTAATTAATTTTTTTTTTTACCTGACACAGTCCTTTCATGTATTTCAGCAGTTCGGATCACAATTCTTCTTTCATATGAAACTCAGTCAATCATGGCGGAGGATGCCTATCATTGTACTTCCCACTTTATTTGAGTCACATTTCCATTCAGCCTACAACTCGGCTCTTAACCCTTGACTTCATGCATGCATTCCTGCAACTGAACAAGAGCAGTCCCCAGGAGAAACCAGCTAAGAGTAGTCTGTGTCTCAGCATTCATAACAAGAATGTAAGCCTTCACTTTTGCCTTCTTGGAGCAAGGTAGGCAGTGTTGCTTGGGAATACACATTAAGGTGTTGGGAAGAGCTTCACTCTGCCACTGGGCTTGAGTACTATGAAATCCTGGTGGAAGCAGGGCTGCATTGCCTGACAGGAGGACACAAGGTACTTCAGGCACCTCGACTCATCTGCCAGGTTGGAAAGACTTTCTCAAAGAGATTAGTAAGAAGAAGGGCACGCCATTGATATAGGTTGAAGATGTTGACAAAATGTGATATTATGGGGGACTATAGGCATTGTTAAGCCCACTATGACAAACTCTATGTCTTCTCTCCCTTTATCTAACTTTCTTTCCTCTTTGCTTATTTCACTCTCTTTTTTTTCTTATGAAGATTCTATCCTCTACCATATATTGCCATGTGCTAACATATCTATAAATCTATCAATCCATCCATCACTCTCTCATCCTCTCTCTGTCTTTCCTAGCTTGATGATGGTGGACTGGTGTAAAACTCTACTCTACTCTGGTCACACAAGAGAAGCACTGGAACATGGGTGTATTTGTGGATGGAGATGCAATATAGGTGATATCCTGGGAACGTGCAGCAGGATTTCATGCCAAGGGTAAAGACTGATCAGTAGTCACATATCCAATCTGAACTCGTAGGAATTATTTTACAATGAGGCAAATTCTTCAGGCATGGAAGGCCCGGTGGACCAGCAGAGGCTGAGGGAATTGGCAAGCCAAAGAGAGGAAAGCTGGGCATTTGTCTGCTTCAGAAACAAAACAGGGGCAAATGAGATCACAGAAAACCCACATTCGGCAAGGAAAAAAGAAGAAGAGAGCAGAAGAATGTGCGGAATGTGGAAAGGTGTCAAGACATAGCTGTGGAATAAGGAAAGGGGTTAAAACATTGGTTTCCAGTGTGGAAAAACTTCAATGGCCGATAGGTAGGAAGAGGAGCACAAGGGAAGTTTTGCTTTGAGTGTATCAGAAAACAAAGACCTGTGAGACAAAACTCCAGGGGCACTAGAATTTGTCCTCCTCAGGATTCCAATTTGTGAGATGGGAGGGGTGGTCTTCAAAAAGAAACCTGCAAATGGGGCATCAAGTTCCACGTGACTTTCCAAGGAAATTATCATGGCTGCTTGCCAGGTGGAAGTGTCATTTTTCAGGTGGGATTGGTTTGGGTCTTACAGCTTTGCTTTGCCTACCTCCATGGGAAGAAAGACCCTGAGACCATAGCGTTTCAAGCAGGCAGGCCATGGCTAGCAGATGTTGCTAGAAGCAAAGCTTGTGTTGTCTTAGGTTTGGGTCTCTTTTAGGAAATGAAGGATATCATTGATGTAGGGATGTGCCTGGAATGGCAACTCTACTGGCCATCCCTTACCTTTCCATTTGGAAGGAGTGACCCAGAGGCCCTTCCTTCCATTCATTTTCACCACCACAATGACCGTACCACACAAAGGAGAGGGGACCAGCCTTTGCAAGCATACATGGAACAAGAGCAGAAACTTCACAGAGTGAAGAGCATAACCTTGGTGTCTAGGACAGGTAACCCATCTTGCAAGGATTATCATCATGGGTGCCATCAGAAAAGGATAGTTGGTGTGGGGTCCTCATGAAATTGTGGCTCCTTAACCAGCCAAGAATGCAATCTTTATTTTGTGGTGGTTTGATTTCCTTTCTAGATTATGTATTTCCTTTCCTTCCACTTCCATTCCAATGTTTACAGCAGATGTGCCCTGGATGTAGGAAAGTTTAGCATGTTAAACATGGAATTCACACTGCTAAGGAAGTCATTCCTAAGCCCATCAAGATGTTGATATTCATCCATAAGTGGAACGCTGGTTTCCATGCATTAGTTTTTCTGTGTGGATATCCAATGGTCTTCATTCCATTTGGTTGGCAAGGGAGCCCAGGGAGGACATGAGAGTGGTACTCCAAAAGATTGACTTGCTTCTCCTCTCCTAGGCATAGATTGAGCCCCACCGAAGTTAACCATTTCAGTGGCTTCCAATGTACTACCACCATCACCCTAATTCCAAAACCAGACAAAGATACCACCAAAAAGGAAAACTATCAGCCAATACCATTGTCTCAAAATTCTGATCAGAGTCATTCCTGGACTGGGTAAAATCCAGTGTTCACTGCAGACAGCATAGTTTGGCATCCCTGTGCAATCCTCCCTGAGCTCTTACACTATGGTCCCTGGACTTCCTGGTGGACCATGACCTGGTTTGACCCAGCAGCTGCACCCAAGTCACTGCAGGCATCTAGATCCCTCAGCCATGGAGAAATGTCTCTCTTAAATGACATAAATAAGAAGGAATAAATGCCCTAGGCAAAGATCTTGGTTGCTCACCAGTACAGATATGGGTGACTATAGAAAAGTTTAAGGCCTCTTTGTCAATCTCTAGGTCTTCTCTCCATTTTTCTGTCTTTTGTCATTCTTTGTATATGTTTTCCACTTTTTTTCCTATCCTGGATTTTATATTTTCATTGTAATGCTTGATACTAAACTAAAGATCATTCTATCTCTCTATCTATCAATCAATCAATCAGTCGGTGTATCTATCGATCTATCTGTCAATGTACCTATCATTTTCTCTGTCCATTAATTTATTTGATGAGAGTGGCCCAATGGGAAAAATGAACCTTCCTTCTGGACACCCAGTAAACGACTGGACCATGGGTGTGTTTGTCATTGGAAATTCAATTTAGATTGATATCTATGGAAATAGAGGAAGGATTTTATACGCCAGGTGTAATGATACAACAGCCTCCAATTTCCTATCTGAACTATAGACATTTATAATGTCTTTATTTACAATGAGGAAAATTCTTGAGGCATGGTACGCCCAGTAGACCAAGAGATGCTGGTGGTATTGGCAGTCCAAAGAGGGGAAAGTGGGGATTTTTTTCTCTTTCAAATAGTTTTCAGGGGCATCAAAATTTTCAGAAAACCCACATTCCTGCAAGGAAGGGAGAGCAGAGATAAAGATAGGTGTGCAGTGTGGAAAGGTGCAAAATATATCTGTGGAGTGTGGAAATGTGTGACAACATCAATTTGGACTGTGGAAAGGTATGAAATCGACAGAGAATAGCACAGTATGTCTGGAATATGGCAAGGTGTGACCTAGAGGGTCGGCATTCCTAGGCTTGCCGGGAAGAGCACAGTGGCACCATCAGAATGGCCTGGGTGCCGCTGAGCTGGCCTTCCTTTGCAGAGGCCCCTAGTTTCCTCTATTTGTTTCCAGGTCTCCACATTGGAAGGGATGTTTAGTGAATATGGTTAGGTTGCAGAATCATGCACAAAGTCGTGTGGGTGGTGTCCTTGGCTTAGAGAAGTCCTCAGAATCCAGTGACATGGGACATGCTCTCCTGGCCAGCTGTTTTACCAAGATGTGGGCAGGCTCTCCACTTTCTTGATAAGAGCCCTGTGTTTGCAGTGAAGGGGAAGAGCAAGCAACCCAGTTGTTTTCCATCAATAGGGGTGGGGTGTCCAGAGCATTTATAAGACCCCTGCCTCCTAAGAGAGCAGTTTGCCAGGAGTCTCCCTGCCATCTGGTTTGTTCTTGCACCATGATTTCTCCAGCACGTTCTGCACATCCAATGGTATGTTGACATCTGCATCTGCGTCACCCAAATGCCTCATGCCTTCATGTGTGTGCAGCCTGGATAGACATACAAATGCCCTTCAAGATGGCATGTTCAGAGATTGGCTTGTGTTTTGCCATCAATTACTTTGCCTAAAAGAAAGACAATTGCCTCAGAATAACACCATTTCTCCATAACAATAGTATTTCCCTTTTGAGTTGGAAATTGAGTTTCTTTCATCCAACAGTGTTGCACACATAGATAGCGCATCACCTGACCAAATGTCCTAACATGATTTCTGGCACTATATAGGTTCCTTTTTCTTTGGCCAATGTTTTCATCCAACTTAAAGAATAGTCATGACTTCAGCAGACACAATTTGGGATTTAAATTTGGAGTAGCCATCAAATTGTGGTCTCTTCCACTGGCTTCACAACAGCAAATATTGATATATAACTGTGCATTTCTTTCGTTCATTCTTTCTTTCTTTCTTTCTTTCTTGCTTGCTTGCTTGCTTGCTTGCTTGCTTGCTTGCTTTCTTTCTTTCTTTCTTTCTTTCTTTTTTTCTTTCTTTCTTTCGCTTCTTGTTTCCTTTTTATTCTTTCTTTTGCTTCTTGTTTCCTTTTTATTCTTTTGTTATTTCTAGAGAACTTTGAAAACAATTAATCTTGAGTACACAACGCATTCCTGAGAACTGTTTTCCATAGGTGAGGTATTTCTGAATGACAGAAGCCTGAGTAAGCCAGGCATTTGTACAACCCAGGGCAGTCTAGGAATCTCCATCCTAGCACTGAGAGAAATTGTAGAACTTATTTCTATCTTTCAGGTTTTTCCATTTCCTTTGACTACCACTCAAGTAATCTACTTCCTTTCTCTCTTTCAATCTCTCTCTCTCTCTCCTTTTCTAACCTGCTTCCCTATTTTTCACTCCTTGTATTTTTTTCTTGGATAGGCACCCATCAGTAACATACATATCATATCATATCATATTTTTGTGAATTATGTCTACAGATATGTCCCCCAGACATTTTCAATTATTATTATTATTTTTTGTCTTTTTGCCTTTTCTTGAGCCACTCCCATGGCATATGGAGGTTCCCAGGCTAGGGGTCGAATCGGAGCTGTAGCTGCCAGCCTATGCCAGAGCCACAGCAATGCAGGATCCAAGCCACGTCTGTGACCTACACCACAGCTCATGGCAACGCCGGACCCTAAACCCACTGAGCGAGGCCAGGGACCAAACCTGCAACTCATGGTTCCAAGTCGTATTCGTTAACCACTGAGCCACGATGGGAACTCTGACATTTTCAATTATTTAATCATCTTTGTTTTACCCTGATTTTGTCTTTGTGTTGACGTTGTCTCCACTCTAGGTCTATGTTTTGCCTTGGATCATGATTTTCACTTTTCCAATTTTAGTTTTGTTTTCTACTGGATGGTTTGGATATCTATTTGTCTTGATGTATCATCAAATCTTGAAATTTGTAAGAGGATCAGAAGATAATTTTGCTGTGTGTGTATCCAGAAACAAAGGCCAGGGAGATCCAGATTCCAGGAACACAAGATATGATATTCCTCTGAATTCTAATTGGGGGCTGTAAAGTAAGATCTTCAAAAGGAAACCTGCCATGGGACATTACATTCCCTGTGACTTTCTAAGGAATTAGTCATGGGTGCTGGGCAGAAGGAAGGGGGGAACTTTCTAGGGAGATTTGTCTGTGTCTGTGATATTGGCCAGGTCCAGGATGAGAGGAGCCATGCATGAGTCCATAATGCTGACAGCAGGCAGCCTGTGGAGAGTGGGTATTTCTGGAAGAATTGTTCTTTTTGTCGTACAGCAGGGTATCATTCAGGTAACTAAGGATCTCTTGGATGCAGAGATGTGCATGGAAACACACATCCCCTGGCCATCACAGTGGTTTCCCTTAGGAATGCATGAACACGAGACCCTTCTTTCCATTCTTTGTCACCAACACAAGGACTTGACACAGATAGGACTGGGGTCCAAGCCATGTAAGCCACCGTGGAGTAATTGGATCACATTCACTGCACCAGGCAGCATAACCTTGGTGTCTAGAACTGGTTTCCAAGTTTGCAAGGATAACAGGCATGGATACCAACCGAAAAGGTATTGGCACTGCCTATATTTTTTCCTTCTCTACCAGCCAAGAATTCATTCTGTGTTTTGCAGTGGTTTCGTTGCTTTCAAATATTTAGGTTTGGTTCCCATACATTTATATTCCAGTGGCTTGAGCTGATATGCCCTGGGTATAGAACAGACTACAGCGTTTTTCAGAAAATACACACAGCTATAAAAGCCATGCTTCACCCCATCAAGATGTCAGCAATCACAAACAGGCTGAAGGCTGCTTTCATCCAATAATTTGATGCCTCTATTCCCCTGGGTCTTCCTTCCACTTTGTTTGCAAGGGAATCTAGGTAGGATTGGTGAATCGGGCCCCAGAACTTTGAGTTTTACTCACTTCTCATAGGCAGGGGACGAGGCCCCCAGTTCCACATTCCTGCTGGCTTCCAGTGTACAGATATCATTTTAAACTTTTTTCTTTCTTTTCCTTTCTTTTCTCTTCTTTTCTTTTCTCTTCTTTTCTTTTCTTTTCTTTTCTTTTCTTTTCTTTTCCTTTCCTTTCCTTTCCTTTCCTTTCCTTTCCTTTCCTTTCCTTTCCTTTCCTTTCCTTTCCTTTCCTTTCCTTTCCTTTCTTTTCTTTTCTTTTCTTTTCTTTTCTTTTCTTTTCTTTTCTTTTCTTTTCTTTTCTTTTCTTTTCTACGGATGCACCCATGGCATATGGAGGTTCCAAGGCTGGAGGTCTAATTGGAGCTGTAGCCACAGGCCTACACCACAACCACAGCAAGGCCAGATCCAAGCCACTTCTGCGACCTATACCATAGCTCACAGCAATACCAGATCCTTACCCACTGAGCGAGGCCAGGGACTGAACCTACAATCTCATGGCTCCCACTCGGTTTTGTTAACCACTGAGCGATGATGGGAACTCCGGATTTTTAACTTTTGAGCAGATACATCATTTTTCTGGGTGAACATGCACAGGGCCAAAAACACCAGCCAGGATGAGAGGACATGAATGTTTTGCACCTCTGGAGAATCATCCCCGAGCTCTCTCACTTGGGCCTTTGAATCCTGTTTGTACATGACCTGGATTGACCCATCAGGCACCACAAGTCACTGCAGGCACCTAGACCCCTCTGCCAGGTTGGAATGTCTTTCTCCAGAGAGATGCATAACAGGGAGTACATAACCTTGATAGCGATCTAGTTTTTAAAAAAAAATTCCAATATTTTTGATGAATATAAATCAGATTTAGTCCACTTGGTTAAGCTCTCATTGTTTTTTTTGCCAATTTTTGTCTTCCATTCCTTTATGTTCATTTCTCTCAAGAATTCTTTCTTCTTCATTGTAATGCTTGATGCTAACCTGGTGATTATTCTATCTATTGATCTATTTTACTATCTATCTATCTCTCATCATCTATTAGTCTATGTTTCTAAAAATGTAGTATTCTCTCTCTGGGTTTTAAATATTTGGATGAGGACGAACCTTTAGAAAATAATATTCTCTTTGAGGAAACACAGAAGGAACATTGGACAATGGTTGTATTTGGCGTGGAAGATAGAATTCCATTTATTATCTTGGGAAAATGCTCAATTATATTATACCAGGTGTAAATAGAGATCAATAGTCCTAATTCTATATTAATGATTAGAAATTTAACTTAGAGTGATGAAAAATATTGAGGCACAGCATAACTAGTGGACCTGGAGAGCCGTGGAATGGTCGAGCCCAATGAAGAAAGCTATCTTTGTGGTTTTCAGGAAAAAAAAGGGTGGGAGCACAAAGAATGTGAAAATCCCACATTCCTGAAAGAAATGGAAACCAATACAAAGAATGTGTGGAATGATGAGAGGTGTTAAACGATTTATGTTCAATGTGGAAAACAGTGAAATTAACAGGCTGGAATGTGGAAATACAATCCTACATAGCAGAGCACCTTAGGTCTGGAACATGGCAAGGTCAGAAATAAGAGAGTCAGGCACTTGGCCTGCCAAGAGGACCACAGTGGCTGCACACAAAAGGCCTGAGAAATTCTGAGCTGGCCTGTCATTTTAAGGGTCTTCATTTCCTCTAATGCCTTCCAGGTCCTCAAATTTGAAGGGAAATTTAAATGACAGTTAATTCTTGGGATTTGCAAGAAATGCTGTCTGTGGTGTCTTTGGCCTTGATAATCAATCACTGGGTTTCCAGTGACCCGCACTGCTCTCCAGCTCGTTGCCAACCATGTGGGTGGGCTCTCCTATTTCTTAATGTGAGCCCTGTGTTGCAGGGAGTGGGCAAGGTCCAGCAGCCATGCTGATTTCCATAAATTGGGGTGGCGCCTCCTCAGCCTTTATAAGATGCCTGTCTCCAGGGAGATCACATTGGGCCAGCATTCTCCCTGCCACCCCATTGGTTCTCACACCATGGATTCCTGCAGCATGTCTTGAACATCCAGTGGTATGTTGACATGTGTATCTGGGCTGGGGATTGCATCCCATGAATGCCTTGATGCCTTCATGAGTGTGCAGCCTGGAGAGATGTAGAAATGCCCTTCAAGACGGTATGTTCAGAGATTGGCTTGGCCTTTTGCAAGCCATCATTTTGCCTAAATGAAAGAGACTCACCTCAGAATAACACTGTTTCTCCAAAACCGTAGCATTTCTGCTCTGAGCTGGAAAATGCTGTTGTTTTGTCCAACAGAGTTGCCCATGCAGATATCACATCACCTGACTAAGAGACCTAACATAATTTCTCAGAGAATATAGGATCCTTTTTTGCTAGTCAACCTTTTGAACCAACTTAAATTATTATCATGAATTCCATTGAAACGATTTGGGATTTACAATACGTGAAGATATGGAATTGTGGTCTCTTCCCCTGGTTTCACAACAACACATATTGGTGTATACATGTGGGTTTATGTCATCAGTTCTTTCTCTCTCTTTTTTTTTGATTATTTTTCCTTTTATGATTGTTTATGTCTGGATAATCTTGAAAACAATTCATCCTGAGTATATGAGGCATTCCTGTGAATTGTTGTCCACAAGTTTGGCATTTCTGGAAGAGAGAACTCCGAGCAAGCCAGGTGTTTGTATAACCCAGGGCAGTCAAGGAATATTGATCCAATTACTGTGGAAAATGGTGGAACTTATCTATCTGTCGAGATTGTCCATCTCATTTTGTCTTTCTTCCTCAAAATCTCTACTCCCTTTCTTTCTCTCAATCTCTGTCTCTCCCTCTCTCATATTCTACCCTGTATTCCTAATTCTCTCTTTGTATATTTTCTTGGTTCCCTCCAAACTATGCCTACATTACCAAACACTTTTCCAATTTGAGCAATTTATTTCTGCGTTATGTCACGCTGGACTTTTTCCATTGTTTAATAGACTAGGTATTATTCTGATTGTGTCTTGGATTTGGTGTTTTCCCTGCTTCGTGTGCTGCATTGGGTCCTGATTTTCACTGTCTCAATAGTAGTTTCACTTTCTATTTGATGGGTTGGATATCTTTTTTCCTGATCTATCATCAATATCCGGAAAGTTCCAAGAGGAGCAGGAGGGAATTTTGCGTTTTGTGTATCCAAAAAGAAAGGCCAGGGAGATACATATTCCAGGAACAAAAGAAATTGCCTTCCTCTTAATTCTACTTGGGGGCTGTGAATTATTAGATTATTAGATCTACAAAAGGAAGCCCACAATGGGGCAGTAAGTTCCATGGGACTTTCCAAAGAATTAGCCATGGGTGTTAGGCAGAAGGAAGCGTGGACTTCCTAGGGGGATTTGTCTGGGTCTGTGAGATTGGCCAGGTCAGGGATGAGAACAGCCATCCCTGAATCCATAAGGTTGATAGCAGGCAGCCTGTGGTTAGTGGGTATTTCCAGAAAAATGGATCCTCTTGTCATGGAGCAGGGTATAATTATGAAATCTAGGGATCTCTTGGATTCAGGGATGTTCATGGAACTACACATCCCCTGGCCATCACAGTGGTTTATCTTAGGAATGCATGAACATGAAGCCTTTCTTTCCATTCTTTGTCACCGACACAAGGACATGACCACACATAGGACTAGAGTCCACGCTATGCAGGACTCCATGGAGTAATTGTAGCACACTGACAGCACACAGCAGCATAACCTCTGTGCCTAGAACTGGTTTCCACATTTGCAAGGCGTACTGGAACAGGGCTGCCATCAGAAAAGTTATGGTGGTGTTTGCAAGCCTATAAGTCTTCTTTCTCTAGCAGCCAGGAATGCATTCCATATTTTGCGGTGGTTTGATTGCTTTCTTATTGCGTTAGGGTTCCTTCCACTTATATTCAGATGGTTTGAGATGATATGACCTGGATATAGGACAGACTACCGTGTATTGAAAAAAATACACAGGGCTATTGAAGTCGTGCATGAACCCATCAAAACATCAGCCATCACCAAGATGCTGAAGGCTTTTTTCATCCAATAATTTGATGCCCCTCTTCCTGAGGGTCTTCCTTCCATTCTGTTTTCAATGGAGTCCAGGTGGGAGTTGGGTATTGGGCCCCAGAACCTTGACATTACTTCTCCTCTCATAGGCATAGGAGGAGCCCCCAAGTTCCACATTGCCCTTGGGTTCAAAAGTACCGATATCATTTTAAAACTTTAGAGCAGATACTCATTTGTTTGGGTGAACCTGCACAGGGCCAAAAACACCAGCCAGCCTGGCAGGGCATGGTTGTTTTGCATCTCTGCAGAGTCATCCCCAAGCTCTTTCACGTTGGTCCTTGGGAATCCTGTGTGCACCTGACCTGGATTGACCCAGCAGGGGACCACAAGTAACTGCAGGCCACTAGATCCCTCTGCCATGTTGTAATGGCTTTCTCCAGAGAGATGCATAGCAGGGAGTATAATACCTTGATATAGACCTAGGTTTTTTTTTTTTTAATTCATATATTTTCATGAATAGAGCCAAGATTTAGGCCACATGGTCTAGAACTCTGTTCTTTGCCATGATTTGTCTTCCATTCTACTCTGTTCATTTCTCTTTCCTTTTTTTCTCTCTCACGTATTCTATCTTCTTCATTGTAATGCTTGGTTCTAACTTACTGAATATTCCATCTATTCATCTATTTTACTACCTACCTATCTCTCCCAATTTATTAGTCTATGTTTCAAACAACTTATTATTCTCTCTCTGGGTTTTAAATATTTGGATGTGGATGAACCATTCAAAAATGCCAGAGGCCAGCTCCTGCAGCCAGGGAGCTTACACTTTTTCCCAAAGGAGATGGACAACATTGGTGAAATGTACATACAGAGACAGCCTCGTTGTCCCTTCTTTCAGGAATGCTGGACTACTCAAATTTTATTGGCATTAAGTGGTTGATTATATAGACAGTTTCTAACTACAGATTCCATCATAGTGTTAAAAGTACATTGGTTAACTCTTATTATATGGTATAGCAGCGATACATCATGTTTTAAGATCTTTAGCCTAACTAAATTTAGTGAGTAAAATTTAAGGGCAATTAGGTATAATACATCATGTGGAAAGGAGGAGACTCAGTACAAATCATCCCATAGCCAGTCAATCTCCACAAGTTGAAGAGGTCACAGACATAACAAATCTTGTTTTTAGACTAGTGCTTATCTAAAAAGCATTATGGCGGGGAGACAGTGTAAGAAAATATAAACCAACTTAACTAGCTATCACTTAAAATCTTCTATAACTCATAGCTGGGTGTCTTTTGATCCAGAATAATATATGTTTAACTTCTATGAGCCCCATTAAAATCCTAACTTTAAAGTTTACTGTATAACTAGTTGGTAGATAAACACCATGTCTTAGTTACGTTGGATTTAAATAGGGGAAAGTCCTTCAGGATGAAATTTTTACTATATTATTGTTGTAACTTTGTTAAATCACAAGTCACCACAGGAAAATAGAATGGAAAATAAGAACAATAAGTAAATAATCAGGAAAGACTGAGGAAAACTGAATAACAAGTGAATAACAGAAAAGACTAAGTCATCCATGGAACAATCCCCACTCAGCAGCGCAAAATGGAGATTGTTTCCTGGAAAATTCAGTTCCCCACCAATGTCAGCAGGCGAGCCTTATTGTCTTCTGGGGCCTGTCCTCAGAATTGCGCCATAAAGGCAGTCATCTCCTTGCTTAGGAATCTGCCCTCGGAATTGCACTGTTCAGACAGGCCCCTTTTTCTTGATTAGGAGCTTGTCCTCAGAACTGCACCGTTCAGGCAAGCTCCCATCCTCAGCTCCTTGTATCGTCTCAGCTCCCCACACAAAAATAATATTTTCTTTATAGAAAATCAGTAGAAACACTGGACCAAGCTTGTATTTGTGGTTGAAGATATAATTAGTTTCATTATATTGAGAAAGTGCAGAATTATTATGTAACAGTTGTAATTATAGATTAATAGTAATAATCCTATTTTATTATTAAAATTTTAATTTATAATGAGGAAAACTATTGAGGCACCTGATGCCCAGTGGATCAGGACAGCCTGTGGAATGGTCTAGCCCAACAAAGGAAAACTGTCTTTGATGGTTTCAGGAAAGAAGCAGGGGCCAAAAAAAACTTGAAAAACTCATATTCCTGAAAAAAAAAAGGAAAGTGGAGCCAAAGAATGTGTGGAACGGTGAAAGGTGTGAAGCCATTTGTGCATAATGAGGAAAACTGTGAAAACAGCTGCTTGGAATGTGGAAATGTATGAATCCAACAGAAGAGAGCACAATAGATCTGGAAAATGTCAAGGTCTGAATTAGAGTGTTAGTATACTTGGCTCACTGGAAAGAGCACAGTGGCAGCATTCCAAAGGCCTGGGACAGTGTGAACTGGCCCGTCATTATAAAGGGCCTTAGATTTTCCTAATTCCTTTCAGGTCTTCAAATTTGAAGGGAAATTTAAATGACGGTTAGTTCTCAGGATTTTCAAGAAATCTTGTCTGTGGTATCCTTGACCTTGAGAAGCCCTTGGTTTCCAGTGAGCCACACTGCTTTCCAGCTGTTTCAGAAATGAATGTGTTTCAGGGGATGAGGAAGGTCCAGCAGCCCTGCTATTTTCCATAAATTGGGGTGGGGTCTCCTCATCCTTTATAAGACCCCTGCCTCCTGGGCAAGCAGAGTTGGACAGATGTATCCCTGCCATCCTGTTGGTTCTCACACCATGGTTTCCTCCAGCATGGCTTGCATAACCAGGGGTATGTTGACCTCTGCAACTGGCCTGGGGTTGTATCACCCAAATATCTTGATGCCTTCATGAGTTTGCAGCCTGGATAGACCTAGAAATGCCCTTCAAAATGGCATGGTCAGAAATTGGCTTGGCCTTTTGCCAGCAATCATTTTGGCTAAATGAAAGAGACCCACCTCAGCATAACATTGTTTCTCCACAACCATAGTATTTCTTCACTGGATGGGAAGTTAATGTTGTTTCATCCAACAGAGTGGCTCACCCAGATATCACATCACCTGACCAAAAGTCCTACCAGGATTCCTCAAGAGTATATGATCCTTTTTGGATGACCAACGATTTAATGGAACTTACATTATTTTCATGATTTCAGTTGGCACAATTTGGGATGTAGTATAAATGTAGCCATTGAATTGTGGTCCCCTCCCCTGGCTTCACAACAACGAATATTTATATATATCTATCTATCTATATATATATATATATATATATATATATATATATATATATATATCTGTGCATTTATTTCCTTGTATCTTTCATTTTTATTTGTGATTCTTGCTTCCTTTTTATTCCTAGTTATTTCTGGATATCTTTGAAAACAATTCATCTTGAGTGTACAATGCCTTCCTGTGAACTGTTTTCCCCACGTGAGGCATTTCAGAATGAGAGAACTCAGAGAAAGCCGGGCATTTTGTATACCCCAGGACAGACAAGGAATCTTGAGCCCAGTACTAAGGGGAATTTTGGAGCATATGTCTATCTTTCAAATTTTTCCATATCCTTTTGTCTTTCTCACTCAAACCCCTACTCCTTTTCTCTCAATCTCCCTCTCTCCTTTTCTATCCTGTATCACTATTTCTCTCCTTGCATTTTTTTCTTGATTCCCTCCAAATATTGCCTTACGTTACCAAACAGATTTCATGTTTTTGTGATTTAATTCTACATGTATGTCACCCTTGACTGTTTCCATTATTTCACCGCCTATGTATTTTTCTGATTTTTGTCTTGTTGATGTTCTCCCCACTGTATTCGCTTTGGTGGGTCCTGATATCCACTTGCTCTTTTTAGTCAGAGTTTCTAGTTGATCAGTTCGCTGTCTCTTTGTGCTGAGGTACCATCAATATCCAGAAAGTTATAAGTGGTAGAGAAGTGAATTTTGCTTTGTGTGTATTCAAAAACAAACACCAGGAAGTTATAGATTTTGGGAACACTAGAAATTGTCTTTCTCTGCATTCAGTTTTGGGGGGCGTGAAGAAAGATCTTCAAAGGGAAACCCCACCAGGGGCAGTAACTTCCCTGTGACTATCCAAGGAATTAGCCATGGGTTCATACCAGAAACAAGGGAGATATCTCTAGGGGGATTTGTCTTGTTATGTGTGTTTTGCCAGGTGTAGAGCATGAGAACCAACCCTGAGGCCATATGTTTGATAGCAGGCAACCTGTTTCTAGTATCTTACAGGAAATTCAGTACTTCATGGATTCAAGGATGTGCAGGGAACCCCGCTTCCCCTGCCCATCACATGGTTTTGTTGTGAATGTGTGAACCTGAGGCCCTTTTTTCCACTCTTTTTCCCCAACACAAGGACATGAACTCAGATAATAGTAGGGTCATGCTGATGCAGGCCTCAATGGAGTAACTCTTCACAGCAAGAGGCAGCACAACCTTGGTGACTAGAACTGGTTACACATTTGCAAGGAGAGTAAGGTGTACCAGCAGGGATTCCATCAGAAATTGTACGGTGGTGTCAGCCCCGCCTATAAATTTTCCATCCGTACCTGCCAACAATGCATTCAGTATTTGGCAGTGGTTTGTTTGCTTTCTTATATTTGTGTTTGGTTTCCTTCCACTTATATTCCAATGGTTTCCGCTGATGAGCCCTGGACATAGGTGAGACTACTGTGTTTTCTCCAGGTTATACACACTGCTATAGAAATCTTGGAAATCATTATAAAACTACAGATGTGATAAATTCATTTGAGTAATAAAAAAACAAAACAAAACAGTATTTAGCACTCTCCAATGGGTTGAAAGCTGGATTCATCCAATAATTCGATGCCCCTATACGCAAGGGGTTTCCTTCCATTTCATCTGCAAGGGAGTCTAGGGAAGTTTTGTGAATTGGAACCCAAAACCTTGACTTTACAATCCCCTCTCACAGGCATAGTTTGAGCCCCCAAGTTTCCCATTCCCCTTGGCTTCTAGGGTACAGATATCATTTCAAGATTTTGAGCAGAGATATCCCTTGTCTGGGTGAACATGCACAGGGCCAAAGGACACCAGCCAGGCTGCGATTTCACCATTGTTCTGCACCTCCGTGGAATCATCTCAGAGCTCTCTAACGTTGGTCCTTGGGAATCCTGAGTGTACATGACCTGGATTGACCAGGCAGAGGACCCCAAGTCACTGCAGGACACTAGGCCCTTCTGCCACATTATAATGTCATTCTCATTAGAGCTGCATAACAGGGAATAACAGACTTTGATATAGATCTAAGTTTTTAAAAATTCAGATATTTTTGTTGAATATAGCCAAGGTTTAGACCAATTGGATTAGCTCTCTGTCTTCTTTGCCATATTTAGTCTTCCAATATTTTTGTTTCTATCTCTGCGTTTTTATTTTCTTTCAAGAATTCTATCCTCTTCATTTTTAATGCTGGGTGCTAACGTAGCGATTCTTCCATCTATTGATCAATTTCATATCTATCTGCATCTTGTCTACTATTCTGTGTATCTAAATGTTTTTTTTTTATTTTCTCTACTGGGGTTTGATATTTTGGAGGATGCTGAACCTTTGTAAAATACCATTAAATGGGAAGACTATTAAAATATTATTAAATAAGACTACTAATAAAAGGGAATGCTAAATGATTGTGGGTTCCCTGGATTTGTGCAAAATCTTGTCTCTGGTGCCCTTGGCATTGATAAGCCCTTTATTTCCACTAACCTGCACTGCTGTCCAGCTGTTTGACACATATTACTGTGGGCTCTCCTCTTTCCTGATGAGAGCCCTGAGTTTCAGGGGATGGGAAGATCCAGTAGCCCTGCTGTGTTCCGTAAATCGAGGTGGGACCTCCTCAGGATTATAAGATCCCTACTTCTAGGGAGAAAAGAAATGGCCAGCAGTCTCCCTTCCTTCCTGTTGGTTCTCCCACCATGTATTCCTCCAGCATGTCTTGAACATCCAGTGGCATGTTGACATCTGCTTCTTGGCTGGGGGTTACATCACCCAAATGCCTTGAGGCCTTCATGTGTGTGCAGCCTCAATAGACATAGAAATGCCCTTCAAGATGGCATGTTCAGAGATTGCCTTGGCCTTTTTCCATCAATAATTTTGCTAAATGAAAAAGACTCACCTCAGAATACTTCTGTTTCTTCATAACCATAGTATGTCCCCTCTGTGCTGGAAATTGTACTTGTGTCATCTAAAAGAGTTGCCTGACCAGAAGTCCTGACATGATTCCTCTGAGAATATAAGACCATTTTTGGTTGGCTAAGCGTTTTATCCAACTTAAATTATTTGCATGAATTCAGTTGACAAAATTTGGAATTTAGAATAGGTGTAGCAATCGAATTGTGGTCTCTTCCCCTGGCTCCACAACAACAAATATTGATATTTATCTGGGTCTTTGTACTTGTTTCCTTTTGGGGGGGTTCTTGTTTCCTTTTTATTCTTGGTTATTTCTGGATAACATTGGAAACAATTCATCTTGAGTATACAAGACCTTTCTCTGAATTGTTTTCTACAGGTGAGGCCTTTCTGAATAAGAACTCAGAGCAAGCCAGGCTTTTTGTACACCCTCTACAGTCAAGGAATCTTGATCCCAGTACTGAGGAAAGTTGTGGAACTTATTTCTAACTTTCAAGTTTTTCCACCTCCCTTTGTCTTTCTCCATCAAACCCTACTCTTTTTTTCTCTCTCGATCTTTCTCACTCTCCCCATTTCTAGCTTGCATTCCTATTTTTCTTTCTTTGTAATGCTTTTGGGTAAATGCCCAACAGTGACTCAAATTTCCAAATACTTAGCATATTTTTCTAGTACATCTATATGTATGTCACCGTTGAGTTTTTCCATTATTTAATCAACTGTATGATATCCCAATTTTGTCCTGGTTTTGATGTTGTCTCCACTCTATGTGCTGCGTTGGGTCCTGATTTTCACATTCTCAATTTTAGTTTCATTTTCTTTTGTTGTTGTTGTAGTTGTTGTTGTTTTTGTTGTTGTTGCTATTTCTTGGGCCGCACCCGCGGCATATGGAGGTTCCCAGGCCAGGGGTCGAATCGGAGCTGTAGCCACCGGCCTACGCCAGAGCCACAGCAACGCGGGATCCGAGCCGCGTCTGCAACCTACACCACAGCTCACGGCAACACCGGATCCTTAACCCACTGAGCAAGGGCAGGGATCGAACCCGCAACCTCATGGTTCCTAGTCAGATTCGTTAACCACTGCGCCACAACGGGAACTCCTAGTTTCATTTTCTACTTGATGTTTTGGATATCTCTTTGTCCTGATCGATCATCAATTTCTGTAAAGTTGTCAAAGGAGCTGAAGAGAATTTTGCTTTGTGTGTATCCAAAAACAAAGGCCAGGTTGATAGAGATTTCGGGAATGCAAGGAAATTCTCCATATGATTTCTAATTGGAGGCTGTGAAGTAAGATCTTCAAAAGGAAACCTGCCATGGGACAGTAATTTCCATGTGACATTCCAAGGAATTAATCATGGGTGCTGGGCAGAAGGAAGGATGAACTTTCTAGGGGGATTTGTCTGGTTCCGTGAGATTTGCCAGGTGAAGAACAAGAGGAGACAACCCTGAGTTCATAGGGTTAATAGGCAGCCTCTTGCTACTGGGTATTTCCAGCGGAAGGAATCCTCTTATTGTAGCGCATGGTATAATTCAGGAATCTAGGGATCTCATGGATGCAAGTATATACAGGGAACCACGTGTCCCCTGGCCATCACAGGGCTTTCCCTTTGGAATGAGTGAACATGAGGCCCTTCTTTCCATTCTTTTTCAACAACACAAGGACATGATCAGAGATAGAACTGGGGTCCAGGATATGCCAGCTACCAAGAAGTAATTGTAACATATTCACAGCATGAGGTGGCATAACCTTGGTGTCTAGAGCTGCTAACCCATTTTGCAAGGAGTACCAGCTAGAGTTCCATCAGAATAGATACAGTGGGGTTGACACCACCTAGAAGTTTTCCAACTCTTCAAGGCAATTATGCATTCAGTATTTGGTGGTGGTTTGTTTGATTTCATGATTGTGTTTGGTTGGCTTCCGCTTATATTGTGATGGTTTGAGCTGATGTGCCCTAGATGTAGGAAAGACTACTGTGCTTTGCAGAGAATACACACTTCTATAGAAGTAATGCATATAAAGACATCAAGAGGTTAGTACTCACCAATAGGCTGAAGGCAGGTTTCACACAGTAATTTGTTGCCCTTGTACTGTAGCGTCTTCCTGCCATTTCATTTGCGAGGGAGTCTAGGGAAGATGTGTGAATTGGGACTCAGAAGCTTAACTTTTCTTCTCCTCTCAGAGGCATAAGTTAGGCCCACGAGCCCCCCACTCCCATTGGCTTCCAGTGTACTGATATCATTTTAAAATTTCTTGCAGATGCATCATTTGTTTGGTTGAATCTGCACAGGGCCAAAGAACACCAGGTTGGCTGTGAGGGCACCAATGTCCTGCATCTCTATGGAATCGTGCCTGAGCTCTCTCACGTTGGTCCTTGGGAATGCTGTTTGTATGTGAACTGTGTTGACCTGCCAGGGGTCACAAGACACTGCAGGCCTCTAGACCCGTATGCCACTTTGGAATATATTTCTCAATAGAGATGCATAACAGGGAGAACAAAACCTTGATATAAATCTAGGATTTTAAAAAATTTGAAAACAACTGTTTGGAATCTGGAAATGTGTGAATCCAATAGACCAGAGCACAGTATTTCTGGAATGTGGCAAGGTCTGAACTAGAGTGTCCGTCTACTTGGTGTCCAGAAGGCCAGAGTGGCTGCATTCACAAGACCTGGGAATATCTGAGCTGGCCTATTATTTTAAAGGTAAGCACAGAAGACCTGAATTGCCAAAACAATTCTGAGGAACAGAAACCAAGAAGGAGTTATAACTCTCCCAGACTGTAGACAATATTCCACAGGCACAGGTATCCAGACAGTGTGGTACTGCATGTCCAAAAGGGACATGCAGACCAATGGAATTGCATAGAGAACCCAGTAATCAACCCAGACACCTATGGTCAGTTAAACTTTGACAAAGCAGGCAACAACATAAAATGGGAAAAAACAGTCTTTTCAGCATGTGTTTCTGGGAAACGCGGACTTATCCGAGTTAAATTATTTTCATAATTTCAGTTGGCACAATTTGGGGTTTAGAATAGTTGTAGCCATCGAACTGTGGTCTTTTTCCCTGGCTTCACAACAGCAAATATTGATATATTCCTGTGGGTTTATTTTCCTCTTCCTCATTTTTCTTTTTCTTTCTTTCTTTTTTCCATTTTATTCTTGGTTATTTTTGGTGCATTTTGAAAGAAATTCATCTGGAGTATACAACGCATTTCTGTGAACTGTTTTCCACAGGCAGAACATTTCAAAATGGGAGAACTCTGAGCCAAACAGGCATTGTGTATTATCCAGGGCAGTTAAGGAATCTTGATCCCAGTATTGAGGGAAACTGTGGAACTTTTTTCTATTTATCATGTTTCTGCATCTCCATTTATCTTTCCCACTCAAAACCACTATTCCCATGGTCTCTCTCAATCTCTCACTCCCTAACACACTTACTATTTTCTTGTATCCCTATTTTTCTCTCTTGGTATTTTTTTTTCCATGGTCCCTTCCAAACACAGCTTTAAGTTATGAAATCCTTTTAATATTTTTGCAAGTTACTTCTACTTGAATACCACCCTTGAATTTTTCCACTATTTAATTGACTATGAATTATCCTGATTTTGTTCGATGTTGATGTTGTCAATGCTGTATTTGCTGCTGTGGGTGCTGATTTTCATTTGCTCTATTTACTCAGGTTTTGTAGTTAATCTGTTGGATGTCTCTATGTTCTGATATATCATCAATGTCTGGAAAGAAGGAAGAGGTACTGAAGAGTATTTTGCATTGTGTGTATGCAAAAGCAAAAGCCAGAGTAATACAGATTTCAGGAGCACTAAAAATTGTCATCATCTGCAGTCAAATTGAGGGCTGTGAAGGAAGATCTTCAAAAGGTAAACTACCATGTGACAGAAATTCCATGAGACTTACCAAGGTATTAGTAATGTGTGCTGGTCAGAAGCAAGGGGGAGATTTCTAGGGAGATTTTGAAGCTTGTGTGTGATCCTCCATGTCTAGAAGATGAGACCCAAACCTGAGGACATAAGGTTGATAACAGGCAGCCTGTTGCTAGTGGGCGTTTCTGGAGGAATAGCTCCTGGTGTCACAGAGCATGGTATAATTCAGGAAATTATGGATCTCATGGATCCAAGGCTGTGCTAGGAAACACATGTCCCCTGGCCATCACAGTTTTTGCTTGGAGATGCATGACATTGAGGCTCTTTTTTCCATTCTTTTTCACCAACACAAGGACATGAACACAGATAAGACTGAGTCCTGGTTATGTAGGCGTCCATGGACTAATTGTGATTTATTCACAGCATGAGGCAACATAACCTTGGTGTCTAGAACAGATTACCCATTTTGGAAGGAATACGAGCAGTGGATAAATCAGAAAGGGTATGTGGTGTGGGCGCTGCTTAGATGTTTTCCATCTTTTCAAGCCAAATATGCATTCAGTAATTTAGTAGTATGAAATATGCATTTAGTAATTCAGTAGTAGGAAGATTGCAGAATTTGTTTTTACCAGGCGTAATGATAGAGCTGTTGTCCTATTCCTCTGAATAATTAGCAATTTTATTTCCAATGAGGAAAGATATTTAGGCACCCATTGCCCAGTGGACCAGGAGAACCTGAGGAATTGTCAAGCCCAAAAAAGGAAAGCTGTATTTGATGGTTTCAGGAACAAAATAGGGTCTAAAAGAACTTGGAAAACCGACATTCAAGAAAGTAAACAGATCAGTGCATAAGAATATATAGCTTGGGATAAGGTTTGAAGAGATTTGTGTGCAATGTGAAAAGAAACGAATGCACCAATTTGGAATGTGGAAATGTGTGAATCCTACAGAGCAGAGCACAGTATGTCTGGAATATGGCACGGTCTGAACTCAAGAGTCATTCTACTTGGCTTGCCCTGAAGACCATAGTAGATGCATTCAAAAGGTCTGAGAGACTCTGAGCTGTCATACCTTTATAAAAGGACTTACAGTCCTCTACTTCCTGCCAGGTCCTCAAATTTGAAGGGAATTTTAAATGACTGTGAGTGGTCCAGATTTTCACGAAGTCTTGTCTGCGATGTCCTTGGCCTTGATGATCCCTTGGTTCCAGTGACCTGCAGTGCTCTCCAGGTCTTCAACTACCATGTGGTCTGGCTCTCCACTTTCTTGAGGGAAGCCCTATGTTTAGAGGGATGGGGTAGATCCAGCAGCCCCACTCATTTCTGTCCTTTATTAGAACCCTGCCTCCAGGAGAGGAGACTAGCCCCACAGTCTCCCTGCCATCTGTTTGGTTCTTGCAACATGGAATCCTCCATCACATCCTGCATATCCAGCAGTACATTGACATCTGCATGCGGGCTGTGGGTTGCATCACCCAAATGACTTGTTGCCTTAATGACTGTGCAGCATCTGTAGACATAGAAAGGCCCTTCATGGTGGCATGTTCAGAGATTGGCTTGGCCTTTTACCAGCACTCATTTTCCATAAAAGAAAGAGACTCGCCTTAGAAAAAAACACTGTTTCTCCCTAACCATTATATATCACCTCTGGGCAGGAAATTGATGTTGTTTGTTCCAACAGAGTTGCTCACGCAGATATATAACCACCTGACCAAAGTCCTAACAGGATTGCTCAGAGAATATATGATCCCCTTTTGCTGGCCAAACTTTCTATCTAACTTAAAGTATTTTCAGGATGTCAGTTGACACAATTGGGGATTTAGAATAGTAATAGCCATTGAGTTGTGGTCTCTGCTCCTGGCTTCACACAACAGCAAATATTGATATATACCTGTGGGGTTATTTCCTTGTTTCTTTCTTTTTGGTTTTTGGGTTTTGTTTTTGATTGTTGTTTCATTTTTACTCTTTGTTATTTCTGGAGAATTTGAAAATGTTTCACCTTCAGTATACAACACATTCCTCTGAAAATTTTTCCACGGGTGAAGCTTTTCTGAATGAGAGAACTCTGAGAAAGACAGGCATGTCTTATAACCCAAGGCAGTCAAGGAATCTTGATCCCAGTATTGAGGGAAATTGTGGGACTTATTTCTATCTTTCAAGTTTTTCCATGCCCCTTTGTCTTTCTCACTCAAATCCCCTACTCCTTTTCTCCTTCTCAATCTCTCCCTCTCTCCCTTTATATCCTGTATCCATAGTTTGCTCTCTCTGTATTTTTTTCTCGATTCCCTCCAAGCAGTGCTTTATGTTACCAACTACTTTTCATATTTTGGTAAGTTAGGTCTACATAATAGTCACCCTTTATTTTTCCACAATTTATTCAACTATATATTATCCCAATTTTGTCTTGGCATTGATGTTGCCAACAATGAATTTGCTGCTGTGGGTCCTGATATTCATTTGCTGTATTTAGTTTGGTTTTCTAGTTGATCTGTTGGCTGTCTCTTTGTGCTGATGTATCATCAATTTGTGGAAAGATATAAGAAGGACAGAAGAGTGTTTTGCTTTGTGTGTATGCAAGAACAAAAGCCAGATTGATACAGATTCTGGGAACACTAGAAATTGTCTTCATCTGCATTGAAATTGGGGGCTGTGTGGTAATATGTTCCAAAAGAAACCCACCATGGGACAGGAAGTTCCATGTGAATTTCCAAGGAATTGTGTATGGGTGCTGGAGAAGAGGAAGGGAGAGGAAGGGAGAATTTTCTAGGGAGATTTATCTGCTTTTGTGTCATTTGTCAAGACTACAACAGGAGAGAAAATGCTGAGGTCATATGGTTGAGAGAAGGCAGCCTATTGCTAGTGGTTGTTTCTGGAGCAAATGCTCCTGGTGTGGTAGAACATGCTATAATTCATGAAACTAAGGATCCCATGGATGCAAGTGTGTGTGGGGAAACACCTGTCCCCTGGCGATCACAATGCTTTCACAAGGGAATGCAGGATCCTGAGGCTATTTTCATTCTTTTTCAACAACACAAGACATGAACACCAATAGGACTGGGCTCCTCATTATGCAGGCCTCCATGGACTAATTGTGACACATTCACAGCATGAGGCACATAACCTTGGTGTCTAGAACTGGTCACACATTTTGCAAGGAGTGCCAGCAGGGGTTCCCTCAGAAAGGGTATGGTGGTGTCAGCACCACATTGAAAATATCATTTTCTACCCACCAGAAATTCATTCAGCATTTGGCAGTGGTTTGTGTGCATTGTTATATTTGTGTTTGGTTTCCTTCCACTTATATTCTGATGGTTTGAGCTGATATGCCCATGATGTAGGAGAGACTGCTGTGTTTTGTGAAAATACAAACAGCTATAGCAGTCATGCATAAATCCATCATTGGGTTAGCACTCACCGATAGGCTGAAGGCTGGTGTCATTGAATAATTTGATGTCATTATACACTAGGCACTTCCTTCCATTTCCTTTGCAAGGGAATCTTGGGGAAATTGCTGAATTGGGCCCCAGAAGATTATCATTATTACTCCTCTATTAGGCATATGTTGAGAACCCAAGTTCCCCATTCCCCTTGTCTTCCAGTCTAAAGATATAATTTCAAAACTTTTGAGCAGAGACATCCCCTGTGTGGGTGAAATTCCACAGGGCCAAAGGAAACCATGCAGGCTGAGAGGGCACCATTGATCTGCATCCCTTTGGAATCATCCCAGAGATCTCCACCATAGGCACTTGGTAATCATGCTGGTACTTGACTTGGGTTGCCCTGGCATGGTCCACTATTCACTGCAGGCATCTATACCCATCTGCCATGTTGGAGTGCTTTTCTCAACAGATGTGCATAACAAGGAGTACAATTTATTGATGTAGATATATGTTAGTAACAAATTCAGACATTGTGTGTGAATTGAGCCATGTTTTAAACAACTAGGTTTAGCTCTCTGTCTTCTTTACCATTTTCTGTCTTCATTCTCTCTAGTTTCTTTCTCTAACTGTATATATCTCTCAAGAATTCTATCCTCTATAATGCAATGCTTGGTGCTAAGTTTCTGTATATTCTATATGCACATATTTTGTGCTACCCATCATTTTCTTATCACCATTTTGTCTATTTATCAATTTGTATTTCTCTCTCTCAGCTTTACATTTTGGAAGATTGTGAAGCTATCAAAAATGCTTTTCTACTTCTGAAGACTCAGTAGAAACCTTAGAACATGGTTTATCTGTGGTTGAAGATATGATATAGTAAAATATCTAGGGGAATTTGCAGAATATTTTTTTACCAGGTGTAATCATAGATCTGTAGTCCTAGTCCTATCTGAAATAGTAGAAATTTTTTTATACTGAGGAAAAATATTTAGGCACGCATTGCCCAGTGGAGCAGGAGAGCCTGAGGAAAGTTCAATCCCCAAAAATAAAGCTGTCTTTGACTGTTTCAGAAAAAAGAAAGTGCTGAAAAGAACTTGAAATAACACACATTCCTGTGAGACATTTAGAGTGGTGCTTAAAAATGTGTGGAATGCAGAAAGCTGTGAAACAACATGTGCCCAATATGGAAAACTGTGAAAACAAGTGTTGGGAATGTAGAAATGTGTGAATCCTACAGATCAGAGTTCAGTAGGTCTGGAATATGGCAATGTCTGAACAAGAGACAGTCTACTGTGTTTGCTTGAAGACCATAGTGGCTGTATACAAAAGGCCTGGGAAACTCTGAGCTGGCCTATCATCTTAAAGGGCTTTAGGTTCCTCTACTTCCTTCCAGGTCTTCAAATTTGATGGGAATTTTAAATGACCCTTATATCTCTGCATTTGTGTGACATATGGTCTCTGGTGTCCTTGGCCTAGATAAGCTCTTGGTTTCCAGTGACCACATTGCTGTGCAGCTGTTTGACAACCACATGTGCAGGCTCTACACTTTCTTGATGAGAGCCCTGTGTTTTGGGGATGGGAAAATTCCAGCAACACCACTGATTTCCATAAATCGGAGTGAGACCTCCTTAACTTTTATAAGACCCCTGTCTCCAGGGAGAGCACAGTTGGCCAGCATTTTTTCCTGCCATCCTGTAGGTTCTTGAACCTTGGATTCCTCCAACACATCCTGCTCATCCAGCGGTATGTTGACATATATATCTGGGATGGGGGTTGCATCACCCAAAGGCATTGATGACTTTATGATTGTTCAGCCTGCATATACATAGAAATGTCCTTCAAGATGGCATGTTCAGAAAATGGCTTGGCATTTTGCTTAAATGGTAGAGACTCACCCTAGAATATCAATGTTTCCCCATAACCGTAGTATTTCCCCTCTGGGCTGGAAATTGATGTTGTTTCTTCCAACAGTGATGCCCATGAAGATATCACATCAACTGATCAAATATCCTAATAAGACTTCTCAGAGAATATACCATCCTTTTCTGCTGGCCAACTTTATTATACATCTTTATTTTCATCATTTCACTTGACTCAATTTGGAATTTAGATTAGGAGTAGCCATTGAATAGTTGTCTCTTCAATTGTCTTTACAAACAACAAATATTGATGTCTACCTGTGTGTTTTTTCCTTGTTTCTTTCTTTCTTTTGTTATTTTTTCCTTTTATACTTGTTTATTTTTTCTTGAGCATTTGAAATCATTTCATGTTGAGTATACAAGCCATTCCTGTGAAGTGTTTTCCACAGGTGAGACACTTCTGAATGAGAGATCTCTGAGCAAGCCAGGCATTTCCTATAACCCAAGGCAGTCAAGGAATCTTAATCCTAGTACTGAGCGAGATTGTGGATCTTATTTCTATCGTTCAAGTATTTCCACCTCCCTTTGTTTTTTTCACTCAAATCCCCTACCCCCTTTCTCTTTCTCCATCTGACTCTCCATTTATATCCGGTATTCATATATTTCTCTCTTTGTATTTTTTTCTTGGCTCCCTCCAAACTGTGCCTTATGTTATCAAAATTCTTTTCTTATTTTTGGGAGTTAGGTCTACATGTTTGTCACCCATGACTTTTTCCACAATATAGTCGACTATGCAATATCCCGATTTTGTCTTGGCATTGATGTTCTTAATGCTGTTTTTGCTGCAGTGGGTCCTGATTTGCACTTTCTCTGTTTAGTTTGGTTTTCTAGTTGATCTGTTGGATGTCTCTTTGTCCTTGTGTATCATCAATATGCAGAAAGTTGTAAGAAGTCGTAAGAAGTACAGAGGAGTATTTTTTTTTTATTTTTATGTAAAAAAAGCAAGAGTAACACGATTCCAGGAACACTAGAAATTGTCTTAGTCTGCATTAAGATTGGGGGCTGTGAAGTAAGATATTCAAAAGGAACCCCACCACGGGATAGTAAGTTCTATGTGACTTTCCAAGGAATTATGCATGAGTGCTTGAGAGGAGGAAGGGAGAATATTCTAGTGGGATTTGTCTGCTTTTGTGTCAATTGCCAGGTCTAAAACAGGAGAGCCAATACTGAGGCCTTATGGTTGATAGAAGGCAACCTGTTTCTAGTGGGTATATCTGGAGGAAAGATTCATGGTTTTATAGAGCATGGTATAATTTAGGAAACTAAGGATCCAATGGATGCAAGGATGTGCAGAGAACCACATGTCCCCTCGCCATCACAGCACTTTCATTTGGGAATGCATGACTGGAGGCATTTTCCCATCCTTTTTCAATAACACAAGGACAGGAACACAGATAGGACTGGTGTCCTGGTGATGCAGGCCTCAAAGGATTAATTGTGACACATTAACCATGAGAAGCAGCATAACCATTGTGTCTAGAATTGGTTACGTATTTTGCAATTAGTACTTGTAGCAGTTCCAAGAGAAAGGGTACAGCTGTGTTCGCACCACTTAGAAGTTTTCATTTTCTATCAACTAGAAATTCATTCAGTATTTGGCAGTGATTTGTTTGCATTCTTATATTTTTTTTAAAGCGATTTTTAAAATTTTTGTTGTTGTTGTTGTTGTTGCTATTTCCGGGCCGCTCCTGCGGCATGTATAGGTTCCCATGCTAGGGGTTGAATCGGAGCTGTAGCCACTGGCCTACGCCAGAGCCACAGCAACGCAGGATCCGAGCCGCGTCTGCAACCTACACCACAGCTCATGGCAACGCCGGATCGTTAACCCACTGAACAAGGGCAGGGACCGAACCTGCAACCTCATGGTTCCTAGTCGGATTCGTTAACCACTGCGCCACGACGGGAACTCCTGCATTCTTATATTGTGTTTGGTTTCTTTCCACTTACATTCCAATGGTTTGCACTGATATGCTCAGGACGAAAGAAAGATTCCTGTGGTTTGCAGAAAATACACAGAGCTACAGCAGTCATGCATACAGCCATCATTGGGTTAGCACTCCACAACAGGGTGAAGATGGGATTCATCCAATAATTTGATGCCCCTATACACTAGGGTCTTCCTTCCATTTCTTCAGCAAGAGAGTCTCAGGAAGGCTGGGGAATTGGGCCCCATAAGATAAACTTTACTTCTCCTCTCATAGGCATATTTGGAGCCCCCAAGTTCCCCATTCTGCCTGGCTTCCAGTTTACAGATATCATTTGAAAATATTTGAGCAGAGACATCCCTTGTCTGGGGGAATTTCCACAGAGACAAAGACACCAGCTAGGCTGTGAGGGCACCATTGGTCTGCATCCCTGAAGAATCATCCATGAGATCTCCCCTGTAGTTACTGGGGAATCCTTGTGGTACTTGACCTGCATTGCCCTGGCAGGGATCACATTCCACAGTAGGCCACTATACAATTCTGCCATGTTGGAATGCATTTCTCAACAGAGATGCATAACAGGGAGTACAATATCTTGATATAGATTTAGGTTAATAACAAATTCAGATTTTGTGTGTGAATAGAGCCAAGTTTTAGACCACTTGGTTTAGCTCTCTCTCTTCTTTCATATTTTGTTTCGTCAATTTCCTGAGCTTCTTTCTTTATCTATGCATTTCTCTCAAGAATTATATTCTCTTCAATGCAATTTGTGGTGCTAACATCATGTATATTATATACATTCATTAATTTTTCTATTTATGTATCACTTACCATTCATTTTTCTATTTATCACTCTCTAATTCTCTCCCAGGGTTTTATTTTTTGGAGGATTGGGAAGGAATCTAAAATCATTTTATCTTTCTGGAGACTCAGAAGAATCACTGGACAATGCTTTTATCTGTAGTTGAAGATGTGATATAGTATAATATCTTAGGAAAATTGCAGAATTATTTTATACCAGGTGTAATAATAGATCAGTAGTCCTAATCTTATCTGAAATATTAGCAATTTTATTTACAACGAGGAAAAATAATTAGGCATCCATTGCCCACTTGAGAATGAGAGCCTGAGGAATGGTCAACCCCAAATTATGAAGTTGTCTTTGATGATTTGAGGAAAAAAACGGGTTAAACGAACTTGCAAAACCCCCATTCCTGAAAGAAAATTAAAGTAGAGCGTATGATTGTCTGGAATGCAGAATCGTGTGAAACATTCTGTGCCCAATATGGAAAACTGTGAAAAAAGAAGTTTGGAGTGTGGAAATGTGTGACTCCTACAGAGCAGAGCACAGTAGGTCTGGAATGTGGCAAGGTCTGGACTAGATAATCAGTCTACTTGGCTTGTGAAGACCATAGTGGCTGCATTCAAATAGCCTGGATAAATTTGAGCTTGCCTGTAATTTCACAGTGGCTTAGGTTCCTCTACATCCTTCCAGGTCCTCAAAATTGAAGGGGATTTTAAATGCCTCTTGAAATCTCTGAAGGGTATTGAGGTTTTGTCTGTGGTATCCTTGGCCTAGAGAAGAACTTGGTTTCAAGTGACTGCACTGCAGTCCAGCTGTTTGACAATCGTGTGTGCAGGTTTCTTGATGAGAGCCCTGTGTTTTGGGGAATTGTGAAATTTCAGCAGCCCCACAGATTACTATAAATGGGATGGGGCTTCCTCAGCCCTTAAAGAGCCCTGTCTTAAGGGAGAGCACATGGGGCCAGGCTTCTCCCTACAACTCCACTGGTTCTCAAACCATGGATTACTCCACTGAGTCCTTCACATGCAGTGGTATGTTGACATCTGCATCTGGGCGTGGGGTTGCATCACCCAATGGCTTTGATGCCTTCATGCTTCTGCAGCCTGGATAGATATAGAAATGCAGTTGATGATGGCATATTAAGATATTGGCTTGGCTTTTGACAGCAATCATTTTGCCTAAAGGAAACAGACTCACCTCAGAATAACAGTTTTCCCATAAACATGGTGTATTATCTCTAGGTTGGAAGTTAATGTTATATCATCCACCAGAGTTGTCCGTGCAGATATCACTCCTCCTGACCAAAAGTCCTGACGGTATTTCTCATAGAGCACAGTAACATTTTTTCCTGGCCAACATTTCTGGCCAACTGAATTTATTTTCACAAAATCAATTGACACATTGTAGGACTTAGAATAGGAGTATTCATTGAATAGGATACATTGTAGGATTTAGAATAGGCGCATCCACTCGAATTGTGGTCTCTTCCACTGGATGAAACAACAAATATGAATATACACCTGTGGGTATATACACTTGTTTATTTCTGTATTGTTTGTGGTGATTGCTTCCTTTTTATTCTTGGTAATTTCTGAAGCACTTTGAATAGAATTCATCATGAGTATACAACACATTCTTGTGTACTCACTTCCAAAGTTGAGGCATTTTTGTATGACAGAACGCAATCCTGGGGAGTTGAGGAATCTTGCTATCCAGGTACTAAGAAAAATTGTGGATCTTATTTCCATCCCTAAAGGTTTTCAGTCTCCCTTGGTTGTTCTCAATGAAAATTCCTACTGCATTTTAATCGCTCAATTTCTCTCTCTCTCACTTCCACTGTGACCATGTTTTACTCACTTTCTATTTTTTTTCATCCTTGCAAACCATCTTATATCACCAAATAATTTCCCTATTTTGCAAGTCATGTCTACATGAATGGCACCGTTGACTTTGTACACTATGGCGTCGACAGTGTAATATGCAGACTTGGTCTTGGTGTGGAAGTTGTCATCACTGAATGTGCTGAGGTGCGTCCTGATGGACACTTGCCCGGTTGAGTTGGATATTCAAGTCGATCTGCTGGATGTCTCTTTGTCCTGATGTATCATAAATATCCAGGACGTTGGAAGCTCACCTGAAGAGAAGTTGGCTTTGTGTGTATGCGGAAGCAAATGCTGGGAGACACCGCCTCCAGGAAAACTGGCAATGGTCTTCGACGGCCTTTGGTTTGGGGGCTGTGGGGTAAGAGCTTCGCAAGGGGACCCGCCATGGGGCCGTCAGTTGCATGCGAATCACCAAGGACGTATTCCTGGGTGCCGGCCGGACAGAAGGGAGACCAATCCAGGGGGAATTCCTCTGCTTCTGTGTGCTTTGACAGGTCTAGACCAGGAAAGCCCACACTGAGGCCATGTGGCTGAGATCAGGCAACCTGTTGCTAGTGGGTATTTCGGGAGGAGAGGCTCCTGGTGGCCTAGAGCGTGGCATAACTCAGGAAGCTATGGGTTTCGTGGTTGCAAGGATATGCAGGGAACCACAAGTCCACTGGCTATCACAAACTTTTCCCTTGGGGTGGTGTGGACCCACGGCCCTTTCTTCCATTCTTGTCCACCACCACTAGGGCCTGAACACAGATAGGACCGGGGTCCTTTTTATTCAGGGCCCCTAGACTAATTGTGACTCATTCAAAGTACGAGGCATCATAATCAGAATGTCTCGAGCTGGTGAACCATTTTGCAAGCAATACCGGAAGGCGTTGCATCAGAAATGGTATTGTTGCATCAGAACCTCCTAGAAGTTTTCTTTTTCTACCCTCCAGAAATGCATTCAGTGTCTGATCGTGGTTTTTTTGCATTGTTCTATTTGTGTTTGTTTCCCTACCATTTAGTTTCTGATGGTTTATGCTGAAGTGCCCTGGACATAGGAGAGGCTACTGTGTTATCAAAAAGTACCCCCTTTTATAGCCATTGTGCTTACTCCCATCAATAATTTAGAACTCACCAGTAGGCTGAAGGCTGGTTTCTTCCAAAAATTTGATATCCGTATACACTAGGGTCTTCTTTCCATTTTCTTTGCCAGGGTGTCTTGGGAATTTCGGTGAATTGGGCCCAGAGAATGGACTTTACTCCTCCCCTCGTAGGCATCATTGGTGCCCCCAAGTTCCCCATTCCACTTGGCTTCCAGTGTACAGATATCTTTTTCAAAACATGTGAGCAAAGACAGCCCTTGACATTGGGAATCTCTACAGGTTAAAATGACACGCAAAAGGCCCAAAGGGCACCAGTGATCTGCAACCTGCTGAAACATTCCTGAGATCTCTGTCATAGGTCCTTGGGAATCCTGGTTGTAATTGACCTGGGTTGACCTGGCAAAGTCCACAATTCACTGCAGACCACTTAACACCTCTGCCACGTTGCAATGCTTTTCTCAAAATCGATACATTACTGGGTGTACAATATCTTGATATAGATATAAGTTCCTAAAAATTCAGACATCGTGTGTGAATAGAGCCAAGTTTTATCCCAGTTCGTTTAGCTCCCTGTCATCTTTCCAATTTTCCATCTTTCATTCTCCTTAACTTCTTTACCTATATATTCCTCTCAAGGTTTCTATCCTCTACAATGCAAGGCTTGGCTCTAGCCTCCTGCACCTTCTATATATTAATATACATTTTTATCTCTCTCTCTCATCATCAATTTCTCTCCTATTTACCAATTTTAATTCTCTATCTGGGTTTTATTTTTTGGATGATTGTTAACCAATCAAAAATTCTTTTCTACTTCTGGAGACTCAGAGGAAACACTGGACCCTGGTTTTTTCTATGGTTGAAGGTATACTTTAGCTTAATATATTAGGAAATCTGCAGAATTTATTTTTTCCAGGTGTAATCATAGATCAGTGATCATATTCCTATCTGAAAAATTAGCAATTTTATTAATATGAGGAAAAATATTTAGGTACACATTGCTCAGTGGAGCAGGAGGGCCTGAGGAAGGTTTGCGTGCAAATAATGAAGCTGTCTTTTAAGGTTTCAGAAAAAAAAAAAAAAAAAAACAGGTGTTAAAACTAGAGAATCCCACATTCCTGAAAGAAAAGTAAAGCAGAGCACAAGAATATGTGGAATTCAGAAAGCTGTGAAACAATTTGTGCCCAATATGGAAAACTGTGAAAAGAACAGTTTGGAATGTGAAAATGCATGAATCGGACGGAGCGGAGCACAATAGATCTACAATATGGCAAGGTCTGAACCAGAGTGTCAGTCTATGTGGCTTTCCCTGAAGAACATAGTGCCTGCATTCAAAAGGCCTGGGAAACTCTGAGCTGGGCTGCCATTTTAAAGGGACTTACTTTCTTTTACTTCCTCCCAGGTCTGCAAACTTGTGGGGAATTTTTTTTTTAATTTTTTTATTTTTGTTTTTTATTTTTATTTATTTTTATTTTATTTTCCCACTGTACAGCAAGGGGGTCAGGTTATCCTTACATGTATACATTACAATTACAGTTTTTCCCCCACCATTTCTTCAGTTGCAACATGAGTATCTAGACATAGTTCTCAATGCTATTCAGCGGGATCTCCTTGTAAATCTATTCTAGGTTGTGTCTGATAAGCCCAAGCTCCCAATCCCTCCCACTCCCTCCCCCTCCCAGCAGGCAACCACAAGTCTCTTCTCCAAGTCCATGAGTTTCTCTTCTGAGGAGATGTTCATTTGTGTTGGATATTAGATTCCAGTTATAAGTGATATCATATGGTATTTGTCTTTGTCTTTCTGGCTCATTTCATTCAGTATGAGATTCTCTAGTTCCATCCATGTTGCTGCAAATGGCATGATGTCATCCTTTTTTATGGCTAAGTAGTATTCCATTGTGTATATATACCACCTCTTCCGAATCCAATCATCTGTCGATGGACATTTGGATTGTTTCCATGTCCTGGCTATTGTGAATAGTGCTGCAATGAACATGCGGGTGCATGTGTCTCTTTTAAGTAGAGCTTTGTCCGGATAGATGCCCAAGAGTGGGATTGCGGGGTCATACGGAACTTCTATGTATAGATTTCTAAGGTATCTCCAAACTGTTCCCCATAGTGGCTGTACCAGTTTCCATTCCCACCAGCAGTGCAGAAGGGTTCCCTTTTCTCCACAGCCCCTCCAGCACTTGTTATTTGTGGATTTATTAATGATGGCCATTCTGACTGGTGTGAGGTGGTATCTCGTGGTAGTTTTGATTTGCATTTCTCTTATAATCAGCGATGTTGAGCATTTTTTCATGTGTTTGCTGGCCATCTGTATATCTTCTTTGGAGAAATGTCTATTCAGGTCTTTTGCCCATTTTTCCATTGATTGATTGGTTTTTTTGCTGTTGAGTTGTATAAGTTGCTTATATATTCTAGAGATTAAGCCCTTGTCAGTTGCATCAGTTGAAACTATTTTCTCCCATTCTGTAAGTTGTCTTTTTGTTTTCTTTTTGGTTTCCTTTGCTGTGCAAAAGCTTTTCAGTTTGATGAGGTCCCATGGGTTTATTTTTGCTCTAATTTCTATTGCTTTGGGAGACTGACCTGAGAAAATATTCATGATGCTGATGTCAGAGAGTGTTTTGCCTATGTTTTCTTCCAGGAGTTTGATGGTGTCCTGTTGTATATTTAAGTCTTTCAGCCATTTGGAGTTTATTTTTGTGCATGGTGTGAAGGTGTGTTCTAGTTTCATTAACATAAAATGGGAAAAGGAAAGTCTATTCAGCAAGCATTGCTGGGAAACCTTGAGGGGAATTTTAAATGACTGATAGATCTCTGCATTTGCATAAAGCGTGGTCTGTGGAGTCCATGGTCTAGATAATCCCTTGGTTGCCAGGGCCCACAGAGTTGTCCAGCTGTTTGAGAACCATGTGTGCTGACTCTAAACTTTCTTGATGGGAGGCCTTATATTTTGGGGAAAGGGGATATTCCAGCAACTTCTCTCATTTCCATAAATTGGGGCAGGGCCTCCTCAGCCTTTATAAGACCCATGTCTCCAGGGAGGGCAAAGCGGGCCAGCATTCTTCGTGTCATCCATTCGTTCTTGAGCGATGGATTCCTCCAGCACATGCTGCACATCCAGCAGTATGACAACATCTGCCTCTGGGCTGGGGGTTGAAATTCCCATGCATGTGCAGCTTACATAGATATATAAATGCCCTTTATGACACTGTGTTTTCCCCTCTGGTCTCTCTTACCCAAGGGCTGTGGGGCATGAGGCTGTAGGATCTTCTACCCTGTATGCCTCCCTGCAGTGGGTACCCAGTGGCTTAGCTGGAACAACCCCACCCTGTTGGATCCATACCACATGTCAGGCATCCTCCCTCCTGGGTTGTGAGCCACTCTTGCCTGAGAGAAGATGGCGCAGGTGGTGCTGTGCTGTTGAGCCTGAGGCAGGCTCTGCTGGCTCTCCCTCCCCACTACTCGTCTTCCCCTGGCTCTGCCAGGACTGATCAATGTGGTGATATGTCACTCTCCTTGGGCAGGCCTAAGCCACACCAGATGAGGGATGGCTGTTCATGGTGAACTGAGCCACTCTTCTATTTCTGTCTTTGGGCCCCTCACTGCTCCTCCCAACCTGCTGGTGGTGTGGGGGAAGGCAGGGGTGCAGCCTCCAGCCCGACCCTTGATCTCCCACCTTGTGCCTTATGGTGTCACTGGGGGGGTCTTGGGTTCTTTGACACAGCAGACACTCTTGCTTCTCCTCTTTGGCCTGTCCCTCTTGAGTGGTCCCTTCCCAAAGTAGGGGAAGCCTCCTTTGCTGCCATGCTGCTCATCCCCGGGGGTGCATGAGCATGCCTGGCCTGGCCCTCTGTGCTGCCCCTGGAATGCTCCAGATTGTCTGTCATGTGTCTAACACGGGTGTTGTTTTTCTCTCCCAGCAGTGAGTCCCCTAGGGTCCCCACTGTGGTGGTGGGTCCCATGAGAAGCTTCCTCATGGAGGAGGTCAAGACAGTAAGGCAGATGAAGTCTTTGTTCCCTCTGGGGGGATTCAGGTGGGCGCATTGTCATAGGTCTCCTTCTCTATGTTCCAGTGGGGACAGATCTTGGCCCTTGAGCACACTCAGCATGCTTCTCCCTTGACTAGGAAGGCTGCATGCAGTCTTGAGAGTGACTGTGGAGGGCCAGGAGGGTCCTGTCTGGCTTTTCAGAAATGTGTCCCTCCAGCCACGTAAAAGTCTGAAAGGCAAGCCTGGTGGCAGCACAGGCTCTTGTCCTCATGGCTCTGACCATGGACACTCACATTGGCTGTGTACTTTACACATACTGCAGATCCCCCTGTGACTTCCACTCTTTGAGAGTGTGTTCCCAACCCCCCCACCCCTTGGGTCCCTAAGGGGAAAAGAGATGGTGTGTGGGACACGAGGCCCCCTCAGTGAAAAAGCGTTCTCTAGTGATGTGAGAGGGTACCTTGTGATACCAGATGGTGCCCCAGCCACTGCCCCTGTGAAGTTTTCAAGCAGTAGCTGCTGGGGCTACTTGCCACAGCTTGTGGGCAAAAGCTGCCCTCCCGTGAGGGGTGTGCTGGCCCCGCAGTGGGGTCCAGCATTGCTCTTTTGCCTAACATGGCCCGCACCTCCTCCCTCTGAGATGGGGGAGGGTCACACTGAGCCAGGCTGTGTTGGCATCCAACGTTGGGCTCTGCATAGGGCGTGAGCACGTGGTGGCCTCCCTCGGAGGGGAAGCAGAGGGGGGCGATGCATGCCTCACCCCAAGCGTGCCCTCCATCCCCTCCACTGCCAGCCAATGTCTGTTCTGCCCACACTCACCTGCAGTTGAAGCTGGTGGGTGGTGGTGGTGAGCAAGCAGTGTTCCCACCACCTGCCTCGGAAGAATTTCCCTGAGGGGTCAGGCTCTGAGGGGGGCGACCAAGTAAAGGATGGATAGGAGGAGGACAGAAGGATAGGTGGATGGGTGATTAGGCATATGAACCCCCCCCACATGGCTGGGGGGGGTTGCATACGGGTCCCAGTGGCAGGGCTGGGTTGTGGGGTGCTCTGGGATGACTGAGGCTGCCTGGTATCCCAGGGGTCCTGGGACTGCCATCGTGGTGTGGTGGTGTGATCCCATGCTCGTTTTCCTGGTGGCCTGGTGTGTCTGGGTCGTTTTTCTTTTCCCTGGGCAGGCACCTGTGTCCTTCCATCGCAGCTCTTGCCCCATGTGCATTGCTACCCTTCCCCAATGCTGCTGGCCCTTCCCCTGCCCCAAACAGTTGACCACCCTGCCTCCCCATGCCATGTGTCTGTCTCCCTGCCAACCTGGGACCTGAAATGGCTCCACCTCATGTGGGTGTCACCCTCTGGCCGCCACAGCCAGAAGGGTGTCCCTAGGTGATGTGGTTCTTGGGTTCCCCTTGTGTGTGGGAAGGGGGGAAAGAGAATTGGTCTCAGAGTGTGCATGTGGGGCACGGTGGACAGCAGTAGGTGTCTCAGGAGACGGTTTCCATGGGGCAGGTTGTGGCTCTTCAGTGTCATAGGTTGTAGTCAAGGGTCACCAAGAGGGGGGGACCTGGGGGCCAAGGAAAGGTCAGTCGAAGTCCTGGGTGTTGCAGCAGGACTGCCCTTGTGCTGGATGTCTCTGTTGGTGAGACCCAATGTCCTTCCCTGACAGCCAACTCGCATCTGGTTTCTTTGGGCAGTCCCCATGCCCACCTCGTGGAGGCCTGTGGCCACCCCCCTCCACCACCATCTCTTTGTGGCATCTCTCTTAATGCTGGCTGCTCCCACATTCATCCTCCTCACTCCCACTCTTCTGTCCAACCACCCATCTGTTCCCATCTGCTGATCCCCAGTCTGCATCCTTGTGTGTCTTGCCTGCTGCAGCCCCGCTCCATGCCTGCCACTGCTTGCTGTTGTATGTCCACTGGTGTCATTGCCTGCAGTGAAAGGGCAGCCTTTGACCCACCCTCCATGTGTCCCCTCTCCTCTGAACTCACCTGAGCACCAGTCAGGACGTGGCTAGCCGTGGTGGGCTGGCCACCATAGCTGCACCATTCCCAGGTGGGGCGGTGTTGGAGGGGTACCTTGGGCCTTGGCCATTGAGCCACCCACCATGTCTGAGTGAGCATGTAGATCGGCCCCAAACCAAAGGCCCAGTGCCCTGGCCCTGCTCCCTAGGCTACCAGAGAGGGAGGTCCACATCAGGGGGGTGGTGTGGAGCTTAGTGCTTCCCCCACCCCTCCATGAGGCTGCTGTGCAGCCCTGTCCTGCTTGCACCCTCAGTCGAGTAGTGGGTGGCCCGTCCTATGTCCTCGCCTGTGGAATAGCAGGCCTTCCCTCCACGGATGTGCACCTCTGCCCCCTGCTCGCAGATGCTCCCCACCCCCGCACGTGCTGCCCCCACACACCTCACACTGTGGTCCACCTGGCCCACTGTCCCCTCATCTCCTACTTGGTTGATCCTGCCAGTAGCATATGTTTGTCTCAAAGATTAAGCCATGCATATCTAAGTATGCAGAGCAGGTACAGTGAAACTGCAAATGGCTCATTAAATCAGTTATGGTTCCTTTGATTGCTTGCTCCTCTTCTACTTGAATAACTGATAATCTTAGCGATAATCCATGCCTATGGGCACTGACTCTCTTTGCGTGATGTGTGGTGGGGGGAAATCCATGAATTTATCAGGCCAAAACCAACCTGGTCAGCCTCCTCCCCTCACTCCCTGGCCCCAGCTGGCAGGGGGAGGGGGTTGGCTTTGGAGACCCTAGATAATCTCAGGCCAATCACATGGCCCTGTGGCAGCAACAACTCCTTCGAATGCCTGCCCTATCAACTTTCAATGGTAGTCACTGTGCCTACCATGGTGACCATGAGTGATGGGGAGTCAGGGTTCAAATCTGGAGAGGGAGTCTGAGAAATGGCCTCCACAACCAAGGAAGGCAGCAGGCATGCAAATTACCCACTCCGTTCCCAGTGAGGTAGTGATGAAAAATAACACTACAGAACTCTTTCGAGGCCCTGTAATTGGAATGAGTCTACTTTAAATCCTTCCACGAGGATCCATTGGAGGGCAAGTCTGATGCCAGCAGCCATTGTAATTCTACCTCCAATGGCATATATTAAAGTTGCTGCAGTTAAAAAGCTCATAGTTGGATCTTGGGAGTGGGCAGGCTGTCTGCAACAAGGCGAGCCACCACCGGTCCTACACCTTGCCCCTCAGCACCCTCTTGATGCTCTTAGCTTAGGTGCCCCATGGGGCCCTAAGCATTTACTTTGAAAAAAATTAGAGTATTCGAAGCAGGCCCAAGCCTCCTGGATACCACAGCTAAGAATAATGGAATAGGACCATGGTTCTACTTTGTTGGTTTTCAGAACTGAGGCCATGATTAAGGACAGCCAGGGACATTCATATTGCACCACTAGAGGTGAAATTCTTGGACCAGTACAAGATGGACCAGAGCAAAAGCATTTGCCAAGAATGTTTTCATCAATCAAGAACAAAAATCAGAAGTTTGAAGACAATCAGATGCTGTCATAGTTCCAACCATAAACGATACCAACTGGAGATGTGGTGACGTTATTCCCGTGACCCACCAGGCAGCTTCCTGGAAACCAAAGTCTTTGGATTCTGGGGGGAGTATGGTTGAAAAGGTGAAACTTAAAGGAATTGATGGAAGGGCACCACCAGGAGTGGAGCCTGCAGCTTATATTGACTCAACATGGGAAACCTCTCCCCACCTGGACATGGACAGGATTGACAGATTGATAGCTCTTTCTCAGTTCCATGGGTGCTGGTGCATGGCCATTCTTAGTTGGTGGAGCCATTTGTCTGGTTAATTCTGATAACCAATGAGACTCTGGCACTGGCATGCTAACTAGTTATGTGACCTCCAAGCGGTCAGCATCCCCCAACTTCTTAGAGAGACAAGTGGCATTCAGCCCCCTAAGATTGAGCAATAACAGGTCTGTGATGCCCTTAGGTGTCTGGGGCTGCACGTGCACTACACTGACTGGCAGGCACTGGTAACCCGCTGAACCCTGCTCATGATGGGGATCAGGGATTGCAATTATTCCCCATGAACGAGGAATTCCCAGTAAGTGTGAATCATAAGCTTGTGTTGATTAAGTCCCTGCCATTTGTACACACCGCCCATCGCTACTACCAATTGGATGGTTTAGTGAGGCTCTCAGATACACCCCACCAGGGTTGGCACACAGCCCTGGCAGACTGCTGAGAAGATGGTTGAACTTGACTACCTAGAGGAAGTAAAAGTCATAACAAGCTTTCTGTAGGTGAATGTGTGGAAGGATCATTAACCTTTGTGAGAACACGGACTGTGGTGGTGCCTTCTGTCTGCCCTCCAGCTTGCTGGCCCCCTCCACTAGTGTGTGCAGGATGCAAGAGCTGGAGGACGGTATCCAGAGGCATGTGTTGCACAGTGGGAGAAGAGGGGGGCATGACCCAGAAGCGGATGGTGCCCTTGTCATGTCACTCAAGGGGAAGGAAGGAAGGCAAGAGATGCTGGGGGGGGGGAGCGTGGATGGCATCCAATGGACCCGGGTCGGGAGGTCCTGCTGTTCCTTCCCTGGCCTGCTCCTCACCCTGTGCCTTCTCCTCCCCCACAAACCTGGCTGCTACCCACATTCTTCTCTGGTGAACCCTCCTCACTCCCTGTGTAGTGCTTGCCTGCAATCTGGCATTTCCCTTCCACCTGACCTTCCTGCTGTGTCCCCGAAGGTAGGTCCGACGGTTGATCCAGGGTTTTTTGGGGGGCCATGACCTGTCACCTGAGTGCCTCTGGCTCATGGGGCCCAACTGCCTGAGGCATGTTCGGCCCACCGTGGGATGGGCTTTGCCTCTGGCTGCAAGCTCTGGACCAGGTTTTCTCCCAGTTGTTGGTCCTCTGTGCCTCCACTCCACTGCTCTGATCCTGCTGCCACTTTCCCCAGGGGGCTCTCTCCCTGTGCCCTCCAAGCCTCGGGTCTCTTCTCCGTTTGGCTTTCTCTCTCCCTATCTCCATCCCCATCACCCATGTTTTGGTCCCTGGCCCTGCTTGTGCCCCATGGTTCCCCGTCATAGCCTCCCTTCCAGCATCTGGTTTTGTGGACTTGGTGAGATTGCCATCAGGCGACTATCACCCATGCTCCTTATGTTCTTTTATCTGCTTGAGGAAAGAAGGCATTTTCACACAAAATCAGACATCTCCATATGTGAGAACACATTTTGAGTGTGTTTAAGCTCCTGAACCCTGCTGTAAACTAGCAGTGCACACAGGGCATATGGAACTGGTTAGGCTCACTTGCCCTTAGTATAACAGAGGCATAGGTGGGAAAAAGGCAAGGATTGGTTTCTGAGGCATACCACCATTTGGTTTGGTGTGTGTTCACTGAGTACAATAGACTTCACAACTAGGAAGCTTGCAGTGTCTTGTTTTGTGGAGTTGGTGATATTGCCATCTGGCCATTTATCTTCTATCTGGCTTCATGCTACTTTTCCCCTCTTGTTGAAAGGAAGATACCTCCTACCATATCAGATTTCTCCATAGAGGAGAAGACTTTTTGAGTGGGTTTTAATCTACTGAAGCCCCCTGAAACAAGCAGTGCACAAAGGGCTTTGGCATTTTTGAGGCTCATTTTCCCTTGGCATAACACTGGCCTAGGCGGGAATAGGGGAAGGGTTCCTTTTGGAACAAAACCACCACTCAGGCTCATGTGTGTTCACAGAGGACAATGTACTTTGCAAGTAGGAAGCTTCAAGCATCCTGTTTTGTGGAGTTGGGGACATGGCCATCAGGAGAATATCTCCCTAACTCTCTGGGTGCTACTTTTCCATGCCTGTGAAGAAGTCGTTTTCCTACCAAAACAGACTCCTCTGCAATTGAGAATGCATTTTGAGTGAGTTTTAAGCTACTGAAGCCCCCTGCATACAAGCAGTGCTCACAGTTCTCTTGGCAGTTGTTGGACTCATTTGTCCTTTTTATAGCATAAGTCTACGTGGGAAAAATGCAAGGCTTAGTTTCCAAAGCAAACCACAATTGTCACAGATGTTCGTTCACTGAGCACAATATACTTTGCACATAGGAAGCTTCCAGTGTCTTGTTTTGTGGAGTTCATAATATTGCCATTAGACAATTATCACCCTAGCTCGCTAGGTGCTGCTTTTCCCAGCTTGTAGAAAAGAAGGCATCTTCATCCCATATCTGACCTCTCCACAATGGAGAATGCTTTCTCAGTGGGTTTGAAGCTACTGAGCCCCCCTGTAAAGAAGCAGTGCCCACAGAGCTTTTTTAAGTGGTGGTGCTTATTCGCCGTTGGTATAACACAGGTCACAGGTCTTGTGGGAAAAAGTCAAGAGTTGGTTTCCAAAGCAAACCACCATTGGGGTTGCTGTTTGTTCACTGAGTATAATATATTTTGCAAGGAAGAAGCTTCTTGTTATATGTAGTTGGTGAGATTGCATCAGGGGATTATCACCCTAGCTTGCTAGGTGCTGCTTTTCTCCACTTGTGAAAAGAAGGCATTGTCATAACTAGTGAAACTTCTGCACACAATATAACATGATTTGAGTGTGTTTTAAGATAATGAATCCTCCTGCAAACAAGCAGTGCTCCTGGGGCATTTGACACTCTTGCTGTTCAGTTGCCCTTGGTATTACAAAGTTCTAAGGGGGGGGGAAGCAAGGGTTGCTTTCCAAAGCAAACCACCATTGGGGCTGATGTGTGTTTACTGAGGACAATGTACTTCATAAGTCAGAAGCTTCCAGCTTCTTGTTTTGCGGAGTTGTGAGATTGCTATCAGGCAATTATCACCCTGGCTCAGTAGGTTCGGCTTTTCTCTGCATGTGACAGAAGGCATTTTTTGCACAAAACCTCCATATGTGAGAAAGTGTTCTGTGTGGGTTTAAGCTACTGAGGCCCCAGGTAAACAAGCCGTGCACACGGGATATTTGACAGTGTTGGGGCTCATTTGTCCTTGGTAAACCAGAGGCCTAGGTGGGAAAAAGGCAAGGTTTGCTTTCTGAAGCAAACCATCACTGGGGCTGGTGTTCATTCACAGAGTACAATATACTTTGCAAGTGGGAATCTTTGAGCCTCCTGTTTTGCGAAGTTGGGAGCATTACCATCAGGAGATTATCTGCCTGGCTCGCTAGGGGCTGCTTTTCCCTGCTTGTGAAAAGAATGCAATTTCATACCAAATCAAATTCTCCATATCTGAGAATGTGTTTGAGTAGGTTTTAAGCTACTGAATCCCACTGCATCCAAGCAGTGCTCACAGTTCATTTGGCAGTGTTTGGTCTCATTCACCTTTGGTATAACACAGGCCTTGATGGGAAAAATCGAGGCTGTGTCTCCTAAGCACACCACCATTGGGGCTGATGTTTGTTCACTGAGTACAATATACTTTGCAAGTAAGATGCTTCTGGCATTTGGATTTGTGGACTTGTTGAGGCTGCCATCAGGAGAATATCACCCAGGCTCTCTATGTTCTCCTTTATCTCTGCTTGATAAAAGAAGGCAGTTTCATAACAAAGCAGACTTCTCCATAAATGAGAACAGGTTTTGAGTGTGTGTTAAGCTACTGAAACCCCCTGTAAGCAAGTAGTGCACATAGGGCATTTGTCAGTGGTGAGGCTGATTTGCCATTGGCATAACACAGTTCTAAGTGGGAAAAAGGTGAGGGTCAATTTCCAAAGTAAACAACCATTATGACTGCTATTTGTTCACTGAGTACAATATACTTTGCACGTAGGAAGCTTCTAGTATTTGGTTTTGTGGTGTTGGTGAGATTGCGATCAGGAGATTATCACATGGTTTCACTAGGTTCTGCTTTTCTCTGCTTGTGAAAAGAAGGCTTTTTCATACCAAATCAGACTTCTCCATAAATGAGAACACATTCTGAGAGAGTTTTATACTACTGAAGCCCCTCTTCCTCCTCCCCCTCCTATTCTTCCCTCCCTCCTCCTGCCCACTCTCCTCCTCCTCTTTTTTTTTTTCCACTTGTTAACATTTAATGAATTTCACACCATGTGGTTTCAAGCTACAAGGACACAGGACTCACTCACACCCATAATCTTATCCTTAGCTCTTCTGCTGAAGGATTTGACCTTCAGGACGACACCCTGCTTTGGGAGTTTTCCCTTTCCTAGAACTTTGTAGTAGCCTGATGGTACACCATCAGTGATAGGGGCAGCTCCACTCTTGTTCTTTGCAGCATTTACCCATGTCTGCTTACTGACCAAGGTCCACAATGTGTCACGGTTGACAGCTCACAAAAGCTCTGGTTCCTCTCTAAGTGGTACTGCCTCATACCAACTTTCCCAAGGTATCCAGAGTGATTTTTGTTGAGGTTGAACCTTCAGCAATACATACCTCCAGCATTACCCCAGACTCCTGGGTGCTTCTGGTGTTTGCTGATGCAGCCATGGCCATGGCTCATGTGGCCCCCAAGTTTCCAAGTCTTCCTTCGTCTGGATGGCATGTCACTGGCTTCAACAAAAGAGGAGGGCTGATTTCTTAATGGTGCTGGTAATCTGAAAAGGTCCTGGAACAGCCAACCTCTGGGTTCCTGTAAAGTGTAGTAAAAGATGGCCTCACTGTTCATCCAAATTTCATCCCTCTATCACTACCTGCAGCTGAAAACATCCTTATAAATGGATGTTCATAGTATTTACCTGTCCTGTCTCCCTTGACACAGTGAGAAATGGAACTTCCTCACACTTTAAATAAGGCATATTGTAGAGTAGTCCAAAAAATGCATGGGATTCACCTCCACCTGATGGTTAAAGACACAGGTTTTGGAATACACCTGTGCTGGGCTCAAAGCCCCACTCAGCTGTGCAACTGAGACTCTACCTATGAAATAGAGGGGGGACAGTCACATTTCTTTCTCTAGAGAAAGTGGTCTCCTCCAGCACATGGTGCTTTCATTTCATTTCATTTCTTTCATTCTTTCTTTCTCTTTCTTTCTTTCTTTCCTTCTTTCTTTCTTTCATGTCAGCTAGGGTTTGCATCATAGAAAACCACACACTTGGTGGTTTAACAACACAAATGTATTTTCTTACATTGGAGGCTGCAAGCCCAAGATCAAGGTTGGTTTCTGGTGAGACCTTTGTCCTCAGCTTGTAGATGCGGCCTTTTTGCTGTGTCCTCACATGGCCTTTTCTCTGTACATTCAAGGGAAGGAAGAGATCTCTGGTGTATCTTTCTCTTCTTATAAAGACATCAGTCTTATTTCATTAGGGCCCAACACTTATTTTTTTCTTTTTACGGTCACACTTGTGGCCTATGAAAATTCCCAGGTTGAATCAGAGCTGCAGCTGCCAGCCTATGCCACAGCCACAGCAACACCAGATCCGAGTGTCATCTTCAACCTACACAACAGCTTGTGGCAACCCAGATCCTTAACCCACTGGTGGTACCAAGGACTGAACCCATGTCCTCATGGATACAAGTCAGGTTTGTTTCACTGAGCCACAATGGGAATTTCAGGACTCCACCCTTATGACTTCAAGTCCTTATGGGCCCTGTCTCCTAATGGTCATGTTGGGTGTGACCCACATGTGTAATTTTTTTTTTGCTTTTTTATGTCCATACCCATGCCATATGAAGGTTCCCAGACTAGGAATAGAATCAGATCTTCAGTTGCTGGCATACACCATAACCACAGCAATTCCAGATGCAAATATCATCTGTGACCTACACCACAGCTCATGGCAACGCCAGATCCTTAACCCATTGGGCAAGGCCAGGGATTGAAACTGTATCCTTATAGATACTAGTCAGGTTCATTGCCACTGAGGCATGACACATATAAATCCATAATTGTAAATTTTCTATTAGCTTTCTTTAAAATGCAAAAACAAACAAAAAGCAAAAAGGTAAAATTAATTTTCAAAATATATCTTATTTAACTAAATATATCTAACATCTCATTTAACACATCATTGATACAAAATTTAATTCAATATTATACTTTTTTCATACTAAGTCTTTGAAATCAGGTGTGTCTTTTACACTTAGGGGACATCTCAGCCCAGACCAGCTACATCTCAATTGCCCAGGAGCCTCATGTGCCAGTGGCTACTGTATTGGGCTATACACACCAACAGACAGCTTTTCAGGGAGTTTCCTGGTGGCCTCTCAGTTAAGGATTCAGCATTGCCACTGGTGTGGCGTAGGTTCCATCCCTGGCCTAGGAGCTTGTGCACTCCATAAAAGAAGAGAGAGTTTGAAAGAATGACCTCCAGTTCCTTCCCCTTCTATCTACTCAAAAAAACTGTTTTAATCAAACTTGTAAAATTAATGAACAGGCATTTCACATATGTGATACAAAAGTTTAGTGGGTGCAAAATTATATACAGTGTAGGAGTTCCATCATGGCTCAGTGGAAGTGAATCTGACTAGTATCCATGAGGGTTCACGTTCAATCCCTGGCCATGTTCAGTGGGTTAAGGATCTGGTTTTGCCATGAGCTCTGGTGTAGTTCACAGATGCAGCTCAGATCTGGCATTGCTGTGGCTAGGGCATGGGCCAGCAGCTACAGTTCTGATTCAACCCCTGGGCTGGGAACCTCCAAATGCCATGGGTTCAGCCCTCTAAAAGACAAAAAATATCTATACAGTGAAAAGTAAATCTCACCTTCTCCTCTGTCTTTCAGAAACGAAGTTTCCAGCCCCAGAGGCAGCCACAGTTAATAGATTCTGATTCCCTTGCCCCTTTCCATAGATGTTCTAAACTCTAAAACAGATATTAACATACATATCCATACCCACATGTGTCTACATAAATGCATAAATATATGCATTTATTATTTTTTACTCTTTTTTCTACACAAACATGAGCATTCTCAGTGCACTGTTTGTACCTTGATCTTTTTCACTTAACACTAATCATGCTGCTTACTAGTTGCATAACACTAGGTGAGTTACTAAATCTCTCTGTGCCTCAGTTTCCTCCTCTGAGAAGCGGAGGGGCCTATACCAAAACACTCCAGAAGGTTATTAAGAGGATTATGTAAAGAAGCACTTAGGACTTAGATTAGGAGTTCCCATTGTGGATCAGTGTGTTAAGAATGCAACATAGTGTCTGTGGGGATGCAAGGTGTGATCCCTGGCTTCACTCAGTGGGTTTAGGATCTGGCACTGTCATGAGTCATGGCATAAGTTGCAGATGATGCTCAGATCCAGTGTTGCCATGCTGTGGTATAAACTACAACTGCAACTCCAATTCTACCCTCAGCCTGGGAACTTCCATATGCTGCAGGTGCAGCCTTAAAAAAGAAAAAAGAAAAGACTTAGAATAATTCCTGGCACAATCAATAAATATTTGCCTTTTTTTTTTTAGGAGCCAGAGAGTAGTCCATTTCATGGGTCTAGTCTAAATGATGGGAGCTGGCCCCATTCATGGACTTTTAGTTGCTTTTCTCCTCAATATCTTTCTCTAACAAGGAATGCCTCAGTGAGTAATCTTGTACATATGTCATTGCTTGATGTGCAGACACACTGGAGGTTCCTTCCCAGAACTGGAATTTTTGGTCTGGGAGTTGCAGCATGTGCATGGTGCGTTTCATGGCTGAATTATCTTCCTGGAAGAGCCCAACATTGTCAGTTGCACCTGTGGTGTGGGAGTGGTTCCTTTTCCCTGACAGTGAACCTCAAATTTGTTTTTCCTCTGCCAGTGTGATAGCAGGAGACACCACAGGCTCAAGGTTGCCATTTGTCTTCCTCTGGTGGTGAGGCTGGGCATATTTTCGTATGTCTAAGGGCTTTTCAAGGAACCTTTGCTCAATTTTCTCTTGGATTATTGGACTCAGCCTCTTTGGACCTTGTCTCCCCCACAGGCCTTGGGGACCTCTCTCTGCACACCACCTGGATGCCTTTCCCCCCACACCATTCCTGGAAGTAATTGGACTTCCTTTATGATGTCATCTTGAGCTACAATTTCAATCTCATCTGGTTCAGTTTTCACAAGGAATAACATATGTCCTCAGGCAAATCTCAGGGTATCTCCAGGGCAGGGCATGGGCTTCTTTGTCCTGTGAATGTCTGGCTCTGGGCCTTGATGAATACTTCTCAAATTTAATTTAGTAAGTGAAAATCAGTGGCCTGTAGTTATAGAAAAAAGAACATCATGCACCCAACATCTGATTTTTTGAATTGTTCAAATTATTTTTACTCCATCATTAAAATTACAAATTGATTAGCCCTTATTTTCAAATGACTAAAAGTAACTATTAAAACTATTGGGTTTTTATTATTAAATTATCAAAAATTCAAGCACCTTAAGAGCAAAGACAGATACTATCTCCCCAAAAAGAACTATTTTTTTGGGTGGGGAGCCAAACCCACGACATGCACAAGTTTCCAGGTCTGGGATGGATCCCACACCCATGCCACAGCAGTGACCCAAGCCACTGCAGTGATAATGCCAGATCCTTAGTCACTGTGCCACAAGGGAACTCCCAAAGAGGACTTCTTTAAATGGCTTGTGGAGTTCCCATTGTGGCACAGCAGAAATGAATCTGATTAGATTCCATGAGGATGAGGGCATTGCTCAGTGGGTTAAGGATATGGTGTTACTGAGAGCTGTGGTAAGGGCACAGAGACGTCTTGAATCCTGCATTGCTGTGTCTGTGGTATAGGCTGGCAGCTGTAGCTCCAATTCAATCCCTAGCCTGGGAACGTCCATATGCTCTGGGTGCAGCACAAAAAAAAAACAAAACAAACAAAAAAAAGGCTTGTAAAACACCTTTCAATATTTTACCGAGGGGAGGACAAGATGGCGGAGGAGTAGGGGGACACACTCGCCCTCTCCCACAAACACATCAAAAAAAGCACATCTACAGAATAAATGACTCGCACAGAACAGCAACCAATCACTGGCAGAGGAACCTAAACTCCAATAACGCTAAGAAGTTCGTGATATTACTGGGCAGAACGGGAGCAAAGAGGAGAGTGAGAGAAGGTGAATGCAAGCGGGACGGGTGCTCCCAGAAGGGAACTGAGGAGGAGAAAGGGATTCTGCCCTGGAAAGTCACCTACTCGGGGGAAAGATCAAATGAACCAGAGGAATCTCCAGATGCAGAGAAGAGTGTAGCAGTAAGTTGGACTACTGAAAGGCTGATCAAGAACCGAACGGACCATCTGAACTACGGGCACAGTCACCAAAAATTGAGACGCCTGGGTGGGGGCTGGCATCAAGACCTCAGCTCTGAAGGTTAGTACCAGAGAAAGGACTGGGGGTGTGGGGCGATGTGGAGACTGCTTGGGAGGTCTAGAAACCGGTCTGTCAAGTTTGACGGGGCAGAGACTGCCTGGGAGACTGGAAAACATAGCTGTTGCAGAGGAAGGGAGCAATATTCTAGGGGTGGGGAAGTGGAAAGCCACATCAGAGGGAACCTGGGAGAAGAGCCTGGCCTGTGCCCGTGCTGGGGAGGGGAGAGAAGAAGGGGTGGGTCCCCATAGAATACTCCCCATGCCACAGCAAGCTTACAGGCCTGCTAGCTAGCTGAAAGCTGTGCTTCCCAGTGCATCCACTCCCCCCCACCCCCACCACCCCCTACACTCTCGCCAGACCTGGGGCTGCCTGCCATCCAGGAGGGCTGGCCTCAAAAATTGTCTGAAACCTACCACCACAGGGGCTGTCCCTGCACAGGCCTGCTTGCCCTTTGGAGGGACTACACTTCCGCACAGCAGCACCAAACACCACCAGCCCCCGAGAAAAGGCCTGCAGCCCAGAAAAGCTAGAAGAAACCTAGCCAGGCCGTGAATAGATCTGCCTAATTCTCCGACGGTTTTTCTGATTCGGGCTGCCCTGGGGAGGAGCCTCTTGGGTTTTCAGTGGCCCTGCTACCTGCCCAAGCCCCCAGGGGGTGCCAAGCCCTAGCAGATCAGCTGCATAGGACTGCTAGCTCCAGGCAGGACCCCCTGCAGCCCAGAAAAATGGCAACAAGCCTGGCTGAGCCATGAAAAGATCTCACATGATCTTTCTGAGTTGGACTGCCCTGGGGAGGAGCCTCTTGGGTTTCCAACGGCCCTGCTACAGGCCCAAGACCCCAGGGGGTGCCCTACTCCCGCAGAATAGCTGCTTAGCTCCACCAGCCCCCTGGAGGACCCCCTGCAGCCCAGAAAAGCTGCAACAAGCTTGGCCAGACTGTGAAAAGTTCCGCCTACATTCGCAGGCTGTCCTTCTGAGTTGGGCTGCCCTAGGGAAGAGCCTCTTAGGTTCTCAGTGACCCAGATAGCTGCTCCAGCCCCCAGGAGGTGCTGCTCTCCTGAGGAACAGCTGCCCCACACGGCCAACGCCCTGCAAGAACCCCACAGCCTAAAAACACCAGAGCAAGCTCTGCATGACCAAGTGAAATCTGCTACCATCGTGGTGTGGACCTTCCAGTCCTGTCTGCCCTCAGGAAGTCCTCCTTTGCTTCAAAGAAACCCTGTTAGCCCCATCAACACTCCAGAAAAGCCACACTGCCTCAAAAAAGATTGACCAACAATGCCAGCAATCAGGAAATATTCCACGGCAGTGACAAGGCAAACACTGCCCAGTCAAGGAGAGTACAACTCCCTCAGGAGAAAGAAAACAACAAGCAAGATGAAGAAGCTGAGAAACCACCCCCAGTCAAACCAACAGGAGAACTCACCTAAAACAGTCAACAATGAAACAGATCTCTGCAGTCTGACAGACCTGGAGTTCAAAAGAGAAATAGTGAAAATACTGAAGGAATTAAGAGAAGATAGGAACAGTAATGCATATACCCTCAGAAAGGAACTAGAAAATATAAGGAGGAGCCAAGAAAAACTAGAACATTCATTTGCAGAGATGCAAACCGAACTAAGGGCAGTAAAAACCAGAATGAATAATGCAGAAGAACGAATCAGTGATATGGAAGATAGAATAATGGAAACCACTCAATCCGGTCAACAGACAGAAAACCGAATCAAAAAACTGGAAAGCAATATAAGGGACCTATGGGATAATATAAAGTGGGCCAATCTACGCATAATAGGAATTCCAGAAGGAGTAGAAAAAATAAGGGGATGGAAAATATATTTGAAGCAATTATCGCTGGAAACTTCCCCAATCTAAAGGATACTGGGTTCAAGATACAAGAAGCACAGAGGGCCCCAAACAAACTGAACCCAAACAGACCCACACCAAGACACATCATAATAAAAATGGCAAAAGTTAGTGATAAAGAGAGGATCCTAAAGACAGCAAGAGAAAAGCAGAATGCTACCTACAAGGGAACCCCTATAAGATTATCAGCTGATTTCTCTACAGAAACACTACAGGCCAGGAGGGAATGGCAAGAGATATTTAAAGTGCTCAAAGGAAAAAATATGCAACCTAGAATACTCTATCCAGCAAGAATATCACTTAAAATAGAAGGGGAAATAAAAATTTTTTCCAACAAACAAAAACTTAAAGAATACAGCAACACAAAACCCAGGTTAAAGGAAATATTGAAAGGGCTTCTCTAAACCAAAAAGAAAGGAAGGAAAGGGAAGAAAAAAGAAAAGAGAAAAAAAAAGAAGAAGAGGAAGAACTAGGACTGAGGAAACCGCAATCAGAGAGCAGTCACTCAAATAAGCCAGCATACAGATTTAATCATGAACATGCTTCAAACAAAATAAAACTAAAAAGAAAGAAATAAAAAAGAGTCATCAAAACCATAAACTGTGGGCAAGGCATGTTAGGAAATAAATAACCCTTTTTGTTTGTTTGTTTGTATGTTTCTCTTCTTAATTTTAATAGAGTAATGAAGTGTTTGAACTTACAGGGCAATCAGGCTAAAACACACAATTATGGGAAGGGGTTAGCATACTTAAAAAACAGGGCAACCACAAGCCAAAACCAAATATTGCATTTGTAGAAAATGAAAAAAAGTACACTCAAGCAGATAAAAACAGGAGACCATCCAACCAAAAAAAAAAAAAAAAAAAAAAAAGGAAAGAACAATGGAGAACCATAGAATCAACTGGAACACGAGGTTCAAAATTTCAATAAATAATCATCTATCAATTATCACCTTAAATGTCAATGCACTGAATGCTCCAATCAAAAGACACAGACTGGCTGAGTGGATAAAAAGGCAAAAATCTTCAATAGGCTGCCTACAAGAAACTCACCTTAGGACAAAGGATACATATAGATTGAAAATGAAAGCGTGGGGAAAAATATTTCTTGCCAATAGACATGACAGAAAAGCAGGATTCGCAACGCTCATATCAGACTAAATAGACTTTAAAACAAAAGACATAAAGAGAGACAAAGGAGGACACTACTTAATGATTAAGGGATCCATCCAAGAGAGGATATTACTATCGTCAACATATATGCCCCAAATATAGGAGCACCCAGATACATACAACAAATATTCACAGACATAAAGGGAGACATTGATGAGAATACAATCATAGTAGGAGACCTTAATACCCCCCTCACATCAATGGACAGATCCTCTAGACAGAAAACCAATAAAGCAAAAGAGATCCTATAGGAAACAATAGAAAAGGAAGACTTCATTAATATCTTCAGGACACTACATCCAAAAAAAGCAGAATACACATTCTTCTCAAATGCTCATGGAACATTCTCAAGAATCGACCACATATTGGGACACAAAGCGAACGTCCATAAATTTAGGAGCATAGAAATTATCTCAAGTATCTTCTCTGACCACAATGCCATGAAATTAGAAACCAACCATGGGAAAAGGAAAGAGAAAAAACCTACTACATGGAGACTAAAGAACATGCTACTGAAAAACCAATGGGTCAATGAGCAAATCAAGAAGGAAATTAAAAACTACCTTGAAACAAATGATACTGAAGACACAACCTCTCCAAATCTATGGGATGCTGCAGAAGCTGTGCTCAGAGGAAAATTTATAGCAATACAGGCCTTTCTCAAAAAAGAAGAAACATCCCAAATGGACAACTTAACCCTCCACCTAAACGAATTAGAAAAAGAAGAACAAAAACGACCTAAAGTCAGCAGAAGGAAGGAAATTATAAAGATCAAAGAAGAAATCAATAAAATAGAGACTCAAAAAACAATAGAGAAAATTAATAAAACCAAGAGCTGGTTCTTTGAAAAGGTCAACAAAATTGACAAACTCCTGGCCAGACTCACTAAAAAGAGGAGAGAAAGAACCCAAATAACCAAAGTTATAAATGAAAAAGGAGAAATCACAACGGATACAGCAGAAACAAAACAAAACAAACAAAAAAAAACATAAGAGAATACTATGAACAACTATCTGGCAACAAGTTTGACAATCTGGAAGAAATGGACAATTTTCTAGAATCTTACAGCCTGCCAAAACTGAATCAAGCAGAAACAGACCAATTGAACAGACCGATCACTAGAAATGAAATTGAAGAGGTCATAAAATCACTCCCTACGAATAAAAGTCCAGGACCAGATGGCTTCACAGGTGAATTCTATCAAACATATAAAGAGGAATTGGTGCCCATCCTCCTTAAACTCTTTCAAAAGGTTGAAGAAGAAGGAATACTCCCAAAGACATTCTATGAGGTCACCATCACCCTAATGCCAAGACCAGACATAGATACCACCAAAAAGAAAATTATCGCCCAATCTCATTGATGAATATAGATGCAAAAATTCTCAACAAAAATCTTAGCCAACCAAATCCACCAACATATCAAAAAAATTATACACCATGACCAGGTAGGGTTCATCCCAGGTTCACAAGGATGGTTCAACATACGCAAATCAATCAGCATCATACACCACATTAACAAAAAAAAAAGTCAAAAATCAGGAGTTCCCGTCGTGGCACAGTGGTTAACGAATCCGACTAGGAACCATGAGGTTGCGGGTTCGGTCCCCGCCCTTGCTCAGTGGGTTAACGATCCGGCTTTGCCGTGAGCTGTGGTGTAGGTTGCAGACGCGGCTCGGATCCCGCGTTGCTGTGGCTCTGGCGTAGGCCGGTGGCTGCAGCTCCGATTCAACCCTTAGCTTGGGAACCTCCGTATGCCACGGGAGCGGCCAAAGAAACAGCAACAACAACAACAACAACAACAAAAAGACAAAAAAAAAAAATGATCATTTCAATAGCCGCAGAAAAATCATTTGACAAAGTCCAACATCCATTCATGATCAAGACCCTCGCCAAAGTGGGTATAGAGGGAACATTCCTGAATATAATCAAAGCCATTTATGATAAACCCACAGCAAATATAATACTCAATGGGGAAAAACTGAAAGCCTTCTCACTCAAATCTGGAGCAAGACAGGGATGCCCACTCTCACCACTGCTCTTCAACATCGTTTTGGAAGTCCTAGCCACAGCAATTAGACAAACAAATGAAATAAAAGACATCCATATAGGAAGAGAAGAGATAAAACTGTCACTGTGTGCAGATGACATGATACTATACATAGAAAACCTGAAGGACTCAACCCCAAAACTACTTGAACTGATTAATCAATTCAGCAAAGTAGCAGGATATAAGATTAACATTCAGAAGTCAGGTCCATTTCTGTATACCAGCAATGAAATATTACAAAAGGAATACAAAAATATGATACCTTTTAAAATTGCACCTCACAAAATCAAATATATCAGGATACACCTGACCAAGGACGTAAAGGACCTATATGCCGAGAACAATAAAACTTTAATCAAAGAAATCAAAGAAGATGTAAAGAAATGGAAAGATATTCCATGCTCCTGGGTTGGAAAAATCAATATTGTAAAAATGGCCATACTACCCAAAGCAATCTACAGATTCAATGCAATCCCTATCAAATTACCCGTGACATTTTTCACAGAACTAGAACAAACAATCCACAAAAGACCCAGAATAGCCAAAGCAATCCTGAGAAAAAAAAAAACAAGCAGGAGGCATAACTCTCCCAGACTTCAAGAATACTACAAAGCCGCAGTCATCAAAAAGTGTGGTACTGGTATCAAAACAGACAGACAGACCAATGGAACGGAATAGAGAACCCAGAAATAAACCCTGACACCTAGGGTCAATTCATCTTGGACAAGGGAGGCAAGAACATAAAATGGGAAAAAGAAAGTCTATTCAGCAAGCATGGCTGGGAAACCTGGACAGCTGCATGCAAAGCAATGAAACGAGAACACACCCTCACACCATGCACAAAAATAAACTCCAAATGGCTGAAAGACTTAAATATACGACAGGACACCATCAAACTCCTAGAAGAAAACATAGGCAAAATACTCGCTGACATCAACCTCATGAATATTTTCTCAGGTCAGTCTCCCAAAGCAATAGAAATTAGAGCAAAAATAAACCCATGGGACCTTATCAAACTGAAAAGCTTTTGCAGAGCAAAGGAAATCGAACAGAAAACACAAAGACAACTTTCAGAATGGGAGAAAATAGTTTCAAATGATGCAGCTGACAAGGGCTTAATCTCTAGAATATATAAACAACTTCTACAACCCAACAGCAAAAAAGCCAATCAATCAGTGGAAAAATGGGCAAAAGACCTGAATAGACTGTTCCCCAAGGAAGATATACAGACGGCCAGCAAACACTTGAGAAAATGCTCAACATCGCTGATCATAAGAGAAATGCAAGTCAAAACTACCATGAGATACCACCTCACACCAGTCAAAATGGCCATCCTAATAAATCCACAAATAACAAGTGGTGGAGGGGCTGTGGAGAAAAGGGAACCCTCCTGCACTGCTGGTGGGAATGGAAACTGGTACAGCCACTATGGGGAACAGTTTGGAGATACCTTAGAAATCTATACATAGAACTTCCATATGACCCCACAATCCCACTCTTGGGCATCTATCCAGACAAAACTCTACTTAAAAGACACACATGCACCCACATGTTCATTGCAGCACTATTCACAATAGCCAGGACATGGAAACAACCCAAATGTCCATCGACAGATGATTTGATTCGGAAGAGGTGGTATATATGCATAATGGAATACTACTCAGCCATAAAAAAGAATGACATAATGCCATTTGCAGCAACATGGATGGAACTAGAGACTCTCATCTTGAGTGAAATGAGCCAGAAAGACAAAGACAAATACCATATGATATCACTTATAACTGGAATCTAATATCCAGCACAAATGAACATCTCTTCAGAAGAGAAACTCATGGACTTGGAGAAAAGACTTGTGGCTGCCTGATGGGAGGGGGAGGGAGTGGGAGGGATCGGCAGCTTGGGCTTATCAGACACAACTTAGAATGGATTTACAAGGAGATCCTGCTGAATAGCATTGAGGACTTTGTCTAGATACTGATGTTGCAACAGAACAAAGGGTGGGGGGAAAATGTAATTATAATGTATACACGTAAGGATAACTTGATCGCCTTGCTGTATAGTGTGAAAATAAAAAAAAAGAAATTTTCACAAAGAGTGAATTTTAGCCCAAAGTCAGGAGAAAATCAGCAGTACACTAATAAAAGACAGCCCACCTACATCTTTTGTCAGCATAGTTGGGAAATGAAGGCAGAAAAACAAAAAGAACATGTTGATTGGAGCCCTTCCTCATTTGTGTATGTGTGTTATGGAGCATCTTCAACATATTTAATAAGATCATAACCAACATGCAGGCTTGGTGGGGGGGTTGTGGGGATACAGAAGCCAAAGAAATCAAAACATCAGGATGTTTGTTTGCTTTTCCAAATTGATGGAATAAATGCACAATGTGCCACCTGGGTAACCCCCTGGCTAAGTCCCAGTACTGGCCACAGTAACCACAGGGATTTCTTGGACACACTGGAATCACTGGAGGAAGTGATGCTGCCAGGAATGATCCCAGGGTAGGTCAATCCTGTATGAAGAACTCAGGGCTGTTCAATGCTTGACATGATGAAGGTCTTATTTTTAAATCCTCATGACATCCCTTTGAGAGGGTGTTCTTATTCCCAGAAAAAAAATGAGGTTGGGAATGATATCAAGACTTGCCCCCTGGACTTTCATTTCTCAGATGTTCCAGTATCAGGTCATTTCTGCTTCTATTTTTGACTTTCAGCCCCATCAGCATAATCTTTATCAGAGGGTGAAAGTTTCACATTTGCAATTCTAGATTTTTCTTTTGGCTGGGTTTCTGGCAGCCCACTGCAGGTTATTATTATTATTATTATTATTATTACTATTAATATCTCTAATTGCAAAATGAACAAAGAACTAGAAACGGTCCTAGGATGTATCCTGGGGAAGGGGGTGGGGTGGAGGTCCCTTTGGGATTTCTCTCTTTGAAGTTTAAGTTTTTGAAAGGCAAAACTTTCTGGAGTGGGGAGAGTAAAGTCTCTGAGCCACCCTTTCAATTCAAATCTCAACTTTCCTTACTCCCTAGTCTTTTCACTGGATGTTTGGGGCTCAAACCTGCTTCCTGACAATTCTCTGATGAAGTTGTTCCTAAATTTGACTGTATATTGAGTCACCTGCTTAGTGTTCCAAAAATGAGGCTTTCTCAGGCTTTGCTTCCAACCTACAAGACAAGACGCTGAAGGTCTAGAAACTAGACTAATCCTAAGAGGACTCTCATTTGAGTGTTAAGGATCAAAAAGAGTTGTGGACACATCAAGATACACATGGATTTAATGTCTTTAGAATCACTTGGATTACTGACCAAGTCACATCTATGTAAATACCACTGCATTACAGAGAAGCCACCTCCATCATCCTGAAACCCCCAGCTGTTTTCAATGCATAAAGCTGGTGGTATTTACTTGCATGTTTATTATATGTTTTTCCCCAGCAAGGATGGTAGCTCTGCCATCTTCCTGGTCAAGCCACAGTGCCCTGGTTGGTGCCTGCCCGTCTTGGGGACTCAATTAGTTTGTGGTGGGTGATGGCATGATTTGACTATAAATACTATCAGAAAGAAGGGACGCACCCCAGTCCTCTTCCACTTTGACCTCCTTATTGTACAGACGCTGGAAGGCAGACCTGAGACAGTTTCTCACAGTTGAGCCTCTCAGCTCAGGTCTGCTGAAGCCACTTTCTATTCCTAGGACATGTGGCATTATTGTTTTTGCTTTTGTCTTTTTAAATTATAGTTGATTTACAGTGTTGTGCCAATTTCTGCTGTACAGCAAAGTGACCTCATCATACATATATACACATTCCTTTTATTATCTTCCATCATGGTTTATCCCAAGAGACTGGATATAGTTCCCTGTGCTGTATGGTAGGACTTAATTGCTTAGCCATGTTTTTTTTTTTTTTAATACTGAAAGATGTGCATTGTAGCTTTGTTTGTGTTATCAAAAACCTGGAAACAAAAGGAATAAATACTGGCACATCCATATTGTGGAATAGTATACCATCGGCTCTTTGGATCTGTGCACATGGAACACACAGTGATGGAGGCTGACTCTATTGTTATTTGACAGAAGGGACATGGAATTGGGCATGGCGGGTGGGAGTCCTGGAGCCAATTCTCCAGGGGTTACTGAGCAATGGCTGTGCAGATAATAAAGTAAAACAATCTGTAAGTATAAAGAAATAAATCTGTTAAGAATTGTGTCAGATGAATTTCCATGAAGTATTGTTGAGTGACAAGAATAAGATGAAGGAAAGTGCAAAATAGTACTCCATTTCAGTAAAACAAATGATGATAAACTATCACTGCTTAGGATTACTTGATCCTGGATTAAAATAGGAAAAAAGAACTTCACTGTGAAGACTGGTTCTGTGTGGGGGCTGAGTGGGATGCAAGAGCCTTAGGGAAAAGAGACAGCAAGTTGGGAGAAATCAAGAAATAAAGTGAAGAAAATAAGATAACTGTAATAGTAAAAATCATATTTATGAAGAATAATTATGCATGCATGTATATAAAATTTCTGGCCACCCCCATTGCATGCAGATATTCCCAGGCCAAGAAATTCCGTTTTTTTTAAATGGGAAATTCACCTAATGTGATGGAAGAAAAATATAGAGATTTCAATGTATTTTTTAAGAAAAAATACTCAGAATGCATGAGGCAATATTTAAATTAGGAATTTAGTAGAAAGAAAAACAAGGTAAATGCAAAGAAAGATGGAATAAATGGAAATCGCTCTATCTGCAATTTTTAAAAATAGAAATATCTTAAAGCTTATATGTGATGTTAACCGTAGTTTCTTGTGGGTGAAGGATAATGGAATGCTCATTGTATTACTTTTTCTACTTTTCTGTATTTTTATTTTTTCTCTCTTTACATTGCTGGCCACCCCCACTGCCTGCAGCTCTTCCCAGGCCATGAATTGAACCTGAGCCATAGCTGTGACCTGAGCCATAGCAACAACATCACTGGATCCTTAGCCTGCTGCACCACCAGGGAACTCCATTCTTATTTGTAAACTTTCTTGTTAGGAAAACAATATATGAAAAGACAAGCTCAGTAGAGTTTCCTCATGAGGGTCCTTCACTTCCAGCAGCAGGAGGCATAAACTCAGCTCCTTTCTCTCTCCTGTGGGCCGCTGCCTTCCAAAGAGGGCTTCCTCTTCAGAGAATAAAAATGTAACCAGGGAGCACCTGAGGGTGGTTTTCCTCCTCCTGCCTTGACTTCTCTTTCCACTGCCCCATTAGGGAAGGCATCTGTCAGAAGTTTTGTCTGATTTTGTTATTTCAGTGTGGAGCACATTCTGGAGACAGCTGGGTTTCCAAATCTGGTGCTGCCAAGGACTAGCAGTGGGATTTTCTTCTAGGATGAAAGGTGAGAAGGCAGGTAAGGTGCTCAAGCAGAGAGAGGCATGGAGAAAAGGATCCTCCTTTTTACCATCTCTATGGATTCTGATTCCATATCTGAGTAGCTCATTCTGAAACCTCTTCTCCCAGGTTTTTCTGCAGGTGTTGGTTCTGGATAGTTCTCCCATCTTCCTACTCTCCCCCCAGCCTTCATATTTATTTATGAGCCAGGCAATGGGCACCCAGTGTAATAAATGAAAATTCACCCCTGTCTTCCCAGTGGGTCCGGTGGGGAGGGTAGACACCCAAGGAGAGACCAGGGGCTGTGGTGCTAGGCGAGGACACCCTCCTGGCAAATGCCAATTTCTCTGGGGCTCAGTTTCCTCTTGAGTAACATGATCCTCCCAAACTGGGTATATGCATTAAAGATGCAGTGAGGACTGGGGCTTTTTATTTGTTTCTGGTGTGTCTTCCACCTACTGTCCATGAGACCACAGTCTTTGATGAGTTCCTTCACCATGTTGTTTTATTACAGTTCCTGGCACATACAGGTAGTCTATAAGTATTTGTTGAGTTAATGATTTTGCCTTAGAGAATGACTTTAAAATTTAAAAGAAACTTCCCTTGCTTCTCTAAGAGGACAGACTCTTAAGGGTTTAATAAAAAGAACATAACTAGTCATTGAATTATTAGGTCATAGGGAATTTTTGTCTTCAGCTTTAACTAGATGTCATCAATTGCTTGCATTTGTAGCAATTTTCACTCCCAAATAGCAGTTTATGAGGTCCCCTTTGTCTGCATTTTTTCTAGAACTAGGGGCAACCAGTTTTTATTTTATTTATTTATTTATTTACTTACTTACTTATTTATTTTTAAATCTCAAGGCAGTATGTATCTATGGTCCTAGATCTATTCTTTGTTTTGGCAACACACATGGTATGCAGAAGTTCCTAGGCCAGGAATTGAACCCATGCCACACCTGCAACCATAGCCGCAGCAGTAATAACGCTGGATCCTTAATCCACTGAGCCACCAGGGAACTTCTATTTATTTTTGATAGACAAGAAGTAGATTTATTGAAAGAGATACACATTCTATTGGCAGAATACAGTATATCCCAAAAGGCTTGAGAGCCCTATCAGTCTTTAAATGCTTGCCGTGGTTTCTCTTTATTTTAAAATTTTATTTAATTTTTTTTGTCTTTTTAGGGCCATGCCCACAGCAGAATATAGAAGTACCCAGGCTAGGGGTAAAATTGGAGATGGAGCTGCTGGTCTACACCCATGGAAACACAAGGTCTGAGCCTCATTCACTACCCACACTGAAGCACCTGGCAATGCCAGTTCCTTAACCCATTGAGTGCAGCCAGAGATTAAATACACATTCTCATGGATGTAGTTGAGTTCTTAGCCCATTGAATCATACAGGAACTCCATGATTTCTCTTTCAAGCGGAGAGTACAGATGGCGTTTCCACTTTAGACTATACCACATCTTCCAACTTTTTTTTACACTGTTTCTAGATTTTGACACTGTTATCACTCTAGATCTCAGCTCACATGATCCACCCCCTCCCCTGGGAAGCCTTCCCTGAATCCCTGTAGAGTGTGGTTTCCTCATCAGTCACTATATATCCCATCACTCCGTTATTTCCTGCATGAAGGACTGGAATCTGAAACAAATTTTGGACTTTCCGTTTCATGGATTTTCCTCCATGGGTTTACAAGGACTCTTAATCTGTCATCACCAGATCTCTGGGCCTGGCTCAGAGCCTGGCACAGAAGAGGAAGGCAAGATGTACTTAGAGAATAAAGGAAAGAGTAGATTGCTTTTTTAAAAGCCAAAACCAATTTAGATATTTACTAAATGTTGGACTTATTTTTTAAAAATCCTGATGATATTAGGCAAGTGCAGTTATAAGATCATCTTCCTCCTTTATTTTGCCTTTATCACCTTTTCTTTTTAGGCATATGGAGGTTCACCTGTGGCATATGGAATTTCCCAGGCAAGGGCTTGAATCAGAGCTGCAGCTGCCAGCCTACACCAAAACAAAAGCAGCACCAGATCCAAGCTTCATCCACAAAATATCATGCAGCTTGTAGTAATGCCAGGCCTCTACCCCACTGAGTGAGGCCAGGGATTGAACTCACATCCTCAAGGACACTATGTTGGGTTCTTAAACAGCTGGGCCACTATGGGAACTCCCCTTATTACTTTTGAACCACAGATTCTGTAATTCATTCAACAAGGGTTTACCAATCACTTATTCACCAGTGACTGTGCCATGAAACCACTCATGAGATGAAGACCATATTATTTGTCTGTTATTTTGCTGGCAGTGGGCTTGCATGACTAAGACAGAATGAAATGTAAAGTCTGGCTTCAAGAAATGAAACTTCAAGAAAAGAAAACCTGGCTTCAATAAATGAAACGTAAAATCTGGCTTGATATATATTTGTATCCTGTCCTTCAAAGGAAGGACAATTTGGAGTTCCTTTGGGGATGGCAGGTTAAAGTTCTGACATTACACTGCAGTGGCATGGGTTTGATTCCTGGCCCAAGAAATTGCCTGTGCTGTAAGAGTGCCCCCCCAAAAAGGATAGTATTTTTTCAGTAGAGAAGTAATAGTGAGAATAATGATGAGAGGTAAAATTTGTTTAATGTTTACCATGTGCCAGGCCCTGAACAAGTTGCTTTACATGAATTATATTGTTTGTTTCTTCTTTTCTTTTTGGGCCACTCTAGCAGCACGTGGAAGGTCTCAGGCTAGGGATCGAATCAGAGCTGCAGCTGCCAACTTATGCCATGGCTACAGCAATGCAGGATCCAAGCTGCATCTGCAACCTACACCACAGATCATGGCAACACCAGATCCTTAACTGATGGAGTGAGGCCAGGGACCAAACCCACAAGCTCATGGTTCCTAGACAGATTTGATATCACTGTACCACAACAGGAACTCCTTACATTAATTATATTTTTAATCATCAGAAAACCAAACAGGGTAGTTACTATTAGAGAACCTTCATGAATTCTACTATATATGTGTGTGGGAAGAAAGGAGGGAGGAAGGGAGAGAGAGAGATTAAAGTTACCAAGGAAATCATGTACCTAATTTCAGGGAAGAGATGAAGTGGACATTTGTTCCCTGGTGCTGAGATGTGCCTGGTCCCTGTCTGGTTCATGTCTTTACCACCAGGATAACAGAAGCATGTTCTAGGGTAATATTTTTATCATACCTGATTTTTTCCCCTCTACACACTAGATGTTAGAACTAACTCCTTTGAAAATGAAGCTTCAAAGGAGCTAAATGTCCCCTATAGCAAAGTTACAAGTCTTCCCAAGAGGATTCAGCTACTATTGGGACCAGACTTTTTTGTCCTAACACATCTCCTGAATTCAACATGTAGCCATTTTTTATTCCCATAACACAGGTCCAGTTACCTGCATCATTTATTATTTGTTATAAAGATCATCTCCTTCAAATAACAGAGATGAGCAGGTGATAGCAAAAAGGGTACTGAAGTATTTCACTGGAAATCTTTTAAACTACAACAGATTTTGGATTAATGAGGATGCATTGGATGCTATGTCTGGAGACAGAAGAAAAGAAAAATTGAAGGTAATTCTAACCCCAGGATTCTGTAATCATGTCATTGTTTCCCCAATTTCCTTGGTCACAGAAATCCCTTGCAAAGAAACAAAAGAAAACAAAAGCCCACCGAAGCAAAGAAAACAAAAAAGGAGCAAGGTGTATAGTAAGAGCTCAATAAATATTTGTAGAATAAGTGATGGAAGAAAAGAATCACAGACTGAAAAACAAAATGTAGGATCTGATTATTAATAAGAACTTCTCCAAAATCATGTTTCCTCCTTAAATTGACACACACACACACACACACACAAACACACACAACTACAAATATATAACATTGTATCACTGTAGGTAAAATATTTTTTCCAGCATCCAGGAACACTGGAAATGATCTTTGACGGCCTTTGCTTTGGGGGCTGTGGGGTAAGAACTTCGCAAGAAGACCCGCCATGGGGCAGTCACTTGCTTGCGAATCACCAAGGACGTATTCCTGGTGCCGGCCGGACAGAAGGGAGACCAATCCAAGGGGGATTCCTCTGCTTCTGTGTGCTTTGAGAGGTCTAGACTATGAGAGCCCACACTGAGGCCATGTGGCTGAGAGCAGGCCACGTGTTGCTAGTGGGCATTTCGGGAGGAGAGGCTCCTGGTGTCATAGTGCGTGGCATAACTCAGGAAGCTATGGATTTCGTGGATGCAACGATGTGCTGGAATCCACACGTCCACTGCCCCTTACAGACTTTTCCATTGCGGTGGTGTGAACTCGCGGCCCTTTCTTCCATTCTTGTCCACCACCACTAGGGCCTGAACCCAGATTGGCCCGGGGTCCTTTGTGTGCAGGCAGGCCCCCCTGGGACTCACTGTGGCCCAGCCACAGCACGAGGCAGCATAATCAGGGTGTCTCGAGCTGGTGAGCCATTTTGCGAGGAGTCCTGGCAGGGCTTCCTTCCGAATGGGTGCGGTGGTATCGACACCACCGGGAAGTTTTCCTTCTCTACCCCCAGAAGCGCAGTCAGTGTTCGGTGGTGGTTTGCATGATTGTATTTGTCTTTGTGTTCCTGCCACTCATATGCCGAGTATTTGAGCTGACATGCCCTGGACGTAGGAGAGAGAGGCTGATGTGATTTGCTGAAACGCCACACTGCCAGAGACAGCGAGAGTAAACCCATCAGTGCACTAGAAAGCACCGGTAGGCAGAAGGCGGGTTTGTCCCAAGACTCCGATATCCCTTCACACTAGGGTCTTCCATCCATTTCCTATGCCAGTGTGGCCTAGGAAGTGGGGGGAATTGGGCCTCAGGGGATGGACTTCACGTCCCCTCTCATAGGCATCCTTGGTGCCTCCACTTTCCCCATGCTGCTGGGCTTACACTTGTACAGATGTCTTGGCACCCCCTTTGAGCAGAGACAGCCCTTGCCTCGGGGACATTCTCCATGGTTGAAGCATCCCAGCAAGGCCCAGAGGGCACCAGGGATCTGCATCCCTGCTGACACATCCCTGAGATCTCCCCCATAGGTCCTTGGGAATCCCGGTGGTACTTGACCTCCGGTGACCTGTCAGGGTGCACCATATTCTGAAGGCCACTAGGTTCCTCTGCCACATTGTAATGCTTTTGTCAAAATGCAGACATCACTTTGTGTATGGAGTCTCGATGTCAATGTTGCCTCCGGAAAAGTCAGACGTGGTGTGTGAAGAGAGCCATGCTTCAACCCCTTGGTTGGCCTCTCTGCCTTCCTTCCCACCTTCTGTCTTCCATTCGCCTTAACACCTTTCTCCATCCGGACCTTCCTCCCAAAAATCCCTCCTCCACAAGGCGAGCCTTGATGCTCAACTCCTGCATCTCCTCCACATCAGTATAGATTTTTCACTATCTAGCTCTTATCATCAATGTCCTCTTCCTCCTCATCAATTGATAATACTCTCTCCAGGCTTTATCGTTGGGATGAGAGCCAAGCAAATCGGGGATGTTTGTGCGACTTCTGAAGACTCAGCAGGAATCCTGGACCGTGGTTTTATCCGGGGTGGAAAATGCGGTTTGGAGTCCTCTCTCAGGAAATGCGCAGGGTTTTGGCTCTTTTTTTTAACCGGGTGTCTTCCTAGATCCATAGTCCTCTTCCCATCGGAAACACTAGCACGTGTGTTTACAATGGGGAAAAGTCTTTAGGCACCCATTGTCCAGTGGAGGAGGAGAGCCTGAGGAATTGTCGCGCCCCCAAAACTGAAGCTGTCTTGGAGCGGTTCAATGGAAAGCAGGCTAATCCATAGCCTCCCAAAGCCATGCAAACACAACCAATGGTTAAAGAACCTTGAGAAAACCACACCCCTGGAAGTAATGTAAAGCAGAGCAGAAGAAGGTGTCAAATGCAGACAGGGGTGAAACAAATAATGCCGCATATGGAAAACGGGGAAAACAACAGGTTGGCATGTGGAAATGCATGAATCCGACAGAGGCGGGCAGAGAATGTCTGGAATGCGGCCAGGTCTGAATCAGAGGGTGAGTCTTACGTGGCTTGCCGTGATTACCATGTGGCCTGCACCCCAAAGGCCTGGGAGACTTAGAGCTGGGCTGCCATTTGAAAGGGCCTTAGGTTGTCCTCCTTCCTCCAAGGTCCTCAAACTGGAGGGGAATTCTCAATGACTGTTATATCTCCGCCCTTGCGTGAAGTGTGGTGCGTGGGGTCCTTCCCCTAGATGACCCCTTGGGTGCCAGGGACGGCCCAACCGTCCAGGTGATGGACAAACATATGGGCAGGCTCTACACGCAATTGAGTATTGCCGTTGAGATTTTGGCGGTAGGGAATTACCAGCACCTCCACTGATTTCCATACATCAGGACATGGCCGCCTCAGCCTCTGCAAGCCTCCTGTCTCCAGGGAGAGCAGAGTGGACCAGCATTCTCCAGGGCAGCCGGTCGCTACTTCTCGCGTCTCCGACCTCGAAGCATGGATTCCTCCAGCACGTCCTGCACATCCAGCGGTAGGTTGACCTCTGCCTCTGGGCTGAGGGTTGCAAATCCCAGAGGCCTGGATCCTTTAACGCCTGTGCATCCTACATCGATAGAGCCATGCCGTTCAATAGGGCATGTTCCGAGATTGGGCTGGCCTTTGGCCAGCGCTCAGTGGGCCTCAACGAAGCAGACTCGCCTCAGAATGACACCCTTTCCCATACCCATGGGATTTTCGCTCTGGGATGGAAGGGGATATTGCCTCTTCCTAGAGAGGTGCCCACATACATCACGCATCACGGGCAAAAGGACCTAACAGGATTTCTCAGGGCCCATCCTCTCCTTTGTTGCTGGCCAAACTTTCCATCCAACCCAATATATGTTCATGATTGTAGTGGACACATTTGGCGATTTAGAGTCAGAGTAGCCTTTGAATGGTGTTCTCTTGGCCTGGCTTCTCAACAACAGGTATGGAGAAACACCCTGGCAGGTTTATTCCCCTCTTTCGTTCTTGGGGATGTTTTCCTTTTGGATTCATGGGGATGTTGGGGTCATTTTCACCTCAGGTCATCGTGAGTCGACAGCACGTTCCTGGGAGCTCTTCTCCAAAAGTCATGCCTTTCTGCATGACCGAACTCGGTGCACGCCTGGCCTTTGTATAAGCCAGGGACTTCAAGGATTCTTGATCCCAGGACGGAGGGAAACATGTGGAGCTTATATCTCTCTTTCAAGGGTTTCAAGCTCCCTTGGAGTTTCCCCACACATAATCCCTACTCCATTTCTCTCTCTCTTACTCTATCTCTGTCTCTCTCTCTTTCTCTCTCTCACTCTTTCTCTCTCTCTCTATTTCTCTGCTGGAACCCTGTGGGTCTCACTTTCTATTACTCCTTGATTCCCTCCAAACTCAGCCTTATGGCATCCATTTCTACTCCTCTTTGGCCACTTACGTCTACATGAATGGCACCCTTGACTTTGTACACTCTGGCCTCGACTGTGTAATATGCAGACTTGTGGTTGGTGTTGAAGTTGTCATCACTGCATGTGCTGAGGTGCGTCCTGATGGACACTTGCCCGGTTGAGTTGGATATTCAAGTCGATCTGCTTGATGTCTCTTTGTCCTGATGTATCATAAATATCCGGGACGTTGGAAGCTCACCTGAAGAGAAGTTGGCTTTGCGTGCATTCGGAAGCAAATGCTGGGAGACACAGCTTCCAGGAACAGAGGAAGTGGTCTTCGACGGCCTTTGCTTTGCGGGCTGTGGGGTAAGAGCTTCGCAAGAAGACCCGCGATGGGGCAGTCACTTGCAAGCGAATCACCAAGGACGTATTCCTGGGTGCTGGCCAGACAGAAGGGAGCCGGATCCAGGGGGGATTCCTCTCCTTCTGTGTGCTTTGACAGGTCTTGACTAGGAGAGCCCACACTGAGGCCATGTGGCTGAGAACAGGCAACGTGTTGCTAGTGGGCCTTTCGGGAGGAGAGGCTCCTGGTGGCCTAGAGCGTGGCATAACTCAGGAAGCTATGGATTTCGTGAATGCAACGATGTGCTGGAATCCACACGTCCGCTGGCCCTCACAGACTTTTCCCTTGGGGTGGTGTGAACCCGCGGCCCTTTCTTCCATTCTTGTCCACCACCACTAGGGCCTGAACCCAGATCGGCCCGGGGACCTTTGTGTGCAGGCAGGCCCCCCTGGGACTCACTGTGGCCCAGCCGCAGCACGAGGCAGCATAATCAGGGTGTCTCGAGCTGGTGAGCCATTTTGGGAGGAGTCCCGGCAGGGCTTCCTTCCAAACGGGTGCTGTGCTGTTCGCACGGCCAACACACTTTCCTTCTCTACCCCCCAGAAGCGCAGTCAGTGCTTGGTGGTGGTTTGCATGGTTCTATTTGTATTTGGGTTCCTGCCACTCATAGGCCGAGGCTTTGAGCTGATATGCCCTGTACATAGGAAGAGAGGCTGATGTGACTTGCCGAAAGGCCACACTCAGAGACATCCTGCAGAAACCCATTAGTACACTCGACAGCACTTGTAGGCAGAAGGCGTGTTTGTCCCAAGACTCTGATGTCCCTTCACACTAGGGTCTTCCATCCATTTCCTTTGCCAGCGTGGCCTTGGTATGTGGGGGGATTTGGTCACCAGGAGATGGACTTCATGTGCCCTCTCATAGGTATCCTTGGTGCCCCAACGTTCCCCATGCTGCTGGGCTTCCGATTGTACAGATGTCTTGGCACCCACTTTTGCGCAGAGAGAGCTCTTGCCTCGGGGAACTTCTCCATGGTTGAAGCAGCCCAGGAGGGCCCTGAGGGCACCAGGGATCTACATCCCTGATGACACATCCCTGAGCTCTCCCTCATAGGTCCTTGGGAATCCTGGTGGTCCTTGACCTGGGGTACCATGTCAGGGTGCACCATCGGCTGCAGGCCACTAGGTTCCTCTGCCACGTTGCAATGCTTTTCTCAAAATGCAGACATCACTGGGTGTCCGGAGTCTCAATGTCGATGTAGCCTCCTGAAAAGTCAGACGTGGTGTGTGAAGAGAGCCATGCTTCAACCCCTTGGTTTGCCTCTCTGCCTTCCTTCCCACCTTCTGTCTTCCATTCGCCTTAACACTTTTCTCCATCCTTAATTTCCTCCCAAGAAATTCCTCCTCCACAATGCGAGCCTTGCTTCTCACCTCCTGCCTTTCTTCCACATCCGTATAGCTTTCTCACTATCTAGCTCTTATCATCAATGTCGTCTTCCTCCTCATCAATTGAGAATTCTCTCTCCGGGGCTTATCTTTGGGAAGATAGTCAAGAAAAGCCGGGACGTATTGGCGACTTCTGGAGACTCAGCAGGAATCATGGACCGTGGTTTTATCCGGCGTGGAAAATGCGATTTGGGGTCCTCTCTCAGGAACTGCGCAGGGTTTTTGGCTATTTTTTTACCGGGTGTCCTCCTAGATCCATGGTCCTATTCCATCGGAAACACGAGCACGTGTGTTTACAATGGGGTAAAGTCTTTAGGCACCCGTTGTCCAGGGGCGCAGGAGAGCCTGAAGAATCGTCGTGCCCCCCATCCTGAAGCTGTCTTGGAACGGTTCAAAGGAATGCAGGGTGATCCTTAGCCACCCAAAGCCACCCAAAGCAATCCAAGCCCAAAGAATGGTTATAGAAACTTGAGAAAACCAACCCCTGGAAGGAATGTAAATCAGAGCAGAGGAATGTGTGGAATGCAGACAGGGGTGAAACAATTAGGGTCCCATATGGAAAACGGGGAAAACAACAGGTTGGCATGTGGAAATGAAGGAATCTGACAGAGCCGGGCAGAAAAGTTCTGGAATGCGGCAAGGTCTGAACCAGATGTTCAGTCTTCCATGGCTTGCTGTGAAGACCATATGGCCTGCACTCCAAAGGCCTGGGAGACTCGGGGCTAGGCTGCCATTTGAAAGGGCCTTAGGTTGTCCTCCTTCCTCCCAGGTCCTCAAACTGGAGGGGAATTCTAAATGACTGTTAGATCTCCGACTTTGGGTGAAGTGCGGTCCGTGGTACGGCCCAGCCGTCCAGGTGATGGACAAACCTATGGGCAGGCACTCCACGTACTTGAGGTGTGCCCTGGAGTTTTGGGACGTGGGGAATTTCCAGCAGCTCCGCTGATTTCCATACATCAGGGCGTGGCCACCTCAGCCTCTACAAGACCCCTGTCTCCAGGGAGAGCTCAGTGGGCCAGCATTCTCCCGGCCAGCTGCTCGCTTCTTCTCGCTTCTCGGACCTCCAAGCATGGATTCCTCCAGCACGTCCTTCACATCAAGCGGTAGCTTGACCTCTGCTTCTGGGCTGCGGGTTGCAACTCCCAGTGGCTGGGAGGCCTTCCCGCCTGTGCATCCTGCATCGATAGGGCCATGCCCTTCATTAGGTCATGTTCCGAGATTGGGCTGGCCTTTGGCCCGCGCTCCGTGGGCCTCAGCGAAGCAGACTCGCCTCAGAATGACCCCCTTGCTCCATACCCATGGTAATTTCGCTCTGGGATGGAAGTGGATGTTCCCTCTTCCTAGAGAGGTGCCCACGCAGATCACGCATCACTGGGCGAAAGGTCCTAACAGGATTTCTCAGGGCCCATCCTCTCCTTTGTTGCTGGCCAACCTTTCCATTCAACCCAATGTATGTTCATGATGTCAGTGGACACATTTGGGGATTTGGAGTCGGAGTAGCCTTTGAATTGTGGTCTCTTGGCCTGGCTTCCCAACAACAGGTATGGAGATACACCCCAGTGGGTTTACTCCTCTCTTTCTTTCTCTTTACGTCTTGGGGAAGGTTTCCTTTGGAGTCTTGGGGATGTTGGGAGCATTTTGACCCCAGGTCATCTGGAGTCGACAGCACGTTCCTGCTAGCTGTTCTCCAAAGGTCAGGCCTTACTGCATGTCCGAACTCGGTGCACGCCTGGCCTTTGTATAACCCAGGGACGTCAAGGAATCTTGATGACAGGACGGAGGGAAACATGGGGAGCTTATATCTCTCTTTCAAGGGTTTCAAGCTCCCTTGGAGTTTCCCCACACATAATCCCTACTCCAATTCTCTCTCCGTCTCTCAGTCCCTCCGTCTCTCTCTCAGTCTCTCTCTTTCTCAGTCTCTCTCTCTCTCAGTCTCTCTCTCTCTCTCTATGTCTATCTCTCTCTCTCCATTTCTCTGCTGGGACCCTGTGGGTCTCACTTTCTATAACTCCTTGGTTCACTCCCAACTCAGCATTACGGTCTCAATTCCTTCTCCGCTTTGGCCACTTACGCCTACATGGATGGAACCGTAGACTTTGCACACTGGCCTTGACAGTGTAATATGCAGACTTGTGGTTGGTGTTGAAGTCGTCATCACTGCATGTGCTGAGGTCCGTCCTGATGGACACTTGCCCAGTTGCGTTGGATATTCACGTCGATCTGCTGGATGTCACTTTGTGCTGATGTATCATAAATATCCGGGACTTGGAAGCTCACCTGAAGCGAAGTTGGCTTTGCTTGTATCGGAAGCAAATGCTGCGAGACACAGCACCCTGGAACACAGGAAGTGGTCTTCGACGGCCTTTGCTTTGGGGGCTGTGGGGTAAGCGCTTCGGAAGAAGACCCGCGATGGGGCAGTCAGTTGCATGCGAATCACCAAGGACGTATTCCTGGGTGCTGGCCGGACAGAAGGGAGACCGATCCAGGGGGATTCCTCTCCTTCTGTCTTGACTATGGAGAGCCCACACTGAGGCCATGTGGCTGATAACAGACAACGTGTTGTTAGTGGGCATTTCGGGAAGAGAGGCCGTTGGTGGCTTGGAGCGTGGCAAAACGCAGGAAGCTATGGATTTCGTGGATGCAACGATGTCCTGGAATCCACACGTCCGCTGGCCCTCACAGACTTTTCCCTTGGGGTGGTGTGAACCCGCGGCCCTTTCTTCCATTCTTGTCCACCACCACTAGGGCCTGAACCCAGATCGGCCCAGGGTCCTTTGTGGGCAGGCAGGCCCCCCTGGGTCTCACTGTGGCCCAGCCACAGCACGAGGCAGCATAATCAGGGTGTCTCGAGCTGGTGAGTCATTTTGGGAGGAGTCCCGGTAGGGCTTCCTTCCAAACGGGTGCTGTGGTGTTGGCACCGCCGAGAAGCTTTCCTTTTCTACCCCCCAGAAATGCAGTCAGTGTTTGTTGGTGGTTTGCATGGTTCTATTTGTCTTTGGGTTCCTGCCACTCATAGGGCGAGGCTTTGAGCTGATATGCCCTGGACGTAGGCGAGAGAAGCTGGTGTGATTTGCCGAAGGGCCACACTACCAGAGACATCGTGCACAAACCCATCAGTACACTCGACAGCACTGGTAGGCGGGGAAGGCGGGTTAGTCCCAAGACTCCTATGTTCCTTTACACTAGGATCGTCCATCCATTTCCTTTGCCAGCATTGCCTTGTGATGTGGGGGTATTTGGGCCCCAGGAGATGGACTTCTTATCCACTCTCAAAGGCATCCTTGGTGCCCCCACGATCCCCATGCCACTGGGCTTCGGATTCTACAGATGTCTTGGCACCCCCTTTGCGCAGAGATAGCCCTTGCCTCGGAGACCTTCTCCATGGTTGAAGCAGCCCAGCAGGGCCCTGAGGGCACCAGGGATATGCATCACTGCAGACGCATCCCTGAGCTCTCCCCCATAGGTCCTTGGGAATCCTGGTGGTCCTTGACTTGGGGTGCCCTGTCAGGGTGCACCATCGGCGTCAGGCCACGAGGTTCCTCTGCCAAGTTGCAATGCTTTTCTCAAAATGCAGACTTCCCTGGGTGTCTGGAGTCTCGATGTTGATGTAGCCTCCTGTAAAGTCAACGTGGTTTGTGATGAGAGCCATGCTTCAACCCCTTGGTTGGCCTCTCTGCCTTCCTTCCCATCTTCTGTCTTCCATTCGCCTTAGCACAGTTTTCCATCCCTAATTTCCTCCCAAGAAATCCCTCCTCCACAATGCGAGCCTTGTTGCTCACCTCCTGCATCTCCTCCACATCAGTATAGCTTTCTCACTCTCTCGCTCTTATCATCAATGTCCTCTACCTCCTCATCAATTGATAATTCTCTCTCCAGGGTTGTTCTTTCGGAGGATGGTCATGAAAATCGGGAACGTTTTTGCGACTTCTGGAAACTCAGCAGGAATTCTGGCCTGTGGTTATATCGGGCATGGAAAATGTGATTTGGGGTCCTCTCTCAGGAAATGGTCAGGGGTTTTGGCTATTTTATTTACCGGGCGTCCTCCTAGATCCATACTCCTATTCCCATCGGAAACACGAGCACGTGTGTTTACAATGGGGAAAAGTCTTTAGGCACCCATTGCCCAGGGAGAAGGAAAGCCTGAGGAATCGTCTTGCCCCCCAAAATGAAGCTGTCTTCGAACGGTTCCAAAGAAAGCAGGCTAATCCAAAGCCACCCAAAGCCCCCCAAAGCAACCCAAGCCCAAAGAAGGTTTAAAGAACCTTGAGTATACCACACCCCTGGTAGGAATGTACAGCAGAGCAGAGGAATGTGTGGAATGCAGACAGGGGTGAAACAATTAGCGCCCCATCTGGAAAACGGGGAATAGAACAAGTTGGCCTGTGGAAATGCATGAATCCGACCGAGCCGGGCAGAGAAGGTCTGGAATGCGGCAAGGTCTGAACCAGAGGCTCAGTCTTACGTGTTTTGCCGTGAAGACCATATGGCCTGCACTCCAAAGGCCTGGGAGACTCGGAGCTGGGCTGCCATTTGAAAGGGCCTTAGGTGGTCCTGCTTCCTCGCAGGTCCTCAAACTGGAGGGGAATTCTAAATGACTGTTAGATCTCCGCCCTTGCGTGAAGTGCGGTGCGTGGGGTCCTTGGCCTAGATGACCCCTTGGGTGCCAGGGACGGCCCAGCCGTCCAGGTGATGGACAAACCTATGGGCAGGCACTCCACGTACTTGAGGTGTGCCCTTGAGTTTTGGGGCGTGGGGATGTTCCAGCAGCTCCGCTGATTTCCATACATCAGGGCGGGGCCACCTCAGCCTCTACAAGACCCCTGTCTCCAGGGAGAGCACAGTGGGCCAGCATTCTCCCGGCCAGCTGCTGGCTTCTTCTCGCTTCTCGGACTCCAAGCATGGATTCCTCCAGCACGTCCTGCACATCCAGCGGTAGCTTGACCTCTGCTTCTGGGCTGAGGGTTGCAACTCCCAGTGGCCGGGAGCCCTTCATGCCTGTGCATCCTGCATCAATAGAGCCAAATGCCGTTCTTTAGGGCATGTTCCGAGATTGGGCTGGCCTTTTGCCAGCGCTCAGTGGGCCTCATCGAAACAGACTCGCCTCAGAATGACCCCCTTTCTCCATACCCATGGGATTTTCGCTCTGGGGTGGAAGTGGATGTTGTCTCTTCCAAGAGAGGTGCCCACGCAGATCACGCATCACTGGGCAAAAGGTGCTAACATTAATTATCAGGTCCCATCCTCTCCTTTGTTGCTGGCCAATCTTTCCATCCAACCGAATGTAGGTTCATGATTGCAGTGGACACATTTGGCGATTTAGATTCGGAGTAGCCTTGGAATTGTGGTCTCTTGGCCTGGCTTCCCAACAGCCGGTATGGATATACACCCAGTAGGGTTTATTCCACACGTTCTATCTCTTTTGTTCTTGGGGATGTTTTCCGTTGGATTCTTGGTGATGTTGGGATCAATTTGACACCAGGTCATCTTGAGGCGACAGCCCGTTCCTAGGAGCTCTTCTCCCAAGCTCAGGCCTTTCTGCATGACCGAACTCTGTGCATGCCTGGCCTTTGTATAACCCAGGGATGTCAAGGAATCTTGATGCCAGGACGGAGGGAAGCATGTGCAGCTTATATCTCTCTTTCAAGGGTTTCAAGCTCCCTTGGAGTTTCCCCACACATAATCCATACTCCATTTCTCTCTCTCCGTCTCTCTCTCTCTCTCTCTCTCTCTCTCTCTATCTCTCTCTCTCTCACTCTTCAATTCTCTGCTGGACCCTGCGGTTCTCACTATCTTTTTTTTTTTTTTTTTTTTTAGCAAAATCCTGAGTGTTTATTTTTCAATCGGTAAAATAAAAGCCAAGATGTAGAAAGTACTTTCATTTTTAAGTAATACTAAATTGTATTTATTTTTAAAATAACAAAAATATAGAACTTACAGAAATGAGATATCTTTTTTTTTTTTTTAATTTTATTTTCCCACTGTACAGCAAGGGGGTCAGGTTATCCATACATGTATACATTACAATTACAGTTTTTCCCCCACCATTTCTTCTGTTGCAACATGAGTATCTAGACATAGTTCTCAATGCTATTCAGCGGGATCTCCTTGTAAATCTATTCTAGGTTGTGACTGATAAGCCCAAGCTCCTGATCCCTCCCACTCCCTCCCCCTCCCATCAGGCAACCACAGGTCTCTTCTCCAAGTCCATGATTTTCTTTTCTGAGGAGATGTTCATTTGTGCTGGATATTAGATTCCAGTTATAAGTGATGTCATATGGTATTTGTCTTTGTCGTTCTGGCTCATTGCATTATGAGATTCTCTAGTTCCATCCATGTTGCTGCAAACGGCATGATGTCATCCTTTTTTATGGCTGAGTAGTATTCCATCGTGTATATATACCACATCTTCCGAATCCAATCCTCTGTCGATGGACATTTGGATTGTTTCCATGTCCTGGCTATTGTGAATAGTGCTGCAATGAACATGCGGGTGCATGTGTCTCTTTTAAGTAGAGCTTTGTCCGGATAGATGTCCAAGAGTGGGATTGTGGGGTCACATGGAAGTTCTATGTATAGATGTCTAAGGTATCTCCAAACTGTTCTCCATAGTGGCTGTACCAGTTGACATTCCCACCAACAGTGCAGGAGGGTTCCCTTTTCTCCACAGCCCCTCCAGCACTTGTTATTTGTGGACTTATTATTGAGGGCCATTCTGACTGGTGTGAGGTGGTATCTCATGGTAGTTTTGATTTGCATTTCTCTTATAATCAGCGATGTTGAGCATTTTCTCAAGTGTTTGTTGGCCATCTTTATATCTTCTTTGGAGAAATGTCTATTCAGGTCTTTTGCCCATTTTTCCATTGATTGATTGGTTTTTTTGCTGTTGAGTTGTATAAGTTGCTTATATATTCTAGAGATTAAGCCCTTGTCAGTTGCATCATTTGAAACTATTTTCTCCCATTCTGTAAGTTGTCTTTTTGTTTTCTTTTTGGTTTCCTTTGCTGTGCAAAAGCTTTTCAGTTTGATGAGGTCCCATGGGTTTATTTTTGCTCTAATTTCTATTGCTTTGGGAGACTGACCTGAGAAAATATTCATGATGTTGATGTCAGAGAGTGTTTTGCCTATGTTTTCTTCTAGGAGTTTGATGGTGTCCTGTCGTATATTTAAGTCTTTCAGCCATTTGGAGTTTATTTTTGTGCATGGTGTGAGGGTGTGTTCTCGTTTCATTGCTTTGCATGCAGCTGTCCAGGTTTCCCAGCAATGCTTGCTGAATAGACTTTCTTTTTCCCATTTTATGTTCTTGCCTCCCTTGTCAAAGATTAATTGACCATAGGTGTCAGGGTTAATTTCCGGATTCTCTATTCTGTTCCATTGGTCTGTCTGTCTGTTTTGATACCAGTACCACACTGTTTTGATGACTGTGGCTTTGTAGTATTTCTTGAAGTCTGGGAGAGTTATGCCTCCTGCTTGGTTTTTGTTTCTCAGGATTGCTTCGGCGATTCTGGGTCTTTTGTTGTTCCATATAAATGTTTGGATTGTTTGTTCTAGTTCTGTGAACAATGTCATTGGTAATTTGATAGGGATTGCATTGAATCTGTAGATTGCTTTGGGTAGGATGGCCATTTTCACAATATTGATTTTTCCAATCCAGGAACATGGAATATCTTTCCATTTCTTTACATCTTCTTTGATTTCTTTGATTAAGGTTTTATAGTTCTCGGCATATAGGTCCTTTACCTCTTTGGTCAGGTGTATTCCGAGGTATTTGATTTTGTGTGGTACAATTTTAAAAGGTATCGTATTTTTGTATTCCTTTTCTAATGTTTCATTGCTGGTATACAGAAATGCAACTGACTTCTGAATGTTAATCTTATATCCTGCCACTTTGCTGAATTTATTAATCAGTTCAAGGAGTTTTGGGGTTGAGTCCCTAGGGTTTTCTAGGTATAGAATCATGTCATCTGCATACAGTGACAGTTTGATCTCTTCTCTTCCTATATGGATGCCTTTGATTTCTTTTGTTTGTCTAATTGCTGTGGCTAAGACTTCCAAAACGATGTTGAAGAGCAGTGGTGAGAGTGGGCATCCCTGTCTTGTTCCAGATTTGAGTGAGAAGGCTTTCAGTTTTTCCCCATTGAGGATTATATTTGCTGTGGGTTTATCATAAATGGCTTTGATTATATTCAGGAATGTTCCCTCTATACCCACTTTGGCGAGGGTCTTGATCATGAATGGATGTTGAACTTTGTCAAATGCTTTTTCTGCGTCTATTGAGATGATCATATGATTTTTGACTTTTTTTTTGTTAATGTGGTGGATGATGTTGATTGATTTGCGTATGTTGAACCATCCTTGTGAACCTGGGATGAACCCAACCTGGTCATGGTGTATAATTTTTTTGATATGTTGTTGGATTCGGTTGGCTAAGATTTTGTTGAGAATTTTTGCATCTGTATTCATCAATGATATTGGGCGATAGTTTTCTTTTTTGGTGGTATCTCTGCCTGGTTTTGGAATGAGGGTGATGGTGGCCTCATAGAATATCTTTGGGAGTATTCCTTCTTCTTCAACCTTTTGAAAGAGTTTAAGGAGGATGGGCACCAATTCCTCTTTATATGTTTGATAGAATTCACCTCTGAAGCCATCTGGTCCTGGACTTTTATTTGTAGGGAGTGATTTTATGACCTCTTCAATTTCATTTCTAGTGATCGGTCTGTTCAGTTGGTCTGTTTCTGCTTGATTCAGTTTTGGCAGGCTGTAAGATTCTAGAAAATTGTCCATTTCTTCCAGATTGTCAAACTTGTTGCCATATAGTTGTTCATAGTATTCTCTTATGGTTTTTTGTATTTCTGCTGTATCCCTTGTGATTTCTCCTTTTTCATTTATAATTTTGGTGATTTGGGTTCTTTCTCTCCTCTTTTTAGTGAGTCTGGCCAGGGGTTTATCAATTTTGTTCACCTTTTCAAAGAACCAGCTCTTGGTTTTATTAATTTTCTCTATTGTTTTTTGAGTCTCTATTTTATTGATTTCTTCTTTGATCTTTATAATTTCCTTCCTTCTGCTGACTTTAGGACTTTTTTGTTCTTCTTTTTCTAATTCATTTGGGTGGAGGGTTAAGTTGTCCATTTGGGATCTTTCTTCTTTTTTGAGAAAGGCCTGGATTGCTATAAATTTCCCTCTGAGCACTGTTTTCGCAGCATCCCATAAATTTTGAGAGGTTGTGTCTTCATTATCATTTGTTTCAAGGTAGTTTTTAATTTCCTTCTTGATTTCCTCATTGACCCATTGGTTTTTTAGTAGCATGTTGTTTAGTCTCCATGGAGTAGGTTTTTTCTCTTTGCTTTTCCCATGGTTGGTTTCTAATTTCATGGCATTGTGGTCAGAGAAGATACGTGAGATAGTTTCTATGCTCCTAAATTTATTGAGATTCGCTTTCTGTCCCAATATGTGGTCGATTCTTGAGAATGTTCCATGAGCATTTGAGAAGAATGTGTATTCTGCTTTTTTTGGATGTAGTGTCCTGAAGATATCAATGAATTCTAACTTTTCTATTGTTTCCTTTAGGATCTCTGTTGCTTTATTGGTTTTCTGTCTGGAGGATCTGTCCATTGATGTGAGGGGGGTATTTAGGTCTCCTACTATGATTGTATTCTCATCAATATCTCCCTTTATGTCTGTTAATATTTGTTGTATGTATCTGGGTGCTCCTATGTTTGGGGCATATATGGTGACGATAGTAACATTAAGGATAGTAACATCCTTGGATGGATCCCTTAATCATTAAATAGTGTCCTTCTTTGTCTTTCTTTATGTCTTTTGTTTTAAAGTCTATTTTGTCTGATATGAGCGTTGCAACTCCTGCTTTTCTTTCATGTCTATTGGCATGAAATACTTTTCCCCAGCCTTTCACTTTCAATCTATATGTATCTTTTGTCCTAAGGTGAGTTTCTTGTAGGCAGCATATTGAAGGTTTTTGCCTTTTTATCCACTCAGCCAGTCTGTGTCTTTTGATTGGGGCATTCAGTCCATTGACATTTAAGGTGATAATTGATAGATGATTATTTATTGCCATTTGATCCTCGTGTTCCAGTTGATTCTATGGTTCTCCATTCTTCTTTTTTTTTTTTTTTTTTGGTTGGATGGTCTCCTGTTATTATCTGCTTGAGTGTATTTTTTTTTCATTTTTTGCAAATGCAATATTTTGTTTTGGCTTGTGGTTGCCCTGTTTTTTAAGTATGCTAACCCCTTCCCATAATTGTGTGTTTTAGCCTGATGGTCCTGTAAGTTCAAACACTTCATTACTCTATTAAAATTAAGAAGAGAGACATAACATACAAACAAAAAGGATTATTTACCTCCTAACATCCCTTGCCCACATTTTATGGTTTTGATGACTCTTTTATTTTTTTCTTTTTAATTTTATTTTGTTTGAAGCATGTTCATGATTAAATCTGTATGCTGGCTTATTTGAGTGACTGCTCTCTGATTACGGTTTCCTCAGTCCTAGTTCTTCCTCTTCTTCTTCTTCTTTTTTTTTTTCTTTTCTTTTTTCTTCCCTTTCCTTCCTTTCTTTTTGGTTTAGAGAAGCCCTTTCAATATTTCCTTTAACCTGGGTTTTGTGTTGCTGTATTCTTTAAGTTTTTGTTTGTTGGAAAAAATTTTTATTTCCCCTTCTATTTTAAATGATATTCTTGCTGGATAAAGTATTCTACGTTGCATATTTTTTCCTTTGAGCACTTTAAATATCTCTTGCCATTCCCTCCTGGCCTGTAGTGTTTCTGTAGAGAAATCAGCTGATATTCTTATGGGGGTTCCCTTGTAGGTAACATTCTGTTTTTCTCTTGCTGCCTTTAGGATCCTCTCTTTATCACTAACTTTTGCCATTTTTATTATGATGTGTCTTGGTGTGGGTCTGTTTGGGTTCAGTTTGTTTGGGGCCCTCTGTGCTTCTTGTATCTTGAATCCAGTATCCTTTAGATTGGGGAAGTTTCCAGCGATAATTGCTTCAAATATATTTTCCATTCCCTTATCTTTTTCTACTCCTTCTGGAATTCCTATTATGCGTAGATTGGCCCGCTTTATATTATCCCATAGGTCCCTTATATTGCTTTCCAGTTTTTTGATTCGGTTTTCTGTCTGTTGACCAGATTGAGTGATTTCCATTATTCTATCTTCCACATCACTGATTCGTTCTTCTGCATTATTCATTCTGGTTTTTACTGCCCCTAGTTCAGTTTGCATCTCTGCAAATGAATGTTCTAGTTTTTCTTGGCTCCTCCTTATATTTTCTAGCTCCTTTCTGAGGGTATCTGCATTACTGTTCATATCTTCTCTTAATTCCTTCAGTATTTTCACTATTTCTCTTTTGAATTCTAGGTCTGTCTGACTGCAGAGATCTGTTTCATTTTTGACTGTTTTAGGTGAGTTCTCCTGTTGGTTTGACTGGGGGTGGTTTCTCAGCTTCTTCATCTTGCTTGTTGTTTTCTTTCTCCTGAGGGCGTTGTACTCTCCCTGACTGGGCAGTGTTTGCCTTGTCACTGCCGTGGAATATTTCCTGAGGGCTGTCGTTGTTGGTCAATCTTTTTTGAGGCAGTGTGGCTTTTCTGGAGTGTTGATGGGGCTAACAGTGTTTCTTTGAAGCAAAGAAGGACTTCCTGAGGGCAGACAGGACTGGGAGGTCCACCCCACGATGGTAGCAGACTTCACTTGGTTCTCAGCACCCCCTGGGGTCTTGGGCAGGTAGCAGGGCCCTTGGAGACTCAAGAGGCTCCTCCCCAGGGCAGCCCGACTCAGAAAGACCGTCGGAGATCCTTTCCTAAGTCGGCCAGGCTTGTTGCAGCTTTTCTGGGCTGCAGGGGGTCCTGCCTGGAGCTGGCAGTCCTATGCAGCTGGTCCACTAGGTCTCAGTATTCCCTGGGGGCTTGGGCAGGTAGCAGGGCCCTTGGAGACTCAAGAGGCTCCTCCCCAGGGCAGCCCGACTCAGAAAGACCGTCGGAGATCCTTTCCTAAGTCGGCCAGGCTTGTTGCAGCTTTTCTGGGCTGCAGGGGGTCCTGCCTGGAGCTGGCAGTCCTATGCAGCTGGTCCACTAGGTCTCAGTATTCCCTGGGGGCTTGGGCAGGTAGCAGGGCCCTTGGAGACTCAAGAGGCTCCTCCCCAGGGCAGCCCGACTCAGAAAGACCGTCGGAGATCCTTTCCTAAGTCGGCCAGGCTTGTTGCAGCTTTTCTGGGCTGCAGGGGGTCCTGCCTGGAGCTGGCAGTCCTATGCAGCTGGTCCACTAGGTCTTAGCACCCCCTGGGGTCCTGGGCGGGTAGCAAGGCCCTTGGAGACCCAATAGGCTCCTCCCCGGGGGAGCCCGTCTCAGAAAAACCGTCGGAGAATTAGGTCGATCTATTCACGGCCTGGCTAGGCTTGTTCTAGCTTTTCTGGGCTGCAGGCCTTTTCTAGGGGGCTGGTGGTGTTTGGTGCTGCTCTGTGGAAGTGTAGCCCCTCCAAAGGACAAGCAGGCCTGTGCAGGGAGAGCCCCTGCGGTGGTAGGCTTCAGGCAATTGTTGAGGCCAGCCCTCCTGGATGGCAGGCAGCCCCAGTTTCCGCGAGAGCGTAGGGGGTGGCGGGGGTGGGGGGAGGGAATGCACTGGGAAGCACAGCTTTCTGCTAGCTAGCGGGCCTGTAAGCTTGCTGTGGCGTGGGGGGTATTCTATGGTAACCCACCCCTTCTTCTCTCCACTCCCCAGCACGGGCGTAGACCAGGCTCTTCTCCCAGGTTCCCTCTGAGGCGGCTTTCCACTTCCCCGCCCCTAGAGTATTGCTCCCTTCCTCTGTGACAGCTTTGTTTTCTAGTCTCCCAGGCAGTCTCTGCCCCGTTTAGAGACCTCCCAAGCAGTTTCCGCTCTTCCCCGCCCCCCTAGCCGGGGGACTAATCTCTGGAGCTGAGGTCTCGGTGCCCAGCCCCCACCCAGGCGTCCCCCGGCCCTTTCTTGGGGACTAACCTTCGGAGGCGAGGTCTCGGTGCCCAGCCCCCACCCAGGCGTCCCCCGGCCCCCTCTCGGGGACCAACCTTCAGAGGCGAGGTCTCGGTGCCCAGCCCCCACCCAGGCGTCCCCCGGCCCTTTCCCGGGGACTAACCTCTGGAGCCGAGGATTCAGTGCCCAGCCCCCACCCAGGCGTCTCAATTTTTGGTGACTGTGCCCGTAGTTCAGATGGTCCGTTGGGTTCTTGATCCGTTTTTCCGTACTCCGACTTACTGCTACACTCTTCTCTGCATCTGGGGATTCCTCCCGTTCATTTGATCTTTCGACCGGTAGGAGACTTTCCAGGGTGCAGGATATCTTTCTCCTCCGCAGTTCCCTATGGGAGCGCCCGTCCCGCTCAGATTCACCTTCTCTCACTCTCCTCTTTTCTCCCGTTCTGCCCAATAATGTCACGAACTTCTTGCCATTATTGGAGTTTAGGTTCCTCTGCCAGCGATTGGTTGCTGTTCTGTGCGAGTCATTTCTTTTGTAGATGTGCTTTTTTTGTTGTGTTTGTGGGAGAGGGCGAGCGTGTCCCCCTACTCCTCCGCCATCTTGTCATCCTGGGGCGGGTCTCACTTTCTATTACTCCTTGGTTCCCTCCCAACTCAGCCTTATGGTATCAATTTCTTCCCCTCTTTGGCCACTTATGTCCTTATGAATGGGACCTTGACATTGTAGTCTATGGCCTCGACAGTGTAATATGCAGACTTGTGGTTGGTGTTGAAGTTGTCATCACTGCATGTGCTGAGGTGCGTCCTGATGCATGCTTGCCCAGTTGAGGTGGTTTTTAGAGTGGATCTGCTGGATGTCTCTTTGTCGCGATGTATCCTAAATATCCGGGACCTTGGAAGCTCACCTGAAGAGAAGTTGGCTTTGCGTGTATGTGGAAGCAAATGCCTGGGAGACACAGCATCCAGAAACACAGGAAGTGGTCTTTGATGGCCTTTGCTTTGGGGGCTGTGTGGTAAGAGCTTCGCAAGGGGACCCGCCATGGGGCCTTCAGTTGCATGCGAATCACCAAGGACGTATTCCTGGGTGCAAGCCGGACAGAAGGGAGACCAATCCAGGGGGGATTCCTCTGCTTCTGTGTGCTTTGACAGGTCTAGAGCAGGAGAGCCCACACTGAGGCATGTGGCTGAGAGCAGGTCACAGGTTGCTAGTGGGCATTTCCGGAGGAGAGGCTCCTGGTGGCATAGAGCGTGGCATAACTCAGGAAGCTATGGATTTCGTGGATGCAACGATGTGCTGGAATCCACACGTCCGCTGGCCCTCACAGACTTTTCCCTTGGGGTGGTGTGAACCCGCGGCCCTTTCTTCCATTCTTGTCCACCACCACTAGGGCCGGAACACAGATTGTCCCGGGGTCCTTTTTGTGCAGGCAGGTCCCCGTGGGACTCACTGTGGCCCAGCCACAGCACGAGGCAGCATAATCAGGGTGTGTCGAGCTGGTGAGCCATTTTGCGAGGAGTCCCGGCAGGGCTGCCTTCCGAACGGGTGCGGTGGTGTGGGCACCGCCGAGAAGCTTTCCTTCTCTACCCCCCAGAAGCGCAGTCAGTGTTTGGTGGTGGTTTGCATGGTTCTATTTGTCTTTGTGTTCCTGCCACTCATTTGCCAAGGCTTTGAGCTGATATGCCCTGGACGTAGGCGAGAGAGGCTGATGTGATTTTCTGAAAGGCCACACTGCCAGAGACATCATGCATAAACCCAAAAGTACACTCGACGGCACTGGTAGGCGGAAGGCGGGTTTGTCCCAAGACTCCGATGTGCCTTCACACTATGGTATTCCATCCATTTCTTGGCCAGCCTGGCCTAGGGAAGTGGGGGGAATTGGTCCCCAGGAAATGGACTTCACGTCCCCTTTGGTAAGCATCCTTGGTACCCCCACGTTCCCCATTCCGCTGGGCTTCCAATTGTACAGATGTCTTGGCACCCCCTTTGCGCAGAGACAGCCCTTGCGTCGGGGACCTTCTCCATGGTTGAAGCAGCCCAGCAGGGCCCCGAGGGCACCAGGGATCTGCATCCCTGCTGACACATCCCTGAGCTCTCCCCCATAGGTCCTTGGGAATCCTGGTGGTCCTTGACCTGGGGTGCCCTGTCAGGGTGCACCATCGGCTGCAGGAACCTCTGCCACGATGCAATGCTTTTCTCAAAATGCAGACATCACTGGGTGTCCGGAGTCTCGATGTCGATGTAGCCTCCTGAAAAGTCAGACGTGGTGTGTGAAGAGAGCCATGCTTCAACCCCTTGGTTGGCCTCTCTGCCTTCCTTCCCACCTTCTGTCTTCCATTCGCCTGAACACCTTTCTCCATCCGTACCTTCCTCCCAAGAAATCCCTCCTCCACAAGGCGAGCCTTGCTGCTCACCTCCTGCATCTCCTCCACATCAGTATAGCTTTCTCCCTCTCTCGCTCTTATCATCAATGTCCTCTACCTCCTCATCAATTGATAATTCTCTCTCCAGGGTTGTTCTTTCGGAGGATGGTCATGAAAATCGGGAACGTTTTTGCGACTTCTGGAAACTCAGCAGGAATCCTGGACTGTAGTTATATCGGGCATGGAAAATGCGATTTGGGGTCCTCTCTCAGGAAATGCTCAGGGGTTTTGGCTATTTTATTTACCGTGCCTCCTCCTAGATCCATAGTCCTATTCCCATCAGAAACACGAGCACGTTCGTTTACACTGAGGAAAAGTCTTTAGGCACCCATTGCCCAGGGAGAAGGAAAGCCTGAGGAATCGTCTTGCCCCCCAAAATGAAGCTGTCTTCGAACGGTTCCAAAGAAAGCAGGCTAATCCAAAGCCACCCAAAGCCCCCCAAAGCAACCCAAGCCCAAAGAAGGCTTAAAGAACCTTGAGAATACCACACCCCTGGAAGGAATGTACAGCAGAGCAGAGGAATGTGTGGAATGCAGACAGGTGTGAAACAATTAGCCCCCATCTGGAAAACGGGGAAAAGTACAAGTTGGCCTGTGGAAATGCATGAATCCTACGGAGCCTGGCAGAGACAGTCTGGATTGCGGCAAGGTCTGAACCAGAGGCTCAGTCTTACGTGGTTTGCCGTGAAGACCATATGGCCTGCACTCCAAAGGCCTGGGAGACTCGGAGCTGGGCTGCCACTTGAAAGGGCCTTAGGTGGTCCTCCTTCCTCCCAGGTCCTCAAACTGGAGGGGAATTCTAAATGACTGTTAGATCTCTGCCCTTGCATGAAGTGCGGTGCGTGGGGTCCTTGGCCTAGATGACCCCTTGGGTGCCAGGGACGGCCCAGCCGTCCAGGTGATGGACAAACCTATGGGCAGGCACTCCACGTACTTGAGGTGTGCCCTTGAGTTTTGGGGCGTGGGGAAGTTCCAGCAGCTCCGCTGATTTCCATACATCAGGGCGTGGCCACCTCAGCCTCTACAAGACCCCTGTCTCCATGGAGAACACAGTGGGCCAGCATTCTCCCGGCCAGCCTGTCGCTTCTTCTCGCTTCTCGGACCTCCAAGCATGGATTCCTCCAGCACGTCCTGCACATCCAGCGGTAGGTTGACCTCTGCCTCTGGGCTGTGGGTTGCAACTCGCAGAGGCCGGGAGCCCTTCATGCCTGTGCATCCTGCATCAATAGAGCCATGCCGTTCTTTAGGGCATGTTCCGAGATTGGGCTGGCCTTTTGCCAGCGCTCAGTGGGCCTCATCGAAACAGACTCGCCTCAGAATGACCCCCTTTCTCCATACCCATGGGATTTTCGCTCTGGGGTGGAAGTGGATGTTGTCTCTTCCAAGAGAGGTGCCCACGCAGATCGCGCATCACCGGGCGAAAAGTGCTAACATCAATTATCAGGTCCCATCCTCTCCTTTGTTGCTGGCCAATCTTTCCATCCAACCGAATGTAGGTTCATGATTGCAGTGGACACATTTGGCGATTTAGATTCGGAGTAGCCTTGGAATTGTGGTCTCTTGGCCTGGCTTCCCAACAGCCGCTATGGATATACACCCAGTAGGGTTTATTCCACACGTTCTATCTCTTTTGTTCTTGGGGATGGTTTCCTTTGGATTCTTGGTGATGTTGGGATCAATTTGACACCAGGTCATCTTGAGGCGACAGCCCGTTCCTAGGAGCTCTTCTCCCAAGCTCAGGCCTTTCTGCATGACCGAACTCTGTGCATGCCTGGCCTTTGTATAACCCAGGGATGTCAAGGAATCTTGATGCCAGGACGGAGGGAAGCATGTGCAGCTTATATCTCTCTTTCAAGGGTTTCAAGCTCCCTTGGAGTTTCCCCACACATAATCCATACTCCATTTCTCTCTCTCTGTCTCTCTCTCTCTCTCTCTCTGTCTCTCTCACTCTTCATTTCTCTGCTGGGACCCTGCGGGTCTCACTTTCTATTACTCCTTGGTTCCCTCCCAACTCAGCCTTATGGTATCAATTTCTTCCCCTCTTTGGCCACTTATGTCCTTATGAATGGGACCTTGACATTGTAGTCTATGGCCTCGACAGTGTAATATGCAGACTTGTGGTTGGTGTTGAAGTTGTCATCACTGCATGTGCTGAGGTGCGTCCTGATGCATGCTTGCCCAGTTGAGGTGGTTTTTAGAGTGGATCTGCTGGATGTCTCTTTGTCGCGATGTATCCTAAATATCCGGGACCTTGGAAGCTCACCTGAAGAGAAGTTGGCTTTGCGTGTATGTGGAAGCAAATGCCTGGGAGACACAGCATCCAGGAACACAGGAAGTGGTCTTTGATGGCCTTTGCTTTGGGGGCTGTGTGGTAAGAGCTTCGCAAGGGGACCCGCCATGGGGCCGTCAGTTGCATGCGAATCATCAAGGACGTATTCCTGGGGGCCAGCCGGACAGAAGGGAGACCGATCCAGGGGGGATTCCTCTGCTTCTGTGTGCTTTGACAGGTCTAGAGCAGGAGAGCCCACACTGAGGCATGTGGCTGAGAGCAGGTCACAGGTTGCTAGTGGGCATTTCCGGAGGAGAGGCACCTGGTGGCATAGAGCGTGGCATAACTCAGGAAGCTATGGATTTCGTGGATGCAACGATGTGCTGGGATCCACACGTCCGCTGGCCCTCACAGACGTTTCCCTTGGGGTGGTGCGAACCCGGGGCCCTTTCTTCCATTCTTGTCCACCAAAACTAGGGCCGGAAAACAGATTGTCCTGGGGTCTTTTTTGTGCAGGCAGGTCCCCGTGGGACTCACTGTGGCCCAGCCACAGCACGAGGCAGCATAATCAGGGTGTGTCGAGCTGGTGAGCCATTTTACAAGGAGTCCCGGCAGGGCTGCCTTCCGAACGGGTGCGGTGGTGTGGGCACCGCCGAGAAGCTTTCCTTCTCTACCCCTCAGAAGCGCAGTCAGTGTTTGGTGGTGGTTTGCATGGTTCTATTTGTCTTTGTGTTCCTGCCACTCATATGCCAAGGCTTTGAGCTGATATGCCCTGGACGTAGGCGAGAGAGGCTGATGTGATTTTCTGAAAGGCCACACTGCCAGAGACATCATGCATAAACCCAAAAGTACACTCGACAGCACTGGTAGGCGGAAGGCGGGTTTGTCCCAAGACTCCGATGTGCCTTCACACTAGGGTCTTCCATCCATTTCTTTGCCAGCGTGGCCTAGGGAAGTGGGGGGAATTGGTCCCCAGGAAATGGACTTCACGTCCCCTTTGGTAAGCATCCTTGGTGCCCCCACGTTCCCCATTCCGCTGGGCTTCCAATTGTACAGATGTCTTGGCACCCCCTTTGCGCAGAGACAGCCCTTGCGTCGGGGACCTTCTCCATGGTTGAAGCAGCCCAGCAGGGCCCCGAGGGCACCAGGGATCTGCATCCCTGCTGACGCATCCCTGAGCTCTCCCCCATAGGTCCTTGGGAATCCTGGTGGTCCTTGACCTGGGGTGCCCTGTCAGGGTGCACCATCGGCTGCAGGAACCTCTGCCACGATGCAATGCTTTTCTCAAAATGCAGACATCACTGGGTGTCTGGAGTCTCGATGTCGATGTAGCCTCCTGAAAAGTCAGACGTGGTGTGTGAAGAGAGCCATGCTTCAACCACTTGGTTTGCCTCTCTGCCTTCCTTCCCACTTTCTGTATTCCATTCGCCTTAGCACATTTTTCCATCCCTAATTTCCTCCCAAGAAATCCCTCCTCCACAAGGCGAGCCTTGCTGCTCACCTCCTGCATCTCCTCCACATCAGTATAGCTTTCTCCCTCTCTCGCTCTTATCATCAATGTCCTCTACCTCCTCATCAATTGATAATTCTCTCTCCAGGGTTGTTCTTTCGGAGGATGGTCATGAAAATCGGGAACGTTTTTGCGACTTCTGGAAACTCAGCAGGAATCCTGGACTGTGGTTATATCGGGCATGGAAAATGCGATTTGGGGTCCTCTCTCAGGAAATGCTCAGGGGTTTTGGCTATTTTATTTACCGGGCGTCCTCCTAGATCCATACTCCTATTCCCATCGGAAACACGAGCACGTGTGTTTACAATGGGGAAAAGTCTTTAGGCACCCATTGCCGAGGGAGAAGGAAAGCCTGAGGAATCGTCTTGCCCCCCAAAATGAAGCTGTCTTCGAACGGTTCCAAAGAAAGCAGGCTAATCCAAAGCCACCCAAAGCCCCCCAAAGCAACCCAAGCCCAAAGAAGGCTTAAAGAACCTTGAGAATACCACACCCCTGGAAGGAATGTACAGCAGAGCAGAGGAATGTGTGGAATGCAGACAGGGGTGAAACAGTTAGCCCCCATCTGGAAAACGGAGAAAAGTACACGTTGGCCTGTGGAAATGCATGAATCCGACCGAGCCGGGCAGAGACAGTCTGGATTGCGGCAAGGTCTGAACCAGAGGCTCAGTCTTACGTGGTTTGCCGTGAAGACCATATGGCCTGCACTCCAAAGGCCTGGGAGACTCGGAGCTGGGCTGCCATTTGAAAGGGCCTTAGGTGGTCCTCCTTCCTCCCAGGTCCTCAAACTGGAGGGGAATTCTAAATGACTGTTAGATCTCTGCCCTTGCGTGAAGTGCGGTGCGTGGGGTCCTTGGCCTAGATGACCCCTTGGGTGCCAGGGACGGCCCAGCCGTCCAGGTGATGGACAAACCTATGGGCAGGCACTCCACGTACTTGAGGTGTGCCCTTGAGTTTTGGGGCGTGGGGAAGTTCCAGCAGCTCCGCTGATTTCCATACATCAGGGCGTGGCCACCTCAGCCTCTACAAGACCCCTGTCTCCAGGGAGAACACAGTGGGCCAGCATTCTCCCGGCCAGCCGGTCGCTTCTTCTCGCTTCTCGGACCTCCAAGCATGGATTCCTCCAGCACGCCCTGCACATCCAGCGGTAGGTTGACCTCTGCCTCTGGGCTGTGGGTTGCAACTCGCAGAGGCTGGGAGCCCTTCATGCCTGTGCATCCTGCATCAATAGAGCCATGCCGTTCTTTAGGGCATGTTCCGAGATTGGGCTGGCCTTTTGCCAGCGCTCAGTGGGCCTCATCGAAACAGACTCGCCTCAGAATGACCCCCTTTCTCCATACCCATGGGATTTTCGCTCTGGGGTGGAAGTGGATGTTGTCTCTTCCAAGAGAGGTGCCCACGCAGATCGCGCATCACCGGGCGAAAGGTGCTAACATTAATTATCAGGTCCCATCCTCTCCTTTGTTGCTGGCCAATCTTTCCATCCAACCGAATGTAGGTTCATGATTGCAGTGGACACATTTGGCGATTTAGATTCGGAGTAGCCTTGGAATTGTGGTCTCTTGGCCTGGCTTCCCAACAGCCGCTATGGATATACACCCAGTAGGGTTTATTCCACACGTTCTATCTCTTTTGTTCTTGGGGATGGTTTCCTTTGGATTCTTGGTGATGTTGGGATCAATTTGACACCAGGTCATCTTGAGGCGACAGCCCGTTCCTAGGAGCTCTTCTCCCAAGCTCAGGCCTTTCTGCATGACCGAACTCTGTGCATGCCTGGCCTTTGTATAACCCAGGGATGTCAAGGAATCTTGATGCCAGGACGGAGGGAAGCATGTGCAGCTTCTATCTCTCTTTCAAGGGTTTCAAGCTCCCTTGGAGTTTCCCCACACATAATCCATACTCCATTTCTCTCTCTCTGTCTCTCTCTCTCTCTCTCTGTCTCTCTCACTCTTCATTTCTCTGCTGGGACCCTGCGGGTCTCACTTTCTATTACTCCTTGGTTCCCTCCCAACTCAGCCTTATGGTATCAATTTCTTCCCCTCTTTGGCCACTTATGTCCTTATGAATGGGACCTTGACATTGTAGTCTATGGCCTCGACAGTGTAATATGCAGACTTGTGGTTGGTGTTGAAGTTGTCATCACTGCATGTGCTGAGGTGCGTCCTGATGCATGCTTGCCCAGTTGAGGTGGTTTTTAGAGTGGATCTGCTGGATGTCTCTTTGTCGCGATGTATCCTAAATATCCGGGACCTTGGAAGCTCACCTGAAGAGAAGTTGGCTTTGCGTGTATGTGGAAGCAAATGCCTGGGAGACACAGCATCCAGAAACACAGGAAGTGGTCTTCGACGGCCTTTGCTTTGGGGGCTGTGTGGTAAGAGCTTCGCAAGGGGACCCGCCATGGGGCCATCAGTTGCATGCGAATCACCAAGGACATATTCCTGGGTGCCAGCCGGACAGAAGGGAGACCAATCCAGGGGGGATTCCTCTGCTTCTGTGTGCTTTGACAGGTCTAGAGCAGGAGAGCCCACACTGAGGCATGTGGCTGAGAGCAGGTCACAGGTTGCTAGTGGGCATTTCGGGAGGAGAGGCTCCTGGTGGCATAGAGCGTGGCATAACTCAGGAAGCTATGGATTTCGTGGATGCAACGATGTGCTGGGATCCACACGTCCGCTGGCCCTCACAGACGTTTCCCTTGGGGTGGTGCGAACCCGGGGCCCTTTCTTCCATTCTTGTCCACCAAAACTAGGGCCGGAAAACAGATTGTCCTGGGGTCTTTTTTGTGCAGGCAGGTCCCCGTGGGACTCACTGTGGCCCAGCCACAGCACGAGGCAGCATAATCAGGGTGTGTGGAGCTGGTGAGCCATTTTACAAGGAGTCCCGGCAGGGCTGCCTTCCGAACAGGTGCGGTGGTGTGGGCACCGCCGAGAAGCTTTCCTTCTCTACCCCTCAGAAGCGCAGTCAGTGTTTGGTGGTGGTTTGCATGGTTCTATTTGTCTTTGTGTTCCTGCCACTCATATGCCAAGGCTTTGAGCTGATATGCCCTGGACGTAGGCGAGAGAGGCTGATGTGATTTTCTGAAAGGCCACACTGCCAGAGACATCATGCATAAACCCAAAAGTACACTCGACAGCACTGGTAGGCGGAAGGCGGGTTTGTCCCAAGACTCCGATGTGCCTTCACACTAGGGTCTTCCATCCATTTCTTTGCCAGCGTGGCCTAGGGAAGTGGGGGGAATTGGTCCCCAGGAAATGGACTTCACGTCCCCTTTGGTAAGCATCCTTGGTGCCCCCACGTTCCCCATTCCGCTGGGCTTCCAATTGTACAGATGTCTTGGCACCCCCTTTGCGCAGAGACAGCCCTTGCGTCGGGGACCTTCTCCATGGTTGAAGCAGCCCAGCAGGGCCCCGAGGGCACCAGGGATCTGCATCCCTGCTGACGCATCCCTGAGCTCTCCCCCATAGGTCCTTGGGAATCCTGGTGGTCCTTGACCTGGGGTGCCCTGTCAGGGTGCACCATCGGCTGCAGGAACCTCTGCCACGATGCAATGCTTTTCTCAAAATGCAGACATCACTGGGTGTCCGGAGTCTCGATGTCGATGTAGCCTCCTGAAAAGTCAGACGTGGTGTGTGAAGAGAGCCATGCTTCAACCACTTGGTTTGCCTCTCTGCCTTCCTTCCCACTTTCTGTATTCCATTCGCCTTAGCACATTTTTCCATCCCTAATTTCCTCCCAAGAAATCCCTCCTCCACAAGGCGAGCCTTGCTGCTCACCTCCTGCATCTCCTCCACATCAGTATAGCTTTCTCCCTCTCTCGCTCTTATCATCAATGTCCTCTACCTCCTCATCAATTGATAATTCTCTCTCCAGGGTTGTTCTTTCGGAGGATGGTCATGAAAATCGGGAACGTTTTTGCGACTTCTGGAAACTCAGCAGGAATCCTGGACTGTGGTTATATCGGGCATGGAAAATGCGATTTGGGGTCCTCTCTCAGGAAATGCTCAGGGGTTTTGGCTATTTTATTTACCGGGCGTCCTCCTAGATCCATACTCCTATTCCCATCGGAAACACGAGCACGTGTGTTTACAATGGGGAAAAGTCTTTAGGCACCCATTGCCCAGGGAGAAGGAAAGCCTGAGGAATCGTCTTGCCCCCCAAAATGAAGCTGTCTTCGAACGGTTCCAAAGAAAGCAGGCTAATCCAAAGCCACCCAAAGCCCCCCAAAGCAACCCAAGCCCAAAGAAGGCTTAAAGAACCTTGAGAATACCACACCCCTGGAAGGAATGTACAGCAGAGCAGAGGAATGTGTGGAATGCAGACAGGGGTGAAACAGTTAGCCCCCATCTGGAAAACGGAGAAAAGTACACGTTGGCCTGTGGAAATGCATGAATCCGACCGAGCCGGGCAGAGACAGTCTGGATTGCGGCAAGGTCTGAACCAGAGGCTCAGTCTTACGTGGTTTGCCGTGAAGACCATATGGCCTGCACTCCAAAGGCCTGGGAGACTCGGAGCTGGGCTGCCATTTGAAAGGGCCTTAGGTGGTCCTCCTTCCTCCCAGGTCCTCAAACTGGAGGGGAATTCTAAATGACTGTTAGATCTCTGCCCTTGCGTGAAGTGCGGTGCGTGGGGTCCTTGGCCTAGATGACCCCTTGGGTGCCAGGGACGGCCCAGCCGTCCAGGTGATGGACAAACCTATGGGCAGGCACTCCACGTACTTGAGGTGTGCCCTTGAGTTTTGGGGCGTGGGGAAGTTCCAGCAGCTCCGCTGATTTCCATACATCAGGGCGTGGCCACCTCAGCCTCTACAAGACCCCTGTCTCCATGGAGAACACAGTGGGCCAGCATTCTCCCGGCCAGCCGGTCGCTTCTTCTCGCTTCTCGGACCTCCAAGCATGGATTCCTCCAGCACGCCCTGCACATCCAGCGGTAGGTTGACCTCTGCCTCTGGGCTGTGGGTTGCAACTCGCAGAGGCCGGGAGCCCTTCATGCCTGTGCATCCTGCATCAATAGAGCCATGCCGTTCTTTAGGGCATGTTCCGAGATTGGGCTGGCCTTTTGCCAGCGCTCAGTGGGCCTCATCGAAACAGACTCGCCTCAGAATGACCCCCTTTCTCCATACCCATGGGATTTTCGCTCTGGGGTGGAAGTGGATGTTGTCTCTTCCAAGAGAGGTGCCCACGCAGATCGCGCATCACCGGGCGAAAGGTGCTAACATTAATTATCAGGTCCCATCCTCTCCTTTGTTGCTGGCCAATCTTTCCATCCAACCGAATGTAGGTTCATGATTGCAGTGGACACATTTGGCGATTTAGATTCGGAGTAGCCTTGGAATTGTGGTCTCTTGGCCTGGCTTCCCAACAGCCGGTATGGATATACACCCAGTAGGGTTTATTCCACACTTTCCAAATCTTTTGTTCTTGGGGATGGTTTCCTTTGGATTCTTGGTGATGTTGGGATCAATTTGACACCAGGTCATCTTGAGGCGACAGCCCGTTCCTAGGAGCTCTTCTCCCAAGCTCAGGCCTTTCTGCATGACCGAACTCTGTGCATGCCTGGCCTTTGTATAACCCAGGGATGTCAAGGAATCTTGATGCCAGGACGGAGGGAAGCATGTGCAGCTTCTATCTCTCTTTCAAGGGTTTCAAGCTCCCTTGGAGTTTCCCCACACATAATCCATACTCCATTTCTCTCTCTCTGTCTCTCTCTCTCTCTCTCTGTCTCTCTCACTCTTCATTTCTCTGCTGGGACCCTGCGGGTCTCACTTTCTATTACTCCTTGGTTCCCTCCCAACTCAGCCTTATGGTATCAATTTCTTCCCCTCTTTGGCCACTTATGTCCTTATGAATGGGACCTTGACATTGTAGTCTATGGCCTCGACAGTGTAATATGCAGACTTGTGGTTGGTGTTGAAGTTGTCATCACTGCATGTGCTGAGGTGCGTCCTGATGCATGCTTGCCCAGTTGAGGTGGTTTTTAGAGTGGATCTGCTGGATGTCTCTTTGTCGCGATGTATCCTAAATATCCGGGACCTTGGAAGCTCACCTGAAGAGAAGTTGGCTTTGCGTGTATGTGGAAGCAAATGCCTGGGAGACACAGCATCCAGAAACACAGGAAGTGGTCTTCGACGGCCTTTGCTTTGGGGGCTGTGTGGTAAGAGCTTCGCAAGGGGACCCGCCATGGGGCCATCAGTTGCATGCGAATCACCAAGGACATATTCCAGGGTGCCAGCCGGACAGAAGGGAGACCAATCCAGGGGGGATTCCTCTGCTTCTGTGTGCTTTGACAGGTCTAGAGCAGGAGAGCCCACACTGAGGCATGTGGCTGAGAGCAGGTCACAGGTTGCTAGTGGGCATTTCCGGAGGAGAGGCACCTGGTGGCATAGAGCGTGGCATAACTCAGGAAGCTATGGATTTCGTGGATGCAACGATGTGCTGGGATCCACACGTCCGCTGGCCCTCACAGACGTTTCCCTTGGGGTGGTGCGAACCCGGGGCCCTTTCTTCCATTCTTGTCCACCAAAACTAGGGCCGGAAAACAGATTGTCCTGGGGTCTTTTTTGTGCAGGCAGGTCCCCGTGGGACTCACTGTGGCCCAGCCACAGCACGAGGCAGCATAATCAGGGTGTGTCGAGCTGGTGAGCCATTTTACAAGGAGTCCCGGCAGGGCTGCCTTCCGAACGGGTGCGGTGGTGTGGGCACCGCCGAGAAGCTTTCCTTCTCTACCCCTCAGAAGCGCAGTCAGTGTTTGGTGGTGGTTTGCATGGTTCTATTTGTCTTTGTGTTCCTGCCACTCATATGCCAAGGCTTTGAGCTGATATGCCCTGGACGTAGGCGAGAGAGGCTGATGTGATTTTCTGAAAGGCCACACTGCCAGAGACATCATGCATAAACCCAAAAGTACACTCGACAGCACTGGTAGGCGGAAGGCGGGTTTGTCCCAAGACTCCGATGTGCCTTCACACTAGGGTCTTCCATCCATTTCTTTGCCAGCGTGGCCTAGGGAAGTGGGGGGAATTGGTCCCCAGGAAATGGACTTCACGTCCCCTTTGGTAAGCATCCTTGGTGCCCCCACGTTCCCCATTCCGCTGGGCTTCCAATTGTACAGATGTCTTGGCACCCCCTTTGCGCAGAGACAGCCCTTGCGTCGGGGACCTTCTCCATGGTTGAAGCAGCCCAGCAGGGCCCCGAGGGCACCAGGGATCTGCATCCCTGCTGACGCATCCCTGAGCTCTCCCCCATAGGTCCTTGGGAATCCTGGTGGTCCTTGACCTGGGGTGCCCTGTCAGGGTGCACCATCGGCTGCAGGAACCTCTGCCACGATGCAATGCTTTTCTCAAAATGCAGACATCACTGGGTGTCCGGAGTCTCGATGTCGATGTAGCCTCCTGAAAAGTCAGACGTGGTGTGTGAAGAGAGCCATGTTTCAACCACTTGGTTTGCCTCTCTGCCTTCCTTCCCACTTTCTGTATTCCATTCGCCTTAGCACATTTTTCCATCCCTAATTTCCTCCCAAGAAATCCCTCCTCCACAAGGCGAGCCTTGCTGCTCACCTCCTGCATCTCCTCCACATCAGTATAGCTTTCTCCCTCTCTCGCTCTTATCATCAATGTCCTCTACCTCCTCATCAATTGATAATTCTCTCTCCAGGGTTGTTCTTTCGGAGGATGGTCATGAAAATCGGGAACGTTTTTGCGACTTCTGGAAACTCAGCAGGAATCCTGGACTGTGGTTATATCGGGCATGGAAAATGCGATTTGGGGTCCTCTCTCAGGAAATGCTCAGGGGTTTTGGCTATTTTATTTACCGGGCGTCCTCCTAGATCCATACTCCTATTCCCATCGGAAACACGAGCACGTGTGTTTACAATGGGGAAAAGTCTTTAGGCACCCATTGCCCAGGGAGAAGGAAAGCCTGAGGAATCGTCTTGTCCCCCAAAATGAAGCTGTCTTCGAACGGTTCCAAAGAAAGCAGGCTAATCCAAAGCCACCCAAAGCCCCCCAAAGCAACCCAAGCCCAAAGAAGGCTTAAAGAACCTTGAGAATACCACACCCCTGGAAGGAATGTACAGCAGAGCAGAGGAATGTGTGGAATGCAGACAGGGGTGAAACAGTTAGCCCCCATCTGGAAAACGGAGAAAAGTACACGTTGGCCTGTGGAAATGCATGAATCCGACCGAGCCGGGCAGAGACAGTCTGGATTGCGGCAAGGTCTGAACCAGAGGCTCAGTCTTACATGGTTTGCCGTGAAGACCATATGGCCTGCACTCCAAAGGCCTGGGAGACTCGGAGCTGGGCTGCCATTTGAAAGGGCCTTAGGTGGTCCTCCTTCCTCCCAGGTCCTCAAACTGGAGGGGAATTCTAAATGACTGTTAGATCTCTGCCCTTGCGTGAAGTGCGGTGCGTGGGGTCCTTGGCCTAGATGACCCCTTGGGTGCCAGGGACGGCCCAGCCGTCCAGGTGATGGACAAACCTATGGGCAGGCACTCCACGTACTTGAGGTGTGCCCTTGAGTTTTGGGGCGTGGGGAAGTTCCAGCAGCTCCGCTGATTTCCATACATCAGGGCGTGGCCACCTCAGCCTCTACAAGACCCCTGTCTCCATGGAGAACACAGTGGGCCAGCATTCTCCCGGCCAGCCGGTCGCTTCTTCTCGCTTCTCGGACCTCCAAGCATGGATTCCTCCAGCACGCCCTGCACATCCAGCGGTAGGTTGACCTCTGCCTCTGGGCTGTGGGTTGCAACTCCCAGAGGCCGGGAGCCCTTCATGCCTGTGCATCCTGCATCAATAGAGCCATGCCGTTCTTTAGGGCATGTTCCGAGATTGGGCTGGCCTTTTGCCAGCGCTCAGTGGGCCTCATCGAAACAGACTCGCCTCAGAATGACCCCCTTTCTCCATACCCATGGGATTTTCGCTCTGGGGTGGAAGTGGATGTTGTCTCTTCCAAGAGAGGTGCCCACGCAGATCGCGCATCACCGGGCGAAAGGTGCTAACATTAATTATCAGGTCCCATCCTCTCCTTTGTTGCTGGCCAATCTTTCCATCCAACCGAATGTAGGTTCATGATTGCAGTGGACACATTTGGCGATTTAGATTCGGAGTAGCCTTGGAATTGTGGTCTCTTGGCCTGGCTTCCCAAAAGCCGGTATGGATATACACCCAGTAGGGTTTATTCCACACTTTCCAAATCTTTTGTTCTTGGGGATGGTTTCCTTTGGATTCTTGGTGATGTTGGGATCAATTTGACACCAGGTCATCTTGAGGCGACAGCCCGTTCCTAGGAGCTCTTCTCCCAAGCTCAGGCCTTTCTGCATGACCGAACTCTGTGCATGCCTGGCCTTTGTATAACCCAGGGATGTCAAGGAATCTTGATGCCAGGACGGAGGGAAGCATGTGCAGCTTCTATCTCTCTTTCAAGGGTTTCAAGCTCCCTTGGAGTTTCCCCACACATAATCCATACTCCATTTCTCTCTCTCTGTCTCTCTCTCTCTCTCTCTGTCTCTCTCACTCTTCATTTCTCTGCTGGGACCCTGCGGGTCTCACTTTCTATTACTCCTTGGTTCCCTCCCAACTCAGCCTTATGGTATCAATTTCTTCCCCTCTTTGGCCACTTATGTCCTTATGAATGGGACCTTGACATTGTAGTCTATGGCCTCGACAGTGTAATATGCAGACTTGTGGTTGGTGTTGAAGTTGTCATCACTGCATGTGCTGAGGTGCGTCCTGATGCATGCTTGCCCAGTTGAGGTGGTTTTTAGAGTGGATCTGCTGGATGTCTCTTTGTCGCGATGTATCCTAAATATCCGGGACCTTGGAAGCTCACCTGAAGAGAAGTTGGCTTTGCGTGTATGTGGAAGCAAATGCCTGGGAGACACAGCATCCAGAAACACAGGAAGTGGTCTTCGACGGCCTTTGCTTTGGGGGCTGTGTGGTAAGAGCTTCGCAAGGGGACCCGCCATGGGGCCGTCAGTTGCATGCGAATCACCAAGGACATATTCCTGGGTGCCAGCCGGACAGAAGGGAGACCAATCCAGGGGGGATTCCTCTGCTTCTGTGTGCTTTGACAGGTCTAGACCAGGAGAGCCCACACTGAGGCATGTGGCTGAGAGCAGGTCACAGGTTGCTAGTGGGCATTTCGGGAGGAGAGGCTCCTGGTGGCATAGAGCGTGGCATAACTCAGGAAGCTATGGATTTCGTGGATGCAACGATGTGCTGGAATCCACACGTCCTCTGGCCCTCACAGACTTTTCCCTTGGGGTGGTGTGAACCCGCGGCCCTTTCTTCCATTCTTGTCCACCAACACTAGGGCCGGAACACAGATTGTCCCGGGGTCCTTTTTGTGCAGGCAGGTCCCCGTGGGACTCACTATGGCCAAACCACAGCACGAGGCAGCATAATCAGGGTGTGTCGAGCTGGTGAGCCATTTTGCGAGGAGTCCCGGCAGGGCTGCCTTCCGAACGGGTGCGGTGGTGTGGGCACCGCCGAGAAGCTTTCCTTCTCTACCCCCCAGAAGCGCAGTCAGTGTTTGGTGGTGGTTTGCATGGTTCTATTTGTCTTTGTGTTCCTGCCACTCATATGCCAAGGCTTTGAGCTGATATGCCCTGGACGTAGGCGAGAGAGGCTGATGTGATTTTCTGAAAGGCCACACTGCCAGAGACATCATGCATAAACCCAAAAGTACACTCGACAGCACTGGTAGGCGGAAGGCGGGTTTGTCCCAAGACTCCGATGTGCCTTCACACTAGGGTCTTCCATCCATTTCTTTGCCAGCGTGGCCTAGGGAAGTGGGGGGAATTGGTCCCCAGGAAATGGACTTCACGTCCCCTTTGGTAAGCATCCTTGGTGCCCCCACGTTCCCCATTCCGCTGGGCTTCCAATTGTACAGATGTCTTGGCACCCCCTTTGCGCAGAGACAGCCCTTGCGTCGGGGACCTTCTCCATGGTTGAAGCAGCCCAGCAGGGCCCCGAGGGCACCAGGGATCTGCATCCCTGCTGACGCATCCCTGAGCTCTCCCCCATAGGTCCTTGGGAATCCTGGTGGTCCTTGACCTGGGGTGCCCTGTCAGGGTGCACCATCGGCTGCAGGAACCTCTGCCACGATGCAATGCTTTTCTCAAAATGCAGACATCACTGGGTGTCCGGAGTCTCGATGTCGATGTAGCCTCCTGAAAAGTCAGACGTGGTGTGTGAAGAGAGCCATGTTTCAACCACTTGGTTTGCCTCTCTGCCTTCCTTCCCACTTTCTGTATTCCATTCGCCTTAGCACATTTTTCCATCCCTAATTTCCTCCCAAGAAATCCCTCCTCCACAAGGCGAGCCTTGCTGCTCACCTCCTGCATCTCCTCCACATCAGTATAGCTTTCTCCCTCTCTCGCTCTTATCATCAATGTCCTCTACCTCCTCATCAATTGATAATTCTCTCTCCAGGGTTGTTCTTTCGGAGGATGGTCATGAAAATCGGGAACGTTTTTGCGACTTCTGGAAACTCAGCAGGAATCCTGGACTGTGGTTATATCGGGCATGGAAAATGCGATTTGGGGTCCTCTCTCAGGAAATGCTCAGGGGTTTTGGCTATTTTATTTACCGGGCGTCCTCCTAGATCCATACTCCTATTCCCATCGGAAACACGAGCACGTGTGTTTACAATGGGGAAAAGTCTTTAGGCACCCATTGCCCAGGGAGAAGGAAAGCCTGAGGAATCGTCTTGTCCCCCAAAATGAAGCTGTCTTCGAACGGTTCCAAAGAAAGCAGGCTAATCCAAAGCCACCCAAAGCCCCCCAAAGCAACCCAAGCCCAAAGAAGGCTTAAAGAACCTTGAGAATACCACACCCCTGGAAGGAATGTACAGCAGAGCAGAGGAATGTGTGGAATGCAGACAGGGGTGAAACAGTTAGCCCCCATCTGGAAAACGGAGAAAAGTACACGTTGGCCTGTGGAAATGCATGAATCCGACCGAGCCGGGCAGAGACAGTCTGTATTGCGGCAAGGTCTGAACCAGAGGCTCAGTCTTACGTGGTTTGCCGTGAAGACCATATGGCCTGCACTCCAAAGGCCTGGGAGACTCGGAGCTGGCCTGCCATTTGAAAGGGCCTTAGGTGGTCCTCCTTCCTCCCAGGTCCTCAAACTGGAGGGGAATTCTAAATGACTGTTAGATCTCTGCCCTTGCGTGAAGTGCGGTGCGTGGGGTCCTTGGCCTAGATGACCCCTTGGGTGCCAGGGACGGCCCAGCCGTCCAGGTGATGGACAAACCTATGGGCAGGCACTCCACGTACTTGAGGTGTGCCCTTGAGTTTTGGGGCGTGGGGAAGTTCCAGCAGCTCCGCTGATTTCCATACATCAGGGCGTGGCCACCTCAGCCTCTACAAGACCCCTGTCTCCATGGAGAACACAGTGGGCCAGCATTCTCCCGGCCAGCCGGTCGCTTCTTCTCGCTTCTCGGACCTCCAAGCATGGATTCCTCCAGCACGCCCTGCACATCCAGCGGTAGGTTGACCTCTGCCTCTGGGCTGTGGGTTGCAACTCCCAGAGGCCGGGAGCCCTTCATGCCTGTGCATCCTGCATCAATAGAGCCATGCCGTTCTTTAGGGCATGTTCCGAGATTGGGCTGGCCTTTTGCCAGCGCTCAGTGGGCCTCATCGAAACAGACTCGCCTCAGAATGACCCCCTTTCTCCATACCCATGGGATTTTCGCTCTGGGGTGGAAGTGGATGTTGTCTCTTCCAAGAGAGGTGCCCACGCAGATCGCGCATCACCGGGCGAAAGGTGCTAACATTAATTATCAGGTCCCATCCTCTCCTTTGTTGCTGGCCAATCTTTCCATCCAACCGAATGTAGGTTCATGATTGCAGTGGACACATTTGGCGATTTAGATTCGGAGTAGCCTTGGAATTGTGGTCTCTTGGCCTGGCTTCCCAACAGCCGCTATGGATATACACCCAGTAGGGTTTATTCCACACTTTCCAAATCTTTTGTTCTTGGGGATGGTTTCCTTTGGATTCTTGGTGATGTTGGGATCAATTTGACACCAGGTCATCTTGAGGCGACAGCCCGTTCCTAGGAGCTCTTCTCCCAAGCTCAGGCCTTTCTGCATGACCGAACTCTGTGCATGCCTGGCCTTTGTATAACCCAGGGATGTCAAGGAATCTTGATGCCAGGACGGAGGGAAGCATGTGCAGCTTCTATCTCTCTTTCAAGGGTTTCAAGCTCCCTTGGAGTTTCCCCACACATAATCCATACTCCATTTCTCTCTCTCTGTCTCTCTCTCTCTCTCTCTGTCTCTCTCACTCTTCATTTCTCTGCTGGGACCCTGCGGGTCTCACTTTCTATTACTCCTTGGTTCCCTCCCAACTCAGCCTTATGGTATCAATTTCTTCCCCTCTTTGGCCACTTATGTCCTTATGAATGGGACCTTGACATTGTAGTCTATGGCCTCGACAGTGTAATATGCAGACTTGTGGTTGGTGTTGAAGTTGTCATCACTGCATGTGCTGAGGTGCGTCCTGATGCATGCTTGCCCAGTTGAGGTGGTTTTTAGAGTGGATCTGCTGGATGTCTCTTTGTCGCGATGTATCCTAAATATCCGGGACCTTGGAAGCTCACCTGAAGAGAAGTTGGCTTTGCGTGTATGTGGAAGCAAATGCCTGGGAGACACAGCATCCAGAAACACAGGAAGTGGTCTTCGACGGCCTTTGCTTTGGGGGCTGTGTGGTAAGAGCTTCGCAAGGGGACCCGCCATGGGGCCGTCAGTTGCATGCGAATCACCAAGGACATATTCCTGGGTGCCAGCCGGACAGAAGGGAGACCAATCCAGGGGGGATTCCTCTGCTTCTGTGTGCTTTGACAGGTCTAGACCAGGAGAGCCCACACTGAGGCATGTGGCTGAGAGCAGGTCACAGGTTGCTAGTGGGCATTTCGGGAGGAGAGGCTCCTGGTGGCATAGAGCGTGGCATAACTCAGGAAGCTATGGATTTCGTGGATGCAACGATGTGCTGGAATCCACACGTCCTCTGGCCCTCACAGACTTTTCCCTTGGGGTGGTGTGAACCCGCGGCCCTTTCTTCCATTCTTGTCCACCAACACTAGGGCCGGAACACAGATTGTCCCGGGGTCCTTTTTGTGCAGGCAGGTCCCCGTGGGACTCACTATGGCCAAACCACAGCACGAGGCAGCATAATCAGGGTGTGTCGAGCTGGTGAGCCATTTTGCGAGGAGTCCCGGCAGGGCTGCCTTCCGAACGGGTGCGGTGGTGTGGGCACCGCCGAGAAGCTTTCCTTCTCTACCCCCCAGAAGCGCAGTCAGTGTTTGGTGGTGGTTTGCATGGTTCTATTTGTCTTTGTGTTCCTGCCACTCATATGCCAAGGCTTTGAGCTGATATGCCCTGGACGTAGGCGAGAGAGGCTGATGTGATTTTCTGAAAGGCCACACTGCCAGAGACATCATGCATAAACCCAAAAGTACACTCGACAGCACTGGTAGGCGGAAGGCGGGTTTGTCCCAAGACTCCGATGTGCCTTCACACTAGGGTCTTCCATCCATTTCTTTGCCAGCGTGGCCTAGGGAAGTGGGGGGAATTGGTCCCCAGGAAATGGACTTCACGTCCCCTTTGGTAAGCATCCTTGGTGCCCCCACGTTCCCCATTCCGCTGGGCTTCCAATTGTACAGATGTCTTGGCACCCCCTTTGCGCAGAGACAGCCCTTGCGTCGGGGACCTTCTCCATGGTTGAAGCAGCCCAGCAGGGCCCCGAGGGCACCAGGGATCTGCATCCCTGCTGACGCATCCCTGAGCTCTCCCCCATAGGTCCTTGGGAATCCTGGTGGTCCTTGACCTGGGGTGCCCTGTCAGGGTGCACCATCGGCTGCAGGAACCTCTGCCACGATGCAATGCTTTTCTCAAAATGCAGACATCACTGGGTGTCCGGAGTCTCGATGTCGATGTAGCCTCCTGAAAAGTCAGACGTGGTGTGTGAAGAGAGCCATGTTTCAACCACTTGGTTTGCCTCTCTGCCTTCCTTCCCACTTTCTGTATTCCATTCGCCTTAGCACATTTTTCCATCCCTAATTTCCTCCCAAGAAATCCCTCCTCCACAAGGCGAGCCTTGCTGCTCACCTCCTGCATCTCCTCCACATCAGTATAGCTTTCTCCCTCTCTCGCTCTTATCATCAATGTCCTCTACCTCCTCATCAATTGATAATTCTCTCTCCAGGGTTGTTCTTTCGGAGGATGGTCATGAAAATCGGGAACGTTTTTGCGACTTCTGGAAACTCAGCAGGAATCCTGGACTGTGGTTATATCGGGCATGGAAAATGCGATTTGGGGTCCTCTCTCAGGAAATGCTCAGGGGTTTTGGCTATTTTATTTACCGGGCGTCCTCCTAGATCCATACTCCTATTCCCATCGGAAACACGAGCACGTGTGTTTACAATGGGGAAAAGTCTTTAGGCACCCATTGCCCAGGGAGAAGGAAAGCCTGAGGAATCGTCTTGTCCCCCAAAATGAAGCTGTCTTCGAACGGTTCCAAAGAAAGCAGGCTAATCCAAAGCCACCCAAAGCCCCCCAAAGCAACCCAAGCCCAAAGAAGGCTTAAAGAACCTTGAGAATACCACACCCCTGGAAGGAATGTACAGCAGAGCAGAGGAATGTGTGGAATGCAGACAGGGGTGAAACAGTTAGCCCCCATCTGGAAAACGGAGAAAAGTACACGTTGGCCTGTGGAAATGCATGAATCCGACCGAGCCGGGCAGAGACAGTCTGTATTGCGGCAAGGTCTGAACCAGAGGCTCAGTCTTACGTGGTTTGCCGTGAAGACCATATGGCCTGCACTCCAAAGGCCTGGGAGACTCGGAGCTGGCCTGCCATTTGAAAGGGCCTTAGGTGGTCCTCCTTCCTCCCAGGTCCTCAAACTGGAGGGGAATTCTAAATGACTGTTAGATCTCTGCCCTTGCGTGAAGTGCGGTGCGTGGGGTCCTTGGCCTAGATGACCCCTTGGGTGCCAGGGACGGCCCAGCCGTCCAGGTGATGGACAAACCTATGGGCAGGCACTCCACGTACTTGAGGTGTGCCCTTGAGTTTTGGGGCGTGGGGAAGTTCCAGCAGCTCCGCTGATTTCCATACATCAGGGCGTGGCCACCTCAGCCTCTACAAGACCCCTGTCTCCATGGAGAACACAGTGGGCCAGCATTCTCCCGGCCAGCCGGTCGCTTCTTCTCGCTTCTCGGACCTCCAAGCATGGATTCCTCCAGCACGCCCTGCACATCCAGCGGTAGGTTGACCTCTGCCTCTGGGCTGTGGGTTGCAACTCCCAGAGGCCGGGAGCCCTTCATGCCTGTGCATCCTGCATCAATAGAGCCATGCCGTTCTTTAGGGCATGTTCCGAGATTGGGCTGGCCTTTTGCCAGCGCTCAGTGGGCCTCATCGAAACAGACTCGCCTCAGAATGACCCCCTTTCTCCATACCCATGGGATTTTCGCTCTGGGGTGGAAGTGGATGTTGTCTCTTCCAAGAGAGGTGCCCACGCAGATCGCGCATCACCGGGCGAAAGGTGCTAACATTAATTATCAGGTCCCATCCTCTCCTTTGTTGCTGGCCAATCTTTCCATCCAACCGAATGTAGGTTCATGATTGCAGTGGACACATTTGGCGATTTAGATTCGGAGTAGCCTTGGAATTGTGGTCTCTTGGCCTGGCTTCCCAAAAGCCGGTATGGATATACACCCAGTAGGGTTTATTCCACACTTTCCAAATCTTTTGTTCTTGGGGATGGTTTCCTTTGGATTCTTGGTGATGTTGGGATCAATTTGACACCAGGTCATCTTGAGGCGACAGCCCGTTCCTAGGAGCTCTTCTCCCAAGCTCAGGCCTTTCTGCATGACCGAACTCTGTGCATGCCTGGCCTTTGTATAACCCAGGGATGTCAAGGAATCTTGATGCCAGGACGGAGGGAAGCATGTGCAGCTTCTATCTCTCTTTCAAGGGTTTCAAGCTCCCTTGGAGTTTCCCCACACATAATCCATACTCCATTTCTCTCTCTCTGTCTCTCTCTCTCTCTCTCTGTCTCTCTCACTCTTCATTTCTCTGCTGGGACCCTGCGGGTCTCACTTTCTATTACTCCTTGGTTCCCTCCCAACTCAGCCTTATGGTATCAATTTCTTCCCCTCTTTGGCCACTTATGTCCTTATGAATGGGACCTTGACATTGTAGTCTATGGCCTCGACAGTGTAATATGCAGACTTGTGGTTGGTGTTGAAGTTGTCATCACTGCATGTGCTGAGGTGCGTCCTGATGCATGCTTGCCCAGTTGAGGTGGTTTTTAGAGTGGATCTGCTGGATGTCTCTTTGTCGCGATGTATCCTAAATATCCGGGACCTTGGAAGCTCACCTGAAGAGAAGTTGGCTTTGCGTGTATGTGGAAGCAAATGCCTGGGAGACACAGCATCCAGAAACACAGGAAGTGGTCTTCGACGGCCTTTGCTTTGGGGGCTGTGTGGTAAGAGCTTCGCAAGGGGACCCGCCATGGGGCCGTCAGTTGCATGCGAATCACCAAGGACATATTCCTGGGTGCCAGCCGGACAGAAGGGAGACCAATCCAGGGGGGATTCCTCTGCTTCTGTGTGCTTTGACAGGTCTAGACCAGGAGAGCCCACACTGAGGCATGTGGCTGAGAGCAGGTCACAGGTTGCTAGTGGGCATTTCGGGAGGAGAGGCTCCTGGTGGCATAGAGCGTGGCATAACTCAGGAAGCTATGGATTTCGTGGATGCAACGATGTGCTGGAATCCACACGTCCTCTGGCCCTCACAGACTTTTCCCTTGGGGTGGTGTGAACCCGCGGCCCTTTCTTCCATTCTTGTCCACCAACACTAGGGCCGGAACACAGATTGTCCCGGGGTCCTTTTTGTGCAGGCAGGTCCCCGTGGGACTCACTATGGCCAAACCACAGCACGAGGCAGCATAATCAGGGTGTGTCGAGCTGGTGAGCCATTTTGCGAGGAGTCCCGGCAGGGCTGCCTTCCGAACGGGTGCGGTGGTGTGGGCACCGCCGAGAAGCTTTCCTTCTCTACCCCCCAGAAGCGCAGTCAGTGTTTGGTGGTGGTTTGCATGGTTCTATTTGTCTTTGTGTTCCTGCCACTCATATGCCAAGGCTTTGAGCTGATATGCCCTGGACGTAGGCGAGAGAGGCTGATGTGATTTTCTGAAAGGCCACACTGCCAGAGACATCATGCATAAACCCAAAAGTACACTCGACAGCACTGGTAGGCGGAAGGCGGGTTTGTCCCAAGACTCCGATGTGCCTTCACACTAGGGTCTTCCATCCATTTCTTGGCCAGCGTGGCCTAGGGAAGTGGGGGGATTTGGTCCCCAGGAAATGGACTACACGTCCCCTTTGGTAAGCCTCCTTGGTGCCTCCACGTTCCCAATTCTGCTGGGCTTCCAATTGTACAGATGTCTTGACACCCCTTTTGAGCAGGGACAGCCCTTGAATTGGGGACCTTCTCCATGGTTGAAGCAGCCCAGCAGGGCCCCGAGGGCACCAGGGATCTGCATCCCTGCTGACGCATCCCTGAGCTCTCCCCCATAGGTCCTTGGGAATCCTGGTGGTCCTTGACCTGGGGTGCCCTGTCAGGGTGCACCATCGGCTGCAGGAACCTCTGCCACGATGCAATGCTTTTCTCAAAATGCAGACATCACTGGGTGTCCGGAGTCTCGATGTCGATGTAGCCTCCTGAAAAGTCAGACGTGGTGTGTGAAGAGAGCCATGCTTCAACCCCTTGGTTTGCCTCTCTGCCTTCCTTCCCACTTTCTGTATTCCATTCGCCTTAGCACATTTATCCATCCCTAATTTCCTCCCAAGAAATCCCTCCTCCACAAGGCGAGCCTTGCTGCTCACCTCCTGCATCTCCTCCACATCAGTATAGCTTTCTCCCTCTCTCGCTCTTATCATCAATGTCCTCTACCTCCTCATCAATTGATAATTCTCTCTCCAGGGTTGTTCTTTCGGAGGATGGTCATGAAAATCGGGAACGTTTTTGCGACTTCTGGAAACTCAGCAGGAATCCTGGACTGTGGTTATATCGGGCATGGAAAATGCGATTTGGGGTCCTCTCTCAGGAAATGCTCAGGGGTTTTGGCTATTTTATTTACCGGGCGTCCTCCTAGATCCATACTCCTATTCCCATCGGAAACACGAGCACGTGTGTTTACAATGGGGAAAAGTCTTTAGGCACCCATTGCCCAGGGAGAAGGAAAGCCTGAGGAATCGTCTTGTCCCCCAAAATGAAGCTGTCTTCGAACGGTTCCAAAGAAAGCAGGCTAATCCAAAGCCACCCAAAGCCCCCCAAAGCAACCCAAGCCCAAAGAAGGCTTAAAGAACCTTGAGAATACCACACCCCTGGAAGGAATGTACAGCAGAGCAGAGGAATGTGTGGAATGCAGACAGGGGTGAAACAGTTAGCCCCCATCTGGAAAACGGAGAAAAGTACACGTTGGCCTGTGGAAATGCATGAATCCGACCGAGCCGGGCAGAGACAGTCTGGATTGCGGCAAGGTCTGAACCAGAGGCTCAGTCTTACGTGGTTTGCCGTGAAGACCATATGGCCTGCACTCCAAAGGCCTGGGAGACTCGGAGCTGGCCTGCCATTTGAAAGGGCCTTAGGTGGTCCTCCTTCCTCCCAGGTCCTCAAACTGGAGGGGAATTCTAAATGACTGTTAGATCTCTGCCCTTGCGTGAAGTGCGGTGCGTGGGGTCCTTGGCCTAGATGACCCCTTGGGTGCCAGGGACGGCCCAGCCGTCCAGGTGATGGACAAACCTATGGGCAGGCACTCCACGTACTTGAGGTGTGCCCTTGAGTTTTGGGGCGTGGGGAAGTTCCAGCAGCTCCGCTGATTTCCATACATCAGGGCGTGGCCACCTCAGCCTCTACAAGACCCCTGTCTCCATGGAGAACACAGTGGGCCAGCATTCTCCCGGCCAGCCGGTCGCTTCTTCTCGCTTCTCGGACCTCCAAGCATGGATTCCTCCAGCACGCCCTGCACATCCAGCGGTAGGTTGACCTCTGCCTCTGGGCTGTGGGTTGCAACTCGCAGAGGCCGGGAGCCCTTCATGCCTGTGCATCCTGCATCAATAGAGCCATGCCGTTCTTTAGGGCATGTTCCGAGATTGGGCTGGCCTTTTGCCAGCGCTCAGTGGGCCTCATCGAAACAGACTCGCCTCAGAATGACCCCCTTTCTCCATACCCATGGGATTTTCGCTCTGGGGTGGAAGTGGATGTTGTCTCTTCCAAGAGAGGTGCCCACGCAGATCGCGCATCACCGGGCGAAAGGTGCTAACATTAATTATCAGGTCCCATCCTCTCCTTTGTTGCTGGCCAATCTTTCCATCCAACCGAATGTAGGTTCATGATTGCAGTGGACACATTTGGCGATTTAGATTCGGAGTAGCCTTGGAATTGTGGTCTCTTGGCCTGGCTTCCCAACAGCCGGTATGGATATACACCCAGTAGGGTTTATTCCACATGTTCTATCTCTTTTGTTCTTGGGGATGGTTTCCTTTGGATTCTTGGTGATGTTGGGATCAATTTGACACCAGGTCATCTTGAGGCGACAGCCCGTTCCTAGGAGCTCTTCTCCCAAGCTCAGGCCTTTCTGCATGACCGAACTCTGTGCATGCCTGGCCTTTGTATAACCCAGGGATGTCAAGGAATCTTGATGCCAGGACGGAGGGAAGCATGTGCAGCTTCTATCTCTCTTTCAAGGGTTTCAAGCTCCCTTGGAGTTTCCCCACACATAATCCATACTCCATTTCTCTCTCTCTGTCTCTCTCTCTCTCTCTCTGTCTCTCTCACTCTTCATTTCTCTGCTGGGACCCTGCGGGTCTCACTTTCTATTACTCCTTGGTTCCCTCCCAACTCAGCCTTATGGTATCAATTTCTTCCCCTCTTTGGCCACTTATGTCCTTATGAATGGGACCTTGACATTGTAGTCTATGGCCTCGACAGTGTAATATGCAGACTTGTGGTTGGTGTTGAAGTTGTCATCACTGCATGTGCTGAGGTGCGTCCTGATGCATGCTTGCCCAGTTGAGGTGGTTTTTAGAGTGGATCTGCTGGATGTCTCTTTGTCGCGATGTATCCTAAATATCCGGGACCTTGGAAGCTCACCTGAAGAGAAGTTGGCTTTGCGTGTATGTGGAAGCAAATGCCTGGGAGACACAGCATCCAGAAACACAGGAAGTGGTCTTCGACGGCCTTTGCTTTGGGGGCTGTGTGGTAAGAGCTTCGCAAGGGGACCCGCCATGGGGCCGTCAGTTGCATGCGAATCACCAAGGACATATTCCTGGGTGCCAGCCGGACAGAAGGGAGACCAATCCAGGGGGGATTCCTCTGCTTCTGTGTGCTTTGACAGGTCTAGACCAGGAGAGCCCACACTGAGGCATGTGGCTGAGAGCAGGTCACAGGTTGCTAGTGGGCATTTCGGGAGGAGAGGCTCCTGGTGGCATAGAGCGTGGCATAACTCAGGAAGCTATGGATTTCGTGGATGCAACGATGTGCTGGAATCCACACGTCCTCTGGCCCTCACAGACTTTTCCCTTGGGGTGGTGTGAACCCGCGGCCCTTTCTTCCATTCTTGTCCACCAACACTAGGGCCGGAACACAGATTGTCCCGGGGTCCTTTTTGTGCAGGCAGGTCCCCGTGGGACTCACCATGGCCAAACCACAGCACGAGGCAGCATAATCAGGGTGTGTCGAGCTGGTGAGCCATTTTGCGAGGAGTCCCGGCAGGGCTGCCTTCCGAACGGGTGCGGTGGTGTGGGCACCGCCGAGAAGCTTTCCTTCTCTACCCCCCAGAAGCGCAGTCAGTGTTTGGTGGTGGTTTGCATGGTTCTATTTGTCTTTGTGTTCCTGCCACTCATATGCCAAGGCTTTGAGCTGATATGCCCTGGACGTAGGCGAGAGAGGCTGATGTGATTTTCTGAAAGGCCACACTGCCAGAGACATCATGCATAAACCCAAAAGTACACTCGACAGCACTGGTAGGCGGAAGGCGGGTTTGTCCCAAGACTCCGATGTGCCTTCACACTAGGGTCTTCCATCCATTTCTTGGCCAGCGTGGCCTAGGGAAGTGGGGGGATTTGGTCCCCAGGAAATGGACTACACGTCCCCTTTGGTAAGCCTCCTTGGTGCCTCCACGTTCCCAATTCTGCTGGGCTTCCAATTGTACAGATGTCTTGACACCCCTTTTGAGCAGGGACAGCCCTTGAATTGGGGACCTTCTCCATGGTTGAAGCAGCCCAGCAGGGCCCCGAGGGCACCAGGGATCTGCATCCCTGCTGACGCATCCCTGAGCTCTCCCCCATAGGTCCTTGGGAATCCTGGTGGTCCTTGACCTGGGGTGCCCTGTCAGGGTGCACCATCGGCTGCAGGAACCTCTGCCACGATGCAATGCTTTTCTCAAAATGCAGACATCACTGGGTGTCTGGAGTCTCGATGTCGATGTAGCCTCCTGAAAAGTCAGACGTGGTGTGTGAAGAGAGCCATGCTTCAACCCCTTGGTTGGCCTCTCTGCCTTCCTTCCCACTTTCTGTCTTCCATTCGCCTTAACCCCTTTCTCCATCCGTACCTTCCCCCCAAGAAATCCCTCCTCCACAAGGCGAGCCTTGCTGCTCACCTCCTGCATCTCCTCCACATCAGTATAGCTTTCTCACTCTCTCGCTCTTATCATCAATGTCCTCTACCTCCTCATCAATTGATAATTCTCTCTCCAGGGTTGTTCTTTCGGAGGATGGTCATGAAAATCGGGAACGTTTTTGCGACTTCTGGAAACTCAGCAGGAATCCTGGACTGTAGTTATATCGGGCATGGAAAATGCGATTTGGGGTCCTCTCTCAGGAAATGCTCAGGGGTTTTGGCTATTTTATTTACCGGGCGTCCTCCTAGATCCATACTCCTATTCCCATCGGAAACACGAGCACGTGTGTTTACAATGGGGAAATGTCTTTAGGCACCCATTGCCCAGGGAGAAGGAAAGCCTGAGGATCGTCTTGCGCCCCAAAATGAAGCTGTCTTCGAACGGTTCCAAAGAAAGCAGGCTAATCCAAAGCCACCCAAAGCCCCCCAAAGCAACCCAAGCCCAAAGAAGGCTTAAAGAACCTTGAGAATACCACACCCCTGGAAGGAATGTACAGCAGAGCAGAGGAATGTGTGGAATGCAGACAGGGGTGAAACAGTTAGCCCCCATCTGGAAAACGGAGAAAAGTACACGTTGGCCTGTGGAAATGCATGAATCCGACCGAGCCGGGCAGAGACAGTCTGGATTGCGGCAAGGTCTGAACCAGAGGCTCAGTCTTACGTGGTTTGCCGTGAAGACCATATGGCCTGCACTCCAAAGGCCTGGGAGACTCGGAGCTGGGCTGCCATTTGAAAGGGCCTTAGGTGGTCCTCCTTCCTCCCAGGTCCTCAAACTGGAGGGGAATTCTAAATGACTGTTAGATCTCTGCCCTTGCGTGAAGTGCGGTGCGTGGGGTCCTTGGCCTAGATGACCCCTTGGGTGCCAGGGACGGCCCAGCCGTCCAGGTGATGGACAAACCTATGGGCAGGCACTCCACGTACTTGAGGTGTGCCCTTGAGTTTTGGGGCGTGGGGAAGTTCCAGCAGCTCCGCTGATTTCCATACATCAGGGCGTGGCCACCTCAGCCTCTACAAGACCCCTGTCTCCATGGAGAACACAGTGGGCCAGCATTCTCCCGGCCAGCCGGTCGCTTCTTCTCGCTTCTCGGACCTCCAAGCATGGATTCCTCCAGCACGCCCTGCACATCCACCGGTAGGTTGACCTCTGCCTCTGGGCTGTGGGTTGCAACTCGCAGAGGCCGGGAGCCCTTCATGCCTGTGCATCCTGCATCAATAGAGCCATGCCGTTCTTTAGGGCATGTTCCGAGATTGGGCTGGCCTTTTGCCAGCGCTCAGTGGGCCTCATCGAAACAGACTCGCCTCAGAATGACCCCCTTTCTCCATACCCATGGGATTTTCGCTCTGGGGTGGAAGTGGATGTTGTCTCTTCCAAGAGAGGTGCCCACGCAGATCGCGCATCACCGGGCGAAAGGTGCTAACATTAATTATCAGGTCCCATCCTCTCCTTTGTTGCTGGCCAATCTTTCCATCCAACCGAATGTAGGTTCATGATTGCAGTGGACACATTTGGCGATTTAGATTCGGAGTAGCCTTGGAATTGTGGTCTCTTGGCCTGGCTTCCCAAAAGCCGGTATGGATATACACCCAGTAGGGTTTATTCCACACTTTCCAAATCTTTTGTTCTTGGGGATGGTTTCCTTTGGATTCTTGGTGATGTTGGGATCAATTTGACACCAGGTCATCTTGAGGCGACAGCCCGTTCCTAGGAGCTCTTCTCCCAAGCTCAGGCCTTTCTGCATGACCGAACTCTGTGCATGCCTGGCCTTTGTATAACCCAGGGATATCAAGGAATCTTGATGCCAGGACGGAGGGAAGCATGTGCAGCTTATATCTCTCTTTCAAAGGTTTCAAGCTCCCTTGGAGTTTCCCCACACATAATCCATACTCCATTTCTCTCTCTCTGTCTCTCTCTCTCTCTCTCTGTCTCTCTCACTCTTCATTTCTCTGCTGGGACCCTGCGGGTCTCACTTTCTATTACTCCTTGGTTCCCTCCCAACTCAGCCTTATGGTATCAATTTCTTCCCCTCTTTGGCCACTTATGTCCTTATGAATGGGACTTTGACATTGTAGTCTATGGCCTCGACAGTGTAATATGCAGACTTGTGGTTGGTGTTGAAGTTGTCATCACTGCATGTGCTGAGGTGCGTCCTGATGCATGCTTGCCCAGTTGAGGTGGTTTTTAGAGTGGATCTGCTGGATGTCTCTTTGTCGCGATGTATCCTAAATATCCGGGACCTTGGAAGCTCACCTGAAGAGAACTTTGCTTTGCGTGTATGCGGAAGCAAATGCCTGGGAGACACAGCATCCAGAAACACAGGAAGTGGTCTTCGACGGCCTTTGCTTTGGGGGCTGTGTGGTAAGAGCTTCGCAAGGGGACCCGCCATGGGGCCGTCAGTTGCATGCGAATCACCAAGGACATATTCCTGGGTGCCAGCCGGACAGAAGGGAGACCAATCCAGGGGGGATTCCTCTGCTTCTGTGTGCTTTGACAGGTCTAGACCAGGAGAGCCCACACTGAGGCATGTGGCTGAGAGCAGGTCACAGGTTGCTAGTGGGCATTTCGAGAGGAGAGGCTCCTGGTGGCATAGAGCGTGGCATAACTCAGGAAGCTATGGATTTCGTGGATGCAACGATGTGCTGGGATCCACACGTCCGCTGGCCCTCACAGACTTTTCCCTTGGGGTGGTGTGAACCCGCGGCCCTTTCTTCCATTCTTGTCCACCAACACTAGGGCCGGAACACAGATTGTCCCGGGGTCCTTTTTGTGCAGGCTGGTCCCCGTGGGACTCACTATGGCCAAGCCACAGCACGAGGCAGCATAATCAGGGTGTGTCGAGCTGGTGAGCCATTTTGCGAGGAGTCCCGGCAGGGCTGCCTTCCGAACGGGTGCGGTGGTGTGGGCACCGCCGAGAAGCTTTCCTTCTCTACCCCCCAGAAGCGCAGTCAGTGTTTGGTGGTGGTTTGCATGGTTCTATTTGTCTTTGTGTTCCTGCCACTCATTTGCCAAGGCTTTGAGCTGATATGCCCTGGACGTAGGCGAGAGAGGCTGATGTGATTTTCTGAAAGGCCACACTGCCAGAGACATCATGCATAAACCCAAAAGTACACTCGACAGCACTGGTAGGTGGAAGGCGGGTTTGTCCCAAGACTCCGATGTGCCTTCACACTAGGGTCTTCCATCCATTTCTTTGCCAGCGTGGCCTAGGGAAGTGGGGGGATTTGGTCCCCAGGAAATGGACTACACGTCCCCTTTGGTAAGCCTCCTTGGTGCCTCCACGTTCCCAATTCTGCTGGGCTTCCAATTGTACAGATGTCTTGACACCCCTTTTGAGCAGGGACAGCCCTTGAATTGGGGACCTTCTCCATGGTTGAAGCAGCCCAGCAGGGCCCCGAGGGCACCAGGGATCTGCATCCCTGCTGACGCATCCCTGAGCTCTCCCCCATAGGTCCTTGGGAATCCTGGTGGTCCTTGACCTGGGGTGCCCTGTCAGGGTGCACCATCGGCTGCAGGAACCTCTACCACGATGCAATGCTTTTCTCAAAATGCAGACATCACTGGGTGTCTGGAGTCTCGATATCGATGTAGCCTCCTGAAAAGTCAGACGTGGTGTGTGAAGAGAGCCATGCTTCAACCCGTTGGTTGGCCTCTCTGCCTTCCTTCCCACTTTCTGTCTTCCATTCGCCTTAACCCCTTTCTCCATCCGTACCTTCCGCCCAAGAAATCCCTCCTCCACAAGGCGAGCCTTGCTGCTCACCTCCTGCATCTCCTCCACATCAGTATAGCTTTCTCACTCTCTCGCTCTTATCATCAATGTCCTCTACCTCCTCATCAATTGATAATTCTCTCTCCAGGGTTGTTCTTTCGGAGGATGGTCATGAAAATCGGGAACGTTTTTGCGACTTCTGGAAACTCAGCAGGAATCCTGGACTGTGGTTATATCGGGCATGGAAAATGCGATTTGGGGTCCTCTCTCAGGAAATGCTCAGGGGTTTTGGCTATTTTATTTACCGGGCGTCCTCCTAGATCCATACTCCTATTCCCATCGGAAACACGAGCACGTGTGTTTACAATGGGGAAAAGTCTTTAGGCACCCATTGCCCAGGGAGAAGGAAAGCCTGAGGAATCGTCTTGTCCCCCAAAATGAAGCTGTCTTCGAACGGTTCCAAAGAAAGCAGGCTAATCCAAAGCCACCCAAAGCCCCCCAAAGCAACCCAAGCCCAAAGAATGGTTAAAGAACCTTGAGAATACCACACCCCTGGAAGGAATGTACAGCAGAGCAGAGGAATGTGTGGAATGCAGACAGGGGTGAAACAGTTAGCCCCCATCTGGAAAACGGAGAAAAGTACACGTTGGCCTGTGGAAATGCATGAATCCGACCGAGCCGGGCAGAGACAGTCTGGATTGCGGCAAGGTCTGAACCAGAGGCTCAGTCTTACGTGGTTTGCCGTGAAGACCATATGGCCTGCACTCCAAAGGCCTGGGAGACTCGGAGCTGGGCTGCCATTTGAAAGGGCCTTAGGTGGTCCTCCTTCCTCCCAGGTCCTCAAACTGGAGGGGAATTCTAAATGACTGTTAGATCTCTGCCCTTGCGTGAAGTGCGGTGCGTGGGGTCCTTGGCCTAGATGACCCCTTGGGTGCCAGGGACGGCCCAGCCGTCCAGGTGATGGACAAACCTATGGGCAGGCACTCCACGTACTTGAGGTGTGCCCTTGAGTTTTGGGGCGTGGGGAAGTTCCAGCAGCTCCGCTGATTTCCATACATCAGGGCGTGGCCACCTCAGCCTCTACAAGACCCCTGTCTCCATGGAGAACACAGTGGGCCAGCATTCTCCCGGCCAGCCGGTCGCTTCTTCTCGCTTCTCGGACCTCCAAGCATGGATTCCTCCAGCACGCCCTGCACATCCACCGGTAGGTTGACCTCTGCCTCTGGGCTGTGGGTTGCAACTCGCAGAGGCCGGGAGCCCTTCATGCCTGTGCATCCTGCATCAATAGAGCCATGCCGTTCTTTAGGGCATGTTCCGAGATTGGGCTGGCCTTTTGCCAGCGCTCAGTGGGCCTCATCGAAACAGACTCGCCTCAGAATGACCCCCTTTCTCCATACCCATGGGATTTTCGCTCTGGGGTGGAAGTGGATGTTGTCTCTTCCAAGAGAGGTGCCCACGCAGATCGCGCATCACCGGGCGAAAGGTGCTAACATTAATTATCAGGTCCCATCCTCTCCTTTGTTGCTGGCCAATCTTTCCATCCAACCGAATGTAGGTTCATGATTGCAGTGGACACATTTGGCGATTTAGATTCGGAGTAGCCTTGGAATTGTGGTCTCTTGGCCTGGCTTCCCAAAAGCCGGTATGGATATACACCCAGTAGGGTTTATTCCACACTTTCCAAATCTTTTGTTCTTGGGGATGGTTTCCTTTGGATTCTTGGTGATGTTGGGATCAATTTGACACCAGGTCATCTTGAGGCGACAGCCCGTTCCTAGGAGCTCTTCTCCCAAGCTCAGGCCTTTCTGCATGACCGAACTCTGTGCATGCCTGGCCTTTGTATAACCCAGGGATATCAAGGAATCTTGATGCCAGGACGGAGGGAAGCATGTGCAGCTTATATCTCTCTTTCAAAGGTTTCAAGCTCCCTTGGAGTTTCCCCACACATAATCCATACTCCATTTCTCTCTCTCTGTCTCTCTCTCTCTCTCTCTGTCTCTCTCACTCTTCATTTCTCTGCTGGGACCCTGCGGGTCTCACTTTCTATTACTCCTTGGTTCCCTCCCAACTCAGCCTTATGGTATCAATTTCTTCCCCTCTTTGGCCACTTATGTCCTTATGAATGGGACTTTGACATTGTAGTCTATGGCCTCGACAGTGTAATATGCAGACTTGTGGTTGGTGTTGAAGTTGTCATCACTGCATGTGCTGAGGTGCGTCCTGATGCATGCTTGCCCAGTTGAGGTGGTTTTTAGAGTGGATCTGCTGGATGTCTCTTTGTCGCGATGTATCCTAAATATCCGGGACCTTGGAAGCTCACCTGAAGAGAACTTTGCTTTGCGTGTATGCGGAAGCAAATGCCTGGGAGACACAGCATCCAGAAACACAGGAAGTGGTCTTCGACGGCCTTTGCTTTGGGGGCTGTGTGGTAAGAGCTTCGCAAGGGGACCCGCCATGGGGCCGTCAGTTGCATGCGAATCACCAAGGACATATTCCTGGGTGCCAGCCGGACAGAAGGGAGACCAATCCAGGGGGGATTCCTCTGCTTCTGTGTGCTTTGACAGGTCTAGACCAGGAGAGCCCACACTGAGGCATGTGGCTGAGAGCAGGTCACAGGTTGCTAGTGGGCATTTCGGGAGGAGAGGCTCCTGGTGGCATAGAGCGTGGCATAACTCAGGAAGCTATGGATTTCGTGGATGCAACGATGTGCTGGGATCCACACGTCCGCTGGCCCTCACAGACTTTTCCCTTGGGGTGGTGTGAACCCGCGGCCCTTTCTTCCATTCTTGTCCACCAACACTAGGGCCGGAACACAGATTGTCCCGGGGTCCTTTTTGTGCAGGCAGGTCCCCGTGGGACTCACTATGGCCAAGCCACAGCACGAGGCAGCATAATCAGGGTGTGTCGAGCTGGTGAGCCATTTTGCGAGGAGTCCCGGCAGGGCTGCCTTCCGAACGGGTGCGGTGGTGTGGGCACCGCCGAGAAGCTTTCCTTCTCTACCCCCCAGAAGCGCAGTCAGTGTTTGGTGGTGGTTTGCATGGTTCTATTTGTCTTTGTGTTCCTGCCACTCATTTGCCAAGGCTTTGAGCTGATATGCCCTGGACGTAGGCGAGAGAGGCTGATGTGATTTTCTGAAAGGCCACACTGCCAGAGACATCATGCATAAACCCAAAAGTACACTCGACAGCACTGGTAGGTGGAAGGCGGGTTTGTCCCAAGACTCCGATGTGCCTTCACACTAGGGTCTTCCATCCATTTCTTTGCCAGCGTGGCCTAGGGAAGTGGGGGGATTTGGTCCCCAGGGAATGGACTACACGTCCCCTTTGGTAAGCCTCCTTGGTGCCTCCACGTTCCCAATTCTGCTGGGCTTCCAATTGTACAGATGTCTTGACACCCCTTTTGAGCAGGGACAGCCCTTGAATTGGGGACCTTCTCCATGGTTGAAGCAGCCCAGCAGGGCCCCGAGGGCACCAGGGATCTGCATCCCTGCTGACGCATCCCTGAGCTCTCCCCCATAGGTCCTTGGGAATCCTGGTGGTCCTTGACCTGGGGTGCCCTGTCAGGGTGCACCATCGGCTGCAGGAACCTCTACCACGATGCAATGCTTTTCTCAAAATGCAGACATCACTGGGTGTCTGGAGTCTCGATATCGATGTAGCCTCCTGAAAAGTCAGACGTGGTGTGTGAAGAGAGCCATGCTTCAACCCGTTGGTTGGCCTCTCTGCCTTCCTTCCCACTTTCTGTCTTCCATTCGCCTTAACCCCTTTCTCCATCCGTACCTTCCCCCCAAGAAATCCCTCCTCCACAAGGCGAGCCTTGCTGCTCACCTCCTGCATCTCCTCCACATCAGTATAGCTTTCTCACTCTCTCGCTCTTATCATCAATGTCCTCTACCTCCTCATCAATTGATAATTCTCTCTCCAGGGTTGTTCTTTCGGAGGATGGTCATGAAAATCGGGAACGTTTTTGCGACTTCTGGAAACTCAGCAGGAATCCTGGACTGTGGTTATATCGGGCATGGAAAATGCGATTTGGGGTCCTCTCTCAGGAAATGCTCAGGGGTTTTGGCTATTTTATTTACCGGGCGTCCTCCTAGATCCATACTCCTATTCCCATCGGAAACACGAGCACGTGTGTTTACAATGGGGAAAAGTCTTTAGGCACCCATTGCCCAGGGAGAAGGAAAGCCTGAGGAATCGTCTTGCCCCCCAAAATGAAGCTGTCTTCGAACGGTTCCAAAGAAAGCAGGCTAATCCAAAGCCACCCAAAGCCCCCCAAAGCAACCCAAGCCCAAAGAAGGCTTAAAGAACCTTGAGAATACCACACCCCTGGAAGGAATGTACAGCAGAGCAGAGGAATGTGTGGAATGCAGACAGGGGTGAAACAGTTAGCCCCCATCTGGAAAACGGAGAAAAGTACACGTTGGCCTGTGGAAATGCATGAATCCGACCGAGCCGGGCAGAGACAGTCTGGATTGCGGCAAGGTCTGAACCAGAGGCTCAGTCTTACGTGGTTTGCCGTGAAGACCATATGGCCTGCACTCCAAAGGCCTGGGAGACTCGGAGCTGGGCTGCCATTTGAAAGGGCCTTAGGTGGTCCTCCTTCCTCCCAGGTCCTCAAACTGGAGGGGAATTCTAAATGACTGTTAGATCTCTGCCCTTGCGTGAAGTGCGGTGCGTGGGGTCCTTGGCCTAGATGACCCCTTGGGTGCCAGGGACGGCCCAGCCGTCCAGGTGATGGACAAACCTATGGGCAGGCACTCCACGTACTTGAGGTGTGCCCTTGAGTTTTGGGGCGTGGGGAAGTTCCAGCAGCTCCGCTGATTTCCATACATCAGGGCGTGGCCACCTCAGCCTCTACAAGACCCCTGTCTCCATGGAGAACACAGTGGGCCAGCATTCTCCCGGCCAGCCGGTCGCTTCTTCTCTCTTCTCGGACCTCCAAGCATGGATTCCTCCAGCACGCCCTGCACATCCAGCGGTAGGTTGACCTCTGCCTCTGGGCTGTGGGTTGCAACTCGCAGAGGCCGGGAGCCCTTCATGCCTGTGCATCCTGCATCAATAGAGCCATGCCGTTCTTTAGGGCATGTTCCGAGATTGGGCTGGCCTTTTGCCAGCGCTCAGTGGGCCTCATCGAAACAGACTCGCCTCAGAATGACCCCCTTTCTCCATACCCATGGGATTTTCGCTCTGGGGTGGAAGTGGATGTTGTCTCTTCCAAGAGAGGTGCCCACGCAGATCGCGCATCACCGGGCGAAAGGTGCTAACATTAATTATCAGGTCCCATCCTCTCCTTTGTTGCTGGCCAATCTTTCCATCCAACCGAATGTAGGTTCATGATTGCAGTGGACACATTTGGCGATTTAGATTCGGAGTAGCCTTGGAATTGTGGTCTCTTGGCCTGGCTTCCCAACAGCCGGTATGGATATACACCCAGTAGGGTTTATTCCACACGTTCCATCTCTTTTGTTCTTGGGGATGGTTTCCTTTGGATTCTTGGTGATGTTGGGATCAATTTGACACCAGGTCATCTTGAGGCGACAGCCCGTTCCTAGGAGCTCTTCTCCCAAGCTCAGGCCTTTCTGCATGACCGAACTCTGTGCATGCCTGGCCTTTGTATAACCCAGGGATGTCAAGGAATCTTGATGCCAGGACGGAGGGAAGCATGTGCAGCTTATATCTCTCTTTCAAGGGTTTCAATCTCCCTTGGAGTTTCCCCACACATAATCCATACTCCATTTCTCTCTCTCTGTCTCTCTCTGTCTCTCTCTCTCTCACTCTTCATTTCTCTGCTGGGACCCTGCGGGTCTCACTTTCTATTACTCCTTGGTTCCCTCCCAACTCAGCCTTATGGTATCAATTTCTTCCCCTCTTTGGCCACTTATGTCCTTATGAATGGGACCTTGACATTGTAGTCTATGGCCTCGACAGTGTAATATGCAGACTTGTGGTTGGTGTTGAAGTTGTCATCACTGCATGTGCTGAGGTGCGTCCTGATGCACGCTTGCCCAGTTGAGGTGGTTTTTAGAGTGGATCTGCTGGATGTCTCTTTGTCGCGATGTATCCTAAATATCCGGGACCTTGGAAGCTCACCTGAAGAGAACTTTGCTTTGCGTGTATGTGGAAGCAAATGCCTGGGAGACACAGCATCCAGAAACACAGGAAGTGGTCTTCGACGGCCTTTGCTTTGGGGGCTGTGTGGTAAGAGCTTCGCAAGGGGACCCGCCATGGGGCCATCAGTTGCATGCGAATCACCAAGGACATATTCCTGGGTGCCAGCCGGACAGAAGGGAGACCAATCCAGGGGGGATTCCTCTGCTTCTGTGTGCTTTGACAGGTCTAGAGCAGGAGAGCCCACACTGAGGCATGTGGCTGAGAGCAGGTCACAGGTTGCTAGTGGGCATTTCGGGAGGAGAGGCTCCTGGTGGCATAGAGCGTGGCATAACTCAGGAAGCTATGGATTTCGTGGATGCAACGATGTGCTGGGATCCACACGTCCGCTGGCCCTCACAGACGTTTCCCTTGGGGTGGTGCGAACCCGCGGCCCTTTCTTCCATTCTTGTCCACCAACACTAGGGCCGGAACACAGATTGTCCCGGGGTCCTTTTTGTGCAGGCAGGTCCCCGTGGGACTCACTATGGCCAAGCCACAGCACGAGGCAGCATAATCAGGGTGTGTCGAGCTGGTGAGCCATTTTGCGAGGAGTCCCGGCAGGGCTGCCTTCCGAACGGGTGCGGTGGTGTGGGCACCGCCGAGAAGCTTTCCTTCTCTACCCCCCAGAAGCGCAGTCAGTGTTTGGTGGTGGTTTGCATGGTTCTATTTGTCTTTGTGTTCCTGCCACTCATTTGCCAAGGCTTTGAGCTGATATGCCCTGGACGTAGGCGAGAGAGGCTGATGTGATTTTCTGAAAGGCCACACTGCCAGAGACATCATGCATAAACCCAAAAGTACACTCGACAGCACTGGTAGGCGGAAGGCGGGTTTGTCCCAAGACTCCGATGTGCCTTCACACTAGGGTCTTCCATCCATTTCTTTGCCAGCGTGGCCTAGGGAAGTGGGGGGAATTGGTCCCCAGGAAATGGACTTCACGTCCCCTTTGGTAAGCATCCTTGGTGCCTCCACGTTCCCCATTGCAATGGGCTTCCAATTGTATAGATGTCTTGGCTCCACCTTTGAGCAGAGCCAGCCCTTGAATCGGGGACCTTCTCCATGGTTGAAGCAGCCCAGCAGGGCCCCGAGGGCACCAGGGATCTGCATCCCTGCTGACACATCCCTGAGCTCTCCCCCATAGGTCCTTGGGAATCCTGGTGGTCCTTGACCTGGGGTGCCCTGTCAGGGTGCACCAACTGCTGCAGGAACCTCTGCCACGATGCAATGCTTTTCTCAAAATGCAGACATCACTGGGTGTCCGGAGTCTCGATGTCGATGTAGCCTCCTGAAAAGTCATACGTGGTGTGTGAAGAGAGCCATGCTTCAACCCCTTGGTTGGCCTCTCTGCCTTCCTTCCCACCTTCTGTCTTCCATTCGCCTGAACACCTTTCTCCATCCGTACCTTCCCCCCAAGAAATCCCTCCTCCACAAGGCGAGCCTTGCTGCCCACCTTCTGCATCTCCTCCACATCAGTATAGCTTTCTCACTCTCTCGCTCTTATCATCAATGTCCTCTACCTCCTCATCAATGGATTATTCTCTCTCCAGGGTTGTTCTTTCGGAGGATGGTCATGAAAATCGGGAACGTTTTTGCGACTTCTGGAAACTCAGCAGGAATCCTGGACTGTGGTTATATCGGGCATGGAAAATGCGATTTCGGGTCCTCTCTCAGGAAATGCGCAGGGTTTTTGGCTATTTTATTTACCGGGCGTCCTCCTAGATCCATACTCCTATTCCCATGCAAACCCGAGCACGTGTGTTTGCAATGGGGAAAAGTCTTTAGGCACCCATTGCCCAGGGAGAAGGAAAGCCTGAGGAATCATCTTGCCCCCCAAAATGAAGCTGTCTTCGAACGGTTCCAAAGAAAGCAGGCTAATCCAAAGCCACCCAAAGCCCCCCAAAGCAACCCAAGCCCAAAGAAGGGTTAAAGAAGCTTGAGAATACCACACCTCTGGAAGGAATGTACAGCAGAGCAGAGGAATGTGTGGAATGCAGACAGGGGTGAAACAATTAGCACCCCATCTGGAAAACGGGGAAAAGAACAAGTTGGCCTGTGGAAATGCATGAATCCGACAGAGCCGGGCAGAGACGGTCTGGAATGCGGCAAGGTCTGAACCAGAGGCTCAGTCTTACGTGGTTTGCCGTGAAGACCATATGGCCTGCACTCCAAAGGCCTGGGAGACTCGGAGCTGGGCTGCCATTTGAAAGGGCCTTAGGTGGTCCTCCTTCCTCCCAGGTCCTCAAACTGGAGGGGAATTCTAAATGACTGTTAGATCTCTGCCCTTGCGTGAAGTGCGGTGCGTGGGGTCCTTGGCCTAGATGACCCCTTGGGTGCCAGGGACGGCCCAGCCGTCCAGGTGATGGACAAACCTATGGGCAGGCACTCCACGTACTTGAGGTGTGCCCTTGAGTTTTGGGGCGTGGGGAAGTTCCAGCAGCTCCGCTGATTTCCATACATCAGGGCGTGGCCACCTCAGCCTCTACAAGACCCCTGTCTCCATGGAGAACACAGTGGGCCAGCATTCTCCCGGCCAGCCGGTCGCTTCTTCTCTCTTCTCGGACCTCCAAGCATGGATTCCTCCAGCACGCCCTGCACATCCAGCGGTAGGTTGACCTCTGCCTCTGGGCTGTGGGTTGCAACTCGCAGAGGCCGGGAGCCCTTCATGCCTGTGCATCCTGCATCAATAGAGCCATGCCGTTCTTTAGGGCATGTTCCGAGATTGGGCTGGCCTTTTGCCAGCGCTCAGTGGGCCTCATCGAAACAGACTCGCCTCAGAATGACCCCCTTTCTCCATACCCATGGGATTTTCGCTCTGGGGTGGAAGTGGATGTTGTCTCTTCCAAGAGAGGTGCCCACGCAGATCGCGCATCACCGGGCGAAAGGTGCTAACATTAATTATCAGGTCCCATCCTCTCCTTTGTTGCTGGCCAATCTTTCCATCCAACCGAATGTAGGTTCATGATTGCAGTGGACACATTTGGCGATTTAGATTCGGAGTAGCCTTGGAATTGTGGTCTCTTGGCCTGGCTTCCCAACAGCCGGTATGGATATACACCCAGTAGGGTTTATTCCACACGTTCCATCTCTTTTGTTCTTGGGGATGGTTTCCTTTGGATTCTTGGTGATGTTGGGATCAATTTGACACCAGGTCATCTTGAGGCGACAGCCCGTTCCTAGGAGCTCTTCTCCCAAGCTCAGGCCTTTCTGCATGACCGAACTCTGTGCATGCCTGGCCTTTGTATAACCCAGGGATGTCAAGGAATCTTGATGCCAGGACGGAGGGAAGCATGTGCAGCTTATATCTCTCTTTCAAGGGTTTCAATCTCCCTTGGAGTTTCCCCACACATAATCCATACTCCATTTCTCTCTCTCTGTCTCTCTCTGTCTCTCTCTCTCTCACTCTTCATTTCTCTGCTGGGACCCTGCGGGTCTCACTTTCTATTACTCCTTGGTTCCCTCCCAACTCAGCCTTATGGTATCAATTTCTTCCCCTCTTTGGCCACTTATGTCCTTATGAATGGGACCTTGACATTGTAGTCTATGGCCTCGACAGTGTAATATGCAGACTTGTGGTTGGTGTTGAAGTTGTCATCACTGCATGTGCTGAGGTGCGTCCTGATGCACGCTTGCCCAGTTGAGGTGGTTTTTAGAGTGGATCTGCTGGATGTCTCTTTGTCGCGATGTATCCTAAATATCCGGGACCTTGGAAGCTCACCTGAAGAGAACTTTGCTTTGCGTGTATGTGGAAGCAAATGCCTGGGAGACACAGCATCCAGAAACACAGGAAGTGGTCTTCGACGGCCTTTGCTTTGGGGGCTGTGTGGTAAGAGCTTCGCAAGGGGACCCGCCATGGGGCCATCAGTTGCATGCGAATCACCAAGGACATATTCCTGGGTGCCAGCCGGACAGAAGGGAGACCAATCCAGGGGGGATTCCTCTGCTTCTGTGTGCTTTGACAGGTCTAGAGCAGGAGAGCCCACACTGAGGCATGTGGCTGAGAGCAGGTCACAGGTTGCTAGTGGGCATTTCGGGAGGAGAGGCTCCTGGTGGCATAGAGCGTGGCATAACTCAGGAAGCTATGGATTTCGTGGATGCAACGATGTGCTGGGATCCACACGTCCGCTGGCCCTCACAGACGTTTCCCTTGGGGTGGTGCGAACCCGCGGCCCTTTCTTCCATTCTTGTCCACCAACACTAGGGCCGGAACACAGATTGTCCCGGGGTCCTTTTTGTGCAGGCAGGTCCCCGTGGGACTCACTATGGCCAAGCCACAGCACGAGGCAGCATAATCAGGGTGTGTCGAGCTGGTGAGCCATTTTGCGAGGAGTCCCGGCAGGGCTGCCTTCCGAACGGGTGCGGTGGTGTGGGCACCGCCGAGAAGCTTTCCTTCTCTACCCCCCAGAAGCGCAGTCAGTGTTTGGTGGTGGTTTGCATGGTTCTATTTGTCTTTGTGTTCCTGCCACTCATTTGCCAAGGCTTTGAGCTGATATGCCCTGGACGTAGGCGAGAGAGGCTGATGTGATTTTCTGAAAGGCCACACTGCCAGAGACATCATGCATAAACCCAAAAGTACACTCGACAGCACTGGTAGGCGGAAGGCGGGTTTGTCCCAAGACTCCGATGTGCCTTCACACTAGGGTCTTCCATCCATTTCTTTGCCAGCGTGGCCTAGGGAAGTGGGGGGAATTGGTCCCCAGGAAATGGACTTCACGTCCCCTTTGGTAAGCATCCTTGGTGCCTCCACGTTCCCCATTGCAATGGGCTTCCAATTGTATAGATGTCTTGGCTCCACCTTTGAGCAGAGCCAGCCCTTGAATCGGGGACCTTCTCCATGGTTGAAGCAGCCCAGCAGGGCCCCGAGGGCACCAGGGATCTGCATCCCTGCTGACACATCCCTGAGCTCTCCCCCATAGGTCCTTGGGAATCCTGGTGGTCCTTGACCTGGGGTGCCCTGTCAGGGTGCACCAACTGCTGCAGGAACCTCTGCCACGATGCAATGCTTTTCTCAAAATGCAGACATCACTGGGTGTCCGGAGTCTCGATGTCGATGTAGCCTCCTGAAAAGTCATACGTGGTGTGTGAAGAGAGCCATGCTTCAACCCCTTGGTTGGCCTCTCTGCCTTCCTTCCCACCTTCTGTCTTCCATTCGCCTGAACACCTTTCTCCATCCGTACCTTCCCCCCAAGAAATCCCTCCTCCACAAGGCGAGCCTTGCTGCCCACCTTCTGCATCTCCTCCACATCAGTATAGCTTTCTCACTCTCTCGCTCTTATCATCAATGTCCTCTACCTCCTCATCAATGGATTATTCTCTCTCCAGGGTTGTTCTTTCGGAGGATGGTCATGAAAATCGGGAACGTTTTTGCGACTTCTGGAAACTCAGCAGGAATCCTGGACTGTGGTTATATCGGGCATGGAAAATGCGATTTCGGGTCCTCTCTCAGGAAATGCGCAGGGTTTTTGGCTATTTTATTTACCGGGCGTCCTCCTAGATCCATACTCCTATTCCCATGCAAACCCGAGCACGTGTGTTTGCAATGGGGAAAAGTCTTTAGGCACCCATTGCCCAGGGAGAAGGAAAGCCTGAGGAATCATCTTGCCCCCCAAAATGAAGCTGTCTTCGAACGGTTCCAAAGAAAGCAGGCTAATCCAAAGCCACCCAAAGCCCCCCAAAGCAACCCAAGCCCAAAGAAGGGTTAAAGAAGCTTGAGAATACCACACCTCTGGAAGGAATGTACAGCAGAGCAGAGGAATGTGTGGAATGCAGACAGGGGTGAAACAATTAGCACCCCATCTGGAAAACGGGGAAAAGAACAAGTTGGCCTGTGGAAATGCATGAATCCGACAGAGCCGGGCAGAGACGGTCTGGAATGCGGCAAGGTCTGAACCAGAGGCTCAGTCTTACGTGGTTTGCCGTGAAGACCATATGGCCTGCACTCCAAAGGCCTGGGAGACTCGGAGCTGGGCTGCCATTTGAAAGGGCCTTAGGTGGTCCTCCTTCCTCCCAGGTCCTCAAACTGGAGCGGAATTCTAAATGACTGTTAGATCTCTGCCCTTTTGTGAAGTGGGGTGCGTGGGGTCCTTGGCCTAGATGACCCCTTGGGTACCAGGGACGGCCCAGCCGTCCAGGTGATGGACAAACCTATGGGCAGGCACTCCACGTACTTGAGGTGTGCCCTTGAGTTTTGGGGCGTGGGGAAGTTCCAGCAGCTCCGCTGATTTCCATACATCAGGGCGTGGCCACCTCAGCCTCTACAAGAGCCCTGTCTCCAGGGAGAGCACAGTGGGCCAGCATTCTCCCGGCCAGCTGCTCGCTTCTTCTCACTTCTCGGACCTCCAAGCATGGATTCCTCCAGCACGTCCTGCACATCCAGCGGTAGGTTGACCTCTGCTTCTGGGCTGAGGGTTGCAACTCCCAGAGGCTGGGAACCCCTCATGCCTGTGCATCCTGCATCAATAGAGCCATGCCGTTCTTTAGGGCATGTTCCGAGATTGGGCTGGCCTTTTGCCAGCTCTCAGTTGGCCTCAACGGAGCCGACTCGCCTCAGAATGACACTCTTTCTCCATACCCATGGGATTTTCGCTCTGGGGTGGAAGTGGATGTTGTCTCTTCCAAGAGAGGTGCCCATGCAGATCTCCCATTACCGGATTAAAGGTCCTAACAGGATTTCTCAGGTCCCATCCTCTCCTTTGTTGCTGGCCAATCTTTCCATCCAACCAAATGTAGGTTCATAATTGCAGTGGGCACACTTATGTATTTAGATTCGGAGTAGCCTTTTAATTGTGGTCTCTTGGCCTGGCCTACGAACCCCAAATATGTGTACATACCTGTGGATTAATATATTTTTTCCTTGTTTTTAAGTTTTTTTTTTTTCCTCTTTAATGTTCATTATATCTGGCACATCTTGCTTCCAATTTACTTGTGTGTTCTTCCAATCAGTACTGTGTAATTTTCTTCGAAACTTACTCATTAATATATTGTGTGAATCTCTCCTATCCAGGCATATGCATTACTTTGGAAACCAAGGAATCTATATCTGTGTCCTGAGGTAAATTATGTGTCTTTTTTATCTCGTTCATTTTTTTTTCAATCTACCTTGTATTTCCTCCTTATATTCCTTACTGCATTTCTGTCAATCTTTCACTCTCTCATTTTTTCTTCTTTTTCTCTATTTTTCTCACTTTGCATTATTTCTTGGTTCCCTCCATATGTGTCTTTCATTTTCAATCTCTTCTCTTTTGCGTGTTATGTGTACATGAATGTCACCGTTGACATTGTGCAATATTGCATCGAAAATATATTTTCCAGATTTTGTCTTTGTGTTGAAATTGTCATTGCTGTATTTTCTGAGTTCTATCCCAATATTCCGTTGCTTCATTTAATTAGATTTTCTGTTTGATATGCTGGATATCTCTTTTTCCTTTTTTATTATTAATACCTGGAATGTTATCTTTTACTGAAGAGAAATTGCTTTCGCCTATGCAAACTAATGCCTGGGTGGTGCAGAATCCAGGAAATCTAGAAATGTCCTTACTCTGCATTCCATTTGTGGGCTCCTTGGTAAGATGTTCCAAAGGAAACCCACCACAGGACGGTAAGATCCATGTGAATTACCAAGGAATTATTCATTGCACGGGGCAGAAGTAAGTGAGAAATTTGTAGGGGGATATGTCTGCTTTGGGTGATTTTTCCAGGTGTAGAACATGGTAGCCAACACCGTGGATATGTGGTTGATAGCAGACAGCCTGTTGCTAGTGAATCATTCTGGAGGAAAGGCTCCTGGTGTCGTTGAGCATGGTATAGTTCGGGAATCTAAGGATTTCATGGAGGCAAGGATGTGCAGGATACCTCAGGTCCCGTGAAAGTCACAGTGTTTTCTCTTTGGTATGCACAAACCTGAGGCCCTGTTTTCCATTCTTTTACACCAGCACTAGGTCTTGAACACAGATAGTACCAGTGTTCTTTTTATCCAAGCCACGTGGCCTAGTTTTGACACATTCAAGGCAAAAGGTACTATAACCTTTTTTTCTAGAGCCTTTAACCATTATGCAAGGATTGCTGGCAGTGGTTTCCATAATGAAGGGTATGGTGGTGTAGGCACCGCCTAGAAATATTCCTTTTCTAGCTGCCAAAAATTCATTCAGTGTTTGGTGGTGATTTCTTTGCATTCTTATATTTTTGTTTATTTTCCTACCACTTTATTTCCCAATGGTTTGAGCTGATATGTCCTGGACATAGAAGAGACTTCTGGGTTTTGTTTGTTTGTTTGTTTGTTTTTGTAGAAAATAAAAACTGCTATAGCCAACGTGCATAAACCCATCAACATGGTAGCACTCACCAATAGGCTGAAGGCAGGTTTCATCCAACCATTTGATGCCCCTATAGACTAGTCTTCCTTAAATTTTCCTTGCAATTGAGTCTTGGGATGATTGCTTAATTGGGCCCCAGAAGATTGACTTTACTTCTCCTCTCATAGACATGTGTAGAGACCCCAAGTTCCCCATTTTGCTTGGCTCCTAGTGTACAGATATATTTTAAAAACTTTTGAGCAGAGATATATTTTCTGGTGAGTAAGCACAGGGCCAAAGACACAAGTGAGGCTGCGAGGGAACCATTGATCTGCCTCCCTTTGGAATACCCCCAGAAATCTCCCCCAAAGGTCCTTTAGAATCCTCGTGTTACTTATCTGTTTTCCCCTGCAGGGTGTACAATACACTGCAGGCCATGATACAACTCTGCCATGCTGTAATGTCTTTCTCAACAGAGGTGCACAACAGGGAGTACAATACCTTGACACAGATCTAGGTTATTAATATATTCAGACTTTTTTTTGAATAAGCCATCTTTAGACCTCTTGATTTAGATTTCTGTCTTCTTTCCCATTTTCTGTCTTCTACTCTCCTTAGTTTCTCTGTATATGTATATATAAATCTCACAAGAATTACATCATCTTCAACGCAATGCTTGGTTTTAATGGTGTGAATATTCTATCAATCTATTTTTCTACCTATCTATCTCTTATCATGTATTTATCTATGTATCAATTTATAAGCTCTCTCTGAGTTTTACTTTCTTGGAGATTTTTGAACCAATCAAAAATGCTTTTTTTCTCCTTCTGGAGACTCAGTGGTTTCATCTGAGGTTGAAAATATAATATGCCTTAATATACTAGGAAATTTGCAGAATTATATTTATCTAGGTGTAATCATAGATCTGTAGTCCAATTCCTATCTAAAATATTAGCAATTATATTTACAATGAGGGAACATATTAGGCACACGTTGTCGCATGGAACCAGAGAGCCTGAGAAATTGTCAAGGCCAAAATATAAAAATGTCTTTGACGGTTTCAGAGAAAAAGCATAAGGGGCCAAAAAGAAATTAAAAATCCCACCTTCCTAAAAGAAAAGCCAGAGCATAAGAACATGTGGAATGCAGAAGATGTGAAACAATTTGTGACCAAAAGGGAAAACTGTGAAAACATCAGTTTGGTATGTGGAAATGTGTGAATCCTACAGAGCAGAGCACAGTAGGTCTGGAATATGGCAAGGTCTGAACTAAAGTGTCAGCCTACTTGGGTTTCCATGAAGACCATAGTGGTTGCATTTAAAAGCCCTGGGAAACTCTGAGCTGGCCTGTCATTTTAAAGTGCCTTGGGTTCTTCTAAATTCTTGCACATCCTCAAATGTGAAGTGTGCATAAATGACTGTTAGTTCTCTGCATTTTTGCAAATACTTGTCGGTGCTGTCTTTTGACTTCATAAAAGTTTTTTTTTTCCAGTGAGGCACACTTCTGTCCACACTTCTGTTTGAACAATATTTTGGCCTACTCTCCTCTTCTTGATGAGAGATCTGTGTTTTGGGGGCTGGGAAACATCTTTTAGATCTGCTGTTTCCATGAATCATTACGGGGCCTCCTCAGCCTTTATAGTACCACTGATTGTGGGGAGATCTCAGTGGGCAAGCAGTCTCCTTGCCATGTGGTTTGTTTTCACAACTTTGATTGCTCAATGACATCCTGCCTATTCATTGGTGTGTCCACATCTGCATCTGGACTCAGGGTTGCATCACTCAAATCCCTTGATGGCTTCATGATGGTGGAGCCTTTACAGACATTGAAATGCCCCTCAAGATGGTATTGTTGGAGATTTTGCACCTTATGCTAGCAATCATTTTGCTAAAGGAGAGGGAGTGATCTCAGCATTTCAATGTTTCTCCATAACCTATATATTTCACCCTTTATTGGAAATAGAAATGTTTGCCCAACCCTGTGGCCTACACATATATGGTATCCCCATACCAGGAGCCCTGACATGATTTCTGGCAGATTGTATCTTCCTGTGTGGTTGGCAAATGTTGTTATTCCAAATTAATACATTTTCCTCACTTAAGTGGATACAAGTTTGGGTTTGGAATAGTTCCCATCCAATAGTGAACTCAACAAATGTCCTCAGAAGAGGAGACATTGATATATACCTTGGAGTTTAATACCATGTTTGTTTCTTTGATTTGTTTTCATATGGGTATGTCTAAGGATATTTGAACACATTTCGCCTTGAGCATATTTTGCATTCCTGTGAATTTCTTCTCACAGGTGAAATATTTCCAAAGGAGAGAATGCTGTGCAAGCCAGTCATTTTAGATAATGCAAGAGAGTCAAAGTAACTTGAGTCCATTACAAAGGGCACTTTTGGAACTTATTTTCTATCAAGTTTTTACATCAACCCTGTTCCTTCTCACAGTCATTTCCATATTTTTCTCAATTTGCATTGTTTCTTTTGTTTCACACCCCACAGTGTCTCACATAACCGAAAACCATTTTGTTTTTGTTTGTTTGTTTTTGAGTTAAGTCTACAGATTTGTCACTTGTGTCCTATTCTATTATATAATCATGTAAGTGTTATCCTGATTTTGTCTTGGGGTTGATGTTTTCTCCACTGTATTTGCTGAAATGGGTACCATTATTCACTTTCTCTACTTTAGTTTTCTACTGACATGTTGGATGTCACTTTATCATGATGTATCCTTAATATCCAAAATGGTGTAAGAGGACCCAAAGAGAAATTTGGATTTGTGTATATCCAAAACAAAGACCAGGGAGACACAGATTGCAGGAGCACAAAGTACTTATCTTCCATTGGTTTCCAAACTGGGGCCTCGGAGTTAAGATCTTCAAAATGAACCCTACCATGAGACAGCAAGTTCTACGGGATTTTCTAAGCAATAAGCCATGGGTGCTTGCCAAAAAGAAGGGTGCACTTTCCAGGGGGATTTGTTTGGGTGTGAGTGCTTTGCCAGGCCCAGAACAGGAAGAGAATACCCTGAGGCCATAAGCTTGGCAGCAGTCAGGCTGGGGATAGTGGTCTTTTCTGGAAGAAAGATCCAGGCGTAATCCAGCAAGGGTATACTTCAGAAACCTTAGGATCTCATGGTGGCAGCGATGTGCATGGAATCACACTTCCCCTGGCCTTTGCAGTTGTGTCCCTCAGAAATGCTTGAAACTGAGGCCCTTCTTTCCATCCTTTTTCACCACCACAAGCAGCAGACCACAGGGTGGACTCGGGTCCAGACTCAAGATGCACAGAGTACTGGCAGGGCTTCCATCAGAAAGGGTATGGTGTTGGTGGCTTCTTCTTTAAGGATTTCTCCTCAACCAGCCAAGAATGCATTCCATAGTTTGCAGTGGTGTGTTTGCGTTCTTATGTTTGGTTTGGTTTCCTTCCACTTCCATTCTGATGCTTTGAGCTGATGTGCCCTGGACGTAGGACAGGCTACCTTGTTTTGCCATAAAAGCCATGCATAAGCCCATCAATCTTTGTCACTCACCCATAGTTGAAAGGCTTTTTTGAATTCCTGTGCCTTGATGCCCCTATTGCCTAGGGTCTTCCTTCCATTTCATTTTCAGGAAGTCTAGGAAGGACATGGGAATTGGGCCCCAGAGCCTTGAATTTCCTTCTCGTCTCAAAAGCACATGATGAGCCCCAACGTCCCCATTCCCCTTAGGTTAGAGTGTGCTGATAACATTTCAAAATTTTGAGCAGAGACAACACTTCTCTGGGTGAGTCTGCCCAGGGCCCAAAGACACCAGCCAGGCTGGGAGGGCACCCTTTTTTGGCATCCCTATGGAATCATACCTAAGCTCTCCCACTTCGGTCCCTGGAAATCCTGGCAGAACCTGACCAGTGCTGACCCGGAAGAGGACCACAAGTCATTGCCAGCAAGTAGAGGCCTCTGCCAGTGTGGAATGTCTTTCTCAAATGAGATGTACAACAAGGAGTACAATGCGTTGACATAGCTCCAGGCTCTTAACCAATTCCGACGTTATGGCTGACTCTAGCCAAGATTACGACCACTTGGGTAACCTCTATGATTTCATTCACTTTTTCTCTCTTCAGCTCATCTTGGTTTCTTTCTCTCTCCCTTTTTTCTTTTTTTGCAGTGATTCTATCCTCTTCATTGAAATGCTTGGTGCTTGCCTTGTGTATATTCTAATGATCTCTATAGCTCACTTTCTACTCATCTATCTATCAATCAATTGATCAATCTATTTATACATCTATCTACCTATTATCTATCTATCTATCTATCTATCTATCTATCTATCTATCTATCTATCATCTATCTCTCTATTGATGTATCATTTATCTGACTATTTATTTATCTTTCCCTATCTGAGTTGTCATTTCTTCTGTTGATGATGGTGAATTTTTGAAATATCTTCTCTATTTTTGGACACCCGGTAAAAACACCTAACATTGGGTGTATTTTTGATTGGAGATTGAATTTACATTATTGTCTTAGGAAGGTTCAGAACTATTTTACACCAGATGGAATCATATATCAGTAGTCCAAATCTTATTTGAATAATTATATATTTAATTGACAATGGGGAATAATATTGAGGTACTGCATATCCAGTGAATATTGAAGCCTGGGGAATTCTCTAGCCAAAGATAGGAAAGCTGCCTCTTGTCAGTTTAAAAAAACAAAAATATGGATTCCTCAAGTTGAAAAACCAACATTCCCGCCAAAATTGAGAGCAGAGCAAAAGAAAGTGTGGAATGCAGAAAAGTGTGAAAACACGTGTGAAATGTGGAGAACTGTGAGAACCTCAGTTTGGAATGTGGAAATGTGTGAATCCAACAGAGAAGAGCACAGTAGGTCTGGAATATGGCAAAGTCAAAACTAGAGGGTCAGACCACTTGGCCACTTGGCTTACCGTCACGACCATAGTGGCTGCATGCAAAAGTCCTGAGACACTCTGGGCTGGCCTTTCATTTTAAAGGCCCTTACTTACCTCTAAATCCTTCCAGGTCCTCAAATTGGAGGGGATGTAGAATGATGACAGTTAGTTCTCTGAACATTGCATGAAGTCGTGTTGGTGGTGTCTTTGGCCTTGGTAAGCCCTGTGTGTCCAGGGATCCACACAGCTGTCAAGCTCTTTTACATACATGTGGGCAGGCTCTCATCTTGCCTCATAAGAGCCCTGTGTTTCTCTTGATGGGGAAGTGCCCCCAGCCCCACTCTTTTAAACAAATCATGCTGAACCTCGTCAACATTTTAAGAGCCCTGCTCCCAGGGCGAGCTCAGTGGGCAAGCAGTCTCCCTGCCATCCCCTTGAATCCTCCAGCATGTCCTGCACATCCAGCGGTATGTTGACATCTGCATCTGGGCTCATGGTTGCATCACCCAAATTCCTTGATGCCATTAGGAATGTGGAGCATGGAGAGACATAGAAATGCCCCTCAAGTTGGCAGTGTTGGATCTTTGCTTGGCCTCATGCCAGCAATCATTTTTCCTAATGGGTAAGACTGATCTCATCATTTCATGGTTTCTCCATAACCTATGTGTTTCCTGCTCTGTTGGAAATTGTGGTTTTCTATTGGCCATCCCTGTGGCCCATACAAATATGGCATGCCTTTACCAAGTGCCCTAACGTGATTTCTGACAGAATGTTTGATCCCGTGTGGTTGGCCACCATTGTTTTTCTAACTGAATTCATTTTCATAACTTCAGCTGACAGAAGGCTTCCCATGGAATTGTGATCTCCTCACATGTCTTCTGAACAGCAGACATTGGTATAAACCTGTATGTTTAATACTTTTTTTATTTTTGGATATTTTTGCTTGACCTTTTTTTTTCATTTATCGTGGTTTCTAGGGATATTTGCGTATATGTCATAATCCTGTGAATTATTTTCCCTAGGTGTGCTGTTTCACAAGGACACAATTCTGTGCCAGCCAGTCGTTTTAGATGAAGCTGGACAGTCGAGGTAGCTTCAGCCCAGTTCTGAGGCACTTTTTCAACTTATTTCACTTTCTAATGTTTTCAGCTCCCTTTGCTTTCTCTCTCACAATCCCTTCTCAATCACTCTATCTTTCCCTCTCTCTCTCCCCTGCTTTGTTTCATTTACTGTTTTTCTCTCTCAGGTATTTTTCTCTCTGTTTCCAACACATCAGCGACCCATGCTGCCTAATACCTAAAATACTTTTGTGGGTAAAGTCTGCATGTTTTTCTCCCTTGGGCTTTTCACCTGATTTAAGTGACTATGTATTACCACAATTTTTTTTATTTGTTGTCTCCACTGTATATTTTGTGTTGGGTCACATTTTTATTTCTTCTCTTAAGTTTTTTTTTTTTTTTTTTAATCTACGTATTTGGTTGAATGTATCTTTTTGCTAGTACATCATCAATATCTGATAGGTAGTAATAGTAAAAGAGGAAACACTTGGTTTGAGAGTATCCAAAAACAAAGGCCCATGAGGCACGGATCCCAGGAGCCCCAGAAATTTACATCCCCTTTAATCCAATTTGCTGTTTGGAGGGATGTTCTTCACAAGGAAACCAGGCATGGGGCAGAAGAATCCCTGTGAATTCCCAAGGAATGTGCCATAGGTGCTGGCCAAAATCGTGTGTTTTCCAGGGCGGATTGGCTTGGGTCTGTAAGATTGCATTCCTACCTGCATGTGAAGAAATACTCTGAGGCCTTAGGCTTGCCTGCAGGCAGGCAGTGGCTAGCAGGTATTTCTGAAAAATCTCTGGTGTTGTCCTAGAAATGGGTATCTTTCAGGAATCACTGTACATCAGAGAGGACAAGGGGTCCAATCTTCCATGGAAAAGAGTAGCCCCTTCACAGAGCTTGGCAGCATATCCATGGTTTAGAACAGCTACCTTCTTTTGCAAGGCATACTGGCATGGGTTCCCTCAGGAAAGGCGTGTTGGTGGGCACTCCTCATGAAAGTGTTCCTTTTCCAACAGGTGAGAGTGCATTCTGTATTGGGTGGTGGTTGGTTTGGTTTTATTTGTTTGAGTTTAATTTCCTTCCCCTTCCATTCCAATGGTTTGAGCAGATGTGCCATGGACTTGGGACAGACTACCATGTTTAGCAGAGAATTCATACTGATGTGGAAGTTGTGCATAGGCCCATCAAGAAGCAGAAGTCACCCACAGAGGGAACTCCATTTTCCATCCGTTAGCCTTCAGTCCTTGATTCCCTAGAGCCTTCCTTCCAGTTCAACTGCAAATGAGTCTATGGAGGATTTGTGGATCCTAGGCTATAATCTTGAGTAACTTCTCCCCTCAGAGGCATAGATTGAGCCCCAAGGTCTCCAGTTGGCTTATATTCCATGGTACTTAGACCCTTTCTAAAGAGTTGTGTAGAGTCATGCCTGGCCTGGAAGCATGGCCACAGGACCCAAGGATAACAGCCGGGCTGGGGGGGCCCTATCATTTTGCATCCAGGTAGAATCCTCCCTGAGCTCTTCCCTTTTTCTCTTCTACAGGCTCACTTTCTAGAGGATCACGGAGAAGGAGGCTTGTTCTGAAACAGAGTCAGCGGGATGCTCTGCAAGCAGTCTTTCAAGAGAAGCCCTACCCTGGTATAACGACCAGAGAACGACTGGCCAGAGAACTTAGCATCCCAGAAAGCCGAATTCAGGTATGCAAGAGGACACAACCCCCTTGATTACCCCTCTCCATTTTCCATCTCTCTCTCTCTCTCTCTCAATCTCTCTGTCTCTCTCTCTCTCTCTGTTTCTAACTTTGCCACTTGGTGTCCACATCTCTGAGGTAACAATCCAGCCTCAGCAATCTGGACTCAAACCTGTAAGGTCAGGCTTCTAGCTGCCAGGTCTAAGGCTGGATGTGTCTTATCATTGGAAGGATTTCATCCTAGAGAACCACACAACCCCAGCCACGGTCTGCAAGAGCAGTCTTAGGGAAAATATCTTAGGGGAAATATGTGAGTCCCACAGAGCAGAGTAGGTCTGGAATATGGCAAAGTTGGAACTAGAGAGTCAGTCCACTTGGCTTGCCATAAAGACCATACTGGGTGCATGCAAAAGCCCTGAGACACTCTGAGCTGGCCTTTCATTTTAAAAGCCCTTCATTACTTAAAATTCCTTCCAGGTCCTCAAATTTGAAGAGAAGTATAATGATCGATGAACTTTGCATGAAGTTGTGTTGGAGGTGTCCTTGGCCTTGGGGGAGCCCTGTGTGTCCAGGACACAGCTGTCTATCTCTTTTACATACACGTGGGCCTGCTCTCATCTTTCTTGGTCAGAGCCCTGTGTTTCCCTTGACTGGGAAGTGCTACCAGCCCTGATCCTTTCAGCAATTTTTGGCACAGCATCTTTACCTTTCTAAGACCCCTCACTTCAGAGAGAGCCCTGTGGGCAAACAGTCTCCCTGCCTTTCCTTGAATCCTCCAGCATATTCTGCCCATCCAGGGGGCAGTTGCTATCTGCATCTGGGCTTGAGGTTGCATCACCCAAATGCATTGTTGCCTTCATCAATGTGGAGCATGGATAGGCTTAGAAAAGCCCCTCAGGTTGGCATTGTTGGATCTTTGCTTGGCCTCATGCCAGCAATCATTCTGCCTAATGGGTGAGACTGATGTCATCATATCATGATTTGTCCAGAACCTGTGTATTTCCTGTTCTGTTGGAAATTTAGATTTTTTTCTCAGATATCAATGTGGCCCATGCAGATATCCATGCCTCTTTCAAGTGCCCTAATGTGATTTCTGTCAGAATGTATGATCCCCTGAAGTTGGCCACTCTTGTTTTTCCAAATTAATTAATTCATTTTCATAAATTTCACTGAACACAACTTGGTGTTTAGAATACTTCCCATGGAATTGGAACTCATTATTTGTCTTCTGAACAGCAGACATTGATATATACCTGTGTGTTTAATGTTTTTGTTTGTTTGTTTTTTGGATATTTTTGCGTTTTGATTTGGTTTCTTTCATAGGTATTTCTAGAGATATTTGGAAACCATTCACCTTGAGTATACTTCACAATTCTGTGAAATATTGTCCCCAGGTGTGATGTTTCACAAGTTCACTACTATGTGCACCCAGTTGTTATGGATAACCCTGGACAGTCAAGGTAACTTGAGCCCAGTTCTGAGGGCACTTTTGCAAATGATTTCTCTTTCAAATGCCTTCGTCTCTCTTTTATTTCTCTCTCATATTCCCTTCTCAATCACACTATCTTTCCCTCTCTCTCTCTCTCTCTCTCTCTCACTCTCCTTCTCTGTCCCATCCCCAGTTTTTATCTCTCTTGTCTTTTCCTCTTGGATACTGACACATCAGCGGCAGCAATCCAGCCTAAGCAATCTGGACTCTAATGGTAGTGTCAGGATACTGGCTGCTAGGTCTTATGCTCAATGTGTCTTATCATTTGAAGAATGGCATTCTCAAGAACCACACAAACCCAGGGACCCACTGAAAGGTCTGTTTTAGGGAAAATGTCCCATGGGGCCCATATTTTACACAAGAGGCCCTGTGCTAAGAAAGTTTCGATTGGGAGGACACATTTGAACGTAGACATATTCCTGTGTCTTACCTTAATGCCTCTGTCTACTCGACTGCACAGACTCACATGTCAGTTAGGGAGCGGCATCCCTTCAGAGAACATGGCCACAGGGAGCTGAGTGGCTGGAGGCCCACTCAAATGGGTGGTCAAGGAAGAATGACCTGGAGCCTCGGGAAAAGGAGATGCTGTCTGGGCCCAGGAGATGGCTCCTTGGTGGCCCTGGAAGACCTCTTGATAACCACCTGTGCATGAAGACTTCTTCTCTGGTCAGGGTGGTGGGGAACAACTCAAAGGAGGAAGCGAGGTAGCTTTGGGATGCAAGGCCCGAGATGAGGCATAAAAGCCAGGAAGACTGCTGGCCTTACCCTAGAAAAACATCTTCTTGGCTTCACCACAGTTTCCACTGGCACCTTTCTGATACATCTACAAAAAGAAACACACTGGTGCATATGGGATGTCACATACACATGAGCACAGGTTCAGCACTGAAGGCAGTTCTTTTCAATTCGTGAGAGAGGAAAGCACAGGTGCACCATGGGAAGAAAAGCAATTATGTCAAAGAATTCCAAGACAGGAATCGGGTCCATTAGATTCTCCTGACATGGTAGAAATGGGGGGGGCTGTCTTCACTCTGAAGGCATAGGAAAGGAGAAGTTCCTAGGTAGGATGGAATTTGTATTCCGGTCATCTGGGGTTGAAGGGATGCTGAGAGAGGGCACATGGCAGTGGATAATTGTGTGTTCTGAAGCAGTCTTTCCCCCATGAGGACTTAAGAGGGTAAAAGATCCTCCATCTGGCAGCAGCCATATCAATCTGGGGGAGAGATTGAGCAAGTGGGAGACAGAACAGAGATGGGGAGGGGCAGAGAGGTGGACAAGCAGACACAGGCACCCAGAGAGATAGAGAGAGTCAGAGCCAGAGACAAAAAGACCGACCAAGAATCTTGCAGGATGGACGGGAAGGGTGATGATTAAGAAAGTGAGAGGTGGCAGGAAGAGGGTGGTGAGAAAGAATATGAGCGATCTCATACGTATAATGGGAGTGCAAACATTGTCTCCTCCTCTAGCACCACTGGTCTTGAGTTTGAACACCAGGAAGGAGACTAGATAAAGGAAGGACTATTTTCATGGAGACAGCTTGTGTAATCGGGAATCCTGTGCTCTGCTTCAGAAGTGAGGAAATATTCATTTTGGGGGGAGACCCTACTCTTGGGTTCCTAGCATGTTCTTATGGGGGCTGATGGGAGAAACTAAGTGTTCCCATGTTTCCTTGCGGGTCCCTCAGCCTGTTGCTTGGGGAATCCATGGGATAGCATGTGGAAATATGTGGGGAAGCCTGGAGTGACCATGGCGCCTCTCTTTCTGCCTAGGTGTGGTTCCAAAACCAAAGAAAACGACGTCTCAAGCAGCAGAGCAGAGGGCCACCTGAGACTATCCCCCAACCAGGGCCACCACAGCGGGAGCAACAGCTTCAGACTTCTCCCACTCCTGGTACGTAGGCAACACTGCAAGTCACTCTTTTACATCCCCTCCTGGGAGTGAAATGTTTTCAGCAGGCATGCCAACTCCATAGCCAAAACACTCAGGAGAAGAAACAAATATAGCTGGTTCTTGCTCTTGTTTTGGAGAATGGGGAGGGGGTGCGGAGGTGGGGGGTGGATGGATGACTGGCCATGATGTCTTTTAAACTCCTGGAACTGATACTGCCAGGAAACTGGCAGCATTACATTCTCACACACACTTGGGTTTGACCTGAACTGCATTGGTTCCAGGGCATTTTTGAGAACTCAGTGACAAGAGACCCTGTGTGCGTGTATACAGCAGTATACTTGAACATGCCTCATTCAAGAGGATGAATACTGAGAGACACACAGACCCAGAGAGAGGGAAAGAGAGAGGCAGAGAGAGATAGAGAGAGAGCCAGAGAAAGAGACAAAGAGATGGGGAGAGAGAACTAGACCTAGATAGATATAGCACTATCAACAAAACAGCATTTCAGGCCTAGCACAGCACCACACAATGTATATCAGCAGCAAATGTGTAATCAGCCTAATCTCCCACTCTTCTTTGTGTGTTCTCATTGCAAAGCAATCCCAAAAGAGGCTGGGAGAAAGCGGACATTCATCTCTCCCTCACAAACAGACATCCTTCGGCAAGCCTTTGAGCGGGAACGATACCCAGGCATTGCTGCCAGGGAAGAACTGGCACGTCAAACAGGGATTCCAGAACCTCAGATTCTGGTAAGTCCTCAATGAGGGAAACATGATTTGCCTCACATACAAGGGGCGTAACCCTGTGCAAAAGTGTGGTTCTGGATAGCCGAAGGCATTTGGGGTGGGCCCTGGGTAGGGGGTGTTAATTCTCTCCATAGAAATTCCCTGAGGTGGCTTGGATGATCAGAAGGTATCCATTTCCAGAGGAGGACATGGAAGGGGAGATTCTGGGCCATGTAGGAGGGTTCTGCTATGGTTGGTATCCAAGGGGTGTCCCCTTCCAGAATGGGTGTGGTGTGGAGAGTGGCAATGGTCCACTGTTGTCCTGACATTTGCCCTTCCCTTCAATGGCCCGAGGACAAGGTTAGAGAAAAGGCCCCACAAGTTCTTGACCTGTGATCAACAGGTCAGATGTGTTGGAGGTAGGATGGACTGGAGAGAGTGGTCCTTCTGCAAATGGATCTTGATTGCGTAACTTCTGATATGCCTGCCTCCCTTTCCGTCCCCTAGGTGTGGTTTCAGAACCGACGAGCTCGGCACCCAGAGCAGAAGGGAAGTGGGTCTGCCAATGTGCCCGGAGTAGACCCCAATTCTGCAAAAGGCCTACCACTTCCATCGGACCAGGGCATGCCAACCACTGCCCACAGCAGCCCTACTCACAGTGCTCCTCCTCCTCCCTCTAACCCACCAAGGGAGAACATGCTGTCCATCACCCCCATGGTGGCCACTGCTGCGATCGCCCCCAAATTCATAGTTCCTGGGGCTCCCACAGCAGGCTGTGAGGGCCAGAGCCTGCCCATGATCTTCATCATGGCCCAGCCAAGTCCAGTTCTGCAGGCAATAGTGAACCCTCCCATGCTTTGGACGCTTCCTCTGACTCAGTCCTCACCAGGGCCAATGCCCATTCCTGCAGGGGGTCTCACACCTATTCACACAGGGCTCTGGCCAACATCCCAAGAAGGACCATGGCAGGAGAACAATCTGCACACTATGCCAGCAGAAAAATGCCTCCCACACATCCCTCAGCCACCCCTTGCCAGTCGTGCAGAGCCCCTGCCACTGCTGGACCCAGTGAAGACCTGCACTTATGCCAGGCCAGAATGGGCCCAGGCATCCTCAGCTCAAGTCACCAGTGGGAAGCCTGTGCATGGGGCCATGCTGCAGCCTGCACAGGCTGACACACTTATCTGCCCCCCTCATCTGGCCCCCTCAAATGAAGAGCTGTGCCCTCCCATTGACCTGCAGCAGAACAAGCCCTCAGCCTTCCAGGGCTCATCAAACCTCCTTGAGGAAATTATGGCAGCTGCAGGCATTCTGCCTGAGGCAGGGCCTCTTCCAGACGTGGAGGAACAGGAAGAGCTTCCCCTAGGAGACCTGGAAGCACCCCTCAGTGAGGAAGATTTCCAGGCCCTCCTCGACATGCTGCCAAGCTCCCCAGGTCCTTGTCCTTAGGAGGATGAAGGAGGCCCTTCCTCCCTTGAGGCTTGAGATTCTTTCAGGCCTTCTTTGCGTGTGTCCTCAAGTTCCACCCTGACTCGCAGGAAGCATGGGCACCAGAGGGGCCGCCCACCCTGGAGGCTTAAGGGCTTCTACACCTTCCAAACAGAGGGTGACCCAACTCCACTTCCTTCTGGACAATGGGAAGGCCCATCCACGATTGCTCTTCGGTTGTTTGTGACATTCTTTGATCAAATAAATATATCTAGTTACCCAAATTTTCTGGTGTGTTCCATGATATACTTTCTTCTCTCCTCATTTAAATCAGTGTTTCAGTCCCATGCATTGGAGGGGGAAGGCCTCCCTGCTTTGTGACCATATGGGAAGGTGGACTGGATGTCCATGTCTACAAGGCAATATGATATTGAAATCACTAAGATAGACTCTCAGTTAAACCCTTCACTTTGTGTCTCATTTCTGGGCAGATGAGGTGGGAGGCGTCCTCAAATGCATATCTACTGTGCCCGGACAGAACATTCCAAACACTCTCATTACCAGATTATCATCTGCAGAGTTCATGTCAACAAATATGAAGGAAAAATAATCCATGAGAAATACATCTCCCTCTCCCTATCAGTATCCTCTTACTGCTACAGAGAACTCATGGCCCACAGCACCCCCTACACACACACACACACAGAGAGAGAGAGAGAGAGAGAGAGAGAGAGAGAGAGAGAGAGAATCTCAAATCACTCGGTAAAGCAGTACACTACCTTCAGGCTTTTGAATGAATTCGCTGTCTTCATAGTCTACAATTTTGCTGAAAATCATGAACATGTATGATCAATAAATACACAGAAGATTGTCATCAAGTGTGTGCTTGTGTGTGTGTGTGTGTGTGTGTGTGTGTGTGTGGTTTTTAAATATTTCATCATCTGTAGCCTACAGTCAATTAAAATACAAAAGAAGGTTTGTGGAGTTCCCATCGTGGCACAGCAGAAAGGAATCTGACTAGGAACCATGAGTTTGTGGTCCAATCCCTGGCCTTGCCCAGTGGGTTGAGGATCCGGCATTGTCATGAGCTGTGGTGTAGGTCCTAGACGCAGCTCAGATCTGGTGCTGCTCTGGCTGTTTTGTAGGATGGTGGCTCTAGCTCTGATTAGACCCCTAGTCTGGGAACCTCCATACACCTCTGGTGCATCCCTCAAAAGCAAAAAAAGACAAAATAAATCAATAAACAAACAATAGAAGGTTTGCATTTTCAACACTAGTATCTCAAAATCAACTCTCTCTGTCTTCCATCATTTCACTTTCCTCATCCTTCCATTCTTCACAAACACTCCCATACCCTTAATTTATTTTTTTTTTTACCTGACACAGTCCTTTCATGTATTTCAGCAGTTCAGATCACAATTCTTTCTTCTTTCATATGAAACTCAGTCAATCATGGCGGAGGATGCCTATCATTGTACTTCCCACTTTATTTGAGTCACATTTCCATTCAGCCAACAACTCGGCTCTTAACCCTTGACTTCATGCATGCATTTCTGCAACTGAACAAGAGCAGTCCCCAGGAGAAACCAGCTAAGAGTAGTCTGTGTCTCAGCATTCATAACAAGAATGTAAGGCTTCACTTTTGCCTTCTTGGAGCAAGGTAGGCAGTGTTGCTTGGGAATACACATTAAGGTTTTGGGAAGAGCTTCACTCTGCCACTGGGCTTGAGTACTATGAAATCCTGGTGGAAGCAGGGCTGCATTGCCTGACAGGAGGACACAAGGTACTTCAGGCACCTCGACTCATCTGCCAGGTTGGAAAGACTTTCTCAAAGAGATTAGTAAGAAGGAGGGCACGCCATTGATATAGGTTGAAGATGTTGACAAAATGTGATATTATGGGGGACTATAGGCATTGTTAAGCCCACTATGACAAACTCTATGTCTTCTCTCCCTTTATCTAACTTTCTTTCCTCTTTGCTTATTTCACTCTCTTTTTTTTCTTATGAAGATTCTATCCTCTACCATATATTGCCATGTGCTAACATATCTATAAATCTATCAATCCATCCATCACTCTCTCATCCTCTCTCTGTCTTTCCTAGCTTGATGATGGTGGACTGGTGTAAAACTCTACTCTACTCTGGTCACACAAGAGAAGCACTGGAACATGGGTGTATTTGTGGATGGAGATGCAATATAGGTGATATCCTGGGAACGTGCAGCAGGATTTCATGCCAAGGGTAAAGACTGATCAGTAGTCACATATCCAATCTGAACTCGTAGGAATTATTTTACAATGAGGCAAATTCTTCAGGCATGGAAGGCCCGGTGGACCAGCAGAGGCTGAGGGAATTGGCAAGCCAAAGAGAGGAAAGCTGGGCATTTGTCTGCTTCAGACACAAAACAGGGGCAAATGAGATCACAGAAAACCCACATTCGGCAAGGAAAAAAGAAGAAGAGAGCAGAAGAATGTGCGGAATGTGGAAAGGTGTCCAAGACATAGCTGTGGAATAAGGAAAGGGGTTAAAACATTGGTTTCCAGTGTGGAAAAACTTCAATGGCCGATAGGTAGGAAGAGGAGCACAAGGGAAGTTTTGCTTTGAGTGTATCAGAAAACAAAGACCTGTGAGACAAAACTCCAGGGGCACTAGAATTTGTCCTCCTCAGGATTCCAATTTGTGAGATGGGAGGGGTGGTCTTCAAAAAGAAACCTGCAAATGGGGCATCAAGTTCCACGTGACTTTCCAAGGAAATTATCATGGCTGCTTGCCAGGTGGAAGGGTCATTTTTCAGGTGGGATTGGTTTGGGTCTTACAGCTTTGCTTTGCCTACCTCCATGGGAAGAAAGACCCTGAGACCATAGCGTTTCAAGCAGGCAGGCCGTGGCTAGCAGATGTTGCTAGAAGCAAAGCTTGTGTTGTCTTAGGTTTGGGTCTCTTTTAGGAAATGAAGGATATCATTGATGTAGGGATGTGCCTGGAATGGCAACTCTACTGGCCATCCCTTACCTTTCCATTTGGAAGGAGTGACCCAGAGGCCCTTCCTTCCATTCATTTTCACCACCACAATGACCGTACCACACAAAGGAGAGGGGACCAGCCTTTGCAAGCATACATGGAACAAGAGCAGAAACTTCACAGAGTGAAGAGCATAACCTTGGTGTCTAGGACAGGTAACCCATCTTGCAAGGATTATCATCATGGGTGCCATCAGAAAAGGATAGTTGGTGTGGGGTCCTCATGAAATTGTGGCTCCTTAACCAGCCAAGAATGCAATCTTTATTTTGTGGTGGTTTGATTTCCTTTCTAGATTATGTATTTCCTTTCCTTCCACTTCCATTCCAATGTTTACAGCAGATGTGCCCTGGATGTAGGAAAGTTTAGCATGTTAAACATGGAATTCACACTGCTAAGGAAGTCATTCCTAAGCCCATCAAGATGTTGATATTCATCCATAAGTGGAACGCTGGTTTCCATGCATTAGTTTTTCTGTGTGGATATCCAATGGTCTTCATTCCATTTGGTTGGCAAGGGAGCCCAGGGAGGACATGAGAGTGGTACTCCAAAAGATTGACTTGCTTCTCCTCTCCTAGGCATAGATTGAGCCCCACCGAAGTTAACCATTTCAGTGGCTTCCAATGTACTACCACCATCACCCTAATTCCAAAACCAGACAAAGATACCACCAAAAAGGAAAACTATCAGCCAATACCATTGTCTCAAAATTCTGATCAGAGTCATTCCTGGACTGGGTAAAATCCAGTGTTCACTGCAGACAGCATAGTTTGGCATCCCTGTGCAATCCTCCCTGAGCTCTTACACTATGGTCCCTGGACTTCCTGGTGGACCATGACCTGGTTTGACCCAGCAGCTGCACCCAAGTCACTGCAGGCATCTAGATCCCTCAGCCATGGAGAAATGTCTCTCTTAAATGACATAAATAAGAAGGAATAAATGCCCTAGGCAAAGATCTTGGTTGCTCACCAGTACAGATATGGGTGACTATAGAAAGGTTTAAGGCCTCTTTGTCAATCTCTAGGTCTTCTCTCCATTTTTCTGTCTTTTGTCATTCTTTGTATATGTTTTCCACTTTTTTTCCTATCCTGGATTTTATATTTTCATTGTAATGCTTGATACTAAACTAAAGATCATTCTATCTCTCTATCAATCAATCAAACAGTCGGTGTATCTATCGATCTATCTGTCAATGTACCTATCATTTTCTCTGTCCATTAATTTATTTGATGAGAGTGGCCCAATGGGAAAAATGAACCTTCCTTCTGGACACCCAGTAAACGACTGGACCATGGGTGTGTTTGTCATTGGAAATTCAATTTAGATTGATATCTATGGAAATAGAGGAAGGATTTTATACGCCAGGTGTAATGATACAACAGCCTCCAATTTCCTATCTGAACTATAGACATTTATAATGTCTTTATTTACAATGAGGAAAATTCTTGAGGCATGGTACGCCCAGTAGACCAAGAGATGCTGGTGGTATTGGCAGTCCAAAGAGGGGAAAGTGGGGATTTTTTTCTCTTTCAAATAGTTTTCAGGGGCATCAAAATTTTCAGAAAACCCACATTCCTGCAAGGAAGGGAGAGCAGAGATAAAGATAGGTGTGCAGTGTGGAAAGGTGCAAAATATATCTGTGGAGTGTGGAAATGTGTGACAACATCAATTTGGACTGTGGAAAGGTATGAAATCGACAGAGAATAGCACAGTATGTCTGGAATATGGCAAGGTGTGACCTAGAGGGTCGGCATTCCTAGGCTTGCCGGGAAGACCACAGTGGCACCATCAGAATGGCCTGGGTGCCGCTGAGCTGGCCTTCCTTTGCAGAGGCCCCTAGTTTCCTCTATTTGTTTCCAGGTCTCCACATTGGAAGGGATGTTTAGTGAATATGGTTAGGTTGCAGAATCATGCACAAAGTCGTGTGGGTGGTGTCCTTGGCTTAGAGAAGTCCTCAGAATCCAGTGACATGGGACATGCTCTCCTGGCCAGCTGTTTTACCAAGATGTGGGCAGGCTCTCCACTTTCTTGATAAGAGCCCTGTGTTTGCAGTGAAGGGGAAGAGCAAGCAACCCAGTTGTTTTCCATCAATAGGGGTGGGGTGTCCAGAGCATTTATAAGACCCCTGCCTCCTAAGAGAGCAGTTTGCCAGGAGTCTCCCTGCCATCTGGTTTGTTCTTGCACCATGATTTCTCCAGCACGTTCTGCACATCCAATGGTATGTTGACATCTGCATCTGCGTCACCCAAATGCCTCATGCCTTCATGTGTGTGCAGCCTGGATAGACATACAAATGCCCTTCAAGATGGCATGTTCAGAGATTGGCTTGTGTTTTGCCATCAATTACTTTGCCTAAAAGAAAGACAATTGCCTCAGAATAACACCATTTCTCCATAACAATAGTATTTCCCTTTTGAGTTGGAAATTGAGTTTCTTTCATCCAACAGTGTTGCACACATAGATAGCGCATCACCTGACCAAATGTCCTAACATGATTTCTGGCACTATATAGGTTCCTTTTTCTTTGGCCAATGTTTTCATCCAACTTAAAGAATAGTCATGACTTCAGCAGACACAATTTGGGATTTAAATTTGGAGTAGCCATCAAATTGTGGTCTCTTCCACTGGCTTCACAACAGCAAATATTGATATATAACTGTGCATTTCTTTCTTTCTTTCTTTCTTTCTTTCTTTCTTTCTTTCTTTCTTTCTTTCTTTCTTTCTTTCTTTCTTCCTTCTTTCCTTTCTTTCTTTCTTTCTTTCTTTCTTTCTTTCTTTCTTTCTTTCTTTCTTTCTTTCTTTCTTTCTTTCTTTCTTTCTTTATTTCGCTTCTTGGTTCCTCTTTATTCTTTTGTTATTTCTAGAGAACTTTGAAAACAATTAATCTTGAGTACACAACGCATTCCTGAGAACTGTTTTCCATAGGTGAGGTGTTTCTGAATGACAGAAGCCTGAGCAAGTCAGGCATTTGTACAACCCAGGGCAGTCTAGGAATCTCCATCCTAGCACTGAGAGAAATTGTGGAACTTATTTCTATCTTTCAGGTTTTTCCATTTCCTTTGACTACCACTCAAGTAATCTACTTCCTTTCTCTCTTTCAATCTCTCTCTCTCTCTCCTTTTCTAACCTGCTTCCCTATTTTTCACTCCTTGTATTTTTTTCTTGGATAGGCACCCATCAGTAACATACATATCATATCATATCATATTTTTGTGAATTATGTCTACAGATATGTCCCCCAGACATTTTCAATTATTATTATTATTTTTTGTCTTTTTGCCTTTTCTTGAGCCACTCCCATGGCATATGGAGGTTCCCAGGCTAGGGGTCGAATCGGAGCTGTAGCTGCCAGCCTATGCCAGAGCCACAGCAATGCAGGATCCAAGCCACGTCTGTGACCTACACCACAGCTCATGGCAACGCCAGACCCTAAACCCACTGAGCGAGGCCAGGGACCAAACCTGCAACTCATGGTTCCAAGTCGTATTCGTTAACCACTGAGCCACGATGGGAACTCTGATATTTTCAATTATTTAATCATCTTTGTTTTACCCTGATTTTGTCTTTGTGTTGACGTTGTCTCCACTCTAGGTCTATGTTTTGCCTTGGATCATGATTTTCACTTTTCCAATTTTAGTTTTGTTTTCTACTGGATGGTTTGGATATCTATTTGTCTTGATGTATCATCAAATCTTGAAATTTGTAAGAGGATCAGAAGATAATTTTGCTGTGTGTGTATCCAGAAACAAAGGCCAGGGAGATCCAGATTCCAGGAACACAAGATATGATATTCCTCTGAATTCTAATTGGGGGCTGTAAAGTAAGATCTTCAAAAGGAAACCTGCCATGGGACATTACATTCCCTGTGACTTTCTAAGGAATTAGTCATGGGTGCTGGGCAGAAGGAAGGGGGGAACTTTCTAGGGAGATTTGTCTGTGTCTGTGATATTGGCCAGGTCCAGGATGAGAGGAGCCATGCATGAGTCCATAATGCTGACAGCAGGCAGCCTGTGGAGAGTGGGTATTTCTGGAAGAATTGTTCTTTTTGTCGTACAGCAGGGTATCATTCAGGTAACTAAGGATCTCTTGGATGCAGAGATGTGCATGGAAACACACATCCCCTGGCCATCACAGTGGTTTCCCTTAGGAATGCATGAACACGAGACCCTTCTTTCCATTCTTTGTCACCAACACAAGGACTTGACACAGATAGGACTGGGGTCCAAGCCATGTAAGCCACCGTGGAGTAATTGGATCACATTCACTGCACCAGGCAGCATAACCTTGGTGTCTAGAACTGGTTTCCAAGTTTGCAAGGATAACAGGCATGGATACCAACCGAAAAGGTATTGGCACTGCCTATATTTTTTCCTTCTCTACCAGCCAAGAATTCATTCTGTGTTTTGCAGTGGTTTCGTTGCTTTCAAATATTTAGGTTTGGTTCCCATACATTTATATTCCAGTGGCTTGAGCTGATATGCCCTGGGTATAGAACAGACTACAGCGTTTTTCAGAAAATACACACAGCTATAAAAGCCATGCTTCACCCCATCAAGATGTCAGCAATCACAAACAGGCTGAAGGCTGCTTTCATCCAATAATTTGATGCCTCTATTCCCCTGGGTCTTCCTTCCACTTTGTTTGCAAGGGAATCTAGGTAGGATTGGTGAATCGGGCCCCAGAACTTTGACTTTTACTCACTTCTCATAGGCAGAGGACGAGGCCCCCAGTTCCACATTCCTGCTGGCTTCCAGTGTACAGATATCATTTTAAACTTTTTTCTTTCTTTTCCTTTCTTTTCTCTTCTTTTCTATTCTATTCTTTTCTTTTCTTTTCTTTTCTTTTCTTTTCTTTTCTTTTCTACGGATGCACCCATGGCATATGGAGGTTCCAAGGCTGGAGGTCTAATTGGAGCTGTAGCCACAGGCCTACACCACAACCACAGCAAGGCCAGATCCAAGCCACTTCTGCGACCTATACCATAGCTCACAGCAATACCAGATCCTTACCTACTGAGCGAGGCCAGGGACTGAACCCACAATCTCATGGCTCCCACTCGGATTTGTTAACCACTGAGCGATGATGGGAACTCCGGATTTTTAACTTTTGAGCAGATACATCATTTTTCTGGGTGAACATGCACAGGGCCAAAAACACCAGCCAGGATGAGAGGACATGAATGTTTTGCACCTCTGGAGAATCATCCCCGAGCTCTCTCACTTGGGCCTTTGAATCCTGTTTGTACATGACCTGGATTGACCCATCAGGCACCACAAGTCACTGCAGGCAACTAGACCCCTCTGCCAGGTTGGAATGTCTTTCTCCAGAGAGATGCATAACAGGGAGTACATAACCTTGATAGCGGTCTAGTTTTTTTTTTTAAATTCCAATATTTTTGATGAATATAAATCAGATTTAGTCCACTTGGTTAAGCTCTCAATGTTTTTTTTTTTGCCAATTTTTGTCTTCCATTCCTTTATGTTCATTTCTCTCAAGAATTCTTTCTTCTTCATTGTAATGCTTGATGCTAACCTGGGGATTATTCTATCTATTGATCTATTTTACTATCTATCTATCTCTCATCATCTATTAGTCTATGTTTCTAAAAATGTAGTATTCTCTCTCTGGGTTTTAAATATTTGGATGAGGACGAACCTTTAGAAAATAATATTCTCTTTGAGGAAACACAGAAGGAACATTGGACAATGGTTGTATTTGGCGTGGAAGATAGAATTCCATTTATTATCTTAGGAAAATGCTCAATTATAATATACCAGGTGTAAATAGAGATCAATAGTTCTAATTCTATATTAATGATTAGAAATTTAACTTAGAGTGATGAAAAATATTGAGGCACAGCATAACTAGTGGGCCTGGAGAGCCGTGGAATGGTCGAGCCCAATGAAGAAAGCTATCTTTGTGGTTTTCAGGAAAAAAAAGGGTGGGAGCACAAAGAATGTGAAAATCCCACATTCCTGAATGAAATGGAAACCAATACAAAGAATGTGTGGAATGATGAGAGGTGTTAAACGATTTATGTTCAATGTGGAAAACAGTGAAATTAACAGGCTGGAATGTGGAAATACAATCCTACATAGCAGAGCACCTTAGGTCTGGAACATGGCAAGGTCAGAAATAAGAGAGTCAGGCACTTGGCTTGCCAAGAGGACCACAGTGGCTGCACACAAAAGGCCTGAGAAATTCTGAGCTGGCCTGTCATTTTAAGGGTCTTCATTTCCTCTAATGCCTTCCAGGTCCTCAAATTTGAAGGGAAATTTAAATGACAGTTAATTCTTGGGATTTGCAAGAAATGCTGTCTGTGGTGTCTTTGGCCTTGATAATCAATCACTGGGTTTCCAGTGACCCGCACTGCTCTCCAGCTCGTTGCCAACCATGTGGGTGGGCTCTCCTATTTCTTAATGTGAGCCCTGTGTTGCAGGGAGTGGGCAAGGTCCAGCAGCCATGCTGATTTCCATAAATTGGGGTGGCGCCTCCTCAGCCTTTATAAGATGCCTGTCTCCAGGGAGATCACATTGGGCCAGCATTCTCCCTGCCACCCCATTGGTTCTCACACCATGGATTCCTGCAGCATGTCTTGAACATCCAGTGGTATGTTGACATGTGTATCTGGGCTGGGGATTGCATCCCATGAATGCCTTGATGCCTTCATGAGTGTGCAGCCTGGAGAGATGTAGAAATGCCCTTCAAGACGGTATGTTCAGAGATTGGCTTGGCCTTTTGCAAGCCATCATTTTGCCTAAATGAAAGAGACTCACCTCAGAATAACACTGTTTCTCCAAAACCGTAGCATTTCTGCTCTGAGCTGGAAAATGCTGTTGTTTTGTCCAACAGAGTTGCCCATGCAGATATCACATCACCTGACTAAGAGACCTAACATAATTTCTCAGAGAATATAGGATCCTTTTTTGCTAGTCAACCTTTTGAACCAACTTAAATTATTATCATGAATTCCATTGAAACGATTTGGGATTTACAATACGTGAAGATATGGAATTGTGGTCTCTTCCCCTGGTTTCACAACAACACATATTGGTGTATACTTGTGGGTTTATGTCATCAGTTCTTTCTCTCTCTTTTTTTTTTGATTATTTTTCCTTTTATGATTGTTTATGTCTGGATAATCTTGAAAACAATTCATCCTGAGTATATGAGGCATTCCTGTGAATTGTTGTCCACAAGTTTGGCATTTCTGGAAGAGAGAACTCCGAGCAAGCCAGGTGTTTGTATAACCCAGGGCAGTCAAGGAATATTGATCCAATTACTGTGGAAAATGGTGGAACTTATCTATCTGTCGAGATTGTCCATCTCATTTTGTCTTTCTTCCTCAAAATCTCTACTCCCTTTCTTTCTCTCAATCTCTGTCTCTCCCTCTCTCATATTCTACCCTGTATTCCTAATTCTCTCTTTGTATATTTTCTTGGTTCCCTCCAAACTATGCCTACATTACCAAACACTTTTCCAATTTGAGCAATTTATTTCTGCGTTATGTCACGCTGGACTTTTTCCACTGTTTAATAGACTAGGTATTATTCTGATTGTGTCTTGGATTTGGTGTTTTCCCTGCTTCGTGTGCTGCATTGGGTCCTGATTTTCACTGTCTCAATAGTAGTTTCACTTTCTATTTGATGGGTTGGATATCTTTTTTCCTGATCTATCATCAATATCCGGAAAGTTCCAAGAGGAGCAGGAGGGAATTTTGCGTTTTGTGTATCCAAAAAGAAAGGCCAGGGAGATACATATTCCAGGAACAAAAGAAATTGCCTTCCTCTTAATTCTACTTGGGGGCTGTGAATTATTAGATTATTAGATCTACAAAAGGAAGCCCACAATGGGGCAGTAAGTTCCATGGGACTTTCCAAAGAATTAGCCATGGGTGTTAGGCAGAAGGAAGCGTGGACTTCCTAGGGGGATTTGTCTGGGTCTGTGAGATTGGCCAGGTCAGGGATGAGAACAGCCATCCCTGAATCCATAAGGTTGATAGCAGGCAGCCTGTGGTTAGTGGGTATTTCCAGAAAAATGGATCCTCTTGTCATGGAGCAGGGTATAATTATGAAATCTAGGGATCTCTTGGATTCAGGGATGTTCATGGATCTACACATCCCCTGGCCATCACAGTGGTTTATCTTAGGAATGCATGAACATGAAGCCTTTCTTTCCATTCTTTGTCACCGACACAAGGACATGACCACACATAGGACTAGAGTCCACGCTATGCAGGACTCCATGGAGTAATTGTAGCGTACTCACAGCACACAGCAGCACAACCTCTGTGCCTAGAACTGGTTTCCACATTTGCAAGGCGTACTGGAACAGGGCTGCCATCAGAAAAGTTATGGTGGTGTTTGCAAGCCTATAAGTCTTCTTTCTCTAGCAGCCAGGAATGCATTCCATATTTTGCGGTGGTTTGATTGCTTTCTTATTGCGTTAGGGTTCCTTCCACTTATATTCAGATGGTTTGAGATGATATGACCTGGATATAGGACAGACTACCGTGTATTGAAAAAAATACACAGGGCTATTGAAGTCGTGCATGAACCCATCAAAACATCAGCCATCACCAAGATGCTGAAGGCTTTATTTCATCCAATAATTTGATGCCCCTCTTCCTGAGGGTCTTCCTTCCATTCTGTTTTCAATGGAGTCCAGGTGGGAGTTGGGTATTGGGCCCCAGAACCTTGACATTACTTCTCCTCTCATAGGCATAGGAGGAGCCCCCAAGTTCCACATTGCCCTTGGGTTCAAAAGTACCGATATCATTTTAAAACTTTAGAGCAGATACTCATTTGTTTGGGTGAACCTGCACAGGGCCAAAAACACCAGCCAGCCTGGCAGGGCACGATTGTGCTGCATCTCTGCAGAATCATCCCCAAGCTCTTTCACGTTGGTCCTTGGGAATCCTGTGTGCACCTGACCTGGATTGACCCAGCAGGGGACCACAAGTAACTGCAGGCCACTAGATCCCTCTGCCATGTTGTAATGGCTTTCTCCAGAGAGATGCATAGCAGGGAGTATAATACCTTGATATAGACCTAGGTTTTTTTTTTTTAATTCATATATTTTCATGAATAGAGCCAAGATTTAGGCCACTTGGTCTAGAACTCTGTTCTTTGTCATGATTTGTCTTCCATTTTACTCTGTTCATTTCTCTTTCCTTTTTTTCTCTCTCACGTATTCTATCTTCTTCATTGTAATGCTTGGTTCTAACTTACTGAATATTCCATCTATTCATCTATTTTACTACCTACCTATCTCTCCCAATTTATTAGTCTATGTTTCAAACAACTTATTATTCTCTCTCTGGGTTTTAAATATTTGGATGTGGATGAAACATTCAAAAATGCCAGAGGCCAGCTCCTGCAGCCAGGGAGCTTACACTTTTTCCCAAAGGAGATGGACAACATTGGTGAAATGTACATACAGAGACAGCCTCGTTGTCCCTTCTTTCAGGAATGCTGGACTACTCAAATTTTATTGGCATTAAGTGGTTGATTATATAGACAGTTTCTAACTACAGATTCCATCATAGTGTTAAAAGTACATTGGTTAACTCTTATTATATGGTATAGCAGCGATACATCATGTTTTAAGATCTTTAGCCTAACTAAATTTAGTGAGTAAAATTTAAGGGCAATTAGGTATAATACATCATGTGGAAAGGAGGAGACTCAGTACAAATCATCCCATAGCCAGTCTATCTCCACAAGTTGAAGAGGTCACAGACATAACAAATCTTGTTTTTAGACTAGTGCTTATCTAAAAAGCATTATGGCGGGGAGACAGTGTAAGAAAATATAAACCAACTTAACTAGCTATCACTTAAAAGCTTCTATAACTCATAGCTGGGTGTCTTTTGATCCAGAATAATATATGTTTAACTTCTATGAGCCCCATTAAAATCCTAACTTTAAAGTTTACTGTATAACTAGTTGGTAGATAAACACCATGTCTTAGTTACGTTGGATTTAAATAGGGGAAAGTCCTTCAGGATGAAATTTTTACTATATTATTGTTGTAACTTTGTTAAATCACAAGTCACCACAGGAAAATAGAATGGAAAATAAGAACAATAAGTAAATAATCAGGAAAGACTGAGGAAAACTGAATAACAAGTGAATAACAGAAAAGACTAAGTCATCCATGGAACAATCCCCACTCAGCAGCGCAAAATGGAGATTGTTTCCTGGAAAATTCAGTTCCCCACCAATGTCAGCAGGCGAGCCTTATTGTCTTCTGGGGCCTGTCCTCAGAATTGCGCCATAAAGGCAGACATCTCCTTGCTTAGGAATCTGCCCTCGGAATTGCACTGTTCAGACAGGCCCCTTTTTCTTGATTAGGAGCTTGTCCTCAGAACTGCACCGTTCAGGCAAGCTCCCATCCTCAGCTCCTTGTATCGTCTCAGCTCCCCACACAAAAATAATATTTTCTTTATAGAAAATCAGTAGAAACACTGGACCAAGCTTGTATTTGTGGTTGAAGATATAATTAGTTTCATTATATTGAGAAAGTGCAGAATTATTATGTAACAGTTGTAATTATAGATTAATAGTAATAATCCTATTTTATTATTAGAATTTTAATTTATAATGAGGAAAACTATTGAGGCACCTGATGCCCAGTGGATCAGGACAGCCTGTGGAATGGTCTAGCCCAACAAAGGAAAACTGTCTTTGATGGTTTCAGGAAAGAAGCAGGGGCCAAAAAAAACTTGAAAAACTCATATTCCTGAAAAAAAAAGGAAAGTGGAGCCAAAGAATGTGTGGAACAGTGAAAGGTGTGAAGCCATTTGTGCATAATGAGGAAAACTGTGAAAACAGCTGCTTGGAATGTGGAAATGTATGAATCCAACAGAAGAGAGCACAATAGATCTGGAAAATGTCAAGGTCTGAACTAGAGTGTTAGTATACTTGGCTCACTGGAAAGAGCACAGTGGCAGCATTCCAAAGGCCTGGGACAGTGTGAACTGGCCCGTCATTATAAAGGGCCTTAGATTTTCCTAATTCCTTTCAGGTCTTCAAATTTGAAGGGAAATTTAAATGACGGTTAGTTCTCAGGATTTTCAAGAAATCTTGTCTGTGGTATCCTTGACCTTGAGAAGCCCTTGGTTTCCAGTGAGCCACACTGCTTTCCAGCTGTTTCAGAAATGAATGTGTTTCAGGGGATGAGGAAGGTCCAGCAGCCCTGCTATTTTCCATAAATTGGGGTGGGTTCTCCTCATCCTTTATAAGACCCCTGCCTCCTGGGCAAGCAGAGTTGGACAGATGTATCCCTGCCATCCTGTTGGTTCTCACACCATGGTTTCCTCCAGCATGGCTTGCATAACCAGGGGTATGTTGACCTCTGCAACTGGCCTGGGGTTGTATCACCCAAATATCTTGATGCCTTCATGAGTTTGCAGCCTGGATAGACCTAGAAATGCCCTTCAAAATGGCATGGTCAGAAATTGGCTTGGCCTTTTGCCAGCAATCATTTTGGCTAAATGAAAGAGACCCACCTCAGCATAACATTGTTTCTCCACAACCATAGTATTTCTTCACTGGACGGGAAGTTAATGTTGTTTCATCCAACAGAGTGGCTCACCCAGATATCACATCACCTGACCAAAAGTCCTACCAGGATTCCTCAAGAGTATATGATCCTTTTTGGATGACCAACGATTTAATGGAACTTACATTATTTTCATGATTTCAGTTGGCACAATTTGGGATGTAGTATAAATGTAGCCATTGAATTGTGGTCCCCTCCCCTGGCTTCACAACAACGAATATTTATATATATATATATTTATATATATATATTTATATATATATATATGTGTGCATTTATTTCCTTGTATCTTTCATTTTTATTTGTGATTCTTGCTTCCTTTTTATTCCTAGTTATTTCTGGATATCTTTGAAAACAATTCATCTTGAGTGTACAATGCCTTCCTGTGAACTGTTTTCCCCACGTGAGGCATTTCAGAATGCGAGAACTCAGAGAAAGCCGGGCATTTTGTATACCCCAGGACAGACAAGGAATCTTGAGCCCAGTACTAAGGGGAATTTTGGAGCATATGTCTATCTTTCAAATTTTTCCATATCCTTTTGTCTTTCTCACTCAAACCCCTACTCCTTTTCTCTCAATCTCCCTCTCTCCTTTTCTATCCTGTATCACTATGTCTCTCCTTGCATTTTTTTCTTGATTCCCTCCAAATATTGCCTTACGTTACCAAACAGATTTCATGTTTTTGTGATTTAATTCTACATGTATGTCACCCTTGACTGTTTCCATTATTTCACCGCCTATGTATTTTTCTGATTTTTGTCTTGTTGATGTTCTCCCCACTGTATTCGCTTTGGTGGGTCCCGATATCCACTTGCTCTTTTTAGTCAGAGTTTCTAGTTGATCAGTTCGCTGTCTCTTTGTGCTGAGGTACCATCAATATCCAGAAAGTTATAAGTGGTAGAGAAGTGAATTTTGCTTTGTGTGTATTCAAAAACAAACACCAGGAAGTTATAGATTTTGGGAACACTAGAAATTGTCTTTCTTTGCATTCAGTTTTGGGGGGCCTGAAGAAAGATCTTCAAAGGGAAACCCCACCAGGGGCAGTAACTTCCCTGTGACTATCCAAGGAATTAGCCATGGGTTCATACCAGAAACAAGGGAGATATCTCTAGGGGGATTTGTCTTGTTATGTGTGTTTTGCCAGGTGTAGAGCATGAGAACCAACCCTGAGGCCATATGTTTGATAGCAGGCAACCTGTTTCTAGTATCTTACAGGAAATTCAGTACTTCATGGATTCAAGGATGTGCAGGGAACCCCGCTTCCCCTGCCCATCACATGGTTTTGTTGTGAATGTGTGAACCTGAGGCCCTTTTTTCCACTCTTTTTCCCCAACACAAGGACATGAACTCAGATAATAGTAGGGTCATGTTGATGCAGGCCTCAATGGAGTAACTCTTCACAGCAAGAGGCAGCACAACCTTGGTGACTAGAACTGGTTACACATTTGCAAGGAGAGTAAGGTGTACCAGCAGGGATTCCATCAGAAATTGTACGGTGGTGTCAGCACCGCCTATAAATTTTCCGTCCGTACCTGCCAACAATGCATTCAGTATTTGGCAGTGGTTTGTTTGCTTTCTTATATTTGTGTTTGGTTTCCTTCCACTTATATTCCAATGGTTTCCGCTGATGAGCCCTGGACATAGGTGAGACTACTGTGTTTTCTCCAGGTTATACACACTGCTATAGAAATCTTGCAAATCATTATAAAACTACAGATGTGATAAATTCATTTGAGTAATAAAAAAACAAAACAAAACAGTATTTAGCACTCTCCAATGGGTTGAAAGCTGGATTCATCCAATAATTCGATGCCCCTATACGCAAGGGGTTTCCTTCCATTTCATCTGCAAGGGAGTCTAGGGAAGTTTTGTGAATTGGAACCCAAAACCTTGACTTTACAATCCCCTCTCACAGGCATAGTTTGAGCCCCCAAGTTTCCCATTCCCCTTGGCTTCTAGGGTACAGATATCATTTCAAGATTTTGAGCAGAGATATCCCTTGTCTGGGTGAACATGCACAGGGCCAAAGGACACCAGCCAGGCTGCGATTTCACCATTGTTCTGCACCTCCGTGGAATCATCTCAGAGCTCTCTAACGTTGGTCCTTGGGAATCCTGAGTGTACATGACCTGGATTGACCAGGCAGAGGACCTCAAGTCACTGCAGGACACTAGGCCCTTCTGCCACATTATAATGTCATTCTCATTAGAGCTGCATAACAGGGAATAACAGACTTTGATATAGATCTAAGTTTTTAAAAATTCAGATATTTTTGTTGAATATAGCCAAGGTTTAGACCAATTGGATTAGCTCTCTGTCTTCTTTGCCATATTTAGTCTTCCAATATTTTTGTTTCTATCTCTGCGTTTTTATTTTCTTTCAAGAATTCTATCCTCTTCATTTTTAATGCTGGGTGCTAACGTAGCGATTCTTCCATCTATTGATCAATTTCATATCTATCTGCATCTTGTCTACTATTCTGTGTATCTAAATGTTTTTTTTTTATTTTCTCTACTGGGGTTTGATATTTTGGAGGATGCTGAACCTTTGTAAAATACCATTAAATGGGAAGGCTATTAAAATATTATTAAATAAGACTACTAATAAAAGGGAATGCTAAATGATTGTGGGTTCCCTGGATTTGTGCAAAATCTTGTCTCTGGTGCCCTTGGCATTGATAAGCCCTTTATTTCCACTAACCTGCACTGCTGTCCAGCTGTTTGACACATATTACTGTGGGCTCTCCTCTTTCCTGATGAGAGCCCTGAGTTTCAGGGGATGGGAAGATCCAGTAGCCCTGCTGAGTTCCGTAAATCGAGGTGGGACCTCCTCAGGATTATAAGATCCCTACTTCTAGGGAGAAAAGAAATGGCCAGCAGTCTCCCTTCCTTCCTGTTGGTTCTCCCACCATGTATTCCTCCAGCATGTCTTGAACATCCAGTGGCATGTTGACATCTGCTTCTTGGCTGGGGGTTACATCACCCAAATGCCTTGAGGCCTTCATGTGTGTGCAGCCTCAATAGACATAGAAATGCCCTTCAAGATGGCATGTTCAGAGATTGCCTTGGCCTTTTTCCATCAATAATTTTGCTAAATGAAAGAGACTCACCTCAGAATACTTCTGTTTCTTCATAACCATAGTATGTCCACTCTGTGCTGGAAATTGTACTTGTGTCATCTAAAAGAGTTGCCTGACCAGAAGTCCTGACATGATTCCTCTGAGAATATAAGACCATTTTTGGTTGGCTAAGCGTTTTATCCAACTTAAATTATTTGCATGAATTCAGTTGACAAAATTTGGAATTTAGAATAGGTGTAGCAATCGAATTGTGGTCTCTTCCCCTGGCTCCACAACAACAAATATTGATATTTATCTGGGTCTTTGTACTTGTTTCCTTTTGGGGGGGTTCTTGTTTCCTTTTTATTCTTGGTTATTTCTGGATAACATTGGAAACAATTCATCTTGAGTATACAAGACCTTTCTCTGAATTGTTTTCTACAGGTGAGGCCTTTCTGAATAAGAACTCAGAGCAAGCCAGGCTTTTTGTACACCCTCTACAGTCAAGGAATCTTGATCCCAGTACTGAGGAAAGTTGTGGAACTTATTTCTAACTTTCAAGTTTTTCCACCTCCCTTTGTCTTTCTCCATCAAACCCTACTCTTTTTTTCTCTCTCGATCTTTCTCACTCTCCCCATTTCTAGCTTGCATTCCTATTTTTCTTTCTTTGTAATGCTTTTGGGTAAATGCCCAACAGTGACTCAAATTTCCAAATACTTAGCATATTTTTCTAGTACATCTATATGTATGTCACCGTTGAGTTTTTCCATTATTTAATCAACTGTATGATATCCCAATTTTGTCCTGGTTTTGATGTTGTCTCCACTCTATGTGCTGCGTTGGGTCCTGATTTTCACATTCTCAATTTTAGTTTCATTTTCTTTTGTTGTTGTTGAAGTTGTTGTTGTTGTTGTTGTTGTTGCTATTTCTTGGGCCGCACCCGCGGCATATGGAGGTTCCCAGGCCAGGGGTCGAATCGGAGCTGTAGCCACCGGCCTACGCCAGAGCCACAGCAACGCGGGATCCGAGCCGCGTCTGCAACCTACACCACAGCTCACGGCAACACCGGATCCTTAACCCACTGAGCAAGGGCAGGGATCGAACCTGCAACCTCATGGTTCCTAGTCAGATTCATTAACCACTGCGCCACAACGGGAACTCCTAGTTTCATTTTCTACTTGATGTTTTGGATATCTCTTTGTCCTGATCGATCATCAATTTCTGTAAAGTTGTCAAAGGAGCTGAAGAGAATTTTGCTTTGTGTGTATCCAAAAACAAAGGCCAGGTTGATAGAGATTTCGGGAATGCAAGGAAATTCTCCATATGATTTCTAATTGGAGGCTGTGAAGTAAGATCTTCAAAAGGAAACCTGCCATGGGACAGTAATTTCCATGTGACATTCCAAGGAATTAATCATGGGTGCTGGGCAGAAGGAAGGATGAACTTTCTAGGGGGATTTGTCTGGTTCCGTGAGATTTGCCAGGTGAAGAACAAGAGGAGACAACCCTGAGTTCATAGGGTTAATAGGCAGCCTCTTGCTACTGGGTATTTCCAGCGGAAGGAATCCTCTTATTGTAGCGCATGGTATAATTCCGGAATCTAAGGATCTCCATGGATGCAAGTATATACAGGGAACCACGTGTCCCCTGGCCATCACAGGGCTTTCCCTTTGGAATGAGTGAACATGAGGCCCTTCTTTCCATTCTTTTTCAACAACACAAGGACATGATCAGAGATAGAACTGGGGTCCAGGATATGCCAGCTACCAAGAAGTAATTGTAACATATTCACAGCATGAGGTGGCATAACCTTGGTGTCTAGAGCTGCTAACCCATTTTGCAAGGAGTACCAGCTAGAGTTCCATCAGAATAGATACAGTGGGGTTGACACCACCTAGAAGTTTTCCAACTCTTCAAGGCAATTATGCATTCAGTATTTGGTGGTGGTTTGTTTGATTTCATGATTGTGTTTGGTTGGCTTCCGCTTATATTGTGATGGTTTGAGCTGATGTGCCCTAGATGTAGGAAAGACTACTGTGCTTTGCAGAGAATACACACTTCTATAGAAGTAATGCATATAAAGACATCAAGAGGTTAGTACTCACCAATAGGCTGAAGGCAGGTTTCACACAGTAATTTGTTGCCCTTGTACTGTAGCGTCTTCCTGCCATTTCATTTGCGAGGGAGTCTAGGGAAGATGTGTGAATTGGGACTCAGAAGCTTAACTTTTCTTCTCCTCTCAGAGGCATAAGTTAGGCCCACGAGCCCCCCACTCCCATTGGCTTCCAGTGTACTGATATCATTTTAAAATTTCTTGCAGATGCATCATTTGTTTGGTTGAATCTGCACAGGGCCAAAGAACACCAGGTTGGCTGTGAGGGCACCAATGTCCTGCATCTCTATGGAATCGTGCCTGAGTTCTCTCACGTTGGTCCTTGGGAATGCTGTTTGTATGTGAACTGTGTTGACCTGCCAGGGGTCACAAGACACTGCAGGCCTCTAGACCCGTATGCCACTTTGGAATATATTTCTCAATAGAGATGCATAACAGGGAGAACAAAACCTTGATATAAATCTAGGATTTTAAAAAAAATTGAAAACAACTGTTTGGAATCTGGAAATGTGTGAATCCAATAGACCAGAGCACAGTATTTCTGGAATGTGGCAAGGTCTGAACTAGAGTGTCCGTCTACTTGGTGTCCAGAAGGCCAGAGTGGCTACATTCACAGGACCTGGGAATATCTGAGCTGGCCTATTATTTTAAAGGTAAGCACAGAAGACCTGAATTGCCAAAACAATTCTGAGGAACAGAAACCAAGAAGGAGTTATAACTCTCCCAGACTGTAGACAATATTCCACAGGCACAGGTATCCAGACAGTGTGGTACTGCATGTCCAAAAGGGACATGCAGACCAATGGAATTGCATAGAGAACCCAGTAATCAACCCAGACACCTATGGTCAGTTAAACTTTGACAAAGCAGGCAACAACATAAAATGGGAAAAAACAGTCTTTTCAGCATGTGTTTCTGGGAAACGCGGACTTATCCGAGTTAAATTATTTTCATAATTTCAGTTGGCACAATTTGGGGTTTAGAATAGTTGTAGCCATCGAACTGTGGTCTTTTTCCCTGGCTTCACAACAGCAAATATTGATATATTCCTGTGGGTTTATTTTCCTCTTCCTCATTTTTCTTTTTCTTTCTTTCTTTTTTCCATTTTATTCTTGGTTATTTTTGGTGCATTTTGAAAGAAATTCATCTGGAGTATACAACGCATTTCTGTGAACTGTTTTCCACAGGCAGAACATTTCAAAATGGGAGAACTCTGAGCCAAACAGGCATTGTGTATTATCCAGGGCAGTTAAGGAATCTTGATCCCAGTATTGAGGGAAACTGTGGAACTTTTTTCTATTTTTCATGTTTCTGCATCTCCATTTATCTTTCCCACTCAAAACCACTATTCCCATGGTCTCTCTCAATCTCTCACTTCCTAACACACTTACTATTTTCTTGTATCCCTATTTTTCTCTCTTGGTATTTTTTTTTTCCCATGGTCCTTTCCAAACACAGCTTTAAGTTATGAAATCCTTTTAATATTTTTGCAAGTTACTTCTACTTGAATACCACCCTTGAATTTTTCCACTATTTAATTGACTATGAATTATCCTGATTTTGTTCGATGTTGATGTTGTCAATGCTGTATTTGCTGCTGTGGGTGCTGATTTTCATTTGCTCTATTTACTCAGGTTTTGTAGTTAATCTGTTGGATGTCTCTATGTTCTGATATATCATCAATGTCTGGAAAGAAGGAAGAGGTACTGAAGAGTATTTTGCATTGTGTGTATGCAAAAGCAAAAGCCAGAGTAATACAGATTTCAGGAGCACTAAAAATTGTCATCATCTGCAGTCAAATTGAGGGCTGTGAAGGAAGATCTTCAAAAGGTAAACTACCATGTGACAGAAATTCCATGAGACTTACCAAGGTATTAGTAATGTGTGCTGGTCAGAAGCAAGGGGGAGATTTCTAGGGAGATTTTGAAGCTTGTGTGTGATCCTCCATGTCTAGAAGATGAGACCCAAACCTGAAGACATAAGGTTGATAACAGGCAGCCTGTTGCTAGTGGGCGTTTCTGGAGGAATAGCTCCTGGTGTCACAGAGCATGGTATAATTCAGGAAATTATGGATCTCATGGATCCAAGGCTGTGCTAGGAAACACATGTCCCCTGGCCATCACAGTTTTTGCTTGGAGATGCATGACATTGAGGCTCTTTTTTCCATTCTTTTTCACCAACACAAGGACATGAACACAGATAAGACTGAGTCCTGGTTATGTAGGCGTCCATGGACTAATTGTGACTTATTCACAGCATGAGGCAACATAACCTTGGTGTCTAGAACAGATTACCCATTTTGGAAGGAATACGAGCAGTGGATAAATCAGAAAGGGTATGTGGTGTGGGCGCTGCTTAGATGTTTTCCATCTTTTCAAGCCAAATATGCATTCAGTAATTTAGTAGTATGAAATATGCATTTAGTAATTCAGTAGTGGGAAGATTGCAGAATTTGTTTTTACCAGGCGTAATGATAGAGCTGTTGTCCTATTCCTCTGAAAAATTAGCAATTTTATTTCCAATGAGGAAAGATATTTAGGCACCCATTGCCCAGTGGACCAGGAGAACCTGAGGAATTGTCAAGCCCAAAAAAGGAAAGCTGTATTTGATGGTTTCAGGAACAAAATAGGGTCTAAAAGAACTTGGAAAACCGACATTCAAGAAAGTAAACAGATCAGTGCATAAGAATATATAGCTTGGGATAAGGTTTGAAGAGATTTGTGTGCAATGTGAAAAGAAACGAATGCACCAATTTGGAATGTGGAAATGTGTGAATCCTACAGAGCAGAGCACAGTATGTCTGGAATATGGCACGGTCTGAACTCAAGAGTCATTCTACTTGGCTTGCCCTGAAGACCATAGTAGATGCATTCAAAAGGTCTGAGAGACTCTGAGCTGTCATACCTTTATAAAAGGACTTACAGTCCTCTACTTCCTGCCAGGTCCTCAAATTTGAAGGGAATTTTAAATGACTGTGAGTGGTCCAGATTTTCACGAAGTCTTGTCTGCGATGTCCTTGGCCTTGATGATCCCTTGGTTCCAGTGACCTGCAGTGCTCTCCAGGTCTTCAACTACCATGTGGTCTGGCTCTCCACTTTCTTGAGGGAAGCCCTATGTTTAGAGGGATGGGGTAGATCCAGCAGCCCCACTCATTTCTGTCCTTTATTAGAACCCTGCCTCCAGGAGAGGAGACTAGCCCCACAGTCTCCCTGCCATCTGTTTGGTTCTTGCAACATGGAATCCTCCATCACATCCTGCATATCCAGCAGTACATTGACATCTGCATGCGGGCTGTGGGTTGCATCACCCAAATGACTTGTTGCCTTAATGACTGTGCAGCATCTGTAGACATAGAAAGGCCCTTCATGGTGGCATGTTCAGAGATTGGCTTGGCCTTTTACCAGCACTCATTTTCCATAAAAGAAAGAGACTCGCCTTAGAAAAAAACACTGTTTCTCCCTAACCATTATATATCACCTCTGGGCAGGAAATTGATGTTGTTTGTTCCAACAGAGTTGCTCACGCAGATATATAACCACCTGACCAAAGTCCTAACAGGATTGCTCAGAGAATATATGATCCCCTTTTGCTGGCCAAACTTTCTATCTAACTTAAAGTATTTTCAGGATGTCAGTTGACACAATTGGGGATTTAGAATAGTAATAGCCATTGAGTTGTGGTCTCTGCTCCTGGCTTCACACAACAGCAAATATTGATATATACCTGTGGGGTTATTTCCTTGTTTCTTTCTTTTTGGTTTTTGGGTTTTGTTTTTGATTGTTGTTTCATTTTTACTCTTTGTTATTTCTGGAGAATTTGAAAATGTTTCACCTTCAGTATACAACACATTCCTCTGAAAATTTTTCCACGGGTGAAGCTTTTCTGAATGAGAGAACTCTGAGAAAGACAGGCATGTCTTATAACCCAAGGCAGTCAAGGAATCTTGATCCCAGTATTGAGGGAAATTGTGGGACTTATTTCTATCTTTCAAGTTTTTCCATGCCCCTTTGTCTTTCTCACTCAAATCCCCTACTCCTTTTCTCCTTCTCAATCTCTCCCTCTCTCCCTTTATATCCTGTATCCATAGTTTGCTCTCTCTGTATTTTTTTCTCGATTCCCTCCAAGCAGTGCTTTATGTTACCAACTACTTTTCATATTTTGGTAAGTTAGGTCTACATAATAGTCACCCTTTATTTTTCCACAATTTATTCAACTATATATTATCCCAATTTTGTCTTGGCATTGATGTTGCCAACAATGAATTTGCTGCTGTGGGTCCTGATATTCATTTGCTGTATTTAGTTTGGTTTTCTAGTTGATCTGTTGGATGTCTCTTTGTGCTGATGTATCATCAATTTGTGGAAAGATATAAGAAGGACAGAAGAGTGTTTTGCTTTGTGTGTATGCAAGAACAAAAGCCAGATTGATACAGATTCTGGGAACACTAGAAATTGTCTTCATCTGCATTGAAATTGGGGGCTGTGTGGTAATATGTTCCAAAAGAAACCCACCATGGGACAGGAAGTTCCATGTGAATTTCCAAGGAATTGTGTATGGGTGCTGGAGAAGAGGAAGGGAGAGGAAGGGAGAATTTTCTAGGGAGATTTATCTGCTTTTGTGTCATTTGTCAAGACTACAACAGGAGAGAAAATGCTGAGGTCATATGGTTGAGAGAAGGCAGCCTATTGCTAGTGGTTGTTTCTGGAGCAAATGCTCCTGGTGTGGTAGAACATGCTATAATTCATGAAACTAAGGATCCCATGGATGCAAGTGTGTGTGGGGAAACACCTGTCCCCTGGCGATCACAATGCTTTCACAAGGGAATGCAGGATCCTGAGGCTATTTTCATTCTTTTTCAACAACACAAGACATGAACACCAATAGGACTGGGCTCCTCATTATGCAGGCCTCCATGGACTAATTGTGACACATTCACAGCATGAGGCACATAACCTTGGTGTCTAGAACTGGTCACACATTTTGCAAGGAGTGCCAGCAGGGGTTCCCTCAGAAAGGGTATGGTGGTGTCAGCACCACATTGAAAATATCATTTTCTACCCACCAGAAATTCATTCAGCATTTGGCAGTGGTTTGTGTGCATTGTTATATTTGTGTTTGGTTTCCTTCCACTTATATTCTGATGGTTTGAGCTGATATGCCCATGATGTAGGAGAGACTGCTGTGTTTTGTGAAAATACAAACAGCTATAGCAGTCATGCATAAATCCATCATTGGGTTAGCACTCACCGATAGGCTGAAGGCTGGTGTCATTGAATAATTTGATGTCATTATACACTAGGCACTTCCTTCCATTTCCTTTGCAAGGGAATCTTGGGGAAATTGCTGAATTGGGCCCCAGAAGATTATCATTATTACTCCTCTATTAGGCATATGTTGAGAACCCAAGTTCCCCATTCCCCTTGTCTTCCAGTCTAAAGATATAATTTCAAAACTTTTGAGCAGAGACATCCCCTGTGTGGGTGAAATTCCACAGGGCCAAAGGAAACCATGCAGGCTGAGAGGGCACCATTGATCTGCATCCCTTTGGAATCATCCCAGAGATCTCCACCATAGGCACTTGGTAATCATGCTGGTACTTGACTTGGGTTGCCCTGGCATGGTCCACTATTCACTGCAGGCATCTATACCCATCTGCCATGTTGGAGTGCTTTTCTCAACAGATGTGCATAACAAGGAGTACAATTTATTGATGTAGATATATGTTAGTAACAAATTCAGACATTGTGTGTGAATTGAGCCATGTTTTAAACAACTAGGTTTAGCTCTCTGTCTTCTTTACCATTTTCTGTCTTCATTCTCTCTAGTTTCTTTCTCTAACTGTATATATCTCTCAAGAATTCTATCCTCTATAATGCAATGCTTGGAGCTAAGTTTCTGTATATTCTATATGCACATATTTTGTGCTACCCATCATTTTCTTATCACCATTTTGTCTATTTATCAATTTGTATTTCTCTCTCTCAGCTTTACATTTTGGAAGATTGTGGAGCCATCAAAAATGCTTTTCTACTTCTGAAGACTCAGTAGAAACCTTAGAACATGGTTTATCTGTGGTTGAAGATATAATATAGTAAAATATCTAGGGGAATTTGCAGAATATTTTTTACCAGGTGTAATCATAGATCTGTAGTCCTAGTCCTATCTGAAATAGTAGAAATTTTTTTATACTGAGGAAAAATATTTAGGCACGCATTGCCCAGTGGAGCAGGAGAGCCTGAGGAAAGTTCAATCCCCAAAAATAAAGCTGTCTTTGACTGTTTCAGAAAAAAGAAAGTGCTGAAAAGAACTTGAAATAACACACATTCCTGTGAGACATTTAGAGTGGTGCTTAAAAATGTGTGGAATGCAGAAAGCTGTGAAACAACATGTGCCCAATATGGAAAACTGTGAAAACAAGTGTTGGGAATGTAGAAATGTGTGAATCCTACAGATCAGAGTTCAGTAGGTCTGGAATATGGCAATGTCTGAACAAGAGACAGTCTACTGTGTTTGCTTGAAGACCATAGTGGCTGTATACAAAAGGCCTGGGAAACTCTGAGCTGGCCTATCATCTTAAAGGGCTTTAGGTTCCTCTACTTCCTTCCAGGTCTTCAAATTTGATGGGAATTTTAAATGACCCTTATATCTCTGCATTTGTGTGACATATGGTCTCTGGTGTCCTTGGCCTAGATAAGCTCTTGGTTTCCAGTGACCACATTGCTGTGCAGCTGTTTGACAACCACATGTGCAGGCTCTACACTTTCTTGATGAGAGCCCTGTGTTTTGGGGATGGGAAAATTCCAGCAACACCACTGATTTCCATAAATCGGAGTGAGACCTCCTTAACTTTTATAAGACCCCTGTCTCCAGCGAGAGCACAGTTGGCCAGCATTTTTTCCTGCCATCCTGTAGGTTCTTGAACCTTGGATTCCTCCAACACATCCTGCCCATCCAGCGGTATGTTGACATATATATCTGGGATGGGGGTTGCATCACCCAAAGGCATTGATGACTTTATGATTGTTCAGCCTGCATATACATAGAAATGTCCTTCAAGATGGCATGTTCAGAAAATGGCTTGGCATTTTGCTTAAATGGTAGAGACTCACCCTAGAATATCAATGTTTCCCCATAACCGTAGTATTTCCCCTCTGGGCTGGAAATTGATGTTGTTTCTTCCAACAGTGATGCCCATGAAGATATCACATCAACTGATCAAATATCCTAATAAGACTTCTCAGAGAATATACCATTCTTTTCTGCTGGCCAACTTTATTATACATCTTTATTTTCATCATTTCACTTGACTCAATTTGGAATTTAGATTAGGAGTAGCCATTGAATAGTTGTCTCTTCAATTGTCTTTACAAACAACAAATATTGATGTCTACCTGTGTGTTTTTTCCTTGTTTCTTTCTTTCTTTTGTTATTTTTTCCTTTTATACTTGTTTATTTTTTCTTGAGCATTTGAAATCATTTCATGTTGAGTATACAAGCCATTCCTGTGAAGTGTTTTCCACAGGTGAGACACTTCTGAATGAGAGATCTCTGAGCAAGCCAGGCATTTCCTATAACCCAAGGCAGTCAAGGAATCTTAATCCTAGTACTGAGCGAGATTGTGGATCTTATTTCTATCGTTCAAGTATTTCCACCTCCCTTTGTTTTTTTCACTCAAGTCCCCTACCCCCTTTCTCTTTCTCCATCTGACTCTCCATTTATATCCGGTATTCATATATTTCTCTCTTTGTATTTTTTTCTTGGCTCCCTCCAAACTGTGCCTTATGTTATCAAAATTCTTTTCTTATTTTTGGGAGTTAGGTCTATATGTTTGTCACCCACGACTTTTTCCACAATATAGTCGACTATGCAATATCCTGATTTTGTCTTGGCATTGATGTTCTTAATGCTGTTTTTGCTGCAGTGGGTCCTGATTTGCACTTTCTCTGTTTAGTTTGGTTTTCTAGTTGATCTGTTGGATGTCTCTTTGTCCTTGTGTATCATCAATATGCAGAAAGTTGTAAGAAGTCGTAACAAGTACAGAGGAGTATTTTTTTTTATTTTTATGTAGAAAAAGCAAGAGTAACACGATTCCAGGAACACTAGAAATTGTCTTAGTCTGCATTAAGATTGGGGGCTGTGAAGTATGATATTCAAAAGGAACCCCACCATGGGATAGTAAGTTCTATGTGACTTTCCAAGGAATTATGCATGAGTGCTTGAGAGGAGGAAGGGAGAATATTCTAGTGGGATTTGTCTGCTTTTGTGTCAATTGCCAGGTCTAAAACAGGAGAGCCAATACTGAGGCCTTATGGTTGATAGAAGGCAACCTGTTTCTAGTGGGTATATCTGGAGGAAAGATTCATGGTTTTATAGAGCATGGTATAATTTAGGAAACTAAGGATCCAATGGATGCAAGGATGTGCAGAGAACCACATGTCCCCTGGCCATCACAGCACTTTCATTTGGGAATGCATGACTGGAGGCATTTTCCCATCCTTTTTCAATAACACAAGGACAGGAACACAGATAGGACTGGTGTCCTGGTGATGCAGGCCTCAAAGGATTAATTGTGACACATTAACCATGAGAAGCAGCATAACCATTGTGTCTAGAATTGGTTACGTATTTTGCAATTAGTACTTGTAGCAGTTCCAAGAGAAAGGGTACAGCTGTGTTCGCACCACTTAGAAGTTTTCATTTTCTATCAACTAGAAATTCATTCAGTATTTGGCAGTGATTTGTTTGCATTCTTATATTTTTTTAAAGCGATTTTTCAAATTTTTTTTTTGTTGTTGTTGCTATTTCCGGGCTGCTCCTGCGGCATGTATAGGTTCCCATGCTAGGGGTTGAATCGGAGCTGTAGCCACTGGCCTACGCCAGAGCCACAGCAACGCAGGATCCGAGCCGCGTCTGCAACCTACACCACAGCTCACGGCAACGCCGGATCGTTAACCCACTGAACAAGGGCAGGGACCGAACCTGCAACCTCATGGTTCCTAGTCGGATTCGTTAACCACTGCGCCACGACGGGAACTCCTGCATTCTTATATTGTGTTTGGTTTCTTTCCACTTACATTCCAATGGTTTGCACTGATATGCTCAGGATGAAGGAAAGATTCCTGTGGTTTGCAGAAAATACACAGAGCTATAGCAGTCATGCATACAGCCATCATTGTGTTAGCACTCCACAACAGGGTGAAGATGGGATTCATCCAATAATTTGATGCCCCTATACACTAGGGTCTTCCTTCCATTTCCTCAGCAAGAGAGTCTCAGGAAGGCTGGGGAATTGGGCCCCATAAGATAAACTTTACTTCTCCTCTCATAGGCATATTTGGAGCCCCCAATTTCCCCATTCTGCCTGGCTTCCAGTTTACAGATATCATTTGAAAATATTTGAGCAGAGACATCCCTTGTCTGGGGGAATTTCCACAGAGACAAAGACACCAGCTAGGTTGTGAGGGCACCATTGGTCTGCATCCCTGAAGAATCATCCATGAGATCTCCCCTGTAGTTACTGGGGAATCCTTGTGGTACTTGACCTGCATTGCCCTGGCAGGGATCACATTCCACAGTAGGCCACTATACAATTCTGCCATGTTGGAATGCATTTCTCAACAGAGATGCATAACAGGGAGTACAATATCTTGATATAGATTTAGGTTAATAACAAATTCAGATTTTGTGTGTGAATAGAGCCAAGTTTTAGACCACTTGGTTTAGCTCTCTCTCTTCTTTCATATTTTGTTTCGTCAATTTCCTGAGCTTCTTTCTTTATCTATGCATTTCTCTCAAGAATTATATTCTCTTCAATGCAATTTGTGGTGCTAACATCATGTATATTATATACATTAATTAATTTTTCTATTTATCTATCACTTACCATTCATTTTTCTATTTATCACTTTCTCATTCTCTCCCAGGGTTTTATTTTTTGGAGGATTGGGAAGGAATCTAAAATCATTTTATATTTCTGGAGACTCAGAAGAATCACTGGACAATGCTTTTATCTGTAGTTGAAGATGTGATATAGTATAATATCTTAGGAAAATTGCAGAATTATTTTATACCAGGTGTAATAATAGATCAGTAGTCCTAATCTTATCTGAAATATTAGCAATTTTATTTACAACGAGGAAAAATAATTAGGCATCCATTGCCCACTTGAGAATGAGAGCCTGAGGAATGGTCAACCCCAAATTATGAAGTTGTCTTTGATGATTTGAGGAAAAAAACGGGTTAAATGAACTTGCAAAACCCCCATTCCTGAAAGAAAATTAAAGTAGAGCGTATGATTATCTGGAATGCAGAATCATGTGAAACATTCTGTGCCCAATATGGAAAACTGTGAAAAAAGAAGTTTGGAGTGTGGAAATGTGTGACTCCTACAGAGCAGAGCACAGTAGGTCTGGAATGTGGCAAGGTCTGGACTAGATAGTCAGTCTACTTGGCTTGTGAAGACCATAGTGGCTGCATTCAAATAGCCTGGATAAATTTGAGCTTGCCTGTAATTTCACAGTGGCTTAGGTTCCTCTACATCCTTCCAGGTCCTCAAAATTGAAGGGGATTTTAAATGCCTCTTGAAATCTCTGAAGGGTATTGAGGTTTTGTCTGTGGTATCCTTGGCCTAGAGAAGAACTTGGTTTCAAGTGACTGCACTGCAGTCCAGCTGTTTGACAATCGTGTGTGCAGGTTTCTTGATGAGAGCCCTGTGTTTTGGGGAATTGTGAAATTTCAGCAGCCCCACAGATTACTATAAATGGGATGGGGCTTCCTCAGCCCTTAAAGAGCCCTGTCTTAAGGGAGAGCACATGGGGCCAGGCTTCTCCCTACAACTCCACTGGTTCTCAAACCATGGATTACTCCACTGAGTCCTTCACATGCAGTGGTATGTTGACATCTGCATCTGGGCGTGGGGTTGCATCACCCAATGGCTTTGATGCCTTCATGCTTCTGCAGCCTGGATAGATATAGAAATGCAGTTGATGATGGCATATTAAGATATTGGCTTGGCTTTTGACAGCAATCATTTTGCCTAAAGGAAACAGACTCACCTCAGAATAACAGTTTTCCCATAAACATGGTGTATTATCTCTAGGTTGGAAGTTAATGTTATATCATCCACCAGAGTTGTCCGTGCAGATATCACTCCTCCTGACCAAAAGTCCTGACGGTATTTCTCATAGAGCACAGTAACATTTTTTCCTGGCCAACATTTCTGGCCAACTGAATTTATTTTCACAAAATCAATTGACACATTGTAGGACTTAGAATAGGAGTATTCATTGAATAGGATACATTGTAGGATTTAGAATAGGCGCATCCACTCGAATTGTGGTCTCTTCCACTGGATGAAACAACAAATATGAATATACACCTGTGGGTATATACACTTGTTTATTTCTGTATTGTTTGTGGTGATTGCTTCCTTTTTATTCTTGGTAATTTCTGAAGCACTTTGAATAGAATTCATCATGAGTATACAACACATTCTTGTGTACTCACTTCCAAAGTTGAGGCATTTTTGTATGACAGAACGCAATCCTGGGGAGTTGAGGAATCTTGCTATCCAGGTACTAAGAAAAATTGTGGATCTTATTTCCATCCCTAAAGGTTTTCAGTCTCCCTTGGTTGTTCTCAATGAAAATTCCTACTGCATTTTAATCGCTCAATTTCTCTCTCTCTCACTTCCACTGTGACCATGTTTTACTCACTTTCTATTTTTTTTCATCCTTGCAAACCATCTTATATCACCAAATAATTTCCCTATTTTGCAAGTCATGTCTACATGAATGGCACCGTTGACTTTGTACACTATGGCGTCGACAGTGTAATATGCAGACTTGGTCTTGGTGTGGAAGTTGTCATCACTGAATGTGCTGAGGTGCGTCCTGATGGACACTTGCCCGGTTGAGTTGGATATTCAAGTCGATCTGCTGGATGTCTCTTTGTCCTGATGTATCATAAATATCCAGGACGTTGGAAGCTCACCTGAAGAGAAGTTGGCTTTGTGTGTATGCGGAAGCAAATGCTGGGAGACACCGCCTCCAGGAAAACTGGCAATGGTCTTCGACGGCCTTTGGTTTGGGGGCTGTGGGGTAAGAGCTTCGCAAGGGGACCCGCCATGGGGCCGTCAGTTGCATGCGACTCACCAAGGACGTATTCCTGGGTGCCGGCCGGACAGAAGGGAGACCAATCCAGGGGGAATTCCTCTGCTTCTGTGTGCTTTGACAGGTCTAGACCAGGAAAGCCCACACTGAGGCCATGTGGCTGAGATCAGGCAACCTGTTGCTAGTGGGTATTTCGGGAGGAGAGGCTCCTGGTGGCCTAGAGCGTGGCATAACTCAGGAAGCTATGGGTTTCGTGGTTGCAAGGATATGCAGGGAACCACAAGTCCACTGGCTATCACAAACTTTTCCCTTGGGGTGGTGTGGACCCACGGCCCTTTCTTCCATTCTTGTCCACCACCACTAGGGCCTGAACACAGATAGGACCGGGGTCCTTTTTATTCAGGGCCCCTAGACTAATTGTGACTCATTCAAAGTACGAGGCATCATAATCAGAATGTCTCGAGCTGGTGAACCATTTTGCAAGCAATACTGGAAGGCGTTGCATCAGAAATGGTATTGTTACATCAGAACCTCCTAGAAGTTTTCTTTTTCTACCCTCCAGAAATGCATTCAGTGTCTGATCGTGGTTTTTTTGCATTGTTCTATTTGTGTTTGTTTCCCTACCATTTAGTTTCTGATGGTTTGTGCTGAAGTGCCCTGGACATAGGAGAGGCTACTGTGTTATCAAAAAGTACCCCCTTTTATAGCCATTGTGCTTACTCCCATCAATAATTTAGAACTCACCAGTAGGCTGAAGGCTGGTTTCTTCCAAAAATTTGATATCCGTATACACTAGGGTCTTCTTTCCATTTTCTTTGCCAGGGTGTCTTGGGAATTTCGGTGAATTGGGCCCAGAGAATGGACTTTACTCCTCCCCTCGTAGGCATCATTGGTGCCCCCAAGTTCCCCATTCCACTTGGCTTCCAGTGTACAGATATCTTTTTCAAAACATGTGAGCAAAGACAGCCCTTGACATTGGGAATCTCTACAGGTTAAAATGACACGCAAAAGGCCCAAAGGGCACCAGTGATCTGCAACCTGCTGAAACATTCCTGAGATCTCTGTCATAGGTCCTTGGGAATCCTGGTTGTAATTGACCTGGGTTGACCTGGCAAAGTCCACAATTCACTGCAGACCACTAAACACCTCTGCCACGTTGCAATGCTTTTCTCAAAATCGATACATTACTGGGTGTACAATATCTTGATATAGATATAAGTTCCTAAAAATTCAGACGTCGTGTGTGAATAGAGCCAAGTTTTATCCCAGTTCGTTTAGCTCCCTGTCATCTTTCCAATTTTCCGTCTTTCATTCTCCTTAACTTCTTTACCTATATATTTCTCTCAAGGTTTCTATCCTCTACAATGCAAGGCTTGGCTCTAGCCTCCTGCACCTTCTATATATTAATATACATTTTTATCTCTCTCTCTCATCATCAATTTCTCTCCTATTTACCAATTTTAATTCTCTATCTGGGTTTTATTTTTTGGATGATTGTTAACCAATCAAAAATTCTTTTCTACTTCTGGAGACTCAGAGGAAACACTGGACCCTGATTTTTTCTATGGTTGAAGGTATACTTTAGCTTAATATATTAGGAAATCTGCAGAATTTATTTTTTCCAGGTGTAATCATAGATCAGTGATCATATTCCTATCTGAAAAATTAGCAATTTTATTAATATGAGGAAAAATATTTAGGTACACATTGCTCAGTGGAGCAGGAGAGCCTGAGGAAGGTTTGTGTGCAAATAATGAAGCTGTCTTTTAAGGTTTCAGAAAAAAAAAAAAAAAAAACAGGTGTTAAAACTAGAGAATCCCACATTCCTGAAAGAAAAGTAAAGCAGAGCACAAGAATATGTGGAATTCAGAAAGCTGTGAAACAATTTGTGCCCAATATGGAAAACTGTGAAAAGAACAGTTTGGAATGTGAAAATGCATGAATCGGACGGAGCGGAGCACAATAGATCTACAATATGGCAAGGTCTGAACCAGAGTGTCAGTCTATGTGGCTTTCCCTGAAGAACATAGTGCCTGCATTCAAAAGGCCTGGGAAACTCTGAGCTGGGCTGCCATTTTAAAGGGACTTACTTTCTTTTACTTCCTCCCAGGTCTGCAAACTTGTGGGGAATTTTTTTTTTAATTTTTTTATTTTTGTTTTTTATTTTTATTTATTTTTATTTTATTTTCCCACTGTACAGCAAGGGGGTCAGGTTATCCTTACATGTATACATTACAATTACAGTTTTTCCCCCACCATTTCTTCAGTTGCAACATGAGTATCTAGACATAGTTCTCAATGCTATTCAGCGGGATCTCCTTGTAAATCTATTCTAGGTTGTGTCTGATAAGCCCAAGCTCCCAATCCCTCCCACTCCCTCCCCCTCCCATCAGGCAACCACAAGTCTCTTCTCCAAGTCCATGAGTTTCTCTTCTGAGGAGATGTTCATTTGTGCTGGATATTAGATTCCAGTTATAAGTGATATCATATGGTATTTGTCTTTGTCTTTCTGGCTCATTTCATTCAGTATGAGATTCTCTAGTTCCATCCATGTTGCTACAAATGGCATGATGTCATCCTTTTTTATGGCTAAGTAGTATTCCATTGTGTATATATACCACCTCTTCCGAATCCAATCATCTGTCGATGGACATTTGGATTGTTTACATGTCCTGGCTATTGTGAATAGTGCTGCAATGAACATGCGGGTGCATGTGTCTCTTTTAAGTAGAACTTTGTCCGGATAGATGCCCAAGAGTGGGATTGTGGGGTCACATGGAAGTTCTATGTATAGATTTCTAAGGTATCTCCAAACTGTTCTCCATAGTGGCTGTACCAGTTTCCATTCCCACCAGCAGTGCAGGAGGGTTCCCTTTTCTCCACAGCCCCTCCAGCACTTGTTATTTGTGGATTTATTAATGATGGCCATTCTGACTGGTGTGAGGTGGTATCTCGTGGTAGTTTTGACTTGCATTTCTCTTATAATCAGCGATGTTGAGCATTTTTTCATGTGTTTGCTGGCCATCTGTATATCTTCTTTGGAGAAATGTCTATTCAGGTCTTTTGCCCATTTTTCCATTGATTGATTGGTTTTTTTGCTGTTGAGTTGTATAAGTTGCTTATATATTCTAGAGATTAAGCCCTTGTCAGTTGCATCAGTTGAAACTATTTTCTCCCATTCTGTAAGTTGTCTTTTTGTTTTCTTTTTGGTTTCCTTTGCTGTGCAAAAGCTTTTCAGTTTGATGAGGTCCCATGGGTTTATTTTTGCTCTAATTTCTATTGCTTCGGGAGACTGACCTGAGAAAATATTCATGAGGTTAATGTCAGAGAGTGTTTTGCCTATGTTTTCTTCTAGGAGTTTGAAGGTGTCCTGTTGTATATTTAAGACTTTCAGCCATTTGCAGTTTATTTTTGTGCATGGTGTGAAGGTGTGTTCTAGTTTCATTAACATAAAATGGGAAAAGGAAAGTCTATTCAGCAAGCATTGCTGGGAAACCTTGAGGGGAATTTTAAATGACAGATAGATCTCTGCATTTGCATAAAGTGTGGTCTGTGGAGTCCATGGTCTAGATAATCCCTTGGTTGCCAGGGCCCACAGAGTTGTCCAGCTGTTTGAGAACCATGTGTGCTGACTCTAAACTTTCTTGATGGGAGGCCTTATATTTTGGGGAAAGGGGATATTCCAGCAACTTCTCTCATTTCCATAAATTGGGGCAGGGCCTCCTCAGCCTTTATAAGACCCATGTCTCCAGGGAGGGCAAAGCGGGCCAGCATTCTTCGTGTCATCCATTCGTTCTTGAGCGATGGATTCCTCCAGCACATGCTGCACATCCAGCAGTATGACAACATCTGCCTCTGGGCTGGGGGTTGAAATTCCCATGCATGTGCAGCTTACATAGATATATAAATGCCCTTTATGACACTGTGTTTTCCCCTCTGGTCTCTCTTACCCAAGGGCTGTGGGGCATGAGGCTGTAGGATCTTCTACCCTGTATGCCTCCCTGCAGTGGGTACCCAGTGGCTTAGCTGGAACAACCCCACCCTGTTGGATCCATACCACATGTCAGGCATCCTCCCTCCTGGGTTGTGAGCCACTCTTGCCTGAGAGAAGATGGCGCAGGTGGTGCTGTGCTGTTGAGCCTGAGGCAGGCTCTGCTGGCTCTCCCTCCCCACTACTCGTCTTCCCCTGGCTCTGCCAGGACTGATCAATGTGGTGATATGTCACTCTCCTTGGGCAGGCCTAAGCCACACCAGATGAGGGATGGCTGTTCATGGTGAACTGAGCCACTCTTCTATTTCTGTCTTTGGGCCCCTCACTGCTCCTCCCAACCTGCTGGTGGTGTGGGGGAAGGCAGGGGTGCAGCCTCCAGCCCGACCCTTGATCTCCCACCTTGTGCCTTATGCTGTCACTGGGGGGTCTTGGGTTCTTTGACACAGCAGACACTCTTGCTTCTCCTCTTTGGCCTGTCCCTCTTGAGTGGTCCCTCCCCAAAGTAGGGGAAGCCTCCTTTGCTGCCATGCTGCTCATCCCCGGGGGTGCATGAGCATGCCTGGCCTGGCCCTCTGTGCTGCCCCTGGAATGCTCCAGATTGTCTGTCATGTGTCTAACACGGGTGTTGTTTTTCTCTCCCAGCAGTGAGTCCCCTAGGGTCCCCACTGTGGTGGTGGGTCCCATGAGAAGCTTCCTCATGGAGGAGGTCAAGACAGTAAGGCAGATGAAGTCTTTGTTCCCTCTGGGGGGATTCAGGTGGGCGCAGTGTCATAGGTCTCCTTCTCTATGTTCCAGTGGGGACAGACCTTGGCCCTTGAGCACACTCAGCATGCTTCTCCCTTGACCAGGAAGGCTGCATGCAGTCTTGAGAGTGACTGTGGAGGGCCAGGAGGGTCCTGTCTGGCTTTTCAGAAATGTGTCCCTCCAGCCACGTAAAAGTCTGAAAGGCAAGCCTGGTGGCAGCACAGGCTCTTGTCCTCATGGCTCTGACCATGGACACTCACATTGGCTGTGTACTTTACACATACTGCAGATCCCCCTGTGACTTCCACTCTTTGAGAGTGTGTTCCCAACCCCCCCACCCCTTGGGTCCCTAAGGGGAAAAGAGATGGTGTGTGAGACACGAGGCCCCCTCAGTGAAAAAGCGTTCTCTAGTGATGAGAGAGGGTACCTTGTGATACCAGATGGTGCCCCAGCCACTGCCCCTGTGAAGTTTTCAAGCAGTAGCTGCTGGGGCTACTTGCCACAGCTTGTGGGCAAAAGCTGCCCTCCCGTGAGGGGTGTGCTGGCCCCGCAGTGGGGTCCAGCATTGCTCTTTTGCCTAACATGGTCCGCACCTCCTCCCTCTGAGATGGGGGAGCGTCACACTGAGCCAGGCTGTGTTGGCATCCAACGTTGGGCTCTGCATAGGGCGTGAGCACGTGGTGGCCTCCCTCGGAGGGGAAGCAGAGGGGGGCGATGCATGCCTCACCCCAAGCGTGCCCTCCATCCCCTCCACTGCCAGCCAATGTCTGTTCTGCCCACACTCACCTGCAGTTGAAGCTGGTGGGTGGTGGTGGTGAGCAAGCAGTGTTCCCACCACCTGCCTCGGAAGAATTTCCCTGAGGGGTCAGGCTCTGAGGGGGCGACCAAGTAAAGGATGGATAGGAGGAGGACAGAAGGATAGGTGGATGGGTGATTAGGCATATGAACCCCCCCACATGGCTGGGGGGGTTGCATACGGGTCCCAGTGGCAGGGCTGGGTTGTGGGGTGCTCTGGGATGACTGAGGCTGCCTGGTATCCCAGGGGTCCTGGGACTGCCATCATGGTGTGGTGGTGTGATCCCATGCTCGTTTTCCTGGTGGCCTGGTGTGTCTGGGTCGTTTTTCTTTTCCCTGGGCAGGCACCTGTGTCCTTCCATCGCAGCTCTTGCCCCATGTGCATTGCTACCCTTCCCCAATGCTGCTGGCCCTTCCCCTGCCCCAAACAGTTGACCACCCTGCCTCCCCATGCCATGTGTCTCTCTCCCAGCCAACCTGGGACCTGAAATGGCTCCACCTCATGTGGGTGTCACCCTCTGGCCGCCACAGCCAGAAGGGTGTCCCTAGGTGATGTGGTTCTTGGGTTCCCCTTGTGTGTGGGAAGGGGGGAAAGAGAATTGGTCTCAGAGTGTGCATGTGGGGCACGGTGGACATCAGTAGGCGTCTCAGGAGACGGTTTCCATGGGGCAGGTTGTGGCTCTTCAGTGTCATAGGTTGTAGTCAAGGGTCACCAAGAGGGGGGGACCTGGGGGCCAAGGAAAGGTCAGTCGAAGTCCTGGGTGTTGCAGCAGGACTGCCCTTGTGCTGGATGTCTCTGGTGGTGAGACCCCATGTCCTTCCCTGACAGCCAACTCGCATCTGGTTTCTTTGGACAGTCCCCATGCCCACCTCGTGGAGGCCTGTGGCCACCCCCCTCCACCACCATCACTTTGTGGCATCTCTCTTAATGCTGGCTGCTCCCACATTCATCCTCCTCACTCCCACTCTTCTGTCCAACCACCCATCTGTTCCCATCTGCTGATCCCCAGGCTGCATCCTTGTGTGTCTTGCCTGCTGCAGCCCCACTCCATGCCTGCCACTGCTTGCTGTTGTATGTCCACTGGTGTCATTGCCTGCAGTGAAAGGGCAGCCTTTGACCCACCCTCCATGTGTCCCCTCTCCTCTGAACTCACCTGAGCACCAGTCAGGACGTGGCTAGCCGTGGTGGGCTGGCCACCATAGCTGCACCATTCCCAGGTGGGGCGGTGTTGGTGGGGTACCTTGGGCCTTGGCCATTGAGCCACCCACCATGTCTGAGTGAGCATGTAGATCGGCCCCAAACCAAAGGCCCAGTGCCCTGGCCCTGCTCCCTAGGCTACCAGAGAGGGAGGTCCACATCAGGGGGGTGGTGTGGAGCTTAGTGCTTCCCCCACCCCTCCATGAGGCTGCTGTGCAGCCCTGTCCTGCTTGCACCCTCAGTCGAGTAGTGGGTGGCCCGTCCTATGTCCTCGCCTGTGGAATAGCAGGCCTTCCCTCCACGGATGTGCACCTCTGCCCCCTGCTCGCAGATGCTCCCCACCCCCGCACGTGCTGCCCCCACACACCTCACACTGTGGTCCACCTGGCCCACTGTCCCCTCATCTCCTACTTGGTTGATCCTGCCAGTAGCATATGTTTGTCTCAAAGATTAAGCCATGCATATCTAAGTATGCAGAGCAGGTACAGTGAAACTGCAAATGGCTCATTAAATCAGTTATGGTTCCTTTGATTGCTTGCTCCTCTTCTACTTGAATAACTGATAATCTTAGCGATAATCCATGCCTATGGGCACTGACTCTCTTTGCGTGATGTGTGGTGGGGGGAAATCCATGAATTTATCAGGCCAAAACCAACCTGGTCAGCCTCCTCCCCTCACTCCCTGGCCCCAGCTGGCAGGGGGAGGGGGTTGCCTTGGAGACCCTAGATAATCTCAGGCCAATCACATGGCCCTGTGGCAGCAACAACTCCTTCGAATGCCTGCCCTATCAACTTTCAATGGTAGTCACTGTGCCTACCATGGTGACCATGAGTGATGGGGAGTCAGGGTTCAAATCTGGAGAGGGAGTCTGAGAAATGGCCTCCACAACCAAGGAAGGCAGCAGGCATGCAAATTACCCACTCCGTTCCCAGTGAGGTAGTGATGAAAAATAACACTACAGATCTCTTTCGAGGCCCTGTAATTGGAATGAGTCTACTTTAAATCCTTCCACGAGGATCCATTGGAGGGCAAGTCTGATGCCAGCAGCCATTGTAATTCTACCTCCAATGGCATATATTAAAGTTGCTGCAGTTAAAAAGCTCATAGTTGGATCTTGGGAGTGGGCAGGCTGTCTGCAACAAGGCGAGCCACGACCGGTCCTACACCTTGCCCCTCAGCACCCTCTTGATGCTCTTAGCTTAGGTGCCCCATGGGGCCCTAAGCATTTACTTTGAAAAAAATTAGAGTATTCGAAGCAGGCCCAAGCCTCCTGGATACCACAGCTAAGAATAATGGAATAGGACCATGGTTCTACTTTGTTGGTTTTCAGAACTGAGGCCATGATTAAGGACAGCCAGGGACATTCATATTGCACCACTAGAGGTGAAATTCTTGGACCAGTACAAGATGGACCAGAGCAAAAGCATTTGCCAAGAATGTTTTCATCAATCAAGAACAAAAATCAGAAGTTTGAAGACAATCAGATGCTGTCATAGTTCCAACCATAAACGATACCAACTGGAGATGTGGTGACGTTATTCCCGTGACCCACCAGGCAGCTTCCGGGAAACCAAAGTCTTTGGATTCTGGGGGGAGTATGGTAGAAAAGGTGAAAAAGGAATTGATGGAAGGGCACCACCAGGAGTGGAGCCTGCAGCTTATATTGACTCAACATGGGAAACCTCTCCCCACCTGGACATGGACAGGATTGACAGATTGGTAGCTCTTTCTCAGTTCCATGGGTGCTGGTGCATGGCCGTTCTTAGTTGGTGGAGCCATTTGTCTGGTTAATTCTGATAACCAGTGAGACTCTGGCACTGGCATGCTAACTAGTTATGTGACCTCCAAGTGGTCAGCATCCCCCAACTTCTTAGAGAGACAAGTGGCATTCAGCCCCCTAAGATTGAGCAATAACAGGTCTGTGATGCCCTTAGGTGTCTGGGGCTGCACGTGCACTACACTGACTGGCAGGCACTGGTAACCCGCTGAACCCTGCTCATGATGGGGATCAGGGATTGCAATTATTCCCCATGAACGAGGAATTCCCAGTAAGTGTGAATCATAAGCTTGTGTTGATTAAGTCCCTGCCATTTGTACACACCGCCCATCGCTACTACCAATTGGATGGTTTAGTGAGGCTCTCAGATACACCCCACCAGGGTTGGCACACAGCCCTGGCAGACTGCTGAGAAGATGGTTGAACTTGACTACCTAGAGGAAGTAAAAGTCATAACAAGCTTTCTGTAGGTGAATGTGTGGAAGGATCATTAACCTTTGTGAGAACACGGACTGTGGTGGTGCCCTCTGTCTGCCCTCCAGCTTGCTGGCCCCCTCCACTAGTATGTGCAGGATGCAAGAGCTGGAGGACGGTATCCAGAGGCATGTGTTGCACAGTGGGAGAAGAGGGGGGCATGACCCAGAAGCGGATGGTGCCCTTGTCATGTCACTCAAGGGGAAGGAAGGAAGGCAAGAGATGCTGGGGGGGGGGAGCGTGGATGGCATCCAATGGACCCGGGTCGGGAGGTCCTGCTGTTCCTTCCCTGGCCTGCTCCTCACCCTGTGCCTTCTCCTCCCCCACAAACCTGGCTGCTACCCACATTCTTCTCTGGTGAACCCCCCTCACTCACTGTGTAGTGCTTGCCTGCACTCTGGCATTTCCCTTCCACCTGACCTTCCTGCTGTGTCCCCGAAGGTAGGTCCGAGGGTTGATCCAGGGTTTTTTGGGGGGCCATGACCTGTCACCTGAGTGCCTCTGGCTCATGGGGCCCAACTGCCTGAGGCATGTTCGGCCCACCGTGGGATGGGCTTTGCCTCTGGCTGCCAGCTCTGGACCAGGTTTTCTCCCAGTTGTTGGTCCTCTGTGCCTCCACTCCACTGCTCTGATCCTGCTGCCACTTTCCCCAGGGGGCTCTCTCCCTGTGCCCTCCAAGCCTCGGGTCTCTTCTCCGTTTGGCTTTCTCTCTCCCTATCTCCATCCCCATCACCCATGTTTTGGTCCCTGGCCCTGCTTGTGCCCCATGGTTTCCCGTCATAGCCTCCCTTCCAGCATCTGGTTTTGTGGACTTGGTGAGATTGCCATCAGGCGACTATCACCCATGCTCCTTATGTTCTTTTATCTGCTTGAGGAAAGAAGGCATTTTCACACAAAATCAGACTTCTCCATATGTGAGAACACATTTTGAGTGTGTTTAAGATCCTGAACCCTGCTGTAAACTAGCAGTGCACACAGGGCATATGGAACTGGTTGGGCTCACTTGCCCTTAGTATAACAGAGGCATAGGTGGGAAAAAGGCAAGGATTGGTTTCTGAGGCATACCACCATTTGGTTTGGTGTGTGTTCACTGAGTACAATAGACTTCACAACTAGGAAGCTTGCAGTGTCTTGTTTTGTGGAGTTGGTGATATTGCCATCAGGCCATTTATCTTCTATCTGGCTTCATGCTACTTTTCCCCTCTTGTTGAAAGGAAGATACCTCCTACCATATCAGATTTCTCCATAGAGGAGAAGACTTTTTGAGTGGGTTTTAATCTACTGAAGCCCCCTGAAACAAGCAGTGCACAAAGGGCTTTGGCATTTTTGAGGCTCATTTTCCCTTGGCATAACACTGGCCTAGGCGGGAATAGGGGAAGGGTTCCTTTTGGAACAAAACCACCACTCAGGCTCATGTGTGTTCACAGAGGACAATGTACTTTGCAAGTAGGAAGCTTCAAGCATCCTGTTTTGTGGAGTTGGGGACATGGCCATCAGGAGAATATCTCCCTAACTCTCTGGGTGCTACTTTTCCATGCCTGTGAAGAAGTCGTTTTCCTACCAAAACAGACTCCTCTGCAATTGAGAATGCATTTTGAGTGAGTTTTAAGCTACTGAAGCCCCCTGCATACAAGCAGTGCTCACAGTTCTCTTGGCAGTTGTTGGACTCATTTGTCCTTTTCATATCATAAGTGTACGTGGGAAAAATGCAAGGCTTAGTTTCCAAAGCAAACCACAATTGTCACAGATGTTCGTTCACTGAGCACAATATACTTTGCACATAGGAAGCTTCCAGTGTCTTGTTTTGTGGAGTTCATAATATTGCCATTAGACAATTATCACCCTAGCTCGCTAGGTGCTGCTTTTCCCAGCTTGTAGAAAAGAAGGCATCTTCATCCCATATCTGACCTCTCCACAATGGAGAATGCTTTCTCAGTGGGTTTGAAGCTACTGAGCCCCCCTGTAAAGAAGCAGTGCCCACAGAGCTTTTTTAAGTGGTGGTGCTTATTCGCCGTTGGTATAACACAGGTCACAGGTCTTGTGGGAAAAAGTCAAGAGTTGGTTTCCAAAGCAAACCACCATTGGGGTTGCTGTTTGTTCACTGAGTATAATATATTTTGCAAGGAAGAAGCTTCTTGTTATATGTAGTTGGTGAGATTGCATCAGGGGATTATCACCCTAGCTTGCTAGGTGCTGCTTTTCTCCACTTGTGAAAAGAAGGCATTGTCATAACTAGTGAAACTTCTGCACACAATATAACATGATTTGAGTGTGTTTTAAGATAATGAATCCTCCTGCAAACAAGCAGTGCTCCTGGGGCATTTGACACTCTTGCTGTTCAGTTGCCCTTGGTATTACAAAGTTCTAAGGGGGGGGGGGAAAGCAAGGGTTGCTTTCCAAAGCAAACCACCATTGGGACTGATGTGTGTTTACTGAGGACAATGTACTTCATAAGTCAGAAGCTTCCAGCTTCTTGTTTTGCGGAGTTGTGAGATTGCTATCAGGCAATTATCACCCTGGCTCAGTAGGTTCGGCTTTTCTCTGCATGTGACAGAAGGCATTTTTTGCACAAAACCTCCATATGTGAGAAAGTGTTCTGTGTGGGTTTAAGCTACTGAGGCCCCAGGTAAACAAGCCGTGCACACGGGATATTTGACAGTGTTGGGGCTCATTTGTCCTTGGTAAACCAGAGGCCTAGGTGGGAAAAAGGCAAGGTTTGCTTTCTGAAGCAAACCATCACTGGGGCTGGTGTTCATTCACAGAGTACAATATACTTTGCAAGTGGGAATCTTTGAGCCTCCTGTTTTGCGAAGTTGGGAGCATTACCATCAGGAGATTATCTGCCTGGCTCGCTAGGGGCTGCTTTTCCCTGCTTGTGAAAAGAAGGCAATTTCATACCAAATCAAATTCTCCATATCTGAGAATGTGTTTGAGTAGGTTTTAAGCTACTGAATCCCACTGCATCCAAGCAGTGCTCACAGTTCATTTGGCAGTGTTTGGTCTCATTCACCTTTGGTATAACACAGGCCTTGATGGGAAAAATCGAGGCTGTGTCTCCTAAGCACACCACCATTGGGGCTGATGTTTGTTCACTGAGTACAATATACTTTGCAAGTAAGATGCTTCTGGCATTTGGATTTGTGGACTTGTTGAGGCTGCCATCAGGAGAATATCACCCAGGCTCTCTATGTTCTCCTTTATCTCTGCTTGAGAAAAGAAGGCAGTTTCATAACAAAGCAGACTTCTCCATAAATGAGAACAGGTTTTGAGTGTGTGTTAAGCTACTGAAACCCCCTGTAAGCAAGTAGTGCACATAGGGCATTTGTCAGTGGTGAGGCTGATTTGCCATTGGCATAACACAGTTCTAAGTGGGAAAAAGGTGAGGGTCAATTTCCAAAGTAAACAACCATTATGACTGCTATTTGTTCACTGAGTACAATATACTTTGCACGTAGGAAGCTTCTAGTATTTGGTTTTGTGGTGTTGGTGAGATTGCGATCAGGAGATTATCACATGGTTTCACTAGGTTCTGCTTTTCTCTGCTTGTGAAAAGAAGGCTTTTTCATACCAAATCAGACTTCTCCATAAATGAGAACACATTCTGAGAGAGTTTTATACTACTGAAGCCCCTCTTCCTCCTCCCCCTCCTATTCTTCCCTCCCTCCTCCTGCCCACTCTCCTCCTCCTCTTTTTTTTTTTCCACTTGTTAACATTTAATGAATTTCACACCATGTGGTTTCAAGCTACAAGGACACAGGACTCACTCACACCCATAATCTTATCCTTAGCTCTTCTGCTGAAGGATTTGACCTTCAGGACGACACCCTGCTTTGGGAGTTTTCCCTTTCCTAGAACTTTGTAGTAGCCTGATGGTACACCATCAGTGATAGGGGCAGCTCCACTCTTGTTCTTTGCAGAATTTACCCATGTCTGCTTACTGACCAAGGTCCACAATGTGTCACGGTTGACAGCTCACAAAAGCTCTGGTTCCTCTCTAAGTGGTACTGCCTCATACCAACTTTCCCAAGGTATCCAGAGTGATTTTTGTTGAGGTTGAACCTTCAGCAATACATACCTCCAGCATTACCCCAGACTCCTGGGTGCTTCTGGTGTTTGCTGATGCAGCCATGGCCATGGCTCATGTGGCCCCCAAGTTTCCAAGTCTTCCTTCGTCTGGATGGCATGTCACTGGCTTCAACAAAAGAGGAGGGCTGATTTCTTAATGGTGCTGGTAATCTGAAAAGGTCCTGGAACAGCCAACCTCTGGGTTCCTGTAAAGTGTAGTAAAAGATGGCCTCACTGTTCATCCAAATTTCATCCCTCTATCACTATCTGCAGCTGAAAACATCCTTATAAATGGATGTTCATAGTATTTACCTGTCCTGTCTCCCTTGACACAGTGAGAAATGGAACTTCCTCACACTTTAAATAAGGCATATTGTAGAGTAGTCCAAAAAATGCATGGGATTCACCTCCACCTGATGGTTAAAGACACAGGTTTTGGAATACACCTGTGCTGGGCTCAAAGCCCCACTCAGCTGTGCAACTGAGACTCTACCTATGAAATAGAGGGGGGAGAGTCACATTTCTTTCTCTAGAGAAAGTGGTCTCCTCCAGCACATGGTGCTTTCATTTCATTTCATTTCTTTCATTCTTTCTTTCTCTTTCTTTCTTTCTTTCTTCCTTCCTTTCTTTCTTTCTTTCTTTCTTTCTTTCCTTCTTTCTTTCTTTCATGTCAGCTAGGGTTTGCATCATAGAAAACCACAGACTTGGTGGTTTAACAACACAAATGTATTTTCTTACATTGGAGGCTGCAAGCCCAAGATCAAGGTTGGTTTCTGGTGAGACCTTTGTCCTCAGCTTGTAGATGCGGCCTTTTTGCTGTGTCCTCACATGGCCTTTTCTCTGTACATTCAAGGGAAGGAAGAGATCTCTGGTGTATCTTTCTCTTCTTATAAAGACATCAGTCTTATTTCATTAGGGCCCAACACTTATTTTTTTCTTTTTACGGTCACACTTGTGGCCTATGAAAATTCCCAGGTTGAATCAGAGCTGCAGCTGCCAGCCTATGCCACAGCCACAGCAACACCAGATCCGAGTGTCATCTTCAACCTACACAACAGCTTGTGGCAACCCAGATCCTTAACCCACTGGTGGGACCAAGGACTGAACCCATGTCCTCATGGATACAAGTCAGGTTTGTTTCACTGAGCCACAATGGGAATTTCAGGACTCCACCCTTATGACTTCAAGTCCTTATGGGCCCTGTCTCCTAATGGTCATGTTGGGTGTGACCCACATGTGTAAATTTTTTTTTGCTTTTTTATGTCCATACCCATGCCATATGAAGGTTCCCAGACTAGGAATAGAATCAGATCTTCAGTTGCTGGCATACACCATAACCACAGCAATTCCAGATGCAAATATCATCTGTGACCTACACCACAGCTCATGGCAACGCCAGATCCTTAACCCATTGGGCAAGGCCAGGGATTGAAACTGTATCCTTATAGATACTAGTCAGGTTCATTGCCACTGAGGCATGACACATATAAATCCATAATTGTAAATTTTCTATTAGCTTTCTTTAAAATGCAAAAACAAACAAAAAGCAAAAAGGTAAAATTAATTTTCAAAATATATCTTATTTAACTAAATATATCTAACATCTCATTTAACACATCATTGATACAAAATTTAATTCAATATTATACTTTTTTCATACTAAGTCTTTGAAATCAGGTGTGTCTTTTACACTTATGGGACATCTCAGCCCAGACCAGCTACATCTCAATTGCCCAGGAGCCTCATGTGCCAGTGGCTACTGTATTGGGCTATACACACCAACAGACAGCTTTTCAGGGAGTTTCCTGGTGGCCTCTCAGTTAAGGATTCAGCATTGCCACTGGTGTGGCGTAGGTTCCATCCCTGGCCTAGGAGCTTGTGCACTCCATAAAAGAAGAGAGAGTTTGAAAGAATGACCTCCAGTTCCTTCCCCTTCTATCTACTCAAAAAAACTGTTTTAATCAAACTTGTAAAATTAATGAACAGGCATTTCACATATGTGATACAAAAGTTTAGTGGGTGCAAAATTATATACAGTGTAGGAGTTCCATCATGGCTCAGTGGAAGTGAATCTGACTAGTATCCATGAGGGTTCACGTTCAATCCCTGGCCATATTCAGTGGGTTAAGGATCTGGTTTTGCCATGAGCTCTGGTGTAGTTCACAGATGCAGCTCAGATCTGGCATTGCTGTGGCTAGGGCATGGGCCAGCAGCTACAGTTCTGATTCAACCCCTGGGCTGGGAACCTCCAAATGCCATGGGTTCAGCCCTCTAAAAGACAAAAAATATCTATACAGTGAAAAGTAAATCTCACCTTCTCCTCTGTCTTTCGAAACGAAGTTTCCAGCCCCAGAGGCAGCCACAGTTAATAGATTCTGATTCCCTTGCCCCTTTCCATGGATGTTCTAAACTCTAAAACAGATATTAACATACATATCCATACCCACATGTGTCTACATAAATGCATAAATATATGCATTTATTATTTTTTACTCTTTTTTCTACACAAACATGAGCATTCTCTGTGCACTGTTTGTGCCTTGATCTTTTTCACTTAACACTAATCATGCTGCTTACTAGTTGCATAACACTAGGTGAGTTACGAAATCTCTCTGTGCCTCAGTTTCCTCCTCTGAGAAGCGGAGGGGCCTATACCAAAACACTCCAGAAGGTTATTAAGAGGATTATGTAAAGAAGCACTTAGGACTTAGATTAGGAGTTCCCATTGTGGATCAGTGTGTTAAGAATGCAACATAGTGTCTGTGGGGATGCAAGGTGTGATCCCTGGCTTCACTCAGTGGGTTTAGGATCTGGCACTGTCATGAGTCATGGCATAAGTTGCAGATGATGCTCAGATCCAGTGTTGCCATGCTGTGGTATAAACTACAACTGCAACTCCAATTCTACCCTCAGCCTGGGAACTTCCATATGCTGCAGGTGCAGCCTTAAAAAAGAAAAAAGAAAAGACTTAGAATAATTCCTGGCACAATCAATAAATATTTGCCTTTTTTTTTTTTTAGGAGCCAGAGAGTAGTCCATTTCATGGGTCTAGTCTAAATGATGGGAGCTGGCCCCATTCATGGACTTTTAGTTGCTTTTCTTCTCAATATCTTTCTCTAACAAGGAATGCCTCAGTGAGTAATCTTGTACATATGTCATTGCTTGATGTGCAGACACACTGGAGGTTCCTTCCCAGAACTGGAATTTTTGGTCTGGGAGTTGCAGCATGTGCATGGTGCGTTTCATGGCTGAATTATCTTCCTGGAAGAGCCCAACATTGTCAGTTGCACCTGTGGTGTGGGAGTGGTTCCTTTTCCCTGACAGTGAACCTCAAATTTGTTTTTCCTCTGCCAGTGTGATAGCAGGAGACACCACAGTCTCAAGGTTGCCATTTGTCTTCCTCTGGTGGTGAGGCTGGGCATATTTTCGTATGTCTAAGGGCTTTTCAAGGAACCTTTGCTCATTTTTCTCTTGGATTATTGGACTCAGCCTCTTTGGACCTTGTCTCCCCCACAGGCCTTGGGGACCTCTCTCTGCACACCACCTGGATGCCTTTTCCCCCACACCATTCCTGGAAGTAATTGGACTTCCTTTATGATGTCATCTTGAGCTACAATTTCAATCTCATCTGGTTCAGTTTTCACAAGGAATAACATATGTCCTCAGGCAAATCTCAGGGTTTCTCCAGGGCAGGGCATGGGCTTCTTTGTCCTGTGAATGTCTGGCTCTGGGCCTTGATGAATACTTCTCAAATTTAATTTAGTAAGTGAAAATCAGTGGCCTGTAGTTATAGAAAAAAGAACATCATGCACCCAACATCTGATTTTTTGAATTGTTCAAATTATTTTTACTCCATCATTAAAATTACAAATTGATTAGCCCTTATTTTCAAATGACTAAAAGTAACTATTAAAACTATTGGGTTTTTATTATTAAATTATCAAAAATTTAAGCACCTTAAGAGCAAAGAGAGATACTATCTCCCCAGAAAGAACTATTTTTTTGGGGGGGAGCCAAACCCACGACATGCACAAGTTCCCAGGTCTGGGATGGATCCCACACCCATGCCACAGCAGTGACCCAAGCCACTGCAGTGATAATGCCAGATCCTTAGTCACTGTGCCACAAAGGAACTCCCAAAGAGGACTTCTTTAAATGGCTTGTGGAGTTCCCATTGTGGCACAGCAGAAATGAATCTGATTAGATTCCATGAGGATGAGGGCATTGCTCAGTGGGTTAAGGATATGGTGTTACTGAGAGCTGTGGTAAGGGCACAGAGACGTCTTGAATCCTGCATTGCTGTGTCTGTGGTATAGGCTGGCAGCTGTAGCTCCAATTCAATCCCTAGCCTGGGAACGTCCATATGCTCTGGGTGCAGCCCAAAAAAAAACAAAACAAAACAAAACAAAAGGCTTGTAAAACACCTTTCAATATTTTACCGAGGGGAGGACAAGATGGCGGAGGAGTAGGGGGACACACTCGCTCTCTCCCACAAACACAACAAAAAAAGCACATCTACAGAATAAATGACTCGCACAGAACAGCAACCAATCACTGGCAGAGGAACCTAAACTCCAATAACGCTAAGAAGTTCGTGATATTACTGGGCAGAACGGGAGCAAAGAGGAGAGTGAGAGAAGGTGAATGCAAGCGGGACGGGTGCTCCCGAAAGGGAACTGAGGAGGAGAAAGGGATTCTGCCCTGGAAAGTCACCTACTCGGGGGAAAGATCAAATGAACCAGAGGAATCTCCAGATGCAGAGAAGAGTGTAGCAGTAAGTTGGAGTACTGAAAGGCTGATCAAGAACCGAACGGACCATCTGAACTACGGGCACAGTCACCAAAAATTGAGACGCCTGGGTGGGGGCTGGCATCAAGACCTCAGCTCTGAAGGTTAGTACCAGAGAAAGGACTAGGGGTGTGGGGCGATGTGGAGACTGCTTGGGAGGTCTAGAAACCGGTCTGTCAAGTTTGACGGGGCAGAGACTGCCTGGGAGACTGGAAAACAAAGCTGTCGCAGAGGAAGGGAGCAGTATTCTAGGGGTGGGGAAGTGGAAAGCCACATCAGAGGGAACCTGGGAGAAGAGCCTGGCCTGTGCCCGTGCTGGGGAGGGGAGAGAAGAAGGGGTGGGTCCCCATAGAATACTCCCCATGCCACAGCAAGCTTACAGGCCCGCTAGCTAGCTGAAAGCTGTGCTTCCCAGTGCATCCACTCCCCCCCACCCCCACCACCCCCTACACTCTCGCCAGACCTGGAGCTGCCTGCCATCCGGGAGGGCTGGCCTCAAAAATTGTCTGAAACCTACCACCACAGGGGCTGTCCCTGCACAGGCCTGCTTGCCCTTTGGAGGGACTACACTTCCGCACAGCAGCACCAAACACCACCATCCCCCGAGTAAAGGCCTGCAGCCCAGAAAAGCTAGAAGAAACCTAGCCAGGCCATGAATAGATCTGCCTAATTCTCCGACGGTTTTTCTGATTCGGGATGCCCTGGGGAGGAGCCTCTTGGGTTTTCAGTGGCCCTGCTACCTGCCCAAGCCCCCAGGGGGTGCCAAGCCCTAGCAGATCAGCTGCATAGTACTGCTAGCTCCAGGCAGGACCCCCTGCAGCCCAGAAAAATGGCAACAAGCCTGGCTGAGCCATGAAAAGATCTCACATGATCTTTCTGAGTTGGACTGCCCTGGGGAGGAGCCTCTTGGGTTTCCAACGGCCCTGCTACAGGCCCAAGACCCCAGGGCGTGCCCTACTCCCGCAGAATAGCTGCTTAGCACCACCAGCCCCCTGGAGGACCCCCTGCAGCCCAGAAAAGCTGCAACAAGCTTGGCCAGACTGTGAAAAGTTCCGCCTACATTCGCAGGCTGTCCTTCTGAGTTGGGCTGCCCTAGCGAAGAGCCTCTTAGGTTCTCAGTGACCCAGATAGCTGCTCCAGCCCCCAGGAGGTGCTGCACTCCTGAGAAACAGCTGCCCCACACGGCCAACGCCCTGCAAGAACCCCACAGCCTAAAAACACCAGAGCAAGCTCTGCATGACCAAGTGAAATCTGCTACCATCGTGGTGTGGACCTTCCAGTCCTGTCTGCCCTCAGGAAGTCCTCCTTTGCTTCAAAGAAACCCTGTTAGCCCCATCAACACTCCAGAAAAGCCACACTGCCTCAAAAAAGATTGACCAACAATGCCAGCAATCAGGAAATATTCCACGGCAGTGACAAGGCAAACACTGCCCAGTCAGGGAGAGTACAACGCCCTCAGGAGAAAGAAAACAACAAGCAAGATGAAGAAGCTGAGAAACCACCCCCAGTCAAACCAACAGGAGAACTCACCTAAAACAGTCAACAATGAAACAGATCTCTGCAGTCTGACAGACCTGGAGTTCAAAAGAGAAATAGTGAAAATACTGAAGGAATTAAGAGAAGATAGGAACAGTAATGCATATACCCTCAGAAAGGAACTAGAAAATATAAGGAGGAGCCAAGAAAAACTAGAACATTCATTTGCAGAGATGCAAACCGAACTAAGGGCAGTAAAAACCAGAATGAATAATGCATAAGAACGAATCAGTGATATGGAAGATAGAATAATGGAAACCACTCAATCCGGTCAACAGACAGAAAACCGAATCAAAAAAATTGGAAAGCAATATAAGGGACCTATGGGATAATATAAAGTGGGCCAATCTACGCATAATAGGAATTCCAGAAGGAGTAGAAAAAATAAGGGGATGGAAAATATATTTGAAGCAATTATCGCTGGAAACTTCCCCAATCTAAAGGATACTGGGTTCAAGATACAAGAAGCACAGACGGCCCCAAACAAACTGAACCCAAACAGACCCACACCAAGACACATCATAATAAAAATGGCAAAAGTTAGTGATAAAGAGAGGATCCTAAAGACAGCAAGAGAAAAGCAGAATGCTACCTACAAGGGAACCCCTATAAGATTATCAGCTGATTTCTCTACAGAAACACTACAGGCCAGGAGGGAATGGCAAGAGATATTTAAAGTGCTCAAAGGAAAAAATATGCAACCTAGAATACTCTATCCAGCAAGAATATCACTTAAAATAGAAGGGGAAATAAAAATTTTTTTCCAACAAACAAAAACTTAAAGAATACAGCAACACAAAACCCAGGTTAAAGGAAATATTGAAAGGGCTTCTCTAAACCAAAAAGAAAGGAAGGAAAGGGAAGAAAAAAGAAAAGAGAAAAAAAAAGAAGAAGAGGAAGAACTAGGACTGAGGAAACCGCAATCAGAGAGCAGTCACTCAAATAAGCCAGCATACAGATTTAATCATGAACATGCTTCAAACAAAATAAAACTAAAAAGAAAGAAATAAAAAAGAGTCATCAAAACCATAAACTGTGGGCAAGGCATGTTAGGAAATAAATAACCCTTTTTGTTTGTTTGTTTGTATGTTTCTCTTCTTAATTTTAATAGAGTAATGAAGTGTTTGAACTTACAGGGCAATCAGGCTAAAACACACAATTATGGGAAGGGGTTAGCATACTTAAAAAACAGGGCAACCACAAGCCAAAACCAAATATTGCATTTGTAGAAAATGAAAAAAAGTACACTCAAGCAGATAAAAACAGGAGACCATCCAACCAAAAAAAAAAAAAAAAAAAAAAAAAAGGAAGGAACAATGGAGAACCATAGAATCAACTGGAACACGAGGTTCAAAATGGCAATAAATAATCATCTATCAATTATCACCTTAAATGTCAATGCACTGAATGCCCCAATCAAAAGACACAGACTGGCTGAGTGGATAAAAAGGCAAAAATCTTCAATAGGCTGCCTACAAGAAACTCACCTTAGGACAAAGGATACATATAGATTGAAAGTGAAAGTGTGGGGAAAAATATTTCTTGCCAATAGACATGACAGAAAAGCAGGAGTCACAACGCTCATATCAGACTAAATAGACTTTAAAACAAAAGACATAAAGAGAGACAAAGGAGGACACTACTTAATGATTAAGGGATCCATCCAAGAGAGGATATTACTATCGTCAACATATATGCCCCAAATATAGGAGCACCCAGATACATACAACAAATATTCACAGACATAAAGGGAGACATTGATGAGAATACAATCATAGTAGGAGACCTTAATACCCCCCTCACATCAATGGACAGATCCTCTAGACAGAAAACCAATAAAGCAAAAGAGATCCTATAGGAAACAATAGAAAAGGAAGACTTCATTAATATCTTCAGGACACTACATCCAAAAAAATCAGAATACACATTCTTCTCAAATGCTCATGGAACATTCTCAAGAATCGACCACATATTGGGACACAAAGCGAACCTCCATAAATTTAGGAGCATAGAAATTATCTCAAGTATCTTCTCTGACCACAATGCCATGAAATTAGAAACCAACCATGGGAAAAGCAAAGAGAAAAAACCTACTCCATGGAGACTAAACAACATGCTACTGAAAAACCAACGGGTCAATGAGCAAATCAAGAAGGAAATTAAAAACTACCTTGAAACAAATGATACTGAAGACACAACCTCTCCAAATCTATGGGATGCTGCAGAAGCTGTGCTCAGAGGAAAATTTATAGCAATACAGGCCTTTCTCAAAAAAGAAGAAACATCCCAAATGGACAACTTAACCCTCCACCTAAACGAATTAGAAAAAGAAGAACAAAAACGACCTAAAGACAGCAGAAGGAAGGAAATTATAAAGATCAAAGAAGAAATCAATAAAATAGAGACTCAAAAAACAATAGAGAAAATTAATAAAACCAAGAGCTGGTTCTTTGAAAAGGTCAACAAAATTGACAATCTCCTGGCCAGACTCACTAAAAAGAGGAGAGAAAGAACCCAAATAACCAAAGTTATAAATGAAAAAGGAGAAATCACAACGGATACAGCAGAAACAAAAAAAAAAAAAACAACCATAAGAGAATACTATGAACAACTATCTGGCAACAAGTTTGACAATCTGGAAGAAATGGACAATTTTCTAGAATCTTACAGCCTGCCAAAACTGAATCAAGCAGAAACAGACCAATTGAACAGACCGATCACTAGAAATGAAATTGAAGAGGTCATAAAATCACTCCCTACGAATAAAAGTCCAGGACCAGATGGCTTCACAGGTGAATTCTATCAAACATATAAAGAGGAATTGGTGCCCATCCTCCTTAAACTCTTTCAAAAGGTTGAAGAAGAAGGAATACTCCCAAAGACATTCTATGAGGTCACCATCACCCTAATGCCAAGACCAGACATAGATACCACCAAAAAGAAAATTATCGCCCAATCTCATTGATGAATATAGATGCAAAAATTCTCAACAAAAATCTTAGCCAACCAAATCCACCAACATATCAAAAAAATTATACACCATGACCAGGTAGGGTTCATCCCAGGTTCACAAGGATGGTTCAACATACGCAAATCAATCAGCATCATACACCACATTAACAAAAAAAAAAAGTCAAAAATCAGGAGTTCCCGTCGTGGCACAGTGGTTAACGAATCCGACTAGGAACCATGAGGTTGCGGGTTCGGTCCCCGCCCTTGCTCAGTGGGTTAACGATCCGGCTTTGCCGTGAGCTGTGGTGTAGGTTGCAGACGCGGCTCGGATCCCGCGTTGCTGTGGCTCTGGCGTCGGCCGATGGCTGCAGCTCCGATTCAACCCTTAGCTTGGGAACCTCCGTATGCCACGGGAGCGGCCCAAGAAATAGCAACAACAACAACAACAACAACAAAAAGACAAAAAAAAAAAAAAATGATCATTTCAATAGCCGCAGAAAAATCATTTGACAAAGTCCAACATCCATTCATGATCAAGACCCTCGCCAAAGTGGGTATAGAGGGAACATTACTGAATATAATCAAAGCCATTTATGATAAACCCACAGCAAATATAATACTCAATGGGGAAAAACTGAAAGCCTTCTCACTCAAATCTGGAGCAAGACAGGGATGCCCACTCTCACCACTGCTCTTCAACATCGTTTTGGAAGTCCTAGCCACAGCAATTAGACAAACAAATGAAATAAAAGACATCCATATAGGAAGAGAAGAGATAAAACTGTCACTGTGTGCAGATGACATGATACTATACATAGAAAACCTGAAGGACTCAACCCCAAAACTACTTGAACTGATTAATCAATTCAGCAAAGTAGCAGGATATAAGATTAACATTCAGAAGTCAGGTCCATTTCTGTATACCAGCAATGAAATATTACAAAAGGAATACAAAAATACGATACCTTTTAAAATTGCACCTCACAAAATCAAATACATCAGGATACACCTGACCAAGGAGGTAAAGGACATATATGCCGAGAACAATAAAACTTTAATCAAAGAAATCAAAGATGTAAAGAAATGGAAAGATATTCCATGCTCCTGGGTTGGAAAAATCAATATTGTAAAAATGGCCATACTACCCAAAGCAATCTACAGATTCAATGCAATCCCTATCAAATTACCCGTGACATTTTTCACAGAACTAGAACAAACAATCCACAAAAGACCCAGAATCGCCAAAGCAATCCTGAGAAACAAAAACCAAGCAGGAGGCATAACTCTCCCAGACTTCAAGAATACTACAAAGCCGCAGTCATCAAAAGAGTGTGGTACTGGTATCAAAACAGACAGACAGACCAATGGAACAGAATAGAGAACCCGGAAATAAACCCTGACACCTATGGTCAATTAATCTTTGACAAGGGAGGCAAGAACATAAAATGGGAAAAAGAAAGTCTATTCAGCAAGCATGGCTGGGAAACCTGGACAGCTGCATGCAAAGCAGTGAAACGAGAACACACCCTCACACCATGCACAAAAATAAACTCCAAATGGCTGAAAGACTTAAATATACGACAGGACACCATCAAACTCCTAGAAGAAAACATAGGCAAAATACTCGCTGACATCAACATCATGAATATTTTCTCAGGTCAGTCTCCCAAAGCAATAGAAATTAGAGCAAAAATAAACCCATGGGACCTCATCAAACTGAAAAGCTTTTGCACAGCAAAGGAAATCGAAAAGAAAACACAAAGACAACTTTCAGAATGGGAGAAAATAGTTTCAAATGATGCAGCTGACAAGGGCTTAATCTCTAGAATATATAAACAACTTCTACAACCCAACAGCAAAAAAGCCAATCAATCAGTGGAAAAATGGGCAAAAGACCTGAATAGACTGTTCCCCAAGGAAGATATACAGACGGCCAGCAAACACTTGAGAAAATGCTCAACATCGCTGATCATAAGAGAAATGCAAGTCAAAACTACCATGAGATACCACCTCACACCAGTCAAAATGGCCATCCTAATAAATCCACAAATAACAAGTGGTGGAGGGGCTGTGGAGAAAAGGGAACCCTCCTGCACTGCTGGTGGGAATGGAAACTGGTACAGCCACTATGGGGAACAGTTTGGAGATACCTTAGAAATCTATACATAGAACTTCCATATGACCCCACAATCCCACTCTTGGGCATCTATCCAGACAAAACTCTACTTAAAAGACACACATGCACCCACCTGTTCATTGCAGCACTATTCACAATAGCCAGGACATGGAAACAACCCAAATGTCCATCGACAGATGATTTGATTCGGAAGAGGTGGTATATATGCATAATGGAATACTACTCAGCCATAAAAAAGAATGACATAATGCCATTTGCAGCAACATGGATGGAACTAGAGACTCTCATCTTGAGTGAAATGAGCCAGAAAGACAAAGACAAATACCATATGATATCACTTATAACTGGAATCTAATATCCAGCACAAATGAACATCTCTTCAGAAGAGAAACTCATGGACTTGGAGAAAAGACTTGTGGCTGCCTGATGGGAGGGGGAGGGAGTGGGAGGGATCGGCAGCTTGGGCTTATCAGACACAACTTAGAATGGATTTACAAGGAGATCCTGCTGAATAGCATTGAGGACTTTGTCTAGATACTGATGTTGCAACAGAACAAAGGGTGGGGGGAAAATGTAATTATAATGTATACACGTAAGGATAACTTGATCGCCTTGCTGTATAGTGTGAAAATAAAAAAAAAGAAATTTTCACAAAGAGTGAATTTTAGCCCAAAGTCAGGAGAAAATCAGCAGTACACTAATAAAAGACAGCCCACCTACATCTTTTGTCAGCATAGTTGGGAAATGAAGGCAGAAAAACAAAAAGAACATGTTGATTGGAGCCCTTCCTCATTTGTGTATGTGTGTTATGGAGCATCTTCAACATATTTAATAAGATCATAACCAACATGCAGGCTTGGTGGGGGGGTTGTGGGGATACAGAAGCCAAAGAAATCAAAACATCAGGATGTTTGTTTGCTTTTCCAAATTGATGGAATAAATGCACAATGTGCCACCTGGGTAACCCCCTGGCTAAGTCCCAGTACTGGCCACAGTAACCACAGGGATTTCTTGGACACACTGGAATCACTGGAGGAAGTGATGCTGCCAGGAATGATCCCAGGGTAGGTCAATCCTGTATGAAGAACTCAGGGCTGTTCAATGCTTGACATGATGAAGGTCTTATTTTTAAATCCTCATGACATCCCTTTGAGAGGGTGTTCTTATTCCCAGAAAAAAAATGAGGTTGGGAATGATATCAAGACTTGCCCCCTGGACTTTCATTTCTCAGATGTTCCAGTATCAGGTCATTTCTGCTTCTATTTTTGACTTTCAGCCCCATCAGCATAATCTTTATCAGAGGGTGAAAGTTTCACATTTGCAATTCTAGATTTTTCTTTTGGCTGGGTTTCTGGCAGCCCACTGCAGGTTATTATTATTATTATTATTATTATTATTATTATTAATAATATCTCTAATTGCAAAATGAACCAAGAACTAGAAACGGTCCTAGGATGTATCCTGGGGAAGGGGGTGGGGTGGAGGTCCCTTTGGGATTTCTCTCTTTGCAGTTTAAGTTTTTGAAAGGCAAAACTTTCTGGAGTGGGGAGAGTAAAGTCTCTGAGCCACCCTTTCAATTCAAATCTCAACTTTCCTTACTCCCTAGTCTTTTCACTGGATGTTTGGGGCTCAAACCTGCTTCCTGACAATTCTCTGATGAAGTTGTTCCTAAATTTGACTGTATATTGAGTCACCTGCTTAGTGTTCCAAAAATGAGGCTTTCTCAGGCTTTGCTTCCAACCTACAAGACAAGACGCTGAAGGTCTAGAAACTAGACTAATCCTAAGAGGACTCTCATTTGAGTGTTAAGGATCAAAAAGAGTTGTGGACACATCAAGATACACATGGATTTAATGTCTTTAGAATCACTTGGATTACTGACCAAGTCACATCTATGTAAATACCACTGCATTACAAAGAAGCCACCTCCATCATCCTGAAACCCCCAGCTGTTTTCAATGCATAAAGCTGGTGGTATTTACTTGCATGTTTATTATATGTTTTTCCCCAGCAAGGATGGTAGCTCTGCCATCTTCCTGGTCAAGCCACAGTGCCCTGGTTGGTGCCTGCCCGTCTTGGGGACTCAATTAGTTTGTGGTGGGTGATGGCATGATTTGACTATAAATACTATCAGAAAGAAGGGACGCACCCCAGTCCTCTTCCACTTTGACCTCCTTATTGTACAGACGCTGGAAGGCAGACCTGAGACAGTTTCTCACAGTTGAGCCTCTCAGCTCAGGTCTGCTGAAGCCACTTTCTATTCCTAGGACATGTGGCATTATTGTTTTTGCTTTTGTCTTTTTAAATTATAGTTGATTTACAGTGTTGTGCCAATTTCTGCTGTACAGCAAAGTGACCTCATCATACATATATACACATTCCTTTTATTATCTTCCATCATGGTTTATCCCAAGAGACTGGATATAGTTCCCTGTGCTGTATGGTAGGACTTAATTGCTTAGCCATGTTTTTTTTTTTTTAATACTGAAAGATGTGCATTGTAGCTTTGTTTGTGTTATCAAAAACCTGGAAACAAAAGGAATAAATACTGGCACATCCATATTGTGGAATAGTATACCATCGGCTCTTTGGATCTGTGCACATGGAACACACAGTGATGGAGGCTGACTCTATTGTTATTTGACAGAAGGGACATGGAATTGGGCATGGCGGGTGGGAGTCCTGGAGCCAATTCTCCAGGGGTTACTGAGCAATGGCTGTGCAGATAATAAAGTAAAACAATCTGTAAGTATAAAGAAATAAATCTGTTAAGAATTGTGTCAGATGAATTTCCATGAAGTATTGTTGAGTGACAAGAATAAGATGAAGGAAAGTGCAAAATAGTACTCCATTTCAGTAAAACAAATGATGATAAACTATCACTGTTTAGGATTACTTGATCCTGGATTAAAATAGGAAAAAAGAACTTCACTGTGAAGACTGGTTCTCTGTGGGGGCTGAGTGGGATGAAAGAGCCTTAGGGAAAAGAGACAGCAAGTTGGGAGAAATCAAGAAATAAAGTGAAGAAAATAAGATAACTGTAATAGTAAAAATCATATTTATGAAGAATAATTATGCATGCATGTATATAAAATTTCTGGCCACCCCCATTGCATGCAGATATTCCCAGGCCAAGAAATTCCTTTTTTTTTAAAATGGGAAATTCACCTAATGTGATGGAAGAAAAATATAGAGATTTCAATGTATTTTTTAAGAAAAAATACTCAGAATGCATGAGGCAATATTTAAATTAGGAATTTAGTAGAAAGATAAACAAGGTAAATGCAAAGAAAGATGGAATAAAAGGAAATCACTCTATCTGCAATTTTTAAAAATAGAAATATCTTAAAGCTTATATGTGATGTTAACCGTAGTTTCTTGTGGGTGAAGGATAATGGAATGCTCATTGTATTACTTTTTCTACTTTTCTGTATTTTTATTTTTTCTCTCTTTACATTGCTGGCCACCCCCACTGCCTGCAGCTCTTCCCAGGCCATGAATTGAACCTGAGCCATAGCTGTGACCTGAGCCATAGCAACAACATCACTGGATCCTTAGCCTGCTGCACCACCAGGGAACTCCATTCTTATTTGTAAACTTTCTTGTTAGGAAAACAATATATGAAAAGACAAGCTCAGTAGAGTTTCCTCATGAGGGTCCTTCACTTCCAGCAGCAGGAGGCATAAACTCAGCTCCTTTCTCTCTCCTGTGGGCCGCTGCCTTCCAAAGAGGGCTTCCTCTTCAGAGAATAAAAATGTAACCAGGGAGCACCTGAGGGTGGTTTTCCTCCTCCTGCCTTGACTTCTCTTTCCACTGCCCCATTAGGGAAGGCATCTGTCAGAAGTTTTGTCTGATTTTGTTATTTCAGTGTGGAGCACATTCTGGAGACAGCTGGGTTTCCAAATCTGGTGCTGCCAAGGACTACCAGTGGGATTTTCTTCCAGGATGAAAGGTGAGAAGGCAGGTAAGGTGCTCAAGCAGAGAGAGGCATGGAGAAAAGGATCCTCCTTTTTACCATCTCTATGGATTCTGATTCCATATCTGAGTAGCTCATTCTGAAACCTCTTCTCCCAGATTTTTCTGCAGGTGTTGGTTCTGGATAGTTCTCCCATCTTCCTACTCTCACCCCCAGCCTTCATATTTATTTATGAGCCAGGCAATGGGCACCCAGTGTAATAAATGAAAATTCACCCCTGTCTTCCCAGTGGGTCCGGTGGGGAGGGTAGACACCCAAGGAGAGACCAGGGGCTGCGGTGCTAGGCGAGGACACCCTCCTGGCAAATGCCAATTTCTCTGGGGCTCAGTTTCCTCTTGAGTAACATGATCCTCCCAAACTGGGTATATGCATTAAAGATGCAGTGAGGACTGGGGCTTTTTATTTGTTTCTGGTGTGTCTTCCACCTACTGTCCATGAGACCACAGTCTTTGATGAGTTCCTTCACCATGTTGTTTTATTACAGTTCCTGGCACATACAGGTAGTCTATAAGTATTTGTTGAGTTAATGATTTTGCCTTAGAGAATGACTTTAAAATTTAAAAGAAACTTCCCTTGCTTCTCTAAGAGGACAGACTCTTAAGGGTTTAATAAAAAGAACATAACTAGTCATTGAATTATTAGGTCATAGGGAATTTTTGTCTTCAGCTTTAACTAGATGTCATCAATTGCTTGCATTTGTAGCAATTTTCACTCCCAAATAGCAGTTTATGAGGTCCCCTTTGTCTGCATTTTTTCTAGAAGTAGGGGCTACCAGTTTTTATTTTATTTATTTATTTATTTACTTACTTACTTATTTATTTTTAAATCTCAAGGCAGTATGTATCTATGGTCCTAGATCTATTCTTTGTTTTGGCAACACACATGGTATGCAGAAATTCCTAGGCCAGGAATTGAACCCATGCCACACCTGCAACCATAGCCGCAGCAGTAATAACGCTGGATCCTTAATCCACTGAGCCACCAGGGAACTTCTATTTATTTTTGATAGACAAGAAGTAGATTTATTGAAAGAGATACACATTCTATTGGCAGAATATCCCAAAAGGCTTGAGAGCCCTATCAGTCTTTAAATGCTTGCCGTGGTTTCTCTTTATTTTAAAATTTTATTTAATTTTTTTTTGTCTTTTTAGGGCCATGCCCACAGCAGAATATAGAAGTACCCAGGCTAGGGGTAAAATTGGAGATGGAGCTGCTGGTCTACACCCATGGAAACACAAGGTCTGAGCCTCATTCACTACCCACACTGAAGCACCTGGCAATGCCAGTTCCTTAACCCATTGAGTGCAGCCAGAGATTAAATACACATTCTCATGGATGTAGTTGAGTTCTTAGCCCATTGAATCATACAGGAACTCCATGATTTCTCTTTCAAGCGGAGAGTACAGATGGCGTTTCCACTTTAGACTATACCACATCTTCCAACTTTTTTTACACTGTTTCTAGATTTTGACACTGTTATCACTCTAGATCTCAGCTCACATGATCCACCCCCTCCCCTGGGAAGCCTTCCCTGAATCCCTGTAGAGTGTGGTTTCCTCATCAGTCACTATATATCCCATCACTCCGTTATTTCCTGCATGAAGGACTGGAATCTGAAACAAATTTTGGACTTTCCGTTTCATGGATTTTCCTCCATGGGTTTACAAGGACTCTTAATCTGTCATCACCAGATCTCTGGGCCTGGCTCAGAGCCTGGCACAGAAGAGGAAGGCAAGATGTACTTAGAGAATAAAGGAAAGAGTAGATTGCTTTTTTAAAAGCCAAAACCAATTTAGATATTTACTAAATGTTGGACTCATTTTTTAAAAATCCTGATGATATTAGGCAAGTGCAGTTATAAGATCATCGTCCTCCTTTATTTTGCCTTTATCACCTTTTCTTTTTAGGCATATGGAGGTTCACCTGTGGCATATGGAATTTCCCAGGCAAGGGCTTGAATCAGAGCTGCAGCTGCCAGCCTACACCAAAACAAAAGCAGCACCAGATCCAAGCTTCATCCACAAAATATCATGCAGCTTGTAGTAATGGCAGGTCTCTACCCCACTGAGTGAGGCCAGGGATTGAACTCACATCCTCAAGGACACTATGTTGGGTTCTTAACCAGCTGAGCCACTATGGGAACTCCCCTTATTACTTTTGAACCACAGATTCTGTAATTCATTCAACAAGGGTTTACCAATCACTTATTCACCAGTGACTGTGCCATGAAACCACTCATGAGATGAAGACCATATTATTTGTCTGTTATTTTGCTGGCAGTGGGCTTGCATGACTAAGACAGAATGAAATGTAAAGTCTGGCTTCAAGAAGTGAAACTTCAAGAAAAGAAAACCTGGCTTCAATAAATGAAACGTAAAATCTGGCTTGATATATATTTGTATCCTGTCCTTCAAAGGAAGGACAATTTGGAGTTCCTTTGGGGATGGCAGGTTAAAGTTCTGATATTACACTGCAGTGGCATGGGTTTGATTCCTGGCCCAAGAAATTGCCTGTGCTGTAAGAGTGCCCCCCCAAAAAGGATAGTATTTTTTCAGTAGAGAAGTAATAGTGGGAATAATGATGAGAGGTAAAATTTGTTTAATGTTTACCATGTGCCAGGCCCTGAACAAGTTGCTTTACATGAATTATATTGTTTGTTTCTTCTTTTCTTTTTGGGCCACTCTAGCAGCACGTGGAAGTTCTCAGGCTAGGGATCGAATCAGAGCTGCAGCTGCCAACTTATGCCATGGCTACAGCAATGCAGGATCCAAGCTGCATCTGCAACCTACACCACAGATCATGGCAACACCAGATCCTTAACTGATGGAGTGAGGCCAGGGACCAAACCCACAAGCTCATGGTTCCTAGACAGATTTGATATCACTGTACCACAACAGGAACTCCTTACATTAATTATATTTTTAATCATCAGAAAACCAAACAGGGTAGTTACTATTAGAGAGTGCAGTCATCTCCCATTTAACCTTCATGAATTCTACTATATATGTGTGTGGGAAGAAAGGAGGGAGGAAGGGAGAGAGAGAGATTAAAGTTACCAAGGAAATCATGTACCTAATTTCAGGGAAGAGATGAAGTGGACATTTGTTCCCTGGTGCTGAGATGTGCCTGGTCCCTGTCTGGTTCATGTCTTTACCACCAGGATAAGAGAAGCATGTTCTAGGGTAATATTTTTATCATACTTGATTTTTTCCCCTCTACACACTAGATGTTAGAACTAACTCCTTTGAAAATGAAGCTTCAAAGGAGCTAAATGTCCCCTATAGCAAAGTTACAAGTCTTCCCAAGAGGATTCAGCTACTATTGGGACCAGACTTTTTTGTCCTAACACATCTCCTGAATTCAACATGTAGCCATTTTTTATTCCCATAACACAGGTCCAGTTTCCTGCATCATTTATTATCTGTTATAAAGATCATCTCCTTCAAATAACAGAGATGAGCAGGTGATAGCAAAAAGGGTACTGAAGTATTTCACTGGAAATCTTTTAAACTACAACAGATTTTGGATTAATGAGGATGCATTGGATGCTATGTCTGGAGACAGAAGAAAAGAAAAATTGAAGGTAATTCTAACCCCAGGATTCTGTAATCATGTCATTGTTTCCCCAATTTCCTTGGTCACAGAAATCCCTTGCAAAGAAACAAAAGAAAACAAAAGCCCACCGAAGCAAAGAAAACAAAAAAAGGAGCCAGGTGTATAGTAAGAGCTCAATAAATATTTGTAGAATAAGTGATGGAAGAAAAGAATCACAGACTGAAAAAAAAATGTAGGATCTGATTATTAATAAGAACTTCTCCAAAATCATGTTTCCTCCTTAAATTGACACACACACACACACACACAAACACACACAACTACAAATATATAACATTGTATCACTGTAGGTAAAATATTTTTTCCAGCATCCAGGAACACTGGAAATGATCTTTGACGGCCTTTGCTTTGGGGGCTGTGGGGTAAGAACTTCGCAAGAAGACCCGCCATGGGGCAGTCACTTGCTTGCGAATCACCAAGGACGTATTCCTGGTGCCGGCCGGACAGAAGGGAGACCAATCCAAGGGGGATTCCTCTGCTTCTGTGTGCTTTGAGAGGTCTAGACTATGAGAGCCCACACTGAGGCCATGTGGCTGAGAGCAGGCCACGTGTTGCTAGTGGGCATTTCGGGAGGAGAGGCTCCTGGTGTCATAGTGCGTGGCATAACTCAGGAAGCTATGGATTTCGTGGATGCAACGATGTGCTGGAATCCACACGTCCACTGCCCCTTACAGACTTTTCCATTGCGGTGGTGTGAACCCGCGGCCCTTTCTTCCATTCTTGTCCACCACCACTAGGGCCTGAACCCAGATCGGCCCGGGGTCCTTTGTGTGCAGGCAGGCCCCCCTGGGACTCACTGTGGCCCAGCCACAGCACGAGGCAGCATAATCAGGTTGTGTCGAGCTGGTGAGCCATTTTGCGAGGAGTCCTGGCAGGGCTTCCTTCCGAATGGGTGCGGTGGTATCGACACCACCGAGAAGTTTTCCTTCTCTACCCCCAGAACCGCAGTCAGTGTTTGGTGGTGGTTTGCATGGTTCTATTTGTCTTTGTGTTCCTGCCACTCATATGCCGAGGCTTTGAGCTGACATGCCCTGGACGTAGGAGAGAGAGGCTGATGTGATTTGCTGAAACGCCACACTGCCAGAGACAGCGAGAGTAAACCCATCAGTGCACTAGAAAGCACCGGTAGGCAGAAGGCGGGTTTGTCCCAAGACTCCGATATCCCTTCACACTAGGGTCTTCCATCCATTTCCTTTGCCAGTGAGGCCTAGGAAGTGGGGGGAAATAGGCCTCAGGGGATGGACTTCACGTCCCCTCTCATAGGCATCCTTGGTGCCTCCACTTTCCCCATGCCGCTGGGCTTACGCTTGTACAGATGTCTTGGCACCCCCTTTGAGCAGAGACAGCCCTTGCCTCGGGGACATTCTCCATGGTTGAAGCAGCCCAGCAAGGCCAAGAGGGCACCAGGGATCTGCATCCCTGCTGACACATCCCTGAGATCTCCCCCATAGGTCCTTGGGAATCCCGGTGGTACTTGACCTCCGGTGACCTGTCAGGGTGCACCATATTCTGAAGGCCACTAGGTTCCTCTGCCAAGTTGCAATGCTTTTGTCAAAATGCAGACATCACTTTGTGTATGGAGTCTCGATGTCAATGTTGCCTCCGGAAAAGTCAGACGTGGTGTGTGAAGAGAGCCATGCTTCAACCCCTTGGTTGGCCTCTCTGCCTTCCTTCCCACCTTCTGTCTTCCATTCGCCTTAATCCCTTTCTCCATCCGGACCTTCCTCCCAAGAAATCCCTCCTCCACAAGGCGAGCCTTGATGCTCAACTCCTGCATCTCCACCACATCAGTATAGATTTTTCACTATCTAGCTCTTATCATCAATGTCCTCTTCCTCCTCATCAATTGATAATACTCTCTCCAGGCTTTATCGTTGGGATGAGAGCCAAGCAAATCGGGGACGTTTGTGCGACTTCTGAAGACTCAGCAGGAATCCTGGACCGTGGTTTTATCCGGGGTGGAAAATGCGATTTGGAGTCCTCTCTCAGGAAATGCGCAGGGTTTTGGCTCTTTTTTTTAACCGGGTGTCTTCCTAGATCCATAGTCTTCTTCCCATCGGAAACACTAGCACGTGTGTTTACAATGGGGAAAAGTCTTTAGGCACCCATTGTCCAGTGGAGGAGGAGAGCCTGAGGAATTGTCGCGCCCCCAAAACTGAAGCTGACTTGGAGCGGTTCAATGGAAAGCAGGCTAATCCATAGCCTCCCAAAGCCATGCAAGCACAACGAATGGTTAAAGAACCTTGAGAAAACCACACCCCTGGAAGTAATGTAAAGCAGAGCAGAAGAAGGTGTCAAATGCAGACAGGGGTGAAACATATAGTGCCGCATATGGAAAACGGGGAAAACAACAGGTTGGCATGTGGAAATGCACGAATCCGACAGAGGCGGGCAGAGAATGTCTGGAATGCGGCCAGGTCTGAACCAGAGGGCGAGTCTTACGTGGCTTGCCGTGATTACCATGTGGCCTGCACCCCAAAGGCCTGGGAGACTTAGAGCTGGGCTGCCATTTGAAAGGGCCTTAGGTTGTCCTCCTTCCTCCAAGGTCCTCAAACTGGAGGGGAATTCTCAATGACTGTTATATCTCCGCCCTTGCGTGAAGTGTGGTGCGTGGGGTCCTTCCCCTAGATGACCCCTTGGGTGCCAGGGACGGCCCAACCGTCCAGGTGATGGACAAACATATGGGCAGGCTCTACACGCAATTGAGTATTGCCGTTGAGGTTTTGGCGGTAGGGAATTACCAGCACTTCCACTGATTTCCATACCTCAGGACATGGCCGCCTCAGCCTCTGCAAGACTCCTGTCTCCAGGGAGAGCACAGTGGACCAGCATTCTCCAGGGCAGCCGGTCGCTACTTCTCGCGTCTCCGACCTCGAAACATGGATTCCTCCAGCACGTCCTGCACATTCAGCGGTAGGTTGACCTCTGCCTCTGGGCTGAGGGTTGCAAATCCCAGAGGCCTGGAGCCTTTAACGCCTATGCATCCTGCATCGATAGAGCCATGACGTTCAATAGGGCATGTTCCGAGATTGGGCTGGCCTTTGGCCAGCGCTCAGTGGGCCTCAACGAAGCAGACTCGCCTCAGAATGACACCCTTTCCCATACCCATGGGATTTTCGCTCTGGGATGGAAGGGGATATTGCCTCTTCCTAGAGAGGTGCCCACATACATCACGCATCACGGGCAAAAGGACCTAACAGGATTTCTCAGGGCCCATCCTCTCCTTTGTTGCTGGCCAAACTTTCCATCCAACCCAATATATGTTCATGATTGTAGTGGACACATTTGGCGATTTAGAGTCAGAGTAGCCTTTGAATGGTGTTCTCTTGGCCTGGCTTCTCAACAACAGGTATGGAGATACACCCTGGCAGGTTTATTCCCCTCTTTCGTTCTTGGGGATGTTTTCCTTTTGGATTCTTGGGGATGTTGGGGTCATTTTCACCTCAGGTCATCGTGAGTCGACAGCACGTTCCTGGGAGCTCTTCTCCAAAGGTCATGCCTTTCTCCATGACCGAACTCTGTGCATGCCTGGCCTTTGTATCAGCCAGGGACTTCAAGGATTCTTGATCCCAGGACGGAGGGAAATATGTGGAGCTTATATCTCTCTTTCAAGGGTTTCAAGCTCCCTTGGAGTTTCCCCACACATAATCCCTACTCCATTTCTCTCTCTCTACTCTATCTCTGTCTCTCTCTCTTTCTCTCTCTCTCTCTTTCTCTCTCTCTCTATTTCTCTGCTGGAACCCTGTGGGTCTCACTTTCTATTACTCCTTGGTTCCCTCCAAACACAGCTTTATGGCATCCATTTCTACTCCTCTTTGGCCACTTACGTCTACATGAATGGCACCCTTGACTTTGTACACTCTGGCCTCGACTGTGTAATATGCAGACTTGTGGTTGGTGTTGAAGTTGTCATCACTGCATGTGCTGAGGTGCGTCCTGATGGACACTTGCCCGGTTGAGTTGGATATTCAAGTCGATCTGCTGGATGTCTTTTTGTCCTGATGTATCATAAATATCCGGGACGTTGGAAGCTCACCTGAAGAGAAGTTGCCTTTGCGTGTATTCGGAAGCAAATGCTGGGAGACACAGCTTCCAGGAACACAGGAAGTGGTCTTCGACGGCCTTTGCTTTGTGGGCTGTGGGGTAAGAGCTTCGCAAGAAGACCCGCGATGGGGCAGTCACTTGCATGCGAATCACCAAGGACGTATTCCTGGGTGCTGGCCGGACTGAAGGGAGCCCGATCCAGGGGGGATTCCTCCCCTTCTGTGTGCTTTGACAGGTCTTGGCTAGGAGAGCCCACACTGAGGCCATGTGGCTGAGAACAGGCAACGTGTTGCTAGTGGGCCTTTCGGGAAGAGAGGCTCCTGGTGGCCTAGAGCGTGGCATAACTCAGGAAGCTATGGATTTCGTGGATGCAACGATGTGCTGGAATCCACACGTCCGCGGGCCCTCACAGACGTTTCCCTTGGGGTGGTGTGAACCCGCGGCCCTTTCTTCCATTCTTGTCCACCACCACTAGGGCCTGAACCCAGATCGGCCCGGGGACCTTTGTGTGCAGGCAGGCCCCCCTGGGACTCACTGTGGCCCAGCCACAGCACGAGGCAGCATAATCAGGGTGTCTCGAGCTGGTGAGCCATTTTGGGAGGAGTCCCGGCAGGGCTTCCTTCCAAACGGGTGCTGTGCTGTTCGCACGGCCGACACACTTTCCTTCTCTACCCCCCAGAAGCGCAGTCAGTGCTTGGTGGTGGTTTGCATGGTTCTATTTGTCTTTGGGTTCCTGCCACTCATAGGCCGAGGCTTTGAGCTGATATGCCCTGTACATAGGGAGAGAGGCTGATGTGATTTGCCGAAAGGCCACACTCAGAGACATCCTGCAGAAACCCATTAGTACACTCGGCAGCACTTGTAGGCAGAAGGCGTGTTTGTCCCAAGACTCTGATGTCCCTTCACACTAGGGTCTTCCATCCATTTCCTTTGCCAGCGTGGCCTTGGTATGTGGGGGGATTTGGTCACCAGGAGATGGACTTCATGTGCCCTCTCATAGGCATCCTTGGTGCCCCAACGTTCCCCATGCTGCTGGGCTTCCGATTGTACAGATGTCTTGGCACCCACTTTTGCGCAGAGAGAGCCCTTGCCTCGGGGAACTTCTCCATGGTTGAAGCAGCCCAGGAGGGCCCTGAGGGCACCAGGGATCTACATCCCTGATGACACATCCCTGAGCTCTCCCTCATAGGTCCTTGGGAATCCTGGTGGTCCTTGACCTGGGGTACCATGTCAGGGTGCACCATCGGCTGCAGGCCACTAGGTTCCTCTGCCACGTTGCAATGCTTTTCTCAAAATGCAGATATCCCTGGGTGTCCGGAGTCTCAATGTCGATGTAGCCTCCTGAAAAGTCAGACGTGGTGTGTGAAGAGAGCCATGCTTCAACCCCTTGGTTTGCCTCTCTGCCTTCCTTCCCACCTTCTGTCTTCCATTCGCCTTAACACTTTTCTCCATCCCTAATTTCCTCCCAAGAAATTCCTCCTCCACAATGCGAGCCTTGCTTCTCACCTCCTGCCTTTCTTCCACATCCGTATAGCTTTCTCACTATCTAGCTCTTATCATCAATGTCGTCTTCCTCCTCATCAATTGAGAATTCTCTCTCCAGGGCTTATCTTTGGGAAGATAGTCAAGAAAAGCCGGGACGTATTGGCGACTTCTGGAGACTCAGCAGGAATCATGGACCGTGGTTTTATCCGGCGTGGAAAATGCGATTTGGGGTCCTCTCTCAGGAACTGCGCAGGGTTTTTGGCTATTTTTTTACCGGGTGTCCTCCTAGATCCATGGTCCTATTCCATCGGAAACACGAGCACGTGTGTTTACAATGGGGTAAAGTCTTTGGGCACCCGTTGTCCAGGGGCGCAGGAGAGCCTGAAGAATCGTCGTGCCCCCCATCCTGAAGCTGTCTTGGAACGGTTCAAAGGAATGCAGGGTGATCCTTAGCCACCCAAAGCCACCCAAAGCAATCCAAGCCCAAAGAATGGTTAAAGAAACTTGAGAAAACTACACCCCTGGAAGGAATGTAAAGCAGAGCAGAGGAATGTGTGGAATGCAGACAGGGGTGTAACAATTAGGGTCCCATATGGAAAACGGGGAAAACAACAGGTTGGCATGTGGAAATGAAGGAATCTGACAGAGCCGGGCAGAAAAGTTCTGGAATGCGGCAAGGTCTGAACCAGATGTTCAGTCTTCCATGGCTTGCTGTGAAGACCATATGGCCTGCACTCCAAAGGCCTGGGAGACTCGGGGCTAGGCTGCCATTTGAAAGGGCCTTAGGTTGTCCTCCTTCCTCCCAGGTCCTCAAACTGGAGGGGAATTCTCAATGACTGTTAGATCTCCGACTTTGGGTGAAGTGCGGTCCGTGGTACGGCCCAGCCCTCCAGGTGAAGGGCAATACTATAGGCAGGCTCTACACGTACTTGAGGTGTGCCCTGGAGTTTTGGGGGGTGGGGAATTTCCAGCAGCTCCGCTGATTTCCATACATCAGGGCGTGGCCACCTCAGCCTCTACAAGACCCCTGTCTCCAGGGAGAGCTCAGTGGGCCAGCATTCTCCCGGCCAGCTGCTCGCTTCTTCTCGCTTCTCGGACCTCGAAGCATGGATTCCTCCAGCACGTCCTGCACATCCAGCGGTAGCTTGACCTCTGCTTCTGGGCTGGGGGTTGCAACTCCCAGAGGCTGGGAGCCCTTCCCGCCTGTGCATCCTGCATCGATAGGGCCATGCCCTTCATTAGGGCATGTTCCGAGATTGGGCTGGCCTTTGGCCCGCGCTCCGTGGGCCTCAGCGAAGCAGACTCGCCTCAGAATGACCCCCTTGCTCCATACCCATGGTAATTTCGCTCTGGGATGGAAGTGGATGTTGCCTCTTCCTAGAGAGGTGCCCACGCAGATCACGCATCACCGGGCAAAAGGTCCTAACAGGATTTCTCAGGGCCCATCCTCTCCTTTGTTGCTGGCCAACCTTTCCATTCAACCCAATGTATGTTCATGATGTCAGTGGTCACATTTGGGGATTTGGAGTCGGAGTAGCCTTTGAATTGTGGTCTCTTGGCCTGGCTTCCCAACAACAGGTATGGGGATACACCCCAGTGGGTTTACTCCTCTCTTTCTTTCTCTTTACGTCTTGGGGAAGGTTTCCTTTGGAGTCTTGGGGATGTTGGGAGCATTTTGACCCCAGGTCATCTGGAGTCGACAGCACGTTCCTGCTAGCTGTTCTCCAAAGGTCAGGCCTTACTGCATGTCCGAACTCGGTGCACGCCTGGCCTTTGTATAACCCAGGGACGTCAAGGAATCTTGATGACAGGACGGAGGGAAACATGGGGAGCTTATATCTCTCTTTCAAGGGTTTCAAGCTCCCTTGGAGTTTCCCCACACATAATCCCTACTCCAATTCTCTCTCCGTCTCTCAGTCCCTCCGTCTCTCTCTCAGTCTCTCTCTTTCTCAGTCTCTCTCTCTCTCAGTCTCTCTCTCTCTCTCTATGTCTATCTCTCTCTCTCCATTTCTCTGCTGGGACCCTGTTGGTCTCACTTTCTATAACTCCTTGGTTCACTCCCAACTCAGCATTACGGTCTCAATTCCTTCTCCGCTTTGGCCACTTACGCCTACGTGGATGGAACCGTAGACTTTGCACACTGGCCTTGACAGTGTAATATGCAGACTTGTGGTTGGTGTTGAAGTCGTCATCACTGCATGTGCTGAGGTCCGTCCTGATGGACACTTGCCCAGTTGCGTTGGATATTCACGTCGATCTGCTGGATGTCACTTTGTGCTGATGTATCATAAATATCCGGGACTTGGAAGCTCACCTGAAGCGAAGTTGGCTTTGCTTGTATCGGAAGCAAATGCTGCGAGACACAGCACCCTGGAACACAGGAAGTGGTCTTCGACGGCCTTTGCTTTGGGGGCTGTGGGGTAAGCGCTTCGGAAGAAGACCCGCGATGGGGCAGTCACTTGCATGCGAATCACCAAGGACGTATTCCTGGGTGCTGGCCGGACTGAAGGGAGCCCGATCCAGGGGGGATTCCTCCCCTTCTGTGTGCTTTGACAGGTCTTGGCTAGGAGAGCCCACACTGAGGCCATGTGGCTGAGAACAGGCAACGTGTTGCTAGTGGGCCTTTCGGGAAGAGAGGCTCCTGGTGGCCTAGAGCGTGGCATAACTCAGGAAGCTATGGATTTCGTGGATGCAACGATGTGCTGGAATCCACACGTCCGCGGGCCCTCACAGACGTTTCCCTTGGGGTGGTGTGAACCCGCGGCCCTTTCTTCCATTCTTGTCCACCACCACTAGGGCCTGAACCCAGATCGGCCCGGGGACCTTTGTGTGCAGGCAGGCCCCCCTGGGACTCACTGTGGCCCAGCCACAGCACGAGGCAGCATAATCAGGGTGTCTCGAGCTGGTGAGCCATTTTGGGAGGAGTCCCGGCAGGGCTTCCTTCCAAACGGGTGCTGTGCTGTTCGCACGGCCGACACACTTTCCTTCTCTACCCCCCAGAAGCGCAGTCAGTGCTTGGTGGTGGTTTGCATGGTTCTATTTGTCTTTGGGTTCCTGCCACTCATAGGCCGAGGCTTTGAGCTGACATGCCCTGTACATAGGGAGAGAGGCTGATGTGATTTGCCGAAAGGCCACACTCAGAGACATCCTGCAGAAACCCATTAGTACACTCGGCAGCACTTGTAGGCAGAAGGCGTGTTTGTCCCAAGACTCTGATGTCCCTTCACACTAGGGTCTTCCATCCATTTCCTTTGCCAGCGTGGCCTTGGTATGTGGGGGGATTTGGTCACCAGGAGATGGACTTCATGTGCCCTCTCATAGGCATCCTTGGTGCCCCAACGTTCCCCATGCTGCTGGGCTTCCGATTGTACAGATGTCTTGGCACCCACTTTTGCGCAGAGAGAGCCCTTGCCTCGGGGAACTTCTCCATGGTTGAAGCAGCCCAGGAGGGCCCTGAGGGCACCAGGGATCTACATCCCTGATGACACATCCCTGAGCTCTCCCTCATAGGTCCTTGGGAATCCTGGTGGTCCTTGACCTGGGGTACCATGTCAGGGTGCACCATCGGCTGCAGGCCACTAGGTTCCTCTGCCACGTTGCAATGCTTTTCTCAAAATGCAGATATCCCTGGGTGTCCGGAGTCTCAATGTCGATGTAGCCTCCTGAAAAGTCAGACGTGGTGTGTGAAGAGAGCCATGCTTCAACCCCTTGGTTTGCCTCTCTGCCTTCCTTCCCACCTTCTGTCTTCCATTCGCCTTAACACTTTTCTCCATCCCTAATTTCCTCCCAAGAAATTCCTCCTCCACAATGCGAGCCTTGCTTCTCACCTCCTGCCTTTCTTCCACATCCGTATAGCTTTCTCACTATCTAGCTCTTATCATCAATGTCGTCTTCCTCCTCATCAATTGAGAATTCTCTCTCCAGGGCTTATCTTTGGGAAGATAGTCAAGAAAAGCCGGGACGTATTGGCGACTTCTGGAGACTCAGCAGGAATCATGGACCGTGGTTTTATCCGGCGTGGAAAATGCGATTTGGGGTCCTCTCTCAGGAACTGCGCAGGGTTTTTGGCTATTTTTTTACCGGGTGTCCTCCTAGATCCATGGTCCTATTCCATCGGAAACACGAGCACGTGTGTTTACAATGGGGTAAAGTCTTTGGGCACCCGTTGTCCAGGGGCGCAGGAGAGCCTGAAGAATCGTCGTGCCCCCCATCCTGAAGCTGTCTTGGAACGGTTCAAAGGAATGCAGGGTGATCCTTAGCCACCCAAAGCCACCCAAAGCAATCCAAGCCCAAAGAATGGTTAAAGAAACTTGAGAAAACTACACCCCTGGAAGGAATGTAAAGCAGAGCAGAGGAATGTGTGGAATGCAGACAGGGGTGTAACAATTAGGGTCCCATATGGAAAACGGGGAAAACAACAGGTTGGCATGTGGAAATGAAGGAATCTGACAGAGCCGGGCAGAAAAGTTCTGGAATGCGGCAAGGTCTGAACCAGATGTTCAGTCTTCCATGGCTTGCTGTGAAGACCATATGGCCTGCACTCCAAAGGCCTGGGAGACTCGGGGCTAGGCTGCCATTTGAAAGGGCCTTAGGTTGTCCTCCTTCCTCCCAGGTCCTCAAACTGGAGGGGAATTCTCAATGACTGTTAGATCTCCGACTTTGGGTGAAGTGCGGTCCGTGGTACGGCCCAGCCCTCCAGGTGAAGGGCAACACTATAGGCAGGCTCTACACGTACTTGAGGTGTGCCCTGGAGTTTTGGGGGGTGGGGAATTTCCAGCAGCTCCGCTGATTTCCATACATCAGGGCGTGGCCACCTCAGCCTCTACAAGACCCCTGTCTCCAGGGAGAGCTCAGTGGGCCAGCATTCTCCCGGCCAGCTGCTCGCTTCTTCTCGCTTCTCGGACCTCGAAGCATGGATTCCTCCAGCACGTCCTGCACATCCAGCGGTAGCTTGACCTCTGCTTCTGGGCTGGGGGTTGCAACTCCCAGAGGCTGGGAGCCCTTCCCGCCTGTGCATCCTGCATCGATAGGGCCATGCCCTTCATTAGGGCATGTTCCGAGATTGGGCTGGCCTTTGGCCCGCGCTCCGTGGGCCTCAGCGAAGCAGACTCGCCTCAGAATGACCCCCTTGCTCCATACCCATGGTAATTTCGCTCTGGGATGGAAGTGGATGTTGCCTCTTCCTAGAGAGGTGCCCACGCAGATCACGCATCACCGGGCAAAAGGTCCTAACAGGATTTCTCAGGGCCCATCCTCTCCTTTGTTGCTGGCCAACCTTTCCATTCAACCCAATGTATGTTCATGATGTCAGTGGTCACATTTGGGGATTTGGAGTCGGAGTAGCCTTTGAATTGTGGTCTCTTGGCCTGGCTTCCCAACAACAGGTATGGGGATACACCCCAGTGGGTTTACTCCTCTCTTTCTTTCTCTTTACGTCTTGGGGAAGGTTTCCTTTGGAGTCTTGGGGATGTTGGGAGCATTTTGACCCCAGGTCATCTGGAGTCGACAGCACGTTCCTGCTAGCTGTTCTCCAAAGGTCAGGCCTTACTGCATGTCCGAACTCGGTGCACGCCTGGCCTTTGTATAACCCAGGGACGTCAAGGAATCTTGATGACAGGACGGAGGGAAACATGGGGAGCTTATATCTCTCTTTCAAGGGTTTCAAGCTCCCTTGGAGTTTCCCCACACATAATCCCTACTCCAATTCTCTCTCCGTCTCTCAGTCCCTCCGTCTCTCTCTCAGTCTCTCTCTTTCTCAGTCTCTCTCTCTCTCAGTCTCTCTCTCTCTCTCTATGTCTATCTCTCTCTCTCCATTTCTCTGCTGGGACCCTGTTGGTCTCACTTTCTATAACTCCTTGGTTCACTCCCAACTCAGCATTACGGTCTCAATTCCTTCTCCGCTTTGGCCACTTACGCCTACGTGGATGGAACCGTAGACTTTGCACACTGGCCTTGACAGTGTAATATGCAGACTTGTGGTTGGTGTTGAAGTCGTCATCACTGCATGTGCTGAGGTCCGTCCTGATGGACACTTGCCCAGTTGCGTTGGATATTCACGTCGATCTGCTGGATGTCACTTTGTGCTGATGTATCATAAATATCCGGGACTTGGAAGCTCACCTGAAGCGAAGTTGGCTTTGCTTGTATCGGAAGCAAATGCTGCGAGACACAGCACCCTGGAACACAGGAAGTGGTCTTCGACGGCCTTTGCTTTGGGGGCTGTGGGGTAAGCGCTTCGGAAGAAGACCCGCGATGGGGCAGTCACTTGCATGCGAATCACCAAGGACGTATTCCTGGGTGCTGGCCGGACTGAAGGGAGCCCGATCCAGGGGGGATTCCTCCCCTTCTGTGTGCTTTGACAGGTCTTGGCTAGGAGAGCCCACACTGAGGCCATGTGGCTGAGAACAGGCAACGTGTTGCTAGTGGGCCTTTCGGGAAGAGAGGCTCCTGGTGGCCTAGAGCGTGGCATAACTCAGGAAGCTATGGATTTCGTGGATGCAACGATGTGCTGGAATCCACACGTCCGCGGGCCCTCACAGACGTTTCCCTTGGGGTGGTGTGAACCCGCGGCCCTTTCTTCCATTCTTGTCCACCACCACTAGGGCCTGAACCCAGATCGGCCCGGGGACCTTTGTGTGCAGGCAGGCCCCCCTGGGACTCACTGTGGCCCAGCCACAGCACGAGGCAGCATAATCAGGGTGTCTCGAGCTGGTGAGCCATTTTGGGAGGAGTCCCGGCAGGGCTTCCTTCCAAACGGGTGCTGTGCTGTTCGCACGGCCGACACACTTTCCTTCTCTACCCCCCAGAAGCGCAGTCAGTGCTTGGTGGTGGTTTGCATGGTTCTATTTGTCTTTGGGTTCCTGCCACTCATAGGCCGAGGCTTTGAGCTGACATGCCCTGTACATAGGGAGAGAGGCTGATGTGATTTGCCGAAAGGCCACACTCAGAGACATCCTGCAGAAACCCATTAGTACACTCGGCAGCACTTGTAGGCAGAAGGCGTGTTTGTCCCAAGACTCTGATGTCCCTTCACACTAGGGTCTTCCATCCATTTCCTTTGCCAGCGTGGCCTTGGTATGTGGGGGGATTTGGTCACCAGGAGATGGACTTCATGTGCCCTCTCATAGGCATCCTTGGTGCCCCAACGTTCCCCATGCTGCTGGGCTTCCGATTGTACAGATGTCTTGGCACCCACTTTTGCGCAGAGAGAGCCCTTGCCTCGGGGAACTTCTCCATGGTTGAAGCAGCCCAGGAGGGCCCTGAGGGCACCAGGGATCTACATCCCTGATGACACATCCCTGAGCTCTCCCTCATAGGTCCTTGGGAATCCTGGTGGTCCTTGACCTGGGGTACCATGTCAGGGTGCACCATCGGCTGCAGGCCACTAGGTTCCTCTGCCACGTTGCAATGCTTTTCTCAAAATGCAGATATCCCTGGGTGTCCGGAGTCTCAATGTCGATGTAGCCTCCTGAAAAGTCAGACGTGGTGTGTGAAGAGAGCCATGCTTCAACCCCTTGGTTTGCCTCTCTGCCTTCCTTCCCACCTTCTGTCTTCCATTCGCCTTAACACTTTTCTCCATCCCTAATTTCCTCCCAAGAAATTCCTCCTCCACAATGCGAGCCTTGCTTCTCACCTCCTGCCTTTCTTCCACATCCGTATAGCTTTCTCACTATCTAGCTCTTATCATCAATGTCGTCTTCCTCCTCATCAATTGAGAATTCTCTCTCCAGGGCTTATCTTTGGGAAGATAGTCAAGAAAAGCCGGGACGTATTGGCGACTTCTGGAGACTCAGCAGGAATCATGGACCGTGGTTTTATCCGGCGTGGAAAATGCGATTTGGGGTCCTCTCTCAGGAACTGCGCAGGGTTTTTGGCTATTTTTTTACCGGGTGTCCTCCTAGATCCATGGTCCTATTCCATCGGAAACACGAGCACGTGTGTTTACAATGGGGTAAAGTCTTTGGGCACCCGTTGTCCAGGGGCGCAGGAGAGCCTGAAGAATCGTCGTGCCCCCCATCCTGAAGCTGTCTTGGAACGGTTCAAAGGAATGCAGGGTGATCCTTAGCCACCCAAAGCCACCCAAAGCAATCCAAGCCCAAAGAATGGTTAAAGAAACTTGAGAAAACTACACCCCTGGAAGGAATGTAAAGCAGAGCAGAGGAATGTGTGGAATGCAGACAGGGGTGTAACAATTAGGGTCCCATATGGAAAACGGGGAAAACAACAGGTTGGCATGTGGAAATGAAGGAATCTGACAGAGCCGGGCAGAAAAGTTCTGGAATGCGGCAAGGTCTGAACCAGATGTTCAGTCTTCCATGGCTTGCTGTGAAGACCATATGGCCTGCACTCCAAAGGCCTGGGAGACTCGGGGCTAGGCTGCCATTTGAAAGGGCCTTAGGTTGTCCTCCTTCCTCCCAGGTCCTCAAACTGGAGGGGAATTCTCAATGACTGTTAGATCTCCGACTTTGGGTGAAGTGCGGTCCGTGGTACGGCCCAGCCCTCCAGGTGAAGGGCAACACTATAGGCAGGCTCTACACGTACTTGAGGTGTGCCCTGGAGTTTTGGGGGGTGGGGAATTTCCAGCAGCTCCGCTGATTTCCATACATCAGGGCGTGGCCACCTCAGCCTCTACAAGACCCCTGTCTCCAGGGAGAGCTCAGTGGGCCAGCATTCTCCCGGCCAGCTGCTCGCTTCTTCTCGCTTCTCGGACCTCGAAGCATGGATTCCTCCAGCACGTCCTGCACATCCAGCGGTAGCTTGACCTCTGCTTCTGGGCTGGGGGTTGCAACTCCCAGAGGCTGGGAGCCCTTCCCGCCTGTGCATCCTGCATCGATAGGGCCATGCCCTTCATTAGGGCATGTTCCGAGATTGGGCTGGCCTTTGGCCCGCGCTCCGTGGGCCTCAGCGAAGCAGACTCGCCTCAGAATGACCCCCTTGCTCCATACCCATGGTAATTTCGCTCTGGGATGGAAGTGGATGTTGCCTCTTCCTAGAGAGGTGCCCACGCAGATCACGCATCACCGGGCAAAAGGTCCTAACAGGATTTCTCAGGGCCCATCCTCTCCTTTGTTGCTGGCCAACCTTTCCATTCAACCCAATGTATGTTCATGATGTCAGTGGTCACATTTGGGGATTTGGAGTCGGAGTAGCCTTTGAATTGTGGTCTCTTGGCCTGGCTTCCCAACAACAGGTATGGGGATACACCCCAGTGGGTTTACTCCTCTCTTTCTTTCTCTTTACGTCTTGGGGAAGGTTTCCTTTGGAGTCTTGGGGATGTTGGGAGCATTTTGACCCCAGGTCATCTGGAGTCGACAGCACGTTCCTGCTAGCTGTTCTCCAAAGGTCAGGCCTTACTGCATGTCCGAACTCGGTGCACGCCTGGCCTTTGTATAACCCAGGGACGTCAAGGAATCTTGATGACAGGACGGAGGGAAACATGGGGAGCTTATATCTCTCTTTCAAGGGTTTCAAGCTCCCTTGGAGTTTCCCCACACATAATCCCTACTCCAATTCTCTCTCCGTCTCTCAGTCCCTCCGTCTCTCTCTCAGTCTCTCTCTTTCTCAGTCTCTCTCTCTCTCAGTCTCTCTCTCTCTCTCTATGTCTATCTCTCTCTCTCCATTTCTCTGCTGGGACCCTGTTGGTCTCACTTTCTATAACTCCTTGGTTCACTCCCAACTCAGCATTACGGTCTCAATTCCTTCTCCGCTTTGGCCACTTACGCCTACGTGGATGGAACCGTAGACTTTGCACACTGGCCTTGACAGTGTAATATGCAGACTTGTGGTTGGTGTTGAAGTCGTCATCACTGCATGTGCTGAGGTCCGTCCTGATGGACACTTGCCCAGTTGCGTTGGATATTCACGTCGATCTGCTGGATGTCACTTTGTGCTGATGTATCATAAATATCCGGGACTTGGAAGCTCACCTGAAGCGAAGTTGGCTTTGCTTGTATCGGAAGCAAATGCTGCGAGACACAGCACCCTGGAACACAGGAAGTGGTCTTCGACGGCCTTTGCTTTGGGGGCTGTGGGGTAAGCGCTTCGGAAGAAGACCCGCGATGGGGCAGTCACTTGCATGCGAATCACCAAGGACGTATTCCTGGGTGCTGGCCGGACTGAAGGGAGCCCGATCCAGGGGGGATTCCTCCCCTTCTGTGTGCTTTGACAGGTCTTGGCTAGGAGAGCCCACACTGAGGCCATGTGGCTGAGAACAGGCAACGTGTTGCTAGTGGGCCTTTCGGGAAGAGAGGCTCCTGGTGGCCTAGAGCGTGGCATAACTCAGGAAGCTATGGATTTCGTGGATGCAACGATGTGCTGGAATCCACACGTCCGCGGGCCCTCACAGACGTTTCCCTTGGGGTGGTGTGAACCCGCGGCCCTTTCTTCCATTCTTGTCCACCACCACTAGGGCCTGAACCCAGATCGGCCCGGGGACCTTTGTGTGCAGGCAGGCCCCCCTGGGACTCACTGTGGCCCAGCCACAGCACGAGGCAGCATAATCAGGGTGTCTCGAGCTGGTGAGCCATTTTGGGAGGAGTCCCGGCAGGGCTTCCTTCCAAACGGGTGCTGTGCTGTTCGCACGGCCGACACACTTTCCTTCTCTACCCCCCAGAAGCGCAGTCAGTGCTTGGTGGTGGTTTGCATGGTTCTATTTGTCTTTGGGTTCCTGCCACTCATAGGCCGAGGCTTTGAGCTGACATGCCCTGTACATAGGGAGAGAGGCTGATGTGATTTGCCGAAAGGCCACACTCAGAGACATCCTGCAGAAACCCATTAGTACACTCGGCAGCACTTGTAGGCAGAAGGCGTGTTTGTCCCAAGACTCTGATGTCCCTTCACACTAGGGTCTTCCATCCATTTCCTTTGCCAGCGTGGCCTTGGTATGTGGGGGGATTTGGTCACCAGGAGATGGACTTCATGTGCCCTCTCATAGGCATCCTTGGTGCCCCAACGTTCCCCATGCTGCTGGGCTTCCGATTGTACAGATGTCTTGGCACCCACTTTTGCGCAGAGAGAGCCCTTGCCTCGGGGAACTTCTCCATGGTTGAAGCAGCCCAGGAGGGCCCTGAGGGCACCAGGGATCTACATCCCTGATGACACATCCCTGAGCTCTCCCTCATAGGTCCTTGGGAATCCTGGTGGTCCTTGACCTGGGGTACCATGTCAGGGTGCACCATCGGCTGCAGGCCACTAGGTTCCTCTGCCACGTTGCAATGCTTTTCTCAAAATGCAGATATCCCTGGGTGTCCGGAGTCTCAATGTCGATGTAGCCTCCTGAAAAGTCAGACGTGGTGTGTGAAGAGAGCCATGCTTCAACCCCTTGGTTTGCCTCTCTGCCTTCCTTCCCACCTTCTGTCTTCCATTCGCCTTAACACTTTTCTCCATCCCTAATTTCCTCCCAAGAAATTCCTCCTCCACAATGCGAGCCTTGCTTCTCACCTCCTGCCTTTCTTCCACATCCGTATAGCTTTCTCACTATCTAGCTCTTATCATCAATGTCGTCTTCCTCCTCATCAATTGAGAATTCTCTCTCCAGGGCTTATCTTTGGGAAGATAGTCAAGAAAAGCCGGGACGTATTGGCGACTTCTGGAGACTCAGCAGGAATCATGGACCGTGGTTTTATCCGGCGTGGAAAATGCGATTTGGGGTCCTCTCTCAGGAACTGCGCAGGGTTTTTGGCTATTTTTTTACCGGGTGTCCTCCTAGATCCATGGTCCTATTCCATCGGAAACACGAGCACGTGTGTTTACAATGGGGTAAAGTCTTTGGGCACCCGTTGTCCAGGGGCGCAGGAGAGCCTGAAGAATCGTCGTGCCCCCCATCCTGAAGCTGTCTTGGAACGGTTCAAAGGAATGCAGGGTGATCCGTAGCCACCCAAAGCCACCCAAAGCAATCCAAGCCCAAAGAATGGTTAAAGAAACTTGAGAAAACCACACCCCTGGAAGGAATGTAAAGCAGAGCAGAGGAATGTGTGGAATGCAGACAGGGGTGAAACAATTAGGGTCCCATATGGAAAACGGGGAAAACAACAGGTTGGCATGTGGAAATGAAGGAATCTGACAGAGCCGGGCAGAAAAGTTCTGGAATGCGGCAAGGTCTGAACCAGATGTTCAGTCTTCCATGGCTTGCTGTGAAGACCATATGGCCTGCACTCCAAAGGCCTGGGAGACTCGGGGCTAGGCTGCCATTTGAAAGGGCCTTAGGTTGTCCTCCTTCCTCCCAGGTCCTCAAACTGGAGGGGAATTCTCAATGACTGTTAGATCTCCGACTTTGGGTGAAGTGCGGTCCGTGGTACGGCGCAGCCCTCCAGGTGAAGGGCAACACTATAGGCAGGCTCTACACGTACTTGAGGTGTGCCCTGGAGTTTTGGGGGGTGGGGAATTTCCAGCAGCTCCGCTGATTTCCATACATCAGGGCGTGGCCACCTCAGCCTCTACAAGACCCCTGTCTCCAGGGAGAGCTCAGTGGGCCAGCATTCTCCCGGCCAGCTGCTCGCTTCTTCTCGCTTCTCGGACCTCGAAGCATGGATTCCTCCAGCACGTCCTGCACATCCAGCGGTAGCTTGACCTCTGCTTCTGGGCTGGGGGTTGCAACTCCCAGAGGCTGGGAGCCCTTCCCGCCTGTGCATCCTGCATCGATAGGGCCATGCCCTTCATTAGGGCATGTTCCGAGATTGGGCTGGCCTTTGGCCCGCGCTCCGTGGGCCTCAGCGAAGCAGACTCGCCTCAGAATGACCCCCTTGCTCCATACCCATGGTAATTTCGCTCTGGGATGGAAGTGGATGTTGCCTCTTCCTAGAGAGGTGCCCACGCAGATCACGCATCACCGGGCAAAAGGTCCTAACAGGATTTCTCAGGGCCCATCCTCTCCTTTGTTGCTGGCCAACCTTTCCATTCAACCCAATGTATGTTCATGATGTCAGTGGTCACATTTGGGGATTTGGAGTCGGAGTAGCCTTTGAATTGTGGTCTCTTGGCCTGGCTTCCCAACAACAGGTATGGGGATACACCCCAGTGGGTTTACTCCTCTCTTTCTTTCGCTTTACGTCTTGGGGAAGGTTTCCTTTGGAGTCTTGGGGATGTTGGGAGCATTTTGACCCCAGGTCATCTGGAGTCGACAGCACGTTCCTGCTAGCTGTTCTCCAAAGGTCAGGCCTTACTGCATGTCCGAACTCGGTGCACGCCTGGCCTTTGTATAGCCCAGGGACGTCAAGGAATCTTGATGACAGGACGGAGGGAAACATGGGGAGCTTATATCTCTCTTTCAAGGGTTTCAAGCTCCCTTGGAGTTTCCCCACACATAATCCCTACTCCAATTCTCTCTCCGTCTCTCAGTCCCTCCGTCTCTCTCTCAGTCTCTCTCTTTCTCAGTCTCTCTCTCTCTCAGTCTCTCTCTCTCTCTCTATGTCTATCTCTCTCTCTCCATTTCTCTGCTGGGACCCTGTTGGTCTCACTTTCTATAACTCCTTGGTTCACTCCCAACTCAGCATTACGGTCTCAATTCCTTCTCCGCTTTGGCCACTTACGCCTACGTGGATGGAACCGTAGACTTTGCACACTGGCCTTGACAGTGTAATATGCAGACTTGTGGTTGGTGTTGAAGTCGTCATCACTGCATGTGCTGAGGTCCGTCCTGATGGACACTTGCCCAGTTGCGTTGGATATTCACGTCGATCTGCTGGATGTCACTTTGTGCTGATGTATCATAAATATCCGGGACTTGGAAGCTCACCTGAAGCGAAGTTGGCTTTGCTTGTATCGGAAGCAAATGCTGCGAGACACAGCACCCTGGAACACAGGAAGTGGTCTTCGACGGCCTTTGCTTTGGGGGCTGTGGGGTAAGCGCTTCGGAAGAAGACCCGCGATGGGGCAGTCACTTGCATGCGAATCACCAAGGACGTATTCCTGGGTGCCGGCCGGACAGAAGGGAGACCGATCCAGGGGGATTCCTCTGCTTCTGTGTGCTTTGACAGGTCTTGACTAGGAGAGCCCACACTGAGGTCATGTGGCTGAGAAGAGGCAACGTGTTGCTAGTGGGCCTTTCGGGAGGAGAGGCTCCTGGTGGCCTAGAGCGTGGCATAACTCAGGAAGCTATGGATTTCGTGGATGCAACGATGTGCTGGAATCCACACGTCCGCTGGCCCTCACAGACGTTTCCCTTGGGGTGGTGTGAACCCGCGGCCCTTTCTTCCATTCTTGTCCACCACCACTAGGGCCTGAACCCAGATCGGCCCGGGGACCTTTGTGTGCAGGCAGGCCCCCCTGGGACTCACTGTGGCCCAGCCACAGCACGAGGCAGCATAATCAGGGTGTCTCGAGCTGGTGAGCCATTTTGGGAGGAGTCCCGGCAGGGCTTCCTTCCAAACGGGTGCTGTGCTGTTCGCACGGCCGACACACTTTCCTTCTCTACCCCCCAGAAGCGCAGTCAGTGCTTGGTGGTGGTTTGCATGGTTCTATTTGTCTTTGGGTTCCTGCCACTCATAGGCCGAGGCTTTGAGCTGATATGCCCTGTACATAGGGAGAGAGGCTGATGTGATTTGCCGAAAGGCCACACTCAGAGACATCCTGCAGAAACCCATTAGTACACTCGGCAGCACTTGTAGGCAGAAGGCGTGTTTGTCCCAAGACTCTGATGTCCCTTCACACTAGGGTCTTCCATCCATTTCCTTTGCCAGCGTGGCCTTGGTATGTGGGGGGATTTGGTCACCAGGAGATGGACTTCATGTGCCCTCTCATAGGCATCCTTGGTGCCCCAACGTTCCCCATGCTGCTGGGCTTCCGATTGTACAGATGTCTTGGCACCCACTTTTGCGCAGAGAGAGCCCTTGCCTCGGGGAACTTCTCCATGGTTGAAGCAGCCCAGGAGGGCCCTGAGGGCACCAGGGATCTACATCCCTGATGACACATCCCTGAGCTCTCCCTCATAGGTCCTTGGGAATCCTGGTGGTCCTTGACCTGGGGTACCATGTCAGGGTGCACCATCGGCTGCAGGCCACTAGGTTCCTCTGCCACGTTGCAATGCTTTTCTCAAAATGCAGATATCCCTGGGTGTCCGGAGTCTCAATGTCGATGTAGCCTCCTGAAAAGTCAGACGTGGTGTGTGAAGAGAGCCATGCTTCAACCCCTTGGTTTGCCTCTCTGCCTTCCTTCCCACCTTCTGTCTTCCATTCGCCTTAACACTTTTCTCCATCCCTAATTTCCTCCCAAGAAATTCCTCCTCCACAATGCGAGCCTTGCTTCTCACCTCCTGCCTTTCTTCCACATCCGTATAGCTTTCTCACTATCTAGCTCTTATCATCAATGTCGTCTTCCTCCTCATCAATTGAGAATTCTCTCTCCAGGGCTTATCTTTGGGAAGATAGTCAAGAAAAGCCGGGACGTATTGGCGACTTCTGGAGACTCAGCAGGAATCATGGACCGTGGTTTTATCCGGCGTGGAAAATGCGATTTGGGGTCCTCTCTCAGGAACTGCGCAGGGTTTTTGGCTATTTTTTTACCGGGTGTCCTCCTAGATCCATGGTCCTATTCCATCGGAAACACGAGCACGTGTGTTTACAATGGGGTAAAGTCTTTGGGCACCCGTTGTCCAGGGGCGCAGGAGAGCCTGAAGAATCGTCGTGCCCCCCATCCTGAAGCTGTCTTGGAACGGTTCAAAGGAATGCAGGGTGATCCGTAGCCACCCAAAGCCACCCAAAGCAATCCAAGCCCAAAGAATGGTTAAAGAAACTTGAGAAAACCACACCCCTGGAAGGAATGTAAAGCAGAGCAGAGGAATGTGTGGAATGCAGACAGGGGTGGAACAATTAGGGTCCCATATGGAAAACGGGGAAAACAACAGGTTGGCATGTGGAAATGAAGGAATCTGACAGAGCCGGGCAGAAAAGTTCTGGAATGCGGCAAGGTCTGAACCAGATGTTCAGTCTTCCATGGCTTGCTGTGAAGACCATATGGCCTGCACTCCAAAGGCCTGGGAGACTCGGGGCTAGGCTGCCATTTGAAAGGGCCTTAGGTTGTCCTCCTTCCTCCCAGGTCCTCAAACTGGAGGGGAATTCTCAATGACTGTTAGATCTCCGACTTTGGGTGAAGTGCGGTCCGTGGTACGGCCCAGCCCTCCAGGTGAAGGGCAACACTATAGGCAGGCTCTACACGTACTTGAGGTGTGCCCTGGAGTTTTGGGGGGTGGGGAATTTCCAGCAGCTCCGCTGATTTCCATACATCAGGGCGTGGCCACCTCAGCCTCTACAAGACCCCTGTCTCCAGGGAGAGCTCAGTGGGCCAGCATTCTCCCGGCCAGCTGCTCGCTTCTTCTCGCTTCTCGGACCTCGAAGCATGGATTCCTCCAGCACGTCCTGCACATCCAGCGGTAGCTTGACCTCTGCTTCTGGGCTGGGGGTTGCAACTCCCAGAGGCTGGGAGCCCTTCCCGCCTGTGCATCCTGCATCGATAGGGCCATGCCCTTCATTAGGGCATGTTCCGAGATTGGGCTGGCCTTTGGCCCGCGCTCCGTGGGCCTCAGCGAAGCAGACTCGCCTCAGAATGACCCCCTTGCTCCATACCCATGGTAATTTCGCTCTGGGATGGAAGTGGATGTTGCCTCTTCCTAGAGAGGTGCCCACGCAGATCACGCATCACCGGGCAAAAGGTCCTAACAGGATTTCTCAGGGCCCATCCTCTCCTTTGTTGCTGGCCAACCTTTCCATTCAACCCAATGTATGTTCATGATGTCAGTGGTCACATTTGGGGATTTGGAGTCGGAGTAGCCTTTGAATTGTGGTCTCTTGGCCTGGCTTCCCAACAACAGGTATGGGGATACACCCCAGTGGGTTTACTCCTCTCTTTCTTTCTCTTTACGTCTTGGGGAAGGTTTCCTTTGGAGTCTTGGGGATGTTGGGAGCATTTTGACCCCAGGTCATCTGGAGTCGACAGCACGTTCCTGCTAGCTGTTCTCCAAAGGTCAGGCCTTACTGCATGTCCGAACTCGGTGCACGCCTGGCCTTTGTATAACCCAGGGACGTCAAGGAATCTTGATGACAGGACGGAGGGAAACATGGGGAGCTTATATCTCTCTTTCAAGGGTTTCAAGCTCCCTTGGAGTTTCCCCACACATAATCCCTACTCCAATTCTCTCTCCGTCTCTCAGTCCCTCCGTCTCTCTCTCAGTCTCTCTCTTTCTCAGTCTCTCTCTCTCTCAGTCTCTCTCTCTCTCTCTATGTCTATCTCTCTCTCTCCATTTCTCTGCTGGGACCCTGTTGGTCTCACTTTCTATAACTCCTTGGTTCACTCCCAACTCAGCATTACGGTCTCAATTCCTTCTCCGCTTTGGCCACTTACGCCTACGTGGATGGAACCGTAGACTTTGCACACTGGCCTTGACAGTGTAATATGCAGACTTGTGGTTGGTGTTGAAGTCGTCATCACTGCATGTGCTGAGGTCCGTCCTGATGGACACTTGCCCAGTTGCGTTGGATATTCACGTCGATCTGCTGGATGTCACTTTGTGCTGATGTATCATAAATATCCGGGACTTGGAAGCTCACCTGAAGCGAAGTTGGCTTTGCTTGTATCGGAAGCAAATGCTGCGAGACACAGCACCCTGGAACACAGGAAGTGGTCTTCGACGGCCTTTGCTTTGGGGGCTGTGGGGTAAGCGCTTCGGAAGAAGACCCGCGATGGGGCAGTCACTTGCATGCGAATCACCAAGGACGTATTCCTGGGTGCTGGCCGGACTGAAGGGAGCCCGATCCAGGGGGGATTCCTCCCCTTCTGTGTGCTTTGACAGGTCTTGGCTAGGAGAGCCCACACTGAGGCCATGTGGCTGAGAACAGGCAACGTGTTGCTAGTGGGCCTTTCGGGAAGAGAGGCTCCTGGTGGCCTAGAGCGTGGCATAACTCAGGAAGCTATGGATTTCGTGGATGCAACGATGTGCTGGAATCCACACGTCCGCGGGCCCTCACAGACGTTTCCCTTGGGGTGGTGTGAACCCGCGGCCCTTTCTTCCATTCTTGTCCACCACCACTAGGGCCTGAACCCAGATCGGCCCGGGGACCTTTGTGTGCAGGCAGGCCCCCCTGGGACTCACTGTGGCCCAGCCACAGCACGAGGCAGCATAATCAGGGTGTCTCGAGCTGGTGAGCCATTTTGGGAGGAGTCCCGGCAGGGCTTCCTTCCAAACGGGTGCTGTGCTGTTCGCACGGCCGACACACTTTCCTTCTCTACCCCCCAGAAGCGCAGTCAGTGCTTGGTGGTGGTTTGCATGGTTCTATTTGTCTTTGGGTTCCTGCCACTCATAGGCCGAGGCTTTGAGCTGACATGCCCTGTACATAGGGAGAGAGGCTGATGTGATTTGCCGAAAGGCCACACTCAGAGACATCCTGCAGAAACCCATTAGTACACTCGGCAGCACTTGTAGGCAGAAGGCGTGTTTGTCCCAAGACTCTGATGTCCCTTCACACTAGGGTCTTCCATCCATTTCCTTTGCCAGCGTGGCCTTGGTATGTGGGGGGATTTGGTCACCAGGAGATGGACTTCATGTGCCCTCTCATAGGCATCCTTGGTGCCCCAACGTTCCCCATGCTGCTGGGCTTCCGATTGTACAGATGTCTTGGCACCCACTTTTGCGCAGAGAGAGCCCTTGCCTCGGGGAACTTCTCCATGGTTGAAGCAGCCCAGGAGGGCCCTGAGGGCACCAGGGATCTACATCCCTGATGACACATCCCTGAGCTCTCCCTCATAGGTCCTTGGGAATCCTGGTGGTCCTTGACCTGGGGTACCATGTCAGGGTGCACCATCGGCTGCAGGCCACTAGGTTCCTCTGCCACGTTGCAATGCTTTTCTCAAAATGCAGATATCCCTGGGTGTCCGGAGTCTCAATGTCGATGTAGCCTCCTGAAAAGTCAGACGTGGTGTGTGAAGAGAGCCATGCTTCAACCCCTTGGTTTGCCTCTCTGCCTTCCTTCCCACCTTCTGTCTTCCATTCTCCTTAACACTTTTCTCCATCCCTAATTTCCTCCCAAGAAATTCCTCCTCCACAATGCGAGCCTTGCTTCTCACCTCCTGCCTTTCTTCCACATCCGTATAGCTTTCTCACTATCTAGCTCTTATCATCAATGTCGTCTTCCTCCTCATCAATTGAGAATTCTCTCTCCAGGGCTTATCTTTGGGAAGATAGTCAAGAAAAGCCGGGACGTATTGGCGACTTCTGGAGACTCAGCAGGAATCATGGACCGTGGTTTTATCCGGCGTGGAAAATGCGATTTGGGGTCCTCTCTCAGGAACTGCGCAGGGTTTTTGGCTATTTTTTTACCGGGTGTCCTCCTAGATCCATGGTCCTATTCCATCGGAAACACGAGCACGTGTGTTTACAATGGGGTAAAGTCTTTGGGCACCCGTTGTCCAGGGGCGCAGGAGAGCCTGAAGAATCGTCGTGCCCCCCATCCTGAAGCTGTCTTGGAACGGTTCAAAGGAATGCAGGGTGATCCGTAGCCACCCAAAGCCACCCAAAGCAATCCAAGCCCAAAGAATGGTTAAAGAAACTTGAGAAAACCACACCCCTGGAAGGAATGTAAAGCAGAGCAGAGGAATGTGTGGAATGCAGACAGGGGTGAAACAATTAGGGTCCCATATGGAAAACGGGGAAAACAACAGGTTGGCATGTGGAAATGAAGGAATCTGACAGAGCCGGGCAGAAAAGTTCTGGAATGCGGCAAGGTCTGAACCAGATGTTCAGTCTTCCATGGCTTGCTGTGAAGACCATATGGCCTGCAGTCCAAAGGCCTGGGAGACTCGGGGCTAGGCTGCCATTTGAAAGGGCCTTAGGTTGTCCTCCTTCCTCCCAGGTCCTCAAACTGGAGGGGAATTCTCAATGACTGTTAGATCTCCGACTTTGGGTGAAGTGCGGTCCGTGGTACGGCGCAGCCCTCCAGGTGAAGGGCAACACTATAGGCAGGCTCTACACGTACTTGAGGTGTGCCCTGGAGTTTTGGGGGGTGGGGAATTTCCAGCAGCTCCGCTGATTTCCATACATCAGGGCGTGGCCACCTCAGCCTCTACAAGACCCCTGTCTCCAGGGAGAGCTCAGTGGGCCAGCATTCTCCCGGCCAGCTGCTCGCTTCTTCTCGCTTCTCGGACCTCGAAGCATGGATTCCTCCAGCACGTCCTGCACATCCAGCGGTAGCTTGACCTCTGCTTCTGGGCTGGGGGTTGCAACTCCCAGAGGCTGGGAGCCCTTCCCGCCTGTGCATCCTGCATCGATAGGGCCATGCCCTTCATTAGGGCATGTTCCGAGATTGGGCTGGCCTTTGGCCCGCGCTCCGTGGGCCTCAGCGAAGCAGACTCGCCTCAGAATGACCCCCTTGCTCCATACCCATGGTAATTTCGCTCTGGGATGGAAGTGGATGTTGCCTCTTCCTAGAGAGGTGCCCACGCAGATCACGCATCACCGGGCAAAAGGTCCTAACAGGATTTCTCAGGGCCCATCCTCTCCTTTGTTGCTGGCCAACCTTTCCATTCAACCCAATGTATGTTCATGATGTCAGTGGTCACATTTGGGGATTTGGAGTCGGAGTAGCCTTTGAATTGTGGTCTCTTGGCCTGGCTTCCCAACAACAGGTATGGGGATACACCCCAGTGGGTTTACTCCTCTCTTTCTTTCTCTTTACGTCTTGGGGAAGGTTTCCTTTGGAGTCTTGGGGATGTTGGGAGCATTTTGACCCCAGGTCATCTGGAGTCGACAGCACGTTCCTGCTAGCTGTTCTCCAAAGGTCAGGCCTTACTGCATGTCCGAACTCGGTGCACGCCTGGCCTTTGTATAACCCAGGGACGTCAAGGAATCTTGATGACAGGACGGAGGGAAACATGGGGAGCTTATATCTCTCTTTCAAGGGTTTCAAGCTCCCTTGGAGTTTCCCCACACATAATCCCTACTCCAATTCTCTCTCCGTCTCTCAGTCCCTCCGTCTCTCTCTCAGTCTCTCTCTTTCTCAGTCTCTCTCTCTCTCAGTCTCTCTCTCTCTCTCTATGTCTATCTCTCTCTCTCCATTTCTCTGCTGGGACCCTGTTGGTCTCACTTTCTATAACTCCTTGGTTCACTCCCAACTCAGCATTACGGTCTCAATTCCTTCTCCGCTTTGGCCACTTACGCCTACGTGGATGGAACCGTAGACTTTGCACACTGGCCTTGACAGTGTAATATGCAGACTTGTGGTTGGTGTTGAAGTCGTCATCACTGCATGTGCTGAGGTCCGTCCTGATGGACACTTGCCCAGTTGCGTTGGATATTCACGTCGATCTGCTGGATGTCACTTTGTGCTGATGTATCATAAATATCCGGGACTTGGAAGCTCACCTGAAGCGAAGTTGGCTTTGCTTGTATCGGAAGCAAATGCTGCGAGACACAGCACCCTGGAACACAGGAAGTGGTCTTCGACGGCCTTTGCTTTGGGGGCTGTGGGGTAAGCGCTTCGGAAGAAGACCCGCGATGGGGCAGTCAGTTGCATGCGAATCACCAAGGACGTATTCCTGGGTGCTGGCCGGACTGAAGGGAGCCCGATCCAGGGGGGATTCCTCCCCTTCTGTGTGCTTTGACAGGTCTTGGCTAGGAGAGCCCCCCATCCTGAAGACCATATGGCCTGCACTCCAAAGGCCTGGGAGACTCGGGGCTAGGCTGCCATTTGAAAGGGCCTTAGGTTGTCCTCCTTCCTCCCAGGTCCTCAAACTGGAGGGGAATTCTCAATGACTGTTAGATCTCCGACTTTGGGTGAAGTGCGGTCCGTGGTACGGCGCAGCCCTCCAGGTGAAGGGCAACACTATAGGCAGGCTCTACACGTACTTGAGGTGTGCCCTGGAGTTTTGGGGGGTGGGGAATTTCCAGCAGCTCCGCTGATTTCCATACATCAGGGCGTGGCCACCTCAGCCTCTACAAGACCCCTGTCTCCAGGGAGAGCTCAGTGGGCCAGCATTCTCCCGGCCAGCTGCTCGCTTCTTCTCGCTTCTCGGACCTCGAAGCATGGATTCCTCCAGCACGTCCTGCACATCCAGCGGTAGCTTGACCTCTGCTTCTGGGCTGGGGGTTGCAACTCCCAGAGGCTGGGAGCCCTTCCCGCCTGTGCATCCTGCATCGATAGGGCCATGCCCTTCATTAGGGCATGTTCCGAGATTGGGCTGGCCTTTGGCCCGCGCTCCGTGGGCCTCAGCGAAGCAGACTCGCCTCAGAATGACCCCCTTGCTCCATACCCATGGTAATTTCGCTCTGGGATGGAAGTGGATGTTGCCTCTTCCTAGAGAGGTGCCCACGCAGATCACGCATCACCGGGCAAAAGGTCCTAACAGGATTTCTCAGGGCCCATCCTCTCCTTTGTTGCTGGCCAACCTTTCCATTCAACCCAATGTATGTTCATGATGTCAGTGGTCACATTTGGGGATTTGGAGTCGGAGTAGCCTTTGAATTGTGGTCTCTTGGCCTGGCTTCCCAACAACAGGTATGGGGATACACCCCAGTGGGTTTACTCCTCTCTTTCTTTCTCTTTACGTCTTGGGGAAGGTTTCCTTTGGAGTCTTGGGGATGTTGGGAGCATTTTGACCCCAGGTCATCTGGAGTCGACAGCACGTTCCTGCTAGCTGTTCTCCAAAGGTCAGGCCTTACTGCATGTCCGAACTCGGTGCACGCCTGGCCTTTGTATAACCCAGGGACGTCAAGGAATCTTGATGACAGGACGGAGGGAAACATGGGGAGCTTATATCTCTCTTTCAAGGGTTTCAAGCTCCCTTGGAGTTTCCCCACACATAATCCCTACTCCAATTCTCTCTCCGTCTCTCAGTCCCTCCGTCTCTCTCTCAGTCTCTCTCTTTCTCAGTCTCTCTCTCTCTCAGTCTCTCTCTCTCTCTCTATGTCTATCTCTCTCTCTCCATTTCTCTGCTGGGACCCTGTTGGTCTCACTTTCTATAACTCCTTGGTTCACTCCCAACTCAGCATTACGGTCTCAATTCCTTCTCCGCTTTGGCCACTTACGCCTACGTGGATGGAACCGTAGACTTTGCACACTGGCCTTGACAGTGTAATATGCAGACTTGTGGTTGGTGTTGAAGTCGTCATCACTGCATGTGCTGAGGTCCGTCCTGATGGACACTTGCCCAGTTGCGTTGGATATTCACGTCGATCTGCTGGATGTCACTTTGTGCTGATGTATCATAAATATCCGGGACTTGGAAGCTCACCTGAAGCGAAGTTGGCTTTGCTTGTATCGGAAGCAAATGCTGCGAGACACAGCACCCTGGAACACAGGAAGTGGTCTTCGACGGCCTTTGCTTTGGGGGCTGTGGGGTAAGCGCTTCGGAAGAAGACCCGCGATGGGGCAGTCACTTGCATGCGAATCACCAAGGACGTATTCCTGGGTGCTGGCCGGACTGAAGGGAGCCCGATCCAGGGGGGATTCCTCCCCTTCTGTGTGCTTTGACAGGTCTTGGCTAGGAGAGCCCACACTGAGGCCATGTGGCTGAGAACAGGCAACGTGTTGCTAGTGGGCCTTTCGGGAAGAGAGGCTCCTGGTGGCCTAGAGCGTGGCATAACTCAGGAAGCTATGGATTTCGTGGATGCAACGATGTGCTGGAATCCACACGTCCGCGGGCCCTCACAGACGTTTCCCTTGGGGTGGTGTGAACCCGCGGCCCTTTCTTCCATTCTTGTCCACCACCACTAGGGCCTGAACCCAGATCGGCCCGGGGACCTTTGTGTGCAGGCAGGCCCCCCTGGGACTCACTGTGGCCCAGCCACAGCACGAGGCAGCATAATCAGGGTGTCTCGAGCTGGTGAGCCATTATGGGAGGAGTCCCGGCAGGGCTTCCTTCCAAACGGGTGCTGTGCTGTTCGCACGGCCGACACACTTTCCTTCTCTACCCCCCAGAAGCGCAGTCAGTGCTTGGTGGTGGTTTGCATGGTTCTATTTGTCTTTGGGTTCCTGCCACTCATAGGCCGAGGCTTTGAGCTGACATGCCCTGTACATAGGGAGAGAGGCTGATGTGATTTGCCGAAAGGCCACACTCAGAGACATCCTGCAGAAACCCATTAGTACACTCGGCAGCACTTGTAGGCAGAAGGCGTGTTTGTCCCAAGACTCTGATGTCCCTTCACACTAGGGTCTTCCATCCATTTCCTTTGCCAGCGTGGCCTTGGTATGTGGGGGGATTTGGTCACCAGGAGATGGACTTCATGTGCCCTCTCATAGGCATCCTTGGTGCCCCAACGTTCCCCATGCTGCTGGGCTTCCGATTGTACAGATGTCTTGGCACCCACTTTTGCGCAGAGAGAGCCCTTGCCTCGGGGAACTTCTCCATGGTTGAAGCAGCCCAGGAGGGCCCTGAGGGCACCAGGGATCTACATCCCTGATGACACATCCCTGAGCTCTCCCTCATAGGTCCTTGGGAATCCTGGTGGTCCTTGACCTGGGGTACCATGTCAGGGTGCACCATCGGCTGCAGGCCACTAGGTTCCTCTGCCACGTTGCAATGCTTTTCTCAAAATGCAGATATCCCTGGGTGTCCGGAGTCTCAATGTCGATGTAGCCTCCTGAAAAGTCAGACGTGGTGTGTGAAGAGAGCCATGCTTCAACCCCTTGGTTTGCCTCTCTGCCTTCCTTCCCACCTTCTGTCTTCCATTCTCCTTAACACTTTTCTCCATCCCTAATTTCCTCCCAAGAAATTCCTCCTCCACAATGCGAGCCTTGCTTCTCACCTCCTGCCTTTCTTCCACATCCGTATAGCTTTCTCACTATCTAGCTCTTATCATCAATGTCGTCTTCCTCCTCATCAATTGAGAATTCTCTCTCCAGGGCTTATCTTTGGGAAGATAGTCAAGAAAAGCCGGGACGTATTGGCGACTTCTGGAGACTCAGCAGGAATCATGGACCGTGGTTTTATCCGGCGTGGAAAATGCGATTTGGGGTCCTCTCTCAGGAACTGCGCAGGGTTTTTGGCTATTTTTTTACCGGGTGTCCTCCTAGATCCATGGTCCTATTCCATCGGAAACACGAGCACGTGTGTTTACAATGGGGTAAAGTCTTTGGGCACCCGTTGTCCAGGGGCGCAGGAGAGCCTGAAGAATCGTCGTGCCCCCCATCCTGAAGCTGTCTTGGAACGGTTCAAAGGAATGCAGGGTGATCCGTAGCCACCCAAAGCCACCCAAAGCAATCCAAGCCCAAAGAATGGTTAAAGAAACTTGAGAAAACCACACCCCTGGAAGGAATGTAAAGCAGAGCAGAGGAATGTGTGGAATGCAGACAGGGGTGAAACAATTAGGGTCCCATATGGAAAACGGGGAAAACAACAGGTTGGCATGTGGAAATGAAGGAATCTGACAGAGCCGGGCAGAAAAGTTCTGGAATGCGGCAAGGTCTGAACCAGATGTTCAGTCTTCCATGGCTTGCTGTGAAGACCATATGGCCTGCACTCCAAAGGCCTGGGAGACTCGGGGCTAGGCTGCCATTTGAAAGGGCCTTAGGTTGTCCTCCTTCCTCCCAGGTCCTCAAACTGGAGGGGAATTCTCAATGACTGTTAGATCTCCGACTTTGGGTGAAGTGCGGTCCGTGGTACGGCGCAGCCCTCCAGGTGAAGGGCAACACTATAGGCAGGCTCTACACGTACTTGAGGTGTGCCCTGGAGTTTTGGGGGGTGGGGAATTTCCAGCAGCTCCGCTGATTTCCATACATCAGGGCGTGGCCACCTCAGCCTCTACAAGACCCCTGTCTCCAGGGAGAGCTCAGTGGGCCAGCATTCTCCCGGCCAGCTGCTCGCTTCTTCTCGCTTCTCGGACCTCGAAGCATGGATTCCTCCAGCACGTCCTGCACATCCAGCGGTAGCTTGACCTCTGCTTCTGGGCTGGGGGTTGCAACTCCCAGAGGCTGGGAGCCCTTCCCGCCTGTGCATCCTGCATCGATAGGGCCATGCCCTTCATTAGGGCATGTTCCGAGATTGGGCTGGCCTTTGGCCCGCGCTCCGTGGGCCTCAGCGAAGCAGACTCGCCTCAGAATGACCCCCTTGCTCCATACCCATGGTAATTTCGCTCTGGGATGGAAGTGGATGTTGCCTCTTCCTAGAGAGGTGCCCACGCAGATCACGCATCACCGGGCAAAAGGTCCTAACAGGATTTCTCAGGGCCCATCCTCTCCTTTGTTGCTGGCCAACCTTTCCATTCAACCCAATGTATGTTCATGATGTCAGTGGTCACATTTGGGGATTTGGAGTCGGAGTAGCCTTTGAATTGTGGTCTCTTGGCCTGGCTTCCCAACAACAGGTATGGGGATACACCCCAGTGGGTTTACTCCTCTCTTTCTTTCTCTTTACGTCTTGGGGAAGGTTTCCTTTGGAGTCTTGGGGATGTTGGGAGCATTTTGACCCCAGGTCATCTGGAGTCGACAGCACGTTCCTGCTAGCTGTTCTCCAAAGGTCAGGCCTTACTGCATGTCCGAACTCGGTGCACGCCTGGCCTTTGTATAACCCAGGGACGTCAAGGAATCTTGATGACAGGACGGAGGGAAACATGGGGAGCTTATATCTCTCTTTCAAGGGTTTCAAGCTCCCTTGGAGTTTCCCCACACATAATCCCTACTCCAATTCTCTCTCCGTCTCTCAGTCCCTCCGTCTCTCTCTCAGTCTCTCTCTTTCTCAGTCTCTCTCTCTCTCAGTCTCTCTCTCTCTCTCTATGTCTATCTCTCTCTCTCCATTTCTCTGCTGGGACCCTGTTGGTCTCACTTTCTATAACTCCTTGGTTCACTCCCAACTCAGCATTACGGTCTCAATTCCTTCTCCGCTTTGGCCACTTACGCCTACGTGGATGGAACCGTAGACTTTGCACACTGGCCTTGACAGTGTAATATGCAGACTTGTGGTTGGTGTTGAAGTCGTCATCACTGCATGTGCTGAGGTCCGTCCTGATGGACACTTGCCCAGTTGCGTTGGATATTCACGTCGATCTGCTGGATGTCACTTTGTGCTGATGTATCATAAATATCCGGGACTTGGAAGCTCACCTGAAGCGAAGTTGGCTTTGCTTGTATCGGAAGCAAATGCTGCGAGACACAGCACCCTGGAACACAGGAAGTGGTCTTCGACGGCCTTTGCTTTGGGGGCTGTGGGGTAAGCGCTTCGGAAGAAGACCCGCGATGGGGCAGTCACTTGCATGCGAATCACCAAGGACGTATTCCTGGGTGCTGGCCGGACTGAAGGGAGCCCGATCCAGGGGGGATTCCTCCCCTTCTGTGTGCTTTGACAGGTCTTGGCTAGGAGAGCCCCCCATCCTGAAGACCATATGGCCTGCACTCCAAAGGCCTGGGAGACTCGGGGCTAGGCTGCCATTTGAAAGGGCCTTAGGTTGTCCTCCTTCCTCCCAGGTCCTCAAACTGGAGGGGAATTCTCAATGACTGTTAGATCTCCGACTTTGGGTGAAGTGCGGTCCGTGGTACGGCGCAGCCCTCCAGGTGAAGGGCAACACTATAGGCAGGCTCTACACGTACTTGAGGTGTGCCCTGGAGTTTTGGGGGGTGGGGAATTTCCAGCAGCTCCGCTGATTTCCATACATCAGGGCGTGGCCACCTCAGCCTCTACAAGACCCCTGTCTCCAGGGAGAGCTCAGTGGGCCAGCATTCTCCCGGCCAGCTGCTCGCTTCTTCTCGCTTCTCGGACCTCGAAGCATGGATTCCTCCAGCACGTCCTGCACATCCAGCGGTAGCTTGACCTCTGCTTCTGGGCTGGGGGTTGCAACTCCCAGAGGCTGGGAGCCCTTCCCGCCTGTGCATCCTGCATCGATAGGGCCATGCCCTTCATTAGGGCATGTTCCGAGATTGGGCTGGCCTTTGGCCCGCGCTCCGTGGGCCTCAGCGAAGCAGACTCGCCTCAGAATGACCCCCTTGCTCCATACCCATGGTAATTTCGCTCTGGGATGGAAGTGGATGTTGCCTCTTCCTAGAGAGGTGCCCACGCAGATCACGCATCACCGGGCAAAAGGTCCTAACAGGATTTCTCAGGGCCCATCCTCTCCTTTGTTGCTGGCCAACCTTTCCATTCAACCCAATGTATGTTCATGATGTCAGTGGTCACATTTGGGGATTTGGAGTCGGAGTAGCCTTTGAATTGTGGTCTCTTGGCCTGGCTTCCCAACAACAGGTATGGGGATACACCCCAGTGGGTTTACTCCTCTCTTTCTTTCTCTTTACGTCTTGGGGAAGGTTTCCTTTGGAGTCTTGGGGATGTTGGGAGCATTTTGACCCCAGGTCATCTGGAGTCGACAGCACGTTCCTGCTAGCTGTTCTCCAAAGGTCAGGCCTTACTGCATGTCCGAACTCGGTGCACGCCTGGCCTTTGTATAGCCCAGGGACGTCAAGGAATCTTGATGACAGGACGGAGGGAAACATGGGGAGCTTATATCTCTCTTTCAAGGGTTTCAAGCTCCCTTGGAGTTTCCCCACACATAATCCCTACTCCAATTCTCTCTCCGTCTCTCAGTCCCTCCGTCTCTCTCTCAGTCTCTCTCTTTCTCAGTCTCTCTCTCTCTCAGTCTCTCTCTCTCTCTCTATGTCTATCTCTCTCTCTCCATTTCTCTGCTGGGACCCTGTTGGTCTCACTTTCTATAACTCCTTGGTTCACTCCCAACTCAGCATTACGGTCTCAATTCCTTCTCCGCTTTGGCCACTTACGCCTACGTGGATGGAACCGTAGACTTTGCACACTGGCCTTGACAGTGTAATATGCAGACTTGTGGTTGGTGTTGAAGTCGTCATCACTGCATGTGCTGAGGTCCGTCCTGATGGACACTTGCCCAGTTGCGTTGGATATTCACGTCGATCTGCTGGATGTCACTTTGTGCTGATGTATCATAAATATCCGGGACTTGGAAGCTCACCTGAAGCGAAGTTGGCTTTGCTTGTATCGGAAGCAAATGCTGCGAGACACAGCACCCTGGAACACAGGAAGTGGTCTTCGACGGCCTTTGCTTTGGGGGCTGTGGGGTAAGCGCTTCGGAAGAAGACCCGCGATGGGGCAGTCAGTTGCATGCGAATCACCAAGGACGTATTCCTGGGTGCTGGCCGGACTGAAGGGAGCCCGATCCAGGGGGGATTCCTCCCCTTCTGTGTGCTTTGACAGGTCTTGGCTAGGAGAGCCCCCCATCCTGAAGACCATATGGCCTGCACTCCAAAGGCCTGGGAGACTCGGGGCTAGGCTGCCATTTGAAAGGGCCTTAGGTTGTCCTCCTTCCTCCCAGGTCCTCAAACTGGAGGGGAATTCTCAATGACTGTTAGATCTCCGACTTTGGGTGAAGTGCGGTCCGTGGTACGGCGCAGCCCTCCAGGTGAAGGGCAACACTATAGGCAGGCTCTACACGTACTTGAGGTGTGCCCTGGAGTTTTGGGGGGTGGGGAATTTCCAGCAGCTCCGCTGATTTCCATACATCAGGGCGTGGCCACCTCAGCCTCTACAAGACCCCTGTCTCCAGGGAGAGCTCAGTGGGCCAGCATTCTCCCGGCCAGCTGCTCGCTTCTTCTCGCTTCTCGGACCTCGAAGCATGGATTCCTCCAGCACGTCCTGCACATCCAGCGGTAGCTTGACCTCTGCTTCTGGGCTGGGGGTTGCAACTCCCAGAGGCTGGGAGCCCTTCCCGCCTGTGCATCCTGCATCGATAGGGCCATGCCCTTCATTAGGGCATGTTCCGAGATTGGGCTGGCCTTTGGCCCGCGCTCCGTGGGCCTCAGCGAAGCAGACTCGCCTCAGAATGACCCCCTTGCTCCATACCCATGGTAATTTCGCTCTGGGATGGAAGTGGATGTTGCCTCTTCCTAGAGAGGTGCCCACGCAGATCACGCATCACCGGGCAAAAGGTCCTAACAGGATTTCTCAGGGCCCATCCTCTCCTTTGTTGCTGGCCAACCTTTCCATTCAACCCAATGTATGTTCATGATGTCAGTGGTCACATTTGGGGATTTGGAGTCGGAGTAGCCTTTGAATTGTGGTCTCTTGGCCTGGCTTCCCAACAACAGGTATGGGGATACACCCCAGTGGGTTTACTCCTCTCTTTCTTTCTCTTTACGTCTTGGGGAAGGTTTCCTTTGGAGTCTTGGGGATGTTGGGAGCATTTTGACCCCAGGTCATCTGGAGTCGACAGCACGTTCCTGCTAGCTGTTCTCCAAAGGTCAGGCCTTACTGCATGTCCGAACTCGGTGCACGCCTGGCCTTTGTATAGCCCAGGGACGTCAAGGAATCTTGATGACAGGACGGAGGGAAACATGGGGAGCTTATATCTCTCTTTCAAGGGTTTCAAGCTCCCTTGGAGTTTCCCCACACATAATCCCTACTCCAATTCTCTCTCCGTCTCTCAGTCCCTCCGTCTCTCTCTCAGTCTCTCTCTTTCTCAGTCTCTCTCTCTCTCAGTCTCTCTCTCTCTCTCTATGTCTATCTCTCTCTCTCCATTTCTCTGCTGGGACCCTGTTGGTCTCACTTTCTATAACTCCTTGGTTCACTCCCAACTCAGCATTACGGTCTCAATTCCTTCTCCGCTTTGGCCACTTACGCCTACGTGGATGGAACCGTAGACTTTGCACACTGGCCTTGACAGTGTAATATGCAGACTTGTGGTTGGTGTTGAAGTCGTCATCACTGCATGTGCTGAGGTCCGTCCTGATGGACACTTGCCCAGTTGCGTTGGATATTCACGTCGATCTGCTGGATGTCACTTTGTGCTGATGTATCATAAATATCCGGGACTTGGAAGCTCACCTGAAGCGAAGTTGGCTTTGCTTGTATCGGAAGCAAATGCTGCGAGACACAGCACCCTGGAACACAGGAAGTGGTCTTCGACGGCCTTTGCTTTGGGGGCTGTGGGGTAAGCGCTTCGGAAGAAGACCCGCGATGGGGCAGTCAGTTGCATGCGAATCACCAAGGACGTATTCCTGGGTGCCGGCCGGACAGAAGGGAGACCGATCCAGGGGGATTCCTCTGCTTCTGTGTGCTTTGACAGGTCTTGACTAGGAGAGCCCACACTGAGGCCATGTGGCTGAGAAGAGGCAACGTGTTGCTAGTGGGCCTTTCGGGAGGAGAGGCTCCTGGTGGCCTAGAGCGTGGCATAACTCAGGAAGCTATGGATTTCGTGGATGCAACGATGTGCTGGAATCCACACGTCCGCTGGCCCTCACAGACGTTTCCCTTGGGGTGGTGTGAACCCGCGGCCCTTTCTTCCATTCTTGTCCACCACCACTAGGGCCTGAACCCAGATCGGCCCGGGGACCTTTGTGTGCAGGCAGGCCCCCCTGGGACTCACTGTGGCCCAGCCACAGCACGAGGCAGCATAATCAGGGTGTCTCGAGCTGGTGAGCCATTTTGGGAGGAGTCCCGGCAGGGCTTCCTTCCAAACGGGTGCTGTGCTGTTCGCACGGCCGACACACTTTCCTTCTCTACCCCCCAGAAGCGCAGTCAGTGCTTGGTGGTGGTTTGCATGGTTCTATTTGTCTTTGGGTTCCTGCCACTCATAGGCCGAGGCTTTGAGCTGATATGCCCTGTACATAGGGAGAGAGGCTGATGTGATTTGCCGAAAGGCCACACTCAGAGACATCCTGCAGAAACCCATTAGTACACTCGGCAGCACTTGTAGGCAGAAGGCGTGTTTGTCCCAAGACTCTGATGTCCCTTCACACTAGGGTCTTCCATCCATTTCCTTTGCCAGCGTGGCCTTGGTATGTGGGGGGATTTGGTCACCAGGAGATGGACTTCATGTGCCCTCTCATAGGCATCCTTGGTGCCCCAACGTTCCCCATGCTGCTGGGCTTCCGATTGTACAGATGTCTTGGCACCCACTTTTGCGCAGAGAGAGCCCTTGCCTCGGGGAACTTCTCCATGGTTGAAGCAGCCCAGGAGGGCCCTGAGGGCACCAGGGATCTACATCCCTGATGACACATCCCTGAGCTCTCCCTCATAGGTCCTTGGGAATCCTGGTGGTCCTTGACCTGGGGTACCATGTCAGGGTGCACCATCGGCTGCAGGCCACTAGGTTCCTCTGCCACGTTGCAATGCTTTTCTCAAAATGCAGATATCCCTGGGTGTCCGGAGTCTCAATGTCGATGTAGCCTCCTGAAAAGTCAGACGTGGTGTGTGAAGAGAGCCATGCTTCAACCCCTTGGTTTGCCTCTCTGCCTTCCTTCCCACCTTCTGTCTTCCATTCGCCTTAACACTTTTCTCCATCCCTAATTTCCTCCCAAGAAATTCCTCCTCCACAATGCGAGCCTTGCTTCTCACCTCCTGCCTTTCTTCCACATCCGTATAGCTTTCTCACTATCTAGCTCTTATCATCAATGTCGTCTTCCTCCTCATCAATTGAGAATTCTCTCTCCAGGGCTTATCTTTGGGAAGATAGTCAAGAAAAGCCGGGACGTATTGGCGACTTCTGGAGACTCAGCAGGAATCATGGACCGTGGTTTTATCCGGCGTGGAAAATGCGATTTGGGGTCCTCTCTCAGGAACTGCGCAGGGTTTTTGGCTATTTTTTTACCGGGTGTCCTCCTAGATCCATGGTCCTATTCCATCGGAAACACGAGCACGTGTGTTTACAATGGGGTAAAGTCTTTGGGCACCCGTTGTCCAGGGGCGCAGGAGAGCCTGAAGAATCGTCGTGCCCCCCATCCTGAAGCTGTCTTGGAACGGTTCAAAGGAATGCAGGGTGATCCGTAGCCACCCAAAGCCACCCAAAGCAATCCAAGCCCAAAGAATGGTTAAAGAAACTTGAGAAAACCACACCCCTGGAAGGAATGTAAAGCAGAGCAGAGGAATGTGTGGAATGCAGACAGGGGTGTAACAATTAGGGTCCCATATGGAAAACGGGGAAAACAACAGGTTGGCATGTGGAAATGAAGGAATCTGACAGAGCCGGGCAGAAAAGTTCTGGAATGCGGCAAGGTCTGAACCAGATGTTCAGTCTTCCATGGCTTGCTGTGAAGACCATATGGCCTGCACTCCAAAGGCCTGGGAGACTCGGGGCTAGGCTGCCATTTGAAAGGGCCTTAGGTTGTCCTCCTTCCTCCCAGGTCCTCAAACTGGAGGGGAATTCTCAATGACTGTTAGATCTCCGACTTTGGGTGAAGTGCGGTCCGTGGTACGGCGCAGCCCTCCAGGTGAAGGGCAACACTATAGGCAGGCTCTACACGTACTTGAGGTGTGCCCTGGAGTTTTGGGGGGTGGGGAATTTCCAGCAGCTCCGCTGATTTCCATACATCAGGGCGTGGCCACCTCAGCCTCTACAAGACCCCTGTCTCCAGGGAGAGCTCAGTGGGCCAGCATTCTCCCGGCCAGCTGCTCGCTTCTTCTCGCTTCTCGGACCTCGAAGCATGGATTCCTCCAGCACGTCCTGCACATCCAGCGGTAGCTTGACCTCTGCTTCTGGGCTGGGGGTTGCAACTCCCAGAGGCTGGGAGCCCTTCCCGCCTGTGCATCCTGCATCGATAGGGCCATGCCCTTCATTAGGGCATGTTCCGAGATTGGGCTGGCCTTTGGCCCGCGCTCCGTGGGCCTCAGCGAAGCAGACTCGCCTCAGAATGACCCCCTTGCTCCATACCCATGGTAATTTCGCTCTGGGATGGAAGTGGATGTTGCCTCTTCCTAGAGAGGTGCCCACGCAGATCACGCATCACCGGGCAAAAGGTCCTAACAGGATTTCTCAGGGCCCATCCTCTCCTTTGTTGCTGGCCAACCTTTCCATTCAACCCAATGTATGTTCATGATGTCAGTGGTCACATTTGGGGATTTGGAGTCGGAGTAGCCTTTGAATTGTGGTCTCTTGGCCTGGCTTCCCAACAACAGGTATGGGGATACACCCCAGTGGGTTTACTCCTCTCTTTCTTTCGCTTTACGTCTTGGGGAAGGTTTCCTTTGGAGTCTTGGGGATGTTGGGAGCATTTTGACCCCAGGTCATCTGGAGTCGACAGCACGTTCCTGCTAGCTGTTCTCCAAAGGTCAGGCCTTACTGTATGTCCGAACTCGGTGCTCGCCTGGCCTTTGTATAACCCAGGGACGTCAAGGAATCTTGATGACAGGACGGAGGGAAACATGGGGAGCTTATATCTCTCTTTCAAGGGTTTCAAGCTCCCTTGGAGTTTCCCCACACATAATCCCTACTCCAATTCTCTCTCCGTCTCTCAGTCCCTCCGTCTCTCTCTCAGTCTCTCTCTTTCTCAGTCTCTCTCTCTCTCAGTCTCTCTCTCTCTCTCTATGTCTATCTCTCTCTCTCCATTTCTCTGCTGGGACCCTGTTGGTCTCACTTTCTATAACTCCTTGGTTCACTCCCAACTCAGCATTACGGTCTCAATTCCTTCTCCGCTTTGGCCACTTACGCCTACGTGGATGGAACCGTAGACTTTGCACACTGGCCTTGACAGTGTAATATGCAGACTTGTGGTTGGTGTTGAAGTCGTCATCACTGCATGTGCTGAGGTCCGTCCTGATGGACACTTGCCCAGTTGCGTTGGATATTCACGTCGATCTGCTGGATGTCACTTTGTGCTGATGTATCATAAATATCCGGGACTTGGAAGCTCACCTGAAGCGAAGTTGGCTTTGCTTGTATCGGAAGCAAATGCTGCGAGACACAGCACCCTGGAACACAGGAAGTGGTCTTCGACGGCCTTTGCTTTGGGGGCTGTGGGGTAAGCGCTTCGGAAGAAGACCCGCGATGGGGCAGTCAGTTGCATGCGAATCACCAAGGACGTATTCCTGGGTGCTGGCCGGACTGAAGGGAGCCCGATCCAGGGGGGATTCCTCCCCTTCTGTGTGCTTTGACAGGTCTTGGCTAGGAGAGCCCCCCATCCTGAAGACCATATGGCCTGCACTCCAAAGGCCTGGGAGACTCGGGGCTAGGCTGCCATTTGAAAGGGCCTTAGGTTGTCCTCCTTCCTCCCAGGTCCTCAAACTGGAGGGGAATTCTCAATGACTGTTAGATCTCCGACTTTGGGTGAAGTGCGGTCCGTGGTACGGCGCAGCCCTCCAGGTGAAGGGCAACACTATAGGCAGGCTCTACACGTACTTGAGGTGTGCCCTGGAGTTTTGGGGGGTGGGGAATTTCCAGCAGCTCCGCTGATTTCCATACATCAGGGCGTGGCCACCTCAGCCTCTACAAGACCCCTGTCTCCAGGGAGAGCTCAGTGGGCCAGCATTCTCCCGGCCAGCTGCTCGCTTCTTCTCGCTTCTCGGACCTCGAAGCATGGATTCCTCCAGCACGTCCTGCACATCCAGCGGTAGCTTGACCTCTGCTTCTGGGCTGGGGGTTGCAACTCCCAGAGGCTGGGAGCCCTTCCCGCCTGTGCATCCTGCATCGATAGGGCCATGCCCTTCATTAGGGCATGTTCCGAGATTGGGCTGGCCTTTGGCCCGCGCTCCGTGGGCCTCAGCGAAGCAGACTCGCCTCAGAATGACCCCCTTGCTCCATACCCATGGTAATTTCGCTCTGGGATGGAAGTGGATGTTGCCTCTTCCTAGAGAGGTGCCCACGCAGATCACGCATCACCGGGCAAAAGGTCCTAACAGGATTTCTCAGGGCCCATCCTCTCCTTTGTTGCTGGCCAACCTTTCCATTCAACCCAATGTATGTTCATGATGTCAGTGGTCACATTTGGGGATTTGGAGTCGGAGTAGCCTTTGAATTGTGGTCTCTTGGCCTGGCTTCCCAACAACAGGTATGGGGATACACCCCAGTGGGTTTACTCCTCTCTTTCTTTCGCTTTACGTCTTGGGGAAGGTTTCCTTTGGAGTCTTGGGGATGTTGGGAGCATTTTGACCCCAGGTCCTCTGGAGTCGACAGCACGTTCCTGCTAGCTGTTCTCCAAAGGTCAGGCCTTACTGCATGTCCGAACTCGGTGCACGCCTGGCCTTTGTATAGCCCAGGGACGTCAAGGAATCTTGATGACAGGACGGAGGGAAACATGGGGAGCTTATATCTCTCTTTCAAGGGTTTCAAGCTCCCTTGGAGTTTCCCCACACATAATCCCTACTCCAATTCTCTCTCCGTCTCTCAGTCCCTCCGTCTCTCTCTCAGTCTCTCTCTTTCTCAGTCTCTCTCTCTCTCAGTCTCTCTCTCTCTCTCTATGTCTATCTCTCTCTCTCCATTTCTCTGCTGGGACCCTGTTGGTCTCACTTTCTATAACTCCTTGGTTCACTCCCAACTCAGCATTACGGTCTCAATTCCTTCTCCGCTTTGGCCACTTACGCCTACGTGGATGGAACCGTAGACTTTGCACACTGGCCTTGACAGTGTAATATGCAGACTTGTGGTTGGTGTTGAAGTCGTCATCACTGCATGTGCTGAGGTCCGTCCTGATGGACACTTGCCCAGTTGCGTTGGATATTCACGTCGATCTGCTGGATGTCACTTTGTGCTGATGTATCATAAATATCCGGGACTTGGAAGCTCACCTGAAGCGAAGTTGGCTTTGCTTGTATCGGAAGCAAATGCTGCGAGACACAGCACCCTGGAACACAGGAAGTGGTCTTCGACGGCCTTTGCTTTGGGGGCTGTGGGGTAAGCGCTTCGGAAGAAGACCCGCGATGGGGCAGTCAGTTGCATGCGAATCACCAAGGACGTATTCCTGGGTGCCGGCCGGACAGAAGGGAGACCGATCCAGGGGGATTCCTCTGCTTCTGTGTGCTTTGACAGGTCTTGACTAGGAGAGCCCACACTGAGGCCATGTGGCTGAGAAGAGGCAACGTGTTGCTAGTGGGCCTTTCGGGAGGAGAGGCTCCTGGTGGCCTAGAGCGTGGCATAACTCAGGAAGCTATGGATTTCGTGGATGCAACGATGTGCTGGAATCCACACGTCCGCTGGCCCTCACAGACGTTTCCCTTGGGGTGGTGTGAACCCGCGGCCCTTTCTTCCATTCTTGTCCACCACCACTAGGGCCTGAACCCAGATCGGCCCGGGGACCTTTGTGTGCAGGCAGGCCCCCCTGGGACTCACTGTGGCCCAGCCACAGCACGAGGCAGCATAATCAGGGTGTCTCGAGCTGGTGAGCCATTTTGGGAGGAGTCCCGGCAGGGCTTCCTTCCAAACGGGTGCTGTGCTGTTCGCACGGCCGACACACTTTCCTTCTCTACCCCCCAGAAGCGCAGTCAGTGCTTGGTGGTGGTTTGCATGGTTCTATTTGTCTTTGGGTTCCTGCCACTCATAGGCCGAGGCTTTGAGCTGATATGCCGTGTACATAGGGAGAGAGGCTGATGTGATTTGCCGAAAGGCCACACTCAGAGACATCCTGCAGAAACCCATTAGTACACTCGGCAGCACTTGTAGGCAGAAGGCGTGTTTGTCCCAAGACTCTGATGTCCCTTCACACTAGGGTCTTCCATCCATTTCCTTTGCCAGCGTGGCCTTGGTATGTGGGGGGATTTGGTCACCAGGAGATGGACTTCATGTGCCCTCTCATAGGCATCCTTGGTGCCCCAACGTTCCCCATGCTGCTGGGCTTCCGATTGTACAGATGTCTTGGCACCCACTTTTGCGCAGAGAGAGCCCTTGCCTCGGGGAACTTCTCCATGGTTGAAGCAGCCCAGGAGGGCCCTGAGGGCACCAGGGATCTACATCCCTGATGACACATCCCTGAGCTCTCCCTCATAGGTCCTTGGGAATCCTGGTGGTCCTTGACCTGGGGTACCATGTCAGGGTGCACCATCGGCTGCAGGCCACTAGGTTCCTCTGCCACGTTGCAATGCTTTTCTCAAAATGCAGATATCCCTGGGTGTCCGGAGTCTCAATGTCGATGTAGCCTCCTGAAAAGTCAGACGTGGTGTGTGAAGAGAGCCATGCTTCAACCCCTTGGTTTGCCTCTCTGCCTTCCTTCCCACCTTCTGTCTTCCATTCGCCTTAACACTTTTCTCCATCCCTAATTTCCTCCCAAGAAATTCCTCCTCCACAATGCGAGCCTTGCTTCTCACCTCCTGCCTTTCTTCCACATCCGTATAGCTTTCTCACTATCTAGCTCTTATCATCAATGTCGTCTTCCTCCTCATCAATTGAGAATTCTCTCTCCAGGGCTTATCTTTGGGAAGATAGTCAAGAAAAGCCGGGACGTATTGGCGACTTCTGGAGACTCAGCAGGAATCATGGACCGTGGTTTTATCCGGCGTGGAAAATGCGATTTGGGGTCCTCTCTCAGGAACTGCGCAGGGTTTTTGGCTATTTTTTTACCGGGTGTCCTCCTAGATCCATGGTCCTATTCCATCGGAAACACGAGCACGTGTGTTTACAATGGGGTAAAGTCTTTGGGCACCCGTTGTCCAGGGGCGCAGGAGAGCCTGAAGAATCGTCGTGCCCCCCATCCTGAAGCTGTCTTGGAACGGTTCAAAGGAATGCAGGGTGATCCGTAGCCACCCAAAGCCACCCAAAGCAATCCAAGCCCAAAGAATGGTTAAAGAAACTTGAGAAAACCACACCCCTGGAAGGAATGTAAAGCAGAGCAGAGGAATGTGTGGAATGCAGACAGGGGTGGAACAATTAGGGTCCCATATGGAAAACGGGGAAAACAACAGGTTGGCATGTGGAAATGAAGGAATCTGACAGAGCCGGGCAGAAAAGTTCTGGAATGCGGCAAGGTCTGAACCAGATGTTCAGTCTTCCATGGCTTGCTGTGAAGACCATATGGCCTGCACTCCAAAGGCCTGGGAGACTCGGGGCTAGGCTGCCATTTGAAAGGGCCTTAGGTTGTCCTCCTTCCTCCCAGGTCCTCAAACTGGAGGGGAATTCTCAATGACTGTTAGATCTCCGACTTTGGGTGAAGTGCGGTCCGTGGTACGGCGCAGCCCTCCAGGTGAAGGGCAACACTATAGGCAGGCTCTACACGTACTTGAGGTGTGCCCTGGAGTTTTGGGGGGTGGGGAATTTCCAGCAGCTCCGCTGATTTCCATACATCAGGGCGTGGCCACCTCAGCCTCTACAAGACCCCTGTCTCCAGGGAGAGCTCAGTGGGCCAGCATTCTCCCGGCCAGCTGCTCGCTTCTTCTCGCTTCTCGGACCTCGAAGCATGGATTCCTCCAGCACGTCCTGCACATCCAGCGGTAGCTTGACCTCTGCTTCTGGGCTGGGGGTTGCAACTCCCAGAGGCTGGGAGCCCTTCCCGCCTGTGCATCCTGCATCGATAGGGCCATGCCCTTCATTAGGGCATGTTCCGAGATTGGGCTGGCCTTTGGCCCGCGCTCCGTGGGCCTCAGCGAAGCAGACTCGCCTCAGAATGACCCCCTTGCTCCATACCCATGGTAATTTCGCTCTGGGATGGAAGTGGATGTTGCCTCTTCCTAGAGAGGTGCCCACGCAGATCACGCATCACCGGGCAAAAGGTCCTAACAGGATTTCTCAGGGCCCATCCTCTCCTTTGTTGCTGGCCAACCTTTCCATTCAACCCAATGTATGTTCATGAGGTCAGTGGTCACATTTGGGGATTTGGAGTCGGAGTAGCCTTTGAATTGTGGTCTCTTGGCCTGGCTTCCCAACAACAGGTATGGGGATACACCCCAGTGGGTTTACTCCTCTCTTTCTTTCGCTTTACGTCTTGGGGAAGGTTTCCTTTGGAGTCTTGGGGATGTTGGGAGCATTTTGACCCCAGGTCATCTGGAGTCGACAGCACGTTCCTGCTAGCTGTTCTCCAAAGGTCAGGCCTTACTGCATGTCCGAACTCGGTGCACGCCTGGCCTTTGTATAACCCAGGGACGTCAAGGAATCTTGATGACAGGACGGAGGGAAACATGGGGAGCTTATATCTCTCTTTCAAGGGTTTCAAGCTCCCTTGGAGTTTCCCCACACATAATCCCTACTCCAATTCTCTCTCCGTCTCTCAGTCCCTCCGTCTCTCTCTCAGTCTCTCTCTTTCTCAGTCTCTCTCTCTCTCAGTCTCTCTCTCTCTCTCTATGTCTATCTCTCTCTCTCCATTTCTCTGCTGGGACCCTGTTGGTCTCACTTTCTATAACTCCTTGGTTCACTCCCAACTCAGCATTACGGTCTCAATTCCTTCTCCGCTTTGGCCACTTACGCCTACGTGGATGGAACCGTAGACTTTGCACACTGGCCTTGACAGTGTAATATGCAGACTTGTGGTTGGTGTTGAAGTCGTCATCACTGCATGTGCTGAGGTCCGTCCTGATGGACACTTGCCCAGTTGCGTTGGATATTCACGTCGATCTGCTGGATGTCACTTTGTGCTGATGTATCATAAATATCCGGGACTTGGAAGCTCACCTGAAGCGAAGTTGGCTTTGCTTGTATCGGAAGCAAATGCTGCGAGACACAGCACCCTGGAACACAGGAAGTGGTCTTCGACGGCCTTTGCTTTGGGGGCTGTGGGGTAAGCGCTTCGGAAGAAGACCCGCGATGGGGCAGTCAGTTGCATGCGAATCACCAAGGACGTATTCCTGGGTGCTGGCCGGACTGAAGGGAGCCCGATCCAGGGGGGATTCCTCCCCTTCTGTGTGCTTTGACAGGTCTTGGCTAGGAGAGCCCCCCATCCTGAAGACCATATGGCCTGCACTCCAAAGGCCTGGGAGACTCGGGGCTAGGCTGCCATTTGAAAGGGCCTTAGGTTGTCCTCCTTCCTCCCAGGTCCTCAAACTGGAGGGGAATTCTCAATGACTGTTAGATCTCCGACTTTGGGTGAAGTGCGGTCCGTGGTACGGCGCAGCCCTCCAGGTGAAGGGCAACACTATAGGCAGGCTCTACACGTACTTGAGGTGTGCCCTGGAGTTTTGGGGGGTGGGGAATTTCCAGCAGCTCCGCTGATTTCCATACATCAGGGCGTGGCCACCTCAGCCTCTACAAGACCCCTGTCTCCAGGGAGAGCTCAGTGGGCCAGCATTCTCCCGGCCAGCTGCTCGCTTCTTCTCGCTTCTCGGACCTCGAAGCATGGATTCCTCCAGCACGTCCTGCACATCCAGCGGTAGCTTGACCTCTGCTTCTGGGCTGGGGGTTGCAACTCCCAGAGGCTGGGAGCCCTTCCCGCCTGTGCATCCTGCATCGATAGGGCCATGCCCTTCATTAGGGCATGTTCCGAGATTGGGCTGGCCTTTGGCCCGCGCTCCGTGGGCCTCAGCGAAGCAGACTCGCCTCAGAATGACCCCCTTGCTCCATACCCATGGTAATTTCGCTCTGGGATGGAAGTGGATGTTGCCTCTTCCTAGAGAGGTGCCCACGCAGATCACGCATCACCGGGCAAAAGGTCCTAACAGGATTTCTCAGGGCCCATCCTCTCCTTTGTTGCTGGCCAACCTTTCCATTCAACCCAATGTATGTTCATGATGTCAGTGGTCACATTTGGGGATTTGGAGTCGGAGTAGCCTTTGAATTGTGGTCTCTTGGCCTGGCTTCCCAACAACAGGTATGGGGATACACCCCAGTGGGTTTACTCCTCTCTTTCTTTCTCTTTACGTCTTGGGGAAGGTTTCCTTTGGAGTCTTGGGGATGTTGGGAGCATTTTGACCCCAGGTCATCTGGAGTCGACAGCACGTTCCTGCTAGCTGTTCTCCAAAGGTCAGGCCTTACTGCATGTCCGAACTCGGTGCACGCCTGGCCTTTGTATAACCCAGGGACGTCAAGGAATCTTGATGACAGGACGGAGGGAAACATGGGGAGCTTATATCTCTCTTTCAAGGGTTTCAAGCTCCCTTGGAGTTTCCCCACACATAATCCCTACTCCAATTCTCTCTCCGTCTCTCAGTCCCTCCGTCTCTCTCTCAGTCTCTCTCTTTCTCAGTCTCTCTCTCTCTCAGTCTCTCTCTCTCTCTCTATGTCTATCTCTCTCTCTCCATTTCTCTGCTGGGACCCTGTTGGTCTCACTTTCTATAACTCCTTGGTTCACTCCCAACTCAGCATTACGGTCTCAATTCCTTCTCCGCTTTGGCCACTTACGCCTACGTGGATGGAACCGTAGACTTTGCACACTGGCCTTGACAGTGTAATATGCAGACTTGTGGTTGGTGTTGAAGTCGTCATCACTGCATGTGCTGAGGTCCGTCCTGATGGACACTTGCCCAGTTGCGTTGGATATTCACGTCGATCTGCTGGATGTCACTTTGTGCTGATGTATCATAAATATCCGGGACTTGGAAGCTCACCTGAAGCGAAGTTGGCTTTGCTTGTATCGGAAGCAAATGCTGCGAGAAACAGCACCCTGGAACACAGGAAGTGGTCTTCGACGGCCTTTGCTTTGGGGGCTGTGGGGTAAGCGCTTCGGAAGAAGACCCGCGATGGGGCAGTCAGTTGCATGCGAATCACCAAGGACGTATTCCTGGGTGCCGGCCGGACAGAAGGGAGACCGATCCAGGGGGATTCCTCTGCTTCTGTGTGCTTTGACAGGTCTTGACTAGGAGAGCCCACACTGAGGCCATGTGGCTGAGAAGAGGCAACGTGTTGCTAGTGGGCCTTTCGGGAGGAGAGGCTCCTGGTGGCCTAGAGCGTGGCATAACTCAGGAAGCTATGGATTTCGTGGATGCAACGGTGTGCTGGAATCCACACGTCCGCTGGCCCTCACAGACGTTTCCCTTGGGGTGGTGTGAACCCGCGGCCCTTTCTTCCATTCTTGTCCACCACCACTAGGGCCTGAACCCAGATCGGCCCGGGGACCTTTGTGTGCAGGCAGGCCCCCCTGGGACTCACTGTGGCCCAGCCACAGCACGAGGCAGCATAATCAGGGTGTCTCGAGCTGGTGAGCCATTTTGGGAGGAGTCCCGGCAGGGCTTCCTTCCAAACGGGTGCTGTGCTGTTCGCACGGCCGACACACTTTCCTTCTCTACCCCCCAGAAGCGCAGTCAGTGCTTGGTGGTGGTTTGCATGGTTCTATTTGTCTTTGGGTTCCTGCCACTCATAGGCCGAGGCTTTGAGCTGATATGCCGTGTACATAGGGAGAGAGGCTGATGTGATTTGCCGAAAGGCCACACTCAGAGACATCCTGCAGAAACCCATTAGTACACTCGGCAGCACTTGTAGGCAGAAGGCGTGTTTGTCCCAAGACTCTGATGTCCCTTCACACTAGGGTCTTCCATCCATTTCCTTTGCCAGCGTGGCCTTGGTATGTGGGGGGATTTGGTCACCAGGAGATGGACTTCATGTGCCCTCTCATAGGCATCCTTGGTGCCCCAACGTTCCCCATGCTGCTGGGCTTCCGATTGTACAGATGTCTTGGCACCCACTTTTGCGCAGAGAGAGCCCTTGCCTCGGGGAACTTCTCCATGGTTGAAGCAGCCCAGGAGGGCCCTGAGGGCACCAGGGATCTACATCCCTGATGACACATCCCTGAGCTCTCCCTCATAGGTCCTTGGGAATCCTGGTGGTCCTTGACCTGGGGTACCATGTCAGGGTGCACCATCGGCTGCAGGCCACTAGGTTCCTCTGCCACGTTGCAATGCTTTTCTCAAAATGCAGATATCCCTGGGTGTCCGGAGTCTCAATGTCGATGTAGCCTCCTGAAAAGTCAGACGTGGTGTGTGAAGAGAGCCATGCTTCAACCCCTTGGTTTGCCTCTCTGCCTTCCTTCCCACCTTCTGTCTTCCATTCGCCTTAACACTTTTCTCCATCCCTAATTTCCTCCCAAGAAATTCCTCCTCCACAATGCGAGCCTTGCTTCTCACCTCCTGCCTTTCTTCCACATCCGTATAGCTTTCTCACTATCTAGCTCTTATCATCAATGTCGTCTTCCTCCTCATCAATTGAGAATTCTCTCTCCAGGGCTTATCTTTGGGAAGATAGTCAAGAAAAGCCGGGACGTATTGGCGACTTCTGGAGACTCAGCAGGAATCATGGACCGTGGTTTTATCCGGCGTGGAAAATGCGATTTGGGGTCCTCTCTCAGGAACTGCGCAGGGTTTTTGGCTATTTTTTTACCGGGTGTCCTCCTAGATCCATGGTCCTATTCCATCGGAAACACGAGCACGTGTGTTTACAATGGGGTAAAGTCTTTGGGCACCCGTTGTCCAGGGGCGCAGGAGAGCCTGAAGAATCGTCGTGCCCCCCATCCTGAAGCTGTCTTGGAACGGTTCAAAGGAATGCAGGGTGATCCGTAGCCACCCAAAGCCACCCAAAGCAATCCAAGCCCAAAGAATGGTTAAAGAAACTTGAGAAAACCACACCCCTGGAAGGAATGTAAAGCAGAGCAGAGGAATGTGTGGAATGCAGACAGGGGTGAAACAATCAGGGTCCCATATGGAAAACGGGGAAAACAACAGGTTGGCATGTGGAAATGAAGGAATCTGACAGAGCCCGGCAGAAAAGTTCTGGAATGCGGCAAGGTCTGAACCAGATGTTCAGTCTTCCATGGCTTGCTGTGAAGACCATATGGCCTGCACTCCAAAGGCCTGGGAGACTCGGGGCTAGGCTGCCATTTGAAAGGGCCTTAGGTTGTCCTCCTTCCTCCCAGGTCCTCAAACTGGAGGGGAATTCTCAATGACTGTTAGATCTCCGACTTTGGGTGAAGTGCGGTCCGTGGTACGGCCCAGCCCTCCAGGTGAAGGGCAACACTATAGGCAGGCTCTACACGTACTTGAGGTGTGCCCTGGAGTTTTGGGGGGTGGGGAATTTCCAGCAGCTCCGCTGATTTCCATACATCAGGGCGTGGCCACCTCAGCCTCTACAAGACCCCTGTCTCCAGGGAGAGCTCAGTGGGCCAGCATTCTCCCGGCCAGCTGCTCGCTTCTTCTCGCTTCTCGGACCTCGAAGCATGGATTCCTCCAGCACGTCCTGCACATCCAGCGGTAGCTTGACCTCTGCTTCTGGGCTGGGGGTTGCAACTCCCAGAGGCTGGGAGCCCTTCCCGCCTGTGCATCCTGCATCGATAGGGCCATGCCCTTCATTAGGGCATGTTCCGAGATTGGGCTGGCCTTTGGCCCGCGCTCCGTGGGCCTCAGCGAAGCAGACTCGCCTCAGAATGACCCCCTTGCTCCATACCCATGGTAATTTCGCTCTGGGATGGAAGTGGATGTTGCCTCTTCCTAGAGAGGTGCCCACGCAGATCACGCATCACCGGGCAAAAGGTCCTAACAGGATTTCTCAGGGCCCATCCTCTCCTTTGTTGCTGGCCAACCTTTCCATTCAACCCAATGTATGTTCATGATGTCAGTGGTCACATTTGGGGATTTGGAGTCGGAGTAGCCTTTGAATTGTGGTCTCTTGGCCTGGCTTCCCAACAACAGGTATGGGGATACACCCCAGTGGGTTTACTCCTCTCTTTCTTTCGCTTTACGTCTTGGGGAAGGTTTCCTTTGGAGTCTTGGGGATGTTGGGAGCATTTTGACCCCAGGTCATCTGGAGTCGACAGCACGTTCCTGCTAGCTGTTCTCCAAAGGTCAGGCCTTACTGCATGTCCGAACTCGGTGCACGCCTGGCCTTTGTATAGCCCAGGGACGTCAAGGAATCTTGATGACAGGACGGAGGGAAACATGGGGAGCTTATATCTCTCTTTCAAGGGTTTCAAGCTCCCTTGGAGTTTCCCCACACATAATCCCTACTCCAATTCTCTCTCCGTCTCTCAGTCCCTCCGTCTCTCTCTCAGTCTCTCTCTTTCTCAGTCTCTCTCTCTCTCAGTCTCTCTCTCTCTCTCTATGTCTATCTCTCTCTCTCCATTTCTCTGCTGGGACCCTGTTGGTCTCACTTTCTATAACTCCTTGGTTCACTCCCAACTCAGCATTACGGTCTCAATTCCTTCTCCGCTTTGGCCACTTACGCCTACGTGGATGGAACCGTAGACTTTGCACACTGGCCTTGACAGTGTAATATGCAGACTTGTGGTTGGTGTTGAAGTCGTCATCACTGCATGTGCTGAGGTCCGTCCTGATGGACACTTGCCCAGTTGCGTTGGATATTCACGTCGATCTGCTGGATGTCACTTTGTGCTGATGTATCATAAATATCCGGGACTTGGAAGCTCACCTGAAGCGAAGTTGGCTTTGCTTGTATCGGAAGCAAATGCTGCGAGACACAGCACCCTGGAACACAGGAAGTGGTCTTCGACGGCCTTTGCTTTGGGGGCTGTGGGGTAAGCGCTTCGGAAGAAGACCCGCGATGGGGCAGTCACTTGCATGCGAATCACCAAGGACGTATTCCTGGGTGCCGGCCGGACAGAAGGGAGACCGATCCAGGGGGATTCCTCTGCTTCTGTGTGCTTTGACAGGTCTTGACTAGGAGAGCCCACACTGAGGCCATGTGGCTGAGAAGAGGCAACGTGTTGCTAGTGGGCCTTTCGGGAGGAGAGGCTCCTGGTGGCCTAGAGCGTGGCATAACTCAGGAAGCTATGGATTTCGTGGATGCAACGATGTGCTGGAATCCACACGTCCGCTGGCCCTCACAGACGTTTCCCTTGGGGTGGTGTGAACCCGCGGCCCTTTCTTCCATTCTTGTCCACCACCACTAGGGCCTGAACCCAGATCGGCCCGGGGACCTTTGTGTGCAGGCAGGCCCCCCTGGGACTCACTGTGGCCCAGCCACAGCACGAGGCAGCATAATCAGGGTGTCTCGAGCTGGTGAGCCATTTTGGGAGGAGTCCCGGCAGGGCTTCCTTCCAAACGGGTGCTGTGCTGTTCGCACGGCCGACACACTTTCCTTCTCTACCCCCCAGAAGCGCAGTCAGTGCTTGGTGGTGGTTTGCATGGTTCTATTTGTCTTTGGGTTCCTGCCACTCATAGGCCGAGGCTTTGAGCTGATATGCCCTGTACATAGGGAGAGAGGCTGATGTGATTTGCCGAAAGGCCACACTCAGAGACATCCTGCAGAAACCCATTAGTACACTCGGCAGCACTTGTAGGCAGAAGGCGTGTTTGTCCCAAGACTCTGATGTCCCTTCACACTAGGGTCTTCCATCCATTTCCTTTGCCAGCGTGGCCTTGGTATGTGGGGGATTTGGTCACCAGGAGATGGACTTCATGTGCCCTCTCATAGGCATCCTTGGTGCCCCAACGTTCCCCATGCTGCTGGGCTTCCGATTGTACAGATGTCTTGGCACCCACTTTTGCGCAGAGAGAGCCCTTGCCTCGGGGAACTTCTCCATGGTTGAAGCAGCCCAGGAGGGCCCTGAGGGCACCAGGGATCTACATCCCTGATGACACATCCCTGAGCTCTCCCTCATAGGTCCTTGGGAATCCTGGTGGTCCTTGACCTGGGGTACCATGTCAGGGTGCACCATCGGCTGCAGGCCACTAGGTTCCTCTGCCACGTTGCAATGCTTTTCTCAAAATGCAGATATCCCTGGGTGTCCGGAGTCTCAATGTCGATGTAGCCTCCTGAAAAGTCAGACGTGGTGTGTGAAGAGAGCCATGCTTCAACCCCTTGGTTTGCCTCTCTGCCTTCCTTCCCACCTTCTGTCTTCCATTCGCCTTAACACTTTTCTCCATCCCTAATTTCCTCCCAAGAAATTCCTCCTCCACAATGCGAGCCTTGCTTCTCACCTCCTGCCTTTCTTCCACATCCGTATAGCTTTCTCACTATCTAGCTCTTATCATCAATGTCGTCTTCCTCCTCATCAATTGAGAATTCTCTCTCCAGGGCTTATCTTTGGGAAGATAGTCAAGAAAAGCCGGGACGTATTGGCGACTTCTGGAGACTCAGCAGGAATCATGGACCGTGGTTTTATCCGGCGTGGAAAATGCGATTTGGGGTCCTCTCTCAGGAACTGCGCAGGGTTTTTGGCTATTTTTTTACCGGGTGTCCTCCTAGATCCATGGTCCTATTCCATCGGAAACACGAGCACGTGTGTTTACAATGGGGTAAAGTCTTTGGGCACCCGTTGTCCAGGGGCGCAGGAGAGCCTGAAGAATCGTCGTGCCCCCCATCCTGAAGCTGTCTTGGAACGGTTCAAAGGAATGCAGGGTGATCCGTAGCCACCCAAAGCCACCCAAAGCAATCCAAGCCCAAAGAATGGTTAAAGAAACTTGAGAAAACCACACCCCTGGAAGGAATGTAAAGCAGAGCAGAGGAATGTGTGGAATGCAGACAGGGGTGGAACAATTAGGGTCCCATATGGAAAACGGGGAAAACAACAGGTTGGCATGTGGAAATGAAGGAATCTGACAGAGCCGGGCAGAAAAGTTCTGGAATGCGGCAAGGTCTGAACCAGATGTTCAGTCTTCCATGGCTTGCTGTGAAGACCATATGGCCTGCACTCCAAAGGCCTGGGAGACTCGGGGCTAGGCTGCCATTTGAAAGGGCCTTAGGTTGTCCTCCTTCCTCCCAGGTCCTCAAACTGGAGGGGAATTCTCAATGACTGTTAGATCTCCGATTTTGGGTGAAGTGCGGTCCGTGGTACGGCCCAGCCCTCCAGGTGAAGGGCAATACTATAGGCAGGCTCTACACGTACTTGAGGTGTGCCCTGGAGTTTTGGGGGGTGGGGAATTTCCAGCAGCTCCGCTGATTTCCATACATCAGGGCGTGGCCACCTCAGCCTCTACAAGACCCCTGTCTCCAGGGAGAGCTCAGTGGGCCAGCATTCTCCCGGCCAGCTGCTCGCTTCTTCTCGCTTCTCGGACCTCGAAGCATGGATTCCTCCAGCACGTCCTGCACATCCAGCGGTAGCTTGACCTCTGCTTCTGGGCTGGGGGTTGCAACTCCCAGAGGCTGGGAGCCCTTCCCGCCTGTGCATCCTGCATCGATAGGGCCATGCCCTTCATTAGGGCATGTTCCGAGATTGGGCTGGCCTTTGGCCCGCGCTCCGTGGGCCTCAGCGAAGCAGACTCGCCTCAGAATGACCCCCTTGCTCCATACCCATGGTAATTTCGCTCTGGGATGGAAGTGGATGTTGCCTCTTCCTAGAGAGGTGCTCACGCAGATCACGCATCACCGGGCAAAAGGTCCTAACAGGATTTCTCAGGGCCCATCCTCTCCTTTGTTGCTGGCCAACCTTTCCATTCAACCCAATGTATGTTCATGATGTCAGTGGTCACATTTGGGGATTTGGAGTCGGAGTAGCCTTTGAATTGTGGTCTCTTGGCCTGGCTTCCCAACAACAGGTATGGGGATACACCCCAGTGGGTTTACTCCTCTCTTTCTTTCTCTTTACGTCTTGGGGAAGGTTTCCTTTGGAGTCTTGGGGATGTTGGGAGCATTTTGACCCCAGGTCATCTGGAGTCGACAGCACGTTCCTGCTAGCTGTTCTCCAAAGGTCAGGCCTTACTGCATGTCCGAACTCGGTGCACGCCTGGCCTTTGTATAGCCCAGGGACGTCAAGGAATCTTGATGACAGGACGGAGGGAAACATGGGGAGCTTATATCTCTCTTTCAAGGGTTTCAAGCTCCCTTGGAGTTTCCCCACACATAATCCCTACTCCAATTCTCTCTCCGTCTCTCAGTCCCTCCGTCTCTCTCTCAGTCTCTCTCTCTCTCAGTCTCTCTCTCTCTCAGTCTCTCTCTCTCTCTCTATGTCTATCTCTCTCTCTCCATTTCTCTGCTGGGACCCTGTTGGTCTCACTTTCTATAACTCCTTGGTTCACTCCCAACTCAGCATTACGGTCTCAATTCCTTCTCCGCTTTGGCCACTTACGCCTACGTGGATGGAACCGTAGACTTTGCACACTGGCCTTGACAGTGTAATATGCAGACTTGTGGTTGGTGTTGAAGTCGTCATCACTGCATGTGCTGAGGTCCGTCCTGATGGACACTTGCCCAGTTGCGTTGGATATTCACGTCGATCTGCTGGATGTCACTTTGTGCTGATGTATCATAAATATCCGGGACTTGGAAGCTCACCTGAAGCGAAGTTGGCTTTGCTTGTATCGGAAGCAAATGCTGCGAGACACAGCACCCTGGAACACAGGAAGTGGTCTTCGACGGCCTTTGCTTTGGGGGCTGTGGGGTAAGCGCTTCGGAAGAAGACCCGCGATGGGGCAGTCAGTTGCATGCGAATCACCAAGGACGTATTCCTGGGTGCCGGCCGGACAGAAGGGAGACCGATCCAGGGGGATTCCTCTGCTTCTGTGTGCTTTGACAGGTCTTGACTAGGAGAGCCCACACTGAGGCCATGTGGCTGAGAAGAGGCAACGTGTTGCTAGTGGGCCTTTCGGGAGGAGAGGCTCCTGGTGGCCTAGAGCGTGGCATAACTCAGGAAGCTCTGGATTTCGTGGATGCAACGATGTGCTGGAATCCACACGTCCGCTGGCCCTCACAGACGTTTCCCTTGGGGTGGTGTGAACCCGCGGCCCTTTCTTCCATTCTTGTCCACCACCACTAGGGCCTGAACCCAGATCGGCCCGGGGACCTTTGTGTGCAGGCAGGCCCCCCTGGGACTCACTGTGGCCCAGCCACAGCACGAGGCAGCATAATCAGGGTGTCTCGAGCTGGTGAGCCATTTTGGGAGGAGTCCCGGCAGGGCTTCCTTCCAAACGGGTGCTGTGCTGTTCGCACGGCCGACACACTTTCCTTCTCTACCCCCCAGAAGCGCAGTCAGTGCTTGGTGGTGGTTTGCATGGTTCTATTTGTCTTTGGGTTCCTGCCACTCATAGGCCGAGGCTTTGAGCTGATATGCCGTGTACATAGGGAGAGAGGCTGATGTGATTTGCCGAAAGGCCACACTCAGAGACATCCTGCAGAAACCCATTAGTACACTCGGCAGCACTTGTAGGCAGAAGGCGTGTTTGTCCCAAGACTCTGATGTCCCTTCACACTAGGGTCTTCCATCCATTTCCTTTGCCAGCGTGGCCTTGGTATGTGGGGGATTTGGTCACCAGGAGATGGACTTCATGTGCCCTCTCATAGGCATCCTTGGTGCCCCAACGTTCCCCATGCTGCTGGGCTTCCGATTGTACAGATGTCTTGGCACCCACTTTTGCGCAGAGAGAGCCCTTGCCTCGGGGAACTTCTCCATGGTTGAAGCAGCCCAGGAGGGCCCTGAGGGCACCAGGGATCTACATCCCTGATGACACATCCCTGAGCTCTCCCTCATAGGTCCTTGGGAATCCTGGTGGTCCTTGACCTGGGGTACCATGTCAGGGTGCACCATCGGCTGCAGGCCACTAGGTTCCTCTGCCACGTTGCAATGCTTTTCTCAAAATGCAGATATCCCTGGGTGTCCGGAGTCTCAATGTCGATGTAGCCTCCTGAAAAGTCAGACGTGGTGTGTGAAGAGAGCCATGCTTCAACCCCTTGGTTTGCCTCTCTGCCTTCCTTCCCACCTTCTGTCTTCCATTCGCCTTAACACTTTTCTCCATCCCTAATTTCCTCCCAAGAAATTCCTCCTCCACAATGCGAGCCTTGCTTCTCACCTCCTGCCTTTCTTCCACATCCGTATAGCTTTCTCACTATCTAGCTCTTATCATCAATGTCGTCTTCCTCCTCATCAATTGAGAATTCTCTCTCCAGGGCTTATCTTTGGGAAGATAGTCAAGAAAAGCCGGGACGTATTGGCGACTTCTGGAGACTCAGCAGGAATCATGGACCGTGGTTTTATCCGGCGTGGAAAATGCGATTTGGGGTCCTCTCTCAGGAACTGCGCAGGGTTTTTGGCTATTTTTTTACCGGGTGTCCTCCTAGATCCATGGTCCTATTCCATCGGAAACACGAGCACGTGTGTTTACAATGGGATAAAGTCTTTGGGCACCCGTTGTCCAGGGGCGCAGGAGAGCCTGAAGAATCGTCGTGCCCCCCATCCTGAAGCTGTCTTGGAACGGTTCAAAGGAATGCAGGGTGATCCGTAGCCACCCAAAGCCACCCAAAGCAATCCAAGCCCAAAGAATGGTTAAAGAAACTTGAGAAAACCACACCCCTGGAAGGAATGTAAAGCAGAGCAGAGGAATGTGTGGAATGCAGACAGGGGTGAAACAATTAGGGTCCCATATGGAAAACGGGGAAAACAACAGGTTGGCATGTGGAAATGAAGGAATCTGACAGAGCCGGGCAGAAAAGTTCTGGAATGCGGCAAGGTCTGAACCAGATGTTCAGTCTTCCATGGCTTGCTGTGAAGACCATATGGCCTGCACTCCAAAGGCCTGGGAGACTCGGGGCTAGGCTGCCATTTGAAAGGGCCTTAGGTTGTCCTCCTTCCTCCCAGGTCCTCAAACTGGAGGGGAATTCTCAATGACTGTTAGATCTCCGACTTTGGGTGAAGTGCGGTCCGTGGTACGGCGCAGCCCTCCAGGTGAAGGGCAACACTATAGGCAGGCTCTACACGTACTTGAGGTGTGCCCTGGAGTTTTGGGGGTGGGGAATTTCCAGCAGCTCCGCTGATTTCCATACATCAGGGCGTGGCCACCTCAGCCTCTACAAGACCCCTGTCTCCAGGGAGAGCTCAGTGGGCCAGCATTCTCCCGGCCAGCTGCTCGCTTCTTCTCGCTTCTCGGACCTCGAAGCATGGATTCCTCCAGCACGTCCTGCACATCCAGCGGTAGCTTGACCTCTGCTTCTGGGCTGGGGGTTGCAACTCCCAGAGGCTGGGAGCCCTTCCCGCCTGTGCATCCTGCATCGATAGGGCCATGCCCTTCATTAGGGCATGTTCCGAGATTGGGCTGGCCTTTGGCCCGCGCTCCGTGGGCCTCAGCGAAGCAGACTCGCCTCAGAATGACCCCCTTGCTCCATACCCATGGTAATTTCGCTCTGGGATGGAAGTGGATGTTGCCTCTTCCTAGAGAGGTGCCCACGCAGATCACGCATCACCGGGCAAAAGGTCCTAACAGGATTTCTCAGGGCCCATCCTCTCCTTTGTTGCTGGCCAACCTTTCCATTCAACCCAATGTATGTTCATGATGTCAGTGGTCACATTTGGGGATTTGGAGTCGGAGTAGCCTTTGAATTGTGGTCTCTTGGCCTGGCTTCCCAACAACAGGTATGGGGATACACCCCAGTGGGTTTACTCCTCTCTTTCTTTCTCTTTACGTCTTGGGGAAGGTTTCCTTTGGAGTCTTGGGGATGTTGGGAGCATTTTGACCCCAGGTCATCTGGAGTCGACAGCACGTTCCTGCTAGCTGTTCTCCAAAGGTCAGGCCTTACTGCATGTCCGAACTCGGTGCACGCCTGGCCTTTGTATAGCCCAGGGACGTCAAGGAATCTTGATGACAGGACGGAGGGAAACATGGGGAGCTTATATCTCTCTTTCAAGGGTTTCAAGCTCCCTTGGAGTTTCCCCACACATAATCCCTACTCCAATTCTCTCTCCGTCTCTCAGTCCCTCCGTCTCTCTCTCAGTCTCTCTCTTTCTCAGTCTCTCTCTCTCTCAGTCTCTCTCTCTCTCTCTATGTCTATCTCTCTCTCTCCATTTCTCTGCTGGGACCCTGTTGGTCTCACTTTCTATAACTCCTTGGTTCACTCCCAACTCAGCATTACGGTCTCAATTCCTTCTCCGCTTTGGCCACTTACGCCTACGTGGATGGAACCGTAGACTTTGCACACTGGCCTTGACAGTGTAATATGCAGACTTGTGGTTGGTGTTGAAGTCGTCATCACTGCATGTGCTGAGGTCCGTCCTGATGGACACTTGCCCAGTTGCGTTGGATATTCACGTCGATCTGCTGGATGTCACTTTGTGCTGATGTATCATAAATATCCGGGACTTGGAAGCTCACCTGAAGCGAAGTTGGCTTTGCTTGTATCGGAAGCAAATGCTGCGAGACACAGCACCCTGGAACACAGGAAGTGGTCTTCGACGGCCTTTGCTTTGGGGGCTGTGGGGTAAGCGCTTCGGAAGAAGACCCGCGATGGGGCAGTCAGTTGCATGCGAATCACCAAGGACGTATTCCTGGGTGCCGGCCGGACAGAAGGGAGACCGATCCAGGGGGATTCCTCTGCTTCTGTGTGCTTTGACAGGTCTTGACTAGGAGAGCCCACACTGAGGCCATGTGGCTGAGAAGAGGCAACGTGTTGCTAGTGGGCCTTTCGGGAGGAGAGGCTCCTGGTGGCCTAGAGCGTGGCATAACTCAGGAAGCTCTGGATTTCGTGGATGCAACGATGTGCTGGAATCCACACGTCCGCTGGCCCTCACAGACGTTTCCCTTGGGGTGGTGTGAACCCGCGGCCCTTTCTTCCATTCTTGTCCACCACCACTAGGGCCTGAACCCAGATCGGCCCGGGGACCTTTGTGTGCAGGCAGGCCCCCCTGGGACTCACTGTGGCCCAGCCACAGCACGAGGCAGCATAATCAGGGTGTCTCGAGCTGGTGAGCCATTTTGGGAGGAGTCCCGGCAGGGCTTCCTTCCAAACGGGTGCTGTGCTGTTCGCACGGCCGACACACTTTCCTTCTCTACCCCCCAGAAGCGCAGTCAGTGCTTGGTGGTGGTTTGCATGGTTCTATTTGTCTTTGGGTTCCTGCCACTCATAGGCCGAGGCTTTGAGCTGATATGCCGTGTACATAGGGAGAGAGGCTGATGTGATTTGCCGAAAGGCCACACTCAGAGACATCCTGCAGAAACCCATTAGTACACTCGGCAGCACTTGTAGGCAGAAGGCGTGTTTGTCCCAAGACTCTGATGTCCCTTCACACTAGGGTCTTCCATCCATTTCCTTTGCCAGCGTGGCCTTGGTATGTGGGGGATTTGGTCACCAGGAGATGGACTTCATGTGCCCTCTCATAGGCATCCTTGGTGCCCCAACGTTCCCCATGCTGCTGGGCTTCCGATTGTACAGATGTCTTGGCACCCACTTTTGCGCAGAGAGAGCCCTTGCCTCGGGGAACTTCTCCATGGTTGAAGCAGCCCAGGAGGGCCCTGAGGGCACCAGGGATCTACATCCCTGATGACACATCCCTGAGCTCTCCCTCATAGGTCCTTGGGAATCCTGGTGGTCCTTGACCTGGGGTACCATGTCAGGGTGCACCATCGGCTGCAGGCCACTAGGTTCCTCTGCCACGTTGCAATGCTTTTCTCAAAATGCAGATATCCCTGGGTGTCCGGAGTCTCAATGTCGATGTAGCCTCCTGAAAAGTCAGACGTGGTGTGTGAAGAGAGCCATGCTTCAACCCCTTGGTTTGCCTCTCTGCCTTCCTTCCCACCTTCTGTCTTCCATTCGCCTTAACACTTTTCTCCATCCCTAATTTCCTCCCAAGAAATTCCTCCTCCACAATGCGAGCCTTGCTTCTCACCTCCTGCCTTTCTTCCACATCCGTATAGCTTTCTCACTATCTAGCTCTTATCATCAATGTCGTCTTCCTCCTCATCAATTGAGAATTCTCTCTCCAGGGCTTATCTTTGGGAAGATAGTCAAGAAAAGCCGGGACGTATTGGCGACTTCTGGAGACTCAGCAGGAATCATGGACCGTGGTTTTATCCGGCGTGGAAAATGCGATTTGGGGTCCTCTCTCAGGAACTGCGCAGGGTTTTTGGCTATTTTTTTACCGGGTGTCCTCCTAGATCCATGGTCCTATTCCATCGGAAACACGAGCACGTGTGTTTACAATGGGGTAAAGTCTTTGGGCACCCGTTGTCCAGGGGCGCAGGAGAGCCTGAAGAATCGTCGTGCCCCCCATCCTGAAGCTGTCTTGGAACGGTTCAAAGGAATGCAGGGTGATCCGTAGCCACCCAAAGCCACCCAAAGCAATCCAAGCCCAAAGAATGGTTAAAGAAACTTGAGAAAACCACACCCCTGGAAGGAATGTAAAGCAGAGCAGAGGAATGTGTGGAATGCAGACAGGGGTGAAACAATTAGGGTCCCATATGGAAAACGGGGAAAACAACAGGTTGGCATGTGGAAATGAAGGAATCTGACAGAGCCGGGCAGAAAAGTTCTGGAATGCGGCAAGGTCTGAACCAGATGTTCAGTCTTCCATGGCTTGCTGTGAAGACCATATGGCCTGCACTCCAAAGGCCTGGGAGACTCGGGGCTAGGCTGCCATTTGAAAGGGCCTTAGGTTGTCCTCCTTCCTCCCAGGTCCTCAAACTGGAGGGGAATTCTCAATGACTGTTAGATCTCCGACTTTGGGTGAAGTGCGGTCCGTGGTACGGCGCAGCCCTCCAGGTGAAGGGCAACACTATAGGCAGGCTCTACACGTACTTGAGGTGTGCCCTGGAGTTTTGGGGGGTGGGGAATTTCCAGCAGCTCCGCTGATTTCCATACATCAGGGCGTGGCCACCTCAGCCTCTACAAGACCCCTGTCTCCAGGGAGAGCTCAGTGGGCCAGCATTCTCCCGGACAGCTGCTCGCTTCTTCTCGCTTCTCGGACCTCGAAGCATGGATTCCTCCAGCACGTCCTGCACATCCAGCGGTAGCTTGACCTCTGCTTCTGGGCTGGGGGTTGCAACTCCCAGAGGCTGGGAGCCCTTCCCGCCTGTGCATCCTGCATCGATAGGGCCATGCCCTTCATTAGGGCATGTTCCGAGATTGGGCTGGCCTTTGGCCCGCGCTCCGTGGGCCTCAGCGAAGCAGACTCGCCTCAGAATGACCCCCTTGCTCCATACCCATGGTAATTTCGCTCTGGGATGGAAGTGGATGTTGCCTCTTCCTAGAGAGGTGCCCACGCAGATCACGCATCACCGGGCAAAAGGTCCTAACAGGATTTCTCAGGGCCCATCCTCTCCTTTGTTGCTGGCCAACCTTTCCATTCAACCCAATGTATGTTCATGATGTCAGTGGTCACATTTGGGGATTTGGAGTCGGAGTAGCCTTTGAATTGTGGTCTCTTGGCCTGGCTTCCCAACAACAGGTATGGGGATACACCCCAGTGGGTTTACTCCTCTCTTTCTTTCTCTTTACGTCTTGGGGAAGGTTTCCTTTGGAGTCTTGGGGATGTTGGGAGCATTTTGACCCCAGGTCATCTGGAGTCGACAGCACGTTCCTGCTAGCTGTTCTCCAAAGGTCAGGCCTTACTGCATGTCCGAACTCGGTGCACGCCTGGCCTTTGTATAACCCAGGGACGTCAAGGAATCTTGATGACAGGACGGAGGGAAACATGGGGAGCTTATATCTCTCTTTCAAGGGTTTCAAGCTCCCTTGGAGTTTCCCCACACATAATCCCTACTCCAATTCTCTCTCCGTCTCTCAGTCCCTCCGTCTCTCTCTCAGTCTCTCTCTTTCTCAGTCTCTCTCTCTCTCAGTCTCTCTCTCTCTCTCTATGTCTATCTCTCTCTCTCCATTTCTCTGCTGGGACCCTGTTGGTCTCACTTTCTATAACTCCTTGGTTCACTCCCAACTCAGCATTACGGTCTCAATTCCTTCTCCGCTTTGGCCACTTACGCCTACGTGGATGGAACCGTAGACTTTGCACACTGGCCTTGACAGTGTAATATGCAGACTTGTGGTTGGTGTTGAAGTCGTCATCACTGCATGTGCTGAGGTCCGTCCTGATGGACACTTGCCCAGTTGCGTTGGATATTCACGTCGATCTGCTGGATGTCACTTTGTGCTGATGTATCATAAATATCCGGGACTTGGAAGCTCACCTGAAGCGAAGTTGGCTTTGCTTGTATCGGAAGCAAATGCTGCGAGACACAGCACCCTGGAACACAGGAAGTGGTCTTCGACGGCCTTTGCTTTGGGGGCTGTGGGGTAAGCGCTTCGGAAGAAGACCCGCGATGGGGCAGTCAGTTGCATGCGAATCACCAAGGACGTATTCCTGGGTGCCGGCCGGACAGAAGGGAGACCGATCCAGGGGGATTCCTCTGCTTCTGTGTGCTTTGACAGGTCTTGACTAGGAGAGCCCACACTGAGGCCATGTGGCTGAGAAGAGGCAACGTGTTGCTAGTGGGCCTTTCGGGAGGAGAGGCTCCTGGTGGCCTAGAGCGTGGCATAACTCAGGAAGCTCTGGATTTCGTGGATGCAACGATGTGCTGGAATCCACACGTCCGCTGGCCCTCACAGACGTTTCCCTTGGGGTGGTGTGAACCCGCGGCCCTTTCTTCCATTCTTGTCCACCACCACTAGGGCCTGAACCCAGATCGGCCCGGGGACCTTTGTGTGCAGGCAGGCCCCCCTGGGACTCACTGTGGCCCAGCCACAGCACGAGGCAGCATAATCAGGGTGTCTCGAGCTGGTGAGCCATTTTGGGAGGAGTCCCGGCAGGGCTTCCTTCCAAACGGGTGCTGTGCTGTTCGCACGGCCGACACACTTTCCTTCTCTACCCCCCAGAAGCGCAGTCAGTGCTTGGTGGTGGTTTGCATGGTTCTATTTGTCTTTGGGTTCCTGCCACTCATAGGCCGAGGCTTTGAGCTGATATGCCGTGTACATAGGGAGAGAGGCTGATGTGATTTGCCGAAAGGCCACACTCAGAGACATCCTGCAGAAACCCATTAGTACACTCGGCAGCACTTGTAGGCAGAAGGCGTGTTTGTCCCAAGACTCTGATGTCCCTTCACACTAGGGTCTTCCATCCATTTCCTTTGCCAGCGTGGCCTTGGTATGTGGGGGATTTGGTCACCAGGAGATGGACTTCATGTGCCCTCTCATAGGCATCCTTGGTGCCCCAACGTTCCCCATGCTGCTGGGCTTCCGATTGTACAGATGTCTTGGCACCCACTTTTGCGCAGAGAGAGCCCTTGCCTCGGGGAACTTCTCCATGGTTGAAGCAGCCCAGGAGGGCCCTGAGGGCACCAGGGATCTACATCCCTGATGACACATCCCTGAGCTCTCCCTCATAGGTCCTTGGGAATCCTGGTGGTCCTTGACCTGGGGTACCATGTCAGGGTGCACCATCGGCTGCAGGCCACTAGGTTCCTCTGCCACGTTGCAATGCTTTTCTCAAAATGCAGATATCCCTGGGTGTCCGGAGTCTCAATGTCGATGTAGCCTCCTGAAAAGTCAGACGTGGTGTGTGAAGAGAGCCATGCTTCAACCCCTTGGTTTGCCTCTCTGCCTTCCTTCCCACCTTCTGTCTTCCATTCGCCTTAACACTTTTCTCCATCCCTAATTTCCTCCCAAGAAATTCCTCCTCCACAATGCGAGCCTTGCTTCTCACCTCCTGCCTTTCTTCCACATCCGTATAGCTTTCTCACTATCTAGCTCTTATCATCAATGTCGTCTTCCTCCTCATCAATTGAGAATTCTCTCTCCAGGGCTTATCTTTGGGAAGATAGTCAAGAAAAGCCGGGACGTATTGGCGACTTCTGGAGACTCAGCAGGAATCATGGACCGTGGTTTTATCCGGCGTGGAAAATGCGATTTGGGGTCCTCTCTCAGGAACTGCGCAGGGTTTTTGGCTATTTTTTTACCGGGTGTCCTCCTAGATCCATGGTCCTATTCCATCGGAAACACGAGCACGTGTGTTTACAATGGGGTAAAGTCTTTGGGCACCCGTTGTCCAGGGGCGCAGGAGAGCCTGAAGAATCGTCGTGCCCCCCATCCTGAAGCTGTCTTGGAACGGTTCAAAGGAATGCAGGGTGATCCGTAGCCACCCAAAGCCACCCAAAGCAATCCAAGCCCAAAGAATGGTTAAAGAAACTTGAGAAAACCACACCCCTGGAAGGAATGTAAAGCAGAGCAGAGGAATGTGTGGAATGCAGACAGGGGTGAAACAATTAGGGTCCCATATGGAAAACGGGGAAAACAACAGGTTGGCATGTGGAAATGAAGGAATCTGACAGAGCCGGGCAGAAAAGTTCTGGAATGCGGCAAGGTCTGAACCAGATGTTCAGTCTTCCATGGCTTGCTGTGAAGACCATATGGCCTGCACTCCAAAGGCCTGGGAGACTCGGGGCTAGGCTGCCATTTGAAAGGGCCTTAGGTTGTCCTCCTTCCTCCCAGGTCCTCAAACTGGAGGGGAATTCTCAATGACTGTTAGATCTCCGACTTTGGGTGAAGTGCGGTCCGTGGTACGGCCCAGCCCTCCAGGTGAAGGGCAATACTACAGGCAGGCTCTACACGTACTTGAGGTGTGCCCTGGAGTTTTGGGGGTTGGGGAATTTCCAGCAGCTCCGCTGATTTCCATACATCAGGGCGTGGCCACCTCAGCCTCTACAAGACCCCTGTCTCCAGGGAGAGCTCAGTGGGCCAGCATTCTCCCGGCCAGCTGCTCGCTTCTTCTCGCTTCTCGGACCTCGAAGCATGGATTCCTCCAGCACGTCCTGCACATTCAGCGGTAGCTTGACCTCTGCTTCTGGGCTGGGGGTTGCAACTCCCAGAGGCTGGGAGCCCTTCCCGCCTGTGCATCCTGCATCGATAGGGCCATGCCCTTCATTAGGGCATGTTCCGAGATTGGGCTGGCCTTTGGCCCGCGCTCCGTGGGCCTCAGCGAAGCAGACTCGCCTCAGAATGACCCCCTTGCTCCATACCCATGGTAATTTCGCTCTGGGATGGAAGTGGATGTTGCCTCTTCCTAGAGAGGTGCCCACGCAGATCACGCATCACCGGGCAAAAGGTCCTAACAGGATTTCTCAGGGCCCATCCTCTCCTTTGTTGCTGGCCAACCTTTCCATTCAACCCAATGTATGTTCATGATGTCAGTGGTCACATTTGGGGATTTGGAGTCGGAGTAGCCTTTGAATTGTGGTCTCTTGGCCTGGCTTCCCAACAACAGGTATGGGGATACACCCCAGTGGGTTTACTCCTCTCTTTCTTTCTCTTTACGTCTTGGGGAAGGTTTCCTTTGGAGTCTTGGGGATGTTGGGAGCATTTTGACCCCAGGTCATCTGGAGTCGACAGCACGTTCCTGCTAGCTGTTCTCCAAAGGTCAGGCCTTACTGCATGTCCGAACTCGGTGCACGCCTGGCCTTTGTATAGCCCAGGGACGTCAAGGAATCTTGATGACAGGACGGAGGGAAACATGGGGAGCTTATATCTCTCTTTCAAGGGTTTCAAGCTCCCTTGGAGTTTCCCCACACATAATCCCTACTCCAATTCTCTCTCCGTCTCTCAGTCCCTCCGTCTCTCTCTCAGTCTCTCTCTTTCTCAGTCTCTCTCTCTCTCAGTCTCTCTCTCTCTCTCTATGTCTATCTCTCTCTCTCCATTTCTCTGCTGGGACCCTGTTGGTCTCACTTTCTATAACTCCTTGGTTCACTCCCAACTCAGCATTACGGTCTCAATTCCTTCTCCGCTTTGGCCACTTACGCCTACGTGGATGGAACCGTAGACTTTGCACACTGGCCTTGACAGTGTAATATGCAGACTTGTGGTTGGTGTTGAAGTCGTCATCACTGCATGTGCTGAGGTCCGTCCTGATGGACACTTGCCCAGTTGCGTTGGATATTCACGTCGATCTGCTGGATGTCACTTTGTGCTGATGTATCATAAATATCCGGGACTTGGAAGCTCACCTGAAGCGAAGTTGGCTTTGCTTGTATCGGAAGCAAATGCTGCGAGACACAGCACCCTGGAACACAGGAAGTGGTCTTCGACGGCCTTTGCTTTGGGGGCTGTGGGGTAAGCGCTTCGGAAGAAGACCCGCGATGGGGCAGTCAGTTGCATGCGAATCACCAAGGACGTATTCCTGGGTGCCGGCCGGACAGAAGGGAGACCGATCCAGGGGGATTCCTCTGCTTCTGTGTGCTTTGACAGGTCTTGACTAGGAGAGCCCACACTGAGGCCATGTGGCTGAGAAGAGGCAACGTGTTGCTAGTGGGCCTTTCGGGAGGAGAGGCTCCTGGTGGCCTAGAGCGTGGCATAACTCAGGAAGCTATGGATTTCGTGGATGCAACGATGTGCTGGAATCCACACGTCCGCTGGCCCTCACAGACGTTTCCCTTGGGGTGGTGTGAACCCGCGGCCCTTTCTTCCATTCTTGTCCACCACCACTAGGGCCTGAACCCAGATCGGCCCGGGGACCTTTGTGTGCAGGCAGGCCCCCCTGGGACTCACTGTGGCCCAGCCACAGCACGAGGCAGCATAATCAGGGTGTCTCGAGCTGGTGAGCCATTTTGGGAGGAGTCCCGGCAGGGCTTCCTTCCAAACGGGTGCTGTGCTGTTCGCACGGCCGACACACTTTCCTTCTCTACCCCCCAGAAGCGCAGTCAGTGCTTGGTGGTGGTTTGCATGGTTCTATTTGTCTTTGGGTTCCTGCCACTCATAGGCCGAGGCTTTGAGCTGATATGCCCTGTACATAGGGAGAGAGGCTGATGTGATTTGCCGAAAGGCCACACTCAGAGACATCCTGCAGAAACCCATTAGTACACTCGGCAGCACTTGTAGGCAGAAGGCGTGTTTGTCCCAAGACTCTGATGTCCCTTCACACTAGGGTCTTCCATCCATTTCCTTTGCCAGCGTGGCCTTGGTATGTGGGGGGATTTGGTCACCAGGAGATGGACTTCATGTGCCCTCTCATAGGCATCCTTGGTGCCCCAACGTTCCCCATGCTGCTGGGCTTCCGATTGTACAGATGTCTTGGCACCCACTTTTGCGCAGAGAGAGCCCTTGCCTCGGGGAACTTCTCCATGGTTGAAGCAGCCCAGGAGGGCCCTGAGGGCACCAGGGATCTACATCCCTGATGACACATCCCTGAGCTCTCCCTCATAGGTCCTTGGGAATCCTGGTGGTCCTTGACCTGGGGTACCATGTCAGGGTGCACCATCGGCTGCAGGCCACTAGGTTCCTCTGCCACGTTGCAATGCTTTTCTCAAAATGCAGATATCCCTGGGTGTCCGGAGTCTCAATGTCGATGTAGCCTCCTGAAAAGTCAGACGTGGTGTGTGAAGAGAGCCATGCTTCAACCCCTTGGTTTGCCTCTCTGCCTTCCTTCCCACCTTCTGTCTTCCATTCGCCTTAACACTTTTCTCCATCCCTAATTTCCTCCCAAGAAATTCCTCCTCCACAATGCGAGCCTTGCTTCTCACCTCCTGCCTTTCTTCCACATCCGTATAGCTTTCTCACTATCTAGCTCTTATCATCAATGTCGTCTTCCTCCTCATCAATTGAGAATTCTCTCTCCAGGGCTTATCTTTGGGAAGATAGTCAAGAAAAGCCGGGACGTATTGGCGACTTCTGGAGACTCAGCAGGAATCATGGACCGTGGTTTTATCCGGCGTGGAAAATGCGATTTGGGGTCCTCTCTCAGGAACTGCGCAGGGTTTTTGGCTATTTTTTTACCGGGTGTCCTCCTAGATCCATGGTCCTATTCCATCGGAAACACGAGCACGTGTGTTTACAATGGGGTAAAGTCTTTGGGCACCCGTTGTCCAGGGGCGCAGGAGAGCCTGAAGAATCGTCGTGCCCCCCATCCTGAAGCTGTCTTGGAACGGTTCAAAGGAATGCAGGGTGATCCGTAGCCACCCAAAGCCACCCAAAGCAATCCAAGCCCAAAGAATGGTTAAAGAAACTTGAGAAAACCACACCCCTGGAAGGAATGTAAAGCAGAGCAGAGGAATGTGTGGAATGCAGACAGGGGTGAAACAATTAGGGTCCCATATGGAAAAAGGGGAAAACAACAGGTTGGCATGTGGAAATGAAGGAATCTGACAGAGCCGGGCAGAAAAGTTCTGGAATGCGGCAAGGTCTGAACCAGATGTTCAGTCTTCCATGGCTTGCTGTGAAGACCATATGGCCTGCACTCCAAAGGCCTGGGAGACTCGGGGCTAGGCTGCCATTTGAAAGGGCCTTAGGTTGTCCTCCTTCCTCCCAGGTCCTCAAACTGGAGGGGAATTCTCAATGACTGTTAGATCTCCGACTTTGGGTGAAGTGCGGTCCGTGGTACGGCCCAGCCCTCCAGGTGAAGGGCAATACTACAGGCAGGCTCTACACGTACTTGAGGTGTGCCCTGGTGTTTTGGGGGGTGGGGAATTTCCAGCAGCTCCGCTGATTTCCATACATCAGGGCGTGGCCACCTCAGCCTCTACAAGACCCCTGTCTCCAGGGAGAGCTCAGTGGGCCAGCATTCTCCCGGCCAGCTGCTCGCTTCTTCTCGCTTCTCGGACCTCGAAGCATGGATTCCTCCAGCACGTCCTGCACATCCAGCGGTAGCTTGACCTCTGCTTCTGGGCTGGGGGTTGCAACTCCCAGAGGCTGGGAGCCCTTCCCGCCTGTGCATCCTGCATCGATAGGGCCATGCCCTTCATTAGGGCATGTTCCGAGATTGGGCTGGCCTTTGGCCCGCGCTCCGTGGGCCTCAGCGAAGCAGACTCGCCTCAGAATGACCCCCTTGCTCCATACCCATGGTAATTTCGCTCTGGGATGGAAGTGGATGTTGCCTCTTCCTAGAGAGGTGCCCACGCAGATCACGCATCACCGGGCAAAAGGTCCTAACAGGATTTCTCAGGGCCCATCCTCTCCTTTGTTGCTGGCCAACCTTTCCATTCAACCCAATGTATGTTCATGATGTCAGTGGTCACATTTGGGGATTTGGAGTCGGAGTAGCCTTTGAATTGTGGTCTCTTGGCCTGGCTTCCCAACAACAGGTATGGGGATACACCCCAGTGGGTTTACTCCTCTCTTTCTTTCTCTTTACGTCTTGGGGAAGGTTTCCTTTGGAGTCTTGGGGATGTTGGGAGCATTTTGACCCCAGGTCATCTGGAGTCGACAGCACGTTCCTGCTAGCTGTTCTCCAAAGGTCAGGCCTTACTGCATGTCCGAACTCGGTGCACGCCTGGCCTTTGTATAGCCCAGGGACGTCAAGGAATCTTGATGACAGGACGGAGGGAAACATGGGGAGCTTATATCTCTCTTTCAAGGGTTTCAAGCTCCCTTGGAGTTTCCCCACACATAATCCCTACTCCAATTCTCTCTCCGTCTCTCAGTCCCTCCGTCTCTCTCTCAGTCTCTCTCTTTCTCAGTCTCTCTCTCTCTCAGTCTCTCTCTCTCTCTCTATGTCTATCTCTCTCTCTCCATTTCTCTGCTGGGACCCTGTTGGTCTCACTTTCTATAACTCCTTGGTTCACTCCCAACTCAGCATTACGGTCTCAATTCCTTCTCCGCTTTGGCCACTTACGCCTACGTGGATGGAACCGTAGACTTTGCACACTGGCCTTGACAGTGTAATATGCAGACTTGTGGTTGGTGTTGAAGTCGTCATCACTGCATGTGCTGAGGTCCGTCCTGATGGACACTTGCCCAGTTGCGTTGGATATTCACGTCGATCTGCTGGATGTCACTTTGTGCTGATGTATCATAAATATCCGGGACTTGGAAGCTCACCTGAAGCGAAGTTGGCTTTGCTTGTATCGGAAGCAAATGCTGCGAGACACAGCACCCTGGAACACAGGAAGTGGTCTTCGACGGCCTTTGCTTTGGGGGCTGTGGGGTAAGCGCTTCGGAAGAAGACCCGCGATGGGGCAGTCAGTTGCATGCGAATCACCAAGGACGTATTCCTGGGTGCCGGCCGGACAGAAGGGAGACCGATCCAGGGGGATTCCTCTGCTTCTGTGTGCTTTGACAGGTCTTGACTAGGAGAGCCCACACTGAGGCCATGTGGCTGAGAAGAGGCAACGTGTTGCTAGTGGGCCTTTCGGGAGGAGAGGCTCCTGGTGGCCTAGAGCGTGGCATAACTCAGGAAGCTATGGATTTCGTGGATGCAACGATGTGCTGGAATCCACACGTCCGCTGGCCCTCACAGACGTTTCCCTTGGGGTGGTGTGAACCCGCGGCCCTTTCTTCCATTCTTGTCCACCACCACTAGGGCCTGAACCCAGATCGGCCCGGGGACCTTTGTGTGCAGGCAGGCCCCCCTGGGACTCACTGTGGCCCAGCCACAGCACGAGGCAGCATAATCAGGGTGTCTCGAGCTGGTGAGCCATTTTGGGAGGAGTCCCGGCAGGGCTTCCTTCCAAACGGGTGCTGTGCTGTTCGCACGGCCGACACACTTTCCTTCTCTACCCCCCAGAAGCGCAGTCAGTGCTTGGTGGTGGTTTGCATGGTTCTATTTGTCTTTGGGTTCCTGCCACTCATAGGCCGAGGCTTTGAGCTGATATGCCCTGTACATAGGGAGAGAGGCTGATGTGATTTGCCGAAAGGCCACACTCAGAGACATCCTGCAGAAACCCATTAGTACACTCGGCAGCACTTGTAGGCAGAAGGCGTGTTTGTCCCAAGACTCTGATGTCCCTTCACACTAGGGTCTTCCATCCATTTCCTTTGCCAGCGTGGCCTTGGTATGTGGGGGGATTTGGTCACCAGGAGATGGACTTCATGTGCCCTCTCATAGGCATCCTTGGTGCCCCAACGTTCCCCATGCTGCTGGGCTTCCGATTGTACAGATGTCTTGGCACCCACTTTTGCGCAGAGAGAGCCCTTGCCTCGGGGAACTTCTCCATGGTTGAAGCAGCCCAGGAGGGCCCTGAGGGCACCAGGGATCTACATCCCTGATGACACATCCCTGAGCTCTCCCTCATAGGTCCTTGGGAATCCTGGTGGTCCTTGACCTGGGGTACCATGTCAGGGTGCACCATCGGCTGCAGGCCACTAGGTTCCTCTGCCACGTTGCAATGCTTTTCTCAAAATGCAGATATCCCTGGGTGTCCGGAGTCTCAATGTCGATGTAGCCTCCTGAAAAGTCAGACGTGGTGTGTGAAGAGAGCCATGCTTCAACCCCTTGGTTTGCCTCTCTGCCTTCCTTCCCACCTTCTGTCTTCCATTCGCCTTAACACTTTTCTCCATCCCTAATTTCCTCCCAAGAAATTCCTCCTCCACAATGCGAGCCTTGCTTCTCACCTCCTGCCTTTCTTCCACATCCGTATAGCTTTCTCACTATCTAGCTCTTATCATCAATGTCGTCTTCCTCCTCATCAATTGAGAATTCTCTCTCCAGGGCTTATCTTTGGGAAGATAGTCAAGAAAAGCCGGGACGTATTGGCGACTTCTGGAGACTCAGCAGGAATCATGGACCGTGGTTTTATCCGGCGTGGAAAATGCGATTTGGGGTCCTCTCTCAGGAACTGCGCAGGGTTTTTGGCTATTTTTTTACCGGGTGTCCTCCTAGATCCATGGTCCTATTCCATCGGAAACACGAGCACGTGTGTTTACAATGGGGTAAAGTCTTTGGGCACCCGTTGTCCAGGGGCGCAGGAGAGCCTGAAGAATCGTCGTGCCCCCCATCCTGAAGCTGTCTTGGAACGGTTCAAAGGAATGCAGGGTGATCCGTAGCCACCCAAAGCCACCCAAAGCAATCCAAGCCCAAAGAATGGTTAAAGAAACTTGAGAAAACCACACCCCTGGAAGGAATGTAAAGCAGAGCAGAGGAATGTGTGGAATGCAGACAGGGGTGAAACAATTAGGGTCCCATATGGAAAACGGGGAAAACAACAGGTTGGCATGTGGAAATGAAGGAATCTGACAGAGCCGGGCAGAAAAGTTCTGGAATGCGGCAAGGTCTGAACCAGATGTTCAGTCTTCCATGGCTTGCTGTGAAGACCATATGGCCTGCACTCCAAAGGCCTGGGAGACTCGGGGCTAGGCTGCCATTTGAAAGGGCCTTAGGTTGTCCTCCTTCCTCCCAGGTCCTCAAACTGGAGGGGAATTCTCAATGACTGTTAGATCTCCGACTTTGGGTGAAGTGCGGTCCGTGGTACGGCCCAGCCCTCCAGGTGAAGGGCAATACTACAGGCAGGCTCTACACGTACTTGAGGTGTGCCCTGGTGTTTTGGGGGGTGGGGAATTTCCAGCAGCTCCGCTGATTTCCATACATCAGGGCGTGGCCACCTCAGCCTCTACAAGACCCCTGTCTCCAGGGAGAGCTCAGTGGGCCAGCATTCTCCCGGCCAGCTGCTCGCTTCTTCTCGCTTCTCGGACCTCGAAGCATGGATTCCTCCAGCACGTCCTGCACATTCAGCGGTAGCTTGACCTCTGCTTCTGGGCTGGGGGTTGCAACTCCCAGAGGCTGGGAGCCCTTCCCGCCTGTGCATCCTGCATCGATAGGGCCATGCCCTTCATTAGGGCATGTTCCGAGATTGGGCTGGCCTTTGGCCCGCGCTCCGTGGGCCTCAGCGAAGCAGACTCGCCTCAGAATGACCCCCTTGCTCCATACCCATGGTAATTTCGCTCTGGGATGGAAGTGGATGTTGCCTCTTCCTAGAGAGGTGCCCACGCAGATCACGCATCACCGGGCAAAAGGTCCTAACAGGATTTCTCAGGGCCCATCCTCTCCTTTGTTGCTGGCCAACCTTTCCATTCAACCCAATGTATGTTCATGATGTCAGTGGTCACATTTGGGGATTTGGAGTCGGAGTAGCCTTTGAATTGTGGTCTCTTGGCCTGGCTTCCCAACAACAGGTATGGGGATACACCCCAGTGGGTTTACTCCTCTCTTTCTTTCTCTTTACGTCTTGGGGAAGGTTTCCTTTGGAGTCTTGGGGATGTTGGGAGCATTTTGACCCCAGGTCATCTGGAGTCGACAGCACGTTCCTGCTAGCTGTTCTCCAAAGGTCAGGCCTTACTGCATGTCCGAACTCGGTGCACGCCTGGCCTTTGTATAACCCAGGGACGTCAAGGAATCTTGATGACAGGACGGAGGGAAACATGGGGAGCTTATATCTCTCTTTCAAGGGTTTCAAGCTCCCTTGGAGTTTCCCCACACATAATCCCTACTCCAATTCTCTCTCCGTCTCTCAGTCCCTCCGTCTCTCTCTCAGTCTCTCTCTTTCTCAGTCTCTCTCTCTCTCAGTCTCTCTCTCTCTCTCTATGTCTATCTCTCTCTCTCCATTTCTCTGCTGGGACCCTGTTGGTCTCACTTTCTATAACTCCTTGGTTCACTCCCAACTCAGCATTACGGTCTCAATTCCTTCTCCGCTTTGGCCACTTACGCCTACGTGGATGGAACCGTAGACTTTGCACACTGGCCTTGACAGTGTAATATGCAGACTTGTGGTTGGTGTTGAAGTCGTCATCACTGCATGTGCTGAGGTCCGTCCTGATGGACACTTGCCCAGTTGCGTTGGATATTCACGTCGATCTGCTGGATGTCACTTTGTGCTGATGTATCATAAATATCCGGGACTTGGAAGCTCACCTGAAGCGAAGTTGGCTTTGCTTGTATCGGAAGCAAATGCTGCGAGACACAGCACCCTGGAACACAGGAAGTGGTCTTCGACGGCCTTTGCTTTGGGGGCTGTGGGGTAAGCGCTTCGGAAGAAGACCCGCGATGGGGCAGTCAGTTGCATGCGAATCACCAAGGACGTATTCCTGGGTGCCGGCCGGACAGAAGGGAGACCGATCCAGGGGGATTCCTCTGCTTCTGTGTGCTTTGACAGGTCTTGACTAGGAGAGCCCACACTGAGGCCATGTGGCTGAGAAGAGGCAACGTGTTGCTAGTGGGCCTTTCGGGAGGAGAGGCTCCTGGTGGCCTAGAGCGTGGCATAACTCAGGAAGCTATGGATTTCGTGGATGCAACGATGTGCTGGAATCCACACGTCCGCTGGCCCTCACAGACGTTTCCCTTGGGGTGGTGTGAACCCGCGGCCCTTTCTTCCATTCTTGTCCACCACCACTAGGGCCTGAACCCAGATCGGCCTGGGGACCTTTGTGTGCAGGCAGGCCCCCCTGGGACTCACTGTGGCCCAGCCACAGCACGAGGCAGCATAATCAGGGTGTCTCGAGCTGGTGAGCCATTTTGGGAGGAGTCCCGGCAGGGCTTCCTTCCAAACGGGTGCTGTGCTGTTCGCACGGCCGACACACTTTCCTTCTCTACCCCCCAGAAGCGCAGTCAGTGCTTGGTGGTGGTTTGCATGGTTCTATTTGTCTTTGGGTTCCTGCCACTCATAGGCCGAGGCTTTGAGCTGATATGCCCTGTACATAGGGAGAGAGGCTGATGTGATTTGCCGAAAGGCCACACTCAGAGACATCCTGCAGAAACCCATTAGTACACTCGGCAGCACTTGTAGGCAGAAGGCGTGTTTGTCCCAAGACTCTGATGTCCCTTCACACTAGGGTCTTCCATCCATTTCCTTTGCCAGCGTGGCCTTGGTATGTGGGGGGATTTGGTCACCAGGAGATGGACTTCATGTGCCCTCTCATAGGCATCCTTGGTGCCCCAACGTTCCCCATGCTGCTGGGCTTCCGATTGTACAGATGTCTTGGCACCCACTTTTGCGCAGAGAGAGCCCTTGCCTCGGGGAACTTCTCCATGGTTGAAGCAGCCCAGGAGGGCCCTGAGGGCACCAGGGATCTACATCCCTGATGACACATCCCTGAGCTCTCCCTCATAGGTCCTTGGGAATCCTGGTGGTCCTTGACCTGGGGTACCATGTCAGGGTGCACCATCGGCTGCAGGCCACTAGGTTCCTCTGCCACGTTGCAATGCTTTTCTCAAAATGCAGATATCCCTGGGTGTCCGGAGTCTCAATGTCGATGTAGCCTCCTGAAAAGTCAGACGTGGTGTGTGAAGAGAGCCATGCTTCAACCCCTTGGTTTGCCTCTCTGCCTTCCTTCCCACCTTCTGTCTTCCATTCGCCTTAACACTTTTCTCCATCCCTAATTTCCTCCCAAGAAATTCCTCCTCCACAATGCGAGCCTTGCTTCTCACCTCCTGCCTTTCTTCCACATCCGTATAGCTTTCTCACTATCTAGCTCTTATCATCAATGTCGTCTTCCTCCTCATCAATTGAGAATTCTCTCTCCAGGGCTTATCTTTGGGAAGATAGTCAAGAAAAGCCGGGACGTATTGGCGACTTCTGGAGACTCAGCAGGAATCATGGACCGTGGTTTTATCCGGCGTGGAAAATGCGATTTGGGGTCCTCTCTCAGGAACTGCGCAGGGTTTTTGGCTATTTTTTTACCGGGTGTCCTCCTAGATCCATGGTCCTATTCCATCGGAAACACGAGCACGTGTGTTTACAATGGGGTAAAGTCTTTGGGCACCCGTTGTCCAGGGGCGCAGGAGAGCCTGAAGAATCGTCGTGCCCCCCATCCTGAAGCTGTCTTGGAACGGTTCAAAGGAATGCAGGGTGATCCGTAGCCACCCAAAGCCACCCAAAGCAATCCAAGCCCAAAGAATGGTTAAAGAAACTTGAGAAAACCACACCCCTGGAAGGAATGTAAAGCAGAGCAGAGGAATGTGTGGAATGCAGACAGGGGTGAAACAATTAGGGTCCCATATGGAAAACGGGGAAAACAACAGGTTGGCATGTGGAAATGAAGGAATCTGACAGAGCCGGGCAGAAAAGTTCTGGAATGCGGCAAGGTCTGAACCAGATGTTCAGTCTTCCATGGCTTGCTGTGAAGACCATATGGCCTGCACTCCAAAGGCCTGGGAGACTCGGGGCTAGGCTGCCATTTGAAAGGGCCTTAGGTTGTCCTCCTTCCTCCCAGGTCCTCAAACTGGAGGGGAATTCTCAATGACTGTTAGATCTCCGACTTTGGGTGAAGTGCGGTCCGTGGTACGGCCCAGCCCTCCAGGTGAAGGGCAACACTATAGGCAGGCTCTACACGTACTTGAGGTGTGCCCTGGAGTTTTGGGGGGTGGGGAATTTCCAGCAGCTCCGCTGATTTCCATACATCAGGGCGTGGCCACCTCAGCCTCTACAAGACCCCTGTCTCCAGGGAGAGCTCAGTGGGCCAGCATTCTCCCGGCCAGCTGCTCGCTTCTTCTCGCTTCTCGGACCTCGAAGCATGGATTCCTCCAGCACGTCCTGCACATCCAGCGGTAGCTTGACCTCTGCTTCTGGGCTGGGGGTTGCAACTCCCAGAGGCTGGGAGCCCTTCCCGCCTGTGCATCCTGCATCGATAGGGCCATGCCCTTCATTAGGGCATGTTCCGAGATTGGGCTGGCCTTTGGCCCGCGCTCCGTGGGCCTCAGCGAAGCAGACTCGCCTCAGAATGACCCCCTTGCTCCATACCCATGGTAATTTCGCTCTGGGATGGAAGTGGATGTTGCCTCTTCCTAGAGAGGTGCCCACGCAGATCACGCATCACCGGGCAAAAGGTCCTAACAGGATTTCTCAGGGCCCATCCTCTCCTTTGTTGCTGGCCAACCTTTCCATTCAACCCAATGTATGTTCATGATGTCAGTGGTCACATTTGGGGATTTGGAGTCGGAGTAGCCTTTGAATTGTGGTCTCTTGGCCTGGCTTCCCAACAACAGGTATGGGGATACACCCCAGTGGGTTTACTCCTCTCTTTCTTTCTCTTTACGTCTTGGGGAAGGTTTCCTTTGGAGTCTTGGGGATGTTGGGAGCATTTTGACCCCAGGTCATCTGGAGTCGACAGCACGTTCCTGCTAGCTGTTCTCCAAAGGTCAGGCCTTACTGCATGTCCGAACTCGGTGCACGCCTGGCCTTTGTATAGCCCAGGGACGTCAAGGAATCTTGATGACAGGACGGAGGGAAACATGGGGAGCTTATATCTCTCTTTCAAGGGTTTCAAGCTCCCTTGGAGTTTCCCCACACATAATCCCTACTCCAATTCTCTCTCCGTCTCTCAGTCCCTCCGTCTCTCTCTCAGTCTCTCTCTTTCTCAGTCTCTCTCTCTCTCAGTCTCTCTCTCTCTCTCTATGTCTATCTCTCTCTCTCCATTTCTCTGCTGGGACCCTGTTGGTCTCACTTTCTATAACTCCTTGGTTCACTCCCAACTCAGCATTACGGTCTCAATTCCTTCTCCGCTTTGGCCACTTACGCCTACGTGGATGGAACCGTAGACTTTGCACACTGGCCTTGACAGTGTAATATGCAGACTTGTGGTTGGTGTTGAAGTCGTCATCACTGCATGTGCTGAGGTCCGTCCTGATGGACACTTGCCCAGTTGCGTTGGATATTCACGTCGATCTGCTGGATGTCACTTTGTGCTGATGTATCATAAATATCCGGGACTTGGAAGCTCACCTGAAGCGAAGTTGGCTTTGCTTGTATCGGAAGCAAATGCTGCGAGACACAGCACCCTGGAACACAGGAAGTGGTCTTCGACGGCCTTTGCTTTGGGGGCTGTGGGGTAAGCGCTTCGGAAGAAGACCCGCGATGGGGCAGTCACTTGCATGCGAATCACCAAGGACGTATTCCTGGGTGCCGGCCGGACAGAAGGGAGACCGATCCAGGGGGATTCCTCTGCTTCTGTGTGCTTTGACAGGTCTTGACTAGGAGAGCCCACACTGAGGCCATGTGGCTGAGAAGAGGCAACGTGTTGCTAGTGGGCCTTTCGGGAGGAGAGGCTCCTGGTGGCCTAGAGCGTGGCATAACTCAGGAAGCTATGGATTTCGTGGATGCAACGATGTGCTGGAATCCACACGTCCGCTGGCCCTCACAGACGTTTCCCTTGGGGTGGTGTGAACCCGCGGCCCTTTCTTCCATTCTTGTCCACCACCAGTAGGGCCTGAACCCAGATCGGCCCGGGGACCTTTGTGTGCAGGCAGGCCCCCCTGGGACTCACTGTGGCCCAGCCACAGCACGAGGCAGCATAATCAGGGTGTCTCGAGCTGGTGAGCCATTTTGGGAGGAGTCCCGGCAGGGCTTCCTTCCAAACGGGTGCTGTGCTGTTCGCACGGCCGACACACTTTCCTTCTCTACCCCCCAGAAGCGCAGTCAGTGCTTGGTGGTGGTTTGCATGGTTCTATTTGTCTTTGGGTTCCTGCCACTCATAGGCCGAGGCTTTGAGCTGATATGCCCTGTACATAGGGAGAGAGGCTGATGTGATTTGCCGAAAGGCCACACTCAGAGACATCCTGCAGAAACCCATTAGTACACTCGGCAGCACTTGTAGGCAGAAGGCGTGTTTGTCCCAAGACTCTGATGTCCCTTCACACTAGGGTCTTCCATCCATTTCCTTTGCCAGCGTGGCCTTGGTATGTGGGGGGATTTGGTCACCAGGAGATGGACTTCATGTGCCCTCTAATAGGCATCCTTGGTGCCCCAACGTTCCCCATGCTGCTGGGCTTCCGATTGTACAGATGTCTTGGCACCCACTTTTGCGCAGAGAGAGCCCTTGCCTCGGGGAACTTCTCCATGGTTGAAGCAGCCCAGGAGGGCCCTGAGGGCACCAGGGATCTACATCCCTGATGACACATCCCTGAGCTCTCCCTCATAGGTCCTTGGGAATCCTGGTGGTCCTTGACCTGGGGTACCATGTCAGGGTGCACCATCGGCTGCAGGCCACTAGGTTCCTCTGCCACGTTGCAATGCTTTTCTCAAAATGCAGATATCCCTGGGTGTCCGGAGTCTCAATGTCGATGTAGCCTCCTGAAAAGTCAGACGTGGTGTGTGAAGAGAGCCATGCTTCAACCCCTTGGTTTGCCTCTCTGCCTTCCTTCCCACCTTCTGTCTTCCATTCGCCTTAACACTTTTCTCCATCCCTAATTTCCTCCCAAGAAATTCCTCCTCCACAATGCGAGCCTTGCTTCTCACCTCCTGCCTTTCTTCCACATCCGTATAGCTTTCTCACTATCTAGCTCTTATCATCAATGTCGTCTTCCTCCTCATCAATTGAGAATTCTCTCTCCAGGGCTTATCTTTGGGAAGATAGTCAAGAAAAGCCGGGACGTATTGGCGACTTCTGGAGACTCAGCAGGAATCATGGACCGTGGTTTTATCCGGCGTGGAAAATGCGATTTGGGGTCCTCTCTCAGGAACTGCGCAGGGTTTTTGGCTATTTTTTTACCGGGTGTCCTCCTAGATCCATGGTCCTATTCCATCGGAAACACGAGCACGTGTGTTTACAATGGGGTAAAGTCTTTGGGCACCCGTTGTCCAGGGGCGCAGGAGAGCCTGAAGAATCGTCGTGCCCCCCATCCTGAAGCTGTCTTGGAACGGTTCAAAGGAATGCAGGGTGATCCGTAGCCACCCAAAGCCACCCAAAGCAATCCAAGCCCAAAGAATGGTTAAAGAAACTTGAGAAAACCACACCCCTGGAAGGAATGTAAAGCAGAGCAGAGGAATGTGTGGAATGCAGACAGGGGTGAAACAATTAGGGTCCCATATGGAAAACGGGGAAAACAACAGGTTGGCATGTGGAAATGAAGGAATCTGACAGAGCCGGGCAGAAAAGTTCTGGAATGCGGCAAGGTCTGAACCAGATGTTCAGTCTTCCATGGCTTGCTGTGAAGACCATATGGCCTGCACTCCAAAGGCCTGGGAGACTCGGGGCTAGGCTGCCATTTGAAAGGGCCTTAGGTTGTCCTCCTTCCTCCCAGGTCCTCAAACTGGAGGGGAATTCTCAATGACTGTTAGATCTCCGACTTTGGGTGAAGTGCGGTCCGTGGTACGGCCCAGCCCTCCAGGTGAAGGGCAATACTACAGGCAGGCTCTACACGTACTTGAGGTGTGCCCTGGTGTTTTGGGGGATGGGGAATTTCCAGCAGCTCCGCTGATTTCCATACATCAGGGCGTGGCCACCTCAGCCTCTACAAGACCCCTGTCTCCAGGGAGAGCTCAGTGGGCCAGCATTCTCCCGGCCAGCTGCTCGCTTCTTCTCGCTTCTCGGACCTCGAAGCATGGATTCCTCCAGCACGTCCTGCACATCCAGCGGTAGCTTGACCTCTGCTTCTGGGCTGGGGGTTGCAACTCCCAGAGGCTGGGAGCCCTTCCCGCCTGTGCATCCTGCATCGATAGGGCCATGCCCTTCATTAGGGCATGTTCCGAGATTGGGCTGGCCTTTGGCCCGCGCTCCGTGGGCCTCAGCGAAGCAGACTCGCCTCAGAATGACCCCCTTGCTCCATACCCATGGTAATTTCGCTCTGGGATGGAAGTGGATGTTGCCTCTTCCTAGAGAGGTGCCCACGCAGATCACGCATCACCGGGCAAAAGGTCCTAACAGGATTTCTCAGGGCCCATCCTCTCCTTTGTTGCTGGCCAACCTTTCCATTCAACCCAATGTATGTTCATGATGTCAGTGGTCACATTTGGGGATTTGGAGTCGGAGTAGCCTTTGAATTGTGGTCTCTTGGCCTGGCTTCCCAACAACAGGTATGGGGATACACCCCAGTGGGTTTACTCCTCTCTTTCTTTCTCTTTACGTCTTGGGGAAGGTTTCCTTTGGAGTCTTGGGGATGTTGGGAGCATTTTGACCCCAGGTCATCTGGAGTCGACAGCACGTTCCTGCTAGCTGTTCTCCAAAGGTCAGGCCTTACTGCATGTCCGAACTCGGTGCACGCCTGGCCTTTGTATAACCCAGGGACGTCAAGGAATCTTGATGACAGGACGGAGGGAAACATGGGGAGCTTATATCTCTCTTTCAAGGGTTTCAAGCTCCCTTGGAGTTTCCCCACACATAATCCCTACTCCAATTCTCTCTCCGTCTCTCAGTCCCTCCGTCTCTCTCTCAGTCTCTCTCTTTCTCAGTCTCTCTCTCTCTCAGTCTCTCTCTCTCTCTCTATGTCTATCTCTCTCTCTCCATTTCTCTGCTGGGACCCTGTTGGTCTCACTTTCTATAACTCCTTGGTTCACTCCCAACTCAGCATTACGGTCTCAATTCCTTCTCCGCTTTGGCCACTTACGCCTACGTGGATGGAACCGTAGACTTTGCACACTGGCCTTGACAGTGTAATATGCAGACTTGTGGTTGGTGTTGAAGTCGTCATCACTGCATGTGCTGAGGTCCGTCCTGATGGACACTTGCCCAGTTGCGTTGGATATTCACGTCGATCTGCTGGATGTCACTTTGTGCTGATGTATCATAAATATCCGGGACTTGGAAGCTCACCTGAAGCGAAGTTGGCTTTGCTTGTATCGGAAGCAAATGCTGCGAGACACAGCACCCTGGAACACAGGAAGTGGTCTTCGACGGCCTTTGCTTTGGGGGCTGTGGGGTAAGCGCTTCGGAAGAAGACCCGCGATGGGGCAGTCAGTTGCATGCGAATCACCAAGGACGTATTCCTGGGTGCCGGCCGGACAGAAGGGAGACCGATCCAGGGGGATTCCTCTGCTTCTGTGTGCTTTGACAGGTCTTGACTAGGAGAGCCCACACTGAGGCCATGTGGCTGAGAAGAGGCAACGTGTTGCTAGTGGGCCTTTCGGGAGGAGAGGCTCCTGGTGGCCTAGAGCGTGGCATAACTCAGGAAGCTATGGATTTCGTGGATGCAACGATGTGCTGGAATCCACACGTCCGCTGGCCCTCACAGACGTTTCCCTTGGGGTGGTGTGAACCCGCGGCCCTTTCTTCCATTCTTGTCCACCACCACTAGGGCCTGAACCCAGATCGGCCCGGGGACCTTTGTGTGCAGGCAGGCCCCCCTGGGACTCACTGTGGCCCAGCCACAGCACGAGGCAGCATAATCAGGGTGTCTCGAGCTGGTGAGCCATTTTGGGAGGAGTCCCGGCAGGGCTTCCTTCCAAACGGGTGCTGTGCTGTTCGCACGGCCGACACACTTTCCTTCTCTACCCCCCAGAAGCGCAGTCAGTGCTTGGTGGTGGTTTGCATGGTTCTATTTGTCTTTGGGTTCCTGCCACTCATAGGCCGAGGCTTTGAGCTGATATGCCCTGTACATAGGGAGAGAGGCTGATGTGATTTGCCGAAAGGCCACACTCAGAGACATCCTGCAGAAACCCATTAGTACACTCGGCAGCACTTGTAGGCAGAAGGCGTGTTTGTCCCAAGACTCTGATGTCCCTTCACACTAGGGTCTTCCATCCATTTCCTTTGCCAGCGTGGCCTTGGTATGTGGGGGGATTTGGTCACCAGGAGATGGACTTCATGTGCCCTCTCATAGGCATCCTTGGTGCCCCAACGTTCCCCATGCTGCTGGGCTTCCGATTGTACAGATGTCTTGGCACCCACTTTTGCGCAGAGAGAGCCCTTGCCTCGGGGAACTTCTCCATGGTTGAAGCAGCCCAGGAGGGCCCTGAGGGCACCAGGGATCTACATCCCTGATGACACATCCCTGAGCTCTCCCTCATAGGTCCTTGGGAATCCTGGTGGTCCTTGACCTGGGGTACCATGTCAGGGTGCACCATCGGCTGCAGGCCACTAGGTTCCTCTGCCACGTTGCAATGCTTTTCTCAAAATGCAGATATCCCTGGGTGTCCGGAGTCTCAATGTCGATGTAGCCTCCTGAAAAGTCAGACGTGGTGTGTGAAGAGAGCCATGCTTCAACCCCTTGGTTTGCCTCTCTGCCTTCCTTCCCACCTTCTGTCTTCCATTCGCCTTAACACTTTTCTCCATCCCTAATTTCCTCCCAAGAAATTCCTCCTCCACAATGCGAGCCTTGCTTCTCACCTCCTGCCTTTCTTCCACATCCGTATAGCTTTCTCACTATCTAGCTCTTATCATCAATGTCGTCTTCCTCCTCATCAATTGAGAATTCTCTCTCCAGGGCTTATCTTTGGGAAGATAGTCAAGAAAAGCCGGGACGTATTGGCGACTTCTGGAGACTCAGCAGGAATCATGGACCGTGGTTTTATCCGGCGTGGAAAATGCGATTTGGGGTCCTCTCTCAGGAACTGCGCAGGGTTTTTGGCTATTTTTTTACCGGGTGTCCTCCTAGATCCATGGTCCTATTCCATCGGAAACACGAGCACGTGTGTTTACAATGGGGTAAAGTCTTTGGGCACCCGTTGTCCAGGGGCGCAGGAGAGCCTGAAGAATCGTCGTGCCCCCCATCCTGAAGCTGTCTTGGAACGGTTCAAAGGAATGCAGGGTGATCCGTAGCCACCCAAAGCCACCCAAAGCAATCCAAGCCCAAAGAATGGTTAAAGAAACTTGAGAAAACCACACCCCTGGAAGGAATGTAAAGCAGAGCAGAGGAATGTGTGGAATGCAGACAGGGGTGAAACAATTAGGGTCCCATATGGAAAACGGGGAAAACAACAGGTTGGCATGTGGAAATGAAGGAATCTGACAGAGCCGGGCAGAAAAGTTCTGGAATGCGGCAAGGTCTGAACCAGATGTTCAGTCTTCCATGGCTTGCTGTGAAGACCATATGGCCTGCACTCCAAAGGCCTGGGAGACTCGGGGCTAGGCTGCCATTTGAAAGGGCCTTAGGTTGTCCTCCTTCCTCCCAGGTCCTCAAACTGGAGGGGAATTCTCAATGACTGTTAGATCTCCGACTTTGGGTGAAGTGCGGTCCGTGGTACGGCCCAGCCCTCCAGGTGAAGGGCAACACTATAGGCAGGCTCTACACGTACTTGAGGTGTGCCCTGGAGTTTTGGGGGGTGGGGAATTTCCAGCAGCTCCGCTGATTTCCATACATCAGGGCGTGGCCACCTCAGCCTCTACAAGACCCCTGTCTCCAGGGAGAGCTCAGTGGGCCAGCATTCTCCCGGCCAGCTGCTCGCTTCTTCTCGCTTCTCGGACCTCGAAGCATGGATTCCTCCAGCACGTCCTGCACATCCAGCGGTAGCTTGACCTCTGCTTCTGGGCTGGGGGTTGCAACTCCCAGAGGCTGGGAGCCCTTCCCGCCTGTGCATCCTGCATCGATAGGGCCATGCCCTTCATTAGGGCATGTTCCGAGATTGGGCTGGCCTTTGGCCCGCGCTCCGTGGGCCTCAGCGAAGCAGACTCGCCTCAGAATGACCCCCTTGCTCCATACCCATGGTAATTTCGCTCTGGGATGGAAGTGGATGTTGCCTCTTCCTAGAGAGGTGCCCACGCAGATCACGCATCACCGGGCAAAAGGTCCTAACAGGATTTCTCAGGGCCCATCCTCTCCTTTGTTGCTGGCCAACCTTTCCATTCAACCCAATGTATGTTCATGATGTCAGTGGTCACATTTGGGGATTTGGAGTCGGAGTAGCCTTTGAATTGTGGTCTCTTGGCCTGGCTTCCCAACAACAGGTATGGGGATACACCCCAGTGGGTTTACTCCTCTCTTTCTTTCGCTTTACGTCTTGGGGAAGGTTTCCTTTGGAGTCTTGGGGATGTTGGGAGCATTTTGACCCCAGGTCATCTGGAGTCGACAGCACGTTCCTGCTAGCTGTTCTCCAAAGGTCAGGCCTTACTGCATGTCCGAACTCGGTGCACGCCTGGCCTTTGTATAGCCCAGGGACGTCAAGGAATCTTGATGACAGGACGGAGGGAAACATGGGGAGCTTATATCTCTCTTTCAAGGGTTTCAAGCTCCCTTGGAGTTTCCCCACACATAATCCCTACTCCAATTCTCTCTCCGTCTCTCAGTCCCTCCGTCTCTCTCTCAGTCTCTCTCTTTCTCAGTCTCTCTCTCTCTCAGTCTCTCTCTCTCTCTCTCTATGTCTATCTCTCTCTCTCCATTTCTCTGCTGGGACCCTGTTGGTCTCACTTTCTATAACTCCTTGGTTCACTCCCAACTCAGCATTACGGTCTCAATTCCTTCTCCGCTTTGGCCACTTACGCCTACGTGGATGGAACCGTAGACTTTGCACACTGGCCTTGACAGTGTAATATGCAGACTTGTGGTTGGTGTTGAAGTCGTCATCACTGCATGTGCTGAGGTCCGTCCTGATGGACACTTGCCCAGTTGCGTTGGATATTCACGTCGATCTGCTGGATGTCACTTTGTGCTGATGTATCATAAATATCCGGGACTTGGAAGCTCACCTGAAGCGAAGTTGGCTTTGCTTGTATCGGAAGCAAATGCTGCGAGACACAGCACCCTGGAACACAGGAAGTGGTCTTCGACGGCCTTTGCTTTGGGGGCTGTGGGGTAAGCGCTTCGGAAGAAGACCCGCGATGGGGCAGTCAGTTGCATGCGAATCACCAAGGACGTATTCCTGGGTGCCGGCCGGACAGAAGGGAGACCGATCCAGGGGGATTCCTCTGCTTCTGTGTGCTTTGACAGGTCTTGACTAGGAGAGCCCACACTGAGGCCATGTGGCTGAGAAGAGGCAACGTGTTGCTAGTGGGCCTTTCGGGAGGAGAGGCTCCTGGTGGCCTAGAGCGTGGCATAACTCAGGAAGCTATGGATTTCGTGGATGCAACGATGTGCTGGAATCCACACGTCCGCTGGCCCTCACAGACGTTTCCCTTGGGGTGGTGTGAACCCGCGGCCCTTTCTTCCATTCTTGTCCACCACCACTAGGGCCTGAACCCAGATCGGCCCGGGGACCTTTGTGTGCAGGCAGGCCCCCCTGGGACTCACTGTGGCCCAGCCACAGCACGAGGCAGCATAATCAGGGTGTCTCGAGCTGGTGAGCCATTTTGGGAGGAGTCCCGGCAGGGCTTCCTTCCAAACGGGTGCTGTGCTGTTCGCACGGCCGACACACTTTCCTTCTCTACCCCCCAGAAGCGCAGTCAGTGCTTGGTGGTGGTTTGCATGGTTCTATTTGTCTTTGGGTTCCTGCCACTCATAGGCCGAGGCTTTGAGCTGATATGCCCTGTACATAGGGAGAGAGGCTGATGTGATTTGCCGAAAGGCCACACTCAGAGACATCCTGCAGAAACCCATTAGTACACTCGGCAGCACTTGTAGGCAGAAGGCGTGTTTGTCCCAAGACTCTGATGTCCCTTCACACTAGGGTCTTCCATCCATTTCCTTTGCCAGCGTGGCCTTGGTATGTGGGGGGATTTGGTCACCAGGAGATGGACTTCATGTGCCCTCTCATAGGCATCCTTGGTGCCCCAACGTTCCCCATGCTGCTGGGCTTCCGATTGTACAGATGTCTTGGCACCCACTTTTGCGCAGAGAGAGCCCTTGCCTCGGGGAACTTCTCCATGGTTGAAGCAGCCCAGGAGGGCCCTGAGGGCACCAGGGATCTACATCCCTGATGACACATCCCTGAGCTCTCCCTCATAGGTCCTTGGGAATCCTGGTGGTCCTTGACCTGGGGTACCATGTCAGGGTGCACCATCGGCTGCAGGCCACTAGGTTCCTCTGCCACGTTGCAATGCTTTTCTCAAAATGCAGATATCCCTGGGTGTCCGGAGTCTCAATGTCGATGTAGCCTCCTGAAAAGTCAGACGTGGTGTGTGAAGAGAGCCATGCTTCAACCCCTTGGTTTGCCTCTCTGCCTTCCTTCCCACCTTCTGTCTTCCATTCGCCTTAACACTTTTCTCCATCCCTAATTTCCTCCCAAGAAATTCCTCCTCCACAATGCGAGCCTTGCTTCTCACCTCCTGCCTTTCTTCCACATCCGTATAGCTTTCTCACTATCTAGCTCTTATCATCAATGTCGTCTTCCTCCTCATCAATTGAGAATTCTCTCTCCAGGGCTTATCTTTGGGAAGATAGTCAAGAAAAGCCGGGACGTATTGGCGACTTCTGGAGACTCAGCAGGAATCATGGACCGTGGTTTTATCCGGCGTGGAAAATGCGATTTGGGGTCCTCTCTCAGGAACTGCGCAGGGTTTTTGGCTATTTTTTTACCGGGTGTCCTCCTAGATCCATGGTCCTATTCCATCGGAAACACGAGCACGTGTGTTTACAATGGGGTAAAGTCTTTGGGCACCCGTTGTCCAGGGGCGCAGGAGAGCCTGAAGAATCGTCGTGCCCCCCATCCTGAAGCTGTCTTGGAACGGTTCAAAGGAATGCAGGGTGATCCGTAGCCACCCAAAGCCACCCAAAGCAATCCAAGCCCAAAGAATGGTTAAAGAAACTTGAGAAAACCACACCCCTGGAAGGAATGTAAAGCAGAGCAGAGGAATGTGTGGAATGCAGACAGGGGTGAAACAATTAGGGTCCCATATGGAAAACGGGGAAAACAACAGGTTGGCATGTGGAAATGAAGGAATCTGACAGAGCCGGGCAGAAAAGTTCTGGAATGCGGCAAGGTCTGAACCAGATGTTCAGTCTTCCATGGCTTGCTGTGAAGACCATATGGCCTGCACTCCAAAGGCCTGGGAGACTCGGGGCTAGGCTGCCATTTGAAAGGGCCTTAGGTTGTCCTCCTTCCTCCCAGGTCCTCAAACTGGAGGGGAATTCTCAATGACTGTTAGATCTCCGACTTTGGGTGAAGTGCGGTCCGTGGTACGGCCCAGCCCTCCAGGTGAAGGGCAACACTATAGGCAGGCTCTACACGTACTTGAGGTGTGCCCTGGAGTTTTGGGGGGTGGGGAATTTCCAGCAGCTCCGCTGATTTCCATACATCAGGGCGTGGCCACCTCAGCCTCTACAAGACCCCTGTCTCCAGGGAGAGCTCAGTGGGCCAGCATTCTCCCGGCCAGCTGCTCGCTTCTTCTCGCTTCTCGGACCTCGAAGCATGGATTCCTCCAGCACGTCCTGCACATCCAGCGGTAGCTTGACCTCTGCTTCTGGGCTGGGGGTTGCAACTCCCAGAGGCTGGGAGCCCTTCCCGCCTGTGCATCCTGCATCGATAGGGCCATGCCCTTCATTAGGGCATGTTCCGAGATTGGGCTGGCCTTTGGCCCGCGCTCCGTGGGCCTCAGCAAAGCAGACTCGCCTCAGAATGACCCCCTTGCTCCATACCCATGGTAATTTCGCTCTGGGATGGAAGTGGATGTTGCCTCTTCCTAGAGAGGTGCCCACGCAGATCACGCATCACCGGGCAAAAGGTCCTAACAGGATTTCTCAGGGCCCATCCTCTCCTTTGTTGCTGGCCAACCTTTCCATTCAACCCAATGTATGTTCATGATGTCAGTGGTCACATTTGGGGATTTGGAGTCGGAGTAGCCTTTGAATTGTGGTCTCTTGGCCTGGCTTCCCAACAACAGGTATGGGGATACACCCCAGTGGGTTTACTCCTCTCTTTCTTTCGCTTTACGTCTTGGGGAAGGTTTCCTTTGGAGTCTTGGGGATGTTGGGAGCATTTTGACCCCAGGTCATCTGGAGTCGACAGCACGTTCCTGCTAGCTGTTCTCCAAAGGTCAGGCCTTACTGCATGTCCGAACTCGGTGCACGCCTGGCCTTTGTATAGCCCAGGGACGTCAAGGAATCTTGATGACAGGACGGAGGGAAACATGGGGAGCTTATATCTCTCTTTCAAGGGTTTCAAGCTCCCTTGGAGTTTCCCCACACATAATCCCTACTCCAATTCTCTCTCCGTCTCTCAGTCCCTCCGTCTCTCTCTCAGTCTCTCTCTTTCTCAGTCTCTCTCTCTCTCAGTCTCTCTCTCTCTCTCTATGTCTATCTCTCTCTCTCCATTTCTCTGCTGGGACCCTGTTGGTCTCACTTTCTATAACTCCTTGGTTCACTCCCAACTCAGCATTACGGTCTCAATTCCTTCTCCGCTTTGGCCACTTACGCCTACGTGGATGGAACCGTAGACTTTGCACACTGGCCTTGACAGTGTAATATGCAGACTTGTGGTTGGTGTTGAAGTCGTCATCACTGCATGTGCTGAGGTCCGTCCTGATGGACACTTGCCCAGTTGCGTTGGATATTCACGTCGATCTGCTGGATGTCACTTTGTGCTGATGTATCATAAATATCCGGGACTTGGAAGCTCACCTGAAGCGAAGTTGGCTTTGCTTGTATCGGAAGCAAATGCTGCGAGACACAGCACCCTGGAACACAGGAAGTGGTCTTCGACGGCCTTTGCTTTGGGGGCTGTGGGGTAAGCGCTTCGGAAGAAGACCCGCGATGGGGCAGTCAGTTACATGCGAATCACCAAGGACGTATTCCTGGGTGCCGGCCGGACAGAAGGGAGACCGATCCAGGGGGATTCCTCTGCTTCTGTGTGCTTTGACAGGTCTTGACTAGGAGAGCCCACACTGAGGCCATGTGGCTGAGAAGAGGCAACGTGTTGCTAGTGGGCCTTTCGGGAGGAGAGGCTCCTGGTGGCCTAGAGCGTGGCATAACTCAGGAAGCTATGGATTTCGTGGATGCAACGATGTGCTGGAATCCACACGTCCGCTGGCCCTCACAGACGTTTCCCTTGGGGTGGTGTGAACCCGCGGCCCTTTCTTCCATTCTTGTCCACCACCACTAGGGCCTGAACCCAGATCGGCCCGGGGACCTTTGTGTGCAGGCAGGCCCCCCTGGGACTCACTGTGGCCCAGCCACAACACGAGGCAGCATAATCAGGGTGTCTCGAGCTGGTGAGCCATTTTGGGAGGAGTCCCGGCAGGGCTTCCTTCCAAACGGGTGCTGTGCTGTTCCCACGGCCGACACACTTTCCTTCTCTACCCCCCAGAAGCGCAGTCAGTGCTTGGTGGTGGTTTGCATGGTTCTATTTGTCTTTGGGTTCCTGCCACTCATAGGCCGAGGCTTTGAGCTGATATGCCCTGTACATAGGGAGAGAGGCTGATGTGATTTGCCGAAAGGCCACACTCAGAGACATCCTGCAGAAACCCATTAGTACACTCGGCAGCACTTGTAGGCAGAAGGCGTGTTTGTCCCAAGACTCTGATGTCCCTTCACACTAGGGTCTTCCATCCATTTCCTTTGCCAGCGTGGCCTTGGTATGTGGGGGGATTTGGTCACCAGGAGATGGACTTCATGTGCCCTCTCATAGGCATCCTTGGTGCCCCAACGTTCCCCATGCTGCTGGGCTTCCGATTGTACAGATGTCTTGGCACCCACTTTTGCGCAGAGAGAGCCCTTGCCTCGGGGAACTTCTCCATGGTTGAAGCAGCCCAGGAGGGCCCTGAGGGCACCAGGGATCTACATCCCTGATGACACATCCCTGAGCTCTCCCTCATAGGTCCTTGGGAATCCTGGTGGTCCTTGACCTGGGGTACCATGTCAGGGTGTACCATCGGCTGCAGGCCACTAGGTTCCTCTGCCACGTTGCAATGCTTTTCTCAAAATGCAGATATCCCTGGGTGTCCGGAGTCTCAATGTCGATGTAGCCTCCTGAAAAGTCAGACGTGGTGTGTGAAGAGAGCCATGCTTCAACCCCTTGGTTTGCCTCTCTGCCTTCCTTCCCACCTTCTGTCTTCCATTCGCCTTAACACTTTTCTCCATCCCTAATTTCCTCCCAAGAAATTCCTCCTCCACAATGCGAGCCTTGCTTCTCACCTCCTGCCTTTCTTCCACATCCGTATAGCTTTCTCACTATCTAGCTCTTATCATCAATGTCGTCTTCCTCCTCATCAATTGAGAATTCTCTCTCCAGGGCTTATCTTTGGGAAGATAGTCAAGAAAAGCCGGGACGTATTGGCGACTTCTGGAGACTCAGCAGGAATCATGGACCGTGGTTTTATCCGGCGTGGAAAATGCGATTTGGGGTCCTCTCTCAGGAACTGCGCAGGGTTTTTGGCTATTTTTTTACCGGGTGTCCTCCTAGATCCATGGTCCTATTCCATCGGAAACACGAGCACGTGTGTTTACAATGGGGTAAAGTCTTTGGGCACCCGTTGTCCAGGGGCGCAGGAGAGCCTGAAGAATCGTCGTGCCCCCCATCCTGAAGCTGTCTTGGAACGGTTCAAAGGAATGCAGGGTGATCCGTAGCCACCCAAAGCCACCCAAAGCAATCCAAGCCCAAAGAATGGTTAAAGAAACTTGAGAAAACCACACCCCTGGAAGGAATGTAAAGCAGAGCAGAGGAATGTGTGGAATGCAGACAGGGGTGAAACAATTAGGGTCCCATATGGAAAACGGGGAAAACAACAGGTTGGCATGTGGAAATGAAGGAATCTGACAGAGCCGGGCAGAAAAGTTCTGGAATGCGGCAAGGTCTGAACCAGATGTTCAGTCTTCCATGGCTTGCTGTGAAGACCATATGGCCTGCACTCCAAAGGCCTGGGAGACTCGGGGCTAGGCTGCCATTTGAAAGGGCCTTAGGTTGTCCTCCTTCCTCCCAGGTCCTCAAACTGGAGGGGAATTCTCAATGACTGTTAGATCTCCGACTTTGGGTGAAGTGCGGTCCGTGGTACGGCCCAGCCCTCCAGGTGAAGGGCAACACTATAGGCAGGCTCTACACGTACTTGAGGTGTGCCCTGGAGTTTTGGGGGGTGGGGAATTTCCAGCAGCTCCGCTGATTTCCATACATCAGGGCGTGGCCACCTCAGCCTCTACAAGACCCCTGTCTCCAGGGAGAGCTCAGTGGGCCAGCATTCTCCCGGCCAGCTGCTCGCTTCTTCTCGCTTCTCGGACCTCGAAGCATGGATTCCTCCAGCACGTCCTGCACATCCAGCGGTAGCTTGACCTCTGCTTCTGGGCTGGGGGTTGCAACTCCCAGAGGCTGGGAGCCCTTCCCGCCTGTGCATCCTGCATCGATAGGGCCATGCCCTTCATTAGGGCATGTTCCGAGATTGGGCTGGCCTTTGGCCCGCGCTCCGTGGGCCTCAGCGAAGCAGACTCGCCTCAGAATGACCCCCTTGCTCCATACCCATGGTAATTTCGCTCTGGGATGGAAGTGGATGTTGCCTCTTCCTAGAGAGGTGCCCACGCAGATCACGCATCACCGGGCAAAAGGTCCTAACAGGATTTCTCAGGGCCCATCCTCTCCTTTGTTGCTGGCCAACCTTTCCATTCAACCCAATGTATGTTCATGATGTCAGTGGTCACATTTGGGGATTTGGAGTCGGAGTAGCCTTTGAATTGTGGTCTCTTGGCCTGGCTTCCCAACAACAGGTATGGGGATACACCCCAGTGGGTTTACTCCTCTCTTTCTTTCGCTTTACGTCTTGGGGAAGGTTTCCTTTGGAGTCTTGGGGATGTTGGGAGCATTTTGACCCCAGGTCATCTGGAGTCGACAGCACGTTCCTGCTAGCTGTTCTCCAAAGGTCAGGCCTTACTGCATGTCCGAACTCGGTGCACGCCTGGCCTTTGTATAGCCCAGGGACGTCAAGGAATCTTGATGACAGGACGGAGGGAAACATGGGGAGCTTATATCTCTCTTTCAAGGGTTTCAAGCTCCCTTGGAGTTTCCCCACACATAATCCCTACTCCAATTCTCTCTCCGTCTCTCAGTCCCTCCGTCTCTCTCTCAGTCTCTCTCTTTCTCAGTCTCTCTCTCTCTCAGTCTCTCTCTCTCTCTCTATGTCTATCTCTCTCTCTCCATTTCTCTGCTGGGACCCTGTTGGTCTCACTTTCTATAACTCCTTGGTTCACTCCCAACTCAGCATTACGGTCTCAATTCCTTCTCCGCTTTGGCCACTTACGCCTACGTGGATGGAACCGTAGACTTTGCACACTGGCCTTGACAGTGTAATATGCAGACTTGTGGTTGGTGTTGAAGTCGTCATCACTGCATGTGCTGAGGTCCGTCCTGATGGACACTTGCCCAGTTGCGTTGGATATTCACGTCGATCTGCTGGATGTCACTTTGTGCTGATGTATCATAAATATCCGGGACTTGGAAGCTCACCTGAAGCGAAGTTGGCTTTGCTTGTATCGGAAGCAAATGCTGCGAGACACAGCACCCTGGAACACAGGAAGTGGTCTTCGACGGCCTTTGCTTTGGGGGCTGTGGGGTAAGCGCTTCGGAAGAAGACCCGCGATGGGGCAGTCACTTGCATGCGAATCACCAAGGACGTATTCCTGGGTGCCGGCCGGACAGAAGGGAGACCGATCCAGGGGGATTCCTCTGCTTCTGTGTGCTTTGACAGGTCTTGACTAGGAGAGCCCACACTGAGGCCATGTGGCTGAGAAGAGGCAACGTGTTGCTAGTGGGCCTTTCGGGAGGAGAGGCTCCTGGTGGCCTAGAGCGTGGCATAACTCAGGAAGCTATGGATTTCGTGGATGCAACGATGTGCTGGAATCCACACGTCCGCTGGCCCTCACAGACGTTTCCCTTGGGGTGGTGTGAACCCGCGGCCCTTTCTTCCATTCTTGTCCACCACCACTAGGGCCTGAACCCAGATCGGCCCGGGGACCTTTGTGTGCAGGCAGGCCCCCCTGGGACTCACTGTGGCCCAGCCACAGCACGAGGCAGCATAATCAGGGTGTCTCGAGCTGGTGAGCCATTTTGGGAGGAGTCCCGGCAGGGCTTCCTTCCAAACGGGTGCTGTGCTGTTCGCACGGCCGACACACTTTCCTTCTCTACCCCCCAGAAGCGCAGTCAGTGCTTGGTGGTGGTTTGCATGGTTCTATTTGTCTTTGGGTTCCTGCCACTCATAGGCCGAGGCTTTGAGCTGATATGCCCTGTACATAGGGAGAGAGGCTGATGTGATTTGCCGAAAGGCCACACTCAGAGACATCCTGCAGAAACCCATTAGTACACTCGGCAGCACTTGTAGGCAGAAGGCGTGTTTGTCCCAAGACTCTGATGTCCCTTCACACTAGGGTCTTCCATCCATTTCCTTTGCCAGCGTGGCCTTGGTATGTGGGGGGATTTGGTCACCAGGAGATGGACTTCATGTGCCCTCTCATAGGCATCCTTGGTGCCCCAACGTTCCCCATGCTGCTGGGCTTCCGATTGTACAGATGTCTTGGCACCCACTTTTGCGCAGAGAGAGCCCTTGCCTCGGGGAACTTCTCCATGGTTGAAGCAGCCCAGGAGGGCCCTGAGGGCACCAGGGATCTACATCCCTGATGACACATCCCTGAGCTCTCCCTCATAGGTCCTTGGGAATCCTGGTGGTCCTTGACCTGGGGTACCATGTCAGGGTGCACCATCGGCTGCAGGCCACTAGGTTCCTCTGCCACGTTGCAATGCTTTTCTCAAAATGCAGATATCCCTGGGTGTCCGGAGTCTCAATGTCGATGTAGCCTCCTGAAAAGTCAGACGTGGTGTGTGAAGAGAGCCATGCTTCAACCCCTTGGTTTGCCTCTCTGCCTTCCTTCCCACCTTCTGTCTTCCATTCGCCTTAACACTTTTCTCCATCCCTAATTTCCTCCCAAGAAATTCCTCCTCCACAATGCGAGCCTTGCTTCTCACCTCCTGCCTTTCTTCCACATCCGTATAGCTTTCTCACTATCTAGCTCTTATCATCAATGTCGTCTTCCTCCTCATCAATTGAGAATTCTCTCTCCAGGGCTTATCTTTGGGAAGATAGTCAAGAAAAGCCGGGACGTATTGGCGACTTCTGGAGACTCAGCAGGAATCATGGACCGTGGTTTTATCCGGCGTGGAAAATGCGATTTGGGGTCCTCTCTCAGGAACTGCGCAGGGTTTTTGGCTATTTTTTTACCGGGTGTCCTCCTAGATCCATGGTCCTATTCCATCGGAAACACGAGCACGTGTGTTTACAATGGGGTAAAGTCTTTGGGCACCCGTTGTCCAGGGGCGCAGGAGAGCCTGAAGAATCGTCGTGCCCCCCATCCTGAAGCTGTCTTGGAACGGTTCAAAGGAATGCAGGGTGATCCGTAGCCACCCAAAGCCACCCAAAGCAATCCAAGCCCAAAGAATGGTTAAAGAAACTTGAGAAAACCACACCCCTGGAAGGAATGTAAAGCAGAGCAGAGGAATGTGTGGAATGCAGACAGGGGTGGAACAATTAGGGTCCCATATGGAAAACGGGGAAAACAACAGGTTGGCATGTGGAAATGAAGGAATCTGACAGAGCCGGGCAGAAAAGTTCTGGAATGCGGCAAGGTCTGAACCAGATGTTCAGTCTTCCATGGCTTGCTGTGAAGACCATATGGCCTGCACTCCAAAGGCCTGGGAGACTCGGGGCTAGGCTGCCATTTGAAAGGGCCTTAGGTTGTCCTCCTTCCTCCCAGGTCCTCAAACTGGAGGGGAATTCTCAATGACTGTTAGATCTCCGACTTTGGGTGAAGTGCGGTCCGTGGTACGGCGCAGCCCTCCAGGTGAAGGGCAACACTATAGGCAGGCTCTACACGTACTTGAGGTGTGCCCTGGAGTTTTGGGACGTGGGGAATTTCCAGCAGCTCCGCTGATTTCCATACATCAGGGCGTGGCCACCTCAGCCTCTACAAGACCCCTGTCTCCAGGGAGAGCTCAGTGGGCCAGCATTCTCCCGGCCAGCTGCTCGCTTCTTCTCGCTTCTCGGACCTCGAAGCATGGATTCCTCCAGCACGTCCTGCACATCCAGCGGTAGCTTGACCTCTGCTTCTGGGCTGGGGGTTGCAACTCCCAGAGGCTGGGAGCCCTTCCCGCCTGTGCATCCTGCATCGATAGGGCCATGCCCTTCATTAGGGCATGTTCCGAGATTGGGCTGGCCTTTGGCCCGCGCTCCGTGGGCCTCAGCGAAGCAGACTCGCCTCAGAATGACCCCCTTGCTCCATACCCATGGTAATTTCGCTCTGGGATGGAAGTGGATGTTGCCTCTTCCTAGAGAGGTGCCCACGCAGATCACGCATCACCGGGCAAAAGGTCCTAACAGGATTTCTCAGGGCCCATCCTCTCCTTTGTTGCTGGCCAACCTTTCCATTCAACCCAATGTATGTTCATGATGTCAGTGGTCACATTTGGGGATTTGGAGTCGGAGTAGCCTTTGAATTGTGGTCTCTTGGCCTGGCTTCCCAACAACAGGTATGGGGATACACCCCAGTGGGTTTACTCCTCTCTTTCTTTCTCTTTACGTCTTGGGGAAGGTTTCCTTTGGAGTCTTGGGGATGTTGGGAGCATTTTGACCCCAGGTCATCTGGAGTCGACAGCACGTTCCTGCTAGCTGTTCTCCAAAGGTCAGGCCTTACTGCATGTCCGAACTCGGTGCACGCCTGGCCTTTGTATAACCCAGGGACGTCAAGGAATCTTGATGACAGGACGGAGGGAAACATGGGGAGCTTATATCTCTCTTTCAAGGGTTTCAAGCTCCCTTGGAGTTTCCCCACACATAATCCCTACTCCAATTCTCTCTCCGTCTCTCAGTCCCTCCGTCTCTCTCTCAGTCTCTCTCTTTCTCAGTCTCTCTCTCTCTCAGTCTCTCTCTCTCTCTCTATGTCTATCTCTCTCTCTCCATTTCTCTGCTGGGACCCTGTTGGTCTCACTTTCTATAACTCCTTGGTTCACTCCCAACTCAGCATTACGGTCTCAATTCCTTCTCCGCTTTGGCCACTTACGCCTACGTGGATGGAACCGTAGACTTTGCACACTGGCCTTGACAGTGTAATATGCAGACTTGTGGTTGGTGTTGAAGTCGTCATCACTGCATGTGCTGAGGTCCGTCCTGATGGACACTTGCCCAGTTGCGTTGGATATTCACGTCGATCTGCTGGATGTCACTTTGTGCTGATGTATCATAAATATCCGGGACTTGGAAGCTCACCTGAAGCGAAGTTGGCTTTGCTTGTATCGGAAGCAAATGCTGCGAGACACAGCACCCTGGAACACAGGAAGTGGTCTTCGACGGCCTTTGCTTTGGGGGCTGTGGGGTAAGCGCTTCGGAAGAAGACCCGCGATGGGGCAGTCAGTTGCATGCGAATCACCAAGGACGTATTCCTGGGTGCTGGCCGGACTGAAGGGAGCCCGATCCAGGGGGGATTCCTCCCCTTCTGTGTGCTTTGACAGGTCTTGGCTAGGAGAGCCCCCCATCCTGAAGACCATATGGCCTGCACTCCAAAGGCCTGGGAGACTCGGGGCTAGGCTGCCATTTGAAAGGGCCTTAGGTTGTCCTCCTTCCTCCCAGGTCCTCAAACTGGAGGGGAATTCTCAATGACTGTTAGATCTCCGACTTTGGGTGAAGTGCGGTCCGTGGTACGGCGCAGCCCTCCAGGTGAAGGGCAACACTATAGGCAGGCTCTACACGTACTTGAGGTGTGCCCTGGAGTTTTGGGGGGTGGGGAATTTCCAGCAGCTCCGCTGATTTCCATACATCAGGGCGTGGCCACCTCAGCCTCTACAAGACCCCTGTCTCCAGGGAGAGCTCAGTGGGCCAGCATTCTCCCGGCCAGCTGCTCGCTTCTTCTCGCTTCTCGGACCTCGAAGCATGGATTCCTCCAGCACGTCCTGCACATCCAGCGGTAGCTTGACCTCTGCTTCTGGGCTGGGGGTTGCAACTCCCAGAGGCTGGGAGCCCTTCCCGCCTGTGCATCCTGCATCGATAGGGCCATGCCCTTCATTAGGGCATGTTCCGAGATTGGGCTGGCCTTTGGCCCGCGCTCCGTGGGCCACAGCGAAGCACACTCGCCTCAGAATGACCCCCTTGCTCCATACCCATGGTAATTTCGCTCTGGGATGGAAGTGGATGTTGCCTCTTCCTAGAGAGGTGCCCACGCAGATCACGCATCACCGGGCAAAAGGTCCTAACAGGATTTCTCAGGGCCCATCCTCTCCTTTGTTGCTGGCCAACCTTTCCATTCAACCCAATGTATGTTCATGATGTCAGTGGTCACATTTGGGGATTTGGAGTCGGAGTAGCCTTTGAATTGTGGTCTCTTGGCCTGGCTTCCCAACAACAGGTATGGGGATACACCCCAGTGGGTTTACTCCTCTCTTTCTTTCGCTTTACGTCTTGGGGAAGGTTTCCTTTGGAGTCTTGGGGATGTTGGGAGCATTTTGACCCCAGGTCATCTGGAGTCGACAGCACGTTCCTGCTAGCTGTTCTCCAAAGGTCAGGCCTTACTGCATGTCCGAACTCGGTGCACGCCTGGCCTTTGTATAGCCCAGGGACGTCAAGGAATCTTGATGACAGGACGGAGGGAAACATGGGGAGCTTATATCTCTCTTTCAAGGGTTTCAAGCTCCCTTGGAGTTTCCCCACACATAATCCCTACTCCAATTCTCTCTCCGTCTCTCAGTCCCTCCGTCTCTCTCTCAGTCTCTCTCTTTCTCAGTCTCTCTCTCTCTCAGTCTCTCTCTCTCTCTCTATGTCTATCTCTCTCTCTCCATTTCTCTGCTGGGACCCTGTTGGTCTCACTTTCTATAACTCCTTGGTTCACTCCCAACTCAGCATTACGGTCTCAATTCCTTCTCCGCTTTGGCCACTTACGCCTACGTGGATGGAACCGTAGACTTTGCACACTGGCCTTGACAGTGTAATATGCAGACTTGTGGTTGGTGTTGAAGTCGTCATCACTGCATGTGCTGAGGTCCGTCCTGATGGACACTTGCCCAGTTGCGTTGGATATTCACGTAGATCTGCTGGATGTCACTTTGTGCTGATGTATCATAAATATCCGGGACTTGGAAGCTCACCTGAAGCGAAGTTGGCTTTGCTTGTATCGGAAGCAAATGCTGCGAGACACAGCACCCTGGAACACAGGAAGTGGTCTTCGACGGCCTTTGCTTTGGGGGCTGTGGGGTAAGCGCTTCGGAAGAAGACCCGCGATGGGGCAGTCAGTTGCATGCGAATCACCAAGGACGTATTCCTGGGTGCTGGCCGGACTGAAGGGAGCCCGATCCAGGGGGGATTCCTCCCCTTCTGTGTGCTTTGACAGGTCTTGGCTAGGAGAGCCCCCCATCCTGAAGACCATATGGCCTGCACTCCAAAGGCCTGGGAGACTCGGGGCTAGGCTGCCATTTGAAAGGGCCTTAGGTTGTCCTCCTTCCTCCCAGGTCCTCAAACTGGAGGGGAATTCTCAATGACTGTTAGATCTCCGACTTTGGGTGAAGTGCGGTCCGTGGTACGGCGCAGCCCTCCAGGTGAAGGGCAACACTATAGGCAGGCTCTACACGTACTTGAGGTGTGCCCTGGAGTTTTGGGGGGTGGGGAATTTCCAGCAGCTCCGCTGATTTCCATACATCAGGGCGTGGCCACCTCAGCCTCTACAAGACCCCTGTCTCCAGGGAGAGCTCAGTGGGCCAGCATTCTCCCGGCCAGCTGCTCGCTTCTTCTCGCTTCTCGGACCTCGAAGCATGGATTCCTCCAGCACGTCCTGCACATCCAGCGGTAGCTTGACCTCTGCTTCTGGGCTGGGGGTTGCAACTCCCAGAGGCTGGGAGCCCTTCCCGCCTGTGCATCCTGCATCGATAGGGCCATGCCCTTCATTAGGGCATGTTCCGAGATTGGGCTGGCCTTTGGCCCGCGCTCCGTGGGCCACAGCGAAGCACACTCGCCTCAGAATGACCCCCTTGCTCCATACCCATGGTAATTTCGCTCTGGGATGGAAGTGGATGTTGCCTCTTCCTAGAGAGGTGCCCACGCAGATCACGCATCACCGGGCAAAAGGTCCTAACAGGATTTCTCAGGGCCCATCCTCTCCTTTGTTGCTGGCCAACCTTTCCATTCAACCCAATGTATGTTCATGATGTCAGTGGTCACATTTGGGGATTTGGAGTCGGAGTAGCCTTTGAATTGTGGTCTCTTGGCCTGGCTTCCCAACAACAGGTATGGGGATACACCCCAGTGGGTTTACTCCTCTCTTTCTTTCGCTTTACGTCTTGGGGAAGGTTTCCTTTGGAGTCTTGGGGATGTTGGGAGCATTTTGACCCCAGGTCATCTGGAGTCGACAGCACGTTCCTGCTAGCTGTTCTCCAAAGGTCAGGCCTTACTGCATGTCCGAACTCGGTGCACGCCTGGCCTTTGTATAGCCCAGGGACGTCAAGGAATCTTGATGACAGGACGGAGGGAAACATGGGGAGCTTATATCTCTCTTTCAAGGGTTTCAAGCTCCCTTGGAGTTTCCCCACACATAATCCCTACTCCAATTCTCTCTCCGTCTCTCAGTCCCTCCGTCTCTCTCTCAGTCTCTCTCTTTCTCAGTCTCTCTCTCTCTCAGTCTCTCTCTCTCTCTCTATGTCTATCTCTCTCTCTCCATTTCTCTGCTGGGACCCTGTTGGTCTCACTTTCTATAACTCCTTGGTTCACTCCCAACTCAGCATTACGGTCTCAATTCCTTCTCCGCTTTGGCCACTTACGCCTACGTGGATGGAACCGTAGACTTTGCACACTGGCCTTGACAGTGTAATATGCAGACTTGTGGTTGGTGTTGAAGTCGTCATCACTGCATGTGCTGAGGTCCGTCCTGATGGACACTTGCCCAGTTGCGTTGGATATTCACGTCGATCTGCTGGATGTCACTTTGTGCTGATGTATCATAAATATCCGGGACTTGGAAGCTCACCTGAAGCGAAGTTGGCTTTGCTTGTATCGGAAGCAAATGCTGCGAGAAACAGCACCCTGGAACACAGGAAGTGGTCTTCGACGGCCTTTGCTTTGGGGGCTGTGGGGTAAGCGCTTCGGAAGAAGACCCGCGATGGGGCAGTCAGTTGCATGCGAATCACCAAGGACGTATTCCTGGGTGCCGGCCGGACAGAAGGGAGACCGATCCAGGGGGATTCCTCTGCTTCTGTGTGCTTTGACAGGTCTTGACTAGGAGAGCCCACACTGAGGCCATGTGGCTGAGAAGAGGCAACGTGTTGCTAGTGGGCCTTTCGGGAGGAGAGGCTCCTGGTGGCTTGGAGCGTGGCATAACGCAGGAAGCTATGGATTTCGTGGATGCAACGATGTGCTGGAATCCACACGTCCGCTGGCCCTCACAGACGTTTCCCTTGGGGTGGTGTGAACCCGCGGCCCTTTCTTCCATTCTTGTCCACCACCACTAGGGCCTGAACCCAGATCGGCCCGGGGACCTTTGTGTGCAGGCAGGCCCCCCTGGGACTCACTGTGGCCCAGCCACAGCACGAGGCAGCATAATCAGGGTGTCTCGAGCTGGTGAGCCATTTTGGGAGGAGTCCCGGCAGGGCTTCCTTCCAAACGGGTGCTGTGCTGTTCGCACGGCCGACACACTTTCCTTCTCTACCCCCCAGAAGCGCAGTCAGTGCTTGGTGGTGGTTTGCATGGTTCTATTTGTCTTTGGGTTCCTGCCACTCATAGGCCGAGGCTTTGAGCTGATATGCCCTGTACATAGGGAGAGAGGCTGATGTGATTTGCCGAAAGGCCACACTCAGAGACATCCTGCAGAAACCCATTAGTACACTCGGCAGCACTTGTAGGCAGAAGGCGTGTTTGTCCCAAGACTCTGATGTCCCTTCACACTAGGGTCTTCCATCCATTTCCTTTGCCAGCGTGGCCTTGGTATGTGGGGGGATTTGGTCACCAGGAGATGGACTTCATGTGCCCTCTCATAGGCATCCTTGGTGCCCCAACGTTCCCCATGCTGCTGGGCTTCCGATTGTACAGATGTCTTGGCACCCACTTTTGCGCAGAGAGAGCCCTTGCCTCGGGGAACTTCTCCATGGTTGAAGCAGCCCAGGAGGGCCCTGAGGGCACCAGGGATCTACATCCCTGATGACACATCCCTGAGCTCTCCCTCATAGGTCCTTGGGAATCCTGGTGGTCCTTGACCTGGGGTACCATGTCAGGGTGCACCATCGGCTGCAGGCCACTAGGTTCCTCTGCCACGTTGCAATGCTTTTCTCAAAATGCAGATATCCCTGGGTGTCCGGAGTCTCAATGTCGATGTAGCCTCCTGAAAAGTCAGACGTGGTGTGTGAAGAGAGCCATGCTTCAACCCCTTGGTTTGCCTCTCTGCCTTCCTTCCCACCTTCTGTCTTCCATTCGCCTTAACACTTTTCTCCATCCCTAATTTCCTCCCAAGAAATTCCTCCTCCACAATGCGAGCCTTGCTTCTCACCTCCTGCCTTTCTTCCACATCCGTATAGCTTTCTCACTATCTAGCTCTTATCATCAATGTCGTCTTCCTCCTCATCAATTGAGAATTCTCTCTCCAGGGCTTATCTTTGGGAATATAGTCAAGAAAAGCCGGGACGTATTGGCGACTTCTGGAGACTCAGCAGGAATCATGGACCGTGGTTTTATCCGGCGTGGAAAATGCGATTTGGGGTCCTCTCTCAGGAACTGCGCAGGGTTTTTGGCTATTTTTTTACCGGGTGTCCTCCTAGATCCATGGTCCTATTCCATCGGAAACACGAGCACGTGTGTTTACAATGGGGTAAAGTCTTTGGGCACCCGTTGTCCAGGGGCGCAGGAGAGCCTGAAGAATCGTCGTGCCCCCCATCCTGAAGCTGTCTTGGAACGGTTCAAAGGAATGCAGGGTGATCCGTAGCCACCCAAAGCCACCCAAAGCAATCCAAGCCCAAAGAATGGTTAAAGAAACTTGAGAAAACCACACCCCTGGAAGGAATGTAAAGCAGAGCAGAGGAATGTGTGGAATGCAGACAGGGGTGGAACAATTAGGGTCCCATATGGAAAACGGGGAAAACAACAGGTTGGCATGTGGAAATGAAGGAATCTGACAGAGCCGGGCAGAAAAGTTCTGGAATGCGGCAAGGTCTGAACCAGATGTTCAGTCTTCCATGGCTTGCTGTGAAGACCATATGGCCTGCACTCCAAAGGCCTGGGAGACTCGGGGCTAGGCTGCCATTTGAAAGGGCCTTAGGTTGTCCTCCTTCCTCCCAGGTCCTCAAACTGGAGGGGAATTCTCAATGACTGTTAGATCTCCGACTTTGGGTGAAGTGCGGTCCGTGGTACGGCCCAGCCCTCCAGGTGAAGGGCAACACTATAGGCAGGCTCTACACGTACTTGAGGTGTGCCCTGGAGTTTTGGGGGGTGGGGAATTTCCAGCAGCTCCGCTGATTTCCATACATCAGGGCGTGGCCACCTCAGCCTCTACAAGACCCCTGTCTCCAGGGAGAGCTCAGTGGGCCAGCATTCTCCCGGCCAGCTGCTCGCTTCTTCTCGCTTCTCGGACCTCGAAGCATGGATTCCTCCAGCACGTCCTGCACATCCAGCGGTAGCTTGACCTCTGCTTCTGGGCTGGGGGTTGCAACTCCCAGAGGCTGGGAGCCCTTCCCGCCTGTGCATCCTGCATCGATAGGGCCATGCCCTTCATTAGGGCATGTTCCGAGATTGGGCTGGCCTTTGGCCCGCGCTCCGTGGGCCTCAGCGAAGCAGACTCGCCTCAGAATGACCCCCTTGCTCCATACCCATGGTAATTTCGCTCTGGGATGGAAGTGGATGTTGCCTCTTCCTAGAGAGGTGCCCACGCAGATCACGCATCACCGGGCAAAAGGTCCTAACAGGATTTCTCAGGGCCCATCCTCTCCTTTGTTGCTGGCCAACCTTTCCATTCAACCCAATGTATGTTCATGATGTCAGTGGTCACATTTGGGGATTTGGAGTCGGAGTAGCCTTTGAATTGTGGTCTCTTGGCCTGGCTTCCCAACAACAGGTATGGGGATACACCCCAGTGGGTTTACTCCTCTCTTTCTTTCTCTTTACGTCTTGGGGAAGGTTTCCTTTGGAGTCTTGGGGATGTTGGGAGCATTTTGACCCCAGGTCATCTGGAGTCGACAGCACGTTCCTGCTAGCTGTTCTCCAAAGGTCAGGCCTTACTGCATGTCCGAACTCGGTGCACGCCTGGCCTTTGTATAACCCAGGGACGTCAAGGAATCTTGATGACAGGACGGAGGGAAACATGGGGAGCTTATATCTCTCTTTCAAGGGTTTCAAGCTCCCTTGGAGTTTCCCCACACATAATCCCTACTCCAATTCTCTCTCCGTCTCTCAGTCCCTCCGTCTCTCTCTCAGTCTCTCTCTTTCTCAGTCTCTCTCTCTCTCAGTCTCTCTCTCTCTCTCTATGTCTATCTCTCTCTCTCCATTTCTCTGCTGGGACCCTGTTGGTCTCACTTTCTATAACTCCTTGGTTCACTCCCAACTCAGCATTACGGTCTCAATTCCTTCTCCGCTTTGGCCACTTACGCCTACGTGGATGGAACCGTAGACTTTGCACACTGGCCTTGACAGTGTAATATGCAGACTTGTGGTTGGTGTTGAAGTCGTCATCACTGCATGTGCTGAGGTCCGTCCTGATGGACACTTGCCCAGTTGCGTTGGATATTCACGTCGATCTGCTGGATGTCACTTTGTGCTGATGTATCATAAATATCCGGGACTTGGAAGCTCACCTGAAGCGAAGTTGGCTTTGCTTGTATCGGAAGCAAATGCTGCGAGACACAGCACCCTGGAACACAGGAAGTGGTCTTCGACGGCCTTTGCTTTGGGGGCTGTGGGGTAAGCGCTTCGGAAGAAGACCCGCGATGGGGCAGTCAGTTGCATGCGAATCACCAAGGACGTATTCCTGGGTGCTGGCCGGACTGAAGGGAGCCCGATCCAGGGGGGATTCCTCCCCTTCTGTGTGCTTTGACAGGTCTTGGCTAGGAGAGCCCCCCATCCTGAAGACCATATGGCCTGCACTCCAAAGGCCTGGGAGACTCGGGGCTAGGCTGCCATTTGAAAGGGCCTTAGGTTGTCCTCCTTCCTCCCAGGTCCTCAAACTGGAGGGGAATTCTCAATGACTGTTAGATCTCCGACTTTGGGTGAAGTGCGGTCCGTGGTACGGCGCAGCCCTCCAGGTGAAGGGCAACACTATAGGCAGGCTCTACACGTACTTGAGGTGTGCCCTGGAGTTTTGGGGGGTGGGGAATTTCCAGCAGCTCCGCTGATTTCCATACATCAGGGCGTGGCCACCTCAGCCTCTACAAGACCCCTGTCTCCAGGGAGAGCTCAGTGGGCCAGCATTCTCCCGGCCAGCTGCTCGCTTCTTCTCGCTTCTCGGACCTCGAAGCATGGATTCCTCCAGCACGTCCTGCACATCCAGCGGTAGCTTGACCTCTGCTTCTGGGCTGGGGGTTGCAACTCCCAGAGGCTGGGAGCCCTTCCCGCCTGTGCATCCTGCATCGATAGGGCCATGCCCTTCATTAGGGCATGTTCCGAGATTGGGCTGGCCTTTGGCCCGCGCTCCGTGGGCCTCAGCGAAGCAGACTCGCCTCAGAATGACCCCCTTGCTCCATACCCATGGTAATTTCGCTCTGGGATGGAAGTGGATGTTGCCTCTTCCTAGAGAGGTGCCCACGCAGATCACGCATCACCGGGCAAAAGGTCCTAACAGGATTTCTCAGGGCCCATCCTCTCCTTTGTTGCTGGCCAACCTTTCCATTCAACCCAATGTATGTTCATGATGTCAGTGGTCACATTTGGGGATTTGGAGTCGGAGTAGCCTTTGAATTGTGGTCTCTTGGCCTGGCTTCCCAACAACAGGTATGGGGATACACCCCAGTGGGTTTACTCCTCTCTTTCTTTCTCTTTACGTCTTGGGGAAGGTTTCCTTTGGAGTCTTGGGGATGTTGGGAGCATTTTGACCCCAGGTCATCTGGAGTCGACAGCACGTTCCTGCTAGCTGTTCTCCAAAGGTCAGGCCTTACTGCATGTCCGAACTCGGTGCACGCCTGGCCTTTGTATAGCCCAGGGACGTCAAGGAATCTTGATGACAGGACGGAGGGAAACATGGGGAGCTTATATCTCTCTTTCAAGGGTTTCAAGCTCCCTTGGAGTTTCCCCACACATAATCCCTACTCCAATTCTCTCTCCGTCTCTCAGTCCCTCCGTCTCTCTCTCAGTCTCTCTCTTTCTCAGTCTCTCTCTCTCTCAGTCTCTCTCTCTCTCTCTATGTCTATCTCTCTCTCTCCATTTCTCTGCTGGGACCCTGTTGGTCTCACTTTCTATAACTCCTTGGTTCACTCCCAACTCAGCATTACGGTCTCAATTCCTTCTCCGCTTTGGCCACTTACGCCTACGTGGATGGAACCGTAGACTTTGCACACTGGCCTTGACAGTGTAATATGCAGACTTGTGGTTGGTGTTGAAGTCGTCATCACTGCATGTGCTGAGGTCCGTCCTGATGGACACTTGCCCAGTTGCGTTGGATATTCACGTCGATCTGCTGGATGTCACTTTGTGCTGATGTATCATAAATATCCGGGACTTGGAAGCTCACCTGAAGCGAAGTTGGCTTTGCTTGTATCGGAAGCAAATGCTGCGAGAAACAGCACCCTGGAACACAGGAAGTGGTCTTCGACGGCCTTTGCTTTGGGGGCTGTGGGGTAAGCGCTTCGGAAGAAGACCCGCGATGGGGCAGTCAGTTGCATGCGAATCACCAAGGACGTATTCCTGGGTGCCGGCCGGACAGAAGGGAGACCGATCCAGGGGGATTCCTCTGCTTCTGTGTGCTTTGACAGGTCTTGACTAGGAGAGCCCACACTGAGGCCATGTGGCTGAGAAGAGGCAACGTGTTGCTAGTGGGCCTTTCGGGAGGAGAGGCTCCTGGTGGCCTAGAGCGTGGCATAACTCAGGAAGCTATGGATTTCGTGGATGCAACGATGTGCTGGAATCCACACGTCCGCTGGCCCTCACAGACGTTTCCCTTGGGGTGGTGTGAACCCGCGGCCCTTTCTTCCATTCTTGTCCACCACCACTAGGGCCTGAACCCAGATCGGCCCGGGGACCTTTGTGTGCAGGCAGGCCCCCCTGGGACTCACTGTGGCCCAGCCACAGCACGAGGCAGCATAATCAGGGTGTCTCGAGCTGGTGAGCCATTTTGGGAGGAGTCCCGGCAGGGCTTCCTTCCAAACGGGTGCTGTGCTGTTCGCACGGCCGACACACTTTCCTTCTCTACCCCCCAGAAGCGCAGTCAGTGCTTGGTGGTGGTTTGCATGGTTCTATTTGTCTTTGGGTTCCTGCCACTCATAGGCCGAGGCTTTGAGCTGATATGCCCTGTACATAGGGAGAGAGGCTGATGTGATTTGCCGAAAGGCCACACTCAGAGACATCCTGCAGAAACCCATTAGTACACTCGGCAGCACTTGTAGGCAGAAGGCGTGTTTGTCCCAAGACTCTGATGTCCCTTCACACTAGGGTCTTCCATCCATTTCCTTTGCCAGCGTGGCCTTGGTATGTGGGGGGATTTGGTCACCAGGAGATGGACTTCATGTGCCCTCTCATAGGCATCCTTGGTGCCCCAACGTTCCCCATGCTGCTGGGCTTCCGATTGTACAGATGTCTTGGCACCCACTTTTGCGCAGAGAGAGCCCTTGCCTCGGGGAACTTCTCCATGGTTGAAGCAGCCCAGGAGGGCCCTGAGGGCACCAGGGATCTACATCCCTGATGACACATCCCTGAGCTCTCCCTCATAGGTCCTTGGGAATCCTGGTGGTCCTTGACCTGGGGTACCATGTCAGGGTGCACCATCGGCTGCAGGCCACTAGGTTCCTCTGCCACGTTGCAATGCTTTTCTCAAAATGCAGATATCCCTGGGTGTCCGGAGTCTCAATGTCGATGTAGCCTCCTGAAAAGTCAGACGTGGTGTGTGAAGAGAGCCATGCTTCAACCCCTTGGTTTGCCTCTCTGCCTTCCTTCCCACCTTCTGTCTTCCATTCGCCTTAACACTTTTCTCCATCCCTAATTTCCTCCCAAGAAATTCCTCCTCCACAATGCGAGCCTTGCTTCTCACCTCCTGCCTTTCTTCCACATCCGTATAGCTTTCTCACTATCTAGCTCTTATCATCAATGTCGTCTTCCTCCTCATCAATTGAGAATTCTCTCTCCAGGGCTTATCTTTGGGAAGATAGTCAAGAAAAGCCGGGACGTATTGGCGACTTCTGGAGACTCAGCAGGAATCATGGACCGTGGTTTTATCCGGCGTGGAAAATGCGATTTGGGGTCCTCTCTCAGGAACTGCGCAGGGTTTTTGGCTATTTTTTTACCGGGTGTCCTCCTAGATCCATGGTCCTATTCCATCGGAAACACGAGCACGTGTGTTTACAATGGGGTAAAGTCTTTGGGCACCCGTTGTCCAGGGGCGCAGGAGAGCCTGAAGAATCGTCGTGCCCCCCATCCTGAAGCTGTCTTGGAACGGTTCAAAGGAATGCAGGGTGATCCGTAGCCACCCAAAGCCACCCAAAGCAATCCAAGCCCAAAGAATGGTTAAAGAAACTTGAGAAAACCACACCCCTGGAAGGAATGTAAAGCAGAGCAGAGGAATGTGTGGAATGCAGACAGGGGTGAAACAATCAGGGTCCCATATGGAAAACGGGGAAAACAACAGGTTGGCATGTGGAAATGAAGGAATCTGACAGAGCCGGGCAGAAAAGTTCTGGAATGCGGCAAGGTCTGAACCAGATGTTCAGTCTTCCATGGCTTGCTGTGAAGACCATATGGCCTGCACTCCAAAGGCCTGGGAGACTCGGGGCTAGGCTGCCATTTGAAAGGGCCTTAGGTTGTCCTCCTTCCTCCCAGGTCCTCAAACTGGAGGGGAATTCTCAATGACTGTTAGATCTCCGACTTTGGGTGAAGTGCGGTCCGTGGTACGGCGCAGCCCTCCAGGTGAAGGGCAACACTATAGGCAGGCTCTACACGTACTTGAGGTGTGCCCTGGAGTTTTGGGGGGTGGGGAATTTCCAGCAGCTCCGCTGATTTCCATACATCAGGGCGTGGCCACCTCAGCCTCTACAAGACCCCTGTCTCCAGGGAGAGCTCAGTGGGCCAGCATTCTCCCGGCCAGCTGCTCGCTTCTTCTCGCTTCTCGGACCTCGAAGCATGGATTCCTCCAGCACGTCCTGCACATCCAGCGGTAGCTTGACCTCTGCTTCTGGGCTGGGGGTTGCAACTCCCAGAGGCTGGGAGCCCTTCCCGCCTGTGCATCCTGCATCGATAGGGCCATGCCCTTCATTAGGGCATGTTCCGAGATTGGGCTGGCCTTTGGCCCGCGCTCCGTGGGCCTCAGCGAAGCAGACTCGCCTCAGAATGACCCCCTTGCTCCATACCCATGGTAATTTCGCTCTGGGATGGAAGTGGATGTTGCCTCTTCCTAGAGAGGTGCCCACGCAGATCACGCATCACCGGGCAAAAGGTCCTAACAGGATTTCTCAGGGCCCATCCTCTCCTTTGTTGCTGGCCAACCTTTCCATTCAACCCAATGTATGTTCATGATGTCAGTGGTCACATTTGGGGATTTGGAGTCGGAGTAGCCTTTGAATTGTGGTCTCTTGGCCTGGCTTCCCAACAACAGGTATGGGGATACACCCCAGTGGGTTTACTCCTCTCTTTCTTTCGCTTTACGTCTTGGGGAAGGTTTCCTTTGGAGTCTTGGGGATGTTGGGAGCATTTTGACCCCAGGTCATCTGGAGTCGACAGCACGTTCCTGCTAGCTGTTCTCCAAAGGTCAGGCCTTACTGCATGTCCGAACTCGGTGCACGCCTGGCCTTTGTATAGCCCAGGGACGTCAAGGAATCTTGATGACAGGACGGAGGGAAACATGGGGAGCTTATATCTCTCTTTCAAGGGTTTCAAGCTCCCTTGGAGTTTCCCCACACATAATCCCTACTCCAATTCTCTCTCCGTCTCTCAGTCCCTCCGTCTCTCTCTCAGTCTCTCTCTTTCTCAGTCTCTCTCTCTCTCAGTCTCTCTCTCTCTCTCTATGTCTATCTCTCTCTCTCCATTTCTCTGCTGGGACCCTGTTGGTCTCACTTTCTATAACTCCTTGGTTCACTCCCAACTCAGCATTACGGTCTCAATTCCTTCTCCGCTTTGGCCACTTACGCCTACGTGGATGGAACCGTAGACTTTGCACACTGGCCTTGACAGTGTAATATGCAGACTTGTGGTTGGTGTTGAAGTCGTCATCACTGCATGTGCTGAGGTCCGTCCTGATGGACACTTGCCCAGTTGCGTTGGATATTCACGTCGATCTGCTGGATGTCACTTTGTGCTGATGTATCATAAATATCCGGGACTTGGAAGCTCACCTGAAGCGAAGTTGGCTTTGCTTGTATCGGAAGCAAATGCTGCGAGACACAGCACCCTGGAACACAGGAAGTGGTCTTCGACGGCCTTTGCTTTGGGGGCTGTGGGGTAAGCGCTTCGGAAGAAGACCCGCGATGGGGCAGTCACTTGCATGCGAATCACCAAGGACGTATTCCTGGGTGCCGGCCGGACAGAAGGGAGACCGATCCAGGGGGATTCCTCTGCTTCTGTGTGCTTTGACAGGTCTTGACTAGGAGAGCCCACACTGAGGCCATGTGGCTGAGAAGAGGCAACGTGTTGCTAGTGGGCCTTTCGGGAGGAGAGGCTCCTGGTGGCCTAGAGCGTGGCATAACTCAGGAAGCTATGGATTTCGTGGATGCAACGATGTGCTGGAATCCACACGTCCGCTGGCCCTCACAGACGTTTCCCTTGGGGTGGTGTGAACCCGCGGCCCTTTCTTCCATTCTTGTCCACCACCACTAGGGCCTGAACCCAGATCGGCCCGGGGACCTTTGTGTGCAGGCAGGCCCCCCTGGGACTCACTGTGGCCCAGCCACAGCACGAGGCAGCATAATCAGGGTGTCTCGAGCTGGTGAGCCATTTTGGGAGGAGTCCCGGCAGGGCTTCCTTCCAAACGGGTGCTGTGCTGTTCGCACGGCCGACACACTTTCCTTCTCTACCCCCCAGAAGCGCAGTCAGTGCTTGGTGGTGGTTTGCATGGTTCTATTTGTCTTTGGGTTCCTGCCACTCATAGGCCGAGGCTTTGAGCTGATATGCCCTGTACATAGGGAGAGAGGCTGATGTGATTTGCCGAAAGGCCACACTCAGAGACATCCTGCAGAAACCCATTAGTACACTCGGCAGCACTTGTAGGCAGAAGGCGTGTTTGTCCCAAGACTCTGATGTCCCTTCACACTAGGGTCTTCCATCCATTTCCTTTGCCAGCGTGGCCTTGGTATGTGGGGGATTTGGTCACCAGGAGATGGACTTCATGTGCCCTCTCATAGGCATCCTTGGTGCCCCAACGTTCCCCATGCTGCTGGGCTTCCGATTGTACAGATGTCTTGGCACCCACTTTTGCGCAGAGAGAGCCCTTGCCTCGGGGAACTTCTCCATGGTTGAAGCAGCCCAGGAGGGCCCTGAGGGCACCAGGGATCTACATCCCTGATGACACATCCCTGAGCTCTCCCTCATAGGTCCTTGGGAATCCTGGTGGTCCTTGACCTGGGGTACCATGTCAGGGTGCACCATCGGCTGCAGGCCACTAGGTTCCTCTGCCACGTTGCAATGCTTTTCTCAAAATGCAGATATCCCTGGGTGTCCGGAGTCTCAATGTCGATGTAGCCTCCTGAAAAGTCAGACGTGGTGTGTGAAGAGAGCCATGCTTCAACCCCTTGGTTTGCCTCTCTGCCTTCCTTCCCACCTTCTGTCTTCCATTCGCCTTAACACTTTTCTCCATCCCTAATTTCCTCCCAAGAAATTCCTCCTCCACAATGCGAGCCTTGCTTCTCACCTCCTGCCTTTCTTCCACATCCGTATAGCTTTCTCACTATCTAGCTCTTATCATCAATGTCGTCTTCCTCCTCATCAATTGAGAATTCTCTCTCCAGGGCTTATCTTTGGGAAGATAGTCAAGAAAAGCCGGGACGTATTGGCGACTTCTGGAGACTCAGCAGGAATCATGGACCGTGGTTTTATCCGGCGTGGAAAATGCGATTTGGGGTCCTCTCTCAGGAACTGCGCAGGGTTTTTGGCTATTTTTTTACCGGGTGTCCTCCTAGATCCATGGTCCTATTCCATCGGAAACACGAGCACGTGTGTTTACAATGGGGTAAAGTCTTTGGGCACCCGTTGTCCAGGGGCGCAGGAGAGCCTGAAGAATCGTCGTGCCCCCCATCCTGAAGCTGTCTTGGAACGGTTCAAAGGAATGCAGGGTGATCCGTAGCCACCCAAAGCCACCCAAAGCAATCCAAGCCCAAAGAATGGTTAAAGAAACTTGAGAAAACCACACCCCTGGAAGGAATGTAAAGCAGAGCAGAGGAATGTGTGGAATGCAGACAGGGGTGGAACAATTAGGGTCCCATATGGAAAACGGGGAAAACAACAGGTTGGCATGTGGAAATGAAGGAATCTGACAGAGCCGGGCAGAAAAGTTCTGGAATGCGGCAAGGTCTGAACCAGATGTTCAGTCTTCCATGGCTTGCTGTGAATACCATATGGCCTGCACTCCAAAGGCCTGGGAGACTCGGGGCTAGGCTGCCATTTGAAAGGGCCTTAGGTTGTCCTCCTTCCTCCCAGGTCCTCAAACTGGAGGGGAATTCTCAATGACTGTTAGATCTCCGATTTTGGGTGAAGTGCGGTCCGTGGTACGGCCCAGCCCTCCAGGTGAAGGGCAATACTATAGGCAGGCTCTACACGTACTTGAGGTGTGCCCTGGAGTTTTGGGGGGTGGGGAATTTCCAGCAGCTCCGCTGATTTCCATACATCAGGGCGTGGCCACCTCAGCCTCTACAAGACCCCTGTCTCCAGGGAGAGCTCAGTGGGCCAGCATTCTCCCGGCCAGCTGCTCGCTTCTTCTCGCTTCTCGGACCTCGAAGCATGGATTCCTCCAGCACGTCCTGCACATCCAGCGGTAGCTTGACCTCTGCTTCTGGGCTGGGGGTTGCAACTCCCAGAGGCTGGGAGCCCTTCCCGCCTGTGCATCCTGCATCGATAGGGCCATGCCCTTCATTAGGGCATGTTCCGAGATTGGGCTGGCCTTTGGCCCGCGCTCCGTGGGCCTCAGCGAAGCAGACTCGCCTCAGAATGACCCCCTTGCTCCATACCCATGGTAATTTCGCTCTGGGATGGAAGTGGATGTTGCCTCTTCCTAGAGAGGTGCCCACGCAGATCACGCATCACCGGGCAAAAGGTCCTAACAGGATTTCTCAGGGCCCATCCTCTCCTTTGTTGCTGGCCAACCTTTCCATTCAACCCAATGTATGTTCATGATGTCAGTGGTCACATTTGGGGATTTGGAGTCGGAGTAGCCTTTGAATTGTGGTCTCTTGGCCTGGCTTCCCAACAACAGGTATGGGGATACACCCCAGTGGGTTTACTCCTCTCTTTCTTTCTCTTTACGTCTTGGGGAAGGTTTCCTTTGGAGTCTTGGGGATGTTGGGAGCATTTTGACCCCAGGTCATCTGGAGTCGACAGCACGTTCCTGCTAGCTGTTCTCCAAAGGTCAGGCCTTACTGCATGTCCGAACTCGGTGCACGCCTGGCCTTTGTATAGCCCAGGGACGTCAAGGAATCTTGATGACAGGACGGAGGGAAACATGGGGAGCTTATATCTCTCTTTCAAGGGTTTCAAGCTCCCTTGGAGTTTCCCCACACATAATCCCTACTCCAATTCTCTCTCCGTCTCTCAGTCCCTCCGTCTCTCTCTCAGTCTCTCTCTTTCTCAGTCTCTCTCTCTCTCAGTCTCTCTCTCTCTCTCTATGTCTATCTCTCTCTCTCCATTTCTCTGCTGGGACCCTGTTGGTCTCACTTTCTATAACTCCTTGGTTCACTCCCAACTCAGCATTACGGTCTCAATTCCTTCTCCGCTTTGGCCACTTACGCCTACGTGGATGGAACCGTAGACTTTGCACACTGGCCTTGACAGTGTAATATGCAGACTTGTGGTTGGTGTTGAAGTCGTCATCACTGCATGTGCTGAGGTCCGTCCTGATGGACACTTGCCCAGTTGCGTTGGATATTCACGTCGATCTGCTGGATGTCACTTTGTGCTGATGTATCATAAATATCCGGGACTTGGAAGCTCACCTGAAGCGAAGTTGGCTTTGCTTGTATCGGAAGCAAATGCTGCGAGACACAGCACCCTGGAACACAGGAAGTGGTCTTCGACGGCCTTTGCTTTGGGGGCTGTGGGGTAAGCGCTTCGGAAGAAGACCCGCGATGGGGCAGTCAGTTGCATGCGAATCACCAAGGACGTATTCCTGGGTGCCGGCCGGACAGAAGGGAGACCGATCCAGGGGGATTCCTCTGCTTCTGTGTGCTTTGACAGGTCTTGACTAGGAGAGCCCACACTGAGGCCATGTGGCTGAGAAGAGGCAACGTGTTGCTAGTGGGCCTTTCGGGAGGAGAGGCTCCTGGTGGCCTAGAGCGTGGCATAACTCAGGAAGCTCTGGATTTCGTGGATGCAACGATGTGCTGGAATCCACACGTCCGCTGGCCCTCACAGACGTTTCCCTTGGGGTGGTGTGAACCCGCGGCCCTTTCTTCCATTCTTGTCCACCACCACTAGGGCCTGAACCCAGATCGGCCCGGGGACCTTTGTGTGCAGGCAGGCCCCCCTGGGACTCACTGTGGCCCAGCCACAGCACGAGGCAGCATAATCAGGGTGTCTCGAGCTGGTGAGCCATTTTGGGAGGAGTCCCGGCAGGGCTTCCTTCCAAACGGGTGCTGTGCTGTTCCCACGGCCGACACACTTTCCTTCTCTACCCCCCAGAAGCGCAGTCAGTGCTTGGTGGTGGTTTGCATGGTTCTATTTGTCTTTGGGTTCCTGCCACTCATAGGCCGAGGCTTTGAGCTGATATGCCCTGTACATAGGGAGAGAGGCTGATGTGATTTGCCGAAAGGCCACACTCAGAGACATCCTGCAGAAACCCATTAGTACACTCGGCAGCACTTGTAGGCAGAAGGCGTGTTTGTCCCAAGACTCTGATGTCCCTTCACACTAGGGTCTTCCATCCATTTCCTTTGCCAGCGTGGCCTTGGTATGTGGGGGGATTTGGTCACCAGTAGATGGACTTCATGTGCCCTCTCATAGGCATCCTTGGTGCCCCAACGTTCCCCATGCTGCTGGGCTTCCGATTGTACAGATGTCTTGGCACCCACTTTTGCGCAGAGAGAGCCCTTGCCTCGGGGAACTTCTCCATGGTTGAAGCAGCCCAGGAGGGCCCTGAGGGCACCAGGGATCTACATCCCTGATGACACATCCCTGAGCTCTCCCTCATAGGTCCTTGGGAATCCTGGTGGTCCTTGACCTGGGGTACCATGTCAGGGTGCACCATCGGCTGCAGGCCACTAGGTTCCTCTGCCACGTTGCAATGCTTTTCTCAAAATGCAGATATCCCTGGGTGTCCGGAGTCTCAATGTCGATGTAGCCTCCTGAAAAGTCAGACGTGGTGTGTGAAGAGAGCCATGCTTCAACCCCTTGGTTTGCCTCTCTGCCTTCCTTCCCACCTTCTGTCTTCCATTCGCCTTAACACTTTTCTCCATCCCTAATTTCCTCCCAAGAAATTCCTCCTCCACAATGCGAGCCTTGCTTCTCACCTCCTGCCTTTCTTCCACATCCGTATAGCTTTCTCACTATCTAGCTCTTATCATCAATGTCGTCTTCCTCCTCATCAATTGAGAATTCTCTCTCCAGGGCTTATCTTTGGGAAGATAGTCAAGAAAAGCCGGGACGTATTGGCGACTTCTGGAGACTCAGCAGGAATCATGGACCGTGGTTTTATCCGGCGTGGAAAATGCGATTTGGGGTCCTCTCTCAGGAACTGCGCAGGGTTTTTGGCTATTTTTTTACCGGGTGTCCTCCTAGATCCATGGTCCTATTCCATCGGAAACACGAGCACGTGTGTTTACAATGGGGTAAAGTCTTTGGGCACCCGTTGTCCAGGGGCGCAGGAGAGCCTGAAGAATCGTCGTGCCCCCCATCCTGAAGCTGTCTTGGAACGGTTCAAAGGAATGCAGGGTGATCCGTAGCCACCCAAAGCCACCCAAAGCAATCCAAGCCCAAAGAATGGTTAAAGAAACTTGAGAAAACCACACCCCTGGAAGGAATGTAAAGCAGAGCAGAGGAATGTGTGGAATGCAGACAGGGGTGAAACAATTAGGGTCCCATATGGAAAACGGGGAAAACAACAGGTTGGCATGTGGAAATGAAGGAATCTGACAGAGCCGGGCAGAAAAGTTCTGGAATGCGGCAAGGTCTGAACCAGATGTTCAGTCTTCCATGGCTTGCTGTGAAGACCATATGGCCTGCACTCCAAAGGCCTGGGAGACTCGGGGCTAGGCTGCCATTTGAAAGGGCCTTAGGTTGTCCTCCTTCCTCCCAGGTCCTCAAACTGGAGGGGAATTCTCAATGACTGTTAGATCTCCGACTTTGGGTGAAGTGCGGTCCGTGGTACGGCGCAGCCCTCCAGGTGAAGGGCAACACTACAGGCAGGCTCTACACGTACTTGAGGTGTGCCCTGGAGTTTTGGGGGGTGGGGAATTTCCAGCAGCTCCGCTGATTTCCATACATCAGGGCGTGGCCACCTCAGCCTCTACAAGACCCCTGTCTCCAGGGAGAGCTCAGTGGGCCAGCATTCTCCCGGCCAGCTGCTCGCTTCTTCTCGCTTCTCGGACCTCGAAGCATGGATTCCTCCAGCACGTCCTGCACATCCAGCGGTAGCTTGACCTCTGCTTCTGGGCTGGGGGTTGCAACTCCCAGAGGCTGGGAGCCCTTCCCGCCTGTGCATCCTGCATCGATAGGGCCATGCCCTTCATTAGGGCATGTTCCGAGATTGGGCTGGCCTTTGGCCCGCGCTCCGTGGGCCTCAGCGAAGCAGACTCGCCTCAGAATGACCCCCTTGCTCCATACCCATGGTAATTTCGCTCTGGGATGGAAGTGGATGTTGCCTCTTCCTAGAGAGGTGCCCACGCAGATCACGCATCACCGGGCAAAAGGTCCTAACAGGATTTCTCAGGGCCCATCCTCTCCTTTGTTGCTGGCCAACCTTTCCATTCAACCCAATGTATGTTCATGATGTCAGTGGTCACATTTGGGGATTTGGAGTCGGAGTAGCCTTTGAATTGTGGTCTCTTGGCCTGGCTTCCCAACAACAGGTATGGGGATACACCCCAGTGGGTTTACTCCTCTCTTTCTTTCTCTTTACGTCTTGGGGAAGGTTTCCTTTGGAGTCTTGGGGATGTTGGGAGCATTTTGACCCCAGGTCATCTGGAGTCGACAGCACGTTCCTGCTAGCTGTTCTCCAAAGGTCAGGCCTTACTGCATGTCCGAACTCGGTGCACGCCTGGCCTTTGTATAGCCCAGGGACGTCAAGGAATCTTGATGACAGGACGGAGGGAAACATGGGGAGCTTATATCTCTCTTTCAAGGGTTTCAAGCTCCCTTGGAGTTTCCCCACACATAATCCCTACTCCAATTCTCTCTCCGTCTCTCAGTCCCTCCGTCTCTCTCTCAGTCTCTCTCTTTCTCAGTCTCTCTCTCTCTCAGTCTCTCTCTCTCTCTCTATGTCTATCTCTCTCTCTCCATTTCTCTGCTGGGACCCTGTTGGTCTCACTTTCTATAACTCCTTGGTTCACTCCCAACTCAGCATTACGGTCTCAATTCCTTCTCCGCTTTGGCCACTTACGCCTACGTGGATGGAACCGTAGACTTTGCACACTGGCCTTGACAGTGTAATATGCAGACTTGTGGTTGGTGTTGAAGTCGTCATCACTGCATGTGCTGAGGTCCGTCCTGATGGACACTTGCCCAGTTGCGTTGGATATTCACGTCGATCTGCTGGATGTCACTTTGTGCTGATGTATCATAAATATCCGGGACTTGGAAGCTCACCTGAAGCGAAGTTGGCTTTGCTTGTATCGGAAGCAAATGCTGCGAGACACAGCACCCTGGAACACAGGAAGTGGTCTTCGACGGCCTTTGCTTTGGGGGCTGTGGGGTAAGCGCTTCGGAAGAAGACCCGCGATGGGGCAGTCAGTTGCATGCGAATCACCAAGGACGTATTCCTGGGTGCCGGCCGGACAGAAGGGAGACCGATCCAGGGGGATTCCTCTGCTTCTGTGTGCTTTGACAGGTCTTGACTAGGAGAGCCCACACTGAGGCCATGTGGCTGAGAAGAGGCAACGTGTTGCTAGTGGGCCTTTCGGGAGGAGAGGCTCCTGGTGGCCTAGAGCGTGGCATAACTCAGGAAGCTCTGGATTTCGTGGATGCAACGATGTGCTGGAATCCACACGTCCGCTGGCCCTCACAGACGTTTCCCTTGGGGTGGTGTGAACCCGCGGCCCTTTCTTCCATTCTTGTCCACCACCACTAGGGCCTGAACCCAGATCGGCCCGGGGACCTTTGTGTGCAGGCAGGCCCCCCTGGGACTCACTGTGGCCCAGCCACAGCACGAGGCAGCATAATCAGGGTGTCTCGAGCTGGTGAGCCATTTTGGGAGGAGTCCCGGCAGGGCTTCCTTCCAAACGGGTGCTGTGCTGTTCCCACGGCCGACACACTTTCCTTCTCTACCCCCCAGAAGCGCAGTCAGTGCTTGGTGGTGGTTTGCATGGTTCTATTTGTCTTTGGGTTCCTGCCACTCATAGGCCGAGGCTTTGAGCTGATATGCCCTGTACATAGGGAGAGAGGCTGATGTGATTTGCCGAAAGGCCACACTCAGAGACATCCTGCAGAAACCCATTAGTACACTCGGCAGCACTTGTAGGCAGAAGGCGTGTTTGTCCCAAGACTCTGATGTCCCTTCACACTAGGGTCTTCCATCCATTTCCTTTGCCAGCGTGGCCTTGGTATGTGGGGGGATTTGGTCACCAGTAGATGGACTTCATGTGCCCTCTCATAGGCATCCTTGGTGCCCCAACGTTCCCCATGCTGCTGGGCTTCCGATTGTACAGATGTCTTGGCACCCACTTTTGCGCAGAGAGAGCCCTTGCCTCGGGGAACTTCTCCATGGTTGAAGCAGCCCAGGAGGGCCCTGAGGGCACCAGGGATCTACATCCCTGATGACACATCCCTGAGCTCTCCCTCATAGGTCCTTGGGAATCCTGGTGGTCCTTGACCTGGGGTACCATGTCAGGGTGCACCATCGGCTGCAGGCCACTAGGTTCCTCTGCCACGTTGCAATGCTTTTCTCAAAATGCAGATATCCCTGGGTGTCCGGAGTCTCAATGTCGATGTAGCCTCCTGAAAAGTCAGACGTGGTGTGTGAAGAGAGCCATGCTTCAACCCCTTGGTTTGCCTCTCTGCCTTCCTTCCCACCTTCTGTCTTCCATTCGCCTTAACACTTTTCTCCATCCCTAATTTCCTCCCAAGAAATTCCTCCTCCACAATGCGAGCCTTGCTTCTCACCTCCTGCCTTTCTTCCACATCCGTATAGCTTTCTCACTATCTAGCTCTTATCATCAATGTCGTCTTCCTCCTCATCAATTGAGAATTCTCTCTCCAGGGCTTATCTTTGGGAAGATAGTCAAGAAAAGCCGGGACGTATTGGCGACTTCTGGAGACTCAGCAGGAATCATGGACCGTGGTTTTATCCGGCGTGGAAAATGCGATTTGGGGTCCTCTCTCAGGAACTGCGCAGGGTTTTTGGCTATTTTTTTACCGGGTGTCCTCCTAGATCCATGGTCCTATTCCATCGGAAACACGAGCACGTGTGTTTACAATGGGGTAAAGTCTTTGGGCACCCGTTGTCCAGGGGCGCAGGAGAGCCTGAAGAATCGTCGTGCCCCCCATCCTGAAGCTGTCTTGGAACGGTTCAAAGGAATGCAGGGTGATCCGTAGCCACCCAAAGCCACCCAAAGCAATCCAAGCCCAAAGAATGGTTAAAGAAACTTGAGAAAACCACACCCCTGGAAGGAATGTAAAGCAGAGCAGAGGAATGTGTGGAATGCAGACAGGGGTGAAACAATTAGGGTCCCATATGGAAAACGGGGAAAACAACAGGTTGGCATGTGGAAATGAAGGAATCTGACAGAGCCGGGCAGAAAAGTTCTGGAATGCGGCAAGGTCTGAACCAGATGTTCAGTCTTCCATGGCTTGCTGTGAAGACCATATGGCCTGCACTCCAAAGGCCTGGGAGACTCGGGGCTAGGCTGCCATTTGAAAGGGCCTTAGGTTGTCCTCCTTCCTCCCAGGTCCTCAAACTGGAGGGGAATTCTCAATGACTGTTAGATCTCCGACTTTGGGTGAAGTGCGGTCCGTGGTACGGCGCAGCCCTCCAGGTGAAGGGCAACACTACAGGCAGGCTCTACACGTACTTGAGGTGTGCCCTGGAGTTTTGGGGGGTGGGGAATTTCCAGCAGCTCCGCTGATTTCCATACATCAGGGCGTGGCCACCTCAGCCTCTACAAGACCCCTGTCTCCAGGGAGAGCTCAGTGGGCCAGCATTCTCCCGGCCAGCTGCTCGCTTCTTCTCGCTTCTCGGACCTCGAAGCATGGATTCCTCCAGCACGTCCTGCACATCCAGCGGTAGCTTGACCTCTGCTTCTGGGCTGGGGGTTGCAACTCCCAGAGGCTGGGAGCCCTTCCCGCCTGTGCATCCTGCATCGATAGGGCCATGCCCTTCATTAGGGCATGTTCCGAGATTGGGCTGGCCTTTGGCCCGCGCTCCGTGGGCCTCAGCGAAGCAGACTCGCCTCAGAATGACCCCCTTGCTCCATACCCATGGTAATTTCGCTCTGGGATGGAAGTGGATGTTGCCTCTTCCTAGAGAGGTGCCCACGCAGATCACGCATCACCGGGCAAAAGGTCCTAACAGGATTTCTCAGGGCCCATCCTCTCCTTTGTTGCTGGCCAACCTTTCCATTCAACCCAATGTATGTTCATGATGTCAGTGGTCACATTTGGGGATTTGGAGTCGGAGTAGCCTTTGAATTGTGGTCTCTTGGCCTGGCTTCCCAACAACAGGTATGGGGATACACCCCAGTGGGTTTACTCCTCTCTTTCTTTCTCTTTACGTCTTGGGGAAGGTTTCCTTTGGAGTCTTGGGGATGTTGGGAGCATTTTGACCCCAGGTCATCTGGAGTCGACAGCACGTTCCTGCTAGCTGTTCTCCAAAGGTCAGGCCTTACTGCATGTCCGATCTCGGTGCACGCCTGGCCTTTGTATAACCCAGGGACGTCAAGGAATCTTGATGACAGGACGGAGGGAAACATGGGGAGCTTATATCTCTCTTTCAAGGGTTTCAAGCTCCCTTGGAGTTTCCCCACACATAATCCCTACTCCAATTCTCTCTCCGTCTCTCAGTCCCTCCGTCTCTCTCTCAGTCTCTCTCTTTCTCAGTCTCTCTCTCTCTCAGTCTCTCTCTCTCTCTCTATGTCTATCTCTCTCTCTCCATTTCTCTGCTGGGACCCTGTTGGTCTCACTTTCTATAACTCCTTGGTTCACTCCCAACTCAGCATTACGGTCTCAATTCCTTCTCCGCTTTGGCCACTTACGCCTACGTGGATGGAACCGTAGACTTTGCACACTGGCCTTGACAGTGTAATATGCAGACTTGTGGTTGGTGTTGAAGTCGTCATCACTGCATGTGCTGAGGTCCGTCCTGATGGACACTTGCCCAGTTGCGTTGGATATTCACGTCGATCTGCTGGATGTCACTTTGTGCTGATGTATCATAAATATCCGGGACTTGGAAGCTCACCTGAAGCGAAGTTGGCTTTGCTTGTATCGGAAGCAAATGCTGCGAGACACAGCACCCTGGAACACAGGAAGTGGTCTTCGACGGCCTTTGCTTTGGGGGCTGTGGGGTAAGCGCTTCGGAAGAAGACCCGCGATGGGGCAGTCAGTTGCATGCGAATCACCAAGGACGTATTCCTGGGTGCCGGCCGGACAGAAGGGAGACCGATCCAGGGGGATTCCTCTGCTTCTGTGTGCTTTGACAGGTCTTGACTAGGAGAGCCCACACTGAGGCCATGTGGCTGAGAAGAGGCAACGTGTTGCTAGTGGGCCTTTCGGGAGGAGAGGCTCCTGGTGGCCTAGAGCGTGGCATAACTCAGGAAGCTCTGGATTTCGTGGATGCAACGATGTGCTGGAATCCACACGTCCGCTGGCCCTCACAGACGTTTCCCTTGGGGTGGTGTGAACCCGCGGCCCTTTCTTCCATTCTTGTCCACCACCACTAGGGCCTGAACCCAGATCGGCCCGGGGACCTTTGTGTGCAGGCAGGCCCCCCTGGGACTCACTGTGGCCCAGCCACAGCACGAGGCAGCATAATCAGGGTGTCTCGAGCTGGTGAGCCATTTTGGGAGGAGTCCCGGCAGGGCTTCCTTCCAAACGGGTGCTGTGCTGTTCGCACGGCCGACACACTTTCCTTCTCTACCCCCCAGAAGCGCAGTCAGTGCTTGGTGGTGGTTTGCATGGTTCTATTTGTCTTTGGGTTCCTGCCACTCATAGGCCGAGGCTTTGAGCTGATATGCCCTGTACATAGGGAGAGAGGCTGATGTGATTTGCCGAAAGGCCACACTCAGAGACATCCTGCAGAAACCCATTAGTACACTCGGCAGCACTTGTAGGCAGAAGGCGTGTTTGTCCCAAGACTCTGATGTCCCTTCACACTAGGGTCTTCCATCCATTTCCTTTGCCAGCGTGGCCTTGGTATGTGGGGGGATTTGGTCACCAGGAGATGGACTTCATGTGCCCTCTCATAGGCATCCTTGGTGCCCCAACGTTCCCCATGCTGCTGGGCTTCCGATTGTACAGATGTCTTGGCACCCACTTTTGCGCAGAGAGAGCCCTTGCCTCGGGGAACTTCTCCATGGTTGAAGCAGCCCAGGAGGGCCCTGAGGGCACCAGGGATCTACATCCCTGATGACACATCCCTGAGCTCTCCCTCATAGGTCCTTGGGAATCCTGGTGGTCCTTGACCTGGGGTACCATGTCAGGGTGCACCATCGGCTGCAGGCCACTAGGTTCCTCTGCCACGTTGCAATGCTTTTCTCAAAATGCAGATATCCCTGGGTGTCCGGAGTCTCAATGTCGATGTAGCCTCCTGAAAAGTCAGACGTGGTGTGTGAAGAGAGCCATGCTTCAACCCCTTGGTTTGCCTCTCTGCCTTCCTTCCCACCTTCTGTCTTCCATTCGCCTTAACACTTTTCTCCATCCCTAATTTCCTCCCAAGAAATTCCTCCTCCACAATGCGAGCCTTGCTTCTCACCTCCTGCCTTTCTTCCACATCCGTATAGCTTTCTCACTATCTAGCTCTTATCATCAATGTCGTCTTCCTCCTCATCAATTGAGAATTCTCTCTCCAGGGCTTATCTTTGGGAAGATAGTCAAGAAAAGCCGGGACGTATTGGCGACTTCTGGAGACTCAGCAGGAATCATGGACCGTGGTTTTATCCGGCGTGGAAAATGCGATTTGGGGTCCTCTCTCAGGAACTGCGCAGGGTTTTTGGCTATTTTTTTACCGGGTGTCCTCCTAGATCCATGGTCCTATTCCATCGGAAACACGAGCACGTGTGTTTACAATGGGGTAAAGTCTTTGGGCACCCGTTGTCCAGGGGCGCAGGAGAGCCTGAAGAATCGTCGTGCCCCCCATCCTGAAGCTGTCTTGGAACGGTTCAAAGGAATGCAGGGTGATCCGTAGCCACCCAAAGCCACCCAAAGCAATCCAAGCCCAAAGAATGGTTAAAGAAACTTGAGAAAACCACACCCCTGGAAGGAATGTAAAGCAGAGCAGAGGAATGTGTGGAATGCAGACAGGGGTGAAACAATTAGGGTCCCATATGGAAAACGGGGAAAACAACAGGTTGGCATGTGGAAATGAAGGAATCTGACAGAGCCGGGCAGAAAAGTTCTGGAATGCGGCAAGGTCTGAACCAGATGTTCAGTCTTCCATGGCTTGCTGTGAAGACCATATGGCCTGCACTCCAAAGGCCTGGGAGACTCGGGGCTAGGCTGCCATTTGAAAGGGCCTTAGGTTGTCCTCCTTCCTCCCAGGTCCTCAAACTGGAGGGGAATTCTCAATGACTGTTAGATCTCCGACTTTGGGTGAAGTGCGGTCCGTGGTACGGCCCAGCCCTCCAGGTGAAGGGCAATACTACAGGCAGGCTCTACACGTACTTGAGGTGTGCCCTGGTGTTTTGGGACGTGGGGAATTTCCAGCAGCTCCGCTGATTTCCATACATCAGGGCGTGGCCACCTCAGCCTCTACAAGACCCCTGTCTCCAGGGAGAGCTCAGTGGGCCAGCATTCTCCCGGCCAGCTGCTCGCTTCTTCTCGCTTCTCGGACCTCGAAGCATGGATTCCTCCAGCACGTCCTGCACATCCAGCGGTAGCTTGACCTCTGCTTCTGGGCTGGGGGTTGCAACTCCCAGAGGCTGGGAGCCCTTCCCGCCTGTGCATCCTGCATCGATAGGGCCATGCCCTTCATTAGGGCATGTTCCGAGATTGGGCTGGCCTTTGGCCCGCGCTCCGTGGGCCTCAGCGAAGCAGACTCGCCTCAGAATGACCCCCTTGCTCCATACCCATGGTAATTTCGCTCTGGGATGGAAGTGGATGTTGCCTCTTCCTAGAGAGGTGCCCACGCAGATCACGCATCACCGGGCAAAAGGTCCTAACAGGATTTCTCAGGGCCCATCCTCTCCTTTGTTGCTGGCCAACCTTTCCATTCAACCCAATGTATGTTCATGATGTCAGTGGTCACATTTGGGGATTTGGAGTCGGAGTAGCCTTTGAATTGTGGTCTCTTGGCCTGGCTTCCCAACAACAGGTATGGGGATACACCCCAGTGGGTTTACTCCTCTCTTTCTTTCGCTTTACGTCTTGGGGAAGGTTTCCTTTGGAGTCTTGGGGATGTTGGGAGCATTTTGACCCCAGGTCATCTGGAGTCGACAGCACGTTCCTGCTAGCTGTTCTCCAAAGGTCAGGCCTTACTGCATGTCCGAACTCGGTGCACGCCTGGCCTTTGTATAGCCCAGGGACGTCAAGGAATCTTGATGACAGGACGGAGGGAAACATGGGGAGCTTATATCTCTCTTTCAAGGGTTTCAAGCTCCCTTGGAGTTTCCCCACACATAATCCCTACTCCAATTCTCTCTCCGTCTCTCAGTCCCTCCGTCTCTCTCTCAGTCTCTCTCTTTCTCAGTCTCTCTCTCTCTCAGTCTCTCTCTCTCTCTCTATGTCTATCTCTCTCTCTCCATTTCTCTGCTGGGACCCTGTTGGTCTCACTTTCTATAACTCCTTGGTTCACTCCCAACTCAGCATTACGGTCTCAATTCCTTCTCCGCTTTGGCCACTTACGCCTACGTGGATGGAACCGTAGACTTTGCACACTGGCCTTGACAGTGTAATATGCAGACTTGTGGTTGGTGTTGAAGTCGTCATCACTGCATGTGCTGAGGTCCGTCCTGATGGACACTTGCCCAGTTGCGTTGGATATTCACGTCGATCTGCTGGATGTCACTTTGTGCTGATGTATCATAAATATCCGGGACTTGGAAGCTCACCTGAAGCGAAGTTGGCTTTGCTTGTATCGGAAGCAAATGCTGCGAGACACAGCACCCTGGAACACAGGAAGTGGTCTTCGACGGCCTTTGCTTTGGGGGCTGTGGGGTAAGCGCTTCGGAAGAAGACCCGCGATGGGGCAGTCAGTTGCATGCGAATCACCAAGGACGTATTCCTGGGTGCCGGCCGGACAGAAGGGAGACCGATCCAGGGGGATTCCTCTGCTTCTGTGTGCTTTGACAGGTCTTGACTAGGAGAGCCCACACTGAGGCCATGTGGCTGAGAAGAGGCAACGTGTTGCTAGTGGGCCTTTCGGGAGGAGAGGCTCCTGGTGGCCTAGAGCGTGGCATAACTCAGGAAGCTCTGGATTTCGTGGATGCAACGATGTGCTGGAATCCACACGTCCGCTGGCCCTCACAGACGTTTCCCTTGGGGTGGTGTGAACCCGCGGCCCTTTCTTCCATTCTTGTCCACCACCACTAGGGCCTGAACCCAGATCGGCCCGGGGACCTTTGTGTGCAGGCAGGCCCCCCTGGGACTCACTGTGGCCCAGCCACAGCACGAGGCAGCATAATCAGGGTGTCTCGAGCTGGTGAGCCATTTTGGGAGGAGTCCCGGCAGGGCTTCCTTCCAAACGGGTGCTGTGCTGTTCGCACGGCCGACACACTTTCCTTCTCTACCCCCCAGAAGCGCAGTCAGTGCTTGGTGGTGGTTTGCATGGTTCTATTTGTCTTTGGGTTCCTGCCACTCATAGGCCGAGGCTTTGAGCTGATATGCCCTGTACATAGGGAGAGAGGCTGATGTGATTTGCCGAAAGGCCACACTCAGAGACATCCTGCAGAAACCCATTAGTACACTCGGCAGCACTTGTAGGCAGAAGGCGTGTTTGTCCCAAGACTCTGATGTCCCTTCACACTAGGGTCTTCCATCCATTTCCTTTGCCAGCGTGGCCTTGGTATGTGGGGGGATTTGGTCACCAGGAGATGGACTTCATGTGCCCTCTCATAGGCATCCTTGGTGCCCCAACGTTCCCCATGCTGCTGGGCTTCCGATTGTACAGATGTCTTGGCACCCACTTTTGCGCAGAGAGAGCCCTTGCCTCGGGGAACTTCTCCATGGTTGAAGCAGCCCAGGAGGGCCCTGAGGGCACCAGGGATCTACATCCCTGATGACACATCCCTGAGCTCTCCCTCATAGGTCCTTGGGAATCCTGGTGGTCCTTGACCTGGGGTACCATGTCAGGGTGCACCATCGGCTGCAGGCCACTAGGTTCCTCTGCCACGTTGCAATGCTTTTCTCAAAATGCAGATATCCCTGGGTGTCCGGAGTCTCAATGTCGATGTAGCCTCCTGAAAAGTCAGACGTGGTGTGTGAAGAGAGCCATGCTTCAACCCCTTGGTTTGCCTCTCTGCCTTCCTTCCCACCTTCTGTCTTCCATTCGCCTTAACACTTTTCTCCATCCCTAATTTCCTCCCAAGAAATTCCTCCTCCACAATGCGAGCCTTGCTTCTCACCTCCTGCCTTTCTTCCACATCCGTATAGCTTTCTCACTATCTAGCTCTTATCATCAATGTCGTCTTCCTCCTCATCAATTGAGAATTCTCTCTCCAGGGCTTATCTTTGGGAAGATAGTCAAGAAAAGCCGGGACGTATTGGCGACTTCTGGAGACTCAGCAGGAATCATGGACCGTGGTTTTATCCGGCGTGGAAAATGCGATTTGGGGTCCTCTCTCAGGAACTGCGCAGGGTTTTTGGCTATTTTTTTACCGGGTGTCCTCCTAGATCCATGGTCCTATTCCATCGGAAACACGAGCACGTGTGTTTACAATGGGGTAAAGTCTTTGGGCACCCGTTGTCCAGGGGCGCAGGAGAGCCTGAAGAATCGTCGTGCCCCCCATCCTGAAGCTGTCTTGGAACGGTTCAAAGGAATGCAGGGTGATCCGTAGCCACCCAAAGCCACCCAAAGCAATCCAAGCCCAAAGAATGGTTAAAGAAACTTGAGAAAACCACACCCCTGGAAGGAATGTAAAGCAGAGCAGAGGAATGTGTGGAATGCAGACAGGGGTGAAACAATTAGGGTCCCATATGGAAAACGGGGAAAACAACAGGTTGGCATGTGGAAATGAAGGAATCTGACAGAGCCGGGCAGAAAAGTTCTGGAATGCGGCAAGGTCTGAACCAGATGTTCAGTCTTCCATGGCTTGCTGTGAAGACCATATGGCCTGCACTCCAAAGGCCTGGGAGACTCGGGGCTAGGCTGCCATTTGAAAGGGCCTTAGGTTGTCCTCCTTCCTCCCAGGTCCTCAAACTGGAGGGGAATTCTCAATGACTGTTAGATCTCCGACTTTGGGTGAAGTGCGGTCCGTGGTACGGCCCAGCCCTCCAGGTGAAGGGCAATACTACAGGCAGGCTCTACACGTACTTGAGGTGTGCCCTGGTGTTTTGGGACGTGGGGAATTTCCAGCAGCTCCGCTGATTTCCATACATCAGGGCGTGGCCACCTCAGCCTCTACAAGACCCCTGTCTCCAGGGAGAGCTCAGTGGGCCAGCATTCTCCCGGCCAGCTGCTCGCTTCTTCTCGCTTCTCGGACCTCGAAGCATGGATTCCTCCAGCACGTCCTGCACATCCAGCGGTAGCTTGACCTCTGCTTCTGGGCTGGGGGTTGCAACTCCCAGAGGCTGGGAGCCCTTCCCGCCTGTGCATCCTGCATCGATAGGGCCATGCCCTTCATTAGGGCATGTTCCGAGATTGGGCTGGCCTTTGGCCCGCGCTCCGTGGGCCTCAGCGAAGCAGACTCGCCTCAGAATGACCCCCTTGCTCCATACCCATGGTAATTTCGCTCTGGGATGGAAGTGGATGTTGCCTCTTCCTAGAGAGGTGCCCACGCAGATCACGCATCACCGGGCAAAAGGTCCTAACAGGATTTCTCAGGGCCCATCCTCTCCTTTGTTGCTGGCCAACCTTTCCATTCAACCCAATGTATGTTCATGATGTCAGTGGTCACATTTGGGGATTTGGAGTCGGAGTAGCCTTTGAATTGTGGTCTCTTGGCCTGGCTTCCCAACAACAGGTATGGGGATACACCCCAGTGGGTTTACTCCTCTCTTTCTTTCTCTTTACGTCTTGGGGAAGGTTTCCTTTGGAGTCTTGGGGATGTTGGGAGCATTTTGACCCCAGGTCATCTGGAGTCGACAGCACGTTCCTGCTAGCTGTTCTCCAAAGGTCAGGCCTTACTGCATGTCCGAACTCGGTGCACGCCTGGCCTTTGTATAGCCCAGGGACGTCAAGGAATCTTGATGACAGGACGGAGGGAAACATGGGGAGCTTATATCTCTCTTTCAAGGGTTTCAAGCTCCCTTGGAGTTTCCCCACACATAATCCCTACTCCAATTCTCTCTCCGTCTCTCAGTCCCTCCGTCTCTCTCTCAGTCTCTCTCTTTCTCAGTCTCTCTCTCTCTCAGTCTCTCTCTCTCTCTCTATGTCTATCTCTCTCTCTCCATTTCTCTGCTGGGACCCTGTTGGTCTCACTTTCTATAACTCCTTGGTTCACTCCCAACTCAGCATTACGGTCTCAATTCCTTCTCCGCTTTGGCCACTTACGCCTACGTGGATGGAACCGTAGACTTTGCACACTGGCCTTGACAGTGTAATATGCAGACTTGTGGTTGGTGTTGAAGTCGTCATCACTGCATGTGCTGAGGTCCGTCCTGATGGACACTTGCCCAGTTGCGTTGGATATTCACGTCGATCTGCTGGATGTCACTTTGTGCTGATGTATCATAAATATCCGGGACTTGGAAGCTCACCTGAAGCGAAGTTGGCTTTGCTTGTATCGGAAGCAAATGCTGCGAGACACAGCACCCTGGAACACAGGAAGTGGTCTTCGACGGCCTTTGCTTTGGGGGCTGTGGGGTAAGCGCTTCGGAAGAAGACCCGCGATGGGGCAGTCAGTTGCATGCGAATCACCAAGGACGTATTCCTGGGTGCCGGCCGGACAGAAGGGAGACCGATCCAGGGGGATTCCTCTGCTTCTGTGTGCTTTGACAGGTCTTGACTAGGAGAGCCCACACTGAGGCCATGTGGCTGAGAAGAGGCAACGTGTTGCTAGTGGGCCTTTCGGGAGGAGAGGCTCCTGGTGGCCTAGAGCGTGGCATAACTCAGGAAGCTCTGGATTTCGTGGATGCAACGATGTGCTGGAATCCACACGTCCGCTGGCCCTCACAGACGTTTCCCTTGGGGTGGTGTGAACCCGCGGCCCTTTCTTCCATTCTTGTCCACCACCACTAGGGCCTGAACCCAGATCGGCCCGGGGACCTTTGTGTGCAGGCAGGCCCCCCTGGGACTCACTGTGGCCCAGCCACAGCACGAGGCAGCATAATCAGGGTGTCTCGAGCTGGTGAGCCATTTTGGGAGGAGTCCCGGCAGGGCTTCCTTCCAAACGGGTGCTGTGCTGTTCGCACGGCCGACACACTTTCCTTCTCTACCCCCCAGAAGCGCAGTCAGTGCTTGGTGGTGGTTTGCATGGTTCTATTTGTCTTTGGGTTCCTGCCACTCATAGGCCGAGGCTTTGAGCTGATATGCCCTGTACATAGGGAGAGAGGCTGATGTGATTTGCCGAAAGGCCACACTCAGAGACATCCTGCAGAAACCCATTAGTACACTCGGCAGCACTTGTAGGCAGAAGGCGTGTTTGTCCCAAGACTCTGATGTCCCTTCACACTAGGGTCTTCCATCCATTTCCTTTGCCAGCGTGGCCTTGGTATGTGGGGGGATTTGGTCACCAGGAGATGGACTTCATGTGCCCTCTCATAGGCATCCTTGGTGCCCCAACGTTCCCCATGCTGCTGGGCTTCCGATTGTACAGATGTCTTGGCACCCACTTTTGCGCAGAGAGAGCCCTTGCCTCGGGGAACTTCTCCATGGTTGAAGCAGCCCAGGAGGGCCCTGAGGGCACCAGGGATCTACATCCCTGATGACACATCCCTGAGCTCTCCCTCATAGGTCCTTGGGAATCCTGGTGGTCCTTGACCTGGGGTACCATGTCAGGGTGCACCATCGGCTGCAGGCCACTAGGTTCCTCTGCCACGTTGCAATGCTTTTCTCAAAATGCAGATATCCCTGGGTGTCCGGAGTCTCAATGTCGATGTAGCCTCCTGAAAAGTCAGACGTGGTGTGTGAAGAGAGCCATGCTTCAACCCCTTGGTTTGCCTCTCTGCCTTCCTTCCCACCTTCTGTCTTCCATTCGCCTTAACACTTTTCTCCATCCCTAATTTCCTCCCAAGAAATTCCTCCTCCACAATGCGAGCCTTGCTTCTCACCTCCTGCCTTTCTTCCACATCCGTATAGCTTTCTCACTATCTAGCTCTTATCATCAATGTCGTCTTCCTCCTCATCAATTGAGAATTCTCTCTCCAGGGCTTATCTTTGGGAAGATAGTCAAGAAAAGCCGGGACGTATTGGCGACTTCTGGAGACTCAGCAGGAATCATGGACCGTGGTTTTATCCGGCGTGGAAAATGCGATTTGGGGTCCTCTCTCAGGAACTGCGCAGGGTTTTTGGCTATTTTTTTACCGGGTGTCCTCCTAGATCCATGGTCCTATTCCATCGGAAACACGAGCACGTGTGTTTACAATGGGGTAAAGTCTTTGGGCACCCGTTGTCCAGGGGCGCAGGAGAGCCTGAAGAATCGTCGTGCCCCCCATCCTGAAGCTGTCTTGGAACGGTTCAAAGGAATGCAGGGTGATCCGTAGCCACCCAAAGCAATCCAAGCCCAAAGAATGGTTAAAGAAACTTGAGAAAACCACACCCCTGGAAGGAATGTAAAGCAGAGCAGAGGAATGTGTGGAATGCAGACAGGGGTGAAACAATTAGGGTCCCATATGGAAAACGGGGAAAACAACAGGTTGGCATGTGGAAATGAAGGAATCTGACAGAGCCGGGCAGAAAAGTTCTGGAATGCGGCAAGGTCTGAACCAGATGTTCAGTCTTCCATGGCTTGCTGTGAAGACCATATGGCCTGCACTCCAAAGGCCTGGGAGACTCGGGGCTAGGCTGCCATTTGAAAGGGCCTTAGGTTGTCCTCCTTCCTCCCAGGTCCTCAAACTGGAGGGGAATTCTCAATGACTGTTAGATCTCCGACTTTGGGTGAAGTGCGGTCCGTGGTACGGCCCAGCCCTCCAGGTGAAGGGCAATACTACAGGCAGGCTCTACACGTACTTGAGGTGTGCCCTGGTGTTTTGGGGGGTGGGGAATTTCCAGCAGCTCCGCTGATTTCCATACATCAGGGCGTGGCCACCTCAGCCTCTACAAGACCCCTGTCTCCAGGGAGAGCTCAGTGGGCCAGCATTCTCCCGGCCAGCTGCTCGCTTCTTCTCGCTTCTCGGACCTCGAAGCATGGATTCCTCCAGCACGTCCTGCACATCCAGCGGTAGCTTGACCTCTGCTTCTGGGCTGGGGGTTGCAACTCCCAGAGGCTGGGAGCCCTTCCCGCCTGTGCATCCTGCATCGATAGGGCCATGCCCTTCATTAGGGCATGTTCCGAGATTGGGCTGGCCTTTGGCCCGCGCTCCGTGGGCCTCAGCGAAGCAGACTCGCCTCAGAATGACCCCCTTGCTCCATACCCATGGTAATTTCGCTCTGGGATGGAAGTGGATGTTGCCTCTTCCTAGAGAGGTGCCCACGCAGATCACGCATCACCGGGCAAAAGGTCCTAACAGGATTTCTCAGGGCCCATCCTCTCCTTTGTTGCTGGCCAACCTTTCCATTCAACCCAATGTATGTTCATGATGTCAGTGGTCACATTTGGGGATTTGGAGTCGGAGTAGCCTTTGAATTGTGGTCTCTTGGCCTGGCTTCCCAACAACAGGTATGGGGATACACCCCAGTGGGTTTACTCCTCTCTTTCTTTCTCTTTACGTCTTGGGGAAGGTTTCCTTTGGAGTCTTGGGGATGTTGGGAGCATTTTGACCCCAGGTCATCTGGAGTCGACAGCACGTTCCTGCTAGCTGTTCTCCAAAGGTCAGGCCTTACTGCATGTCCGAACTCGGTGCACGCCTGGCCTTTGTATAACCCAGGGACGTCAAGGAATCTTGATGACAGGACGGAGGGAAACATGGGGAGCTTATATCTCTCTTTCAAGGGTTTCAAGCTCCCTTGGAGTTTCCCCACACATAATCCCTACTCCAATTCTCTCTCCGTCTCTCAGTCCCTCCGTCTCTCTCTCAGTCTCTCTCTTTCTCAGTCTCTCTCTCTCTCAGTCTCTCTCTCTCTCTCTATGTCTATCTCTCTCTCTCCATTTCTCTGCTGGGACCCTGTTGGTCTCACTTTCTATAACTCCTTGGTTCACTCCCAACTCAGCATTACGGTCTCAATTCCTTCTCCGCTTTGGCCACTTACGCCTACGTGGATGGAACCGTAGACTTTGCACACTGGCCTTGACAGTGTAATATGCAGACTTGTGGTTGGTGTTGAAGTCGTCATCACTGCATGTGCTGAGGTCCGTCCTGATGGACACTTGCCCAGTTGCGTTGGATATTCACGTCGATCTGCTGGATGTCACTTTGTGCTGATGTATCATAAATATCCGGGACTTGGAAGCTCACCTGAAGCGAAGTTGGCTTTGCTTGTATCGGAAGCAAATGCTGCGAGACACAGCACCCTGGAACACAGGAAGTGGTCTTCGACGGCCTTTGCTTTGGGGGCTGTGGGGTAAGCGCTTCGGAAGAAGACCCGCGATGGGGCAGTCAGTTGCATGCGAATCACCAAGGACGTATTCCTGGGTGCCGGCCGGACAGAAGGGAGACCGATCCAGGGGGATTCCTCTGCTTCTGTGTGCTTTGACAGGTCTTGACTAGGAGAGCCCACACTGAGGCCATGTGGCTGAGAAGAGGCAACGTGTTGCTAGTGGGCCTTTCGGGAGGAGAGGCTCCTGGTGGCCTAGAGCGTGGCATAACTCAGGAAGCTCTGGATTTCGTGGATGCAACGATGTGCTGGAATCCACACGTCCGCTGGCCCTCACAGACGTTTCCCTTGGGGTGGTGTGAACCCGCGGCCCTTTCTTCCATTCTTGTCCACCACCACTAGGGCCTGAACCCAGATCGGCCCGGGGACCTTTGTGTGCAGGCAGGCCCCCCTGGGACTCACTGTGGCCCAGCCACAGCACGAGGCAGCATAATCAGGGTGTCTCGAGCTGGTGAGCCATTTTGGGAGGAGTCCCGGCAGGGCTTCCTTCCAAACGGGTGCTGTGCTGTTCGCACGGCCGACACACTTTCCTTCTCTACCCCCCAGAAGCGCAGTCAGTGCTTGGTGGTGGTTTGCATGGTTCTATTTGTCTTTGGGTTCCTGCCACTCATAGGCCGAGGCTTTGAGCTGATATGCCCTGTACATAGGGAGAGAGGCTGATGTGATTTGCCGAAAGGCCACACTCAGAGACATCCTGCAGAAACCCATTAGTACACTCGGCAGCACTTGTAGGCAGAAGGCGTGTTTGTCCCAAGACTCTGATGTCCCTTCACACTAGGGTCTTCCATCCATTTCCTTTGCCAGCGTGGCCTTGGTATGTGGGGGGATTTGGTCACCAGGAGATGGACTTCATGTGCCCTCTCATAGGCATCCTTGGTGCCCCAACGTTCCCCATGCTGCTGGGCTTCCGATTGTACAGATGTCTTGGCACCCACTTTTGCGCAGAGAGAGCCCTTGCCTCGGGGAACTTCTCCATGGTTGAAGCAGCCCAGGAGGGCCCTGAGGGCACCAGGGATCTACATCCCTGATGACACATCCCTGAGCTCTCCCTCATAGGTCCTTGGGAATCCTGGTGGTCCTTGACCTGGGGTACCATGTCAGGGTGCACCATCGGCTGCAGGCCACTAGGTTCCTCTGCCACGTTGCAATGCTTTTCTCAAAATGCAGATATCCCTGGGTGTCCGGAGTCTCAATGTCGATGTAGCCTCCTGAAAAGTCAGACGTGGTGTGTGAAGAGAGCCATGCTTCAACCCCTTGGTTTGCCTCTCTGCCTTCCTTCCCACCTTCTGTCTTCCATTCGCCTTAACACTTTTCTCCATCCCTAATTTCCTCCCAAGAAATTCCTCCTCCACAATGCGAGCCTTGCTTCTCACCTCCTGCCTTTCTTCCACATCCGTATAGCTTTCTCACTATCTAGCTCTTATCATCAATGTCGTCTTCCTCCTCATCAATTGAGAATTCTCTCTCCAGGGCTTATCTTTGGGAAGATAGTCAAGAAAAGCCGGGACGTATTGGCGACTTCTGGAGACTCAGCAGGAATCATGGACCGTGGTTTTATCCGGCGTGGAAAATGCGATTTGGGGTCCTCTCTCAGGAACTGCGCAGGGTTTTTGGCTATTTTTTTACCGGGTGTCCTCCTAGATCCATGGTCCTATTCCATCGGAAACACGAGCACGTGTGTTTACAATGGGGTAAAGTCTTTGGGCACCCGTTGTCCAGGGGCGCAGGAGAGCCTGAAGAATCGTCGTGCCCCCCATCCTGAAGCTGTCTTGGAACGGTTCAAAGGAATGCAGGGTGATCCGTAGCCACCCAAAGCAATCCAAGCCCAAAGAATGGTTAAAGAAACTTGAGAAAACCACACCCCTGGAAGGAATGTAAAGCAGAGCAGAGGAATGTGTGGAATGCAGACAGGGGTGAAACAATTAGGGTCCCATATGGAAAACGGGGAAAACAACAGGTTGGCATGTGGAAATGAAGGAATCTGACAGAGCCGGGCAGAAAAGTTCTGGAATGCGGCAAGGTCTGAACCAGATGTTCAGTCTTCCATGGCTTGCTGTGAAGACCATATGGCCTGCACTCCAAAGGCCTGGGAGACTCGGGGCTAGGCTGCCATTTGAAAGGGCCTTAGGTTGTCCTCCTTCCTCCCAGGTCCTCAAACTGGAGGGGAATTCTCAATGACTGTTAGATCTCCGACTTTGGGTGAAGTGCGGTCCGTGGTACGGCCCAGCCCTCCAGGTGAAGGGCAATACTACAGGCAGGCTCTACACGTACTTGAGGTGTGCCCTGGTGTTTTGGGGGGTGGGGAATTTCCAGCAGCTCCGCTGATTTCCATACATCAGGGCGTGGCCACCTCAGCCTCTACAAGACCCCTGTCTCCAGGGAGAGCTCAGTGGGCCAGCATTCTCCCGGCCAGCTGCTCGCTTCTTCTCGCTTCTCGGACCTCGAAGCATGGATTCCTCCAGCACGTCCTGCACATCCAGCGGTAGCTTGACCTCTGCTTCTGGGCTGGGGGTTGCAACTCCCAGAGGCTGGGAGCCCTTCCCGCCTGTGCATCCTGCATCGATAGGGCCATGCCCTTCATTAGGGCATGTTCCGAGATTGGGCTGGCCTTTGGCCCGCGCTCCGTGGGCCTCAGCGAAGCAGACTCGCCTCAGAATGACCCCCTTGCTCCATACCCATGGTAATTTCGCTCTGGGATGGAAGTGGATGTTGCCTCTTCCTAGAGAGGTGCCCACGCAGATCACGCATCACCGGGCAAAAGGTCCTAACAGGATTTCTCAGGGCCCATCCTCTCCTTTGTTGCTGGCCAACCTTTCCATTCAACCCAATGTATGTTCATGATGTCAGTGGTCACATTTGGGGATTTGGAGTCGGAGTAGCCTTTGAATTGTGGTCTCTTGGCCTGGCTTCCCAACAACAGGTATGGGGATACACCCCAGTGGGTTTACTCCTCTCTTTCTTTCTCTTTACGTCTTGGGGAAGGTTTCCTTTGGAGTCTTGGGGATGTTGGGAGCATTTTGACCCCAGGTCATCTGGAGTCGACAGCACGTTCCTGCTAGCTGTTCTCCAAAGGTCAGGCCTTACTGCATGTCCGAACTCGGTGCACGCCTGGCCTTTGTATAACCCAGGGACGTCAAGGAATCTTGATGACAGGACGGAGGGAAACATGGGGAGCTTATATCTCTCTTTCAAGGGTTTCAAGCTCCCTTGGAGTTTCCCCACACATAATCCCTACTCCAATTCTCTCTCCGTCTCTCAGTCCCTCCGTCTCTCTCTCAGTCTCTCTCTTTCTCAGTCTCTCTCTCTCTCAGTCTCTCTCTCTCTCTCTATGTCTATCTCTCTCTCTCCATTTCTCTGCTGGGACCCTGTTGGTCTCACTTTCTATAACTCCTTGGTTCACTCCCAACTCAGCATTACGGTCTCAATTCCTTCTCCGCTTTGGCCACTTACGCCTACGTGGATGGAACCGTAGACTTTGCACACTGGCCTTGACAGTGTAATATGCAGACTTGTGGTTGGTGTTGAAGTCGTCATCACTGCATGTGCTGAGGTCCGTCCTGATGGACACTTGCCCAGTTGCGTTGGATATTCACGTCGATCTGCTGGATGTCACTTTGTGCTGATGTATCATAAATATCCGGGACTTGGAAGCTCACCTGAAGCGAAGTTGGCTTTGCTTGTATCGGAAGCAAATGCTGCGAGACACAGCACCCTGGAACACAGGAAGTGGTCTTCGACGGCCTTTGCTTTGGGGGCTGTGGGGTAAGCGCTTCGGAAGAAGACCCGCGATGGGGCAGTCAGTTGCATGCGAATCACCAAGGACGTATTCCTGGGTGCCGGCCGGACAGAAGGGAGACCGATCCAGGGGGATTCCTCTGCTTCTGTGTGCTTTGACAGGTCTTGACTAGGAGAGCCCACACTGAGGCCATGTGGCTGAGAAGAGGCAACGTGTTGCTAGTGGGCCTTTCGGGAGGAGAGGCTCCTGGTGGCCTAGAGCGTGGCATAACTCAGGAAGCTATGGATTTCGTGGATGCAACGATGTGCTGGAATCCACACGTCCGCTGGCCCTCACAGACGTTTCCCTTGGGGTGGTGTGAACCCGCGGCCCTTTCTTCCATTCTTGTCCACCACCACTAGGGCCTGAACCCAGATCGGCCCGGGGACCTTTGTGTGCAGGCAGGCCCCCCTGGGACTCACTGTGGCCCAGCCACAGCACGAGGCAGCATAATCAGGGTGTCTCGAGCTGGTGAGCCATTTTGGGAGGAGTCCCGGCAGGGCTTCCTTCCAAACGGGTGCTGTGCTGTTCGCACGGCCGACACACTTTCCTTCTCTACCCCCCAGAAGCGCAGTCAGTGCTTGGTGGTGGTTTGCATGGTTCTATTTGTCTTTGGGTTCCTGCCACTCATAGGCCGAGGCTTTGAGCTGATATGCCCTGTACATAGGGAGAGAGGCTGATGTGATTTGCCGAAAGGCCACACTCAGAGACATCCTGCAGAAACCCATTAGTACACTCGGCAGCACTTGTAGGCAGAAGGCGTGTTTGTCCCAAGACTCTGATGTCCCTTCACACTAGGGTCTTCCATCCATTTCCTTTGCCAGCGTGGCCTTGGTATGTGGGGGGATTTGGTCACCAGGAGATGGACTTCATGTGCCCTCTCATAGGCATCCTTGGTGCCCCAACGTTCCCCATGCTGCTGGGCTTCCGATTGTACAGATGTCTTGGCACCCACTTTTGCGCAGAGAGAGCCCTTGCCTCGGGGAACTTCTCCATGGTTGAAGCAGCCCAGGAGGGCCCTGAGGGCACCAGGGATCTACATCCCTGATGACACATCCCTGAGCTCTCCCTCATAGGTCCTTGGGAATCCTGGTGGTCCTTGACCTGGGGTACCATGTCAGGGTGCACCATCGGCTGCAGGCCACTAGGTTCCTCTGCCACGTTGCAATGCTTTTCTCAAAATGCAGATATCCCTGGGTGTCCGGAGTCTCAATGTCGATGTAGCCTCCTGAAAAGTCAGACGTGGTGTGTGAAGAGAGCCATGCTTCAACCCCTTGGTTTGCCTCTCTGCCTTCCTTCCCACCTTCTGTCTTCCATTCGCCTTAACACTTTTCTCCATCCCTAATTTCCTCCCAAGAAATTCCTCCTCCACAATGCGAGCCTTGCTTCTCACCTCCTGCCTTTCTTCCACATCCGTATAGCTTTCTCACTATCTAGCTCTTATCATCAATGTCGTCTTCCTCCTCATCAATTGAGAATTCTCTCTCCAGGGCTTATCTTTGGGAAGATAGTCAAGAAAAGCCGGGACGTATTGGCGACTTCTGGAGACTCAGCAGGAATCATGGACCGTGGTTTTATCCGGCGTGGAAAATGCGATTTGGGGTCCTCTCTCAGGAACTGCGCAGGGTTTTTGGCTATTTTTTTACCGGGTGTCCTCCTAGATCCATGGTCCTATTCCATCGGAAACACGAGCACGTGTGTTTACAATGGGGTAAAGTCTTTGGGCACCCGTTGTCCAGGGGCGCAGGAGAGCCTGAAGAATCGTCGTGCCCCCCATCCTGAAGCTGTCTTGGAACGGTTCAAAGGAATGCAGGGTGATCCGTAGCCACCCAAAGCCACCCAAAGCAATCCAAGCCCAAAGAATGGTTAAAGAAACTTGAGAAAACCACACCCCTGGAAGGAATGTAAAGCAGAGCAGAGGAATGTGTGGAATGCAGACAGGGGTGAAACAATTAGGGTCCCATATGGAAAACGGGGAAAACAACAGGTTGGCATGTGGAAATGAAGGAATCTGACAGAGCCGGGCAGAAAAGTTCTGGAATGCGGCAAGGTCTGAACCAGATGTTCAGTCTTCCATGGCTTGCTGTGAAGACCATATGGCCTGCACTCCAAAGGCCTGGGAGACTCGGGGCTAGGCTGCCATTTGAAAGGGCCTTAGGTTGTCCTCCTTCCTCCCAGGTCCTCAAACTGGAGGGGAATTCTCAATGACTGTTAGATCTCCGACTTTGGGTGAAGTGCGGTCCGTGGTACGGCCCAGCCCTCCAGGTGAAGGGCAACACTATAGGCAGGCTCTACACGTACTTGAGGTGTGCCCTGGAGTTTTGGGGGGTGGGGAATTTCCAGCAGCTCCGCTGATTTCCATACATCAGGGCGTGGCCACCTCAGCCTCTACAAGACCCCTGTCTCCAGGGAGAGCTCAGTGGGCCAGCATTCTCCCGGCCAGCTGCTCGCTTCTTCTCGCTTCTCGGACCTCGAAGCATGGATTCCTCCAGCACGTCCTGCACATCCAGCGGTAGCTTGACCTCTGCTTCTGGGCTGGGGGTTGCAACTCCCAGAGGCTGGGAGCCCTTCCCGCCTGTGCATCCTGCATCGATAGGGCCATGCCCTTCATTAGGGCATGTTCCGAGATTGGGCTGGCCTTTGGCCCGCGCTCCGTGGGCCTCAGCGAAGCAGACTCGCCTCAGAATGACCCCCTTGCTCCATACCCATGGTAATTTCGCTCTGGGATGGAAGTGGATGTTGCCTCTTCCTAGAGAGGTGCCCACGCAGATCACGCATCACCGGGCAAAAGGTCCTAACAGGATTTCTCAGGGCCCATCCTCTCCTTTGTTGCTGGCCAACCTTTCCATTCAACCCAATGTATGTTCATGATGTCAGTGGTCACATTTGGGGATTTGGAGTCGGAGTAGCCTTTGAATTGTGGTCTCTTGGCCTGGCTTCCCAACAACAGGTATGGGGATACACCCCAGTGGGTTTACTCCTCTCTTTCTTTCTCTTTACGTCTTGGGGAAGGTTTCCTTTGGAGTCTTGGGGATGTTGGGAGCATTTTGACCCCAGGTCATCTGGAGTCGACAGCACGTTCCTGCTAGCTGTTCTCCAAAGGTCAGGCCTTACTGCATGTCCGAACTCGGTGCACGCCTGGCCTTTGTATAACCCAGGGACGTCAAGGAATCTTGATGACAGGACGGAGGGAAACATGGGGAGCTTATATCTCTCTTTCAAGGGTTTCAAGCTCCCTTGGAGTTTCCCCACACATAATCCCTACTCCAATTCTCTCTCCGTCTCTCAGTCCCTCCGTCTCTCTCTCAGTCTCTCTCTTTCTCAGTCTCTCTCTCTCTCAGTCTCTCTCTCTCTCTCTATGTCTATCTCTCTCTCTCCATTTCTCTGCTGGGACCCTGTTGGTCTCACTTTCTATAACTCCTTGGTTCACTCCCAACTCAGCATTACGGTCTCAATTCCTTCTCCGCTTTGGCCACTTACGCCTACGTGGATGGAACCGTAGACTTTGCACACTGGCCTTGACAGTGTAATATGCAGACTTGTGGTTGGTGTTGAAGTCGTCATCACTGCATGTGCTGAGGTCCGTCCTGATGGACACTTGCCCAGTTGCGTTGGATATTCACGTCGATCTGCTGGATGTCACTTTGTGCTGATGTATCATAAATATCCGGGACTTGGAAGCTCACCTGAAGCGAAGTTGGCTTTGCTTGTATCGGAAGCAAATGCTGCGAGACACAGCACCCTGGAACACAGGAAGTGGTCTTCGACGGCCTTTGCTTTGGGGGCTGTGGGGTAAGCGCTTCGGAAGAAGACCCGCGATGGGGCAGTCAGTTGCATGCGAATCACCAAGGACGTATTCCTGGGTGCCGGCCGGACAGAAGGGAGACCGATCCAGGGGGATTCCTCTGCTTCTGTGTGCTTTGACAGGTCTTGACTAGGAGAGCCCACACTGAGGCCATGTGGCTGAGAAGAGGCAACGTGTTGCTAGTGGGCCTTTCGGGAGGAGAGGCTCCTGGTGGCCTAGAGCGTGGCATAACTCAGGAAGCTATGGATTTCGTGGATGCAACGATGTGCTGGAATCCACACGTCCGCTGGCCCTCACAGACGTTTCCCTTGGGGTGGTGTGAACCCGCGGCCCTTTCTTCCATTCTTGTCCACCACCACTAGGGCCTGAACCCAGATCGGCCCGGGGACCTTTGTGTGCAGGCAGGCCCCCCTGGGACTCACTGTGGCCCAGCCACAGCACGAGGCAGCATAATCAGGGTGTCTCGAGCTGGTGAGCCATTTTGGGAGGAGTCCCGGCAGGGCTTCCTTCCAAACGGGTGCTGTGCTGTTCGCACGGCCGACACACTTTCCTTCTCTACCCCCCAGAAGCGCAGTCAGTGCTTGGTGGTGGTTTGCATGGTTCTATTTGTCTTTGGGTTCCTGCCACTCATAGGCCGAGGCTTTGAGCTGATATGCCCTGTACATAGGGAGAGAGGCTGATGTGATTTGCCGAAAGGCCACACTCAGAGACATCCTGCAGAAACCCATTAGTACACTCGGCAGCACTTGTAGGCAGAAGGCGTGTTTGTCCCAAGACTCTGATGTCCCTTCACACTAGGGTCTTCCATCCATTTCCTTTGCCAGCGTGGCCTTGGTATGTGGGGGGATTTGGTCACCAGGAGATGGACTTCATGTGCCCTCTCATAGGCATCCTTGGTGCCCCAACGTTCCCCATGCTGCTGGGCTTCCGATTGTACAGATGTCTTGGCACCCACTTTTGCGCAGAGAGAGCCCTTGCCTCGGGGAACTTCTCCATGGTTGAAGCAGCCCAGGAGGGCCCTGAGGGCACCAGGGATCTACATCCCTGATGACACATCCCTGAGCTCTCCCTCATAGGTCCTTGGGAATCCTGGTGGTCCTTGACCTGGGGTACCATGTCAGGGTGCACCATCGGCTGCAGGCCACTAGGTTCCTCTGCCACGTTGCAATGCTTTTCTCAAAATGCAGATATCCCTGGGTGTCCGGAGTCTCAATGTCGATGTAGCCTCCTGAAAAGTCAGACGTGGTGTGTGAAGAGAGCCATGCTTCAACCCCTTGGTTTGCCTCTCTGCCTTCCTTCCCACCTTCTGTCTTCCATTCGCCTTAACACTTTTCTCCATCCCTAATTTCCTCCCAAGAAATTCCTCCTCCACAATGCGAGCCTTGCTTCTCACCTCCTGCCTTTCTTCCACATCCGTATAGCTTTCTCACTATCTAGCTCTTATCATCAATGTCGTCTTCCTCCTCATCAATTGAGAATTCTCTCTCCAGGGCTTATCTTTGGGAAGATAGTCAAGAAAAGCCGGGACGTATTGGCGACTTCTGGAGACTCAGCAGGAATCATGGACCGTGGTTTTATCCGGCGTGGAAAATGCGATTTGGGGTCCTCTCTCAGGAACTGCGCAGGGTTTTTGGCTATTTTTTTACCGGGTGTCCTCCTAGATCCATGGTCCTATTCCATCGGAAACACGAGCACGTGTGTTTACAATGGGGTAAAGTCTTTGGGCACCCGTTGTCCAGGGGCGCAGGAGAGCCTGAAGAATCGTCGTGCCCCCCATCCTGAAGCTGTCTTGGAACGGTTCAAAGGAATGCAGGGTGATCCGTAGCCACCCAAAGCCACCCAAAGCAATCCAAGCCCAAAGAATGGTTAAAGAAACTTGAGAAAACCACACCCCTGGAAGGAATGTAAAGCAGAGCAGAGGAATGTGTGGAATGCAGACAGGGGTGAAACAATTAGGGTCCCATATGGAAAACGGGGAAAACAACAGGTTGGCATGTGGAAATGAAGGAATCTGACAGAGCCGGGCAGAAAAGTTCTGGAATGCGGCAAGGTCTGAACCAGATGTTCAGTCTTCCATGGCTTGCTGTGAAGACCATATGGCCTGCACTCCAAAGGCCTGGGAGACTCGGGGCTAGGCTGCCATTTGAAAGGGCCTTAGGTTGTCCTCCTTCCTCCCAGGTCCTCAAACTGGAGGGGAATTCTCAATGACTGTTAGATCTCCGACTTTGGGTGAAGTGCGGTCCGTGGTACGGCCCAGCCCTCCAGGTGAAGGGCAATACTACAGGCAGGCTCTACACGTACTTGAGGTGTGCCCTGGTGTTTTGGGGGGTGGGGAATTTCCAGCAGCTCCGCTGATTTCCATACATCAGGGCGTGGCCACCTCAGCCTCTACAAGACCCCTGTCTCCAGGGAGAGCTCAGTGGGCCAGCATTCTCCCGGCCAGCTGCTCGCTTCTTCTCGCTTCTCGGACCTCGAAGCATGGATTCCTCCAGCACGTCCTGCACATCCAGCGGTAGCTTGACCTCTGCTTCTGGGCTGGGGGTTGCAACTCCCAGAGGCTGGGAGCCCTTCCCGCCTGTGCATCCTGCATCGATAGGGCCATGCCCTTCATTAGGGCATGTTCCGAGATTGGGCTGGCCTTTGGCCCGCGCTCCGTGGGCCTCAGCGAAGCAGACTCGCCTCAGAATGACCCCCTTGCTCCATACCCATGGTAATTTCGCTCTGGGATGGAAGTGGATGTTGCCTCTTCCTAGAGAGGTGCCCACGCAGATCACGCATCACCGGGCAAAAGGTCCTAACAGGATTTCTCAGGGCCCATCCTCTCCTTTGTTGCTGGCCAACCTTTCCATTCAACCCAATGTATGTTCATGATGTCAGTGGTCACATTTGGGGATTTGGAGTCGGAGTAGCCTTTGAATTGTGGTCTCTTGGCCTGGCTTCCCAACAACAGGTATGGGGATACACCCCAGTGGGTTTACTCCTCTCTTTCTTTCTCTTTACGTCTTGGGGAAGGTTTCCTTTGGAGTCTTGGGGATGTTGGGAGCATTTTGACCCCAGGTCATCTGGAGTCGACAGCACGTTCCTGCTAGCTGTTCTCCAAAGGTCAGGCCTTACTGCATGTCCGAACTCGGTGCACGCCTGGCCTTTGTATAACCCAGGGACGTCAAGGAATCTTGATGACAGGACGGAGGGAAACATGGGGAGCTTATATCTCTCTTTCAAGGGTTTCAAGCTCCCTTGGAGTTTCCCCACACATAATCCCTACTCCAATTCTCTCTCCGTCTCTCAGTCCCTCCGTCTCTCTCTCAGTCTCTCTCTTTCTCAGTCTCTCTCTCTCTCAGTCTCTCTCTCTCTCTCTATGTCTATCTCTCTCTCTCCATTTCTCTGCTGGGACCCTGTTGGTCTCACTTTCTATAACTCCTTGGTTCACTCCCAACTCAGCATTACGGTCTCAATTCCTTCTCCGCTTTGGCCACTTACGCCTACGTGGATGGAACCGTAGACTTTGCACACTGGCCTTGACAGTGTAATATGCAGACTTGTGGTTGGTGTTGAAGTCGTCATCACTGCATGTGCTGAGGTCCGTCCTGATGGACACTTGCCCAGTTGCGTTGGATATTCACGTCGATCTGCTGGATGTCACTTTGTGCTGATGTATCATAAATATCCGGGACTTGGAAGCTCACCTGAAGCGAAGTTGGCTTTGCTTGTATCGGAAGCAAATGCTGCGAGACACAGCACCCTGGAACACAGGAAGTGGTCTTCGACGGCCTTTGCTTTGGGGGCTGTGGGGTAAGCGCTTCGGAAGAAGACCCGCGATGGGGCAGTCAGTTGCATGCGAATCACCAAGGACGTATTCCTGGGTGCCGGCCGGACAGAAGGGAGACCGATCCAGGGGGATTCCTCTGCTTCTGTGTGCTTTGACAGGTCTTGACTAGGAGAGCCCACACTGAGGCCATGTGGCTGAGAAGAGGCAACGTGTTGCTAGTGGGCCTTTCGGGAGGAGAGGCTCCTGGTGGCCTAGAGCGTGGCATAACTCAGGAAGCTATGGATTTCGTGGATGCAACGATGTGCTGGAATCCACACGTCCGCTGGCCCTCACAGACGTTTCCCTTGGGGTGGTGTGAACCCGCGGCCCTTTCTTCCATTCTTGTCCACCACCACTAGGGCCTGAACCCAGATCGGCCTGGGGACCTTTGTGTGCAGGCAGGCCCCCCTGGGACTCACTGTGGCCCAGCCACAGCACGAGGCAGCATAATCAGGGTGTCTCGAGCTGGTGAGCCATTTTGGGAGGAGTCCCGGCAGGGCTTCCTTCCAAACGGGTGCTGTGCTGTTCGCACGGCCGACACACTTTCCTTCTCTACCCCCCAGAAGCGCAGTCAGTGCTTGGTGGTGGTTTGCATGGTTCTATTTGTCTTTGGGTTCCTGCCACTCATAGGCCGAGGCTTTGAGCTGATATGCCCTGTACATAGGGAGAGAGGCTGATGTGATTTGCCGAAAGGCCACACTCAGAGACATCCTGCAGAAACCCATTAGTACACTCGGCAGCACTTGTAGGCAGAAGGCGTGTTTGTCCCAAGACTCTGATGTCCCTTCACACTAGGGTCTTCCATCCATTTCCTTTGCCAGCGTGGCCTTGGTATGTGGGGGGATTTGGTCACCAGGAGATGGACTTCATGTGCCCTCTCATAGGCATCCTTGGTGCCCCAACGTTCCCCATGCTGCTGGGCTTCCGATTGTACAGATGTCTTGGCACCCACTTTTGCGCAGAGAGAGCCCTTGCCTCGGGGAACTTCTCCATGGTTGAAGCAGCCCAGGAGGGCCCTGAGGGCACCAGGGATCTACATCCCTGATGACACATCCCTGAGCTCTCCCTCATAGGTCCTTGGGAATCCTGGTGGTCCTTGACCTGGGGTACCATGTCAGGGTGCACCATCGGCTGCAGGCCACTAGGTTCCTCTGCCACGTTGCAATGCTTTTCTCAAAATGCAGATATCCCTGGGTGTCCGGAGTCTCAATGTCGATGTAGCCTCCTGAAAAGTCAGACGTGGTGTGTGAAGAGAGCCATGCTTCAACCCCTTGGTTTGCCTCTCTGCCTTCCTTCCCACCTTCTGTCTTCCATTCGCCTTAACACTTTTCTCCATCCCTAATTTCCTCCCAAGAAATTCCTCCTCCACAATGCGAGCCTTGCTTCTCACCTCCTGCCTTTCTTCCACATCCGTATAGCTTTCTCACTATCTAGCTCTTATCATCAATGTCGTCTTCCTCCTCATCAATTGAGAATTCTCTCTCCAGGGCTTATCTTTGGGAAGATAGTCAAGAAAAGCCGGGACGTATTGGCGACTTCTGGAGACTCAGCAGGAATCATGGACCGTGGTTTTATCCGGCGTGGAAAATGCGATTTGGGGTCCTCTCTCAGGAACTGCGCAGGGTTTTTGGCTATTTTTTTACCGGGTGTCCTCCTAGATCCATGGTCCTATTCCATCGGAAACACGAGCACGTGTGTTTACAATGGGGTAAAGTCTTTGGGCACCCGTTGTCCAGGGGCGCAGGAGAGCCTGAAGAATCGTCGTGCCCCCCATCCTGAAGCTGTCTTGGAACGGTTCAAAGGAATGCAGGGTGATCCGTAGCCACCCAAAGCCACCCAAAGCAATCCAAGCCCAAAGAATGGTTAAAGAAACTTGAGAAAACCACACCCCTGGAAGGAATGTAAAGCAGAGCAGAGGAATGTGTGGAATGCAGACAGGGGTGAAACAATTAGGGTCCCATATGGAAAACGGGGAAAACAACAGGTTGGCATGTGGAAATGAAGGAATCTGACAGAGCCGGGCAGAAAAGTTCTGGAATGCGGCAAGGTCTGAACCAGATGTTCAGTCTTCCATGGCTTGCTGTGAAGACCATATGGCCTGCACTCCAAAGGCCTGGGAGACTCGGGGCTAGGCTGCCATTTGAAAGGGCCTTAGGTTGTCCTCCTTCCTCCCAGGTCCTCAAACTGGAGGGGAATTCTCAATGACTGTTAGATCTCCGACTTTGGGTGAAGTGCGGTCCGTGGTACGGCCCAGCCCTCCAGGTGAAGGGCAACACTATAGGCAGGCTCTACACGTACTTGAGGTGTGCCCTGGAGTTTTGGGGGGTGGGGAATTTCCAGCAGCTCCGCTGATTTCCATACATCAGGGCGTGGCCACCTCAGCCTCTACAAGACCCCTGTCTCCAGGGAGAGCTCAGTGGGCCAGCATTCTCCCGGCCAGCTGCTCGCTTCTTCTCGCTTCTCGGACCTCGAAGCATGGATTCCTCCAGCACGTCCTGCACATCCAGCGGTAGCTTGACCTCTGCTTCTGGGCTGGGGGTTGCAACTCCCAGAGGCTGGGAGCCCTTCCCGCCTGTGCATCCTGCATCGATAGGGCCATGCCCTTCATTAGGGCATGTTCCGAGATTGGGCTGGCCTTTGGCCCGCGCTCCGTGGGCCTCAGCGAAGCAGACTCGCCTCAGAATGACCCCCTTGCTCCATACCCATGGTAATTTCGCTCTGGGATGGAAGTGGATGTTGCCTCTTCCTAGAGAGGTGCCCACGCAGATCACGCATCACCGGGCAAAAGGTCCTAACAGGATTTCTCAGGGCCCATCCTCTCCTTTGTTGCTGGCCAACCTTTCCATTCAACCCAATGTATGTTCATGATGTCAGTGGTCACATTTGGGGATTTGGAGTCGGAGTAGCCTTTGAATTGTGGTCTCTTGGCCTGGCTTCCCAACAACAGGTATGGGGATACACCCCAGTGGGTTTACTCCTCTCTTTCTTTCTCTTTACGTCTTGGGGAAGGTTTCCTTTGGAGTCTTGGGGATGTTGGGAGCATTTTGACCCCAGGTCATCTGGAGTCGACAGCACGTTCCTGCTAGCTGTTCTCCAAAGGTCAGGCCTTACTGCATGTCCGATCTCGGTGCACGCCTGGCCTTTGTATAACCCAGGGACGTCAAGGAATCTTGATGACAGGACGGAGGGAAACATGGGGAGCTTATATCTCTCTTTCAAGGGTTTCAAGCTCCCTTGGAGTTTCCCCACACATAATCCCTACTCCAATTCTCTCTCCGTCTCTCAGTCCCTCCGTCTCTCTCTCAGTCTCTCTCTTTCTCAGTCTCTCTCTCTCTCAGTCTCTCTCTCTCTCTCTATGTCTATCTCTCTCTCTCCATTTCTCTGCTGGGACCCTGTTGGTCTCACTTTCTATAACTCCTTGGTTCACTCCCAACTCAGCATTACGGTCTCAATTCCTTCTCCGCTTTGGCCACTTACGCCTACGTGGATGGAACCGTAGACTTTGCACACTGGCCTTGACAGTGTAATATGCAGACTTGTGGTTGGTGTTGAAGTCGTCATCACTGCATGTGCTGAGGTCCGTCCTGATGGACACTTGCCCAGTTGCGTTGGATATTCACGTCGATCTGCTGGATGTCACTTTGTGCTGATGTATCATAAATATCCGGGACTTGGAAGCTCACCTGAAGCGAAGTTGGCTTTGCTTGTATCGGAAGCAAATGCTGCGAGACACAGCACCCTGGAACACAGGAAGTGGTCTTCGACGGCCTTTGCTTTGGGGGCTGTGGGGTAAGCGCTTCGGAAGAAGACCCGCGATGGGGCAGTCAGTTGCATGCGAATCACCAAGGACGTATTCCTGGGTGCCGGCCGGACAGAAGGGAGACCGATCCAGGGGGATTCCTCTGCTTCTGTGTGCTTTGACAGGTCTTGACTAGGAGAGCCCACACTGAGGCCATGTGGCTGAGAAGAGGCAACGTGTTGCTAGTGGGCCTTTCGGGAGGAGAGGCTCCTGGTGGCCTAGAGCGTGGCATAACTCAGGAAGCTATGGATTTCGTGGATGCAACGATGTGCTGGAATCCACACGTCCGCTGGCCCTCACAGACGTTTCCCTTGGGGTGGTGTGAACCCGCGGCCCTTTCTTCCATTCTTGTCCACCACCACTAGGGCCTGAACCCAGATCGGCCCGGGGACCTTTGTGTGCAGGCAGGCCCCCCTGGGACTCACTGTGGCCCAGCCACAGCACGAGGCAGCATAATCAGGGTGTCTCGAGCTGGTGAGCCATTTTGGGAGGAGTCCCGGCAGGGCTTCCTTCCAAACGGGTGCTGTGCTGTTCGCACGGCCGACACACTTTCCTTCTCTACCCCCCAGAAGCGCAGTCAGTGCTTGGTGGTGGTTTGCATGGTTCTATTTGTCTTTGGGTTCCTGCCACTCATAGGCCGAGGCTTTGAGCTGATATGCCCTGTACATAGGGAGAGAGGCTGATGTGATTTGCCGAAAGGCCACACTCAGAGACATCCTGCAGAAACCCATTAGTACACTCGGCAGCACTTGTAGGCAGAAGGCGTGTTTGTCCCAAGACTCTGATGTCCCTTCACACTAGGGTCTTCCATCCATTTCCTTTGCCAGCGTGGCCTTGGTATGTGGGGGGATTTGGTCACCAGGAGATGGACTTCATGTGCCCTCTCATAGGCATCCTTGGTGCCCCAACGTTCCCCATGCTGCTGGGCTTCCGATTGTACAGATGTCTTGGCACCCACTTTTGCGCAGAGAGAGCCCTTGCCTCGGGGAACTTCTCCATGGTTGAAGCAGCCCAGGAGGGCCCTGAGGGCACCAGGGATCTACATCCCTGATGACACATCCCTGAGCTCTCCCTCATAGGTCCTTGGGAATCCTGGTGGTCCTTGACCTGGGGTACCATGTCAGGGTGCACCATCGGCTGCAGGCCACTAGGTTCCTCTGCCACGTTGCAATGCTTTTCTCAAAATGCAGATATCCCTGGGTGTCCGGAGTCTCAATGTCGATGTAGCCTCCTGAAAAGTCAGACGTGGTGTGTGAAGAGAGCCATGCTTCAACCCCTTGGTTTGCCTCTCTGCCTTCCTTCCCACCTTCTGTCTTCCATTCGCCTTAACACTTTTCTCCATCCCTAATTTCCTCCCAAGAAATTCCTCCTCCACAATGCGAGCCTTGCTTCTCACCTCCTGCCTTTCTTCCACATCCGTATAGCTTTCTCACTATCTAGCTCTTATCATCAATGTCGTCTTCCTCCTCATCAATTGAGAATTCTCTCTCCAGGGCTTATCTTTGGGAAGATAGTCAAGAAAAGCCGGGACGTATTGGCGACTTCTGGAGACTCAGCAGGAATCATGGACCGTGGTTTTATCCGGCGTGGAAAATGCGATTTGGGGTCCTCTCTCAGGAACTGCGCAGGGTTTTTGGCTATTTTTTTACCGGGTGTCCTCCTAGATCCATGGTCCTATTCCATCGGAAACACGAGCACGTGTGTTTACAATGGGGTAAAGTCTTTGGGCACCCGTTGTCCAGGGGCGCAGGAGAGCCTGAAGAATCGTCGTGCCCCCCATCCTGAAGCTGTCTTGGAACGGTTCAAAGGAATGCAGGGTGATCCGTAGCCACCCAAAGCCACCCAAAGCAATCCAAGCCCAAAGAATGGTTAAAGAAACTTGAGAAAACCACACCCCTGGAAGGAATGTAAAGCAGAGCAGAGGAATGTGTGGAATGCAGACAGGGGTGAAACAATTAGGGTCCCATATGGAAAACGGGGAAAACAACAGGTTGGCATGTGGAAATGAAGGAATCTGACAGAGCCGGGCAGAAAAGTTCTGGAATGCGGCAAGGTCTGAACCAGATGTTCAGTCTTCCATGGCTTGCTGTGAAGACCATATGGCCTGCACTCCAAAGGCCTGGGAGACTCGGGGCTAGGCTGCCATTTGAAAGGGCCTTAGGTTGTCCTCCTTCCTCCCAGGTCCTCAAACTGGAGGGGAATTCTCAATGACTGTTAGATCTCCGACTTTGGGTGAAGTGCGGTCCGTGGTACGGCCCAGCCCTCCAGGTGAAGGGCAATACTACAGGCAGGCTCTACACGTACTTGAGGTGTGCCCTGGTGTTTTGGGGGGTGGGGAATTTCCAGCAGCTCCGCTGATTTCCATACATCAGGGCGTGGCCACCTCAGCCTCTACAAGACCCCTGTCTCCAGGGAGAGCTCAGTGGGCCAGCATTCTCCCGGCCAGCTGCTCGCTTCTTCTCGCTTCTCGGACCTCGAAGCATGGATTCCTCCAGCACGTCCTGCACATCCAGCGGTAGCTTGACCTCTGCTTCTGGGCTGGGGGTTGCAACTCCCAGAGGCTGGGAGCCCTTCCCGCCTGTGCATCCTGCATCGATAGGGCCATGCCCTTCATTAGGGCATGTTCCGAGATTGGGCTGGCCTTTGGCCCGCGCTCCGTGGGCCTCAGCGAAGCAGACTCGCCTCAGAATGACCCCCTTGCTCCATACCCATGGTAATTTCGCTCTGGGATGGAAGTGGATGTTGCCTCTTCCTAGAGAGGTGCCCACGCAGATCACGCATCACCGGGCAAAAGGTCCTAACAGGATTTCTCAGGGCCCATCCTCTCCTTTGTTGCTGGCCAACCTTTCCATTCAACCCAATGTATGTTCATGATGTCAGTGGTCACATTTGGGGATTTGGAGTCGGAGTAGCCTTTGAATTGTGGTCTCTTGGCCTGGCTTCCCAACAACAGGTATGGGGATACACCCCAGTGGGTTTACTCCTCTCTTTCTTTCTCTTTACGTCTTGGGGAAGGTTTCCTTTGGAGTCTTGGGGATGTTGGGAGCATTTTGACCCCAGGTCATCTGGAGTCGACAGCACGTTCCTGCTAGCTGTTCTCCAAAGGTCAGGCCTTACTGCATGTCCGATCTCGGTGCACGCCTGGCCTTTGTATAACCCAGGGACGTCAAGGAATCTTGATGACAGGACGGAGGGAAACATGGGGAGCTTATATCTCTCTTTCAAGGGTTTCAAGCTCCCTTGGAGTTTCCCCACACATAATCCCTACTCCAATTCTCTCTCCGTCTCTCAGTCCCTCCGTCTCTCTCTCAGTCTCTCTCTTTCTCAGTCTCTCTCTCTCTCAGTCTCTCTCTCTCTCTCTATGTCTATCTCTCTCTCTCCATTTCTCTGCTGGGACCCTGTTGGTCTCACTTTCTATAACTCCTTGGTTCACTCCCAACTCAGCATTACGGTCTCAATTCCTTCTCCGCTTTGGCCACTTACGCCTACGTGGATGGAACCGTAGACTTTGCACACTGGCCTTGACAGTGTAATATGCAGACTTGTGGTTGGTGTTGAAGTCGTCATCACTGCATGTGCTGAGGTCCGTCCTGATGGACACTTGCCCAGTTGCGTTGGATATTCACGTCGATCTGCTGGATGTCACTTTGTGCTGATGTATCATAAATATCCGGGACTTGGAAGCTCACCTGAAGCGAAGTTGGCTTTGCTTGTATCGGAAGCAAATGCTGCGAGACACAGCACCCTGGAACACAGGAAGTGGTCTTCGACGGCCTTTGCTTTGGGGGCTGTGGGGTAAGCGCTTCGGAAGAAGACCCGCGATGGGGCAGTCAGTTGCATGCGAATCACCAAGGACGTATTCCTGGGTGCCGGCCGGACAGAAGGGAGACCGATCCAGGGGGATTCCTCTGCTTCTGTGTGCTTTGACAGGTCTTGACTAGGAGAGCCCACACTGAGGCCATGTGGCTGAGAAGAGGCAACGTGTTGCTAGTGGGCCTTTCGGGAGGAGAGGCTCCTGGTGGCCTAGAGCGTGGCATAACTCAGGAAGCTATGGATTTCGTGGATGCAACGATGTGCTGGAATCCACACGTCCGCTGGCCCTCACAGACGTTTCCCTTGGGGTGGTGTGAACCCGCGGCCCTTTCTTCCATTCTTGTCCACCACCACTAGGGCCTGAACCCAGATCGGCCCGGGGACCTTTGTGTGCAGGCAGGCCCCCCTGGGACTCACTGTGGCCCAGCCACAGCACGAGGCAGCATAATCAGGGTGTCTCGAGCTGGTGAGCCATTTTGGGAGGAGTCCCGGCAGGGCTTCCTTCCAAACGGGTGCTGTGCTGTTCGCACGGCCGACACACTTTCCTTCTCTACCCCCCAGAAGCGCAGTCAGTGCTTGGTGGTGGTTTGCATGGTTCTATTTGTCTTTGGGTTCCTGCCACTCATAGGCCGAGGCTTTGAGCTGATATGCCCTGTACATAGGGAGAGAGGCTGATGTGATTTGCCGAAAGGCCACACTCAGAGACATCCTGCAGAAACCCATTAGTACACTCGGCAGCACTTGTAGGCAGAAGGCGTGTTTGTCCCAAGACTCTGATGTCCCTTCACACTAGGGTCTTCCATCCATTTCCTTTGCCAGCGTGGCCTTGGTGTGTGGGGGGATTTGGTCACCAGGAGATGGACTTCATGTGCCCTCTCATAGGCATCCTTGGTGCCCCAACGTTCCCCATGCTGCTGGGCTTCCGATTGTACAGATGTCTTGGCACCCACTTTTGCGCAGAGAGAGCCCTTGCCTCGGGGAACTTCTCCATGGTTGAAGCAGCCCAGGAGGGCCCTGAGGGCACCAGGGATCTACATCCCTGATGACACATCCCTGAGCTCTCCCTCATAGGTCCTTGGGAATCCTGGTGGTCCTTGACCTGGGGTACCATGTCAGGGTGCACCATCGGCTGCAGGCCACTAGGTTCCTCTGCCACGTTGCAATGCTTTTCTCAAAATGCAGATATCCCTGGGTGTCCGGAGTCTCAATGTCGATGTAGCCTCCTGAAAAGTCAGACGTGGTGTGTGAAGAGAGCCATGCTTCAACCCCTTGGTTTGCCTCTCTGCCTTCCTTCCCACCTTCTGTCTTCCATTCGCCTTAACACTTTTCTCCATCCCTAATTTCCTCCCAAGAAATTCCTCCTCCACAATGCGAGCCTTGCTTCTCACCTCCTGCCTTTCTTCCACATCCGTATAGCTTTCTCACTATCTAGCTCTTATCATCAATGTCGTCTTCCTCCTCATCAATTGAGAATTCTCTCTCCAGGGCTTATCTTTGGGAAGATAGTCAAGAAAAGCCGGGACGTATTGGCGACTTCTGGAGACTCAGCAGGAATCATGGACCGTGGTTTTATCCGGCGTGGAAAATGCGATTTGGGGTCCTCTCTCAGGAACTGCGCAGGGTTTTTGGCTATTTTTTTACCGGGTGTCCTCCTAGATCCATGGTCCTATTCCATCGGAAACACGAGCACGTGTGTTTACAATGGGGTAAAGTCTTTGGGCACCCGTTGTCCAGGGGCGCAGGAGAGCCTGAAGAATCGTCGTGCCCCCCATCCTGAAGCTGTCTTGGAACGGTTCAAAGGAATGCAGGGTGATCCGTAGCCACCCAAAGCCACCCAAAGCAATCCAAGCCCAAAGAATGGTTAAAGAAACTTGAGAAAACCACACCCCTGGAAGGAATGTAAAGCAGAGCAGAGGAATGTGTGGAATGCAGACAGGGGTGAAACAATTAGGGTCCCATATGGAAAACGGGGAAAACAACAGGTTGGCATGTGGAAATGAAGGAATCTGACAGAGCCGGGCAGAAAAGTTCTGGAATGCGGCAAGGTCTGAACCAGATGTTCAGTCTTCCATGGCTTGCTGTGAAGACCATATGGCCTGCACTCCAAAGGCCTGGGAGACTCGGGGCTAGGCTGCCATTTGAAAGGGCCTTAGGTTGTCCTCCTTCCTCCCAGGTCCTCAAACTGGAGGGGAATTCTCAATGACTGTTAGATCTCCGACTTTGGGTGAAGTGCGGTCCGTGGTACGGCCCAGCCCTCCAGGTGAAGGGCAACACTATAGGCAGGCTCTACACGTACTTGAGGTGTGCCCTGGAGTTTTGGGGGGTGGGGAATTTCCAGCAGCTCCGCTGATTTCCATACATCAGGGCGTGGCCACCTCAGCCTCTACAAGACCCCTGTCTCCAGGGAGAGCTCAGTGGGCCAGCATTCTCCCGGCCAGCTGCTCGCTTCTTCTCGCTTCTCGGACCTCGAAGCATGGATTCCTCCAGCACGTCCTGCACATCCAGCGGTAGCTTGACCTCTGCTTCTGGGCTGGGGGTTGCAACTCCCAGAGGCTGGGAGCCCTTCCCGCCTGTGCATCCTGCATCGATAGGGCCATGCCCTTCATTAGGGCATGTTCCGAGATTGGGCTGGCCTTTGGCCCGCGCTCCGTGGGCCTCAGTGAAGCAGACTCGCCTCAGAATGACCCCCTTGCTCCATACCCATGGTAATTTCGCTCTGGGATGGAAGTGGATGTTGCCTCTTCCTAGAGAGGTGCCCACGCAGATCACGCATCACCGGGCAAAAGGTCCTAACAGGATTTCTCAGGGCCCATCCTCTCCTTTGTTGCTGGCCAACCTTTCCATTCAACCCAATGTATGTTCATGATGTCAGTGGTCACATTTGGGGATTTGGAGTCGGAGTAGCCTTTGAATTGTGGTCTCTTGGCCTGGCTTCCCAACAACAGGTATGGGGATACACCCCAGTGGGTTTACTCCTCTCTTTCTTTCGCTTTACGTCTTGGGGAAGGTTTCCTTTGGAGTCTTGGGGATGTTGGGAGCATTTTGACCCCAGGTCATCTGGAGTCGACAGCACGTTCCTGCTAGCTGTTCTCCAAAGGTCAGGCCTTACTGCATGTCCGAACTCGGTGCACGCCTGGCCTTTGTATAACCCAGGGACGTCAAGGAATCTTGATGACAGGACGGAGGGAAACATGGGGAGCTTATATCTCTCTTTCAAGGGTTTCAAGCTCCCTTGGAGTTTCCCCACACATAATCCCTACTCCAATTCTCTCTCCGTCTCTCAGTCCCTCCGTCTCTCTCTCAGTCTCTCTCTTTCTCAGTCTCTCTCTCTCTCAGTCTCTCTCTCTCTCTCTCTATGTCTATCTCTCTCTCTCCATTTCTCTGCTGGGACCCTGTTGGTCTCACTTTCTATAACTCCTTGGTTCACTCCCAACTCAGCATTACGGTCTCAATTCCTTCTCCGCTTTGGCCACTTACGCCTACGTGGATGGAACCGTAGACTTTGCACACTGGCCTTGACAGTGTAATATGCAGACTTGTGGTTGGTGTTGAAGTCGTCATCACTGCATGTGCTGAGGTCCGTCCTGATGGACACTTGCCCAGTTGCGTTGGATATTCACGTCGATCTGCTGGATGTCACTTTGTGCTGATGTATCATAAATATCCGGGACTTGGAAGCTCACCTGAAGCGAAGTTGGCTTTGCTTGTATCGGAAGCAAATGCTGCGAGACACAGCACCCTGGAACACAGGAAGTGGTCTTCGACGGCCTTTGCTTTGGGGGCTGTGGGGTAAGCGCTTCGGAAGAAGACCCGCGATGGGGCAGTCAGTTGCATGCGAATCACCAAGGACGTATTCCTGGGTGCCGGCCGGACAGAAGGGAGACCGATCCAGGGGGATTCCTCTGCTTCTGTGTGCTTTGACAGGTCTTGACTAGGAGAGCCCACACTGAGGCCATGTGGCTGAGAAGAGGCAACGTGTTGCTAGTGGGCCTTTCGGGAGGAGAGGCTCCTGGTGGCCTAGAGCGTGGCATAACTCAGGAAGCTATGGATTTCGTGGATGCAACGATGTGCTGGAATCCACACGTCCGCTGGCCCTCACAGACGTTTCCCTTGGGGTGGTGTGAACCCGCGGCCCTTTCTTCCATTCTTGTCCACCACCACTAGGGCCTGAACCCAGATCGGCCCGGGGACCTTTGTGTGCAGGCAGGCCCCCCTGGGACTCACTGTGGCCCAGCCACAGCACGAGGCAGCATAATCAGGGTGTCTCGAGCTGGTGAGCCATTTTGGGAGGAGTCCCGGCAGGGCTTCCTTCCAAACGGGTGCTGTGCTGTTCGCACGGCCAACACACTTTCCTTCTCTACCCCCCAGAAGCGCAGTCAGTGCTTGGTGGTGGTTTGCATGGTTCTATTTGTCTTTGGGTTCCTGCCACTCATAGGCCGAGGCTTTGAGCTGATATGCCCTGTACATAGGGAGAGAGGCTGATGTGATTTGCCGAAAGGCCACACTCAGAGACATCCTGCAGAAACCCATTAGTACACTCGGCAGCACTTGTAGGCAGAAGGCGTGTTTGTCCCAAGACTCTGATGTCCCTTCACACTAGGGTCTTCCATCCATTTCCTTTGCCAGCGTGGCCTTGGTATGTGGGGGGATTTGGTCACCAGGAGATGGACTTCATGTGCCCTCTCATAGGCATCCTTGGTGCCCCAACGTTCCCCATGCTGCTGGGCTTCCGATTGTACAGATGTCTTGGCACCCACTTTTGCGCAGAGAGAGCCCTTGCCTCGGGGAACTTCTCCATGGTTGAAGCAGCCCAGGAGGGCCCTGAGGGCACCAGGGATCTACATCCCTGATGACACATCCCTGAGCTCTCCCTCATAGGTCCTTGGGAATCCTGGTGGTCCTTGACCTGGGGTACCATGTCAGGGTGCACCATCGGCTGCAGGCCACTAGGTTCCTCTGCCACGTTGCAATGCTTTTCTCAAAATGCAGATATCCCTGGGTGTCCGGAGTCTCAATGTCGATGTAGCCTCCTGAAAAGTCAGACGTGGTGTGTGAAGAGAGCCATGCTTCAACCCCTTGGTTTGCCTCTCTGCCTTCCTTCCCACCTTCTGTCTTCCATTCGCCTTAACACTTTTCTCCATCCCTAATTTCCTCCCAAGAAATTCCTCCTCCACAATGCGAGCCTTGCTTCTCACCTCCTGCCTTTCTTCCACATCCGTATAGCTTTCTCACTATCTAGCTCTTATCATCAATGTCGTCTTCCTCCTCATCAATTGAGAATTCTCTCTCCAGGGCTTATCTTTGGGAAGATAGTCAAGAAAAGCCGGGACGTATTGGCGACTTCTGGAGACTCAGCAGGAATCATGGACCGTGGTTTTATCCGGCGTGGAAAATGCGATTTGGGGTCCTCTCTCAGGAACTGCGCAGGGTTTTTGGCTATTTTTTTACCGGGTGTCCTCCTAGATCCATGGTCCTATTCCATCGGAAACACGAGCACGTGTGTTTACAATGGGGTAAAGTCTTTGGGCACCCGTTGTCCAGGGGCGCAGGAGAGCCTGAAGAATCGTCGTGCCCCCCATCCTGAAGCTGTCTTGGAACGGTTCAAAGGAATGCAGGGTGATCCGTAGCCACCCAAAGCCACCCAAAGCAATCCAAGCCCAAAGAATGGTTAAAGAAACTTGAGAAAACCACACCCCTGGAAGGAATGTAAAGCAGAGCAGAGGAATGTGTGGAATGCAGACAGGGGTGAAACAATTAGGGTCCCATATGGAAAACGGGGAAAACAACAGGTTGGCATGTGGAAATGAAGGAATCTGACAGAGCCGGGCAGAAAAGTTCTGGAATGCGGCAAGGTCTGAACCAGATGTTCAGTCTTCCATGGCTTGCTGTGAAGACCATATGGCCTGCACTCCAAAGGCCTGGGAGACTCGGGGCTAGGCTGCCATTTGAAAGGGCCTTAGGTTGTCCTCCTTCCTCCCAGGTCCTCAAACTGGAGGGGAATTCTCAATGACTGTTAGATCTCCGACTTTGGGTGAAGTGCGGTCCGTGGTACGGCCCAGCCCTCCAGGTGAAGGGCAACACTATAGGCAGGCTCTACACGTACTTGAGGTGTGCCCTGGAGTTTTGGGGGGTGGGGAATTTCCAGCAGCTCCGCTGATTTCCATACATCAGGGCGTGGCCACCTCAGCCTCTACAAGACCCCTGTCTCCAGGGAGAGCTCAGTGGGCCAGCATTCTCCCGGCCAGCTGCTCGCTTCTTCTCGCTTCTCGGACCTCGAAGCATGGATTCCTCCAGCACGTCCTGCACATCCAGCGGTAGCTTGACCTCTGCTTCTGGGCTGGGGGTTGCAACTCCCAGAGGCTGGGAGCCCTTCCCGCCTGTGCATCCTGCATCGATAGGGCCATGCCCTTCATTAGGGCATGTTCCGAGATTGGGCTGGCCTTTGGCCCGCGCTCCGTGGGCCTCAGCAAAGCAGACTCGCCTCAGAATGACCCCCTTGCTCCATACCCATGGTAATTTCGCTCTGGGATGGAAGTGGATGTTGCCTCTTCCTAGAGAGGTGCCCACGCAGATCACGCATCACCGGGCAAAAGGTCCTAACAGGATTTCTCAGGGCCCATCCTCTCCTTTGTTGCTGGCCAACCTTTCCATTCAACCCAATGTATGTTCATGATGTCAGTGGTCACATTTGGGGATTTGGAGTCGGAGTAGCCTTTGAATTGTGGTCTCTTGGCCTGGCTTCCCAACAACAGGTATGGGGATACACCCCAGTGGGTTTACTCCTCTCTTTCTTTCTCTTTACGTCTTGGGGAAGGTTTCCTTTGGAGTCTTGGGGATGTTGGGAGCATTTTGACCCCAGGTCATCTGGAGTCGACAGCACGTTCCTGCTAGCTGTTCTCCAAAGGTCAGGCCTTACTGCATGTCCGAACTCGGTGCACGCCTGGCCTTTGTATAACCCAGGGACGTCAAGGAATCTTGATGACAGGACGGAGGGAAACATGGGGAGCTTATATCTCTCTTTCAAGGGTTTCAAGCTCCCTTGGAGTTTCCCCACACATAATCCCTACTCCAATTCTCTCTCCGTCTCTCAGTCCCTCCGTCTCTCTCTCAGTCTCTCTCTTTCTCAGTCTCTCTCTCTCTCAGTCTCTCTCTCTCTCTCTATGTCTATCTCTCTCTCTCCATTTCTCTGCTGGGACCCTGTTGGTCTCACTTTCTATAACTCCTTGGTTCACTCCCAACTCAGCATTACGGTCTCAATTCCTTCTCCGCTTTGGCCACTTACGCCTACGTGGATGGAACCGTAGACTTTGCACACTGGCCTTGACAGTGTAATATGCAGACTTGTGGTTGGTGTTGAAGTCGTCATCACTGCATGTGCTGAGGTCCGTCCTGATGGACACTTGCCCAGTTGCGTTGGATATTCACGTCGATCTGCTGGATGTCACTTTGTGCTGATGTATCATAAATATCCGGGACTTGGAAGCTCACCTGAAGCGAAGTTGGCTTTGCTTGTATCGGAAGCAAATGCTGCGAGACACAGCACCCTGGAACACAGGAAGTGGTCTTCGACGGCCTTTGCTTTGGGGGCTGTGGGGTAAGCGCTTCGGAAGAAGACCCGCGATGGGGCAGTCAGTTGCATGCGAATCACCAAGGACGTATTCCTGGGTGCCGGCCGGACAGAAGGGAGACCGATCCAGGGGGATTCCTCTGCTTCTGTGTGCTTTGACAGGTCTTGACTAGGAGAGCCCACACTGAGGCCATGTGGCTGAGAAGAGGCAACGTGTTGCTAGTGGGCCTTTCGGGAGGAGAGGCTCCTGGTGGCCTAGAGCGTGGCATAACTCAGGAAGCTATGGATTTCGTGGATGCAACGATGTGCTGGAATCCACACGTCCGCTGGCCCTCACAGACGTTTCCCTTGGGGTGGTGTGAACCCGCGGCCCTTTCTTCCATTCTTGTCCACCACCACTAGGGCCTGAACCCAGATCGGCCCGGGGACCTTTGTGTGCAGGCAGGCCCCCCTGGGACTCACTGTGGCCCAGCCACAGCACGAGGCAGCATAATCAGGGTGTCTCGAGCTGGTGAGCCATTTTGGGAGGAGTCCCGGCAGGGCTTCCTTCCAAACGGGTGCTGTGCTGTTCCCACGGCCGACACACTTTCCTTCTCTACCCCCCAGAAGCGCAGTCAGTGCTTGGTGGTGGTTTGCATGGTTCTATTTGTCTTTGGGTTCCTGCCACTCATAGGCCGAGGCTTTGAGCTGATATGCCCTGTACATAGGGAGAGAGGCTGATGTGATTTGCCGAAAGGCCACACTCAGAGACATCCTGCAGAAACCCATTAGTACACTCGGCAGCACTTGTAGGCAGAAGGCGTGTTTGTCCCAAGACTCTGATGTCCCTTCACACTAGGGTCTTCCATCCATTTCCTTTGCCAGCGTGGCCTTGGTATGTGGGGGGATTTGGTCACCAGGAGATGGACTTCATGTGCCCTCTCATAGGCATCCTTGGTGCCCCAACGTTCCCCATGCTGCTGGGCTTCCGATTGTACAGATGTTTTGGCACCCACTTTTGCGCAGAGAGAGCCCTTGCCTCGGGGAACTTCTCCATGGTTGAAGCAGCCCAGGAGGGCCCTGAGGGCACCAGGGATCTACATCCCTGATGACACATCCCTGAGCTCTCCCTCATAGGTCCTTGGGAATCCTGGTGGTCCTTGACCTGGGGTACCATGTCAGGGTGCACCATCGGCTGCAGGCCACTAGGTTCCTCTGCCACGTTGCAATGCTTTTCTCAAAATGCAGATATCCCTGGGTGTCCGGAGTCTCAATGTTGATGTAGCCTCCTGAAAAGTCAGACGTGGTGTGTGAAGAGAGCCATGCTTCAACCCCTTGGTTTGCCTCTCTGCCTTCCTTCCCACCTTCTGTCTTCCATTCGCCTTAACACTTTTCTCCATCCCTAATTTCCTCCCAAGAAATTCCTCCTCCACAATGCGAGCCTTGCTTCTCACCTCCTGCCTTTCTTCCACATCCGTATAGCTTTCTCACTATCTAGCTCTTATCATCAATGTCGTCTTCCTCCTCATCAATTGAGAATTCTCTCTCCAGGGCTTATCTTTGGGAAGATAGTCAAGAAAAGCCGGGACGTATTGGCGACTTCTGGAGACTCAGCAGGAATCATGGACCGTGGTTTTATCCGGCGTGGAAAATGCGATTTGGGGTCCTCTCTCAGGAACTGCGCAGGGTTTTTGGCTATTTTTTTACCGGGTGTCCTCCTAGATCCATGGTCCTATTCCATCGGAAACACGAGCACGTGTGTTTACAATGGGGTAAAGTCTTTGGGCACCCGTTGTCCAGGGGCGCAGGAGAGCCTGAAGAATCGTCGTGCCCCCCATCCTGAAGCTGTCTTGGAACGGTTCAAAGGAATGCAGGGTGATCCGTAGCCACCCAAAGCCACCCAAAGCAATCCAAGCCCAAAGAATGGTTAAAGAAACTTGAGAAAACCACACCCCTGGAAGGAATGTAAAGCAGAGCAGAGGAATGTGTGGAATGCAGACAGGGGTGAAACAATTAGGGTCCCATATGGAAAACGGGGAAAACAACAGGTTGGCATGTGGAAATGAAGGAATCTGACAGAGCCGGGCAGAAAAGTTCTGGAATGCGGCAAGGTCTGAACCAGATGTTCAGTCTTCCATGGCTTGCTGTGAAGACCATATGGCCTGCACTCCAAAGGCCTGGGAGACTCGGGGCTAGGCTGCCATTTGAAAGGGCCTTAGGTTGTCCTCCTTCCTCCCAGGTCCTCAAACTGGAGGGGAATTCTCAATGACTGTTAGATCTCCGACTTTGGGTGAAGTGCGGTCCGTGGTACGGCCCAGCCCTCCAGGTGAAGGGCAACACTATAGGCAGGCTCTACACGTACTTGAGGTGTGCCCTGGAGTTTTGGGGGGTGGGGAATTTCCAGCAGCTCCGCTGATTTCCATACATCAGGGCGTGGCCACCTCAGCCTCTACAAGACCCCTGTCTCCAGGGAGAGCTCAGTGGGCCAGCATTCTCCCGGCCAGCTGCTCGCTTCTTCTCGCTTCTCGGACCTCGAAGCATGGATTCCTCCAGCACGTCCTGCACATCCAGCGGTAGCTTGACCTCTGCTTCTGGGCTGGGGGTTGCAACTCCCAGAGGCTGGGAGCCCTTCCCGCCTGTGCATCCTGCATCGATAGGGCCATGCCCTTCATTAGGGCATGTTCCGAGATTGGGCTGGCCTTTGGCCCGCGCTCCGTGGGCCTCAGTGAAGCAGACTCGCCTCAGAATGACCCCCTTGCTCCATACCCATGGTAATTTCGCTCTGGGATGGAAGTGGATGTTGCCTCTTCCTAGAGAGGTGCCCACGCAGATCACGCATCACCGGGCAAAAGGTCCTAACAGGATTTCTCAGGGCCCATCCTCTCCTTTGTTGCTGGCCAACCTTTCCATTCAACCCAATGTATGTTCATGATGTCAGTGGTCACATTTGGGGATTTGGAGTCGGAGTAGCCTTTGAATTGTGGTCTCTTGGCCTGGCTTCCCAACAACAGGTATGGGGATACACCCCAGTGGGTTTACTCCTCTCTTTCTTTCGCTTTACGTCTTGGGGAAGGTTTCCTTTGGAGTCTTGGGGATGTTGGGAGCATTTTGACCCCAGGTCATCTGGAGTCGACAGCACGTTCCTGCTAGCTGTTCTCCAAAGGTCAGGCCTTACTGCATGTCCGAACTCGGTGCACGCCTGGCCTTTGTATAACCCAGGGACGTCAAGGAATCTTGATGACAGGACGGAGGGAAACATGGGGAGCTTATATCTCTCTTTCAAGGGTTTCAAGCTCCCTTGGAGTTTCCCCACACATAATCCCTACTCCAATTCTCTCTCCGTCTCTCAGTCCCTCCGTCTCTCTCTCAGTCTCTCTCTTTCTCAGTCTCTCTCTCTCTCAGTCTCTCTCTCTCTCTCTCTATGTCTATCTCTCTCTCTCCATTTCTCTGCTGGGACCCTGTTGGTCTCACTTTCTATAACTCCTTGGTTCACTCCCAACTCAGCATTACGGTCTCAATTCCTTCTCCGCTTTGGCCACTTACGCCTACGTGGATGGAACCGTAGACTTTGCACACTGGCCTTGACAGTGTAATATGCAGACTTGTGGTTGGTGTTGAAGTCGTCATCACTGCATGTGCTGAGGTCCGTCCTGATGGACACTTGCCCAGTTGCGTTGGATATTCACGTCGATCTGCTGGATGTCACTTTGTGCTGATGTATCATAAATATCCGGGACTTGGAAGCTCACCTGAAGCGAAGTTGGCTTTGCTTGTATCGGAAGCAAATGCTGCGAGACACAGCACCCTGGAACACAGGAAGTGGTCTTCGACGGCCTTTGCTTTGGGGGCTGTGGGGTAAGCGCTTCGGAAGAAGACCCGCGATGGGGCAGTCAGTTGCATGCGAATCACCAAGGACGTATTCCTGGGTGCCGGCCGGACAGAAGGGAGACCGATCCAGGGGGATTCCTCTGCTTCTGTGTGCTTTGACAGGTCTTGACTAGGAGAGCCCACACTGAGGCCATGTGGCTGAGAAGAGGCAACGTGTTGCTAGTGGGCCTTTCGGGAGGAGAGGCTCCTGGTGGCCTAGAGCGTGGCATAACTCAGGAAGCTATGGATTTCGTGGATGCAACGATGTGCTGGAATCCACACGTCCGCTGGCCCTCACAGACGTTTCCCTTGGGGTGGTGTGAACCCGCGGCCCTTTCTTCCATTCTTGTCCACCACCACTAGGGCCTGAACCCAGATCGGCCCGGGGACCTTTGTGTGCAGGCAGGCCCCCCTGGGACTCACTGTGGCCCAGCCACAGCACGAGGCAGCATAATCAGGGTGTCTCGAGCTGGTGAGCCATTTTGGGAGGAGTCCCGGCAGGGCTTCCTTCCAAACGGGTGCTGTGCTGTTCCCACGGCCGACACACTTTCCTTCTCTACCCCCCAGAAGCGCAGTCAGTGCTTGGTGGTGGTTTGCATGGTTCTATTTGTCTTTGGGTTCCTGCCACTCATAGGCCGAGGCTTTGAGCTGATATGCCCTGTACATAGGGAGAGAGGCTGATGTGATTTGCCGAAAGGCCACACTCAGAGACATCCTGCAGAAACCCATTAGTACACTCGGCAGCACTTGTAGGCAGAAGGCGTGTTTGTCCCAAGACTCTGATGTCCCTTCACACTAGGGTCTTCCATCCATTTCCTTTGCCAGCGTGGCCTTGGTATGTGGGGGGATTTGGTCACCAGGAGATGGACTTCATGTGCCCTCTCATAGGCATCCTTGGTGCCCCAACGTTCCCCATGCTGCTGGGCTTCCGATTGTACAGATGTTTTGGCACCCACTTTTGCGCAGAGAGAGCCCTTGCCTCGGGGAACTTCTCCATGGTTGAAGCAGCCCAGGAGGGCCCTGAGGGCACCAGGGATCTACATCCCTGATGACACATCCCTGAGCTCTCCCTCATAGGTCCTTGGGAATCCTGGTGGTCCTTGACCTGGGGTACCATGTCAGGGTGCACCATCGGCTGCAGGCCACTAGGTTCCTCTGCCACGTTGCAATGCTTTTCTCAAAATGCAGATATCCCTGGGTGTCCGGAGTCTCAATGTTGATGTAGCCTCCTGAAAAGTCAGACGTGGTGTGTGAAGAGAGCCATGCTTCAACCCCTTGGTTTGCCTCTCTGCCTTCCTTCCCACCTTCTGTCTTCCATTCGCCTTAACACTTTTCTCCATCCCTAATTTCCTCCCAAGAAATTCCTCCTCCACAATGCGAGCCTTGCTTCTCACCTCCTGCCTTTCTTCCACATCCGTATAGCTTTCTCACTATCTAGCTCTTATCATCAATGTCGTCTTCCTCCTCATCAATTGAGAATTCTCTCTCCAGGGCTTATCTTTGGGAAGATAGTCAAGAAAAGCCGGGACGTATTGGCGACTTCTGGAGACTCAGCAGGAATCATGGACCGTGGTTTTATCCGGCGTGGAAAATGCGATTTGGGGTCCTCTCTCAGGAACTGCGCAGGGTTTTTGGCTATTTTTTTACCGGGTGTCCTCCTAGATCCATGGTCCTATTCCATCGGAAACACGAGCACGTGTGTTTACAATGGGGTAAAGTCTTTGGGCACCCGTTGTCCAGGGGCGCAGGAGAGCCTGAAGAATCGTCGTGCCCCCCATCCTGAAGCTGTCTTGGAACGGTTCAAAGGAATGCAGGGTGATCCGTAGCCACCCAAAGCCACCCAAAGCAATCCAAGCCCAAAGAATGGTTAAAGAAACTTGAGAAAACCACACCCCTGGAAGGAATGTAAAGCAGAGCAGAGGAATGTGTGGAATGCAGACAGGGGTGAAACAATTAGGGTCCCATATGGAAAACGGGGAAAACAACAGGTTGGCATGTGGAAATGAAGGAATCTGACAGAGCCGGGCAGAAAAGTTCTGGAATGCGGCAAGGTCTGAACCAGATGTTCAGTCTTCCATGGCTTGCTGTGAAGACCATATGGCCTGCACTCCAAAGGCCTGGGAGACTCGGGGCTAGGCTGCCATTTGAAAGGGCCTTAGGTTGTCCTCCTTCCTCCCAGGTCCTCAAACTGGAGGGGAATTCTCAATGACTGTTAGATCTCCGACTTTGGGTGAAGTGCGGTCCGTGGTACGGCCCAGCCCTCCAGGTGAAGGGCAACACTATAGGCAGGCTCTACACGTACTTGAGGTGTGCCCTGGAGTTTTGGGGGGTGGGGAATTTCCAGCAGCTCCGCTGATTTCCATACATCAGGGCGTGGCCACCTCAGCCTCTACAAGACCCCTGTCTCCAGGGAGAGCTCAGTGGGCCAGCATTCTCCCGGCCAGCTGCTCGCTTCTTCTCGCTTCTCGGACCTCGAAGCATGGATTCCTCCAGCACGTCCTGCACATCCAGCGGTAGCTTGACCTCTGCTTCTGGGCTGGGGGTTGCAACTCCCAGAGGCTGGGAGCCCTTCCCGCCTGTGCATCCTGCATCGATAGGGCCATGCCCTTCATTAGGGCATGTTCCGAGATTGGGCTGGCCTTTGGCCCGCGCTCCGTGGGCCTCAGTGAAGCAGACTCGCCTCAGAATGACCCCCTTGCTCCATACCCATGGTAATTTCGCTCTGGGATGGAAGTGGATGTTGCCTCTTCCTAGAGAGGTGCCCACGCAGATCACGCATCACCGGGCAAAAGGTCCTAACAGGATTTCTCAGGGCCCATCCTCTCCTTTGTTGCTGGCCAACCTTTCCATTCAACCCAATGTATGTTCATGATGTCAGTGGTCACATTTGGGGATTTGGAGTCGGAGTAGCCTTTGAATTGTGGTCTCTTGGCCTGGCTTCCCAACAACAGGTATGGGGATACACCCCAGTGGGTTTACTCCTCTCTTTCTTTCTCTTTACGTCTTGGGGAAGGTTTCCTTTGGAGTCTTGGGGATGTTGGGAGCATTTTGACCCCAGGTCATCTGGAGTCGACAGCACGTTCCTGCTAGCTGTTCTCCAAAGGTCAGGCCTTACTGCATGTCCGAACTCGGTGCACGCCTGGCCTTTGTATAACCCAGGGACGTCAAGGAATCTTGATGACAGGACGGAGGGAAACATGGGGAGCTTATATCTCTCTTTCAAGGGTTTCAAGCTCCCTTGGAGTTTCCCCACACATAATCCCTACTCCAATTCTCTCTCCGTCTCTCAGTCCCTCCGTCTCTCTCTCAGTCTCTCTCTTTCTCAGTCTCTCTCTCTCTCAGTCTCTCTCTCTCTCTCTCTATGTCTATCTCTCTCTCTCCATTTCTCTGCTGGGACCCTGTTGGTCTCACTTTCTATAACTCCTTGGTTCACTCCCAACTCAGCATTACGGTCTCAATTCCTTCTCCGCTTTGGCCACTTACGCCTACGTGGATGGAACCGTAGACTTTGCACACTGGCCTTGACAGTGTAATATGCAGACTTGTGGTTGGTGTTGAAGTCGTCATCACTGCATGTGCTGAGGTCCGTCCTGATGGACACTTGCCCAGTTGCGTTGGATATTCACGTCGATCTGCTGGATGTCACTTTGTGCTGATGTATCATAAATATCCGGGACTTGGAAGCTCACCTGAAGCGAAGTTGGCTTTGCTTGTATCGGAAGCAAATGCTGCGAGACACAGCACCCTGGAACACAGGAAGTGGTCTTCGACGGCCTTTGCTTTGGGGGCTGTGGGGTAAGCGCTTCGGAAGAAGACCCGCGATGGGGCAGTCAGTTGCATGCGAATCACCAAGGACGTATTCCTGGGTGCCGGCCGGACAGAAGGGAGACCGATCCAGGGGGATTCCTCTGCTTCTGTGTGCTTTGACAGGTCTTGACTAGGAGAGCCCACACTGAGGCCATGTGGCTGAGAAGAGGCAACGTGTTGCTAGTGGGCCTTTCGGGAGGAGAGGCTCCTGGTGGCCTAGAGCGTGGCATAACTCAGGAAGCTATGGATTTCGTGGATGCAACGATGTGCTGGAATCCACACGTCCGCTGGCCCTCACAGACGTTTCCCTTGGGGTGGTGTGAACCCGCGGCCCTTTCTTCCATTCTTGTCCACCACCACTAGGGCCTGAACCCAGATCGGCCCGGGGACCTTTGTGTGCAGGCAGGCCCCCCTGGGACTCACTGTGGCCCAGCCACAGCACGAGGCAGCATAATCAGGGTGTCTCGAGCTGGTGAGCCATTTTGGGAGGAGTCCCGGCAGGGCTTCCTTCCAAACGGGTGCTGTGCTGTTCGCACGGCCGACACACTTTCCTTCTCTACCCCCCAGAAGCGCAGTCAGTGCTTGGTGGTGGTTTGCATGGTTCTATTTGTCTTTGGGTTCCTGCCACTCATAGGCCGAGGCTTTGAGCTGATATGCCCTGTACATAGGGAGAGAGGCTGATGTGATTTGCCGAAAGGCCACACTCAGAGACATCCTGCAGAAACCCATTAGTACACTCGGCAGCACTTGTAGGCAGAAGGCGTGTTTGTCCCAAGACTCTGATGTCCCTTCACACTAGGGTCTTCCATCCATTTCCTTTGCCAGCGTGGCCTTGGTATGTGGGGGGATTTGGTCACCAGGAGATGGACTTCATGTGCCCTCTCATAGGCATCCTTGGTGCCCCAACGTTCCCCATGCTGCTGGGCTTCCGATTGTACAGATGTCTTGGCACCCACTTTTGCGCAGAGAGAGCCCTTGCCTCGGGGAACTTCTCCATGGTTGAAGCAGCCCAGGAGGGCCCTGAGGGCACCAGGGATCTACATCCCTGATGACACATCCCTGAGCTCTCCCTCATAGGTCCTTGGGAATCCTGGTGGTCCTTGACCTGGGGTACCATGTCAGGGTGCACCATCGGCTGCAGGCCACTAGGTTCCTCTGCCACGTTGCAATGCTTTTCTCAAAATGCAGATATCCCTGGGTGTCCGGAGTCTCAATGTCGATGTAGCCTCCTGAAAAGTCAGACGTGGTGTGTGAAGAGAGCCATGCTTCAACCCCTTGGTTTGCCTCTCTGCCTTCCTTCCCACCTTCTGTCTTCCATTCGCCTTAACACTTTTCTCCATCCCTAATTTCCTCCCAAGAAATTCCTCCTCCACAATGCGAGCCTTGCTTCTCACCTCCTGCCTTTCTTCCACATCCGTATAGCTTTCTCACTATCTAGCTCTTATCATCAATGTCGTCTTCCTCCTCATCAATTGAGAATTCTCTCTCCAGGGCTTATCTTTGGGAAGATAGTCAAGAAAAGCCGGGACGTATTGGCGACTTCTGGAGACTCAGCAGGAATCATGGACCGTGGTTTTATCCGGCGTGGAAAATGCGATTTGGGGTCCTCTCTCAGGAACTGCGCAGGGTTTTTGGCTATTTTTTTACCGGGTGTCCTCCTAGATCCATGGTCCTATTCCATCGGAAACACGAGCACGTGTGTTTACAATGGGGTAAAGTCTTTGGGCACCCGTTGTCCAGGGGCGCAGGAGAGCCTGAAGAATCGTCGTGCCCCCCATCCTGAAGCTGTCTTGGAACGGTTCAAAGGAATGCAGGGTGATCCGTAGCCACCCAAAGCCATCCAAAGCAATCCAAGCCCAAAGAATGGTTAAAGAAACTTGAGAAAACCACACCCCTGGAAGGAATGTAAAGCAGAGCAGAGGAATGTGTGGAATGCAGACAGGGGTGAAACAATTAGGGTCCCATATGGAAAACGGGGAAAACAACAGGTTGGCATGTGGAAATGAAGGAATCTGACAGAGCCGGGCAGAAAAGTTCTGGAATGCGGCAAGGTCTGAACCAGATGTTCAGTCTTCCATGGCTTGCTGTGAAGACCATATGGCCTGCACTCCAAAGGCCTGGGAGACTCGGGGCTAGGCTGCCATTTGAAAGGGCCTTAGGTTGTCCTCCTTCCTCCCAGGTCCTCAAACTGGAGGGGAATTCTCAATGACTGTTAGATCTCCGACTTTGGGTGAAGTGCGGTCCGTGGTACGGCCCAGCCCTCCAGGTGAAGGGCAACACTATAGGCAGGCTCTACACGTACTTGAGGTGTGCCCTGGAGTTTTGGGGGGTGGGGAATTTCCAGCAGCTCCGCTGATTTCCATACATCAGGGCGTGGCCACCTCAGCCTCTACAAGACCCCTGTCTCCAGGGAGAGCTCAGTGGGCCAGCATTCTCCCGGCCAGCTGCTCGCTTCTTCTCGCTTCTCGGACCTCGAAGCATGGATTCCTCCAGCACGTCCTGCACATCCAGCGGTAGCTTGACCTCTGCTTCTGGGCTGGGGGTTGCAACTCCCAGAGGCTGGGAGCCCTTCCCGCCTGTGCATCCTGCATCGATAGGGCCATGCCCTTCATTAGGGCATGTTCCGAGATTGGGCTGGCCTTTGGCCCGCGCTCCGTGGGCCTCAGCAAAGCAGACTCGCCTCAGAATGACCCCCTTGCTCCATACCCATGGTAATTTCGCTCTGGGATGGAAGTGGATGTTGCCTCTTCCTAGAGAGGTGCCCACGCAGATCACGCATCACCGGGCAAAAGGTCCTAACAGGATTTCTCAGGGCCCATCCTCTCCTTTGTTGCTGGCCAACCTTTCCATTCAACCCAATGTATGTTCATGATGTCAGTGGTCACATTTGGGGATTTGGAGTCGGAGTAGCCTTTGAATTGTGGTCTCTTGGCCTGGCTTCCCAACAACAGGTATGGGGATACACCCCAGTGGGTTTACTCCTCTCTTTCTTTCTCTTTACGTCTTGGGGAAGGTTTCCTTTGGAGTCTTGGGGATGTTGGGAGCATTTTGACCCCAGGTCATCTGGAGTCGACAGCACGTTCCTGCTAGCTGTTCTCCAAAGGTCAGGCCTTACTGCATGTCCGAACTCGGTGCACGCCTGGCCTTTGTATAACCCAGGGACGTCAAGGAATCTTGATGACAGGACGGAGGGAAACATGGGGAGCTTATATCTCTCTTTCAAGGGTTTCAAGCTCCCTTGGAGTTTCCCCACACATAATCCCTACTCCAATTCTCTCTCCGTCTCTCAGTCCCTCCGTCTCTCTCTCAGTCTCTCTCTTTCTCAGTCTCTCTCTCTCTCAGTCTCTCTCTCTCTCTCTATGTCTATCTCTCTCTCTCCATTTCTCTGCTGGGACCCTGTTGGTCTCACTTTCTATAACTCCTTGGTTCACTCCCAACTCAGCATTACGGTCTCAATTCCTTCTCCGCTTTGGCCACTTACGCCTACGTGGATGGAACCGTAGACTTTGCACACTGGCCTTGACAGTGTAATATGCAGACTTGTGGTTGGTGTTGAAGTCGTCATCACTGCATGTGCTGAGGTCCGTCCTGATGGACACTTGCCCAGTTGCGTTGGATATTCACGTCGATCTGCTGGATGTCACTTTGTGCTGATGTATCATAAATATCCGGGACTTGGAAGCTCACCTGAAGCGAAGTTGGCTTTGCTTGTATCGGAAGCAAATGCTGCGAGACACAGCACCCTGGAACACAGGAAGTGGTCTTCGACGGCCTTTGCTTTGGGGGCTGTGGGGTAAGCGCTTCGGAAGAAGACCCGCGATGGGGCAGTCAGTTACATGCGAATCACCAAGGACGTATTCCTGGGTGCCGGCCGGACAGAAGGGAGACCGATCCAGGGGGATTCCTCTGCTTCTGTGTGCTTTGACAGGTCTTGACTAGGAGAGCCCACACTGAGGCCATGTGGCTGAGAAGAGGCAACGTGTTGCTAGTGGGCCTTTCGGGAGGAGAGGCTCCTGGTGGCCTAGAGCGTGGCATAACTCAGGAAGCTATGGATTTCGTGGATGCAACGATGTGCTGGAATCCACACGTCCGCTGGCCCTCACAGACGTTTCCCTTGGGGTGGTGTGAACCCGCGGCCCTTTCTTCCATTCTTGTCCACCACCACTAGGGCCTGAACCCAGATCGGCCCGGGGACCTTTGTGTGCAGGCAGGCCCCCCTGGGACTCACTGTGGCCCAGCCACAGCACGAGGCAGCATAATCAGGGTGTCTCGAGCTGGTGAGCCATTTTGGGAGGAGTCCCGGCAGGGCTTCCTTCCAAACGGGTGCTGTGCTGTTCCCACGGCCGACACACTTTCCTTCTCTACCCCCCAGAAGCGCAGTCAGTGCTTGGTGGTGGTTTGCATGGTTCTATTTGTCTTTGGGTTCCTGCCACTCATAGGCCGAGGCTTTGAGCTGATATGCCCTGTACATAGGGAGAGAGGCTGATGTGATTTGCCGAAAGGCCACACTCAGAGACATCCTGCAGAAACCCATTAGTACACTCGGCAGCACTTGTAGGCAGAAGGCGTGTTTGTCCCAAGACTCTGATGTCCCTTCACACTAGGGTCTTCCATCCATTTCCTTTGCCAGCGTGGCCTTGGTATGTGGGGGGATTTGGTCACCAGGAGATGGACTTCATGTGCCCTCTCATAGGCATCCTTGGTGCCCCAACGTTCCCCATGCTGCTGGGCTTCCGATTGTACAGATGTCTTGGCACCCACTTTTGCGCAGAGAGAGCCCTTGCCTCGGGGAACTTCTCCATGGTTGAAGCAGCCCAGGAGGGCCCTGAGGGCACCAGGGATCTACATCCCTGATGACACATCCCTGAGCTCTCCCTCATAGGTCCTTGGGAATCCTGGTGGTCCTTGACCTGGGGTACCATGTCAGGGTGCACCATCGGCTGCAGGCCACTAGGTTCCTCTGCCACGTTGCAATGCTTTTCTCAAAATGCAGATATCCCTGGGTGTCCGGAGTCTCAATGTCGATGTAGCCTCCTGAAAAGTCAGACGTGGTGTGTGAAGAGAGCCATGCTTCAACCCCTTGGTTTGCCTCTCTGCCTTCCTTCCCACCTTCTGTCTTCCATTCGCCTTAACACTTTTCTCCATCCCTAATTTCCTCCCAAGAAATTCCTCCTCCACAATGCGAGCCTTGCTTCTCACCTCCTGCCTTTCTTCCACATCCGTATAGCTTTCTCACTATCTAGCTCTTATCATCAATGTCGTCTTCCTCCTCATCAATTGAGAATTCTCTCTCCAGGGCTTATCTTTGGGAAGATAGTCAAGAAAAGCCGGGACGTATTGGCGACTTCTGGAGACTCAGCAGGAATCATGGACCGTGGTTTTATCCGGCGTGGAAAATGCGATTTGGGGTCCTCTCTCAGGAACTGCGCAGGGTTTTTGGCTATTTTTTTACCGGGTGTCCTCCTAGATCCATGGTCCTATTCCATCGGAAACACGAGCACGTGTGTTTACAATGGGGTAAAGTCTTTGGGCACCCGTTGTCCAGGGGCGCAGGAGAGCCTGAAGAATCGTCGTGCCCCCCATCCTGAAGCTGTCTTGGAACGGTTCAAAGGAATGCAGGGTGATCCGTAGCCACCCAAAGCCACCCAAAGCAATCCAAGCCCAAAGAATGGTTAAAGAAACTTGAGAAAACCACACCCCTGGAAGGAATGTAAAGCAGAGCAGAGGAATGTGTGGAATGCAGACAGGGGTGAAACAATTAGGGTCCCATATGGAAAACGGGGAAAACAACAGGTTGGCATGTGGAAATGAAGGAATCTGACAGAGCCGGGCAGAAAAGTTCTGGAATGCGGCAAGGTCTGAACCAGATGTTCAGTCTTCCATGGCTTGCTGTGAAGACCATATGGCCTGCACTCCAAAGGCCTGGGAGACTCGGGGCTAGGCTGCCATTTGAAAGGGCCTTAGGTTGTCCTCCTTCCTCCCAGGTCCTCAAACTGGAGGGGAATTCTCAATGACTGTTAGATCTCCGACTTTGGGTGAAGTGCGGTCCGTGGTACGGCCCAGCCCTCCAGGTGAAGGGCAATACTACAGGCAGGCTCTACACGTACTTGAGGTGTGCCCTGGTGTTTTGGGGGATGGGGAATTTCCAGCAGCTCCGCTGATTTCCATACATCAGGGCGTGGCCACCTCAGCCTCTACAAGACCCCTGTCTCCAGGGAGAGCTCAGTGGGCCAGCATTCTCCCGGCCAGCTGCTCGCTTCTTCTCGCTTCTCGGACCTCGAAGCATGGATTCCTCCAGCACGTCCTGCACATCCAGCGGTAGCTTGACCTCTGCTTCTGGGCTGGGGGTTGCAACTCCCAGAGGCTGGGAGCCCTTCCCGCCTGTGCATCCTGCATCGATAGGGCCATGCCCTTCATTAGGGCATGTTCCGAGATTGGGCTGGCCTTTGGCCCGCGCTCCGTGGGCCTCAGCGAAGCAGACTCGCCTCAGAATGACCCCCTTGCTCCATACCCATGGTAATTTCGCTCTGGGATGGAAGTGGATGTTGCCTCTTCCTAGAGAGGTGCCCACGCAGATCACGCATCACCGGGCAAAAGGTCCTAACAGGATTTCTCAGGGCCCATCCTCTCCTTTGTTGCTGGCCAACCTTTCCATTCAACCCAATGTATGTTCATGATGTCAGTGGTCACATTTGGGGATTTGGAGTCGGAGTAGCCTTTGAATTGTGGTCTCTTGGCCTGGCTTCCCAACAACAGGTATGGGGATACACCCCAGTGGGTTTACTCCTCTCTTTCTTTCTCTTTACGTCTTGGGGAAGGTTTCCTTTGGAGTCTTGGGGATGTTGGGAGCATTTTGACCCCAGGTCATCTGGAGTCGACAGCACGTTCCTGCTAGCTGTTCTCCAAAGGTCAGGCCTTACTGCATGTCCGAACTCGGTGCACGCCTGGCCTTTGTATAACCCAGGGACGTCAAGGAATCTTGATGACAGGACGGAGGGAAACATGGGGAGCTTATATCTCTCTTTCAAGGGTTTCAAGCTCCCTTGGAGTTTCCCCACACATAATCCCTACTCCAATTCTCTCTCCGTCTCTCAGTCCCTCCGTCTCTCTCTCAGTCTCTCTCTTTCTCAGTCTCTCTCTCTCTCAGTCTCTCTCTCTCTCTCTATGTCTATCTCTCTCTCTCCATTTCTCTGCTGGGACCCTGTTGGTCTCACTTTCTATAACTCCTTGGTTCACTCCCAACTCAGCATTACGGTCTCAATTCCTTCTCCGCTTTGGCCACTTACGCCTACGTGGATGGAACCGTAGACTTTGCACACTGGCCTTGACAGTGTAATATGCAGACTTGTGGTTGGTGTTGAAGTCGTCATCACTGCATGTGCTGAGGTCCGTCCTGATGGACACTTGCCCAGTTGCGTTGGATATTCACGTCGATCTGCTGGATGTCACTTTGTGCTGATGTATCATAAATATCCGGGACTTGGAAGCTCACCTGAAGCGAAGTTGGCTTTGCTTGTATCGGAAGCAAATGCTGCGAGACACAGCACCCTGGAACACAGGAAGTGGTCTTCGACGGCCTTTGCTTTGGGGGCTGTGGGGTAAGCGCTTCGGAAGAAGACCCGCGATGGGGCAGTCAGTTGCATGCGAATCACCAAGGACGTATTCCTGGGTGCCGGCCGGACAGAAGGGAGACCGATCCAGGGGGATTCCTCTGCTTCTGTGTGCTTTGACAGGTCTTGACTAGGAGAGCCCACACTGAGGCCATGTGGCTGAGAAGAGGCAACGTGTTGCTAGTGGGCCTTTCGGGAGGAGAGGCTCCTGGTGGCCTAGAGCGTGGCATAACTCAGGAAGCTATGGATTTCGTGGATGCAACGATGTGCTGGAATCCACACGTCCGCTGGCCCTCACAGACGTTTCCCTTGGGGTGGTGTGAACCCGCGGCCCTTTCTTCCATTCTTGTCCACCACCACTAGGGCCTGAACCCAGATCGGCCCGGGGACCTTTGTGTGCAGGCAGGCCCCCCTGGGACTCACTGTGGCCCAGCCACAGCACGAGGCAGCATAATCAGGGTGTCTCGAGCTGGTGAGCCATTTTGGGAGGAGTCCCGGCAGGGCTTCCTTCCAAACGGGTGCTGTGCTGTTCGCACGGCCGACACACTTTCCTTCTCTACCCCCCAGAAGCGCAGTCAGTGCTTGGTGGTGGTTTGCATGGTTCTATTTGTCTTTGGGTTCCTGCCACTCATAGGCCGAGGCTTTGAGCTGATATGCCCTGTACATAGGGAGAGAGGCTGATGTGATTTGCCGAAAGGCCACACTCAGAGACATCCTGCAGAAACCCATTAGTACACTCGGCAGCACTTGTAGGCAGAAGGCGTGTTTGTCCCAAGACTCTGATGTCCCTTCACACTAGGGTCTTCCATCCATTTCCTTTGCCAGCGTGGCCTTGGTATGTGGGGGGATTTGGTCACCAGGAGATGGACTTCATGTGCCCTCTCATAGGCATCCTTGGTGCCCCAACGTTCCCCATGCTGCTGGGCTTCCGATTGTACAGATGTCTTGGCACCCACTTTTGCGCAGAGAGAGCCCTTGCCTCGGGGAACTTCTCCATGGTTGAAGCAGCCCAGGAGGGCCCTGAGGGCACCAGGGATCTACATCCCTGATGACACATCCCTGAGCTCTCCCTCATAGGTCCTTGGGAATCCTGGTGGTCCTTGACCTGGGGTACCATGTCAGGGTGCACCATCGGCTGCAGGCCACTAGGTTCCTCTGCCACGTTGCAATGCTTTTCTCAAAATGCAGATATCCCTGGGTGTCCGGAGTCTCAATGTCGATGTAGCCTCCTGAAAAGTCAGACGTGGTGTGTGAAGAGAGCCATGCTTCAACCCCTTGGTTTGCCTCTCTGCCTTCCTTCCCACCTTCTGTCTTCCATTCGCCTTAACACTTTTCTCCATCCCTAATTTCCTCCCAAGAAATTCCTCCTCCACAATGCGAGCCTTGCTTCTCACCTCCTGCCTTTCTTCCACATCCGTATAGCTTTCTCACTATCTAGCTCTTATCATCAATGTCGTCTTCCTCCTCATCAATTGAGAATTCTCTCTCCAGGGCTTATCTTTGGGAAGATAGTCAAGAAAAGCCGGGACGTATTGGCGACTTCTGGAGACTCAGCAGGAATCATGGACCGTGGTTTTATCCGGCGTGGAAAATGCGATTTGGGGTCCTCTCTCAGGAACTGCGCAGGGTTTTTGGCTATTTTTTTACCGGGTGTCCTCCTAGATCCATGGTCCTATTCCATCGGAAACACGAGCACGTGTGTTTACAATGGGGTAAAGTCTTTGGGCACCCGTTGTCCAGGGGCGCAGGAGAGCCTGAAGAATCGTCGTGCCCCCCATCCTGAAGCTGTCTTGGAACGGTTCAAAGGAATGCAGGGTGATCCGTAGCCACCCAAAGCCACCCAAAGCAATCCAAGCCCAAAGAATGGTTAAAGAAACTTGAGAAAACCACACCCCTGGAAGGAATGTAAAGCAGAGCAGAGGAATGTGTGGAATGCAGACAGGGGTGAAACAATTAGGGTCCCATATGGAAAACGGGGAAAACAACAGGTTGGCATGTGGAAATGAAGGAATCTGACAGAGCCGGGCAGAAAAGTTCTGGAATGCGGCAAGGTCTGAACCAGATGTTCAGTCTTCCATGGCTTGCTGTGAAGACCATATGGCCTGCACTCCAAAGGCCTGGGAGACTCGGGGCTAGGCTGCCATTTGAAAGGGCCTTAGGTTGTCCTCCTTCCTCCCAGGTCCTCAAACTGGAGGGGAATTCTCAATGACTGTTAGATCTCCGACTTTGGGTGAAGTGCGGTCCGTGGTACGGCCCAGCCCTCCAGGTGAAGGGCAACACTATAGGCAGGCTCTACACGTACTTGAGGTGTGCCCTGGAGTTTTGGGACGTGGGGAATTTCCAGCAGCTCCGCTGATTTCCATACATCAGGGCGTGGCCACCTCAGCCTCTACAAGACCCCTGTCTCCAGGGAGAGCTCAGTGGGCCAGCATTCTCCCGGCCAGCTGCTCGCTTCTTCTCGCTTCTCGGACCTCGAAGCATGGATTCCTCCAGCACGTCCTGCACATCCAGCGGTAGCTTGACCTCTGCTTCTGGGCTGGGGGTTGCAACTCCCAGAGGCTGGGAGCCCTTCCCGCCTGTGCATCCTGCATCGATAGGGCCATGCCCTTCATTAGGGCATGTTCCGAGATTGGGCTGGCCTTTGGCCCGCGCTCCGTGGGCCTCAGCGAAGCAGACTCGCCTCAGAATGACCCCCTTGCTCCATACCCATGGTAATTTCGCTCTGGGATGGAAGTGGATGTTGCCTCTTCCTAGAGAGGTGCCCACGCAGATCACGCATCACCGGGCAAAAGGTCCTAACAGGATTTCTCAGGGCCCATCCTCTCCTTTGTTGCTGGCCAACCTTTCCATTCAACCCAATGTATGTTCATGATGTCAGTGGTCACATTTGGGGATTTGGAGTCGGAGTAGCCTTTGAATTGTGGTCTCTTGGCCTGGCTTCCCAACAACAGGTATGGGGATACACCCCAGTGGGTTTACTCCTCTCTTTCTTTCTCTTTACGTCTTGGGGAAGGTTTCCTTTGGAGTCTTGGGGATGTTGGGAGCATTTTGACCCCAGGTCATCTGGAGTCGACAGCACGTTCCTGCTAGCTGTTCTCCAAAGGTCAGGCCTTACTGCATGTCCGAACTCGGTGCACGCCTGGCCTTTGTATAGCCCAGGGACGTCAAGGAATCTTGATGACAGGACGGAGGGAAACATGGGGAGCTTATATCTCTCTTTCAAGGGTTTCAAGCTCCCTTGGAGTTTCCCCACACATAATCCCTACTCCAATTCTCTCTCCGTCTCTCAGTCCCTCCGTCTCTCTCTCAGTCTCTCTCTTTCTCAGTCTCTCTCTCTCTCAGTCTCTCTCTCTCTCTCTATGTCTATCTCTCTCTCTCCATTTCTCTGCTGGGACCCTGTGGGTCTCACTTTCTATAACTCCTTGGTTCACTCCCAACTCAGCATTACGGTCTCAATTCCTTCTCCGCTTTGGCCACTTACGCCTACGTGGATGGAACCGTAGACTTTGCACACTGGCCTTGACAGTGTAATATGCAGACTTGTGGTTGGTGTTGAAGTCGTCATCACTGCATGTGCTGAGGTCCGTCCTGATGGACACTTGCCCAGTTGCGTTGGATATTCACGTCGATCTGCTGGATGTCACTTTGTGCTGATGTATCATAAATATCCGGGACTTGGAAGCTCACCTGAAGCGAAGTTGGCTTTGCTTGTATCGGAAGCAAATGCTGCGAGACACAGCACCCTGGAACACAGGAAGTGGTCTTCGACGGCCTTTGCTTTGGGGGCTGTGGGGTAAGCGCTTCGGAAGAAGACCCGCGATGGGGCAGTCAGTTGCATGCGAATCACCAAGGACGTATTCCTGGGTGCCGGCCGGACAGAAGGGAGACCGATCCAGGGGGATTCCTCTGCTTCTGTGTGCTTTGACAGGTCTTGACTAGGAGAGCCCACACTGAGGCCATGTGGCTGAGAAGAGGCAACGTGTTGCTAGTGGGCCTTTCGGGAGGAGAGGCTCCTGGTGGCCTAGAGCGTGGCATAACTCAGGAAGCTCTGGATTTCGTGGATGCAACGATGTGCTGGAATCCACACGTCCGCTGGCCCTCACAGACGTTTCCCTTGGGGTGGTGTGAACCCGCGGCCCTTTCTTCCATTCTTGTCCACCACCACTAGGGCCTGAACCCAGATCGGCCCGGGGACCTTTGTGTGCAGGCAGGCCCCCCTGGGACTCACTGTGGCCCAGCCACAGCACGAGGCAGCATAATCAGGGTGTCTCGAGCTGGTGAGCCATTTTGGGAGGAGTCCCGGCAGGGCTTCCTTCCAAACGGGTGCTGTGCTGTTCGCACGGCCGACACACTTTCCTTCTCTACCCCCCAGAAGCGCAGTCAGTGCTTGGTGGTGGTTTGCATGGTTCTATTTGTCTTTGGGTTCCTGCCACTCATAGGCCGAGGCTTTGAGCTGATATGCCCTGTACATAGGGAGAGAGGCTGATGTGATTTGCCGAAAGGCCACACTCAGAGACATCCTGCAGAAACCCATTAGTACACTCGACAGCACTTGTAGGCAGAAGGCGTGTTTGTCCCAAGACTCTGATGTCCCTTCACACTAGGGTCTTCCATCCATTTCCTTTGCCAGCGTGGCCTTGGTATGTGGGGGGATTTGGTCACCAGGAGATGGACTTCATGTGCCCTCTCATAGGCATCCTTGGTGCCCCAACGTTCCCCATGCTGCTGGGCTTCCGATTGTACAGATGTCTTGGCACCCACTTTTGCGCAGAGAGAGCCCTTGCCTCGGGGAACTTCTCCATGGTTGAAGCAGCCCAGGAGGGCCCTGAGGGCACCAGGGATCTACATCCCTGATGACACATCCCTGAGCTCTCCCTCATAGGTCCTTGGGAATCCTGGTGGTCCTTGACCTGGGGTACCATGTCAGGGTGCACCATCGGCTGCAGGCCACTAGGTTCCTCTGCCACGTTGCAATGCTTTTCTCAAAATGCAGATATCCCTGGGTGTCCGGAGTCTCAATGTCGATGTAGCCTCCTGAAAAGTCAGACGTGGTGTGTGAAGAGAGCCATGCTTCAACCCCTTGGTTTGCCTCTCTGCCTTCCTTCCCACCTTCTGTCTTCCATTCGCCTTAACACTTTTCTCCATCCCTAATTTCCTCCCAAGAAATTCCTCCTCCACAATGCGAGCCTTGCTTCTCACCTCCTGCCTTTCTTCCACATCCGTATAGCTTTCTCACTATCTAGCTCTTATCATCAATGTCGTCTTCCTCCTCATCAATTGAGAATTCTCTCTCCAGGGCTTATCTTTGGGAAGATAGTCAAGAAAAGCCGGGACGTATTGGCGACTTCTGGAGACTCAGCAGGAATCATGGACCGTGGTTTTATCCGGCGTGGAAAATGCGATTTGGGGTCCTCTCTCAGGAACTGCGCAGGGTTTTTGGCTATTTTTTTACCGGGTGTCCTCCTAGATCCATGGTCCTATTCCATCGGAAACACGAGCACGTGTGTTTACAATGGGGTAAAGTCTTTGGGCACCCGTTGTCCAGGGGCGCAGGAGAGCCTGAAGAATCGTCGTGCCCCCCATCCTGAAGCTGTCTTGGAACGGTTCAAAGGAATGCAGGGTGATCCGTAGCCACCCAAAGCCACCCAAAGCAATCCAAGCCCAAAGAATGGTTAAAGAAACTTGAGAAAACCACACCCCTGGAAGGAATGTAAAGCAGAGCAGAGGAATGTGTGGAATGCAGACAGGGGTGAAACAATTAGGGTCCCATATGGAAAACGGGGAAAACAACAGGTTGGCATGTGGAAATGAAGGAATCTGACAGAGCCGGGCAGAAAAGTTCTGGAATGCGGCAAGGTCTGAACCAGATGTTCAGTCTTCCATGGCTTGCTGTGAAGACCATATGGCCTGCACTCCAAAGGCCTGGGAGACTCGGGGCTAGGCTGCCATTTGAAAGGGCCTTAGGTTGTCCTCCTTCCTCCCAGGTCCTCAAACTGGAGGGGAATTCTCAATGACTGTTAGATCTCCGACTTTGGGTGAAGTGCGGTCCGTGGTACGGCCCAGCCCTCCAGGTGAAGGGCAACACTATAGGCAGGCTCTACACGTACTTGAGGTGTGCCCTGGAGTTTTGGGGGGTGGGGAATTTCCAGCAGCTCCGCTGATTTCCATACATCAGGGCGTGGCCACCTCAGCCTCTACAAGACCCCTGTCTCCAGGGAGAGCTCAGTGGGCCAGCATTCTCCCGGCCAGCTGCTCGCTTCTTCTCGCTTCTCGGACCTCGAAGCATGGATTCCTCCAGCACGTCCTGCACATCCAGCGGTAGCTTGACCTCTGCTTCTGGGCTGGGGGTTGCAACTCCCAGAGGCTGGGAGCCCTTCCCGCCTGTGCATCCTGCATCGATAGGGCCATGCCCTTCATTAGGGCATGTTCCGAGATTGGGCTGGCCTTTGGCCCGCGCTCCGTGGGCCTCAGCGAAGCAGACTCGCCTCAGAATGACCCCCTTGCTCCATACCCATGGTAATTTCGCTCTGGGATGGAAGTGGATGTTGCCTCTTCCTAGAGAGGTGCCCACGCAGATCACGCATCACCGGGCAAAAGGTCCTAACAGGATTTCTCAGGGCCCATCCTCTCCTTTGTTGCTGGCCAACCTTTCCATTCAACCCAATGTATGTTCATGATGTCAGTGGTCACATTTGGGGATTTGGAGTCGGAGTAGCCTTTGAATTGTGGTCTCTTGGCCTGGCTTCCCAACAACAGGTATGGGGATACACCCCAGTGGGTTTACTCCTCTCTTTCTTTCTCTTTACGTCTTGGGGAAGGTTTCCTTTGGAGTCTTGGGGATGTTGGGAGCATTTTGACCCCAGGTCATCTGGAGTCGACAGCACGTTCCTGCTAGCTGTTCTCCAAAGGTCAGGCCTTACTGCATGTCCGAACTCGGTGCACGCCTGGCCTTTGTATAACCCAGGGACGTCAAGGAATCTTGATGACAGGACGGAGGGAAACATGGGGAGCTTATATCTCTCTTTCAAGGGTTTCAAGCTCCCTTGGAGTTTCCCCACACATAATCCCTACTCCAATTCTCTCTCCGTCTCTCAGTCCCTCCGTCTCTCTCTCAGTCTCTCTCTTTCTCAGTCTCTCTCTCTCTCAGTCTCTCTCTCTCTCTCTATGTCTATCTCTCTCTCTCCATTTCTCTGCTGGGACCCTGTTGGTCTCACTTTCTATAACTCCTTGGTTCACTCCCAACTCAGCATTACGGTCTCAATTCCTTCTCCGCTTTGGCCACTTACGCCTACGTGGATGGAACCGTAGACTTTGCACACTGGCCTTGACAGTGTAATATGCAGACTTGTGGTTGGTGTTGAAGTCGTCATCACTGCATGTGCTGAGGTCCGTCCTGATGGACACTTGCCCAGTTGCGTTGGATATTCACGTCGATCTGCTGGATGTCACTTTGTGCTGATGTATCATAAATATCCGGGACTTGGAAGCTCACCTGAAGCGAAGTTGGCTTTGCTTGTATCGGAAGCAAATGCTGCGAGACACAGCACCCTGGAACACAGGAAGTGGTCTTCGACGGCCTTTGCTTTGGGGGCTGTGGGGTAAGCGCTTCGGAAGAAGACCCGCGATGGGGCAGTCAGTTGCATGCGAATCACCAAGGACGTATTCCTGGGTGCCGGCCGGACAGAAGGGAGACCGATCCAGGGGGATTCCTCTGCTTCTGTGTGCTTTGACAGGTCTTGACTAGGAGAGCCCACACTGAGGCCATGTGGCTGAGAAGAGGCAACGTGTTGCTAGTGGGCCTTTCGGGAGGAGAGGCTCCTGGTGGCCTAGAGCGTGGCATAACTCAGGAAGCTATGGATTTCGTGGATGCAACGATGTGCTGGAATCCACACGTCCGCTGGCCCTCACAGACGTTTCCCTTGGGGTGGTGTGAACCCGCGGCCCTTTCTTCCATTCTTGTCCACCACCACTAGGGCCTGAACCCAGATCGGCCCGGGGACCTTTGTGTGCAGGCAGGCCCCCCTGGGACTCACTGTGGCCCAGCCACAGCACGAGGCAGCATAATCAGGGTGTCTCGAGCTGGTGAGCCATTTTGGGAGGAGTCCCGGCAGGGCTTCCTTCCAAACGGGTGCTGTGCTGTTCGCACGGCCGACACACTTTCCTTCTCTACCCCCCAGAAGCGCAGTCAGTGCTTGGTGGTGGTTTGCATGGTTCTATTTGTCTTTGGGTTCCTGCCACTCATAGGCCGAGGCTTTGAGCTGATATGCCCTGTACATAGGGAGAGAGGCTGATGTGATTTGCCGAAAGGCCACACTCAGAGACATCCTGCAGAAACCCATTAGTACACTCGGCAGCACTTGTAGGCAGAAGGCGTGTTTGTCCCAAGACTCTGATGTCCCTTCACACTAGGGTCTTCCATCCATTTCCTTTGCCAGCGTGGCCTTGGTATGTGGGGGGATTTGGTCACCAGGAGATGGACTTCATGTGCCCTCTCATAGGCATCCTTGGTGCCCCAACGTTCCCCATGCTGCTGGGCTTCCGATTGTACAGATGTCTTGGCACCCACTTTTGCGCAGAGAGAGCCCTTGCCTCGGGGAACTTCTCCATGGTTGAAGCAGCCCAGGAGGGCCCTGAGGGCACCAGGGATCTACATCCCTGATGACACATCCCTGAGCTCTCCCTCATAGGTCCTTGGGAATCCTGGTGGTCCTTGACCTGGGGTACCATGTCAGGGTGCACCATCGGCTGCAGGCCACTAGGTTCCTCTGCCACGTTGCAATGCTTTTCTCAAAATGCAGATATCCCTGGGTGTCCGGAGTCTCAATGTCGATGTAGCCTCCTGAAAAGTCAGACGTGGTGTGTGAAGAGAGCCATGCTTCAACCCCTTGGTTTGCCTCTCTGCCTTCCTTCCCACCTTCTGTCTTCCATTCGCCTTAACACTTTTCTCCATCCCTAATTTCCTCCCAAGAAATTCCTCCTCCACAATGCGAGCCTTGCTTCTCACCTCCTGCCTTTCTTCCACATCCGTATAGCTTTCTCACTATCTAGCTCTTATCATCAATGTCGTCTTCCTCCTCATCAATTGAGAATTCTCTCTCCAGGGCTTATCTTTGGGAAGATAGTCAAGAAAAGCCGGGACGTATTGGCGACTTCTGGAGACTCAGCAGGAATCATGGACCGTGGTTTTATCCGGCGTGGAAAATGCGATTTGGGGTCCTCTCTCAGGAACTGCGCAGGGTTTTTGGCTATTTTTTTACCGGGTGTCCTCCTAGATCCATGGTCCTATTCCATCGGAAACACGAGCACGTGTGTTTACAATGGGGTAAAGTCTTTGGGCACCCGTTGTCCAGGGGCGCAGGAGAGCCTGAAGAATCGTCGTGCCCCCCATCCTGAAGCTGTCTTGGAACGGTTCAAAGGAATGCAGGGTGATCCGTAGCCACCCAAAGCCACCCAAAGCAATCCAAGCCCAAAGAATGGTTAAAGAAACTTGAGAAAACCACACCCCTGGAAGGAATGTAAAGCAGAGCAGAGGAATGTGTGGAATGCAGACAGGGGTGAAACAATTAGGGTCCCATATGGAAAACGGGGAAAACAACAGGTTGGCATGTGGAAATGAAGGAATCTGACAGAGCCGGGCAGAAAAGTTCTGGAATGCGGCAAGGTCTGAACCAGATGTTCAGTCTTCCATGGCTTGCTGTGAAGACCATATGGCCTGCACTCCAAAGGCCTGGGAGACTCGGGGCTAGGCTGCCATTTGAAAGGGCCTTAGGTTGTCCTCCTTCCTCCCAGGTCCTCAAACTGGAGGGGAATTCTCAATGACTGTTAGATCTCCGACTTTGGGTGAAGTGCGGTCCGTGGTACGGCCCAGCCCTCCAGGTGAAGGGCAACACTATAGGCAGGCTCTACACGTACTTGAGGTGTGCCCTGGAGTTTTGGGGGGTGGGGAATTTCCAGCAGCTCCGCTGATTTCCATACATCAGGGCGTGGCCACCTCAGCCTCTACAAGACCCCTGTCTCCAGGGAGAGCTCAGTGGGCCAGCATTCTCCCGGCCAGCTGCTCGCTTCTTCTCGCTTCTCGGACCTCGAAGCATGGATTCCTCCAGCACGTCCTGCACATCCAGCGGTAGCTTGACCTCTGCTTCTGGGCTGGGGGTTGCAACTCCCAGAGGCTGGGAGCCCTTCCCACCTGTGCATCCTGCATCGATAGGGCCATGCCCTTCATTAGGGCATGTTCCGAGATTGGGCTGGCCTTTGGCCCGCGCTCCGTGGGCCTCAGTGAAGCAGACTCGCCTCAGAATGACCCCCTTGCTCCATACCCATGGTAATTTCGCTCTGGGATGGAAGTGGATGTTGCCTCTTCCTAGAGAGGTGCCCACGCAGATCACGCATCACCGGGCAAAAGGTCCTAACAGGATTTCTCAGGGCCCATCCTCTCCTTTGTTGCTGGCCAACCTTTCCATTCAACCCAATGTATGTTCATGATGTCAGTGGTCACATTTGGGGATTTGGAGTCGGAGTAGCCTTTGAATTGTGGTCTCTTGGCCTGGCTTCCCAACAACAGGTATGGGGATACACCCCAGTGGGTTTACTCCTCTCTTTCTTTCTCTTTACGTCTTGGGGAAGGTTTCCTTTGGAGTCTTGGGGATGTTGGGAGCATTTTGACCCCAGGTCATCTGGAGTCGACAGCACGTTCCTGCTAGCTGTTCTCCAAAGGTCAGGCCTTACTGCATGTCCGAACTCGGTGCACGCCTGGCCTTTGTATAACCCAGGGACGTCAAGGAATCTTGATGACAGGACGGAGGGAAACATGGGGAGCTTATATCTCTCTTTCAAGGGTTTCAAGCTCCCTTGGAGTTTCCCCACACATAATCCCTACTCCAATTCTCTCTCCGTCTCTCAGTCCCTCCGTCTCTCTCTCAGTCTCTCTCTTTCTCAGTCTCTCTCTCTCTCAGTCTCTCTCTCTCTCTCTATGTCTATCTCTCTCTCTCCATTTCTCTGCTGGGACCCTGTGGGTCTCACTTTCTATAACTCCTTGGTTCACTCCCAACTCAGCATTACGGTCTCAATTCCTTCTCCGCTTTGGCCACTTACGCCTACGTGGATGGAACCGTAGACTTTGCACACTGGCCTTGACAGTGTAATATGCAGACTTGTGGTTGGTGTTGAAGTCGTCATCACTGCATGTGCTGAGGTCCGTCCTGATGGACACTTGCCCAGTTGCGTTGGATATTCACGTCGATCTGCTGGATGTCACTTTGTGCTGATGTATCATAAATATCCGGGACTTGGAAGCTCACCTGAAGCGAAGTTGGCTTTGCTTGTATCGGAAGCAAATGCTGCGAGACACAGCACCCTGGAACACAGGAAGTGGTCTTCGACGGCCTTTGCTTTGGGGGCTGTGGGGTAAGCGCTTCGGAAGAAGACCCGCGATGGGGCAGTCAGTTGCATGCGAATCACCAAGGACGTATTCCTGGGTGCCGGCCGGACAGAAGGGAGACCGATCCAGGGGGATTCCTCTGCTTCTGTGTGCTTTGACAGGTCTTGACTAGGAGAGCCCACACTGAGGCCATGTGGCTGAGAAGAGGCAACGTGTTGCTAGTGGGCCTTTCGGGAGGAGAGGCTCCTGGTGGCCTAGAGCGTGGCATAACTCAGGAAGCTCTGGATTTCGTGGATGCAACGATGTGCTGGAATCCACACGTCCGCTGGCCCTCACAGACGTTTCCCTTGGGGTGGTGTGAACCCGCGGCCCTTTCTTCCATTCTTGTCCACCACCACTAGGGCCTGAACCCAGATCGGCCCGGGGACCTTTGTGTGCAGGCAGGCCCCCCTGGGACTCACTGTGGCCCAGCCACAGCACGAGGCAGCATAATCAGGGTGTCTCGAGCTGGTGAGCCATTTTGGGAGGAGTCCCGGCAGGGCTTCCTTCCAAACGGGTGCTGTGCTGTTCGCACGGCCGACACACTTTCCTTCTCTACCCCCCAGAAGCGCAGTCAGTGCTTGGTGGTGGTTTGCATGGTTCTATTTGTCTTTGGGTTCCTGCCACTCATAGGCCGAGGCTTTGAGCTGATATGCCCTGTACATAGGGAGAGAGGCTGATGTGATTTGCCGAAAGGCCACACTCAGAGACATCCTGCAGAAACCCATTAGTACACTCGGCAGCACTTGTAGGCAGAAGGCGTGTTTGTCCCAAGACTCTGATGTCCCTTCACACTAGGGTCTTCCATCCATTTCCTTTGCCAGCGTGGCCTTGGTATGTGGGGGGATTTGGTCACCAGGAGATGGACTTCATGTGCCCTCTCATAGGCATCCTTGGTGCCCCAACGTTCCCCATGCTGCTGGGCTTCCGATTGTACAGATGTCTTGGCACCCACTTTTGCGCAGAGAGAGCCCTTGCCTCGGGGAACTTCTCCATGGTTGAAGCAGCCCAGGAGGGCCCTGAGGGCACCAGGGATCTACATCCCTGATGACACATCCCTGAGCTCTCCCTCATAGGTCCTTGGGAATCCTGGTGGTCCTTGACCTGGGGTACCATGTCAGGGTGCACCATCGGCTGCAGGCCACTAGGTTCCTCTGCCACGTTGCAATGCTTTTCTCAAAATGCAGATATCCCTGGGTGTCCGGAGTCTCAATGTCGATGTAGCCTCCTGAAAAGTCAGACGTGGTGTGTGAAGAGAGCCATGCTTCAACCCCTTGGTTTGCCTCTCTGCCTTCCTTCCCACCTTCTGTCTTCCATTCGCCTTAACACTTTTCTCCATCCCTAATTTCCTCCCAAGAAATTCCTCCTCCACAATGCGAGCCTTGCTTCTCACCTCCTGCCTTTCTTCCACATCCGTATAGCTTTCTCACTATCTAGCTCTTATCATCAATGTCGTCTTCCTCCTCATCAATTGAGAATTCTCTCTCCAGGGCTTATCTTTGGGAAGATAGTCAAGAAAAGCCGGGACGTATTGGCGACTTCTGGAGACTCAGCAGGAATCATGGACCGTGGTTTTATCCGGCGTGGAAAATGCGATTTGGGGTCCTCTCTCAGGAACTGCGCAGGGTTTTTGGCTATTTTTTTACCGGGTGTCCTCCTAGATCCATGGTCCTATTCCATCGGAAACACGAGCACGTGTGTTTACAATGGGGTAAAGTCTTTGGGCACCCGTTGTCCAGGGGCGCAGGAGAGCCTGAAGAATCGTCGTGCCCCCCATCCTGAAGCTGTCTTGGAACGGTTCAAAGGAATGCAGGGTGATCCGTAGCCACCCAAAGCCACCCAAAGCAATCCAAGCCCAAAGAATGGTTAAAGAAACTTGAGAAAACCACACCCCTGGAAGGAATGTAAAGCAGAGCAGAGGAATGTGTGGAATGCAGACAGGGGTGAAACAATTAGGGTCCCATATGGAAAACGGGGAAAACAACAGGTTGGCATGTGGAAATGAAGGAATCTGACAGAGCCGGGCAGAAAAGTTCTGGAATGCGGCAAGGTCTGAACCAGATGTTCAGTCTTCCATGGCTTGCTGTGAAGACCATATGGCCTGCACTCCAAAGGCCTGGGAGACTCGGGGCTAGGCTGCCATTTGAAAGGGCCTTAGGTTGTCCTCCTTCCTCCCAGGTCCTCAAACTGGAGGGGAATTCTCAATGACTGTTAGATCTCCGACTTTGGGTGAAGTGCGGTCCGTGGTACGGCCCAGCCCTCCAGGTGAAGGGCAACACTATAGGCAGGCTCTACACGTACTTGAGGTGTGCCCTGGAGTTTTGGGGGGTGGGGAATTTCCAGCAGCTCCGCTGATTTCCATACATCAGGGCGTGGCCACCTCAGCCTCTACAAGACCCCTGTCTCCAGGGAGAGCTCAGTGGGCCAGCATTCTCCCGGCCAGCTGCTCGCTTCTTCTCGCTTCTCGGACCTCGAAGCATGGATTCCTCCAGCACGTCCTGCACATCCAGCGGTAGCTTGACCTCTGCTTCTGGGCTGGGGGTTGCAACTCCCAGAGGCTGGGAGCCCTTCCCGCCTGTGCATCCTGCATCGATAGGGCCATGCCCTTCATTAGGGCATGTTCCGAGATTGGGCTGGCCTTTGGCCAGCGCTCCGTGGGCCTCAGCGAAGCAGACTCGCCTCAGAATGACCCCCTTGCTCCATACCCATGGTAATTTCGCTCTGGGATGGAAGTGGATGTTGCCTCTTCCTAGAGAGGTGCCCACGCAGATCACGCATCACCGGGCAAAAGGTCCTAACAGGATTTCTCAGGGCCCATCCTCTCCTTTGTTGCTGGCCAACCTTTCCATTCAACCCAATGTATGTTCATGATGTCAGTGGTCACATTTGGGGATTTGGAGTCGGAGTAGCCTTTGAATTGTGGTCTCTTGGCCTGGCTTCCCAACAACAGGTATGGGGATACACCCCAGTGGGTTTACTCCTCTCTTTCTTTCTCTTTACGTCTTGGGGAAGGTTTCCTTTGGAGTCTTGGGGATGTTGGGAGCATTTTGACCCCAGGTCATCTGGAGTCGACAGCACGTTCCTGCTAGCTGTTCTCCAAAGGTCAGGCCTTACTGCATGTCCGAACTCGGTGCACGCCTGGCCTTTGTATAACCCAGGGACGTCAAGGAATCTTGATGACAGGACGGAGGGAAACATGGGGAGCTTATATCTCTCTTTCAAGGGTTTCAAGCTCCCTTGGAGTTTCCCCACACATAATCCCTACTCCAATTCTCTCTCCGTCTCTCAGTCCCTCCGTCTCTCTCTCAGTCTCTCTCTTTCTCAGTCTCTCTCTCTCTCAGTCTCTCTCTCTCTCTCTATGTCTATCTCTCTCTCTCCATTTCTCTGCTGGGACCCTGTTGGTCTCACTTTCTATAACTCCTTGGTTCACTCCCAACTCAGCATTACGGTCTCAATTCCTTCTCCGCTTTGGCCACTTACGCCTACGTGGATGGAACCGTAGACTTTGCACACTGGCCTTGACAGTGTAATATGCAGACTTGTGGTTGGTGTTGAAGTCGTCATCACTGCATGTGCTGAGGTCCGTCCTGATGGACACTTGCCCAGTTGCGTTGGATATTCACGTCGATCTGCTGGATGTCACTTTGTGCTGATGTATCATAAATATCCGGGACTTGGAAGCTCACCTGAAGCGAAGTTGGCTTTGCTTGTATCGGAAGCAAATGCTGCGAGACACAGCACCCTGGAACACAGGAAGTGGTCTTCGACGGCCTTTGCTTTGGGGGCTGTGGGGTAAGCGCTTCGGAAGAAGACCCGCGATGGGGCAGTCAGTTGCATGCGAATCACCAAGGACGTATTCCTGGGTGCCGGCCGGACAGAAGGGAGACCGATCCAGGGGGATTCCTCTGCTTCTGTGTGCTTTGACAGGTCTTGACTAGGAGAGCCCACACTGAGGACATGTGGCTGAGAAGAGGCAACGTGTTGCTAGTGGGCCTTTCGGGAGGAGAGGCTCCTGGTGGCCTAGAGCGTGGCATAACTCAGGAAGCTATGGATTTCGTGGATGCAACGATGTGCTGGAATCCACACGTCCGCTGGCCCTCACAGACGTTTCCCTTGGGGTGGTGTGAACCCGCGGCCCTTTCTTCCATTCTTGTCCACCACCACTAGGGCCTGAACCCAGATCGGCCCGGGGACCTTTGTGTGCAGGCAGGCCCCCCTGGGACTCACTGTGGCCCAGCCACAGCACGAGGCAGCATAATCAGGGTGTCTCGAGCTGGTGAGCCATTTTGGGAGGAGTCCCGGCAGGGCTTCCTTCCAAACGGGTGCTGTGCTGTTCCCACGGCCGACACACTTTCCTTCTCTACCCCCCAGAAGCGCAGTCAGTGTTTGTTGGTGGTTTGCATGGTTCTATTTGTCTTTGGGTTCCTGCCACTCATAGGCCGAGGCTTTGAGCTGATATGCCCTGTACATAGGGAGAGAGGCTGATGTGATTTGCCGAAAGGCCACACTCAGAGACATCCTGCAGAAACCCATTAGTACACTCGGCAGCACTTGTAGGCAGAAGGCGTGTTTGTCCCAAGACTCTGATGTCCCTTCACACTAGGGTCTTCCATCCATTTCCTTTGCCAGCGTGGCCTTGGTATGTGGGGGGATTTGGTCACCAGGAGATGGACTTCATGTGCCCTCTCATAGGCATCCTTGGTGCCCCAACGTTCCCCATGCTGCTGGGCTTCCGATTGTACAGATGTCTTGGCACCCACTTTTGCGCAGAGAGAGCCCTTGCCTCGGGGAACTTCTCCATGGTTGAAGCAGCCCAGGAGGGCCCTGAGGGCACCAGGGATCTACATCCCTGATGACACATCCCTGAGCTCTCCCTCATAGGTCCTTGGGAATCCTGGTGGTCCTTGACCTGGGGTACCATGTCAGGGTGCACCATCGGCTGCAGGCCACTAGGTTCCTCTGCCACGTTGCAATGCTTTTCTCAAAATGCAGATATCCCTGGGTGTCCGGAGTCTCAATGTCGATGTAGCCTCCTGAAAAGTCAGACGTGGTGTGTGAAGAGAGCCATGCTTCAACCCCTTGGTTTGCCTCTCTGCCTTCCTTCCCACCTTCTGTCTTCCATTCGCCTTAACACTTTTCTCCATCCCTAATTTCCTCCCAAGAAATTCCTCCTCCACAATGCGAGCCTTGCTTCTCACCTCCTGCCTTTCTTCCACATCCGTATAGCTTTCTCACTATCTAGCTCTTATCATCAATGTCGTCTTCCTCCTCATCAATTGAGAATTCTCTCTCCAGGGCTTATCTTTGGGAAGATAGTCAAGAAAAGCCGGGACGTATTGGCGACTTCTGGAGACTCAGCAGGAATCATGGACCGTGGTTTTATCCGGCGTGGAAAATGCGATTTGGGGTCCTCTCTCAGGAACTGCGCAGGGTTTTTGGCTATTTTTTTACCGGGTGTCCTCCTAGATCCATGGTCCTATTCCATCGGAAACACGAGCACGTGTGTTTACAATGGGGTAAAGTCTTTGGGCACCCGTTGTCCAGGGGCGCAGGAGAGCCTGAAGAATCGTCGTGCCCCCCATCCTGAAGCTGTCTTGGAACGGTTCAAAGGAATGCAGGGTGATCCGTAGCCACCCAAAGCCACCCAAAGCAATCCAAGCCCAAAGAATGGTTAAAGAAACTTGAGAAAACCACACCCCTGGAAGGAATGTAAAGCAGAGCAGAGGAATGTGTGGAATGCAGACAGGGGTGAAACAATTAGGGTCCCATATGGAAAACGGGGAAAACAACAGGTTGGCATGTGGAAATGAAGGAATCTGACAGAGCCGGGCAGAAAAGTTCTGGAATGCGGCAAGGTCTGAACCAGATGTTCAGTCTTCCATGGCTTGCTGTGAAGACCATATGGCCTGCACTCCAAAGGCCTGGGAGACTCGGGGCTAGGCTGCCATTTGAAAGGGCCTTAGGTTGTCCTCCTTCCTCCCAGGTCCTCAAACTGGAGGGGAATTCTCAATGACTGTTAGATCTCCGACTTTGGGTGAAGTGCGGTCCGTGGTACGGCCCAGCCCTCCAGGTGAAGGGCAATACTACAGGCAGGCTCTACACGTACTTGAGGTGTGCCCTGGTGTTTTGGGGGGTGGGGAATTTCCAGCAGCTCCGCTGATTTCCATACATCAGGGCGTGGCCACCTCAGCCTCTACAAGACCCCTGTCTCCAGGGAGAGCTCAGTGGGCCAGCATTCTCCCGGCCAGCTGCTCGCTTCTTCTCGCTTCTCGGACCTCGAAGCATGGATTCCTCCAGCACGTCCTGCACATCCAGCGGTAGCTTGACCTCTGCTTCTGGGCTGGGGGTTGCAACTCCCAGAGGCTGGGAGCCCTTCCCGCCTGTGCATCCTGCATCGATAGGGCCATGCCCTTCATTAGGGCATGTTCCGAGATTGGGCTGGCCTTTGGCCCGCGCTCCGTGGGCCTCAGCGAAGCAGACTCGCCTCAGAATGACCCCCTTGCTCCATACCCATGGTAATTTCGCTCTGGGATGGAAGTGGATGTTGCCTCTTCCTAGAGAGGTGCCCACGCAGATCACGCATCACCGGGCAAAAGGTCCTAACAGGATTTCTCAGGGCCCATCCTCTCCTTTGTTGCTGGCCAACCTTTCCATTCAACCCAATGTATGTTCATGATGTCAGTGGTCACATTTGGGGATTTGGAGTCGGAGTAGCCTTTGAATTGTGGTCTCTTGGCCTGGCTTCCCAACAACAGGTATGGGGATACACCCCAGTGGGTTTACTCCTCTCTTTCTTTCTCTTTACGTCTTGGGGAAGGTTTCCTTTGGAGTCTTGGGGATGTTGGGAGCATTTTGACCCCAGGTCATCTGGAGTCGACAGCACGTTCCTGCTAGCTGTTCTCCAAAGGTCAGGCCTTACTGCATGTCCGAACTCGGTGCACGCCTGGCCTTTGTATAACCCAGGGACGTCAAGGAATCTTGATGACAGGACGGAGGGAAACATGGGGAGCTTATATCTCTCTTTCAAGGGTTTCAAGCTCCCTTGGAGTTTCCCCACACATAATCCCTACTCCAATTCTCTCTCCGTCTCTCAGTCCCTCCGTCTCTCTCTCAGTCTCTCTCTTTCTCAGTCTCTCTCTCTCTCAGTCTCTCTCTCTCTCTCTATGTCTATCTCTCTCTCTCCATTTCTCTGCTGGGACCCTGTTGGTCTCACTTTCTATAACTCCTTGGTTCACTCCCAACTCAGCATTACGGTCTCAATTCCTTCTCCGCTTTGGCCACTTACGCCTACGTGGATGGAACCGTAGACTTTGCACACTGGCCTTGACAGTGTAATATGCAGACTTGTGGTTGGTGTTGAAGTCGTCATCACTGCATGTGCTGAGGTCCGTCCTGATGGACACTTGCCCAGTTGCGTTGGATATTCACGTCGATCTGCTGGATGTCACTTTGTGCTGATGTATCATAAATATCCGGGACTTGGAAGCTCACCTGAAGCGAAGTTGGCTTTGCTTGTATCGGAAGCAAATGCTGCGAGACACAGCACCCTGGAACACAGGAAGTGGTCTTCGACGGCCTTTGCTTTGGGGGCTGTGGGGTAAGCGCTTCGGAAGAAGACCCGCGATGGGGCAGTCAGTTGCATGCGAATCACCAAGGACGTATTCCTGGGTGCCGGCCGGACAGAAGGGAGACCGATCCAGGGGGATTCCTCTGCTTCTGTGTGCTTTGACAGGTCTTGACTAGGAGAGCCCACACTGAGGCCATGTGGCTGAGAAGAGGCAACGTGTTGCTAGTGGGCCTTTCGGGAGGAGAGGCTCCTGGTGGCCTAGAGCGTGGCATAACTCAGGAAGCTCTGGATTTCGTGGATGCAACGATGTGCTGGAATCCACACGTCCGCTGGCCCTCACAGACGTTTCCCTTGGGGTGGTGTGAACCCGCGGCCCTTTCTTCCATTCTTGTCCACCACCACTAGGGCCTGAACCCAGATCGGCCCGGGGACCTTTGTGTGCAGGCAGGCCCCCCTGGGACTCACTGTGGCCCAGCCACAGCACGAGGCAGCATAATCAGGGTGTCTCGAGCTGGTGAGCCATTTTGGGAGGAGTCCCGGCAGGGCTTCCTTCCAAACGGGTGCTGTGCTGTTCGCACGGCCGACACACTTTCCTTCTCTACCCCCCAGAAGCGCAGTCAGTGCTTGGTGGTGGTTTGCATGGTTCTATTTGTCTTTGGGTTCCTGCCACTCATAGGCCGAGGCTTTGAGCTGATATGCCCTGTACATAGGGAGAGAGGCTGATGTGATTTGCCGAAAGGCCACACTCAGAGACATCCTGCAGAAACCCATTAGTACACTCGGCAGCACTTGTAGGCAGAAGGCGTGTTTGTCCCAAGACTCTGATGTCCCTTCACACTAGGGTCTTCCATCCATTTCCTTTGCCAGCGTGGCCTTGGTATGTGGGGGGATTTGGTCACCAGGAGATGGACTTCATGTGCCCTCTCATAGGCATCCTTGGTGCCCCAACGTTCCCCATGCTGCTGGGCTTCCGATTGTACAGATGTCTTGGCACCCACTTTTGCGCAGAGAGAGCCCTTGCCTCGGGGAACTTCTCCATGGTTGAAGCAGCCCAGGAGGGCCCTGAGGGCACCAGGGATCTACATCCCTGATGACACATCCCTGAGCTCTCCCTCATAGGTCCTTGGGAATCCTGGTGGTCCTTGACCTGGGGTACCATGTCAGGGTGCACCATCGGCTGCAGGCCACTAGGTTCCTCTGCCACGTTGCAATGCTTTTCTCAAAATGCAGATATCCCTGGGTGTCCGGAGTCTCAATGTCGATGTAGCCTCCTGAAAAGTCAGACGTGGTGTGTGAAGAGAGCCATGCTTCAACCCCTTGGTTTGCCTCTCTGCCTTCCTTCCCACCTTCTGTCTTCCATTCGCCTTAACACTTTTCTCCATCCCTAATTTCCTCCCAAGAAATTCCTCCTCCACAATGCGAGCCTTGCTTCTCACCTCCTGCCTTTCTTCCACATCCGTATAGCTTTCTCACTATCTAGCTCTTATCATCAATGTCGTCTTCCTCCTCATCAATTGAGAATTCTCTCTCCAGGGCTTATCTTTGGGAAGATAGTCAAGAAAAGCCGGGACGTATTGGCGACTTCTGGAGACTCAGCAGGAATCATGGACCGTGGTTTTATCCGGCGTGGAAAATGCGATTTGGGGTCCTCTCTCAGGAACTGCGCAGGGTTTTTGGCTATTTTTTTACCGGGTGTCCTCCTAGATCCATGGTCCTATTCCATCGGAAACACGAGCACGTGTGTTTACAATGGGGTAAAGTCTTTGGGCACCCGTTGTCCAGGGGCGCAGGAGAGCCTGAAGAATCGTCGTGCCCCCCATCCTGAAGCTGTCTTGGAACGGTTCAAAGGAATGCAGGGTGATCCGTAGCCACCCAAAGCCACCCAAAGCAATCCAAGCCCAAAGAATGGTTAAAGAAACTTGAGAAAACCACACCCCTGGAAGGAATGTAAAGCAGAGCAGAGGAATGTGTGGAATGCAGACAGGGGTGAAACAATTAGGGTCCCATATGGAAAACGGGGAAAACAACAGGTTGGCATGTGGAAATGAAGGAATCTGACAGAGCCGGGCAGAAAAGTTCTGGAATGCGGCAAGGTCTGAACCAGATGTTCAGTCTTCCATGGCTTGCTGTGAAGACCATATGGCCTGCACTCCAAAGGCCTGGGAGACTCGGGGCTAGGCTGCCATTTGAAAGGGCCTTAGGTTGTCCTCCTTCCTCCCAGGTCCTCAAACTGGAGGGGAATTCTCAATGACTGTTAGATCTCCGACTTTGGGTGAAGTGCGGTCCGTGGTACGGCCCAGCCCTCCAGGTGAAGGGCAATACTACAGGCAGGCTCTACACGTACTTGAGGTGTGCCCTGGTGTTTTGGGGGGTGGGGAATTTCCAGCAGCTCCGCTGATTTCCATACATCAGGGCGTGGCCACCTCAGCCTCTACAAGACCCCTGTCTCCAGGGAGAGCTCAGTGGGCCAGCATTCTGCCGGCCAGCTGCTCGCTTCTTCTCGCTTCTCGGACCTCGAAGCATGGATTCCTCCAGCACGTCCTGCACATCCAGCGGTAGCTTGACCTCTGCTTCTGGGCTGGGGGTTGCAACTCCCAGAGGCTGGGAGCCCTTCCCGCCTGTGCATCCTGCATCGATAGGGCCATGCCCTTCATTAGGGCATGTTCCGAGATTGGGCTGGCCTTTGGCCCGCGCTCCGTGGGCCTCAGCGAAGCAGACTCGCCTCAGAATGACCCCCTTGCTCCATACCCATGGTAATTTCGCTCTGGGATGGAAGTGGATGTTGCCTCTTCCTAGAGAGGTGCCCACGCAGATCACGCATCACCGGGCAAAAGGTCCTAACAGGATTTCTCAGGGCCCATCCTCTCCTTTGTTGCTGGCCAACCTTTCCATTCAACCCAATGTATGTTCATGATGTCAGTGGTCACATTTGGGGATTTGGAGTCGGAGTAGCCTTTGAATTGTGGTCTCTTGGCCTGGCTTCCCAACAACAGGTATGGGGATACACCCCAGTGGGTTTACTCCTCTCTTTCTTTCTCTTTACGTCTTGGGGAAGGTTTCCTTTGGAGTCTTGGGGATGTTGGGAGCATTTTGACCCCAGGTCATCTGGAGTCGACAGCACGTTCCTGCTAGCTGTTCTCCAAAGGTCAGGCCTTACTGCATGTCCGAACTCGGTGCACGCCTGGCCTTTGTATAGCCCAGGGACGTCAAGGAATCTTGATGACAGGACGGAGGGAAACATGGGGAGCTTATATCTCTCTTTCAAGGGTTTCAAGCTCCCTTGGAGTTTCCCCACACATAATCCCTACTCCAATTCTCTCTCCGTCTCTCAGTCCCTCCGTCTCTCTCTCAGTCTCTCTCTTTCTCAGTCTCTCTCTCTCTCAGTCTCTCTCTCTCTCTCTATGTCTATCTCTCTCTCTCCATTTCTCTGCTGGGACCCTGTTGGTCTCACTTTCTATAACTCCTTGGTTCACTCCCAACTCAGCATTACGGTCTCAATTCCTTCTCCGCTTTGGCCACTTACGCCTACGTGGATGGAACCGTAGACTTTGCACACTGGCCTTGACAGTGTAATATGCAGACTTGTGGTTGGTGTTGAAGTCGTCATCACTGCATGTGCTGAGGTCCGTCCTGATGGACACTTGCCCAGTTGCGTTGGATATTCACGTCGATCTGCTGGATGTCACTTTGTGCTGATGTATCATAAATATCCGGGACTTGGAAGCTCACCTGAAGCGAAGTTGGCTTTGCTTGTATCGGAAGCAAATGCTGCGAGACACAGCACCCTGGAACACAGGAAGTGGTCTTCGACGGCCTTTGCTTTGGGGGCTGTGGGGTAAGCGCTTCGGAAGAAGACCCGCGATGGGGCAGTCAGTTGCATGCGAATCACCAAGGACGTATTCCTGGGTGCCGGCCGGACAGAAGGGAGACCGATCCAGGGGGATTCCTCTGCTTCTGTGTGCTTTGACAGGTCTTGACTAGGAGAGCCCACACTGAGGCCATGTGGCTGAGAAGAGGCAACGTGTTGCTAGTGGGCCTTTCGGGAGGAGAGGCTCCTGGTGGCCTAGAGCGTGGCATAACTCAGGAAGCTATGGATTTCGTGGATGCAACGATGTGCTGGAATCCACACGTCCGCTGGCCCTCACAGACGTTTCCCTTGGGGTGGTGTGAACCCGCGGCCCTTTCTTCCATTCTTGTCCACCACCACTAGGGCCTGAACCCAGATCGGCCCGGGGACCTTTGTGTGCAGGCAGGCCCCCCTGGGACTCACTGTGGCCCAGCCACAGCACGAGGCAGCATAATCAGGGTGTCTCGAGCTGGTGAGCCATTTTGGGAGGAGTCCCGGCAGGGCTTCCTTCCAAACGGGTGCTGTGCTGTTCGCACGGCCGACACACTTTCCTTCTCTACCCCCCAGAAGCGCAGTCAGTGCTTGGTGGTGGTTTGCATGGTTCTATTTGTCTTTGGGTTCCTGCCACTCATAGGCCGAGGCTTTGAGCTGATATGCCCTGTACATAGGGAGAGAGGCTGATGTGATTTGCCGAAAGGCCACACTCAGAGACATCCTGCAGAAACCCATTAGTACACTCGGCAGCACTTGTAGGCAGAAGGCGTGTTTGTCCCAAGACTCTGATGTCCCTTCACACTAGGGTCTTCCATCCATTTCCTTTGCCAGCGTGGCCTTGGTATGTGGGGGGATTTGGTCACCAGGAGATGGACTTCATGTGCCCTCTCATAGGCATCCTTGGTGCCCCAACGTTCCCCATGCTGCTGGGCTTCCGATTGTACAGATGTCTTGGCACCCACTTTTGCGCAGAGAGAGCCCTTGCCTCGGGGAACTTCTCCATGGTTGAAGCAGCCCAGGAGGGCCCTGAGGGCACCAGGGATCTACATCCCTGATGACACATCCCTGAGCTCTCCCTCATAGGTCCTTGGGAATCCTGGTGGTCCTTGACCTGGGGTACCATGTCAGGGTGCACCATCGGCTGCAGGCCACTAGGTTCCTCTGCCACGTTGCAATGCTTTTCTCAAAATGCAGATATCCCTGGGTGTCCGGAGTCTCAATGTCGATGTAGCCTCCTGAAAAGTCAGACGTGGTGTGTGAAGAGAGCCATGCTTCAACCCCTTGGTTTGCCTCTCTGCCTTCCTTCCCACCTTCTGTCTTCCATTCGCCTTAACACTTTTCTCCATCCCTAATTTCCTCCCAAGAAATTCCTCCTCCACAATGCGAGCCTTGCTTCTCACCTCCTGCCTTTCTTCCACATCCGTATAGCTTTCTCACTATCTAGCTCTTATCATCAATGTCGTCTTCCTCCTCATCAATTGAGAATTCTCTCTCCAGGGCTTATCTTTGGGAAGATAGTCAAGAAAAGCCGGGACGTATTGGCGACTTCTGGAGACTCAGCAGGAATCATGGACCGTGGTTTTATCCGGCGTGGAAAATGCGATTTGGGGTCCTCTCTCAGGAACTGCGCAGGGTTTTTGGCTATTTTTTTACCGGGTGTCCTCCTAGATCCATGGTCCTATTCCATCGGAAACACGAGCACGTGTGTTTACAATGGGGTAAAGTCTTTGGGCACCCGTTGTCCAGGGGCGCAGGAGAGCCTGAAGAATCGTCGTGCCCCCCATCCTGAAGCTGTCTTGGAACGGTTCAAAGGAATGCAGGGTGATCCGTAGCCACCCAAAGCCACCCAAAGCAATCCAAGCCCAAAGAATGGTTAAAGAAACTTGAGAAAACCACACCCCTGGAAGGAATGTAAAGCAGAGCAGAGGAATGTGTGGAATGCAGACAGGGGTGAAACAATTAGGGTCCCATATGGAAAACGGGGAAAACAACAGGTTGGCATGTGGAAATGAAGGAATCTGACAGAGCCGGGCAGAAAAGTTCTGGAATGCGGCAAGGTCTGAACCAGATGTTCAGTCTTCCATGGCTTGCTGTGAAGACCATATGGCCTGCACTCCAAAGGCCTGGGAGACTCGGGGCTAGGCTGCCATTTGAAAGGGCCTTAGGTTGTCCTCCTTCCTCCCAGGTCCTCAAACTGGAGGGGAATTCTCAATGACTGTTAGATCTCCGACTTTGGGTGAAGTGCGGTCCGTGGTACGGCCCAGCCCTCCAGGTGAAGGGCAACACTATAGGCAGGCTCTACACGTACTTGAGGTGTGCCCTGGAGTTTTGGGACGTGGGGAATTTCCAGCAGCTCCGCTGATTTCCATACATCAGGGCGTGGCCACCTCAGCCTCTACAAGACCCCTGTCTCCAGGGAGAGCTCAGTGGGCCAGCATTCTCCCGGCCAGCTGCTCGCTTCTTCTCGCTTCTCGGACCTCGAAGCATGGATTCCTCCAGCACGTCCTGCACATCCAGCGGTAGCTTGACCTCTGCTTCTGGGCTGGGGGTTGCAACTCCCAGAGGCTGGGAGCCCTTCCCGCCTGTGCATCCTGCATCGATAGGGCCATGCCCTTCATTAGGGCATGTTCCGAGATTGGGCTGGCCTTTGGCCCGCGCTCCGTGGGCCTCAGCGAAGCAGACTCGCCTCAGAATGACCCCCTTGCTCCATACCCATGGTAATTTCGCTCTGGGATGGAAGTGGATGTTGCCTCTTCCTAGAGAGGTGCCCACGCAGATCACGCATCACCGGGCAAAAGGTCCTAACAGGATTTCTCAGGGCCCATCCTCTCCTTTGTTGCTGGCCAACCTTTCCATTCAACCCAATGTATGTTCATGATGTCAGTGGTCACATTTGGGGATTTGGAGTCGGAGTAGCCTTTGAATTGTGGTCTCTTGGCCTGGCTTCCCAACAACAGGTATGGGGATACACCCCAGTGGGTTTACTCCTCTCTTTCTTTCTCTTTACGTCTTGGGGAAGGTTTCCTTTGGAGTCTTGGGGATGTTGGGAGCATTTTGACCCCAGGTCATCTGGAGTCGACAGCACGTTCCTGCTAGCTGTTCTCCAAAGGTCAGGCCTTACTGCATGTCCGAACTCGGTGCACGCCTGGCCTTTGTATAGCCCAGGGACGTCAAGGAATCTTGATGACAGGACGGAGGGAAACATGGGGAGCTTATATCTCTCTTTCAAGGGTTTCAAGCTCCCTTGGAGTTTCCCCACACATAATCCCTACTCCAATTCTCTCTCCGTCTCTCAGTCCCTCCGTCTCTCTCTCAGTCTCTCTCTTTCTCAGTCTCTCTCTCTCTCAGTCTCTCTCTCTCTCTCTATGTCTATCTCTCTCTCTCCATTTCTCTGCTGGGACCCTGTTGGTCTCACTTTCTATAACTCCTTGGTTCACTCCCAACTCAGCATTACGGTCTCAATTCCTTCTCCGCTTTGGCCACTTACGCCTACGTGGATGGAACCGTAGACTTTGCACACTGGCCTTGACAGTGTAATATGCAGACTTGTGGTTGGTGTTGAAGTCGTCATCACTGCATGTGCTGAGGTCCGTCCTGATGGACACTTGCCCAGTTGCGTTGGATATTCACGTCGATCTGCTGGATGTCACTTTGTGCTGATGTATCATAAATATCCGGGACTTGGAAGCTCACCTGAAGCGAAGTTGGCTTTGCTTGTATCGGAAGCAAATGCTGCGAGACACAGCACCCTGGAACACAGGAAGTGGTCTTCGACGGCCTTTGCTTTGGGGGCTGTGGGGTAAGCGCTTCGGAAGAAGACCCGCGATGGGGCAGTCAGTTGCATGCGAATCACCAAGGACGTATTCCTGGGTGCCGGCCGGACAGAAGGGAGACCGATCCAGGGGGATTCCTCTGCTTCTGTGTGCTTTGACAGGTCTTGACTAGGAGAGCCCACACTGAGGCCATGTGGCTGAGAAGAGGCAACGTGTTGCTAGTGGGCCTTTCGGGAGGAGAGGCTCCTGGTGGCCTAGAGCGTGGCATAACTCAGGAAGCTCTGGATTTCGTGGATGCAACGATGTGCTGGAATCCACACGTCCGCTGGCCCTCACAGACGTTTCCCTTGGGGTGGTGTGAACCCGCGGCCCTTTCTTCCATTCTTGTCCACCACCACTAGGGCCTGAACCCAGATCGGCCCGGGGACCTTTGTGTGCAGGCAGGCCCCCCTGGGACTCACTGTGGCCCAGCCACAGCACGAGGCAGCATAATCAGGGTGTCTCGAGCTGGTGAGCCATTTTGGGAGGAGTCCCGGCAGGGCTTCCTTCCAAACGGGTGCTGTGCTGTTCGCACGGCCGACACACTTTCCTTCTCTACCCCCCAGAAGCGCAGTCAGTGCTTGGTGGTGGTTTGCATGGTTCTATTTGTCTTTGGGTTCCTGCCACTCATAGGCCGAGGCTTTGAGCTGATATGCCCTGTACATAGGGAGAGAGGCTGATGTGATTTGCCGAAAGGCCACACTCAGAGACATCCTGCAGAAACCCATTAGTACACTCGGCAGCACTTGTAGGCAGAAGGCGTGTTTGTCCCAAGACTCTGATGTCCCTTCACACTAGGGTCTTCCATCCATTTCCTTTGCCAGCGTGGCCTTGGTATGTGGGGGGATTTGGTCACCAGGAGATGGACTTCATGTGCCCTCTCATAGGCATCCTTGGTGCCCCAACGTTCCCCATGCTGCTGGGCTTCCGATTGTACAGATGTCTTGGCACCCACTTTTGCGCAGAGAGAGCCCTTGCCTCGGGGAACTTCTCCATGGTTGAAGCAGCCCAGGAGGGCCCTGAGGGCACCAGGGATCTACATCCCTGATGACACATCCCTGAGCTCTCCCTCATAGGTCCTTGGGAATCCTGGTGGTCCTTGACCTGGGGTACCATGTCAGGGTGCACCATCGGCTGCAGGCCACTAGGTTCCTCTGCCACGTTGCAATGCTTTTCTCAAAATGCAGATATCCCTGGGTGTCCGGAGTCTCAATGTCGATGTAGCCTCCTGAAAAGTCAGACGTGGTGTGTGAAGAGAGCCATGCTTCAACCCCTTGGTTTGCCTCTCTGCCTTCCTTCCCACCTTCTGTCTTCCATTCGCCTTAACACTTTTCTCCATCCCTAATTTCCTCCCAAGAAATTCCTCCTCCACAATGCGAGCCTTGCTTCTCACCTCCTGCCTTTCTTCCACATCCGTATAGCTTTCTCACTATCTAGCTCTTATCATCAATGTCGTCTTCCTCCTCATCAATTGAGAATTCTCTCTCCAGGGCTTATCTTTGGGAAGATAGTCAAGAAAAGCCGGGACGTATTGGCGACTTCTGGAGACTCAGCAGGAATCATGGACCGTGGTTTTATCCGGCGTGGAAAATGCGATTTGGGGTCCTCTCTCAGGAACTGCGCAGGGTTTTTGGCTATTTTTTTACCGGGTGTCCTCCTAGATCCATGGTCCTATTCCATCGGAAACACGAGCACGTGTGTTTACAATGGGGTAAAGTCTTTGGGCACCCGTTGTCCAGGGGCGCAGGAGAGCCTGAAGAATCGTCGTGCCCCCCATCCTGAAGCTGTCTTGGAACGGTTCAAAGGAATGCAGGGTGATCCGTAGCCACCCAAAGCCACCCAAAGCAATCCAAGCCCAAAGAATGGTTAAAGAAACTTGAGAAAACCACACCCCTGGAAGGAATGTAAAGCAGAGCAGAGGAATGTGTGGAATGCAGACAGGGGTGAAACAATTAGGGTCCCATATGGAAAACGGGGAAAACAACAGGTTGGCATGTGGAAATGAAGGAATCTGACAGAGCCGGGCAGAAAAGTTCTGGAATGCGGCAAGGTCTGAACCAGATGTTCAGTCTTCCATGGCTTGCTGTGAAGACCATATGGCCTGCACTCCAAAGGCCTGGGAGACTCGGGGCTAGGCTGCCATTTGAAAGGGCCTTAGGTTGTCCTCCTTCCTCCCAGGTCCTCAAACTGGAGGGGAATTCTCAATGACTGTTAGATCTCCGACTTTGGGTGAAGTGCGGTCCGTGGTACGGCCCAGCCCTCCAGGTGAAGGGCAACACTATAGGCAGGCTCTACACGTACTTGAGGTGTGCCCTGGAGTTTTGGGGGGTGGGGAATTTCCAGCAGCTCCGCTGATTTCCATACATCAGGGCGTGGCCACCTCAGCCTCTACAAGACCCCTGTCTCCAGGGAGAGCTCAGTGGGCCAGCATTCTCCCGGCCAGCTGCTCGCTTCTTCTCGCTTCTCGGACCTCGAAGCATGGATTCCTCCAGCACGTCCTGCACATCCAGCGGTAGCTTGACCTCTGCTTCTGGGCTGGGGGTTGCAACTCCCAGAGGCTGGGAGCCCTTCCCGCCTGTGCATCCTGCATCGATAGGGCCATGCCCTTCATTAGGGCATGTTCCGAGATTGGGCTGGCCTTTGGCCCGCGCTCCGTGGGCCTCAGCGAAGCAGACTCGCCTCAGAATGACCCCCTTGCTCCATACCCATGGTAATTTCGCTCTGGGATGGAAGTGGATGTTGCCTCTTCCTAGAGAGGTGCCCACGCAGATCACGCATCACCGGGCAAAAGGTCCTAACAGGATTTCTCAGGGCCCATCCTCTCCTTTGTTGCTGGCCAACCTTTCCATTCAACCCAATGTATGTTCATGATGTCAGTGGTCACATTTGGGGATTTGGAGTCGGAGTAGCCTTTGAATTGTGGTCTCTTGGCCTGGCTTCCCAACAACAGGTATGGGGATACACCCCAGTGGGTTTACTCCTCTCTTTCTTTCTCTTTACGTCTTGGGGAAGGTTTCCTTTGGAGTCTTGGGGATGTTGGGAGCATTTTGACCCCAGGTCATCTGGAGTCGACAGCACGTTCCTGCTAGCTGTTCTCCAAAGGTCAGGCCTTACTGCATGTCCGAACTCGGTGCACGCCTGGCCTTTGTATAGCCCAGGGACGTCAAGGAATCTTGATGACAGGACGGAGGGAAACATGGGGAGCTTATATCTCTCTTTCAAGGGTTTCAAGCTCCCTTGGAGTTTCCCCACACATAATCCCTACTCCAATTCTCTCTCCGTCTCTCAGTCCCTCCGTCTCTCTCTCAGTCTCTCTCTTTCTCAGTCTCTCTCTCTCTCAGTCTCTCTCTCTCTCTCTATGTCTATCTCTCTCTCTCCATTTCTCTGCTGGGACCCTGTGGGTCTCACTTTCTATAACTCCTTGGTTCACTCCCAACTCAGCATTACGGTCTCAATTCCTTCTCCGCTTTGGCCACTTACGCCTACGTGGATGGAACCGTAGACTTTGCACACTGGCCTTGACAGTGTAATATGCAGACTTGTGGTTGGTGTTGAAGTCGTCATCACTGCATGTGCTGAGGTCCGTCCTGATGGACACTTGCCCAGTTGCGTTGGATATTCACGTCGATCTGCTGGATGTCACTTTGTGCTGATGTATCATAAATATCCGGGACTTGGAAGCTCACCTGAAGCGAAGTTGGCTTTGCTTGTATCGGAAGCAAATGCTGCGAGACACAGCACCCTGGAACACAGGAAGTGGTCTTCGACGGCCTTTGCTTTGGGGGCTGTGGGGTAAGCGCTTCGGAAGAAGACCCGCGATGGGGCAGTCAGTTGCATGCGAATCACCAAGGACGTATTCCTGGGTGCCGGCCGGACAGAAGGGAGACCGATCCAGGGGGATTCCTCTGCTTCTGTGTGCTTTGACAGGTCTTGACTAGGAGAGCCCACACTGAGGCCATGTGGCTGAGAAGAGGCAACGTGTTGCTAGTGGGCCTTTCGGGAGGAGAGGCTCCTGGTGGCCTAGAGCGTGGCATAACTCAGGAAGCTCTGGATTTCGTGGATGCAACGATGTGCTGGAATCCACACGTCCGCTGGCCCTCACAGACGTTTCCCTTGGGGTGGTGTGAACCCGCGGCCCTTTCTTCCATTCTTGTCCACCACCACTAGGGCCTGAACCCAGATCGGCCCGGGGACCTTTGTGTGCAGGCAGGCCCCCCTGGGACTCACTGTGGCCCAGCCACAGCACGAGGCAGCATAATCAGGGTGTCTCGAGCTGGTGAGCCATTTTGGGAGGAGTCCCGGCAGGGCTTCCTTCCAAACGGGTGCTGTGCTGTTCGCACGGCCGACACACTTTCCTTCTCTACCCCCCAGAAGCGCAGTCAGTGCTTGGTGGTGGTTTGCATGGTTCTATTTGTCTTTGGGTTCCTGCCACTCATAGGCCGAGGCTTTGAGCTGATATGCCCTGTACATAGGGAGAGAGGCTGATGTGATTTGCCGAAAGGCCACACTCAGAGACATCCTGCAGAAACCCATTAGTACACTCGACAGCACTTGTAGGCAGAAGGCGTGTTTGTCCCAAGACTCTGATGTCCCTTCACACTAGGGTCTTCCATCCATTTCCTTTGCCAGCGTGGCCTTGGTATGTGGGGGGATTTGGTCACCAGGAGATGGACTTCATGTGCCCTCTCATAGGCATCCTTGGTGCCCCAACGTTCCCCATGCTGCTGGGCTTCCGATTGTACAGATGTCTTGGCACCCACTTTTGCGCAGAGAGAGCCCTTGCCTCGGGGAACTTCTCCATGGTTGAAGCAGCCCAGGAGGGCCCTGAGGGCACCAGGGATCTACATCCCTGATGACACATCCCTGAGCTCTCCCTCATAGGTCCTTGGGAATCCTGGTGGTCCTTGACCTGGGGTACCATGTCAGGGTGCACCATCGGCTGCAGGCCACTAGGTTCCTCTGCCACGTTGCAATGCTTTTCTCAAAATGCAGATATCCCTGGGTGTCCGGAGTCTCAATGTCGATGTAGCCTCCTGAAAAGTCAGACGTGGTGTGTGAAGAGAGCCATGCTTCAACCCCTTGGTTTGCCTCTCTGCCTTCCTTCCCACCTTCTGTCTTCCATTCGCCTTAACACTTTTCTCCATCCCTAATTTCCTCCCAAGAAATTCCTCCTCCACAATGCGAGCCTTGCTTCTCACCTCCTGCCTTTCTTCCACATCCGTATAGCTTTCTCACTATCTAGCTCTTATCATCAATGTCGTCTTCCTCCTCATCAATTGAGAATTCTCTCTCCAGGGCTTATCTTTGGGAAGATAGTCAAGAAAAGCCGGGACGTATTGGCGACTTCTGGAGACTCAGCAGGAATCATGGACCGTGGTTTTATCCGGCGTGGAAAATGCGATTTGGGGTCCTCTCTCAGGAACTGCGCAGGGTTTTTGGCTATTTTTTTACCGGGTGTCCTCCTAGATCCATGGTCCTATTCCATCGGAAACACGAGCACGTGTGTTTACAATGGGGTAAAGTCTTTGGGCACCCGTTGTCCAGGGGCGCAGGAGAGCCTGAAGAATCGTCGTGCCCCCCATCCTGAAGCTGTCTTGGAACGGTTCAAAGGAATGCAGGGTGATCCGTAGCCACCCAAAGCCACCCAAAGCAATCCAAGCCCAAAGAATGGTTAAAGAAACTTGAGAAAACCACACCCCTGGAAGGAATGTAAAGCAGAGCAGAGGAATGTGTGGAATGCAGACAGGGGTGGAACAATTAGGGTCCCATATGGAAAACGGGGAAAACAACAGGTTGGCATGTGGAAATGAAGGAATCTGACAGAGCCGGGCAGAAAAGTTCTGGAATGCGGCAAGGTCTGAACCAGATGTTCAGTCTTCCATGGCTTGCTGTGAAGACCATATGGCCTGCACTCCAAAGGCCTGGGAGACTCGGGGCTAGGCTGCCATTTGAAAGGGCCTTAGGTTGTCCTCCTTCCTCCCAGGTCCTCAAACTGGAGGGGAATTCTCAATGACTGTTAGATCTCCGACTTTGGGTGAAGTGCGGTCCGTGGTACGGCCCAGCCCTCCAGGTGAAGGGCAACACTATAGGCAGGCTCTACACGTACTTGAGGTGTGCCCTGGAGTTTTGGGACGTGGGGAATTTCCAGCAGCTCCGCTGATTTCCATACATCAGGGCGTGGCCACCTCAGCCTCTACAAGACCCCTGTCTCCAGGGAGAGCTCAGTGGGCCAGCATTCTCCCGGCCAGCTGCTCGCTTCTTCTCGCTTCTCGGACCTCGAAGCATGGATTCCTCCAGCACGTCCTGCACATCCAGCGGTAGCTTGACCTCTGCTTCTGGGCTGGGGGTTGCAACTCCCAGAGGCTGGGAGCCCTTCCCGCCTGTGCATCCTGCATCGATAGGGCCATGCCCTTCATTAGGGCATGTTCCGAGATTGGGCTGGCCTTTGGCCCGCGCTCCGTGGGCCTCAGTGAAGCAGACTCGCCTCAGAATGACCCCCTTGCTCCATACCCATGGTAATTTCGCTCTGGGATGGAAGTGGATGTTGCCTCTTCCTAGAGAGGTGCCCACGCAGATCACGCATCACCGGGCAAAAGGTCCTAACAGGATTTCTCAGGGCCCATCCTCTCCTTTGTTGCTGGCCAACCTTTCCATTCAACCCAATGTATGTTCATGATGTCAGTGGTCACATTTGGGGATTTGGAGTCGGAGTAGCCTTTGAATTGTGGTCTCTTGGCCTGGCTTCCCAACAACAGGTATGGGGATACACCCCAGTGGGTTTACTCCTCTCTTTCTTTCTCTTTACGTCTTGGGGAAGGTTTCCTTTGGAGTCTTGGGGATGTTGGGAGCATTTTGACCCCAGGTCATCTGGAGTCGACAGCACGTTCCTGCTAGCTGTTCTCCAAAGGTCAGGCCTTACTGCATGTCCGAACTCGGTGCACGCCTGGCCTTTGTATAACCCAGGGACGTCAAGGAATCTTGATGACAGGACGGAGGGAAACATGGGGAGCTTATATCTCTCTTTCAAGGGTTTCAAGCTCCCTTGGAGTTTCCCCACACATAATCCCTACTCCAATTCTCTCTCCGTCTCTCAGTCCCTCCGTCTCTCTCTCAGTCTCTCTCTTTCTCAGTCTCTCTCTCTCTCAGTCTCTCTCTCTCTCTCTATGTCTATCTCTCTCTCTCCATTTCTCTGCTGGGACCCTGTGGGTCTCACTTTCTATAACTCCTTGGTTCACTCCCAACTCAGCATTACGGTCTCAATTCCTTCTCCGCTTTGGCCACTTACGCCTACGTGGATGGAACCGTAGACTTTGCACACTGGCCTTGACAGTGTAATATGCAGACTTGTGGTTGGTGTTGAAGTCGTCATCACTGCATGTGCTGAGGTCCGTCCTGATGGACACTTGCCCAGTTGCGTTGGATATTCACGTCGATCTGCTGGATGTCACTTTGTGCTGATGTATCATAAATATCCGGGACTTGGAAGCTCACCTGAAGCGAAGTTGGCTTTGCTTGTATCGGAAGCAAATGCTGCGAGACACAGCACCCTGGAACACAGGAAGTGGTCTTCGACGGCCTTTGCTTTGGGGGCTGTGGGGTAAGCGCTTCGGAAGAAGACCCGCGATGGGGCAGTCAGTTGCATGCGAATCACCAAGGACGTATTCCTGGGTGCCGGCCGGACAGAAGGGAGACCGATCCAGGGGGATTCCTCTGCTTCTGTGTGCTTTGACAGGTCTTGACTAGGAGAGCCCACACTGAGGCCATGTGGCTGAGAAGAGGCAACGTGTTGCTAGTGGGCCTTTCGGGAGGAGAGGCTCCTGGTGGCCTAGAGCGTGGCATAACTCAGGAAGCTCTGGATTTCGTGGATGCAACGATGTGCTGGAATCCACACGTCCGCTGGCCCTCACAGACGTTTCCCTTGGGGTGGTGTGAACCCGCGGCCCTTTCTTCCATTCTTGTCCACCACCACTAGGGCCTGAACCCAGATCGGCCCGGGGACCTTTGTGTGCAGGCAGGCCCCCCTGGGACTCACTGTGGCCCGGCCACAGCACGAGGCAGCATAATCAGGGTGTCTCGAGCTGGTGAGCCATTTTGGGAGGAGTCCCGGCAGGGCTTCCTTCCAAACGGGTGCTGTGCTGTTCGCACGGCCGACACACTTTCCTTCTCTACCCCCCAGAAGCGCAGTCAGTGCTTGGTGGTGGTTTGCATGGTTCTATTTGTCTTTGGGTTCCTGCCACTCATAGGCCGAGGCTTTGAGCTGATATGCCCTGTACATAGGGAGAGAGGCTGATGTGATTTGCCGAAAGGCCACACTCAGAGACATCCTGCAGAAACCCATTAGTACACTCGGCAGCACTTGTAGGCAGAAGGCGTGTTTGTCCCAAGACTCTGATGTCCCTTCACACTAGGGTCTTCCATCCATTTCCTTTGCCAGCGTGGCCTTGGTATGTGGGGGGATTTGGTCACCAGGAGATGGACTTCATGTGCCCTCTCATAGGCATCCTTGGTGCCCCAACGTTCCCCATGCTGCTGGGCTTCCGATTGTACAGATGTCTTGGCACCCACTTTTGCGCAGAGAGAGCCCTTGCCTCGGGGAACTTCTCCATGGTTGAAGCAGCCCAGGAGGGCCCTGAGGGCACCAGGGATCTACATCCCTGATGACACATCCCTGAGCTCTCCCTCATAGGTCCTTGGGAATCCTGGTGGTCCTTGACCTGGGGTACCATGTCAGGGTGCACCATCGGCTGCAGGCCACTAGGTTCCTCTGCCACGTTGCAATGCTTTTCTCAAAATGCAGATATCCCTGGGTGTCCGGAGTCTCAATGTCGATGTAGCCTCCTGAAAAGTCAGACGTGGTGTGTGAAGAGAGCCATGCTTCAACCCCTTGGTTTGCCTCTCTGCCTTCCTTCCCACCTTCTGTCTTCCATTCGCCTTAACACTTTTCTCCATCCCTAATTTCCTCCCAAGAAATTCCTCCTCCACAATGCGAGCCTTGCTTCTCACCTCCTGCCTTTCTTCCACATCCGTATAGCTTTCTCACTATCTAGCTCTTATCATCAATGTCGTCTTCCTCCTCATCAATTGAGAATTCTCTCTCCAGGGCTTATCTTTGGGAAGATAGTCAAGAAAAGCCGGGACGTATTGGCGACTTCTGGAGACTCAGCAGGAATCATGGACCGTGGTTTTATCCGGCGTGGAAAATGCGATTTGGGGTCCTCTCTCAGGAACTGCGCAGGGTTTTTGGCTATTTTTTTACCGGGTGTCCTCCTAGATCCATGGTCCTATTCCATCGGAAACACGAGCACGTGTGTTTACAATGGGGTAAAGTCTTTGGGCACCCGTTGTCCAGGGGCGCAGGAGAGCCTGAAGAATCGTCGTGCCCCCCATCCTGAAGCTGTCTTGGAACGGTTCAAAGGAATGCAGGGTGATCCGTAGCCACCCAAAGCCACCCAAAGCAATCCAAGCCCAAAGAATGGTTAAAGAAACTTGAGAAAACCACACCCCTGGAAGGAATGTAAAGCAGAGCAGAGGAATGTGTGGAATGCAGACAGGGGTGAAACAATTAGGGTCCCATATGGAAAACGGGGAAAACAACAGGTTGGCATGTGGAAATGAAGGAATCTGACAGAGCCGGGCAGAAAAGTTCTGGAATGCGGCAAGGTCTGAACCAGATGTTCAGTCTTCCATGGCTTGCTGTGAAGACCATATGGCCTGCACTCCAAAGGCCTGGGAGACTCGGGGCTAGGCTGCCATTTGAAAGGGCCTTAGGTTGTCCTCCTTCCTCCCAGGTCCTCAAACTGGAGGGGAATTCTCAATGACTGTTAGATCTCCGACTTTGGGTGAAGTGCGGTCCGTGGTACGGCCCAGCCCTCCAGGTGAAGGGCAACACTATAGGCAGGCTCTACACGTACTTGAGGTGTGCCCTGGAGTTTTGGGACGTGGGGAATTTCCAGCAGCTCCGCTGATTTCCATACATCAGGGCGTGGCCACCTCAGCCTCTACAAGACCCCTGTCTCCAGGGAGAGCTCAGTGGGCCAGCATTCTCCCGGCCAGCTGCTCGCTTCTTCTCGCTTCTCGGACCTCGAAGCATGGATTCCTCCAGCACGTCCTGCACATCCAGCGGTAGCTTGACCTCTGCTTCTGGGCTGGGGGTTGCAACTCCCAGAGGCTGGGAGCCCTTCCCGCCTGTGCATCCTGCATCGATAGGGCCATGCCCTTCATTAGGGCATGTTCCGAGATTGGGCTGGCCTTTGGCCCGCGCTCCGTGGGCCTCAGCGAAGCAGACTCGCCTCAGAATGACCCCCTTGCTCCATACCCATGGTAATTTCGCTCTGGGATGGAAGTGGATGTTGCCTCTTCCTAGAGAGGTGCCCACGCAGATCACGCATCACCGGGCAAAAGGTCCTAACAGGATTTCTCAGGGCCCATCCTCTCCTTTGTTGCTGGCCAACCTTTCCATTCAACCCAATGTATGTTCATGATGTCAGTGGTCACATTTGGGGATTTGGAGTCGGAGTAGCCTTTGAATTGTGGTCTCTTGGCCTGGCTTCCCAACAACAGGTATGGGGATACACCCCAGTGGGTTTACTCCTCTCTTTCTTTCTCTTTACGTCTTGGGGAAGGTTTCCTTTGGAGTCTTGGGGATGTTGGGAGCATTTTGACCCCAGGTCATCTGGAGTCGACAGCACGTTCCTGCTAGCTGTTCTCCAAAGGTCAGGCCTTACTGCATGTCCGAACTCGGTGCACGCCTGGCCTTTGTATAACCCAGGGACGTCAAGGAATCTTGATGACAGGACGGAGGGAAACATGGGGAGCTTATATCTCTCTTTCAAGGGTTTCAAGCTCCCTTGGAGTTTCCCCACACATAATCCCTACTCCAATTCTCTCTCCGTCTCTCAGTCCCTCCGTCTCTCTCTCAGTCTCTCTCTTTCTCAGTCTCTCTCTCTCTCAGTCTCTCTCTCTCTCTCTATGTCTATCTCTCTCTCTCCATTTCTCTGCTGGGACCCTGTTGGTCTCACTTTCTATAACTCCTTGGTTCACTCCCAACTCAGCATTACGGTCTCAATTCCTTCTCCGCTTTGGCCACTTACGCCTACGTGGATGGAACCGTAGACTTTGCACACTGGCCTTGACAGTGTAATATGCAGACTTGTGGTTGGTGTTGAAGTCGTCATCACTGCATGTGCTGAGGTCCGTCCTGATGGACACTTGCCCAGTTGCGTTGGATATTCACGTCGATCTGCTGGATGTCACTTTGTGCTGATGTATCATAAATATCCGGGACTTGGAAGCTCACCTGAAGCGAAGTTGGCTTTGCTTGTATCGGAAGCAAATGCTGCGAGACACAGCACCCTGGAACACAGGAAGTGGTCTTCGACGGCCTTTGCTTTGGGGGCTGTGGGGTAAGCGCTTCGGAAGAAGACCCGCGATGGGGCAGTCACTTGCATGCGAATCACCAAGGACGTATTCCTGGGTGCCGGCCGGACAGAAGGGAGACCGATCCAGGGGGATTCCTCTGCTTCTGTGTGCTTTGACAGGTCTTGACTAGGAGAGCCCACACTGAGGCCATGTGGCTGAGAAGAGGCAACGTGTTGCTAGTGGGCCTTTCGGGAGGAGAGGCTCCTGGTGGCCTAGAGCGTGGCATAACTCAGGAAGCTATGGATTTCGTGGATGCAACGATGTGCTGGAATCCACACGTCCGCTGGCCCTCACAGACGTTTCCCTTGGGGTGGTGTGAACCCGCGGCCCTTTCTTCCATTCTTGTCCACCACCACTAGGGCCTGAACCCAGATCGGCCCGGGGACCTTTGTGTGCAGGCAGGCCCCCCTGGGACTCACTGTGGCCCAGCCACAGCACGAGGCAGCATAATCAGGGTGTCTCGAGCTGGTGAGCCATTTTGGGAGGAGTCCCGGCAGGGCTTCCTTCCAAACGGGTGCTGTGCTGTTCGCACGGCCGACACACTTTCCTTCTCTACCCCCCAGAAGCGCAGTCAGTGCTTGGTGGTGGTTTGCATGGTTCTATTTGTCTTTGGGTTCCTGCCACTCATAGGCCGAGGCTTTGAGCTGATATGCCCTGTACATAGGGAGAGAGGCTGATGTGATTTGCCGAAAGGCCACACTCAGAGACATCCTGCAGAAACCCATTAGTACACTCGACAGCACTTGTAGGCAGAAGGCGTGTTTGTCCCAAGACTCTGATGTCCCTTCACACTAGGGTCTTCCATCCATTTCCTTTGCCAGCGTGGCCTTGGTATGTGGGGGGATTTGGTCACCAGGAGATGGACTTCATGTGCCCTCTCATAGGCATCCTTGGTGCCCCAACGTTCCCCATGCTGCTGGGCTTCCGATTGTACAGATGTCTTGGCACCCACTTTTGCGCAGAGAGAGCCCTTGCCTCGGGGAACTTCTCCATGGTTGAAGCAGCCCAGGAGGGCCCTGAGGGCACCAGGGATCTACATCCCTGATGACACATCCCTGAGCTCTCCCTCATAGGTCCTTGGGAATCCTGGTGGTCCTTGACCTGGGGTACCATGTCAGGGTGCACCATCGGCTGCAGGCCACTAGGTTCCTCTGCCACGTTGCAATGCTTTTCTCAAAATGCAGATATCCCTGGGTGTCCGGAGTCTCAATGTCGATGTAGCCTCCTGAAAAGTCAGACGTGGTGTGTGAAGAGAGCCATGCTTCAACCCCTTGGTTTGCCTCTCTGCCTTCCTTCCCACCTTCTGTCTTCCATTCGCCTTAACACTTTTCTCCATCCCTAATTTCCTCCCAAGAAATTCCTCCTCCACAATGCGAGCCTTGCTTCTCACCTCCTGCCTTTCTTCCACATCCGTATAGCTTTCTCACTATCTAGCTCTTATCATCAATGTCGTCTTCCTCCTCATCAATTGAGAATTCTCTCTCCAGGGCTTATCTTTGGGAAGATAGTCAAGAAAAGCCGGGACGTATTGGCGACTTCTGGAGACTCAGCAGGAATCATGGACCGTGGTTTTATCCGGCGTGGAAAATGCGATTTGGGGTCCTCTCTCAGGAACTGCGCAGGGTTTTTGGCTATTTTTTTACCGGGTGTCCTCCTAGATCCATGGTCCTATTCCATCGGAAACACGAGCACGTGTGTTTACAATGGGGTAAAGTCTTTGGGCACCCGTTGTCCAGGGGCGCAGGAGAGCCTGAAGAATCGTCGTGCCCCCCATCCTGAAGCTGTCTTGGAACGGTTCAAAGGAATGCAGGGTGATCCTTAGCCACCCAAAGCCACCCAAAGCAATCCAAGCCCAAAGAATGGTTAAAGAAACTTGAGAAAACCACACCCCTGGAAGGAATGTAAAGCAGAGCAGAGGAATGTGTGGAATGCAGACAGGGGTGAAACAATTAGGGTCCCATATGGAAAACGGGGAAAACAACAGGTTGGCATGTGGAAATGAAGGAATCTGACAGAGCCGGGCAGAAAAGTTCTGGAATGCGGCAAGGTCTGAACCAGATGTTCAGTCTTCCATGGCTTGCTGTGAAGACCATATGGCCTGCACTCCAAAGGCCTGGGAGACTCGGGGCTAGGCTGCCATTTGAAAGGGCCTTAGGTTGTCCTCCTTCCTCCCAGGTCCTCAAACTGGAGGGGAATTCTCAATGACTGTTAGATCTCCGACTTTGGGTGAAGTGCGGTCCGTGGTACGGCCCAGCCCTCCAGGTGAAGGGCAACACTATAGGCAGGCTCTACACGTACTTGAGGTGTGCCCTGGAGTTTTGGGGGGTGGGGAATTTCCAGCAGCTCCGCTGATTTCCATACATCAGGGCGTGGCCACCTCAGCCTCTACAAGACCCCTGTCTCCAGGGAGAGCTCAGTGGGCCAGCATTCTCCCGGCCAGCTGCTCGCTTCTTCTCGCTTCTCGGACCTCGAAGCATGGATTCCTCCAGCACGTCCTGCACATCCAGCGGTAGCTTGACCTCTGCTTCTGGGCTGGGGGTTGCAACTCCCAGAGGCTGGGAGCCCTTCCCGCCTGTGCATCCTGCATCGATAGGGCCATGCCCTTCATTAGGGCATGTTCCGAGATTGGGCTGGCCTTTGGCCCGCGCTCCGTGGGCCTCAGCGAAGCAGACTCGCCTCAGAATGACCCCCTTGCTCCATACCCATGGTAATTTCGCTCTGGGATGGAAGTGGATGTTGCCTCTTCCTAGAGAGGTGCCCACGCAGATCACGCATCACCGGGCAAAAGGTCCTAACAGGATTTCTCAGGGCCCATCCTCTCCTTTGTTGCTGGCCAACCTTTCCATTCAACCCAATGTATGTTCATGATGTCAGTGGTCACATTTGGGGATTTGGAGTCGGAGTAGCCTTTGAATTGTGGTCTCTTGGCCTGGCTTCCCAACAACAGGTATGGGGATACACCCCAGTGGGTTTACTCCTCTCTTTCTTTCTCTTTACGTCTTGGGGAAGGTTTCCTTTGGAGTCTTGGGGATGTTGGGAGCATTTTGACCCCAGGTCATCTGGAGTCGACAGCACGTTCCTGCTAGCTGTTCTCCAAAGGTCAGGCCTTACTGCATGTCCGAACTCGGTGCACGCCTGGCCTTTGTATAACCCAGGGACGTCAAGGAATCTTGATGACAGGACGGAGGGAAACATGGGGAGCTTATATCTCTCTTTCAAGGGTTTCAAGCTCCCTTGGAGTTTCCCCACACATAATCCCTACTCCAATTCTCTCTCCGTCTCTCAGTCCCTCCGTCTCTCTCTCAGTCTCTCTCTTTCTCAGTCTCTCTCTCTCTCAGTCTCTCTCTCTCTCTCTATGTCTATCTCTCTCTCTCCATTTCTCTGCTGGGACCCTGTTGGTCTCACTTTCTATAACTCCTTGGTTCACTCCCAACTCAGCATTACGGTCTCAATTCCTTCTCCGCTTTGGCCACTTACGCCTACGTGGATGGAACCGTAGACTTTGCACACTGGCCTTGACAGTGTAATATGCAGACTTGTGGTTGGTGTTGAAGTCGTCATCACTGCATGTGCTGAGGTCCGTCCTGATGGACACTTGCCCAGTTGCGTTGGATATTCACGTCGATCTGCTGGATGTCACTTTGTGCTGATGTATCATAAATATCCGGGACTTGGAAGCTCACCTGAAGCGAAGTTGGCTTTGCTTGTATCGGAAGCAAATGCTGCGAGACACAGCACCCTGGAACACAGGAAGTGGTCTTCGACGGCCTTTGCTTTGGGGGCTGTGGGGTAAGCGCTTCGGAAGAAGACCCGCGATGGGGCAGTCAGTTGCATGCGAATCACCAAGGACGTATTCCTGGGTGCCGGCCGGACAGAAGGGAGACCGATCCAGGGGGATTCCTCTGCTTCTGTGTGCTTTGACAGGTCTTGACTAGGAGAGCCCACACTGAGGACATGTGGCTGAGAAGAGGCAACGTGTTGCTAGTGGGCCTTTCGGGAGGAGAGGCTCCTGGTGGCCTAGAGCGTGGCATAACTCAGGAAGCTATGGATTTCGTGGATGCAACGATGTGCTGGAATCCACACGTCCGCTGGCCCTCACAGACGTTTCCCTTGGGGTGGTGTGAACCCGCGGCCCTTTCTTCCATTCTTGTCCACCACCACTAGGGCCTGAACCCAGATCGGCCCGGGGACCTTTGTGTGCAGGCAGGCCCCCCTGGGACTCACTGTGGCCCAGCCACAGCACGAGGCAGCATAATCAGGGTGTCTCGAGCTGGTGAGCCATTTTGGGAGGAGTCCCGGCAGGGCTTCCTTCCAAACGGGTGCTGTGCTGTTCCCACGGCCGACACACTTTCCTTCTCTACCCCCCAGAAGCGCAGTCAGTGCTTGGTGGTGGTTTGCATGGTTCTATTTGTCTTTGGGTTCCTGCCACTCATAGGCCGAGGCTTTGAGCTGATATGCCCTGTACATAGGGAGAGAGGCTGATGTGATTTGCCGAAAGGCCACACTCAGAGACATCCTGCAGAAACCCATTAGTACACTCGACAGCACTTGTAGGCAGAAGGCGTGTTTGTCCCAAGACTCTGATGTCCCTTCACACTAGGGTCTTCCATCCATTTCCTTTGCCAGCGTGGCCTTGGTATGTGGGGGGATTTGGTCACCAGGAGATGGACTTCATGTGCCCTCTCATAGGCATCCTTGGTGCCCCAACGTTCCCCATGCTGCTGGGCTTCCGATTGTACAGATGTCTTGGCACCCACTTTTGCGCAGAGAGAGCCCTTGCCTCGGGGAACTTCTCCATGGTTGAAGCAGCCCAGGAGGGCCCTGAGGGCACCAGGGATCTACATCCCTGATGACACATCCCTGAGCTCTCCCTCATAGGTCCTTGGGAATCCTGGTGGTCCTTGACCTGGGGTACCATGTCAGGGTGCACCATCGGCTGCAGGCCACTAGGTTCCTCTGCCACGTTGCAATGCTTTTCTCAAAATGCAGATATCCCTGGGTGTCCGGAGTCTCAATGTCGATGTAGCCTCCTGAAAAGTCAGACGTGGTGTGTGAAGAGAGCCATGCTTCAACCCCTTGGTTTGCCTCTCTGCCTTCCTTCCCACCTTCTGTCTTCCATTCGCCTTAACACTTTTCTCCATCCCTAATTTCCTCCCAAGAAATTCCTCCTCCACAATGCGAGCCTTGCTTCTCACCTCCTGCCTTTCTTCCACATCCGTATAGCTTTCTCACTATCTAGCTCTTATCATCAATGTCGTCTTCCTCCTCATCAATTGAGAATTCTCTCTCCAGGGCTTATCTTTGGGAAGATAGTCAAGAAAAGCCGGGACGTATTGGCGACTTCTGGAGACTCAGCAGGAATCATGGACCGTGGTTTTATCCGGCGTGGAAAATGCGATTTGGGGTCCTCTCTCAGGAACTGCGCAGGGTTTTTGGCTATTTTTTTACCGGGTGTCCTCCTAGATCCATGGTCCTATTCCATCGGAAACACGAGCACGTGTGTTTACAATGGGGTAAAGTCTTTGGGCACCCGTTGTCCAGGGGCGCAGGAGAGCCTGAAGAATCGTCGTGCCCCCCATCCTGAAGCTGTCTTGGAACGGTTCAAAGGAATGCAGGGTGATCCGTAGCCACCCAAAGCCACCCAAAGCAATCCAAGCCCAAAGAATGGTTAAAGAAACTTGAGAAAACCACACCCCTGGAAGGAATGTAAAGCAGAGCAGAGGAATGTGTGGAATGCAGACAGGGGTGAAACAATTAGGGTCCCATATGGAAAACGGGGAAAACAACAGGTTGGCATGTGGAAATGAAGGAATCTGACAGAGCCGGGCAGAAAAGTTCTGGAATGCGGCAAGGTCTGAACCAGATGTTCAGTCTTCCATGGCTTGCTGTGAAGACCATATGGCCTGCACTCCAAAGGCCTGGGAGACTCGGGGCTAGGCTGCCATTTGAAAGGGCCTTAGGTTGTCCTCCTTCCTCCCAGGTCCTCAAACTGGAGGGGAATTCTCAATGACTGTTAGATCTCCGACTTTGGGTGAAGTGCGGTCCGTGGTACGGCCCAGCCCTCCAGGTGAAGGGCAACACTATAGGCAGGCTCTACACGTACTTGAGGTGTGCCCTGGAGTTTTGGGGGGTGGGGAATTTCCAGCAGCTCCGCTGATTTCCATACATCAGGGCGTGGCCACCTCAGCCTCTACAAGACCCCTGTCTCCAGGGAGAGCTCAGTGGGCCAGCATTCTCCCGGCCAGCTGCTCGCTTCTTCTCGCTTCTCGGACCTCGAAGCATGGATTCCTCCAGCACGTCCTGCACATCCAGCGGTAGCTTGACCTCTGCTTCTGGGCTGGGGGTTGCAACTCCCAGAGGCTGGGAGCCCTTCCCGCCTGTGCATCCTGCATCGATAGGGCCATGCCCTTCATTAGGGCATGTTCCGAGATTGGGCTGGCCTTTGGCCCGCGCTCCGTGGGCCTCAGCGAAGCAGACTCGCCTCAGAATGACCCCCTTGCTCCATACCCATGGTAATTTCGCTCTGGGATGGAAGTGGATGTTGCCTCTTCCTAGAGAGGTGCCCACGCAGATCACGCATCACCGGGCAAAAGGTCCTAACAGGATTTCTCAGGGCCCATCCTCTCCTTTGTTGCTGGCCAACCTTTCCATTCAACCCAATGTATGTTCATGATGTCAGTGGTCACATTTGGGGATTTGGAGTCGGAGTAGCCTTTGAATTGTGGTCTCTTGGCCTGGCTTCCCAACAACAGGTATGGGGATACACCCCAGTGGGTTTACTCCTCTCTTTCTTTCTCTTTACGTCTTGGGGAAGGTTTCCTTTGGAGTCTTGGGGATGTTGGGAGCATTTTGACCCCAGGTCATCTGGAGTCGACAGCACGTTCCTGCTAGCTGTTCTCCAAAGGTCAGGCCTTACTGCATGTCCGAACTCGGTGCACGCCTGGCCTTTGTATAACCCAGGGACGTCAAGGAATCTTGATGACAGGACGGAGGGAAACATGGGGAGCTTATATCTCTCTTTCAAGGGTTTCAAGCTCCCTTGGAGTTTCCCCACACATAATCCCTACTCCAATTCTCTCTCCGTCTCTCAGTCCCTCCGTCTCTCTCTCAGTCTCTCTCTTTCTCAGTCTCTCTCTCTCTCAGTCTCTCTCTCTCTCTCTATGTCTATCTCTCTCTCTCCATTTCTCTGCTGGGACCCTGTTGGTCTCACTTTCTATAACTCCTTGGTTCACTCCCAACTCAGCATTACGGTCTCAATTCCTTCTCCGCTTTGGCCACTTACGCCTACGTGGATGGAACCGTAGACTTTGCACACTGGCCTTGACAGTGTAATATGCAGACTTGTGGTTGGTGTTGAAGTCGTCATCACTGCATGTGCTGAGGTCCGTCCTGATGGACACTTGCCCAGTTGCGTTGGATATTCACGTCGATCTGCTGGATGTCACTTTGTGCTGATGTATCATAAATATCCGGGACTTGGAAGCTCACCTGAAGCGAAGTTGGCTTTGCTTGTATCGGAAGCAAATGCTGCGAGACACAGCACCCTGGAACACAGGAAGTGGTCTTCGACGGCCTTTGCTTTGGGGGCTGTGGGGTAAGCGCTTCGGAAGAAGACCCGCGATGGGGCAGTCACTTGCATGCGAATCACCAAGGACGTATTCCTGGGTGCCGGCCGGACAGAAGGGAGACCGATCCAGGGGGATTCCTCTGCTTCTGTGTGCTTTGACAGGTCTTGACTAGGAGAGCCCACACTGAGGCCATGTGGCTGAGAACAGGCAACGTGTTGCTAGTGGGCCTTTCGGGAGGAGAGGCTCCTGGTGGCCTAGAGCATGGCATAACTCAGGAAGCTATGGATTTCGTGGATGCAACGATGTGCTGGAATCCACACGTCCGCTGGCCCTCACAGACGTTTCCCTTGGGGTGGTGTGAACCCGCGGCTCTTTCTTCCATTCTTGTCCACCACCACTAGGGCCTGAACCCAGATCGGCCCGGGGACCTTTGTGTGCAGGCAGGCCCCCCTGGGACTCACTGTGGCCCAGCCACAGCACGAGGCAGCATAATCAGGGTGTCTCGAGCTGGTGAGCCATTTTGGGAGGAGTCCCGGCAGGGCTTCCTTCCAAACGGGTGCTGTGCTGTTCGCACGGCCGACACACTTTCCTTCTCTACCCCCCAGAAGCGCAGTCAGTGCTTGGTGGTGGTTTGCATGGTTCTATTTGTCTTTGGGTTCCTGCCACTCATAGGCCGAGGCTTTGAGCTGATATGCCCTGTACATAGGGAGAGAGGCTGATGTGATTTGCCGAAAGGCCACACTCAGAGACATCCTGCAGAAACCCATTAGTACACTCGACAGCACTTGTAGGCAGAAGGCGTGTTTGTCCCAAGACTCTGATGTCCCTTCACACTAGGGTCTTCCATCCATTTCCTTTGCCAGCGTGGCCTTGGTATGTGGGGGGATTTGGTCACCAGGAGATGGACTTCATGTGCCCTCTCATAGGCATCCTTGGTGCCCCAACGTTCCCCATGCTGCTGGGCTTCCGATTGTACAGATGTCTTGGCACCCACTTTTGCGCAGAGAGAGCCCTTGCCTCGGGGAACTTCTCCATGGTTGAAGCAGCCCAGGAGGGCCCTGAGGGCACCAGGGATCTACATCCCTGATGACACATCCCTGAGCTCTCCCTCATAGGTCCTTGGGAATCCTGGTGGTCCTTGACCTGGGGTACCATGTCAGGGTGCACCATCGGCTGCAGGCCACTAGGTTCCTCTGCCACGTTGCAATGCTTTTCTCAAAATGCAGATATCCCTGGGTGTCCGGAGTCTCAATGTCGATGTAGCCTCCTGAAAAGTCAGACGTGGTGTGTGAAGAGAGCCATGCTTCAACCCCTTGGTTTGCCTCTCTGCCTTCCTTCCCACCTTCTGTCTTCCATTCGCCTTAACACTTTTCTCCATCCCTAATTTCCTCCCAAGAAATTCCTCCTCCACAATGCGAGCCTTGCTTCTCACCTCCTGCCTTTCTTCCACATCCGTATAGCTTTCTCACTATCTAGCTCTTATCATCAATGTCGTCTTCCTCCTCATCAATTGAGAATTCTCTCTCCAGGGCTTATCTTTGGGAAGATAGTCAAGAAAAGCCGGGACGTATTGGCGACTTCTGGAGACTCAGCAGGAATCATGGACCGTGGTTTTATCCGGCGTGGAAAATGCGATTTGGGGTCCTCTCTCAGGAACTGCGCAGGGTTTTTGGCTATTTTTTTACCGGGTGTCCTCCTAGATCCATGGTCCTATTCCATCGGAAACACGAGCACGTGTGTTTACAATGGGGTAAAGTCTTTGGGCACCCGTTGTCCAGGGGCGCAGGAGAGCCTGAAGAATCGTCGTGCCCCCCATCCTGAAGCTGTCTTGGAACGGTTCAAAGGAATGCAGGGTGATCCTTAGCCACCCAAAGCCACCCAAAGCAATCCAAGCCCAAAGAATGGTTAAAGAAACTTGAGAAAACCACACCCCTGGAAGGAATGTAAAGCAGAGCAGAGGAATGTGTGGAATGCAGACAGGGGTGGAACAATTAGGGTCCCATATGGAAAACGGGGAAAACAACAGGTTGGCATGTGGAAATGAAGGAATCTGACAGAGCCGGGCAGAAAAGTTCTGGAATGCGGCAAGGTCTGAACCAGATGTTCAGTCTTCCATGGCTTGCTGTGAAGACCATATGGCCTGCACTCCAAAGGCCTGGGAGACTCGGGGCTAGGCTGCCATTTGAAAGGGCCTTAGGTTGTCCTCCTTCCTCCCAGGTCCTCAAACTGGAGGGGAATTCTCAATGACTGTTAGATCTCCGACTTTGGGTGAAGTGCGGTCCGTGGTACGGCCCAGCCCTCCAGGTGAAGGGCAACACTATAGGCAGGCTCTACACGTACTTGAGGTGTGCCCTGGAGTTTTGGGGGGTGGGGAATTTCCAGCAGCTCCGCTGATTTCCATACATCAGGGCGTGGCCACCTCAGCCTCTACAAGACCCCTGTCTCCAGGGAGAGCTCAGTGGGCCAGCATTCTCCCGGCCAGCTGCTCGCTTCTTCTCGCTTCTCGGACCTCGAAGCATGGATTCCTCCAGCACGTCCTGCACATCCAGCGGTAGCTTGACCTCTGCTTCTGGGCTGGGGGTTGCAACTCCCAGAGGCTGGGAGCCCTTCCCGCCTGTGCATCCTGCATCGATAGGGCCATGCCCTTCATTAGGGCATGTTCCGAGATTGGGCTGGCCTTTGGCCCGCGCTCCGTGGGCCTCAGCGAAGCAGACTCGCCTCAGAATGACCCCCTTGCTCCATACCCATGGTAATTTCGCTCTGGGATGGAAGTGGATGTTGCCTCTTCCTAGAGAGGTGCCCACGCAGATCACGCATCACCGGGCAAAAGGTCCTAACAGGATTTCTCAGGGCCCATCCTCTCCTTTGTTGCTGGCCAACCTTTCCATTCAACCCAATGTATGTTCATGATGTCAGTGGTCACATTTGGGGATTTGGAGTCGGAGTAGCCTTTGAATTGTGGTCTCTTGGCCTGGCTTCCCAACAACAGGTATGGGGATACACCCCAGTGGGTTTACTCCTCTCTTTCTTTCTCTTTACGTCTTGGGGAAGGTTTCCTTTGGAGTCTTGGGGATGTTGGGAGCATTTTGACCCCAGGTCATCTGGAGTCGACAGCACGTTCCTGCTAGCTGTTCTCCAAAGGTCAGGCCTTACTGCATGTCCGAACTCGGTGCACGCCTGGCCTTTGTATAACCCAGGGACGTCAAGGAATCTTGATGACAGGACGGAGGGAAACATGGGGAGCTTATATCTCTCTTTCAAGGGTTTCAAGCTCCCTTGGAGTTTCCCCACACATAATCCCTACTCCAATTCTCTCTCCGTCTCTCAGTCCCTCCGTCTCTCTCTCAGTCTCTCTCTTTCTCAGTCTCTCTCTCTCTCAGTCTCTCTCTCTCTCTCTATGTCTATCTCTCTCTCTCCATTTCTCTGCTGGGACCCTGTGGGTCTCACTTTCTATAACTCCTTGGTTCACTCCCAACTCAGCATTACGGTCTCAATTCCTTCTCCGCTTTGGCCACTTACGCCTACGTGGATGGAACCGTAGACTTTGCACACTGGCCTTGACAGTGTAATATGCAGACTTGTGGTTGGTGTTGAAGTCGTCATCACTGCATGTGCTGAGGTCCGTCCTGATGGACACTTGCCCAGTTGCGTTGGATATTCACGTCGATCTGCTGGATGTCACTTTGTGCTGATGTATCATAAATATCCGGGACTTGGAAGCTCACCTGAAGCGAAGTTGGCTTTGCTTGTATCGGAAGCAAATGCTGCGAGACACAGCACCCTGGAACACAGGAAGTGGTCTTCGACGGCCTTTGCTTTGGGGGCTGTGGGGTAAGCGCTTCGGAAGAAGACCCGCGATGGGGCAGTCACTTGCATGCGAATCACCAAGGACGTATTCCTGGGTGCCGGCCGGACAGAAGGGAGACCGATCCAGGGGGATTCCTCTGCTTCTGTGTGCTTTGACAGGTCTTGACTAGGAGAGCCCACACTGAGGCCATGTGGCTGAGAACAGGCAACGTGTTGCTAGTGGGCCTTTCGGGAGGAGAGGCTCCTGGTGGCCTAGAGCGTGGCATAACTCAGGAAGCTATGGATTTCGTGGATGCAACGATGTGCTGGAATCCACACGTCCGCTGGCCCTCACAGACGTTTCCCTTGGGGTGGTGTGAACCCGCGGCCCTTTCTTCCATTCTTGTCCACCACCACTAGGGCCTGAACCCAGATCGGCCCGGGGACCTTTGTGTGCAGGCAGGCCCCCCTGGGACTCACTGTGGCCCGGCCACAGCACGAGGCAGCATAATCAGGGTGTCTCGAGCTGGTGAGCCATTTTGGGAGGAGTCCCGGCAGGGCTTCCTTCCAAACGGGTGCTGTGCTGTTCGCACGGCCGACACACTTTCCTTCTCTACCCCCCAGAAGCGCAGTCAGTGCTTGGTGGTGGTTTGCATGGTTCTATTTGTCTTTGGGTTCCTGCCACTCATAGGCCGAGGCTTTGAGCTGATATGCCCTGTACATAGGGAGAGAGGCTGATGTGATTTGCCGAAAGGCCACACTCAGAGACATCCTGCAGAAACCCATTAGTACACTCGACAGCACTTGTAGGCAGAAGGCGTGTTTGTCCCAAGACTCTGATGTCCCTTCACACTAGGGTCTTCCATCCATTTCCTTTGCCAGCGTGGCCTTGGTATGTGGGGGGATTTGGTCACCAGGAGATGGACTTCATGTGCCCTCTCATAGGCATCCTTGGTGCCCCAACGTTCCCCATGCTGCTGGGCTTCCGATTGTACAGATGTCTTGGCACCCACTTTTGCGCAGAGAGAGCCCTTGCCTCGGGGAACTTCTCCATGGTTGAAGCAGCCCAGGAGGGCCCTGAGGGCACCAGGGATCTACATCCCTGATGACACATCCCTGAGCTCTCCCTCATAGGTCCTTGGGAATCCTGGTGGTCCTTGACCTGGGGTACCATGTCAGGGTGCACCATCGGCTGCAGGCCACTAGGTTCCTCTGCCACGTTGCAATGCTTTTCTCAAAATGCAGATATCCCTGGGTGTCCGGAGTCTCAATGTCGATGTAGCCTCCTGAAAAGTCAGACGTGGTGTGTGAAGAGAGCCATGCTTCAACCCCTTGGTTTGCCTCTCTGCCTTCCTTCCCACCTTCTGTCTTCCATTCGCCTTAACACTTTTCTCCATCCCTAATTTCCTCCCAAGAAATTCCTCCTCCACAATGCGAGCCTTGCTTCTCACCTCCTGCCTTTCTTCCACATCCGTATAGCTTTCTCACTATCTAGCTCTTATCATCAATGTCGTCTTCCTCCTCATCAATTGAGAATTCTCTCTCCAGGGCTTATCTTTGGGAAGATAGTCAAGAAAAGCCGGGACGTATTGGCGACTTCTGGAGACTCAGCAGGAATCATGGACCGTGGTTTTATCCGGCGTGGAAAATGCGATTTGGGGTCCTCTCTCAGGAACTGCGCAGGGTTTTTGGCTATTTTTTTACCGGGTGTCCTCCTAGATCCATGGTCCTATTCCATCGGAAACACGAGCACGTGTGTTTACAATGGGGTAAAGTCTTTGGGCACCCGTTGTCCAGGGGCGCAGGAGAGCCTGAAGAATCGTCGTGCCCCCCATCCTGAAGCTGTCTTGGAACGGTTCAAAGGAATGCAGGGTGATCCGTAGCCACCCAAAGCCACCCAAAGCAATCCAAGCCCAAAGAATGGTTAAAGAAACTTGAGAAAACCACACCCCTGGAAGGAATGTAAAGCAGAGCAGAGGAATGTGTGGAATGCAGACAGGGGTGAAACAATTAGGGTCCCATATGGAAAACGGGGAAAACAACAGGTTGGCATGTGGAAATGAAGGAATCTGACAGAGCCGGGCAGAAAAGTTCTGGAATGCGGCAAGGTCTGAACCAGATGTTCAGTCTTCCATGGCTTGCTGTGAAGACCATATGGCCTGCACTCCAAAGGCCTGGGAGACTCGGGGCTAGGCTGCCATTTGAAAGGGCCTTAGGTTGTCCTCCTTCCTCCCAGGTCCTCAAACTGGAGGGGAATTCTCAATGACTGTTAGATCTCCGACTTTGGGTGAAGTGCGGTCCGTGGTACGGCCCAGCCCTCCAGGTGAAGGGCAACACTATAGGCAGGCTCTACACGTACTTGAGGTGTGCCCTGGAGTTTTGGGGGGTGGGGAATTTCCAGCAGCTCCGCTGATTTCCATACATCAGGGCGTGGCCACCTCAGCCTCTACAAGACCCCTGTCTCCAGGGAGAGCTCAGTGGGCCAGCATTCTCCCGGCCAGCTGCTCGCTTCTTCTCGCTTCTCGGACCTCGAAGCATGGATTCCTCCAGCACGTCCTGCACATCCAGCGGTAGCTTGACCTCTGCTTCTGGGCTGGGGGTTGCAACTCCCAGAGGCTGGGAGCCCTTCCCGCCTGTGCATCCTGCATCGATAGGGCCATGCCCTTCATTAGGGCATGTTCCGAGATTGGGCTGGCCTTTGGCCCGCGCTCCGTGGGCCTCAGCGAAGCAGACTCGCCTCAGAATGACCCCCTTGCTCCATACCCATGGTAATTTCGCTCTGGGATGGAAGTGGATGTTGCCTCTTCCTAGAGAGGTGCCCACGCAGATCACGCATCACCGGGCAAAAGGTCCTAACAGGATTTCTCAGGGCCCATCCTCTCCTTTGTTGCTGGCCAACCTTTCCATTCAACCCAATGTATGTTCATGATGTCAGTGGTCACATTTGGGGATTTGGAGTCGGAGTAGCCTTTGAATTGTGGTCTCTTGGCCTGGCTTCCCAACAACAGGTATGGGGATACACCCCAGTGGGTTTACTCCTCTCTTTCTTTCTCTTTACGTCTTGGGGAAGGTTTCCTTTGGAGTCTTGGGGATGTTGGGAGCATTTTGACCCCAGGTCATCTGGAGTCGACAGCACGTTCCTGCTAGCTGTTCTCCAAAGGTCAGGCCTTACTGCATGTCCGAACTCGGTGCACGCCTGGCCTTTGTATAACCCAGGGACGTCAAGGAATCTTGATGACAGGACGGAGGGAAACATGGGGAGCTTATATCTCTCTTTCAAGGGTTTCAAGCTCCCTTGGAGTTTCCCCACACATAATCCCTACTCCAATTCTCTCTCCGTCTCTCAGTCCCTCCGTCTCTCTCTCAGTCTCTCTCTTTCTCAGTCTCTCTCTCTCTCAGTCTCTCTCTCTCTCTCTATGTCTATCTCTCTCTCTCCATTTCTCTGCTGGGACCCTGTGGGTCTCACTTTCTATAACTCCTTGGTTCACTCCCAACTCAGCATTACGGTCTCAATTCCTTCTCCGCTTTGGCCACTTACGCCTACGTGGATGGAACCGTAGACTTTGCACACTGGCCTTGACAGTGTAATATGCAGACTTGTGGTTGGTGTTGAAGTCGTCATCACTGCATGTGCTGAGGTCCGTCCTGATGGACACTTGCCCAGTTGCGTTGGATATTCACGTCGATCTGCTGGATGTCACTTTGTGCTGATGTATCATAAATATCCGGGACTTGGAAGCTCACCTGAAGCGAAGTTGGCTTTGCTTGTATCGGAAGCAAATGCTGCGAGACACAGCACCCTGGAACACAGGAAGTGGTCTTCGACGGCCTTTGCTTTGGGGGCTGTGGGGTAAGCGCTTCGGAAGAAGACCCGCGATGGGGCAGTCACTTGCATGCGAATCACCAAGGACGTATTCCTGGGTGCCGGCCGGACAGAAGGGAGACCGATCCAGGGGGATTCCTCTGCTTCTGTGTGCTTTGACAGGTCTTGACTAGGAGAGCCCACACTGAGGCCATGTGGCTGAGAACAGGCAACGTGTTGCTAGTGGGCCTTTCGGGAGGAGAGGCTCCTGGTGGCCTAGAGCGTGGCATAACTCAGGAAGCTATGGATTTCGTGGATGCAACGATGTGCTGGAATCCACACGTCCGCTGGCCCTCACAGACGTTTCCCTTGGGGTGGTGTGAACCCGCGGCCCTTTCTTCCATTCTTGTCCACCACCACTAGGGCCTGAACCCAGATCGGCCCGGGGACCTTTGTGTGCAGGCAGGCCCCCCTGGGACTCACTGTGGCCCGGCCACAGCACGAGGCAGCATAATCAGGGTGTCTCGAGCTGGTGAGCCATTTTGGGAGGAGTCCCGGCAGGGCTTCCTTCCAAACGGGTGCTGTGCTGTTCGCACGGCCGACACACTTTCCTTCTCTACCCCCCAGAAGCGCAGTCAGTGCTTGGTGGTGGTTTGCATGGTTCTATTTGTCTTTGGGTTCCTGCCACTCATAGGCCGAGGCTTTGAGCTGATATGCCCTGTACATAGGGAGAGAGGCTGATGTGATTTGCCGAAAGGCCACACTCAGAGACATCCTGCAGAAACCCATTAGTACACTCGACAGCACTTGTAGGCAGAAGGCGTGTTTGTCCCAAGACTCTGATGTCCCTTCACACTAGGGTCTTCCATCCATTTCCTTTGCCAGCGTGGCCTTGGTATGTGGGGGGATTTGGTCACCAGGAGATGGACTTCATGTGCCCTCTCATAGGCATCCTTGGTGCCCCAACGTTCCCCATGCTGCTGGGCTTCCGATTGTACAGATGTCTTGGCACCCACTTTTGCGCAGAGAGAGCCCTTGCCTCGGGGAACTTCTCCATGGTTGAAGCAGCCCAGGAGGGCCCTGAGGGCACCAGGGATCTACATCCCTGATGACACATCCCTGAGCTCTCCCTCATAGGTCCTTGGGAATCCTGGTGGTCCTTGACCTGGGGTACCATGTCAGGGTGCACCATCGGCTGCAGGCCACTAGGTTCCTCTGCCACGTTGCAATGCTTTTCTCAAAATGCAGATATCCCTGGGTGTCCGGAGTCTCAATGTCGATGTAGCCTCCTGAAAAGTCAGACGTGGTGTGTGAAGAGAGCCATGCTTCAACCCCTTGGTTTGCCTCTCTGCCTTCCTTCCCACCTTCTGTCTTCCATTCGCCTTAACACTTTTCTCCATCCCTAATTTCCTCCCAAGAAATTCCTCCTCCACAATGCGAGCCTTGCTTCTCACCTCCTGCCTTTCTTCCACATCCGTATAGCTTTCTCACTATCTAGCTCTTATCATCAATGTCGTCTTCCTCCTCATCAATTGAGAATTCTCTCTCCAGGGCTTATCTTTGGGAAGATAGTCAAGAAAAGCCGGGACGTATTGGCGACTTCTGGAGACTCAGCAGGAATCATGGACCGTGGTTTTATCCGGCGTGGAAAATGCGATTTGGGGTCCTCTCTCAGGAACTGCGCAGGGTTTTTGGCTATTTTTTTACCGGGTGTCCTCCTAGATCCATGGTCCTATTCCATCGGAAACACGAGCACGTGTGTTTACAATGGGGTAAAGTCTTTGGGCACCCGTTGTCCAGGGGCGCAGGAGAGCCTGAAGAATCGTCGTGCCCCCCATCCTGAAGCTGTCTTGGAACGGTTCAAAGGAATGCAGGGTGATCCGTAGCCACCCAAAGCCACCCAAAGCAATCCAAGCCCAAAGAATGGTTAAAGAAACTTGAGAAAACCACACCCCTGGAAGGAATGTAAAGCAGAGCAGAGGAATGTGTGGAATGCAGACAGGGGTGAAACAATTAGGGTCCCATATGGAAAACGGGGAAAACAACAGGTTGGCATGTGGAAATGAAGGAATCTGACAGAGCCGGGCAGAAAAGTTCTGGAATGCGGCAAGGTCTGAACCAGATGTTCAGTCTTCCATGGCTTGCTGTGAAGACCATATGGCCTGCACTCCAAAGGCCTGGGAGACTCGGGGCTAGGCTGCCATTTGAAAGGGCCTTAGGTTGTCCTCCTTCCTCCCAGGTCCTCAAACTGGAGGGGAATTCTCAATGACTGTTAGATCTCCGACTTTGGGTGAAGTGCGGTCCGTGGTACGGCGCAGCCCTCCAGGTGAAGGGCAACACTATAGGCAGGCTCTACACGTACTTGAGGTGTGCCCTGGAGTTTTGGGGGGTGGGGAATTTCCAGCAGCTCCGCTGATTTCCATACATCAGGGCGTGGCCACCTCAGCCTCTACAAGACCCCTGTCTCCAGGGAGAGCTCAGTGGGCCAGCATTCTCCCGGCCAGCTGCTCGCTTCTTCTCGCTTCTCGGACCTCGAAGCATGGATTCCTCCAGCACGTCCTGCACATCCAGCGGTAGCTTGACCTCTGCTTCTGGGCTGGGGGTTGCAACTCCCAGAGGCTGGGAGCCCTTCCCGCCTGTGCATCCTGCATCGATAGGGCCATGCCCTTCATTAGGGCATGTTCCGAGATTGGGCTGGCCTTTGGCCCGCGCTCCGTGGGCCTCAGCGAAGCAGACTCGCCTCAGAATGACCCCCTTGCTCCATACCCATGGTAATTTCGCTCTGGGATGGAAGTGGATGTTGCCTCTTCCTAGAGAGGTGCCCACGCAGATCACGCATCACCGGGCAAAAGGTCCTAACAGGATTTCTCAGGGCCCATCCTCTCCTTTGTTGCTGGCCAACCTTTCCATTCAACCCAATGTATGTTCATGATGTCAGTGGTCACATTTGGGGATTTGGAGTCGGAGTAGCCTTTGAATTGTGGTCTCTTGGCCTGGCTTCCCAACAACAGGTATGGGGATACACCCCAGTGGGTTTACTCCTCTCTTTCTTTCTCTTTACGTCTTGGGGAAGGTTTCCTTTGGAGTCTTGGGGATGTTGGGAGCATTTTGACCCCAGGTCATCTGGAGTCGACAGCACGTTCCTGCTAGCTGTTCTCCAAAGGTCAGGCCTTACTGCATGTCCGAACTCGGTGCACGCCTGGCCTTTGTATAACCCAGGGACGTCAAGGAATCTTGATGACAGGACGGAGGGAAACATGGGGAGCTTATATCTCTCTTTCAAGGGTTTCAAGCTCCCTTGGAGTTTCCCCACACATAATCCCTACTCCAATTCTCTCTCCGTCTCTCAGTCCCTCCGTCTCTCTCTCAGTCTCTCTCTTTCTCAGTCTCTCTCTCTCTCAGTCTCTCTCTCTCTCTCTATGTCTATCTCTCTCTCTCCATTTCTCTGCTGGGACCCTGTTGGTCTCACTTTCTATAACTCCTTGGTTCACTCCCAACTCAGCATTACGGTCTCAATTCCTTCTCCGCTTTGGCCACTTACGCCTACGTGGATGGAACCGTAGACTTTGCACACTGGCCTTGACAGTGTAATATGCAGACTTGTGGTTGGTGTTGAAGTCGTCATCACTGCATGTGCTGAGGTCCGTCCTGATGGACACTTGCCCAGTTGCGTTGGATATTCACGTCGATCTGCTGGATGTCACTTTGTGCTGATGTATCATAAATATCCGGGACTTGGAAGCTCACCTGAAGCGAAGTTGGCTTTGCTTGTATCGGAAGCAAATGCTGCGAGACACAGCACCCTGGAACACAGGAAGTGGTCTTCGACGGCCTTTGCTTTGGGGGCTGTGGGGTAAGCGCTTCGGAAGAAGACCCGCGATGGGGCAGTCACTTGCATGCGAATCACCAAGGACGTATTCCTGGGTGCCGGCCGGACAGAAGGGAGACCGATCCAGGGGGATTCCTCTGCTTCTGTGTGCTTTGACAGGTCTTGACTCGGAGAGCCCACACTGAGGCCATGTGGCTGAGAACAGGCAACGTGTTGCTAGTGGGCCTTTCGGGAGGAGAGGCTCCTGGTGGCCTAGAGCGTGGCATAACTCAGGAAGCTATGGATTTCGTGGATGCAACGATGTGCTGGAATCCACACGTCCGCTGGCCCTCACAGACGTTTCCCTTGGGGTGGTGTGAACCCGCGGCCCTTTCTTCCATTCTTGTCCACCACCACTAGGGCCTGAACCCAGATCGGCCCGGGGACCTTTGTGTGCAGGCAGGCCCCCCTGGGACTCACTGTGGCCCAGCCACAGCACGAGGCAGCATAATCAGGGTGTCTCGAGCTGGTGAGCCATTTTGGGAGGAGTCCCGGCAGGGCTTCCTTCCAAACGGGTGCTGTGCTGTTCGCACGGCCGACACACTTTCCTTCTCTACCCCCCAGAAGCGCAGTCAGTGCTTGGTGGTGGTTTGCATGGTTCTATTTGTCTTTGGGTTCCTGCCACTCATAGGCCGAGGCTTTGAGCTGATATGCCCTGTACATAGGGAGAGAGGCTGATGTGATTTGCCGAAAGGCCACACTCAGAGACATCCTGCAGAAACCCATTAGTACACTCGACAGCACTTGTAGGCAGAAGGCGTGTTTGTCCCAAGACTCTGATGTCCCTTCACACTAGGGTCTTCCATCCATTTCCTTTGCCAGCGTGGCCTTGGTATGTGGGGGGATTTGGTCACCAGGAGATGGACTTCATGTGCCCTCTCATAGGCATCCTTGGTGCCCCAACGTTCCCCATGCTGCTGGGCTTCCGATTGTACAGATGTCTTGGCACCCACTTTTGCGCAGAGAGAGCCCTTGCCTCGGGGAACTTCTCCATGGTTGAAGCAGCCCAGGAGGGCCCTGAGGGCACCAGGGATCTACATCCCTGATGACACATCCCTGAGCTCTCCCTCATAGGTCCTTGGGAATCCTGGTGGTCCTTGACCTGGGGTACCATGTCAGGGTGCACCATCGGCTGCAGGCCACTAGGTTCCTCTGCCACGTTGCAATGCTTTTCTCAAAATGCAGATATCCCTGGGTGTCCGGAGTCTCAATGTCGATGTAGCCTCCTGAAAAGTCAGACGTGGTGTGTGAAGAGAGCCATGCTTCAACCCCTTGGTTTGCCTCTCTGCCTTCCTTCCCACCTTCTGTCTTCCATTCGCCTTAACACTTTTCTCCATCCCTAATTTCCTCCCAAGAAATTCCTCCTCCACAATGCGAGCCTTGCTTCTCACCTCCTGCCTTTCTTCCACATCCGTATAGCTTTCTCACTATCTAGCTCTTATCATCAATGTCGTCTTCCTCCTCATCAATTGAGAATTCTCTCTCCAGGGCTTATCTTTGGGAAGATAGTCAAGAAAAGCCGGGACGTATTGGCGACTTCTGGAGACTCAGCAGGAATCATGGACCGTGGTTTTATCCGGCGTGGAAAATGCGATTTGGGGTCCTCTCTCAGGAACTGCGCAGGGTTTTTGGCTATTTTTTTACCGGGTGTCCTCCTAGATCCATGGTCCTATTCCATCGGAAACACGAGCACGTGTGTTTACAATGGGGTAAAGTCTTTGGGCACCCGTTGTCCAGGGGCGCAGGAGAGCCTGAAGAATCGTCGTGCCCCCCATCCTGAAGCTGTCTTGGAACGGTTCAAAGGAATGCAGGGTGATCCGTAGCCACCCAAAGCCACCCAAAGCAATCCAAGCCCAAAGAATGGTTAAAGAAACTTGAGAAAACCACACCCCTGGAAGGAATGTAAAGCAGAGCAGAGGAATGTGTGGAATGCAGACAGGGGTGAAACAATTAGGGTCCCATATGGAAAACGGGGAAAACAACAGGTTGGCATGTGGAAATGAAGGAATCTGACAGAGCCGGGCAGAAAAGTTCTGGAATGCGGCAAGGTCTGAACCAGATGTTCAGTCTTCCATGGCTTGCTGTGAAGACCATATGGCCTGCACTCCAAAGGCCTGGGAGACTCGGGGCTAGGCTGCCATTTGAAAGGGCCTTAGGTTGTCCTCCTTCCTCCCAGGTCCTCAAACTGGAGGGGAATTCTCAATGACTGTTAGATCTCCGACTTTGGGTGAAGTGCGGTCCGTGGTACGGCCCAGCCCTCCAGGTGAAGGGCAACACTATAGGCAGGCTCTACACGTACTTGAGGTGTGCCCTGGAGTTTTGGGGGGTGGGGAATTTCCAGCAGCTCCGCTGATTTCCATACATCAGGGCGTGGCCACCTCAGCCTCTACAAGACCCCTGTCTCCAGGGAGAGCTCAGTGGGCCAGCATTCTCCCGGCCAGCTGCTCGCTTCTTCTCGCTTCTCGGACCTCGAAGCATGGATTCCTCCAGCACGTCCTGCACATCCAGCGGTAGCTTGACCTCTGCTTCTGGGCTGGGGGTTGCAACTCCCAGAGGCTGGGAGCCCTTCCCGCCTGTGCATCCTGCATCGATAGGGCCATGCCCTTCATTAGGGCATGTTCCGAGATTGGGCTGGCCTTTGGCCCGCGCTCCGTGGGCCTCAGCGAAGCAGACTCGCCTCAGAATGACCCCCTTGCTCCATACCCATGGTAATTTCGCTCTGGGATGGAAGTGGATGTTGCCTCTTCCTAGAGAGGTGCCCACGCAGATCACGCATCACCGGGCAAAAGGTCCTAACAGGATTTCTCAGGGCCCATCCTCTCCTTTGTTGCTGGCCAACCTTTCCATTCAACCCAATGTATGTTCATGATGTCAGTGGTCACATTTGGGGATTTGGAGTCGGAGTAGCCTTTGAATTGTGGTCTCTTGGCCTGGCTTCCCAACAACAGGTATGGGGATACACCCCAGTGGGTTTACTCCTCTCTTTCTTTCTCTTTACGTCTTGGGGAAGGTTTCCTTTCGAGTCTTGGGGATGTTGGGAGCATTTTGACCCCAGGTCATCTGGAGTCGACAGCACGTTCCTGCTAGCTGTTCTCCAAAGGTCAGGCCTTACTGCATGTCCGAACTCGGTGCACGCCTGGCCTTTGTATAGCCCAGGGACGTCAAGGAATCTTGATGACAGGACGGAGGGAAACATGGGGAGCTTATATCTCTCTTTCAAGGGTTTCAAGCTCCCTTGGAGTTTCCCCACACATAATCCCTACTCCAATTCTCTCTCCGTCTCTCAGTCCCTCCGTCTCTCTCTCAGTCTCTCTCTTTCTCAGTCTCTCTCTCTCTCAGTCTCTCTCTCTCTCTCTATGTCTATCTCTCTCTCTCCATTTCTCTGCTGGGACCCTGTTGGTCTCACTTTCTATAACTCCTTGGTTCACTCCCAACTCAGCATTACGGTCTCAATTCCTTCTCCGCTTTGGCCACTTACGCCTACGTGGATGGAACCGTAGACTTTGCACACTGGCCTTGACAGTGTAATATGCAGACTTGTGGTTGGTGTTGAAGTCGTCATCACTGCATGTGCTGAGGTCCGTCCTGATGGACACTTGCCCAGTTGCGTTGGATATTCACGTCGATCTGCTGGATGTCACTTTGTGCTGATGTATCATAAATATCCGGGACTTGGAAGCTCACCTGAAGCGAAGTTGGCTTTGCTTGTATCGGAAGCAAATGCTGCGAGACACAGCACCCTGGAACACAGGAAGTGGTCTTCGACGGCCTTTGCTTTGGGGGCTGTGGGGTAAGCGCTTCGGAAGAAGACCCGCGATGGGGCAGTCACTTGCATGCGAATCACCAAGGACGTATTCCTGGGTGCCGGCCGGACAGAAGGGAGACCGATCCAGGGGGATTCCTCTGCTTCTGTGTGCTTTGACAGGTCTTGACTAGGAGAGCCCACACTGAGGCCATGTGGCTGAGAAGAGGCAACGTGTTGCTAGTGGGCCTTTCGGGAGGAGAGGCTCCTGGTGGCCTAGAGCGTGGCATAACTCAGGAAGCTATGGATTTCGTGGATGCAACGATGTGCTGGAATCCACACGTCCGCTGGCCCTCACAGACGTTTCCCTTGGGGTGGTGTGAACCCGCGGCCCTTTCTTCCATTCTTGTCCACCACCACTAGGGCCTGAACCCAGATCGGCCCGGGGACCTTTGTGTGCAGGCAGGCCCCCCTGGGACTCACTGTGGCCCAGCCACAGCACGAGGCAGCATAATCAGGGTGTCTCGAGCTGGTGAGCCATTTTGGGAGGAGTCCCGGCAGGGCTTCCTTCCAAACGGGTGCTGTGCTGTTCGCACGGCCGACACACTTTCCTTCTCTACCCCCCAGAAGCGCAGTCAGTGCTTGGTGGTGGTTTGCATGGTTCTATTTGTCTTTGGGTTCCTGCCACTCATAGGCCGAGGCTTTGAGCTGATATGCCCTGTACATAGGGAGAGAGGCTGATGTGATTTGCCGAAAGGCCACACTCAGAGACATCCTGCAGAAACCCATTAGTACACTCGGCAGCACTTGTAGGCAGAAGGCGTGTTTGTCCCAAGACTCTGATGTCCCTTCACACTAGGGTCTTCCATCCATTTCCTTTGCCAGCGTGGCCTTGGTATGTGGGGGGATTTGGTCACCAGGAGATGGACTTCATGTGCCCTCTCATAGGCATCCTTGGTGCCCCAACGTTCCCCATGCTGCTGGGCTTCCGATTGTACAGATGTCTTGGCACCCACTTTTGCGCAGAGAGAGCCCTTGCCTCGGGGAACTTCTCCATGGTTGAAGCAGCCCAGGAGGGCCCTGAGGGCACCAGGGATCTACATCCCTGATGACACATCCCTGAGCTCTCCCTCATAGGTCCTTGGGAATCCTGGTGGTCCTTGACCTGGGGTACCATGTCAGGGTGCACCATCGGCTGCAGGCCACTAGGTTCCTCTGCCACGTTGCAATGCTTTTCTCAAAATGCAGATATCCCTGGGTGTCCGGAGTCTCAATGTCGATGTAGCCTCCTGAAAAGTCAGACGTGGTGTGTGAAGAGAGCCATGCTTCAACCCCTTGGTTTGCCTCTCTGCCTTCCTTCCCACCTTCTGTCTTCCATTCGCCTTAACACTTTTCTCCATCCCTAATTTCCTCCCAAGAAATTCCTCCTCCACAATGCGAGCCTTGCTTCTCACCTCCTGCCTTTCTTCCACATCCGTATAGCTTTCTCACTATCTAGCTCTTATCATCAATGTCGTCTTCCTCCTCATCAATTGAGAATTCTCTCTCCAGGGCTTATCTTTGGGAAGATAGTCAAGAAAAGCCGGGACGTATTGGCGACTTCTGGAGACTCAGCAGGAATCATGGACCGTGGTTTTATCCGGCGTGGAAAATGCGATTTGGGGTCCTCTCTCAGGAACTGCGCAGGGTTTTTGGCTATTTTTTTACCGGGTGTCCTCCTAGATCCATGGTCCTATTCCATCGGAAACACGAGCACGTGTGTTTACAATGGGGTAAAGTCTTTGGGCACCCGTTGTCCAGGGGCGCAGGAGAGCCTGAAGAATCGTCGTGCCCCCCATCCTGAAGCTGTCTTGGAACGGTTCAAAGGAATGCAGGGTGATCCGTAGCCACCCAAAGCCACCCAAAGCAATCCAAGCCCAAAGAATGGTTAAAGAAACTTGAGAAAACCACACCCCTGGAAGGAATGTAAAGCAGAGCAGAGGAATGTGTGGAATGCAGACAGGGGTGAAACAATTAGGGTCCCATATGGAAAACGGGGAAAACAACAGGTTGGCATGTGGAAATGAAGGAATCTGACAGAGCCGGGCAGAAAAGTTCTGGAATGCGGCAAGGTCTGAACCAGATGTTCAGTCTTCCATGGCTTGCTGTGAAGACCATATGGCCTGCACTCCAAAGGCCTGGGAGACTCGGGGCTAGGCTGCCATTTGAAAGGGCCTTAGGTTGTCCTCCTTCCTCCCAGGTCCTCAAACTGGAGGGGAATTCTCAATGACTGTTAGATCTCCGACTTTGGGTGAAGTGCGGTCCGTGGTACGGCCCAGCCCTCCAGGTGAAGGGCAACACTATAGGCAGGCTCTACACGTACTTGAGGTGTGCCCTGGAGTTTTGGGGGGTGGGGAATTTCCAGCAGCTCCGCTGATTTCCATACATCAGGGCGTGGCCACCTCAGCCTCTATAAGACCCCTGTCTCCAGGGAGAGCTCAGGGGGCCAGCATTCTCCCGGCCAGCTGCTCGCTTCTTCTCGCTTCTCGGACCTCGAAGCATGGATTCCTCCAGCACGTCCTGCACATCCAGCGGTAGCTTGACCTCTGCTTCTGGGCTGGGGGTTGCAACTCCCAGAGGCTGGGAGCCCTTCCCGCCTGTGCATCCTGCATCGATAGGGCCATGCCCTTCATTAGGGCATGTTCCGAGATTGGGCTGGCCTTTGGCCCGCGCTCCGTGGGCCTCAGCGAAGCAGACTCGCCTCAGAATGACCCCCTTGCTCCATACCCATGGTAATTTCGCTCTGGGATGGAAGTGGATGTTGCCTCTTCCTAGAGAGGTGCCCACGCAGATCACGCATCACCGGGCAAAAGGTCCTAACAGGATTTCTCAGGGCCCATCCTCTCCTTTGTTGCTGGCCAACCTTTCCATTCAACCCAATGTATGTTCATGATGTCAGTGGTCACATTTGGGGATTTGGAGTCGGAGTAGCCTTTGAATTGTGGTCTCTTGGCCTGGCTTCCCAACAACAGGTATGGGGATACACCCCAGTGGGTTTACTCCTCTCTTTCTTTCTCTTTACGTCTTGGGGAAGGTTTCCTTTCGAGTCTTGGGGATGTTGGGAGCATTTTGACCCCAGGTCATCTGGAGTCGACAGCACGTTCCTGCTAGCTGTTCTCCAAAGGTCAGGCCTTACTGCATGTCCGAACTCGGTGCACGCCTGGCCTTTGTATAGCCCAGGGACGTCAAGGAATCTTGATGACAGGACGGAGGGAAACATGGGGAGCTTATATCTCTCTTTCAAGGGTTTCAAGCTCCCTTGGAGTTTCCCCACACATAATCCCTACTCCAATTCTCTCTCCGTCTCTCAGTCCCTCCGTCTCTCTCTCAGTCTCTCTCTTTCTCAGTCTCTCTCTCTCTCAGTCTCTCTCTCTCTCTCTATGTCTATCTCTCTCTCTCCATTTCTCTGCTGGGACCCTGTGGGTCTCACTTTCTATAACTCCTTGGTTCACTCCCAACTCAGCATTACGGTCTCAATTCCTTCTCCGCTTTGGCCACTTACGCCTACGTGGATGGAACCGTAGACTTTGCACACTGGCCTTGACAGTGTAATATGCAGACTTGTGGTTGGTGTTGAAGTCGTCATCACTGCATGTGCTGAGGTCCGTCCTGATGGACACTTGCCCAGTTGCGTTGGATATTCACGTCGATCTGCTGGATGTCACTTTGTGCTGATGTATCATAAATATCCGGGACTTGGAAGCTCACCTGAAGTGAAGTTGGCTTTGCTTGTATCGGAAGCAAATGCTGCGAGACACAGCACCCTGGAACACAGGAAGTGGTCTTCGACGGCCTTTGCTTTGGGGGCTGTGGGGTAAGCGCTTCGGAAGAAGACCCGCGATGGGGCAGTCACTTGCATGCGAATCACCAAGGACGTATTCCTGGGTGCCGGCCGGACAGAAGGGAGACCGATCCAGGGGGATTCCTCTGCTTCTGTGTGCTTTGACAGGTCTTGACTAGGAGAGCCCACACTGAGGCCATGTGGCTGAGAACAGGCAACGTGTTGCTAGTGGGCCTTTCGGGAGGAGAGGCTCCTGGTGGCCTAGAGCGTGGCATAACTCAGGAAGCTATGGATTTCGTGGATGCAACGATGTGCTGGAATCCACACGTCCGCTGGCCCTCACAGACTTTTCCCTTGGGGTGGTGTGAACCCGCGGCCCTTTCTTCCATTCTTGTCCACCACCACTAGGGCCTGAACCCAGATCGGCCCGGGGACCTTTGTGGGCAGGCAGGCCCCACTGGGTCTCACTGTGGCCCAGCCACAGCACGAGGCAGCATAATCTGGGTGTCTCGAGCTGGTGAGTCATTTTGCGAGGAGTCCCGGGAGGGCTTCCTTCCAAACGGGTGCTGTGGTGTTGGCACCGCCGAGAAGCTTTCCTTTTCTACCCCCCAGAAATGCAGTCAGTGTTTGTTGGTGGTTTGCATGGTTCTATTTGTCTTTGGGTTCCTGCCACTCATAGGCCGAGGCTTTGAGCTGATATGCCCTGGACGTAGGCGAGAGAAGCTTGTGTGATTTGCCGAAGGGCCACACTACCAGAGACATCTTGCACAAACCCATCAGTACACTCGACAGCACTGGTAGGCGGGGAAGGCGGGTTAGTCCCAAGACTCCTATGTTCCTTTACACTAGGATCTTCCATCCATTCCTTTGCCAGCGTTGCCTTGTGATGTGGGGGGATTTGGGCCCCAGGAGATGGACTTCTTATCCCCTCTCGAAGGCATCCTTGGTGCCCCCACGTTCCCCATGCCACTGGGCTTCGGATTCTACAGATGTCTTGGCACCCCCTTTGCGCAGAGACAGCCCTTGCGTCGGGGACCTTCTCCATGGTTGAAGCAGCCCAGCAGGGCCCCGAGGGCACCAGGGATCTGCATCCCTGCTGACGCATCCCTGAGCTCTCCCCCATAGGTCCTTGGGAATCCTGGTGGTCCTTGACTTGGGGTGCCCTGTCAGGGTGCACCATCGGCGTCAGGCCACGAGGTTCCTCTGCCAAGTTGCAATGCTTTTCTCAAAATGCAGACTTCCCTGGGTGTCCGGAGTCTCGATGTTGATGTAGCCTCCTGTAAAGTCAGACGTGGTTCGTGATGAGAGCCATGCTTCAACCCCTTGGTTGGCCTCTCTGCCTTCCTTCCCACTTTCTGTATTCCATTCGCCTTAGCACATTTTTCCATCCCTAATTTCCTCCCAAGAAATCCCTCCTCCACAAGGCGAGCCTTGCTGCTCACCTCCTGCATCTCCCCCACATCAGTATAGCTTTCTCACTCTCTCGCTCTTATCATCAATGTCCTCTACCTCCTCATCAATTGATAATTCTCTCTCCAGGGTTGTTCTTTCGGAGGATGGTCATGAAAATCGGGAACGTTTTTGCGACTTCTGGAAACTCAGCAGGAATCCTGGACTGTGGTTATATCGGGCATGGAAAATGCGATTTGGAGTCCTCTCTCAGGAAATGCTCAGGGGTTTTGGCTATTTTATTTACCGGGCGTCCTCCTAGATCCATACTCCTATTCCCATCGGAAACACGAGCACGTGTGTTTACAATGGGGAAAAGTCTTTAGGCACCCATTGCCCAGGGAGAAGGAAAGCCTGAGGAATCGTCTTGCCCCCCAAAATGAAGCTGTCTTCGAACGGTTCCAAAGAAAGCAGGCTAATCCAAAGCCACCCAAAGCCCCCCAAAGCAACCCAAGCCCAAAGACGTGTTAAAGAACCTTGAGTATACCACACACCTGGTAGGAATGTACAGCAGAGCAGAGGAATGTGTGGAATGCAGACAGGTGTGAAACAATTAGCGCCCCATCTGGAAAACGGGGAATAGAACAAGTTGGCCTGTGGAAATGCATGAATCCGACCGAGCCGGGCAGAGACGGTCTGGAATGCGGCAAGGTCTGAACCAGAGGCTCAGTCTTACGTGGTTTGCCGTGAAGACCATATGGCCTGCACTCCAAAGCCTGGGAGACTCGGAGCTGGGCTGCCATTTGAAAGGGCCTTAGGTGGTCCTGCTTCCTCCCAGTTCTTCAAACTGGAGGGGAATTCTAAATGACTGTTAGATCTCCGCCTTTGCGTGAAGTGCGGTGCGTGAGGTCCTTGGCCTAGATGACCCCTTGGGTGCCAGGGACGGCCCAGCCGTCCAGGTGATGGACAAACCTATAGGCAGGCACTCCACGTACTTGAGGTGTGCCCTTGAGTTTTAGGGCGTGGGGAATTTCCAGCAGCTCCGCTGATTTCCATACATCAGGGCGTGGCCACCTCAGCCTCTACAGGACCCCTGTCTCCATGGAGAGCACAGTGGGCCAGCATTCTCCCGGCCAGCTGCTCGCTTCTTCTCGCTTCTCGGACCTCGAAGCATGGATTCCTCCAGCACGTCCTGCACATCCAGCGGTAGGTTGACCTCTGCCTCTGGGCTGAGGGTTGCAACTCCCAGTGGCCAGGAGCCCTTCATGCCTGTGCATCCTGCATCAATAGAGCCAAATGCCGTTCTTTAGGGCATGTTCCGAGATTGGGCTGGCCTTTTGCCAGCGCTCCGTGGGCCTCATCGAAACAGACTCGCCTCAGAATGACACCCTTTCTCCATACCCATGGGATTTTCGCTCTGGGGTGGAAGTGGATGTTGTCTCTTCCAAGAGAGGTGCCCACGCAGATCACGCATCACTGGGCAAAAGGTGCTAACATTAATTATCAGGTCCCATCCTCTCCGTTGTTGCTGGCCAATCTTTCCATCCAACCGAATGTAGGTTCATGATTGCAGTGGACACATTTGGCGATGTAGAGTCGGAGTAGCCTTGGAATTGTGGTCTCTTGGCCTGGCTTCCCAACAGCCGGTATGGATATACACCCAGTAGGGTTTATTCCACACGTTCTATCTCTTTTGTTCTTGGGGATGTTTTCCGTTGTATTCTTGGTGATGGTGGGATCAATTTGACACCAGGTCATCTTGAGGCGACAGCCCGTTCCTAGGAGCTCTTGTCCCAACTCAGGCCTTTCTGCATGACCGAACTCTGTGCATGCCTGGCCTTTGTATAACCCAGGGATGTCAAGGAATCTTGATGCCAGGACGGAGGGAAGCATGTGCAGCTTATATCTCTCTTTCAAAGGTTTCAAGCTCCCTTGGAGTTTCCCCACACATAATCCATACTCCATTTCTCTCTCTCCGTCTCTCTCTCTCTCTCTCTCTCTCTCTCTCTCTCTCTATCTCTCTCTCTCTCACTCTTCAATTCTCTGATGGGACCCTGCTGTTCTCACTTTCTTTTTTTTTTTTTTTCTTAGCAAAATCCTGAGTGTTTATTTTTCAATCGGTAAAATAAAAGCCAAGATATAGAAAGTACTTTCATTTTTAAGTAATACTAAATTGTATTGATTTTTAAAATAACAAAAATATAGAACTTACAGAAATGAGATATCTTTTTTTTTAATTTTATTTTCCCACTGTACAGCAAGGGGTTCAGGTTATCCTTACATGTATACATTACAATTACAGTTTTTCCCCCACCATTTCTTCTGTTGCAACATGAGTATCTAGACATAGTTCTCAATGCTATTCAGCGGGATCTCCTTGTAAATCTATTCTAGGTTGTGACTGATAAGCCCAAGCTCCCGATCCCTCCCACTCCCTCCCCCTCCCATCAGGCAACCACAAGTCTCTTCTCCAAGTCCATGATTTTCTTTTCTGAGGAGATGTTCATTTGTGCTGGATATTAGATTCCAGTTATAAGTGATATCATATGGTATTTGTCTTTGTCTTTCTGGCTCATTTCACTCAGTATGAGATTCTCTAGTTCCATCCATGTTGCTGCAAATGGCATGATGTCATCCTTTTTTATGGCTGAGTAGTATTCCATCGTGTATATATACCACATCTTCCGAATCCAATCATCTGTCGATGGACATTTGGATTGTTTCCATGTCCTGGCTATTGTGAATAGTGCTGCAATGAACATGCGGGTGCATGTGTCTCTTTTAAGTAGAGCTTTGTCCGGATAGATGCCCAAGAGTGGGATTGTGGGGTCACATGGAACTTCTATGTATAGATTTCTAAGGTATCTCCAAACTGTTCTCCATAGTGGCTGTACCAGTTTACATTCCCACCAACAGTGCAGGAGGGTTCCCTTTTCTCCACAGCCCCTCCAGCACTTGTTATTTGTGGATTTATTAATGATGGCCATTCTGACTGGTGTGAGGTGGTATCTCATGGTAGTTTTGATTTGCATTTCTCTTATAATCAGCGATGTTGAGCATTTTCTCAAGTGTTTGTTGGCCATCTTTATATCTTCTTTGGAGAAATGTCTATTCAGGTCTTTTGCCCATTTTTCCATTGATTGATTGGTTTTTTTGCTGTTGAGTTGTATAAGTTGCTTATATATTCTAGAGATTAAGCCCTTGTCAGTTGCATCATTTGAAACTATTTTCTCCCATTCTGTAAGTTGTCTTTTTGTTTTCTTTTGGGTTTCCTTTGCTGTGCAAAAGCTTTTCAGTTTGATGAGGTCCCATGGGTTTATTTTTGCTCTAATTTCTATTGCTTTGGGAGACTGACCTGAGAAAATATTCATGATGTTGATGTCAGAGAGTGTTTTGCCTATGTTTTCTTCTAGGAGTTTGATGGTGTCCTGTCGTATATTTAAGTCTTTCAGCCATTTGGAGTTTATTTTTGTGCATGGTGTGAGGGTGTGTTCTCGTTTCACTGCTTTGCATGCAGCTGTAGAGGTTTCCCAGCAATGCTTGCTGAATAGACTTTCTTTTTCCCATTTTATGTTCTTGCCTCCCTTGTCAAAGATTAATTGACCATAGGTGTCAGGGTTAATTTCCGGATTCTCTATTCTGTTCCATTGGTCTGTCTGTCTGTTTTGATACCAGTACCACACTGTTTTGATGACTGTGGCTTTGTAGTATTTCTTGAAGTCTGGGAGAGTTATGCCTCCTGCTTGGTTTTTGTTTCTCAGGATTGCTTTGGCGATTCTGGGTCTTTTGTTGTTCCATATAAATGTTTGGATTGTTTGTTCTAGTTCTGTGAACAATGTCATTGGTAATTTGATAGGGATTGCATTGAATCTGTAGATTGCTTTGGGTAGGATGGCCATTTTCACAATATTGATTTTTCCAATCCAGGAACATGGAATATCTTTCCATTTCTTTACATCTTCTTTGATTTCTTTGATTAAGGTTTTATAGTTCTCGGCATATAGGTCCTTTACCTCTTTGGTCAGGTGTATTCCGAGGTATTTGATTTTGTGTGGTACAATTTTAAAAGGTATCGTATTTTTGTATTCCTTTTCTAATGTTTCATTGCTGGTATACAGAAATGCAACTGACTTCTGAATGTTAATCTTATATCCTGCCACTTTGCTGAATTTATTAATCAGTTCAAGGAGTTTTGGGGTTGAGTCCCTAGGGTTTTCTAGGTATAGAATCATGTCATCTGCATACAGTGACAGTTTGATCTCTTCTCTTCCTATATGGATGCCTTTGATTTCTTTTGTTTGTCTAATTGCTGTGGCTAAGACTTCCAAAACGATGTTGAAGAGCAGTGGTGAGAGTGGGCATCCCTGTCTTGTTCCAGATTTGAGTGAGAAGGCTTTCAGTTTTTCCCCATTGAGGATTATATTTGCTGTGGGTTTATCATAAATGGCTTTGATTATATTCAGGAATGTTCCCTCTATACCCACTTTGGCGAGGGTCTTGATCATGAATGGATGTTGAACTTTGTCAAATGCTTTTTCTGCGTCTATTGAGATGATCATATGATTTTTGACTTTTTTTTTGTTAATGTGGTGGATGATGTTGATTGATTTGCGTATGTTGAACCATCCTTGTGAACCTGGGATGAACCCAACCTGGTCATGGTGTATAATTTTTTTGATATGTTGTTGGATTCGGTTGGCTAAGATTTTGTTGAGAATTTTTGCATCTATATTCATCAATGATATTGGGCGATAGTTTTCTTTTTTGGTGGTATCTCTGCCTGGTTTTGGAATGAGGGTGATGGTGGCCTCATAGAATGTCTTTGGGAGTATTCCTTCTTCTTCAACCTTTTGAAAGAGTTTAAGGAGGATGGGCACCAATTCCTCTTTATATGTTTGATAGAATTCACCTGTGAAGCCATCTGGTCCTGGACTTTTATTTGTAGGGAGTGATTTTATGACCTCTTCAATTTCATTTCTAGTGATCGGTCTCTTCAGTTGGTCTGTTTCTGCTTGATTCAGTTTTGGCAGGCTGTAAGATTCTAGAAAACTGTCCATTTCTTCCAGATTGTCAAACTTGTTGCCATATAGTTGTTCATGGTATTCTCTTATGTTTTTTTGTATTTCTGCTGTATCCGTTGTGATTTCTCCTTTTTCATTTATAATTTTGGTGATTTGGGTTCTTTCTCTCCTCTTTTTAGTGAGTCTGGCCAGGGGTTTATCAATTTTGTTCACCTTTTCAAAGAACCAGCTCTTGGTTTTATTAATTTTCTCTATTGTTTTTTGAGTCTCTATTTTATTGATTTCTTCTTTGATCTTTATAATTTCCTTCCTTCTGCTGACTTTAGGACTTTTTTGTTCTTCTTTTTCTAATTCATTTAGGTGGAGGGTTAAGTTGTCCATTTGGGATCTTTCTTCTTTTTTGAGAAAGGCCTGGATTGCTATAAATTTCCCTCTGAGCACTGTTTTCGCAGCATCCCATAGATTTGGAGAGGTTGTGTCTTCATTATCATTTGTTTCAAGGTAGTTTTTAATTTCCTTCTTGATTTCCTCATTGACCCATTGGTTTTTTAGTAGCATGTTGTTTAGTCTCCATGGAGTAGGTTTTTTCTCTTTGCTTTTCCCATGGTTGGTTTCTAATTTCATGGCATTGTGGTCAGAGAAGATACGTGAGATAATTTCTATGCTCCTAAATTTATTGAGATTCGCTTTGTGTCCCAATATGTGGTCGATTCTTGAGAATGTTCCATGAGCATTTGAGAAGAATGTGTATTCTGCTTTTTTTGGATGTAGTGTCCTGAAGATATCAATGAAGTCTAATTTTCTATTGTTTCCTTTAGGATCTCTGTTGCTTTATTGGTTTTCCGTCTGGAGGATCTGTCCATTGATGTGAGGGGGGTATTTAGGTCTCCTACTATGATTGTATTCTCATCAATATCTCCCTTTATGTCTGTTAATATTTGTTTTATGTATCTGGGTGCTCCTATGTTTGGGGCATATATGGTGACGATAGTAACATCCTCTCCTTGGATGGATCCCTTAATCATTAAATAGTGTCCTTCTTTGTCTTTCTTTATGTCTTTTGTTTTAAAGTCTATTTTGTCTGATATGAGCGTTGCAACTCCTGCTTTTCTGTCATGTCTATTGGCATGAAATACTTTTCCCCAGCCTTTCACTTTCAATTTATATGTATCTTTTGTCCTAAGGTGAGTTTCTTGTAGGCAGCATATTGAAGGTTTTTGCCTTTTTATCCACTCAGCCAGTCTGTGTCTTTTGATTGGGGCATTCAGTCCATTGACATTTAAGGTGATAATTGATAGATGATTATTTATTGCCATTTGATCCTCGTGTTCCAGTTGATTCTATGGTTCTCCATTCTTCTTTTTTTTTTTTTTTTTTTTGGTTGGATGGTCTCCTGTTATTATCTGCTTGAGTGTATTTTTTTTTTCATTTTTTGCAAATGCAATATTTTGTTTTGGCTTGTGGTTGCCCTGTTTTTTAAGTATGCTAACCCCTTCCCATAATTGTGTGTTTTAGCCTGATGGTCCTGTAAGTTCAAACACTTCATTATTATATTAAAATTAAGAAGAGAGACATAACATACAAACAAAAAGGCTTATTTACCTCCTAACATCCCTTGCCCACATTTTATGGTTTTGATGACTCTTTTATTTTTTTCTTTTTAATTTTATTTTGTTTGAAGCATGTTCATGATTAAATCTGTATGCTGGCTTATTTGAGTGACTGCTCTCTGATTACGGTTTCCTCAGTCCTAGTTCTTCCTCTTCTTCTTCTTCTTTTTTTTTTTTCTTTTCTTTTTTCTTCCCTTTCCTTCCTTTCTTTTTGGTTTAGAGAAGCCCTTTCAATATTTCCTTTAACCTGGGTTTTGTGTTGCTGTATTCTTTAAGTTTTTGTTTGTTGGAAAAAATTTTTATTTCCCCTTCGATTTTAAATGATATTCTTGCTGGATAAAGTATTCTAGGTTGCATATTTTTTCCTTTGAGCACTTTAAATATCTCTTGCCATTCCCTCCTGGCCTGTAGTGTTTCTGTAGAGAAATCAGCTGATATTCTTATGGGGGTTCCCTTGTAGGTAACATTCTGTTTTTCTCTTGCTGCCTTTAGGATCCTCTCTTTATCACTAACTTTTGCCATTTTTATTATGATGTGTCTTGGTGTGGGTCTGTTTGGGTTCAGTTTGTTTGGGGCCCTCTGTGCTTCTTGTATCTTGAATCCAGTATCCTTTAGATTGGGGAAGTTTCCAGCGATAATTGCTTCAAATATATTTTCCATTCCCTTATCTTTTTCTACTCCATCTGGAATTCCTATTATGCGTAGATTGGCCCGCTTTATATTATCCCATAGGTCCCTTATATTGCTTTCCAGTTTTTTGATTCGGTTTTCTGTCTGTTGACCAGATTGAGTGATTTCCATTATTCTATCTTCCACATCACTGATTCGTTCTTCTGCATTATTCATTCTGGTTTTTACTGCCCCTAGTTCAGTTTGCATCTCTGCAAATGAATGTTCTAGTTTTTCTTGGCTCCTCCTTATATTTTCTAGCTCCTTTCTGAGGGTATCTGTATTACTGTTCATATTTTGTCTCTCTGCCTTCCTTCCCACCTTCTGGCTTCCATTCGCCTTAACACCTTTCTCCATTCGGACGTTCCTCCAAAGAAATCCCTCCTCCACAAGGCGAGCCTTGATGCTCACCTCCTGCATTTCCTCCACATCAGTATAGCTTTCTCACTCTCTAGCTCTTATCATCAATGTCCTCTACCTGCTCATCATTGATAATACTCTCTCCAGGTTTTATCTTTGGGAGGATAGACAAGAAATTGCGGAACGTTTTTGCAACTTCTGGAATGTCAGCAGGAATTCCGGAGCGTGGTTTTATCCGTGGTGGAAAATGGGATTTGGGGTCCTCTCTCAGGAAATGCGCAGGTTTTTTGGCTATTTTTTTAACCGGGTGTCCTCCTAGATCCATAGTCCTATTCCCATCGGAAACACTAGCACGTGTGTTTACAATGGGGAAAATCTTTAGGCACCCATTTTCCAGTGGAGCAGGAGAGGCTGAGAAATTGTCGCGACCCCAAAACTGAAGCTGTCTTTGAACGTTTCAAAAGAAAGCAGGCTAATCCATAGCCTCCCAAAGTCACGCAAGCACAACGATGGTTAAAGAACCCTGAGAAAACCACACCCCTGGAAGTAATGTAAAGCAGAGCAGAAGAAGGTGTCAAATGAAGACAGGGGTGAAACAAATAGTGCCACATATGGAAAACGGGGAAAACAACAGGTTGACATGTGGAAATGCACGAATCCGACAGAGGCGGGCAGAGAAGGTCTGGAATGCGGCCAGGTCTGAACCAGAGGGTGAGTCTTACGTGGCTTGCCGTGAATACCCTGTGGCCTGCATCCCAAAGGCCTGGGAGACTTGGAGTTGGGCTGCCACTTGAAAGGGCCTTAGGTTGTCATACTTCCTCCCAGGTCCTCAAACTGGAGGGGAATTCTCAATGACTGTTATATCTCCGCCCTTGCGTGAAGTGTGGTGCGTGGGGTCCTTCCCCTATATGACCCCTTGGGTGCCAGGGACGGCCCAGCCGTCCAGGTGATGGACAAACATATGGGCAGGCTCTACACGTACCTGAGGGGTGCCCTGGAGGTTTTGGCGGTAGGGAATTAACAGAACCTCCACTGATTTCCATACATCAGGACATGGACGCCTCAGCCTCTGCAAGACTCCTGTCTCCAGGGAGAGCACATTGGACCAGCATTCTCCCGGCAAGCTGGTCGCTTCTTCTCGCTTCTCAGACCTCGAAGCATGGATTCCTCCAGCACGTCCTGCACATGCAGCGGTAGCTTGACCTCTGCCTCTGAGCTGGGGGTTGCAAATCCCAGAGGCCTGGAGTCCTTCACGCCTGTGCATCCTGCATTGATAGAGCCATGCCGTTCATTAGGGCATGTTCCGAGATTGTGCTGGCCTTTGGCCAGCCCTCACTGGGCCTCAGCAAAGCAGACTCGCCTCAGAATGACCCTCTTGCTCCATACCCATGGGATTTTCGCTCTGGGATGGAAGGGGATATTGCCTCTTCCTAGAGAGGTGCCCACGCAGATCACACATCACTGGGCGAAAGGTCCTAACAGGATTTCTCAGGGCCAATACTCTCCTTTGTGGCTGGCCAAACTTTCCATCCAACCCAATATATGTTCATGATTGCAGTGGACACATTTGGGGATTTAGAGTCAGAGTAGCCTTTGAATGGTGGTCTCTTGGCCTGGCTTCTCAACAACAGGTATGGAGATACAACCTGGCAGGTTTATTCCCCTCTTTCGTTCTTGGGGATGGTTTCCTTTTGGATTATTGGGGATGTTGGGAGCATTTTGACCCCAGGTCATCTGGAGTTGACAGCACGTTCATGGGAGCTCTTCTCCAAAGGTCATGCCTTTATGCATGACCGCAGTCTGTGCACGCCTGGCCTTTGTATAAGCCAGGGACGTCAAGGATTCTTGATCCCAGGACCGAGGGAAACATGTGGAGCTTATAACTCTCTTTCAAGGGTTTCAAGCTCCCTTGGAGTTTCCCCACACATAATCCCGACTCCATTTCTCTCTCTCTTACTCTCTCTCTGTCTCACTCTCTTTCTCTCTCTTTCTCTCTCTCTCTATTTCTCTGCTGAAACCCTGTGGGTCTCACTTTCTATTACTCCTTGGTTCCCTCCCAACTCAGCCTTATGGCATACATTTCTTCTCCTCTTTGGCCACTTACGTCTACAAGAATGGTACCCTTGACTTTGTACACTCTGGCCTTGACAGTGTAATATGCAGACTTGTGGTTGCAGTTTAAGTTGTCATCACTGCATGTGCTGAGGTGCGTCCTGATGGACACTTGCCTTGTTGAGTTGGATATTCAAGTCGATCTGCTGGATGTCTCTTTGTCCTGATGTATCATAAATATCCGGGACTTGGAAGCTCACCTGAAGAGATGTTGGCTTTGCGTGTATTCGGAAGCAAATGCTGGGTGACACAGCATCCAGGAACAGAGGAAGTGGTCTTTGACGGCCTTTGCTTTGGGGGCTGTGGGGTAAGAACTTCGCAAGGGGACCCGCCATGGGGCAGTCAGTTGCATGCGAATCACCACGAACATATTCCTGGGTGCCGGCCGGACAGAAGGGAGATGGAACAAGGGGGGATTTCTCTGCTTCTGTTTGCTTTGACAGGTCTCTACTAGGAGACCTCACAGACTTTTCCCGTGGGGTTGTGTGAACCCCTGGCCCTTTCTTCCATTCTTGTCCACCACCACTAGGGCCTGAACCCAGATCGGCCCGGGGTCCTTTGTGTGCAGTCATGTCCCCCTGGGACTCACTGTGGCCCAGCCACTGCACGAGGCAGCATAATCAGGGTGTCTCGAGCTGGTGAGGCATTTTGGGAGGAGTCCCGGCAGGGCGTCCTTCCAAACGGGTGCTGTGGTGTTTGCACGGCCGAGACACTTTCCTTCTCTACGCTCCAGACACGCAGTCAGTGTTTGGTGGTGGTTTGCATGGTTCTATTTGTCTTTGGGTTCTTGCCACTCATAGGCCGAGGCTTTGAGCTGAAATGCCCTGGACGAAGGCGAGAGAAGCTGGTGTGATTTGCCAAAGGGCCACACTACCAGAGATATCGTGCACAAACCCATAAGTACACTCGACAGCACTGGTAGGCGGAAGGCGGTTTTGTCCCAAGACTCCGATGTCCCTTCGCACTAGGGTCTTCCATCCATTTCCTTTGCCAGCGTGGCCTTGGGAAGTGGGGGGGATTTGGTCCCCAGGAGAGGGATTCACGTCCCCTCTCATAGGCATCCTTGCTGCCCCACGTTCCCCATGCCGCTGGGCTTCTGATAGTACAGATGTCTTCGCATCCCCTTTGCGCAGAGACAGCCCTTGACCCGGGCAGCTTCTCCATGGTTGAAGAAGCCCAGCAGGGCCCTGAGGGCACCAGAGATCTGCATCCCTGCGGACACATCCCTGAGCTCTCCCCCATAGGTCCTTGGGAATCCTGGTGGTCCTTGACCTGGGGTGCCCTGTCAGGGTGCACCATCGGCTGCAGGCCACGAGGTTCCTCTGCCAAGTTGCAATGCTTTTCTCAAAATGCAGACATCACTGGGTGTCTGGAGTCTCGATGTCGATGAAGCCTCCTGAAAAGTCAGACGTGGTGTGTGAAGAGAGCCATGCTTCATCCCCTTGGTTGGCCTCTCTGCCTTCCTTCCCACCTTCTGTCTTCCATTCGCCTTAACCCCTTTCTCCATCCGGACCTTCCTCCCAAGAAATCCCTCCTCCACAATGCAAGCTTTGCCGCTCACCTCCTACATCTCGTCCACATCAGTATAGCTTTCTCACTCTCTAGCTCTTATCATCAATGTCCTCTACCTCCTCATCAATGGATAATTCTCTCTCCAGGCTTTATCGTTGGGATGAGAGCCAAGAAAATCGGGGACGTTTGTGTGACTTCTGAAGACTCAGCAGGAATCCTGGACCGTGTTCTTATCCGGGGTGGAAAATGCGATTTGGGGTCCTCTCTCAGGAAATGCGCAGGGGTTTTGGCTCTTTTTTTAACCGGGTGTCTTCCTAGATTCATAGTCCTCTTCCCATCGGAAACACTAGCACGTGTGTTTACAATGGGGAAAAGTCTTTAGGCACCCGTGGTCCAGTGGCGCAGGAGAGCCTGAGGAATCGTCGTGCCCCCCATCCTGAAGCTGTCTTGGAGCGGTTCAAAGGAAAGCAGGCTAATCCATAGCCACCCAAAGCCACCCAAAGCAACCCAAGCCAAAAGGAGCGTTAAAGAACCTTAAGAACACCACACCACTGGAAGGTATGTGAAACAGAGCAGAGGAACGTGTGGAATGCAGACAGGGGTGAAACAATTACGGAGCCATATGGAAAACGGGGAAAACCACAGGTTGGCCTGTGGAAATGCAGGAATCTGACAGAGGCGCGCAGAGAAGGTCTGGAATGCGGCCAGGTCTGAACCAGAGGGTGAGTCTTACGTGGCTAGCCGTGAAGACCATATGGCCTGCACTCCAAAGGCCTGGGAGACTCGGAGCTGGGCTGCCACTTGAAAGGGCCTTAGGTTGTCGTCCTCCTCCCAGGTCCTCAAACTGGAGGGGAATTCTCAATGACTGTTAGATCTCCGACCTTGCGTGAAGTGAGGTCTGTGGTACGGCCCAGCCGTCCAGGTGATGGGCAACCCTGTGGGCAGGCTCTACACGTACCTGAGGAGTGCCCTGGAGTTTTGGGGGGTGGGGAATTTCCAGCAGCTCCGCTGATTTCCATACATCAGGGCGTGGCCACCTCAGCCTCTACCAGACCCCTGTCTCCAGGGAGAGCACAGTGGGCCAGCATTCTCCCGGCAAGCTGGTCGATACTTCTTGCTTCTCAGACCTCGAAGCATGGATTCCTCCAGCACGTCCTGCACATCCAGCGGTAGGTTGACCTCTGCCTCTGAGCTGGGGGTTGCAAATCCCAGAGGCCGGGAGCCCTTCCCGCCTGTGCATCCTGCATCGATAGGGCCATGCCCTTCATTAGGGCATATTCCAAGATTGCGGTGGCCTTTGGCCAGCGCTCTGTGGGCCTCAGCGAAGCAGACTCGCCTCAGAATGACCCCCTTGCTCCATACCCATGGGATTTTCCTTCTGGAATGGAAGTGGATGTTACCTCTTCCTAGAGAGGTGCCCACGAAGATCACGCATCACCGGGCGAAAAGTCCTAACAGGATTTCTCAGGGCCCATCCTCTCCTTTGCTGCTGGCCAACCTTTCCATCCAACGGAATCTATGTTCATGATTGCAGTGGACACATGTGGGGCTTTGGAGTCGGAGTAGCCTTTGAATGGTGGTCTCTTGACCTGGCTTGCCAACAAAGGTATGGAGATACACCCCGGCGGGTTTACTCCCCTCATTCTTTCTCTCTGGTTCTTGGGGAAGGTTTCCTTTGGATTCTTGGGGATGTTGGGAGCATTTGGACCCCAGGTCATCTGGAGTCGACAGCACGATCCTGGGAGCTCTATTCCAAAGATCAGGCCTTTCCGCATGACCGACGTCTGTGCACGCCTGGCCTTTGTATAACCCAGGGAGGTCAAGGATTCTTGATCCCAGGACGGAGGGAAACATGTAGAGCTTATATCTCTCTTTCAAGGGTTTCAAGCTCCCTTGGAGTTTCCCCACACATAATCCCGACTCCATTTCTCTCTCTCCGTCTCTCAGTCCCTCCGTCTCTCTCTCAGTCTCTCTCTCTCTCAGTCTCTCTCTCTGTCTAAGTCTCTCTGTCTCTATCCATTTCTCTGCTGGGTCCCTGTAGGTGTCACTTTCTATTACTCCTTGGTTCCCTCCCAACTCAGCCTTACGGACTCAATTTCTTCTCTTCTTTGGCCACTTACGTCTACATGAATGGTACCCTTTACTTTGTACACTCTGGCCTCGACAGTGTAATATGCAGACTTGTGGTTGGTGTTGAAGTTGTCATCACTGCATGTGCTGAGGTGCGTCCTGATGGACACTTGCCCGGTTGAGTTGGATATTCAAGTCGATCTGCTGGATGTCTCCTTGTCCTGATGTATCATAAATATCCGTGATGTTGGAAGCTCACCTGAAGCGAAGTTGGCTTTGCGTGCATTCGGAAGCAAATGCTGGGAGACACAGCATCCAGGAACACAGGAAGTGGTCTTCGACGGCCTTTGCTTTGCCGGCTGTGCGGCAACAACTTCCCAAGGAGACCCGCCAAGGGGCAGTCAATTGCATGCGAATCACCAAGGACGTATTCCTGGGTGCTGGCCGGACTGAAGGGAGACCGATCCAGGGGGCATTCCTCTGCTTCTGTGTGCTTTGACAGGTCTTGACTAGGAGAGCCCACACTGAGGCCATGTGGCTGAAAACAGGCAATTGGTTGCTATTGGGCATTTCGGGAGGAGAGGCTCCTGGTGGCCTAGAGCGTGTCGTAACTCAGGAAGCTATGGATTTCGTGGATGCAACGATGTGCTGGAATCCACACTTCCGCTGGCCCTCACAGACTTTTCCTTTGGGGTGGTGTGAACCCGCAGCCCTTTCTTGCATTCTTGTCCACCACCACTAGGGCCTGAACCCAGATCGGCCCGGGGTCCTTTGTGTGCAGGCAGGCCCCCCTGGGACTCACTGTGTCCCAGCCACAGCACGAGGCAGCATAATCAGGGTGTCTCGAGCTGGTGAGCCATTTTGCGAGGCGTCCCGTCAGAGCTTCCTTCCAAACGGGTGCTGTGGTATCGACACCGCCGAGAAGCTTTCCTTCTCTACCCCCCAGACGCGCAGTCAGTGTTTGGTGGTGGTTTGCATGGTTCTATTTGTCTTTGGGTTCCTGCCACTCATAGGCCGAGGCTTTGAGCTGATATGCCCTAGACGTAGGGAGAGAGGCTGCTGTGATTTGCCGAAAGGCCACACTACCAGAGACATTGTGCACAAACCCGTCAGTTCACTCGACAGCACTGGTAGGCGGAAGGCGGGTTTGTCCCAAGACTCTGATGTCCCTTCACACTAGGGTCTTCCATCCATTTCCTTTGCCAGCGTGGCCTTGGGAAGTGGGGGGATTTGGTCCCCCGGAGAGGGATTCACGTCCACTCTCATAGGCATCCTTGCTGCCCCACGTTCCCCATGCCACTGGGCTTCTGATAGTACAGATGTCTTGGCACACCCTTTGCGCAGAGACAGCCCTTGCCCTGGGCAGCTTCTCCATGGTTGAAGCAGCCTAGCAGGGCCCTGAGGGCACCAGGGATCTGCATCCCTGCGGACACATCCTTGAGCTCTCCCCCATAGGTCCTTGGGAATCCTGGTGGTCCTTGACCTGGGGTGCCCTGTCAGGGTGCACCATCGGCTACAGGCCACGAGTTTCCTCTGCCAAGTTGCAATGCTTTTCTCAAAATGCAGACATCACTGGGTGTCCGGAGTCTCGATGTCGATGTATCTTCCTGAAAAGTCAGACGTGGTGTGTGAAGAGAGCCATGCTTCAACCCCTTGGTTGGCCTCTCTGCCTTCTTTCCCACCTTCTGTCTTCCATTCGCCTTAACCCCTATCTCCATCCGGACCTTCCTCCCAAGAAATCCCTCCTCCACAATGCAAGCTTTGCCGCTCACCTCCTACATCTCGTCCACATCAGTATAGCTTTCTCACTCTCTAGCTCTTATCATCAATGTCCTCTACCTCCTCATCAATGGATAATTCTCTCTCCAGGCTTTATCGTTGGGATGAGAGCCAAGAAAATCGGGGACGTTTGTGTGACTTCTGAAGACTCAGCAGGAATCCTGGACCGTGTTCTTATCCGGGGTGGAAAATGCGATTTGGGGTCCTCTCTCAGGAAATGCGCAGGGGTTTTGGCTCTTTTTTTAACCGGGTGTCTTCCTAGATCCATAGTCCTCTTCGCATCGGAAACACTAGCACGTGTGTTTACAATGGGGAAAAGTCTTTAGGCACCCGTGGTCCAGTGGCGCAGGAGAGCCTGAGGAATCGTCGTGCCCCCCATCCTGAAGCTGTCTTGGAGCGGTTCAAAGGAAAGCAGGGTAATCCATAGCCACCCTAAACAACCCAAGCCCAAAGAAGGGTTAAAGAATCTTGAGAACACCACACCCCTGGAAGGAATGTAAAGCAGAGCAGAGGAACGTGTGGAATGCAGACAGGGGTGCAACAATTACGGTGCCATATGGAAAACGGGGAAAACCACATGTCGGCCTGTGGAAATGCAGGAATCTGACAGAGGTGGGCAGAGAAGGTGTGGAATGCGGCCAGGTCTGAACCAGAGGGTGAGTCTTACGTGGCTAGCCGTGAAGACCATATGGCCTGCACTCCAAAGGCCTGGGAGACTCGGAGCTGGGCTGCCACTTGAAAGGGCCTTAGGTTGTCCTCCTTCCTCCCAGGTCCTCAAACTGCAGGGGAATTCTCAATGACTGTTAGATCTCCGACCTTGCGTGAAGTGAGGTCTGTGGTACGGCCCAGCCGTCCAGGTGATGGGCAACCCTGTGGGCAGGCTCTACACGTACCTGTGGAGTGCCCTGGAGTTTTGCGGGTTGGGGAATTTCCAGCAGCTCCGCTGATTTCCATACATCAGGGCGTGGCCACCTCAGCCTCTACCAGACCCCTGTCTCCAGGGAGAGCACAGTGGGCCAGCATTCTCCCGGCAAGCCGGTCGCTTCTTCTCGCTTCTCGGACCTCGAAGCATGGATTCCTCCAGCACGTCCTGCACATCCAGCGGTAGGTTGACCTCTGCCTCTGAGCTGGGGGTTGCAAATCGCAGAGGCCCAGAGCCCTTCCCGCCTGTGCATCCTGCATCGATAGGGCCATGCCCTTCATTAGGGCATGTTCCGAGATTGGGCTGGCCTTTGGCCAGCGCTCAGTGGGCCTCAGTGAAGCAGACTCGCCTCAGAATGACCCCCTTGCTCCATACCCATGGGATTTTCGCTCTGGGATGGAAGTGGATGTTGCCTCTTCCTAGAGAGGTGCCCACGCAGATCACGCATCACCGGGCGAAAAGGCCTAACAGGATTTCTCAGGGCCCATCCTCTCCTTTGCTGCTGGCCAACCTTTCCATCCAACGGAATCTATGTTCATGATTGCAGTGGACACATTTGGGGATTTGGAGTCGGAGTAGCCTTTGAATGGTGGTCTCTTGGCCTGGCTTGCCAACAACAGGTATGGAGATACACCCCGGCGGGTTTACTCCCCTCTTTCTTTCTCTCTGGTTCTTGGGGAAGGTTTCCTTTGGATTCTTGGGGATGTTGGGAGCATTTGGACCCCAGGCCATCTGGAGTCGACAGCACGTTCCTGGGAGCTCTTCTCCAAAGATCAGGCCTTTCCGCATGACCGCAGTTTGTGCACGCCTGGCCTTTGTATAACCCAGGGACGTCAAGGATTCTTGATCCCAGGACCGAGGGAAACATGTGGAGCTTATATCTCTCCTTCAAGGGTCTCAAGCTCCCTTGGAGTTTCCCCACACATAATCCCGACTCCATTTCTCTCTCTCCGTCTCTCAGTCCCTCCGTCTCTCTCTCAGTCTCTCTCTCTCACTCTCTCTCTCTCTCTCTCTAAGACTCTCTGTCTCTCTCCATTTCTCTGCTGGGTCCCTGTGGGTCTCACTTTCTATTACTCCTTGGTTCCCTCCCAACTCAGCCTTATGGTCTCAATTTCTTCTCCTCTTTGGCCACTTACGTCTACATGAATGGCACCCTTGACTTTGTACACTCTGGCCTTGACAGTGTAATATGCAGACTTGTGGTTGGTGTTGAAGTTGTCATCACTGCATGTGCTGAGGTGCGTCCTGATGGACACTTGCCCGGTTGAGTTGGATATTCAAGTCGATCTGCTGGATGTCTCTTTCCTGATGTATCATAAATATCTGGGACGTTGGAAGCTCACCTGAAGCGAATTTGGCTTTGGGTGCATTCGGAAGCAAATGCTGGGAGACCCAGCATCCAGGAACACAGGAAGTGGTCTTCGACGGCGTTTTCTTTGGGGGCTGTGGGGTAAGAGCTTCGCAAGAAGACCCGCCATGGGGCAGTCACTCGCATGCGAATCACCAGGGACGTATTCCTGGGTGCTGGCCGGACTGAAGGGAGACCGATCCAGGGGGCATTCCTCTGCTTCTGTGTCCTTTGACAGGTCTTGACTAGGAGAGCCCACACTGAGGCCATGTGGCTGAGAACAGGCAACGTGTTGCTAGTGGGCCTTTCTGGAGGAGAGGCTCCTGGTGGCCTAGAGCGTGGCATAACTCAGGAAGCTATGGGTTTCGTGGATGCAACGATGTGCTGGAATCCACACGTCCGCTGGCCCTCACCGACGTTTCCCTTGGGGTGGTGTGAACCCGCGGCCCTTTCTTCCATTCTTGTCCACCACCACTAGGGCCTGAACCCAGATCGGCCCGGGGTCCTTTGTGTGCAGGCAGGCCCCCCTGGGACTCACTGTGGCCCAGCCACAGCACGAGGCAGCATAATCACGGTGTCTCGAGCTGGTGAGCCATTTTGGGAGGAGTCCCTGTAGGGCTTCCTTCCAAACGGGTGCTGTGGTGTCGACACCGCCGAGAAGCTTTCCTTCTCGACCCCCCAGAAGGGCAGTCAGTGTTTGGTGGTGGTTTGCATGGTTCTATTTGTCTTTGGGTTCCTGCCACTCATAGGCCGAGGCTTTGAGCTGATATGCCCTGGACGTAGGGAGAGAGGCTGCTGTGATTTGCCGAAAGGCCACACTACCAGAGACATCGTGCACAAACCCGTTAGTTCACTCGACAGCACTGGTAGGCGGAAGGCGGGTTTCTCCCAAGACTCTGATGTCCCTTCACACTAGGGTCTTCCATCCATTTCCTTTGCCAGCGTGGCCTTGGGAAGTGGGGGGATTTGGTCCCCAGGAGAGGGATTCACGTCCCCTCTCATAGGCATCCTTGCTGCCCCACGTTCCCCATGCCGCTGGGCTTCTGATGGTACAGATGTCTTCGCACCCCCTTTGCGCAGAGACAGCCCTTGCCCCGGGCAGTTTCTCCAGGTGGAAGCAGCCTAGCAGGGCCCTGAGGGCACCAGGGATCTGCATCCCTGCGGACACATCCCTGAGCTCTCCCCCATAGGTCCTTGGGAATCCTGGTGGTCCTTGACCTGGGGTGCCCTGTCAGGGTGCACCATCGGCTACAGGCCACGAGGTTCCTCTGCCAAGTTGCAATGCTTTTCTCAAAATGCAGACATCACTGGGTGTCCGGAGTCTCGATGTCGATGTATCTTCCTGAAAAGTCAGACGTGGTGTGTGAAGAGAGCCATGCTTCAACCCCTTGGTTGGCCTCTCTGCCTTCTTTCCCACCTTCTGTCTTCCATTCGCCTTAACCCCTATCTCCATCCGGACCTTCCTCCCAAGAAATCCCTCCTCCACAATGCAAGCTTTGCCGCTCACCTCCTACATCTCGTCCACATCAGTATAGCTTTCTCACTCTCTAGCTCTTATCATCAATGTCCTCTACCTCCTCATCAATGGATAATTCTCTCTCCAGGCTTTATCGTTGGGATGAGAGCCAAGAAAATCGGGGACGTTTGTGTGACTTCTGAAGACTCAGCAGGAATCCTGGACCGTGGTTTTATCCGGGGTGGAAAATGCGATTTGGGGTCCTCTCTCAGGAAATGCGCAGGGGTTTTGGCTCTTTTTTTAACCGGGTGTCTTCCTAGATCCATAGTCCTCTTCGCATCGGAAACACTAGCACGTGTGTTTACAATGGGGAAAAGTCTTTAGGCACCCGTGGTCCAGTGGCGCAGGAGAGCCTGAGGAATCGTCGTGCCCCCCATCCTGAAGCTGTCTTGGAGCGGTTCAAAGGAAAGCAGGCTAATCCATAGCCACCCTAAACAACCCAAGCCCAAAGAAGGGTTAAAGAATCTTGAGAACACCACACCCCTGGAAGGAATGTAAAGCAGAGCAGAGGAACGTGTGGAATGCAGACAGGGGTGCAACAATTACGGTGCCATATGGAAAAAGGGGAAAACCACAGGTCGGCCTGTGGAAATGCAGGAATCTGACAGAGGTGGGCAGAGAAGGTCTGGAATGCGGCCAGGTCTGAACCAGAGGGTGAGTCTTACGTGGCTAGCCGTGAAGACCATATGGCCTGCACTCCAAAGGCCTGGGAGACTCGGAGCTGGGCTGCCACTTGAAAGGGCCTTAGGTTGTCCTCCTTCCTCCCAGGTCCTCAAACTGCAGGGGAATTCTCAATGACTGTTAGATCTCCGACCTTGCGTGAAGTGAGGTCTGTGGTACGGCCCAGCCGTCCAGGTGATGGGCAACCCTGTGGGCAGGCTCTACACGTACCTGTGGAGTGCCCTGGAGTTTTGGGGGGTGGGGAATTTCCAGCAGCTCCGCTGATTTCCATACATCAGGGCGTGGCCACCTCAGCCTCTACCAGACCCCTGTCTCCAGGGAGAGCACAGTGGGCCAGCATTCTCCCGGCAAGCCGGTCGCTTCTTCTCGCTTCTCGGACCTCGAAGCATGGATTCCTCCAGCACGTCCTGCACATCCAGCGGTAGGTTGACCTCTGCCTCTGAGCTGGGGGTTGCAAATCGCAGAGGCCCAGAGCCCTTCCCGCCTGTGCATCCTGCATCGATAGGGCCATGCCCTTCATTAGGGCATGTTCCGAGATTGGGCTGGCCTTTGGCCAGCGCTCAGTGGGCCTCAGCGAAGCAGACTCGCCTCAGAATGACCCCCTTGCTCCATACCCATGGGATTTTCGCTCTGGGATGGAAGTGGATGTTGCCTCTTCCTAGAGAGGTGCCCACGCAGATCACGCATCACCGGGCGAAAAGGCCTAACAGGATTTCTCAGGGCCCATCCTCTCCTTTGCTGCTGGCCAACCTTTCCATCCAACGGAATCTATGTTCATGATTGCAGTGGACACATTTGGGGCTTTGGAGTCGGAGTAGCCTTTGAATGGTGGTCTCTTGGCCTGGCTTCCCAACAACAGGTATGGAGATACACCCCGGCGGGTTTACTCCCCTCTTTCTTTCTCTCTGGTTCTTGGGGAAGGTTTCCTTTGGATTCTTGGGGATGTTGGGAGCATTTGGACCCCAGGCCATCTGGAGTCGACAGCACGTTCCTGGGAGCTCTTCTCCAAAGATCAGGCCTTTCCGCATGACCGCAGTTTGTGCACGCCTGGCCTTTGTATAACCCAGGGACGTCAAGGATTCTTGATCCCAGGACCGAGGGAAACATGTGGAGCTTATATCTCTCTTTCAAGGGTTTCAAGCTCCCTTGGAGTTTCCCCACACATAATCCCGACTCCATTTCTCTCTCTCCGGCTCTCAGTCCCTCCGTCTCTCTCTCAGTCTCTCTCTCTCACTCTCTCTCTCTCTCTCTCTAAGTCTCTCTGTCTCTCTCCATTTCTCTGCTGGGTCCCTGTGGGTCTCACTTTCTATTACTCCTTGGTTCCCTCCCAACTCAGCCTTATGGTCTCAATTTCTTCTCCTCTTTGGCCACTTACGTCTACATGAATGGCACCCTTGACTTTGTACACTCTGGCCTTGACAGTGTAATATGTAGACTTGTGGTTGGTGTTGAAGTTGTCATCACTGCATGTGCTGAGGTGCGTCCTGATGGACACTTGCCCGGTTGAGTTGGATATTCAAGTCGATCTGCTGGATGTCTCTTTGTCCTGATGTATCATAAATATCTGGGACGTTGGAAGCTCACCTGAAGCGAAGTTGGCTTTGCGTGCATTCGGAAGCAAATGCTGGGAGACACAGCATCCAGGAACACAGGAAGTGGTCTTCGACGGCCTTTGCTTTGGGGGCTGTGGGGTAAGCGCTTCGGAAGAAGACCCGCGATGGGGCAGTCAGTTGCATGCGAATCACCAAGGACGTATTCCTGGGTGCTGGCCGGAGTGAAGGGAGACCGATCCAGGGGGCATTCCTCTGCTTCTGTGTGCTTTGACAGGTCTTGACTAGGAGAGCCCACACTGAGGCCATGTGGCTGAAAACAGGCAATGGGTTGCTAGTGGGCCTTTCGGGAGGAGAGGCTCCTGGTGGCCTAGAGCGTGGCATAACTCAGGAAGCTATGGGTTTCGTGGATGCAACGATGTGCTGGAATCCACACGTCCGCTGGCCCTCACCGACTTTTCCCTTGGGGTGGTGTGAACCCGCGGCCCTTTCTTCCATTCTTGTCCACCACCAGTAGGGCCTGAACCCAGATCGGCCCGGGGTCCTTTGTGTGCAGGCAGGCCCCCCTGGGACTCACTGTGGCCCAGCCACAGCACGAGGCAGCATTATCAGGGTGTCTCGAGCTGGTGAGCCATTTTGGGAGGAGTCCTGTTAGGGCTTCCTTCCAAACGGGTGCTGTGGTGTCGACACCGCCGAGAAGCTTTCCTTCTCGACCCCCCAGAAGCGCAGTCAGTGTTTGGTGGTGGTTTGAATGGTTCTATTTGTCTTTGGGTTCCTGCCACTCATAGGCCGAGGCTTTGAGCTGATATGCCCTGGACGTTCGGAGAGAGGCTGCTGTGATTTGCCGAAAGGCCACACTACCAGAGACATCGTGCACAAACCCGTCAGTTCACTCGACAGCACTGGTAGGCGGAAGGCGGGTTTGTCCCAAGACTCTGATGTCCCTTCACACTAGGGACTTCCATCCATTTCCTTTGCCAGCGTGGCCTTGGGAAGTGGGGGGATTTGGGCCCCAGGAGAGGGATTCACGTCCCCTCACATAGGCATCCTTGCTGCCCCACGTTCCCCATGCCGCTGGGCTTCTGATGGTACAGATGTCTTGGCACCCCCTTTGCGCAGAGACAGCCCTTGCCCCGGGCAGCTTCTCCATGGTTGAAGCAGCGCAGCAGGGCCCTGAGGGCACCAGGGATCTGCATCCCTGCGGACACATCCCTGAGCTCTCCCCCATAGGTCCTTGGGAATCCTGGTGGTCCTTGACCTGGGGTGCCCTGTCAGGGTGCACCATCGGCTGCAGGCCACGAGGTTCCTCTGCCAAGTTGCAATGCTTTTCTCAAAATGCAGACATCACTGGGTGTCTGGAGTCTCGATGTCGATGAAGCCTCCTGAAAAGTCAGACGTGGTGTGTGAAGAGAGCCATGCTTCAACCCTTGGTTGGCCTCTCTGCCTTCCTTCCCACCTTCTGTCTTCCATTCGCCTTAACCCCTTTCTCCATCCGGACCTTCCTCCCAAGAAATCCCTCCTCCACAATGCACGCTTTGCCGCTCACCTCCTACATCTCGTCCACATCAGTATAGCTTTCTCACTCTCTAGCTCTTATCATCAATGTCCTCTACCTCCTCATCAATGGATAATTCTCTCTCCAGGCTTTATCGTTGGGATGAGAGCCAAGAAAATCGGGGATGTTTGTGTGACTTCTGAAGACTCAGCAGGAATCCTGGACCGTGTTCTTATCCGGGGTGGAAAATGCGATTTGGGGTCCTCTCTCAGGAAATGCGCAGGGGTTTTGGCTCTTTTTTTAACCGGGTGTCTTCCTAGATCCATAGTCCTCTTCGCATCGGAAACACTAGCACGTGTGTTTACAATGGGGAAAAGTCTTTAGGCACCCGTGGTCCAGTGGCGCAGGAGAGCCTGAGGAATCGTCGTGCCCCCCATCCTGAAGCTGTCTTGGAGCGGTTCAAAGGAAAGCAGGCTAATCCATAGCCACCCAAAGCAACCCAAGCCCAAAGAAGTGTTAAAGAACCTTGAAAACACCACACCCCTGGAAGGAATGTAAAGCAGAGCAGAGGTACGTGTGGAATGCAGACAGGGCTGAAAAAATTAAGGTGCCATATGGAAAAAGGGGAAAACCACAGGTTGGCCTGTGGAAATGCAGGAATCTGACAGAGGCGGGCAGAGAAGGTGTGGAATGCGGCCAGGTCTGAACCAGAGGGTGAGTCTTACGTGGCTAGCCGTGAAGACCATATGGCCTGCACTCCAAAGGCCTGGGAGACTCGGAGCTGGGCTGCCACTTGAAAGGGCCTTAGGTTGTCCTCTTTCCTCCCAGGTCCTCAAACTGCAGGGGAATTCTCAATGACTGTTAGATCTCCGAACTTGCGTGAAGTGAGGTCTGTGGTACGGCCCAGCCGTCCAGGTGATGGGCAACCCTGTGGGCAGGCTCTACACATACCCGTGCAGTGCCCTGGAGTTTTGCGGGTTGGGAAATTTCCAGCAGCTCCGCTGATTTCCATACATCAGGGCGTGGCCACCTCAGCCTCTACCAGACCCCTGTCTCCAGGGAGAGCACAGTGGGCCAGCATTCTCCCGGCCAGCTGCTCGCTTCTTCTCGCTTCTCGGACCTCGAAGCATGGATTCCTCCAGCACGTCCTGCACATCCAGCGGTAGGTTGACCTCTGCCTCTGAGCTGGGGGTTGCAAATCCCAGAGGCCGGGAGCCCTTACCGCCTGTGCATCCTGCATCGATAGGGCCATGCCCTTTATTAGGGCATGTTCCGAGATTGGGCTGGCCTTTGGCCAGCGCTCCGTGGGCCTCAGCGAAGCAGACTCGCCTCAGAATGACCCCCTTTCTCCATACCCATGGGATTTTCGCTCTGGGATGGAAGTGGATGTTGCCTCTTCATAGAGAGGTGCCCACGAAGATCACGCATCACCGGGCGAAAAGGCCTAACAGGATTTCTCAGGGCCCATCCTCTCCTTTGCTGCTGGCCAACCTTTCCATCCAACGGAATCTATGTTCATGATTGCAGTGGACACATTTGGGGCTTTGGAGTCGGAGTAGCCTTTGAATGGTGGTCTCTTGAACTGCCTTGCCAACAACAGTTATGGAGATACACCCCGGCGGGTTTACTCCCCTCTTTCTTTCTCTCTGGTTCTTGGGGAAGGTTTCCTTTGGATTCTTGGGGATGTTGGGAGCATTTGGACCCCAGGCCATCTGGAGTCGACAGCACGTTCCTGGGAGCTCTTCTCCAAAGATCAGGCCTTTCCGCATGACCGCAGTTTGTGCACGCCTGGCCTTTGTATAACCCAGGGACGTCAAGGATTCTTGATCCCAGGACCGAGGGAAACATGTGGAGCTTATATCTCTCTTTCAAGGGTTTCAAGCTCCCTTGGAGTTTCCCCACACATAATCCCGACTCCATTTCTCTCTCTCCGTCTCTCAGTCCCTCCGTCTCTCTCTCAGTCTCTCTCTCTCACTCTCTCTCCCTCTCTCTCTAAGACTCTCTGTCTCTCTCCATTTCTCTGCTGGGTCCCTGTGGGTCTCACTTTCTAGTACTCCTTGGTTCCCTCCCAACTCAGCCTTATGGTCTCAATTTCTTCTCCTCTTTGGCCACTTACGTCTACATGAATGGCACCCTTGACTTTGTACACTCTGGCCTCGACAGTGTAATATGCAGACTTGTGGTTGGTGTTGAAGTTGTCATCACTGCATGTGCTGAGGTGCGTCCTGATGGACACTTGCCCGGTTGAGTTGGATATTCAAGTCGATCTGCTGGATGTCTCTTTGTCCTGATGTATCATAAATATCTGGGACGTTGGAAGCTCACCTGAAGCGAAGTTGGCTTTGCGTGCATTCGGAAGCAAATGCTGGGAGACACAGCATCCAGGAACACAGGTAGTGGTCTTCGACGGCCTTTGCTTTGGGGGCTGTGGGGTAAGAGCTTCGCAAGAAGACCCGCCATGGGGCAGTCACTCGTATGCGATTCACCAAGGACGTATTCCTGGGTGCTGGCCGGACAGAAGCGAGCCCGATCCAGGAGGGATTCCTCTGCTTCTGTGTGCTTTGACAGGTCTTGACTAGGAGAGCCCACCCTGAGGCCATGTGGCTGAGAACAGGCAACGTGCTGCTAGTGGGCCTTTCTGGAGGAGAGGCTCCTGGTGGCCTAGAGCGTGGCATAACTCAGGAAGCTATGGGTTTCGTGGATGCAACGATGTGCTGGAATCCACACGTCCGCTGGCCCTCACCGACGTTTCCCTTGGGGTGGTGTGAACCCGCGGCCCTTTCTTCCATTCTGGTCCACCACCAGTAGGGCCTGAACCCAGATCGGCCCGGGGACCTTTGTGTGCAGGCAGGCCCCCCTGGGACTCACTGTGGCCCAGCCACAGCACGAGGCAGCTTAATCAGGGTTTCTCGAGCTGGTGAGCCATTTTGGGAGGAGTCCCGGCAGGGCTTCCTTCCAAACGGGTGCTGTGGTGTCGACACCGCCGAAAAGATTTCCTTCTCGACCCCCCAGAGGCGCAGTCAGTGTTTGGTGGGGGTTTGCATGGTTCCATTTGTCTTTGGGTTCCTGCCACTCATAGGCCGAGGCTTTGAGCTGATATGCCCTGGACGTTCGGAGAGAGGCTGCTGTGATTTGCCGAAAGGCCACACTACCAGAGACATCGTGCACAAACCCGTCAGTTCACTCGACAGCACTGGTAGGCGGAAGGCGGGTTTGTCCCAAGACTCTGATGTCCCTTCACACTAGGGACTTCCATCCATTTCCTTTGCCAGCGTGGCCTTGGGAAGTGGGGGGATTTGGTCCCCAGGAGAGGGATTCACGTCCCCTCTCATAGGCATCCTTGCTGCCCCACGTTCCCCATGCCGCTGGGCTTCTGATGGTACAGATGTCTTGGCATCCCCTTTGCGCAGAGACAGCCCTTGCCCCGGGCAGCTTCTCCATGGTTGAAGCAGTCCAGCAGCGCCCTGAGGGCACCAGGGATCTGCATCCCTGCGGACACATCCCTGAGCTCTCCCCCATAGGTCCTTGGGAATCCTGGTGGTCCTTGACCTGGGGTGCCCTGTCAGGGTGCACCATCGGCTGCAGGCCACGAGGTTCCTCTGCCACGTTGCAATGCTTTTCTCAAAATGCAGACATCACTGGGTGTCCGGAGTCTCGATGTCGATGAAGCCTCCTGAAAAGTCAGACGTGGTGTGTGAAGAGAGCCATGCTTCAACCCCTTGGTTGGCCTCTCTGCCTTCCTTCCCACCTTCTGTCTTCCATTCGCCTTAACCCCTATCTCCATCCGGACCTTCCTCCCAAGAAATCCCTCCTCCACAATGCAAGCTTTGCCGCTCACCTCCTACATCTCGTCCACATCAGTATAGCTTTCTCACTCTCTAGCTCTTATCATCAATGTCCTCTACCTCCTCATCAATGGATAATTCTCTCTCCAGGCTTTATCGTTGGGATGAGAGCCAAGAAAATCGGGGACGTTTGTGTGACTTCTGAAGACTCAGCAGGAATCCTGGACCGTGTTCTTATCCGGGGTGGAAAATGCGATTTGGGGTCCTCTCTCAGGAAATGCGCAGGGGTTTTGGCTCTTTTTTTAACCGGGTGTCTTCCTAGATCCATAGTCCTCTTCCCATCGGAAACACTAGCACGTGTGTTTACAATGGGGAAAAGTCTTTAGGCACCCGTGGTCCAGTGGCGCAGGAGAGCCTGAGGAATCGTCGTGCCCCCCATCCTGAAGCTGTCTTGGAGCGGTTCAAAGGAAAGCAGGCTAATCCATAGCCACCCAAAGCAACCCAAGCCCAAAGAAGGGTTAAAGAAGCTTGAAAACACCACACCCCTGGAAGGAATGTAAAGCAGAGCAGAGGAACGTGTGGAATGCAGACAGGGGTGCAACAATTACGGTGCCATATGGAAAAAGGGGAAAACCACAGGTTGGCCTGTGGAAATGCAGGAATCTGACAGAGGCGGGCAGAGAGGGTCTGGAATGCGGCCACGTCTGAACCAGAGGGTGAGTCTTACGTGGCTAGCCGTGAAGACCATATGGCCTGCACTCCAAAGGCCTGGGAGACTCGGAGCTGGGCTGCCACTTGAAAGGGCCTTAGGTTGTCCTCCTTCCTCCCAGGTCCTCAAACTGCAGGGGAATTCTCAATGACTGTTAGATCTCCGACCTTGCGTGAAGTGAGGTCTGTGGTACGGCCCAGCCGTCCAGGTGATGGGCAACCCTGTGGGCAGGCTCTACACGTACCTGAGGAGTGCCCTGGAGTTTTGGGGGGTGGGGAATTTCCAGCAGCTCCGCTGATTTCCATACATCAGGGCGTGGCCACCTCAGCCTCTACCAGACCCCTGTCTCCAGGGAGAGCACAGTGGGCCAGCATTCTCCCGGCCAGCCGGTCGCTTCTTCTCGCTTCTCGGACCTCGAAGCATGGATTCCTCCAGCACGTCCTGCACATCCAGCGGTAGGTTGACCTCTGCCTCTGAGCTGGGGGTTGCAAATCCCAGAGGCCGGGAGCCCTTCCCGCCTGTGCATCCTGCATCGATAGGGCCATGCCCTTCATTAGGGCATGTTCCGAGATTGGGCTGGCCTTTGGCCAGCGCTCCGTGGGCCTCAGCGAAGCAGACTCGCCTCAGAATGACCCCCTTGCTCCATACCCATGGGATTTTCGCTCTGGGATGGAAGTGGATGTTGCCTCTTCCTAGAGAGGTGCCCACGCAGATCACGCATCACCGGGCGAAAAGGCCTAACAGGATTTCTCAGGGCCCATCCTCTCCTTTGCTGCTGGCCAACCTTTCCATCCAACGGAATCTATGTTCATGATTGCAGTGGACACATTTGGGGATTTGGAGTCGGAGTAGCCTTTGAATGGTGGTCTCTTGAACTGCCTTGTCAACAACAGGTATGGAGATACACCCCGGCGGGTTTACTCCCCTCTTTCTTTCTCTTTGGTTCTTGGGGAAGGTTTCCTTTGGATTCTTGGGGATGTTGGGAGCATTTGGACCCCAGGCCATCTGGAGTCGACAGCACGTTCCTGGGAGCTCTTCTCCAAAGATCAGGCCTTTCCACATGACCGACGTTTGTGCAGGCCTGGCCTTTGTATAACCCAGGGACGTCAAGGATACTTGATCCCAGGACCGAGGGAAACATGTGGAGCTTATATCTCTCTTTCAAGGGTTTCAAGCTCCCTTGGAGTTTCCCCACACATAATCCCGACTCCATTTCTCTCTCTCCGTCTCTCAGTCCCTCCGTCTCTCTCTCAGTCTCTCTCTCTCACTCTCTCTCTCTCTCTCTCTCTACGACTCTCTGTCTCTCTCCATTTCTCTGCTGGGTCCCTGTGGGTCTCACTTTCTAGTACTCCTTGGTTCCCTCCCAACTCAGCCTTATGGTCTCAATTTCTTCTCCTCTTTGGCCACTTACGTCTACATGAATGGCACCCTTGACTTTGTACACTCTGGCCTCGACAGTGTAATATGCAGACTTGTGGTTGGTGTTGAAGTTGTCATCACTGCATGTGCTGAGGTGCGTCCTGATGGACACTTGCCCGGTTGAGTTGGATATTCAAGTCGATCTGCTGGATGTCTCTTTGTCCTGATGTATCATAAATATCTGGGACGTTGGAAGCTCACCTGAAGCGAAGTTGGCTTTGCGTGCATTCGGAAGCAAATGCTGGGAGACACAGCATCCAGGAACACAGGAAGTGGTCTTCGACGGCCTTTGCTTTGGGGGCTGTGGGGTAAGAGCTTCGCAAGAAGACCCGCCATGGGGCAGTCACTCGCATGCGATTCACCAAGGACGTATTCCTGGGTGCTGGCCGGAGTGAAGGGAGACCGATCCAGGGGGCATTCCTCTGCTTCTGTGTGCTTTGACAGGTCTTGACTAGGAGAGCCCACACTGAGGCCATGTGGCTGAAAACAGGCAATGGGTTGCTAGTGGGCCTTTCGGGAGGAGAGGCTCCTGGTGGCCTAGAGCGTGGCATAACTCAGGAAGCTATGGGTTTCGTGGATGCAACGATGTGCTGGAATGCACACGTCCGCTGGCCCTCACAGACTTTTCCTTTGGGTTGGTGTGAACCCGCAGCCCTTTCTTGCATTCTTGTCCACCACCACTAGGGCCTGAACCCAGATCGGCCCGGGGACCATTGTGTGCAGGAAGGCCCCCCTGGGACTCACTGTGACCCAGCCACAGCACGAGGCAGCATAATCAGGGTGTCTCGAGCTGGTGAGCCATTTTGGGAGGAGTCCCGGTAGGGCTTCCTTCCAAACGGGTGCTGTGGTGTCGACACCGCCGAGAAGCTTTCCTTCTCGACCCCCCAGAAGCGCAGTCAGTGTTTGGTGGTGGTTTGCATGGTTCTATTTGTCTTTGGGTTCCTGCCACTCATAGGCCGAGGCTTTGAGCTGATATGCCCTGGACGTAGGGAGAGAGGCTGCTGTGATTTGCCGAAAGGCCACACTACCAGAGACATCGTGCACAAACCCATCAGTTCACTCGACTGCAATGGTAGGCGGGGAAGGCAGGTTTCTCCCAAGACTCTGATGTCCCTTCACACTAGGGTCTTCCATCCATTTCCTTTGCCAGCGTGGCCTTGGGAAGTGGGGGGATTTTGTCCCTAGGAGAGGGATTCACGTCCCCTCTCATAGGCATCCTTGCTGCCCCACGTTCCCCATGCCGCTGGGCTTCTGATGGTACAGATGTCTTGGCATCCCCTTTGCGCAGAGACAGCCCTTGCCCCGGGCAGCTTCTCCATGGTTGAAGCAGCGCAGCAGGGCCCTGAGGGCACCAGGGATCTGCATCCCTGCGGACACATCCCTGAGCTCTCCCCCATAGGTCCTTGGGAATCCTGGTGGTCCTTGACCTGGGGTGCCCTGTCAGGGTGCACCATCGGCTGCAGGCCACGAGGTTCCTCTGCCACGTTGCAATGCTTTTCTCAAAATGCAGACATCACTGGGTGTCCGGAGTCTCGATGTCGATGAAGCCTCCTGAAAAGTCAGACGTGGTGTGTGAAGAGAGCCATGCTTCAACCCCTTGGTTGGCCTCTCTGCCTTCCTTCCCACCTTCTGTCTTCCATTCGCCTTAACCCCTTTCTCCATCCGGACCTTCCTCCCAAGAAATCCCTCCTCCACAATGCAAGCTTTGCCGCTCACCTCCTACATCTCGTCCACATCAGTATAGCTTTCTCACTCTCTAGCTCTTATCATCAATGTCCTCTACCTCCTCATCAATGGATAATTCTCTCTCCAGGCTTTATCGTTGGGATGAGAGCCAAGAAAATCGGGGACGTTTGTGTGACTTCTGAAGACTCAGCAGGAATCCTGGACCGTGGTTTTATCCGGGGTGGAAAATGAGATTTGGGGTCCTCTCTCAGGAAATGCGCAGGGGTTTTGGCTCTTTTTTTAACCGGGTGTCTTCCTAGATCCATAGTCCTCTTCCCATCGGAAACACTAGCACGTGTGTTTACAATGGGGAAAAGTCTTTAGGCACCCGTGGTCCAGTGGCGCAGGAGAGCCTGAGGAATCATCGTGCCCCCCATCCTGAAGCTGTCTTGGAGCGGTTCAAAGGAAAGCAGGCTAATCCATAGCCACCCAAAGCAACCCAAGCCCAACGAAGGGTTAAAGAACCTTGAAAACACCACACCCCTGGAAGGAATGTAAAGCAGAGCAGAGGAACGTGTGGAATGCAGACAGGGGTGCAACAATTAGGGTCCCATATGGAAAACGCGGAAAACCACAGGTTGGCCTGTGGAAATGCAGGAATCTGACAGAGGCGGGCAGAGAAGGTGTGGAATGCGGCCAGGTCTGAACCAGAGGGTGAGTCTTACGTGGCTAGCCGTGAAGACCATATGGCCTGCACTCCAAAGGCCTGGGAGACTCGGAGCTGGGCTGCCACTTGAAAGGGCCTTAGGTTGTCCTCCTTCCTCCCAGGTCCTCAAACTGCAGGGGAATTCTCAATGACTGTTAGATCTCCGACCTTGCGTGAAGTGAGGTCTGTGGTACGGCCCAGCCGTCCAGGTGATGGGCAACCCTGTGGGCAGGCTCTACACGTACCTGAGGAGTGCCCTGGAGTTTTGGGGGGTGGGGAATTTCCAGCAGCTCCGCTGATTTCCATACATCAGGGCGTGGCCACCTCAGCCTCTACCAGACCCCTGTCTCCAGGGAGAGCACAGTGGGCCAGCATTCTCCCGGCCAGCCGGTCGCTTCTTCTCGCTTCTCGGACCTCGAAGCATGGATTCCTCCAGCACGTCCTGCACATCCAGCGGTAGGTTGACCTCTGCCTCTGAGCTGGGGGTTGCAAATCGCAGAGGCCGGGAGCCCTTAACGCCTGTGCATCCTGCATCGATAGGGCCATGCCCTTCATTAGGGCATGTTCCGAGATTGGGCTGGCCTTTGGCCAGCGCTCCGTGGGCCTCAGCGAAGCAGACTCGCCTCAGAATGACCCCCTTGCTCCATACCCATGGGATTTTCGCTCTGGGATGGAAGTGGATGTTGCCTCTTCCTAGAGAGGTGCCCACGCAGATCACGCATCACCGGGCGAAAAGTCCTAACAGGATTTCTCAGGGCCCATCCTCTCCTTTGCTGCTGGCCAACCTTTCCATCCAACGGAATCTATGTTCATGATTGCAGTGGACACATTTGGGGATTTGGAGTCGGAGTAGCCTTTGAATGGTGGTCTCTTGGCCTGGCTTGCCAACAACAGGTATGGAGATACACCCCGGCGGGTTTACTCCCCTCTTTCTTTCTCTTTGGTTCTTGGGGAAGGTTTCCTTTGGATTCTTGGGGATGTTGGGAGCATTTGGACCCCAGGCCATCTGGAGTCGACAGCACGTTCCTGGGAGCTCTTCTCCAAAGATCAGGCCTTTCCACATGACCGACGTTTGTGCAGGCCTGGCCTTTGTATAACCCAGGGACGTCAAGGATACTTGATCCCAGGACCGAGGGAAACATGTGGAGCTTATATCTCTCTTTCAAGGGTTTCAAGCTCCCTTGGAGTTTCCCCACACATAATCCCGACTCCATTTCTCTCTCTCCGTCTCTCAGTCCCTCCGTCTCTCTCTCAGTCTCTCTCTCTCACTCTCTCTCTCTCTCTCTCTAAGACTCTCTGTCTCTCTCCATTTCTCTGCTGGGTCCCTGTGGGTCTCACTTTCTAGTACTCCTTGGTTCCCTCCCAACTCAGCCTTATGGTCTCAATTTCTTCTCCTCTTTGGCCACTTACGTCTACATGAATGGCACCCTTGACTTTGTACACTCTGGCCTCGACAGTGTAATATGCAGACTTGTGGTTGGTGTTGAAGTTGTCATCACTGCATGTGCTGAGGTGCGTCCTGATGGACACTTGCCCGGTTGAGTTGGATATTCAAGTCGATCTGCTGGATGTCTCTTTGTCCTGATGTATCATAAATATCTGGGACGTTGGAAGCTCACCTGAAGCGAAGTTGGCTTTGCGTGCATTCGGAAGCAAATGCTGGGAGACACAGCATCCAGGAACACAGGAAGTGGTCTTCGACGGCCTTTGCTTTGGGGGCTGTGGGGTAAGAGCTTCGCAAGAAGACCCGCCATGGGGCAGTCACTCGCATGCGATTCACCAAGGACGTATTCCTGGGTGCTGGCCGGAGTGAAGGGAGACCGATCCAGGGGGCATTCCTCTGCTTCTGTGTGCTTTGACAGGTCTTGACTAGGAGAGCCCACACTGAGGCCATGTGGCTGAAAACAGGCAATGGGTTGCTAGTGGGCCTTTCGGGAGGAGAGGCTCCTGGTGGCCTAGAGCGTGGCATAACTCAGGAAGCTATGGGTTTCGTGGATGCAACGATGTGCTGGAATGCACACGTCCGCTGGCCCTCACAGACTTTTCCTTTGGGTTGGTGTGAACCCGCAGCCCTTTCTTGCATTCTTGTCCACCACCACTAGGGCCTGAACCCAGATCGGCCCGGGGACCATTGTGTGCAGGAAGGCCCCCCTGGGACTCACTGTGACCCAGCCACAGCACGAGGCAGCATAATCAGGGTGTCTCGAGCTGGTGAGCCATTTTGGGAGGAGTCCCGGTAGGGCTTCCTTCCAAACGGGTGCTGTGGTGTCGACACCGCCGAGAAGCTTTCCTTCTCGACCCCCCAGAAGCGCAGTCAGTGTTTGGTGGTGGTTTGCATGGTTCTATTTGTCTTTGGGTTCCTGCCACTCATAGGCCGAGGCTTTGAGCTGATATGCCCTGGACGTAGGGAGAGAGGCTGCTGTGATTTGCCGAAAGGCCACACTACCAGAGACATCGTGCACAAACCCATCAGTTCACTCGACTGCAATGGTAGGCGGGGAAGGCAGGTTTCTCCCAAGACTCTGATGTCCCTTCACACTAGGGTCTTCCATCCATTTCCTTTGCCAGCGTGGCCTTGGGAAGTGGGGGGATTTTGTCCCTAGGAGAGGGATTCACGTCCCCTCTCATAGGCATCCTTGCTGCCCCACGTTCCCCATGCCGCTGGGCTTCTGATGGTACAGATGTCTTGGCATCCCCTTTGCGCAGAGACAGCCCTTGCCCCGGGCAGCTTCTCCATGGTTGAAGCAGCGCAGCAGGGCCCTGAGGGCACCAGGGATCTGCATCCCTGCGGACACATCCCTGAGCTCTCCCCCATAGGTCCATGGGAATCCTGGTGGTCCTTGACCTGGGGTGCCCTGTCAGGGTGCACCATCGGCTGCAGGCCACGAGGTTCCTCTGCCACGTTGCAATGCTTTTCTCAAAATGCAGACATCACTGGGTGTCCGGAGTCTCGATGTCGATGAAGCCTCCTGAAAAGTCAGACGTGGTGTGTGAAGAGAGCCATGCTTCAACCCCTTGGTTGGCCTCTCTGCCTTCCTTCCCACCTTCTGTCTTCCATTCGCCTTAACCCCTTTCTCCATCCGGACCTTCCTCCCAAGAAATCCCTCCTCCACAATGCAAGCTTTGCCGCTCACCTCCTACATCTCGTCCACATCAGTACAGCTTTCTCACTCTCTAGCTCTTATCATCAATGTCCTCTACCTCCTCATCAATGGATAATTCTCTCTCCAGGCTTTATCGTTGGGATGAGAGCCAAGAAAATCGGGGACGTTTGTGTGACTTCTGAAGACTCAGCAGGAATCCTGGACCGTGTTCTTATCCGGGGTGGAAAATGCGATTTGGGGTCCTCTCTCAGGAAATGCGCAGGGGTTTTGGCTCTTTTTTTAACCGGGTGTCTTCCTAGATCCATAGTCCTCTTCCCATCGGAAACACTAGCACGTGTGTTTACAATGGGGAAAAGTCTTTAGGCACCCGTGGTCCAGTGGCGCAGGAGAGCCTGAGGAATCATCGTGCCCCCCATCCTGAAGCTGTCTTGGAGCGGTTCAAAGGAAAGCAGGCTAATCCATAGCCACCCAAAGCAACCCAAGCCCAAAGAAGGGTTAAAGAAGCTTGAAAACACCACACCCCTGGAAGGAATGTAAAGCAGAGCAGAGGAACGTGTGGAATGCCGACAGGGGTGCAACAATTAGGGTCCCATATGGAAAACGGGGAAAACCACAGGTTGGCCTGTGGAAATGCAGGAATCTGACAGAGGCGGGCAGAGAAGGTGTGGAATGCGGCCAGGTCTGAACCAGAGGGTGAGTCTTACGTGGCTAGCCGTGAAGACCATATGGCCTGCACTCCAAAGGCCTGGGAGACTCAGAGCTGGGCTGCCACTTGAAAGGGCCTTAGGTTGTCCTCCTTCCTCCCAGGTCCTCAAACTGCAGGGGAATTCTCAATGACTGTTAGATCTCCGACCTTGCGTGAAGTGAGGTCTGTGGTACGGCCCAGCCGTCCAGGTGATGGGCAACCCTGTGGGCAGGCTCTACACGTACCTGAGGAGTGCCCTGGAGTTTTGGGGGGTGGGGAATTTCCAGCAGCTCCGCTGATTTCCATACATCAGGGCGTGGCCACCTCAGCCTCTACCAGACCCCTGTCTCCAGGGAGAGCACAGTGGGCCAGCATTCTCCCGGCCAGCCGGTCGCTTCTTCTCGCTTCTCGGACCTCGAAGCATGGATTCCTCCAGCACGTCCTGCACATCCAGCGGTAGGTTGACCTCTGCCTCTGAGCTGGGGGTTGCAAATCGCAGAGGCCGGGAGCCCTTCCCGCCTGTGCATCCTGCATCGATAGGGCCATGCCCTTCATTAGGGCATGTTCCGAGATTGGGCTGGCCTTTGGCCAGCGCTTCGTGGGCCTCAGCGAAGCAGACTCGCCACAGAATGAACCCCTTTCTCCATACCCATGGGATTTTCGCTCTGGGATGGAAGTGGATGTTGCCTCTTCCTAGAGAGGTGCCCACGAAGATCACGCATCACCGGGCGAAAAGGCCTAACAGGATTTCTCAGGGCCCATCCTCTCCTTTGCTGCTGGCCAACCTTTCCATCCAACGGAATCTATGTTCATGATTGCAGTGGACACATTTGGGGATTTGGAGTCGGAGTAGCCTTTGAATGGTGGTCTCTTGAACTGCCTTGCCAACAACAGGTATGGAGATACACCCCGGCGGGTTTACTCCCCTCTTTCTTCCTCTTTGGTTCTTGGGGAAGGTTTCCTTTGGATTCTTGGGGATGTTGGGAGCATTTGGACCCCAGGCCATCTGGAGTCGACAGCACGTTCCTGGGAGCTCTTCTCCAAAGATCAGGCCTTTCCACATGACCGACGTTTGTGCAGGCCTGGCCGTTGTATAACCCAGGGACGTCAAGGATACTTGATCCCAGGACCGAGGGAAACATGTGGAGCTTATATCTCTCTTTCAAGGGTTTCAAGCTCCCTTGGAGTTTCCCCACACATAATCCCGACTCCATTTCTCTCTCTCCGTCTCTCAGTCCCTCCGTCTCTCTCTCAGTCTCTCTCTCTCACTCTCTCTCTCTCTCTCTCTACGACTCTCTGTCTCTCTCCATTTCTCTGCTGGGTCCCTGTGGGTCTCACTTTCTATTACTCCTTGGTTCCCTCCCAACTCAGCCTTATGGTCTCAATTTCTTCTCCTCTTTGGCCACTTACGTCTACATGAATGGCACCCTTGACTTTGTACACTCTGGCCTCGACAGTGTAATATGCAGACTTGTGGTTGGTGTTGAAGTTGTCATCACTGCATGTGCTGAGGTGCGTCCTGATGGACACTTGCCCGGTTGAGTTGGATATTCAAGTCGATCTGCTGGATGTCTCTTTGTCCTGATGTATCATAAATATCTGGGACGTTGGAAGCTCACCTGAAGCGAAGTTGGCTTTGCGTGCATTCGGAAGCAAATGCTGGGAGACACAGCATCCAGGAACACAGGAAGTGGTCTTCGACGGCCTTTGCTTTGGGGGCTGTGGGGTAAGAGCTTCGCAAGAAGACCCACCATGGGGCAGTCACTCGCATGTGATTCACCAAGGACGTATTCCTGGGTGCTGGCCGGAGTGAAGGGAGACCGATCCAGGGGGCATTCCTCTGCTTCTGTGTGCTTTGACAGGTCTTGACTAGGAGAGCCCACACTGAGGCCATGTGGCTGAAAACAGGCAATGGGTTGCTAGTGGGCCTTTCGGGAGGAGAGGCTCCTGGTGGCCTAGAGCGTGGCATAACTCAGGAAGCTATGGGTTTCGTGGATGCAACGATGTGCTGGAATGCACACGTCCGCTGGCCCTCACAGACTTTTCCTTTGGGTTGGTGTGAACCCGCAGCCCTTTCTTGCATTCTTGTCCACCACCACTAGGGCCTGAACCCAGATCGGCCCGGGGTCCTTTGTGTGCAGGAAGGCCCCCCTGGGACTCACTGTGACCCAGCCACAGCACGAGGCAGCATAATCAGGGTGTCTCGAGCTGGTGAGCCATTTTGGGAGGAGTCCCAGTAGGGCTTCCTTCCAAACGGGTGCTGTGGTGTCGACACCGCCGAGAAGCTTTCCTTCTCGACCCCCCAGAAGCGCAGTCAGTGTTTGGTGGTGGTTTGCATGGTTCTATTTGTCTTTGGGTTCCTGCCACTCATAGGCCGAGGCTTTGAGCTGATATGCCCTGGACGTAGGGAGAGAGGCTGCTGTGATTTGCCGAAAGGCCACACTACCAGAGACATCGTGCACAAACCCATCAGTTCACTCGACTGCAATGGTAGGCGGGGAAGGCGGGTTTGTCCCAAGACTCTGATGTCCCTTCACACTAGGGTCTTCCATCCATTTCCTTTGCCAGCGTGGCCTTGGGAAGTGGGGGGATTTTGTCCCTAGGAGAGGGATTCACGTCCCCTCTCATAGGCATCCTTGCTGCCCCACGTTCCCCATGCCGCTGGGCTTCTGATGGTACAGATGTCTTGGCATCCCCTTTGCGCAGAGACAGCCCTTGCCCCGGGCAGCTTCTCCATGGTTGAAGCAGCGCAGCAGGGCCCTGAGGGCACCAGGGATCTGCATCCCTGCGGACACATCCCTGAGCTCTCCCCCATAGGTCCTTGGGAATCCTGGTGGTCCTTGACCTGGGGTGCCCTGTCAGGGTGCACCATCGGCTGCAGGCCACGAGGTTCCTCTGCCACGTTGCAATGCTTTTCTCAAAATGCAGACATCACTGGGTGTCCGGAGTCTCGATGTCGATGAAGCCTCCTGAAAAGTCAGACGTGGTGTGTGAAGAGAGCCATGCTTCAACCCCTTGGTTGGCCTCTCTGCCTTCCTTCCCACCTTCTGTCTTCCATTCGCCTTAACCCCTTTCTCCATCCGGACCTTCCTCCCAAGAAATCCCTCCTCCACAATGCAAGCTTTGCCGCTCACCTCCTACATCTCGTCCACATCAGTATAGCTTTCTCACTCTCTAGCTCTTATCATCAATGTCCTCTACCTCCTCATCAATGGATAATTCTCTCTCCAGGCTTTATCGTTGGGATGAGAGCCAAGAAAATCGGGGACGTTTGTGTGACTTCTGAAGACTCAGCAGGAATCCTGGACCGTGGTTTTATCCGGGGTGGAAAATGCGATTTGGGGTCCTCTCTCAGGAAATGCGCAGGGGTTTTGGCTCTTTTTTTAACCGGGTGTCTTCCTAGATCCATAGTCCTCTTCCCATCGGAAACACTAGCACGTGTGTTTACAATGGGGAAAAGTCTTTAGGCACCCGTGGTCCAGTGGCGCAGGAGAGCCTGAGGAATCATCGTGCCCCCCATCCTGAAGCTGTCTTGGAGCGGTTCAAAGGAAAGCAGGCTAATCCATAGCCACCCAAAGCAACCCAAGCCCAAAGAAGGGTTAAAGAACCTTGAAAACACCACACCCCTGGAAGGAATGTAAAGCAGAGCAGAGGAACGTGTGGAATGCAGACAGGGGTGCAACAATTAGGGTCCCATATGGAAAACGGGGAAAACCACAGGTTGGCCTGTGGAAATGCAGGAATCTGACAGAGGCGGGCAGAGAAGGTGTGGAATGCGGCCAGGTCTGAACCAGAGGGTGAGTCTTACGTGGCTAGCCGTGAAGACCATATGGCCTGCACTCCAAAGGCCTGGGAGACTCGGAGCTGGGCTGCCACTTGAAAGGGCCTTAGGTTGTCCTCCTTCCTCCCAGGTCCTCAAACTGCAGGGGAATTCTCAATGACTGTTAGATCTCCGACCTTGCGTGAAGTGAGGTCTGTGGTACGGCCCAGCCGTCCAGGTGATGGGCAACCCTGTGGGCAGGCTCTACACGTACCTGAGGAGTGCCCTGGAGTTTTGGGGGGTGGGGAATTTCCAGCAGCTCCGCTGATTTCCATACATCAGGGCGTGGCCACCTCAGCCTCTACCAGACCCCTGTCTCCAGGGAGAGCACAGTGGGCCAGCATTCTCCCGGCCAGCCGGTCGCTTCTTCTCGCTTCTCGGACCTCGAAGCATGGATTCCTCCAGCACGTCCTGCACATCCAGCGGTAGGTTGACCTCTGCCTCTGAGCTGGGGGTTGCAAATCGCAGAGGCCGGGAGCCCTTCCCGCCTGTGCATCCTGCATCGATAGGGCCATGCCCTTCATTAGGGCATGTTCCGAGATTGGGCTGGCCTTTGGCCAGCGCTCCGTGGGCCTCAGCGAAGCAGACTCGCCTCAGAATGACCCCCTTTCTCCATACCCATGGGATTTTCGCTCTGGGATGGAAGTGGTTGTTGCCTCTTCCTAGAGAGGTGCCCACGCAGATCACGCATCACCGGGCGAAAAGGCCTAACAGGATTTCTCAGGGCCCATCCTCTCCTTTGCTGCTGGCCAACCTTTCCATCCAACGGAATCTATGTTCATGATTGCAGTGGACACATTTGGGGATTTGGAGTCGGAGTAGCCTTTGAATGGTGGTCTCTTGAACTGCCTTGCCAACAACAGGTATGGAGATACACCCCGGCGGGTTTACTCCCCTCTTTCTTTCTCTTTGGTTCTTGGGGAAGGTTTCCTTTGGATTCTTGGGGATGTTGGGAGCATTTGGACCCCAGGCCATCTGGAGTCGACAGCACGTTCCTGGGAGCTCTTCTCCAAAGGTCAGGCCTTTCCACATGACCGACGTTTGTGCAGGCCTGGCCTTTGTATAACCCAGGGACGTCAAGGATACTTGATCCCAGGACCGAGGGAAACATGTGGAGCTTATATCTCTCTTTCAAGGGTTTCAAGCTCCCTTGGAGTTTCCCCACACATAATCCCGACTCCATTTCTCTCTCTCCGTCTCTCAGTCCCTCCGTCTCTCTCTCAGTCTCTCTCTCTCACTCTCTCTCTCTCTCTCTCTACGACTCTCTGTCTCTCTCCATTTCTCTGCTGGGTCCCTGTGGGTCTCACTTTCTATTACTCCTTGGTTCCCTCCCAACTCAGCCTTATGGTCTCAATTTCTTCTCCTCTTTGGCCACTTACGTCTACATGAATGGCACCCTTGACTTTGTACACTCTGGCCTCGACAGTGTAATATGCAGACTTGTGGTTGGTGTTGAAGTTGTCATCACTGCATGTGCTGAGGTGCGTCCTGATGGACACTTGCCCGGTTGAGTTGGATATTCAAGTCGATCTGCTGGATGTCTCTTTGTCCTGATGTATCATAAATATCTGGGACGTTGGAAGCTCACCTGAAGCGAAGTTGGCTTTGCGTGCATTCGGAAGCAAATGCTGGGAGACACAGCATCCAGGAACACAGGAAGTGGTCTTCGACGGCCTTTGCTTTGGGGGCTGTGGGGTAAGAGCTTCGCAAGAAGACCCGCCATGGGGCAGTCACTCGCATGCGATTCACCAAGGACGTATTCCTGGGTGCTGGCCGGACGGAAGGGTGACCGATCCAGGGGGCATTCCTCTGCTTCTGTGTGCTTTGACAGGTCTTGACTAGGAGAGCCCACACTGAGGCCATGTGGCTGAAAACAGGCAATGGGTTGCTAGTGGGCCTTTCGGGAGGAGAGGCTCCTGGTGGCCTAGAGCGTGGCATAACTCAGGGAGCTATGGGTTTCGTGGATGCAACGATGTGCTGGAATCCACACGTCCGCTGGCCCTCACAGACTTTTCCTTTGGGTTGGTGTGAACCCTCAGCCCTTTCTTGCATTCTTGTCCACCACCACTAGGGCCTGAACCCAGATCGGCCCGGGGACCATTGTGTGCAGGAAGGCCCCCCTGGGACTCACTGTGACACAGCCACAGCACGAGGCAGGGTCTCGAGCTGGTGAGCCATTTTGGGAGGAGTCCCGGTAGGGCTTCCTTCCAAACGGGTGCTGTGGTGTCGACACCGCCGAGAAGCTTTCCTTCTCGACCCCCCAGAAGCGCAGTCAGTGTTTGGTGGTGGTTTGCATGGTTCTATTTGTCTTTGGGTTCCTGCCACTCATAGGCCGAGGCTTTGAACTGATATGCCCTGGACGTAGGGAGAGAGGCTGCTGTGATTTGCCGAAAGGCCACACTACCAGACACATCGTGCACAAACCCGTCAGTTCACTCGACAGCACTGGTAGGCGGAAGGCGGGTTTGTCCCAAGACTCTGATGTCCCTTCACACTAGGGTCTTCCATCCATTTCCTTTGCCAGCGTGGCCTTGGGAAGTGGGGGGATTTGGTCCCCAGGAGAGGGATTCACGTCCCCTCTCATAGGCATCCTTGCTGCCCCACGTTCCCCATGCCGCTGGGCTTCTGATGGTACAGATGTCTTGGCATCCCCTTTGCGCAGAGACAGCCCTTGCCCCGGGCAGCTTCTCCATGGTTGAAGCAGCGCAGCAGGGCCCTGAGGGCACCAGGGATCTGCATCCCTGCGGACACATCCCTGAGCTCTCCCCCATAGGTCCATGGGAATCCTGGTGGTCCTTGACCTGGGGTGCCCTGTCAGGGTGCACCATCGGCTGCAGGCCACGAGGTTCCTCTACCACGTTGCAATGCTTTTCTCAAAATGCAGACATCACTGGGTGTCCGGAGTCTCGATGTCGATGAAGCCTCCTGAAAAGTCAGACGTGGTGTGTGAAGAGAGCCATGCTTCAACCCCTTGGTTGGCCTCTCTGCCTTCCTTCCCACCTTCTGTCTTCCATTCGCCTTAACCCCTTTCTCCATCCGGACCTTCCTCCCAAGAAATCCCTCCTCCACAATGCAAGCTTTGCCGCTCACCTCCTACATCTCGTCCACATCAGTATAGCTTTCTCACTCTCTAGCTCTTATCATCAATGTCCTCTACCTCCTCATCAATGGATAATTCTCTCTCCAGGCTTTATCGTTGGGATGAGAGCCAAGAAAATCGGGGACGTTTGTGTGACTTCTGAAGACTCAGCAGGAATCCTGGACCGTGGTTTTATCCGGGGTGGAAAATGCGATTTGGGGTCCTCTCTCAGGAAATGCGCAGGGGTTTTGGCTCTTTTTTTAACCGGGTGTCTTCCTAGATCCATAGTCCTCTTCCCATCGGAAACACTAGCACGTGTGTTTACAATGGGGAAAAGTCTTTAGGCACCCGTGGTCCAGTGGCGCAGGAGAGCCTGAGGAATCGTCGTGCCCCCCATCCTGAAGCTGTCTTGGAGCCGTTCAAAGGAAAGCAGGCTAATCCATAGCCACCCAAAGCAACCCAAGCCCAAAGAAGGGTTAAAGAAGCTTGAAAACACCACACCCCTGGAAGGAATGTAAAGCAGAGCAGAGGAACGTGTGGAATGCAGACAGGGGTGCAACAATTAGGGTCCCATATGGAAAACGGGGAAAACCACAGGTTGGCCTGTGGAAATGCAGGAATCTGACAGAGGCGGGCAGAGAAGGTGTGGAATGCGGCCAGGTCTGAACCAGAGGGTGAGTCTTACGTGGCTAGCCGTGAAGACCATATGGCCTGCACTCCAAAGGCCTGGGAGACTCGGAGCTGGGCTGCCACTTGAAAGGGCCTTAGGTTGTCCTCCTTCCTCCCAGGTCCTCAAACTGCAGGGGAATTCTCAATGACTGTTAGATCTCCGACCTTGCGTGAAGTGAGGTCTGTGGTACGGCCCAGCCGTCCAGGTGATGGGCAACCCTGTGGGCAGGCTCTACACGTACCTGAGGAGTGCCCTGGAGTTTTGGGGGGTGGGGAATTTCCAGCAGCTCCGCTGATTTCCATACATCAGGGCGTGGCCACCTCAGCCTCTACCAGACCCCTGTCTCCAGGGAGAGCACAGTGGGCCAGCATTCTCCCGGCCAGCTGCTCGCTACTTCTCGCTTCTCGGACCTCGAAGCATGGATTCCTCCAGCACGTCCTGCACATCCAGCGGTAGGTTGACCTCTGCCTCTGAGCTGGGGGTTGCAAATCGCAGAGGCCGGGAGCCCTTCCCGCCTGTGCATCCTGCATCGATAGGGCCATGCCCTTCATTAGGGCATGTTCCGAGATTGGGCTGGCCTTTGGCCAGCGCTCCGTGGGCCTCAGCGAAGCAGACTCGCCTCAGAATGACCCCCTTTCTCCATACCCATGGGATTTTCGCTCTGGGATGGAAGTGGATGTTGCCTCTTCCTAGAGAGGTGCCCACGCAGATCACGCATCACCGGGCGAAAAGTCCTAACAGGATTTCTCAGGGCCCATCCTCTCCTTTGCTGCTGGCCAACCTTTCCATCCAACGGAATCTATGTTCATAATGGCAGTGGACACATTTGGGGCTTTGGAGTCGGAGTAGCCTTTGAATGGTGGTCTCTTGAACTGCCTTGCCAACAACAGGTATGGAGATACACCCCGGCGGGTTTACTCCCCTCTTTCTTTCTCTTTGGTTCTTGGGGAAGGTTTCCTTTGGATTCTTGGGGATGTTGGGAGCATTTGGACCCCAGGCCATCTGGAGTCGACAGCACGTTCCTGGGAGCTCTTCTCCAAAGGTCAGGCCTTTCCACATGACCGACGTTTGTGCAGGCCTGGCCTTTGTATAACCCAGGGACGTCAAGGATACTTGATCCCAGGACCGAGGGAAACATGTGGAGCTTATATCTCTCTTTCAAGGGTTTCAAGCTCCCTTGGAGTTTCCCCACACATAATCCCGACTCCATTTCTCTCTCTCCGTCTCTCAGTCCCTCCGTCTCTCTCTCAGTCTCTCTCTCTCACTCTCTCTCTCTCTCTCTCTACGACTCTCTGTCTCTCTCCATTTCTCTGCTGGGTCCCTGTGGGTCTCACTTTCTAGTACTCCTTGGTTCCCTCCCAACTCAGCCTTATGGTCTCAATTTCTTCTCCTCTTTGGCCACTTACGTCTACATGAATGGCACCCTTGACTTTGTACACTCTGGCCTCGACAGTGTAATATGCAGACTTGTGGTTGGTGTTGAAGTTGTCATCACTGCATGTGCTGAGGTGCGTCCTGATGGACACTTGCCCGGTTGAGTTGGATATTCAAGTCGATCTGCTGGATGTCTCTTTGTCCTGATGTATCATAAATATCTGGGACGTTGGAAGCTCACCTGAAGCGAAGTTGGCTTTGCGTGCATTCGGAAGCAAATGCTGGGAGACACAGCATCCAGGAACACAGGAAGTGGTCTTCGACGGCCTTTGCTTTGGGGGCTGTGGGGTAAGAGCTTCGCAAGAAGACCCGCCATGGGGCAGTCACTCGCATGCGAATCACCAAGGACGTATTCCTGGGTGCTGGCCGGACTGAAGGGAGACCGATCCAGGGGGCATTCCTCTGCTTCTGTGTGCTTTGACAGGTCTTGACTCGGAGAGCCCACACTGAGGCCATGTGGCTGAAAACAGGCAATGGGTTGCTAGTGGGCCTTTCGGGAGGAGAGGCTCCTGGTGGCCTAGAGCGTGGCATAACTCAGGAAGCTATGGGTTTCGTGGATGCAACGATGTGCTGGAATCCACACGTCCGCGGGCCCTCACAGACTTTTCCTTTGGGTTGGTGTGAACCCGCAGCCCTTTCTTGCATTCTTGTCCACCACCACTAGGGCCTGAACCCAGATCGGCCCGGGGACCATTGTGTGCAAGAAGGCCCCACATTGGGACTCACTGTGACCCAGCCACAGCACGAGGCAGCATTATCAGGGTGTCTCGAGCTGGTGAGCCATTTTGGGAGGAGTCCCGGTAGGGCTTCCTTCCAAACGGGTGCTGTGGTGTCGACACCGCCGAGAAGCTTTCCTTCTCGACCCCCCAGAAGCGCAGTCAGTGTTTGGTGGTGGTTTGCATGGTTCTATTTGTCTTTGGGTTCCTGCCACTCATAGGCCGAGGCTTTGAGCTGATATGCCCTGGACGTAGGGAGAGAGGCTGCTGTGATTTGCCGAAAGGCCACACTACCAGAGACATCGTGCACAAACCCGTCAGTTCACTCGACAGCACTGGTAGGCGGAAGGCGGGTTTGTCCCAAGACTCTGATGTCCCTTCACACTAGGGTCTTCCATCCATTTCCTTTGCCAGCGTGGCCTTGGGAAGTGGGGGGATTTGGTCCCCAGGAGAGGGATTCACGTCCCCTCTCATAGGCATCCTTGCTGCCCCACGTTCCCCATGCCGCTGGGCTTCTGATGGTACAGATGTCTTGGCATCCCCTTTGCGCAGAGACAGCCCTTGCCCCGGGCAGCTTCTCCATGGTTGAAGCAGCGCAGCAGGGCCCTGAGGGCACCAGGGATCTGCATCCCTGCGGACACATCCCTGAGCTCTCCCCCATAGGTCCTTGGGAATCCTGGTGGTCCTTGACCTGGGGTGCCCTGTCAGGGTGCACCATCGGCTGCAGGCCACGAGGTTCCTCTGCCACGTTGCAATGCTTTTCTCAAAATGCAGACATCACTGGGTGTCCGGAGTCTCGATGTCGATGAAGCCTCCTGAAAAATCAGACGTGGTGTGTGAAGAGAGCCATGCTTCAACCCCTTGGTTGGCCTCTCTGCCTTCCTTCCCACCTTCTGTCTTCCATTCGCCTTAACCCCTTTCTCCATCCGGACCTTCCTCCCAAGAAATCCCTCCTCCACAATGCAAGCTTTGCCGCTCACCTCCTACATCTCGTCCACATCAGTATAGCTTTCTCACTCTCTAGCTCTTATCATCAATGTCCTCTACCTCCTCATCAATGGATAATTCTCTCTCCAGGCTTTATCGTTGGGATGAGAGCCAAGAAAATCGGGGACGTTTGTGTGACTTCTGAAGACTCAGCAGGAATCCTGGACCGTGCTCTTATCCGGGGTGGAAAATGCGATTTGGGGTCCTCTCTCAGGAAATGCGCAGGGGTTTTGGCTCTTTTTTTAACCGGGTGTCTTCCTAGATCCATAGTCCTCTTCCCATCGGAAACACTAGCACGTGTGTTTACAATGGGGAAAAGTCTTTAGGCACCCGTGGTCCAGTGGCGCAGGAGAGCCTGAAGAATCGTCGTGCCCCCCATCCTGAAGCTGTCTTGGAGCGGTTCAAAGGAAAGCAGGCTAATCCATAGCCACCCAAAGCAACCCAAGCCCAAAGAAGGGTTAAAGAACCTTGAAAACACCACACCCCTGGAAGGAATGTAAAGCAGAGCAGAGGAACGTGTGGAATGCAGACAGGGGTGCAACAATTAGGGTCCCATATGGAAAACGGGGAAAACCACAGGTTGGCCTGTGGAAATGCAGGAATCTGACAGAGGCGCGCAGAGAAGGTGTGGAATGCGGCCAGGTCTGAACCAGAGGGTGAGTCTTACGTGGCTAGCCGTGAAGACCATATGGCCTGCACTCCAAAGGCCTGGGAGACTCGGAGCTGGGCTGCCACTTGAAAGGGCCTTAGGTTGTCCTCCTTCCTCCCAGGTCCTCAAACTGCAGGGGAATTCTCAATGACTGTTAGATCTCCGACCTTGCGTGAAGTGAGGTCTGTGGTACGGCCCAGCCGTCCAGGTGATGGGCAACCCTGTGGGCAGGCTCTACACGTACCTGAGGAGTGCCCTGGAGTTTTGGGGGGTGGGGAATTTCCAGCAGCTCCGCTGATTTCCATACATCAGGGCGTGGCCACCTCAGCCTCTACCAGACCCCTGTCTCCAGGGAGAGCACAGTGGGCCAGCATTCTCCCGGCCAGCCGGTCGCTTCTTCTCGCTTCTCGGACCTCGAAGCATGGATTCCTCCAGCACGTCCTGCACATCCAGCGGTAGGTTGACCTCTGCCTCTGAGCTGGGGGTTGCAAATTCCAGAGGCCGGGAGCCCTTCCCGCCTGTGCATCCTGCATCGATAGGGCCATGCCCTTCATTAGGGCATGTTCCGAGATTGGGCTGGCCTTTGGCCAGCGCTCAGTGGGCCTCAGCGAAGCAGACTCGCCTCAGAATGACCCCCTTTCTCCATACCCATGGGATTTTCGCTCTGGGATGGAACTGGATGTTGCCTCTTCCTAGAGACGTACCCTTGGGAGATCACGCATCACCGGGCGAAAAGGCCTAACAGGATTTCTCAGGGCCCATCCTCTCCTTTGCTGCTGGCCAACCTTTCCATCCAACGGAATCTATCTTCATGATTGCAGTGGACACATTTGGGGATTTGGAGTCGGAGTAGCCTTGGAATTGAGGTCTCTTGGCCTGGCTTGCCAACAACAGGTACGGAGATACACCCCGGCGGGTTTACTCCCCTCTTTCTTTCTCTTTGGTTCTTGGGGAAGGTTTCTTTGGATTCTTGGGGATGTTGGGAGCATTTGGACCCCAGGCCATCTGGAGTCGACAGCACGTTCCTGGGAGCTCTTCTCCAAAGATCAGGCCTTTCCGCATGACCGAAGTCTGTGCACGCCTGGCCTTTGTATAACCCAGGGACGTCAAGGATACTTGATCCCAGGACCGAGGGAAACATGTGGAGCTTATATCTCTCTTTCAAGGGTTTCAAGCTCCCTTGGAGTTTCCCCACACATAATCCCGACTCCATTTCTCTCTCTCCGTCTCTCAGTCCCTCCGTCTCTCTCTCAGTCTCTCTCTCTCACTCTCTCTCTCTCTCTCTCTACGACTCTCTGTCTCTCTCCATTTCTCTGCTGGGTCCCTGTGGGTCTCACTTTCTAGTACTCCTTGGTTCCCTCCCAACTCAGCCTTATGGTCTCAATTTCTTCTCCTCTTTGGCCACTTACGTCTACATGAATGGCACCCTTGACTTTGTACACTCTGGCCTCGACAGTGTAATATGCAGACTTGTGGTTGGTGTTGAAGTTGTCATCACTGCATGTGCTGAGGTGCGTCCTGATGGACACTTGCCCGGTTGAGTTGGATATTCAAGTCGATCTGCTGGATGTCTCTTTGTCCTGATGTATCATAAATATCTGGGACGTTGGAAGCTCACCTGAAGCGAAGTTGGCTTTGCGTGCATTCGGAAGCAAATGCTGGGAGACACAGCATCCAGGAACACAGGAAGTGGTCTTCGACGGCCTTTGCTTTGGGGGCTGTGGGGTAAGAGCTTCGCAAGAAGACCCGCCATGGGGCAGTCACTCGCATGCGATTCACCAAGGACGTATTCCTGGGTGCTGGCCGGAGTGAAGGGAGACCGATCCAGGGGGCATTCCTCTGCTTCTGTGTGCTTTGACAGGTCTTGACTAGGAGAGCCCACACTGAGGCCATGTGGCTGAAAACAGGCAATGGGTTGCTAGTGGGCCTTTCGGGAGGAGAGGCTCCTGGTGGCCTAGAGCGTGGCATAACTCAGGAAGCTATGGGTTTCGTGGATGCAACGATGTGCTGGAATGCACACGTCCGCTGGCCCTCACAGACTTTTCCTTTGGGTTGGTGTGAACCCGCAGCCCTTTCTTGCATTCTTGTCCACCACCACTAGGGCCTGAACCCAGATCGGCCCGGGGTCCTTTGTGTGCAGGAAGGCCCCCCTGGGACTCACTGTGACCCAGCCACAGCACGAGGCAGCATTATCAGGGTGTCTCGAGCTGGTGAGCCATTTTGGGAGGAGTCCCGGTAGGGCTTCCTTCCAAACGGGTGCTGTGGTGTCGACACCGCCGAGAAGCTTTCCTTCTCGACCCCCCAGAAGCGCAGTCAGTGTTTGGTGGTGGTTTGCATGGTTCTATTTGTCTTTGGGTTCCTGCCACTCATAGGCCGAGGCTTTGAGCTGATATGCCCTGGACGTAGGGAGAGAGGCTGCTGTGATTTGCCGAAAGGCCACACTACCAGAGACATCGTGCACAAACCCGTCAGTTCACTCGACAGCACTGGTAGGCGGAAGGCGGGTTTGTCCCAAGACTCTGATGTCCCTTCACACTAGGGTCTTCCATCCATTTCCTTTGCCAGCGTGGCCTTGGGAAGTGGGGGGATTTGGTCCCCAGGAGAGGGATTCACGTCCCCTCTCATAGGCATCCTTGCTGCCCCACGTTCCCCATGCCGCTGGGCTTCTGATGGTACAGATGTCTTGGCATCCCCTTTGCGCAGAGACAGCCCTTGCCCCGGGCAGCTTCTCCATGGTTGAAGCAGCGCAGCAGGGCCCTGAGGGCACCAGGGATCTGCATCCCTGCGGACACATCCCTGAGCTCTCCCCCATAGGTCCATGGGAATCCTGGTGGTCCTTGACCTGGGGTGCCCTGTCAGGGTGCACCATCGGCTGCAGGCCACGAGGTTCCTCTACCACGTTGCAATGCTTTTCTCAAAATGCAGACATCACTGGGTGTCCGGAGTCTCGATGTCGATGAAGCCTCCTGAAAAGTCAGACGTGGTGTGTGAAGAGAGCCATGCTTCAACCCCTTGGTTGGCCTCTCTGCCTTCCTTCCCACCTTCTGTCTTCCATTCGCCTTAACCCCTTTCTCCATCCGGACCTTCCTCCCAAGAAATCCCTCCTCCACAATGCAAGCTTTGCCGCTCACCTCCTACATCTCGTCCACATCAGTATAGCTTTCTCACTCTCTAGCTCTTATCATCAATGTCCTCTACCTCCTCATCAATGGATAATTCTCTCTCCAGGCTTTATCGTTGGGATGAGAGCCAAGAAAATCGGGGACGTTTGTGTGACTTCTGAAGACTCAGCAGGAATCCTGGACCGTGGTTTTATCCGGGGTGGAAAATGCGATTTGGGGTCCTCTCTCAGGAAATGCGCAGGGGTTTTGGCTCTTTTTTTAACCGGGTGTCTTCCTAGATCCATAGTCCTCTTCCCATCGGAAACACTAGCACGTGTGTTTACAATGGGGAAAAGTCTTTAGGCACCCGTGGTCCAGTGGCGCAGGAGAGCCTGAGGAATCGTCGTGCCCCCCATCCTGAAGCTGTCTTGGAGCGGTTCAAAGGAAAGCAGGCTAATCCATAGCCACCCAAAGCAACCCAAGCCCAAAGAAGGGTTAAAGAACCTTGAAAACACCACACCCCTGGAAGGAATGTAAAGCAGAGCAGAGGAACGTGTGGAATGCAGACAGGGGTGCAACAATTAGGGTCCCATATGGAAAACGGGGAAAACCACAGGTTGGCCTGTGGAAATGCAGGAATCTGACAGAGGCGCGCAGAGAAGGTGTGGAATGCGGCCAGGTCTGAACCAGAGGGTGAGTCTTACGTGGCTAGCCGTGAAGACCATATGGCCTGCACTCCAAAGGCCTGGGAGACTCGGAGCTGGGCTGCCACTTGAAAGGGCCTTAGGTTGTCCTCCTTCCTCCCAGGTCCTCAAACTGCAGGGGAATTCTCAATGACTGTTAGATCTCCGACCTTGCGTGAAGTGAGGTCTGTGGTACGGCCCAGCCGTCCAGGTGATGGGCAACCCTGTGGGCAGGCTCTACACGTACCTGAGGAGTGCCCTGGAGTTTTGGGGGGTGGGGAATTTCCAGCAGCTCCGCTGATTTCCATACATCAGGGCGTGGCCACCTCAGCCTCTACCAGACCCCTGTCTCCAGGGAGAGCACAGTGGGCCAGCATTCTCCCGGCCAGCCGGTCGCTTCTTCTCGCTTCTCGGACCTCGAAGCATGGATTCCTCCAGCACGTCCTGCACATCCAGCGGTAGGTTGACCTCTGCCTCTGAGCTGGGGGTTGCAAATTCCAGAGGCCGGGAGCCCTTCCCGCCTGTGCATCCTGCATCGATAGGGCCATGCCCTTCATTAGGGCATGTTCCGAGATTGGGCTGGCCTTTGGCCAGCGCTCAGTGGGCCTCAGCGAAGCAGACTCGCCTCAGAATGACCCCCTTTCTCCATACCCATGGGATTTTCGCTCTGGGATGGAACTGGATGTTGCCTCTTCCTAGAGACGTACCCTTGGGAGATCACGCATCACCGGGCGAAAAGGCCTAACAGGATTTCTCAGGGCCCATCCTCTCCTTTGCTGCTGGCCAACCTTTCCATCCAACGGAATCTATCTTCATGATTGCAGTGGACACATTTGGGGATTTGGAGTCGGAGTAGCCTTGGAATGGTGGTCTCTTGGCCTGGCTTGCCAACAACAGGTGTGGAGATACACCCCGGCGGGTTTACTCCCCTCTTTCTTTCTCTTTGGTTCTTGGGGAAGGTTTCTTTGGATTCTTGGGGATGTTGGGAGCATTTGGACCCCAGGCCATCTGGAGTCGACAGCACGTTCCTGGGAGCTCTTCTCCAAAGATCAGGCCTTTCCGCAGGACCGAAGTCTGTGCACGCCTGGCCTTTGTATAACCCAGGGACGTCAAGGATACTTGATCCCAGGACCGAGGGAAACATGTGGAGCTTATATCTCTCTTTCAAGGGTTTCAAGCTCCCTTGGAGTTTCCCCACACATAATCCCGACTCCATTTCTCTCTCTCCGTCTCTCAGTCCCTCCGTCTCTCTCTCAGTCTCTCTCGCTCACTCTCTCTCTCTCTCTCTCTACGACTCTCTGTCTCTCTCCATTTCTCTGCTGGGTCCCTGTGGGTCTCACTTTCTAGTACTCCTTGGTTCCCTCCCAACTCAGCCTTATGGTCTCAATTTCTTCTCCTCTTTGGCCACTTACGTCTACATGAATGGCACCCTTGACTTTGTACACTCTGGCCTCGACAGTGTAATATGCAGACTTGTGGTTGGTGTTGAAGTTGTCATCACTGCATGTGCTGAGGTGCGTCCTGATGGACACTTGCCCGGTTGAGTTGGATATTCAAGTCGATCTGCTGGATGTCTCTTTGTCCTGATGTATCATAAATATCTGGGACGTTGGAAGCTCACCTGAAGCGAAGTTGGCTTTGCGTGCATTCGGAAGCAAATGCTGGGAGACACAGCATCCAGGAACACAGGAAGTGGTCTTCGACGGCCTTTGCTTTGGGGGCTGTGGGGTAAGAGCTTCGCAAGAAGACCCGCCATGGGGCAGTCACTCGCATGCGATTCACCAAGGACGTATTCCTGGGTGCTGGCCGGACTGAAGGGAGACCGATCCAGGGGGCATTCCTCTGCTTCTGTGTGCTTTGACAGGTCTTGACTAGGAGAGCCCACACTGAGGCCATGTGGCTGAAAACAGGCAATGGGTTGCTAGTGGGCCTTTCGGGAGGAGAGGCTCCTGGTGGCCTAGAGCGTGGCATAACTCAGGAAGCTATGGGTTTCGTGGATGCAACGATGTGCTGGAATGCACACGTCCGCTGGCCCTCACAGACTTTTCCTTTGGGTTGGTGTGAACCCGCAGCCCTTTCTTGCATTCTTGTCCACCACCACTAGGGCCTGAACCCAGATCGGCCCGGGGTCCTTTGTGTGCAGGAAGGCCCCCCTGGGACTCACTGTGACCCAGCCACAGCACGAGGCAGCATAATCAGGGTGTCTCGAGCTGGTGAGCCATTTTGGGAGGAGTCCCGGTAGGGCTTCCTTCCAAACGGGTGCTGTGGTGTCGACACCGCCGAGAAGCTTTCCTTCTCGACCCCCCAGACGCGCAGTCAGTGTTTGGTGGTGGTTTGCATGGTTCTCTTTGTCTTTGGGTTCCTGCCACTCATAGGCCGAGGCTTTGAGCTGATATGCCCTGGACGTAGGGAGAGAGGCTGCTGTGATTTGCCGAAAGGCCACACTACCAGAGACATCGTGCACAAACCCGTCAGTTCACTCGACAGCACTGGTAGGCGGAAGGCGGGTTTGTCCCAAGACTCTGATGTCCCTTCACACTAGGGTCTTCCATCCATTTCCTTTGCCAGCGTGGCCTTGGGAAGTGGGGGGATTTGGTCCCCAGGAGAGGGATTCACGTCCCCTCTCATAGGCATCCTTGCTGCCCCACGTTCCCCATGCCGCTGGGCTTCTGATGGTACAGATGTCTTGGCATCCCCTTTGCGCAGAGACAGCCCTTGCCCCGGGCAGCATCTCCATGGTTGAAGCAGTGCAGCAGGGCCCTGAGGGCACCAGGGATCTGCATCCCTGCGGACACATCCCTGAGCTCTCCCCCATAGGTCCATGGGAATCCTGGTTGTCCTTGACCTGGGGTGCCCTGTCAGGGTGCACCATCGGCTGCAGGCCACGAGGTTCCTCTACCACGTTGCAATGCTTTTCTCAAAATGCAGACATCACTGGGTGTCCGGAGTCTCGATGTCGATGAAGCCTCCTGAAAAGTCAGACGTGGTGTGTGAAGAGAGCCATGCTTCAACCCCTTGGTTGGCCTCTCTGCCTTCCTTCCCACCTTCTGTCTTCCATTCGCCTTAACCCCTTTCTCCATCCGGACCTTCCTCCCAAGAAATCCCTCCTCCACAATGCAAGCTTTGCCGCTCACCTCCTACATCTCGTCCACATCAGTATAGCTTTCTCACTCTCTAGCTCTTATCATCAATGTCCTCTACCTCCTCATCAATGGATAATTCTCTCTCCAGGCTTTATCGTTGGGATGAGAGCCAAGAAAATCGGGGACGTTTGTGTGACTTCTGAAGACTCAGCAGGAATCCTGGACCGTGGTTTTATCCGGGGTGGAAAATGCGATTTGGGGTCCTCTCTCAGGAAATGCGCAGGGGTTTTGGCTCTTTTTTTAACCGGGTGTCTTCCTAGATCCATAGTCCTCTTCGCATCGGAAACACTAGCACGTGTGTTTACAATGGGGAAAAGTCTTTAGGCACCCGTGGTCCAGTGGCGCAGGAGAGCCTGAGGAATCGTCGTGCCCCCCATCCTGAAGCTGTCTTGGAGCGGTTCAAAGGAAAGCAGGCTAATCCATAGCCACCCAAAGCAACCCAAGCCCAAAGAAGGGTTAAAGAACCTTGAAAACACCACACCCCTGGAAGGAATGTAAAGCAGAGCAGAGGAACGTGTGGAATGCAGACAGGGGTGCAACAATTAGGGTCCCATATGGAAAACGGGGAAAACCACAGGTTGGCCTGTGGAAATGCAGGAATCTGACAGAGGCGCGCAGAGAAGGTGTGGAATGCGGCCAGGTCTGAACCAGAGGGTGAGTCTTACGTGGCTAGCCGTGAAGACCATATGGCCTGCACTCCAAAGGCCTGGGAGACTCGGAGCTGGGCTGCCACTTGAAAGGGCCTTAGGTTGTCCTCCTTCCTCCCAGGTCCTCAAACTGCAGGGGAATTCTCAATGACTGTTAGATCTCCGACCTTGCGTGAAGTGAGGTCTGTGGTACGGCCCAGCCGTCCAGGTGATGGGCAACCCTGTGGGCAGGCTCTACACGTACCTGAGGAGTGCCCTGGAGTTTTGGGGGGTGGGGAATTTCCAGCAGCTCCGCTGATTTCCATACATCAGGGCGTGGCCACCTCAGCCTCTACCAGACCCCTGTCTCCAGGGAGAGCACAGTGGGCCAGCATTCTCCCGGCCAGCCGGTCGCTTCTTCTCGCTTCTCGGACCTCGAAGCATGGATTCCTCCAGCACGTCCTGCACATCCAGCGGTAGGTTGACCTCTGCCTCTGAGCTGGGGGTTGCAAATTCCAGAGGCCGGGAGCCCTTCCCGCCTGTGCATCCTGCATCGATAGGGCCATGCCCTTCATTAGGGCATGTTCCGAGATTGGGCTGGCCTTTGGCCAGCGCTCAGTGGGCATCAGCGAAGCAGACTCGCCTCAGAATGACCCCCTTTCTCCATACCCATGGGATTTTCGCTCTGGGATGGAACTGGATGTTGCCTCTTCCTAGAGACGTACCCTTGGGAGATCACGCATCACCGGGCGAAAAGGCCTAACAGGATTTCTCAGGGCCCATCCTCTCCTTTGCTGCTGGCCAACCTTTCCATCCAACGGAATCTATCTTCATGATTGCAGTGGACACATTTGGGGATTTGGAGTCGGAGTAGCCTTTGAATGGTGGTCTCTTGGCCTGGCTTGCCAACAACAGGTACGGAGATACACCCCGGCGGGTTTACTCCCCTCTTTCTTTCTCTTTGGTTCTTGGGGAAGGTTTCTTTGGATTCTTGGGGATGTTGGGAGCATTTGGACCCCAGGCCATCTGGAGTCGACAGCACGTTCCTGGGAGCTCTTCTCCAAAGATCAGGCCTTTCCGCAGGACCGAAGTCTGTGCACGCCTGGCCTTTGTATAACCCAGGGACGTCAAGGATACTTGATCCCAGGACCGAGGGAAACATGTGGAGCTTATATCTCTCTTTCAAGGGTTTCAAGCTCCCTTGGAGTTTCCCCACACATAATCCCGACTCCATTTCTCTCTCTCCGTCTCTCAGTCCCTCCGTCTCTCTCTCAGTCTCTCTCGCTCACTCTCTCTCTCTCTCTCTCTACGACTCTCTGTCTCTCTCCATTTCTCTGCTGGGTCCCTGTGGGTCTCACTTTCTAGTACTCCTTGGTTCCCTCCCAACTCAGCCTTATGGTCTCAATTTCTTCTCCTCTTTGGCCACTTACGTCTACATGAATGGCACCCTTGACTTTGTACACTCTGGCCTCGACAGTGTAATATGCAGACTTGTGGTTGGTGTTGAAGTTGTCATCACTGCATGTGCTGAGGTGCGTCCTGATGGACACTTGCCCGGTTGAGTTGGATATTCAAGTCGATCTGCTGGATGTCTCTTTGTCCTGATGTATCATAAATATCTGGGACGTTGGAAGCTCACCTGAAGCGAAGTTGGCTTTGCGTGCATTCGGAAGCAAATGCTGGGAGACACAGCATCCAGGAACACAGGAAGTGGTCTTCGACGGCCTTTGCTTTGGGGGCTGTGGGGTAAGAGCTTCGCAAGAAGACCCGCCATGGGGCAGTCACTCGCATGCGATTCACCAAGGACGTATTCCTGGGTGCTGGCCGGACTGAAGGGAGACCGATCCAGGGGGCATTCCTCTGCTTCTGTGTGCTTTGACAGGTCTTGACTAGGAGAGCCCACACTGAGGCCATGTGGCTGAAAACAGGCAATGGGTTGCTAGTGGGCCTTTCGGGAGGAGAGGCTCCTGGTGGCCTAGAGCGTGGCATAACTCAGGAAGCTATGGGTTTCGTGGATGCAACGATGTGCTGGAATGCACACGTCCGCTGGCCCTCACAGACTTTTCCTTTGGGTTGGTGTGAACCCGCAGCCCTTTCTTGCATTCTTGTCCACCACCACTAGGGCCTGAACCCAGATCGGCCCGGGGTCCTTTGTGTGCAGGAAGGCCCCCCTGGGACTCACTGTGACCCAGCCACAGCACGAGGCAGCATTATCAGGGTGTCTCGAGCTGGTGAGCCATTTTGGGAGGAGTCCCGGTAGGGCTTCCTTCCAAACGGGTGCTGTGGTGTCGACACCGCCGAGAAGCTTTCCTTCTCGACCCCCCAGAAGCGCAGTCAGTGTTTGGTGGTGGTTTGCATGGTTCTATTTGTCTTTGGGTTCCTGCCACTCATAGGCCGAGGCTTTGAGCTGATATGCCCTGGACGTAGGGAGAGAGGCTGCTGTGATTTGCCGAAAGGCCACACTACCAGAGACATCGTGCACAAACCCGTCAGTTCACTCGACAGCACTGGTAGGCGGAAGGCGGGTTTGTCCCAAGACTCTGATGTCCCTTCACACTAGGGTCTTCCATCCATTTCCTTTGCCAGCGTGGCCTTGGGAAGTGGGGGGATTTGGTCCCCAGGAGAGGGATTCACGTCCCCTCTCATAGGCATCCTTGCTGCCCCACGTTCCCCATGCCGCTGGGCTTCTGATGGTACAGATGTCTTGGCATCCCCTTTGCGCAGAGACAGCCCTTGCCCCGGGCAGCTTCTCCATGGTTGAAGCAGTGCAGCAGGGCCCTGAGGGCACCAGGGATCTGCATCCCTGCGGACACATCCCTGAGCTCTCCCCCATAGGTCCATGGGAATCCTGGTTGTCCTTGACCTGGGGTGCCCTGTCAGGGTGCACCATCGGCTGCAGGCCACGAGGTTCCTCTACCACGTTGCAATGCTTTTCTCAAAATGCAGACATCACTGGGTGTCCGGAGTCTCGATGTCGATGAAGCCTCCTGAAAAGTCAGACGTGGTGTGTGAAGAGAGCCATGCTTCAACCCCTTGGTTGGCCTCTCTGCCTTCCTTCCCACCTTCTGTCTTCCATTCGCCTTAACCCCTTTCTCCATCCGGACCTTCCTCCCAAGAAATCCCTCCTCCACAATGCAAGCTTTGCCGCTCACCTCCTACATCTCGTCCACATCAGTATAGCTTTCTCACTCTCTAGCTCTTATCATCAATGTCCTCTACCTCCTCATCAATGGATAATTCTCTCTCCAGGCTTTATCGTTGGGATGAGAGCCAAGAAAATCGGGGACGTTTGTGTGACTTCTGAAGACTCAGCAGGAATCCTGGACCGTGGTTTTATCCGGGGTGGAAAATGCGATTTGGGGTCCTCTCTCAGGAAATGCGCAGGGGTTTTGGCTCTTTTTTTAACCGGGTGTCTTCCTAGATCCATAGTCCTCTTCGCATCGGAAACACTAGCACGTGTGTTTACAATGGGGAAAAGTCTTTAGGCACCCGTGGTCCAGTGGCGCAGGAGAGCCTGAGGAATCGTCGTGCCCCCCATCCTGAAGCTGTCTTGGAGCGGTTCAAAGGAAAGCAGGCTAATCCATAGCCACCCAAAGCAACCCAAGCCCAAAGAAGGGTTAAAGAACCTTGAAAACACCACACCCCTGGAAGGAATGTAAAGCAGAGCAGAGGAACGTGTGGAATGCAGACAGGGGTGCAACAATTAGGGTCCCATATGGAAAACGGGGAAAACCACAGGTTGGCCTGTGGAAATGCAGGAATCTGACAGAGGCGCGCAGAGAAGGTGTGGAATGCGGCCAGGTCTGAACCAGAGGGTGAGTCTTACGTGGCTAGCCGTGAAGACCATATGGCCTGCACTCCAAAGGCCTGGGAGACTCGGAGCTGGGCTGCCACTTGAAAGGGCCTTAGGTTGTCCTCCTTCCTCCCAGGTCCTCAAACTGCAGGGGAATTCTCAATGACTGTTAGATCTCCGACCTTGCGTGAAGTGAGGTCTGTGGTACGGCCCAGCCGTCCAGGTGATGGGCAACCCTGTGGGCAGGCTCTACACGTACCTGAGGAGTGCCCTGGAGTTTTGGGGGGTGGGGAATTTCCAGCAGCTCCGCTGATTTCCATACATCAGGGCGTGGCCACCTCAGCCTCTACCAGACCCCTGTCTCCAGGGAGAGCACAGTGGGCCAGCATTCTCCCGGCCAGCCGGTCGCTTCTTCTCGCTTCTCGGACCTCGAAGCATGGATTCCTCCAGCACGTCCTGCACATCCAGCGGTAGGTTGACCTCTGCCTCTGAGCTGGGGGTTGCAAATTCCAGAGGCCGGGAGCCCTTCCCGCCTGTGCATCCTGCATCGATAGGGCCATGCCCTTCATTAGGGCATGTTCCGAGATTGGGCTGGCCTTTGGCCAGCGCTCAGTGGGCATCAGCGAAGCAGACTCGCCTCAGAATGACCCCCTTTCTCCATACCCATGGGATTTTCGCTCTGGGATGGAACTGGATGTTGCCTCTTCCTAGAGACGTACCCTTGGGAGATCACGCATCACCGGGCGAAAAGGCCTAACAGGATTTCTCAGGGCCCATCCTCTCCTTTGCTGCTGGCCAACCTTTCCATCCAACGGAATCTATCTTCATGATTGCAGTGGACACATTTGGGGATTTGGAGTCGGAGTAGCCTTTGAATGGTGGTCTCTTGGCCTGGCTTGCCAACAACAGGTACGGAGATACACCCCGGCGGGTTTACTCCCCTCTTTCTTTCTCTTTGGTTCTTGGGGAAGGTTTCTTTGGATTCTTGGGGATGTTGGGAGCATTTGGACCCCAGGCCATCTGGAGTCGACAGCACGTTCCTGGGAGCTCTTCTCCAAAGATCAGGCCTTTCCGCAGGACCGAAGTCTGTGCACGCCTGGCCTTTGTATAACCCAGGGACGTCAAGGATACTTGATCCCAGGACCGAGGGAAACATGTGGAGCTTATATCTCTCTTTCAAGGGTTTCAAGCTCCCTTGGAGTTTCCCCACACATAATCCCGACTCCATTTCTCTCTCTCCGTCTCTCAGTCCCTCCGTCTCTCTCTCAGTCTCTCTCTCTCACTCTCTCTCTCTCTCTCTCTCTACGACTCTCTGTCTCTCTCCATTTCTCTGCTGGGTCCCTGTGGGTCTCACTTTCTAGTACTCCTTGGTTCCCTCCCAACTCAGCCTTATGGTCTCAATTTCTTCTCCTCTTTGGCCACTTACGTCTACATGAATGGCACCCTTGACTTTGTACACTCTGGCCTCGACAGTGTAATATGCAGACTTGTGGTTGGTGTTGAAGTTGTCATCACTGCATGTGCTGAGGTGCGTCCTGATGGACACTTGCCCGGTTGAGTTGGATATTCAAGTCGATCTGCTGGATGTCTCTTTGTCCTGATGTATCATAAATATCTGGGACGTTGGAAGCTCACCTGAAGCGAAGTTGGCTTTGCGTGCATTCGGAAGCAAATGCTGGGAGACACAGCATCCAGGAACACAGGAAGTGGTCTTCGACGGCCTTTGCTTTGGGGGCTGTGGGGTAAGAGCTTCGCAAGAAGACCCGCCATGGGGCAGTCACTCGCATGCGATTCACCAAGGACGTATTCCTGGGTGCTGGCCGGACTGAAGGGAGACCGATCCAGGGGGCATTCCTCTGCTTCTGTGTGCTTTGACAGGTCTTGACTAGGAGAGCCCACACTGAGGCCATGTGGCTGAAAACAGGCAATGGGTTGCTAGTGGGCCTTTCGGGAGGAGAGGCTCCTGGTGGCCTAGAGCGTGGCATAACTCAGGAAGCTATGGGTTTCGTGGATGCAACGATGTGCTGGAATCCACACGTCCGCGGGCCCTCACAGACTTTTCCTTTGGGTTGGTGTGAACCCGCATCCCTTTCTTGCATTCTTGTCCACCACCACTAGGGCCTGAACCTAGATCGGCCCGGGGACCATTGTGTGCAGGAAGGCCCCCCAAGGGACTCACTGTGACCCAGCCACAGCACGAGGCAGCATTATCAGGGTGTCTCGAGCTGGTGAGCCATTTTGGGAGGAGTCCCGGTAGGGCTTCCTTCCAAACGGGTGCTGTGGTGTCGACACCGCCGAGAAGCTTTCCTTCTCGACCCCCCAGAAGCGCAGTCAGTGTTTGGTGGTGGTTTGCATGGTTCTATTTGTCTTTGGGTTCCTGCCACTCATAGGCCGAGGCTTTGAGCTGATATGCCCTGGACGTAGGGAGAGAGGCTGCTGTGATTTGCCGAAAGGCCACACTACCAGAGACATCGTGCACAAACCCGTCAGTTCACTCGACAGCACTGGTAGGCGGAAGGCGGGTTTGTCCCAAGACTCTGATGTCCCTTCACACTAGGGTCTTCCATCCATTTCCTTTGCCAGCGTGGCCTTGGGAAGTGGGGGGATTTGGTCCCCAGGAGAGGGATTCACGTCCCCTCTCATAGGCATCCTTGCTGCCCCACGTTCCCCATGCCGCTGGGCTTCTGATGGTACAGATGTCTTGGCATCCCCTTTGCGCAGAGACAGCCCTTGCCCCGGGCAGCTTCTCCATGGTTGAAGCAGCGCAGCAGGGCCCTGAGGGCACCAGGGATCTGCATCCCTGCGGACACATCGCTGAGCTCTCCCCCATAGGTCCTTGGGAATCCTGGTGGTCCTTGACCTGGGGTGCCCTGTCAGGGTGCACCATCGGCTGCAGGCCACGAGGTTCCTCTGCCACGTTGCAATGCTTTTCTCAAAATGCAGACATCACTGGGTGTCCGGAGTCTCGATGTCGATGAAGCCTCCTGAAAAGTCAGACGTGGTGTGTGAAGAGAGCCATGCTTCAACCCCTTGGTTGGCCTCTCTGCCTTCCTTCCCACCTTCTGTCTTCCATTCGCCTTAACCCCTTTCTCCATCCGGACCTTCCTCCCAAGAAATCCCTCCTCCACAATGCAAGCTTTGCCGCTCACCTCCTACATCTCGTCCACATCAGTATAGCTTTCTCACTCTCTAGCTCTTATCATCAATGTCCTCTACCTCCTCATCAATGGATAATTCTCTCTCCAGGCTTTATCGTTGGGATGAGAGCCAAGAAAATCGGGGACGTTTGTGTGACTTCTGAAGACTCAGCAGGAATCCTGGACCGTGGTTTTATCCGGGGTGGAAAATGCGATTTGGGGTCCTCTCTCAGGAAATGCGCAGGGGTTTTGGCTCTTTTTTTAACCGGGTGTCTTCCTAGATCCATAGTCCTCTTCCCATCGGAAACACTAGCACGTGTGTTTACAATGGGGAAAAGTCTTTAGGCACCCGTGGTCCAGTGGCGCAGGAGAGCCTGAGGAATCGTCGTGCCCCCCATCCTGAAGCTGTCTTGGAGCGGTTCAAAGGAAAGCAGGCTAATCCATAGCCACCCAAAGCAACCCAAGCCCAAAGAAGGGTTAAAGAACCTTGAAAACACCACACCCCTGGAAGGAATGTAAAGCAGAGCAGAGGAACGTGTGGAATGCAGACAGGGGTGCAACAATTAGGGTCCCATATGGAAAACGGGGAAAACCACAGGTTGGCCTGTGGAAATGCAGGAATCTGACAGAGGCGGGCAGAGAAGGTGTGGAATGCGGCCAGGTCTGAACCAGAGGGTGAGTCTTACGTGGCTAGCCGTGAAGACCATATGGCCTGCACTCCAAAGGCCTGGGAGACTCGGAGCTGGGCTGCCACTTGAAAGGGCCTTAGGTTGTCCTCCTTCCTCCCAGGTCCTCAAACTGCAGGGGAATTCTCAATGACTGTTAGATCTCCGACCTTGCGTGAAGTGAGGTCTGTGGTACGGCCCAGCCGTCCAGGTGATGGGCAACCCTGTGGGCAGGCTCTACACGTACCTGAGGAGTGCCCTGGAGTTTTGGGGGGTGGGGAATTTCCAGCAGCTCCGCTGATTTCCATACATCAGGGCGTGGCCACCTCAGCCTCTACCAGACCCCTGTCTCCAGGGAGAGCACAGTGGGCCAGCATTCTCCCGGCCAGCCGGTCGCTTCTTCTCGCTTCTCGGACCTCGAAGCATGGATTCCTCCAGCACGTCCTGCACATCCAGCGGTAGGTTGACCTCTGCCTCTGAGCTGGGGGTTGCAAATTCCAGAGGCCGGGAGCCCTTCCCGCCTGTGCATCCTGCATCGATAGGGCCATGCCCTTCATTAGGGCATGTTCCGAGATTGGGCTGGCCTTTGGCCAGCGCTCAGTGGGCATCAGCGAAGCAGACTCGCCTCAGAATGACCCCCTTTCTCCATACCCATGGGATTTTCGCTCTGGGATGGAACTGGATGTTGCCTCTTCCTAGAGACGTACCCTTGGGAGATCACGCATCACCGGGCGAAAAGGCCTAACAGGATTTCTCAGGGCCCATCCTCTCCTTTGCTGCTGGCCAACCTTTCCATCCAACGGAATCTATCTTCATGATTGCAGTGGACACATTTGGGGATTTGGAGTCGGAGTAGCCTTTGAATGGTGGTCTCTTGGCCTGGCTTGCCAACAACAGGTACGGAGATACACCCCGGCGGGTTTACTCCCCTCTTTCTTTCTCTTTGGTTCTTGGGGAAGGTTTCTTTGGATTCTTGGGGATGTTGGGAGCATTTGGACCCCAGGCCATCTGGAGTCGACAGCACGTTCCTGGGAGCTCTTCTCCAAAGATCAGGCCTTTCCGCAGGACCGAAGTCTGTGCACGCCTGGCCTTTGTATAACCCAGGGACGTCAAGGATACTTGATCCCAGGACCGAGGGAAACATGTGGAGCTTATATCTCTCTTTCAAGGGTTTCAAGCTCCCTTGGAGTTTCCCCACACATAATCCCGACTCCATTTCTCTCTCTCCGTCTCTCAGTCCCTCCGTCTCTCTCTCAGTCTCTCTCTCTCACTCTCTCTCTCTCTCTCTCTCTACGACTCTCTGTCTCTCTCCATTTCTCTGCTGGGTCCCTGTGGGTCTCACTTTCTAGTACTCCTTGGTTCCCTCCCAACTCAGCCTTATGGTCTCAATTTCTTCTCCTCTTTGGCCACTTACGTCTACATGAATGGCACCCTTGACTTTGTACACTCTGGCCTCGACAGTGTAATATGCAGACTTGTGGTTGGTGTTGAAGTTGTCATCACTGCATGTGCTGAGGTGCGTCCTGATGGACACTTGCCCGGTTGAGTTGGATATTCAAGTCGATCTGCTGGATGTCTCTTTGTCCTGATGTATCATAAATATCTGGGACGTTGGAAGCTCACCTGAAGCGAAGTTGGCTTTGCGTGCATTCGGAAGCAAATGCTGGGAGACACAGCATCCAGGAACACAGGAAGTGGTCTTCGACGGCCTTTGCTTTGGGGGCTGTGGGGTAAGAGCTTCGCAAGAAGACCCGCCATGGGGCAGTCACTCGCATGCGATTCACCAAGGACGTATTCCTGGGTGCTGGCCGGAGTGAAGGGAGACCGATCCAGGGGGCATTCCTCTGCTTCTGTGTGCTTTGACAGGTCTTGACTAGGAGAGCCCACACTGAGGCCATGTGGCTGAAAACAGGCAATGGGTTGCTAGTGGGCCTTTCGGGAGGAGAGGCTCCTGGTGGCCTAGAGCGTGGCATAACTCAGGAAGCTATGGGTTTCGTGGATGCAACGATGTGCTGGAATCCACACGTCCGCTGGCCCTCACAGACTTTTCCTTTGGGTTGGTGTGAACCCGCAGCCCTTTCTTGCATTCTTGTCCACCACCACTAGGGCCTGAACCCAGATCGGCCCGGGGACCATTGTGTGCAGGAAGGCCCCCCTGGGACTCACTGTGACCCAGCCACAGCACGAGGCAGCATAATCAGGGTGTCTCGAGCTGGTGAGCCATTTTGGGAGGAGTCCCGGTAGGGCTTCCTTCCAAACGGGTGCTGTGGTGTCGACACCGCCGAGAAGCTTTCCTTCTCGACCCCCCAGAAGCGCAGTCAGTGTTTGGTGGTGGTTTGCATGGTTCTATTTGTCTTTGGGTTCCTGCCACTCATAGGCCGAGGCTTTGAGCTGATATGCCCTGGACGTAGGGAGAGAGGCTGCTGTGATTTGCCGAAAGGCCACACTACCAGAGACATCGTGCACAAACCCGTCAGTTCACTCGACTGCAATGGTAGGCGGGGAAGGCAGGTTTCTCCCAAGACTCTGATGTCCCTTCACACTAGGGTCTTCCATCCATTTCCTTTGCCAGCGTGGCCTTGGGAAGTGGGGGGATTTTGTCCCTAGGAGAGGGATTCACGTCCCCTCTCATAGGCATCCTTGCTGCCCCACGTTCCCCATGCCGCTGGGCTTCTGATGGTACAGATATCTTGGCATCCCCTTTGCGCAGAGACAGCCCTTGCCCCGGGCAGCTTCTCCATGGTTGAAGCAGCGCAGCAGGGCCCTGAGGGCACCAGGGATCTGCATCCCTGCGGACACATCGCTGAGCTCTCCCCCATAGGTCCTTGGGAATCCTGGTGGTCCTTGACCTGGGGTGCCCTGTCAGGGTGCACCATCGGCTGCAGGCCACGAGGTTCCTCTGCCACGTTGCAATGCTTTTCTCAAAATGCAGACATCACTGGGTGTCCGGAGTCTCGATGTCGATGAAGCCTCCTGAAAAGTCAGACGTGGTGTGTGAAGAGAGCCATGCTTCAACCCCTTGGTTGGCCTCTCTGCCTTCCTTCCCACCTTCTGTCTTCCATTCGCCTTAACCCCTTTCTCCATCCGGACCTTCCTCCCAAGAAATCCCTCCTCCACAATGCAAGCTTTGCCGCTCACCTCCTACATCTCGTCCACATCAGTATAGCTTTCTCACTCTCTAGCTCTTATCATCAATGTCCTCTACCTCCTCATCAATGGATAATTCTCTCTCCAGGCTTTATCGTTGGGATGAGAGCCAAGAAAATCGGGGACGTTTGTGTGACTTCTGAAGACTCAGCAGGAATCCTGGACCGTGGTTTTATCCGGGGTGGAAAATGCGATTTGGGGTCCTCTCTCAGGAAATGCGCAGGGGTTTTGGCTCTTTTTTTAACCGGGTGTCTTCCTAGATCCATAGTCCTCTTCGCATCGGAAACACTAGCACGTGTGTTTACAATGGGGAAAAGTCTTTAGGCACCCGTGGTCCAGTGGCGCAGGAGAGCCTGAGGAATCGTCGTGCCCCCCATCCTGAAGCTGTCTTGGAGCGGTTCAAAGGAAAGCAGGCTAATCCATAGCCACCCAAAGCAACCCAAGCCCAAAGAAGGGTTAAAGAAGCTTGAAAACACCACACCCCTGGAAGGAATGTAAAGCAGAGCAGAGGAACGTGTGGAATGCAGACAGGGGTGCAACAATTAGGGTCCCATATGGAAAACGGGGAAAACCACAGGTTGGCCTGTGGAAATGCAGGAATCTGACAGAGGCGCGCAGAGAAGGTGTGGAATGCGGCCAGGTCTGAACCAGAGGGTGAGTCTTACGTGGCTAGCCGTGAAGACCATATGGCCTGCACTCCAAAGGCCTGGGAGACTCGGAGCTGGGCTGCCACTTGAAAGGGCCTTAGGTTGTCCTCCTTCCTCCCAGGTCCTCAAACTGCAGGGGAATTCTCAATGACTGTTAGATCTCCGACCTTGCGTGAAGTGAGGTCTGTGGTACGGCCCAGCCGTCCAGGTGATGGGCAACCCTGTGGGCAGGCTCTACACGTACCTGAGGAGTGCCCTGGAGTTTTGGGGGGTGGGGAATTTCCAGCAGCTCCGCTGATTTCCATACATCAGGGCGTGGCCACCTCAGCCTCTACCAGACCCCTGTCTCCAGGGAGAGCACAGTGGGCCAGCATTCTCCCGGCCAGCCGGTCGCTTCTTCTCGCTTCTCGGACCTCGAAGCATGGATTCCTCCAGCACGTCCTGCACATCCAGCGGTAGGTTGACCTCTGCCTCTGAGCTGGGGGTTGCAAATTCCAGAGGCCGGGAGCCCTTCCCGCCTGTGCATCCTGCATCGATAGGGCCATGCCCTTCATTAGGGCATGTTCCGAGATTGGGCTGGCCTTTGGCCAGCGCTCAGTGGGCATCAGCGAAGCAGACTCGCCTCAGAATGACCCCCTTTCTCCATACCCATGGGATTTTCGCTCTGGGATGGAACTGGATGTTGCCTCTTCCTAGAGACGTACCCTTGGGAGATCACGCATCACCGGGCGAAAAGGCCTAACAGGATTTCTCAGGGCCCATCCTCTCCTTTGCTGCTGGCCAACCTTTCCATCCAACGGAATCTATCTTCATGATTGCAGTGGACACATTTGGGGATTTGGAGTCGGAGTAGCCTTTGAATGGTGGTCTCTTGGCCTGGCTTGCCAACAACAGGTACGGAGATACACCCCGGCGGGTTTACTCCCCTCTTTCTTTCTCTTTGGTTCTTGGGGAAGGTTTCTTTGGATTCTTGGGGATGTTGGGAGCATTTGGACCCCAGGCCATCTGGAGTCGACAGCACGTTCCTGGGAGCTCTTCTCCAAAGATCAGGCCTTTCCGCATGACCGAAGTCTGTGCACGCCTGGCCTTTGTATAACCCAGGGACGTCAAGGATACTTGATCCCAGGACCGAGGGAAACATGTGGAGCTTATATCTCTCTTTCAAGGGTTTCAAGCTCCCTTGGAGTTTCCCCACACATAATCCCGACTCCATTTCTCTCTCTCCGTCTCTCAGTCCCTCCGTCTCTCTCTCAGTCTCTCTCTCTCACTCTCTCTCTCTCTCTCTCTACGACTCTCTGTCTCTCTCCATTTCTCTGCTGGGTCCCTGTGGGTCTCACTTTCTAGTACTCCTTGGTTCCCTCCCAACTCAGCCTTATGGTCTCAATTTCTTCTCCTCTTTGGCCACTTACGTCTACATGAATGGCACCCTTGACTTTGTACACTCTGGCCTCGACAGTGTAATATGCAGACTTGTGGTTGGTGTTGAAGTTGTCATCACTGCATGTGCTGAGGTGCGTCCTGATGGACACTTGCCCGGTTGAGTTGGATATTCAAGTTGATCTGCTGGATGTCTCTTTGTCCTGATGTATCATAAATATCTGGGACGTTGGAAGCTCACCTGAAGCGAAGTTGGCTTTGCGTGCATTCGGAAGCAAATGCTGGGAGACACAGCATCCAGGAACACAGGAAGTGGTCTTCGACGGCCTTTGCTTTGGGGGCTGTGGGGTAAGAGCTTCGCAAGAAGACCCGCCATGGGGCAGTCACTCGCATGCGATTCACCAAGGACGTATTCCTGGGTGCTGGCCGGACTGAAGGGAGACCGATCCAGGGGGCATTCCTCTGCTTCTGTGTGCTTTGACAGGTCTTGACTAGGAGAGCCCACACTGAGGCCATGTGGCTGAAAACAGGCAATGGGTTGCTAGTGGGCCTTTCGGGAGGAGAGGCTCCTGGTGGCCTAGAGCGTGGCATAACTCAGGAAGCTATGGGTTTCGTGGATGCAACGATGTGCTGGAATCCACACGTCCGCTGGCCCTCACAGACTTTTCCTTTGGGTTGGTGTGAACCCGCAGCCCTTTCTTGCATTCTTGTCCACCACCACTAGGGCCTGAACCCAGATCGGCCCGGGGACCATTGTGTGCAGGAAGGCCCCCCTGGGACTCACTGTGACCCAGCCACAGCACGAGGCAGCATAATCAGGGTGTCTCGAGCTGGTGAGCCATTTTGGGAGGAGTCCCGGTAGGGCTTCCTTCCAAACGGGTGCTGTGGTGTCGACACCGCCGAGAAGCTTTCCTTCTCGACCCCCCAGAAGCGCAGTCAGTGTTTGGTGGTGGTTTGCATGGTTCTATTTGTCTTTGGGTTCCTGCCACTCATAGGCCGAGGCTTTGAGCTGATATGCCCTGGACGTAGGGAGAGAGGCTGCTGTGATTTGCCGAAAGGCCACACTACCAGAGACATCGTGCACAAACTCGTCAGTTCACTCGACTGCAATTGTAGGCGGGGAAGGCAGGTTTCTCCCAAGACTCTGATGTCCCTTCACACTAGGGTCTTCCATCCATTTCCTTTGCCAGCGTGGCCTTGGGAAGTGGGGGGATTTTGTCCCTAGGAGAGGGATTCACGTCCCCTCTCATAGGCATCCTTGCTGCCCCACGTTCCCCATGCCGCTGGGCTTCTGATGGTACAGATGTCTTGGCATCCCCTTTGCGCAGAGACAGCCCTTGCCCCGGGCAGCTTCTCCATGGTTGAAGCAGCGCAGCAGGGCCCTGAGGGCACCAGGGATCTGCATCCCTGCGGACACATCGCTGAGCTCTCCCCCATAGGTCCTTGGGAATCCTGGTGGTCCTTGACCTGGGGTGCCCTGTCAGGGTGCACCATCGGCTGCAGGCCACGAGGTTCCTCTGCCACGTTGCAATGCTTTTCTCAAAATGCAGACATCACTGGGTGTCCGGAGTCTCGATGTCGATGAAGCCTCCTGAAAAGTCAGACGTGGTGTGTGAAGAGAGCCATGCTTCAACCCCTTGGTTGGCCTCTCTGCCTTCCTTCCCACCTTCTGTCTTCCATTCGCCTTAACCCCTTTCTCCATCCGGACCTTCCTCCCAAGAAATCCCTCCTCCACAATGCAAGCTTTGCCGCTCACCTCCTACATCTCGTCCACATCAGTATAGCTTTCTCACTCTCTAGCTCTTATCATCAATGTCCTCTACCTCCTCATCAATGGATAATTCTCTCTCCAGGCTTTATCGTTGGGATGAGAGCCAAGAAAATCGGGGACGTTTGTGTGACTTCTGAAGACTCAGCAGGAATCCTGGACCGTGGTTTTATCCGGGGTGGAAAATGCGATTTGGGGTCCTCTCTCAGGAAATGCGCAGGGGTTTTGGCTCTTTTTTTAACCGGGTGTCTTCCTAGATCCATAGTCCTCTTCCCATCGGAAACACTAGCACGTGTGTTTACAATGGGGAAAAGTCTTTAGGCACCCGTGGTCCAGTGGCGCAGGAGAGCCTGAGGAATCGTCGTGCCCCCCATCCTGAAGCTGTCTTGGAGCGGTTCAAAGGAAAGCAGGCTAATCCATAGCCACCCAAAGCAACCCAAGCCCAAAGAAGGGTTAAAGAAGCTTGAAAACACCACACCCCTGGAAGGAATGTAAAGCAGAGCAGAGGAACGTGTGGAATGCAGACAGGGGTGCAACAATTAGGGTCCCATATGGAAAACGGGGAAAACCACAGGTTGGCCTGTGGAAATGCAGGAATCTGACAGAGGCGCGCAGAGAAGGTGTGGAATGCGGCCAGGTCTGAACCAGAGGGTGAGTCTTACGTGGCTAGCCGTGAAGACCATATGGCCTGCACTCCAAAGGCCTGGGAGACTCGGAGCTGGGCTGCCACTTGAAAGGGCCTTAGGTTGTCCTCCTTCCTCCCAGGTCCTCAAACTGCAGGGGAATTCTCAATGACTGTTAGATCTCCGACCTTGCGTGAAGTGAGGTCTGTGGTACGGCCCAGCCGTCCAGGTGATGGGCAACCCTGTGGGCAGGCTCTACACGTACCTGAGGAGTGCCCTGGAGTTTTGGGGGGTGGGGAATTTCCAGCAGCTCCGCTGATTTCCATACATCAGGGCGTGGCCACCTCAGCCTCTACCAGACCCCTGTCTCCAGGGAGAGCACAGTGGGCCAGCATTCTCCCGGCCAGCCGGTCGCTTCTTCTCGCTTCTCGGACCTCGAAGCATGGATTCCTCCAGCACGTCCTGCACATCCAGCGGTAGGTTGACCTCTGCCTCTGAGCTGGGGGTTGCAAATTCCAGAGGCCGGGAGCCCTTCCCGCCTGTGCATCCTGCATCGATAGGGCCATGCCCTTCATTAGGGCATGTTCCGAGATTGGGCTGGCCTTTGGCCAGCGCTCAGTGGGCCTCAGCGAAGCAGACTCGCCTCAGAATGACCCCCTTTCTCCATACCCATGGGATTTTCGCTCTGGGATGGAACAGGATGTTGCCTCTTCCTAGAGACGTACCCTTGGGAGATCACGCATCACCGGGCGAAAAGGCCTAACAGGATTTCTCAGGGCCCATCCTCTCCTTTGCTGCTGGCCAACCTTTCCATCCAACGGAATCTATCTTCATGATTGCAGTGGACACATTTGGGGATTTGGAGTCGGAGTAGCCTTTGAATGGTGGTCTCTTGGCCTGGCTTGCCAACAACAGGTACGGAGATACACCCCGGCGGGTTTACTCCCCTCTTTCTTTCTCTTTGGTTCTTGGGGAAGGTTTCTTTGGATTCTTGGGGATGTTGGGAGCATTTGGACCCCAGGCCATCTGGAGTCGACAGCACGTTCCTGGGAGCTCTTCTCCAAAGATCAGGCCTTTCCGCATGACCGAAGTCTGTGCACGCCTGGCCTTTGTATAACCCAGGGACGTCAAGGATACTTGATCCCAGGACCGAGGGAAACATGTGGAGCTTATATCTCTCTTTCAAGGGTTTCAAGCTCCCTTGGAGTTTCCCCACACATAATCCCGACTCCATTTCTCTCTCTCCGTCTCTCAGTCCCTCCGTCTCTCTCTCAGTCTCTCTCTCTCACTCTCTCTCTCTCTCTCTCTACGACTCTCTGTCTCTCTCCATTTCTCTGCTGGGTCCCTGTGGGTCTCACTTTCTAGTACTCCTTGGTTCCCTCCCAACTCAGCCTTATGGTCTCAATTTCTTCTCCTCTTTGGCCACTTACGTCTACATGAATGGCACCCTTGACTTTGTACACTCTGGCCTCGACAGTGTAATATGCAGACTTGTGGTTGGTGTTGAAGTTGTCATCACTGCATGTGCTGAGGTGCGTCCTGATGGACACTTGCCCGGTTGAGTTGGATATTCAAGTCGATCTGCTGGATGTCTCTTTGTCCTGATGTATCATAAATATCTGGGACGTTGGAAGCTCACCTGAAGCGAAGTTGGCTTTGCGTGCATTCGGAAGCAAATGCTGGGAGACACAGCATCCAGGAACACAGGAAGTGGTCTTCGACGGCCTTTGCTTTGGGGGCTGTGGGGTAAGAGCTTCGCAAGAAGACCCGCCATGGGGCAGTCACTCGCATGCGATTCACCAAGGACGTATTCCTGGGTGCTGGCCGGACTGAAGGGAGACCGATCCAGGGGGCATTCCTCTGCTTCTGTGTGCTTTGACAGGTCTTGACTAGGAGAGCCCACACTGAGGCCATGTGGCTGAAAACAGGCAATGGGTTGCTAGTGGGCCTTTCGGGAGGAGAGGCTCCTGGTGGCCTAGAGCGTGGCATAACTCAGGAAGCTATGGGTTTCGTGGATGCAACGATGTGCTGGAATCCACACGTCCGCTGGCCCTCACAGACTTTTCCTTTGGGTTGGTGTGAACCCGCAGCCCTTTCTTGCATTCTTGTCCACCACCACTAGGGCCTGAACCCAGATCGGCCCGGGGACCATTGTGTGCAGGAAGGCCCCCCTGGGACTCACTGTGACCCAGCCACAGCACGAGGCAGCATAATCAGGGTGTCTCGAGCTGGTGAGCCATTTTGGGAGGAGTCCCGGTAGGGCTTCCTTCCAAACGGGTGCTGTGGTGTCGACACCGCCGAGAAGCTTTCCTTCTCGACCCCCCAGAAGCGCAGTCAGTGTTTGGTGGTGGTTTGCATGGTTCTATTTGTCTTTGGGTTCCTGCCACTCATAGGCCGAGGCTTTGAGCTGATATGCCCTGGACGTAGGGAGAGAGGCTGCTGTGATTTGCCGAAAGGCCACACTACCAGAGACATCGTGCACAAACTCGTCAGTTCACTCGACTGCAATTGTAGGCGGGGAAGGCAGGTTTCTCCCAAGACTCTGATGTCCCTTCACACTAGGGTCTTCCATCCATTTCCTTTGCCAGCGTGGCCTTGGGAAGTGGGGGGATTTTGTCCCTAGGAGAGGGATTCACGTCCCCTCTCATAGGCATCCTTGCTGCCCCACGTTCCCCATGCCGCTGGGCTTCTGATGGTACAGATGTCTTGGCATCCCCTTTGCGCAGAGACAGCCCTTGCCCCGGGCAGCTTCTCCATGGTTGAAGCAGCGCAGCAGGGCCCTGAGGGCACCAGGGATCTGCATCCCTGCGGACACATCGCTGAGCTCTCCCCCATAGGTCCTTGGGAATCCTGGTGGTCCTTGACCTGGGGTGCCCTGTCAGGGTGCACCATCGGCTGCAGGCCACGAGGTTCCTCTGCCACGTTGCAATGCTTTTCTCAAAATGCAGACATCACTGGGTGTCCGGAGTCTCGATGTCGATGAAGCCTCCTGAAAAGTCAGACGTGGTGTGTGAAGAGAGCCATGCTTCAACCCCTTGGTTGGCCTCTCTGCCTTCCTTCCCACCTTCTGTCTTCCATTCGCCTTAACCCCTTTCTCCATCCGGACCTTCCTCCCAAGAAATCCCTCCTCCACAATGCAAGCTTTGCCGCTCAACTCCTACATCTCGTCCACATCAGTATAGCTTTCTCACTCTCTAGCTCTTATCATCAATGTCCTCTACCTCCTCATCAATGGATAATTCTCTCTCCAGGCTTTATCGTTGGGATGAGAGCCAAGAAAATCGGGGACGTTTGTGTGACTTCTGAAGACTCAGCAGGAATCCTGGACCGTGGTTTTATCCGGGGTGGAAAATGCGATTTGGGGTCCTCTCTCAGGAAATGCGCAGGGGTTTTGGCTCTTTTTTTAACCGGGTGTCTTCCTAGATCCATAGTCCTCTTCCCATCGGAAACACTAGCACGTGTGTTTACAATGGGGAAAAGTCTTTAGGCACCCGTGGTCCAGTGGCGCAGGAGAGCCTGAGGAATCGTCGTGCCCCCCATCCTGAAGCTGTCTTGGAGCGGTTCAAAGGAAAGCAGGCTAATCCATAGCCACCCAAAGCAACCCAAGCCCAAAGAAGGGTTAAAGAAGCTTGAAAACACCACACCCCTGGAAGGAATGTAAAGCAGAGCAGAGGAACGTGTGGAATGCAGACAGGGGTGCAACAATTAGGGTCCCATATGGAAAACGGGGAAAACCACAGGTTGGCCTGTGGAAATGCAGGAATCTGACAGAGGCGCGCAGAGAAGGTGTGGAATGCGGCCAGGTCTGAACCAGAGGGTGAGTCTTACGTGGCTAGCCGTGAAGACCATATGGCCTGCACTCCAAAGGCCTGGGAGACTCGGAGCTGGGCTGCCACTTGAAAGGGCCTTAGGTTGTCCTCCTTCCTCCCAGGTCCTCAAACTGCAGGGGAATTCTCAATGACTGTTAGATCTCCGACCTTGCGTGAAGTGAGGTCTGTGGTACGGCCCAGCCGTCCAGGTGATGGGCAACCCTGTGGGCAGGCTCTACACGTACCTGAGGAGTGCCCTGGAGTTTTGGGGGGTGGGGAATTTCCAGCAGCTCCGCTGATTTCCATACATCAGGGCGTGGCCACCTCAGCCTCTACCAGACCCCTGTCTCCAGGGAGAGCACAGTGGGCCAGCATTCTCCCGGCCAGCCGGTCGCTTCTTCTCGCTTCTCGGACCTCGAAGCATGGATTCCTCCAGCACGTCCTGCACATCCAGCGGTAGGTTGACCTCTGCCTCTGAGCTGGGGGTTGCAAATTCCAGAGGCCGGGAGCCCTTCCCGCCTGTGCATCCTGCATCGATAGGGCCATGCCCTTCATTAGGGCATGTTCCGAGATTGGGCTGGCCTTTGGCCAGCGCTCAGTGGGCCTCAGCGAAGCAGACTCGCCTCAGAATGACCCCCTTGCTCCATACCCATGGGATTTTCGCTCTGGGATGGAACTGGATGTTGCCTCTTCCTAGAGACGTACCCTTGGGAGATCACGCATCACCGGGCGAAAAGGCCTAACAGGATTTCTCAGGGCCCATCCTCTCCTTTGCTGCTGGCCAACCTTTCCATCCAACGGAATCTATCTTCATGATTGCAGTGGACACATTTGGGGATTTGGAGTCGGAGTAGCCTTTGAATGGTGGTCTCTTGGCCTGGCTTGCCAACAACAGGTACGGAGATACACCCCGGCGGGTTTACTCCCCTCTTTCTTTCTCTTTGGTTCTTGGGGAAGGTTTCTTTGGATTCTTGGGGATGTTGGGAGCATTTGGACCCCAGGCCATCTGGAGTCGACAGCACGTTCCTGGGAGCTCTTCTCCAAAGATCAGGCCTTTCCGCATGACCGAAGTCTGTGCACGCCTGGCCTTTGTATAACCCAGGGACGTCAAGGATACTTGATCCCAGGACCGAGGGAAACATGTGGAGCTTATATCTCTCTTTCAAGGGTTTCAAGCTCCCTTGGAGTTTCCCCACACATAATCCCGACTCCATTTCTCTCTCTCCGTCTCTCAGTCCCTCCGTCTCTCTCTCAGTCTCTCTCTCTCACTCTCTCTCTCTCTCTCTCTACGACTCTCTGTCTCTCTCCATTTCTCTGCTGGGTCCCTGTGGGTCTCACTTTCTAGTACTCCTTGGTTCCCTCCCAACTCAGCCTTATGGTCTCAATTTCTTCTCCTCTTTGGCCACTTACGTCTACATGAATGGCACCCTTGACTTTGTACACTCTGGCCTCGACAGTGTAATATGCAGACTTGTGGTTGGTGTTGAAGTTGTCATCACTGCATGTGCTGAGGTGCGTCCTGATGGACACTTGCCCGGTTGAGTTGGATATTCAAGTCGATCTGCTGGATGTCTCTTTGTCCTGATGTATCATAAATATCTGGGACGTTGGAAGCTCACCTGAAGCGAAGTTGGCTTTGCGTGCATTCGGAAGCAAATGCTGGGAGACACAGCATCCAGGAACACAGGAAGTGGTCTTCGACGGCCTTTGCTTTGGGGGCTGTGGGGTAAGAGCTTCGCAAGAAGACCCGCCATGGGGCAGTCACTCGCATGCGATTCACCAAGGACGTATTCCTGGGTGCTGGCCGGAGTGAAGGGAGACCGATCCAGGGGGCATTCCTCTGCTTCTGTGTGCTTTGACAGGTCTTGACTAGGAGAGCCCACACTGAGGCCATGTGGCTGAAAACAGGCAATGGGTTGCTAGTGGGCCTTTCGGGAGGAGAGGCTCCTGGTGGCCTAGAGCGTGGCATAACTCAGGAAGCTATGGGTTTCGTGGATGCAACGATGTGCTGGAATGCACACGTCCGCTGGCCCTCACAGACTTTTCCTTTGGGTTGGTGTGAACCCGCAGCCCTTTCTTGCATTCTTGTCCACCACCACTAGGGCCTGAACCCAGATCGGCCCGGGGTCCTTTGTGTGCAGGAAGGCCCCCCTGGGACTCACTGTGACCCAGCCACAGCACGAGGCAGCATTATCAGGGTGTCTCGAGCTGGTGAGCCATTTTGGGAGGAGTCCCGGTAGGGCTTCCTTCCAAACGGGTGCTGTGGTGTCGACACCGCCGAGAAGCTTTCCTTCTCGACCCCCCAGAAGCGCAGTCAGTGTTTGGTGGTGGTTTGCATGGTTCTATTTGTCTTTGGGTTCCTGCCACTCATAGGCCGAGGCTTTGAGCTGATATGCCCTGGACGTAGGGAGAGAGGCTGCTGTGATTTGCCGAAAGGCCACACTACCAGAGACATCGTGCACAAACCCGTCAGTTCACTCGACAGCACTGGTAGGCGGAAGGCGGGTTTGTCCCAAGACTCTGATGTCCCTTCACACTAGGGTCTTCCATCCATTTCCTTTGCCAGCGTGGCCTTGGGAAGTGGGGGGATTTGGTCCCCAGGAGAGGGATTCACGTCCCCTCTCATAGGCATCCTTGCTGCCCCACGTTCCCCATGCCGCTGGGCTTCTGATGGTACAGATGTCTTGGCATCCCCTTTGCGCAGAGACAGCCCTTGCCCCGGGCAGCTTCTCCATGGTTGAAGCAGTGCAGCAGGGCCCTGAGGGCACCAGGGATCTGCATCCCTGCGGACACATCCCTGAGCTCTCCCCCATAGGTCCATGGGAATCCTGGTGGTCCTTGACCTGGGGTGCCCTGTCAGGGTGCACCATCGGCTGCAGGCCACGAGGTTCCTCTACCACGTTGCAATGCTTTTCTCAAAATGCAGACATCACTGGGTGTCCGGAGTCTCGATGTCGATGAAGCCTCCTGAAAAGTCAGACGTGGTGTGTGAAGAGAGCCATGCTTCAACCCCTTGGTTGGCCTCTCTGCCTTCCTTCCCACCTTCTGTCTTCCATTCGCCTTAACCCCTTTCTCCATCCGGACCTTCCTCCCAAGAAATCCCTCCTCCACAATGCAAGCTTTGCCGCTCAACTCCTACATCTCGTCCACATCAGTATAGCTTTCTCACTCTCTAGCTCTTATCATCAATGTCCTCTACCTCCTCATCAATGGATAATTCTCTCTCCAGGCTTTATCGTTGGGATGAGAGCCAAGAAAATCGGGGACGTTTGTGTGACTTCTGAAGACTCAGCAGGAATCCTGGACCGTGGTTTTATCCGGGGTGGAAAATGCGATTTGGGGTCCTCTCTCAGGAAATGCGCAGGGGTTTTGGCTCTTTTTTTAACCGGGTGTCTTCCTAGATCCATAGTCCTCTTCGCATCGGAAACACTAGCACGTGTGTTTACAATGGGGAAAAGTCTTTAGGCACCCGTGGTCCAGTGGCGCAGGAGAGCCTGAGGAATCGTCGTGCCCCCCATCCTGAAGCTGTCTTGGAGCGGTTCAAAGGAAAGCAGGCTAATCCATAGCCACCCAAAGCAACCCAAGCCCAAAGAAGGGTTAAAGAAGCTTGAAAACACCACACCCCTGGAAGGAATGTAAAGCAGAGCAGAGGAACGTGTGGAATGCAGACAGGGGTGCAACAATTAGGGTCCCATATGGAAAACGGGGAAAACCACAGGTTGGCCTGTGGAAATGCAGGAATCTGACAGAGGCGCGCAGAGAAGGTGTGGAATGCGGCCAGGTCTGAACCAGAGGGTGAGTCTTACGTGGCTAGCCGTGAAGACCATATGGCCTGCACTCCAAAGGCCTGGGAGACTCGGAGCTGGGCTGCCACTTGAAAGGGCCTTAGGTTGTCCTCCTTCCTCCCAGGTCCTCAAACTGCAGGGGAATTCTCAATGACTGTTAGATCTCCGACCTTGCATGAAGTGAGGTCTGTGGTACGGCCCAGCCGTCCAGGTGATGGGCAACCCTGTGGGCAGGCTCTACACGTACCTGAGGAGTGCCCTGGAGTTTTGGGGGGTGGGGAATTTCCAGCAGCTCCGCTGATTTCCATACATCAGGGCGTGGCCACCTCAGCCTCTACCAGACCCCTGTCTCCAGGGAGAGCACAGTGGGCCAGCATTCTCCCGGCCAGCCGGTCGCTTCTTCTCGCTTCTCGGACCTCGAAGCATGGATTCCTCCAGCACGTCCTGCACATCCAGCGGTAGGTTGACCTCTGCCTCTGAGCTGGGGGTTGCAAATTCCAGAGGCCGGGAGCCCTTCCCGCCTGTGCATCCTGCATCGATAGGGCCATGCCCTTCATTAGGGCATGTTCCGAGATTGGGCTGGCCTTTGGCCAGCGCTCAGTGGGCATCAGCGAAGCAGACTCGCCTCAGAATGACCCCCTTTCTCCATACCCATGGGATTTTCGCTCTGGGATGGAACTGGATGTTGCCTCTTCCTAGAGACGTACCCTTGGGAGATCACGCATCACCGGGCGAAAAGGCCTAACAGGATTTCTCAGGGCCCATCCTCTCCTTTGCTGCTGGCCAACCTTTCCATCCAACGGAATCTATCTTCATGATTGCAGTGGACACATTTGGGGATTTGGAGTCGGAGTAGCCTTTGAATGGTGGTCTCTTGGCCTGGCTTGCCAACAACAGGTACGGAGATACACCCCGGCGGGTTTACTCCCCTCTTTCTTTCTCTTTGGTTCTTGGGGAAGGTTTCTTTGGATTCTTGGGGATGTTGGGAGCATTTGGACCCCAGGCCATCTGGAGTCGACAGCACGTTCCTGGGAGCTCTTCTCCAAAGATCAGGCCTTTCCGCATGACCGAAGTCTGTGCACGCCTGGCCTTTGTATAACCCAGGGACGTCAAGGATACTTGATCCCAGGACCGAGGGAAACATGTGGAGCTTATATCTCTCTTTCAAGGGTTTCAAGCTCCCTTGGAGTTTCCCCACACATAATCCCGACTCCATTTCTCTCTCTCCGTCTCTCAGTCCCTCCGTCTCTCTCTCAGTCTCTCTCGCTCACTCTCTCTCTCTCTCTCTCTACGACTCTCTGTCTCTCTCCATTTCTCTGCTGGGTCCCTGTGGGTCTCACTTTCTAGTACTCCTTGGTTCCCTCCCAACTCAGCCTTATGGTCTCAATTTCTTCTCCTCTTTGGCCACTTACGTCTACATGAATGGCACCCTTGACTTTGTACACTCTGGCCTCGACAGTGTAATATGCAGACTTGTGGTTGGTGTTGAAGTTGTCATCACTGCATGTGCTGAGGTGCGTCCTGATGGACACTTGCCCGGTTGAGTTGGATATTCAAGTCGATCTGCTGGATGTCTCTTTGTCCTGATGTATCATAAATATCTGGGACGTTGGAAGCTCACCTGAAGCGAAGTTGGCTTTGCGTGCATTCGGAAGCAAATGCTGGGAGACACAGCATCCAGGAACACAGGAAGTGGTCTTCGACGGCCTTTGCTTTGGGGGCTGTGGGGTAAGAGCTTCGCAAGAAGACCCGCCATGGGGCAGTCACTCGCATGCGATTCACCAAGGACGTATTCCTGGGTGCTGGCCGGACTGAAGGGAGACCGATCCAGGGGGCATTCCTCTGCTTCTGTGTGCTTTGACAGGTCTTGACTAGGAGAGCCCACACTGAGGCCATGTGGCTGAAAACAGGCAATGGGTTGCTAGTGGGCCTTTCGGGAGGAGAGGCTCCTGGTGGCCTAGAGCGTGGCATAACTCAGGAAGCTATGAGTTTCGTGGATGCAACGATGTGCTGGAATCCACACGTCCGCTGGCCCTCACAGACTTTTCCTTTGGGTTGGTGTGAACCCGCAGCCCTTTCTTGCATTCTTGTCCACCACCACTAGGGCCTGAACCCAGATCGGCCCGGGGTCCTTTGTGTGCAGGAAGGCCCCCCTGGGACTCACTGTGACCCAGCCACAGCACGAGGCAGCATAATCAGGGTGTCTCGAGCTGGTGAGCCATTTTGGGAGGAGTCCCGGTAGGGCTTCCTTCCAAACGGGTGCTGTGGTGTCGACACCGCCGAGAAGCTTTCCTTCTCGACCCCCCAGACGCGCAGTCAGTGTTTGGTGGTGGTTTGCATGGTTCTCTTTGTCTTTGGGTTCCTGCCACTCATAGGCCGAGGCTTTGAGCTGATATGCCCTGGACGTAGGGAGAGAGGCTGCTGTGATTTGCCGAAAGGCCACACTACCAGAGACATCGTGCACAAACCCGTCAGTTCACTCGACAGCACTGGTAGGCGGAAGGCGGGTTTGTCCCAAGACTCTGATGTCCCTTCACACTAGGGTCTTCCATCCATTTCCTTTGCCAGCGTGGCCTTGGGAATTGGGGGGATTTGGTCCCCAGGAGAGGGATTCACGTCCCCTCTCATAGGCATCCTTGCTGCCCCACGTTCCCCATGCCGCTGGGCTTCTGATGGTACAGATGTCTTGGCATCCCCTTTGCGCAGAGACAGCCCTTGCCCCGGGCAGCTTCTCCATGGTTGAAGCAGCGCAGCAGGGCCCTGAGGGCACCAGGGATCTGCATCCCTGCGGACACATCCCTGAGCTCTCCCCCATAGGTCCATGGGAATCCTGGTGGTCCTTGACCTGGGGTGCCCTGTCAGGGTGCACCATCGGCTGCAGGCCACGAGGTTCCTCTACCACGTTGCAATGCTTTTCTCAAAATGCAGACGTCACTGGGTGTCCGGAGTCTCGATGTCGATGAAGCCTCCTGAAAAGTCAGACGTGGTGTGTGAAGAGAGCCATGCTTCAACCCCTTGGTTGGCCTCTCTGCCTTCCTTCCCACCTTCTGTCTTCCATTCGCCTTAACCCCTTTCTCCATCCGGACCTTCCTCCCAAGAAATCCCTCCTCCACAATGCAAGCTTTGCCGCTCACCTCCTACATCTCGTCCACATCAGTATAGCTTTCTCACTCTCTAGCTCTTATCATCAATGTCCTCTACCTCCTCATCAATGGATAATTCTCTCTCCAGGCTTTATCGTTGGGATGAGAGCCAAGAAAATCGGGGACGTTTGTGTGACTTCTGAAGACTCAGCAGGAATCCTGGACCGTGCTCTTATCCGGGGTGGAAAATGCGATTTGGGGTCCTCTCTCAGGAAATGCGCAGGGGTTTTGGCTCTTTTTTTAACCGGGTGTCTTCCTAGATCCATAGTCCTCTTCCCATCGGAAACACTAGCACGTGTGTTTACAATGGGGAAAAGTCTTTAGGCACCCGTGGTCCAGTGGCGCAGGAGAGCCTGAAGAATCGTCGTGCCCCCCATCCTGAAGCTGTCTTGGAGCGGTTCAAAGGAAAGCAGGCTAATCCATAGCCACCCAAAGCAACCCAAGCCCAAAGAAGGGTTAAAGAACCTTGAAAACACCACACCCCTGGAAGGAATGTAAAGCAGAGCAGAGGAACGTGTGGAATGCAGACAGGGGTGCAACAATTAGGGTCCCATATGGAAAACGGGGAAAACCACAGGTTGGCCTGTGGAAATGCAGGAATCTGACAGAGGCGCGCAGAGAAGGTGTGGAATGCGGCCAGGTCTGAACCAGAGGGTGAGTCTTACGTGGCTAGCCGTGAAGACCATATGGCCTGCACTCCAAAGGCCTGGGAGACTCGGAGCTGGGCTGCCACTTGAAAGGGCCTTAGGTTGTCCTCCTTCCTCCCAGGTCCTCAAACTGCAGGGGAATTCTCAATGACTGTTAGATCTCCGACCTTGCGTGAAGTGAGGTCTGTGGTACGGCCCAGCCGTCCAGGTGATGGGCAACCCTGTGGGCAGGCTCTACACGTACCTGAGGAGTGCCCTGGAGTTTTGGGGGGTGGGGAATTTCCAGCAGCTCCGCTGATTTCCATACATAAGGGCGTGGCCACCTCAGCCTCTACCAGACCCCTGTCTCCAGGGAGAGCACAGTGGGCCAGCATTCTCCCGGCCAGCCGGTCGCTTCTTCTCGCTTCTCGGACCTCGAAGCATGGATTCCTCCAGCACGTCCTGCACATCCAGCGGTAGGTTGACCTCTGCCTCTGAGCTGGGGGTTGCAAATTCCAGAGGCCGGGAGCCCTTCCCGCCTGTGCATCCTGCATCGATAGGGCCATGCCCTTCATTAGGGCATGTTCCGAGATTGGGCTGGCCTTTGGCCAGCGCTCAGTGGGCCTCAGCGAAGCAGACTCGCCTCAGAATGACCCCCTTTCTCCATACCCATGGGATTTTCGCTCTGGGATGGAAGTGGATGTTGCCTCTTCCTAGAGACGTACCCTTGGGAGATCACGCATCACCGGGCGAAAAGGCCTAACAGGATTTCTCAGGGCCCATCCTCTCCTTTGCTGCTGGCCAACCTTTCCATCCAACGGAATCTATCTTCATGATTGCAGTGGACACATTTGGGGATTTGGAGTCGGAGTAGCCTTTGAATGGTGGTCTCTTGGCCTGGCTTGCCAACAACAGGTACGGAGATACACCCCGGCGGGTTTACTCCCCTCTTTCTTTCTCTTTGGTTCTTGGGGAAGGTTTCTTTGGATTCTTGGGGATGTTGGGAGCATTTGGACCCCAGGCCATCTGGAGTCGACAGCACGTTCCTGGGAGCTCTTCTCCAAAGATCAGGCCTTTCCGCATGACCGAAGTCTGTGCACGCCTGGCCTTTGTATAACCCAGGGACGTCAAGGATACTTGATCCCAGGACCGAGGGAAACATGTGGAGCTTATATCTCTCTTTCAAGGGTTTCAAGCTCCCTTGGAGTTTCCCCACACATAATCCCGACTCCATTTCTCTCTCTCCGTCTCTCAGTCCCTCCGTCTCTCTCTCAGTCTCTCTCGCTCACTCTCTCTCTCTCTCTCTCTACGACTCTCTGTCTCTCTCCATTTCTCTGCTGGGTCCCTGTGGGTCTCACTTTCTAGTACTCCTTGGTTCCCTCCCAACTCAGCCTTATGGTCTCAATTTCTTCTCCTCTTTGGCCACTTACGTCTACATGAATGGCACCCTTGACTTTGTACACTCTGGCCTCGACAGTGTAATATGCAGACTTGTGGTTGGTGTTGAAGTTGTCATCACTGCATGTGCTGAGGTGCGTCCTGATGGACACTTGCCCGGTTGAGTTGGATATTCAAGTCGATCTGCTGGATGTCTCTTTGTCCTGATGTATCATAAATATCTGGGACGTTGGAAGCTCACCTGAAGCGAAGTTGGCTTTGCGTGCATTCGGAAGCAAATGCTGGGAGACACAGCATCCAGGAACACAGGAAGTGGTCTTCGACGGCCTTTGCTTTGGGGGCTGTGGGGTAAGAGCTTCGCAAGAAGACCCGCCATGGGGCAGTCACTCACATGCCATTCACCAAGGACGTATTCCTGGGTGCTGGCCGGAGTGAAGGGAGACCGATCCAGGGGGCATTCCTCTGCTTCTGTGTGCTTTGACAGGTCTTGACTAGGAGAGCCCACACTGAGGCCATGTGGCTGAAAACAGGCAATGGGTTGCTAGTGGGCCTTTCGGGAGGAGAGGCTCCTGGTGGCCTAGAGCGTGGCATAACTCAGGAAGCTATGGGTTTCGTGGATGCAACGATGTGCTGGAATCCACACGTCCGCGGGCCCTCACAGACTTTTCCTTTGGGTTGGTGTGAACCCGCAGCCCTTTCTTGCATTCTTGTCCACCACCACTAGGGCCTGAACCCAGATCGGCCCGGGGACCATTGTGTGCAGGAAGGCCCCCCTGGGACTCACTGTGACCCAGCCACAGCACGAGGCAGCATAATCAGGGTGTCTCGAGCTGGTGAGCCATTTTGGGAGGAGTCCCGGTAGGGCTTCCTTCCAAACGGGTGCTGTGGTGTCGACACCGCCGAGAAGCTTTCCTTCTCGACCCCCCAGACGCGCAGTCAGTGTTTGGTGGTGGTTTGCATGGTTCTATTTGTCTTTGGGTTCCTGCCACTCATAGGCCGAGGCTTTGAGCTGATATGCCCTGGACGTAGGGAGAGAGGCTGCTGTGATTTGCCGAAAGGCCACACTACCAGAGACATCGTGCACAAACCCGTCAGTTCACTCGACAGCACTGGTAGGCGGAAGGCGGGTTTGTCCCAAGACTCTGATGTCCCTTCACACTAGGGTCTTCCATCCATTTCCTTTGCCAGCGTGGCCTTGGGAAGTGGGGGGATTTGGTCCCCAGGAGAGGGATTCACGTCCCCTCTCATAGGCATCCTTGCTGCCCCACGTTCCCCATGCCGCTGGGCTTCTGATGGTACAGATGTCTTGGCATCCCCTTTGCGCAGAGACAGCCCTTGCCCCGGGCAGCTTCTCCATGGTTGAAGCAGCGCAGCAGGGCCCTGAGGGCACCAGGGATCTGCATCCCTGCGGACACATCCCTGAGCTCTCCCCCATAGGTCCTTGGGAATCCTGGTGGTCCTTGACCTGGGGTGCCCTGTCAGGGTGCACCATCGGCTGCAGGCCACGAGGTTCCTCTGCCACGTTGCAATGCTTTTCTCAAAATGCAGACATCACTGGGTGTCCGGAGTCTCGATGTCGATGAAGCCTCCTGAAAAGTCAGACGTGGTGTGTGAAGAGAGCCATGCTTCAACCCCTTGGTTGGCCTCTCTGCCTTCCTTCCCACCTTCTGTCTTCCATTCGCCTTAACCCCTTTCTCCATCCGGACCTTCCTCCCAAGAAATCCCTCCTCCACAATGCAAGCTTTGCCGCTCAACTCCTACATCTCGTCCACATCAGTATAGCTTTCTCACTCTCTAGCTCTTATCATCAATGTCCTCTACCTCCTCATCAATGGATAATTCTCTCTCCAGGCTTTATCGTTGGGATGAGAGCCAAGAAAATCGGGGACGTTTGTGTGACTTCTGAAGACTCAGCAGGAATCCTGGACCGTGTTCTTATCCGGGGTGGAAAATGCGATTTGGGGTCCTCTCTCAGGAAATGCGCAGGGGTTTTGGCTCTTTTTTTAACCGGGTGTCTTCCTAGATCCATAGTCCTCTTCCCATCGGAAACACTAGCACGTGTGTTTACAATGGGGAAAAGTCTTTAGGCACCCGTGGTCCAGTGGCGCAGGAGAGCCTGAGGAATCGTCGTGCCCCCCATCCTGAAGCTGTCTTGGAGCGGTTCAAAGGAAAGCAGGCTAATCCATAGCCACCCAAAGCAACCCAAGCCCAAAGAAGGGTTAAAGAACCTTGAAAACACCACACCCCTGGAAGGAATGTAAAGCAGAGCAGAGGAACGTGTGGAATGCAGACAGGGGTGCAACAATTAGGGTCCCATATGGAAAACGGGGAAAACCACAGGTTGGCCTGTGGAAATGCAGGAATCTGACAGAGGCGGGCAGAGAAGGTGTGGAATGCGGCCAGGTCTGAACCAGAGGGTGAGTCTTACGTGGCTAGCCGTGAAGACCATATGGCCTGCACTCCAAAGGCCTGGGAGACTCGGAGCTGGGCTGCCACTTGAAAGGGCCTTAGGTTGTCCTCCTTCCTCCCAGGTCCTCAAACTGCAGGGGAATTCTCAATGACTGTTAGATCTCCGACCTTGCGTGAAGTGAGGTCTGTGGTACGGCCCAGCCGTCCAGGTGATGGGCAACCCTGTGGGCAGGCTCTACACGTACCTGAGGAGTGTCCTGGAGTTTTGGGGGGTGGGGAATTTCCAGCAGCTCCGCTGTTTTCCATACATCAGGGCGTGGCCACCTCAGCCTCTACCAGACCCCTGTCTCCAGGGAGAGCACAGTGGGCCAGCATTCTCCCGGCCAGCCGGTCGCTTCTTCTCGCTTCTCGGACCTCGAAGCATGGATTCCTCCAGCACGTCCTGCACATCCAGCGGTAGGTTGACCTCTGCCTCTGAGCTGGGGGTTGCAAATTCCAGAGGCCGGGAGCCCTTCCCGCCTGTGCATCCTGCATCGATAGGGCCATGCCCTTCATTAGGGCATGTTCCGAGATTGGGCTGGCCTTTGGCCAGCGCTCAGTGGGCCTCAGCGAAGCAGACTCGCCTCAGAATGACCCCCTTGCTCCATACCCATGGGATTTTCGCTCTGGGATGGAACTGGATGTTGCCTCTTCCTAGAGACGTACCCTTGGGAGATCACGCATCACCGGGCGAAAAGGCCTAACAGGATTTCTCAGGGCCCATCCTCTCCTTTGCTGCTGGCCAACCTTTCCATCCAACGGAATCTATCTTCATGATTGCAGTGGACACATTTGGGGATTTGGAGTCGGAGTAGCCTTTGAATGGTGGTCTCTTGGCCTGGCTTGCCAACAACAGGTACGGAGATACACCCCGGCGGGTTTACTCCCCTCTTTCTTTCTCTTTGGTTCTTGGGGAAGGTTTCTTTGGATTCTTGGGGATGTTGGGAGCATTTGGACCCCAGGCCATCTGGAGTCGACAGCACGTTCCTGGGAGCTCTTCTCCAAAGATCAGGCCTTTCCGCATGACCGAAGTCTGTGCACGCCTGGCCTTTGTATAACCCAGGGACGTCAAGGATACTTGATCCCAGGACCGAGGGAAACATGTGGAGCTTATATCTCTCTTTCAAGGGTTTCAAGCTCCCTTGGAGTTTCCCCACACATAATCCCGACTCCATTTCTCTCTCTCCGTCTCTCAGTCCCTCCGTCTCTCTCTCAGTCTCTCTCGCTCACTCTCTCTCTCTCTCTCTCTACGACTCTCTGTCTCTCTCCATTTCTCTGCTGGGTCCCTGTGGGTCTCACTTTCTAGTACTCCTTGGTTCCCTCCCAACTCAGCCTTATGGTCTCAATTTCTTCTCCTCTTTGGCCACTTACGTCTACATGAATGGCACCCTTGACTTTGTACACTCTGGCCTCGACAGTGTAATATGCAGACTTGTGGTTGGTGTTGAAGTTGTCATCACTGCATGTGCTGAGGTGCGTCCTGATGGACACTTGCCCGGTTGAGTTGGATATTCAAGTCGATCTGCTGGATGTCTCTTTGTCCTGATGTATCATAAATATCTGGGACGTTGGAAGCTCACCTGAAGCGAAGTTGGCTTTGCGTGCATTCGGAAGCAAATGCTGGGAGACACAGCATCCAGGAACACAGGAAGTGGTCTTCGACGGCCTTTGCTTTGGGGGCTGTGGGGTAAGAGCTTCGCAAGAAGACCCGCCATGGGGTAGTCACTCACATGCCATTCACCAAGGACGTATTCCTGGGTGCTGGCCGGAGTGAAGGGAGACCGATCCAGGGGGCATTCCTCTGCTTCTGTGTGCTTTGACAGGTCTTGACTAGGAGAGCCCACACTGAGGCCATGTGGCTGAAAACAGGCAATGGGTTGCTAGTGGGCCTTTCGGGAGGAGAGGCTCCTGGTGGCCTAGAGCGTGGCATAACTCAGGAAGCTATGGGTTTCGTGGATGCAACGATGTGCTGGAATCCACACGTCCGCTGGCCCTCACAGACTTTTCCTTTGGGTTGGTGTGAACCCGCAGCCCTTTCTTGCATTCTTGTCCACCACCACTAGGGCCTGAACCCAGATCGGCCCGGGGACCATTGTGTGCAGGAAGGCCCCCCTGGGACTCACTGTGACCCAGCCACAGCACGAGGCAGCATAATCAGGGTGTCTCGAGCTGGTGAGCCATTTTGGGAGGAGTCCCGGTAGGGCTTCCTTCCAAACGGGTGCTGTGGTGTCGACACCGCCGAGAAGTTTTCCTTCTCGACCCCCCAGACGCGCAGTCAGTGTTTGGTGGTGGTTTGCATGGTTCTCTTTGTCTTTGGGTTCCTGCCACTCATAGGCCGAGGCTTTGAGCTGATATGCCCTGGACGTAGGGAGAGAGGCTGCTGTGATTTGCCGAAAGGCCACACTACCAGAGACATCGTGCACAAACCCGTCAGTTCACTCGACAGCACTGGTAGGCGGAAGGCGGGTTTGTCCCAAGACTCTGATGTCCCTTCACACTAGGGTCTTCCATCCATTTCCTTTGCCAGCGTGGCCTTGGGAAGTGGGGGGATTTGGTCCCCAGGAGAGGGATTCACGTCCCCTCTCATAGGCATCCTTGCTGCCCCACGTTCCCCATGCCGCTGGGCTTCTGATGGTACAGATGTCTTGGCATCCCCTTTGCGCAGAGACAGCCCTTGCCCCAGGCAGCTTCTCCATGGTTGAAGCAGCGCAGCAGGGCTCTGAGGGCACCAGGGATCTGCATCCCTGCGGACACATCCCTGAGCTCTCCCCCATAGGTCCTTGGGAATCCTGGTGGTCCTTGACCTGGGGTGCCCTGTCAGGGTGCACCATCGGCTGCAGGCCACGAGGTTCCTCTGCCACGTTGCAATGCTTTTCTCAAAATGCAGACATCACTGGGTGTCCGGAGTCTCGATGTCGATGAAGCCTCCTGAAAAGTCAGACGTGGTGTGTGAAGAGAGCCATGCTTCAACCCCTTGGTTGGCCTCTCTGCCTTCCTTCCCACCTTCTGTCTTCCATTCGCCTTAACCCCTTTCTCCATCCGGACCTTCCTCCCAAGAAATCCCTCCTCCACAATGCAAGCTTTGCCGCTCACCTCCTACATCTCGTCCACATCAGTATAGCTTTCTCACTCTCTAGCTCTTATCATCAATGTCCTCTACCTCCTCATCAATGGATAATTCTCTCTCCAGGCTTTATCGTTGGGATGAGAGCCAAGAAAATCGGGGACGTTTGTGTGACTTCTGAAGACTCAGCAGGAATCCTGGACCGTGGTTTTATCCGGGGTGGAAAATGCGATTTGGGGTCCTCTCTCAGGAAATGCGCAGGGGTTTTGGCTCTTTTTTTAACCGGGTGTCTTCCTAGATCCATAGTCCTCTTCCCATCGGAAACACTAGCACGTGTGTTTACAATGGGGAAAAGTCTTTAGGCACCCGTGGTCCAGTGGCGCAGGAGAGCCTGAGGAATCGTCGTGCCCCCCATCCTGAAGCTGTCTTGGAGCGGTTCAAAGGAAAGCAGGCTAATCCATAGCCACCCAAAGCAACCCAAGCCCAAAGAAGGGTTAAAGAACCTTGAAAACACCACACCCCTGGAAGGAATGTAAAGCAGAGCAGAGGAACGTGTGGAATGCAGACAGGGGTGCAACAATTAGGGTCCCATATGGAAAACGGGGAAAACCACAGGTTGGCCTGTGGAAATGCAGGAATCTGACAGAGGCGCGCAGAGAAGGTGTGGAATGCGGCCAGGTCTGAACCAGAGGGTGAGTCTTACGTGGCTAGCCGTGAAGACCATATGGCCTGCACTCCAAAGGCCTGGGAGACTCGGAGCTGGGCTGCCACTTGAAAGGGCCTTAGGTTGTCCTCCTTCCTCCCAGGTCCTCAAACTGCAGGGGAATTCTCAATGACTGTTAGATCTCCGACCTTGCGTGAAGTGAGGTCTGTGGTACGGCCCAGCCGTCCAGGTGATGGGCAACCCTGTGGGCAGGCTCTACACGTACCTGAGGAGTGCCCTGGAGTTTTGGGGGGTGGGGAATTTCCAGCAGCTCCGCTGATTTCCATACATCAGGGCGTGGCCACCTCAGCCTCTACCAGACCCCTGTCTCCAGGGAGAGCACAGTGGGCCAGCATTCTCCCGGCCAGCCAGTCGCTTCTTCTCGCTTCTCGGACCTCGAAGCATGGATTCCTCCAGCACGTCCTGCACATCCAGCGGTAGGTTGACCTCTGCCTCTGAGCTGGGGGTTGCAAATTCCAGAGGCCGGGAGCCCTTCCCGCCTGTGCATCCTGCATCGATAGGGCCATGCCCTTCATTAGGGCATGTTCCGAGATTGGGCTGGCCTTTGGCCAGCGCTCAGTGGGCCTCAGCGAAGCAGACTCGCCTCAGAATGACCCCCTTTCTCCATACCCATGGGATTTTCGCTCTGGGATGGAACAGGATGTTGCCTCTTCCTAGAGACGTACCCTTGGGAGATCACGCATCACCGGGCGAAAAGGCCTAACAGGATTTCTCAGGGCCCATCCTCTCCTTTGCTGCTGGCCAACCTTTCCATCCAACGGAATCTATCTTCATGATTGCAGTGGACACATTTGGGGATTTGGAGTCGGAGTAGCCTTGGAATGGTGGTCTCTTGGCCTGGCTTGCCAACAACAGGTACGGAGATACACCCCGGCGGGTTTACTCCCCTCTTTCTTTCTCTTTGGTTCTTGGGGAAGGTTTCTTTGGATTCTTGGGGATGTTGGGAGCATTTGGACCCCAGGCCATCTGGAGTCGACAGCACGTTCCTGGGAGCTCTTCTCCAAAGATCAGGCCTTTCCGCATGACCGAAGTCTGTGCACGCCTGGCCTTTGTATAACCCAGGGACGTCAAGGATACTTGATCCCAGGACCGAGGGAAACATGTGGAGCTTATATCTCTCTTTCAAGGGTTTCAAGCTCCCTTGGAGTTTCCCCACACATAATCCCGACTCCATTTCTCTCTCTCCGTCTCTCAGTCCCTCCGTCTCTCTCTCAGTCTCTCTCGCTCACTCTCTCTCTCTCTCTCTCTACGACTCTCTGTCTCTCTCCATTTCTCTGCTGGGTCCCTGTGGGTCTCACTTTCTAGTACTCCTTGGTTCCCTCCCAACTCAGCCTTATGGTCTCAATTTCTTCTCCTCTTTGGCCACTTACGTCTACATGAATGGCACCCTTGACTTTGTACACTCTGGCCTCGACAGTGTAATATGCAGACTTGTGGTTGGTGTTGAAGTTGTCATCACTGCATGTGCTGAGGTGCGTCCTGATGGACACTTGCCCGGTTGAGTTGGATATTCAAGTTGATCTGCTGGATGTCTCTTTGTCCTGATGTATCATAAATATCTGGGACGTTGGAAGCTCACCTGAAGCGAAGTTGGCTTTGCGTGCATTCGGAAGCAAATGCTGGGAGACACAGCATCCAGGAACACAGGAAGTGGTCTTCGACGGCCTTTGCTTTGGGGGCTGTGGGGTAAGAGCTTCGCAAGAAGACCCGCCATGGGGCAGTCACTCGCATGCGATTCACCAAGGACGTATTCCTGGGTGCTGGCCGGACTGAAGGGAGACCGATCCAGGGGGCATTCCTCTGCTTCTGTGTGCTTTGACAGGTCTTGACTAGGAGAGCCCACACTGAGGCCATGTGGCTGAAAACAGGCAATGGGTTGCTAGTGGGCCTTTCGGGAGGAGAGGCTCCTGGTGGCCTAGAGCGTGGCATAACTCAGGAAGCTATGGGTTTCGTGGATGCAACGATGTGCTGGAATCCACACGTCCGCTGGCCCTCACAGACTTTTCTTTGGGTTGGTGTGAACCCGCAGCCCTTTCTTGCATTCTTGTCCACCACCACTAGGGCCTGAACCCAGATCGGCCCGGGGACCATTGTGTGCAGCAAGGCCCCCCTGGGACTCACTGTGACCCAGCCACAGCACGAGGCAGCATAATCAGGGTGTCTCGAGCTGGTGAGCCATTTTGGGAGGAGTCCCGGTAGGGCTTCCTTCCAAACGGGTGCTGTGGTGTCGACACCGCCGAGAAGCTTTCCTTCTCGACCCCCCAGACGCGCAGTCAGTGTTTGGTGGTGGTTTGCATGGTTCTCTTTGTCTTTGGGTTCCTGCCACTCATAGGCCGAGGCTTTGAGCTGATATGCCCTGGACGTAGGGAGAGAGGCTGCTGTGATTTGCCGAAAGGCCACACTACCAGAGACATCGTGCACAAACCCGTCAGTTCACTCGACAGCACTGGTAGGCGGAAGGCGGGTTTGTCCCAAGACTCTGATGTCCCTTCACACTAGGGTCTTCCATCCATTTCCTTTGCCAGCGTGGCCTTGGGAAGTGGGGGGATTTGGTCCCCAGGAGAGGGATTCACGTCCCCTCTCATAGGCATCCTTGCTGCCCCACGTTCCCCATGCCGCTGGGCTTCTGATGGTACAGATGTCTTGGCATCCCCTTTGCGCAGAGACAGCCCTTGCCCCGGGCAGCTTCTCCATGGTTGAAGCAGCGCAGCAGGGCTCTGAGGGCACCAGGGATCTGCATCCCTGCGGACACATCCCTGAGCTCTCCCCCATAGGTCCTTGGGAATCCTGGTGGTCCTTGACCTGGGGTGCCCTGTCAGGGTGCACCATCGGCTGCAGGCCACGAGGTTCCTCTGCCACGTTGCAATGCTTTTCTCAAAATGCAGACATCACTGGGTGTCCGGAGTCTCGATGTCGATGAAGCCTCCTGAAAAGTCAGACGTGGTGTGTGAAGAGAGCCATGCTTCAACCCCTTGGTTGGCCTCTCTGCCTTCCTTCCCACCTTCTGTCTTCCATTCGCCTTAACCCCTTTCTCCATCCAGACCTTCCTCCCAAGAAATCCCTCCTCCACAATGCAAGCTTTGCCGCTCACCTCCTACATCTCGTCCACATCAGTATAGCTTTCTCACTCTCTAGCTCTTATCATCAATGTCCTCTACCTCCTCATCAATGGATAATTCTCTCTCCAGGCTTTATCGTTGGGATGAGAGCCAAGAAAATCGGGGACGTTTGTGTGACTTCTGAAGACTCAGCAGGAATCCTGGACCGTGGTTTTATCCGGGGTGGAAAATGCGATTTGGGGTCCTCTCTCAGGAAATGCGCAGGGGTTTTGGCTCTTTTTTTAACCGGGTGTCTTCCTAGATCCATAGTCCTCTTCCCATCGGAAACACTAGCACGTGTGTTTACAATGGGGAAAAGTCTTTAGGCACCCGTGGTCCAGTGGCGCAGGAGAGCCTGAGGAATCGTCGTGCCCCCCATCCTGAAGCTGTCTTGGAGCGGTTCAAAGGAAAGCAGGCTAATCCATAGCCACCCAAAGCAACCCAAGCCCAAAGAAGGGTTAAAGAACCTTGAAAACACCACACCCCTGGAAGGAATGTAAAGCAGAGCAGAGGAACGTGTGGAATGCAGACAGGGGTGCAACAATTAGGGTCCCATATGGAAAACGGGGAAAACCACAGGTTGGCCTGTGGAAATGCAGGAATCTGACAGAGGCGGGCAGAGAAGGTGTGGAATGCGGCCAGGTCTGAACCAGAGGGTGAGTCTTACGTAGCTAGCCGTGAAGACCATATGGCCTGCACTCCAAAGGCCTGGGAGACTCGGAGCTGGGCTGCCACTTGAAAGGGCCTTAGGTTGTCCTCCTTCCTCCCAGGTCCTCAAACTGCAGGGGAATTCTCAATGACTGTTAGATCTCCGACCTTGCGTGAAGTGAGGTCTGTGGTACGGCCCAGCCGTCCAGGTGATGGGCAACCCTGTGGGCAGGCTCTACACGTACCTGAGGAGTACCCTGGAGTTTTGGGGGGTGGGGAATTTCCAGCAGCTCCGCTGATTTCCATACATCAGGGCGTGGCCACCTCAGCCTCTACCAGACCCCTGTCTCCAGGGAGAGCACAGTGGGCCAGCATTCTCCCGGCCAGCCAGTCGCTTCTTCTCACTTCTCGGACCTCGAAGCATGGATTCCTCCAGCACGTCCTGCACATCCAGCGGTAGCTTGACCTCTGCCTCTGAGCTGGGGGTTGCAAATTCCAGAGGCCGGGAGCCCTTCCCGCCTGTGCATCCTGCATCGATAGGGCCATGCCCTTCATTAGGGCATGTTCCGAGATTGGGCTGGCCTTTGGCCAGCGCTCAGTGGGCCTCAGCGAAGCAGACTCGCCTCAGAATGACCCCCTTTCTCCATACCCATGGGATTTTCGCTCTGGGATGGAACAGGATGTTGCCTCTTCCTAGAGACGTACCCTTGGGAGATCACGCATCACCGGGCGAAAAGGCCTAACAGGATTTCTCAGGGCCCATCCTCTCCTTTGCTGCTGGCCAACCTTTCCATCCAACGGAATCTATCTTCATGATTGCAGTGGACACATTTGGGGATTTGGAGTCGGAGTAGCCTTGGAATGGTGGTCTCTTGGCCTGGCTTGCCAACAACAGGTACGGAGATACACCCCGGCGGGTTTACTCCCCTCTTTCTTTCTCTTTGGTTCTTGGGGAAGGTTTCTTTGGATTCTTGGGGATGTTGGGAGCATTTGGACCCCAGGCCATCTGGAGTCGACAGCACGTTCCTGGGAGCTCTTCTCCAAAGATCAGGCCTTTCCGCATGACCGAAGTCTGTGCACGCCTGGCCTTTGTATAACCCAGGGACGTCAAGGATACTTGATCCCAGGACCGAGGGAAACATGTGGAGCTTATATCTCTCTTTCAAGGGTTTCAAGCTCCCTTGGAGTTTCCCCACACATAATCCCGACTCCATTTCTCTCTCTCCGTCTCTCAGTCCCTCCGTCTCTCTCTCAGTCTCTCTCGCTCACTCTCTCTCTCTCTCTCTCTACGACTCTCTGTCTCTCTCCATTTCTCTGCTGGGTCCCTGTGGGTCTCACTTTCTAGTACTCCTTGGTTCCCTCCCAACTCAGCCTTATGGTCTCAATTTCTTCTCCTCTTTGGCCACTTACGTCTACATGAATGGCACCCTTGACTTTGTACACTCTGGCCTCGACAGTGTAATATGCAGACTTGTGGTTGGTGTTGAAGTTGTCATCACTGCATGTGCTGAGGTGCGTCCTGATGGACACTTGCCCGGTTGAGTTGGATATTCAAGTCGATCTGCTGGATGTCTCTTTGTCCTGATGTATCATAAATATCTGGGACGTTGGAAGCTCACCTGAAGCGAAGTTGGCTTTGCGTGCATTCGGAAGCAAATGCTGGGAGACACAGCATCCAGGAACACAGGAAGTGGTCTTCGACGGCCTTTGCTTTGGGGGCTGTGGGGTAAGAGCTTCGCAAGAAGACCCGCCATGGGGCAGTCACTCGCATGCGATTCACCAAGGACGTATTCCTGGGTGCTGGCCGGACTGAAGGGAGACCGATCCAGGGGGCATTCCTCTGCTTCTGTGTGCTTTGACAGGTCTTGACTAGGAGAGCCAACACTGAGGCCATGTGGCTGAAAACAGGCAATGGGTTGCTAGTGGGCCTTTCGGGAGGAGAGGCTCCTGGTGGCCTAGAGCGTGGCATAACTCAGGAAGCTATGGGTTTCGTGGATGCAACGATGTGCTGGAATCCACACATCCGCTGGCCCTCACAGACTTTTCCTTTGGGTTGGTGTGAACCCGCAGCCCTTTCTTCCATTCTTGTCCACCACCACTAGGGCCTGAACCCAGATCGGCCCGGGGTCCTTTGTGTGCAGGAAGGCCCCCCTGGGACTCACTGTGACCCAGCCACAGCACGAGGCAGCATTATCAGGGTGTCTCGAGCTGGTGAGCCATTTTGGGAGGAGTCCCGGTAGGGCTTCCTTCCAAACGGGTGCTGTGGTGTCGACACCGCCGAGAAGCTTTCCTTCTCGACCCCCCAGAAGCGCAGTCAGTGTTTGGTGGTTGTTTGCATGGTTCTATTTGTCTTTGGGTTCCTGCCACTCATACGCCGAGGCTTTGAGCTGATATGCCCTGAACGTAGGGAGAGAGGCTGCTGTGATTTGCCAAAAGGCCACACTACCAGAAACATCGTGCACAAACCCGTCAGTTCACTCGACAGCACTGGTAGGCGGAAGGCGGGTTTGTCCCAAGACTCTGATGTCCCTTCACACTAGGGTCTTCCATCCATTTCCTTTGCCAGCGTGGCCTTGGGAAGTGGGGGGATTTGGTCCCCAGGAGAGGGATTCACGTCCCCTCTCATAGGCATCCTTGCTGCCCCACGTTCCCCATGCCGCTGTGCTTCTGATGGTACAGATGTCTTGGCATCCCCTTTGCGCAGAGACAGCCCTTGCCCCGGGCAGCTTCTCCATGGTTGAAGCAGCGCAGCAGGGCCCTGAGGGCACCAGGGATCTGCATCCCTGCGGACACATCCCTGAGCTCTCCCCCATAGGTCCTTGGGAATCCTGGTGGTCCTTGACCTGGGGTGCCCTGTCAGGGTGCACCATCGGCTGCAGGCCACGAGGTTCCTCTGCCACGTTGCAATGCTTTTCTCAAAATGCAGACATCACTGGGTGTCCGGAGTCTCGATGTCGATGAAGCCTCCTGAAAAGTCAGACGTGGTGTGTGAAGAGAGCCATGCTTCAACCCCTTGGTTGGCCTCTCTGCCTTCCTTCCCACCTTCTGTCTTCCATTCGCCTTAACCCCTTTCTCCATCCGGACCTTCCTCCCAAGAAATCCCTCCTCCACAATGCAAGCTTTGCCGCTCACCTCCTACATCTCGTCCACATCAGTATAGCTTTCTCACTCTCTAGCTCTTATCATCAATGTCCTCTACCTCCTCATCAATGGATAATTCTCTCTCCAGGCTTTATCGTTGGGATGAGAGCCAGGAAAATCGGGGACGTTTGTGTGACTTCTGAAGACTCAGCAGGAATCCTGGACCGTGGTTTTATCCGGGGTGGAAAATGCGATTTGGGGTCCTCTCTCAGGAAATGCGCAGGGGTTTTGGCTCTTTTTTTAACCGGGTGTCTTCCTAGATCCATAGTCCTCTTCCCATCGGAAACACTAGCACGTGTGTTTACAATGGGGAAAAGTCTTTAGGCACCCGTGGTCCAGTGGCGCAGGAGAGCCTGAGGAATCGTCGTGCCCCCCATCCTGAAGCTGTCTTGGAGCGGTTCAAAGGAAAGCAGGCTAATCCATAGCCACCCAAAGCAACCCAAGCCCAAAGAAGGGTTAAAGAACCTTGAAAACACCACACCCCTGGAAGGAATGTAAAGCAGAGCAGAGGAACGTGTGGAATGCAGACAGGGGTGCAACAATTAGGGTCCCATATGGAAAACGGGGAAAACCACAGGTTGGCCTGTGGAAATGCAGGAATCTGACAGAGGCGGGCAGAGAAGGTGTGGAATGCGGCCAGGTCTGAACCAGAGGGTGAGTCTTACGTGGCTAGCCGTGAAGACCATATGGCCTGCACTCCAAAGGCCTGGGAGACTCGGAGCTGGGCTGCCACTTGAAAGGGCCTTAGGTTGTCCTCCTTCCTCCCAGGTCCTCAAACTGCAGGGGAATTCTCAATGACTGTTAGATCTCCGACCTTGCGTGAAGTGAGGTCTGTGGTACGGCCCAGCCGTCCAGGTGATGGGCAACCCTGTGGGCAGGCTCTACACGTACCTGAGGAGTGCCCTGGAGTTTTGGGGGGTGGGGAATTTCCAGCAGCTCCGCTGATTTCCATACATCAGGGCGTGGCCACCTCAGCCTCTACCAGACCCCTGTCTCCAGGGAGAGCACAGTGGGCCAGCATTCTCCCGGCCAGCCAGTCGCTTCTTCTCGCTTCTCGGACCTCGAAGCATGGATTCCTCCAGCACGTCCTGCACATCCAGCGGTAGGTTGACCTCTGCCTCTGAGCTGGGGGTTGCAAATCGCAGAGGCCGGGAGCCCTTCCCGCCTGTGCATCCTGCATCGATAGGGCCATGCCCTTCATTAGGGCATGTTCCGAGATTGGGCTGGCCTTTGGCCAGCGCTCAGTGGGCCTCAGCGAAGCAGACTCGCCTCAGAATGACCCCCTTTCTCCATACCCATGGGATTTTCGCTCTGGGATGGAACAGGATGTTGCCTCTTCCTAGAGACGTACCCTTGGGAGATCACGCATCACCGGGCGAAAAGGCCTAACAGGATTTCTCAGGGCCCATCCTCTCCTTTGCTGCTGGCCAACCTTTCCATCCAACGGAATCTATCTTCATGATTGCAGTGGACACATTTGGGGATTTGGAGTCGGAGTAGCCTTTGAATGGTGGTCTCTTGGCCTGGCTTGCCAACAACAGGTACGGAGATACACCCCGGCGGGTTTACTCCCCTCTTTCTTTCTCTTTGGTTCTTGGGGAAGGTTTCTTTGGATTCTTGGGGATGTTGGGAGCATTTGGACCCCAGGCCATCTGGAGTCGACAGCACGTTCCTGGGAGCTCTTCTCCAAAGATCAGGCCTTTCCGCATGACCGAAGTCTGTGCACGCCTGGCCTTTGTATAACCCAGGGACGTCAAGGATACTTGATCCCAGGACCGAGGGAAACATGTGGAGCTTATATCTCTCTTTCAAGGGTTTCAAGCTCCCTTGGAGTTTCCCCACACATAATCCCGACTCCATTTCTCTCTCTCCGTCTCTCAGTCCCTCCGTCTCTCTCTCAGTCTCTCTCTCTCACTCTCTCTCTCTCTCTCTCTACGACTCTCTGTCTCTCTCCATTTCTCTGCTGGGTCCCTGTGGGTCTCACTTTCTAGTACTCCTTGGTTCCCTCCCAACTCAGCCTTATGGTCTCAATTTCTTCTCCTCTTTGGCCACTTACGTCTACATGAATGGCACCCTTGACTTTGTACACTCTGGCCTCGACAGTGTAATATGCAGACTTGTGGTTGGTGTTGAAGTTGTCATCACTGCATGTGCTGAGGTGCGTCCTGATGGACACTTGCCCGGTTGAGTTGGATATTCAAGTCGATCTGCTGGATGTCTCTTTGTCCTGATGTATCATAAATATCTGGGACGTTGGAAGCTCACCTGAAGCGAAGTTGGCTTTGCGTGCATTCGGAAGCAAATGCTGGGAGACACAGCATCCAGGAACACAGGAAGTGGTCTTCGACGGCCTTTGCTTTGGGGGCTGTGGGGTAAGAGCTTCGCAAGAAGACCCGCCATGGGGCAGTCACTCGCATGCGATTCACCAAGGACGTATTCCTGGGTGCTGGCCGGACTGAAGGGAGACCGATCCAGGGGGCATTCCTCTGCTTCTGTGTGCTTTGACAGGTCTTGACTAGGAGAGCCAACACTGAGGCCATGTGGCTGAAAACAGGCAATGGGTTGCTAGTGGGCCTTTCGGGAGGAGAGGCTCCTGGTGGCCTAGAGCGTGGCATAACTCAGGAAGCTATGGGTTTCGTGGATGCAACGATGTGCTGGAATCCACACATCCGCTGGCCCTCACAGACTTTTCCTTTGGGTTGGTGTGAACCCGCAGCCCTTTCTTCCATTCTTGTCCACCACCACTAGGGCCTGAACCCAGATCGGCCCGGGGTCCTTTGTGTGCAGGAAGGCCCCCCTGGGACTCACTGTGACCCAGCCACAGCACGAGGCAGCATTATCAGGGTGTCTCGAGCTGGTGAGCCATTTTGGGAGGAGTCCCGGTAGGGCTTCCTTCCAAACGGGTGCTGTGGTGTCGACACCGCCGAGAAGCTTTCCTTCTCGACCCCCCAGAAGCGCAGTCAGTGTTTGGTGGTTGTTTGCATGGTTCTATTTGTCTTTGGGTTCCTGCCACTCATACGCCGAGGCTTTGAGCTGATATGCCCTGAACGTAGGGAGAGAGGCTGCTGTGATTTGCCAAAAGGCCACACTACCAGAAACATCGTGCACAAACCCGTCAGTTCACTCGACAGCACTGGTAGGCGGAAGGCGGGTTTGTCCCAAGACTCTGATGTCCCTTCACACTAGGGTCTTCCATCCATTTCCTTTGCCAGCGTGGCCTTGGGAAGTGGGGGGATTTGGTCCCCAGGAGAGGGATTCACGTCCCCTCTCATAGGCATCCTTGCTGCCCCACGTTCCCCATGCCGCTGGGCTTCTGATGGTACAGATGTCTTGGCATCCCCTTTGCGCAGAGACAGCCCTTGCCCCGGGCAGCTTCTCCATGGTTGAAGCAGCGCAGCAGGGCCCTGAGGGCACCAGGGATCTGCATCCCTGCGGACACATCCCTGAGCTCTCCCCCATAGGTCCTTGGGAATCCTGGTGGTCCTTGACCTGGGGTGCCCTGTCAGGGTGCACCATCGGCTGCAGGCCACGAGGTTCCTCTGCCACGTTGCAATGCTTTTCTCAAAATGCAGACATCACTGGGTGTCCGGAGTCTCGATGTCGATGAAGCCTCCTGAAAAGTCAGACGTGGTGTGTGAAGAGAGCCATGCTTCAACCCCTTGGTTGGCCTCTCTGCCTTCCTTCCCACCTTCTGTCTTCCATTCGCCTTAACCCCTTTCTCCATCCGGACCTTCCTCCCAAGAAATCCCTCCTCCACAATGCAAGCTTTGCCGCTCACCTCCTACATCTCGTCCACATCAGTATAGCTTTCTCACTCTCTAGCTCTTATCATCAATGTCCTCTACCTCCTCATCAATGGATAATTCTCTCTCCAGGCTTTATCGTTGGGATGAGAGCCAGGAAAATCGGGGACGTTTGTGTGACTTCTGAAGACTCAGCAGGAATCCTGGACCGTGGTTTTATCCGGGGTGGAAAATGCGATTTGGGGTCCTCTCTCAGGAAATGCGCAGGGGTTTTGGCTCTTTTTTTAACCGGGTGTCTTCCTAGATCCATAGTCCTCTTCCCATCGGAAACACTAGCACGTGTGTTTACAATGGGGAAAAGTCTTTAGGCACCCGTGGTCCAGTGGCGCAGGAGAGCCTGAGGAATCGTCGTGCCCCCCATCCTGAAGCTGTCTTGGAGCGGTTCAAAGGAAAGCAGGCTAATCCATAGCCACCCAAAGCAACCCAAGCCCAAAGAAGGGTTAAAGAAGCTTGAAAACACCACACCCCTGGAAGGAATGTAAAGCAGAGCAGAGGAACGTGTGGAATGCAGACAGGGGTGCAACAATTAGGGTCCCATATGGAAAACGGGGAAAACCACAGGTTGGCCTGTGGAAATGCAGGAATCTGACAGAGGCGGGCAGAGAAGGTGTGGAATGCGGCCAGGTCTGAACCAGAGGGTGAGTCTTACGTGGCTAGCCGTGAAGACCATATGGCCTGCACTCCAAAGGCCTGGGAGACTCGGAGCTGGGCTGCCACTTGAAAGGGCCTTAGGTTGTCCTCCTTCCTCCCAGGTCCTCAAACTGCAGGGGAATTCTCAATGACTGTTAGATCTCCGACCTTGCGTGAAGTGAGGTCTGTGGTACGGCCCAGCCGTCCAGGTGATGGGCAACCCTGTGGGCAGGCTCTACACGTACCTGAGGAGTGCCCTGGAGTTTTGGGGGGTGGGGAATTTCCAGCAGCTCCGCTGATTTCCATACATCAGGGCGTGGCCACCTCAGCCTCTACCAGACCCCTGTCTCCAGGGAGAGCACAGTGGGCCAGCATTCTCCCGGCCAGCCAGTCGCTTCTTCTCGCTTCTCGGACCTCGAAGCATGGATTCCTCCAGCACGTCCTGCACATCCAGCGGTAGGTTGACCTCTGCCTCTGAGCTGGGGGTTGCAAATCGCAGAGGCCGGGAGCCCTTCCCGCCTGTGCATCCTGCATCGATAGGGCCATGCCCTTCATTAGGGCATGTTCCGAGATTGGGCTGGCCTTTGGCCAGCGCTCAGTGGGCCTCAGCGAAGCAGACTCGCCTCAGAATGACCCCCTTTCTCCATACCCATGGGATTTTCGCTCTGGGATGGAACAGGATGTTGCCTCTTCCTAGAGACGTACCCTTGGGAGATCACGCATCACCGGGCGAAAAGGCCTAACAGGATTTCTCAGGGCCCATCCTCTCCTTTGCTGCTGGCCAACCTTTCCATCCAACGGAATCTATCTTCATGATTGCAGTGGACACATTTGGGGATTTGGAGTCGGAGTAGCCTTTGAATGGTGGTCTCTTGGCCTGGCTTGCCAACAACAGGTACGGAGATACACCCCGGCGGGTTTACTCCCCTCTTTCTTTCTCTTTGGTTCTTGGGGAAGGTTTCTTTGGATTCTTGGGGATGTTGGGAGCATTTGGACCCCAGGCCATCTGGAGTCGACAGCACGTTCCTGGGAGCTCTTCTCCAAAGATCAGGCCTTTCCGCATGACCGAAGTCTGTGCACGCCTGGCCTTTGTATAACCCAGGGACGTCAAGGATACTTGATCCCAGGACCGAGGGAAACATGTGGAGCTTATATCTCTCTTTCAAGGGTTTCAAGCTCCCTTGGAGTTTCCCCACACATAATCCCGATTCCATTTCTCTCTCTCCGTCTCTCAGTCCCTCCGTCTCTCTCTCAGTCTCTCTCGCTCACTCTCTCTCTCTCTCTCTCTACGACTCTCTGTCTCTCTCCATTTCTCTGCTGGGTCCCTGTGGGTCTCACTTTCTAGTACTCCTTGGTTCCCTCCCAACTCAGCCTTATGGTCTCAATTTCTTCTCCTCTTTGGCCACTTACGTCTACATGAATGGCACCCTTGACTTTGTACACTCTGGCCTCGACAGTGTAATATGCAGACTTGTGGTTGGTGTTGAAGTTGTCATCACTGCATGTGCTGAGGTGCGTCCTGATGGACACTTGCCCGGTTGAGTTGGATATTCAAGTCGATCTGCTGGATGTCTCTTTGTCCTGATGTATCATAAATATCTGGGACGTTGGAAGCTCACCTGAAGCGAAGTTGGCTTTGCGTGCATTCGGAAGCAAATGCTGGGAGACACAGCATCCAGGAACACAGGAAGTGGTCTTCGACGGCCTTTGCTTTGGGGGCTGTGGGGTAAGAGCTTCGCAAGAAGACCCGCCATGGGGCAGTCACTCGCATGCGATTCACCAAGGACGTATTCCTGGGTGCTGGCCGGACTGAAGGGAGACCGATCCAGGGGGCATTCCTCTGCTTCTGTGTGCTTTGACAGGTCTTGACTAGGAGAGCCAACACTGAGGCCATGTGGCTGAAAACAGGCAATGGGTTGCTAGTGGGCCTTTCGGGAGGAGAGGCTCCTGGTGGCCTAGAGCGTGGCATAACTCAGGAAGCTATGGGTTTCGTGGATGCAACGATGTGCTGGAATCCACACATCCGCTGGCCCTCACAGACTTTTCCTTTGGGTTGGTGTGAACCCGCAGCCCTTTCTTCCATTCTTGTCCACCACCACTAGGGCCTGAACCCAGATTGGCCCGGGGTCCTTTGTGTGCAGGAAGGCCCCCCTGGGACTCACTGTGACCCAGCCACAGCACGAGGCAGCATTATCAGGGTGTCTCGAGCTGGTGAGCCATTTTGGGAGGAGTCCCGGTAGGGCTTCCTTCCAAACGGGTGCTGTGGTGTCGACACCGCCGAGAAGCTTTCCTTCTCGACCCCCCAGAAGCGCAGTCAGTGTTTGGTGGTTGTTTGCATGGTTCTATTTGTCTTTGGGTTCCTGCCACTCATACGCCGAGGCTTTGAGCTGATATGCCCTGAACGTAGGGAGAGAGGCTGCTGTGATTTGCCAAAAGGCCACACTACCAGAAACATCGTGCACAAACCCGTCAGTTCACTCGACAGCACTGGTAGGCGGAAGGCGGGTTTGTCCCAAGACTCTGATGTCCCTTCACACTAGGGTCTTCCATCCATTTCCTTTGCCAGCGTGGCCTTGGGAAGTGGGGGGATTTGGTCCCCAGGAGAGGGATTCACGTCCCCTCTCATAGGCATCCTTGCTGCCCCACGTTCCCCATGCCGCTGGGCTTCTGATGGTACAGATGTCTTGGCATCCCCTTTGCGCAGAGACAGCCCTTGCCCCGGGCAGCTTCTCCATGGTTGAAGCAGCGCAGCAGGGCCCTGAGGGCACCAGGGATCTGCATCCCTGCGGACACATCCCTGAGCTCTCCCCCATAGGTCCTTGGGAATCCTGGTGGTCCTTGACCTGGGGTGCCCTGTCAGGGTGCACCATCGGCTGCAGGCCACGAGGTTCCTCTGCCACGTTGCAATGCTTTTCTCAAAATGCAGACATCACTGGGTGTCCGGAGTCTCGATGTCGATGAAGCCTCCTGAAAAGTCAGACGTGGTGTGTGAAGAGAGCCATGCTTCAACCCCTTGGTTGGCCTCTCTGCCTTCCTTCCCACCTTCTGTCTTCCATTCGCCTTAACCCCTTTCTCCATCCGGACCTTCCTCCCAAGAAATCCCTCCTCCACAATGCAAGCTTTGCCGCTCACCTCCTACATCTCGTCCACATCAGTATAGCTTTCTCACTCTCTAGCTCTTATCATCAATGTCCTCTACCTCCTCATCAATGGATAATTCTCTCTCCAGGCTTTATCGTTGGGATGAGAGCCAGGAAAATCGGGGACGTTTGTGTGACTTCTGAAGACTCAGCAGGAATCCTGGACCGTGGTTTTATCCGGGGTGGAAAATGCGATTTGGGGTCCTCTCTCAGGAAATGCGCAGGGGTTTTGGCTCTTTTTTTAACCGGGTGTCTTCCTAGATCCATAGTCCTCTTCCCATCGGAAACACTAGCACGTGTGTTTACAATGGGGAAAAGTCTTTAGGCACCCGTGGTCCAGTGGCGCAGGAGAGCCTGAGGAATCGTCGTGCCCCCCATCCTGAAGCTGTCTTGGAGCGGTTCAAAGGAAAGCAGGCTAATCCATAGCCACCCAAAGCAACCCAAGCCCAAAGAAGGGTTAAAGAACCTTGAAAACACCACACCCCTGGAAGGAATGTAAAGCAGAGCAGAGGAACGTGTGGAATGCAGACAGGGGTGCAACAATTAGGGTCCCATATGGAAAACGGGGAAAACCACAGGTTGGCCTGTGGAAATGCAGGAATCTGACAGAGGCGGGCAGAGAAGGTGTGGAATGCGGCCAGGTCTGAACCAGAGGGTGAGTCTTACGTGGCTAGCCGTGAAGACCATATGGCCTGCACTCCAAAGGCCTGGGAGACTCGGAGCTGGGCTGCCACTTGAAAGGGCCTTAGGTTGTCCTCCTTCCTCCCAGGTCCTCAAACTGCAGGGGAATTCTCAATGACTGTTAGATCTCCGACCTTGCGTGAAGTGAGGTCTGTGGTACGGCCCAGCCGTCCAGGTGATGGGCAACCCTGTGGGCAGGCTCTACACGTACCTGAGGAGTGCCCTGGAGTTTTGGGGGGTGGGGAATTTCCAACAGCTCCGCTGATTTCCATACATCAGGGCGTGGCCACCTCAGCCTCTACCAGACCCCTGTCTCCAGGGAGAGCACAGTGGGCCAGCATTCTCCCGGCCAGCCAGTCGCTTCTTCTCGCTTCTCGGACCTCGAAGCATGGATTCCTCCAGCACGTCCTGCACATCCAGCGGTAGGTTGACCTCTGCCTCTGAGCTGGGGGTTGCAAATCGCAGAGGCCGGGAGCCCTTCCCGCCTGTGCATCCTGCATCGATAGGGCCATGCCCTTCATTAGGGCATGTTCCGAGATTGGGCTGGCCTTTGGCCAGCGCTCAGTGGGCCTCAGCGAAGCAGACTCGCCTCAGAATGACCCCCTTTCTCCATACCCATGGGATTTTCGCTCTGGGATGGAACAGGATGTTGCCTCTTCCTAGAGACGTACCCTTGGGAGATCACGCATCACCGGGCGAAAAGGCCTAACAGGATTTCTCAGGGCCCATCCTCTCCTTTGCTGCTGGCCAACCTTTCCATCCAACGGAATCTATCTTCATGATTGCAGTGGACACATTTGGGGATTTGGAGTCGGAGTAGCCTTTGAATGGTGGTCTCTTGGCCTGGCTTGCCAACAACAGGTACGGAGATACACCCCGGCGGGTTTACTCCCCTCTTTCTTTCTCTTTGGTTCTTGGGGAAGGTTTCTTTGGATTCTTGGGGATGTTGGGAGCATTTGGACCCCAGGCCATCTGGAGTCGACAGCACGTTCCTGGGAGCTCTTCTCCAAAGATCAGGCCTTTCCGCATGACCGAAGTCTGTGCACGCCTGGCCTTTGTATAACCCAGGGACGTCAAGGATACTTGATCCCAGGACCGAGGGAAACATGTGGAGCTTATATCTCTCTTTCAAGGGTTTCAAGCTCCCTTGGAGTTTCCCCACACATAATCCCGACTCCATTTCTCTCTCTCCGTCTCTCAGTCCCTCCGTCTCTCTCTCAGTCTCTCTCTCTCACTCTCTCTCTCTCTCTCTATACGACTCTCTGTCTCTCTCCATTTCTCTGCTGGGTCCCTGTGGGTCTCACTTTCTAGTACTCCTTGGTTCCCTCCCAACTCAGCCTTATGGTCTCAATTTCTTCTCCTCTTTGGCCACTTACGTCTACATGAATGGCACCCTTGACTTTGTACACTCTGGCCTCGACAGTGTAATATGCAGACTTGTGGTTGGTGTTGAAGTTGTCATCACTGCATGTGCTGAGGTGCGTCCTGATGGACACTTGCCCGGTTGAGTTGGATATTCAAGTCGATCTGCTGGATGTCTCTTTGTCCTGATGTATCATAAATATCTGGGACGTTGGAAGCTCACCTGAAGCGAAGTTGGCTTTGCGTGCATTCGGAAGCAAATGCTGGGAGACACAGCATCCAGGAACACAGGAAGTGGTCTTCGACGGCCTTTGCTTTGGGGGCTGTGGGGTAAGAGCTTCGCAAGAAGACCCGCCATGGGGCAGTCACTCGCATGCGATTCACCAAGGACGTATTCCTGGGTGCTGGCCGGACTGAAGGGAGACCGATCCAGGGGGCATTCCTCTGCTTCTGTGTGCTTTGACAGGTCTTGACTAGGAGAGCCAACACTGAGGCCATGTGGCTGAAAACAGGCAATGGGTTGCTAGTGGGCCTTTCGGGAGGAGAGGCTCCTGGTGGCCTAGAGCGTGGCATAACTCAGGAAGCTATGGGTTTCGTGGATGCAACGATGTGCTGGAATCCACACATCCGCTGGCCCTCACAGACTTTTCCTTTGGGTTGGTGTGAACCCGCAGCCCTTTCTTCCATTCTTGTCCACCACCACTAGGGCCTGAACCCAGATCGGCCCGGGGTCCTTTGTGTGCAGGAAGGCCCCCCTGGGACTCACTGTGACCCAGCCACAGCACGAGGCAGCATTATCAGGGTGTCTCGAGCTGGTGAGCCATTTTGGGAGGAGTCCCGGTAGGGCTTCCTTCCAAACGGGTGCTGTGGTGTCGACACCGCCGAGAAGCTTTCCTTCTCGACCCCCCAGAAGCGCAGTCAGTGTTTGGTGGTTGTTTGCATGGTTCTATTTGTCTTTGGGTTCCTGCCACTCATACGCCGAGGCTTTGAGCTGATATGCCCTGAACGTAGGGAGAGAGGCTGCTGTGATTTGCCAAAAGGCCACACTACCAGAAACATCGTGCACAAACCCGTCAGTTCACTCGACAGCACTGGTAGGCGGAAGGCGGGTTTGTCCCAAGACTCTGATGTCCCTTCACACTAGGGTCTTCCATCCATTTCCTTTGCCAGCGTGGCCTTGGGAAGTGGGGGGATTTGGTCCCCAGGAGAGGGATTCACGTCCCCTCTCATAGGCATCCTTGCTGCCCCACGTTCCCCATGCCGCTGGGCTTCTGATGGTACAGATGTCTTGGCATCCCCTTTGCGCAGAGACAGCCCTTGCCCCGGGCAGCTTCTCCATGGTTGAAGCAGCGCAGCAGGGCCCTGAGGGCACCAGGGATCTGCATCCCTGCGGACACATCCCTGAGCTCTCCCCCATAGGTCCTTGGGAATCCTGGTGGTCCTTGACCTGGGGTGCCCTGTCAGGGTGCACCATCGGCTGCAGGCCACGAGGTTCCTCTGCCACGTTGCAATGCTTTTCTCAAAATGCAGACATCACTGGGTGTCCGGAGTCTCGATGTCGATGAAGCCTCCTGAAAAGTCAGACGTGGTGTGTGAAGAGAGCCATGCTTCAACCCCTTGGTTGGCCTCTCTGCCTTCCTTCCCACCTTCTGTCTTCCATTCGCCTTAACCCCTTTCTCCATCCGGACCTTCCTCCCAAGAAATCCCTCCTCCACAATGCAAGCTTTGCCGCTCACCTCCTACATCTCGTCCACATCAGTATAGCTTTCTCACTCTCTAGCTCTTATCATCAATGTCCTCTACCTCCTCATCAATGGATAATTCTCTCTCCAGGCTTTATCGTTGGGATGAGAGCCAGGAATATCGGGGACGTTTGTGTGACTTCTGAAGACTCAGCAGGAATCCTGGACCGTGGTTTTATCCGGGGTGGAAAATGCGATTTGGGGTCCTCTCTCAGGAAATGCGCAGGGGTTTTGGCTCTTTTTTTAACCGGGTGTCTTCCTAGATCCATAGTCCTCTTCCCATCGGAAACACTAGCACGTGTGTTTACAATGGGGAAAAGTCTTTAGGCACCCGTGGTCCAGTGGCGCAGGAGAGCCTGAGGAATCGTCGTGCCCCCCATCCTGAAGCTGTCTTGGAGCGGTTCAAAGGAAAGCAGGCTAATCCATAGCCACCCAAAGCAACCCAAGCCCAAAGAAGGGTTAAAGAACCTTGAAAACACCACACCCCTGGAAGGAATGTAAAGCAGAGCAGAGGAACGTGTGGAATGCAGACAGGGGTGCAACAATTAGGGTCCCATATGGAAAACGGGGAAAACCACAGGTTGGCCTGTGGAAATGCAGGAATCTGACAGAGGCGGGCAGAGAAGGTGTGGAATGCGGCCAGGTCTGAACCAGAGGGTGAGTCTTACGTGGCTAGCCGTGAAGACCATATGGCCTGCACTCCAAAGGCCTGGGAGACTCGGAGCTGGGCTGCCACTTGAAAGGGCCTTAGGTTGTCCTCCTTCCTCCCAGGTCCTCAAACTGCAGGGGAATTCTCAATGACTGTTAGATCTCCGACCTTGCGTGAAGTGAGGTCTGTGGTACGGCCCAGCCGTCCAGGTGATGGGCAACCCTGTGGGCAGGCTCTACACGTACCTGAGGAGTGCACTGGAGTTTTGGGGGGTGGGGAATTTCCAGCAGCTCCGCTGATTTCCATACATCAGGGCGTGGCCACCTCAGCCTCTACCAGACCCCTGTCTCCAGGGAGAGCACAGTGGGCCAGCATTCTCCCGGCCAGCCAGTCGCTTCTTCTCGCTTCTCGGACCTCGAAGCATGGATTCCTCCAGCACGTCCTGCACATCCAGCGGTAGGTTGACCTCTGCCTCTGAGCTGGGGGTTGCAAATCCCAGAGGCCGGGAGCCCTTCCCGCCTGTGCATCCTGCATCGATAGGGCCATGCCCTTCATTAGGGCATGTTCCGAGATTGGGCTGGCCTTTGGCCAGCGCTCAGTGGGCCTCAGCGAAGCAGACTCGCCTCAGAATGACCCCCTTTCTCCATACCCATGGGATTTTCGCTCTGGGATGGAACAGGATGTTGCCTCTTCCTAGAGACGTACCCTTGGGAGATCACGCATCACCGGGCGAAAAGGCCTAACAGGATTTCTCAGGGCCCATCCTCTCCTTTGCTGCTGGCCAACCTTTCCATCCAACGGAATCTATCTTCATGATTGCAGTGGACACATTTGGGGATTTGGAGTCGGAGTAGCCTTTGAATGGTGGTCTCTTGGCCTGGCTTGCCAACAACAGGTACGGAGATACACCCCGGCGGGTTTACTCCCCTCTTTCTTTCTCTTTGGTTCTTGGGGAAGGTTTCTTTGGATTCTTGGGGATGTTGGGAGCATTTGGACCCCAGGCCATCTGGAGTCGACAGCACGTTCCTGGGAGCTCTTCTCCAAAGATCAGGCCTTTCCGCATGACCGAAGTCTGTGCACGCCTGGCCTTTGTATAACCCAGGGACGTCAAGGATACTTGATCCCAGGACCGAGGGAAACATGTGGAGCTTATATCTCTCTTTCAAGGGTTTCAAGCTCCCTTGGAGTTTCCCCACACATAATCCCGACTCCATTTCTCTCTCTCCGTCTCTCAGTCCCTCCGTCTCTCTCTCAGTCTCTCTCTCTCACTCTCTCTCTCTCTCTCTCTACGACTCTCTGTCTCTCTCCATTTCTCTGCTGGGTCCCTGTGGGTCTCACTTTCTAGTACTCCTTGGTTCCCTCCCAACTCAGCCTTATGGTCTCAATTTCTTCTCCTCTTTGGCCACTTACGTCTACATGAATGGCACCCTTGACTTTGTACACTCTGGCCTCGACAGTGTAATATGCAGACTTGTGGTTGGTGTTGAAGTTGTCATCACTGCATGTGCTGAGGTGCGTCCTGATGGACACTTGCCCGGTTGAGTTGGATATTCAAGTCGATCTGCTGGATGTCTCTTTGTCCTGATGTATCATAAATATCTGGGACGTTGGAAGCTCACCTGAAGCGAAGTTGGCTTTGCGTGCATTCGGAAGCAAATGCTGGGAGACACAGCATCCAGGAACACAGGAAGTGGTCTTCGACGGCCTTTGCTTTGGGGGCTGTGGGGTAAGAGCTTCGCAAGAAGACCCGCCATGGGGCAGTCACTCGCATGCGATTCACCAAGGACGTATTCCTGGGTGCTGGCCGGACTGAAGGGAGACCGATCCAGGGGGCATTCCTCTGCTTCTGTGTGCTTTGACAGGTCTTGACTAGGAGAGCCCACACTGAGGCCATGTGGCTGAAAACAGGCAATGGGTTGCTAGTGGGCCTTTCGGGAGGAGAGGCTCCTGGTGGCCTAGAGCGTGGCATAACTCAGGAAGCTATGGGTTTCGTGGATGCAACGATGTGCTGGAATCCACACATCCGCTGGCCCTCACAGACTTTTCCTTTGGGTTGGTGTGAACCCGCAGCCCTTTCTTCCATTCTTGTCCACCACCACTAGGGCCTGAACCCAGATCGGCCCGGGGTCCTTTGTGTGCAGGAAGGCCCCCCTGGGACTCACTGTGACCCAGCCACAGCACGAGGCAGCATTATCAGGGTGTCTCGAGCTGGTGAGCCATTTTGGGAGGAGTCCCGGTAGGGCTTCCTTCCAAACGGGTGCTGTGGTGTCGACACCGCCGAGAAGCTTTCCTTCTCGACCCCCCAGAAGCGCAGTCAGTGTTTGGTGGTTGTTTGCATGGTTCTATTTGTCTTTGGGTTCCTGCCACTCATACGCCGAGGCTTTGAGCTGATATGCCCTGAACGTAGGGAGAGAGGCTGCTGTGATTTGCCAAAAGGCCACACTACCAGAAACATCGTGCACAAACCCGTCAGTTCACTCGACAGCACTGGTAGGCGGAAGGCGGGTTTGTCCCAAGACTCTGATGTCCCTTCACACTAGGGTCTTCCATCCATTTCCTTTGCCAGCGTGGCCTTGGGAAGTGGGGGGATTTGGTCCCCAGGAGAGGGATTCACGTCCCCTCTCATAGGCATCCTTGCTGCCCCACGTTCCCCATGCCGCTGGGCTTCTGATGGTACAGATGTCTTGGCATCCCCTTTGCGCAGAGACAGCCCTTGCCCCGGGCAGCTTCTCCATGGTTGAAGCAGCGCAGCAGGGCCCTGAGGGCACCAGGGATCTGCATCCCTGCGGACACATCCCTGAGCTCTCCCCCATAGGTCCTTGGGAATCCTGGTGGTCCTTGACCTGGGGTGCCCTGTCAGGGTGCACCATCGGCTGCAGGCCACGAGGTTCCTCTGCCACGTTGCAATGCTTTTCTCAAAATGCAGACATCACTGGGTGTCCGGAGTCTCGATGTCGATGAAGCCTCCTGAAAAGTCAGACGTGGTGTGTGAAGAGAGCCATGCTTCAACCCCTTGGTTGGCCTCTCTGCCTTCCTTCCCACCTTCTGTCTTCCATTCGCCTTAACCCCTTTCTCCATCCGGACCTTCCTCCCAAGAAATCCCTCCTCCACAATGCAAGCTTTGCCGCTCACCTCCTACATCTCGTCCACATCAGTATAGCTTTCTCACTCTCTAGCTCTTATCATCAATGTCCTCTACCTCCTCATCAATGGATAATTCTCTCTCCAGGCTTTATCGTTGGGATGAGAGCCAGGAATATCGGGGACGTTTGTGTGACTTCTGAAGACTCAGCAGGAATCCTGGACCGTGGTTTTATCCGGGGTGGAAAATGCGATTTGGGGTCCTCTCTCAGGAAATGCGCAGGGGTTTTGGCTCTTTTTTTAACCGGGTGTCTTCCTAGATCCATAGTCCTCTTCCCATCGGAAACACTAGCACGTGTGTTTACAATGGGGAAAAGTCTTTAGGCACCCGTGGTCCAGTGGCGCAGAAGAGCCTGAGGAATCGTCGTGCCCCCCATCCTGAAGCTGTCTTGGAGCGGTTCAAAGGAAAGCAGGCTAATCCATAGCCACCCAAAGCAACCCAAGCCCAAAGAAGGGTTAAAGAACCTTGAAAACACCACACCCCTGGAAGGAATGTAAAGCAGAGCAGAGGAACGTGTGGAATGCAGACAGGGGTGCAACAATTAGGGTCCCATATGGAAAACGGGGAAAACCACAGGTTGGCCTGTGGAAATGCAGGAATCTGACAGAGGCGGGCAGAGAAGGTGTGGAATGCGGCCAGGTCTGAACCAGAGGGTGAGTCTTACGTGGCTAGCCGTGAAGACCATATGGCCTGCACTCCAAAGGCCTGGGAGACTCGGAGCTGGGCTGCCACTTGAAAGGGCCTTAGGTTGTCCTCCTTCCTCCCAGGTCCTCAAACTGCAGGGGAATTCTCAATGACTGTTAGATCTCCGACCTTGCGTGAAGTGAGGTCTGTGGTACGGCCCAGCCGTCCAGGTGATGGGCAACCCTGTGGGCAGGCTCTACACGTACCTGAGGAGTGCCCTGGAGTTTTGGGGGGTGGGGAATTTCCAGCAGCTCCGCTGATTTCCATACATCAGGGCGTGGCCACCTCAGCCTCTACCAGACCCCTGTCTCCAGGGAGAGCACAGTGGGCCAGCATTCTCCCGGCCAGCCAGTCGCTTCTTCTCGCTTCTCGGACCTCGAAGCATGGATTCCTCCAGCACGTCCTGCACATCCAGCGGTAGGTTGACCTCTGCCTCTGAGCTGGGGGTTGCAAATCGCAGAGGCCGGGAGCCCTTCCCGCCTGTGCATCCTGCATCGATAGGGCCATGCCCTTCATTAGGGCATGTTCCGAGATTGGGCTGGCCTTTGGCCAGCGCTCAGTGGGCCTCAGCGAAGCAGACTCGCCTCAGAATGACCCCCTTTCTCCATACCCATGGGATTTTCGCTCTGGGATGGAACAGGATGTTGCCTCTTCCTAGAGACGTACCCTTGGGAGATCACGCATCACCGGGCGAAAAGGCCTAACAGGATTTCTCAGGGCCCATCCTCTCCTTTGCTGCTGGCCAACCTTTCCATCCAACGGAATCTATCTTCATGATTGCAGTGGACACATTTGGGGATTTGGAGTCGGAGTAGCCTTTGAATGGTGGTCTCTTGGCCTGGCTTGCCAACAACAGGTACGGAGATACACCCCGGCGGGTTTACTCCCCTCTTTCTTTCTCTTTGGTTCTTGGGGAAGGTTTCTTTGGATTCTTGGGGATGTTGGGAGCATTTGGACCCCAGGCCATCTGGAGTCGACAGCACGTTCCTGGGAGCTCTTCTCCAAAGATCAGGCCTTTCCGCATGACCGAAGTCTGTGCACGCCTGGCCTTTGTATAACCCAGGGACGTCAAGGATACTTGATCCCAGGACCGAGGGAAACATGTGGAGCTTATATCTCTCTTTCAAGGGTTTCAAGCTCCCTTGGAGTTTCCCCACACATAATCCCGACTCCATTTCTCTCTCTCCGTCTCTCAGTCCCTCCGTCTCTCTCTCAGTCTCTCTCTCTCACTCTCTCTCTCTCTCTCTCTACGACTCTCTGTCTCTCTCCATTTCTCTGCTGGGTCCCTGTGGGTCTCACTTTCTAGTACTCCTTGGTTCCCTCCCAACTCAGCCTTATGGTCTCAATTTCTTCTCCTCTTTGGCCACTTACGTCTACATGAATGGCACCCTTGACTTTGTACACTCTGGCCTCGACAGTGTAATATGCAGACTTGTGGTTGGTGTTGAAGTTGTCATCACTGCATGTGCTGAGGTGCGTCCTGATGGACACTTGCCCGGTTGAGTTGGATATTCAAGTCGATCTGCTGGATGTCTCTTTGTCCTGATGTATCATAAATATCTGGGACGTTGGAAGCTCACCTGAAGCGAAGTTGGCTTTGCGTGCATTCGGAAGCAAATGCTGGGAGACACAGCATCCAGGAACACAGGAAGTGGTCTTCGACGGCCTTTGCTTTGGGGGCTGTGGGGTAAGAGCTTCGCAAGAAGACCCGCCATGGGGCAGTCACTCGCATGCGATTCACCAAGGACGTATTCCTGGGTGCTGGCCGGACTGAAGGGAGACCGATCCAGGGGGCATTCCTCTGCTTCTGTGTGCTTTGACAGGTCTTGACTAGGAGAGCCCACACTGAGGCCATGTGGCTGAAAACAGGCAATGGGTTGCTAGTGGGCCTTTCGGGAGGAGAGGCTCCTGGTGGCCTAGAGCGTGGCATAACTCAGGAAGCTATGGGTTTCGTGGATGCAACGATGTGCTGGAATCCACACGTCCGCTGGCCCTCACAGACTTTTCCTTTGGGTTGGTGTGAACCCGCAGCCCTTTCTTGCATTCTTGTCCACCACCACTAGGGCCTGAACCCAGATCGGCCCGGGGTCCTTTGTGTGCAGGAAGGCCCCCCTGGGACTCACTGTGACCCAGCCACAGCACGAGGCAGCATAATCAGGGTGTCTCGAGCTGGTGAGCCATTTTGGGAGGAGTCCCGGTAGGGCTTCCTTCCAAACGGGTGCTGTGGTGTCGACACCGCCGAGAAGCTTTCCTTCTCGACCCCCCAGAAGCGCAGTCAGTGTTTGGTGGTGGTTTGCATGGTTCTATTTGTCTTTGGGTTCCTGCCACTCATAGGCCGAGGCTTTGAGCTGATATGCCCTGGACGTAGGGAGAGAGGCTGGTATGATTTGCCGAAAGGCCACACTACCAGAGACATCGTGCACAAACCCGTCAGTTCACTCGACAGCACTGGTAGGCGGAAGGCGGGTTTGTCCCAAGACTCTGATGTCCCTTCACACTAGGGTCTTCCATCCATTTCCTTTGCCAGCGTGGCCTTGGGAAGTGGGGGGATTTGGTCCCCAGGAGAGGGATTCACGTCCCCTCTCATAGGCATCCTTGCTGCCCCACGTTCCCCATGCCGCTGGGCTTCTGATGGTACAGATGTCTTGGCATCCCCTTTGCGCAGAGACAGCCCTTGCCCCGGGCAGCTTCTCCATGGTTGAAGCAGCGCAGCAGGGCCCTGAGGGCACCAGGGATCTGCATCCCTGCGGACACATCCCTGAGCTCTCCCCCATAGGTCCTTGGGAATCCTGGTGGTCCTTGACCTGGGGTGCCCTGTCAGGGTGCACCATCGGCTGCAGGCCACGAGGTTCCTCTGCCACGTTGCAATGCTTTTCTCAAAATGCAGACATCACTGGGTGTCCGGAGTCTCGATGTCGATGAAGCCTCCTGAAAAGTCAGACGTGGTGTGTGAAGAGAGCCATGCTTCAACCCCTTGGTTGGCCTCTCTGCCTTCCTTCCCACCTTCTGTCTTCCATTCGCCTTAACCCCTTTCTCCATCTGGACCTTCCTCCCAAGAAATCCCTCCTCCACAATGCAAGCTTTGCCGCTCACCTCCTACATCTCGTCCACATCAGTATAGCTTTCTCACTCTCTAGCTCTTATCATCAATGTCCTCTACCTCCTCATCAATGGATAATTCTCTCTCCAGGCTTTATCGTTGGGATGAGAGCCAAGAAAATCGGGGACGTTTGTGTGACTTCTGAAGACTCAGCAGGAATCCTGGACCGTGGTTTTATCCGGGGTGGAAAATGCGATTTGGGGTCCTCTCTCAGGAAATGCGCAGGGGTTTCGGCTCTTTTTTTAACCGGGTGTCTTCCTAGATCCATAGTCCTCTTCGCATCGGAAACACTAGCACGTGTGTTTACAATGGGGAAAAGTCTTTAGGCACCCGTGGTCCAGTGGCGCAGGAGAGCCTGAGGAATCGTCGTGCCCCCCATCCTGAAGCTGTCTTGGAGCGGTTCAAAGGAAAGCAGGCTAATCCATAGCCACCCAAAGCAACCCAAGCCCAAAGAAGGGTTAAAGAACCTTGAAAACACCACACCCCTGGAAGGAATGTAAAGCAGAGCAGAGGAACGTGTGGAATGCAGACAGGGGTGAAACAATTAGGGTCCCATATGGAAAACGGGGAAAACCACAGGTTGGCCTGTGGAAATGCAGGAATCTGACAGAGGCGGGCAGAGAAGGTGTGGAATGCGGCCAGGTCTGAACCAGAGGGTGAGTCTTACGTGGCTAGCCGTGAAGACCATATGGCCTGCACTCCAAAGGCCTGGGAGACTCGGAGCTGGGCTGCCACTTGAAAGGGCCTTAGGTTGTCCTCCTTCCTCCCAGGTCCTCAAACTGCAGGGGAATTCTCAATGACTGTTAGATCTCCGAACTTGCGTGAAGTGAGGTCTGTGGTACGGCCCAGCCGTCCAGGTGATGGGCAACCCTGTGGGCAGGCTCTACACGTACCTGAGGAGTGCCCTGGAGTTTTGGGGGGTGGGGAATTTCCAGCAGCTCCGCTGATTTCCATACATCAGGGCGTGGCCACCTCAGCCTCTACCAGACCCCTGTCTCCAGGGAGAGCACAGTGGGCCAGCATTCTCCCGGCCAGCCGGTCGCTTCTTCTCGCTTCTCGGACCTCGAAGCATGGATTCCTCCAGCACGTCCTGCACATCCAGCGGTAGGTTGACCTCTGCCTCTGAGCTGGGGGTTGCAAATTCCAGAGGCCGGGAGCCCTTCCCGCCTGTGCATCCTGCATCGATAGGGCCATGCCCTTCATTAGGGCATGTTCCGAGATTGGGCTGGCCTTTGGCCAGCGCTCCGTGGGCCTCAGCGAAGCAGACTCGCCTCAGAATTACCCCCTTTCTCCATACCCATGGGATTTTCGCTCTGGGATGGAACTGGATGTTGCCTCTTCCTAGAGACGTACCCTTGGGAGATCACGCATCACCGGGCGAAAAGGCCTAACAGGATTTCTCAGGGCCCATCCTCTCCTTTGCTGCTGGCCAACCTTTCCATCCAACGGAATCTATCTTCATGATTGCAGTGGACACATTTGGGGATTTGGAGTCGGAGTAGCCTTTGAATGGTGGTCTCTTGGCCTGGCTTGCCAACAACAGGTACGGAGATACACCCCGGCGGGTTTACTCCCCTCTTTCTTTCTCTTTGGTTCTTGGGGAAGGTTTCTTTGGATTCTTGGGGATGTTGGGAGCATTTGGACCCCAGGCCATCTGGAGTCGACAGCACGTTCCTGGGAGCTCTTCTCCAAAGATCAGGCCTTTCCGCATGACCGAAGTCTGTGCACGCCTGGCCTTTGTGTAACCCAGGGACGTCAAGGATTCTTGATCCCAGGACGGAGGGAAAAATGTGGAGCTTATATCTCTCTTTCAAGGGTTTCAAGCTCCCTTGGAGTTTCCCCACACATAATCCCGACTCCATTTCTCTCTCTCCGTCTCTCAGTCCCTCCGTCTCTCTCTCAGTCTCTCTCTCTCTCTCTCTCTCTCTAAGACTCTCTGTCTCTCTCCATTTCTCTGCTGGGTCCCTGTGGGTCTCACTTTCTAGTACTCCTTGGTTCCCTCCCAACTCAGCCTTATGGTCTCAATTTCTTCTCCTCTTTGGCCACTTACGTCTACATGAATGGCACCCTTGACTTTGTACACTCTGGCCTCGACAGTGTAATATGCAGACTTGTGGTTGGTGTTGAAGTTGTCATCACTGCATGTGCTGAGGTGCGTCCTGATGGACACTTGCCCGGTTGAGTTGGATATTCAAGTCGATCTGCTGGATGTCTCTTTGTCCTGATGTATCATAAATATCTGGGACGTTGGAAGCTCACCTGAAGCGAAGTTGGCTTTGCGTGCATTCGGAAGCAAATGCTGGGAGACACAGCATCCAGGAACACAGGAAGTGGTCTTCGACGGCCTTTGCTTTGGGGGCTGTGGGGTAAGAGCTTCGCAAGAAGACCCGCCATGGGGCAGTCACTCGCATGCGATTCACCAAGGACGTATTCCTGTGTGCTGGCCGGACTGAAGGGAGACCGATCCAGGGGGCATTCCTCTGCTTCTGTGTGCTTTGACAGGTCTTGACTAGGAGAGCCCACACTGAGGCCATGTGGCTGAAAACAGGCAATGGGTTGCTAGTGGGCCTTTCGGGAGGAGAGGCTCCTGGTGGCCTAGAGCGTGGCATAACTCAGGAAGCTATGGGTTTCGTGGATGCAACGATGTGCTGGAATGCACACGTCCGCTGGCCCTCACAGACTTTTCCTTTGGGTTGGTGTGAACCCGCAGCCCTTTCTTGCATTCTTGTCCACCACCACTAGGGCCTGAACCCAGATCGGCCCGGGGACCATTGTGTGCAGGAAGGCCCCCCTGGGACTCACTGTGACCCAGCCACAGCACGAGGCAGCATAATCAGGGTGTCTCGAGCTGGTGAGCCATTTTGGGAGGAGTCCCGGTAGGGCTTCCTTCCAAACGGGTGCTGTGGTGTCGACACCGCCGAGAAGCTTTCCTTCTCGACCCCCCAGAAGCGCAGTCAGTGTTTGGTGGTGGTTTGCATGGTTCTATTTGTCTTTGGGTTCCTGCCACTCATAGGCCGAGGCTTTGAGCTGATATGCCCTGGACGTAGGGAGAGAGGCTGCTGTGATTTGCCGAAAGGCCACACTACCAGAGACATCGTGCACAAACCCGTCAGTTCACTCGACAGCACTGGTAGGCGGAAGGCGGGTTTGTCCCAAGACTCTGATGTCCCTTCACACTAGGGTCTTCCATCCATTTCCTTTGCCAGCGTGGCCTTGGGAAGTGGGGGGATTTGGTCCCCAGGAGAGGGATTCACGTCCCCTCTCATAGGCATCCTTGCTGCCCCACGTTCCCCTTGCCGCTGGGCTTCTGATGGTACAGATGTCTTGGCACCCCCTTTGCGCAGAGACAGCCCTTGCCCCGGGCAGCTTCTCCATGGTTGAAGCAGCGCAGCAGGGCCCTGAGGGCACCAGGGATCTGCATCCCTGCGGACACATCCCTGAGCTCTCCCCCATAGGTCCTTGGGAATCCTGGTGGTCCTTGACCTGGGGTGCCCTGTCAGGGTGCACCATCGGCTGCAGGCCACGAGGTTCCTCTGCCACGTTGCAATGCTTTTCTCAAAATGCAGACATCACTGGGTGTCCGGAGTCTCGATGTCGATGAAGCCTCCTGAAAAGTCAGACGTGGTGTGTGAAGAGAGCCATGCTTCAACCCCTTGGTTGGCCTCTCTGCCTTCCTTCCCACCTTCTGTCTTCCATTCGCCTTAACCCCTTTCTCCATCCGGACCTTCCTCCCAAGAAATCCCTCCTCCACAATGCAAGCTTTGCCGCTCACCTCCTACATCTCGTCCACATCAGTATAGCTTTCTCACTCTCTAGCTCTTATCATCAATGTCCTCTACCTCCTCATCAATGGATAATTCTCTCTCCAGGCTTTATCGTTGGGATGAGAGCCAAGAAAATCGGGGACGTTTGTGTGACTTCTGAAGACTCAGCAGGAATCCTGGACCGTGGTTTTATCCGGGGTGGAAAATGCGATTTGGGGTCCTCTCTCAGGAAATGCGCAGGGGTTTTGGCTCTTTTTTTAACCGGGTGTCTTCCTAGATCCATAGTCCTCTTCCCATCGGAAACACTAGCACGTGTGTTTACAATGGGGAAAAGTCTTTAGGCACCCGTGGTCCAGTGGCGCAGGAGAGCCTGAGGAATCGTCGTGCCCCCCATCCTGAAGCTGTCTTGGAGCGGTTCAAAGGAAAGCAGGCTAATCCATAGCCACCCAAAGCAACCCAAGCCCAAAGAAGGGTTAAAGAACCTTGAAAACACCACACTCCTGGAAGGAATGTAAAGCAGAGCAGAGGAACGTGTGGAATGCAGACAGGGGTGAAACAATTACGGTGCCATATGGAAAAAGGGGAAAACCACAGGTTGGCCTGTGGAAATGCAGGAATCTGACAGAGGCGGGCAGAGAAGGTGTGGAATGCGGCCAGGTCTGAACCAGAGGGTGAGTCTTACGTGGCTACCCGTGAAGACCATATGGCCTGCACTCCAAAGGCCTGGGAGACTCGGAGCTGGGCTGCCACTTGAAAGGGCCTTAGGTTGTCCTCCTTCCTCCCAGGTCCTCAAACTGCAGGGGAATTCTCAATGACTGTTAGATCTCCGAACTTGCGTGAAGTGAGGTCTGTGGTACGGCCCAGCCGTCCAGGTGATGGGCAACCCTGTGGGCAGGCTCTACACGTACCTGAGGAGTGCCCTGGAGTTTTTGGGGGTGGGGAATTTTCAGCAGCTCCGCTGATTTCCAGAAATCAGGGCGTGGCCACCTCAGCCTCTACCAGACCCCTGTCTCCAGGGAGAGCACAGTGGGCCAGCATTCTCCCAGCCAGCCGGTCGCTTCTTCTCGCTTCTCGGACCTCGAAGCATGGATTCCTCCAGCACGTCCTGCACATCCAGCGGTAGGTTGACCTCTGCCTCTGAGCTGGGGGTTGCAAATCCCAGAGGCCGGGAGCCCTTCCCGCCTGTGCATCCTGCATCGATAGGGCCATGCCCTTCATTAGGGCATGTTCCGAGATTGGGCTGGCCTTTGGCCAGCGCTCAGTGGGCATCAGCGAAGCAGACTCGCCTCAGAATGACCCCCTTGCTCCATACCCATGGGATTTTCGCTCTGGGATGGAAGTGGATGTTGCCTCTTCCTAGAGAGGTGCCCACGCAGATCACGCATCACCGGGCGAAAAGGCCTAACAGGATTTCTCAGGGCCCATCCTCTCCTTTGCTGCTGGCCAACCTTTCCATCCAACGGAATCTATCTTCATGATTGCAGTGGACACATTTGGGGATTTGGAGTCGGAGTAGCCTTTGAATGGTGGTCTCTTGGCCTGGCTTGCCAACAACAGGTACGGAGATACACCCCGGCGGGTTTACTCCCCTCTTTCTTTCTCTTTGGTTCTTGGGGAAGGTTTCTTTGGATTCTTGGGGATGTTGGGAGCATTTGGACCCCAGGCCATCTGGAGTCGACAGCACGTTCCTGGGAGCTCTTCTCCAAAGATCAGGCCTTTCCGCATGACCGAAGTCTGTGCACGCCTGGCCTTTGTGTAACCCAGGGACGTCAAGGATTCTTGATCCCAGGACGGAGGGAAAAATGTGGAGCTTATATCTCTCTTTCAAGGGTTTCAAGCTCCCTTGGAGTTTCCCCACACATAATCCCGACTCCATTTCTCTCTCTCCGTCTCTCAGTCCCTCCGTCTCTCTCTCAGTCTCTCTCTCTCTCTCTCTCTCTCTCTCTAAGACTCTCTGTCTCTCTCCATTTCTCTGCTGGGTCCCTGTGGGTCTCACTTTCTAGTACTCCTTGGTTCCCTCCCAACTCAGCCTTATGGTCTCAATTTCTTCTCCTCTTTGGCCACTTACGTCTACATGAATGGCACCCTTGACTTTGTACACTCTGGCCTCGACAGTGTAATATGCAGACTTGTGGTTGGTGTTGAAGTTGTCATCACTGCATGTGCTGAGGTGCGTCCTGATGGACACTTGCCCGGTTGAGTTGGATATTCAAGTCGATCTGCTGGATGTCTCTTTGTCCTGATGTATCATAAATATCTGGGACGTTGGAAGCTCACCTGAAGCGAAGTTGGCTTTGCGTGCATTCGGAAGCAAATGCTGGGAGACACAGCATCCAGGAACACAGGAAGTGGTCTTCGACGGCCTTTGCTTTGGGGGCTGTGGGGTAAGAGCTTCGCAAGAAGACCCGCCATGGGGCAGTCACTCGCATGCGATTCACCAAGGACGTATTCCTGTGTGCTGGCCGGACTGAAGGGAGACCGATCCAGGGGGCATTCCTCTGCTTCTGTGTGCTTTGACAGGTCTTGACTAGGAGAGCCCACCCTGAGGCCATGTGGCTGAAAACAGGCAATGGGTTGCTAGTGGGCCTTTCGGGAGGAGAGGCTCCTGGTGGCCTAGAGCGTGGCATAACTCAGGAAGCTATGGGTTTCGTGGATGCAACGATGTGCTGGAATCCACACGTCCGCGGGCCCTCACAGACTTTTCCTTTGGGTTGGTGTGAACCCGCAGCCCTTTCTTGCATTCTTGTCCACCACCACTAGGGCCTGAACCCAGATCGGCCCGGGGACCATTGTGTGCAGGAAGGCCCCCCTGGGACTCACTGTGACCCAGCCACAGCACGAGGCAGCATAATCAGGGTGTCTCGAGCTGGTGAGCCATTTTGGGAGGAGTCCCGGTAGGGCTTCCTTCCAAACGGGTGCTGTGGTGTCGACACCGCCGAGAAGCTTTCCTTCTCGACCCCCCAGACGCGCAGTCAGTGTTTGGTGGTGGTTTGCATGGTTCTCTTTGTCTTTGGGTTCCTGCCACTCATAGGCCGAGGCTTTGAGCTGATATGCCCTGGACGTAGGGAGAGAGGCTGCTGTGATTTGCCGAAAGGCCACACTACCAGAGACATCGTGCACAAACCCGTCAGTTCACTCGACAGCACTGGTAGGCGGAAGGCGGGTTTGTCCCAAGACTCTGATGTCCCTTCACACTAGGGTCTTCCATCCATTTCCTTTGCCAGCGTGGCCTTGGGAAGTGGGGGGATTTGGTCCCCAGGAGAGGGATTCACGTCCCCTCTCATAGGCATCCTTGCTGTCCCACGTTCCCCTTGCCGCTGGGCTTCTGATGGTACAGATGTCTTGGCACCCCCTTTGCGCAGAGACAGCCCTTGCCCCGGGCAGCTTCTCCATGGTTGAAGCAGCGCAGCAGGGCCCTGAGGGCACCAGGGATCTGCATCCCTGCGGACACATCCCTGAGCTCTCCCCCATAGGTCCTTGGGAATCCTGGTGGTCCTTGACCTGGGGTGCCCTGTCAGGGTGCACCATCGGCTGCAGGCCACGAGGTTCCTCTGCCACGTTGCAATGCTTTTCTCAAAATGCAGACGTCACTGGGTGTCCGCAGTCTCGATGTCGATGAAGCCTCCTGAAAAGTCAGACGTGGTGTGTGAAGAGAGCCATGCTTCAACCCCTTGGTTGGCCTCTCTGCCTTCCTTCCCACCTTCTGTCTTCCATTCGCCTTAACCCCTTTCTCCATCCGGACCTTCCTCCCAAGAAATCCCTCCTCCACAATGCAAGCTTTGCCGCTCACCTCCTACATCTCGTCCACATCAGTATAGCTTTCTCACTCTCTAGCTCTTATCATCAATGTCCTCTACCTCCTCATCAATGGATAATTCTCTCTCCAGGCTTTATCGTTGGGATGAGAGCCAAGAAAATCGGGGACGTTTGTGTGACTTCTGAAGACTCAGCAGGAATCCTGGACCGTGGTTTTATCCGGGGTGGAAAATGCGATTTGGGGTCCTCTCTCAGGAAATGCGCAGGGGTTTTGGCTCTTTTTTTAACCGGGTGTCTTCCTAGATCCATAGTCCTCTTCGCATCGGAAACACTAGCACGTGTGTTTACAATGGGGAAAAGTCTTTAGGCACCCGTGGTCCAGTGGCGCAGGAGAGCCTGAGGAATCGTCGTGCCCCCCATCCTGAAGCTGTCTTGGAGCGGTTCAAAGGAAAGCAGGCTAATCCATAGCCACCCAAAGCAACCCAAGCCCAAAGAAGGGTTAAAGAACCTTGAAAACACCACACTCCTGGAAGGAATGTAAAGCAGAGCAGAGGAACGTGTGGAATGCAGACAGGGGTGAAACAATTACGGTGCCATATGGAAAAAGGGGAAAACCACAGGTTGGCCTGTGGAAATGCAGGAATCTGACAGAGGCGGGCAGAGAAGGTGTGGAATGCGGCCAGGTCTGAACCAGAGGGTGAGTCTTACGTGGCTAGCCGTGAAGACCATATGGCCTGCACTCCAAAGGCCTGGGAGACTCGGAGCTGGGCTGCCACTTGAAAGGGCCTTAGGTTGTCCTCCTTCCTCCCAGGTCCTCAAACTGCAGGGGAATTCTCAATGACTGTTAGATCTCCGAACTTGCGTGAAGTGAGGTCTGTGGTACGGCCCAGCCGTCCAGGTGATGGGCAACCCTGTGGGCAGGCTCTACACGTACCTGAGGAGTGCCCTGGAGTTTTGGGGGGTGGGGAATTTCCAGCAGCTCCGCTGATTTCCATACATCAGGGCGTGGCCACCTCAGCCTCTACCAGACCCCTGTCTCCAGGGAGAGCACAGTGGGCCAGCATTCTCCCGGCCAGCTGGTCGCTTCTTCTCGCTTCTCGGACCTCGAAGCATGGATTCCTCCAGCACGTCCTGCACATCCAGCGGTAGGTTGACCTCTGCCTCTGAGCTGGGGGTTGCAAATTCCAGAGGCCGGGAGCCCTTCCCGCCTGTGCATCCTGCATCGATAGGGCCATGCCCTTCATTAGGGCATGTTCCGAGATTGGGCTGGCCTTTGGCCAGCGCTCCGTGGGCCTCAGCGAAGCAGACTCGCCTCAGAATGACCCCCTTTCTCCATACCCATGGGATTTTCGCTCTGGGATGGAACAGGATGTTGCCTCTTCCTAGAGACGTACCCTTGGGAGATCACGCATCACCGGGCGAAAAGGCCTAACAGGATTTCTCAGGGCCCATCCTCTCCTTTGCTGCTGGCCAACCTTTCCATCCAACGGAATCTATCTTCATGATTGCAGTGGACACATTTGGGGATTTGGAGTCGGAGTAGCCTTTGAATGGTGGTCTCTTGGCCTGGCTTGCCAACAACAGGTATGGAGATACACCCCAGCGGGTTTACTCCCCTCTTTCTTTCTCTTTGGTTCTTGGGGAAGGTTTCTTTGGATTCTTGGGGATGTTGGGAGCATTTGGACCCCAGGCCATCTGGAGTCGACAGCACGTTCCTGGGAGCTCTTCTCCAAAGATCAGGCCTTTCCACATGACCGACATTTGTGCTGGCCTGGCCTTTGTATATCCCAGGGACGTCAAGGATACTTGATCCCAGGACCGAGGGAAACATGTGGAGCTTATATCTCTCTTTCAAGGGTTTCAAGCTCCCTTGGAGTTTCCCTGCACATAATCCCGACTCCATTTCTCTCTCTCCGTCTCTCAGTCCCTCCGTCTCTCTCTCAGTCTCTCTCGCTCACTCTCTCTCTCTCTCTCTATAACACTCTCTGTCTCTCTCCATTTCTCTGCTGGGTCCCTGTGGGTCTCACTTTCTAGTACTCCTTGGTTCCCTCCCAACTCAGCCTTATGGTCTCAATTTCTTCTCCTCTTTGGCCACTTACGTCTACATGAATGGCACCCTTGACTTTGTACACTCTGGCCTCGACAGTGTAATATGCAGACTTGTGGTTGGTGTTGAAGTTGTCATCACTGCATGTGCTGAGGTGCGTCCTGATGGACACTTGCCCGGTTGAGTTGGATATTCAAGTCGATCTGCTGGATGTCTCTTTGTCCTGATGTATCATAAATATCCGGGACGTTGGAAGCTCACCTGAAGCGAAGTTGGCTTTGCGTGCATTCGGAAGCAAATGCTGGGAGACACAGCATCCAGGAACACAGGAAGTGTCTTCGACGGCCTTTGCTTTGGGGGCTGTGGGGTAAGAGCTTCGCAAGAAGACCCGCCATGGGGCAGTCACTCGCATGCGATTCATCAAGGATGTATTCCTGGGTGCTGGCCGGACTGAAGGGAGACCGATCCAGGGGGCATTCCTCTGCTTCTGTGTCCTTTGACAGGTCTTGACTAGGAGAGCCCACCCTGAGGCCATGTGGCTGAAAACAGGCAATGAGTTGCTAGTGGGCCTTTCGGGAGGAGAGGCTCCTGGTGGCCTAGAGCGTGGCATAACTCAGGAAGCTATGGGTTTCGTGGATGCAACGATGTGCTGGAATGCACACGTCCGCTGGCCCTCACAGACTTTTCCTTTGGGTTGGTGTGAACCCGCAGCCCTTTCTTGCATTCTTGTCCACCACCACTAGGGCCTGAACCCAGATCGGCCCGGGGACCATTGTGTGCAGGAAGGCCCCCCTGGGACTCACTGTGACCCAGCCACAGCACGAGGCAGCATTATCAGGGTGTCTCGAGCTGGTGAGCCATTTTGGGAGGAGTCCCGGTAGGGCTTCCTTCCAAACGGGTGCTGTGGTGTCGACACCGCCGAGAAGCTTTCCTTCTCGACCCCCCAGACGCGCAGTCAGTGTTTGGTGGTGGTTTGCATGGTTCTATTTGTCTTTGGGTTCCTGCCACTCATAGGCCGAGGCTTTGAGCTGATATGCCCTGGACGTAGGGAGAGAGGCTGCTGTGATTTGCCGAAAGGCCACACTACCAGAGACATCGTGCACAAACCCGTCAGTTCACTCGACAGCACTGGTAGGCGGAAGGCGGGTTTGTCCCAAGACTCTGATGTCCCTTCACACTAGGGTCTTCCATCCATTTCCTTTGCCAGCGTGGCCTTGGGAAGTGGGGGGATTTGGTCCCCAGGAGAGGGATTCACGTCCCCTCTCATAGGCATCCTTGCTGCCCCACGTTCCCCATGCCGCTGGGCTTCTGATGGTACAGATGTCTTGGCATCCCCTTTGCGCAGAGACAGCCCTTGCCCCGGGCAGCTTCTCCATGGTTGAAGCAGCGCAGCAGGGCCCTGAGGGCACCAGGGATCTGCATCCCTGCTGACACATCCCTGAGCTCTCCCCCATAGGTCCTTGGGAATCCTGGTGGTCCTTGACCTGGGGTGCCCTGTCAGGGTGAACCATCGGCTGCAGGCCACGAGGTTCCTCTGCCACGTTGCAATGCTTTTCTCAAAATGCAGACATCACTGGGTGTCCGGAGTCTCGATGTCGATGAAGCCTCCTGAAAAGTCAGACGTGGTGTGTGAAGAGAGCCATGCTTCATCCCCTTGGTTGGCCTCTCTGCCTTCCTTCCCACCTTCTGTCTTCCATTCGCCTTAACCCCTTTCTCCATCCGGACCTTCCTCCCAAGAAATCCCTCCTCCACAATGCAAGCTTTGCCGCTCACCTCCTACATCTCGTCCACATCAGTATAGATTTCTCACTCTCTAGCTCTTATCATCAATGTCCTCTACCTCCTCATCAATGGATAATTCTCTCTCCAGGCTTTATCGTTGGGATGAGAGCCAAGAAAATCGGGGACGTTTGTGTGACTTCTGAAGACTCAGCAGGAATCCTGGACCGTGCTCTTATCCGGGGTGGAAAATGCGATTTGGGGTCCTCTCTCAGGAAATGCGCAGGGGTTTTGGCTCTTTTTTTAACCGGGTGTCTTCCTAGATCCATAGTCCTCTTCCCATCGGAAACACTAGCACGTGTGTTTACAATGGGGAAAAGTCTTTAGGCACCCGTGGTCCAGTGGCGCAGGAGAGCCTGAGGAATCGTCGTGCCCCCCATCCTGAAGCTGTCTTGGAGCGGTTCAAAGGAAAGCAGGCTAATCCATAGCCACCCAAAGCAACCCAAGCCCAAAGAAGGGTTAAAGAAGCTTGAAAACACCACACCCCTGGAAGGAATGTAAAGCAGAGCAGAGGAACGTGTGGAATGCAGACAGGGGTGCAACAATTAGGGTCCCATATGGAAAACGGGGAAAACCACAGGTTGGCCTGTGGAAATGCAGGAATCTGACAGAGGCGGGCAGAGAAGGTGTGGAATGCGGCCAGGTCTGAACCAGAGGGTGAGTCTTACGTGGCTAGCCGTGAAGACCATATGGCCTGCACTCCAAAGGCCTGGGAGACTCGGAGCTGGGCTGCCACTTGAAAGGGCCTTAGGTTGTCCTCCTTCCTCCCAGGTCCTCAAACTGCAGGGGAATTCTCAATGACTGTTAGATCTCCGAACTTGCGTGAAGTGAGGTCTGTGGTACGGCCCAGCCGTCCAGGTGATGGGCAACCCTGTGGGCAGGCTCTACACGTACCTGAGGAGTGCCCTGGAGTTTTGGGGGGTGGGGAATTTCCAGCAGCTCCGCTGATTTCTATACATCAGGGCGTGGCCACCTCAGCCTCTACCAGACCCCTGTCTCCAGGGAGAGCACAGTGGGCCAGCATTCTCCCGGCCAGCCGGTCGCTTCTTCTCGCTTCTCGGACCTCGAAGCATGGATTCCTCCAGCACGTCCTGCACATCCAGCGGTAGGTTGACCTCTGCCTCTGAGCTGGGGGTTGCAAATTCCAGAGGCCGGGAGCCCTTCCCGCCTGTGCATCCTGCATCGATAGGGCCATGCCCTTCATTAGGGCATGTTCCGAGATTGGGCTGGCCTTTGGCCAGCGCTCCGTGGGCCTCAGCGAAGCAGACTCGCCTCAGAATTACCCCCTTTCTCCATACCCATGGGATTTTCGCTCTGGGATGGAACTGGATGTTGCCTCTTCCTAGAGACGTACCCTTGGGAGATCACGCATCACCGGGCGAAAAGTCCTAACAGGATTTCTCAGGGCCCATCCTCTCCTTTGCTGCTGGCCAACCTTTCCATCCAACGGAATCTATGTTCATGATTGCAGTGGACACATTTGGGGATTTGGAGTCGGAGTAGCCTTTGAATGGTGGTCTCTTGGCCTGGCTTGCCAACAACAGGTATGGAGATACACCCCGGCGGGTTTACTCCCATCTTTCTTTCTCTTTGGTTCTTGGGGAAGGTTTCTTTGGATTCTTGGGGATGTTGGGAGCATTTTGACCCCAGGCCATCTGGAGTCGACAGCACCTTCCTGGGAGCTCTTCTCCAAAGATCAGGCCTTTCCGCATGACCGAAGTCTGTGCACGCCTGGCCTTTGTATAACCCAGGGACGTCAAGGATTCTTGATCCCAGGACCGAGGGAGACATGTGGAGTTATATCTCTCCTTCAAGTGTCTCAAGCTCCCTTGGAGTTTCCCCACACATAATCCCGACTCCATTTCTCTCTCTCCGTCTCTCAGTCCCTCCGTCTCTCTCTCACTCTCTCTCTCTCTCTCTCTACGACTCTCTGTCTCTCTCCATTTCTCTGCTGGGTCCCTGTGGGTCTCACTTTCTAGTACTCCTTGGTTCCCTCCCAACTCAGCCTTATGGTCTCAATTTCTTCTCCTCTTTGGCCACTTACGTCTACATGAATGGCACCCTTGACTTTGTACACTCTGGCCTTGACAGTGTAATATGCAGACTTGTGGTTGGTGTTGAAGTTGTCATCACTGCATGTGCTGAGGTGCATCCTGATGGACACTTGCCCGGTTGAGTTGGATATTCAAGTCGATCTGCTGGATGTCTCTTTGTCCTGATGTATCATAAATATCCGGGACGTTGGAAGCTCACCTGAAGCGAAGTTGGCTTTGCGTGCATTCAGAAGCAAATGCTGGGAGACCCAGCATCCAGGAACACAGGAAGTGGTCTTCGACGGCCTTTGCTTTGGGGGCTGTGGGGTAAGAGCTTCGCAAGAAGACCCGCCATGGGGCAGTCACTCGCATGCGAATCACCAAGGACATATTCCTGGGTGCTGGCCGGACTGAAGGGAGACCGATCCAGGGGGCATTCCTCTGCTTCTGTGTGCTTTGACAGGTCTTGACTAGGAGAGCCCACCCTGAGGCCATGTGGCTGAGAACAGGCAACGTGTTGCTAGTGGGCCTTTCGGGAGGAGAGGCTCCTGGTGGCCTAGAGCGTGGCATAACTCAGGAAGCTATGGGTTTCGTGGATGCAACGATGTGCTGGAATCCACACGTCCGCTGGCCCTCACAGACTTTTCCTTTGGGGTGGTGTGAACCCGCGGCCCTTTCTTCCATTCTTGTCCACCACCACTAGGGCCTGAACCCAGATCGGCCCGGGGACCATTGTGTGCAGGAAGGCCCCCCTGGGACTCACTGTGACCCAGCCACAGCACGAGGCAGCATTATCAGGGTGTCTCGAGCTGGTGAGCCATTTTGGGAGGAGTCCCGGTAGGGCTTCCTTCCAAACGGGTGCTGTGGTGTCGACACCGCCGAGAAGCTTTCCTTCCCGACCCCCCAGACGCGCAGTCAGTGTTTGGTGGTGGTTTGCATGGTTCTATTTGTCTTTGGGTTCCTGCCACTCATAGGCCGAGGCTTTGAGCTGATATGCCCTGGACGTAGGGAGAGAGGCTGCTGTGATTTGCCGAAAGGCCACACTACCAGAGACATCGTGCACAAACCCATCAGTTCACTCGACTGCACTGGTAGGTGGGGAAGGCAGGTTTCTCCCAAGACTCTGATGTCCCTTCACACTAGGGTCTTCCATCCATTTCCTTTGCCAGCGTGGCCTTGGGAAGTGGGGGGATTTGGGCCCCAGGAGAGGGACTTCACGTCTACTCTCATAGGCATCCTTGCTGCCCCAGGTTCCCCATGCCCCTGGGCTTCCGATTGTACAGATGTCTTGGCACCCCCTTTGCGCAGAGACAGCCCTTGCCCCGGGCAGCTTCTCCATGGTTGAAGCAGCCCAACATGGCCCTGTGGGCACCAGGGATCGGCATCCCTGCTGACGCATCCCTGAGCTCTCCCCCATAGGTCCTTGGGAATCCTGGTGGTCCTTGACCTGGGGTGCCCTGTCAGGGTGCACCATCGGCTGCAGGCCACGAGGTTCCTCTGCCAAGTTGCAATGCATTTCTCAAAATGCAGACATCACTGGGTGTCCGGAGTTTCGATGTCGATGTAGCCTCCTGAAAAGTCAGACGTGGTGTGTGAAGAGAGCCATGCTTCAACCCCTTGGTTGGCCTCTCTGCCTTCCTTCCCACCTTCTGTCTTCCATTCGCCTTAACCCCTTTCTCCATCCGGACCTTCCTCCCAAGAAATCCCTCCTCCACAATGCAAGCTTTGCCGCTCACCTCCTACATCTCGTCCACATCAGTATAGCTTTCTCACTCTCTAGCTCTTATCATCAATGTCCTCTACCTCCTCATCAATGGATAATTCTCTCTCCAGGCTTTATCGTTGGGATGAGAGCCAGGAAAATCGGGGACGTTTGTGTGACTTCTGAAGACTCAGCAGGAATCCTGGACCGTGGTTTTATCCGGGGTGGAAAATGCGATTTGGGGTCCTCTCTCAGGAAATGCGCAGGGGTTTTGGCTCTTTTTTTAACCGGGTGTCTTCCTAGATCCATAGTTCTCTTCCCATCGGAAACACTAGCACGTGTGTTTACAATGGGGAAAAGTCTTTAGGCACCCGTGGTCCAGTGGCGCAGGAGAGCCTGAGGAATCGACGTGCCCCCCATCCTGAAGCTGTCTTGGAGCGGTTCAAAGGAAAGCAGGCTAATCCATAGCCACCCAAAGCAACCCAAGCCCAAAGAAGGGTTAAAGAAGCTTGAAAACACCACACCCCTGGAAGGAATGTAAAGCAGAGCAGAGGAACGTGTGGAATGCAGACAGGGGTGCAACAATTAGGGTCCCATATGGAAAACGGGGAAAACCACAGGTTGGCCTGTGGAAATGCAGGAATCTGACAGAGGCGGGCAGAGAAGGTGTGGAATGCGGCCAGGTCTGAACCAGAGGGTGAGTCTTACGTGGCTAGCCGTGAAGACCACATGGCCTGCACTCCAAAGGCCTGGGAGACTCGGAGCTGGGCTGCCACTTGAAAGGGCCTTAGGTTGTCCTCCTTCCTCCCAGGTCCTCAAACTGCAGGGGAATTCTCAATGACTGTTAGATCTCCGAACTTGCGTGAAGTGAGGTCTGTGGTACGGCCCAGCCGTCCAGGTGATGGGCAACCCTGTGGGCAGGCTCTACACGTACCTGAGGAGTGCCCTGGAGTTTTGGGGGGTGGGGAATTTCCAGCAGCTCCGCTGATTTCCACACATCAGGGCGTGGTCACCTCAGCCTCTACCAGACCCCTGTCTCCAGGGAGAGCACAGTGGGCCAGCATTCTCCTGGCCAGCCGGTCGCTTCTTCTCGCTTCTCGGACCTCGAAGCATGGATTCCTCCAGCACGTCCTGCACATCCAGCGGTAGGTTGACCTCTGCCTCTGAGCTGGGGGTTGCAAATCGCAGAGGCCGGGAGCCCTTCCCGCCTGTGCATCCTGCATCGATAGGGCCATGCCCTTCATTAGGGCATGTTCCGAGATTGGGCTGGCCTTTGGCCAGCGCTCCATGGGCCTCAGCGAAGCAGACTCGTCTCAGAATGACCCCCTTTCTCCATACCCATGGGATTTTCGCTCTGGGATGGAAGTGGATGTTGCCTCTTCCTAGAGAAGTTCCCTACGGAGGTCCCGCATCACCGGGCGAAAAGTCCTAACAGGATTTCTCAGGGCCCATCCTCTCCTTTGCTGCTGGCCAACCTTTCCATCCAACGGAATCTATGTTCATGATTGCAGTGGACACATTTGGGGATTTGGAGTCGGAGTAGCCTTTGAATGGTGGTCTCTTGGCCTGGCTTGCCAACAACAGGTATGGAGATACACCCCGGCGGGTTTACTCCCCTCTTTCTTTCTCTTTGGTTCGTGGGGAAGGTTTCCTTTGGATTCTTGGGGATGTTGGGAGCATTTTGACCCCAGGCCATCTGGAGTCGACAGCACCTTCCTGGGAGCTCTTCTCCAAAGATCAGGCCTTTCCGCATGACCGAAGTCTGTGCACGCCTGGCCTTTGTATAACCCAGGGACGTCAAGGATTCTTGATCCCATGATGGAGGGAAAAATGTGGAGCTTATATCTCTCCTTCAAGGGTTTCAAGCTCCCTTGGCGTTTCCCCACACATAATCCCGACTCCATTTCTCTCTCTCCGTCTCTCAATCCCTCCGTCTCTCTCTCAGTCTCTCTCTCTCACTCTCTCTCTCTCTCTCTCTAAGACTCTCTGTCTCTCTCCATTTCTCTGCTGGGTCCCTGTGGGTCTCACTTTCTATTACTCCTTGGTTCCCTCCCAACTCAGCCTTATGGTCTCAATTTCTTCTCCTCTTTGGCCACTTAAGTCCACATGAATGGCACCCTTGACTTTGTACACTCTGGCCTTGACAGTGTAATATGCAGACTTGTGGTTGGTGTTGAAGTTGTCATCACTGCATGTGCTGAGGTGCATCCTGATGGACACTTGCCCGGTTGAGTTGGATATTCAAGTCGATCTGCTGGATGTCTCTTTGTCCTGATGTATCATAAATATCCGGGACGTTGGAAGCTCACCTGAAGCGAAGTTGGCTTTGCGTGCATTCGGAAGCAAATGCTGGGAGACACAGCATCCAGGAACACAGGAAGTGGTCTTCGACGGCCTTTGCTTTGGGGGCTGTCGGGTAAGAGCTTCGCAAGAAGACCCGCCATGGGGCAGTCACTCGCATGCGAATCACCAAGGACATATTCCTGGGTGCTGGCCGGACTGAAGGGAGACAGATCCAGGGGGCATTCCTCTGCTTCTGTGTGCTTTGACAGGTCTTGACTAGGAGAGCCCACCCTGAGGCCATGTGGCTGAGAACAGGTAACGTGTTGCTAGTGGGCCTTTCGGGAGGAGAGGCTCCTGGTGGCCTAGAGCGTGGCATAACTCAGGAAGCTATGGGTTTCGTGGATGCAACGATGTGCTGGAATCCACACATCCGCTGGCCCTCACAGACTTTTCCCTTGGGGTGGTGTGAACCCGCGGCCCTTTCTTCCATTCTTGTCCACCACCACTAGGGCCTGAACCCAGATCGGCCCGGGGTCGTTTGTGTGCAGGCAGGCCCCCCTGGGACTCACTGTGGCCCAGCCACTGCACGAGGCAGCATAATCAGGGTGTCTCGAGCTGGTGAGCCATTTTGCGAGGAGTCCCGGCAGGGCTTCCTTCCAAACGGGTGCTGTGGTGTCGACACCGCCGAGAAGCTTTCCTTCTCGACCCCCCAGAAGCGCAGTCAGTGTTTGGTGGTGGTTTGCATGGTTCTATTTGTCTTTGGGTTCCTGCCACTCATAGGCCGAGGCTTTGAGCTGATATGCCCTGGACGTAGGGAGAGAGGCTGGTGTGATTTGCCGAAAGGCCACACTACCAGAGACATCGTGCACAAACCCCTCAGTTCACTCGAAAGCACTGGTAGGCGGAAGGCGTGTTTGTCCCAAGACTACGATGTCCCTTCACACTAGGGTCTTCCATCCATTTCCTTTGCCAGCATGGCCTTGGGAAGTGGGGGGATTTGGGCCCCAGGGGATGGACTTCACGTCCCCTCTCATAGGCATCCTTGGTGCCCCCACTTTCCCCATGCCGCTGGGCTTCCGATGGTACAGATGTCTTGGCACACCCTTTGCGCAGAGACAGCCCTTGCCTCGGGGACCTTCTCCATGGTGGAAGCAGCGCAGCAGGGCCCTGAGGGCACCAGGGATCTGCATCCCTGCTGACGCATCCCTGAGCTCTCCCCCATAGGTCCTTGGGAATCCTGGTGGTCCTTGACCTGGGGTGCCCTGTCAGGGTGCACCATCGGCTGCAGGCCACGAGGTTCCTCTGCCACGTTGCAATGATTTTCTCAAAATGCAGACATCACTGGGTGTACGGAGTCTCGATGTCGATGTAGCCTCCTGAAAATCAGACGTGGTGTGTGAAGAGAGCCATGCTTCAACCCTTTGGTTGGCCTCTCTGCCTTCCTTCCCACCTTCTGTCTTCCATTCGCCTTAACCCCTTTCTCCATCCGGACCTTCCTCCCAAGAAATCCCTCCACCACAATGCAAGCTTTGCTGCTCACCTCCTACATCTCCTCCACATCAGTATAGCTTTCTCACTCTCTCGCTCTTTTCATCAATGTCCCCTACCTCCTCATCAATGGATAATTCTCTCTCCAGGCTTTATCGTTGGGATGAGAACCAAGAAAATCGGGGACGTTTGTGCGACTTCTGAAGACTCAGCAGGAATCCTGGACCGTGGTTTTATCCGGGGTGGAAAATGCGATTTGGGGTCCTCTCTCAGGAAATGCGCAGGGGTTTTGGCTCTTTTTTTAACCGGGTGTCTTCCTCGATCCATAGTCCTCTTCCCATCGGAAACACTAGCAAGTGTGTTTACAATGGGGAAAAGTCTTTAGGCACCCATGGTCCAGTGGCGCAGGAGAGCCTGAGGAATCGTCGTGCCCCCAATCCTGAAGCTGTCTTGGAATGGTTCAAAGGAAAGCAGGCTAAACCATATCCACCCAAAGCCCCCCAAAGCAACCCAAGCCCAAAGAAGGTTTAAAGAACCTTGAGAACACCACACCCCTGGAAGGAATGTAAAGCAGAGCAGAGAAATGTGTGGAATGCAGACAGGGATGAAACATTTAGGGTCCCATATGGAAAACGGGGAAAACCACAGGTTGGCCTGTGGAAATGCAGGAATCTGACAGAGGCGGGCAGAGAAGGTGTGGAATGCGGCCAGGTCTGAACCAGAGGGTGAGTCTTACGTGGCTAGCCGTGAAGACCATATGGCCTGCACTCCAAAGGCCTGGGAGACTCGGAGCTGGGCTGCCACTTGAAAGGGCCTTAGGTTGTCCTCCTTCCTCCCAGGTCCTCAAACTGCAAGGGAATTCTCAATGACTTAGATCTCCGACCTTGCGTGAAGTGAGGTCTGTGGTTCGGCCCAGCCGTCCAGGTGATGGGCAAACCTGTGGGCAGGCTCTACACGTACCTGAGGAGTGCCCTGGAGTTTTGGGGGTTGGGAAATTTCCAGCAGCACCGCTGATTTAGATACATCAGGGCGTGGCCACCTCAGCCTCTACCAGACCCCCGTTTCCAGGGAGAGCACAGTGGGCCAGCATTCTCCCGGCCAGGCGGTCCCTTCATCTCGCTTCTCAGACCTCGAAGCATGGATTCATCCAGCACGTCCTGCACGTCCAGCGGTAGGTTGACCTCTGCCTCTGAGCTGGGGGTTGCAAATCCCAGAGGCCGGGAGCCCTTCCCGCCTGTGCATCCTGCATCGATAGGGCCATGCCGTTCATCAGGGCATGTTTCGAGATTGGGCTGGCCTTTGGCCCGCACTCAGTGGGCCTCAGCGGAGCAGACTCGCCTCAGAATGACCCTCTTGCTCCATACCCATGGGATTTTCGCTCTGGGATGGAAGTGGATGTTGCCTCTTCCTAGAGAGGTGCCCACGCAGATCACGCATCACCGGGCGAAAAGTCCTAACAGGATTTCTCAGGGCCCATCCTCTCCTTTGCTGCTGGCCAACCTTTCCATCCAACGGAATCTATGTTCATGATGGCAGTGGACACATTTGGGGCTTTGGAGTCGGAGTAGCCTTTGAATGGTGGTCTCTTGGCCTGGCTTGCCAACAACAGGTATGGAGATACACCCCGGCGGGTTTACTCCCCTCTTTCTTTCTCTTTGGTTCTTGGGGAAGGTTTCCTTTGGATTCTTGGGGATGTTGGGAGCATTTTGACCCCAGGCCATCTGGAGTCAACAGCACGTTCCTGGGAGCTCTTCTCCAAAGATCAGGCCTTTCCGCATGACCGAAGTCTGTGCACGCCTGGCCTTTGTATAACCCAGGGACGTCAAGGATTCTTGATCCCAGGACGGAGGGAAACATGTGGAGCTTATATCTCTCTTTCAAGTGTTTCAAGCTCCCTTGGAGTTTCCCCACACATAATCCCGACTCCATTTCTCTCTCTCTGTCTCTCTCTGTCTCTCTCTCTCTCTCTCTCTGCCTCTCTCTCTCTCACTCTTCATTTCTCTGCTGGGACACTACGGGTCTCACTTTCTATTACTCCTTGGTTCCCTCCCAACCCTGCTTATGGTATCAATTTCTCCTCCTCTTTGGCCACTTATGTCCTTATGAATGGGACCTTGACATTGTAGTCTATGGCCTCGACAGTGTAATATGCAGACTTGTGGTTGGTGTTGAAGTTGTCATCACACCATGTGCTGAGGTGCGTCCTGATGCACGCTTGCCCAGTTGAGGTGGTTTTTAGAGTGGATCTGCTGCATGTCTCTTTGTCGCGATGTATCCTAAATATGCCGGACCTTGGAAACTAACCTGAAGAAAAGATGGCTTTGCATTTATGTGGAATCAAATGCCTGGGAGACACAGCATCCAGGAACACAGGATGTGGTCTTTGACGGCCTTTGCTTTGGGGGCTGTGTGGTAAGATCTTCGAAAGCTGACCAGCCATGGGGCCGTCAGTTGCATGCGAATCACCAAGGACGTATTCCTGGGTGCCGGCCGGACAGAAGGGAGACCAATCCAGGGGGGATTCCTCTGCTTCTGTGTGCTTTGACAGGTCTAGACCAGGAGAGCCCACACTGAGGCATGTGGCTGAGAGCAGGTCACAGGTTGCTAGTGGGCATTTCTGGAGGAGACGCTCCTGGTGGCATAGAGCGTGGCATAACTCAGGAAGCTATGGATTTCGTGGATGCAACGATGTGCTGGGATCCACACGTCAGCTGGCCCTCACAAACGTTTCCCTTAGGGTGGTGTGAACCCGCGGCCCATTCTTCCATTCTTGTCCACCAAAACTAGGGCCGGAACACAGATCGGCCCGGGGTCCTTTTTGTGCAGGCAGGTCCCCGTGGGACTCCCTGTGGCACAGCCACAGCACGAGGCAGCATAATCAGGGTGTGTCGAGCTGGTGAGCCATTTTGCGAGGAGTCCCGGCAGGGCTGCCTTCCAAACGGGTGCTGTGGTGTTGACACCGCCGAGAAGCTTTCCTTCTCTACCCCCCAGAAGCGCAGTCAGTGTTTCGTGGTGGTTTGCATGGTTCTATTTGTCTTTGTGTTCCTGCCACTCATATGCCAAGGCTTTGAGCTGATATGCCCTGGACGTAGGCGAGAGAGGCTGATGTGATTGTCTGAAAGGCCACACTGCCAGAGACATCATGCATAAACCCATCAGTACACTCGACAGCACTTGTAGGCGGAAGGCGGGTTTGTCCCAAGACTCCGATGTGCCTTCACACTAGGGTCTTCCATCCATTTCTTTGCCAGCGTGGCCTAGGGAAGTGGGGGGAATTGGGCCCCAGGAGGTGGACTTCACGTCCCCTTTGGTAAGCATCCTTGGTGCCTCCACGTTCCCCATTCCGCTGGGCTTCCAATTGTACAGATGTCTTGGCACCCACTTTGTGCAGAGACAGCCCTTGAATCGGGGACCTTCTCCTTGGTTGAAGCAGCCCAGCGGGGCCCCGAGGGCACCAGGTATCTGCATCCCTGCTGACACATCCCTGAGCTCTCCCCCATAGGTCCTTGGGAATCCTGGTGGTCCTTGACCTGGGGTGCCCTGTCAGGGTGCACCAACTGCTGCAGGAACCTCTGCCACGATGCAATGCTTTTCTCAAAATGCAGACATCACTGGGTGTCCGGAGTCTCGATGTCGATGAAGCCTCCTGAAAAGTCAGACGTGGTGTGTGAAGAGAGCCATGCTTCAACCCCTTGGTTGGCCTCTCTGCCTTCCTTCCCACCTTCTGTCTTCCATTCGCCTGAACAACTTTCTCCATCCGGACCTTCCTCCCAAGAAATCCCTCCTCCACAATGCAAGCTTTGCCGCTCACCTCCTACATCTCGTCCACATCAGTATAGCTTTCTCACTCTCTAGCTCTTATCATCAATGTCCTCTACCTCCTCATCAATGGATAATTCTCTCTCCAGGCTTTATCGTTGGGATGAGAGCCAAGAAAATCGGGGACGTTTGTGTGACTTCTGAAGACTCAGCAGGAATCCTGGACCGTGGTTTTATCCGGTGTGGAAAATGCGATTTGGGGTCCTCTCTCAGGAAATGCGCAGGGGTTTTGGCTCTTTTTTTAACCGGGTGTCTTCCTAGATCCATAGTCCTCTTCCCATCGGAAACACTAGCAAGTGTGTTTACAATGGGGAAAAGTCTTTAGGCACCCGTGGTCCAGTGGCGCAGGAGAGCCTGAGGAATCGTCGTGCCCCCCATCCTGAAGCTGTCTTGGAGCGGTTCAAAGGAAAGCAGGCTAATCCATAGCCACCCAAAGCAACCCAAGCCCAAAGAAGGGTTAAAGAAGCTTGAAAACACCACACCCCTGGAAGGAATGTAAAGCAGAGCAGAGGAACGTGTGGAATGCAGACAGGGGTGCAACAATTAGGGTCCCATATGGAAAACGGGGAAAACCACAGGTTGGCCTGTGGAAATGCAGGAATCTGACAGAGGCGGGCAGAGAAGGTGTGGAATGCGGCCAGGTCTGAACCAGAGGGTGAGTCTTACGTGGCTAGCCGTGAAGACCATATGGCCTGCACTCCAAAGGCCTGGGAGACTCGGAGCTGGGCTGCCACTTGAAAGGGCCTTAGGTGGTCCTCCTTCCTCCCAGGTCCTCAAACTGCAGGGGAATTCTCAATGACTGTTACATCTCCGCCCTTGCGTGAAGTGCGGTGGCTGGGGTCCTTGGCCTAGGTGACCCCTTGGGTGCCAGGGACGGCCCAGCCGTCCAGGTGATGGACAAACCTATGGGCAGGCACTCCACGTACTTGAGGTGTGCCCTTGAGTTTTGGGGCGTGGGGAATTTCCAGCAGCTCCGCTGATTTCCATACATCAGGGCGTGGCCACCTCAGCCTCTACAAGACCCCTGTCTCCAGGGAGAGCACAGTGGGCCAGCATTCTCCCGGCCAGCTGCTCGCTTCTTCCCGCTTCTCGGACCTTCAAGCATGGATTCCTCCAGCACGTCCTGCATATCCAGCGGTAGGTTGACCTCTGCCTCTGGGCTGAGGGTTGCAACTCCCAGAGGCTGGGAGCCCTTCATGCCTGTGCATCCTGCATTGATAGAGCCATGACGTTAATTAGGGCATGTTCAGAGATTGGGCTGGCCTTTTGCCAGCTCTCAGTTGGCCTCAACGAAGCCTACTCGCCTCAGAATGACACTCTTTCTCCATACCCATGGTATTTTCGCTCTGGGGTGGAAGTGGATGTTGTCTCTTCCAAGAGAGGTGCCCATGCAGATCTCGCATCACCGGATTAAAGGTCCTAACAGGATTTCTCAGGTCCCATCCTCTCCTTTGTTGCTGGCCAATCTTTCCATCCTACCGAATGTAGGTTCATAATTGCAGTGGGCACATTTGTGGATTTAGATTCGGAGTAGCCTTTTAATTGTGGTCTCTTGGCCTGGCCTACGAACCCCAAATATTTGTACATACCTGTGGATTAATATATTTTTTCCTTGTTTTTTAGTTTTTTTTCCCTCTTTAATGTTCATTATATCTGGCACATCTTGCTTCCAATTTATTGTGTGTTTTTCCAATCAGTACTGTGCAATTTTCTTCGAAACTTACTCATTAATGTATTGTGTGAATCTGTCCTATCCAGGCATATGCATTACTTTGGAAACCAAGGAATCTATATCTGTGTCCTGAGGTAAATTATGTGTCTTTTTTATCTCGTTCATTTTTTTTTCAATCTACCTTGTATTTCCTCCTTAAATTCCTTAATGCATTTCTGTCAATCCTTCACTCACACATTTTTTCTTCTTTTTCTCTATTTTTCTCACTTTGCATTATTTCTTGGTTCCCTCCATATGTGTCTTTCATTTTCAATCTCTTCTCTTTTGCGTGTTATGTGTACATGAATGTCACCGTTGACATTGTGCAATATTGCATCGAAAATATATTTTCCAGATTTTGTCTTTGTGTTGAAATTGTCATTGCTGTATTTTCTGAGTTCTATCCCAATATTCCGTTGCTTCATTTAATTAGATTTTCTGTTTGATATGCTGGATATCTCTTTTTCCTTTTTTATTATTAATACCTGGAATGTTTAACTTTTACTGAAGAGAAATTGCTTGCGCCTATGCAAACTAATGCCTGGGTGGTGCAGAATCCAGGAAATCTAGAAATGTCCTTACTCTGCATTCCATTTGTGGGCTCCTTGGTAAGATGTTCCAAAGGAAACCCACCACAGGACGGTAAGATCCATGTGAATTACCAAGGAATTATTCATTGCACGGGGCAGAAGTAAGTGAGAAATTTGTAGGGGGATATGTCTGCTTTGGGTGATTTTTCCAGGTGTAGAACATGGTAGCCAACACCGTGGATATGTGGTTGATAGCAGACAGCCTGTTGCTAGTGAATCATTCTGGAGGAAAGGCTCCTGGTGTCGTTGAGCATGGTATAGTTCGGGAATCTAAGGATTTCATGGAGGCAAGGATGTGCAGGATACCTCAGGTCCCGTGAAAGTCACAGTGTTTTCTCTTTGGTATGCACAAACCTGAGGCCCTGTTTTTCATTCTTTTACACCAGCACTAGGTCTTGAACACAGATAGTACCAGTGTTCTTTTTATCCAAGCCACGTGGCCTAATTTTGACACATTCAAGGCAAAAGGTACTATAACCTTTTTTTCTAGAGCCTTTAACCATTATGCAAGGATTTCTGGCAGTGGTTTCCATAATGGAGGGTATGGTGGTGTAGGCACCGCCTAGAAATATTCCTTTTCTAGCTGCCAAAAATTCATTCAGTGTTTGGTGGTGATTTCTTTGCATTCTTATATTTTTGTTTATTTTCCTACCACTTTATTTCCCAATGGTTTGAGCTGATATGTCCTGGACATAGAAGAGACTTCTGGGTTTTGTTTGTTTGTTTGTTTGTTTTTGTAGAAAATAAAAACTGCTATAGCCAACGTGCATAAACCCATCAACATGGTAGCACTCACCAATAGGCTGAAGGCAGGTTTCATCCAACCATTTGATGCCCCTATAGACTAGTCTTCCTTAAATTTTCCTTGCAATTGAGTCTTGGGATGATTGCTTAATTGGGCCCCAGAAGATTGACTTTACTTCTCCTCTCATAGACATGTGTAGAGACCCCAAGTTCCCCATTTTGCTTGGCTCCTAGTGTACAGATATATTTTAAAAACTTTTGAGCAGAGATATATTTTCTGGTGAGTAAGCACAGGGCCAAAGACACAAGTGAGGCTGCGAGGGAACCATTGATCTGCCTCCCTTTGGAATACCCCCAGAAATCTCCCCCAAAGGTCCTTTAGAATCCTCGTGTTACTTATCTGTTTTCCCCTGCAGGGTGTACAATACACTGCAGGCCATGATACAACTCTGCCATGCTGTAATGTCTTTCTCAACAGAGGTGCACAACAGGGAGTACAATACCTTGACACAGATCTAGGTTATTAATATATTCAGACTTTTTTTTGAATAAGCCATCTTTAGACCTCTTGATTTAGATTTCTGTCTTCTTTCCCATTTTCTGTCTTCTACTCTCCTTAGTTTCTCTGTATATGTATATATAAATCTCACAAGAATTACATCATCTTCAACGCAATGCTTGGTTTTAATGGTGTGAATATTCTATCAATCTATTTTTCTACCTATCTATCTCTTATCATGTATTTATCTATGTATCAATTTATAAGCTCTCTCTGAGTTTTACTTTCTTGGAGATTTTTGAACCAATCAAAAATGCTTTTTTTTTTTCCTTCTGGAGACTCAGTGGTTTCATCTGAGGTTGAAAATATAATATGCCTTAATATACTAGGAAATTTGCAGAATTATATTTATCTAGGTGTAATCATAGATCTGTAGTCCAATTCCTATCTAAAATATTAGCAATTATATTTACAATGAGGGAACATATTAGGCACACGTTGTCGCATGGAACCTGAGAGCCTGAGAAATGGTCAAGGCCAAAATATAAAAATGTCTTTGACGGTTTCAGAGAAAAAGCATAAGGGGCCAAAAAGAAATTAAAAATCCCACCTTCCTAAAAGAAAAGCCAGAGCATAAGAACATGTGGAATGCAGAAGATGTGAAACAATTTGTGACCAAAAGGGAAAACTGTGAAAACATCAGTTTGGTATGTGGAAATGTGTGAATCCTACAGAGCAGAGCACAGTAGGTCTGGAATATGGCAAGGTCTGAACTAAAGTGTCAGCCTACTTGGGTTTCCATGAAGACCATAGTGGTTGCATTTAAAAGCCCTGGGAAACGCTGAGCTGGCCTGTCATTTTAAAGTGCCTTGGGTTCTTCTAAATTCTTGCACATCCTCAAATGTGAAGTGTGCATAAATGACTTTTAGTTCTCTGCATTTTTGCAAATACTTGTCGGTGCTGTCTTTTGACTTCATAAAACTTTTTTTTTTCCAGTGAGGCACACTTCTGTCCACACTTCTGTTTGAACAATATTTTGGCCTGCTCTCCTCTTCTTGATGAGAGATCTGTGTTTTGGGGGCTGGGAAACATCTTTTAGATCTGCTGTTTCCATGAATCATTATGGGGCCTCCTCAGCCTTTATAGTACCACTGATTGTGGGGAGATCTCAGTGGGCAAGCAGTCTCTTTGCCATGTGGTTTGTTTTCACAACTTTGATTGCTCAATCACATCCTGCCTATTCATTGGTGTGTCCACATCTGCATCTGGACTCAGGGTTGCATCACTCAAATCCCTTGATGGCTTCATGATGGTGGAGCCTTTACAGACATTGAAATGCCCCTCAAGATGGTATTGTTGGAGATTTTGCACCTTATGCTAGCAATCATTTTGCTAAAGGAGAGGGAGTGATCTCAGCATTTCAATGTTTCTCCATAACCTATATATTTCACCCTTTATTGGAAATAGAAATGTTTGCCCAACCCTGTGGCCTACACATATATGGTATCCCCATACCAGGAGCCTTGACATGATTTCTGGCAGATTGTATCTTCCTGTGTGGTTGGCAAATGTTGTTATTCCAAATTAATACATTTTCCTCACTTAAGTGGATACAAGTTTGGGTTTGGAATAGTTCCCATCCAATAGTGAACTCAACAAATGTCCTCACAGGAGGAGGCATTGATATATACCTTGGAGTTTAATACCATGTTTGTTTCTTTGATTTGTTTTCATATGGGTATGTCTAAGGATATTTGAACACATTTCGCCTTGAGCATATTTTGCATTCCTGTGAATTTGTTTCCACAGGTGAAATATTTCCAAAGGAGAGAATGCTGTGCAAGCCAGTCATTTTAGATAATGCAAGAGAGTCAAAGTAACTTGAGTCCATTACAAAGGGCACTTTTGGAACTTATTTTCTATCAAGTTTTTACATCAACCCTGTTCCTTCTCACAGTCATTTCCATATTTTTCTCCATTTGCATTGTTTCTTTTGTTTCACACCCCACAGTGTCTCACATAACCGAAAACCATTTTGTTTTTGTTTGTTTGTTTTTGAGTTAAGTCTACAGATTTGTCACTTGTGTCCTATTCTATTATTTAATCAAGTAAGCGTTATCCTGATTTTGTCTTGGGGTTGATGTTTTCTCCACTGTATTTGCTGAAATGGGTACCATTATTCACTTTCTCTACTTTAGTTTTCTACTGACATGTTGGATGTCACTTTATCATGATGTATCCTTAATATCCAAAATGGTGTAAGAGGACCCAAAGAGAAATTTGGATTTGTGTATATCCAAAACAAAGACCAGGGAGACACAGATTGCAGGAGCACAAAGTACTTATCTTTCATTGGTTTCCAAACTGGGGCCTCGGAGTTAAGATCTTCAAAATGAACCCTACCATGAGACAGCAAGTTCTACGGGATTTTCTAAGCAATAAGCCATGGGTGCTTGCCAAAAAGAAGGGTGCACTTTCCAGGGGGATTTGTTTGGGTGTGAGTGCTTTGCCAGGCCCAGAACAGGAAGAGAATACCCTGAGGCCATAAGCTTGGCAGCAGTCAGGCTGGGGATAGTGGTCTTTTCTGGAAGAAAGATCCAGGCGTAATCCAGCAAGGGTATACTTCAGAAACCTTAGGATCTCATGGTGGCAGCGATGTGCATGGAATCACACTTCCCCTGGCCTTTGCAGTTGTGTCCCTCAGAAATGCTCGAAACTGAGGCCCTTCTTTCCATCCTTTTTCACCACCACAAGCAGCAGACCACAGGGTGGACTCGGGTCCAGACTCAAGATGCACAGAGTACTGGCAGGGCTTCCATCAGAAAGGGTATGGTGTTGGTGGCTTCTTCTTTAAGGATTTCTCCTCAACCAGCCAAGAATGCATTCCATAGTTTGCAGTGGTGTGTTTGCGTTCTTATGTTTGGTTTGGTTTCCTTCCACTTCCATTCTGATGCTTTGAGCTGATGTGCCCTGGACGTAGGACAGGCTACCTTGTTTTGCCATAAAAGCCATGCATAAGCCCATCAATCTTTGTCACTCACCCATAGTTGAAAGGCTTTTTTGAATTCCTGTGCCTTGATGCCCCTATTGCCTAGGGTCTTCCTTCCATTTCATTTTCAGGAAGTCTAGGAAGGACATGGGAATTGGGCCCCAGAGCCTTGAATTTCCTTCTCGTCTCAAAAGCACATGATGAGCCCCAACGTCCCCATTCCCCTTAGGTTAGAGTGTGCTGATAACATTTCAAAATTTTGAGCAGAGACAACACTTCTCTGGGTGAGTCTGCCCAGGGCCCAAAGACACCAGCCAGGCTGGGAGGGCACCCTTTTTTGGCATCCCTATGGAATCATACCTAAGCTCTCCCACTTCGGTCCCTGGAAATCCTGGCAGAACCTGACCAGTGCTGACCCGGAAGAGGACCACAAGTCATTGCCAGCAAGTAGAGGCCTCTGCCAGTGTGGAATGTCTTTCTCAAATGAGATGTACAACAAGGAGTACAATGCGTTGACATAGCTCCAGGCTCTTAACCAATTCCGACGTTATGGCTGACTCTAGCCAAGATTACGACCACTTGGGTAACCTCTATGATTTCATTCACTTTTTCTCTCTTCAGCTCATCTTGGTTTCTTTCTCTCTCCCTTTTTTCTTTTTTGCAGTGATTCTATCCTCTTCATTGAAATGCTTGGTGCATGCCTTGTGTATATTCTAATGATCTCTATAGCTCACTTTCTACTCATCTATCTATCAATCAATTGATCAATCTATTTATACATCTATCTACCTATTATCTATCTATCTATCTATCTATCTATCTATCTATCTATCTATCTATCTATCTATCATCTATCGCTCTATTGATGTATCATTTATCTGACTATTTATTTATCTTTCCCTATCTGAGTTGTCATTTCTTCTGTTGATGATGGTGAATTTTTGAAATATCTTCTCTATTTTTGGACACCCAGTAAAAACACCTAACATTGGGTGTATTTTTGATTGGAGATTGAATTTACACTATTGTCTTAGGAAGGTTCAGAACTATTTTACACCAGATGGAATCATATATCAGTAGTCCAAATCTTATTTGAATAATTATATATTTAATTGACAATGGGGAATAATATTGAGGTACTGCATATCCAGTATTGAATATTGGAGCCTGGGGAATTCTCTAGCCAAAGATAGGAAAGCTGCCTCTTGTCAGTTTAAAAAAACAAAAATATGGATTCCTCAAGTTGAAAAACCAACATTCCCGCCAAAATTGAGAGCAGAGCAAAAGAAAGTGTGGAATGCAGAAAAGTGTGAAAACACGTGTGAAATGTGGAGAACTGTGAGAACCTCAGTTTGGAATGTGGAAATGTGTGAATCCAACAGAGAAGAGCACAGTAGGTCTGGAATATGGCAAAGTCAAAACTAGAGGGTCAGACCACTTGGCCACTTGGCTTACCGTCACGACCATAGTGGCTGCATGCAAAAGTCCTGAGACACTCTGGGCTGGCCTTTCATTTTAAAGGCCCTTACTTACCTCTAAATCCTTCCAGGTCCTCAAATTGGAGGGGATGTAGAATGATGACAGTTAGTTCTCTGAACATTGCATGAAGTCGTGTTGGTGGTGTCTTTGGCCTTGGTAAGCCCTGTGTGTCCAGGGATCCACGCAGCTGTCAAGCTCTTTTACATACATGTGGGCAGGCTCTCATCTTGCCTCATAAGAGCCCTGTGTTTCTCTTGATGGGGAAGTGCCCCCAGCCCCACTCTTTTAAACAAATCATGCTGAGCCTCTTCAACATTTTAAGAGCCCTTCTCCCAGGGTGAGCTCAGTGGGCAAGCAGTCTCCCTGCCATCCCCTTGAATCCTCCAGCATGTCCTGCACATCCAGCGGTATGTTGACATCTGCATCTGGGCTCATGGTTGCATCACCCAAATTCCTTGATGCCATTAGGAATGTGGAGCATGGAGAGACATAGAAATGCCCCTCAAGTTGGCAGTGTTGGCTCTTTGCTTGGCCTCATGCCAGCAATCATTTTTCCTAATGGGTAAGACTGATCTCATCATTTCATGGTTTCTCCATAACCTATGTGTTTCCTGCTCTGTTGGAAATTGTGGTTTTCTATTGGCCATCCCTGTGGCCCATACAAATATGGCATGCCTTTACCAAGTGCCCTAACGTGATTTCTGACAGAATGTTTGATCCCGTGTGGTTGGCCACCATTGTTTTTCTAACTGAATTCATTTTCATAACTTCAGCTGACAGAAGGCTTCCCATGGAATTGTGATCTCCTCACATGTCTTCTGAACAGCAGACATTGGTATAAACCTGTATGTTTAATACTTTTTTTATTTTTGGATATTTTTGCTTGACCTTTTTTTTCATTTATCGTGGTTTCTAGGGATATTTGCGTATATGTCATAATCCTGTGAATTATTTTCCCTAGGTGTGCTGTTTCACAAGGACACAATTCTGTGCCAGCCAGTCGTTTTAGATGAAGCTGGACAGTCGAGGTAGCTTCAGCCCAGTTCTGAGGCACTTTTTCAACTTATTTCTCTTTCTAATGTTTTCAGCTCCCTTTGCTTTCTCTCTCACAATCCCTTCTCAATCACTCTATCTTTCCCTCTCTCTCTCCCCTGCTTTGTTTCATTTACTGTTTTTCTCTCTCAGGTATTTTTCTCTCTGTTTCCAACACATCAGCGACCCATGCTGCCTAATACCTAAAATACTTTTGTGGGTAAAGTCTGCATGTTTTTCTCCCTTGGGCTTTTCACCTGATTTAAGTGACTATGTATTACCACAATTTTTTTATTTGTTGTCTCCACTGTATATTTTGTGTTGGGTCACATTTTTATTTCTTCTCTTAAGTTTTTTTTTTTTTAATCTACGTATTTGGTTGAATGTATCTTTTTGCTAGTACATCATAAATATCTGATAGGTAGTAATAGTAAAAGAGGAAACACTTGGTTTGAGAGTATCCAAAAACAAAGGCCCATGAGGCACAGATCCCAGGAGCCCCAGAAATTTACATCCCCTTTAATCCAATTTGCTGTTTGGAGGGATGTTCTTCACAAGGAAACCAGGCATGGGGCAGAAGAATCCCTGTGAATTCCCAAGGAATGTGCCATAGGTGCTGGCCAAAATCGTGTGTTTTCCAGGGCGGATTGGCTTGGGTCTGTAAGATTGCATTCCTACCTGCATGTGAAGAAATACTCTGAGGCCTTAGGCTTGCCTGCAGGCAGGCAGTGGCTAGCAGGTATTTCTGAAAAATCTCTGGTGTTGTCCTAGAAATGGGTATCTTTCAGGAATCACTGTACATCAGAGAGGACAAGGGGTCCAATCTTCCATGGAAAAGAGTAGCCCCTTCACAGAGCTTGGCAGCATATCCATGGTTTAGAACAGCTACCTTCTTTTGCAAGGCATACTGGCATGGGTTCCCTCAGGAAAGGCGTGTTGGTGGGCACTCCTCATGAAAGTGTTCCTTTTCCAACAGGTGAGAGTGCATTCTGTATTGGGTGGTGGTTGGTTTGGTTTTATTTGTTTGAGTTTAATTTCCTTCCCCTTCCATTCCAATGGTTTGAGCAGATGTGCCATGGACTTGGGACAGACTACCATGTTTAGCAGAGAATTCATACTGCTGTGGAAGTTGTGCATAGGCCCATCAAGAAGCAGAAGTCACCCACAGAGGGAACTCCATTTTCCATCCGTTAGCCTTCAGTCCTTGATTCCCTAGAGCCTTCCTTCCAGTTCAACTGCAAATGAGTCTATGGAGGATTTGTGGATCCTAGGCTATAATCTTGAGTAACTTCTCCCCTCAGAGGCATAGATTGAGCCCCAAGGTCTCCAGTTGGCTTATATTCCATGGTACTTAGACCCTTTCTAAAGAGTTGTGTAGAGTCATGCCTGGCCTGGAAGCATGGCCACAGGACCCAAGGATAACAGCCGGGCTGGGGGGGCCCTATCATTTTGCATCCAGGTAGAATCCTACCTGAACTCTTCCCTTTTTCTCTTCTACAGGCTCACTTTCTAGAGGATCACGGAGAAGGAGGCTTGTTCTGAAACAGAGTCAGCGGGATGCTCTGCAAGCAGTCTTTCAAGAGAAGCCCTACCCTGGTATAACGACCAGAGAACGACTGGCCAGAGAACTTAGCATCCCAGAAAGCCGAATTCAGGTATGCAAGAGGACACAACCCCCTTGATTACCCCTCTCCATTTTCCATCTCTCTCTCTCTCTCTCTCAATCTCTCTGTCTCTCTCTCTCTGTTTCTAACTTTGCCACTTGGTGTCCACATCTCTGAGGTAACAATCCAGCCTCAGCAATCTGGACTCAAACCTGTAAGGTCAGGCTTCTAGCTGCCAGGTCTAAGGCTGGATGTGTCTTATCATTGGAAGGATTTCATCCTAGAGAACCACACAACCCCAGCCACGGTCTGCAAGAGCAGTCTTAGGGAAAATATCTTAGGGGAAATATGTGAGTCCCACAGAGCAGAGTAGGTCTGGAATATGGCAAAGTTGGAACTAGAGAGTCAGTCCACTTGGCTTGCCATAAAGACCATACTGGGTGCATGCAAAAGCCCTGAGACACTCTGAGCTGGCCTTTCATTTTAAAAGCCCTTCATTACTTAAAATTCCTTCCAGGTCCTCAAATTTGAAGAGAAGTATAATGATCGATGAACTTTGCATGAAGTTGTGTTGGAGGTGTCCTTGGCCTTGGGGGAGCCCTGTGTGTCCAGGACACAGCTGTCTATCTCTTTTACATACACGTGGGCCTGCTCTCATCTTTCTTGGTCAGAGCCCTGTGTTTCCCTTGACTGGGAAGTGCTACCAGCCCTGATCCTTTCAGCAATTTTTGGCACAGCATCTTTACCTTTCTAAGACCCCTCACTTCAGAGAGAGCCCTGTGGGCAAACAGTCTCCCTGCCTTTCCTTGAATCCTCCAGCACATTCTGCCCATCCAGGGGGCAGTTGCTATCTGCATCTGGGCTTGAGGTTGCATCACCCAAATGCATTGTTGCCTTCATCAATGTGGAGCATGGATAGGCTTAGAAAAGCCCCTCAGGTTGGCATTGTTGGATCTTTGCTTGGCCTCATGCCAGCAATCATTCTGCCTAATGGGTGAGACTGATGTCATCATATCATGATTTGTCGAGAACCAGTGTATTTCCTGTTCTGTTGGAAATTTTGATTTTTTTTTCTCAGATATCAATGTGGCCCATGCAGATATCCATGCCTCTTTCAAGTGCCCTAATGTGATTTCTGTCAGAATGTATGATCCCCTGAAGTTGGCCACTCTTGTTTTTCCAAATTAATTAATTCATTTTCATAAATTTCACTGAACACAACTTGGTGTTTAGAATACTTCCCATGGAATTGGAACTCATTATTTGTCTTCTGAACAGCAGACATTGATATATACCTGTGTGTTTAATGTTTTTGTTTGTTTGTTTTTTGGATATTTTTGCGTTTTGATTTGGTTTCTTTCATAGGTATTTCTAGAGATATTTGGAAACCATTCACCTTGAGTATACTTCACAATTCTGTGAATTATTGTCCCCAGGTGTGATGTTTCACAAGTTCACTACTATGTGCACCCAGTTGTTATGGATAACCCTGGACAGTCAAGGTAACTTGAGCCCAGTTCTGAGGGCACTTTTGCAAATGATTTCTCTTTCAAATGCCTTCGTCTCTCTTTTATTTCTCTCTCATATTCCCTTCTCAATCACACTATCTTTCCCTCTCTCTCTCTCTCTCTCTCCCTCACTCTCCTTCTCTGTCCCATCCCCAGTTTTTATCTCTCTTGTCTTTTCCTCTTGGATACTGACACATCAGCGGCAGCAATCCAGCCTAAGCAATCTGGACTCTAATGGTAGTGTCAGGATACTGGCTGCTAGGTCTTATGCTCGAAGTGTCTTATCATTTGAAGAATGGCATTCTCAAGAACCACACAAACCCAGGGACCCACTGAAAGGTCTGTCTTAGGGAAAATGTCCCATGGGGCCCATATTTTACACAAGAGGCCCTGTGCTAAGAAAGTTTCGATTGGGAGGACACATTGGAACGTAGACATATTCCTTTGTCTTACATTAAGGCCTCTGTCTACTCGACTGCACAGACTCACATGTCAGTTAGGGAGCGGCATCCCTTCAGAGAACATGGCCACAGGGAGCTGAGTGGCTGGAGGCCCACTCAAATGGGTGGTCAAGGAAGAATGACCTGGAGCCTCAGGAAAAGGAGATGCTGTCTGGGCCCAGGAGATGGCTCCTTGGTGGCCCTGGAAGACCTCTCGATAACCACCTGTGCATGAAGACTTCTTCTCTGGTCAGGGTGGTGGGGAACAACTCAAAGGAGGAAGCGATGTAGCTTTGGGATTCAAGGCCCGAGATGATGCATAAAAGCCAGGAAGACTGCTGGCCTTACCCTAGAAAAACATCTTCTTGGCTTCACCACAGTTTCCACTGGCACCTTTCTGATACATCTACAAAAAGAAACACACTGGTGCATATGGGATCTCACATACACATTAGCACAGGTTCAGCACTGAAGGCAGTTCTTTTCAAGTCGTGAGAGAGGAAAGCACAGGTGCACCATGGGAAGAAAAGCAATTATGTCAAAGAATTCCAAGACAGGAATCGGGTCCATTAGATTCTCCTGACATGGTAGAAATGGGGGGGGGCTGTCTTCACTCTGAAGGCATAGGAAAGGAGAAGTTCCTAGGTAGGATGGAATTTGTATTCCAGTCATCTGGGGTTGAAGGGATGCTGAGAGAGGGCACATGGCAGTGGATAATTGTGTGTTCTGAAGCAGTCTTTCCCCCATGAGGACTTAAGAGGGTAAAAGATCCTCCATCTGGCAGCAGCCATATCAATCTGGGGGAGAGATTGAGCAAGTGGGAGACAGAACAGAGATGGGGAGGGGCAGAGAGGTGGACAAGCAGACACAGGCACCCAGAGAGATAGAGAGAGTCAGAGCCAGAGACAAAAAGACCGACCAAGAATCTTGCAGGATGGACGGGAAGGGTGATGATTAAGAAAGTGAGAGGTGGCAGGAAGAGGGTGGTGAGAAAGAATATGAGCGATCTCATACGTATAATGGGAGTGCAAACATTGTCTCCTCCTCTAGCACCACTGGTCTTGAGTTTGAACACCAGGAAGGAGACTAGATAAAGGAAGGACTATTTTCATGGAGATGGCTTGTGTAATCGGGAATCCTGTGCTCTGCTTCAGAAGTGAGGAAATATTCATTTTGGGGGGAGACCCTACTCTTGGGTTCCTAGCATGTTCTCATGGGGGCTGATGGGAGAAACTAAGTGTTCCCATGTTTCCTTGCGGGTCCCTCAGCCTGTTGCTTGGGGAATCCATGGGATAGCATGTGGAAATATGTGGGGAAGCCTGGAGTGACCATGGCGCCTCTCTTTCTGCCTAGGTGTGGTTCCAAAACCAAAGAAAACGACGTCTCAAGCAGCAGAGCAGAGGGCCACCTGAGACTATCCCCCAACCAGGGCCACCACAGCGGGAGCAACAGCTTCAGACTTCTCCCACTCCTGGTACGTAGGCAACACTGCAAGTCACTCTTTTACATCCCCTCCTGGGAGTGAAATGTTTTCAGCAGGCATGCCAAATCCATAGCCAAAACACTCAGGAGAAGAAACAAATATAGCTGGTTCTTGCTCTTGTTTTGGAGAATGGGGAGGGGGTGCGGAGGTGGGGGGTGGATGGATGACTGGCCATGATGTCTTTTAAACTCCTGGAACTGATACTGCCAGGAAACTGGCAGCATTACATTCTCACACACACTTGGGTTTGACCTGAACTGCATTGGTTCCAGGGCATTTTTGAGAACTCAGTGACAAGAGACCCTGTGTGCGTGTATACAGCAGTATACTTGAACATGCCTCATTCAAGAGGATGAATACTGAGAGACACACAGACCCAGAGAGAGGGAAAGAGAGAGGCAGAGAGAGATAGAGAGAGAGCCAGAGAAAGAGACAAAGAGATGGGGAGAGAGAACTAGACCTAGATAGATATAGCACTATCAACAAAACAGCATTTCAGGCCTAGCACAGCACCACACAATGTATATCAGCAGCAAATGTGTAATCAGCCTAATCTCCCACTCTTCTTTGTGTGTTCTCATTGCAAAGCAATCCCAAAAGAGGCTGGGAGAAAGCGGACATTCATCTCTCCCTCACAAACAGACATCCTTCGGCAAGCCTTTGAGCGGGAACGATACCCAGGCATTGCCGCCAGGGAAGAACTGGCACGTCAAACAGGGATTCCAGAACCTCAGATTCTGGTAAGTCCTCAATGAGGGAAACATGATTTGCCTCACATACAAGGGGCGTAACCCTGTGCAAAAGTGTGGTTCTGGATAGCCGAAGGCATTTGGGGTGGGCCCTGGGTAGGGGGTGTTAATTCTCTCCATAGAAATTCCCTGAGGTGGCTTGGATGATCAGAAGGTATCCATTTCCAGAGGAGGACATGGAAGGGGAGATTCTGGGCCATGTAGGAGGGTTCTGCTATGGTTGGTATCCAAGGGGTGTCCCCTTCCAGAATGGGTGTGGTGTGGAGAGTGGCAATGGTCCACTGTTGTCCTGACATTTGCCCTTCCCTTCAATGGCCCGAGGACAAGGTTAGAGAAAAGGCCCCACAAGTTCTTGACCTGTGATCAACAGGTCAGATGTGTTGGAGGTAGGATGGACTGGAGAGAGTGGTCCTTCTGCAAATGGATCTTGATTGCGTAACTTCTGATATGCCTGCCTCCCTTTCCGTCCCCTAGGTGTGGTTTCAGAACCGACGAGCTCGGCACCCAGAGCAGAAGGGAAGTGGGTCTGCCAATGTGCCCGGAGTAGACCCCAATTCTGCAAAAGGCCTACCACTTCCATCGGACCAGGGCATGCCAACCACTGCCCACAGCAGCCCTACTCACAGTGCTCCTCCTCCTCCCTCTAACCCACCAAGGGAGAACATGCTGTCCATCACCCCCATGGTGGCCACTGCTGCGATCGCCCCCAAATTCATAGTTCCTGGGGCTCCCACAGCAGGCTGTGAGGGCCAGAGCCTGCCCATGATCTTCATCATGGCCCAGCCAAGTCCAGTTCTGCAGGCAATAGTGAACCCTCCCATGCTTTGGACGCTTCCTCTGACTCAGTCCTCACCAGGGCCAATGCCCATTCCTGCAGGGGGTCTCACACCTATTCACACAGGGCTCTGGCCAACATCCCAAGAAGGACCATGGCAGGAGAACAATCTGCACACTATGCCAGCAGAAAAATGCCTCCCACACATCCCTCAGCCACCCCTTGCCAGTCGTGCAGAGCCCCTGCCACTGCTGGACCCAGTGAAGACCTGCACTTATGCCAGGCCAGAATGGGCCCAGGCATCCTCAGCTCAAGTCACCAGTGGGAAGCCTGTGCATGGGGCCATGCTGCAGCCTGCACAGGCTGACACACTTATCTGCCCCCCTCATCTGGCCCCCTCAAATGAAGAGCTGTGCCCTCCCATTGACCTGCAGCAGAACAAGCCCTCAGCCTTCCAGGGCTCATCAAACCTCCTTGAGGAAATTATGGCAGCTGCAGGCATTCTGCCTGAGGCAGGGCCTCTTCCAGACGTGGAGGAACAGGAAGAGCTTCCCCTAGGAGACCTGGAAGCACCCCTCAGTGAGGAAGATTTCCAGGCCCTCCTCGACATGCTGCCAAGCTCCCCAGGTCCTTGTCCTTAGGAGGATGAAGGAGGCCCTTCCTCCCTTGAGGCTTGAGATTCTTTCAGGCCTTCTTTGCGTGTGTCCTCAAGTTCCACCCTGACTCGCAGGAAGCATGGGCACCAGAGGGGCCGCCCACCCTGGAGGCTTAAGGGCTTCTACACCTTCCAAACAGAGGGTGACCCAACTCCACTTCCTTCTGGACAATGGGAAGGCCCATCCACGATTGCTCTTCGGTTGTTTGTGACATTCTTTGATCAAATAAATATATCTAGTTACCCAAATTTTCTGGTGTGTTCCATGATATACTTTCTTCTCTCCTCATTTAAATCAGTGTTTCAGTCCCATGCATTGGAGGGGGAAGGCCTCCCTGCTTTGTGACCATATGGGAAGGTGGACTGGATGTCCATGTCTACAAGGCAATATGATATTGAAATCACTAAGATAGACTCTCAGTTAAACCCTTCACTTTGTGTCTCATTTCTGGGCAGATGAGGTGGGAGGCGTCCTCAAATGCATATCTACTGTGCCCGGACAGAACATTCCAAACACTCTCATTACCAGATTATCATCTGCAGAGTTCATGTCAACAAATATGAAGGAAAAATAATCCATGAGAAATACATCTCCCTCTCCCTATCAGTATCCTCTTACTGCTACAGAGAACTCATGGCCCACAGCACCCCCTACACACACACACACAGAGAGAGAGAGAGAGAGAGAGAGAGAGAGAGAGAGAGAGAGAGAATCTCAAATCACTCGGTAAAGCAGTACACTACCTTCAGGCTTTTGAATGAATTCGCTGTCTTCATAGTCTACAATTTTGCTGAAAATCATGAACATGTATGATCAATAAATACACAGAAGATTGTCATCAAGTGTGTGCTTGTGTGTGTGTGTGTGTGTGTGTGTGTGTGTGGTTTTTAAATATTTCATCATCTGTAGCCTACAGTCAATTAAAATACAAAAGAAGGTTTGTGGAGTTCCCATCGTGGCACAGCAGAAAGGAATCTGACTAGGAACCATGAGTTTGTGGTCCAATCCCTGGCCTTGCCCAGTGGGTTGAGGATCCGGCATTGTCATGAGCTGTGGTGTAGGTCCTAGACGCAGCTCAGATCTGGTGCTGCTCTGGCTGTTTTGTAGGATGGTGGCTCTAGCTCTGATTAGACCCCTAGTCTGGGAACCTCCATACACCTCTGGTGCATCCCTCAAAAGCAAAAAAGACAAAATAAATCAATAAACAAACAATAGAAGGTTTGCATTTTCAACTCTAGTATTTCTTTCAAAATCAACTCTCTCTGTCTTCCATCATTTCACTTTCCTCATCCTTCCATTCTTCACAAACACTCCCATACCCTTAATTTATTTTTTTTTTTTACCTGACACAGTCCTTTCATGTATTTCAGCAGTTCAGATCACAATTCTTTCTTCTTTCATATGAAACTCAGTCAATCATGGCGGAGGATGCCTATCATTGTACTTCCCACTTTATTTGAGTCACATTTCCATTCAGCCAACAACTCGGCTCTTAACCCTTGACTTCATGCATGCATTTCTGCAACTGAACAAGAGCAGTCCCCAGGAGAAACCAGCTAAGAGTAGTCTGTGTCTCAGCATTCATAACAAGAATGTAAGGCTTCACTTTTGCCTTCTTGGAGCAAGGTAGGCAGTGTTGCTTGGGAATACACATTAAGGTTTTGGGAAGAGCTTCACTCTGCCACTGGGCTTGAGTACTATGAAATCCTGGTGGAAGCAGGGCTGCATTGCCTGACAGGAGGACACAAGGTACTTCAGGCACCTCGACTCATCTGCCAGGTTGGAAAGACTTTCTCAAAGAGATTAGTAAGAAGGAGGGCACGCCATTGATATAGGTTGAAGATGTTGACAAAATGTGATATTATGGGGGACTATAGGCATTGTTAAGCCCACTATGACAAACTCTATGTCTTCTCTCCCTTTATCTAACTTTCTTTCCTCTTTGCTTATTTCACTCTCTTTTTTTTCTTATGAAGATTCTATCCTCTACCATATATTGCCATGTGCTAAGATATCTATAAATCTATCAATCCATCCATCACTCTCTCATCCTCTCTCTGTCTTTCCTAGCTTGATGATGGTGGACTGGTGTAAAACTCTACTCTACTCTGGTCACACAAGAGAAGCACTGGAACATGGGTGTATTTGTGGATGGAGATGCAATATAGGTGATATCCTGGGAACGTGCAGCAGGATTTCATGCCAAGGGTAAAGACTGATCAGTAGTCACATATCCAATCTGAACTCGTAGGAATTATTTTACAATGAGGCAAATTCTTCAGGCATGGAAGGCCCGGTGGACCAGCAGAGGCTGAGGGAATTGGCAAGCCAAAGAGAGGAAAGCAGGGCATTTGTCTGCTTCAGACACAAAACAGGGGCAAATGAGATCACAGAAAACCCACATTCGGCAAGGAAAAAAGAAGAAGAGAGCAGAAGAATGTGCGGAATGTGGAAAGGTGTCAAGACATAGCTGTGGAATAAGGAAAGGGGTTAAAACATTGGTTTCCAGTGTGGAAAAACTTCAATGGCCGATTGGTAGGAAGAGGAGCACAAGGGAAGTTTTGCTTTGAGTGTATCAGAAAACAAAGACCTGTGAGACAAAACTCCAGGGGCACTAGAATTTGTCCTCCTCAGGATTCCAATTTGTGAGATGGGAGGGGTGGTCTTCAAAAAGAAACCTGCAAGTGGGGCATCAAGTTCCACGTGACTTTCCAAGGAAATTATCATGGCTGCTTGCCAGGTGGAAGGGTCATTTTTCAGGTGGGATTGGTTTGGGTCTTACAGCTTTGCTTTGCCTACCTCCATGGGAAGAAAGACCCTGAGACCATAGCGTTTCAAGCAGGCAGGCCGTGGCTAGCAGATGTTGCTAGAAGCAAAGCTTGTGTTGTCTTAGGTTTGGGTCTCTTTTAGGAAATGAAGGATATCATTGATGTAGGGATGTGCCTGGAATGGCAACTCTACTGGCCATCCCTTACCTTTCCATTTGGAAGGAGTGACCCAGAGGCCCTTCCTTCCATTCATTTTCACCACCACAATGACCGTACCACACAAAGGAGAGGGGACCAGCCTTTGCAAGCATACATGGAACAAGAGCAGAAACTTCACAGAGTGAAGAGCATAACCTTGGTGTCTAGGACAGGTAACCCATCTTGCAAGGATTATCATCATGGGTGCCATCAGAAAAGGATAGTTGGTGTGGGGTCCTCATGAAATTGTGGCTCCTTAACCAGCCAAGAATGCAATCTTTATTTTGTGGTGGTTTGATTTCCTTTCTAGATTATGTATTTCCTTTCCTTCCACTTCCATTCCAATGTTTACAGCAGATGTGCCCTGGATGTAGGAAAGTTTAGCATGTTAAACATGGAATTCACACTGCTAAGGAAGTCATTCCTAAGCCCATCAAGATGTTGATATTCATCCATAAGTGGAACGCTGGTTTCCATGCATTAGTTTTTCTGTGTGGATATCCAATGGTCTTCATTCCATTTGGTTGGCAAGGGAGCCCAGGGAGGACATGAGAGTGGTACTCCAAAAGATTGACTTGCTTCTCCTCTCCTAGGCATAGATTGAGCCCCACCGAAGTTAACCATTTCAGTGGCTTCCAATGTACTACCACCATCACCCTAATTCCAAAACCAGACAAAGATACCACCAAAAAGGAAAACTATCAGCCAATACCATTGTCTCAAAATTCTGATCAGAGTCATTCCTGGACTGGGTAAAATCCAGTGTTCACTGCAGACAGCATAGTTTGGCATCCCTGTGCAATCCTCCCTGAGCTCTTACACTATGGTCCCTGGACTTCCTGGTGGACCATGACCTGGTTTGACCCAGCAGCTGCACCCAAGTCACTGCAGGCATCTAGATCCCTCAGCCATGGAGAAATGTCTCTCTTAAATGAGATAAATAAGAAGGAATAAATGCCCTAGGCAAAGATCTTGGTTGCTCACCAGTACAGATATGGGTGACTATAGAAAAGTTTAAGGCCTCTTTGTCAATCTCTAGGTCTTCTCTCCATTTTTCTGTCTTTTGTCATTCTTTGTATATGTTTTCCACTTTTTTTCCTATCCTGGATTTTATATTTTCATTGTAATGCTTGATACTAAACTAAAGATCATTCTATCTCTCTATCTATCAATCAATCAATCAGTCGGTGTATCTATCGATCTATCTGTCAATGTACCTATCATTTTCTCTGTCCATTAATTTATTTGATGAGAGTGGCCCAATGGGAAAAATGAACCTTCCTTCTGGACACCCAGTAAACGACTGGACCATGGGTGTGTTTGTCATTGGAAATTCAATTTAGATTGATATCTATGGAAATAGAGGAAGGATTTTATACGCCAGGTGTAATGATACAACAGCCTCCAATTTCCTATCTGAACTATAGACATTTATAATGTCTTTATTTACAATGAGGAAAATTCTTGAGGCATGGTACGCCCAGTAGACCAAGAGATGCTGGTGGTATTGGCAGTCCAAAGAGGGGAAAGTGGGGATTTTTTTCTCTTTCAAATAGTTTTCAGGGGCATCAAAATTTTCAGAAAACCCATATTCCTGCAAGGAAGGGAGAGCAGAGATAAAGATAGGTGTGCAGTGTGGAAAGGTGCAAAAATATATCTGTGGAGTGTGGAAATGTGTGACAACATCAATTTGGACTGTGGAAAGGTATGAAATCGACAGAGAATAGCACAGTATGTCTGGAATATGGCAAGGTGTGACCTAGAGGGTCGGCATTCCTAGGCTTGCCGGGAAGACCACAGTGGCACCATCAGAATGGCCTGGGTGCCGCTGAGCTGGCCTTCCTTTGCAGAGGCCCCTAGTTTCCTCTATTTGTTTCCAGGTCTCCACATTGGAAGGGATGTTTAGTGAATATGGTTAGGTTGCAGAATCATGCACAAAGTCGTGTGGGTGGTGTCCTTGGCTTAGAGAAGTCCTCAGAATCCAGTGACATGGGACATGCTCTCCTGGCCAGCTGTTTTACCAAGATGTGGGCAGGCTCTCCACTTTCTTGATAAGAGCCCTGTGTTTGCAGTGAAGGGGAAGAGCAAGCAACCCAGTTGTTTTCCATCAATAGGGGTGGGGTGTCCAGAGCATTTATAAGACCCCTGCCTCCTAAGAGAGCAGTTTGCCAGGAGTCTCCCTGCCATCTGGTTTGTTCTTGCACCATGATTTCTCCAGCACGTTCTGCACATCCAATGGTATGTTGACATCTGCATCTGCGTCACCCAAATGCCTCATGCCTTCATGTGTGTGCAGCCTGGATAGACATACAAATGCCCTTCAAGATGGCATGTTCAGACATTGGCTTGTGTTTTGCCATCAATTACTTTGCCTAAAAGAAAGACAATTGCCTCAGAATAACACCATTTCTCCATAACAATAGTATTTCCCTTTTGAGTTGGAAATTGAGTTTCTTTCATCCAACAGTGTTGCACACATAGATAGCGCATCACCTGACCAAATGTCCTAACATGATTTCTGGCACTATATAGGTTCCTTTTTCTTTGGCCAATGTTTTCATCCAACTTAAAGAATAGTCATGACTTCAGCAGACACAATTTGGGATTTAAATTTGGAGTAGCCATCAAATTGTGGTCTCTTCCACTGGCTTCACAACAGCAAATATTGATATATAACTGTGCATTTCTTTCTTTCTTTCTTTCTTTCTTTCTTTCTTTCTTTCTTTCTTTCTTTCTTTCTTTCTTTCTTTCTTTCTTTCTTTCTTTCGCTTCTTGTTTCCTCTTTATTCTTTTGTTATTTCTAGAGAACTTTGAAAACAATTAATCTTGAGTACACAACGCATTCCTGAGAACTGTTTTCCATAGGTGAGGTGTTTCTGAATGACAGAAGCCTGAGCAAGCCAGGCATTTGTACAACCCAGGGCAGTCTAGGAATCTCCATCCTAGCACTGAGAGAAATTGTGGAACTTATTTCTATCTTTCAGGTTTTTCCATTTCCTTTGACTACCACTCAAGTAATCTACATCCTTTCTCTCTTTCAATCTCTCTCTCTCTCTCCTTTTCTAACCTGCTTCCCTATTTTTCACTCCTTGTATTTTTTTCTCGGATAGGCACCCATCAGTAACATACATATCATATCATATTTTTGTGAATTATGTCTACAGATATGTCCCCCAGACATTTTCAATTATTATTATTATTTTTTGTCTTTTTGCCTTTTCTTGAGCCACTCCCATGGCATATGGAGGTTCCCAGGCTAGGGGTCGAATAGGAGCTGTAGCTGCCAGCCTATGCCAGAGCCACAGCAATGCAGGATCCAAGCCACGTCCGTGACCTACACCACAGCTCATGGCAACGCCGGACCCTAAACCCACTGAGCGAGGCCAGGGACCAAACCTGCAACTCATGGTTCCAAGTCGTATTCGTTAACCACTGAGCCACGATGGGAACTCTGACATTTTCAATTATTTAATCATCTTTGTTTTACCCTGATTTTGTCTTTGTGTTGACTTTGTCTCAACTCTAGGTCTATGTTTTGCCTTGGATCATGATTTTCACTTTTCCAATTTTAGTTTTGTTTTCTACTGGATGGTTTGGATATCTATTTGTCTTGATGTATCATCAAATCTTGAAATTTGTAAGAGGATCAGAAGATAATTTTGCTGTGTGTGTATCCAGAAACAAAGGCCAGGGAGATCCAGATTCCAGGAACACAAGATATGATATTCCTCTGAATTCTAATTGGGGGCTGTAAAGTAAGATCTTCAAAAGGAAACCTGCCATGGGACATTACATTCCCTGTGACTTTCTAAGGAATTAGTCATGGGTGCTGGGCAGAAGGAAGGGAGGAACTTTCTAGGGAGATTTGTCTGTGTCTGTGATATTGGCCAGGTCCAGGATGGAAGGAGCCATGCATGAGTCCATAATGCTGACAGCAGGCAGCCTGTGGAGAGTGGGTATTTCTGGAAGAATTGTTCTTTTTGTCGTACAGCAGGGTATCATTCAGGTAACTAAGGATCTCTTGGATGCAGAGATGTGCATGGAAACACACATCCCCTGGCCATCACAGTGGTTTCCCTTAGGAATGCATGAACACGAGACCCTTCTTTCCATTCTTTGTCACCAACACAAGGACTTGACACAGATAGGACTGGGGTCCAAGCCATGTAAGCCACCGTGGAGTAATTGGATCACATTCACTGCACCAGGCAGCATAACCTTGGTGTCTAGAACTGGTTTCCAAGTTTGCAAGGATAACAGGCATGGATACCAACCGAAAAGGTATTGGCACTGCCTATATTTTTTCCTTCTCTACCAGCCAAGAATTCATTCTGTGTTTTGCAGTGGTTTCGTTGCTTTCAAATATTTAGGTTTGGTTCCCATACATTTATATTCCAGTGGCTTGAGCTGATATGCCCTGGGTATAGAACAGACTACAGTGTTTCTCAGAAAATACACACAGCTATAAAAGCCATGCTTCACCCCATCAAGATGTCAGCAATCACAAACAGGCTGAAGGCTGCTTTCATCCAATAATTTGATGCCTCTATTCCCCTGGGTCTTCCTTCCACTTTGTTTGCAAGGGAATCTAGGTAGGATTGGTGAATCGGGCCCCAGAACTTTGAGTTTTACTCACTTCTCATAGGCAGAGGACGACCCCCCCAGTTCCACATTCCTGCTGGCTTCCAGTGTACAGATATCATTTTAAACTTTTTTCTTTCTTTTCCTTTCTTTTCTCTTCTTTTCTATTCTATTCTTTTCTTTTCTTTTCTTTTCCTTTCCTTTCCTTTCCTTTCTTTTCTTTTCTTTTCTTTTCTTTTCTTTTCTTTTCTTTTCTTTTCTTTTCTTTTCTTTTCTTTTCTTTTCTAGGGATGCACCCATGGCATATGGAGGTTCCAAGGCTGGAGGTCTAATTGGAGCTGTAGCCACAGGCCTACACCACAACCACAGCAAGGCCAGATCCAAGCCACTTCTGCGACCTATACCATAGCTCACAGCAATACCAGATCCTTACCCACTGAGCGAGGCCAGGGACTGAACCCACAATCTCATGGCTCCCACTCGGATTTGTTAACCACTGAGCGATGATGGGAACTCCGGATTTTTAACTTTTGAGCAGATACATCATTTTTCTGGGTGAACATGCACAGGGCCAAAAACACCAGCCAGGATGAGAGGACATGAATGTTTTGCACCTCTGGAGAATCATCCCCGAGCTCTCTCACTTGGGCCTTTGAATCCTGTTTGTACATGACCTGGATTGACCCATCAGGCACCACAAGTCACTGCAGGCAACTAGACCCCTCTGCCAGGTTGGAATGTCTTTCTCCAGAGAGATGCATAACAGGGAGTACATAACCTTGATAGCGATCTAGTTTTTTTAAAAAAATTCCAATATTTTTGATGAATATAAATCAGATTTAGTCCACTTGGTTAAGCTCTCAATGTTTTTTTTGCCAATTTTTGTCTTCCATTCCTTTATGTTCATTTCTCTCAAGAATTCTTTCTTCTTCATTGTAATGCTTGATGCTAACCTGGGGATTATTCTATCTATTGATCTATTTTACTATCTATCTATCTCTCATCATCTATTAGTCTATGTTTCTAAAAATGTAGTATTCTCTCTCTGGGTTTTAAATATTTGGATGAGGACGAACCTTTAGAAAATAATATTCTCTTTGAGGAAACACAGAAGGAACATTGGACAATGGTTGTATTTGGCGTGGAAGATAGAATTCCATTTATTATCTTGGGAAAATGCTCAATTATATTATACCAGGTGTAAATAGAGATCAATAGTCCTAATTCTATATTAATGATTAGAAATTTAACTTAGAGTGATGAAAAATATTGAGGCACAGCATAACTAGTGGACCTGGAGAGCCGTGGAATGGTCGAGCCCAATGAAGAAAGCTATCTTTGTGGTTTTCAGGAAAAAAAGGGTGGGAGCACAAAGAATGTGAAAATCCCACATTCCTGAAAGAAATGGAAACCAATACAAAGAATGTGTGGAATGATGAGAGGTGTTAAACGATTTATGTTCAATGTGGAAAACAGTGAAATTAACAGGCTGGAATGTGGAAATACAATCCTACATAGCAGAGCACCTTAGGTCTGGAACATGGCAAGGTCAGAAATAAGAGAGTCAGGCACTTGGCTTGCCAAGAGGACCACAGTGGCTGCATACAAAAGGCCTGAGAAAATCTGAGCTGGCCTGTCATTTTAAGGGTCTTCATTTCCTCTAATGCCTTCCAGGTCCTCAAATTTGAAGGGAAATTTAAATGACGGTTAATTCTTGGGATTTGCAAGAAATGCTGTCTGTGGTGTCTTTGGCCTTGATAATCAATCACTGGGTTTCCAGTGACCCGCACTGCTCTCCAGCTCGTTGCCAACCATGTGGGTGGGCTCTCCTATTTCTTAATGTGAGCCCTGTGTTGCAGGGAGTGGGCAAGGTCCAGCAGCCATGCTGATTTCCATAAATTGGGGTGGCGCCTCCTCAGCCTTTATAAGATGCCTGTCTCCAGGGAGATCACATTGGGCCAGCATTCTCCCTGCCACCCCATTGGTTCTCACACCATGGATTCCTGCAGCATGTCTTGAACATCCAGTGGTATGTTGACATGTGTATCTGGGCTGGGGATTGCATCCCATGAATGCCTTGATGCCTTCATGAGTGTGCAGCCTGGAGAGATGTAGAAATGCCCTTCAAGACGGTATGTTCAGAGATTGGCTTGGCCTTTTGCAAGCCATCATTTTGCCTAAATGAAAGAGACTCACCTCAGAATAACACTGTTTCTCCAAAACCGTAGCATTTCTGCTCTGAGCTGGAAAATGCTCTTGTTTTGTCCAACAGAGTTGCCCATGCAGATATCACATCACCTGACTAAGAGACCTAACATAATTTCTCAGAGAATATAGGATCCTTTTTTGCTAGTCAACCTTTTGAACCAACTTAAATTATTATCATGAATTCCATTGAAACGATTTGGGATTTACAATACGTGAAGATATGGAATTGTGGTCTCTTCCCCTGGTTTCACAACAACACATATTGGTGTATACTTGTGGGTTTATGTCATCAGTTCTTTCTCTCTCTTTTTTTTTTGATTATTTTTCCTTTTATGATTGTTTATGTCTGGATAATCTTGAAAACAATTCATCCTGAGTATATGAGGCATTCCTGTGAATTGTTGTCCACAAGTTTGGCATTTCTGGAAGAGAGAACTCCGAGCAAGCCAGGTGTTTGTATAACCCAGGGCAGTCAAGGAATATTGATCCAATTACTGTGGAAAATGGTGGAACTTATCTATCTGTCGAGATTGTCCATCTCATTTTGTCTTTCTTCCTCAAAATCTCTACTCCCTTTCTTTCTCTCAATCTCTGTCTCTCCCTCTCTCATATTCTACCCTGTATTCCTAATTCTCTCTTTGTATATTTTCTTGGTTCCCTCCAAACTATGCCTACATTACCAAACACTTTTCCAATTTGAGCAATTTATTTCTGCGTTATGTCACGCTGGACTTTTTCCACTGTTTAATAGACTAGGTATTATTCTGATTGTGTCTTGGATTTGGTGTTTTCCCTGCTTCGTGTGCTGCATTGGGTCCTGATTTTCACTGTCTCAATAGTAGTTTCACTTTCTATTTGATGGGTTGGATATCTTTTTTCCTGATCTATCATCAATATCCGGAAAGTTCCAAGAGGAGCAGGAGGGAATTTTGCGTTTTGTGTATCCAAAAAGAAAGGCCAGGGAGATACATATTCCAGGAACAAAAGAAATTGCCTTCCTCTTAATTCTACTTGGGGGCTGTGAATTATTAGATTATTAGATCTACAAAAGGAAGCCCACAATGGGGCAGTAAGTTCCATGGGACTTTCCAAAGAATTAGCCATGGGTGTTAGGCAGAAGGAAGCGTGGACTTCCTAGGGGGATTTGTCTGGGTCTGTGAGATTGGCCAGGTCAGGGATGAGAACAGCCATCCCTGAATCCATAAGGTTGATAGCAGGCAGCCTGTGGTTAGTGGGTATTTCCAGAAAAATGGATCCTCTTGTCATGGAGCAGGGTATAATTATGAAATCTAGGGATCTCTTGGATTCAGGGATGCTCATGGAACTACACATCCCCTGGCCATCACAGTGGTTTATCTTAGGAATGCATGAACATGAAGCCTTTCTTTCCATTCTTTGTCACCGACACAAGGACATGACCACACATAGGACTAGAGTCCACGCTATGCAGGACTCCATGGAGTAATTGTAGCACACTCACAGCACACAGCAGCATAACCTCTGTGCCTAGAACTGGTTTCCACATTTGCAAGGCGTACTGGAACAGGGCTGCCATCAGAAAAGTTATGGTGGTGTTTGCAAGCCTATAAGTCTTCTTTCTCTAGCAGCCAGGAATGCATTCCATATTTTGCGGTGGTTTGATTGCTTTCTTATTGCATTAGGGTTCCTTCCACTTATATTCAGGTGGTTTGAGATGATATGACCTGGATATAGGACAGACTACCGTGTATTGAAAAAAATACACAGGGCTATTGAAGTCGTGCATGAACCCATCAAAACATCAGCCATCACCAAGATGCTGAAGGCTTTATTTCATCCAATAATTTGATGCCCCTCTTCCTGAGGGTCTTCCTTCCATTCTGTTTTCAATGGAGTCCAGGTGGGAGTTGGGTATTGGGCCCCAGAACCTTGACATTACTTCTCCTCTCATAGGCATAGGAGGAGCCCCCAAGTTCCACATTGCCCTTGGGTTCAAAAGTACCGATATCATTTTAAAACTTTAGAGCAGATACTCATTTGTTTGGGTGAACCTGCACAGGGCCAAAAACACCAGCCAGCCTGGCAGGGCACGATTGTTTTGCATCTCTGCAGAATCATCCCCAAGCTCTTTCACTTTGGTCCTTGGGAATCCTGTGTGCACCTGACCTTGATTGACCCAGCAGGGGACCACAAGCAGGGGCCACTAGATCCCTCTGCCATGTTGTAATTGCTTTCTCCAGAGAGTGTGTGCACCTTGGGAATCCTGTGTGCACCTGACCTGGATTGACCCAGCAGGGGACCACAGCAGGGGCCACTAGATCCCTCTGCCATGTTGTAATGGCTTTCTCCAGAGAGATGCATAGCAGGGAGTATAATACCTTGATATAGACCTAGGTTTTTTTTTTAATTCATATATTTTCCTGAATAGAGCCAAGATTTAGGCCACTTGGTCTAGAACTCTGTTCTTTGCCATGATTTGTCTTCCATTCTACTCTGTTCATTTCTCTTTCCTTTTTTTCTCTCTCACGTATTCTATCTTCTTCATTGTAATGCTTGGTTCTAACTTACTGAATATTCCATCTATTCATCTATTTTACTACCTACCTATCTCTCCCAATTTATTAGTCTATGTTTCAAACAACTTATTATTCTCTCCCTGGGTTTTAAATATTTGGATGTGGATGAACCATTCAAAAATGCCAGAGGCCAGCTCCTTCAGCCAGGGAGCTTACACTTTTTCCCAAAGGAGATGGACAACATTGGTGAAATGTACATACAGAGACAGCCTCGTTGTCCCTTCTTTCAGGAATGCTGGACTACTCAAATTTTATTGGCATTAAGTGGTTGATTATATAGACAGTTTCTAACTACAGATTCCATCATAGTGTTAAAAGTACATTGGTTAACTCTTATTATATGGTATAGCAGCGATACATCATGTTTTAAGATCTTTAGCCTAACTAAATTTAGTGAGTAAAATTTAAGGGCAATTAGGTATAATACATCATGTGGAAAGGAGGAGACTCAGTACAAATCATCCCATAGCCAGTCAATCTCCACAAGTTGAAGAGGTCACAGACATAACAAATCTTGTTTTTAGACTAGTGCTTATCTAAAAAGCATTATGGCGGGGAGACAGTGTAAGAAAATATAAACCAACTTAACTAGCTATCACTTAAAAGCTTCTATAACTCATAGCTGGGTGTCTTTTGATCCAGAATAATATATGTTTAACTTCTATGAGCCCCATTAAAATCCTAACTTTAAAGTTTACTGTATAACTAGTTAGTAGATAAACACCATGGTTTAGTTAAGTTGGATTTAAATAAGGGAAAGTCCTTCAGGATGAAATTTTTACTATATTATTGTTGTAACTTTGTTAAATCACAAGTCACCACAGGAAAATAGAATGGAAAATAAGAATAATAAGTAAATAATCAGGAAAGACTGAGGAAAACTGAATAACAAGTGAATAACAGAAAAGACTAAGTCATCCATGGAACAATCCCCACTCAGCAGCGCAAAATGGAGATTGTTTCCTGGAAAATTCAGTTCCCCACCAATGTCAGCAGGCGAGCCTTATTGTCTTCTGGGGCCTGTCCTCAGAATTGCGCCATAAAGGCAGTCATCTCCTTGCTTAGGAATCTGCCCTCGGAATTGCACTGTTCAGACAGGCCCCTTTTTCTTGATTAGGAGCTTGTTCTCAGAACTGCACCGTTCAGGCAAGCTCCCATCCTCAGCTCCTTGTATCGTCTCATCTCCCCACACAAAAATAATATTTTCTTTATAGAAAATCAGTAGAAACACTGGACCAAGCTTGTATTTGTGGTTGAAGATATAATTAGTTTCATTATATTGAGAAAGTGCAGAATTGTTATGTAACAGTTGTAATTATAGATTAATAGTAATAATCCTATTTTATTATTAGAATTATAATTTATAATGAGGAAAACTATTGAGGCACCTGATGCCCAGTGGATCAGGACAGCCTGTGGAATGGTCTAGCCCAACAAAGGAAAACTGTCTTTGATGGTTTCAGGAAAGAAGCAGGGGCCAAAAAAAACTTGAAAAACTCATATTCCTGAAAAAAAAAGGAAAGTGGAGCCAAAGAATGTGTGGAACAGTGAAAGGTGTGAAGCCATTTGTGCATAATGAGGAAAACTGTGAAAACAGCTGCTTGGAATGTGGAAATGTATGAATCCAACAGAAGAGAGCACAATAGATCTGGAAAATGTCAAGGTCTGAATTAGAGTGTTAGTATACTTGGCTCACTGGAAAGAGCACAGTGGCAGCATTCCAAAGGCCTGGGACAGTGTGAACTGGCCCGTCATTATAAAGGGCCTTAGATTTTCCTAATTCCTTTCAGGTCTTCAAATTTGAAGGGAAATTTAAATGACGGTTAGTTCTCAGGATTTTCAAGAAATCTTGTCTGTGGTATCCTTGACCTTGAGAAGCCCTTGGTTTCCAGTGAGCCACACTGCTTTCCAGCTGTTTCAGAAATGAATGTGTTTCAGGGGATGAGGAAGGTCCAGCAGCCCTGCTATTTTCCATAAATTGGGGTGGGTTCTCCTCATCCTTTATAAGACCCCTGCCTCCTGGGCAAGCAGAGTTGGACAGATGTCTCCCTGCCATCCTGTTGGTTCTCACACCATGGTTTCCTCCAGCATGGCTTGCATAACCAGGGGTATGTTGACCTCTGCAACTGGCCTGGGGTTGTATCACCCAAATATCTTGATGCCTTCATGAGTTTGCAGCCTGGATAGACCTAGAAATGCCCTTCAAAATGGCATGGTCAGAAATTGGCTTGGCCTTTTGCCAGCAATCATTTTGGCTAAATGAAAGAGACCCACCTCAGCATAACATTGTTTCTCCACAACCATAGTATTTCTTCACTGGACGGGAAGTTAATGTTGTTTCATCCAACAGAGTGGCTCACGCAGATATCACATCACCTGACCAAAAGTCCTACCAGGATTCCTCAAGAGTATATGATCCTTTTTGGATGACCAACGATTTAATGGAACTTACATTATTTTCATGATTTCAGTTGGCACAATTTGGGATGTAGTATAAATGTAGCCATTGAATTGTGGTCCCCTCCCCTGGCTTCACAACAACGCATATATATATATATATATATATATATATATATATATATCTGTGCATTTATTTCCTTGTATCTTTCATTTTTATTTGTGATTCTTGCTTTCTTTTTATTCCTAGTTATTTCTGGATATCTTTGAAAACAATTCATCTTGAGTGTACAATGCCTTCCTGTGAACTGTTTTCCCCACGTGAGGCATTTCAGAATGAGAGAACTCAGAGAAAGACGGGCATTTTGTATACCCCAGGACAGACAAGGAATCTTGAGCCCAGTACTAAGGGGAATTTTGGAGCATATGTCTATCTTTCAAATTTTTCCATATCCTTTTGTCGTTCTCACTCAAACCCCTACTCCTTTTCTCTCAATCTCCCTCTCTCCTTTTCTATCCTGTATCACTATTTCTCTCTTTGCATTTTTTCTTGATTCCCTCCAAATAATGCCTTACGTTACCAAACAGATTTCATGTTTTTGTGATTTAATTCTACATGTATGTCACCCTTGACTGTTTCCATTATTTCACCGCCTATGTATTTTTTCTGATTTTTGTCTTGTTGATGTTCTCCCCACTGTATTCGCTTTGGTGGGTCCTGATATCCACTTGTTCTTTTTAGTCAGATTTTCTAGTTGATCAGTTCGCTGTCTCTTTGTGCTGAGGTACCATCAATATCCAGAAAGTTATATGTGGTAGGGAAGTGAATTTTGCTTTGTGTGTATTCAAAAACAAGCACCAGGAAGTTATAGTTTTTGGGAACACTAGAAATTGTCTTTCTCTGCATTCAGTTTTGGGGGGCGTGAAGAAAGATCTTCAAAGGGAAACCTCACCAGGGGCAGTAACTTCCCTGTGACTATCCAAGGAATTAGCCATGGGTTCATACCAGAAACAAGGGAGATATCTCTAGGGGGATTTGTCTTGTTATGTGTGTTTTGCCAGGTGTAGAGCATGAGAACCAACCCTGAGGCCATATGTTTGATAGCAGGCAACCTGTTTCTAGTACCTTACAGGAAATTCAGTACTTCATGGATTCAAGGATGTGCAGGGAACCCCGCTTCCCCTGCCCATCACATGGTTTTGTTGTGAATGTGTGAACCTGAGGCCCTTTTTTCCACTCTTTTTCACCAACACAAGGACATGAACTCAGATAATAGTAGGGTCATGTTGATGCAGGCCTCAATGGAGTAACTCTTCACAGCAAGAGGCAGCACAACCTTGGTGACTAGAACTGGTTACACATTTGCAAGGAGAGTAAGGTGTACCAGCAGGGATTCCATCAGAAATTGTACGGTGGTGTCAGCACCGCCTATAAATTTTCCATCCGTACCTGCCAACAATGCATTCAGTATTTGGCAGTGGTTTGTTTGCTTTCTTATATTTGTGTTTGGTTTCCTTCCACTTATATTCCAATGGTTTCCGCTGATGAGCCCTGGACATAGGTGAGACTACTGTGTTTTCTCCAGGTTATACACACTGCTATCGAAATCTTGCAAATCATTATAAAACTACAGATGTGATAAATTCATTTGAGTAAAAAAAAAAACAAAACAAAACAGTATTTAGCACTCTCCAATGGGTTGAAATCTGGATTCATCCAATAATTCGATGCCCCTATACACAAGGGGTTTCCTTTCATTTCATCTGCAAGGGAGTCTAGGGAAGTTTTGTGAATTGGAACCCAAAACCTTGACTTTACAATCCCCTCTCACAGGCATAGTTTGAGCCCCCAAGTTTCCCATTCCCCTTGGCTTCTAGGGTACAGATATCATTTCAAGATTTTGAGCAGAGATATCCCTTGTCTGGGTGAACATGCACAGGGCCAAAGGACACCAGCCAGGCTGCGATTTCACCATTGTTCTGCACCTCCGTGGAATCATCTCAGAGCTCTCTAACGTTGGTCCTTGGGAATCCTGAGTGTACATGACCTGGATTGACCAGGCAGAGGACCCCAAGTCACTGCAGGACACTAGGCCCTTCTGCCACATTATAATGTCATTCTCATTAGAGCTGCATAACAGGGAATAACAGACTTTGATATAGATCTAAGTTTTTAAAAATTCAGATATTTTTGTTGAATATAGCCAAGGTTTAGACCAATTGGATTAGCTCTCTGTCTTCTTTGCCATATTTAGTCTTCCAATATTTTTGTTTCTATCTCTGCGTTTTTATTTTCTTTCAAGAATTCTATCCTCTTCATTTTTAATGCTGGATGCTAACGTAGCGATTCTTCCATCTATTGATCAATTTCATATCTATCTGCATCTTGTCTACTATTCTGTGTATCTAAATGTTTTTTTTTTTATTTTCTCTACTGGGGTTTGATATTTTGGAGGATGCTGAACCTTTGTAAAATACCATTAAATGGGAAGACTATTAAAATATTATTAAATAAGACTACTAATAAAAGGGAATGCTAAATGATTGTGGGTTCCCTGGATTTGTGCAAAATCTTGTCTCTGGTGCCCTTGGCATTGATAAGCCCTTTATTTTCACTAACCTGCACTGCTGTCCAGCTGTTTGACACATATTACTGTGGGCTCTCCTCTTTCCTGATGAGAGCCCTGAGTTTCAGGGGATGGGAAGATCCAGTAGCCCTGCTGAGTTCCGTAAATCGAGGTGGGACCTCCTCAGGATTATAAGATCCCTACTTCTAGGGAGAAAAGAAATGGCCAGCAGTCTCCCTTCCCTCCTGTTGGTTCTCCCACCATGTATTCCTCCAGCATGTCTTGAACATCCAGTGGCATGTTGACATCTGCTTCTTGGCTGGGGGTTACATCACCCAAATGCCTTGAGGCCTTCATGTGTGTGCAGCCTCAATAGACATAGAAATGCCCTTCAAGATGGCATGTTCAGAGATTGCCTTGGCCTTTTGCCATCAATAATTTTGCTAAATGAAGGAGACTCACCTCAGAATACTTCTGTTTCTTCATAACCATAGTATGTCCCCTCTGTGCTGGAAATGGTACTTGTGTCATCTAAAAGAGTTGCCTGACCAGAAGTCCTGACATGATTCCTCTGAGAATATAAGACCATTTTTGGTTGGCTAAGCGTTTTATCCAACTTAAATTATTTCCATGAATTCAGTTGACAAAATTTAGAATTTAGAATAGGTGTAGCAATCGAATTGTGGTCTCTTCCCCTGGCTCCACAACAACAAATATTGATATTTATCTGGGTCTTTGTACTTGTTTCCTTTTGGGGGGGTTCTTGTTTCCTTTTTATTCTTGGTTATTTCTGGATAACATTGGAAACAATTCATCTTGAGTATACAAGACCTTTCTCTGAATTGTTTTCTACAGGTGAGGCCTTTCTGTATAAGAACTCAGAGCAAGCCAGGCTTTTTGTACACCCTCTACAGTCAAGGAATCTTGATCCCAGTACTGAGGAAAGTTGTGGAACTTATTTATAACTTTCAAGTTTTTCCACCTCCCTTTGTCTTTCTCCATCAAACCCTACTCTTTTTTTCTCTCTCGATCTTTCTCACTCTCCCCATTTCTAGCTTGCATTCCTATTTTTCTTTCTTTGTAATGCTTTTGGGTAAATGCCCAACAGTGACTCAAATTTCCAAATACTTAGCATATTTTTCTAGTACATCTATATGTATGTCACCGTTGAGTTTTTCCATTATTTAATCAACTGTATGATATCCCAATTTTGTCCTGGTTTTGATGTTGTCTCCACTCTATGTGCTGCGTTGGGTCCTGATTTTCACATTCTCAATTTTAGTTTCATATTCTTTTGTTGTTGTTGTTGTTGTTGTTGTTGTTGTTGCTATTTCTTGGGCTGCACCCGCGGCATATGGAGGTTCCCAGGCCAGGGGTCGAATCGGAGCTGTAGCCACCAGCCTACGCCAGAGCCACAGCAACGCGGGATCCGAGCCGCGTCTGCAACCTACACCACAGCTCACGGCAACACCGGATCCTTAACCCACTGAGCAAGGGCAGGGATCGAACCCGCAACCTCATGGTTCCTAGTCAGATTCGTTAACCACTGCGCCACAACGGGAACTCCTAGTTTCATTTTCTACTTGATGTTTTGGATATCTCTTTGTCCTGATCGATCATCAATTTCTGTAAAGTTGTCAAAGGAGCTGAAGAGAATTTTGCTTTGTGTGTATCCAAAAACAAAGGCCAGGTTGATAGAGATTTCGGGAATGCAAGGAAATTCTCCATATGATTTCTAATTGGAGGCTGTGAAGTAAGATCTTCAAAAGGAAACCTGCCATGGGACAGTAATTTCCATGTGACATTCCAAGGAATTAATCATGGGTGCTGGGCAGAAGGAAGGATGAACTTTCTAGGGGGATTTGTCTGGTTCCGTGAGATTTGCCAGGTGAAGAACAAGAGGAGACAACCCTGAGTTCATAGGGTTAATAGGCAGCCTCTTGCTACTGGGTATTTCCAGCGGAAGGAATCCTCTTATTGTAGCGCATGGTATAATTCAGGAATCTAGGGATCTCATGGATGCAAGTATATACAGGGAACCACGTGTCCCCTGGCCATCACAGGGCTTTCCCTTTGGAATGAGTGAACATGAGGCCCTTCTTTCCATTCTTTTTCAACAACACAAGGACATGATCAGAGATAGAACTGGGGTCCAGGATATGCCAGCTACCAAGAAGTAATTGTAACATATTCACAGCATGAGGTGGCATAACCTTGGTGTCTAGAGCTGCTAACCCATTATGCAAGGAGTACCAGCTAGAGTTCCATCAGAATAGATACAGTGGGGTTGACACCACCTAGAAGTTTTCCAACTCTTCAAGGCAATTATGCATTCAGTATTTGGTGGTGGTTTGTTTGATTTCATGATTGTGTTTGGTTGGCTTCCGCTTATATTGTGATGGTTTGAGCTGATGTGCCCTAGATGTAGGAAAGACTACTGTGCTTTGCAGAGAATACACACTTCTATAGAAGTAATGCATATAAAGACATCAAGAGGTTAGTACTCACCAATAGGCTGAAGGCAGGTTTCACACAGTAATTTGTTGCCCTTGTACTGTAGCGTCTTCCTGCCATTTCATTTGCGAGGGAGTCTAGGGAAGATGTGTGAATTGGGACTCAGAAGCTTAACTTTTCTTCTCCTCTCAGAGGCATAAGTTAGGCCCACGAGCCCCCCACTCCCATTGGCTTCCAGTGTACTGATATCATTTTAAAATTTCTTGCAGATGCATCATTTGTTTGGTTGAATCTGCACAGGGCCAAAGAACACCAGGTTGGCTGTGAGGGCACCAATGTCCTGCATCTCTATGGAATCGTGCCTGAGTTCTCTCACGTTGGTCCTTGGGAATGCTGTTTGTATGTGAACTGTGTTGACCTGCCAGGGGTCACAAGACACTGCAGGCCTCTAGACCCATATGCCACTTTGGAATATATTTCTCAATGGAGATGCATAACAGGGAGAACAAAACCTTGATATAAATCTAGGATTTTAAAAAATTTGAAAACAACTGTTTGGAATCTGGAAATGTGTGAATCCAATAGACCAGAGCACAGTATTTCTGGAATGTGGCAAGGTCTGAACTAGAGTGTCCGTCTACTTGGTGTCCAGAAGGCCAGAGTGGCTACATTCACAAGACCTGGGAATATCTGAGCTGGCCTATTATTTTAAAGGTAAGCACAGAAGACCTGAATTGCCAAAACAATTCTGAGGAACAGAAACCAAGAAGGAGTTATAACTCTCCCAGACTGTAGACAATATTCCACAGGCACAGGTATCCAGACAGTGTGGTACAGCATGTCCAAAAGGGACATGCAGACCAATGGAATTGCATAGAGAACCCAGTAATCAACCCAGACACCTATGGTCAGTTAAACTTTGACAAAGCAGGCAACAACATAAAATGGGAAAAAACAGTCTTTTCAGCATGTGTTTCTGGGAAACGCAGACTTATCCGAGTTAAATTATTTTCATAATTTCAGTTGGCACAATTTGGGGTTTAGAATAGTTGTAGCCATCGAACTGTGGTCTTTTTCCCTGGCTTCACAACAGCAAATATTGATATATTCCTGTGGGTTTATTTTCCTCTTCCTCATTTTTCTTTTTCTTTCTTTCTTTTTTCCATTTTATTCTTGGTTATTTTTGGTGCATTTTGAAAGAAATTCATCTGGAGTATACAACGCATTTCTGTGAACTGTTTTCCACAGGCAGAACATTTCAAAATGGGAGAACTCTGAGCCAAACAGGCATTGTGTATTATCCAGGGCAGTTAAGGAATCTTGATCCCAGTATTGAGGGAAACTGTGGAACTTTTTTCTATTTATCATGTTTCTGCATCTCCATTTATCTTTCCCACTCAAAACCACTATTCCCATGGTCTCTCTCAATCTCTCACTCCCTAACACACTTACTATTTTCTTGTATCCCTATTTTTCTCTCTTGGTATTTTTTTTTCCATGGTCCTTTCCAAACACAGCTTTAAGTTATGAAATCCTTTTAATATTTCTGCAAGTTACTTCTACTTGAATACCACCCTTGAATTTTTCCACTATTTAATTGACTATGAATTATCCTGATTTTGTTCGATGTTGATGTTGTCAATGCTGTATTTGCTGCTGTGGGTGCTGATTTTCATTTGCTCTATTTACTCAGGTTTTGTAGTTAATCTGTTGGATGTCTCTATGTTCTGATATATCATCAATGTCTGGAAAGAAGTAAGAGGTACTGAAGAGTATTTTGCATTGTGTGTATGCAAAAGCAAAAGCCAGAGTAATACAGATTTCAGGAGCACTAAAAATTGTCATCATCTGCAGTCAAATTGAGGGCTGTGAAGGAAGATCTTCAAAAGGTAAACTACCATGTGACAGAAATTCCATGAGACTTACCAAGGTATTAGTAATGTGTGCTGGTCAGAAGCAAGGGGGAGATTTCTAGGGAGATTTTGAAGCTTGTGTGTGATCTGCCATGTCTAGAAGATGAGACCCAAACCTGAGGACATAAGGTTGATAACAGGCAGCCTGTTGCTAGTGGGCGTTTCTGGAGGAATAGCTCCTGGTGTCACAGAGCATGGTATAATTCAGGAAATTATGGATCTCATGGATCCAAGGCTGTGCTAGGAAACACATGTCCCCTGGCCATCACAGTTTTTGCTTGGAGATGCATGACATTGAGGCTCTTTTTTCCATTCTTTTTCACCAACACAAGGACATGAACACAGATAAGACTGAGTCCTGGTTATGTAGGCGTCCATGGACTAATTGTGACTTATTCACAGCATGAGGCAACATAACCTTGGTGTCTAGAACAGATTACCCATTTTGGAAGGAATACGAGCAGTGGATAAATCAGAAAGGGTATGTGGTGTGGGCGCTGCTTAGATGTTTTCCATCTTTTCAAGCCAAATATGCATTCAGTAATTTAGTAGTATGAAATATGCATTTAGTAATTCAGTAGTAGGAAGATTGCAGAATTTGTTTTTACCAGGCGTAATGATAGAGCTGTTGTCCTATTCCTCTGAATAATTAGCAATTTTATTTCCAATGAGGAAAGATATTTAGGCACCCATTGCCCAGTGGACCAGGAGAACCTGAGGAATTGTCAAGCCCAAAAAAGGAAAGCTGTATTTGATGGTTTCAGGAACAAAATAGGGTCTAAAAGAACTTGGAAAACCGACATTCAAGAAAGTAAACAGATCAGTGCATAAGAATATATAGCTTGGGATAAGGTTTGAAGAGATTTGTGTGCAATGTGAAAAGAAACGAATGCACCAATTTGGAATGTGGAAATGTGTGAATCCTACAGAGCAGAGCACAGTATGTCTGGAATATGGCACGGTCTGAACTCAAGAGTCATTCTACTTGGCTTGCCCTGAAGACCATAGTAGATGCATTCAAAAGGTCTGAGAGACTCTGAGCTGTCATACCTTTATAAAAGGACTTACAGTCCTCTACTTCCTGCCAGGTCCTCAAATTTGAAGGGAATTTTAAATGACTGTGAGTGGTCCAGATTTTCACGAAGTCTTGTCTGCGATGTCCTTGGCCTTGATGATCCCTTGGTTCCAGTGACCTGCAGTGCTCTCCAGGTCTTCAACTACCATGTGGTCTGGCTCTCCACTTTCTTGAGGGAAGCCCTATGTTTAGAGGGATGGGGTAGATCCAGCAGCCCCACTCATTTCTGTCCTTTATTAGAACCCTGCCTCCAGGAGAGGAGACTAGCCCCACAGTCTCCCTGCCATCTGTTTGGTTCTTGCAACATGGAATCCTCCATCACATCCTGCATATCCAGCAGTACATTGACATCTGCATGCGGGCTGTGGGTTGCATCACCCAAATGACTTGTTGCCTTAATGACTGTGCAGCATCTGTAGACATAGAAAGGCCCTTCATGGTGGCATGTTCAGAGATTGGCTTGGCCTTTTACCAGCACTCATTTTCCATAAAAGAAAGAGACTCGCCTTAGAAAAAAACACTGTTTCTCCCTAACCATTATATATCACCTCTGGGCAGGAAATTGATGTTGTTTGTTCCAACAGAGTTGCTCACGCAGATATATAACCACCTGACCAAAGTCCTAACAGGATTGCTCAGAGAATATATGATCCCCTTTTGCTGGCCAAACTTTCTATCTAACTTAAAGTATTTTCAGGATGTCAGTTGACACAATTGGGGATTTAGAATAGTAATAGCCATTGAGTTGTGGTCTCTGCTCCTGGCTTCACACAACAGCAAATATTGATATATACCTGTGGGGTTATTTCCTTGTTTCTTTCTTTTTGGTTTTTGGGTTTTGTTTTTGATTGTTGTTTCATTTTTACTCTTTGTTATTTCTGGAGAATTTGAAAATGTTTCACCTTCAGTATACAACACATTCCTCTGAAAATTTTTCCACGGGTGAAGCTTTTCTGAATGAGAGAACTCTGAGAAAGACAGGCATGTCTTATAACCCAAGGCAGTCAAGGAATCTTGATCCCAGTATTGAGGGAAATTGTGGGACTTATTTCTATCTTTCAAATTTTTCCATGCCCCTTTGTCTTTCTCACTCAAATCCCCTACTCCTTTTCTCCATCTCAATCTCTCCCTCTCTCCCTTTATATCCTGTATCCATAGTTTGCTCTCTCTGTAATTTTTTCTCGATTCCCTCCAAGCAGTGCTTTATGTTACCAACTACTTTTCATATTTTGGTAAGTTAGGTCTACATAATAGTCACCCTTTATTTTTCCACAATTTATTCAACTATATATTATCCCAATTTTGTCTTGGCATTGATGTTGCCAACAATGAATTTGCTGCTGTGGGTCCCGATATTCATTTGCTGTATTTAGTTTGGTTTTCTAGTTGATCTGTTGGCTGTCTCTTTGTGCTGATGTATCTTCAATTTGTGGAAAGATATAAGAAGGACAGAAGAGTGTTTTGCTTTGTGTGTATGCAAGAACAAAAGCCAGATTGATACAGATTCTGGGAACACTAGAAATTGTCTTCATCTGCATTGAAATTGGGGGCTGTGTGGTAATATGTTCCAAAAGAAACCCACCATGGGACAGGAAGTTCCATGTGAATTTCCAAGGAATTGTGTATGGGTGCTGGAGAAGAGGAAGGGAGAGGAAGGGAGAATTTTCTAGGGAGATTTATCTGCTTTTGTGTCATTTGTCAAGACTACAACAGGAGAGAAAATGCTGAGGTCATATGGTTGAGAGAAGGCAGCCTATTGCTAGTGGTTGTTTCTGGAGCAAATGCTCCTGGTGTGGTAGAACATGCTATAATTCATGAAACTAAGGATCCCATGGATGCAAGTGTGTGTGGGGAAACACCTGTCCCCTGGCGATCACAATGCTTTCACAAGGGAATGCAGGATCCTGAGGCTATTTTCATTCTTTTTCAACAACACAAGACATGAACACCAATAGGACTGGGCTCCTCATTATGCAGGCCTCCATGGACTAATTGTGACACATTCACAGCATGAGGCACATAACCTTGGTGTCTAGAACTGGTCACACATTTTGCAAGGAGTGCCAGCAGGGGTTCCCTCAGAAAGGGTATGGTGGTGTCAGCACCACATTGAAAATATCATTTTCTACCCACCAGAAATTCATTCAGCATTTGGCAGTGGTTTGTGTGCATTGTTATATTTGTGTTTGGTTTCCTTCCACTTATATTCTGATGGTTTGAGCTGATATGCCCATGATGTAGGAGAGACTGCTGTGTTTTGTGAAAATACAAACAGCTATAGCAGTCATGCATAAATCCATCATTGGGTTAGCACTCACCGATAGGCTGAAGGCTGGTGTCATTGAATAATTTGATGTCATTATACACTAGGCACTTCCTTCCATTTCCTTTGCAAGGGAATCTTGGGGAAATTGCTGAATTGGGCCCCAGAAGATTATCATTATTACTCCTCTATTAGGCATATGTTGAGAACCCAAGTTCCCCATTCCCCTTGTCTTCCAGTCTAAAGATATAATTTCAAAACTTTTGAGCAGAGACATCCCCTGTGTGGGTGAAATTCCACAGGGACAAAGGAAACCATGCAGGCTGAGAGGGCACCATTGATCTGCATCCCTTTGGAATCATCCCAGAGATCTCCACCATAGGCACTTGGTAATCATGCTGGTACTTGACTTGGGTTGCCCTGGCATGGTCCACTATTCACTGCAGGCATCTATACCCATCTGCCATGTTGGAGTGCTTTTCTCAACAGATGTGCATAACAAGGAGTACAATTTATTGATGTAGATATATGTTAGTAACAAATTCAGACATTGTGTGTGAATTGAGCCATGTTTTAAACAACTAGGTTTAGCTCTCTGTCTTCTTTACCATTTTCTGTCTTCATTCTCTCTAGTTTCTTTCTCTAACTGTATATATCTCTCAAGAATTCTATCCTCTATAATGCAATGCTTGGTGCTATGTTTCTGTATATTCTATATGCACATATTTTGTGCTACCCATCATTTTCTTATCACCATTTTGTCTATTTATCAATTTGTATTTCTCTCTCTCAGCTTTACATTTTGGAAGATTGTGGAGCCATCAAAAATGCTTTTCTACTTCTGAAGACTCAGTAGAAACCTTAGAATATGGTTTATCTGTGGTTGAAGATATGATATAGTAAAATATCTAGGGGAATTTGCAGAATATTTTTTTACCAGGTGTAATCATAGATCTGTAGTCCTAGTCCTATCTGAAATAGTAGAAATTTTTTTATACTGAGGAAAAATATTTAGGCACGCATTGCCCAGTGGAGCAGGAGAGCCTGAGGAAAGTTCAATCCCCAAAAATAAAGCTGTCTTTGACTGTTTCAGAAAAAAGAAAGTGCTGAAAAGAACTTGAAATAACACACATTCCTGTGAGACATTTAGAGTGGTGCTTAAAAATGTGTGGAATGCAGAAAGCTGTGAAACAACATGTGCCCAATATGGAAAACTGTGAAAACAAGTGTTGGGAATGTAGAAATGTGTGAATCCTACAGATCAGAGTTCAGTAGGTCTGGAATATGGCAATGTCTGAACAAGAGACAGTCTACTGTGTTTGCTTGAAGACCATAGTGGCTGTATACAAAAGGCCTGGGAAACTCTGAGCTGGCCTATCATCTTAAAGGGCTTTAGGTTCCTCTACTTCCTTCCAGGTCTTCAAATTTGATGGGAATTTTAAATGACCCTTATATCTCTGCATTTGTGTGACATATGGTCTCTGGTGTCCTTGGCCTAGATAAGCTCTTGGTTTCCAGTGACCACATTGCTGTGCAGCTGTTTGACAACCACATGTGCAGGCTCTACACTTTCTTGATGAGAGCCCTGTGTTTTGGGGATGGGAAAATTCCAGCAACACCACTGATTTCCATAAATCGGAGTGAGACCTCCTTAACTTTTATAAGACCCCTGTCTCCAGGGAGAGCACAGTTGGCCAGCATTTTTTCCTGCCATCCTGTAGGTTCTTGAACCTTGGATTCCTCCAACACATCCTGCCCATCCAGCGGTATGTTGACATATATATCTGGGATGGGGGTTGCATCACCCAAAGGCATTGATGACTTTATGATTGTTCAGCCTGCATATACATAGAAATGTCCTTCAAGATGGCATGTTCAGAAAATGGCTTGGCATTTTGCTTAAATGGTAGAGACTCACCCTAGAATATCAATGTTTCTCCATAACCGTAGTATTTCCCCTCTGGGCTGGAAATTGATGTTGTTTCTTCCAACAGTGATGCCCATGAAGATATCACATCAACTGATCAAATATCCTAATAAGACTTCTCAGAGAATATACCATCCTTTTCTGCTGGCCAACTTTATTATACATCTTTATTTTCATCATTTCACTTGACTCAATTTGGAATTTAGATTAGGAGTAGCCATTGAATAGTTGTCTCTTCAATTGTCTTTACAAACAACAAATATTGATGTCTACCTGTGTGTTTTTTCCTTGTTTCTTTCTTTCTTTTGTTATTTTTTCCTTTTATACTTGTTTATTTTTTCTTGAGCATTTGAAATCATTTCATGTTGAGTATACAAGCCATTCCTGCGAAGTGTTTTCCACAGGTGAGACACTTCTGAATGAGAGATCTCTGAGCAAGCCAGGCATTTCCTATAACCCAAGGCAGTCAAGGAATCTTAATCCTAGTACTGAGCGAGATTGTGGATCTTATTTCTATCGTTCAAGTATTTCCACCTCCCTTTGTTTTTTTCACTCAAATCCCCTACCCCCTTTCTCTTTCTCCATCTGACTCTCCATTTACATCCGGTATTCATACATTTCTCTCTTTGTATTTTTTTCTTGGCTCCCTCCAAACTGTGCCTTATGTTATCAAAATTCTTTTCTTATTTTTGGGAGTTAGGTCTACATGTTTGTCACCCATGACTTTTTCCACAATATAGTCGACTATGCAATATCCCGATTTTGTCTTGGCATTGATGTTCTTAATGCTGTTTTTGCTGCAGTGGGTCCTGATTTGCACTTTCTCTGTTTAGTTTGGTTTTCTAGTTGATCTGTTGGATGTCTCTTTGTCCTTGTGTATCATCAATATGCAGAAAGTTGTAAGAAGTCGTAAGAAGTACAGAGGAGTATTTTTTTTTATTTTTATGTAAAAAAAGCAAGAGTAACACGATTCCAGGAACACTAGAAATTGTCTTAGTCTGCATTAAGATTGGGGGCTGTGAAGTAAGATATTCAAAAGGAACCCCACCATGGGATAGTAAGTTCTATGTGACTTTCCAAGGAATTATGCATGAGTGCTTGAGAGGAGGAAGGGAGAATATTCTAGTGGGATTTGTCTGCTTTTGTGTCAATTGCCAGGTCTAAAACAGGAGAGCCAATACTGAGGCCTTATGGTTGATAGAAGGCAACCTGTTTCTAGTGGGTATATCTGGAGGAAAGATTCATGGTTTTATAGAGCATGGTATAATTTAGGAAACTAAGGATCCAATGGATGCAAGGATGTGCAGAGAACCACATGTCCCCTGGCCATCACAGCACTTTCATTTGGGAATGCATGACTGGAGGCATTTTCCCATCCTTTTTCAATAACACAAGGACAGGAACACAGATAGGACTGGTGTCCTGGTGATGCAGGCCTCAAAGGATTAATTGTGACACATTAACCATGAGAAGCAGCATAACCATTGTGTCTACAATTGGTTACGTATTTTGCAATTAGTACTTGTAGCAGTTCCAAGAGAAAGGGTACAGCTGTGTTCCCACCACTTAGAAGTTTTCATTTTCTATCAACTAGAAATTCATTCAGTATTTGGCAGTGATTTGTTTGCATTCTTATATTTTTTAAAGCGATTTTTCAAATTTTTTTTTTTTTTGTAGTTGTTGCTATTTCTTGGGCCGCTCCTGCGGCATGTATAGGTTCCCATGCTAGGGGTTGAATCGGAGCTGTAGCCACTGGCCTACGCCAGAGCCACAGCAACGCAGGATCCGAGCCGCGTCTGCAACCTACACCACAGCTCATGGCAACGCTGGATCGTTAACCCACTGAACAAGGGCAGGGACCGAACCTGCAACCTCATGGTTCCTAGTCGGATTCGTTAACCACTGCGCCACGACGGGAACTCCTGCATTCTTATATTGTGTTTTGTTTCTTTCCACTTACATTCCAATGGTTTGCACTGATATGCTCAGGATGAAGGAAAGATTCCTGTGGTTTGCAGAAAACACACAGAGTTATAGCAGTCATGCATACAGCCATCATTGGGTTAGCACTCCACAACAGGGTGAAGATGGGATTCATCCAATAATTTGATGCCCCTATACACTAGGGTCTTCCTTCCATTTCCTCAGCAAGAGAGTCTCAGGAAGGCTGGGGAATTGGGCCCCATAAGATAAACTTTACTTCTCCTCTCATAGGCATATTTGGAGCCCCCAGGTTCCCCATTCTGCCTGGCTTCCAGTTTACAGATATCATTTGAAAATATTTGAGCAGAGACATCCCTTGTCTGGGGGAATTTCCACAGAGACAAAGACACCAGCTAGGCTGTGAGGGCACCATTGGTCTGCATCCCTGAAGAATCATCCATGAGATCTCCCCTGTAGTTACTGGGGAATCCTTGTGGTACTTGACCTGCATTGCCCTGGCAGGGATCACATTCCACAGTAGGCCACTATACAATTCTGCCATGTTGGAATGCATTTCTCAACAGAGATGCATAACAGGGAGTACAATATCTTGATATAGATTTAGGTTAATAACAAATTCAGATTTTGTGTGTGAATAGAGCCAAGTTTTAGACCACTTGGTTTAGCTCTCTCTCTTCTTTCATATTTTCTTTCGTCAATTTCCTGAGCTTCTTTCTTTATCTATGCATTTCTCTCAAGAATTATATTCTCTTCAATGCAATTTGTGGTGCTAACATCATGTATATTATATACATTCATTAATTTTTCTATTTATCTATCACTTACCATTCATTTTTCTATTTATCACTTTCTCATTCTCTCCCAGGGTTTTATTTTTTGGAGGATTGGGAATGAATCTAAAATCATTTTATCTTTCTGGAGACTCAGAAGAATCACTGGACAATGCTTTTATCTGTAGTTGAAGATGTGATATAGTATAATATCTTAGGAAAATTGCAGAATTATTTTATACCAGGTGTAATAATAGATCAGTAGTCCTAATCTTATCTGAAATATTAGCAATTTTATTTACAACGAGGAAAAATAATTAGGCATCCATTGCCCACTTGAGAATGAGAGCCTGAGGAATGGTCAACCCCAAATTATGAAGTTGTCTTTGATGATTTGAGGAAAAAAACGGGTTAAACGAACTTGCAAAACCCACATTCCTGAAAGAAAATTAAAGTAGAGCGTATGATTGTCTGGAATGCAGAATCGTGTGAAACATTCTGTGCCCAATATGGAAAACTGTGAAAAAAGAAGTTTGGAGTGTGCAAATGTGTGACTCCTACAGAGCAGAGCACAGTAGGTCTGGAATGTGGCAAGGTCTGGACTAGATAGTCAGTCTACTTGGCTTGTGAAGACCATAGTGGCTGCATTCAAATAGCCTGGATAGATTTAAGCTTGCCTGTAATTTCACAGTGGCTTAGGTTCCTCTACATCCTTCCAGGTCCTCAAAATTGAAGGGGATTTTAAATGCCTCTTGAAATCTCTGAAGGGTATTGAGGTTTTGTCTGTGGTATCCTTGGCCTAGAGAAGAACTTGGTTTCAAGTGACTGCACTGCAGTCCAGCTGTTTGACAATCGTGTGTGCAGGTTTCTTGATGAGAGCCCTGTGTTTTGGGGAATTGTGAAATTTCAGCAGCCCCACAGATTACTATAAATGGGATGGGGCTTCCTCAGCCCTTAAAGAGCCCTGTCTTAAGGGAGAGCACATGGGGCCAGGCTTCTCCCTACAACTCCACTGGTTCTCAAACCATGGATTACTCCACTGAGTCCTTCACATGCAGTGGTATGTTGACATCTGCATCTGGGCGTGGGGTTGCATCACCCAATGGCTTTGATGCCTTCATGCTTCTGCAGCCTGGATAGATATAGAAATGCACTTGATGATGGCATATTAAGATATTGGCTTGGCTTTTGACAGCAATCATTTTGCCTAAAGGAAACAGACTCACCTCAGAATAACAGTTTTCCCATAAACATGGTGTATTATCTCTAGGTTGGAAGTTAATGTTATGTTATATCATCCACCAGAGTTGTCCGTGCAGATATCACTCCTCCTGACCAAAAGTCCTGACGGTATTTCTCATAGAGCACAGTAACATTTTTTCCTGGCCAACATTTCTGGCCAACTGAATTTATTTTCACAAAATCAATTGACACATTGTAGGACTTAGAATAGGAGTATTCATTGAATAGGATACATTGTAGGATTTAGAATAGGCGCATCCACTCGAATTGTGGTCTCTTCCACTGGATGAAACAACAAATATGAATATACACCTGTGGGTATATACACTTGTTTATTTCTGTATTGTTTGTGGTGATTGCTTCCTTTTTATTCTTGGTAATTTCTGAAGCACTTTGAATAGAATTCATCATGAGTATACAACACATTCTTGTGTACTCACTTCCAAAGTTGAGGCATTTTTGTATGACAGAACGCAATCCTGGGGAGTCGAGGAATCTTGATATCCAGGTACTAAGAAAAATTGTGGATCTTATTTCCATCCCTAAAGGTTTTCAGTCTCCCTTGGTTGTTCTCAATGAAAATTCCTGCTGCATTTTAATCGCTCAATTTCTCTCTCTCTCACTTCCACTGTGACCATGTTTTACTCACTTTTTATTTTTTTTCTTCCTTGCAAACCATCTTACATCACCAAATAATTTCCCTATTTTGCAAGTCATGTCTACATGAATGGCACCGTTGACATTGTACACTATGGCATCGACAGTGTAATATGCAGACTTGGTCTTGGTGTGGAAGTTGTCATCACTGAATGTGCTGAGGTGCATCCTGATGGACACTTGCCCGGTTGAGTTGGATATTCAAGTCGATCTTCTGGATGTCTCTTTGTCCTGATGTATCATAAATATCCAGGACGTTGGAAGCTCACCTGAAGAGAAGTTGGCTTTGCGTGTATGCGGAAGCAAATGCTGGGAGACACAGCCTCCAGGAAAACTGGCAATGGTCTTCGAAAGCCTTTGGTTTGGGGGCTGTGGGGTAAGAGCTTCGCAAGAAGACCCACCATGGGGCAGTCACTTGCATGCGAATCACCAAGGACGTATTCCTGTGTGCCGGCCGGACAGAAGGGAGACCAATCCAGGGGGAATTCCTCTGCTTCTGTGTGCTTTGACAGGTCTAGACCAGGAAAGCCCACACTGAGGCCATGTGGCTGAGATCAGGCAACCTGTTGCTAGTGGGTATTTCGGGAGGAGAGGCTCCTGGTGGCCTAGAGCGTGGCATAACTCAGGAAGCTATGGGTTTCGTGGTTGCAAGGATATGCAGGGAACCACAAGTCCACTGGCTATCACAAACTTTTCCCTTGGGGTGGTGTGGACCCACGGCCCTTTCTTCCATTCTTGTCCACCACCACTAGGGCCTGAACACAGATAGGACCGGGGTCCTTTTTTTTCAGGGCCCCTAGACTAATTGTGACTCATTCAAAGTACGAGGCATCATAATCAGAATGTCTCGAGCTGGTGAACCATTTTGCAAGCAATACCGGAAGGCGTTGCATCAGAAATGGTATTGTTGCATCACAACCTCCTAGAAGTTTTCTTTTTCTACCCTCCAGAAATGCATTCAGTGTCTGATCGTGGTTTTTTTGCATTGTTCTATTTGTGTTTGTTTCCCTACCATTTATTTTCTGATGGTTTGTGCTGAAGTGCCCTGGACATAGGAGAGGCTACTGTGTTATCAAAAAGTACCCCCTTTTATAGCCATTGTGCTTACTCCCATCAATAATTTAGAACTCACCAGTAGGCTGAAGGCTGGTTTCTTCCAAAAATTTGATATCCGTATACACTAGGGTCTTCTTTCCATTTTCTTTGCCAGGGTGTCTTGGGAATTTCGGTGAATTGGGCCCAGAGAATGGACTTTACTCCTCCCCTCGTAGGCATCATTGGTGCCCCCAAGTTCCCCATTCCACTTGGCTTCCAGTGTACAGATATCTTTTTCAAAACATGTGAGCAAAGACAGCCCTTGACATTGGGAATCTCTACAGGTTAAAATGACACACGAAAGGCCCAAAGGGCACCAGTGATCTGCAACCTGCTGAAACATTCCTGAGATCTCTGTCATAGGTCCTTGGGAATCCTGGTTGTAATTGACCTGGGTTGACCTGGCAAAGTCCACAATTCACTGCAGACCACTAAACACCTCTGCCACGTTGCAATGCTTTTCTCAAAATCGATACATTACTGGGTGAACAATATCTTGATATAGATATAAGTTCCTAAAAATTCAGACGTCGTGTGTGAATAGAGCCAAGTTTTAACCCAGTTCGTTTAGCTCCCTGTCATCTTTCCAATTTTCCGTCTTTCATTCTCCTTAACTTCTTTACCTATATATTCCTCTCAAGGTTTCTATCCTCTACAATGCAAGGCTTGGCTCTAGCCTCCTGCACCTTCTATATATTAATATACATTTTTATCTCTCTCTCTCATCATCAATTTCTCTCCTATTTACCAATTTTAATTCTCTATCTGGGTTTTATTTTTTGGATGATTGTTAACCAATCAAAAATTCTTTTCTACTTCTGGAGACTCAGAGGAAACACTGGACCCTGGTTTTTTCTATGGTTGAAGGTATACTTTAGCTTTATATATTAGGAAATCTGCAGAATTTATTTTTTCCAGGTGTAATCATAGATCAGTGATCATATTCCTATCTGAAAAATTAGCAATTTTATTAATATGAGGAAAAATATTTAGGTACACATTGCTCAGTGGAGCAGGAGGGCCTGAGGAAGGTTTGCGTGCAAATAATGAAGCTGTCTTTTAAGGTTTCGGAAAAAAAAAACAAAAAAAACAGGTGTTAAAACTAGAGAATCCCACATTCCTGAAAGAAAAGTAAAGCAGAGCACAAGAATATGTGGAATTCAGAAAGCTGTGAAACAATTTGTGCCCAATATGGAAAACTATGAAAAGAACAGTTTGGAATGTGAAAATGCATGAATCTGATGGAGCGGAGCACAATAGGTCTGCAATATGGCAAGGTCTGAACCAGAGTGTCAGTCTATGTGACTTTCCCTGAAGAACATAGTGCCTGCATTCAAAAGGCCTGGGAAACTCTGAGCTGGACTGCCATTTTAAAGGGACTTACTTTCTTTTACTTCCTCCCAGGTCTGCAAACTTGAGGGGAATTTTTTTTTTAATTTTTTTATTTTTATTTTTTATTTTTATTTTTTTTTATTTTATTTTCCCACTGTACAGCAAGGGGGTCAGGTTATCCTTACATGTATACATTACAATTACAGTTTTTCCCCCACCATTTCTTCAGTTGCAACATGAGTATCTAGACATAGTTCTCAAGGCTATTCAGCAGGATCTCCTTGTAAATCTATTCTAGGTTGTGTCTGATAAGCCCAAGCTCCCAATCCCTCCCACTCCCTCCCCCTCCCATCAGGCAACCACAAGTCTCTTCTCCAAGTCCATGAGTTTCTCTTCTGAGGAGATATTCATTTGTGCTAGATATTAGATTCCAGTTGTAAGTGATATCATATGGTATTTGTCTTTGTCTTTCTGGCTCATTTCACTCAGGATGAGATTCTCTAGTTCCATCCATGTTGCTGCAAATGGCATGATGTCATCCTTTTTTATGGCTAAGTAGTATTCCATTGTGTATATATACCACCTCTTCCGAATCCAATCATCTGTCGATGGACATTTGGATTGTTTCCATGTCCTGGCTATTGTGAATAGTGCTGCAATGAACATGCGGGTGCATGTGTCTCTTTTAAGTAGAGCTTTGTCCGGATAGATGCCCAAGAATGGGATTGCGGTGTCATACGGAACTTCTATGTATAGATTTCTAAGGTATCTCCAAACTGTTCCCCATAGTGGCTGTACCAGTTTACATTCCCACCAGCAGTGCAGGAGGGTTCCCTTTTCTCCACAGCCCCTCCAGCACTTGTTATTTGTGGATTTATTAATGATGGCCATTCTGACTGGTGTGAGGTGGTATCTCGTGGTAGTTTTGACTTGCATTTCTCTTATAATCAGCGATGTTGAGCATTTTTTCATGTGTTTGCCGGCCATCTGTATATCTTCTTTGGAGAAATGTCTATTCAGGTCTTTTGCCCATTTTTCCATTGATTGATTGGTTTTTTTGCTGTTGAGTTGTATAAGTTGCTTATATATTCTAGAGATTAAGCCCTTGTCAGTTGCATCAGTTGAAACTATTTTCTCCCATTCTGTAAGTTGTCTTTTTGTTTTCTTTTTGGTTTCCTTTGCTGTGCAAAAGCTTTTCAGTTTGATGAGGTCCCATGGGTTTATTTTTGCTCTAATTTCTATTGCTTCGGGAGACTGACCTGAGAAAATATTCATGAGGTTAATGTCAGAGAGTGTTTTGCCTATGTTTTCTTCTAGGAGTTTGAAGGTGTCCTGTTGTATATTTAAGACTTTCAGCCATTTGCAGTTTATTTTTGTGCATGGTGTGAAGGTGTGTTCTAGTTTCATTAACATAAAATGGGAAAAGGAAAGTCTATTCAGCAAGCATTGCTGGGAAACCTTGAGGGGAATTTTAAATGACAGATAGATCTCTGCATTTGCATAAAGTGTGGTCTGTGGAGTCCATGGTCTAGATAATCCCTTGGTTGCCAGGGCCCACAGAGTTGTCCAGCTGTTTGAGAACCATGTGTGCTGACTCTAAACTTTCTTGATGGGAGGCCTTATATTTTGGGGAAAGGGGATATTCCAGCAACTTCTCTCATTTCCATAAATTGGGGCAGGGCCTCCTCAGCCTTTATAAGACCCATGTCTCCAGGGAGGGCAAAGCGGGCCAGCATTCTTCGTGTCATCCATTCGTTCTTGAGCGATGGATTCCTCCAGCACATGCTGCACATCCAGCAGTATGACAACATCTGCCTCTGGGCTGGGGGTTGAAATTCCCATGCATGTGCAGCTTACATAGATATATAAATGCCCTTTATGACACTGTGTTTTCCCCTCTGGTCTCTCTTACCCAAGGGCTGTGGGGCATGAGGCTGTAGGATCTTCTACCCTGTATGCCTCCCTGCAGTGGGTACCCAGTGGCTTAGCTGGAACAACCCCACCCTGTTGGATCCATACCACATGTCAGACATCCTCCCTCCTGGGTTGTGAGCCACTCTTGCCTGAGAGAAGATGGCGCAGGTGGTGCTGTGCTGTTGAGCCTGAGGCAGGCTCTGCTGGCTCTCCCTCCCCACTACTCGTCTTCCCCTGGCTCTGCCAGGACTGATCAATGTGGTGATATGTCACTCTCCTTGGGCAGGTCTAAGCCACACCAGATGAGGGATGGCTGTTCATGGTGAACTGAGCCACTCTTCTATTTCTGTCTTTGGGCCCCTCACTGCTCCTCCCAACCTGCTGGTGGTGTGGGGGAAGGCAGGGGTGCAGCCTCCAGCCCGACCCTTGATCTCCCACCTTGTGCCTTATGCTGTCACTGGGGGGGTCTTGGGTTCTTTGACACAGCAGACACTCTTGCTTCTCCTCTTTGGTCTGTCCCTCTTGAGTGGTCCCTCCCCAAAGTAGGGGAAGCCTCCTTTGCTGCCATGCTGCTCATCCCCGGGGGTGCATGAGCATGCCTGGCCTGGCCCTCTGTGCTGCCCCTGGAATGCTCCAGATTGTCTGTCATGTGTCTAACACGGGTGTTGTTTTTCTCTCCCAGCAGTGAGTCCCCTAGGGTCCCCACTGTGGTGGTGGGTCCCATGAGAAGCTTCCTCATGGAGGAGGTCAAGACAGTAAGGCAGATGAAGTCTTTGTTCCCTCTGGGGGGATTCAGGTGGGCGCATTGTCATAGGTCTCCTTCTCTATGTTCCAGTGGGGACAGATCTTGGCCCTTGAGCACACTCAGCATGCTTCTCCCTTGACTAGGAAGGCTGCATGCAGTCTTGAGAGTGACTGTGGAGGGCCAGGAGGGTCCTGTCTGGCTTTTCTGAAATGTGTCCCTCCAGCCACGTAAAAGTCTGAAAGGCAAGACTGGTGGCAGCACAGGCTCTTGTCCTCATGGCTCTGACCATGGACACTCACATTGGCTGTGTACTTTACACATACTGCAGATCCCCCTGTGACTTCCACTCTTTGAGAGTGTGTTCCCAACCCCCCCACCCCTTGGGTCCCTAAGGGGAAAAGAGATGGTGTGTGGGACACGAGGCCCCCTCAGTGAAAAAGTCTTCTCTAGTGATGTGAGAGGGTACCTTGTGGTACCAGATGGTGCCCCAGCCACTGCCCCTGTGAAGTTTTCAAGCAGTAGCTGCTGGGGCTACTTGCCACAGCTTGTGGGCAAAAGCTGCCCTCCCGTGAGGGGTGTGCTGGCCCCGCAGTGGGGTCCAGCATTGCTCTTTTGCCTAACATGGCCCGCAACTCCTCCCTCTGAGATGGGGGAGGGTCACACTGAGCCAGGCTGTGTTGGCATCCAACGTTGGGCTCTGCATAGGGCGTGAGCACGTGGTGGCCTCCCTCGGAGGGGAAGCAGAGGGGGGCGATGCATGCCTCACCCCAAGCGTGCCCTCCATCCCCTCCACTGCCAGCCAATGTCTGTTCTGCCCACACTCACCTGCAGTTGAAGCTGGTGGGTGGTGGTGGTGAGCAAGCAGTGTTCCCACCACCTGCCTTGGAAGAATTTCCCTGAGGGGTCAGGCTCTGATGGGGGCGACCAAGTAAAGGATGGATAGGAGGAGGACAGAAGGATAGGTGGATGGGCGATTAGGCAGATGAACCCCCCACATGGCTGGGGGGGTTGCATACGGGTCCCAGTGGCAGGGCTGGGTTGTGGGGTGCTCTGGGATGACTGAGGCTGCCTGGTATCCCAGGGGTCCTGGGACTGCCATCATGGTGTGGTGGTGTGATCCCATGCTCGTTTTTCTGGTGGCCTGGTGTGTCTGGGTCGTTTTTCTTTTCCCTGGGCAGGCACCTGTGTCCTTCCATCGCAGCTCTTGCCCCATGTGCATTGCTACCCTTCCCCAATGCTGCTGGCCCTTCCCCTGCCCCAAACAGTTGACCACCCTGCCTCCCCATGCCATGTGTCTCTCTCCCAGCCAACCTGGGACCTGAAATGGCTCCACCTCATGTGGGTGTCACCCTCTGGCCGCCACAGCCAGAAGGGTGTCCCTAGGTGATGTGGTTCTTGGGTTCCCCTTGTGTGTGGGAAGGGGGGAAAGAGAATTGGTCTCAGAGTGTGCATGTGGGGCACGGTGGACATCAGTAGGTGTCTCAGGAGACGGTTTCCATGGGGCAGGTTGTGGCTCTTCAGTGTCATAGGTTGCAGTCAAGGGTCACCAAGAGGGGGGGACCTGGGGGCCAAGGAAATCTCAGTCGAAGTCCTGGGTGTTGCAGCAGGACTGCCCTTGTGCTGGATATCTCTGGTGGTGAGACCCCATGTCCTTCCCTGACAGCCAACTCGCATCTGGTTTCTTTGGACAGTCCCCATGCCCACCTCGTGGAGGCCTGTGGCCACCCCCCTCCACCACCATCTCTTTGTGGCATCTCTCTTAATGCTGGCTGCTCCCACATTCATCCTCCTCACTCCCACTCCTCTGTCTAACCACCCATCTGTTCCCATCTGCTGATCCCCAGGCTGCATCCTTGTGTGTCTTGCCTGCTGCAGCCCCGCTCCATGCCTGCCACTGCTTGCTGTTGTATGTACACTGGTGTCATTGCCTGCAGTGAAAGGGCAGCCTTTGACCCACCCTCCATGTGTCCCCTCTCCTCTGAACTCACCTGAGCACCAGTCAGGAAGTGGCTAGCCGTGGTGGGCTGGCCACCATAGCTGCACCATTCCCAGGTGGGGCGGTGTTGGAGGGGTACCTTGGGCCTTGGCCATTGAGCCACCCACCATGTCTGAGTGAGCATGTAGATCGGCCCCAAACCAAAGGCCCAGTGCCCTGGCCCTGCTCCCTAGGCTACCAGAGAGGGAGGTCCACATCAGGGGGGTGGTGTGGAGCTTAGTGCTTCCCCCACCCCTCCATGAGGCTGCTGTGCAGCCCTGTCCTGCTTGCACCCTCAGTCGAGTAGTGGGTGGCCCGTCCTATGTCCTCGCCTGTGGAATAGCAGGCCTTCCCTCCACGGATGTGCACCTCTGCCCCCTGCCCCGCAGATGCTCCCCACCCCCGCACGTGCTGCCCCCACACACCTCACACTGTGGTCCACCTGGCCCACTGTCCCCTCATCTCCTACTTGGTTGATCCTGCCAGTAGCATATGTTTGTCTCAAAGATTAAGCCATGCATATCTAAGTATGCAGAGCAGGTACAGTGAAACTGCAAATGGCTCATTAAATCAGTTATGGTTCCTTTGATTGCTTGCTCCTCTTCTACTTGAATAACTGATAATCTTAGCGATAATCCATGCCTATGGGCACTGACTCTCTTTGCGTGATGTGTGGTGGGGGGAAATCCATGAATTTATCAGGCCAAAACCAACCTGGTCAGCCTCCTCCCCTCACTCCCTGGCCCCAGCTGGCAGGGGGAGGGGGTTGGCTTTGGAGACCCTAGATAATCTCAGGCCAATCACATGGCCCTGTGGCAGCAACAACTCCTTCGAATGCCTGCCCTATCAACTTTCAATGGTAGTCACTGTGCCTACCATGGTGACCATGAGTGATGGGGAGTCAGGGTTCAAATCTGGAGAGGGAGTCTGAGAAATGGCCTCCACAATCAAGGAAGGCAGCAGGCATGCAAATTACCCACTCCGTTCCCAGTGAGGTAGTGATGAAAAATAACACTACAGAACTCTTTCGAGGCCCTGTAATTGGAATGAGTCTACTTTAAATCCTTCCACGAGGATCCATTGGAGGGCAAGTCTGATGCCAGCAGCCATTGTAATTCTACCTCCAATGGCATATATTACAGTTGCTGCAGTTAAAAAGCTCATAGTTGGATCTTGAGAGTGGGCAGGCTGTCTGCAACAAGGCGAGCCACCACCGGTCCTACACCTTGCCCCTCAGCACCCTCTTGATGCTCTTAGCTTAGGTGCCCCATGGGGCCCTAAGCATTTACTTTGAAAAAAATTAGAGTATTCGAAGCAGGCCCAAGCCTCCTGGATGCCACAGCTAAGAATAATGGAATAGGACCATGGTTCTACTTTGTTGGTTTTCAGAACTGAGGCCATGATTAAGGACAGCCAGGGACATTCATATTGCACCACTAGAGGTGAAATTCTTGGACCAGTACAAGATGGACCAGAGCAAAAGCATTTGCCAAGAATGTTTTCATCAATCAAGAACAAAAATCAGAAGTTTGAAGACAATCAGATGCTGTCATAGTTCCAACCATAAACGATACCAACTGGAGATGTGGTGACGTTATTCCCGTGACCCACCAGGCAGCTTCCAGGAAACCAAAGTCTTTGGATTCTGGGGGGAGTATGGTTGAAAAGGTGAAAAAGGAATTGATGGAAGGGCACCACCAGGAGTGGAGCCTGCAGCTTATATTGACTCAACATGGGAAACCTCTCCCCACCTGGACATGGACAGGATTGACAGATTGGTAGCTCTTTCTCAGTTCCATGGGTGCTGGTGCATGGCCGTTCTTAGTTGGTGGAGCCATTTGTCTGGTTAATTCTGATAACCAGTGAGACTCTGGCACTGGCATGCTAACTAGTTATGTGACCTCCAAGTGGTCAGCATCCCCCAACTTCTTAGAGAGACAAGTGGCATTCAGCCCCCTAAGATTGAGCAATAACAGGTCTGTGATGCCCTTAGGTGTCTGGGGCTGCACGTGCACTACACTGACTGGCAGGCACTGGTAACCCGCTGAACCCTGCTCATGATGGGGATCAGGGATTGCAATTATTCCCCATGAACGAGGAATTCCCAGTAAGTGTGAATCATAAGCTTGTGTTGATTAAGTCCCTGCCATTTGTACACACCGCCCATCGCTACTACCAATTGGATGGTTTAGTGAGGCTCTCAGATACACCCCACCAGGGTTGGCACGCAGCCCTGGCAGACTGCTGAGAAGATGGTTGAACTTGACTACCTAGAGGAAGTAAAAGTCATAACAAGCTTTCTGTAGGTGAATGTGTGGAAGGATCATTAACCTTTGTGAGAACACGGACTGTGGTGGTGCCCTCTGTCTGCCCTCCAGCTTGCTGGCCCCCTCCACTAGTGTGTGCAGGATGCAAGAGCTGGAGGACGGTATCCAGAGGCATGTGTTGCACAGTGGGAGAAGAGGGGGGCATGACCCAGAAGCGGATGGTGCCCTTGTCATGTCACTCAAGGGGAAGGAAGGAAGGCAAGAGATGCTGGGGAGGGGAGCGTGGATGGCATCCAATGGACCCGGGTCGGGAGGTCCTGCTGTTCCTTCCCTGGCCTGCTCCTCACCCTGTGCCTTCTCCTCCCCCACAAACCTGGCTGCTACCCACATTCTTCTCTGGTGAACCCCCCTCACTCACTGTGTAGTGCTTGCCTGCACTCTGGCATTTCCCTTCCACCTGACCTTCCTGCTGTGTCCCCGAAGGTAGGTCCGACGGTTGATCCAGGGTTTTTTGGGGGGCCATGACCTGTCACCTGAGTGCCTCTGGCTCATGGGGCCCAACTGCCTGAGGCATGTTCGGCCCACCGTGGGATGGGCTTCGCCTCTGGCTGCCAGCTCTGGACCAGGTTTTCTCCCAGTTGTTGGTCCTCTGTGCCTCCACTCCACTGCTCTGATCCTGCTGCCACTTTCCCCAGGGGGCTCTCTCCCTGTGCCCTCCAAGCCTCGGGTCTCTTCTCCGTTTGGCTTTCTCTCTCCCTATCTCCATCCCCATCACCCATGTTTTGGTCCCTGGCCCTGCTTGTGCCCCATGGTTTCCCGTCATAGCCTCCCTTCCAGCATCTGGTTTTGTGGACTTGGTGAGATTGCCATCAGGCGACTATCACCCATGCTCCTTATGTTCTTTTATCTGCTTGAGGAAAGAAGGCATTTTCACACAAAATCAGACTTCTCCATATGTGAGAACACATTTTGAGTGTGTTTAAGCTCCTGAACCCTGCTGTAAACTAGCAGTGCACACAGGGCATATGGAACTGGTTGGGCTCACTTGCCCTTAGTATAACAGAGGCATAGGTGGGAAAAAGGCAAGGATTGGTTTCTGAGGCATACCACCATTTGGTTTGGTGTGTGTTCACTGAGTACAATAGACTTCACAACTAGGAAGCTTGCAGTGTCTTGTTTTGTGGAGTTGGTGATATTGCCATCTGGCCATTTATCTTCTATCTGGCTTCATGCTACTTTTCCCCTCTTGTTGAAAGGAAGATACCTCCTACCATATCAGATTTCTCCATAGAGGAGAAGACTTTTTGAGTGGGTTTTAATCTACTGAAGCCCCCTGAAACAAGCAGTGCACAAAGGGCTTTGGCATTTTTGAGGCTCATTTTCCCTTGGCATAACACTGGCCTAGGCGGGAATAGGGGAAGGGTTCCTTTTGGAACAAAACCACCACTCAGGCTCATGTGTGTTCACAGAGGACAATGTACTTTGCAAGTAGGAAGCTTCAAGCATCCTGTTTTGTGGAGTTGGGGACATGGCCATCAGGAGAATATCTCCCTAACTCTCTGGGTGCTACTTTTCCATGCCTGTGAAGAAGTCACTTTCCTACCAAAACAGACTCCTCTGCAATTGAGAATGCATTTTGAGTGAGTTTTAAGCTACTGAAGCCCCCTGCATACAAGCAGTGCTCACAGTTCTCTTGGCAGTTGTTGGACTCATTTGTCCTTTTCATAGCATAAGTCTACGTGGGAAAAATGCAAGGCTTAGTTTCCAAAGCAAACCACAATTGTCACAGATGTTCGTTCACTGAGCACAATATACTTTGCAAATAGGAAGCTTCCAGTGTCTTGTTTTGTGGAGTTCATAATATTGCCATTAGACAATTATCACCCTAGCTCGCTAGGTGCTGCTTTTCCCAGCTTGTAGAAAAGAAGGCATCTTCATCCCATATCTGACCTCTCCACAATGGAGAATGCTTTCTCAGTGGGTTTGAAGCTACTGAGCCCCCCTGTAAAGAAGCAGTGCCCACAGAGCTTTTTTAAGTGGTGGTGCTTATTCGCCGTTGGTATAACACAGGTCACAGGTCTTGTGGGAAAAAGTCAAGAGTTGGTTTCCAAAGCAAACCACCATTGGGGTTGCTGTTTGTTCACTGAGTATAATATATTTTGCAAGGAAGAAGCTTCTTGTTATATGTAGTTGGTGAGATTGCATCAGGGGATTATCACCCTAGCTTGCTAGGTGCTGCTTTTCTCCACTTGTGAAAAGAAGGCATTGTCATAACTAGTGAAACTTCTGCACACAATATAACATGATTTGAGTGTGTTTTAAGATAATGAATCCTCCTGCAAACAAGCAGTGCTCCTGGGGCATTTGACACTCTTGCTGTTCAGTTGCCCTTGGTATTACAAAGTTCTAAGGGGGGGGGGGGAAGCAAGGGTTGCTTTCCAAAGCAAACCACCATTGGGGCTGATGTGTGTTTACTGAGGACAATGTACTTCATAAGTCAGAAGCTTCCAGCTTCTTGTTTTGCGGAGTTGTGAGATTGCTATCAGGCAATTATCACCCTGGCTCAGTAGGTTCGGCTTTTCTCTGCATGTGACAGAAGGCATTTTTTGCACAAAACCTCCATATGTGAGAAAGTGTTCTGTGTGGGTTTAAGCTACTGAGGCCCCAGGTAAACAAGCCGTGCACACGGGATATTTGACAGTGTTGGGGCTCATTTGTCCTTGGTAAACCAGAGGCCTAGGTGGGAAAAAGGCAAGGTTTGCTTTCTGAAGCAAACCATCACTGGGGCTGGTGTTCATTCACAGAGTACAATATACTTTGCAAGTGGGAATCTTTGAGCCTCCTGTTTTGCGAAGTTGGGAGCATTACCATCAGGAGATTATCTGCCTGGCTCGCTAGGGGCTGCTTTTCCCTGCTTGTGAAAAGAAGGCAATTTCATACCAAATCAAATTCTCCATATCTGAGAATGTGTTTGAGTAGGTTTTAAGCTACTGAATCCCACTGCATCCAAGCAGTGCTCACAGTTCATTTGGCAGTGTTTGGTCTCATTCACCTTTGGTATAACACAGGCCTTGATGGGAAAAATCGAGGCTGTGTCTCCTAAGCACACCACCATTGGGGCTGATGTTTGTTCACTGAGTACAATATACTTTGCAAGTAAGATGCTTCTGGCATTTGGATTTGTGGACTTGTTGAGGCTGCCATCAGGAGAATATCACCCAGGCTCTCTATGTTCTCCTTTATCTCTGCTTGATAAAAGAAGGCAGTTTCATAACAAAGCAGACTTCTCCATAAATGAGAACAGGTTTTGAGTGTGTGTTAAGCTACTGAAACCCCCTGTAAGCAAGTAGTGCACATAGGGCATTTGTCAGTGGTGAGGCTGATTTGCCATTGGCATAACACAGTTCTAAGTGGGAAAAAGGTGAGGGTCAATTTCCAAAGTAAACAACCATTATGACTGCTGTTTGTTCACTGAGTACAATATACTTTGCACGTAGGAAGCTTCTAGTATTTGGTTTTGTGGTGTTGGTGAGATTGCGATCAGGAGATTATCACATGGTTTCACTAGGTTCTGCTTTTCTCTGCTTGTGAAAAGAAGGCTTTTTGATACCAAATCAGATTTCTCCATAAATGAGAACACATTCTGAGAGAGTTTTATACTACTGAAGCCCCTCTTCCTCCTCCCCCTCCTATTCTTCCTCTCCCTCCACCTGCCCACTCTCCTCCTCCTCTTTTTTCTCCACTTGTTAACATTTAATGAATTTCACACCATGTGGTTTCAAGCTACAAGGACACAGGACTCACTCACACCCATAATCTTATCCTTAGCTCTTCTGCTGAAGGATTTGACCTTCAGGACGACACCCTGCTTTGGGAGTTTTCCCTTTCCTAGAACTTTGTAGTAGCCTGATGGTACACCATCAGTGATAGGGGCAGCTCCACTCTTGTTCTTTGCAGAATTTACCCATGTCTGCTTACTGACCAAGGTCCACAATGTGTCACGGTTGACAGCTCACAAAAGCTCTGGTTCCTCTCTAAGTGGTACTGCCTCATACCAACTTTCCCAAGGTATCCAGAGTGATTTTTGTTGAGGTTGAACCTTCAGCAATACATACCTCCAGCATTACCCCAGACTCCTGGGTGCTTCTGGTGTTTGTTGATGCAGCCATGGCCATGGCTCATGTGGCCCCCAAGTTTCCAAGTCTTCCTTCGTCTGGATGGCATGTCACTGGCTTCAACAAAAGAGGAGGGCTGATTTCTTAATGGTGCTGGTAATCTGAAAAGGTCCTGGAACAGCCAACCTCTGGGTTCCTGTAAAGTGTAGTAAAAGATGGCCTCACTGTTCATCCAAATTTCATCCCTCTATCACTACCTGCAGCTGAAAACATCCTTATAAATGGATGTTCATAGTATTTACCTGTCCTGTCTCCCTTGACACAGTGAGAAATGGAACTTCCTCACACTTTAAATAAGGCATATTGTAGAGTAGTCCAAAAAATGCATGGGATTCACCTCCACCTGATGGTTAAAGACACAGGTTTTGGAATACACCTGTGCTGGGCTCAAAGCCCCACTCAGCTGTGCAACTGAGACTCTACCTATGAAATAGAGGGGGGAGAGTCACATTACTTTCTCTAGAGAAAGTGGTCTCCTCCAGCACATGGTGCTTTCATTTCATTTCATTTCTTTCATTCTTTCTTTCTCTTTCTTTCTTTCTTTCTTTCTTCCTTTCTTTCTTTCTTTCTTTCCTTCTTTCTTTCTTTCATGTCAGCTAGGGTTTGCATCATAGAAAACCACAGACTTGGTGGTTTAACAACACAAATGTATTTTCTTACATTGGAGGCTGCAAGCCCAAGATCAAGGTTGGTTTCTGGTGAGACCTTTGTCCTCAGCTTGTAGATGCGGCCTTTTTGCTGTGTCCTCACATGGCCTTTTCTCTGTACATTCAAGGGAAGAAAGAGATCTCTGGTGTATCTTTCTCTTCTTATAAAGACATCAGTCTTATTTCATTAGGGCCCAACACTTATTTTTTTCTTTTTACGGTCACACTTGTGGCCTATGAAAATTCCCAGGTTGAATCAGAGCTGCAGCTGCCAGCCTATGCCACAGCCACAGCAACACCAGATCCGAGTGTCATCTTCAACCTACACAACAGCTTGTGGCAACCCAGATCCTTAACCCACTGGTGGGACCAAGGACTGAACCCATGTCCTCATGGATACAAGTCAGGTTTGTTTCACTGAGCCACAATGGGAATTTCAGGACTCCACCCTTATGACTTCAAGTCCTTATGGGCCCTGTCTCCTAATGGTCATGTTGGGTGTGACCCACATGTGTAATTTTTTTTTTGCTTTTTTATGTCCATACCCATGCCATATGAAGGTTCCCAGACTAGGAATAGAATCAGATCTTCAGTTGCTGGCATACACCATAACCACAGCAATTCCAGATGCAAATATCATCTGTGACCTACACCACAGCTCATGGCAATGCCAGATCCTTAACCCATTGGGAAAGGCCAGGGATTGAAACTGTATCCTTATAGATACTAGTCAGGTTCATTGCCACTGAGGCATGACACATATAAATCCATAATTGTAAATTTTCTATTAGCTTTCTTTAAAATGCAAAAACAAACAAAAAGCAAAAAGGTAAAATTAATTTTCACAATATATCTTATTTAACTAAATATATCTAACATCTCATTTAACACATCATTGATACAAAATTTAATTCAATATTATACTTTTTTCATACTAAGTCTTTGAAATCAGGTGTGTCTTTTACACTTAGGGGACATCTCAGCCCAGACCAGCTACATCTCAATTGCCCAGGAGCCTCATGTGCCAGTGGCTACTGTATTGGGCTATACACACCAACAGACAGCTTTTCAGGGAGTTGCCTGGTGGCCTCTCAGTTAAGGATTCAGCATTGCCACTGGTGTGGCGTAGGTTCCATCCCTGGCCTAGGAGCTTGTGCACTCCATAAAAGAAGAGAGAGTTTGAAAGAATGACCTCCAGTTCCTTCCCCTGCTATCTACTCAAAAAAATTGTTTTAATCAAACTTGTAAAATTAATGAACAGGCATTTCACATATGTGATACAAAAGTTTAGTGGGTGCAAAATTATATACAGTGTAGGAGTTCCATCATGGCTCACTGGAAGTGAATCTGACTAGTATCCATGAGGGTTCACGTTCAATCCCTGGCCATGTTCAGTGGGTTAAGGATCTGGTTTTGCCATGAGCTCTGGTGTAGTTCACAGATGCAGCTCAGATCTGGCATTGCTGTGGCTAGGGCATGGGCCAACAGCTACAGTTCTGATTCAACCCCTGGGCTGGGAACTTCCAAATGCCATGGGTTCAGCCCTCTAAAAGACAAAAAATATCTATACAGTGAAAAGTAAATCTCACCTTCTCCTCTGTCTTTCAGAAACGAAGTTTCCAGCACCAGAGGCAGCCACAGTTAATAGATTCTGATTCCCTTGCCCCTTTCCATAGATGTTCTAAACTCTAAAACAGATATTAACATACATATCCATACCCACATGTGTCTACATAAATGCATAAATATATGCATTTATTATTTTTTACTCTTTTTTCTACACAAACATGAGCATTCTCTGTGCACTGTTTGTGCCTTGATCTTTTTCACTTAACACTAATCATGCTGCTTACTAGTTGCATAAAACTAGGTGAGTTACTAAATCTCTCTGTGCCTCAGTTTCCTCCTCTGAGAAGCGGAGGGGCCTATACCAAAACACTCCAGAAGGTTATTAAGAGGATTATGTAAAGAAGCACTTAGGACTTAGATTAGGAGTTCCCATTGTGGATCAGTGTGTTAAGAATGCAACATAGTGTCTGTGGGGATGCAAGGTGTGATCCCTGGCTTCACTCAGTGGGTTTAGGATCTGGCACTGTCATGAGTCATGGAATAAGTTGCAGATGATGCTCAGATCCACTGTTGCCATGCTGTGGTATAAACTACAACTGCAACTCCAATTCTACCCTCAGCCTGGGAACTTCCATATGCTGCAGGTGCAGCCTTAAAAAAGAAAAAAGAAAAGACTTAGAATAATTCCTGGCACAATCAATAAATATTTGCCTTTTTTTTTTTTTTAGGAGCCAGAGAGTAGTCCATTTCATGGGTCTAGTCTAAATGATGGGAGCTGGCCCCATTCATGGACTTTTAGTTGCTTTTCTCCTCAATATCTTTCTCTAACAAGGAATGCCTCAGTGAGTAATCTTGTACATATGTCATTGCTTGATGTGCAGACACACTGGAGGTTCCTTCCCAGAACTGGAATTTTTGGTCTGGGAGTTGCAGCATGTGCATGGTGCGTTTCATGGCTGAATTATCTTCCTGGAAGAGCCCAACATTGTCAGTTGCACCTGTGGTGTGGGAGTGGTTCCTTTTCCCTGACAGTGAACCTCAAATTTGTTTTTCCTCTGCCAGTGTGATAGCAGGAGACACCACAGGCTCAAGGTTGCCATTTGTCTTCCTCTGGTGGTGAGGCTGGGCATATTTTCGTATGTCTAAGGGCTTTTCAAGGAACCTTTGCTCATTTTTCTCTTGGATTATTGGACTCAGCCTCTTTGGACCTTGTCTCCCCCACAGGCCTTGGGGACCTCTCTCTGCACACCACCTGGATGCCTTTCCCCCCACACCATTCCTGGAAGTAATTGGACTTCCTTTATGATGTCATCTTGAGATACAATTTCAATCTCATCTGGTTCAGTTTTCACAAGGAATAACATATGTCCTCAGGCAAATCTCAGGGTATCTCCAGGGCAGGGCATGGGCTTCTTTGTCCTGTGAATGTCTGGCTCTGGGCCTTGATGAATACTCCTCAAATTTAATTTAGTAAGTGAAAATCAGTGGCCTGTAATTATAGAAAAAAGAACATCATGCACCCAACATCTGATTTTTTGAATTGTTCAAATTATTTTTACTCCATCATTAAAATTACAAATTGATTAGCCCTTATTTTCAAATGACTAAAAGTAACTATTAAAACTATTGGGTTTTTATTATTAAATTATCAAAAATTCAAGCACCTTAAGAGCAAAGACAGATACTATCTCCCCAGAAAGAACTATTTTTTTGGGGGGGAGCCAAACCCACGACATGCACAAGTTCCCAGGTCTGGGATGGATCCCACACCCATGCCACAGCAGTGACCCAAGCCACTGCAGTGATAATGCCAGATCCTTAGTCACTGTGCCACAAGGGAACTCCCAAAGAGGACTTCTTTAAATGGCTTGTGGAGTTCCCATTGTGGCACAGCAGAAATGAATCTGATTAGATTCCATGAGGATGAGGGCATTGCTCAGTGGGTTAAGGATATGGTGTTACTGAGAGCTGTGGTAAGGGCACAGAGACATCTTGAATCCTGCATTGCTGTGTCTGTGGTATAGGCTGGCAGCTGTAGCTCCAATTCAATCCCTAGCCTGGGAACGTCCATATGCTCTGGGTGCAGCACAAAAAAAAAAAAACAACAACAAAAAAAAAGGCTTGTAAAACACCTTTCAATATTTTACCGAGGGGAGGACAAGATGGCGGAGGAGTAGGGGGACACACTCGCTCTCTCCCACAAACACAACAAAAAAAGCACATCTACAGAATAAATGACTCGCACAGAACAGCAACCAATCACTGGCAGAGGAACCTAAACTCCAATAACGCTAAGAAGTTCGTGATATTACTGGGCAGAATGGGAGCAAAGAGGAGAGTGAGAGAAGGTGAATGCAAGCGGGACGGGTGCTCCCGAAAGGGAACTGAGGAGGAGAAAGGGATTCTGCCCTGGAAAGTCACCTACTCGGGGGAAAGATCAAATGAACCAGAGGAATCTCCAGATGCAGAGAAGAGTGTAGCAGTAAGTTGGAGTACTGAAAGGCTGATCAAGAACCGAACGGACCATCTGAACTACGGGCACAGTCACCAAAAATTGAGACGACTGGGTGGGGGCTGGCATCAAGACCTCAGCTCTGAAGGTTAGTACCAGAGAAAGGACTGGGGGTGTGGGGCGATGTGGAGACTGCTTGGGAGGTCTAGAAACTGGTCTGTCAAGTTTGACGGGGCAGAGACTGCCTGGGAGACTGGAAAACAAAGCTGTCGCAGAGGAAGGGAGCAATACTCTAGGGGTGGGGAAGTGGAAAGCCACATCAGAGGGAACCTGGGAGAAGAGCCTGGCCTGTGCCCATGCTGGGGAGGGGAGAGAAGAAGGGGTGGGTCCCCATAGAATACTCCTCACGCCACAGCAAGCTTACAGGCCCGCTAGCTAGCTGAAAACTGTGCTTCCCAGTGCATCCACCCCCCCCACCCCCACCACCCCCTACACTCTCGCCAGACCTGGAGCTGCCTGCCATCCGGGAGGGCTGGCCTGAAAAATTGTCTGAAACCTACCACCACAGGGGCTGTCCCTGCACAGGCCTGCTTGCCCTTTGGAGGGACTACACTTCCGCACAGCAGCACCAAACACCACCAGCCCCCGAGAAAAGGCCTGCAGCCCAGAAAAGCTAGAAGAACCCTAGCCAGGCCGTGAATAGATCTGCCTAATTCTCCGACGGTTTTTCTGATTCGGGCTGCCCTGGGGAGGAGCCTCTTGGGTTTTCAGTGGCCCTGCTACCTGCCCAAGCCCCCAGGGGGTGCCAAGCCCTAGCAGATCAGCTGCATAGGACTGCTAGCTCCAGGCAGGACCCCCTGCAGCCCAGAAAAATGGCAACAAGCCTGGCTGAGCCATGAAAAGATCTCACATGATCTTTCTGAGTTGGACTGCCCTGGGGAGGAGCCTCTTGGGTTTCCAACGGCCCTGCTACACGCCCAAGACCCCAGGGGGTGCCCTACTCCCGCAGAATAGCTGCTTAGCACCACCAGCCCCCTGGAGGACCCCCTGCAGCCCAGAAAAGCTGCAACAAGCTTGACCATACTGTGAAAAGTTCCGCCTACATTCGCAGGCTGTCCTTCTGAGTTGGGCTGCCCTAGGGAAGAGCCTCTTAGGTTCTCAGTGACCCAGATAGCTGCTCCAGCCCCCAGGAGGTGCTGCACTCCTGAGAAACAGCTGCCCCACACGGCCAACGCCCTGCAAGAACCCCACAGCCTAAAAACACCAGAGCAAGCTCTGCATGACCAAGTGAAATCTGCTACCATCGTGGTGTGGACCTTCCAGTCCTGTCTGCCCTCAGGAAGTCCTCCTTTGCTTCAAAGAAACCCTGTTAGCCCCATCAACACTCCAGAAAAGCCACACTGCCTCAAAAAAGATTGACCAACAATGCCAGCAATCAGGAAATATTCCACGGCAGTGACAAGGCAAACACTGCCCAGTCAGGGAGAGTACAACTCCCTCAGGAGAAAGAAAACAACAAGCAAGATGAAGAAGCTGAGAAACCACCCCCAGTCAAACCAACAGGAGAACTCACCTAAAACAGTCAAAAATGAAACAGATCTCTGCAGTCTGACAGACCTGGTGTTCAAAAGAGAAATAGTGAAAATACTGAAGGAATTAAGAGAAGATAGGAACAGTAATGCATATACCCTCAGAAAGGAACTAGAAAATATAAGGAGGAGCCAAGAAAAACTAGAACATTCATTTGCAGAGATGCAAACCGAACTAAAGGCAGTAAAAACCAGAATGAATAATGCAGAAGAACGAATCAGTGATATGGAAGATAGAATAATGGAAACCACTCAATCCGGTCAACAGACAGAAAACCGAATCAAAAAACTGGAAAGCAATATAAGGGACCTATGGGATAATATAAAGTGGGCCAATCTACGCATAATAGGAATTCCAGAAGGAGTAGAAAAAATAAGGGGATGGAAAATATATTTGAAGAAATTATCGCTGGAAACTTCCCCAATCTAAAGGATACTGGGTTCAAGATACAAGAAGCACAGAGGGCCCCAAACAATCTGAACCCAAACAGACCCACACCAAGACACATCATAATAAAAATGGCAAAAGTTAGTGATAAAGAGAGGATCCTAAAGACAGCAAGAGAAAAGCAGAATGCTACCTACAAGGGAACCCCTATAAGATTATCAGCTGATTTCTCTACAGAAACACTACAGGCCAGGAGGGAATGGCAAGAGATATTTAAAGTGCTAAAAGGAAAAAAATATGCAACCTAGAATACTCTATCCAGCAAGAATATTACTTAAAATAGAAGGGGAAATAAAAATTTTTTCCAACAAACAAAAACTTAAAGAATACAGCAACACAAAACCCAGGTTAAAGGAAATATTGAAAGGCCTTCTCTAAACCAAAAAGAAAGGAAGGAAAGGGAAGAAAAAAGAAAAGAGAAAAAAAAGAAGAAGAGGAAGAACTAGGACTGAGGAAACCGCAATCAGAGAGCAGTCACTCAAATAAGCCAGCATACAGATTTAATCATGAACATGCTTCAAACAAAATAAAACTAAAAAGAAAGAAATAAAAAAGAGTCATCAAAACCATAAACTGTGGGCAAGGCATGTTAGGAAATAAATAACCCTTTTTGTTTGTTTGTTTGTATGTTTCTCTTCTTAATTTTAATAGAGTAATGAAGTGTTTGAACTTACAGGGCAATCAGGCTAAAACACACAATTATGGGAAGGGGTTAGCATACTTAAAAAACAGGGCAACCACAAGCCAAAACCAAATATTGCATTTGCAGAAAATGAAAAAAAGTACACTCAAGCAGATAAAAACAGGAGACCATCCAACCAAAAAAAAAAAAAAAAAAAAAAAGGAAGGAACAATGGAGAACCATAGAATCAACTGGAACACGAGGTTCAAAATGGCAATAAATAATCATCTATCAATTATCACCTTAAATGTCAATGCACTGAATGCTCCAATCAAAAGACACAGACTGGCTGAGTGGATAAAAAGGCAAAAATCTTCAATAGGCTGCCTACAAGAAACTCACCTTAGGACAAAGGATACATATAGATTGAAAGTGAAAGCGTGGGGAAAAATATTTCTTGCCAATAGACATGACAGAAAAGCAGGAGTCACAACGCTCATATCAGACTAAATAGACTTTAAAACAAAAGACATAAAGAGAGACAAAGGAGGACACTACTTAATGATTAAGGGATCCATCCAAGAGAGGATATTACTATCCTCAACATATATGCCCCAAATATAGGAGCACCCAGATACATACAACAAATATTCACAGACATAAAGGGAGACATTGATGAGAATACAATCATAGTAGGAGACCTTAATACCCCCCTCACATCAATGGACAGATCCTCTAGACAGAAAACCAATAAAGCAAAAGAGATCCTATAGGAAACAATAGAAAAGGAAGACTTCATTAATATCTTCAGGACACTACATCCAAAAAAATCAGAATACACATTCTTCTCAAATGCTCATGGAACATTCTCAAGAATCGACCACATATTGGGACACAAAGCGAACCTCCATAAATTTAGGAGCATAGAAATTATCTCAAGTATCTTCTCTGACCACAATGCCATGAAATTAGAAACCAACCATGGGAAAAGGAAAGAGAAAAAACCTACTACATGGAGACTAAACAACATGCTACTGAAAAACCAATGGGTCAATGAGGAAATCAAGAAGGAAATTAAAAAATACCTTGAAACAAATGATACTGAAGACACAACCTCTCCAAATCTATGGGATGCTGCAGAAGCTGTGCTCAGAGGAAAATTTATAGCAATACAGGCCTTTCTCAAAAAAGAAGAAACATCCCAAATGGACAACTTAACCCTCCACCTAAACGAATTAGAAAAAGAAGAACAAAAACGACCTAAAGTCAGCAGAAGGAAGGAAATTATAAAGATCAAAGAAGAAATCAATAAAATAGAGACTCAAAAAACAATAGAGAAAATTAATAAAACCAAGAGCTGGTTCTTTGAAAAGGTCAACAAAATTGACAAATTCCTGGCCAGACTCACTAAAAAGAGGAGAGAAAGAACCCAAATAACCAAAGTTATAAATGAAAAAGGAGAAATCACAACGGATACAGCAGAAACAAACAAACAAAAAAAAACCATAAGAGAATACTATGAACAACTATCTGGCAACAAGTTTGACAATCTGGAAGAAATGGACAATTTTCTAGAATCTTACAGCCTGCCAAAACTGAATCAAGCAGAAACAGACCAACTGAACAGACCGATCACTAGAAATGAAATTGAAGAGGTCATAAAATCACTCCCTACGAATAAAAGTCCAGGACCAGATGGCTTCACAGGTGAATTCTATCAAACATATAAAGAGGAACTGGTGCCCATCCTCCTTAAACTCTTTCAAAAGGTTGAAGAAGAAGGAATACTCCCAAAGACATTCTATGAGGTCACCATCACCCTAATGCCAAGACCAGACATAGATACCACCAAAAAAGAAAACTATCGCCCAATCTCATTGATGAATATAGATGCAAAAATTCTCAACAAAAATCTTAGCCAACCGAATCCACCAACATATCAAAAAAATTATACACCATGACCAGGTAGGGTTCATCCCAGGTTCACAAGGATGGTTCAACATACGCAAATCAATCAGCATCATACACCACATTAACAAAAAAAAAAGTCAAAAATCAGGAGTTCCCGTCGTGGCACAGTGGTTAACGAATCCGACAAGAACCATGAGGTTGCGGGTTCGGTCCCCGCCCTTGCTCAGTGGGTAAACGATCTGGCGTTGCCGTGAGCTGTGGTGTAGGTTGCAGACGCGGCTCGGATCCCGTGTTGCTGTGGCTCTGGCGTAGGCTGGTGGCTGCAGCTCCGATTCAACCCTTAGCTTGGGAACCTCCATATGCCACGGGAGCGGCCCAAGAAATAGCAACAACAACAACAACAACAACAAAAAGACAAAAAAAAAAAAAAAAACATATGATCATTTCAATAGCCACAGAAAAATCATTTGACAAAGTCCAACATCCATTCATGATCAAGACCCTCGCCAAAGTGGGTATAGAGGGAACATTCCTGAATATAATCAAAGCCATTTATGATAAACCCACAGCAAATATAATACTCAATGGGGATAAACTGAAAGCCTTCTCACTCAAATCTGGAGCAAGACAGGGATGCCCACTCTCACCACTGCTCTTCAACATCGTTTTGGAAGTCCTAGCCACAGCAATTAGACAAACAAATGAAATAAAAGACATCCATATAGGAAGAGAAGAGATAAAACTGTCACTGTGTGCAGATGACATGATACTATACATAGAAAACCTGAAGGACTCAACCCCAAAACTCCTTGAACTGATTAATCAATTCAGCAAAGTAGCAGGATATAAGATTAACATTCAGAAGTCAGGTCCATTTCTGTATACCAGCAATGAAATATTACAAAAGGAATACAAAAATATGATACCTTTTAAAATTGCACCTCACAAAATCAAATATATCAAGATACACCTGACCAAGGAGGTAAAGGACATATATGCCGAGAACAATAAAACTTTAATCAAAGAAATCAAAGATGTAAAGAAATGGAAAGATATTCCATGCTCCTGGGTTGGAAAAATCAATATTGTAAAAATGGCCATACTACCCAAAGCAATCTACAGATTCAATGCAATCCCTATCAAATTACCCGTGACATTTTTCACAGAACTAGAACAAACAATCCACAAAAGACCCAGAATCGCCAAAGCAATCCTGAGAAACAAAAACCAAGCAGGAGGCATAACTCTCCCAGACTTCAAGAATACTACAAAGCCGCAGTCATCAAAAGAGTGTGGTACTGGTATCAAAACAGACAGACAGACCAATGGAACAGAATAGAGAACCCGGAAATAAACCCTGACACCTATGGTCAATTAATCTTTGACAAGGGAGGCAAGAACATAAAATGGGAAAAAGAAAGTCTATTCAGCAAGCATGGCTGGGAAACCTGGACAGCTGCATGCAAAGCAGTGAAACGAGAACACACCCTCACACCATGCACAAAAATAAACTCCAAATGGCTGAAAGACTTAAATATACGACAGGACACCATCAAACTCCTAGAAGAAAACATAGGCAAAATACTCGCTGACATCAACATCATGAATATTTTCTCAGGTCAGTCTCCCAAAGCAATAGAAATTAGAGCAAAAATAAACCCATGGGACCTCATCAAACTGAAAAGCTTTTGCAGAGCAAAGGAAATCGAAAAGAAAACACAAAGACAACTTTCAGAATGGGAGAAAATAGTTTCAAATGATGCAGCTGACAAGGGCTTAATCTCTAGAATATATAAACAACTTCTACAACCCAACAGCAAAAAAGCCAATCAATCAGTGGAAAAATGGGCAAAAGACCTGAATAGACTGTTCCCCAAGGAAGATATACAGATGGCCAGCAAACACTTGAGAAAATGCTCAACATCGCTGATCATAAGAGAAATGCAAGTCAAAACTACCATGAGATACCACCTCACACCAGTCAAAATGGCCATCCTAATAAATCCACAAATAACAAGTGCTGGAGGGGCTGTGGAGAAAAGGGAACCCTCCTGCACTGCTGGTGGGAATGGAAACTGGTACAGCCACTATGGGGAACAGTTTGGAGATACCTTAGAAATCTATACATAGAACTTCCATATGACCCCACAATCCCACTCTTGGGCATCTATCCAGACAAAACTCTACTTAAAAGACACACATGCACCCACATGTTCATTGCAGCACTATTCACAATAGCCAGGACATGGAAACAACCCAAATGTCCATCGACAGATGATTGGATTCGGAAGAGGTGGTATATATGCATAATGGAATACTACTCAGCCATAAAAAAGAATGACATAATGCCATTTGCAGCAACATGGATGGAACTAGAGACTCTCATCTTAAGTGAAATGAGCCAGAAAGACAAAGACAAATACCATATGATATCACTTATAACTGGAATCTAATATCCAGCACAAATGAACATCTCCTCAGAAAAGAAACTCATGGACTTGGAGAAAAGACTTGTGGCTGCCTGATGGGAGGGGGAGGGAGTGGGAGGGATCGGCAGCTTGGGCTTATCAGACACAACTTAGAATGGATTTACAAGGAGATCCTGCTGAATAGCATTGAGAACTTTGTCTAGATGCTGATGTTGCAACAGAACAAAGGGTGGGGGGAAAATGTAATTATAATGTATACATGTAAGGATAACTTGATCGCCTTGCTGTACAGTGTGAAAATAAAAAAAAAGAAATTTTCACAAAGAGTGAATTTTAGCCCAAAGTCAGGAGAAAATCAGCAATACACTAATAAAACACAGCCCACCTACATCTTTTGTCAGCATAGTTGGGAAATGAAGGCAGAAAAACAAAAAGAACATGTTGATTGGAGCCCTTCCTCATTTGTGTATGTGTGTTATGGAGCATCTTCAACATATTTAATAAGATCATAACCAACATGCAGGCTTGGTGGGGGGGTTGTGGGGATACAGAAGCCAAAGAAATCAAAACATCAGGATGTTTGTTTGCTTTTCCAAATTGATGGAATAAATGCACAATGTGCCACCTGGGTAACCCCCTGGCTAAGTCCCAATACTGGCCACAGTAACCACAGGGATTTCTTGGACACACTGGAATCACTGGAGGAAGTGATGCTGCCAGGAATGATCCCAGGGTAGGTCAATCCTGTATGAAGAACTCAGGGCTGTTCAATGCTTGACATGATGAAGGTCTTATTTTTAAATCCTCATGACATCCCTTTGAGAGGGTGTTCTTATTCCCAGAAAAAAAATGGGGTTAGGAATGATATCAAGACTTGCCCCCTGGACTTTCATTTCTCAGATGTTCCAGTATCAGGTCATTTCTGCTTCTATTTTTGACTTTCAGCCCCATCAGCATAATCTTTATCAGAGGGTGAAAGTTTCACATTTGCAATTCTAGATTTTTCTTTTGGCTGGGTTTCTGGCAGCCCACTGCAGGTTATTATTATTATTATTATTATTATTATTATTAATATCTCTAATTGCAAAATGAACCAAGAACTAGAAACGGTCCTAGGATGTATCCTGGGGAAGGGGGTGGGGTGGAGGTCCCTTTGGGATTTCTCTCTTTGCAGTTTAAGTTTTTGAAAGGCAAAACTTTCTGGAGTGGGGAGAGTAAAGTCTCTGAGCCACCCTTTCAATTCAAATCTCAACTTTCCTTACTCCCTAGTCTTTTCACTGGATGTTTGGGGCTCAAACCTGCTTCCTGACAATTCTCTGATGAAGTTGTTCCTAAATTTGACTGTATATTGAGTCACCTGCTTAGTGTTCCAAAAATGAGGCTTTCTCAGGCTTTGCTTCCAACCTACAAGACAAGACGCTGAAGGTCTAGAAACTAGACTAATCCTAAGAGGACTCTCATTTGAGTGTTAAGGATCAAAAAGAGTTGTGGACACATCAAGATACACATGGATTTAATGTCTTTAGAATCACTTGGATTACTGACCAAGTCACATCTATGTAAATACCACTGCATTACAGAGAAGCCACCTCCATCATCCTGAAACCCCCAGCTGTTTTCAATGCATAAAGCTGGTGGTATTTACTTGCATGTTTATTATATGTTTTTCCCCAGCAAGGATGGTAGCTCTGCCGTCTTCCTGGTCAAGCCACAGTGCCCTGGTTGGTGCCTGCCCGTCTTGGGGACTCAATTAGTTTGTGGTGGGTGATGGCATGATTTGACTATAAATACTATCAGAAAGAAGGGACGCACCCCAGTCCTCTTCCACTTTGACCTCCTTATTGTACAGACGCTGGAAGGCAGACCTGAGACAGTTTCTCACAGTTGAGCCTCTCAGCTCAGGTCTGCTGAAGCCACTTTCTATTCCTAGGACATGTGGCATTATTGTTTTTGCTTTTGTCTTTTTAAATTATAGTTGATTTACAGTGTTGTGCCAATTTCTGCTGTACAGCAAAGTGACCTCATCATACATATATACACATTCCTTTTATTATCTTCCATCATGGTTTATCCCAAGAGACTGGATATAGTTCCCTGTGCTGTATGGTAGGACTTAATTGCTTAGCCATGTTTTTTTTTTAATACTGAAAGATGTGCATTGTAGCTTTGTTTGTGTTATCAAAAACCTGGAAACAAAAGGAATAAATACTGGCACATCCATATTGTGGAATAGTATACCATCGGCTCTTTGGATCTGTGCACATGGAACACACAGTGATGGAGGCTGACTCTATTGTTATTTGACAGAAGGGACATGGAATTGGGCATGGCGGGTGGGAGTCCTGGAGCCAATTCTCCAGGGGTTACTGAGCAATGGCTGTGCAGATAATAAAGTAAAACAATCTGTAAGTATAAAGAAATAAATCTGTTAAGAACTGTGTCAGATGAATTTCCATGAAGTATTGTTGAGTGACAAGAATAAGATGAAGGAAAGTGCAAAATAGTACTCCATTTCAGTAAAACAAATGATGATAAACTATCACTGTTTAGGATTACTTGATCCTGGATTAAAATAGGAAAAAAGAACTTCACTGTGAAGACTGGTTCTGTGTGGGGGCTGAGTGGGATGCAAGAGCCTTAGGGAAAAGAGACAGCAAGTTGGGAGAAATCAAGAAATAAAGTGAAGAAAATAAGATAACTGTAATAGTAAAAATCATATTTATGAAGAATAATTATGCATGCATGTATATAAAATTTCTGGCCACCCCCATTGCATGCAGATATTCCCAGGCCAAGAAATTCCTTTTTTTTTTAAATGGGAAATTCACCTAATGTGATGGAAGAAAAATATAGAGATTTCAATGTATTTTTTAAGAAAAAATACTCAGAATGCATGAGGCAATATTTAAATTAGGAATTTAGTAGAAAGAAAAACAAGGTAAATGCAAAGAAAGATGGAATAAAAGGAAATCGCTCTATCTGCAATTTTTAAAAATAGAAATATCTTAAAGCTTATATGTGATGTTAACCGTAGTTTCTTGTGGGTGAAGGATAATGGAATGCTCATTGTATTACTTTTTCTACTTTTCTGTATTTTTATTTTTTCTCTCTTTACATTGCTGGCCACCCCCACTGCCTGCAGCTCTTCCCAGGCCATGAATTGAACCTGAGCCATAGCTGTGACCTGAGCCATAGCAACAACATCACTGGATCCTTAGCCTGCTGCACCACCAGGGAACTCCATTCTTATTTGTAAACTTTCTTGTTAGGAAAACAATATATGAAAAGACAAGCTCAGTAGAGTTTCCTCATGAGGGTCCTTCACTTCCAGCAGCAGGAGGCATAAACTCAGCTCCTTTCTCTCTCCTGTGGGCTGCTGCCTTCCAAAGAGGGCTTCCTCTTCAGAGAATAAAAATGTAACCAGGGAGCACCTGAGGGTGGTTTTCCTCCTCCTGCCTTGACTTCTCTTTCCACTGCCCCATTAGGGAAGGCATCTGTCAGAAGTTTTGTCTGATTTCGTTATTTCAGTGTGGAGCACATTCTGGAGACAGCTGGGTTTCCAAATCTGGTGCTGCCAAGGACTAGCAGTGGGATTTTCTTCCAGGATGAAAGGTGAGAAGGCAGGTAAGGTGCTCAAGCAGAGAGAGGCATGGAGAAAAGGATCCTCCTTTTTACCATCTCTATGGATTCTGATTCCATATCTGAGTAGCTCATTCTGAAACCTCTTCTCCCAGGTTTTTCTGCAGGTGTTGGTTCTGGATAGTTCTCCCATCTTCCTACTCTCCCCCCAGCCTTCATATTTATTTATGAGCCAGGCAATGGGCACCCAGTGTAATAAATGAAAATTCACCCCTGTCTTCCCATGGGGTCCGGTGGGGAGGGTAGACACCCAAGGAGAGACCAGGGGCTGTGGTGCTAGGCGAGGACACACTCCTGGCAAATGCCAATTTCTCTGGGGCTTAGTTTCCTCTTGAATAACATGATCCTCCCAAACTGGGTATATGCATTAAAGATGCAGTGAGGACTGGGGCTTTTTATTTGTTTCTGGTGTGTCTTCCACCTACTGTCCATGAGACCACAGTCTTTGATGAGTTCCTTCACCATGTTGTTTTCTTACAGTTCCTAGCACATACAGGTAGTCTATAAGTATTTGTTGAGTTAATGATTTTGCCTTAGAGAATGACTTTAAAATTTAAAAGAAACTTCCCTTGCTTCTCTAAGAGGACAGACTCTTAAGGGTTTAATAAAAAGAACATAACTAGTCATTGAATTATTAGGTCATAGGGAATTTTTGTCTTCAGCTTTAACTAGATGTCATCAATTGCTTGCATTTGTAGCAATTTTCACTCCCAAATAGCAGTTTATGAGGTCCCCTTTGTCTGCATTTTTTCTAGAACTAGGGGCAACCAGTTTTTATTTTATTTATTTATTTATTTACTTACTTACTTATTTATTTTTAAATCTCAAGGCAGTATGTATCTATGGTCCTAGATCTATTCTTTGTTTTGGCAACACACATGGTATGCAGAAGTTCCTAGGCCAGGAATTGAACCCATGCCACACCTGCAACCATAGCCGCAGCAGTAATAACGCTGGATCCTTAATCCACTGAGCCACCAGGGAACTTCTATTTATTTTTGATAGACAAGAAGTAGATTTATTGAAAGAGATACACATTCTATTGGCAGAATACAGTATATCCCAAAAGGCTTGAGAGCCCTATCAGTCTTTAAATGCTTGCCGTGGTTTCTCTTTATTTTAAAATTTTATTTAATTTTTTTTTGTCTTTTTAGGGCCATGCCCACAGCAGAATATAGAAGTACCCAGGCTAGGGGTAAAATTGGAGATGAAGCTGCTGGTCTACACCCATGGAAACACAAGGTCTGAGCCTCATTCACTACCCACACTGAAGCACCTGGCAATGCCAGTTCCTTAACCCATTGAGTGCAGCCAGAGATTAAATACACATTCTCATGGATGTAGTTGAGTTCTTAGCCCATTGAATCATACAGGAACTCCATGATTTCTCTTTCAAGCGGAGAGTACAGATGGCGTTTCCACTTTAGACTATACCACATCTTCCAACTTTTTTTTACACTGTTTCTAGATTTTGACACTGTTATCACTCTAGATCTCAGCTCACATGATCCACCCCCTCCCCTGGGAAGCCTTCCCTGAATCCCTGTAGAGTGTGGTTTCCTCATCAGTCACTATATATCCCATCACTCCGTTATTTCCTGCATGAAGGACTGGAATCTGAAACAAATTTTGGACTTTCCGTTTCATGGATTTTCCTCCATGGGTTTACAAGGACTCTTAATCTGTCATCACCAGATCTCTGGGCCTGGCTCAGAGCCTGGCACAGAATAGGAAGGCAAGATGTACTTAGAGAATAAAGGAAAGAGTAGATTGCTTTTTTAAAAGCCAAAACCAATTTAGATATTTACTAAATGTTGGACTTATTTTTTAAAAATCCTGATGATATTAGGCAAGTGCAGTTATAAGATCATCGTCCTCCTTTATTTTGCCTTTATCACCTTTTCTTTTTAGGCATATGGAGGTTCACCTGTGGCATATGGAATTTCCCAGGCAAGGGCTTGAATCAGAGCTGCAGCTGCCAGCCTACACCAAAACAAAAGCAGCACCAGATCCAAGCTTCATCCACAAACTGTCATGCAGCTTGTAGTAATGCCAGGCCTCTACCCCACTGAGTGAGGCCAGGGATTGAACTCACATCCTCAAGGACACTATGTTGGGTTCTTAACCAGCTGAGCCACTATGGGAACTCCCCTTATTACTTTTGAACCACAGATTCTGTAATTCATTCAACAAGGGTTTACCAATCACTTATTCACCAGTGACTGTGCCATGAAACCACTCATGAGATGAAGACCATATTTTTTGTCTGTTATTTTGCTGGCAGTGGGCTTGCATGACTAAGACAGAATGAAATGTAAAGTCTGGCTTCAAGAAATGAAACTTCAAGAAAAGAAAACCTGGCTTCAATAAATGAAACGTAAAATCTGGCTTGATATATATTTGTATCCTGTCCTTCAAAGGAAGGACAATTTGGAGTTCCTTTGGGGATGGCAGGTTAAAGTTCTGACATTACACTGCAGTGGCATGGGTTTGATTCCTGGCCCAAGAAATTGCCTGTGCTGTAAGAGTGCCCCCCCAAAAAGGATAGTATTTTTTCAGTAGAGAAGTAATAGTGAGAATAATGATGAGAGGTAAAATTTGTTTAATGTTTACCATGTGCCAGGCCCTGAACAAGTTGCTTTACATGAATTATATTGTTTGTTTCTTCTTTTCTTTTTGGGCCACTCTAAGTTCTCAGGCTAGGGATCGAATCAGAGCTGGAGCTGCCAACTTATGCCATGGCTACAGCAATGCAGGATCCAAGCTGCATCTGCAACCTACACCACAGATCATGGCAACACCAGATCCTTAACTGATGGAGTGAGGCCAGGGACCAAACCCACAAGCTCATGGTTCCTAGACAGATTTGATATCACTGTACCACAACAGGAACTCCTTACATTAATTATATTTTTAATCATCAGAAAACCAAACAGGGTAGTTACTATTAGAGAACCTTCATGAATTTTACTATATATATATGTGTGGGAAGAAAGGAGGGAGGAAGGGAGAGAGAGTGATTAAAGTTACCAAGGAAATCATGTACCTAATTTCAGGGAAGAGATGAAGTGGACATTTGTTCCCTGGTGCTGAGATGTGCCTGGTCCCTGTCTGGTTCATGTCTTTACCACCAGGATAACAGAAGCATGTTCTAGGGTAATATTTTTATCATACTTGATTTTTTCCCCTCTACACACTAGATGTTAGAACTAACTCCTTTGAAAATGAAGTTTCAAAGGAGCTAAATGTCCCCTATAGCAAAGTTACAAGTCTTCCCAAGAGGATTCAGCTACTATTGGGACCAGACTTTTTTGTCCTAACACATCTCCTGAATTCAACATGTAGCCATTTTTTATTCCCATAACACAGGTCCAGTTTCCTGCATCATTTATTATCTGTTATAAAGATCATCTCCTTCAAATAACAGAGATGAGCAGGTGATAGCAAAAAGGGTACTGAAGTATTTCACCGGAAATCTTTTAAACTACAACAGATTTTGGATTAATGAGGATGCATTGGATGCTATGTCTGGAGACAGAAGAAAAGAAAAATTGAAGGTTATTCTAACCCCAGGGTTCTGTAATCATCTCATTGTTTCCCCAATTTCCTTGGTCACAGAAATCCCTTGCAAAGAGACAAAAGAAAACAAAAGCCCACCAAAGCAAAGAAAACAAAAGAAGGAGCCAGGTGTATAGTAAGAGCTCAATAAATATTTGTAGAATAAGTGATGGAAGAAAAGAATCAGACTGAAAAACAAAATGTAGGATCTGATTATTAATAAGAACATCTCCAAAATCATGTTTCCTCCTTAAATTGACACACACACACACACACAAACACACACAACTACAAATATATAACATTGTATCACTGTAGGTAAAATATTTTTTCCAGCATCCAGGAACACTGGAAATGATCTTTGACGGTGTTTGCTTTGGGGGCTGTGGGGTAAGAGCTTCGCAAGGGGACCCACCATGGGGCAGTCACTTGCATGCGAATCACCAAGGACGTATTCCTGGGTGCCGGCCGAACAGAAGGGAGACCAATCCAAGGTGGATTCCTCTGCTTCTGTGTGCTTTGACAGGTCTAGACTACGAGAGCCCACAATGAGGCATGTGGGTGAGAGCAGGCCACGTGTTGCTAGTGGGCATTTCGGGAAGAGAGGCTCCTGGTGGCATAGAGCGTGGCATAACTCAGGAAGCTATGGATTTCGTGGATGCAACGATGTGCTGGAATCCACACGTCCACTGCCCCTTACAGACTTTTCCATTGCGGTGGTGTGAACTCACGGCCCTTTCTTCCATTCTTGTCCACCACCACTAGGGCCTGAACCCAGATCGGCCCGGGGTCCTTTTTGTGCAGGCAGGCCCCCCTAGGATTCACTGTGGCCCAGCCACAGCACGAGGCAGCATAATCAGGGTGTCTCGAGTTGGTGAGCCATTTTGCGAGGAGTCCTGGCAGGGCTTCCTTCCGAATGGGTGCGGTGGTATCGGCACCACCGAGAAGCTTTCCTTCTCTACCCCCAGAAGTGCAGTCAGTGTTTGGTGGTGGTTTGCATGGTTCTATTTGTCTTTGTGTTCCTGCCACTCATATGCCGAGGCTTTGAGGTGACATGCCCTGGACGTAGGAGAGAGAGGCTGATGTGATTTGCTGAAACGCCACACTGCCAGAGACAGCGAGAGTAAACCCATCAGTGCACTAGAAAGCACCGGTAGGCAGAAGGCGGGTTTGTCCCAAGACTCCGATATCCCTTCACACTAGGGTCTTCCTTCCATTTCCTTTGCCAGTGTGGCTTAGGAAGTGGGTGGAATTGGGCCTCAGGGGATGGACTTCACGTCCCCTCTCATAGGCATCCTTGGTGCCTCCACTTTCCCCATGCCACTGGGCTTACGCTTGTACAGATGTCTTGGCACCCCCTTTGAGCAGAGACAGCCCTTGCCTCGGGGACATTCTCCATGGTTGAAGTAGCCCAGCAAGGCCCCGAGGGCACCAGGGATCTGCATCCCTGCTGACACATCCCTGAGCTCTCCCCCATAGGTCCTTGGGAATCCCGGTGGTACTTGACTTAAGGTGACCTGTCAGGGTGCACCATATTCTGAAGGCCACTAGGTTCCTCTGCCAAGTTGCAATGCATTTGTCAAAATGCAGACATCAATTTGTGTATGGAGTCTCGATGTCGATGTTGCCTCCGGAAAAGTCAGACGTGGTGTGTGAAGAGAGCCATGCTTCAACCCCTTGGTTTGCCTCTCTGCCTTCCTTCCCACCTTCTGTCTTCCATTCTCCTTAACACCTTTCTCCATCCCTAATTTCCTCCCAAGAAATCCCTCCTCCACAAGGCGAGCCTTGATGCTCAACTCCTGCATCATCTCCACATCAGTATAGATTTCTCACTATCTAGCTCTTATCATCAATGTCCTCTACCTCCTCATCAATTGATAATACTCTCTCCAGGCTTTATCGTTGGGATGAGAGACAAGCAAATTGGGGACGTTTGTGCGACTTCTGAAGACTCAGCAGGAATCCTGGACCGTGGTTTTATCTGGGGTGGAAAATGCGATTTGGAGTCCTCTCTCAGGAAATGCGCAGGGTTTTGGCTATTTTTTTTAACCGGGTGTCTTCCTAGATCCATAGTCCTATTCCCATCGTAAACACTAGCACGTGTGTTTACAATGGGGAAAAGTCTTTAGGTACCCATTTTCCAGTGGAGCAGGAGAGCCTGAGGAATTGTCACGCCCCCAAAACTGAAGCTGTCTTTGAACCTTTCAAAAGAAAGCAGGCTAATCCATAGCCTCCCAAAGCCACGCAAGCACAACGAATGGTTAAAGAACCTTGAGAAAACCACACCCCTGGAAGTAATGTAAAGCAGAGCAGAAGAAGGTGTCGAATGCAGACAGGTGTGAAACAAATAGTGACGCATATGGAAAACGGGGAAAACTACAGGTTGGCATGTGGAAATGCGTGAATCCGACAGAGGCGGGCAGAGAAGGTCTGGAATGCGGCCAGGTCTGAATCAGAGGGTGAGTCTTACGTGGCTTGCCGTGAATACCATGTGGCCTGCACCCCAAAGGCCTGGGAGACTTAGAGCTGGGCTGCCATTTGAAAGGGCCTTAGGTTGTCCTCCTTCCTCCCAGGTCCTCAAACTGGAGGGGAATTCTCATTGACTGTTATATCTCCGCCCTTTCGTGAAGTGTGGTGCATAGGGTCCTTCCAGTAGATGACCTCTTGGGTGCCAGGGACAGCCCAGCCGTCCAGGGGATGGACAAATATATGGGCAGGCTCTACACGCAATTGAGTATTGCCATTGAGGTTTTGGCGGTAGGGAATTACCAGCACCTCCACTGATTTCCATACATCAGGACATGGCCGCCTCAGCCTCTACAAGACTCCTGTCTCCAGGGAGAGCACAGTGGACCAGCATTCTCCAGGGCAGCCGGTGGCTACTTCTCGCGTCTCCGACCTCGAAGCATGGATTCCTCCAGCACGTCCTGCACATCCAGCGGTAGGTTGACCTCTGCCTCTGGGCTGAGGGTTGCAAATCCCAGAGGCCTGGAGCCTTTCACGCCTGTGCATCCTGCATCGATAGGACCATGCCGTTCAATAGGGCATGTTCCGAGATTGGGCTGGCCTTTGGCCAGCGCTCAGTGGGCCTCAGCGAAGCACACTCGCCTCAGAATGACACCCTTTCCCATGCCCATGGGATTTTCGCTCTGGGATGGAAGGGGATATTGCCTCTTCCTAGAGAGGTGCCCACGCAGATCACGCATCAATGGGCGAAAGGTCCTAACAGGATTTCTCAGGGCCCATCCTCTCCTTTGCTGCTGGCCAAGCTTTCCATTCAACCCAATGTATGTTCATGATGGCAGTGGACACATTTGGGGATTTAGAGTCAGAGTAGCCTTTGAATGGTGTTCTCTTGGCCTGGCTTCTCAACAACAGGTATGGAAATACACCCTGGCAGGTTTATTCCCCTCTTTCGTACTTGGGGATTGTTTCCTTTCGGATTTTTGGGGATGTTGGGGTCATTTTCACCTCAGGTCATCGTGAGTCGACAGCACGTTCGTGGGAGCTCTTCTCCAAAGGTCAGGCCTTTCTGCATGACCACAGTCTGTGCACGCCTTGCCTTTGTATAAGCCAGGGACGTCAAGGATTCTTGATCCCAGGACGGAGGGAAACATGTGGAGCTTATATCTCTCTTTCAAGGGTTTCAAGCTCCCTTGGAGTTTCCCCACACATAGTTCCTACTCCATTTCTCTGTCTCCGTCTCTCAGTCCCTCCGTCTCCCTCTCAGTCTCTCTCTCTCTCACACTCTCTCTCACTCTCTATGTTTCTCTCTCAGTCCATTTCTCTGCTGGGACCCTGTGGGTCTCAGTTTCTAGTACTCCTTGGTTCCCCCCCAACTCAGCCTTATGGTCTCAATTTCTTCTCCTCTTTGGCCACTTACGTCTACATGAATGGCACTCTTGACTTTGTACACTCCAGTGGAGCAGAAGAGCCTGAGGAATCGTCGTGGCCCCCAAAATGAAGCTGTGTTTGAACGGTTCAAAAGAAAGCAGGCTAATCCTTAGCCACCCAAAGCCATCCAAAGCCACCCAAGCCCAAAGAAGGGTTAAAGAACCTTGAGAAAACCACACCCCTGGAAGGAATGTAAAGCAGAGCAGAGGAATGTGTGGAATGCAGACAGGGGTGAAACAATTTGTGTCCCATATGGAAAACGGGGAAAACAACAGGTTGGCCTGTGGAAATGCAGGAATCTGACAGAGGCGGGCAGAAAAGTTCTGGAATGCGGCAAGGTCTGAACCAGATGTTCAGTCTTCCATGGCTTGCTGTGAAGACCATATGGCCTGCACTCCAAAGGCCTGGGAGACTCGGGGCTAGGCTGCCATTTGAAAGGGCCTTAGGTTGTCCTCCTTCCTCCCAGGTCCTCAAACTGGAGGGGAATTCTCAATGACTGTTAGATCTCCGACCTTGGGTGAAGTGCGGTCCGTGGTACGGCCCAGCCCTCCAGGTGATGGGCAACACTATGGGCAGGCTCTACAGGTAGCTGAGGAATTCCCTGGAGTTTTGGGGGGTGGGGAATTTCCAGCAGCTCCGCTGATTTCCAGAAATCAGGGCGTGGCCACCTCAGCCTCTACAAGACCCCTGTCTCCAGGGAGAGCTCAGTGGGCCAGCATTCTCCAGGGCAGCCGGTCGGTTCTTCTCGCTTCTCCGACTGACCTCGAAGCATGGATTCTTCCAGCACGTCCTGCACATCAAGCTGTAGCTTGACCTCTGCTTCTGGGCTGGGGGTTGCAACTCCCAGAGGCTGGAGCCCTTCCCGCCTGTGCATCCTGCATCGATAGGGCCATGCCATTCATTAGGGCATATTCCGTGATTGGGCTGGCCTTTGGCCAGTGCTCAGTTGGCCTCAGGATGCAGACTCGCCTCAGAATGACACCCTTGCTCCATACCCAGGGGAGTTTCGCTCTGGGATGGAAGTGGATGTTGCCTCTTCCTAGAGAGGTGCCCACGCAGATCACGCATCACCGGGCGAAAGGTCCTAACAGGATTTCTCAGGGCCCATCCTCTCCTTTGCTGCTGGCCAACCTTTCCATTCAACCCAATGTATGTTCATGATGGCAGTGGACACATTTGGGGATTTGGGGTCGGAGTAGCCTTTGAATTGTGGTCTCTTGGCCTGGCTTGCCAACAACAGGTATGGAGATACACCCCAGTGGGTTTACTCCTCTCTTTCTTTCTCTTTACGTCTTGGGGAAGGTTTCCTTTGGAGTCTTGGGGATGTTGGGAGCATTTTGACCCCAGGTCACCTGGAGTCGACAGCACGTTCGTGGGAGCTCTTCTCCAAAGTTCAGGCCTTTCTGCATGACCGAACTCTGTGCACGCCTGGCCTTTGTATAACCCAGGGACGTCAAGGAATCTTGATGCCAGGACGGAGGGAAACATGTGGAGCTTATATCTCTCTTTCAAGGGTTTCAAGCTCCCTTGGAGTTTCCCCACACATAATCCCTCTCCATTTCTCTCTCTCCGTCTCTCGGTCCCTCCGTCTCTTTCTCAGTCTCTCTCTCTCTCAGTCTCTCTCTCTCTCTATGTCTATCTCGCTCTCTCCATTTCTCTGCTGGGACCCTGTGGGTCTCACTTTCTATAACTCCTTGGTTCACTCCCAACTCAGCCTTACGGTCTCAATTCCTTCTCCTCTTTGGCCACTTACGTCTACATGAATGGAACCGTAGACTTTGCACACTGGCCTTGACAGTGTAATATGCAGACTTGTGGTTGGTGTTGAAGTCGTCATCACTGCATGTGCTGAGGTCCGTCCTGATGGACACTTGCCCAGTTGCGTTGGATATTCACGTCGATCTGCTGGATGTCTCTTTGTGCTGATGTATCATAAATATCCGGGACTTGGAAGCTCACCTGAAGCGAAGTTGGCTTTGCTTGTATCGGAAGCAAATTCTGCGAGACACAGCATCCTGGAACACAGGAAGTGGTCTTTGACGGCCTTTGCTTTGGGGGCTGTGGGGTAAGCGCTTCGCAAGGGGACCCGCCATGGGGCCGTCAGTTGCATGCGAATCACCAAGGAAGAATTCCTGTGTGCCGGCCGGACAGAAGGGAGACCGATCCAGGGGGATTCCTCTGCTTCTGTGTGCTTTGACAGGTCTTGACTAGGAGAGCCCACACTGAGGCCATGTGGCTGAGAACAGACAACGTGTTGTTAGTGGGCACTTCGGGAAGAGAGGCCGTTGGTGGCTTGGAGCGTGGCATAACGCAGGAAGCTATGGATTTCGTGGATGCAACGATGTGCTGGGATCCACACGTCCGCTGGCCCTCACAGACTTTTCCCTTGGGGTGGTGTGAACCCGCGGCCCTTTCTTCCATTCTTGTCCACCACCACTAGGGCCTGAACCCAGATCGGCCCGGGGTCCTTTGTGTGCAGGCAGGCCCCCCTGGGTCTCACTGTGGCCCAGCCACAGCACGAGGCAGCATAATCAGGGTGTCTCGAGCTGGTGAGTCATTTTGCGAGGAGTCCCGGCAGGGCTTCCTTCCAAACGGGTGCTGTGGTGTCGGCACCGCTGAGAAGCTTTCCTTTTCTACGCCCCAGAAGTGCAGTCAGTGTTTGTTGGTGGTTTGCCTGGTTCTATTTGTCTTTGTTTCCTGCCACTCATAGGCCGAGGCTTTGAGCTGATATGCCCTGGACGTAGGCGAGAGAGGCTGGTGTAATTTTCTGAAAGGCCACACTGCCGGAGACATCGTGCACAAACCCATCAGTACCCTCGACAGGACTGGTAGGCGGAAGGCGTGTTGCTCCCAAGACTCCGATGTCCCTTCACACTAGTGTCTACCATCCATTTCCTTTGCCAGCGTGGCCTTGGGAAGTGGGGGGATTTGGGCCCCAGGAGATGGAGTTCACGTGCCCTCACATAGGCATCCTTGGTGCCCCCACGTTCCCCATGCCGCTGGGCTTCCGATGGTACAGATGTCTTGGCACCCCCTTTGCGCAGAGACAGCCCTTGCCTCGGGGACCTTCTCCATGGTTGAAGCAGCCCAACATGGCCCTGTGGGCACCAGGGATCGGCATCCCTGCTGACGCATCCCTGAGCTCTCCCCCATAGGTCCTTGGGAATCCTGGTGGTCCTTGACCTGGGGTGCCCTGTCAGGGTGCACCATCGGCTGCAGGCCACGAGGTTCCTCTGCCAAGTTGCAGTGCTTTTCTCTAAATGCAGATATCACTGGGTGTCCGGAGTCTCAATGGCGATGTAGCCTCCTGAAAAGTCAGACGTGGTTTGTGACGAGAGCCATGCTTCAACCCCTTGGTTTGCCTCTCTGCCTTCCTTCCCACTTTCTGTCTTCCATTGGCCTAACACCTTTCTCCATCCGTAACTTCCTCAAAGAAATCCCTCCTCCACAAGGCGATCCTTGCTGCTCACCTCCTGCATCTCTTTCACATCAGTATAGCTTTCTCACTATCTAGCTCTTATCATCAATGTCCTCTTCCTCCTCATCAATTGAGAATTCTCTCTCCAGGGTTTATCTTTGGGATGATAGTCAAGAAAAGCCGGGACGTATTGGAGGCTTCTGGAGACTCAGCCGGAATCCTGGACCGTGGTTTTATCCGGGGTGGAAAATGCGATTTGGGGTCCTCTCTCAGGAAATGCTCAGGGTTTTTGGCTATTTTTTTTTACCGGGTGTCCTCCTAGTTCCATAGTCCTATTCCCATCGGAAACAATAGCACGTGTGTTTACAATGCGGAAACGTCTTTAGGCACCCGTTGTCCAGTGGAGCAGAAGAGCCTGAGGAATCGTCGTGGCCCCCAAAATGAAGCTGTGTTTGAACGGTTCAAAAGAAAGCAGGCTAATCCTTAGCCACCCAAAGCCATCCAAAGCCACCCAAGCCCAAAGAAGGGTTAAAGAACCTTGAGAAAACCACACCGCTGGAAGGAATGTAAAGCAGAGCAGAGGAATGTGTGGAATGCAGACAGGGGTGAAACACTTAGGGTCCCATATGGAAAACGGGGAAAACAACAGGTTGGCCTGTGGAAATGCAGGAATCTGACAGAGGCGGGCAGAAAAGTTCTGGAATGCGGCAAGGTCTGAACCAGATGTTCAGTCTTCCATGGCTTGCTGTGAAGACCATATGGCCTGCACTCCAAAGGCCTGGGAGACTCGGGGCTAGGCTGCCATTTGAAAGGGCCTTAGGTTGTCCTCCTTCCTCCCAGGTCCTCAAACTGGAGGGGAATTCTCAATGACTGTTAGATCTCCGACCTTGGGTGAAGTGCGGTCCGTGGTACGGCCCAGCCCTCCAGGTGATGGGCAACACTATGGGCAGGCTCTACACGTACTTGAGGAGTGCCCTGGAGTTTTGGGGGGTGGGGAATTTCCAGCAGCTCCGCTGATTTCCAGAAATCAGGGCGTGGCCACCTCAGCCTCGACAAGACCCCTGTCTCCAGGGAGAGCTCAGTGGGCCAGCATTCTCCAGGGCAGCCGGTCGGTTCTTCTCGCTTCTCCGACTGACCTCGAAGCATGGATTCCTCCAGCACGTCCTGCACATCAAGCTGTAGCTTGACCTCTGCTTCTGGGCTGGGGGTTGCAACTCCCAGAGGCTGGAGCCCTTCACGCCTGTGCATCCTGCATCGATAGGGCCATGCCGTTCATTAGGGCATGTTTCGAGATTGGGCTGGCCTTTGGCCCGCGCTCAGTGGGCCTCAGCGAAGCACACTCGCCTCAGAATGACACCCTTGCTCCATACCCATGGTAATTTCGCTCTGGGATGGAAGTGGATGTTGCCTCTTCCTAGAGAGGTGCCCACGCAGATCACGCATAACCGGGCGAAAGGTCCTAACAGGATTTCTCAGGGCCCATCCTCTCCTTTGCTGCTGGCCAACCTTTCCATTCAACCCAATGTATGTTCATGATGGCAGTGGACACATTTGGGGATTTGGAGTCGGAGTAGCCTTTGAATTGTGGTCTCTTGGCCTGGCTTGCCAACAACAGGTATGGAGATACACCCCAGTGGGTTTACTCCTCTCTTTCTTTCTCTTTACGTCTTGGGGAAGGTTTCCTTTGGAGTCTTGGGGATGTTGGGAGCATTTTGACCCCAGGTCACCTGGAGTCGACAGCACGTTCGTGGGAGCTCTTCTCCAAAGTTCAGGCCTTTCTGCATGACCGAACTCTGTGCACGCCTGGCCTTTGTATAACCCAGGGACGTCAAGGAATCTTGATGCCAGGACGGAGGGAAACATGTGGAGCTTATATCTCTCTTTCAAGGGTTTCAAGCTCCCTTGGAGTTTCCCCACACATAATCCCTCTCCATTTCTCTCTCTCCGTCTCTCGGTCCCTCCGTCTCTTTCTCAGTCTCTCTCTCTCTCAGTCTCTCTCTCTCTCTATGTCTCTCTCTCTCTCTCCATTCCTCTGCTGGGACCCTGTGGGTCTCACTTTCTATAACTCCTTGGTTCACTCCCAACTCAGCCTTACGGTCTCAATTCCTTCTCCTCTTTGGCCACTTACGTCTACATGAATGGAACCGTAGACTTTGCACACTGGCCTTGACAGTGTAATATGCAGACTTGTGGTTGGTGTTGAAGTCGTCATCACTGCATGTGCTGAGGTCCGTCCTGATGGACACTTGCCCAGTTGCGTTGGATATTCACGTCGATCTGCTGGATGTCTCTTTGTGCTGATGTAGCATAAATATCCGGGACTTGGAAGCTCACCTGAAGCGAAGTTGGCTTTGCTTGTATCGGAAGCAAATTCTGCGAGACACAGCATCCTGGAACACAGGAAGTGGTCTTTGACGGCCTTTGCTTTGGGGGCTGTGGGGTAAGCGCTTCGCAAGGGGACCCGCCATGGGGCCGTCAGTTGCATGCGAATCACCAAGGAAGAATTCCTGTGTGCCGGCCGGACAGAAGGGAGACCGATCCAGGGGGATTCCTCTGCTTCTGTGTGCTTTGACAGGTCTTGACTAGGAGAGCCCACACTGAGGCCAAATGGCTGAGAACAGACAACGTGTTGTTAGTGGGCACTTCGGGAAGAGAGGCCGTTGGTGGCTTGGAGCGTGGCATAACGCAGGAAGCTATGGATTTCGTGGATGCAACGATGTGCTGGGATCCACACGTCCGCTGGCCCTCACAGACTTTTCCCTTGGGGTGGTGTGAACCCGCGGCCCTTTCTTCCATTCTTGTCCACCACCACTAGGGCCTGAACCCAGATCGGCCCGGGGTTCTTTGTGTGCAGGCACGCCCCCCTGGGTCTCACTGTGGCCCAGCCACAGCACGAGGCAGCATAATCAGGGTGTCTCGAGCTGGTGAGTCATTTTGCGAGGAGTCCCGGCAGGGCTTCCTTCCAAACGGGTGCTGTGGTGTTGGCACCGCCGAGAAGCTTTCCCTTTCTACCCCCCAGAAGTGCATTCAGTGTTTGTTGGTGGTTTGCCTGGTTCTATTTGTCTTTGGGTTCGTGCCACTCATAGGCCGAAGCTTTGAGCTGATATGCCCTGGACGTAGGCGAGAGAGGCTGGTGTAATTTTCTGAAAGGCCACACTGCCGGAGACATCGTGCACAAACCCATCAGTACCCTCAACAGGACTGGTAGGCGGAAGGCGTGTTGCTCCCAAGACTCCGATGTCCCTTCACACTAGTGTCTACCATCCATTTCCTTTGCCAGCGTGGCCTTGGGAAGTGGGGGATTTGGTCACCAGGAGATGGACTTCACGTGCCCTCACATAGGCATCCTTGGTGCCCCCACGTTCCCCATGCCGCTGGGCTTCCGATGGTACAGATGTCTTGGCACCCCCTTTGCGCAGAGACAGCCCTTGCCTCGGGGACCTTCTCCATGGTTGAAGCAGCCCAACATGGCCCTGTGGGCACCAGGGATCGGCATCCCTGCTGACGCATCCCTGAGCTCTCCCCCATAGGTCCTTGGGAATCCTGGTGGTCCTTGACCTGGGGTGCCCTGTCAGGGTGCACCATCGGCTGCAGGCCACGAGGTTCCTCTGCCAAGTTGCAGTGCTTTTCTCTAAATGCAGATATCACTGGGTGTCCGGAGTCTCAATGGCGATGTAGCCTCCTGAAAAGTCAGACGTGGTTTGTGACGAGAGCCATGCTTCAACCCCTTGGTTTGCCTCTCTGCCTTCCTTCCCACTTTCTGTCTTCCATTGGCCTAACACCTTTCTCAATCCGTAACTTCCTCAAAGAAATCCCTCCTCCACAAGGCGATCCTTGCTGCTCACCCCCTGCATCTCCTTCACATCAGTATAGCTTTCTCACTATCTAGCTCTTATCATCAATGTCCTCTTCCTCCTCATCAATTGAGAATTCTCTCTCCAGGGTTTATCTTTGGGATGATAGTCAAGAAATGCCGGGACGTATTGGAGGCTTCTGGAGACTCAGCCGGAATCCTGGACCGTGGTTTTATCCGGGGTGGAAAATGCGATTTGGGGTCCTCTCTCAGGAAATGCTCAGGGTTTTTGGCTATTTTTTTTACCGGGTGTCCTCCTAGTTCCATAGTCCTATTCCCATCGGAAACAATAGCACGTGTGTTTACAATGCGGAAACGTCTTTAGGCACCCGTTGTCCAGTGGAGCAGAAGAGCCTGAGGAATCGTCGTGGCCCCCAAAATGAAGCTGTGTTTGAACGGTTCAAAAGAAAGCAGGCTAATCCTTAGCCACCCAAAGCCATCCAAAGCCACCCAAGCCCAAAGAAGGGTTAAAGAACCTTGAGAAAACCACACCGCTGGAAGGAATGTAAAGCAGAGCAGAGGAATGTGTGGAATGCAGACAGGGGTGAAACACTTAGGGTCCCATATGGAAAACGGGGAAAACAACAGGTTGGCCTGTGGAAATGCAGGAATCTGACAGAGGCGGGCAGAAAAGTTCTGGAATGCGGCAAGGTCTGAACCAGATGTTCAGTCTTCCATGGCTTGCTGTGAAGACCATATGGCCTGCACTCCAAAGGCCTGGGAGACTCGGGGCTAGGCTGCCATTTGAAAGGGCCTTAGGTTGTCCTCCTTCCTCCCAGGTCCTCAAACTGGAGGGGAATTCTCAATGACTGTTAGATCTCCGACCTTGGGTGAAGTGCGGTCCGTGGTACGGCCCAGCCCTCCAGGTGATGGGCAACACTATGGGCAGGCTCTACACGTACTTGAGGTGTGCCCTGGAGTTTTGGGGGGTGGGGAATTTCCAGCAGCTCCGCTGATTTCCAGAAATCAGGGCGTGGCCACCTCAGCCTCTACAAGACCCCTGTCTCCAGGGAGAGCTCAGTGGGCCAGCATTCTCCAGGGCAGCCGGTCGGTTCTTCTCGCTTCTCCGACTGACCTCGAAGCATGGATTCCTCCAGCACGTCCTGCACATCAAGCTGTAGCTTGACCTCTGCTTCTGGGCTGGGGGTTGCAACTCCCAGAGGCTGGAGCCCTTCCCGCCTGTGCATCCTGCATCGATAGGGCCATGCCGTTCATTAGGGCATGTTTCGAGATTGGGCTGGCCTTTGGCCCGCGCTCAGTGGGCCTCAGCGAAGCACACTCGCCTCAGAATGACACCCTTGCTCCATACCCATGGTAATTTCGCTCTGGGATGGAAGTGGATGTTGCCTCTTCCTAGAGAGGTGCCCACGCAGATCACGCATCACCGGGCGAAAGGTCCTAACAGGATTTCTCAGGGCCCATCCTCTCCTTTGCTGCTGGCCAACCTTTCCATTCAACCCAATGTATGTTCATGATGGCAGTGGACACATTTGGGGATTTGGTGTCGGAGTAGCCTTTGAATTGTGGTCTCTTGGCCTGGCTTGCCAACAACAGGTATGGAGATACACCCCAGTGGGTTTACTCCTCTCTTTCTTTCTCTTTACGTCTTGGGGAAGGTTTCCTTTGGAGTCTTGGGGATGTTGGGAGCATTTTGACCCCAGGTCACCTGGAGTCGACAGCACGTTCGTGGGAGCTCTTCTCCAAAGTTCAGGCCTTTCTGCATGACCGAACTCTGTGCACGCCTGGCCTTTGTATAACCCAGGGACGTCAAGGAATCTTGATGCCAGGACGGAGGGAAACATGTGGAGCTTATATCTCTCTTTCAAGGGTTTCAAGCTCCCTTGGAGTTTCCCCACACATAATCCCTCTCCATTTCTCTCTCTCCGTCTCTCGGTCCCTCCGTCTCTTTCTCAGTCTCTCTCTCTCTCAGTCTCTCTCTCTCTCTATGTCTATCTCTCTCTCTCCATTTCTCTGCTGGGATCCTGTGGGTCTCACTTTCTATAACTCCTTGGTTCACTCCCAACTCAGCCTTACGGTCTCAATTCCTTCTCCTCTTTGGCCACTTACGTCTACATGAATGGAACCGTAGACTTTGCACACTGGCCTTGACAGTGTAATATGCAGACTTGTGGTTGGTGTTGAAGTCGTCATCACTGCATGTGCTGAGGTCCGTCCTGATGGACACTTGCCCAGTTGCGTTGGATATTCACGTCGATCTGCTGGATGTCACTTTGTGCTGATGTATCATAAATATCCGGGACTTGGAAGCTCACCTGAAGCGAAGTTGGCTTTGCTTGTATCGGAAGCAAATTCTGCGAGACACAGCATCCTGGAACACAGGAAGTGGTCTTTGACGGCCTTTGCTTTGGGGGCTGTGGGGTAAGCGCTTCGCAAGGGGACCCGCCATGGGGCCGTCAGTTGCATGCGAATCACCAAGGAAGAATTCCTGTGTGCCGGCCGGACAGAAGGGAGACCGATCCAGGGGGATTCCTCTGCTTCTGTGTGCTTTGACAGGTCTTGACTAGGAGAGCCCACACTGAGGCCAAATGGCTGAGAACAGACAACGTGTTGTTAGTGGGCACTTCGGGAAGAGAGGCCGTTGGTGGCTTGGAGCGTGGCATAACGCAGGAAGCTATGGATTTCGTGGATGCAACGATGTGCTGGGATCCACACGTCCGCTGGCCCTCACAGACTTTTCCCTTGGGGTGGTGTGAACCCGCGGCCCTTTCTTCAAATTCTTGTCCACCACCACTAGGGCCTGAACCCAGATCGGCCCGGGGTTCTTTGTGTGCAGGCACGCCCCCCTGGGTCTCACTGTGGCCCAGCCACAGCACGAGGCAGCATAATCAGGGTGTCTCGAGCTGGTGAGTCATTTTGCCAGGAGTCCCGGCAGGGCTTCCTTCCAAACGGGTGCTGTGGTGTTGGCACCGCCGAGAAGCTTTCCCTTTCTACCCCCCAGAAGTGCATTCAGTGTTTGTTGGTGGTTGGCATGGTTCTATTTGTCTTTGGGTTCGTGCCACTCATAGGCCGAGGCTTTGAGCTGATATGCCCTGGACGTAGGCGAGAGAGGCTGGTGTAATTTTCTGAAAGGCCACACTGCCGGAGACATCGTGCACAAACCCATCAGTACCCTCGACAGGACTGGTAGGCGGAAGGCGTGTTGCTCCCAAGACTCCGATGTCCCTTCACACTAGTGTCTACCATCCATTTCCTTTGCCAGCGTGGCCTTGGGAAGTGGGGGATTTGGGCCCCAGGAGATGGAGTTCACGTGCCCTCACATAGGCATCCTTGGTGCCCCCACGTTCCCCATGCCGCTGGGCTTCCGATGGTACAGATGTCTTGGCACCCCCTTTGCGCAGAGACAGCCCTTGCCTCGGGGACCTTCTCCATGGTTGAAGCAGCCCAACATGGCCCTGTGGGCACCAGGGATCGGCATCCCTGCTGACGCATCCCTGAGCTCTCCCCCATAGGTCCTTGGGAATCCTGGTGGTCCTTGACCTGGGGTGCCCTGTCAGGGTGCACCATCGGCTGCAGGCCACGAGGTTCCTCTGCCAAGTTGCAGTGCTTTTCTCTAAATGCAGATATCACTGGGTGTCCGGAGTCTCAATGGCGATGTAGCCTCCTGAAAAGTCAGACGTGGTTTGTGACGAGAGCCATGCTTCAACCCCTTGGTTTGCCTCTCTGCCTTCCTTCCCACTTTCTGTCTTCCATTGGCCTAACACCTTTCTCAATCCGTAACTTCCTCAAAGAAATCCCTCCTCCACAAGGCGATCCTTGCTGCTCACCCCCTGCATCTCCTTCACATCAGTATAGCTTTCTCACTATCTAGCTCTTATCATCAATGTCCTCTTCCTCCTCATCAATTGAGAATTCTCTCTCCAGGGTTTATCTTTGGGATGATAGTCAAGAAATGCCGGGACGTATTGGAGGCTTCTGGAGACTCAGCCGGAATCCTGGACCGTGGTTTTATCCGGGGTGGAAAATGCGATTTGGGGTCCTCTCTCAGGAAATGCTCAGGGTTTTTGGCTATTTTTTTTACCGGGTGTCCTCCTAGTTCCATAGTCCTATTCCCATCGGAAACAATAGCACGTGTGTTTACAATGCGGAAACGTCTTTAGGCACCCGTTGTCCAGTGGAGCAGAAGAGCCTGAGGAATCGTCGTGGCCCCCAAAATGAAGCTGTGTTTGAACGGTTCAAAAGAAAGCAGGCTAATCCTTAGCCACCCAAAGCCATCCAAAGCCACCCAAGCCCAAAGAAGGGTTAAAGAACCTTGAGAAAACCACACCGCTGGAAGGAATGTAAAGCAGAGCAGAGGAATGTGTGGAATGCAGACAGGGGTGAAACACTTAGGGTCCCATATGGAAAACGGGGAAAACAACAGGTTGGCCTGTGGAAATGCAGGAATCTGACAGAGGCGGGCAGAAAAGTTCTGGAATGCGGCAAGGTCTGAACCAGATGTTCAGTCTTCCATGGCTTGCTGTGAAGACCATATGGCCTGCACTCCAAAGGCCTGGGAGACTCGGGGCTAGGCTGCCATTTGAAAGGGCCTTAGGTTGTCCTCCTTCCTCCCAGGTCCTCAAACTGGAGGGGAATTCTCAATGACTGTTAGATCTCCGACCTTGGGTGAAGTGCGGTCCGTGGTACGGCCCAGCCCTCCAGGTGATGGGCAACACTATGGGCAGGCTCTACACGTACTTGAGGAGTGCCCTGGAGTTTTGGGGGGTGGGGAATTTCCAGCAGCTCCGCTGATTTCCAGAAATCAGGGCGTGGCCACCTCAGCCTCGACAAGACCCCTGTCTCCAGGGAGAGCTCAGTGGGCCAGCATTCTCCAGGGCAGCCGGTCGGTTCTTCTCGCTTCTCCGACTGACCTCGAAGCATGGATTCCTCCAGCACGTCCTGCACATCAAGCTGTAGCTTGACCTCTGCTTCTGGGCTGGGGGTTGCAACTCCCAGAGGCTGGAGCCCTTCACGCCTGTGCATCCTGCATCGATAGGGCCATGCCGTTCATTAGGGCATGTTTCGAGATTGGGGTGGCCTTTGGCCCGCGCTCAGTGGGCCTCAGGGAGCAGACTCGCCTCAGAATGACACCCTTGCTCCATACCCATGGTAATTTCGCTCTGGGATGGAAGTGGATGTTGCCTCTTCCTAGAGAGGTGCCCACGCAGATCACGCATCACTGGGCGAAAGGTCCTAACAGGATTTCTCAGGGCCCATCCTCTCCTTTGCTGCTGGCCAACCTTTCCATTCAACCCAATGTATGTTCATGATGGCAGTGGACACATTTGGGGATTTGGTGTCGGAGTAGCCTTTGAATTGTGGTCTCTTGGCCTGGCTTGCCAACAACAGGTATGGAGATACACCCCAGTGGGTTTACTCCTCTCTTTCTTTCTCTTTACGTCTTGGGGAAGGTTTCCTTTGGAGTCTTGGGGATGTTGGGAGCATTTTGACCCCAGGTCACCTGGAGTCGACAGCACGTTCGTGGGAGCTCTTCTCCAAAGTTCAGGCCTTTCTGCATGACCGAACTCTGTGCACGCCTGGCCTTTGTATAACCCAGGGACGTCAAGGAATCTTGATGCCAGGACGGAGGGAAACATGTGGAGCTTATATCTCTCTTTCAAGGGTTTCAAGCTCCCTTGGAGTTTCCCCACACATAATCCCTCTCCATTTCTCTCTCTCCGTCTCTCGGTCCCTCCGTCTCTTTCTCAGTCTCTCTCTCTCTCAGTCTCTCTCTCTCTCTATGTCTATCTCTCTCTCTCCATTTCTCTGCTGGGATCCTGTGGGTCTCACTTTCTATAACTCCTTGGTTCACTCCCAACTCAGCCTTACGGTCTCAATTCCTTCTCCTCTTTGGCCACTTACGTCTACATGAATGGAACCGTAGACTTTGCACACTGGCCTTGACAGTGTAATATGCAGACTTGTGGTTGGTGTTGAAGTCGTCATCACTGCATGTGCTGAGGTCCGTCCTGATGGACACTTGCCCAGTTGCGTTGGATATTCACGTCGATCTGCTGGATGTCACTTTGTGCTGATGTATCATAAATATCCGGGACTTGGAAGCTCACCTGAAGCGAAGTTGGCTTTGCTTGTATCGGAAGCAAATTCTGCGAGACACAGCATCCTGGAACACAGGAAGTGGTCTTTGACGGCCTTTGCTTTGGGGGCTGTGGGGTAAGCGCTTCGCAAGGGGACCCGCCATGGGGCCGTCAGTTGCATGCGAATCACCAAGGAAGAATTCCTGTGTGCCGGCCGGACAGAAGGGAGACCGATCCAGGGGGATTCCTCTGCTTCTGTGTGCTTTGACAGGTCTTGACTAGGAGAGCCCACACTGAGGCCATGTGGCTGAGAACAGACAACGTGTTGTTAGTGGGCACTTCGGGAAGAGAGGCCGTTGGTGGCTTGGAGCGTGGCATAACGCAGGAAGCTATGGATTTCGTGGATGCAACGATGTGCTGGGATCCACACGTCCGCTGGCCCTCACAGACTTTTCCCTTGGGGTGGTGTGAACCCGCGGCCCTTTCTTCCATTCTTGTCCACCACCACTAGGGCCTGAACCCAGATCGGCCCGGGGTCCATTGTGTGCAGGCAGGCCCCCCTGGGTCTCACTGTGGCCCAGCCACAGCACGAGGCAGCATAATCAGGGTGTCTCGAGCTGGTGAGTCATTTTGCGAGGAGTCCCGGCAGGGCTTCCTTCCAAACGGGTGCTGTGGTGTCGGCACCGCTGAGAAGCTTTCCTTTTCTACGCCCCAGAAGTGCAGTCAGTGTTTGTTGGTGGTTTGCCTGGTTCTATTTGTCTTTGGTTCCTGCCACTCATAGGCCGAGGCTTTGAGCTGATATGCCCTGGACGTAGGCGAGAGAGGCTGGTGTAATTTTCTGAAAGGCCACACTGCCGGAGACATCGTGCACAAACCCATCAGTACCCTCGACAGGACTGGTAGGCGGAAGGCGTGTTGCTCCCAAGACTCCGATGTCCCTTCACACTAGTGTCTACCATCCATTTCCTTTGCCAGCGTGGCCTTGGGAAGTGGGGGGATTTGGGCCCCAGGAGATGGACTTCACGTGCCCTCACATAGGCATCCTTGGTGCCCCCACGTTCCCCATGCCGCTGGGCTTCCGATGGTACAGATGTCTTGGCACCCCCTTTGCGCAGAGACAGCCCTTGCCTCGGGGACCTTCTCCATGGTTGAAGCAGCCCAACATGGCCCTGTGGGCACCAGGGATCGGCATCCCTGCTGACGCATCCCTGAGCTCTCCCCCATAGGTCCTTGGGAATCCTGGTGGTCCTTGACCTGGGGTGCCCTGTCAGGGTGCACCATCGGCTGCAGGCCACGAGGTTCCTCTGCCAAGTTGCAGTGCTTTTCTCTAAATGCAGATATCACTGGGTGTCCGGAGTCTCAATGGCGATGTAGCCTCCTGAAAAGTCAGACGTGGTTTGTGACGAGAGCCATGCTTCAACCCCTTGGTTTGCCTCTCTGCCTTCCTTGCCACTTTCTGTCTTCCATTGGCCTAACACCTTTCTCAATCCGTAACTTCCTCAAAGAAATCCCTCCTCCACAAGGCGATCCTTGCTGCTCACCTCCTGCATCTCCTTCACATCAGTATAGCTTTCTCACTATCTAGCTCTTATCATCAATGTCCTCTTCCTCCTCATCAATTGAGAATTCTCTCTCCAGGGTTTATCTTTGGGATGATAGTCAAGAAAAGCCGGGACGTATTGGAGGCTTCTGGAGACTCAGCCAGAATCCTGGACCGTGGTTTTATCCGGGGTGGAAAATGCGATTTGGGGTCCTCTCTCAGGAAATGCTCAGGGTTTTTGGCTATTTTTTTCACCGGGTGTCCTCCTAGTTCCATAGTCCTATTCCCATCGGAAACAATAGCACGTGTGTTTACAATGTGGAAACGTCTTTAGGCACCCGTTGTCCAGTGGAGCAGAAGAGCCTGAGGAATCGTCGTGGCCCCCAAAATGAAGCTGTGTTTGAACGGTTCAAAAGAAAGCAGGCTAATCCTTAGCCACCCAAAGCCATCCAAAGCCACCCAAGCCCAAAGAAGGGTTAAAGAACCTTGAGAAAACCACACCGCTGGAAGGAATGTAAAGCAGAGCAGAGGAATGTGTGGAATGCAGACAGGGGTGAAACACTTAGGGTCCCATATGGAAAACGGGGAAAACAACAGGTTGGCCTGTGGAAATGCAGGAATCTGACAGAGGCGGGCAGAAAAGTTCTGGAATGCGGCAAGGTCTGAACCAGATGTTCAGTCTTCCATGGCTTGCTGTGAAGACCATATGGCCTGCACTCCAAAGGCCTGGGAGACTCGGGGCTAGGCTGCCATTTGAAAGGGCCTTAGGTTGTCCTCCTTCCTCCCAGGTCCTCAAACTGGAGGGGAATTCTCAATGACTGTTAGATCTCCGACCTTGGGTGAAGTGCGGTCCGTGGTACGGCCCAGCCCTCCAGGTGATGGGCAACACTATGGGCAGGCTCTACACGTACTTGAGGAGTGCCCTGGAGTTTTGGGGGGTGGGGAATTTCCAGCAGCTCCGCTGATTTCCAGAAATCAGGGCGTGGCCACCTCAGCCTCTACAAGACCCCTGTCTCCAGGGAGAGCTCAGTGGGCCAGCATTCTCCAGGGCAGCCGGTCGGTTCTTCTCGCTTCTCCGACTGACCTCGAAGCATGGATTCCTCCAGCACGTCCTGCACATCAAGCTGTAGCTTGACCTCTGCTTCTGGGCTGGGGGTTGCAACTCCCAGAGGCTGGAGCCCTTCACGCCTGTGCATCCTGCATCGATAGGGCCATGCCGTTCATTAGGGCATATTCCGTGATTGGGCTGGCCTTTGGCCCGCGCTCAGTGGGCCTCAGCGAAGCACACTCGCCTCAGAATGACACCCTTGCTCCATACCCATGGTAATTTCGCTCTGGGATGGAAGTGGATGTTGCCTCTTCCTAGAGAGGTGCCCACGCAGATCACGCATCACCGGGCGAAAGGTCTTAACAGGATTTCTCAGGGCCCATCATCTCCTTTGCTGCTGGCCAACCTTTCCATTCAACCCAATGTATGTTCATGATGGCAGTGGACACATTTGGGGATTTGGAGTCGGAGTAGCCTTTGAATTGTGGTCTCTTGGCCTGGCTTGCCAACAACAGGTATGGAGATACACCCCAGTGGGTTTACTCCTCTCTTTCTTTCTCTTTACGTCTTGGGGAAGGTTTCCTTTGGAGTCTTGGGGATGTTGGGAGCATTTTGACCCCAGGTCACCTGGAGTCGACAGCACGTTCGTGGGAGCTCTTCTCCAAAGTTCAGGCCTTTCTGCATGACCGAACTCTGTGCACGCCTGGCCTTTGTATAACCCAGGGACGTCAAGGAATCTTGATGCCAGGACGGAGGGAAACATGTGGAGCTTATATCTCTCTTTCAAGGGTTTCAAGCTCCCTTGGAGTTTCCCCACACATAATCCCTCTCCATTTCTCTCTCTCCGTCTCTCGGTCCCTCCGTCTCTTTCTCAGTCTCTCTCTCTCTCAGTCTCTCTCTCTCTCTATGTCTATCTCTCTCTCTCCATTTCTCTGCTGGGACCCTGTGGGTCTCACTTTCTATAACTCCTTGGTTCACTCCCAACTCAGCCTTACGGTCTCAATTCCTTCTCCTCTTTGGCCACTTACGTCTACATGAATGGAACCGTAGACTTTGCACACTGGCCTTGACAGTGTAATATGCAGACTTGTGGTTGGTGTTGAAGTCGTCATCACTGCATGTGCTGAGGTCCGTCCTGATGGACACTTGCCCAGTTGCGTTGGATATTCACGTCGATCTGCTGGATGTCTCTTTGTGCTGATGTATCATAAATATCCGGGACTTGGAAGCTCACCTGAAGCGAAGTTGGCTTTGCTTGTATCGGAAGCAAATTCTGCGAGACACAGCATCCTGGAACACAGGAAGTGGTCTTTGACGGCCTTTGCTTTGGGGGCTGTGGGGTAAGCGCTTCGCAAGGGGACCCGCCATGGGGCCGTCAGTTGCATGCGAATCACCAAGGAAGAATTCCTGTGTGCCGGCCGGACAGAAGGGAGACCGATCCAGGGGGATTCCTCTGCTTCTGTGTGCTTTGACAGGTCTTGACTAGGAGAGCCCACACTGAGGCCATGTGGCTGAGAACAGACAACGTGTTGTTAGTGGGCACTTCGGGAAGAGAGGCCGTTGGTGGCTTGGAGCGTGGCATAACGCAGGAAGCTATGGATTTCGTGGATGCAACGATGTGCTGGGATCCACACGTCCGCTGGCCCTCACAGACTTTTCCCTTGGGGTGGTGTGAACCCGCGGCCCTTTCTTCCATTCTTGTCCACCACCACTAGGGCCTGAACCCAGATCGGCCCGGGGTTCTTTGTGTGCAGGCACGCCCCCCTGGGTCTCACTGTGGCCCAGCCACAGCACGAGGCAGCATAATCATGGTGTCTCGAGCTGGTGAGTCATTTTGCGAGGAGTCCCGGCAGGGCTTCCTTCCAAACGGGTGCTGTGGTGTCGGCACCGCCGAGAAGCTTTCCTTCTCGACCCCCCAGAAGTGCAGTCAGTGTTTGTTGGTGGTTGGCATGGTTCTATTTGTCTTTGGGTTCGTGCCACTCATAGGCCGAGGCTTTGAGCTGATATGCCCTGGACGTAGGCGAGAGAGGCTGGTGTAATTTTCTGAAAGGCCACACTGCCGGAGACATCGTGCACAAACCCATCAGTACCCTCGACAGGACTGGTAGGCGGAAGGCGTGTTGCTCCCAAGACTCCGATGTCCCTTCACACTAGTGTCTACCATCCATTTCCTTTGCCAGCGTGGCCTTGGGAAGTGGGGGATTTGGGCCCCAGGAGATGGACTTCACGTGCCCTCACATAGGCATCCTTGGTGCCCCCACGTTCCCCATGCCGCTGGGCTTCCGATGGTACAGATGTCTTGGCACCCCCTTTGCGCAGAGACAGCCCTTGCCTCGGGGACCTTCTCCATGGTTGAAGCAGCCCAACATGGCCCTGTGGGCACCAGGGATCGGCATCCCTGCTGACGCATCCCTGAGCTCTCCCCCATAGGTCCTTGGGAATCCTGGTGGTCCTTGACCTGGGGTGCCCTGTCAGGGTGCACCATCGGCTGCAGGCCACGAGGTTCCTCTGCCAAGTTGCAGTGCTTTTCTCTAAATGCAGATATCACTGGGTGTCCGGAGTCTCAATGGCGATGTAGCCTCCTGAAAAGTCAGACGTGGTTTGTGACGAGAGCCATGCTTCAACCCCTTGGTTTGCCTCTCTGCCTTCCTTCCCACTTTCTGTCTTCCATTGGCCTAACACCTTTCTCCATCCGTAACTTCCTCAAAGAAATCCCTCCTCCACAAGGCGATCCTTGCTGCTCACCTCCTGCATCTCCTTCACATCAGTATAGCTTTCTCACTATCTAGCTCTTATCATCAATGTCCTCTTCCTCCTCATCAATTGAGAATTCTCTCTCCAGGGTTTATCTTTGGGATGATAGTCAAGAAAAGCCGGGACGTATTGGAAGCTTCTGGAGACTCAGCCAGAATCCTGGACCGTGGTTTTATCCGGGGTGGAAAATGCGATTTGGGGTCCTCTCTCAGGAAATGCTCAGGGTTTTTGGCTATTTTTTTTACCGGGTGTCCTCCTAGTTCCATAGTCCTATTCCCATCGGAAACAATAGCACCTGTGTTTACAATGCGGAAACGTCTTTAGGCACCCGTTGTCCAGTGGAGCAGAAGAGCCTGAGGAATCGTCGTGGCCCCCAAAATGAAGCTGTGTTTGAACGGTTCAAAAGAAAGCAGGCTAATCCTTAGCCACCCAAAGCCATCCAAAGCCACCCAAGCCCAAAGAATGGTTAAAGAACCTTGAGAAAACCACACCCCTGGAAGGAATGTAAAGCAGAGCAGAGGAATGTGTGGAATGCAGACAGGGGTGAAACACTTAGGGTCCCATATGGAAAACGGGGAAAACAACAGGTTGGCCTGTGGAAATGCAGGAATCTGACAGAGGCGGGCAGAAAAGTTCTGGAATGCGGCAAGGTCTGAACCAGATGTTCAGTCTTCCATGGCTTGCTGTGAAGACCATATGGCCTGCACTCCAAAGGCCTGGGAGACTCGGGGCTAGGCTGCCATTTGAAAGGGCCTTAGGTTGTCCTCCTTCCTCCCAGGTCCTCAAACTGGAGGGGAATTCTCAATGACTGTTAGATCTCCGACCTTGGGTGAAGTGCGGTCCGTGGTACGGCCCAGCCCTCCAGGTGATGGGCAACACTATGGGCAGGCTCTACACGTACTTGAGGAGTGCCCTGGAGTTTTGGGGGGTGGGGAATTTCCAGCAGCTCCGCTGATTTCCATACATCAGGGCGTGGCCACCTCAGCCTCTAAAAGACCCCTGTCTCCAGGGAGAGCTCAGTGGGCCAGCATTCTCCAGGGCAGCCGGTCGGTTCTTCTCGCTTCTCCGACTGACCTCGAAGCATGGATTCCTCCAGCACGTCCTGCACATCAAGCTGTAGCTTGACCTCTGCTTCTGGGCTGGGGGTTGCAACTCCCAGAGGCTGGGAGCCCTTCCCGCCTGTGCATCCTGCATCGATAGGGCCATGCCGTTCATTAGGGCATGTTTCGAGATTGGGGTGGCCTTTGGCCCGCGCTCAGTGGGCCTCAGGGAGCAGACTCGCCTCAGAATGACACCCTTGCTCCATACCCATGGTAATTTCGCTCTGGGATGGAAGTGGATGTTGCCTCTTCCTAGAGAGGTGCCCACGCAGATCACGCATCACCGGGCGAAAGGTCCTAACAGGATTTCTCAGGGCCCATCCTCTCCTTTGCTGCTGGCCAACCTTTCCATTCAACCCAATGTATGTTCATGATGGCAGTGGACACATTTGGGGATTTGGAGTCGGAGTAGCCTTTGAATTGTGGTCTCTTGGCCTGGCTTGCCAACAACAGGTATGGAGATACACCCCAGTGGGTTTACTCCTCTCTTTCTTTCTCTTTACGTCTTGGGGAAGGTTTCCTTTGGAGTCTTGGGGATGTTGGGAGCATTTTGACCCCAGGTCACCTGGAGTCGACAGCACGTTCGTGGGAGCTCTTCTCCAAAGTTCAGGCCTTTCTGCATGACCGAACTCTGAGCACGCCTGGCCTTTGTATAACCCAGGGACGTCAAGGAATCTTGATGCCAGGACGGAGGGAAACATGTGGAGCTTATATCTCTCTTTCAAGGGTTTCAAGCTCCCTTGGAGTTTCCCCACACATAATCCCTCTCCATTTCTCTCTCTCCGTCTCTCGGTCCCTCCGTCTCTTTCTCAGTCTCTCTCTCTCTCAGTCTCTCTCTCTCTCTATGTCTATCTCTCTGTCTCCATTTCTCTGCTGGGACCCTGTGGGTCTCACTTTCTATAACTCCTTGGTTCACTCCCAACTCAGCCTTACGGTCTCAATTCCTTCTCCTCTTTGGCCACTTACGTCTACATGAATGGAACCGTAGACTTTGCACACTGGCCTTGACAGTGTAATATGCAGACTTGTGGTTGGTGTTGAAGTCGTCATCACTGCATGTGCTGAGGTCCGTCCTGATGGACACTTGCCCAGTTGCGTTGGATATTCACGTCGATCTGCTGGATGTCTCTTTGTGCTGATGTATCATAAATATCCGGGACTTGGAAGCTCACCTGAAGCGAAGTTGGCTTTGCTTGTATCGGAAGCAAATTCTGCGAGACACAGCATCCTGGAACACAGGAAGTGGTCTTTGACGGCCTTTGCTTTGGGGGCTGTGGGGTAAGCGCTTCGCAAGGGGACCCGCCATGGGGCCGTCAGTTGCATGCGAATCACCAAGGAAGAATTCCTGTGTGCCGGCCGGACAGAAGGGAGACCGATCCAGGGGGATTCCTCTGCTTCTGTGTGCTTTGACAGGTCTTGACTAGGAGAGCCCACACTGAGGCCATGTGGCTGAGAACAGACAACGTGTTGTTAGTGGGCACTTCGGGAAGAGAGGCCGTTGGTGGCTTGGAGCGTGGCATAACGCAGGAAGCTATGGATTTCGTGGATGCAACGATGTGCTGGAATCCACACGTCCGCTGGCCCTCACAGACTTTTCCCTTGGGGTGGTGTGAACCCGCGGCCCTTTCTTCCATTCTTGTCCACCACCACTAGGGCCTGAACCCAGATCGGCCCGGGGTCCTTTGTGTGCAGGCAGGCCCCCCTGGGTCTCACTGTGGCCCAGCCACAGCACGAGGCAGCATAATCAGGGTGTCTCGAGCTGGTGAGTCATTTTGCGAGGAGTCCCGGCAGGGCTTCCTTCCAAACGGGTGCTGTGGTGTCGGCACCGCTGAGAAGCTTTCCTTTTCTACGCCCCAGAAGTGCAGTCAGTGTTTGTTGGTGGTTTGCCTGGTTCTATTTGTCTTTGGTTCCTGCCACTCATAGGCCGAGGCTTTGAGCTGATATGCCCTGGACGTAGGCGAGAGAGGCTGGTGTAATTTTCTGAAAGGCCACACTGCCGGAGACATCGTGCACAAACCCATCAGTACCCTCGACAGGACTGGTAGGCGGAAGGCGTGTTGCTCCCAAGACTCCGATGTCCCTTCACACTAGTGTCTACCATCCATTTCCTTTGCCAGCGTGGCCTTGGGAAGTGGGGGGATTTGGGCCCCAGGAGATGGAGTTCACGTGCCCTCACATAGGCATCCTTGGTGCCCCCACGTTCCCCATGCCGCTGGGCTTCCGATGGTACAGATGTCTTGGCACCCCCTTTGCGCAGAGACAGCCCTTGCCTCGGGGACCTTCTCCATGGTTGAAGCAGCCCAACATGGCCCTGTGGGCACCAGGGATCGGCATCCCTGCTGACGCATCCCTGAGCTCTCCCCCATAGGTCCTTGGGAATCCTGGTGGTCCTTGACCTGGGGTGCCCTGTCAGGGTGCACCATCGGCTGCAGGCCACGAGGTTCCTCTGCCAAGTTGCAGTGCTTTTCTCTAAATGCAGATATCACTGGGTGTCCGGAGTCTCAATGGCGATGTAGCCTCCTGAAAAGTCAGACGTGGTTTGTGACGAGAGCCATGCTTCAACCCCTTGGTTTGCCTCTCTGCCTTCCTTCCCACTTTCTGTCTTCCATTGGCCTAACACCTTTCTCCATCCGTAACTTCCTCAAAGAAATCCCTCCTCCACAAGGCGATCCTTGCTGCTCACCTCCTGCATCTCCTTCACATCAGTATAGCTTTCTCACTATCTAGCTCTTATCATCAATGTCCTCTTCCTCCTCATCAATTGAGAATTCTCTCTCCAGGGTTTATCTTTGGGATGATAGTCAAGAAAAGCCGGGACGTATTGGAGGCTTCTGGAGACTCAGCCGGAATCCTGGACCGTGGTTTTATCCGGGGTGGAAAATGCGATTTGGGGTCCTCTCTCAGGAAATGCTCAGGGTTTTTGGCTATTTTTTTTTACCGGGTGTCCTCCTAGTTCCATAGTCCTATTCCCATCGGAAACAATAGCACGTGTGTTTACAATGCGGAAACGTCTTTAGGCACCCGTTGTCCAGTGGAGCAGAAGAGCCTGAGGAATCGTCGTGGCCCCCAAAATGAAGCTGTGTTTGAACGGTTCAAAAGAAAGCAGGCTAATCCTTAGCCACCCAAAGCCATCCAAAGCCACCCAAGCCCAAAGAAGGGTTAAAGAACCTTGAGAAAACCACACCGCTGGAAGGAATGTAAAGCAGAGCAGAGGAATGTGTGGAATGCAGACAGGGGTGAAACACTTAGGGTCCCATATGGAAAACGGGGAAAACAACAGGTTGGCCTGTGGAAATGCAGGAATCTGACAGAGGCGGGCAGAAAAGTTCTGGAATGCGGCAAGGTCTGAACCAGATGTTCAGTCTTCCATGGCTTGCTGTGAAGACCATATGGCCTGCACTCCAAAGGCCTGGGAGACTCGGGGCTAGGCTGCCATTTGAAAGGGCCTTAGGTTGTCCTCCTTCCTCCCAGGTCCTCAAACTGGAGGGGAATTCTCAATGACTGTTAGATCTCCGACCTTGGGTGAAGTGCGGTCCGTGGTACGGCCCAGCCCTCCAGGTGATGGGCAACACTATGGGCAGGCTCTACACGTACTTGAGGAGTGCCCTGGAGTTTTGGGGGGTGGGGAATTTCCAGCAGCTCCGCTGATTTCCAGAAATCAGGGCGTGGCCACCTCAGCCTCGACAAGACCCCTGTCTCCAGGGAGAGCTCAGTGGGCCAGCATTCTCCAGGGCAGCCGGTCGGTTCTTCTCGCTTCTCCGACTGACCTCGAAGCATGGATTCCTCCAGCACGTCCTGCACATCAAGCTGTAGCTTGACCTCTGCTTCTGGGCTGGGGGTTGCAACTCCCAGAGGCTGGAGCCCTTCACGCCTGTGCATCCTGCATCGATAGGGCCATGCCGTTCATTAGGGCATGTTTCGAGATTGGGCTGGCCTTTGGCCCGCGCTCAGTGGGCCTCAGCGAAGCACACTCGCCTCAGAATGACACCCTTGCTCCATACCCATGGTAATTTCGCTCTGGGATGGAAGTGGATGTTGCCTCTTCCTAGAGAGGTGCCCACGCAGATCACGCATCACCGGGCGAAAGGTCCTAACAGGATTTCTCAGGGCCCATCCTCTCCTTTGCTGCTGGCCAACCTTTCCATTCAACCCAATGTATGTTCATGATGGCAGTGGACACATTTGGGGATTTGGAGTCGGAGTAGCCTTTGAATTGTGGTCTCTTGGCCTGGCTTGCCAACAACAGGTATGGAGATACACCCCAGTGGGTTTACTCCTCTCTTTCTTTCTCTTTACGTCTTGGGGAAGGTTTCCTTTGGAGTCTTGGGGATGTTGGGAGCATTTTGACCCCAGGTCACCTGGAGTCGACAGCACGTTCGTGGGAGCTCTTCTCCAAAGTTCAGGCCTTTCTGCATGACCGAACTCTGAGCACGCCTGGCCTTTGTATAACCCAGGGACGTCAAGGAATCTTGATGCCAGGACGGAGGGAAACATGTGGAGCTTATATCTCTCTTTCAAGGGTTTCAAGCTCCCTTGGAGTTTCCCCACACATAATCCCTCTCCATTTCTCTCTCTCCGTCTCTCGGTCCCTCCGTCTCTTTCTCAGTCTCTCTCTCTCTCAGTCTCTCTCTCTCTCTATGTCTATCTCTCTCTCTCCATTTCTCTGCTGGGACCCTGTGGGTCTCACTTTCTATAACTCCTTGGTTCACTCCCAACTCAGCCTTACGGTCTCAATTCCTTCTCCTCTTTGGCCACTTACGTCTACATGAATGGAACCGTAGACTTTGCACACTGGCCTTGACAGTGTAATATGCAGACTTGTGGTTGGTGTTGAAGTCGTCATCACTGCATGTGCTGAGGTCCGTCCTGATGGACACTTGCCCAGTTGCGTTGGATATTCACGTCGATCTGCTGGATGTCTCTTTGTGCTGATGTATCATAAATATCCGGGACTTGGAAGCTCACCTGAAGCGAAGTTGGCTTTGCTTGTATCGGAAGCAAATTCTGCGAGACACAGCATCCTGGAACACAGGAAGCGGTCTTTGACGGCCTTTGCTTTGGGGGCTGTGGGGTAAGCTCTTCGCAAGGGGACCCGCCATGGGGCCGTCAGTTGCATGCGAATCACCAAGGAAGAATTCCTGTGTGCCGGCCGGACAGAAGGGAGACCGATCCAGGGGGATTCCTCTGCTTCTGTGTGCTTTGACAGGTCTTGACTAGGAGAGCCCACACTGAGGCCATGTGGCTGAGAACAGACAACGTGTTGTTAGTGGGCACTTCGGGAAGAGAGGCCGTTGGTGGCTTGGAGCGTGGCATAACGCAGGAAGCTATGGATTTCGTGGATGCAACGATGTGCTGGAATCCACACGTCCGCTGGCCCTCACAGACTTTTCCCTTGGGGTGGTGTGAACCCGCGGCCCTTTCTTCCATTCTTGTCCACCACCACTAGGGCCTGAACCCAGATCGGCCCGGGGTCCTTTGTGTGCAGGCACGCCCCGCTGGGTCTCACTGTGGCCCAGCCACAGCACGAGGCAGCATAATCAGGGTGTCTCGAGCTGGTGAGTCATTTTCCGAGGAGTCCCGGCAGGGCTTCCTTCCAAACGGGTGCTGTGGTGTCGGCACCGCTGAGAAGCTTTCCTTTTCTACCCCCCAGAAGTGCAGTCAGTGTTTGTTGGTGGTTTGCCTGGTTCTATTTGTCTTTGGTTCGTGCCACTCATAGGCCGAGGCTTTGAGCTGATATGCCCTGGACGTAGGCGAGAGAGGCTGGTGTAATTTTCTGAAAGGCCACACTGCCGGAGACATCGTGCACAAACCCATCAGTACCCTCGACAGGACTGGTAGGCGGAAGGCGTGTTGCTCCCAAGACTCCGATGTCCCTTCACACTAGTGTCTACCATCCATTTCCTTTGCCAGCGTGGCCTTGGGAAGTGGGGGGATTTGGGCCCCAGGAGATGGAGTTCACGTGCCCTCACATAGGCATCCTTGGTGCCCCCACGTTCCCCATGCCGCTGGGCTTCCGATGGTACAGATGTCTTGGCACCCCCTTTGCGCAGAGACAGCCCTTGCCTCGGGGACCTTCTCCATGGTTGAAGCAGCCCAACATGGCCCTGTGGGCACCAGGGATCGGCATCCCTGCTGACGCATCCCTGAGCTCTCCCCCATAGGTCCTTGGGAATCCTGGTGGTCCTTGACCTGGGGTGCCCTGTCAGGGTGCACCATCGGCTGCAGGCCACGAGGTTCCTCTGCCAAGTTGCAGTGCTTTTCTCTAAATGCAGATATCACTGGGTGTCCGGAGTCTCAATGGCGATGTAGCCTCCTGAAAAGTCAGACGTGGTTTGTGACGAGAGCCATGCTTCAACCCCTTGGTTTGCCTCTCTGCCTTCCTTCCCACTTTCTGTCTTCCATTGGCCTAACACCTTTCTCCATCCGTAACTTCCTCAAAGAAATCCCTCCTCCACATGGCGATCCTTGCTGCTCACCTCCTGCATCTCCTTCACATCAGTATAGCTTTCTCACTATCTAGCTCTTATCATCAATGTCCTCTTCCTCCTCATCAATTGAGAATTCTCTCTCCAGGGTTTATCTTTGGGATGATAGTCAAGAAAAGCCGGGACGTATTGGAGGCTTCTGGAGACTCAGCCGGAATCCTGGACCGTGGTTTTATCCGGGGTGGAAAATGCGATTTGGGGTCCTCTCTCAGGAAATGCTCAGGGTTTTTGGCTATTTTTTTTTACCGGGTGTCCTCCTAGTTCCATAGTCCTATTCCCATCGGAAACAATAGCACGTGTGTTTACAATGCGGAAACGTCTTTAGGCACCCGTTGTCCAGTGGAGCAGAAGAGCCTGAGGAATCGTCGTGGCCCCCAAAATGAAGCTGTGTTTGAACGGTTCAAAAGAAAGCAGGCTAATCCTTAGCCACCCAAAGCCATCCAAAGCCACCCAAGCCCAAAGAAGGGTTAAAGAACCTTGAGAAAACCACACCGCTGGAAGGAATGTAAAGCAGAGCAGAGGAATGTGTGGAATGCAGACAGGGGTGAAACACTTAGGGTCCCATATGGAAAACGGGGAAAACAACAGGTTGGCCTGTGGAAATGCAGGAATCTGACAGAGGCGGGCAGAAAAGTTCTGGAATGTGGCAAGGTCTGAACCAGATGTTCAGTCTTCCATGGCTTGCTGTGAAGACCATATGGCCTGCACTCCAAAGGCCTGGGAGACTCGGGGCTAGGCTGCCATTTGAAAGGGCCTTAGGTTGTCCTCCTTCCTCCCAGGTCCTCAAACTGGAGGGGAATTCTCAATGACTGTTAGATCTCCGACCTTGGGTGAAGTGCGGTCCGTGGTACGGCCCAGCCCTCCAGGTGATGGGCAACACTATGGGCAGGCTCTACACGTACTTGAGGAGTGCCCTGGAGTTTTGGGGGGTGGGGAATTTCCAGCAGCTCCGCTGATTTCCAGAAATCAGGGCGTGGCCACCTCAGCCTCGACAAGACCCCTGTCTCCAGGGAGAGCTCAGTGGGCCAGCATTCTCCAGGGCAGCCGGTCGGTTCTTCTCGCTTCTCCGACTGACCTCGAAGCATGGATTCCTCCAGCACGTCCTGCACATCAAGCTGTAGCTTGACCTCTGCTTCTGGGCTGGGGGTTGCAACTCCCAGAGGCTGGAGCCCTTCACGCCTGTGCATCCTGCATCGATAGGGCCATGCCGTTCATTAGGGCATGTTTCGAGATTGGGCTGGCCTTTGGCCCGCGCTCAGTGGGCCTCAGCGAAGCACACTCGCCTCAGAATGACACCCTTGCTCCATACCCATGGTAATTTCGCTCTGGGATGGAAGTGGATGTTGCCTCTTCCTAGAGAGGTGCCCACGCAGATCACGCATCACTGGGCGAAAGGTCCTAACAGGATTTCTCAGGGCCCATCCTCTCCTTTGCTGCTGGCCAACCTTTCCATTCAACCCAATGTATGTTCATGATGGCAGTGGACACATTTGGGGATTTGGAGTCGGAGTAGCCTTTGAATTGTGGTCTCTTGGCCTGGCTTGCCAACAACAGGTATGGAGATACACCCCAGTGGGTTTACTCCTCTCTTTCTTTCTCTTTACGTCTTGGGGAAGGTTTCCTTTGGAGTCTTGGGGATGTTGGGAGCATTTTGACCCCAGGTCACCTGGAGTCGACAGCACGTTCGTGGGAGCTCTTCTCCAAAGTTCAGGCCTTTCTGCATGACCGAACTCTGAGCACGCCTGGCCTTTGTATAACCCAGGGACGTCAAGGAATCTTGATGCCAGGACGGAGGGAAACATGTGGAGCTTATATCTCTCTTTCAAGGGTTTCAAGCTCCCTTGGAGTTTCCCCACACATAATCCCTCTCCATTTCTCTCTCTCCGTCTCTCGGTCCCTCCGTCTCTTTCTCAGTCTCTCTCTCTCTCAGTCTCTCTCTCTCTCTATGTCTATCTCTCTCTCTCCATTTCTCTGCTGGGACCCTGTGGGTCTCACTTTCTATAACTCCTTGGTTCACTCCCAACTCAGCCTTACGGTCTCAATTCCTTCTCCTCTTTGGCCACTTACGTCTACATGAATGGAACCGTAGACTTTGCACACTGGCCTTGACAGTGTAATATGCAGACTTGTGGTTGGTGTTGAAGTCGTCATCACTGCATGTGCTGAGGTCCGTCCTGATGGACACTTGCCCAGTTGCGTTGGATATTCACGTCGATCTGCTGGATGTCTCTTTGTGCTGATGTATCATAAATATCCGGGACTTGGAAGCTCACCTGAAGCGAAGTTGGCTTTGCTTGTATCGGAAGCAAATTCTGCGAGACACAGCATCCTGGAACACAGGAAGTGGTCTTTGACGGCCTTTGCTTTGGGGGCTGTGGGGTAAGCGCTTCGCAAGGGGACCCGCCATGGGGCCGTCAGTTGCATGCGAATCACCAAGGAAGAATTCCTGTGTGCCGGCCGGACAGAAGGGAGACCGATCCAGGGGGATTCCTCTGCTTCTGTGTGCTTTGACAGGTCTTGACTAGGAGAGCCCACACTGAGGCCATGTGGCTGAGAACAGACAACGTGTTGTTAGTGGGCACTTCGGGAAGAGAGGCCGTTGGTGGCTTGGAGCGTGGCATAACGCAGGAAGCTATGGATTTCGTGGATGCAACGATGTGCTGGAATCCACACTTCCGCTGGCCCTCACAGACTTTTCCCTTGGGGTGGTGTGAACCCGCGGCCCTTTCTTCCATTCTTGTCCACCACCACTAGGGCCTGAACCCAGATCGGCCCGGGGTCCTTTGTGTGCAGGCACGCCCCGCTGGGTCTCACTGTGGCCCAGCCACAGCACGAGGCAGCATAATCAGGGTGTCTCGAGCTGGTGAGTCATTTTCCGAGGAGTCCCGGCAGGGCTTCCTTCCAAACGGGTGCTGTGGTGTTGGCACCGCCGAGAAGCTTTCCTTTTCTACGCCCCAGAAGTGCAGTCAGTGTTTGTTGGTGGTTTGCCTGGTTCTATTTGTCTTTGGTTCGTGCCACTCATAGGCCGAGGCTTTGAGCTGATATGCCCTGGACGTAGGCGAGAGAGGCTGGTGTAATTTTCTGAAAGGCCACACTGCCGGAGACATCGTGCACAAACCCATCAGTACCCTCGACAGGACTGGTAGGCAGAAGGCGTGTTGCTCCCAAGACTCCGATGTCCCTTCACACTAGTGTCTACCATCCATTTCCTTTGCCAGCGTGGCCTTGGGAAGTGGGGGGATTTGGGCCCCAGGAGATGGAGTTCACGTGCCCTCACATAGGCATCCTTGGTGCCCCCACGTTCCCCATGCCGCTGGGCTTCCGATGGTACAGATGTCTTGGCACCCCCTTTGCGCAGAGACAGCCCTTGCCTCGGGGACCTTCTCCATGGTTGAAGCAGCCCAACATGGCCCTGTGGGCACCAGGGATCGGCATCCCTGCTGACGCATCCCTGAGCTCTCCCCCATAGGTCCTTGGGAATCCTGGTGGTCCTTGACCTGGGGTGCCCTGTCAGGGTGCACCATCGGCTGCAGGCCACGAGGTTCCTCTGCCAAGTTGCAGTGCTTTTCTCTAAATGCAGATATCACTGGGTGTCCGGAGTCTCAATGGCGATGTAGCCTCCTGAAAAGTCAGACGTGGTTTGTGACGAGAGCCATGCTTCAACCCCTTGGTTTGCCTCTCTGCCTTCCTTCCCACTTTCTGTCTTCCATTGGCCTAACACCTTTCTCCATCCGTAACTTCCTCAAAGAAATCCCTCCTCCACAAGGCGATCCTTGCTGCTCACCTCCTGCATCTCCTTCACATCAGTATAGCTTTCTCACTATCTAGCTCTTATCATCAATGTCCTCTTCCTCCTCATCAATTGAGAATTCTCTCTCCAGGGTTTATCTTTGGGATGATAGTCAAGAAAAGCCGGGACGTATTGGAGGCTTCTGGAGACTCAGCCGGAATCCTGGACCGTGGTTTTATCCGGGGTGGAAAATGCGATTTGGGGTCCTCTCTCAGGAAATGCTCAGGGTTTTTGGCTATTTTTTTTTACCGGGTGTCCTCCTAGTTCCATAGTCCTATTCCCATCGGAAACAATAGCACGTGTGTTTACAATGCGGAAACGTCTTTAGGCACCCGTTGTCCAGTGGAGCAGAAGAGCCTGAGGAATCGTCGTGGCCCCCAAAATGAAGCTGTGTTTGAACGGTTCAAAAGAAAGCAGGCTAATCCTTAGCCACCCAAAGCCATCCAAAGCCACCCAAGCCCAAAGAAGGGTTAAAGAACCTTGAGAAAACCACACCGCTGGAAGGAATGTAAAGCAGAGCAGAGGAATGTGTGGAATGCAGACAGGGGTGAAACACTTAGGGTCCCATATGGAAAACGGGGAAAACAACAGGTTGGCCTGTGGAAATGCAGGAATCTGACAGAGGCGGGCAGAAAAGTTCTGGAATGCGGCAAGGTCTGAACCAGATGTTCAGTCTTCCATGGCTTGCTGTGAAGACCATATGGCCTGCACTCCAAAGGCCTGGGAGACTCGGGGCTAGGCTGCCATTTGAAAGGGCCTTAGGTTGTCCTCCTTCCTCCCAGGTCCTCAAACTGGAGGGGAATTCTCAATGACTGTTAGATCTCCGACCTTGGGTGAAGTGCGGTCCGTGGTACGGCCCAGCCCTCCAGGTGATGGGCAACACTATGGGCAGGCTCTACACGTACTTGAGGAGTGCCCTGGAGTTTTGGGGGGTGGGGAATTTCCAGCAGCTCCGCTGATTTCCAGAAATCAGGGCGTGGCCACCTCAGCCTCGACAAGACCCCTGTCTCCAGGGAGAGCTCAGTGGGCCAGCATTCTCCAGGGCAGCCGGTCGGTTCTTCTCGCTTCTCCGACTGACCTCGAAGCATGGATTCCTCCAGCACGTCCTGCACATCAAGCTGTAGCTTGACCTCTGCTTCTGGGCTGGGGGTTGCAACTCCCAGAGGCTGGAGCCCTTCACGCCTGTGCATCCTGCATCGATAGGGCCATGCCGTTCATTAGGGCATGTTTCGAGATTGGGCTGGCCTTTGGCCCGCGCTCAGTGGGCCTCAGCGAAGCACACTCGCCTCAGAATGACACCCTTGCTCCATACCCATGGTAATTTCGCTCTGGGATGGAAGTGGATGTTGCCTCTTCCTAGAGAGGTGCCCACGCAGATCACGCATCACTGGGCGAAAGGTCCTAACAGGATTTCTCAGGGCCCATCCTCTCCTTTGCTGCTGGCCAACCTTTCCATTCAACCCAATGTATGTTCATGATGGCAGTGGACACATTTGGGGATTTGGAGTCGGAGTAGCCTTTGAATTGTGGTCTCTTGGCCTGGCTTGCCAACAACAGGTATGGAGATACACCCCAGTGGGTTTACTCCTCTCTTTCTTTCTCTTTACGTCTTGGGGAAGGTTTCCTTTGGAGTCTTGGGGATGTTGGGAGCATTTTGACCCCAGGTCACCTGGAGTCGACAGCACGTTCGTGGGAGCTCTTCTCCAAAGTTCAGGCCTTTCTGCATGACCGAACTCTGTGCACGCCTGGCCTTTGTATAACCCAGGGACGTCAAGGAATCTTGATGCCAGGACGGAGGGAAACATGTGGAGCTTATATCTCTCTTTCAAGGGTTTCAAGCTCCCTTGGAGTTTCCCCACACATAATCCCTCTCCATTTCTCTCTCTCCGTCTCTCGGTCCCTCCGTCTCTTTCTCAGTCTCTCTCTCTCTCAGTCTCTCTCTCTCTCTATGTCTATCTCGCTCTCTCCATTTCTCTGCTGGGACCCTGTGGGTCTCACTTTCTATAACTCCTTGGTTCACTCCCAACTCAGCCTTACGGTCTCAATTCCTTCTCCTCTTTGGCCACTTACGTCTACATGAATGGAACCGTAGACTTTGCACACTGGCCTTGACAGTGTAATATGCAGACTTGTGGTTGGTGTTGAAGTCGTCATCACTGCATGTGCTGAGGTCCGTCCTGATGGACACTTGCCCAGTTGCGTTGGATATTCACGTCGATCTGCTGGATGTCTCTTTGTGCTGATGTATCATAAATATCCGGGACTTGGAAGCTCACCTGAAGCGAAGTTGGCTTTGCTTGTATCGGAAGCAAATTCTGCGAGACACAGCATCCTGGAACACAGGAAGTGGTCTTTGACGGCCTTTGCTTTGGGGGCTGTGGGGTAAGCGCTTCGCAAGGGGACCCGCCATGGGGCCGTCAGTTGCATGCGAATCACCAAGGAAGAATTCCTGTGTGCCGGCCGGACAGAAGGGAGACCGATCCAGGGGGATTCCTCTGCTTCTGTGTGCTTTGACAGGTCTTGACTAGGAGAGCCCACACTGAGGCCATGTGGCTGAGAACAGACAACGTGTTGTTAGTGGGCACTTCGGGAAGAGAGGCCGTTGGTGGCTTGGAGCGTGGCATAACGCAGGAAGCTATGGATTTCGTGGATGCAACGATGTGCTGGAATCCACACGTCCGCTGGCCCTCACAGACTTTTCCCTTGGGGTGGTGTGAACCCGCGGCCCTTTCTTCCATTCTTGTCCACCACCACTAGGGCCTGAACCCAGATCGGCCCGGGGTCCTTTGTGTGCAGGCACGCCCCGCTGGGTCTCACTGTGGCCCAGCCACAGCACGAGGCAGCATAATCAGGGTGTCTCGAGCTGGTGAGTCATTTTGCGAGGAGTCCCGGCAGGGCTTCCTTCCAAACGGGTGCTGTGGTGTCGGCACCGCTGAGAAGCTTTCCTTTTCTACGCCCCAGAAGTGCAGTCAGTGTTTGTTGGTGGTTTGCCTGGTTCTATTTGTCTTTGTTTCCTGCCACTCATAGGCCGAGGCTTTGAGCTGATATGCCCTGGACGTAGGCGAGAGAGGCTGGTGTAATTTTCTGAAAGGCCACACTGCCGGAGACATCGTGCACAAACCCATCAGTACCCTCGACAGGACTGGTAGGCAGAAGGCGTGTTGCTCCCAAGACTCCGATGTCCCTTCACACTAGTGTCTACCATCCATTTCCTTTGCCAGCGTGGCCTTGGGAAGTGGGGGGATTTGGGCCCCAGGAGATGGACTTCACGTGCCCTCACATAGGCATCCTTGGTGCCCCCACGTTCCCCATGCCGCTGGGCTTCCGATGGTACAGATGTCTTGGCACCCCCTTTGCGCAGAGACAGCCCTTGCCTCGGGGACCTTCTCCATGGTTGAAGCAGCCCAACATGGCCCTGTGGGCACCAGGGATCGGCATCCCTGCTGACGCATCCCTGAGCTCTCCCCCATAGGTCCTTGGGAATCCTGGTGGTCCTTGACCTGGGGTGCCCTGTCAGGGTGCACCATCGGCTGCAGGCCACGAGGTTCCTCTGCCAAGTTGCAGTGCTTTTCTCTAAATGCAGATATCACTGGGTGTCCGGAGTCTCAATGGCGATGTAGCCTCCTGAAAAGTCAGACGTGGTTTGTGACGAGAGCCATGCTTCAACCCCTTGGTTTGCCTCTCTGCCTTCCTTCCCACTTTCTGTCTTCCATTGGCCTAACACCTTTCTCCATCCGTAACTTCCTCAAAGAAATCCCTCCTCCACAAGGCGATCCTTGCTGCTCACCTCCTGCATCTCCTTCACATCAGTATAGCTTTCTCACTATCTAGCTCTTATCATCAATGTCCTCTTCCTCCTCATCAATTGAGAATTCTCTCTCCAGGGTTTATCTTTGGGATGATAGTCAAGAAAAGCCGGGACGTATTGGAGGCTTCTGGAGACTCAGCCGGAATCCTGGACCGTGGTTTTATCCGGGGTGGAAAATGCGATTTGGGGTCCTCTCTCAGGAAATGCTCAGGGTTTTTGGCTATTTTTTTTTACCGGGTGTCCTCCTAGTTCCATAGTCCTATTCCCATCGGAAACAATAGCACGTGTGTTTACAATGCGGAAACGTCTTTAGGCACCCGTTGTCCAGTGGAGCAGAAGAGCCTGAGGAATCGTCGTGGCCCCTAAAATGAAGCTGTGTTTGAACGGTTCAAAAGAAAGCAGGCTAATCCTTAGCCACCCAAAGCCATCCAAAGCCACCCAAGCCCAAAGAAGGGTTAAAGAACCTTGAGAAAACCACACCGCTGGAAGGAATGTAAAGCAGAGCAGAGGAATGTGTGGAATGCAGACAGGGGTGAAACACTTAGGGTACCATATGGAAAACGGGGAAAACAACAGGTTGGCCTGTGGAAATGCAGGAATCTGAGAGAGCCGGGCAGAAAAGTTCTGGAATGCGGCAAGGTCTGAACCAGATGTTCAGTCTTCCATGGCTTGCTGTGAAGACCATATGGCCTGCACTCCAAAGGCCTGGGAGACTCGGGGCTAGGCTGCCATTTGAAAGGGCCTTAGGTTGTCCTCCTTCCTCCCAGGTCCTCAAACTGGAGGGGAATTCTCAATGACTGTTAGATCTCCGACCTTGGGTGAAGTGCGGTCCGTGGTACGGCCCAGCCCTCCAGGTGATGGGCAACACTATGGGCAGGCTCTACACGTACTTGAGGAGTGCCCTGGAGTTTTGGGGGGTGGGGAATTTCCAGCAGCTCCGCTGATTTCCAGAAATCAGGGCGTGGCCACCTCAGCCTCGACAAGACCCCTGTCTCCAGGGAGAGCTCAGTGGGCCAGCATTCTCCAGGGCAGCCGATCGCTTCTTCTCGCTTCTCCGACTGACCTCGAAGCATGGATTCTTCCAGCACGTCCTGCACATCAAGCTGTAGCTTGACCTCTGCTTCTGGGCTGGGGGTTGCAACTCCCAGAGGCCGGGAGCCCTTCCCGCCTGTGCATCCTGCATCGATAGGGCCATGCCGTTCATTAGGGCATATTCCGTGATTGGGCTGGCCTTTGGCCAGTGCTCAGTTGGCCTCAGGATGCAGACTCGCCTCAGAATGACACCCTTGCTCCATACCCAGGGGAGTTTCGCTCTGGGATGGAAGTGGATGTTGCCTCTTCCTAGAGAGGTGCCCACGCAGATCACGCATCAATGGGCGAAAGGTCCTAACAGGATTTCTCAGGGCCCATCCTCTCCTTTGCTGCTGGCCAACCTTTCCATTCAACCCAATGTATGTTCATGATGGCAGTGGACACATTTGGGGATTTGGAGTCGGAGTAGCCTTTGAATAGTGGTCTCTTGGCCTGGCTTGCCAACAACAGGTATGGAGATACACCCCAGTGGGTTTACTCCTCTCTTTCTTTCTCTTTACGTCTTGGGGAAGGTTTCCTTTGGAGTCTTGGGGATGTTGGGAGCATTTTGACCCCAGGTCACCTGGAGTCGACAGCACGTTCGTGGGAGCTCTTCTCCAAAGTTCAGGCCTTTCTGCATGACCGAACTCTGTGCACGCCTGGCCTTTGTATAACCCAGGGACGTCAAGGAATCTTGATGCCAGGACGGAGGGAAACATGTGGAGCTTATATCTCTCTTTCAAGGGTTTCAAGCTCCCTTGGAGTTTCCCCACACATAATCCCTCTCCATTTCTCTCTCTCCGTCTCTCGGTCCCTCCGTCTCTTTCTCAGTCTCTCTCTCTCTCAGTCTCTCTCTATGTCTATCTCGCTCTCTCCATTTCTCTGCTGGGACCCTGTGGGTCTCACTTTCTATAACTCCTTGGTTCACTCCCAACTCAGCCTTACGGTCTCAATTCCTTCTCCTCTTTGGCCACTTACGTCTACATGAATGGAACCGTAGACTTTGCACACTGGCCTTGACAGTGTAATATGCAGACTTGTGGTTGGTGTTGAAGTCGTCATCACTGCATGTGCTGAGGTCCGTCCTGATGGACACTTGCCCAGTTGCGTTGGATATTCACGTCGATCTGCTGGATGTCTCTTTGTGCTGATGTATCATAAATATCCGGGACTTGGAAGCTCACCTGAAGCGAAGTTGGCTTTGCTTGTATCGGAAGCAAATTCTGCGAGACACAGCATCCTGGAACACAGGAAGTGGTCTTTGACGGCCTTTGCTTTGGGGGCTGTGGGGTAAGCGCTTCGCAAGGGGACCCGCCATGGGGCCGTCAGTTGCATGCGAATCACCAAGGAAGAATTCCTGTGTGCCGGCCGGACAGAAGGGAGACCGATCCAGGGGGATTCCTCTGCTTCTGTGTGCTTTGACAGGTCTTGACTAGGAGAGCCCACACTGAGGCCATGTGGCTGAGAACAGACAACGTGTTGTTAGTGGGCACTTCGGGAAGAGAGGCCGTTGGTGGCTTGGAGCGTGGCATAACGCAGGAAGCTATGGATTTCGTGGATGCAACGATGTGCTGGAATCCACACGTCCGCTGGCCCTCACAGACTTTTCCCTTGGGGTGGTGTGAACCCGCGGCCCTTTCTTCCATTCTTGTCCACCACCACTAGGGCCTGAACCCAGATCGGCCCGGGGTCCTTTGTGTGCAGGCACGCCCCGCTGGGTCTCACTGTGGCCCAGCCACAGCACGAGGCAGCATAATCAGGGTGTCTCGAGCTGGTGAGTCATTTTGCGAGGAGTCCCGGCAGGGCTTCCTTCCAAACGGGTGCTGTGGTGTCGGCACCGCTGAGAAGCTTTCCTTTTCTACGCCCCAGAAGTGCAGTCAGTGTTTGTTGGTGGTTTGCCTGGTTCTATTTGTCTTTGTTTCCTGCCACTCATAGGCCGAGGCTTTGAGCTGATATGCCCTGGACGTAGGCGAGAGAGGCTGGTGTAATTTTCTGAAAGGCCACACTGCCGGAGACATCGTGCACAAACCCATCAGTACCCTCGACAGGACTGGTAGGCAGAAGGCGTGTTGCTCCCAAGACTCCGATGTCCCTTCACACTAGTGTCTACCATCCATTTCCTTTGCCAGCGTGGCCTTGGGAAGTGGGGGGATTTGGGCCCCAGGAGATGGACTTCACGTGCCCTCACATAGGCATCCTTGGTGCCCCCACGTTCCCCATGCCGCTGGGCTTCCGATGGTACAGATGTCTTGGCACCCCCTTTGCGCAGAGACAGCCCTTGCCTCGGGGACCTTCTCCATGGTTGAAGCAGCCCAACATGGCCCTGTGGGCACCAGGGATCGGCATCCCTGCTGACGCATCCCTGAGCTCTCCCCCATAGGTCCTTGGGAATCCTGGTGGTCCTTGACCTGGGGTGCCCTGTCAGGGTGCACCATCGGCTGCAGGCCACGAGGTTCCTCTGCCAAGTTGCAGTGCTTTTCTCTAAATGCAGATATCACTGGGTGTCCGGAGTCTCAATGGCGATGTAGCCTCCTGAAAAGTCAGACGTGGTTTGTGACGAGAGCCATGCTTCAACCCCTTGGTTTGCCTCTCTGCCTTCCTTCCCACTTTCTGTCTTCCATTGGCCTAACACCTTTCTCCATCCGTAACTTCCTCAAAGAAATCCCTCCTCCACAAGGCGATCCTTGCTGCTCACCTCCTGCATCTCCTTCACATCAGTATAGCTTTCTCACTATCTAGCTCTTATCATCAATGTCCTCTTCCTCCTCATCAATTGAGAATTCTCTCTCCAGGGTTTATCTTTGGGATGATAGTCAAGAAAAGCCGGGACGTATTGGAGGCTTCTGGAGACTCAGCCGGAATCCTGGACCGTGGTTTTATCCGGGGTGGAAAATGCGATTTGGGGTCCTCTCTCAGGAAATGCTCAGGGTTTTTGGCTATTTTTTTTTACCGGGTGTCCTCCTAGTTCCATAGTCCTATTCCCATCGGAAACAATAGCACGTGTGTTTACAATGCGGAAACGTCTTTAGGCACCCGTTGTCCAGTGGAGCAGAAGAGCCTGAGGAATCGTCGTGGCCCCTAAAATGAAGCTGTGTTTGAACGGTTCAAAAGAAAGCAGGCTAATCCTTAGCCACCCAAAGCCATCCAAAGCCACCCAAGCCCAAAGAAGGGTTAAAGAACCTTGAGAAAACCACACCGCTGGAAGGAATGTAAAGCAGAGCAGAGGAATGTGTGGAATGCAGACAGGGGTGAAACACTTAGGGTCCCATATGGAAAACGGGGAAAACAACAGGTTGGCCTGTGGAAATGCAGGAATCTGAGAGAGCCGGGCAGAAAAGTTCTGGAATGCGGCAAGGTCTGAACCAGATGTTCAGTCTTCCATGGCTTGCTGTGAAGACCATATGGCCTGCACTCCAAAGGCCTGGGAGACTCGGGGCTAGGCTGCCATTTGAAAGGGCCTTAGGTTGTCCTCCTTCCTCCCAGGTCCTCAAACTGGAGGGGAATTCTCAATGACTGTTAGATCTCCGACCTTGGGTGAAGTGCGGTCCGTGGTACGGCCCAGCCCTCCAGGTGATGGGCAACACTATGGGCAGGCTCTACACGTACTTGAGGAGTGCCCTGGAGTTTTGGGGGGTGGGGAATTTCCAGCAGCTCCGCTGATTTCCAGAAATCAGGGCGTGGCCACCTCAGCCTCGACAAGACCCCTGTCTCCAGGGAGAGCTCAGTGGGCCAGCATTCTCCAGGGCAGCCGGTCGGTTCTTCTCGCTTCTCCGACTGACCTCGAAGCATGGATTCCTCCAGCACGTCCTGCACATCAAGCTGTAGCTTGACCTCTGCTTCTGGGCTGGGAGTTGCAACTCCCAGAGGCTGGGAGCCCTTCCCGCCTGTGCATCCTGCATCGATAGGGCCATGCCGTTCATTAGGGCATGTTTCGAGATTGGGCTGGCCTTTGGCCCGCGCTCAGTGGGCCTCAGGGAGCAGACTCGCCTCAGAATGACACCCTTGCTCCATAACCATGGTAATTTCGCTCTGGGATGGAAGTGGATGTTGCCTCTTCCTAGAGAGGTGCCCACGCAGATCACGCATCACCGGGCGAAAGGTCCTAACAGGATTTCTCAGGGCCCATCCTCTCCTTTGCTGCTGGCCAACCTTTCCATCCAACGGAATCTATGTTCATGATTGCAGTGGACACATTTGGGGATTTGGAGTCGGAGTAGCCTTTGAATTGTGGTCTCTTGGCCTGGCTTGCCAACAACAGGTATGGAGATACACCCCAGTGGGTTTACTCCTCTCTTTCTTTCTCTTTACGTCTTGGGGAAGGTTTCCTTTGGAGTCTTGGGGATGTTGGGAGCATTTTGACCCCAGGTCACCTGGAGTCGACAGCACGTTCGTGGGAGCTCTTCTCCAAAGTTCAGGCCTTTCTGCATGACCGAACTCTGTGCACGCCTGGCCTTTGTATAACCCAGGGACGTCAAGGAATCTTGATGCCAGGACGGAGGGAAACATGTGGAGCTTATATCTCTCTTTCAAGGGTTTCAAGCTCCCTTGGAGTTTCCCCACACATAATCCCTCTCCATTTCTCTCTCTCCGTCTCTCGGTCCCTCCGTCTCTTTCTCAGTCTCTCTCTCTCTCAGTCTCTCTCTCTCTCTATGTCTATCTCTCTCTCTCCATTTCTCTGCTGGGACCCTGTGGGTCTCACTTTCTATAACTCCTTGGTTCACTCCCAACTCAGCCTTACGGTCTCAATTCCTTCTCCTCTTTGGCCACTTACGTCTACATGAATGGAACCGTAGACTTTGCACACTGGCCCTGACAGTGTAATATGCAGACTTGTGGTTGGTGTTGAAGTCGTCATCACTGCATGTGCTGAGGTCCGTCCTGATGGACACTTGCCCAGTTGCGTTGGATATTCACGTCGATCTGCTGGATGTCACTTTGTGCTGATGTATCATAAATATCCGGGACTTGGAAGCTCACCTGAAGCGAAGTTGGCTTTGCTTGTATCGGAAGCAAATTCTGCGAGACACAGCATCCTGGAACACAGGAAGTGGTCTTTGACGGCCTTTGCTTTGGGGGCTGTGGGGTAAGCGCTTCGCAAGGGGACCCGCCATGGGGCCGTCAGTTGCATGCGAATCACCAAGGAAGAATTCCTGTGTGCCGGCCGGACAGAAGGGAGACCGATCCAGGGGGATTCCTCTGCTTCTGTGTGCTTTGACAGGTCTTGACTAGGAGAGCCCACACTGAGGCCATGTGGCTGAGAACAGACAACGTGTTGTTAGTGGGCACTTCGGGAAGAGAGGCCGTTGGTGGCTTGGAGCGTGGCATAACGCAGGAAGCTATGGATTTCGTGGATGCAACGATGTGCTGGGATCCACACGTCCGCTGGCCCTCACAGACTTTTCCCTTGGGGTGGTGTGAACCCGCGGCCCTTTCTTCCATTCTTGTCCACCACCACTAGGGCCTGAACCCAGATCGGCCCGGGGTTCTTTGTGTGCAGGCACGCCCCCCTGGGTCTCACTGTGGCCCAGCCACAGCACGAGGCAGCATAATCATGGTGTCTCGAGCTGGTGAGTCATTTTGCGAGGAGTCCCGGCAGGGCTTCCTTCCAAACGGGTGCTGTGGTGTCGGCACCGCCGAAAAGCTTTCCCTTTCTACCCCCCAGAAGTGCAGTCAGTGTTTGTTGGTGGTTGGCATGGTACTATTTGTCTTTGGGTTCGTGCCACTCATAGGCCGAGGCTTTGAGCTGATATGCCCTGGACGTAGGCGAGAGAGGCTGGTGTAATTTTCTGAAAGGCCACACTGCCGGAGACATCGTGCACAAACCCATCAGTACCCTCGACAGGACTGGTAGGCGGAAGGCGTGTTGCTCCCAAGACTCCGATGTCCCTTCACACTAGTGTCTACCATCCATTTCCTTTGCCAGCGTGGCCTTGGGAAGTGGGGGATTTGGGCCCCAGGAGATGGACTTCACGTGCCCTCACATAGGCATCCTTGGTGCCCCCACGTTCCCCATGCCGCTGGGCTTCCGATGGTACAGATGTCTTGGCACCCCCTTTGCGCAGAGACAGCCCTTGCCTCGGGGACCTTCTCCATGGTTGAAGCAGCCCAACATGGCCCTGTGGGCACCAGGGATCGGCATCCCTGCTGACGCATCCCTGAGCTCTCCCCCATAGGTCCTTGGGAATCCTGGTGGTCCTTGACCTGGGGTGCCCTGTCAGGGTGCACCATCGGCTGCAGGCCACGAGGTTCCTCTGCCAAGTTGCAGTGCTTTTCTCTAAATGCAGATATCACTGGGTGTCCGGAGTCTCAATGGCGATGTAGCCTCCTGAAAAGTCAGACGTGGTTTGTGACGAGAGCCATGCTTCAACCCCTTGGTTTGCCTCTCTGCCTTCCTTCCCACTTTCTGTCTTCCATTGGCCTAACACCTTTCTCCATCCGTAACTTCCTCAAAGAAATCCCTCCTCCACAAGGCGATCCTTGCTGCTCACCTCCTGCATCTCCTTCACATCAGTATAGCTTTCTCACTATCTAGCTCTTATCATCAATGTCCTCTTCCTCCTCATCAATTGAGAATTCTCTCTCCAGGGTTTATCTTTGGGATGATAGTCAAGAAAAGCCGGGACGTATTGGAGGCTTCTGGAGACTCAGCCGGAATCCTGGACCGTGGTTTTATCCGGGGTGGAAAATGCGATTTGGGGTCCTCTCTCAGGAAATGCTCAGGGTTTTTGGCTATTTTTTTTTACCGGGTGTCCTCCTAGTTCCATAGTCCTATTCCCATCGGAAACAATAGCACGTGTGTTTACAATGCGGAAACGTCTTTAGGCACCCGTTGTCCAGTGGAGCAGAAGAGCCTGAGGAATCGTCGTGGCCCCCAAAATGAAGCTGTGTTTGAACGGTTCAAAAGAAAGCAGGCTAATCCTTAGCCACCCAAAGCCATCCAAAGCCACCCAAGCCCAAAGAAGGGTTAAAGAACCTTGAGAAAACCACACCCCTGGAAGGAATGTAAAGCAGAGCAGAGGAATGTGTGGAATGCAGACAGGGGTGAAACAATTTGTGTCCCATATGGAAAACGGGGAAAACAACAGGTTGGCCTGTGGAAATGCAGGAATCTGACAGAGGCGGGCAGAAAAGTTCTGGAATGCGGCAAGGTCTGAACCAGATGTTCAGTCTTCCATGGCTTGCTGTGAAGACCATATGGCCTGCACTCCAAAGGCCTGGGAGACTCGGGGCTAGGCTGCCATTTGAAAGGGCCTTAGGTTGTCCTCCTTCCTCCCAGGTCCTCAAACTGGAGGGGAATTCTCAATGACTGTTAGATCTCCGACCTTGGGTGAAGTGCGGTCCGTGGTACGGCCCAGCCCTCCAGGTGATGGGCAACACTATGGGCAGGCTCTACACGTACTTGAGGAGTGCCCTGGAGTTTTGGGGGGTGGGGAATTTCCAGCAGCTCCGCTGATTTCCAGAAATCAGGGCGTGGCCACCTCAGCCTCGACAAGACCCCTGTCTCCAGGGAGAGCTCAGTGGGCCAGCATTCTCCAGGGCAGCCGGTCGCTTCTTCTCGCTTCTCCGACTGACCTCGAAGCATGGATTCCTCCAGCACGTCCTGCACATCAAGCTGTAGCTTGACCTCTGCTTCTGGGCTGGGGGTTGCAACTCCCAGAGGCCGGGAGCCCTTCCCGCCTGTGCATCCTGCATCGATAGGGCCATGCCGTTCATTAGGGCATGTTTCGAGATTGGGGTGGCCTTTGGCCCGCGCTCAGTGGGCCTCAGGGAGCAGACTCGCCTCAGAATGACACCCTTGCTCCATACCCATGGTAATTTCGCTCTGGGATGGAAGTGGATGTTGCCTCTTCCTAGAGAGGTGCCCACGCAGATCACGCATCACCGGGCGAAAGGTCCTAACAGGATTTCTCAGGGCCCGTCCTCTCCTTTGCTGCTGGCCAACCTTTCCATTCAACCCAATGTATGTTCATGATGGCAGTGGACACATTTGGGGATTTGGAGTCGGAGTAGCCTTTGAATAGTGGTCTCTTGGCCTGGCTTGCCAACAACAGGTATGGAGATACACCCCAGTGGGTTTACTCCTCTCTTTCTTTCTCTTTACGTCTTGGGGAAGGTTTCCTTTGGAGTCTTGGGGATGTTGGGAGCATTTTGACCCCAGGTCACCTGGAGTCGACAGCACGTTCGTGGGAGCTCTTCTCCAAAGTTCAGGCCTTTCTGCATGACCGAACTCTGTGCACGCCTGGCCTTTGTATAACCCAGGGACGTCAAGGAATCTTGATGCCAGGACGGAGGGAAACATGTGGAGCTTATATCTCTCTTTCAAGGGTTTCAAGCTCCCTTGGAGTTTCCCCACACATAATCCCTCTCCATTTCTCTCTCTCCGTCTCTCGGTCCCTCCGTCTCTTTCTCAGTCTCTCTCTCTCTCAGTCTCTCTCTCTCTCTATGTCTATCTCGCTCTCTCCATTTCTCTGCTGGGACCCTGTGGGTCTCACTTTCTATAACTCCTTGGTTCACTCCCAACTCAGCCTTACGGTCTCAATTCCTTCTCCTCTTTGGCCACTTACGTCTACATGAATGGAACCGTAGACTTTGCACACTGGCCTTGACAGTGTAATATGCAGACTTGTGGTTGGTGTTGAAGTCGTCATCACTGCATGTGCTGAGGTCCGTCCTGATGGACACTTGCCCAGTTGCGTTGGATATTCACGTCGATCTGCTGGATGTCACTTTGTGCTGATGTATCATAAATATCCGGGACTTGGAAGCTCACCTGAAGCGAAGTTGGCTTTGCTTGTATCGGAAGCAAATTCTGCGAGACACAGCATCCTGGAACACAGGAAGTGGTCTTTGACGGCCTTTGCTTTGGGGGCTGTGGGGTAAGCGCTTCGCAAGGGGACCCGCCATGGGGCCGTCAGTTGCATGCGAATCACCAAGGAAGAATTCCTGTGTGCCGGCCGGACAGAAGGGAGACCGATCCAGGGGGATTCCTCTGCTTCTGTGTGCTTTGACAGGTCTTGACTAGGAGAGCCCACACTGAGGCCATGTGGCTGAGAACAGACAACGTGTTGTTAGTGGGCACTTCGGGAAGAGAGGCCGTTGGTGGCTTGGAGCGTGGCATAACGCAGGAAGCTATGGATTTCGTGGATGCAAGATGTGCTGGAATCCACACGTCCGCTGGCCCTCACAGACTTTTCCCTTGGGGTGGTGTGAACCCGCGGCCCTTTCTTCCATTCTTGTCCACCACCACTAGGGCCTGAACCCAGATCGGCCCGGGGTTCTTTGTGTGCAGGCACGCCCCCCTGGGTCTCACTGTGCCTCAGCCACAGCACGAGGCAGCATAATCAGGGTGTCTCGAGCTGGTGAGTCATTTTGCGAGGAGTCCCGGAAGGGCTTCCTTCCAAACGGGTGCTGTGGTGTCGGCACCGCTGAGAAGCTTTCCTTTTCTACCCCCCAGAAGTGCAGTCAGTGTTTGTTGGTGGTTTGCATGGTTCTATTTGTCTTTGGTTCGTGCCACTCATAGGCCGAGGCTTTGAGCTGATATGCCCTGGACGTAGGCGAGAGAGGCTGGTGTAATTTTCTGAAAGGCCACACTGCCGGAGACATCGTGCACAAACCCATCAGTACCCTCGACAGGACTGGTAGGCGGAAGGCGTGTTGCTCCCAAGACTCCGATGTCCCTTCACACTAGTGTCTACCATCCATTTCCTTTGCCAGCGTGGCCTTGGGAAGTGGGGGATTTGGGCCCCAGGAGATGGACTTCACGTGCCCTCACATAGGCATCCTTGGTGCCCCCACGTTCCCCATGCCGCTGGGCTTCCGATGGTACAGATGTCTTGGCACCCCCTTTGCGCAGAGACAGCCCTTGCCTCGGGGACCTTCTCCATGGTTGAAGCAGCCCAACATGGCCCTGTGGGCACCAGGGATCGGCATCCCTGCTGACGCATCCCTGAGCTCTCCCCCATAGGTCCTTGGGAATCCTGGTGGTCCTTGACCTGGGGTGCCCTGTCAGGGTGCACCATCGGCTGCAGGCCACGAGGTTCCTCTGCCAAGTTGCAGTGCTTTTCTCTAAATGCAGATATCACTGGGTGTCCGGAGTCTCAATGGCGATGTAGCCTCCTGAAAAGTCAGACGTGGTTTGTGACGAGAGCCATGCTTCAACCCCTTGGTTTGCCTCTCTGCCTTCCTTCCCACTTTCTGTCTTCCATTGGCCTAACACCTTTCTCCATCCGTAACTTCCTCAAAGAAATCCCTCCTCCACAAGGCGATCCTTGCTGCTCACCTCCTGCATCTCCTTCACATCAGTATAGCTTTCTCACTATCTAGCTCTTATCATCAATGTCCTCTTCCTCCTCATCAATTGAGAATTCTCTCTCCAGGGTTTATCTTTGGGATGATAGTCAAGAAAAGCCGGGACGTATTGGAGGCTTCTGGAGACTCAGCCGGAATCCTGGACCGTGGTTTTATCCGGGGTGGAAAATGCGATTTGGGGTCCTCTCTCAGGAAATGCTCAGGGTTTTTGGCTATTTTTTTTACCGGGTGTCCTCCTAGTTCCATAGTCCTATTCCCATCGGAAACAATAGCACGTGTGTTTACAATGCGGAAACGTCTTTAGGCACCCGTTGTCCAGTGGAGCAGAAGAGCCTGAGGAATCGTCGTGGCCCCCAAAATGAAGCTGTGTTTGAACGGTTCAAAAGAAAGCAGGCTAATCCTTAGCCACCCAAAGCCATCCAAAGCCACCCAAGCCCAAAGAAGGGTTAAAGAACCTTGAGAAAACCACACCCCTGGAAGGAATGTAAAGCAGAGCAGAGGAATGTGTGGAATGCAGACAGGGGTGAAACAATTTGTGTCCCATATGGAAAACGGGGAAAACAACAGGTTGGCCTGTGGAAATGCAGGAATCTGACAGAGGCGGGCAGAAAAGTTCTGGAATGCGGCAAGGTCTGAACCAGATGTTCAGTCTTCCATGGCTTGCTGTGAAGACCATATGGCCTGCACTCCAAAGGCCTGGGAGACTCGGGGCTAGGCTGCCATTTGAAAGGGCCTTAGGTTGTCCTCCTTCCTCCCAGGTCCTCAAACTGGAGGGGAATTCTCAATGACTGTTAGATCTCCGACCTTGGGTGAAGTGCGGTCCGTGGTACGGCCCAGCCCTCCAGGTGATGGGCAACACTATGGGCAGGCTCTACACGTACTTGAGGAGTGCCCTGGAGTTTTGGGGGGTGGGGAATTTCCAGCAGCTCCGCTGATTTCCAGAAATCAGGGCGTGGCCACCTCAGCCTCTACAAGACCCCTGTCTCCAGGGAGAGCTCAGTGGGCCAGCATTCTCCAGGGCAGCCGGTCGGTTTTTCTCGCCTCTCCGACTGACCTCGAAGCATGGATTCCTCCAGCACGTCCTGCACATCAAGCTGTAGCTTGACCTCTGCTTCTGGGCTGGGGGTTGCAACTCCCAGAGGCTGGAGCCCTTCACGCCTGTGCATCCTGCATCGATAGGGCCATGCCGTTCATTAGGGCATGTTTCGAGATTGGGCTGGCCTTTGGCCCGCGCTCAGTGGGCCTCAGGGAGCAGACTCGCCTCAGAATGACACCCTTGCTCCATACCCATGGTAATTTCGCTCTGGGATGGAAGTGGATGTTGCCTCTTCCTAGAGAGGTGCCCACGCAGATCACGCATCACCGGGCGAAAGGTCCTAACAGGATTTCTCAGGGCCCATCCTCTCCTTTGCTGCTGGCCAACCTTTCCATTCAACCCAATGTATGTTCATGATGGCAGTGGACACATTTGGGGATTTGGTGTCGGAGTAGCCTTTGAATAGTGGTCTCTTGGCCTGGCTTGCCAACAACAGGTATGGAGATACACCCCAGTGGGTTTACTCCTCTCTTTCTTTCTCTTTACGTCTTGGGGAAGGTTTCCTTTGGAGTCTTGGGGATGTTGGGAGCATTTTGACCCCAGGTCACCTGGAGTCGACAGCACGTTCGTGGGAGCTCTTCTCCAAAGTTCAGGCCTTTCTGCATGACCGAACTCTGTGCACGCCTGGCCTTTGTATAACCCAGGGACGTCAAGGAATCTTGATGCCAGGACGGAGGGAAACATGTGGAGCTTATATCTCTCTTTCAAGGGTTTCAAGCTCCCTTGGAGTTTCCCCACACATAATCCCTCTCCATTTCTCTCTCTCCGTCTCTCGGTCCCTCCGTCTCTTTCTCAGTCTCTCTCTCTCTCAGTCTCTCTCTCTCTCTATGTCTATCTCGCTCTCTCCATTTCTCTGCTGGGACCCTGTGGGTCTCACTTTCTATAACTCCTTGGTTCACTCCCAACTCAGCCTTACGGTCTCAATTCCTTCTCCTCTTTGGCCACTTACGTCTACATGAATGGAACCGTAGACTTTGCACACTGGCCCTGACAGTATAATATGCAGACTTGTGGTTGGTGTTGAAGTCGTCATCACTGCATGTGCTGAGGTCCGTCCTGATGGACACTTGCCCAGTTGCGTTGGATATTCACGTCGATCTGCTGGATGTCTCTTTGTGCTGATGTATCATAAATATCCGGGACTTGGAAGCTCACCTGAAGCGAAGTTGGCTTTGCTTGTATCGGAAGCAAATTCTGCGAGACACAGCATCCTGGAACACAGGAAGTGGTCTTTGACGGCCTTTGCTTTGGGGGCTGTGGGGTAAGCGCTTCGCAAGGGGACCCGCCATGGGGCCGTCAGTTGCATGCGAATCACCAAGGAAGAATTCCTGTGTGCCGGCCGGACAGAAGGGAGACTGATCCAGGGGGATTCCTCTGCTTCTGTGTGCTTTGACAGGTCTTGACTAGGAGAGCCCACACTGAGGCCATGTGGCTGAGAACAGACAACGTGTTGTTAGTGGGCACTTCGGGAAGAGAGGCCGTTGGTGGCTTGGAGCGTGGCATAACGCAGGAAGCTATGGATTTCGTGGATGCAAGATGTACTGGAATCCACACGTCCGCTGGCCCTCACAGACTTTTCCCTTGGGGTGGTGTGAACCCGCGGCCCTTTCTTCCATTCTTGTCCACCACCACTAGGGCCTGAACCCAGATCGGCCCGGGGTTCTTTGTGTGCAGGCACGCCCCCCTGAGTCTCACTGTGCCTCAGCCACAGCACGAGGCAGCATAATCAGGGTGTCTCGAGCTGGTGAGTCATTTTGCGAGGAGTCCCGGAAGGGCTTCCTTCCAAACGGGTGCTGTGGTGTCGGCACCGCTGAGAAGCTTTCCTTTTCTACCCCCCAGAAGTGCAGTCAGTGTTTGTTGGTGGTTTGCATGGTTCTATTTGTCTTTGGTTCCTGCCACTCATAGGCCGAGGCTTTGAGCTGATATGCCCTGGACGTAGGCGAGAGAGGCTGGTGTAATTTTCTGAAAGGCCACACTGCCGGAGACATCGTGCACAAACCCATCAGTACCCTCGACAGGACTGGTAGGCGGAAGGCGTGTTGCTCCCAAGACTCCGATGTCCCTTCACACTAGTGTCTACCATCCATTTCCTTTGCCAGCGTGGCCTTGGGAAGTGGGGGGATTTGGGCCCCAGGAGATGGACTTCACGTGCCCTCACATAGGCATCCTTGGTGCCCCCACGTTCCCCATGCCGCTGGGCTTCCGATGGTACAGATGTCTTGGCACCCCCTTTGCGCAGAGACAGCCCTTGCCTCGGGGACCTTCTCCATGGTTGAAGCAGCCCAACATGGCCCTGTGGGCACCAGGGATCGGCATCCCTGCTGACGCATCCCTGAGCTCTCCCCCATAGGTCCTTGGGAATCCTGGTGGTCCTTGACCTGGGGTGCCCTGTCAGGGTGCACCATCGGCTGCAGGCCACGAGGTTCCTCTGCCAAGTTGCAGTGCTTTTCTCTAAATGCAGATATCACTGGGTGTCCGGAGTCTCAATGGCGATGTAGCCTCCTGAAAAGTCAGACGTGGTTTGTGACGAGAGCCATGCTTCAACCCCTTGGTTTGCCTCTCTGCCTTCCTTCCCACTTTCTGTCTTCCATTGGCCTAACACCTTTCTCCATCCGTAACTTCCTCAAAGAAATCCCTCCTCCACAAGGCGATCCTTGCTGCTCACCTCCTGCATCTCCTTCACATCAGTATAGCTTTCTCACTATCTAGCTCTTATCATCAATGTCCTCTTCCTCCTCATCAATTGAGAATTCTCTCTCCAGGGTTTATCTTTGGGATGATAGTCAAGAAAAGCCGGGACGTATTGGAGGCTTCTGGAGACTCAGCCGGAATCCTGGACCGTGGTTTTATCCGGGGTGGAAAATGCGATTTGGGGTCCTCTCTCAGGAAATGCTCAGGGTTTTTGGCTATTTTTTTTTACCGGGTGTCCTCCTAGTTCCATAGTCCTATTCCCATCGGAAACAATAGCACGTGTGTTTACAATGCGGAAACGTCTTTAGGCACCCGTTGTCCAGTGGAGCAGAAGAGCCTGAGGAATCGTCGTGGCCCCCAAAATGAAGCTGTGTTTGAACGGTTCAAAAGAAAGCAGGCTAATCCTTAGCCACCCAAAGCCATCCAAAGCCACCCAAGCCCAAAGAAGGGTTAAAGAACCTTGAGAAAACCACACCCCTGGAAGGAATGTAAAGCAGAGCAGAGGAATGTGTGGAATGCAGACAGGGGTGAAACAATTTGTGTCCCATATGGAAAACGGGGAAAACAACAGGTTGGCCTGTGGAAATGCAGGAATCTGACAGAGGCGGGCAGAAAAGTTCTGGAATGCGGCAAGGTCTGAACCAGATGTTCAGTCTTCCATGGCTTGCTGTGAAGACCATATGGCCTGCACTCCAAAGGCCTGGGAGACTCGGGGCTAGGCTGCCATTTGAAAGGGCCTTAGGTTGTCCTCCTTCCTCCCAGGTCCTCAAACTGGAGGGGAATTCTCAATGACTGTTAGATCTCCGACCTTGGGTGAAGTGCGGTCCGTGGTACGGCCCAGCCCTCCAGGTGATGGGCAACACTATGGGCAGGCTCTACACGTACTTGAGGAGTGCCCTGGAGTTTTGGGGGGTGGGGAATTTCCAGCAGCTCCGCTGATTTCCAGAAATCAGGGCGTGGCCACCTCAGCCTCTACAAGACCCCTGTCTCCAGGGAGAGCTCAGTGGGCCAGAATTCTCCAGGGCAGCCGGTCAGTTCTTCTCGCTTCTCCGACTGACCTCGAAGCATGGATTCCTCCAGCACGTCCTGCACATCAAGCTGTAGCTTGACCTCTGCTTCTGGGCTGGGGGTTGCAACTCCCAGAGGCCGGGAGCCCTTCCCGCCTGTGCATCCTGCATCGATAGGGCCATGCCGTTCATTAGGGCATATTCCGTGATTGGGCTGGCCTTTGGCCAGTGCTCAGTTGGCCTCAGGATGCAGACTCGCCTCAGAATGACACCCTTGCTCCATACCCAGGGGAGTTTCGCTCTGGGATGGAAGTGGATGTTGCCTCTTCCTAGAGAGGTGCCCACGCAGATCACGCATCACCGGGCGAAAGGTCCTAACAGGATTTCTCAGGGCCCATCCTCTCCTTTGCTGCTGGCCAACCTTTCCATTCATCCCAATGTATGTTCATGATGGCAGTGGACACATTTGGGGATTTGGAGTCAGAGTAGCCTTTGAATTGTGGTCTCTTGGCCTGGCTTGCCAACAACAGGTATGGAGATACACCCCAGTGGGTTTACTCCTCTCTTTCTTTCTCTTTACGTCTTGGGGAAGGTTTCCTTTGGAGTCTTGGGGATGTTGGGAGCATTTTGACCCCAGGTCACCTGGAGTCGACAGCACGTTCGTGGGAGCTCTTCTCCAAAGTTCAGGCCTTTCTGCATGACCGAACTCTGTGCACGCCTGGCCTTTGTATAACCCAGGGACGTCAAGGAATCTTGATGCCAGGACGGAGGGAAACATGTGGAGCTTATATCTCTCTTTCAAGGGTTTCAAGCTCCCTTGGAGTTTCCCCACACATAATCCCTCTCCATTTCTCTCTCTCCGTCTCTCGGTCCCTCCGTCTCTTTCTCAGTCTCTCTCTCTCTCAGTCTCTCTCTCTCTCTATGTCTATCTCGCTCTCTCCATTTCTCTGCTGGGACCCTGTGGGTCTCACTTTCTATAACTCCTTGGTTCACTCCCAACTCAGCCTTACGGTCTCAATTCCTTCTCCTCTTTGGCCACTTACGTCTACATGAATGGAACCGTAGACTTTGCACACTGGCCCTGACAGTGTAATATGCAGACTTGTGGTTGGTGTTGAAGTCGTCATCACTGCATGTGCTGAGGTCCGTCCTGATGGACACTTGCCCAGTTGCGTTGGATATTCACGTCGATCTGCTGGAGGTCACTTTGTGCTGATGTATCATAAATATCCGGGACTTGGAAGCTCACCTGAAGCGAAGTTGGCTTTGCTTGTATCAGAAGCAAATTCTGCGAGACACAGCATCCTGGAACACAGGAAGTGGTCTTTGACGGCCTTTGCTTTGGGGGCTGTGGGGTAAGCGCTTCGCAAGGGGACCCGCCATGGGGCCGTCAGTTGCATGCGAATCACCAAGGAAGAATTCCTGTGTGCCGGCCGGACAGAAGGGAGACCGATCCAGGGGGATTCCTCTGCTTCTGTGTGCTTTGACAGGTCTTGACTAGGAGAGCCCACACTGAGGCCATGTGGCTGAGAACAGACAACGTGTTGTTAGTGGGCACTTCGGGAAGAGAGGCCGTTGGTGGCTTGGAGCGTGGCATAACGCAGGAAGCTATGGATTTCGTGGATGCAACGATGTGCTGGAATCCACACGTCCGCTGGCCCTCACAGACTTTTCCCTTGGGGTGGTGTGAACCCGCGGCCCTTTCTTCCATTCTTGTCCACCACCACTAGGGCCTGAACCCAGATCGGCCCGGGGTTCTTTGTGTGCAGGCACGCCCCCCTGAGTCTCACTGTGGCTCAGCCACAGCACGAGGCATCATAATCAGGGTGTCTCAAGCTGGTGAGTCATTTTGCGAGGAGTCCCGGCAGGGCTTCCTTCCAAACGGGTGCTGTGGTGTCGGCACCGCTGAGAAGCTTTCCTTTTCTACCCCCCAGAAGTGCAGTCAGTGTTTGTTGGTGGTTTGCATGGTTCTATTTGTCTTTGGTTCCTGCCACTCATAGGCCGAGGCTTTGAGCTGATATGCCCTGGACGTAGGCGAGAGAGGCTGGTGTAATTTTCTGAAAGGCCACACTGCCGGAGACATCATGCACAAACCCATCAGTACCCTCGACAGGACTGGTAGGCGGAAGGCGTGTTGCTCCCAAGACTCCAATGTCCCTTCACACTAGTGTCTACCATCCATTTCCTTTGCCAGCGTGGCCTTGGGAAGTGGGGGGATTTGGGCCCCAGGAGATGGACTTCACGTGCCCTCACATAGGCATCCTTGGTGCCCCCACGTTCCCCATGCCGCTGGGCTTCCGATGGTACAGATGTCTTGGCACCCCCTTTGCGCAGAGACAGCCCTTGCCTCGGGGACCTTCTCCATGGTTGAAGCAGCCCAACATGGCCCTGTGGGCACCAGGGATCGGCATCCCTGCTGACGCATCCCTGAGCTCTCCCCCATAGGTCCTTGGGAATCCTGGTGGTCCTTGACCTGGGGTGCCCTGTCAGGGTGCACCATCGGCTGCAGGCCACGAGGTTCCTCTGCCAAGTTGCAGTGCTTTTCTCTAAATGCAGATATCACTGGGTGTCCGGAGTCTCAATGGCGATGTAGCCTCCTGAAAAGTCAGACGTGGTTTGTGACGAGAGCCATGCTTCAACCCCTTGGTTTGCCTCTCTGCATCCTTCCCACTTTCTGTCTTCCATTGGCCTAACACCTTTCTCCATCCGTAACTTCCTCAAAGAAATCCCTCCTCCACAAGGCGATCCTTGCTGCTCACCTCCTGCATCTCCTTCACATCAGTATAGCTTTCTCACTATCTAGCTCTTATCATCAATGTCCTCTTCCTCCTCATCAATTGAGAATTCTCTCTCCAGGGTTTATCTTTGGGATGATAGTCAAGAAATGCCGGGACGTATTGGAGGCTTCTGGAGACTCAGCCGGAATCCTGGACCGTGGTTTTATCCGGGGTGGAAAATGCGATTTGGGGTCCTCTCTCAGGAAATGCTCAGGGTTTTTGGCTATTTTTTTTTACCGGGTGTCCTCCTAGTTCCATAGTCCTATTCCCATCGGAAACAATAGCACGTGTGTTTACAATGTGGAAACGTCTTTAGGCACCCGTTGTCCAGTGGAGCAGAAGAGCCTGAGGAATCGTCGTGGCCCCCAAAATGAAGCTGTGTTTGAACGGTTCAAAAGAAAGCAGGCTAATCCTTAGCCACCCAAAGCCATCCAAAGCCACCCAAGCCCAAAGAAGGGTTAAAGAACCTTGAGAAAACCACACCCCTGGAAGGAATGTAAAGCAGAGCAGAGGAATGTGTGGAATGCAGACAGGGGTGAAACAATTTGTGTCCCATATGGAAAACGGGGAAAACAACAGGTTGGCCTGTGGAAATGCAGGAATCTGACAGAGGCGGGCAGAAAAGTTCTGGAATGCGGCAAGGTCTGAACCAGATGTTCAGTCTTCCATGGCTTGCTGTGAAGACCATATGGCCTGCACTCCAAAGGCCTGGGAGACTCGGGGCTAGGCTGCCATTTGAAAGGGCCTTAGGTTGTCCTCCTTCCTCCCAGGTCCTCAAACTGGAGGGGAATTCTCAATGACTGTTAGATCTCCGACCTTGGGTGAAGTGCGGTCCGTGGTACGGCCCAGCCCTCCAGGTGATGGGCAACACTATGGGCAGGCTCTACACGTACTTGAGGAGTGCCCTGGAGTTTTGGGGGGTGGGGAATTTCCAGCAGCTCCGCTGATTTCCAGAAATCAGGGCGTGGCCACCTCAGCCTCTACAAGACCCCTGTCTCCAGGGAGAGCTCAGTGGGCCAGAATTCTCCAGGGCAGCCGGTCGGTTCTTCTCGCTTCTCCGACTGACCTCGAAGCATGGATTCCTCCAGCACGTCCTGCACATCAAGCTGTAGCTTGACCTCTGCTTCTGGGCTGGGGGTTGCAACTCCCAGAGGCCGGGAGCCCTTCCCGCCTGTGCATCCTGCATCGATAGGGCCATGCCGTTCATTAGGGCATATTCCGTGATTGGGCTGGCCTTTGGCCAGTGCTCAGTTGGCCTCAGGATGCAGACTCGCCTCAGAATGACACCCTTGCTCCATACCCAGGGGAGTTTCGCTCTGGGATGGAAGTGGATGTTGCCTCTTCCTAGAGAGGTGCCCACGCAGATCACGCATCACCGGGCGAAAGGTCCTAACAGGATTTCTCAGGGCCCATCCTCTCCTTTGCTGCTGGCCAACCTTTCCATTCAACCCAATGTATGTTCATGATGGCAGTGGACACATTTGGGGATTTGGAGTCGGAGTAGCCTTTGAATAGTGGTCTCTTGGCCTGGCTTGCCAACAACAGGTATGGAGATACACCCCAGTGGGTTTACTCCTCTCTTTCTTTCTCTTTACGTCTTGGGGAAGGTTTCCTTTGGAGTCTTGGGGATGTTGGGAGCATTTTGACCCCAGGTCACCTGGAGTCGACAGCACGTTCGTGGGAGCTCTTCTCCAAAGTTCAGGCCTTTCTGCATGACCGAACTCTGTGCACGCCTGGCCTTTGTATAACCCAGGGACGTCAAGGAATCTTGATGCCAGGACGGAGGGAAACATGTGGAGCTTATATCTCTCTTTCAAGGGTTTCAAGCTCCCTTGGAGTTTCCCCACACATAATCCCTCTCCATTTCTCTCTCTCCGTCTCTCGGTCCCTCCGTCTCTTTCTCAGTCTCTCTCTCTCTCAGTCTCTCTCTCTCTCTATGTCTATCTCGCTCTCTCCATTTCTCTGCTGGGACCCTGTGGGTCTCACTTTCTATAACTCCTTGGTTCACTCCCAACTCAGCCTTACGGTCTCAATTCCTTCTCCTCTTTGGCCACTTACGTCTACATGAATGGAACCGTAGACTTTGCACACTGGCCTTGACAGTGTAATATGCAGACTTGTGGTTGGTGTTGAAGTCGTCATCACTGCATGTGCTGAGGTCCGTCCTGATGGACACTTGCCCAGTTGCGTTGGATATTCACGTCGATCTGCTGGATGTCTCTTTGTGCTGATGTATCATAAATATCCGGGACTTGGAAGCTCACCTGAAGCGAAGTTGGCTTTGCTTGTATCGGAAGCAAATTCTGCGAGACACAGCATCCTGGAACACAGGAAGTGGTCTTTGACGGCCTTTGCTTTGGGGGCTGTGGGGTAAGCGCTTCGCAAGGGGACCCGCCATGGGGCCGTCAGTTGCATGCGAATCACCAAGGAAGAATTCCTGTGTGCCAGCCGGACAGAAGGGAGACCGATCCAGGGGGATTCCTCTGCTTCTGTGTGCTTTGACAGGTCTTGACTAGGAGAGCCCACACTGAGGCCATGTGGCTGAGAACAGACAACGTGTTGTTAGTGGGCACTTCGGGAAGAGAGGCCGTTGGTGGCTTGGAGCGTGGCATAACGCAGGAAGCTATGGATTTCGTGGATGCAACGATGTGCTGGAATCCACACGTCCGCTGGCCCTCACAGACTTTTCCCTTGGGGTGGTGTGAACCCGCGGCCCTTTCTTCCATTCTTGTCCACCACCACTAGGGCCTGAACCCAGATCGGCCCGGGGTTCTTTGTGTGCAGGCACGCCCCCCTGAGTCTCACTGTGGCTCAGCCACAGCACGAGGCATCATAATCAGGGTGTCTCAAGCTGGTGAGTCATTTTGCGAGGAGTCCCGGCAGGGCTTCCTTCCAAACGGGTGCTGTGGTGTCGGCACCGCTGAGAAGCTTTCCTTTTCTACCCCCCAGAAGTGCAGTCAGTGTTTGTTGGTGGTTTGCATGGTTCTATTTGTCTTTGGTTCCTGCCACTCATAGGCCGAGGCTTTGAGCTGATATGCCCTGGACGTAGGCGAGAGAGGCTGGTGTAATTTTCTGAAAGGCCACACTGCCGGAGACATCATGCACAAACCCATCAGTACCCTCGACAGGACTGGTAGGCGGAAGGCGTGTTGCTCCCAAGACTCCAATGTCCCTTCACACTAGTGTCTACCATCCATTTCCTTTGCCAGCGTGGCCTTGGGAAGTGGGGGGATTTGGGCCCCAGGAGATGGACTTCACGTGCCCTCACATAGGCATCCTTGGTGCCCCCACGTTCCCCATGCCGCTGGGCTTCCGATGGTACAGATGTCTTGGCACCCCCTTTGCGCAGAGACAGCCCTTGCCTCGGGGACCTTCTCCATGGTTGAAGCAGCCCAACATGGCCCTGTGGGCACCAGGGATCGGCATCCCTGCTGACGCATCCCTGAGCTCTCCCCCATAGGTCCTTGGGAATCCTGGTGGTCCTTGACCTGGGGTGCCCTGTCAGGGTGCACCATCGGCTGCAGGCCACGAGGTTCCTCTGCCAAGTTGCAGTGCTTTTCTCTAAATGCAGATATCACTGGGTGTCCGGAGTCTCAATGGCGATGTAGCCTCCTGAAAAGTCAGACGTGGTTTGTGACGAGAGCCATGCTTCAACCCCTTGGTTTGCCTCTCTGCATCCTTCCCACTTTCTGTCTTCCATTGGCCTAACACCTTTCTCCATCCGTAACTTCCTCAAAGAAATCCCTCCTCCACAAGGCGATCCTTGCTGCTCACCTCCTGCATCTCCTTCACATCAGTATAGCTTTCTCACTATCTAGCTCTTATCATCAATGTCCTCTTCCTCCTCATCAATTGAGAATTCTCTCTCCAGGGTTTATCTTTGGGATGATAGTCAAGAAATGCCGGGACGTATTGGAGGCTTCTGGAGACTCAGCCGGAATCCTGGACCGTGGTTTTATCCGGGGTGGAAAATGCGATTTGGGGTCCTCTCTCAGGAAATGCTCAGGGTTTTTGGCTATTTTTTTTTACCGGGTGTCCTCCTAGTTCCATAGTCCTATTCCCATCGGAAACAATAGCACGTGTGTTTACAATGTGGAAACGTCTTTAGGCACCCGTTGTCCAGTGGAGCAGAAGAGCCTGAGGAATCGTCGTGGCCCCCAAAATGAAGCTGTGTTTGAACGGTTCAAAAGAAAGCAGGCTAATCCTTAGCCACCCAAAGCCATCCAAAGCCACCCAAGCCCAAAGAAGGGTTAAAGAACCTTGAGAAAACCACACCCCTGGAAGGAATGTAAAGCAGAGCAGAGGAATGTGTGGAATGCAGACAGGGGTGAAACAATTTGTGTCCCATATGGAAAACGGGGAAAACAACAGGTTGGCCTGTGGAAATGCAGGAATCTGACAGAGGCGGGCAGAAAAGTTCTGGAATGCGGCAAGGTCTGAACCAGATGTTCAGTCTTCCATGGCTTGCTGTGAAGACCATATGGCCTGCACTCCAAAGGCCTGGGAGACTCGGGGCTAGGCTGCCATTTGAAAGGGCCTTAGGTTGTCCTCCTTCCTCCCAGGTCCTCAAACTGGAGGGGAATTCTCAATGACTGTTAGATCTCCGACCTTGGGTGAAGTGCGGTCCGTGGTACGGCCCAGCCCTCCAGGTGATGGGCAACACTATGGGCAGGCTCTACACGTACTTGAGGAGTGCCCTGGAGTTTTGGGGGGTGGGGAATTTCCAGCAGCTCCGCTGATTTCCAGAAATCAGGGCGTGGCCACCTCAGCCTCGACAAGACCCCTGTCTCCAGGGAGAGCTCAGTGGGCCAGAATTCTCCAGGGCAGCCGGTCGGTTCTTCTCGCTTCTCCGACTGACCTCGAAGCATGGATTCCTCCAGCACGTCCTGCACATCAAGCTGTAGCTTGACCTCTGCTTCTGGGCTGGGGGTTGCAACTCCCAGAGGCCGGGAGCCCTTCCCGCCTGTGCATCCTGCATCGATAGGGCCATGCCGTTCATTAGGGCATATTCCGTGATTGGGCTGGCCTTTGGCCAGTGCTCAGTTGGCCTCAGGATGCAGACTCGCCTCAGAATGACACCCTTGCTCCATACCCAGGGGAGTTTCGCTCTGGGATGGAAGTGGATGTTGCCTCTTCCTAGAGAGGTGCCCACGCAGATCACGCATCACCGGGCGAAAGGTCCTAACAGGATTTCTCAGGGCCCATCCTCTCCTTTGCTGCTGGCCAACCTTTCCATTCAACCCAATGTATGTTCATGATGGCAGTGGACACATTTGGGGATTTGGAGTCGGAGTAGCCTTTGAATAGTGGTCTCTTGGCCTGGCTTGCCAACAACAGGTATGGAGATACACCCCAGTGGGTTTACTCCTCTCTTTCTTTCTCTTTACGTCTTGGGGAAGGTTTCCTTTGGAGTCTTGGGGATGTTGGGAGCATTTTGACCCCAGGTCACCTGGAGTCGACAGCACGTTCGTGGGAGCTCTTCTCCAAAGTTCAGGCCTTTCTGCATGACCGAACTCTGTGCACGCCTGGCCTTTGTATAACCCAGGGACGTCAAGGAATCTTGATGCCAGGACGGAGGGAAACATGTGGAGCTTATATCTCTCTTTCAAGGGTTTCAAGCTCCCTTGGAGTTTCCCCACACATAATCCCTCTCCATTTCTCTCTCTCCGTCTCTCGGTCCCTCCGTCTCTTTCTCAGTCTCTCTCTCTCTCAGTCTCTCTCTCTCTCTATGTCTATCTCGCTCTCTCCATTTCTCTGCTGGGACCCTGTGGGTCTCACTTTCTATAACTCCTTGGTTCACTCCCAACTCAGCCTTACGGTCTCAATTCCTTCTCCTCTTTGGCCACTTACGTCTACATGAATGGAACCGTAGACTTTGCACACTGGCCTTGACAGTGTAATATGCAGACTTGTGGTTGGTGTTGAAGTCGTCATCACTGCATGTGCTGAGGTCCGTCCTGATGGACACTTGCCCAGTTGCGTTGGATATTCACGTCGATCTGCTGGATGTCTCTTTGTGCTGATGTATCATAAATATCCGGGACTTGGAAGCTCACCTGAAGCGAAGTTGGCTTTGCTTGTATCGGAAGCAAATTCTGCGAGACACAGCATCCTGGAACACAGGAAGTGGTCTTTGACGGCCTTTGCTTTGGGGGCTGTGGGGTAAGCGCTTCGCAAGGGGACCCGCCATGGGGCCGTCAGTTGCATGCGAATCACCAAGGAAGAATTCCTGTGTGCCAGCCGGACAGAAGGGAGACCGATCCAGGGGGATTCCTCTGCTTCTGTGTGCTTTGACAGGTCTTGACTAGGAGAGCCCACACTGAGGCCATGTGGCTGAGAACAGACAACGTGTTGTTAGTGGGCACTTCGGGAAGAGAGGCCGTTGGTGGCTTGGAGCGTGGCATAACGCAGGAAGCTATGGATTTCGTGGATGCAACGATGTGCTGGAATCCACACGTCCGCTGGCCCTCACAGACTTTTCCCTTGGGGTGGTGTGAACCCGCGGCCCTTTCTTCCATTCTTGTCCACCACCACTAGGGCCTGAACCCAGATCGGCCCGGGGTTCTTTGTGTGCAGGCACGCCCCCCTGAGTCTCACTGTGGCTCAGCCACAGCACGAGGCATCATAATCAGGGTGTCTCAAGCTGGTGAGTCATTTTGCGAGGAGTCCCGGCAGGGCTTCCTTCCAAACGGGTGCTGTGGTGTCGGCACCGCTGAGAAGCTTTCATTTTCTACCCCCCAGAAGTGCAGTCAGTGTTTGTTGGTGGTTTGCATGGTTCTATTTGTCTTTGGTTCCTGCCACTCATAGGCCGAGGCTTTGAGCTGATATGCCCTGGACATAGGGGAGAGAGGCTGGTGTAATTTTCTGAAAGGCCACACTGCCGGAGACATCATGCACAAACCCATCAGTACCCTCGACAGGACTGGTAGGCGGAAGGCGTGTTGCTCCCAAGACTCCGATGTCCCTTCACACTAGTGTCTACCATCCATTTCCTTTGCCAGCTTGGCCTTGGGAAGTGGGGGATTTGGGCCCCAGGAGATGGACTTCACGTGCCCTCACATAGGCATCCTTGGTGCCCCCACGTTCCCCATGCCGCTGGGCTTCCGATGGTACAGATGTCTTGGCACCCCCTTTGCGCAGAGACAGCCCTTGCCTCGGGGACCTTCTCCATGGTTGAAGCAGCCCAACATGGCCCTGAGGGCACCAGGGATCGGCATCCCTGCTGACGCATCCCTGAGCTCTCCCCCATAGGTCCTTGGGAATCCTGGTGGTCCTTGACCTGGGGTGCCCTGTCAGGGTGCACCATCGGCTGCAGGCCACGAGGTTCCTCTGCCAAGTTGCAGTGCTTTTCTCTAAATGCAGATATCACTGGGTGTCCGGAGTCTCAATGGCGATGTAGCCTCCTGAAAAGTCAGACGTGGTTTGTGACGAGAGCCATGCTTCAACCCCTTGGTTTGCCTCTCTGCCTTCCTTCCCACTTTCTGTCTTCCATTGGCCTAACACCTTTCTCCATCCGTAACTTCCTCAAAGAAATCCCTCCTCCACAAGGCGATCCTTGCTGCTCACCTCCTGCATCTCCTTCACATCAGTATAGCTTTCTCACTATCTAGCTCTTATCATCAATGTCCTCTTCCTCCTCATCAATTGAGAATTCTCTCTCCAGGGTTTATCTTTGGGATGATAGTCAAGAAAAGCCGGGACGTATTGGAGGCTTCTGGAGACTCAGCCGGAATCCTGGACCGTGGTTTTATCCGGGGTGGAAAATGCGATTTGGGGTCCTCTCTCAGGAAATGCTAAGGGTTTTTGGCTATTTTTTTTACCGGGTGTCCTCCTAGTTCCATAGTCCTATTCCCATCGGAAACAATAGCAGGTGTGTTTACAATGCGGAAACCTCTTTAGGCACCCGTGGTCCAGTGGAGCAGGAGAGCCTGAGGAATCGTCGTGCCCCCCATCCTGAAGCTGTCTTGGAACGGTTCAAAGGAAAGCAGGCTAATCCTTAGCCACCCAAAGCCACCATAAAAAACCCAAGCCCAAAGAAGGGTTAAAGAACCTTGAGAAAACCACACCCATGGAAGGAATGTAAAGCAGAGCAGAGGAATGTGTGGAATGCAGACAGGGGTGAAACAATTAGGGTCCCATATGGAAAACGGGGAAAACCACAGGTTGGCCTATGGAAATGCAGGAATCTGACAGAGGCGGGCAGAGAAGGTCTGGAATGATGCCAGGTCTGAACCAGAGGGTGAGTCTCACGTGGCTAGCCGTGAAGACCATATGGCCTGCACTCCAAAGGCCTGGGAGACTCGGAGCTGGGCTGCCACTTGAAAGGGCCTTAGGTTGTCCTCCTTCCTCCCAGGTCCTCAAACTGGAGGGGAATTCTCAATGACTGTTAGATCTCCGACCTTGCGTGAAGTGAGGTCTGTGGTACGGCCCAGCCGTCCAGGTGATGGGCAACCCTGTGGGCAGGCTCTACAGGTACCTGAGGAATGCCCTGGAGTTTTGGGGGGTGGGGAATTTCCAGCAGCTCCGCTGATTTCCATACATCAGGGCGTGGCCACCTCAGCCTCTACCAGACTCCTGTCTCCAGGGAGAGCACAGTGGGCCAGCATTCTCCAGGGCAGCCGGTCGCTTCTTCTCGCTTCTCCGACTGACCTCGAAGCATGGATTCCTCCAGCACGTCCTGCACATCCAGCGGTAGGTTGACCTCTGCCTCTGAGCTGGGGGTTGCAAATCCCAGAGGCCGGGAGCCCTTCCCGCCTGTGCATCCTGCATCGATAGGGCCATGCCGTTCATTAGGGCATATTCCGTGATTGGGCTGGCCTTTGGCCAGTGCTCAGTTGGCCTCAGGATGCAGACTCGCCTCAGAATGACACCCTTGCTCCATACCCAGGGGAGTTTCGCTCTGGGATGGAAGTGGATGTTGCCTCTTCCTAGAGAGGTGCCCACGCAGATCACGCATCACCGGGCGAAAGGTCCTAACAGGATTTCTCAGGGCCCATCCTCTCCTTTGCTGCTGGCCAACCTTTCCATTCAACCCAATGTATGTTCATGATGGCAGTGGACACATTTGGGGATTTGGAGTCGGAGTAGCCTTTGAATTGTGGTCTCTTGGCCTGGCTTGCCAACAACAGGTATGGAGATACACCCCAGTGGGTTTACTCCTCTCTTTCTTTCTCTTTACGTCTTGGGGAAGGTTTCCTTTGGAGTCTTGGGGATGTTGGGAGCATTTTGACCCCAGGTCACCTGGAGTCGACAGCACGTTCGTGGGAGCTCTTCTCCAAAGTTCAGGCCTTTCTGCATGACCGAACTCTGTGCACGCCTGGCCTTTGTATAACCCAGGGACGTCAAGGAATCTTGATGCCAGGACGGAGGGAAACATGTGTAGCTTATATCTCTCTTTCAAGGGTTTCAAGCTCCCTTGGAGTTTCCCCACACATAATCCCTCTCCATTTCTCTCTCTCCGTCTCTCGGTCCCTCCGTCTCTTTCTCAGTCTCTCTCTCTCTCAGTCTCTCTCTCTCTCTATGTCTATCTCGCTCTCTCCATTTCTCTGCTGGGACCCTGTGGGTCTCACTTTCTATAACTCCTTGGTTCACTCCCAACTCAGCCTTACGGTCTCAATTCCTTCTCCTCTTTGGCCACTTACGTCTACATGAATGGAACCGTAGACTTTGCACACTGGCCCTGACAGTGTAATATGCAGACTTGTGGTTGGTGTTGAAGTCGTCATCACTGCATGTGCTGAGGTCCGTCCTGATGGACACTTGCCCAGTTGCGTTGGATATTCACGTCGATCTGCTGGATGTCACTTTGTGCTGATGTATCATAAATATCCGGGACTTGGAAGCTCACCTGAAGCGAAGTTGGCTTTGCTTGTATCGGAAGCAAATTCTGCGAGACACAGCATCCTGGAACACAGGAAGTGGTCTTTGACGGCCTTTGCTTTGGGGGCTGTGGGGTAAGCGCTTCGCAAGGGGACCCGCCATGGGGCCGTCAGTTGCATGCGAATCACCAAGGAAGAATTCCTGTGTGCCGGCCGGACAGAAGGGAGACCGATCCAGGGGGATTCCTCTGCTTCTGTGTGCTTTGACAGGTCTTGACTAGGAGAGCCCACACTGAGGCCATGTGGCTGAGAACAGACAACGTGTTGTTAGTGGGCACTTCGGGAAGAGAGGCCGTTGGTGGCTTGCAGCGTGGCATAACGCAGGAAGCTATGGATTTCGTGGATGCAACGATGTGCTGGGATCCACACGTCCGCTGGCCCTCACAGACTTTTCCCTTGGGGTGGTGTGAACCCGCGGCCCTTTCTTCCATTCTTGTCCACCACCACTAGGGCCTGAACCCAGATCGGCCCGGGGTCCTTTGTGTGCAGGCAGGCCTCCCTGTAACTCACTGTGGCCAGGCCACAGCACGAGGCAGCATAATCAGGGTGTCTCGAGCTGGTGAGTCATTTTTCGAGGATTCCCGGCAGGTTTTTCTTCCAAACGGGTGCTGTGGTGTCGGCACCACTGAGAAGCTTTCCCTTTCTACCCCCCAGAAGTGCAGTCAGTGTTTGTTGGTGGTTTGCATGGTTCTATTTGTCTTTGGTTCCTGCCACTCATAGGCCGAGGCTTTGAGCTGATATGCCCTGGACGTAGGCGAGAGAGGCTGGTGTAATTTTCTGAAAGGCCACACTGCCAGAGACATCGTGCACAAACCCATCAGTACCCTCGACAGGACTGGTAGGCGGAAGGCGTGTTGCTCCCAAGACTCCGATGTCCCTTCACACTAGTGTCTACCATCCATTTCCTTTGCCAGCGTGGCCTTGGGAAGTGGGGGGATTTGGGCCCCAGGAGATGGACTTCACGTGCCCTCACATAGGCATCCTTGGTGCCCCCACGTTCCCCATGCCGCTGGGCTTCCGATGGTACAGATGTCTTGGCACCCCCTTTGCGCAGAGACAGCCCTTGCCTCGGGGACCTTCTCCATGGTTGAAGCAGCCCAACATGGCCCTGTGGGCACCAGGGATCGGCATCCCTGCTGACGCATCCCTGAGCTCTCCCCCATAGGTCCTTGGGAATCCTGGTGGTCCTTGACCTGGGGTGCCCTGTCAGGGTGCACCATCGGCTGCAGGCCACGAGGTTCCTCTGCCAAGTTGCAGTGCTTTTCTCTAAATGCAGATATCACTGGGTGTCCGGAGTCTCAATGGCGATGTAGCCTCCTGAAAAGTCAGACGTGGTTTGTGACGAGAGCCATGCTTCAACCCCTTGGTTTGCCTCTCTGCCTTCCTTCCCACTTTCTGTCTTCCATTGGCCTAACACCTTTCTCCATCCGTAACTTCCTCAAAGAAATCCCTCCTCCACAAGGCGATCCTTGCTGCTCACCTCCTGCATCTCCTTCACATCAGTATAGCTTTCTCACTATCTAGCTCTTATCATCAATGTCCTCTTCCTCCTCATCAATTGAGAATTCTCTCTCCAGGGTTTATCTTTGGGATGATAGTCAAGAAAAGCCGGGACGTATTGGAGGCTTCTGGAGACTCAGCCGGAATCCTGGACCGTGGTTTTATCCGGGGTGGAAAATGCGATTTGGGGTCCTCTCTCAGGAAATGCTCAGGGTTTTTGGCTATTTTTTTTTACCGGGTGTCCTCCTAGTTCCATAGTCCTATTCCCATCGGAAACAATAGCACGTGTGTTTACAATGCGGAAACGTCTTTAGGCACCCGTTGTCCAGTGGAGCAGAAGAGCCTGAGGAATCGTCGTGGCCCCCAAAATGAAGCTGTGTTTGAACGGTTCAAAAGAAAGCAGGCTAATCCTTAGCCACCCAAAGCCATCCAAAGCCACCCAAGCCCAAAGAAGGGTTAAAGAACCTTGAGAAAACCACACCCCTGGAAGGAATGTAAAGCAGAGCAGAGGAATGTGTGGAATGCAGACAGGGGTGAAACACTTAGGGTCCCATATGGAAAACGGGGAAAACAACAGGTTGGCCTGTGGAAATGCAGGAATCTGACAGAGGCGGGCAGAAAAGTTCTGGAATGCGGCAAGGTCTGAACCAGATGTTCAGTCTTCCATGGCTTGCTGTGAAGACCATATGGCCTGCACTCCAAAGGCCTGGGAGACTCGGGGCTAGGCTGCCATTTGAAAGGGCCTTAGGTTGTCCTCCTTCCTCCCAGGTCCTCAAACTGGAGGGGAATTCTCAATGACTGTTAGATCTCCGACCTTGGGTGAAGTGCGGTCCGTGGTACGGCCCAGCCCTCCAGGTGATGGGCAACACTATGGGCAGGCTCTACACGTACTTGAGGAGTGCCCTGGAGTTTTGGGGGGTGGGGAATTTCCAGCAGCTCCGCTGATTTCCAGAAATCAGGGCGTGGCCACCTCAGCCTCGACAAGACCCTTGTCTCCAGGGAGAGCTCAGTGGGCCAGCATTCTCCAGGGCAGTCGGTCGGTTCTTCTCGCTTCTCCGACTGACCTCGAAGCATGGATTCCTCCAGCACGTCCTGCACATCAAGCTGTAGCTTGACCTCTGCTTCTGGGTTGGGGGTTGCAACTCCCAGAGGCTGGGAGCACTTCACGCCTGTGCATCCTGCATCGATAGGGCCATGCCGTTCATTAGGGCATATTCCGTGATTGGGCTGGCCTTTGGCCAGTGCTCAGTTGGCCTCAGGATGCAGACTCGCCTCAGAATGACACCCTTGCTCCATACCCATGGTAATTTCGCTCTGGGATGGAAGTGGATGTTGCCTCTTCCTAGAGAGGTGCCCACGCAGATCACGCATCAATGGGCGAAAGGTCCTAACAGGATTTCTCAGGGCCCATCCTCTCCTTTGCTGCTGGCCAACCTTTCCATTCAACCCAATGTATGTTCATGATGGCAGTGGACACATTTGGGGATTTGGTGTCGGAGTAGCCTTTGAATTGTGGTCTCTTGGCCTGGCTTGCCAACAACAGGTATGGAGATACACCCCAGTGGGTTTACTCCTCTCTTTCTTTCTCTTTACGTCTTGGGGAAGGTTTCCTTTGGAGTCTTGGGGATGTTGGGAGCATTTTGACCCCAGGTCACCTGGAGTCGACAGCACGTTCGTGGGAGCTCTTCTCCAAAGTTCAGGCCTTTCTGCATGACCGAACTCTGTGCACGCCTGGCCTTTGTATAACCCAGGGACGTCAAGGAATCTTGATGCCAGGACGGAGGGAAACATGTGGAGCTTATATCTCTCTTTCAAGGGTTTCAAGCTCCCTTGGAGTTTCCCCACACATAATCCCTCTCCATTTCTCTCTCTCCGTCTCTCGGTCCCTCCGTCTCTTTCTCAGTCTCTCTCTCTCTCAGTCTCTCTCTCTCTCTATGTCTATCTCGCTCTCTCCATTTCTCTGCTGGGACCCTGTGGGTCTCACTTTCTATAACTCCTTGGTTCACTCCCAACTCAGCCTTACGGTCTCAATTCCTTCTCCTCTTTGGCCACTTACGTCTACATGAATGGAACCGTAGACTTTGCACACTGGCCCTGACAGTGTAATATGCAGACATGTGGTTGGTGTTGAAGTCGTCATCACTGCATGTGCTGAGGTCCGTCCTGATGGACACTTGCCCAGTTGCGTTGGATATTCACGTCGATCTGCTGGATGTCACTTTGTGCTGATGTATCATAAATATCCGGGACTTGGAAGCTCACCTGTAGCGAAGTTGGCTTTGCTTGTATCGGAAGCAAATTCTGCGAGACACAGCATCCTGGAACACAGGAAGTGGTCTTTGACGGCCTTTGCTTTGGGGGCTGTGGGGTAAGCGCTTCGCAAGGGGACCCGCCATGGGGCCGTCAGTTGCATGCGAATCACCAAGGACGTATTCCTGGGTGCCAGCCGGACAGAAGGGAGACCGATCCAGGGGGGTTTCCTTTGCTTCTGTGTGCTTTTACAGGTCTAGAGCAGGAGAGCCCACACTGAGGCATGTGGCTGAGGGCAGGTCACAGGTTGCTAGTGGGCATTTCGGGAGGAGAGGCTCCTGGTGGCATAGAGCGTGGCATAACTCAGGAAGCTATGGATTTCGTGGATGCAACGATGTGCTGGAATCCACACGTCCGCTGGCCCTCACCGACTTTTCCCTTGGGGTGGTGTGAACCCGCGGCCCTTTCTTCCATTCTTGTCCACCACCACTAGGGACCGAACACAGATTGTCCCGGGGTCCTTTTTGTGCAGGCAGTTCCCCATGGGACTCACTGTGGCCCAGCCACAGCACGAGGCAGCATAATCAGGGTGTGTCGAGCTGGTGAGTCATTTTGCGAGGAGTCCCGGCAGGGCTTCCTTCCAAACGGGTGCTGTGGTGTCGGCACCGCTGAGAAGCTTTCCTTTTCTACCCCCCAGAAGTGCAGTCAGTGTTTGTTGGTGGTTTGCATGGTTCTATTTGTCTTTGGGTTCCTGCCACTCATAGGCCGAGGTTTTGAGCTGATATGCCCTGGACGTAGGCGAGAGAGGCTGGTGTAATTTTCTGAAAGGCCACACTGCCGGAGACATCGTGCACAAACCCATCAGTACCCTCGACAGGACTGGTAGGCGGAAGGCGTGTTGCTCCCAAGACTCCGATGTCCCTTCACACTAGTGTCTACTATCCATTTCTTTGCCAGCGTGGCCTTGGGAAGAGGGGGGATTTGGGCCCCAGGAGATGGACTTCACGTGCCCTCACATAGGCATCCTTGGTGCCCCCACGTTCCCCATGCCGCTGGGCTTCCGATGGTACAGATGTCTTGGCACCCCCTTTGCGCAGAGACAGCCCTTGCCTCGGGGACCTTCTGCATGGTTGAAGCAGCCCAGCAGGGCCCTGAGGGCACCAGGGATCTGCATCCCTGCTGACGCATCCCTGAGCTCTCCCCCATAGGTCCTTGGGAATCCTGGTGGTCCTTGACCTGGGGTGCCCTGTCAGGGTGCACCATCGGCTGCAGGCCACGAGGTTCCTCTGCCAAGTTGCAATGCTTTTCTCAAAATTCAGACTTCCCTGGGTGTGCGGAGTCTCGATGTCGATGTAGCCTCCTGTAAAGTCAGCCGTGGTGTGTGATGAGAGCCATGCTTCAACCTTTTGGTTTGCCTCTCTGCCTTCCTTCCCACTTTCTGTATTCCATTCGCCTTAACACCTTTTTCCATCCCTAATTTCCTCCCACGAATTCCCTCCTCCACAATGCGAACCTTGCTGCTCACTTCCTGCATCTCCTTCACATCAGTATAGCTTTCTCACTACCTAGCTCTTATCATCAATCTCCTCTTCCTCCTCATCAATTAATAATTCTCTCTCCAGGGTTTTTCTTTGGGATGAAGCCAAGAAAAGCCAGGACGTTTTTGCGACTTCTGGAGACTCAGCAGGAATCTTGGACTGTGGTTTTCTCTGGCATGGAAGATACGATTTGGGTTCCTCTCTCAGGAAATGCGCAGGGGTTTTGGCTATTTTTTTAACCGGGTGTCCTCTTAGATCCATTGTCCTATTCCCTTCAGAAACACTAGCACGTGTGTTTACAATGGGGAAAAGTCTTTAGGCACCCGTGGTCCAGTGGAGCAGGAGAGCCTGAGGAATCGTCGTGCCCCCCATCCTGAAGCTGTCTTGGAACGGTTCAAAGGAAAGCAGGCTAATCCTTAGCCACCCAAAACCACCATAAAAAACCCAAGCCCAAAGAAGGGTTAAAGAACCTTGAGAAAACCACACCCATGGAAGGAATGTAAAGCAGAGCAGAGGAATGGGTGGAATGCAGACAGGGGTGAAACACTTAGGGTCCCATATGGAAAACGGGGAAAACCACAGGTTGGCCTGTGGAAATGCAGGAATCTGACAGAGGCGGGCAGAGAAGGTCTGGAATGATGCCAGGTCTGAACCAGAGGGTGAGTCTCACGTGGCTAGCCGTGAAGACCATATGGCCTGCACTCCAAAGGCCTGGGAGACTCGGAGCTGGGCTGCCACTTGAAAGGGCCTTAGGTTGTCCTCCTTCCTCCCAGGTCCTCAAACTGGAGGGGAATTCTCAATGACTGTTAGATCTCCGACCTTGCGTGAAGTGAGGTCTGTGGTACGGCCCAGCCGTCCAGGTGATGGGCAACCCTGTGGGCAGGCTCTACAGGTACCTGAGGAATGCCCTGGAGTTTTGGGGGGTGGGGAATTTCCAGCAGCTCCGCTGATTTCCATACATCAGGGCGTGGCCACCTCAGCCTCTACCAGACCCCTGTCTCCAGGGAGAGCACAGTGGGCCAGCATTCTCCCGGCCAGCCGGTCGCTTCTTCTCGCTTCTCCGACTGACCTCGAAGCATGGATTCCTCCAGCACGTCCTGCACATCCAGCGGTAGGTTGACCTCTGCCTCTGAGCTGGGGGTTGCAAATCCCAGAGGCCGGGAGCCCTTCCCGCCTGTGCATCCTGCATCGATAGGGCCATGCCGTTCATTGGGGCATATTCCGTGATTGGGCTGGCCTTTGGCCAGTGCTCAGTTGGCCTCAGGATGCAGACTCGCCTCAGAATGACACCCTTGCTCCATACCCAGGGGAGTTTCGCTCTGGGATGGAAGTGGATGTTGCCTCTTCCTAGAGAGGTGCCCACGCAGATCACGCATCAATGGGCGAAAGGTCCTAACAGGATTTCTCAGGGCCCATCCTCTCCTTTGCTGCTGGCCAACCTTTCCATTCAACCCAATGTATGTTCATGATGGCAGTGGACACATTTGGGGATTTGGAGTCGGAGTAGCCTTTGAATTGTGGTCTCTTGGCCTGGCTTGCCAACAACAGGTATGGAGATACACCCCAGTGGGTTTACTCCTCTCTTTCTTTCTCTTTACGTCTTGGGGAAGGAAGGTTTCCTTTGGAGTCTTGGGGATGTTGGGAGCATTTTGACCCCAGGTCACCTGGAGTCGACAGCACGTTCGTGGGAGCTCTTCTCCAAAGTTCAGGCCTTTCTGCATGACCGAACTCTGTGCACGCCTGGCCTTTGTATAACCCAGGGACGTCAAGGAATCTTGATGCCAGGACGGAGGGAAACATGTGTAGCTTATATCTCTCTTTCAAGGGTTTCAAGCTCCCTTGGAGTTTCCCCACACATAATCCATACTCCATTTCTCTCTCTCCGTCTCTCGGTCCCTCCGTCTCTTTCTCAGTCTCTCTCTCTCTCAGTCTCTCTCTCTCTCTATGTCTATCTCGCTCTCTCCATTTCTCTGCTGGGACCCTGTGGGTCTTACTTTCTATAACTCCTTGGTTCACTCCCAACTCAGCCTTACGGTCTCAATTCCTTCTCCTCTTTGGCCACTTACGTCTACATGAATGGAACCATAGACTTTGCACACTGGCCCTGACAGTGTAATATGCAGACTTGTGGTTGGTGTTGAAGTCGTCATCACTGCATGTGCTGAGGTCCGTCCTGATGGACACTTGCCCAGTTGCGTTGGATATTCACGTCGATCTGCTGGATGTCACTTTGTGCTGATGTATCATAAATATCCGGGACTTGGAAGCTCACCTGAAGCGAAGTTGGCTTTGCTTGTATCGGAAGCAAATTCTGCGAGACACAGCATCCTGGAACACAGGAAGTAGTCTTTGACGGCCTTTGCTTTGGGGGCTGTGGGGTAAGCGCTTCGCAAGGGGACCCGCCATGGGGCCGTCAGTTGCATGCGAATCACCAAGGAAGAATTCCTGTGTGCCGGCCGGACAGAAGGGAGACCGATCCAGGGGGATTCCTCTGCTTCTGTGTGCTTTGACAGGTCTTGACTAGGAGAGCCCACACTGAGGCCATGTGGCTGAGAACAGACAACGTGTTGTTAGTGGGCACTTCGGGAAGAGAGGCCGTTGGTGGCTTGGAGCGTGGCATAACGCAGGAAGCTATGGATTTCGTGGATGCAACGATGTGCTGGAATCCACACGTCCGCTGGCCCTCACAGACTTTTCCCTTGGGGTGGTGTGAACCCGCGGCCCTTTCTTCCATTCTTGTCCACCACCACTAGGGCCTGAACCCAGATCGGCCCGGGGTCCTTTGTGTGAAGGCAGACCTCCCTGTAACTCACTGTGGCCCAGCCACAGCACGAGGCAGCATAATCTCGAGCTGGTGAGTCATTTTGCGAGGAGTCCCGGCAGGGCTTCCTTCCAAACGGGTGCTGTGGTGTCGGCACCGCTGAGAAGCTTTCCTTTTCTACCCCCCAGAAGTGCAGTCAGTGTTTGTTGGTGGTTTGCATGGTTCTATTTGTCTTTGGGTTCCTGCCACTCATAGGCCGAGGTTTTGAGCTGATATGCCCTGGACGTAGGCGAGAGAGGCTGGTGTAATTTTCTGAAAGGCCACACTGCCGGAGACATCGTGCACAAACCCATCAGTACCCTCGACAGGACTGGTAGGCGGAAGGCGTGTTGCTCCCAAGACTCCGATGTCCCTTCACACTAGTGTCTACTATCCATTTCTTTGCCAGCGTGGCCTTGGGAAGAGGGGGGATTTGGGCCCCAGGAGATGGACTTCACGTGCCCTCACATAGGCATCCTTGGTGCCCCCACGTTCCCCATGCCGCTGGGCTTCCGATGGTACAGATGTCTTGGCACCCCCTTTGCGCAGAGACAGCCCTTGCCTCGGGGACCTTCTGCATGGTTGATGAAGCCCAGCAGGGCCCTGAGGGCACCAGGGATCTGCATCCCTGCTGACGCATCCCTGAGCTCTCCCCCATAGGTCCTTGGGAATCCTGGTGGTCCTTGACCTGGGGTGCCCTGTCAGGGTGCACCATCGGCTGCAGGCCACGAGGTTCCTCTGCCAAGTTGCAATGCTTTTCTCAAAATTCAGACTTCCCTGGGTGTGCGGAGTCTCGATGTCGATGTAGCCTCCTGTAAAGTCAGCCGTGGTGTGTGATGAGAGCCATGCTTCAACCTTTTGGTTTGCCTCTCTGCCTTCCTTCCCACTTTCTGTATTCCATTCGCCTTAACACCTTTTTCCATCCCTAATTTCCTCCCACGAAATCCCTCCTCCACAATGCGAGCCTTGCTGCTCACTTCCTGCATCTCCTTCACATCAGTATAGCTTTCTCACTACCTAGCTCTTATCATCAATCTCCTCTTCCTCCTCATCAATTAATAATTCTCTCTCCAGGGTTTTTCTTTGGGATGAAGCCAAGAAAAGCCAGGACGTTTTTGCGACTTCTGGAGACTCAGCAGGAATCTTGGACTGTGGTTTTCTCTGGCATGGAAGATACGATTTGGGTTCCTCTCTCAGGAAATGCGCAGGGGTTTTGGCTATTTTTTTAACCGGGTGTCCTCTTAGATCCATTGTCCTATTCCCTTCAGAAACACTAGCACGTGTGTTTACAATGGGGAAAAGTCTTTAGGCATCCGTGGTCCAGTGGAGCAGGAGAGCCTGAGGAATCGTCGTGCCCCCCATCCTGAAGCTGTCTTGGAACGGTTCAAAGGAAAGCAGGCTAATCCTTAGCCACCCAAAGCCACCATAAACAACCCAAGCCCAAAGAAGGGTTAAAGAACCTTGAGAAAACCACACCCATGGAAGGAATGTAAAGCAGAGCAGAGGAATGGGTGGAATGCAGACAGGGGTGAAACACTTAGGGTCCCATATGGAAAACGGGGAAAACCACAGGTTGGCCTGTGGAAATGCAGGAATCTGACAGAGGCGGGCAGAGAAGGTCTGGAATGATGCCAGGTCTGAACCAGAGGGTGAGTCTCACGTGGCTAGCCGTGAAGACCATATGGCCTGCACTCCAAAGGCCTGGGAGACTCGGAGCTGGGCTGCCACTTGAAAGGGCCTTAGGTTGTCCTCCTTCCTCCCAGGTCCTCAAACTGGAGGGGAATTCTCAATGACTGTTAGATCTCCGACCTTGCGTGAAGTGAGGTCTGTGGTACGGCCCAGCCGTCCAGGTGATGGGCAACCCTGTGGGCAGGCTCTACAGGTACCTGAGGAATGCCCTGGAGTTTTGGGGGGTGGGGAATTTCCAGCAGCTCCGCTGATTTCCATACATCAGGGCGTGGCCACCTCAGCCTCTACCAGACCCCTGTCTCCAGGGAGAGCACAGTGGGCCAGCATTCTCCCGGCCAGCCGGTCGCTTCTTCTCGCTTCTCCGACTGACCTCGAAGCATGGATTCCTCCAGCACGTCCTGCACATCCAGCGGTAGGTTGACCTCTGCCTCTGAGCTGGGGGTTGCAAATCCCAGAGGCCGGGAGCCCTTCCCGCCTGTGCATCCTGCATCGATAGGGCCATGCCGTTCATTGGGGCATATTCCGTGATTGGGCTGGCCTTTGGCCAGTGCTCAGTTGGCCTCAGGATGCAGACTCGCCTCAGAATGACACCCTTGCTCCATACCCAGGGGAGTTTCGCTCTGGGATGGAAGTGGATGTTGCCTCTTCCTAGAGAGGTGCCCACGCAGATCACGCATCAATGGGCGAAAGGTCCTAACAGGATTTCTCAGGGCCCATCCTCTCCTTTGCTGCTGGCCAACCTTTCCATTCAACCCAATGTATGTTCATGATGGCAGTGGACACATTTGGGGATTTGGAGTCGGAGTAGCCTTTGAATTGTGGTCTCTTGGCCTGGCTTGCCAACAACAGGTATGGAGATACACCCCAGTGGGTTTACTCCTCTCTTTCTTTCTCTTTACGTCTTGGGGAAGGAAGGTTTCCTTTGGAGTCTTGGGGATGTTGGGAGCATTTTGACCCCAGGTCACCTGGAGTCGACAGCACGTTCGTGGGAGCTCTTCTCCAAAGTTCAGGCCTTTCTGCATGACCGAACTCTGTGCACGCCTGGCCTTTGTATAACCCAGGGACGTCAAGGAATCTTGATGCCAGGACGGAGGGAAACATGTGTAGCTTATATCTCTCTTTCAAGGGTTTCAAGCTCCCTTGGAGTTTCCCCACACATAATCCCTCTCCATTTCTCTCTCTCCGTCTCTCGGTCCCTCCGTCTCTTTCTCAGTCTCTCTCTCTCTCAGTCTCTCTCTCTCTCTATGTCTATCTCGCTCTCTCCATTTCTCTGCTGGGACCCTGTGGGTCTCACTTTCTATAACTCCTTGGTTCACTCCCAACTCAGCCTTACGGTCTCAATTCCTTCTCCTCTTTGGCCACTTACGTCTACATGAATGGAACCGTAGACTTTGCACACTGGCCCTGACAGTGTAATATGCAGACTTGTGGTTGGTGTTGAAGTCGTCATCACTGCATGTGCTGAGGTCCGTCCTGATGGACACTTGCCCAGTTGCGTTGGATATTCACGTCGATCTGCTGGAGGTCACTTTGTGCTGATGTATCATAAATATCCGGGACTTGGAAGCTCACCTGAAGCGAAGTTGGCTTTGCTTGTATCGGAAGCAAATTCTGCGAGACACAGCATCCTGGAACACAGGAAGTAGTCTTTGACGGCCTTTGCTTTGGGGGCTGTGGGGTAAGCGCTTCGCAAGGGGACCCGCCATGGGGCCGTCAGTTGCATGCGAATCACCAAGGAAGAATTCCTGTGTGCCGGCCGGACAGAAGGGAGACCGATCCAGGGGGATTCCTCTGCTTCTGTGTGCTTTGACAGGTCTTGACTAGGAGAGCCCACACTGAGGCCATGTGGCTGAGAACAGACAACGTGTTGTTAGTGGGCACTTCGGGAAGAGAGGCCGTTGGTGGCTTGGAGCGTGGCATAACGCAGGAAGCTATGGATTTCGTGGATGCAACGATGTGCTGGAATCCACACGTCCGCTGGCCCTCACAGACTTTTCCCTTGGGGTGGTGTGAACCCGCGGCCCTTTCTTCCATTCTTGTCCACCACCACTAGGGCCTGAACCCAGATCGGCCCGGGGTCCTTTGTGTGAAGGCAGACCTCCCTGTAACTCACTGTGGCCCAGCCACAGCACGAGGCAGCATAATCTCGAGCTGGTGAGTCATTTTGCGAGGAGTCCCGGCAGGGCTTCCTTCCAAACGGGTGCTGTGGTGTCGGCACCGCTGAGAAGCTTTCCTTTTCTACCCCCCAGAAGTGCAGTCAGTGTTTGTTGGTGGTTTGCATGGTTCTATTTGTCTTTGGGTTCCTGCCACTCATAGGCCGAGGTTTTGAGCTGATATGCCCTGGACGTAGGCGAGAGAGGCTGGTGTAATTTTCTGAAAGGCCACACTGCCGGAGACATCGTGCACAAACCCATCAGTACCCTCGACAGGACTGGTAGGCGGAAGGCGTGTTGCTCCCAAGACTCCGATGTCCCTTCACACTAGTGTCTACTATCCATTTCTTTGCCAGCGTGGCCTTGGGAAGAGGGGGGATTTGGGCCCCAGGAGATGGACTTCACGTGCCCTCACATAGGCATCCTTGGTGCCCCCACGTTCCCCATGCCGCTGGGCTTCCGATGGTACAGATGTCTTGGCACCCCCTTTGCGCAGAGACAGCCCTTGCCTCGGGGACCTTCTGCATGGTTGATGAAGCCCAGCAGGGCCCTGAGGGCACCAGGGATCTGCATCCCTGCTGACGCATCCCTGAGCTCTCCCCCATAGGTCCTTGGGAATCCTGGTGGTCCTTGACCTGGGGTGCCCTGTCAGGGTGCACCATCGGCTGCAGGCCACGAGGTTCCTCTGCCAAGTTGCAATGCTTTTCTCAAAATTCAGACTTCCCTGGGTGTGCGGAGTCTCGATGTCGATGTAGCCTCCTGTAAAGTCAGCCGTGGTGTGTGATGAGAGCCATGCTTCAACCTTTTGGTTTGCCTCTCTGCCTTCCTTCCCACTTTCTGTATTCCATTCGCCTTAACACCTTTTTCCATCCCTAATTTCCTCCCACGAAATCCCTCCTCCACAATGCGAGCCTTGCTGCTCACTTCCTGCATCTCCTTCACATCAGTATAGCTTTCTCACTACCTAGCTCTTATCATCAATCTCCTCTTCCTCCTCATCAATTAATAATTCTCTCTCCAGGGTTTTTCTTTGGGATGAAGCCAAGAAAAGCCAGGACGTTTTTGCGACTTCTGGAGACTCAGCAGGAATCTTGGACTGTGGTTTTCTCTGGCATGGAAGATACGATTTGGGTTCCTCTCTCAGGAAATGCGCAGGGGTTTTGGCTATTTTTTTAACCGGGTGTCCTCTTAGATCCATTGTCCTATTCCCTTCAGAAACACTAGCACGTGTGTTTACAATGGGGAAAAGTCTTTAGGCATCCGTGGTCCAGTGGAGCAGGAGAGCCTGAGGAATCGTCGTGCCCCCCATCCTGAAGCTGTCTTGGAACGGTTCAAAGGAAAGCAGGCTAATCCTTAGCCACCCAAAGCCACCATAAACAACCCAAGCCCAAAGAAGGGTTAAAGAACCTTGAGAAAACCACACCCATGGAAGGAATGTAAAGCAGAGCAGAGGAATGGGTGGAATGCAGACAGGGGTGAAACACTTAGGGTCCCATATGGAAAACGGGGAAAACCACAGGTTGGCCTGTGGAAATGCAGGAATCTGACAGAGGCGGGCAGAGAAGGTCTGGAATGATGCCAGGTCTGAACCAGAGGGTGAGTCTCACGTGGCTAGCCGTGAAGACCATATGGCCTGCACTCCAAAGGCCTGGGAGACTCGGAGCTGGGCTGCCACTTGAAAGGGCCTTAGGTTGTCCTCCTTCCTCCCAGGTCCTCAAACTGGAGGGGAATTCTCAATGACTGTTAGATCTCCGACCTTGCGTGAAGTGAGGTCTGTGGTACGGCCCAGCCGTCCAGGTGATGGGCAACCCTGTGGGCAGGCTCTACAGGTACCTGAGGAATGCCCTGGAGTTTTGGGGGGTGGGGAATTTCCAGCAGCTCCGCTGATTTCCATACATCAGGGCGTGGCCACCTCAGCCTCTACCAGACCCCTGTCTCCAGGGAGAGCACAGTGGGCCAGCATTCTCCCGGCCAGCCGGTCGCTTCTTCTCGCTTCTCCGACTGACCTCGAAGCATGGATTCCTCCAGCACGTCCTGCACATCCAGCGGTAGGTTGACCTCTGCCTCTGAGCTGGGGGTTGCAAATCCCAGAGGCCGGGAGCCCTTCCCGCCTGTGCATCCTGCATCGATAGGGCCATGCCGTTCATTGGGGCATATTCCGTGATTGGGCTGGCCTTTGGCCAGTGCTCAGTTGGCCTCAGGATGCAGACTCGCCTCAGAATGACACCCTTGCTCCATACCCAGGGGAGTTTCGCTCTGGGATGGAAGTGGATGTTGCCTCTTCCTAGAGAGGTGCCCACGCAGATCACGCATCAATGGGCGAAAGGTCCTAACAGGATTTCTCAGGGCCCATCCTCTCCTTTGCTGCTGGCCAACCTTTCCATTCAACCCAATGTATGTTCATGATGGCAGTGGACACATTTGGGGATTTGGAGTCGGAGTAGCCTTTGAATTGTGGTCTCTTGGCCTGGCTTGCCAACAACAGGTATGGAGATACACCCCAGTGGGTTTACTCCTCTCTTTCTTTCTCTTTACGTCTTGGGGAAGGAAGGTTTCCTTTGGAGTCTTGGGGATGTTGGGAGCATTTTGACCCCAGGTCACCTGGAGTCGACAGCACGTTCGTGGGAGCTCTTCTCCAAAGTTCAGGCCTTTCTGCATGACCGAACTCTGTGCACGCCTGGCCTTTGTATAACCCAGGGACGTCAAGGAATCTTGATGCCAGGACGGAGGGAAACATGTGTAGCTTATATCTCTCTTTCAAGGGTTTCAAGCTCCCTTGGAGTTTCCCCACACATAATCCCTCTCCATTTCTCTCTCTCCGTCTCTCGGTCCCTCCGTCTCTTTCTCAGTCTCTCTCTCTCTCAGTCTCTCTCTCTCTCTATGTCTATCTCGCTCTCTCCATTTCTCTGCTGGGACCCTGTGGGTCTCACTTTCTATAACTCCTTGGTTCACTCCCAACTCAGCCTTACGGTCTCAATTCCTTCTCCTCTTTGGCCACTTACGTCTACATGAATGGAACCGTAGACTTTGCACACTGGCCCTGACAGTGTAATATGCAGACTTGTGGTTGGTGTTGAAGTCGTCATCACTGCATGTGCTGAGGTCCGTCCTGATGGACACTTGCCCAGTTGCGTTGGATATTCACGTCGATCTGCTGGAGGTCACTTTGTGCTGATGTATCATAAATATCCGGGACTTGGAAGCTCACCTGAAGCGAAGTTGGCTTTGCTTGTATCGGAAGCAAATTCTGCGAGACACAGCATCCTGGAACACAGGAAGTAGTCTTTGACGGCCTTTGCTTTGGGGGCTGTGGGGTAAGCGCTTCGCAAGGGGACCCGCCATGGGGCCGTCAGTTGCATGCGAATCACCAAGGAAGAATTCCTGTGTGCCGGCCGGACAGAAGGGAGACCGATCCAGGGGGATTCCTCTGCTTCTGTGTGCTTTGACAGGTCTTGACTAGGAGAGCCCACACTGAGGCCATGTGGCTGAGAACAGACAACGTGTTGTTAGTGGGCACTTCGGGAAGAGAGGCCGTTGGTGGCTTGGAGCGTGGCATAACGCAGGAAGCTATGGATTTCGTGGATGCAACGATGTGCTGGAATCCACACGTCCGCTGGCCCTCACAGACTTTTCCCTTGGGGTGGTGTGAACCCGCGGCCCTTTCTTCCATTCTTGTCCACCACCACTAGGGCCTGAACCCAGATCGGCCCGGGGTCCTTTGTGTGAAGGCAGACCTCCCTGTAACTCACTGTGGCCCAGCCACAGCACGAGGCAGCATAATCTCGAGCTGGTGAGTCATTTTGCGAGGAGTCCCGGCAGGGCTTCCTTCCAAACGGGTGCTGTGGTGTCGGCACCGCTGAGAAGCTTTCCTTTTCTACCCCCCAGAAGTGCAGTCAGTGTTTGTTGGTGGTTTGCATGGTTCTATTTGTCTTTGGGTTCCTGCCACTCATAGGCCGAGGTTTTGAGCTGATATGCCCTGGACGTAGGCGAGAGAGGCTGGTGTAATTTTCTGAAAGGCCACACTGCCGGAGACATCGTGCACAAACCCATCAGTACCCTCGACAGGACTGGTAGGCGGAAGGCGTGTTGCTCCCAAGACTCCGATGTCCCTTCACACTAGTGTCTACTATCCATTTCTTTGCCAGCGTGGCCTTGGGAAGAGGGGGGATTTGGGCCCCAGGAGATGGACTTCACGTGCCCTCACATAGGCATCCTTGGTGCCCCCACGTTCCCCATGCCGCTGGGCTTCCGATGGTACAGATGTCTTGGCACCCCCTTTGCGCAGAGACAGCCCTTGCCTCGGGGACCTTCTGCATGGTTGATGAAGCCCAGCAGGGCCCTGAGGGCACCAGGGATCTGCATCCCTGCTGACGCATCCCTGAGCTCTCCCCCATAGGTCCTTGGGAATCCTGGTGGTCCTTGACCTGGGGTGCCCTGTCAGGGTGCACCATCGGCTGCAGGCCACGAGGTTCCTCTGCCAAGTTGCAATGCTTTTCTCAAAATTCAGACTTCCCTGGGTGTGCGGAGTCTCGATGTCGATGTAGCCTCCTGTAAAGTCAGCCGTGGTGTGTGATGAGAGCCATGCTTCAACCTTTTGGTTTGCCTCTCTGCCTTCCTTCCCACTTTCTGTATTCCATTCGCCTTAACACCTTTTTCCATCCCTAATTTCCTCCCACGAAATCCCTCCTCCACAATGCGAGCCTTGCTGCTCACTTCCTGCATCTCCTTCACATCAGTATAGCTTTCTCACTACCTAGCTCTTATCATCAATCTCCTCTTCCTCCTCATCAATTAATAATTCTCTCTCCAGGGTTTTTCTTTGGGATGAAGCCAAGAAAAGCCAGGACGTTTTTGCGACTTCTGGAGACTCAGCAGGAATCTTGGACTGTGGTTTTCTCTGGCATGGAAGATACGATTTGGGTTCCTCTCTCAGGAAATGCGCAGGGGTTTTGGCTATTTTTTTAACCGGGTGTCCTCTTAGATCCATTGTCCTATTCCCTTCAGAAACACTAGCACGTGTGTTTACAATGGGGAAAAGTCTTTAGGCATCCGTGGTCCAGTGGAGCAGGAGAGCCTGAGGAATCGTCGTGCCCCCCATCCTGAAGCTGTCTTGGAACGGTTCAAAGGAAAGCAGGCTAATCCTTAGCCACCCAAAGCCACCATAAACAACCCAAGCCCAAAGAAGGGTTAAAGAACCTTGAGAAAACCACACCCATGGAAGGAATGTAAAGCAGAGCAGAGGAATGGGTGGAATGCAGACAGGGGTGAAACACTTAGGGTCCCATATGGAAAACGGGGAAAACCACAGGTTGGCCTGTGGAAATGCAGGAATCTGACAGAGGCGGGCAGAGAAGGTCTGGAATGATGCCAGGTCTGAACCAGAGGGTGAGTCTCACGTGGCTAGCCGTGAAGACCATATGGCCTGCACTCCAAAGGCCTGGGAGACTCGGAGCTGGGCTGCCACTTGAAAGGGCCTTAGGTTGTCCTCCTTCCTCCCAGGTCCTCAAACTGGAGGGGAATTCTCAATGACTGTTAGATCTCCGACCTTGCGTGAAGTGAGGTCTGTGGTACGGCCCAGCCGTCCAGGTGATGGGCAACCCTGTGGGCAGGCTCTACAGGTACCTGAGGAATGCCCTGGAGTTTTGGGGGGTGGGGAATTTCCAGCAGCTCCGCTGATTTCCATACATCAGGGCGTGGCCACCTCAGCCTCTACCAGACCCCTGTCTCCAGGGAGAGCACAGTGGGCCAGCATTCTCCCGGCCAGCCGGTCGCTTCTTCTCGCTTCTCCGACTGACCTCGAAGCATGGATTCCTCCAGCACGTCCTGCACATCCAGCGGTAGGTTGACCTCTGCCTCTGAGCTGGGGGTTGCAAATCCCAGAGGCCGGGAGCCCTTCCCGCCTGTGCATCCTGCATCGATAGGGCCATGCCGTTCATTGGGGCATATTCCGTGATTGGGCTGGCCTTTGGCCAGTGCTCAGTTGGCCTCAGGATGCAGACTCGCCTCAGAATGACACCCTTGCTCCATACCCAGGGGAGTTTCGCTCTGGGATGGAAGTGGATGTTGCCTCTTCCTAGAGAGGTGCCCACGCAGATCACGCATCAATGGGCGAAAGGTCCTAACAGGATTTCTCAGGGCCCATCCTCTCCTTTGCTGCTGGCCAACCTTTCCATTCAACCCAATGTATGTTCATGATGGCAGTGGACACATTTGGGGATTTGGAGTCGGAGTAGCCTTTGAATTGTGGTCTCTTGGCCTGGCTTGCCAACAACAGGTATGGAGATACACCCCAGTGGGTTTACTCCTCTCTTTCTTTCTCTTTACGTCTTGGGGAAGGAAGGTTTCCTTTGGAGTCTTGGGGATGTTGGGAGCATTTTGACCCCAGGTCACCTGGAGTCGACAGCACGTTCGTGGGAGCTCTTCTCCAAAGTTCAGGCCTTTCTGCATGACCGAACTCTGTGCACGCCTGGCCTTTGTATAACCCAGGGACGTCAAGGAATCTTGATGCCAGGACGGAGGGAAACATGTGTAGCTTATATCTCTCTTTCAAGGGTTTCAAGCTCCCTTGGAGTTTCCCCACACATAATCCCTCTCCATTTCTCTCTCTCCGTCTCTCGGTCCCTCCGTCTCTTTCTCAGTCTCTCTCTCTCTCAGTCTCTCTCTCTCTCTATGTCTATCTCGCTCTCTCCATTTCTCTGCTGGGACCCTGTGGGTCTCACTTTCTATAACTCCTTGGTTCACTCCCAACTCAGCCTTACGGTCTCAATTCCTTCTCCTCTTTGGCCACTTACGTCTACATGAATGGAACCGTAGACTTTGCACACTGGCCCTGACAGTGTAATATGCAGACTTGTGGTTGGTGTTGAAGTCGTCATCACTGCATGTGCTGAGGTCCGTCCTGATGGACACTTGCCCAGTTGCGTTGGATATTCACGTCGATCTGCTGGAGGTCACTTTGTGCTGATGTATCATAAATATCCGGGACTTGGAAGCTCACCTGAAGCGAAGTTGGCTTTGCTTGTATCGGAAGCAAATTCTGCGAGACACAGCATCCTGGAACACAGGAAGTAGTCTTTGACGGCCTTTGCTTTGGGGGCTGTGGGGTAAGCGCTTCGCAAGGGGACCCGCCATGGGGCCGTCAGTTGCATGCGAATCACCAAGGAAGAATTCCTGTGTGCCGGCCGGACAGAAGGGAGACCGATCCAGGGGGATTCCTCTGCTTCTGTGTGCTTTGACAGGTCTTGACTAGGAGAGCCCACACTGAGGCCATGTGGCTGAGAACAGACAACGTGTTGTTAGTGGGCACTTCGGGAAGAGAGGCCGTTGGTGGCTTGGAGCGTGGCATAACGCAGGAAGCTATGGATTTCGTGGATGCAACGATGTGCTGGAATCCACACGTCCGCTGGCCCTCACAGACTTTTCCCTTGGGGTGGTGTGAACCCGCGGCCCTTTCTTCCATTCTTGTCCACCACCACTAGGGCCTGAACCCAGATCGGCCCGGGGTCCTTTGTGTGAAGGCAGACCTCCCTGTAACTCACTGTGGCCCAGCCACAGCACGAGGCAGCATAATCTCGAGCTGGTGAGTCATTTTGCGAGGAGTCCCGGCAGGGCTTCCTTCCAAACGGGTGCTGTGGTGTCGGCACCGCTGAGAAGCTTTCCTTTTCTACCCCCCAGAAGTGCAGTCAGTGTTTGTTGGTGGTTTGCATGGTTCTATTTGTCTTTGGGTTCCTGCCACTCATAGGCCGAGGTTTTGAGCTGATATGCCCTGGACGTAGGCGAGAGAGGCTGGTGTAATTTTCTGAAAGGCCACACTGCCGGAGACATCGTGCACAAACCCATCAGTACCCTCGACAGGACTGGTAGGCGGAAGGCGTGTTGCTCCCAAGACTCCGATGTCCCTTCACACTAGTGTCTACTATCCATTTCTTTGCCAGCGTGGCCTTGGGAAGAGGGGGGATTTGGGCCCCAGGAGATGGACTTCACGTGCCCTCACATAGGCATCCTTGGTGCCCCCACGTTCCCCATGCCGCTGGGCTTCCGATGGTACAGATGTCTTGGCACCCCCTTTGCGCAGAGACAGCCCTTGCCTCGGGGACCTTCTGCATGGTTGATGAAGCCCAGCAGGGCCCTGAGGGCACCAGGGATCTGCATCCCTGCTGACGCATCCCTGAGCTCTCCCCCATAGGTCCTTGGGAATCCTGGTGGTCCTTGACCTGGGGTGCCCTGTCAGGGTGCACCATCGGCTGCAGGCCACGAGGTTCCTCTGCCAAGTTGCAATGCTTTTCTCAAAATTCAGACTTCCCTGGGTGTGCGGAGTCTCGATGTCGATGTAGCCTCCTGTAAAGTCAGCCGTGGTGTGTGATGAGAGCCATGCTTCAACCTTTTGGTTTGCCTCTCTGCCTTCCTTCCCACTTTCTGTATTCCATTCGCCTTAACACCTTTTTCCATCCCTAATTTCCTCCCACGAAATCCCTCCTCCACAATGCGAGCCTTGCTGCTCACTTCCTGCATCTCCTTCACATCAGTATAGCTTTCTCACTACCTAGCTCTTATCATCAATCTCCTCTTCCTCCTCATCAATTAATAATTCTCTCTCCAGGGTTTTTCTTTGGGATGAAGCCAAGAAAAGCCAGGACGTTTTTGCGACTTCTGGAGACTCAGCAGGAATCTTGGACTGTGGTTTTCTCTGGCATGGAAGATACGATTTGGGTTCCTCTCTCAGGAAATGCGCAGGGGTTTTGGCTATTTTTTTAACCGGGTGTCCTCTTAGATCCATTGTCCTATTCCCTTCAGAAACACTAGCACGTGTGTTTACAATGGGGAAAAGTCTTTAGGCACCCGTGGTCCAGTGGAGCAGGAGAGCCTGAGGAATCGTCGTGCCCCCCATCCTGAAGCTGTCTTGGAACGGTTCAAAGGAAAGCAGGCTAATCCTTAGCCACCCAAAGCCACCATAAACAACCCAAGCCCAAAGAAGGGTTAAAGAACCTTGAGAAAACCACACCCATGGAAGGAATGTAAAGCAGAGCAGAGGAATGGGTGGAATGCAGACAGGGGTGAAACACTTAGGGTCCCATATGGAAAACGGGGAAAACCACAGGTTGGCCTGTGGAAATGCAGGAATCTGACAGAGGCGGGCAGAGAAGGTCTGGAATGATGCCAGGTCTGAACCAGAGGGTGAGTCTCACGTGGCTAGCCGTGAAGACCATATGGCCTGCACTCCAAAGGCCTGGGAGACTCGGAGCTGGGCTGCCACTTGAAAGGGCCTTAGGTTGTCCTCCTTCCTCCCAGGTCCTCAAACTGGAGGGGAATTCTCAATGACTGTTAGATCTCCGACCTTGCGTGAAGTGAGGTCTGTGGTACGGCCCAGCCGTCCAGGTGATGGGCAACCCTGTGGGCAGGCTCTACAGGTACCTGAGGAATGCCCTGGAGTTTTGGGGGGTGGGGAATTTCCAGCAGCTCCGCTGATTTCCATACATCAGGGCGTGGCCACCTCAGCCTCTACCAGACCCCTGTCTCCAGGGAGAGCACAGTGGGCCAGCATTCTCCCGGCCAGCCGGTCGCTTCTTCTCGCTTCTCCGACTGACCTCGAAGCATGGATTCCTCCAGCACGTCCTGCACATCCAGCGGTAGGTTGACCTCTGCCTCTGAGCTGGGGGTTGCAAATCCCAGAGGCCGGGAGCCCTTCCCGCCTGTGCATCCTGCATCGATAGGGCCATGCCGTTCATTGGGGCATATTCCGTGATTGGGCTGGCCTTTGGCCAGTGCTCAGTTGGCCTCAGGATGCAGACTCGCCTCAGAATGACACCCTTGCTCCATACCCAGGGGAGTTTCGCTCTGGGATGGAAGTGGATGTTGCCTCTTCCTAGAGAGGTGCCCACGCAGATCACGCATCAATGGGCGAAAGGTCCTAACAGGATTTCTCAGGGCCCATCCTCTCCTTTGCTGCTGGCCAACCTTTCCATTCAACCCAATGTATGTTCATGATGGCAGTGGACACATTTGGGGATTTGGAGTCGGAGTAGCCTTTGAATTGTGGTCTCTTGGCCTGGCTTGCCAACAACAGGTATGGAGATACACCCCAGTGGGTTTACTCCTCTCTTTCTTTCTCTTTACGTCTTGGGGAAGGAAGGTTTCCTTTGGAGTCTTGGGGATGTTGGGAGCATTTTGACCCCAGGTCACCTGGAGTCGACAGCACGTTCGTGGGAGCTCTTCTCCAAAGTTCAGGCCTTTCTGCATGACCGAACTCTGTGCACGCCTGGCCTTTGTATAACCCAGGGACGTCAAGGAATCTTGATGCCAGGACGGAGGGAAACATGTGTAGCTTATATCTCTCTTTCAAGGGTTTCAAGCTCCCTTGGAGTTTCCCCACACATAATCCCTCTCCATTTCTCTCTCTCCGTCTCTCGGTCCCTCCGTCTCTTTCTCAGTCTCTCTCTCTCTCAGTCTCTCTCTCTCTCTATGTCTATCTCGCTCTCTCCATTTCTCTGCTGGGACCCTGTGGGTCTCACTTTCTATAACTCCTTGGTTCACTCCCAACTCAGCCTTACGGTCTCAATTCCTTCTCCTCTTTGGCCACTTACGTCTACATGAATGGAACCGTAGACTTTGCACACTGGCCCTGACAGTGTAATATGCAGACTTGTGGTTGGTGTTGAAGTCGTCATCACTGCATGTGCTGAGGTCCGTCCTGATGGACACTTGCCCAGTTGCGTTGGATATTCACGTCGATCTGCTGGAGGTCACTTTGTGCTGATGTATCATAAATATCCGGGACTTGGAAGCTCACCTGAAGCGAAGTTGGCTTTGCTTGTATCGGAAGCAAATTCTGCGAGACACAGCATCCTGGAACACAGGAAGTAGTCTTTGACGGCCTTTGCTTTGGGGGCTGTGGGGTAAGCGCTTCGCAAGGGGACCCGCCATGGGGCCGTCAGTTGCATGCGAATCACCAAGGAAGAATTCCTGTGTGCCGGCCGGACAGAAGGGAGACCGATCCAGGGGGATTCCTCTGCTTCTGTGTGCTTTGACAGGTCTTGACTAGGAGAGCCCACACTGAGGCCATGTGGCTGAGAACAGACAACGTGTTGTTAGTGGGCACTTCGGGAAGAGAGGCCGTTGGTGGCTTGGAGCGTGGCATAACGCAGGAAGCTATGGATTTCGTGGATGCAACGATGTGCTGGAATCCACACGTCCGCTGGCCCTCACAGACTTTTCCCTTGGGGTGGTGTGAACCCGCGGCCCTTTCTTCCATTCTTGTCCACCACCACTAGGGCCTGAACCCAGATCGGCCCGGGGTCCTTTGTGTGAAGGCAGACCTCCCTGTAACTCACTGTGGCCCAGCCACAGCACGAGGCAGCATAATCTCGAGCTGGTGAGTCATTTTGCGAGGAGTCCCGGCAGGGCTTCCTTCCAAACGGGTGCTGTGGTGTCGGCACCGCTGAGAAGCTTTCCTTTTCTACCCCCCAGAAGTGCAGTCAGTGTTTGTTGGTGGTTTGCATGGTTCTATTTGTCTTTGGGTTCCTGCCACTCATAGGCCGAGGTTTTGAGCTGATATGCCCTGGACGTAGGCGAGAGAGGCTGGTGTAATTTTCTGAAAGGCCACACTGCCGGAGACATCGTGCACAAACCCATCAGTACCCTCGACAGGACTGGTAGGCGGAAGGCGTGTTGCTCCCAAGACTCCGATGTCCCTTCACACTAGTGTCTACTATCCATTTCTTTGCCAGCGTGGCCTTGGGAAGAGGGGGGATTTGGGCCCCAGGAGATGGACTTCACGTGCCCTCACATAGGCATCCTTGGTGCCCCCACGTTCCCCATGCCGCTGGGCTTCCGATGGTACAGATGTCTTGGCACCCCCTTTGCGCAGAGACAGCCCTTGCCTCGGGGACCTTCTGCATGGTTGATGAAGCCCAGCAGGGCCCTGAGGGCACCAGGGATCTGCATCCCTGCTGACGCATCCCTGAGCTCTCCCCCATAGGTCCTTGGGAATCCTGGTGGTCCTTGACCTGGGGTGCCCTGTCAGGGTGCACCATCGGCTGCAGGCCACGAGGTTCCTCTGCCAAGTTGCAATGCTTTTCTCAAAATTCAGACTTCCCTGGGTGTGCGGAGTCTCGATGTCGATGTAGCCTCCTGTAAAGTCAGCCGTGGTGTGTGATGAGAGCCATGCTTCAACCTTTTGGTTTGCCTCTCTGCCTTCCTTCCCACTTTCTGTATTCCATTCGCCTTAACACCTTTTTCCATCCCTAATTTCCTCCCACGAAATCCCTCCTCCACAATGCGAGCCTTGCTGCTCACTTCCTGCATCTCCTTCACATCAGTATAGCTTTCTCACTACCTAGCTCTTATCATCAATCTCCTCTTCCTCCTCATCAATTAATAATTCTCTCTCCAGGGTTTTTCTTTGGGATGAAGCCAAGAAAAGCCAGGACGTTTTTGCGACTTCTGGAGACTCAGCAGGAATCTTGGACTGTGGTTTTCTCTGGCATGGAAGATACGATTTGGGTTCCTCTCTCAGGAAATGCGCAGGGGTTTTGGCTATTTTTTTAACCGGGTGTCCTCTTAGATCCATTGTCCTATTCCCTTCAGAAACACTAGCACGTGTGTTTACAATGGGGAAAAGTCTTTAGGCACCCGTGGTCCAGTGGAGCAGGAGAGCCTGAGGAATCGTCGTGCCCCCCATCCTGAAGCTGTCTTGGAACGGTTCAAAGGAAAGCAGGCTAATCCTTAGCCACCCAAAGCCACCATAAACAACCCAAGCCCAAAGAAGGGTTAAAGAACCTTGAGAAAACCACACCCATGGAAGGAATGTAAAGCAGAGCAGAGGAATGTGTGGAATGCAGACAGGGGTGAAACACTTAGGGTCCCATATGGAAAACGGGGAAAACCACAGGTTGGCCTGTGGAAATGCAGGAATCTGACAGAGGCGGGCAGAGAAGGTGTGGAATGATGCCAGGTCTGAACCAGAGGGTGAGTCTCACGTGGCTAGCCGTGAAGACCATATGGCCTGCACTCCAAAGGCCTGGGAGACTCGGAGCTGGGCTGCCACTTGAAAGGGCCTTAGGTTGTCCTCCTTCCTCCCAGGTCCTCAAACTGGAGGGGAATTCTCAATGACTGTTAGATCTCCGACCTTGCGTGAAGTGAGGTCTGTGGTACGGCCCAGCCGTCCAGGTGATGGGCAACCCTGTGGGCAGGCTCTACAGGTACCTGAGGAATGCCCTGGAGTTTTGGGGGGTGGGGAATTTCCAGCAGCTCCGCTGATTTCCATACATCAGGGCGTGGCCACCTCAGCCTCTACCAGACGCCTGTCTCCAGGGAGAGCACAGTGGGCCAGCATTCTCCCGGCCAGCCGGTCGCTTCTTCTCGCTTCTCCGACTGACCTCGAAGCATGGATTCCTCCAGCACGTCCTGCACATCCAGCGGTAGGTTGACCTCTGCCTCTGAGCTGGGGGTTGCAAATCCCAGAGGCCGGGAGCCCTTCCCGCCTGTGCATCCTGCATCGATAGGGCCATGCCGTTCATTGGGGCATATTCCGTGATTGGGCTGTCCTTTGGCCAGTGCTCAGTTGGCCTCAGGATGCAGACTCGCCTCAGAATGACACCCTTGCTCCATACCCAGGGGAGTTTCGCTCTGGGATGGAAGTGGATGTTGCCTCTTCCTAGAGAGGTGCCCACGCAGATCACGCATCACCGGGCGAAAGGTCCTAACAGGATTTCTCAGGGCCCATCCTCTCCTTTGCTGCTGGCCAACCTTTCCATTCAACCCAATGTATGTTCATGATGGCAGTGGACACATTTGGGGATTTGGAGTCGGAGTAGCCTTTGAATTGTGGTCTCTTGGCCTGGCTTGCCAACAACAGGTATGGAGATACACCCCAGTGGGTTTACTCCTCTCTTTCTTTCTCTTTACGTCTTGGGGAAGGTTTCCTTTGGAGTCTTGGGGATGTTGGGAGCATTTTGACCCCAGGTCACCTGGAGTCGACAGCACGTTCGTGGGAGCTCTTCTCCAAAGTTCAGGCCTTTCTGCATGACCGAACTCTGTGCACGCCTGGCCTTTGTATAACCCAGGGACGTCAAGGAATCTTGATGCCAGGACGGAGGGAAACATGTGGAGCTTATATCTCTCTTTCAAGGGTTTCAAGCTCCCTTGGAGTTTCCCCACACATAATCCCTCTCCATTTCTCTCTCTCCGTCTCTCGGTCCCTCCGTCTCTTTCTCAGTCTCTCTCTCTCTCAGTCTCTCTCTCTCTCTATGTCTATCTCGCTCTCTCCATTTCTCTGCTGGGACCCTGTGGGTCTCACTTTCTATAACTCCTTGGTTCACTCCCAACTCAGCCTTACGGTCTCAATTCCTTCTCCTCTTTGGCCACTTACGTCTACATGAATGGAACCGTAGACTTTGCACACTGGCCTTGACAGTGTAATATGCAGACTTGTGGTTGGTGTTGAAGTCGTCATCACTGCATGTGCTGAGGTCCGTCCTGATGGACACTTGCCCAGTTGCGTTGGATATTCACGTCGATCTGCTGGAGGTCACTTTGTGCTGATGTATCATAAATATCCGGGACTTGGAAGCTCACCTGAAGCGAAGTTGGCTTTGCTTGTATCGGAAGCAAATTCTGCGAGACACAGCATCCTGGAACACAGGAAGTGGTCTTTGACGGCCTTTGCTTTGGGGGCTGTGGGGTAAGCGCTTCGCAAGGGGACCCGCCATGGGGCCGTCAGTTGCATGCGAATCACCAAGGAAGAATTCCTGTGTGCCAGCCGGACAGAAGGGAGACCGATCCAGGGGGATTCCTCTGCTTCTGTGTGCTTTGACAGATCTTGACTAGGAGAGCCCACACTGAGGCCATGTGGCTGAGAACAGACAACGTGTTGTTAGTGGGCACTTCGGGAAGAGAGGCCGTTGGTGGCTTGGAGCGTGGCATAACGCAGGAAGCTATGGATTTCGTGGATGCAACGATGTGCTGGAATCCACACGTCCGCTGGCCCTCACAGACTTTTCCCTTGGGGTGGTGTGAACCCGCGGCCCTTTCTTCCATTCTTGTCCACCACCACTAGGGCCTGAACCCAGATCGGCCCGGGGTCCTTTGTGTGCAGGCAGGCCCCCAGGTAACTCACTGTGGCCCAGCCACAGCACGAGGCAACATAATCAGGATGTCTCGAGCTGGTGAGTCATTTTGCGAGGAGTCCCGGCAGGGCTTCCTTCCAAACGGGTGCTGTGGTGTCGGCACCGCCGAGAAGCTTTCCTTTTCTACCCCCCAGAAGTGCAGTCAGTGTTTGTTGGTGGTTTGCATGGTTCTATTTGTCTTTGGGTTCGTGCCACTCATAGGCCGAGGCTTTGAGCTGATATGCCCTGGATGTAGACGAGAGAAGCTGGTGTGATTTTTCGAAGGGCGACACTACCAGAGACATCGTGCAGAAACCCATCAGTACACTCGATAGCACTGGTAGGCGGAAGGCAGGTTGCTCCCAAGACTCTGATGTCCCTTCACACTAGGGTCTTCCATCCATTTCCTTTGCCAGCGTGGACTTGAGAAGTGGGAGGATTTGGTCCCCAGGAGATGGACTTCACGTGCCCTCACATAGGCATCCTTGGTGCCCCCACGTTCCCCATGCCGCTGGGCTTCCAATTGTAGATATGTCTTGGCACTCCTTTTGAGCAGAGACAGCCCTTGCCTCGGGGACATTCTGCATGGTTGAAGTAGCCCAACAGGGCCCTGAGGGCACCAGGGATCTGCATCCCTGCTGACGCATCCCTGAGCTCTCCCCCATAGGTTCTTGGGAATCCTGGTGGTCCTTGACCTGGGGTGCCCTGTCATGGTGCACCATCGGCTGCAGGCCACGAGGTTCCTCTGCCAAGTTGCAATGCTTTTCTCAAAATTCAGACTTCCCTGAGTGTGCGGAGTCTCGATGTCGATGTAGCCTCCTGTAAAGTCAGCCGTGGTGTGTGATGAGAGCCATGCTTCAACCTTTTGGTTTGCCTCTCTGCCTTCCTTCCCACTTTCTGTATTCCATTCGCCTTAACACCTTTTTCCATCCCTAATTTCCTCCCACGAAATCCCTCCTCCACAATGCGAGCCTTGCTGCTCACTTCCTGCATCTCCTTCACATCAGTATAGCTTTCTCACTACCTAGCTCTTATCATCAATCTCCTCTTCCTCCTCATCAATTAATAATTCTCTCTCCAGGGTTTTTCTTTGGGATGATAGCCAAGAAAAGCCAGGACGTTTTTGCGACTTCTGGAGACTCAGCAGGAATCTTGGACTGTGGTTTTCTCTGGCATGGAAGATACGATTTGGGTTCCTCTCTCAGGAAATGCGCAGGGGTTTTGGCTATTTTTTTAACCGGCTGTCCTCTTAGATCCATAGTCCTATTCCCTTCAGAAACACTAGCACGTGTGTTTACAATGGGGAAAAGTCTTTAGGCACCCGTGGTCCAGTGAGCAGGAGAGCCTGAGGAATCGTCGTGCCCCCCATCCTGAAGCTGTCTTGGAACGGTTCAAAGGAAAGCAGGCTAATCCATAGCCCCCCAAAGCCACCATAAACAACCCAAGCCCAAAGAAGGGTTAAAGAACCTTGAGAAAACCACACCCATGGAAGGAATGTAAAGCAGAACAGAGGAATGTGTGGAATGCAGACAGGGGTGAAACACTTAGGGTCCCATATGGAAAACGGGGAAAACCACAGGTTGGCCTGTGGAAATGCAGGAATCTGACAGAGGCGGGCAGAGGAGGTCTGGAATGATGCCAGGTCTGAACCAGAGGGTGAGTCTCACGTGGCTAGCCGTGAAGACCATATGGCCTGCACTCCAAAGGCCTGGGAGACTCGGAGCTGGGCTGCCACTTGAAAGGGCCTTAGGTTGTCCTCCTTCCTCCCAGGTCCTCAAACTGGAGGGGAATTCTCAATGACTGTTAGATCTCCGACCTTGCGTGAAGTGAGGTCTGTGGTACGGCCCAGCCGTCCAGGTGATGGGCAACCCTGTGGGCAGGCTCTACAGGTACCTGAGGAATGCCCTGGAGTTTTGGGGGGTGGGGAATTTCCAGCAGCTCCGCTGATTTCCATACATCAGGGCGTGGCCACCTCAGCCTCTACCAGACCCCTGTCTCCAGGGAGAGCACAGTGGGCCAGCATTCTCCCGGCCAGCCGGTCGCTTCTTCTCGCTTCTCCGACTGACCTCGAAGCATGGATTCCTCCAGCACGTCCTGCACATCCAGCGGTAGGTTGACCTCTGCCTCTGAGCTGGGGGTTGCAAATCCCAGAGGCCGGGAGCCCTTCCTGCCTGTGCATCCTGCATCGATAGGGCCATGCCGTTCATTGGGGCATATTCCGTGATTGGGCTGGCCTTTGGCCAGTGCTCAGTTGGCCTCAGGATGCAGACTCGCCTCAGAATGACACCCTTGCTCCATACCCAGGGGAGTTTCGCTCTGGGATGGAAGTGGATGTTGCCTCTTCCTAGAGAGGTGCCCACGCAGATCACGCATCAATGGGCGAAAGGTCCTAACAGGATTTCTCAGGGCCCATCCTCTCCTTTGCTGCTGGCCAACCTTTCCATTCAACCCAATGTATGTTCATGATGGCAGTGGACACATTTGGGGATTTGGAGTCGGAGTAGCCTTTGAATTGTGGTCTCTTGGCCTGGCTTGCCAACAACAGGTATGGAGATACACCCCAGTGGGTTTACTCCTCTCTTTCTTTCTCTTTACGTCTTGGGGAAGGTTTCCTTTGGAGTCTTGGGGATGTTGGGAGCATTTTGACCCCAGGTCACCTGGAGTCGACAGCACGTTCGTGGGAGCTCTTCTCCAAAGTTCAGGCCTTTCTGCATGACCGAACTCTGTGCACGCCTGGCCTTTGTATAACCCAGGGACGTCAAGGAATCTTGATGCCAGGACGGAGGGAAACATGTGGAGCTTATATCTCTCTTTCAAGGGTTTCAAGCTCCCTTGGAGTTTCCCCACACATAATCCCTCTCCATTTCTCTCTCTCCGTCTCTCGGTCCCTCCGTCTCTTTCTCAGTCTCTCTCTCTCTCAGTCTCTCTCTCTCTCTATGTCTATCTCGCTCTCTCCATTTCTCTGCTGGGACCCTGTGTGTCTCACTTTCTATAACTCCTTGGTTCACTCCCAACTCAGCCTTACGGTCTCAATTCCTTCTCCTCTTTGGCCACTTACGTCTACATGAATGGAACCGTAGACTTTGCACACTGGCCTTGACAGTGTAATATGCAGACTTGTGGTTGGTGTTGAAGTCGTCATCACTGCATGTGCTGAGGTCCGTCCTGATGGACACTTGCCCAGTTGCGTTGGATATTCACGTCGATCTGCTGGATGTCACTTTGTGCTGATGTATCATAAATATCCGGGACTTGGAAGCTCACCTGAAGCGAAGTTGGCTTTGCTTGTATCGGAAGCAAATTCTGCGAGACACAGCATCCTGGAACACAGGAAGTGGTCTTTGACGGCCTTTGCTTTGGGGGCTGTGGGGTAAGCGCTTCGCAAGGGGACCCGCCATGGGGCCGTCAGTTGCATGCGAATCACCAAGGAAGAATTCCTGTGTGCCGGCCGGACAGAAGGGAGACCGATCCAGGGGGATTCCTCTGCTTCTGTGTGCTTTGACAGGTCTTGACTAGGAGAGCCCACACTGAGGCCATGTGGCTGAGAACAGACAACGTGTTGTTAGTGACAGGTCTTGACTAGGAGAGCCCACACTGAGGCCATGTGGCTGAGAACAGACAACGTGTTGTTAGTGGGCACTTCGGGAAGAGAGGCCGTTGGTGGCTTGGAGCGTGGCATAACGCAGGAAGCTATGGATTTCGTGGATGCAACGATGTGCTGGAATCCACACGTCCGCTGGCCCTCACAGACTTTTCCCTTGGGGTGGTGTGAACCCGAGGCCCTTTCTTCCATTCTTGTCCACCACCACTAGGGCCTGAACCCAGATCGGCCCGGGGTCCTTTGTGTGCAGGCAGGCCTCCCTGTAACTCACTGTGGCCCAGCCACAGCACGAGGCAGCATAATCAGGGTGTCTCGAGCTGGTGAGTCATTTTGCGAGGAGTCCCGGCAGGGCTTCCTTCCAAACGGGTGCTGTGGTGTCGGCACCGCCGAGAAGCTTTCCTTCTCGACCCCCCAGAAGTGCAGTCAGTGTTTGTTGGTGGTTTGCATGGTTCTATTTGTCTTTGGGTTCGTGCCACTCATAGGCCGAGGCTTTGAGCTGATATGCCCTGGATGTAGACGAGAGAAGCTGGTGTGATTTTTCGAAGGGCGACACTACCAGAGCCATCGTGCAGAAACCCATCAGTGCACTCGATAGCACTGGTAGGCGGAAGGCGGGTTGCTCCCAAGACTCTGATGTCCCTTCACACTAGGGTCTTCCATCCATTTCCTTTGCCAGCGTGGACTTGAGAAGTGGGAGGATTTGGTCCCCAGGAGATGGACTTCACGTGCCCTCACATAGGCATCCTTGGTGCCCCCACGTTCCCCATGCCGCTGGGCTTCCAATTGTAGATATGTCTTGGCACTCCTTTTGAGCAGAGACAGCCCTTGCCTCGGGGACCTTCTCCATGGTGGAAGCAGCCCAACAGGGCCCTGAGGGCACCAGGGATCTGCATCCCTGCTGACGCATCCCTGAGCTCTCCCCCATAGGTTCTTGGGAATCCTGGTGGTCCTTGACCTGGGGTGCCCTGTCAGGGTGCACCATCGGCTGCAGGCCACGAGGTTCCTCTGCCAAGTTGCAATGCTTTTCTCAAAATTCAGACTTCCCTGGGTGTCCGGAGTCTCGATGTCGATGTAGCCTCCTGTAAAGTCAGCCGTGGTGTGTGATGAGAGCCATGCTTCAACCTTTTGGTTTGCCTCTCTGCCTTCCTTCCCACTTTCTGTATTCCATTCGCCTTAACACCTTTTTCCATCCCTAATTTCCTCCCACGAAATCCCTCCTCCACAATGCGAGCCTTGCTGCTCACTTCCTGCATCTCCTTCACATCAGTATAGCTTTCTCACTACCTAGCTCTTATCATCAATCTCCTCTTCCTCCTCATCAATTAATAATTCTCTCTCCAGGGTTTTTCTTTGGGATGATAGCCAAGAAAAGCCAGGACGTTTTTGCGACTTCTGGAGACTCAGCAGGAATCTTGGACTGTGGTTTTCTCTGGCATGGAAGATACGATTTGGGTTCCTCTCTCAGGAAATGCGCAGGGGTTTTGGCTATTTTTTTAACCGGCTGTCCTCTTAGATCCATAGTCCTATTCCCTTCAGAAACACTAGCACGTGTGTTTACAATGGGGAAAAGTCTTTAGGCACCCGTGGTCCAGTGGAGCAGGAGAGCCTGAGGAATCGTCGTGCCCCCCATCCTGAAGCTGTCTTGGAACGGTTCAAAGGAAAGCAGGCTAATCCTTAGCCACCCAAAGCCACCATAAACAACCCAAGCCCAAAGAAGGGTTAAACAACCTTGAGTAAACCACACCCATGGAAGGAATGTAAAGCAGAGCAGAGGAATGTGTGGAATGCAGACAGGGGTGAAACACTTAGGGTCCCATATGGAAAACGGGGAAAACCACAGGTTGGCCTGTGGAAATGCAGGAATCTGACAGAGGCGGGCAGAGAAGGTCTGGAATGATGCCAGGTCTGAACCAGAGGGTGAGTCTCACGTGGCTAGCCGTGAAGACCATATGGCCTGCACTCCAAAGGCCTGGGAGACTCGGAGCTGGGCTGCCACTTGAAAGGGCCTTAGGTTGTCCTCCTTCCTCCCAGGTCCTCAAACTGGAGGGGAATTCTCAATGACTGTTAGATCTCCGACCTTGCGTGAAGTGAGGTCTGTGGTACGGCCCAGCCGTCCAGGTGATGAGCAACCCTGTGGGCAGGCTCTACAGGTACCTGAGGAATGCCCTGGAGTTTTGGGGGGTGGGGAATTTCCAGCAGCTCCGCTGATTTCCATACATCAGGGCGTGGCCACCTCAGCCTCTACCAGACGCCTGTCTCCAGGGAGAGCACAGTGGGCCAGCATTCTCCCGGCCAGCTGGTCGCTTCTTCTCGCTTCTCCGACTGACCTCGAAGCATGGATTCCTCCAGCACGTCCTGCACATCCAGCGGTAGGTTGACCTCTGGCTCTGAGCTGGGGGTTGCAAATCCCAGAGGCCGGGAGCCCTTCCCGCCTGTGCATCCTGCATCGATAGGGCCATGCCGTTCATTAGGGCATATTCCGTGATTGGGCTGGCCTTTGGCCAGTGCTCAGTTGGCCTCAGGATGCAGACTCGCCTCAGAATGACACCCTTGCTCCATACCCAGGGGAGTTTCGCTCTGGGATGGAAGTGGATGTTGCCTCTTCCTAGAGAGGTGCCCACGCAGATCACGCATCAATGGGCGAAAGGTCCTAACAGGATTTCTCAGGGCCCATCCTCTCCTTTGCTGCTGGCCAACCTTTCCATTCAACCCAATGTATGTTCATGATGGCAGTGGACACATTTGGGGATTTGGAGTCGAAGTAGCCTTTGAATTGTGGTCTCTTGGCCTGGCTTGCCAACAACAGGTATGGAGATACACCCCAGTGGGTTTACTCCTCTCTTTCTTTCTCTTTACGTCTTGGGGAAGGAAGGTTTCCTTTGGAGTCTTGGGGATGTTGGGAGCATTTTGACCCCAGGTCACCTGGAGTCGACAGCACGTTCGTGGGAGCTCTTCTCCAAAGTTCAGGCCTTTCTGCATGACCGAACTCTGTGCACGCCTGGCCTTTGTATAACCCAGGGACGTCAAGGAATCTTGATGCCAGGACGGAGGGAAACATGTGGAGCTTATATCTCTCTTTCAAGGGTTTCAAGCTCCCTTGGAGTTTCCCCACACATAATCCCTCTCCATTTCTCTCTCTCCGTCTCTCGGTCCCTCCGTCTCTTTCTCAGTCTCTCTCTCTCTCTATGTCTATCTCGCTCTCTCCATTTCTCTGCTGGGACCCTGTGGGTCTCACTTTCTATAACTCCTTGGTTCACTCCCAACTCAGCCTTACGGTCTCAATTCCTTCTCCTCTTTGGCCACTTACGTCTACATGAATGGAACCGTAGACTTTGCACACTGGCCCTGACAGTGTAATATGCAGACTTGTGGTTGGTGTTGAAGTCGTCATCACTGCATGTGCTGAGGTCCGTCCTGATGGACACTTGCCCAGTTGCGTTGGATATTCACGTCGATCTGCTGGATGTCACTTTGTGCTGATGTATCATAAATATCCGGGACTTGGAAGCTCACCTGAAGCGAAGTTGGCTTTGCTTGTATCGGAAGCAAATTCTGCGAGACACAGCATCCTGGAACACAGGAAGTGGTCTTTGACGGCCTTTGCTTTGGGGGCTGTGGGGTAAGCGCTTCGCAAGGGGACCCGCCATGGGGCCGTCAGTTGCATGCGAATCACCAAGGAAGAATTCCTGTGTGCCGGCCGGACAGAAGGGAGACCGATCCAGGGGGATTCCTCTGCTTCTGTGTGCTTTGACAGGTCTTGACTAGGAGAGCCCACACTGAGGCCATGTGGCTGAGAACAGACAACGTGTTGTTAGTGACAGGTCTTGACTAGGAGAGCCCACACTGAGGCCATGTGGCTGAGAACAGACAACGTGTTGTTAGTGGGCACTTCGGGAAGAGAGGCCGTTGGTGGCTTGGAGCGTGGCATAACGCAGGAAGCTATGGATTTCGTGGATGCAACGATGTGCTGGAATCCACACGTCCGCTGGCCCTCACAGACTTTTCCCTTGGGGTGGTGTGAACCCGCGGCCCTTTCTTCCATTCTTGTCCACCACCACTAGGGCCTGAACCCAGATCGGAACGGGGTCCTTTGTGTGCAGGCAGGCCTTCAGGTAACTCACTGTGGCCCAGCCACAGCACGAGGCAGCATAATCAGGGTGTCTCGAGCTGGTGAGTCATTTTGCGAGGAGTCCCGGCAGGGCTTCCTTCCAAACGGGTGCTGTGGTGTCGGCACCGCCGAGAAGCTTTCCTTTTCTACCCCCAAGAAGTGCAGTCAGTGTTTGTTGGTGGTTTGCATGGTTCTATTTGTCTTTGGGTTCGTGCCACTCATAGGCCGAGGCTTTGAGCTGATATGCCCTGGATGTAGACGAGAGAAGCTGGTGTGATTTTTCGAAGGGCGACACTACCAGAGCCATCGTGCAGAAACCCATCAGTGCACTCGATAGCACTGGTAGGCGGAAGGCGGGTTGCTCCCAAGACTCTGATGTCCCTTCACACTAGGGTCTTCCATCCATTTCCTTTGCCAGCGTGGACTTGAGAAGTGGGAGGATTTGGTCCCCAGGAGATGGACTTCACGTGCCCTCACATAGGCATCCTTGGTGCCCCCACGTTCCCCATGCCGCTGGGCTTCCAATTGTAGATATGTCTTGGCACTCCTTTTGAGCAGAGACAGCCCTTGCCTCGGGGACCTTCTCCATGGTGGAAGCAGCCCAACAGGGCCCTGAGGGCACCAGGGATCTGCATCCCTGCTGACGCATCCCTGAGCTCTCCCCCATAGGTTCTTGGGAATCCTGGTGGTCCTTGACCTGGGGTGCCCTGTCAGGGTGCACCATCGGCTGCAGGCCACGAGGTTCCTCTGCCAAGTTGCAATGCTTTTCTCAAAATTCAGACTTCCCTGGGTGTCCGGAGTCTCGATGTCGATGTAGCCTCCTGTAAAGTCAGCCGTGGTGTGTGATGAGAGCCATGCTTCAACCTTTTGGTTTGCCTCTCTGCCTTCCTTCCCACTTTCTGTATTCCATTCGCCTTAACACCTTTTTCCATCCCTAATTTCCTCCCACGAAATCCCTCCTCCACAATGCGAGCCTTGCTGCTCACTTCCTGCATCTCCTTCACATCAGTATAGCTTTCTCACTACCTAGCTCTTATCATCAATCTCCTCTTCCTCCTCATCAATTAATAATTCTCTCTCCAGGGTTTTTCTTTGGGATGATAGCCAAGAAAAGCCAGGACGTTTTTGCGACTTCTGGAGACTCAGCAGGAATCTTGGACTGTGGTTTTCTCTGGCATGGAAGATACGATTTGGGTTCCTCTCTCAGGAAATGCGCAGGGGTTTTGGCTATTTTTTTAACCGGGTGTCCTCTTAGATCCATAGTCCTATTCCCTTCAGAAACACTAGCACGTGTGTTTACAATGGGGAAACGTCTTTAGGCACCCGTGGTCCAGTGGAGCAGGAGAGCCTGAGGAATCGTCGTGCCCCCCATCCTGAAGCTGTCTTGGAACGGTTCAAAGGAAAGCAGGCTAATCCTTAGCCACCCAAAGCCACCATAAACAACCCAAGCCCAAAGAAGGGTTAAAGAACCTTGAGAAAACCACACCCATGGAAGGAATGTAAAGCAGAGCAGAGGAATGTGTGGAATGCAGACAGGGGTGAAACACTTAGGGTCCCATATGGAAAACGGGGAAAACCACAGGTTGGCCTGTGGAAATGCAGGAATCTGACAGAGGCGGGCAGAGAAGGTCTGGAATGATGCCAGGTCTGAACCAGAGGGTGAGTCTCACGTGGCTAGCCGTGAAGACCATATGGCCTGCACTCCAAAGGCCTGGGAGACTCGGAGCTGGGCTGCCACTTGAAAGGGCCTTAGGTTGTCCTCCTTCCTCCCAGGTCCTCAAACTGGAGGGGAATTCTCAATGACTGTTAGATCTCCGACCTTGCGTGAAGTGAGGTCTGTGGTACGGCCCAGCCGTCCAGGTGATGGGCAACCCTGTGGGCAGGCTCTACAGGTACCTGAGGAATGCCCTGGAGTTTTGGGGGGTGGGGAATTTCCAGCAGCTCCGCTGATTTCCATACATCACGTCGTGGTCACCTCAGCCTCTACCAGACGCCTGTCTCCAGGGAGAGCACAGTGGGCCAGCATTCTCCCGGCCAGCCGGTCGCTTCTTCTCGCTTCTCCGACTGACCTCGAAGCATGGATTCCTCCAGCACGTCCTGCACATCCAGCGGTAGGTTGACCTCTGGCTCTGAGCTGGGGGTTGCAAATCCCAGAGGCCGGGAGCCCTTCCCGCCTGTGCATCCTGCATCGATAGGGCCATGCCGTTCATTAGGGCATATTCCGTGATTGGGCTGGCCTTTGGCCAGTGCTCAGTTGGCCTCAGGATGCAGACTCGACTCAGAATGACACCCTTGCTCCATACCCAGGGGAGTTTCGCTCTGGGATGGAAGTGGATGTTGCCTCTTCCTAGAGAGGTGCCCACGCAGATCACGCATCACCGGGCGAAAGGTCCTAACAGGATTTCTCAGGGCCCATCCTCTCCTTTGCTGCTGGCCAACCTTTCCATTCAACCCAATGTATGTTCATGATGGCAGTGGACACATTTGGGGATTTGGAGTTGGAGTAGCCTTTGAATTGTGGTCTCTTGGCCTGGCTTGCCAACAACAGGTATGGAGATACACCCCAGTGGGTTTACTCCTCTCTTTCTTTCTCTTTACGTCTTGGGGAAGGTTTCCTTTGGAGTCTTGGGGATGTTGGGAGCATTTTGACCCCAGGTCACCTGGAGTCGACAGCACGTTCGTGGGAGCTCTTCTCCAAAGTTCAGGCCTTTCTGCATGACCGAACTCTGTGCACGCCTGGCCTTTGTATAACCCAGGGACGTCAAGGAATCTTGATGCCAGGACGGAGGGAAACATGTGGAGCTTATATCTCTCTTTCAAGGGTTTCAAGCTCCCTTGGAGTTTCCCCACACATAATCCCTCTCCATTTCTCTCTCTCCGTCTCTCGGTCCCTCCGTCTCTTTCTCAGTCTCTCTCTCTCTCAGTCTCTCTCTCTCTCTATGTCTATCTCGCTCTCTCCATTTCTCTGCTGGGACCCTGTGGGTCTCACTTTCTATAACTCCTTGGTTCACTCCCAACTCAGCCTTACGGTCTCAATTCCTTCTCCTCTTTGGCCACTTACGTCTACATGAATGGAACCGTAGACTTTGCACACTGGCCCTGACAGTGTAATATGCAGACTTGTGGTTGGTGTTGAAGTCGTCATCACTGCATGTGCTGAGGTCCGTCCTGATGGACACTTGCCCAGTTGCGTTGGATATTCACGTCGATCTGCTGGAGGTCACTTTGTGCTGATGTATCATAAATATCCGGGACTTGGAAGCTCACCTGAAGCGAAGTTGGCTTTGCTTGTATCGGAAGCAAATTCTGCGAGACACAGCATCCTGGAACACAGGAAGTGGTCTTTGACGGCCTTTGCTTTGGGGGCTGTGGGGTAAGCGCTTCGCAAGGGGACCCGCCATGGGGCCGTCAGTTGCATGCGAATCACCAAGGAAGAATTCCTGTGTGCCGGCCGGACAGAAGGGAGACCGATCCAGGGGGATTCCTCTGCTTCTGTGTGCTTTGACAGGTCTTGACTAGGAGAGCCCACACTGAGGCCATGTGGCTGAGAACAGACAACGTGTTGTTAGTGGGCACTTCGGGAAGAGAGGCCGTTGGTGGCTTGGAGCGTGGCATAACGCAGGAAGCTATGGATTTCGTGGATGCAACGATGTGCTGGAATCCACACGTCCGCTGGCCCTCACAGACTTTTCCCTTGGGGTGGTGTGAACCCGCGGCCCTTTCTTCCATTCTTGTCCACCACCACTAGGGCCTGAACCCAGATCGGCCCGGGGTCCTTTGTGTGCAGGCAGGCCTCCCTGTAACTCACTGTGGCCCAGCCACAGCACGAGGCAACATAATCTCGAGCTGGTGAGTCATTTTGCGAGGAGTCCCGGCAGGGCTTCCTTCCAAACGGGTGCTGTGGTGTCGGCACCGCCGAGAAGCTTTCCTTTTCTACCCCCCAGAAGTGCAGTCAGTGTTTGTTGGTGGTTTGCATGGTTCTATTTGTCTTTGGGTTCGTGCCACTCATAGGCCGAGGCTTTGAGCTGATATGCCCTGGATGTAGACGAGAGAAGCTGGTGTGATTTTTCGAAGGGCGACACTACCAGAGCCATCGTGCAGAAACCCATCAGTGCACTCGATAGCACTGGTAGGCGGAAGGCGGGTTGCTCCCAAGACTCTGATGTCCCTTCACACTAGGGTCTTCCATCCATTTCCTTTGCCAGCGTGGACTTGAGAAGTGGGAGGATTTGGTCCCCAGGAGATGGACTTCACGTGCCCTCACATAGGCATCCTTGGTGCCCCCACGTTCCCCATGCCGCTGGGCTTCCAATTGTAGATATGTCTTGGCACTCCTTTTGAGCAGAGACAGCCCTTGCCTCGGGGACCTTCTCCATGGTGGAAGCAGCCCAACAGGGCCCTGAGGGCACCAGGGATCTGCATCCCTGCTGACGCATCCCTGAGCTCTCCCCCATAGGTTCTTGGGAATCCTGGTGGTCCTTGACCTGGGGTGCCCTGTCAGGGTGCACCATCGGCTGCAGGCCACGAGGTTCCTCTGCCAAGTTGCAATGCTTTTCTCAAAATTCAGACTTCCCTGGGTGTCCGGAGTCTCGATGTCGATGTAGCCTCCTGTAAAGTCAGCCGTGGTGTGTGATGAGAGCCATGCTTCAACCTTTTGGTTTGCCTCTCTGCCTTCCTTCCCACTTTCTGTATTCCATTCGCCTTAACACCTTTTTCCATCCCTAATTTCCTCCCACGAAATCCCTCCTCCACAATGCGAGCCTTGCTGCTCACTTCCTGCATCTCCTTCACATCAGTATAGCTTTCTCACTACCTAGCTCTTATCATCAATCTCCTCTTCCTCCTCATCAATTAATAATTCTCTCTCCAGGGTTTTTCTTTGGGATGATAGCCAAGAAAAGCCAGGACGTTTTTGCGACTTCTGGAGACTCAGCAGGAATCTTGGACTGTGGTTTTCTCTGGCATGGAAGATACGATTTGGGTTCCTCTCTCAGGAAATGCGCAGGGGTTTTGGCTATTTTTTTAACCGGCTGTCCTCTTAGATCCATAGTCCTATTCCCTTCAGAAACACTAGCACGTGTGTTTACAATGGGGAAACGTCTTTAGGCACCCGTGGTCCAGTGGAGCAGGAGAGCCTGAGGAATCGTCGTGCCCCCCATCCTGAAGCTGTCTTGGAACGGTTCAAAGGAAAGCAGGCTAATCCTTAGCCACCCAAAGCCACCATAAACAACCCAAGCCCAAAGAAGGGTTAAAGAACCTTGAGAAAACCACACCCATGGAAGGAATGTAAAGCAGAGCAGAGGAATGTGTGGAATGCAGACAGGGGTGAAACACTTAGGGTCCCATATGGAAAACGGGGAAAACCACAGGTTGGCCTGTGGAAATGCAGGAATCTGACAGAGGCGGGCAGAGAAGGTCTGGAATGATGCCAGGTCTGAACCAGAGGGTGAGTCTCACGTGGCTAGCCGTGAAGACCATATGGCCTGCACTCCAAAGGCCTGGGAGACTCGGAGCTGGGCTGCCACTTGAAAGGGCCTTAGGTTGTCCTCCTTCCTCCCAGGTCCTCAAACTGGAGGGGAATTCTCAATGACTGTTAGATCTCCGACCTTGCGTGAAGTGAGGTCTGTGGTACGGCCCAGCCGTCCAGGTGATGGGCAACCCTGTGGGCAGGCTCTACAGGTACCTGAGGAATGCCCTGGAGTTTTGGGGGGTGGGGAATTTCCAGCAGCTCCGCTGATTTCCATACATCACGTCGTGGTCACCTCAGCCTCTACCAGACGCCTGTCTCCAGGGAGAGCACAGTGGGCCAGCATTCTCCCGGCCAGCCGGTCGCTTCTTCTCGCTTCTCCGACTGACCTCGAAGCATGGATTCCTCCAGCACGTCCTGCACATCCAGCGGTAGGTTGACCTCTGGCTCTGAGCTGGGGGTTGCAAATCCCAGAGGCCGGGAGCCCTTCCCGCCTGTGCATCCTGCATCGATAGGGCCATGCCGTTCATTGGGGCATATTCCGTGATTGGGCTGGCCTTTGGCCAGTGCTCAGTTGGCCTCAGGATGCAGACTCGCCTCAGAATGACACCCTTGCTCCATACCCAGGGGAGTTTCGCTCTGGGATGGAAGTGGATGTTGCCTCTTCCTAGAGAGGTGCCCACGCAGATCACGCATCACCGGGCGAAAGGTCCTAACAGGATTTCTCAGGGCCCATCCTCTCCTTTGCTGCTGGCCAACCTTTCCATTCAACCCAATGTATGTTCATGATGGCAGTGGACACATTTGGGGATTTGGAGTCGGAGTAGCCTTTGAATTGTGGTCTCTTGGCCTGGCTTGCCAACAACAGGTATGGAGATACACCCCAGTGGGTTTACTCCTCTCTTTCTTTCTCTTTACGTCTTGGGGAAGGAAGGTTTCCTTTGGAGTCTTGGGGATGTTGGGAGCATTTTGACCCCAGGTCACCTGGAGTCGACAGCACGTTCGTGGGAGCTCTTCTCCAAAGTTCAGGCCTTTCTGCATGACCGAACTCTGTGCACGCCTGGCCTTTGTATAACCCAGGGACGTCAAGGAATCTTGATGCCAGGACGGAGGGAAACATGTGGAGCTTATATCTCTCTTTCAAGGGTTTCAAGCTCCCTTGGAGTTTCCCCACACATAATCCCTCTCCATTTCTCTCTCTCCGTCTCTCGGTCCCTCCGTCTCTTTCTCAGTCTCTCTCTCTCTCAGTCTCTCTCTCTCTCTATGTCTATCTCGCTCTCTCCATTTCTCTGCTGGGACCCTGTGGGTCTCACTTTCTATAACTCCTTGGTTCACTCCCAACTCAGCCTTACGGTCTCAATTCCTTCTCCTCTTTGGCCACTTACGTCTACATGAATGGAACCGTAGACTTTGCACACTGGCCTTGACAGTGTAATATGCAGACTTGTGGTTGGTGTTGAAGTCGTCATCACTGCATGTGCTGAGGTCCGTCCTGATGGACACTTGCCCAGTTGCGTTGGATATTCACGTCGATCTGCTGGATGTCACTTTGTGCTGATGTATCATAAATATCCGGGACTTGGAAGCTCACCTGAAGCGAAGTTGGCTTTGCTTGTATCGGAAGCAAATTCTGCGAGACACAGCATCCTGGAACACAGGAAGTGGTCTTTGACGGCCTTTGCTTTGGGGGCTGTGGGGTAAGCGCTTCGCAAGGGGACCCGCCATGGGGCCGTCAGTTGCATGCGAATCACCAAGGAAGAATTCCTGTGTGCCGGCCGGACAGAAGGGAGACCGATCCAGGGGGATTCCTCTGCTTCTGTGTGCTTTGACAGGTCTTGACTAGGAGAGCCCACACTGAGGCCATGTGGCTGAGAACAGACAACGTGTTGTTAGTGGGCACTTCGGGAAGAGAGGCCGTTGGTGGCTTGGAGCGTGGCATAACGCAGGAAGCTATGGATTTCGTGGATGCAACGATGTGCTGGAATCCACACGTCCGCTGGCCCTCACAGACTTTTCCCTTGGGGTGGTGTGAACCCGCGGCCCTTTCTTCCATTCTTGTCCACCACCACTAGGGCCTGAACCCAGATCGGCCCGGGGTCCTTTGTGTGCAGGCAGGCCTCCCTGTAACTCACTGTGGCCCAGCCACAGCACGAGGCAACATAATCTCGAGCTGGTGAGTCATTTTGCGAGGAGTCCCGGCAGGGCTTCCTTCCAAACGGGTGCTGTGGTGTCGCCACCGCCGAGAAGCTTTCCTTTTCTACCCCCCAGAAGTGCAGTCAGTGTTTGTTGGTGGTTTGCATGGTTCTATTTGTCTTTGGGTTCGTGCCACTCATAGGCCGAGGCTTTGAGCTGATATGCCCTGGATGTAGACGAGAGAAGCTGGTGTGATTTTTCGAAGGGCGACACTACCAGAGACATCGTGCAGAAACCCATCAGTACACTCGATAGCACTGGTAGGCGGAAGGCGGGTTGCTCCCAAGACTCTGATGTCCCTTCACACTAGGGTCTTCCATCCATTTCCTTTGCCAGCGTGGACTTGAGAAGTGGGAGGATTTGGTCCCCAGGAGATGGACTTCACGTGCCCTCACATAGGCATCCTTGGTGCCCCCACGTTCCCCATGCCGCTGGGCTTCCAATTGTAGATATGTCTTGGCACTCCTTTTGAGCAGAGACAGCCCTTGCCTCGGGGACCTTCTCCATGGTGGAAGCAGCCCAACAGGGCCCTGAGGGCACCAGGGATCTGCATCCCTGCTGACGCATCCCTGAGCTCTCCCCCATAGGTTCTTGGGAATCCTGGTGGTCCTTGACCTGGGGTGCCCTGTCAGGGTGCACCATCGGCTGCAGGCCACGAGGTTCCTCTGCCAAGTTGCAATGCTTTTCTCAAAATTCAGACTTCCCTGGGTGTCCGGAGTCTCGATGTCGATGTAGCCTCCTGTAAAGTCAGCCGTGGTGTGTGATGAGAGCCATGCTTCAACCTTTTGGTTTGCCTCTCTGCCTTCCTTCCCACTTTCTGTATTCCATTCGCCTTAACACCTTTTTCCATCCCTAATTTCCTCCCACGAAATCCCTCCTCCACAATGCGAGCCTTGCTGCTCACTTCCTGCATCTCCTTCACATCAGTATAGCTTTCTCACTACCTAGCTCTTATCATCAATCTCCTCTTCCTCCTCATCAATTAATAATTCTCTCTCCAGGGTTTTTCTTTGGGATGATAGCCAAGAAAAGCCAGGACGTTTTTGCGACTTCTGGAGACTCAGCAGGAATCTTGGACTGTGGTTTTCTCTGGCATGGAAGATACGATTTGGGTTCCTCTCTCAGGAAATGCGCAGGGGTTTTGGCTATTTTTTTAACCGGGTGTCCTCTTAGATCCATAGTCCTATTCCCTTCAGAAACACTAGCACGTGTGTTTACAATGGGGAAACGTCTTTAGGCACCCGTGGTCCAGTGGAGCAGGAGAGCCTGAGGAATCGTCGTGCCCCCCATCCTGAAGCTGTCTTGGAACGGTTCAAAGGAAAGCAGGCTAATCCATAGCCCCCCAAAGCCACCATAAACAACCCAAGCCCAAAGAAGGGTTAAAGAACCTTGAGAAAACCACACCCATGGAAGGAATGTAAAGCAGAGCAGAGGAATGTGTGGAATGAAGACAGGGGTGAAACACTTAGGGTCCCATATGGAAAACGGGGAAAACCACAGGTTGGCCTGTGGAAATGCAGGAATCTGACAGAGGCGGGCAGAGAAGGTCTGGAATGCGGCCAGGTCTGAACCAGAGGGTGAGTCTCACGTGGCTAGCCGTGAAGACCATATGGCCTGCACTCCAAAGGCCTGGGAGACTCGGAGCTGGGCTGCCACTTGAAAGGGCCTTAGGTTGTCCTCCTTCCTCCCAGGTCCTCAAACTGGAGGGGAATTCTCAATGACTGTTAGATCTCCGACCTTGCGTGAAGTGAGGTCTGTGGTACGGCCCAGCCGTCCAGGTGATGGGCAACCCTGTGGGCAGGCTCTACAGGTACCTGAGGAATGCCCTGGAGTTTTGGGGGGTGGGGAATTTCCAGCAGCTCCGCTGATTTCCATACATCACGTCGTGGTCACCTCAGCCTCTACCAGACGCCTGTCTCCAGGGAGAGCACTGTGGGCCAGCATTCTCCCGGCCAGCCGGTCGCTTCTTCTCGCTTCTCCGACTGACCTCGAAGCATGGATTCCTCCAGCACGTCCTGCACATCCAGCGGTAGGTTGACCTCTGGCTCTGAGCTGGGGGTTGCAAATCCCAGAGGCCGGGAGCCCTTCCCGCCTGTGCATCCTGCATCGATAGGGCCATGCCGTTCATTAGGGCATATTCCGTGATTGGGCTGGCCTTTGGCCAGTGCTCAGTTGGCCTCAGGATGCAGACTCGCCTCAGAATGACACCCTTGCTCCATACCCAGGGGAGTTTCGCTCTGGGATGGAAGTGGATGTTGCCTCTTCCTAGAGAGGTGCCCACGCAGATCACGCATCACCGGGCGAAAGGTCCTAACAGGATTTCTCAGGGCCCATCCTCTCCTTTGCTGCTGGCCAACCTTTCCATTCAACCCAATGTATGTTCATGATGGCAGTGGACACATTTGGGGATTTGGAGTCGGAGTAGCCTTTGAATTGTGGTCTCTTGGCCTGGCTTGCCAACAACAGGTATGGAGATACACCCCAGTGGGTTTACTCCTCTCTTTCTTTCTCTTTACGTCTTGGGGAAGGTTTCCTTTGGAGTCTTGGGGATGTTGGGAGCATTTTGACCCCAGGTCACCTGGAGTCGACAGCACGTTCGTGGGAGCTCTTCTCCAAAGTTCAGGCCTTTCTGCATGACCGAACTCTGTGCACGCCTGGCCTTTGTATAACCCAGGGACGTCAAGGAATCTTGATGCCAGGACGGAGGGAAACATGTGGAGCTTATATCTCTCTTTCAAGGGTTTCAAGCTCCCTTGGAGTTTCCCCACACATAATCCCTCTCCATTTCTCTCTCTCCGTCTCTCGGTCCCTCCGTCTCTTTCTCAGTCTCTCTCTCTCTCAGTCTCTCTCTCTCTCTATGTCTATCTCGCTCTCTCCATTTCTCTGCTGGGACCCTGTGGGTCTCACTTTCTATAACTCCTTGGTTCACTCCCAACTCAGCCTTACGGTCTCAATTCCTTCTCCTCTTTGGCCACTTACGTCTACATGAATGGAACCGTAGACTTTGCACACTGGCCTTGACAGTGTAATATGCAGACTTGTGGTTGGTGTTGAAGTCGTCATCACTGCATGTGCTGAGGTCCGTCCTGATGGACACTTGCCCAGTTGCGTTGGATATTCACGTCGATCTGCTGGAGGTCACTTTGTGCTGATGTATCATAAATATCCGGGACTTGGAAGCTCACCTGAAGCGAAGTTGGCTTTGCTTGTATCGGAAGCAAATTCTGCGAGACACAGCATCCTGGAACACAGGAAGTGGTCTTTGACGGCCTTTGCTTTGGGGGCTGTGGGGTAAGCGCTTCGCAAGGGGACCCGCCATGGGGCCGTCAGTTGCATGCGAATCACCAAGGAAGAATTCCTGTGTGCCGGCCGGACAGAAGGGAGACCGATCCAGGGGGATTCCTCTGCTTCTGTGTGCTTTGACAGGTCTTGACTAGGAGAGCCCACACTGAGGCCATGTGGCTGAGAACAGACAACGTGTTGTTAGTGGGCACTTCGGGAAGAGAGGCCGTTGGTGGCTTGGAGCGTGGCATAACGCAGGAAGCTATGGATTTCGTGGATGCAACGATGTGCTGGAATCCACACGTCCGCTGGCCCTCACAGACTTTTCCCTTGGGGTGGTGTGAACCCGCGGCCCTTTCTTCCATTCTTGTCCACCACCACTAGGGCCTGAACCCAGATCGGCCCGGGGTCCTTTGTGTGCAGGCAGGCCTCCCTGTAACTCACTGTGGCCCAGCCACAGCACGAGGCAACATAATCTCGAGCTGGTGAGTCATTTTGCGAGGAGTCCCGGCAGGGCTTCCTTCCAAACGGGTGCTGTGGTGTCGCCACCGCCGAGAAGCTTTCCTTTTCTACCCCCCAGAAGTGCAGTCAGTGTTTGTTGGTGGTTTGCATGGTTCTATTTGTCTTTGGGTTCGTGCCACTCATAGGCCGAGGCTTTGAGCTGATATGCCCTGGATGTAGACGAGAGAAGCTGGTGTGATTTTTCGAAGGGCGACACTACCAGAGACATCGTGCAGAAACCCATCAGTACACTCGATAGCACTGGTAGGCGGAAGGCGGGTTGCTCCCAAGACTCTGATGTCCCTTCACACTAGGGTCTTCCATCCATTTCCTTTGCCAGCGTGGACTTGAGAAGTGGGAGGATTTGGTCCCCAGGAGATGGACTTCACGTGCCCTCACATAGGCATCCTTGGTGCCCCCACGTTCCCCATGCCGCTGGGCTTCCAATTGTAGATATGTCTTGGCACTCCTTTTGAGCAGAGACAGCCCTTGCCTCGGGGACCTTCTCCATGGTGGAAGCAGCCCAACAGGGCCCTGAGGGCACCAGGGATCTGCATCCCTGCTGACGCATCCCTGAGCTCTCCCCCATAGGTTCTTGGGAATCCTGGTGGTCCTTGACCTGGGGTGCCCTGTCAGGGTGCACCATCGGCTGCAGGCCACGAGGTTCCTCTGCCAAGTTGCAATGCTTTTCTCAAAATTCAGACTTCCCTGGGTGTCCGGAGTCTCGATGTCGATGTAGCCTCCTGTAAAGTCAGCCGTGGTGTGTGATGAGAGCCATGCTTCAACCTTTTGGTTTGCCTCTCTGCCTTCCTTCCCACTTTCTGTATTCCATTCGCCTTAACACCTTTTTCCATCCCTAATTTCATCCCACGAAATCTCTCCTCCACAATGCGAGCCTTGCTGCTCACTTCCTGCATCTCCTTCACATCAGTATAGCTTTCTCACTACCTAGCTCTTATCATCAATCTCCTCTTCCTCCTCATCAATTAATAATTCTCTCTCCAGGGTTTTTCTTTGGGATGATAGCCAAGAAAAGCCAGGACGTTTTTGCGACTTCTGGAGACTCAGCAGGAATCTTGGACTGTGGTTTTCTCTGGCATGGAAGATACGATTTGGGTTCCTCTCTCAGGAAATGCGCAGGGGTTTTGGCTATTTTTTTAACCGGGTGTCCTCTTAGATCCATAGTCCTATTCCCTTCAGAAACACTAGCACGTGTGTTTACAATGGGGAAACGTCTTTAGGCACCCGTGGTCCAGTGGAGCAGGAGAGCCTGAGGAATCGTCGTGCCCCCCATCCTGAAGCTGTCTTGGAACGGTTCAAAGGAAAGCAGGCTAATCCTTAGCCACCCAAAGCCACCATAAACAACCCAAGCCCAATGAAGGGTTAAAGAACCTTGAAAACACCACACCCATGGAAGGAATGTAAAGCAGAGCAGAGGAATGTGTGGAATGCAGACAGGGGTGAAACACTTAGGGTCCCATATGGAAAACGGGGAAAACCACAGGTTGGCCTGTGGAAATGCAGGAATCTGACAGAGGCGGGCAGAGAAGGTCTGGAATGATGCCAGGTCTGAACCAGAGGGTGAGTCTCACGTGGCTAGCCGTGAAGACCATATGGCCTGCACTCCAAAGGCCTGGGAGACTCGGAGCTGGGCTGCCACTTGAAAGGGCCTTAGGTTGTCCTCCTTCCTCCCAGGTCCTCAAACTGGAGGGGAATTCTCAATGACTGTTAGATCTCCGACCTTGCGTGAAGTGAGGTCTGTGGTACGGCCCAGCCGTCCAGGTGATGGGCAACCCTGTGGGCAGGCTCTACAGGTACCTGAGGAATGCCCTGGAGTTTTGGGGGGTGGGGAATTTCCAGCAGCTCCGCTGATTTCCATACATCACGTCGTGGTCACCTCAGCCTCTACCAGACGCCTGTCTCCAGGGAGAGCACAGTGGGCCAGCATTCTCCCGGCTAGCCGGTCGCTTCTTCTCGCTTCTCCGACTGACCTCGAAGCATGGATTCCTCCAGCACGTCCTGCACATCCAGCGGTAGGTTGACCTCTGGCTCTGAGCTGGGGGTTGCAAATCCCAGAGGCCGGGAGCCCTTCCCGCCTGTGCATCCTGCATCGATAGGGCCATGCCGTTCATTAGGGCATATTCCGTGATTGGGCTGGCCTTTGGCCAGTGCTCAGTTGGCCTCAGGATGCAGACTCGCCTCAGAATGACACCCTTGCTCCATACCCAGGGGAGTTTCGCTCTGGGATGGAAGTGGATGTTGCCTCTTCCTAGAGAGGTGCCCACGCAGATCACGCATCACCGGGCGAAAGGTCCTAACAGGATTTCTCAGGGCCCATCCTCTCCTTTGCTGCTGGCCAACCTTTCCATTCAACCCAATGTATGTTCATGATGGCAGTGGACACATTTGGGGATTTGGAGTCGGAGTAGCCTTTGAATTGTGGTCTCTTGGCCTGGCTTGCCAACAACAGGTATGGAGATACACCCCAGTGGGTTTACTCCTCTCTTTCTTTCTCTTTACGTCTTGGGGAAGGTTTCCTTTGGAGTCTTGGGGATGTTGGGAGCATTTTGACCCCAGGTCACCTGGAGTCGACAGCACGTTCGTGGGAGCTCTTCTCCAAAGTTCAGGCCTTTCTGCATGACCGAACTCTGTGCACGCCTGGCCTTTGTATAACCCAGGGACGTCAAGGAATCTTGATGCCAGGACGGAGGGAAACATGTGGAGCTTATATCTCTCTTTCAAGGGTTTCAAGCTCCCTTGGAGTTTCCCCACACATAATCCCTCTCCATTTCTCTCTCTCCGTCTCTCGGTCCCTCCGTCTCTTTCTCAGTCTCTCTCTCTCTCAGTCTCTCTCTCTCTCTATGTCTATCTCGCTCTCTCCATTTCTCTGCTGGGACCCTGTGGGTCTCACTTTCTATAACTCCTTGGTTCACTCCCAACTCAGCCTTACGGTCTCAATTCCTTCTCCTCTTTGGCCACTTACGTCTACATGAATGGAACCGTAGACTTTGCACACTGGCCTTGACAGTGTAATATGCAGACTTGTGGTTGGTGTTGAAGTCGTCATCACTGCATGTGCTGAGGTCCGTCCTGATGGACACTTGCCCAGTTGCGTTGGATATTCACGTCGATCTGCTGGAGGTCACTTTGTGCTGATGTATCATAAATATCCGGGACTTGGAAGCTCACCTGAAGCGAAGTTGGCTTTGCTTGTATCGGAAGCAAATTCTGCGAGACACAGCATCCTGGAACACAGGAAGTGGTCTTTGACGGCCTTTGCTTTGGGGGCTGTGGGGTAAGCGCTTCGCAAGGGGACCCGCCATGGGGCCGTCAGTTGCATGCGAATCACCAAGGAAGAATTCCTGTGTGCCGGCCGGACAGAAGGGAGACCGATCCAGGGGGATTCCTCTGCTTCTGTGTGCTTTGACAGGTCTTGACTAGGAGAGCCCACACTGAGGCCATGTGGCTGAGAACAGACAACGTGTTGTTAGTGGGCACTTCGGGAAGAGAGGCCGTTGGTGGCTTGGAGCGTGGCATAACGCAGGAAGCTATGGATTTCGTGGATGCAACGATGTGCTGGAATCCACACGTCCGCTGGCCCTCACAGACTTTTCCCTTGGGGTGGTGTGAACCCGCGGCCCTTTCTTCCATTCTTGTCCACCACCACTAGGGCCTGAACCCAGATCGGCCCGGGGTCCTTTGTGTGCAGGCAGGCCTCCCTGTAACTCACTGTGGCCCAGCCACAGCACGAGGCAACATAATCTCGAGCTGGTGAGTCATTTTGCGAGGAGTCCCGGCAGGGCTTCCTTCCAAACGGGTGCTGTGGTGTCGGCACCGCCGAGAAGCTTTCCTTTTCTACCCCCCAGAAGTGCAGTCAGTGTTTGTTGGTGGTTTGCATGGTTCTATTTGTCTTTGGGTTCGTGCCACTCATAGGCCGAGGCTTTGAGCTGATATGCCCTGGATGTAGACGAGAGAAGCTGGTGTGATTTTTCGAAGGGCGACACTACCAGAGACATCGTGCAGAAACCCATCAGTACACTCGATAGCACTGGTAGGCGGAAGGCGGGTTGCTCCCAAGACTCTGATGTCCCTTCACACTAGGGTCTTCCATCCATTTCCTTTGCCAGCGTGGACTTGAGAAGTGGGAGGATTTGGTCCCCAGGAGATGGACTTCACGTGCCCTCACATAGGCATCCTTGGTGCCCCCACGTTCCCCATGCCGCTGGGCTTCCAATTGTAGATATGTCTTGGCACTCCTTTTGAGCAGAGACAGCCCTTGCCTCGGGGACCTTCTCCATGGTGGAAGCAGCCCAACAGGGCCCTGAGGGCACCAGGGATCTGCATCCCTGCTGACGCATCCCTGAGCTCTCCCCCATAGGTTCTTGGGAATCCTGGTGGTCCTTGACCTGGGGTGCCCTGTCAGGGTGCACCATCGGCTGCAGGCCACGAGGTTCCTCTGCCAAGTTGCAATGCTTTTCTCAAAATTCAGACTTCCCTGGGTGTCCGGAGTCTCGATGTCGATGTAGCCTCCTGTAAAGTCAGCCGTGGTGTGTGATGAGAGCCATGCTTCAACCTTTTGGTTTGCCTCTCTGCCTTCCTTCCCACTTTCTGTATTCCATTCGCCTTAACACCTTTTTCCATCCCTAATTTCATCCCACGAAATCTCTCCTCCACAATGCGAGCCTTGCTGCTCACTTCCTGCATCTCCTTCACATCAGTATAGCTTTCTCACTACCTAGCTCTTATCATCAATCTCCTCTTCCTCCTCATCAATTAATAATTCTCTCTCCAGGGTTTTTCTTTGGGATGATAGCCAAGAAAAGCCAGGACGTTTTTGCGACTTCTGGAGACTCAGCAGGAATCTTGGACTGTGGTTTTCTCTGGCATGGAAGATACGATTTGGGTTCCTCTCTCAGGAAATGCGCAGGGGTTTTGGCTATTTTTTTAACCGGGTGTCCTCTTAGATCCATAGTCCTATTCCCTTCAGAAACACTAGCACGTGTGTTTACAATGGGGAAACGTCTTTAGGCACCCGTGGTCCAGTGGAGCAGGAGAGCCTGAGGAATCGTCGTGCCCCCCATCCTGAAGCTGTCTTGGAACGGTTCAAAGGAAAGCAGGCTAATCCTTAGCCACCCAAAGCCACCATAAACAACCCAAGCCCAATGAAGGGTTAAAGAACCTTGAAAACACCACACCCATGGAAGGAATGTAAAGCAGAGCAGAGGAATGTGTGGAATGCAGACAGGGGTGAAACACTTAGGGTCCCATATGGAAAACGGGGAAAACCACAGGTTGGCCTGTGGAAATGCAGGAATCTGACAGAGGCGGGCAGAGAAGGTCTGGAATGATGCCAGGTCTGAACCAGAGGGTGAGTCTCACGTGGCTAGCCGTGAAGACCATATGGCCTGCACTCCAAAGGCCTGGGAGACTCGGAGCTGGGCTGCCACTTGAAAGGGCCTTAGGTTGTCCTCCTTCCTCCCAGGTCCTCAAACTGGAGGGGAATTCTCAATGACTGTTAGATCTCCGACCTTGCGTGAAGTGAGGTCTGTGGTACGGCCCAGCCGTCCAGGTGATGGGCAACCCTGTGGGCAGGCTCTACAGGTACCTGAGGAATGCCCTGGAGTTTTGGGGGGTGGGGAATTTCCAGCAGCTCCGCTGATTTCCATACATCACGTCGTGGTCACCTCAGCCTCTACCAGACGCCTGTCTCCAGGGAGAGCACAGTGGGCCAGCATTCTCCCGGCTAGCCGGTCGCTTCTTCTCGCTTCTCCGACTGACCTCGAAGCATGGATTCCTCCAGCACGTCCTGCACATCCAGCGGTAGGTTGACCTCTGGCTCTGAGCTGGGGGTTGCAAATCCCAGAGGCCGGGAGCCCTTCCCGCCTGTGCATCCTGCATCGATAGGGCCATGCCGTTCATTAGGGCATATTCCGTGATTGGGCTGGCCTTTGGCCAGTGCTCAGTTGGCCTCAGGATGCAGACTCGCCTCAGAATGACACCCTTGCTCCATACCCAGGGGAGTTTCGCTCTGGGATGGAAGTGGATGTTGCCTCTTCCTAGAGAGGTGCCCACGCAGATCACGCATCACCGGGCGAAAGGTCCTAACAGGATTTCTCAGGGCCCATCCTCTCCTTTGCTGCTGGCCAACCTTTCCATTCAACCCAATGTATGTTCATGATGGCAGTGGACACATTTGGGGATTTGGAGTCGGAGTAGCCTTTGAATTGTGGTCTCTTGGCCTGGCTTGCCAACAACAGGTATGGAGATACACCCCAGTGGGTTTACTCCTCTCTTTCTTTCTCTTTACGTCTTGGGGAAGGTTTCCTTTGGAGTCTTGGGGATGTTGGGAGCATTTTGACCCCAGGTCACCTGGAGTCGACAGCACGTTCGTGGGAGCTCTTCTCCAAAGTTCAGGCCTTTCTGCATGACCGAACTCTGTGCACGCCTGGCCTTTGTATAACCCAGGGACGTCAAGGAATCTTGATGCCAGGACGGAGGGAAACATGTGGAGCTTATATCTCTCTTTCAAGGGTTTCAAGCTCCCTTGGAGTTTCCCCACACATAATCCCTCTCCATTTCTCTCTCTCCGTCTCTCGGTCCCTCCGTCTCTTTCTCAGTCTCTCTCTCTCTCAGTCTCTCTCTCTCTCTATGTCTATCTCGCTCTCTCCATTTCTCTGCTGGGACCCTGTGGGTCTCACTTTCTATAACTCCTTGGTTCACTCCCAACTCAGCCTTACGGTCTCAATTCCTTCTCCTCTTTGGCCACTTACGTCTACATGAATGGAACCGTAGACTTTGCACACTGGCCTTGACAGTGTAATATGCAGACTTGTGGTTGGTGTTGAAGTCGTCATCACTGCATGTGCTGAGGTCCGTCCTGATGGACACTTGCCCAGTTGCGTTGGATATTCACGTCGATCTGCTGGAGGTCACTTTGTGCTGATGTATCATAAATATCCGGGACTTGGAAGCTCACCTGAAGCGAAGTTGGCTTTGCTTGTATCGGAAGCAAATTCTGCGAGACACAGCATCCTGGAACACAGGAAGTGGTCTTTGACGGCCTTTGCTTTGGGGGCTGTGGGGTAAGCGCTTCGCAAGGGGACCCGCCATGGGGCCGTCAGTTGCATGCGAATCACCAAGGAAGAATTCCTGTGTGCCGGCCGGACAGAAGGGAGACCGATCCAGGGGGATTCCTCTGCTTCTGTGTGCTTTGACAGGTCTTGACTAGGAGAGCCCACACTGAGGCCATGTGGCTGAGAACAGACAACGTGTTGTTAGTGGGCACTTCGGGAAGAGAGGCCGTTGGTGGCTTGGAGCGTGGCATAACGCAGGAAGCTATGGATTTCGTGGATGCAACGATGTGCTGGAATCCACACGTCCGCTGGCCCTCACAGACTTTTCCCTTGGGGTGGTGTGAACCCGCGGCCCTTTCTTCCATTCTTGTCCACCACCACTAGGGCCTGAACCCAGATCGGCCCGGGGTCCTTTGTGTGCAGGCAGGCCTCCCTGTAACTCACTGTGGCCCAGCCACAGCACGAGGCAACATAATCTCGAGCTGGTGAGTCATTTTGCGAGGAGTCCCGGCAGGGCTTCCTTCCAAACGGGTGCTGTGGTGTCGCCACCGCCGAGAAGCTTTCCTTTTCTACCCCCCAGAAGTGCAGTCAGTGTTTGTTGGTGGTTTGCATGGTTCTATTTGTCTTTGGGTTCGTGCCACTCATAGGCCGAGGCTTTGAGCTGATATGCCCTGGATGTAGACGAGAGAAGCTGGTGTGATTTTTCGAAGGGCGACACTACCAGAGACATCGTGCAGAAACCCATCAGTACACTCGATAGCACTGGTAGGCGGAAGGCGGGTTGCTCCCAAGACTCTGATGTCCCTTCACACTAGGGTCTTCCATCCATTTCCTTTGCCAGCGTGGACTTGAGAAGTGGGAGGATTTGGTCCCCAGGAGATGGACTTCACGTGCCCTCACATAGGCATCCTTGGTGCCCCCACGTTCCCCATGCCGCTGGGCTTCCAATTGTAGATATGTCTTGGCACTCCTTTTGAGCAGAGACAGCCCTTGCCTCGGGGACCTTCTCCATGGTGGAAGCAGCCCAACAGGGCCCTGAGGGCACCAGGGATCTGCATCCCTGCTGACGCATCCCTGAGCTCTCCCCCATAGGTTCTTGGGAATCCTGGTGGTCCTTGACCTGGGGTGCCCTGTCAGGGTGCACCATCGGCTGCAGGCCACGAGGTTCCTCTGCCAAGTTGCAATGCTTTTCTCAAAATTCAGACTTCCCTGGGTGTCCGGAGTCTCGATGTCGATGTAGCCTCCTGTAAAGTCAGCCGTGGTGTGTGATGAGAGCCATGCTTCAACCTTTTGGTTTGCCTCTCTGCCTTCCTTCCCACTTTCTGTATTCCATTCGCCTTAACACCTTTTTCCATCCCTAATTTCATCCCACGAAATCTCTCCTCCACAATGCGAGCCTTGCTGCTCACTTCCTGCATCTCCTTCACATCAGTATAGCTTTCTCACTACCTAGCTCTTATCATCAATCTCCTCTTCCTCCTCATCAATTAATAATTCTCTCTCCAGGGTTTTTCTTTGGGATGATAGCCAAGAAAAGCCAGGACGTTTTTGCGACTTCTGGAGACTCAGCAGGAATCTTGGACTGTGGTTTTCTCTGGCATGGAAGATACGATTTGGGTTCCTCTCTCAGGAAATGCGCAGGGGTTTTGGCTATTTTTTTAACCGGGTGTCCTCTTAGATCCATAGTCCTATTCCCTTCAGAAACACTAGCACGTGTGTTTACAATGGGGAAAAGTCTTTAGGCACCCGTGGTCCAGTGGAGCAGGAGAGCCTGAGGAATCGTCGTGCCCCCCATCCTGAAGCTGTCTTGGAACGGTTCAAAGGAAAGCAGGCTAATCCTTAGCCCCCCAAAGCCACCATAAACAACCCAAGCCCAAAGAAGGGTTAAAGAACCTTGAGAAAACCACACCCATGGAAGGAATGTAAAGCAGAGCAGAGGAATGGGTGGAATGCAGACAGGGGTGAAACACTTAGGGTCCCATATGGAAAACGGGGAAAACCACAGGTTGGCCTGTGGAAATGCAGGAATCTGACAGAGGCGGGCAGAGAAGGTCTGGAATGATGCCAGGTCTGAACCAGAGGGTGAGTCTCACGTGGCTAGCCGTGAAGACCATATGGCCTGCACTCCAAAGGCCTGGGAGACTCGGAGCTGGGCTGCCACTTGAAAGGGCCTTAGGTTGTCCTCCTTCCTCCCAGGTCCTCAAACTGGAGGGGAATTCTCAATGACTGTTAGATCTCCGACCTTGCGTGAAGTGAGGTCTGTGGTACGGCCCAGCCGTCCAGGTGATGGGCAACCCTGTGGGCAGGCTCTACAGGTACCTGAGGAATGCCCTGGAGTTTTGGGGGGTGGGGAATTTCCAGCAGCTCCGCTGATTTCCATACATCACGTCGTGGTCACCTCAGCCTCTACCAGACGCCTGTCTCCAGGGAGAGCACAGTGGGCCAGCATTCTCCCGGCCAGCCGGTCGCTTCTTCTCGCTTCTCCGACTGACCTCGAAGCATGGATTCCTCCAGCACGTCCTGCACATCCAGCGGTAGGTTGACCTCTGGCTCTGAGCTGGGGGTTGCAAATCCCAGAGGCCGGGAGCCCTTCCCGCCTGTGCATCCTGCATCGATAGGGCCATGCCGTTCATTAGGGCATATTCCGTGATTGGGCTGGCCTTTGGCCAGTGCTCAGTTGGCCTCAGGATGCAGACTCGCCTCAGAATGACACCCTTGCTCCATACCCAGGGGAGTTTCGCTCTGGGATGGAAGTGGATGTTGCCTCTTCCTAGAGAGGTGCCCACGCAGATCACGCATCACCGGGCGAAAGGTCCTAACAGGATTTCTCAGGGCCCATCCTCTCCTTTGCTGCTGGCCAACCTTTCCATTCAACCCAATGTATGTTCATGATGGCAGTGGACACATTTGGGGATTTGGAGTCGGAGTAGCCTTTGAATTGTGGTCTCTTGGCCTGGCTTGCCAACAACAGGTATGGAGATACACCCCAGTGGGTTTACTCCTCTCTTTCTTTCTCTTTACGTCTTGGGGAAGGTTTCCTTTGGAGTCTTGGGGATGTTGGGAGCATTTTGACCCCAGGTCACCTGGAGTCGACAGCACGTTCGTGGGAGCTCTTCTCCAAAGTTCAGGCCTTTCTGCATGACCGAACTCTGTGCACGCCTGGCCTTTGTATAACCCAGGGACGTCAAGGAATCTTGATGCCAGGACGGAGGGAAACATGTGGAGCTTATATCTCTCTTTCAAGGGTTTCAAGCTCCCTTGGAGTTTCCCCACACATAATCCCTCTCCATTTCTCTCTCTCCGTCTCTCGGTCCCTCCGTCTCTTTCTCAGTCTCTCTCTCTCTCAGTCTCTCTCTCTCTCTATGTCTATCTCGCTCTCTCCATTTCTCTGCTGGGACCCTGTGGGTCTCACTTTCTATAACTCCTTGGTTCACTCCCAACTCAGCCTTACGGTCTCAATTCCTTCTCCTCTTTGGCCACTTACGTCTACATGAATGGAACCGTAGACTTTGCACACTGGCCTTGACAGTGTAATATGCAGACTTGTGGTTGGTGTTGAAGTCGTCATCACTGCATGTGCTGAGGTCCGTCCTGATGGACACTTGCCCAGTTGCGTTGGATATTCACGTCGATCTGCTGGATGTCACTTTGTGCTGATGTATCATAAATATCCGGGACTTGGAAGCTCACCTGAAGCGAAGTTGGCTTTGCTTGTATCGGAAGCAAATTCTGCGAGACACAGCATCCTGGAACACAGGAAGTGGTCTTTGACGGCCTTTGCTTTGGGGGCTGTGGGGTAAGCGCTTCGCAAGGGGACCCGCCATGGGGCCGTCAGTTGCATGCGAATCACCAAGGAAGAATTCCTGTGTGCCGGCCGGACAGAAGGGAGACCGATCCAGGGGGATTCCTCTGCTTCTGTGTGCTTTGACAGGTCTTGACTAGGAGAGCCCACACTGAGGCCATGTGGCTGAGAACAGACAACGTGTTGTTAGTGGGCACTTCGGGAAGAGAGGCCGTTGGTGGCTTGGAGCGTGGCATAACGCAGGAAGCTATGGATTTCGTGGATGCAACGATGTGCTGGAATCCACACGTCCGCTGGCCCTCACAGACTTTTCCCTTGGGGTGGTGTGAACCCGCGGCCCTTTCTTCCATTCTTGTCCACCACCACTAGGGCCTGAACCCAGATCGGCCCGGGGTCCTTTGTGTGCAGGCAGGCCTCCCTGTAACTCACTGTGGCCCAGCCACAGCACGAGGCAACATAATCTCGAGCTGGTGAGTCATTTTGCGAGGAGTCCCGGCAGGGCTTCCTTCCAAACGGGTGCTGTGGTGTCGGCACCGCCGAGAAGCTTTCCTTTTCTACCCCCCAGAAGTGCAGTCAGTGTTTGTTGGTGGTTTGCATGGTTCTATTTGTCTTTGGGTTCGTGCCACTCATAGGCCGAGGCTTTGAGCTGATATGCCCTGGATGCAGACGAGAGAAGCTGGTGTGATTTTTCGAAGGGCGACACTACCAGAGACATCGTGCAGAAACCCATCAGTGCACTCGATAGCACTGGTAGGCGGAAGGCGGGTTGCTCCCAAGACTCTGATGTCCCTTCACACTAGGGTCTTCCATCCATTTCCTTTGCCAGCGTGGACTTGAGAAGTGGGAGGATTTGGTCCCCAGGAGATGGACTTCACGTGCCCTCACATAGGCATCCTTGGTGCCCCCACGTTCCCCATGCCGCTGGGCTTCCAATTGTAGATATGTCTTGGCACTCCTTTTGAGCAGAGACAGCCCTTGCCTCGGGGACCTTCTCCATGGTGGAAGCAGCCCAACAGGGCCCTGAGGGCACCAGGGATCTGCATCCCTGCTGACGCATCCCTGAGCTCTCCCCCATAGGTTCTTGGGAATCCTGGTGGTCCTTGACCTGGGGTGCCCTGTCAGGGTGCACCATCGGCTGCAGGCCACGAGGTTCCTCTGCCAAGTTGCAATGCTTTTCTCAAAATTCAGACTTCCCTGGGTGTCCGGAGTCTCGATGTCGATGTAGCCTCCTGTAAAGTCAGCCGTGGTGTGTGATGAGAGCCATGCTTCAACCTTTTGGTTTGCCTCTCTGCCTTCCTTCCCACTTTCTGTATTCCATTCGCCTTAACACCTTTTTCCATCCCTAATTTCCTCTCACGAAATCCCTCCTCCACAATGCGAGCCTTGCTGCTCACTTCCTGCATCTCCTTCACATCAGTATAGCTTTCTCACTACCTAGCTCTTATCATCAATCTCCTCTTCCTCCTCATCAATTAATAATTCTCTCTCCAGGGTTTTTCTTTGGGATGATAGCCAAGAAAAGCCAGGACGTTTTTGCGACTTCTGGAGACTCAGCAGGAATCTTGGACTGTGGTTTTCTCTGGCATGGAAGATACGATTTGGGTTCCTCTCTCAGGAAATGCGCAGGGGTTTTGGCTATTTTTTTAACCGGGTGTCCTCTTAGATCCATAGTCCTATTCCCTTCAGAAACACTAGCACGTGTGTTTACAATGGGGAAACGTCTTTAGGCACCCGTGGTCCAGTGGAGCAGGAGAGCCTGAGGAATCGTCGTGCCCCCCATCCTGAAGCTGTCTTGGAACGGTTCAAAGGAAAGCAGGCTAATCCATAGCCCCCCAAAGCCACCATAAACAACCCAAGCCCAAAGAAGGGTTAAAGAACCTTGAGAAAACCACACCCATGGAAGGAATGTAAAGCAGAGCAGAGGAATGTGTGGAATGCAGACAGGGGTGAAACACTTAGGGTCCCATATGGAAAACGGGGAAAACCACAGGTTGGCCTGTGGAAATGCAGGAATCTGACAGAGGCGGGCAGAGAAGGTCTGGAATGCGGCCAGGTCTGAACCAGAGGGTGAGTCTCACGTGGCTAGCCGTGAAGACCATATGGCCTGCACTCCAAAGGCCTGGGAGACTCGGAGCTGGGCTGCCACTTGAAAGGGCCTTAGGTTGTCCTCCTTCCTCCCAGGTCCTCAAACTGGAGGGGAATTCTCAATGACTGTTAGATCTCCGACCTTGCGTGAAGTGAGGTCTGTGGTACGGCCCAGCCGTCCAGGTGATGGGCAACCCTGTGGGCAGGCTCTACAGGTACCTGAGGAATGCCCTGGAGTTTTGGGGGGTGGGGAATTTCCAGCAGCTCCGCTGATTTCCATACATCAGGGCGTGGCCACCTCAGCCTCTACCAGACCCCTGTCTCCAGGGAGAGCACAGTGGGCCAGCATTCTCCCGGCCAGCCGGTCGCTTCTTCTCGCTTCTCCGACTGACCTCGAAGCATGGATTCCTCCAGCACGTCCTGCACATCCAGCGGTAGGTTGACCTCTGGCTCTGAGCTGGGGGTTGCAAATCCCAGAGGCCGGGAGCCCTTCCCGCCTGTGCATCCTGCATCGATAGGGCCATGCCGTTCATTGGGGCATATTCCGTGATTGGGCTGGTCTTTGGCCAGTGCTCAGTTGGCCTCAGGATGCAGACTCGCCTCAGAATGACACCCTTGCTCCATACCCAGGGGAGTTTCGCTCTGGGATGGAAGTGGATGTTGCCTCTTCCTAGAGAGGTGCCCACGCAGATCACGCATCAATGGGCGAAAGGTCCTAACAGGATTTCTCAGGGCCCATCCTCTCCTTTGCTGCTGGCCAACCTTTCCATTCAACCCAATGTATGTTCATGATGGCAGTGGACACATTTGGGGATTTGGAGTCGGAGTAGCCTTTGAATTGTGGTCTCTTGGCCTGGCTTGCCAACAACAGGTATGGAGATACACCCCAGTGGGTTTACTCCTCTCTTTCTTTCTCTTTACGTCTTGGGGAAGGTTTCCTTTGGAGTCTTGGGGATGTTGGGAGCATTTGGACCCCAGGTCACCTGGAGTCGACAGCACGTTCGTGGGAGCTCTTCTCCAAAGTTCAGGCCTTTCTGCATGACCGAACTCTGTGCACGCCTGGCCTTTGTATAACCCAGGGACGTCAAGGAATCTTGATGCCAGGACGGAGGGAAACATGTGGAGCTTATATCTCTCTTTCAAGGGTTTCAAGCTCCCTTGGAGTTTCCCCACACATAATCCCTCTCCATTTCTCTCTCTCCGTCTCTCGGTCCCTCCGTCTCTTTCTCAGTCTCTCTCTCTCTCAGTCTCTCTCTCTCTCTATGTCTATCTCGCTCTCTCCATTTCTCTGCTGGGACCCTGTGGGTCTCACTTTCTATAACTCCTTGGTTCACTCCCAACTCAGCCTTACGGTCTCAATTCCTTCTCCTCTTTGGCCACTTACGTCTACATGAATGGAACCGTAGACTTTGCACACTGGCCTTGACAGTGTAATATGCAGACTTGTGGTTGGTGTTGAAGTCGTCATCACTGCATGTGCTGAGGTCCGTCCTGATGGACACTTGCCCAGTTGCATTGGATATTCACGTCGATCTGCTGGATGTCACTTTGTGCTGATGTATCATAAATATCCGGGACTTGGAAGCTCACCTGAAGCGAAGTTGGCTTTGCTTGTATCGGAAGCAAATTCTGCGAGACACAGCATCCTGGAACACAGGAAGTGGTCTTTGACGGCCTTTGCTTTGGGGGCTGTGGGGTAAGCGCTTCGCAAGGGGACCCGCCATGGGGCCGTCAGTTGCATGCGAATCACCAAGGAAGAATTCCTGTGTGCCGGCCGGACAGAAGGGAGACCGATCCAGGGGGATTCCTCTGCTTCTGTGTGCTTTGACAGGTCTTGACTGGGAGAGCCCACACTGAGGCCATGTGGCTGAGAACAGACAACGTGTTGTTAGTGACAGGTCTTGACTAGGAGAGCCCACACTGAGGCCATGTGGCTGAGAACAGACAACGTGTTGTTAGTGGGCACTTCGGGAAGAGAGGCCGTTGGTGGCTTGCAGCGTGGCATAACGCAGGAAGCTATGGATTTCGTGGATGCAACGATGTGCTGGAATCCACACGTCCGCTGGCCCTCACAGACTTTTCCCTTGGGGTGGTGTGAACCCGCGGCCCTTTCTTCCATTCTTGTCCACCACCACTAGGGCCTGAACCCAGATCGGCCCGTTGTCCTTTGTGTGCAGGCAGGCCTCCCTGTAACTCACTGTGGCCAGGCCACAGCACGAGGCAGCATAATCAGGGTGTCTCGAGCTGGTGAGTCATTTTGCGAGGAGTCCCGGCAGGGCTTCCTTCCAAACGGGTGCTGTGGTGTCGGCACCGCCGAGAAGCTTTCCTTTTCTACCCCCCAGAAGTGCAGTCAGTGTTTGTTGGTGGTTTGCATGGTTCTATTTGTCTTTGGGTTCGTGCCACTCATAGGCCGAGGCTTTGAGCTGATATGCCCTGGATGTAGACGAGAGAAGCTGGTGTGATGTTTCGAAGGGCGACACTACCAGAGACATCGTGCAGAAACCCATCAGTACACTCGATAGCACTGGTAGGCGGAAGGCGGGTTGCTCCCAAGACTCTGATGTCCCTTCACACTAGGGTCTTCCATCCATTTCCTTTGCCAGCGTGGACTTGAGAAGTGGGAGGATTTGGTCCCCAGGAGATGGACTTCACGTGCCCTCACATAGGCATCCTTGGTGCCCCCACGTTCCCCATGCCGCTGGGCTTCCAATTGTAGATATGTCTTGGCACTCCTTTTGAGCAGAGACAGCCCTTGCCTCGGGGACATTCTGCATGGTTGAAGCAGCCCAGCAGGGCCCTGAGGGCACCAGGGATCTGCATCCCTGCTGACGCATCCCTGAGCTCTCCCCCATAGGTTCTTGGGAATCCTGGTGGTCCTTGACCTGGGGTGCCCTGTCAGGGTGCACCATCGGCTGCAGGCCACGAGGTTCCTCTGCCAAGTTGCAATGCTTTTCTCAAAATTCAGACTTCCCTGGGTGTCCGGAGTCTCGATGTCGATGTAGCCTCCTGTAAAGTCAGCCGTGGTGTGTGATGAGAGCCATGCTTCAACCTTTTGGTTTGCCTCTCTGCCTTCCTTCCCACTTTCTGTATTCCATTCGCCTTAACACCTTTTTCCATCCCTAATTTCCTCTCACGAAATCCCTCCTCCACAATGCGAGCCTTGCTGCTCACTTCCTGCATCTCCTTCACATCAGTATAGCTTTCTCACTACCTAGCTCTTATCATCAATCTCCTCTTCCTCCTCATCAATTAATAATTCTCTCTCCAGGGTTTTTCTTTGGGATGATAGCCAAGAAAAGCCAGGACGTTTTTGCGACTTCTGGAGACTCAGCAGGAATCTTGGACTGTGGTTTTCTCTGGCATGGAAGATACGATTTGGGTTCCTCTCTCAGGAAATGCGCAGGGGTTTTGGCTATTTTTTTAACCGGGTGTCCTCTTAGATCCATAGTCCTATTCCCTTCAGAAACACTAGCACGTGTGTTTACAATGGGGAAACGTCTTTAGGCACCCGTGGTTCAGTGGAGCAGGAGAGCCTGAGGAATCGTCGTGCCCCCCATCCTGAAGCTGTCTTGGAACGGTTCAAAGGAAAGCAGGCTAATCCTTAGCCACCCAAAGCCACCATAAACAACCCAAGCCCAAAGAAGGGTTAAAGAACCTTGAGAAAACCACACCCATGGAAGGAATGTAAAGCAGAGCAGAGGAATGTGTGGAATGCAGACAGGGGTGAAACACTTAGGGTCCCATATGGAAAACGGGGAAAACCACAGGTTGGCCTGTGGAAATGCAGGAATCTGACAGAGGCGGGCAGAGAAGGTCTGGAATGCGGCCAGGTCTGAACCAGAGGGTGAGTCTCACGTGGCTAGCCGTGAAGACCATATGGCCTGCACTCCAAAGGCCTGGGAGACTCGAAGCTGGGCTGCCACTTGAAAGGGCCTTAGGTTGTCCTCCTTCCTCCCAGGTCCTCAAACTGGAGGGGAATTCTCAATGACTGTTAGATCTCCGACCTTGCGTGAAGTGAGGTCTGTGGTACGGCCCAGCCGTCCAGGTGATGGGCAACCCTGTGGGCAGGCTCTACAGGTACCTGAGGAATGCCCTGGAGTTTTGGGGGGTGGGGAATTTCCAGCAGCTCCGCTGATTTCCATACATCAGGGCGTGGCCACCTCAGCCTCTACCAGACCCCTGTCTCCAGGGAGAGCACAGTGGGCCAGCATTCTCCCGGCCAGCCGGTCGCTTCTTCTCGCTTCTCCGACTGACCTCGAAGCATGGATTCCTCCAGCACGTCCTGCACATCCAGCGGTAGGTTGACCTCTGCCTCTGAGCTGGGGGTTGCAAATCCCAGAGGCCGGGAGCCCTTCCCGCCTGTGCATCCTGCATTGATAGGGACATGCCGTTCATTAGGGCATATTCCGTGATTGGGCTGGCCTTTGGCCAGTGCTCAGTTGGCCTCAGGATGCAGACTCGCCTCAGAATGACACCCTTGCTCCATACCCAGGGGAGTTTCGCTCTGGGATGGAAGTGGATGTTGCCTCTTCCTAGAGAGGTGCCCACGCAGATCACGCATCAATGGGCGAAAGGTCCTAACAGGATTTCTCAGGGCCCATCCTCTCCTTTGCTGCTGGCCAACCTTTCCATTCAACCCAATGTATGTTCATGATGGCAGTGGACACATTTGGGGATTTGGAGTCGGAGTAGCCTTTGAATTGTGGTCTCTTGGCCTGGCTTGCCAACAACAGGTATGGAGATACACCCCAGTGGGTTTACTCCTCTCTTTCTTTCTCTTTACGTCTTGGGGAAGGTTTCCTTTGGAGTCTTGGGGATGTTGGGAGCATTTTGACCCCAGGTCACCTGGAGTCGACAGCACGTTCGTGGGAGCTCTTCTCCAAAGTTCAGGCCTTTCTGCATGACCGAACTCTGTGCACGCCTGGCCTTTGTATAACCCAGGGACGTCAAGGAATCTTGATGCCAGGACGGAGGGAAACATGTGGAGCTTATATCTCTCTTTCAAGGGTTTCAAGCTCCCTTGGAGTTTCCCCACACATAATCCCTCTCCATTTCTCTCTCTCCGTCTCTCGGTCCCTCCGTCTCTTTCTCAGTCTCTCTCTCTCTCAGTCTCTCTCTCTCTCTATGTCTATCTCGCTCTCTCCATTTCTCTGCTGGGACCCTGTGGGTCTCACTTTCTATAACTCCTTGGTTCACTCCCAACTCAGCCTTACGGTCTCAATTCCTTCTCCTCTTTGGCCACTTACGTCTACATGAATGGAACCGTAGACTTTGCACACTGGCCTTGACAGTGTAATATGCAGACTTGTGGTTGGTGTTGAAGTCGTCATCACTGCATGTGCTGAGGTCCGTCCTGATGGACACTTGCCCAGTTGCGTTGGATATTCACGTCGATCTGCTGGATGTCACTTTGTGCTGATGTATCATAAATATCCGGGACTTGGAAGCTCACCTGAAGCGAAGTTGGCTTTGCTTGTATCGGAAGCAAATTCTGCGAGACACAGCATCCTGGAACACAGGAAGTGGTCTTTGACGGCCTTTGCTTTGGGGGCTGTGGGGTAAGCGCTTCGCAAGGGGACCCGCCATGGGGCCGTCAGTTGCATGCGAATCACCAAGGAAGAATTCCTGTGTGCCGGCCGGACAGAAGGGAGACCGATCCAGGGGGATTCCTCTGCTTCTGTGTGCTTTGACAGGTCTTGACTGGGAGAGCCCACACTGAGGCCATGTGGCTGAGAACAGACAACGTGTTGTTAGTGACAGGTCTTGACTAGGAGAGCCCACACTGAGGCCATGTGGCTGAGAACAGACAACGTGTTGTTAGTGGGCACTTCGGGAAGAGAGGCCGTTGGTGGCTTGCAGCGTGGCATAACGCAGGAAGCTATGGATTTCGTGGATGCAACGATGTGCTGGAATCCACACGTCCGCTGGCCCTCACAGACTTTTCCCTTGGGGTGGTGTGAACCCGCGGCCCTTTCTTCCATTCTTGTCCACCACCACTAGGGCCTGAACCCAGATCGGCCCGTTGTCCTTTGTGTGCAGGCAGGCCTCCCTGTAACTCACTGTGGCCAGGCCACAGCACGAGGCAGCATAATCAGGGTGTCTCGAGCTGGTGAGTCATTTTGCGAGGAGTCCCGGCAGGGCTTCCTTCCAAACGGGTGCTGTGGTGTCGGCACCGCCGAGAAGCTTTCCTTTTCTACCCCCCAGAAGTGCAGTCAGTGTTTGTTGGTGGTTTGCATGGTTCTATTTGTCTTTGGGTTCGTGCCACTCATAGGCCGAGGCTTTGAGCTGATATGCCCTGGATGTAGCCGAGAGAAGCTGGTGTGATGTTTCGAAGGGCGACACTACCAGAGACATCGTGCAGAAACCCATCAGTACACTCGATAGCACTGGTAGGCGGAAGGCGGGTTGCTCCCAAGACTCTGATGTCCCTTCACACTAGGGTCTTCCATCCATTTCCTTTGCCAGCGTGGACTTGAGAAGTGGGAGGATTTGGTCCCCAGGAGATGGACTTCACGTGCCCTCACATAGGCATCCTTGGTGTCCCCACGTTCCCCATGCCGCTGGGCTTCCAATTGTAGATATGTCTTGGCACTCCTTTTGAGCAGAGACAGCCCTTGCCTCGGGGACATTCTGCATGGTTGAAGCAGCCCAGCAGGGCCCTGAGGGCTCCAGGGATCTGCATCCCTGCTGACGCATCCCTGAGCTCTCCCCCATAGGTTCTTGGGAATCCTGGTGGTCCTTGACCTGGGGTGCCCTGTCAGGGTGCACCATCGGCTGCAGGCCACGAGGTTCCTCTGCCAAGTTGCAATGCTTTTCTCAAAATTCAGACTTCCCTGGGTGTCCGGAGTCTCGATGTCGATGTAGCCTCCTGTAAAGTCAGCCGTGGTGTGTGATGAGAGCCATGCTTCAACCTTTTGGTTTGCCTCTCTGCCTTCCTTCCCACTTTCTGTATTCCATTCGCCTTAACACCTTTTTCCATCCCTAATTTCCTCCCACGAAATCCCTCCTCCACAATGCGAGCCTTGCTGCTCACTTCCTGCATCTCCTTCACATCAGTATAGCTTTCTCACTACCTAGCTCTTATCATCAATCTCCTCTTCCTCCTCATCAATTAATAATTCTCTCTCCAGGGTTTTTCTTTGGGATGATAGCCAAGAAAAGCCAGGACGTTTTTGCGACTTCTGGAGACTCAGCAGGAATCTTGGACTGTGGTTTTCTCTGGCATGGAAGATACGATTTGGGTTCCTCTCTCAGGAAATGCGCAGGGGTTTTGGCTATTTTTTTAACCGGGTGTCCTCTTAGATCCATAGTCCTATTCCCTTCAGAAACACTAGCACGTGTGTTTACAATGGGGAAACGTCTTTAGGCACCCGTGGTCCAGTGGAGCAGGAGAGCCTGAGGAATCGTCGTGCCCCCCATCCTGAAGCTGTCTTGGAACGGTTCAAAGGAAAGCAGGCTAATCCATAGCCCCCCAAAGCCACCATAAACAACCCAAGCCCAAAGAAGGGTTAAAGAACCTTGAGAAAACCACACCCATGGAAGGAATGTAAAGCAGAGCAGAGGAATGTGTGGAATGCAGACAGGGGTGAAACACTTAGGGTCCCATATGGAAAACGGGGAAAACCACAGGTTGGCCTGTGGAAATGCAGGAATCTGACAGAGGCGGGCAGAGAAGGTCTGGAATGCGGCCAGGTCTGAACCAGAGGGTGAGTCTCACGTGGCTAGCCGTGAAGACCATATGGCCTGCACTCCAAAGGCCTGGGAGACTCGGAGCTGGGCTGCCACTTGAAAGGGCCTTAGGTTGTCCTCCTTCCTCCCAGGTCCTCAAACTGGAGGGGAATTCTCAATGACTGTTAGATCTCCGACCTTGCGTGAAGTGAGGTCTGTGGTACGGCCCAGCCGTCCAGGTGATGGGCAACCCTGTGGGCAGGCTCTACAGGTACCTGAGGAATGCCCTGGAGTTTTGGGGGGTGGGGAATTTCCAGCAGCTCCGCTGATTTCCATACATCAGGGCGTGGCCACCTCAGCCTCTACCAGACCCCTGTCTCCAGGGAGAGCACAGTGGGCCAGCATTCTCCCGGCCAGCCGGTCGCTTCTTCTCGCTTCTCCGACTGACCTCGAAGCATGGATTCCTCCAGCACGTCCTGCACATCCAGCGGTAGGTTGACCTCTGCCTCTGAGCTGGGGGTTGCAAATCCCAGAGGCCGGGAGCCCTTCCCGCCTGTGCATCCTGCATCGATAGGGCCATGCCATTCATTGGGGCATATTCCGTGATTGGGCTGGCCTTTGGCCAGTGCTCAGTTGGCCTCAGGATGCAGACTCGCCTCAGAATGACACCCTTGCTCCATACCCAGGGGAGTTTCGCTCTGGGATGGAAGTGGATGTTGCCTCTTCCTAGAGAGGTGCCCACGCAGATCACGCATCAATGGGCGAAAGGTCCTAACAGGATTTCTCAGGGCCCATCCTCTCCTTTGCTGCTGGCCAACCTTTCCATTCAACCCAATGTATGTTCATGATGGCAGTGGACACATTTGGGGATTTGGGGTCGGAGTAGCCTTTGAATTGTGGTCTCTTGGCCTGGCTTGCCAACAACAGGTATGGAGATACACCCCAGTGGGTTTACTCCTCTCTTTCTTTCTCTTTACGTCTTGGGGAAGGTTTCCTTTGGAGTCTTGGGGATGTTGGGAGCATTTTGACCCCAGGTCACCTGGAGTCGACAGCACGTTCGTGGGAGCTCTTCTCCAAAGTTCAGGCCTTTCTGCATGACCGAACTCTGTGCACGCCTGGCCTTTGTATAACCCAGGGACGTCAAGGAATCTTGATGCCAGGACGGAGGGAAACATGTGGAGCTTATATCTCTCTTTCAAGGGTTTCAAGCTCCCTTGGAGTTTCCCCACACATAATCCCTCTCCATTTCTCTCTCTCCGTCTCTCGGTCCCTCCGTCTCTTTCTCAGTCTCTCTCTCTCTCAGTCTCTCTCTCTCTCTCTATGTCTATCTCGCTCTCTCCATTTCTCTGCTGGGACCCTGTGGGTCTCACTTTCTATAACTCCTTGGTTCACTCCCAACTCAGCCTTACGGTCTCAATTCCTTCTCCTCTTTGGCCACTTACGTCTACATGAATGGAACCGTAGACTTTGCACACTGGCCTTGACAGTGTAATATGCAGACTTGTGGTTGGTGTTGAAGTCGTCATCACTGCATGTGCTGAGGTCCGTCCTGATGGACACTTGCCCAGTTGCATTGGATATTCACGTCGATCTGCTGGAGGTCACTTTGTGCTGATGTATCATAAATATCCGGGACTTGGAAGCTCACCTGAAGCGAAGTTGGCTTTGCTTGTATCGGAGGCAAATTCTGCGAGACACAGCATCCTGGAACACAGGAAGTGGTCTTTGACGGCCTTTGCTTTGGGGGCTGTGGGGTAAGCGCTTCGCAAGGGGACCCGCCATGGGGCCGTCAGTTGCATGCGAATCACCAAGGAAGAATTCCTGTGTGCCGGCCGGACAGAAGGGAGACCGATCCAGGGGGATTCCTCTGCTTCTGTGTGCTTTGACAGGTCTTGACTAGGAGAGCCCACACTGAGGCCATGTGGCTGAGAACAGACAACGTGTTGTTAGTGGGCACTTCGGGAAGAGAGGCCGTTGGTGGCTTGGAGCGTGGCATAACGCAGGAAGCTATGGATTTCGTGGATGCAACGATGTGCTGGAATCCACACGTCCGCTGGCCCTCACAGACTTTTCCCTTGGGGTGGTGTGAACCCGCGGCCCTTTCTTCCATTCTTGTCCACCACCACTAGGGCCTGAACCCAGATCGGCCCGGGGTCCTTTGTGTGCAGGCAGGCCTTCAGGTAACTCACTGTGGCCCGGCCACAGCACGAGGCAGCATAATCAGGGTGTCTCGAGCTGGTGAGTCATTTTGCGAGGAGTCCCGGCAGGGCTTCCTTCCAAACGGGTGCTGTGGTGTCGGCACCGCCGAGAAGCTTTCCTTTTCTACGCCCCAGAAGTGCAGTCAGTGTTTTTTGTTGGTTTGTATGGTTCTATTTGTCTTTGGGTTCGTGCCACTCATAGGCCGAGGCTTTGAGCTGATATGCCCTGGATGTAGACGAGAGAAGCTGGTGTGATTTTTCGAAGGGCGACACTACCAGAGACATCGTGCAGAAACCCATCAGTACACTCGATAGCACTGGTAGGCGGAAGGCGGGTTGCTCCCAAGACTCTGATGTCCCTTCACACTAGGGTCTTCCATCCATTTCCTTTGCCAGCGTGGACTTGAGAAGTGGGAGGATTTGGTCCCCAGGAGATGGACTTCACGTGCCCTCACATAGGCATCCTTGGTGCCCCCACGTTCCCCATGCCGCTGGGCTTCCAATTGTAGATATGTCTTGGCACTCCTTTTGAGCAGAGACAGCCCTTGCCTCGGGGACATTCTGCATGGTTGAAGCAGCCCAGCAGGGCCCTGAGGGCACCAGGGATCTGCATCCCTGCTGACGCATCCCTGAGCTCTCCCCCATAGGTTCTTGGGAATCCTGGTGGTCCTTGACCTGGGGTGCCCTGTCAGGGTGCACCATCGGCTGCAGGCCACGAGGTTCCTCTGCCAAGTTGCAATGCTTTTCTCAAAATTCAGACTTCCCTGGGTGTCCGGAGTCTCGATGTCGATGTAGCCTCCTGTAAAGTCAGCCGTGGTGTGTGATGAGAGCCATGCTTCAACCTTTTGGTTTGCCTCTCTGCCTTCCTTCCCACTTTCTGTATTCCATTCGCCTTAACACCTTTTTCCATCCCTAATTTCCTCCCACGAAATCCCTCCTCCACAATGCGAGCCTTGCTGCTCACTTCCTGCATCTCCTTCACATCAGTATAGCTTTCTCACTACCTAGCCCTTATCATCAATCTCCTCTTCCTCCTCATCAATTAATAATTCTCTCTCCAGGGTCTTTCTTTGGGATGATAGCCAAGAAAAGCCAGGACGTTTTTGCGACTTCTGGAGACTCAGCAGGAATCTTGGACTGTGGTTTTCTCTGGCATGGAAGATACGATTTGGGTTCCTCTCTCAGGAAATGCGCAGGGGTTTTGGCTATTTTTTTAACCGGGTGTCCTCTTAGATCCATAGTCCTATTCCCTTCAGAAACACTAGCACGTGTGTTTACAATGGGGAAACGTCTTTAGGCACCCGTGGTCCAGTGGAGCAGGAGAGCCTGAGGAATCGTCGTGCCCCCCATCCTGAAGCTGTCTTGGAACGGTTCAAAGGAAAGCAGGCTAATCCATAGCCCCCCAAAGCCACCATAAACAACCCAAGCCCAAAGAAGGGTTAAAGAACCTTGAGAAAACCACACCCATGGAAGGAATGTAAAGCAGAGCAGAGGAATGTGTGGAATGCAGACAGGGGTGAAACACTTAGGGTCCCATATGGAAAACGGGGAAAACCACAGGTTGGCCTGTGGAAATGCAGGAATCTGACAGAGGCGGGCAGAGAAGGTCTGGAATGCGGCCAGGTCTGAACCAGAGGGTGAGTCTCACGTGGCTAGCCGTGAAGACCATATGGCCTGCACTCCAAAGGCCTGGGAGACTCGGAGCTGGGCTGCCACTTGAAAGGGCCTTAGGTTGTCCTCCTTCCTCCCAGGTCCTCAAACTGGAGGGGAATTCTCAATGACTGTTAGATCTCCGACCTTGCGTGAAGTGAGGTCTGTGGTACGGCCCAGCCGTCCAGGTGATGGGCAACCCTGTGGGCAGGCTCTACAGGTACCTGAGGAATGCCCTGGAGTTTTGGGGGGTGGGGAATTTCCAGCAGCTCCGCTGATTTCCATACATCAGGGCGTGGCCACCTCAGCCTCTACCAGACCCCTGTCTCCAGGGAGAGCACAGTGGGCCAGCATTCTCCCGGCCAGCCGGTCGCTTCTTCTCGCTTCTCCGACTGACCTCGAAGCATGGATTCCTCCAGCACGTCCTGCACATCCAGCGGTAGGTTGACCTCTGCCTCTGAGCTGGGGGTTGCAAATCCCAGAGGCCGGGAGCCCTTCCCGCCTGTGCATCCTGCATCGATAGGGCCATGCCATTCATTGGGGCATATTCCGTGATTGGGCTGGCCTTTGGCCAGTGCTCAGTTGGCCTCAGGATGCAGACTCGCCTCAGAATGACACCCTTGCTCCATACCCAGGGGAGTTTCGCTCTGGGATGGAAGTGGATGTTGCCTCTTCCTAGAGAGGTGCCCACGCAGATCACGCATCAATGGGCGAAAGGTCCTAACAGGATTTCTCAGGGCCCATCCTCTCCTTTGCTGTTGGCCAACCTTTCCATTCAACCCAATGTATGTTCATGATGGCAGTGGACACATTTGGGGATTTGGGGTCGGAGTAGCCTTTGAATTGTGGTCTCTTGGCCTGGCTTGCCAACAACAGGTATGGAGATACACCCCAGTGGGTTTACTCCTCTCTTTCTTTCTCTTTACGTCTTGGGGAAGGTTTCCTTTGGAGTCTTGGGGATGTTGGGAGCATTTTGACCCCAGGTCACCTGGAGTCGACAGCACGTTCGTGGGAGCTCTTCTCCAAAGTTCAGGCCTTTCTGCATGACCGAACTCTGTGCACGCCTGGCCTTTGTATAACCCAGGGACGTCAAGGAATCTTGATGCCAGGACGGAGGGAAACATGTGGAGCTTATATCTCTCTTTCAAGGGTTTCAAGCTCCCTTGGAGTTTCCCCACACATAATCCCTCTCCATTTCTCTCTCTCCGTCTCTCGGTCCCTCCGTCTCTTTCTCAGTCTCTCTCTCTCTCAGTCTCTCTCTCTCTCTCTATGTCTATCTCGCTCTCTCCATTTCTCTGCTGGGACCCTGTGGGTCTCACTTTCTATAACTCCTTGGTTCACTCCCAACTCAGCCTTACGGTCTCAATTCCTTCTCCTCTTTGGCCACTTACGTCTACATGAATGGAACCGTAGACTTTGCACACTGGCCTTGACAGTGTAATATGCAGACTTGTGGTTGGTGTTGAAGTCGTCATCACTGCATGTGCTGAGGTCCGTCCTGATGGACACTTGCCCAGTTGCATTGGATATTCACGTCGATCTGCTGGAGGTCACTTTGTGCTGATGTATCATAAATATCCGGGACTTGGAAGCTCACCTGAAGCGAAGTTGGCTTTGCTTGTATCGGAGGCAAATTCTGCGAGACACAGCATCCTGGAACACAGGAAGTGGTCTTTGACGGCCTTTGCTTTGGGGGCTGTGGGGTAAGCGCTTCGCAAGGGGACCCGCCATGGGGCCGTCAGTTGCATGCGAATCACCAAGGAAGAATTCCTGTGTGCCGGCCGGACAGAAGGGAGACCGATCCAGGGGGATTCCTCTGCTTCTGTGTGCTTTGACAGGTCTTGACTAGGAGAGCCCACACTGAGGCCATGTGGCTGAGAACAGACAACGTGTTGTTAGTGGGCACTTCGGGAAGTGAGGCCGTTAGTGGCTTGGAGCGTGGCATAACGCAGGAAGCTATGGATTTCGTGGATGCAACGATGTGCTGGAATCCACACGTCCGCTGGCCCTCACAGACTTTTCCCTTGGGGTGGTGTGAACCCGCGGCCCTTTCTTCCATTCTTGTCCACCACCACTAGGGCCTGAACCCAGATCGGCCCGGGGTCCTTTGTGTGCAGGCAGGCCTTCAGGTAACTCACTGTGGCCCGGCCACAGCACGAGGCAGCATAATCAGGGTGTCTCGAGCTGGTGAGTCATTTTGCGAGGAGTCCCGGCAGGGCTTCCTTCCAAACGGGTGCTGTGGTGTCGGCACCGCCGAGAAGCTTTCCTTTTCTACCCCCCAGAAGTGCAGTCAGTGTTTGTTGGTGGTTTGTATGGTTCTATTTGTCTTTGGGTTCGTGCCACTCATAGGCCGAGGCTTTGAGCTGATATGCCCTGGATGTAGACGAGAGAAGCTGGTGTGATTTTTCGAAGGGCGACACTACCAGAGACATCGTGCAGAAACCCATCAGTACACTCGATAGCACTGGTAGGCGGAAGGCGGGTTGCTCCCAAGACTCTGATGTCCCTTCACACTAGGGTCTTCCATCCATTTCCTTTGCCAGCGTGGACTTGAGAAGTGGGAGGATTTGGTCCCCAGGAGATGGACTTCACGTGCCCTCACATAGGAATCCTTGGTGCCCCCACGTTCCCCATGCCGCTGGGCTTCCAATTGTAGATATGTCTTGGCACTCCTTTTGAGCAGAGACAGCCCTTGCCTCGGGGACATTCTGCATGGTTGAAGCAGCCCAGCAGGGCCCTGAGGGCACCAGGGATCTGCATCCCTGCTGACGCATCCCTGAGCTCTCCCCCATAGGTTCTTGGGAATCCTGGTGGTCCTTGACCTGGGGTGCCCTGTCAGGGTGCACCATCGGCTGCAGGCCACGAGGTTCCTCTGCCAAGTTGCAATGCTTTTCTCAAAATTCAGACTTCCCTGGGTGTCCGGAGTCTCGATGTCGATGTAGCCTCCTGTAAAGTCAGCCGTGGTGTGTGATGAGAGCCATGCTTCAACCTTTTGGTTTGCCTCTCTGCCTTCCTTCCCACTTTCTGTATTCCATTCGCCTTAACACCTTTTTCCATCCCTAATTTCCTCTCACGAAATCCCTCCTCCACAATGCGAGCCTTGCTGCTCACTTCCTGCATCTCCTTCACATCAGTATAGCTTTCTCACTACCTAGCTCTTATCATCAATCTCCTCTTCCTCCTCATCAATTAATAATTCCCTCTCCAGGGTTTTTCTTTGGGATGATAGCCAAGAAAAGCCAGGACGTTTTTGCGACTTCTGGAGACTCAGCAGGAATCTTGGACTGTGGTTTTCTCTGGCATGGAAGATACGATTTGGGTTCCTCTCTCAGGAAATGCGCAGGGGTTTTGGATATTTTTTTAACCGGGTGTCCTCTTAGATCCATAGTCCTATTCCCTTCAGAAACACTAGCACGTGTGTTTACAATGGGGAAACGTCTTTAGGCACCCGTGGTCCAGTGGAGCAGGAGAGCCTGAGGAATCGTCGTGCCCCCCATCCTGAAGCTGTCTTGGAACGGTTCAAAGGAAAGCAGGCTAATCCATAGCCCCCCAAAGCCACCATAAACAACCCAAGCCCAAAGAAGGGTTAAAGAACCTTGAGAAAACCACACCCATGGAAGGAATGTAAAGCAGAGCAGAGGAATGTGTGGAATGCAGACAGGGGTGAAACACTTATGGTCCCATATGGAAAACGGGGAAAACCACAGGTTGGCCTGTGGAAATGCAGGAATCTGACAGAGGCGGGCAGAGAAGGTCTGGAATGCGGCCAGGTCTGAACCAGAGGGTGAGTCTCACGTGGCTAGCCGTGAAGACCATATGGCCTGCACTCCAAAGGCCTGGGAGACTCGGAGCTGGGCTGCCACTTGAAAGGGCCTTAGGTTGTCCTCCTTCCTCCCAGGTCCTCAAACTGGAGGGGAATTCTCAATGACTGTTAGATCTCCGACCTTGCGTGAAGTGAGGTCTGTGGTACGGCCCAGCCGTCCAGGTGATGGGCAACCCTGTGGGCAGGCTCTACAGGTACCTGAGGAATGCCCTGGAGTTTTGGGGGGTGGGGAATTTCCAGCAGCTCCGCTGATTTCCATACATCAGGGCGTGGCCACCTCAGCCTCTACCAGACCCCTGTCTCCAGGGAGAGCACAGTGGGCCAGCATTCTCCCGGCCAGCCGGTCGCTTCTTCTCGCTTCTCCGACTGACCTCAAAGCATGGATTCCTCCAGCACGTCCTGCACATCCAGCGGTAGGTTGACCTCTGCCTCTGAGCTGGGGGTTGCAAATCCCAGAGGCCGGGAGCCCTTCCCGCCTGTGCATCCTGCATCGATAGGGCCATGCCATTCATTGGGGCATATTCCGTGATTGGGCTGGCCTTTGGCCAGTGCTCAGTTGGCCTCAGGATGCAGACTCGCCTCAGAATGACACCCTTGCTCCATACCCAGGGGAGTTTCGCTCTGGGATGGAAGTGGATGTTGCCTCTTCCTAGAGAGGTGCCCACGCAGATCACGCATCAATGGGCGAAAGGTCCTAACAGGATTTCTCAGGGCCCATCCTCTCCTTTGCTGCTGGCCAACCTTTCCATTCAACCCAATGTATGTTCATGATGGCAGTGGACACATTTGGGGATTTGGGGTCGGAGTAGCCTTTGAATTGTGGTCTCTTGGCCTGGCTTGCCAACAACAGGTATGGAGATACACCCCAGTGGGTTTACTCCTCTCTTTCTTTCTCTTTACGTCTTGGGGAAGGTTTCCTTTGGAGTCTTGGGGATGTTGGGAGCATTTTGACCCCAGGTCACCTGGAGTCGACAGCACGTTCGTGGGAGCTCTTCTCCAAAGTTCAGGCCTTTCTGCATGACCGAACTCTGTGCACGCCTGGCCTTTGTATAACCCAGGGACGTCAAGGAATCTTGATGCCAGGACGGAGGGAAACATGTGGAGCTTATATCTCTCTTTCAAGGGTTTCAAGCTCCCTTGGAGTTTCCCCACACATAATCCCTCTCCATTTCTCTCTCTCCGTCTCTCGGTCCCTCCGTCTCTTTCTCAGTCTCTCTCTCTCTCAGTCTCTCTCTCTCTCTCTATGTCTATCTCTCTCTCTCCATTTCTCTGCTGGGACCCTGTGGGTCTCACTTTCTATAACTCCTTGGTTCACTCCCAACTCAGCCTTACGGTCTCAATTCCTTCTCCTCTTTGGCCACTTACGTCTACATGAATGGAACCGTAGACTTTGCACACTGGCCTTGACAGTGTAATATGCAGACTTGTGGTTGGTGTTGAAGTCGTCATCACTGCATGTGCTGAGGTCCGTCCTGATGGACACTTGCCCAGTTGCGTTGGATATTCACGTCGATCTGCTGGAGGTCACTTTGTGCTGATGTATCATAAATATCCGGGACTTGGAAGCTCACCTGAAGCGAAGTTGGCTTTGCTTGTATCGGAAGCAAATTCTGCGAGACACAGCATCCTGGAACACAGGAAGTGGTCTTTGACGGCCTTTGCTTTGGGGGCTGTGGGGTAAGCGCTTCGCAAGGGGACCCGCCATGGGGCCGTCAGTTGCATGCGAATCACCAAGGAAGAATTCCTGTGTGCCGGCCGGACAGAAGGGAGACCGATCCAGGGGGATTCCTCTGCTTCTGTGTGCTTTGACAGGTCTTGACTAGGAGAGCCCACACTGAGGCCATGTGGCTGAGAACAGACAACGTGTTGTTAGTGGGCACTTCGGGAAGAGAGGCCGTTGGTGGCTTGGAGCGTGGCATAACGCAGGAAGCTATGGATTTCGTGGATGCAACGATGTGCTGGAATCCACACGTCCGCTGGCCCTCACAGACTTTTCCCTTGGGGTGGTGTGAACCCGCGGCCCTTTCTTCCATTCTTGTCCACCACCACTAGGGCCTGAACCCAGATCGGCCCGGGGTCCTTTGTGTGCAGGCAGGCCTCCAGGTAACTCACTGTGGCCCGGCCACAGCACGAGGCAGCATAATCAGGGTGTCTCGAGCTGGTGAGTCATTTTGCGAGGAGTCCCGGCAGGGCTTCCTTCCAAACGGGTGCTGTGGTGTCGGCACCGCCGAGAAGCTTTCCTTTTCTACCCCCCAGAAGTGCTGTCAGTGTTTGTTGGTGGTTTGCATGGTTCTATTTGTCTTTGGGTTCGTGCCACTCATAGGCCGAGGCTTTGAGCTGATATGCCCTGGATGTAGACGAGAGAAGCTGGTGTGATTTTTCGAAGGGCGACACTACCAGAGACATCGTGCAGAAACCCATCAGTACACTCGATAGCACTGGTAGGCGGAAGGCGGGTTGCTCCCAAGACTCTGATGTCCCTTCACACTAGGGTCTTCCACCCATTTCCTTTGCCAGCGTGGACTTGAGAAGTGGGAGGATTTGGTCCCCAGGAGATGGACTTCACGTGCCCTCACATAGGCATCCTTGGTGCCCCCACGTTCCCCATGCCGCTGGGCTTCCAATTGTAGATATGTCTTGGCACTCCTTTTGAGCAGAGACAGCCCTTGCCTCGGGGACATTCTGCATGGTTGAAGCAGCCCAGCAGGGCCCTGAGGGCACCAGGGATCTGCATCCCTGCTGACGCATCCCTGAGCTCTCCCCCATAGGTTCTTGGGAATCCTGGTGGTCCTTGACCTGGGGTGCCCTGTCAGGGTGCACCATCGGCTGCAGGCCACGAGGTTCCTCTGCCAAGTTGCAATGCTTTTCTCAAAATTCAGACTTCCCTGGGTGTCCGGAGTCTCGATGTCGATGTAGCCTCCTGTAAAGTCAGCCGTGGTGTGTGATGAGAGCCATGCTTCAACCTTTTGGTTTGCCTCTCTGCCTTCCTTCCCACTTTCTGTATTCCATTCGCCTTAACACCTTTTTCCATCCCTAATTTCCTCCCACGAAATCCCTCCTCCACAATGCGAGCCTTGCTGCTCACTTCCTGCATCTCCTTCACATCAGTATAGCTTTCTCACTACCTAGCTCTTATCATCAATCTCCTCTTCCTCCTCATCAATTAATAATTCTCTCTCCAGGGTCTTTCTTTGGGATGATAGCCAAGAAAAGCCAGGACGTTTTTGCGACTTCTGGAGACTCAGCAGGAATCTTGGACTGTGGTTTTCTCTGGCATGGAAGATACGATTTGGGTTCCTCTCTCAGGAAATGCGCAGGGGTTTTGGCTATTTTTTTAACCGGGTGTCCTCTTAGATCCATAGTCCTATTCCCTTCAGAAACACTAGCACGTGTGTTTACAATGGGGAAACGTCTTTAGGCACCCGTGGTCCAGTGGAGCAGGAGAGCCTGAGGAATCGTCGTGCCCCCCATCCTGAAGCTGTCTTGGAACGGTTCAAAGGAAAGCAGGCTAATCCATAGCCCCCCAAAGCCACCATAAACAACCCAAGCCCAAAGAAGGGTTAAAGAACCTTGAGAAAACCACACCCATGGAAGGAATGTAAAGCAGAGCAGAGGAATGTGTGGAATGCAGACAGGGGTGAAACACTTAGGGTCCCATATGGAAAACGGGGAAAACCACAGGTTGGCCTGTGGAAATGCAGGAATCTGACAGAGGCGGGCAGAGGAGGTCTGGAATGATGCCAGGTCTGAACCAGAGGGTGAGTCTCACGTGGCTAGCCGTGAAGACCATATGGCCTGCACTCCAAAGGCCTGGGAGACTCGGAGCTGGGCTGCCACTTGAAAGGGCCTTAGGTTGTCCTCCTTCCTCCCAGGTCCTCAAACTGGAGGGGAATTCTCAATGACTGTTAGATCTCCGACCTTGCGTGAAGTGAGGTCTGTGGTACGGCCCAGCCGTCCAGGTGATGGGCAACCCTGTGGGCAGGCTCTACAGGTACCTGAGGAATGCCCTGGAGTTTTGGGGGGTGGGGAATTTCCAGCAGCTCCGCTGATTTCCATACATCAGGGCGTGGCCACCTCAGCCTCTACCAGACCCCTGTCTCCAGGGAGAGCACAGTGGGCCAGCATTCTCCCGGCCAGCCGGTCGCTTCTTCTCGCTTCTCTGACTGACCTCGAAGCATGGATTCCTCCAGCACGTCCTGCACATCCAGCGGTAGGTTGACCTCTGCCTCTGAGCTGGGGGTTGCAAATCCCAGAGGCCGGGAGCCCTTCCCGCCTGTGCATCCTGCATCGATAGGGCCATGCCATTCATTGGGGCATATTCCGTGATTGGGCTGGCCTTTGGCCAGTGCTCAGTTGGCCTCAGGATGCAGACTCGCCTCAGAATGACACCCTTGCTCCATACCCAGGGGAGTTTCGCTCTGGGATGGAAGTGGATGTTGCCTCTTCCTAGAGAGGTGCCCACGCAGATCACGCATCAATGGGCGAAAGGTCCTAACAGGATTTCTCAGGGCCCATCCTCTCCTTTGCTGCTGGCCAACCTTTCCATTCAACCCAATGTATGTTCATGATGGCAGTGGACACATTTGGGGATTTGGAGTCGGAGTAGCCTTTGAATTGTGGTCTCTTGGCCTGGCTTGCCAACAACAGGTATGGAGATACACCCCAGTGGGTTTACTCCTCTCTTTCTTTCTCTTTACGTCTTGGGGAAGGTTTCCTTTGGAGTCTTGGGGATGTTGGGAGCATTTTGACCCCAGGTCACCTGGAGTCGACAGCACGTTCGTGGGAGCTCTTCTCCAAAGTTCAGGCCTTTCTGCATGACCGAACTCTGTGCACGCCTGGCCTTTGTATAACCCAGGGACGTCAAGGAATCTTGATGCCAGGACGGAGGGAAACATGTGGAGCTTATATCTCTCTTTCAAGGGTTTCAAGCTCCCTTGGAGTTTCCCCACACATAATCCCTCTCCATTTCTCTCTCTCCGTCTCTCGGTCCCTCCGTCTCTTTCTCATTCTCTCTCAGTCTCTCTCTCTCTCTCTATGTCTATCTCTCTCTCTCCATTTCTCTGCTGGGACCCTGTGGGTCTCACTTTCTATAACTCCTTGGTTCACTCCCAACTCAGCCTTACGGTCTCAATTCCTTCTCCTCTTTGGCCACTTACGTCTACATGAATGGAACCGTAGACTTTGCACACTGGCCTTGACAGTGTAATATGCAGACTTGTGGTTGGTGTTGAAGTCGTCATCACTGCATGTGCTGAGGTCCGTCCTGATGGACACTTGCCCAGTTGCGTTGGATATTCACGTCGATCTGCTGGAGGTCACTTTGTGCTGATGTATCATAAATATCCGGGACTTGGAAGCTCACCTGAAGCGAAGTTGGCTTTGCTTGTATCGGAAGCAAATTCTGCGAGACACAGCATCCTGGAACACAGGAAGTGGTCTTTGACGGCCTTTGCTTTGGGGGCTGTGGGGTAAGCGCTTCGCAAGGGGACCCGCCATGGGGCCGTCAGTTGCATGCGAATCACCAAGGAAGAATTCCTGTGTGCCGGCCGGACAGAAGGGAGACCGATCCAGGGGGATTCCTCTGCTTCTGTGTGCTTTGACAGATCTTGACTAGGAGAGCCCACACTGAGGCCATGTGGCTGAGAACAGACAACGTGTTGTTAGTGGGCACTTCGGGAAGAGAGGCCGTTGGTGGCTTGGAGCGTGGCATAACGCAGGAAGCTATGGATTTCGTGGATGCAACGATGTGCTGGAATCCACACGTCCGCTGGCCCTCACAGACTTTTCCCTTGGGGTGGTGTGAACCCGCGGCCCTTTCTTCCATTCTTGTCCACCACCACTAGGGCCTGAACCCAGATCGGCCCGGGGTCCTTTGTGTGCAGGCAGGCCTCCAGGTAACTCACTGTGGCCCGGCCACAGCACGAGGCAGCATAATCAGGGTGTCTCGAGCTGGTGAGTCATTTTGCGAGGAGTCCCGGCAGGGCTTCCTTCCAAACGGGTGCTGTGGTGTCGGCACCGCCGAGAAGCTTTCCTTTTCTACCCCCCAGAAGTGCTGTCAGTGTTTGTTGGTGGTTTGCATGGTTCTATTTGTCTTTGGGTTCGTGCCACTCATAGGCCGAGGCTTTGAGCTGATATGCCCTGGATGTAGACGAGAGAAGCTGGTGTGATTTTTCGAAGGGCGACACTACCAGAGACATCGTGCAGAAACCCATCAGTACACTCGATAGCACTGGTAGGCGGAAGGCGGGTTGCTCCCAAGACTCTGATGTCCCTTCACACTAGGGTCTTCCACCCATTTCCTTTGCCAGCGTGGACTTGAGAAGTGGGAGGATTTGGTCCCCAGGAGATGGACTTCACGTGCCCTCACATAGGCATCCTTGGTGCCCCCACGTTCCCCATGCCGCTGGGCTTCCAATTGTAGATATGTCTTGGCACTCCTTTTGAGCAGAGACAGCCCTTGCCTCGGGGACATTCTGCATGGTTGAAGCAGCCCAGCAGGGCCCTGAGGGCACCAGGGATCTGCATCCCTGCTGACGCATCCCTGAGCTCTCCCCCATAGGTTCTTGGGAATCCTGGTGGTCCTTGACCTGGGGTGCCCTGTCAGGGTGCACCATCGGCTGCAGGCCACGAGGTTCCTCTGCCAAGTTGCAATGCTTTTCTCAAAATTCAGACTTCCTTGGGTGTCCGGAGTCTCGATGTCGATGTAGCCTCCTGTAAAGTCAGCCGTGGTGTGTGATGAGAGCCATGCTTCAACCTTTTGGTTTGCCTCTCTGCCTTCCTTCCCACTTTCTGTATTCCATTCGCCTTAACACCTTTTTCCATCCCTAATTTCCTCCCACGAAATCCCTCCTCCACAATGCGAGCCTTGCTGCTCACTTCCTGCATCTCCTTCACATCAGTATAGCTTTCTCACTACCTAGCCCTTATCATCAATCTCCTCTTCCTCCTCATCAATTAATAATTCTCTCTCCAGGGTCTTTCTTTGGGATGATAGCCAAGAAAAGCCAGGACGTTTTTGCGACTTCTGGAGACTCAGCAGGAATCTTGGACTGTGGTTTTCTCTGGCATGGAAGATACGATTTGGGTTCCTCTCTCAGGAAATGCGCAGGGGTTTTGGCTATTTTTTTAACCGGGTGTCCTCTTAGATCCATAGTCCTATTCCCTTCAGAAACACTAGCACGTGTGTTTACAATGGGGAAACGTCTTTAGGCACCCGTGGTCCAGTGGAGCAGGAGAGCCTGAGGAATCGTCGTGCCCCCCATCCTGAAGCTGTCTTGGAACGGTTCAAAGGAAAGCAGGCTAATCCATAGCCCCCCAAAGCCACCATAAACAACCCAAGCCCAAAGAAGGGTTAAAGAACCTTGAGAAAACCACACCCATGGAAGGAATGTAAAGCAGAGCAGAGGAATGTGTGGAATGCAGACAGGGGTGAAACACTTAGGGTCCCATATGGAAAACGAGGAAAACCACAGGTTGGCCTGTGGAAATGCAGGAATCTGACAGAGGCGGGCAGAGAAGGTCTGGAATGATGCCAGGTCTGAACCAGAGGGTGAGTCTCACGTGGCTAGCCGTGAAGACCATATGGCCTGCACTCCAAAGGCCTGGGAGACTCGGAGCTGGGCTGCCACTTGAAAGGGCCTTAGGTTGTCCTCCTTCCTCCCAGGTCCTCAAACTGGAGGGGAATTCTCAATGACTGTTAGATCTCCGACCTTGCGTGAAGTGAGGTCTGTGGTACGGCCCAGCCGTCCAGGTGATGGGCAACCCTGTGGGCAGGCTCTACAGGTACCTGAGGAATGCCCTGGAGTTTTGGGGGGTGGGGAATTTCCAGCAGCTCCGCTGATTTCCATACATCAGGGCGTGGCCACCTCAGCCTCTACCAGACCCCTGTCTCCAGGGAGAGCACAGTGGGCCAGCATTCTCCCGGCCAGCCGGTCGCTTCTTCTCGCTTCTCCGACTGACCTCGAAGCATGGATTCCTCCAGCACGTCCTGCACATCCAGCGGTAGGTTGACCTCTGCCTCTGAGCTGGGGGTTGCAAATCCCAGAGGCCGGGAGCCCTTCCCGCCTGTGCATCCTGCATCGATAGGGCCATGCCATTCATTGGGGCATATTCCGTGATTGGGCTGGCCTTTGGCCAGTGCTCAGTTGGCCTCAGGATGCAGACTCGCCTCAGAATGACACCCTTGCTCCATACCCAGGGGAGTTTCGCTCTGGGATGGAAGTGGATGTTGCCTCTTCCTAGAGAGGTGCCCACGCAGATCACGCATCACCGGGCGAAAGGTCCTAACAGGATTTCTCAGGGCCCATCCTCTCCTTTGCTGCTGGCCAACCTTTCCATTCAACCCAATGTATGTTCATGATGGCAGTGGACACATTTGGGGATTTGGAGTCGGAGTAGCCTTTGAATTGTGGTCTCTTGGCCTGGCTTGCCAACAACAGGTATGGAGATACACCCCAGTGGGTTTACTCCTCTCTTTCTTTCTCTTTACGTCTTGGGGAAGGTTTCCTTTGGAGTCTTGGGGATGTTGGGAGCATTTTGACCCCAGGTCACCTGGAGTCGACAGCACGTTCGTGGGAGCTCTTCTCCAAAGTTCAGGCCTTTCTGCATGACCGAACTCTGTGCACGCCTGGCCTTTGTATAACCCAGGGACGTCAAGGAATCTTGATGCCAGGACGGAGGGAAACATGTGGAGCTTATATCTCTCTTTCAAGGGTTTCAAGCTCCCTTGGAGTTTCCCCACACATAATCCCTCTCCATTTCTCTCTCTCCGTCTCTCGGTCCCTCCGTCTCTTTCTCAGTCTCTCTCAGTCTCTCTCTCTCTCTCTATGTCTATCTCTCTCTCTCCATTTCTCTGCTGGGACCCTGTGGGTCTCACTTTCTATAACTCCTTGGTTCACTCCCAACTCAGCCTTACGGTCTCAATTCCTTCTCCTCTTTGGCCACTTACGTCTACATGAATGGAACCGTAGACTTTGCACACTGGCCTTGACAGTGTAATATGCAGACTTGTGGTTGGTGTTGAAGTCGTCATCACTGCATGTGCTGAGGTCCGTCCTGATGGACACTTGCCCAGTTGCGTTGGATATTCACGTCGATCTGCTGGAGGTCACTTTGTGCTGATGTATCATAAATATCCGGGACTTGGAAGCTCACCTGAAGCGAAGTTGGCTTTGCTTGTATCGGAAGCAAATTCTGCGAGACACAGCATCCTGGAACACAGGAAGTGGTCTTTGACGGCCTTTGCTTTGGGGGCTGTGGGGTAAGCGCTTCGCAAGGGGACCCGCCATGGGGCCGTCAGTTGCATGCGAATCACCAAGGAAGAATTCCTGTGTGCCGGCCGGACAGAAGGGAGACCGATCCAGGGGGATTCCTCTGCTTCTGTGTGCTTTGACAGATCTTGACTAGGAGAGCCCACACTGAGGCCATGTGGCTGAGAACAGACAACGTGTTGTTAGTGGGCACTTCGGGAAGAGAGGCCGTTGGTGGCTTGGAGCGTGGCATAACGCAGGAAGCTATGGATTTCGTGGATGCAACGATGTGCTGGAATCCACACGTCCGCTGGCCCTCACAGACTTTTCCCTTGGGGTGGTGTGAACCCGCGGCCCTTTCTTCCATTCTTGTCCACCACCACTAGGGCCTGAACCCAGATCGGCCCGGGGTCCTTTGTGTGCAGGCAGGCCTCCAGGTAACTCACTGTGGCCCGGCCACAGCACGAGGCAGCATAATCAGGGTGTCTCGAGCTGGTGAGTCATTTTGCGAGGAGTCCCGGCAGGGCTTCCTTCCAAACGGGTGCTGTGGTGTCGGCACCGCCGAGAAGCTTTCCTTTTCTACCCCCCAGAAGTGCTGTCAGTGTTTGTTGGTGGTTTGCATGGTTCTATTTGTCTCTGGGTTCGTGCCACTCATAGGCCGAGGCTTTGAGCTGATATGCCCTGGATGTAGACGAGAGAAGCTGGTGTGATTTTTCGAAGGGCGACACTACCAGAGACATCGTGCAGAAACCCATCAGTACACTCGATAGCACTGGTAGGCGGAAGGCGGGTTGCTCCCAAGACTCTGATGTCCCTTCACACTAGGGTCTTCCACCCATTTCCTTTGCCAGCGTGGACTTGAGAAGTGGGAGGATTTGGTCCCCAGGAGATGGACTTCACGTGCCCTCACATAGGCATCCTTGGTGCCCCCACGTTCCCCATGCCGCTGGGCTTCCAATTGTAGATATGTCTTGGCACTCCTTTTGAGCAGAGACAGCCCTTGCCTCGGGGACATTCTGCATGGTTGAAGCAGCCCAGCAGGGCCCTGAGGGCACCAGGGATCTGCATCCCTGCTGACGCATCCCTGAGCTCTCCCCCATAGGTTCTTGGGAATCCTGGTGGTCCTTGACCTGGGGTGCCCTGTCAGGGTGCACCATCGGCTGCAGGCCACGAGGTTCCTCTGCCAAGTTGCAATGCTTTTCTCAAAATTCAGACTTCCCTGGGTGTCCGGAGTCTCGATGTCGATGTAGCCTCCTGTAAAGTCAGCCGTGGTGTGTGATGAGAGCCATGCTTCAACCTTTTGGTTTGCCTCTCTGCCTTCCTTCCCACTTTCTGTATTCCATTCGCCTTAACACCTTTTTCCATCCCTAATTTCCTCCCACGAAATCCCTCCTCCACAATGCGAGCCTTGCTGCTCACTTCCTGCATCTCCTTCACATCAGTATAGCTTTCTCACTACCTAGCCCTTATCATCAATCTCCTCTTCCTCCTCATCAATTAATAATTCTCTCTCCAGGGTTTTTCTTTGGGATGATAGCCAAGAAAAGCCAGGACGTTTTTGCGACTTCTGGAGACTCAGCAGGAATCTTGGACTGTGGTTTTCTCTGGCATGGAAGATACGATTTGGGTTCCTCTCTCAGGAAATGCGCAGGGGTTTTGGCTATTTTTTTAACCGGGTGTCCTCTTAGATCCATAGTCCTATTCCCTTCAGAAACACTAGCACGTGTGTTTACAATGGGGAAACGTCTTTAGGCACCCGTGGTCCAGTGGAGCAGGAGAGCCTGAGGAATCGTCGTGGCCCCCATCCTGAAGCTGTCTTGGAACGGTTCAAAGGAAAGCAGGCTAATCCATAGCCCCCCAAAGCCACCATAAACAACCCGAGCCCAAAGAAGGGTTAAAGAACCTTGAGAAAACCACACCCATGGAAGGAATGTAAAGCAGAGCAGAGGAATGTGTGGAATGCAGACAGGGGTGAAACACTTAGGGTCCCATATGGAAAACGGGGAAAAGAACAAGTTGGCCTGTGGAAATGAAGGAATCTGACAGAGCCGGGCAGAAAAGTTCTGGAATGCGGCAAGGTCTGAACCAGATGTTCAGTCTTCCATGGCTTGCTGTGAAGACCATATGGCCTGCACTCCAAAGGCCTGGGAGACTCGGGGCTAGGCTGCCATTTGAAAGGGCCTTAGGTTGTCCTCCTTCCTCCCAGGTCCTCAAACTGGAGGGGAATTCTCAATGACTGTTAGATCTCCGACTTTGGGTGAAGTGCGGTCCGTGGTACGGCCCAGCCCTCCAGGTGAAGGGCAACACTATAGGCAGGCTCTACACGTACTTGAGGTGTGCCCTGGAGTTTTGGGGGGTGGGGAATTTCCAGCAGCTCCGCTGATTTCCATACATCAGGGCGTGGCCACCTCAGCCTCTACAAGACCCCTGTCTCCAGGGAGAGCTCAGTGGGCCAGCATTCTCCCGGCCAGCTGCTCGCTTCTTCTCGCTTCTCGGACCTCGAAGCATGGATTCCTCCAGCACGTCCTGCACATCCAGCGGTAGCTTGACCTCTGCTTCTGGGCTGGGGGTTGCAACTCCCAGAGGCTGGGAGCCCTTCCCGCCTGTGCATCCTGCATCGATAGGGCCATGCCCTTCATTAGGGCATGTTCCGAGATTGGGCTGGCCTTTGGCCCGCGCTCCGTGGGCCTCAGCGAAGCAGACTCGCCTCAGAATGACCCCCTTGCTCCATACCCATGGTAATTTCGCTCTGGGATGGAAGTGGATGTTGCCTCTTCCTAGAGAGGTGCCCACGCAGATCACGCATCACCGGGCAAAAGGTCCTAACAGGATTTCTCAGGGCCCATCCTCTCCTTTGTTGCTGGCCAACCTTTCCATTCAACCCAATGTATGTTCATGATGTCAGTGGTCACATTTGGGGATTTGGAGTCGGAGTAGCCTTTGAATTGTGGTCTCTTGGCCTGGCTTCCCAACAACAGGTATGGGGATACACCCCAGTGGGTTTACTCCTCTCTTTCTTTCTCTTTACGTCTTGGGGAAGGTTTCCTTTGGAGTCTTGGGGATGTTGGGAGCATTTTGACCCCAGGTCATCTGGAGTCGACAGCACGTTCCTGCTAGCTGTTCTCCAAAGGTCAGGCCTTACTGCATGTCCGAACTCGGTGCACGCCTGGCCTTTGTATAACCCAGGGACGTCAAGGAATCTTGATGACAGGACGGAGGGAAACATGGGGAGCTTATATCTCTCTTTCAAGGGTTTCAAGCTCCCTTGGAGTTTCCCCACACATAATCCCTACTCCAATTCTCTCTCCGTCTCTCAGTCCCTCCGTCTCTCTCTCAGTCTCTCTCTTTCTCAGTCTCTCTCTCTCTCAGTCTCTCTCTCTCTCTCTATGTCTATCTCTCTCTCTCCATTTCTCTGCTGGGACCCTGTTGGTCTCACTTTCTATAACTCCTTGGTTCACTCCCAACTCAGCATTACGGTCTCAATTCCTTCTCCGCTTTGGCCACTTACGCCTACGTGGATGGAACCGTAGACTTTGCACAGTGGCCTTGACAGTGTAATATGAAGACTTGTGGTTGGTGTTGAAGTCGTCATCACTGCATGTGCTGAGGTCCGTCCTGATGGACACTTGCCCAGTTGCGTTGGATATTCACGTCGATCTGCTGGATGTCACTTTGTGCTGATGTATCATAAATATCCGGGACTTGGAAGCTCACCTGAAGCGAAGTTGGCTTTGCTTGTATCGGAAGCAAATGCTGCGAGACACAGCACCCTGGAACACAGGAAGTGGTCTTCGACGGCCTTTGCTTTGGGGGCTGTGGGGTAAGCGCTTCGGAAGAAGACCCGCGATGGGGCAGTCAGTTGCATGCGAATCACCAAGGACGTATTCCTGGGTGCCGGCCGGACAGAAGGGAGACCGATCCAGGGGGATTCCTCTGCTTCTGTGTGCTTTGACAGGTCTTGACTAGGAGAGCCCACACTGAGGCCATGTGGCTGAGAAGAGGCAACGTGTTGCTAGTGGGCCTTTCGGGAGGAGAGGCTCCTGGTGGCCTAGAGCGTGGCATAACTCAGGAAGCTCTGGATTTCGTGGATGCAACGATGTGCTGGAATCCACACGTCCGCTGGCCCTCACAGACGTTTCCCTTGGGGTGGTGTGAACCCGCGGCCCTTTCTTCCATTCTTGTCCACCACCACTAGGGCCTGAACCCAGATCGGCCCGGGGACCTTTGTGTGCAGGCAGGCCCCCCTGGGACTCACTGTGGCCCAGCCACAGCACGAGGCAGCATAATCAGGGTGTCTCGAGCTGGTGAGCCATTTTGGGAGGAGTCCCGGCAGGGCTTCCTTCCAAACGGGTGCTGTGCTGTTCGCACGGCCGACACACTTTCCTTCTCTACCCCCCAGAAGCGCAGTCAGTGCTTGGTGGTGGTTTGCATGGTTCTATTTGTCTTTGGGTTCCTGCCACTCATAGGCCGAGGCTTTGAGCTGATATGCCCTGTACATAGGGAGAGAGGCTGATGTGATTTGCCGAAAGGCCACACTCAGAGACATCCTGCAGAAACCCATTAGTACACTCGGCAGCACTTGTAGGCAGAAGGCGTGTTTGTCCCAAGACTCTGATGTCCCTTCACACTAGGGTCTTCCATCCATTTCCTTTGCCAGCGTGGCCTTGGTATGTGGGGGGATTTGGTCACCAGGAGATGGACTTCATGTGCCCTCTCATAGGCATCCTTGGTGCCCCAACGTTCCCCATGCTGCTGGGCTTCCGATTGTACAGATGTCTTGGCACCCACTTTTGCGCAGAGAGAGCCCTTGCCTCGGGGAACTTCTCCATGGTTGAAGCAGCCCAGGAGGGCCCTGAGGGCACCAGGGATCTACATCCCTGATGACACATCCCTGAGCTCTCCCTCATAGGTCCTTGGGAATCCTGGTGGTCCTTGGCCTGGGGTACCATGTCAGGGTGCACCATCGGCTGCAGGCCACTAGGTTCCTCTGCCACGTTGCAATGCTTTTCTCAAAATGCAGATATCCCTGGGTGTCCGGAGTCTCAATGTCGATGTAGCCTCCTGAAAAGTCAGACGTGGTGTGTGAAGAGAGCCATGCTTCAACCCCTTGGTTTGCCTCTCTGCCTTCCTTCCCACCTTCTGTCTTCCATTCGCCTTAACACTTTTCTCCATCCCTAATTTCCTCCCAAGAAATTCCTCCTCCACAATGCGAGCCTTGCTTCTCACCTCCTGCCTTTCTTCCACATCCGTATAGCTTTCTCACTATCTAGCTCTTATCATCAATGTCGTCTTCCTCCTCATCAATTGAGAATTCTCTCTCCAGGGCTTATCTTTGGGAAGATAGTCAAGAAAAGCCGGGACGTATTGGCGACTTCTGGAGACTCAGCAGGAATCATGGACCGTGGTTTTATCCGGCGTGGAAAATGCGATTTGGGGTCCTCTCTCAGGAACTGCGCAGGGTTTTTGGCTATTTTTTTACCGGGTGTCCTCCTAGATCCATGGTCCTATTCCATCGGAAACACGAGCACGTGTGTTTACAATGGGGTAAAGTCTTTGGGCACCCGTTGTCCAGGGGCGCAGGAGAGCCTGAAGAATCGTCGTGCCCCCCATCCTGAAGCTGTCTTGGAACGGTTCAAAGGAATGCAGGGTGATCCTTAGCCACCCAAAGCCACCCAAAGCAATCCAAGCCCAAAGAATGGTTAAAGAAACTTGAGAAAACCACACCCCTGGAAGGAATGTAAAGCAGAGCAGAGGAATGTGTGGAATGCAGACAGGGGTGAAACAATTAGGGTCCCATATGGAAAACGGGGAAAACAACAGGTTGGCATGTGGAAATGAAGGAATCTGACAGAGCCGGGCAGAAAAGTTCTGGAATGCGGCAAGGTCTGAACCAGATGTTCAGTCTTCCATGGCTTGCTGTGAAGACCATATGGCCTGCACTCCAAAGGCCTGGGAGACTCGGGGCTAGGCTGCCATTTGAAAGGGCCTTAGGTTGTCCTCCTTCCTCCCAGGTCCTCAAACTGGAGGGGAATTCTCAATGACTGTTAGATCTCCGACTTTGGGTGAAGTGCGGTCCGTGGTACGGCCCAGCCCTCCAGGTGAAGGGCAACACTATAGGCAGGCTCTACACGTACTTGAGGTGTGCCCTGGAGTTTTGGGGGGTGGGGAATTTCCAGCAGCTCCGCTGATTTCCATACATCAGGGCGTGGCCACCTCAGCCTCTACAAGACCCCTGTCTCCAGGGAGAGCTCAGTGGGCCAGCATTCTCCCGGCCAGCTGCTCGCTTCTTCTCGCTTCTCGGACCTCGAAGCATGGATTCCTCCAGCACGTCCTGCACATCCAGCGGTAGCTTGACCTCTGCTTCTGGGCTGGGGGTTGCAACTCCCAGAGGCTGGGAGCCCTTCCCGCCTGTGCATCCTGCATCGATAGGGCCATGCCCTTCATTAGGGCATGTTCCGAGATTGGGCTGGCCTTTGGCCCGCGCTCCGTGGGCCTCAGCGAAGCAGACTCGCCTCAGAATGACCCCCTTGCTCCATACCCATGGTAATTTCGCTCTGGGATGGAAGTGGATGTTGCCTCTTCCTAGAGAGGTGCCCACGCAGATCACGCATCACCGGGCAAAAGGTCCTAACAGGATTTCTCAGGGCCCATCCTCTCCTTTGTTGCTGGCCAACCTTTCCATTCAACCCAATGTATGTTCATGATGTCAGTGGTCACATTTGGGGATTTGGAGTCGGAGTAGCCTTTGAATTGTGGTCTCTTGGCCTGGCTTCCCAACAACAGGTATGGGGATACACCCCAGTGGGTTTACTCCTCTCTTTCTTTCTCTTTACGTCTTGGGGAAGGTTTCCTTTGGAGTCTTGGGGATGTTGGGAGCATTTTGACCCCAGGTCATCTGGAGTCGACAGCACGTTCCTGCTAGCTGTTCTCCAAAGGTCAGGCCTTACTGCATGTCCGAACTCGGTGCACGCCTGGCCTTTGTATAACCCAGGGACGTCAAGGAATCTTGATGACAGGACGGAGGGAAACATGGGGAGCTTATATCTCTCTTTCAAGGGTTTCAAGCTCCCTTGGAGTTTCCCCACACATAATCCCTACTCCAATTCTCTCTCCGTCTCTCAGTCCCTCCGTCTCTCTCTCAGTCTCTCTCTTTCTCAGTCTCTCTCTCTCTCAGTCTCTCTCTCTCTCTCTATGTCTATCTCTCTCTCTCCATTTCTCTGCTGGGACCCTGTTGGTCTCACTTTCTATAACTCCTTGGTTCACTCCCAACTCAGCATTACGGTCTCAATTCCTTCTCCGCTTTGGCCACTTACGCCTACGTGGATGGAACCGTAGACTTTGCACACTGGCCTTGACAGTGTAATATGCAGACTTGTGGTTGGTGTTGAAGTCGTCATCACTGCATGTGCTGAGGTCCGTCCTGATGGACACTTGCCCAGTTGCGTTGGATATTCACGTCGATCTGCTGGATGTCACTTTGTGCTGATGTATCATAAATATCCGGGACTTGGAAGCTCACCTGAAGCGAAGTTGGCTTTGCTTGTATCGGAAGCAAATGCTGCGAGACACAGCACCCTGGAACACAGGAAGTGGTCTTCGACGGCCTTTGCTTTGGGGGCTGTGGGGTAAGCGCTTCGGAAGAAGACCCGCGATGGGGCAGTCACTTGCATGCGAATCACCAAGGACGTATTCCTGGGTGCCGGCCGGACAGAAGGGTGACCGATCCAGGGGGATTCCTCTGCTTCTGTGTGCTTTGACAGGTCTTGACTAGGAGAGCCCACACTGAGGCCATGTGGCTGAGAAGAGGCAACGTGTTGCTAGTGGGCCTTTCGGGAGGAGAGGCTCCTGGTGGCCTAGAGCATGGCATAACTCAGGAAGCTATGGATTTCGTGGATGCAACGATGTGCTGGAATCCACACGTCCGCTGGCCCTCACAGACGTTTCCCTTGGGGTGGTGTGAACCCGCGGCTCTTTCTTCCATTCTTGTCCACCACCACTAGGGCCTGAACCCAGATCGGCCCGGGGACCTTTGTGTGCAGGCAGGCCCCCCTGGGACTCACTGTGGCCCAGCCACAGCACGAGGCAGCATAATCAGTGTGTCTCGAGCTGGTGAGCCTTTTTGGGAGGAGTCCCGGCAGGGCTTCCTTCCAAACGGGTGCTGTGCTGTTCGCACGGCCGACACACTTTCCTTCTCTACCCCCCAGAAGCGCAGTCAGTGCTTGGTGGTGGTTTGCATGGTTCTATTTGTCTTTGGGTTCCTGCCACTCATAGGCCGAGGCTTTGAGCTGATATGCCCTGTACATAGGGAGAGAGGCTGATGTGATTTGCCGAAAGGCCACACTCAGAGACATCCTGCAGAAACCCATTAGTACACTCGGCAGCACTTGTAGGCAGAAGGCGTGTTTGTCCCAAGACTCTGATGTCCCTTCACACTAGGGTCTTCCATCCATTTCCTTTGCCAGCGTGGCCTTGGTATGTGGGGGGATTTGGTCACCAGGAGATGGACTTCATGTGCCCTCTCATAGGCATCCTTGGTGCCCCAACGTTCCCCATGCTGCTGGGCTTCCGATTGTACAGATGTCTTGGCACCCACTTTTGCGCAGAGAGAGCCCTTGCCTCGGGGAACTTCTCCATGGTTGAAGCAGCCCAGGAGGGCCCTGAGGGCACCAGGGATCTACATCCCTGATGACACATCCCTGAGCTCTCCCTCATAGGTCCTTGGGAATCCTGGTGGTCCTTGACCTGGGGTACCATGTCAGGGTGCACCATCGGCTGCAGGCCACTAGGTTCCTCTGCCACGTTGCAATGCTTTTCTCAAAATGCAGATATCCCTGGGTGTCCGGAGTCTCAATGTCGATGTAGCCTCCTGAAAAGTCAGACGTGGTGTGTGAAGAGAGCCATGCTTCAACCCCTTGGTTTGCCTCTCTGCCTTCCTTCCCACCTTCTGTCTTCCATTCGCCTTAACACTTTTCTCCATCCCTAATTTCCTCCCAAGAAATTCCTCCTCCACAATGCGAGCCTTGCTTCTCACCTCCTGCCTTTCTTCCACATCCGTATAGCTTTCTCACTATCTAGCTCTTATCATCAATGTCGTCTTCCTCCTCATCAATTGAGAATTCTCTCTCCAGGGCTTATCTTTGGGAAGATAGTCAAGAAAAGCCGGGACGTATTGGCGACTTCTGGAGACTCAGCAGGAATCATGGACCGTGGTTTTATCCGGCGTGGAAAATGCGATTTGGGGTCCTCTCTCAGGAACTGCGCAGGGTTTTTGGCTATTTTTTTACCGGGTGTCCTCCTAGATCCATGGTCCTATTCCATCGGAAACACGAGCACGTGTGTTTACAATGGGGTAAAGTCTTTGGGCACCCGTTGTCCAGGGGCGCAGGAGAGCCTGAAGAATCGTCGTGCCCCCCATCCTGAAGCTGTCTTGGAACGGTTCAAAGGAATGCAGGGTGATCCGTAGCCACCCAAAGCCACCCAAAGCAATCCAAGCCCAAAGAATGGTTAAAGAAACTTGAGAAAACCACACCCCTGGAAGGAATGTAAAGCAGAGCAGAGGAATGTGTGGAATGCAGACAGGGGTGAAACAATTAGGGTCCCATATGGAAAACGGGGAAAACAACAGGTTGGCATGTGGAAATGAAGGAATCTGACAGAGCCGGGCAGAAAAGTTCTGGAATGCGGCAAGGTCTGAACCAGATGTTCAGTCTTCCATGGCTTGCTGTGAAGACCATATGGCCTGCACTCCAAAGGCCTGGGAGACTCGGGGCTAGGCTGCCATTTGAAAGGGCCTTAGGTTGTCCTCCTTCCTCCCAGGTCCTCAAACTGGAGGGGAATTCTCAATGACTGTTAGATCTCCGACTTTGGGTGAAGTGCGGTCCGTGGTACGGCCCAGCCCTCCAGGTGAAGGGCAACACTATAGGCAGGCTCTACACGTACTTGAGGTGTGCCCTGGAGTTTTGGGGGGTGGGGAATTTCCAGCAGCTCCGCTGATTTCCATACATCAGGGCGTGGCCACCTCAGCCTCTACAAGACCCCTGTCTCCAGGGAGAGCTCAGTGGGCCAGCATTCTCCCGGCCAGCTGCTCGCTTCTTCTCGCTTCTCGGACCTCGAAGCATGGATTCCTCCAGCACGTCCTGCACATCCAGCGGTAGCTTGACCTCTGCTTCTGGGCTGGGGGTTGCAACTCCCAGAGGCTGGGAGCCCTTCCCGCCTGTGCATCCTGCATCGATAGGGCCATGCCCTTCATTAGGGCATGTTCCGAGATTGGGCTGGCCTTTGGCCCGCGCTCCGTGGGCCTCAGCGAAGCAGACTCGCCTCAGAATGACCCCCTTGCTCCATACCCATGGTAATTTCGCTCTGGGATGGAAGTGGATGTTGCCTCTTCCTAGAGAGGTGCCCACGCAGATCACGCATCACCGGGCAAAAGGTCCTAACAGGATTTCTCAGGGCCCATCCTCTCCTTTGTTGCTGGCCAACCTTTCCATTCAACCCAATGTATGTTCATGATGTCAGTGGTCACATTTGGGGATTTGGAGTCGGAGTAGCCTTTGAATTGTGGTCTCTTGGCCTGGCTTCCCAACAACAGGTATGGGGATACACCCCAGTGGGTTTACTCCTCTCTTTCTTTCTCTTTACGTCTTGGGGAAGGTTTCCTTTGGAGTCTTGGGGATGTTGGGAGCATTTTGACCCCAGGTCATCTGGAGTCGACAGCACGTTCCTGCTAGCTGTTCTCCAAAGGTCAGGCCTTACTGCATGTCCGAACTCGGTGCACGCCTGGCCTTTGTATAACCCAGGGACGTCAAGGAATCTTGATGACAGGACGGAGGGAAACATGGGGAGCTTATATCTCTCTTTCAAGGGTTTCAAGCTCCCTTGGAGTTTCCCCACACATAATCCCTACTCCAATTCTCTCTCCGTCTCTCAGTCCCTCCGTCTCTCTCTCAGTCTCTCTCTTTCTCAGTCTCTCTCTCTCTCAGTCTCTCTCTCTCTCTCTATGTCTATCTCTCTCTCTCCATTTCTCTGCTGGGACCCTGTTGGTCTCACTTTCTATAACTCCTTGGTTCACTCCCAACTCAGCATTACGGTCTCAATTCCTTCTCCGCTTTGGCCACTTACGCCTACGTGGATGGAACCGTAGACTTTGCACACTGGCCTTGACAGTGTAATATGCAGACTTGTGGTTGGTGTTGAAGTCGTCATCACTGCATGTGCTGAGGTCCGTCCTGATGGACACTTGCCCAGTTGCGTTGGATATTCACGTCGATCTGCTGGATGTCACTTTGTGCTGATGTATCATAAATATCCGGGACTTGGAAGCTCACCTGAAGCGAAGTTGGCTTTGCTTGTATCGGAAGCAAATGCTGCGAGACACAGCACCCTGGAACACAGGAAGTGGTCTTCGACGGCCTTTGCTTTGGGGGCTGTGGGGTAAGCGCTTCGGAAGAAGACCCGCGATGGGGCAGTCACTTGCATGCGAATCACCAAGGACGTATTCCTGGGTGCCGGCCGGACAGAAGGGAGACCGATCCAGGGGGATTCCTCTGCTTCTGTGTGCTTTGACAGGTCTTGACTAGGAGAGCCCACACTGAGGCCATGTGGCTGAGAAGAGGCAACGTGTTGCTAGTGGGCCTTTCGGGAGGAGAGGCTCCTGGTGGCCTAGAGCGTGGCATAACTCAGGAAGCTCTGGATTTCGTGGATGCAACGATGTGCTGGAATCCACACGTCCGCTGGCCCTCACAGACGTTTCCCTTGGGGTGGTGTGAACCCGCGGCCCTTTCTTCCATTCTTGTCCACCACCACTAGGGCCTGAACCCAGATCGGCCCGGGGACCTTTGTGTGCAGGCAGGCCCCCCTGGGACTCACTGTGGCCCAGCCACAGCACGAGGCAGCATAATCAGGGTGTCTCGAGCTGGTGAGCCATTTTGGGAGGAGTCCCGGCAGGGCTTCCTTCCAAACGGGTGCTGTGCTGTTCGCACGGCCGACACACTTTCCTTCTCTACCCCCCAGAAGCGCAGTCAGTGCTTGGTGGTGGTTTGCATGGTTCTATTTGTCTTTGGGTTCCTGCCACTCATAGGCCGAGGCTTTGAGCTGATATGCCCTGTACATAGGGAGAGAGGCTGATGTGATTTGCCGAAAGGCCACACTCAGAGACATCCTGCAGAAACCCATTAGTACACTCGGCAGCACTTGTAGGCAGAAGGCGTGTTTGTCCCAAGACTCTGATGTCCCTTCACACTAGGGTCTTCCATCCATTTCCTTTGCCAGCGTGGCCTTGGTATGTGGGGGGATTTGGTCACCAGGAGATGGACTTCATGTGCCCTCTCATAGGCATCCTTGGTGCCCCAACGTTCCCCATGCTGCTGGGCTTCCGATTGTACAGATGTCTTGGCACCCACTTTTGCGCAGAGAGAGCCCTTGCCTCGGGGAACTTCTCCATGGTTGAAGCAGCCCAGGAGGGCCCTGAGGGCACCAGGGATCTACATCCCTGATGACACATCCCTGAGCTCTCCCTCATAGGTCCTTGGGAATCCTGGTGGTCCTTGGCCTGGGGTACCATGTCAGGGTGCACCATCGGCTGCAGGCCACTAGGTTCCTCTGCCACGTTGCAATGCTTTTCTCAAAATGCAGATATCCCTGGGTGTCCGGAGTCTCAATGTCGATGTAGCCTCCTGAAAAGTCAGACGTGGTGTGTGAAGAGAGCCATGCTTCAACCCCTTGGTTTGCCTCTCTGCCTTCCTTCCCACCTTCTGTCTTCCATTCGCCTTAACACTTTTCTCCATCCCTAATTTCCTCCCAAGAAATTCCTCCTCCACAATGCGAGCCTTGCTTCTCACCTCCTGCCTTTCTTCCACATCCGTATAGCTTTCTCACTATCTAGCTCTTATCATCAATGTCGTCTTCCTCCTCATCAATTGAGAATTCTCTCTCCAGGGCTTATCTTTGGGAAGATAGTCAAGAAAAGCCGGGACGTATTGGCGACTTCTGGAGACTCAGCAGGAATCATGGACCGTGGTTTTATCCGGCGTGGAAAATGCGATTTGGGGTCCTCTCTCAGGAACTGCGCAGGGTTTTTGGCTATTTTTTTACCGGGTGTCCTCCTAGATCCATGGTCCTATTCCATCGGAAACACGAGCACGTGTGTTTACAATGGGGTAAAGTCTTTGGGCACCCGTTGTCCAGGGGCGCAGGAGAGCCTGAAGAATCGTCGTGCCCCCCATCCTGAAGCTGTCTTGGAACGGTTCAAAGGAATGCAGGGTGATCCTTAGCCACCCAAAGCCACCCAAAGCAATCCAAGCCCAAAGAATGGTTAAAGAAACTTGAGAAAACCACACCCCTGGAAGGAATGTAAAGCAGAGCAGAGGAATGTGTGGAATGCAGACAGGGGTGAAACAATTAGGGTCCCATATGGAAAACGGGGAAAACAACAGGTTGGCATGTGGAAATGAAGGAATCTGACAGAGCCGGGCAGAAAAGTTCTGGAATGCGGCAAGGTCTGAACCAGATGTTCAGTCTTCCATGGCTTGCTGTGAAGACCATATGGCCTGCACTCCAAAGGCCTGGGAGACTCGGGGCTAGGCTGCCATTTGAAAGGGCCTTAGGTTGTCCTCCTTCCTCCCAGGTCCTCAAACTGGAGGGGAATTCTCAATGACTGTTAGATCTCCGACTTTGGGTGAAGTGCGGTCCGTGGTACGGCCCAGCCCTCCAGGTGAAGGGCAACACTATAGGCAGGCTCTACACGTACTTGAGGTGTGCCCTGGAGTTTTGGGGGGTGGGGAATTTCCAGCAGCTCCGCTGATTTCCATACATCAGGGCGTGGCCACCTCAGCCTCTACAAGACCCCTGTCTCCAGGGAGAGCTCAGTGGGCCAGCATTCTCCCGGCCAGCTGCTCGCTTCTTCTCGCTTCTCGGACCTCGAAGCATGGATTCCTCCAGCACGTCCTGCACATCCAGCGGTAGCTTGACCTCTGCTTCTGGGCTGGGGGTTGCAACTCCCAGAGGCTGGGAGCCCTTCCCGCCTGTGCATCCTGCATCGATAGGGCCATGCCCTTCATTAGGGCATGTTCCGAGATTGGGCTGGCCTTTGGCCCGCGCTCCGTGGGCCTCAGCGAAGCAGACTCGCCTCAGAATGACCCCCTTGCTCCATACCCATGGTAATTTCGCTCTGGGATGGAAGTGGATGTTGCCTCTTCCTAGAGAGGTGCCCACGCAGATCACGCATCACCGGGCAAAAGGTCCTAACAGGATTTCTCAGGGCCCATCCTCTCCTTTGTTGCTGGCCAACCTTTCCATTCAACCCAATGTATGTTCATGATGTCAGTGGTCACATTTGGGGATTTGGAGTCGGAGTAGCCTTTGAATTGTGGTCTCTTGGCCTGGCTTCCCAACAACAGGTATGGGGATACACCCCAGTGGGTTTACTCCTCTCTTTCTTTCTCTTTACGTCTTGGGGAAGGTTTCCTTTGGAGTCTTGGGGATGTTGGGAGCATTTTGACCCCAGGTCATCTGGAGTCGACAGCACGTTCCTGCTAGCTGTTCTCCAAAGGTCAGGCCTTACTGCATGTCCGAACTCGGTGCACGCCTGGCCTTTGTATAACCCAGGGACGTCAAGGAATCTTGATGACAGGACGGAGGGAAACATGGGGAGCTTATATCTCTCTTTCAAGGGTTTCAAGCTCCCTTGGAGTTTCCCCACACATAATCCCTACTCCAATTCTCTCTCCGTCTCTCAGTCCCTCCGTCTCTCTCTCAGTCTCTCTCTTTCTCAGTCTCTCTCTCTCTCAGTCTCTCTCTCTCTCTCTATGTCTATCTCTCTCTCTCCATTTCTCTGCTGGGACCCTGTTGGTCTCACTTTCTATAACTCCTTGGTTCACTCCCAACTCAGCATTACGGTCTCAATTCCTTCTCCGCTTTGGCCACTTACGCCTACGTGGATGGAACCGTAGACTTTGCACACTGGCCTTGACAGTGTAATATGCAGACTTGTGGTTGGTGTTGAAGTCGTCATCACTGCATGTGCTGAGGTCCGTCCTGATGGACACTTGCCCAGTTGCGTTGGATATTCACGTCGATCTGCTGGATGTCACTTTGTGCTGATGTATCATAAATATCCGGGACTTGGAAGCTCACCTGAAGCGAAGTTGGCTTTGCTTGTATCGGAAGCAAATGCTGCGAGACACAGCACCCTGGAACACAGGAAGTGGTCTTCGACGGCCTTTGCTTTGGGGGCTGTGGGGTAAGCGCTTCGGAAGAAGACCCGCGATGGGGCAGTCACTTGCATGCGAATCACCAAGGACGTATTCCTGGGTGCCGGCCGGACAGAAGGGAGACCGATCCAGGGGGATTCCTCTGCTTCTGTGTGCTTTGACAGGTCTTGACTAGGAGAGCCCACACTGAGGCCATGTGGCTGAGAAGAGGCAACGTGTTGCTAGTGGGCCTTTCGGGAGGAGAGGCTCCTGGTGGCCTAGAGCATGGCATAACTCAGGAAGCTATGGATTTCGTGGATGCAACGATGTGCTGGAATCCACACGTCCGCTGGCCCTCACAGACGTTTCCCTTGGGGTGGTGTGAACCCGCGGCTCTTTCTTCCATTCTTGTCCACCACCACTAGGGCCTGAACCCAGATCGGCCCGGGGACCTTTGTGTGCAGGCAGGCCCCCCTGGGACTCACTGTGGCCCAGCCACAGCACGAGGCAGCATAATCAGTGTGTCTCGAGCTGGTGAGCCTTTTTGGGAGGAGTCCCGGCAGGGCTTCCTTCCAAACGGGTGCTGTGCTGTTCGCACGGCCGACACACTTTCCTTCTCTACCCCCCAGAAGCGCAGTCAGTGCTTGGTGGTGGTTTGCATGGTTCTATTTGTCTTTGGGTTCCTGCCACTCATAGGCCGAGGCTTTGAGCTGATATGCCCTGTACATAGGGAGAGAGGCTGATGTGATTTGCCGAAAGGCCACACTCAGAGACATCCTGCAGAAACCCATTAGTACACTCGGCAGCACTTGTAGGCAGAAGGCGTGTTTGTCCCAAGACTCTGATGTCCCTTCACACTAGGGTCTTCCATCCATTTCCTTTGCCAGCGTGGCCTTGGTATGTGGGGGGATTTGGTCACCAGGAGATGGACTTCATGTGCCCTCTCATAGGCATCCTTGGTGCCCCAACGTTCCCCATGCTGCTGGGCTTCCGATTGTACAGATGTCTTGGCACCCACTTTTGCGCAGAGAGAGCCCTTGCCTCGGGGAACTTCTCCATGGTTGAAGCAGCCCAGGAGGGCCCTGAGGGCACCAGGGATCTACATCCCTGATGACACATCCCTGAGCTCTCCCTCATAGGTCCTTGGGAATCCTGGTGGTCCTTGGCCTGGGGTACCATGTCAGGGTGCACCATCGGCTGCAGGCCACTAGGTTCCTCTGCCACGTTGCAATGCTTTTCTCAAAATGCAGATATCCCTGGGTGTCCGGAGTCTCAATGTCGATGTAGCCTCCTGAAAAGTCAGACGTGGTGTGTGAAGAGAGCCATGCTTCAACCCCTTGGTTTGCCTCTCTGCCTTCCTTCCCACCTTCTGTCTTCCATTCGCCTTAACACTTTTCTCCATCCCTAATTTCCTCCCAAGAAATTCCTCCTCCACAATGCGAGCCTTGCTTCTCACCTCCTGCCTTTCTTCCACATCCGTATAGCTTTCTCACTATCTAGCTCTTATCATCAATGTCGTCTTCCTCCTCATCAATTGAGAATTCTCTCTCCAGGGCTTATCTTTGGGAAGATAGTCAAGAAAAGCCGGGACGTATTGGCGACTTCTGGAGACTCAGCAGGAATCATGGACCGTGGTTTTATCCGGCGTGGAAAATGCGATTTGGGGTCCTCTCTCAGGAACTGCGCAGGGTTTTTGGCTATTTTTTTACCGGGTGTCCTCCTAGATCCATGGTCCTATTCCATCGGAAACACGAGCACGTGTGTTTACAATGGGGTAAAGTCTTTGGGCACCCGTTGTCCAGGGGCGCAGGAGAGCCTGAAGAATCGTCGTGCCCCCCATCCTGAAGCTGTCTTGGAACGGTTCAAAGGAATGCAGGGTGATCCTTAGCCACCCAAAGCCACCCAAAGCAATCCAAGCCCAAAGAATGGTTAAAGAAACTTGAGAAAACCACACCCCTGGAAGGAATGTAAAGCAGAGCAGAGGAATGTGTGGAATGCAGACAGGGGTGAAACAATTAGGGTCCCATATGGAAAACGGGGAAAACAACAGGTTGGCATGTGGAAATGAAGGAATCTGACAGAGCCGGGCAGAAAAGTTCTGGAATGCGGCAAGGTCTGAACCAGATGTTCAGTCTTCCATGGCTTGCTGTGAAGACCATATGGCCTGCACTCCAAAGGCCTGGGAGACTCGGGGCTAGGCTGCCATTTGAAAGGGCCTTAGGTTGTCCTCCTTCCTCCCAGGTCCTCAAACTGGAGGGGAATTCTCAATGACTGTTAGATCTCCGACTTTGGGTGAAGTGCGGTCCGTGGTACGGCCCAGCCCTCCAGGTGAAGGGCAACACTATAGGCAGGCTCTACACGTACTTGAGGTGTGCCCTGGAGTTTTGGGGGGTGGGGAATTTCCAGCAGCTCCGCTGATTTCCATACATCAGGGCGTGGCCACCTCAGCCTCTACAAGACCCCTGTCTCCAGGGAGAGCTCAGTGGGCCAGCATTCTCCCGGCCAGCTGCTCGCTTCTTCTCGCTTCTCGGACCTCGAAGCATGGATTCCTCCAGCACGTCCTGCACATCCAGCGGTAGCTTGACCTCTGCTTCTGGGCTGGGGGTTGCAACTCCCAGAGGCTGGGAGCCCTTCCCGCCTGTGCATCCTGCATCGATAGGGCCATGCCCTTCATTAGGGCATGTTCCGAGATTGGGCTGGCCTTTGGCCCGCGCTCCGTGGGCCTCAGCGAAGCAGACTCGCCTCAGAATGACCCCCTTGCTCCATACCCATGGTAATTTCGCTCTGGGATGGAAGTGGATGTTGCCTCTTCCTAGAGAGGTGCCCACGCAGATCACGCATCACCGGGCAAAAGGTCCTAACAGGATTTCTCAGGGCCCATCCTCTCCTTTGTTGCTGGCCAACCTTTCCATTCAACCCAATGTATGTTCATGATGTCAGTGGTCACATTTGGGGATTTGGAGTCGGAGTAGCCTTTGAATTGTGGTCTCTTGGCCTGGCTTCCCAACAACAGGTATGGGGATACACCCCAGTGGGTTTACTCCTCTCTTTCTTTCTCTTTACGTCTTGGGGAAGGTTTCCTTTGGAGTCTTGGGGATGTTGGGAGCATTTTGACCCCAGGTCATCTGGAGTCGACAGCACGTTCCTGCTAGCTGTTCTCCAAAGGTCAGGCCTTACTGCATGTCCGAACTCGGTGCACGCCTGGCCTTTGTATAACCCAGGGACGTCAAGGAATCTTGATGACAGGACGGAGGGAAACATGGGGAGCTTATATCTCTCTTTCAAGGGTTTCAAGCTCCCTTGGAGTTTCCCCACACATAATCCCTACTCCAATTCTCTCTCCGTCTCTCAGTCCCTCCGTCTCTCTCTCAGTCTCTCTCTTTCTCAGTCTCTCTCTCTCTCAGTCTCTCTCTCTCTCTCTATGTCTATCTCTCTCTCTCCATTTCTCTGCTGGGACCCTGTTGGTCTCACTTTCTATAACTCCTTGGTTCACTCCCAACTCAGCATTACGGTCTCAATTCCTTCTCCGCTTTGGCCACTTACGCCTACGTGGATGGAACCGTAGACTTTGCACACTGGCCTTGACAGTGTAATATGCAGACTTGTGGTTGGTGTTGAAGTCGTCATCACTGCATGTGCTGAGGTCCGTCCTGATGGACACTTGCCCAGTTGCGTTGGATATTCACGTCGATCTGCTGGATGTCACTTTGTGCTGATGTATCATAAATATCCGGGACTTGGAAGCTCACCTGAAGCGAAGTTGGCTTTGCTTGTATCGGAAGCAAATGCTGCGAGACACAGCACCCTGGAACACAGGAAGTGGTCTTCGACGGCCTTTGCTTTGGGGGCTGTGGGGTAAGCGCTTCGGAAGAAGACCCGCGATGGGGCAGTCACTTGCATGCGAATCACCAAGGACGTATTCCTGGGTGCCGGCCGGACAGAAGGGAGACCGATCCAGGGGGATTCCTCTGCTTCTGTGTGCTTTGACAGGTCTTGACTAGGAGAGCCCACACTGAGGCCATGTGGCTGAGAACAGGCAACGTGTTGCTAGTGGGCCTTTCGGGAGGAGAGGCTCCTGGTGGCCTAGAGCATGGCATAACTCAGGAAGCTATGGATTTCGTGGATGCAACGATGTGCTGGAATCCACACGTCCGCTGGCCCTCACAGACGTTTCCCTTGGGGTGGTGTGAACCCGCGGCCCTTTCTTCCATTCTTGTCCACCACCACTAGGGCCTGAACCCAGATCGGCCCGGGGACCTTTGTGTGCGGGCAGGCCCCCCTGGGACTCACTGTGGCCCAGCCACAGCACGAGGCAGCATAATCAGGGTGTCTCGAGCTGGTGAGCCATTTTGGGAGGAGTCCCGGCAGGGCTTCCTTCCAAACGGGTGCTGTGCTGTTCGCACGGCCGACACACTTTCCTTCTCTACCCCCCAGAAGCGCAGTCAGTGCTTGGTGGTGGTTTGCATGGTTCTATTTGTCTTTGGGTTCCTGCCACTCATAGGCCGAGGCTTTGAGCTGATATGCCCTGTACATAGGGAGAGAGGCTGATGTGATTTGCCGAAAGGCCACACTCAGAGACATCCTGCAGAAACCCATTAGTACACTCGACAGCACTTGTAGGCAGAAGGCGTGTTTGTCCCAAGACTCTGATGTCCCTTCACACTAGGGTCTTCCATCCATTTCCTTTGCCAGCGTGGCCTTGGTATGTGGGGGGATTTGGTCACCAGGAGATGGACTTCATGTGCCCTCTCATAGGCATCCTTGGTGCCCCAACGTTCCCCATGCTGCTGGGCTTCCGATTGTACAGATGTCTTGGCACCCACTTTTGCGCAGAGAGAGCCCTTGCCTCGGGGAACTTCTCCATGGTTGAAGCAGCCCAGGAGGGCCCTGAGGGCACCAGGGATCTACATCCCTGATGACACATCCCTGAGCTCTCCCTCATAGGTCCTTGGGAATCCTGGTGGTCCTTGACCTGGGGTACCATGTCAGGGTGCACCATCGGCTGCAGGCCACTAGGTTCCTCTGCCACGTTGCAATGCTTTTCTCAAAATGCAGATATCCCTGGGTGTCCGGAGTCTCAATGTCGATGTAGCCTCCTGAAAAGTCAGACGTGGTGTGTGAAGAGAGCCATGCTTCAACCCCTTGGTTTGCCTCTCTGCCTTCCTTCCCACCTTCTGTCTTCCATTCGCCTTAACACTTTTCTCCATCCCTAATTTCCTCCCAAGAAATTCCTCCTCCACAATGCGAGCCTTGCTTCTCACCTCCTGCCTTTCTTCCACATCCGTATAGCTTTCTCACTATCTAGCTCTTATCATCAATGTCGTCTTCCTCCTCATCAATTGAGAATTCTCTCTCCAGGGCTTATCTTTGGGAAGATAGTCAAGAAAAGCCGGGACGTATTGGCGACTTCTGGAGACTCAGCAGGAATCATGGACCGTGGTTTTATCCGGCGTGGAAAATGCGATTTGGGGTCCTCTCTCAGGAACTGCGCAGGGTTTTTGGCTATTTTTTTACCGGGTGTCCTCCTAGATCCATGGTCCTATTCCATCGGAAACACGAGCACGTGTGTTTACAATGGGGTAAAGTCTTTGGGCACCCGTTGTCCAGGGGCGCAGGAGAGCCTGAAGAATCGTCGTGCCCCCCATCCTGAAGCTGTCTTGGAACGGTTCAAAGGAATGCAGGGTGATCCGTAGCCACCCAAAGCCACCCAAAGCAATCCAAGCCCAAAGAATGGTTAAAGAAACTTGAGAAAACCACACCCCTGGAAGGAATGTAAAGCAGAGCAGAGGAATGTGTGGAATGCAGACAGGGGTGAAACAATTAGGGTCCCATATGGAAAACGGGGAAAACAACAGGTTGGCATGTGGAAATGAAGGAATCTGACAGAGCCGGGCAGAAAAGTTCTGGAATGCGGCAAGGTCTGAACCAGATGTTCAGTCTTCCATGGCTTGCTGTGAAGACCATATGGCCTGCACTCCAAAGGCCTGGGAGACTCGGGGCTAGGCTGCCATTTGAAAGGGCCTTAGGTTGTCCTCCTTCCTCCCAGGTCCTCAAACTGGAGGGGAATTCTCAATGACTGTTAGATCTCCGACTTTGGGTGAAGTGCGGTCCGTGGTACGGCCCAGCCCTCCAGGTGAAGGGCAACACTATAGGCAGGCTCTACACGTACTTGAGGTGTGCCCTGGAGTTTTGGGGGGTGGGGAATTTCCAGCAGCTCCGCTGATTTCCATACATCAGGGCGTGGCCACCTCAGCCTCTACAAGACCCCTGTCTCCAGGGAGAGCTCAGTGGGCCAGCATTCTCCCGGCCAGCTGCTCGCTTCTTCTCGCTTCTCGGACCTCGAAGCATGGATTCCTCCAGCACGTCCTGCACATCCAGCGGTAGCTTGACCTCTGCTTCTGGGCTGGGGGTTGCAACTCCCAGAGGCTGGGAGCCCTTCCCGCCTGTGCATCCTGCATCGATAGGGCCATGCCCTTCATTAGGGCATGTTCCGAGATTGGGCTGGCCTTTGGCCCGCGCTCCGTGGGCCTCAGCGAAGCAGACTCGCCTCAGAATGACCCCCTTGCTCCATACCCATGGTAATTTCGCTCTGGGATGGAAGTGGATGTTGCCTCTTCCTAGAGAGGTGCCCACGCAGATCACGCATCACCGGGCAAAAGGTCCTAACAGGATTTCTCAGGGCCCATCCTCTCCTTTGTTGCTGGCCAACCTTTCCATTCAACCCAATGTATGTTCATGATGTCAGTGGTCACATTTGGGGATTTGGAGTCGGAGTAGCCTTTGAATTGTGGTCTCTTGGCCTGGCTTCCCAACAACAGGTATGGGGATACACCCCAGTGGGTTTACTCCTCTCTTTCTTTCTCTTTACGTCTTGGGGAAGGTTTCCTTTGGAGTCTTGGGGATGTTGGGAGCATTTTGACCCCAGGTCATCTGGAGTCGACAGCACGTTCCTGCTAGCTGTTCTCCAAAGGTCAGGCCTTACTGCATGTCCGAACTCGGTGCACGCCTGGCCTTTGTATAACCCAGGGACGTCAAGGAATCTTGATGACAGGACGGAGGGAAACATGGGGAGCTTATATCTCTCTTTCAAGGGTTTCAAGCTCCCTTGGAGTTTCCCCACACATAATCCCTACTCCAATTCTCTCTCCGTCTCTCAGTCCCTCCGTCTCTCTCTCAGTCTCTCTCTTTCTCAGTCTCTCTCTCTCTCAGTCTCTCTCTCTCTCTCTATGTCTATCTCTCTCTCTCCATTTCTCTGCTGGGACCCTGTTGGTCTCACTTTCTATAACTCCTTGGTTCACTCCCAACTCAGCATTACGGTCTCAATTCCTTCTCCGCTTTGGCCACTTACGCCTACGTGGATGGAACCGTAGACTTTGCACACTGGCCTTGACAGTGTAATATGCAGACTTGTGGTTGGTGTTGAAGTCGTCATCACTGCATGTGCTGAGGTCCGTCCTGATGGACACTTGCCCAGTTGCGTTGGATATTCACGTCGATCTGCTGGATGTCACTTTGTGCTGATGTATCATAAATATCCGGGACTTGGAAGCTCACCTGAAGCGAAGTTGGCTTTGCTTGTATCGGAAGCAAATGCTGCGAGACACAGCACCCTGGAACACAGGAAGTGGTCTTCGACGGCCTTTGCTTTGGGGGCTGTGGGGTAAGCGCTTCGGAAGAAGACCCGCGATGGGGCAGTCACTTGCATGCGAATCACCAAGGACGTATTCCTGGGTGCCGGCCGGACAGAAGGGAGACCGATCCAGGGGGATTCCTCTGCTTCTGTGTGCTTTGACAGGTCTTGACTAGGAGAGCCCACACTGAGGCCATGTGGCTGAGAAGAGGCAACGTGTTGCTAGTGGGCCTTTCGGGAGGAGAGGCTCCTGGTGGCCTAGAGCATGGCATAACTCAGGAAGCTATGGATTTCGTGGATGCAACGATGTGCTGGAATCCACACGTCCGCTGGCCCTCACAGACGTTTCCCTTGGGGTGGTGTGAACCCGCGGCCCTTTCTTCCATTCTTGTCCACCACCACTAGGGCCTGAACCCAGATCGGCCCGGGGACCTTTGTGTGCGGGCAGGCCCCCCTGGGACTCACTGTGGCCCAGCCACAGCACGAGGCAGCATAATCAGGGTGTCTCGAGCTGGTGAGCCATTTTGGGAGGAGTCCCGGCAGGGCTTCCTTCCAAACGGGTGCTGTGCTGTTCGCACGGCCGACACACTTTCCTTCTCTACCCCCCAGAAGCGCAGTCAGTGCTTGGTGGTGGTTTGCATGGTTCTATTTGTCTTTGGGTTCCTGCCACTCATAGGCCGAGGCTTTGAGCTGATATGCCCTGTACATAGGGAGAGAGGCTGATGTGATTTGCCGAAAGGCCACACTCAGAGACATCCTGCAGAAACCCATTAGTACACTCGACAGCACTTGTAGGCAGAAGGCGTGTTTGTCCCAAGACTCTGATGTCCCTTCACACTAGGGTCTTCCATCCATTTCCTTTGCCAGCGTGGCCTTGGTATGTGGGGGGATTTGGTCACCAGGAGATGGACTTCATGTGCCCTCTCATAGGCATCCTTGGTGCCCCAACGTTCCCCATGCTGCTGGGCTTCCGATTGTACAGATGTCTTGGCACCCACTTTTGCGCAGAGAGAGCCCTTGCCTCGGGGAACTTCTCCATGGTTGAAGCAGCCCAGGAGGGCCCTGAGGGCACCAGGGATCTACATCCCTGATGACACATCCCTGAGCTCTCCCTCATAGGTCCTTGGGAATCCTGGTGGTCCTTGACCTGGGGTACCATGTCAGGGTGCACCATCGGCTGCAGGCCACTAGGTTCCTCTGCCACGTTGCAATGCTTTTCTCAAAATGCAGATATCCCTGGGTGTCCGGAGTCTCAATGTCGATGTAGCCTCCTGAAAAGTCAGACGTGGTGTGTGAAGAGAGCCATGCTTCAACCCCTTGGTTTGCCTCTCTGCCTTCCTTCCCACCTTCTGTCTTCCATTCGCCTTAACACTTTTCTCCATCCCTAATTTCCTCCCAAGAAATTCCTCCTCCACAATGCGAGCCTTGCTTCTCACCTCCTGCCTTTCTTCCACATCCGTATAGCTTTCTCACTATCTAGCTCTTATCATCAATGTCGTCTTCCTCCTCATCAATTGAGAATTCTCTCTCCAGGGCTTATCTTTGGGAAGATAGTCAAGAAAAGCCGGGACGTATTGGCGACTTCTGGAGACTCAGCAGGAATCATGGACCGTGGTTTTATCCGGCGTGGAAAATGCGATTTGGGGTCCTCTCTCAGGAACTGCGCAGGGTTTTTGGCTATTTTTTTACCGGGTGTCCTCCTAGATCCATGGTCCTATTCCATCGGAAACACGAGCACGTGTGTTTACAATGGGGTAAAGTCTTTGGGCACCCGTTGTCCAGGGGCGCAGGAGAGCCTGAAGAATCGTCGTGCCCCCCATCCTGAAGCTGTCTTGGAACGGTTCAAAGGAATGCAGGGTGATCCGTAGCCACCCAAAGCCACCCAAAGCAATCCAAGCCCAAAGAATGGTTAAAGAAACTTGAGAAAACCACACCCCTGGAAGGAATGTAAAGCAGAGCAGAGGAATGTGTGGAATGCAGACAGGGGTGAAACAATTAGGGTCCCATATGGAAAACGGGGAAAACAACAGGTTGGCATGTGGAAATGAAGGAATCTGACAGAGCCGGGCAGAAAAGTTCTGGAATGCGGCAAGGTCTGAACCAGATGTTCAGTCTTCCATGGCTTGCTGTGAAGACCATATGGCCTGCACTCCAAAGGCCTGGGAGACTCGGGGCTAGGCTGCCATTTGAAAGGGCCTTAGGTTGTCCTCCTTCCTCCCAGGTCCTCAAACTGGAGGGGAATTCTCAATGACTGTTAGATCTCCGACTTTGGGTGAAGTGCGGTCCGTGGTACGGCCCAGCCCTCCAGGTGAAGGGCAACACTATAGGCAGGCTCTACACGTACTTGAGGTGTGCCCTGGAGTTTTGGGGGGTGGGGAATTTCCAGCAGCTCCGCTGATTTCCATACATCAGGGCGTGGCCACCTCAGCCTCTACAAGACCCCTGTCTCCAGGGAGAGCTCAGTGGGCCAGCATTCTCCCGGCCAGCTGCTCGCTTCTTCTCGCTTCTCGGACCTCGAAGCATGGATTCCTCCAGCACGTCCTGCACATCCAGCGGTAGCTTGACCTCTGCTTCTGGGCTGGGGGTTGCAACTCCCAGAGGCTGGGAGCCCTTCCCGCCTGTGCATCCTGCATCGATAGGGCCATGCCCTTCATTAGGGCATGTTCCGAGATTGGGCTGGCCTTTGGCCCGCGCTCCGTGGGCCTCAGCGAAGCAGACTCGCCTCAGAATGACCCCCTTGCTCCATACCCATGGTAATTTCGCTCTGGGATGGAAGTGGATGTTGCCTCTTCCTAGAGAGGTGCCCACGCAGATCACGCATCACCGGGCAAAAGGTCCTAACAGGATTTCTCAGGGCCCATCCTCTCCTTTGTTGCTGGCCAACCTTTCCATTCAACCCAATGTATGTTCATGATGTCAGTGGTCACATTTGGGGATTTGGAGTCGGAGTAGCCTTTGAATTGTGGTCTCTTGGCCTGGCTTCCCAACAACAGGTATGGGGATACACCCCAGTGGGTTTACTCCTCTCTTTCTTTCTCTTTACGTCTTGGGGAAGGTTTCCTTTGGAGTCTTGGGGATGTTGGGAGCATTTTGACCCCAGGTCATCTGGAGTCGACAGCACGTTCCTGCTAGCTGTTCTCCAAAGGTCAGGCCTTACTGCATGTCCGAACTCGGTGCACGCCTGGCCTTTGTATAACCCAGGGACGTCAAGGAATCTTGATGACAGGACGGAGGGAAACATGGGGAGCTTATATCTCTCTTTCAAGGGTTTCAAGCTCCCTTGGAGTTTCCCCACACATAATCCCTACTCCAATTCTCTCTCCGTCTCTCAGTCCCTCCGTCTCTCTCTCAGTCTCTCTCTTTCTCAGTCTCTCTCTCTCTCAGTCTCTCTCTCTCTCTCTATGTCTATCTCTCTCTCTCCATTTCTCTGCTGGGACCCTGTTGGTCTCACTTTCTATAACTCCTTGGTTCACTCCCAACTCAGCATTACGGTCTCAATTCCTTCTCCGCTTTGGCCACTTACGCCTACGTGGATGGAACCGTAGACTTTGCACACTGGCCTTGACAGTGTAATATGCAGACTTGTGGTTGGTGTTGAAGTCGTCATCACTGCATGTGCTGAGGTCCGTCCTGATGGACACTTGCCCAGTTGCGTTGGATATTCACGTCGATCTGCTGGATGTCACTTTGTGCTGATGTATCATAAATATCCGGGACTTGGAAGCTCACCTGAAGCGAAGTTGGCTTTGCTTGTATCGGAAGCAAATGCTGCGAGACACAGCACCCTGGAACACAGGAAGTGGTCTTCGACGGCCTTTGCTTTGGGGGCTGTGGGGTAAGCGCTTCGGAAGAAGACCCGCGATGGGGCAGTCACTTGCATGCGAATCACCAAGGACGTATTCCTGGGTGCCGGCCGGACAGAAGGGAGACCGATCCAGGGGGATTCCTCTGCTTCTGTGTGCTTTGACAGGTCTTGACTAGGAGAGCCCACACTGAGGCCATGTGGCTGAGAACAGGCAACGTGTTGCTAGTGGGCCTTTCGGGAGGAGAGGCTCCTGGTGGCCTAGAGCATGGCATAACTCAGGAAGCTATGGATTTCGTGGATGCAACGATGTGCTGGAATCCACACGTCCGCTGGCCCTCACAGACGTTTCCCTTGGGGTGGTGTGAACCCGCGGCCCTTTCTTCCATTCTTGTCCACCACCACTAGGGCCTGAACCCAGATCGGCCCGGGGACCTTTGTGTGCGGGCAGGCCCCCCTGGGACTCACTGTGGCCCAGCCACAGCACGAGGCAGCATAATCAGGGTGTCTCGAGCTGGTGAGCCATTTTGGGAGGAGTCCCGGCAGGGCTTCCTTCCAAACGGGTGCTGTGCTGTTCGCACGGCCGACACACTTTCCTTCTCTACCCCCCAGAAGCGCAGTCAGTGCTTGGTGGTGGTTTGCATGGTTCTATTTGTCTTTGGGTTCCTGCCACTCATAGGCCGAGGCTTTGAGCTGATATGCCCTGTACATAGGGAGAGAGGCTGATGTGATTTGCCGAAAGGCCACACTCAGAGACATCCTGCAGAAACCCATTAGTACACTCGACAGCACTTGTAGGCAGAAGGCGTGTTTGTCCCAAGACTCTGATGTCCCTTCACACTAGGGTCTTCCATCCATTTCCTTTGCCAGCGTGGCCTTGGTATGTGGGGGGATTTGGTCACCAGGAGATGGACTTCATGTGCCCTCTCATAGGCATCCTTGGTGCCCCAACGTTCCCCATGCTGCTGGGCTTCCGATTGTACAGATGTCTTGGCACCCACTTTTGCGCAGAGAGAGCCCTTGCCTCGGGGAACTTCTCCATGGTTGAAGCAGCCCAGGAGGGCCCTGAGGGCACCAGGGATCTACATCCCTGATGACACATCCCTGAGCTCTCCCTCATAGGTCCTTGGGAATCCTGGTGGTCCTTGACCTGGGGTACCATGTCAGGGTGCACCATCGGCTGCAGGCCACTAGGTTCCTCTGCCACGTTGCAATGCTTTTCTCAAAATGCAGATATCCCTGGGTGTCCGGAGTCTCAATGTCGATGTAGCCTCCTGAAAAGTCAGACGTGGTGTGTGAAGAGAGCCATGCTTCAACCCCTTGGTTTGCCTCTCTGCCTTCCTTCCCACCTTCTGTCTTCCATTCGCCTTAACACTTTTCTCCATCCCTAATTTCCTCCCAAGAAATTCCTCCTCCACAATGCGAGCCTTGCTTCTCACCTCCTGCCTTTCTTCCACATCCGTATAGCTTTCTCACTATCTAGCTCTTATCATCAATGTCGTCTTCCTCCTCATCAATTGAGAATTCTCTCTCCAGGGCTTATCTTTGGGAAGATAGTCAAGAAAAGCCGGGACGTATTGGCGACTTCTGGAGACTCAGCAGGAATCATGGACCGTGGTTTTATCCGGCGTGGAAAATGCGATTTGGGGTCCTCTCTCAGGAACTGCGCAGGGTTTTTGGCTATTTTTTTACCGGGTGTCCTCCTAGATCCATGGTCCTATTCCATCGGAAACACGAGCACGTGTGTTTACAATGGGGTAAAGTCTTTGGGCACCCGTTGTCCAGGGGCGCAGGAGAGCCTGAAGAATCGTCGTGCCCCCCATCCTGAAGCTGTCTTGGAACGGTTCAAAGGAATGCAGGGTGATCCGTAGCCACCCAAAGCCACCCAAAGCAATCCAAGCCCAAAGAATGGTTAAAGAAACTTGAGAAAACCACACCCCTGGAAGGAATGTAAAGCAGAGCAGAGGAATGTGTGGAATGCAGACAGGGGTGAAACAATTAGGGTCCCATATGGAAAACGGGGAAAACAACAGGTTGGCATGTGGAAATGAAGGAATCTGACAGAGCCGGGCAGAAAAGTTCTGGAATGCGGCAAGGTCTGAACCAGATGTTCAGTCTTCCATGGCTTGCTGTGAAGACCATATGGCCTGCACTCCAAAGGCCTGGGAGACTCGGGGCTAGGCTGCCATTTGAAAGGGCCTTAGGTTGTCCTCCTTCCTCCCAGGTCCTCAAACTGGAGGGGAATTCTCAATGACTGTTAGATCTCCGACTTTGGGTGAAGTGCGGTCCGTGGTACGGCCCAGCCCTCCAGGTGAAGGGCAACACTATAGGCAGGCTCTACACGTACTTGAGGTGTGCCCTGGAGTTTTGGGGGGTGGGGAATTTCCAGCAGCTCCGCTGATTTCCATACATCAGGGCGTGGCCACCTCAGCCTCTACAAGACCCCTGTCTCCAGGGAGAGCTCAGTGGGCCAGCATTCTCCCGGCCAGCTGCTCGCTTCTTCTCGCTTCTCGGACCTCGAAGCATGGATTCCTCCAGCACGTCCTGCACATCCAGCGGTAGCTTGACCTCTGCTTCTGGGCTGGGGGTTGCAACTCCCAGAGGCTGGGAGCCCTTCCCGCCTGTGCATCCTGCATCGATAGGGCCATGCCCTTCATTAGGGCATGTTCCGAGATTGGGCTGGCCTTTGGCCCGCGCTCCGTGGGCCTCAGCGAAGCAGACTCGCCTCAGAATGACCCCCTTGCTCCATACCCATGGTAATTTCGCTCTGGGATGGAAGTGGATGTTGCCTCTTCCTAGAGAGGTGCCCACGCAGATCACGCATCACCGGGCAAAAGGTCCTAACAGGATTTCTCAGGGCCCATCCTCTCCTTTGTTGCTGGCCAACCTTTCCATTCAACCCAATGTATGTTCATGATGTCAGTGGTCACATTTGGGGATTTGGAGTCGGAGTAGCCTTTGAATTGTGGTCTCTTGGCCTGGCTTCCCAACAACAGGTATGGGGATACACCCCAGTGGGTTTACTCCTCTCTTTCTTTCTCTTTACGTCTTGGGGAAGGTTTCCTTTGGAGTCTTGGGGATGTTGGGAGCATTTTGACCCCAGGTCATCTGGAGTCGACAGCACGTTCCTGCTAGCTGTTCTCCAAAGGTCAGGCCTTACTGCATGTCCGAACTCGGTGCACGCCTGGCCTTTGTATAACCCAGGGACGTCAAGGAATCTTGATGACAGGACGGAGGGAAACATGGGGAGCTTATATCTCTCTTTCAAGGGTTTCAAGCTCCCTTGGAGTTTCCCCACACATAATCCCTACTCCAATTCTCTCTCCGTCTCTCAGTCCCTCCGTCTCTCTCTCAGTCTCTCTCTTTCTCAGTCTCTCTCTCTCTCAGTCTCTCTCTCTCTCTCTATGTCTATCTCTCTCTCTCCATTTCTCTGCTGGGACCCTGTTGGTCTCACTTTCTATAACTCCTTGGTTCACTCCCAACTCAGCATTACGGTCTCAATTCCTTCTCCGCTTTGGCCACTTACGCCTACGTGGATGGAACCGTAGACTTTGCACACTGGCCTTGACAGTGTAATATGCAGACTTGTGGTTGGTGTTGAAGTCGTCATCACTGCATGTGCTGAGGTCCGTCCTGATGGACACTTGCCCAGTTGCGTTGGATATTCACGTCGATCTGCTGGATGTCACTTTGTGCTGATGTATCATAAATATCCGGGACTTGGAAGCTCACCTGAAGCGAAGTTGGCTTTGCTTGTATCGGAAGCAAATGCTGCGAGACACAGCACCCTGGAACACAGGAAGTGGTCTTCGACGGCCTTTGCTTTGGGGGCTGTGGGGTAAGCGCTTCGGAAGAAGACCCGCGATGGGGCAGTCACTTGCATGCGAATCACCAAGGACGTATTCCTGGGTGCCGGCCGGACAGAAGGGAGACCGATCCAGGGGGATTCCTCTGCTTCTGTGTGCTTTGACAGGTCTTGACTAGGAGAGCCCACACTGAGGCCATGTGGCTGAGAAGAGGCAACGTGTTGCTAGTGGGCCTTTCGGGAGGAGAGGCTCCTGGTGGCCTAGAGCATGGCATAACTCAGGAAGCTATGGATTTCGTGGATGCAACGATGTGCTGGAATCCACACGTCCGCTGGCCCTCACAGACGTTTCCCTTGGGGTGGTGTGAACCCGCGGCCCTTTCTTCCATTCTTGTCCACCACCACTAGGGCCTGAACCCAGATCGGCCCGGGGACCTTTGTGTGCGGGCAGGCCCCCCTGGGACTCACTGTGGCCCAGCCACAGCACGAGGCAGCATAATCAGGGTGTCTCGAGCTGGTGAGCCATTTTGGGAGGAGTCCCGGCAGGGCTTCCTTCCAAACGGGTGCTGTGCTGTTCGCACGGCCGACACACTTTCCTTCTCTACCCCCCAGAAGCGCAGTCAGTGCTTGGTGGTGGTTTGCATGGTTCTATTTGTCTTTGGGTTCCTGCCACTCATAGGCCGAGGCTTTGAGCTGATATGCCCTGTACATAGGGAGAGAGGCTGATGTGATTTGCCGAAAGGCCACACTCAGAGACATCCTGCAGAAACCCATTAGTACACTCGACAGCACTTGTAGGCAGAAGGCGTGTTTGTCCCAAGACTCTGATGTCCCTTCACACTAGGGTCTTCCATCCATTTCCTTTGCCAGCGTGGCCTTGGTATGTGGGGGGATTTGGTCACCAGGAGATGGACTTCATGTGCCCTCTCATAGGCATCCTTGGTGCCCCAACGTTCCCCATGCTGCTGGGCTTCCGATTGTACAGATGTCTTGGCACCCACTTTTGCGCAGAGAGAGCCCTTGCCTCGGGGAACTTCTCCATGGTTGAAGCAGCCCAGGAGGGCCCTGAGGGCACCAGGGATCTACATCCCTGATGACACATCCCTGAGCTCTCCCTCATAGGTCCTTGGGAATCCTGGTGGTCCTTGACCTGGGGTACCATGTCAGGGTGCACCATCGGCTGCAGGCCACTAGGTTCCTCTGCCACGTTGCAATGCTTTTCTCAAAATGCAGATATCCCTGGGTGTCCGGAGTCTCAATGTCGATGTAGCCTCCTGAAAAGTCAGACGTGGTGTGTGAAGAGAGCCATGCTTCAACCCCTTGGTTTGCCTCTCTGCCTTCCTTCCCACCTTCTGTCTTCCATTCGCCTTAACACTTTTCTCCATCCCTAATTTCCTCCCAAGAAATTCCTCCTCCACAATGCGAGCCTTGCTTCTCACCTCCTGCCTTTCTTCCACATCCGTATAGCTTTCTCACTATCTAGCTCTTATCATCAATGTCGTCTTCCTCCTCATCAATTGAGAATTCTCTCTCCAGGGCTTATCTTTGGGAAGATAGTCAAGAAAAGCCGGGACGTATTGGCGACTTCTGGAGACTCAGCAGGAATCATGGACCGTGGTTTTATCCGGCGTGGAAAATGCGATTTGGGGTCCTCTCTCAGGAACTGCGCAGGGTTTTTGGCTATTTTTTTACCGGGTGTCCTCCTAGATCCATGGTCCTATTCCATCGGAAACACGAGCACGTGTGTTTACAATGGGGTAAAGTCTTTGGGCACCCGTTGTCCAGGGGCGCAGGAGAGCCTGAAGAATCGTCGTGCCCCCCATCCTGAAGCTGTCTTGGAACGGTTCAAAGGAATGCAGGGTGATCCGTAGCCACCCAAAGCCACCCAAAGCAATCCAAGCCCAAAGAATGGTTAAAGAAACTTGAGAAAACCACACCCCTGGAAGGAATGTAAAGCAGAGCAGAGGAATGTGTGGAATGCAGACAGGGGTGAAACAATTAGGGTCCCATATGGAAAACGGGGAAAACAACAGGTTGGCATGTGGAAATGAAGGAATCTGACAGAGCCGGGCAGAAAAGTTCTGGAATGCGGCAAGGTCTGAACCAGATGTTCAGTCTTCCATGGCTTGCTGTGAAGACCATATGGCCTGCACTCCAAAGGCCTGGGAGACTCGGGGCTAGGCTGCCATTTGAAAGGGCCTTAGGTTGTCCTCCTTCCTCCCAGGTCCTCAAACTGGAGGGGAATTCTCAATGACTGTTAGATCTCCGACTTTGGGTGAAGTGCGGTCCGTGGTACGGCCCAGCCCTCCAGGTGAAGGGCAACACTATAGGCAGGCTCTACACGTACTTGAGGTGTGCCCTGGAGTTTTGGGGGGTGGGGAATTTCCAGCAGCTCCGCTGATTTCCATACATCAGGGCGTGGCCACCTCAGCCTCTACAAGACCCCTGTCTCCAGGGAGAGCTCAGTGGGCCAGCATTCTCCCGGCCAGCTGCTCGCTTCTTCTCGCTTCTCGGACCTCGAAGCATGGATTCCTCCAGCACGTCCTGCACATCCAGCGGTAGCTTGACCTCTGCTTCTGGGCTGGGGGTTGCAACTCCCAGAGGCTGGGAGCCCTTCCCGCCTGTGCATCCTGCATCGATAGGGCCATGCCCTTCATTAGGGCATGTTCCGAGATTGGGCTGGCCTTTGGCCCGCGCTCCGTGGGCCTCAGCGAAGCAGACTCGCCTCAGAATGACCCCCTTGCTCCATACCCATGGTAATTTCGCTCTGGGATGGAAGTGGATGTTGCCTCTTCCTAGAGAGGTGCCCACGCAGATCACGCATCACCGGGCAAAAGGTCCTAACAGGATTTCTCAGGGCCCATCCTCTCCTTTGTTGCTGGCCAACCTTTCCATTCAACCCAATGTATGTTCATGATGTCAGTGGTCACATTTGGGGATTTGGAGTCGGAGTAGCCTTTGAATTGTGGTCTCTTGGCCTGGCTTCCCAACAACAGGTATGGGGATACACCCCAGTGGGTTTACTCCTCTCTTTCTTTCTCTTTACGTCTTGGGGAAGGTTTCCTTTGGAGTCTTGGGGATGTTGGGAGCATTTTGACCCCAGGTCATCTGGAGTCGACAGCACGTTCCTGCTAGCTGTTCTCCAAAGGTCAGGCCTTACTGCATGTCCGAACTCGGTGCACGCCTGGCCTTTGTATAACCCAGGGACGTCAAGGAATCTTGATGACAGGACGGAGGGAAACATGGGGAGCTTATATCTCTCTTTCAAGGGTTTCAAGCTCCCTTGGAGTTTCCCCACACATAATCCCTACTCCAATTCTCTCTCCGTCTCTCAGTCCCTCCGTCTCTCTCTCAGTCTCTCTCTTTCTCAGTCTCTCTCTCTCTCAGTCTCTCTCTCTCTCTCTATGTCTATCTCTCTCTCTCCATTTCTCTGCTGGGACCCTGTTGGTCTCACTTTCTATAACTCCTTGGTTCACTCCCAACTCAGCATTACGGTCTCAATTCCTTCTCCGCTTTGGCCACTTACGCCTACGTGGATGGAACCGTAGACTTTGCACACTGGCCTTGACAGTGTAATATGCAGACTTGTGGTTGGTGTTGAAGTCGTCATCACTGCATGTGCTGAGGTCCGTCCTGATGGACACTTGCCCAGTTGCGTTGGATATTCACGTCGATCTGCTGGATGTCACTTTGTGCTGATGTATCATAAATATCCGGGACTTGGAAGCTCACCTGAAGCGAAGTTGGCTTTGCTTGTATCGGAAGCAAATGCTGCGAGACACAGCACCCTGGAACACAGGAAGTGGTCTTCGACGGCCTTTGCTTTGGGGGCTGTGGGGTAAGCGCTTCGGAAGAAGACCCGCGATGGGGCAGTCACTTGCATGCGAATCACCAAGGACGTATTCCTGGGTGCCGGCCGGACAGAAGGGAGACCGATCCAGGGGGATTCCTCTGCTTCTGTGTGCTTTGACAGGTCTTGACTAGGAGAGCCCACACTGAGGCCATGTGGCTGAGAAGAGGCAACGTGTTGCTAGTGGGCCTTTCGGGAGGAGAGGCTCCTGGTGGCCTAGAGCATGGCATAACTCAGGAAGCTATGGATTTCGTGGATGCAACGATGTGCTGGAATCCACACGTCCGCTGGCCCTCACAGACGTTTCCCTTGGGGTGGTGTGAACCCGCGGCTCTTTCTTCCATTCTTGTCCACCACCACTAGGGCCTGAACCCAGATCGGCCCGGGGACCTTTGTGTGCAGGCAGGCCCCCCTGGGACTCACTGTGGCCAGGCCACAGCACGAGGCAGCATAATCAGGGTGTCTCGAGCTGGTGAGCCATTTTGGGAGGAGTCCCGGCAGGGCTTCCTTCCAAACGGGTGCTGTGCTGTTCGCACGGCCGACACACTTTCCTTCTCTACCCCCCAGAAGCGCAGTCAGTGCTTGGTGGTGGTTTGCATGGTTCTATTTGTCTTTGGGTTCCTGCCACTCATAGGCCGAGGCTTTGAGCTGATATGCCCTGTACATAGGGAGAGAGGCTGATGTGATTTGCCGAAAGGCCACACTCAGAGACATCCTGCAGAAACCCATTAGTACACTCGACAGCACTTGTAGGCAGAAGGCGTGTTTGTCCCAAGACTCTGATGTCCCTTCACACTAGGGTCTTCCATCCATTTCCTTTGCCAGCGTGGCCTTGGTATGTGGGGGGATTTGGTCACCAGGAGATGGACTTCATGTGCCCTCTCATAGGCATCCTTGGTGCCCCAACGTTCCCCATGCTGCTGGGCTTCCGATTGTACAGATGTCTTGGCACCCACTTTTGCGCAGAGAGAGCCCTTGCCTCGGGGAACTTCTCCATGGTTGAAGCAGCCCAGGAGGGCCCTGAGGGCACCAGGGATCTACATCCCTGATGACACATCCCTGAGCTCTCCCTCATAGGTCCTTGGGAATCCTGGTGGTCCTTGGCCTGGGGTACCATGTCAGGGTGCACCATCGGCTGCAGGCCACTAGGTTCCTCTGCCACGTTGCAATGCTTTTCTCAAAATGCAGATATCCCTGGGTGTCCGGAGTCTCAATGTCGATGTAGCCTCCTGAAAAGTCAGACGTGGTGTGTGAAGAGAGCCATGCTTCAACCCCTTGGTTTGCCTCTCTGCCTTCCTTCCCACCTTCTGTCTTCCATTCGCCTTAACACTTTTCTCCATCCCTAATTTCCTCCCAAGAAATTCCTCCTCCACAATGCGAGCCTTGCTTCTCACCTCCTGCCTTTCTTCCACATCCGTATAGCTTTCTCACTATCTAGCTCTTATCATCAATGTCGTCTTCCTCCTCATCAATTGAGAATTCTCTCTCCAGGGCTTATCTTTGGGAAGATAGTCAAGAAAAGCCGGGACGTATTGGCGACTTCTGGAGACTCAGCAGGAATCATGGACCGTGGTTTTATCCGGCGTGGAAAATGCGATTTGGGGTCCTCTCTCAGGAACTGCGCAGGGTTTTTGGCTATTTTTTTACCGGGTGTCCTCCTAGATCCATGGTCCTATTCCATCGGAAACACGAGCACGTGTGTTTACAATGGGGTAAAGTCTTTGGGCACCCGTTGTCCAGGGGCGCAGGAGAGCCTGAAGAATCGTCGTGCCCCCCATCCTGAAGCTGTCTTGGAACGGTTCAAAGGAATGCAGGGTGATCCGTAGCCACCCAAAGCCACCCAAAGCAATCCAAGCCCAAAGAATGGTTAAAGAAACTTGAGAAAACCACACCCCTGGAAGGAATGTAAAGCAGAGCAGAGGAATGTGTGGAATGCAGACAGGGGTGAAACAATTAGGGTCCCATATGGAAAACGGGGAAAACAACAGGTTGGCATGTGGAAATGAAGGAATCTGACAGAGCCGGGCAGAAAAGTTCTGGAATGCGGCAAGGTCTGAACCAGATGTTCAGTCTTCCATGGCTTGCTGTGAAGACCATATGGCCTGCACTCCAAAGGCCTGGGAGACTCGGGGCTAGGCTGCCATTTGAAAGGGCCTTAGGTTGTCCTCCTTCCTCCCAGGTCCTCAAACTGGAGGGGAATTCTCAATGACTGTTAGATCTCCGACTTTGGGTGAAGTGCGGTCCGTGGTACGGCCCAGCCCTCCAGGTGAAGGGCAACACTATAGGCAGGCTCTACACGTACTTGAGGTGTGCCCTGGAGTTTTGGGGGGTGGGGAATTTCCAGCAGCTCCGCTGATTTCCATACATCAGGGCGTGGCCACCTCAGCCTCTATAAGACCCCTGTCTCCAGGGAGAGCTCAGTGGGCCAGCATTCTCCCGGCCAGCTGCTCGCTTCTTCTCGCTTCTCGGACCTCGAAGCATGGATTCCTCCAGCACGTCCTGCACATCCAGCGGTAGCTTGACCTCTGCTTCTGGGCTGGGGGTTGCAACTCCCAGAGGCTGGGAGCCCTTCCCGCCTGTGCATCCTGCATCGATAGGGCCATGCCCTTCATTAGGGCATGTTCCGAGATTGGGCTGGCCTTTGGCCCGCGCTCCGTGGGCCTCAGCGAAGCAGACTCGCCTCAGAATGACCCCCTTGCTCCATACCCATGGTAATTTCGCTCTGGGATGGAAGTGGATGTTGCCTCTTCCTAGAGAGGTGCCCACGCAGATCACGCATCACCGGGCAAAAGGTCCTAACAGGATTTCTCAGGGCCCATCCTCTCCTTTGTTGCTGGCCAACCTTTCCATTCAACCCAATGTATGTTCATGATGTCAGTGGTCACATTTGGGGATTTGGAGTCGGAGTAGCCTTTGAATTGTGGTCTCTTGGCCTGGCTTCCCAACAACAGGTATGGGGATACACCCCAGTGGGTTTACTCCTCTCTTTCTTTCTCTTTACGTCTTGGGGAAGGTTTCCTTTGGAGTCTTGGGGATGTTGGGAGCATTTTGACCCCAGGTCATCTGGAGTCGACAGCACGTTCCTGCTAGCTGTTCTCCAAAGGTCAGGCCTTACTGCATGTCCGAACTCGGTGCACGCCTGGCCTTTGTATAACCCAGGGACGTCAAGGAATCTTGATGACAGGACGGAGGGAAACATGGGGAGCTTATATCTCTCTTTCAAGGGTTTCAAGCTCCCTTGGAGTTTCCCCACACATAATCCCTACTCCAATTCTCTCTCCGTCTCTCAGTCCCTCCGTCTCTCTCTCAGTCTCTCTCTTTCTCAGTCTCTCTCTCTCTCAGTCTCTCTCTCTCTCTCTATGTCTATCTCTCTCTCTCCATTTCTCTGCTGGGACCCTGTTGGTCTCACTTTCTATAACTCCTTGGTTCACTCCCAACTCAGCATTACGGTCTCAATTCCTTCTCCGCTTTGGCCACTTACGCCTACGTGGATGGAACCGTAGACTTTGCACACTGGCCTTGACAGTGTAATATGCAGACTTGTGGTTGGTGTTGAAGTCGTCATCACTGCATGTGCTGAGGTCCGTCCTGATGGACACTTGCCCAGTTGCGTTGGATATTCACGTCGATCTGCTGGATGTCACTTTGTGCTGATGTATCATAAATATCCGGGACTTGGAAGCTCACCTGAAGCGAAGTTGGCTTTGCTTGTATCGGAAGCAAATGCTGCGAGACACAGCACCCTGGAACACAGGAAGTGGTCTTCGACGGCCTTTGCTTTGGGGGCTGTGGGGTAAGCGCTTCGGAAGAAGACCCGCGATGGGGCAGTCACTTGCATGCGAATCACCAAGGACGTATTCCTGGGTGCCGGCCGGACAGAAGGGAGACCGATCCAGGGGGATTCCTCTGCTTCTGTGTGCTTTGACAGGTCTTGACTAGGAGAGCCCACACTGAGGCCATGTGGCTGAGAACAGGCAACGTGTTGCTAGTGGGCCTTTCGGGAGGAGAGGCTCCTGGTGGCCTAGAGCGTGGCATAACTCAGGAAGCTATGGATTTCGTGGATGCAACGATGTGCTGGAATCCACACGTCCGCTGGCCCTCACAGACTTTTCCCTTGGGGTGGTGTGAACCCGCGGCCCTTTCTTCCATTCTTGTCCACCACCACTAGGGCCTGAACCCATATCGGCCCGGGGACCTTTGTGGGCAGGCAGGCCCCCCTGGGTCTCACTGTGGCCCAGCCACAGCACGAGGCAGCATAATCAGGGTGTCTCGAGCTGGTGAGTCATTTTGCGAGGAGTCCCGGGAGGGCTTCCTTCCAAACGGGTGCTGTGGTGTTGGCACCGCCGAGAAGCTTTCCTTTTCTACCCCCCAGAAATGCAGTCAGTGTTTGTTGGTGGTTTGCATGGTTCTATTTGTCTTTGGGTTCCTGCCACTCATAGGCCGAGGCTTTGAGCTGATATGCCCTGGACGTAGGCGAGAGAAGCTTGTGTGATTTGCCGAAGGGCCACACTACCAGAGACATCTTGCACAAACCCATCAGTACACTCGACAGCACTGGTAGGCGGGGAAGGCGGGTTAGTCCCAAGACTCCTATGTTCCTTTACACTAGGATCTTCCATCCATTCCTTTGCCAGCGTTGCCGTGTGATGTGGGGGGATTTGGGCCCCAGGAGATGGACTTCTTATCCCCTCTCGAAGGCATCCTTGGTGCCCCCACGTTCCCCATGCCACTGGGCTTCGGATTCTACAGATGTCTTGGCACCCCCTTTGCGCAGAGACAGCCCTTGCGTCGGGGACCTTCTCCATGGTTGAAGCAGCCCAGCAGGGCCCCGAGGGCACCAGGGATCTGCATCCCTGCTGACGCATCCCTGAGCTCTCCCCCATAGGTCCTTGGGAATCCTGGTGGTCCTTGACTTGGGGTGCCCTGTCAGGGTGCACCATCGCGTCAGGCCACGAAGTTCCTCTGCCAAGTTGCAATGCTTTTCTCAAAATGCAGACTTCCCTGGGTGTCCGGAGTCTCGATGTTGATGTAGCCTCCTGTAAAGTCAGACGTGGTTCGTGATGAGAGCCATGCTTCAACCCCTTGGTTGGCCTCTCTGCCTTCCTTCCCACTTTCTGTATTCCATTCGCCTTAGCACATTTTTCCATCCCTAATTTCCTCCCAAGAAATCCCTCCTCCACAAGGCGAGCCTTGCTGCTCACCTCCTGCATCTCCCCCACATCAGTATAGCTTTCTCACTCTCTCGCTCTTATCATCAATGTCCTCTACCTCCTCATCAATTGATAATTCTCTCTCCAGGGTTGTTCTTTCGGAGGATGGTCATGAAAATCGGGAACGTTTTTGCGACTTCTGGAAACTCAGCAGGAATCCTGGACTGTGGTTATATCGGGCATGGAAAATGCGATTTGGAGTCCTCTCTCAGGAAATGCTCAGGGGTTTTGGCTATTTTATTTACCGGGCGTCCTCCTAGATCCATACTCCTATTCCCATCGGAAACACGAGCACGTGTGTTTACAATGGGGAAAAGTCTTTAGGCACCCATTGCCCAGGGAGAAGGAAAGCCTGAGGAATCGTCTTGCCCCCCAAAATGAAGCTGTCTTCGAACGGTTCCAAAGAAAGCAGGCTAATCCAAAGCCACCCAAAGCCCCCCAAAGCAACCCAAGCCCAAAGACGTGTTAAAGAACCTTGAGTATACCACACACCTGGTAGGAATGTACAGCAGAGCAGAGGAATGTGTGGAATGCAGACAGGTGTGAAACAATTAGCGCCCCATCTGGAAAACGGGGAATAGAACAAGTTGGCCTGTGGAAATGCATGAATCCGACCGAGCCGGGCAGAGACGGTCTGGAATGCGGCAAGGTCTGAACCAGAGGCTCAGTCTTACGTGGTTTGCCGTGAAGACCATATGGCCTGCACTCCAAAGCCTGGGAGACTCGGAGCTGGGCTGCCATTTGAAAGGGCCTTAGGTGGTCCTGCTTCCTCCCAGTTCTTCAAACTGGAGGGGAATTCTAAATGACTGTTAGATCTCCGCCTTTGCGTGAAGTGCGGTGCGTGAGGTCCTTGGCCTAGATGACCCCTTGGGTGCCAGGGACGGCCCAGCCGTCCAGGTGATGGACAAACCTATAGGCAGGCACTCCACGTACTTGAGGTGTGCCCTTGAGTTTTAGGGCGTGGGGAATTTCCAGCAGCTCCGCTGATTTCCATACATCAGGGCGTGGCCACCTCAGCCTCTACAGGACCCCTGTCTCCATGGAGAGCACAGTGGGCCAGCATTCTCCCGGCCAGCTGCTCGCTTCTTCTCGCTTCTCGGACCTCGAAGCATGGATTCCTCCAGCACGTCCTGCACATCCAGCGGTAGGTTGACCTCTGCCTCTGGGCTGAGGGTTGAAACTCCCAGTGGCCAGGAGCCCTTCATGCCTGTGCATCCTGCATCAATAGAGCCAAATGCCGTTCTTTAGAGCATGTTCCGAGATTGGGCTGGCCTTTTGCCAGCGCTCCGTGGGCCTCATCGAAACAGACTCGCCTCAGAATGACACCCTTTCTCCATACCCATGGGATTTTCGCTCTGGGGTGGAAGTGGATGTTGTCTCTTCCAAGAGAGGTGCCCACGCAGATCACGCATCACTGGGCAAAAGGTGCTAACATTAATTATCAGGTCCCATCCTCTCCGTTGTTGCTGGCCAATCTTTCCATCCAACCGAATGTAGGTTCATGATTGCAGTGGACACATTTGGCGATGTAGAGTCGGAGTAGCCTTGGAATTGTGGTCTCTTGGCCTGGCTTCCCAACAGCCGGTATGGATATACACCCAGTAGGGTTTATTCCACACGTTCTATCTCTTTTGTTCTTGGGGATGTTTTCCGTTGTATTCTTGGTGATGGTGGGATCAATTTGACACCAGGTCATCTTGAGGCGACAGCCCGTTCCTAGGAGCTCTTGTCCCAACTCAGGCCTTTCTGCATGACCGAACTCTGTGCATGCCTGGCCTTTGTATAACCCAGGGATGTCAAGGAATCTTGATGCCAGGACGGAGGGAAGCATGTGCAGCTTATATCTCTCTTTCAAAGGTTTCAAGCTCCCTTGGAGTTTCCCCACACATAATCCATACTCCATTTCTCTCTCTCCGTCTCTCTCTCTCTCTCTCTCTCTCTCTCTCTCTCTCTCTATCTCTCTCTCTCTCACTCTTCAATTCTCTGCTGGGACCCTGCTGTTCTCACTTTCTTTTTTTTTTTTTTTCTTAGCAAAATCCTGAGTGTTTATTTTTCAATCGGTAAAATAAAAGCCAAGATATAGAAAGTACTTTCATTTTTAAGTAATACTAAATTGTATTGATTTTTAAAATAACAAAAATATAGAACTTACAGAAATGAGATATCTTTTTTTTTTTAATTTTATTTTCCCACTGTACAGCAAGGGGTTCAGGTTATCCTTACATGTATACATTACAATTACAGTTTTTCCCCCACCATTTCTTCTGTTGCAACATGAGTATCTAGACATAGTTCTCAATGCTATTCAGCGGGATCTCCTTGTAAATCTATTCTAGGTTGTGACTGATAAGCCCAAGCTCCTGATCCCTCCCACTCCCTCCCCCTCCCATCAGGCAACCACAAGTCTCTTCTCCAAGTCCATGATTTTCTTTTCTGAGGAGATGTTCATTTGTGCTGGATATTAGATTCCAGTTATAAGTGATATCATATGGTATTTGTCTTTGTCTTTCTGGCTCATTTCACTCAGTATGAGATTCTCTAGTTCCATCCATGTTGCTGCAAATGGCATGATGTCATCCTTTTTTATGGCTGAGTAGTATTCCATCGTGTATATATACCACATCTTCCGAATCCAATCATCTGTCGATGGACATTTGGATTGTTTCCATGTCCTGGCTATTGTGAATAGTGCTGCAATGAACATGCGGGTGCATGTGTCTCTTTTAAGTAGAGCTTTGTCCGGATAGATGCCCAAGAGTGGGATTGTGGGGTCACATGGAACTTCTATGTATAGATTTCTAAGGTATCTCCAAACTGTTCTCCATAGTGGCTGTACCAGTTTACATTCCCACCAACAGTGCAGGAGGGTTCCCTTTTCTCCACAGCCCCTCCAGCACTTGTTATTTGTGGATTTATTAATGATGGCCATTCTGACTGGTGTGAGGTGGTATCTCATGGTAGTTTTGATTTGCATTTCTCTTATAATCAGCGATGTTGAGCATTTTCTCAAGTGTTTGTTGGCCATCTTTATATCTTCTTTGGAGAAATGTCTATTCAGGTCTTTTGCCCATTTTTCCATTGATTGATTGGTTTTTTTGCTGTTGAGTTGTATAAGTTGCTTATATATTCTAGAGATTAAGCCCTTGTCAGTTGCATCATTTGAAACTATTTTCTCCCATTCTGTAAGTTGTCTTTTTGTTTTCTTTTGGGTTTCCTTTGCTGTGCAAAAGCTTTTCAGTTTGATGAGGTCCCATGGGTTTATTTTTGCTCTAATTTCTATTGCTTTGGGAGACTGACCTGAGAAAATATTCATGATGTTGATGTCAGAGAGTGTTTTGCCTATGTTTTCTTCTAGGAGTTTGATGGTGTCCTGTCGTATATTTAAGTCTTTCAGCCATTTGGAGTTTATTTTTGTGCATGGTGTGAGGGTGTGTTCTCGTTTCACTGCTTTGCATGCAGCTGTAGAGGTTTCCCAGCAATGCTTGCTGAATAGACTTTCTTTTTCCCATTTTATGTTCTTGCCTCCCTTGTCAAAGATTAATTGACCATAGGTGTCAGGGTTAATTTCCGGATTCTCTATTCTGTTCCATTGGTCTGTCTGTCTGTTTTGATACCAGTACCACACTGTTTTGATGACTGTGGCTTTGTAGTATTTCTTGAAGTCTGGGAGAGTTATGCCTCCTGCTTGGTTTTTGTTTCTCAGGATTGCTTTGGCGATTCTGGGTCTTTTGTTGTTCCATATAAATGTTTGGATTGTTTGTTCTAGTTCTGTGAACAATGTCATTGGTAATTTGATAGGGATTGCATTGAATCTGTAGATTGCTTTGGGTAGGATGGCCATTTTCACAATATTGATTTTTCCAATCCAGGAACATGGAATATCTTTCCATTTCTTTACATCTTCTTTGATTTCTTTGATTAAGGTTTTATAGTTCTCGGCATATAGGTCCTTTACCTCTTTGGTCAGGTGTATTCCGAGGTATTTGATTTTGTGTGGTACAATTTTAAAAGGTATCGTATTTTTGTATTCCTTTTCTAATGTTTCATTGCTGGTATACAGAAATGCAACTGACTTCTGAATGTTAATCTTATATCCTGCCACTTTGCTGAATTTATTAATCAGTTCAAGGAGTTTTGGGGTTGAGTCCCTAGGGTTTTCTAGGTATAGAATCATGTCATCTGCATACAGTGACAGTTTGATCTCTTCTCTTCCTATATGGATGCCTTTGATTTCTTTTGTTTGTCTAATTGCTGTGGCTAAGACTTCCAAAACGATGTTGAAGAGCAGTGGTGAGAGTGGGCATCCCTGTCTTGTTCCAGATTTGAGTGAGAAGGCTTTCAGTTTTTCCCCATTGAGGATTATATTTGCTGTGGGTTTATCATAAATGGCTTTGATTATATTCAGGAATGTTCCCTCTATACCCACTTTGGCGAGGGTCTTGATCATGAATGGATGTTGAACTTTGTCAAATGCTTTTTCTGCGTCTATTGAGATGATCATATGATTTTTGACTTTTTTTTTGTTAATGTGGTGGATGATGTTGATTGATTTGCGTATGTTGAACCATCCTTGTGAACCTGGGATGAACCCAACCTGGTCATGGTGTATAATTTTTTTGATATGTTGTTGGATTCGGTTGGCTAAGATTTTGTTGAGAATTTTTGCATCTATATTCATCAATGATATTGGGCGATAGTTTTCTTTTTTGGTGGTATCTCTGCCTGGTTTTGGAATGAGGGTGATGGTGGCCTCATAGAATGTCTTTGGGAGTATTCCTTCTTCTTCAACCTTTTGAAAGAGTTTAAGGAGGATGGGCACCAATTCCTCTTTATATGTTTGATAGAATTCACCTGTGAAGCCATCTGGTCCTGGACTTTTATTTGTAGGGAGTGATTTTATGACCTCTTCAATTTCATTTCTAGTGATCGGTCTGTTCAGTTGGTCTGTTTCTGCTTGATTCAGTTTTGGCAGGCTGTAAGATTCTAGAAAACTGTCCATTTCTTCCAGATTGTCAAACTTGTTGCCATATAGTTGTTCATGGTATTCTCTTATGTTTTTTTGTATTTCTGCTGTATCCGTTGTGATTTCTCCTTTTTCATTTATAATTTTGGTGATTTGGGTTCTTTCTCTCCTCTTTTTAGTGAGTCTGGCCAGGGGTTTATCAATTTTGTTCACCTTTTCAAAGAACCAGCTCTTGGTTTTATTAATTTTCTCTATTGTTTTTTGAGTCTCTATTTTATTGATTTCTTCTTTGATCTTTATAATTTCCTTCCTTCTGCTGACTTTAGGACTTTTTTGTTCTTCTTTTTCTAATTCATTTAGGTGGAGGGTTAAGTTGTCCATTTGGGATCTTTCTTCTTTTTTGAGAAAGGCCTGGATTGCTATAAATTTCCCTCTGAGCACTGTTTTCGCAGCATCCCATAGATTTGGAGAGGTTGTGTCTTCATTATCATTTGTTTCAAGGTAGTTTTTAATTTCCTTCTTGATTTCCTCATTGACCCATTGGTTTTTTAGTAGCATGTTGTTTAGTCTCCATGGAGTAGGTTTTTTCTCTTTGCTTTTCCCATGGTTGGTTTCTAATTTCATGGCATTGTGGTCAGAGAAGATACGTGAGATAATTTCTATGCTCCTAAATTTATTGAGATTCGCTTTGTGTCCCAATATGTGGTCGATTCTTGAGAATGTTCCATGAGCATTTGAGAAGAATGTGTATTCTGCTTTTTTTGGATGTAGTGTCCTGAAGATATCAATGAAGTCTAATTTTCTATTGTTTCCTTTAGGATCTCTGTTGCTTTATTGGTTTTCCGTCTGGAGGATCTGTCCATTGATGTGAGGGGGGTATTTAGGTCTCCTACTATGATTGTATTCTCATCAATATCTCCCTTTATGTTTGTTAATATTTGTTTTATGTATCTGGGTGCTCCTATGTTTGGGGCATATATGGTGACGATAGTAACATCCTCTCCTTGGATGGATCCCTTAATCATTAAATAGTGTCCTTCTTTGTCTTTCTTTATGTCTTTTGTTTTAAAGTCTATTTTGTCTGATATGAGCGTTGCAACTCCTGCTTTTCTGTCATGTCTATTGGCATGAAATACTTTTCCCCAGCCTTTCACTTTCAATTTATATGTATCTTTTGTCCTAAGGTGAGTTTCTTGTAGGCAGCATATTGAAGGTTTTTGCCTTTTTATCCACTCAGCCAGTCTGTGTCTTTTGATTGGGGCATTCAGTCCATTGACATTTAAGGTGATAATTGATAGATGATTATTTATTGCCATTTGATCCTCGTGTTCCAGTTGATTCTATGGTTCTCCATTCTTCTTTTTTTTTTTTTTTTTTTGGTTGGATGGTCTCCTGTTATTATCTGCTTGAGTGTATTTTTTTTTTCATTTTTTGCAAATGCAATATTTTGTTTTGGCTTGTGGTTGCCCTGTTTTTTAAGTATGCTAACCCCTTCCCATAATTGTGTGTTTTAGCCTGATGGTCCTGTAAGTTCAAACACTTCATTATTATATTAAAATTAAGAAGAGAGACATAACATACAAACAAAAAGGCTTATTTACCTCCTAACATCCCTTGCCCACATTTTATGGTTTTGATGACTCTTTTATTTTTTTCTTTTTAATTTTATTTTGTTTGAAGCATGTTCATGATTAAATCTGTATGCTGGCTTATTTGAGTGACTGCTCTCTGATTACGGTTTCCTCAGTCCTAGTTCTTCCTCTTCTTCTTCTTCTTTTTTTTTTTTCTTTTCTTTTTTCTTCCCTTTCCTTCCTTTCTTTTTGGTTTAGAGAAGCCCTTTCAATATTTCCTTTAACCTGGGTTTTGTGTTGCTGTATTCTTTAAGTTTTTGTTTGTTGGAAAAAATTTTTATTTCCCCTTCTATTTTAAATGATATTCTTGCTGGATAAAGTATTCTAGGTTGCATATTTTTTCCTTTGAGCACTTTAAATATCTCTTGCCATTCCCTCCTGGCCTGTAGTGTTTCTGTAGAGAAATCAGCTGATATTCTTATGGGGGTTCCCTTGTAGGTAACATTCTGTTTTTCTCTTGCTGCCTTTAGGATCCTCTCTTTATCACTAACTTTTGCCATTTTTATTATGATGTGTCTTGGTGTGGGTCTGTTTGGGTTCAGTTTGTTTGGGGCCCTCTGTGCTTCTTGTATCTTGAATCCAGTATCCTTTAGATTGGGGAAGTTTCCAGCGATAATTGCTTCAAATATATTTTCCATTCCCTTATCTTTTTCTACTCCATCTGGAATTCCTATTATGCGTAGATTGGCCCGCTTTATATTATCCCATAGGTCCCTTATATTGCTTTCCAGTTTTTTGATTCGGTTTTCTGTCTGTTGACCAGATTGAGTGATTTCCATTATTCTATCTTCCACATCACTGATTCGTTCTTCTGCATTATTCATTCTGGTTTTTACTGCCCCTATTTCAGTTTGCATCTCTGCAAATGAATGTTCTAGTTTTTCTTGGCTCCTCCTTATATTTTCTAGCTCCTTTCTGAGGGTATCTGTATTACTGTTCATATTTTGTCTCTCTGCCTTCCTTCCCACCTTCTGGCTTCCATTCGCCTTAACACCTTTCTCCATTCGGACGTTCCTCCAAAGAAATCCCTCCTCCACAAGGCGAGCCTTGATGCTCACCTCCTGCATTTCCTCCACATCAGTATAGCTTTCTCACTCTCTAGCTCTTATCATCAATGTCCTCTACCTGCTCATCATTGATAATACTCTCTCCAGGTTTTATCTTTGGGAGGATAGACAAGAAATTGCGGAACGTTTTTGCAACTTCTGGAATGTCAGCAGGAATTCCGGAGCGTGGTTTTATCCGTGGTGGAAAATGGGATTTGGGGTCCTCTCTCAGGAAATGCGCAGGTTTTTTGGCTATTTTTTTAACCGGGTGTCCTCCTAGATCCATAGTCCTATTCCCATCGGAAACACTAGCACGTGTGTTTACAATGGGGAAAATCTTTAGGCACCCATTTTCCAGTGGAGCAGGAGAGGCTGAGAAATTGTCGCGACCCCAAAACTGAAGCTGTCTTTGAACGTTTCAAAAGAAAGCAGGCTAATCCATAGCCTCCCAAAGCCACGCAAGCACAACGATGGTTAAAGAACCCTGAGAAAACCACACCCCTGGAAGTAATGTAAAGCAGAGCAGAAGAAGGTGTCAAATGAAGACAGGGGTGAAACAAATAGTGCCACATATGGAAAACGGGGAAAACAACAGGTTGACATGTGGAAATGCACGAATCCGACAGAGGCGGGCAGAGAAGGTCTGGAATGCGGCCAGGTCTGAACCAGAGGGTGAGTCTTACGTGGCTTGCCGTGAATACCCTGTGGCCTGCATCCCAAAGGCCTGGGAGACTTGGAGTTGGGCTGCAACTTGAAAGGGCCTTAGGTTGTCATACTTCCTCCCAGGTCCTCAAACTGGAGGGGAATTCTCAATGACTGTTATATCTCCGCCCTTGCGTGAAGTGTGGTGCGTGGGGTCCTTCCCCTATATGACCCCTTGGGTGCCAGGGACGGCCCAGCCGTCCAGGTGATGGACAAACATATGGGCAGGCTCTACACGTACCTGAGGGGTGCCCTGGAGGTTTTGGCGGTAGGGAATTAACAGAACCTCCACTGATTTCCATACATCAGGACATGGACGCCTCAGCCTCTGCAAGACTCCTGTCTCCAGGGAGAGCACATTGGACCAGCATTCTCCCGGCAAGCTGGTCGCTTCTTCTCGCTTCTCAGACCTCGAAGCATGGATTCCTCCAGCACGTCCTGCACATCCAGCGGTAGCTTGACCTCTGCCTCTGAGCTGGGGGTTGCAAATCCCAGAGGCCTGGAGTCCTTCACGCCTGTGCATCCTGCATTGATAGAGCCATGCCGTTCATTAGGGCATGTTCCGAGATTGTGCTGGCCTTTGGCCAGCCCTCACTGGGCCTCAGCAAAGCAGACTCGCCTCAGAATGACCCTCTTGCTCCATACCCATGGGATTTTCGCTCTGGGATGGAAGGGGATATTGCCTCTTCCTAGAGAGGTGCCCACGCAGATCACACATCACTGGGCGAAAGGTCCTAACAGGATTTCTCAGGGCCAATACTCTCCTTTGTGGCTGGCCAAACTTTCCATCCAACCCAATATATGTTCATGATTGCAGTGGACACATTTGGGGATTTAGAGTCAGAGTAGCCTTTGAATGGTGGTCTCTTGGCCTGGCTTCTCAACAACAGGTATGGAGATACAACCTGGCAGGTTTATTCCCCTCTTTCGTTCTTGGGGATGGTTTCCTTTTGGATTATTGGGGATGTTGGGAGCATTTTGACCCCAGGTCATCTGGAGTTGACAGCACGTTCATGGGAGCTCTTCTCCAAAGGTCATGCCTTTATGCATGACCGCAGTCTGTGCACGCCTGGCCTTTGTATAAGCCAGGGACGTCAAGGATTCTTGATCCCAGGACCGAGGGAAACATGTGGAGCTTATATCTCTCTTTCAAGGGTTTCAAGCTCCCTTGGAGTTTCCCCACACATAATCCCGACTCCATTTCTCTCTCTCTTACTCTCTCTCTGTCTCACTCTCTTTCTCTCTCTTTCTCTCTCTCTCTATTTCTCTGCTGAAACCCTGTGGGTCTCACTTTCTATTACTCCTTGGTTCCCTCCCAACTCAGCCTTATGGCATACATTTCTTCTCCTCTTTGGCCACTTACGTCTACAAGAATGGTACCCTTGACTTTGTACACTCTGGCCTTGACAGTGTAATATGCAGACTTGTGGTTGCAGTTTAAGTTGTCATCACTGCATGTGCTGAGGTGCGTCCTGATGGACACTTGCCTTGTTGAGTTGGATATTCAAGTCGATCTGCTGGATGTCTCTTTGTCCTGATGTATCATAAATATCCGGGACTTGGAAGCTCACCTGAAGAGATGTTGGCTTTGCGTGTATTCGGAAGCAAATGCTGGGTGACACAGCATCCAGGAACAGAGGAAGTGGTCTTTGACGGCCTTTGCTTTGGGGGCTGTGGGGTAAGAACTTCGCAAGGGGACCCGCCATGGGGCAGTCAGTTGCATGCGAATCACCACGAACATATTCCTGGGTGCCGGCCGGACAGAAGGGAGATGGAACAAGGGGGGATTTCTCTGCTTCTGTTTGCTTTGACAGGTCTCTACTAGGAGACCTCACAGACTTTTCCCGTGGGGTTGTGTGAACCCCTGGCCCTTTCTTCCATTCTTGTCCACCACCACTAGGGCCTGAACCCAGATCGGCCCGGGGTCCTTTGTGTGCAGTCATGTCCCCCTGGGACTCACTGTGGCCCAGCCACTGCACGAGGCAGCATAATCAGGGTGTCTCGAGCTGGTGAGGCATTTTGGGAGGAGTCCCGGCAGGGCGTCCTTCCAAACGGGTGCTGTGGTGTTTGCACGGCCGAGACACTTTCCTTCTCTACGCTCCAGACACGCAGTCAGTGTTTGGTGGTGGTTTGCATGGTTCTATTTGTCTTTGGGTTCTTGCCACTCATAGGCAGAGGCTTTGAGCTGAAATGCCCTGGACGAAGGCGAGAGAAGCTGGTGTGATTTGCCAAAGGGCCACACTACCAGAGATATCGTGCACAAACCCATAAGTACACTCGACAGCACTGGTAGGCGGAAGGCGGTTTTGTCCCAAGACTCCGATGTCCCTTCGCACTAGGGTCTTCCATCCATTTCCTTTGCCAGCGTGGCCTTGGGAAGTGGGGGGATTTGGTCCCCAGGAGAGGGATTCACGTCCCCTCTCATAGGCATCCTTGCTGCCCCACGTTCCCCATGCCGCTGGGCTTCTGATAGTACAGATGTCTTCGCATCCCCTTTGCGCAGAGACAGCCCTTGACCCGGGCAGCTTCTCCATGGTTGAAGCAGCCCAGCAGGGCCCTGAGGGCACCAGAGATCTGCATCCCTGCGGACACATCCCTGAGCTCTCCCCCATAGGTCCTTGGGAATCCTGGTGGTCCTTGACCTGGGGTGCCCTGTCAGGGTGCACCATCGGCTGCAGGCCACGAGGTTCCTCTGCCAAGTTGCAATGCTTTTCTCAAAATGCAGACATCACTGGGTGTCTGGAGTCTCGATGTCGATGAAGCCTCCTGAAAAGTCAGACGTGGTGTGTGAAGAGAGCCATGCTTCATCCCCTTGGTTGGCCTCTCTGCCTTCCTTCCCACCTTCTGTCTTCCATTCGCCTTAACCCCTTTCTCCATCCGGACCTTCCTCCCAAGAAATCCCTCCTCCACAATGCAAGCTTTGCCGCTCACCTCCTACATCTCGTCCACATCAGTATAGCTTTCTCACTCTCTAGCTCTTATCATCAATGTCCTCTACCTCCTCATCAATGGATAATTCTCTCTCCAGGCTTTATCGTTGGGATGAGAGCCAAGAAAATCGGGGACGTTTGTGTGACTTCTGAAGACTCAGCAGGAATCCTGGACCGTGTTCTTATCCAGGGTGGAAAATGCGATTTGGGGTCCTCTCTCAGGAAATGCGCAGGGGTTTTGGCTCTTTTTTTAACCGGGTGTCTTCCTAGATCCATAGTCCTCTTCGCATCGGAAACACTAGCACGTGTGTTTACAATGGGGAAAAGTCTTTAGGCACCCGTGGTCCAGTGGCGCAGGAGAGCCTGAGGAATCGTCGTGCCCCCCATCCTGAAGCTGTCTTGGAGCGGTTCAAAGGAAAGCAGGCTAATCCATAGCCACCCAAAGCCACCCAAAGCAACCCAAGCCAAAAGAAGCGTTAAAGAACCTTAAGAACACCACACCACTGGAAGGTATGTGAAACAGAGCAGAGGAACGTGTGGAATGCAGACAGGTGTGAAACAATTACGGTGCCATATGGAAAACGGGGAAAACCACAGGTTGGCCTGTGGAAATGCAGGAATCTGACAGAGGCGCGCAGAGAAGGTCTGGAATGCGGCCAGGTCTGAACCAGAGGGTGAGTCTTACGTGGCTAGCCGTGAAGACCATATGGCCTGCACTCCAAAGGCCTGGGAGACTCGGAGCTGGGCTGCCACTTGAAAGGGCCTTAGGTTGTCGTCCTCCTCCCAGGTCCTCAAACTGGAGGGGAATTCTCAATGACTGTTAGATCTCCGACCTTGCGTGAAGTGAGGTCTGTGGTACGGCCCAGCCGTCCAGGTGATGGGCAACCCTGTGGGCAGGCTCTACAGGTACCTGAGGAATGCCCTGGAGTTTTGGGGGGTGGGGAATTTCCAGCAGCTCCGCTGATTTCCATACATCAGGGCGTGGCCACCTCAGCCTCTACGAGACCCCTGTCTCCAGGGAGAGCACAGTGGGCCAGCATTCTCCCGGCAAGCTGGTCGATACTTCTTGCTTCTCAGACCTCGAAGCATGGATTCCTCCAGCACGTCCTGCACATCCAGCGGTAGGTTGACCTCTGCCTCTGAGCTGGGGGTTGCAAATCCCAGAGGCCGGGAGCCCTTCCCGCCTGTGCATCCTGCATCGATAGGGCCATGCCCTTCATTAGGGCATATTCCAAGATTGGGCTGGCCTTTGGCCAGCGCTCAGTGGGCCTCAGCGAAGCAGACTCGCCTCAGAATGACCCCCTTGCTCCATACCCATGGGATTTTCCTTCTGGGATGGAAGTGGATGTTACCTCTTCCTAGAGAGGTGCCCACGAAGATCACGCATCACCGGGCGAAAAGTCCTAACAGGATTTCTCAGGGCCCATCCTCTCCTTTGCTGCTGGCCAACCTTTCCATCCAACGGAATCTATGTTCATGATTGCAGTGGACACATGTGGGGCTTTGGAGTCGGAGTAGCCTTTGAATGGTGGTCTCTTGACCTGGCTTGCCAACAACAGGTATGGAGATACACCCCGGCGGGTTTACTCCCCTCATTCTTTCTCTCTGGTTCTTGGGGAAGGTTTCCTTTGGATTCTTGGGGATGTTGGGAGCATTTGGACCCCAGGTCATCTGGAGTCGACAGCACGTTCCTGGGAGCTCTATTCCAAAGATCAGGCCTTTCCGCATGACCGACGTCTGTGCACGCCTGGCCTTTGTATAACCCAGGGAGGTCAAGGATTCTTGATCCCAGGACGGAGGGAAACATGTGGAGCTTATATCTCTCTTTCAAGGGTTTCAAGCTCCCTTGGAGTTTCCCCACACATAATCCCGACTCCATTTCTCTCTCTCCGTCTCTCAGTCCCTCCGTCTCTCTCTCAGTCTCTCTCTCTCTCAGTCTCTCTCTCTGTCTAAGTCTCTCTGTCTCTATCCATTTCTCTGCTGGGTCCCTGTAGGTGTCACTTTCTATTACTCCTTGGTTCCCTCCCAACTCAGCCTTACGGACTCAATTTCTTCTCTTCTTTGGCCACTTACGTCTACATGAATGGTACCCTTTACTTTGTACACTCTGGCCTCGACAGTGTAATATGCAGACTTGTGGTTGGTGTTGAAGTTGTCATCACTGCATGTGCTGAGGTGCGTCCTGATGGACACTTGCCCGGTTGAGTTGGATATTCAAGTCGATCTGCTGGATATCTCCTTGTCCTGATGTATCATAAATATCCGTGATGTTGGAAGCTCACCTGAAGCGAAGTTGGCTTTGCGTGCATTCGGAAGCAAATGCTGGGAGACCCAGCATCCAGGAACACAGGAAGTGGTCTTCGACGGCCTTTGCTTTGCCGGCTGTGCGGCAACATCTTCCCAAGGAGACCCGCCAAGGGGCAGTCAATTGCATGCGAATCACCAAGGACGTATTCCTGGGTGCTGGCCGGACTGAAGGGAGACCGATCCAGGGGGCATTCCTCTGCTTCTGTGTGCTTTGACAGGTCTTGACTAGGAGAGCCCACACTGAGGCCATGTGGCTGAAAACAGGCAATTGGTTGCTATTGGGCATTTCGGGAGGAGAGGCTCCTGGTGGCCTAGAGCGTGTCATAACTCAGGAAGCTATGGATTTCGTGGATGCAACGATGTGCTGGAATCCACACTTCCGCTGGCCCTCACAGACTTTTCCTTTGGGGTGGTGTGAACCCGCAGCCCTTTCTTGCATTCTTGTCCACCACCACTAGGGCCTGAACCCAGATCGGCCCGGGGTCCTTTGTGTGCAGGCAGGCCCCCCTGGGACTCACTGTGTCCCAGCCACAGCACGAGGCAGCATAATCAGGGTGTCTCGAGCTGGTGAGCCATTTTGCGAGGCGTCCCGTCAGAGCTTCCTTCCAAACGGGTGCTGTGGTATCGACACCGCCGAGAAGCTTTCCTTCTCTACCCCCCAGACGCGCAGTCAGTGTTTGGTGGTGGTTTGCATGGTTCTATTTGTCTTTGGGTTCCTGCCACTCATAGGCCGAGGCTTTGAGCTGATATGCCCTAGACGTAGGGAGAGAGGCTGCTGTGATTTGCCGAAAGGCCACACTACCAGAGACATTGTGCACAAACCCGTCAGTTCACTCGACAGCACTGGTAGGCGGAAGGCGGGTTTGTCCCAAGACTCTGATGTCCCTTCACACTAGGGTCTTCCATCCATTTCCTTTGCCAGCGTGGCCTTGGGAAGTGGGGGGATTTGGTCCCCCGGAGAGGGATTCACGTCCACTCTCATAGGCATCCTTGCTGCCCCACGTTCCCCATGCCACTGGGCTTCTGATAGTACAGATGTCTTGGCACACCCTTTGCGCAGAGACAGCCCTTGCCCTGGGCAGCTTCTCCATGGTTGAAGCAGCCTAGCAGGGCCCTGAGGGCACCAGGGATCTGCATCCCTGCGGACACATCCCTGAGCTCTCCCCCATAGGTCCTTGGGAATCCTGGTGGTCCTTGACCTGGGGTGCCCTGTCAGGGTGCACCATCGGCTACAGGCCACGAGTTTCCTCTGCCAAGTTGCAATGCTTTTCTCAAAATGCAGACATCACTGGGTGTCCGGAGTCTCGATGTCGATGTATCTTCCTGAAAAGTCAGACGTGGTGTGTGAAGAGAGCCATGCTTCAACCCCTTGGTTGGCCTCTCTGCCTTCTTTCCCACCTTCTGTCTTCCATTCGCCTTAACCCCTATCTCCATCCGGACCTTCCTCCCAAGAAATCCCTCCTCCACAATGCAAGCTTTGCCGCTCACCTCCTACATCTCGTCCACATCAGTATAGCTTTCTCACTCTCTAGCTCTTATCATCAATGTCCTCTACCTCCTCATCAATGGATAATTCTCTCTCCAGGCTTTATCGTTGGGATGAGAGCCAAGAAAATCGGGGACGTTTGTGTGACTTCTGAAGACTCAGCAGGAATCCTGGACCGTGTTCTTATCCGGGGTGGAAAATGCGATTTGGGGTCCTCTCTCAGGAAATGCGCAGGGGTTTTGGCTCTTTTTTTAACCGGGTGTCTTCCTAGATCCATAGTCCTCTTCGCATCGGAAACACTAGCACGTGTGTTTACAATGGGGAAAAGTCTTTAGGCACCCGTGGTCCAGTGGCGCAGGAGAGCCTGAGGAATCGTCGTGCCCCCCATCCTGAAGCTGTCTTGGAGCGGTTCAAAGGAAAGCAGGCTAATCCATAGCCACCCTAAACAACCCAAGCCCAAAGAAGGGTTAAAGAACCTTGAAAACACCACACCCCTGGAAGGAATGTAAAGCAGAGCAGAGGAACGTGTGGAATGCAGACAGGGGTGCAACAATTACGGTGCCATATGGAAAAAGGGGAAAACCACAGGTCGGCCTGTGGAAATGCAGGAATCTGACAGAGGTGGGCAGAGAAGGTGTGGAATGCGGCCAGGTCTGAACCAGAGGGTGAGTCTTACGTGGCTAGCCGTGAAGACCATATGGCCTGCACTCCAAAGGCCTGGGAGACTCGGAGCTGGGCTGCCACTTGAAAGGGCCTTAGGTTGTCCTCCTTCCTCCCAGGTCCTCAAACTGCAGGGGAATTCTCAATGACTGTTAGATCTCCGACCTTGCGTGAAGTGAGGTCTGTGATACGGCCCAGCCGTCCAGGTGATGGGCAACCCTGTGGGCAGGCTCTACACGTACCTGTGGAGTGCCCTGGAGTTTTGCGGGTTGGGGAATTTCCAGCAGCTCCGCTGATTTCCATACATCAGGGCGTGGCCACCTCAGCCTCTACCAGACCCCTGTCTCCAGGGAGAGCACAGTGGGCCAGCATTTTCCCGGCAAGCCGGTCGCTTCTTCTCGCTTCTCGGACCTCGAAGCATGGATTCCTCCAGCACGTCCTGCACATCCAGCGGTAGGTTGACCTCTGCCTCTGAGCTGGGGGTTGCAAATCCCAGAGGCCCAGAGCCCTTCCCGCCTGTGCATCCTGCATCGATAGGGCCATGCCCTTCATTAGGGCATGTTCCGAGATTGGGCTGGCCTTTGGCCAGCGCTCAGTGGGCCTCAGTGAAGCAGACTCGCCTCAGAATGACCCCCTTGCTCCATACCCATGGGATTTTCGCTCTGGGATGGAAGTGGATGTTGCCTCTTCCTAGAGAGGTGCCGACGCAGATCACGCATCACCGGGCGAAAAGGCCTAACAGGATTTCTCAGGGCCCATCCTCTCCTTTGCTGCTGGCCAACCTTTCCATCCAACGGAATCTATGTTCATGATTGCAGTGGACACATTTGGGGATTTGGAGTCGGAGTAGCCTTTGAATGGTGGTCTCTTGACCTGGCTTGCCAACAACAGGTATGGAGATACACCCCGGCGGGTTTACTCCCCTCTTTCTTTCTCTCTGGTTCTTGGGGAAGGTTTCCTTTGGATTCTTGGGGATGTTGGGAGCATTTGGACCCCAGGCCATCTGGAGTCGACAGCACGTTCCTGGGAGCTCTTCTCCAAAGATCAGGCCTTTCCGCATGACCGCAGTTTGTGCACGCCTGGCCTTTGTATAACCCAGGGACGTCAAGGATTCTTGATCCCAGGACCGAGGGAAACATGTAGAGCTTATATCTCTCCTTCAAGGGTCTCAAGCTCCCTTGGAGTTTCCCCACACATAATCCCGACTCCATTTCTCTCTCTCTGTCTCTCAGTCCCTCCGTCTCTCTCTCAGTCTCTCTCTCTCACTCTCTCTCTCTCTCTCTCTAAGACTCTCTGTCTCTCTCCATTTCTCTGCTGGGTCCCTGTGGGTCTCACTTTCTATTACTCCTTGGTTCCCTCCCAACTCAGCCTTATGGTCTCAATTTCTTCTCCTCTTTGGCCACTTACGTCTACATGAATGGCACCCTTGACTTTGTACATTCTGGCCTTGACAGTGTAATATGCAGACTTGTGGTTGGTGTTGAAGTTGTCATCACTGCATGTGCTGAGGTGCGTCCTGATGGACACTTGCCCGGTTGAGTTGGATATTCAAGTCGATCTGCTGGATGTCTCTTTGTCCTGATGTATCATAAATATCTGGGACGTTGGAAGCTCACCTGAAGCGAATTTGGCTTTGGGTGCATTCGGAAGCAAATGCTGGGAGACCCAGCATCCAGGAACACAGGAAGTGGTCTTCGACGGCGTTTTCTTTGGGGGCTGTGGGGTAAGAGCTTCGCAAGAAGACCCGCCATGGGGCAGTCACTCGCATGCGAATCACCAAGGACGTATTCCTGGGTGCTGGCCGGACTGAAGGGAGACCGATCCAGGGGGCATTCCTCTGCTTCTGTGTGCTTTGACAGGTCTTGACTAGGAGAGCCCACACTGAGGCCATGTGGCTGAGAACAGGCAACGTGTTGCTAGTGGGCCTTTCTGGAGGAGAGGCTCCTGGTGGCCTAGAGCGTGGCATAACTCAGGAAGCTATGGGTTTCGTGGATGCAACGATGTGCTGGAATCCACACGTCCGCTGGCCCTCACCGACTTTTCCCTTGGGGTGGTGTGAACCCGCGGCCCTTTCTTCCATTCTTGTCCACCACCACTAGGGCCTGAACCCAGATCGGCCCGGGGTCCTTTGTGTGCAGGCAGGCCCCCCTGGGACTCACTGTGGCCCAGCCACAGCACGAGGCTGCATAATCACGGTGTCTCGAGCTGGTGAGCCATTTTGGGAGGAGTCCCTGTAGGGCTTCCTTCCAAACGGGTGCTGTGGTGTCGACACCGCCGAGAAGCTTTCCTTCTCGACCCCCCAGAAGGGCAGTCAGTGTTTGGTGGTGGTTTGCATGGTTCTATTTGTCTTTGGGTTCCTGCCACTCATAGGCCGAGGCTTTGAGCTGATATGCCCTGGACGTAGGGAGAGAGGCTGCTGTGATTTGCCGAAAGGCCACACTACCAGAGACATCGTGCACAAACCCGTTAGTTCACTCGACAGCACTGGTAGGCGGAAGGCGGGTTTCTCCCAAGACTCTGATGTCCCTTCACACTAGGGTCTTCCATCCATTTCCTTTGCCAGCGTGGCCTTGGGAAGTGGGGGGATTTGGTCCCCAGGAGAGGGATTCACGTCCCCTCTCATAGGCATCCTTGCTGCCCCACGTTCCCCATGCCGCTGGGCTTCTGATGGTACAGATGTCTTCGCACCCCCTTTGCGCAGAGACAGCCCTTGCCCCGGGCAGTTTCTCCAGGTGGAAGCAGCCTAGCAGGGCCCTGAGGGCACCAGGGATCTGCATCCCTGCGGACACATCCCTGAGCTCTCCCCCATAGGTCCTTGGGAATCCTGGTGGTCCTTGACCTGGGGTGCCCTGTCAGGGTGCACCATCGGCTACAGGCCACGAGGTTCCTCTGCCAAGTTGCAATGCTTTTCTCAAAATGCAGACATCACTGGGTGTCCGGAGTCTCGATGTCGATGTATCTTCCTGAAAAGTCAGACGTGGTGTGTGAAGAGAGCCATGCTTCAACCCCTTGGTTGGCCTCTCTGCCTTCTTTCCCACCTTCTGTCTTCCATTCGCCTTAACCCCTATCTCCATCCGGACCTTCCTCCCAAGAAATCCCTCCTCCACAATGCAAGCTTTGCCGCTCACCTCCTACATCTCGTCCACATCAGTATAGCTTTCTCACTCTCTAGCTCTTATCATCAATGTCCTCTACCTCCTCATCAATGGATAATTCTCTCTCCAGGCTTTATCGTTGGGATGAGAGCCAAGAAAATCGGGGACGTTTGTGTGACTTCTGAAGACTCAGCAGGAATCCTGGACCGTGTTCTTATCCGGGGTGGAAAATGCGATTTGGGATCCTCTCTCAGGAAATGCGCAGGGGTTTTGGCTCTTTTTTTAACCGGGTGTCTTCCTAGATCCATAGTCCTCTTCGCATCGGAAACACTAGCACGTGTGTTTACAATGGGGAAAAGTCTTTAGGCACCCGTGGTCCAGTGGCGCAGGAGAGCCTGAGGAATCGTCGTGCCCCCCATCCTGAAGCTGTCTTGGAGCGGTTCAAAGGAAAGCAGGCTAATCCATAGCCACCCTAAACAACCCAAGCCCAAAGAAGGGTTAAAGAATCTTGAGAACACCACACCCCTGGAAGGAATGTAAAGCAGAGCAGAGGAACGTGTGGAATGCAGACAGGGGTGCAACAATTACGGTGCCATATGGAAAAAGGGGAAAACCACAGGTCGGCCTGTGGAAATGCAGGAATCTGACAGAGGTGGGCAGAGAAGGTCTGGAATGCGGCCAGGTCTGAACCAGAGGGTGAGTCTTACGTGGCTAGCCGTGAAGACCATATGGCCTGCACTCCAAAGGCCTGGGAGACTCGGAGCTGGGCTGCCACTTGAAAGGGCCTTAGGTTGTCCTCCTTCCTCCCAGGTCCTCAAACTGCAGGGGAATTCTCAATGACTGTTAGATCTCCGACCTTGCGTGAAGTGAGGTCTGTGGTACGGCCCAGCCGTCCAGGTGATGGGCAACCCTGTGGGCAGGCTCTACACGTACCTGTGGAGTGCCCTGGAGTTTTGCGGGTTGGGGAATTTCCAGCAGCTCCGCTGATTTCCATACATCAGGGCGTGGCCACCTCAGCCTCTACCAGACCCCTGTCTCCAGGGAGAGCACAGTGGGCCAGCATTCTCCCGGCAAGCCGGTCGCTTCTTCTCGCTTCTCGGACCTCGAAGCATGGATTCCTCCAGCACGTCCTGCACATCCAGCGGTAGGTTGACCTCTGCCTCTGAGCTGGGGGTTGCAAATCGCAGAGGCCCAGAGCCCTTCCCGCCTGTGCATCCTGCATCGATAGGGCCATGCCCTTCATTAGGGCATGTTCCGAGATTGGGCTGGCCTTTGGCCAGCGCTCAGTGGGCCTCAGCGAAGCAGACTCGCCTCAGAATGACCCCCTTGCTCCATACCCATGGGATTTTCGCTCTGGGATGGAAGTGGATGTTGCCTCTTCCTAGAGAGGTGCCCACGCAGATCACGCATCACCGGGCGAAAAGGCCTAACAGGATTTCTCAGGGCCCATCCTCTCCTTTGCTGCTGGCCAACCTTTCCATCCAACGGAATCTATGTTCATGATTGCAGTGGACACATTTGGGGCTTTGGAGTCGGAGTAGCCTTTGAATGGTGGTCTCTTGGCCTGGCTTGCCAACAACAGGTACGGAGATACACCCCGGCGGGTTTACTCCCCTCTTTCTTTCTCTCTGGTGCTTGGGGAAGGTTTCCTTTGGATTCTTGGGGATGTTGGGAGCATTTGGACCCCAGGCCATCTGGAGTCGACAGCACGTTCCTGGGAGCTCTTCTCCAAAGATCAGTCCTTTCCGCATGACCGAAGTCTGTGCACGCCTGGCCTTTGTATAACCCAGGGACGTCAAGGATTCTTGATCCCAGGACCGAGGGAGACATGTGGAGCTTATATCTCTCTTTCAAGGGTTTCAAGCTCCCTTGGAGTTTCCCCACACATAATCCCGACTCCATTTCTCTCTCTCCGTCTCTCAGTCCCTCCGTCTCTCTCTCAGTCTCTCTCTCTCACTCTCTCTCTCTCTCTCTCTCTAAGTCTCTCTGTCTCTCTCCATTTCTCTGCTGGGTCCCTGTGGGTCTCACTTTCTATTACTCCTTGGTTCCCTCCCAACTCAGCCTTATGGTCTCAATTTCTTCTCCTCTTTGGCCACTTACGTCTACATGAATGGCACCCTTGACTTTGTACACTCTGGCCTTGACAGTGTAATATGTAGACTTGTGGTTGGTGTTGAAGTTGTCATCACTGCATGTGCTGAGGTGCGTCCTGATGGACACTTGCCCGGTTGAGTTGGATATTCAAGTCGATCTGCTGGATGTCTCTTTGTCCTGATGTATCATAAATATCTGGGACGTTGGAAGCTCACCTGAAGCGAATTTGGCTTTGGGTGCATTCGGAAGCAAATGCTGGGAGACCCAGCATCCAGGAACACAGGAAGTGGTCTTCGACGGCCTTTGCTTTGGGGGCTGTGGGGTAAGAGTTTCGCAAGTAGACCCGCCATGGGGCAGTCACTCGCATGCGAATCACCAAGGACGTATTCCTGGGTGCTGGCCGGACTGAAGGGAGACAGATCCAGGGGGCATTCCTCTGCTTCTGTGTGCTTTGACAGGTCTTGACTAGGAGAGCCCACACTGAGGCCATGTGGCTGAGAACAGGCAACGTGTTGCTAGTGGGCCTTTCTGGAGGAGAGGCTCCTGGTGGCCTAGAGCGTGGCATAACTCGGGAAGCTATGGGTTTCGTGGATGCAACGATGTGCTGGAATCCACACGTCCGCTGGCCCTCACCGACTTTTCCCTTGGGGTGGTGTGAACCCGCGGCCCTTTCTTCCATTCTTGTCCACCACCAGTAGGGCCTGAACCCAGATCGGCCCGGGGTCCTTTGTGTGCAGGCAGGCCCCCCTGGGACTCACTGTGGCCCAGCCACAGCACGAGGCAGCATAATCAGGGTGTCTCGAGCTGGTGAGCCATTTTGGGAGGAGTCCTGTTAGGGCTTCCTTCCAAACGGGTGCTGTGGTGTCGACACCGCCGAGAAGCTTTCCTTCTCGACCCCCCAGACGCGCAGTCAGTGTTTGGTGGTGGTTTGAATGGTTCTATTTGTCTTTGGGTTCCTGCCACTCATAGGCCGAGGCTTTGAGCTGATATGCCCTGGACGTTCGGAGAGAGGCTGCTGTGATTTGCCGAAAGGCCACACTACCAGAGACATCGTGCACAAACCCGTCAGTTCACTCGACAGCACTGGTAGGCGGAAGGCGGGTTTGTCCCAAGACTCTGATGTCCCTTCACACTAGGGACTTCCATCCATTTCCTTTGCCAGCGTGGCCTTGGGAAGTGGGGGGATTTGGTCCCCAGGAGAGGGATTCACGTCCCCTCACATAGGCATCCTTGCTGCCCCACGTTCCCCATGCCGCTGGGCTTCTGATGGTACAGATGTCTTGGCACCCCCTTTGCGCAGAGACAGCCCTTCCCCCGGGCAGCTTCTCCATGGTTGAAGCAGCCCAGCAGGGCCCTGAGGGCACCAGGGATCTGCATCCCTGCGGACACATCCCTGAGCTCTCCCCCATAGGTCCTTGGGAATCCTGGTGGTCCTTGACCTGGGGTGCCCTGTCAGGGTGCACCATCGGCTGCAGGCCACGAGGTTCCTCTGCCAAGTTGCAATGCTTTTCTCAAAATGCAGACATCACTGGGTGTCTGGAGTCTCGATGTCGATGAAGCCTCCTGAAAAGTCAGACGTGGTGTGTGAAGAGAGCCATGCTTCAACCCTTGGTTGGCCTCTCTGCCTTCCTTCCCACCTTCTGTCTTCCATTCGCCTTAACCCCTTTCTCCATCCGGACCTTCCTCCCAAGAAATCCCTCCTCCACAATGCACGCTTTGCCGCTCACCTCCTACATCTCGTCCACATCAGTATAGCTTTCTCACTCTCTAGCTCTTATCATCAATGTCCTCTACCTCCTCATCAATGGATAATTCTCTCTCCAGGCTTTATCGTTGGGATGAGAGCCAAGAAAATCGGGGACGTTTGTGTGACTTCTGAAGACTCAGCAGGAATCCTGGACCGTGTTCTTATCCGGGGTGGAAAATGCGATTTGGGGTCCTCTCTCAGGAAATGCGCAGGGGTTTTGGCTCTTTTTTTAACCGGGTGTCTTCCTAGATCCCTAGTCCTCTTCGCATCGGAAACACTAGGACGTGTGTTTACAATGGGGAAAAGTCTTTAGGCACCCGTGGTCCAGTGGCGCAGGAGAGCCTGAGGAATCGTCGTGCCCCCCATCCTGAAGCTGTCTTGGAGCGGTTCAAAGGAAAGCAGGCTAATCCATAGCCACCCAAAGCAACCCAAGCCCAAAGAAGGGTTAAAGAACCTTGAAAACACCACACCCCTGGAAGGAATGTAAAGCAGAGCAGAGGTACGTGTGGAATGCAGACAGGGCTGAAAAAATTAAGGTGCCATATGGAAAAAGGGGAAAACCACAGGTTGGCCTGTGGAAATGCAGGAATCTGACAGAGGCGGGCAGAGAAGGTCTGGAATGCGGCCAGGTCTGAACCAGAGGGTGAGTCTTACGTGGCTAGCCGTGAAGACCATATGGCCTGCACTCCAAAGGCCTGGGAGACTCGGAGCTGGGCTGCCACTTGAAAGGGCCTTAGGTTGTCCTCCTTCCTCCCAGGTCCTCAAACTGGAGGGGAATTCTCAATGACTGTTAGATCTCCGACCTTGCGTGAAGTGAGGTCTGTGGTACGGCCCAGCCGTCCAGGTGATGGGCAACCCTGTGGGCAGGCTCTACACGTACCCGTGCAGTGCCCTGGAGTTTTGCGGGTTGGGGAATTTCCAGCAGCTCCGCTGATTTCCATACATCAGGGCGTGGCCACCTCAGCCTCTACCAGACCCCTGTCTCCAGGGAGAGCACAGTGGGCCAGCATTCTCCCGGCCAGCTGCTCGCTTCTTCTCGCTTCTCGGACCTCGAAGCATGGATTCCTCCAGCACGTCCTGCACATCCAGCGGTAGGTTGACCTCTGCCTCTGAGCTGGGGGTTGCAAATTCCAGAGGCCGGGAGCCCTTACCGCCTGTGCATCCTGCATCGATAGGGCCATGCCCTTCATTAGGGCATGTTCCGAGATTGGGCTGGCCTTTGGCCAGCGCTCCGTGGGCCTCAGCGAAGCAGACTCGCCTCAGAATGACCCCCTTTCTCCATACCCATGGGATTTTCGCTCTGGGATGGAAGTGGATGTTGCCTCTTCATAGAGAGGTGCCCACGAAGATCACGCATCACCGGGCGAAAAGGCCTAACAGGATTTCTCAGGGCCCATCCTCTCCTTTGCTGCTGGCCAACCTTTCCATCCAACGGAATCTATGTTCATGATTGCAGTGGACACATTTGGGGATTTGGAGTCGGAGTAGCCTTTGAATGGTGGTCTCTTGAACTGCCTTGCCAACAACAGGTATGGAGATATACCCCGGCGGGTTTACTCCCCTCTTTCTTTCTCTTTGGTTCTTGGGGAAGGTTTCCTTTGGATTCTTGGGGATGTTGGGAGCATTTGGACCCCAGGCCATCTGGAGTCGACAGCACGTTCCTGGGAGCTCTTCTCCAAAGATCAGGCCTTTCCGCATGACCGAAGTCTGTGCACGCCTGGCCTTTGTATAACCCAGGGACGTCAAGGATTCTTGATCCCAGGACCGAGGGAAACATGTGGAGCTTATATCTCTCTTTCAAGGGTTTCAAGCTCCCTTGGAGTTTCCCCACACATAATCCCGACTCCATTTCTCTCTCTCCGTCTCTCAGTCCCTCCGTCTCTCTCTCAGTCTCTCTCTCTCACTCTCTCTCCCTCTCTCTCTAAGACTCTCTGTCTCTCTCCATTTCTCTGCTGGGTCCCTGTGGGTCTCACTTTCTAGTACTCCTTGGTTCCCTCCCAACTCAGCCTTATGGTCTCAATTTCTTCTCCTCTTTGGCCACTTACGTCTACATGAATGGCACCCTTGACTTTGTACACTCTGGCCTCGACAGTGTAATATGCAGACTTGTGGTTGGTGTTGAAGTTGTCATCACTGCATGTGCTGAGGTGCGTCCTGATGGACACTTGCCCGGTTGAGTTGGATATTCAAGTCGATCTGCTGGATGTCTCTTTGTCCTGATATATCATAAATATCTGGGACGTTGGAAGCTCACCTGAAGCGAAGTTGGCTTTGCGTGCATTCGGAAGCAAATGCTGGGAGACACAGCATCCAGGAACACAGGTAGTGGTCTTCGACGGCCTTTGCTTTGGGGGCTGTGGGGTAAGAGCTTCGCAAGAAGACCCGCCATGGGGCAGTCACTCGCATGCGATTCACCAAGGACGTATTCCTGGGTGCTGGCCGGACAGAAGCGAGCCCGATCCAGGAGGGATTCCTCTGCTTCTGTGTGCTTTGACAGGTCTTGACTAGGAGAGCCCACCCTGAGGCCATGTGGCTGAGAACAGGCAACGTGCTGCTAGTGGGCCTTTCTGGAGGAGAGGCTCCTGGTGGCCTAGAGCGTGGCATAACTCAGGAAGCTATGGGTTTCGTGGATGCAACGATGTGCTGGAATCCACACGTCCGCTGGCCCTCACCGACGTTTCCCTTGGGGTGGTGTGAACCCGCGGCCCTTTCTTCCATTCTTGTCCACCACCAGTAGGGCCTGAACCCAGATCGGCCCGGGGTCCTTTGTGTGCAGGCAGGCCCCCCTGGGACTCACTGTGGCCCAGCCACAGCACGAGGCAGCTTAATCAGGGTTTCTCGAGCTGGTGAGCCATTTTGGGAGGAGTCCCGGCAGGGCTTCCTTCCAAACGGGTGCTGTGGTGTCGACACCGCCGAAAAGATTTCCTTCTCGACCCCCCAGAGGCGCAGTCAGTGTTTGGTGGGGGTTTGCATGGTTCCATTTGTCTTTGGGTTCCTGCCACTCATAGGCCGAGGCTTTGAGCTGATATGCCCTGGACGTTCGGAGAGAGGCTGCTGTGATTTGCCGAAAGGCCACACTACCAGAGACATCGTGCACAAACCCGTCAGTTCACTCGACAGCACTGGTAGGCGGAAGGCGGGTTTGTCCCAAGACTCTGATGTCCCTTCACACTAGGGACTTCCATCCATTTCCTTTGCCAGCGTGGCCTTGGGAAGTGGGGGGATTTGGTCCCCAGGAGAGGGATTCACGTCCCCTCTCATAGGCATCCTTGCTGCCCCACGTTCCCCATGCCGCTGGGCTTCTGATGGTACAGATGTCTTGGCATCCCCTTTGCGCAGAGACAGCCCTTGCCCCGGGCAGCTTCTCCATGGTTGAAGCAGCCCAGCAGCGCCCTGAGGGCACCAGGGATCTGCATCCCTGCGGACACATCCCTGAGCTCTCCCCCATAGGTCCTTGGGAATCCTGGTGGTCCTTGACCTGGGGTGCCCTGTCAGGGTGCACCATCGGCTGCAGGCCACGAGGTTCCTCTGCCACGTTGCAATGCTTTTCTCAAAATGCAGGCATCACTGGGTGTCCGGAGTCTCGATGTCGATGAAGCCTCCTGAAAAGTCAGACGTGGTGTGTGAAGAGAGCCATGCTTCAACCCCTTGGTTGGCCTCTCTGCCTTCCTTCCCACCTTCTGTCTTCCATTCGCCTTAACCCCTATCTCCATCCGGACCTTCCTTCCAAGAAATCCCTCCTCCACAATGCAAGCTTTGCCGCTCACCTCCTACATCTCGTCCACATCAGTATAGCTTTCTCACTCTCTAGCTCTTATCATCAATGTCCTCTACCTCCTCATCAATGGATAATTCTCTCTCCAGGCTTTATCGTTGGGATGAGAGCCAAGAAAATCGGGGACGTTTGTGTGACTTCTGAAGACTCAGCAGGAATCCTGGACCGTGTTCTTATCCGGGGTGGAAAATGCGATTTGGGGTCCTCTCTCAGGAAATGCGCAGGGGTTTTGGCTCTTTTTTTAACCGGGTGTCTTCCTAGATCCATAGTCCTCTTCCCATCGGAAACACTAGCACGTGTGTTTACAATGGGGAAAAGTCTTTAGGCACCCGTGGTCCAGTGGCGCAGGAGAGCCTGAGGAATCATCGTGCCCCCCATCCTGAAGCTGTCTTGGAGCGGTTCAAAGGAAAGCAGGCTAATCCATAGCCACCCAAAGCAACCCAAGCCCAAAGAAGGGTTAAAGAACCTTGAAAACACCACACCCCTGGAAGGAATGTAAAGCAGAGCAGAGGAACGTGTGGAATGCAGACAGGGGTGCAACAATTACGGTGCCATATGGAAAAAGGGGAAAACCACAGGTTGGCCTGTGGAAATGCAGGAATCTGACAGAGGCGGGCAGAGAGGGTCTGGAATGCGGCCAGGTCTGAACCAGAGGGTGAGTCTTACGTGGCTAGCCGTGAAGACCATATGGCCTGCACTCCAAAGGCCTGGGAGACTCGGAGCTGGGCTGCCACTTGAAAGGGCCTTAGGTTGTCCTCCTTCCTCCCAGGTCCTCAAACTGCAGGGGAATTCTCAATGACTGTTAGATCTCCGACCTTGCGTGAAGTGAGGTCTGTGGTACGGCCCAGCCGTCCAGGTGATGGGCAACCCTGTGGGCAGGCTCTACACGTACCTGAGGAGTGCCCTGGAGTTTTGGGGGGTGGGGAATTTCCAGCAGCTCCGCTGATTTCCATACATCAGGGCGTGGCCACCTCAGCCTCTACCAGACCCCTGTCTCCAGGGAGAGCACAGTGGGCCAGCATTCTCCCGGCAAGCCGGTCGCTTCTTCTCGCTTCTCGGACCTCGAAGCATGGATTCCTCCAGCACGTCCTGCACATCCAGCGGTAGGTTGACCTCTGCCTCTGAGCTGGGGGTTGCAAATCCCAGAGGCCGGGAGCCCTTCCCGCCTGTGCATCCTGCATCGATAGGGCCATGCCCTTCATTAGGGCATGTTCCGAGATTGGGCTGGCCTTTGGCCAGCGCTCCGTGGGCCTCAGCGAAGCAGACTCGCCTCAGAATGACCCCCTTGCTCCATACCCATGGGATTTTCGCTCTGGGATGGAAGTGGATGTTGCCTCTTCCTAGAGAGGTGCCCACGCAGATCACGCATCACCGGGCGAAAAGGCCTAACAGGATTTCTCAGGGCCCATCCTCTCCTTTGCTGCTGGCCAACCTTTCCATCCAACGGAATCTATGTTCATGATTGCAGTGGACACATTTGGGGATTTGGAGTCGGAGTAGCCTTTGAATGGTGGTCTCTTGGCCTGCCTTGTCAACAACAGGTATGGAGATACACCCCGGCGGGTTTACTCCCCTCTTTCTTTCTCTTTGGTTCTTGGGGAAGGTTTCCTTTGGATTCTTGGGGATGTTGGGAGCATTTGGACCCCAGGCCATCTGGAGTCGACAGCACGTTCCTGGGAGCTCTTCTCCAAAGATCAGGCCTTTCCACATGACCGACGTTTGTGCAGGCCTGGCCTTTGTATAACCCAGGGACGTCAAGGATACTTGATCCCAGGACCGAGGGAAACATGTGGAGCTTATATCTCTCTTTCAAGGGTTTCAAGCTCCCTTGGAGTTTCCCCACACATAATCCCGACTCCATTTCTCTCTCTCCGTCTCTCAGTCCCTCCGTCTCTCTCTCAGTCTCTCTCTCTCACTCTCTCTCTCTCTCTCTCTACGACTCTCTGTCTCTCTCCATTTCTCTGCTGGGTCCCTGTGGGTCTCACTTTCTAGTACTCCTTGGTTCCCTCCCAACTCAGCCTTATGGTCTCAATTTCTTCTCCTCTTTGGCCACTTACGTCTACATGAATGGCACCCTTGACTTTGTACACTCTGGCCTCGACAGTGTAATATGCAGACTTGTGGTTGGTGTTGAAGTTGTCATCACTGCATGTGCTGAGGTGCGTCCTGATGGACACTTGCCCGGTTGAGTTGGATATTCAAGTCGATCTGCTGGATGTCTCTTTGTCCTGATGTATCATAAATATCTGGGACGTTGGAAGCTCACCTGAAGCGAAGTTGGCTTTGCGTGCATTCGGAAGCAAATGCTGGGAGACACAGCATCCAGGAACACAGGTAGTGGTCTTCGACGGCCTTTGCTTTGGGGGCTGTGGGGTAAGAGCTTCGCAAGAAGACCCGCCATGGGGCAGTCACTCGCATGCGATTCACCAAGGACGTATTCCTGGGTGCTGGCCGGACTGAAGGGAGACCGATCCAGGGGGCATTCCTCTGCTTCTGTGTGCTTTGACAGGTCTTGACTAGGAGAGCCCACACTGAGGCCATGTGGCTGAAAACAGGCAATGGGTTGCTAGTGGGCCTTTCGGGAGGAGAGGCTCCTGGTGGCCTAGAGCGTGGCATAACTCAGGAAGCTATGGGTTTCGTGGATGCAACGATGTGCTGGAATGCACACGTCCGCTGGCCCTCACAGACTTTTCCTTTGGGTTGGTGTGAACCCGCAGCCCTTTCTTGCATTCTTGTCCACCACCACTAGGGCCTGAACCCAGATCGGCCCGGGGACCATTGTGTGCAGGAAGGCCCCCATTGGGACTCACTGTGACCCAGCCACAGCACGAGGCAGCATAATCAGGGTGTCTCGAGCTGGTGAGCCATTTTGGGAGGAGTCCCGGTAGGGCTTCCTTCCAAACGGGTGCTGTGGTGTCGACACCGCCGAGAAGCTTTCCTTCTCGACCCCCCAGAAGCGCAGTCAGTGTTTGGTGGTGGTTTGCATGGTTCTATTTGTCTTTGGGTTCCTGCCACTCATAGGCCGAGGCTTTGAGCTGATATGCCCTGGACGTAGGGAGAGAGGCTGCTGTGATTTGCCGAAAGGCCACACTACCAGAGACATCGTGCACAAACCCATCAGTTCACTCGACTGCAATGGTAGGCGGGGAAGGCAGGTTTCTCCCAAGACTCTGATGTCCCTTCACACTAGGGTCTTCCATCCATTTCCTTTGCCAGCGTGGCCTTGGGAAGTGGGGGGATTTTGTCCCTAGGAGAGGGATTCACGTCCCCTCTCATAGGCATCCTTGCTGCCCCACGTTCCCCATGCCGCTGGGCTTCTGATGGTACAGATGTCTTGGCATCCCCTTTGCGCAGAGACAGCCCTTGCCCCGGGCAGCTTCTCCATGGTTGAAGCAGCGCAGCAGGGCCCTGAGGGCACCAGGGATCTGCATCCCTGCGGACACATCCCTGAGCTCTCCCCCATAGGTCCTTGGGAATCCTGGTGGTCCTTGACCTGGGGTGCCCTGTCAGGGTGCACCATCGGCTGCAGGCCACGAGGTTCCTCTGCCACGTTGCAATGCTTTTCTCAAAATGCAGACATCACTGGGTGTCCGGAGTCTCGATGTCGATGAAGCCTCCTGAAAAGTCAGACGTGGTGTGTGAAGAGAGCCATGCTTCAACCCCTTGGTTGGCCTCTCTGCCTTCCTTCCCACCTTCTGTCTTCCATTCGCCTTAACCCCTTTCTCCATCCGGACCTTCCTCCCAAGAAATCCCTCCTCCACAATGCAAGCTTTGCCGCTCACCTCCTACATCTCGTCCACATCAGTACAGCTTTCTCACTCTCTAGCTCTTATCATCAATGTCCTCTACCTCCACATCAATGGATAATTCTCGCTCCAGGCTTTATCGTTGGGATGAGAGCCAAGAAAATCGGGGACGTTTGTGTGACTTCTGAAGACTCAGCAGGAATCCTGGACCGTGTTCTTATCCGGGGTGGAAAATGCGATTTGGGGTCCTCTCTCAGGAAATGCGCAGGGGTTTTGGCTCTTTTTTTAACCGGGTGTCTTCCTAGATCCATAGTCCTCTTCCCATCGGAAACACTAGCACGTGTGTTTACAATGGGGAAAAGTCTTTAGGCACCCGTGGTCCAGTGGCGCAGGAGAGCCTGAGGAATCATCGTGCCCCCCATCCTGAAGCTGTCTTGGAGCGGTTCAAAGGAAAGCAGGCTAATCCATAGCCACCCAAAGCAACCCAAGCCCAAAGAAGGGTTAAAGAACCTTGAAAACACCACACCCCTGGAAGGAATGTAAAGCAGAGCAGAGGAACGTGTGGAATGCAGACAGGGGTGCAACAATTAGGGTCCCATATGGAAAACGGGGAAAACCACAGGTTGGCCTGTGGAAATGCAGGAATCTGACAGAGGCGGGCAGAGAAGGTGTGGAATGCGGCCAGGTCTGAACCAGAGGGTGAGTCTTACGTGGCTAGCCGTGAAGACCATATGGCCTGCACTCCAAAGGCCTGGGAGACTCGGAGCTGGGCTGCCACTTGAAAGGGCCTTAGGTTGTCCTCCTTCCTCCCAGGTCCTCAAACTGCAGGGGAATTCTCAATGACTGTTAGATCTCCGACCTTGCGTGAAGTGAGGTCTGTGGTACGGCCCAGCCGTCCAGGTGATGGGCAACCCTGTGGGCAGGCTCTACACGTACCTGAGGAGTGCCCTGGAGTTTTGGGGGGTGGGGAATTTCCAGCAGCTCCGCTGATTTCCATACATCAGGGCGTGGCCACCTCAGCCTCTACCAGACCCCTGTCTCCAGGGAGAGCACAGTGGGCCAGCATTCTCCCGGCAAGCCGGTCGCTTCTTCTCGCTTCTCGGACCTCGAAGCATGGATTCCTCCAGCACGTCCTGCACATCCAGCGGTAGGTTGACCTCTGCCTCTGAGCTGGGGGTTGCAAATTCCAGAGGCCGGGAGCCCTTCCCGCCTGTGCATCCTGCATCGATAGGGCCATGCCCTTCATTAGGGCATGTTCCGAGATTGGGCTGGCCTTTGGCCAGCGCTCCGTGGGCCTCAGCGAAGCAGACTCGCCTCAGAATGACCCCCTTTCTCCATACCCATGGGATTTTCGCTCTGGGATGGAAATGGATGTTGCCTCTTCCTAGAGAGGTGCCCACGAAGATCACGCATCACCGGGCGAAAAGGCCTAACAGGATTTCTCAGGGCCCATCCTCTCCTTTGCTGCTGGCCAACCTTTCCATCCAACGGAATCTATGTTCATGATTGCAGTGGACACATTTGGGGATTTGGAGTCGGAGTAGCCTTTGAATGGTGGTCTCTTGAACTGCCTTGCCAACAACAGGTATGGAGATACACCCCGGCGGGTTTACTCCCCTCTTTCTTCCTCTTTGGTTCTTGGGGAAGGTTTCCTTTGGATTCTTGGGGATGTTGGGAGCATTTGGACCCCAGGCCATCTGGAGTCGACAGCACGTTCCTGGGAGCTCTTCTCCAAAGATCAGGCCTTTCCACATGACCGACGTTTGTGCAGGCCTGGCCGTTGTATAACCCAGGGACGTCAAGGATACTTGATCCCAGGACCGAGGGAAACATGTGGAGCTTATATCTCTCTTTCAAGGGTTTCAAGCTCCCTTGGAGTTTCCCCACACATAATCCCGACTCCATTTCTCTCTCTCCGTCTCTCAGTCCCTCCGTCTCTCTCTCAGTCTCTCTCTCTCAGTCTCTCTCTCTCTCTCTCTACGACTCTCTGTCTCTCTCCATTTCTCTGCTGGGTCCCTGTGGGTCTCACTTTCTAGTACTCCTTGGTTCCCTCCCAACTCAGCCTTATGGTCTCAATTTCTTCTCCTCTTTGGCCACTTACGTCTACATGAATGGCACCCTTGACTTTGTACACTCTGGCCTCGACAGTGTAATATGCAGACTTGTGGTTGGTGTTGAAGTTGTCATCACTGCATGTGCTGAGGTGCGTCCTGATGGACACTTGCCCGGTTGAGTTGGATATTCAAGTCGATCTGCTGGATGTCTCTTTGTCCTGATGTATCATAAATATCTGGGACGTTGGAAGCTCACCTGAAGCGAAGTTGGCTTTGCGTGCATTCGGAAGCAAATGCTGGGAGACACAGCATCCAGGAACACAGGTAGTGGTCTTCGACGGCCTTTGCTTTGGGGGCTGTGGGGTAAGAGCTTCGCAAGAAGACCCGCCATGGGGCAGTCACTCGCATGCGATTCACCAAGGACGTATTCCTGGGTGCTGGCCGGACTGAAGGGAGACCGATCCAGGGGGCATTCCTCTGCTTCTGTGTGCTTTGACAGGTCTTGACTAGGAGAGCCCACACTGAGGCCATGTGGCTGAAAACAGGCAATGGGTTGCTAGTGGGCCTTTCGGGAGGAGAGGCTCCTGGTGGCCTAGAGCGTGGCATAACTCAGGAAGCTATGGGTTTCGTGGATGCAACGATGTGCTGGAATGCACACGTCCGCTGGCCCTCACAGACTTTTCCTTTGGGTTGGTGTGAACCCGCAGCCCTTTCTTGCATTCTTGTCCACCACCACTAGGGCCTGAACCCAGATCGGCCCGGGGACCATTGTGTGCAGGAAGGCCCCCATTGGGACTCACTGTGACCCAGCCACAGCACGAGGCAGCATAATCAGGGTGTCTCGAGCTGGTGAGCCATTTTGGGAGGAGTCCCGGTAGGGCTTCCTTCCAAACGGGTGCTGTGGTGTCGACACCGCCGAGAAGCTTTCCTTCTCGACCCCCCAGAAGCGCAGTCAGTGTTTGGTGGTGGTTTGCATGGTTCTATTTGTCTTTGGGTTCCTGCCACTCATAGGCCGAGGCTTTGAGCTGATATGCCCTGGACGTAGGGAGAGAGGCTGCTGTGATTTGCCGAAAGGCCACACTACCAGAGACATCGTGCACAAACCCATCAGTTCACTCGACTGCAATGGTAGGCGGGGAAGGCAGGTTTCTCCCAAGACTCTGATGTCCCTTCACACTAGGGTCTTCCATCCATTTCCTTTGCCAGCGTGGCCTTGGGAAGTGGGGGGATTTTGTCCCTAGGAGAGGGATTCACGTCCCCTCTCATAGGCATCCTTGCTGCCCCACGTTCCCCATGCCGCTGGGCTTCTGATGGTACAGATGTCTTGGCATCCCCTTTGCGCAGAGACAGCCCTTGCCCCGGGCAGCTTCTCCATGGTTGAAGCAGCGCAGCAGGGCCCTGAGGGCACCAGGGATCTGCATCCCTGCGGACACATCCCTGAGCTCTCCCCCATAGGTCCTTGGGAATCCTGGTGGTCCTTGACCTGGGGTGCCCTGTCAGGGTGCACCATCGGCTGCAGGCCACGAGGTTCCTCTGCCACGTTGCAATGCTTTTCTCAAAATGCAGACATCACTGGGTGTCCGGAGTCTCGATGTCGATGAAGCCTCCTGAAAAGTCAGACGTGGTGTGTGAAGAGAGCCATGCTTCAACCCCTTGGTTGGCCTCTCTGCCTTCCTTCCCACCTTCTGTCTTCCATTCGCCTTAACCCCTTTCTCCATCCGGACCTTCCTCCCAAGAAATCCCTCCTCCACAATGCAAGCTTTGCCGCTCACCTCCTACATCTCGTCCACATCAGTACAGCTTTCTCACTCTCTAGCTCTTATCATCAATGTCCTCTACCTCCACATCAATGGATAATTCTCGCTCCAGGCTTTATCGTTGGGATGAGAGCCAAGAAAATCGGGGACGTTTGTGTGACTTCTGAAGACTCAGCAGGAATCCTGGACCGTGTTCTTATCCGGGGTGGAAAATGCGATTTGGGGTCCTCTCTCAGGAAATGCGCAGGGGTTTTGGCTCTTTTTTTAACCGGGTGTCTTCCTAGATCCATAGTCCTCTTCCCATCGGAAACACTAGCACGTGTGTTTACAATGGGGAAAAGTCTTTAGGCACCCGTGGTCCAGTGGCGCAGGAGAGCCTGAGGAATCATCGTGCCCCCCATCCTGAAGCTGTCTTGGAGCGGTTCAAAGGAAAGCAGGCTAATCCATAGCCACCCAAAGCAACCCAAGCCCAAAGAAGGGTTAAAGAACCTTGAAAACACCACACCCCTGGAAGGAATGTAAAGCAGAGCAGAGGAACGTGTGGAATGCAGACAGGGGTGCAACAATTAGGGTCCCATATGGAAAACGGGGAAAACCACAGGTTGGCCTGTGGAAATGCAGGAATCTGACAGAGGCGGGCAGAGAAGGTGTGGAATGCGGCCAGGTCTGAACCAGAGGGTGAGTCTTACGTGGCTAGCCGTGAAGACCATATGGCCTGCACTCCAAAGGCCTGGGAGACTCGGAGCTGGGCTGCCACTTGAAAGGGCCTTAGGTTGTCCTCCTTCCTCCCAGGTCCTCAAACTGCAGGGGAATTCTCAATGACTGTTAGATCTCCGACCTTGCGTGAAGTGAGGTCTGTGGTACGGCCCAGCCGTCCAGGTGATGGGCAACCCTGTGGGCAGGCTCTACACGTACCTGAGGAGTGCCCTGGAGTTTTGGGGGGTGGGGAATTTCCAGCAGCTCCGCTGATTTCCATACATCAGGGCGTGGCCACCTCAGCCTCTACCAGACCCCTGTCTCCAGGGAGAGCACAGTGGGCCAGCATTCTCCCGGCCAGCCGGTCGCTTCTTCTCGCTTCTCGGACCTCGAAGCATGGATTCCTCCAGCACGTCCTGCACATCCAGCGGTAGGTTGACCTCTGCCTCTGAGCTGGGGGTTGCAAATTCCAGAGGCCGGGAGCCCTTCCCGCCTGTGCATCCTGCATCGATAGGGCCATGCCCTTCATTAGGGCATGTTCCGAGATTGGGCTGGCCTTTGGCCAGCGCTCCGTGGGCCTCAGCGAAGCAGACTCGCCTCAGAATGACCCCCTTTCTCCATACCCATGGGATTTTCGCTCTGGGATGGAAATGGATGTTGCCTCTTCCTAGAGAGGTGCCCACGAAGATCACGCATCACCGGGCGAAAAGGCCTAACAGGATTTCTCAGGGCCCATCCTCTCCTTTGCTGCTGGCCAACCTTTCCATCCAACGGAATCTATGTTCATGATTGCAGTGGACACATTTGGGGATTTGGAGTCGGAGTAGCCTTTGAATGGTGGTCTCTTGAACTGCCTTGCCAACAACAGGTATGGAGATACACCCCGGCGGGTTTACTCCCCTCTTTCTTCCTCTTTGGTTCTTGGGGAAGGTTTCCTTTGGATTCTTGGGGATGTTGGGAGCATTTGGACCCCAGGCCATCTGGAGTCGACAGCACGTTCCTGGGAGCTCTTCTCCAAAGATCAGGCCTTTCCACATGACCGACGTTTGTGCAGGCCTGGCCGTTGTATAACCCAGGGACGTCAAGGATACTTGATCCCAGGACCGAGGGAAACATGTGGAGCTTATATCTCTCTTTCAAGGGTTTCAAGCTCCCTTGGAGTTTCCCCACACATAATCCCGACTCCATTTCTCTCTCTCCGTCTCTCAGTCCCTCCGTCTCTCTCTCAGTCTCTCTCTCTCAGTCTCTCTCTCTCTCTCTCTACGACTCTCTGTCTCTCTCCATTTCTCTGCTGGGTCCCTGTGGGTCTCACTTTCTAGTACTCCTTGGTTCCCTCCCAACTCAGCCTTATGGTCTCAATTTCTTCTCCTCTTTGGCCACTTACGTCTACATGAATGGCACCCTTGACTTTGTACACTCTGGCCTCGACAGTGTAATATGCAGACTTGTGGTTGGTGTTGAAGTTGTCATCACTGCATGTGCTGAGGTGCGTCCTGATGGACACTTGCCCGGTTGAGTTGGATATTCAAGTCGATCTGCTGGATGTCTCTTTGTCCTGATGTATCATAAATATCTGGGACGTTGGAAGCTCACCTGAAGCGAAGTTGGCTTTGCGTGCATTCGGAAGCAAATGCTGGGAGACACAGCATCCAGGAACACAGGAAGTGGTCTTCGACGGCCTTTGCTTTGGGGGCTGTGGGGTAAGAGCTTCGCAAGAAGACCCGCCATGGGGCAGTCACTCGCATGCGATTCACCAAGGACGTATTCCTGGGTGCTGGCCGGACTGAAGGGAGACCGATCCAGGGGGCATTCCTCTGCTTCTGTGTGCTTTGACAGGTCTTGACTAGGAGAGCCCACACTGAGGCCATGTGGCTGAAAACAGGCAATGGGTTGCTAGTGGGCCTTTCGGGAGGAGAGGCTCCTGGTGGCCTAGAGCGTGGCATAACTCAGGAAGCTATGGGTTTCGTGGATGCAACGATGTGCTGGAATGCACACGTCCGCTGGCCCTCACAGACTTTTCCTTTGGGTTGGTGTGAACCCGCAGCCCTTTCTTGCATTCTTGTCCACCACCACTAGGGCCTGAACCCAGATCGGCCCGGGGACCATTGTGTGCAGGAAGGCCCCCCTGGGACTCACTGTGACCCAGCCACAGCACGAGGCAGGGTCTCGAGCTGGTGAGCCATTTTGGGAGGAGTCCCGGTAGGGCTTCCTTCCAAACGGGTGCTGTGGTGTCGACACCGCCGAGAAGCTTTCCTTCTCGACCCCCCAGAAGCGCAGTCAGTGTTTGGTGGTGGTTTGCATGGTTCTATTTGCCTTTGGGTTCCTGCCACTCATAGGCCGAGGCTTTGAACTGATATGCCCTGGACGTAGGGAGAGAGGCTGCTGTGATTTGCCGAAAGGCCACACTACCAGAGACATCGTGCACAAACCCGTCAGTTCACTCGACAGCACTGGTAGGCGGAAGGCGGGTTTGTCCCAAGACTCTGATGTCCCTTCACACTAGGGTCTTCCATCCATTTCCTTTGCCAGCGTGGCCTTGGGAAGTGGGGGGATTTGGTCCCCAGGAGAGGGATTCACGTCCCCTCTCATAGGCATCCTTGCTGCCCCACGTTCCCCATGCCGCTGGGCTTCTGATGGTACAGATGTCTTGGCATCCCCTTTGCGCAGAGACAGCCCTTGCCCCGGGCAGCTTCTCCATGGTTGAAGCAGCGCAGCAGGGCCCTGAGGGCACCAGGGATCTGCATCCCTGCGGACACATCCCTGAGCTCTCCCCCATAGGTCCATGGGAATCCTGGTGGTCCTTGACCTGGGGTGCCCTGTCAGGGTGCACCATCGGCTGCAGGCCACGAGGTTCCTCTACCACGTTGCAATGCTTTTCTCAAAATGCAGACGTCACTGGGTGTCCGGAGTCTCGATGTCGATGAAGCCTCCTGAAATGTCAGACGTGGTGTGTGAAGAGAGCCATGCTTCAACCCCTTGGTTGGCCTCTCTGCCTTCCTTCCCACCTTCTGTCTTCCATTCGCCTTAACCCCTTTCTCCATCCAGACCTTCCTCCCAAGAAATCCCTCCTCCACAATGCAAGCTTTGCCGCTCACCTCCTACATCTCGTCCACATCAGTATAGCTTTCTCACTCTCTAGCTCTTATCATCAATGTCCTCTACCTCCTCATCAATGGATAATTCTCTCTCCAGGCTTTATCGTTGGGATGAGAGCCAAGAAAATCGGGGACGTTTGTGTGACTTCTGAAGACTCAGCAGGAATCCTGGACCGTGGTTTTATCCGGGGTGGAAAATGAGATTTGGGGTCCTCTCTCAGGAAATGCGCAGGGGTTTTGGCTCTTTTTTTAACCGGGTGTCTTCCTAGATCCATAGTCCTCTTCCCATCGGAAACACTAGCACGTGTGTTTACAATGGGGAAAAGTCTTTAGGCACCCGTGGTCCAGTGGCGCAGGAGAGCCTGAGGAATCGTCGTGCCCCCCATCCTGAAGCTGTCTTGGAGCCGTTCAAAGGAAAGCAGGCTAATCCATAGCCACCCAAAGCAACCCAAGCCCAAAGAAGGGTTAAAGAAGCTTGAAAACACCACACCCCTGGAAGGAATGTAAAGCAGAGCAGAGGAACGTGTGGAATGCAGACAGGGGTGCAACAATTAGGGTCCCATATGGAAAACGGGGAAAACCACAGGTTGGCCTGTGGAAATGCAGGAATCTGACAGAGGCGGGCAGAGAAGGTGTGGAATGCGGCCAGGTCTGAACCAGAGGGTGAGTCTTACGTGGCTAGCCGTGAAGACCATATGGCCTGCACTCCAAAGGCCTGGGAGACTCGGAGCTGGGCTGCCACTTGAAAGGGCCTTAGGTTGTCCTCCTTCCTCCCAGGTCCTCAAACTGCAGGGGAATTCTCAATGACTGTTAGATCTCCGACCTTGCGTGAAGTGAGGTCTGTGGTACGGCCCAGCCGTCCAGGTGATGGGCAACCCTGTGGGCAGGCTCTACACGTACCTGAGGAGTGCCCTGGAGTTTTGGGGGGTGGGGAATTTCCAGCAGCTCCGCTGATTTCCATACATCAGGGCGTGGCCACCTCAGCCTCTACCAGACCCCTGTCTCCAGGGAGAGCACAGTGGGCCAGCATTCTCCCGGCCAGCCGGTCGCTTCTTCTCGCTTCTCGGACCTCGAAGCATGGATTCCTCCAGCACGTCCTGCACATCCAGCGGTAGGTTGACCTCTGCCTCTGAGCTGGGGGTTGCAAATCCCAGAGGCCGGGAGCCCTTCCCGCCTGTGCATCCTGCATCGATAGGGCCATGCCCTTCATTAGGGCATGTTCCGAGATTGGGCTGGCCTTTGGCCAGCGCTCCGTGGGCCTCAGCGAAGCAGACTCGCCTCAGAATGACCCCCTTTCTCCATACCCATGGGATTTTCGCTCTGGGATGGAAGTGGATGTTGCCTCTTCCTAGAGAGGTGCCTACGCAGATCACGCATCACCGGGCGAAAAGGCCTAACAGGATTTCTCAGGGCCCATCCTCTCCTTTGCTGCTGGCCAACCTTTCCATCCAACGGAATCTATCTTCATGATTGCAGTGGACACATTTGGGGATTTGGAGTCGGAGTAGCCTTTGAATGGTGGTCTCTTGAACTGCCTTGCCAACAACAGGTATGGAGATACACCCCGGCGGGTTTACTCCCCTCTTTCTTTCTCTTTGGTTCTTGGGGAAGGTTTCTTTGGATTCTTGGGGATGTTGGGAGCATTTGGACCCCAGGCCATCTGGAGTCGACAGCACGTTCCTGGGAGCTCTTCTCCAAAGGTCAGGCCTTTCCACATGACCGAAGTCTGTGCACGCCTGGCCTTTGTATAACCCAGGGACGTCAAGGATACTTGATCCCAGGACCGAGGGAAACATGTGGAGCTTATATCTCTCTTTCAAGGGTTTCAAGCTCCCTTGGAGTTTCCCCACACATAATCCCGACTCCATTTCTCTCTCTCCGTCTCTCAGTCCCTCCGTCTCTCTCTCAGTCTCTCTCTCTCACTCTCTCTCTCTCTCTCTCTACGACTCTCTGTCTCTCTCCATTTCTCTGCTGGGTCCCTGTGGGTCTCACTTTCTAGTACTCCTTGGTTCCCTCCCAACTCAGCCTTATGGTCTCAATTTCTTCTCCTCTTTGGCCACTTACGTCTACATGAATGGCACCCTTGACTTTGTACACTCTGGCCTCGACAGTGTAATATGCAGACTTGTGGTTGGTGTTGAAGTTGTCATCACTGCATGTGCTGAGGTGCGTCCTGATGGACACTTGCCCGGTTGAGTTGGATATTCAAGTCGATCTGCTGGATGTCTCTTTGTCCTGATGTATCATAAATATCTGGGACGTTGGAAGCTCACCTGAAGCGAAGTTGGCTTTGCGTGCATTCGGAAGCAAATGCTGGGAGACACAGCATCCAGGAACACAGGAAGTGGTCTTCGACGGCCTTTGCTTTGGGGGCTGTGGGGTAAGAGCTTCGCAAGAAGACCCGCCATGGGGCAGTCACTCGCATGCGATTCACCAAGGACGTATTCCTGGGGGCTGGCCGGAGTGAAGGGAGACCGATCCAGGGGGCATTCCTCTGCTTCTGTGTGCTTTGACAGGTCTTGACTAGGAGAGCCCACACTGAGGCCATGTGGCTGAAAACAGGCAATGGGTTGCTAGTGGGCCTTTCGGGAGGAGAGGCTCCTGGTGGCCTAGAGCGTGGCATAACTCAGGAAGCTATGGGTTTCGTGGATGCAACGATGTGCTGGAATCCACACGTCCGCGGGCCCTCACAGACTTTTCCTTTGGGTTGGTGTGAACCCGCAGCCCTTTCTTGCATTCTTGTCCACCACCACTAGGGCCTGAACCCAGATCGGCCCGGGGACCATTGTGTGCAGGAAGGCCCCACATTGGGACTCACTGTGACCCAGCCACAGCACGAGGCAGCATTATCAGGGTGTCTCGAGCTGGTGAGCCATTTTGGGAGGAGTCCCGGTAGGGCTTCCTTCCAAACGGGTGCTGTGGTGTCGACACCGCCGAGAAGCTTTCCTTCTCGACCCCCCAGAAGCGCAGTCAGTGTTTGGTGGTGGTTTGCATGGTTCTATTTGTCTTTGGGTTCCTGCCACTCATAGGCCGAGGCTTTGAGCTGATATGCCCTGGACGTAGGGAGAGAGGCTGCTGTGATTTGCCGAAAGGCCACACTACCAGAGACATCGTGCACAAACCCGTCAGTTCACTCGACAGCACTGGTAGGCGGAAGGCGGGTTTGTCCCAAGACTCTGATGTCCCTTCACACTAGGGTCTTCCATCCATTTCCTTTGCCAGCGTGGCCTTGGGAAGTGGGGGGATTTGGTCCCCAGGAGAGGGATTCACGTCCCCTCTCATAGGCATCCTTGCTGCCCCACGTTCCCCATGCCGCTGGGCTTCTGATTGTACAGATGTCTTGGCATCCCCTTTGCGCAGAGACAGCCCTTGCCCCGGGCAGCTTCTCCATGGTTGAAGCAGCGCAGCAGGGCCCTGAGGGCACCAGGGATCTGCATCCCTGCGGACACATCGCTGAGCTCTCCCCCATAGGTCCTTGGGAATCCTGGTGGTCCTTGACCTGGGGTGCCCTGTCAGGGTGCACCATCGGCTGCAGGCCACGAGGTTCCTCTGCCACGTTGCAATGCTTTTCTCAAAATGCAGACATCACTGGGTGTCCGGAGTCTCGATGTCGATGAAGCCTCCTGAAAAATCAGACGTGGTGTGTGAAGAGAGCCATGCTTCAACCCCTTGGTTGGCCTCTCTGCCTTCCTTCCCACCTTCTGTCTTCCATTCGCCTTAACCCCTTTCTCCATCCGGACCTTCCTCCCAAGAAATCCCTCCTCCACAATGCAAGCTTTGCCGCTCACCTCCTACATCTCGTCCACATCAGTATAGCTTTCTCACTCTCTAGCTCTTATCATCAATGTCCTCTACCTCCTCATCAATGGATAATTCTCTCTCCAGGCTTTATCGTTGGGATGAGAGCCAAGAAAATCGGGGACGTTTGTGTGACTTCTGAAGACTCAGCAGGAATCCTGGACCGTGCTCTTATCCGGGGTGGAAAATGCGATTTGGGGTCCTCTCTCAGGAAATGCGCAGGGGTTTTGGCTCTTTTTTTAACCGGGTGTCTTCCTAGATCCATAGTCCTCTTCCCATCGGAAACACTAGCACGTGTGTTTACAATGGGGAAAAGTCTTTAGGCACCCGTGGTCCAGTGGCGCAGGAGAGCCTGAGGAATCGTCGTGCCCCCCATCCTGAAGCTGTCTTGGAGCCGTTCAAAGGAAAGCAGGCTAATCCATAGCCACCCAAAGCAACCCAAGCCCAAAGAAGGGTTAAAGAACCTTGAAAACACCACACCCCTGGAAGGAATGTAAAGCAGAGCAGAGGAACGTGTGGAATGCAGACAGGGGTGAAACAATTAGGGTCCCATATGGAAAACGGGGAAAACCACAGGTTGGCCTGTGGAAATGCAGGAATCTGACAGAGGCGCGCAGAGAAGGTGTGGAATGCGGCCAGGTCTGAACCAGAGGGTGAGTCTTACGTGGCTAGCCGTGAAGACCATATGGCCTGCACTCCAAAGGCCTGGGAGACTCGGAGCTGGGCTGCCACTTGAAAGGGCCTTAGGTTGTCCTCCTTCCTCCCAGGTCCTCAAACTGCAGGGGAATTCTCAATGACTGTTAGATCTCCGACCTTGCGTGAAGTGAGGTCTGTGGTACGGCCCAGCCGTCCAGGTGATGGGCAACCCTGTGGGCAGGCTCTACACGTACCTGAGGAGTGCCCTGGAGTTTTGGGGGGTGGGGAATTTCCAGCAGCTCCGCTGATTTCCATACATCAGGGCGTGGCCACCTCAGCCTCTACCAGACCCCTGTCTCCAGGGAGAGCACAGTGGGCCAGCATTCTCCCGGCCAGCCGGTCGCTTCTTCTCGCTTCTCGGACCTCGAAGCATGGATTCCTCCAGCACGTCCTGCACATCCAGCGGTAGGTTGACCTCTGCCTCTGAGCTGGGGGTTGCAAATTCCAGAGGCCGGGAGCCCTTCCCGCCTGTGCATCCTGCATCGATAGGGCCATGCCCTTCATTAGGGCATGTTCCGAGATTGGGCTGGCCTTTGGCCAGCGCTCCGTGGGCCTCAGCGAAGCAGACTCGCCTCAGAATGACCCCCTTTCTCCATACCCATGGGATTTTCGCTCTGGGATGGAACTGGATGTTGCCTCTTCCTAGAGACGTACCCTTGGGAGATCACGCATCACCGGGCGAAAAGGCCTAACAGGATTTCTCAGGGCCCATCCTCTCCTTTGCTGCTGGCCAACCTTTCCATCCAACGGAATCTATCTTCATGATTGCAGTGGACACATTTGGGGATTTGGAGTCGGAGTAGCCTTTGAATGGTGGTCTCTTGGCCTGGCTTGCCAACAACAGGTACGGAGATACACCCCGGCGGGTTTACTCCCCTCTTTCTTTCTCTTTGGTTCTTGGGGAAGGTTTCTTTGGATTCTTGGGGATGTTGGGAGCATTTGGACCCCAGGCCATCTGGAGTCGACAGCACGTTCCTGGGAGCTCTTCTCCAAAGATCAGGCCTTTCCGCATGACCGAAGTCTGTGCACGCCTGGCCTTTGTATAACCCAGGGACGTCAAGGATACTTGATCCCAGGACCGAGGGAAACATGTGGAGCTTATATCTCTCTTTCAAGGGTTTCAAGCTCCCTTGGAGTTTCCCCACACATAATCCCGACTCCATTTCTCTCTCTCCGTCTCTCAGTCCCTCCGTCTCTCTCTCAGTCTCTCTCTCTCACTCTCTCTCTCTCTCTCTCTACGACTCTCTGTCTCTCTCCATTTCTCTGCTGGGTCCCTGTGGGTCTCACTTTCTAGTACTCCTTGGTTCCCTCCCAACTCAGCCTTATGGTCTCAATTTCTTCTCCTCTTTGGCCACTTACGTCTACATGAATGGCACCCTTGACTTTGTACACTCTGGCCTCGACAGTGTAATATGCAGACTTGTGGTTGGTGTTGAAGTTGTCATCACTGCATGTGCTGAGGTGCGTCCTGATGGACACTTGCCCGGTTGAGTTGGATATTCAAGTCGATCTGCTGGATGTCTCTTTGTCCTGATGTATCATAAATATCTGGGACGTTGGAAGCTCACCTGAAGCGAAGTTGGCTTTGCGTGCATTCGGAAGCAAATGCTGGGAGACACAGCATCCAGGAACACAGGAAGTGGTCTTCGACGGCCTTTGCTTTGGGGGCTGTGGGGTAAGAGCTTCGCAAGAAGACCCGCCATGGGGCAGTCACTCGCATGCGATTCACCAAGGACGTATTCCTGGGTGCTGGCCGGACTGAAGGGAGACCGATCCAGGGGGCATTCCTCTGCTTCTGTGTGCTTTGACAGGTCTTGACTAGGAGAGCCCACACTGAGGCCATGTGGCTGAAAACAGGCAATGGGTTGCTAGTGGGCCTTTCGGGAGGAGAGGCTCCTGGTGGCCTAGAGCGTGGCATAACTCAGGAAGCTATGGGTTTCGTGGATGCAACGATGTGCTGGAATCCACACTTCCGCTGGCCCTCACAGACTTTTCCTTTGGGTTGGTGTGAACCCGCAGCCCTTTCTTGCATTCTTGTCCACCACCACTAGGGCCTGAACCCAGATCGGCCCGGGGTCCTTTGTGTGCAGGAAGGCCCCCCTGGGACTCACTGTGACCCAGCCACAGCACGAGGCAGCATTATCAGGGTGTCTCGAGCTGGTGAGCCATTTTGGGAGGAGTCCCGGTAGGGCTTCCTTCCAAACGGGTGCTGTGGTGTCGACACCGCCGAGAAGCTTTCCTTCTCGACCCCCCAGAAGCGCAGTCAGTGTTTGGTGGTGGTTTGCATGGTTCTATTTGTCTTTGGGTTCCTGCCACTCATAGGCCGAGGCTTTGAGCTGATATGCCCTGGACGTAGGGAGAGAGGCTGCTGTGATTTGCCGAAAGGCCACACTACCAGAGACATCGTGCACAAACCCGTCAGTTCACTCGACAGCACTGGTAGGCGGAAGGCGGGTTTGTCCCAAGACTCTGATGTCCCTTCACACTAGGGTCTTCCATCCATTTCCTTTGCCAGCGTGGCCTTGGGAAGTGGGGGGATTTGGTCCCCAGGAGAGGGATTCACGTCCCCTCTCATAGGCATCCTTGCTGCCCCACGTTCCCCATGCCGCTGGGCTTCTGATGGTACAGATGTCTTGGCATCCCCTTTGCGCAGAGACAGCCCTTGCCCCGGGCAGCTTCTCCATGGTTGAAGCAGCGCAGCAGGGCCCTGAGGGCACCAGGGATCTGCATCCCTGCGGACACATCCCTGAGCTCTCCCCCATAGGTCCATGGGAATCCTGGTGGTCCTTGACCTGGGGTGCCCTGTCAGGGTGCACCATCGGCTGCAGGCCACGAGGTTCCTCTACCACGTTGCAGTGCTTTTCTCAAAATGCAGACATCACTGGGTGTCCGGAGTCTCGATGTCGATGAAGCCTCCTGAAAAGTCAGACGTGGTGTGTGAAGAGAGCCATGCTTCAACCCCTTGGTTGGCCTCTCTGCCTTCCTTCCCACCTTCTGTCTTCCATTCGCCTTAACCCCTTTCTCCATCCGGACCTTCCTCCCAAGAAATCCCTCCTCCACAATGCAAGCTTTGCCGCTCACCTCCTACATCTCGTCCACATCAGTATAGCTTTCTCACTCTCTAGCTCTTATCATCAATGTCCTCTACCTCCTCATCAATGGATAATTCTCTCTCCAGGCTTTATCGTTGGGATGAGAGCCAAGAAAATCGGGGACGTTTGTGTGACTTCTGAAGACTCAGCAGGAATCCTGGACCGTGGTTTTATCCGGGGTGGAAAATGCGATTTGGGGTCCTCTCTCAGGAAATGCGCAGGGGTTTTGGCTCTTTTTTTAACCGGGTGTCTTCCTAGATCCATAGTCCTCTTCCCATCGGAAACACTAGCACGTGTGTTTACAATGGGGAAAAGTCTTTAGGCACCCGTGGTCCAGTGGCGCAGGAGAGCCTGAGGAATCGTCGTGCCCCCCATCCTGAAGCTGTCTTGGAGCCGTTCAAAGGAAAGCAGGCTAATCCATAGCCACCCAAAGCAACCCAAGCCCAAAGAAGGGTTAAAGAAGCTTGAAAACACCACACCCCTGGAAGGAATGTAAAGCAGAGCAGAGGAACGTGTGGAATGCAGACAGGGGTGCAACAATTAGGGTCCCATATGGAAAACGGGGAAAACCACAGGTTGGCCTGTGGAAATGCAGGAATCTGACAGAGGCGGGCAGAGAAGGTGTGGAATGCGGCCAGGTCTGAACCAGAGGGTGAGTCTTACGTGGCTAGCCGTGAAGACCATATGGCCTGCACTCCAAAGGCCTGGGAGACTCGGAGCTGGGCTGCCACTTGAAAGGGCCTTAGGTTGTCCTCCTTCCTCCCAGGTCCTCAAACTGCAGGGGAATTCTCAATGACTGTTAGATCTCCGACCTTGCGTGAAGTGAGGTCTGTGGTACGGCCCAGCCGTCCAGGTGATGGGCAACCCTGTGGGCAGGCTCTACACGTACCTGAGGAGTGCCCTGGAGTTTTGGGGGGTGGGGAATTTCCAGCAGCTCCGCTGATTTCCATACATCAGGGCGTGGCCACCTCAGCCTCTACCAGACCCCTGTCTCCAGGGAGAGCACAGTGGGCCAGCATTCTCCCGGCCAGCCGGTCGCTTCTTCTCGCTTCTCGGACCTCGAAGCATGGATTCCTCCAGCACGTCCTGCACATCCAGCGGTAGGTTGACCTCTGCCTCTGAGCTGGGGGTTGCAAATTCCAGAGGCCGGGAGCCCTTCCCGCCTGTGCATCCTGCATCGATAGGGCCATGCCCTTCATTAGGGCATGTTCCGAGATTGGGCTGGCCTTTGGCCAGCGCTCCGTGGGCCTCAGCGAAGCAGACTCGCCTCAGAATGACCCCCTTTCTCCATACCCATGGGATTTTCGCTCTGGGATGGAACTGGATGTTGCCTCTTCCTAGAGACGTACCCTTGGGAGATCACGCATCACCGGGCGAAAAGGCCTAACAGGATTTCTCAGGGCCCATCCTCTCCTTTGCTGCTGGCCAACCTTTCCATCCAACGGAATCTATCTTCATGATTGCAGTGGACACATTTGGGGATTTGGAGTCGGAGTAGCCTTTGAATGGTGGTCTCTTGGCCTGGCTTGCCAACAACAGGTGTGGAGATACACCCCGGCGGGTTTACTCCCCTCTTTCTTTCTCTTTGGTTCTTGGGGAAGGTTTCTTTGGATTCTTGGGGATGTTGGGAGCATTTGGACCCCAGGCCATCTGGAGTCGACAGCACGTTCCTGGGAGCTCTTCTCCAAAGATCAGGCCTTTCCGCATGACCGAAGTCTGTGCACGCCTGGCCTTTGTATAACCCAGGGACGTCAAGGATACTTGATCCCAGGACCGAGGGAAACATGTGGAGCTTATATCTCTCTTTCAAGGGTTTCAAGCTCCCTTGGAGTTTCCCCACACATAATCCCGACTCCATTTCTCTCTCTCCGTCTCTCAGTCCCTCCGTCTCTCTCTCAGTCTCTCTCTCTCACTCTCTCTCTCTCTCTCTCTACGACTCTCTGTCTCTCTCCATTTCTCTGCTGGGTCCCTGTGGGTCTCACTTTCTAGTACTCCTTGGTTCCCTCCCAACTCAGCCTTATGGTCTCAATTTCTTCTCCTCTTTGGCCACTTACGTCTACATGAATGGCACCCTTGACTTTGTACACTCTGGCCTCGACAGTGTAATATGCAGACTTGTGGTTGGTGTTGAAGTTGTCATCACTGCATGTGCTGAGGTGCGTCCTGATGGACACTTGCCCGGTTGAGTTGGATATTCAAGTCGATCTGCTGGATGTCTCTTTGTCCTGATGTATCATAAATATCTGGGACGTTGGAAGCTCACCTGAAGCGAAGTTGGCTTTGCGTGCATTCGGAAGCAAATGCTGGGAGACACAGCATCCAGGAACACAGGAAGTGGTCTTCGACGGCCTTTGCTTTGGGGGCTGTGGGGTAAGAGCTTCGCAAGAAGACCCGCCATGGGGCAGTCACTCGCATGCGATTCACCAAGGACGTATTCCTGGGTGCTGGCCGGACTGAAGGGAGACCGATCCAGGGGGCATTCCTCTGCTTCTGTGTGCTTTGACAGGTCTTGACTAGGAGAGCCCACACTGAGGCCATGTGGCTGAAAACAGGCAATGGGTTGCTAGTGGGCCTTTCGGGAGGAGAGGCTCCTGGTGGCCTAGAGCGTGGCATAACTCAGGAAGCTATGGGTTTCGTGGATGCAACGATGTGCTGGAATCCACACGTCCGCTGGCCCTCACAGACTTTTCCTTTGGGTTGGTGTGAACCCGCAGCCCTTTCTTGCATTCTTGTCCACCACCACTAGGGCCTGAACCCAGATCGGCCCGGGGTCCTTTGTGTGCAGGAAGGCCCCCCTGGGACTCACTGTGACCCAGCCACAGCACGAGGCAGCATTATCAGGGTGTCTCGAGCTGGTGAGCCATTTTGGGAGGAGTCCCGGTAGGGCTTCCTTCCAAACGGGTGCTGTGGTGTCGACACCGCCGAGAAGCTTTCCTTCTCGACCCCCCAGAAGCGCAGTCAGTGTTTGGTGGTGGTTTGCATGGTTCTATTTGTCTTTGGGTTCCTGCCACTCATAGGCCGAGGCTTTGAGCTGATATGCCCTGGACGTAGGGAGAGAGGCTGCTGTGATTTGCCGAAAGGCCACACTACCAGAGACATCGTGCACAAACCCGTCAGTTCACTCGACAGCACTGGTAGGCGGAAGGCGGGTTTGTCCCAAGACTCTGATGTCCCTTCACACTAGGGTCTTCCATCCATTTCCTTTGCCAGCGTGGCCTTGGGAAGTGGGGGGATTTGGTCCCCAGGAGAGGGATTCACGTCCCCTCTCATAGGCATCCTTGCTGCCCCACGTTCCCCATGCCGCTGGGCTTCTGATGGTACAGATGTCTTGGCATCCCCTTTGCGCAGAGACAGCCCTTGCCCCGGGCAGCTTCTCCATGGTTGAAGCAGCGCAGCAGGGCCCTGAGGGCACCAGGGATCTGCATCCCTGCGGACACATCCCTGAGCTCTCCCCCATAGGTCCATGGGAATCCTGGTGGTCCTTGACCTGGGGTGCCCTGTCAGGGTGCACCATCGGCTGCAGGCCACGAGGTTCCTCTACCACGTTGCAGTGCTTTTCTCAAAATGCAGACATCACTGGGTGTCCGGAGTCTCGATGTCGATGAAGCCTCCTGAAAAGTCAGACGTGGTGTGTGAAGAGAGCCATGCTTCAACCCCTTGGTTGGCCTCTCTGCCTTCCTTCCCACCTTCTGTCTTCCATTCGCCTTAACCCCTTTCTCCATCCGGACCTTCCTCCCAAGAAATCCCTCCTCCACAATGCAAGCTTTGCCGCTCACCTCCTACATCTCGTCCACATCAGTATAGCTTTCTCACTCTCTAGCTCTTATCATCAATGTCCTCTACCTCCTCATCAATGGATAATTCTCTCTCCAGGCTTTATCGTTGGGATGAGAGCCAAGAAAATCGGGGACGTTTGTGTGACTTCTGAAGACTCAGCAGGAATCCTGGACCGTGGTTTTATCCGGGGTGGAAAATGCGATTTGGGGTCCTCTCTCAGGAAATGCGCAGGGGTTTTGGCTCTTTTTTTAACCGGGTGTCTTCCTAGATCCATAGTCCTCTTCGCATCGGAAACACTAGCACGTGTGTTTACAATGGGGAAAAGTCTTTAGGCACCCGTGGTCCAGTGGCGCAGGAGAGCCTGAGGAATCGTCGTGCCCCCCATCCTGAAGCTGTCTTGGAGCCGTTCAAAGGAAAGCAGGCTAATCCATAGCCACCCAAAGCAACCCAAGCCCAAAGAAGGGTTAAAGAACCTTGAAAACACCACACCCCTGGAAGGAATGTAAAGCAGAGCAGAGGAACGTGTGGAATGCAGACAGGGGTGCAACAATTAGGGTCCCATATGGAAAACGGTGAAAACCACAGGTTGGCCTGTGGAAATGCAGGAATCTGACAGAGGCGCGCAGAGAAGGTGTGGAATGCGGCCAGGTCTGAACCAGAGGGTGAGTCTTACGTGGCTAGCCGTGAAGACCATATGGCCTGCACTCCAAAGGCCTGGGAGACTCGGAGCTGGGCTGCCACTTGAAAGGGCCTTAGGTTGTCCTCCTTCCTCCCAGGTCCTCAAACTGCAGGGGAATTCTCAATGACTGTTAGATCTCCGACCTTGCGTGAAGTGAGGTCTGTGGTACGGCCCAGCCGTCCAGGTGATGGGCAACCCTGTGGGCAGGCTCTACACGTACCTGAGGAGTGCCCTGGAGTTTTGGGGGGTGGGGAATTTCCAGCAGCTCCGCTGATTTCCAGAAATCAGGGCGTGGCCACCTCAGCCTCTACCAGACCCCTGTCTCCAGGGAGAGCACAGTGGGCCAGCATTCTCCCGGCCAGCCGGTCGCTTCTTCTCGCTTCTCGGACCTCGAAGCATGGATTCCTCCAGCACGTCCTGCACATCCAGCGGTAGGTTGACCTCTGCCTCTGAGCTGGGGGTTGCAAATTCCAGAGGCCGGGAGCCCTTCCCGCCTGTGCATCCTGCATCGATAGGGCCATGCCCTTCATTAGGGCATGTTCCGAGATTGGGCTGGACTTTGGCCAGCGCTCAGTGGGCATCAGCGAAGCAGACTCGCCTCAGAATGACCCCCTTTCTCCATACCCATGGGATTTTCGCTCTGGGATGGAACTGGATGTTGCCTCTTCCTAGAGACGTACCCTTGGGAGATCACGCATCACCGGGCGAAAAGGCCTAACAGGATTTCTCAGGGCCCATCCTCTCCTGTGCTGCTGGCCAACCTTTCCATCCAACGGAATCTATCTTCATGATTGCAGTGGACACATTTGGGGATTTGGAGTCGGAGTAGCCTTTGAATGGTGGTCTCTTGGCCTGGCTTGCCAACAACAGGTGTGGAGATACACCCCGGCGGGTTTACTCCCCTCTTTCTTTCTCTTTGGTTCTTGGGGAAGGTTTCTTTGGATTCTTGGGGATGTTGGGAGCATTTGGACCCCAGGCCATCTGGAGTCGACAGCACGTTCCTGGGAGCTCTTCTCCAAAGATCAGGCCTTTCCGCATGACCGAAGTCTGTGCACGCCTGGCCTTTGTATAACCCAGGGACGTCAAGGATACTTGATCCCAGGACCGAGGGAAACATGTGGAGCTTATATCTCTCTTTCAAGGGTTTCAAGCTCCCTTGGAGTTTCCCCACACATAATCCCGACTCCATTTCTCTCTCTCCGTCTCTCAGTCCCTCCGTCTCTCTCTCAGTCTCTCTCTCTCACTCTCTCTCTCTCTCTCTCTCTACGACTCTCTGTCTCTCTCCATTTCTCTGCTGGGTCCCTGTGGGTCTCACTTTCTAGTACTCCTTGGTTCCCTCCCAACTCAGCCTTATGGTCTCAATTTCTTCTCCTCTTTGGCCACTTACGTCTACATGAATGGCACCCTTGACTTTGTACACTCTGGCCTCGACAGTGTAATATGCAGACTTGTGGTTGGTGTTGAAGTTGTCATCACTGCATGTGCTGAGGTGCGTCCTGATGGACACTTGCCCCGTTGAGTTGGATATTCAAGTCGATCTGCTGGATGTCTCTTTGTCCTGATGTATCATAAATATCTGGGACGTTGGAAGCTCACCTGAAGCGAAGTTGGCTTTGCGTGCATTCGGAAGCAAATGCTGGGAGACACAGCATCCAGGAACACAGGAAGTGGTCTTCGACGGCCTTTGCTTTGGGGGCTGTGGGGTAAGAGCTTCGCAAGAAGACCCGCCATGGGGCAGTCACTCGCATGCGATTCACCAAGGACGTATTCCTGGGTGCTGGCCGGACTGAAGGGAGACCGATCCAGGGGGCATTCCTCTGCTTCTGTGTGCTTTGACAGGTCTTGACTAGGAGAGCCCACACTGAGGCCATGTGGCTGAAAACAGGCAATGGGTTGCTAGTGGGCCTTTCGGGAGGAGAGGCTCCTGGTGGCCTAGAGCGTGGCATAACTCAGGAAGCTATGGGTTTCGTGGATGCAACGATGTGCTGGAATCCACACGTCCGCGGGCCCTCACAGACTTTTCCTTTGGGTTGGTGTGAACCCGCAGCCCTTTCTTGCATTCTTGTCCACCACCACTAGGGCCTGAACCTAGATCGGCCCGGAGACCATTGTGTGCAGGAAGGCCCCCCATTGGGACTCACTGTGACCCAGCCACAGCACGAGGCAGCATTATCAGGGTGTCTCGAGCTGGTGAGCCATTTTGGGAGGAGTCCCGGTAGGGCTTCCTTCCAAACGGGTGCTGTGGTGTCGACACCGCCGAGAAGCTTTCCTTCTCGACCCCCCAGACGCGCAGTCAGTGTTTGGTGGTGGTTTGCATGGTTCTATTTGTCTTTGGGTTCCTGCCACTCATAGGCCGAGGCTTTGAGCTGATATGCCCTGGACGTAGGGAGAGAGGCTGCTGTGATTTGCCGAAAGGCCACACTACCAGAGACATCGTGCACAAACCCGTCAGTTCACTCGACAGCACTGGTAGGCGGAAGGCGGGTTTGTCCCAAGACTCTGATGTCCCTTCACACTAGGGTCTTCCATCCATTTCCTTTGCCAGCGTGGCCTTGGGAAGTGGGGGGATTTGGTCCCCAGGAGAGGGATTCACGTCCCCTCTCATAGGCATCCTTGCTGCCCCACGTTCCCCATGCCGCTGGGCTTCTGATGGTACAGATGTCTTGGCATCCCCTTTGCGCAGAGACAGCCCTTGCCCCGGGCAGCTTCTCCATGGTTGAAGCAGCGCAGCAGGGCCCTGAGGGCACCAGGGATCTGCATCCCTGCGGACACATCGCTGAGCTCTCCCCCATAGGTCCTTGGGAATCCTGGTGGTCCTTGACCTGGGGTGCCCTGTCACGGTGCACCATCGGCTGCAGGCCACGAGGTTCCTCTGCCACGTTGCAATGCTTTTCTCAAAATGCAGACATCACTGGGTGTCCGGAGTCTCGATGTCGATGAAGCCTCCTGAAAAGTCAGACGTGGTGTGTGAAGAGAGCCATGCTTCAACCCCTTGGTTGGCCTCTCTGCCTTCCTTCCCACCTTCTGTCTTCCATTCGCCTTAACCCCTTTCTCCATCCGGACCTTCCTCCCAAGAAATCCCTCCTCCACAATGCAAGCTTTGCCGCTCACCTCCTACATCTCGTCCACATCAGTATAGCTTTCTCACTCTCTAGCTCTTATCATCAATGTCCTCTACCTCCTCATCAATGGATAATTCTCTCTCCAGGCTTTATCGTTGGGATGAGAGCCAAGAAAATCGGGGACGTTTGTGTGACTTCTGAAGACTCAGCAGGAATCCTGGACCGTGGTTTTATCCGGGGTGGAAAATGCGATTTGGGGTCCTCTCTCAGGAAATGCGCAGGGGTTTTGGCTCTTTTTTTAACCGGGTGTCTTCCTAGATCCATAGTCCTCTTCCCATCGGAAACACTAGCACGTGTGTTTACAATGGGGAAAAGTCTTTAGGCACCCGTGGTCCAGTGGCGCAGGAGAGCCTGAGGAATCGTCGTGCCCCCCATCCTGAAGCTGTCTTGGAGCGGTTCAAAGGAAAGCAGGCTAATCCATAGCCACCCAAAGCAACCCAAGCCCAAAGAAGGGTTAAAGAACCTTGAAAACACCACACCCCTGGAAGGAATGTAAAGCAGAGCAGAGGAACGTGTGGAATGCAGACAGGGGTGCAACAATTAGGGTCCCATATGGAAAACGGGGAAAACCACAGGTTGGCCTGTGGAAATGCAGGAATCTGACAGAGGCGCGCAGAGAAGGTGTGGAATGCGGCCAGGTCTGAACCAGAGGGTGAGTCTTACGTGGCTAGCCGTGAAGACCATATGGCCTGCACTCCAAAGGCCTGGGAGACTCGGAGCTGGGCTGCCACTTGAAAGGGCCTTAGGTTGTCCTCCTTCCTCCCAGGTCCTCAAACTGCAGGGGAATTCTCAATGACTGTTAGATCTCCGACCTTGCGTGAAGTGAGGTCTGTGGTACGGCCCAGCCGTCCAGGTGATGGGCAACCCTGTGGGCAGGCTCTACACGTACCTGAGGAGTGCCCTGGAGTTTTGGGGGGTGGGGAATTTCCAGCAGCTCCGCTGATTTCCATACATCAGGGCGTGGCCACCTCAGCCTCTACCAGACCCCTGTCTCCAGGGAGAGCACAGTGGGCCAGCATTCTCCCGGCAAGCCGGTCGCTTCTTCTCGCTTCTCGGACCTCGAAGCATGGATTCCTCCAGCACGTCCTGCACATCCAGCGGTAGGTTGACCTCTGCCTCTGAGCTGGGGGTTGCAAATTCCAGAGGCCGGGAGCCCTTCCCGCCTGTGCATCCTGCATCGATAGGGCCATGCCCTTCATTAGGGCATGTTCCGAGATTGGGCTGGCCTTTGGCCAGCGCTCAGTGGGCCTCAGCGAAGCAGACTCGCCTCAGAATGACCCCCTTTCTCCATACCCATGGGATTTTCGCTCTGGGATGGAACTGGATGTTGCCTCTTCCTAGAGACGTACCCTTGGGAGATCACGCATCACCGGGCGAAAAGGCCTAACAGGATTTCTCAGGGCCCATCCTCTCCTTTGCTGCTGGCCAACCTTTCCATCCAACGGAATCTATCTTCATGATTGCAGTGGACACATTTGGGGATTTGGAGTCGGAGTAGCCTTTGAATGGTGGTCTCTTGGCCTGGCTTGCCAACAACAGGTGTGGAGATACACCCCGGCGGGTTTACTTCCCTCTTTCTTTCTCTTTGGTTCTTGGGGAAGGTTTCTTTGGATTCTTGGGGATGTTGGGAGCATTTGGACCCCAGGCCATCTGGAGTCGACAGCACGTTCCTGGGAGCTCTTCTCCAAAGATCAGGCCTTTCCGCATGACCGAAGTCTGTGCACGCCTGGCCTTTGTATAACCCAGGGACGTCAAGGATACTTGATCCCAGGACCGAGGGACACATGTGGAGCTTATATCTCTCTTTCAAGGGTTTCAAGCTCCCTTGGAGTTTCCCCACACATAATCCCGACTCCATTTCTCTCTCTCCGTCTCTCAGTCCCTCCGTCTCTCTCTCAGTCTCTCTCTCTCACTCTCTCTCTCTCTCTCTCTCTACGACTCTCTGTCTCTCTCCATTTCTCTGCTGGGTCCCTGTGGGTCTCACTTTCTAGTACTCCTTGGTTCCCTCCCAACTCAGCCTTATGGTCTCAATTTCTTCTCCTCTTTGGCCACTTACGTCTACATGAATGGCACCCTTGACTTTGTACACTCTGGCCTCGACAGTGTAATATGCAGACTTGTGGTTGGTGTTGAAGTTGTCATCACTGCATGTGCTGAGGTGCGTCCTGATGGACACTTGCCCGGTTGAGTTGGATATTCAAGTCGATCTGCTGGATGTCTCTTTGTCCTGATGTATCATAAATATCTGGGACGTTGGAAGCTCACCTGAAGCGAAGTTGGCTTTGCGTGCATTCGGAAGCAAATGCTGGGAGACACAGCATCCAGGAACACAGGAAGTGGTCTTCGACGGCCTTTGCTTTGGGGGCTGTGGGGTAAGAGCTTCGCAAGAAGACCCGCCATGGGGCAGTCACTCGCATGCGATTCACCAAGGACGTATTCCTGGGTGCTGGCCGGACTGAAGGGAGACCGATCCAGGGGGCATTCCTCTGCTTCTGTGTGCTTTGACAGGTCTTGACTAGGAGAGCCCACACTGAGGCCATGTGGCTGAAAACAGGCAATGGGTTGCTAGTGGGCCTTTCGGGAGGAGAGGCTCCTGGTGGCCTAGAGCGTGGCATAACTCAGGAAGCTATGGGTTTCGTGGATGCAACGATGTGCTGGAATGCACACGTCCGCTGGCCCTCACAGACTTTTCCTTTGGGTTGGTGTGAACCCGCAGCCCTTTCTTGCATTCTTGTCCACCACCACTAGGGCCTGAACCCAGATCGGCCCGGGGACCATTGTGTGCAGGAAGGCCCCCCTGGGACTCACTGTGACCCAGCCACAGCACGAGGCAGCATAATCAGGGTGTCTCGAGCTGGTGAGCCATTTTGGGAGGAGTCCCGGTAGGGCTTCCTTCCAAACGGGTGCTGTGGTGTCGACACCGCCGAGAAGCTTTCCTTCTCGACCCCCCAGAAGCGCAGTCAGTGTTTGGTGGTGGTTTGCATGGTTCTATTTGTCTTTGGGTTCCTGCCACTCATAGGCCGAGGCTTTGAGCTGATATGCCCTGGACGTAGGGAGAGAGGCTGCTGTGATTTGCCGAAAGGCCACACTACCAGAGACATCGTGCACAAACCCGTCAGTTCACTCGACTGCAATGGTAGGCGGTGAAGGCAGGTTTCTCCCAAGACTCTGATGTCCCTTCACACTAGGGTCTTCCATCCATTTCCTTTGCCAGCGTGGCCTTGGGAAGTGGGGGGATTTTGTCCCTAGGAGAGGGATTCACGTCCCCTCTCATAGGCATCCTTGCTGCCCCACGTTCCCCATGCCGCTGGGCTTCTGATGGTACAGATATCTTGGCATCCCCTTTGCGCAGAGACAGCCCTTGCCCCGGGCAGCTTCTCCATGGTTGAAGCAGCGCAGCAGGGCCCTGAGGGCACCAGGGATCTGCATCCCTGCGGACACATCGCTGAGCTCTCCCCCATAGGTCCTTGGGAATCCTGGTGGTCCTTGACCTGGGGTGCCCTGTCAGGGTGCACCATCGGCTGCAGGCCACGAGGTTCCTCTACCACGTTGCAATGCTTTTCTCAAAATGCAGACATCACTGGGTGTCCGGAGTCTCGATGTCGATGAAGCCTCCTGAAAAGTCAGACGTGGTGTGTGAAGAGAGCCATGCTTCAACCCCTTGGTTGGCCTCTCTGCCTTCCTTCCCACCTTCTGTCTTCCATTCGCCTTAACCCCTTTCTCCATCCGGACCTTCCTCCCAAGAAATCCCTCCTCCACAATGCAAGCTTTGCCGCTCACCTCCTACATCTCGTCCACATCAGTATAGCTTTCTCACTCTCTAGCTCTTATCATCAATGTCCTCTACCTCCTCATCAATGGATAATTCTCTCTCCAGGCTTTATCGTTGGGATGAGAGCCAAGAAAATCGGGGACGTTTGTGTGACTTCTGAAGACTCAGCAGGAATCCTGGACCGTGGTTTTATCCGGGGTGGAAAATGCGATTTGGGGTCCTCTCTCAGGAAATGCGCAGGGGTTTTGGCTCTTTTTTTAACCGGGTGTCTTCCTAGATCCATAGTCCTCTTCCCATCGGAAACACTAGCACGTGTGTTTACAATGGGGAAAAGTCTTTAGGCACCCGTGGTCCAGTGGCGCAGGAGAGCCTGAGGAATCGTCGTGCCCCCCATCCTGAAGCTGTCTTGGAGCGGTTCAAAGGAAAGCAGGCTAATCCATAGCCACCCAAAGCAACCCAAGCCCAAAGAAGGGTTAAAGAACCTTGAAAACACCACACCCCTGGAAGGAATGTAAAGCAGAGCAGAGGAACGTGTGGAATGCAGACAGGGGTGCAACAATTAGGGTCCCAAATGGAAAACGGGGAAAACCACAGGTTGGCCTGTGGAAATGCAGAATCTGACAGAGGCGCGCAGAGAAGGTGTGGAATGCGGCCAGGTCTGAACCAGAGGGTGAGTCTTACGTGGCTAGCCGTGAAGACCATATGGCCTGCACTCCAAAGGCCTGGGAGACTCGGAGCTGGGCTGCCACTTGAAAGGGCCTTAGGTTGTCCTCCTTCCTCCCAGGTCCTCAAACTGCAGGGGAATTCTCAATGACTGTTAGATCTCCGACCTTGCGTGAAGTGAGGTCTGTGGTACGGCCCAGCCGTCCAGGTGATGGGCAACCCTGTGGGCAGGCTCTACACGTACCTGAGGAGTGCCCTGGAGTTTTGGGGGGTGGGGAATTTCCAGCAGCTCCGCTGATTTCCATACATCAGGGCGTGGCCACCTCAGCCTCTACCAGACCCCTGTCTCCAGGGAGAGCACAGTGGGCCAGCATTCTCCCGGCCAGCCGGTCGCTTCTTCTCGCTTCTCGGACCTCGAAGCATGGATTCCTCCAGCACGTCCTGCACATCCAGCGGTAGGTTGACCTCTGCCTCTGAGCTGGGGGTTGCAAATTCCAGAGGCCGGGAGCCCTTCCCGCCTGTGCATCCTGCATCGATAGGGCCATGCCCTTCATTAGGGCATGTTCCGAGATTGGGCTGGCCTTTGGCCAGCGCTCAGTGGGCCTCAGCGAAGCAGACTCGCCTCAGAATGACCCCCTTTCTCCATACCCATGGGATTTTCGCTCTGGGATGGAACTGGATGTTGCCTCTTCCTAGAGACGTACCCTTGGGAGATCACGCATCACCGGGCGAAAAGGCCTAACAGGATTTCTCAGGGCCCATCCTCTCCTTTGCTGCTGGCCAACCTTTCCATCCAACGGAATCTATCTTCATGATTGCAGTGGACACATTTGGGGATTTGGAGTCGGAGTAGCCTTTGAATGGTGGTCTCTTGGCCTGGCTTGCCAACAACAGGTACGGAGATACACCCCGGCGGGTTTACTCCCCTCTTTCTTTCTCTTTGGTTCTTGGGGAAGGTTTCTTTGGATTCTTGGGGATGTTGGGAGCATTTGGACCCCAGGCCATCTGGAGTCGACAGCACGTTCCTGGGAGCTCTTCTCCAAAGATCAGGCCTTTCCGCATGACCGAAGTCTGTGCACGCCTGGCCTTTGTATAACCCAGGGACGTCAAGGATACTTGATCCCAGGACCGAGGGAAACATGTGGAGCTTATATCTCTCTTTCAAGGGTTTCAAGCTCCCTTGGAGTTTCCCCACACATAATCCCGACTCCATTTCTCTCTCTCCGTCTCTCAGTCCCTCCGTCTCTCTCTCAGTCTCTCTCTCTCACTCTCTCTCTCTCTCTCTCTCTCTCTACGACTCTATGTCTCTCTCCATTTCTCTGCTGGGTCCCTGTGGGTCTCACTTTCTATTACTCCTTGGTTCCCTCCCAACTCAGCCTTATGGTCTCAATTTCTTCTCCTCTTTGGCCACTTACGTCTACATGAATGGCACCCTTGACTTTGTACACTCTGGCCTCGACAGTGTAATATGCAGACTTGTGGTTGGTGTTGAAGTTGTCATCACTGCATGTGCTGAGGTGCGTCCTGATGGACACTTGCCCGGTTGAGTTGGATATTCAAGTCGATCTGCTGGATGTCTCTTTGTCCTGATGTATCATAAATATCTGGGACGTTGGAAGCTCACCTGAAGCGAAGTTGGCTTTGCGTGCATTCGGAAGCAAATGCTGGGAGACACAGCATCCAGGAACACAGGAAGTGGTCTTCGACGGCCTTTGCTTTGGGGGCTGTGGGGTAAGAGCTTCGCAAGAAGACCCGCCATGGGGCAGTCACTCGCATGCGATTCACCAAGGACGTATTCCTGGGTGCTGGCCGGACTGAAGGGAGACCGATCCAGGGGGCATTCCTCTGCTTCTGTGTGCTTTGACAGGTCTTGACTAGGAGAGCCCACACTGAGGCCATGTGGCTGAAAACAGGCAATGGGTTGCTAGTGGGCCTTTCGGGAGGAGAGGCTCCTGGTGGCCTAGAGCGTGGCATAACTCAGGAAGCTATGGGTTTCGTGGATGCAACGATGTGCTGGAATCCACACGTCCGCGGGCCCTCACAGACTTTTCCTTTGGGTTGGTGTGAACCCGCAGCCCTTTCTTGCATTCTTGTGCACCACCACTAGGGCCTGAACCCAGATCGGCCCGGGGACCATTGTGTGCAGGAAGGCCCCCATTGGGACTCACTGTGACCCAGCCACAGCACGAGGCAGCATAATCAGGGTGTCTCGAGCTGGTGAGCCATTTTGGGAGGAGTCCCGGTAGGGCTTCCTTCCAAACGGGTGCTGTGGTGTCGACACCGCCGAGAAGCTTTCCTTCTCGACCCCCCAGAAGCGCAGTCAGTGTTTGGTGGTGGTTTGCATGGTTCTATTTGTCTTTGGGTTCCTGCCACTCATAGGCCGAGGCTTTGAGCTGATATGCCCTGGACGTAGGGAGAGAGGCTGCTGTGATTTGCCGAAAGGCCACACTACCAGAGACATCGTGCACAAACCCGTCAGTTCACTCGACTGCAATGGTAGGCGGGGAAGGCAGGTTTCTCCCAAGACTCTGATGTCCCTTCACACTAGGGTCTTCCATCCATTTCCTTTGCCAGCGTGGCCTTGGGAAGTGGGGGGATTTTGTCCCTAGGAGAGGGATTCACGTCCCCTCTCATAGGCATCCTTGCTGCCCCACGTTCCCCATGCCGCTGGGCTTCTGATGGTACAGATATCTTGGCATCCCCTTTGCGCAGAGACAGCCCTTGCCCCGGGCAGCTTCTCCATGGTTGAAGCAGCGCAGCAGGGCCCTGAGGGCACCAGGGATCTGCATCCCTGCGGACACATCGCTGAGCTCTCCCCCATAGGTCCTTGGGAATCCTGGTGGTCCTTGACCTGGGGTGCCCTGTCAGGGTGCACCATCGGCTGCAGGCCACGAGGTTCCTCTGCCACGTTGCAATGCTTTTCTCAAAATGCAGACATCACTGGGTGTCCGGAGTCTCGATGTCGATGAAGCCTCCTGAAAAGTCAGACGTGGTGTGTGAAGAGAGCCATTCTTCAACCCCTTGGTTGGCCTCTCTGCCTTCCTTCCCACCTTCTGTCTTCCATTCGCCTTAACCCCTTTCTCCATCCGGACCTTCCTCCCAAGAAATCCCTCCTCCACAATGCAAGCTTTGCCGCTCACCTCCTACATCTCGTCCACATCAGTATAGCTTTCTCACTCTCTAGCTCTTATCATCAATGTCCTCTACCTCCTCATCAATGGATAATTCTCTCTCCAGGCTTTATCGTTGGGATGAGAGCCAAGAAAATCGGGGACGTTTGTGTGACTTCTGAAGACTCAGCAGGAATCCTGGACCGTGGTTTTATCCGGGGTGGAAAATGCGATTTGGGGTCCTCTCTCAGGAAGTGCGCAGGGGTTTTGGCTCTTTTTTTAACCGGGTGTCTTCCTAGATCCATAGTCCTCTTCCCATCGGAAACACTAGCACGTGTGTTTACAATGGGGAAAAGTCTTTAGGCACCCGTGGTCCAGTGGCGCAGGAGAGCCTGAGGAATCGTCGTGCCCCCCATCCTGAAGCTGTCTTGGAGCGGTTCAAAGGAAAGCAGGCTAATCCATAGCCACCCAAAGCAACCCAAGCCCAAAGAAGGGTTAAAGAAGCTTGAAAACACCACACCCCTGGAAGGAATGTAAAGCAGAGCAGAGGAACGTGTGGAATGCAGACAGGGGTGCAACAATTAGGGTCCCATATGGAAAACGGGGAAAACCACAGGTTGGCCTGTGGAAATGCAGGAATCTGACAGAGGCGCGCAGAGAAGGTGTGGAATGCGGCCAGGTCTGAACCAGAGGGTGAGTCTTACGTGGCTAGCCGTGAAGACCATATGGCCTGCACTCCAAAGGCCTGGGAGACTCGGAGCTGGGCTGCCACTTGAAAGGGCCTTAGGTTGTCCTCCTTCCTCCCAGGTCCTCAAACTGCAGGGGAATTCTCAATGACTGTTAGATCTCCGACCTTGCGTGAAGTGAGGTCTGTGGTACGGCCCAGCCGTCCAGGTGATGGGCAACCCTGTGGGCAGGCTCTACACGTACCTGAGGAGTGCCCTGGAGTTTTGGGGGGTGGGGAATTTCCAGCAGCTCCGCTGATTTCCATACATCAGGGCGTGGCCACCTCAGCCTCTACCAGACCCCTGTCTCCAGGGAGAGCACAGTGGGCCAGCATTCTCCCGGCCAGCCGGTCGCTTCTTCTCGCTTCTCGGACCTCGAAGCATGGATTCCTCCAGCACGTCCTGCACATCCAGCGGTAGGTTGACCTCTGCCTCTGAGCTGGGGGTTGCAAATTCCAGAGGCCGGGAGCCCTTCCCGCCTGTGCATCCTGCATCGATAGGGCCATGCCCTTCATTAGGGCATGTTCCGAGATTGGGCTGGCCTTTGGCCAGCGCTCAGTGGGCCTCAGCGAAGCAGACTCGCCTCAGAATGACCCCCTTTCTCCATACCCATGGGATTTTCGCTCTGGGATGGAACTGGATGTTGCCTCTTCCTAGAGACGTACCCTTGGGAGATCACGCATCACCGGGCGAAAAGGCCTAACAGGATTTCTCAGGGCCCATCCTCTCCTTTGCTGCTGGCCAACCTTTCCATCCAACGGAATCTATCTTCATGATTGCAGTGGACACATTTGGGGATTTGGAGTCGGAGTAGCCTTTGAATGGTGGTCTCTTGGCCTGGCTTGCCAACAACAGGTACGGAGATACACCCCGGCGGGTTTACTCCCCTCTTTCTTTCTCTTTGGTTCTTGGGGAAGGTTTCTTTGGATTCTTGGGGATGTTGGGAGCATTTGGACCCCAGGCCATCTGGAGTCGACAGCACGTTCCTGGGAGCTCTTCTCCAAAGATCAGGCCTTTCCGCATGACCGAAGTCTGTGCACGCCTGGCCTTTGTATAACCCAGGGACGTCAAGGATACTTGATCCCAGGACCGAGGGAAACATGTGGAGCTTATATCTCTCTTTCAAGGGTTTCAAGCTCCCTTGGAGTTTCCCCACACATAATCCCGACTCCATTTCTCTCTCTCCGTCTCTCAGTCCCTCCGTCTCTCTCTCAGTCTCTCTCTCTCACTCTCTCTCTCTCTCTCTCTCTCTCTCTACGACTCTCTGTCTCTCTCCATTTCTCTGCTGGGTCCCTGTGGGTCTCACTTTCTAGTACTCCTTGGTTCCCTCCCAACTCAGCCTTATGGTCTCAATTTCTTCTCCTCTTTGGCCACTTACGTCTACATGAATGGCACCCTTGACTTTGTACACTCTGGCCTCGACAGTGTAATATGCAGACTTGTGGTTGGTGTTGAAGTTGTCATCACTGCATGTGCTGAGGTGCGTCCTGATGGACACTTGCCCGGTTGAGTTGGATATTCAAGTCGATCTGCTGGATGTCTCTTTGTCCTGATGTATCATAAATATCTGGGACGTTGGAAGCTCACCTGAAGCGAAGTTGGCTTTGCGTGCATTCGGAAGCAAATGCTGGGAGACACAGCATCCAGGAACACAGGAAGTGGTCTTCGACGGCCTTTGCTTTGGGGGCTGTGGGGTAAGAGCTTCGCAAGAAGACCCGCCATGGGGCAGTCACTCGCATGCGATTCACCAAGGACGTATTCCTGGGTGCTGGCCGGAGTGAAGGGAGACCGATCCAGGGGGCATTCCTCTGCTTCTGTGTGCTTTGACAGGTCTTGACTAGGAGAGCCCACACTGAGGCCATGTGGCTGAAAACAGGCAATGGGTTGCTAGTGGGCCTTTCGGGAGGAGAGGCTCCTGGTGGCCTAGAGCGTGGCATAACTCAGGAAGCTATGGGTTTCGTGGATGCAACGATGTGCTGGAATCCACACGTCCGCGGGCCCTCACAGACTTTTCCTTTGGGTTGGTGTGAACCCGCAGCCCTTTCTTGCATTCTTGTGCACCACCACTAGGGCCTGAACCCAGATCGGCCCGGGGACCATTGTGTGCAGGAAGGCCCCCATTGGGACTCACTGTGACCCAGCCACAGCACGAGGCAGCATAATCAGGGTGTCTCGAGCTGGTGAGCCATTTTGGGAGGAGTCCCGGTAGGGCTTCCTTCCAAACGGGTGCTGTGGTGTCGACACCGCCGAGAAGCTTTCCTTCTCGACCCCCCAGAAGCGCAGTCAGTGTTTGGTGGTGGTTTGCATGGTTCTATTTGTCTTTGGGTTCCTGCCACTCATAGGCCGAGGCTTTGAGCTGATATGCCCTGGACGTAGGGAGAGAGGCTGCTGTGATTTGCCGAAAGGCCACACTACCAGAGACATCGTGCACAAACCCGTCAGTTCACTCGACAGCACTGGTAGGCGGAAGGCGGGTTTGTCCCAAGACTCTGATGTCCCTTCACACTAGGGTCTTCCATCCATTTCCTTTGCCAGCGTGGCCTTGGGAAGTGGGGGGATTTGGTCCCCAGGAGAGGGATTCACGTCCCCTCTCATAGGCATCCTTGCTGCCCCACGTTCCCCATGCCGCTGGGCTTCTGATGGTACAGATGTCTTGGCATCCCCTTTGCGCAGAGACAGCCCTTGCCCCGGGCAGCTTCTCCATGGTTGAAGCAGCCCAGCAGCGCCCTGAGGGCCCCAGGGATCTGCATCCCTGCGGACACATCCCTGAGCTCTCCCCCATAGGTCCTTGGGAATCCTGGTGGTCCTTGACCTGGGGTGCCCTGTCAGGGTGCACCATCGGCTGCAGGCCACGAGGTTCCTCTGCCACGTTGCAATGCTTTTCTCAAAATGCAGACATCACTGGGTGTCCGGAGTCTCGATGTCGATGAAGCCTCCTGAAAAGTCAGACGTGGTGTGTGAAGAGAGCCATGCATCAACCCCTTGGTTGGCCTCTCTGCCTTCCTTCCCACCTTCTGTCTTCCATTCGCCTTAACCCCTTTCTCCATCCGGACCTTCCTCCCAAGAAATCCCTCCTCCACAATGCAAGCTTTGCCGCTCACCTCCTACATCTCGTCCACATCAGTATAGCTTTCTCACTCTCTAGCTCTTATCATCAATGTCCTCTACCTCCTCATCAATGGATAATTCTCTCTCCAGGCTTTATCGTTGGGATGAGAGCCAGGAAAATCGGGGACGTTTGTGTGACTTCTGAAGACTCAGCAGGAATCCTGGACCGTGGTTTTATCCGGGGTGGAAAATGCGATTTGGGGTCCTCTCTCAGGAAATGCGCAGGGGTTTTGGCTCTTTTTTTAACCGGGTGTCTTCCTAGATCCATAGTCCTCTTCCCATCGGAAACACTAGCACGTGTGTTTACAATGGGGAAAAGTCTTTAGGCACCCGTGGTCCAGTGGCGCAGGAGAGCCTGAAGAATCGTCGTGCCCCCCATCCTGAAGCTGTCTTGGAGCGGTTCAAAGGAAAGCAGGCTAATCCATAGCCACCCAAAGCAACCCAAGCCCAAAGAAGGGTTAAAGAACCTTGAAAACACCACACCCCTGGAAGGAATGTAAAGCAGAGCAGAGGAACGTGTGGAATGCAGACAGGGGTGCAACAATTAGGGTCCCATATGGAAAACGGGGAAAACCACAGGTTGGCCTGTGGAAATGCAGGAATCTGACAGAGGCGCGCAGAGAAGGTGTGGAATGCGGCCAGGTCTGAACCAGAGGGTGAGTCTTACGTGGCTAGCCGTGAAGACCATATGGCCTGCACTCCAAAGGCCTGGGAGACTCGGAGCTGGGCTGCCACTTGAAAGGGCCTTAGGTTGTCCTCCTTCCTCCCAGGTCCTCAAACTGCAGGGGAATTCTCAATGACTGTTAGATCTCCGACCTTGCGTGAAGTGAGGTCTGTGGTACGGCCCAGCCGTCCAGGTGATGGGCAACCCTGTGGGCAGGCTCTACACGTACCTGAGGAGTGCCCTGGAGTTTTGGGGGGTGGGGAATTTCCAGCAGCTCCGCTGATTTCCATACATCAGGGCGTGGCCACCTCAGCCTCTACCAGACCCCTGTCTCCAGGGAGAGCACAGTGGGCCAGCATTCTCCCGGCCAGCCGGTCGCTTCTTCTCGCTTCTCGGACCTCGAAGCATGGATTCCTCCAGCACGTCCTGCACATCCAGCGGTAGGTTGACCTCTGCCTCTGAGCTGGGGGTTGCAAATTCCAGAGGCCGGGAGCCCTTCCCGCCTGTGCATCCTGCATCGATAGGGCCATGCCCTTCATTAGGGCATGTTCCGAGATTGGGCTGGCCTTTGGCCAGCGCTCAGTGGGCCTCAGCGAAGCAGACTCGCCTCAGAATGACCCCCTTTCTCCATACCCATGGGATTTTCGCTCTGGGATGGAACTGGATGTTGCCTCTTCCTAGAGACGTACCCTTGGGAGATCACGCATCACCGGGCGAAAAGGCCTAACAGGATTTCTCAGGGCCCATCCTCTCCTTTGCTGCTGGCCAACCTTTCCATCCAACGGAATCTATCTTCATGATTGCAGTGGACACATTTGGGGATTTGGAGTCGGAGTAGCCTTTGAATGGTGGTCTCTTGGCCTGGCTTGCCAACAACAGGTGTGGAGATACACCCCGGCGGGTTTACTCCCCTCTTTCTTTCTCTTTGGTTCTTGGGGAAGGTTTCTTTGGATTCTTGGGGATGTTGGGAGCATTTGGACCCCAGGCCATCTGGAGTCGACAGCACGTTCCTGGGAGCTCTTCTCCAAAGATCAGGCCTTTCCGCATGACCGAAGTCTGTGCACGCCTGGCCTTTGTATAACCCAGGGACGTCAAGGATACTTGATCCCAGGACCGAGGGAAACATGTGGAGCTTATATCTCTCTTTCAAGGGTTTCAAGCTCCCTTGGAGTTTCCCCACACATAATCCCGACTCCATTTCTCTCTCTCCGTCTCTCAGTCCCTCCGTCTCTCTCTCAGTCTCTCTCTCTCACTCTCTCTCTCTCTCTCTCTCTACGACTCTCTGTCTCTCTCCATTTCTCTGCTGGGTCCCTGTGGGTCTCACTTTCTAGTACTCCTTGGTTCCCTCCCAACTCAGCCTTATGGTCTCAATTTCTTCTCCTCTTTGGCCACTTACGTCTACATGAATGGCACCCTTGACTTTGTACACTCTGGCCTCGACAGTGTAATATGCAGACTTGTGGTTGGTGTTGAAGTTGTCATCACTGCATGTGCTGAGGTGCGTCCTGATGGACACTTGCCCGGTTGAGTTGGATATTCAAGTCGATCTGCTGGATGTCTCTTTGTCCTGATGTATCATAAATATCTGGGACGTTGGAAGCTCACCTGAAGCGAAGTTGGCTTTGCGTGCATTCGGAAGCAAATGCTGGGAGACACAGCATCCAGGAACACAGGAAGTGGTCTTCGACGGCCTTTGCTTTGGGGGCTGTGGGGTAAGAGCTTCGCAAGAAGACCCGCCATGGGGCAGTCACTCGCATGCGATTCACCAAGGACGTATTCCTGGGTGCTGGCCGGACTGAAGGGAGACCGATCCAGGGGGCATTCCTCTGCTTCTGTGTGCTTTGACAGGTCTTGACTAGGAGAGCCCACACTGAGGCCATGTGGCTGAAAACAGGCAATGGGTTGCTAGTGGGCCTTTCGGGAGGAGAGGCTCCTGGTGGCCTAGAGCGTGGCATAACTCAGGAAGCTATGGGTTTCGTGGATGCAACGATGTGCTGGAATGCACACGTCCGCTGGCCCTCACAGACTTTTCCTTTGGGTTGGTGTGAACCCGCAGCCCTTTCTTGCATTCTTGTCCACCACCACTAGGGCCTGAACCCAGATCGGCCCGGGGACCATTGTGTGCAGGAAGGCCCCCCTGGGACTCACTGTGACCCAGCCACAGCACGAGGCATCATAATCAGGGTGTCTCGAGCTGGTGAGCCATTTTGGGAGGAGTCCCGGTAGGGCTTCCTTCCAAACGGGTGCTGTGGTGTCGACACCGCCGAGAAGCTTTCCTTCTCGACCCCCCAGAAGCGCAGTCAGTGTTTGGTGGTGGTTTGCATGGTTCTATTTGTCTTTGGGTTCCTGCCACTCATAGGCCGAGGCTTTGAGCTGATATGCCCTGGACGTAGGGAGAGAGGCTGCTGTGATTTGCCGAAAGGCCACACTACCAGAGACATCGTGCACAAACCCGTCAGTTCACTCGACTGCAATGGTAGGCGGGGAAGGCAGGTTTCTCCCAAGACTCTGATGTCCCTTCACACTAGGGTCTTCCATCCATTTCTTTTGCCAGCGTGGCCTTGGGAAGTGGGGGGATTTTGTCCCTAGGAGAGGGATTCACGTCCCCTCTCATAGGCATCCTTGCTGCCCCACGTTCCCCATGCCGCTGGGCTTCTGATGGTACAGATATCTTGGCATCCCCTTTGCGCAGAGACAGCCCTTGCCCCGGGCAGCTTCTCCATGGTTGAAGCAGCGCAGCAGGGCCCTGAGGGCACCAGGGATCTGCATCCCTGCGGACACATCGCTGAGCTCTCCCCCATAGGTCCTTGGGAATCCTGGTGGTCCTTGACCTGGGGTGCCCTGTCAGGGTGCACCATCGGCTGCAGGCCACGAGGTTCCTCTGCCACGTTGCAATGCTTTTCTCAAAATGCAGACATCACTGGGTGTCCGGAGTCTCGATGTCGATGAAGCCTCCTGAAAAGTCAGACGTGGTGTGTGAAGAGAGCCATTCTTCAACCCCTTGGTTGGCCTCTCTGCCTTCCTTCCCACCTTCTGTCTTCCATTCGCCTTAACCCCTTTCTCCATCCGGACCTTCCTCCCAAGAAATCCCTCCTCCACAATGCAAGCTTTGCCGCTCACCTCCTACATCTCGTCCACATCAGTATAGCTTTCTCACTCTCTAGCTCTTATCATCAATGTCCTCTACCTCCTCATCAATGGATAATTCTCTCTCCAGGCTTTATCGTTGGGATGAGAGCCAAGAAAATCGGGGACGTTTGTGTGACTTCTGAAGACTCAGCAGGAATCCTGGACCGTGGTTTTATCCGGGGTGGAAAATGCGATTTGGGGTCCTCTCTCAGGAAGTGCGCAGGGGTTTTGGCTCTTTTTTTAACCGGGTGTCTTCCTAGATCCATAGTCCTCTTCCCATCGGAAACACTAGCACGTGTGTTTACAATGGGGAAAAGTCTTTAGGCACCCGTGGTCCAGTGGCGCAGGAGAGCCTGAGGAATCGTCGTGCCCCCCATCCTGAAGCTGTCTTGGAGCGGTTCAAAGGAAAGCAGGCTAATCCATAGCCACCCAAAGCAACCCAAGCCCAAAGAAGGGTTAAAGAAGCTTGAAAACACCACACCCCTGGAAGGAATGTAAAGCAGAGCAGAGGAACGTGTGGAATGCAGACAGGGGTGCAACAATTAGGGTCCCATATGGAAAACGGGGAAAACCACAGGTTGGCCTGTGGAAATGCAGGAATCTGACAGAGGCGCGCAGAGAAGGTGTGGAATGCGGCCAGGTCTGAACCAGAGGGTGAGTCTTACGTGGCTAGCCGTGAAGACCATATGGCCTGCACTCCAAAGGCCTGGGAGACTCGGAGCTGGGCTGCCACTTGAAAGGGCCTTAGGTTGTCCTCCTTCCTCCCAGGTCCTCAAACTGCAGGGGAATTCTCAATGACTGTTAGATCTCCGACCTTGCGTGAAGTGAGGTCTGTGGTACGGCCCAGCCGTCCAGGTGATGGGCAACCCTGTGGGCAGGCTCTACACGTACCTGAGGAGTGCCCTGGAGTTTTGGGGGGTGGGGAATTTCCAGCAGCTCCGCTGATTTCCATACATCAGGGCGTGGCCACCTCAGCCTCTACCAGACCCCTGTCTCCAGGGAGAGCACAGTGGGCCAGCATTCTCCCGGCCAGCCGGTCGCTTCTTCTCGCTTCTCGGACCTCGAAGCATGGATTCCTCCAGCACGTCCTGCACATCCAGCGGTAGGTTGACCTCTGCCTCTGAGCTGGGGGTTGCAAATTCCAGAGGCCGGGAGCCCTTCCCGCCTGTGCATCCTGCATCGATAGGGCCATGCCCTTCATTAGGGCATGTTCCGAGATTGGGCTGGCCTTTGGCCAGCGCTCAGTGGGCCTCAGCGAAGCAGACTCGCCTCAGAATGACCCCCTTTCTCCATACCCATGGGATTTTCGCTCTGGGATGGAACTGGATGTTGCCTCTTCCTAGAGACGTACCCTTGGGAGATCACGCATCACCGGGCGAAAAGGCCTAACAGGATTTCTCAGGGCCCATCCTCTCCTTTGCTGCTGGCCAACCTTTCCATCCAACGGAATCTATCTTCATGATTGCAGTGGACACATTTGGGGATTTGGAGTCGGAGTAGCCTTTGAATGGTGGTCTCTTGGCCTGGCTTGCCAACAACAGGTACGGAGATACACCCCGGCGGGTTTACTCCCCTCTTTCTTTCTCTTTGGTTCTTGGGGAAGGTTTCTTTGGATTCTTGGGGATGTTGGGAGCATTTGGACCCCAGGCCATCTGGAGTCGACAGCACGTTCCTGGGAGCTCTTCTCCAAAGATCAGGCCTTTCCGCATGACCGAAGTCTGTGCACGCCTGGCCTTTGTATAACCCAGGGACGTCAAGGATACTTGATCCCAGGACCGAGGGAAACATGTGGAGCTTATATCTCTCTTTCAAGGGTTTCAAGCTCCCTTGGAGTTTCCCCACACATAATCCCGACTCCATTTCTCTCTCTCCGTCTCTCAGTCCCTCCGTCTCTCTCTCAGTCTCTCTCTCTCACTCTCTCTCTCTCTCTCTCTCTCTCTCTCTCTACGACTCTCTGTCTCTCTCCATTTCTCTGCTGGGTCCCTGTGGGTCTCACTTTCTAGTACTCCTTGGTTCCCTCCCAACTCAGCCTTATGGTCTCAATTTCTTCTCCTCTTTGGCCACTTACGTCTACATGAATGGCACCCTTGACTTTGTACACTCTGGCCTCGACAGTGTAATATGCAGACTTGTGGTTGGTGTTGAAGTTGTCATCACTGCATGTGCTGAGGTGCGTCCTGATGGACACTTGCCCGGTTGAGTTGGATATTCAAGTCGATCTGCTGGATGTCTCTTTGTCCTGATGTATCATAAATATCTGGGACGTTGGAAGCTCACCTGAAGCGAAGTTGGCTTTGCGTGCATTCGGAAGCAAATGCTGGGAGACACAGCATCCAGGAACACAGGAAGTGGTCTTCGACGGCCTTTGCTTTGGGGGCTGTGGGGTAAGAGCTTCGCAAGAAGACCCGCCATGGGGCAGTCACTCGCATGCGATTCACCAAGGACGTATTCCTGGGTGCTGGCCGGAGTGAAGGGAGACCGATCCAGGGGGCATTCCTCTGCTTCTGTGTGCTTTGACAGGTCTTGACTAGGAGAGCCCACACTGAGGCCATGTGGCTGAAAACAGGCAATGGGTTGCTAGTGGGCCTTTCGGGAGGAGAGGCTCCTGGTGGCCTAGAGCGTGGCATAACTCAGGAAGCTATGGGTTTCGTGGATGCAACGATGTGCTGGAATCCACACGTCCGCGGGCCCTCACAGACTTTTCCTTTGGGTTGGTGTGAACCCGCAGCCCTTTCTTGCATTCTTGTGCACCACCACTAGGGCCTGAACCCAGATCGGCCCGGGGACCATTGTGTGCAGGAAGGCCCCCATTGGGACTCACTGTGACCCAGCCACAGCACGAGGCAGCATAATCAGGGTGTCTCGAGCTGGTGAGCCATTTTGGGAGGAGTCCCGGTAGGGCTTCCTTCCAAACGGGTGCTGTGGTGTCGACACCGCCGAGAAGCTTTCCTTCTCGACCCCCCAGAAGCGCAGTCAGTGTTTGGTGGTGGTTTGCATGGTTCTATTTGTCTTTGGGTTCCTGCCACTCATAGGCCGAGGCTTTGAGCTGATATGCCCTGGACGTAGGGAGAGAGGCTGCTGTGATTTGCCGAAAGGCCACACTACCAGAGACATCGTGCACAAACCCGTCAGTTCACTCGACAGCACTGGTAGGCGGAAGGCGGGTTTGTCCCAAGACTCTGATGTCCCTTCACACTAGGGTCTTCCATCCATTTCCTTTGCCAGCGTGGCCTTGGGAAGTGGGGGGATTTGGTCCCCAGGAGAGGGATTCACGTCCCCTCTCATAGGCATCCTTGCTGCCCCACGTTCCCCATGCCGCTGGGCTTCTGATGGTACAGATGTCTTGGCATCCCCTTTGCGCAGAGACAGCCCTTGCCCCGGGCAGCTTCTCCATGGTTGAAGCAGCCCAGCAGCGCCCTGAGGGCCCCAGGGATCTGCATCCCTGCGGACACATCCCTGAGCTCTCCCCCATAGGTCCTTGGGAATCCTGGTGGTCCTTGACCTGGGGTGCCCTGTCAGGGTGCACCATCGGCTGCAGGCCACGAGGTTCCTCTGCCACGTTGCAATGCTTTTCTCAAAATGCAGACATCACTGGGTGTCCGGAGTCTCGATGTCGATGAAGCCTCCTGAAAAGTCAGACGTGGTGTGTGAAGAGAGCCATGCTTCAACCCCTTGGTTGGCCTCTCTGCCTTCCTTCCCACCTTCTGTCTTCCATTCGCCTTAACCCCTTTCTCCATCCGGACCTTCCTCCCAAGAAATCCCTCCTCCACAATGCAAGCTTTGCCGCTCACCTCCTACATCTCGTCCACATCAGTATAGCTTTCTCACTCTCTAGCTCTTATCATCAATGTCCTCTACCTCCTCATCAATGGATAATTCTCTCTCCAGGCTTTATCGTTGGGATGAGAGCCAGGAAAATCGGGGACGTTTGTGTGACTTCTGAAGACTCAGCAGGAATCCTGGACCGTGGTTTTATCCGGGGTGGAAAATGCGATTTGGGGTCCTCTCTCAGGAAATGCGCAGGGGTTTTGGCTCTTTTTTTAACCGGGTGTCTTCCTAGATCCATAGTCCTCTTCCCATCGGAAACACTAGCACGTGTGTTTACAATGGGGAAAAGTCTTTAGGCACCCGTGGTCCAGTGGCGCAGGAGAGCCTGAAGAATCGTCGTGCCCCCCATCCTGAAGCTGTCTTGGAGCGGTTCAAAGGAAAGCAGGCTAATCCATAGCCACCCAAAGCAACCCAAGCCCAAAGAAGGGTTAAAGAAGCTTGAAAACACCACACCCCTGGAAGGAATGTAAAGCAGAGCAGAGGAACGTGTGGAATGCAGACAGGGGTGCAACAATTAGGGTCCCATATGGAAAACGGGGAAAACCACAGGTTGGCCTGTGGAAATGCAGGAATCTGACAGAGGCGCGCAGAGAAGGTGTGGAATGCGGCCAGGTCTGAACCAGAGGGTGAGTCTTACGTGGCTAGCCGTGAAGACCATATGGCCTGCACTCCAAAGGCCTGGGAGACTCGGAGCTGGGCTGCCACTTGAAAGGGCCTTAGGTTGTCCTCCTTCCTCCCAGGTCCTCAAACTGCAGGGGAATTCTCAATGACTGTTAGATCTCCGACCTTGCGTGAAGTGAGGTCTGTGGTACGGCCCAGCCGTCCAGGTGATGGGCAACCCTGTGGGCAGGCTCTACACGTACCTGAGGAGTGCCCTGGAGTTTTGGGGGGTGGGGAATTTCCAGCAGCTCCGCTGATTTCCATACATCAGGGCGTGGCCACCTCAGCCTCTACCAGACCCCTGTCTCCAGGGAGAGCACAGTGGGCCAGCATTCTCCCGGCCAGCCGGTCGCTTCTTCTCGCTTCTCGGACCTCGAAGCATGGATTCCTCCAGCACGTCCTGCACATCCAGCGGTAGGTTGACCTCTGCCTCTGAGCTGGGGGTTGCAAATTCCAGAGGCCGGGAGCCCTTCCCGCCTGTGCATCCTGCATCGATAGGGCCATGCCCTTCATTAGGGCATGTTCCGAGATTGGGCTGGCCTTTGGCCAGCGCTCAGTGGGCCTCAGCGAAGCAGACTCGCCTCAGAATGACCCCCTTTCTCCATACCCATGGGATTTTCGCTCTGGGATGGAACTGGATGTTGCCTCTTCCTAGAGACGTACCCTTGGGAGATCACGCATCACCGGGCGAAAAGGCCTAACAGGATTTCTCAGGGCCCATCCTCTCCTTTGCTGCTGGCCAACCTTTCCATCCAACGGAATCTATCTTCATGATTGCAGTGGACACATTTGGGGATTTGGAGTCGGAGTAGCCTTTGAATGGTGGTCTCTTGGCCTGGCTTGCCAACAACAGGTACGGAGATACACCCCGGCGGGTTTACTCCCCTCTTTCTTTCTCTTTGGTTCTTGGGGAAGGTTTCTTTGGATTCTTGGGGATGTTGGGAGCATTTGGACCCCAGGCCATCTGGAGTCGACAGCACGTTCCTGGGAGCTCTTCTCCAAAGATCAGGCCTTTCCGCATGACCGAAGTCTGTGCACGCCTGGCCTTTGTATAACCCAGGGACGTCAAGGATACTTGATCCCAGGACCGAGGGAAACATGTGGAGCTTATATCTCTCTTTCAAGGGTTTCAAGCTCCCTTGGAGTTTCCCCACACATAATCCCGACTCCATTTCTCTCTCTCCGTCTCTCAGTCCCTCCGTCTCTCTCTCAGTCTCTCTCTCTCACTCTCTCTCTCTCTCTCTCTACGACTCTCTGTCTCTCTCCATTTCTCTGCTGGGTCCCTGTGGGTCTCACTTTCTAGTACTCCTTGGTTCCCTCCCAACTCAGCCTTATGGTCTCAATTTCTTCTCCTCTTTGGCCACTTACGTCTACATGAATGGCACCCTTGACTTTGTACACTCTGGCCTCGACAGTGTAATATGCAGACTTGTGGTTGGTGTTGAAGTTGTCATCACTGCATGTGCTGAGGTGCGTCCTGATGGACACTTGCCCGGTTGAGTTGGATATTCAAGTCGATCTGCTGGATGTCTCTTTGTCCTGATGTATCATAAATATCTGGGACGTTGGAAGCTCACCTGAAGCGAAGTTGGCTTTGCGTGCATTCGGAAGCAAATGCTGGGAGACACAGCATCCAGGAACACAGGAAGTGGTCTTCGACGGCCTTTGCTTTGGGGGCTGTGGGGTAAGAGCTTCGCAAGAAGACCCGCCATGGGGCAGTCACTCGCATGCGATTCACCAAGGACGTATTCCTGGGTGCTGGCCGGACTGAAGGGAGACCGATCCAGGGGGCATTCCTCTGCTTCTGTGTGCTTTGACAGGTCTTGACTAGGAGAGCCCACACTGAGGCCATGTGGCTGAAAACAGGCAATGGGTTGCTAGTGGGCCTTTCGGGAGGAGAGGCTCCTGGTGGCCTAGAGCGTGGCATAACTCAGGAAGCTATGGGTTTCGTGGATGCAACGATGTGCTGGAATCCACACGTCCGCTGGCCCTCACAGACTTTTCCTTTGGGTTGGTGTGAACCCGCAGCCCTTTCTTGCATTCTTGTCCACCACCACTAGGGCCTGAACCCAGATCGGCCCGGGGTCCTTTGTGTGCAGGAAGGCCCCCCTGGGACTCACTGTGACCCAGCCACAGCACGAGGCAGCATAATCAGGGTGTCTCGAGCTGGTGAGCCATTTTGGGAGGAGTCCCGGTAGGGCTTCCTTCCAAACGGGTGCTGTGGTGTCGACACCGCCGAGAAGCTTTCCTTCTCTACCCCCCAGACGCGCAGTCAGTGTTTGGTGGTGGTTTGCATGGTTCTATTTGTCTTTGGGTTCCTGCCACTCATAGGCCGAGGCTTTGAGCTGATATGCCCTGGACGTAGGGAGAGAGGCTGCTGTGATTTGCCGAAAGGCCACACTACCAGAGACATCGTGCACAAACCCGTCAGTTCACTCGACAGCACTGGTAGGCGGAAGGCGGGTTTGTCCCAAGACTCTGATGTCCCTTCACACTAGGGTCTTCCATCCATTTCCTTTGCCAGCGTGGCCTTGGGAAGTGGGGGGATTTGGTCCCCAGGAGAGGGATTCACGTCCCCTCTCATAGGCATCCTTGCTGCCCCACGTTCCCCATGCCGCTGGGCTTCTGATGGTACAGATGTCTTGGCATCCCCTTTGCGCAGAGACAGCCCTTGCCCCGGGCAGCTTCTCCATGGTTGAAGCAGCGCAGCAGGGCCCTGAGGGCACCAGGGATCTGCATCCCTGCGGACACATCCCTGAGCTCTCCCCCATAGGTCCATGGGAATCCTGGTGGTCCTTGACCTGGGGTGCCCTGTCAGGGTGCACCATCGGCTGCAGGCCACGAGGTTCCTCTACCACGTTGCAATGCTTTTCTCAAAATGCAGACGTCACTGGGTGTCCGGAGTCTCGATGTCGATGAAGCCTCCTGAAAAGTCAGACGTGGTGTGTGAAGAGAGCCATGCTTCAACCCCTTGGTTGGCCTCTCTGCCTTCCTTCCCACCTTCTGTCTTCCATTCGCCTTAACCCCTTTCTCCATCCGGACCTTCCTCCCAAGAAATCCCTCCTCCACAATGCAAGCTTTGCCGCTCAACTCCTACATCTCGTCCACATCAGTATAGCTTTCTCACTCTCTAGCTCTTATCATCAATGTCCTCTACCTCCTCATCAATGGATAATTCTCTCTCCAGGCTTTATCGTTGGGATGAGAGCCAAGAAAATCGGGGACGTTTGTGTGACTTCTGAAGACTCAGCAGGAATCCTGGACCGTGGTTTTATCCGGGGTGGAAAATGCGATTTGGGGTCCTCTCTCAGGAAATGCGCAGGGGTTTTGGCTCTTTTTTTAACCGGGTGTCTTCCTAGATCCATAGTCCTCTTCCCATCGGAAACACTAGCACGTGTGTTTACAATGGGGAAAAGTCTTTAGGCACCCGTGGTCCAGTGGCGCAGGAGAGCCTGAAGAATCGTCGTGCCCCCCATCCTGAAGCTGTCTTGGAGCGGTTCAAAGGAAAGCAGGCTAATCCATAGCCACCCAAAGCAACCCAAGCCCAAAGAAGGGTTAAAGAACCTTGAAAACACCACACCCCTGGAAGGAATGTAAAGCAGAGCAGAGGAACGTGTGGAATGCAGACAGGGGTGAAACAATTAGGGTCCCATATGGAAAACGGGGAAAACCACAGGTTGGCCTGTGGAAATGCAGGAATCTGACAGAGGCGCGCAGAGAAGGTGTGGAATGCGGCCAGGTCTGAACCAGAGGGTGAGTCTTACGTGGCTAGCCGTGAAGACCATATGGCCTGCACTCCAAAGGCCTGGGAGACTCGGAGCTGGGCTGCCACTTGAAAGGGCCTTAGGTTGTCCTCCTTCCTCCCAGGTCCTCAAACTGCAGGGGAATTCTCAATGACTGTTAGATCTCCGACCTTGCGTGAAGTGAGGTCTGTGGTACGGCCCAGCCGTCCAGGTGATGGGCAACCCTGTGGGCAGGCTCTACACGTACCTGAGGAGTGCCCTGGAGTTTTGGGGGGTGGGGAATTTCCAGCAGCTCCGCTGATTTCCATACATCAGGGCGTGGCCACCTCAGCCTCTACCAGACCCCTGTCTCCAGGGAGAGCACAGTGGGCCAGCATTCTCCCGGCCAGCCGGTCGCTTCTTCTCGCTTCTCGGACCTCGAAGCATGGATTCCTCCAGCACGTCCTGCACATCCAGCGGTAGGTTGACCTCTGCCTCTGAGCTGGGGGTTGCAAATTCCAGAGGCCGGGAGCCCTTCCCGCCTGTGCATCCTGCATCGATAGGGCCATGCCCTTCATTAGGGCATGTTCCGAGATTGGGCTGGCCTTTGGCCAGCGCTCAGTGGGCCTCAGCGAAGCAGACTCGCCTCAGAATGACCCCCTTGCTCCATACCCATGGGATTTTCGCTCTGGGATGGAACTGGATGTTGCCTCTTCCTAGAGACGTACCCTTGGGAGATCACGCATCACCGGGCGAAAAGGCCTAACAGGATTTCTCAGGGCCCATCCTCTCCTTTGCTGCTGGCCAACCTTTCCATCCAACGGAATCTATCTTCATGATTGCAGTGGACACATTTGGGGATTTGGAGTCGGAGTAGCCTTTGAATGGTGGTCTCTTGGCCTGGCTTGCCAACAACAGGTACGGAGATACACCCCGGCGGGTTTACTCCCCTCTTTCTTTCTCTTTGGTTCTTGGGGAAGGTTTCTTTGGATTCTTGGGGATGTTGGGAGCATTTGGACCCCAGGCCATCTGGAGTCGACAGCACGTTCCTGGGAGCTCTTCTCCAAAGATCAGGCCTTTCCGCATGACCGAAGTCTGTGCACGCCTGGCCTTTGTATAACCCAGGGACGTCAAGGATACTTGATCCCAGGACCGAGGGAAACATGTGGAGCTTATATCTCTCTTTCAAGGGTTTCAAGCTCCCTTGGAGTTTCCCCACACATAATCCCGACTCCATTTCTCTCTCTCCGTCTCTCAGTCCCTCCGTCTCTCTCTCAGTCTCTCTCGCTCACTCTCTCTCTCTCTCTCTCTACGACTCTCTGTCTCTCTCCATTTCTCTGCTGGGTCCCTGTGGGTCTCACTTTCTAGTACTCCTTGGTTCCCTCCCAACTCAGCCTTATGGTCTCAATTTCTTCTCCTCTTTGGCCACTTACGTCTACATGAATGGCACCCTTGACTTTGTACACTCTGGCCTCGACAGTGTAATATGCAGACTTGTGGTTGGTGTTGAAGTTGTCATCACTGCATGTGCTGAGGTGCGTCCTGATGGACACTTGCCCGGTTGAGTTGGATATTCAAGTCGATCTGCTGGATGTCTCTTTGTCCTGATGTATCATAAATATCTGGGACGTTGGAAGCTCACCTGAAGCGAAGTTGGCTTTGCGTGCATTCGGAAGCAAATGCTGGGAGACACAGCATCCAGGAACACAGGAAGTGGTCTTCGACGGCCTTTGCTTTGGGGGCTGTGGGGTAAGAGCTTCGCAAGAAGACCCGCCATGGGGCAGTCACTCGCATGCGATTCACCAAGGACGTATTCCTGGGTGCTGGCCGGACTGAAGGGAGACCGATCCAGGGGGCATTCCTCTGCTTCTGTGTGCTTTGACAGGTCTTGACTAGGAGAGCCCACACTGAGGCCATGTGGCTGAAAACAGGCAATGGGTTGCTAGTGGGCCTTTCGGGAGGAGAGGCTCCTGGTGGCCTAGAGCGTGGCATAACTCAGGAAGCTATGGGTTTCGTGGATGCAACGATGTGCTGGAATCCACACGTCCGCTGGCCCTCACAGACTTTTCCTTTGGGTTGGTGTGAACCCGCAGCCCTTTCTTGCATTCTTGTCCACCACCACTAGGGCCTGAACCCAGATCGGCCCGGGGTCCTTTGTGTGCAGGAAGGCCCCCCTGGGACTCACTGTGACCCAGCCACAGCACGAGGCAGCATAATCAGGGTGTCTCGAGCTGGTGAGCCATTTTGGGAGGAGTCCCGGTAGGGCTTCCTTCCAAACGGGTGCTGTGGTGTCGACACCGCCGAGAAGCTTTCCTTCTCTACCCCCCAGACGCGCAGTCAGTGTTTGGTGGTGGTTTGCATGGTTCTATTTGTCTTTGGGTTCCTGCCACTCATAGGCCGAGGCTTTGAGCTGATATGCCCTGGACGTAGGGAGAGAGGCTGCTGTGATTTGCCGAAAGGCCACACTACCAGAGACATCGTGCACAAACCCGTCAGTTCACTCGACAGCACTGGTAGGCGGAAGGCGGGTTTGTCCCAAGACTCTGATGTCCCTTCACACTAGGGTCTTCCATCCATTTCCTTTGCCAGCGTGGCCTTGGGAAGTGGGGGGATTTGGTCCCCAGGAGAGGGATTCACGTCCCCTCTCATAGGCATCCTTGCTGCCCCACGTTCCCCATGCCGCTGGGCTTCTGATGGTACAGATGTCTTGGCACCCCCTTTGCGCAGAGACAGCCCTTGCCCCGGGCAGCTTCTCCATGGTTGAAGCAGCCCAGCAGCGCCCTGAGGGCACCAGGGATCTGCATCCCTGCGGACACATCCCTGAGCTCTCCCCCATAGGTCCATGGGAATCCTGGTGGTCCTTGACCTGGGGTGCCCTGTCAGGGTGCACCATCGGCTGCAGGCCACGAGGTTCCTCTACCACGTTGCAATGCTTTTCTCAAAATGCAGACGTCACTGGGTGTCCGGAGTCTCGATGTCGATGAAGCCTCCTGAAAAGTCAGACGTGGTGTGTGAAGAGAGCCATGCTTCAACCCCTTGGTTGGCCTCTCTGCCTTCCTTCCCACCTTCTGTCTTCCATTCGCCTTAACCCCTTTCTCCATCCGGACCTTCCTCCCAAGAAAACCCTCCTCCACAATGCAAGCTTTGCCGCTCAACTCCTACATCTCGTCCACATCAGTATAGCTTTCTCACTCTCTAGCTCTTATCATCAATGTCCTCTACCTCCTCATCAATGGATAATTCTCTCTCCAGGCTTTATCGTTGGGATGAGAGCCAAGAAAATCGGGGACGTTTGTGTGACTTCTGAAGACTCAGCAGGAATCCTGGACCGTGCTCTTATCCGGGGTGGAAAATGCGATTTGGGGTCCTCTCTCAGGAAATGCGCAGGGGTTTTGGCTCTTTTTTTAACCGGGTGTCTTCCTAGATCCATAGTCCTCTTCCCATCGGAAACACTAGCACGTGTGTTTACAATGGGGAAAAGTCTTTAGGCACCCGTGGTCCAGTGGCGCAGGAGAGCCTGAAGAATCGTCGTGCCCCCCATCCTGAAGCTGTCTTGGAGCGGTTCAAAGGAAAGCAGGCTAATCCATAGCCACCCAAAGCAACCCAAGCCCAAAGAAGGGTTAAAGAACCTTGAAAACACCACACCCCTGGAAGGAATGTAAAGCAGAGCAGAGGAACGTGTGGAATGCAGACAGGGGTGCAACAATTAGGGTCCCATATGGAAAACGGGGAAAACCACAGGTTGGCCTGTGGAAATGCAGGAATCTGACAGAGGCGCGCAGAGAAGGTGTGGAATGCGGCCAGGTCTGAACCAGAGGGTGAGTCTTACGTGGCTAGCCGTGAAGACCATATGGCCTGCACTCCAAAGGCCTGGGAGACTCGGAGCTGGGCTGCCACTTGAAAGGGCCTTAGGTTGTCCTCCTTCCTCCCAGGTCCTCAAACTGCAGGGGAATTCTCAATGACTGTTAGATCTCCGACCTTGCGTGAAGTGAGGTCTGTGGTACGGCCCAGCCGTCCAGGTGATGGGCAACCCTGTGGGCAGGCTCTACACGTACCTGAGGAGTGCCCTGGAGTTTTGGGGGGTGGGGAATTTCCAGCAGCTCCGCTGATTTCCATACATCAGGGCGTGGCCACCTCAGCCTCTACCAGACCCCTGTCTCCAGGGAGAGCACAGTGGGCCAGCATTCTCCCGGCCAGCCGGTCGCTTCTTCTCGCTTCTCGGACCTCGAAGCATGGATTCCTCCAGCACGTCCTGCACATCCAGCGGTAGGTTGACCTCTGCCTCTGAGCTGGGGGTTGCAAATTCCAGAGGCCGGGAGCCCTTCCCGCCTGTGCATCCTGCATCGATAGGGCCATGCCCTTCATTAGGGCATGTTCCGAGATTGGGCTGGCCTTTGGCCAGCGCTCAGTGGGCCTCAGCGAAGCAGACTCGCCTCAGAATGACCCCCTTGCTCCATACCCATGGGATTTTCGCTCTGGGATGGAACTGGATGTTGCCTCTTCCTAGAGACGTACCCTTGGGAGATCACGCATCACCGGGCGAAAAGGCCTAACAGGATTTCTCAGGGCCCATCCTCTCCTTTGCTGCTGGCCAACCTTTCCATCCAACGGAATCTATCTTCATGATTGCAGTGGACACATTTGGGGATTTGGAGTCGGAGTAGCCTTTGAATGGTGGTCTCTTGGCCTGGCTTGCCAACAACAGGTACGGAGATACACCCCGGCGGGTTTACTCCCCTCTTTCTTTCTCTTTGGTTCTTGGGGAAGGTTTCTTTGGATTCTTGGGGATGTTGGGAGCATTTGGACCCCAGGCCATCTGGAGTCGACAGCACGTTCCTGGGAGCTCTTCTCCAAAGATCAGGCCTTTCCGCATGACCGAAGTCTGTGCACGCCTGGCCTTTGTATAACCCAGGGACGTCAAGGATACTTGATCCCAGGACCGAGGGAAACATGTGGAGCTTATATCTCTCTTTCAAGGGTTTCAAGCTCCCTTGGAGTTTCCCCACACATAATCCCGACTCCATTTCTCTCTCTCCGTCTCTCAGTCCCTCCGTCTCTCTCTCAGTCTCTCTCGCTCACTCTCTCTCTCTCTCTCTCTACGACTCTCTGTCTCTCTCCATTTCTCTGCTGGGTCCCTGTGGGTCTCACTTTCTAGTACTCCTTGGTTCCCTCCCAACTCAGCCTTATGGTCTCAATTTCTTCTCCTCTTTGGCCACTTACGTCTACATGAATGGCACCCTTGACTTTGTACACTCTGGCCTCGACAGTGTAATATGCAGACTTGTGGTTGGTGTTGAAGTTGTCATCACTGCATGTGCTGAGGTGCGTCCTGATGGACACTTGCCCGGTTGAGTTGGATATTCAAGTCGATCTGCTGGATGTCTCTTTGTCCTGATGTATCATAAATATCTGGGACGTTGGAAGCTCACCTGAAGCGAAGTTGGCTTTGCGTGCATTCGGAAGCAAATGCTGGGAGACACAGCATCCAGGAACACAGGAAGTGGTCTTCGACGGCCTTTGCTTTGGGGGCTGTGGGGTAAGAGCTTCGCAAGAAGACCCGCCATGGGGCAGTCACTCACATGCCATTCACCAAGGACGTATTCCTGGGTGCTGGCCGGAGTGAAGGGAGACCGATCCAGGGGGCATTCCTCTGCTTCTGTGTGCTTTGACAGGTCTTGACTAGGAGAGCCCACACTGAGGCCATGTGGCTGAAAACAGGCAATGGGTTGCTAGTGGGCCTTTCGGGAGGAGAGGCTCCTGGTGGCCTAGAGCGTGGCATAACTCAGGAAGCTATGGGTTTCGTGGATGCAACGATGTGCTGGAATCCACACGTCCGCTGGCCCTCACAGACTTTTCCTTTGGGTTGGTGTGAACCCGCAGCCCTTTCTTGCATTCTTGTCCACCACCACTAGGGCCTGAACCCAGATCGGCCCGGGGACCATTGTGTGCAGGAAGGCCACCCTGGGACTCACTGTGACCCAGCCACAGCACGAGGCAGCATAATCAGGGTGTCTCGAGCTGGTGAGCCATTTTGGGAGGAGTCCCGGCAGGGCTTCCTTCCAAACGGGTGCTGTGGTGTCGACACCGCCGAGAAGCTTTCCTTCTCTACCCCCCAGACGCGCAGTCAGTGTTTGGTGGTGGTTTGCATGGTTCTATTTGTCTTTGGGTTCCTGCCACTCATAGGCCGAGGCTTTGAGCTGATATGCCCTGGACGTAGGGAGAGAGGCTGCTGTGATTTGCCGAAAGGCCACACTACCAGAGACATCGTGCACAAACCCGTCAGTTCACTCGACAGCACTGGTAGGCGGAAGGCGGGTTTGTCCCAAGACTCTGATGTCCCTTCACACTAGGGTCTTCCATCCATTTCCTTTGCCAGCGTGGCCTTGGGAAGTGGGGGGATTTGGTCCCCAGGAGAGGGATTCACGTCCCCTCTCATAGGCATCCTTGCTGCCCCACGTTCCCCATGCCGCTGGGCTTCTGATGGTACAGATGTCTTGGCATCCCCTTTGCGCAGAGACAGCCCTTGCCCCGGGCAGCTTCTCCATGGTTGAAGCAGCCCAGCAGCGCCCTGAGGGCACCAGGGATCTGCATCCCTGCGGACACATCCCTGAGCTCTCCCCCATAGGTCCATGGGAATCCTGGTGGTCCTTGACCTGGGGTGCCCTGTCAGGGTGCACCATCGGCTGCAGGCCACGAGGTTCCTCTACCACGTTGCAATGCTTTTCTCAAAATGCAGACGTCACTGGGTGTCCGGAGTCTCGATGTCGATGAAGCCTCCTGAAAAGTCAGACGTGGTGTGTGAAGAGAGCCATGCTTCAACCCCTTGGTTGGCCTCTCTGCCTTCCTTCCCACCTTCTGTCTTCCATTCGCCTTAACCCCTTTCTCCATCCGGACCTTCCTCCCAAGAAATCCCTCCTCCACAATGCAAGCTTTGCCGCTCACCTCCTACATCTCGTCCACATCAGTATAGCTTTCTCACTCTCTAGCTCTTATCATCAATGTCCTCTACCTCCTCATCAATGGATAATTCTCTCTCCAGGCTTTATCGTTGGGATGAGAGCCAAGAAAATCGGGGACGTTTGTGTGACTTCTGAAGACTCAGCAGGAATCCTGGACCGTGCTCTTATCCGGGGTGGAAAATGCGATTTGGGGTCCTCTCTCAGGAAATGCGCAGGGGTTTTGGCTCTTTTTTTAACCGGGTGTCTTCCTAGATCCATAGTCCTCTTCCCATCGGAAACACTAGCACGTGTGTTTACAATGGGGAAAAGTCTTTAGGCACCCGTGGTCCAGTGGCGCAGGAGAGCCTGAAGAATCGTCGTGCCCCCCATCCTGAAGCTGTCTTGGAGCGGTTCAAAGGAAAGCAGGCTAATCCATAGCCACCCAAAGCAACCCAAGCCCAAAGAAGGGTTAAAGAACCTTGAAAACACCACACCCCTGGAAGGAATGTAAAGCAGAGCAGAGGAACGTGTGGAATGCAGACAGGGGTGCAACAATTAGGGTCCCATATGGAAAACGGGGAAAACCACAGGTTGGCCTGTGGAAATGCAGGAATCTGACAGAGGCGCGCAGAGAAGGTGTGGAATGCGGCCAGGTCTGAACCAGAGGGTGAGTCTTACGTGGCTAGCCGTGAAGACCATATGGCCTGCACTCCAAAGGCCTGGGAGACTCGGAGCTGGGCTGCCACTTGAAAGGGCCTTAGGTTGTCCTCCTTCCTCCCAGGTCCTCAAACTGCAGGGGAATTCTCAATGACTGTTAGATCTCCGACCTTGCGTGAAGTGAGGTCTGTGGTACGGCCCAGCCGTCCAGGTGATGGGCAACCCTGTGGGCAGGCTCTACACGTACCTGAGGAGTGCCCTGGAGTTTTGGGGGGTGGGGAATTTCCAGCAGCTCCGCTGATTTCCATACATCAGGGCGTGGCCACCTCAGCCTCTACCAGACCCCTGTCTCCAGGGAGAGCACAGTGGGCCAGCATTCTCCCGGCCAGCCGGTCGCTTCTTCTCGCTTCTCGGACCTCGAAGCATGGATTCCTCCAGCACGTCCTGCACATCCAGCGGTAGGTTGACCTCTGCCTCTGAGCTGGGGGTTGCAAATTCCAGAGGCCGGGAGCCCTTCCCGCCTGTGCATCCTGCATCGATAGGGCCATGCCCTTCATTAGGGCATGTTCCGAGATTGGGCTGGCCTTTGGCCAGCGCTCAGTGGGCCTCAGCGAAGCAGACTCGCCTCAGAATAACCCCCTTGCTCCATACCCATGGGATTTTCGCTCTGGGATGGAACTGGATGTTGCCTCTTCCTAGAGACGTACCCTTGGGAGATCACGCATCACCGGGCGAAAAGGCCTAACAGGATTTCTCAGGGCCCATCCTCTCCTTTGCTGCTGGCCAACCTTTCCATCCAACGGAATCTATCTTCATGATTGCAGTGGACACATTTGGGGATTTGGAGTCGGAGTAGCCTTTGAATGGTGGTCTCTTGGCCTGGCTTGCCAACAACAGGTACGGAGATACACCCCGGCGGGTTTACTCCCCTCTTTCTTTCTCTTTGGTTCTTGGGGAAGGTTTCTTTGGATTCTTGGGGATGTTGGGAGCATTTGGACCCCAGGCCATCTGGAGTCGACAGCACGTTCCTGGGAGCTCTTCTCCAAAGATCAGGCCTTTCCGCATGACCGAAGTCTGTGCACGCCTGGCCTTTGTATAACCCAGGGACGTCAAGGATACTTGATCCCAGGACCGAGGGACACATGTGGAGCTTATATCTCTCTTTCAAGGGTTTCAAGCTCCCTTGGAGTTTCCCCACACATAATCCCGACTCCATTTCTCTCTCTCCGTCTCTCAGTCCCTCCGTCTCTCTCTCAGTCTCTCTCTCTCACTCTCTCTCTCTCTCTCTCTCTACGACTCTCTGTCTCTCTCCATTTCTCTGCTGGGTCCCTGTGGGTCTCACTTTCTAGTACTCCTTGGTTCCCTCCCAACTCAGCCTTATGGTCTCAATTTCTTCTCCTCTTTGGCCACTTACGTCTACATGAATGGCACCCTTGACTTTGTACACTCTGGCCTCGACAGTGTAATATGCAGACTTGTGGTTGGTGTTGAAGTTGTCATCACTGCATGTGCTGAGGTGCGTCCTGATGGACACTTGCCCGGTTGAGTTGGATATTCAAGTCGATCTGCTGGATGTCTCTTTGTCCTGATGTATCATAAATATCTGGGACGTTGGAAGCTCACCTGAAGCGAAGTTGGCTTTGCGTGCATTCGGAAGCAAATGCTGGGAGACACAGCATCCAGGAACACAGGAAGTGGTCTTCGACGGCCTTTGCTTTGGGGGCTGTGGGGTAAGAGCTTCGCAAGAAGACCCGCCATGGGGCAGTCACTCACATGCCATTCACCAAGGACGTATTCCTGGGTGCTGGCCGGAGTGAAGGGAGACCGATCCAGGGGGCATTCCTCTGCTTCTGTGTGCTTTGACAGGTCTTGACTAGGAGAGCCCACACTGAGGCCATGTGGCTGAAAACAGGCAATGGGTTGCTAGTGGGCCTTTCGGGAGGAGAGGCTCCTGGTGGCCTAGAGCGTGGCATAACTCAGGAAGCTATGGGTTTCGTGGATGCAAAGATGTGCTGGAATCCACACATCCGCGGGCCCTCACAGACTTTTCCTTTGGGTTGGTGTGAACCCGCAGCCCTTTCTTGCATTCTTGTCCACCACAACTAGGGCCTGAACCCAGATCGGCCCGGGGACCATTGTGTGCAGGAAGGCCCCCCTGGGACTCACTGTGACCCAGCCACAGCACGAGGCAGCATAATCAGGGTGTCTCGAGCTGGTGAGCCATTTTGGGAGGAGTCCCGGCAGGGCTTCCTTCCAAACGGGTGCTGTGGTGTCGACACCGCCGAGAAGCTTTCCTTCTCGACCCCCCAGACGCGCAGTCAGTGTTTGGTGGTGGTTTGCATGGTTCTATTTGTCTTTGGGTTCCTGCCACTCATAGGCCGAGGCTTTGAGCTGATATGCCCTGGACGTAGGGAGAGAGGCTGCTGTGATTTGCCGAAAGGCCACACTACCAGAGACATCGTGCACAAACCCGTCAGTTCACTCGACAGCACTGGTAGGCGGAAGGCGGGTTTGTCCCAAGACTCTGATGTCCCTTCACACTAGGGTCTTCCATCCATTTCCTTTGCCAGCGTGGCCTTGGGAAGTGGGGGGATTTGGTCCCCAGGAGAGGGATTCACGTCCCCTCTCATAGGCATCCTTGCTGCCCCACGTTCCCCATGCCGCTGGGCTTCTGATGGTACAGATGTCTTGGCATCCCCTTTGCGCAGAGACAGCCCTTGCCCCGGGCAGCTTCTCCATGGTTGAAGCAGCGCAGCAGGGCTCTGAGGGCACCAGGGATCTGCATCCCTGCGGACACATCCCTGAGCTCTCCCCCATAGGTCCTTGGGAATCCTGGTGGTCCTTGACCTGGGGTGCCCTGTCAGGGTGCACCATCGGCTGCAGGCCACGAGGTTCCTCTGCCACGTTGCAATGCTTTTCTCAAAATGCAGACATCACTGGGTGTCCGGAGTCTCGATGTCGATGAAGCCTCCTGAAAAGTCAGACGTGGTGTGTGAAGAGAGCCATGCTTCAACCCCTTGGTTGGCCTCTCTGCCTTCCTTCCCACCTTCTGTCTTCCATTCGCCTTAACCCCTTTCTCCATCCAGACCTTCCTCCCAAGAAATCCCTCCTCCACAATGCAAGCTTTGCCGCTCACCTCCTACATCTCGTCCACATCAGTATAGCTTTCTCACTCTCTAGCTCTTATCATCAATGTCCTCTACCTCCTCATCAATGGATAATTCTCTCTCCAGGCTTTATCGTTGGGATGAGAGCCAAGAAAATCGGGGACGTTTGTGTGACTTCTGAAGACTCAGCAGGAATCCTGGACCGTGGTTTTATCCGGGGTGGAAAATGCGATTTGGGGTCCTCTCTCAGGAAATGCGCAGGGGTTTTGGCTCTTTTTTTAACCGGGTGTCTTCCTAGATCCATAGTCCTCTTCCCATCGGAAACACTAGCACGTGTGTTTACAATGGGGAAAAGTCTTTAGGCACCCGTGGTCCAGTGGCGCAGGAGAGCCTGAGGAATCGTCGTGCCCCCCATCCTGAAGCTGTCTTGGAGCGGTTCAAAGGAAAGCAGGCTAATCCATAGCCACCCAAAGCAACCCAAGCCCAAAGAAGGGTTAAAGAAGCTTGAAAACACCACACCCCTGGAAGGAATGTAAAGCAGAGCAGAGGAACGTGTGGAATGCAGACAGGGGTGCAACAATTAGGGTCCCATATGGAAAACGGGGAAAACCACAGGTTGGCCTGTGGAAATGCAGGAATCTGACAGAGGCGCGCAGAGAAGGTGTGGAATGCGGCCAGGTCTGAACCAGAGGGTGAGTCTTACGTGGCTAGCCGTGAAGACCATATGGCCTGCACTCCAAAGGCCTGGGAGACTCGGAGCTGGGCTGCCACTTGAAAGGGCCTTAGGTTGTCCTCCTTCCTCCCAGGTCCTCAAACTGCAGGGGAATTCTCAATGACTGTTAGATCTCCGACCTTGCGTGAAGTGAGGTCTGTGGTACGGCCCAGCCGTCCAGGTGATGGGCAACCCTGTGGGCAGGCTCTACACGTACCTGAGGAGTGCCCTGGAGTTTTGGGGGGTGGGGAATTTCCAGCAGCTCCGCTGATTTCCATACATCAGGGCGTGGCCACCTCAGCCTCTACCAGACCCCTGTCTCCAGGGAGAGCACAGTGGGCCAGCATTCTCCCGGCCAGCCAGTCGCTTCTTCTCGCTTCTCGGACCTCGAAGCATGGATTCCTCCAGCACGTCCTGCACATCCAGCGGTAGGTTGACCTCTGCCTCTGAGCTGGGGGTTGCAAATTCCAGAGGCCGGGAGCCCTTCCCGCCTGTGCATCCTGCATCGATAGGGCCATGCCCTTCATTAGGGCATGTTCCGAGATTGGGCTGGCCTTTGGCCAGCGCTCAGTGGGCCTCAGCGAAGCAGACTCGCCTCAGAATGACCCCCTTTCTCCATACCCATGGGATTTTCGCTCTGGGATGGAACAGGATGTTGCCTCTTCCTAGAGACGTACCCTTGGGAGATCACGCATCACCGGGCGAAAAGGCCTAACAGGATTTCTCAGGGCCCATCCTCTCCTTTGCTGCTGGCCAACCTTTCCATCCAACGGAATCTATCTTCATGATTGCAGTGGACACATTTGGGAATTTGGAGTCGGAGTAGCCTTTGAATGGTGGTCTCTTGGCCTGGCTTGCCAACAACAGGTACGGAGATACACCCCGGCGGGTTTACTCCCCTCTTTCTTTCTCTTTGGTTCTTGGGGAAGGTTTCTTTGGATTCTTGGGGATGTTGGGAGCATTTGGACCCCAGGCCATCTGGAGTCGACAGCACGTTCCTGGGAGCTCTTCTCCAAAGATCAGGCCTTTCCGCATGACCGAAGTCTGTGCACGCCTGGCCTTTGTATAACCCAGGGACGTCAAGGATACTTGATCCCAGGACCGAGGGACACATGTGGAGCTTATATCTCTCTTTCAAGGGTTTCAAGCTCCCTTGGAGTTTCCCCACACATAATCCCGACTCCATTTCTCTCTCTCCGTCTCTCAGTCCCTCCGTCTCTCTCTCAGTCTCTCTCTCTCACTCTCTCTCTCTCTCTCTCTCTACGACTCTCTGTCTCTCTCCATTTCTCTGCTGGGTCCCTGTGGGTCTCACTTTCTAGTACTCCTTGGTTCCCTCCCAACTCAGCCTTATGGTCTCAATTTCTTCTCCTCTTTGGCCACTTACGTCTACATGAATGGCACCCTTGACTTTGTACACTCTGGCCTCGACAGTGTAATATGCAGACTTGTGGTTGGTGTTGAAGTTGTCATCACTGCATGTGCTGAGGTGCGTCCTGATGGACACTTGCCCGGTTGAGTTGGATATTCAAGTCGATCTGCTGGATGTCTCTTTGTCCTGATGTATCATAAATATCTGGGACGTTGGAAGCTCACCTGAAGCGAAGTTGGCTTTGCGTGCATTCGGAAGCAAATGCTGGGAGACACAGCATCCAGGAACACAGGAAGTGGTCTTCGACGGCCTTTGCTTTGGGGGCTGTGGGGTAAGAGCTTCGCAAGAAGACCCGCCATGGGGCAGTCACTCGCATGCGATTCACCAAGGACGTATTCCTGGGTGCTGGCCGGACTGAAGGGAGACCGATCCAGGGGGCATTCCTCTGCTTCTGTGTGCTTTGACAGGTCTTGACTAGGAGAGCCCACACTGAGGCCATGTGGCTGAAAACAGGCAATGGGTTGCTAGTGGGCCTTTCGGGAGGAGAGGCTCCTGGTGGCCTAGAGCGTGGCATAACTCAGGAAGCTATGGGTTTCGTGGATGCAACGATGTGCTGGAATCCACACGTCCGCGGGCCCTCACAGACTTTTCCTTTGGGTTGGTGTGAACCCGCAGCCCTTTCTTGCATTCTTGTCCACCACCACTAGGGCCTGAACCCAGATCGGCCCGGGGACCATTGTGTGCAGGAAGGCCCCCCTGGGACTCACTGTGACCCAGCCACAGCACGAGGCAGCATAATCAGGGTGTCTCGAGCTGGTGAGCCATTTTGGGAGGAGTCCCGGTAGGGCTTCCTTCCAAACGGGTGCTGTGGTGTCGACACCGCCGAGAAGCTTTCCTTCTCGACCCCCCAGACGCGCAGTCAGTGTTTGGTGGTGGTTTGCATGGTTCTATTTGTCTTTGGGTTCCTGCCACTCATAGGCCGAGGCTTTGAGCTGATATGCCCTGGACGTAGGGAGAGAGGCTGCTGTGATTTGCCGAAAGGCCACACTACCAGAGACATCGTGCACAAACCCGTCAGTTCACTCGACAGCACTGGTAGGCGGAAGGCGGGTTTGTCCCAAGACTCTGATGTCCCTTCACACTAGGGTCTTCCATCCATTTCCTTTGCCAGCGTGGCCTTGGGAAGTGGGGGGATTTGGTCCCCAGGAGAGGGATTCACGTCCCCTCTCATAGGCATCCTTGCTGCCCCACGTTCCCCATGCCGCTGGGCTTCTGATGGTACAGATGTCTTGGCATCCCCTTTGCGCAGAGACAGCCCTTGCCCCGGGCAGCTTCTCCATGGTTGAAGCAGCGCAGCAGGGCCCTGAGGGCACCAGGGATCTGCATCCCTGCGGACACATCCCTGAGCTCTCCCCCATAGGTCCTTGGGAATCCTGGTGGTCCTTGACCTGGGGTGCCCTGTCAGGGTGCACCATCGGCTGCAGGCCACGAGGTTCCTCTGCCACGTTGCAATGCTTTTCTCAAAATGCAGACATCACTGGGTGTCCGGAGTCTCGATGTCGATGAAGCCTCCTGAAAAGTCAGACGTGGTGTGTGAAGAGAGCCATGCTTCAACCCCTTGGTTGGCCTCTCTGCCTTCCTTCCCACCTTCTGTCTTCCATTCGCCTTAACCCATTTCTCCATCCGGACCTTCCTCCCAAGAAATCCCTACTCCACAATGCAAGCTTTGCCGCTCAACTCCTACATCTCGTCCACATCAGTATAGCTTTCTCACTCTCTAGCTCTTATCATCAATGTCCTCTACCTCCTCATCAATGGATAATTCTCTCTCCAGGCTTTATCGTTGGGATGAGAGCCAAGAAAATCGGGGACGTTTGTGTGACTTCTGAAGACTCAGCAGGAATCCTGGACCGTGGTTTTATCCGGGGTGGAAAATGCGATTTGGGGTCCTCTCTCAGGAAATGCGCAGGGGTTTTGGCTCTTTTTTTAACCGGGTGTCTTCCTAGATCCATAGTCCTCTTCGCATCGGAAACACTAGCACGTGTGTTTACAATGGGGAAAAGTCTTTAGGCACCCGTGGTCCAGTGGCGCAGGAGAGCCTGAGGAATCGTCGTGCCCCCCATCCTGAAGCTGTCTTGGAGCGGTTCAAAGGAAAGCAGGCTAATCCATAGCCACCCAAAGCAACCCAAGCCCAAAGAAGGGTTAAAGAACCTTGAAAACACCACACCCCTGGAAGGAATGTAAAGCAGAGCAGAGGAACGTGTGGAATGCAGACAGGGGTGCAACAATTAGGGTCCCATATGGAAAACGGGGAAAACCACAGGTTGGCCTGTGGAAATGCAGGAATCTGACAGAGGCGGGCAGAGAAGGTGTGGAATGCGGCCAGGTCTGAACCAGAGGGTGAGTCTTACGTGGCTAGCCGTGAAGACCATATGGCCTGCACTCCAAAGGCCTGGGAGACTCGGAGCTGGGCTGCCACTTGAAAGGGCCTTAGGTTGTCCTCCTTCCTCCCAGGTCCTCAAACTGCAGGGGAATTCTCAATGACTGTTAGATCTCCGACCTTGCGTGAAGTGAGGTCTGTGGTACGGCCCAGCCGTCCAGGTGATGGGCAACCCTGTGGGCAGGCTCTACACGTACCTGAGGAGTGCCCTGGAGTTTTGGGGGGTGGGGAATTTCCAGCAGCTCCGCTGATTTCCATACATCAGGGCGTGGCCACCTCAGCCTCTACCAGACCCCTGTCTCCAGGGAGAGCACAGTGGGCCAGCATTCTCCCGGCCAGCCAGTCGCTTCTTCTCGCTTCTCGGACCTCGAAGCATGGATTCCTCCAGCACGTCCTGCACATCCAGCGGTAGGTTGACCTCTGCCTCTGAGCTGGGGGTTGCAAATTCCAGAGGCCGGGAGCCCTTCCCGCCTGTGCATCCTGCATCGATAGGGCCATGCCCTTCATTAGGGCATGTTCCGAGATTGGGCTGGCCTTTGGCCAGCGCTCAGTGGGCCTCAGCGAAGCAGACTCGCCTCAGAATGACCCCCTTTCTCCATACCCATGGGATTTTCGCTCTGGGATGGAACAGGATGTTGCCTCTTCCTAGAGACGTACCCTTGGGAGATCACGCATCACCGGGCGAAAAGGCCTAACAGGATTTCTCAGGGCCCATCCTCTCCTTTGCTGCTGGCCAACCTTTCCATCCAACGGAATCTATCTTCATGATTGCAGTGGACACATTTGGGGATTTGGAGTCGGAGTAGCCTTTGAATGGTGGTCTCTTGGCCTGGCTTGCCAACAACAGGTACGGAGATACACCCCGGCGGGTTTACTCCCCTCTTTCTTTCTCTTTGGTTCTTGGGGAAGGTTTCTTTGGATTCTTGGGGATGTTGGGAGCATTTGGACCCCAGGCCATCTGGAGTCGACAGCACGTTCCTGGGAGCTCTTCTCCAAAGATCAGGCCTTTCCGCATGACCGAAGTCTGTGCACGCCTGGCCTTTGTATAACCCAGGGACGTCAAGGATACTTGATCCCAGGACCGAGGGACACATGTGGAGCTTATATCTCTCTTTCAAGGGTTTCAAGCTCCCTTGGAGTTTCCCCACACATAATCCCGACTCCATTTCTCTCTCTCCGTCTCTCAGTCCCTCCGTCTCTCTCTCAGTCTCTCTCTCTCACTCTCTCTCTCTCTCTCTCTCTACGACTCTCTGTCTCTCTCCATTTCTCTGCTGGGTCCCTGTGGGTCTCACTTTCTAGTACTCCTTGGTTCCCTCCCAACTCAGCCTTATGGTCTCAATTTCTTCTCCTCTTTGGCCACTTACGTCTACATGAATGGCACCCTTGACTTTGTACACTCTGGCCTCGACAGTGTAATATGCAGACTTGTGGTTGGTGTTGAAGTTGTCATCACTGCATGTGCTGAGGTGCGTCCTGATGGACACTTGCCCGGTTGAGTTGGATATTCAAGTCGATCTGCTGGATGTCTCTTTGTCCTGATGTATCATAAATATCTGGGACGTTGGAAGCTCACCTGAAGCGAAGTTGGCTTTGCGTGCATTCGGAAGCAAATGCTGGGAGACACAGCATCCAGGAACACAGGAAGTGGTCTTCGACGGCCTTTGCTTTGGGGGCTGTGGGGTAAGAGCTTCGCAAGAAGACCCGCCATGGGGCAGTCACTCGCATGCGATTCACCAAGGACGTATTCCTGGGTGCTGGCCGGACTGAAGGGAGACCGATCCAGGGGGCATTCCTCTGCTTCTGTGTGCTTTGACAGGTCTTGACTAGGAGAGCCAACACTGAGGCCATGTGGCTGAAAACAGGCAATGGGTTGCTAGTGGGCCTTTCGGGAGGAGAGGCTCCTGGTGGCCTAGAGCGTGGCATAACTCAGGAAGCTATGGGTTTCGTGGATGCAACGATGTGCTGGAATCCACACATCCGCTGGCCCTCACAGACTTTTCCTTTGGGTTGGTGTGAACCCGCAGCCCTTTCTTCCATTCTTGTCCACCACCACTAGGGCCTGAACCCAGATCGGCCCGGGGTCCTTTGTGTGCAGGAAGGCCCCCCTGGGACTCACTGTGACCCAGCCACAGCACGAGGCAGCATTATCAGGGTGTCTCGAGCTGGTGAGCCATTTTGGGAGGAGTCCCGGTAGGGCTTCCTTCCAAACGGGTGCTGTGGTGTCGACACCGCCGAGAAGCTTTCCTTCTCGACCCCCCAGAAGCGCAGTCAGTGTTTGGTGGTTGTTTGCATGGTTCTATTTGTCTTTGGGTTCCTGCCACTCATACGCCGAGGCTTTGAGCTGATATGCCCTGAACGTAGGGAGAGAGGCTGCTGTGATTTGCCAAAAGGCCACACTACCAGAAACATCGTGCACAAACCCGTCAGTTCACTCGACAGCACTGGTAGGCGGAAGGCGGGTTTGTCCCAAGACTCTGATGTCCCTTCACACTAGGGTCTTCCATCCATTTCCTTTGCCAGCGTGGCCTTGGGAAGTGGGGGGATTTGGTCCCCAGGAGAGGGATTCACGTCCCCTCTCATAGGCATCCTTGCTGCCCCACGTTCCCCATGCCGCTGGGCTTCTGATGGTACAGATGTCTTGGCATCCCCTTTGCGCAGAGACAGCCCTTGCCCCGGGCAGCTTCTCCATGGTTGAAGCAGCGCAGCAGGGCCCTGAGGGCACCAGGGATCTGCATCCCTGCGGACACATCCCTGAGCTCTCCCCCATAGGTCCTTGGGAATCCTGGTGGTCCTTGACCTGGGGTGCCCTGTCAGGGTGCACCATCGGCTGCAGGCCACGAGGTTCCTCTGCCACGTTGCAATGCTTTTCTCAAAATGCAGACATCACTGGGTGTCCGGAGTCTCGATGTCGATGAAGCCTCCTGAAAAGTCAGACGTGGTGTGTGAAGAGAGCCATGCTTCAACCCCTTGGTTGGCCTCTCTGCCTTCCTTCCCACCTTCTGTCTTCCATTCGCCTTAACCCCTTTCTCCATCCGGACCTTCCTCCCAAGAAATCCCTCCTCCACAATGCAAGCTTTGCCGCTCACCTCCTACATCTCGTCCACATCAGTATAGCTTTCTCACTCTCTAGCTCTTATCATCAATGTCCTCTACCTCCTCATCAATGGATAATTCTCTCTCCAGGCTTTATCGTTGGGATGAGAGCCAGGAAAATCGGGGACGTTTGTGTGACTTCTGAAGACTCAGCAGGAATCCTGGACCGTGGTTTTATCCGGGGTGGAAAATGCGATTTGGGGTCCTCTCTCAGGAAATGCGCAGGGGTTTTGGCTCTTTTTTTAACCGGGTGTCTTCCTAGATCCATAGTCCTCTTCCCATCGGAAACACTAGCACGTGTGTTTACAATGGGGAAAAGTCTTTAGGCACCCGTGGTCCAGTGGCGCAGGAGAGCCTGAGGAATCGTCGTGCCCCCCATCCTGAAGCTGTCTTGGAGCGGTTCAAAGGAAAGCAGGCTAATCCATAGCCACCCAAAGCAACCCAAGCCCAAAGAAGGGTTAAAGAACCTTGAAAACACCACACCCCTGGAAGGAATGTAAAGCAGAGCAGAGGAACGTGTGGAATGCAGACAGGGGTGCAACAATTAGGGTCCCATATGGAAAACGGGGAAAACCACAGGTTGGCCTGTGGAAATGCAGGAATCTGACAGAGGCGGGCAGAGAAGGTGTGGAATGCGGCCAGGTCTGAACCAGAGGGTGAGTCTTACGTGGCTAGCCGTGAAGACCATATGGCCTGCACTCCAAAGGCCTGGGAGACTCGGAGCTGGGCTGCCACTTGAAAGGGCCTTAGGTTGTCCTCCTTCCTCCCAGGTCCTCAAACTGCAGGGGAATTCTCAATGACTGTTAGATCTCCGACCTTGCGTGAAGTGAGGTCTGTGGTACGGCCCAGCCGTCCAGGTGATGGGCAACCCTGTGGGCAGGCTCTACACGTACCTGAGGAGTGCCCTGGAGTTTTGGGGGGTGGGGAATTTCCAGCAGCTCCGCTGATTTCCATACATCAGGGCGTGGCCACCTCAGCCTCTACCAGACCCCTGTCTCCAGGGAGAGCACAGTGGGCCAGCATTCTCCCGGCCAGCCAGTCGCTTCTTCTCGCTTCTCGGACCTCGAAGCATGGATTCCTCCAGCACGTCCTGCACATCCAGCGGTAGGTTGACCTCTGCCTCTGAGCTGGGGGTTGCAAATTCCAGAGGCCGGGAGCCCTTCCCGCCTGTGCATCCTGCATCGATAGGGCCATGCCCTTCATTAGGGCATGTTCCGAGATTGGGCTGGCCTTTGGCCAGCGCTCAGTGGGCCTCAGCGAAGCAGACTCGCCTCAGAATGACCCCCTTTCTCCATACCCATGGGATTTTCGCTCTGGGATGGAACAGGATGTTGCCTCTTCCTAGAGACGTACCCTTGGGAGATCACGCATCACCGGGCGAAAAGGCCTAACAGGATTTCTCAGGGCCCATCCTCTCCTTTGCTGCTGGCCAACCTTTCCATCCAACGGAATCTATCTTCATGATTGCAGTGGACACATTTGGGGATTTGGAGTCGGAGTAGCCTTTGAATGGTGGTCTCTTGGCCTGGCTTGCCAACAACAGGTACGGAGATACACCCCGGCGGGTTTACTCCCCTCTTTCTTTCTCTTTGGTTCTTGGGGAAGGTTTCTTTGGATTCTTGGGGATGTTGGGAGCATTTGGACCCCAGGCCATCTGGAGTCGACAGCACGTTCCTGGGAGCTCTTCTCCAAAGATCAGGCCTTTCCGCATGACCGAAGTCTGTGCACGCCTGGCCTTTGTATAACCCAGGGACGTCAAGGATACTTGATCCCAGGACCGAGGGAAACATGTGGAGCTTATATCTCTCTTTCAAGGGTTTCAAGCTCCCTTGGAGTTTCCCCACACATAATCCCGACTCCATTTCTCTCTCTCCGTCTCTCAGTCCCTCCGTCTCTCTCTCAGTCTCTCTCTCTCACTCTCTCTCGCTCTCTCTCTACGACTCTCTGTCTCTCTCCATTTCTCTGCTGGGTCCCTGTGGGTCTCACTTTCTAGTACTCCTTGGTTCCCTCCCAACTCAGCCTTATGGTCTCAATTTCTTCTCCTCTTTGGCCACTTACGTCTACATGAATGGCACCCTTGACTTTGTACACTCTGGCCTCGACAGTGTAATATGCAGACTTGTGGTTGGTGTTGAAGTTGTCATCACTGCATGTGCTGAGGTGCGTCCTGATGGACACTTGCCCGGTTGAGTTGGATATTCAAGTCGATCTGCTGGATGTCTCTTTGTCCTGATGTATCATAAATATCTGGGACGTTGGAAGCTCAACTGAAGCGAAGTTGGCTTTGCGTGCATTCGGAAGCAAATGCTGGGAGACACAGCATCCAGGAACACAGGAAGTGGTCTTCGACGGCCTTTGCTTTGGGGGCTGTGGGGTAAGAGCTTCGCAAGAAGACCCGCCATGGGGCAGTCACTCGCATGCGATTCACCAAGGACGTATTCCTGGGTGCTGGCCGGACTGAAGGGAGACCGATCCAGGGGGCATTCCTCTGCTTCTGTGTGCTTTGACAGGTCTTGACTAGGAGAGCCAACACTGAGGCCATGTGGCTGAAAACAGGCAATGGGTTGCTAGTGGGCCTTTCGGGAGGAGAGGCTCCTGGTGGCCTAGAGCGTGGCATAACTCAGGAAGCTATGGGTTTCGTGGATGCAACGATGTGCTGGAATCCACACATCCGCTGGCCCTCACAGACTTTTCCTTTGGGTTGGTGTGAACCCGCAGCCCTTTCTTCCATTTTTGTCCACCACCACTAGGGCCTGAACCCAGATCGGCCCGGGGTCCTTTGTGTGCAGGAAGGCCCCCCTGGGACTCACTGTGACCCAGCCACAGCACGAGGCAGCATTATCAGGGTGTCTCGAGCTGGTGAGCCATTTTGGGAGGAGTCCCGGTAGGGCTTCCTTCCAAACGGGTGCTGTGGTGTCGACACCGCCGAGAAGCTTTCCTTCTCGACCCCCCAGAAGCGCAGTCAGTGTTTGGTGGTTGTTTGCATGGTTCTATTTGTCTTTGGGTTCCTGCCACTCATACGCCGAGGTTTTGAGCTGATATGCCCTGAACGTAGGGAGAGAGGCTGCTGTGATTTGCCGAAAGGCCACACTACCAGAAACATCGTGCACAAACCCGTCAGTTCACTCGACAGCACTGGTAGGCGGAAGGCGGGTTTGTCCCAAGACTCTGATGTCCCTTCACACTAGGGTCTTCCATCCATTTCCTTTGCCAGCGTGGCCTTGGGAAGTGGGGGGATTTGGTCCCCAGGAGAGGGATTCACGTCCCCTCTCATAGGCATCCTTGCTGCCCCACGTTCCCCATGCCGCTGGGCTTCTGATGGTACAGATGTCTTGGCATCCCCTTTGCGCAGAGACAGCCCTTGCCCCGGGCAGCTTCTCCATGGTTGAAGCAGCGCAGCAGGGCCCTGAGGGCACCAGGGATCTGCATCCCTGCGGACACATCCCTGAGCTCTCCCCCATAGGTCCTTGGGAATCCTGGTGGTCCTTGACCTGGGGTGCCCTGTCAGGGTGCACCATCGGCTGCAGGCCACGAGGTTCCTCTGCCACGTTGCAATGCTTTTCTCAAAATGCAGACATCACTGGGTGTCCGGAGTCTCGATGTCGATGAAGCCTCCTGAAAAGTCAGACGTGGTGTGTGAAGAGAGCCATGCTTCAACCCCTTGGTTGGCCTCTCTGCCTTCCTTCCCACCTTCTGTCTTCCATTCGCCTTAACCCCTTTCTCCATCCGGACCTTCCTCCCAAGAAATCCCTCCTCCACAATGCAAGCTTTGCCGCTCACCTCCTACATCTCGTCCACATCAGTATAGCTTTCTCACTCTCTAGCTCTTATCATCAATGTCCTCTACCTCCTCATCAATGGATAATTCTCTCTCCAGGCTTTATCGTTGGGATGAGAGCCAGGAAAATCGGGGACGTTTGTGTGACTTCTGAAGACTCAGCAGGAATCCTGGACCGTGGTTTTATCCGGGGTGGAAAATGCGATTTGGGGTCCTCTCTCAGGAAATGCGCAGGGGTTTTGGCTCTTTTTTTAACCGGGTGTCTTCCTAGATCCATAGTCCTCTTCCCATCGGAAACACTAGCACGTGTGTTTACAATGGGGAAAAGTCTTTAGGCACCCGTGGTCCAGTGGCGCAGGAGAGCCTGAGGAATCGTCGTGCCCCCCATCCTGAAGCTGTCTTGGAGCGGTTCAAAGGAAAGCAGGCTAATCCATAGCCACCCAAAGCAACCCAAGCCCAAAGAAGGGTTAAAGAACCTTGAAAACACCACACCCCTGGAAGGAATGTAAAGCAGAGCAGAGGAACGTGTGGAATGCAGACAGGGGTGCAACAATTAGGGTCCCATATGGAAAACGGGGAAAACCACAGGTTGGCCTGTGGAAATGCAGGAATCTGACAGAGGCGGGCAGAGAAGGTGTGGAATGCGGCCAGGTCTGAACCAGAGGGTGAGTCTTACGTGGCTAGCCGTGAAGACCATATGGCCTGCACTCCAAAGGCCTGGGAGACTCGGAGCTGGGCTGCCACTTGAAAGGGCCTTAGGTTGTCCTCCTTCCTCCCAGGTCCTCAAACTGCAGGGGAATTCTCAATGACTGTTAGATCTCCGACCTTGCGTGAAGTGAGGTCTGTGGTACGGCCCAGCCGTCCAGGTGATGGGCAACCCTGTGGGCAGGCTCTACACGTACCTGAGGAGTGCCCTGGAGTTTTGGGGGGTGGGGAATTTCCAGCAGCTCCGCTGATTTCCATACATCAGGGCGTGGCCACCTCAGCCTCTACCAGACCCCTGTCTCCAGGGAGAGCACAGTGGGCCAGCATTCTCCCGGCCAGCCAGTCGCTTCTTCTCGCTTCTCGGACCTCGAAGCATGGATTCCTCCAGCACGTCCTGCACATCCAGCGGTAGGTTGACCTCTGCCTCTGAGCTGGGGGTTGCAAATTCCAGAGGCCGGGAGCCCTTCCCGCCTGTGCATCCTGCATCGATAGGGCCATGCCCTTCATTAGGGCATGTTCCGAGATTGGGCTGGCCTTTGGCCAGCGCTCAGTGGGCCTCAGCGAAGCAGACTCGCCTCAGAATGACCCCCTTTCTCCATACCCATGGGATTTTCGCTCTGGGATGGAACAGGATGTTGCCTCTTCCTAGAGACGTACCCTTGGGAGATCACGCATCACCGGGCGAAAAGGCCTAACAGGATTTCTCAGGGCCCATCCTCTCCTTTGCTGCTGGCCAACCTTTCCATCCAACGGAATCTATCTTCATGATTGCAGTGGACACATTTGGGGATTTGGAGTCGGAGTAGCCTTTGAATGGTGGTCTCTTGGCCTGGCTTGCCAACAACAGGTACGGAGATACACCCCGGCGGGTTTACTCCCCTCTTTCTTTCTCTTTGGTTCTTGGGGAAGGTTTCTTTGGATTCTTGGGGATGTTGGGAGCATTTGGACCCCAGGCCATCTGGAGTCGACAGCACGTTCCTGGGAGCTCTTCTCCAAAGATCAGGCCTTTCCGCATGACCGAAGTCTGTGCACGCCTGGCCTTTGTATAACCCAGGGACGTCAAGGATACTTGATCCCAGGACCGAGGGAAACATGTGGAGCTTATATCTCTCTTTCAAGGGTTTCAAGCTCCCTTGGAGTTTCCCCACACATAATCCCGACTCCATTTCTCTCTCTCCGTCTCTCAGTCCCTCCGTCTCTCTCTCAGTCTCTCTCTCTCACTCTCTCTCGCTCTCTCTCTACGACTCTCTGTCTCTCTCCATTTCTCTGCTGGGTCCCTGTGGGTCTCACTTTCTAGTACTCCTTGGTTCCCTCCCAACTCAGCCTTATGGTCTCAATTTCTTCTCCTCTTTGGCCACTTACGTCTACATGAATGGCACCCTTGACTTTGTACACTCTGGCCTCGACAGTGTAATATGCAGACTTGTGGTTGGTGTTGAAGTTGTCATCACTGCATGTGCTGAGGTGCGTCCTGATGGACACTTGCCCGGTTGAGTTGGATATTCAAGTCGATCTGCTGGATGTCTCTTTGTCCTGATGTATCATAAATATCTGGGACGTTGGAAGCTCACCTGAAGCGAAGTTGGCTTTGCGTGCATTCGGAAGCAAATGCTGGGAGACACAGCATCCAGGAACACAGGAAGTGGTCTTCGACGGCCTTTGCTTTGGGGGCTGTGGGGTAAGAGCTTCGCAAGAAGACCCGCCATGGGGCAGTCACTCGCATGCGATTCACCAAGGACGTATTCCTGGGTGCTGGCCGGACTGAAGGGAGACCGATCCAGGGGGCATTCCTCTGCTTCTGTGTGCTTTGACAGGTCTTGACTAGGAGAGCCAACACTGAGGCCATGTGGCTGAAAACAGGCAATGGGTTGCTAGTGGGCCTTTCGGGAGGAGAGGCTCCTGGTGGCCTAGAGCGTGGCATAACTCAGGAAGCTATGGGTTTCGTGGATGCAACGATGTGCTGGAATCCACACATCCGCTGGCCCTCACAGACTTTTCCTTTGGGTTGGTGTGAACCCGCAGCCCTTTCTTCCATTTTTGTCCACCACCACTAGGGCCTGAACCCAGATCGGCCCGGGGTCCTTTGTGTGCAGGAAGGCCCCCCTGGGACTCACTGTGACCCAGCCACAGCACGAGGCAGCATTATCAGGGTGTCTCGAGCTGGTGAGCCATTTTGGGAGGAGTCCCGGTAGGGCTTCCTTCCAAACGGGTGCTGTGGTGTCGACACCGCCGAGAAGCTTTCCTTCTCGACCCCCCAGAAGCGCAGTCAGTGTTTGGTGGTTGTTTGCATGGTTCTATTTGTCTTTGGGTTCCTGCCACTCATACGCCGAGGTTTTGAGCTGATATGCCCTGAACGTAGGGAGAGAGGCTGCTGTGATTTGCCGAAAGGCCACACTACCAGAAACATCGTGCACAAACCCGTCAGTTCACTCGACAGCACTGGTAGGCGGAAGGCGGGTTTGTCCCAAGACTCTGATGTCCCTTCACACTAGGGTCTTCCATCCATTTCCTTTGCCAGCGTGGCCTTGGGAAGTGGGGGGATTTGGTCCCCAGGAGAGGGATTCACGTCCCCTCTCATAGGCATCCTTGCTGCCCCACGTTCCCCATGCCGCTGGGCTTCTGATGGTACAGATGTCTTGGCATCCCCTTTGCGCAGAGACAGCCCTTGCCCCGGGCAGCTTCTCCATGGTTGAAGCAGCGCAGCAGGGCCCTGAGGGCACCAGGGATCTGCATCCCTGCGGACACATCCCTGAGCTCTCCCCCATAGGTCCTTGGGAATCCTGGTGGTCCTTGACCTGGGGTGCCCTGTCAGGGTGCACCATCGGCTGCAGGCCACGAGGTTCCTCTGCCACGTTGCAATGCTTTTCTCAAAATGCAGACATCACTGGGTGTCCGGAGTCTCGATGTCGATGAAGCCTCCTGAAAAGTCAGACGTGGTGTGTGAAGAGAGCCATGCTTCAACCCCTTGGTTGGCCTCTCTGCCTTCCTTCCCACCTTCTGTCTTCCATTCGCCTTAACCCCTTTCTCCATCCGGACCTTCCTCCCAAGAAATCCCTCCTCCACAATGCAAGCTTTGCCGCTCACCTCCTACATCTCGTCCACATCAGTATAGCTTTCTCACTCTCTAGCTCTTATCATCAATGTCCTCTACCTCCTCATCAATGGATAATTCTCTCTCCAGGCTTTATCGTTGGGATGAGAGCCAGGAAAATCGGGGACGTTTGTGTGACTTCTGAAGACTCAGCAGGAATCCTGGACCGTGGTTTTATCCGGGGTGGAAAATGCGATTTGGGGTCCTCTCTCAGGAAATGCGCAGGGGTTTTGGCTCTTTTTTTAACCGGGTGTCTTCCTAGATCCATAGTCCTCTTCCCATCGGAAACACTAGCACGTGTGTTTACAATGGGGAAAAGTCTTTAGGCACCCGTGGTCCAGTGGCGCAGGAGAGCCTGAGGAATCGTCGTGCCCCCCATCCTGAAGCTGTCTTGGAGCGGTTCAAAGGGAAGCAGGCTAATCCATAGCCACCCAAAGCAACCCAAGCCCAAAGAAGGGTTAAAGAACCTTGAAAACACCACACCCCTGGAAGGAATGTAAAGCAGAGCAGAGGAACGTGTGGAATGCAGACAGGGGTGCAACAATTAGGGTCCCATATGGAAAACGGGGAAAACCACAGGTTGGCCTGTGGAAATGCAGGAATCTGACAGAGGCGGGCAGAGAAGGTGTGGAATGCGGCCAGGTCTGAACCAGAGGGTGAGTCTTACGTGGCTAGCCGTGAAGACCATATGGCCTGCACTCCAAAGGCCTGGGAGACTCGGAGCTGGGCTGCCACTTGAAAGGGCCTTAGGTTGTCCTCCTTCCTCCCAGGTCCTCAAACTGCAGGGGAATTCTCAATGACTGTTAGATCTCCGACCTTGCGTGAAGTGAGGTCTGTGGTACGGCCCAGCCGTCCAGGTGATGGGCAACCCTGTGGGCAGGCTCTACACGTACCTGAGGAGTGCCCTGGAGTTTTGGGGGGTGGGGAATTTCCAGCAGCTCCGCTGATTTCCATACATCAGGGCGTGGCCACCTCAGCCTCTACCAGACCCCTGTCTCCAGGGAGAGCACAGTGGGCCAGCATTCTCCCGGCCAGCCAGTCGCTTCTTCTCGCTTCTCGGACCTCGAAGCATGGATTCCTCCAGCACGTCCTGCACATCCAGCGGTAGGTTGACCTCTGCCTCTGAGCTGGGGGTTGCAAATTCCAGAGGCCGGGAGCCCTTCCCGCCTGTGCATCCTGCATCGATAGGGCCATGCCCTTCATTAGGGCATGTTCCGAGATTGGGCTGGCCTTTGGCCAGCGCTCAGTGGGCCTCAGCGAAGCAGACTCGCCTCAGAATGACCCCCTTTCTCCATACCCATGGGATTTTCGCTCTGGGATGGAACAGGATGTTGCCTCTTCCTAGAGACGTACCCTTGGGAGATCACGCATCACCGGGCGAAAAGGCCTAACAGGATTTCTCAGGGCCCATCCTCTCCTTTGCTGCTGGCCAACCTTTCCATCCAACGGAATCTATCTTCATGATTGCAGTGGACACATTTGGGGATTTGGAGTCGGAGTAGCCTTTGAATGGTGGTCTCTTGGCCTGGCTTGCCAACAACAGGTACGGAGATACACCCCGGCGGGTTTACTCCCCTCTTTCTTTCTCTTTGGTTCTTGGGGAAGGTTTCTTTGGATTCTTGGGGATGTTGGGAGCATTTGGACCCCAGGCCATCTGGAGTCGACAGCACGTTCCTGGGAGCTCTTCTCCAAAGATCAGGCCTTTCCGCATGACCGAAGTCTGTGCACGCCTGGCCTTTGTATAACCCAGGGACGTCAAGGATACTTGATCCCAGGACCGAGGGAAACATGTGGAGCTTATATCTCTCTTTCAAGGGTTTCAAGCTCCCTTGGAGTTTCCCCACACATAATCCCGACTCCATTTCTCTCTCTCCGTCTCTCAGTCCCTCCGTCTCTCTCTCAGTCTCTCTCTCTCACTCTCTCTCGCTCTCTCTCTACGACTCTCTGTCTCTCTCCATTTCTCTGCTGGGTCCCTGTGGGTCTCACTTTCTAGTACTCCTTGGTTCCCTCCCAACTCAGCCTTATGGTCTCAATTTCTTCTCCTCTTTGGCCACTTACGTCTACATGAATGGCACCCTTGACTTTGTACACTCTGGCCTCGACAGTGTAATATGCAGACTTGTGGTTGGTGTTGAAGTTGTCATCACTGCATGTGCTGAGGTGCGTCCTGATGGACACTTGCCCGGTTGAGTTGGATATTCAAGTCGATCTGCTGGATGTCTCTTTGTCCTGATGTATCATAAATATCTGGGACGTTGGAAGCTCAACTGAAGCGAAGTTGGCTTTGCGTGCATTCGGAAGCAAATGCTGGGAGACACAGCATCCAGGAACACAGGAAGTGGTCTTCGACGGCCTTTGCTTTGGGGGCTGTGGGGTAAGAGCTTCGCAAGAAGACCCGCCATGGGGCAGTCACTCGCATGCGATTCACCAAGGACGTATTCCTGGGTGCTGGCCGGACTGAAGGGAGACCGATCCAGGGGGCATTCCTCTGCTTCTGTGTGCTTTGACAGGTCTTGACTAGGAGAGCCAACACTGAGGCCATGTGGCTGAAAACAGGCAATGGGTTGCTAGTGGGCCTTTCGGGAGGAGAGGCTCCTGGTGGCCTAGAGCGTGGCATAACTCAGGAAGCTATGGGTTTCGTGGATGCAACGATGTGCTGGAATCCACACATCCGCTGGCCCTCACAGACTTTTCCTTTGGGTTGGTGTGAACCCGCAGCCCTTTCTTCCATTTTTGTCCACCACCACTAGGGCCTGAACCCAGATCGGCCCGGGGTCCTTTGTGTGCAGGAAGGCCCCCCTGGGACTCACTGTGACCCAGCCACAGCACGAGGCAGCATTATCAGGGTGTCTCGAGCTGGTGAGCCATTTTGGGAGGAGTCCCGGTAGGGCTTCCTTCCAAACGGGTGCTGTGGTGTCGACACCGCCGAGAAGCTTTCCTTCTCGACCCCCCAGAAGCGCAGTCAGTGTTTGGTGGTTGTTTGCATGGTTCTATTTGTCTTTGGGTTCCTGCCACTCATACGCCGAGGTTTTGAGCTGATATGCCCTGAACGTAGGGAGAGAGGCTGCTGTGATTTGCCGAAAGGCCACACTACCAGAAACATCGTGCACAAACCCGTCAGTTCACTCGACAGCACTGGTAGGCGGAAGGCGGGTTTGTCCCAAGACTCTGATGTCCCTTCACACTAGGGTCTTCCATCCATTTCCTTTGCCAGCGTGGCCTTGGGAAGTGGGGGGATTTGGTCCCCAGGAGAGGGATTCACGTCCCCTCTCATAGGCATCCTTGCTGCCCCACGTTCCCCATGCCGCTGGGCTTCTGATGGTACAGATGTCTTGGCATCCCCTTTGCGCAGAGACAGCCCTTGCCCCGGGCAGCTTCTCCATGGTTGAAGCAGCGCAGCAGGGCCCTGAGGGCACCAGGGATCTGCATCCCTGCGGACACATCCCTGAGCTCTCCCCCATAGGTCCTTGGGAATCCTGGTGGTCCTTGACCTGGGGTGCCCTGTCAGGGTGCACCATCGGCTGCAGGCCACGAGGTTCCTCTGCCACGTTGCAATGCTTTTCTCAAAATGCAGACATCACTGGGTGTCCGGAGTCTCGATGTCGATGAAGCCTCCTGAAAAGTCAGACGTGGTGTGTGAAGAGAGCCATGCTTCAACCCCTTGGTTGGCCTCTCTGCCTTCCTTCCCACCTTCTGTCTTCCATTCGCCTTAACCCCTTTCTCCATCCGGACCTTCCTCCCAAGAAATCCCTCCTCCACAATGCAAGCTTTGCCGCTCACCTCCTACATCTCGTCCACATCAGTATAGCTTTCTCACTCTCTAGCTCTTATCATCAATGTCCTCTACCTCCTCATCAATGGATAATTCTCTCTCCAGGCTTTATCGTTGGGATGAGAGCCAGGAAAATCGGGGACGTTTGTGTGACTTCTGAAGACTCAGCAGGAATCCTGGACCGTGGTTTTATCCGGGGTGGAAAATGCGATTTGGGGTCCTCTCTCAGGAAATGCGCAGGGGTTTTGGCTCTTTTTTTAACCGGGTGTCTTCCTAGATCCATAGTCCTCTTCCCATCGGAAACACTAGCACGTGTGTTTACAATGGGGAAAAGTCTTTAGGCACCCGTGGTCCAGTGGCGCAGGAGAGCCTGAGGAATCGTCGTGCCCCCCATCCTGAAGCTGTCTTGGAGCGGTTCAAAGGGAAGCAGGCTAATCCATAGCCACCCAAAGCAACCCAAGCCCAAAGAAGGGTTAAAGAACCTTGAAAACACCACACCCCTGGAAGGAATGTAAAGCAGAGCAGAGGAACGTGTGGAATGCAGACAGGGGTGCAACAATTAGGGTCCCATATGGAAAACGGGGAAAACCACAGGTTGGCCTGTGGAAATGCAGGAATCTGACAGAGGCGGGCAGAGAAGGTGTGGAATGCGGCCAGGTCTGAACCAGAGGGTGAGTCTTACGTGGCTAGCCGTGAAGACCATATGGCCTGCACTCCAAAGGCCTGGGAGACTCGGAGCTGGGCTGCCACTTGAAAGGGCCTTAGGTTGTCCTCCTTCCTCCCAGGTCCTCAAACTGCAGGGGAATTCTCAATGACTGTTAGATCTCCGACCTTGCGTGAAGTGAGGTCTGTGGTACGGCCCAGCCGTCCAGGTGATGGGCAACCCTGTGGGCAGGCTCTACACGTACCTGAGGAGTGCCCTGGAGTTTTGGGGGGTGGGGAATTTCCAGCAGCTCCGCTGATTTCCATACATCAGGGCGTGGCCACCTCAGCCTCTACCAGACCCCTGTCTCCAGGGAGAGCACAGTGGGCCAGCATTCTCCCGGCCAGCCAGTCGCTTCTTCTCGCTTCTCGGACCTCGAAGCATGGATTCCTCCAGCACGTCCTGCACATCCAGCGGTAGGTTGACCTCTGCCTCTGAGCTGGGGGTTGCAAATTCCAGAGGCCGGGAGCCCTTCCCGCCTGTGCATCCTGCATCGATAGGGCCATGCCCTTCATTAGGGCATGTTCCGAGATTGGGCTGGCCTTTGGCCAGCGCTCAGTGGGCCTCAGCGAAGCAGACTCGCCTCAGAATGACCCCCTTTCTCCATACCCATGGGATTTTCGCTCTGGGATGGAACAGGATGTTGCCTCTTCCTAGAGACGTACCCTTGGGAGATCACGCATCACCGGGCGAAAAGGCCTAACAGGATTTCTCAGGGCCCATCCTCTCCTTTGCTGCTGGCCAACCTTTCCATCCAACGGAATCTATCTTCATGATTGCAGTGGACACATTTGGGGATTTGGAGTCGGAGTAGCCTTTGAATGGTGGTCTCTTGGCCTGGCTTGCCAACAACAGGTACGGAGATACACCCCGGCGGGTTTACTCCCCTCTTTCTTTCTCTTTGGTTCTTGGGGAAGGTTTCTTTGGATTCTTGGGGATGTTGGGAGCATTTGGACCCCAGGCCATCTGGAGTCGACAGCACGTTCCTGGGAGCTCTTCTCCAAAGATCAGGCCTTTCCGCATGACCGAAGTCTGTGCACGCCTGGCCTTTGTATAACCCAGGGACGTCAAGGATACTTGATCCCAGGACCGAGGGACACATGTGGAGCTTATATCTCTCTTTCAAGGGTTTCAAGCTCCCTTGGAGTTTCCCCACACATAATCCCGACTCCATTTCTCTCTCTCCGTCTCTCAGTCCCTCCGTCTCTCTCTCAGTCTCTCTCTCTCACTCTCTCTCTCTCTCTCTCTACGACTCTCTGTCTCTCTCCATTTCTCTGCTGGGTCCCTGTGGGTCTCACTTTCTAGTACTCCTTGGTTCCCTCCCAACTCAGCCTTATGGTCTCAATTTCTTCTCCTCTTTGGCCACTTACGTCTACATGAATGGCACCCTTGACTTTGTACACTCTGGCCTCGACAGTGTAATATGCAGACTTGTGGTTGGTGTTGAAGTTGTCATCACTGCATGTGCTGAGGTGCGTCCTGATGGACACTTGCCCGGTTGAGTTGGATATTCAAGTCGATCTGCTGGATGTCTCTTTGTCCTGATGTATCATAAATATCTGGGACGTTGGAAGCTCACCTGAAGCGAAGTTGGCTTTGCGTGCATTCGGAAGCAAATGCTGGGAGACACAGCATCCAGGAACACAGGAAGTGGTCTTCGACGGCCTTTGCTTTGGGGGCTGTGGGGTAAGAGCTTCGCAAGAAGACCCGCCATGGGGCAGTCACTCGCATGCGATTCACCAAGGACGTATTCCTGGGTGCTGGCCGGAGTGAAGGGAGACCGATCCAGGGGGCATTCCTCTGCTTCTGTGTGCTTTGACAGGTCTTGACTAGGAGAGCCCACACTGAGGCCATGTGGCTGAAAACAGGCAATGGGTTGCTAGTGGGCCTTTCGGGAGGAGAGGCTCCTGGTGGCCTAGAGCGTGGCATAACTCAGGAAGCTATGGGTTTCGTGGATGCAACGATGTGCTGGAATCCACACATCCGCTGGCCCTCACAGACTTTTCCTTTGGGTTGGTGTGAACCCGCAGCCCTTTCTTCCATTCTTGTCCACCACCACTAGGGCCTGAACCCAGATCGGCCCGGGGTCCTTTGTGTGCAGGAAGGCCCCCCTGGGACTCACTGTGACCCAGCCACAGCACGAGGCAGCATTATCAGGGTGTCTCGAGCTGGTGAGCCATTTTGGGAGGAGTCCCGGTAGGGCTTCCTTCCAAACGGGTGCTGTGGTGTCGACACCGCCGAGAAGCTTTCCTTCTCGACCCCCCAGAAGCGCAGTCAGTGTTTGGTGGTTGTTTGCATGGTTCTATTTGTCTTTGGGTTCCTGCCACTCATACGCCGAGGCTTTGAGCTGATATGCCCTGAACGTAGGGAGAGAGGCTGCTGTGATTTGCCGAAAGGCCACACTACCAGAAACATCGTGCACAAACCCGTCAGTTCACTCGACAGCACTGGTAGGCGGAAGGCGGGTTTGTCCCAAGACTCTGATGTCCCTTCACACTAGGGTCTTCCATCCATTTCCTTTGCCAGCGTGGCCTTGGGAAGTGGGGGGATTTGGTCCCCAGGAGAGGGATTCACGTCCCCTCTCATAGGCATCCTTGCTGCCCCACGTTCCCCATGCCGCTGGGCTTCTGATGGTACAGATGTCTTGGCATCCCCTTTGCGCAGAGACAGCCCTTGCCCCGGGCAGCTTCTCCATGGTTGAAGCAGCGCAGCAGGGCCCTGAGGGCACCAGGGATCTGCATCCCTGCGGACACATCCCTGAGCTCTCCCCCATAGGTCCTTGGGAATCCTGGTGGTCCTTGACCTGGGGTGCCCTGTCAGGGTGCACCATCGGCTGCAGGCCACGAGGTTCCTCTGCCAAGTTGCAGTGCTTTTCTCAAAATGCAGACATCACTGGGTGTCCGGAGTCTCGATGTCGATGAAGCCTCCTGAAAAGTCAGACGTGGTGTGTGAAGAGAGCCATGCTTCAACCCCTTGGTTGGCCTCTCTGCCTTCCTTCCCACCTTCTGTCTTCCATTCGCCTTAACCCCTTTCTCCATCCGGACCTTCCTCCCAAGAAATCCCTCCTCCACAATGCAAGCTTTGCCGCTCACCTCCTACATCTCGTCCACATCAGTATAGCTTTCTCACTCTCTAGCTCTTATCATCAATGTCCTCTACCTCCTCATCAATGGATAATTCTCTCTCCAGGCTTTATCGTTGGGATGAGAGCCAGGAAAATCGGGGACGTTTGTGTGACTTCTGAAGACTCAGCAGGAATCCTGGACCGTGGTTTTATCCGGGGTGGAAAATGCGATTTGGGGTCCTCTCTCAGGAAATGCGCAGGGGTTTTGGCTCTTTTTTTAACCGGGTGTCTTCCTAGATCCATAGTCCTCTTCCCATCGGAAACACTAGCACGTGTGTTTACAATGGGGAAAAGTCTTTAGGCACCCGTGGTCCAGTGGCGCAGGAGAGCCTGAGGAATCGTCGTGCCCCCCATCCTGAAGCTGTCTTGGAGCGGTTCAAAGGAAAGCAGGCTAATCCATAGCCACCCAAAGCAACCCAAGCCCAAAGAAGGGTTAAAGAACCTTGAAAACACCACACCCCTGGAAGGAATGTAAAGCAGAGCAGAGGAACGTGTGGAATGCAGACAGGGGTGCAACAATTAGGGTCCCATATGGAAAACGGGGAAAACCACAGGTTGGCCTGTGGAAATGCAGGAATCTGACAGAGGCGGGCAGAGAAGGTGTGGAATGCGGCCAGGTCTGAACCAGAGGGTGAGTCTTACGTGGCTAGCCGTGAAGACCATATGGCCTGCACTCCAAAGGCCTGGGAGACTCGGAGCTGGGCTGCCACTTGAAAGGGCCTTAGGTTGTCCTCCTTCCTCCCAGGTCCTCAAACTGCAGGGGAATTCTCAATGACTGTTAGATCTCCGACCTTGCGTGAAGTGAGGTCTGTGGTACGGCCCAGCCGTCCAGGTGATGGGCAACCCTGTGGGCAGGCTCTACACGTACCTGAGGAGTGCCCTGGAGTTTTGGGGGGTGGGGAATTTCCAGCAGCTCCGCTGATTTCCATACATCAGGGCGTGGCCACCTCAGCCTCTACCAGACCCCTGTCTCCAGGGAGAGCACAGTGGGCCAGCATTCTCCCGGCCAGCCGGTCGCTTCTTCTCGCTTCTCGGACCTCGAAGCATGGATTCCTCCAGCACGTCCTGCACATCCAGCGGTAGGTTGACCTCTGCCTCTGAGCTGGGGGTTGCAAATCGCAGAGGCCGGGAGCCCTTCCCGCCTGTGCATCCTGCATCGATAGGGCCATGCCCTTCATTAGGGCATGTTCCGAGATTGGGCTGGCCTTTGGCCAGCGCTCAGTGGGCCTCAGCGAAGCAGACTCGCCTCAGAATGACCCCCTTTCTCCATACCCATGGGATTTTCGCTCTGGGATGGAAGTGGATGTTGCCTCTTCCTAGAGAGGTGCCCACGCAGATCACGCATCACCGGGCGAAAAGGCCTAACAGGATTTCTCAGGGCCCATCCTCTCCTTTGCTGCTGGCCAACCTTTCCATCCAACGGAATCTATCTTCATGATTGCAGTGGACACATTTGGGGATTTGGAGTCGGAGTAGCCTTTGAATGGTGGTCTCTTGGCCTGGCTTGCCAACAACAGGTACGGAGATACACCCCGGCGGGTTTACTCCCCTCTTTCTTTCTCTTTGGTTCTTGGGGAAGGTTTCTTTGGATTCTTGGGGATGTTGGGAGCATTTGGACCCCAGGCCATCTGGAGTCGACAGCACGTTCCTGGGAGCTCTTCTCCAAAGATCAGGCCTTTCCGCATGACCGAAGTCTGTGCACGCCTGGCCTTTGTATAACCCAGGGACGTCAAGGATACTTGATCCCAGGACCGAGGGAAACATGTGGAGCTTATATCTCTCTTTCAAGGGTTTCAAGCTCCCTTGGAGTTTCCCCACACATAATCCCGACTCCTTTTCTCTCTCTCCGTCTCTCAGTCCCTCCGTCTCTCTCTCAGTCTCTCTCTCTCACTCTCTCTCTCTCTCTCTCTACGACTCTCTGTCTCTCTCCATTTCTCTGCTGGGTCCCTGTGGGTCTCACTTTCTAGTACTCCTTGGTTCCCTCCCAACTCAGCTTTATGGTCTCAATTTCTTCTCCTCTTTGGCCACTTACGTCTACATGAATGGCACCCTTGACTTTGTACACTCTGGCCTCGACAGTGTAATATGCAGACTTGTGGTTGGTGTCGAAGTTGTCATCACTGCATGTGCTGAGGTGCGTCCTGATGGACACTTGCCCGGTTGAGTTGGATATTCAAGTCGATCTGCTGGATGTCTCTTTGTCCTGATGTATCATAAATATCTGGGACGTTGGAAGCTCACCTGAAGCGAAGTTGGCTTTGCGTGCATTCGGAAGCAAATGCTGGGAGACACAGCATCCAGGAACACAGGAAGTGGTCTTCGACGGCCTTTGCTTTGGGGGCTGTGGGGTAAGAGCTTCGCAAGAAGACCCGCCATGGGGCAGTCACTCACATGCGATTCACCAAGGACGTATTCCTGGGTGCTGGCCGGACTGAAGGGAGACCGATCCAGGGGGCATTCCTCTGCTTCTGTGTGCTTTGACAGGTCTTGACTAGGAGAGCCCACACTGAGGCCATGTGGCTGAAAACAGGCAATGGGTTGCTAGTGGGCCTTTCGGGAGGAGAGGCTCCTGGTGGCCTAGAGCGTGGCATAACTCAGGAAGCTATGGGTTTCGTGGATGCAACGATGTGCTGGAATCCACACGTCCGCTGGCCCTCACAGACTTTTCCTTTGGGTTGGTGTGAACCCGCAGCCCTTTCTTGCATTCTTGTCCACCACCACTAGGGCCTGAACCCAGATCGGCCCGGGGTCCTTTGTGTGCAGGAAGGCCCCCCTGGGACTCACTGTGACCCAGCCACAGCACGAGGCAGCATTATCAGGGTGTCTCGAGCTGGTGAGCCATTTTGGGAGGAGTCCCGGTAGGGCTTCCTTCCAAACGGGTGCTGTGGTGTCGACACCGCCGAGAAGCTTTCCTTCTCGACCCCCCAGAAGCGCAGTCAGTGTTTGGTGGTGGTTTGCATGGTTCTCTTTGTCTTTGGGTTCCTGCCACTCATAGGCCGAGGCTTTGAGCTGATATGCCCTGAACGTAGGGAGAGAGGCTGCTGTGATGTGCCGAAAGGCCACACTACCAGAGACATCGTGCACAAACCCGTCAGTTCACTCGACAGCACTGGTAGGCGGAAGGCGGGTTTGTCCCAAGACTCTGATGTCCCTTCACACTAGGGTCTTCCATCCATTTCCTTTGCCAGCGTGGCCTTGGGAAGTGGGGGGATTTGGTCCCCAGGAGAGGGATTCACGTCCCCTCTCATAGGCATCCTTGCTGCCCCACGTTCCCCTTGCCGCTGGGCTTCTGATGGTACAGATGTCTTGGCACCCCCTTTGCGCAGAGACAGCCCTTGCCCCGGGCAGCTTCTCCATGGTTGAAGCAGCGCAGCAGGGCCCTGAGGGCACCAGGGATCTGCATCCCTGCGGACACATCCCTGAGCTCTCCCCCATAGGTCCTTGGGAATCCTGGTGGTCCTTGACCTGGGGTGCCCTGTCAGGGTGCACCATCGGCTGCAGGCCACGAGGTTCCTCTGCCACGTTGCAATGCTTTTCTCAAAATGCAGACATCACTGGGTGTCCGGAGTCTCGATGTCGATGAAGCCTCCTGAAAAGTCAGACGTGGTGTGTGAAGAGAGCCATGCTTCAACCCCTTGGTTGGCCTCTCTGCCTTCCTTCCCACCTTCTGTCTTCCATTCGCCTTAACCCCTTTCTCCATCCGGACCTTCCTCCCAAGAAATCCCTCCTCCACAATGCAAGCTTTGCCGCTCACCTCCTACATCTCGTCCACATCAGTATAGCTTTCTCACTCTCTAGCTCTTATCATCAATGTCCTCTACCTCCTCATCAATGGATAATTCTCTCTCCAGGCTTTATCGTTGGGATGAGAGCCAAGAAAATCGGGGACGTTTGTGTGACTTCTGAAGACTCAGCAGGAATCCTGGACCGTGCTCTTATCCGGGGTGGAAAATGCGATTTGGGGTCCTCTCTCAGGAAATGCGCAGGGGTTTTGGCTCTTTTTTTAACCGGGTGTCTTCCTAGATCCATAGTCCTCTTCGCATCGGAAACACTAGCACGTGTGTTTACAATGGGGAAAAGTCTTTAGGCACCCGTGGTCCAGTGGCGCAGGAGAGCCTGAGGAATCGTCGTGCCCCCCATCCTGAAGCTGTCTTGGAGCGGTTCAAAGGAAAGCAGGCTAATCCATAGCCACCCAAAGCAACCCAAGCCCAAAGAAGGGTTAAAGAACCTTGAAAACACCACACCCCTGGAAGGAATGTAAAGCAGAGCAGAGGAACGTGTGGAATGCAGACAGGGGTGCAACAATTAGGGTCCCATATGGAAAACGGGGAAAACCACAGGTTGGCCTGTGGAAATGCAGGAATCTGACAGAGGCGGGCAGAGAAGGTGTGGAATGCGGCCAGGTCTGAACCAGAGGGTGAGTCTTACGTGGCTAGCCGTGAAGACCATATGGCCTGCACTCCAAAGGCCTGGGAGACTCGGAGCTGGGCTGCCACTTGAAAGGGCCTTAGGTTGTCCTCCTTCCTCCCAGGTCCTCAAACTGCAGGGGAATTCTCAATGACTGTTAGATCTCCGACCTTGCGTGAAGTGAGGTCTGTGGTACGGCCCAGCCGTCCAGGTGATGGGCAACCCTGTGGGCAGGCTCTACACGTACCTGAGGAGTGCCCTGGAGTTTTTGGGGGTGGGGAATTTCCAGCAGCTCCGCTGATTTCCAGAAATCAGGGCGTGGCCACCTCAGCCTCTACCAGACCCCTGTCTCCAGGGAGAGCACAGTGGGCCAGCATTCTCCCGGCCAGCCGGTCGCTTCTTCTCGCTTCTCGGACCTCGAAGCATGGATTCCTCCAGCACGTCCTGCACATCCAGCGGTAGGTTGACCTCTGCCTCTGAGCTGGGGGTTGCAAATTCCAGAGGCCGGGAGCCCTTCCCGCCTGTGCATCCTGCATCGATAGGGCCATGCCCTTCATTAGGGCATGTTCCGAGATTGGGCTGGCCTTTGGCCAGCGCTCCGTGGGCCTCAGCGAAGCAGACTCGCCTCAGAATGACCCCCTTTCTCCATACCCATGGGATTTTCGCTCTGGGATGGAACTGGATGTTGCCTCTTCCTAGAGACGTACCCTTGGGAGATCACGCATCACCGGGCGAAAAGGCCTAACAGGATTTCTCAGGGCCCATCCTCTCCTTTGCTGCTGGCCAACCTTTCCATCCAACGGAATCTATCTTCATGATTGCAGTGGACACATTTGGGGATTTGGAGTCGGAGTAGCCTTTGAATGGTGCTCTCTTGGCCTGGCTTGCCAACAACAGGTACGGAGATACACCCCGGCGGGTTTACTCCCCTCTTTCTTTCTCTTTGGTTCTTGGGGAAGGTTTCTTTGGATTCTTGGGGATGTTGGGAGCATTTGGACCCCAGGCCATCTGGAGTCGACAGCACGTTCCTGGGAGCTCTTCTCCAAAGATCAGGCCTTTCCGCATGACCGAAGTCTGTGCACGCCTGGCCTTTGTGTAACCCAGGGACGTCAAGGATTCTTGATCCCAGGACGGAGGGAAAAATGTGGAGCTTATATCTCTCTTTCAAGGGTTTCAAGCTCCCTTGGAGTTTCCCCACACATAATCCCGACTCCATTTCTCTCTCTCCGTCTCTCAGTCCCTCCGTCTCTCTCTCAGTCTCTCTCTCTCTCTCTCTCTCTCTAAGACTCTCTGTCTCTCTCCATTTCTCTGCTGGGTCCCTGTGGGTCTCACTTTCTAGTACTCCTTGGTTCCCTCCCAACTCAGCCTTATGGTCTCAATTTCTTCTCCTCTTTGGCCACTTACGTCTACATGAATGGCACCCTTGACTTTGTACACTCTGGCCTCGACAGTGTAATATGCAGACTTGTGGTTGGTGTTGAAGTTGTCATCACTGCATGTGCTGAGGTGCGTCCTGATGGACACTTGCCCGGTTGAGTTGGATATTCAAGTCGATCTGCTGGATGTCTCTTTGTCCTGATGTATCATAAATATCTGGGACGTTGGAAGCTCACCTGAAGCGAAGTTGGCTTTGCGTGCATTCGGAAGCAAATGCTGGGAGACACAGCATCCAGGAACACAGGAAGTGGTCTTCGACGGCCTTTGCTTTGGGGGCTGTGGGGTAAGAGCTTCGCAAGAAGACCCGCCATGGGGCAGTCACTCGCATGCGATTCACCAAGGACGTATTCCTGGGTGCTGGCCGGACTGAAGGGAGACCGATCCAGGGGGCATTCCTCTGCTTCTGTGTGCTTTGACAGGTCTTGACTAGGAGAGCCCACACTGAGGCCATGTGGCTGAAAACAGGCAATGGGTTGCTAGTGGGCCTTTCGGGAGGAGAGGCTCCTGGTGGCCTAGAGCGTGGCATAACTCAGGAAGCTATGGGTTTCGTGGATGCAACGATGTGCTGGAATGCACACGTCCGCTGGCCCTCACAGACTTTTCCTTTGGGTTGGTGTGAACCCGCAGCCCTTTCTTGCATTCTTGTCCACCACCACTAGGGCCTGAACCCAGATCGGCCCGGGGACCATTGTGTGCAGGAAGGCCCCCCTGGGACTCACTGTGACCCAGCCACAGCACGAGGCAGCATAATCAGGGTGTCTCGAGCTGGTGAGCCATTTTGGGAGGAGTCCCGGTAGGGCTTCCTTCCAAACGGGTGCTGTGGTGTCGACACCGCCGAGAAGCTTTCCTTCTCGACCCCCCAGACGCGCAGTCAGTGTTTGGTGGTGGTTTGCATGGTTCTATTTGTCTTTGGGTTCCTGCCACTCATAGGCCGAGGCTTTGAGCTGATATGCCCTGGACGTAGGGAGAGAGGCTGCTGTGATTTGCCGAAAGGCCACACTACCAGAGACATCGTGCACAAACCCGTCAGTTCACTCGACAGCACTGGTAGGCGGAAGGCGGGTTTGTCCCAAGACTCTGATGTCCCTTCACACTAGGGTCTTCCATCCATTTCCTTTGCCAGCGTGGCCTTGGGAAGTGGGGGGATTTGGTCCCCAGGAGAGGGATTCACGTCCCCTCTCATAGGCATCCTTGCTGCCCCACGTTCCCCTTGCCGCTGGGCTTCTGATGGTACAGATGTCTTGGCACCCCCTTTGCGCAGAGACAGCCCTTGCCCCGGGCAGCTTCTCCATGGTTGAAGCAGCGCAGCAGGGCCCTGAGGGCACCAGGGATCTGCATCCCTGCGGACACATCCCTGAGCTCTCCCCCATAGGTCCTTGGGAATCCTGGTGGTCCTTGACCTGGGGTGCCCTGTCAGGGTGCACCATCGGCTGCAGGCCACGAGGTTCCTCTGCCACGTTGCAATGCTTTTCTCAAAATGCAGACATCACTGGGTGTCCGGAGTCTCGATGTCGATGAAGCCTCCTGAAAAGTCAGACGTGGTGTGTGAAGAGAGCCATGCTTCAACCCCTTGGTTGGCCTCTCTGCCTTCCTTCCCACCTTCTGTCTTCCATTCGCCTTAACCCCTTTCTCCATCCGGACCTTCCTCCCAAGAAATCCCTCCTCCACAATGCAAGCTTTGCCGCTCACCTCCTACATCTCGTCCACATCAGTATAGCTTTCTCACTCTCTAGCTCTTATCATCAATGTCCTCTACCTCCTCATCAATGGATAATTCTCTCTCCAGGCTTTATCGTTGGGATGAGAGCCAAGAAAATCGGGGACGTTTGTGTGACTTCTGAAGACTCAGCAGGAATCCTGGACCGTGGTTTTATCCGGGGTGGAAAATGCGATTTGGGGTCCTCTCTCAGGAAATGCGCAGGGGTTTTGGCTCTTTTTTTAACCGGGTGTCTTCCTAGATCCATAGTCCTCTTCGCATCGGAAACACTAGCACGTGTGTTTACAATGGGGAAAAGTCTTTAGGCACCCGTGGTCCAGTGGCGCAGGAGAGCCTGAGGAATCGTCGTGCCCCCCATCCTGAAGCTGTCTTGGAGCGGTTCAAAGGAAAGCAGGGTAATCCATAGCCACCCAAAGCAACCCAAGCCCAAAGAAGGGTTAAAGAACCTTGAAAACACCACACCCCTGGAAGGAATGTAAAGCAGAGCAGAGGAACGTGTGGAATGCAGACAGGGGTGCAACAATTAGGGTCCCATATGGAAAACGGGGAAAACCACAGGTTGGCCTGTGGAAATGCAGGAATCTGACAGAGGCGGGCAGAGAAGGTGTGGAATGCGGCCAGGTCTGAACCAGAGGGTGAGTCTTACGTGGCTAGCCGTGAAGACCATATGGCCTGCACTCCAAAGGCCTGGGAGACTCGGAGCTGGGCTGCCACTTGAAAGGGCCTTAGGTTGTCCTCCTTCCTCCCAGGTCCTCAAACTGCAGGGGAATTCTCAATGACTGTTAGATCTCCGAACTTGCGTGAAGTGAGGTCTGTGGTACGGCCCAGCCGTCCAGGTGATGGGCAACCCTGTGGGCAGGCTCTACACGTACCTGAGGAGTGCCCTGGAGTTTTGGGGGGTGGGGAATTTCCAGCAGCTCCGCTGATTTCCATACATCAGGGCGTGGCCACCTCAGCCTCTACCAGACCCCTGTCTCCAGGGAGAGCACAGTGGGCCAGCATTCTCCCGGCCAGCCGGTCGCTTCTTCTCGCTTCTCGGACCTCGAAGCATGGATTCCTCCAGCACGTCCTGCACATCCAGCGGTAGGTTGACCTCTGCCTCTGAGCTGGGGGTTGCAAATTCCAGAGGCCGGGAGCCCTTCCCGCCTGTGCATCCTGCATCGATAGGGCCATGCCCTTCATTAGGGCATGTTCCGAGATTGGGCTGGCCTTTGGCCAGCGCTCCGTGGGCCTCAGCGAAGCAGACTCGCCTCAGAATGACCCCCTTTCTCCATACCCATGGGATTTTCGCTCTGGGATGGAACTGGATGTTGCCTCTTCCTAGAGACGTACCCTTGGGAGATCACGCATCACCGGGCGAAAAGGCCTAACAGGATTTCTCAGGGCCCATCCTCTCCTTTGCTGCTGGCCAACCTTTCCATCCAACGGAATCTATCTTCATGATTGCAGTGGACACATTTGGGGATTTGGAGTCGGAGTAGCCTTTGAATGGTGCTCTCTTGGCCTGGCTTGCCAACAACAGGTACGGAGATACACCCCGGCGGGTTTACTCCCCTCTTTCTTTCTCTTTGGTTCTTGGGGAAGGTTTCTTTGGATTCTTGGGGATGTTGGGAGCATTTGGACCCCAGGCCATCTGGAGTCGACAGCACGTTCCTGGGAGCTCTTCTCCAAAGATCAGGCCTTTCCGCATGACCGAAGTCTGTGCACTCCTGGCCTTTGTGTAACCCAGGGACGTCAAGGATTCTTGATCCCAGGACGGAGGGAAAAATGTGGAGCTTATATCTCTCTTTCAAGGGTTTCAAGCTCCCTTGGAGTTTCCCCACACATAATCCCGACTCCATTTCTCTCTCTCCGTCTCTCAGTCCCTCCGTCTCTCTCTCAGTCTCTCTCTCTCTCTCTCTCTCTCTAAGACTCTCTGTCTCTCTCCATTTCTCTGCTGGGTCCCTGTGGGTCTCACTTTCTAGTACTCCTTGGTTCCCTCCCAACTCAGCCTTATGGTCTCAATTTCTTCTCCTCTTTGGCCACTTACGTCTACATGAATGGCACCCTTGACTTTGTACACTCCGGCCTCGACAGTGTAATATGCAGACTTGTGGTTGGTGTTGAAGTTGTCATCACTGCATGTGCTGAGGTGCGTCCTGATGGACACTTGCCCGGTTGAGTTGGATATTCAAGTCGATCTGCTGGATGTCTCTTTGTCCTGATGTATCATAAATATCTGGGACGTTGGAAGCTCACCTGAAGCGAAGTTGGCTTTGCGTGCATTCGGAAGCAAATGCTGGGAGACACAGCATCCAGGAACACAGGAAGTGGTCTTCGACGGCCTTTGCTTTGGGGGCTGTGGGGTAAGAGCTTCGCAAGAAGACCCGCCATGGGGCAGTCACTCGCATGCGATTCACCAAGGACGTATTCCTGGGTGCTGGCCGGACTGAAGGGAGACCGATCCAGGGGGCATTCCTCTGCTTCTGTGTGCTTTGACAGGTCTTGACTAGGAGAGCCCACCCTGAGGCCATGTGGCTGAAAACAGGCAATGGGTTGCTAGTGGGCCTTTCGGGAGGAGAGGCTCCTGGTGGCCTAGAGCGTGGCATAACTCAGGAAGCTATGGGTTTCGTGGATGCAACGATGTGCTGGAATGCACACGTCCGCTGGCCCTCACAGACTTTTCCTTTGGGTTGGTGTGAACCCGCAGCCCTTTCTTGCATTCTTGTCCACCACCACTAGGGCCTGAACCCAGATCGGCCCGGGGACCATTGTGTGCAGGAAGGCCCCCCTGGGACTCACTGTGACCCAGCCACAGCACGAGGCAGCATAATCAGGGTGTCTCGAGCTGGTGAGCCATTTTGGGAGGAGTCCCGGTAGGGCTTCCTTCCAAACGGGTGCTGTGGTGTCGACACCGCCGAGAAGCTTTCCTTCTCGACCCCCCAGACGCGCAGTCAGTGTTTGGTGGTGGTTTGCATGGTTCTATTTGTCTTTGGGTTCCTGCCACTCATAGGCCGAGGCTTTGAGCTGATATGCCCTGGACGTAGGGAGAGAGGCTGCTGTGATTTGCCGAAAGGCCACACTACCAGAGACATCGTGCACAAACCCGTCAGTTCACTCGACAGCACTGGTAGGCGGAAGGCGGGTTTGTCCCAAGACTCTGATGTCCCTTCACACTAGGGTCTTCCATCCATTTCCTTTGCCAGCGTGGCCTTGGGAAGTGGGGGGATTTGGTCCCCAGGAGAGGGATTCACGTCCCCTCTCATAGGCATCCTTGCTGTCCCACGTTCCCCTTGCCGCTGGGCTTCTGATGGTACAGATGTCTTGGCACCCCCTTTGCGCAGAGACAGCCCTTGCCCCGGGCAGCTTCTCCATGGTTGAAGCAGCGCAGCAGGGCCCTGAGGGCACCAGGGATCTGCATCCCTGCGGACACATCCCTGAGCTCTCCCCCATAGGTCCTTGGGAATCCTGGTGGTCCTTGACCTGGGGTGCCCTGTCAGGGTGCACCATCGGCTGCAGGCCACGAGGTTCCTCTGCCACGTTGCAATGCTTTTCTCAAAATGCAGACATCACTGGGTGTCCGCAGTCTCGATGTCGATGAAGCCTCCTGAAAAGTCAGACGTGGTGTGTGAAGAGAGCCATGCTTCAACCCCTTGGTTGGCCTCTCTGCCTTCCTTCCCACCTTCTGTCTTCCATTCGCCTTAACCCCTTTCTCCATCCGGACCTTCCTCCCAAGAAATCCCTCCTCCACAATGCAAGCTTTGCCGCTCACCTCCTACATCTCGTCCACATCAGTATAGCTTTCTCACTCTCTAGCTCTTATCATCAATGTCCTCTACCTCCTCATCAATGGATAATTCTCTCTCCAGGCTTTATCGTTGGGATGAGAGCCAAGAAAATCGGGGACGTTTGTGTGACTTCTGAAGACTCAGCAGGAATCCTGGACCGTGGTTTTATCCGGGGTGGAAAATGCGATTTGGGGTCCTCTCTCAGGAAATGCGCAGGGGTTTTGGCTCTTTTTTTAACCGGGTGTCTTCCTAGATCCATAGTCCTCTTCGCATCGGAAACACTAGCACGTGTGTTTACAATGGGGAAAAGTCTTTAGGCACCCGTGGTCCAGTGGCGCAGGAGAGCCTGAGGAATCGTCGTGCCCCCCATCCTGAAGCTGTCTTGGAGCGGTTCAAAGGAAAGCAGGCTAATCCATAGCCACCCAAAGCAACCCAAGCCCAAAGAAGGGTTAAAGAACCTTGAAAACACCACACTCCTGGAAGGAATGTAAAGCAGAGCAGAGGAACGTGTGGAATGCAGACAGGGGTGAAACAATTACGGTGCCATATTGAAAAAGGGGAAAACCACAGGTTGGCCTGTGGAAATGCAGGAATCTGACAGAGGCGGGCAGAGAAGGTGTGGAATGCGGCCAGGTCTGAACCAGAGGGTGAGTCTTACGTGGCTAGCCGTGAAGACCATATGGCCTGCACTCCAAAGGCCTGGGAGACTCGGAGCTGGGCTGCCACTTGAAAGGGCCTTAGGTTGTCCTCCTTCCTCCCAGGTCCTCAAACTGCAGGGGAATTCTCAATGACTGTTAGATCTCCGACCTTGCGTGAAGTGAGGTCTGTGGTACGGCCCAGCCGTCCAGGTGATGGGCAACCCTGTGGGCAGGCTCTACACGTACCTGAGGAGTGCCCTGGAGTTTTTGGGGGTGGGGAATTTCCAGCAGCTCCGCTGATTTCCAGAAATCAGGGCGTGGCCACCTCAGCCTCTACCAGACCCCTGTCTCCAGGGAGAGCACAGTGGGCCAGCATTCTCCCGGCCAGCCGGTCGCTTCTTCTCGCTTCTCGGACCTCGAAGCATGGATTCCTCCAGCACGTCCTGCACATCCAGCGGTAGGTTGACCTCTGCCTCTGAGCTGGGGGTTGCAAATCCCAGAGGCCGGGAGCCCTTCCCGCCTGTGCATCCTGCATCGATAGGGCCATGCCCTTCATTAGGGCATGTTCCGAGATTGGGCTGGCCTTTGGCCAGCGCTCCGTGGGCCTCAGCGAAGCAGACTCGCCTCAGAATGACCCCCTTTCTCCATACCCATGGGATTTTCGCTCTGGGATGGAAGTGGATGTTGCCTCTTCCTAGAGAGGTGCCCACGCAGATCACGCATCACCGGGCGAAAAGGCCTAACAGGATTTCTCAGGGCCCATCCTCTCCTTTGCTGCTGGCCAACCTTTCCATCCAACGGAATCTATCTTCATGATTGCAGTGGACACATTTGGGGATTTGGAGTCGGAGTAGCCTTTGAATGGTGGTCTCTTGGCCTGGCTTGCCAACAACAGGTACGGAGATACACCCCGGCGGGTTTACTCCCCTCTTTCTTTCTCTTTGGTTCTTGGGGAAGGTTTCTTTGGATTCTTGGGGATGTTGGGAGCATTTGGACCCCAGGCCATCTGGAGTCGACAGCACGTTCCTGGGAGCTCTTCTCCAAAGATCAGGCCTTTCCGCATGACCGAAGTCTGTGCACGCCTGGCCTTTCTGTAACCCAGGGACGTCAAGGATTCTTGATCCCAGGACGGAGGGAAAAATGTGGAGCTTATATCTCTCTTTCAAGGGTTTCAAGCTCCCTTGGAGTTTCCCCACACATAATCCCGACTCCATTTCTCTCTCTCCGTCTCTCAGTCCCTCCGTCTCTCTCTCAGTCTCTCTCTCTCTCTCTCTCTCTCTACGACTCTCTGTCTCTCTCCATTTCTCTGCTGGGTCCCTGTGGGTCTCACTTTCTAGTACTCCTTGGTTCCCTCCCAACTCAGCCTTATGGTCTCAATTTCTTCTCCTCTTTGGCCACTTACGTCTACATGAATGGCACCCTTGACTTTGTACACTCTGGCCTCGACAGTGTAATATGCAGACTTGTGGTTGGTGTTGAAGTTGTCATCACTGCATGTGCTGAGGTGCGTCCTGATGGACACTTGCCCGGTTGAGTTGGATATTCAAGTCGATCTGCTGGATGTCTCTTTGTCCTGATGTATCATAAATATCTGGGACGTTGGAAGCTCACCTGAAGCGAAGTTGGCTTTGCGTGCATTCGGAAGCAAATGCTGGGAGACACAGCATCCAGGAACACAGGAAGTGGTCTTCGACGGCCTTTGCTTTGGGGGCTGTGGGGTAAGAGCTTCGCAAGAAGACCCGCCATGGGGCAGTCACTCGCATGCGATTCACCAAGGACGTATTCCTGGGTGCTGGCCGGACTGAAGGGAGACCGATCCAGGGGGCATTCCTCTGCTTCTGTGTGCTTTGACAGGTCTTGACTAGGAGAGCCCACCCTGAGGCCATGTGGCTGAAAACAGGCAATGGGTTGCTAGTGGGCCTTTCGGGAGGAGAGGCTCCTGGTGGCCTAGAGCGTGGCATAACTCAGGAAGCTATGGGTTTCGTGGATGCAACGATGTGCTGGAATGCACACGTCCGCTGGCCCTCACAGACTTTTCCTTTGGGTTGGTGTGAACCCGCAGCCCTTTCTTGCATTCTTGTCCACCACCACTAGGGCCTGAACCCAGATCGGCCCGGGGACCATTGTGTGCAGGAAGGCCCCCCTGGGACTCACTGTGACCCAGCCACAGCACGAGGCAGCATAATCAGGGTGTCTCGAGCTGGTGAGCCATTTTGGGAGGAGTCCCGGTAGGGCTTCCTTCCAAACGGGTGCTGTGGTGTCGACACCGCCGAGAAGCTTTCCTTCTCGACCCCCCAGACGCGCAGTCAGTGTTTGGTGGTGGTTTGCATGGTTCTATTTGTCTTTGGGTTCCTGCCACTCATAGGCCGAGGCTTTGAGCTGATATGCCCTGGACGTAGGGAGAGAGGCTGCTGTGATTTGCCGAAAGGCCACACTACCAGAGACATCGTGCACAAACCCGTCAGTTCACTCGACAGCACTGGTAGGCGGAAGGCGGGTTTGTCCCAAGACTCTGATGTCCCTTCACACTAGGGTCTTCCATCCATTTCCTTTGCCAGCGTGGCCTTGGGAAGTGGGGGGATTTGGTCCCCAGGAGAGGGATTCACGTCCCCTCTCATAGGCATCCTTGCTGTCCCACGTTCCCCTTGCCGCTGGGCTTCTGATGGTACAGATGTCTTGGCACCCCCTTTGCGCAGAGACAGCCCTTGCCCCGGGCAGCTTCTCCATGGTTGAAGCAGCGCAGCAGGGCCCTGAGGGCACCAGGGATCTGCATCCCTGCGGACACATCCCTGAGCTCTCCCCCATAGGTCCTTGGGAATCCTGGTGGTCCTTGACCTGGGGTGCCCTGTCAGGGTGCACCATCGGCTGCAGGCCACGAGGTTCCTCTGCCACGTTGCAATGCTTTTCTCAAAATGCAGACATCACTGGGTGTCCGCAGTCTCGATGTCGATGAAGCCTCCTGAAAAGTCAGACGTGGTGTGTGAAGAGAGCCATGCTTCAACCCCTTGGTTGGCCTCTCTGCCTTCCTTCCCACCTTCTGTCTTCCATTCGCCTTAACCCCTTTCTCCATCCGGACCTTCCTCCCAAGAAATCCCTCCTCCACAATGCAAGCTTTGCCGCTCACCTCCTACATCTCGTCCACATCAGTATAGCTTTCTCACTCTCTAGCTCTTATCATCAATGTCCTCTACCTCCTCATCAATGGATAATTCTCTCTCCAGGCTTTATCGTTGGGATGAGAGCCAAGAAAATCGGGGACGTTTGTGTGACTTCTGAAGACTCAGCAGGAATCCTGGACCGTGGTTTTATCCGGGGTGGAAAATGCGATTTGGGGTCCTCTCTCAGGAAATGCGCAGGGGTTTTGGCTCTTTTTTTAACCGGGTGTCTTCCTAGATCCATAGTCCTCTTCGCATCGGAAACACTAGCACGTGTGTTTACAATGGGGAAAAGTCTTTAGGCACCCGTGGTCCAGTGGCGCAGGAGAGCCTGAGGAATCGTCGTGCCCCCCATCCTGAAGCTGTCTTGGAGCGGTTCAAAGGAAAGCAGGCTAATCCATAGCCACCCAAAGCAACCCAAGCCCAAAGAAGGGTTAAAGAACCTTGAAAACACCACACTCCTGGAAGGAATGTAAAGCAGAGCAGAGGAACGTGTGGAATGCAGACAGGGGTGAAACAATTACGGTGCCATATTGAAAAAGGGGAAAACCACAGGTTGGCCTGTGGAAATGCAGGAATCTGACAGAGGCGGGCAGAGAAGGTGTGGAATGCGGCCAGGTCTGAACCAGAGGGTGAGTCTTACGTGGCTAGCCGTGAAGACCATATGGCCTGCACTCCAAAGGCCTGGGAGACTCGGAGCTGGGCTGCCACTTGAAAGGGCCTTAGGTTGTCCTCCTTCCTCCCAGGTCCTCAAACTGCAGGGGAATTCTCAATGACTGTTAGATCTCCGACCTTGCGTGAAGTGAGGTCTGTGGTACGGCCCAGCCGTCCAGGTGATGGGCAACCCTGTGGGCAGGCTCTACACGTACCTGAGGAGTGCCCTGGAGTTTTTGGGGGTGGGGAATTTCCAGCAGCTCCGCTGATTTCCAGAAATCAGGGCGTGGCCACCTCAGCCTCTACCAGACCCCTGTCTCCAGGGAGAGCACAGTGGGCCAGCATTCTCCCGGCCAGCCGGTCGCTTCTTCTCGCTTCTCGGACCTCGAAGCATGGATTCCTCCAGCACGTCCTGCACATCCAGCGGTAGGTTGACCTCTGCCTCTGAGCTGGGGGTTGCAAATCCCAGAGGCCGGGAGCCCTTCCCGCCTGTGCATCCTGCATCGATAGGGCCATGCCCTTCATTAGGGCATGTTCCGAGATTGGGCTGGCCTTTGGCCAGCGCTCCGTGGGCCTCAGCGAAGCAGACTCGCCTCAGAATGACCCCCTTTCTCCATACCCATGGGATTTTCGCTCTGGGATGGAAGTGGATGTTGCCTCTTCCTAGAGAGGTGCCCACGCAGATCACGCATCACCGGGCGAAAAGGCCTAACAGGATTTCTCAGGGCCCATCCTCTCCTTTGCTGCTGGCCAACCTTTCCATCCAACGGAATCTATCTTCATGATTGCAGTGGACACATTTGGGGATTTGGAGTCGGAGTAGCCTTTGAATGGTGGTCTCTTGGCCTGGCTTGCCAACAACAGGTACGGAGATACACCCCGGCGGGTTTACTTCCCTCTTTCTTTCTCTTTGGTTCTTGGGGAAGGTTTCTTTGGATTCTTGGGGATGTTGGGAGCATTTGGACCCCAGGCCATCTGGAGTCGACAGCACGTTCCTGGGAGCTCTTCTCCAAAGATCAGGCCTTTCCGCATGACCGAAGTCTGTGCACGCCTGGCCTTTCTGTAACCCAGGGACGTCAAGGATTCTTGATCCCAGGACGGAGGGAAAAATGTGGAGCTTATATCTCTCTTTCAAGGGTTTCAAGCTCCCTTGGAGTTTCCCCACACATAATCCCGACTCCATTTCTCTCTCTCCGTCTCTCAGTCCCTCCGTCTCTCTCTCAGTCTCTCTCTCTCTCTCTCTCTCTCTACGACTCTCTGTCTCTCTCCATTTCTCTGCTGGGTCCCTGTGGGTCTCACTTTCTAGTACTCCTTGGTTCCCTCCCAACTCAGCCTTATGGTCTCAATTTCTTCTCCTCTTTGGCCACTTACGTCTACATGAATGGCACCCTTGACTTTGTACACTCTGGCCTCGACAGTGTAATATGCAGACTTGTGGTTGGTGTTGAAGTTGTCATCACTGCATGTGCTGAGGTGCGTCCTGATGGACACTTGCCCGGTTGAGTTGGATATTCAAGTCGATCTGCTGGATGTCTCTTTGTCCTGATGTATCATAAATATCTGGGACGTTGGAAGCTCACCTGAAGCGAAGTTGGCTTTGCGTGCATTCGGAAGCAAATGCTGGGAGACACAGCATCCAGGAACACAGGAAGTGGTCTTCGACGGCCTTTGCTTTGGGGGCTGTGGGGTAAGAGCTTCGCAAGAAGACCCGCCATGGGGCAGTCACTCGCATGCGATTCACCAAGGACGTATTCCTGGGTGCTGGCCGGACTGAAGGGAGACCGATCCAGGGGGCATTCCTCTGCTTCTGTGTGCTTTGACAGGTCTTGACTAGGAGAGCCCACCCTGAGGCCATGTGGCTGAAAACAGGCAATGGGTTGCTAGTGGGCCTTTCGGGAGGAGAGGCTCCTGGTGGCCTAGAGCGTGGCATAACTCAGGAAGCTATGGGTTTCGTGGATGCAACGATGTGCTGGAATGCACACGTCCGCTGGCCCTCACAGACTTTTCCTTTGGGTTGGTGTGAACCCGCAGCCCTTTCTTGCATTCTTGTCCACCACCACTAGGGCCTGAACCCAGATCGGCCCGGGGACCATTGTGTGCAGGAAGGCCACCCTGGGACTCACTGTGACCCAGCCACAGCACGAGGCAGCATAATCAGGGTGTCTCGAGCTGGTGAGCCATTTTGGGAGGAGTCCCGGTAGGGCTTCCTTCCAAACGGGTGCTGTGGTGTCGACACCGCCGAGAAGCTTTCCTTCTCGACCCCCCAGACGCGCAGTCAGTGTTTGGTGGTGGTTTGCATGGTTCTATTTGTCTTTGGGTTCCTGCCACTCATAGGCCGAGGCTTTGAGCTGATATGCCCTGGACGTAGGGAGAGAGGCTGCTGTGATTTGCCGAAAGGCCACACTACCAGAGACATCGTGCACAAACCCGTCAGTTCACTCGACAGCACTGGTAGGCGGAAGGCGGGTTTGTCCCAAGACTCTGATGTCCCTTCACACTAGGGTCTTCCATCCATTTCCTTTGCCAGCGTGGCCTTGGGAAGTGGGGGGATTTGGTCCCCAGGAGAGGGATTCACGTCCCCTCTCATAGGCATCCTTGCTGTCCCACGTTCCCCTTGCCGCTGGGCTTCTGATGGTACAGATGTCTTGGCACCCCCTTTGCGCAGAGACAGCCCTTGCCCCGGGCAGCTTCTCCATGGTTGAAGCAGCGCAGCAGGGCCCTGAGGGCACCAGGGATCTGCATCCCTGCGGACACATCCCTGAGCTCTCCCCCATAGGTCCTTGGGAATCCTGGTGGTCCTTGACCTGGGGTGCCCTGTCAGGGTGCACCATCGGCTGCAGGCCACGAGGTTCCTCTGCCACGTTGCAATGCTTTTCTCAAAATGCAGACATCACTGGGTGTCCGGAGTCTCGATGTCGATGAAGCCTCCTGAAAAGTCAGACGTGGTGTGTGAAGAGAGCCATGCTTCAACCCCTTGGTTGGCCTCTCTGCCTTCCTTCCCACCTTCTGTCTTCCATTCGCCTTAACCCCTTTCTCCATCCGGACCTTCCTCCCAAGAAATCCCTCCTCCACAATGCAAGCTTTGCCGCTCACCTCCTACATCTCGTCCACATCAGTATAGCTTTCTCACTCTCTAGCTCTTATCATCAATGTCCTCTACCTCCTCATCAATGGATAATTCTCTCTCCAGGCTTTATCGTTGGGATGAGAGCCAAGAAAATCGGGGACGTTTGTGTGACTTCTGAAGACTCAGCAGGAATCCTGGACCGTGGTTTTATCCGGGGTGGAAAATGCGATTTGGGGTCCTCTCTCAGGAAATGCGCAGGGGTTTTGGCTCTTTTTTTAACCGGGTGTCTTCCTAGATCCATAGTCCTCTTCGCATCGGAAACACTAGCACGTGTGTTTACAATGGGGAAAAGTCTTTAGGCACCCGTGGTCCAGTGGCGCAGGAGAGCCTGAGGAATCGTCGTGCCCCCCATCCTGAAGCTGTCTTGGAGCGGTTCAAAGGAAAGCAGGCTAATCCATAGCCACCCAAAGCAACCCAAGCCCAAAGAAGGGTTAAAGAACCTTGAAAACACCACACTCCTGGAAGGAATGTAAAGCAGAGCAGAGGAACGTGTGGAATGCAGACAGGGGTGAAACAATTACGGTGCCATATGGAAAAAGGGGAAAACCACAGGTTGGCCTGTGGAAATGCAGGAATCTGACAGAGGCGGGCAGAGAAGGTGTGGAATGCGGCCAGGTCTGAACCAGAGGGTGAGTCTTACGTGGCTAGCCGTGAAGACCATATGGCCTGCACTCCAAAGGCCTGGGAGACTCGGAGCTGGGCTGCCACTTGAAAGGGCCTTAGGTTGTCCTCCTTCCTCCCAGGTCCTCAAACTGCAGGGGAATTCTCAATGACTGTTAGATCTCCGAACTTGCGTGAAGTGAGGTCTGTGGTACGGCCCAGCCGTCCAGGTGATGGGCAACCCTGTGGGCAGGCTCTACACGTACCTGAGGAGTGCCCTGGAGTTTTGGGGGGTGGGGAATTTCCAGCAGCTCCGCTGATTTCCATACATCAGGGCGTGGCCACCTCAGCCTCTACCAGACCCCTGTCTCCAGGGAGAGCACAGTGGGCCAGCATTCTCCCGGCCAGCTGGTCGCTTCTTCTCGCTTCTCGGACCTCGAAGCATGGATTCCTCCAGCACGTCCTGCACATCCAGCGGTAGGTTGACCTCTGCCTCTGAGCTGGGGGTTGCAAATTCCAGAGGCCGGGAGCCCTTCCCGCCTGTGCATCCTGCATCGATAGGGCCATGCCCTTCATTAGGGCATGTTCCGAGATTGGGCTGGCCTTTGGCCAGCGCTCCGTGGGCCTCAGCGAAGCAGACTCGCCTCAGAATTACCCCCTTTCTCCATACCCATGGGATTTTCGCTCTGGGATGGAACTGGATGTTGCCTCTTCCTAGAGACGTACCCTTGGGAGATCACGCATCACCGGGCGAAAAGGCCTAACAGGATTTCTCAGGGCCCATCCTCTCCTTTGCTGCTGGCCAACCTTTCCATCCAACGGAATCTATCTTCATGATTGCAGTGGACACATTTGGGGATTTGGAGTCGGAGTAGCCTTTGAATGGTGGTCTCTTGGCCTGGCTTGCCAACAACAGGTATGGAGATACACCCCAGCGGGTTTACTCCCCTCTTTCTTTCTCTTTGGTTCTTGGGGAAGGTTTCTTTGGATTCTTGGGGATGTTGGGAGCATTTGGACCCCAGGCCATCTGGAGTCGACAGCACGTTCCTGGGAGCTCTTCTCCAAAGATCAGGCCTTTCCACATGACCGACATTTGTGCTGGCCTGGCCTTTGTATATCCCAGGGACGTCAAGGATACTTGATCCCAGGACCGAGGTAAACATGTGGAGCTTATATCTCTCTTTCAAGGGTTTCAAGCTCCCTTGGAGTTTCCCTGCACATAATCCCGACTCCATTTCTCTCTCTCCGTCTCTCAGTCCCTCCGTCTCTCTCTCAGTCTCTCTCTCTCACTCTCTCTCTCTCTCTCTCTAACACTCTCTGTCTCTCTCCATTTCTCTGCTGGGTCCCTGTGGGTCTCACTTTCTATTACTCCTTGGTTCCCTCCCAACTCAGCCTTATGGTCTCAATTTCTTCTCCTCTTTGGCAACTTACGTCTACATGAATGGCACCCTTGACTTTGTACACTCTGGCCTCGACAGTGTAATATGCAGACTTGTGGTTGGTGTTGAAGTTGTCATCACTGCATGTGCTGAGGTGCGTCCTGATGGACACTTGCCCGGTTGAGTTGGATATTCAAGTCGATCTGCTGGATGTCTCTTTGTCCTGATGTATCATAAATATCTGGGACGTTGGAAGCTCACCTGAAGCGAAGTTGGCTTTGCGTGCATTCGGAAGCAAATGCTGGGAGACACAGCATCCAGGAACACAGAAAGTGTCTTCGACGGCCTTTGCTTTGGGGGCTGTGGGGTAAGAGCTTCGCAAGAAGACCCGCCATGGGGCAGTCACTCGCATGCGATTCATCAAGGATGTATTCCTGGGTGCTGGCCGGACTGAAGGGAGACCGATCCAGGGGGCATTCCTCTGCTTCTGTGTGCTTTGACAGGTCTTGACTAGGAGAGCCCACCCTGAGGCCATGTGGCTGAAAACAGGCAATGGGTTGCTAGTGGGCCTTTCGGGAGGAGAGGCTCCTGGTGGCCTAGAGCGTGGCATAACTCAGGAAGCTATGGGTTTCGTGGATGCAACGATGTGCTGGAATGCACACGTCCGCTGGCCCTCACAGACTTTTCCTTTGGGTTGGTGTGAACCCGCAGCCCTTTCTTGCATTCTTGTCCACCACCACTAGGGCCTGAACCCAGATCGGCCCGGGGACCATTGTGTGCAGGAAGGCCACCCTGGGACTCACTGTGACCCAGCCACAGCACGAGGCAGCATAATCAGGGTGTCTCGAGCTGGTGAGCCATTTTGGGAGGAGTCCCGGTAGGGCTTCCTTCCAAACGGGTGCTGTGGTGTCGACACCGCCGAGAAGCTTTCCTTCTCGACCCCCCAGACGCGCAGTCAGTGTTTGGTGGTGGTTTGCATGGTTCTATTTGTCTTTGGGTTCCTGCCACTCATAGGCCGAGGCTTTGAGCTGATATGCCCTGGACGTAGGGAGAGAGGCTGCTGTGATTTGCCGAAAGGCCACACTACCAGAGACATCGTGCACAAACCCGTCAGTTCACTCGACAGCACTGGTAGGCGGAAGGCGGGTTTGTCCCAAGACTCTGATGTCCCTTCACACTAGGGTCTTCCATCCATTTCCTTTGCCAGCGTGGCCTTGGGAAGTGGGGGGATTTGGTCCCCAGGAGAGGGATTCACGTCCCCTCTCATAGGCATCCTTGCTGCCCCACGTTCCCCATGCCGCTGGGCTTCTGATGGTACAGATGTCTTGGCATCCCCTTTGCGCAGAGACAGCCCTTGCCCCGGGCAGCTTCTCCATGGTTGAAGCAGCGCAGCAGGGCCCTGAGGGCACCAGGGATCTGCATCCCTGCTGACACATCCCTGAGCTCTCCCCCATAGGTCCTTGGGAATCCTGGTGGTCCTTGACCTGGGGTGCCCTGTCAGGGTGCACCATCGGCTGCAGGCCACGAGGTTCCTCTGCCACGTTGCAATGCTTTTCTCAAAATGCAGACATCACTGGGTGTCCGGAGTCTCGATGTCGATGAAGCCTCCTGAAAAGTCAGACGTGGTGTGTGAAGAGAGCCATGCTTCATCCCCTTGGTTGGCCTCTCTGCCTTCCTTCCCACCTTCTGTCTTCCATTCGCCTTAACCCCTTTCTCCATCCGGACCTTCCTCCCAAGAAATCCCTCCTCCACAATGCAAGCTTTGCCGCTCACCTCCTACATCTCGTCCACATCAGTATAGATTTCTCACTCTCTAGCTCTTATCATCAATGTCCTCTACCTCCTCATCAATGGATAATTCTCTCTCCAGGCTTTATCGTTGGGATGAGAGCCAAGAAAATCGGGGACGTTTGTGTGACTTCTGAAGACTCAGCAGGAATCCTGGACCGTGCTCTTATCCGGGGTGGAAAATGCGATTTGGGGTCCTCTCTCAGGAAATGCGCAGGGCTCTTGGCTCTTTTTTTAACCGGGTGTCTTCCTAGATCCATAGTCCTCTTCCCATCGGAAACACTAGCACGTGTGTTTACAATGGGGAAAAGTCTTTAGGCACCCGTGGTCCAGTGGCGCAGGAGAGCCTGAGGAATCGTCGTGCCCCCCATCCTGAAGCTGTCTTGGAGCGGTTCAAAGGAAAGCAGGCTAATCCATAGCCACCCAAAGCAACCCAAGCCCAAAGAAGGGTTAAAGAACCTTGAAAACACCACACCCCTGGAAGGAATGTAAAGCAGAGCAGAGGAACGTGTGGAATGCAGACAGGGGTGCAACAATTAGGGTCCCATATGGAAAACGGGGAAAACCACAGGTTGGCCTGTGGAAATGCAGGAATCTGACAGAGGCGGGCAGAGAAGGTGTGGAATGCGGCCAGGTCTGAACCAGAGGGTGAGTCTTACGTGGCTAGCCGTGAAGACCATATGGCCTGCACTCCAAAGGCCTGGGAGACTCGGAGCTGGGCTGCCACTTGAAAGGGCCTTAGGTTGTCCTCCTTCCTCCCAGGTCCTCAAACTGCAGGGGAATTCTCAATGACTGTTAGATCTCCGACCTTGCGTGAAGTGAGGTCTGTGGTACGGCCCAGCCGTCCAGGTGATGGGCAACCCTGTGGGCAGGCTCTACACGTACCTGAGGAGTGCCCTGGAGTTTTGGGGGGTGGGGAATTTCCAGCAGCTCCGCTGATTTCCATACATCAGGGCGTGGCCACCTCAGCCTCTACCAGACCCCTGTCTCCAGGGAGAGCACAGTGGGCCAGCATTCTCCCGGCCAGCCGGTCGCTTCTTCTCGCTTCTCGGACCTCGAAGCATGGATTCCTCCAGCACGTCCTGCACATCCAGCGGTAGGTTGACCTCTGCCTCTGAGCTGGGGGTTGCAAATTCCAGAGGCCGGGAGCCCTTCCCGCCTGTGCATCCTGCATCGATAGGGCCATGCCCTTCATTAGGGCATGTTCCGAGATTGGGCTGGCCTTTGGCCAGCGCTCCGTGGGCCTCAGCGAAGCAGACTCGCCTCAGAATGACCCCCTTTCTCCATACCCATGGGATTTTCGCTCTGGGATGGAACTGGATGTTGCCTCTTCCTAGAGACGTACCCTTGGGAGATCACGCATCACCGGGCGAAAAGGCCTAACAGGATTTCTCAGGGCCCATCCTCTCCTTTGCTGCTGGCCAACCTTTCCATCCAACGGAATCTATGTTCATGATTGCAGTGGACACATTTGGGGATTTGGAGTCGGAGTAGCCTTTGAATGGTGGTCTCTTGGCCTGGCTTGCCAACAACAGGTATGGAGATACACCCCGGCGGGTTTACTCCCATCTTTCTTTCTCTTTGGTTCTTGGGGAAGGTTTCTTTGGATTCTTGGGGATGTTGGGAGCATTTTGACCCCAGGCCATCTGGAGTCGACAGCACGTTCCTGGGAGCTCTTCTCCAAAGATCAGGCCTTTCCGCATGACCGAAGTCTGTGCACGCCTGGCCTTTGTATAACCCAGGGACGTCAAGGATTCTTGATCCCAGGACCGAGGGAGACATGTGGAGTTATATCTCTCCTTCAAGTGTCTCAAGCTCCCTTGGAGTTTCCCCACACATAATCCCGACTCCATTTCTCTCTCTCCGTCTCTCAGTCCCTCCGTCTCTCTCTCACTCTCTCTCTCTCTCTCTCTAAGACTCTCTGTCTCTCTCCATTTCTCTGCTGGGTCCCTGTGGGTCTCACTTTCTATTACTCCTTGGTTCCCTCCCAACTCAGCCTTATGGTCTCAATTTCTTCTCCTCTTTGGCCACTTAAGTCCACATGAATGGCACCCTTGACTTTGTACACTCTGGCCTTGACAGTGTAATATGCAGACTTGTGGTTGGTGTTGAAGTTGTCATCACTGCATGTGCTGAGGTGCATCCTGATGGACACTTGCCCGGTTGAGTTGGATATTCAAGTCGATCTGCTGGATGTCTCTTTGTCCTGATGTATCATAAATATCCGGGACGTTGGAAGCTCACCTGAAGCGAAGTTGGCTTTGCGTGCATTCGGAAGCAAATGCTGGGAGACCCAGCATCCAGGAACACAGGAAGTGGTCTTCGACGGCCTTTGCTTTGGGGGCTGTGGGGTAAGAGTTTCGCAAGAAGACCCGCCATGGGGCAGTCACTCGCATGCGAATCAACAAGGACATATTCCTGGGTGCTGGCCGGACTGAAGGGAGACCGATCCAGGGGGCATTCCTCTGCTTCTGTGTGCTTTGACAGGTCTTGACTAGGAGAGCCCACCCTGAGGCCATGTGGCTGAGAACAGGTAACGTGTTGCTAGTGGGCCTTTCGGGAGGAGAGGCTCCTGGTGGCCTAGAGCGTGGCATAACTCAGGAAGCTATGGGTTTCGTGGATGCAACGATGTGCTGGAATGCACACGTCCGCTGGCCCTCACAGACTTTTCCTTTGGGTTGGTGTGAACCCGCAGCCCTTTCTTGCATTCTTGTCCACCACCACTAGGGCCTGAACCCAGATCGGCCCGGGGACCATTGTGTGCAGGAAGGCCCCCCTGGGACTCACTGTGACCCAGCCACAGCACGAGGCAGCATTATCAGGGTGTCTCGAGCTGGTGAGCCATTTTGGGAGGAGTCCCGGTAGGGCTTCCTTCCAAACGGGTGCTGTGGTGTCGACACCGCCGAGAAGCTTTCCTTCCCGACCCCCCAGACGCGCAGTGAGTGTTTGGTGGTGGTTTGCATGGTTCTATTTGTCTTTGGGTTCCTGCCACTCATAGACCGAGGCTTTGAGCTGATATGCCCTGGACGTAGGGAGAGAGGCTGCTGTGATTTGCCGAAAGGCCACACTACCGGAGACATCGTGCACAAACCCATCAGTTCACTCGACTGCACTGGTAGGTGGGGAAGGCAGGTTTCTCCCAAGACTCTGATGTCCCTTCACACTAGGGTCTTCCATCCATTTCCTTTGCCAGCGTGGCCTTGGGAAGTGGGGGGATTTGGGCCCCAGGAGAGGGACTTCACGTCTACTCTCATAGGCATCCTTGCTGCCCCAGGTTCCCCATGCCCCTGGGCTTCCGATTGTACAGATGTCTTGGCACCCCCTTTGCGCAGAGACAGCCCTTGCCCCGGGCAGCTTCTCCATGGTGGAAGCAGCCCAGCAGCGCCCTGAGGGCACCAGGGATCTGCATCCATGCAGACACATCCCTGAGCTCTCCCCCATAGGTCCTTGGGAATCCTGGTGGTCCTTGACCTGGGGTGCCCTGTCAGGGTGCACCATCGGCTGCAGGCCACAAGGTTCCTCTGCCAAGTTGCAATGCTTTTCTCAAAATGCAGACATCACTGGGTGTCCGGAGTTTCGATGTCGATGTAGCCTCCTGAAAAGTCAGACGTGGTGTGTGAAGAGAGCCATGCTTCAACCCCTTGGTTGGCCTCTCTGCCTTCCTTCCCACCTTCTGTCTTCCATTCGCCTTAACCCCTTTCTCCATCCGGACCTTCCTCCCAAGAAATCCCTCCTCCACAATGCAAGCTTTGCCGCTCACCTCCTACATCTCGTCCACATCAGTATAGCTTTCTCACTCTCTAGCTCTTATCATCAATATCCTCTACCTCCTCATCAATGGATAATTCTCTCTCCAGGCTTTATCGTTGGGATGAGAGCCAGGAAAATCGGGGACGTTTGTGTGACTTCTGAAGACTCAGCAGGAATCCTGGACCGTGGTTTTATCCGGGGTGGAAAATGCGATTTGGGGTCCTCTCTCAGGAAATGCGCAGGGGTTTTGGCTCTTTTTTTAACCGGGTGTCTTCCTAGATCCATAGTTCTCTTCCCATCGGAAACACTAGCACGTGTGTTTACAATGGGGAAAAGTCTTTAGGCACCCGTGGTCCAGTGGCGCAGGAGAGCCTGAGGAATCGTCGTGCCCCCCATCCTGAAGCTGTCTTGGAGCGGTTCAAAGGAAAGCAGGCTAATCCATAGCCACCCAAAGCAACCCAAGCCCAAAGAAGGGTTAAAGAACCTTGAAAACACCACACCCCTGGAAGGAATGTAAAGCAGAGCAGAGGAACGTGTGGAATGCAGACAGGGGTGCAACAATTAGGGTCCCATATGGAAAACGGGGAAAACCACAGGTTGGCCTGTGGAAATGCAGGAATCTGACAGAGGCGGGCAGAGAAGGTGTGGAATGCGGCCAGGTCTGAACCAGAGGGTGAGTCTTACGTGGCTAGCCGTGAAGACCACATGGCCTGCACTCCAAAGGCCTGGGAGACTCGGAGCTGGGCTGCCACTTGAAAGGGCCTTAGGTTGTCCTCCTTCCTCCCAGGTCCTCAAACTGCAGGGGAATTCTCAATGACTGTTAGATCTCCGAACTTGCGTGAAGTGAGGTCTGTGGTACGGCCCAGCCGTCCAGGTGATGGGCAACCCTGTGGGCAGGCTCTACACGTACCTGAGGAGTGCCCTGGAGTTTTGGGGGGTGGGGAATTTCCAGCAGCTCCGCTGATTTCCACACATCAGGGCGTGGTCACCTCAGCCTCTACCAGACCCCTGTCTCCAGGGAGAGCACAGTGGGCCAGCATTCTCCTGGCCAGCCGGTCGCTTCTTCTCGCTTCTCGGACCTCGAAGCATGGATTCCTCCAGCACGTCCTGCACATCCAGCGGTAGGTTGACCTCTGCCTCTGAGCTGGGGGTTGCAAATCGCAGAGGCCGGGAGCCCTTCCCGCCTGTGCATCCTGCATCGATAGGGCCATGCCCTTCATTAGGGCATGTTCCGAGATTGGGCTGGCCTTTGGCCAGCGCTCCATGGGCCTCAGCGAAGCAGACTCGTCTCAGAATGACCCCCTTTCTCCATACCCATGGGATTTTCGCTCTGGGATGGAAGTGGATGTTGCCTCTTCCTAGAGAAGTTCCCTACGGAGGTCCCGCATCACCGGGCGAAAAGTCCTAACAGGATTTCTCAGGGCCCATCCTCTCCTTTGCTGCTGGCCAACCTTTCCATCCAACGGAATCTATGTTCATGATTGCAGTGGACACATTTGGGGATTTGGAGTCGGAGTAGCCTTTGAATGGTGGTCTCTTGGCCTGGCTTGCCAACAACAGGTATGGAGATACACCCCGGCGGGTTTACTCCCCTCTTTCTTTCTCTTTGGTTCGTGGGGAAGGTTTCCTTTGGATTCTTGGGGATGTTGGGAGCATTTGGACCCCAGGCCATCTGGAGTCGACAGCACGTTCCTGGGAGCTCTTCTCCAAAGATCATGCCTTTCCGCATGACCGAAGTCTGTGCACGCCTGGCCTTTGTATAACCCAGGGACGTCAAGGATTCTTGATCCCATGATGGAGGGAAAAATGTGGAGCTTATATCTCTCCTTCAAGGGTTTCAAGCTCCCTTGGCGTTTCCCCACACATAATCCCGACTCCATTTCTCTCTCTCCGTCTCTCAATCCCTCCGTCTCTCTCTCAGTCTCTCTCTCTCACTCTCTCTCTCTCTCTCTCTAAGACTCTCTGTCTCTCTCCATTTCTCTGCTGGGTCCCTGTGGGTCTCACTTTCTATTACTCCTTGGTTCCCTCCCAACTCAGCCTTATGGTCTCAATTTCTTCTCCTCTTTGGCCACTTAAGTCCACATGAATGGCACCCTTGACTTTGTACACTCTGGCCTTGACAGTGTAATATGCAGACTTGTGGTTGGTGTTGAAGTTGTCATCACTGCATGTGCTGAGGTGCATCCTGATGGACACTTGCCCGGTTGAGTTGGATATTCAAGTCGATCTGCTGGATGTCTCTTTGTCCTGATGTATCATAAATATCTGGAACGTTGGAAGTTCACCTGAAGCGAAGTTGGCTTTGCGTGCATTCGGAAGCAAATGCTGGGAGACACAGCATCCAGGAACACAGGAAGTGGTCTTCGACGGCCTTTGCTTTGGGGGCTGTGGGGTAAGAGCTTCGCAAGAAGACCCGCCATGGGGCTGTCACTCGCATGCGAATCAACAAGGTCATATTCCTGAGTGCTGGCCGGACTGAAGGGAGACCGATCCAGGGGGCATTCCTCTGCTTCTGTGTGCTTTGACAGGTCTTGACTAGGAGAGCCCACACTGAGTCCATGTGGCTGACTACAGGTAACGTGATGCTAGTGGGCCTTTCGGGAGGAGAGGCTCCTGGTGGCCTAGAGCGTGGCATAACTCAGGAAGCTATGGGTTTCGTGGATGCAACGATGTGCTGGAATCCACACGTCCGCTGGCCCTCACAGACTTTTCCCTTGGGGTGGTGTGAACCCGCGGCCCTTTCTTCCATTCTTGTCCACCACCACTAGGGCCTGAACCCAGATCGGCCCGGGGTCGTTTGTGTGCAGGCAGGCCCCCCTGGGACTCACTGTGGCCCAGCCACTGCACGAGGCAACATAATCAGGGTGTCTCGAGCTGGTGAGCCATTTTGCGAGGAGTCCCGGTAGGGCTTCCTTCCAAACGGGTGCTGTGGTGTCGACACCGCCGAGAAGCTTTCCTTCTCGACCCCCCAGAAGCGCAGTCAGTGTTTGGTGGTGGTTTGCATGGTTGTATTTGTCTTTGGGTTCCTGCCACTCATAGGCCGAGGCTTTGAGCTGATATGCCCTGGACGTAGGGAGAGAGGCTGCTGTGATTTGCCGAAAGGCCACACTACCAGAGACATCGTGCACAAACCCGTCAGTTCACTCGACAGCACTGGTAGGCGGAAGGCGGGTTTGTCCCAAGACTCTGATGTCCCTTCACACTAGGGTCTTCCATCCATTTCCTTTGCCAGCGTGGCCTTGGGAAGTGGGGGGATTTGGTCCCCAGGAGAGGGATTCACGTCCCCTCTCATAGGCATCCTTGCTGTCCCACGTTCCCCATGCCGCTGGGCTTCTGATGGTACAGATGTCTTTGCACCCCCTTTGCGCAGAGACAGCCCTTGCCCCGGGCAGCTTCTCCATGGTTGAAGCAGCCCAGCAGCGCCCTGAAGGCACCAGGGATCTGCATCCCTGCGGACACATCCCTGAGCTCTCCCCCATAGGTCCTTGGGAATCCTGGTGGTCCTTGACCTGGGGTGCCCTGTCAGGGTGCACCATCGGCTGCAGGCCACGAGGTTCCCCTGCCAAGTTGCAATGCTTTTCTCAAAATGCAGACATCACTGGGTGTCCGGAGTCTCGATGTCGATGAAGCCTCCTGAAAAGTCAGACGTGGTGTGTGAAGAGAGCCATGCTTCAACCCCTTGGTTGGCCTCTCTGCCTTCCTTCCCACCTTCTGTCTTCCATTCGCCTTAACCCCTTTCTCCATCCGGACCTTCCTCCCAAGAAATCCCTCCTCCACAATGCAAGCTTTGCTGCTCACCTCCTACATCTCGTCCACATCAGTATAGCTTTCTCACCCTCTAGCTCTTATCATCAATGTCCTCTACCTCCTCATCAATGGATAATTCTCTCTCCAGGCTTTATCGTTGGGATGAGAGCCAAGAAATTCGGGGACGTTTCTGTGACTTCTGAAGACTCAGCAGGAATCCTGGACCGTGGTTTTATCCGGGGTGGAAAATGCGATTTGGGGTCCTCTCTCAGGAAATGCGCAGGGGTTTTGGCTCTTTTTTTAACCGGGTGTCTTCCTAGATCCATAGTCCTCTTCGCATCGGAAACACTAGCACGTGTGTTTACAATGGGGAAAAGTCTTTAGGCACCCGTGGTCCAGTGGCGCAGGAGAGCCTGAGGAATCGTCGTGCCCCCCATCCTGAAGCTGTCTTGGAGCGGTTCAAAGGAAAGCAGGCTAATCCATAGCCACCCAAAGCAACCCAAGCCCAAAGAAGGGTTAAAGAACCTTGAAAACACCACACCCCTGGAAGGAATGTAAAGCAGAGCAGAGGAACGTGTGGAATGCAGACAGGGGTGCAACAATTAGGGTCCCATATGGAAAACGGGGAAAACCACAGGTTGGCCTGTGGAAATGCAGGAATCTGACAGAGGCGGGCAGAGAAGGTGTGGAATGCGGCCAGGTCTGAACCAGAGGGTGAGTCTTACGTGGCTAGCCGTGAAGAACACATGGCCTGCACTCCAAAGGCCTGGGAGACTCGGAGCTGGGCTGCCACTTGAAAGGGCCTTAGGTTGTCCTCCTTCCTCCCAGGTCCTCAAACTGCAGGGGAATTCTCAATGACTGTTAGATCTCCGAACTTGCGTGAAGTGAGGTCTGTGGTACGGCCCAGCCGTCCAGGTGATGGGCAACCCTGTGGGCAGGCTCTACACGTACCTGAGGAGTGCCCTGGAGTTTTGGGGGGTGGGGAATTTCCAGCAGCTCCGCTGATTTCCACACATCAGGGCGTGGTCACCTCAGCCTCTACCAGACCCCTGTCTCCAGGGAGAGCACAGTGGGCCAGCATTCTCCTGGCCAGCCGGTCGCTTCTTCTCGCTTCTCGGACCTCGAAGCATGGATTCCTCCAGCACGTCCTGCACATCCAGCGGTAGGTTGACCTCTGCCTCTGAGCTGGGGGTTGCAAATCGCAGAGGCCGGGAGCCCTTCCCGCCTGTGCATCCTGCATCGATAGGGCCATGCCCTTCATTAGGGCATGTTCCGAGATTGGGCTGGCCTTTGGCCAGCGCTCCATGGGCCTCAGCGAAGCAGACTCGTCTCAGAATGACCCCCTTTCTCCATACCCATGGGATTTTCGCTCTGGGATGGAAGTGGATGTTGCCTCTTCCTAGAGAAGTTCCCTACGGAGGTCCCGCATCACCGGGCGAAAAGTCCTAACAGGATTTCTCAGGGCCCATCCTCTCCTTTGCTGCTGGCCAACCTTTCCATCCAACGGAATCTATGTTCATGATTGCAGTGGACACATTTGGGGATTTGGAGTCGGAGTAGCCTTTGAATGGTGGTCTCTTGGCCTGGCTTGCCAACAACAGGTATGGAGATACACCCCGGCGGGTTTACTCCCCTCTTTCTTTCTCTTTGGTTCGTGGGGAAGGTTTCCTTTGGATTCTTGGGGATGTTGGGAGCATTTGGACCCCAGGCCATCTGGAGTCGACAGCACGTTCCTGGGAGCTCTTCTCCAAAGATCATGCCTTTCCGCATGACCGAAGTCTGTGCACGCCTGGCCTTTGTATAACCCAGGGACGTCAAGGATTCTTGATCCCATGATGGAGGGAAAAATGTGGAGCTTATATCTCTCCTTCAAGGGTTTCAAGCTCCCTTGGAGTTTCCCCACACATAATCCCGACTCCATTTCTCTCTCTCCGTCTCTCAATCCCTCCGTCTCTCTCTCAGTCTCTCTCTCTCACTCTCTCTCTCTCTCTCTCTAAGACTCTCTGTCTCTCTCCATTTCTCTGCTGGGTCCCTGTGGGTCTCACTTTCTATTACTCCTTGGTTCCCTCCCAACTCAGCCTTATGGTCTCAATTTCTTCTCCTCTTTGGCCACTTAAGTCCACATGAATGGCACCCTTGACTTTGTACACTCTGGCCTTGACAGTGTAATATGCAGACTTGTGGTTGGTGTTGAAGTTGTCATCACTGCATGTGCTGAGGTGCATCCTGATGGACACTTGCCCGGTTGAGTTGGATATTCAAGTCGATCTGCTGGATGTCTCTTTGTCCTGATGTATCATAAATATCTGGAACGTTGGAAGTTCACCTGAAGCGAAGTTGGCTTTGCGTGCATTCGGAAGCAAATGCTGGGAGACACAGCATCCAGGAACACAGGAAGTGGTCTTCGACGGCCTTTGCTTTGGGGGCTGTGGGGTAAGAGCTTCGCAAGAAGACCCGCCATGGGGCTGTCACTCGCATGCGAATCAACAAGGTCATATTCCTGAGTGCTGGCCGGACTGAAGGGAGACCGATCCAGGGTGCATTCCTCTGCTTCTGTGTGCTTTGACAGGTCTTGACTAGGAGAGCCCACACTGAGTCCATGTGGCTGACTACAGGTAACGTGATGCTAGTGGGCCTTTCGGGAGGAGAGGCTCCTGGTGGCCTAGAGCGTGGCATAACTCAGGAAGCTATGGGTTTCGTGGATGCAACGATGTGCTGGAATCCACACGTCCGCTGGCCCTCACAGACTTTTCCCTTGGGGTGGTGTGAACCCGCGGCCCTTTCTTCCATTCTTGTCCACCACCACTAGGGCCTGAACCCAGATCGGCCCGGGGTCGTTTGTGTGCAGGCAGGCCCCCCTGGGACTCACTGTGGCCCAGCCACTGCACGAGGCAACATAATCAGGGTGTCTCGAGCTGGTGAGCCATTTTGCGAGGAGTCCCGGTAGGGCTTCCTTCCAAACGGGTGCTGTGGTGTCGACACCGCCGAGAAGCTTTCCTTCTCGACCCCCCAGAAGCGCAGTCAGTGTTTGGTGGTGGTTTGCATGGTTGTATTTGTCTTTGGGTTCCTGCCACTCATAGGCCGAGGCTTTGAGCTGATATGCCCTGGACGTAGGGAGAGAGGCTGCTGTGATTTGCCGAAAGGCCACACTACCAGAGACATCGTGCACAAACCCGTCAGTTCACTCGACAGCACTGGTAGGCGGAAGGCGGGTTTGTCCCAAGACTCTGATGTCCCTTCACACTAGGGTCTTCCATCCATTTCCTTTGCCAGCGTGGCCTTGGGAAGTGGGGGGATTTGGTCCCCAGGAGAGGGATTCACGTCCCCTCTCATAGGCATCCTTGCTGTCCCACGTTCCCCATGCCGCTGGGCTTCTGATGGTACAGATGTCTTTGCACCCCCTTTGCGCAGAGACAGCCCTTGCCCCGGGCAGCTTCTCCATGGTTGAAGCAGCCCAGCAGCGCCCTGAAGGCACCAGGGATCTGCATCCCTGCGGACACATCCCTGAGCTCTCCCCCATAGGTCCTTGGGAATCCTGGTGGTCCTTGACCTGGGGTGCCCTGTCAGGGTGCACCATCGGCTGCAGGCCACGAGGTTCCCCTGCCAAGTTGCAATGCTTTTCTCAAAATGCAGACATCACTGGGTGTCCGGAGTCTCGATGTCGATGAAGCCTCCTGAAAAGTCAGACGTGGTGTGTGAAGAGAGCCATGCTTCAACCCCTTGGTTGGCCTCTCTGCCTTCCTTCCCACCTTCTGTCTTCCATTCGCCTTAACCCCTTTCTCCATCCGGACCTTCCTCCCAAGAAATCCCTCCTCCACAATGCAAGCTTTGCTGCTCACCTCCTACATCTCGTCCACATCAGTATAGATTTCTCACCCTCTAGCTCTTATCATCAATGTCCTCTACCTCCTCATCAATGGATAATTCTCTCTCCAGGCTTTATCGTTGGGATGAGAGCCAAGAAATTCGGGGACGTTTCTGTGACTTCTGAAGACTCAGCAGGAATCCTGGACCGTGTTCTTATCCGGGGTGGAAAATGCGATTTGGGGTCCTCTCTCAGGAAATGCGCAGGGGTTTTGGCTCTTTTTTTAACCGGGTGTCTTCCTAGATCCATAGTCCTCTTCGCATCGGAAACACTAGCACGTGTGTTTACAATGGGGAAAAGTCTTTAGGCACCCGTGGTCCAGTGGCGCAGGAGAGCCTGAGGAATCGTCGTGCCCCCCATCCTGAAGCTGTCTTGGAGCGGTTCAAAGGAAAGCAGGCTAATCCATAGCCACCCAAAGCAACCCAAGCCCAAAGAAGGGTTAAAGAACCTTGAAAACACCACACCCCTGGAAGGAATGTAAAGCAGAGCAGAGGAACGTGTGGAATGCAGACAGGGGTGCAACAATTAGGGTCCCATATGGAAAACGGGGAAAACCACAGGTTGGCCTGTGGAAATGCAGGAATCTGACAGAGGCGGGCAGAGAAGGTGTGGAATGCGGCCAGGTCTGAACCAGAGGGTGAGTCTTACGTGGCTAGCCGTGAAGACCACATGGCCTGCACTCCAAAGGCCTGGGAGACTCGGAGCTGGGCTGCCACTTGAAAGGGCCTTAGGTTGTCCTCCTTCCTCCCAGGTCCTCAAACTGCAGGGGAATTCTCAATGACTGTTAGATCTCCGAACTTGCGTGAAGTGAGGTCTGTGGTACGGCCCAGCCGTCCAGGTGATGGGCAACCCTGTGGGCAGGCTCTACACGTACCTGAGGAGTGCCCTGGAGTTTTGGGGGGTGGGGAATTTCCAGCAGCTCCGCTGATTTCCACACATCAGGGCGTGGTCACCTCAGCCTCTACCAGACCCCTGTCTCCAGGGAGAGCACAGTGGGCCAGCATTCTCCTGGCCAGCCGGTCGCTTGTTCTCGCGTCTCGGACCTCGAAGCATGGATTCCTCCAGCACGTCCTGCACATCCAGCGGTAGGTTGACCTCTGCCTCTGAGCTGGGGGTTGCAAATCGCAGAGGCCGGGAGCCCTTCCCGCCTGTGCATCCTGCATCGATAGGGCCATGCCCTTCATTAGGGCATGTTCCGAGATTGGGCTGGCCTTTGGCCAGCGCTCCATGGGCCTCAGCGAAGCAGACTCGTCTCAGAATGACCCCCTTTCTCCATACCCATGGGATTTTCGCTCTGGGATGGAAGTGGATGTTGCCTCTTCCTAGAGAAGTTCCCTACGGAGGTCCCGCATCACCGGGCGAAAAGTCCTAACAGGATTTCTCAGGGCCCATCCTCTCCTTTGCTGCTGGCCAACCTTTCCATCCAACGGAATCTATGTTCATGATTGCAGTGGACACATTTGGGGATTTGGAGTCGGAGTAGCCTTTGAATGGTGGTCTCTTGGCCTGGCTTGCCAACAACAGGTACGGAGATACACCCCGGCGGGTTTACTCCCCTCTTTCTTTCTCTATGGTTCGTGGGGAAGGTTTCCTTTGGATTCTTGGGGATGTTGGGAGCATTTTGACCCCAGGCCATCTGGAGTCGACAGCACGTTCCTGGGAGCTCTTCTCCAAAGATCATGCCTTTCCGCATGACCGAAGTCTGTGCACGCCTGGCCTTTGTATAACCCAGGGACGTCAAGGATTCTTGATCCCATGATGGAGGGAAAAATGTGGAGCTTATATCTCTCCTTCAAGGGTTTCAAGCTCCCTTGGAGTTTCCCCACACATAATCCCGACTCCATTTCTCTCTCTCCGTCTCTCAATCCCTCCGTCTCTCTCTCAGTCTCTCTCTCTCACTCTCTCTCTCTCTCTCTCTAAGACTCTCTGTCTCTCTCCATTTCTCTGCTGGGTCCCTGTGGGTCTCACTTTCTATTACTCCTTGGTTCCCTCCCAACTCAGCCTTATGGTCTCAATTTCTTCTCCTCTTTGGCCACTTAAGTCCACATGAATGGCACCCTTGACTTTGTACACTCTGGCCTTGACAGTGTAATATGCAGACTTGTGGTTGGTGTTGAAGTTGTCATCACTGCATGTGCTGAGGTGCATCCTGATGGACACTTGCCCGGTTGAGTTGGATATTCAAGTCGATCTGCTGGATGTCTCTTTGTCCTGATGTATCATAAATATCTGGAACGTTGGAAGTTCACCTGAAGCGAAGTTGGCTTTGCGTGCATTCGGAAGCAAATGCTGGGAGACACAGCATCCAGGAACACAGGAAGTGGTCTTCGACGGCCTTTGCTTTGGGGGCTGTGGGGTAAGAGCTTCGCAAGAAGACCCGCCATGGGGCTGTCACTCGCATGCGAATCAACAAGGTCATATTCCTGAGTGCTGGCCGGACTGAAGGGAGACCGATCCAGGGGGCATTCCTCTGCTTCTGTGTGCTTTGACAGGTCTTGACTAGGAGAGCCCACACTGAGTCCATGTGGCTGACTACAGGTAACGTGATGCTAGTGGGCCTTTCGGGAGGAGAGGCTCCTGGTGGCCTAGAGCGTGGCATAACTCAGGAAGCTATGGGTTTCGTGGATGCAACGATGTGCTGGAATCCACACGTCCGCTGGCCCTCACAGACTTTTCCCTTGGGGTGGTGTGAACCCGCGGCCCTTTCTTCCATTCTTGTCCACCACCACTAGGGCCTGAACCCAGATCGGCCCGGGGTCGTTTGTGTGCAGGCAGGCCCCCCTGGGACTCACTGTGGCCCAGCCACTGCACGAGGCAACATAATCAGGGTGTCTCGAGCTGGTGAGCCATTTTGCGAGGAGTCCCGGTAGGGCTTCCTTCCAAACGGGTGCTGTGGTGTCGACACCGCCGAGAAGCTTTCCTTCTCGACCCCCCAGAAGCGCAGTCAGTGTTTGGTGGTGGTTTGCATGGTTGTATTTGTCTTTGGGTTCCTGCCACTCATAGGCCGAGGCTTTGAGCTGATATGCCCTGGACGTAGGGAGAGAGGCTGCTGTGATTTGCCGAAAGGCCACACTACCAGAGACATCGTGCACAAACCCGTCAGTTCACTCGACAGCACTGGTAGGCGGAAGGCGGGTTTGTCCCAAGACTCTGATGTCCCTTCACACTAGGGTCTTCCATCCATTTCCTTTGCCAGCGTGGCCTTGGGAAGTGGGGGGATTTGGTCCCCAGGAGAGGGATTCACGTCCCCTCTCATAGGCATCCTTGCTGTCCCACGTTCCCCATGCCGCTGGGCTTCTGATGGTACAGATGTCTTTGCACCCCCTTTGCGCAGAGACAGCCCTTGCCCCGGGCAGCTTCTCCATGGTTGAAGCAGCCCAGCAGCGCCCTGAAGGCACCAGGGATCTGCATCCCTGCGGACACATCCCTGAGCTCTCCCCCATAGGTCCTTGGGAATCCTGGTGGTCCTTGACCTGGGGTGCCCTGTCAGGGTGCACCATCGGCTGCAGGCCACGAGGTTCCCCTGCCAAGTTGCAATGCTTTTCTCAAAATGCAGACATCACTGGGTGTCCGGAGTCTCGATGTCGATGAAGCCTCCTGAAAAGTCAGACGTGGTGTGTGAAGAGAGCCATGCTTCAACCCCTTGGTTGGCCTCTCTGCCTTCCTTCCCACCTTCTGTCTTCCATTCGCCTTAACCCCTTTCTCCATCCGGACCTTCCTCCCAAGAAATCCCTCCTCCACAATGCAAGCTTTGCTGCTCACCTCCTACATCTCGTCCACATCAGTATAGATTTCTCACCCTCTAGCTCTTATCATCAATGTCCTCTACCTCCTCATCAATGGATAATTCTCTCTCCAGGCTTTATCGTTGGGATGAGAGCCAAGAAATTCGGGGACGTTTCTGTGACTTCTGAAGACTCAGCAGGAATCCTGGACCGTGGTTTTATCCGGGGTGGAAAATGCGATTTGGGGTCCTCTCTCAGGAAATGCGCAGGGGTTTTGGCTCTTTTTTTAACCGGGTGTCTTCCTAGATCCATAGTCCTCTTCGCATCGGAAACACTAGCACGTGTGTTTACAATGGGGAAAAGTCTTTAGGCACCCGTGGTCCAGTGGCGCAGGAGAGCCTGAGGAATCGTCGTGCCCCCCATCCTGAAGCTGTCTTGGAGCGGTTCAAAGGAAAGCAGGCTAATCCATAGCCACCCAAAGCAACCCAAGCCCAAAGAAGGGTTAAAGAACCTTGAAAACACCACACCCCTGGAAGGAATGTAAAGCAGAGCAGAGGAACCTGTGGAATGCAGACAGGGGTGAAACAATTAGGGTCCAATATGGAAAACGGGGAAAACCACAGGTTGGCCTGTGGAAATGCAGGAATCTGACAGAGGCGGGCAGAGAAGGTGTGGAATGCGGCCAGGTCTGAACCAGAGGGTGAGTCTTACGTGGCTAGCCGTGAAGACCACATGGCCTGCACTCCAAAGGCCTGGGAGACTCGGAGCTGGGCTGCCACTTGAAAGGGCCTTAGGTTGTCCTCCTTCCTCCCAGGTCCTCAAACTGCAGGGGAATTCTCAATGACTGTTAGATCTCCGAACTTGCGTGAAGTGAGGTCTGTGGTACGGCCCAGCCGTCCAGGTGATGGGCAACCCTGTGGGCAGGCTCTACACGTACCTGAGGAGTGCCCTGGAGTTTTGGGGGGTGGGGAATTTCCAGCAGCTCCGCTGATTTCCACACATCAGGGCGTGGTCACCTCAGCCTCTACCAGACCCCTGTCTCCAGGGAGAGCACAGTGGGCCAGCATTCTCCTGGCCAGCCGGTCGCTTCTTCTCGCTTCTCGGACCTCGAAGCATGGATTCCTCCAGCACGTCCTGCACATCCAGCGGTAGGTTGACCTCTGCCTCTGAGCTGGGGGTTGCAAATCGCAGAGGCCGGGAGCCCTTCCCGCCTGTGCATCCTGCATCGATAGGGCCATGCCCTTCATTAGGGCATGTTCCGAGATTGGGCTGGCCTTTGGCCAGCGCTCCATGGGCCTCAGCGAAGCAGACTCGTCTCAGAATGACCCCCTTTCTCCATACCCATGGGATTTTCGCTCTGGGATGGAAGTGGATGTTGCCTCTTCCTAGAGAAGTTCCCTACGGAGGTCCCGCATCACCGGGCGAAAAGTCCTAACAGGATTTCTCAGGGCCCATCCTCTCCTTTGCTGCTGGCCAACCATTCCATCCAACGGAATCTATGTTCATGATTGCAGTGGACACATTTGGGGATTTGGAGTCGGAGTAGCCTTTGAATGGTGGTCTCTTGGCCTGGCTTGCCAACAACAGGTACGGAGATACACCCCGGCGGGTTTACTCCCCTCTTTCTTTCTCTTTGGTTCGTGGGGAAGGTTTCCTTTGGATTCTTGGGGATGTTGGGAGCATTTTGACCCCAGGCCATCTGGAGTCGACAGCACGTTCCTGGGAGCTCTTCTCCAAAGATCAGGCCTTTCCGCATGACCGAAATCTGTGCACGCCTGGCCTTTGTATAACCCAGGGACGTCAAGGATTCTTGATCCCATGATGGAGGGAAAAATGTGGAGCTTATATCTCTCCTTCAAGGGTTTCAAGCTCCCTTGGAGTTTCCCCACACATAATCCCGACTCCATTTCTCTCTCTCCGTCTCTCAATCCCTCCGTCTCTCTCTCAGTCTCTCTCTCTCACTCTCTCTCTCTCTCTCTCTAAGACTCTCTGTCTCTCTCCATTTCTCTGCTGGGTCCCTGTGGGTCTCACTTTCTATTACTCCTTGGTTCCCTCCCAACTCAGCCTTATGGTCTCAATTTCTTCTCCTCTTTGGCCACTTAAGTCCACATGAATGGCACCCTTGACTTTGTACACTCTGGCCTTGACAGTGTAATATGCAGACTTGTGGTTGGTGTTGAAGTTGTCATCACTGCATGTGCTGAGGTGCATCCTGATGGACACTTGCCCGGTTGAGTTGGATATTCAAGTCGATCTGCTGGATGTCTCTTTGTCCTGATGTATCATAAATATCTGGAACGTTGGAAGTTCACCTGAAGCGAAGTTGGCTTTGCGTGCATTCGGAAGCAAATGCTGGGAGACACAGCATCCAGGAACACAGGAAGTGGTCTTCGACGGCCTTTGCTTTGGGGGCTGTGGGGTAAGAGCTTCGCAAGAAGACCCGCCATGGGGCTGTCACTCGCATGCGAATCAACAAGGTCATATTCCTGAGTGCTGGCCGGACTGAAGGGAGACCGATCCAGGGGGCATTCCTCTGCTTCTGTGTGCTTTGACAGGTCTTGACTAGGAGAGCCCACACTGAGTCCATGTGGCTGACTACAGGTAACGTGATGCTAGTGGGCCTTTCGGGAGGAGAGGCTCCTGGTGGCCTAGAGCGTGGCATAACTCAGGAAGCTATGGGTTTCGTGGATGCAACGATGTGCTGGAATCCACACGTCCGCTGGCCCTCACAGACTTTTCCCTTGGGGTGGTGTGAACCCGCGGCCCTTTCTTCCATTCTTGTCCACCACCACTAGGGCCTGAACCCAGATCGGCCCGGGGACCTTTGTGTGCAGGCAGGCCCCCCTGGGACTCACTGTGGCCCAGCCACAGCACGAGGCAGCATAATCAGGGTGTCTCGAGCTGGTGAGCCATTTTGCGAGGAGTCCCGGCAGGGCTTCCTTCCAAACGGGTGCTGTGGTGTCGACACCGCCGAGAAGCTTTCCTTCTCGACCCCCCAGAAGCGCAGTCAGTGTTTGGTGGTGGTTTGCATGGTTGTATTTGTCTTTGGGTTCCTGCCACTCATAGGCCGAGGCTTTGAGCTGATATGCCCTGGACGTAGGGAGAGAGGCTGCTGTGATTTGCCGAAAGGCCACACTACCAGAGACATCGTGCACAAACCCGTCAGTTCACTCGACAGCACTGGTAGGCGGAAGGCGGGTTTGTCCCAAGACTCTGATGTCCCTTCACACTAGGGTCTTCCATCCATTTCCTTTGCCAGCGTGGCCTTGGGAAGTGGGGGGATTTGGTCCCCAGGAGAGGGATTCACGTCCCCTCTCATAGGCATCCTTGCTGTCCCACGTTCCCCATGCCGCTGGGCTTCTGATGGTACAGATGTCTTTGCACCCCCTTTGCGCAGAGACAGCCCTTGCCCCGGGCAGCTTCTCCATGGTTGAAGCAGCCCAGCAGCGCCCTGAAGGCACCAGGGATCTGCATCCCTGCGGACACATCCCTGAGCTCTCCCCCATAGGTCCTTGGGAATCCTGGTGGTCCTTGACCTGGGGTGCCCTGTCAGGGTGCACCATCGGCTGCAGGCCACGAGGTTCCCCTGCCAAGTTGCAATGCTTTTCTCAAAATGCAGACATCACTGGGTGTCCGGAGTCTCGATGTCGATGAAGCCTCCTGAAAAGTCAGACGTGGTGTGTGAAGAGAGCCATGCTTCAACCCCTTGGTTGGCCTCTCTGCCTTCCTTCCCACCTTCTGTCTTCCATTCGCCTTAACCCCTTTCTCCATCCGGACCTTCCTCCCAAGAAATCCCTCCTCCACAATGCAAGCTTTGCTGCTCACCTCCTACATCTCGTCCACATCAGTATAGATTTCTCACCCTCTAGCTCTTATCATCAATGTCCTCTACCTCCTCATCAATGGATAATTCTCTCTCCAGGCTTTATCGTTGGGATGAGAGCCAAGAAATTCGGGGACGTTTCTGTGACTTCTGAAGACTCAGCAGGAATCCTGGACCGTGGTTTTATCCGGGGTGGAAAATGCGATTTGGGGTCCTCTCTCAGGAAATGCGCAGGGGTTTTGGCTCTTTTTTTAACCGGGTGTCTTCCTAGATCCATAGTCCTCTTCGCATCGGAAACACTAGCACGTGTGTTTACAATGGGGAAAAGTCTTTAGGCACCCGTGGTCCAGTGGCGCAGGAGAGCCTGAGGAATCGTCGTGCCCCCCATCCTGAAGCTGTCTTGGAGCGGTTCAAAGGAAAGCAGGCTAATCCATAGCCACCCAAAGCAACCCAAGCCCAAAGAAGGGTTAAAGAACCTTGAAAACACCACACCCCTGGAAGGAATGTAAAGCAGAGCAGAGGAACCTGTGGAATGCAGACAGGGGTGAAACAATTAGGGTCCAATATGGAAAACGGGGAAAACCACAGGTTGGCCTGTGGAAATGCAGGAATCTGACAGAGGCGGGCAGAGAAGGTGTGGAATGCGGCCAGGTCTGAACCAGAGGGTGAGTCTTACGTGGCTAGCCGTGAAGACCACATGGCCTGCACTCCAAAGGCCTGGGAGACTCGGAGCTGGGCTGCCACTTGAAAGGGCCTTAGGTTGTCCTCCTTCCTCCCAGGTCCTCAAACTGCAGGGGAATTCTCAATGACTGTTAGATCTCCGAACTTGCGTGAAGTGAGGTCTGTGGTACGGCCCAGCCGTCCAGGTGATGGGCAACCCTGTGGGCAGGCTCTACACGTACCTGAGGAGTGCCCTGGAGTTTCGGGGGCTGGGGAATTTCTAGCAGCTCCGCTGATTTCCATACATCAGGGCGTGGCCACCTCAGCCTCTACCAGACCCCTCTCTCCAGGGAGAGCACAGTGGGCCAGCATTCTCCCGGCCAGCCGGTCGCTTCTTCTCGCTTCTCGGACCTCGAAGCATGGATTCCTCCAGCACGTCCTGCACATCCAGCGGTAGGTTGACCTCTGCCTCTGAGCTGGGGGTTGCAAATCGCAGAGGCCGGGAGCCCTTCCCGCCTGTGCATCCTGCATCGATAGGGCCATGCCCATCATTAGGACATGTTCCGAGATTGGGCTGGCCTTTGGCCAGCGCTCCGTGTGCCTCAGCGATGCAGACTCGTCTCAGAATGACCCCCTTTCTCCATACCCATGGGATTTTCGCTCTGGGATGGAAGTGGATGTTGCCTCTTCCTAGAGAGGTGCCCACGCAGATCACGCATCACCGGGCGAAAAGGCCTAACAGGATTTCTCAGGGCCCATCCTCTCCTTTGCTGCTGGCCAACCTTTCCATCCAACGGAATCTATGTTCATGATTGCAGTGGACACATTTGGGGCTTTGGAGTCGGAGTAGCCTTTGAATGGTGGTCTCTTGGCCTGGCTTGCCAACAACAGGTACGGAGATACACCCCGGCGGGTTTACTCCCCTCTTTCTTTCTCTTTGGTTCTTGGGGAAGGTTTCTTTGGATTCTTGGGGATGTTGGGAGCATTTTGACCCCAGGCCATCTGGAGTCGACAGCACGTTCCTGGGAGCTCTTCTCCAAAGTTCAGGCCTTTCCGCATGACCGCAGTCTGTGCACGCCTGGCCTTTGTATAACCCAGGGACGTCAAGGATTCTTGATCCCAGGACGGAGGGAAACATGTGGAGCTTATATCTCTCCTTCAAGGGTCTCAAGCTCCCTTGGCGTTTCCCCACACATAACCCCGACTCCATTTCTCTCTCTCCGTCTCTCAGTCCCTCCGTCTCTCTCTCAGTCTCTCTCTCTCACTCTCTCTCTCTCTCTCTCTAAGACTCTCTGTCTCTCTCCATTTCTCTGCTGGGTCCCTGTGGGTCTCACTTTCTAGTACTCCTTGGTTCCCTCCCAACTCAGCCTTATGGTCTCAATTTCTTCTCCTCTTTGGCCACTTACGTCTACATGAATGGCACCCTTGACTTTGTACACTCTGGCCTTGACAGTGTAATATGCAGACTTGTGGTTGGTGTTGAAGTTGTCATCACTGCATGTGCTGAGGTGCATCCTGATGGACACTTGCCCGGTTGAGTTGGATATTCAAGTCGATCTGCTGGATGTCTCTTTGTCCTGATGTATCATAAATATCCGGGACGTTGGAAGCTCACCTGAAGCGAAGTTGGCTTTGCGTGCATTCGGAAGCAAATGCTGGGAGACACAGCATCCAGGAACACAGGAAGTGTTCTTCGACGGCCTTTGCTTTGGGGGCTGTCGGGTAAGAGCTTCGCAAGAAGACCCGCCATGGGGCAGTCACTCGCATGCGAATCACCAAGGACATATTCCTGGGTGCTGGCCGGACTGAAGGGAGACAGATCCAGGGGGCATTCCTCTGCTTCTGTGTGCTTTGACAGGTCTTGACTAGGAGAGCCCACCCTGAGGCCATGTGGCTGAGAACAGGTAACGTGTTGCTAGTGGGCCTTTCGGGAGGAGAGGCTCCTGGTGGCCTAGAGCGTGGCATAACTCAGGAAGCTATGGGTTTCGTGGATGCAACGATGTGCTGGAATCCACACGTCCGCTGGCCCTCACAGACTTTTCCCTTGGGGTGGTGTGAACCCGCGGCCCTTTCTTCCATTCTTGTCCACCACCACTAGGGCCTGAACCCAGATCGGCCCGGGGTCGTTTGTGTGCAGGCAGGCCCCCCTGGGACTCACTGTGGCCCAGCCACTGCACGAGGCAGCATAATCAGGGTGTCTCGAGCTGGTGAGCCATTTTGCGAGGAGTCCCGGCAGGGCTTCCTTCCAAACGGGTGCTGTGGTGTCGACACCGCCGAGAAGCTTTCCTTCTCGACCCCCCAGAAGCGCAGTCAGTGTTTGGTGGTGGTTTGCATGGTTCTATTTGTCTTTGGGTTCCTGCCACTCATAGGCCGAGGCTTTGAGCTGATATGCCCTGGACGTAGGGAGAGAGGCTGGTGTGATTTGCCGAAAGGCCACACTACCAGAGACATCGTGCACAAACCCCTCAGTTCACTCGAAAGCACTGGTAGGCGGAAGGCGTGTTTGTCCCAAGACTCCGATGTCCCTTCACACTAGGGTCTTCCATCCATTTCCTTTGCCAGCATGGCCTTGGGAAGTGGGGGGATTTGGGCCCCAGGGGATGGACTTCACGTCCCCTCTCATAGGCATCCTTGGTGCCCCCACGTTCCCCATGCCACTGGGCTTCCGATGGTAGAGACAGCTTGGCACCCCCTTTGCGCAGAGACAGCCCTTCCCTCGGGGACCTTCTCCATGGTGGAAGCAGCCCAGCAGGGCCCTGAGGGCACCAGGGATCTGCATCCCTGCTGACGCATCCCTGAGCTCTCCCCCATAGGTCCTTGGGAATCCTGGTGAACCAGATGGTGAGTCTTAATTGGCTAGCCGTGAAGACCATATGGCCTGCACTCCAAAGGCCTGGGAGACTCGGAGCTGGGCTGCCACTTGAAAGGGCCTTAGGTTGTCCTCCTTCCTCCCAGGTCCTCAAACTGGAGGGGAATTCTCAATGACTGTTAGAACTCCAACCTTGCGTGAAGTGAGGTCTGTGGTTCGGCCCAGCCTTCCAGGTGATGGGCAACCCTGTGGGCAGGCTCTACACGTACCTGAGGAGTGCCCTGGAGTTTTGCGTGTTGGGGAATTTCCAGCAGCTCCGCTGATTTCCATACGTCAGTGCGTGCCCACCTCAGCCTCTACCAGACCCCTGTCTCCAGGGAGAGCACAGTGGGCCAGCATTCTCCCAGCCAGCCTGTCCCTTCTTCTCGCTTCTCGGACCTCGAAGCATGGATTCATCCAGCACGTCCTGCACATCCAACGGTAGGTTGACCTCTGCCTCTGAGCTGGGGGTTGCAAATCCCAGAGGCCGGGAGCCCTTCCCGCCTGTGCATCCTGCATCGATAGGGCCATGCCGTACATCAGGGCATGTTTCGAGATTGGGCTGGCCTTTGGCCCGCACTCAGTGGGCCTCAGCGAAGCAGACTCGCCTCAGAATGACCCCCTTTCTCCATACCCATGGGATTTTCGCTCTGGGATGGAAGTGGATGTTGCCTCTTCCTAGAGAGGTGCCCACGCAGATCACGCATCACCGGGCGAAAGGTCCTAACAGGATTTCTCAGGGCCCATCCTCTCCTTTGCTGCTGGCCAACCTTTCCATCCAACGGAATCTATGTTCATGATGGCAGTGGACACATTTGGGGCTTTGGAGTCGGAGTAGCCTTTGAATGGTGGTCTCTTGGCCTGGCTTGCCAACAACAGGTATGGAGACACACCCTGGCGGGTTTACTCCCCTCTTTCTTTCTCTTTGGTTCTTGGGGAAGGTTTCCTTTGGATTCTTGGGGATGTTGGGAGCATTTGGACCCCAGGCCATCTGGAGTCGACAGCACGTTCCTGGGAGCTCTTCTCCAAAGATCAGGCCTTTCCGCATGACCGCAGTCTGTGCACGCCTGGCCTTTGTATAACCCAGGGACGTCAAGGATTCTTGATCCCAGGACGGAGGGAAACATGTGGAGCTTATATCTCTCTTTCAAGGGTTTCAAGCTCCCTTGGAGTTTCCCCACACATAATCCCGACTCCATTTCTCTCTCTCCGTCTCTCAGTCCCTCCGTCTCTCTCTCTGCCTCTCGCTCTCTCACTCTCTCTCTCTCTCTAAGTCTCTCTGTCTCTCTCCATTTCTCTGCTGGGTCCCTGTAGGTGTCACTTTCTATTACTCCTTGGTTCCCTCCCAACTCAGCCTTACGCTCTCAATTTCTTCTCCTCTTTGGCCACTTACGTCTACATGAATGGCACCCTTGACTTTGTACACTCTGGCCTTGACAGTGTAAAATGCAGACTTGTGGTTGGTGTTGAAGTTGTCATCACTGCATGTGCTGAGGTCCGTCCTGATGGACACTTGCCCGGTTGAGTTGGATATTCAAGTCGATCTGCTGGATGTCTCTTTGTCCTGATGTATCATAAATATCCGGGAGGTTGGAAGCTCACCTGAAGCGAAGTTGGCTTTGCGTGTATTCGGAAGCAAATGCTGGGAGACACAGCATCCAGGAACACAGGAAGTGGTCTTCGACGGCCTTTTCTTTGGGGGCTGTGGGGTAAGAGCTTCGCAAGAAGACCCGCCATGGGGCAGTCACTTGCATGCGAATCACCAAGGACGTATTCCTGGGTGCTGGACAGACAGAAGGGAGCCCGATCCAGGGGGGATTCCTCTGCTTCTGTGTGCTTTGACTGGTCTTGACTAGGAGAGCCCACACTGAGGACATGTGGCTGAGAACAGGCAATGTGTTGCTAGTGGCCCTTTCGGGAGGAGAGGCTCCTGGTGGCCTAGAGCGTGGCATAACTCAGGAAGCTATGGGTTTCGTGGATGAAACGATGTGCTGGAATCCACACATCCGCTGGCCCTCACAGACTTTTCCCTTGGGGTGGTGTGAACCCGCGGCCCTTTCTTCCATTCTTGTCCACCACCACTAGGGCCTGAACCCAGATCGGCCCGGGGACCTTTGTGTGCAGGCAGGCCCCCCTGGGACTCACTGTGGCCCAGCCACTGCACGAGGCAGCATAATCAGGGTGTCTCGAGCTGGTGAGCCATTTTGCGAGGAGTCCCGGCAGGGCTTCCTTCCAAACGGGTGCTGTGGTGTCGACACCGCCGAGAAGCTTTCCTTCTCGACCCCCCAGAAGCGCAGTCAGTGTTTGGTGGTGGTTTGCATGGTTCTATTTGTCTTTGGGTTCCTGCCACTCATAGGCCGAGGCTTTGAGCTGATATGCCCTGGACGTAGGGAGAGAGGCTGGTGTGATTTGCCGAAAGGCCACACTACCAGAGACATCGTGCACAAACCCCTCAGTTCACTCGACAGCACTGGTAGGCGGAAGGCTTGTTTGTCCCAAGACTCCGATGTCCCTTCACACTAGGGTCTTCCATCCATTTCCTTTGCCAGCATGGCCTTAGGAAGTGGGGGGATTTGGGCCCAAGTGGATGGACTTCACGTCCCCTCTCATAGGCATCCTTGGTGCCCCCACTTTCCCCATGCCGCTGGGCTTCCGATGGTACAGATGTCTTGGCACACCCTTTGCGCAGAGACAGCCCTTGCCTCGGGGACCTTCTCCATGGTGGAAGCAGCGCAGCAGGGACCTGAGGGCACCAGGGATCTGCATCCCTGCTGACGCATCCCTGAGCTCTCCCCCATAGGTCCTTGGGAATCCTGGTGGTCCTTGACCTGGGGTGCCCTGTCAGGGTGCACCATCGGCTGCAGGCCACGAGGTTCCTCTGCCACGTTGCAATGATTTTCTCAAAATGCAGACATCACTGGGTGTACGGAGTCTCGATGTCGATGTAGCCTCCTGAAAATCAGACGTGGTGTGTGAAGAGAGCCATGCTTCAACCCTTTGGTTGGCCTCTCTGCCTTCCTTCCCACCTTCTGTCTTCCATTCGCCTTAACCCCTTTCTCCATCCGGACCTTCCTCCCAAGAAATCCCTCCACCACAATGCAAGCTTTGCTGCTCACCTCCTACATCTCCTCCACATCAGTATAGCTTTCTCACTCTCTCGCTCTTTTCATCAATGTCCCCTACCTCCTCATCAATGGATAATTCTCTCTCCAGTCTTTATCGTTGGGATGAGAACCAAGAAAATCGGGGACGTTTGTGCGACTTCTGAAGACTCAGCAGGAATCCTGGACCGTGGTTTTATCCGGGGTGGAAAATGCGATTTGGGGTCCTCTCTCAGGAAATGCGCAGGGGTTTTGGCTCTTTTTTTAACCGGGTGTCTTCCTCGATCCATAGTCCTCTTCCCATCGGAAACACTAGCAAGTGTGTTTACAATGGGGAAAAGTCTTTAGGCACCCATGGTCCAGTGGCGCAGGAGAGCCTGAGGAATCGTCGTGCCCCCAATCCTGAAGCTGTCTTGGAATGGTTCAAAGGAAAGCAGGCTAAACCATATCCACCCAAAGCCCCCCAAAGCAACCCAAGCCCAAGGAAGGTTTAAAGAACCTTGAGAACACCACACCCCTGGAAGGAATGTAAAGCAGAGCAGAGAAATGTGTGGAATGCAGACAGGGATGAAACATTTAGGGTCCCATATGGAAAACGGGGAAAACCACAGGTTGGCCTGTGGAAATGCAGGAATCTGACAGAGGCGGGCAGAGAAGGTGTGGAATGCGGCCAGGTCTGAACCAGAGGGTGAGTCTTACGTGGCTAGCCGTGAAGACCATATGGCCTGCACTCCAAAGGCCTGGGAGACTCGGAGCTGGGCTGCCACTTGAAAGGGCCTTAGGTTGTCCTCCTTCCTCCCAGGTCCTCAAACTGCAAGGGAATTCTCAATGACTTAGATCTCCGACCTTGCGTGAAGTGAGGTCTGTGGTTCGGCCCAGCCGTCCAGGTGATGGGCAAACCTGTGGGCAGGCTCTACACGTACCTGAGGAGTGCCCTGGAGTTTTGGGGGTTGGGGAATTTCCAGCAGCACCGCTGATTTAGATACATCAGGGCGTGGCCACCTCAGCCTCTACCAGACCCCCGTTTCCAGGGAGAGCACAGTGGGCCAGCATTCTCCCGGCCAGGCGGTCCCTTCATCTCGCTTCTCAGACCTCGAAGCATGGATTCATCCAGCACGTCCTGCACGTCCAGCGGTAGGTTGACCTCTGCCTCTGAGCTGGGGGTTGCAAATCCCAGAGGCCGGGAGCCCTTCCCGCCTGTGCATCCTGCATCGATAGGGCCATGCCGTTCATCAGGGCATGTTTCGAGATTGGGCTGGCCTTTGGCCCGCACTCAGTGGGCCTCAGCGGAGCAGACTCGCCTCAGAATGACCCTCTTGCTCCATACCCATGGGATTTTCGCTCTGGGATGGAAGTGGATGTTGCCTCTTCCTAGAGAGGTGCCCACGCAGATCACGCATCACCGGGCGAAAAGTCCTAACAGGATTTCTCAGGGCCCATCCTCTCCTTTGCTGCTGGCCAACCTTTCCATCCAACGGAATCTATGTTCATGATGGCAGTGGACACATTTGGGGCTTTGGAGTCGGAGTAGCCTTTGAATGGTGGTCTCTTGGCCTGGCTTGCCAACAACAGGTATGGAGATACACCCCGTCGGGTTTACTCCCCTCTTTCTTTCTCTTTGGTTCTTGGGGAAGGTTTCCTTTGGATTCTTGGGGATGTTGGGAGCATTTTGACCCCAGGCCATCTGGAGTCAACAGCACGTTCCTGGGAGCTCTTCTCCAAAGATCAGGCCTTTCCGCATGACCGAAGTCTGTGCACGCCTGGCCTTTGTATAACCCAGGGACGTCAAGGATTCTTGATCCCAGGACGGAGGGAAAAATGTGGAGCTTATATCTCTCTTTCAAGTGTTTCAAGCTCCCTTGGAGTTTCCCCACACATAATCCCGACTCCATTTCTCTCTCTCTGTCTCTCTCTGTCTCTCTCTCTCTCTCTCTCTGCCTCTCTCTCTCTCACTCTTCATTTCTCTGCTGGGACACTACGGGTCTCACTTTCTATTACTCCTTGGTTCCCTCCCAACCCTGCTTATGGTATCAATTTCTCCTCCTCTTTGGCCACTTATGTCCTTATGAATGGGACCTTGACATTGTAGTCTATGGCCTCGACAGTGTAATATGCAGACTTGTGGTTGGTGTTGAAGTTGTCATCACACCATGTGCTGAGGTGCGTCCTGATGCACGCTTGCCCAGTTGAGGTGGTTTTTAGAGTGGATCTGCTGCATGTCTCTTTGTAGCGATGTATCCTAAATATGCCGGACCTTGGAAACTAACCTGAAGAAAAGATGGCTTTGCATTTATGTGGAATCAAATGCCTGGGAGACACAGCATCCAGGAACACAGGATGTGGTCTTTGACGGCCTTTGCTTTGGGGGCTGTGTGGTAAGATCTTCGAAAGCTGACCAGCCATGGGGCCGTCAGTTGCATGCGAATCACCAAGGACGTATTCCTGGGTGCCGGCCGGACAGAAGGGAGACCAATCCAGGGGGGATTCCTCTGCTTCTGTGTGCTTTGACAGGTCTAGACCAGGAGAGCCCACACTGAGGCATGTGGCTGAGAGCAGGTCACAGGTTGCTAGTGGGCATTTCTGGAGGAGAGGCTCCTGGTGGCATAGAGCGTGGCATAACTCAGGAAGCTATGGATTTCGTGGATGCAACGATGTGCTGGGATCCACACGTCAGCTGGCCCTCACAAACGTTTCCCTTAGGGTGGTGTGAACCCGCGGCCCATTCTTCCATTCTTGTCCACCAAAACTAGGGCCGGAACACAGATCGGCCCGGGGTCCTTTTTGTGCAGGCAGGTCCCCGTGGGACTCCCTGTGGCACAGCCACAGCACGAGGCAGCATAATCAGGGTGTGTCGAGCTGGTGAGCCATTTTGCGAGGAGTCCCGGCAGGGCTGCCTTCCAAACGGGTGCTGTGGTGTCGACACCGCCGAGAAGCTTTCCTTCTCTACCCCCCAGAAGCGCAGTCAGTGTTTCGTGGTGGTTTGCATGGTTCTATTTGTCTTTGTGTTCCTGCCACTCATATGCCAAGGCTTTGAGCTGATATGCCCTGGACGTAGGCGAGAGAGGCTGATGTGATTTTCTGAAAGGCCACACTGCCAGAGACATCATGCATAAACCCATCAGTACACTCGACAGCACTTGTAGGCGGAAGGCGGGTTTGTCCCAAGACTCCGATGTGCCTTCACACTAGGGTCTTCCATCCATTTCTTTGCCAGCGTGGCCTAGGGAAGTGGGGGGAATTGGGCCCCAGGAGGTGGACTTCACGTCCCCTTTGGTAAGCATCCTTGGTGCCTCCACGTTCCCCATTCCGCTGGGCTTCCAATTGTACAGATGTCTTGGCACCCACTTTGTGCAGAGACAGCCCTTGCCTCGGGGACCTTCTCCTTGGTTGAAGCAGCCCAGCGGGGCCCCGAGGGCACCAGGTATCTGCATCCCTGCTGACACATCCCTGAGCTCTCCCCCATAGGTCCTTGGGAATCCTGGTGGTCCTTGACCTGGGGTGCCCTGTCAGGGTGCACCAACTGCTGCAGGAACCTCTGCCACGATGCAATGCTTTTCTCAAAATGCAGACATCACTGGGTGTCCGGAGTCTCGATGTCGATGAAGCCTCCTGAAAAGTCAGACGTGGTGTGTGAAGAGAGCCATGCTTCAACCCCTTGGTTGGCCTCTCTGCCTTCCTTCCCACCTTCTGTCTTCCATTCGCCTGAACAACTTTCTCCATCCGGACCTTCCTCCCAAGAAATCCCTCCTCCACAATGCAAGCTTTGCCGCTCACCTCCTACATCTCGTCCACATCAGTATAGCTTTCTCACTCTCTAGCTCTTATCATCAATGTCCTCTACCTCCTCATCAATGGATAATTCTCTCTCCAGGCTTTATCGTTGGGATGAGAGCCAAGAAAATCGGGGACGTTTGTGTGACTTCTGAAGACTCAGCAGGAATCCTGGACCGTGGTTTTATCCGGTGTGGAAAATGCGATTTGGGGTCCTCTCTCAGGAAATGCGCAGGGGTTTTGGCTCTTTTTTTAACCGGGTGTCTTCCTAGATCCATAGTCCTCTTCCCATCGGAAACACTAGCAAGTGTGTTTACAATGGGGAAAAGTCTTTAGGCACCCGTGGTCCAGTGGCGCAGGAGAGCCTGAGGAATCGTCGTGCCCCCCATCCTGAAGCTGTCTTGGAGCGGTTCAAAGGAAAGCAGGCTAATCCATAGCCACCCAAAGCAACCCAAGCCCAAAGAAGGGTTAAAGAACCTTGAAAACACCACACCCCTGGAAGGAATGTAAAGCAGAGCAGAGGAACGTGTGGAATGCAGACAGGGGTGCAACAATTAGGGTCCCATATGGAAAACGGGGAAAACCACAGGTTGGCCTGTGGAAATGCAGGAATCTGACAGAGGCGGGCAGAGAAGGTGTGGAATGCGGCCAGGTCTGAACCAGAGGGTGAGTCTTACGTGGCTAGCCGTGAAGACCATATGGCCTGCACTCCAAAGGCCTGGGAGACTCGGAGCTGGGCTGCCACTTGAAAGGGCCTTAGGTGGTCCTCCTTCCTCCCAGGTCCTCAAACTGCAGGGGAATTCTCAATGACTGTTAGATCTCCGCCCTTGCGTGAAGTGCGGTGGCTGGGGTCCTTGGCCTAGGTGACCCCTTGGGTGCCAGGGACGGCCCAGCCGTCCAGGTGATGGACAAACCTATGGGCAGGCACTCCACGTACTTGAGGTGTGCCCTTGAGTTTTGGGGGGTGGGGAATTTCCAGCAGCTCCGCTGATTTCCATACATCAGGGCGTGGCCACCTCAGCCTCTACAAGACCCCTGTCTCCAGGGAGAGCACAGTGGGCCAGCATTCTCCCGGCCAGCTGCTCGCTTCTTCCCGCTTCTCGGACCTTCAAGCATGGATTCCTCCAGCACGTCCTGCATATCCAGCGGTAGGTTGACCTCTGCCTCTGGGCTGAGGGTTGCAACTCCCAGAGGCTGGGAGCCCTTCATGCCTGTGCATCCTGCATTGATAGAGCCATGACGTTAATTAGGGCATGTTCAGAGATTGGGCTGGCCTTTTGCCAGCTCTCAGTTGGTCTCAACGAAGCCTACTCGCCTCAGAATGACACTCTTTCTCCATACCCATGGTATTTTCGCTCTGGGGTGGAAGTGGATGTTGTCTCTTCCAAGAGAGGTGCCCATGCAGATCTCGCATCACCGGATTAAAGGTCCTAACAGGATTTCTCAGGTCCCATCCTCTCCTTTGTTGCTGGCCAATCTTTCCATCCTACCGAATGTAGGTTCATAATTGCAGTGGGCACATTTGTGGATTTAGATTCGGAGTAGCCTTTTAATTGTGGTCTCTTGGCCTGGCCTACGAACCCCAAATATTTGTACATACCTGTGGATTAATATATTTATTCCTTGTTTTTTAGTTTTTTTTCCCTCTTTAATGTTCATTATATGTGGCACATCTTGCTTCCAATTTATTGTGTGTTTTTCCAATCAGTACTGTGCAATTTTCTTCGAAACTTACTCATTAATGTATTGTGTGAATCTGTCCTATCCAGGCATATGCATTACTTTGGAAACCAAGGAATCTATATCTGTGTCCTGAGGTAAATTATGTGTCTTTTTTATCTCGTTCATTTTTTTTTCAATCTACCTTGTATTTCCTCCTTAAATTCCTTAATGCATTTCTGTCAATCCTTCACTCACTCATTTTTTCTTCTTTTTCTCTATTTTTCTCACTTTGCATTATTTCTTGGTTCCCTCCATATGTGTCTTTCATTTTCAATCTCTTCTCTTTTGCGTGTTATGTGTACATGAATGTCACCGTTGACATTGTGCAATATTGCATCGAAAATATATTTTCCAGATTTTGTCTTTGTGTTGAAATTGTCATTGCTGTATTTTCTGAGTTCTATCCCAATATTCCGTTGCTTCATTTAATTAGATTTTCTGTTTGATATGCTGGATATCTCTTTTTCCTTTTTTATTATTAATACCTGGAATGTTTAACTTTTACTGAAGAGAAATTGCTTGCGCCTATGCAAACTAATGCCTGGGTGGTGCAGAATCCAGGAAATCTAGAAATGTCCTTACTCTGCATTCCATTTGTGGGCTCCTTGGTAAGATGTTCCAAAGGAAACCCACCACAGGACGGTAAGATCCATGTGAATTACCAAGGAATTATTCATTGCACGGGGCAGAAGTAAGTGAGAAATTTGTAGGGGGATATGTCTGCTTTGGGTGATTTTTCCAGGTGTAGAACATGGTAGCCAACACCGTGGATATGTGGTTGATAGCAGACAGCCTGTTGCTAGTGAATCATTCTGGAGGAAAGGCTCCTGGTGTCGTTGAGCATGGTATAGTTCGGGAATCTAAGGATTTCATGGAGGCAAGGATGTGCAGGATACCTCAGGTCCCGTGAAAGTCACAGTGTTTTCTCTTTGGTATGCACAAACCTGAGGCCCTGTTTTTCATTCTTTTACACCAGCACTAGGTCTTGAACACAGATAGTACCAGTGTTCTTTTTATCCAAGCCACGTGGCCTAGTTTTGACACATTCAAGGCAAAAGGTACTATAACCTTTTTTTCTAGAGCCTTTAACCATTATGCAAGGATTTCTGGCAGTGGTTTCCATAATGGAGGGTATGGTGGTGTAGGCACCGCCTAGAAATATTCCTTTTCTAGCTGCCAAAAATTCATTCAGTGTTTGGTGGTGATTTCTTTGCATTCTTATATTTTTGTTTATTTTCCTACCACTTTATTTCCCAATGGTTTGAGCTGATATGTCCTGGACATAGAAGAGACTTCTGGGTTTTGTTTGTTTGTTTGTTTGTTTTTGTAGAAAATAAAAACTGCTATAGCCAACGTGCATAAACCCATCAACATGGTAGCACTCACCAATAGGCTGAAGGCAGGTTTCATCCAACCATTTGATGCCCCTATAGACTAGTCTTCCTTAAATTTTCCTTGCAATTGAGTCTTGGGATGATTGCTTAATTGGGCCCCAGAAGATTGACTTTACTTCTCCTCTCATAGACATGTGTAGAGACCCCAAGTTCCCCATTTTGCTTGGCTCCTAGTGTACAGATATATTTTAAAAACTTTTGAGCAGAGATATATTTTCTGGTGAGTAAGCACAGGGCCAAAGACACAAGTGAGGCTGCGAGGGAACCATTGATCTGCCTCCCTTTGGAATACCCCCAGAAATCTCCCCCAAAGGTCCTTTAGAATCCTCGTGTTACTTATCTGTTTTCCCCTGCAGGGTGTACAATACACTGCAGGCCATGATACAACTCTGCCATGCTGTAATGTCTTTCTCAACAGAGGTGCACAACAGGGAGTACAATACCTTGACACAGATCTAGGTTATTAATATATTCAGACTTTTTTTTGAATAAGCCATCTTTAGACCTCTTGATTTAGATTTCTGTCTTCTTTCCCATTTTCTGTCTTCTACTCTCCTTAGTTTCTCTGTATATGTATATATAAATCTCACAAGAATTACATCATCTTCAACGCAATGCTTGGTTTTAATGGTGTGAATATTCTATCAATCTATTTTTCTACCTATCTATCTCTTATCATGTATTTATCTATGTATCAATTTATAAGCTCTCTCTGAGTTTTACTTTCTTGGAGATTTTTGAACCAATCAAAAATGCTTTTTTTTTTTCCTTCTGGAGACTCAGTGGTTTCATCTGAGGTTGAAAATATAATATGCCTTAATATACTAGGAAATTTGCAGAATTATATTTATCTAGGTGTAATCATAGATCTGTAGTCCAATTCCTATCTAAAATATTAGCAATTATATTTACAATGAGGGAACATATTAGGCACACGTTGTCGCATGGAACCTGAGAGCCTGAGAAATGGTCAAGGCCAAAATATAAAAATGTCTTTGACGGTTTCAGAGAAAAAGCATAAGGGGCCAAAAAGAAATTAAAAATCCCACCTTCCTAAAAGAAAAGCCAGAGCATAAGAACATGTGGAATGCAGAAGATGTGAAACAATTTGTGACCAAAAGGGAAAACTGTGAAAACATCAGTTTGGTATGTGGAAATGTGTGAATCCTACAGAGCAGAGCACAGTAGGTCTGGAATATGGCAAGGTCTGAACTAAAGTGTCAGCCTACTTGGGTTTCCATGAAGACCATAGTGGTTGCATTTAAAAGCCCTGGGAAACGCTGAGCTGGCCTGTCATTTTAAAGTGCCTTGGGTTCTTCTAAATTCTTGCACATCCTCAAATGTGAAGTGTGCATAAATGACTTTTAGTTCTCTGCATTTTTGCAAATACTTGTCGGTGCTGTCTTTTGACTTCATAAAACTTTTTTTTTTCCAGTGAGGCACACTTCTGTCCACACTTCTGTTTGAACAATATTTTGGCCTGCTCTCCTCTTCTTGATGAGAGATCTGTGTTTTGGGGGCTGGGAAACATCTTTTAGATCTGCTGTTTCCATGAATCATTATGGGGCCTCCTCAGCCTTTATAGTACCACTGATTGTGGGGAGATCTCAGTGGGCAAGCAGTCTCTTTGCCATGTGGTTTGTTTTCACAACTTTGATTGCTCAATCACATCCTGCCTATTCATTGGTGTGTCCACATCTGCATCTGGACTCAGGGTTGCATCACTCAAATCCCTTGATGGCTTCATGATGGTGGAGCCTTTACAGACATTGAAATGCCCCTCAAGATGGTATTGTTGGAGATTTTGCACCTTATGCTAGCAATCATTTTGCTAAAGGAGAGGGAGTGATCTCAGCATTTCAATGTTTCTCCATAACCTATATATTTCACCCTTTATTGGAAATAGAAATGTTTGCCCAACCCTGTGGCCTACACATATATGGTATCCCCATACCAGGAGCCTTGACATGATTTCTGGCAGATTGTATCTTCCTGTGTGGTTGGCAAATGTTGTTATTCCAAATTAATACATTTTCCTCACTTAAGTGGATACAAGTTTGGGTTTGGAATAGTTCCCATCCAATAGTGAACTCAACAAATGTCCTCACAGGAGGAGGCATTGATATATACCTTGGAGTTTAATACCATGTTTGTTTCTTTGATTTGTTTTCATATGGGTATGTCTAAGGATATTTGAACACATTTCGCCTTGAGCATATTTTGCATTCCTGTGAATTTGTTTCCACAGGTGAAATATTTCCAAAGGAGAGAATGCTGTGCAAGCCAGTCATTTTAGATAATGCAAGAGAGTCAAAGTAACTTGAGTCCATTACAAAGGGCACTTTTGGAACTTATTTTCTATCAAGTTTTTACATCAACCCTGTTCCTTCTCACAGTCATTTCCATATTTTTCTCCATTTGCATTGTTTCTTTTGTTTCACACCCCACAGTGTCTCACATAACCGAAAACCATTTTGTTTTTGTTTGTTTGTTTTTGAGTTAAGTCTACAGATTTGTCACTTGTGTCCTATTCTATTATTTAATCAAGTAAGCGTTATCCTGATTTTGTCTTGGGGTTGATGTTTTCTCCACTGTATTTGCTGAAATGGGTACCATTATTCACTTTCTCTACTTTAGTTTTCTACTGACATGTTGGATGTCACTTTATCATGATGTATCCTTAATATCCAAAATGGTGTAAGAGGACCCAAAGAGAAATTTGGATTTGTGTATATCCAAAACAAAGACCAGGGAGACACAGATTGCAGGAGCACAAAGTACTTATCTTTCATTGGTTTCCAAACTGGGGCCTCGGAGTTAAGATCTTCAAAATGAACCCTACCATGAGACAGCAAGTTCTACGGGATTTTCTAAGCAATAAGCCATGGGTGCTTGCCAAAAAGAAGGGTGCACTTTCCAGGGGGATTTGTTTGGGTGTGAGTGCTTTGCCAGGCCCAGAACAGGAAGAGAATACCCTGAGGCCATAAGCTTGGCAGCAGTCAGGCTGGGGATAGTGGTCTTTTCTGGAAGAAAGATCCAGGCGTAATCCAGCAAGGGTATACTTCAGAAACCTTAGGATCTCATGGTGGCAGCGATGTGCATGGAATCACACTTCCCCTGGCCTTTGCAGTTGTGTCCCTCAGAAATGCTTGAAACTGAGGCCCTTCTTTCCATCCTTTTTCACCACCACAAGCAGCAGACCACAGGGTGGACTCGGGTCCAGACTCAAGATGCACAGAGTACTGGCAGGGCTTCCATCAGAAAGGGTATGGTGTTGGTGGCTTCTTCTTTAAGGATTTCTCCTCAACCAGCCAAGAATGCATTCCATAGTTTGCAGTGGTGTGTTTGCGTTCTTATGTTTGGTTTGGTTTCCTTCCACTTCCATTCTGATGCTTTGAGCTGATGTGCCCTGGACGTAGGACAGGCTACCTTGTTTTGCCATAAAAGCCATGCATAAGCCCATCAATCTTTGTCACTCACCCATAGTTGAAAGGCTTTTTTGAATTCCTGTGCCTTGATGCCCCTATTGCCTAGGGTCTTCCTTCCATTTCATTTTCAGGAAGTCTAGGAAGGACATGGGAATTGGGCCCCAGAGCCTTGAATTTCCTTCTCGTCTCAAAAGCACATGATGAGCCCCAACGTCCCCATTCCCCTTAGGTTAGAGTGTGCTGATAACATTTCAAAATTTTGAGCAGAGACAACACTTCTCTGGGTGAGTCTGCCCAGGGCCCAAAGACACCAGCCAGGCTGGGAGGGCACCCTTTTTTGGCATCCCTATGGAATCATACCTAAGCTCTCCCACTTCGGTCCCTGGAAATCCTGGCAGAACCTGACCAGTGCTGACCCGGAAGAGGACCACAAGTCATTGCCAGCAAGTAGAGGCCTCTGCCAGTGTGGAATGTCTTTCTCAAATGAGATGTACAACAAGGAGTACAATGCGTTGACATAGCTCCAGGCTCTTAACCAATTCCGACGTTATGGCTGACTCTAGCCAAGATTACGACCACTTGGGTAACCTCTATGATTTCATTCACTTTTTCTCTCTTCAGCTCATCTTGGTTTCTTTCTCTCTCCCTTTTTTCTTTTTTGCAGTGATTCTATCCTCTTCATTGAAATGCTTGGTGCTTGCCTTGTGTATATTCTAATGATCTCTATAGCTCACTTTCTACTCATCTATCTATCAATCAATTGATCAATCTATTTATACATCTATCTACCTATTATCTATCTATCTATCTATCTATCTATCTATCTATCTATCTATCTATCATCTATCTCTCTATTGATGTATCATTTATCTGACTATTTATTTATCTTTCCCTATCTGAGTTGTCATTTCTTCTGTTGATGATGGTGAATTTTTGAAATATCTTCTCTATTTTTGGACACCCAGTAAAAACACCTAACATTGGGTGTATTTTTGATTGGAGATTGAATTTACACTATTGTCTTAGGAAGGTTCAGAACTATTTTACACCAGATGGAATCATATATCAGTAGTCCAAATCTTATTTGAATAATTATATATTTAATTGACAATGGGGAATAATATTGAGGTACTGCATATCCAGTATTGAATATTGGAGCCTGGGGAATTCTCTAGCCAAAGATAGGAAAGCTGCCTCTTGTCAGTTTAAAAAAACAAAAATATGGATTCCTCAAGTTGAAAAACCAACATTCCCGCCAAAATTGAGAGCAGAGCAAAAGAAAGTGTGGAATGCAGAAAAGTGTGAAAACACGTGTGAAATGTGGAGAACTGTGAGAACCTCAGTTTGGAATGTGGAAATGTGTGAATCCAACAGAGAAGAGCACAGTAGGTCTGGAATATGGCAAAGTCAAAACTAGAGGGTCAGACCACTTGGCCACTTGGCTTACCGTCACGACCATAGTGGCTGCATGCAAAAGTCCTGAGACACTCTGGGCTGGCCTTTCATTTTAAAGGCCCTTACTTACCTCTAAATCCTTCCAGGTCCTCAAATTGGAGGGGATGTAGAATGATGACAGTTAGTTCTCTGAACATTGCATGAAGTCGTGTTGGTGGTGTCTTTGGCCTTGGTAAGCCCTGTGTGTCCAGGGATCCACGCAGCTGTCAAGCTCTTTTACATACATGTGGGCAGGCTCTCATCTTGCCTCATAAGAGCCCTGTGTTTCTCTTGATGGGGAAGTGCCCCCAGCCCCACTCTTTTAAACAAATCATGCTGAGCCTCTTCAACATTTTAAGAGCCCTTCTCCCAGGGTGAGCTCAGTGGGCAAGCAGTCTCCCTGCCATCCCCTTGAATCCTCCAGCATGTCCTGCACATCCAGCGGTATGTTGACATCTGCATCTGGGCTCATGGTTGCATCACCCAAATTCCTTGATGCCATTAGGAATGTGGAGCATGGAGAGACATAGAAATGCCCCTCAAGTTGGCAGTGTTGGCTCTTTGCTTGGCCTCATGCCAGCAATCATTTTTCCTAATGGGTAAGACTGATCTCATCATTTCATGGTTTCTCCATAACCTATGTGTTTCCTGCTCTGTTGGAAATTGTGGTTTTCTATTGGCCATCCCTGTGGCCCATACAAATATGGCATGCCTTTACCAAGTGCCCTAACGTGATTTCTGACAGAATGTTTGATCCCGTGTGGTTGGCCACCATTGTTTTTCTAACTGAATTCATTTTCATAACTTCAGCTGACAGAAGGCTTCCCATGGAATTGTGATCTCCTCACATGTCTTCTGAACAGCAGACATTGGTATAAACCTGTATGTTTAATACTTTTTTTATTTTTGGATATTTTTGCTTGACCTTTTTTTTCATTTATCGTGGTTTCTAGGGATATTTGCGTATATGTCATAATCCTGTGAATTATTTTCCCTAGGTGTGCTGTTTCACAAGGACACAATTCTGTGCCAGCCAGTCGTTTTAGATGAAGCTGGACAGTCGAGGTAGCTTCAGCCCAGTTCTGAGGCACTTTTTCAACTTATTTCTCTTTCTAATGTTTTCAGCTCCCTTTGCTTTCTCTCTCACAATCCCTTCTCAATCACTCTATCTTTCCCTCTCTCTCTCCCCTGCTTTGTTTCATTTACTGTTTTTCTCTCTCAGGTATTTTTCTCTCTGTTTCCAACACATCAGCGACCCATGCTGCCTAATACCTAAAATACTTTTGTGGGTAAAGTCTGCATGTTTTTCTCCCTTGGGCTTTTCACCTGATTTAAGTGACTATGTATTACCACAATTTTTTTATTTGTTGTCTCCACTGTATATTTTGTGTTGGGTCACATTTTTATTTCTTCTCTTAAGTTTTTTTTTTTTTTTAATCTACGTATTTGGTTGAATGTATCTTTTTGCTAGTACATCATAAATATCTGATAGGTAGTAATAGTAAAAGAGGAAACACTTGGTTTGAGAGTATCCAAAAACAAAGGCCCATGAGGCACAGATCCCAGGAGCCCCAGAAATTTACATCCCCTTTAATCCAATTTGCTGTTTGGAGGGATGTTCTTCACAAGGAAACCAGGCATGGGGCAGAAGAATCCCTGTGAATTCCCAAGGAATGTGCCATAGGTGCTGGCCAAAATCGTGTGTTTTCCAGGGCGGATTGGCTTGGGTCTGTAAGATTGCATTCCTACCTGCATGTGAAGAAATACTCTGAGGCCTTAGGCTTGCCTGCAGGCAGGCAGTGGCTAGCAGGTATTTCTGAAAAATCTCTGGTGTTGTCCTAGAAATGGGTATCTTTCAGGAATCACTGTACATCAGAGAGGACAAGGGGTCCAATCTTCCATGGAAAAGAGTAGCCCCTTCACAGAGCTTGGCAGCATATCCATGGTTTAGAACAGCTACCTTCTTTTGCAAGGCATACTGGCATGGGTTCCCTCAGGAAAGGCGTGTTGGTGGGCACTCCTCATGAAAGTGTTCCTTTTCCAACAGGTGAGAGTGCATTCTGTATTGGGTGGTGGTTGGTTTGGTTTTATTTGTTTGAGTTTAATTTCCTTCCCCTTCCATTCCAATGGTTTGAGCAGATGTGCCATGGACTTGGGACAGACTACCATGTTTAGCAGAGAATTCATACTGCTGTGGAAGTTGTGCATAGGCCCATCAAGAAGCAGAAGTCACCCACAGAGGGAACTCCATTTTCCATCCGTTAGCCTTCAGTCCTTGATTCCCTAGAGCCTTCCTTCCAGTTCAACTGCAAATGAGTCTATGGAGGATTTGTGGATCCTAGGCTATAATCTTGAGTAACTTCTCCCCTCAGAGGCATAGATTGAGCCCCAAGGTCTCCAGTTGGCTTATATTCCATGGTACTTAGACCCTTTCTAAAGAGTTGTGTAGAGTCATGCCTGGCCTGGAAGCATGGCCACAGGACCCAAGGATAACAGCCGGGCTGGGGGGGCCCTATCATTTTGCATCCAGGTAGAATCCTACCTGAACTCTTCCCTTTTTCTCTTCTACAGGCTCACTTTCTAGAGGATCACGGAGAAGGAGGCTTGTTCTGAAACAGAGTCAGCGGGATGCTCTGCAAGCAGTCTTTCAAGAGAAGCCCTACCCTGGTATAACGACCAGAGAACGACTGGCCAGAGAACTTAGCATCCCAGAAAGCCGAATTCAGGTATGCAAGAGGACACAACCCCCTTGATTACCCCTCTCCATTTTCCATCTCTCTCTCTCTCTCTCTCAATCTCTCTGTCTCTCTCTCTCTGTTTCTAACTTTGCCACTTGGTGTCCACATCTCTGAGGTAACAATCCAGCCTCAGCAATCTGGACTCAAACCTGTAAGGTCAGGCTTCTAGCTGCCAGGTCTAAGGCTGGATGTGTCTTATCATTGGAAGGATTTCATCCTAGAGAACCACACAACCCCAGCCACGGTCTGCAAGAGCAGTCTTAGGGAAAATATCTTAGGGGAAATATGTGAGTCCCACAGAGCAGAGTAGGTCTGGAATATGGCAAAGTTGGAACTAGAGAGTCAGTCCACTTGGCTTGCCATAAAGACCATACTGGGTGCATGCAAAAGCCCTGAGACACTCTGAGCTGGCCTTTCATTTTAAAAGCCCTTCATTACTTAAAATTCCTTCCAGGTCCTCAAATTTGAAGAGAAGTATAATGATCGATGAACTTTGCATGAAGTTGTGTTGGAGGTGTCCTTGGCCTTGGGGGAGCCCTGTGTGTCCAGGACACAGCTGTCTATCTCTTTTACATACACGTGGGCCTGCTCTCATCTTTCTTGGTCAGAGCCCTGTGTTTCCCTTGACTGGGAAGTGCTACCAGCCCTGATCCTTTCAGCAATTTTTGGCACAGCATCTTTACCTTTCTAAGACCCCTCACTTCAGAGAGAGCCCTGTGGGCAAACAGTCTCCCTGCCTTTCCTTGAATCCTCCAGCACATTCTTCCCATCCAGGGGGCAGTTGCTATCTGCATCTGGGCTTGAGGTTGCATCACCCAAATGCATTGTTGCCTTCATCAATGTGGAGCATGGATAGGCTTAGAAAAGACCCTCAGGTTGGCATTGTTGGATCTTTGCTTGGCCTCATGCCAGCAATCATTCTGCCTAATGGGTGAGACTGATGTCATCATATCATGATTTGTCGAGAACCAGTGTATTTCCTGTTCTGTTGGAAATTTTGATTTTTTTTCTCAGATATCAATGTGGCCCATGCAGATATCCATGCCTCTTTCAAGTGCCCTAATGTGATTTCTGTCAGAATGTATGATCCCCTGAAGTTGGCCACTCTTGTTTTTCCAAATTAATTAATTCATTTTCATAAATTTCACTGAACACAACTTGGTGTTTAGAATACTTCCCATGGAATTGGAACTCATTATTTGTCTTCTGAACAGCAGACATTGATATATACCTGTGTGTTTAATGTTTTTGTTTGTTTGTTTTTTGGATATTTTTGCGTTTTGATTTGGTTTCTTTCATAGGTATTTCTAGAGATATTTGGAAACCATTCACCTTGAGTATACTTCACAATTCTGTGAATTATTGTCCCCAGGTGTGATGTTTCACAAGTTCACTACTATGTGCACCCAGTTGTTATGGATAACCCTGGACAGTCAAGGTAACTTGAGCCCAGTTCTGAGGGCACTTTTGCAAATGATTTCTCTTTCAAATGCCTTCGTCTCTCTTTTATTTCTCTCTCATATTCCCTTCTCAATCACACTATCTTTCCCTCTCTCTCTCTCTCTCTCTCTCTCTCCCTCACTCTCCTTCTCTGTCCCATCCCCAGTTTTTATCTCTCTTGTCTTTTCCTCTTGGATACTGACACATCAGCGGCAGCAATCCAGCCTAAGCAATCTGGACTCTAATGGTAGTGTCAGGATACTGGCTGCTAGGTCTTATGCTCGAAGTGTCTTATCATTTGAAGAATGGCATTCTCAAGAACCACACAAACCCAGGGACCCACTGAAAGGTCTGTCTTAGGGAAAATGTCCCATGGGGCCCATATTTTACACAAGAGGCCCTGTGCTAAGAAAGTTTCGATTGGGAGGACACATTGGAACGTAGACATATTCCTTTGTCTTACATTAAGGCCTCTGTCTACTCGACTGCACAGACTCACATGTCAGTTAGGGAGCGGCATCCCTTCAGAGAACATGGCCACAGGGAGCTGAGTGGCTGGAGGCCCACTCAAATGGGTGGTCAAGGAAGAATGACCTGGAGCCTCAGGAAAAGGAGATGCTGTCTGGGCCCAGGAGATGGCTCCTTGGTGGCCCTGGAAGACCTCTCGATAACCACCTGTGCATGAAGACTTCTTCTCTGGTCAGGGTGGTGGGGAACAACTCAAAGGAGGAAGCGATGTAGCTTTGGGATTCAAGGCCCGAGATGATGCATAAAAGCCAGGAAGACTGCTGGCCTTACCCTAGAAAAACATCTTCTTGGCTTCACCACAGTTTCCACTGGCACCTTTCTGATACATCTACAAAAAGAAACACACTGGTGCATATGGGATCTCACATACACATTAGCACAGGTTCAGCACTGAAGGCAGTTCTTTTCAAGTCGTGAGAGAGGAAAGCACAGGTGCACCATGGGAAGAAAAGCAATTATGTCAAAGAATTCCAAGACAGGAATCGGGTCCATTAGATTCTCCTGACATGGTAGAAATGGGGGGGGGCTGTCTTCACTCTGAAGGCATAGGAAAGGAGAAGTTCCTAGGTAGGATGGAATTTGTATTCCAGTCATCTGGGGTTGAAGGGATGCTGAGAGAGGGCACATGGCAGTGGATAATTGTGTGTTCTGAAGCAGTCTTTCCCCCATGAGGACTTAAGAGGGTAAAAGATCCTCCATCTGGCAGCAGCCATATCAATCTGGGGGAGAGATTGAGCAAGTGGGAGACAGAACAGAGATGGGGAGGGGCAGAGAGGTGGACAAGCAGACACAGGCACCCAGAGAGATAGAGAGAGTCAGAGCCAGAGACAAAAAGACCGACCAAGAACCTTGCAGGATGGACGGGAAGGGTGATGATTAAGAAAGTGAGAGGTGGCAGGAAGAGGGTGGTGAGAAAGAATATGAGCGATCTCATACGTATAATGGGAGTGCAAACATTGTCTCCTCCTCTAGCACCACTGGTCTTGAGTTTGAACACCAGGAAGGAGACTAGATAAAGGAAGGACTATTTTCATGGAGATGGCTTGTGTAATCGGGAATCCTGTGCTCTGCTTCAGAAGTGAGGAAATATTCATTTTGGGGGGAGACCCTACTCTTGGGTTCCTAGCATGTTCTCATGGGGGCTGATGGGAGAAACTAAGTGTTCCCATGTTTCCTTGCGGGTCCCTCAGCCTGTTGCTTGGGGAATCCATGGGATAGCATGTGGAAATATGTGGGGAAGCCTGGAGTGACCATGGCGCCTCTCTTTCTGCCTAGGTGTGGTTCCAAAACCAAAGAAAACGACGTCTCAAGCAGCAGAGCAGAGGGCCACCTGAGACTATCCCCCAACCAGGGCCACCACAGCGGGAGCAACAGCTTCAGACTTCTCCCACTCCTGGTACGTAGGCAACACTGCAAGTCACTCTTTTACATCCCCTCCTGGGAGTGAAATGTTTTCAGCAGGCATGCCAAATCCATAGCCAAAACACTCAGGAGAAGAAACAAATATAGCTGGTTCTTGCTCTTGTTTTGGAGAATGGGGAGGGGGTGCGGAGGTGGGGGGTGGATGGATGACTGGCCATGATGTCTTTTAAACTCCTGGAACTGATACTGCCAGGAAACTGGCAGCATTACATTCTCACACACACTTGGGTTTGACCTGAACTGCATTGGTTCCAGGGCATTTTTGAGAACTCAGTGACAAGAGACCCTGTGTGCGTGTATACAGCAGTATACTTGAACATGCCTCATTCAAGAGGATGAATACTGAGAGACACACAGACCCAGAGAGAGGGAAAGAGAGAGGCAGAGAGAGATAGAGAGAGAGCCAGAGAAAGAGACAAAGAGATGGGGAGAGAGAACTAGACCTAGATAGATATAGCACTATCAACAAAACAGCATTTCAGGCCTAGCACAGCACCACACAATGTATATCAGCAGCAAATGTGTAATCAGCCTAATCTCCCACTCTTCTTTGTGTGTTCTCATTGCAAAGCAATCCCAAAAGAGGCTGGGAGAAAGCGGACATTCATCTCTCCCTCACAAACAGACATCCTTCGGCAAGCCTTTGAGCGGGAACGATACCCAGGCATTGCCGCCAGGGAAGAACTGGCACGTCAAACAGGGATTCCAGAACCTCAGATTCTGGTAAGTCCTCAATGAGGGAAACATGATTTGCCTCACATACAAGGGGCGTAACCCTGTGCAAAAGTGTGGTTCTGGATAGCCGAAGGCATTTGGGGTGGGCCCTGGGTAGGGGGTGTTAATTCTCTCCATAGAAATTCCCTGAGGTGGCTTGGATGATCAGAAGGTATCCATTTCCAGAGGAGGACATGGAAGGGGAGATTCTGGGCCATGTAGGAGGGTTCTGCTATGGTTGGTATCCAAGGGGTGTCCCCTTCCAGAATGGGTGTGGTGTGGAGAGTGGCAATGGTCCACTGTTGTCCTGACATTTGCCCTTCCCTTCAATGGCCCGAGGACAAGGTTAGAGAAAAGGCCCCACAAGTTCTTGACCTGTGATCAACAGGTCAGATGTGTTGGAGGTAGGATGGACTGGAGAGAGTGGTCCTTCTGCAAATGGATCTTGATTGCGTAACTTCTGATATGCCTGCCTCCCTTTCCGTCCCCTAGGTGTGGTTTCAGAACCGACGAGCTCGGCACCCAGAGCAGAAGGGAAGTGGGTCTGCCAATGTGCCCGGAGTAGACCCCAATTATGCAAAAGGCCTACCACTTCCATCGGACCAGGGCATGCCAACCACTGCCCACAGCAGCCCTACTCACAGTGCTCCTCCTCCTCCCTCTAACCCACCAAGGGAGAACATGCTGTCCATCACCCCCATGGTGGCCACTGCTGCGATCGCCCCCAAATTCATAGTTCCTGGGGCTCCCACAGCAGGCTGTGAGGGCCAGAGCCTGCCCATGATCTTCATCATGGCCCAGCCAAGTCCAGTTCTGCAGGCAATAGTGAACCCTCCCATGCTTTGGACGCTTCCTCTGACTCAGTCCTCACCAGGGCCAATGCCCATTCCTGCAGGGGGTCTCACACCTATTCACACAGGGCTCTGGCCAACATCCCAAGAAGGACCATGGCAGGAGAACAATCTGCACACTATGCCAGCAGAAAAATGCCTCCCACACATCCCTCAGCCACCCCTTGCCAGTCGTGCAGAGCCCCTGCCACTGCTGGACCCAGTGAAGACCTGCACTTATGCCAGGCCAGAATGGGCCCAGGCATCCTCAGCTCAAGTCACCAGTGGGAAGCCTGTGCATGGGGCCATGCTGCAGCCTGCACAGGCTGACACACTTATCTGCCCCCCTCATCTGGCCCCCTCAAATGAAGAGCTGTGCCCTCCCATTGACCTGCAGCAGAACAAGCCCTCAGCCTTCCAGGGCTCATCAAACCTCCTTGAGGAAATTATGGCAGCTGCAGGCATTCTGCCTGAGGCAGGGCCTCTTCCAGACGTGGAGGAACAGGAAGAGCTTCCCCTAGGAGACCTGGAAGCACCCCTCAGTGAGGAAGATTTCCAGGCCCTCCTCGACATGCTGCCAAGCTCCCCAGGTCCTTGTCCTTAGGAGGATGAAGGAGGCCCTTCCTCCCTTGAGGCTTGAGATTCTTTCAGGCCTTCTTTGCGTGTGTCCTCAAGTTCCACCCTGACTCGCAGGAAGCATGGGCACCAGAGGGGCCGCCCACCCTGGAGGCTTAAGGGCTTCTACACCTTCCAAACAGAGGGTGACCCAACTCCACTTCCTTCTGGACAATGGGAAGGCCCATCCACGATTGCTCTTCGGTTGTTTGTGACATTCTTTGATCAAATAAATATATCTAGTTACCCAAATTTTCTGGTGTGTTCCATGATATACTTTCTTCTCTCCTCATTTAAATCAGTGTTTCAGTCCCATGCATTGGAGGGGGAAGGCCTCCCTGCTTTGTGACCATATGGGAAGGTGGACTGGATGTCCATGTCTACAAGGCAATATGATATTGAAATCACTAAGATAGACTCTCAGTTAAACCCTTCAATTTGTGTCTCATTTCTGGGCAGATGAGGTGGGAGGCGTCCTCAAATGCATATCTACTGTGCCCGGACAGAACATTCCAAACACTCTCATTACCAGATTATCATCTGCAGAGTTCATGTCAACAAATATGAAGGAAAAATAATCCATGAGAAATACATCTCCCTCTCCCTATCAGTATCCTCTTACTGCTACAGAGAACTCATGGCCCACAGCACCCCCTACACACACACACACAGAGAGAGAGAGAGAGAGAGAGAGAGAGAGAGAGAGAGAGAGAGAGAGAATCTCAAATCACTCGGTAAAGCAGTACACTACCTTCAGGCTTTTGAATGAATTCGCTGTCTTCATAGTCTACAATTTTGCTGAAAATCATGAACATGTATGATCAATAAATACACAGAAGATTGTCATCAAGTGTGTGCTTGTGTGTGTGTGTGTGTGTGTGTGTGGTTTTTAAATATTTCATCATCTGTAGCCTACAGTCAATTAAAATACAAAAGAAGGTTTGTGGAGTTCCCATCGTGGCACAGCAGAAAGGAATCTGACTAGGAACCATGAGTTTGTGGTCCAATCCCTGGCCTTGCCCAGTGGGTTGAGGATCCGGCATTGTCATGAGCTGTGGTGTAGGTCCTAGACGCAGCTCAGATCTGGTGCTGCTCTGGCTGTTTTGTAGGATGGTGGCTCTAGCTCTGATTAGACCCCTAGTCTGGGAACCTCCATACACCTCTGGTGCATCCCTCAAAAGCAAAAAAGACAAAATAAATCAATAAACAAACAATAGAAGGTTTGCATTTTCAACTCTAGTATTTCTTTCAAAATCAACTCTCTCTGTCTTCCATAATTTCACTTTCCTCATCCTTCCATTCTTCACAAACACTCCCATACCCTTAATTTATTTTTTTTTTACCTGACACAGTCCTTTCATGTATTTCAGCAGTTCAGATCACAATTCTTTCTTCTTTCATATGAAACTCAGTCAATCATGGCGGAGGATGCCTATCATTGTACTTCCCACTTTATTTGAGTCACATTTCCATTCAGCCAACAACTCGGCTCTTAACCCTTGACTTCATGCATGCATTTCTGCAACTGAACAAGAGCAGTCCCCAGGAGAAACCAGCTAAGAGTAGTCTGTGTCTCAGCATTCATAACAAGAATGTAAGGCTTCACTTTTGCCTTCTTGGAGCAAGGTAGGCAGTGTTGCTTGGGAATACACATTAAGGTTTTGGGAAGAGCTTCACTCTGCCACTGGGCTTGAGTACTATGAAATCCTGGTGGAAGCAGGGCTGCATTGCCTGACAGGAGGACACAAGGTACTTCAGGCACCTCGACTCATCTGCCAGGTTGGAAAGACTTTCTCAAAGAGATTAGTAAGAAGGAGGGCACGCCATTGATATAGGTTGAAGATGTTGACAAAATGTGATATTATGGGGGACTATAGGCATTGTTAAGCCCACTATGACAAACTCTATGTCTTCTCTCCCTTTATCTAACTTTCTTTCCTCTTTGCTTATTTCACTCTCTTTTTTTTCTTATGAAGATTCTATCCTCTACCATATATTGCCATGTGCTAAGATATCTATAAATCTATCAATCCATCCATCACTCTCTCATCCTCTCTCTGTCTTTCCTAGCTTGATGATGGTGGACTGGTGTAAAACTCTACTCTACTCTGGTCACACAAGAGAAGCACTGGAACATGGGTGTATTTGTGGATGGAGATGCAATATAGGTGATATCCTGGGAACGTGCAGCAGGATTTCATGCCAAGGGTAAAGACTGATCAGTAGTCACATATCCAATCTGAACTCGTAGGAATTATTTTACAATGAGGCAAATTCTTCAGGCATGGAAGGCCCGGTGGACCAGCAGAGGCTGAGGGAATTGGCAAGCCAAAGAGAGGAAAGCTGGGCATTTGTCTGCTTCAGACACAAAACAGGGGCAAATGAGATCACAGAAAACCCACATTCGGCAAGGAAAAAAGAAGAAGAGAGCAGAAGAATGTGCGGAATGTGGAAAGGTGTCAAGACATAGCTGTGGAATAAGGAAAGGGGTTAAAACATTGGTTTCCAGTGTGGAAAAACTTCAATGGCCGATTGGTAGGAAGAGGAGCACAAGGGAAGTTTTGCTTTGAGTGTATCAGAAAACAAAGACCTGTGAGACAAAACTCCAGGGGCACTAGAATTTGTCCTCCTCAGGATTCCAATTTGTGAGATGGGAGGGGTGGTCTTCAAAAAGAAACCTGCAAGTGGGGCATCAAGTTCCACGTGACTTTCCAAGGAAATTATCATGGCTGCTTGCCAGGTGGAAGGGTCATTTTTCAGGTGGGATTGGTTTGGGTCTTACAGCTTTGCTTTGCCTACCTCCATGGGAAGAAAGACCCTGAGACCATAGCGTTTCAAGCAGGCAGGCCGTGGCTAGCAGATGTTGCTAGAAGGAAAGCTTGTGTTGTCTTAGGTTTGGGTCTCTTTTAGGAAATGAAGGATATCATTGATGTAGGGATGTGCCTGGAATGGCAACTCTACTGGCCATCCCTTACCTTTCCATTTGGAAGGAGTGACCCAGAGGCCCTTCCTTCCATTCATTTTCACCACCACAATGACCGTACCACACAAAGGAGAGGGGACCAGCCTTTGCAAGCATACATGGAACAAGAGCAGAAACTTCACAGAGTGAAGAGCATAACCTTGGTGTCTAGGACAGGTAACCCATCTTGCAAGGATTATCATCATGGGTGCCATCAGAAAAGGATAGTTGGTGTGGGGTCCTCATGAAATTGTGGCTCCTTAACCAGCCAAGAATGCAATCTTTATTTTGTGGTGGTTTGATTTCCTTTCTAGATTATGTATTTCCTTTCCTTCCACTTCCATTCCAATGTTTACAGCAGATGTGCCCTGGATGTAGGAAAGTTTAGCATGTTAAACATGGAATTCACACTGCTAAGGAAGTCATTCCTAAGCCCATCAAGATGTTGATATTCATCCATAAGTGGAACGCTGGTTTCCATGCATTAGTTTTTCTGTGTGGATATCCAATGGTCTTCATTCCATTTGGTTGGCAAGGGAGCCCAGGGAGGACATGAGAGTGGTACTCCAAAAGATTGACTTGCTTCTCCTCTCCTAGGCATAGATTGAGCCCCACCGAAGTTAACCATTTCAGTGGCTTCCAATGTACTACCACCATCACCCTAATTCCAAAACCAGACAAAGATACCACCAAAAAGGAAAACTATCAGCCAATACCATTGTCTCAAAATTCTGATCAGAGTCATTCCTGGACTGGGTAAAATCCAGTGTTCACTGCAGACAGCATAGTTTGGCATCCCTGTGCAATCCTCCCTGAGCTCTTACACTATGGTCCCTGGACTTCCTGGTGGACCATGACCTGGTTTGACCCAGCAGCTGCACCCAAGTCACTGCAGGCATCTAGATCCCTCAGCCATGGAGAAATGTCTCTCTTAAATGACATAAATAAGAAGGAATAAATGCCCTAGGCAAAGATCTTGGTTGCTCACCAGTACAGATATGGGTGACTATAGAAAAGTTTAAGGCCTCTTTGTCAATCTCTAGGTCTTCTCTCCATTTTTCTGTCTTTTGTCATTCTTTGTATATGTTTTCCACTTTTTTTCCTATCCTGGATTTTATATTTTCATTGTAATGCTTGATACTAAACTAAAGATCATTCTATCTCTCTATCTATCAATCAATCAATCAGTCGGTGTATCTATCGATCTATCTGTCAATGTACCTATCATTTTCTCTGTCCATTAATTTATTTGATGAGAGTGGCCCAATGGGAAAAATGAACCTTCCTTCTGGACACCCAGTAAACGACTGGACCATGGGTGTGTTTGTCATTGGAAATTCAATTTAGATTGATATCTATGGAAATAGAGGAAGGATTTTATACGCCAGGTGTAATGATACAACAGCCTCCAATTTCCTATCTGAACTATAGACATTTATAATGTCTTTATTTACAATGAGGAAAATTCTTGAGGCATGGTACGCCCAGTAGACCAAGAGATGCTGGTGGTATTGGCAGTCCAAAGAGGGGAAAGTGGGGATTTTTTTCTCTTTCAAATAGTTTTCAGGGGCATCAAAATTTTCAGAAAACCCATATTCCTGCAAGGAAGGGAGAGCAGAGATAAAGATAGGTGTGCAGTGTGGAAAGGTGCAAAAATATATCTGTGGAGTGTGGAAATGTGTGACAACATCAATTTGGACTGTGGAAAGGTATGAAATCGACAGAGAATAGCACAGTATGTCTGGAATATGGCAAGGTGTGACCTAGAGGGTCGGCATTCCTAGGCTTGCCGGGAAGACCACAGTGGCACCATCAGAATGGCCTGGGTGCCGCTGAGCTGGCCTTCCTTTGCAGAGGCCCCTAGTTTCCTCTATTTGTTTCCAGGTCTCCACATTGGAAGGGATGTTTAGTGAATATGGTTAGGTTGCAGAATCATGCACAAAGTCGTGTGGGTGGTGTCCTTGGCTTAGAGAAGTCCTCAGAATCCAGTGACATGGGACATGCTCTCCTGGCCAGCTGTTTTACCAAGATGTGGGCAGGCTCTCCACTTTCTTGATAAGAGCCCTGTGTTTGCAGTGAAGGGGAAGAGCAAGCAACCCAGTTGTTTTCCATCAATAGGGGTGGGGTGTCCAGAGCATTTATAAGACCCCTGCCTCCTAAGAGAGCAGTTTGCCAGGAGTCTCCCTGCCATCTGGTTTGTTCTTGCACCATGATTTCTCCAGCACGTTCTGCACATCCAATGGTATGTTGACATCTGCATCTGCGTCACCCAAATGCCTCATGCCTTCATGTGTGTGCAGCCTGGATAGACATACAAATGCCCTTCAAGATGGCATGTTCAGACATTGGCTTGTGTTTTGCCATCAATTACTTTGCCTAAAAGAAAGACAATTGCCTCAGAATAACACCATTTCTCCATAACAATAGTATTTCCCTTTTGAGTTGGAAATTGAGTTTCTTTCATCCAACAGTGTTGCACACATAGATAGCGCATCACCTGACCAAATGTCCTAACATGATTTCTGGCACTATATAGGTTCCTTTTTCTTTGGCCAATGTTTTCATCCAACTTAAAGAATAGTCATGACTTCAGCAGACACAATTTGGGATTTAAATTTGGAGTAGCCATCAAATTGTGGTCTCTTCCACTGGCTTCACAACAGCAAATATTGATATATAACTGTGCATTTCTTTCTTTCTTTCTTTCTTTCTTTCTTTCTTTCTTTCTTTCTTTCTTTCTTTCTTTCTTTCTTTCTTTCTTTCTTTCTTTCTTTCTTTCTTTCGCTTCTTGTTTCCTCTTTATTCTTTTGTTATTTCTAGAGAACTTTGAAAACAATTAATCTTGAGTACACAACGCATTCCTGAGAACTGTTTTCCATAGGTGAGGTGTTTCTGAATGACAGAAGCCTGAGCAAGCCAGGCATTTGTACAACCCAGGGCAGTCTAGGAATCTCCATCCTAGCACTGAGAGAAATTGTGGAACTTATTTCTATCTTTCAGGTTTTTCCATTTCCTTTGACTACCACTCAAGTAATCTACATCCTTTCTCTCTTTCAATCTCTCTCTCTCTCTCCTTTTCTAACCTGCTTCCCTATTTTTCACTCCTTGTATTTTTTTCTCGGATAGGCACCCATCAGTAACATACATATCATATCATATTTTTGTGAATTATGTCTACAGATATGTCCCCCAGACATTTTCAATTATTATTATTATTTTTTGTCTTTTTGCCTTTTCTTGAGCCACTCCCATGGCATATGGAGGTTCCCAGGCTAGGGGTCGAATAGGAGCTGTAGCTGCCAGCCTATGCCAGAGCCACAGCAATGCAGGATCCAAGCCACGTCCGTGACCTACACCACAGCTCATGGCAACGCCGGACCCTAAACCCACTGAGCGAGGCCAGGGACCAAACCTGCAACTCATGGTTCCAAGTCGTATTCGTTAACCACTGAGCCACGATGGGAACTCTGACATTTTCAATTATTTAATCATCTTTGTTTTACCCTGATTTTGTCTTTGTGTTGACTTTGTCTCAACTCTAGGTCTATGTTTTGCCTTGGATCATGATTTTCACTTTTCCAATTTTAGTTTTGTTTTCTACTGGATGGTTTGGATATCTATTTGTCTTGATGTATCATCAAATCTTGAAATTTGTAAGAGGATCAGAAGATAATTTTGCTGTGTGTGTATCCAGAAACAAAGGCCAGGGAGATCCAGATTCCAGGAACACAAGATATGATATTCCTCTGAATTCTAATTGGGGGCTGTAAAGTAAGATCTTCAAAAGGAAACCTGCCATGGGACATTACATTCCCTGTGACTTTCTAAGGAATTAGTCATGGGTGCTGGGCAGAAGGAAGGGAGGAACTTTCTAGGGAGATTTGTCTGTGTCTGTGATATTGGCCAGGTCCAGGATGGAAGGAGCCATGCATGAGTCCATAATGCTGACAGCAGGCAGCCTGTGGAGAGTGGGTATTTCTGGAAGAATTGTTCTTTTTGTCGTACAGCAGGGTATCATTCAGGTAACTAAGGATCTCTTGGATGCAGAGATGTGCATGGAAACACACATCCCCTGGCCATCACAGTGGTTTCCCTTAGGAATGCATGAACACGAGACCCTTCTTTCCATTCTTTGTCACCAACACAAGGACTTGACACAGATAGGACTGGGGTCCAAGCCATGTAAGCCACCGTGGAGTAATTGGATCACATTCACTGCACCAGGCAGCATAACCTTGGTGTCTAGAACTGGTTTCCAAGTTTGCAAGGATAACAGGCATGGATACCAACCGAAAAGGTATTGGCACTGCCTATATTTTTTCCTTCTCTACCAGCCAAGAATTCATTCTGTGTTTTGCAGTGGTTTCGTTGCTTTCAAATATTTAGGTTTGGTTCCCATACATTTATATTCCAGTGGCTTGAGCTGATATGCCCTGGGTATAGAACAGACTACAGTGTTTCTCAGAAAATACACACAGCTATAAAAGCCATGCTTCACCCCATCAAGATGTCAGCAATCACAAACAGGCTGAAGGCTGCTTTCATCCAATAATTTGATGCCTCTATTCCCCTGGGTCTTCCTTCCACTTTGTTTGCAAGGGAATCTAGGTAGGATTGGTGAATCGGGCCCCAGAACTTTGAGTTTTACTCACTTCTCATAGGCAGAGGACGACCCCCCCAGTTCCACATTCCTGCTGGCTTCCAGTGTACAGATATCATTTTAAACTTTTTTCTTTCTTTTCCTTTCTTTTCTCTTCTTTTCTATTCTATTCTTTTCTTTTCTTTTCTTTTCCTTTCCTTTCCTTTCCTTTCTTTTCTTTTCTTTTCTTTTCTTTTCTTTTCTTTTCTTTTCTTTTCTTTTCTTTTCTTTTCTTTTCTTTTCTTTTCTAGGGATGCACCCATGGCATATGGAGGTTCCAAGGCTGGAGGTCTAATTGGAGCTGTAGCCACAGGCCTACACCACAACCACAGCAAGGCCAGATCCAAGCCACTTCTGCGACCTATACCATAGCTCACAGCAATACCAGATCCTTACCCACTGAGCGAGGCCAGGGACTGAACCCACAATCTCATGGCTCCCACTCGGATTTGTTAACCACTGAGCGATGATGGGAACTCCGGATTTTTAACTTTTGAGCAGATACATCATTTTTCTGGGTGAACATGCACAGGGCCAAAAACACCAGCCAGGATGAGAGGACATGAATGTTTTGCACCTCTGGAGAATCATCCCCGAGCTCTCTCACTTGGGCCTTTGAATCCTGTTTGTACATGACCTGGATTGACCCATCAGGCACCACAAGTCACTGCAGGCAACTAGACCCCTCTGCCAGGTTGGAATGTCTTTCTCCAGAGAGATGCATAACAGGGAGTACATAACCTTGATAGCGATCTAGTTTTTTTAAAAAAATTCCAATATTTTTGATGAATATAAATCAGATTTAGTCCACTTGGTTAAGCTCTCAATGTTTTTTTTGCCAATTTTTGTCTTCCATTCCTTTATGTTCATTTCTCTCAAGAATTCTTTCTTCTTCATTGTAATGCTTGATGCTAACCTGGGGATTATTCTATCTATTGATCTATTTTACTATCTATCTATCTCTCATCATCTATTAGTCTATGTTTCTAAAAATGTAGTATTCTCTCTCTGGGTTTTAAATATTTGGATGAGGACGAACCTTTAGAAAATAATATTCTCTTTGAGGAAACACAGAAGGAACATTGGACAATGGTTGTATTTGGCGTGGAAGATAGAATTCCATTTATTATCTTGGGAAAATGCTCAATTATATTATACCAGGTGTAAATAGAGATCAATAGTCCTAATTCTATATTAATGATTAGAAATTTAACTTAGAGTGATGAAAAATATTGAGGCACAGCATAACTAGTGGACCTGGAGAGCCGTGGAATGGTCGAGCCCAATGAAGAAAGCTATCTTTGTGGTTTTCAGGAAAAAAAGGGTGGGAGCACAAAGAATGTGAAAATCCCACATTCCTGAAAGAAATGGAAACCAATACAAAGAATGTGTGGAATGATGAGAGGTGTTAAACGATTTATGTTCAATGTGGAAAACAGTGAAATTAACAGGCTGGAATGTGGAAATACAATCCTACATAGCAGAGCACCTTAGGTCTGGAACATGGCAAGGTCAGAAATAAGAGAGTCAGGCACTTGGCTTGCCAAGAGGACCACAGTGGCTGCATACAAAAGGCCTGAGAAAATCTGAGCTGGCCTGTCATTTTAAGGGTCTTCATTTCCTCTAATGCCTTCCAGGTCCTCAAATTTGAAGGGAAATTTAAATGACGGTTAATTCTTGGGATTTGCAAGAAATGCTGTCTGTGGTGTCTTTGGCCTTGATAATCAATCACTGGGTTTCCAGTGACCCGCACTGCTCTCCAGCTCGTTGCCAACCATGTGGGTGGGCTCTCCTATTTCTTAATGTGAGCCCTGTGTTGCAGGGAGTGGGCAAGGTCCAGCAGCCATGCTGATTTCCATAAATTGGGGTGGCGCCTCCTCAGCCTTTATAAGATGCCTGTCTCCAGGGAGATCACATTGGGCCAGCATTCTCCCTGCCACCCCATTGGTTCTCACACCATGGATTCCTGCAGCATGTCTTGAACATCCAGTGGTATGTTGACATGTGTATCTGGGCTGGGGATTGCATCCCATGAATGCCTTGATGCCTTCATGAGTGTGCAGCCTGGAGAGATGTAGAAATGCCCTTCAAGACGGTATGTTCAGAGATTGGCTTGGCCTTTTGCAAGCCATCATTTTGCCTAAATGAAAGAGACTCACCTCAGAATAACACTGTTTCTCCAAAACCGTAGCATTTCTGCTCTGAGCTGGAAAATGCTCTTGTTTTGTCCAACAGAGTTGCCCATGCAGATATCACATCACCTGACTAAGAGACCTAACATAATTTCTCAGAGAATATAGGATCCTTTTTTGCTAGTCAACCTTTTGAACCAACTTAAATTATTATCATGAATTCCATTGAAACGATTTGGGATTTACAATACGTGAAGATATGGAATTGTGGTCTCTTCCCCTGGTTTCACAACAACACATATTGGTGTATACTTGTGGGTTTATGTCATCAGTTCTTTCTCTCTCTTTTTTTTTTGATTATTTTTCCTTTTATGATTGTTTATGTCTGGATAATCTTGAAAACAATTCATCCTGAGTATATGAGGCATTCCTGTGAATTGTTGTCCACAAGTTTGGCATTTCTGGAAGAGAGAACTCCGAGCAAGCCAGGTGTTTGTATAACCCAGGGCAGTCAAGGAATATTGATCCAATTACTGTGGAAAATGGTGGAACTTATCTATCTGTCGAGATTGTCCATCTCATTTTGTCTTTCTTCCTCAAAATCTCTACTCCCTTTCTTTCTCTCAATCTCTGTCTCTCCCTCTCTCATATTCTACCCTGTATTCCTAATTCTCTCTTTGTATATTTTCTTGGTTCCCTCCAAACTATGCCTACATTACCAAACACTTTTCCAATTTGAGCAATTTATTTCTGCGTTATGTCACGCTGGACTTTTTCCACTGTTTAATAGACTAGGTATTATTCTGATTGTGTCTTGGATTTGGTGTTTTCCCTGCTTCGTGTGCTGCATTGGGTCCTGATTTTCACTGTCTCAATAGTAGTTTCACTTTCTATTTGATGGGTTGGATATCTTTTTTCCTGATCTATCATCAATATCCGGAAAGTTCCAAGAGGAGCAGGAGGGAATTTTGCGTTTTGTGTATCCAAAAAGAAAGGCCAGGGAGATACATATTCCAGGAACAAAAGAAATTGCCTTCCTCTTAATTCTACTTGGGGGCTGTGAATTATTAGATTATTAGATCTACAAAAGGAAGCCCACAATGGGGCAGTAAGTTCCATGGGACTTTCCAAAGAATTAGCCATGGGTGTTAGGCAGAAGGAAGCGTGGACTTCCTAGGGGGATTTGTCTGGGTCTGTGAGATTGGCCAGGTCAGGGATGAGAACAGCCATCCCTGAATCCATAAGGTTGATAGCAGGCAGCCTGTGGTTAGTGGGTATTTCCAGAAAAATGGATCCTCTTGTCATGGAGCAGGGTATAATTATGAAATCTAGGGATCTCTTGGATTCAGGGATGCTCATGGAACTACACATCCCCTGGCCATCACAGTGGTTTATCTTAGGAATGCATGAACATGAAGCCTTTCTTTCCATTCTTTGTCACCGACACAAGGACATGACCACACATAGGACTAGAGTCCACGCTATGCAGGACTCCATGGAGTAATTGTAGCACACTCACAGCACACAGCAGCATAACCTCTGTGCCTAGAACTGGTTTCCACATTTGCAAGGCGTACTGGAACAGGGCTGCCATCAGAAAAGTTATGGTGGTGTTTGCAAGCCTATAAGTCTTCTTTCTCTAGCAGCCAGGAATGCATTCCATATTTTGCGGTGGTTTGATTGCTTTCTTATTGCATTAGGGTTCCTTCCACTTATATTCAGGTGGTTTGAGATGATATGACCTGGATATAGGACAGACTACCGTGTATTGAAAAAAATACACAGGGCTATTGAAGTCGTGCATGAACCCATCAAAACATCAGCCATCACCAAGATGCTGAAGGCTTTATTTCATCCAATAATTTGATGCCCCTCTTCCTGAGGGTCTTCCTTCCATTCTGTTTTCAATGGAGTCCAGGTGGGAGTTGGGTATTGGGCCCCAGAACCTTGACATTACTTCTCCTCTCATAGGCATAGGAGGAGCCCCCAAGTTCCACATTGCCCTTGGGTTCAAAAGTACCGATATCATTTTAAAACTTTAGAGCAGATACTCATTTGTTTGGGTGAACCTGCACAGGGCCAAAAACACCAGCCAGCCTGGCAGGGCACGATTGTTTTGCATCTCTGCAGAATCATCCCCAAGCTCTTTCACTTTGGTCCTTGGGAATCCTGTGTGCACCTGACCTTGATTGACCCAGCAGGGGACCACAAGCAGGGGCCACTAGATCCCTCTGCCATGTTGTAATTGCTTTCTCCAGAGAGTGTGTGCACCTTGGGAATCCTGTGTGCACCTGACCTGGATTGACCCAGCAGGGGACCACAGCAGGGGCCACTAGATCCCTCTGCCATGTTGTAATGGCTTTCTCCAGAGAGATGCATAGCAGGGAGTATAATACCTTGATATAGACCTAGGTTTTTTTTTTAATTCATATATTTTCCTGAATAGAGCCAAGATTTAGGCCACTTGGTCTAGAACTCTGTTCTTTGCCATGATTTGTCTTCCATTCTACTCTGTTCATTTCTCTTTCCTTTTTTTCTCTCTCACGTATTCTATCTTCTTCATTGTAATGCTTGGTTCTAACTTACTGAATATTCCATCTATTCATCTATTTTACTACCTACCTATCTCTCCCAATTTATTAGTCTATGTTTCAAACAACTTATTATTCTCTCCCTGGGTTTTAAATATTTGGATGTGGATGAACCATTCAAAAATGCCAGAGGCCAGCTCCTTCAGCCAGGGAGCTTACACTTTTTCCCAAAGGAGATGGACAACATTGGTGAAATGTACATACAGAGACAGCCTCGTTGTCCCTTCTTTCAGGAATGCTGGACTACTCAAATTTTATTGGCATTAAGTGGTTGATTATATAGACAGTTTCTAACTACAGATTCCATCATAGTGTTAAAAGTACATTGGTTAACTCTTATTATATGGTATAGCAGCGATACATCATGTTTTAAGATCTTTAGCCTAACTAAATTTAGTGAGTAAAATTTAAGGGCAATTAGGTATAATACATCATGTGGAAAGGAGGAGACTCAGTACAAATCATCCCATAGCCAGTCAATCTCCACAAGTTGAAGAGGTCACAGACATAACAAATCTTGTTTTTAGACTAGTGCTTATCTAAAAAGCATTATGGCGGGGAGACAGTGTAAGAAAATATAAACCAACTTAACTAGCTATCACTTAAAAGCTTCTATAACTCATAGCTGGGTGTCTTTTGATCCAGAATAATATATGTTTAACTTCTATGAGCCCCATTAAAATCCTAACTTTAAAGTTTACTGTATAACTAGTTAGTAGATAAACACCATGGTTTAGTTAAGTTGGATTTAAATAAGGGAAAGTCCTTCAGGATGAAATTTTTACTATATTATTGTTGTAACTTTGTTAAATCACAAGTCACCACAGGAAAATAGAATGGAAAATAAGAATAATAAGTAAATAATCAGGAAAGACTGAGGAAAACTGAATAACAAGTGAATAACAGAAAAGACTAAGTCATCCATGGAACAATCCCCACTCAGCAGCGCAAAATGGAGATTGTTTCCTGGAAAATTCAGTTCCCCACCAATGTCAGCAGGCGAGCCTTATTGTCTTCTGGGGCCTGTCCTCAGAATTGCGCCATAAAGGCAGTCATCTCCTTGCTTAGGAATCTGCCCTCGGAATTGCACTGTTCAGACAGGCCCCTTTTTCTTGATTAGGAGCTTGTTCTCAGAACTGCACCGTTCAGGCAAGCTCCCATCCTCAGCTCCTTGTATCGTCTCATCTCCCCACACAAAAATAATATTTTCTTTATAGAAAATCAGTAGAAACACTGGACCAAGCTTGTATTTGTGGTTGAAGATATAATTAGTTTCATTATATTGAGAAAGTGCAGAATTGTTATGTAACAGTTGTAATTATAGATTAATAGTAATAATCCTATTTTATTATTAGAATTATAATTTATAATGAGGAAAACTATTGAGGCACCTGATGCCCAGTGGATCAGGACAGCCTGTGGAATGGTCTAGCCCAACAAAGGAAAACTGTCTTTGATGGTTTCAGGAAAGAAGCAGGGGCCAAAAAAAACTTGAAAAACTCATATTCCTGAAAAAAAAAGGAAAGTGGAGCCAAAGAATGTGTGGAACAGTGAAAGGTGTGAAGCCATTTGTGCATAATGAGGAAAACTGTGAAAACAGCTGCTTGGAATGTGGAAATGTATGAATCCAACAGAAGAGAGCACAATAGATCTGGAAAATGTCAAGGTCTGAATTAGAGTGTTAGTATACTTGGCTCACTGGAAAGAGCACAGTGGCAGCATTCCAAAGGCCTGGGACAGTGTGAACTGGCCCGTCATTATAAAGGGCCTTAGATTTTCCTAATTCCTTTCAGGTCTTCAAATTTGAAGGGAAATTTAAATGACGGTTAGTTCTCAGGATTTTCAAGAAATCTTGTCTGTGGTATCCTTGACCTTGAGAAGCCCTTGGTTTCCAGTGAGCCACACTGCTTTCCAGCTGTTTCAGAAATGAATGTGTTTCAGGGGATGAGGAAGGTCCAGCAGCCCTGCTATTTTCCATAAATTGGGGTGGGTTCTCCTCATCCTTTATAAGACCCCTGCCTCCTGGGCAAGCAGAGTTGGACAGATGTCTCCCTGCCATCCTGTTGGTTCTCACACCATGGTTTCCTCCAGCATGGCTTGCATAACCAGGGGTATGTTGACCTCTGCAACTGGCCTGGGGTTGTATCACCCAAATATCTTGATGCCTTCATGAGTTTGCAGCCTGGATAGACCTAGAAATGCCCTTCAAAATGGCATGGTCAGAAATTGGCTTGGCCTTTTGCCAGCAATCATTTTGGCTAAATGAAAGAGACCCACCTCAGCATAACATTGTTTCTCCACAACCATAGTATTTCTTCACTGGACGGGAAGTTAATGTTGTTTCATCCAACAGAGTGGCTCACGCAGATATCACATCACCTGACCAAAAGTCCTACCAGGATTCCTCAAGAGTATATGATCCTTTTTGGATGACCAACGATTTAATGGAACTTACATTATTTTCATGATTTCAGTTGGCACAATTTGGGATGTAGTATAAATGTAGCCATTGAATTGTGGTCCCCTCCCCTGGCTTCACAACAACGAATATATATATATATATATATATATATATATATATATATATATATATATATATATATATATCTGTGCATTTATTTCCTTGTATCTTTCATTTTTATTTGTGATTCTTGCTTTCTTTTTATTCCTAGTTATTTCTGGATATCTTTGAAAACAATTCATCTTGAGTGTACAATGCCTTCCTGTGAACTGTTTTCCCCACGTGAGGCATTTCAGAATGAGAGAACTCAGAGAAAGACGGGCATTTTGTATACCCCAGGACAGACAAGGAATCTTGAGCCCAGTACTAAGGGGAATTTTGGAGCATATGTCTATCTTTCAAATTTTTCCATATCCTTTTGTCGTTCTCACTCAAACCCCTACTCCTTTTCTCTCAATCTCCCTCTCTCCTTTTCTATCCTGTATCACTATTTCTCTCTTTGCATTTTTTCTTGATTCCCTCCAAATATTGCCTTACGTTACCAAACAGATGTCATGTTTTTGTGATTTAATTCTACATGTATGTCACCCTTGACTGTTTCCATTATTTCACCGCCTATGTATTTTTTCTGATTTTTGTCTTGTTGATGTTCTCCCCACTGTATTCGCTTTGGTGGGTCCTGATATCCACTTGTTCTTTTTAGTCAGAGTTTCTAGTTGATCAGTTCGCTGTCTCTTTGTGCTGAGGTACCATCAATATCCAGAAAGTTATATGTGGTAGGGAAGTGAATTTTGCTTTGTGTGTATTCAAAAACAAGCACCAGGAAGTTATAGTTTTTGGGAACACTAGAAATTGTCTTTCTCTGCATTCAGTTTTGGGGGGCGTGAAGAAAGATCTTCAAAGGGAAACCTCACCAGGGGCAGTAACTTCCCTGTGACTATCCAAGGAATTAGCCATGGGTTCATACCAGAAACAAGGGAGATATCTCTAGGGGGATTTGTCTTGTTATGTGTGTTTTGCCAGGTGTAGAGCATGAGAACCAACCCTGAGGCCATATGTTTGATAGCAGGCAACCTGTTTCTAGTACCTTACAGGAAATTCAGTACTTCATGGATTCAAGGATGTGCAGGGAACCCCGCTTCCCCTGCCCATCACATGGTTTTGTTGTGAATGTGTGAACCTGAGGCCCTTTTTTCCACTCTTTTTCACCAACACAAGGACATGAACTCAGATAATAGTAGGGTCATGTTGATGCAGGCCTCAATGGAGTAACTCTTCACAGCAAGAGGCAGCACAACCTTGGTGACTAGAACTGGTTACACATTTGCAAGGAGAGTAAGGTGTACCAGCAGGGATTCCATCAGAAATTGTACGGTGGTGTCAGCACCGCCTATAAATTTTCCATCCGTACCTGCCAACAATGCATTCAGTATTTGGCAGTGGTTTGTTTGCTTTCTTATATTTGTGTTTGGTTTCCTTCCACTTATATTCCAATGGTTTCCGCTGATGAGCCCTGGACATAGGTGAGACTACTGTGTTTTCTCCAGGTTATACACACTGCTATCGAAATCTTGCAAATCATTATAAAACTACAGATGTGATAAATTCATTTGAGTAAAAAAAAAAACAAAACAAAACAGTATTTAGCACTCTCCAATGGGTTGAAATCTGGATTCATCCAATAATTCGATGCCCCTATACACAAGGGGTTTCCTTTCATTTCATCTGCAAGGGAGTCTAGGGAAGTTTTGTGAATTGGAACCCAAAACCTTGACTTTACAATCCCCTCTCACAGGCATAGTTTGAGCCCCCAAGTTTCCCATTCCCCTTGGCTTCTAGGGTACAGATATCATTTCAAGATTTTGAGCAGAGATATCCCTTGTCTGGGTGAACATGCACAGGGCCAAAGGACACCAGCCAGGCTGCGATTTCACCATTGTTCTGCACCTCCGTGGAATCATCTCAGAGCTCTCTAACGTTGGTCCTTGGGAATCCTGAGTGTACATGACCTGGATTGACCAGGCAGAGGACCCCAAGTCACTGCAGGACACTAGGCCCTTCTGCCACATTATAATGTCATTCTCATTAGAGCTGCATAACAGGGAATAACAGACTTTGATATAGATCTAAGTTTTTAAAAATTCAGATATTTTTGTTGAATATAGCCAAGGTTTAGACCAATTGGATTAGCTCTCTGTCTTCTTTGCCATATTTAGTCTTCCAATATTTTTGTTTCTATCTCTGCGTTTTTATTTTCTTTCAAGAATTCTATCCTCTTCATTTTTAATGCTGGATGCTAACGTAGCGATTCTTCCATCTATTGATCAATTTCATATCTATCTGCATCTTGTCTACTATTCTGTGTATCTAAATGTTTTTTTTTTTATTTTCTCTACTGGGGTTTGATATTTTGGAGGATGCTGAACCTTTGTAAAATACCATTAAATGGGAAGACTATTAAAATATTATTAAATAAGACTACTAATAAAAGGGAATGCTAAATGATTGTGGGTTCCCTGGATTTGTGCAAAATCTTGTCTCTGGTGCCCTTGGCATTGATAAGCCCTTTATTTTCACTAACCTGCACTGCTGTCCAGCTGTTTGACACATATTACTGTGGGCTCTCCTCTTTCCTGATGAGAGCCCTGAGTTTCAGGGGATGGGAAGATCCAGTAGCCCTGCTGAGTTCCGTAAATCGAGGTGGGACCTCCTCAGGATTATAAGATCCCTACTTCTAGGGAGAAAAGAAATGGCCAGCAGTCTCCCTTCCCTCCTGTTGGTTCTCCCACCATGTATTCCTCCAGCATGTCTTGAACATCCAGTGGCATGTTGACATCTGCTTCTTGGCTGGGGGTTACATCACCCAAATGCCTTGAGGCCTTCATGTGTGTGCAGCCTCAATAGACATAGAAATGCCCTTCAAGATGGCATGTTCAGAGATTGCCTTGGCCTTTTGCCATCAATAATTTTGCTAAATGAAAGAGACTCACCTCAGAATACTTCTGTTTCTTCATAACCATAGTATGTCCCCTCTGTGCTGGAAATGGTACTTGTGTCATCTAAAAGAGTTGCCTGACCAGAAGTCCTGACATGATTCCTCTGAGAATATAAGACCATTTTTGGTTGGCTAAGCGTTTTATCCAACTTAAATTATTTCCATGAATTCAGTTGACAAAATTTAGAATTTAGAATAGGTGTAGCAATCGAATTGTGGTCTCTTCCCCTGGCTCCACAACAACAAATATTGATATTTATCTGGGTCTTTGTACTTGTTTCCTTTTGGGGGGGGTTCTTGTTTCCTTTTTATTCTTGGTTATTTCTGGATAACATTGGAAACAATTCATCTTGAGTATACAAGACCTTTCTCTGAATTGTTTTCTACAGGTGAGGCCTTTCTGTATAAGAACTCAGAGCAAGCCAGGCTTTTTGTACACCCTCTACAGTCAAGGAATCTTGATCCCAGTACTGAGGAAAGTTGTGGAACTTATTTATAACTTTCAAGTTTTTCCACCTCCCTTTGTCTTTCTCCATCAAACCCTACTCTTTTTTTCTCTCTCGATCTTTCTCACTCTCCCCATTTCTAGCTTGCATTCCTATTTTTCTTTCTTTGTAATGCTTTTGGGTAAATGCCCAACAGTGACTCAAATTTCCAAATACTTAGCATATTTTTCTAGTACATCTATATGTATGTCACCGTTGAGTTTTTCCATTATTTAATCAACTGTATGATATCCCAATTTTGTCCTGGTTTTGATGTTGTCTCCACTCTATGTGCTGCGTTGGGTCCTGATTTTCACATTCTCAATTTTAGTTTCATATTCTTTTGTTGTTGTTGTTGTTGTTGTTGTTGTTGTTGCTATTTCTTGGGCTGCACCCGCGGCATATGGAGGTTCCCAGGCCAGGGGTCGAATCGGAGCTGTAGCCACCAGCCTACGCCAGAGCCACAGCAACGCGGGATCCGAGCCGCGTCTGCAACCTACACCACAGCTCACGGCAACACCGGATCCTTAACCCACTGAGCAAGGGCAGGGATCGAACCCGCAACCTCATGGTTCCTATTCAGATTCGTTAACCACTGCGCCACAACGGGAACTCCTAGTTTCATTTTCTACTTGATGTTTTGGATATCTCTTTGTCCTGATCGATCATCAATTTCTGTAAAGTTGTCAAAGGAGCTGAAGAGAATTTTGCTTTGTGTGTATCCAAAAACAAAGGCCAGGTTGATAGAGATTTCGGGAATGCAAGGAAATTCTCCATATGATTTCTAATTGGAGGCTGTGAAGTAAGATCTTCAAAAGGAAACCTGCCATGGGACAGTAATTTCCATGTGACATTCCAAGGAATTAATCATGGGTGCTGGGCAGAAGGAAGGATGAACTTTCTAGGGGGATTTGTCTGGTTCCGTGAGATTTGCCAGGTGAAGAACAAGAGGAGACAACCCTGAGTTCATAGGGTTAATAGGCAGCCTCTTGCTACTGGGTATTTCCAGCGGAAGGAATCCTCTTATTGTAGCGCATGGTATAATTCAGGAATCTAGGGATCTCATGGATGCAAGTATATACAGGGAACCACGTGTCCCCTGGCCATCACAGGGCTTTCCCTTTGGAATGAGTGAACATGAGGCCCTTCTTTCCATTCTTTTTCAACAACACAAGGACATGATCAGAGATAGAACTGGGGTCCAGGATATGCCAGCTACCAAGAAGTAATTGTAACATATTCACAGCATGAGGTGGCATAACCTTGGTGTCTAGAGCTGCTAACCCATTATGCAAGGAGTACCAGCTAGAGTTCCATCAGAATAGATACAGTGGGGTTGACACCACCTAGAAGTTTTCCAACTCTTCAAGGCAATTATGCATTCAGTATTTGGTGGTGGTTTGTTTGATTTCATGATTGTGTTTGGTTGGCTTCCGCTTATATTGTGATGGTTTGAGCTGATGTGCCCTAGATGTAGGAAAGACTACTGTGCTTTGCAGAGAATACACACTTCTATAGAAGTAATGCATATAAAGACATCAAGAGGTTAGTACTCACCAATAGGCTGAAGGCAGGTTTCACACAGTAATTTGTTGCCCTTGTACTGTAGCGTCTTCCTGCCATTTCATTTGCGAGGGAGTCTAGGGAAGATGTGTGAATTGGGACTCAGAAGCTTAACTTTTCTTCTCCTCTCAGAGGCATAAGTTAGGCCCACGAGCCCCCCACTCCCATTGGCTTCCAGTGTACTGATATCATTTTAAAATTTCTTGCAGATGCATCATTTGTTTGGTTGAATCTGCACAGGGCCAAAGAACACCAGGTTGGCTGTGAGGGCACCAATGTCCTGCATCTCTATGGAATCGTGCCTGAGTTCTCTCACGTTGGTCCTTGGGAATGCTGTTTGTATGTGAACTGTGTTGACCTGCCAGGGGTCACAAGACACTGCAGGCCTCTAGACCCATATGCCACTTTGGAATATATTTCTCAATAGAGATGCATAACAGGGAGAACAAAACCTTGATATAAATCTAGGATTTTAAAAAATTTGAAAACAACTGTTTGGAATCTGGAAATGTGTGAATCCAATAGACCAGAGCACAGTATTTCTGGAATGTGGCAAGGTCTGAACTAGAGTGTCCGTCTACTTGGTGTCCAGAAGGCCAGAGTGGCTACATTCACAAGACCTGGGAATATCTGCGCTGGCCTATTATTTTAAAGGTAAGCACAGAAGACCTGAATTGCCAAAACAATTCTGAGGAACAGAAACCAAGAAGGAGTTATAACTCTCCCAGACTGTAGACAATATTCCACAGGCACAGGTATCCAGACAGTGTGGTACAGCATGTCCAAAAGGGACATGCAGACCAATGGAATTGCATAGAGAACCCAGTAATCAACCCAGACACCTATGGTCAGTTAAACTTTGACAAAGCAGGCAACAACATAAAATGGGAAAAAACAGTCTTTTCAGCATGTGTTTCTGGGAAACGCAGACTTATCCGAGTTAAATTATTTTCATAATTTCAGTTGGCACAATTTGGGGTTTAGAATAGTTGTAGCCATCGAACTGTGGTCTTTTTCCCTGGCTTCACAACAGCAAATATTGATATATTCCTGTGGGTTTATTTTCCTCTTCCTCATTTTTCTTTTTCTTTCTTTCTTTTTTCCATTTTATTCTTGGTTATTTTTGGTGCATTTTGAAAGAAATTCATCTGGAGTATACAACGCATTTCTGTGAACTGTTTTCCACAGGCAGAACATTTCAAAATGGGAGAACTCTGAGCCAAACAGGCATTGTGTATTATCCAGGGCAGTTAAGGAATCTTGATCCCAGTATTGAGGGAAACTGTGGAACTTTTTTCTATTTATCATGTTTCTGCATCTCCATTTATCTTTCCCACTCAAAACCACTATTCCCATGGTCTCTCTCAATCTCTCACTCCCTAACACACTTACTATTTTCTTGTATCCCTATTTTTCTCTCTTGGTATTTTTTTTTCCATGGTCCTTTCCAAACACAGCTTTAAGTTATGAAATCCTTTTAATATTTCTGCAAGTTACTTCTACTTGAATACCACCCTTGAATTTTTCCACTATTTAATTGACTATGAATTATCCTGATTTTGTTCGATGTTGATGTTGTCAATGCTGTATTTGCTGCTGTGGGTGCTGATTTTCATTTGCTCTATTTACTCAGGTTTTGTAGTTAATCTGTTGGATGTCTCTATGTTCTGATATATCATCAATGTCTGGAAAGAAGTAAGAGGTACTGAAGAGTATTTTGCATTGTGTGTATGCAAAAGCAAAAGCCAGAGTAATACAGATTTCAGGAGCACTAAAAATTGTCATCATCTGCAGTCAAATTGAGGGCTGTGAAGGAAGATCTTCAAAAGGTAAACTACCATGTGACAGAAATTCCATGAGACTTACCAAGGTATTAGTAATGTGTGCTGGTCAGAAGCAAGGGGGAGATTTCTAGGGAGATTTTGAAGCTTGTGTGTGATCTGCCATGTCTAGAAGATGAGACCCAAACCTGAGGACATAAGGTTGATAACAGGCAGCCTGTTGCTAGTGGGCGTTTCTGGAGGAATAGCTCCTGGTGTCACAGAGCATGGTATAATTCAGGAAATTATGGATCTCATGGATCCAAGGCTGTGCTAGGAAACACATGTCCCCTGGCCATCACAGTTTTTGCTTGGAGATGCATGACATTGAGGCTCTTTTTTCCATTCTTTTTCACCAACACAAGGACATGAACACAGATAAGACTGAGTCCTGGTTATGTAGGCGTCCATGGACTAATTGTGACTTATTCACAGCATGAGGCAACATAACCTTGGTGTCTAGAACAGATTACCCATTTTGGAAGGAATACGAGCAGTGGATAAATCAGAAAGGGTATGTGGTGTGGGCGCTGCTTAGATGTTTTCCATCTTTTCAAGCCAAATATGCATTCAGTAATTTAGTAGTATGAAATATGCATTTAGTAATTCAGTAGTAGGAAGATTGCAGAATTTGTTTTTACCAGGCGTAATGATAGAGCTGTTGTCCTATTCCTCTGAATAATTAGCAATTTTATTTCCAATGAGGAAAGATATTTAGGCACCCATTGCCCAGTGGACCAGGAGAACCTGAGGAATTGTCAAGCCCAAAAAAGGAAAGCTGTATTTGATGGTTTCAGGAACAAAATAGGGTCTAAAAGAACTTGGAAAACCGACATTCAAGAAAGTAAACAGATCAGTGCATAAGAATATATAGCTTGGGATAAGGTTTGAAGAGATTTGTGTGCAATGTGAAAAGAAACGAATGCACCAATTTGGAATGTGGAAATGTGTGAATCCTACAGAGCAGAGCACAGTATGTCTGGAATATGGCACGGTCTGAACTCAAGAGTCATTCTACTTGGCTTGCCCTGAAGACCATAGTAGATGCATTCAAAAGGTCTGAGAGACTCTGAGCTGTCATACCTTTATAAAAGGACTTACAGTCCTCTACTTCCTGCCAGGTCCTCAAATTTGAAGGGAATTTTAAATGACTGTGAGTGGTCCAGATTTTCACGAAGTCTTGTCTGCGATGTCCTTGGCCTTGATGATCCCTTGGTTCCAGTGACCTGCAGTGCTCTCCAGGTCTTCAACTACCATGTGGTCTGGCTCTCCACTTTCTTGAGGGAAGCCCTATGTTTAGAGGGATGGGGTAGATCCAGCAGCCCCACTCATTTCTGTCCTTTATTAGAACCCTGCCTCCAGGAGAGGAGACTAGCCCCACAGTCTCCCTGCCATCTGTTTGGTTCTTGCAACATGGAATCCTCCATCACATCCTGCATATCCAGCAGTACATTGACATCTGCATGCGGGCTGTGGGTTGCATCACCCAAATGACTTGTTGCCTTAATGACTGTGCAGCATCTGTAGACATAGAAAGGCCCTTCATGGTGGCATGTTCAGAGATTGGCTTGGCCTTTTACCAGCACTCATTTTCCATAAAAGAAAGAGACTCGCCTTAGAAAAAAACACTGTTTCTCCCTAACCATTATATATCACCTCTGGGCAGGAAATTGATGTTGTTTGTTCCAACAGAGTTGCTCACGCAGATATATAACCACCTGACCAAAGTCCTAACAGGATTGCTCAGAGAATATATGATCCCCTTTTGCTGGCCAAACTTTCTATCTAACTTAAAGTATTTTCAGGATGTCAGTTGACACAATTGGGGATTTAGAATAGTAATAGCCATTGAGTTGTGGTCTCTGCTCCTGGCTTCACACAACAGCAAATATTGATATATACCTGTGGGGTTATTTCCTTGTTTCTTTCTTTTTGGTTTTTGGGTTTTGTTTTTGATTGTTGTTTCATTTTTACTCTTTGTTATTTCTGGAGAATTTGAAAATGTTTCACCTTCAGTATACAACACATTCCTCTGAAAATTTTTCCACGGGTGAAGCTTTTCTGAATGAGAGAACTCTGAGAAAGACAGGCATGTCTTATAACCCAAGGCAGTCAAGGAATCTTGATCCCAGTATTGAGGGAAATTGTGGGACTTATTTCTATCTTTCAAATTTTTCCATGCCCCTTTGTCTTTCTCACTCAAATCCCCTACTCCTTTTCTCCATCTCAATCTCTCCCTCTCTCCCTTTATATCCTGTATCCATAGTTTGCTCTCTCTGTAATTTTTTCTCGATTCCCTCCAAGCAGTGCTTTATGTTACCAACTACTTTTCATATTTTGGTAAGTTAGGTCTACATAATAGTCACCCTTTATTTTTCCACAATTTATTCAACTATATATTATCCCAATTTTGTCTTGGCATTGATGTTGCCAACAATGAATTTGCTGCTGTGGGTCCCGATATTCATTTGCTGTATTTAGTTTGGTTTTCTAGTTGATCTGTTGGCTGTCTCTTTGTGCTGATGTATCTTCAATTTGTGGAAAGATATAAGAAGGACAGAAGAGTGTTTTGCTTTGTGTGTATGCAAGAACAAAAGCCAGATTGATACAGATTCTGGGAACACTAGAAATTGTCTTCATCTGCATTGAAATTGGGGGCTGTGTGGTAATATGTTCCAAAAGAAACCCACCATGGGACAGGAAGTTCCATGTGAATTTCCAAGGAATTGTGTATGGGTGCTGGAGAAGAGGAAGGGAGAGGAAGGGAGAATTTTCTAGGGAGATTTATCTGCTTTTGTGTCATTTGTCAAGACTACAACAGGAGAGAAAATGCTGAGGTCATATGGTTGAGAGAAGGCAGCCTATTGCTAGTGGTTGTTTCTGGAGCAAATGCTCCTGGTGTGGTAGAACATGCTATAATTCATGAAACTAAGGATCCCATGGATGCAAGTGTGTGTGGGGAAACACCTGTCCCCTGGCGATCACAATGCTTTCACAAGGGAATGCAGGATCCTGAGGCTATTTTCATTCTTTTTCAACAACACAAGACATGAACACCAATAGGACTGGGCTCCTCATTATGCAGGCCTCCATGGACTAATTGTGACACATTCACAGCATGAGGCACATAACCTTGGTGTCTAGAACTGGTCACACATTTTGCAAGGAGTGCCAGCAGGGGTTCCCTCAGAAAGGGTATGGTGGTGTCAGCACCACATTGAAAATATCATTTTCTACCCACCAGAAATTCATTCAGCATTTGGCAGTGGTTTGTGTGCATTGTTATATTTGTGTTTGGTTTCCTTCCACTTATATTCTGATGGTTTGAGCTGATATGCCCATGATGTAGGAGAGACTGCTGTGTTTTGTGAAAATACAAACAGCTATAGCAGTCATGCATAAATCCATCATTGGGTTAGCACTCACCGATAGGCTGAAGGCTGGTGTCATTGAATAATTTGATGTCATTATACACTAGGCACTTCCTTCCATTTCCTTTGCAAGGGAATCTTGGGGAAATTGCTGAATTGGGCCCCAGAAGATTATCATTATTACTCCTCTATTAGGCATATGTTGAGAACCCAAGTTCCCCATTCCCCTTGTCTTCCAGTCTAAAGATATAATTTCAAAACTTTTGAGCAGAGACATCCCCTGTGTGGGTGAAATTCCACAGGGACAAAGGAAACCATGCAGGCTGAGAGGGCACCATTGATCTGCATCCCTTTGGAATCATCCCAGAGATCTCCACCATAGGCACTTGGTAATCATGCTGGTACTTGACTTGGGTTGCCCTGGCATGGTCCACTATTCACTGCAGGCATCTATACCCATCTGCCATGTTGGAGTGCTTTTCTCAACAGATGTGCATAACAAGGAGTACAATTTATTGATGTAGATATATGTTAGTAACAAATTCAGACATTGTGTGTGAATTGAGCCATGTTTTAAACAACTAGGTTTAGCTCTCTGTCTTCTTTACCATTTTCTGTCTTCATTCTCTCTAGTTTCTTTCTCTAACTGTATATATCTCTCAAGAATTCTATCCTCTATAATGCAATGCTTGGTGCTATGTTTCTGTATATTCTATATGCACATATTTTGTGCTACCCATCATTTTCTTATCACCATTTTGTCTATTTATCAATTTGTATTTCTCTCTCTCAGCTTTACATTTTGGAAGATTGTGGAGCCATCAAAAATGCTTTTCTACTTCTGAAGACTCAGTAGAAACCTTAGAATATGGTTTATCTGTGGTTGAAGATATGATATAGTAAAATATCTAGGGGAATTTGCAGAATATTTTTTTACCAGGTGTAATCATAGATCTGTAGTCCTAGTCCTATCTGAAATAGTAGAAATTTTTTTATACTGAGGAAAAATATTTAGGCACGCATTGCCCAGTGGAGCAGGAGAGCCTGAGGAAAGTTCAATCCCCAAAAATAAAGCTGTCTTTGACTGTTTCAGAAAAAAGAAAGTGCTGAAAAGAACTTGAAATAACACACATTCCTGTGAGACATTTAGAGTGGTGCTTAAAAATGTGTGGAATGCAGAAAGCTGTGAAACAACATGTGCCCAATATGGAAAACTGTGAAAACAAGTGTTGGGAATGTAGAAATGTGTGAATCCTACAGATCAGAGTTCAGTAGGTCTGGAATATGGCAATGTCTGAACAAGAGACAGTCTACTGTGTTTGCTTGAAGACCATAGTGGCTGTATACAAAAGGCCTGGGAAACTCTGAGCTGGCCTATCATCTTAAAGGGCTTTAGGTTCCTCTACTTCCTTCCAGGTCTTCAAATTTGATGGGAATTTTAAATGACCCTTATATCTCTGCATTTGTGTGACATATGGTCTCTGGTGTCCTTGGCCTAGATAAGCTCTTGGTTTCCAGTGACCACATTGCTGTGCAGCTGTTTGACAACCACATGTGCAGGCTCTACACTTTCTTGATGAGAGCCCTGTGTTTTGGGGATGGGAAAATTCCAGCAACACCACTGATTTCCATAAATCGGAGTGAGACCTCCTTAACTTTTATAAGACCCCTGTCTCCAGGGAGAGCACAGTTGGCCAGCATTTTTTCCTGCCATCCTGTAGGTTCTTGAACCTTGGATTCCTCCAACACATCCTGCCCATCCAGCGGTATGTTGACATATATATCTGGGATGGGGGTTGCATCACCCAAAGGCATTGATGACTTTATGATTGTTCAGCCTGCATATACATAGAAATGTCCTTCAAGATGGCATGTTCAGAAAATGGCTTGGCATTTTGCTTAAATGGTAGAGACTCACCCTAGAATATCAATGTTTCTCCATAACCGTAGTATTTCCCCTCTGGGCTGGAAATTGATGTTGTTTCTTCCAACAGTGATGCCCATGAAGATATCACATCAACTGATCAAATATCCTAATAAGACTTCTCAGAGAATATACCATCCTTTTCTGCTGGCCAACTTTATTATACATCTTTATTTTCATCATTTCACTTGACTCAATTTGGAATTTAGATTAGGAGTAGCCATTGAATAGTTGTCTCTTCAATTGTCTTTACAAACAACAAATATTGATGTCTACCTGTGTGTTTTTTCCTTGTTTCTTTCTTTCTTTTGTTATTTTTTCCTTTTATACTTGTTTATTTTTTCTTGAGCATTTGAAATCATTTCATGTTGAGTATACAAGCCATTCCTGTGAAGTGTTTTCCACAGGTGAGACACTTCTGAATGAGAGATCTCTGAGCAAGCCAGGCATTTCCTATAACCCAAGGCAGTCAAGGAATCTTAATCCTAGTACTGAGCGAGATTGTGGATCTTATTTCTATCGTTCAAGTATTTCCACCTCCCTTTGTTTTTTTCACTCAAATCCCCTACCCCCTTTCTCTTTCTCCATCTGACTCTCCATTTACATCCGGTATTCATACATTTCTCTCTTTGTATTTTTTTCTTGGCTCCCTCCAAACTGTGCCTTATGTTATCAAAATTCTTTTCTTATTTTTGGGAGTTAGGTCTACATGTTTGTCACCCATGACTTTTTCCACAATATAGTCGACTATGCAATATCCCGATTTTGTCTTGGCATTGATGTTCTTAATGCTGTTTTTGCTGCAGTGGGTCCTGATTTGCACTTTCTCTGTTTAGTTTGGTTTTCTAGTTGATCTGTTGGATGTCTCTTTGTCCTTGTGTATCATCAATATGCAGAAAGTTGTAAGAAGTCGTAAGAAGTACAGAGGAGTATTTTTTTTTATTTTTATGTAAAAAAAGCAAGAGTAACACGATTCCAGGAACACTAGAAATTGTCTTAGTCTGCATTAAGATTGGGGGCTGTGAAGTAAGATATTCAAAAGGAACCCCACCATGGGATAGTAAGTTCTATGTGACTTTCCAAGGAATTATGCATGAGTGCTTGAGAGGAGGAAGGGAGAATATTCTAGTGGGATTTGTCTGCTTTTGTGTCAATTGCCAGGTCTAAAACAGGAGAGCCAATACTGAGGCCTTATGGTTGATAGAAGGCAACCTGTTTCTAGTGGGTATATCTGGAGGAAAGATTCATGGTTTTATAGAGCATGGTATAATTTAGGAAACTAAGGATCCAATGGATGCAAGGATGTGCAGAGAACCACATGTCCCCTGGCCATCACAGCACTTTCATTTGGGAATGCATGACTGGAGGCATTTTCCCATCCTTTTTCAATAACACAAGGACAGGAACACAGATAGGACTGGTGTCCTGGTGATGCAGGCCTCAAAGGATTAATTGTGACACATTAACCATGAGAAGCAGCATAACCATTGTGTCTACAATTGGTTACGTATTTTGCAATTAGTACTTGTAGCAGTTCCAAGAGAAAGGGTACAGCTGTGTTCCCACCACTTAGAAGTTTTCATTTTCTATCAACTAGAAATTCATTCAGTATTTGGCAGTGATTTGTTTGCATTCTTATATTTTTTAAAGCGATTTTTCAAATTTTTTTTTTTTTGTAGTTGTTGCTATTTCTTGGGCCGCTCCTGCGGCATGTATAGGTTCCCATGCTAGGGGTTGAATCGGAGCTGTAGCCACTGGCCTACGCCAGAGCCACAGCAACGCAGGATCCGAGCCGCGTCTGCAACCTACACCACAGCTCATGGCAACGCTGGATCGTTAACCCACTGAACAAGGGCAGGGACCGAACCTGCAACCTCATGGTTCCTAGTCGGATTCGTTAACCACTGCGCCACGACGGGAACTCCTGCATTCTTATATTGTGTTTTGTTTCTTTCCACTTACATTCCAATGGTTTGCACTGATATGCTCAGGATGAAGGAAAGATTCCTGTGGTTTGCAGAAAACACACAGAGTTATAGCAGTCATGCATACAGCCATCATTGGGTTAGCACTCCACAACAGGGTGAAGATGGGATTCATCCAATAATTTGATGCCCCTATACACTAGGGTCTTCCTTCCATTTCCTCAGCAAGAGAGTCTCAGGAAGGCTGGGGAATTGGGCCCCATAAGATAAACTTTACTTCTCCTCTCATAGGCATATTTGGAGCCCCCAGGTTCCCCATTCTGCCTGGCTTCCAGTTTACAGATATCATTTGAAAATATTTGAGCAGAGACATCCCTTGTCTGGGGGAATTTCCACAGAGACAAAGACACCAGCTAGGCTGTGAGGGCACCATTGGTCTGCATCCCTGAAGAATCATCCATGAGATCTCCCCTGTAGTTACTGGGGAATCCTTGTGGTACTTGACCTGCATTGCCCTGGCAGGGATCACATTCCACAGTAGGCCACTATACAATTCTGCCATGTTGGAATGCATTTCTCAACAGAGATGCATAACAGGGAGTACAATATCTTGATATAGATTTAGGTTAATAACAAATTCAGATTTTGTGTGTGAATAGAGCCAAGTTTTAGACCACTTGGTTTAGCTCTCTCTCTTCTTTCATATTTTCTTTCGTCAATTTCCTGAGCTTCTTTCTTTATCTATGCATTTCTCTCAAGAATTATATTCTCTTCAATGCAATTTGTGGTGCTAACATCATGTATATTATATACATTCATTAATTTTTCTATTTATCTATCACTTACCATTCATTTTTCTATTTATCACTTTCTCATTCTCTCCCAGGGTTTTATTTTTTGGAGGATTGGGAATGAATCTAAAATCATTTTATATTTCTGGAGACTCAGAAGAATCACTGGACAATGCTTTTATCTGTAGTTGAAGATGTGATATAGTATAATATCTTAGGAAAATTGCAGAATTATTTTATACCAGGTGTAATAATAGATCAGTAGTCCTAATCTTATCTGAAATATTAGCAATTTTATTTACAACGAGGAAAAATAATTAGGCATCCATTGCCCACTTGAGAATGAGAGCCTGAGGAATGGTCAACCCCAAATTATGAAGTTGTCTTTGATGATTTGAGGAAAAAAACGGGTTAAACGAACTTGCAAAACCCACATTCCTGAAAGAAAATTAAAGTAGAGCGTATGATTGTCTGGAATGCAGAATCGTGTGAAACATTCTGTGCCCAATATGGAAAACTGTGAAAAAAGAAGTTTGGAGTGTGCAAATGTGTGACTCCTACAGAGCAGAGCACAGTAGGTCTGGAATGTGGCAAGGTCTGGACTAGATAGTCAGTCTACTTGGCTTGTGAAGACCATAGTGGCTGCATTCAAATAGCCTGGATAGATTTAAGCTTGCCTGTAATTTCACAGTGGCTTAGGTTCCTCTACATCCTTCCAGGTCCTCAAAATTGAAGGGGATTTTAAATGCCTCTTGAAATCTCTGAAGGGTATTGAGGTTTTGTCTGTGGTATCCTTGGCCTAGAGAAGAACTTGGTTTCAAGTGACTGCACTGCAGTCCAGCTGTTTGACAATCGTGTGTGCAGGTTTCTTGATGAGAGCCCTGTGTTTTGGGGAATTGTGAAATTTCAGCAGCCCCACAGATTACTATAAATGGGATGGGGCTTCCTCAGCCCTTAAAGAGCCCTGTCTTAAGGGAGAGCACATGGGGCCAGGCTTCTCCCTACAACTCCACTGGTTCTCAAACCATGGATTACTCCACTGAGTCCTTCACATGCAGTGGTATGTTGACATCTGCATCTGGGCGTGGGGTTGCATCACCCAATGGCTTTGATGCCTTCATGCTTCTGCAGCCTGGATAGATATAGAAATGCACTTGATGATGGCATATTAAGATATTGGCTTGGCTTTTGACAGCAATCATTTTGCCTAAAGGAAACAGACTCACCTCAGAATAACAGTTTTCCCATAAACATGGTGTATTATCTCTAGGTTGGAAGTTAATGTTATGTTATATCATCCACCAGAGTTGTCCATGCAGATATCACTCCTCCTGACCAAAAGTCCTGACGGTATTTCTCATAGAGCACAGTAACATTTTTTCCTGGCCAACATTTCTGGCCAACTGAATTTATTTTCACAAAATCAATTGACACATTGTAGGACTTAGAATAGGAGTATTCATTGAATAGGATACATTGTAGGATTTAGAATAGGCGCATCCACTCGAATTGTGGTCTCTTCCACTGGATGAAACAACAAATATGAATATACACCTGTGGGTATATACACTTGTTTATTTCTGTATTGTTTGTGGTGATTGCTTCCTTTTTATTCTTGGTAATTTCTGAAGCACTTTGAATAGAATTCATCATGAGTATACAACACATTCTTGTGTACTCACTTCCAAAGTTGAGGCATTTTTGTATGACAGAACGCAATCCTGGGGAGTCGAGGAATCTTGATATCCAGGTACTAAGAAAAATTGTGGATCTTATTTCCATCCCTAAAGGTTTTCAGTCTCCCTTGGTTGTTCTCAATGAAAATTCCTGCTGCATTTTAATCGCTCAATTTCTCTCTCTCTCACTTCCACTGTGACCATGTTTTACTCACTTTTTATTTTTTTTCTTCCTTGCAAACCATCTTACATCACCAAATAATTTCCCTATTTTGCAAGTCATGTCTACATGAATGGCACCGTTGACATTGTACACTATGGCATCGACAGTGTAATATGCAGACTTGGTCTTGGTGTGGAAGTTGTCATCACTGAATGTGCTGAGGTGCATCCTGATGGACACTTGCCCGGTTGAGTTGGATATTCAAGTCGATCTTCTGGATGTCTCTTTGTCCTGATGTATCATAAATATCCAGGACGTTGGAAGCTCACCTGAAGAGAAGTTGGCTTTGCGTGTATGCGGAAGCAAATGCTGGGAGACACAGCCTCCAGGAAAACTGGCAATGGTCTTCGAAAGCCTTTGGTTTGGGGGCTGTGGGGTAAGAGCTTCGCAAGAAGACCCACCATGGGGCAGTCACTTGCATGCGAATCACCAAGGACGTATTCCTGTGTGCCGGCCGGACAGAAGGGAGACCAATCCAGGGGGAATTCCTCTGCTTCTGTGTGCTTTGACAGGTCTAGACCAGGAAAGCCCACACTGAGGCCATGTGGCTGAGATCAGGCAACCTGTTGCTAGTGGGTATTTCGGGAGGAGAGGCTCCTGGTGGCCTAGAGCGTGGCATAACTCAGGAAGCTATGGGTTTCGTGGTTGCAAGGATATGCAGGGAACCACAAGTCCACTGGCTATCACAAACTTTTCCCTTGGGGTGGTGTGGACCCACGGCCCTTTCTTCCATTCTTGTCCACCACCACTAGGGCCTGAACACAGATAGGACCGGGGTCCTTTTTATTCAGGGCCCCTAGACTAATTGTGACTCATTCAAAGTACGAGGCATCATAATCAGAATGTCTCGAGCTGGTGAACCATTTTGCAAGCAATACCGGAAGGCGTTGCATCAGAAATGGTATTGTTGCATCACAACCTCCTAGAAGTTTTCTTTTTCTACCCTCCAGAAATGCATTCAGTGTCTGATCGTGGTTTTTTTGCATTGTTCTATTTGTGTTTGTTTCCCTACCATTTATTTTCTGATGGTTTGTGCTGAAGTGCCCTGGACATAGGAGAGGCTACTGTGTTATCAAAAAGTACCCCCTTTTATAGCCATTGTGCTTACTCCCATCAATAATTTAGAACTCACCAGTAGGCTGAAGGCTGGTTTCTTCCAAAAATTTGATATCCGTATACACTAGGGTCTTCTTTCCATTTTCTTTGCCAGGGTGTCTTGAGAATTTCGGTGAATTGGGCCCAGAGAATGGACTTTACTCCTCCCCTCGTAGGCATCATTGGTGCCCCCAAGTTCCCCATTCCACTTGGCTTCCAGTGTACAGATATCTTTTTCAAAACATGTGAGCAAAGACAGCCCTTGACATTGGGAATCTCTACAGGTTAAAATGACACACGAAAGGCCCAAAGGGCACCAGTGATCTGCAACCTGCTGAAACATTCCTGAGATCTCTGTCATAGGTCCTTGGGAATCCTGGTTGTAATTGACCTGGGTTGACCTGGCAAAGTCCACAATTCACTGCAGACCACTAAACACCTCTGCCACGTTGCAATGCTTTTCTCAAAATCGATACATTACTGGGTGAACAATATCTTGATATAGATATAAGTTCCTAAAAATTCAGACGTCATGTGTGAATAGAGCCAAGTTTTAACCCAGTTCGTTTAGCTCCCTGTCATCTTTCCAATTTTCCGTCTTTCATTCTCCTTAACTTCTTTACCTATATATTCCTCTCAAGGTTTCTATCCTCTACAATGCAAGGCTTGGCTCTAGCCTCCTGCACCTTCTATATATTAATATACATTTTTATCTCTCTCTCTCATCATCAATTTCTCTCCTATTTACCAATTTTAATTCTCTATCTGGGTTTTATTTTTTGGATGATTGTTAACCAATCAAAAATTCTTTTCTACTTCTGGAGACTCAGAGGAAACACTGGACCCTGGTTTTTTCTATGGTTGAAGGTATACTTTAGCTTTATATATTAGGAAATCTGCAGAATTTATTTTTTCCAGGTGTAATCATAGATCAGTGATCATATTCCTATCTGAAAAATTAGCAATTTTATTAATATGAGGAAAAATATTTAGGTACACATTGCTCAGTGGAGCAGGAGGGCCTGAGGAAGGTTTGCGTGCAAATAATGAAGCTGTCTTTTAAGGTTTCGGAAAAAAAAAAACAAAAAAAACAGGTGTTAAAACTAGAGAATCCCACATTCCTGAAAGAAAAGAAAAAGAATTCCACAAGAATATGTGGAATTCAGAAAGCTGTGAAACAATTTGTGCCCAATATGGAAAACTATGAAAAGAACAGTTTGGAATGTGAAAATGCATGAATCTGATGGAGCGGAGCACAATAGGTCTGCAATATGGCAAGGTCTGAACCAGAGTGTCAGTCTATGTGACTTTCCCTGAAGAACATAGTGCCTGCATTCAAAAGGCCTGGGAAACTCTGAGCTGGACTGCCATTTTAAAGGGACTTACTTTCTTTTACTTCCTCCCAGGTCTGCAAACTTGAGGGGAATTTTTTTTTTTAATTTTTTTTATTTTTATTTTTTATTTTTATTTTTTTTTATTTTATTTTCCCACTGTACAGCAAGGGGGTCAGGTTATCCTTACATGTATACATTACAATTACAGTTTTTCCCCCACCATTTCTTCAGTTGCAACATGAGTATCTAGACATAGTTCTCAAGGCTATTCAGCAGGATCTCCTTGTAAATCTATTCTAGGTTGTGTCTGATAAGCCCAAGCTCCCAATCCCTCCCACTCCCTCCCCCTCCCATCAGGCAACCACAAGTCTCTTCTCCAAGTCCATGAGTTTCTCTTCTGAGGAGATATTCATTTGTGCTAGATATTAGATTCCAGTTGTAAGTGATATCATATGGTATTTGTCTTTGTCTTTCTGGCTCATTTCACTCAGGATGAGATTCTCTAGTTCCATCCATGTTGCTGCAAATGGCATGATGTCATCCTTTTTTATGGCTAAGTAGTATTCCATTGTGTATATATACCACCTCTTCCGAATCCAATCATCTGTCGATGGACATTTGGATTGTTTCCATGTCCTGGCTATTGTGAATAGTGCTGCAATGAACATGCGGGTGCATGTGTCTCTTTTAAGTAGAGCTTTGTCCGGATAGATGCCCAAGAATGGGATTGCGGTGTCATACGGAACTTCTATGTATAGATTTCTAAGGTATCTCCAAACTGTTCCCCATAGTGGCTGTACCAGTTTACATTCCCACCAGCAGTGCAGGAGGGTTCCCTTTTCTCCACAGCCCCTCCAGCACTTGTTATTTGTGGATTTATTAATGATGGCCATTCTGACTGGTGTGAGGTGGTATCTCGTGGTAGTTTTGACTTGCATTTCTCTTATAATCAGCGATGTTGAGCATTTTTTCATGTGTTTGCCGGCCATCTGTATATCTTCTTTGGAGAAATGTCTATTCAGGTCTTTTGCCCATTTTTCCATTGATTGATTGGTTTTTTTGCTGTTGAGTTGTATAAGTTGCTTATATATTCTAGAGATTAAGCCCTTGTCAGTTGCATCAGTTGAAACTATTTTCTCCCATTCTGTAAGTTGTCTTTTTGTTTTCTTTTTGGTTTCCTTTGCTGTGCAAAAGCTTTTCAGTTTGATGAGGTCCCATGGGTTTATTTTTGCTCTAATTTCTATTGCTTTGGGAGACTGACCTGAGAAAATATTCATGAGGTTGATGTCAGAGAGTGTTTTGCCTATGTTCTCTTCTAGGAGTTTGATGGTGTCCTGTTGTATATTTAAGTCTTTCAGCCATTTGGAGTTTATTTTTGTGCATGGTGTGAAGGTGTGTTCTAGTTTCATTAACATAAAATGGGAAAAGGAAAGTCTATTCAGCAAGCATTGCTGGGAAACCTTGAGGGGAATTTTAAATGACTGATAGATCTCTGCATTTGCATAAAGTGTGGTCTGTGGAGTCCATGGTCTAGATAATCCCTTGGTTGCCAGGGCCCACAGAGTTGTCCAGCTGTTTGAGAACCATGTGTGCTGACTCTAAACTTTCTTGATGGGAGGCCTTATATTTTGGGGAAAGGGGATATTCCAGCAACTTCTCTCATTTCCATAAATTGGGGCAGGGCCTCCTCAGCCTTTATAAGACCCATGTCTCCAGGGAGGGCAAAGCGGGCCAGCATTCTTCGTGTCATCCATTCGTTCTTGAGCGATGGATTCCTCCAGCACATGCTGCACATCCAGCAGTATGACAACATCTGCCTCTGGGCTGGGGGTTGAAATTCCCATGCATGTGCAGCTTACATAGATATATAAATGCCCTTTATGACACTGTGTTTTCCCCTCTGGTCTCTCTTACCCAAGGGCTGTGGGGCATGAGGCTGTAGGATCTTCTACCCTGTATGCCTCCCTGCAGTGGGTACCCAGTGGCTTAGCTGGAACAACCCCACCCTGTTGGATCCATACCACATGTCAGACATCCTCCCTCCTGGGTTGTGAGCCACTCTTGCCTGAGAGAAGATGGCGCAGGTGGTGCTGTGCTGTTGAGCCTGAGGCAGGCTCTGCTGGCTCTCCCTCCCCACTACTCGTCTTCCCCTGGCTCTGCCAGGACTGATCAATGTGGTGATATGTCACTCTCCTTGGGCAGGTCTAAGCCACACCAGATGAGGGATGGCTGTTCATGGTGAACTGAGCCACTCTTCTATTTCTGTCTTTGGGCCCCTCACTGCTCCTCCCAACCTGCTGGTGGTGTGGGGGAAGGCAGGGGTGCAGCCTCCAGCCCGACCCTTGATCTCCCACCTTGTGCCTTATGCTGTCACTGGGGGGGTCTTGGGTTCTTTGACACAGCAGACACTCTTGCTTCTCCTCTTTGGTCTGTCCCTCTTGAGTGGTCCCTCCCCAAAGTAGGGGAAGCCTCCTTTGCTGCCATGCTGCTCATCCCCGGGGGTGCATGAGCATGCCTGGCCTGGCCCTCTGTGCTGCCCCTGGAATGCTCCAGATTGTCTGTCATGTGTCTAACACGGGTGTTGTTTTTCTCTCCCAGCAGTGAGTCCCCTAGGGTCCCCACTGTGGTGGTGGGTCCCATGAGAAGCTTCCTCATGGAGGAGGTCAAGACAGTAAGGCAGATGAAGTCTTTGTTCCCTCTGGGGGGATTCAGGTGGGCGCATTGTCATAGGTCTCCTTCTCTATGTTCCAGTGGGGACAGATCTTGGCCCTTGAGCACACTCAGCATGCTTCTCCCTTGACTAGGAAGGCTGCATGCAGTCTTGAGAGTGACTGTGGAGGGCCAGGAGGGTCCTGTCTGGCTTTTCTGAAATGTGTCCCTCCAGCCACGTAAAAGTCTGAAAGGCAAGACTGGTGGCAGCACAGGCTCTTGTCCTCATGGCTCTGACCATGGACACTCACATTGGCTGTGTACTTTACACATACTGCAGATCCCCCTGTGACTTCCACTCTTTGAGAGTGTGTTCCCAACCCCCCCACCCCTTGGGTCCCTAAGGGGAAAAGAGATGGTGTGTGGGACACGAGGCCCCCTCAGTGAAAAAGTCTTCTCTAGTGATGTGAGAGGGTACCTTGTGGTACCAGATGGTGCCCCTGCCACTGCCCCTGTGAAGTTTTCAAGCAGTAGCTGCTGGGGCTACTTGCCACAGCTTGTGGGCAAAAGCTGCCCTCCCGTGAGGGGTGTGCTGGCCCCGCAGTGGGGTCCAGCATTGCTCTTTTGCCTAACATGGCCCGCAACTCCTCCCTCTGAGATGGGGGAGGGTCACACTGAGCCAGGCTGTGTTGGCATCCAACGTTGGGCTCTGCATAGGGCGTGAGCACGTGGTGGCCTCCCTCGGAGGGGAAGCAGAGGGGGGCGATGCATGCCTCACCCCAAGCGTGCCCTCCATCCCCTCCACTGCCAGCCAATGTCTGTTCTGCCCACACTCACCTGCAGTTGAAGCTGGTGGGTGGTGGTGGTGAGCAAGCAGTGTTCCCACCACCTGCCTTGGAAGAATTTCCCTGAGGGGTCAGGCTCTGATGGGGGCGACCAAGTAAAGGATGGATAGGAGGAGGACAGAAGGATAGGTGGATGGGCGATTAGGCAGATGAACCCCCCACATGGCTGGGGGGGTTGCATACGGGTCCCAGTGGCAGGGCTGGGTTGTGGGGTGCTCTGGGATGACTGAGGCTGCCTGGTATCCCAGGGGTCCTGGGACTGCCATCATGGTGTGGTGGTGTGATCCCATGCTCGTTTTTCTGGTGGCCTGGTGTGTCTGGGTCGTTTTTCTTTTCCCTGGGCAGGCACCTGTGTCCTTCCATCGCAGCTCTTGCCCCATGTGCATTGCTACCCTTCCCCAATGCTGCTGGCCCTTCCCCTGCCCCAAACAGTTGACCACCCTGCCTCCCCATGCCATGTGTCTCTCTCCCAGCCAACCTGGGACCTGAAATGGCTCCACCTCATGTGGGTGTCACCCTCTGGCCGCCACAGCCAGAAGGGTGTCCCTAGGTGATGTGGTTCTTGGGTTCCCCTTGTGTGTGGGAAGGGGGGAAAGAGAATTGGTCTCAGAGTGTGCATGTGGGGCACGGTGGACATCAGTAGGTGTCTCAGGAGACGGTTTCCATGGGGCAGGTTGTGGCTCTTCAGTGTCATAGGTTGCAGTCAAGGGTCACCAAGAGGGGGGGACCTGGGGGCCAAGGAAATCTCAGTCGAAGTCCTGGGTGTTGCAGCAGGACTGCCCTTGTGCTGGATATCTCTGGTGGTGAGACCCCATGTCCTTCCCTGACAGCCAACTCGCATCTGGTTTCTTTGGACAGTCCCCATGCCCACCTCGTGGAGGCCTGTGGCCACCCCCCTCCACCACCATCTCTTTGTGGCATCTCTCTTAATGCTGGCTGCTCCCACATTCATCCTCCTCACTCCCACTCTTCTGTCTAACCACCCATCTGTTCCCATCTGCTGATCCCCAGGCTGCATCCTTGTGTGTCTTGCCTGCTGCAGCCCCGCTCCATGCCTGCCACTGCTTGCTGTTGTATGTACACTGGTGTCATTGCCTGCAGTGAAAGGGCAGCCTTTGACCCACCCTCCATGTGTCCCCTCTCCTCTGAACTCACCTGAGCACCAGTCAGGAAGTGGCTAGCCGTGGTGGGCTGGCCACCATAGGTGCACCATTCCCAGGTGGGGCGGTGTTGGAGGGGTACCTTGGGCCTTGGCCATTGAGCCACCCACCATGTCTGAGTGAGCATGTAGATCGGCCCCAAACCAAAGGCCCAGTGCCCTGGCCCTGCTCCCTAGGCTACCAGAGAGGGAGGTCCACATCAGGGGGGTGGTGTGGAGCTTAGTGCTTCCCCCACCCCTCCATGAGGCTGCTGTGCAGCCCTGTCCTGCTTGCACCCTCAGTCGAGTAGTGGGTGGCCCGTCCTATGTCCTCGCCTGTGGAATAGCAGGCCTTCCCTCCACGGATGTGCACCTCTGCCCCCTGCCCCGCAGATGCTCCCCACCCCCGCACGTGCTGCCCCCACACACCTCACACTGTGGTCCACCTGGCCCACTGTCCCCTCATCTCCTACTTGGTTGATCCTGCCAGTAGCATATGTTTGTCTCAAAGATTAAGCCATGCATATCTAAGTATGCAGAGCAGGTACAGTGAAACTGCAAATGGCTCATTAAATCAGTTATGGTTCCTTTGATTGCTTGCTCCTCTTCTACTTGAATAACTGATAATCTTAGCGATAATCCATGCCTATGGGCACTGACTCTCTTTGCGTGATGTGTGGTGGGGGGAAATCCATGAATTTATCAGGCCAAAACCAACCTGGTCAGCCTCCTCCCCTCACTCCCTGGCCCCAGCTGGCAGGGGGAGGGGGTTGGCTTTGGAGACCCTAGATAATCTCAGGCCAATCACATGGCCCTGTGGCAGCAACAACTCCTTCGAATGCCTGCCCTATCAACTTTCAATGGTAGTCACTGTGCCTACCATGGTGACCATGAGTGATGGGGAGTCAGGGTTCAAATCTGGAGAGGGAGTCTGAGAAATGGCCTCCACAACCAAGGAAGGCAGCAGGCATGCAAATTACCCACTCCGTTCCCAGTGAGGTAGTGATGAAAAATAACACTACAGAACTCTTTCGAGGCCCTGTAATTGGAATGAGTCTACTTTAAATCCTTCCACGAGGATCCATTGGAGGGCAAGTCTGATGCCAGCAGCCATTGTAATTCTACCTCCAATGGCATATATTACAGTTGCTGCAGTTAAAAAGCTCATAGTTGGATCTTGAGAGTGGGCAGGCTGTCTGCAACAAGGCGAGCCACCACCGGTCCTACACCTTGCCCCTCAGCACCCTCTTGATGCTCTTAGCTTAGGTGCCCCATGGGGCCCTAAGCATTTACTTTGAAAAAAATTAGAGTATTCGAAGCAGGCCCAAGCCTCCTGGATGCCACAGCTAAGAATAATGGAATAGGACCATGGTTCTACTTTGTTGGTTTTCAGAACTGAGGCCATGATTAAGGACAGCCAGGGACATTCATATTGCACCACTAGAGGTGAAATTCTTGGACCAGTACAAGATGGACCAGAGCAAAAGCATTTGCCAAGAATGTTTTCATCAATCAAGAACAAAAATCAGAAGTTTGAAGACAATCAGATGCTGTCATAGTTCCAACCATAAACGATACCAACTGGAGATGTGGTGACGTTATTCCCGTGACCCACCAGGCAGCTTCCAGGAAACCAAAGTCTTTGGATTCTGGGGGGAGTATGGTTGAAAAGGTGAAAAAGGAATTGATGGAAGGGCACCACCAGGAGTGGAGCCTGCAGCTTATATTGACTCAACATGGGAAACCTCTCCCCACCTGGACATGGACAGGATTGACAGATTGGTAGCTCTTTCTCAGTTCCATGGGTGCTGGTGCATGGCCGTTCTTAGTTGGTGGAGCCATTTGTCTGGTTAATTCTGATAACCAGTGAGACTCTGGCACTGGCATGCTAACTAGTTATGTGACCTCCAAGTGGTCAGCATCCCCCAACTTCTTAGAGAGACAAGTGGCATTCAGCCCCCTAAGATTGAGCAATAACAGGTCTGTGATGCCCTTAGGTGTCTGGGGCTGCACGTGCACTACACTGACTGGCAGGCACTGGTAACCCGCTGAACCCTGCTCATGATGGGGATCAGGGATTGCAATTATTCCCCATGAACGAGGAATTCCCAGTAAGTGTGAATCATAAGCTTGTGTTGATTAAGTCCCTGCCATTTGTACACACCGCCCATCGCTACTACCAATTGGATGGTTTAGTGAGGCTCTCAGATACACCCCACCAGGGTTGGCACGCAGCCCTGGCAGACTGCTGAGAAGATGGTTGAACTTGACTACCTAGAGGAAGTAAAAGTCATAACAAGCTTTCTGTAGGTGAATGTGTGGAAGGATCATTAACCTTTGTGAGAACACGGACTGTGGTGGTGCCCTCTGTCTGCCCTCCAGCTTGCTGGCCCCCTCCACTAGTGTGTGCAGGATGCAAGAGCTGGAGGACGGTATCCAGAGGCATGTGTTGCACAGTGGGAGAAGAGGGGGGCATGACCCAGAAGCGGATGGTGCCCTTGTCATGTCACTCAAGGGGAAGGAAGGAAGGCAAGAGATGCTGGGGAGGGGAGCGTGGATGGCATCCAATGGACCCGGGTCGGGAGGTCCTGCTGTTCCTTCCCTGGCCTGCTCCTCACCCTGTGCCTTCTCCTCCCCCACAAACCTGGCTGCTACCCACATTCTTCTCTGGTGAACCCCCCTCACTCACTGTGTAGTGCTTGCCTGCACTCTGGCATTTCCCTTCCACCTGACCTTCCTGCTGTGTCCCCGAAGGTAGGTCCGACGGTTGATCCAGGGTTTTTTGGGGGGCCATGACCTGTCACCTGAGTGCCTCTGGCTCATGGGGCCCAACTGCCTGAGGCATGTTCGGCCCACCGTGGGATGGGCTTCGCCTCTGGCTGCCAGCTCTGGACCAGGTTTTCTCCCAGTTGTTGGTCCTCTGTGCCTCCACTCCACTGCTCTGATCCTGCTGCCACTTTCCCCAGGGGGCTCTCTCCCTGTGCCCTCCAAGCCTCGGGTCTCTTCTCCGTTTGGCTTTCTCTCTCCCTATCTCCATCCCCATCACCCATGTTTTGGTCCCTGGCCCTGCTTGTGCCCCATGGTTTCCCGTCATAGCCTCCCTTCCAGCATCTGGTTTTGTGGACTTGGTGAGATTGCCATCAGGCGACTATCACCCATGCTCCTTATGTTCTTTTATCTGCTTGAGGAAAGAAGGCATTTTCACACAAAATCAGACTTCTCCATATGTGAGAACACATTTTGAGTGTGTTTAAGCTCCTGAACCCTGCTGTAAACTAGCAGTGCACACAGGGCATATGGAACTGGTTGGGCTCACTTGCCCTTAGTATAACAGAGGCATAGGTGGGAAAAAGGCAAGGATTGGTTTCTGAGGCATACCACCATTTGGTTTGGTGTGTGTTCACTGAGTACAATAGACTTCACAACTAGGAAGCTTGCAGTGTCTTGTTTTGTGGAGTTGGTGATATTGCCATCTGGCCATTTATCTTCTATCTGGCTTCATGCTACTTTTCCCCTCTTGTTGAAAGGAAGATACCTCCTACCATATCAGATTTCTCCATAGAGGAGAAGACTTTTTGAGTGGGTTTTAATCTACTGAAGCCCCCTGAAACAAGCAGTGCACAAAGGGCTTTGGCATTTTTGAGGCTCATTTTCCCTTGGCATAACACTGGCCTAGGCGGGAATAGGGGAAGGGTTCCTTTTGGAACAAAACCACCACTCAGGCTCATGTGTGTTCACAGAGGACAATGTACTTTGCAAGTAGGAAGCTTCAAGCATCCTGTTTTGTGGAGTTGGGGACATGGCCATCAGGAGAATATCTCCCTAACTCTCTGGGTGCTACTTTTCCATGCCTGTGAAGAAGTCGTTTTCCTACCAAAACAGACTCCTCTGCAATTGAGAATGCATTTTGAGTGAGTTTTAAGCTACTGAAGCCCCCTGCATACAAGCAGTGCTCACAGTTCTCTTGGCAGTTGTTGGACTCATTTGTCCTTTTCATAGCATAAGTGTACGTGGGAAAAATGCAAGGCTTAGTTTCCAAAGCAAACCACAATTGTCACAGATGTTCGTTCACTGAGCACAATATACTTTGCAAATAGGAAGCTTCCAGTGTCTTGTTTTGTGGAGTTCATAATATTGCCATTAGACAATTATCACCCTAGCTCGCTAGGTGCTGCTTTTCCCAGCTTGTAGAAAAGAAGGCATCTTCATCCCATATCTGACCTCTCCACAATGGAGAATGCTTTCTCAGTGGGTTTGAAGCTACTGAGCCCCCCTGTAAAGAAGCAGTGCCCACAGAGCTTTTTTAAGTGGTGGTGCTTATTCGCCGTTGGTATAACACAGGTCACAGGTCTTGTGGGAAAAAGTCAAGAGTTGGTTTCCAAAGCAAACCACCATTGGGGTTGCTGTTTGTTCACTGAGTATAATATATTTTGCAAGGAAGAAGCTTCTTGTTATATGTAGTTGGTGAGATTGCATCAGGGGATTATCACCCTAGCTTGCTAGGTGCTGCTTTTCTCCACTTGTGAAAAGAAGGCATTGTCATAACTAGTGAAACTTCTGCACACAATATAACATGATTTGAGTGTGTTTTAAGATAATGAATCCTCCTGCAAACAAGCAGTGCTCCTGGGGCATTTGACACTCTTGCTGTTCAGTTGCCCTTGGTATTACAAAGTTCTAAGGGGGGGGGAAAGCAAGGGTTGCTTTCCAAAGCAAACCACCATTGGGGCTGATGTGTGTTTACTGAGGACAATGTACTTCATAAGTCAGAAGCTTCCAGCTTCTTGTTTTGCGGAGTTGTGAGATTGCTATCAGGCAATTATCACCCTGGCTCAGTAGGTTCGGCTTTTCTCTGCATGTGACAGAAGGCATTTTTTGCACAAAACCTCCATATGTGAGAAAGTGTTCTGTGTGGGTTTAAGCTACTGAGGCCCCAGGTAAACAAGCAGTGCACACGGGATATTTGACAGTGTTGGGGCTCATTTGTCCTTGGTAAACCAGAGGCCTAGGTGGGAAAAAGGCAAGGTTTGCTTTCTGAAGCAAACCATCACTGGGGCTGGTGTTCATTCACAGAGTACAATATACTTTGCAAGTGGGAATCTTTGAGCCTCCTGTTTTGCGAAGTTGGGAGCATTACCATCAGGAGATTATCTGCCTGGCTCGCTAGGGGCTGCTTTTCCCTGCTTGTGAAAAGAAGGCAATTTCATACCAAATCAAATTCTCCATATCTGAGAATGTGTTTGAGTAGGTTTTAAGCTACTGAATCCCACTGCATCCAAGCAGTGCTCACAGTTCATTTGGCAGTGTTTGGTCTCATTCACCTTTGGTATAACACAGGCCTTGATGGGAAAAATCGAGGCTGTGTCTCCTAAGCACACCACCATTGGGGCTGATGTTTGTTCACTGAGTACAATATACTTTGCAAGTAAGATGCTTCTGGCATTTGGATTTGTGGACTTGTTGAGGCTGCCATCAGGAGAATATCACCCAGGCTCTCTATGTTCTCCTTTATCTCTGCTTGATAAAAGAAGGCAGTTTCATAACAAAGCAGACTTCTCCATAAATGAGAACAGGTTTTGAGTGTGTGTTAAGCTACTGAAACCCCCTGTAAGCAAGTAGTGCACATAGGGCATTTGTCAGTGGTGAGGCTGATTTGCCATTGGCATAACACAGTTCTAAGTGGGAAAAAGGTGAGGGTCAATTTCCAAAGTAAACAACCATTATGACTGCTGTTTGTTCACTGAGTACAATATACTTTGCACGTAGGAAGCTTCTAGTATTTGGTTTTGTGGTGTTGGTGAGATTGCGATCAGGAGATTATCACATGGTTTCACTAGGTTCTGCTTTTCTCTGCTTGTGAAAAGAAGGCTTTTTGATACCAAATCAGATTTCTCCATAAATGAGAACACATTCTGAGAGAGTTTTATACTACTGAAGCCCCTCTTCCTCCTCCCCCTCCTATTCTTCCTCTCCCTCCACCTGCCCACTCTCCTCCTCCTCTTTTTTCTCCACTTGTTAACATTTAATGAATTTCACACCATGTGGTTTCAAGCTACAAGGACACAGGACTCACTCACACCCATAATCTTATCCTTAGCTCTTCTGCTGAAGGATTTGACCTTCAGGACGACACCCTGCTTTGGGAGTTTTCCCTTTCCTAGAACTTTGTAGTAGCCTGATGGTACACCATCAGTGATAGGGGCAGCTCCACTCTTGTTCTTTGCAGAATTTACCCATGTCTGCTTACTGACCAAGGTCCACAATGTGTCACGGTTGACAGCTCACAAAAGCTCTGGTTCCTCTCTAAGTGGTACTGCCTCATACCAACTTTCCCAAGGTATCCAGAGTGATTTTTGTTGAGGTTGAACCTTCAGCAATACATACCTCCAGCATTACCCCAGACTCCTGGGTGCTTCTGGTGTTTGTTGATGCAGCCATGGCCATGGCTCATGTGGCCCCCAAGTTTCCAAGTCTTCCTTCGTCTGGATGGCATGTCACTGGCTTCAACAAAAGAGGAGGGCTGATTTCTTAATGGTGCTGGTAATCTGAAAAGGTCCTGGAACAGCCAACCTCTGGGTTCCTGTAAAGTGTAGTAAAAGATGGCCTCACTGTTCATCCAAATTTCATCCCTCTATCACTACCTGCAGCTGAAAACATCCTTATAAATGGATGTTCATAGTATTTACCTGTCCTGTCTCCCTTGACACAGTGAGAAATGGAACTTCCTCACACTTTAAATAAGGCATATTGTAGAGTAGTCCAAAAAATGCATGGGATTCACCTCCACCTGATGGTTAAAGACACAGGTTTTGGAATACACCTGTGCTGGGCTCAAAGCCCCACTCAGCTGTGCAACTGAGACTCTACCTATGAAATAGAGGGGGGAGAGTCACATTGCTTTCTCTAGAGAAAGTGGTCTCCTCCAGCACATGGTGCTTTCATTTCATTTCATTTCTTTCATTCTTTCTTTCTCTTTCTTTCTTTCTTTCTTTCTTCCTTTCTTTCTTTCTTTCTTTCCTTCTTTCTTTCTTTCATGTCAGCTAGGGTTTGCATCATAGAAAACCACAGACTTGGTGGTTTAACAACACAAATGTATTTTCTTACATTGGAGGCTGCAAGCCCAAGATCAAGGTTGGTTTCTGGTGAGACCTTTGTCCTCAGCTTGTAGATGCGGCCTTTTTGCTGTGTCCTCACATGGCCTTTTCTCTGTACATTCAAGGGAAGAAAGAGATCTCTGGTGTATCTTTCTCTTCTTATAAAGACATCAGTCTTATTTCATTAGGGCCCAACACTTATTTTTTTCTTTTTACGGTCACACTTGTGGCCTATGAAAATTCCCAGGTTGAATCAGAGCTGCAGCTGCCAGCCTATGCCACAGCCACAGCAACACCAGATCCGAGTGTCATCTTCAACCTACACAACAGCTTGTGGCAACCCAGATCCTTAACCCACTGGTGGGACCAAGGACTGAACCCATGTCCTCATGGATACAAGTCAGGTTTGTTTCACTGAGCCACAATGGGAATTTCAGGACTCCACCCTTATGACTTCAAGTCCTTATGGGCCCTGTCTCCTAATGGTCATGTTGGGTGTGACCCACATGTGTAATTTTTTTTTTGCTTTTTTATGTCCATACCCATGCCATATGAAGGTTCCCAGACTAGGAATAGAATCAGATCTTCAGTTGCTGGCATACACCATAACCACAGCAATTCCAGATGCAAATATCATCTGTGACCTACACCACAGCTCATGGCAATGCCAGATCCTTAACCCATTGGGAAAGGCCAGGGATTGAAACTGTATCCTTATAGATACTAGTCAGGTTCATTGCCACTGAGGCATGACACATATAAATCCATAATTGTAAATTTTCTATTAGCTTTCTTTAAAATGCAAAAACAAACAAAAAGCAAAAAGGTAAAATTAATTTTCACAATATATCTTATTTAACTAAATATATCTAACATCTCATTTAACACATCATTGATACAAAATTTAATTCAATATTATACTTTTTTCATACTAAGTCTTTGAAATCAGGTGTGTCTTTTACACTTAGGGGACATCTCAGCCCAGACCAGCTACATCTCAATTGCCCAGGAGCCTCATGTGCCAGTGGCTACTGTATTGGGCTATACACACCAACAGACAGCTTTTCAGGGAGTTGCCTGGTGGCCTCTCAGTTAAGGATTCAGCATTGCCACTGGTGTGGCGTAGGTTCCATCCCTGGCCTAGGAGCTTGTGCACTCCATAAAAGAAGAGAGAGTTTGAAAGAATGACCTCCAGTTCCTTCCCCTTCTATCTACTCAAAAAAATTGTTTTAATCAAACTTGTAAAATTAATGAACAGGCATTTCACATATGTGATACAAAAGTTTAGTGGGTGCAAAATTATATACAGTGTAGGAGTTCCATCATGGCTCAGTGGAAGTGAATCTGACTAGTATCCATGAGGGTTCACGTTCAATCCCTGGCCATGTTCAGTGGGTTAAGGATCTGGTTTTGCCATGAGCTCTGGTGTAGTTCACAGATGCAGCTCAGATCTGGCATTGCTGTGGCTAGGGCATGGGCCAACAGCTACAGTTCTGATTCAACCCCTGGGCTGGGAACTTCCAAATGCCATGGGTTCAGCCCTCTAAAAGACAAAAAATATCTATACAGTGAAAAGTAAATCTCACCTTCTCCTCTGTCTTTCAGAAACGAAGTTTCCAGCACCAGAGGCAGCCACAGTTAATAGATTCTGATTCCCTTGCCCCTTTCCATAGATGTTCTAAACTCTAAAACAGATATTAACATACATATCCATACCCACATGTGTCTACATAAATGCATAAATATATGCATTTATTATTTTTTACTCTTTTTTCTACACAAACATGAGCATTCTCTGTGCACTGTTTGTGCCTTGATCTTTTTCACTTAACACTAATCATGCTGCTTACTAGTTGCATAACACTAGGTGAGTTACTAAATCTCTCTGTGCCTCAGTTTCCTCCTCTGAGAAGCGGAGGGGCCTATACCAAAACACTCCAGAAGGTTATTAAGAGGATTATGTAAAGAAGCACTTAGGACTTAGATTAGGAGTTCCCATTGTGGATCAGTGTGTTAAGAATGCAACATAGTGTCTGTGGGGATGCAAGGTGTGATCCCTGGCTTCACTCAGTGGGTTTAGGATCTGGCACTGTCATGAGTCATGGAATAAGTTGCAGATGATGCTCAGATCCACTGTTGCCATGCTGTGGTATAAACTACAACTGCAACTCCAATTCTACCCTCAGCCTGGGAACTTCCATATGCTGCAGGTGCAGCCTTAAAAAAGAAAAAAGAAAAGACTTAGAATAATTCCTGGCACAATCAATAAATATTTGCCTTTTTTTTTTTTTAGGAGCCAGAGAGTAGTCCATTTCATGGGTCTAGTCTAAATGATGGGAGCTGGCCCCATTCATGGACTTTTAGTTGCTTTTCTCCTCAATATCTTTCTCTAACAAGGAATGCCTCAGTGAGTAATCTTGTACATATGTCATTGCTTGATGTGCAGACACACTGGAGGTTCCTTCCCAGAACTGGAATTTTTGGTCTGGGAGTTGCAGCATGTGCATGGTGCGTTTCATGGCTGAATTATCTTCCTGGAAGAGCCCAACATTGTCAGTTGCACCTGTGGTGTGGGAGTGGTTCCTTTTCCCTGACAGTGAACCTCAAATTTGTTTTTCCTCTGCCAGTGTGATAGCAGGAGACACCACAGGCTCAAGGTTGCCATTTGTCTTCCTCTGGTGGTGAGGCTGGGCATATTTTCGTATGTCTAAGGGCTTTTCAAGGAACCTTTGCTCATTTTTCTCTTGGATTATTGGACTCAGCCTCTTTGGACCTTGTCTCCCCCACAGGCCTTGGGGACCTCTCTCTGCACACCACCTGGATGCCTTTCCCCCCACACCATTCCTGGAAGTAATTGGACTTCCTTTATGATGTCATCTTGAGATACAATTTCAATCTCATCTGGTTCAGTTTTCACAAGGAATAACATATGTCCTCAGGCAAATCTCAGGGTATCTCCAGGGCAGGGCATGGGCTTCTTTGTCCTGTGAATGTCTGGCTCTGGGCCTTGATGAATACTCCTCAAATTTAATTTAGTAAGTGAAAATCAGTGGCCTGTAATTATAGAAAAAAGAACATCATGCACCCAACATCTGATTTTTTGAATTGTTCAAATTATTTTTACTCCATCATTAAAATTACAAATTGATTAGCCCTTATTTTCAAATGACTAAAAGTAACTATTAAAACTATTGGGTTTTTATTATTAAATTATCAAAAATTCAAGCACCTTAAGAGCAAAGACAGATACTATCTCCCCAGAAAGAACTATTTTTTTGGGGGGGAGCCAAACCCACGACATGCACAAGTTCCCAGGTCTGGGATGGATCCCACACCCATGCCACAGCAGTGACCCAAGCCACTGCAGTGATAATGCCAGATCCTTAGTCACTGTGCCACAAGGGAACTCCCAAAGAGGACTTCTTTAAATGGCTTGTGGAGTTCCCATTGTGGCACAGAAGAAATGAATCTGATTAGATTCCATGAGGATGAGGGCATTGCTCAGTGGGTTAAGGATATGGTGTTACTGAGAGCTGTGGTAAGGGCACAGAGACATCTTGAATCCTGCATTGCTGTGTCTGTGGTATAGGCTGGCAGCTGTAGCTCCAATTCAATCCCTAGCCTGGGAACGTCCATATGCTCTGGGTGCAGCACAAAAAAAAAAAAAAAACAACAAAAAAAAAGGCTTGTAAAACACCTTTCAATATTTTACCGAGGGGAGGACAAGATGGCGGAGGAGTAGGGGGACACACTCGCTCTCTCCCACAAACACAACAAAAAAAGCACATCTACAGAATAAATGACTCGCACAGAACAGCAACCAATCACTGGCAGAGGAACCTAAACTCCAATAACGCTAAGAAGTTCGTGATATTACTGGGCAGAATGGGAGCAAAGAGGAGAGTGAGAGAAGGTGAATGCAAGCGGGACGGGTGCTCCCGAAAGGGAACTGAGGAGGAGAAAGGGATTCTGCCCTGGAAAGTCACCTACTCGGGGGAAAGATCAAATGAACCAGAGGAATCTCCAGATGCAGAGAAGAGTGTAGCAGTAAGTTGGAGTACTGAAAGGCTGATCAAGAACCGAACGGACCATCTGAACTACGGGCACAGTCACCAAAAATTGAGACGACTGGGTGGGGGCTGGCATCAAGACCTCAGCTCTGAAGGTTAGTACCAGAGAAAGGACTGGGGGTGTGGGGCGATGTGGAGACTGCTTGGGAGGTCTAGAAACTGGTCTGTCAAGTTTGACGGGGCAGAGACTGCCTGGGAGACTGGAAAACAAAGCTGTCGCAGAGGAAGGGAGCAATACTCTAGGGGTGGGGAAGTGGAAAGCCACATCAGAGGGAACCTGGGAGAAGAGCCTGGCCTGTGCCCATGCTGGGGAGGGGAGAGAAGAAGGGGTGGGTCCCCATAGAATACTCCTCACGCCACAGCAAGCTTACAGGCCCGCTAGCTAGCTGAAAACTGTGCTTCCCAGTGCATCCACCCCCCCCACCCCCACCACCCCCTACACTCTCGCCAGACCTGGAGCTGCCTGCCATCCGGGAGGGCTGGCCTGAAAAATTGTCTGAAACCTACCACCACAGGGGCTGTCCCTGCACAGGCCTGCTTGCCCTTTGGAGGGACTACACTTCCGCACAGCAGCACCAAACACCACCAGCCCCCGAGAAAAGGCCTGCAGCCCAGAAAAGCTAGAAGAACCCTAGCCAGGCCGTGAATAGATCTGCCTAATTCTCCGACGGTTTTTCTGATTCGGGCTGCCCTGGGGAGGAGCCTCTTGGGTTTTCAGTGGCCCTGCTACCTGCCCAAGCCCCCAGGGGGTGCCAAGCCCTAGCAGATCAGCTGCATAGGACTGCTAGCTCCAGGCAGGACCCCCTGCAGCCCAGAAAAATGGCAACAAGCCTGGCTGAGCCATGAAAAGATCTCACATGATCTTTCTGAGTTGGACTGCCCTGGGGAGGAGCCTCTTGGGTTTCCAACGGCCCTGCTACACGCCCAAGACCCCAGGGGGTGCCCTACTCCCGCAGAATAGCTGCTTAGCACCACCAGCCCCCTGGAGGACCCCCTGCAGCCCAGAAAAGCTGCAACAAGCTTGACCATACTGTGAAAAGTTCCGCCTACATTCGCAGGCTGTCCTTCTGAGTTGGGCTGCCCTAGGGAAGAGCCTCTTAGGTTCTCAGTGACCCAGATAGCTGCTCCAGCCCCCAGGAGGTGCTGCACTCCTGAGAAACAGCTGCCCCACACGGCCAACGCCCTGCAAGAACCCCACAGCCTAAAAACACCAGAGCAAGCTCTGCATGACCAAGTGAAATCTGCTACCATCGTGGTGTGGACCTTCCAGTCCTGTCTGCCCTCAGGAAGTCCTCCTTTGCTTCAAAGAAACCCTGTTAGCCCCATCAACACTCCAGAAAAGCCACACTGCCTCAAAAAAGATTGACCAACAATGCCAGCAATCAGGAAATATTCCACGGCAGTGACAAGGCAAACACTGCCCAGTCAGGGAGAGTACAACTCCCTCAGGAGAAAGAAAACAACAAGCAAGATGAAGAAGCTGAGAAACCACCCCCAGTCAAACCAACAGGAGAACTCACCTAAAACAGTCAAAAATGAAACAGATCTCTGCAGTCTGACAGACCTGGTGTTCAAAAGAGAAATAGTGAAAATACTGAAGGAATTAAGAGAAGATAGGAACAGTAATGCATATACCCTCAGAAAGGAACTAGAAAATATAAGGAGGAGCCAAGAAAAACTAGAACATTCATTTGCAGAGATGCAAACCGAACTAAAGGCAGTAAAAACCAGAATGAATAATGCAGAAGAACGAATCAGTGATATGGAAGATAGAATAATGGAAACCACTCAATCCGGTCAACAGACAGAAAACCGAATCAAAAAACTGGAAAGCAATATAAGGGACCTATGGGATAATATAAAGTGGGCCAATCTACGCATAATAGGAATTCCAGAAGGAGTAGAAAAAATAAGGGGATGGAAAATATATTTGAAGAAATTATCGCTGGAAACTTCCCCAATCTAAAGGATACTGGGTTCAAGATACAAGAAGCACAGAGGGCCCCAAACAATCTGAACCCAAACAGACCCACACCAAGACACATCATAATAAAAATGGCAAAAGTTAGTGATAAAGAGAGGATCCTAAAGACAGCAAGAGAAAAGCAGAATGCTACCTACAAGGGAACCCCTATAAGATTATCAGCTGATTTCTCTACAGAAACACTACAGGCCAGGAGGGAATGGCAAGAGATATTTAAAGTGCTAAAAGGAAAAAAATATGCAACCTAGAATACTCTATCCAGCAAGAATATTACTTAAAATAGAAGGGGAAATAAAAATTTTTTCCAACAAACAAAAACTTAAAGAATACAGCAACACAAAACCCAGGTTAAAGGAAATATTGAAAGGCCTTCTCTAAACCAAAAAGAAAGGAAGGAAAGGGAAGAAAAAAGAAAAGAGAAAAAAAAGAAGAAGAGGAAGAACTAGGACTGAGGAAACCGCAATCAGAGAGCAGTCACTCAAATAAGCCAGCATACAGATTTAATCATGAACATGCTTCAAACAAAATAAAACTAAAAAGAAAGAAATAAAAAAGAGTCATCAAAACCATAAACTGTGGGCAAGGCATGTTAGGAAATAAATAACCCTTTTTGTTTGTTTGTTTGTATGTTTCTCTTCTTAATTTTAATAGAGTAATGAAGTGTTTGAACTTACAGGGCAATCAGGCTAAAACACACAATTATGGGAAGGGGTTAGCATACTTAAAAAACAGGGCAACCACAAGCCAAAACCAAATATTGCATTTGCAGAAAATGAAAAAAAGTACACTCAAGCAGATAAAAACAGGAGACCATCCAACCAAAAAAAAAAAAAAAAAAAAAAGGAAGGAACAATGGAGAACCATAGAATCAACTGGAACACGAGGTTCAAAATGGCAATAAATAATCATCTATCAATTATCACCTTAAATGTCAATGCACTGAATGCTCCAATCAAAAGACACAGACTGGCTGAGTGGATAAAAAGGCAAAAATCTTCAATAGGCTGCCTACAAGAAACTCACCTTAGGACAAAGGATACATATAGATTGAAAGTGAAAGCGTGGGGAAAAATATTTCTTGCCAATAGACATGACAGAAAAGCAGGAGTCACAACGCTCATATCAGACTAAATAGACTTTAAAACAAAAGACATAAAGAGAGACAAAGGAGGACACTACTTAATGATTAAGGGATCCATCCAAGAGAGGATATTACTATCCTCAACATATATGCCCCAAATATAGGAGCACCCAGATACATACAACAAATATTCACAGACATAAAGGGAGACATTGATGAGAATACAATCATAGTAGGAGACCTTAATACCCCCCTCACATCAATGGACAGATCCTCTAGACAGAAAACCAATAAAGCAAAAGAGATCCTATAGGAAACAATAGAAAAGGAAGACTTCATTAATATCTTCAGGACACTACATCCAAAAAAATCAGAATACACATTCTTCTCAAATGCTCATGGAACATTCTCAAGAATCGACCACATATTGGGACACAAAGCGAACCTCCATAAATTTAGGAGCATAGAAATTATCTCAAGTATCTTCTCTGACCACAATGCCATGAAATTAGAAACCAACCATGGGAAAAGGAAAGAGAAAAAACCTACTACATGGAGACTAAACAACATGCTACTGAAAAACCAATGGGTCAATGAGGAAATCAAGAAGGAAATTAAAAAATACCTTGAAACAAATGATACTGAAGACACAACCTCTCCAAATCTATGGGATGCTGCAGAAGCTGTGCTCAGAGGAAAATTTATAGCAATACAGGCCTTTCTCAAAAAAGAAGAAACATCCCAAATGGACAACTTAACCCTCCACCTAAACGAATTAGAAAAAGAAGAACAAAAACGACCTAAAGTCAGCAGAAGGAAGGAAATTATAAAGATCAAAGAAGAAATCAATAAAATAGAGACTCAAAAAACAATAGAGAAAATTAATAAAACCAAGAGCTGGTTCTTTGAAAAGGTCAACAAAATTGACAAACTCCTGGCCAGACTCACTAAAAAGAGGAGAGAAAGAACCCAAATAACCAAAGTTATAAATGAAAAAGGAGAAATCACAACGGATACAGCAGAAACAAACAAACAAAAAAAAACCATAAGAGAATACTATGAACAACTATCTGGCAACAAGTTTGACAATCTGGAAGAAATGGACAATTTTCTAGAATCTTACAGCCTGCCAAAACTGAATCAAGCAGAAACAGACCAACTGAACAGACCGATCACTAGAAATGAAATTGAAGAGGTCATAAAATCACTCCCTACGAATAAAAGTCCAGGACCAGATGGCTTCACAGGTGAATTCTATCAAACATATAAAGAGGAACTGGTGCCCATCCTCCTTAAACTCTTTCAAAAGGTTGAAGAAGAAGGAATACTCCCAAAGACATTCTATGAGGTCACCATCACCCTAATGCCAAGACCAGACATAGATACCACCAAAAAAGAAAACTATCGCCCAATCTCATTGATGAATATAGATGCAAAAATTCTCAACAAAAATCTTAGCCAACCGAATCCACCAACATATCAAAAAAATTATACACCATGACCAGGTAGGGTTCATCCCAGGTTCACAAGGATGGTTCAACATACGCAAATCAATCAGCATCATACACCACATTAACAAAAAAAAAAGTCAAAAATCAGGAGTTCCCGTCGTGGCACAGTGGTTAACGAATCCGACAAGAACCATGAGGTTGCGGGTTCGGTCCCCGCCCTTGCTCAGTGGGTAAACGATCTGGCGTTGCCGTGAGCTGTGGTGTAGGTTGCAGACGCGGCTCGGATCCCGTGTTGCTGTGGCTCTGGCGTAGGCTGGTGGCTGCAGCTCCGATTCAACCCTTAGCTTGGGAACCTCCATATGCCACGGGAGCGGCCCAAGAAATAGCAACAACAACAACAACAACAACAAAAAGACAAAAAAAAAAAAAAAACATATGATCATTTCAATAGCCACAGAAAAATCATTTGACAAAGTCCAACATCCATTCATGATCAAGACCCTCGCCAAAGTGGGTATAGAGGGAACATTCCTGAATATAATCAAAGCCATTTATGATAAACCCACAGCAAATATAATACTCAATGGGGATAAACTGAAAGCCTTCTCACTCAAATCTGGAGCAAGACAGGGATGCCCACTCTCACCACTGCTCTTCAACATCGTTTTGGAAGTCCTAGCCACAGCAATTAGACAAACAAATGAAATAAAAGACATCCATATAGGAAGAGAAGAGATAAAACTGTCACTGTGTGCAGATGACATGATACTATACATAGAAAACCTGAAGGACTCAACCCCAAAACTCCTTGAACTGATTAATCAATTCAGCAAAGTAGCAGGATATAAGATTAACATTCAGAAGTCAGGTCCATTTCTGTATACCAGCAATGAAATATTACAAAAGGAATACAAAAATATGATACCTTTTAAAATTGCACCTCACAAAATCAAATATATCAAGATACACCTGACCAAGGAGGTAAAGGACATATATGCCGAGAACAATAAAACTTTAATCAAAGAAATCAAAGATGTAAAGAAATGGAAAGATATTCCATGCTCCTGGGTTGGAAAAATCAATATTGTAAAAATGGCCATACTACCCAAAGCAATCTACAGATTCAATGCAATCCCTATCAAATTACCCGTGACATTTTTCACAGAACTAGAACAAACAATCCACAAAAGACCCAGAATCGCCAAAGCAATCCTGAGAAACAAAAACCAAGCAGGAGGCATAACTCTCCCAGACTTCAAGAATACTACAAAGCCGCAGTCATCAAAAGAGTGTGGTACTGGTATCAAAACAGACAGACAGACCAATGGAACAGAATAGAGAACCCGGAAATAAACCCTGACACCTATGGTCAATTAATCTTTGACAAGGGAGGCAAGAACATAAAATGGGAAAAAGAAAGTCTATTCAGCAAGCATGGCTGGGAAACCTGGACAGCTGCATGCAAAGCAGTGAAACGAGAACACACCCTCACACCATGCACAAAAATAAACTCCAAATGGCTGAAAGACTTAAATATACGACAGGACACCATCAAACTCCTAGAAGAAAACATAGGCAAAATACTCGCTGACATCAACATCATGAATATTTTCTCAGGTCAGTCTCCCAAAGCAATAGAAATTAGAGCAAAAATAAACCCATGGGACCTCATCAAACTGAAAAGCTTTTGCACAGCAAAGGAAATCGAAAAGAAAACACAAAGACAACTTTCAGAATGGGAGAAAATAGTTTCAAATGATGCAGCTGACAAGGGCTTAATCTCTAGAATATATAAACAACTTCTACAACCCAACAGCAAAAAAGCCAATCAATCAGTGGAAAAATGGGCAAAAGACCTGAATAGACTGTTCCCCAAGGAAGATATACAGATGGCCAGCAAACACTTGAGAAAATGCTCAACATCGCTGATCATAAGAGAAATGCAAGTCAAAACTACCATGAGATACCACCTCACACCAGTCAAAATGGCCATCCTAATAAATCCACAAATAACAAGTGCTGGAGGGGCTGTGGAGAAAAGGGAACCCTCCTGCACTGCTGGTGGGAATGGAAACTGGTACAGCCACTATGGGGAACAGTTTGGAGATACCTTAGAAATCTATACATAGAACTTCCATATGACCCCACAATCCCACTCTTGGGCATCTATCCAGACAAAACTCTACTTAAAAGACACACATGCACCCACATGTTCATTGCAGCACTATTCACAATAGCCAGGACATGGAAACAACCCAAATGTCCATCGACAGATGATTGGATTCGGAAGAGGTGGTATATATGCATAATGGAATACTACTCAGCCATAAAAAAGAATGACATAATGCCATTTGCAGCAACATGGATGGAACTAGAGACTCTCATCTTAAGTGAAATGAGCCAGAAAGACAAAGACAAATACCATATGATATCACTTATAACTGGAATCTAATATCCAGCACAAATGAACATCTCCTCAGAAAAGAAACTCATGGACTTGGAGAAAAGACTTGTGGCTGCCTGATGGGAGGGGGAGGGAGTGGGAGGGATCGGCAGCTTGGGCTTATCAGACACAACTTAGAATGGATTTACAAGGAGATCCTGCTGAATAGCATTGAGAACTTTGTCTAGATGCTGATGTTGCAACAGAACAAAGGGTGGGGGGAAAATGTAATTATAATGTATACACGTAAGGATAACTTGATCGCCTTGCTGTACAGTGTGAAAATAAAAAAAAAGAAATTTTCACAAAGAGTGAATTTTAGCCCAAAGTCAGGAGAAAATCAGCAATACACTAATAAAACACAGCCCACCTACATCTTTTGTCAGCATAGTTGGGAAATGAAGGCAGAAAAACAAAAAGAACATGTTGATTGGAGCCCTTCCTCATTTGTGTATGTGTGTTATGGAGCATCTTCAACATATTTAATAAGATCATAACCAACATGCAGGCTTGGTGGGGGGGTTGTGGGGATACAGAAGCCAAAGAAATCAAAACATCAGGATGTTTGTTTGCTTTTCCAAATTGATGGAATAAATGCACAATGTGCCACCTGGGTAACCCCCTGGCTAAGTCCCAATACTGGCCACAGTAACCACAGGGATTTCTTGGACACACTGGAATCACTGGAGGAAGTGATGCTGCCAGGAATGATCCCAGGGTAGGTCAATCCTGTATGAAGAACTCAGGGCTGTTCAATGCTTGACATGATGAAGGTCTTATTTTTAAATCCTCATGACATCCCTTTGAGAGGGTGTTCTTATTCCCAGAAAAAAAATGGGGTTAGGAATGATATCAAGACTTGCCCCCTGGACTTTCATTTCTCAGATGTTCCAGTATCAGGTCATTTCTGCTTCTATTTTTGACTTTCAGCCCCATCAGCATAATCTTTATCAGAGGGTGAAAGTTTCACATTTGCAATTCTAGATTTTTCTTTTGGCTGGGTTTCTGGCAGCCCACTGCAGGTTATTATTATTATTATTATTATTATTATTATTAATATCTCTAATTGCAAAATGAACCAAGAACTAGAAACGGTCCTAGGATGTATCCTGGGGAAGGGGGTGGGGTGGAGGTCCCTTTGGGATTTCTCTCTTTGCAGTTTAAGTTTTTGAAAGGCAAAACTTTCTGGAGTGGGGAGAGTAAAGTCTCTGAGCCACCCTTTCAATTCAAATCTCAACTTTCCTTACTCCCTAGTCTTTTCACTGGATGTTTGGGGCTCAAACCTGCTTCCTGACAATTCTCTGATGAAGTTGTTCCTAAATTTGACTGTATATTGAGTCACCTGCTTAGTGTTCCAAAAATGAGGCTTTCTCAGGCTTTGCTTCCAACCTACAAGACAAGACGCTGAAGGTCTAGAAACTAGACTAATCCTAAGAGGACTCTCATTTGAGTGTTAAGGATCAAAAAGAGTTGTGGACACATCAAGATACACATGGATTTAATGTCTTTAGAATCACTTGGATTACTGACCAAGTCACATCTATGTAAATACCACTGCATTACAGAGAAGCCACCTCCATCATCCTGAAACCCCCAGCTGTTTTCAATGCATAAAGCTGGTGGTATTTACTTGCATGTTTATTATATGTTTTTCCCCAGCAAGGATGGTAGCTCTGCCGTCTTCCTGGTCAAGCCACAGTGCCCTGGTTGGTGCCTGCCCGTCTTGGGGACTCAATTAGTTTGTGGTGGGTGATGGCATGATTTGACTATAAATACTATCAGAAAGAAGGGACGCACCCCAGTCCTCTTCCACTTTGACCTCCTTATTGTACAGACGCTGGAAGGCAGACCTGAGACAGTTTCTCACAGTTGAGCCTCTCAGCTCAGGTCTGCTGAAGCCACTTTCTATTCCTAGGACATGTGGCATTATTGTTTTTGCTTTTGTCTTTTTAAATTATAGTTGATTTACAGTGTTGTGCCAATTTCTGCTGTACAGCAAAGTGACCTCATCATACATATATACACATTCCTTTTATTATCTTCCATCATGGTTTATCCCAAGAGACTGGATATAGTTCCCTGTGCTGTATGGTAGGACTTAATTGCTTAGCCATGTTTTTTTTTTAATACTGAAAGATGTGCATTGTAGCTTTGTTTGTGTTATCAAAAACCTGGAAACAAAAGGAATAAATACTGGCACATCCATATTGTGGAATAGTATACCATCGGCTCTTTGGATCTGTGCACATGGAACACACAGTGATGGAGGCTGACTCTATTGTTATTTGACAGAAGGGACATGGAATTGGGCATGGCGGGTGGGAGTCCTGGAGCCAATTCTCCAGGGGTTACTGAGCAATGGCTGTGCAGATAATAAAGTAAAACAATCTGTAAGTATAAAGAAATAAATCTGTTAAGAACTGTGTCAGATGAATTTCCATGAAGTATTGTTGAGTGACAAGAATAAGATGAAGGAAAGTGCAAAATAGTACTCCATTTCAGTAAAACAAATGATGATAAACTATCACTGTTTAGGATTACTTGATCCTGGATTAAAATAGGAAAAAAGAACTTCACTGTGAAGACTGGTTCTGTGTGGGGGCTGAGTGGGATGCAAGAGCCTTAGGGAAAAGAGACAGCAAGTTGGGAGAAATCAAGAAATAAAGTGAAGAAAATAAGATAACTGTAATAGTAAAAATCATATTTATGAAGAATAATTATGCATGCATGTATATAAAATTTCTGGCCACCCCCATTGCATGCAGATATTCCCAGGCCAAGAAATTCCTTTTTTTTTAAATGGGAAATTCACCTAATGTGATGGAAGAAAAATATAGAGATTTCAATGTATTTTTTAAGAAAAAATACTCAGAATGCATGAGGCAATATTTAAATTAGGAATTTAGTAGAAAGAAAAACAAGGTAAATGCAAAGAAAGATGGAATAAAAGGAAATCGCTCTATCTGCAATTTTTAAAAATAGAAATATCTTAAAGCTTATATGTGATGTTAACCGTAGTTTCTTGTGGGTGAAGGATAATGGAATGCTCATTGTATTACTTTTTCTACTTTTCTGTATTTTTATTTTTTCTCTCTTTACATTGCTGGCCACCCCCACTGCCTGCAGCTCTTCCCAGGCCATGAATTGAACCTGAGCCATAGCTGTGACCTGAGCCATAGCAACAACATCACTGGATCCTTAGCCTGCTGCACCACCAGGGAACTCCATTCTTATTTGTAAACTTTCTTGTTAGGAAAACAATATATGAAAAGACAAGCTCAGTAGAGTTTCCTCATGAGGGTCCTTCACTTCCAGCAGCAGGAGGCATAAACTCAGCTCCTTTCTCTCTCCTGTGGGCTGCTGCCTTCCAAAGAGGGCTTCCTCTTCAGAGAATAAAAATGTAACCAGGGAGCACCTGAGGGTGGTTTTCCTCCTCCTGCCTTGACTTCTCTTTCCACTGCCCCATTAGGGAAGGCATCTGTCAGAAGTTTTGTCTGATTTCGTTATTTCAGTGTGGAGCACATTCTGGAGACAGCTGGGTTTCCAAATCTGGTGCTGCCAAGGACTAGCAGTGGGATTTTCTTCCAGGATGAAAGGTGAGAAGGCAGGTAAGGTGCTCAAGCAGAGAGAGGCATGGAGAAAAGGATCCTCCTTTTTACCATCTCTATGGATTCTGATTCCATATCTGAGTAGCTCATTCTGAAACCTCTTCTCCCAGGTTTTTCTGCAGGTGTTGGTTCTGGATAGTTCTCCCATCTTCCTACTCTCCCCCCAGCCTTCATATTTATTTATGAGCCAGGCAATGGGCACCCAGTGTAATAAATGAAAATTCACCCCTGTCTTCCCATGGGGTCCGGTGGGGAGGGTAGACACCCAAGGAGAGACCAGGGGCTGTGGTGCTAGGCGAGGACACACTCCTGGCAAATGCCAATTTCTCTGGGGCTTAGTTTCCTCTTGAATAACATGATCCTCCCAAACTGGGTATATGCATTAAAGATGCAGTGAGGACTGGGGCTTTTTATTTGTTTCTGGTGTGTCTTCCACCTACTGTCCATGAGACCACAGTCTTTGATGAGTTCCTTCACCATGTTGTTTTCTTACAGTTCCTAGCACATACAGGTAGTCTATAAGTATTTGTTGAGTTAATGATTTTGCCTTAGAGAATGACTTTAAAATTTAAAAGAAACTTCCCTTGCTTCTCTAAGAGGACAGACTCTTAAGGGTTTAATAAAAAGAACATAACTAGTCATTGAATTATTAGGTCATAGGGAATTTTTGTCTTCAGCTTTAACTAGATGTCATCAATTGCTTGCATTTGTAGCAATTTTCACTCCCAAATAGCAGTTTATGAGGTCCCCTTTGTCTGCATTTTTTCTAGAACTAGGGGCAACCAGTTTTTATTTTATTTATTTATTTACTTACTTACTTATTTATTTTTAAATCTCAAGGCAGTATGTATCTATGGTCCTAGATCTATTCTTTGTTTTGGCAACACACATGGTATGCAGAAGTTCCTAGGCCAGGAATTGAACCCATGCCACACCTGCAACCATAGCCGCAGCAGTAATAACGCTGGATCCTTAATCCACTGAGCCACCAGGGAACTTCTATTTATTTTTGATAGACAAGAAGTAGATTTATTGAAAGAGATACACATTCTATTGGCAGAATACAGTATATCCCAAAAGGCTTGAGAGCCCTATCAGTCTTTAAATGCTTGCCGTGGTTTCTCTTTATTTTAAAATTTTATTTAATTTTTTTTTGTCTTTTTAGGGCCATGCCCACAGCAGAATATAGAAGTACCCAGGCTAGGGGTAAAATTGGAGATGAAGCTGCTGGTCTACACCCATGGAAACACAAGGTCTGAGCCTCATTCACTACCCACACTGAAGCACCTGGCAATGCCAGTTCCTTAACCCATTGAGTGCAGCCAGAGATTAAATACACATTCTCATGGATGTAGTTGAGTTCTTAGCCCATTGAATCATACAGGAACTCCATGATTTCTCTTTCAAGCGGAGAGTACAGATGGCGTTTCCACTTTAGACTATACCACATCTTCCAACTTTTTTTTACACTGTTTCTAGATTTTGACACTGTTATCACTCTAGATCTCAGCTCACATGATCCACCCCCTCCCCTGGGAAGCCTTCCCTGAATCCCTGTAGAGTGTGGTTTCCTCATCAGTCACTATATATCCCATCACTCCGTTATTTCCTGCATGAAGGACTGGAATCTGAAACAAATTTTGGACTTTCCGTTTCATGGATTTTCCTCCATGGGTTTACAAGGACTCTTAATCTGTCATCACCAGATCTCTGGGCCTGGCTCAGAGCCTGGCACAGAATAGGAAGGCAAGATGTACTTAGATAATAAAGGAAAGAGTAGATTGCTTTTTTAAAAGCCAAAACCAATTTAGATATTTACTAAATGTTGGACTTATTTTTTAAAAATCCTGATGATATTAGGCAAGTGCAGTTATAAGATCATCGTCCTCCTTTATTTTGCCTTTATCACCTTTTCTTTTTAGGCATATGGAGGTTCACCTGTGGCATATGGAATTTCCCAGGCAAGGGCTTGAATCAGAGCTGCAGCTGCCAGCCTACACCAAAACAAAAGCAGCACCAGATCCAAGCTTCATCCACAAACTGTCATGCAGCTTGTAGTAATGCCAGGCCTCTACCCCACTGAGTGAGGCCAGGGATTGAACTCACATCCTCAAGGACACTATGTTGGGTTCTTAACCAGCTGAGCCACTATGGGAACTCCCCTTATTACTTTTGAACCACAGATTCTGTAATTCATTCAACAAGGGTTTACCAATCACTTATTCACCAGTGACTGTGCCATGAAACCACTCATGAGATGAAGACCATATTTTTTGTCTGTTATTTTGCTGGCAGTGGGCTTGCATGACTAAGACAGAATGAAATGTAAAGTCTGGCTTCAAGAAATGAAACTTCAAGAAAAGAAAACCTGGCTTCAATAAATGAAACGTAAAATCTGGCTTGATATATATTTGTATCCTGTCCTTCAAAGGAAGGACAATTTGGAGTTCCTTTGGGGATGGCAGGTTAAAGTTCTGACATTACACTGCAGTGGCATGGGTTTGATTCCTGGCCCAAGAAATTGCCTGTGCTGTAAGAGTGCCCCCCAAAAAAGGATAGTATTTTTTCAGTAGAGAAGTAATAGTGAGAATAATGATGAGAGGTAAAATTTGTTTAATGTTTACCATGTGCCAGGCCCTGAACAAGTTGCTTTACATGAATTATATTGTTTGTTTCTTCTTTTCTTTTTGGGCCACTCTAAGTTCTCAGGCTAGGGATCGAATCAGAGCTGGAGCTGCCAACTTATGCCATGGCTACAGCAATGCAGGATCCAAGCTGCATCTGCAACCTACACCACAGATCATGGCAACACCAGATCCTTAACTGATGGAGTGAGGCCAGGGACCAAACCCACAAGCTCATGGTTCCTAGACAGATTTGATATCACTGTACCACAACAGGAACTCCTTACATTAATTATATTTTTAATCATCAGAAAACCAAACAGGGTAGTTACTATTAGAGAACCTTCATGAATTTTACTATATATATATGTGTGGGAAGAAAGGAGGGAGGAAGGGAGAGAGAGTGATTAAAGTTACCAAGGAAATCATGTACCTAATTTCAGGGAAGAGATGAAGTGGACATTTGTTCCCTGGTGCTGAGATGTGCCTGGTCCCTGTCTGGTTCATGTCTTTACCACCAGGATAACAGAAGCATGTTCTAGGGTAATATTTTTATCATACTTGATTTTTTCCCCTCTACACACTAGATGTTAGAACTAACTCCTTTGAAAATGAAGTTTCAAAGGAGCTAAATGTCCCCTATAGCAAAGTTACAAGTCTTCCCAAGAGGATTCAGCTACTATTGGGACCAGACTTTTTTGTCCTAACACATCTCCTGAATTCAACATGTAGCCATTTTTTATTCCCATAACACAGGTCCAGTTTCCTGCATCATTTATTATCTGTTATAAAGATCATCTCCTTCAAATAACAGAGATGAGCAGGTGATAGCAAAAAGGGTACTGAAGTATTTCACCGGAAATCTTTTAAACTACAACAGATTTTGGATTAATGAGGATGCATTGGATGCTATGTCTGGAGACAGAAGAAAAGAAAAATTGAAGGTTATTCTAACCCCAGGGTTCTGTAATCATCTCATTGTTTCCCCAATTTCCTTGGTCACAGAAATCCCTTGCAAAGAGACAAAAGAAAACAAAAGCCCACCAAAGCAAAGAAAACAAAAGAAGGAGCCAGGTGTATAGTAAGAGCTCAATAAATATTTGTAGAATAAGTGATGGAAGAAAAGAATCAGACTGAAAAACAAAATGTAGGATCTGATTATTAATAAGAACATCTCCAAAATCATGTTTCCTCCTTAAATTGACACACACACACACACACAAACACACACAACTACAAATATATAACATTGTATCACTGTAGGTAAAATATTTTTTCCAGCATCCAGGAACACTGGAAATGATCTTTGACGGTGTTTGCTTTGGGGGCTGTGGGGTAAGAGCTTCGCAAGGGGACCCACCATGGGGCAGTCACTTGCATGCGAATCACCAAGGACGTATTCCTGGGTGCCGGCCGAACAGAAGGGAGACCAATCCAAGGTGGATTCCTCTGCTTCTGTGTGCTTTGACAGGTCTAGACTACGAGAGCCCACAATGAGGCATGTGGGTGAGAGCAGGCCACGTGTTGCTAGTGGGCATTTCGGGAAGAGAGGCTCCTGGTGGCATAGAGCGTGGCATAACTCAGGAAGCTATGGATTTCGTGGATGCAACGATGTGCTGGAATCCACACGTCCACTGCCCCTTACAGACTTTTCCATTGCGGTGGTGTGAACTCACGGCCCTTTCTTCCATTCTTGTCCACCACCACTAGGGCCTGAACCCAGATCGGCCCGGGGTCCTTTTTGTGCAGGCAGGCCCCCCTAGGATTCACTGTGGCCCAGCCACAGCACGAGGCAGCATAATCAGGGTGTCTCGAGTTGGTGAGCCATTTTGCGAGGAGTCCTGGCAGGGCTTCCTTCCGAATGGGTGCGGTGGTATCGGCACCACCGAGAAGCTTTCCTTCTCTACCCCCAGAAGTGCAGTCAGTGTTTGGTGGTGGTTTGCATGGTTCTATTTGTCTTTGTGTTCCTGCCACTCATATGCCGAGGCTTTGAGGTGACATGCCCTGGACGTAGGAGAGAGAGGCTGATGTGATTTGCTGAAACGCCACACTGCCAGAGACAGCGAGAGTAAACCCATCAGTGCACTAGAAAGCACCGGTAGGCAGAAGGCGGGTTTGTCCCAAGACTCCGATATCCCTTCACACTAGGGTCTTCCTTCCATTTCCTTTGCCAGTGTGGCTTAGGAAGTGGGTGGAATTGGGCCTCAGGGGATGGACTTCACGTCCCCTCTCATAGGCATCCTTGGTGCCTCCACTTTCCCCATGCCACTGGGCTTACGCTTGTACAGATGTCTTGGCACCCCCTTTGAGCAGAGACAGCCCTTGCCTCGGGGACATTCTCCATGGTTGAAGTAGCCCAGCAAGGCCCCGAGGGCACCAGGGATCTGCATCCCTGCTGACACATCCCTGAGCTCTCCCCCATAGGTCCTTGGGAATCCCGGTGGTACTTGACTTAAGGTGACCTGTCAGGGTGCACCATATTCTGAAGGCCACTAGGTTCCTCTGCCAAGTTGCAATGCATTTGTCAAAATGCAGACATCAATTTGTGTATGGAGTCTCGATGTCGATGTTGCCTCCGGAAAAGTCAGACGTGGTGTGTGAAGAGAGCCATGCTTCAACCCCTTGGTTTGCCTCTCTGCCTTCCTTCCCACCTTCTGTCTTCCATTCTCCTTAACACCTTTCTCCATCCCTAATTTCCTCCCAAGAAATCCCTCCTCCACAAGGCGAGCCTTGATGCTCAACTCCTGCATCATCTCCACATCAGTATAGATTTCTCACTATCTAGCTCTTATCATCAATGTCCTCTACCTCCTCATCAATTGATAATACTCTCTCCAGGCTTTATCGTTGGGATGAGAGACAAGCAAATTGGGGACGTTTGTGCGACTTCTGAAGACTCAGCAGGAATCCTGGACCGTGGTTTTATCTGGGGTGGAAAATGCGATTTGGAGTCCTCTCTCAGGAAATGCGCAGGGTTTTGGCTATTTTTTTTAACCGGGTGTCTTCCTAGATCCATAGTCCTATTCCCATCGGAAACACTAGCACGTGTGTTTACAATGGGGAAAAGTCTTTAGGTACCCATTTTCCAGTGGAGCAGGAGAGCCTGAGGAATTGTCACGCCCCCAAAACTGAAGCTGTCTTTGAACCTTTCAAAAGAAAGCAGGCTAATCCATAGCCTCCCAAAGCCACGCAAGCACAACGAATGGTTAAAGAACCTTGAGAAAACCACACCCCTGGAAGTAATGTAAAGCAGAGCAGAAGAAGGTGTCGAATGCAGACAGGTGTGAAACAAATAGTGACGCATATGGAAAACGGGGAAAACTACAGGTTGGCATGTGGAAATGCGTGAATCCGACAGAGGCAGGCAGAGAAGGTCTGGAATGCGGCCAGGTCTGAATCAGAGGGTGAGTCTTACGTGGCTTGCCGTGAATACCATGTGGCCTGCACCCCAAAGGCCTGGGAGACTTAGAGCTGGGCTGCCATTTGAAAGGGCCTTAGGTTGTCCTCCTTCCTCCCAGGTCCTCAAACTGGAGGGGAATTCTCATTGACTGTTATATCTCCGCCCTTTCGTGAAGTGTGGTGCATAGGGTCCTTCCAGTAGATGACCTCTTGGGTGCCAGGGACAGCCCAGCCGTCCAGGGGATGGACAAATATATGGGCAGGCTCTACACGCAATTGAGTATTGCCATTGAGGTTTTGGCGGTAGGGAATTACCAGCACCTCCACTGATTTCCATACATCAGGACATGGCCGCCTCAGCCTCTACAAGACTCCTGTCTCCAGGGAGAGCACAGTGGACCAGCATTCTCCAGGGCAGCCGGTCGCTACTTCTCGCGTCTCCGACCTCGAAGCATGGATTCCTCCAGCACGTCCTGCACATCCAGCGGTAGGTTGACCTCTGCCTCTGGGCTGAGGGTTGCAAATCCCAGAGGCCTGGAGCCTTTCACGCCTGTGCATCCTGCATCGATAGGACCATGCCGTTCAATAGGGCATGTTCCGAGATTGGGCTGGCCTTTGGCCAGCGCTCAGTGGGCCTCAGCGAAGCACACTCGCCTCAGAATGACACCCTTTCCCATGCCCATGGGATTTTCGCTCTGGGATGGAAGGGGATATTGCCTCTTCCTAGAGAGGTGCCCACGCAGATCACGCATCAATGGGCGAAAGGTCCTAACAGGATTTCTCAGGGCCCATCCTCTCCTTTGCTGCTGGCCAAGCTTTCCATTCAACCCAATGTATGTTCATGATGGCAGTGGACACATTTGGGGATTTAGAGTCAGAGTAGCCTTTGAATGGTGTTCTCTTGGCCTGGCTTCTCAACAACAGGTATGGAAATACACCCTGGCAGGTTTATTCCCCTCTTTCGTACTTGGGGATTGTTTCCTTTCGGATTTTTGGGGATGTTGGGGTCATTTTCACCTCAGGTCATCGTGAGTCGACAGCACGTTCGTGGGAGCTCTTCTCCAAAGGTCAGGCCTTTCTGCATGACCACAGTCTGTGCACGCCTTGCCTTTGTATAAGCCAGGGACGTCAAGGATTCTTGATCCCAGGACGGAGGGAAACATGTGGAGCTTATATCTCTCTTTCAAGGGTTTCAAGCTCCCTTGGAGTTTCCCCACACATAGTCCCTACTCCATTTCTCTGTCTCCGTCTCTCAGTCCCTCCGTCTCTCTCTCAGTCTCTCTCTCTCTCACACTCTCTCTCACTCTCTATGTTTCTCTCTCAGTCCATTTCTCTGCTGGGACCCTGTGGGTCTCAGTTTCTAGTACTCCTTGGTTCCCCCCCAACTCAGCCTTATGGTCTCAATTTCTTCTCCTCTTTGGCCACTTACGTCTACATGAATGGCACTCTTGACTTTGTACACTCCAGTGGAGCAGAAGAGCCTGAGGAATCGTCGTGGCCCCCAAAATGAAGCTGTGTTTGAACGGTTCAAAAGAAAGCAGGCTAATCCTTAGCCACCCAAAGCCATCCAAAGCCACCCAAGCCCAAAGAAGGGTTAAAGAACCTTGAGAAAACCACACCCCTGGAAGGAATGTAAAGCAGAGCAGAGGAATGTGTGGAATGCAGACAGGGGTGAAACAATTTGTGTCCCATATGGAAAACGGGGAAAACAACAGGTTGGCCTGTGGAAATGCAGGAATCTGACAGAGGCGGGCAGAAAAGTTCTGGAATGCGGCAAGGTCTGAACCAGATGTTCAGTCTTCCATGGCTTGCTGTGAAGACCATATGGCCTGCACTCCAAAGGCCTGGGAGACTCGGGGCTAGGCTGCCATTTGAAAGGGCCTTAGGTTGTCCTCCTTCCTCCCAGGTCCTCAAACTGGAGGGGAATTCTCAATGACTGTTAGATCTCCGACCTTGGGTGAAGTGCGGTCCGTGGTACGGCCCAGCCCTCCAGGTGATGGGCAACACTATGGGCAGGCTCTACACGTACTTGAGGAGTGCCCTGGAGTTTTGGGGGGTGGGGAATTTCCAGCAGCTCCGCTGATTTCCAGAAATCAGGGCGTGGCCACCTCAGCCTCGACAAGACCCCTGTCTCCAGGGAGAGCTCAGTGGGCCAGCATTCTCCAGGGCAGCCGGTCGGTTCTTCTCGCTTCTCCGACTGACCTCGAAGCATGGATTCTTCCAGCACGTCCTGCACATCAAGCTGTAGCTTGACCTCTGCTTCTGGGCTGGGGGTTGCAACTCCCAGAGGCTGGAGCCCTTCCCGCCTGTGCATCCTGCATCGATAGGGCCATGCCATTCATTAGGGCATATTCCGTGATTGGGCTGGCCTTTGGCCAGTGCTCAGTTGGCCTCAGGATGCAGACTCGCCTCAGAATGACACCCTTGCTCCATACCCAGGGGAGTTTCGCTCTGGGATGGAAGTGGATGTTGCCTCTTCCTAGAGAGGTGCCCACGCAGATCACGCATCACTGGGCGAAAGGTCCTAACAGGATTTCTCAGGGCCCATCCTCTCCTTTGCTGCTGGCCAACCTTTCCATTCAACCCAATGTATGTTCATGATGGCAGTGGACACATTTGGGGATTTGGGGTCGGAGTAGCCTTTGAATTGTGGTCTCTTGGCCTGGCTTGCCAACAACAGGTATGGAGATACACCCCAGTGGGTTTACTCCTCTCTTTCTTTCTCTTTACGTCTTGGGGAAGGTTTCCTTTGGAGTCTTGGGGATGTTGGGAGCATTTTGACCCCAGGTCACCTGGAGTCGACAGCACGTTCGTGGGAGCTCTTCTCCAAAGTTCAGGCCTTTCTGCATGACCGAACTCTGTGCACGCCTGGCCTTTGTATAACCCAGGGACGTCAAGGAATCTTGATGCCAGGACGGAGGGAAACATGTGGAGCTTATATCTCTCTTTCAAGGGTTTCAAGCTCCCTTGGAGTTTCCCCACACATAATCCCTCTCCATTTCTCTCTCTCCGTCTCTCGGTCCCTCCGTCTCTTTCTCAGTCTCTCTCTCTCTCAGTCTCTCTCTCTCTCTATGTCTATCTCGCTCTCTCCATTTCTCTGCTGGGACCCTGTGGGTCTCACTTTCTATAACTCCTTGGTTCACTCCCAACTCAGCCTTACGGTCTCAATTCCTTCTCCTCTTTGGCCACTTACGTCTACATGAATGGAACCGTAGACTTTGCACACTGGCCTTGACAGTGTAATATGCAGACTTGTGGTTGGTGTTGAAGTCGTCATCACTGCATGTGCTGAGGTCCGTCCTGATGGACACTTGCCCAGTTGCGTTGGATATTCACGTCGATCTGCTGGATGTCTCTTTGTGCTGATGTATCATAAATATCCGGGACTTGGAAGCTCACCTGAAGCGAAGTTGGCTTTGCTTGTATCGGAAGCAAATTCTGCGAGACACAGCATCCTGGAACACAGGAAGTGGTCTTTGACGGCCTTTGCTTTGGGGGCTGTGGGGTAAGCGCTTCGCAAGGGGACCCGCCATGGGGCCGTCAGTTGCATGCGAATCACCAAGGAAGAATTCCTGTGTGCCGGCCGGACAGAAGGGAGACCGATCCAGGGGGATTCCTCTGCTTCTGTGTGCTTTGACAGGTCTTGACTAGGAGAGCCCACACTGAGGCCATGTGGCTGAGAACAGACAACGTGTTGTTAGTGGGCACTTCGGGAAGAGAGGCCGTTGGTGGCTTGGAGCGTGGCATAACGCAGGAAGCTATGGATTTCGTGGATGCAACGATGTGCTGGGATCCACACGTCCGCTGGCCCTCACAGACTTTTCCCTTGGGGTGGTGTGAACCCGCGGCCCTTTCTTCCATTCTTGTCCACCACCACTAGGGCCTGAACCCAGATCGGCCCGGGGTCCTTTGTGTGCAGGCAGGCCCCCCTGGGTCTCACTGTGGCCCAGCCACAGCACGAGGCAGCATAATCAGGGTGTCTCGAGCTGGTGAGTCATTTTGCGAGGAGTCCCGGCAGGGCTTCCTTCCAAACGGGTGCTGTGGTGTCGGCACCGCTGAGAAGCTTTCCTTTTCTACGCCCCAGAAGTGCAGTCAGTGTTTGTTGGTGGTTTGCCTGGTTCTATTTGTCTTTGGTTCCTGCCACTCATAGGCCGAGGCTTTGAGCTGATATGCCCTGGACGTAGGCGAGAGAGGCTGGTGTAATTTTCTGAAAGGCCACACTGCCGGAGACATCGTGCACAAACCCATCAGTACCCTCGACAGGACTGGTAGGCGGAAGGCGTGTTGCTCCCAAGACTCCGATGTCCCTTCACACTAGTGTCTACCATCCATTTCCTTTGCCAGCGTGGCCTTGGGAAATGGGGGGATTTGGGCCCCAGGAGATGGACTTCACGTGCCCTCACATAGGCATCCTTGGTGCCCCCACGTTCCCCATGCCGCTGGGCTTCCGATGGTACAGATGTCTTGGCACCCCCTTTGCGCAGAGACAGCCCTTGCCTCGGGGACCTTCTCCATGGTTGAAGCAGCCCAACATGGCCCTGTGGGCACCAGGGATCGGCATCCCTGCTGACGCATCCCTGAGCTCTCCCCCATAGGTCCTTGGGAATCCTGGTGGTCCTTGACCTGGGGTGCCCTGTCAGGGTGCACCATCGGCTGCAGGCCACGAGGTTCCTCTGCCAAGTTGCAGTGCTTTTCTCTAAATGCAGATATCACTGGGTGTCCGGAGTCTCAATGGCGATGTAGCCTCCTGAAAAGTCAGACGTGGTTTGTGACGAGAGCCATGCTTCAACCCCTTGGTTTGCCTCTCTGCCTTCCTTCCCACTTTCTGTCTTCCATTGGCCTAACACCTTTCTCCATCCGTAACTTCCTCAAAGAAATCCCTCCTCCACAAGGCGATCCTTGCTGCTCACCTCCTGCATCTCCTTCACATCAGTATAGCTTTCTCACTATCTAGCTCTTATCATCAATGTCCTCTTCCTCCTCATCAATTGAGAATTCTCTCTCCAGGGTTTATCTTTGGGATGATAGTCAAGAAAAGCCGGGACGTATTGGAGGCTTCTGGAGACTCAGCCGGAATCCTGGACCGTGGTTTTATCCGGGGTGGAAAATGCGATTTGGGGTCCTCTCTCAGGAAATGCTCAGGGTTTTTGGCTATTTTTTTTACCGGGTGTCCTCCTAGTTCCATAGTCCTATTCCCATCGGAAACAATAGCACGTGTGTTTACAATGCGGAAACGTCTTTAGGCACCCGTTGTCCAGTGGAGCAGAAGAGCCTGAGGAATCGTCGTGGCCCCCAAAATGAAGCTGTGTTTGAACGGTTCAAAAGAAAGCAGGCTAATCCTTAGCCACCCAAAGCCATCCAAAGCCACCCAAGCCCAAAGAAGGGTTAAAGAACCTTGAGAAAACCACACCCCTGGAAGGAATGTAAAGCAGAGCAGAGGAATGTGTGGAATGCAGACAGGGGTGAAACAATTTGTGTCCCATATGGAAAACGGGGAAAACAACAGGTTGGCCTGTGGAAATGCAGGAATCTGACAGAGGCGGGCAGAAAAGTTCTGGAATGCGGCAAGGTCTGAACCAGATGTTCAGTCTTCCATGGCTTGCTGTGAAGACCATATGGCCTGCACTCCAAAGGCCTGGGAGACTCGGGGCTAGGCTGCCATTTGAAAGGGCCTTAGGTTGTCCTCCTTCCTCCCAGGTCCTCAAACTGGAGGGGAATTCTCAATGACTGTTAGATCTCCGACCTTGGGTGAAGTGCGGTCCGTGGTACGGCCCAGCCCTCCAGGTGATGGGCAACACTATGGGCAGGCTCTACACGTACTTGAGGAGTGCCCTGGAGTTTTGGGGGGTGGGGAATTTCCAGCAGCTCCGCTGATTTCCAGAAATCAGGGCGTGGCCACCTCAGCCTCTACAAGACCCCTGTCTCCAGGGAGAGCTCAGTGGGCCAGCATTCTCCAGGGCAGCCGGTCGGTTCTTCTCGCTTCTCCGACTGACCTCGAAGCATGGATTCCTCCAGCACGTCCTGCACATCAAGCTGTAGCTTGACCTCTGCTTCTGGGCTGGGGGTTGCAACTCCCAGAGGCTGGAGCCCTTCCCGCCTGTGCATCCTGCATCGATAGGGCCATGCCGTTCATTAGGGCATGTTTCGAGATTGGGCTGGCCTTTGGCCCGCGCTCAGTGGGCCTCAGCGAAGCACACTCGCCTCAGAATGACACCCTTGCTCCATACCCATGGTAATTTCGCTCTGGGATGGAAGTGGATGTTGCCTCTTCCTAGAGAGGTGCCCACGCAGATCACGCATCACCGGGCGAAAGGTCCTAACAGGATTTCTCAGGGCCCATCCTCTCCTTTGCTGCTGGCCAACCTTTCCATTCAACCCAATGTATGTTCATGATGGCAGTGGACACATTTGGGGATTTGGAGTCGGAGTAGCCTTTGAATTGTGGTCTCTTGGCCTGGCTTGCCAACAACAGGTATGGAGATACACCCCAGTGGGTTTACTCCTCTCTTTCTTTCTCTTTACGTCTTGGGGAAGGTTTCCTTTGGAGTCTTGGGGATGTTGGGAGCATTTTGACCCCAGGTCACCTGGAGTCGACAGCACGTTCGTGGGAGCTCTTCTCCAAAGTTCAGGCCTTTCTGCATGACCGAACTCTGTGCACGCCTGGCCTTTGTATAACCCAGGGACGTCAAGGAATCTTGATGCCAGGACGGAGGGAAACATGTGGAGCTTATATCTCTCTTTCAAGGGTTTCAAGCTCCCTTGGAGTTTCCCCACACATAATCCCTCTCCATTTCTCTCTCTCCGTCTCTCGGTCCCTCCGTCTCTTTCTCAGTCTCTCTCTCTCTCAGTCTCTCTCTCTCTCTATGTCTCTCTCTCTCTCTCCATTCCTCTGCTGGGACCCTGTGGGTCTCACTTTCTATAACTCCTTGGTTCACTCCCAACTCAGCCTTACGGTCTCAATTCCTTCTCCTCTTTGGCCACTTACGTCTACATGAATGGAACCGTAGACTTTGCACACTGGCCTTGACAGTGTAATATGCAGACTTGTGGTTGGTGTTGAAGTCGTCATCACTGCATGTGCTGAGGTCCGTCCTGATGGACACTTGCCCAGTTGCGTTGGATATTCACGTCGATCTGCTGGATGTCTCTTTGTGCTGATGTATCATAAATATCCGGGACTTGGAAGCTCACCTGAAGCGAAGTTGGCTTTGCTTGTATCGGAAGCAAATTCTGCGAGACACAGCATCCTGGAACACAGGAAGTGGTCTTTGACGGCCTTTGCTTTGGGGGCTGTGGGGTAAGCGCTTCGCAAGGGGACCCGCCATGGGGCCGTCAGTTGCATGCGAATCACCAAGGAAGAATTCCTGTGTGCCAGCCGGACAGAAGGGAGACCGATCCAGGGGGATTCCTCTGCTTCTGTGTGCTTTGACAGGTCTTGACTAGGAGAGCCCACACTGAGGCCAAATGGCTGAGAACAGACAACGTGTTGTTAGTGGGCACTTCGGGAAGAGAGGCCGTTGGTGGCTTGGAGCGTGGCATAACGCAGGAAGCTATGGATTTCGTGGATGCAACGATGTGCTGGGATCCACACGTCCGCTGGCCCTCACAGACTTTTCCCTTGGGGTGGTGTGAACCCGCGGCCCTTTCTTCCATTCTTGTCCACCACCACTAGGGCCTGAACCCAGATCGGCCCGGGGTTCTTTGTGTGCAGGCACGCCCCCCTGGGTCTCACTGTGGCCCAGCCACAGCACGAGGCAGCATAATCAGGGTGTCTCGAGCTGGTGAGTCATTTTGCGAGGAGTCCCGGCAGGGCTTCCTTCCAAACGGGTGCTGTGGTGTTGGCACCGCCGAGAAGCTTTCCCTTTCTACCCCTCAGAAGTGCATTCAGTGTTTGTTGGTGGTTTGCCTGGTTCTATTTGTCTTTGGGTTCGTGCCACTCATAGGCCGAAGCTTTGAGCTGATATGCCCTGGACGTAGGCGAGAGAGGCTGGTGTAATTTTCTGAAAGGCCACACTGCCGGAGACATCGTGCACAAACCCATCAGTACCCTCGACAGGACTGGTAGGCGGAAGGCGTGTTGCTCCCAAGACTCCGATGTCCCTTCACACTAGTGTCTACCATCCATTTCCTTTGCCAGCGTGGCCTTGGGAAGTGGGGGATTTGGTCACCAGGAGATGGACTTCACGTGCCCTCACATAGGCATCCTTGGTGCCCCCACGTTCCCCATGCCGCTGGGCTTCCGATGGTACAGATGTCTTGGCACCCCCTTTGCGCAGAGACAGCCCTTGCCTCGGGGACCTTCTCCATGGTTGAAGCAGCCCAACATGGCCCTGTGGGCACCAGGGATCGGCATCCCTGCTGACGCATCCCTGAGCTCTCCCCCATAGGTCCTTGGGAATCCTGGTGGTCCTTGACCTGGGGTGCCCTGTCAGGGTGCACCATCGGCTGCAGGCCACGAGGTTCCTCTGCCAAGTTGCAGTGCTTTTCTCTAAATGCAGATATCACTGGGTGTCCGGAGTCTCAATGGCGATGTAGCCTCCTGAAAAGTCAGACGTGGTTTGTGACGAGAGCCATGCTTCAACCCCTTGGTTTGCCTCTCTGCCTTCCTTCCCACTTTCTGTCTTCCATTGGCCTAACACCTTTCTCAATCCGTAACTTCCTCAAAGAAATCCCTCCTCCACAAGGCGATCCTTGCTGCTCACCCCCTGCATCTCCTTCACATCAGTATAGCTTTCTCACTATCTAGCTCTTATCATCAATGTCCTCTTCCTCCTCATCAATTGAGAATTCTCTCTCCAGGGTTTATCTTTGGGATGATAGTCAAGAAATGCCGGGACGTATTGGAGGCTTCTGGAGACTCAGCCGGAATCCTGGACCGTGGTTTTATCCGGGGTGGAAAATGCGATTTGGGGTCCTCTCTCAGGAAATGCTCAGGGTTTTTGGCTATTTTTTTTACCGGGTGTCCTCCTAGTTCCATAGTCCTATTCCCATCGGAAACAATAGCACGTGTGTTTACAATGCGGAAACGTCTTTAGGCACCCGTTGTCCAGTGGAGCAGAAGAGCCTGAGGAATCGTCGTGGCCCCCAAAATGAAGCTGTGTTTGAACGGTTCAAAAGAAAGCAGGCTAATCCTTAGCCACCCAAAGCCATCCAAAGCCACCCAAGCCCAAAGAAGGGTTAAAGAACCTTGAGAAAACCACACCGCTGGAAGGAATGTAAAGCAGAGCAGAGGAATGTGTGGAATGCAGACAGGGGTGAAACACTTAGGGTCCCATATGGAAAACGGGGAAAACAACAGGTTGGCCTGTGGAAATGCAGGAATCTGACAGAGGCGGGCAGAAAAGTTCTGGAATGCGGCAAGGTCTGAACCAGATGTTCAGTCTTCCATGGCTTGCTGTGAAGACCATATGGCCTGCACTCCAAAGGCCTGGGAGACTCGGGGCTAGGCTGCCATTTGAAAGGGCCTTAGGTTGTCCTCCTTCCTCCCAGGTCCTCAAACTGGAGGGGAATTCTCAATGACTGTTAGATCTCCGACCTTGGGTGAAGTGCGGTCCGTGGTACGGCCCAGCCCTCCAGGTGATGGGCAACACTATGGGCAGGCTCTACACGTACTTGAGGTGTGCCCTGGAGTTTTGGGGGGTGGGGAATTTCCAGCAGCTCCGCTGATTTCCAGAAATCAGGGCGTGGCCACCTCAGCCTCGACAAGACCCCTGTCTCCAGGGAGAGCTCAGTGGGCCAGCATTCTCCAGGGCAGCCGGTCGGTTCTTCTCGCTTCTCCGACTGACCTCGAAGCATGGATTCCTCCAGCACGTCCTGCACATCAAGCTGTAGCTTGACCTCTGCTTCTGGGCTGGGGGTTGCAACTCCCAGAGGCTGGAGCCCTTCACGCCTGTGCATCCTGCATCGATAGGGCCATGCCGTTCATTAGGGCATGTTTCGAGATTGGGGTGGCCTTTGGCCCGCGCTCAGTGGGCCTCAGCGAAGCACACTCGCCTCAGAATGACACCCTTGCTCCATACCCATGGTAATTTCGCTCTGGGATGGAAGTGGATGTTGCCTCTTCCTAGAGAGGTGCCCACGCAGATCACGCATCACCGGGCGAAAGGTCCTAACAGGATTTCTCAGGGCCCATCCTCTCCTTTGCTGCTGGCCAACCTTTCCATTCAACCCAATGTATGTTCATGATGGCAGTGGACACATTTGGGGATTTGGTGTCGGAGTAGCCTTTGAATTGTGGTCTCTTGGCCTGGCTTGCCAACAACAGGTATGGAGATACACCCCAGTGGGTTTACTCCTCTCTTTCTTTCTCTTTACGTCTTGGGGAAGGTTTCCTTTGGAGTCTTGGGGATGTTGGGAGCATTTTGACCCCAGGTCACCTGGAGTCGACAGCACGTTCGTGGGAGCTCTTCTCCAAAGTTCAGGCCTTTCTGCATGACCGAACTCTGTGCACGCCTGGCCTTTGTATAACCCAGGGACGTCAAGGAATCTTGATGCCAGGACGGAGGGAAACATGTGGAGCTTATATCTCTCTTTCAAGGGTTTCAAGCTCCCTTGGAGTTTCCCCACACATAATCCCTCTCCATTTCTCTCTCTCCGTCTCTCGGTCCCTCCGTCTCTTTCTCAGTCTCTCTCTCTCTCAGTCTCTCTCTCTCTCTATGTCTATCTCTCTCTCTCCATTTCTCTGCTGGGATCCTGTGGGTCTCACTTTCTATAACTCCTTGGTTCACTCCCAACTCAGCCTTACGGTCTCAATTCCTTCTCCTCTTTGGCCACTTACGTCTACATGAATGGAACCGTAGACTTTGCACACTGGCCTTGACAGTGTAATATGCAGACTTGTGGTTGGTGTTGAAGTCGTCATCACTGCATGTGCTGAGGTCCGTCCTGATGGACACTTGCCCAGTTGCGTTGGATATTCACGTCGATCTGCTGGATGTCACTTTGTGCTGATGTATCATAAATATCCGGGACTTGGAAGCTCACCTGAAGCGAAGTTGGCTTTGCTTGTATCGGAAGCAAATTCTGCGAGACACAGCATCCTGGAACACAGGAAGTGGTCTTTGACGGCCTTTGCTTTGGGGGCTGTGGGGTAAGCGCTTCGCAAGGGGACCCGCCATGGGGCCGTCAGTTGCATGCGAATCACCAAGGAAGAATTCCTGTGTGCCGGCCGGACAGAAGGGAGACCGATCCAGGGGGATTCCTCTGCTTCTGTGTGCTTTGACAGGTCTTGACTAGGAGAGCCCACACTGAGGCCAAATGGCTGAGAACAGACACCGTGTTGTTAGTGGGCACTTCGGGAAGAGAGGCCGTTGGTGGCTTGGAGCGTGGCATAACGCAGGAAGCTATGGATTTCGTGGATGCAACGATGTGCTGGGATCCACACGTCCGCTGGCCCTCACAGACTTTTCCCTTGGGGTGGTGTGAACCCGCGGCCCTTTCTTCCATTCTTGTCCACCACCACTAGGGCCTGAACCCAGATCGGCCCGGGGTTCTTTGTGTGCAGGCACGCCCCCCTGGGTCTCACTGTGGCCCAGCCACAGCACGAGGCAGCATAATCAGGGTGTCTCGAGCTGGTGAGTCATTTTGCGAGGAGTCCCGGCAGGGCTTCCTTCCAAACGGGTGCTGTGGTGTTGGCACCGCCGAGAAGCTTTCCCTTTCTACCCCCCAGAAGTGCAGTCAGTGTTTGTTGGTGGTTGGCATGGTTCTAATTGTCTTTGGGTTCGTGCCACTCATAGGCCGAGGCTTTGAGCTGATATGCCCTGGACGTAGGCGAGAGAGGCTGGTGTAATTTTCTGAAAGGCCACACTGCCGGAGACATCGTGCACAAACCCATCAGTACCCTCGACAGGACTGGTAGGCGGAAGGCGTGTTGCTCCCAAGACTCCGATGTCCCTTCACACTAGTGTCTACCATCCATTTCCTTTGCCAGCGTGGCCTTGGGAAGTGGGGGATTTGGGCCCCAGGAGATGGACTTCACGTGCCCTCACATAGGCATCCTTGGTGCCCCCACGTTCCCCATGCCGCTGGGCTTCCGATGGTACAGATGTCTTGGCACCCCCTTTGCGCAGAGACAGCCCTTGCCTCGGGGACCTTCTCCATGGTTGAAGCAGCCCAACATGGCCCTGTGGGCACCAGGGATCGGCATCCCTGCTGACGCATCCCTGAGCTCTCCCCCATAGGTCCTTGGGAATCCTGGTGGTCCTTGACCTGGGGTGCCCTGTCAGGGTGCACCATCGGCTGCAGGCCACGAGGTTCCTCTGCCAAGTTGCAGTGCTTTTCTCTAAATGCAGATATCACTGGGTGTCCGGAGTCTCAATGGCGATGTAGCCTCCTGAAAAGTCAGACGTGGTTTGTGACGAGAGCCATGCTTCAACCCCTTGGTTTGCCTCTCTGCCTTCCTTCCCACTTTCTGTCTTCCATTGGCCTAACACCTTTCTCAATCCGTAACTTCCTCAAAGAAATCCCTCCTCCACAAGGCGATCCTTGCTGCTCACCCCCTGCATCTCCTTCACATCAGTATAGCTTTCTCACTATCTAGCTCTTATCATCAATGTCCTCTTCCTCCTCATCAATTGAGAATTCTCTCTCCAGGGTTTATCTTTGGGATGATAGTCAAGAAATGCCGGGACGTATTGGAGGCTTCTGGAGACTCAGCCGGAATCCTGGACCGTGGTTTTATCCGGGGTGGAAAATGCGATTTGGGGTCCTCTCTCAGGAAATGCTCAGGGTTTTTGGCTATTTTTTTTACCGGGTGTCCTCCTAGTTCCATAGTCCTATTCCCATCGGAAACAATAGCACGTGTGTTTACAATGCGGAAACGTCTTTAGGCACCCGTTGTCCAGTGGAGCAGAAGAGCCTGAGGAATCGTCGTGGCCCCCAAAATGAAGCTGTGTTTGAACGGTTCAAAAGAAAGCAGGCTAATCCTTAGCCACCCAAAGCCATCCAAAGCCACCCAAGCCCAAAGAAGGGTTAAAGAACCTTGAGAAAACCACACCGCTGGAAGGAATGTAAAGCAGAGCAGAGGAATGTGTGGAATGCAGACAGGGGTGAAACACTTAGGGTCCCATATGGAAAACGGGGAAAACAACAGGTTGGCCTGTGGAAATGCAGGAATCTGACAGAGGCGGGCAGAAAAGTTCTGGAATGCGGCAAGGTCTGAACCAGATGTTCAGTCTTCCATGGCTTGCTGTGAAGACCATATGGCCTGCACTCCAAAGGCCTGGGAGACTCGGGGCTAGGCTGCCATTTGAAAGGGCCTTAGGTTGTCCTCCTTCCTCCCAGGTCCTCAAACTGGAGGGGAATTCTCAATGACTGTTAGATCTCCGACCTTGGGTGAAGTGCGGTCCGTGGTACGGCCCAGCCCTCCAGGTGATGGGCAACACTATGGGCAGGCTCTACACGTACTTGAGGTGTGCCCTGGAGTTTTGGGGGGTGGGGAATTTCCAGCAGCTCCGCTGATTTCCAGAAATCAGGGCGTGGCCACCTCAGCCTCGACAAGACCCCTGTCTCCAGGGAGAGCTCAGTGGGCCAGCATTCTCCAGGGCAGCCGGTCGGTTCTTCTCGCTTCTCCGACTGACCTCGAAGCATGGATTCCTCCAGCACGTCCTGCACATCAAGCTGTAGCTTGACCTCTGCTTCTGGGCTGGGGGTTGCAACTCCCAGAGGCTGGAGCCCTTCACGCCTGTGCATCCTGCATCGATAGGGCCATGCCGTTCATTAGGGCATGTTTCGAGATTGGGGTGGCCTTTGGCCCGCGCTCAGTGGGCCTCAGCGAAGCACACTCGCCTCAGAATGACACCCTTGCTCCATACCCATGGTAATTTCGCTCTGGGATGGAAGTGGATGTTGCCTCTTCCTAGAGAGGTGCCCACGCAGATCACGCATCACCGGGCGAAAGGTCCTAACAGGATTTCTCAGGGCCCATCCTCTCCTTTGCTGCTGGCCAACCTTTCCATTCAACCCAATGTATGTTCATGATGGCAGTGGACACATTTGGGGATTTGGTGTCGGAGTAGCCTTTGAATTGTGGTCTCTTGGCCTGGCTTGCCAACAACAGGTATGGAGATACACCCCAGTGGGTTTACTCCTCTCTTTCTTTCTCTTTACGTCTTGGGGAAGGTTTCCTTTGGAGTCTTGGGGATGTTGGGAGCATTTTGACCCCAGGTCACCTGGAGTCGACAGCACGTTCGTGGGAGCTCTTCTCCAAAGTTCAGGCCTTTCTGCATGACCGAACTCTGTGCACGCCTGGCCTTTGTATAACCCAGGGACGTCAAGGAATCTTGATGCCAGGACGGAGGGAAACATGTGGAGCTTATATCTCTCTTTCAAGGGTTTCAAGCTCCCTTGGAGTTTCCCCACACATAATCCCTCTCCATTTCTCTCTCTCCGTCTCTCGGTCCCTCCGTCTCTTTCTCAGTCTCTCTCTCTCTCAGTCTCTCTCTCTCTCTATGTCTATCTCTCTCTCTCCATTTCTCTGCTGGGATCCTGTGGGTCTCACTTTCTATAACTCCTTGGTTCACTCCCAACTCAGCCTTACGGTCTCAATTCCTTCTCCTCTTTGGCCACTTACGTCTACATGAATGGAACCGTAGACTTTGCACACTGGCCTTGACAGTGTAATATGCAGACTTGTGGTTGGTGTTGAAGTCGTCATCACTGCATGTGCTGAGGTCCGTCCTGATGGACACTTGCCCAGTTGCGTTGGATATTCACGTCGATCTGCTGGATGTCACTTTGTGCTGATGTATCATAAATATCCGGGACTTGGAAGCTCACCTGAAGCGAAGTTGGCTTTGCTTGTATCGGAAGCAAATTCTGCGAGACACAGCATCCTGGAACACAGGAAGTGGTCTTTGACGGCCTTTGCTTTGGGGGCTGTGGGGTAAGCGCTTCGCAAGGGGACCCGCCATGGGGCCGTCAGTTGCATGCGAATCACCAAGGAAGAATTCCTGTGTGCCGGCCGGACAGAAGGGAGACCGATCCAGGGGGATTCCTCTGCTTCTGTGTGCTTTGACAGGTCTTGACTAGGAGAGCCCACACTGAGGCCATGTGGCTGAGAACAGACAACGTGTTGTTAGTGGGCACTTCGGGAAGAGAGGCCGTTGGTGGCTTGGAGCGTGGCATAACGCAGGAAGCTATGGATTTCGTGGATGCAACGATGTGCTGGGATCCACACGTCCGCTGGCCCTCACAGACTTTTCCCTTGGGGTGGTGTGAACCCGCGGCCCTTTCTTCCATTCTTGTCCACCACCACTAGGGCCTGAACCCAGATCGGCCCGGGGTTCTTTGTGTGCAGGCACGCCCCCCTGGGTCTCACTGTGGCCCAGCCACAGCACGAGGCAGCATAATCAGGGTGTCTCGAGCTGGTGAGTCATTTTGCGAGGAGTCCCGGCAGGGCTTCCTTCCAAACGGGTGCTGTGGTGTTGGCACCGCCGAGAAGCTTTCCCTTTCTACCCCCCAGAAGTGCAGTCAGTGTTTGTTGGTGGTTGGCATGGTTCTAATTGTCTTTGGGTTCGTGCCACTCATAGGCCGAGGCTTTGAGCTGATATGCCCTGGACGTAGGCGAGAGAGGCTGGTGTAATTTTCTGAAAGGCCACACTGCCGGAGACATCGTGCACAAACCCATCAGTACCCTCGACAGGACTGGTAGGCGGAAGGCGTGTTGCTCCCAAGACTCCGATGTCCCTTCACACTAGTGTCTACCATCCATTTCCTTTGCCAGCGTGGCCTTGGGAAGTGGGGGATTTGGGCCCCAGGAGATGGACTTCACGTGCCCTCACATAGGCATCCTTGGTGCCCCCACGTTCCCCATGCCGCTGGGCTTCCGATGGTACAGATGTCTTGGCACCCCCTTTGCGCAGAGACAGCCCTTGCCTCGGGGACCTTCTCCATGGTTGAAGCAGCCCAACATGGCCCTGTGGGCACCAGGGATCGGCATCCCTGCTGACGCATCCCTGAGCTCTCCCCCATAGGTCCTTGGGAATCCTGGTGGTCCTTGACCTGGGGTGCCCTGTCAGGGTGCACCATCGGCTGCAGGCCACGAGGTTCCTCTGCCAAGTTGCAGTGCTTTTCTCTAAATGCAGATATCACTGGGTGTCCGGAGTCTCAATGGCGATGTAGCCTCCTGAAAAGTCAGACGTGGTTTGTGACGAGAGCCATGCTTCAACCCCTTGGTTTGCCTCTCTGCCTTCCTTCCCACTTTCTGTCTTCCATTGGCCTAACACCTTTCTCAATCCGTAACTTCCTCAAAGAAATCCCTCCTCCACAAGGCGATCCTTGCTGCTCACCCCCTGCATCTCCTTCACATCAGTATAGCTTTCTCACTATCTAGCTCTTATCATCAATGTCCTCTTCCTCCTCATCAATTGAGAATTCTCTCTCCAGGGTTTATCTTTGGGATGATAGTCAAGAAATGCCGGGACGTATTGGAGGCTTCTGGAGACTCAGCCGGAATCCTGGACCGTGGTTTTATCCGGGGTGGAAAATGCGATTTGGGGTCCTCTCTCAGGAAATGCTCAGGGTTTTTGGCTATTTTTTTTACCGGGTGTCCTCCTAGTTCCATAGTCCTATTCCCATCGGAAACAATAGCACGTGTGTTTACAATGCGGAAACGTCTTTAGGCACCCGTTGTCCAGTGGAGCAGAAGAGCCTGAGGAATCGTCGTGGCCCCCAAAATGAAGCTGTGTTTGAACGGTTCAAAAGAAAGCAGGCTAATCCTTAGCCACCCAAAGCCATCCAAAGCCACCCAAGCCCAAAGAAGGGTTAAAGAACCTTGAGAAAACCACACCGCTGGAAGGAATGTAAAGCAGAGCAGAGGAATGTGTGGAATGCAGACAGGGGTGAAACACTTAGGGTCCCATATGGAAAACGGGGAAAACAACAGGTTGGCCTGTGGAAATGCAGGAATCTGACAGAGGCGGGCAGAAAAGTTCTGGAATGCGGCAAGGTCTGAACCAGATGTTCAGTCTTCCATGGCTTGCTGTGAAGACCATATGGCCTGCACTCCAAAGGCCTGGGAGACTCGGGGCTAGGCTGCCATTTGAAAGGGCCTTAGGTTGTCCTCCTTCCTCCCAGGTCCTCAAACTGGAGGGGAATTCTCAATGACTGTTAGATCTCCGACCTTGGGTGAAGTGCGGTCCGTGGTACGGCCCAGCCCTCCAGGTGATGGGCAACGCTATGGGCAGGCTCTACACGTACTTGAGGAGTGCCCTGGAGTTTTGGGGGGTGGGGAATTTCCAGCAGCTCCGCTGATTTCCAGAAATCAGGGCGTGGCCACCTCAGCCTCTACAAGACCCCTGTCTCCAGGGAGAGCTCAGTGGGCCAGCATTCTCCAGGGCAGCCGGTCGGTTCTTCTCGCTTCTCCGACTGACCTCGAAGCATGGATTCCTCCAGCACGTCCTGCACATCAAGCTGTAGCTTGACCTCTGCTTCTGGGCTGGGGGTTGCAACTCCCAGAGGCTGGGAGCCCTTCACGCCTGTGCATCCTGCATCGATAGGGCCATGCCGTTCATTAGGGCATGTTTCGAGATTGGGGTGGCCTTTGGCCCGCGCTCAGTGGGCCTCAGGGAGCAGACTCGCCTCAGAATGACACCCTTGCTCCATACCCATGGTAATTTCGCTCTGGGATGGAAGTGGATGTTGCCTCTTCCTAGAGAGGTGCCCACGCAGATCACGCATCACCGGGCGAAAGGTCCTAACAGGATTTCTCAGGGCCCATCCTCTCCTTTGCTGCTGGCCAACCTTTCCATTCAACCCAATGTATGTTCATGATGGCAGTGGACACATTTGGGGATTTGGAGTCGGAGTAGCCTTTGAATTGTGGTCTCTTGGCCTGGCTTGCCAACAACAGGTATGGAGATACACCCCAGTGGGTTTACTCCTCTCTTTCTTTCTCTTTACGTCTTGGGGAAGGTTTCCTTTGGAGTCTTGGGGATGTTGGGAGCATTTTGACCCCAGGTCACCTGGAGTCGACAGCACGTTCGTGGGAGCTCTTCTCCAAAGTTCAGGCCTTTCTGCATGACCGAACTCTGTGCACGCCTGGCCTTTGTATAACCCAGGGACGTCAAGGAATCTTGATGCCAGGACGGAGGGAAACATGTGGAGCTTATATCTCTCTTTCAAGGGTTTCAAGCTCCCTTGGAGTTTCCCCACACATAATCCCTCTCCATTTCTCTCTCTCCGTCTCTCGGTCCCTCCGTCTCTTTCTCAGTCTCTCTCTCTCTCAGTCTCTCTCTCTCTCTATGTCTATCTCTCTCTCTCCATTTCTCTGCTGGGATCCTGTGGGTCTCACTTTCTATAACTCCTTGGTTCACTCCCAACTCAGCCTTACGGTCTCAATTCCTTCTCCTCTTTGGCCACTTACGTCTACATGAATGGAACCGTAGACTTTGCACACTGGCCTTGACAGTGTAATATGCAGACTTGTGGTTGGTGTTGAAGTCGTCATCACTGCATGTGCTGAGGTCCGTCCTGATGGACACTTGCCCAGTTGCGTTGGATATTCACGTCGATCTGCTGGATGTCACTTTGTGCTGATGTATCATAAATATCCGGGACTTGGAAGCTCACCTGAAGCGAAGTTGGCTTTGCTTGTATCGGAAGCAAATTCTGCGAGACACAGCATCCTGGAACACAGGAAGTGGTCTTTGACGGCCTTTGCTTTGGGGGCTGTGGGGTAAGCGCTTCGCAAGGGGACCCGCCATGGGGCCGTCAGTTGCATGCGAATCACCAAGGAAGAATTCCTGTGTGCCGGCCGGACAGAAGGGAGACCGATCCAGGGGGATTCCTCTGCTTCTGTGTGCTTTGACAGGTCTTGACTAGGAGAGCCCACACTGAGGCCATGTGGCTGAGAACAGACAACGTGTTGTTAGTGGGCACTTCGGGAAGAGAGGCCGTTGGTGGCTTGGAGCGTGGCATAACGCAGGAAGCTATGGATTTCGTGGATGCAACGATGTGCTGGGATCCACACGTCCGCTGGCCCTCACAGACTTTTCCCTTGGGGTGGTGTGAACCCGCGGCCCTTTCTTCCATTCTTGTCCACCACCACTAGGGCCTGAACCCAGATCGGCCCGGGGTCCTTTGTGTGCAGGCAGGCCCCCCTGGGTCTCACTGTGGCCCAGCCACAGCACGAGGCAGCATAATCAGGGTGTCTCGAGCTGGTGAGTCATTTTGCGAGGAGTCCCGGCAGGGCTTCCTTCCAAACGGGTGCTGTGGTGTCGGCACCGCTGAGAAGCTTTCCTTTTCTACGCCCCAGAAGTGCAGTCAGTGTTTGTTGGTGGTTTGCCTGGTTCTATTTGTCTTTGGTTCCTGCCACTCATAGGCCGAGGCTTTGAGCTGATATGCCCTGGACGTAGGCGAGAGAGGCTGGTGTAATTTTCTGAAAGGCCACACTGCCGGAGACATCGTGCACAAACCCATCAGTACCCTCGACAGGACTGGTAGGCGGAAGGCGTGTTGCTCCCAAGACTCCGATGTCCCTTCACACTAGTGTCTACCATCCATTTCCTTTGCCAGCGTGGCCTTGGGAAGTGGGGGGATTTGGGCCCCAGGAGATGGACTTCACGTGCCCTCACATAGGCATCCTTGGTGCCCCCACGTTCCCCATGCCGCTGGGCTTCCGATGGTACAGATGTCTTGGCACCCCCTTTGCGCAGAGACAGCCCTTGCCTCGGGGACCTTCTCCATGGTTGAAGCAGCCCAACATGGCCCTGTGGGCACCAGGGATCGGCATCCCTGCTGACGCATCCCTGAGCTCTCCCCCATAGGTCCTTGGGAATCCTGGTGGTCCTTGACCTGGGGTGCCCTGTCAGGGTGCACCATCGGCTGCAGGCCACGAGGTTCCTCTGCCAAGTTGCAGTGCTTTTCTCTAAATGCAGATATCACTGGGTGTCCGGAGTCTCAATGGCGATGTAGCCTCCTGAAAAGTCAGACGTGGTTTGTGACGAGAGCCATGCTTCAACCCCTTGGTTTGCCTCTCTGCCTTCCTTCCCACTTTCTGTCTTCCATTGGCCTAACACCTTTCTCAATCCGTAACTTCCTCAAAGAAATCCCTCCTCCACAAGGCGATCCTTGCTGCTCACCTCCTGCATCTCCTTCACATCAGTATAGCTTTCTCACTATCTAGCTCTTATCATCAATGTCCTCTTCCTCCTCATCAATTGAGAATTCTCTCTCCAGGGTTTATCTTTGGGATGATAGTCAAGAAAAGCCGGGACGTATTGGAGGCTTCTGGAGACTCAGCCAGAATCCTGGACCGTGGTTTTATCCGGGGTGGAAAATGCGATTTGGGGTCCTCTCTCAGGAAATGCTCAGGGTTTTTGGCTATTTTTTTCACCGGGTGTCCTCCTAGTTCCATAGTCCTATTCCCATCGGAAACAATAGCACGTGTGTTTACAATGTGGAAACGTCTTTAGGCACCCGTTGTCCAGTGGAGCAGAAGAGCCTGAGGAATCGTCGTGGCCCCCAAAATGAAGCTGTGTTTGAACGGTTCAAAAGAAAGCAGGCTAATCCTTAGCCACCCAAAGCCATCCAAAGCCACCCAAGCCCAAAGAAGGGTTAAAGAACCTTGAGAAAACCACACCGCTGGAAGGAATGTAAAGCAGAGCAGAGGAATGTGTGGAATGCAGACAGGGGTGAAACACTTAGGGTCCCATATGGAAAACGGGGAAAACAACAGGTTGGCCTGTGGAAATGCAGGAATCTGACAGAGGCGGGCAGAAAAGTTCTGGAATGCGGCAAGGTCTGAACCAGATGTTCAGTCTTCCATGGCTTGCTGTGAAGACCATATGGCCTGCACTCCAAAGGCCTGGGAGACTCGGGGCTAGGCTGCCATTTGAAAGGGCCTTAGGTTGTCCTCCTTCCTCCCAGGTCCTCAAACTGGAGGGGAATTCTCAATGACTGTTAGATCTCCGACCTTGGGTGAAGTGCGGTCCGTGGTACGGCCCAGCCCTCCAGGTGATGGGCAACACTATGGGCAGGCTCTACACGTACTTGAGGAGTGCCCTGGAGTTTTGGGGGGTGGGGAATTTCCAGCAGCTCCGCTGATTTCCAGAAATCAGGGCGTGGCCACCTCAGCCTCTACAAGACCCCTGTCTCCAGGGAGAGCTCAGTGGGCCAGCATTCTCCAGGGCAGCCGGTCGGTTCTTCTCGCTTCTCCGACTGACCTCGAAGCATGGATTCCTCCAGCACGTCCTGCACATCAAGCTGTAGCTTGACCTCTGCTTCTGGGCTGGGGGTTGCAACTCCCAGAGGCTGGAGCCCTTCACGCCTGTGCATCCTGCATCGATAGGGCCATGCCGTTCATTAGGGCATATTCCGTGATTGGGCTGGCCTTTGGCCCGCGCTCAGTGGGCCTCAGCGAAGCACACTCGCCTCAGAATGACACCCTTGCTCCATACCCATGGTAATTTCGCTCTGGGATGGAAGTGGATGTTGCCTCTTCCTAGAGAGGTGCCCACGCAGATCACGCATCACCGGGCGAAAGGTCCTAACAGGATTTCTCAGGGCCCATCCTCTCCTTTGCTGCTGGCCAACCTTTCCATTCAACCCAATGTATGTTCATGATGGCAGTGGACACATTTGGGGATTTGGAGTCGGAGTAGCCTTTGAATTGTGGTCTCTTGGCCTGGCTTGCCAACAACAGGTATGGAGATACACCCCAGTGGGTTTACTCCTCTCTTTCTTTCTCTTTACGTCTTGGGGAAGGTTTCCTTTGGAGTCTTGGGGATGTTGGGAGCATTTTGACCCCAGGTCACCTGGAGTCGACAGCACGTTCGTGGGAGCTCTTCTCCAAAGTTCAGGCCTTTCTGCATGACCGAACTCTGTGCACGCCTGGCCTTTGTATAACCCAGGGACGTCAAGGAATCTTGATGCCAGGACGGAGGGAAACATGTGGAGCTTATATCTCTCTTTCAAGGGTTTCAAGCTCCCTTGGAGTTTCCCCACACATAATCCCTCTCCATTTCTCTCTCTCCGTCTCTCGGTCCCTCCGTCTCTTTCTCAGTCTCTCTCTCTCTCAGTCTCTCTCTCTCTCTATGTCTATCTCTCTCTCTCCATTTCTCTGCTGGGACCCTGTGGGTCTCACTTTCTATAACTCCTTGGTTCACTCCCAACTCAGCCTTACGGTCTCAATTCCTTCTCCTCTTTGGCCACTTACGTCTACATGAATGGAACCGTAGACTTTGCACACTGGCCTTGACAGTGTAATATGCAGACTTGTGGTTGGTGTTGAAGTCGTCATCACTGCATGTGCTGAGGTCCGTCCTGATGGACACTTGCCCAGTTGCGTTGGATATTCACGTCGATCTGCTGGATGTCTCTTTGTGCTGATGTATCATAAATATCCGGGACTTGGAAGCTCACCTGAAGCGAAGTTGGCTTTGCTTGTATCGGAAGCAAATTCTGCGAGACACAGCATCCTGGAACACAGGAAGTGGTCTTTGACGGCCTTTGCTTTGGGGGCTGTGGGGTAAGCGCTTCGCAAGGGGACCCGCCATGGGGCCGTCAGTTGCATGCGAATCACCAAGGAAGAATTCCTGTGTGCCGGCCGGACAGAAGGGAGACCGATCCAGGGGGATTCCTCTGCTTCTGTGTGCTTTGACAGGTCTTGACTAGGAGAGCCCACACTGAGGCCATGTGGCTGAGAACAGACAACGTGTTGTTAGTGGGCACTTCGGGAAGAGAGGCCGTTGGTGGCTTGGAGCGTGGCATAACGCAGGAAGCTATGGATTTCGTGGATGCAACGATGTGCTGGAATCCACACGTCCGCTGGCCCTCACAGACTTTTCCCTTGGGGTGGTGTGAACCCGCGGCCCTTTCTTCCATTCTTGTCCACCACCACTAGGGCCTGAACCCAGATCGGCCCGGGGTCCTTTGTGTGCAGGCACGCCCCCCTGGGTCTCACTGTGGCCCAGCCACAGCACGAGGCAGCATAATCAGGGTGTCTCGAGCTGGTGAGTCATTTTGCGAGGAGTCCCGGCAGGGCTTCCTTCCAAACGGGTGCTGTGGTGTCGGCACCGCTGAGAAGCTTTCCTTTTCTACGCCCCAGAAGTGCAGTCAGTGTTTGTTGGTGGTTTGCCTGGTTCTATTTGTCTTTGGTTCCTGCCACTCATAGGCCGAGGCTTTGAGCTGATATGCCCTGGACGTAGGCGAGAGAGGCTGGTGTAATTTTCTGAAAGGCCACACTGCCGGAGACATCGTGCACAAACCCATCAGTACCCTCGACAGGACTGGTAGGCGGAAGGCGTGTTGCTCCCAAGACTCCGATGTCCCTTCACACTAGTGTCTACCATCCATTTCCTTTGCCAGCGTGGCCTTGGGAAGTGGGGGGATTTGGGCCCCAGGAGATGGACTTCACGTGCCCTCACATAGGCATCCTTGGTGCCCCCACGTTCCCCATGCCGCTGGGCTTCCGATGGTACAGATGTCTTGGCACCCCCTTTGCGCAGAGACAGCCCTTGCCTCGGGGACCTTCTCCATGGTTGAAGCAGCCCAACATGGCCCTGTGGGCACCAGGGATCGGCATCCCTGCTGACGCATCCCTGAGCTCTCCCCCATAGGTCCTTGGGAATCCTGGTGGTCCTTGACCTGGGGTGCCCTGTCAGGGTGCACCATCGGCTGCAGGCCACGAGGTTCCTCTGCCAAGTTGCAGTGCTTTTCTCTAAATGCAGATATCACTGGGTGTCCGGAGTCTCAATGGCGATGTAGCCTCCTGAAAAGTCAGACGTGGTTTGTGACGAGAGCCATGCTTCAACCCCTTGGTTTGCCTCTCTGCCTTCCTTCCCACTTTCTGTCTTCCATTGGCCTAACACCTTTCTCCATCCGTAACTTCCTCAAAGAAATCCCTCCTCCACAAGGCGATCCTTGCTGCTCACCTCCTGCATCTCCTTCACATCAGTATAGCTTTCTCACTATCTAGCTCTTATCATCAATGTCCTCTTCCTCCTCATCAATTGAGAATTCTCTCTCCAGGGTTTATCTTTGGGATGATAGTCAAGAAAAGCCGGGACGTATTGGAGGCTTCTGGAGACTCAGCCGGAATCCTGGACCGTGGTTTTATCCGGGGTGGAAAATGCGATTTGGGGTCCTCTCTCAGGAAATGCTCAGGGTTTTTGGCTATTTTTTTTTACCGGGTGTCCTCCTAGTTCCATAGTCCTATTCCCATCGGAAACAATAGCACGTGTGTTTACAATGCGGAAACGTCTTTAGGCACCCGTTGTCCAGTGGAGCAGAAGAGCCTGAGGAATCGTCGTGGCCCCCAAAATGAAGCTGTGTTTGAACGGTTCAAAAGAAAGCAGGCTAATCCTTAGCCACCCAAAGCCATCCAAAGCCACCCAAGCCCAAAGAAGGGTTAAAGAACCTTGAGAAAACCACACCGCTGGAAGGAATGTAAAGCAGAGCAGAGGAATGTGTGGAATGCAGACAGGGGTGAAACACTTAGGGTCCCATATGGAAAACGGGGAAAACAACAGGTTGGCCTGTGGAAATGCAGGAATCTGACAGAGGCGGGCAGAAAAGTTCTGGAATGCGGCAAGGTCTGAACCAGATGTTCAGTCTTCCATGGCTTGCTGTGAAGACCATATGGCCTGCACTCCAAAGGCCTGGGAGACTCGGGGCTAGGCTGCCATTTGAAAGGGCCTTAGGTTGTCCTCCTTCCTCCCAGGTCCTCAAACTGGAGGGGAATTCTCAATGACTGTTAGATCTCCGACCTTGGGTGAAGTGCGGTCCGTGGTACGGCCCAGCCCTCCAGGTGATGGGCAACACTATGGGCAGGCTCTACACGTACTTGAGGAGTGCCCTGGAGTTTTGGGGGGTGGGGAATTTCCAGCAGCTCCGCTGATTTCCAGAAATCAGGGCGTGGCCACCTCAGCCTCTACAAGACCCCTGTCTCCAGGGAGAGCTCAGTGGGCCAGCATTCTCCAGGGCAGCCGGTCGGTTCTTCTCGCTTCTCCGACTGACCTCGAAGCATGGATTCCTCCAGCACGTCCTGCACATCAAGCTGTAGCTTGACCTCTGCTTCTGGGCTGGGGGTTGCAACTCCCAGAGGCTGGAGCCCTTCACGCCTGTGCATCCTGCATCGATAGGGCCATGCCGTTCATTAGGGCATGTTTCGAGATTGGGCTGGCCTTTGGCCCGCGCTCAGTGGGCCTCAGCGAAGCACACTCGCCTCAGAATGACACCCTTGCTCCATACCCATGGTAATTTCGCTCTGGGATGGAAGTGGATGTTGCCTCTTCCTAGAGAGGTGCCCACGCAGATCACGCATCACTGGGCGAAAGGTCCTAACAGGATTTCTCAGGGCCCATCCTCTCCTTTGCTGCTGGCCAACCTTTCCATTCAACCCAATGTATGTTCATGATGGCAGTGGACACATTTGGGGATTTGGAGTCGGAGTAGCCTTTGAATTGTGGTCTCTTGGCCTGGCTTGCCAACAACAGGTATGGAGATACACCCCAGTGGGTTTACTCCTCTCTTTCTTTCTCTTTACGTCTTGGGGAAGGTTTCCTTTGGAGTCTTGGGGATGTTGGGAGCATTTTGACCCCAGGTCACCTGGAGTCGACAGCACGTTCGTGGGAGCTCTTCTCCAAAGTACAGGCCTTTCTGCATGACCGAACTCTGTGCACGCCTGGCCTTTGTATAACCCAGGGACGTCAAGGAATCTTGATGCCAGGACGGAGGGAAACATGTGGAGCTTATATCTCTCTTTCAAGGGTTTCAAGCTCCCTTGGAGTTTCCCCACACATAATCCCTCTCCATTTCTCTCTCTCCGTCTCTCGGTCCCTCCGTCTCTTTCTCAGTCTCTCTCTCTCTCAGTCTCTCTCTCTCTCTATGTCTATCTCTCTCTCTCCATTTCTCTGCTGGGACCCTGTGGGTCTCACTTTCTATAACTCCTTGGTTCACTCCCAACTCAGCCTTACGGTCTCAATTCCTTCTCCGCTTTGGCCACTTACGTCTACATGAATGGAACCGTAGACTTTGCACACTGGCCTTGACAGTGTAATATGCAGACTTGTGGTTGGTGTTGAAGTCGTCATCACTGCATGTGCTGAGGTCCGTCCTGATGGACACTTGCCCAGTTGCGTTGGATATTCACGTCGATCTGCTGGATGTCTCTTTGTGCTGATGTATCATAAATATCCGGGACTTGGAAGCTCACCTGAAGCGAAGTTGGCTTTGCTTGTATCGGAAGCAAATTCTGCGAGACACAGCATCCTGGAACACAGGAAGTGGTCTTTGACGGCCTTTGCTTTGGGGGCTGTGGGGTAAGCGCTTCGCAAGGGGACCCGCCATGGGGCCGTCAGTTGCATGCGAATCACCAAGGAAGAATTCCTGTGTGCCGGCCGGACAGAAGGGAGACCGATCCAGGGGGATTCCTCTGCTTCTGTGTGCTTTGACAGGTCTTGACTAGGAGAGCCCACACTGAGGCCATGTGGCTGAGAACAGACAACGTGTTGTTAGTGGGCACTTCGGGAAGAGAGGCCGTTGGTGGCTTGGAGCGTGGCATAACGCAGGAAGCTATGGATTTCGTGGATGCAACGATGTGCTGGAATCCACACGTCCGCTGGCCCTCACAGACTTTTCCCTTGGGGTGGTGTGAACCCGCGGCCCTTTCTTCCATTCTTGTCCACCACCACTAGGGCCTGAACCCAGATCGGCCCGGGGTCCTTTGTGTGCAGGCACGCCCCGCTGGGTCTCACTGTGGCCCAGCCACAGCACGAGGCAGCATAATCAGGGTGTCTCGAGCTGGTGAGTCATTTTGCGAGGAGTCCCGGCAGGGCTTCCTTCCAAACGGGTGCTGTGGTGTCGGCACCGCTGAGAAGCTTTCCTTTTCTACGCCCCAGAAGTGCAGTCAGTGTTTGTTGGTGGTTTGCCTGGTTCTATTTGTCTTTGGTTCCTGCCACTCATAGGCCGAGGCTTTGAGCTGATATGCCCTGGACGTAGGCGAGAGAGGCTGGTGTAATTTTCTGAAAGGCCACACTGCCGGAGACATCGTGCACAAACCCATCAGTACCCTCGACAGGACTGGTAGGCGGAAGGCGTGTTGCTCCCAAGACTCCGATGTCCCTTCACACTAGTGTCTACCATCCATTTCCTTTGCCAGCGTGGCCTTGGGAAGTGGGGGGATTTGGGCCCCAGGAGATGGACTTCACGTGCCCTCACATAGGCATCCTTGGTGCCCCCACGTTCCCCATGCCGCTGGGCTTCCGATGGTACAGATGTCTTGGCACCCCCTTTGCGCAGAGACAGCCCTTGCCTCGGGGACCTTCTCCATGGTTGAAGCAGCCCAACATGGCCCTGTGGGCACCAGGGATCGGCATCCCTGCTGACGCATCCCTGAGCTCTCCCCCATAGGTCCTTGGGAATCCTGGTGGTCCTTGACCTGGGGTGCCCTGTCAGGGTGCACCATCGGCTGCAGGCCACGAGGTTCCTCTGCCAAGTTGCAGTGCTTTTCTCTAAATGCAGATATCACTGGGTGTCCGGAGTCTCAATGGCGATGTAGCCTCCTGAAAAGTCAGACGTGGTTTGTGACGAGAGCCATGCTTCAACCCCTTGGTTTGCCTCTCTGCCTTCCTTCCCACTTTCTGTCTTCCATTGGCCTAACACCTTTCTCCATCCGTAACTTCCTCAAAGAAATCCCTCCTCCACAAGGCGATCCTTGCTGCTCACCTCCTGCATCTCCTTCACATCAGTATAGCTTTCTCACTATCTAGCTCTTATCATCAATGTCCTCTTCCTCCTCATCAATTGAGAATTCTCTCTCCAGGGTTTATCTTTGGGATGATAGTCAAGAAAAGCCGGGACGTATTGGAGGCTTCTGGAGACTCAGCCGGAATCCTGGACCGTGGTTTTATCCGGGGTGGAAAATGCGATTTGGGGTCCTCTCTCAGGAAATGCTCAGGGTTTTTGGCTATTTTTTTTTACCGGGTGTCCTCCTAGTTCCATAGTCCTATTCCCATCGGAAACAATAGCACGTGTGTTTACAATGCGGAAACGTCTTTAGGCACCCGTTGTCCAGTGGAGCAGAAGAGCCTGAGGAATCGTCGTGGCCCCCAAAATGAAGCTGTGTTTGAACGGTTCAAAAGAAAGCAGGCTAATCCTTAGCCACCCAAAGCCATCCAAAGCCACCCAAGCCCAAAGAAGGGTTAAAGAACCTTGAGAAAACCACACCGCTGGAAGGAATGTAAAGCAGAGCAGAGGAATGTGTGGAATGCAGACAGGGGTGAAACACTTAGGGTCCCATATGGAAAACGGGGAAAACAACAGGTTGGCCTGTGGAAATGCAGGAATCTGACAGAGGCGGGCAGAAAAGTTCTGGAATGCGGCAAGGTCTGAACCAGATGTTCAGTCTTCCATGGCTTGCTGTGAAGACCATATGGCCTGCACTCCAAAGGCCTGGGAGACTCGGGGCTAGGCTGCCATTTGAAAGGGCCTTAGGTTGTCCTCCTTCCTCCCAGGTCCTCAAACTGGAGGGGAATTCTCAATGACTGTTAGATCTCCGACCTTGGGTGAAGTGCGGTCCGTGGTACGGCCCAGCCCTCCAGGTGATGGGCAACACTATGGGCAGGCTCTACACGTACTTGAGGAGTGCCCTGGAGTTTTGGGGGGTGGGGAATTTCCAGCACCTCCGCTGATTTCCAGAAATCAGGGCGTGGCCACCTCAGCCTCGACAAGACCCCTGTCTCCAGGGAGAGCTCAGTGGGCCAGCATTCTCCAGGGCAGCCGGTCGGTTCTTCTCGCTTCTCCGACTGACCTCGAAGCATGGATTCCTCCAGCACGTCCTGCACATCAAGCTGTAGCTTGACCTCTGCTTCTGGGCTGGGGGTTGCAACTCCCAGAGGCTGGAGCCCTTCACGCCTGTGCATCCTGCATCGATAGGGCCATGCCGTTCATTAGGGCATGTTTCGAGATTGGGCTGGCCTTTGGCCCGCGCTCAGTGGGCCTCAGCGAAGCACACTCGCCTCAGAATGACACCCTTGCTCCATACCCATGGTAATTTCGCTCTGGGATGGAAGTGGATGTTGCCTCTTCCTAGAGAGGTGCCCACGCAGATCACGCATCAATGGGCGAAAGGTCCTAACAGGATTTCTCAGGGCCCATCCTCTCCTTTGCTGCTGGCCAACCTTTCCATTCAACCCAATGTATGTTCATGATGGCAGTGGACACATTTGGGGATTTGGAGTCGGAGTAGCCTTTGAATTGTGGTCTCTTGGCCTGGCTTGCCAACAACAGGTATGGAGATACACCCCAGTGGGTTTACTCCTCTCTTTCTTTCTCTTTACGTCTTGGGGAAGGTTTCCTTTGGAGTCTTGGGGATGTTGGGAGCATTTTGACCCCAGGTCACCTGGAGTCGACAGCACGTTCGTGGGAGCTCTTCTCCAAAGTACAGGCCTTTCTGCATGACCGAACTCTGTGCACGCCTGGCCTTTGTATAACCCAGGGACGTCAAGGAATCTTGATGCCAGGACGGAGGGAAACATGTGGAGCTTATATCTCTCTTTCAAGGGTTTCAAGCTCCCTTGGAGTTTCCCCACACATAATCCCTCTCCATTTCTCTCTCTCCGTCTCTCGGTCCCTCCGTCTCTTTCTCAGTCTCTCTCTCTCTCAGTCTCTCTCTCTCTCTATGTCTATCTCGCTCTCTCCATTTCTCTGCTGGGACCCTGTGGGTCTCACTTTCTATAACTCCTTGGTTCACTCCCAACTCAGCCTTACGGTCTCAATTCCTTCTCCTCTTTGGCCACTTACGTCTACATGAATGGAACCGTAGACTTTGCACACTGGCCTTGACAGTGTAATATGCAGACTTGTGGTTGGTGTTGAAGTCGTCATCACTGCATGTGCTGAGGTCCGTCCTGATGGACACTTGCCCAGTTGCGTTGGATATTCACGTCGATCTGCTGGATGTCTCTTTGTGCTGATGTATCATAAATATCCGGGACTTGGAAGCTCACCTGAAGCGAAGTTGGCTTTGCTTGTATCGGAAGCAAATTCTGCGAGACACAGCATCCTGGAACACAGGAAGTGGTCTTTGACGGCCTTTGCTTTGGGGGCTGTGGGGTAAGCGCTTCGCAAGGGGACCCGCCATGGGGCCGTCAGTTGCATGCGAATCACCAAGGAAGAATTCCTGTGTGCCGGCCGGACAGAAGGGAGACCGATCCAGGGGGATTCCTCTGCTTCTGTGTGCTTTGACAGGTCTTGACTAGGAGAGCCCACACTGAGGCCATGTGGCTGAGAACAGACAACGTGTTGTTAGTGGGCACTTCGGGAAGAGAGGCCGTTGGTGGCTTGGAGCGTGGCATAACGCAGGAAGCTATGGATTTCGTGGATGCAACGATGTGCTGGAATCCACACGTCCGCTGGCCCTCACAGACTTTTCCCTTGGGGTGGTGTGAACCCGCGGCCCTTTCTTCCATTCTTGTCCACCACCACTAGGGCCTGAACCCAGATCGGCCCGGGGTCCTTTGTGTGCAGGCACGCCCCCCTGGGTCTCACTGTGGCCCAGCCACAGCACGAGGCAGCATAATCAGGGTGTCTCGAGCTGGTGAGTCATTTTGCGAGGAGTCCCGGCAGGGCTTCCTTCCAAACGGGTGCTGTGGTGTCGGCACCGCTGAGAAGCTTTCCTTTTCTACGCCCCAGAAGTGCAGTCAGTGTTTGTTGGTGGTTTGCCTGGTTCTATTTGTCTTTGGTTCCTGCCACTCATAGGCCGAGGCTTTGAGCTGATATGCCCTGGACGTAGGCGAGAGAGGCTGGTGTAATTTTCTGAAAGGCCACACTGCCGGAGACATCGTGCACAAACCCATCAGTACCCTCGACAGGACTGGTAGGCGGAAGGCGTGTTGCTCCCAAGACTCCGATGTCCCTTCACACTAGTGTCTACCATCCATTTCCTTTGCCAGCGTGGCCTTGGGAAGTGGGGGGATTTGGGCCCCAGGAGATGGACTTCACGTGCCCTCACATAGGCATCCTTGGTGCCCCCACGTTCCCCATGCCGCTGGGCTTCCGATGGTACAGATGTCTTGGCACCCCCTTTGCGCAGAGACAGCCCTTGCCTCGGGGACCTTCTCCATGGTTGAAGCAGCCCAACATGGCCCTGTGGGCACCAGGGATCGTCATCCCTGCTGACGCATCCCTGAGCTCTCCCCCATAGGTCCTTGGGAATCCTGGTGGTCCTTGACCTGGGGTGCCCTGTCAGGGTGCACCATCGGCTGCAGGCCACGAGGTTCCTCTGCCAAGTTGCAGTGCTTTTCTCTAAATGCAGATATCACTGGGTGTCCGGAGTCTCAATGGCGATGTAGCCTCCTGAAAAGTCAGACGTGGTTTGTGACGAGAGCCATGCTTCAACCCCTTGGTTTGCCTCTCTGCCTTCCTTCCCACTTTCTGTCTTCCATTGGCCTAACACCTTTCTCCATCCGTAACTTCCTCAAAGAAATCCCTCCTCCACAAGGCGATCCTTGCTGCTCACCTCCTGCATCTCCTTCACATCAGTATAGCTTTCTCACTATCTAGCTCTTATCATCAATGTCCTCTTCCTCCTCATCAATTGAGAATTCTCTCTCCAGGGTTTATCTTTGGGATGATAGTCAAGAAAAGCCGGGACGTATTGGAGGCTTCTGGAGACTCAGCCGGAATCCTGGACCGTGGTTTTATCCGGGGTGGAAAATGCGATTTGGGGTCCTCTCTCAGGAAATGCTCAGGGTTTTTGGCTATTTTTTTTTACCGGGTGTCCTCCTAGTTCCATAGTCCTATTCCCATCGGAAACAATAGCACGTGTGTTTACAATGCGGAAACGTCTTTAGGCACCCGTTGTCCAGTGGAGCAGAAGAGCCTGAGGAATCGTCGTGGCCCCCAAAATGAAGCTGTGTTTGAACGGTTCAAAAGAAAGCAGGCTAATCCTTAGCCACCCAAAGCCATCCAAAGCCACCCAAGCCCAAAGAAGGGTTAAAGAACCTTGAGAAAACCACACCGCTGGAAGGAATGTAAAGCAGAGCAGAGGAATGTGTGGAATGCAGACAGGGGTGAAACACTTAGGGTCCCATATGGAAAACGGGGAAAACAACAGGTTGGCCTGTGGAAATGCAGGAATCTGACAGAGGCGGGCAGAAAAGTTCTGGAATGCGGCAAGGTCTGAACCAGATGTTCAGTCTTCCATGGCTTGCTGTGAAGACCATATGGCCTGCACTCCAAAGGCCTGGGAGACTCGGGGCTAGGCTGCCATTTGAAAGGGCCTTAGGTTGTCCTCCTTCCTCCCAGGTCCTCAAACTGGAGGGGAATTCTCAATGACTGTTAGACTCCAACCTTGGGTGAAGTGCGGTCCGTGGTACGGCCCAGCCCTCCAGGTGATGGGCAACACTATGGGCAGGCTCTACACGTACTTGAGGAGTGCCCTGGAGTTTTGGGGGGTGGGGAATTTCCAGCAGCTCCGCTGATTTCCAGAAATCAGGGCGTGGCCACCTCAGCCTCTACAAGACCCCTGTCTCCAGGGAGAGCTCAGTGGGCCAGCATTCTCCAGGGCAGCCGGTCGGTTCTTCTCGCTTCTCCGACTGACCTCGAAGCATGGATTCTTCCAGCACGTCCTGCACATCAAGCTGTAGCTTGACCTCTGCTTCTGGGCTGGGGGTTGCAACTCCCAGAGGCCGGGAGCCCTTCCCGCCTGTGCATCCTGCATCGATAGGGCCATGCCGTTCATTAGGGCATATTCCGTGATTGGGCTGGCCTTTGGCCAGTGCTCAGTTGGCCTCAGGATGCAGACTCGCCTCAGAATGACACCCTTGCTCCATACCCAGGGGAGTTTCGCTCTGGGATGGAAGTGGATGTTGCCTCTTCCTAGAGAGGTGCCCACGCAGATCACGCATCAATGGGCGAAAGGTCCTAACAGGATTTCTCAGGGCCCATCCTCTCCTTTGCTGCTGGCCAACCTTTCCATTCAACCCAATGTATGTTCATGATGGCAGTGGACACATTTGGGGATTTGGAGTCGGAGTAGCCTTTGAATAGTGGTCTCTTGGCCTGGCTTGCCAACAACAGGTATGGAGATACACCCCAGTGGGTTTACTCCTCTCTTTCTTTCTCTTTACGTCTTGGGGAAGGTTTCCTTTGGAGTCTTGGGGATGTTGGGAGCATTTTGACCCCAGGTCACCTGGAGTCGACAGCACGTTCGTGGGAGCTCTTCTCCAAAGTTCAGGCCTTTCTGCATGACCGAACTCTGTGCACGCCTGGCCTTTGTATAACCCAGGGACGTCAAGGAATCTTGATGCCAGGACGGAGGGAAACATGTGGAGCTTATATCTCTCTTTCAAGGGTTTCAAGCTCCCTTGGAGTTTCCCCACACATAATCCCTCTCCATTTCTCTCTCTCCGTCTCTCGGTCCCTCCGTCTCTTTCTCAGTCTCTCTCTCTCTCAGTCTCTCTCTCTCTCTATGTCTATCTCTCTCTCTCCATTTCTCTGCTGGGACCCTGTGGGTCTCACTTTCTATAACTCCTTGGTTCACTCCCAACTCAGCCTTACGGTCTCAATTCCTTCTCCTCTTTGGCCACTTACGTCTACATGAATGGAACCGTAGACTTTGCACACTGGCCTTGACAGTGTAATATGCAGACTTGTGGTTGGTGTTGAAGTCGTCATCACTGCATGTGCTGAGGTCCGTCCTGATGGACACTTGCCCAGTTGCGTTGGATATTCACGTCGATCTGCTGGATGTCTCTTTGTGCTGATGTATCATAAATATCCGGGACTTGGAAGCTCACCTGAAGCGAAGTTGGCTTTGCTTGTATCGGAAGCAAATTCTGCGAGACACAGCATCCTGGAACACAGGAAGTGGTCTTTGACGGCCTTTGCTTTGGGGGCTGTGGGGTAAGCGCTTCGCAAGGGGACCCGCCATGGGGCCGTCAGTTGCATGCGAATCACCAAGGAAGAATTCCTGTGTGCCGGCCGGACAGAAGGGAGACCGATCCAGGGGGATTCCTCTGCTTCTGTGTGCTTTGACAGGTCTTGACTAGGAGAGCCCACACTGAGGCCATGTGGCTGAGAACAGACAACGTGTTGTTAGTGGGCACTTCGGGAAGAGAGGCCGTTGGTGGCTTGGAGCGTGGCATAACGCAGGAAGCTATGGATTTCGTGGATGCAACGATGTGCTGGAATCCACACGTCCGCTGGCCCTCACAGACTTTTCCCTTGGGGTGGTGTGAACCCGCGGCCCTTTCTTCCATTCTTGTCCACCACCACTAGGGCCTGAACCCAGATCGGCCCGGGGTCCTTTGTGTGCAGGCACGCCCCGCTGGGTCTCACTGTGGCCCAGCCACAGCACGAGGCAGCATAATCAGGGTGTCTCGAGCTGGTGAGTCATTTTGCGAGGAGTCCCGGCAGGGCTTCCTTCCAAACGGGTGCTGTGGTGTCGGCACCGCTGAGAAGCTTTCCTTTTCTACGCCCCAGAAGTGCAGTCAGTGTTTGTTGGTGGTTTGCCTGGTTCTATTTGTCTTTGGTTCCTGCCACTCATAGGCCGAGGCTTTGAGCTGATATGCCCTGGACGTAGGCGAGAGAGGCTGGTGTAATTTTCTGAAAGGCCACACTGCCGGAGACATCGTGCACAAACCCATCAGTACCCTCGACAGGACTGGTAGGCGGAAGGCGTGTTGCTCCCAAGACTCCGATGTCCCTTCACACTAGTGTCTACCATCCATTTCCTTTGCCAGCGTGGCCTTGGGAAGTGGGGGGATTTGGGCCCCAGGAGATGGACTTCACGTACCCTCACATAGGCATCCTTGGTGCCCCCACGTTCCCCATGCCGCTGGGCTTCCGATGGTACAGATGTCTTGGCACCCCCTTTGCGCAGAGACAGCCCTTGCCTCGGGGACCTTCTCCATGGTTGAAGCAGCCCAACATGGCCCTGTGGGCACCAGGGATCGGCATCCCTGCTGACGCATCCCTGAGCTCTCCCCCATAGGTCCTTGGGAATCCTGGTGGTCCTTGACCTGGGGTGCCCTGTCAGGGTGCACCATCGGCTGCAGGCCACGAGGTTCCTCTGCCAAGTTGCAGTGCTTTTCTCTAAATGCAGATATCACTGGGTGTCCGGAGTCTCAATGGCGTTGTAGCCTCCTGAAAAGTCAGACGTGGTTTGTGACGAGAGCCATGCTTCAACCCCTTGGTTTGCCTCTCTGCCTTCCTTCCCACTTTCTGTCTTCCATTGGCCTAACACCTTTCTCCATCCGTAACTTCCTCAAAGAAATCCCTCCTCCACAAGGCGATCCTTGCTGCTCACCTCCTGCATCTCCTTCACATCAGTATAGCTTTCTCACTATCTAGCTCTTATCATCAATGTCCTCTTCCTCCTCATCAATTGAGAATTCTCTCTCCAGGGTTTATCTTTGGGATGATAGTCAAGAAAAGCCGGGACGTATTGGAGGCTTCTGGAGACTCAGCCGGAATCCTGGACCGTGGTTTTATCCGGGGTGGAAAATGCGATTTGGGGTCCTCTCTCAGGAAATGCTCAGGGTTTTTGGCTATTTTTTTTTACCGGGTGTCCTCCTAGTTCCATAGTCCTATTCCCATCGGAAACAATAGCACGTGTGTTTACAATGCGGAAACGTCTTTAGGCACCCGTTGTCCAGTGGAGCAGAAGAGCCTGAGGAATCGTCGTGGCCCCCAAAATGAAGCTGTGTTTGAACGGTTCAAAAGAAAGCAGGCTAATCCTTAGCCACCCAAAGCCATCCAAAGCCACCCAAGCCCAAAGAAGGGTTAAAGAACCTTGAGAAAACCACACCGCTGGAAGGAATGTAAAGCAGAGCAGAGGAATGTGTGGAATGCAGACAGGGGTGAAACACTTAGGGTCCCATATGGAAAACGGGGAAAACAACAGGTTGGCCTGTGGAAATGCAGGAATCTGACAGAGGCGGGCAGAAAAGTTCTGGAATGCGGCAAGGTCTGAACCAGATGTTCAGTCTTCCATGGCTTGCTGTGAAGACCATATGGCCTGCACTCCAAAGGCCTGGGAGACTCGGGGCTAGGCTGCCATTTGAAAGGGCCTTAGGTTGTCCTCCTTCCTCCCAGGTCCTCAAACTGGAGGGGAATTCTCAATGACTGTTAGATCTCCGACCTTGGGTGAAGTGCGGTCCGTGGTACGGCCCAGCCCTCCAGGTGATGGGCAACACTATGGGCAGGCTCTACACGTACTTGAGGAGTGCCCTGGAGTTTTGGGGGGTGGGGAATTTCCAGCAGCTCCGCTGATTTCCAGAAATCAGGGCGTGGCCACCTCAGCCTCTACAAGACCCCTGTCTCCAGGGAGAGCTCAGTGGGCCAGCATTCTCCAGGGCAGCCGGTCGGTTCTTCTCGCTTCTCCGACTGACCTCGAAGCATGGATTCCTCCAGCACGTCCTGCACATCAAGCTGTAGCTTGACCTCTGCTTCTGGGCTGGGGGTTGCAACTCCCAGAGGCTGGAGCCCTTCACGCCTGTGCATCCTGCATCGATAGGGCCATGCCGTTCATTAGGGCATGTTTCGAGATTGGGCTGGCCTTTGGCCCGCGCTCAGTGGGCCTCAGCGAAGCACACTCGCCTCAGAATGACACCCTTGCTCCATACCCATGGTAATTTCGCTCTGGGATGGAAGTGGATGTTGCCTCTTCCTAGAGAGGTGCCCACGCAGATCACGCATCACTGGGCGAAAGGTCCTAACAGGATTTCTCAGGGCCCATCCTCTCCTTTGCTGCTGGCCAACCTTTCCATTCAACCCAATGTATGTTCATGATGGCAGTGGACACATTTGGGGATTTGGAGTCGGAGTAGCCTTTGAATTGTGGTCTCTTGGCCTGGCTTGCCAACAACAGGTATGGAGATACACCCCAGTGGGTTTACTCCTCTCTTTCTTTCTCTTTACGTCTTGGGGAAGGTTTCCTTTGGAGTCTTGGGGATGTTGGGAGCATTTTGACCCCAGGTCACCTGGAGTCGACAGCACGTTCGTGGGAGCTCTTCTCCAAAGTTCAGGCCTTTCTGCATGACCGAACTCTGTGCACGCCTGGCCTTTGTATAACCCAGGGACGTCAAGGAATCTTGATGCCAGGACGGAGGGAAACATGTGGAGCTTATATCTCTCTTTCAAGGGTTTCAAGCTCCCTTGGAGTTTCCCCACACATAATCCCTCTCCATTTCTCTCTCTCCGTCTCTCGGTCCCTCCGTCTCTTTCTCAGTCTCTCTCTCTCTCAGTCTCTCTCTCTCTCTATGTCTATCTCGCTCTCTCCATTTCTCTGCTGGGACCCTGTGGGTCTCACTTTCTATAACTCCTTGGTTCACTCCCAACTCAGCCTTACGGTCTCAATTCCTTCTCCTCTTTGGCCACTTACGACTACATGAATGGAACCGTAGACTTTGCACACTGGCCTTGACAGTGTAATATGCAGACTTGTGGTTGGTGTTGAAGTCGTCATCACTGCATGTGCTGAGGTCCGTCCTGATGGACACTTGCCCAGTTGCGTTGGATATTCACGTCGATCTGCTGGATGTCTCTTTGTGCTGATGTATCATAAATATCCGGGACTTGGAAGCTCACCTGAAGCGAAGTTGGCTTTGCTTGTATCGGAAGCAAATTCTGCGAGACACAGCATCCTGGAACACAGGAAGTGGTCTTTGACGGCCTTTGCTTTGGGGGCTGTGGGGTAAGCGCTTCGCAAGGGGACCCGCCATGGGGCCGTCAGTTGCATGCGAATCACCAAGGAAGAATTCCTGTGTGCCGGCCGGACAGAAGGGAGACCGATCCAGGGGGATTCCTCTGCTTCTGTGTGCTTTGACAGGTCTTGACTAGGAGAGCCCACACTGAGGCCATGTGGCTGAGAACAGACAACGTGTTGTTAGTGGGCACTTCGGGAAGAGAGGCCGTTGGTGGCTTGGAGCGTGGCATAACGCAGGAAGCTATGGATTTCGTGGATGCAACGATGTGCTGGAATCCACACGTCCGCTGGCCCTCACAGACTTTTCCCTTGGGGTGGTGTGAACCCGCGGCCCTTTCTTCCATTCTTGTCCACCACCACTAGGGCCTGAACCCAGATCGGCCCGGGGTCCTTTGTGTGCAGGCACGCCCCCCTGGGTCTCACTGTGGCCCAGCCACAGCACGAGGCAGCATAATCAGGGTGTCTCGAGCTGGTGAGTCATTTTGCGAGGAGTCCCGGCAGGGCTTCCTTCCAAACGGGTGCTGTGGTGTCGGCACCGCTGAGAAGCTTTCCTTTTCTACGCCCCAGAAGTGCAGTCAGTGTTTGTTGGTGGTTTGCCTGGTTCTATTTGTCTTTGGTTCCTGCCACTCATAGGCCGAGGCTTTGAGCTGATATGCCCTGGACGTAGGCGAGAGAGGCTGGTGTAATTTTCTGAAAGGCCACACTGCCGGAGACATCGTGCACAAACCCATCAGTACCCTCGACAGGACTGGTAGGCGGAAGGCGTGTTGCTCCCAAGACTCCGATGTCCCTTCACACTAGTGTCTACCATCCATTTCCTTTGCCAGCGTGGCCTTGGGAAGTGGGGGGATTTGGGCCCCAGGAGATGGACTTCACGTGCCCTCACATAGGCATCCTTGGTGCCCCCACGTTCCCCATGCCGCTGGGCTTCCGATGGTACAGATGTCTTGGCACCCCCTTTGCGCAGAGACAGCCCTTGCCTCGGGGACCTTCTCCATGGTTGAAGCAGCCCAACATGGCCCTGTGGGCACCAGGGATCGGCATCCCTGCTGACGCATCCCTGAGCTCTCCCCCATAGGTCCTTGGGAATCCTGGTGGTCCTTGACCTGGGGTGCCCTGTCAGGGTGCACCATCGGCTGCAGGCCACGAGGTTCCTCTGCCAAGTTGCAGTGCTTTTCTCTAAATGCAGATATCACTGGGTGTCCGGAGTCTCAATGGCGATGTAGCCTCCTGAAAAGTCAGACGTGGTTTGTGACGAGAGCCATGCTTCAACCCCTTGGTTTGCCTCTCTGCCTTCCTTCCCACTTTCTGTCTTCCATTGGCCTAACACCTTTCTCAATCCGTAACTTCCTCAAAGAAATCCCTCCTCCACAAGGCGATCCTTGCTGCTCACCTCCTGCATCTCCTTCACATCAGTATAGCTTTCTCACTATCTAGCTCTTATCATCAATGTCCTCTTCCTCCTCATCAATTGAGAATTCTCTCTCCAGGGTTTATCTTTGGGATGATAGTCAAGAAAAGCCGGGACGTATTGGAGGCTTCTGGAGACTCAGCCGGAATCCTGGACCGTGGTTTTATCCGGGGTGGAAAATGCGATTTGGGGTCCTCTCTCAGGAAATGCTCAGGGTTTTTGGCTATTTTTTTTACCGGGTGTCCTCCTAGTTCCATAGTCCTATTCCCATCGGAAACAATAGCACGTGTGTTTACAATGCGGAAACGTCTTTAGGCACCCGTTGTCCAGTGGAGCAGAAGAGCCTGAGGAATCGTCGTGGCCCCCAAAATGAAGCTGTGTTTGAACGGTTCAAAAGAAAGCAGGCTAATCCTTAGCCACCCAAAGCCATCCAAAGCCACCCAAGCCCAAAGAAGGGTTAAAGAACCTTGAGAAAACCACACCGCTGGAAGGAATGTAAAGCAGAGCAGAGGAATGTGTGGAATGCAGACAGGGGTGAAACACTTAGGGTCCCATATGGAAAACGGGGAAAACAACAGGTTGGCCTGTGGAAATGCAGGAATCTGACAGAGGCGGGCAGAAAAGTTCTGGAATGCGGCAAGGTCTGAACCAGATGTTCAGTCTTCCATGGCTTGCTGTGAAGACCATATGGCCTGCACTCCAAAGGCCTGGGAGACTCGGGGCTAGGCTGCCATTTGAAAGGGCCTTAGGTTGTCCTCCTTCCTCCCAGGTCCTCAAACTGGAGGGGAATTCTCAATGACTGTTAGATCTCCGACCTTGGGTGAAGTGCGGTCCGTGGTACGGCCCAGCCCTCCAGGTGATGGGCAACACTATGGGCAGGCTCTACACGTACTTGAGGAGTGCCCTGGAGTTTTGGGGGGTGGGGAATTTCCAGCACCTCCGCTGATTTCCAGAAATCAGGGCGTGGCCACCTCAGCCTCGACAAGACCCCTGTCTCCAGGGAGAGCTCAGTGGGCCAGCATTCTCCAGGGCAGCCGGTCGGTTCTTCTCGCTTCTCCGACTGACCTCGAAGCATGGATTCCTCCAGCACGTCCTGCACATCAAGCTGTAGCTTGACCTCTGCTTCTGGGCTGGGGGTTGCAACTCCCAGAGGCCGGGAGCCCTTCCCGCCTGTGCATCCTGCATCGATAGGGCCATGCCGTTCATTAGGGCATATTCCGTGATTGGGCTGGCCTTTGGCCAGTGCTCAGTTGGCCTCAGGATGCAGACTCGCCTCAGAATGACACCCTTGCTCCATACCCAGGGGAGTTTCGCTCTGGGATGGAAGTGGATGTTGCCTCTTCCTAGAGAGGTGCCCACGCAGATCACGCATCAATGGGCGAAAGGTCCTAACAGGATTTCTCAGGGCCCATCCTCTCCTTTGCTGCTGGCCAACCTTTCCATTCAACCCAATGTATGTTCATGATGGCAGTGGACACATTTGGGGATTTGGAGTCGGAGTAGCCTTTGAATAGTGGTCTCTTGGCCTGGCTTGCCAACAACAGGTATGGAGATACACCCCAGTGGGTTTACTCCTCTCTTTCTTTCTCTTTACGTCTTGGGGAAGGTTTCCTTTGGAGTCTTGGGGATGTTGGGAGCATTTTGACCCCAGGTCACCTGGAGTCGACAGCACGTTCGTGGGAGCTCTTCTCCAAAGTTCAGGCCTTTCTGCATGACCGAACTCTGTGCACGCCTGGCCTTTGTATAACCCAGGGACGTCAAGGAATCTTGATGCCAGGACGGAGGGAAACATGTGGAGCTTATATCTCTCTTTCAAGGGTTTCAAGCTCCCTTGGAGTTTCCCCACACATAATCCCTCTCCATTTCTCTCTCTCCGTCTCTCGGTCCCTCCGTCTCTTTCTCAGTCTCTCTCTCTCTCAGTCTCTCTCTCTCTCTATGTCTATCTCGCTCTCTCCATTTCTCTGCTGGGACCCTGTGGGTCTCACTTTCTATAACTCCTTGGTTCACTCCCAACTCAGCCTTACGGTCTCAATTCCTTCTCCTCTTTGGCCACTTACGTCTACATGAATGGAACCGTAGACTTTGCACACTGGCCTTGACAGTGTAATATGCAGACTTGTGGTTGGTGTTGAAGTCGTCATCACTGCATGTGCTGAGGTCCGTCCTGATGGACACTTGCCCAGTTGCGTTGGATATTCACGTCGATCTGCTGGATGTCTCTTTGTGCTGATGTATCATAAATATCCGGGACTTGGAAGCTCACCTGAAGCGAAGTTGGCTTTGCTTGTATCGGAAGCAAATTCTGCGAGACACAGCATCCTGGAACACAGGAAGTGGTCTTTGACGGCCTTTGCTTTGGGGGCTGTGGGGTAAGCGCTTCGCAAGGGGACCCGCCATGGGGCCGTCAGTTGCATGCGAATCACCAAGGAAGAATTCCTGTGTGCCGGCCGGACAGAAGGGAGACCGATCCAGGGGGATTCCTCTGCTTCTGTGTGCTTTGACAGGTCTTGACTAGGAGAGCCCACACTGAGGCCATGTGGCTGAGAACAGACAACGTGTTGTTAGTGGGCACTTCGGGAAGAGAGGCCGTTGGTGGCTTGGAGCGTGGCATAACGCAGGAAGCTATGGATTTCGTGGATGCAACGATGTGCTGGAATCCACACGTCCGCTGGCCCTCACAGACTTTTCCCTTGGGGTGGTGTGAACCCGCGGCCCTTTCTTCCATTCTTGTCCACCACCACTAGGGCCTGAACCCAGATCGGCCCGGGGTCCTTTGTGTGCAGGCACGCCCCGCTGGGTCTCACTGTGGCCCAGCCACAGCACGAGGCAGCATAATCAGGGTGTCTCGAGCTGGTGAGTCATTTTGCGAGGAGTCCCGGCAGGGCTTCCTTCCAAACGGGTGCTGTGGTGTCGGCACCGCTGAGAAGCTTTCCTTTTCTACGCCCCAGAAGTGCAGTCAGTGTTTGTTGGTGGTTTGCCTGGTTCTATTTGTCTTTGGTTCCTGCCACTCATAGGCCGAGGCTTTGAGCTGATATGCCCTGGACGTAGGCGAGAGAGGCTGGTGTAATTTTCTGAAAGGCCACACTGCCAGAGACATCGTGCACAAACCCATCAGTACCCTCGACAGGACTGGTAGGCGGAAGGCGTGTTGCTCCCAAGACTCCGATGTCCCTTCACACTAGTGTCTACCATCCATTTCCTTTGCCAGCGTGGCCTTGGGAAGTGGGGGGATTTGGGCCCCAGGAGATGGACTTCACGTGCCCTCACATAGGCATCCTTGGTGCCCCCACGTTCCCCATGCCGCTGGGCTTCCGATGGTACAGATGTCTTGGCACCCCCTTTGCGCAGAGACAGCCCTTGCCTCGGGGACCTTCTCCATGGTTGAAGCAGCCCAACATGGCCCTGTGGGCACCAGGGATCGGCATCCCTGCTGACGCATCCCTGAGCTCTCCCCCATAGGTCCTTGGGAATCCTGGTGGTCCTTGACCTGGGGTGCCCTGTCAGGGTGCACCATCGGCTGCAGGCCACGAGGTTCCTCTGCCAAGTTGCAGTGCTTTTCTCTAAATGCAGATATCACTGGGTGTCCGGAGTCTCAATGGCGATGTAGCCTCCTGAAAAGTCAGACGTGGTTTGTGACGAGAGCCATGCTTCAACCCCTTGGTTTGCCTCTCTGCCTTCCTTCCCACTTTCTGTCTTCCATTGGCCTAACACCTTTCTCCATCCGTAACTTCCTCAAAGAAATCCCTCCTCCACAAGGCGATCCTTGCTGCTCACCTCCTGCATCTCCTTCACATCAGTATAGCTTTCTCACTATCTAGCTCTTATCATCAATGTCCTCTTCCTCCTCATCAATTGAGAATTCTCTCTCCAGGGTTTATCTTTGGGATGATAGTCAAGAAATGCCGGGACGTATTGGAGGCTTCTGGAGACTCAGCCGGAATCCTGGACCGTGGTTTTATCCGGGGTGGAAAATGCGATTTGGGGTCCTCTCTCAGGAAATGCTCAGGGTTTTTGGCTATTTTTTTTTACCGGGTGTCCTCCTAGTTCCATAGTCCTATTCCCATCGGAAACAATAGCACGTGTGTTTACAATGCGGAAACGTCTTTAGGCACCCGTTGTCCAGTGGAGCAGAAGAGCCTGAGGAATCGTCGTGGCCCCCAAAATGAAGCTGTGTTTGAACGGTTCAAAAGAAAGCAGGCTAATCCTTAGCCACCCAAAGCCATCCAAAGCCACCCAAGCCCAAAGAAGGGTTAAAGAACCTTGAGAAAACCACACCGCTGGAAGGAATGTAAAGCAGAGCAGAGGAATGTGTGGAATGCAGACAGGGGTGAAACACTTAGGGTCCCATATGGAAAACGGGGAAAACAACAGGTTGGCCTGTGGAAATGCAGGAATCTGACAGAGGCGGGCAGAAAAGTTCTGGAATGCGGCAAGGTCTGAACCAGATGTTCAGTCTTCCATGGCTTGCTGTGAAGACCATATGGCCTGCACTCCAAAGGCCTGGGAGACTCGGGGCTAGGCTGCCATTTGAAAGGGCCTTAGGTTGTCCTCCTTCCTCCCAGGTCCTCAAACTGGAGGGGAATTCTCAATGACTGTTAGATCTCCGACCTTGGGTGAAGTGCGGTCCGTGGTACGGCCCAGCCCTCCAGGTGATGGGCAACACTATGGGCAGGCTCTACACGTACTTGAGGAGTGCCCTGGAGTTTTGGGGGGTGGGGAATTTCCAGCAGCTCCGCTGATTTCCATACATCAGGGCGTGGCCACCTCAGCCTCTACAAGACCCCTGTCTCCAGGGAGAGCTCAGTGGGCCAGCATTCTCCAGGGCAGCCGGTCGGTTCTTCTCGCTTCTCCGACTGACCTCGAAGCATGGATTCCTCCAGCACGTCCTGCACATCAAGCTGTAGCTTGACCTCTGCTTCTGGGCTGGGGGTTGCAACTCCCAGAGGCTGGAGCCCTTCACGCCTGTGCATCCTGCATCGATAGGGCCATGCCGTTCATTAGGGCATGTTTCGAGATTGGGCTGGCCTTTGGCCCGCGCTCAGTGGGCCTCAGCGAAGCACACTCGCCTCAGAATGACACCCTTGCTCCATACCCATGGTAATTTCGCTCTGGGATGGAAGTGGATGTTGCCTCTTCCTAGAGAGGTGCCCACGCAGATCACGCATCAATGGGCGAAAGGTCCTAACAGGATTTCTCAGGGCCCATCCTCTCCTTTGCTGCTGGCCAACCTTTCCATTCAACCCAATGTATGTTCATGATGGCAGTGGACACATTTGGGGATTTGGAGTCGGAGTAGCCTTTGAATAGTGGTCTCTTGGCCTGGCTTGCCAACAACAGGTATGGAGATACACCCCAGTGGGTTTACTCCTCTCTTTCTTTCTCTTTACGTCTTGGGGAAGGTTTCCTTTGGAGTCTTGGGGATGTTGGGAGCATTTTGACCCCAGGTCACCTGGAGTCGACAGCACGTTCGTGGGAGCTCTTCTCCAAAGTTCAGGCCTTTCTGCATGACCGAACTCTGTGCACGCCTGGCCTTTGTATAACCCAGGGATGTCAAGGAATCTTGATGCCAGGACGGAGGGAAACATGTGGAGCTTATATCTCTCTTTCAAGGGTTTCAAGCTCCCTTGGAGTTTCCCCACACATAATCCCTCTCCATTTCTCTCTCTCCGTCTCTCGGTCCCTCCGTCTCTTTCTCAGTCTCTCTCTCTCTCAGTCTCTCTCTCTCTCTATGTCTATCTCGCTCTCTCCATTTCTCTGCTGGGACCCTGTGGGTCTCACTTTCTATAACTCCTTGGTTCACTCCCAACTCAGCCTTACGGTCTCAATTCCTTCTCCTCTTTGGCCACTTACGTCTACATGAATGGAACCGTAGACTTTGCACACTGGCCTTGACAGTGTAATATGCAGACTTGTGGTTGGTGTTGAAGTCGTCATCACTGCATGTGCTGAGGTCCGTCCTGATGGACACTTGCCCAGTTGCGTTGGATATTCACGTCGATCTGCTGGATGTCACTTTGTGCTGATGTATCATAAATATCCGGGACTTGGAAGCTCACCTGAAGCGAAGTTGGCTTTGCTTGTATCGGAAGCAAATTCTGCGAGACACAGCATCCTGGAACACAGGAAGTGGTCTTTGACGGCCTTTGCTTTGGGGGCTGTGGGGTAAGCGCTTCGCAAGGGGACCCGCCATGGGGCCGTCAGTTGCATGCGAATCACCAAGGAAGAATTCCTGTGTGCCGGCCGGACAGAAGGGAGACCGATCCAGGGGGATTCCTCTGCTTCTGTGTGCTTTGACAGGTCTTGACTAGGAGAGCCCACACTGAGGCCATGTGGCTGAGAACAGACAACGTGTTGTTAGTGGGCACTTCGGGAAGAGAGGCCGTTGGTGGCTTGGAGCGTGGCATAACGCAGGAAGCTATGGATTTCGTGGATGCAACGATGTGCTGGAATCCACACGTCCGCTGGCCCTCACAGACTTTTCCCTTGGGGTGGTGTGAACCCGCGGCCCTTTCTTCCATTCTTGTCCACCACCACTAGGGCCTGAACCCAGATCGGCCCGGGGTCCTTTGTGTGCAGGCACGCCCCCCTGGGTCTCACTGTGGCCCAGCCACAGCACGAGGCAGCATAATCAGGGTGTCTCGAGCTGGTGAGTCATTTTGCGAGGAGTCCCGGCAGGGCTTCCTTCCAAACGGGTGCTGTGGTGTCGGCACCGCTGAGAAGCTTTCCTTTTCTACGCCCCAGAAGTGCAGTCAGTGTTTGTTGGTGGTTTGCATGGTTCTATTTGTCTTTGGTTCCTGCCACTCATAGGCCGAGGCTTTGAGCTGATATGCCCTGGACGTAGGCGAGAGAGGCTGGTGTAATTTTCTGAAAGGCCACACTGCCGGAGACATCGTGCACAAACCCATCAGTACCCTCGACAGGACTGGTAGGCGGAAGGCGTGTTGCTCCCAAGACTCCGATGTCCCTTCACACTAGTGTCTACCATCCATTTCCTTTGCCAGCGTGGCCTTGGGAAGTGGGGGGATTTGGGCCCCAGGAGATGGACTTCACGTGCCCTCACATAGGCATCCTTGGTGCCCCCACGTTCCCCATGCCGCTGGGCTTCCGATGGTACAGATGTCTTGGCACCCCCTTTGCGCAGAGACAGCCCTTGCCTCGGGGACCTTCTCCATGGTTGAAGCAGCCCAACATGGCCCTGTGGGCACCAGGGATCGGCATCCCTGCTGACGCATCCCTGAGCTCTCCCCCATAGGTCCTTGGGAATCCTGGTGGTCCTTGACCTGGGGTGCCCTGTCAGGGTGCACCATCGGCTGCAGGCCACGAGGTTCCTCTGCCAAGTTGCAGTGCTTTTCTCTAAATGCAGATATCACTGGGTGTCCGGAGTCTCAATGGCGATGTAGCCTCCTGAAAAGTCAGACGTGGTTTGTGACGAGAGCCATGCTTCAACCCCTTGGTTTGCCTCTCTGCCTTCCTTCCCACTTTCTGTCTTCCATTGGCCTAACACCTTTCTCCATCCGTAACTTCCTCAAAGAAATCCCTCCTCCACAAGGCGATCCTTGCTGCTCACCTCCTGCATCTCCTTCACATCAGTATAGCTTTCTCACTATCTAGCTCTTATCATCAATGTCCTCTTCCTCCTCATCAATTGAGAATTCTCTCTCCAGGGTTTATCTTTGGGATGATAGTCAAGAAATGCCGGGACGTATTGGAGGCTTCTGGAGACTCAGCCGGAATCCTGGACCGTGGTTTTATCCGGGGTGGAAAATGCGATTTGGGGTCCTCTCTCAGGAAATGCTCAGGGTTTTTGGCTATTTTTTTTACCGGGTGTCCTCCTAGTTCCATAGTCCTATTCCCATCGGAAACAATAGCACGTGTGTTTACAATGCGGAAACGTCTTTAGGCACCCGTTGTCCAGTGGAGCAGAAGAGCCTGAGGAATCGTCGTGGCCCCCAAAATGAAGCTGTGTTTGAACGGTTCAAAAGAAAGCAGGCTAATCCTTAGCCACCCAAAGCCATCCAAAGCCACCCAAGCCCAAAGAAGGGTTAAAGAACCTTGAGAAAACCACACCCCTGGAAGGAATGTAAAGCAGAGCAGAGGAATGTGTGGAATGCAGACAGGGGTGAAACAATTTGTGTCCCATATGGAAAACGGGGAAAACAACAGGTTGGCCTGTGGAAATGCAGGAATCTGACAGAGGCGGGCAGAAAAGTTCTGGAATGCGGCAAGGTCTGAACCAGATGTTCAGTCTTCCATGGCTTGCTGTGAAGACCATATGGCCTGCACTCCAAAGGCCTGGGAGACTCGGGGCTAGGCTGCCATTTGAAAGGGCCTTAGGTTGTCCTCCTTCCTCCCAGGTCCTCAAACTGGAGGGGAATTCTCAATGACTGTTAGATCTCCGACCTTGGGTGAAGTGCGGTCCGTGGTACGGCCCAGCCCTCCAGGTGATGGGCAACACTATGGGCAGGCTCTACACGTACTTGAGGAGTGCCCTGGAGTTTTGGGGGGTGGGGAATTTCCAGCAGCTCCGCTGATTTCCAGAAATCAGGGCGTGGCCACCTCAGCCTCGACAAGACCCCTGTCTCCAGGGAGAGCTCAGTGGGCCAGCATTCTCCAGGGCAGCCGGTCGGTTCTTCTCGCTTCTCCGACTGACCTCGAAGCATGGATTCTTCCAGCACGTCCTGCACATCAAGCTGTAGCTTGACCTCTGCTTCTGGGCTGGGGGTTGCAACTCCCAGAGGCCGGGAGCCCTTCCCGCCTGTGCATCCTGCATCGATAGGGCCATGCCATTCATTAGGGCATATTCCGTGATTGGGCTGGCCTTTGGCCAGTGCTCAGTTGGCCTCAGGATGCAGACTCGCCTCAGAATGACACCCTTGCTCCATACCCAGGGGAGTTTCGCTCTGGGATGGAAGTGGATGTTGCCTCTTCCTAGAGAGGTGCCCACGCAGATCACGCATCAATGGGCGAAAGGTCCTAACAGGATTTCTCAGGGCCCATCCTCTCCTTTGCTGCTGGCCAACCTTTCCATTCAACCCAATGTATGTTCATGATGGCAGTGGACACATTTGGGGATTTGGAGTCGGAGTAGCCTTTGAATAGTGGTCTCTTGGCCTGGCTTGCCAACAACAGGTATGGAGATACACCCCAGTGGGTTTACTCCTCTCTTTCTTTCTCTTTACGTCTTGGGGAAGGTTTCCTTTGGAGTCTTGGGGATGTTGGGAGCATTTTGACCCCAGGTCACCTGGAGTCGACAGCACGTTCGTGGGAGCTCTTCTCCAAAGTTCAGGCCTTTCTGCATGACCGAACTCTGTGCACGCCTGGCCTTTGTATAACCCAGGGACGTCAAGGAATCTTGATGCCAGGACGGAGGGAAACATGTGGAGCTTATATCTCTCTTTCAAGGGTTTCAAGCTCCCTTGGAGTTTCCCCACACATAATCCCTCTCCATTTCTCTCTCTCCGTCTCTCGGTCCCTCCGTCTCTTTCTCAGTCTCTCTCTCTCTCAGTCTCTCTCTCTCTCTATGTCTATCTCGCTCTCTCCATTTCTCTGCTGGGACCCTGTGGGTCTCACTTTCTATAACTCCTTGGTTCACTCCCAACTCAGCCTTACGGTCTCAATTCCTTCTCCTCTTTGGCCACTTACGTCTACATGAATGGAACCGTAGACTTTGCACACTGGCCTTGACAGTATAATATGCAGACTTGTGGTTGGTGTTGAAGTCGTCATCACTGCATGTGCTGAGGTCCGTCCTGATGGACACTTGCCCAGTTGCGTTGGATATTCACGTCGATCTGCTGGATGTCACTTTGTGCTGATGTATCATAAATATCCGGGACTTGGAAGCTCACCTGAAGCGAAGTTGGCTTTGCTTGTATCGGAAGCAAATTCTGCGAGACACAGCATCCTGGAACACAGGAAGTGGTCTTTGACGGCCTTTGCTTTGGGGGCTGTGGGGTAAGCGCTTCGCAAGGGGACCCGCCATGGGGCCGTCAGTTGCATGCGAATCACCAAGGAAGAATTCCTGTGTGCCGGCCGGACAGAAGGGAGACCGATCCAGGGGGATTCCTCTGCTTCTGTGTGCTTTGACAGGTCTTGACTAGGAGAGCCCACACTGAGGCCATGTGGCTGAGAACAGACAACGTGTTGTTAGTGGGCACTTCGGGAAGAGAGGCCGTTGGTGGCTTGCAGCGTGGCATAACGCAGGAAGCTATGGATTTCGTGGATGCAACGATGTGCTGGGATCCACACGTCCGCTGGCCCTCACAGACTTTTCCCTTGGGGTGGTGTGAACCCGCGGCCCTTTCTTCCATTCTTGTCCACCACCACTAGGGCCTGAACCCAGATCGGCCCGGGGTCCTTTGTGTGCAGGCACGCCCCCCTGGGTCTCACTGTGGCCCAGCCACAGCACGAGGCAGCATAATCAGGGTGTCTCGAGCTGGTGAGTCATTTTGCGAGGAGTCCCGGCAGGGCTTCCTTCCAAACGGGTGCTGTGGTGTCGGCACCGCCGAGAAGCTTTCCCTTTCTACCCCCCAGAAGTGCAGTCAGTGTTTGTTGGTGGTTGGCATGGTTCTATTTGTCTTTGGGTTCGTGCCACTCATAGGCCGAGGCTTTGAGCTGATATGCCCTGGACGTAGGCGAGAGAGGCTGGTGTAATTTTCTGAAAGGCCACACTGCCAGAGACATCGTGCACAAACCCATCAGTACCCTCGACAGGACTGGTAGGCGGAAGGCGTGTTGCTCCCAAGACTCCGATGTCCCTTCACACTAGTGTCTACCATCCATTTCCTTTGCCAGCGTGGCCTTGGGAAGTGGGGGGATTTGGGCCCCAGGAGATGGACTTCACGTGCCCTCACATAGGCATCCTTGGTGCCCCCACGTTCCCCATGCCGCTGGGCTTCCGATGGTACAGATGTCTTGGCACCCCCTTTGCGCAGAGACAGCCCTTGCCTCGGGGACCTTCTCCATGGTTGAAGCAGCCCAACATGGCCCTGTGGGCACCAGGGATCGGCATCCCTGCTGACGCATCCCTGAGCTCTCCCCCATAGGTCCTTGGGAATCCTGGTGGTCCTTGACCTGGGGTGCCCTGTCAGGGTGCACCATCGGCTGCAGGCCACGAGGTTCCTCTGCCAAGTTGCAGTGCTTTTCTCTAAATGCAGATATCACTGGGTGTCCGGAGTCTCAATGGCGATGTAGCCTCCTGAAAAGTCAGACGTGGTTTGTGACGAGAGCCATGCTTCAACCCCTTGGTTTGCCTCTCTGCCTTCCTTCCCACTTTCTGTCTTCCATTGGCCTAACACCTTTCTCCATCCGTAACTTCCTCAAAGAAATCCCTCCTCCACAAGGCGATCCTTGCTGCTCACCTCCTGCATCTCCTTCACATCAGTATAGCTTTCTCACTATCTAGCTCTTATCATCAATGTCCTCTTCCTCCTCATCAATTGAGAATTCTCTCTCCAGGGTTTATCTTTGGGATGATAGTCAAGAAATGCCGGGATGTATTGGAGGCTTCTGGAGACTCAGCCGGAATCCTGGACCGTGGTTTTATCCGGGGTGGAAAATGCGATTTGGGGTCCTCTCTCAGGAAATGCTCAGGGTTTTTGGCTATTTTTTTTTACCGGGTGTCCTCCTAGTTCCATAGTCCTATTCCCATCGGAAACAATAGCACGTGTGTTTACAATGCGGAAACGTCTTTAGGCACCCGTTGTCCAGTGGAGCAGAAGAGCCTGAGGAATCGTCGTGGCCCCCAAAATGAAGCTGTGTTTGAACGGTTCAAAAGAAAGCAGGCTAATCCTTAGCCACCCAAAGCCATCCAAAGCCACCCAAGCCCAAAGAAGGGTTAAAGAACCTTGAGAAAACCACACCCCTGGAAGGAATGTAAAGCAGAGCAGAGGAATGTGTGGAATGCAGACAGGGGTGAAACAATTTGTGTCCCATATGGAAAACGGGGAAAACAACAGGTTGGCCTGTGGAAATGCAGGAATCTGACAGAGGCGGGCAGAAAAGTTTGGAATGCGGCAAGGTCTGAACCAGATGTTCAGTCTTCCATGGCTTGCTGTGAAGACCATATGGCCTGCACTCCAAAGGCCTGGGAGACTCGGGGCTAGGCTGCCATTTGAAAGGGCCTTAGGTTGTCCTCCTTCCTCCCAGGTCCTCAAACTGGAGGGGAATTCTCAATGACTGTTAGATCTCCGACCTTGGGTGAAGTGCGGTCCGTGGTACGGCCCAGCCCTCCAGGTGATGGGCAACACTATGGGCAGGCTCTACACGTACTTGAGGAGTGCCCTGGAGTTTTGGGGGGTGGGGAATTTCCAGCAGCTCCGCTGATTTCCATACATCAGGGCGTGGCCACCTCAGCCTCTACAAGACCCCTGTCTCCAGGGAGAGCTCAGTGGGCCAGCATTCTCCAGGGCAGCCGGTCGGTTCTTCTCGCTTCTCCGACTGACCTCGAAGCATGGATTCCTCCAGCACGTCCTGCACATCAAGCTGTAGCTTGACCTCTGCTTCTGGGCTGGGGGTTGCAACTCCCAGAGGCTGGGAGCCCTTCACGCCTGTGCATCCTGCATCGATAGGGCCATGCCGTTCATTAGGGCATGTTTCGAGATTGGGCTGGCCTTTGGCCCGCGCTCAGTGGGCCTCAGGGAGCAGACTCGCCTCAGAATGACACCCTTGCTCCATAACCATGGTAATTTCGCTCTGGGATGGAAGTGGATGTTGCCTCTTCCTAGAGAGGTGCCCACGCAGATCACGCATCACCGGGCGAAAGGTCCTAACAGGATTTCTCAGGGCCCATCCTCTCCTTTGCTGCTGGCCAACCTTTCCATTCAACCCAATGTATGTTCATGATGGCAGTGGACACATTTGGGGATTTGGAGTCGGAGTAGCCTTTGAATTGTGGTCTCTTGGCCTGGCTTGCCAACAACAGGTATGGAGATACACCCCAGTGGGTTTACTCCTCTCTTTCTTTCTCTTTACGTCTTGGGGAAGGTTTCCTTTGGAGTCTTGGGGATGTTGGGAGCATTTTGACCCCAGGTCACCTGGAGTCGACAGCACGTTCGTGGGAGCTCTTCTCCAAAGTTCAGGCCTTTCTGCATGACCGAACTCTGTGCACGCCTGGCCTTTGTATAACCCAGGGACGTCAAGGAATCTTGATGCCAGGACGGAGGGAAACATGTGGAGCTTATATCTCTCTTTCAAGGGTTTCAAGCTCCCTTGGAGTTTCCCCACACATAATCCCTCTCCATTTCTCTCTCTCCGTCTCTCGGTCCCTCCGTCTCTTTCTCAGTCTCTCTCTCTCTCAGTCTCTCTCTCTCTCTATGTCTATCTCGCTCTCTCCATTTCTCTGCTGGGACCCTGTGGGTCTCACTTTCTATAACTCCTTGGTTCACTCCCAACTCAGCCTTACGGTCTCAATTCCTTCTCCTCTTTGGCCACTTACGTCTACATGAATGGAACCGTAGACTTTGCACACTGGCCTTGACAGTGTAATATGCAGACTTGTGGTTGGTGTTGAAGTCGTCATCACTGCATGTGCTGAGGTCCGTCCTGATGGACACTTGCCCAGTTGCGTTGGATATTCACGTCGATCTGCTGGATGTCTCTTTGTGCTGATGTATCATAAATATCCGGGACTTGGAAGCTCACCTGAAGCGAAGTTGGCTTTGCTTGTATCGGAAGCAAATTCTGCGAGACACAGCATCCTGGAACACAGGAAGTGGTCTTTGACGGCCTTTGCTTTGGGGGCTGTGGGGTAAGCGCTTCGCAAGGGGACCCGCCATGGGGCCGTCAGTTGCATGCGAATCACCAAGGAAGAATTCCTGTGTGCCGGCCGGACAGAAGGGAGACCGATCCAGGGGGATTCCTCTGCTTCTGTGTGCTTTGACAGGTCTTGACTAGGAGAGCCCACACTGAGGCCATGTGGCTGAGAACAGACAACGTGTTGTTAGTGGGCACTTCGGGAAGAGAGGCCGTTGGTGGCTTGGAGCGTGGCATAACGCAGGAAGCTATGGATTTCGTGGATGCAACGATGTGCTGGAATCCACACGTCCGCTGGCCCTCACAGACTTTTCCCTTGGGGTGGTGTGAACCCGCGGCCCTTTCTTCCATTCTTGTCCACCACCACTAGGGCCTGAACCCAGATCGGCCCGGGGTCCTTTGTGTGCAGGCACGCCCCCCTGGGTCTCACTGTGGCCCAGCCACAGCACGAGGCAGCATAATCAGGGTGTCTCGAGCTGGTGAGTCATTTTGGGAGGAGTCCCGGCAGGGCTTCCTTCCAAACGGGTGCTGTGGTGTCGGCACCGCTGAGAAGCTTTCCTTTTCTACGCCCCAGAAGTGCAGTCAGTGTTTGTTGGTGGTTGGCATGGTTATATTTGTCTTTGGTTCCTGCCACTCATAGGCCGAGGCTTTGAGCTGATATGCCCTGGACGTAGGCGAGAGAGGCTGGTGTAATTTTCTGAAAGGCCACACTGCCGGAGACATCGTGCACAAACCCATCAGTACCCTCGACAGGACTGGTAGGCGGAAGGCGTGTTGCTCCCAAGACTCCGATGTCCCTTCACACTAGTGTCTACCATCCATTTCCTTTGCCAGCGTGGCCTTGGGAAGTGGGGGGATTTGGGCCCCAGGAGATGGACTTCACGTGCCCTCACATAGGCATCCTTGGTGCCCCCACGTTCCCCATGCCGCTGGGCTTCCGATGGTACAGATGTCTTGGCACCCCCTTTGCGCAGAGACAGCCCTTGCCTCGGGGACCTTCTCCATGGTTGAAGCAGCCCAACATGGCCCTGTGGGCACCAGGGATCGGCATCCCTGCTGACGCATCCCTGAGCTCTCCCCCATAGGTCCTTGGGAATCCTGGTGGTCCTTGACCTGGGGTGCCCTGTCAGGGTGCACCATCGGCTGCAGGCCACGAGGTTCCTCTGCCAAGTTGCAGTGCTTTTCTCTAAATGCAGATATCACTGGGTGTCCGGAGTCTCAATGGCGATGTAGCCTCCTGAAAAGTCAGACGTGGTTTGTGACGAGAGCCATGCTTCAACCCCTTGGTTTGCCTCTCTGCCTTCCTTCCCACTTTCTGTCTTCCATTGGCCTAACACCTTTCTCCATCCGTAACTTCCTCAAAGAAATCCCTCCTCCACAAGGCGATCCTTGCTGCTCACCTCCTGCATCTCCTTCACATCAGTATAGCTTTCTCACTATCTAGCTCTTATCATCAATGTCCTCTTCCTCCTCATCAATTGAGAATTCTCTCTCCAGGGTTTATCTTTGGGATGATAGTCAAGAAAAGCCGGGACGTATTGGAGGCTTCTGGAGACTCAGCCGGAATCCTGGACCGTGGTTTTATCCGGGGTGGAAAATGCGATTTGGGGTCCTCTCTCAGGAAATGCTCAGGGTTTTTGGCTATTTTTTTTTACCGGGTGTCCTCCTAGTTCCATAGTCCTATTCCCATCGGAAACAATAGCACGTGTGTTTACAATGTGGAAACGTCTTTAGGCACCCGTTGTCCAGTGGAGCAGAAGAGCCTGAGGAATCGTCGTGGCCCCCAAAATGAAGCTGTGTTTGAACGGTTCAAAAGAAAGCAGGCTAATCCTTAGCCACCCAAAGCCATCCAAAGCCACCCAAGCCCAAAGAATGGTTAAAGAACCTTGAGAAAACCACACCCCTGGAAGGAATGTAAAGCAGAGCAGAGGAATGTGTGGAATGCAGACAGGGGTGAAACACTTAGGGTCCCATATGGAAAACGGGGAAAACAACAGGTTGGCCTGTGGAAATGCAGGAATCTGACAGAGGCGGGCAGAAAAGTTCTGGAATGCGGCAAGGTCTGAACCAGATGTTCAGTCTTCCATGGCTTGCTGTGAAGACCATATGGCCTGCACTCCAAAGGCCTGGGAGACTCGGGGCTAGGCTGCCATTTGAAAGGGCCTTAGGTTGTCCTCCTTCCTCCCAGGTCCTCAAACTGGAGGGGAATTCTCAATGACTGTTAGATCTCCGACCTTGGGTGAAGTGCGGTCCGTGGTACGGCCCAGCCCTCCAGGTGATGGGCAACACTATGGGCAGGCTCTACACGTACTTGAGGAGTGCCCTGGAGTTTTGGGGGGTGGGGAATTTCCAGCAGCTCCGCTGATTTCCAGAAATCAGGGCGTGGCCACCTCAGCCTCGACAAGACCCCTGTCTCCAGGCAGAGCTCAGTGGGCCAGCATTCTCCAGGGCAGCCGGTCGGTTCTTCTCGCTTCTCCGACTGACCTCGAAGCATGGATTCCTCCAGCACGTCCTGCACATCAAGCTGTAGCTTGACCTCTGCTTCTGGGCTGGGGGTTGCAACTCCCAGAGGCCGGGAGCCCTTCCCGCCTGTGCATCCTGCATCGATAGAGCCATGCCATTCATTAGGGCATATTCCGTGATTGGGCTGGCCTTTGGCCAGTGCTCAGTTGGCCTCAGGATGCAGACTCGCCTCAGAATGACACCCTTGCTCCATACCCAGGGGAGTTTCGCTCTGGGATGGAAGTGGATGTTGCCTCTTCCTAGAGAGGTGCCCACGCAGATCACGCATCAATGGGCGAAAGGTCCTAACAGGATTTCTCAGGGCCCATCCTCTCCTTTGCTGCTGGCCAACCTTTCCATTCAACCCAATGTATGTTCATGATGGCAGTGGACACATTTGGGGATTTGGAGTCGGAGTAGCCTTTGAATAGTGGTCTCTTGGCCTGGCTTGCCAACAACAGGTATGGAGATACACCCCAGTGGGTTTACTCCTCTCTTTCTTTCTCTTTACGTCTTGGGGAAGGTTTCCTTTGGAGTCTTGGGGATGTTGGGAGCATTTTGACCCCAGGTCACCTGGAGTCGACAGCACGTTCGTGGGAGCTCTTCTCCAAAGTTCAGGCCTTTCTGCATGACCGAACTCTGTGCACGCCTGGCCTTTGTATAACCCAGGGACGTCAAGGAATCTTGATGCCAGGACGGAGGGAAACATGTGGAGCTTATATCTCTCTTTCAAGGGTTTCAAGCTCCCTTGGAGTTTCCCCACACATAATCCCTCTCCATTTCTCTCTCTCCGTCTCTCGGTCCCTCCGTCTCTTTCTCAGTCTCTCTCTCTCTCAGTCTCTCTCTCTCTCTATGTCTATCTCTCTCTCTCCATTTCTCTGCTGGGACCCTGTGGGTCTCACTTTCTATAACTCCTTGGTTCACTCCCAACTCAGCCTTACGGTCTCAATTCCTTCTCCTCTTTGGCCACTTACGTCTACATGAATGGAACCGTAGACTTTGCACACTGGCCCTGACAGTGTAATATGCAGACTTGTGGTTGGTGTTGAAGTCGTCATCACTGCATGTGCTGAGGTCCGTCCTGATGGACACTTGCCCAGTTGCGTTGGATATTCACGTCGATCTGCTGGAGGTCACTTTGTGCTGATGTATCATAAATATCCGGGACTTGGAAGCTCACCTGAAGCGAAGTTGGCTTTGCTTGTATCGGAAGCAAATTCTGCGAGACACAGCATCCTGGAACACAGGAAGTGGTCTTCGACGGCCTTTGCTTTGGGGGCTGTGGGGTAAGCTCTTCGCAAGGGGACCCGCCATGGGGCCGTCAGTTGCATGCGAATCACCAAGGAAGAATTCCTGTGTGCCGGCCGGACAGAAGGGAGACCGATCCAGGGGGATTCCTCTGCTTCTGTGTGCTTTGACAGGTCTTGACTAGGAGAGCCCACACTGAGGCCATGTGGCTGAGAACAGACAACGTGTTGTTAGTGGGCACTTCGGGAAGAGAGGCCGTTGGTGGCTTGGAGCGTGGCATAACGCAGGAAGCTATGGATTTCGTGGATGCAACGATGTGCTGGGATCCACACGTCCGCTGGCCCTCACAGACTTTTCCCTTGGGGTGGTGTGAACCCGCGGCCCTTTCTTCCATTCTTGTCCACCACCACTAGGGCCTGAACCCAGATCGGCCCGGGGTTCTTTGTGTGCAGGCACGCCCCCCTGGGTCTCACTGTGGCCCAGCCACAGCACGAGGCAGCATAATCAGGGTGTCTCGAGGTGGTGAGTCATTTTGCGAGGAGTCCCGGCAGGTCTTCCTTCCAAACGGGTGCTGTGGTGTCGGCACCGCCGAGAAGCTTTCCCTTTCTACCCCCCAGAAGTGCAGTCAGTGTTTGTTGGTGGTTGGCATGGTTCTATTTGTCTTTGGGTTCGTGCCACTCATAGGCCGACGCTTTGAGCTGATATGCCCTGGACGTAGGCGAGAGAGGCTGGTGTAATTTTCTGAAAGGCCACACTGCCGGAGACATCGTGCACAAACCCATCAGTACCCTCGACAGGACTGGTAGGCGGAAGGCGTGTTGCTCCCAAGACTCCGATGTCCCTTCACACTAGTGTCTACCATCCATTTCCTTTGCCAGCGTGGCCTTGGGAAGTGGGGGATTTGGGCCCCAGGAGATGGACTTCACGTGCCCTCACATAGGCATCCTTGGTGCCCCCACGTTCCCCATGCCGCTGGGCTTCCGATGGTACAGATGTCTTGGCACCCCCTTTGCGCAGAGACAGCCCTTGCCTCGGGGACCTTCTCCATGGTTGAAGCAGCCCAACATGGCCCTGTGGGCACCAGGGATCGGCATCCCTGCTGACGCATCCCTGAGCTCTCCCCCATAGGTCCTTGGGAATCCTGGTGGTCCTTGACCTGGGGTGCCCTGTCAGGGTGCACCATCGGCTGCAGGCCACGAGGTTCCTCTGCCAAGTTGCAGTGCTTTTCTCTAAATGCAGATATCACTGGGTGTCCGGAGTCTCAATGGCGATGTAGCCTCCTGAAAAGTCAGACGTGGTTTGTGACGAGAGCCATGCTTCAACCCCTTGGTTTGCCTCTCTGCCTTCCTTCCCACTTTCTGTCTTCCATTGGCCTAACACCTTTCTCCATCCGTAACTTCCTCAAAGAAATCCCTCCTCCACAAGGCGATCCTTGCTGCTCACCTCCTGCATCTCCTTCACATCAGTATAGCTTTCTCACTATCTAGCTCTTATCATCAATGTCCTCTTCCTCCTCATCAATTGAGAATTCTCTCTCCAGGGTTTATCTTTGGGATGATAGTCAAGAAAAGCCGGGACGTATTGGAGGCTTCTGGAGACTCAGCCGGAATCCTGGACCGTGGTTTTATCCGGGGTGGAAAATGCGATTTGGGGTCCTCTCTCAGGAAATGCTCAGGGTTTTTGGCTATTTTTTTTTACCGGGTGTCCTCCTAGTTCCATAGTCCTATTCCCATCGGAAACAATAGCACGTGTGTTTACAATGCGGAAACGTCTTTAGGCACCCGTTGTCCAGTGGAGCAGAAGAGCCTGAGGAATCGTCGTGGCCCCCAAAATGAAGCTGTGTTTGAACGGTTCAAAAGAAAGCAGGCTAATCCTTAGCCACCCAAAGCCATCCAAAGCCACCCAAGCCCAAAGAAGGGTTAAAGAACCTTGAGAAAACCACACCCCTGGAAGGAATGTAAAGCAGAGCAGAGGAATGTGTGGAATGCAGACAGGGGTGAAACAATTTGTGTCCCATATGGAAAACGGGGAAAACAACAGGTTGGCCTGTGGAAATGCAGGAATCTGACAGAGGCGGGCAGAAAAGTTCTGGAATGCGGCAAGGTCTGAACCAGATGTTCAGTCTTCCATGGCTTGCTGTGAAGACCATATGGCCTGCACTCCAAAGGCCTGGGAGACTCGGGGCTAGGCTGCCATTTGAAAGGGCCTTAGGTTGTCCTCCTTCCTCCCAGGTCCTCAAACTGGAGGGGAATTCTCAATGACTGTTAGATCTCCGACCTTGGGTGAAGTGCGGTCCGTGGTACGGCCCAGCCCTCCAGGTGATGGGCAACACTATGGGCAGGCTCTACACGTACTTGAGGAGTGCCCTGGAGTTTTGGGGGGTGGGGAATTTCCAGCAGCTCCGCTGATTTCCAGAAATCAGGGCGTGGCCACCTCAGCCTCTACAAGACCCCTGTCTCCAGGGAGAGCTCAGTGGGCCAGCATTCTCCAGGGCAGCCGGTCGGTTCTTCTCGCTTCTCCGACTGACCTCGAAGCATGGATTCCTCCAGCACGTCCTGCACATCAAGCTGTAGCTTGACCTCTGCTTCTGGGCTGGGGGTTGCAACTCCCAGAGGCTGGGAGCCCTTCACGCCTGTGCATCCTGCATCGATAGGGCCATGCCGTTCATTAGGGCATGTTTCGAGATTGGGCTGGCCTTTGGCCCGCGCTCAGTGGGCCTCAGGGAGCAGACTCGCCTCAGAATGACACCCTTGCTCCATACCCATGGTAATTTCGCTCTGGGATGGAAGTGGATGTTGCCTCTTCCTAGAGAGGTGCCCACGCAGATCACGCATCAATGGGCGAAAGGTCCTAACAGGATTTCTCAGGGCCCATCCTCTCCTTTGCTGCTGGCCAACCTTTCCATTCAACCCAATGTATGTTCATGATGGCAGTGGACACATTTGGGGATTTGGAGTCGGAGTAGCCTTTGAATAGTGGTCTCTTGGCCTGGCTTGCCAACAACAGGTATGGAGATACACCCCAGTGGGTTTACTCCTCTCTTTCTTTCTCTTTACGTCTTGGGGAAGGTTTCCTTTGGAGTCTTGGGGATGTTGGGAGCATTTTGACCCCAGGTCACCTGGAGTCGACAGCACGTTCGTGGGAGCTCTTCTCCAAAGTTCAGGCCTTTCTGCATGACCGAACTCTGTGCACGCCTGGCCTTTGTATAACCCAGGGACGTCAAGGAATCTTGATGCCAGGACGGAGGGAAACATGTGGAGCTTATATCTCTCTTTCAAGGGTTTCAAGCTCCCTTGGAGTTTCCCCACACATAATCCCTCTCCATTTCTCTCTCTCCGTCTCTCGGTCCCTCCGTCTCTTTCTCAGTCTCTCTCTCTCTCAGTCTCTCTCTCTCTCTATGTCTATCTCTCTCTCTCCATTTCTCTGCTGGGACCCTGTGGGTCTCACTTTCTATAACTCCTTGGTTCACTCCCAACTCAGCCTTACGGTCTCAATTCCTTCTCCTCTTTGGCCACTTACGTCTACATGAATGGAACCGTAGACTTTGCACACTGGCCCTGACAGTGTAATATGCAGACTTGTGGTTGGTGTTGAAGTCGTCATCACTGCATGTGCTGAGGTCCGTCCTGATGGACACTTGCCCAGTTGCGTTGGATATTCACGTCGATCTGCTGGATGTCACTTTGTGCTGATGTATCATAAATATCCGGGACTTGGAAGCTCACCTGAAGCGAAGTTGGCTTTGCTTGTATCGGAAGCAAATTCTGCGAGACACAGCATCCTGGAACACAGGAAGTGGTCTTTGACGGCCTTTGCTTTGGGGGCTGTGGGGTAAGCGCTTCGCAAGGGGACCCGCCATGGGGCCGTCAGTTGCATGCGAATCACCAAGGAAGAATTCCTGTGTGCCGGCCGGACAGAAGGGAGACCGATCCAGGGGGATTCCTCTGCTTCTGTGTGCTTTGACAGGTCTTGACTAGGAGAGCCCACACTGAGGCCATGTGGCTGAGAACAGACAACGTGTTGTTAGTGGGCACTTCGGGAAGAGAGGCCGTTGGTGGCTTGGAGCATGGCATAACGCAGGAAGCTATGGATTTCGTGGATGCAACGATGTGCTGGAATCCACACGTCCGCTGGCCCTCACAGACTTTTCCCTTGGGGTGGTGTGAACCCGCGGCCCTTTCTTCCATTCTTGTCCACCACCACTAGGGCCTGAACCCAGATCGGCCCGGGGTTCTTTGTGTGCAGGCACGCCCCCCTGGGTCTCACTGTGCCTCAGCCACAGCACGAGGCAGCATAATCAGGGTGTCTCGAGCTGGTGAGTCATTTTGCGAGGAGTCCCGGAAGGGCTTCCTTCCAAACGGGTGCTGTGGTGTCGGCACCGCTGAGAAGCTTTCCTTTTCTACCCCCCAGAAGTGCAGTCAGTGTTTGTTGGTGGTTTGCCTGGTTCTATTTGTCTTTGGTTCCTGCCACTCATAGGCCGAGGCTTTGAGCTGATATGCCCTGGACGTAGGCGAGAGAGGCTGGTGTAATTTTCTGAAAGGCCACACTGCCGGAGACATCGTGCACAAACCCATCAGTACCCTCGACAGGACTGGTAGGCGGAAGGCGTGTTGCTCCCAAGACTCCGATGTCCCTTCACACTAGTGTCTACCATCCATTTCCTTTGCCAGCGTGGCCTTGGGAAGTGGGGGGATTTGGGCCCCAGGAGATGGACTTCACGTGCCCTCACATAGGCATCCTTGGTGCCCCCACGTTCCCCATGCCGCTGGGCTTCCGATGGTACAGATGTCTTGGCATCCCCTTTGCGCAGAGACAGCCCTTGCCTCGGGGACCTTCTCCATGGTTGAAGCAGCCCAACATGGCCCTGTGGGCACCAGGGATCGGCATCCCTGCTGACGCATCCCTGAGCTCTCCCCCATAGGTCCTTGGGAATCCTGGTGGTCCTTGACCTGGGGTGCCCTGTCAGGGTGCACCATCGGCTGCAGGCCACGAGGTTCCTCTGCCAAGTTGCAGTGCTTTTCTCTAAATGCAGATATCACTGGGTGTCCGGAGTCTCAATGGCGATGTAGCCTCCTGAAAAGTCAGACGTGGTTTGTGACGAGAGCCATGCTTCAACCCCTTGGTTTGCCTCTCTGCCTTCCTTCCCACTTTCTGTCTTCCATTGGCCTAACACCTTTCTCCATCCGTAACTTCCTCAAAGAAATCCCTCCTCCACAAGGCGATCCTTGCTGCTCACCTCCTGCATCTCCTTCACATCAGTATAGCTTTCTCACTATCTAGCTCTTATCATCAATGTCCTCTTCCTCCTCATCAATTGAGAATTCTCTCTCCAGGGTTTATCTTTGGGATGATAGTCAAGAAAAGCCGGGACGTATTGGAGGCTTCTGGAGACTCAGCCGGAATCCTGGACCGTGGTTTTATCCGGGGTGGAAAATGCGATTTGGGGTCCTCTCTCAGGAAATGCTCAGGGTTTTTGGCTATTTTTTTTTACCGGGTGTCCTCCTAGTTCCATAGTCCTATTCCCATCGGAAACAATAGCACGTGTGTTTACAATGCGGAAACGTCTTTAGGCACCCGTTGTCCAGTGGAGCAGAAGAGCCTGAGGAATCGTCGTGGCCCCCAAAATGAAGCTGTGTTTGAACGGTTCAAAAGAAAGCAGGCTAATCCTTAGCCACCCAAAGCCATCCAAAGCCACCCAAGCCCAAAGAAGGGTTAAAGAACCTTGAGAAAACCACACCCCTGGAAGGAATGTAAAGCAGAGCAGAGGAATGTGTGGAATGCAGACAGGGGTGAAACAATTTGTGTCCCATATGGAAAACGGGGAAAACAACAGGTTGGCCTGTGGGAATGCAGGAATCTGACAGAGGCGGGCAGAAAAGTTCTGGAATGCGGCAAGGTCTGAACCAGATGTTCAGTCTTCCATGGCTTGCTGTGAAGACCATATGGCCTGCACTCCAAAGGCCTGGGAGACTCGGGGCTAGGCTGCCATTTGAAAGGGCCTTAGGTTGTCCTCCTTCCTCCCAGGTCCTCAAACTGGAGGGGAATTCTCAATGACTGTTAGATCTCCGACCTTGGGTGAAGTGCGGTCCGTGGTACGGCCCAGCCCTCCAGGTGATGGGCAACACTATGGGCAGGCTCTACACGTACTTGAGGAGTGCCCTGGAGTTTTGGGGGGTGGGGAATTTCCAGCAGCTCCGCTGATTTCCAGAAATCAGGGCGTGGCCACCTCAGCCTCTACAAGACCCCTGTCTCCAGGGAGAGCTCAGTGGGCCAGCATTCTCCAGGGCAGCCGGTCGGTTCTTCTCGCTTCTCCGACTGACCTCGAAGCATGGATTCCTCCAGCACGTCCTGCACATCAAGCTGTAGCTTGACCTCTGCTTCTGGGCTGGGGGTTGCAACTCCCAGAGGCCGGGAGCCCTTCCCGCCTGTGCATCCTGCATCGATAGGGCCATGCCGTTCATTAGGGCATATTCCGTGATTGGGCTGGCCTTTGGCCAGTGCTCAGTTGGCCTCAGGATGCAGACTCGCCTCAGAATGACACCCTTGCTCCATACCCAGGGGAGTTTCGCTCTGGGATGGAAGTGGATGTTGCCTCTTCCTAGAGAGGTGCCCACGCAGATCACGCATCACCGGGCGAAAGGTCCTAACAGGATTTCTCAGGGCCCATCCTCTCCTTTGCTGCTGGCCAACCTTTCCATTCATCCCAATGTATGTTCATGATGGCAGTGGACACATTTGGGGATTTGGAGTCAGAGTAGCCTTTGAATTGTGGTCTCTTGGCCTGGCTTGCCAACAACAGGTATGGAGATACACCCCAGTGGGTTTACTCCTCTCTTTCTTTCTCTTTACGTCTTGGGGAAGGTTTCCTTTGGAGTCTTGGGGATGTTGGGAGCATTTTGACCCCAGGTCACCTGGAGTCGACAGCACGTTCGTGGGAGCTCTTCTCCAAAGTTCAGGCCTTTCTGCATGACCGAACTCTGTGCACGCCTGGCCTTTGTATAACCCAGGGACGTCAAGGAATCTTGATGCCAGGACGGAGGGAAACATGTGGAGCTTATATCTCTCTTTCAAGGGTTTCAAGCTCCCTTGGAGTTTCCCCACACATAATCCCTCTCCATTTCTCTCTCTCCGTCTCTCGGTCCCTCCGTCTCTTTCTCAGTCTCTCTCTCTCTCAGTCTCTCTCTCTCTCTATGTCTATCTCTCTCTCTCCATTTCTCTGCTGGGACCCTGTGGGTCTCACTTTCTATAACTCCTTGGTTCACTCCCAACTCAGCCTTACGGTCTCAATTCCTTCTCCTCTTTGGCCACTTACGTCTACATGAATGGAACCGTAGACTTTGCACACTGGCCCTGACAGTGTAATATGCAGACTTGTGGTTGGTGTTGAAGTCGTCATCACTGCATGTGCTGAGGTCCGTCCTGATGGACACTTGCCCAGTTGCGTTGGATATTCACGTCGATCTGCTGGATGTCACTTTGTGCTGATGTATCATAAATATCCGGGACTTGGAAGCTCACCTGAAGCGAAGTTGGCTTTGCTTGTATCGGAAGCAAATTCTGCGAGACACAGCATCCTGGAACACAGGAAGTGGTCTTTGACGGCCTTTGCTTTGGGGGCTGTGGGGTAAGCGCTTCGCAAGGGGACCCGCCATGGGGCCGTCAGTTGCATGCGAATCACCAAGGAAGAATTCCTGTGTGCCGGCCGGACAGAAGGGAGACCGATCCAGGGGGATTCCTCTGCTTCTGTGTGCTTTGACAGGTCTTGACTAGGAGAGCCCACACTGAGGCCATGTGGCTGAGAACAGACAACGTGTTGTTAGTGGGCACTTCGGGAAGAGAGGCCGTTGGTGGCTTGGAGCGTGGCATAACGCAGGAAGCTATGGATTTCGTGGATGCAAGATGTGCTGGAATCCACACGTCCGCTGGCCCTCACAGACTTTTCCCTTGGGGTGGTGTGAACCCGCGGCCCTTTCTTCCATTCTTGTCCACCACCACTAGGGCCTGAACCCAGATCGGCCCGGGGTTCTTTGTGTGCAGGCACGCCCCCCTGGGTCTCACTGTGCCTCAGCCACAGCACGAGGCAGCATAATCAGGGTGTCTCGAGCTGGTGAGTCATTTTGCGAGGAGTCCCGGAAGGGCTTCCTTCCAAACGGGTGCTGTGGTGTCGGCACCGCTGAGAAGCTTTCCTTTTCTACCCCCCAGAAGTGCAGTCAGTGTTTGTTGGTGGTTTGCCTGGTTCTATTTGTCTTTGGTTCCTGCCACTCATAGGCCGAGGCTTTGAGCTGATATGCCCTGGACGTAGGCGAGAGAGGCTGGTGTAATTTTCTGAAAGGCCACACTGCCGGAGACATCGTGCACAAACCCATCAGTACCCTCGACAGGACTGGTAGGCGGAAGGCGTGTTGCTCCCAAGACTCCGATGTCCCTTCACACTAGTGTCTACCATCCATTTCCTTTGCCAGCGTGGCCTTGGGAAGTGGGGGGATTTGGGCCCCAGGAGATGGACTTCACGTGCCCTCACATAGGCATCCTTGGTGCCCCCACGTTCCCCATGCCGCTGGGCTTCCGATGGTACAGATGTCTTGGCATCCCCTTTGCGCAGAGACAGCCCTTGCCTCGGGGACCTTCTCCATGGTTGAAGCAGCCCAACATGGCCCTGTGGGCACCAGGGATCGGCATCCCTGCTGACGCATCCCTGAGCTCTCCCCCATAGGTCCTTGGGAATCCTGGTGGTCCTTGACCTGGGGTGCCCTGTCAGGGTGCACCATCGGCTGCAGGCCACGAGGTTCCTCTGCCAAGTTGCAGTGCTTTTCTCTAAATGCAGATATCACTGGGTGTCCGGAGTCTCAATGGCGATGTAGCCTCCTGAAAAGTCAGACGTGGTTTGTGACGAGAGCCATGCTTCAACCCCTTGGTTTGCCTCTCTGCCTTCCTTCCCACTTTCTGTCTTCCATTGGCCTAACACCTTTCTCCATCCGTAACTTCCTCAAAGAAATCCCTCCTCCACAAGGCGATCCTTGCTGCTCACCTCCTGCATCTCCTTCACATCAGTATAGCTTTCTCACTATCTAGCTCTTATCATCAATGTCCTCTTCCTCCTCATCAATTGAGAATTCTCTCTCCAGGGTTTATCTTTGGGATGATAGTCAAGAAAAGCCGGGACGTATTGGAGGCTTCTGGAGACTCAGCCGGAATCCTGGACCGTGGTTTTATCCGGGGTGGAAAATGCGATTTGGGGTCCTCTCTCAGGAAATGCTCAGGGTTTTTGGCTATTTTTTTTTACCGGGTGTCCTCCTAGTTCCATAGTCCTATTCCCATCGGAAACAATAGCACGTGTGTTTACAATGCGGAAACGTCTTTAGGCACCCGTTGTCCAGTGGAGCAGAAGAGCCTGAGGAATCGTCGTGGCCCCCAAAATGAAGCTGTGTTTGAACGGTTCAAAAGAAAGCAGGCTAATCCTTAGCCACCCAAAGCCATCCAAAGCCACCCAAGCCCAAAGAAGGGTTAAAGAACCTTGAGAAAACCACACCCCTGGAAGGAATGTAAAGCAGAGCAGAGGAATGTGTGGAATGCAGACAGGGGTGAAACAATTTGTGTCCCATATGGAAAACGGGGAAAACAACAGGTTGGCCTGTGGGAATGCAGGAATCTGACAGAGGCGGGCAGAAAAGTTCTGGAATGCGGCAAGGTCTGAACCAGATGTTCAGTCTTCCATGGCTTGCTGTGAAGACCATATGGCCTGCACTCCAAAGGCCTGGGAGACTCGGGGCTAGGCTGCCATTTGAAAGGGCCTTAGGTTGTCCTCCTTCCTCCCAGGTCCTCAAACTGGAGGGGAATTCTCAATGACTGTTAGATCTCCGACCTTGGGTGAAGTGCGGTCCGTGGTACGGCCCAGCCCTCCAGGTGATGGGCAACACTATGGGCAGGCTCTACACGTACTTGAGGAGTGCCCTGGAGTTTTGGGGGGTGGGGAATTTCCAGCAGCTCCGCTGATTTCCAGAAATCAGGGCGTGGCCACCTCAGCCTCTACAAGACCCCTGTCTCCAGGGAGAGCTCAGTGGGCCAGCATTCTCCAGGGCAGCCGGTCGGTTCTTCTCGCTTCTCCGACTGACCTCGAAGCATGGATTCCTCCAGCACGTCCTGCACATCAAGCTGTAGCTTGACCTCTGCTTCTGGGCTGGGGGTTGCAACTCCCAGAGGCCGGGAGCCCTTCCCGCCTGTGCATCCTGCATCGATAGGGCCATGCCGTTCATTAGGGCATATTCCGTGATTGGGCTGGCCTTTGGCCAGTGCTCAGTTGGCCTCAGGATGCAGACTCGCCTCAGAATGACACCCTTGCTCCATACCCAGGGGAGTTTCGCTCTGGGATGGAAGTGGATGTTGCCTCTTCCTAGAGAGGTGCCCACGCAGATCACGCATCACCGGGCGAAAGGTCCTAACAGGATTTCTCAGGGCCCATCCTCTCCTTTGCTGCTGGCCAACCTTTCCATTCATCCCAATGTATGTTCATGATGGCAGTGGACACATTTGGGGATTTGGAGTCAGAGTAGCCTTTGAATTGTGGTCTCTTGGCCTGGCTTGCCAACAACAGGTATGGAGATACACCCCAGTGGGTTTACTCCTCTCTTTCTTTCTCTTTACGTCTTGGGGAAGGTTTCCTTTGGAGTCTTGGGGATGTTGGGAGCATTTTGACCCCAGGTCACCTGGAGTCGACAGCACGTTCGTGGGAGCTCTTCTCCAAAGTTCAGGCCTTTCTGCATGACCGAACTCTGTGCACGCCTGGCCTTTGTATAACCCAGGGACGTCAAGGAATCTTGATGCCAGGACGGAGGGAAACATGTGGAGCTTATATCTCTCTTTCAAGGGTTTCAAGCTCCCTTGGAGTTTCCCCACACATAATCCCTCTCCATTTCTCTCTCTCCGTCTCTCGGTCCCTCCGTCTCTTTCTCAGTCTCTCTCTCTCTCAGTCTCTCTCTCTCTCTATGTCTATCTCTCTCTCTCCATTTCTCTGCTGGGACCCTGTGGGTCTCACTTTCTATAACTCCTTGGTTCACTCCCAACTCAGCCTTACGGTCTCAATTCCTTCTCCTCTTTGGCCACTTACGTCTACATGAATGGAACCGTAGACTTTGCACACTGGCCCTGACAGTGTAATATGCAGACTTGTGGTTGGTGTTGAAGTCGTCATCACTGCATGTGCTGAGGTCCGTCCTGATGGACACTTGCCCAGTTGCGTTGGATATTCACGTCGATCTGCTGGATGTCACTTTGTGCTGATGTATCATAAATATCCGGGACTTGGAAGCTCACCTGAAGCGAAGTTGGCTTTGCTTGTATCGGAAGCAAATTCTGCGAGACACAGCATCCTGGAACACAGGAAGTGGTCTTTGACGGCCTTTGCTTTGGGGGCTGTGGGGTAAGCGCTTCGCAAGGGGACCCGCCATGGGGCCGTCAGTTGCATGCGAATCACCAAGGAAGAATTCCTGTGTGCCGGCCGGACAGAAGGGAGACCGATCCAGGGGGATTCCTCTGCTTCTGTGTGCTTTGACAGGTCTTGACTAGGAGAGCCCACACTGAGGCCATGTGGCTGAGAACAGACAACGTGTTGTTAGTGGGCACTTCGGGAAGAGAGGCCGTTGGTGGCTTGGAGCGTGGCATAACGCAGGAAGCTATGGATTTCGTGGATGCAAGATGTGCTGGAATCCACACGTCCGCTGGCCCTCACAGACTTTTCCCTTGGGGTGGTGTGAACCCGCGGCCCTTTCTTCCATTCTTGTCCACCACCACTAGGGCCTGAACCCAGATCGGCCCGGGGTTCTTTGTGTGCAGGCACGCCCCCCTGGGTCTCACTGTGCCTCAGCCACAGCACGAGGCAGCATAATCAGGGTGTCTCGAGCTGGTGAGTCATTTTGCGAGGAGTCCCGGAAGGGCTTCCTTCCAAACGGGTGCTGTGGTGTCGGCACCGCTGAGAAGCTTTCCTTTTCTACCCCCCAGAAGTGCAGTCAGTGTTTGTTGGTGGTTTGCCTGGTTCTATTTGTCTTTGGTTCCTGCCACTCATAGGCCGAGGCTTTGAGCTGATATGCCCTGGACGTAGGCGAGAGAGGCTGGTGTAATTTTCTGAAAGGCCACACTGCCGGAGACATCGTGCACAAACCCATCAGTACCCTCGACAGGACTGGTAGGCGGAAGGCGTGTTGCTCCCAAGACTCCGATGTCCCTTCACACTAGTGTCTACCATCCATTTCCTTTGCCAGCGTGGCCTTGGGAAGTGGGGGGATTTGGGCCCCAGGAGATGGACTTCACGTGCCCTCACATAGGCATCCTTGGTGCCCCCACGTTCCCCATGCCGCTGGGCTTCCGATGGTACAGATGTCTTGGCATCCCCTTTGCGCAGAGACAGCCCTTGCCTCGGGGACCTTCTCCATGGTTGAAGCAGCCCAACATGGCCCTGTGGGCACCAGGGATCGGCATCCCTGCTGACGCATCCCTGAGCTCTCCCCCATAGGTCCTTGGGAATCCTGGTGGTCCTTGACCTGGGGTGCCCTGTCAGGGTGCACCATCGGCTGCAGGCCACGAGGTTCCTCTGCCAAGTTGCAGTGCTTTTCTCTAAATGCAGATATCACTGGGTGTCCGGAGTCTCAATGGCGATGTAGCCTCCTGAAAAGTCAGACGTGGTTTGTGACGAGAGCCATGCTTCAACCCCTTGGTTTGCCTCTCTGCCTTCCTTCCCACTTTCTGTCTTCCATTGGCCTAACACCTTTCTCCATCCGTAACTTCCTCAAAGAAATCCCTCCTCCACAAGGCGATCCTTGCTGCTCACCTCCTGCATCTCCTTCACATCAGTATAGCTTTCTCACTATCTAGCTCTTATCATCAATGTCCTCTTCCTCCTCATCAATTGAGAATTCTCTCTCCAGGGTTTATCTTTGGGATGATAGTCAAGAAAAGCCGGGACGTATTGGAGGCTTCTGGAGACTCAGCCGGAATCCTGGACCGTGGTTTTATCCGGGGTGGAAAATGCGATTTGGGGTCCTCTCTCAGGAAATGCTCAGGGTTTTTGGCTATTTTTTTTTACCGGGTGTCCTCCTAGTTCCATAGTCCTATTCCCATCGGAAACAATAGCACGTGTGTTTACAATGCGGAAACGTCTTTAGGCACCCGTTGTCCAGTGGAGCAGAAGAGCCTGAGGAATCGTCGTGGCCCCCAAAATGAAGCTGTGTTTGAACGGTTCAAAAGAAAGCAGGCTAATCCTTAGCCACCCAAAGCCATCCAAAGCCACCCAAGCCCAAAGAAGGGTTAAAGAACCTTGAGAAAACCACACCCCTGGAAGGAATGTAAAGCAGAGCAGAGGAATGTGTGGAATGCAGACAGGGGTGAAACAATTTGTGTCCCATATGGAAAACGGGGAAAACAACAGGTTGGCCTGTGGGAATGCAGGAATCTGACAGAGGCGGGCAGAAAAGTTCTGGAATGCGGCAAGGTCTGAACCAGATGTTCAGTCTTCCATGGCTTGCTGTGAAGACCATATGGCCTGCACTCCAAAGGCCTGGGAGACTCGGGGCTAGGCTGCCATTTGAAAGGGCCTTAGGTTGTCCTCCTTCCTCCCAGGTCCTCAAACTGGAGGGGAATTCTCAATGACTGTTAGATCTCCGACCTTGGGTGAAGTGCGGTCCGTGGTACGGCCCAGCCCTCCAGGTGATGGGCAACACTATGGGCAGGCTCTACACGTACTTGAGGAGTGCCCTGGAGTTTTGGGGGGTGGGGAATTTCCAGCAGCTCCGCTGATTTCCAGAAATCAGGGCGTGGCCACCTCAGCCTCTACAAGACCCCTGTCTCCAGGGAGAGCTCAGTGGGCCAGCATTCTCCAGGGCAGCCGGTCGGTTCTTCTCGCTTCTCCGACTGACCTCGAAGCATGGATTCCTCCAGCACGTCCTGCACATCAAGCTGTAGCTTGACCTCTGCTTCTGGGCTGGGGGTTGCAACTCCCAGAGGCCGGGAGCCCTTCCCGCCTGTGCATCCTGCATCGATAGGGCCATGCCGTTCATTAGGGCATATTCCGTGATTGGGCTGGCCTTTGGCCAGTGCTCAGTTGGCCTCAGGATGCAGACTCGCCTCAGAATGACACCCTTGCTCCATACCCAGGGGAGTTTCGCTCTGGGATGGAAGTGGATGTTGCCTCTTCCTAGAGAGGTGCCCACGCAGATCACGCATCACCGGGCGAAAGGTCCTAACAGGATTTCTCAGGGCCCATCCTCTCCTTTGCTGCTGGCCAACCTTTCCATTCATCCCAATGTATGTTCATGATGGCAGTGGACACATTTGGGGATTTGGAGTCAGAGTAGCCTTTGAATTGTGGTCTCTTGGCCTGGCTTGCCAACAACAGGTATGGAGATACACCCCAGTGGGTTTACTCCTCTCTTTCTTTCTCTTTACGTCTTGGGGAAGGTTTCCTTTGGAGTCTTGGGGATGTTGGGAGCATTTTGACCCCAGGTCACCTGGAGTCGACAGCACGTTCGTGGGAGCTCTTCTCCAAAGTTCAGGCCTTTCTGCATGACCGAACTCTGTGCACGCCTGGCCTTTGTATAACCCAGGGACGTCAAGGAATCTTGATGCCAGGACGGAGGGAAACATGTGGAGCTTATATCTCTCTTTCAAGGGTTTCAAGCTCCCTTGGAGTTTCCCCACACATAATCCCTCTCCATTTCTCTCTCTCCGTCTCTCGGTCCCTCCGTCTCTTTCTCAGTCTCTCTCTCTCTCAGTCTCTCTCTCTCTCTATGTCTATCTCTCTCTCTCCATTTCTCTGCTGGGACCCTGTGGGTCTCACTTTCTATTACTCCTTGGTTCACTCCCAACTCAGCCTTACGGTCTCAATTCCTTCTCCTCTTTGGCCACTTACGTCTACATGAATGGAACCGTAGACTTTGCACACTGGCCTTGACAGTGTAATATGCAGACTTGTGGTTGGTGTTGAAGTCGTCATCACTGCATGTGCTGCGGTCCGTCCTGATGGACACTTGCCCAGTTGCGTTGGATATTCACGTCGATCTGCTGGATGTCTCTTTGTGCTGATGTATCATAAATATCCGGGACTTGGAAGCTCACCTGAAGCGAAGTTGGCTTTGCTTGTATCGGAAGCAAATTCTGCGAGACACAGCATCCTGGAACACAGGAAGTGGTCTTTGACGGCCTTTGCTTTGGGGGCTGTGGGGTAAGCGCTTCGCAAGGGGACCCGCCATGGGGCCGTCAGTTGCATGCGAATCACCAAGGAAGAATTCCTGTGTGCCGGCCGGACAGAAGGGAGACCGATCCAGGGGGATTCCTCTGCTTCTGTGTGCTTTGACAGGTCTTGACTAGGAGAGCCCACACTGAGGCCATGTGGCTGAGAACAGACAACGTGTTGTTAGTGGGCACTTCGGGAAGAGAGGCCGTTGGTGGCTTGGAGCGTGGCATAACGCAGGAAGCTATGGATTTCGTGGATGCAACGATGTGCTGGAATCCACACGTCCGCTGGCCCTCACAGACTTTTCCCTTGGGGTGGTGTGAACCCGCGGCCCTTTCTTCCATTCTTGTCCACCACCACTAGGGCCTGAACCCAGATCGGCCCGGGGTCCTTTGTGTGCAGGCACGCCCCCCTGGGTCTCACCGTGGCCCAGCCACAGCACGAGGCAGCATAATCAGGGTGTCTCGAGCTGGTGAGTCATTTTGCGAGGAGTCCCGGCAGGGCTTCCTTCCAAACGGGTGCTGTGGTGTCGGCACCGCTGAGAAGCTTTCCTTTTCTACCCCCCAGAAGTGCAGTCAGTGTTTGTTGGTGGTTTGCATGGTTCTATTTGTCTTTGGTTCCTGCCACTCATAGGCCGAGGCTTTGAGCTGATATGCCCTGGACGTAGGCGAGAGAGGCTGGTGTAATTTTCTGAAAGGCCACACTGCCGGAGACATCGTGCACAAACCCATCAGTACCCTCGACAGGACTGGTAGGCGGAAGGCGTGTTGCTCCCAAGACTCCAATGTCCCTTCACACTAGTGTCTACCATCCATTTCCTTTGCCAGCGTGGCCTTGGGAAGTGGGGGGATTTGGGCCCCAGGAGATGGACTTCACGTGCCCTCACATAGGCATCCTTGGTGCCCCCACGTTCCCCATGCCGCTGGGCTTCCGATGGTACAGATGTCTTGGCACCCCCTTTGCGCAGAGACAGCCCTTGCCTCGGGGACCTTCTCCATGGTTGAAGCAGCCCAACATGGCCCTGTGGGCACCAGGGATCGGCATCCCTGCTGACGCATCCCTGAGCTCTCCCCCATAGGTCCTTGGGAATCCTGGTGGTCCTTGACCTGGGGTGCCCTGTCAGGGTGCACCATCGGCTGCAGGCCACGAGGTTCCTCTGCCAAGTTGCAGTGCTTTTCTCTAAATGCAGATATCACTGGGTGTCCGGAGTCTCAATGGCGATGTAGCCTCCTGAAAAGTCAGACGTGGTTTGTGACGAGAGCCATGCTTCAACCCCTTTGTTTGCCTCTCTGAATCCTTCCCACTTTCTGTCTTCCATTGGCCTAACACCTTTCTCCATCCGTAACTTCCTCAAAGAAATCCCTCCTCCACAAGGCGATCCTTGCTGCTCACCTCCTGCATCTCCTTCACATCAGTATAGCTTTCTCACTATCTAGCTCTTATCATCAATGTCCTCTTCCTCCTCATCAATTGAGAATTCTCTCTCCAGGGTTTATCTTTGGGATGATAGTCAAGAAAAGCCGGGACGTATTGGAGGCTTCTGGAGACTCAGCCGGAATCCTGGACCGTGGTTTTATCCGGGGTGGAAAATGCGATTTGGGGTCCTCTCTCAGGAAATGCTCAGGGTTTTTGGCTATTTTTTTTTACCGGGTGTCCTCCTAGTTCCATAGTCCTATTCCCATCGGAAACAATAGCACGTGTGTTTACAATGTGGAAACGTCTTTAGGCACCCGTTGTCCAGTGGAGCAGAAGAGCCTGAGGAATCGTCGTGGCCCCCAAAATGAAGCTGTGTTTGAACGGTTCAAAAGAAAGCAGGCTAATCCTTAGCCACCCAAAGCCATCCAAAGCCACCCAAGCCCAAAGAAGGGTTAAAGAACCTTGAGAAAACCACACCCCTGGAAGGAATGTAAAGCAGAGCAGAGGAATGTGTGGAATGCAGACAGGGGTGAAACAATTTGTGTCCCATATGGAAAACGGGGAAAACAACAGGTTGGCCTGTGGGAATGCAGGAATCTGACAGAGGCGGGCAGAAAAGTTCTGGAATGCGGCAAGGTCTGAACCAGATGTTCAGTCTTCCATGGCTTGCTGTGAAGACCATATGGCCTGCACTCCAAAGGCCTGGGAGACTCGGGGCTAGGCTGCCATTTGAAAGGGCCTTAGGTTGTCCTCCTTCCTCCCAGGTCCTCAAACTGGAGGGGAATTCTCAATGACTGTTAGATCTCCGACCTTGGGTGAAGTGCGGTCCGTGGTACGGCCCAGCCCTCCAGGTGATGGGCAACACTATGGGCAGGCTCTACACGTACTTGAGGAGTGCCCTGGAGTATTGGGGGGTGGGGAATTTCCAGCAGCTCCGCTGATTTCCAGAAATCAGGGCGTGGCCACCTCAGCCTCTACAAGACCCCTGTCTCCAGGGAGAGCTCAGTGGGCCAGCATTCTCCAGGGCAGCCGGTCGGTTCTTCTCGCTTCTCCGACTGACCTCGAAGCATGGATTCTTCCAGCACGTCCTGCACATCAAGCTGTAGCTTGACCTCTGCTTCTGGGCTGGGGGTTGCAACTCCCAGAGGCCGGGAGCCCTTCCCGCCTGTGCATCCTGCATCGATAGGGCCATGCCATTCATTAGGGCATATTCCGTGATTGGGCTGGCCTTTGGCCAGTGCTCAGTTGGCCTCAGGATGCAGACTCGCCTCAGAATGACACCCTTGCTCCATACCCAGGGGAGTTTCGCTCTGGGATGGAAGTGGATGTTGCCTCTTCCTAGAGAGGTGCCCACGCAGATCACGCATCAATGGGCGAAAGGTCCTAACAGGATTTCTCAGGGCCCATCCTCTCCTTTGCTGCTGGCCAACCTTTCCATTCAACCCAATGTATGTTCATGATGGCAGTGGACACATTTGGGGATTTGGAGTCGGAGTAGCCTTTGAATTGTGGTCTCTTGGCCTGGCTTGCCAACAACAGGTATGGAGATACACCCCAGTGGGTTTACTCCTCTCTTTCTTTCTCTTTACGTCTTGGGGAAGGTTTCCTTTGGAGTCTTGGGGATGTTGGGAGCATTTTGACCCCAGGTCACCTGGAGTCGACAGCACGTTCGTGGGAGCTCTTCTCCAAAGTTCAGGCCTTTCTGCATGACCGAACTCTGTGCACGCCTGGCCTTTGTATAACCCAGGGACGTCAAGGAATCTTGATGCCAGGACGGAGGGAAACATGTGGAGCTTATATCTCTCTTTCAAGGGTTTCAAGCTCCCTTGGAGTTTCCCCACACATAATCCCTCTCCATTTCTCTCTCTCCGTCTCTCGGTCCCTCCGTCTCTTTCTCAGTCTCTCTCTCTCTCAGTCTCTCTCTCTCTCTATGTCTATCTCGCTCTCTCCATTTCTCTGCTGGGACCCTGTGGGTCTCACTTTCTATAACTCCTTGGTTCACTCCCAACTCAGCCTTACGGTCTCAATTCCTTCTCCTCTTTGGCCACTTACGTCTACATGAATGGAACCGTAGACTTTGCACACTGGCCCTGACAGTGTAATATGCAGACTTGTGGTTGGTGTTGAAGTCGTCATCACTGCATGTGCTGAGGTCCGTCCTGATGGACACTTGCCCAGTTGCGTTGGATATTCACGTCGATCTGCTGGATGTCACTTTGTGCTGATGTATCATAAATATCCGGGACTTGGAAGCTCACCTGAAGCGAAGTTGGCTTTGCTTGTATCGGAAGCAAATTCTGCGAGACACAGCATCCTGGAACACAGGAAGTGGTCTTTGACGGCCTTTGCTTTGGGGGCTGTGGGGTAAGCGCTTCGCAAGGGGACCCGCCATGGGGCCGTCAGTTGCATGCGAATCACCAAGGAAGAATTCCTGTGTGCCGGCCGGACAGAAGGGAGACCGATCCAGGGGGATTCCTCTGCTTCTGTGTGCTTTGACAGGTCTTGACTAGGAGAGCCCACACTGAGGCCATGTGGCTGAGAACAGACAACGTGTTGTTAGTGGGCACTTCGGGAAGAGAGGCCGTTGGTGGCTTGGAGCGTGGCATAACGCAGGAAGCTATGGATTTCGTGGATGCAACGATGTGCTGGGATCCACACGTCCGCTGGCCCTCACAGACTTTTCCCTTGGGGTGGTGTGAACCCGCGGCCCTTTCTTCCATTCTTGTCCACCACCACTAGGGCCTGAACCCAGATCGGCCCGGGGTCCTTTGTGTGCAGGCAGGCCCCCCTGGGTCTCACTGTGGCCCAGCCACAGCACGAGGCAGCATAATCAGGGTGTCTCGAGCTGGTGAGTCATTTTGCGAGGAGTCCCGGCAGGGCTTCCTTCCAAACGGGTGCTGTGGTGTCGGCACCGCTGAGAAGCTTTCCTTTTCTACCCCCCAGAAGTGCAGTCAGTGTTTGTTGGTGGTTTGCATGGTTCTATTTGTCTTTGGTTCCTGCCATCATAGGCCGAGGCTTTGAGCTGATATGCCCTGGACGTAGGCGAGAGAGGCTGGTGTAATTTTCTGAAAGGCCACACTGCCGGAGACATCGTGCACAAACCCATCAGTACCCTCGACAGGACTGGTAGGCGGAAGGCGTGTTGCTCCCAAGACTCCGATGTCCCTTCACACTAGTGTCTACCATCCATTTCCTTTGCCAGCGTGGCCTTGGGAAGTGGGGGGATTTGGGCCCCAGGAGATGGACTTCACGTGCCCTCACATAGGCATCCTTGGTGCCCCCACGTTCCCCATGCCGCTGGGCTTCCGATGGTACAGATGTCTTGGCATCCCCTTTGCGCAGAGACAGCCCTTGCCTCGGGGACCTTCTCCATGGTTGAAGCAGCCCAACATGGCCCTGTGGGCACCAGGGATCGGCATCCCTGCTGACGCATCCCTGAGCTCTCCCCCATAGGTCCTTGGGAATCCTGGTGGTCCTTGACCTGGGGTGCCCTGTCAGGGTGCACCATCGGCTGCAGGCCACGAGGTTCCTCTGCCAAGTTGCAGTGCTTTTCTCTAAATGCAGATATCACTGGGTGTCCGGAGTCTCAATGGCGATGTAGCCTCCTGAAAAGTCAGACGTGGTTTGTGACGAGAGCCATGCTTCAACCCCTTGGTTTGCCTCTCTGCCTTCCTTCCCACTTTCTGTCTTCCATTGGCCTAACACCTTTCTCCATCCGTAACTTCCTCAAAGAAATCCCTCCTCCACAAGGCGATCCTTGCTGCTCACCTCCTGCATCTCCTTCACATCAGTATAGCTTTCTCACTATCTAGCTCTTATCATCAATGTCCTCTTCCTCCTCATCAATTGAGAATTCTCTCTCCAGGGTTTATATTTGGGATGATAGTCAAGAAATGCCGGGACGTATTGGAGGCTTCTGGAGACTCAGCCGGAATCCTGGACCGTGGTTTTATCCGGGGTGGAAAATGCGATTTGGGGTCCTCTCTCAGGAAATGCTCAGGGTTTTTGGCTATTTTTTTTTACCGGGTGTCCTCCTAGTTCCATAGTCCTATTCCCATCGGAAACAATAGCACGTGTGTTTACAATGCGGAAACGTCTTTAGGCACCCGTTGTCCAGTGGAGCAGAAGAGCCTGAGGAATCGTCGTGGCCCCCAAAATGAAGCTGTGTTTGAACGGTTCAAAAGAAAGCAGGCTAATCCTTAGCCACCCAAAGCCATCCAAAGCCACCCAAGCCCAAAGAAGGGTTAAAGAACCTTGAGAAAACCACACCCCTGGAAGGAATGTAAAGCAGAGCAGAGGAATGTGTGGAATGCAGACAGGGGTGAAACAATTTGTGTCCCATATGGAAAACGGGGAAAACAACAGGTTGGCCTGTGGAAATGCAGGAATCTGACAGAGGCGGGCAGAAAAGTTTGGAATGCGGCAAGGTCTGAACCAGATGTTCAGTCTTCCATGGCTTGCTGTGAAGACCATATGGCCTGCACTCCAAAGGCCTGGGAGACTCGGGGCTAGGCTGCCATTTGAAAGGGCCTTAGGTTGTCCTCCTTCCTCCCAGGTCCTCAAACTGGAGGGGAATTCTCAATGACTGTTAGATCTCCGACCTTGGGTGAAGTGCGGTCCGTGGTACGGCCCAGCCCTCCAGGTGATGGGCAACACTATGGGCAGGCTCTACACGTACTTGAGGAGTGCCCTGGAGTTTTGGGGGGTGGGGAATTTCCAGCAGCTCCGCTGATTTCCAGAAATCAGGGCGTGGCCACCTCAGCCTCTACAAGACCCCTGTCTCCAGGGAGAGCTCAGTGGGCCAGAATTCTCCAGGGCAGCCGGTCGGTTCTTCTCGCTTCTCCGACTGACCTCGAAGCATGGATTCCTCCAGCACGTCCTGCACATCAAGCTGTAGCTTGACCTCTGCTTCTGGGCTGGGGGTTGCAACTCCCAGAGGCCGGGAGCCCTTCCCGCCTGTGCATCCTGCATCGATAGGGCCATGCCGTTCATTAGGGCATATTCCGTGATTGGGCTGGCCTTTGGCCAGTGCTCAGTTGGCCTCAGGATGCAGACTCGCCTCAGAATGACACCCTTGCTCCATACCCAGGGGAGTTTCGCTCTGGGATGGAAGTGGATGTTGCCTCTTCCTAGAGAGGTGCCCACGCAGATCACGCATCAATGGGCGAAAGGTCCTAACAGGATTTCTCAGGGCCCATCCTCTCCTTTGCTGCTGGCCAACCTTTCCATTCAACCCAATGTATGTTCATGATGGCAGTGGACACATTTGGGGATTTGGAGTCGGAGTAGCCTTTGAATAGTGGTCTCTTGGCCTGGCTTGCCAACAACAGGTATGGAGATACACCCCAGTGGGTTTACTCCTCTCTTTCTTTCTCTTTACGTCTTGGGGAAGGTTTCCTTTGGAGTCTTGGGGATGTTGGGAGCATTTTGACCCCAGGTCACCTGGAGTCGACAGCACGTTCGTGGGAGCTCTTCTCCAAAGTTCAGGCCTTTCTGCATGACCGAACTCTGTGCACGCCTGGCCTTTGTATAACCCAGGGACGTCAAGGAATCTTGATGCCAGGACGGAGGGAAACATGTGGAGCTTATATCTCTCTTTCAAGGGTTTCAAGCTCCCTTGGAGTTTCCCCACACATAATCCCTCTCCATTTCTCTCTCTCCGTCTCTCGGTCCCTCCGTCTCTTTCTCAGTCTCTCTCTCTCTCAGTCTCTCTCTCTCTCTCTATGTCTATCTCTCTCTCTCCATTTCTCTGCTGGGACCCTGTGGGTCTCACTTTCTATAACTCCTTGGTTCACTCCCAACTCAGCCTTACGGTCTCAATTCCTTCTCCTCTTTGGCCACTTACGTCTACATGAATGGAACCGTAGACTTTGCACACTGGCCTTGACAGTGTAATATGCAGACTTGTGGTTGGTGTTGAAGTCGTCATCACTGCATGTGCTGAGGTCCGTCCTGATGGACACTTGCCCAGTTGCGTTGGATATTCACGTCGATCTGCTGGAGGTCACTTTGTGCTGATGTATCATAAATATCCGGGACTTGGAAGCTCACCTGAAGCGAAGTTGGCTTTGCTTGTATCGGAAGCAAATTCTGCGAGACACAGCATCCTGGAACACAGGAAGTGGTCTATGACGGCCTTTGCTTTGGGGGCTGTGGGGTAAGCGCTTCGCAAGGGGACCCGCCATGGGGCCGTCAGTTGCATGCGAATCACCAAGGAAGAATTCCTGTGTGCCGGCCGGACAGAAGGGAGACCGATCCAGGGGGATTCCTCTGCTTCTGTGTGCTTTGACAGGTCTTGACTAGGAGAGCCCACACTGAGGCCATGTGGCTGAGAACAGACAACGTGTTGTTAGTGGGCACTTCGGGAAGAGAGGCCGTTGGTGGCTTGGAGCGTGGCATAACGCAGGAAGCTATGGATTTCGTGGATGCAACGATGTGCTGGAATCCACACGTCCGCTGGCCCTCACAGACTTTTCCCTTGGGGTGGTGTGAACCCGCGGCCCTTTCTTCCATTCTTGTCCACCACCACTAGGGCCTGAACCCAGATCGGCCCGGGGTTCTTTGTGTGCAGGCACGCCCCCCTGAGTCTCACTGTGGCTCAGCCACAGCACGAGGCAGCATAATCAGGGTGTCTCGAGCTGGTGAGTCATTTTGCGAGGAGTCCCGGCAGGGCTTCCTTCCAAACGGGTGCTGTGGTGTCGGCACCGCTGAGAAGCTTTCATTTTCTACCCCCCAGAAGTGCAGTCAGTGTTTGTTGGTGGTTTGCATGGTTCTATTTGTCTTTGGTTCCTGCCACTCATAGGCCGAGGCTTTGAGCTGATATGCCCTGGACATAGGGGAGAGAGGCTGGTGTAATTTTCTGAAAGGCCACACTGCCGGAGACATCGTGCACAAACCCATCAGTACCCTCGACAGGACTGGTAGGCGGAAGGCGTGTTGCTCCCAAGACTCCGATGTCCCTTCACACTAGTGTCTACCATCCATTTCCTTTGCCAGCTTGGCCTTGGGAAGTGGGGGATTTGGGCCCCAGGAGATGGACTTCACGTGCCCTCACATAGGCATCCTTGGTGCCCCCACGTTCCCCATGCCGCTGGGCTTCCGATGGTACAGATGTCTTGGCACCCCCTTTGCGCAGAGACAGCCCTTGCCTCGGGGACCTTCTCCATGGTTGAAGCAGCCCAACATGGCCCTGTGGGCACCAGGGATCTGCATCCCTGCTGACGCATCCCTGAGCTCTCCCCCATAGGTCTTTGGGAATCCTGGTGGTCCTTGACCTGGGGTGCCCTGTCAGGGTGCACCATCGGCTGCAGGCCACGAGGTTCCTCTGCCAAGTTGCAGTGCTTTTCTCTAAATGCAGATATCACTGGGTGTCCGGAGTCTCAATGGCGATGTAGCCTCCTGAAAAGTCAGACGTGGTTTGTGACGAGAGCCATGCTTCAACCCCTTGGTTTGCCTCTCTGCCTTCCTTCCCACTTTCTGTCTTCCATTGGCCTAACACCTTTCTCCATCCGTAACTTCCTCAAAGAAATCCCTCCTCCACAAGGCGATCCTTGCTGCTCACCTCCTGCATCTCCTTCACATCAGTATAGCTTTCTCACTATCTAGCTCTTATCATCAATGTCCTCTTCCTCCTCATCAATTGAGAATTCTCTCTCCAGGGTTTATCTTTGGGATGATAGTCAAGAAAAGCCGGGACGTATTGGAGGCTTCTGGAGACTCAGCCGGAATCCTGGACCGTGGTTTTATCCGGGGTGGAAAATGCGATTTGGGGTCCTCTCTCAGGAAATGCTCAGGGTTTTTGGCTATTTTTTTCACCGGGTGTCCTCCTAGTTCCATAGTCCTATTCCCATCGGAAACAATAGCACGTGTGTTTACAATGCGGAAACCTCTTTAGGCACCCGTGGTCCAGTGGAGCAGGAGAGCCTGAGGAATCGTCGTGCCCCCCATCCTGAAGCTGTCTTGGAACGGTTCAAAGGAAAGCAGGCTAATCCTTAGCCACCCAAAGCCACCATAAAAAACCCAAGCCCAAAGAAGGGTTAAAGAACCTTGAGAAAACCACAGAGGTAGGTTGACCTCTGGCTCTGAGCTGGGGGTTGCAAATCCCAGAGGCCGGGAGCCCTTCCCGCCTGTGCATCCTGCATCGATAGGGCCATGCCGTTCATTAGGGCATATTCCGTGATTGGGCTGGCCTTTGGCCAGTGCTCAGTTGGCCTCAGGATGCAGACTCGCCTCAGAATGACACCCTTGCTCCATACCCAGGGGAGTTTCGCTCTGGGATGGAAGTGGATGTTGCCTCTTCCTAGAGAGGTGCCCACGCAGATCACGCATCACCGGGCGAAAGGTCCTAACAGGATTTCTCAGGGCCCATCCTCTCCTTTGCTGCTGGCCAACCTTTCCATTCAACCCAATGTATGTTCATGATGGCAGTGGACACATTTGGGGATTTGGAGTCGGAGTAGCCTTTGAATGGTGGTCTCTTGGCCTGGCTTGCCAACAACAGGTATGGAGATACACCCCAGTGGGTTTACTCCTCTCTTTCTTTCTCTTTACGTCTTGGGGAAGGTTTCCTTTGGAGTCTTGGGGATGTTGGGAGCATTTTGACCCCAGGTCACCTGGAGTCGACAGCACGTTCGTGGGAGCTCTTCTCCAAAGTTCAGGCCTTTCTGCATGACCGAACTCTGTGCACGCCTGGCCTTTGTATAACCCAGGGACGTCAAGGAATCTTGATGCCAGGACGGAGGGAAACATGTGGAGCTTATATCTCTCTTTCAAGGGTTTCAAGCTCCCTTGGAGTTTCCCCACACATAATCCCTCTCCATTTCTCTCTCTCCGTCTCTCGGTCCCTCCGTCTCTTTCTCAGTCTCTCTCTCTCTCAGTCTCTCTCTCTCTCTATGTCTATCTCGCTCTCTCCATTTCTCTGCTGGGACCCTGTGGGTCTCACTTTCTATAACTCCTTGGTTCACTCCCAACTCAGCCTTACGGTCTCAATTCCTTCTCCTCTTTGGCCACTTACGTCTACATGAATGGAACCGTAGACTTTGCACACTGGCCTTGACAGTGTAATATGCAGACTTGTGGTTGGTGTTGAAGTCGTCATCACTGCATGTGCTGAGGTCCGTCCTGATGGACACTTGCCCAGTTGCGTTGGATATTCACGTCGATCTGCTGGATGTCACTTTGTGCTGATGTATCATAAATATCCGGGACTTGGAAGCTCACCTGAAGCGAAGTTGGCTTTGCTTGTATCGGAAGCAAATTCTGCGAGACACAGCATCCTGGAACACAGGAAGTGGTCTTTGACGGCCTTTGCTTTGGGGGCTGTGGGGTAAGCGCTTCGCAAGGGGACCCGCCATGGGGCCGTCAGTTGCATGCGAATCACCAAGGAAGAATTCCTGTGTGCCGGCCGGACAGAAGGGAGACCGATCCAGGGGGATTCCTCTGCTTCTGTGTGCTTTGACAGGTCTTGACTAGGAGAGCCCACACTGAGGCCATGTGGCTGAGAACAGACAACGTGTTGTTAGTGGGCACTTCGGGAAGAGAGGCCGTTGGTGGCTTGCAGCGTGGCATAACGCAGGAAGCTATGGATTTCGTGGATGCAACGATGTGCTGGGATCCACACGTCCGCTGGCCCTCACAGACTTTTCCCTTGGGGTGGTGTGAACCCGCGGCCCTTTCTTCCATTCTTGTCCACCACCACTAGGGCCTGAACCCAGATCGGCCCGGGGTCCTTTGTGTGCAGGCAGGCCTCCCTGTAACTCACTGTGGCCAGGCCACAGCACGAGGCAGCATAATCAGGGTGTCTCGAGCTGGTGAGTCATTTTTCGAGGATTCCCGGCAGGTTTTTCTTCCAAACGGGTGCTGTGGTGTCGGCACCACTGAGAAGCTTTCCCTTTCTACCCCCCAGAAGTGCAGTCAGTGTTTGTTGGTGGTTTGCATGGTTCTATTTGTCTTTGGTTCCTGCCACTCATAGGCCGAGGCTTTGAGCTGATATGCCCTGGACGTAGGCGAGAGAGGCTGGTGTAATTTTCTGAAAGGCCACACTGCCGGAGACATCGTGCACAAACCCATCAGTACCCTCGACAGGACTGGTAGGCGGAAGGCGTGTTGCTCCCAAGACTCCGATGTCCCTTCACACTAGTGTCTACCATCCATTTCCTTTGCCAGCGTGGCCTTGGGAAGTGGGGGGATTTGGGCCCCAGGAGATGGACTTCACGTGCCCTCACATAGGCATCCTTGGTGCCCCCACGTTCCCCATGCCGCTGGGCTTCCGATGGTACAGATGTCTTGGCACCCCCTTTGCGCAGAGACAGCCCTTGCCTCGGGGACCTTCTCCATGGTTGAAGCAGCCCAACATGGCCCTGTGGGCACCAGGGATCGGCATCCCTGCTGACGCATCCCTGAGCTCTCCCCCATAGGTCCTTGGGAATCCTGGTGGTCCTTGACCTGGGGTGCCCTGTCAGGGTGCACCATCGGCTGCAGGCCACGAGGTTCCTCTGCCAAGTTGCAGTGCTTTTCTCTAAATGCAGATATCACTGGGTGTCCGGAGTCTCAATGGCGATGTAGCCTCCTGAAAAGTCAGACGTGGTTTGTGACGAGAGCCATGCTTCAACTCCTTGGTTTGCCTCTCTGCCTTCCTTCCCACTTTCTGTCTTCCATTGGCCTAACACCTTTCTCAATCCGTAACTTCCTCAAAGAAATCCCTCCTCCACAAGGCGATCCTTGCTGCTCACCTCCTGCATCTCCTTCACATCAGTATAGCTTTCTCACTATCTAGCTCTTATCATCAATGTCCTCTTCCTCCTCATCAATTGAGAATTCTCTCTCCAGGGTTTATCTTTGGGATGATAGTCAAGAAAAGCCGGGACGTATTGGAGGCTTCTGGAGACTCAGCCGGAATCCTGGACCGTGGTTTTATCCGGGGTGGAAAATGCGATTTGGGGTCCTCTCTCAGGAAATGCTCAGGGTTTTTGGCTATTTTTTTTTACCGGGTGTCCTCCTAGTTCCATAGTCCTATTCCCATCGGAAACAATAGCACGTGTGTTTACAATGCGGAAACGTCTTTAGGCACCCGTTGTCCAGTGGAGCAGAAGAGCCTGAGGAATCGTCGTGGCCCCCAAAATGAAGCTGTGTTTGAACGGTTCAAAAGAAAGCAGGCTAATCCTTAGCCACCCAAAGCCATCCAAAGCCACCCAAGCCCAAAGAAGGGTTAAAGAACCTTGAGAAAACCACACCGCTGGAAGGAATGTAAAGCAGAGCAGAGGAATGTGTGGAATGCAGACAGGGGTGAAACACTTAGGGTCCCATATGGAAAACGGGGAAAACAACAGGTTGGCCTGTGGAAATGCAGGAATCTGACAGAGGCGGGCAGAAAAGTTCTGGAATGCGGCAAGGTCTGAACCAGATGTTCAGTCTTCCATGGCTTGCTGTGAAGACCATATGGCCTGCACTCCAAAGGCCTGGGAGACTCGGAGCTGGGCTGCCACTTGAAAGGGCCTTAGGTTGTCCTCCTTCCTCCCAGGTCCTCAAACTGGAGGGGAATTCTCAATGACTGTTAGATCTCCGACCTTGCGTGAAGTGAGGTCTGTGGTACGGCCCAGCCGTCCAGGTGATGGGCAACCCTGTGGGCAGGCTCTACAGGTACCTGAGGAATGCCCTGGAGTTTTGGGGGGTGGGGAATTTCCAGCAGCTCAGCTGATTTCCATACATCAGGGCGTGGCCACCTCAGCATCTACCAGACGCCTGTCTCCAGGGAGAGCACAGTGGGCCAGCATTCTCCAGGGCAGCCGGTCGCTTCTCGCTTCTCCGACTGACCTCGAAGCATGGATTCCTCCAGCACGTCCTGCACATCCAGCGGTAGGTTGACCTCTGCCTCTGAGCTGGGGGTTGCAAATCCCAGAGGCCGGGAGCCCTTCCCGCCTGTGCATCCTGCATCGATAGGGCCATGCCGTTCATTAGGGCATATTCCGTGATTGGGCTGGCCTTTGGCCAGTGCTCAGTTGGCCTCAGGATGCAGACTCGCCTCAGAATGACACCCTTGCTCCATACCCAGGGGAGTTTCGCTCTGGGATGGAAGTGGATGTTGCCTCTTCCTAGAGAGGTGCCCACGCAGATCACGCATCACCGGGCGAAAGGTCCTAACAGGATTTCTCAGGGCCCATCCTCTCCTTTGCTGCTGGCCAACCTTTCCATTCAACCCAATGTATGTTCATGATGGCAGTGGACACATTTGGGGATTTGGAGTCGGAGTAGCCTTTGAATTGTGGTCTCTTGGCCTGGCTTGCCAACAACAGGTATGGAGATACACCCCAGTGGGTTTACTCCTCTCTTTCTTTCTCTTTACGTCTTGGGGAAGGTTTCCTTTGGAGTCTTGGGGATGTTGGGAGCATTTTGACCCCAGGTCACCTGGAGTCGACAGCACGTTCGTGGGAGCTCTTCTCCAAAGTTCAGGCCTTTCTGCATGACCGAACTCTGTGCACGCCTGGCCTTTGTATAACCCAGGGACGTCAAGGAATCTTGATGCCAGGACGGAGGGAAACATGTGGAGCTTATATCTCTCTTTCAAGGGTTTCAAGCTCCCTTGGAGTTTCCCCACACATAATCCCTCTCCATTTCTCTCTCTCCGTCTCTCGGTCCCTCCGTCTCTTTCTCAGTCTCTCTCTCTCTCAGTCTCTCTCTCTCTCTATGTCTATCTCGCTCTCTCCATTTCTCTGCTGGGACCCTGTGGGTCTCACTTTCTATAACTCCTTGGTTCACTCCCAACTCAGCCTTACGGTCTCAATTCCTTCTCCTCTTTGGCCACTTACGTCTACATGAATGGAACCGTAGACTTTGCACACTGGCCTTGACAGTGTAATATGCAGACTTGTGGTTGGTGTTGAAGTCGTCATCACTGCATGTGCTGAGGTCCGTCCTGATGGACACTTGCCCAGTTGCGTTGGATATTCACGTCGATCTGCTGGAGGTCACTTTGTGCTGATGTATCATAAATATCCGGGACTTGGAAGCTCACCTGAAGCGAAGTTGGCTTTGCTTGTATCGGAAGCAAATTCTGCGAGACACAGCATCCTGGAACACAGGAAGTGGTCTTTGACGGCCTTTGCTTTGGGGGCTGTGGGGTAAGCGCTTCGCAAGGGGACCCGCCATGGGGCCGTCAGTTGCATGCGAATCACCAAGGAAGAATTCCTGTGTGCCGGCCGGACAGAAGGGAGACCGATCCAGGGGGATTCCTCTGCTTCTGTGTGCTTTGACAGGTCTTGACTAGGAGAGCCCACACTGAGGCCATGTGGCTGAGAACAGACAACGTGTTGTTAGTGGGCACTTCGGGAAGAGAGGCCGTTGGTGGCTTGCAGCGTGGCATAACGCAGGAAGCTATGGATTTCGTGGATGCAACGATGTGCTGGGATCCACACGTCCGCTGGCCCTCACAGACTTTTCCCTTGGGGTGGTGTGAACCCGCGGCCCTTTCTTCCATTCTTGTCCACCACCACTAGGGCCTGAACCCAGATCGGCCCGGGGTCCTTTGTGTGCAGGCAGGCCTCCCTGTAACTCACTGTGGCCAGGCCACAGCACGAGGCAGCATAATCAGGGTGTCTCGAGCTGGTGAGTCATTTTTCGAGGATTCCCGGCAGGTTTTTCTTCCAAACGGGTGCTGTGGTGTCGGCACCACTGAGAAGCTTTCCCTTTCTACCCCCCAGAAGTGCAGTCAGTGTTTGTTGGTGGTTTGCATGGTTCTATTTGTCTTTGGTTCCTGCCACTCATAGGCCGAGGCTTTGAGCTGATATGCCCTGGACGTAGGCGAGAGAGGCTGGTGTAATTTTCTGAAAGGCCACACTGCCGGAGACATCGTGCACAAACCCATCAGTACCCTCGACAGGACTGGTAGGCGGAAGGCGTGTTGCTCCCAAGACTCCGATGTCCCTTCACACTAGTGTCTACCATCCATTTCCTTTGCCAGCGTGGCCTTGGGAAGTGGGGGGATTTGGGCCCCAGGAGATGGACTTCACGTGCCCTCACATAGGCATCCTTGGTGCCCCCACGTTCCCCATGCCGCTGGGCTTCCGATGGTACAGATGTCTTGGCACCCCCTTTGCACAGAGACAGCCCTTGCCTCGGGGACCTTCTCCATGGTTGAAGCAGCCCAACATGGCCCTGTGGGCACCAGGGATCGGCATCCCTGCTGACGCATCCCTGAGCTCTCCCCCATAGGTCCTTGGGAATCCTGGTGGTCCTTGACCTGGGGTGCCCTGTCAGGGTGCACCATCGGCTGCAGGCCACGAGGTTCCTCTGCCAAGTTGCAGTGCTTTTCTCTAAATGCAGATATCACTGGGTGTCCGGAGTCTCAATGGCGATGTAGCCTCCTGAAAAGTCAGACGTGGTTTGTGACGAGAGCCATGCTTCAACCCCTTGGTTTGCCTCTCTGCCTTCCTTCCCACTTTCTGTCTTCCATTGGCCTAACACCTTTCTCCATCCGTAACTTCCTCAAAGAAATCCCTCCTCCACAAGGCGATCCTTGCTGCTCACCTCCTGCATCTCCTTCACATCAGTATAGCTTTCTCACTATCTAGCTCTTATCATCAATGTCCTCTTCCTCCTCATCAATTGAGAATTCTCTCTCCAGGGTTTATCTTTGGGATGATAGTCAAGAAAAGCCGGGACGTATTGGAGGCTTCTGGAGACTCAGCCGGAATCCTGGACCGTGGTTTTATCCGGGGTGGAAAATGCGATTTGGGGTCCTCTCTCAGGAAATGCTCAGGGTTTTTGGCTATTTTTTTTTACCGGGTGTCCTCCTAGTTCCATAGTCCTATTCCCATCGGAAACAATAGCACGTGTGTTTACAATGCGGAAACGTCTTTAGGCACCCGTTGTCCAGTGGAGCAGAAGAGCCTGAGGAATCGTCGTGGCCCCCAAAATGAAGCTGTGTTTGAACGGTTCAAAAGAAAGCAGGCTAATCCTTAGCCACCCAAAGCCATCCAAAGCCACCCAAGCCCAAAGAAGGGTTAAAGAACCTTGAGAAAACCACACCGCTGGAAGGAATGTAAAGCAGAGCAGAGGAATGTGTGGAATGCAGACAGGGGTGAAACACTTAGGGTCCCATATGGAAAACGGGGAAAACAACAGGTTGGCCTGTGGAAATGCAGGAATCTGACAGAGGCGGGCAGAAAAGTTCTGGAATGCGGCAAGGTCTGAACCAGATGTTCAGTCTTCCATGGCTTGCTGTGAAGACCATATGGCCTGCACTCCAAAGGCCTGGGAGACTCGGGGCTAGGCTGCCATTTGAAAGGGCCTTAGGTTGTCCTCCTTCCTCCCAGGTCCTCAAACTGGAGGGGAATTCTCAATGACTGTTAGATCTCCGACCTTGGGTGAAGTGCGGTCCGTGGTACGGCCCAGCCCTCCAGGTGATGGGCAACACTATGGGCAGGCTCTACACGTACTTGAGGAGTGCCCTGGAGTTTTGGGGGGTGGGGAATTTCCAGCAGCTCCGCTGATTTCCAGAAATCAGGGCGTGGCCACCTCAGCCTCGACAAGACCCTTGTCTCCAGGGAGAGCTCAGTGGGCCAGCATTCTCCAGGGCAGTCGGTCGGTTCTTCTCGCTTCTCCGACTGACCTCGAAGCATGGATTCCTCCAGCACGTCCTGCACATCAAGCTGTAGCTTGACCTCTGCTTCTGGGTTGGGGGTTGCAACTCCCAGAGGCTGGGAGCCCTTCACGCCTGTGCATCCTGCATCGATAGGGCCATGCCGTTCATTAGGGCATATTCCGTGATTGGGCTGGCCTTTGGCCAGTGCTCAGTTGGCCTCAGGATGCAGACTCGCCTCAGAATGACACCCTTGCTCCATACCCATGGTAATTTCGCTCTGGGATGGAAGTGGATGTTGCCTCTTCCTAGAGAGGTGCCCACGCAGATCACGCATCAATGGGCGAAAGGTCCTAACAGGATTTCTCAGGGCCCATCCTCTCCTTTGCTGCTGGCCAACCTTTCCATTCAACCCAATGTATGTTCATGATGGCAGTGGACACATTTGGGGATTTGGAGTCGGAGTAGCCTTTGAATTGTGGTCTCTTGGCCTGGCTTGCCAACAACAGGTATGGAGATACACCCCAGTGGGTTTACTCCTCTCTTTCTTTCTCTTTACGTCTTGGGGAAGGTTTCCTTTGGAGTCTTGGGGATGTTGGGAGCATTTTGACCCCAGGTCACCTGGAGTCGACAGCACGTTCGTGGGAGCTCTTCTCCAAAGTTCAGGCCTTTCTGCATGACCGAACTCTGTGCACGCCTGGCCTTTGTATAACCCAGGGACGTCAAGGAATCTTGATGCCAGGACGGAGGGAAACATGTGGAGCTTATATCTCTCTTTCAAGGGTTTCAAGCTCCCTTGGAGTTTCCCCACACATAATCCCTCTCCATTTCTCTCTCTCCGTCTCTCGGTCCCTCCGTCTCTTTCTCAGTCTCTCTCTCTCTCAGTCTCTCTCTCTCTCTATGTCTATCTCGCTCTCTCCATTTCTCTGCTGGGACCCTGTGGGTCTCACTTTCTATAACTCCTTGGTTCACTCCCAACTCAGCCTTACGGTCTCAATTCCTTCTCCTCTTTGGCCACTTACGTCTACATGAATGGAACCGTAGACTTTGCACACTGGCCCTGACAGTGTAATATGCAGACATGTGGTTGGTGTTGAAGTCGTCATCACTGCATGTGCTGAGGTCCGTCCTGATGGACACTTGCCCAGTTGCGTTGGATATTCACGTCGATCTGCTGGATGTCACTTTGTGCTGATGTATCATAAATATCCGGGACTTGGAAGCTCACCTGTAGCGAAGTTGGCTTTGCTTGTATCGGAAGCAAATTCTGCGAGACACAGCATCCTGGAACACAGGAAGTGGTCTTTGACGGCCTTTGCTTTGGGGGCTGTGGGGTAAGCGCTTCGCAAGGGGACCCGCCATGGGGCCGTCAGTTGCATGCGAATCACCAAGGACGTATTCCTGGGTGCCAGCCGGACAGAAGGGAGACCGATCCAGGGGGTTTTCCTTTGCTTCTGTGTGCTTTTACAGGTCTAGAGCAGGAGAGCCCACACTGAGGCATGTGGCTGAGGGCAGGTCACAGGTTGCTAGTGGGCATTTCGGGAGGAGAGGCTCCTGGTGGCATAGAGCGTGGCATAACGCAGGAAGCTATGGATTTCGTGGATGCAACGATGTGCTGGAATCCACACGTCCGCTGGCCCTCACCGACTTTTCCCTTGGGGTGGTGTGAACCCGCGGCCCTTTCTTCCATTCTTGTCCACCAACACTAGGGACCGAACACAGATTGTCCCGGGGTCCTTTTTGTGCAGGCAGTTCCCCATGGGACTCACTGTGGCCCAGCCACAGCACGAGGCAGCATAATCAGGGTGTGTCGAGCTGGTGAGTCATTTTGCGAGGAGTCCCGGCAGGGCTTCCTTCCAAACGGGTGCTGTGGTGTCGGCACCGCTGAGAAGCTTTCCTTTTCTACCCCCCAAAAGTGCAGTCAGTGTTTGTTGGTGGTTTGCCTGGTTCTATTTGTCTTTGGGTTCCTGCCACTCATAGGCCGAGGTTTTGAGCTGATATGCCCTGGACGTAGGCGAGAGAGGCTGGTGTAATTTTCTGAAAGGCCACACTGCCGGAGACATCGTGCACAAACCCATCAGTACCCTCGACAGGACTGGTAGGCGGAAGGCGTGTTGCTCCCAAGACTCCGATGTCCCTTCACACTAGTGTCTACTATCCATTTCTTTGCCAGCGTGGCCTTGGGAAGAGGGGGGATTTGGGCCCCAGGAGATGGACTTCACGTGCCCTCACATAGGCATCCTTGGTGCCCCCACGTTCCCCATGCCGCTGGGCTTCCGATGGTACAGATGTCTTGGCACTCCTTTTGAGCAGAGACAGCCCTTGCCTCGGGGACATTCTGCATGGTAGAAGCAGCCCAGCAGGGCCCTGAGGGCACCAGGGATCTGCATCCCTGCTGACGCATCCCTGAGCTCTCCCCCATAGGTCCTTGGGAATCCTGGTGGTCCTTGACCTGGGGTGCCCTGTCAGGGTGCACCATCGGCTGCAGGCCACGAGGTTCCTCTGCCAAGTTGCAATGCTTTTCTCAAAATTCAGACTTCCCTGGGTGTCCGGAGTCTCGATGTCGATGTAGCCTCCTGTAAAGTCAGCCGTGGTGTGTGATGAGAGCCATGCTTCAACCTTTTGGTTTGCCTCTCTGCCTTCCTTCCCACTTTCTGTATTCCATTCGCCTTAACACCTTTTTCCATCCCTAATTTCCTCCCACGAAATCCCTCCTCCACAATGCGAGCCTTGCTGCTCACTTCCTGCATCTCCTTCACATCAGTATAGCTTTCTCACTACCTAGCTCTTATCATCAATCTCCTCTTCCTCCTCATCAATTAATAATTCTCTCTCCAGGGTTTTTCTTTGGGATGAAGCCAAGAAAAGCCAGGACGTTTTTGCGACTTCTGGAGACTCAGCAGGAATCTTGGACTGTGGTTTTCTCTGGCATGGAAGATACGATTTGGGTTCCTCTCTCAGGAAATGCGCAGGGGTTTTGGCTATTTTTTTAACCGGGTGTCCTCTTAGATCCATTGTCCTATTCCCTTCAGAAACACTAGCACGTGTGTTTACAATGGGGAAAAGTCTTTAGGCACCCGTGGTCCAGTGGAGCAGGAGAGCCTGAGGAATCGTCGTGCCCCCCATCCTGAAGCTGTCTTGGAACGGTTCAAAGGAAAGCAGGCTAATCCTTAGCCACCCAAAGCCACCATAAAAAACCCAAGCCCAAAGAAGGGTTAAAGAACCTTGAGAAAACCACACCCATGGAAGGAATGTAAAGCAGAGCAGAGGAATGGGTGGAATGCAGACAGGGGTGAAACACTTAGGGTCCCATATGGAAAACGGGGAAAACCACAGGTTGGCCTGTGGAAATGCAGGAATCTGACAGAGGCGGGCAGAGAAGGTCTGGAATGATGCCAGGTCTGAACCAGAGGGTGAGTCTCACGTGGCTAGCCGTGAAGACCATATGGCCTGCACTCCAAAGGCCTGGGAGACTCGGAGCTGGGCTGCCACTTGAAAGGGCCTTAGGTTGTCCTCCTTCCTCCCAGGTCCTCAAACTGGAGGGGAATTCTCAATGACTGTTAGATCTCCGACCTTGCGTGAAGTGAGGTCTGTGGTACGGCCCAGCCGTCCAGGTGATGGGCAACCCTGTGGGCAGGCTCTACAGGTACCTGAGGAATGCCCTGGAGTTTTGGGGGGTGGGGAATTTCCAGCAGCTCCGCTGATTTCCATACATCAGGGCGTGGCCACCTCAGCCTCTACCAGACCCCTGTCTCCAGGGAGAGCACAGTGGGCCAGCATTCTCCCGGCCAGCCGGTCGCTTCTTCTCGCTTCTCCGACTGACCTCGAAGCATGGATTCCTCCAGCACGTCCTGCACATCCAGCGGTAGGTTGACCTCTGCCTCTGAGCTGGGGGTTGCAAATCCCAGAGGCCGGGAGCCCTTCCCGCCTGTGCATCCTGCATCGATAGGGCCATGCCGTTCATTGGGGCATATTCCGTGATTGGGCTGGCCTTTGGCCAGTGCTCAGTTGGCCTCAGGATGCAGACTCGCCTCAGAATGACACCCTTGCTCCATACCCAGGGGAGTTTCGCTCTGGGATGGAAGTGGATGTTGCCTCTTCCTAGAGAGGTGCCCACGCAGATCACGCATCAATGGGCGAAAGGTCCTAACAGGATTTCTCAGGGCCCATCCTCTCCTTTGCTGCTGGCCAACCTTTCCATTCAACCCAATGTATGTTCATGATGGCAGTGGACACATTTGGGGATTTGGAGTCGGAGTAGCCTTTGAATTGTGGTCTCTTGGCCTGGCTTGCCAACAACAGGTATGGAGATACACCCCAGTGGGTTTACTCCTCTCTTTCTTTCTCTTTACGTCTTGGGGAAGGAAGGTTTCCTTTGGAGTCTTGGGGATGTTGGGAGCATTTTGACCCCAGGTCACCTGGAGTCGACAGCACGTTCGTGGGAGCTCTTCTCCAAAGTTCAGGCCTTTCTGCATGACCGAACTCTGTGCACGCCTGGCCTTTGTATAACCCAGGGACGTCAAGGAATCTTGATGCCAGGACGGAGGGAAACATGTGTAGCTTATATCTCTCTTTCAAGGGTTTCAAGCTCCCTTGGAGTTTCCCCACACATAATCCCTCTCCATTTCTCTCTCTCCGTCTCTCGGTCCCTCCGTCTCTTTCTCAGTCTCTCTCTCTCTCAGTCTCTCTCTCTCTCTATGTCTATCTCGCTCTCTCCATTTCTCTGCTGGGACCCTGTGGGTCTCACTTTCTATAACTCCTTGGTTCACTCCCAACTCAGCCTTACGGTCTCAATTCCTTCTCCTCTTTGGCCACTTACGTCTACATGAATGGAACCGTAGACTTTGCACACTGGCCCTGACAGTGTAATATGCAGACTTGTGGTTGGTGTTGAAGTCGTCATCACTGCATGTGCTGAGGTCCGTCCTGATGGACACTTGCCCAGTTGCGTTGGATATTCACGTCGATCTGCTGGATGTCACTTTGTGCTGATGTATCATAAATATCCGGGACTTGGAAGCTCACCTGAAGCGAAGTTGGCTTTGCTTGTATCGGAAGCAAATTCTGCGAGACACAGCATCCTGGAACACAGGAAGTGGTCTTTGACGGCCTTTGCTTTGGGGGCTGTGGGGTAAGCGCTTCGCAAGGGGACCCGCCATGGGGCCGTCAGTTGCATGCGAATCACCAAGGAAGAATTCCTGTGTGCCGGCCGGACAGAAGGGAGACCGATCCAGGGGGATTCCTCTGCTTCTGTGTGCTTTGACAGGTCTTGACTAGGAGAGCCCACACTGAGGCCATGTGGCTGAGAACAGACAACGTGTTGTTAGTGGGCACTTCGGGAAGAGAGGCCGTTGGTGGCTTGGAGCGTGGCATAACGCAGGAAGCTATGGATTTCGTGGATGCAACGATGTGCTGGAATCCACACGTCCGCTGGCCCTCACAGACTTTTCCCTTGGGGTGGTGTGAACCCGCGGCCCTTTCTTCCATTCTTGTCCACCACCACTAGGGCCTGAACCCAGATCGGCCCGGGGTCCTTTGTGTGCAGGCAGGCCTCCCTGTAACTCACTGTGGCCCAGCCACAGCACGAGGCAGCATAATCTCGAGCTGGTGAGTCATTTTGCGAGGAGTCCCGGCAGGGCTTCCTTCCAAACGGGTGCTGTGGTGTCGGCACCGCTGAGAAGCTTTCCTTTTCTACCCCCCAGAAGTGCAGTCAGTGTTTGTTGGTGGTTTGCATGGTTCTATTTGTCTTTGGGTTCCTGCCACTCATAGGCCGAGGTTTTGAGCTGATATGCCCTGGACGTAGGCGAGAGAGGCTGGTGTAATTTTCTGAAAGGCCACACTGCCGGAGACATCGTGCACAAACCCATCAGTACCCTCGACAGGACTGGTAGGCGGAAGGCGTGTTGCTCCCAAGACTCCGATGTCCCTTCACACTAGTGTCTACTATCCATTTCTTTGCCAGCGTGGCCTTGGGAAGTGGGGGGATTTGGGCCCCAGGAGATGGACTTCACGTGCCCTCACATAGGCATCCTTGGTGCCCCCACGTTCCCCATGCCGCTGGGCTTCCGATGGTACAGATGTCTTGGCACCCCCTTTGCGCAGAGACAGCCCTTGCCTCGGGGACCTTCTGCATGGTTGAAGCAGCCCAGGAGGGCCCTGAGGGCACCAGGGATCTGCATCCCTGCTGACGCATCCCTGAGCTCTCCCCCATAGGTCCTTGGGAATCCTGGTGGTCCTTGACCTGGGGTGCCCTGTCAGGGTGCACCATCGGCTGCAGGCCACGAGGTTCCTCTGCCAAGTTGCAATGCTTTTCTCAAAATTCAGACTTCCCTGGGTGTGCGGAGTCTCGATGTCGATGTAGCCTCCTGTAAAGTCAGCCGTGGTGTGTGATGAGAGCCATGCTTCAACCTTTTGGTTTGCCTCTCTGCCTTCCTTCCCACTTTCTGTATTCCATTCGCCTTAACACCTTTTTCCATCCCTAATTTCCTCCCACGAAATCCCTCCTCCACAATGCGAGCCTTGCTGCTCACTTCCTGCATCTCCTTCACATCAGTATAGCTTTCTCACTACCTAGCTCTTATCATCAATCTCCTCTTCCTCCTCATCAATTAATAATTCTCTCTCCAGGGTTTTTCTTTGGGATGAAGCCAAGAAAAGCCAGGACGTTTTTGCGACTTCTGGAGACTCAGCAGGAATCTTGGACTGTGGTTTTCTCTGGCATGGAAGATACGATTTGGGTTCCTCTCTCAGGAAATGCGCAGGGGTTTTGGCTATTTTTTTAACCGGGTGTCCTCTTAGATCCATTGTCCTATTCCCTTCAGAAACACTAGCACGTGTGTTTACAATGGGGAAAAGTCTTTAGGCACCCGTGGTCCAGTGGAGCAGGAGAGCCTGAGGAATCGTCGTGCCCCCCATCCTGAAGCTGTCTTGGAACGGTTCAAAGGAAAGCAGGCTAATCCTTAGCCACCCAAAGCCACCATAAAAAACCCAAGCCCAAAGAAGGGTTAAAGAACCTTGAGAAAACCACACCCATGGAAGGAATGTAAAGCAGAGCAGAGGAATGTGTGGAATGCAGACAGGGGTGAAACACTTAGGGTCCCATATGGAAAACGGGGAAAACCACAGGTTGGCCTGTGGAAATGCAGGAATCTGACAGAGGCGGGCAGAGAAGGTCTGGAATGATGCCAGGTCTGAACCAGAGGGTGAGTCTCACGTGGCTAGCCGTGAAGACCATATGGCCTGCACTCCAAAGGCCTGGGAGACTCGGAGCTGGGCTGCCACTTGAAAGGGCCTTAGGTTGTCCTCCTTCCTCCCAGGTCCTCAAACTGGAGGGGAATTCTCAATGACTGTTAGATCTCCGACCTTGCGTGAAGTGAGGTCTGTGGTACGGCCCAGCCGTCCAGGTGATGGGCAACCCTGTGGGCAGGCTCTACAGGTACCTGAGGAATGCCCTGGAGTTTTGGGGGGTGGGGAATTTCCAGCAGCTCCGCTGATTTCCATACATCAGGGCGTGGCCACCTCAGCCTCTACCAGACCCCTGTCTCCAGGGAGAGCACAGTGGGCCAGCATTCTCCCGGCCAGCCGGTCGCTTCTTCTCGCTTCTCCGACTGACCTCGAAGCATGGATTCCTCCAGCACGTCCTGCACATCCAGCGGTAGGTTGACCTCTGCCTCTGAGCTGGGGGTTGCAAATCCCAGAGGCCGGGAGCCCTTCCCGCCTGTGCATCCTGCATCGATAGGGCCATGCCGTTCATTGGGGCATATTCCGTGATTGGGCTGGCCTTTGGCCAGTGCTCAGTTGGCCTCAGGATGCAGACTCGCCTCAGAATGACACCCTTGCTCCATACCCAGGGGAGTTTCGCTCTGGGATGGAAGTGGATGTTGCCTCTTCCTAGAGAGGTGCCCACGCAGATCACGCATCAATGGGCGAAAGGTCCTAACAGGATTTCTCAGGGCCCATCCTCTCCTTTGCTGCTGGCCAACCTTTCCATTCAACCCAATGTATGTTCATGATGGCAGTGGACACATTTGGGGATTTGGAGTCGGAGTAGCCTTTGAATTGTGGTCTCTTGGCCTGGCTTGCCAACAACAGGTATGGAGATACACCCCAGTGGGTTTACTCCTCTCTTTCTTTCTCTTTACGTCTTGGGGAAGGTTTCCTTTGGAGTCTTGGGGATGTTGGGAGCATTTTGACCCCAGGTCACCTGGAGTCGACAGCACGTTCGTGGGAGCTCTTCTCCAAAGTTCAGGCCTTTCTGCATGACCGAACTCTGTGCACGCCTGGCCTTTGTATAACCCAGGGACGTCAAGGAATCTTGATGCCAGGACGGAGGGAAACATGTGGAGCTTATATCTCTCTTTCAAGGGTTTCAAGCTCCCTTGGAGTTTCCCCACACATAATCCCTCTCCATTTCTCTCTCTCCGTCTCTCGGTCCCTCCGTCTCTTTCTCAGTCTCTCTCTCTCTCAGTCTCTCTCTCTCTCTATGTCTATCTCGCTCTCTCCATTTCTCTGCTGGGACCCTGTGGGTCTCACTTTCTATAACTCCTTGGTTCACTCCCAACTCAGCCTTACGGTCTCAATTCCTTCTCCTCTTTGGCCACTTACGTCTACATGAATGGAACCGTAGACTTTGCACACTGGCCTTGACAGTGTAATATGCAGACTTGTGGTTGGTGTTGAAGTCGTCATCACTGCATGTGCTGAGGTCCGTCCTGATGGACACTTGCCCAGTTGCGTTGGATATTCACGTCGATCTGCTGGAGGTCACTTTGTGCTGATGTATCATAAATATCCGGGACTTGGAAGCTCACCTGAAGCGAAGTTGGCTTTGCTTGTATCGGAAGCAAATTCTGCGAGACACAGCATCCTGGAACACAGGAAGTGGTCTTTGACGGCCTTTGCTTTGGGGGCTGTGGGGTAAGCGCTTCGCAAGGGGACCCGCCATGGGGCCGTCAGTTGCATGCGAATCACCAAGGAAGAATTCCTGTGTGCCAGCCGGACAGAAGGGAGACCGATCCAGGGGGATTCCTCTGCTTCTGTGTGCTTTGACAGATCTTGACTAGGAGAGCCCACACTGAGGCCATGTGGCTGAGAACAGACAACGTGTTGTTAGTGGGCACTTCGGGAAGAGAGGCCGTTGGTGGCTTGGAGCGTGGCATAACGCAGGAAGCTATGGATTTCGTGGATGCAACGATGTGCTGGAATCCACACGTCCGCTGGCCCTCACAGACTTTTCCCTTGGGGTGGTGTGAACCCGCGGCCCTTTCTTCCATTCTTGTCCACCACCACTAGGGCCTGAACCCAGATCGGCCCGGGGTCCTTTGTGTGCAGGCAGGCCTTCAGGTAACTCACTTTGGCCCAGCCACAGCACGAGGCAACATAATCAGGATGTCTCGAGCTGGTGAGTCATTTTGCGAGGAGTCCCGGCAGGGCTTCCTTCCAAACGGGTGCTGTGGTGTCGGCACCGCCGAGAAGCTTTCCTTTTCTACCCCCCAGAAGTGCAGTCAGTGTTTGTTGGTGGTTTGCATGGTTCTATTTGTCTTTGGGTTCGTGCCACTCATAGGCCGAGGCTTTGAGCTGATATGCCCTGGATGTAGACGAGAGAAGCTGGTGTGATTTTTCGAAGGGCGACACTACCAGAGACATCGTGCAGAAACCCATCAGTACACTCGATAGCACTGGTAGGCGGAAGGCAGGTTGCTCCCAAGACTCTGATGTCCCTTCACACTAGGGTCTTCCATCCATTTCCTTTGCCAGCGTGGACTTGAGAAGTGGGAGGATTTGGTCCCCAGGAGATGGACTTCACGTGCCCTCACATAGGCATCCTTGGTGCCCCCACGTTCCCCATGCCGCTGGGCTTCCAATTGTAGATATGTCTTGGCACTCCTTTTGAGCAGAGACAGCCCTTGCCTCGGGGACATTCTGCATGGTTGTAGTAGCCCAACAGGGCCCTGAGGGCACCAGGGATCTGCATCCCTGCTGACGCATCCCTGAGCTCTCCCCCATAGGTTCTTGGGAATCCTGGTGGTCCTTGACCTGGGGTGCCCTGTCATGGTGCACCATCGGCTGCAGGCCACGAGGTTCCTCTGCCAAGTTGCAATGCTTTTCTCAAAATTCAGACTTCCCTGAGTGTGCGGAGTCTCGATGTCGATGTAGCCTCCTGTAAAGTCAGCCGTGGTGTGTGATGAGAGCCATGCTTCAACCTTTTGTTTGCCTCTCTGCCTTCCTTCCCACTTTCTGTATTCCATTCGCCTTAACACCTTTTTCCATCCCTAATTTCCTCCCACGAAATCCCTCCTCCACAATGCGAGCCTTGCTGCTCACTTCCTGCATCTCCTTCACATCAGTATAGCTTTCTCACTACCTAGCTCTTATCATCAATCTCCTCTTCCTCCTCATCAATTAATAATTCTCTCTCCAGGGTTTTTCTTTGGGATGATAGCCAAGAAAAGCCAGGACGTTTTTGCGACTTCTGGAGACTCAGCAGGAATCTTGGACTGTGGTTTTCTCTGGCATGGAAGATACGATTTGGGTTCCTCTCTCAGGAAATGCGCAGGGGTTTTGGCTATTTTTTTAACCGGGTGTCCTCTTAGATCCATAGTCCTATTCCCTTCAGAAACACTAGCACGTGTGTTTACAATGGGGAAAAGTCTTTAGGCACCCGTGGTCCAGTGAGCAGGAGAGCCTGAGGAATCGTCGTGCCCCCCATCCTGAAGCTGTCTTGGAACGGTTCAAAGGAAAGCAGGCTAATCCATAGCCCCCCAAAGCCACCATAAACAACCCAAGCCCAAAGAAGGGTTAAAGAACCTTGAGAAAACCACACCCATGGAAGGAATGTAAAGCAGAGCAGAGGAATGTGTGGAATGCAGACAGGGGTGAAACACTTAGGGTCCCATATGGAAAACGGGGAAAACCACAGGTTGGCCTGTGGAAATGCAGGAATCTGACAGAGGCGGGCAGAGAAGGTCTGGAATGATGCCAGGTCTGAACCAGAGGGTGAGTCTCACGTGGCTAGCCGTGAAGACCATATGGCCTGCACTCCAAAGGCCTGGGAGACTCGGAGCTGGGCTGCCACTTGAAAGGGCCTTAGGTTGTCCTCCTTCCTCCCAGGTCCTCAAACTGGAGGGGAATTCTCAATGACTGTTAGATCTCCGACCTTGCGTGAAGTGAGGTCTGTGGTACGGCCCAGCCGTCCAGGTGATGGGCAACCCTGTGGGCAGGCTCTACAGGTACCTGAGGAATGCCCTGGAGTTTTGGGGGGTGGGGAATTTCCAGCAGCTCCGCTGATTTCCATACATCAGGGCGTGGCCACCTCAGCCTCTACCAGACCCCTGTCTCCAGGGAGAGCACAGTGGGCCAGCATTCTCCCGGCCAGCCGGTCGCTTCTTCTCGCTTCTCCGACTGACCTCGAAGCATGGATTCCTCCAGCACGTCCTGCACATCCAGCGGTAGGTTGACCTCTGCCTCTGAGCTGGGGGTTGCAAATCCCAGAGGCCGGGAGCCCTTCCCGCCTGTGCATCCTGCATCGATAGGGCCATGCCGTTCATTGGGGCATATTCCGTGATTGGGCTGGCCTTTGGCCAGTGCTCAGTTGGCCTCAGGATGCAGACTCGCCTCAGAATGACACCCTTGCTCCATACCCAGGGGAGTTTCGCTCTGGGATGGAAGTGGATGTTGCCTCTTCCTAGAGAGGTGCCCACGCAGATCACGCATCAATGGGCGAAAGGTCCTAACAGGATTTCTCAGGGCCCATCCTCTCCTTTGCTGCTGGCCAACCTTTCCATTCAACCCAATGTATGTTCATGATGGCAGTGGACACATTTGGGGATTTGGAGTCGGAGTAGCCTTTGAATTGTGGTCTCTTGGCCTGGCTTGCCAACAACAGGTATGGAGATACACCCCAGTGGGTTTACTCCTCTCTTTCTTTCTCTTTACGTCTTGGGGAAGGTTTCCTTTGGAGTCTTGGGGATGTTGGGAGCATTTTGACCCCAGGTCACCTGGAGTCGACAGCACGTTCGTGGGAGCTCTTCTCCAAAGTTCAGGCCTTTCTGCATGACCGAACTCTGTGCACGCCTGGCCTTTGTATAACCCAGGGACGTCAAGGAATCTTGATGCCAGGACGGAGGGAAACATGTGGAGCTTATATCTCTCTTTCAAGGGTTTCAAGCTCCCTTGGAGTTTCCCCACACATAATCCCTCTCCATTTCTCTCTCTCCGTCTCTCGGTCCCTCCGTCTCTTTCTCAGTCTCTCTCTCTCTCAGTCTCTCTCTCTCTCTATGTCTATCTCGCTCTCTCCATTTCTCTGCTGGGACCCTGTGGGTCTCACTTTCTATAACTCCTTGGTTCACTCCCAACTCAGCCTTACGGTCTCAATTCCTTCTCCTCTTTGGCCACTTACGTCTACATGAATGGAACCGTAGACTTTGCACACTGGCCTTGACAGTGTAATATGCAGACTTGTGGTTGGTGTTGAAGTCGTCATCACTGCATGTGCTGAGGTCCGTCCTGATGGACACTTGCCCAGTTGCGTTGGATATTCACGTCGATCTGCTGGAGGTCACTTTGTGCTGATGTATCATAAATATCCGGGACTTGGAAGCTCACCTGAAGCGAAGTTGGCTTTGCTTGTATCGGAAGCAAATTCTGCGAGACACAGCATCCTGGAACACAGGAAGTGGTCTTTGACGGCCTTTGCTTTGGGGGCTGTGGGGTAAGCGCTTCGCAAGGGGACCCGCCATGGGGCCGTCAGTTGCATGCGAATCACCAAGGAAGAATTCCTGTGTGCCGGCCGGACAGAAGGGAGACCGATCCAGGGGGATTCCTCTGCTTCTGTGTGCTTTGACAGGTCTTGACTAGGAGAGCCCACACTGAGGCCATGTGGCTGAGAACAGACAACGTGTTGTTAGTGGGCACTTCGGGAAGAGAGGCCGTTGGTGGCTTGGAGCGTGGCATAACGCAGGAAGCTATGGATTTCGTGGATGCAACGATGTGCTGGAATCCACACGTCCGCTGGCCCTCACAGACTTTTCCCTTGGGGTGGTGTGAACCCGCGGCCCTTTCTTCCATTCTTGTCCACCACCACTAGGGCCTGAACCCAGATCGGCCCGGGGTCCTTTGTGTGCAGGCAGGCCTCCCTGTAACTCACTGTGGCCCAGCCACAGCACGAGGCAACATAATCTCGAGCTGGTGAGTCATTTTGCGAGGAGTCCCGGCAGGGCTTCCTTCCAAACGGGTGCTGTGGTGTCGGCACCGCCGAGAAGCTTTCCTTTTCTACCCCCCAGAAGTGCAGTCAGTGTTTGTTGGTGGTTTGCATGGTTCTATTTGTCTTTGGGTTCGTGCCACTCATAGGCCGAGGCTTTGAGCTGATATGCCCTGGATGTAGACGAGAGAAGCTGGTGTGATTTTTCGAAGGGCGACACTACCAGAGACATCGTGCAGAAACCCATCAGTGCACTCGGTAGCACTGGTAGGCGGAAGGCGGGTTGCTCCCAAGACTCTGATGTCCCTTCACACTAGGGTCTTCCATCCATTTCCTTTGCCAGCGTGGACTTGAGAAGTGGGAGGATTTGGTCCCCAGGAGATGGACTTCACGTGCCCTCACATAGGCATCCTTGGTGCCCCCACGTTCCCCATGCCGCTGGGCTTCCAATTGTAGATATGTCTTGGCACTCCTTTTGAGCAGAGACAGCCCTTGCCTCGGGGACCTTCTCCATGGTGGAAGCAGCCCAACAGGGCCCTGAGGGCACCAGGGATCTGCATCCCTGCTGACGCATCCCTGAGCTCTCCCCCATAGGTTCTTGGGAATCCTGGTGGTCCTTGACCTGGGGTGCCCTGTCAGGGTGCACCATCGGCTGCAGGCCACGAGGTTCCTCTGCCAAGTTGCAATGCTTTTCTCAAAATTCAGACTTCCCTGGGTGTCCGGAGTCTCGATGTCGATGTAGCCTCCTGTAAAGTCAGCCGTGGTGTGTGATGAGAGCCATGCTTCAACCTTTTGGTTTGCCTCTCTGCCTTCCTTCCCACTTTCTGTATTCCATTCGCCTTAACACCTTTTTCCATCCCTAATTTCCTCCCACGAAATCCCTCCTCCACAATGCGAGCCTTGCTGCTCACTTCCTGCATCTCCTTCACATCAGTATAGCTTTCTCACTACCTAGCCCTTATCATCAATCTCCTCTTCCTCCTCATCAATTAATAATTCTCTCTCCAGGGTTTTTCTTTGGGATGATAGCCAAGAAAAGCCAGGACGTTTTTGCGACTTCTGGAGACTCAGCAGGAATCTTGGACTGTGGTTTTCTCTGGCATGGAAGATACGATTTGGGTTCCTCTCTCAGGAAATGCGCAGGGGTTTTGGCTATTTTTTTAACCGGGTGTCCTCTTAGATCCATAGTCCTATTCCCTTCAGAAACACTAGCACGTGTGTTTACAATGGGGAAAAGTCTTTAGGCACCCGTGGTCCAGTGGAGCAGGAGAGCCTGAGGAATCGTCGTGCCCCCCATCCTGAAGCTGTCTTGGAACGGTTCAAAGGAAAGCAGGCTAATCCTTAGCCACCCAAAGCCACCATAAACAACCCAAGCCCAAAGAAGGGTTAAAGAACCTTGAGAAAACCACACCCATGGAAGGAATGTAAAGCAGAGCAGAGGAATGTGTGGAATGCAGACAGGGGTGAAACACTTAGGGTCCCATATGGAAAACGGGGAAAACCACAGGTTGGCCTGTGGAAATGCAGGAATCTGACAGAGGCGGGCAGAGAAGGTCTGGAATGATGCCAGGTCTGAACCAGAGGGTGAGTCTCACGTGGCTAGCCGTGAAGACCATATGGCCTGCACTCCAAAGGCCTGGGAGACTCGGAGCTGGGCTGCCACTTGAAAGGGCCTTAGGTTGTCCTCCTTCCTCCCAGGTCCTCAAACTGGAGGGGAATTCTCAATGACTGTTAGATCTCCGACCTTGCGTGAAGTGAGGTCTGTGGTACGGCCCAGCCGTCCAGGTGATGAGCAACCCTGTGGGCAGGCTCTACAGGTACCTGAGGAATGCCCTGGAGTTTTGGGGGGTGGGGAATTTCCAGCAGCTCCGCTGATTTCCATACATCACGTCGTGGTCACCTCAGCCTCTACCAGACGCCTCTCTCCAGGGAGAGCACAGTGGGCCAGCATTCTCCCGGCCAGCCGGTCGCTTCTTCTCGCTTCTCCGACTGACCTCGAAGCATGGATTCCTCCAGCACGTCCTGCACATCCAGCGGTAGGTTGACCTCTGGCTCTGAGCTGGGGGTTGCAAATCCCAGAGGCCGGGAGCCCTTCCCGCCTGTGCATCCTGCATCGATAGGGCCATGCCGTTCATTGGGGCATATTCCGTGATTGGGCTGGCCTTTGGCCAGTGCTCAGTTGGCCTCAGGATGCAGACTCGCCTCAGAATGACACCCTTGCTCCATACCCAGGGGAGTTTCGCTCTGGGATGGAAGTGGATGTTGCCTCTTCCTAGAGAGGTGCCCACGCAGATCATGCATCACCGGGCGAAAGGTCCTAACAGGATTTCTCAGGGCCCATCCTCTCCTTTGCTGCTGGCCAACCTTTCCATTCAACCCAATGTATGTTCATGATGGCAGTGGACACATTTGGGGATTTGGAGTCGGAGTAGCCTTTGAATAGTGGTCTCTTGGCCTGGCTTGCCAACAACAGGTATGGAGATACACCCCAGTGGGTTTACTCCTCTCTTTCTTTCTCTTTACGTCTTGGGGAAGGTTTCCTTTGGAGTCTTGGGGATGTTGGGAGCATTTTGACCCCAGGTCACCTGGAGTCGACAGCACGTTCGTGGGAGCTCTTCTCCAAAGTTCAGGCCTTTCTGCATGACCGAACTCTGTGCACGCCTGGCCTTTGTATAACCCAGGGACGTCAAGGAATCTTGATGCCAGGACGGAGGGAAACATGTGGAGCTTATATCTCTCTTTCAAGGGTTTCAAGCTCCCTTGGAGTTTCCCCACACATAATCCCTCTCCATTTCTCTCTCTCCGTCTCTCGGTCCCTCCGTCTCTTTCTCAGTCTCTCTCTCTCTCAGTCTCTCTCTCTCTCTATGTCTATCTCGCTCTCTCCATTTCTCTGCTGGGACCCTGTGGGTCTCACTTTCTATAACTCCTTGGTTCACTCCCAACTCAGCCTTACGGTCTCAATTCCTTCTCCTCTTTGGCCACTTACGTCTACATGAATGGAACCGTAGACTTTGCACACTGGCCCTGACAGTGTAATATGCAGACTTGTGGTTGGTGTTGAAGTCGTCATCACTGCATGTGCTGAGGTCCGTCCTGATGGACACTTGCCCAGTTGCGTTGGATATTCACGTCGATCTGCTGGATGTCACTTTGTGCTGATGTATCATAAATATCCGGGACTTGGAAGCTCACCTGAAGCGAAGTTGGCTTTGCTTGTATCGGAAGCAAATTCTGCGAGACACAGCATCCTGGAACACAGGAAGTGGTCTTTGACGGCCTTTGCTTTGGGGGCTGTGGGGTAAGCGCTTCGCAAGGGGACCCGCCATGGGGCCGTCAGTTGCATGCGAATCACCAAGGAAGAATTCCTGTGTGCCGGCCGGACAGAAGGGAGACCGATCCAGGGGGATTCCTCTGCTTCTGTGTGCTTTGACAGGTCTTGACTAGGAGAGCCCACACTGAGGCCATGTGGCTGAGAACAGACAACGTGTTGTTAGTGACAGGTCTTGACTAGGAGAGCCCACACTGAGGCCATGTGGCTGAGAACAGACAACGTGTTGTTAGTGGGCACTTCGGGAAATAGGCCGTTGGTGGCTTGGAGCGTGGCATAACGCAGGAAGCTATGGATTTCGTGGATGCAACGATGTGCTGGAATCCACACGTCCGCTGGCCCTCACAGACTTTTCCCTTGGGGTGGTGTGAACCCGAGGCCCTTTCTTCCATTCTTGTCCACCACCACTAGGGCCTGAACCCAGATCGGAACGGGGTCCTTTGTGTGCAGGCAGGCCTCCCTGTAACTCACTGTGGCCCAGCCACAGCACGAGGCAGCATAATCAGGGTGTCTCGAGCTGGTGAGTCATTTTGCGAGGAGTTCCGGCAGGGCTTCCTTCCAAACGGGGGCTGTGGTGTCGGCACTGCCGAGAAGCTTTCCTTTTCTACCCCCCAGAAGTGCAGTCAGTGTTTGTTGGTGGTTTGCATGGTTTTATTTGTCTTTGGGTTCGTGCCACTCATAGGCCGAGGCTTTGAGCTGATATGCCCTGGATGTAGACGAGAGAAGCTGGTGTGATTTTTCGAAGGGCGACACTACCAGAGACATCGTGCAGAAACCCATCAGTGCACTCGGTAGCACTGGTAGGCGGAAGGCGGGTTGCTCCCAAGACTCTGATGTCCCTTCACACTAGGGTCTTCCATCCATTTCCTTTGCCAGCGTGGACTTGAGAAGTGGGAGGATTTGGTCCCCAGGAGATGGACTTCACGTGCCCTCACATAGGCATCCTTGGTGCCCCCACGTTCCCCATGCCGCTGGGCTTCCAATTGTAGATATGTCTTGGCACTCCTTTTGAGCAGAGACAGCCCTTGCCTCGGGGACCTTCTCCATGGTGGAAGCAGCCCAACAGGGCCCTGAGGGCACCAGGGATCTGCATCCCTGCTGACGCATCCCTGAGCTCTCCCCCATAGGTTCTTGGGAATCCTGGTGGTCCTTGACCTGGGGTGCCCTGTCAGGGTGCACCATCGGCTGCAGGCCACGAGGTTCCTCTGCCAAGTTGCAATGCTTTTCTCAAAATTCAGACTTCCCTGGGTGTCCGGAGTCTCGATGTCGATGTAGCCTCCTGTAAAGTCAGCCGTGGTGTGTGATGAGAGCCATGCTTCAACCTTTTGGTTTGCCTCTCTGCCTTCCTTCCCACTTTCTGTACTCCATTCGCCTTAACACCTTTTTCCATCCCTAATTTCCTCCCACGAAATCCCTCCTCCACAATGCGAGCCTTGCTGCTCACTTCCTGCATCTCCTTCACATCAGTATAGCTTTCTCACTACCTAGCTCTTATCATCAATCTCCTCTTCCTCCTCATCAATTAATAATTCTCTCTCCAGGGTTTTTCTTTGGGATGATAGCCAAGAAAAGCCAGGACGTTTTTGCGACTTCTGGAGACTCAGCAGGAATCTTGGACTGTGGTTTTCTCTGGCATGGAAGATACGATTTGGGTTCCTCTCTCAGGAAATGCGCAGGGGTTTTGGCTATTTTTTTAACCGGGTGTCCTCTTAGATCCATAGTCCTATTCCCTTCAGAAACACTAGCACGTGTGTTTACAATGGGGAAACGTCTTTAGGCACCCGTGGTCCAGTGGAGCAGGAGAGCCTGAGGAATCGTCGTGCCCCCCATCCTGAAGCTGTCTTGGAACGGTTCAAAGGAAAGCAGGCTAATCCTTAGCCACCCAAAGCCACCATAAACAACCCAAGCCCAAAGAAGGGTTAAAGAACCTTGAGAAAACCACACCCATGGAAGGAATGTAAAGCAGAGCAGAGGAATGTGTGGAATGCAGACAGGGGTGAAACACTTAGGGTCCCATATGGAAAACGGGGAAAACCACAGGTTGGCCTGTGGAAATGCAGGAATCTGACAGAGGCGGGCAGAGGAGGTCTGGAATGATGCCAGGTCTGAACCAGAGGGTGAGTCTCACGTGGCTAGCCGTGAAGACCATATGGCCTGCACTCCAAAGGCCTGGGAGACTCGGAGCTGGGCTGCCACTTGAAAGGGCCTTAGGTTGTCCTCCTTCCTCCCAGGTCCTCAAACTGGAGGGGAATTCTCAATGACTGTTAGATCTCCGACCTTGCGTGAAGTGAGGTCTGTGGTACGGCCCAGCCGTCCAGGTGATGGGCAACCCTGTGGGCAGGCTCTACAGGTACCTGAGGAATGCCCTGGAGTTTTGGGGGGTGGGGAATTTCCAGCAGCTCCGCTGATTTCCATACATCAGGGCGTGGCCACCTCAGCCTCTACCAGACGCCTGTCTCCAGGGAGAGCACAGTGGGCCAGCATTCTCCAGGGCAGCCGGTCGGTTCTTCTCGCTTCTCCGACTGACCTCGAAGCATGGATTCCTCCAGCACGTCCTGCACATCCAGCGGTAGGTTGACCTCTGCCTCTGAGCTGGGGGTTGCAAATCCCAGAGGCCGGGAGCCCTTCCCGCCTGTGCATCCTGCATCGATAGGGCCATGCCGTTCATTAGGGCATATTCCGTGATTGGGCTGGCCTTTGGCCAGTGCTCAGTTGGCCTCAGGATGCAGACTCGCCTCAGAATGACACCCTTGCTCCATACCCAGGGGAGTTTCGCTCTGGGATGGAAGTGGATGTTGCCTCTTCCTAGAGAGGTGCCCACGCAGATCACGCATCACCGGGCGAAAGGTCCTAACAGGATTTCTCAGGGCCCATCCTCTCCTTTGCTGCTGGCCAACCTTTCCATTCAACCCAATGTATGTTCATGATGGCAGTGGACACATTTGGGGATTTGGAGTCGGAGTAGCCTTTGAATTGTGGTCTCTTGGCCTGGCTTGCCAACAACAGGTATGGAGATACACCCCAGTGGGTTTACTCCTCTCTTTCTTTCTCTTTACGTCTTGGGGAAGGAAGGTTTCCTTTGGAGTCTTGGGGATGTTGGGAGCATTTTGACCCCAGGTCACCTGGAGTCGACAGCACGTTCGTGGGAGCTCTTCTCCAAAGTTCAGGCCTTTCTGCATGACCGAACTCTGTGCACGCCTGGCCTTTGTATAACCCAGGGACGTCAAGGAATCTTGATGCCAGGACGGAGGGAAACATGTGGAGCTTATATCTCTCTTTCAAGGGTTTCAAGCTCCCTTGGAGTTTCCCCACACATAATCCCTCTCCATTTCTCTCTCTCCGTCTCTCGGTCCCTCCGTCTCTTTCTCAGTCTCTCTCTCTCTCAGTCTCTCTCTCTCTCTATGTCTATCTCGCTCTCTCCATTTCTCTGCTGGGACCCTGTGGGTCTCACTTTCTATAACTCCTTGGTTCACTCCCAACTCAGCCTTACGGTCTCAATTCCTTCTCCTCTTTGGCCACTTACGTCTACATGAATGGAACCGTAGACTTTGCACACTGGCCTTGACAGTGTAATATGCAGACTTGTGGTTGGTGTTGAAGTCGTCATCACTGCATGTGCTGAGGTCCGTCCTGATGGACACTTGCCCAGTTGCATTGGATATTCACGTCGATCTGCTGGATGTCACTTTGTGCTGATGTATCATAAATATCCGGGACTTGGAAGCTCACCTGAAGCGAAGTTGGCTTTGCTTGTATCGGAAGCAAATTCTGCGAGACACAGCATCCTGGAACACAGGAAGTGGTCTTTGACGGCCTTTGCTTTGGGGGCTGTGGGGTAAGCGCTTCGCAAGGGGACCCGCCATGGGGCCGTCAGTTGCATGCGAATCACCAAGGAAGAATTCCTGTGTGCCGGCCGGACAGAAGGGAGACCGATCCAGGGGGATTCCTCTGCTTCTGTGTGCTTTGACAGGTCTTGACTAGGAGAGCCCACACTGAGGCCATGTGGCTGAGAACAGACAACGTGTTGTTAGTGGGCACTTCGGGAAGAGAGGCCGTTGGTGGCTTGGAGCGTGGCATAACGCAGGAAGCTATGGATTTCGTGGATGCAACGATGTGCTGGAATCCACACGTCCGCTGGCCCTCACAGACTTTTCCCTTGGGGTGGTGTGAACCCGCGGCCCTTTCTTCCATTCTTGTCCACCACCACTAGGGCCTGAACCCAGATCGGCCCGGGGTCCTTTGTGTGCAGGCAGGCCTCCCTGTAACTCACTGTGGCCCAGCCACAGCACGAGGCAACATAATCTCGAGCTGGTGAGTCATTTTGCGAGGAGTCCCGGCAGGGCTTCCTTCCAAACGGGTGCTGTGGTGTCGGCACCGCCGAGAAGCTTTCCTTTTCTACCCCCCAGAAGTGCAGTCAGTGTTTGTTGGTGGTTTGCATGGTTCTATTTGTCTTTGGGTTCGTGCCACTCATAGGCCGAGGCTTTGAGCTGATATGCCCTGGATGTAGACGAGAGAAGCTGGTGTGATTTTTCGAAGGGCGACACTACCAGAGACATCGTGCAGAAACCCATCAGTGCACTCGATAGCACTGGTAGGCGGAAGGCGGGTTGCTCCCAAGACTCTGATGTCCCTTCACACTAGGGTCTTCCATCCATTTCCTTTGCCAGCGTGGACTTGAGAAGTGGGAGGATTTGGTCCCCAGGAGATGGACTTCACGTGCCCTCACATAGGCATCCTTGGTGCCCCCACGTTCCCCATGCCGCTGGGCTTCCAATTGTAGATATGTCTTGGCACTCCTTTTGAGCAGAGACAGCCCTTGCCTCGGGGACCTTCTCCATGGTGGAAGCAGCCCAACAGGGCCCTGAGGGCACCAGGGATCTGCATCCCTGCTGACGCATCCCTGAGCTCTCCCCCATAGGTTCTTGGGAATCCTGGTGGTCCTTGACCTGGGGTGCCCTGTCAGGGTGCACCATCGGCTGCAGGCCACGAGGTTCCTCTGCCAAGTTGCAATGCTTTTCTCAAAATTCAGACTTCCCTGGGTGTCCGGAGTCTCGATGTCGATGTAGCCTCCTGTAAAGTCAGCCGTGGTGTGTGATGAGAGCCATGCTTCAACCTTTTGGTTTGCCTCTCTGCCTTCCTTCCCACTTTCTGTACTCCATTCGCCTTAACACCTTTTTCCATCCCTAATTTCCTCCCACGAAATCCCTCCTCCACAATGCGAGCCTTGCTGCTCACTTCCTGCATCTCCTTCACATCAGTATAGCTTTCTCACTACCTAGCTCTTATCATCAATCTCCTCTTCCTCCTCATCAATTAATAATTCTCTCTCCAGGGTTTTTCTTTGGGATGATAGCCAAGAAAAGCCAGGACGTTTTTGCGACTTCTGGAGACTCAGCAGGAATCTTGGACTGTGGTTTTCTCTGGCATGGAAGATACGATTTGGGTTCCTCTCTCAGGAAATGCGCAGGGGTTTTGGCTATTTTTTTAACCGGGTGTCCTCTTAGATCCATAGTCCTATTCCCTTCAGAAACACTAGCACGTGTGTTTACAATGGGGAAACGTCTTTAGGCACCCGTGGTCCAGTGGAGCAGGAGAGCCTGAGGAATCGTCGTGCCCCCCATCCTGAAGCTGTCTTGGAACGGTTCAAAGGAAAGCAGGCTAATCCTTAGCCACCCAAAGCCACCATAAACAACCCAAGCCCAAAGAAGGGTTAAAGAACCTTGAGAAAACCACACCCATGGAAGGAATGTAAAGCAGAGCAGAGGAATGTGTGGAATGCAGACAGGGGTGAAACACTTAGGGTCCCATATGGAAAACGGGGAAAACCACAGGTTGGCCTGTGGAAATGCAGGAATCTGACAGAGGCGGGCAGAGGAGGTCTGGAATGATGCCAGGTCTGAACCAGAGGGTGAGTCTCACGTGGCTAGCCGTGAAGACCATATGGCCTGCACTCCAAAGGCCTGGGAGACTCGGAGCTGGGCTGCCACTTGAAAGGGCCTTAGGTTGTCCTCCTTCCTCCCAGGTCCTCAAACTGGAGGGGAATTCTCAATGACTGTTAGATCTCCGACCTTGCGTGAAGTGAGGTCTGTGGTACGGCCCAGCCGTCCAGGTGATGGGCAACCCTGTGGGCAGGCTCTACAGGTACCTGAGGAATGCCCTGGAGTTTTGGGGGGTGGGGAATTTCCAGCAGCTCCGCTGATTTCCATACATCAGGGCGTGGCCACCTCAGCCTCTACCAGACGCCTGTCTCCAGGGAGAGCACAGTGGGCCAGCATTCTCCAGGGCAGCCGGTCGGTTCTTCTCGCTTCTCCGACTGACCTCGAAGCATGGATTCCTCCAGCACGTCCTGCACATCCAGCGGTAGGTTGACCTCTGCCTCTGAGCTGGGGGTTGCAAATCCCAGAGGCCGGGAGCCCTTCCCGCCTGTGCATCCTGCATCGATAGGGCCATGCCGTTCATTAGGGCATATTCCGTGATTGGGCTGGCCTTTGGCCAGTGCTCAGTTGGCCTCAGGATGCAGACTCGCCTCAGAATGACACCCTTGCTCCATACCCAGGGGAGTTTCGCTCTGGGATGGAAGTGGATGTTGCCTCTTCCTAGAGAGGTGCCCACGCAGATCACGCATCACCGGGCGAAAGGTCCTAACAGGATTTCTCAGGGCCCATCCTCTCCTTTGCTGCTGGCCAACCTTTCCATTCAACCCAATGTATGTTCATGATGGCAGTGGACACATTTGGGGATTTGGAGTCGGAGTAGCCTTTGAATTGTGGTCTCTTGGCCTGGCTTGCCAACAACAGGTATGGAGATACACCCCAGTGGGTTTACTCCTCTCTTTCTTTCTCTTTACGTCTTGGGGAAGGAAGGTTTCCTTTGGAGTCTTGGGGATGTTGGGAGCATTTTGACCCCAGGTCACCTGGAGTCGACAGCACGTTCGTGGGAGCTCTTCTCCAAAGTTCAGGCCTTTCTGCATGACCGAACTCTGTGCACGCCTGGCCTTTGTATAACCCAGGGACGTCAAGGAATCTTGATGCCAGGACGGAGGGAAACATGTGGAGCTTATATCTCTCTTTCAAGGGTTTCAAGCTCCCTTGGAGTTTCCCCACACATAATCCCTCTCCATTTCTCTCTCTCCGTCTCTCGGTCCCTCCGTCTCTTTCTCAGTCTCTCTCTCTCTCAGTCTCTCTCTCTCTCTATGTCTATCTCGCTCTCTCCATTTCTCTGCTGGGACCCTGTGGGTCTCACTTTCTATAACTCCTTGGTTCACTCCCAACTCAGCCTTACGGTCTCAATTCCTTCTCCTCTTTGGCCACTTACGTCTACATGAATGGAACCGTAGACTTTGCACACTGGCCTTGACAGTGTAATATGCAGACTTGTGGTTGGTGTTGAAGTCGTCATCACTGCATGTGCTGAGGTCCGTCCTGATGGACACTTGCCCAGTTGCATTGGATATTCACGTCGATCTGCTGGATGTCACTTTGTGCTGATGTATCATAAATATCCGGGACTTGGAAGCTCACCTGAAGCGAAGTTGGCTTTGCTTGTATCGGAAGCAAATTCTGCGAGACACAGCATCCTGGAACACAGGAAGTGGTCTTTGACGGCCTTTGCTTTGGGGGCTGTGGGGTAAGCGCTTCGCAAGGGGACCCGCCATGGGGCCGTCAGTTGCATGCGAATCACCAAGGAAGAATTCCTGTGTGCCGGCCGGACAGAAGGGAGACCGATCCAGGGGGATTCCTCTGCTTCTGTGTGCTTTGACAGGTCTTGACTAGGAGAGCCCACACTGAGGCCATGTGGCTGAGAACAGACAACGTGTTGTTAGTGGGCACTTCGGGAAGAGAGGCCGTTGGTGGCTTGGAGCGTGGCATAACGCAGGAAGCTATGGATTTCGTGGATGCAACGATGTGCTGGAATCCACACGTCCGCTGGCCCTCACAGACTTTTCCCTTGGGGTGGTGTGAACCCGCGGCCCTTTCTTCCATTCTTGTCCACCACCACTAGGGCCTGAACCCAGATCGGCCCGGGGTCCTTTGTGTGCAGGCAGGCCTCCCTGTAACTCACTGTGGCCCAGCCACAGCACGAGGCAACATAATCTCGAGCTGGTGAGTCATTTTGCGAGGAGTCCCGGCAGGGCTTCCTTCCAAACGGGTGCTGTGGTGTCGGCACCGCCGAGAAGCTTTCCTTTTCTACCCCCCAGAAGTGCAGTCAGTGTTTGTTGGTGGTTTGCATGGTTCTATTTGTCTTTGGGTTCGTGCCACTCATAGGCCGAGGCTTTGAGCTGATATGCCCTGGATGTAGACGAGAGAAGCTGGTGTGATTTTTCGAAGGGCGACACTACCAGAGACATCGTGCAGAAACCCATCAGTGCACTCGATAGCACTGGTAGGCGGAAGGCGGGTTGCTCCCAAGACTCTGATGTCCCTTCACACTAGGGTCTTCCATCCATTTCCTTTGCCAGCGTGGACTTGAGAAGTGGGAGGATTTGGTCCCCAGGAGATGGACTTCACGTGCCCTCACATAGGCATCCTTGGTGCCCCCACGTTCCCCATGCCGCTGGGCTTCCAATTGTAGATATGTCTTGGCACTCCTTTTGAGCAGAGACAGCCCTTGCCTCGGGGACCTTCTCCATGGTGGAAGCAGCCCAACAGGGCCCTGAGGGCACCAGGGATCTGCATCCCTGCTGACGCATCCCTGAGCTCTCCCCCATAGGTTCTTGGGAATCCTGGTGGTCCTTGACCTGGGGTGCCCTGTCAGGGTGCACCATCGGCTGCAGGCCACGAGGTTCCTCTGCCAAGTTGCAATGCTTTTCTCAAAATTCAGACTTCCCTGGGTGTCCGGAGTCTCGATGTCGATGTAGCCTCCTGTAAAGTCAGCCGTGGTGTGTGATGAGAGCCATGCTTCAACCTTTTGGTTTGCCTCTCTGCCTTCCTTCCCACTTTCTGTATTCCATTCGCCTTAACACCTTTTTCCATCCCTAATTTCCTCCCACGAAATCCCTCCTCCACAATGCGAGCCTTGCTGCTCACTTCCTGCATCTCCTTCACATCAGTATAGCTTTCTCACTACCTAGCTCTTATCATCAATCTCCTCTTCCTCCTCATCAATTAATAATTCTCTCTCCAGGGTTTTTCTTTGGGATGATAGCCAAGAAAAGCCAGGACGTTTTTGCGACTTCTGGAGACTCAGCAGTAATCTTGGACTGTGGTTTTCTCTGGCATGGAAGATACGATTTGGGTTCCTCTCTCAGGAAATGCGCAGGGGTTTTGGCTATTTTTTTAACCGGGTGTCCTCTTAGATCCATAGTCCTATTCCCTTCAGAAACACTAGCACGTGTGTTTACAATGGGGAAACGTCTTTAGGCACCCGTGGTCCAGTGGAGCAGGAGAGCCTGAGGAATCGTCGTGCCCCCCATCCTGAAGCTGTCTTGGAACGGTTCAAAGGAAAGCAGGCTAATCCTTAGCCACCCAAAGCCACCATAAACAACCCAAGCCCAAAGAAGGGTTAAAGAACCTTGAGAAAACCACACCCATGGAAGGAATGTAAAGCAGAGCAGAGGAATGTGTGGAATGCAGACAGGGGTGAAACACTTAGGGTCCCATATGGAAAACGGGGAAAACCACAGGTTGGCCTGTGGAAATGCAGGAATCTGACAGAGGCGGGCAGAGAAGGTCTGGAATGATGCCAGGTCTGAACCAGAGGGTGAGTCTCACATGGCTAGCCGTGAAGACCATATGGCCTGCACTCCAAAGGCCTGGGAGACTCGGAGCTGGGCTGCCACTTGAAAGGGCCTTAGGTTGTCCTCCTTCCTCCCAGGTCCTCAAACTGGAGGGGAATTCTCAATGACTGTTAGATCTCCGACCTTGCGTGAAGTGAGGTCTGTGGTACGGCCCAGCCGTCCAGGTGATGGGCAACCCTGTGGGCAGGCTCTACAGGTACCTGAGGAATGCCCTGGAGTTTTGGGGGGTGGGGAATTTCCAGCAGCTCCGCTGATTTCCATACATCACGTCGTGGTCACCTCAGCCTCTACCAGACGCCTGTCTCCAGGGAGAGCACAGTGGGCCAGCATTCTCCCGGCCAGCCGGTCGCTTCTTCTCGCTTCTCCGACTGACCTCGAAGCATGGATTCCTCCAGCACGTCCTGCACATCCAGCGGTAGGTTGACCTCTGGCTCTGAGCTGGGGGTTGCAAATCCCAGAGGCCGGGAGCCCTTCCCGCCTGTGCATCCTGCATCGATAGGGCCATGCCGTTCATTAGGGCATATTCCGTGATTGGGCTGGCCTTTGGCCAGTGCTCAGTTGGCCTCAGGATGCAGACTCGCCTCAGAATGACACCCTTGCTCCATACCCAGGGGAGTTTCGCTCTGGGATGGAAGTGGATGTTGCCTCTTCCTAGAGAGGTGCCCACGCAGATCACGCATCACCGGGCGAAAGGTCCTAACAGGATTTCTCAGGGCCCATCCTCTCCTTTGCTGCTGGCCAACCTTTCCATTCAACCCAATGTATGTTCATGATGGCAGTGGACACATTTGGGGATTTGGAGTCGGAGTAGCCTTTGAATTGTGGTCTCTTGGCCTGGCTTGCCAACAACAGGTATGGAGATACACCCCAGTGGGTTTACTCCTCTCTTTCTTTCTCTTTACGTCTTGGGGAAGGTTTCCTTTGGAGTCTTGGGGATGTTGGGAGCATTTTGACCCCAGGTCACCTGGAGTCGACAGCACGTTCGTGGGAGCTCTTCTCCAAAGTTCAGGCCTTTCTGCATGACCGAACTCTGTGCACGCCTGGCCTTTGTATAACCCAGGGACGTCAAGGAATCTTGATGCCAGGACGGAGGGAAACATGTGGAGCTTATATCTCTCTTTCAAGGGTTTCAAGCTCCCTTGGAGTTTCCCCACACATAATCCCTCTCCATTTCTCTCTCTCCGTCTCTCGGTCCCTCCGTCTCTTTCTCAGTCTCTCTCTCTCTCAGTCTCTCTCTCTCTCTATGTCTATCTCGCTCTCTCCATTTCTCTGCTGGGACCCTGTGGGTCTCACTTTCTATAACTCCTTGGTTCACTCCCAACTCAGCCTTACGGTCTCAATTCCTTCTCCTCTTTGGCCACTTACGTCTACATGAATGGAACCGTAGACTTTGCACACTGGCCTTGACAGTGTAATATGCAGACTTGTGGTTGGTGTTGAAGTCGTCATCACTGCATGTGCTGAGGTCCGTCCTGATGGACACTTGCCCAGTTGCATTGGATATTCACGTCGATCTGCTGGATGTCACTTTGTGCTGATGTATCATAAATATCCGGGACTTGGAAGCTCACCTGAAGCGAAGTTGGCTTTGCTTGTATCGGAAGCAAATTCTGCGAGACACAGCATCCTGGAACACAGGAAGTGGTCTTTGACGGCCTTTGCTTTGGGGGCTGTGGGGTAAGCGCTTCGCAAGGGGACCCGCCATGGGGCCGTCAGTTGCATGCGAATCACCAAGGAAGAATTCCTGTGTGCCGGCCGGACAGAAGGGAGACCGATCCAGGGGGATTCCTCTGCTTCTGTGTGCTTTGACAGGTCTTGACTAGGAGAGCCCACACTGAGGCCATGTGGCTGAGAACAGACAACGTGTTGTTAGTGGGCACTTCGGGAAGAGAGGCCGTTGGTGGCTTGGAGCGTGGCATAACGCAGGAAGCTATGGATTTCGTGGATGCAACGATGTGCTGGAATCCACACGTCCGCTGGCCCTCACAGACTTTTCCCTTGGGGTGGTGTGAACCCGCGGCCCTTTCTTCCATTCTTGTCCACCACCACTAGGGCCTGAACCCAGATCGGCCCGGGGTCCTTTGTGTGCAGGCAGGCCTCCCTGTAACTCACTGTGGCCCAGCCACAGCACGAGGCAACATAATCTCGAGCTGGTGAGTCATTTTGCGAGGAGTCCCGGCAGGGCTTCCTTCCAAACGGGTGCTGTGGTGTCGGCACCGCCGAGAAGCTTTCCTTTTCTACCCCCCAGAAGTGCAGTCAGTGTTTGTTGGTGGTTTGCATGGTTCTATTTGTCTTTGGGTTCGTGCCACTCATAGGCCGAGGCTTTGAGCTGATATGCCCTGGATGTAGACGAGAGAAGCTGGTGTGATTTTTCGAAGGGCGACACTACCAGAGACATCGTGCAGAAACCCATCAGTGCACTCGATAGCACTGGTAGGCGGAAGGCGGGTTGCTCCCAAGACTCTGATGTCCCTTCACACTAGGGTCTTCCATCCATTTCCTTTGCCAGCGTGGACTTGAGAAGTGGGAGGATTTGGTCCCCAGGAGATGGACTTCACGTGCCCTCACATAGGCATCCTTGGTGCCCCCACGTTCCCCATGCCGCTGGGCTTCCAATTGTAGATATGTCTTGGCACTCCTTTTGAGCAGAGACAGCCCTTGCCTCGGGGACCTTCTCCATGGTGGAAGCAGCCCAACAGGGCCCTGAGGGCACCAGGGATCTGCATCCCTGCTGACGCATCCCTGAGCTCTCCCCCATAGGTTCTTGGGAATCCTGGTGGTCCTTGACCTGGGGTGCCCTGTCAGGGTGCACCATCGGCTGCAGGCCACGAGGTTCCTCTGCCAAGTTGCAATGCTTTTCTCAAAATTCAGACTTCCCTGGGTGTCCGGAGTCTCGATGTCGATGTAGCCTCCTGTAAAGTCAGCCGTGGTGTGTGATGAGAGCCATGCTTCAACCTTTTGGTTTGCCTCTCTGCCTTCCTTCCCACTTTCTGTATTCCATTCGCCTTAACACCTTTTTCCATCCCTAATTTCCTCCCACGAAATCCCTCCTCCACAATGCGAGCCTTGCTGCTCACTTCCTGCATCTCCTTCACATCAGTATAGCTTTCTCACTACCTAGCTCTTATCATCAATCTCCTCTTCCTCCTCATCAATTAATAATTCTCTCTCCAGGGTTTTTCTTTGGGATGATAGCCAAGAAAAGCCAGGACGTTTTTGCGACTTCTGGAGACTCAGCAGTAATCTTGGACTGTGGTTTTCTCTGGCATGGAAGATACGATTTGGGTTCCTCTCTCAGGAAATGCGCAGGGGTTTTGGCTATTTTTTTAACCGGGTGTCCTCTTAGATCCATAGTCCTATTCCCTTCAGAAACACTAGCACGTGTGTTTACAATGGGGAAACGTCTTTAGGCACCCGTGGTCCAGTGGAGCAGGAGAGCCTGAGGAATCGTCGTGCCCCCCATCCTGAAGCTGTCTTGGAACGGTTCAAAGGAAAGCAGGCTAATCCTTAGCCACCCAAAGCCACCATAAACAACCCAAGCCCAAAGAAGGGTTAAAGAACCTTGAGAAAACCACACCCATGGAAGGAATGTAAAGCAGAGCAGAGGAATGTGTGGAATGCAGACAGGGGTGAAACACTTAGGGTCCCATATGGAAAACGGGGAAAACCACAGGTTGGCCTGTGGAAATGCAGGAATCTGACAGAGGCGGGCAGAGAAGGTCTGGAATGATGCCAGGTCTGAACCAGAGGGTGAGTCTCACATGGCTAGCCGTGAAGACCATATGGCCTGCACTCCAAAGGCCTGGGAGACTCGGAGCTGGGCTGCCACTTGAAAGGGCCTTAGGTTGTCCTCCTTCCTCCCAGGTCCTCAAACTGGAGGGGAATTCTCAATGACTGTTAGATCTCCGACCTTGCGTGAAGTGAGGTCTGTGGTACGGCCCAGCCGTCCAGGTGATGGGCAACCCTGTGGGCAGGCTCTACAGGTACCTGAGGAATGCCCTGGAGTTTTGGGGGGTGGGGAATTTCCAGCAGCTCCGCTGATTTCCATACATCACGTCGTGGTCACCTCAGCCTCTACCAGACGCCTGTCTCCAGGGAGAGCACAGTGGGCCAGCATTCTCCCGGCCAGCCGGTCGCTTCTTCTCGCTTCTCCGACTGACCTCGAAGCATGGATTCCTCCAGCACGTCCTGCACATCCAGCGGTAGGTTGACCTCTGGCTCTGAGCTGGGGGTTGCAAATCCCAGAGGCCGGGAGCCCTTCCCGCCTGTGCATCCTGCATCGATAGGGCCATGCCGTTCATTAGGGCATATTCCGTGATTGGGCTGGCCTTTGGCCAGTGCTCAGTTGGCCTCAGGATGCAGACTCGCCTCAGAATGACACCCTTGCTCCATACCCAGGGGAGTTTCGCTCTGGGATGGAAGTGGATGTTGCCTCTTCCTAGAGAGGTGCCCACGCAGATCACGCATCACCGGGCGAAAGGTCCTAACAGGATTTCTCAGGGCCCATCCTCTCCTTTGCTGCTGGCCAACCTTTCCATTCAACCCAATGTATGTTCATGATGGCAGTGGACACATTTGGGGATTTGGAGTCGGAGTAGCCTTTGAATTGTGGTCTCTTGGCCTGGCTTGCCAACAACAGGTATGGAGATACACCCCAGTGGGTTTACTCCTCTCTTTCTTTCTCTTTACGTCTTGGGGAAGGTTTCCTTTGGAGTCTTGGGGATGTTGGGAGCATTTTGACCCCAGGTCACCTGGAGTCGACAGCACGTTCGTGGGAGCTCTTCTCCAAAGTTCAGGCCTTTCTGCATGACCGAACTCTGTGCACGCCTGGCCTTTGTATAACCCAGGGACGTCAAGGAATCTTGATGCCAGGACGGAGGGAAACATGTGGAGCTTATATCTCTCTTTCAAGGGTTTCAAGCTCCCTTGGAGTTTCCCCACACATAATCCCTCTCCATTTCTCTCTCTCCGTCTCTCGGTCCCTCCGTCTCTTTCTCAGTCTCTCTCTCTCTCAGTCTCTCTCTCTCTCTATGTCTATCTCGCTCTCTCCATTTCTCTGCTGGGACCCTGTGGGTCTCACTTTCTATAACTCCTTGGTTCACTCCCAACTCAGCCTTACGGTCTCAATTCCTTCTCCTCTTTGGCCACTTACGTCTACATGAATGGAACCGTAGACTTTGCACACTGGCCTTGACAGTGTAATATGCAGACTTGTGGTTGGTGTTGAAGTCGTCATCACTGCATGTGCTGAGGTCCGTCCTGATGGACACTTGCCCAGTTGCGTTGGATATTCACGTCGATCTGCTGGATGTCTCTTTGTGCTGATGTATCATAAATATCCGGGACTTGGAAGCTCACCTGAAGCGAAGTTGGCTTTGCTTGTATCGGAAGCAAATTCTGCGAGACACAGCATCCTGGAACACAGGAAGTGGTCTTTGACGGCCTTTGCTTTGGGGGCTGTGGGGTAAGCGCTTCGCAAGGGGACCCGCCATGGGGCCGTCAGTTGCATGCGAATCACCAAGGAAGAATTCCTGTGTGCCGGCCGGACAGAAGGGAGACCGATCCAGGGGGATTCCTCTGCTTCTGTGTGCTTTGACAGGTCTTGACTAGGAGAGCCCACACTGAGGCCATGTGGCTGAGAACAGACAACGTGTTGTTAGTGGGCACTTCGGGAAGAGAGGCCGTTGGTGGCTTGGAGCGTGGCATAACGCAGGAAGCTATGGATTTCGTGGATGCAACGATGTGCTGGAATCCACACGTCCGCTGGCCCTCACAGACTTTTCCCTTGGGGTGGTGTGAACCCGCGGCCCTTTCTTCCATTCTTGTCCACCACCACTAGGGCCTGAACCCAGATCGGCCCGGGGTCCTTTGTGTGCAGGCAGGCCTCCCTGTAACTCACTGTGGCCCAGCCACAGCACGAGGCAACATAATCTCGAGCTGGTGAGTCATTTTGCGAGGAGTCCCGGCAGGGCTTCCTTCCAAACGGGTGCTGTGGTGTCGGCACCGCCGAGAAGCTTTCCTTTTCTACCCCCCAGAAGTGCAGTCAGTGTTTGTTGGTGGTTTGCATGGTTCTATTTGTCTTTGGGTTCGTGCCACTCATAGGCCGAGGCTTTGAGCTGATATGCCCTGGATGTAGACGAGAGAAGCTGGTGTGATTTTTCGAAGGGCGACACTACCAGAGACATCGTGCAGAAACCCATCAGTACACTCGATAGCACTGGTAGGCGGAAGGCGGGTTGCTCCCAAGACTCTGATGTCCCTTCACACTAGGGTCTTCCATCCATTTCCTTTGCCAGCGTGGACTTGAGAAGTGGGAGGATTTGGTCCCCAGGAGATGGACTTCACGTGCCCTCACATAGGCATCCTTGGTGCCCCCACGTTCCCCATGCCGCTGGGCTTCCAATTGTAGATATGTCTTGGCACTCCTTTTGAGCAGAGACAGCCCTTGCCTCGGGGACCTTCTCCATGGTGGAAGCAGCCCAACAGGGCCCTGAGGGCACCAGGGATCTGCATCCCTGCTGACGCATCCCTGAGCTCTCCCCCATAGGTTCTTGGGAATCCTGGTGGTCCTTGACCTGGGGTGCCCTGTCAGGGTGCACCATCGGCTGCAGGCCACGAGGTTCCTCTGCCAAGTTGCAATGCTTTTCTCAAAATTCAGACTTCCCTGGGTGTCCGGAGTCTCGATGTCGATGTAGCCTCCTGTAAAGTCAGCCGTGGTGTGTGATGAGAGCCATGCTTCAACCTTTTGGTTTGCCTCTCTGCCTTCCTTCCCACTTTCTGTATTCCATTCGCCTTAACACCTTTTTCCATCCCTAATTTCATCCCACGAAATCTCTCCTCCACAATGCGAGCCTTGCTGCTCACTTCCTGCATCTCCTTCACATCAGTATAGCTTTCTCACTACCTAGCTCTTATCATCAATCTCCTCTTCCTCCTCATCAATTAATAATTCTCTCTCCAGGGTTTTTCTTTGGGATGATAGCCAAGAAAAGCCAGGACGTTTTTGCGACTTCTGGAGACTCAGCAGGAATCTTGGACTGTGGTTTTCTCTGGCATGGAAGATACGATTTGGGTTCCTCTCTCAGGAAATGCGCAGGGGTTTTGGCTATTTTTTTAACCGGGTGTCCTCTTAGATCCATAGTCCTATTCCCTTCAGAAACACTAGCACGTGTGTTTACAATGGGGAAAAGTCTTTAGGCACCCGTGGTCCAGTGGAGCAGGAGAGCCTGAGGAATCGTCGTGCCCCCCATCCTGAAGCTGTCTTGGAACGGTTCAAAGGAAAGCAGGCTAATCCTTAGCCCCCCAAAGCCACCATAAACAACCCAAGCCCAAAGAAGGGTTAAAGAACCTTGAGAAAACCACACCCATGGAAGGAATGTAAAGCAGAGCAGAGGAATGTGTGGAATGCAGACAGGGGTGAAACACTTAGGGTCCCATATGGAAAACGGGGAAAACCACAGGTTGGCCTGTGGAAATGCAGGAATCTGACAGAGGCGGGCAGAGAAGGTCTGGAATGATGCCAGGTCTGAACCAGAGGGTGAGTCTCACGTGGCTAGCCGTGAAGACCATATGGCCTGCACTCCAAAGGCCTGGGAGACTCGGAGCTGGGCTGCCACTTGAAAGGGCCTTAGGTTGTCCTCCTTCCTCCCAGGTCCTCAAACTGGAGGGGAATTCTCAATGACTGTTAGATCTCCGACCTTGCGTGAAGTGAGGTCTGTGGTACGGCCCAGCCGTCCAGGTGATGGGCAACCCTGTGGGCAGGCTCTACAGGTACCTGAGGAATGCCCTGGAGTTTTGGGGGGTGGGGAATTTCCAGCAGCTCCGCTGATTTCCATACATCACGTCGTGGTCACCTCAGCCTCTACCAGACGCCTGTCTCCAGGGAGAGCACAGTGGGCCAGCATTCTCCCGGCCAGCCGGTCGCTTCTTCTCGCTTCTCCGACTGACCTCGAAGCATGGATTCCTCCAGCACGTCCTGCACATCCAGCGGTAGGTTGACCTCTGCCTCTGAGCTGGGGGTTGCAAATCCCAGAGGCCGGGAGCCCTTCCCGCCTGTGCATCCTGCATCGATAGGGCCATGCCGTTCATTAGGGCATATTCCGTGATTGGGCTGGCCTTTGGCCAGTGCTCAGTTGGCCTCAGGATGCAGACTCGCCTCAGAATGACACCCTTGCTCCATACCCAGGGGAGTTTCGCTCTGGGATGGAAGTGGATGTTGCCTCTTCCTAGAGAGGTGCCCACGCAGATCACGCATCACCGGGCGAAAGGTCCTAACAGGATTTCTCAGGGCCCATCCTCTCCTTTGCTGCTGGCCAACCTTTCCATTCAACCCAATGTATGTTCATGATGGCAGTGGACACATTTGGGGATTTGGAGTCGGAGTAGCCTTTGAATTGTGGTCTCTTGGCCTGGCTTGCCAACAACAGGTATGGAGATACACCCCAGTGGGTTTACTCCTCTCTTTCTTTCTCTTTACGTCTTGGGGAAGGTTTCCTTTGGAGTCTTGGGGATGTTGGGAGCATTTTGACCCCAGGTCACCTGGAGTCGACAGCACGTTCGTGGGAGCTCTTCTCCAAAGTTCAGGCCTTTCTGCATGACCGAACTCTGTGCACGCCTGGCCTTTGTATAACCCAGGGACGTCAAGGAATCTTGATGCCAGGACGGAGGGAAACATGTGGAGCTTATATCTCTCTTTCAAGGGTTTCAAGCTCCCTTGGAGTTTCCCCACACATAATCCCTCTCCATTTCTCTCTCTCCGTCTCTCGGTCCCTCCGTCTCTTTCTCAGTCTCTCTCTCTCTCAGTCTCTCTCTCTCTCTATGTCTATCTCGCTCTCTCCATTTCTCTGCTGGGACCCTGTGGGTCTCACTTTCTATAACTCCTTGGTTCACTCCCAACTCAGCCTTACGGTCTCAATTCCTTCTCCTCTTTGGCCACTTACGTCTACATGAATGGAACCGTAGACTTTGCACACTGGCCTTGACAGTGTAATATGCAGACTTGTGGTTGGTGTTGAAGTCGTCATCACTGCATGTGCTGAGGTCCGTCCTGATGGACACTTGCCCAGTTGCGTTGGATATTCACGTCGATCTGCTGGAGGTCACTTTGTGCTGATGTATCATAAATATCCGGGACTTGGAAGCTCACCTGAAGCGAAGTTGGCTTTGCTTGTATCGGAAGCAAATTCTGCGAGACACAGCATCCTGGAACACAGGAAGTGGTCTTTGACGGCCTTTGCTTTGGGGGCTGTGGGGTAAGCGCTTCGCAAGGGGACCCGCCATGGGGCCGTCAGTTGCATGCGAATCACCAAGGAAGAATTCCTGTGTGCCGGCCGGACAGAAGGGAGACCGATCCAGGGGGATTCCTCTGCTTCTGTGTGCTTTGACAGGTCTTGACTAGGAGAGCCCACACTGAGGCCATGTGGCTGAGAACAGACAACGTGTTGTTAGTGGGCACTTCGGGAAGAGAGGCCGTTGGTGGCTTGGAGCGTGGCATAACGCAGGAAGCTATGGATTTCGTGGATGCAACGATGTGCTGGAATCCACACGTCCGCTGGCCCTCACAGACTTTTCCCTTGGGGTGGTGTGAACCCGCGGCCCTTTCTTCCATTCTTGTCCACCACCACTAGGGCCTGAACCCAGATCGGCCCGGGGTCCTTTGTGTGCAGGCAGGCCTCCCTGTAACTCACTGTGGCCCAGCCACAGCACGAGGCAACATAATCTCGAGCTGGTGAGTCATTTTGCGAGGAGTCCCGGCAGGGCTTCCTTCCAAACGGGTGCTGTGGTGTCGGCACCGCCGAGAAGCTTTCCTTTTCTACCCCCCAGAAGTGCAGTCAGTGTTTGTTGGTGGTTTGCATGGTTCTATTTGTCTTTGGGTTCGTGCCACTCATAGGCCGAGGCTTTGAGCTGATATGCCCTGGATGCAGACGAGAGAAGCTGGTGTGATTTTTCGAAGGGCGACACTACCAGAGACATCGTGCAGAAACCCATCAGTGCACTCGATAGCACTGGTAGGCGGAAGGCGGGTTGCTCCCAAGACTCTGATGTCCCTTCACACTAGGGTCTTCCATCCATTTCCTTTGCCAGCGTGGACTTGAGAAGTGGGAGGATTTGGTCCCCAGGAGATGGACTTCACGTGCCCTCACATAGGCATCCTTGGTGCCCCCACGTTCCCCATGCCGCTGGGCTTCCAATTGTAGATATGTCTTGGCACTCCTTTTGAGCAGAGACAGCCCTTGCCTCGGGGACCTTCTCCATGGTGGAAGCAGCCCAACAGGGCCCTGAGGGCACCAGGGATCTGCATCCCTGCTGACGCATCCCTGAGCTCTCCCCCATAGGTTCTTGGGAATCCTGGTGGTCCTTGACCTGGGGTGCCCTGTCAGGGTGCACCATCGGCTGCAGGCCACGAGGTTCCTCTGCCAAGTTGCAATGCTTTTCTCAAAATTCAGACTTCCCTGGGTGTCCGGAGTCTCGATGTCGATGTAGCCTCCTGTAAAGTCAGCCGTGGTGTGTGATGAGAGCCATGCTTCAACCTTTTGGTTTGCCTCTCTGCCTTCCTTCCCACTTTCTGTATTCCATTCGCCTTAACACCTTTTTCCATCCCTAATTTCCTCCCACGAAATCCCTCCTCCACAATGCGAGCCTTGCTGCTCACTTCCTGCATCTCCTTCACATCAGTATAGCTTTCTCACTACCTAGCTCTTATCATCAATCTCCTCTTCCTCCTCATCAATTAATAATTCTCTCTCCAGGGTTTTTCTTTGGGATGATAGCCAAGAAAAGCCAGGACGTTTTTGCGACTTCTGGAGACTCAGCAGGAATCTTGGACTGTGGTTTTCTCTGGCATGGAAGATACGATTTGGGTTCCTCTCTCAGGAAATGCGCAGGGGTTTTGGCTATTTTTTTAACCGGGTGTCCTCTTAGATCCATAGTCCTATTCCCTTCAGAAACACTAGCACGTGTGTTTACAATGGGGAAAAGTCTTTAGGCACCCGTGGTCCAGTGGAGCAGGAGAGCCTGAGGAATCGTCGTGCCCCCCATCCTGAAGCTGTCTTGGAACGGTTCAAAGGAAAGCAGGCTAATCCATAGCCCCCCAAAGCCACCATAAACAACCCAAGCCCAAAGAAGGGTTAAAGAACCTTGAGAAAACCACACCCATGGAAGGAATGTAAAGCAGAGCAGAGGAATGTGTGGAATGCAGACAGGGGTGAAACACTTAGGGTCCCATATGGAAAACGGGGAAAACCACAGGTTGGCCTGTGGAAATGCAGGAATCTGACAGAGGCGGGCAGAGAAGGTCTGGAATGATGCCAGGTCTGAACCAGAGGGTGAGTCTCACGTGGCTAGCCGTGAAGACCATATGGCCTGCACTCCAAAGGCCTGGGAGACTCGGAGCTGGGCTGCCACTTGAAAGGGCCTTAGGTTGTCCTCCTTCCTCCCAGGTCCTCAAACTGGAGGGGAATTCTCAATGACTGTTAGATCTCCGACCTTGCGTGAAGTGAGGTCTGTGGTACGGCCCAGCCGTCCAGGTGATGGGCAACCCTGTGGGCAGGCTCTACAGGTACCTGAGGAATGCCCTGGAGTTTTGGGGGGTGGGGAATTTCCAGCAGCTCCGCTGATTTCCATACATCAGGGCGTGGCCACCTCAGCCTCTACCAGACCCCTGTCTCCAGGGAGAGCACAGTGGGCCAGCATTCTCCCGGCCAGCCGGTCGCTTCTTCTCACTTCTCCGACTGACCTCGAAGCATGGATTCCTCCAGCACGTCCTGCACATCCAGCGGTAGGTTGACCTCTGCCTCTGAGCTGGGGGTTGCAAATCCCAGAGGCCGGGAGCCCTTCCCGCCTGTGCATCCTGCATCGATAGGGACATGCCGTTCATTGGGGCATATTCCGTGATTGGGCTGGCCTTTGGCCAGTGCTCAGTTGGCCTCAGGATGCAGACTCGCCTCAGAATGACACCCTTGCTCCATACCCAGGGGAGTTTCGCTCTGGGATGGAAGTGGATGTTGCCTCTTCCTAGAGAGGTGCCCACGCAGATCACGCATCAATGGGCGAAAGGTCCTAACAGGATTTCTCAGGGCCCATCCTCTCCTTTGCTGCTGGCCAACCTTTCCATTCAACCCAATGTATGTTCATGATGGCAGTGGACACATTTGGGGATTTGGAGTCGGAGTAGCCTTTGAATTGTGGTCTCTTGGCCTGGCTTGCCAACAACAGGTATGGAGATACACCCCAGTGGGTTTACTCCTCTCTTTCTTTCTCTTTACGTCTTGGGGAAGGTTTCCTTTGGAGTCTTGGGGATGTTGGGAGCATTTTGACCCCAGGTCACCTGGAGTCGACAGCACGTTCGTGGGAGCTCTTCTCCAAAGTTCAGGCCTTTCTGCATGACCGAACTCTGTGCACGCCTGGCCTTTGTATAACCCAGGGACGTCAAGGAATCTTGATGCCAGGACGGAGGGAAACATGTGGAGCTTATATCTCTCTTTCAAGGGTTTCAAGCTCCCTTGGAGTTTCCCCACACATAATCCCTCTCCATTTCTCTCTCTCCGTCTCTCGGTCCCTCCGTCTCTTTCTCAGTCTCTCTCTCTCTCTCAGTCTCTCTCTCTCTCTATGTCTATCTCGCTCTCTCCATTTCTCTGCTGGGACCCTGTGGGTCTCACTTTCTATAACTCCTTGGTTCACTCCCAACTCAGCCTTACGGTCTCAATTCCTTCTCCTCTTTGGCCACTTACGTCTACATGAATGGAACCGTAGACTTTGCACACTGGCCTTGACAGTGTAATATGCAGACTTGTGGTTGGTGTTGAAGTCGTCATCACTGCATGTGCTGAGGTCCGTCCTGATGGACACTTGCCCAGTTGCATTGGATATTCACGTCGATCTGCTGGATGTCACTTTGTGCTGATGTATCATAAATATCCGGGACTTGGAAGCTCACCTGAAGCGAAGTTGGCTTTGCTTGTATCGGAAGCAAATTCTGCGAGACACAGCATCCTGGAACACAGGAAGTGGTCTTTGACGGCCTTTGCTTTGGGGGCTGTGGGGTAAGCGCTTCGCAAGGGGACCCGCCATGGGGCCGTCAATTGCATGCGAATCACCAAGGAAGAATTCCTGTGTGCCGGCCGGACAGAAGGGAGACCGATCCAGGGGGATTCCTCTGCTTCTGTGTGCTTTGACAGGTCTTGACTGGGAGAGCCCACACTGAGGCCATGTGGCTGAGAACAGACAACGTGTTGTTAGTGACAGGTCTTGACTAGGAGAGCCCACACTGAGGCCATGTGGCTGAGAACAGACAACGTGTTGTTAGTGGGCACTTCGGGAAGAGAGGCCGTTGGTGGCTTGCAGCGTGGCATAACGCAGGAAGCTATGGATTTCGTGGATGCAACGATGTGCTGGAATCCACACGTCCGCTGGCCCTCACAGACTTTTCCCTTGGGGTGGTGTGAACCCGCGGCCCTTTCTTCCATTCTTGTCCACCACCACTAGGGCCTGAACCCAGATCGGCCCGGGGTCCTTTGTGTGCAGGCACGCCTCCCTGGTTCTCACTGTGGCCAGGCCACAGCACGAGGCAGCATAATCAGGGTGTCTCGAGCTGGTGAGTCATTTTGCGAGGAGTCCCGGCAGGGCTTCCTTCCAAACGGGTGCTGTGGTGTCGGCACCGCCGAGAAGCTTTCCTTTTCTACCCCCCAGAAGTGCAGTCAGTGTTTGTTGGTGGTTTGCATGGTTCTATTTGTCTTTGGGTTCGTGCCACTCATAGGCCGAGGCTTTGAGCTGATATGCCCTGGATGTAGACGAGAGAAGCTGGTGTGATGTTTCGAAGGGCGACACTACCAGAGACATCGTGCAGAAACCCATCAGTACACTCGATAGCACTGGTAGGCGGAAGGCGGGTTGCTCCCAAGACTCTGATGTCCCTTCACACTAGGGTCTTCCATCCATTTCCTTTGCCAGCGTGGACTTGAGAAGTGGGAGGATTTGGTCCCCAGGAGATGGACTTCACGTGCCCTCACATAGGCATCCTTGGTGCCCCCACGTTCCCCATGCCGCTGGGCTTCCAATTGTAGATATGTCTTGGCACTCCTTTTGAGCAGAGACAGCCCTTGCCTCGGGGACATTCTGCATGGTTGAAGCAGCCCAGCAGGGCCCTGAGGGCACCAGGGATCTGCATCCCTGCTGACGCATCCCTGAGCTCTCCCCCATAGGTTCTTGGGAATCCTGGTGGTCCTTGACCTGGGGTGCCCTGTCAGGGTGCACCATCGGCTGCAGGCCACGAGGTTCCTCTGCCAAGTTGCAATGCTTTTCTCAAAATTCAGACTTCCCTGGGTGTCCGGAGTCTCGATGTCGATGTAGCCTCCTGTAAAGTCAGCCGTGGTGTGTGATGAGAGCCATGCTTCAACCTTTTGGTTTGCCTCTCTGCCTTCCTTCCCACTTTCTGTATTCCATTCGCCTTAACACCTTTTTCCATCCCTAATTTCATCCCACGAAATCTCTCCTCCACAATGCGAGCCTTGCTGCTCACTTCCTGCATCTCCTTCACATCAGTATAGCTTTCTCACTACCTAGCTCTTATCATCAATCTCCTCTTCCTCCTCATCAATTAATAATTCTCTCTCCAGGGTTTTTCTTTGGGATGATAGCCAAGAAAAGCCAGGACGTTTTTGCGACTTCTGGAGACTCAGCAGGAATCTTGGACTGTGGTTTTCTCTGGCATGGAAGATACGATTTGGGTTCCTCTCTCAGGAAATGCGCAGGGGTTTTGGCTATTTTTTTAACCGGGTGTCCTCTTAGATCCATAGTCCTATTCCCTTCAGAAACACTAGCACGTGTGTTTACAATGGGGAAAAGTCTTTAGGCACCCGTGGTCCAGTGGAGCAGGAGAGCCTGAGGAATCGTCGTGCCCCCCATCCTGAAGCTGTCTTGGAACGGTTCAAAGGAAAGCAGGCTAATCCTTAGCCCCCCAAAGCCACCATAAACAACCCAAGCCCAAAGAAGGGTTAAAGAACCTTGAGAAAACCACACCCATGGAAGGAATGTAAAGCAGAGCAGAGGAATGTGTGGAATGCAGACAGGGGTGAAACACTTAGGGTCCCATATGGAAAACGGGGAAAACCACAGGTTGGCCTGTGGAAATGCAGGAATCTGACAGAGGCGGGCAGAGAAGGTCTGGAATGATGCCAGGTCTGAACCAGAGGGTGAGTCTCACGTGGCTAGCCGTGAAGACCATATGGCCTGCACTCCAAAGGCCTGGGAGACTCGGAGCTGGGCTGCCACTTGAAAGGGCCTTAGGTTGTCCTCCTTCCTCCCAGGTCCTCAAACTGGAGGGGAATTCTCAATGACTGTTAGATCTCCGACCTTGCGTGAAGTGAGGTCTGTGGTACGGCCCAGCCGTCCAGGTGATGGGCAACCCTGTGGGCAGGCTCTACAGGTACCTGAGGAATGCCCTGGAGTTTTGGGGGGTGGGGAATTTCCAGCAGCTCCGCTGATTTCCATACATCACGTCGTGGTCACCTCAGCCTCTACCAGACGCCTGTCTCCAGGGAGAGCACAGTGGGCCAGCATTCTCCCGGCCAGCCGGTCGCTTCTTCTCGCTTCTCCGACTGACCTCGAAGCATGGATTCCTCCAGCACGTCCTGCACATCCAGCGGTAGGTTGACCTCTGGCTCTGAGCTGGGGGTTGCAAATCCCAGAGGCCGGGAGCCCTTCCCGCCTGTGCATCCTGCATCGATAGGGCCATGCCGTTCATTAGGGCATATTCCGTGATTGGGCTGGCCTTTGGCCAGTGCTCAGTTGGCCTCAGGATGCAGACTCGCCTCAGAATGACACCCTTGCTCCATACCCAGGGGAGTTTCGCTCTGGGATGGAAGTGGATGTTGCCTCTTCCTAGAGAGGTGCCCACGCAGATCACGCATCACCGGGCGAAAGGTCCTAACAGGATTTCTCAGGGCCCATCCTCTCCTTTGCTGCTGGCCAACCTTTCCATTCAACCCAATGTATGTTCATGATGGCAGTGGACACATTTGGGGATTTGGAGTCGGAGTAGCCTTTGAATTGTGGTCTCTTGGCCTGGCTTGCCAACAACAGGTATGGAGATACACCCCAGTGGGTTTACTCCTCTCTTTCTTTCTCTTTACGTCTTGGGGAAGGTTTCCTTTGGAGTCTTGGGGATGTTGGGAGCATTTTGACCCCAGGTCACCTGGAGTCGACAGCACGTTCGTGGGAGCTCTTCTCCAAAGTTCAGGCCTTTCTGCATGACCGAACTCTGTGCACGCCTGGCCTTTGTATAACCCAGGGACGTCAAGGAATCTTGATGCCAGGACGGAGGGAAACATGTGGAGCTTATATCTCTCTTTCAAGGGTTTCAAGCTCCCTTGGAGTTTCCCCACACATAATCCCTCTCCATTTCTCTCTCTCCGTCTCTCGGTCCCTCCGTCTCTTTCTCAGTCTCTCTCTCTCTCAGTCTCTCTCTCTCTCTATGTCTATCTCGCTCTCTCCATTTCTCTGCTGGGACCCTGTGGGTCTCACTTTCTATAACTCCTTGGTTCACTCCCAACTCAGCCTTACGGTCTCAATTCCTTCTCCTCTTTGGCCACTTACGTCTACATGAATGGAACCGTAGACTTTGCACACTGGCCTTGACAGTGTAATATGCAGACTTGTGGTTGGTGTTGAAGTCGTCATCACTGCATGTGCTGAGGTCCGTCCTGATGGACACTTGCCCAGTTGCGTTGGATATTCACGTCGATCTGCTGGAGGTCACTTTGTGCTGATGTATCATAAATATCCGGGACTTGGAAGCTCACCTGAAGCGAAGTTGGCTTTGCTTGTATCGGAAGCAAATTCTGCGAGACACAGCATCCTGGAACACAGGAAGTGGTCTTTGACGGCCTTTGCTTTGGGGGCTGTGGGGTAAGCGCTTCGCAAGGGGACCCGCCATGGGGCCGTCAGTTGCATGCGAATCACCAAGGAAGAATTCCTGTGTGCCGGCCGGACAGAAGGGAGACCGATCCAGGGGGATTCCTCTGCTTCTGTGTGCTTTGACAGGTCTTGACTAGGAGAGCCCACACTGAGGCCATGTGGCTGAGAACAGACAACGTGTTGTTAGTGGGCACTTCGGGAAGAGAGGCCGTTGGTGGCTTGGAGCGTGGCATAACGCAGGAAGCTATGGATTTCGTGGATGCAACGATGTGCTGGAATCCACACGTCCGCTGGCCCTCACAGACTTTTCCCTTGGGGTGGTGTGAACCCGCGGCCCTTTCTTCCATTCTTGTCCACCACCACTAGGGCCTGAACCCAGATCGGCCCGGGGTCCTTTGTGTGCAGGCAGGCCTCCCTGTAACTCACTGTGGCCCAGCCACAGCACGAGGCAACATAATCTCGAGCTGGTGAGTCATTTTGCGAGGAGTCCCGGCAGGGCTTCCTTCCAAACGGGTGCTGTGGTGTCGGCACCGCCGAGAAGCTTTCCTTTTCTACCCCCCAGAAGTGCAGTCAGTGTTTGTTGGTGGTTTGCATGGTTCTATTTGTCTTTGGGTTCGTGCCACTCATAGGCCGAGGCTTTGAGCTGATATGCCCTGGATGCAGACGAGAGAAGCTGGTGTGATTTTTCGAAGGGCGACACTACCAGAGACATCGTGCAGAAACCCATCAGTGCACTCGATAGCACTGGTAGGCGGAAGGCGGGTTGCTCCCAAGACTCTGATGTCCCTTCACACTAGGGTCTTCCATCCATTTCCTTTGCCAGCGTGGACTTGAGAAGTGGGAGGATTTGGTCCCCAGGAGATGGACTTCACGTGCCCTCACATAGGCATCCTTGGTGCCCCCACGTTCCCCATGCCGCTGGGCTTCCAATTGTAGATATGTCTTGGCACTCCTTTTGAGCAGAGACAGCCCTTGCCTCGGGGACCTTCTCCATGGTGGAAGCAGCCCAACAGGGCCCTGAGGGCACCAGGGATCTGCATCCCTGCTGACGCATCCCTGAGCTCTCCCCCATAGGTTCTTGGGAATCCTGGTGGTCCTTGACCTGGGGTGCCCTGTCAGGGTGCACCATCGGCTGCAGGCCACGAGGTTCCTCTGCCAAGTTGCAATGCTTTTCTCAAAATTCAGACTTCCCTGGGTGTCCGGAGTCTCGATGTCGATGTAGCCTCCTGTAAAGTCAGCCGTGGTGTGTGATGAGAGCCATGCTTCAACCTTTTGGTTTGCCTCTCTGCCTTCCTTCCCACTTTCTGTATTCCATTCGCCTTAACACCTTTTTCCATCCCTAATTTCCTCCCACGAAATCCCTCCTCCACAATGCGAGCCTTGCTGCTCACTTCCTGCATCTCCTTCACATCAGTATAGCTTTCTCACTACCTAGCTCTTATCATCAATCTCCTCTTCCTCCTCATCAATTAATAATTCTCTCTCCAGGGTTTTTCTTTGGGATGATAGCCAAGAAAAGCCAGGACGTTTTTGCGACTTCTGGAGACTCAGCAGGAATCTTGGACTGTGGTTTTCTCTGGCATGGAAGATACGATTTGGGTTCCTCTCTCAGGAAATGCGCAGGGGTTTTGGCTATTTTTTTAACCGGGTGTCCTCTTAGATCCATAGTCCTATTCCCTTCAGAAACACTAGCACGTGTGTTTACAATGGGGAAAAGTCTTTAGGCACCCGTGGTCCAGTGGAGCAGGAGAGCCTGAGGAATCGTCGTGCCCCCCATCCTGAAGCTGTCTTGGAACGGTTCAAAGGAAAGCAGGCTAATCCATAGCCCCCCAAAGCCACCATAAACAACCCAAGCCCAAAGAAGGGTTAAAGAACCTTGAGAAAACCACACCCATGGAAGGAATGTAAAGCAGAGCAGAGGAATGTGTGGAATGCAGACAGGGGTGAAACACTTAGGGTCCCATATGGAAAACGGGGAAAACCACAGGTTGGCCTGTGGAAATGCAGGAATCTGACAGAGGCGGGCAGAGAAGGTCTGGAATGATGCCAGGTCTGAACCAGAGGGTGAGTCTCACGTGGCTAGCCGTGAAGACCATATGGCCTGCACTCCAAAGGCCTGGGAGACTCGGAGCTGGGCTGCCACTTGAAAGGGCCTTAGGTTGTCCTCCTTCCTCCCAGGTCCTCAAACTGGAGGGGAATTCTCAATGACTGTTAGATCTCCGACCTTGCGTGAAGTGAGGTCTGTGGTACGGCCCAGCCGTCCAGGTGATGGGCAACCCTGTGGGCAGGCTCTACAGGTACCTGAGGAATGCCCTGGAGTTTTGGGGGGTGGGGAATTTCCAGCAGCTCCGCTGATTTCCATACATCAGGGCGTGGCCACCTCAGCCTCTACCAGACCCCTGTCTCCAGGGAGAGCACAGTGGGCCAGCATTCTCCCGGCCAGCCGGTCGCTTCTTCTCGCTTCTCCGACTGACCTCGAAGCATGGATTCCTCCAGCACGTCCTGCACATCCAGCGGTAGGTTGACCTCTGCCTCTGAGCTGGGGGTTGCAAATCCCAGAGGCCGGGAGCCCTTCCCGCCTGTGCATCCTGCATCGATAGGGACATGCCGTTCATTGGGGCATATTCCGTGATTGGGCTGGCCTTTGGCCAGTGCTCAGTTGGCCTCAGGATGCAGACTCGCCTCAGAATGACACCCTTGCTCCATACCCAGGGGAGTTTCGCTCTGGGATGGAAGTGGATGTTGCCTCTTCCTAGAGAGGTGCCCACGCAGATCACGCATCAATGGGCGAAAGGTCCTAACAGGATTTCTCAGGGCCCATCCTCTCCTTTGCTGCTGGCCAACCTTTCCATTCAACCCAATGTATGTTCATGATGGCAGTGGACACATTTGGGGATTTGGAGTCGGAGTAGCCTTTGAATTGTGGTCTCTTGGCCTGGCTTGCCAACAACAGGTATGGAGATACACCCCAGTGGGTTTACTCCTCTCTTTCTTTCTCTTTACGTCTTGGGGAAGGTTTCCTTTGGAGTCTTGGGGATGTTGGGAGCATTTTGACCCCAGGTCACCTGGAGTCGACAGCACGTTCGTGGGAGCTCTTCTCCAAAGTTCAGGCCTTTCTGCATGACCGAACTCTGTGCACGCCTGGCCTTTGTATAACCCAGGGACGTCAAGGAATCTTGATGCCAGGACGGAGGGAAACATGTGGAGCTTATATCTCTCTTTCAAGGGTTTCAAGCTCCCTTGGAGTTTCCCCACACATAATCCCTCTCCATTTCTCTCTCTCCGTCTCTCGGTCCCTCCGTCTCTTTCTCAGTCTCTCTCTCTCTCTCAGTCTCTCTCTCTCTCTATGTCTATCTCGCTCTCTCCATTTCTCTGCTGGGACCCTGTGGGTCTCACTTTCTATAACTCCTTGGTTCACTCCCAACTCAGCCTTACGGTCTCAATTCCTTCTCCTCTTTGGCCACTTACGTCTACATGAATGGAACCGTAGACTTTGCACACTGGCCTTGACAGTGTAATATGCAGACTTGTGGTTGGTGTTGAAGTCGTCATCACTGCATGTGCTGAGGTCCGTCCTGATGGACACTTGCCCAGTTGCATTGGATATTCACGTCGATCTGCTGGATGTCACTTTGTGCTGATGTATCATAAATATCCGGGACTTGGAAGCTCACCTGAAGCGAAGTTGGCTTTGCTTGTATCGGAAGCAAATTCTGCGAGACACAGCATCCTGGAACACAGGAAGTGGTCTTTGACGGCCTTTGCTTTGGGGGCTGTGGGGTAAGCGCTTCGCAAGGGGACCCGCCATGGGGCCGTCAATTGCATGCGAATCACCAAGGAAGAATTCCTGTGTGCCGGCCGGACAGAAGGGAGACCGATCCAGGGGGATTCCTCTGCTTCTGTGTGCTTTGACAGGTCTTGACTGGGAGAGCCCACACTGAGGCCATGTGGCTGAGAACAGACAACGTGTTGTTAGTGACAGGTCTTGACTAGGAGAGCCCACACTGAGGCCATGTGGCTGAGAACAGACAACGTGTTGTTAGTGGGCACTTCGGGAAGAGAGGCCGTTGGTGGCTTGCAGCGTGGCATAACGCAGGAAGCTATGGATTTCGTGGATGCAACGATGTGCTGGAATCCACACGTCCGCTGGCCCTCACAGACTTTTCCCTTGGGGTGGTGTGAACCCGCGGCCCTTTCTTCCATTCTTGTCCACCACCACTAGGGCCTGAACCCAGATCGGCCCGGGGTCCTTTGTGTGCAGGCACGCCTCCCTGGTTCTCACTGTGGCCAGGCCACAGCACGAGGCAGCATAATCAGGGTGTCTCGAGCTGGTGAGTCATTTTGCGAGGAGTCCCGGCAGGGCTTCCTTCCAAACGGGTGCTGTGGTGTCGGCACCGCCGAGAAGCTTTCCTTTTCTACCCCCCAGAAGTGCAGTCAGTGTTTGTTGGTGGTTTGCATGGTTCTATTTGTCTTTGGGTTCGTGCCACTCATAGGCCGAGGCTTTGAGCTGATATGCCCTGGATGTAGACGAGAGAAGCTGGTGTGATTTTTCGAAGGGCGACACTACCAGAGACATCGTGCAGAAACCCATCAGTACACTCGATAGCACTGGTAGGCGGAAGGCGGGTTGCTCCCAAGACTCTGATGTCCCTTCACACTAGGGTCTTCCATCCATTTCCTTTGCCAGCGTGGACTTGAGAAGTGGGAGGATTTGGTCCCCAGGAGATGGACTTCACGTGCCCTCACATAGGCATCCTTGGTGCCCCCACGTTCCCCATGCCGCTGGGCTTCCAATTGTAGATATGTCTTGGCACTCCTTTTGAGCAGAGACAGCCCTTGCCTCGGGGACATTCTGCATGGTTGAAGCAGCCCAGCAGGGCCCTGAGGGCACCAGGGATCTGCATCCCTGCTGACGCATCCCTGAGCTCTCCCCCATAGGTTCTTGGGAATCCTGGTGGTCCTTGACCTGGGGTGCCCTGTCAGGGTGCACCATCGGCTGCAGGCCACGAGGTTCCTCTGCCAAGTTGCAATGCTTTTCTCAAAATTCAGACTTCCCTGGGTGTCCGGAGTCTCGATGTCGATGTAGCCTCCTGTAAAGTCAGCCGTGGTGTGTGATGAGAGCCATGCTTCAACCTTTTGGTTTGCCTCTCTGCCTTCCTTCCCACTTTCTGTATTCCATTCGCCTTAACACCTTTTTCCATCCCTAATTTCCTCCCACGAAATCCCTCCTCCACAATGCGAGCCTTGCTGCTCACTTCCTGCATCTCCTTCACATCAGTATAGCTTTCTCACTACCTAGCTCTTATCATCAATCTCCTCTTCCTCCTCATCAATTAATAATTCTCTCTCCAGGGTTTTTCTTTGGGATGATAGCCAAGAAAAGCCAGGACGTTTTTGCGACTTCTGGAGACTCAGCAGGAATCTTGGACTGTGGTTTTCTCTGGCATGGAAGATACGATTTGGGTTCCTCTCTCAGGAAATGCGCAGGGGTTTTGGCTATTTTTTTAACCGGGTGTCCTCTTAGATCCATAGTCCTATTCCCTTCAGAAACACTAGCACGTGTGTTTACAATGGGGAAACGTCTTTAGGCACCCGTGGTCCAGTGGAGCAGGAGAGCCTGAGGAATCGTCGTGCCCCCCATCCTGAAGCTGTCTTGGAACGGTTCAAAGGAAAGCAGGCTAATCCATAGCCCCCCAAAGCCACCATAAACAACCCAAGCCCAAAGAAGGGTTAAAGAACCTTGAGAAAACCACACCCATGGAAGGAATGTAAAGCAGAGCAGAGGAATGTGTGGAATGCAGACAGGGGTGAAACACTTAGGGTCCCATATGGAAAACGGGGAAAACCACAGGTTGGCCTGTGGAAATGCAGGAATCTGACAGAGGCGGGCAGAGAAGGTCTGGAATGCGGCCAGGTCTGAACCAGAGGGTGAGTCTCACGTGGCTAGCCGTGAAGACCATATGGCCTGCACTCCAAAGGCCTGGGAGACTCGGAGCTGGGCTGCCACTTGAAAGGGCCTTAGGTTGTCCTCCTTCCTCCCAGGTCCTCAAACTGGAGGGGAATTCTCAATGACTGTTAGATCTCCGACCTTGCGTGAAGTGAGGTCTGTGGTACGGCCCAGCCGTCCAGGTGATGGGCAACCCTGTGGGCAGGCTCTACAGGTACCTGAGGAATGCCCTGGAGTTTTGGGGGGTGGGGAATTTCCAGCAGCTCCGCTGATTTCCATACATCAGGGCGTGGCCACCTCAGCCTCTACCAGACCCCTGTCTCCAGGGAGAGCACAGTGGGCCAGCATTCTCCCGGCCAGCCGGTCGCTTCTTCTCGCTTCTCTGACTGACCTCGAAGCATGGATTCCTCCAGCACGTCCTGCACATCCAGCGGTAGGTTGACCTCTGCCTCTGAGCTGGGGGTTGCAAATCGCAGAGGCCGGGAGCCCTTCCCGCCTGTGCATCCTGCATCGATAGGGCCATGCCGTTCATTAGGGCATATTCCGTGATTGGGCTGGCCTTTGGCCAGTGCTCAGTTGGCCTCAGGATGCAGACTCGCCTCAGAATGACACCCTTGCTCCATACCCAGGGGAGTTTCGCTCTGGGATGGAAGTGGATGTTGCCTCTTCCTAGAGAGGTGCCCACGCAGATCACGCATCAATGGGCGAAAGGTCCTAACAGGATTTCTCAGGGCCCATCCTCTCCTTTGCTGCTGGCCAACCTTTCCATTCAACCCAATGTATGTTCATGATGGCAGTGGACACATTTGGGGATTTGGAGTCGGAGTAGCCTTTGAATTGTGGTCTCTTGGCCTGGCTTGCCAACAACAGGTATGGAGATACACCCCAGTGGGTTTACTCCTCTCTTTCTTTCTCTTTACGTCTTGGGGAAGGTTTCCTTTGGAGTCTTGGGGATGTTGGGAGCATTTTGACCCCAGGTCACCTGGAGTCGACAGCACGTTCGTGGGAGCTCTTCTCCAAAGTTCAGGCCTTTCTGCATGACCGAACTCTGTGCACGCCTGGCCTTTGTATAACCCAGGGACGTCAAGGAATCTTGATGCCAGGACGGAGGGAAACATGTGGAGCTTATATCTCTCTTTCAAGGGTTTCAAGCTCCCTTGGAGTTTCCCCACACATAATCCCTCTCCATTTCTCTCTCTCCGTCTCTCGGTCCCTCCGTCTCTTTCTCAGTCTCTCTCTCTCTCAGTCTCTCTCTCTCTCTCTATGTCTATCTCGCTCTCTCCATTTCTCTGCTGGGACCCTGTGGGTCTCACTTTCTATAACTCCTTGGTTCACTCCCAACTCAGCCTTACGGTCTCAATTCCTTCTCCTCTTTGGCCACTTACGTCTACATGAATGGAACCGTAGACTTTGCACACTGGCCTTGACAGTGTAATATGCAGACTTGTGGTTGGTGTTGAAGTCGTCATCACTGCATGTGCTGAGGTCCGTCCTGATGGACACTTGCCCAGTTGCATTGGATATTCACGTCGATCTGCTGGAGGTCACTTTGTGCTGATGTATCATAAATATCCGGGACTTGGAAGCTCACCTGAAGCGAAGTTGGCTTTGCTTGTATCGGAGGCAAATTCTGCGAGACACAGCATCCTGGAACACAGGAAGTGGTCTTTGACGGCCTTTGCTTTGGGGGCTGTGGGGTAAGCGCTTCGCAAGGGGACCCGCCATGGGGCCGTCAGTTGCATGCGAATCACCAAGGAAGAATTCCTGTGTGCCGGCCGGACAGAAGGGAGACCGATCCAGGGGGATTCCTCTGCTTCTGTGTGCTTTGACAGGTCTTGACTAGGAGAGCCCACACTGAGGCCATGTGGCTGAGAACAGACAACGTGTTGTTAGTGGGCACTTCGGGAAGAGAGGCCGTTGGTGGCTTGGAGAGTGGCATAACGCAGGAAGCTATGGATTTCGTGGATGCAACGATGTGCTGGAATCCACACGTCCGCTGGCCCTCACAGACTTTTCCCTTGGGGTGGTGTGAACCCGCGGCCCTTTCTTCCATTCTTGTCCACCACCACTAGGGCCTGAACCCAGATCGGCCCGGGGTCCCTTGTGTGCAGGCAGGCCTTCAGGTAACTCACTGTGGCCCGGCCACAGCACGAGGCAGCATAATCAGGGTGTCTCGAGCTGGTGAGTCATTTTGCGAGGAGTCCCGGCAGGGCTTCCTTCCAATCGGGTGCTGTGGTGTCGGCACCGCCGAGAAGCTTTCCTTTTCTACCCCCCAGAAGTGCAGTCAGTGTTTGTTGGTGGTTTGTATGGTTCTATTTGTCTTTGGGTTCGTGCCACTCATAGGCCGAGGCTTTGAGCTGATATGCCCTGGATGTAGACGAGAGAAGCTGGTGTGATTTTTCGAAGGGCGACACTACCAGAGCCATCGTGCAGAAACCCATCAGTACACTCGATAGCACTGGTAGGCGGAAGGCGGGTTGCTCCCAAGACTCTGATGTCCCTTCACACTAGGGTCTTCCATCCATTTCCTTTGCCAGCGTGGACTTGAGAAGTGGGAGGATTTGGTCCCCAGGAGATGGACTTCACGTGCCCTCACATAGGCATCCTTGGTGCCCCCACGTTCCCCATGCCGCTGGGCTTCCAATTGTAGATATGTCTTGGCACTCCTTTTGAGCAGAGACAGCCCTTGCCTCGGGGACATTCTGCATGGTTGAAGCAGCCCAGCAGGGCCCTGAGGGCACCAGGGATCTGCATCCCTGCTGACGCATCCCTGAGCTCTCCCCCATAGGTTCTTGGGAATCCTGGTGGTCCTTGACCTGGGGTGCCCTGTCAGGGTGCACCATCGGCTGCAGGCCACGAGGTTCCTCTGCCAAGTTGCAATGCTTTTCTCAAAATTCAGACTTCCCTGGGTGTCCGGAGTCTCGATGTCGATGTAGCCTCCTGTAAAGTCAGCCGTGGTGTGTGATGAGAGCCATGCTTCAACCTTTTGGTTTGCCTCTCTGCCTTCCTTCCCACTTTCTGTATTCCATTCGCCTTAACACCTTTTTCCATCCCTAATTTCCTCCCACGAAATCCCTCCTCCACAATGCGAGCCTTGCTGCTCACTTCCTGCATCTCCTTCACATCAGTATAGCTTTCTCACTACCTAGCTCTTATCATCAATCTCCTCTTCCTCCTCATCAATTAATAATTCTCTCTCCAGGGTTTTTCTTTGGGATGATAGCCAAGAAAAGCCAGGACGTTTTTGCGACTTCTGGAGACTCAGCAGGAATCTTGGACTGTGGTTTTCTCTGGCATGGAAGATACGATTTGGGTTCCTCTCTCAGGAAATGCGCAGGGGTTTTGGCTATTTTTTTAACCGGGTGTCCTCTTAGATCCATAGTCCTATTCCCTTCAGAAACACTAGCACGTGTGTTTACAATGGGGAAACGTCTTTAGGCACCCGTGGTCCAGTGGAGCAGGAGAGCCTGAGGAATCGTCGTGCCCCCCATCCTGAAGCTGTCTTGGAACGGTTCAAAGGAAAGCAGGCTAATCCATAGCCCCCCAAAGCCACCATAAACAACCCAAGCCCAAAGAAGGGTTAAAGAACCTTGAGAAAACCACACCCATGGAAGGAATGTAAAGCAGAGCAGAGGAATGTGTGGAATGCAGACAGGGGTGAAACACTTAGGGTCCCATATGGAAAACGGGGAAAACCACAGGTTGGCCTGTGGAAATGCAGGAATCTGACAGAGGCGGGCAGAGAAGGTCTGGAATGCGGCCAGGTCTGAACCAGAGGGTGAGTCTCACGTGGCTAGCCGTGAAGACCATATGGCCTGCACTCCAAAGGCCTGGGAGACTCGGAGCTGGGCTGCCACTTGAAAGGGCCTTAGGTTGTCCTCCTTCCTCCCAGGTCCTCAAACTGGAGGGGAATTCTCAATGACTGTTAGATCTCCGACCTTGCGTGAAGTGAGGTCTGTGGTACGGCCCAGCCGTCCAGGTGATGGGCAACCCTGTGGGCAGGCTCTACAGGTACCTGAGGAATGCCCTGGAGTTTTGGGGGGTGGGGAATTTCCAGCAGCTCCGCTGATTTCCATACATCAGGGCGTGGCCACCTCAGCCTCTACCAGACCCCTGTCTCCAGGGAGAGCACAGTGGGCCAGCATTCTCCCGGCCAGCCGGTCGCTTCTTCTCGCTTCTCTGACTGACCTCGAAGCATGGATTCCTCCAGCACGTCCTGCACATCCAGCGGTAGGTTGACCTCTGCCTCTGAGCTGGGGGTTGCAAATCGCAGAGGCCGGGAGCCCTTCCCGCCTGTGCATCCTGCATCGATAGGGCCATGCCGTTCATTAGGGCATATTCCGTGATTGGGCTGGCCTTTGGCCAGTGCTCAGTTGGCCTCAGGATGCAGACTCGCCTCAGAATGACACCCTTGCTCCATACCCAGGGGAGTTTCGCTCTGGGATGGAAGTGGATGTTGCCTCTTCCTAGAGAGGTGCCCACGCAGATCACGCATCAATGGGCGAAAGGTCCTAACAGGATTTCTCAGGGCCCATCCTCTCCTTTGCTGCTGGCCAACCTTTCCATTCAACCCAATGTATGTTCATGATGGCAGTGGACACATTTGGGGATTTGGAGTCGGAGTAGCCTTTGAATTGTGGTCTCTTGGCCTGGCTTGCCAACAACAGGTATGGAGATACACCCCAGTGGGTTTACTCCTCTCTTTCTTTCTCTTTACGTCTTGGGGAAGGTTTCCTTTGGAGTCTTGGGGATGTTGGGAGCATTTTGACCCCAGGTCACCTGGAGTCGACAGCACGTTCGTGGGAGCTCTTCTCCAAAGTTCAGGCCTTTCTGCATGACCGAACTCTGTGCACGCCTGGCCTTTGTATAACCCAGGGACGTCAAGGAATCTTGATGCCAGGACGGAGGGAAACATGTGGAGCTTATATCTCTCTTTCAAGGGTTTCAAGCTCCCTTGGAGTTTCCCCACACATAATCCCTCTCCATTTCTCTCTCTCCGTCTCTCGGTCCCTCCGTCTCTTTCTCAGTCTCTCTCTCTCTCAGTCTCTCTCTCTCTCTCTATGTCTATCTCGCTCTCTCCATTTCTCTGCTGGGACCCTGTGGGTCTCACTTTCTATAACTCCTTGGTTCACTCCCAACTCAGCCTTACGGTCTCAATTCCTTCTCCTCTTTGGCCACTTACGTCTACATGAATGGAACCGTAGACTTTGCACACTGGCCTTGACAGTGTAATATGCAGACTTGTGGTTGGTGTTGAAGTCGTCATCACTGCATGTGCTGAGGTCCGTCCTGATGGACACTTGCCCAGTTGCATTGGATATTCACGTCGATCTGCTGGAGGTCACTTTGTGCTGATGTATCATAAATATCCGGGACTTGGAAGCTCACCTGAAGCGAAGTTGGCTTTGCTTGTATCGGAGGCAAATTCTGCGAGACACAGCATCCTGGAACACAGGAAGTGGTCTTTGACGGCCTTTGCTTTGGGGGCTGTGGGGTAAGCGCTTCGCAAGGGGACCCGCCATGGGGCCGTCAGTTGCATGCGAATCACCAAGGAAGAATTCCTGTGTGCCGGCCGGACAGAAGGGAGACCGATCCAGGGGGATTCCTCTGCTTCTGTGTGCTTTGACAGGTCTTGACTAGGAGAGCCCACACTGAGGCCATGTGGCTGAGAACAGACAACGTGTTGTTAGTGGGCACTTCGGGAAGAGAGGCCGTTGGTGGCTTGGAGCGTGGCATAACGCAGGAAGCTATGGATTTCGTGGATGCAACGATGTGCTGGAATCCACACGTCCGCTGGCCCTCACAGACTTTTCCCTTGGGGTGGTGTGAACCCGCGGCCCTTTCTTCCATTCTTGTCCACCACCACTAGGGCCTGAACCCAGATCGGCCCGGGGTCCCTTGTGTGCAGGCAGGCCTTCAGGTAACTCACTGTGGCCCGGCCACAGCACGAGGCAGCATAATCAGGGTGTCTCGAGCTGGTGAGTCATTTTGCGAGGAGTCCCGGCAGGGCTTCCTTCCAATCGGGTGCTGTGGTGTCGGCACCGCCGAGAAGCTTTCCTTTTCTACCCCCCAGAAGTGCAGTCAGTGTTTGTTGGTGGTTTGTATGGTTCTATTTGTCTTTGGGTTCGTGCCACTCATAGGCCGAGGCTTTGAGCTGATATGCCCTGGATGTAGACGAGAGAAGCTGGTGTGATTTTTCGAAGGGCGACACTACCAGAGCCATCGTGCAGAAACCCATCAGTACACTCGATAGCACTGGTAGGCGGAAGGCGGGTTGCTCCCAAGACTCTGATGTCCCTTCACACTAGGGTCTTCCATCCATTTCCTTTGCCAGCGTGGACTTGAGAAGTGGGAGGATTTGGTCCCCAGGAGATGGACTTCACGTGCCCTCACATAGGCATCCTTGGTGCCCCCACGTTCCCCATGCCGCTGGGCTTCCAATTGTAGATATGTCTTGGCACTCCTTTTGAGCAGAGACAGCCCTTGCCTCGGGGACATTCTGCATGGTTGAAGCAGCCCAGCAGGGCCCTGAGGGCACCAGGGATCTGCATCCCTGCTGACGCATCCCTGAGCTCTCCCCCATAGGTTCTTGGGAATCCTGGTGGTCCTTGACCTGGGGTGCCCTGTCAGGGTGCACCATCGGCTGCAGGCCACGAGGTTCCTCTGCCAAGTTGCAATGCTTTTCTCAAAATTCAGACTTCCCTGGGTGTCCGGAGTCTCGATGTCGATGTAGCCTCCTGTAAAGTCAGCCGTGGTGTGTGATGAGAGCCATGCTTCAACCTTTTGGTTTGCCTCTCTGCCTTCCTTCCCACTTTCTGTATTCCATTCGCCTTAACACCTTTTTCCATCCCTAATTTCCTCTCACGAAATCCCTCCTCCACAATGCGAGCCTTGCTGCTCACTTCCTGCATCTCCTTCACATCAGTATAGCTTTCTCACTACCTAGCTCTTATCATCAATCTCCTCTTCCTCCTCATCAATTAATAATTCTCTCTCCAGGGTTTTTCTTTGGGATGATAGCCAAGAAAAGCCAGGACGTTTTTGCGACTTCTGGAGACTCAGCAGGAATCTTGGACTGTGGTTTTCTCTGGCATGGAAGATACGATTTGGGTTCCTCTCTCAGGAAATGCGCAGGGGTTTTGGCTATTTTTTTAACCGGGTGTCCTCTTAGATCCATAGTCCTATTCCCTTCAGAAACACTAGCACGTGTGTTTACAATGGGGAAACGTCTTTAGGCACCCGTGGTCCAGTGGAGCAGGAGAGCCTGAGGAATCGTCGTGCCCCCCATCCTGAAGCTGTCTTGGAACGGTTCAAAGGAAAGCAGGCTAATCCATAGCCCCCCAAAGCCACCATAAACAACCCAAGCCCAAAGAAGGGTTAAAGAACCTTGAGAAAACCACACCCATGGAAGGAATGTAAAGCAGAGCAGAGGAATGTGTGGAATGCAGACAGGGGTGAAACACTTAGGGTCCCATATGGAAAACGGGGAAAACCACAGGTTGGCCTGTGGAAATGCAGGAATCTGACAGAGGCGGGCAGAGAAGGTCTGGAATGCGGCCAGGTCTGAACCAGAGGGTGAGTCTCACGTGGCTAGCCGTGAAGACCATATGGCCTGCACTCCAAAGGCCTGGGAGACTCGGAGCTGGGCTGCCACTTGAAAGGGCCTTAGGTTGTCCTCCTTCCTCCCAGGTCCTCAAACTGGAGGGGAATTCTCAATGACTGTTAGATCTCCGACCTTGCGTGAAGTGAGGTCTGTGGTACGGCCCAGCCGTCCAGGTGATGGGCAACCCTGTGGGCAGGCTCTACAGGTACCTGAGGAATGCCCTGGAGTTTTGGGGGGTGGGGAATTTCCAGCAGCTCCGCTGATTTCCATACATCAGGGCGTGGCCACCTCAGCCTCTACCAGACCCCTGTCTCCAGGGAGAGCACAGTGGGCCAGCATTCTCCCGGCCAGCCGGTCGCTTCTTCTCGCTTCTCCGACTGACCTCGAAGCATGGATTCCTCCAGCACGTCCTGCACATCCAGCGGTAGGTTGACCTCTGCCTCTGAGCTGGGGGTTGCAAATCCCAGAGGCCGGGAGCCCTTCCCGCCTGTGCATCCTGCATCGATAGGGCCATGCCATTCATTGGGGCATATTCCGTGATTGGGCTGGCCTTTGGCCAGTGCTCAGTTGGCCTCAGGATGCAGACTCGCCTCAGAATGACACCCTTGCTCCATACCCAGGGGAGTTTCGCTCTGGGATGGAAGTGGATGTTGCCTCTTCCTAGAGAGGTGCCCACGCAGATCACGCATCAATGGGCGAAAGGTCCTAACAGGATTTCTCAGGGCCCATCCTCTCCTTTGCTGCTGGCCAACCTTTCCATTCAACCCAATGTATGTTCATGATGGCAGTGGACACATTTGGGGATTTGGGGTCGGAGTAGCCTTTGAATTGTGGTCTCTTGGCCTGGCTTGCCAACAACAGGTATGGAGATACACCCCAGTGGGTTTACTCCTCTCTTTCTTTCTCTTTACGTCTTGGGGAAGGTTTCCTTTGGAGTCTTGGGGATGTTGGGAGCATTTTGACCCCAGGTCACCTGGAGTCGACAGCACGTTCGTGGGAGCTCTTCTCCAAAGTTCAGGCCTTTCTGCATGACCGAACTCTGTGCACGCCTGGCCTTTGTATAACCCAGGGACGTCAAGGAATCTTGATGCCAGGACGGAGGGAAACATGTGGAGCTTATATCTCTCTTTCAAGGGTTTCAAGCTCCCTTGGAGTTTCCCCACACATAATCCCTCTCCATTTCTCTCTCTCCGTCTCTCGGTCCCTCCGTCTCTTTCTCAGTCTCTCTCTCTCTCAGTCTCTCTCTCTCTCTATGTCTATCTCGCTCTCTCCATTTCTCTGCTGGGACCCTGTGGGTCTCACTTTCTATAACTCCTTGGTTCACTCCCAACTCAGCCTTACGGTCTCAATTCCTTCTCCTCTTTGGCCACTTACGTCTACATGAATGGAACCGTAGACTTTGCACACTGGCCTTGACAGTGTAATATGCAGACTTGTGGTTGGTGTTGAAGTCGTCATCACTGCATGTGCTGAGGTCCGTCCTGATGGACACTTGCCCAGTTGCATTGGATATTCACGTCGATCTGCTGGAGGTCACTTTGTGCTGATGTATCATAAATATCCGGGACTTGGAAGCTCACCTGAAGCGAAGTTGGCTTTGCTTGTATCGGAGGCAAATTCTGCGAGACACAGCATCCTGGAACACAGGAAGTGGTCTTTGACGGCCTTTGCTTTGGGGGCTGTGGGGTAAGCGCTTCGCAAGGGGACCCGCCATGGGGCCGTCAGTTGCATGTGAATCACCAAGGAAGAATTCCTGTGTGCCGGCCGGACAGAAGGGAGACCGATCCAGGGGGATTCCTCTGCTTCTGTGTGCTTTGACAGGTCTTGACTAGGAGAGCCCACACTGAGGCCATGTGGCTGAGAACAGACAACGTGTTGTTAGTGGGCACTTCGGGAAGAGAGGCCGTTGGTGGCTTGGAGCGTGGCATAACGCAGGAAGCTATGGATTTCGTGGATGCAACGATGTGCTGGAATCCACACGTCCGCTGGCCCTCACAGACTTTTCCCTTGGGGTGGTGTGAACCCGCGGCCCTTTCTTCCATTCTTGTCCACCACCACTAGGGCCTGAACCCAGATCGGCCCGGGGTCCTTTGTGTGCAGGCAGGCCTTCAGGTAACTCACTGTGGCCCGGCCACAGCACGAGGCAGCATAATCAGGGTGTCTCGAGCTGGTGAGTCATTTTGCGAGGAGTCCCGGCAGGGCTTCCTTCCAAACGGGTGCTGTGGTGTCGGCACCGCCGAGAAGCTTTCCTTTTCTACCCCCCAGAAGTGCAGTCAGTGTTTGTTGGTGGTTTGTATGGTTCTATTTGTCTTTGGGTTCGTGCCACTCATAGGCCGAGGCTTTGAGCTGATATGCCCTGGATGTAGACGAGAGAAGCTGGTGTGATTTTTCGAAGGGCGACACTACCAGAGCCATCGTGCAGAAACCCATCAGTACACTCGATAGCACTGGTAGGCGGAAGGCGGGTTGCTCCCAAGACTCTGATGTCCCTTCACACTAGGGTCTTCCATCCATTTCCTTTGCCAGCGTGGACTTGAGAAGTGGGAGGATTTGGTCCCCAGGAGATGGACTTCACGTGCCCTCACATAGGCATCCTTGGTGCCCCCACGTTCCCCATGCCGCTGGGCTTCCAATTGTAGATATGTCTTGGCACTCCTTTTGAGCAGAGACAGCCCTTGCCTCGGGGACCTTCTCCATGGTGGAAGCAGCCCAACAGGGCCCTGAGGGCACCAGGGATCTGCATCCCTGCTGACGCATCCCTGAGCTCTCCCCCATAGGTTCTTGGGAATCCTGGTGGTCCTTGACCTGGGGTGCCCTGTCAGGGTGCACCATCGGCTGCAGGCCACGAGGTTCCTCTGCCAAGTTGCAATGCTTTTCTCAAAATTCAGACTTCCCTGGGTGTCCGGAGTCTCGATGTCGATGTAGCCTCCTGTAAAGTCAGCCGTGGTGTGTGATGAGAGCCATGCTTCAACCTTTTGGTTTGCCTCTCTGCCTTCCTTCCCACTTTCTGTATTCCATTCGCCTTAACACCTTTTTCCATCCCTAATTTCCTCCCACGAAATCCCTCCTCCACAATGCGAGCCTTGCTGCTCACTTCCTGCATCTCCTTCACATCAGTATAGCTTTCTCACTACCTAGCTCTTATCATCAATCTCCTCTTCCTCCTCATCAATTAATAATTCTCTCTCCAGGGTTTTTCTTTGGGATGATAGCCAAGAAAAGCCAGGACGTTTTTGCGACTTCTGGAGACTCAGCAGGAATCTTGGACTGTGGTTTTCTCTGGCATGGAAGATACGATTTGGGTTCCTCTCTCAGGAAATGCGCAGGGGTTTTGGCTATTTTTTTAACCGGGTGTCCTCTTAGATCCATAGTCCTATTCCCTTCAGAAACACTAGCACGTGTGTTTACAATGGGGAAACGTCTTTAGGCACCCGTGGTCCAGTGGAGCAGGAGAGCCTGAGGAATCGTCGTGCCGCCCATCCTGAAGCTGTCTTGGAACGGTTCAAAGGAAAGCAGGCTAATCCATAGCCCCCCAAAGCCACCATAAACAACCCAAGCCCAAAGAAGGGTTAAAGAACCTTGAGAAAACCACACCCATGGAAGGAATGTAAAGCAGAGCAGAGGAATGTGTGGAATGCAGACAGGGGTGAAACACTTAGGGTCCCATATGGAAAACGGGGAAAACCACAGGTTGGCCTGTGGAAATGCAGGAATCTGACAGAGGCGGGCAGAGAAGGTCTGGAATGCGGCCAGGTCTGAACCAGAGGGTGAGTCTCTGGCCTGCACTCCAAAGGCCTGGGAGACTCGGAGCTGGGCTGCCACTTGAAAGGGCCTTAGGTTGTCCTCCTTCCTCCCAGGTCCTCAAACTGGAGGGGAATTCTCAATGACTGTTAGATCTCCGACCTTGCGTGAAGTGAGGTCTGTGGTACGGCCCAGCCGTCCAGGTGATGGGCAACCCTGTGGGCAGGCTCTACAGGTACCTGAGGAATGCCCTGGAGTTTTGGGGGGTGGGGAATTTCCAGCAGCTCCGCTGATTTCCATACATCAGGGCGTGGCCACCTCAGCCTCTACCAGACCCCTGTCTCCAGGGAGAGCACAGTGGGCCAGCATTCTCCCGGCCAGCCGGTCGCTTCTTCTCGCTTCTCCGACTGACCTCGAAGCATGGATTCCTCCAGCACGTCCTGCACATCCAGCGGTAGGTTGACCTCTGCCTCTGAGCTGGGGGTTGCAAATCCCAGAGGCCGGGAGCCCTTCCCGCCTGTGCATCCTGCATCGATAGGGCCATGCCATTCATTGGGGCATATTCCGTGATTGGGCTGGCCTTTGGCCAGTGCTCAGTTGGCCTCAGGATGCAGACTCGCCTCAGAATGACACCCTTGCTCCATACCCAGGGGAGTTTCGCTCTGGGATGGAAGTGGATGTTGCCTCTTCCTAGAGAGGTGCCCACGCAGATCACGCATCAATGGGCGAAAGGTCCTAACAGGATTTCTCAGGGCCCATCCTCTCCTTTGCTGCTGGCCAACCTTTCCATTCAACCCAATGTATGTTCATGATGGCAGTGGACACATTTGGGGATTTGGGGTCGGAGTAGCCTTTGAATTGTGGTCTCTTGGCCTGGCTTGCCAACAACAGGTATGGAGATACACCCCAGTGGGTTTACTCCTCTCTTTCTTTCTCTTTACGTCTTGGGGAAGGTTTCCTTTGGAGTCTTGGGGATGTTGGGAGCATTTTGACCCCAGGTCACCTGGAGTCGACAGCACGTTCGTGGGAGCTCTTCTCCAAAGTTCAGGCCTTTCTGCATGACCGAACTCTGTGCACGCCTGGCCTTTGTATAACCCAGGGACGTCAAGGAATCTTGATGCCAGGACGGAGGGAAACATGTGGAGCTTATATCTCTCTTTCAAGGGTTTCAAGCTCCCTTGGAGTTTCCCCACACATAATCCCTCTCCATTTCTCTCTCTCCGTCTCTCGGTCCCTCCGTCTCTTTCTCAGTCTCTCTCTCTCTCAGTCTCTCTCTCTCTCTCTATGTCTATCTCTCTCTCTCCATTTCTCTGCTGGGACCCTGTGGGTCTCACTTTCTATAACTCCTTGGTTCACTCCCAACTCAGCCTTACGGTCTCAATTCCTTCTCCTCTTTGGCCACTTACGTCTACATGAATGGAACCGTAGACTTTGCACACTGGCCTTGACAGTGTAATATGCAGACTTGTGGTTGGTGTTGAAGTCGTCATCACTGCATGTGCTGAGGTCCGTCCTGATGGACACTTGCCCAGTTGCATTGGATATTCACGTCGATCTGCTGGAGGTCACTTTGTGCTGATGTATCATAAATATCCGGGACTTGGAAGCTCACCTGAAGCGAAGTTGGCTTTGCTTGTATCGGAGGCAAATTCTGCGAGACACAGCATCCTGGAACACAGGAAGTGGTCTTTGACGGCCTTTGCTTTGGGGGCTGTGGGGTAAGCGCTTCGCAAGGGGACCCGCCATGGGGCCGTCAGTTGCATGCGAATCACCAAGGAAGAATTCCTGTGTGCCGGCCGGACAGAAGGGAGACCGATCCAGGGGGATTCCTCTGCTTCTGTGTGCTTTGACAGGTCTTGACTAGGAGAGCCCACACTGAGGCCATGTGGCTGAGAACAGACAACGTGTTGTTAGTGGGCACTTCGGGAAGAGAGGCCGTTGGTGGCTTGGAGCGTGGCATAACGCAGGAAGCTATGGATTTCGTGGATGCAACGATGTGCTGGAATCCACACGTCCGCTGGCCCTCACAGACTTTTCCCTTGGGGTGGTGTGAACCCGCGGCCCTTTCTTCCATTCTTGTCCACCACCACTAGGGCCTGAACCCAGATCGGCCCGGGGTCCTTTGTGTGCAGGCACGCCTCCCTGGTTCTCACTGTGGCCAGGCCACAGCACGAGGCAGCATAATCAGGGTGTCTCGAGCTGGTGAGTCATTTTGCGAGGAGTCCCGGCAGGGCTTCCTTCCAAACGGGTGCTGTGGTGTCGGCACCGCCGAGAAGCTTTCCTTTTCTACCCCCCAGAAGTGCAGTCAGTGTTTGTTGGTGGTTTGCATGGTTCTATTTGTCTTTGGGTTCGTGCCACTCATAGGCCGAGGCTTTGAGCTGATATGCCCTGGATGTAGACGAGAGAAGCTGGTGTGATTTTTCGAAGGGCGACACTACCAGAGACATCGTGCAGAAACCCATCAGTACACTCGATAGCACTGGTAGGCGGAAGGCGGGTTGCTCCCAAGACTCTGATGTCCCTTCACACTAGGGTCTTCCATCCATTTCCTTTGCCAGCGTGGACTTGAGAAGTGGGAGGATTTGGTCCCCAGGAGATGGACTTCACGTGCCCTCACATAGGCATCCTTGGTGCCCCCACGTTCCCCATGCCGCTGGGCTTCCAATTGTAGATATGTCTTGGCACTCCTTTTGAGCAGAGACAGCCCTTGCCTCGGGGACATTCTGCATGGTTGAAGCAGCCCAGCAGGGCCCTGAGGGCACCAGGGATCTGCATCCCTGCTGACGCATCCCTGAGCTCTCCCCCATAGGTTCTTGGGAATCCTGGTGGTCCTTGACCTGGGGTGCCCTGTCAGGGTGCACCATCGGCTGCAGGCCACGAGGTTCCTCTGCCAAGTTGCAATGCTTTTCTCAAAATTCAGACTTCCCTGGGTGTCCGGAGTCTCGATGTCGATGTAGCCTCCTGTAAAGTCAGCCGTGGTGTGTGATGAGAGCCATGCTTCAACCTTTTGGTTTGCCTCTCTGCCTTCCTTCCCACTTTCTGTATTCCATTCGCCTTAACACCTTTTTCCATCCCTAATTTCCTCTCACGAAATCCCTCCTCCACAATGCGAGCCTTGCTGCTCACTTCCTGCATCTCCTTCACATCAGTATAGCTTTCTCACTACCTAGCTCTTATCATCAATCTCCTCTTCCTCCTCATCAATTAATAATTCTCTCTCCAGGGTTTTTCTTTGGGATGATAGCCAAGAAAAGCCAGGACGTTTTTGCGACTTCTGGAGACTCAGCAGGAATCTTGGACTGTGGTTTTCTCTGGCATGGAAGATACGATTTGGGTTCCTCTCTCAGGAAATGCGCAGGGGTTTTGGCTATTTTTTTAACCGGGTGTCCTCTTAGATCCATAGTCCTATTCCCTTCAGAAACACTAGCACGTGTGTTTACAATGGGGAAACGTCTTTAGGCACCCGTGGTCCAGTGGAGCAGGAGAGCCTGAGGAATCGTCGTGCCCCCCATCCTGAAGCTGTCTTGGAACGGTTCAAAGGAAAGCAGGCTAATCCATAGCCCCCCAAAGCCACCATAAACAACCCAAGCCCAAAGAAGGGTTAAAGAACCTTGAGAAAACCACACCCATGGAAGGAATGTAAAGCAGAGCAGAGGAATGTGTGGAATGCAGACAGGGGTGAAACACTTAGGGTCCCATATGGAAAACGGGGAAAACCACAGGTTGGCCTGTGGAAATGCAGGAATCTGACAGAGGCGGGCAGAGAAGGTCTGGAATGCGGCCAGGTCTGAACCAGAGGGTGAGTCTCACGTGGCTAGCCGTGAAGACCATATGGCCTGCACTCCAAAGGCCTGGGAGACTCGGAGCTGGGCTGCCACTTGAAAGGGCCTTAGGTTGTCCTCCTTCCTCCCAGGTCCTCAAACTGGAGGGGAATTCTCAATGACTGTTAGATCTCCGACCTTGCGTGAAGTGAGGTCTGTGGTACGGCCCAGCCGTCCAGGTGATGGGCAACCCTGTGGGCAGGCTCTACAGGTACCTGAGGAATGCCCTGGAGTTTTGGGGGGTGGGGAATTTCCAGCAGCTCCGCTGATTTCCATACATCAGGGCGTGGCCACCTCAGCCTCTACCAGACCCCTGTCTCCAGGGAGAGCACAGTGGGCCAGCATTCTCCCGGCCAGCCGGTCGCTTCTTCTCGCTTCTCCGACTGACCTCGAAGCATGGATTCCTCCAGCACGTCCTGCACATCCAGCGGTAGGTTGACCTCTGCCTCTGAGCTGGGGGTTGCAAATCCCAGAGGCCGGGAGCCCTTCCCGCCTGTGCATCCTGCATCGATAGGGCCATGCCATTCATTGGGGCATATTCCGTGATTGGGCTGGCCTTTGGCCAGTGCTCAGTTGGCCTCAGGATGCAGACTCGCCTCAGAATGACACCCTTGCTCCATACCCAGGGGAGTTTCGCTCTGGGATGGAAGTGGATGTTGCCTCTTCCTAGAGAGGTGCCCACGCAGATCACGCATCAATGGGCGAAAGGTCCTAACAGGATTTCTCAGGGCCCATCCTCTCCTTTGCTGCTGGCCAACCTTTCCATTCAACCCAATGTATGTTCATGATGGCAGTGGACACATTTGGGGATTTGGAGTCGGAGTAGCCTTTGAATTGTGGTCTCTTGGCCTGGCTTGCCAACAACAGGTATGGAGATACACCCCAGTGGGTTTACTCCTCTCTTTCTTTCTCTTTACGTCTTGGGGAAGGTTTCCTTTGGAGTCTTGGGGATGTTGGGAGCATTTTGACCCCAGGTCACCTGGAGTCGACAGCACGTTCGTGGGAGCTCTTCTCCAAAGTTCAGGCCTTTCTGCATGACCGAACTCTGTGCACGCCTGGCCTTTGTATAACCCAGGGACGTCAAGGAATCTTGATGCCAGGACGGAGGGAAACATGTGGAGCTTATATCTCTCTTTCAAGGGTTTCAAGCTCCCTTGGAGTTTCCCCACACATAATCCCTCTCCATTTCTCTCTCTCCGTCTCTCGGTCCCTCCGTCTCTTTCTCAGTCTCTCTCAGTCTCTCTCTCTCTCTCTATGTCTATCTCTCTCTCTCCATTTCTCTGCTGGGACCCTGTGGGTCTCACTTTCTATAACTCCTTGGTTCACTCCCAACTCAGCCTTACGGTCTCAATTCCTTCTCCTCTTTGGCCACTTACGTCTACATGAATGGAACCGTAGACTTTGCACACTGGCCTTGACAGTGTAATATGCAGACTTGTGGTTGGTGTTGAAGTCGTCATCACTGCATGTGCTGAGGTCCGTCCTGATGGACACTTGCCCAGTTGCATTGGATATTCACGTCGATCTGCTGGAGGTCACTTTGTGCTGATGTATCATAAATATCCGGGACTTGGAAGCTCACCTGAAGCGAAGTTGGCTTTGCTTGTATCGGAAGCAAATTCTGCGAGACACAGCATCCTGGAACACAGGAAGTGGTCTTTGACGGCCTTTGCTTTGGGGGCTGTGGGGTAAGCGCTTCGCAAGGGGACCCGCCATGGGGCCGTCAGTTGCATGCGAATCACCAAGGAAGAATTCCTGTGTGCCGGCCGGACAGAAGGGAGACCGATCCAGGGGGATTCCTCTGCTTCTGTGTGCTTTGACAGGTCTTGACTAGGAGAGCCCACACTGAGGCCATGTGGCTGAGAACAGACAACGTGTTGTTAGTGGGCACTTCGGGAAGAGAGGCCGTTGGTGGCTTGGAGCGTGGCATAACGCAGGAAGCTATGGATTTCGTGGATGCAACGATGTGCTGGAATCCACACGTCCGATGGCCCTCACAGACTTTTCCCTTGGGGTGGTGTGAACCCGCGGCCCTTTCTTCCATTCTTGTCCACCACCACTAGGGCCTGAACCCAGATCGGCCCGGGGTCCTTTGTGTGCAGGCAGGCCTCCAGGTAACTCACTGTGGCCCGGCCACAGCACGAGGCAGCATAATCAGGGTGTCTCGAGCTGGTGAGTCATTTTGCGAGGAGTCCCGGCAGGGCTTCCTTCCAAACGGGTGCTGTGGTGTCGGCACCGCCGAGAAGCTTTCCTTTTCTACCCCCCAGAAGTGCTGTCAGTGTTTGTTGGTGGTTTGCATGGTTCTATTTGTCTTTGGGTTCGTGCCACTCATAGGCCGAGGCTTTGAGCTGATATGCCCTGGATGTAGACGAGAGAAGCTGGTGTGATTTTTCGAAGGGCGACACTACCAGAGACATCGTGCAGAAACCCATCAGTACACTCGATAGCACTGGTAGGCGGAAGGCGGGTTGCTCCCAAGACTCTGATGTCCCTTCACACTAGGGTCTTCCACCCATTTCCTTTGCCAGCGTGGACTTGAGAAGTGGGAGGATTTGGTCCCCAGGAGATGGACTTCACGTGCCCTCACATAGGCATCCTTGGTGCCCCCACGTTCCCCATGCCGCTGGGCTTCCAATTGTAGATATGTCTTGGCACTCCTTTTGAGCAGAGACAGCCCTTGCCTCGGGGACATTCTGCATGGTTGAAGCAGCCCAGCAGGGCCCTGAGGGCACCAGGGATCTGCATCCCTGCTGACGCATCCCTGAGCTCTCCCCCATAGGTTCTTGGGAATCCTGGTGGTCCTTGACCTGGGGTGCCCTGTCAGGGTGCACCATCGGCTGCAGGCCACGAGGTTACTCTGCCAAGTTGCAATGCTTTTCTCAAAATTCAGACTTCCCTGGGTGTCCGGAGTCTCGATGTCGATGTAGCCTCCTGTAAAGTCAGCCGTGGTGTGTGATGAGAGCCATGCTTCAACCTTTTGGTTTGCCTCTCTGCCTTCCTTCCCACTTTCTGTATTCCATTCGCCTTAACACTTTTTCCATCCCTAATTTCCTCCCACGAAATCCCTCCTCCACAATGCGAGCCTTGCTGCTCACTTCCTGCATCTCCTTCACATCAGTATAGCTTTCTCACTACCTAGCCCTTATCATCAATCTCCTCTTCCTCCTCATCAATTAATAATTCTCTCTCCAGGGTTTTTCTTTGGGATGATAGCCAAGAAAAGCCAGGACGTTTTTGCGACTTCTGGAGACTCAGCAGGAATCTTGGACTGTGGTTTTCTCTGGCATGGAAGATACGATTTGGGTTCCTCTCTCAGGAAATGCGCAGGGGTTTTGGCTATTTTTTTAACCGGGTGTCCTCTTAGATCCATAGTCCTATTCCCTTCAGAAACACTAGCACGTGTGTTTACAATGGGGAAACGTCTTTAGGCACCCGTGGTCCAGTGGAGCAGGAGAGCCTGAGGAATCGTCGTGCCCCCCATCCTGAAGCTGTCTTGGAACGGTTCAAAGGAAAGCAGGCTAATCCATAGCCCCCCAAAGCCACCATAAACAACCCAAGCCCAAAGAAGGGTTAAAGAACCTTGAGAAAACCACACCCATGGAAGGAATGTAAAGCAGAGCAGAGGAATGTGTGGAATGCAGACAGGGGTGAAACACTTAGGGTCCCATATGGAAAACGGGGAAAACCACAGGTTGGCCTGTGGAAATGCAGGAATCTGACAGAGGCGGGCAGAGAAGGTCTGGAATGCGGCCAGGTCTGAACCAGAGGGTGAGTCTCACGTGGCTAGCCGTGAAGACCATATGGCCTGCACTCCAAAGGCCTGGGAGACTCGGAGCTGGGCTGCCACTTGAAAGGGCCTTAGGTTGTCCTCCTTCCTCCCAGGTCCTCAAACTGGAGGGGAATTCTCAATGACTGTTAGATCTCCGACCTTGCGTGAAGTGAGGTCTGTGGTACGGCCCAGCCGTCCAGGTGATGGGCAACCCTGTGGGCAGGCTCTACAGGTACCTGAGGAATGCCCTGGAGTTTTGGGGGGTGGGGAATTTCCAGCAGCTCCGCTGATTTCCATACATCAGGGCGTGGCCACCTCAGCCTCTACCAGACCCCTGTCTCCAGGGAGAGCACAGTGGGCCAGCATTCTCCCGGCCAGCCGGTCGCTTCTTCTCGCTTCTCCGACTGACCTCGAAGCATGGATTCCTCCAGCACGTCCTGCACATCCAGCGGTAGGTTGACCTCTGCCTCTGAGCTGGGGGTTGCAAATCCCAGAGGCCGGGAGCCCTTCCCGCCTGTGCATCCTGCATCGATAGGGCCATGCCATTCATTGGGGCATATTCCGTGATTGGGCTGGCCTTTGGCCAGTGCTCAGTTGGCCTCAGGATGCAGACTCGCCTCAGAATGACACCCTTGCTCCATACCCAGGGGAGTTTCGCTCTGGGATGGAAGTGGATGTTGCCTCTTCCTAGAGAGGTGCCCACGCAGATCACGCATCAATGGGCGAAAGGTCCTAACAGGATTTCTCAGGGCCCATCCTCTCCTTTGCTGCTGGCCAACCTTTCCATTCAACCCAATGTATGTTCATGATGGCAGTGGACACATTTGGGGATTTGGAGTCGGAGTAGCCTTTGAATTGTGGTCTCTTGGCCTGGCTTGCCAACAACAGGTATGGAGATACACCCCAGTGGGTTTACTCCTCTCTTTCTTTCTCTTTACGTCTTGGGGAAGGTTTCCTTTGGAGTCTTGGGGATGTTGGGAGCATTTTGACCCCAGGTCACCTGGAGTCGACAGCACGTTCGTGGGAGCTCTTCTCCAAAGTTCAGGCCTTTCTGCATGACCGAACTCTGTGCACGCCTGGCCTTTGTATAACCCAGGGACGTCAAGGAATCTTGATGCCAGGACGGAGGGAAACATGTGGAGCTTATATCTCTCTTTCAAGGGTTTCAAGCTCCCTTGGAGTTTCCCCACACATAATCCCTCTCCATTTCTCTCTCTCCGTCTCTCGGTCCCTCCGTCTCTTTCTCAGTCTCTCTCTCTCTCAGTCTCTCTCTCTCTCTATGTCTATCTCGCTCTCTCCATTTCTCTGCTGGGACCCTGTGGGTCTCACTTTCTATAACTCCTTGGTTCACTCCCAACTCAGCCTTACGGTCTCAATTCCTTCTCCTCTTTGGCCACTTACGTCTACATGAATGGAACCGTAGACTTTGCACACTGGCCTTGACAGTGTAATATGCAGACTTGTGGTTGGTGTTGAAGTCGTCATCACTGCATGTGCTGAGGTCCGTCCTGATGGACACTTGCCCAGTTGCGTTGGATATTCACGTCGATCTGCTGGAGGTCACTTTGTGCTGATGTATCATAAATATCCGGGACTTGGAAGCTCACCTGAAGCGAAGTTGGCTTTGCTTGTATCGGAAGCAAATTCTGCGAGACACAGCATCCTGGAACACAGGAAGTGGTCTTTGACGGCCTTTGCTTTGGGGGCTGTGGGGTAAGCGCTTCGCAAGGGGACCCGCCATGGGGCCGTCAGTTGCATGCGAATCACCAAGGAAGAATTCCTGTGTGCCGGCCGGACAGAAGGGAGACCGATCCAGGGGGATTCCTCTGCTTCTGTGTGCTTTGACAGATCTTGACTAGGAGAGCCCACACTGAGGCCATGTGGCTGAGAACAGACAACGTGTTGTTAGTGGGCACTTCGGGAAGAGAGGCCGTTGGTGGCTTGGAGCGTGGCATAACGCAGGAAGCTATGGATTTCGTGGATGCAACGATGTGCTGGAATCCACACGTCCGCTGGCCCTCACAGACTTTTCCCTTGGGGTGGTGTGAACCCGCGGCCCTTTCTTCCATTCTTGTCCACCACCACTAGGGCCTGAACCCAGATCGGCCCGGGGTCCTTTGTGTGCAGGCAGGCCTCCAGGTAACTCACTGTGGCCCGGCCACAGCACGAGGCAGCATAATCAGGGTGTCTCGAGCTGGTGAGTCATTTTGCGAGGAGTCCCGGCAGGGCTTCCTTCCAAACGGGTGCTGTGGTGTCGGCACCGCCGAGAAGCTTTCCTTTTCTACCCCCCAGAAGTGCTGTCAGTGTTTGTTGGTGGTTTGCATGGTTCTATTTGTCTTTGGGTTCGTGCCACTCATAGGCCGTGGCTTTGAGCTGATATGCCCTGGATGTAGACGAGAGAAGCTGGTGTGATTTTTCGAAGGGCGACACTACCAGAGACATCGTGCAGAAACCCATCAGTACACTCGATAGCACTGGTAGGCGGAAGGCGGGTTGCTCCCAAGACTCTGATGTCCCTTCACACTAGGGTCTTCCACCCATTTCCTTTGCCAGCGTGGACTTGAGAAGTGGGAGGATTTGGTCCCCAGGAGATGGACTTCACGTGCCCTCACATAGGCATCCTTGGTGCCCCCACGTTCCCCATGCCGCTGGGCTTCCAATTGTAGATATGTGTTGGCACTCCTTTTGAGCAGAGACAGCCCTTGCCTCGGGGACATTCTGCATGGTTGAAGCAGCCCAGCAGGGCCCTGAGGGCACCAGGGATCTGCATCCCTGCTGACGCATCCCTGAGCTCTCCCCCATAGGTTCTTGGGAATCCTGGTGGTCCTTGACCTGGGGTGCCCTGTCAGGGTGCACCATCGGCTGCAGGCCACGAGGTTCCTCTGCCAAGTTGCAATGCTTTTCTCAAAATTCAGACTTCCCTGGGTGTCCGGAGTCTCGATGTCGATGTAGCCTCCTGTAAAGTCAGCCGTGGTGTGTGATGAGAGCCATGCTTCAACCTTTTGGTTTGCCTCTCTGCCTTCCTTCCCACTTTCTGTATTCCATTCGCCTTAACACCTTTTTCCATCCCTAATTTCCTCCCACGAAATCCCTCCTCCACAATGCGAGCCTTGCTGCTCACTTCCTGCATCTCCTTCACATCAGTATAGCTTTCTCACTACCTAGCTCTTATCATCAATCTCCTCTTCCTCCTCATCAATTAATAATTCTCTCTCCAGGGTTTTTCTTTGGGATGATAGCCAAGAAAAGCCAGGACGTTTTTGCGACTTCTGGAGACTCAGCAGGAATCTTGGACTGTGGTTTTCTCTGGCATGGAAGATACGATTTGGGTTCCTCTCTCAGGAAATGCGCAGGGGTTTTGGCTATTTTTTTACCCGGGTGTCCTCTTAGATCCATAGTCCTATTCCCTTCAGAAACACTAGCACGTGTGTTTACAATGGGGAAACGTCTTTAGGCACCCGTGGTCCAGTGGAGCAGGAGAGCCTGAGGAATCGTCGTGGCCCCCATCCTGAAGCTGTCTTGGAACGGTTCAAAGGAAAGCAGGCTAATCCATAGCCCCCCAAAGCCACCATAAACAACCCAAGCCCAAAGAAGGGTTAAAGAACCTTGAGAAAACCACACCCATGGAAGGAATGTAAAGCAGAGCAGAGGAATGTGTGGAATGCAGACAGGGGTGAAACACTTAGGGTCCCATATGGAAAACGGGGAAAACCACAGGTTGGCCTGTGGAAATGCAGGAATCTGACAGAGGCGGGCAGAGAAGGTCTGGAATGCGGCCAGGTCTGAACCAGAGGGTGAGTCTCACGTGGCTAGCCGTGAAGACCATATGGCCTGCACTCCAAAGGCCTGGGAGACTCGGAGCTGGGCTGCCACTTGAAAGGGCCTTAGGTTGTCCTCCTTCCTCCCAGGTCCTCAAACTGGAGGGGAATTCTCAATGACTGTTAGATCTCCGACCTTGCGTGAAGTGAGGTCTGTGGTACGGCCCAGCCGTCCAGGTGATGGGCAACCCTGTGGGCAGGCTCTACAGGTACCTGAGGAATGCCCTGGAGTTTTGGGGGGTGGGGAATTTCCAGCAGCTCCGCTGATTTCCATACATCAGGGCATGGCCACCTCAGCCTCTACCAGACCCCTGTCTCCAGGGAGAGCACAGTGGGCCAGCATTCTCCCGGCCAGCCGGTCGCTTCTTCTCGCTTCTCCGACTGACCTCGAAGCATGGATTCCTCCAGCACGTCCTGCACATCCAGCGGTAGGTTGACCTCTGCCTCTGAGCTGGGGGTTGCAAATCCCAGAGGCCGGGAGCCCTTCCCGCCTGTGCATCCTGCATCGATAGGGCCATGCCGTTCATTGGGGCATATTCCGTGATTGGGCTGGCCTTTGGCCAGTGCTCAGTTGGCCTCAGGATGCAGACTCGCCTCAGAATGACACCCTTGCTCCATACCCAGGGGAGTTTCGCTCTGGGATGGAAGTGGATGTTGCCTCTTCCTAGAGAGGTGCCCACGCAGATCACGCATCAATGGGCGAAAGGTCCTAACAGGATTTCTCAGGGCCCATCCTCTCCTTTGCTGCTGGCCAACCTTTCCATTCAACCCAATGTATGTTCATGATGGCAGTGGACACATTTGGGGATTTGGAGTCGGAGTAGCCTTTGAATTGTGGTCTCTTGGCCTGGCTTGCCAACAACAGGTATGGAGATACACCCCAGTGGGTTTACTCCTCTCTTTCTTTCTCTTTACGTCTTGGGGAAGGTTTCCTTTGGAGTCTTGGGGATGTTGGGAGCATTTTGACCCCAGGTCACCTGGAGTCGACAGCACGTTCGTGGGAGCTCTTCTCCAAAGTTCAGGCCTTTCTGCATGACCGAACTCTGTGCACGCCTGGCCTTTGTATAACCCAGGGACGTCAAGGAATCTTGATGCCAGGACGGAGGGAAACATGTGGAGCTTATATCTCTCTTTCAAGGGTTTCAAGCTCCCTTGGAGTTTCCCCACACATAATCCCTCTCCATTTCTCTCTCTCCGTCTCTCGGTCCCTCCGTCTCTTTCTCAGTCTCTCTCTCTCTCAGTCTCTCTCTCTCTCTCTATGTCTATCTCTCTCTCTCCATTTCTCTGCTGGGACCCTGTGGGTCTCACTTTCTATAACTCCTTGGTTCACTCCCAACTCAGCCTTACGGTCTCAATTCCTTCTCCTCTTTGGCCACTTACGTCTACATGAATGGAACCGTAGACTTTGCACACTGGCCTTGACAGTGTAATATGCAGACTTGTGGTTGGTGTTGAAGTCGTCATCACTGCATGTGCTGAGGTCCGTCCTGATGGACACTTGCCCAGTTGCATTGGATATTCACGTCGATCTGCTGGAGGTCACTTTGTGCTGATGTATCATAAATATCCGGGACTTGGAAGCTCACCTGAAGCGAAGTTGGCTTTGCTTGTATCGGAAGCAAATTCTGCGAGACACAGCATCCTGGAACACAGGAAGTGGTCTTTGACGGCCTTTGCTTTGGGGGCTGTGGGGTAAGCGCTTCGCAAGGGGACCCGCCATGGGGCCGTCAGTTGCATGTGAATCACCAAGGAAGAATTCCTGTGTGCCGGCCGGACAGAAGGGAGACCGATCCAGGGGGATTCCTCTGCTTCTGTGTGCTTTGACAGGTCTTGACTAGGAGAGCCCACACTGAGGCCATGTGGCTGAGAACAGACAACGTGTTGTTAGTGGGCACTTCGGGAAGAGAGGCCGTTGGTGGCTTGGAGCGTGGCATAACGCAGGAAGCTATGGATTTCGTGGATGCAACGATGTGCTGGAATCCACACGTCCGCTGGCCCTCACAGACTTTTCCCTTGGGGTGGTGTGAACCCGCGGCCCTTTCTTCCATTCTTGTCCACCACCACTAGGGCCTGAACCCAGATCGGCCCGGGGTCCTTTGTGTGCAGGCAGGCCTCCAGGTAACTCACTGTGGCCCGGCCACAGCACGAGGCAGCATAATCAGGGTGTCTCGAGCTGGTGAGTCATTTTGCGAGGAGTCCCGGCAGGGCTTCCTTCCAAACGGGTGCTGTGGTGTCGGCACCGCCGAGAAGCTTTCCTTTTCTACCCCCCAGAAGTGCAGTCAGTGTTTGTTGGTGGTTTGCATGGTTCTATTTGTCTTTGGGTTCGTGCCACTCATAGGCCGAGGCTTTGAGCTGATATGCCCTGGATGTAGACGAGAGAAGCTGGTGTGATTTTTCGAAGGGCGACACTACCAGAGCCATCGTGCAGAAACCCATCAGTACACTCGATAGCACTGGTAGGCGGAAGGCGGGTTGCTCCCAAGACTCTGATGTCCCTTCACACTAGGGTCTTCCATCCATTTCCTTTGCCAGCGTGGACTTGAGAAGTGGGAGGATTTGGTCCCCAGGAGATGGACTTCACGTGCCCTCACATAGGCATCCTTGGTGCCCCCACGTTCCCCATGCCGCTGGGCTTCCAATTGTAGATATGTCTTGGCACTCCTTTTGAGCAGAGACAGCCCTTGCCTCGGGGACATTCTGCATGGTTGAAGCAGCCCAGCAGGGCCCTGAGGGCACCAGGGATCTGCATCCCTGCTGACGCATCCCTGAGCTCTCCCCCATAGGTTCTTGGGAATCCTGGTGGTCCTTGACCTGGGGTGCCCTGTCAGGGTGCACCATCGGCTGCAGGCCACGAGGTTCCTCTGCCAAGTTGCAATGCTTTTCTCAAAATTCAGACTTCCCTGGGTGTCCGGAGTCTCGATGTCGATGTAGCCTCCTGTAAAGTCAGCCGTGGTGTGTGATGAGAGCCATGCTTCAACCTTTTGGTTTGCCTCTCTGCCTTCCTTCCCACTTTCTGTATTCCATTCGCCTTAACACCTTTTTCCATCCCTAATTTCCTCCCACGAAATCCCTCCTCCACAATGCGAGCCTTGCTGCTCACTTCCTGCATCTCCTTCACATCAGTATAGCTTTCTCACTACCTAGCCCTTATCATCAATCTCCTCTTCCTCCTCATCAATTAATAATTCTCTCTCCAGGGTTTTTCTTTGGGATGATAGCCAAGAAAAGCCAGGACGTTTTTGCGACTTCTGGAGACTCAGCAGGAATCTTGGACTGTGGTTTTCTCTGGCATGGAAGATACGATTTGGGTTCCTCTCTCAGGAAATGCGCAGGGGTTTTGGCTATTTTTTTAACCGGGTGTCCTCTTAGATCCATAGTCCTATTCCCTTCAGAAACACTAGCACGTGTGTTTACAATGGGGAAAAGTCTTTAGGCACCCGTGGTCCAGTGGAGCAGGAGAGCCTGAGGAATCGTCGTGCCCCCCATCCTGAAGCTGTCTTGGAACGGTTCAAAGGAAAGCAGGCTAATCCATAGCCCCCCAAAGCCACCATAAACAACCCAAGCCCAAAGAAGGGTTAAAGAACCTTGAGAAAACCACACCCATGGAAGGAATGTAAAGCAGAGCAGAGGAATGTGTGGAATGCAGACAGGGGTGAAACACTTAGGGTCCCATATGGAAAACGGGGAAAACCACAGGTTGGCCTGTGGAAATGCAGGAATCTGACAGAGGCGGGCAGAGAAGGTCTGGAATGCGGCCAGGTCTGAACCAGAGGGTGAGTCTCACGTGGCTAGCCGTGAAGACCATATGGCCTGCACTCCAAAGGCCTGGGAGACTCGGAGCTGGGCTGCCACTTGAAAGGGCCTTAGGTTGTCCTCCTTCCTCCCAGGTCCTCAAACTGGAGGGGAATTCTCAATGACTGTTAGATCTCCGACCTTGCGTGAAGTGAGGTCTGTGGTACGGCCCAGCCGTCCAGGTGATGGGCAACCCTGTGGGCAGGCTCTACAGGTACCTGAGGAATGCCCTGGAGTTTTGGGGGGTGGGGAATTTCCAGCAGCTCCGCTGATTTCCATACATCAGGGCGTGGCCACCTCAGCCTCTACCAGACCCCTGTCTCCAGGGAGAGCACAGTGGGCCAGCATTCTCCCGGCCAGCCGGTCGCTTCTTCTCGCTTCTCCGACTGACCTCGAAGCATGGATTCCTCCAGCACGTCCTGCACATCCAGCGGTAGGTTGACCTCTGCCTCTGAGCTGGGGGTTGCAAATCCCAGAGGCCGGGAGCCCTTCCCGCCTGTGCATCCTGCATCGATAGGGCCATGCCGTTCATTGGGGCATATTCCGTGATTGGGCTGGCCTTTGGCCAGTGCTCAGTTGGCCTCAGGATGCAGACTCGCCTCAGAATGACACCCTTGCTCCATACCCAGGGGAGTTTCGCTCTGGGATGGAAGTGGATGTTGCCTCTTCCTAGAGAGGTGCCCACGCAGATCACGCATCAATGGGCGAAAGGTCCTAACAGGATTTCTCAGGGCCCATCCTCTCCTTTGCTGCTGGCCAACCTTTCCATTCAACCCAATGTATGTTCATGATGGCAGTGGACACATTTGGGGATTTGGAGTCGGAGTAGCCTTTGAATTGTGGTCTCTTGGCCTGGCTTGCCAACAACAGGTATGGAGATACACCCCAGTGGGTTTACTCCTCTCTTTCTTTCTCTTTACGTCTTGGGGAAGGTTTCCTTTGGAGTCTTGGGGATGTTGGGAGCATTTTGACCCCAGGTCACCTGGAGTCGACAGCACGTTCGTGGGAGCTCTTCTCCAAAGTTCAGGCCTTTCTGCATGACCGAACTCTGTGCACGCCTGGCCTTTGTATAACCCAGGGACGTCAAGGAATCTTGATGCCAGGACGGAGGGAAACATGTGGAGCTTATATCTCTCTTTCAAGGGTTTCAAGCTCCCTTGGAGTTTCCCCACACATAATCCCTCTCCATTTCTCTCTCTCCGTCTCTCGGTCCCTCCGTCTCTTTCTCAGTCTCTCTCTCTCTCAGTCTCTCTCTCTCTCTATGTCTATCTCTCTCTCTCCATTTCTCTGCTGGGACCCTGTGGGTCTCACTTTCTATAACTCCTTGGTTCACTCCCAACTCAGCCTTACGGTCTCAATTCCTTCTCCTCTTTGGCCACTTACGTCTACATGAATGGAACCGTAGACTTTGCACACTGGCCTTGACAGTGTAATATGCAGACTTGTGGTTGGTGTTGAAGTCGTCATCACTGCATGTGCTGAGGTCCGTCCTGATGGACACTTGCCCAGTTGCGTTGGATATTCACGTCGATCTGCTGGAGGTCACTTTGTGCTGATGTATCATAAATATCCGGGACTTGGAAGCTCACCTGAAGCGAAGTTGGCTTTGCTTGTATCGGAAGCAAATTCTGCGAGACACAGCATCCTGGAACACAGGAAGTGGTCTTTGACGGCCTTTGCTTTGGGGGCTGTGGGGTAAGCGCTTCGCAAGGGGACCCGCCATGGGGCCGTCAGTTGCATGCGAATCACCAAGGAAGAATTCCTGTGTGCCGGCCGGACAGAAGGGAGACCGATCCAGGGGGATTCCTCTGCTTCTGTGTGCTTTGACAGGTCTTGACTAGGAGAGCCCACACTGAGGCCATGTGGCTGAGAACAGACAACGTGTTGTTAGTGGGCACTTCGGGAAGAGAGGCCGTTGGTGGCTTGCAGCGCGGCATAACGCAGGAAGCTATGGATTTCGTGGATGCAACGATGTGCTGGAATCCACACGTCCGCTGGCCCTCACAGACTTTTCCCTTGGGGTGGTGTGAACCCGCGGCCCTTTCTTCCATTCTTGTCCACCACCACTAGGGCCTGAACCCAGATCGGCCCGGGGTCCTTTGTGTGCAGGCACGCCCCCCTGGTTCTCACTGTGGCCAGGCCACAGCACGAGGCAGCATAATCAGGGTGTCTCGAGCTGGTGAGTCATTTTGCGAGGAGTCCCGGCAGGGCTTCCTTCCAAACGGGTGCTGTGGTGTCGGCACCGCCGAGAAGCTTTCCTTTTCTACCCCCCAGAAGTGCAGTCAGTGTTTGTTGGTGGTTTGCATGGTTCTATTTGTCTTTGGATTCGTGCCACTCATAGGCCGAGGCTTTGAGCTGATATGCCCTGGATGTAGACGAGAGAAGCTGGTGTGATTTTTCGAAGGGCGACACTACCAGAGACATCGTGCAGAAACCCATCAGTACACTCGATAGCACTGGTAGGCGGAAGGCGGGTTGCTCCCAAGACTCTGATGTCCCTTCACACTAGGGTCTTCCATCCATTTCCTTTGCCAGCGTGGACTTGAGAAGTGGGAGGATTTGGTCCCCAGGAGATGGACTTCACGTGCCCTCACATAGGCATCCTTGGTGCCCCCACGTTCCCCATGCCGCTGGGCTTCCAATTGTAGATATGTCTTGGCACTCCTTTTGAGCAGAGACAGCCCTTGCCTCGGGGACATTCTGCATGGTTGAAGCAGCCCAGCAGGGCCCTGAGGGCACCAGGGATCTGCATCCCTGCTGACGCATCCCTGAGCTCTCCCCCATAGGTTCTTGGGAATCCTGGTGGTCCTTGACCTGGGGTGCCCTGTCAGGGTGCACCATCGGCTGCAGGCCACGAGGTTCCTCTGCCAAGTTGCAATGCTTTTCTCAAAATTCAGACTTCCCTGGGTGTCCGAAGTCTCGATGTCGATGTAGCCTCCTGTAAAGTCAGCCGTGGTGTGTGATGAGAGCCATGCTTCAACCTTTTGGTTTGCCTCTCTGCCTTCCTTCCCACTTTCTGTATTCCATTCGCCTTAACACCTTTTTCCATCCCTAATTTCCTCCCACGAAATCCCTCCTCCACAATGCGAGCCTTGCTGCTCACTTCCTGCATCTCCTTCACATCAGTATAGCTTTCTCACTACCTAGCCCTTATCATCAATCTCCTCTTCCTCCTCATCAATTAATAATTCTCTCTCCAGGGTTTTTCTTTGGGATGATAGCCAAGAAAAGCCAGGACGTTTTTGCGACTTCTGGAGACTCAGCAGGAATCTTGGACTGTGGTTTTCTCTGGCATGGAAGATACGATTTGGGTTCCTCTCTCAGGAAATGCGCAGGGGTTTTGGCTATTTTTTTAACCGGGTGTCCTCTTAGATCCATAGTCCTATTCCCTTCAGAAACACTAGCACGTGTGTTTACAATGGGGAAAAGTCTTTAGGCACCCGTGGTCCAGTGGAGCAGGAGAGCCTGAGGAATCGTCGTGCCCCCCATCCTGAAGCTGTCTTGGAACGGTTCAAAGGAAAGCAGGCTAATCCATAGCCCCCCAAAGCCACCATAAACAACCCAAGCCCAAAGAAGGGTTAAAGAACCTTGAGAAAACCACACCCATGGAAGGAATGTAAAGCAGAGCAGAGGAATGTGTGGAATGCAGACAGGGGTGAAACACTTAGGGTCCCATATGGAAAACGGGGAAAACCACAGGTTGGCCTGTGGAAATGCAGGAATCTGACAGAGGCGGGCAGAGAAGGTCTGGAATGCGGCCAGGTCTGAACCAGAGGGTGAGTCTCACGTGGCTAGCCGTGAAGACCATATGGCCTGCACTCCAAAGGCCTGGGAGACTCGGAGCTGGGCTGCCACTTGAAAGGGCCTTAGGTTGTCCTCCTTCCTCCCAGGTCCTCAAACTGGAGGGGAATTCTCAATGACTGTTAGATCTCCGACCTTGCGTGAAGTGAGGTCTGTGGTACGGCCCAGCCGTCCAGGTGATGGGCAACCCTGTGGGCAGGCTCTACAGGTACCTGAGGAATGCCCTGGAGTTTTGGGGGGTGGGGAATTTCCAGCAGCTCCGCTGATTTCCATACATCAGGGCGTGGCCACCTCAGCCTCTACCAGACCCCTGTCTCCAGGGAGAGCACAGTGGGCCAGCATTCTCCCGGCCAGCCGGTCGCTTCTTCTCGCTTCTCCGACTGACCTCGAAGCATGGATTCCTCCAGCACGTCCTGCACATCCAGCGGTAGGTTGACCTCTGCCTCTGAGCTGGGGGTTGCAAATCCCAGAGGCCGGGAGCCCTTCCCGCCTGTGCATCCTGCATCGATAGGGCCATGCCGTTCATTGGGGCATATTCCGTGATTGGGCTGGCCTTTGGCCAGTGCTCAGTTGGCCTCAGGATGCAGACTCGCCTCAGAATGACACCCTTGCTCCATACCCAGGGGAGTTTCGCTCTGGGATGGAAGTGGATGTTGCCTCTTCCTAGAGAGGTGCCCACGCAGATCACGCATCAATGGGCGAAAGGTCCTAACAGGATTTCTCAGGGCCCATCCTCTCCTTTGCTGCTGGCCAACCTTTCCATTCAACCCAATGTATGTTCATGATGGCAGTGGACACATTTGGGGATTTGGAGTCGGAGTAGCCTTTGAATTGTGGTCTCTTGGCCTGGCTTGCCAACAACAGGTATGGAGATACACCCCAGTGGGTTTACTCCTCTCTTTCTTTCTCTTTACGTCTTGGGGAAGGTTTCCTTTGGAGTCTTGGGGATGTTGGGAGCATTTTGACCCCAGGTCACCTGGAGTCGACAGCACGTTCGTGGGAGCTCTTCTCCAAAGTTCAGGCCTTTCTGCATGACCGAACTCTGTGCACGCCTGGCCTTTGTATAACCCAGGGACGTCAAGGAATCTTGATGCCAGGACGGAGGGAAACATGTGGAGCTTATATCTCTCTTTCAAGGGTTTCAAGCTCCCTTGGAGTTTCCCCACACATAATCCCTCTCCATTTCTCTCTCTCCGTCTCTCGGTCCCTCCGTCTCTTTCTCAGTCTCTCTCTCTCTCAGTCTCTCTCTCTCTCTATGTCTATCTCTCTCTCTCCATTTCTCTGCTGGGACCCTGTGGGTCTCACTTTCTATAACTCCTTGGTTCACTCCCAACTCAGCCTTACGGTCTCAATTCCTTCTCCTCTTTGGCCACTTACGTCTACATGAATGGAACCGTAGACTTTGCACACTGGCCTTGACAGTGTAATATGCAGACTTGTGGTTGGTGTTGAAGTCGTCATCACTGCATGTGCTGAGGTCCGTCCTGATGGACACTTGCCCAGTTGCATTGGATATTCACGTCGATCTGCTGGAGGTCACTTTGTGCTGATGTATCATAAATATCCGGGACTTGGAAGCTCACCTGAAGCGAAGTTGGCTTTGCTTGTATCGGAAGCAAATTCTGCGAGACACAGCATCCTGGAACACAGGAAGTGGTCTTTGACGGCCTTTGCTTTGGGGGCTGTGGGGTAAGCGCTTCGCAAGGGGACCCGCCATGGGGCCGTCAGTTGCATGCGAATCACCAAGGAAGAATTCCTGTGTGCCGGCCGGACAGAAGGGAGACCGATCCAGGGGGATTCCTCTGCTTCTGTGTGCTTTGACAGGTCTTGACTAGGAGAGCCCACACTGAGGCCATGTGGCTGAGAACAGACAACGTGTTGTTAGTGGGCACTTCGGGAAGAGAGGCCGTTGGTGGCTTGGAGCGTGGCATAACGCAGGAAGCTATGGATTTCGTGGATGCAACGATGTGCTGGAATCCACACGTCCGATGGCCCTCACAGACTTTTCCCTTGGGGTGGTGTGAACCCGCGGCCCTTTCTTCCATTCTTGTCCACCACCACTAGGGCCTGAACCCAGATCGGCCCGGGGTCCTTTGTGTGCAGGCAGGCCTCCCTGTAACTCACTGTGGCCCGGCCACAGCACGAGGCAGCATAATCAGGGTGTCTCGAGCTGGTGAGTCATTTTGCGAGGAGTCCCGGCAGGGCTTCCTTCCAAACGGGTGCTGTGGTGTCGGCACCGCCGAGAAGCTTTCCTTTTCTACCCCCCAGAAGTGCAGTCAGTGTTTGTTGGTGGTTTGCATGGTTCTATTTGTCTTTGGGTTCGTGCCACTCATAGGCCGAGGCTTTGAGCTGATATGCCCTGGATGTAGACGAGAGAAGCTGGTGTGATTTTTCGAAGGGCGACACTACCAGAGACATCGTGCAGAAACCCATCAGTACACTCGATAGCACTGGTAGGCGGAAGGCGGGTTGCTCCCAAGACTCTGATGTCCCTTCACACTAGGGTCTTCCATCCATTTCCTTTGCCAGCGTGGACTTGAGAAGTGGGAGGATTTGGTCCCCAGGAGATGGACTTCACGTGCCCTCACATAGGCATCCTTGGTGCCCCCACGTTCCCCATGCCGCTGGGCTTCCAATTGTAGATATGTCTTGGCACTCCTTTTGAGCAGAGACAGCCCTTGCCTCGGGGACATTCTGCATGGTTGAAGCAGCCCAGCAGGGCCCTGAGGGCACCAGGGATCTGCATCCCTGCTGACGCATCCCTGAGCTCTCCCCCATAGGTTCTTGGGAATCCTGGTGGTCCTTGACCTGGGGTGCCCTGTCAGGGTGCACCATCGGCTGCAGGCCACGAGGTTCCTCTGCCAAGTTGCAATGCTTTTCTCAAAATTCAGACTTCCCTGGGTGTCCGGAGTCTCGATGTCGATGTAGCCTCCTGTAAAGTCAGCCGTGGTGTGTGATGAGAGCCATGCTTCAACCTTTTGGTTTGCCTCTCTGCCTTCCTTCCCACTTTCTGTATTCCATTCGCCTTAACACCTTTTTCCATCCCTAATTTCCTCCCACGAAATCCCTCCTCCACAATGCGAGCCTTGCTGCTCACTTCCTGCATCTCCTTCACATCAGTATAGCTTTCTCACTACCTAGCCCTTATTATCAATCTCCTCTTCCTCCTCATCAATTAATAATTCTCTCTCCAGGGTTTTTCTTTGGGATGATAGCCAAGAAAAGCCAGGACGTTTTTGCGACTTCTGGAGACTCAGCAGGAATCTTGGACTGTGGTTTTCTCTGGCATGGAAGATACGATTTGGGTTCCTCTCTCAGGAAATGCGCAGGGGTTTTGGCTATTTTTTTAACCGGGTGTCCTCTTAGATCCATAGTCCTATTCCCTTCAGAAACACTAGCACGTGTGTTTACAATGGGGAAAAGTCTTTAGGCACCCGTGGTCCAGTGGAGCAGGAGAGCCTGAGGAATCGTCGTGCCCCCCATCCTGAAGCTGTCTTGGAACGGTTCAAAGGAAAGCAGGCTAATCCTTAGCCCCCCAAAGCCACCATAAACAACCCAAGCCCAAAGAAGGGTTAAAGAACCTTGAGAAAACCACACCCATGGAAGGAATGTAAAGCAGAGCAGAGGAATGTGTGGAATGCAGACAGGGGTGAAACACTTAGGGTCCCATATGGAAAACGGGGAAAACCACAGGTTGGCCTGTGGAAATGCAGGAATCTGACAGAGGCGGGCAGAGAAGGTCTGGAATGCGGCCAGGTCTGAACCAGAGGGTGAGTCTCACGTGGCTAGCCGTGAAGACCATATGGCCTGCACTCCAAAGGCCTGGGAGACTCGGAGCTGGGCTGCCACTTGAAAGGGCCTTAGGTTGTCCTCCTTCCTCCCAGGTCCTCAAACTGGAGGGGAATTCTCAATGACTGTTAGATCTCCGACCTTGCGTGAAGTGAGGTCTGTGGTACGGCCCAGCCGTCCAGGTGATGGGCAACCCTGTGGGCAGGCTCTACAGGTACCTGAGGAATGCCCTGGAGTTTTGGGGGGTGGGGAATTTCCAGCAGCTCCGCTGATTTCCATACATCAGGGCGTGGCCACCTCAGCCTCTACCAGACCCCTGTCTCCAGGGAGAGCACAGTGGGCCAGCATTCTCCCGGGCAGCCGGTCGCTTCTTCTCGCTTCTCCGACTGACCTCGAAGCATGGATTCCTCCAGCACGTCCTGCACATCCAGCGGTAGGTTGACCTCTGCCTCTGAGCTGGGGGTTGCAAATCCCAGAGGCCGGGAGCCCTTCCCGCCTGTGCATCCTGCATCGATAGGGCCATGCCATTCATTGGGGCATATTCCGTGATTGGGCTGGCCTTTGGCCAGTGCTCAGTTGGCCTCAGGATGCAGACTCGCCTCAGAATGACACCCTTGCTCCATACCCAGGGGAGTTTCGCTCTGGGATGGAAGTGGATGTTGCCTCTTCCTAGAGAGGTGCCCACGCAGATCACGCATCAATGGGCGAAAGGTCCTAACAGGATTTCTCAGGGCCCATCCTCTCCTTTGCTGCTGGCCAACCTTTCCATTCAACCCAATGTATGTTCATGATGGCAGTGGACACATTTGGGGATTTGGAGTCGGAGTAGCCTTTGAATTGTGGTCTCTTGGCCTGGCTTGCCAACAACAGGTATGGAGATACACCCCAGTGGGTTTACTCCTCTCTTTCTTTCTCTTTACGTCTTGGGGAAGGTTTCCTTTGGAGTCTTGGGGATGTTGGGAGCATTTTGACCCCAGGTCACCTGGAGTCGACAGCACGTTCGTGGGAGCTCTTCTCCAAAGTTCAGGCCTTTCTGCATGACCGAACTCTGTGCACGCCTGGCCTTTGTATAACCCAGGGACGTCAAGGAATCTTGATGCCAGGACGGAGGGAAACATGTGGAGCTTATATCTCTCTTTCAAGGGTTTCAAGCTCCCTTGGAGTTTCCCCACACATAATCCCTCTCCATTTCTCTCTCTCCGTCTCTCGGTCCCTCCGTCTCTTTCTCAGTCTCTCTCTCTCTCAGTCTCTCTCTCTCTCTATGTCTATCTCTCTCTCTCCATTTCTCTGCTGGGACCCTGTGGGTCTCACTTTCTATAACTCCTTGGTTCACTCCCAACTCAGCCTTACGGTCTCAATTCCTTCTCCTCTTTGGCCACTTACGTCTACATGAATGGAACCGTAGACTTTGCACACTGGCCTTGACAGTGTAATATGCAGACTTGTGGTTGGTGTTGAAGTCGTCATCACTGCATGTGCTGAGGTCCGTCCTGATGGACACTTGCCCAGTTGCATTGGATATTCACGTCGATCTGCTGGAGGTCACTTTGTGCTGATGTATCATAAATATCCGGGACTTGGAAGCTCACCTGAAGCGAAGTTGGCTTTGCTTGTATCGGAAGCAAATTCTGCGAGACACAGCATCCTGGAACACAGGAAGTGGTCTTTGACGGCCTTTGCTTTGGGGGCTGTGGGGTAAGCGCTTCGCAAGGGGACCCGCCATGGGGCCGTCAGTTGCATGCGAATCACCAAGGAAGAATTCCTGTGTGCCGGCCGGACAGAAGGGAGACCGATCCAGGGGGATTCCTCTGCTTCTGTGTGCTTTGACAGGTCTTGACTAGGAGAGCCCACACTGAGGCCATGTGGCTGAGAACAGACAACGTGTTGTTAGTGGGCACTTCGGGAAGAGAGGCCGTTGGTGGCTTGGAGCGTGGCATAACGCAGGAAGCTATGGATTTCGTGGATGCAACGATGTGCTGGAATCCACACGTCCGCTGGCCCTCACAGACTTTTCCCTTGGGGTGGTGTGAACCCGCGGCCCTTTCTTCCATTCTTGTCCACCACCACTAGGGCCTGAACCCAGATCGGCCCGGGGTCCTTTGTGTGCAGGCAGGCCTCCCTGTAACTCACTGTGGCCCGGCCACAGCACGAGGCAGCATAATCAGGGTGTCTCGAGCTGGTGAGTCATTTTGCGAGGAGTCCCGGCAGGGCTTCCTTCCAAACGGGTGCTGTGGTGTCGGCACCGCCGAGAAGCTTTCCTTTTCTACCCCCCAGAAGTGCAGTCAGTGTTTGTTGGTGGTTTGCATGGTTCTATTTGTCTTTGGGTTCGTGCCACTCATAGGCCGAGGCTTTGAGCTGATATGCCCTGGATGTAGACGAGAGAAGCTGGTGTGATTTTTCGAAGGGCGACACTACCAGAGACATCGTGCAGAAACCCATCAGTACACTCGATAGCACTGGTAGGCGGAAGGCGGGTTGCTCCCAAGACTCTGATGTCCCTTCACACTAGGGTCTTCCATCCATTTCCTTTGCCAGCGTGGACTTGAGAAGTGGGAGGATTTGGTCCCCAGGAGATGGACTTCACGTGCCCTCACATAGGCATCCTTGGTGCCCCCACGTTCCCCATGCCGCTGGGCTTCCAATTGTAGATATGTCTTGGCACTCCTTTTGAGCAGAGACAGCCCTTGCCTCGGGGACATTCTGCATGGTTGAAGCAGCCCAGCAGGGCCCTGAGGGCACCAGGGATCTGCATCCCTGCTGACGCATCCCTGAGCTCTCCCCCATAGGTTCTTGGGAATCCTGGTGGTCCTTGACCTGGGGTGCCCTGTCAGGGTGCACCATCGGCTGCAGGCCACGAGGTTCCTCTGCCAAGTTGCAATGCTTTTCTCAAAATTCAGACTTCCCTGGGTGTCCGGAGTCTCGATGTCGATGTAGCCTCCTGTAAAGTCAGCCGTGGTGTGTGATGAGAGCCATGCTTCAACCTTTTGGTTTGCCTCTCTGCCTTCCTTCCCACTTTCTGTATTCCATTCGCCTTAACACCTTTTTCCATCCCTAATTTCCTCCCACGAAATCCCTCCTCCACAATGCGAGCCTTGCTGCTCACTTCCTGCATCTCCTTCACATCAGTATAGCTTTCTCACTACCTAGCCCTTATTATCAATCTCCTCTTCCTCCTCATCAATTAATAATTCTCTCTCCAGGGTTTTTCTTTGGGATGATAGCCAAGAAAAGCCAGGACGTTTTTGCGACTTCTGGAGACTCAGCAGGAATCTTGGACTGTGGTTTTCTCTGGCATGGAAGATACGATTTGGGTTCCTCTCTCAGGAAATGCGCAGGGGTTTTGGCTATTTTTTTAACCGGGTGTCCTCTTAGATCCATAGTCCTATTCCCTTCAGAAACACTAGCACGTGTGTTTACAATGGGGAAAAGTCTTTAGGCACCCGTGGTCCAGTGGAGCAGGAGAGCCTGAGGAATCGTCGTGCCCCCCATCCTGAAGCTGTCTTGGAACGGTTCAAAGGAAAGCAGGCTAATCCTTAGCCCCCCAAAGCCACCATAAACAACCCAAGCCCAAAGAAGGGTTAAAGAACCTTGAGAAAACCACACCCATGGAAGGAATGTAAAGCAGAGCAGAGGAATGTGTGGAATGCAGACAGGGGTGAAACACTTAGGGTCCCATATGGAAAACGGGGAAAACCACAGGTTGGCCTGTGGAAATGCAGGAATCTGACAGAGGCGGGCAGAGAAGGTCTGGAATGATGCCAGGTCTGAACCAGAGGGTGAGTCTCACGTGGCTAGCCGTGAAGACCATATGGCCTGCACTCCAAAGGCCTGGGAGACTCGGAGCTGGGCTGCCACTTGAAAGGGCCTTAGGTTGTCCTCCTTCCTCCCAGGTCCTCAAACTGGAGGGGAATTCTCAATGACTGTTAGATCTCCGACCTTGCGTGAAGTGAGGTCTGTGGTACGGCCCAGCCGTCCAGGTGATGGGCAACCCTGTGGGCAGGCTCTACAGGTACCTGAGGAATGCCCTGGAGTTTTGGGGGGTGGGGAATTTCCAGCAGCTCCGCTGATTTCCATACATCAGGGCGTGGCCACCTCAGCCTCTACCAGACCCCTGTCTCCAGGGAGAGCACAGTGGGCCAGCATTCTCCCGGGCAGCCGGTCGCTTCTTCTCGCTTCTCCGACTGACCTCGAAGCATGGATTCCTCCAGCACGTCCTGCACATCCAGCGGTAGGTTGACCTCTGCCTCTGAGCTGGGGGTTGCAAATCCCAGAGGCCGGGAGCCCTTCCCGCCTGTGCATCCTGCATCGATAGGGCCATGCCGTTCATTGGGGCATATTCCGTGATTGGGCTGGCCTTTGGCCAGTGCTCAGTTGGCCTCAGGATGCAGACTCGCCTCAGAATGACACCCTTGCTCCATACCCAGGGGAGTTTCGCTCTGGGATGGAAGTGGATGTTGCCTCTTCCTAGAGAGGTGCCCACGCAGATCACGCATCAATGGGCGAAAGGTCCTAACAGGATTTCTCAGGGCCCATCCTCTCCTTTGCTGCTGGCCAACCTTTCCATTCAACCCAATGTATGTTCATGATGGCAGTGGACACATTTGGGGATTTGGAGTCGGAGTAGCCTTTGAATTGTGGTCTCTTGGCCTGGCTTGCCAACAACAGGTATGGAGATACACCCCAGTGGGTTTACTCCTCTCTTTCTTTCTCTTTACGTCTTGGGGAAGGTTTCCTTTGGAGTCTTGGGGATGTTGGGAGCATTTTGACCCCAGGTCACCTGGAGTCGACAGCACGTTCGTGGGAGCTCTTCTCCAAAGTTCAGGCCTTTCTGCATGACCGAACTCTGTGCACGCCTGGCCTTTGTATAACCCAGGGACGTCAAGGAATCTTGATGCCAGGACGGAGGGAAACATGTGGAGCTTATATCTCTCTTTCAAGGGTTTCAAGCTCCCTTGGAGTTTCCCCACACATAATCCCTCTCCATTTCTCTCTCTCCGTCTCTCGGTCCCTCCGTCTCTTTCTCAGTCTCTCTCTCTCTCAGTCTCTCTCTCTCTCTATGTCTATCTCGCTCTCTCCATTTCTCTGCTGGGACCCTGTGGGTCTCACTTTCTATAACTCCTTGGTTCACTCCCAACTCAGCCTTACGGTCTCAATTCCTTCTCCTCTTTGGCCACTTACGTCTACATGAATGGAACCGTAGACTTTGCACACTGGCCTTGACAGTGTAATATGCAGACTTGTGGTTGGTGTTGAAGTCGTCATCACTGCATGTGCTGAGGTCCGTCCTGATGGACACTTGCCCAGTTGCGTTGGATATTCACGTCGATCTGCTGGAGGTCACTTTGTGCTGATGTATCATAAATATCCGGGACTTGGAAGCTCACCTGAAGCGAAGTTGGCTTTGCTTGTATCGGAAGCAAATTCTGCGAGACACAGCATCCTGGAACACAGGAAGTGGTCTTTGACGGCCTTTGCTTTGGGGGCTGTGGGGTAAGCGCTTCGCAAGGGGACCCGCCATGGGGCCGTCAGTTGCATGCGAATCACCAAGGAAGAATTCCTGTGTGCCGGCCGGACAGAAGGGAGACCGATCCAGGGGGATTCCTCTGCTTCTGTGTGCTTTGACAGGTCTTGACTAGGAGAGCCCACACTGAGGCCATGTGGCTGAGAACAGACAACGTGTTGTTAGTGGGCACTTCGGGAAGAGAGGCCGTTGGTGGCTTGGAGCGTGGCATAACGCAGGAAGCTATGGATTTCGTGGATGCAACGATGTGCTGGAATCCACACGTCCGCTGGCCCTCACAGACTTTTCCCTTGGGGTGGTGTGAACCCGCGGCCCTTTCTTCCATTCTTGTCCACCACCACTAGGGCCTGAACCCAGATCGGCCCGGGGTCCTTTGTGTGCAGGCAGGCCTCCCTGTAACTCACTGTGGCCCGGCCACAGCACGAGGCAGCATAATCAGGGTGTCTCGAGCTGGTGAGTCATTTTGCGAGGAGTCCCGGCAGGGCTTCCTTCCAAACGGGTGCTGTGGTGTCGGCACCGCCGAGAAGCTTTCCTTTTCTACCCCCCAGAAGTGCAGTCAGTGTTTGTTGGTGGTTTGCATGGTTCTATTTGTCTTTGGGTTCGTGCCACTCATAGGCCGAGGCTTTGAGCTGATATGCCCTGGATGTAGACGAGAGAAGCTGGTGTGATTTTTCGAAGGGCGACACTACCAGAGACATCGTGCAGAAACCCATCAGTACACTCGATAGCACTGGTAGGCGGAAGGCGGGTTGCTCCCAAGACTCTGATGTCCCTTCACACTAGGGTCTTCCATCCATTTCCTTTGCCAGCGTGGACTTGAGAAGTGGGAGGATTTGGTCCCCAGGAGATGGACTTCACGTGCCCTCACATAGGCATCCTTGGTGCCCCCACGTTCCCCATGCCGCTGGGCTTCCAATTGTAGATATGTCTTGGCACTCCTTTTGAGCAGAGACAGCCCTTGCCTCGGGGACATTCTGCATGGTTGAAGCAGCCCAGCAGGGCCCTGAGGGCACCAGGGATCTGCATCCCTGCTGACGCATCCCTGAGCTCTCCCCCATAGGTTCTTGGGAATCCTGGTGGTCCTTGACCTGGGGTGCCCTGTCAGGGTGCACCATCGGCTGCAGGCCACGAGGTTCCTCTGCCAAGTTGCAATGCTTTTCTCAAAATTCAGACTTCCCTGGGTGTCCGGAGTCTCGATGTCGATGTAGCCTCCTGTAAAGTCAGCCGTGGTGTGTGATGAGAGCCATGCTTCAACCTTTTGGTTTGCCTCTCTGCCTTCCTTCCCACTTTCTGTATTCCATTCGCCTTAACACCTTTTTCCATCCCTAATTTCCTCCCACGAAATCCCTCCTCCACAATGCGAGCCTTGCTGCTCACTTCCTGCATCTCCTTCACATCAGTATAGCTTTCTCACTACCTAGCCCTTATCATCAATCTCCTCTTCCTCCTCATCAATTAATAATTCTCTCTCCAGGGTTTTTCTTTGGGATGATAGCCAAGAAAAGCCAGGACGTTTTTGCGACTTCTGGAGACTCAGCAGGAATCTTGGACTGTGGTTTTCTCTGGCATGGAAGATACGATTTGGGTTCCTCTCTCAGGAAATGCGCAGGGGTTTTGGCTATTTTTTTAACCGGGTGTCCTCTTAGATCCATAGTCCTATTCCCTTCAGAAACACTAGCACGTGTGTTTACAATGGGGAAAAGTCTTTAGGCACCCGTGGTCCAGTGGAGCAGGAGAGCCTGAGGAATCGTCGTGCCCCCCATCCTGAAGCTGTCTTGGAACGGTTCAAAGGAAAGCAGGCTAATCCATAGCCCCCCAAAGCCACCATAAACAACCCAAGCCCAAAGAAGGGTTAAAGAACCTTGAGAAAACCACACCCATGGAAGGAATGTAAAGCAGAGCAGAGGAATGTGTGGAATGCAGACAGGGGTGAAACACTTAGGGTCCCATATGGAAAACGGGGAAAACCACAGGTTGGCCTGTGGAAATGCAGGAATCTGACAGAGGCGGGCAGAGAAGGTCTGGAATGATGCCAGGTCTGAACCAGAGGGTGAGTCTCACGTGGCTAGCCGTGAAGACCATATGGCCTGCACTCCAAAGGCCTGGGAGACTCGGAGCTGGGCTGCCACTTGAAAGGGCCTTAGGTTGTCTTCCTTCCTCCCAGGTCCTCAAACTGGAGGGGAATTCTCAATGACTGTTAGATCTCCGACCTTGCGTGAAGTGAGGTCTGTGGTACGGCCCAGCCGTCTAGGTGATGGGCAACCCTGTGGGCAGGCTCTACAGGTACCTGAGGAATGCCCTGGAGTTTTGGGGGGTGGGGAATTTCCAGCAGCTCCGCTGATTTCCATACATCAGGGCGTGGCCACCTCAGCCTCTACCAGACCCCTGTCTCCAGGGAGAGCACAGTGGGCCAGCATTCTCCCGGGCAGCCGGTCGCTTCTTCTCGCTTCTCCGACTGACCTCGAAGCATGGATTCCTCCAGCACGTCCTGCACATCCAGCGGTAGGTTGACCTCTGCCTCTGAGCTGGGGGTTGCAAATCCCAGAGGCCGGGAGCCCTTCCCGCCTGTGCATCCTGCATCGATAGGGCCATGCCGTTCATTGGGGCATATTCCGTGATTGGGCTGGCCTTTGGCCAGTGCTCAGTTGGCCTCAGGATGCAGACTCGCCTCAGAATGACACCCTTGCTCCATACCCAGGGGAGTTTCGCTCTGGGATGGAAGTGGATGTTGCCTCTTCCTAGAGAGGTGCCCACGCAGATCACGCATCAATGGGCGAAAGGTCCTAACAGGATTTCTCAGGGCCCATCCTCTCCTTTGCTGCTGGCCAACCTTTCCATTCAACCCAATGTATGTTCATGATGGCAGTGGACACATTTGGGGATTTGGAGTCGGAGTAGCCTTTGAATTGTGGTCTCTTGGCCTGGCTTGCCAACAACAGGTATGGAGATACACCCCAGTGGGTTTACTCCTCTCTTTCTTTCTCTTTACGTCTTGGGGAAGGTTTCCTTTGGAGTCTTGGGGATGTTGGGAGCATTTTGACCCCAGGTCACCTGGAGTCGACAGCACGTTCGTGGGAGCTCTTCTCCAAAGTTCAGGCCTTTCTGCATGACCGAACTCTGTGCACGCCTGGCCTTTGTATAACCCAGGGACGTCAAGGAATCTTGATGCCAGGACGGAGGGAAACATGTGGAGCTTATATCTCTCTTTCAAGGGTTTCAAGCTCCCTTGGAGTTTCCCCACACATAATCCCTCTCCATTTCTCTCTCTCCGTCTCTCGGTCCCTCCGTCTCTTTCTCAGTCTCTCTCTCTCTCAGTCTCTCTCTCTCTCTCTATGTCTATCTCTCTCTCTCCATTTCTCTGCTGGGACCCTGTGGGTCTCACTTTCTATAACTCCTTGGTTCACTCCCAACTCAGCCTTACGGTCTCAATTCCTTCTCCTCTTTGGCCACTTACGTCTACATGAATGGAACCGTAGACTTTGCACACTGGCCTTGACAGTGTAATATGCAGACTTGTGGTTGGTGTTGAAGTCGTCATCACTGCATGTGCTGAGGTCCGTCCTGATGGACACTTGCCCAGTTGCGTTGGATATTCACGTCGATCTGCTGGAGGTCACTTTGTGCTGATGTATCATAAATATCCGGGACTTGGAAGCTCACCTGAAGCGAAGTTGGCTTTGCTTGTATCGGAAGCAAATTCTGCGAGACACAGCATCCTGGAACACAGGAAGTGGTCTTTGACGGCCTTTGCTTTGGGGGCTGTGGGGTAAGCGCTTCGCAAGGGGACCCGCCATGGGGCCGTCAGTTGCATGCGAATCACCAAGGAAGAATTCCTGTGTGCCGGCCGGACAGAAGGGAGACCGATCCAGGGGGATTCCTCTGCTTCTGTGTGCTTTGACAGGTCTTGACTAGGAGAGCCCACACTGAGGCCATGTGGCTGAGAACAGACAACGTGTTGTTAGTGGGCACTTCGGGAAGAGAGGCCGTTGGTGGCTTGGAGCGTGGCATAACGCAGGAAGCTATGGATTTCGTGGATGCAACGATGTGCTGGAATCCACACGTCCGCTGGCCCTCACAGACTTTTCCCTTGGGGTGGTGTGAACCCGCGGCCCTTTCTTCCATTCTTGTCCACCACCACTAGGGCCTGAACCCAGATCGGCCCGGGGTCCTTTGTGTGCAGGCAGGCCTCCAGGTAACTCACTGTGGCCCGGCCACAGCACGAGGCAGCATAATCAGGGTGTCTCGAGCTGGTGAGTCATTTTGCGAGGAGTCCCGGCAGGGCTTCCTTCCAAACGGGTGCTGTGGTGTCGGCACCGCCGAGAAGCTTTCCTTTTCTACCCCCCAGAAGTGCAGTCAGTGTTTGTTGGTGGTTTGCATGGTTCTATTTGTCTTTGGGTTCGTGCCACTCATAGGCCGAGGCTTTGAGCTGATATGCCCTGGATGTAGACGAGAGAAGCTGGTGTGATTTTTCGAAGGGCGACACTACCAGAGCCATCGTGCAGAAACCCATCAGTACACTCGATAGCACTGGTAGGCGGAAGGCGGGTTGCTCCCAAGACTCTGATGTCCCTTCACACTAGGGTCTTCCATCCATTTCCTTTGCCAGCGTGGACTTGAGAAGTGGGAGGATTTGGTCCCCAGGAGATGGACTTCACGTGCCCTCACATAGGCATCCTTGGTGCCCCCACGTTCCCCATGCCGCTGGGCTTCCAATTGTAGATATGTCTTGGCACTCCTTTTGAGCAGAGACAGCCCTTGCCTCGGGGACATTCTGCATGGTTGAAGCAGCCCAGCAGGGCCCTGAGGGCACCAGGGATCTGCATCCCTGCTGACGCATCCCTGAGCTCTCCCCCATAGGTTCTTGGGAATCCTGGTGGTCCTTGACCTGGGGTGCCCTGTCAGGGTGCACCATCGGCTGCAGGCCACGAGGTTCCTCTGCCAAGTTGCAATGCTTTTCTCAAAATTCAGACTTCCCTGGGTGTCTGGAGTCTCGATGTCGATGTAGCCTCCTGTAAAGTCAGCCGTGGTGTGTGATGAGAGCCATGCTTCAACCTTTTGGTTTGCCTCTCTGCCTTCCTTCCCACTTTCTGTATTCCATTCGCCTTAACACCTTTTTCCATCCCTAATTTCCTCCCACGAGATCCCTCCTCCACAATGCGAGCCTTGCTGCTCACTTCCTGCATCTCCTTCACATCAGTATAGCTTTCTCACTACCTAGCCCTTATCATCAATCTCCTCTTCCTCCTCATCAATTAATAATTCTCTCTCCAGGGTTTTTCTTTGGGATGATAGCCAAGAAAAGCCAGGACGTTTTTGCGACTTCTGGAGACTCAGCAGGAATCTTGGACTGTGGTTTTCTCTGGCATGGAAGATACGATTTGGGTTCCTCTCTCAGGAAATGCGCAGGGGTTTTGGCTACTTTTTTAACCGGGTGTCCTCTTAGATCCATAGTCCTATTCCCTTCAGAAACACTAGCACGTGTGTTTACAATGGGGAAAAGTCTTTAGGCACCCGTGGTCCAGTGGAGCAGGAGAGCCTGAGGAATCGTCGTGCCCCCCATCCTGAAGCTGTCTTGGAACGGTTCAAAGGAAAGCAGGCTAATCCATAGCCCCCCAAAGCCACCATAAACAACCCAAGCCCAAAGAAGGGTTAAAGAACCTTGAGAAAACCACACCCATGGAAGGAATGTAAAGCAGAGCAGAGGAATGTGTGGAATGCAGACAGGGGTGAAATACTTAGGGTCCCATATGGAAAACGGGGAAAACCACAGGTTGGCCTGTGGAAATGCAGGAATCTGACAGAGGCGGGCAGAGAAGGTCTGGAATGATGCCAGGTCTGAACCAGAGGGTGAGTCTCACGTGGCTAGCCGTGAAGACCATATGGCCTGCACTCCAAAGGCCTGGGAGACTCGGAGCTGGGCCGCCACTTGAAAGGGCCTTAGGTTGTCCTCCTTCCTCCCAGGTCCTCAAACTGGAGGGGAATTCTCAATGACTGTTAGATCTCCGACCTTGCGTGAAGTGAGGTCTGTGGTACGGCCCAGCCGTCCAGGTGATGGGCAACCCTGTGGGCAGGCTCTACAGGTACCTGAGGAATGTCCTGGAGTTTTGGGGGGTGGGGAATTTCCAGCAGCTCCGCTGATTTCCATACATCAGGACGTGGCCACCTCAGCCTCTACCAGACCCCTGTCTCCAGGGAGAGCACTGTGGGCCAGCATTCTCCCGGCCAGCCGGTCGCTTCTTCTCGCTTCTCCGACTGACCTCGAAGCATGGATTCCTCCAGCACGTCCTGCACATCAAGCGGTAGGTTGACCTCTGCCTCTGAGCTGGGGTTGCAAATCCCAGAGGCCGGGAGTCCTTCCCGCCTGTGCATCCTGCATCGATAGGGCCATGCCGTTCATTAGGGCATATTCCGTGATTGGGCTGGCCTTTGGCCAGTGCTCAGTTGGCCTCAGGATGCAGACTCGCCTCAGAATGACACCCTTGCTCCATACCCAGGGGAGTTTCGCTCTGGGATGGAAGTGGATGTTGCCTCTTCCTAGAGAGGTGCCCACGCAGATCACGCATCAATGGGCGAAAGGTCCTAACAGGATTTCTCAGGGCCCATCCTCTCCTTTGCTGCTGGCCAACCTTTCCATTCAACCCAATGTATGTTCATGATGGCAGTGGACACATTTGGGGATTTGGAGTCGGAGTAGCCTTTGAATTGTGGTCTCTTGGCCTGGCTTGCCAACAACAGGTATGGAGATACACCCCAGTGGGTTTACTCCTCTCTTTCTTTCTCTTTACGTCTTGGGGAAGGTTTCCTTTGGAGTCTTGGGGATGTTGGGAGCATTTTGACCCCAGGTCACCTGGAGTCGACAGCACGTTCGTGGGAGCTCTTCTCCAAAGTTCAGGCCTTTCTGCATGACCGAACTCTGTGCACGCCTGGCCTTTGTATAACCCAGGGACGTCAAGGAATCTTGATGCCAGGACGGAGGGAAACATGTGGAGCTTATATCTCTCTTTCAAGGGTTTCAAGCTCCCTTGGAGTTTCCCCACACATAATCCCTCTCCATTTCTCTCTCTCCGTCTCTCGGTCCCTCCGTCTCTTTCTCAGTCTCTCTCTCTCTCAGTCTCTCTCTCTCTCTCTATGTCTATCTCTCTCTCTCCATTTCTCTGCTGGGACCCTGTGGGTCTCACTTTCTATAACTCCTTGGTTCACTCCCAACTCAGCCTTACGGTCTCAATTCCTTCTCCTCTTTGGCCACTTACGTCTACATGAATGGAACCGTAGACTTTGCACACTGGCCTTGACAGTGTAATATGCAGACTTGTGGTTGGTGTTGAAGTCGTCATCACTGCATGTGCTGAGGTCCGTCCTGATGGACACTTGCCCAGTTGCGTTGGATATTCACGTCGATCTGCTGGAGGTCACTTTGTGCTGATGTATCATAAATATCCGGGACTTGGAAGCTCACCTGAAGCGAAGTTGGCTTTGCTTGTATTGGAAGCAAATTCTGCGAGACACAGCATCCTGGAACACAGGAAGTGGTCTTTGACGGCCTTTGCTTTGGGGGCTGTGGGGTAAGCGCTTCGCAAGGGGACCCGCCATGGGGCCGTCAGTTGCATGCGAATCACCAAGGAAGAATTCCTGTGTGCCGGCCGGACAGAAGGGAGACCGATCCAGGGGGATTCCTCTGCTTCTGTGTGCTTTGACAGGTCTTGACTAGGAGAGCCCACACTGAGGCCATGTGGCTGAGAACAGACAACGTGTTGTTAGTGGGCACTTCGGGAAGAGAGGCCGTTGGTGGCTTGGAGCGTGGCATAACGCAGGAAGCTATGGATTTCGTGGATGCAACGATGTGCTGGAATCCACACGTCCGCTGGCCCTCACAGACTTTTCCCTTGGGGTGGTGTGAACCCGCGGCCCTTTCTTCCATTCTTGTCCACCACCACTAGGGCCTGAACCCAGATCGGCCCGGGGTCCTTTGTGTGCAGGCAGGCCTCCAGGTAACTCACTGTGGCCCGGCCACAGCACGAGGCAGCATAATCAGGGTGTCTCGAGCTGGTGAGTCATTTTGCGAGGAGTCCCGGCAGGGCTTCCTTCCAAACGGGTGCTGTGGTGTCGGCACCGCCGAGAAGCTTTCCTTTTCTACCCCCCAGAAGTGCAGTCAGTGTTTGTTGGTGGTTTGCATGGTTCTATTTGTCTTTGGGTTCGTGCCACTCATAGGCCGAGGCTTTGAGCTGATATGCCCTGGATGTAGACGAGAGAAGCTGGTGTGATTTTTCGAAGGGCGACACTACCAGAGCCATCGTGCAGAAACCCATCAGTACACTCGATAGCACTGGTAGGCGGAAGGCGGGTTGCTCCCAAGACTCTGATGTCCCTTCACACTAGGGTCTTCCATCCATTTCCTTTGCCAGCGTGGACTTGAGAAGTGGGAGGATTTGGTCCCCAGGAGATGGACTTCACGTGCCCTCACATAGGCATCCTTGGTGCCCCCACGTTCCCCATGCCGCTGGGCTTCCAATTGTAGATATGTCTTGGCACTCCTTTTGAGCAGAGACAGCCCTTGCCTCGGGGACATTCTGCATGGTTGAAGCAGCCCAGCAGGGCCCTGAGGGCACCAGGGATCTGCATCCCTGCTGACGCATCCCTGAGCTCTCCCCCATAGGTTCTTGGGAATCCTGGTGGTCCTTGACCTGGGGTGCCCTGTCAGGGTGCACCATCGGCTGCAGGCCACGAGGTTCCTCTGCCAAGTTGCAATGCTTTTCTCAAAATTCAGACTTCCCTGGGTGTCCGGAGTCTCGATGTCGATGTAGCCTCCTGTAAAGTCAGCCGTGGTGTGTGATGAGAGCCATGCTTCAACCTTTTGGTTTGCCTCTCTGCCTTTCTTCCCACTTTCTGTATTCCATTCGCCTTAACACCTTTTTCCATCCCTAATTTCCTCCCACGAAATCCCTCCTCCACAATGCGAGCCTTGCTGCTCACTTCCTGCATCTCCTTCACATCAGTATAGCTTTCTCACTACCTAGCTCTTATCATCAATCTCCTCTTCCTCCTCATCAATTAATAATTCTCTCTCCAGGGTTTTTCATTGGGATGATAGCCAAGAAAAGCCAGGACGTTTTTGCGACTTCTGGAGACTCAGCAGGAATCTTGGACTGTGGTTTTCTCTGGCATGGAAGATACGATTTGGGTTCCTCTCTCAGGAAATGCGCAGGGGTTTTGGCTATTTTTTTAACCGGGTGTCCTCTTAGATCCATAGTCCTATTCCCTTCAGAAACACTAGCACGTGTGTTTACAATGGGGAAAAGTCTTTAGGCACCCGTGGTCCAGTGGAGCAGGAGAGCCTGAGGAATCGTCGTGCCCCCCATCCTGAAGCTGTCTTGGAACGGTTCAAAGGAAAGCAGGCTAATCCATAGCCCCCCAAAGCCACCATAAACAACCCAAGCCCAAAGAAGGGTTAAAGAACCTTGAGAAAACCACACCCATGGAAGGAATGTAAAGCAGAGCAGAGGAATGTGTGGAATGCAGACAGGGGTGAAACACTTAGGGTCCCATATGGAAAACGGGGAAAACCACAGGTTGGCCTGTGGAAATGCAGGAATCTGACAGAGGCGGGCAGAGAAGGTCTGGAATGATGCCAGGTCTGAACCAGAGGGTGAGTCTCACGTGGCTAGCCGTGAAGACCATATGGCCTGCACTCCAAAGGCCTGGGAGACTCGGAGCTGGGCTGCCACTTGAAAGGGCCTTAGGTTGTCCTCCTTCCTCCCAGGTCCTCAAACTGGAGGGGAATTCTCAATGACTGTTAGATCTCCGACCTTGCGTGAAGTGAGGTCTGTGGTACGGCCCAGCCGTCCAGGTGATGGGCAACCCTGTGGGCAGGCTCTACAGGTACCTGAGGAATGCCCTGGAGTTTTGGGGGGTGGGGAATTTCCAGCAGCTCCGCTGATTTCCATACATCAGGGCATGGCCACCTCAGCCTCTACCAGACCCCTGTCTCCAGGGAGAGCACAGTGGGCCAGCATTCTCCCGGGCAGCCGGTCGCTTCTTCTCGCTTCTCCGACTGACCTCGAAGCATGGATTCCTCCAGCACGTCCTGCACATCCAGCGGTAGGTTGACCTCTGCCTCTGAGCTGGGGGTTGCAAATCCCAGAGGCCGGGAGCCCTTCCCGCCTGTGCATCCTGCATCGATAGGGCCATGCCGTTCATTGGGGCATGTTTCGAGATTGGGCTGGCCTTTGGCCAGTGCTCAGTTGGCCTCAGGATGCAGACTCGCCTCAGAATGACACCCTTGCTCCATACCCAGGGGAGTTTCGCTCTGGGATGGAAGTGGATGTTGCCTCTTCCTAGAGAGGTGCCCACGCAGATCACGCATCAATGGGCGAAAGGTCCTAACAGGATTTCTCAGGGCCCATCCTCTCCTTTGCTGCTGGCCAACCTTTCCATTCAACCCAATGTATGTTCATGATGGCAGTGGACACATTTGGGGATTTGGAGTCGGAGTAGCCTTTGAATTGTGGTCTCTTGGCCTGGCTTGCCAACAACAGGTATGGAGATACACCCCAGTGGGTTTACTCCTCTCTTTCTTTCTCTTTACGTCTTGGGGAAGGTTTCCTTTGGAGTCTTGGGGATGTTGGGAGCATTTTGACCCCAGGTCACCTGGAGTCGACAGCACGTTCGTGGGAGCTCTTCTCCAAAGTTCAGGCCTTTCTGCATGACCGAACTCTGTGCACGCCTGGCCTTTGTATAACCCAGGGACGTCAAGGAATCTTGATGCCAGGACGGAGGGAAACATGTGGAGCTTATATCTCTCTTTCAAGGGTTTCAAGCTCCCTTGGAGTTTCCCCACACATAATCCCTCTCCATTTCTCTCTCTCCGTCTCTCGGTCCCTCCGTCTCTTTCTCAGTCTCTCTCTCTCTCAGTCTCTCTCTCTCTCTATGTCTATCTCTCTCTCTCCATTTCTCTGCTGGGACCCTGTGGGTCTCACTTTCTATAACTCCTTGGTTCACTCCCAACTCAGCCTTACGGTCTCAATTCCTTCTCCTCTTTGGCCACTTACGTCTACATGAATGGAACCGTAGACTTTGCACACTGGCCTTGACAGTGTAATATGCAGACTTGTGGTTGGTGTTGAAGTCGTCATCACTGCATGTGCTGAGGTCCGTCCTGATGGACACTTGCCCAGTTGCGTTGGATATTCACGTCGATCTGCTGGAGGTCACTTTGTGCTGATGTATCATAAATATCCGGGACTTGGAAGCTCACCTGAAGCGAAGTTGGCTTTGCTTGTATCGGAAGCAAATTCTGCGAGACACAGCATCCTGGAACACAGGAAGTGGTCTTTGACGGCCTTTGCTTTGGGGGCTGTGGGGTAAGCGCTTCGCAAGGGGACCCGCCATGGGGCCGTCAGTTGCATGCGAATCACCAAGGAAGAATTCCTGTGTGCCGGCCGGACAGAAGGGAGACCGATCCAGGGGGATTCCTCTGCTTCTGTGTGCTTTGACAGGTCTTGACTAGGAGAGCCCACACTGAGGCCATGTGGCTGAGAACAGACAACGTGTTGTTAGTGGGCACTTCGGGAAGAGAGGCCGTTGGTGGCTTGGAGCGTGGCATAACGCAGGAAGCTATGGATTTCGTGGATGCAACGATGTGCTGGAATCCACACGTCCGCTGGCCCTCACAGACTTTTCCCTTGGGGTGGTGTGAACCCGCGGCCCTTTCTTCCATTCTTGTCCACCACCACTAGGGCCTGAACCCAGATCGGCCCGGGGTCCTTTGTGTGCAGGCACGCCCCCCTGGTTCTCACTGTGGCCAGGCCACAGCACGAGGCAGCATAATCAGGGTGTCTCGAGCTGGTGAGTCATTTTGCGAGGAGTCCCGGCAGGGCTTCCTTCCAAACGGGTGCTGTGGTGTCGGCACCGCCGAGAAGCTTTCCTTTTCTACCCCCCAGAAGTGCAGTCAGTGTTTGTTGGTGGTTTGCATGGTTCTATTTGTCTTTGGGTTCGTGCCACTCATAGGCCGAGGCTTTGAGCTGATATGCCCTGGATGTAGACGAGAGAAGCTGGTGTGATGTTTCGAAGGGCGACACTACCAGAGACATCGTGCAGAAACCCATCAGTACACTCGATAGCACTGGTAGGCGGAAGGCGGGTTGCTCCCAAGACTCTGATGTCCCTTCACACTAGGGTCTTCCATCCATTTCCTTTGCCAGCGTGGACTTGAGAAGTGGGAGGATTTGGTCCCCAGGAGATGGACTTCACGTGCCCTCACATAGGCATCCTTGGTGCCCCCACGTTCCCCATGCCGCTGGGCTTCCAATTGTAGATATGTCTTGGCACTCCTTTTGAGCAGAGACAGCCCTTGCCTCGGGGACATTCTGCATGGTTGAAGCAGCCCAGCAGGGCCCTGAGGGCACCAGGGATCTGCATCCCTGCTGACGCATCCCTGAGCTCTCCCCCATAGGTTCTTGGGAATCCTGGTGGTCCTTGACCTGGGGTGCCCTGTCAGGGTGCACCATCGGCTGCAGGCCACGAGGTTCCTCTGCCAAGTTGCAATGCTTTTCTCAAAATTCAGACTTCCCTGGGTGTCCGGAGTCTCGATGTCGATGTAGCCTCCTGTAAAGTCAGCCGTGGTGTGTGATGAGAGCCATGCTTCAACCTTTTGGTTTGCCTCTCTGCCTTCCTTCCCACTTTCTGTATTCCATTCGCCTTAACACCTTTTTCCATCCCTAATTTCCTCCCACGAGATCCCTCCTCCACAATGCGAGCCTTGCTGCTCACTTCCTGCATCTCCTTCACATCAGTATAGCTTTCTCACTACCTAGCCCTTATCATCAATCTCCTCTTCCTCCTCATCAATTAATAATTCTCTCTCCAGGGTTTTTCTTTGGGATGATAGCCAAGAAAAGCCAGGACGTTTTTGCGACTTCTGGAGACTCAGCAGGAATCTTGGACTGTGGTTTTCTCTGGCATGGAAGATACGATTTGGGTTCCTCTCTCAGGAAATGCGCAGGGGTTTTGGCTATTTTTTTAACCGGGTGTCCTCTTAGATCCATAGTCCTATTCCCTTCAGAAACACTAGCACGTGTGTTTACAATGGGGAAAAGTCTTTAGGCACCCGTGGTCCAGTGGAGCAGGAGAGCCTGAGGAATCGTCGTGCCCCCCATCCTGAAGCTGTCTTGGAACGGTTCAAAGGAAAGCAGGCTAATCCATAGCCCCCCAAAGCCACCATAAACAACCCAAGCCCAAAGAAGGGTTAAAGAACCTTGAGAAAACCACACCCATGGAAGGAATGTAAAGCAGAGCAGAGGAATGTGTGGAATGCAGACAGGGGTGAAACACTTAGGGTCCCATATGGAAAACGGGGAAAACCACAGGTTGGCCTGTGGAAATGCAGGAATCTGACAGAGGCGGGCAGAGAAGGTCTGGAATGATGCCAGGTCTGAACCAGAGGGTGAGTCTCACGTGGCTAGCCGTGAAGACCATATGGCCTGCACTCCAAAGGCCTGGGAGACTCGGAGCTGGGCTGCCACTTGAAAGGGCCTTAGGTTGTCCTCCTTCCTCCCAGGTCCTCAAACTGGAGGGGAATTCTCAATGACTGTTAGATCTCCGACCTTGCGTGAAGTGAGGTCTGTGGTACGGCCCAGCCGTCCAGGTGATGGGCAACCCTGTGGGCAGGCTCTACAGGTACCTGAGGAATGCCCTGGAGTTTTGGGGGGTGGGGAATTTCCAGCAGCTCCGCTGATTTCCATACATCAGGGCGTGGCCACCTCAGCCTCTACCAGACCCCTGTCTCCAGGGAGAGCACAGTGGGCCAGCATTCTCCCGGCCAGCCGGTCGCTTCTTCTTGCTTCTCCGACTGACCTCGAAGCATGGATTCCTCCAGCACGTCCTGCACATCCAGCGGTAGGTTGACCTCTGCCTCTGAGCTGGGGGTTGCAAATCCCAGAGGCCGGGAGCCCTTCCCGCCTGTGCATCCTGCATCGATAGGGCCATGCCGTTCATTGGGGCATGTTTCGAGATTGGGCTGGCCTTTGGCCAGTGCTCAGTTGGCCTCAGGATGCAGACTCGCCTCAGAATGACACCCTTGCTCCATACCCAGGGGAGTTTCGCTCTGGGATGGAAGTGGATGTTGCCTCTTCCTAGAGAGGTGCCCACGCAGATCACGCATCAATGGGCGAAAGGTCCTAACAGGATTTCTCAGGGCCCATCCTCTCCTTTGCTGCTGGCCAACCTTTCCATTCAACCCAATGTATGTTCATGATGGCAGTGGACACATTTGGGGATTTGGAGTCGGAGTAGCCTTTGAATTGTGGTCTCTTGGCCTGGCTTGCCAACAACAGGTATGGAGATACACCCCAGTGGGTTTACTCCTCTCTTTCTTTCTCTTTACGTCTTGGGGAAGGTTTCCTTTGGAGTCTTGGGGATGTTGGGAGCATTTTGACCCCAGGTCACCTGGAGTCGACAGCACGTTCGTGGGAGCTCTTCTCCAAAGTTCAGGCCTTTCTGCATGACCGAACTCTGTGCACGCCTGGCCTTTGTATAACCCAGGGACGTCAAGGAATCTTGATGCCAGGACGGAGGGAAACATGTGGAGCTTATATCTCTCTTTCAAGGGTTTCAAGCTCCCTTGGAGTTTCCCCACACATAATCCCTCTCCATTTCTCTCTCTCCGTCTCTCGGTCCCTCCGTCTCTTTCTCAGTCTCTCTCTCTCTCAGTCTCTCTCTCTCTCTCTATGTCTATCTCTCTCTCTCCATTTCTCTGCTGGGACCCTGTGGGTCTCACTTTCTATAACTCCTTGGTTCACTCCCAACTCAGCTTAACGGTCTCAATTCCTTCTCCTCTTTGGCCACTTACGTCTACATGAATGGAACCGTAGACTTTGCACACTGGCCTTGACAGTGTAATATGCAGACTTGTGGTTGGTGTTGAAGTCGTCATCACTGCATGTGCTGAGGTCCGTCCTGATGGACACTTGCCCAGTTGCGTTGGATATTCACGTCGATCTGCTGGAGGTCACTTTGTGCTGATGTATCATAAATATCCGGGACTTGGAAGCTCACCTGAAGCGAAGTTGGCTTTGCTTGTATCGGAAGCAAATTCTGCGAGACACAGCATCCTGGAACACAGGAAGTGGTCTTTGACGGCCTTTGCTTTGGGGGCTGTGGGGTAAGCGCTTCGCAAGGGGACCCGCCATGGGGCCGTCAGTTGCATGCGAATCACCAAGGAAGAATTCCTGTGTGCCGGCCGGACAGAAGGGAGACCGATCCAGGGGGATTCCTCTGCTTCTGTGTGCTTTGACAGGTCTTGACTAGGAGAGCCCACACTGAGGCCATGTGGCTGAGAACAGACAACGTGTTGTTAGTGGGCACTTCGGGAAGAGAGGCCGTTGGTGGCTTGGAGCGTGGCATAACGCAGGAAGCTATGGATTTCGTGGATGCAACGATGTGCTGGAATCCACACGTCCGCTGGCCCTCACAGACTTTTCCCTTGGGGTGGTGTGAACCCGCGGCCCTTTCTTCCATTCTTGTCCACCACCACTAGGGCCTGAACCCAGATCGGCCCGGGGTCCTTTGTGTGCAGGCAGGCCTCCAGGTAACTCACTGTGGCCCGGCCACAGCACGAGGCAGCATAATCAGGGTGTCTCGAGCTGGTGAGTCATTTTGCGAGGAGTCCCGGCAGGGCTTCCTTCCAAACGGGTGCTGTGGTGTCGGCACCGCCGAGAAGCTTTCCTTTTCTACCCCCCAGAAGTGCAGTCAGTGTTTGTTGGTGGTTTGCATGGTTCTATTTGTCTTTGGGTTCGTGCCACTCATAGGCCGAGGCTTTGAGCTGATATGCCCTGGATGTAGACGAGAGAAGCTGGTGTGATTTTTCGAAGGGCGACACTACCAGAGACATCGTGCAGAAACCCATCAGTACACTCGATAGCACTGGTAGGCGGAAGGCGGGTTGCTCCCAAGACTCTGATGTCCCTTCACACTAGGGTCTTCCATCCATTTCCTTTGCCAGCGTGGACTTGAGAAGTGGGAGGATTTGGTCCCCAGGAGATGGACTTCACGTGCCCTCACATAGGCATCCTTGGTGCCCCCACGTTCCCCATGCCGCTGGGCTTCCAATTGTAGATATGTCTTGGCACTCCTTTTGAGCAGAGACAGCCCTTGCCTCGGGGACATTCTGCATGGTTGAAGCAGCCCAGCAGGGCCCTGAGGGCACCAGGGATCTGCATCCCTGCTGACGCATCCCTGAGCTCTCCCCCATAGGTTCTTGGGAATCCTGGTGGTCCTTGACCTGGGGTGCCCTGTCAGGGTGCACCATCGGCTGCAGGCCACGAGGTTCCTCTGCCAAGTTGCAATGCTTTTCTCAAAATTCAGACTTCCCTGGGTGTCCGGAGTCTCGATGTCGATGTAGCCTCCTGTAAAGTCAGCCGTGGTGTGTGATGAGAGCCATGCTTCAACCTTTTGGTTTGCCTCTCTGCCTTCCTTCCCACTTTCTGTATTCCATTCGCCTTAACACCTTTTTCCATCCCTAATTTCCTCCCACGAAATCCCTCCTCCACAATGCGAGCCTTGCTGCTCACTTCCTGCATCTCCTTCACATCAGTATAGCTTTCTCACTACCTAGCCCTTATCATCAATCTCCTCTTCCTCCTCATCAATTAATAATTCTCTCTCCAGGGTTTTTCTTTGGGATGATAGCCAAGAAAAGCCAGGACGTTTTTGCGACTTCTGGAGACTCAGCAGGAATCTTGGACTGTGGTTTTCTCTGGCATGGAAGATACGATTTGGGTTCCTCTCTCAGGAAATGCGCAGGGGTTTTGGCTATTTTTTTAACCGGGTGTCCTCTTAGATCCATAGTCCTATTCCCTTCAGAAACACTAGCACGTGTGTTTACAATGGGGAAAAGTCTTTAGGCACCCGTGGTCCAGTGGAGCAGGAGAGCCTGAGGAATCGTCGTGCCCCCCATCCTGAAGCTGTCTTGGAACGGTTCAAAGGAAAGCAGGCTAATCCATAGCCCCCCAAAGCCACCATAAACAACCCAAGCCCAAAGAAGGGTTAAAGAACCTTGAGAAAACCACACCCATGGAAGGAATGTAAAGCAGAGCAGAGGAATGTGTGGAATGCAGACAGGGGTGAAACACTTAGGGTCCCATATGGAAAACGGGGAAAACCACAGGTTGGCCTGTGGAAATGCAGGAATCTGACAGAGGCGGGCAGAGAAGGTCTGGAATGATGCCAGGTCTGAACCAGAGGGTGAGTCTCACGTGGCTAGCCGTGAAGACCATATGGCCTGCACTCCAAAGGCCTGGGAGACTCGGAGCTGGGCCGCCACTTGAAAGGGCCTTAGGTTGTCCTCCTTCCTCCCAGGTCCTCAAACTGGAGGGGAATTCTCAATGACTGTTAGATCTCCGACCTTGCGTGAAGTGAGGTCTGTGGTACGGCCCAGCCGTCCAGGTGATGGGCAACCCTGTGGGCAGGCTCTACAGGTACCTGAGGAATGCCCTGGAGTTTTGGGGGGTGGGGAATTTCCAGCAGCTCCGCTGATTTCCATACATCAGGACGTGGCCACCTCAGCCTCTACCAGACCCCTGTCTCCAGGGAGAGCACTGTGGGCCAGCATTCTCCCGGCCAGCCGGTCGCTTCTTCTCGCTTCTCCGACTGACCTCGAAGCATGGATTCCTCAAGCACGTCCTGCACATCAAGCGGTAGGTTGACCTCTGCCTCTGAGCTGGGGTTGCAAATCCCAGAGGCCGGGAGTCCTTCCCGCCTGTGCATCCTGCATCGATAGGGCCATGCCGTTCATTAGGGCATATTCCGTGATTGGGCTGGCCTTTGGCCAGTGCTCAGTTGGCCTCAGGATGCAGACTCGCCTCAGAATGACACCCTTGCTCCATACCCAGGGGAGTTTCGCTCTGGGATGGAAGTGGATGTTGCCTCTTCCTAGAGAGGTGCCCACGCAGATCACGCATCAATGGGCGAAAGGTCCTAACAGGATTTCTCAGGGCCCATCCTCTCCTTTGCTGCTGGCCAACCTTTCCATTCAACCCAATGTATGTTCATGATGGCAGTGGACACATTTGGGGATTTGGAGTCGGAGTAGCCTTTGAATTGTGGTCTCTTGGCCTGGCTTGCCAACAACAGGTATGGAGATACACCCCAGTGGGTTTACTCCTCTCTTTCTTTCTCTTTACGTCTTGGGGAAGGTTTCCTTTGGAGTCTTGGGGATGTTGGGAGCATTTTGACCCCAGGTCACCTGGAGTCGACAGCACGTTCGTGGGAGCTCTTCTCCAAAGTTCAGGCCTTTCTGCATGACCGAACTCTGTGCACGCCTGGCCTTTGTATAACCCAGGGACGTCAAGGAATCTTGATGCCAGGACGGAGGGAAACATGTGGAGCTTATATCTCTCTTTCAAGGGTTTCAAGCTCCCTTGGAGTTTCCCCACACATAATCCCTCTCCATTTCTCTCTCTCCGTCTCTCGGTCCCTCCGTCTCTTTCTCACTCTCTCTCTCTCTCAGTCTCTCTCTCTCTCTCTATGTCTATCTCTCTCTCTCCATTTCTCTGCTGGGACCCTGTGGGTCTCACTTTCTATAACTCCTTGGTTCACTCCCAACTCAGCTTAACGGTCTCAATTCCTTCTCCTCTTTGGCCACTTACGTCTACATGAATGGAACCGTAGACTTTGCACACTGGCCTTGACAGTGTAATATGCAGACTTGTGGTTGGTGTTGAAGTCGTCATCACTGCATGTGCTGAGGTCCGTCCTGATGGACACTTGCCCAGTTGCGTTGGATATTCACGTCGATCTGCTGGAGGTCACTTTGTGCTGATGTATCATAAATATCCGGGACTTGGAAGCTCACCTGAAGCGAAGTTGGCTTTGCTTGTATCGGAAGCAAATTCTGCGAGACACAGCATCCTGGAACACAGGAAGTGGTCTTTGACGGCCTTTGCTTTGGGGGCTGTGGGGTAAGCGCTTCGCAAGGGGACCCGCCATGGGGCCGTCAGTTGCATGCGAATCACCAAGGAAGAATTCCTGTGTGCCGGCCGGACAGAAGGGAGACCGATCCAGGGGGATTCCTCTGCTTCTGTGTGCTTTGACAGGTCTTGACTAGGAGAGCCCACACTGAGGCCATGTGGCTGAGAACAGACAACGTGTTGTTAGTGGGCACTTCGGGAAGAGAGGCCGTTGGTGGCTTGGAGCGTGGCATAACGCAGGAAGCTATGGATTTCATGGATGCAACGATGTGCTGGAATCCACACGTCCGCTGGCCCTCACAGACTTTTCCCTTGGGGTGGTGTGAACCCGCGGCCCTTTCTTCCATTCTTGTCCACCACCACTAGGGCCTGAACCCAGATCGGCCCGGGGTCCTTTGTGTGCAGGCACGCCCCCCTGGGTCTCACTGTGGCCAGGCCACAGCACGAGACAGCATAATCAGGGTGTCTCGAGCTGGTGAGTCATTTTGCGAGGAGTCCCGGCAGGGCTTCCTTCCAAACGGGTGCTGTGGTGTCGGCACCGCCGAGAAGCTTTCCTTTTCTACCCCCCAGAAGTGCAGTCAGTGTTTGTTGGTGGTTTGCATGGTTCTATTTGTCTTTGGGTTCGTGCCACTCATAGGCCGAGGCTTTGAGCTGATATGCCCTGGATGTAGACGAGAGAAGCTGGTGTGATTTTTCGAAGGGCGACACTACCAGAGACATCGTGCAGAAACCCATCAGTACACTCGATAGCACTGGTAGGCGGAAGGCGGGTTGCTCCCAAGACTCTGATGTCCCTTCACACTAGGGTCTTCCATCCATTTCCTTTGCCAGCGTGGACTTGAGAAGTGGGAGGATTTGGTCCCCAGGAGATGGACTTCACGTGCCCTCACATAGGCATCCTTGGTGCCCCCACGTTCCCCATGCCGCTGGGCTTCCAATTGTAGATATGTCTTGGCACTCCTTTTGAGCAGAGACAGCCCTTGCCTCGGGGACATTCTGCATGGTTGAAGCAGCCCAGCAGGGCCCTGAGGGCACCAGGGATCTGCATCCCTGCTGACGCATCCCTGAGCTCTCCCCCATAGGTTCTTGGGAATCCTGGTGGTCCTTGACCTGGGGTGCCCTGTCAGGGTGCACCATCGGCTGCAGGCCACGAGGTTCCTCTGCCAAGTTGCAATGCTTTTCTCAAAATTCAGACTTCCCTGGGTGTCCGGAGTCTCGATGTCGATGTAGCCTCCTGTAAAGTCAGCCGTGGTGTGTGATGAGAGCCATGCTTCAACCTTTTGGTTTGCCTCTCTGCCTTCCTTCCCACTTTCTGTATTCCATTCGCCTTAACACCTTTTTCCATCCCTAATTTCCTCCCACGAAATCCCTCCTCCACAATGCGAGCCTTGCTGCTCACTTCCTGCATCTCCTTCACATCAGTATAGCTTTCTCACTACCTAGCCCTTATCATCAATCTCCTCTTCCTCCTCATCAATTAATAATTCTCTCTCCAGGGTTTTTCTTTGGGATGATAGCCAAGAAAAGCCAGGACGTTTTTGCGACTTCTGGAGACTCAGCAGGAATCTTGGACTGTGGTTTTCTCTGGCATGGAAGATACGATTTGGGTTCCTCTCTCAGGAAATGCGCAGGGGTTTTGGCTATTTTTTTAACCGGGTGTCCTCTTAGATCCATAGTCCTATTCCCTTCAGAAACACTAGCACGTGTGTTTACAATGGGGAAAAGTCTTTAGGCACCCGTGGTCCAGTGGAGCAGGAGAGCCTGAGGAATCGTCGTGCCCCCCATCCTGAAGCTGTCTTGGAACGGTTCAAAGGAAAGCAGGCTAATCCATAGCCCCCCAAAGCCACCATAAACAACCCAAGCCCAAAGAAGGGTTAAAGAACCTTGAGAAAACCACACCCATGGAAGGAATGTAAAGCAGAGCAGAGGAATGTGTGGAATGCAGACAGGGGTGAAACACTTAGGGTCCCATATGGAAAACGGGGAAAACCACAGGTTGGCCTGTGGAAATGCAGGAATCTGACAGAGGCGGGCAGAGAAGGTCTGGAATGATGCCAGGTCTGAACCAGAGGGTGAGTCTCACGTGGCTAGCCGTGAAGACCATATGGCCTGCACTCCAAAGGCTTGGGAGACTCGGAGCTGGGCTGCCACTTGAAAGGGCCTTAGGTTGTCTTCCTTCCTCCCAGGTCCTCAAACTGGAGGGGAATTCTCAATGACTGTTAGATCTCCGACCTTGCGTGAAGTGAGGTCTGTGGTACGGCCCAGCCGTCCAGGTGATGGGCAACCCTGTGGGCAGGCTCTACAGGTACCTGAGGAATGCCCTGGAGTTTTGGGGGGTGGGGAATTTCCAGCAGCTCCGCTGATTTCCATACATCAGGACGTGGCCACCTCAGCCTCTACCAGACCCCTGTCTCCAGGGAGAGCACTGTGGGCCAGCATTCTCCCGGCCAGCCGGTCGCTTCTTCTCGCTTCTCCGACTGACCTCGAAGCATGGATTCCTCCAGCACGTCCTGCACATCAAGCGGTAGGTTGACCTCTGCCTCTGAGCTGGGGTTGCAAATCCCAGAGGCCGGGAGTCCTTCCCGCCTGTGCATCCTGCATCGATAGGGCCATGCCGTTCATTAGGGCATATTCCGTGATTGGGCTGGCCTTTGGCCAGTGCTCAGTTGGCCTCAGGATGCAGACTCGCCTCAGAATGACACCCTTGCTCCATACCCAGGGGAGTTTCGCTCTGGGATGGAAGTGGATGTTGCCTCTTCCTAGAGAGGTGCCCACGCAGATCACGCATCAATGGGCGAAAGGTCCTAACAGGATTTCTCAGGGCCCATCCTCTCCTTTGCTGCTGGCCAACCTTTCCATTCAACCCAATGTATGTTCATGATGGCAGTGGACACATTTGGGGATTTGGAGTCGGAGTAGCCTTTGAATTGTGGTCTCTTGGCCTGGCTTGCCAACAACAGGTATGGAGATACACCCCAGTGGGTTTACTCCTCTCTTTCTTTCTCTTTACGTCTTGGGGAAGGTTTCCTTTGGAGTCTTGGGGATGTTGGGAGCATTTTGACCCCAGGTCACCTGGAGTCGACAGCACGTTCGTGGGAGCTCTTCTCCAAAGTTCAGGCCTTTCTGCATGACCGAACTCTGTGCACGCCTGGCCTTTGTATAACCCAGGGACGTCAAGGAATCTTGATGCCAGGACGGAGGGAAACATGTGGAGCTTATATCTCTCTTTCAAGGGTTTCAAGCTCCCTTGGAGTTTCCCCACACATAATCCCTCTCCATTTCTCTCTCTCCGTCTCTCGGTCCCTCCGTCTCTTTCTCACTCTCTCTCTCTCTCAGTCTCTCTCTCTCTCTCTATGTCTATCTCTCTCTCTCCATTTCTCTGCTGGGACCCTGTGGGTCTCACTTTCTATAACTCCTTGGTTCACTCCCAACTCAGCTTAACGGTCTCAATTCCTTCTCCTCTTTGGCCACTTACGTCTACATGAATGGAACCGTAGACTTTGCACACTGGCCTTGACAGTGTAATATGCAGACTTGTGGTTGGTGTTGAAGTCGTCATCACTGCATGTGCTGAGGTCCGTCCTGATGGACACTTGCCCAGTTGCGTTGGATATTCACGTCGATCTGCTGGAGGTCACTTTGTGCTGATGTATCATAAATATCCGGGACTTGGAAGCTCACCTGAAGCGAAGTTGGCTTTGCTTGTATCGGAAGCAAATTCTGCGAGACACAGCATCCTGGAACACAGGAAGTGGTCTTTGACGGCCTTTGCTTTGGGGGCTGTGGGGTAAGCGCTTCGCAAGGGGACCCGCCATGGGGCCGTCAGTTGCATGCGAATCACCAAGGAAGAATTCCTGTGTGCCGGCCGGACAGAAGGGAGACCGATCCAGGGGGATTCCTCTGCTTCTGTGTGCTTTGACAGGTCTTGACTAGGAGAGCCCACACTGAGGCCATGTGGCTGAGAACAGACAACGTGTTGTTAGTGGGCACTTCGGGAAGAGAGGCCGTTGGTGGCTTGGAGCGTGGCATAACGCAGGAAGCTATGGATTTCGTGGATGCAACGATGTGCTGGAATCCACACGTCCGCTGGCCCTCACAGACTTTTCCCTTGGGGTGGTGTGAACCCGCGGCCCTTTCTTCCATTCTTGTCCACCACCACTAGGGCCTGAACCCAGATCGGCCCGGGGTCCTTTGTGTGCAGGCAGGCCTCCCTGTAACTCACTGTGGCCCGGCCACAGCACGAGGCAGCATAATCAGGGTGTCTCGAGCTGGTGAGTCATTTTGCGAGGAGTCCCGGCAGGGCTTCCTTCCAAACGGGTGCTGTGGTGTCGGCACCGCCGAGAAGCTTTCCTTTTCTACCCCCCAGAAGTGCAGTCAGTGTTTGTTGGTGGTTTGCATGGTTCTATTTGTCTTTGGGTTCGTGCCACTCATAGGCCGAGGCTTTGAGCTGATATGCCCTGGATGTAGACGAGAGAAGCTGGTGTGATTTTTCGAAGGGCGACACTACCAGAGACATCGTGCAGAAACCCATCAGTACACTCGATAGCACTGGTAGGCGGAAGGCGGGTTGCTCCCAAGACTCTGATGTCCCTTCACACTAGGGTCTTCCATCCATTTCCTTTGCCAGCGTGGACTTGAGAAGTGGGAGGATTTGGTCCCCAGGAGATGGACTTCACGTGCCCTCACATAGGCATCCTTGGTGCCCCCACGTTCCCCATGCCGCTGGGCTTCCAATTGTAGATATGTCTTGGCACTCCTTTTGAGCAGAGACAGCCCTTGCCTCGGGGACATTCTGCATGGTTGAAGCAGCCCAGCAGGGCCCTGAGGGCACCAGGGATCTGCATCCCTGCTGACGCATCCCTGAGCTCTCCCCCATAGGTTCTTGGGAATCCTGGTGGTCCTTGACCTGGGGTGCCCTGTCAGGGTGCACCATCGGCTGCAGGCCACGAGGTTCCTCTGCCAAGTTGCAATGCTTTTCTCAAAATTCAGACTTCCCTGGGTGTCCGGAGTCTCGATGTCGATGTAGCCTCCTGTAAAGTCAGCCGTGGTGTGTGATGAGAGCCATGCTTCAACCTTTTGGTTTGCCTCTCTGCCTTCCTTCCCACTTTCTGTATTCCATTCGCCTTAACACCTTTTTCCATCCCTAATTTCCTCCCACGAAATCCCTCCTCCACAATGCGAGCCTTGCTGCTCACTTCCTGCATCTCCTTCACATCAGTATAGCTTTCTCACTACCTAGCCCTTATCATCAATCTCCTCTTCCTCCTCATCAATTAATAATTCTCTCTCCAGGGTTTTTCTTTGGGATGATAGCCAAGAAAAGCCAGGACGTTTTTGCGACTTCTGGAGACTCAGCAGGAATCTTGGACTGTGGTTTTCTCTGGCATGGAAGATACGATTTGGGTTCCTCTCTCAGGAAATGCGCAGGGGTTTTGGCTATTTTTTTAACCGGGTGTCCTCTTAGATCCATAGTCCTATTCCCTTCAGAAACACTAGCACGTGTGTTTACAATGGGGAAAAGTCTTTAGGCACCCGTGGTCCAGTGGAGCAGGAGAGCCTGAGGAATCGTCGTGCCCCCCATCCTGAAGCTGTCTTGGAACGGTTCAAAGGAAAGCAGGCTAATCCATAGCCCCCCAAAGCCACCATAAACAACCCAAGCCCAAAGAAGGGTTAAAGAACCTTGAGAAAACCACACCCATGGAAGGAATGTAAAGCAGAGCAGAGGAATGTGTGGAATGCAGACAGGGGTGAAACACTTAGGGTCCCATATGGAAAACGGGGAAAACCACAGGTTGGCCTGTGGAAATGCAGGAATCTGACAGAGGCGGGCAGAGAAGGTCTGGAATGATGCCAGGTCTGAACCAGAGGGTGAGTCTCACGTGGCTAGCCGTGAAGACCATATGGCCTGCACTCCAAAGGCCTGGGAGACTCGGAGCTGGGCCGCCACTTGAAAGGGCCTTAGGTTGTCCTCCTTCCTCCCAGGTCCTCAAACTGGAGGGGAATTCTCAATGACTGTTAGATCTCCGACCTTGCGTGAAGTGAGGTCTGTGGTACGGCCCAGCCGTCCAGGTGATGGGCAACCCTGTGGGCAGGCTCTACAGGTACCTGAGGAATGCTCTGGAGTTTTGGGGGGTGGGGAATTTCCAGCAGCTCCGCTGATTTCCATACATCAGGACGTGGCCACCTCAGCCTCTACCAGACCCCTGTCTCCAGGGAGAGCACTGTGGGCCAGCATTCTCCCGGCCAGCCGGTCGCTTCTTCTCGCTTCTCCGACTGACCTCGAAGCATGGATTCCTCAAGCACGTCCTGCACATCAAGCGGTAGGTTGACCTCTGCCTCTGAGCTGGGGTTGCAAATCCCAGAGGCCGGGAGTCCTTCCCGCCTGTGCATCCTGCATCGATAGGGCCATGCCGTTCATTAGGGCATATTCCGTGATTGGGCTGGCCTTTGGCCAGTGCTCAGTTGGCCTCAGGATGCAGACTCGCCTCAGAATGACACCCTTGCTCCATACCCAGGGGAGTTTCGCTCTGGGATGGAAGTGGATGTTGCCTCTTCCTAGAGAGGTGCCCACGCAGATCACGCATCAATGGGCGAAAGGTCCTAACAGGATTTCTCAGGGCCCATCCTCTCCTTTGCTGCTGGCCAACCTTTCCATTCAACCCAATGTATGTTCATGATGGCAGTGGACACATTTGGGGATTTGGAGTCGGAGTAGCCTTTGAATTGTGGTCTCTTGGCCTGGCTTGCCAACAACAGGTATGGAGATACACCCCAGTGGGTTTACTCCTCTCTTTCTTTCTCTTTACGTCTTGGGGAAGGTTTCCTTTGGAGTCTTGGGGATGTTGGGAGCATTTTGACCCCAGGTCACCTGGAGTCGACAGCACGTTCGTGGGAGCTCTTCTCCAAAGTTCAGGCCTTTCTGCATGACCGAACTCTGTGCACGCCTGGCCTTTGTATAACCCAGGGACGTCAAGGAATCTTGATGCCAGGACGGAGGGAAACATGTGGAGCTTATATCTCTCTTTCAAGGGTTTCAAGCTCCCTTGGAGTTTCCCCACACATAATCCCTCTCCATTTCTCTCTCTCCGTCTCTCGGTCCCTCCGTCTCTTTCTCACTCTCTCTCTCTCTCAGTCTCTCTCTCTCTCTCTATGTCTATCTCTCTCTCTCCATTTCTCTGCTGGGACCCTGTGGGTCTCACTTTCTATAACTCCTTGGTTCACTCCCAACTCAGCCTTACGGTCTCAATTCCTTCTCCTCTTTGGCCACTTACGTCTACATGAATGGAACCGTAGACTTTGCACACTGGCCTTGACAGTGTAATATGCAGACTTGTGGTTGGTGTTGAAGTCGTCATCACTGCATGTGCTGAGGTCCGTCCTGATGGACACTTGCCCAGTTGCGTTGGATATTCACGTCGATCTGCTGGAGGTCACTTTGTGCTGATGTATCATAAATATCCGGGACTTGGAAGCTCACCTGAAGCGAAGTTGGCTTTGCTTGTATCGGAAGCAAATTCTGCGAGACACAGCATCCTGGAACACAGGAAGTGGTCTTTGACGGCCTTTGCTTTGGGGGCTGTGGGGTAAGCGCTTCGCAAGGGGACCCGCCATGGGGCCGTCAGTTGCATGCGAATCACCAAGGAAGAATTCCTGTGTGCCGGCCGGACAGAAGGGAGACCGATCCAGGGGGATTCCTCTGCTTCTGTGTGCTTTGACAGGTCTTGACTAGGAGAGCCCACACTGAGGCCATGTGGCTGAGAACAGACAACGTGTTGTTAGTGGGCACTTCGGGAAGAGAGGCCGTTGGTGGCTTGGAGCGTGGCATAACGCAGGAAGCTATGGATTTCATGGATGCAACGATGTGCTGGAATCCACACGTCCGCTGGCCCTCACAGACTTTTCCCTTGGGGTGGTGTGAACCCGCGGCCCTTTCTTCCATTCTTGTCCACCACCACTAGGGCCTGAACCCAGATCGGCCCGGGGTCCTTTGTGTGCAGGCACGCCCCCCTGGGTCTCACTGTGGCCAGGCCACAGCACGAGACAGCATAATCAGGGTGTCTCGAGCTGGTGAGTCATTTTGCGAGGAGTCCCGGCAGGGCTTCCTTCCAAACGGGTGCTGTGGTGTCGGCACCGCCGAGAAGCTTTCCTTTTCTACCCCCCAGAAGTGCAGTCAGTGTTTGTTGGTGGTTTGCATGGTTCTATTTGTCTTTGGGTTCGTGCCACTCATAGGCCGAGGCTTTGAGCTGATATGCCCTGGATGTAGACGAGAGAAGCTGGTGTGATTTTTCGAAGGGCGACACTACCAGAGACATCGTGCAGAAACCCATCAGTACACTCGATAGCACTGGTAGGCGGAAGGCGGGTTGCTCCCAAGACTCTGATGTCCCTTCACACTAGGGTCTTCCATCCATTTCCTTTGCCAGCGTGGACTTGAGAAGTGGGAGGATTTGGTCCCCAGGAGATGGACTTCACGTGCCCTCACATAGGCATCCTTGGTGCCCCCACGTTCCCCATGCCGCTGGGCTTCCAATTGTAGATATGTCTTGGCACTCCTTTTGAGCAGAGACAGCCCTTGCCTCGGGGACATTCTGCATGGTTGAAGCAGCCCAGCAGGGCCCTGAGGGCACCAGGGATCTGCATCCCTGCTGACGCATCCCTGAGCTCTCCCCCATAGGTTCTTGGGAATCCTGGTGGTCCTTGACCTGGGGTGCCCTGTCAGGGTGCACCATCGGCTGCAGGCCACGAGGTTCCTCTGCCAAGTTGCAATGCTTTTCTCAAAATTCAGACTTCCCTGGGTGTCCGGAGTCTCGATGTCGATGTAGCCTCCTGTAAAGTCAGCCGTGGTGTGTGATGAGAGCCATGCTTCAACCTTTTGGTTTGCCTCTCTGCCTTCCTTCCCACTTTCTGTATTCCATTCGCCTTAACACCTTTTTCCATCCCTAATTTCCTCCCACGAAATCCCTCCTCCACAATGCGAGCCTTGCTGCTCACTTCCTGCATCTCCTTCACATCAGTATAGCTTTCTCACTACCTAGCCCTTATCATCAATCTCCTCTTCCTCCTCATCAATTAATAATTCTCTCTCCAGGGTTTTTCTTTGGGATGATAGCCAAGAAAAGCCAGGACGTTTTTGCGACTTCTGGAGACTCAGCAGGAATCTTGGACTGTGGTTTTCTCTGGCATGGAAGATACGATTTGGGTTCCTCTCTCAGGAAATGCGCAGGGGTTTTGGCTATTTTTTTAACCGGGTGTCCTCTTAGATCCATAGTCCTATTCCCTTCAGAAACACTAGCACGTGTGTTTACAATGGGGAAAAGTCTTTAGGCACCCGTGGTCCAGTGGAGCAGGAGAGCCTGAGGAATCGTCGTGCCCCCCATCCTGAAGCTGTCTTGGAACGGTTCAAAGGAAAGCAGGCTAATCCATAGCCCCCCAAAGCCACCATAAACAACCCAAGCCCAAAGAAGGGTTAAAGAACCTTGAGAAAACCACACCCATGGAAGGAATGTAAAGCAGAGCAGAGGAATGTGTGGAATGCAGACAGGGGTGAAACACTTAGGGTCCCATATGGAAAACGGGGAAAACCACAGGTTGGCCTGTGGAAATGCAGGAATCTGACAGAGGCGGGCAGAGAAGGTCTGGAATGATGCCAGGTCTGAACCAGAGGGTGAGTCTCACGTGGCTAGCCGTGAAGACCATATGGCCTGCACTCCAAAGGCCTGGGAGACTCGGAGCTGGGCTGCCACTTGAAAGGGCCTTAGGTTGTCTTCCTTCCTCCCAGGTCCTCAAACTGGAGGGGAATTCTCAATGACTGTTAGATCTCCGACCTTGCGTGAAGTGAGGTCTGTGGTACGGCCCAGCCGTCCAGGTGATGGGCAACCCTGTGGGCAGGCTCTACAGGTACCTGAGGAATGCCCTGGAGTTTTGGGGGGTGGGGAATTTCCAGCAGCTCCGCTGATTTCCATACATCAGGACGTGGCCACCTCAGCCTCTACCAGACCCCTGTCTCCAGGGAGAGCACTGTGGGCCAGCATTCTCCCGGCCAGCCGGTCGCTTCTTCTCGCTTCTCCGACTGACCTCGAAGCATGGATTCCTCCAGCACGTCCTGCACATCAAGCGGTAGGTTGACCTCTGCCTCTGAGCTGGGGTTGCAAATCCCAGAGGCCGGGAGTCCTTCCCGCCTGTGCATCCTGCATCGATAGGGCCATGCCGTTCATTAGGGCATATTCCGTGATTGGGCTGGCCTTTGGCCAGTGCTCAGTTGGCCTCAGGATGCAGACTCGCCTCAGAATGACACCCTTGCTCCATACCCAGGGGAGTTTCGCTCTGGGATGGAAGTGGATGTTGCCTCTTCCTAGAGAGGTGCCCACGCAGATCACGCATCAATGGGCGAAAGGTCCTAACAGGATTTCTCAGGGCCCATCCTCTCCTTTGCTGCTGGCCAACCTTTCCATTCAACCCAATGTATGTTCATGATGGCAGTGGACACATTTGGGGATTTGGAGTCGGAGTAGCCTTTGAATAGTGGTCTCTTGGCCTGGCTTGCCAACAACAGGTATGGAGATACACCCCAGTGGGTTTACTCCTCTCTTTCTTTCTCTTTACGTCTTGGGGAAGGTTTCCTTTGGAGTCTTGGGGATGTTGGGAGCATTTTGACCCCAGGTCACCTGGAGTCGACAGCACGTTCGTGGGAGCTCTTCTCCAAAGTTCAGGCCTTTCTGCATGACCGAACTCTGTGCACGCCTGGCCTTTGTATAACCCAGGGACGTCAAGGAATCTTGATGCCAGGACGGAGGGAAACATCTGGAGCTTATATCTCTCTTTCAAGGGTTTCAAGCTCCCTTGGAGTTTCCCCACACATAATCCCTCTCCATTTCTCTCTCTCCGTCTCTCGATCCCTCCGTCTCTTTCTCAGTCTCTCTCTCTCTCAGTCTCTCTCTCTCTCTCTATGTCTATCTCTCTCTCTCCATTTCTCTGCTGGGACCCTGTGGGTCTCACTTTCTATAACTCCTTGGTTCACTCCCAACTCAGCCTTACGGTCTCAATTCCTTCTCCTCTTTGGCCACTTACGTCTACATGAATGGAACCGTAGACTTTGCACACTGGCCTTGACAGTGTAATATGCAGACTTGTGGTTGGTGTTGAAGTCGTCATCACTGCATGTGCTGAGGTCCGTCCTGATGGACACTTGCCCAGTTGCGTTGGATATTCACGTCGATCTGCTGGAGGTCACTTTGTGCTGATGTATCATAAATATCCGGGACTTGGAAGCTCACCTGAAGCGAAGTTGGCTTTGCTTGTATCGGAAGCAAATTCTGCGAGACACAGCATCCTGGAACACAGGAAGTGGTCTTTGACGGCCTTTGCTTTGGGGGCTGTGGGGTAAGCGCTTCGCAAGGGGACCCGCCATGGGGCCGTCAGTTGCATGCGAATCACCAAGGAAGAATTCCTGTGTGCCGGCCGGACAGAAGGGAGACCGATCCAGGGGGATTCCTCTGCTTCTGTGTGCTTTGACAGGTCTTGACTAGGAGAGCCCACACTGAGGCCATGTGGCTGAGAACAGACAACGTGTTGTTAGTGGGCACTTCGGGAAGAGAGGCCGTTGGTGGCTTGGAGCGTGGCATAACGCAGGAAGCTATGGATTTCGTGGATGCAACGATGTGCTGGAATCCACACGTCCGCTGGCCCTCACAGACTTTTCCCTTGGGGTGGTGTGAACCCGCGGCCCTTTCTTCCATTCTTGTCCACCACCACTAGGGCCTGAACCCAGATCGGCCCGGGGTCCTTTGTGTGCAGGCAGGCCTCCAGGTAACTCACTGTGGCCCGGCCACAGCACGAGGCAGCATAATCAGGGTGTCTCGAGCTGGTGAGTCATTTTGCGAGGAGTCCCGGCAGGGCTTCCTTCCAAACGGGTGCTGTGGTGTCGGCACCGCCGAGAAGCTTTCCTTTTCTACCCCCCAGAAGTGCAGTCAGTGTTTGTTGGTGGTTTGCATGGTTCTATTTGTCTTTGGGTTCGTGCCACTCATAGGCCGAGGCTTTGAGCTGATATGCCCTGGATGTAGACGAGAGAAGCTGGTGTGATTTTTCGAAGGGCGACACTACCAGAGACATCGTGCAGAAACCCATCAGTACACTCGATAGCACTGGTAGGCGGAAGGCGGGTTGCTCCCAAGACTCTGATGTCCCTTCACACTAGGGTCTTCCATCCATTTCCTTTGCCAGCGTGGACTTGAGAAGTGGGAGGATTTGGTCCCCAGGAGATGGACTTCACGTGCCCTCACATAGGCATCCTTGGTGCCCCCACGTTCCCCATGCCGCTGGGCTTCCAATTGTAGATATGTCTTGGCACTCCTTTTGAGCAGAGACAGCCCTTGCCTCGGGGACATTCTGCATGGTTGAAGCAGCCCAGCAGGGCCCTGAGGGCACCAGGGATCTGCATCCCTGCTGACGCATCCCTGAGCTCTCCCCCATAGGTTCTTGGGAATCCTGGTGGTCCTTGACCTGGGGTGCCCTGTCAGGGTGCACCATCGGCTGCAGGCCACGAGGTTCCTCTGCCAAGTTGCAATGCTTTTCTCAAAATTCAGACTTCCCTGGGTGTCCGGAGTCTCGATGTCGATGTAGCCTCCTGTAAAGTCAGCCGTGGTGTGTGATGAGAGCCATGCTTCAACCTTTTGGTTTGCCTCTCTGCCTTCCTTCCCACTTTCTGTATTCCATTCGCCTTAACACCTTTTTCCATCCCTAATTTCCTCCCACGAAATCCCTCCTCCACAATGCGAGCCTTGCTGCTCACTTCCTGCATCTCCTTCACATCAGTATAGCTTTCTCACTACCTAGCCCTTATCATCAATCTCCTCTTCCTCCTCATCAATTAATAATTCTCTCTCCAGGGTTTTTCTTTGGGATGATAGCCAAGAAAAGCCAGGACGTTTTTGCGACTTCTGGAGACTCAGCAGGAATCTTGGACTGTGGTTTTCTCTGGCATGGAAGATACGATTTGGGTTCCTCTCTCAGGAAATGCGCAGGGGTTTTGGCTATTTTTTTAACCGGGTGTCCTCTTAGATCCATAGTCCTATTCCCTTCAGAAACACTAGCACGTGTGTTTACAATGGGGAAAAGTCTTTAGGCACCCGTGGTCCAGTGGAGCAGGAGAGCCTGAGGAATCGTCGTGCCCCCCATCCTGAAGCTGTCTTGGAACGGTTCAAAGGAAAGCAGGCTAATCCATAGCCCCCCAAAGCCACCATAAACAACCCAAGCCCAAAGAAGGGTTAAAGAACCTTGAGAAAACCACACCCATGGAAGGAATGTAAAGCAGAGCAGAGGAATGTGTGGAATGCAGACAGGGGTGAAACACTTAGGGTCCCATATGGAAAACGGGGAAAACCACAGGTTGGCCTGTGGAAATGCAGGAATCTGACAGAGGCGGGCAGAGAAGGTCTGGAATGATGCCAGGTCTGAACCAGAGGGTGAGTCTCACGTGGCTAGCCGTGAAGACCATATGGCCTGCACTCCAAAGGCTTGGGAGACTCGGAGCTGGGCTGCCACTTGAAAGGGCCTTAGGTTGTCTTCCTTCCTCCCAGGTCCTCAAACTGGAGGGGAATTCTCAATGACTGTTAGATCTCCGACCTTGCGTGAAGTGAGGTCTGTGGTACGGCCCAGCCGTCCAGGTGATGGGCAACCCTGTGGGCAGGCTCTACAGGTACCTGAGGAATGCCCTGGAGTTTTGGGGGGTGGGGAATTTCCAGCAGCTCCGCTGATTTCCATACATCAGGACGTGGCCACCTCAGCCTCTACCAGACCCCTGTCTCCAGGGAGAGCACTGTGGGCCAGCATTCTCCCGGCCAGCCGGTCGCTTCTTCTCGCTTCTCCGACTGACCTCGAAGCATGGATTCCTCCAGCACGTCCTGCACATCAAGCGGTAGGTTGACCTCTGCCTCTGAGCTGGGGTTGCAAATCCCAGAGGCCGGGAGTCCTTCCCGCCTGTGCATCCTGCATCGATAGGGCCATGCCGTTCATTAGGGCATATTCCGTGATTGGGCTGGCCTTTGGCCAGTGCTCAGTTGGCCTCAGGATGCAGACTCGCCTCAGAATGACACCCTTGCTCCATACCCAGGGGAGTTTCGCTCTGGGATGGAAGTGGATGTTGCCTCTTCCTAGAGAGGTGCCCACGCAGATCACGCATCAATGGGCGAAAGGTCCTAACAGGATTTCTCAGGGCCCATCCTCTCCTTTGCTGCTGGCCAACCTTTCCATTCAACCCAATGTATGTTCATGATGGCAGTGGACACATTTGGGGATTTGGAGTCGGAGTAGCCTTTGAATTGTGGTCTCTTGGCCTGGCTTGCCAACAACAGGTATGGAGATACACCCCAGTGGGTTTACTCCTCTCTTTCTTTCTCTTTACGTCTTGGGGAAGGTTTCCTTTGGAGTCTTGGGGATGTTGGGAGCATTTTGACCCCAGGTCACCTGGAGTCGACAGCACGTTCGTGGGAGCTCTTCTCCAAAGTTCAGGCCTTTCTGCATGACCGAACTCTGTGCACGCCTGGCCTTTGTATAACCCAGGGACGTCAAGGAATCTTGATGCCAGGACGGAGGGAAACATGTGGAGCTTATATCTCTCTTTCAAGGGTTTCAAGCTCCCTTGGAGTTTCCCCACACATAATCCCTCTCCATTTCTCTCTCTCCGTCTCTCGGTCCCTCCGTCTCTTTCTCACTCTCTCTCTCTCTCAGTCTCTCTCTCTCTCTCTATGTCTATCTCTCTCTCTCCATTTCTCTGCTGGGACCCTGTGGGTCTCACTTTCTATAACTCCTTGGTTCACTCCCAACTCAGCCTTACGGTCTCAATTCCTTCTCCTCTTTGGCCACTTACGTCTACATGAATGGAACCGTAGACTTTGCACACTGGCCTTGACAGTGTAATATGCAGACTTGTGGTTGGTGTTGAAGTCGTCATCACTGCATGTGCTGAGGTCCGTCCTGATGGACACTTGCCCAGTTGCGTTGGATATTCACGTCGATCTGCTGGAGGTCACTTTGTGCTGATGTATCATAAATATCCGGGACTTGGAAGCTCACCTGAAGCGAAGTTGGCTTTGCTTGTATCGGAAGCAAATTCTGCGAGACACAGCATCCTGGAACACAGGAAGTGGTCTTTGACGGCCTTTGCTTTGGGGGCTGTGGGGTAAGCGCTTCGCAAGGGGACCCGCCATGGGGCCGTCAGTTGCATGCGAATCACCAAGGAAGAATTCCTGTGTGCCGGCCGGACAGAAGGGAGACCGATCCAGGGGGATTCCTCTGCTTCTGTGTGCTTTGACAGGTCTTGACTAGGAGAGCCCACACTGAGGCCATGTGGCTGAGAACAGACAACGTGTTGTTAGTGGGCACTTCGGGAAGAGAGGCCGTTGGTGGCTTGGAGCGTGGCATAACGCAGGAAGCTATGGATTTCGTGGATGCAACGATGTGCTGGAATCCACACGTCCGCTGGCCCTCACAGACTTTTCCCTTGGGGTGGTGTGAACCCGCGGCCCTTTCTTCCATTCTTGTCCACCACCACTAGGGCCTGAACCCAGATCGGCCCGGGGTCCTTTGTGTGCAGGCACGCCCCCCTGGGTCTCACTGTGGCCAGGCCACAGCACGAGACAGCATAATCAGGGTGTCTCGAGCTGGTGAGTCATTTTGCGAGGAGTCCCGGCAGGGCTTCCTTCCAAACGGGTGCTGTGGTGTCGGCACCGCCGAGAAGCTTTCCTTTTCTACCCCCCAGAAGTGCAGTCAGTGTTTGTTGGTGGTTTGCATGGTTCTATTTGTCTTTGGGTTCGTGCCACTCATAGGCCGAGGCTTTGAGCTGATATGCCCTGGATGTAGACGAGAGAAGCTGGTGTGATTTTTCGAAGGGCGACACTACCAGAGACATCGTGCAGAAACCCATCAGTACACTCGATAGCACTGGTAGGCGGAAGGCGGGTTGCTCCCAAGACTCTGATGTCCCTTCACACTAGGGTCTTCCATCCATTTCCTTTGCCAGCGTGGACTTGAGAAGTGGGAGGATTTGGTCCCCAGGAGATGGACTTCACGTGCCCTCACATAGGCATCCTTGGTGCCCCCACGTTCCCCATGCCGCTGGGCTTCCAATTGTAGATATGTCTTGGCACTCCTTTTGAGCAGAGACAGCCCTTGCCTCGGGGACATTCTGCATGGTTGAAGCAGCCCAGCAGGGCCCTGAGGGCACCAGGGATCTGCATCCCTGCTGACGCATCCCTGAGCTCTCCCCCATAGGTTCTTGGGAATCCTGGTGGTCCTTGACCTGGGGTGCCCTGTCAGGGTGCACCATCGGCTGCAGGCCACGAGGTTCCTCTGCCAAGTTGCAATGCTTTTCTCAAAATTCAGACTTCCCTGGGTGTCCGGAGTCTCGATGTCGATGTAGCCTCCTGTAAAGTCAGCCGTGGTGTGTGATGAGAGCCATGCTTCAACCTTTTGGTTTGCCTCTCTGCCTTCCTTCCCACTTTCTGTATTCCATTCGCCTTAACACCTTTTTCCATCCCTAATTTCCTCCCACGAAATCCCTCCTCCACAATGCGAGCCTTGCTGCTCACTTCCTGCATCTCCTTCACATCAGTATAGCTTTCTCACTACCTAGCCCTTATCATCAATCTCCTCTTCCTCCTCATCAATTAATAATTCTCTCTCCAGGGTTTTTCTTTGGGATGAAGCCAAGAAAAGCCAGGACGATTTTTGCGACTTCTGGAGACTCAGCAGGAATCTTGGACTGTGGTTTGCTCTGGCATGGAAGATACGATTTGGGTTCCTCTCTCAGGAAATGCGCAGGGGTTTTGGCTATTTTTTTAACCGGGTGTCCTCTTAGATCCATAGTCCTATTCCCTTCAGAAACACTAGCACGTGTGTTTACAATGGGGAAACGTCTTTAGGCACCCGTGGTCCAGTGGAGCAGGAGAGCCTGAGGAATCGTCGTGCCCCCCATCCTGAAGCTGTCTTGGAACGGTTCAAAGGAAAGCAGGCTAATCCATAGCCCCCCAAATCCACCATAAACAACCCAAGCCCAAAGAAGGGTTAAAGAACCTTGAGAAAACCACACCCATGGAAGGAATGTAAAGCAGAGCAGAGGAATGTGTGGAATGCAGACAGGGGTGAAACACTTAGGGTCCCATATGGAAAACGGGGAAAACCACAGGTTGGCCTGTGGAAATGCAGGAATCTGACAGAGGCGGGCAGAGAAGGTCTGGAATGATGCCAGGTCTGAACCAGAGGGTGAGTCTCACGTGGCTAGCCGTGAAGACCATATGGCCTGCACTCCAAAGGCCTGGGAGACTCGGAGCTGGTCTGCCACTTGAAAGGGCCTTAGGTTGTCCTCCTTCCTCCCAGGTCCTCAAACTGGAGGGGAATTCTCAATGACTGTTAGATCTCCGACCTTGCGTGAAGTGAGGTCTGTGGTACGGCCCAGCCGTCCAGGTGATGGGCAACCCTGTGGGCAGGCTCTACAGGTACCTGAGGAATGCCCTGGAGTTTTGGGGGGTGGGGAATTTCCAGCAGCTCCGCTGATTTCCATACATCAGGGCGTGGCCACCTCAGCCTCTACCAGACCCCTGTCTCCAGGGAGAGCACAGTGGGCCAGCATTCTCCCGGCCAGCCGGTCGCTTCTTCTTGCTTCTCCGACTGACCTCGAAGCATGGATTCCTCCAGCACGTCCTGCACATCCAGCGGTAGGTTGACCTCTGCCTCTGAGCTGGGGGTTGCAAATCCCAGAGGCCGGGAGCCCTTCCCGCCTGTGCATCCTGCATCGATAGGGCCATGCCGTTCATTGGGGCATGTTTCGAGATTGGGCTGGCCTTTGGCCAGTGCTCAGTTGGCCTCAGGATGCAGACTCGCCTCAGAATGACACCCTTGCTCCATACCCAGGGGAGTTTCGCTCTGGGATGGAAGTGGATGTTGCCTCTTCCTAGAGAGGTGCCCACGCAGATCACGCATCAATGGGCGAAAGGTCCTAACAGGATTTCTCAGGGCCCATCCTCTCCTTTGCTGCTGGCCAACCTTTCCATTCAACCCAATGTATGTTCATGATGGCAGTGGACACATTTGGGGATTTGGAGTCGGAGTAGCCTTTGAATTGTGGTCTCTTGGCCTGGCTTGCCAACAACAGGTATGGAGATACACCCCAGTGGGTTTACTCCTCTCTTTCTTTCTCTTTACGTCTTGGGGAAGGTTTCCTTTGGAGTCTTGGGGATGTTGGGAGCATTTTGACCCCAGGTCACCTGGAGTCGACAGCACGTTCGTGGGAGCTCTTCTCCAAAGTTCAGGCCTTTCTGCATGACCGAACTCTGTGCACGCCTGGCCTTTGTATAACCCAGGGACGTCAAGGAATCTTGATGCCAGGACGGAGGGAAACATGTGGAGCTTATATCTCTCTTTCAAGGGTTTCAAGCTCCCTTGGAGTTTCCCCACACATAATCCCTCTCCATTTCTCTCTCTCCGTCTCTCGATCCCTCCGTCTCTTTCTCAGTCTCTCTCTCTCTCAGTCTCTCTCTCTCTCTCTATGTCTATCTCTCTCTCTCCATTTCTCTGCTGGGACCCTGTGGGTCTCACTTTCTATAACTCCTTGGTTCACTCCCAACTCAGCCTTACGGTCTCAATTCCTTCTCCTCTTTGGCCACTTACGTCTACATGAATGGAACCGTAGACTTTGCACACTGGCCTTGACAGTGTAATATGCAGACTTGTGGTTGGTGTTGAAGTCGTCATCACTGCATGTGCTGAGGTCCGTCCTGATGGACACTTGCCCAGTTGCGTTGGATATTCACGTCGATCTGCTGGAGGTCACTTTGTGCTGATGTATCATAAATATCCGGGACTTGGAAGCTCACCTGAAGCGAAGTTGGCTTTGCTTGTATCGGAAGCAAATTCTGCGAGACACAGCATCCTGGAACACAGGAAGTGGTCTTTGACGGCCTTTGCTTTGGGGGCTGTGGGGTAAGCGCTTCGCAAGGGGACCCGCCATGGGGCCGTCAGTTGCATGCGAATCACCAAGGAAGAATTCCTGTGTGCCGGCCGGACAGAAGGGAGACCGATCCAGGGGGATTCCTCTGCTTCTGTGTGCTTTGACAGGTCTTGACTAGGAGAGCCCACACTGAGGCCATGTGGCTGAGAACAGACAACGTGTTGTTAGTGGGCACTTCGGGAAGAGAGGCCGTTGGTGGCTTGGAGCGTGGCATAACGCAGGAAGCTATGGATTTCGTGGATGCAACGATGTGCTGGAATCCACACGTCCGCTGGCCCTCACAGACTTTTCCCTTGGGGTGGTGTGAACCCGCGGCCCTTTCTTCCATTCTTGTCCACCACCACTAGGGCCTGAACCCAGATCGGCCCGGGGTCCTTTGTGTGCAGGCAGGCCTCCAGGTAACTCACTGTGGCCCGGCCACAGCACGAGGCAGCATAATCAGGGTGTCTCGAGCTGGTGAGTCATTTTGCGAGGAGTCCCGGCAGGGCTTCCTTCCAAACGGGTGCTGTGGTGTCGGCACCGCCGAGAAGCTTTCCTTTTCTACCCCCCAGAAGTGCAGTCAGTGTTTGTTGGTGGTTTGCATGGTTCTATTTGTCTTTGGGTTCGTGCCACTCATAGGCCGAGGCTTTGAGCTGATATGCCCTGGATGTAGACGAGAGAAGCTGGTGTGATTTTTCGAAGGGCGACACTACCAGAGACATCGTGCAGAAACCCATCAGTACACTCGATAGCACTGGTAGGCGGAAGGCGGGTTGCTCCCAAGACTCTGATGTCCCTTCACACTAGGGTCTTCCATCCATTTCCTTTGCCAGCGTGGACTTGAGAAGTGGGAGGATTTGGTCCCCAGGAGATGGACTTCACGTGCCCTCACATAGGCATCCTTGGTGCCCCCACGTTCCCCATGCCGCTGGGCTTCCAATTGTAGATATGTCTTGGCACTCCTTTTGAGCAGAGACAGCCCTTGCCTCGGGGACATTCTGCATGGTTGAAGCAGCCCAGCAGGGCCCTGAGGGCACCAGGGATCTGCATCCCTGCTGACGCATCCCTGAGCTCTCCCCCATAGGTTCTTGGGAATCCTGGTGGTCCTTGACCTGGGGTGCCCTGTCAGGGTGCACCATCGGCTGCAGGCCACGAGGTTCCTCTGCCAAGTTGCAATGCTTTTCTCAAAATTCAGACTTCCCTGGGTGTCCGGAGTCTCGATGTCGATGTAGCCTCCTGTAAAGTCAGCCGTGGTGTGTGATGAGAGCCATGCTTCAACCTTTTGGTTTGCCTCTCTGCCTTCCTTCCCACTTTCTGTATTCCATTCGCCTTAACACCTTTTTCCATCCCTAATTTCCTCCCACGAAATCCCTCCTCCACAATGCGAGCCTTGCTGCTCACTTCCTGCATCTCCTTCACATCAGTATAGCTTTCTCACTACCTAGCCCTTATCATCAATCTCCTCTTCCTCCTCATCAATTAATAATTCTCTCTCCAGGGTTTTTCTTTGGGATGATAGCCAAGAAAAGCCAGGACGTTTTTGCGACTTCTGGAGACTCAGCAGGAATCTTGGACTGTGGTTTTCTCTGGCATGGAAGATACGATTTGGGTTCCTCTCTCAGGAAATGCGCAGGGGTTTTGGCTATTTTTTTAACCGGGTGTCCTCTTAGATCCATAGTCCTATTCCCTTCAGAAACACTAGCACGTGTGTTTACAATGGGGAAAAGTCTTTAGGCACCCGTGGTCCAGTGGAGCAGGAGAGCCTGAGGAATCGTCGTGCCCCCCATCCTGAAGCTGTCTTGGAACGGTTCAAAGGAAAGCAGGCTAATCCATAGCCCCCCAAAGCCACCATAAACAACCCAAGCCCAAAGAAGGGTTAAAGAACCTTGAGAAAACCACACCCATGGAAGGAATGTAAAGCAGAGCAGAGGAATGTGTGGAATGCAGACAGGGGTGAAACACTTATGGTCCCATATGGAAAACGGGGAAAACCACAGGTTGGCCTGTGGAAATGCAGGAATCTGACAGAGGCGGGCAGAGAAGGTCTGGAATGATGCCAGGTCTGAACCAGAGGGTGAGTCTCACGTGGCTAGCCGTGAAGACCATATGGCCTGCACTCCAAAGGCCTGGGAGACTCGGAGCTGGGCCGCCACTTGAAAGGGCCTTAGGTTGTCCTCCTTCCTCCCAGGTCCTCAAACTGGAGGGGAATTCTCAATGACTGTTAGATCTCCGACCTTGCGTGAAGTGAGGTCTGTGGTACGGCCCAGCCGTCCAGGTGATGGGCAACCCTGTGGGCAGGCTCTACAGGTACCTGAGGAATGCCCTGGAGTTTTGGGGGGTGGGGAATTTCCAGCAGCTCCGCTGATTTCCATACATCAGGACGTGGCCACCTCAGCCTCTACCAGACCCCTGTCTCCAGGGAGAGCACTGTGGGCCAGCATTCTCCCGGCCAGCCGGTCGCTTCTTCTCGCTTCTCCGACTGACCTCGAAGCATGGATTCCTCCAGCACGTCCTGCACATCAAGCGGTAGGTTGACCTCTGCCTCTGAGCTGGGGTTGCAAATCCCAGAGGCCGGGAGTCCTTCCCGCCTGTGCATCCTGCATCGATAGGGCCATGCCGTTCATTAGGGCATATTCCGTGATTGGGCTGGCCTTTGGCCAGTGCTCAGTTGGCCTCAGGATGCAGACTCGCCTCAGAATGACACCCTTGCTCCATACCCAGGGGAGTTTCGCTCTGGGATGGAAGTGGATGTTGCCTCTTCCTAGAGAGGTGCCCACGCAGATCACGCATCAATGGGCGAAAGGTCCTAACAGGATTTCTCAGGGCCCATCCTCTCCTTTGCTGCTGGCCAACCTTTCCATTCAACCCAATGTATGTTCATGATGGCAGTGGACACATTTGGGGATTTGGAGTCGGAGTAGCCTTTGAATTGTGGTCTCTTGGCCTGGCTTGCCAACAACAGGTATGGAGATACACCCCAGTGGGTTTACTCCTCTCTTTCTTTCTCTTTACGTCTTGGGGAAGGTTTCCTTTGGAGTCTTGGGGATGTTGGGAGCATTTTGACCCCAGGTCACCTGGAGTCGACAGCACGTTCGTGGGAGCTCTTCTCCAAAGTTCAGGCCTTTCTGCATGACCGAACTCTGTGCACGCCTGGCCTTTGTATAACCCAGGGACGTCAAGGAATCTTGATGCCAGGACGGAGGGAAACATGTGGAGCTTATATCTCTCTTTCAAGGGTTTCAAGCTCCCTTGGAGTTTCCCCACACATAATCCCTCTCCATTTCTCTCTCTCCGTCTCTCGGTCCCTCCGTCTCTTTCTCACTCTCTCTCTCTCTCAGTCTCTCTCTCTCTCTCTATGTCTATCTCTCTCTCTCCATTTCTCTGCTGGGACCCTGTGGGTCTCACTTTCTATAACTCCTTGGTTCACTCCCAACTCAGCCTTACGGTCTCAATTCCTTCTCCTCTTTGGCCACTTACGTCTACATGAATGGAACCGTAGACTTTGCACACTGGCCTTGACAGTGTAATATGCAGACTTGTGGTTGGTGTTGAAGTCGTCATCACTGCATGTGCTGAGGTCCGTCCTGATGGACACTTGCCCAATTGCGTTGGATATTCACGTCGATCTGCTGGAGGTCACTTTGTGCTGATGTATCATAAATATCCGGGACTTGGAAGCTCACCTGAAGCGAAGTTGGCTTTGCTTGTATCGGAAGCAAATTCTGCGAGACACAGCATCCTGGAACACAGGAAGTGGTCTTTGACGGCCTTTGCTTTGGGGGCTGTGGGGTAAGCGCTTCGCAAGGGGACCCGCCATGGGGCCGTCAGTTGCATGCGAATCACCAAGGAAGAATTCCTGTGTGCCGGCCGGACAGAAGGGAGACCGATCCAGGGGGATTCCTCTGCTTCTGTGTGCTTTGACAGGTCTTGACTAGGAGAGCCCACACTGAGGCCATGTGGCTGAGAACAGACAACGTGTTGTTAGTGGGCACTTCGGGAAGAGAGGCCGTTGGTGGCTTGGAGCGTGGCATAACGCAGGAAGCTATGGATTTCGTGGATGCAACGATGTGCTGGAATCCACACGTCCGCTGGCCCTCACAGACTTTTCCCTTGGGGTGGTGTGAACCCGCGGCCCTTTCTTCCATTCTTGTCCACCACCACTAGGGCCTGAACCCAGATCGGCCCGGGGTCCTTTGTGTGCAGGCACGCCCCCCTGGGTCTCACTGTGGCCCGGCCACAGCACGAGACAGCATAATCAGGGTGTCTCGAGCTGGTGAGTCATTTTGCGAGGAGTCCCGGCAGGGCTTCCTTCCAAACGGGTGCTGTGGTGTCGGCACCGCCGAGAAGCTTTCCTTTTCTACCCCCCAGAAGTGCAGTCAGTGTTTGTTGGTGGTTTGCATGGTTCTATTTGTCTTTGGGTTCGTGCCACTCATAGGCCGAGGCTTTGAGCTGATATGCCCTGGATGTAGACGAGAGAAGCTGGTGTGATTTTTCGAAGGGCGACACTACCAGAGACATCGTGCAGAAACCCATCAGTACACTCGATAGCACTGGTAGGCGGAAGGCGGGTTGCTCCCAAGACTCTGATGTCCCTTCACACTAGGGTCTTCCATCCATTTCCTTTGCCAGCGTGGACTTGAGAAGTGGGAGGATTTGGTCCCCAGGAGATGGACTTCACGTGCCCTCACATAGGCATCCTTGGTGCCCCCACGTTCCCCATGCCGCTGGGCTTCCAATTGTAGATATGTCTTGGCACTCCTTTTGAGCAGAGACAGCCCTTGCCTCGGGGACATTCTGCATGGTTGAAGCAGCCCAGCAGGGCCCTGAGGGCACCAGGGCTCTGCATCCCTGCTGACGCATCCCTGAGCTCTCCCCCATAGGTTCTTGGGAATCCTGGTGGTCCTTGACCTGGGGTGCCCTGTCAGGGTGCACCATCGGCTGCAGGCCACGAGGTTCCTCTGCCAAGTTGCAATGCTTTTCTCAAAATTCAGACTTCCCTGGGTGTCCGGAGTCTCGATGTCGATGTAGCCTCCTGTAAAGTCAGCCGTGGTGTGTGATGAGAGCCATGCTTCAACCTTTTGGTTTGCCTCTCTGCCTTCCTTCCCACTTTCTGTATTCCATTCGCCTTAACACCTTTTTCCATCCCTAATTTCCTCCCACGAAATCCCTCCTCCACAATGCGAGCCTTGCTGCTCACTTCCTGCATCTCCTTCACATCAGTATAGCTTTCTCACTACCTAGCCCTTATCATCAATCTCCTCTTCCTCCTCATCAATTAATAATTCTCTCTCCAGGGTTTTTCTTTGGGATGATAGCCAAGAAAAGCCAGGACGATTTTTGCGACTTCTGGAGACTCAGCAGGAATCTTGGACTGTGGTTTTCTCTGGCATGGAAGATACGATTTGGGTTCCTCTCTCAGGAAATGCGCAGGGGTTTTGGCTATTTTTTTAACCGGGTGTCCTCTTAGATCCATAGTCCTATCCCCATCGGAAACAATAGCACGTGTGTTTACAATGCGGAAACGTCTTTAGGCACCCGTTGTCCAGTGGAGCAGAAGAGCCTGAGGAATCGTCGTGGCCCCTAAAATGAAGCTGTGTTTGAACGGTTCAAAAGAAAGCAGGCTAATCCTTAGCCACCCAAACCCATCCAAAGCTACCCAAGCCCAAAGAAGGGTTAAAGAACCTTGAGAAAACCACACCCCTGGAAGGAATGTAAAGCAGAGCAGAGGAATGTGTGGAATGCAGACAGGGGTGAAACAATTTGTGTCCCATATGGAAAAAGGGGAAAACAACAGGTTGGCCTGTGGAAATGCAGGAATCTGACAGAGGCGGGCAGAAAAGTTCTGGAATGCGGCAAGGTCTGAACCAGATGTTCAGTCTTCCATGGCTTGCTGTGAAGACCATATGGCCTGCACTCCAAAGGCCTGGGAGACTCGGAGCTGGGCTGCCACTTGAAAGGGCCTTAGGTTGTCCTCCTTCCTCCCAGGTCCTCAAACTGGAGGGGAATTCTCAATGACTGTTAGATCTCCGACCTTGGGTGAAGTGCGGTCCGTGGTACGGCCCAGCCCTCCAGGTGATGGGCAACACTATGGGCAGGCTCTACACGTACTTGAGGAGTGCCCTGGAGTTTTGGGGGGTGGGGAATTTCCAGCAGCTCCGCTGATTTCCATACATCAGGACGTGGCCACCTCAGCCTCTACCAGACCCCTGTCTCCAGGGAGAGCTCAGTGGGCCAGCATTCTCCCGGGCAGCCGGTCGGTTCTTCTCGCTTCTCTGACTGACCTCGAAGCATGGATTCCTCCAGCACGTCCTGCACATCCAGCGGTAGGTTGACCTCTGCCTCTGAGCTGGGGGTTGCAAATCCCAGAGGCCGGGAGCCCTTCCCGCCTGTGCATCCTGCATCGATAGGGCCATGCCATACATTAGGACATATTCCGTGATTGGGCTGGCCTTTGGCCAGTGCTCAGTTGGCCTCAGGATGCAGACTCGCCTCAGAATGACACCCTTGCTCCATACCCAGGGGAGTTTCGCTCTGGGATGGAAGTGGATGTTGCCTCTTCCTAGAGAGGTGCCCACGCAGATCACGCATCAATGGGCGAAAGGTCCTAACAGGATTTCTCAGGGCCCATCCTCTCCTTTGCTGCTGGCCAACCTTTCCATTCAACCCAATGTATGTTCATGATGGCAGTGGACACATTTGGGGATTTGGAGTCGGAGTAGCCTTTGAATTGTGGTTTGCATGGTTCTATTTGTCTTTGGGTTCGTGCCACTCATAGGCCGAAGCTTTGAGATGATATGCCATGGACGTAGGCGAGAGAGGCTGGTGTAATTTTCTGAAAGGCCACACTGCCGGAGACATCGTGCAGAAACCCATCAGTACCCTCGACAGGACTGGTAGGCAGAAGGCGTGTTGCTCCCAAGACTCCGATGTCCCTTCATACTAGTGTCTACCATCCATTTCTTTGCCAGCGTGGCCTTGGGAATTGGGGGATTTGGGCCCCAGGAGATGGACCTCAGGTGCCCTCACATAGGCATCCTTGGTGCCCCCAAGTTCCCCATGCCGCTGGGCTTCCGATGGTACAGATGTCTTGGCACCCCCTTTGCTCAGAGACAGCCCATGCCTCGGGGACCTTCTCCATGGTTGAAGCAGACCAACATGGCCCTGTGGGCCCCAGGGATCGGCATCCCTGCTGACGCATCCCTGAGCTCTCCCCCATAGGTCCTTGGGAATCCTGGTGGTCCTTGACCTGGGGTGCCCTGTCAGGGTGCACCATCGGCTGCAGGCCACGAGGTTCCTCTGCCAAGTTGCAGTGATTTTCTCTAAATGCAAATATCACTGGGTGTCCGGAGTCTCAATGGCGATGTAGCCTCCTGAAAAGTCAGACGTGGTTTTTGACGAGAGCCATGTTTCAACCCCTTGGTTTGCCTCTCTGCCTTTCTTCCCACTTTCTGTCTTCCATTGGCCTAACACCTTTCTCCATCCGTAACTTCCTCAAAGAAATCCCTCCTCCACAAGGCGATCCTTGCTGCTCACCTCCTGCATCTCCTTCACATCAGTATAGCTTTCTCACTATCTAGCTCTTATCATCAATGTCCTCTTCCTCCTCATCAATTGAGAATTCTCTCTCCAGGGTTTATCTTTGGGATGATAGTCAAGAAAAGCCGGGACGTATTGGAGGCTTCTGGAGACTCAGCCGGAATCCTGGACCGTGGTTTTATCCGGGGTGGAAAATACGATTTGGGGTCCTCTCTCAGGAAATGCTCAGGGTTTTTGGCTATTTTTTTAACCGGGTGTCCTCCTAGTTCCATAGTCCTATTCCCATCGGAAACAATAGCACGTGTGTTTACAATGCGGAAACGTCTTTAGGCACCCGTGGTCCAGTGGAGCAGAAGAGCCTGAGGAATCGTCGTGGCCCCCAAAATGAAGCTGTGTTTGAACGGTTCAAAAGAAAGCAGGCTAATCCTTAGCCACCCAAACCCATCCGAAGCCACCCAAGCCCAAAGAAGGGTTAAAGAACCTTGAGAAAACCACACCCATGGAAGGAATGTAAAGCAGAGCAGAGGAATGTGTGGAATGCAGACAGGGGTGAAACACTTAGGGTCCCATATGGAAAACGGGGAAAACAACAGGTTGGCCTGTGGAAATGCAGGAATCTGACAGAGGCGGGCAGAGAAGATCTGGAATGATGCCAGGTCTGAACCAGAGGGTGAGTCTCACGTGGCTAGCCGTGAAGACCATATGGCCTGCACTCCAAAGGCCTGGGAGACTCGGAGTTGGGCTGCCACTTGAAAGGGCCTTAGGTTGTCCTCCTTCCTTCCAGGTCCTCAAACTGGAGGGGAATTCTCAATGACTGTTAGATCTCCGACCTTGCGTGAAGTGAGGTCTGTGGTACGGCCCAGCCGTCCAGGTGATGGGCAACCCTGTGGGCAGGCTCTACAGGTACCTGAGGAATGCCCTGGAGTTTTGGGGGGTGGGGAATTTCCAGCAGCTCCGCTGATTTCCATACATCAGGGCGTGGCCACCTCAGCCTCTACCAGACTCCTGTCTCCAGGGAGAGCACAGTGGGCCAGCATTCTCCCGGCCAGCCGGTCGCTTCTTCTCGCTTCTCCGACTGACCTCGAAGCATGGATTCCTCCAGCACGTCCTGCACATCCAGCGGTAGGTTGACCTCTGCCTCTGAGCTGGGGGTTGCAAATCCCAGAGGCCGGGAGCCCTTCCCGCCTGTGCATCCTGCATCGATAGGGCCATGCCATTCATTAGGGCATATTCCGAGATTGGGCTGGCCTTTGGCCAGTGCTCAGTTGGCCTCAGGATGCAGACTCGCCTCAGAATGACACCCTTGCTCCATACCCAGGGGAGTTTCGCTCTGGGATGGAAGTGGATGTTGCCTCTTCCTAGAGAGGTGCCCACGCAGATCACGCATCAATGGGCGAAAGGTCCTAACAGGATTTCTCAGGGCCCATCCTCTCCTTTGCTGCTGGCCAACCTTTCCATTCAACCCAATGTATGTTCATGATGGCAGTGGACACATTTGGGGATTTGGAGTCGGAGTAGCCTTTGAATTGTGGTCTCTTGGCCTGGCTTGCCAACAACAGGTATGGAGATACACCCCAGTGGGTTTACTCCTCTCTTTCTTTCTCTTTACGTCTTGGGGAAGGTTTCCTTTGGAGTCTTGGGGATGTTGGGAGCATTTTGACCCCAGGTCATCTGGAGTCGACAGCACGTTCGTGGGAGCTCTTCTCCAAAGTTCAGGCCTTTCTGCATGACCGAACTCTGTGCACGCCTGGCCTTTGTATAACCCAGGGACGTCAAGGAATCTTGATGCCAGGACGGAGGGAAACATGTGGAGCTTATATCTCTCTTTCAAGGGTTTCAAGCTCCCTTGGAGTTTCCCCACACATAATCCCTCTCCATTTCTCTCTCTCCGTCTCTCGGTCCCTCCGTCTCTTTCTCAGTCTCTCTCTCTCTCAGTCTCTCTCTCTCTCTCTATGTCTATCTCGCTCTCTCCATTTCTCTGCTGGGACCCTGTGGGTCTCACATTCTATAACTCCTTGGTTCACTCCCAACTCAGCCTTACGGTCTCAATTCCTTCTCCTCTTTGGCCACTTACGTCTACATGAATGGAACCGTAGACTTTGCACACTGGCCCTGACAGTGTAATATGCAGACTTGTGGTTGGTGTTGAAGTCGTCATCACTGCATGTGCTGAGGTCCGTCCTGATGGACACTTGCCCAGTTGCGTTGGATATTCACGTCGATCTGCTGGAGGTCACTTTGTGCTGATGTATCATAAATATCCGGGACTTGGAAGCTCACCTGAAGCGAAGTTGGCTTTGCTTGTATCGGAAGCAAATTCTGCGAGACACAGCATCCTGGAACACAGGAAGTGGTCTTTGACGGCCTTTGCTTTGGGGGCTGTGGGGTAAGCGCTTCGCAAGGGGACCCGCCATGGGGCCGTCAGTTGCATGCGAATCACCAAGGAAGAATTCCTGTGTGCCGGCCGGACAGAAGGGAGACCGATCCAGGGGGATTCCTCTGCTTCTGTGTGCTTTGACAGGTCTTGACTAGGAGAGCCCACACTGAGGCCATGTGGCTGAGAACAGACAACGTGTTGTTAGTGGGCACTTCGGGAAGAGAGGCCGTTGGTGGCTTGGAGCGTGGCATAACGCAGGAAGCTATGGATTTCGTGGATGCAACGATGTGCTGGAATCCACACGTCCGCTGGCCCTCACAGACTTTTCCCTTGGGGTGGTGTGAACCCGCGGCCCTTTCTTCCATTCTTGTCTACCACCACTAGGGCCTGAACCCAGATCAGCCCGGGGTCCTTTGTGTGCAGGCACTCCCCCATGGGTCTCACTGTGGCCCAGCCACAGCCTGAGACAGCATAATCAGGGTGTCTCTAGCTGGTGAGCAATTTTGCGAGGAGTCCCGGCAGGGCTTCCTTCCAAACGGGTGCTGTGGTGTCGGCACCGCTGAGAAGCTTTCCTTTTCTACCCCCCAGAAGTGCAGTCAGTGTTTGTTGGTGGTTTGCATGGTTCTATTTGTCTTTGGGTTCGTGCCACTCATAGGCCGAAGCTTTGAGATGATATGCGATGGACGTAGGCGAGAGAGGCTGGTGTAATTTTCTGAAAGGCCACACTGCCGGAGACATCGTGCAGAAACCCATCAGTACACTCGATAGCACTGGTAGGCGGAAGGCGTGTTGCTCCCAAGACTCTGATGTCCCTTCACACTAGGGTCGTCCATCCATTTCCTTTGCCAGCGTGGACTTGAGAAGTGGGAGGATTTGGTCCCCAGGAGATGGACTTCACGTGCCCTCACATAGGCATCCTTGGTGCCCCCACGTTCCCCATGCCGCTGGGCTTCCGATGGTACAGATGTCTTGGCACCCCCTTTGCGCAGAGACAGCCCTTGCCTCGGGGACCATCTCCATGGTTGAAGCAGCCCAACATGGCCCTGTGGGCACCAGGGATCGGCATCCCTGCTGACACATCTCTGAGCTCTCCCCCATAGGTCCTTGGGAATCCTGGTGGTCCTTGACCTGGGGTGCCCTGTCAGGGTGCACCATCGGCTGCAGGCCACGAGGTTCCTCTGCCAAGTTGCAGTGCTTTTCTCTAAATGCAGATATCACTGGGTGTCCGGAGTCTCAATGGCGATGTAGCCTCCTGAAAAGTCAGACGTGGTTTGTGACGAGAGCCATGCTTCAACCCCTTGGTTTGCCTCTCTGCCTTCCTTCCCACTTTCTGTCTTCCATTGGCCTAACACCTTTCTCCATCCGTAACTTCCTCAAAGAAATCCCTCCTCCACAAGGCGATCCTTGCTGCTCACCTCCTGCATCTCCTTCACATCAGTATAGCTCTCTCACTATCTAGCTCTTATCATCAATGTCCTCTTCCTCCTCATCAATTGAGAATTCTCTCTCCAGGGTTAATCTTTGGGATGATAGGCAAGAAAAGCCGGGACGTATTGGAGGCTTCTGGAGACTCAGCCGGAATCCTGGACCGTGGTTTTATCCGGGGTGGAAGATACGATTTGGGGTCCCCTCTCAGGAAATGCTCAGGGTTTTTGGCTATTTTTTTAACCGGGTGTCGTCCTAGTTCCATAGTCCTATTCCCATCGGAAACAATAGCACGTGTGTTTACAATGCGGAAACGTATTTAGGCACCCGTTGTCCAGTGGAGCAGAAGAGCCTGAGGAATCGTCGTGGCCCCTAAAATGAAGCTGTGTTTGAACGGTTCAAAAGAAAGCAGGCTAATCCTTAGCCACCCAAACCCATCCAAAGCCACCCAAGCCCAAAGAAGGGTTAAAGAACCTTGAGAAAACCACACCCATGGAAGGAATGTAAAGCAGAGCAGAGGAATGTGTGGAATGCAGACAGGGGTGAAACACTTAGGGTCCCATATGGAAAACGGGGAAAACAACAGGTTGGCCTGTGGAAATGCAGGAATCTGACAGAGGCGGGCAGAAAAGTTCTGGAATGCGGCAAGGTCTGAACCAGATGTTCAGTCTTCCATGGCTTGCTGTGAAGACCATATGGCCTGCACTCCAAAGGCCTGGGAGACTCGGGGCTAGGCTGCCATTTGAAAGGGCCTTAGGTTGTCCTCCTTCCTCCCAGGTCCTCAAACTGCAGGGGAATTCTCAATGACTGTTAGATCTCCGACCTTGGGTGAAGTGCGGTCCATGGTACGGCCCAGCCCTCCAGGTGATGGGCAACACTATGGGCAGGCTCTACACGTACTTGAGGAGTGCCCTGGAGTTTTGGGGGGTGGGGAATTTCCAGCAGCTCCGCTGATTTCCATACATCAGGGCGTGGCCACCTCAGCCTCTACAAGACCCCTGTCTCCAGGGAGAGCACAGTGGGCCAGCATTCTCCCGGCAGCCGGTCGGTTCTTCTCGCTTCTCCGACTGACCTCGAAGCATGGATTCCTCCAGCACGTCCTGCACATCCAGCGGTAGGTTGACCTCTGCCTCTGAGCTGGGGGTTGCAACTCCCAGAGGCTGGGAGCCCTTCCCGCCTGTGCATCCTGCATCGATAGGGCCATGCCATTCATTAGGGCATATTCCGTGATTGTGCTGGCCTTTGGCCAGTGCTCAGTTGGCCTCAGGATGCAGACTCGCCTCAGAATGACACCCTTGCTCCATACCCAGGGGAGTTTCGCTCTGGGATGGAAGTGGATGTTGCCTCTTCCTAGAGAGGTGCCCACGCAGATCACGCATCAATGGGCGAAAGGTCCTAACAGGATTTCTCAGGGCCCATCCTCTCCTTTGCTGCTGGCCAACCTTTCCATTCAACCCAATGTATGTTCATGATGGCAGTGGACACATTTGGGGATTTGGAGTCGGAGTAGCCTTTGAATTGTGGTCTCTTGGCCTGGCTTGCCAACAACAGGTATGGAGATACACCCCAGTGGGTTTACTCCTCTCTTTCTTTCTCTTTACGTCTTGGGGAAGGTTTCCTTTGGAGTCTTGGGGATGTTGGGAGCATTTTGACCCCAGGTCACCTGGAGTCGACAGCACATTCGTGGGAGCTCTTCTCCAAAGTTCAGGCCTTTCTGCATTACGAACTCTGTGCACGCCTGGCCTTTGTATAACCCAGGGACGTCAAGGAATCTTGATGCCAGGACGGAGGGAAACATGTGGAGCTTATATCTCTCTTTCAAGGGTTTCAAGCTCCCTTGGAGTTTCCCCACACATAATCCCTCTCCATTTCTCTCTCTCCGTCTCTCGGTCCCTCCGTCTCTTTCTCAGTCTCTCTCTCTCTCAGTCTCTCTCTCTCTCTCTATGTCTATCTCTCTCTCTCCATTTCTCTGCTGGGACCCTGTGGGTCTCACTTTCTATAACTCCTTGGTTCACTCCCAACTCAGCCTTACGGTCTCAATTCCTTCTCCTCTTTGGCCACTTACGTCTACATGAATGGAACCGTAGACTTTGCACACTGGCCTTGACAGTGTAATATGCAGACTTGTGGTTGGTGTTGAAGTCGTCATCACTGCATGTGCTGAGGTCCGTCCTGATGGACACTTGCCCAGTTGCGTTGGATATTCACGTCGATCTGCTGGATGTCACTTTGTGCTGATGTATCATAAATATCCGGGACTTGGAAGCTCACCTGAAGCGAAGTTGGCTTTGCTTGTATCGGAAGCAAATTCTGCGAGACACAGCATCCTGGAACACAGGAAGTGGTCTTTGACGGCCTTTGCTTTGGGGGCTGTGGGGTAAGTGCTTCGCAAGGGGACCCGCCATGGGGCCGTCAGTTGCATGCGAATCACCAAGGAAGAATTCCTGTGTGCCGGCCGGACAGAAGGGAGACCGATCCAGGGGGATTCCTCTGCTTCTGTGTGCTTTGACAGGTCTTGACTAGGAGAGCCCACACTGAGGCCATGTGGCTGAGAACAGACAACGTGTTGTTAGTGGGCACTTCGGGAAGAGAGGCCGTTGGTGGCTTGGAGCGTGGCATAACGCAGGAAGCTATGGATTTCGTGGATGCAACGATGTGCTGGAATCCACACGTCCGATGGCCCTCACAGACTTTTCCCTTGGGGTGGAGTGAACCCGCGGCCCTTTCTTCCATTCTTGTCCACCACCACTAGGGCCTGAACCCAGATCGGCCCGGGGTCCTTTGTGTGCAGGCAGGCCTCCCTGTAACTCACTGTGGCCCGGCCACAGCACGAGGCAGCATAATCAGGGTGTCTCGAGCTGGTGAGTCATTTTGCGAGGAGTCCCGGCAGGGCTTCCTTCCAAACGGGTGCTGTGGTGTCGGCACCGCCGAGAAGCTTTCCTTTTCTACCCCCCAGAAGTGCAGTCAGTGTTTGTTGGTGGTTTGCATGGTTCTATTTGTCTTTGGGTTCGTGCCACTCATAGGCCGAGGCTTTGAGCTGATATGCCCTGGATGTAGACGAGAGAAGCTGGTGTGATTTTTCGAAGGGCGACACTACCAGAGACATCGTGCAGAAACCCATCAGTACACTCGATAGCACTGGTAGGCGGAAGGCGGGTTGCTCCCAAGACTCTGATGTCCCTTCACACTAGGGTCTTCCATCCATTTCCTTTGCCAGCGTGGACTTGAGAAGTGGGAGGATTTGGTCCCCAGGAGATGGACTTCACGTGCCCTCACATAGGCATCCTTGGTGCCCCCACGTTCCCCATGCCGCTGGGCTTCCAATTGTAGATATGTCTTGGCACTCCTTTTGAGCAGAGACAGCCCTTGCCTCGGGGACATTCTGCATGGTTGAAGCAGCCCAGCAGGGCCCTGAGGGCACCAGGGATCTGCATCCCTGCTGACGCATCCCTGAGCTCTCCCCCATAGGTTCTTGGGAATCCTGGTGGTCCTTGACCTGGGGTGCCCTGTCAGGGTGCACCATCGGCTGCAGGCCACGAGGTTCCTCTGCCAAGTTGCAATGCTTTTCTCAAAATTCAGACTTCCCTGGGTGTCCGGAGTCTCGATGTCGATGTAGCCTCCTGTAAAGTCAGCCGTGGTGTGTGATGAGAGCCATGCTTCAACCTTTTGGTTTGCCTCTCTGCCTTCCTTCCCACTTTCTGTATTCCATTCGCCTTAACACATTTTTCCATCCCTAATTTCCTCCCACGAAATCCCTCCTCCACAATGCGAGCCTTGCTGCTCACCTCCTGCATCTCCTTCACATCAGTATAGCTTTCTCACTACCTAGCCCTTATCATCAATCTCCTCTTCCTCCTCATCAATTAATAATTCTCTCTCCAGGGTTTTTCTTTGGGATGAAGCCAAGAAAAGCCAGGACGTTTTTGCGACTTCTGGAGACTCAGCAGGAATCTTGGACTGTGGTTTTCTCTGGCATGGAAGATACGATTTGGGTTCCTCTCTCAGGAAATGCGCAGGGGTTTTGGCTATTTTTTTAACCGGGTGTCCTCTTAGATCCATAGTCCTATTCCCATCGGAAACAATAGCACGTGTGTTTACAATGCAGAAACGTCTTTAGGCACCCGTTGTCCAGTGGAGCAGAAGAGCCTGAGGAATCGTCGTGGCCCCTGAAATGAAGCTGTGTTTGAACGGTTCAAAAGAAAGCAGGCTAATCCTTAGCCACCCAAACCCATCCAAAGCTACCCAAGCCCAAAGAAGGGTTAAAGAACCTTGAGAAAACCACACCCCTGGAAGGAATGTAAAGCAGAGCAGAGGAATGTGTGGAATGCAGACAGGGGTGAAACAATTTGTGTCCCATATGGAAAAAGGGGAAAACAACAGGTTGGCCTGTGGAAATGCAGGAATCTGACAGAGGCGGGCAGAAAAGTTCTGGAATGCGGCAAGGTCTGAACCAGATGTTCAGTCTTCCATGGCTTGCTGTGAAGACCATATGGCCTGCACTCCAAAGGCCTGGGAGACTCGGAGCTGGGCTGCCACTTGAAAGGGCCTTAGGTTGTCCTCCTTCCTCCCAGGTCCTCAAACTGGAGGGGAATTCTCAATGACTGTTAGATCTCCGACCTTGGGTGAAGTGCGGTCCGTGGTACGGCCCAGCCCTCCAGGTGATGGGCAAAACTATGGGCACGCTCTACACGTACTTGAGGAGTGCCCTGGAGTTTTGGGGGGTGGGGAATTTCCAGCAGCTCCGCTGATTTCCATACATCAGGACGTGGCCACCTCAGCCTCTACAAGACCCCTGTCTCCAGGGAGAGCTCAGTGGGCCAGCATTCTCCCGGCAGCCAGTCGGTTCTTCTCCCTTCTCTGACTGACCTCGAAGCATGGATTCCTCCAGCACGTCCTGCACATCCAGCGGTAGGTTGACCTCTGCCTCTGAGCTGGGGGTTGCAAATCCCAGAGGCTGGGAGCCCTTCCCGCCTGTGCATCCTGCATCGATAGGGCCATGCCGTTCATTAGGACATATTCCGTGATTGGGCTGGCCTTTGGCCAGTGCTCAGTTGGCCTCAGGATGCAGACTCGCCTCAGAATGACACCCTTGCTCCATACCCAGGGGAGTTTCGCTCTGGGATGGAAGTGGATGTTGCCTCTTCCTAGAGAGGTGCCCACGCAGATCACGCATCAATGGGCGAAAGGTCCTAACAGGATTTCTCAGGGCCCATCCTCTCCTTTGCTGCTGGCCAACCTTTCCATTCAACCCAATGTATGTTCATGATGGCAGTGGACACATTTGGGGATTTGGAGTCGGAGTAGCCTTTGAATTGTGGTTTGCATGGTTCTATTTGTCTTTGTGTTCGTGCCACTCATAGGCCGAAGCTTTGAGATGATATGCCATGGACGTAGGCGAGAGAGGCTGGTGTAATTTTCTGAAAGGCCACACTGCCGGAGACATCGTGCAGAAACCCATCAGTACCCTCGACAGGACTGGTAGGCAGAAGGCGTGTTTCTCCCAAGACTCCGATGTCCCTTCATACTAGTGTCTACCATCCATTTCTTTGCCAGCGTGGCCTTGGGAATTGGGGGATTTGGGCCCCAGGAGATGGACCTCAGGTGCCCTCACATAGGCATCCTTGGTGCCCCCAAGTTCCCCATGCCGCTGGGCTTCCGATGGTACAGATGTCTTGGCACCCCCTTTGCTCAGAGACAGCCCATGCCTCGGGGACCTTCTCCATGGTTGAAGCAGACCAACATGGCCCTGTGGGCCCCAGGGATCGGCATCCCTGCTGACGCATCCCTGAGCTCTCCCCCATAGGTCCTTGGGAATCCTGGTGGTCCTTGACCTGGGGTGCCCTGTCAGGGTGCACCATCGGCTGCAGGCCACGAGGTTCCTCTGCCAAGTTGCAGTGCTTTTCTCTAAATGCAAATATCACTGGGTGTCCGGAGTCTCAATGGCGATGTAGCCTCCTGAAAAGTCAGACGTGGTTTTTGACGAGAGCCATGTTTCAACCCCTTGGTTTGCCTCTCTGCCTTTCTTCCCACTTTCTGTCTTCCATTGGCCTAACACCTTTCTCCATCCGTAACTTCCTCAAAGAAATCCCTCCTCCACAAGGCGATCCTTGCTGCTCACCTCCTGCATCTCCTTCACATCAGTATAGCTTTCTCACTATCTAGCTCTTATCATCAATGTCCACTTCCTCCTCATCAATTGAGAATTCTCTCTCCAGGGTTTATCTTTGGGATGATAGTCAAGAAAAGCCGGGACGTATTGGAGGCTTCTGGAGACTCAGCCGGAATCCTGGACCGTGGTTTTATCCGGGGTGGAAGATACGATTTGGGGTCCTCTCTCAGGAAATGCTCAGGGTTTTTGGCTATTTTTTTAACCGGGTGTCCTCCTAGTTCCATAGTCCTATTCCCATCGGAAACAATAGCACGTGTGTTTACAATGCGGAAACGTCTTTAGGCACCCGTTGTCCAGTGGAGCAGAAGAGCCTGAGGAATCGTCGTGGCCCCTAAAATGAAGCTGTGTTTGAACGGTTCAAAAGAAAGCAGGCTAATCCTTAGCCACCCAAACCCATCCAAAGCCACCCAAGCCCAAAGAAGGGTTAAAGAACCTTGAGAAAACCACACCCATGGAAGGAATGTAAAGCAGAGCAGAGGAATGTGTGGAATGCAGACAGGGGTGAAACACTTAGAGTCCCATATGGAAAAAGGGGAAAACAACAGGTTGGCCTGTGGAAATGCAGGAATCTGACAGAGGCGGGCAGAGAAGATCTGGAATGATGCCAGGTCTGAACCAGAGGGTGAGTCTCACGTGGCTAGACCTGAAGACCATATGGCCTGCACTCCAAAGGCCTGGGAGACTCGGAGTTGGGCTGCCACTTGAAAGGGCCTTAGGTTGTCCTCCTTCCTTCCAGGTCCTCAAACTGGAGGGGAATTCTCAATGACTGTTAGATCTCCGACCTTGCGTGAAGTGAGGTCTGTGGTACGGCCCAGCCGTCCAGGTGATGGGCAACCCTGTGGGCAGGCTCTACAGGTACCTGAGGAATGCCCTGGAGTTTTGGGGGGTGGGGAATTTCCAGCAGCTCCGCTGATTTCCATACATCAGGGCGTGGCCACCTCAGCCTCTACCAGACTCCTGTCTCCAGGGAGAGCACAGTGGGCCAGCATTCTCCCGGCCAGCCGGTCGCTTCTTCTCGCTTCTACGACTGACCTCGAAGCATGGATTCCTCCAGCACGTCCTGCATATCCAGCGGTAGGTTGACCTCTGCCTCTGAGCTGGGGGTTGCAAATCCCAGAGGCCGGGAGCCCTTCCCGCCTGTGCATCCTGCATCGATAGGGCCATGCCATTCATTAGGGCATATTCCGAGATTGGGCTGGCCTTTGGCCAGTGCTCAGTTGGCCTCAGGATGCAGACTCGCCTCAGAATGACACCCTTGCTCCATACCCAGGGGAGTTTCGCTCTGGGATGGAAGTGGATGTTGCCTCTTCCTAGAGAGGTGCCCACGCAGATCACGCATCAATGGGCGAAAGGTCCTAACAGGATTTCTCAGGGCCCATCCTCTCCTTTGCTGCTGGCCAACCTTTCCATTCAACCCAATGTATGTTCATGATGGCAGTGGACACATTTGGGGATTTGGAGTCGGAGTAGCCTTTGAATTGTGGTCTCTTGGCCTGGCTTGCCAACAACAGGTATGGAGATACACCCCAGTGGGTTTACTCCTCTCTTTCTTTCTCTTTACGTCTTGGGGAAGGTTTCCTTTGGAGTCTTGGGGATGTTGGGAGCATTTTGACCCCAGGTCACCTGGAGTCGACAGCACGTTCGTGGGAGCTCTTCTCCAAAGTTCAGGCGTTTCTGCATGACCGAACTCTGTGCACGCCTGGCCTTTGTATAACCCAGGGACGTCAAGGAATCTTGATGCCAGGACGGAGGGAAACATGTGGAGCTTATATCTCTCTTTCAAGGGTTTCAAGCTCCCTTGGAGTTTCCCCACACATAATCCCTCTCCATTTCTCTCTCTCCGTCTCTCGGTCCCTCCGTCTCTTTCTCAGTCTCTCTTTCTCTCAGTCTCTCTCTCTCTCTATGTCTATCTCGCTCTCTCCATTTCTCTGCTGGGACCCTGTGGGTCTCACTTTCTATAACTCCTTGGTTCACTCCCAACTCAGCCTTACGGTCTCAATTCCTTCTCCTCTTTGGCCACTTACGTCTACATGAATGGAACCGTAGACTTTGCACACTGGCCCTGACAGTGTAATATGCAGACTTGTGGTTGGTGTTGAAGTCGTCATCACTGCATGTGCTGAGGTCCGTCCTGATGGACACTTGCCCAGTTGCGTTGGATATTCACGTCGATCTGCTGGATGTCTCTTTGTGCTGATGTATCATAAATATCCGGGACTTGGAAGCTCACCTGAAGCGAAGTTGGCTTTGCTTGTATCGGAAGCAAATTCTGCGAGACACAGCATCCTGGAACACAGGAAGTGGTCTTTGACGGCCTTTGCTTTGGGGGTTGTGGGGTAAGCGCTTCGCAAGGGGACCCGCCATGGGGTCGTCAGTTGCATGCGAATCACCAAGGAAGAATTCCTGTGTGCCGGCCGGACAGAAGGGAGACCGATCCAGGGGGATTCCTCTGCTTCTGTGTGCTTTGACAGGTCTTGACTAGGAGAGCCCACACTGAGGCCATGTGGCTGAGAACAGACAACGTGTTGTTAGTGGGCACTTCGGGAAGAAAGGCCGTTGGTGGCTTGGAGCGTGGCATAACGCAGGAAGCTATGGATTTCGTGGATGCAACGATGTGCTGGAATCCACACGTCCGCTGGCCCTCACAGACTTTTCCCTTGGGGTGGTGTGAACCCGCGGCCCTTTCTTCCATTCTTGTCCACCACCACTAGGGCCTGAACCCAGATCGGCCCGGGGTCCTTTGTGTGCAGGCACGCCCCCCTGGGTCTCACTGTGGCCCAGCCACAGCACGAGACAGCATAATCAGGGTGTCTCGAGCTGGTGAGTCATTTTGCGAGGAGTGCCGGCAGGGCTTCCTTCCAAACGGGTGCTGTGGTGTCGGCACCGCCGAGAAGCTTTCCTTTTCTACCCCCCAGAAGTGCAGTCAGTGTTTGTTGGTGGTTTGCATGGTTCTATTTGTCTTTGGGTTCGTGCCACTCATAGGCCGAGGCTTTGAGCTGATATGCCCTGGATGTAGACGAGAGAAGCTGGTGTGATTTTTCGAAGGGCGACACTACCAGAGACATCGTGCAGAAACCCATCAGTACACTCGATAGCACTGGTAGGCGGAAGGCGGGTTGCTCCCAAGACTCTGATGTCCCTTCACACTAGGGTCTTCCATCCATTTCCTTTGCCAGCGTGGACTTGAGAAGTGGGAGGATTTGGTCCCCAGGAGATGGACTTCACGTGCCCTCACATAGGCATCCTTGGTGCCCCCACGTTCCCCATGCCGCTGGGCTTCCGATGGTACAGATGTCTTGGCACCCCCTTTGCGCAGAGACAGCCCTTGCCTCGGGGACCATCTCCATGGTTGAAGCAGCCCAACATGGCCCTGTGCACCAGGGATCGGCATCCCTGCTGACACATCTCTGAGCTCTCCCCCATAGGTCCTTGGGAATCCTGGTGGTCCTTGACCTGGGGTGCCCTGTCAGGGTGCACCATCGGCTGCAGGCCACGAGGTTCCTCTGCCAAGTTGCAGTGCTTTTCTCTAAATGCAGATATCACTGGGTGTCCGGAGTCTCAATGGCGATGTAGCCTCCTGAAAAGTCAGACGTGGTTTGTGACGAGAGCCATGCTTCAACCCCTTGGTTTGCCTCTCTGCCTTCCTTCCCACTTTCTGTCTTCCATTGGCCTAACACCTTTCTCCATCCGTAACTTCCTCAAAGAAATCCCTCCTCCACAAGGCGATCCTTGCTGCTCACCTCCTGCATCTCCTTCACATCAGTATAGCTCTCTCACTATCTAGCTCTTATCATCAATGTCCTCTTCCTCCTCATCAATTGAGAATTCTCTCTCCAGGGTTTATCTTTGGGATGATAGGCAAGAAAAGCCGGGACGTATTGGAGGCTTCTGGAGACTCAGCCGGAATCCTGGACCGTGGTTTTATCCGGGGTGGAAGATACGATTTGGGGTCCTCTCTCAGGAAATGCTCAGGGTTTTTGGCTATTTTTTTAACCGGGTGTCCTCCTAGTTCCATAGTCCTATTCCCATCGGAAACAATAGCACGTGTGTTTACAATGCGGAAACGTCTTTAGGCACCCTTTGTCCAGTGGAGCAGAAGAGCCTGAGGAATCGTCGTGGCCCCTAAAATGAAGCTGTGTTTGAACGGTTCAAAAGAAAGCAGGCTAATCCTTAGCCACCCAAACCCATCCAAAGCCACCCAAGCCCAAAGAAGGGTTAAAGAACCTTGAGAAAACCACACCCATGGAAGGAATGTAAAGCAGAGCAGAGGAATGTGTGGAATGCAGACAGGGGTGAAACACTTAGGGTCCCATATGGAAAACGGGGAAAACAACAGGTTGGCCTGTGGAAATGCAGGAATCTGACAGAGGCGGGCAGAGAAGATTTGGAATGATGCCAGGTCTGAACCAGAGGGTGAGTCTCACGTGGCTAGACCTGAAGACCATATGGCCTGCACTCCAAAGGCCTGGGAGACTCGGAGCTGGGCTGCCACTTGAAAGGGCCTTAGGTTGTCCTCCTTCCTCCCAGGTCCTCAAACTGGAGGGGAATTCTCAATGACTGTTAGATCTCCGACCTTGGGTGAAGTGCGGTCCGTGGTACGGCCCAGCCCTCCAGGTGATGGGCAACACTATGGGCAGGCTCTACACGTACTTGAGGAGTGCCCTGGAGTTTTGGGGGGTGGGGAATTTCCAGCAGCTCCGCTGATTTCCATACATCAGGGCGTGGCCACCTCAGCCTCTACAAGACCCCTGTCTCCAGGGAGAGCTCAGTGGGCCAGCATTCTCCCGGCAGCCGGTCGGTTCTTCTCGCTTCTCCGACTGACCTCGAAGCATGGATTCCTCCAGCACGTCCTGCACATCCAGCGGTAAGTTGACCTCTGCCTCTGAGCTGGGGGTTGCAAATCCCAGAGGCCGGGAGCCCTTCCCGCCTGTGCATCCTGCATCGATAGGGCCATGCCATTCATTAGGGCATATTCCGTGATTGGGCTGGCCTTTGGCCAGTGCTCAGTTGGCCTCAGGATGCAGACTCGCCTCAGAATGACACCCTTGCTCCATACCCAGGGGAGTTTCGCTCTGGGATGGAAGTGGATGTTGCCTCTTCCTAGAGAGGTGCCCACGCAGATCACGCATCAATGGGCGAAAGGTCCTAACAGGATTTCTCAGGGCCCATCCTCTCCTTTGCTGCTGGCCAACCTTTCCATTCAACCCAATGTATGTTCATGATGGCAGTGGACACATTTGGGGATTTGGAGTCGGAGTAGCCTTTGAATTGTGGTCTCTTGGCCTGGCTTGCCAACAACAGGTATGGAGATACACCCCAGTGGGTTTACTCCCCTCTTTCTTTCTCTTTACGTCTTGGGGAAGGTTTCCTTTGGAGTCTTGGGGATGTTGGGAGCATTTTGACCCCAGGTCACCTGGAGTCGACAGCACGTTCGTGGGAGCTCTTCTCCAAAGTTCAGGCCTTTCTGCATGACCGAACTCTGTGCACGCCTGGCCTTTGTATAACCCAGGGACGTCAAGGAATCTTGATGCCAGGACGGAGGGAAACATGTGGAGCTTATATCCCTCTTTCAAGGGTTTCAAGCTCCCTTGGAGTTTCCCCACACATAATCCCTCTCCATTTCTCTCTCTCCGTCTCTCGGTCCCTCTGTCTCTTTCTCAGTCTCTCTCTCTCTCAGTCTCTCTCTCTCTCTATGTCTATCTCTCTCTCTCCATTTCTCTGCTGGGACCCTGTGGGTCTCACTTTCTATAACTCCTTGGTTCACTCCCAACTCAGCCTTACGGTCTCAATTCCTTCTCCTCTTTGGCCACTTACGTCTACATGAATGGAACCGTAGACTTTGCACACTGGCCTTGACAGTGTAATATGCAGACTTGTGGTTGGTGTTGAAGTCGTCATCACTGCATGTGCTGAGGTCCGTCCTGATGGACACTTGCCCAGTTGCGTTGGATATTCACGTCGATCTGCTGGAGGTCACTTTGTGCTGATGTATCATAAATATCCGGGACTTGGAAGCTCACCTGAAGCGAAGTTGGCTTTGCTTGTATCGGAAGCAAATTCTGCGAGACACAGCATCCTGGAACACAGGAAGTGGTCTTTGACGGCCTTTGCTTTGGGGGCTGTGGGGTAAGCGCTTCGCAAGGGGACCCGCCATGGGGCCGTCAGTTGCATGCGAATCACCAAGGAAGAATTCCTGTGTGCCGGCCGGACAGAAGGGAGACCGATCCAGGGGGATTCCTCTGCTTCTGTGTGCTTTGACAGGTCTTGACTAGGAGAGCCCACACTGAGGCCATGTGGCTGAGAACAGACAACGTGTTGTTAGTGGGCACTTCGGGAAGAGAGGCCGTTGGTGGCTTGGAGCGTGGCATAACGCAGGAAGCTATGGATTTCGTGGATGCAACGATGTGCTGGAATCCACACGTCCGCTGGCCCTCACAGACTTTTCCCTTGGGGTGGTGTGAACCCGCGGCCCTTTCTTCCATTCTTGTCCACCACCACTATGGCCTGAACCCAGATCGGCCCGGGGTCCTTTGTGTGCAGGCACTCCCCCCTGGGTCTCACTGTGGCCCAGCCACAGCACGAGACAGCATAATCAGGGTGTCTCTAGCTGGTGAGCAATTTTGCGAGGAGTCCCGGCAGGGCTTCCTTCCAAACGGGTGCTGTGGTGTCGGCACCGCTGAGAAGCTTTCCTTTTCTACCCCCCAGAAGTGCAGTCAGTGTTTGTTGGTGGTTTGCATGGTTCTATTTGTCTTTGGGTTCGTGCCACTCATAGGCCGAATCTTTGAGATGATATGCGATGGACGTAGGAGAGAGAGGCTGGTGTAATTTTCCGAAAGGCCACACTGCCGGAGACATCGTGCAGAAACCCATCAGTACACTCGATAGCACTGGTAGGCGGAAGGCGGGTTGCTCCCAAGACTCTGATGTCCCTTCACACTAGGGTCGTCCATCCATTTCCTTTGCCAGCGTGGACTTGAGAAGTGGGAGGATTTGGTCCCCAGGAGATGGACTTCACGTGCCCTCACATAGGCATCCTTGGTGCCCCCACGTTCCCCATGCCGCTGGGCTTCCGATGGTACAGATGTCTTGGCACCCCCTTTGCGCAGAGACAGCCCTTGCCTCGGGGACCATCTCCATGGTTGAAGCAGCCCAACATGGCCCTGTGGGCACCAGGGATCGGCATCCCTGCTGACACATCTCTGAGCTCTCCCCCATAGGTCCTTGGGAATCCTGGTGGTCCTTGACCTGGGGTGCCCTGTCAGGGTGCACCATCGGCTGCAGGCCACGAGGTTCCTCTGCCAAGTTGCAGTGCTTTTCTCTAAATGCAGATATCACTGGGTGTCCGGAGTCTCAATGGCGATGTAGCCTCCTGAAAAGTCAGACGTGGTTTGTGACGAGAGCCATGCTTCAACCCCTTGTTTGCCTCTCTGCCTTCCTTCCCACTTTCTGTCTTCCATTGGCCTAACACCTTTCTCCATCCGTAACTTCCTCAAAGAAATCCCTCCTCCACAAGGCGATCCTTGCTGCTCACCTCCTGCATCTCCTTCACATCAGTATAGCTCTCTCACTATCTAGCTCTTATCATCAATGTCCTCTTCCTCCTCATCAATTGAGAATTCTCTCTCCAGGGTTTATCTTTGGGATGATAGGCAAGAAAAGCCGGGACGTATTGGAGGCTTCTGGAGACTCAGCCGGAATCCTGGACCGTGGTTTTATCCGGGGTGGAAGATACGATTTGGGGTCCCCTCTCAGGAAATGCTCAGGGTTTTTGGCTATTTTTTTAACCGGGTGTCCTCCTAGTTCCATAGTCCTATTCCCATCGGAAACAATAGCACGTGTGTTTACAATGCGGAAACGTCTTTAGGCACCCGTTGTCCAGTGGAGCAGAAGAGCCTGAGGAATCGTCGTGGCCCCCAAAATGAAGCTGTGTTTGAACGGTTCAAAAGAAAGCAGGCTAATCCTTAGCCACCCAAACCCATCCAAAGCCACCCAAGCCCAAAGAAGGGTTAAAGAACCTTGAGAAAACCACACCCCTGGAAGGAATGTAAAGCAGAGCAGAGGAATGTGTGGAATGCAGACAGGGGTGAAACACTTAGGGTCCCATATGGAAAAAGGGGAAAACCACAGGTTGGCCTGTGGAAATGCAGGAATCTGACAGAGGCGGGCAGAAAAGTTCTGGAATGCGGCAAGGTCTGAACCAGATGTTCAGTCTTCCATGGCTTGCTGTGAAGACCATATGGCCTGCACTCCAAAGGCCTGGGAGACTCGGAGCTGGGCTGCCACTTGAAAGGGCCTTAGGTTGTCCTCCTTCCTCCCAGGTCCTCAAACTGGAGGGGAATTCTCAATGACTGTTAGATCTCCGACCTTGGGTGAAGTGCGGTCCGTGGTACGGCCCAGCCCTCCAGGTGATGGGCAACACTATGGGCAGGCTCTACACGTACTTGAGGAGTGCCCTGGAGTTTTGGGGGGTGGGGAATTTCCAGCAGCTCCGCTGATTTCCATACATCAGGGCGTGGCCACCTCAGCCTCTACAAGACCCCTGTCTCCAGGGAGAGCTCAGTGGGCCAGCATTCTCCCGGCAGCCGGTCGGTTCTTCTCGCTTCTCTGACTGACCTCGAAGCATGGATTCCTCCAGCACGTCCTGCACATCCAGCGGTAGGTTGACCTCTGCCTCTGAGCTGGGGGTTGCAACTCCCAGAGGCTGGGAGCCCTTCCCGCCTGTGCATCCTGCATCGATAGGGCCATGCCATTCATTAGGGCATATTCCGAGATTGGGCTGGCCTTTGGCCAGTGCTCAGTTGGCCTCAGGATGCAGACTCGCCTCAGAATGACACCCTTGCTCCATACCCAGGGGAGTTTCGCTCTGGGATGGAAGTGGATGTTGCCTCTTCCTAGAGAGGTGCCCACGCAGATCACGCATCAATGGGCGAAAGGTCCTAACAGGATTTCTCAGGGCCCATCCTCTCCTTTGCTGCTGGCCAACCTTTCCATTCAACCCAATGTATGTTCATGATGGCAGTGGACACATTTGGGGATTTGGAGTCGGAGTAGCCTTTGAATTGTGGTCTCTTGGCCTGGCTTGCCAACAACAGGTATGGAGATACACCCCAGTGGGTTTACTCCTCTCTTTCTTTCTCTTTACGTCTTGGGGAAGGTTTCCTTTGGATTCTTGGGGATGTTGGGAGCATTTTGACCCCAGGTCACCTGGAGTCGACAGCACGTTCGTGGGAGCTCTTCTCCAAAGTTCAGGCCTTTCTGCATGACCGAACTCTGTGCACGCCTGGCCTTTGTATAACCCAGGGACGTCAAGGAATCTTGATGCCAGGACGGAGGGAAACATGTGGAGCTTATATCCCTCTTTCAAGGGTTTCAAGCTCCCTTGGAGTTTCCCCACACATAATCCCTCTCCATTTCTCTCTCTCCGTCTCTCGGTCCCTCCGTCTCTTTCTCAGTCTCTCTCTCTCTCAGTCTCTCTCTCTCTCTATGTCTATCTCTCTCTCTCCATTTCTCTGCTGGGACCCTGTGGGTCTCACTTTCTATAACTCCTTGGTTCACTCCCAACTCAGCCTTACGGTCTCAATTCCTTCTCCTCTTTGGCCACTTACGTCTACATGAATGGAACCGTAGACTTTGCACACTGGCCTTGACAGTGTAATATGCAGACTTGTGGTTGGTGTTGAAGTCGTCATCACTGCATGTGCTGAGGTCCGTCCTGATGGACACTTGCCCAGTTGCGTTGGATATTCACGTCGATCTGCTGGAGGTCACTTTGTGCTGATGTATCATAAATATCCGGGACTTGGAAGCTCACCTGAAGCGAAGTTGGCTTTGCTTGTATCGGAAGCAAATTCTGCGAGACACAGCATCCTGGAACACAGGAAGTGGTCTTTGACGGCCTTTGCTGTGGGGGCTGTGGGGTAAGCGCTTCGCAAGGGGACCCGCCATGGGGCCGTCAGTTGCATGCGAATCACCAAGGAAGAATTCCTGTGTGCCGGCCGGACAGAAGGGAGACCGATCCAGGGGGATTCCTCTGCTTCTGTGTGCTTTGACAGATCTTGACTAGGAGAGCCCACACTGAGGCCATGTGGCTGAGAACAGACAACGTGTTGTTAGTGGGCACTTCGGGAAGAGAGGCCGTTGGTGGCTTGGAGCGTGGCATAACGCAGGAAGCTATGGATTTCGTGGATGCAACGATGTGCTGGAATCCACACGTCCGCTGGCCCTCACAGACTTTTCCCTTGGGGTGGTGTGAACCCGCGGCCCTTTCTTCCATTCTTGTCCACCACCACTAGGGCCTGAACCCAGATCGGCCCGGGGTCCTTTGTGTGCAGGCACGCCCCCCTGGGTCTCACTGTGGCCCAGCCACAGCACGAGACAGCATAATCAGGGTGTCTCTAGCTGGTGAGCAATTTTGCGAGGAGTCCCGGCAGGGCTTCCTTCCAAACGGGTGCTGTGGTGTCGGCACCGCTGAGAAGCTTTCCTTTTCTACCCCCCAGAAGTGCAGTCAGTGTTTGTTGGTGGTTTGCATGGTTCTATTTGTCTTTGGGTTCGTGCCACTCATAGGCCGAAGCTTTGAGATGATATGCCCTGGACGTAGGGGAGAGAGGCTGGTGTAATTTTCTGAAAGGCCACACTGCTGGAGACATCGTGCACAAACCCATCAGTACCCTCGACAGGACTGGTAGGCAGAAGGCATGTTGCTCCCAAGACTCCGATGTCCCTTCACACTAGTGTCTACCATCCAATTCCTTTGCCAGCGTGGCCTTGGGAATTGGGGGATTTGGGCCCCAGGAGATGGACTTCACGTGCCCTCACATAGGCATCCTTGGTGCCCCCACGTTCCCCATGCCCCTGAGCTTCCGATGGTACAGATGTCTTGACACCCCCTTTGCGCAGAGACAGCCCTTGCCTCGGGGACCTTCTCCATGGTTGAAGCAGCCCAACATGGCCCTGTGGGCACCAGGGATCGGCATCCCTGCTGACGCATCCCTGAGCTCTCCCCCATAGGTTCTTGGGAATCCTGGTGGTCCTTGACCTGGGGTGCCCTGTCAGGGTGCACCATCGGCTGCAGGCCACGAGGTTCCTCTGCCAAGTTGCAATGCTTTTCTCAAAATTCAGACTTCCCTGGGTGTCCGGAGTCTCAATGGCGATGTAGCCTCCTGAAAAGTCAGACGTGGTTTGTGACGAGAGCCATGCTTCAACCCCTTGGTTTGCCTCTCTGCCTTCCTTCCCACTTTCTGTCTTCCATTGGCCTAACACCTTTCTCCATCCGTAACTTCCTCAAAGAAATCCCTCCTCCACAAGGCGATCCTTGCTGCTCACCTCCTGCATCTCCTTCACATCAGTATAGCTTTCTCACTATCTAGCTCTTATCATCAATGTCCTCTTCCTCCTCATCAATTGAGAATTCTCTCTCCAGGGTTTATCTTTGGGATGATAGTCAAGAAAAGCCGGGACGTACTGGAGGCTTCTGGAGACTCAGCCGGAATCCTGGACCGTGGTTTTATCCGGGGTGGAAAATGCGATTTGGGGTCCTCTCTCAGGAAATGCTCAGGGTTTTTGGCTATTTTTTTTACCGGGTGTCCTCCTAGTTCCATAGTCCTATTCCCATCGGAAACAATAGCACGTGTGTTTACAATGCGGAAACGTCTTTAGGCACCCGTTGTCCAGTGGAGCAGAAGAGACTGAGGAATCGTCGTGGCCCCCAAAATGAAGCTGTGTTTGAACGGTTCAAAAGAAAGCAGGCTAATCCTTAGCCACCCAAACCCATCCAAAGCCACCCAAGCCCAAAGAAGGGTTAAAGAACCTTGAGAAAACCACACCCCTGGAAGGAATGTAAAGCAGAGCAGAGGAATGTGTGGAATGCAGACAGGGGTGAAACAATTAGGGTCCCATATGGAAAAAGGGGAAAACCACAGGTTGGCCTGTGGAAATGCAGGAATCTGACAGAGGCGGGCAGAAAAGTTCTGGAATGCGGCAAGGTCTGAACCAGATGTTCAGTCTTCCATGGCTTGCTGTGAAGACCATATGGCCTGCACTCCAAAGGCCTGGGAGACTCGGGGCTAGGCTGCCATTTGAAAGGGCCTTAGGTTGTCCTCCTTCCTCCCAGGTCCTCAAACTGGAGGGGAATTCTCAATGACTGTTAGATCTCCGACCTTGGGTGAAGTGCGGTCCGTGGTACGGCCCAGCCCTCCAGGTGATGGGCAACACTATGGGCAGGCTCTACACGTACTTGAGGAGTGCCCTGGAGTTTTGGGGGGTGGGGAATTTCCAGCAGCTCCGCTGATTTCCATACATCAGGGCGTGGCCACCTCAGCCTCTACCAGACCCCTGTCTCCAAGGAGAGCACAGTGGGCCAGCATTCTCCCGGCCAGCCGGTCGCTTCTTCTCGCTTCTCCGACTGACCTCGAAGCATGGATTCCTCCAGCACGTCCTGCACATCAAGCTGTAGCTTGACCTCTGCTTCTGGGCTGGGTGTTGCAACTCCCAGGGGCCGGGAGCCCTTCACGCCTGTGCATCCTGCATCGATAGGGCCATGCCATTCATTAGGGCATGTTCCGAGATTGGGGTGGCCTTAGGCCCGCGCTCAGTGGGCCTCAGCGAAGCAGATTCGCCTCAGAATGATACCCTTGCTCCATACCCAGGGGAATTTCGCTCTGAGATGGAAGTGGATGTTGCCTCTTCCAAGAGAGGTGCCCATGCAGATCACGCATCAATGGGCGAAAGGTCCTAACAGGATTTCTCAGGGCCCATCCTCTCCTTTGCTGCTGGCCAACCTTTCCATTCAACCCAATGTATGTTCATGATGGCAGTGGACACATTTGGGGATTTGGAGTCGGAGTAGCCTTTGAATTGTGGTCTCTTGGCCTGGCTTGCCAACAACAGGTATGGAGATACACCCCAGTGGGTTTACTCCTCTCTTTCTTTCTCTTTACGTCTTGGGGAAGGTTTCCTTTGGAGTCTTGGGGATGTTGGGAGCATTTTGACCCCAGGTCACCTGGAGTCGACAGCACGTTCGTGGGAGCTCTTCTCCAAAGTTCAGGCCTTTCTGCATGACCGAACTCTGTGCACGCCTGGCCTTTGTATAACCCAGGGACGTCAAGGAATCTTGATGCCAGGACGGAGGGAAACATGTGGAGCTTATATCTCTCTTTCAAGGGTTTCAAGCTCCCTTGGAGTTTCCCCACACATAATCCCTCTCCATTTCTCTCTCTCCGTCTCTCGGTCCCTCTGTCTCTTTCTCAGTCTCTCTCTCTCTCAGTCTCTCTCTCCCTCTCTATGTCTATCTTTCTCTCTCCATTTCTCTGCTGGGACCCTGTGGGTCTCACTTTCTATAACTCCTTGGTTCACTCCCAACTCAGCCTTACGGTCTCAATTCCTTCTCCTCTTTGGCCACTTACGTCTACATGAATGGAACCGTAGACTTTGCACACTGGCCTTGACAGTGTAATATGCAGACTTGTGGTTGGTGTTGAAGTCGTCATCACTGCATGTGCTGAGGTCCGTCCTGATGGACACTTGCCCAGTTGCGTTGGATATTCACGTCGATCTGCTGGAGGTCACTTTGTGCTGATGTATCATAAATATCCGGGACTTGGAAGCTCACCTGAAGCGAAGTTGGCTTTGCTTGTATCGGAAGCAAATTCTGCGAGACACAGCATCCTGGAACACAGGAAGTGGTCTTTGACGGCCTTTGCTTTGGGGGCTGTGGGGTAAGCGCTTCGCAAGGGGACCCGCCATGGGGCCGTCAGTTGCATGCGAATCACCAAGGAAGAATTCCTGTGTGCCGGCCGGACAGAAGGGAGACCGATCCAGGGGGATTCCTCTGCTTCTGTGTGCTTTGACAGGTCTTGACTAGGAGAGCCCACACTGAGGCCATGTGGCTGAGAACAGACAACGTGTTGTTAGTGGGCACTTCGGGAAGAGAGGCCGTTGGTGGCTTGGAGCGTGGCATAACGCAGGAAGCTATGGATTTCGTGGGTGCAACGATGTGCTGGGATCCACACGTCCGCTGGCCCTCACAGACTTTTCCCTTGGGGTGGTGTGAACCCGCGGCCCTTTCTTCCATTCTTGTCCACCACCACTAGGGCCTGAACCCAGATCGGCCCGGGGTCCTTTGTGTGCAGGCAGGCCTCCCTGTAACTCACTGTGGCCCAGCCACAGCACGAGGCAGCATAATCAGGGTGTCTCGAGCTGGTGAGTCATGTTGCGAGGAGTCCTGGCAGGGCTTCCTTCCAAACGGATGCTGTGGTGTCGGCACCGCCGAGAAGCTTTCCTTTTCTACCCCCCAGAAGTGCAGTCAGTGTTTGTTGGTGGTTTGCATGGTTCTATTTGTCTTTGGGTTCGTGCCACTCATAGGCCGAGGCTTTGAGCTGATATGCCCTGGATGTAGACGAGAGAAGCTGGTGTGATTTTTCGAAGGGCGACACTACCAGAGACATCGTGCAGAAACCCATCAGTACACTCGATAGCACTGGTAGGCGGAAGGCGGGTTGCTCCCAAGACTCTGATGTCCCTTCACACTAGGGTCTTCCATCCATTTCCTTTGCCAGCGTGGACTTGAGAAGTGGGAGGTTTTGGTCCCCAGGAGATGGACTTCACGTGCCCTCACATAGGCATCCTTGGTGCCCCCACGTTCCCCATGCCGCTGGGCTTCCAATTGTAGATATGTCTTGGCACTCCTTTTGAGCAGAGACAGCCCTTGCCTCGGGGACCTTCTCCATGGTGGAAGCAGCCCAACAGGGCCCTGAGGGCACCAGGGATCTGCATCCCTGCTGACGCATCCCTGAGCTCTCCCCCATAGGTTCTTGGGAATCCTGGTGGTCCTTGACCTGGGGTGCCCTGTCAGGGTGCACCATCGGCTGCAGGCCACGAGGTTCCTCTGCCAAGTTGCAATGCTTTTCTCAAAATTCAGACTTCCCTGGGTGTCCGGAGTCTCGATGTCGATGTAGCCTCCTGTAAAGTCAGCCGTGGTGTGTGATGAGAGCCATGCTTCAACCTTTTGGTTTGCCTCTCTGCCTTCCTTCCCACTTTCTGTATTCCATTCGCCTTAACACCTTTTTCCATCCCTAATTTCCTCCCACGAAATCCCTCCTCCACAATGCGAGCCTTGCTGCTCACTTCCTGCATCTCCTTCACATCAGTATAGCTTTCTCACTACCTAGCTCTTATCATCAATCTCCTCTTCCTCCTCATCAATTAATAATACTCTCTCCAGGGTTTTTCTTTGGGATGATAGCCAAGAAAAGCCAGGACGTTTTTGCGACTTCTGGAGACTCAGCAGGAATCTTGGACTGTGGTTTTCTCTGGCATGGAAGATACGATTTGGGTTCCTCTCTCAGGAAATGCGCAGGGGTTTTGGCTATTTTTTTAACCGGGTGTCCTCTTAGATCCATAGTCCTATTCCCTTCAGAAACACTAGCACGTGTGTTTACAATGGGGAAACGTCTTTAGGCACCCGTGGTCCAGTGGAGCAGGAGAGCCTGAGGAATCGTCGTGCCCCCCATCCTGAAGCTGTCTTGGAACGGTTCAAAGGAAAGCAGGCTAATCCATAGCCCCCCAAAGCCACCATAAACAACCCAAGCCCAAAGAAGGGTTAAAGAACCTTGAGAAAACCACACCCATGGAAGGAATGTAAAGCAGAGCAGAGGAATGTGTGGAATGCAGACAGGGGTGAAACACTTATGGTCCCATATGGAAAACGGGGAAAACCACAGGTTGGCCTGTGGAAATGCAGGAATCTGACAGAGGCGGGCAGAGAAGGTCTGGAATGATGCCAGGTCTGAACCAGAGGGTGAGTCTCACGTGGCTAGCCGTGAAGACCATATGGCCTGCACTCCAAAGGCCTGGGAGACTCGGAGCTGGGCCGCCACTTGAAAGGGCCTTAGGTTGTCCTCCTTCCTCCCAGGTCCTCAAACTGGAGGGGAATTCTCAATGACTGTTAGATCTCCGACCTTGCGTGAAGTGAGGTCTGTGGTACGGCCCAGCCGTCCAGGTGATGGGCAACCCTGTGGGCAGGCTCTACAGGTACCTGAGGAATGCCCTGGAGTTTTGGGGGGTGGGGAATTTCCAGCAGCTCCGCTGATTTCCATACATCAGGGCGTGGCCACCTCAGCCTCTACCAGACCCCTGTCTCCAGGGAGAGCACAGTGGGCCAGCATTCTCCCGGCCAGCCGGTCGCTTCTTCTCGCTTCTCCGACTGACCTCGAAGCATGGATTCCTCCAGCACGTCCTGCACATCCAGCGGTAGGTTGACCTCTGCCTCTGAGCTGGGGTTGCAAATCCCAGAGGCCGGGAGTCCTTCCCGCCTGTGCATCCTGCATCGATAGGGCCATGCCGTTCATTAGGGCATATTCCGTGATTGGGCTGGCCTTTGGCCAGTGCTCAGTTGGCCTCAGGATGCAGACTCGCCTCAGAATGACACCCTTGCTCCATACCCAGGGGAGTTTCGCTCTGGGATGGAAGTGGATGTTGCCTCTTCCTAGAGAGGTGCCCACGCAGATCACGCATCAATGGGCGAAAGGTCCTAACAGGATTTCTCAGGGCCCATCCTCTCCTTTGCTGCTGGCCAACCTTTCCATTCAACCCAATGTATGTTCATGATGGCAGTGGACACATTTGGGGATTTGGAGTCGGAGTAGCCTTTGAATTGTGGTCTCTTGGCCTGGCTTGCCAACAACAGGTATGGAGATACACCCCAGTGGGTTTACTCCTCTCTTTCTTTCTCTTTACGTCTTGGGGAAGGTTTCCTTTGGAGTCTTGGGGATGTTGGGAGCATTTTGACCCCAGGTCACCTGGAGTCGACAGCACGTTCGTGGGAGCTCTTCTCCAAAGTTCAGGCCTTTCTGCATGACCGAACTCTGTGCACGCCTGGCCTTTGTATAACCCAGGGACGTCAAGGAATCTTGATGCCAGGACGGAGGGAAACATGTGGAGCTTATATCTCTCTTTCAAGGGTTTCAAGCTCCCTTGGAGTTTCCCCACACATAATCCCTCTCCATTTCTCTCTCTCCGTCTCTCGGTCCCTCCGTCTCTTTCTCAGTCTCTCTCTCTCTCAGTCTCTCTCTCTCTCTCTATGTCTATCTCTCTCTCTCCATTTCTCTGCTGGGACCCTGTGGGTCTCACTTTCTATAACTCCTTGGTTCACTCCCAACTCAGCCTTACGGTCTCAATTCCTTCTCCTCTTTGGCCACTTACGTCTACATGAATGGAACCGTAGACTTTGCACACTGGCCTTGACAGTGTAATATGCAGACTTGTGGTTGGTGTTGAAGTCGTCATCACTGCATGTGCTGAGGTCCGTCCTGATGGACACTTGCCCAGTTGCGTTGGATATTCACGTCGATCTGCTGGAGGTCACTTTGTGCTGATGTATCATAAATATCCGGGACTTGGAAGCTCACCTGAAGCGAAGTTGGCTTTGCTTGTATCGGAAGCAAATTCTGCGAGACACAGCATCCTGGAACACAGGAAGTGGTCTTTGACGGCCTTTGCTTTGGGGGCTGTGGGGTAAGCGCTTCGCAAGGGGACCCACCATGGGGCCGTCAGTTGCATGCGAATCACCAAGGAAGAATTCCTGTGTGCCGGCCGGACAGAAGGGAGACCGATCCAGGGGGATTCCTCTGCTTCTGTGTGCTTTGACAGGTCTTGACTAGGAGAGCCCACACTGAGGCCATGTGGCTGAGAACAGACAACGTGTTGTTAGTGGGCACTTCGGGAAGAGAGGCCGTTGGTGGCTTGGAGCGTGGCATAACGCAGGAAGCTATGGATTTCGTGGATGCAACGATGTGCTGGAATCCACACGTCCGCTGGCCCTCACAGGCTTTTCCCTTGGGGTGGTGTGAACCCGCGGCCCTTTCTTCCATTCTTGTCCACCACCACTAGGGCCTGAACCCAGATCGGCCCGGGGTCCTTTGTGTGCAGGCAGGCCTCCCTGTAACTCACTGTGGCCCAGCCACAGCACGAGGCAGCATAATCAGGGTGTCTCGAGCTGGTGAGTCATTTTGCGAGGAGTCCCGGCAGGGCTTCCTTCCAAACTGGTGCTGTGGTGTCGGCACCGCCAAGAAGCTTTCCTTTTCTACCCCCCAGAAGTGCAGTCAGTGTTTGTTGGTGGTTTGCATGGTTCTATTTGTCTTTGGGTTCGTGCCACTCATAGGCCGAGGCTTTGAGCTGATATGCCCTGGATGTAGACGAGAGAAGCTGGTGTGATTTTTCGAAGGGCGACACTACCAGAGACATCGTGCAGAAACCCATCAGTACACTCGATAGCACTGGTAGGCGGAAGGCGGGTTGCTCCCAAGACTCTGATGTCCCTTCACACTAGGGTCTTCCATCCATTTCCTTTGCCAGCGTGGACTTGAGAAGTGGGAGGATTTGGTCCCCAGGAGATGGACTTCACGTGCCCTCACATAGGCATCCTTGGTGCCCCCACGTTCCCCATGCCGCTGGGCTTCCAATTGTAGATATGTCTTGGCACTCCTTTTGAGCAGAGACAGCCCTTGCCTCGGGGACATTCTGCATGGTTGAAGCAGCCCAGCAGGGCCCTGAGGGCACCAGGGATCTGCATCCCTGCTGACGCATCCCTGAGCTCTCCCCCATAGGTTCTTGGGAATCCTGGTGGTCCTTGACCTGGGGTGCCCTGTCAGGGTGCACCATCGGCTGCAGGCCATGAGGTTCCTCTGCCAAGTTGCAATGCTTTTCTCAAAATTCAGACTTCCCTGGGTGTCCGGAGTCTCGATGTCGATGTAGCCTCCTGTAAAGTCAGCCGTGGTGTGTGATGAGAGCCATGCTTCAACCTTTTGGTTTGCCTCTCTGCCTTCCTTCCCACTTTCTGTATTCCATTCGCCTTAACACCTTTTTCCATCCCTAATTTCCTCCCACGAAATCCCTCCTCCACAATGCGAGCCTTGCTGCTCACTTCCTGCATCTCCTTCACATCAGTATAGCTTTCTCACTACCTAGCCCTTATCATCAATCTCCTCTTCCTCCTCATCAATTAATAATTCTCTCTCCAGGGTTTTTCTTTGGGATGATAGCCAAGAAAGCCAGGACGTTTTTGCGACTTCTGGAGACTCAGCAGGAATCTTGGACTGTGGTTTTCTCTGGCATGGAAGATACGATTTGGGTTCCTCTCTCAGGAAATGCGCAGGGGTTTTGGCTATTTTTTTAACCGGGTGTCCTCTTAGATCCATAGTCCTATTCCCTTCAGAAACACTAGCACGTGTGTTTACAATGGGGAAAAGTCTTTAGGCACCCGTGGTCCAGTGGAGCAGGAGAGCCTGAGGAATCGTCGTGCCCCCCATCCTGAAGCTGTCTTGGAACGGTTCAAAGGAAAGCAGGCTAATCCATAGCCCCCCAAAGCCACCATAAACAACCCAAGCCCAAAGAAGGGTTAAAGAACCTTGAGAAAACCACACCCATGGAAGGAATGTAAAGCAGAGCAGAGGAATGTGTGGAATGCAGACAGGGGTGAAACACTTAGGGTCCCATATGGAAAACGGGGAAAACCACAGGTTGGCCTGTCGAAAAGCAGGAATCTGACAGAGGCGGGCAGAGAAGGTCTGGAATGATGCCAGGTCTGAACCAGAGGGTGAGTCTCACGTGGCTAGCCGTGAAGACCATATGGCCTGCACTCCAAAGGCCTGGGAGACTCGGAGCTGGGCTGCCACTTGAAAGGGCCTTAGGTTGTCCTCCTTCCTCCCAGGTCCTCAAACTGGAGGGGAATTCTCAATGACTGTTAGATCTCCGACCTTGCGTGAAGTGAGGTCTGTGGTACGGCCCATCTGTCCAGGTGATGGGCAACCCTGTGGGCAGGCTCTACAGGTACCTGAGGAATGCCCTGGAGTTTTGGGGGGTGGGGAATTTCCAGCAGCTCCGCTGATTTCCATACATCAGGGCGTGGCCACCTCAGCCTCTACCAGACCCCTGTCTCAAGGGAGAGCACAGTGGGCCAGCATTCTCCCGGCCAGCTGGTCGCTTCTTCTCGCTTCTCCGACTGACCTCGAAGCATGGATTCCTCCAGCACGTCCTGCACATCCAGCGGTAGGTTGACCTCTGCCTCTGAGCTGGGGGTTGCAAATCCCAGAGGCCGGGAGCCCTTCCCGCCTGTGCATCCTGCATCGATAGGGCCATGCCGTTCATTAGGGCATATTCCGTGATTGGGCTGGCCTTTGGCCAGTGCTCAGTTGGCCTCAGGATGCAGACTCGCCTCAGAATGACACCCTTGCTCCATACCCAGGGGAGTTTCGCTCTGGGATGGAAGTGGATGTTGCCTCTTCCTAGAGAGGTGCCCACGCAGATCACGCATCAATGGGCGAAAGGTCCTAACAGGATTTCTCAGGGCCCATCCTCTCCTTTGCTGCTGGCCAACCTTTCCATTCAACCCAATGTATGTTCATGATGGCAGTGGACACATTTGGGGATTTGGAGTCGGAGTAGCCTTTGAATAGTGGTCTCTTGGCCTGGCTTGCCAACAACAGGTATGGAGATACACCCCAGTGGGTTTACTCCTCTCTTTCTTTCTCTTTACGTCTTGGGGAAGGTTTCCTTTGGAGTCTTGGGGATGTTGGGAGCATTTTGACCCCAGGTCACCTGGAGTCGACAGCACGTTCGTGGGAGCTCTTCTCCAAAGTTCAGGCCTTTCTGCATGACCGAACTCTGTGCACGCCTGGCCTTTGTATAACCCAGGGACGTCAAGGAATCTTGATGCCAGGACGGAGGGAAACATGTGGAGCTTATATCTCTCTTTCAAGGGTTTCAAGCTCCCTTGGAGTTTCCCCACACATAATCCCTCTCCATTTCTCTCTCTCCGTCTCTCGGTCCCTCCGTCTCTTTCTCAGTCTCTCTCTCTCTCAGTCTATCTCTCTCTCTATGTCTATCTCGTTCTCTCTCCATTTCTCTGCTGGGACCCTGTGGGTCTCACTTTCTATAACTCCTTGGTTCACTCCCAACTCAGCCTTACGGTCTCAATTCCTTCTCCTCTTTGGCCACTTACGTCTACATGAATGGAACCGTAGACTTTGCACACTGGCCTTGACAGTGTAATATGCAGACTTGTGGTTGGTGTTGAAGTCGTCATCACTGCATGTGCTGAGGTCCGTCCTGATGGACACTTGCCCAGTTGCGTTGGATATTCACGTCGATCTGCTGGAGGTCACTTTGTGCTGATGTATCATAAATATCCGGGACTTGGAAGCTCACCTGAAGCGAAGTTGGCTTTGCTTGTATCGGAAGCAAATTCTGCGAGACACAGCATCCTGGAACACAGGAAGTGGTCTTTGACGGCCTTTGCTTTGGGGGCTGTGGGGTAAGCGCTTCGCAAGGGGACCCGCCATGGGGCCGTCAGTTGCATGCGAATCACCAAGGAAGAATTCCTGTGTGCTGGCCGGACAGAAGGGAGACCGATCCAGGGGGATTCCTCTGCTTCTGTGTGCTTTGACAGGTCTTGACTAGGAGAGCCCACACTGAGGCCATGTGGCTGAGAACAGACAACGTGTTGTTAGTGGGCACTTCGGGAAGAGAGGCCGTTGGTGGCTTGGAGCGTGGCATAACGCAGGAAGCTATGGATTTCGTGGGTGCAACGATGTGCTGGAATCCACACGTCCGCTGGCCCTCACAGACTTTTCCCTTGGGGTGGTGTGAACCCGCGGCCCTTTCTTCCATTCTTGTCCACCACCACTAGGGCCTGAACCCAGATCGGCCCGGGGTCCTTTGTGTGCAGGCACGCCCCCCTGGTTATCACTGTGGCCAGGCCACAGCACGAGGCAGCATAATCAGGGTGTCTCGAGCTGATGAGTCATTTTGCGAGGAGTCCCGGCAGGGCTTCCTTCCAAACGGGTGCTGTGGTGTCGGCACCGCCGAGAAGCTTTCCTTTTCTACCCCCCAGAAGTGCAGTCAGTGTTTGTTGGTGGTTTGCATGGTTCTATTTGTCTTTGGGTTCGTGCCACTCATAGGCCGAGGCTTTGAGCTGATATGCCCTGGATGTAGACGAGAGAAGCTGGTGTGATTTTTCGAAGGGCGACACTACCAGAGACATCGTGCAGAAACCCATCAGTACACTCGATAGCACTGGTAGGCGGAAGGCGGGTTGCTCCCAAGACTCTGATGTCCCTTCACACTAGGGTCTTCCATCCATTTCCTTTGCCAGCGTGGACTTGAGAAGTGGGAGGATTTGGTCCCCAGGAGATGGACTTCACGTGCCCTCACATAGGCATCCTTGGTGCCCCCACGTTCCCCATGCCGCTGGGCTTCCAATTGTAGATATGTCTTGGCACTCCTTTTGAGCAGAGACAGCCCTTGCCTCGGGGACATTCTGCATGGTTGAATCAGCCCAGCAGGGCCCTGAGGGCACCAGGGATCTGCATCCCTGCTGACGCATCCCTGAGCTCTCCCCCATAGGTTCTTGGGAATCCTGGTGGTCCTTGACCTGGGGTGCCCTGTCAGGGTGCACCATCGGCTGCAGGCCATGAGGTTCCTCTGCCAAGTTGCAATGCTTTTCTCAAAATTCAGACTTCCCTGGGTGTCCGGAGTCTCGATGTCGATGTAGCCTCCTGTAAAGTCAGCCGTGGTGTGTGATGAGAGCCATGCTTCAACCTTTTGGTTTGCCTCTCTGCCTTCCTTCCCACTTTCTGTATTCCATTCGCCTTAACACCTTTTTCCATCCCTAATTTCCTCCCACGAAATCCCTCCTCCACAATGCGAGCCTTGCTGCTCACTTCCTGCATCTCCTTCACATCAGTATAGCTTTCTCACTACCTAGCCCTTATCATCAATCTCCTCTTCCTCCTCATCAATTAATAATTCTCTCTCCAGGGTTTTTCTTTGGGATGATAGCCAAGAAAAGCCAGGACGTTTTTGCGACTTCTGGAGACTCAGCAGGAATCTTGGACTGTGGTTTTCTCTGGCATGGAAGATACGATTTGGGTTCCTCTCTCAGGAAATGCGCAGGGGTTTTGGCTATTTTTTTAACCGGGTGTCCTCTTAGATCCATAGTCCTATTCCCTTCAGAAACACTAGCACGTGTGTTTACAATGGGGAAAAGTCTTTAGGCACCCGTGGTCCAGTGGAGCAGGAGAGCCTGAGGAATCGTCGTGCCCCCCATCCTGAAGCTGTCTTGGAACGGTTCAAAGGAAAGCAGGCTAATCCATAGCCCCCCAAAGCCACCATAAACAACCCAAGCCCAAAGAAGGGTTAAAGAACCTTGAGAAAACCACACCCATGGAAGGAATGTAAAGCAGAGCAGAGGAATGTGTGGAATGCAGACAGGGGTGAAACACTTAGGGTCCCATATGGAAAACGGGGAAAACCACAGGTTGGCCTGTGGAAATGCAGGAATCTGACAGAGGCGGGCAGAGAAGGTCTGGAATGATGCCAGGTCTGAACCAGAGGGTGAGTCTCACGTGGCTAGCCGTGAAGACCATATGGCCTGCACTCCAAAGGCCTGGGAGACTCGGAGCTGGGCTGCCACTTGAAAGGGCCTTAGGTTGTCCTCCTTCCTCCCAGGTCCTCAAACTGGAGGGGAATTCTCAATGACTGTTAGATCTCCGACCTTGCGTGAAGTGAGGTCTGTGGTACGGCCCATCTGTCCAGGTGATGGGCAACACTGTGGGCAGGCTCTACAGGTACCTGAGGAATGCCCTGGAGTTTTGGGGGGTGGGGAATTTCCAGCAGCTCCGCTGATTTCCATACATCAGGGCGTGGCCACCTCAGCCTCTACCAGACCCCTGTCTCCAGGGAGAGCACAGTGGGCCAGCATTCTCCCGGCCAGCCGGTCGCTTCTTCTCGCTTCTCCGACTGACCTCGAAGCATGGATTCCTCCAGCACGTCCTGCACATCCAGCGGTAGGTTGACCTCTGCCTCTGAGCTGGGGGTTGCAAATCCCAGAGGCCGGGAGCCCTTCCCGCCTGTGCATCCTGCATCGATAGGGCCATGCCGTTCATTAGGGCATATTCCGTGATTGGGCTGGCCTTTGGCCAGTGCTCAGTTGGCCTCAGGATGCAGACTCGCCTCAGAATGACACCCTTGCTCCATACCCAGGGGAGTTTCGCTCTGGGATGGAAGTGGATGTTGCCTCTTCCTAGAGAGGTGCTCACGCAGATCACGCATCAATGGGCGAAAGGTCCTAACAGGATTTCTCAGGGCCCATCCTCTCCTTTGCTGCTGGCCAACCTTTCCATTCAACCCAATGTATGTTCATGATGGCAGTGGACACATTTGGGGATTTGGAGTCGGAGTAGCCTTTGAATAGTGGTCTCTTGGCCTGGCTTGCCAACAACAGGTATGGAGATACACCCCAGTGGGTTTACTCCTCTCTTTCTTTCTCTTTACGTCTTGGGGAAGGTTTCCTTTGGAGTCTTGGGGATGTTGGGAGCATTTTGACCCCAGGTCACCTGGAGTCGACAGCACGTTCGTGGGAGCTCTTCTCCAAAGTTCAGGCCTTTCTGCATGACCGAACTCTGTGCACGCCTGGCCTTTGTATAACCCAGGGACGTCAAGGAATCTTGATGCCAGGACGGAGGGAAACATGTGGAGCTTATATCTCTCTTTCAAGGGTTTCAAGCTCCCTTGGAGTTTCCCCACACATAATCCCTCTCCATTTCTCTCTCTCCGTCTCTCGGTCCCTCCGTCTCTTTCTCAGTCTCTCTCTCTCTCAGTCTCTCTCTCTCTCTATGTCTATCTCGCTCTCTCCATTTCTCTGCTGGGACCCTGTGGGTCTCACTTTCTATAACTCCTTGGTTCACTCCCAACTCAGCCTTACGGTCTCAATTCCTTCTCCTCTTTGGCCACTTACGTCTACATGAATGGAACCGTAGACTTTGCACACTGGCCTTGACAGTGTAATATGCAGACTTGTGGTTGGTGTTGAAGTCGTCATCACTGCATGTGCTGAGGTCCGTCCTGATGGACACTTGCCCAGTTGCGTTGGATATTCACGTCGATCTGCTGGAGGTCACTTTGTGCTGATGTATCATAAATATCCGGGACTTGGAAGCTCACCTGAAGCGAAGTTGGCTTTGCTTGTATCGGAAGCAAATTCTGCGAGACACAGCATCCTGGAACACAGGAAGTGGTCTTTGACGGCCTTTGCTTTGGGGGCTGTGGGGTAAGCGCTTCGCAAGGGGACCCGCCATGGGGCCGTCAGTTGCATGCGAATCACCAAGGAAGAATTCCTGTGTGCCGGCCGGACAGAAGGGAGACCGATCCAGGGGGATTCCTCTGCTTCTGTGTGCTTTGACAGGTCTTGACTAGAAGAGCCCACACTGAGGCCATGTGGCTGAAAACAGACAACGTGTTGTTAGTGGGCACTTCGGAAAGAGAGGCCGTTGGTGGCTTGGAGCGTGGCATAATGCAGGAAGCTATGGATTTCGTGGGTGCAACGATGTGCTGGGATCCACACGTCCGCTGGCCCTCACAGACTTTTCCCTTGGGGTGGTGTGAACCCGCGGCCCTTTCTTCCATTCTTGTCCACCACCACTAGGGCCTGAACCCAGATCGGCCCGGGGTCCTTATTGTGCAGGCACGCCCCCCTGGGTCTCACTGTGGCCCAGCCACAGCACGAGACAGCATAATCAGGGTGTCTCGAGCTGGTGGGTCATTTTGCGAGGAGTCCCGGCAGGGCTTCCTTCCAAACGGGTGCTGTGGTGTCGGCACCGCCGAGAAGCTTTCCTTTTCTACCCCCCAGAAGTGCAGTCAGTGTTTGTTGGTGGTTTGCATGGTTCTATTTGTCTTTGCGTTCGTGCCACTCATAGGCCGAGGCTTTGAGCTGATATGCCCTGGATGTAGACGAGAGAAGCTGGTGTGATTTTTCGAAGGGCGACACTACCAGAGACATCGTGCAGAAACCCATCAGTACACTCGATAGCACTGGTAGGCGGAAGGCGGGTTGCTCCCAAGACTCTGATGTCCCTTCACACTAGGGTCTTCCATCCATTTCCTTTGCCAGCGTGGTCTTGAGAAGTGGGAGGATTTGGTCCCCAGGAGATGGACTTCACGTGCCCTCACATAGGCATCCTTGGTGCCCCCACGTTCCCCATGCCGCTGGGCTTCCAATTGTAGATATGTCTTGGCACTCCTTTTGAGCAGAGACAGCCCTTGCCTCGGGGACATTCTGCATGGTTGAAGCAGCCCAGCAGGGCCCTGAGGGCACCAGGGATCTGCATCCCTGCTGACGCATCCCTGAGCTCTCCCCCATAGGTCCTTGGGAATCCTGGTGGTCCTTGACCTGGGGTGCCCTGTCAGGGTGCACCATCGGCTGCAGGCCACGAGGTTCCTCTGCCAAGTTGCAATGCTTTTCTCAAAATTCAGACTTCCCTGGGTGTCCGGAGTCTCGATGTCGATGTAGCCTCCTGTAAAGTCAGCCGTGGTGTGTGATGAGAGCCATGCTTCAACCTTTTGGTTTGCCTCTCTGCCTTCCTTCCCACTTTCTGTATTCCATTCGCCTTAACACCTTTTTCCATCCCTAATTTCCTCCCACGAAATCCCTCCTCCACAATGCGAGCCTTGCTGCTCACTTCCTGCATCTCCTTCACATCAGTATAGCTTTCTCACTACCTAGCTCTTATCATCAATCTCCTCTTCCTCCTCATCAATTAATAATTCTCTCTCCAGGGTTTTTCATTGGGATGATAGCCAAGAAAAGCCAGGACGTTTTTGCGACTTCTGGAGACTCAGCAGGAATCTTGGACTGTGGTTTTCTCTGGCATGGAAGATACGATTTGGGTTCCTCTCTCAGGAAATGCGCAGGGGTTTTGGCTATTTTTTTAACCGGGTGTCCTCTTAGATCCATAGTCCTATTCCCTTCAGAAACACTAGCACGTGTGTTTACAATGGGGAAAAGTCTTTAGGCACCCGTGGTCCAGTGGAGCAGGAGAGCCTGAGGAATCGTCGTGCCCCCCATCCTGAAGCTGTCTTGGAACGGTTCAAAGGAAAGCAGGCTAATCCATAGCCCCCCAAAGCCACCATAAACAACCCAAGCCCAAAGAAGGGTTAAAGAACCTTGAGAAAACCACACCCATGGAAGGAATGTAAAGCAGAGCAGAGGAATGTGTGGAATGCAGACAGGGGTGAAACACTTAGGGTCCCATATGGAAAACGGGGAAAACAACAGGTTGGCCTGTGGAAATGCAGGAATCTGACAGAGGCGGGCAGAGAAGGTCTGGAATGATGCCAGGTCTGAACCAGAGGGTGAGTCTCACGTGGCTAGCCGTGAAGACCATATGGCCTGCACTCCAAAGGCCTGGGAGACTCGGAGCTGGGCTGCCACTTGAAAGGGCCTTAGGTTGTCCTCCTTCCTCCCAGGTCCTCAAACTGGAGGGGAATTCTCAATGACTGTTAGATCTCCGACCTTGCGTGAAGTGAGGTCTGTGGTACGGCCCAGCCGTCCAGGTGATGGGCAACCCTGTGGGCAGGCTCTACAGGTACCTGAGGAATGCCCTGGAGTTTTGGGGGGTGGGGAATTTCCAGCAGCTCCGCTGATTTCCATACATCAGGGCATGGCCACCTCAGCCTCTACCAGACCCCTGTCTCCAGGGAGAGCACTGTGGGCCAGCATTCTCCCGGCCAGCCGGTCGCTTCTTCTCGCTTCTCAGACCTCGAAGCATGGATTCCTCCAGCACGTCCTGCACATCCAGCGGTAGGTTGACCTCTGCCTCTGAGCTGGGGGTTGCAAATCCCAGAGGCCGGGAGCCCTTCCCGCCTGTGCATCCTGCATCGATAGGGCCATGCCATTCATTAGGGCATATTCCGTGATTGGGCTGGCCTTTGGCCAGTGCTCAGTTGGCCTCAGGATGCAGACTCGCCTCAGAATGACACCCTTGCTCCATACCCAGGGGAGTTTCGCTCTGGGATGGAAGTGGATGTTGCCTCTTCCTAGAGAGGTGCCCACGCAGATCACGCATCGATGGGCGAAAGGTCCTAACAGGATTTCTCAGGGCCCATCTTCTCCTTTGCTGCTGGCCAACCTTTCCATTCAACCCAATGTATGTTCATGATGGCAGTGGACACATTTGGGGATTTGGAGTCGGAGTAGCCTTTGAATAGTGGTCTCTTGGCCTGGCTTGCCAACAACAGGTATGGAGATACACCCCAGTGGGTTTACTCCTCTCTTTCTTTCTCTTTACGTCTTGGGGAAGGTTTCCTTTGGAGTCTTGGGGATGTTGGGAGCATTTTGACCCCAGGTCACCTGGAGTCGACAGCACGTTCGTGGGAGCTCTTCTCCAAAGTTCAGGCCTTTCTGCATGACCGAACTCTGTGCACGCCTGGCCTTTGTATAACCCAGGGACGTCAAGGAATCTTGATGCCAGGACGGAGGGAAACATGTGGAGCTTATATCTCTCTTTCAAGGGTTTCAAGCTCCCTTGGAGTTTCCCCACACATAATCCCTCTCCATTTCTCTCTCTCCGTCTCTCGGTCCCTCCGTCTCTTTCTCAGTCTCTCTCTCTCTCAGTCTCTCACTCTCTCTATGTCTATCTCGCTCTCTCCATTTCTCTGCTGGGACCCTGTGGGTCTCACTTTCTATAACTCCTTGGTTCACTCCCAACTCAGCCTTACGGTCTCAATTCCTTCTCCTCTTTGGCCACTTACGTCTACATGAATGGAACCGTAGACTTTGCACACTGGCCTTGACAGTGTAATATGCAGACTTGTGGTTGGTGTTGAAGTCGTCATCACTGCATGTGCTGAGGTCCGTCCTGATGGACACTTGCCCAGTTGCGTTGGATATTCACGTCGATCTGCTGGAGGTCACTTTGTGCTGATGTATCATAAATATCCGGGACTTGGAAGCTCACCTGAAGCGAAGTTGGCTTTGCTTGTATCGGAAGCAAATTCTGCGAGACACAGCATCCTGGAACACAGGAAGTGGTCTTTGACGGCCTTTGCTTTGGGGGCTGTGGGGTAAGCGCTTCGCAAGGGGACCCGCCATGGGGCCGTCAGTTGCATGCGAATCACCAAGGAAGAATTCCTGTGTGCCGGCCGGACAGAAGGGAGACCGATCCAGGGGGATTCCTCTGCTTCTGTGTGCTTTGACAGGTCTTGACTAGGAGAGCCCACACTGAGGCCATGTGGCTGAGAACAGACAACGTGTTGTTAGTGGGCACTTCGGGAAGAGAGGCCGTTGGTGGCTTGGAGCGTGGCATAACGCAGGAAGCTATGGATTTCGTGGGTGCAACGATGTGCTGGAATCCACACGTCCGCTGGCCCTCACAGACTTTTCCCTTGGGGTGGTGTGAACCCGCGGCCCTTTCTTCCATTCTTGTCCACCACCACTAGGGCCTGAACCCAGATCGGCCCGGGGTCCTTTGTGTGCAGGCACGCCCCCCTGGTTATCACTGTGGCCAGGCCACAGCACGAGGCAGCATAATCAGGGTGTCTCGAGCTGATGAGTCATTTTGCGAGGAGTCCCGGCAGGGCTTCCTTCCAAACGGGTGCTGTGGTGTCGGCACCGCCGAGAAGCTTTCCTTTTCTACCCCCCAGAAGTGCAGTCAGTGTTTGTTGGTGGTTTGCATGGTTCTATTTGTCTTTGCGTTCGTGCCACTCATAGGCCGAGGCTTTGAGCTGATATGCCCTGGATGTAGACGAGAGAAGCTGGTGTGATTTTTCGAAGGGCGACACTACCAGAGACATCGTGCAGAAACCCATCAGTACACTCGATAGCACTGGTAGGCGGAAGGCGGGTTGCTCCCAAGACTCTGATGTCCCTTCACACTAGGGTCTTCCATCCATTTCCTTTGCCAGCGTGGACTTGAGAAGTGGGAGGATTTGGTCCCCAGGAGATGGACTTCACGTGCCCTCACATAGGCATCCTTGGTGCCCCCACGTTCCCCATGCCGCTGGGCTTCCAATTGTAGATATGTCTTGGCACTCCTTTTGAGCAGAGACAGCCCTTGCCTCGGGGACATTCTGCATGGTTGAAGCAGCCCAGCAGGGCCCTGAGGGCACCAGGGATCTGCATCCCTGCTGACGCATCCCTGAGCTCTCCCCCATAGGTCCTTGGGAATCCTGGTGGTCCTTGACCTGGGGTGCCCTGTCAGGGTGCACCATCGGCTGCAGGCCACGAGGTTCCTCTGCCAAGTTGCAATGCTTTTCTCAAAATTCAGACTTCCCTGGGTGTCCGGAGTCTCGATGTCGATGTAGCCTCCTGTAAAGTCAGCCGTGGTGTGTGATGAGAGCCATGCTTCAACCTTTTGGTTTGCCTCTCTGCCTTCCTTCCCACTTTCTGTATTCCATTCGCCTTAACACCTTTTTCCATCCCTAATTTCCTCCCACGAAATCCCTCCTCCACAATGCGAGCCTTGCTGCTCACTTCCTGCATCTCCTTCACATCAGTATAGCTTTCTCACTACCTAGCCCTTATCATCAATCTCCTCTTCCTCCTCATCAATTAATAATTCTCTCTCCAGGGTTTTTCTTTGGGATGATAGCCAAGAAAAGCCAGGACGTTTTTGCGACTTCTGGAGACTCAGCAGGAATCTTGGACTGTGGTTTTCTCTGGCATGGAAGATACGATTTGGGTTCCTCTCTCAGGAAATGCGCAGGGGTTTTGGCTATTTTTTTAACCGGGTGTCCTCTTAGATCCATAGTCCTATTCCCTTCAGAAACACTAGCACGTGTGTTTACAATGGGGAAAAGTCTTTAGGCACCCGTGGTCCAGTGGAGCAGGAGAGCCTGAGGAATCGTCGTGCCCCCCATCCTGAAGCTGTCTTGGAACGGTTCAAAGGAAAGCAGGCTAATCCATAGCCCCCCAAAGCCACCATAAACAACCCAAGCCCAAAGAAGGGTTAAAGAACCTTGAGAAAACCACACCCATGGAAGGAATGTAAAGCAGAGCAGAGGAATGTGTGGAATGCAGACAGGGGTGAAACACTTAGGGTCCCATATGGAAAACGGGGAAAACCACAGGTTGGCCTGTGGAAATGGAGGAATCTGACAGAGGCGGGCAGAGAAGGTCTGGAATGATGCCAGGTCTGAACCAGAGGGTGAGTCTCACGTGGCTAGCCGTGAAGACCATATGGCCTGCACTCCAAAGGCCTGGGAGACTCGGAGCTGGGCTGCCACTTGAAAGGGCCTTAGGTTGTCCTCCTTCCTCCCAGGTCCTCAAACTGGAGGGGAATTCTCAATGACTGTTAGATCTCCGACCTTGCGTGAAGTGAGGTCTGTGGTACGGCCCATCTGTCCAGGTGATGGGCAACCCTGTGGGCAGGCTCTACAGGTACCTGAGGAATGCCCTGGAGTTTTGGGGGGTGGGGAATTTCCAGCAGCTCCGCTGATTTCCATACATCAGGGCGTGGCCACCTCAGCCTCTACCAGACCCCTGTCTCCAGGGAGAGCACAGTGGGCCAGCATTCTCCTGGCCAGCCGGTCGCTTCTTCTCGCTTCTCCGACTGACCTCGAAGCATGGATTCCTCCAGCACGTCCTGCACATCCAGCGGTAGGTTGACTTCTGCCTCTGAGCTGGGGGTTGCAAATCCCAGAGGCCGGGAGCCCTTCCCGCCTGTGCATCCTGCATCGATAGGGCCATGCCGTTCATTAGGGCATATTCCGTGATTGGGCTGGCCTTTGGCCAGTGCTCAGTTGGCCTCAGGATGCAGACTCGCCTCAGAATGACACCCTTGCTCCATACCCAGGGGAGTTTCGCTCTGGGATGGAAGTGGATGTTGCCTCTTCCTAGAGAGGTGCCCACGCAGATCACGCATCAATGGGCGAAAGGTCCTAACAGGATTTCTCAGGGCCCATCCTCTCCTTTGCTGCTGGCCAACCTTTCCATTCAACCCAATGTATGTTCATGATGGCAGTGGACACATTTGGGGATTTGGAGTCGGAGTAGCCTTTGAATAGTGGTCTCTTGGCCTGGCTTGCCAACAACAGGTATGGAGATACACCCCAGTGGGTTTACTCCTCTCTTTCTTTCTCTTTACGTCTTGGGGAAGGTTTCCTTTGGAGTCTTGGGGATGTTGGGAGCATTTTGACCCCAGGTCACCTGGAGTCGACAGCACGTTCGTGGGAGCTCTTCTCCAAAGTTCAGGCCTTTCTGCATGACCGAACTCTGTGCACGCCTGGCCTTTGTATAACCCAGGGACGTCAAGGAATCTTGATGCCAGGACGGAGGGAAACATGTGGAGCTTATATCTCTCTTTCAAGGGTTTCAAGCTCCCTTGGAGTTTCCCCACACATAATCCCTCTCCATTTCTCTCTCTCCGTCTCTCGGTCCCTCCGTCTCTTTCTCAGTCTCTCTCTCTCTCAGTCTCTCTCTCTCTCTATGTCTATCTCGCTCTCTCCATTTCTCTGCTGGGACCCTGTGGGTCTCACTTTCTATAACTCCTTGGTTCACTCCCAACTCAGCCTTACGGTCTCAATTCCTTCTCCTCTTTGGCCACTTACGTCTACATGAATGGAACCGTAGACTTTGCACACTGGCCTTGACAGTGTAATATGCAGACTTGTGGTTGGTGTTGAAGTCGTCATCACTGCATGTGCTGAGGTCCGTCCTGATGGACACTTGCCCAGTTGCGTTGGATATTCACGTCGATCTGCTGGATGTCTCTTTGTGCTGATGTGTCATAAATATCCGGGACTTGGAAGCTCACCTGAAGCGAAGTTGGCTTTGCTTGTATCGGAAGCAAATTCTGCGAGACACAGCATCCTGGAACACAGGAAGTGGTCTTTGACGGCCTTTGCTTTGGGGGCTGTGGGGTAAGCGCTTCGCAAGGGGACCCGCCATGGGGCCGTCAGTTGCATGCGAATCACCAAGGAAGAATTCCTGTGTGCCGGCCGGACAGAAGGGAGACCGATCCAGGGGGATTCCTCTGCTTCTGTGTGCTTTGACAGGTCTTGACTAGGAGAGCCCACACTGAGGCCATGTGGCTGAGAACAGACAACGTGTTGTTAGTGGGCACTTCGGGAAGAGAGGCCGTTGGTGGCTTGGAGCGTGGCATAACGCAGGAAGCTATGGATTTCGTGGATGCAACGATGTGCTGGAATCCACACGTCCGCTGGCCCTCACAGACTTTTCCCTTGGGGTGGTGTGAACCCGCGGCCCTTTCTTCCATTCTTGTCCACCACCACTAGGGCCTGAACCCAGATCGGCCCGGGGTCCTTTGTGTGCAGGCACGCCCCCCTGGTTATCACTGTGGCCAGGCCACAGCACGAGGCAGCATAATCAGGGTGTCTCGAGCTGATGAGTCATTTTGCGAGGAGTCCCGGCAGGGCTTCCTTCCAAACGGGTGCTGTGGTGTCGGCACCGCCGAGAAGCTTTCCTTTTCTACCCCCCAGAAATGCAGTCAGTGTTTGTTGGTGGTTTGCATGGTTCTATTTGTCTTTGGGTTCGTGCCACTCATAGGCCGAGGCTTTGAGCTGATATGCCCTGGATGTAGACGAGAGAAGCTGGTGTGATTTTTCGAAGGGCGACACTACCAGAGACATCGTGCAGAAACCCATCAGTACACTCGATAGCACTGGTAGGCGGAAGGCGGGTTGCTCCCAAGACTCTGATGTCCCTTCACACTAGGGTCTTCCATCCATTTCCTTTGCCAGCGTGGACTTGAGAAGTGGGAGGATTTGGTCCCCAGGAGATGGACTTCACGTGCCCTCACATAGGCATCCTTGGTGCCCCCACGTTCCCCATGCCGCTGGGCTTCCAATTGTAGATATGTCTTGGCACTCCTTTTGAGCAGAGACAGCCCTTGCCTCGGGGACATTCTGCATGGTTGAAGCAGCCCAGCAGGGCCCTGAGGGCACCAGGGATCTGCATCCCTGCTGACGCATCCCTGAGCTCTCCCCCATAGGTCCTTGGGAATCCTGGTGGTCCTTGACCTGGGGTGCCCTGTCAGGGTGCACCATCGGCTGCAGGCCACGAGGTTCCTCTGCCAAGTTGCAATGCTTTTCTCAAAATTCAGACTTCCCTGGGTGTCCGGAGTCTCGATGTCGATGTAGCCTCCTGTAAAGTCAGCCGTGGTGTGTGATGAGAGCCATGCTTCAACCTTTTGGTTTGCCTCTCTGCCTTCCTTCCCACTTTCTGTATTCCATTCGCCTTAACACCTTTTTCCATCCCTAATTTCCTCCCACGAAATCCCTCCTCCACAATGCGAGCCTTGCTGCTCACTTCCTGCATCTCCTTCACATCAGTATAGCTTTCTCACTACCTAGCCCTTATCATCAATCTCCTCTTCCTCCTCATCAATTAATAATTCTCTCTCCAGGGTTTTTCTTTGGGATGATAGCCAAGAAAAGCCAGGACGTTTTTGCGACTTCTGGAGACTCAGCAGGAATCTTGGACTGTGGTTTTCTCTGGCATGGAAGATAAGATTTGGGTTCCTCTCTCAGGAAATGCGCAGGGGTTTTGGCTATTTTTTTAACCGGGTGTCCTCTTAGATCCATAGTCCTATTCCCTTCAGAAACACTAGCACGTGTGTTTACAATGGGGAAACGTCTTTAGGCACCCGTGGTCCAGTGGAGCAGGAGAGCCTGAGGAATCGTCGTGCCCCCCATCCTGAAGCTGTCTTGGAACGGTTCAAAGGAAAGCAGGCTAATCCATAGCCCCCCAAAGCCACCATAAACAACCCAAGCCCAAAGAAGGGTTAAAGAACCTTGAGAAAACCACACCCATGGAAGGAATGTAAAGCAGAGCAGAGGAATGTGTGGAATGCAGACAGGGGTGAAACACTTAGGGTCCCATATGGAAAACGGGGAAAACCACAGGTTGGCCTGTGGAAATGCAGGAATCTGACAGAGGCGGGCAGAGAAGGTCTGGAATGATGCCAGGTCTGAACCAGAGGGTGAGTCTCACGTGGCTAGCCGTGAAGACCATATGGCCTGCACTCCAAAGGCCTGGGAGACTCGGAGCTGGGCTGCCACTTGAAAGGGCCTTAGGTTGTCCTCCTTCCTCCCAGGTCCTCAAACTGGAGGGGAATTCTCAATGACTGTTAGATCTCCGACCTTGCGTGAAGTGAGGTCTGTGGTACGGCCCAGCCGTCCAGGTGATGGGCAACCCTGTGGGCAGGCTCTACAGGTACCTGAGGAATGCCCTGGAGTTTTGGGGGGTGGGGAATTTCCAGCAGCTCCGCTGATTTCCATACATCAGGGCATGGCCACCTCAGCCTCTACCAGACCCCTGTCTCCAGGGAGAGCACTGTGGGCCAGCATTCTCCCGGCCAGCCGGTCGCTTCTTCTCGCTTCTCAGACCTCGAAGCATGGATTCCTCCAGCACGTCCTGCACATCCAGCGGTAGGTTGACCTCTGCCTCTGAGCTGGGGGTTGCAAATCCCAGAGGCCGGGAGCCCTTCCCGCCTGTGCATCCTGCATCGATAGGGCCATGCCATTCATTAGGGCATATTCCGTGATTGGGCTGGCCTTTGGCCAGTGCTCAGTTGGCCTCAGGATGCAGACTCGCCTCAGAATGACACCCTTGCTCCATACCCAGGGGAGTTTCGCTCTGGGATGGAAGTGGATGTTGCCTCTTCCTAGAGAGGTGCCCACGCAGATCACGCATCAATGGGCGAAAGGTCCTAACAGGATTTCTCAGGGCCCATCTTCTCCTTTGCTGCTGGCCAACCTTTACATTCAACCCAATGTATGTTCATGATGGCAGTGGACACATTTGGGGATTTGGAGTCGGAGTAGCCTTTGAATAGTGGTCTCTTGGCCTGGCTTGCCAACAACAGGTATGGAGATACACCCCAGTGGGTTTACTCCTCTCTTTCTTTCTCTTTACGTCTTGTGGAAGGTTTCCTTTGGAGTCTTGGGGATGTTGGGAGCATTTTGACCCCAGGTCACCTGGAGTCGACAGCACGTTCGTGGGAGCTCTTCTCCAAAGTTCAGGCCTTTCTGCATGACCGAACTCTGTGCACGCCTGGCCTTTGTATAACCCAGGGACGTCAAGGAATCTTGATGCCAGGACGGAGGGAAACATGTGGAGCTTATATCTCTCTTTCAAGGGTTTCAAGCTCCCTTGGAGTTTCCCCACACATAATCCCTCTCCATTTCTCTCTCTCCGTCTCTCGGTCCCTCCGTCTCTTTCTCAGTCTCTCTCTCTCTCAGTCTCTCTCTCTCTCTATGTCTATCTCGCTCTCTCCATTTCTCTGCTGGGACCCTGTGGGTCTCACTTTCTATAACTCCTTGGTTCACTCCCAACTCAGCCTTACGGTCTCAATTCCTTCTCCTCTTTGGCCACTTACGTCTACATGAATGGAACCGTAGACTTTGCACACTGGCCTTGACAGTGTAATATGCAGACTTGTGGTTGGTGTTGAAGTCGTCATCACTGCATGTGCTGAGGTCCGTCCTGATGGACACTTGCCCAGTTGCGTTGGATATTCACGTCGATCTGCTGGATGTCTCTTTGTGCTGATGTATCATAAATATCCGGGACTTGGAAGCTCACCTGAAGCGAAGTTGGCTTTGCTTGTATCGGAAGCAAATTCTGCGAGACACAGCATCCTGGAACACAGGAAGTGGTCTTTGACGGCCTTTGCTTTGGGGGCTGTGGGGTAAGCGCTTCGCAAGGGGACCCGCCATGGGGCCGTCAGTTGCATGCGAATCACCAAGGAAGAATTCCTGTGTGCCGGCCGGACAGAAGGGAGACCGATCCAGGGGGATTCCTCTGCTTCTGTGTGCTTTGACAGGTCTTGACTAGGAGAGCCCACACTGAGGCCATGTGGCTGAGAACAGACAACGTGTTGTTAGTGGGCACTTCGGGAAGAGAGGCCGTTGGTGGCTTGGAGCGTGGCATAACGCAGGAAGCTATGGATTTCGTGGATGCAACGATGTGCTGGAATCCACACGTCCGCTGGCCCTCACAGACTTTTCCCTTGGGGTGGTGTGAACCCGCGGCCCTTTCTTCCATTCTTGTCCACCACCACTAGGGCCTGAACCCAGATCGGCCCGGGGTCCTTTGTGTGCAGGCACGCCCCCCTGGTTATCACTGTGGCCAGGCCACAGCACGAGGCAGCATAATCAGGGTGTCTCGAGCTGATGAGTCATTTTGCGAGGAGTCCCGGCAGGGCTTCCTTCCAAACGGGTGCTGTGGTGTCGGCACCGCCGAGAAGCTTTCCTTTTCTACCCCCCAGAAATGCAGTCAGTGTTTGTTGGTGGTTTGCATGGTTCTATTTGTCTTTGGGTTCGTGCCACTCATAGGCCGAGGCTTTGAGCTGATATGCCCTGGATGTAGACGAGAGAAGCTGGTGTGATTTTTCGAAGGGCGACACTACCAGAGACATCGTGCAGAAACCCATCAGTACACTCGATAGCACTGGTAGGCGGAAGGCGGGTTGCTCCCAAGACTCTGATGTCCCTTCACACTAGGGTCTTCCATCCATTTCCTTTGCCAGCGTGGACTTGAGAAGTGGGAGGATTTGGTCCCCAGGAGATGGACTTCACGTGCCCTCACATAGGCATCCTTGGTGCCCCCACGTTCCCCATGCCGCTGGGCTTCCAATTGTAGATATGTCTTGGCACTCCTTTTGAGCAGAGACAGCCCTTGCCTCGGGGACATTCTGCATGGTTGAAGCAGCCCAGCAGGGCCCTGAGGGCACCAGGGATCTGCATCCCTGCTGACGCATCCCTGAGCTCTCCCCCATAGGTCCTTGGGAATCCTGGTGGTCCTTGACCTGGGGTGCCCTGTCAGGGTGCACCATCGGCTGCAGGCCACGAGGTTCCTCTGCCAAGTTGCAATGCTTTTCTCAAAATTCAGACTTCCCTGGGTGTCCGGAGTCTCGATGTCGATGTAGCCTCCTGTAAAGTCAGCCGTGGTGTGTGATGAGAGCCATGCTTCAACCTTTTGGTTTGCCTCTCTGCCTTCCTTCCCACTTTCTGTATTCCATTCGCCTTAACACCTTTTTCCATCCCTAATTTCCTCCCACGAAATCCCTCCTCCACAATGCGAGCCTTGCTGCTCACTTCCTGCATCTCCTTCACATCAGTATAGCTTTCTCACTACCTAGCCCTTATCATCAATCTCCTCTTCCTCCTCATCAATTAATAATTCTCTCTCCAGGGTTTTTCTTTGGGATGATAGCCAAGAAAAGCCAGGACGTTTTTGCGACTTCTGGAGACTCAGCAGGAATCTTGGACTGTGGTTTTCTCTGGCATGGAAGATAAGATTTGGGTTCCTCTCTCAGGAAATGCGCAGGGGTTTTGGCTATTTTTTTAACCGGGTGTCCTCTTAGATCCATAGTCCTATTCCCTTCAGAAACACTAGCACGTGTGTTTACAATGGGGAAACGTCTTTAGGCACCCGTGGTCCAGTGGAGCAGGAGAGCCTGAGGAATCGTCGTGCCCCCCATCCTGAAGCTGTCTTGGAACGGTTCAAAGGAAAGCAGGCTAATCCATAGCCCCCCAAAGCCACCATAAACAACCCAAGCCCAAAGAAGGGTTAAAGAACCTTGAGAAAACCACACCCATGGAAGGAATGTAAAGCAGAGCAGAGGAATGTGTGGAATGCAGACAGGGGTGAAACACTTAGGGTCCCATATGGAAAACGGGGAAAACCACAGGTTGGCCTGTGGAAATGCAGGAATCTGACAGAGGCGGGCAGAGAAGGTCTGGAATGATGCCAGGTCTGAACCAGAGGGTGAGTCTCACGTGGCTAGCCGTGAAGACCATATGGCCTGCACTCCAAAGGCCTGGGAGACTCGGAGCTGGGCTGCCACTTGAAAGGGCCTTAGGTTGTCCTCCTTCCTCCCAGGTCCTCAAACTGGAGGGGAATTCTCAATGACTGTTAGATCTCCGACCTTGCGTGAAGTGAGGTCTGTGGTACGGCCCAGCCGTCCAGGTGATGGGCAACCCTGTGGGCAGGCTCTACAGGTACCTGAGGAATGCCCTGGAGTTTTGGGGGGTGGGGAATTTCCAGCAGCTCCGCTGATTTCCATACATCAGGGCATGGCCACCTCAGCCTCTACCAGACCCCTGTCTCCAGGGAGAGCACTGTGGGCCAGCATTCTCCCGGCCAGCCGGTCGCTTCTTCTCGCTTCTCAGACCTCGAAGCATGGATTCCTCCAGCACGTCCTGCACATCCAGCGGTAGGTTGACCTCTGCCTCTGAGCTGGGGGTTGCAAATCCCAGAGGCCGGGAGCCCTTCCCGCCTGTGCATCCTGCATCGATAGGGCCATGCCATTCATTAGGGCATATTCCGTGATTGGGCTGGCCTTTGGCCAGTGCTCAGTTGGCCTCAGGATGCAGACTCGCCTCAGAATGACACCCTTGCTCCATACCCAGGGGAGTTTCGCTCTGGGATGGAAGTGGATGTTGCCTCTTCCTAGAGAGGTGCCCACGCAGATCACGCATCAATGGGCGAAAGGTCCTAACAGGATTTCTCAGGGCCCATCTTCTCCTTTGCTGCTGGCCAACCTTTACATTCAACCCAATGTATGTTCATGATGGCAGTGGACACATTTGGGGATTTGGAGTCGGAGTAGCCTTTGAATAGTGGTCTCTTGGCCTGGCTTGCCAACAACAGGTATGGAGATACACCCCAGTGGGTTTACTCCTCTCTTTCTTTCTCTTTACGTCTTGTGGAAGGTTTCCTTTGGAGTCTTGGGGATGTTGGGAGCATTTTGACCCCAGGTCACCTGGAGTCGACAGCACGTTCGTGGGAGCTCTTCTCCAAAGTTCAGGCCTTTCTGCATGACCGAACTCTGTGCACGCCTGGCCTTTGTATAACCCAGGGACGTCAAGGAATCTTGATGCCAGGACGGAGGGAAACATGTGGAGCTTATATCTCTCTTTCAAGGGTTTCAAGCTCCCTTGGAGTTTCCCCACACATAATCCCTCTCCATTTCTCTCTCTCCGTCTCTCGGTCCCTCCGTCTCTTTCTCAGTCTCTCTCTCTCTCAGTCTCTCTCTCTCTCTATGTCTATCTCGCTCTCTCCATTTCTCTGCTGGGACCCTGTGGGTCTCACTTTCTATAACTCCTTGGTTCACTCCCAACTCAGCCTTACGGTCTCAATTCCTTCTCCTCTTTGGCCACTTACGTCTACATGAATGGAACCGTAGACTTTGCACACTGGCCTTGACAGTGTAATATGCAGACTTGTGGTTGGTGTTGAAGTCGTCATCACTGCATGTGCTGAGGTCCGTCCTGATGGACACTTGCCCAGTTGCGTTGGATATTCACGTCGATCTGCTGGATGTCTCTTTGTGCTGATGTATCATAAATATCCGGGACTTGGAAGCTCACCTGAAGCGAAGTTGGCTTTGCTTGTATCGGAAGCAAATTCTGCGAGACACAGCATCCTGGAACACAGGAAGTGGTCTTTGACGGCCTTTGCTTTGGGGGCTGTGGGGTAAGCGCTTCGCAAGGGGACCCGCCATGGGGCCGTCAGTTGCATGCGAATCACCAAGGAAGAATTCCTGTGTGCCGGCCGGACAGAAGGGAGACCGATCCAGGGGGATTCCTCTGCTTCTGTGTGCTTTGACAGGTCTTGACTAGGAGAGCCCACACTGAGGCCATGTGGCTGAGAACAGACAACGTGTTGTTAGTGGGCACTTCGGGAAGAGAGGCCGTTGGTGGCTTGGAGCGTGGCATAACGCAGGAAGCTATGGATTTCGTGGATGCAACGATGTGCTGGAATCCACACGTCCGCTGGCCCTCACAGACTTTTCCCTTGGGGTGGTGTGAACCCGCGGCCCTTTCTTCCATTCTTGTCCACCACCACTAGGGCCTGAACCCAGATCGGCCCGGGGTCCTTTGTGTGCAGGCACGCCCCCCTGGTTATCACTGTGGCCAGGCCACAGCACGAGGCAGCATAATCAGGGTGTCTCGAGCTGATGAGTCATTTTGCGAGGAGTCCCGGCAGGGCTTCCTTCCAAACGGGTGCTGTGGTGTCGGCACCGCCGAGAAGCTTTCCTTTTCTACCCCCCAGAAGTGCAGTCAGTGTTTGTTGGTGGTTTGCATGGTTCTATTTGTCTTTGGGTTCGTGCCACTCATAGGCCGAGGCTTTGAGCTGATATGCCCTGGATGTAGACGAGAGAAGCTGGTGTGATTTTTCGAAGGGCGACACTACCAGAGACATCGTGCAGAAACCCATCAGTACACTCGATAGCACTGGTAGGCGGAAGGCGGGTTGCTCCCAAGACTCTGATGTCCCTTCACACTAGGGTCTTCCATCCATTTCCTTTGCCAGCGTGGACTTGAGAAGTGGGAGGATTTGGTCCCCAGGAGATGGACTTCACGTGCCCTCACATAGGCATCCTTGGTGCCCCCACGTTCCCCATGCCGCTGGGCTTCCAATTGTAGATATGTCTTGGCACTCCTTTTGAGCAGAGACAGCCCTTGCCTCGGGGACATTCTGCATGGTTGAAGCAGCCCAGCAGGGCCCTGAGGGCACCAGGGATCTGCATCCCTGCTGACGCATCCCTGAGCTCTCCCCCATAGGTCCTTGGGAATCCTGGTGGTCCTTGACCTGGGGTGCCCTGTCAGGGTGCACCATCGGCTGCAGGCCACGAGGTTCCTCTGCCAAGTTGCAATGCTTTTCTCAAAATTCAGACTTCCCTGGGTGTCCGGAGTCTCGATGTCGATGTAGCCTCCTGTAAAGTCAGCCGTGGTGTGTGATGAGAGCCATGCTTCAACCTTTTGGTTTGCCTCTCTGCCTTCCTTCCCACTTTCTGTATTCCATTCGCCTTAACTCCTTTTTCCATCCCTAATTTCCTCCCACGAAATCCCTCCTCCACAATGCGAGCCTTGCTGCTCACTTCCTGCATCTCCTTCACATCAGTATAGCTTTCTCACTACCTAGCCCTTATCATCAATCTCCTCTTCCTCCTCATCAATTAATAATTCTCTCTCCAGGGTTTTTCTTTGGGATGATAGCCAAGAAAAGCCAGGACGTTTTTGCGACTTCTGGAGACTCAGCAGGAATCTTGGACTGTGGTTTTCTCTGGCATGGAAGATAAGATTTGGGTTCCTCTCTCAGGAAATGCGCAGGGGTTTTGGCTATTTTTTTAACCGGGTGTCCTCTTAGATCCATAGTCCTATTCCCTTCAGAAACACTAGCACGTGTGTTTACAATGGGGAAACGTCTTTAGGCACCCGTGGTCCAGTGGAGCAGGAGAGCCTGAGGAATCGTCGTGCCCCCCAACCTGAAGCTGTCTTGGAACGGTTCAAAGGAAAGCAGGCTAATCCATAGCCCCCCAAAGCCACCATAAACAACCCAAGCCCAAAGAAGGGTTAAAGAACCTTGAGAAAACCACACCCATGGAAGGAATGTAAAGCAGAGCAGAGGAATGTGTGGAATGCAGACAGGGGTGAAACACTTAGGGTCCCATATGGAAAACGGGGAAAACCACAGGTTGGCCTGTGGAAATGCAGGAATCTGACAGAGGCGGGCAGAGAAGGTCTGGAATGATGCCAGGTCTGAACCAGAGGGTGAGTCTCACGTGGCTAGCCGTGAAGACCATATGGCCTGCACTCCAAAGGCCTGGGAGACTCGGAGCTGGGCTGCCACTTGAAAGGGCCTTAGGTTGTCCTCCTTCCTCCCAGGTCCTCAAACTGGAGGGGAATTCTCAATGACTGTTAGATCTCCGACCTTGCGTGAAGTGAGGTCTGTGGTACGGCCCAGCCGTCCAGGTGATGGGCAACCCTGTGGGCAGGCTCTACAGGTACCTGAGGAATGCCCTGGAGTTTTGGGGGGTGGGGAATTTCCAGCAGCTCCGCTGATTTCCATACATCAGGGCATGGCCACCTCAGCCTCTACCAGACCCCTGTCTCCAGGGAGAGCACTGTGGGCCAGCATTCTCCCGGCCAGCCTGTCGCTTCTTCTCGCTTCTCAGACCTCGAAGCATGGATTCCTCCAGCACGTCCTGCACATCCAGCGGTAGGTTGACCTCTGCCTCTGAGCTGGGGGTTGCAAATCCCAGAGGCCAGGAGCCCTTCCCGCCTGTGCATCCTGCATCGATAGGGCCATGCCATTCATTAGGGCATATTCCGTGATTGGGCTGGCCTTTGGCCAGTGCTCAGTTGGCCTCAGGATGCAGACTCGCCTCAGAATGACACCCTTGCTCCATACCCAGGGGAGTTTCGCTCTGGGATGGAAGTGGATGTTGCCTCTTCCTAGAGAGGTGCCCACGCAGATCACGCATCAATGGGCGAAAGGTCCTAACAGGATTTCTCAGGGCCCATCTTCTCCTTTGCTGCTGGCCAACCTTTCCATTCAACCCAATGTATGTTCATGATGGCAGTGGACACATTTGGGGATTTGGAGTCGGAGTAGCCTTTGAATAGTGGTCTCTTGGCCTGGCTTGCCAACAACAGGTATGGAGATACACCCCAGTGGGTTTACTCCTCTCTTTCTTTCTCTTTACGTCTTGTGGAAGGTTTCCTTTGGAGTCTTGGGGATGTTGGGAGCATTTTGACCCCAGGTCACCTGGAGTCGACAGCACGTTCGTGGGAGCTCTTCTCCAAAGTTCAGGCCTTTCTGCATGACCGAACTCTGTGCACGCCTGGCCTTTGTATAACCCAGGGACGTCAAGGAATCTTGATGCCAGGACGGAGGGAAACATGTGGAGCTTATATCTCTCTTTCAAGGGTTTCAAGCTCCCTTGGAGTTTCCCCACACATAATCCCTCTCCATTTCTCTCTCTCCGTCTCTCGGTCCCTCCGTCTCTTTCTCAGTCTCTCTCTCTCTCAGTCTCTCTCTCTCTCTATGTCTATCTCGCTCTCTCCATTTCTCTGCTGGGACCCTGTGGGTCTCACTTTCTATAACTCCTTGGTTCACTCCCAACTCAGCCTTACGGTCTCAATTCCTTCTCCTCTTTGGCCACTTACGTCTACATGAATGGAACCGTAGACTTTGCACACTGGCCTTGACAGTGTAATATGCAGACTTGTGGTTGGTGTTGAAGTCGTCATCACTGCATGTGCTGAGGTCCGTCCTGATGGACACTTGCCCAGTTGCGTTGGATATTCACGTCGATCTGCTGGATGTCTCTTTGTGCTGATGTATCATAAATATCCGGGACTTGGAAGCTCACCTGAAGCGAAGTTGGCTTTGCTTGTATCGGAAGCAAATTCTGCGAGACACAGCATCCTGGAACACAGGAAGTGGTCTTTGACGGCCTTTGCTTTGGGGGCTGTGGGGTAAGCGCTTCGCAAGGGGACCCGCCATGGGGCCGTCAGTTGCATGCGAATCACCAAGGAAGAATTCCTGTGTGCCGGCCGGACAGAAGGGAGACCGATCCAGGGGGATTCCTCTGCTTCTGTGTGCTTTGACAGGTCTTGACTAGGAGAGCCCACACTGAGGCCATGTGGCTGAGAACAGACAACGTGTTGTTAGTGGGCACTTCGGGAAGAGAGGCCGTTGGTGGCTTGGAGCGTGGCATAACGCAGGAAGCTATGGATTTCGTGGATGCAACGATGTGCTGGAATCCACACGTCCGCTGGCCCTCACAGACTTTTCCCTTGGGGTGGTGTGAACCCGCGGCCCTTTCTTCCATTCTTGTCCACCACCACTAGGGCCTGAACCCAGATCGGCCCGGGGTCCTTTGTGTGCAGGCACGCCCCCCTGGTTATCACTGTGGCCAGGCCACAGCACGAGGCAGCATAATCAGGGTGTCTCGAGCTGATGAGTCATTTTGCGAGGAGTCCCGGCAGGGCTTCCTTCCAAACGGGTGCTGTGGTGTCGGCACCGCCGAGAAGCTTTCCTTTTCTACCCCCCAGAAGTGCAGTCAGTGTTTGTTGGTGGTTTGCATGGTTCTATTTGTCTTTGGGTTCGTGCCACTCATAGGCCGAGGCTTTGAGCTGATATGCCCTGGATGTAGACGAGAGAAGCTGGTGTGATTTTTCGAAGGGCGACACTACCAGAGACATCGTGCAGAAACCCATCAGTACACTCGATAGCACTGGTAGGCGGAAGGCGGGTTGCTCCCAAGACTCTGATGTCCCTTCACACTAGGGTCTTCCATCCATTTCCTTTGCCAGCGTGGACTTGAGAAGTGGGAGGATTTGGTCCCCAGGAGATGGACTTCACGTGCCCTCACATAGGCATCCTTGGTGCCCCCACGTTCCCCATGCCGCTGGGCTTCCAATTGTAGATATGTCTTGGCACTCCTTTTGAGCAGAGACAGCCCTTGCCTCGGGGACCTTCTCCATTGTGGAAGCAGCCGAACAGGGCCCTGAGGGCACCAGGGATCTGCATCCCTGCTGACGCATCCCTGAGCTCTCCCCCATAGGTTCTTGGGAATCCTGGTGGTCCTTGACCTGGGGTGCCCTGTCAGGGTGCACCATCGGCTGCAGGCCACGAGGTTCCTCTGCCAAGTTGCAATGCTTTTCTCAAAATTCAGACTTCCCTGGGTGTCCGGAGTCTCGATGTCGATGTAGCCTCCTGTAAAGTCAGCCGTGGTGTGTGATGAGAGCCATGCTTCAACCTTTTGGTTTGCCTCTCTGCCTTCCTTCCCACTTTCTGTATTCCATTCGCCTTAACACCTTTTTCCATCCCTAATTTCCTCCCACGAAATCCCTCCTCCACAATGCGAGCCTTGCTGCTCACTTCCTGCATCTCCTTCACATCAGTATAGCTTTCTCACTACCTAGCTCTTATCATCAATCTCCTCTTCCTCCTCATCAATTAATAATTCTCTCTCCAGGGTTTTTCATTGGGATGATAGCCAAGAAAAGCCAGGACGTTTTTGCGACTTCTGGAGACTCAGCAGGAATCTTGGACTGTGGTTTTCTCTGGCATGGAAGATACGATTTGGGTTCCTCTCTCAGGAAATGCGCAGGGGTTTTGGCTATTTTTTTAACCGGGTGTCCTCTTAGATCCATAGTCCTATTCCCTTCAGAAACACTAGCACGTGTGTTTACAATGGGGAAACGTCTTTAGGCACCCGTGGTCCAGTGGAGCAGGAGAGCCTGAGGAATCGTCGTGCCCCCCATCCTGAAGCTGTCTTGGAACGGTTCAAAGGAAAGCAGGCTAATCCATAGCCCCCCAAAGCCACCATAAACAACCCAAGCCCAAAGAAGGGTTAAAGAACCTTGAGAAAACCACACCCATGGAAGGAATGTAAAGCAGAGCAGAGGAATGTGTGGAATGCAGACAGGGGTGAAACACTTAGGGTCCCATATGGAAAACGGGGAAAACAACAGGTTGGCCTGTGGAAATGCAGGAATCTGACAGAGGCGGGCAGAGAAGGTCTGGAATGATGCCAGGTCTGAACCAGAGGGTGAGTCTCACGTGGCTAGCCGTGAAGACCATATGGCCTGCACTCAAAAGGCCTGGGAGACTCGGAGCTGGGCCGCCACTTGAAAGGGCCTTAGGTTGTCCTCCTTCCTCCCAGGTCCTCAAACTGGAGGGGAATTCTCAATGACTGTTAGATCTCCGACCTTGCGTGAAGTGAGGTCTGTGGTACGGCCCAGCCGTCCAGGTGAAGGGCAACCCTGTGGGCAGGCTCTACAGGTACCTGAGGAATGCCCTGGAGTTTTGGGGGGTGGGGAATTTCCAGCAGCTCCGCTGATTTCCATACATCAGGGCATGGCCACCTCAGCCTCTACCAGACCCCTGTCTCCAGGGAGAGCACTGTGGGCCAGCATTCTCCCGGCCAGCCGGTCGCTTCTTCTCGCTTCTCAGACCTCGAAGCATGGATTCCTCCAGCACGTCCTGCACATCCAGCGGTAGGTTGACCTCTGCCTCTGAGCTGGGGGTTGCAAATCCCAGAGGCCGGGAGCCCTTCCCGCCTGTGCATCCTGCATCGATAGGGCCATGCCATTCATTAGGGCATATTCCGTGATTGGGCTGGCCTTTGGCCAGTGCTCAGTTGGCCTCAGGATGCAGACTCGCCTCAGAATGACACCCTTGCTCCATACCCAGGGGAGTTTCGCTCTGGGATGGAAGTGGATGTTGCCTCTTCCTAGAGAGGTGCCCACGCAGATCACGCATCAATGGGCGAAAGGTCCTAACAGGATTTCTCAGGGCCCATCCTCTCCTTTGCTGCTGGCCAACCTTTCCATTCAACCCAATGTATGTTCATGATGGCAGTGGACACATTTGGGGATTTGGAGTCGGAGTAGCCTTTGAATTGTGGTCTCTTGGCCTGGCTTGCCAACAACAGGTATGGAGATACACCCCAGTGGGTTTACTCCTCTCTTTCTTTCTCTTTACGTCTTGGGGAAGGTTTCCTTTGGAGTCTTGGGGATGTTGGGAGCATTTTGACCCCAGGTCACCTGGAGTCGACAGCACGTTCGTGGGAGCTCTTCTCCAAAGTTCAGGCCTTTCTGCATGACCGAACTCTGTGCACGCCTGGCCTTTGTATAACCCAGGGACGTCAAGGAATCTTGATGCCAGGACGGAGGGAAACATGTGGAGCTTATATCTCTCTTTCAAGGGTTTCAAGCTCCCTTGGAGTTTCCCCACACATAATCCCTCTCCATTTCTCTCTCTCCGTCTCTCGGTCCCTCCGTCTCTTTCTCAGTCTCTCTCTCTCTCAGTCTCTCTCTCTCTCTATGTCTATCTCTCTCTCTCTCCATTTCTCTGCTGGGACCCTGTGGGTCTCACTTTCTATAACTCCTTGGTTCACTCCCAACTCAGCCTTACGGTCTCAATTCCTTCTCCTCTTTGGCCACTTACGTCTACATGAATGGAACCGTAGACTTTGCACACTGGCCTTGACAGTGTAATATGCAGACTTGTGGTTGGTGTTGAAGTCGTCATCACTGCATGTGCTGAGGTCCGTCCTGATGGACACTTGCCCAGTTGCGTTGGATATTCACGTCGATCTGCTGGAGGTCACTTTGTGCTGATGTATCATAAATATCCGGGACTTGGAAGCTCACCTGAAGCGAAGTTGGCTTTGCTTGTATCGGAAGCAAATTCTGCGAGACACAGCATCCTGGAACACAGGAAGTGGTCTTTGACGGCCTTTGCTTTGGGGGCTGTGGGGTAAGCGCTTCGCAAGGGGACCCGCCATGGGGCCGTCAGTTGCATGCGAATCACCAAGGAAGAATTCCTGTGTGCCGGCCGGACAGAAGGGAGACCGATCCAGGGGGATTCCTCTGCTTCTGTGTGCTTTGACAGGTCTTGACTAGGAGAGCCCACACTGAGGCCATGTGGCTGAGAACAGACAACGTGTTGTTAGTGGGCACTTCGGGAAGAGAGGCCGTTGGTGGCTTGGAGCGTGGCATAACGCAGGAAGCTATGGATTTCGTGGATGCAACGATGTGCTGGAATCCACACGTCCGCTGGCCCTCACAGACTTTTCCCTTGGGGTGGTGTGAACCCGCGGCCCTTTCTTCCATTCTTGTCCACCACCACTAGGGCCTGAACCCAGATCGGCCCGGGGTCCTTTGTGTGCAGGCACGCCCCCCTGGGTCTCACTGTGGCCCGGCCACAGCACGAGACAGCATAATCAGGGTGTCTCGAGCTGATGAGTCATTTTGCGAGGAGTCCCGGCAGGGCTTCCTTCCAAACGGGTGCTGTGGTGTCGGCACCGCCGAGAAGCTTTCCTTTTCTACCCCCCAGAAGTGTAGTCAGTGTTTGTTGGTGGTTTGCATGGTTCTATTTGTCTTTGGGTTCGTGCCACTCATAGGCCGAGGCTTTGAGCTGATATGCCCTGGATGTAGACGAGAGAAGCTGGTGTGATTTTTCGAAGGGCGACACTACCAGAGACATCGTGCAGAAACCCATCAGTACACTCGATAGCACTGGTAGGCGGAAGGCGGGTTGCTCCCAAGACTCTGATGTCCCTTCACACTAGGGTCTTCCATCCATTTCCTTTGCCAGCGTGGACTTGAGAAGTGGGAGGATTTGGTCCCCAGGAGATGGACTTCACGTGCCCTCACATAGGCATCCTTGGTGCCCCCACGTTCCCCATGCCGCTGGGCTTCCAATTGTAGATATGTCTTGGCACTCCTTTTGAGCAGAGACAGCCCTTGCCTCGGGGACCTTCTCCATGGTGGAAGCAGCCCAACAGGGCCCTGAGGGCACCAGGGATCTGCATCCCTGCTGACGCATCCCTGAGCTCTCCCCCATAGGTTCTTGGGAATCCTGGTGGTCCTTGACCTGGGGTGCCCTGTCAGGGTGCACCATCGGCTGCAGGCCACGAGGTTCCTCTGCCAAGTTGCAATGCTTTTCTCAAAATTCAGACTTCCCTGGGTGTCCGGAGTCTCGATGTCGATGTAGCCTCCTGTAAAGTCAGCCGTGGTGTGTGATGAGAGCCATGCTTCAACCTTTTGGTTTGCCTCTCTGCCTTCCTTCCCACTTTCTGTATTTCATTCGCCTTAACACCTTTTTCCATCCCTAATTTCCTCCCACGAAATCATCCTCCACAATGCGAGCCTTGCTGCTCACTTCCTGCATCTCCTTCACATCAGTATAGCTTTCTCACTACCTAGCTCTTATCATCAATCTCCTCTTCCTCCTCATCAATTAATAATTCTCTCTCCAGGGTTTTTCATTGGGATGATAGCCAAGAAAAGCCAGGACGTTTTTGCGACTTCTGGAGACTCAGCAGGAATCTTGGACTGTGGTTTTCTCTGGCATGGAAGATACGATTTGGGTTCCTCTCTCAGGAAATGCGCAGGGGTTTTGGCTATTTTTTTAACCGGGTGTCCTCTTAGATCCATAGTCCTATTCCCTTCAGAAACACTAGCACGTGTGTTTACAATGGGGAAAAGTCTTTAGGCACCCGTGGTCCAGTGGAGCAGGAGAGCCTGAGGAATCGTCGTGCCCCCCATCCTGAAGCTGTCTTGGAACGGTTCAAAGGAAAGCAGGCTAATCCATTGCCCCCCAAAGCCACCATAAACAACCCAAGCCCAAAGAAGGGTTAAAGAACCTTGAGAAAACCACACCCATGGAAGGAATGTAAAGCAGAGCAGAGGAATGTGTGGAATGCAGACAGGGGTGAAACACTTAGGGTCCCATATGGAAAACGGGGAAAACCACAGGTTGGCCTGTGGAAATGCAGGAATCTGACAGAGGCGGGCAGAGAAGGTCTGGGATGATGCCAGGTCTGAACAAGAGGGTGAGTCTCACGTGGCTAGCCGTGAAGACCATATGGCCTGCACTCAAAAGGCCTGGGAGACTCGGAGCTGGGCTGCCACTTGAAAGGGCCTTAGGTTGTCCTCCTTCCTCCCAGGTCCTCAAACTGGAGGGGAATTCTCAATGACTGTTAGATCTCCGACCTTGTGTGAAGTGAGGTCTGTGGTACGGCCCAGCCGTCCAGGTGATGGGCAACCCTGTGGGCAGGCTCTACAGGTACCTGAGGAATGCCCTGGAGTTTTGGGGGGTGGGGAATTTCCAGCAGCTCCGCTGATTTCCATACATCAGGGCGTGGCCACCTCAGCCTCTACCAGAACACTGTCTCCAGGGAGAGCACAGTGGGCCAGCATTCTCCCGGCCAGCCGGTCGCTTCTTCTCGCTTCTCAGACCTCGAAGCATGAATTCCTCCAGCACGTCCTGCACATCCAGCGGTAGGTTGACCTCTGCCTCTGAGCTGGGGGTTGCAAATCCCAGAGGCCGGGAGCCCTTCCCGCCTGTGCATCCTGCATCGATAGGGCCATGCCATTCATTAGGGCATATTCTGTGATTGGGCTGGCCTTTGGCCAGTGCTCAGTTGGCCTCAGGATGCAGACTCGCCTCAGAATGACACCCTTGCTCCATACCCAGGGGAGTTTCGCTCTGGGATGGAAGTGTATGTTGCCTCTTCCTAGAGAGGTGCCCACGCAGATCACGCATCAATGGGCGAAAGGTCCTAACAGGATTTCTCAGGGCCCATCCTCTCCTTTGCTGCTGGCCAACCTTTCCATTCAACCCAATGTATGTTCATGATGGCAGTGGACACATTTGGGGATTTGGAGTCGGAGTAGCCTTTGAATAGTGGTCTCTTGGCCTGGCTAGCCAACAACAGGTATGGAGATACACCCCAGTGGGTTTACTCCTCTCTTTCTTTCTCTTTACGTCTTGGGGAAGGTTTCCTTTGGAGTCTTGGGGATGTTGGGAGCATTTTGACCCCAGGTCACCTGGAGTCGACAGCACGTTCGTGGGAGCTCTTCTCCAAAGTTCAGGCCTTTCTACATGACCGAACTCTGTGCACGCCTGGCCTTTGTATAACCCAGGGACATCAAGGAATCTTGATGCCAGGACGGAGGGAAACATGTGGAGCTTATATCTCTCTTTCAAGGGTTTCAAGCTCCCTTGGAGTTTCCCCACACATAATCCCTCTCCATTTCTCTCTCTCCGTCTCTCGGTCCCTCCGTCTCTTTCTCAGTCTCTCTCTCTCTCAGTCTCTCTCTCTCTCTATGTCTATCTCTCTCTCTCCATTTCTCTGCTGGGACCCTGTGGGTCTCACTTTCTATTACTCCTTGGTTCTCTGCCAACTCAGCTTTATGGTCTCAATTTCTTCTCCCCTTTGGCCACTTACGTCTACATGAATGGCACCCTTGATTTTGTTCACTCTGGCCTTGACAGTGTAATATGCAAACTTGTGGTTGGTGTTGAAGTCGTCATCACTGCATGTGCTGAGGTGCGTCCTGTTGGACACTTGCCCGGTTGAGTTGGATATTCAAGTCGATCTGCTGGATGTCTCTTTGTCCTGATGTATCATAAATATCCGGGACTTGGAAGCTCACCTGAAGCGAAGTTGGCTTTGCGTGTATGCGGAAGCAAATGCTGGGAGACACAGCATCCAAGAACACAGGAAATGGTCTTTGACCGCCTTTGCTTTGGGTGCTCTGGGGTAAGAACTTCGAAAGATGACCCGCCATGGGGCAGTCACTTGCATGCGAATCACCAAGGAAGTGTTGCTGTGTGCTGGCTGGACAGAAGGGAGACCGATCCAGGGGGATTCCTCTGCTTCTGTGTGATTTGACAGGTCTTGACTAGGAGAGCCCACCTTGAGGCCATGTGGCTGAGAACAGGCAACGTGTTTCTAGTGGGCATTTCGGGAGGAGAGGCTCCTGATGGCCTAGAGCATGGCATAACGCAGGAAGCTATGGATTTCGTGGATGCAACGATGTGCTGGAATCCACACGTCTGCTGGCCCTCACAGACTTTTCCCTTGGGGTGGTGTGAACCCGCGGCCCTTTATTCCATGCTTGTCCACCACCACTAGGGCCTGAACCCAGATCAGCCCGGGGTCCTCGTTGTGCAGGAAGCACCACCCTGGGACTCTCTGTGGCCCAGCCACAGCACGAGGCATCATAATCAGTGTGTCTCGAGCTGGTGAGCCATTTTGCGAGGAGTCCCGGCAGGGCTTCCTTCCAAACGGGAGCTGTGGTGTCGACACCGCAGAGAGCTTTCCATCTCTACCCCCCAGAAGCGCAGTCAGTGTTTGGTGGTGGATTGCTTGGTTCTATTTGTCTTTGGGTTCCTGCCACTCATAGGCCGAGGCTTTGAGCTGATATGCCCTGGACGTAGGGAGAGAGGCTGGTGTGATTTGCCGAAAGGCCACACTACCAGAGACATCGTGCACAAACCCATCAGTTCATTCGACAGCACTGGTAGGCGGGGAAGGCGGGTTTGTCCCAAGACTCTGATGTCCCTACACACTAAGGTCTACAATCCATTTCCTTTGCCAGCATGGCCTTGGGAAGTGGGTGGATTTGGGCCCCAGGAGGTGGACTTCACCTCCCCTCTCATAGGCATCCTTGGTGCCCCCACGTTCCCCATGCCGCTGGGCTTCCGATGGTACAGATGTCTTGGCACCCCCTTTGCGCAGAGACAGCCCTTGCCTCGGGGACTTTCTCCATGGTTGAAGCAGCCCAGCAGGGCCCTGAGGGCACCAGGGATCTGCATCCCTGCGGACACATCCCTGAGCTCTCCCCCATAGGTCCTTGGGAATCCTGGTTGTCCTTGACCTGGGGTGTCCTGTCAAGGTGCACCATCGGCTGCAGGACACGAGGTTCCTCTGCCAAGTTGCAATGCTTTTCTCAAAATGCAGACATCACTGGGTGTCCGGAGTCTCGATGTCGATGTAGCCTCCTGAAAAGTCAGACGTGGTGTGTGAAGAGAGCCATGCTTCAACCAATTGGTTGGCCTCTCTGCCTTCCTTCCCACCTTCTGTCTTCCATTCGCCTTAACCCCTTTCTCCATCCGGATCTTACTCCCAAGAAATCCCTCCTCCACAATGCAAGCTTTGCTGCTCACCTCCTACATCTCCTCCACATCAGTATAGATTTCTCACTCTCTAGCTCTTATCATCAATGTCCTCTACCTCCCCATCATGGATAATTCTCTCTCCAGGCTTTATCGTTGGGATGAGAGCCAAGCAAATCGGGGTCGTTTGTGCGACTTCTGAAGACTCAGCAGGAATCCTGGACCGTGGTTTTATCCGGGGTGGAAAATGCGATTTGGGGTCCTCTCTCAGGAAATGCGCAGGGGTTTTGGCTCTTTTTTTAACCGGGTGTCTTCCTAGATCCATAGTCCTATTCCCATCGGAAACACTAGCACGTGTGTTTACAATGGGGAAAAGTCTTTAGGCACCCGTGGTCCAGTGGAGCAGGAGAGCCTGAGGAATCGTCGTGCCCCCCATCCTGAAGCTGTCTTGGAACGGTTCAAAGGAAAGCAGGCTAATCCATAGCCCCCCAAAGCCACCATAAACAACCCAAGCCCAAAGAAGGGTTAAAGAACCTTGAGAAAACCTCACCCATGGAAGGAATGTAAAGCAGAGCAGAGGAATGTGTGGAATGCAGACAGGGGTGAAACAATTAGGGTCCCATATGGAAAACGGGGAAAACAACAGGTTGGCCTGTGGAAATGCAGGAATCTGACAGAGGCGGGCAGAGAAAGTCTGGAATGCGGCAAGGTCTGAACCAGAGGGTGAGTCTCACGTGGCTAGCTGTGAAGTCCATATGGCCTGCACTCCAAAGGCCTGGGAGACTCGGAGCTGGGCTGCCACTTGAAAGGGCCTTAGGTTGTCCTCCTTCCTCCCAGGTCCTCAAACTGGAGGGGAATTCTCAATGACTGTTAGATCTCCGACCTTGCGTGAAGTGAGGTCTGTGGTTCGGCCCAGCCGTCCAGGTGATGGGCAACCCTGTGGGCAGGCTCTACAGGTACCTGAGGAGTGCCCTGGAGTTTTGGGGGGTGGGGAATTTCCAGCAGCTCCTCTGATTTCCATACATCAGGGCGTGGCCACCTCAGCCTCTACCAGACCCCTGTCTCCAGGGAGAGCACAGTGGGCCAGCATTCTCCCGGCCAGCCGGTCGCTTCTTCTCGCTTCACAGACCTCGAAGCATGGATTCCTCCAGCACGTCCTGCACATCCAGCGGTAGGTTGACCTCTGCCTCTGAGCTGGGTGTTGCAATTCGCAGAGGCCGGGAGCCCTTCCCGCCTGTGCATCCTGCATCGATAGGGCCATGCCATTCATTGGGGCATATTCCGTGATTGGGCTGGCCTTTTGCCCGCACTCAGTGGGCCTCAGCGAAGCAGACTCGCCTCAGAATCACACCCTTTCTCCATACCCATGGGATTTTCGCTCTGGGATGGAAGGGGATGTTGCCTCTTCCTAGAGAGGTGCCCACGCAGATCACGCATCACCGGGCGAAAAGTCCTAACAGGATTTCTCAGGGCCCATCCTCTCCTTTGCTGCTGGCCAACCTTTCCATTCAACCCAATGTATGTTCATGATGGCAGTGGACACATTTGGGGATTTGGAGTCGGAGTAGCCTTTGAATTGTGGTCTCTTGGCCTGGCTTGCCAACAACAGGTATGGAGATACACCCCAGTGGGTTTACTCCTCTCTTTCTTTCTCTTTACGTCTTGGGGAAGGTTTCCTTTGGAGTCTTGGGGATGTTGGGAGCATTTTGACCCCAGGTCCTCTGGAGTCGACAGCACGTTCCAGGGAGCTCTTCTCCAAAGATCAGGCCTTTCCGCATGACCGCAGTCTCTGCACGCCTGGCCATTGTATAACCCAGGGACGTCAAGGATTCTTGATCCCAGGATGGAGGGAAACATGTGGAGCTTATATCTCTCTTTCAAGGGTTTCAAGCTCCCTTGGAGTTTCCCCACACATAATCCCGACTCCATTTCTCTCTCTCCGTCTCTCAGTCCTTCCGTCTCTCTCTCAGTCTCTCTCTCTCAATCTCTCTCTCTCTCTCTAAGTCTCTCTGTCTCTCTCCATTTCTCTGCTGGGTCCCTGTGGGTCTCACTTTCTATTACTCCTTGGTTCCCTCCCAACTCAGCCTTACGGTCTCAATTTCTTCACCTCTTTGGCCACTTACGTCTACATGAATGGCACCCTTAACTTTGTACCCTCTGGCCTTGACAGTGTAATATGCAGACTTGTGGATGGTGTTGAAGTGATCATCACTGCATGTGCTGAGGTGCGTCCTGATGGACACTTGCCCGGTTGAGTTGGATATTCAAGTCGATCTGCTGCATGTCTCTTTGTCCTGATGTATCATAAATAACCCGGACTTTGGAAGCTCACCTGAAGCGAGGTTGGCTTTGCGTGCATTCGGATGCAAATGCTGGGAGACACAGCATCCAGGAACACAGGAAGTGGTCTTCGACGGCCTTTGCCTTGGGGGCTGTGGGGTAAGAGCTTCACTAGAAGACCCGCCATGGGGCAGTCACTTGCATGCGAATCACCAAGGACGTATTTCTGGGTGCAGGCCGGACCGAAGGGAGACCAATCCAGGGGGGATTCCTCTGCTTCTGTGTGCTTTGACAGGTCTAGAGCAGGAGAGCCCACACTGAGGCATGTGGCTGAGAGCAGGTCACAGGTGGCTAGTGGGCATTTCGGGAGGAGAGGCTCCTGGTGGCATAGATCGTGGCATGACTCAGGAAGCTATGGATTTCGTGGATGCAACAATGTGCTGGAATCCACACGTCCGCTGGCCCTCACAGACGTTTCCCTTGGGGTGGTGTGAACCCGGGGCCCTTTCTTCCATTCTTGTCCACCACCACTAGGGCCGGAACACAGATTGTCCCGGGGTCCTTTTTGTGCAGGCAGGTCCCCGTGGGACTCACTGTGGCCCAGCCACAGCACGAGGCAGCATAATCAGGGTGTGTCGAGCTGGTGAGCCATTTTGCGAGGAGTCCCGGCAGGGCTGCTTTCCGAATGGGTGCGGTGGTGTGGGAACCGCAGAGAAGCTTTCCTTCTCTACCCCCCAGAAGCGCAGTCAGTGTTTGGTGTTGGTTTGTATGGTTCTATTTGTCTTTGTGTTCCTGCCACTCATATGCCAAGGCTTTGAGCTGATATGCCCTGGACGTAGGCGAGAGTGGCTGATGTGATTTTCTGAAAGGCCACACTGCCAGAGATATCATGCATAAACCCATCAGTACACTCGACAGCACTGGTAGTCGGAAGGCGGGTTTGTCCCAAGACTCCAATGTGCCTTCACACGAGGGTCTTCCATCCATTTCTTGGCCAGCGTGGCCTAGGGAAGTGGGGGGAATTTGGGCCCAGGAGGTGGACTTCACGTCCCCCTTGGTAAGCATCCTTGGTGGCTCCACGTTCCCCATTCCGCTGGGCTTCCAATTGTACAGATGTCTTGGCTCCACTTTTGAGCAGAGACAGCCCTTGCCTCGGGGACCTTCTCCATGGTTGAAGCAGCCCATAGGGCCTGGAGGGCACCAGGGATCTGCATTCCTGCTGACACATCCCTGAGCTCTCCCCCATAAGTCCTTGGGAATCCTGGTTGTCCTTGACCTGGGGTGCCCTGTCAGGGTGCACCATCGGCTGCAGGCCACTAGGAACCTCTGCCACGATGCAATGCTTTCTCAAAATGCAGACATCACTGGGTGTCCGGAGTCTCGATGTCGATGTAGCCTCCTGAAAGCCAGACGTGGTGTGTGAAGAGAGCCATGCTTCAACCAATTGGTTGGCCTCTCTGCCTTCCTTCCCACCTTCTCTCTTCCATTCGCCTTAACCCCTTTCTCCATCCGTACCTTCCACCCAAGAAATCCCTCCTCCACAAGGCGAGCCTTGCTGCTCACCTCCTGCATCTCCCCCACATCAGTATAGTTTTCTCACTCTCTCGCTCTTATCATCAATGTCCTCTACCTCCTCATCAATTGATAATTCTCTCTCTAGGATTTATCTTTCGGAGGATGGTCAAGAAAATCGGGAACGTTTATGCGACATATGGAAACTCTGCATGAATCCTGGATCGTGGTTTTATCCGGAAAGAAAAATGCGGTTTGGGGTCCTCTCTCAGGAAATGCGCAGGGGTTTTGGCTATTTTATTTACCGGGCGTCCTCCTAGATCCATAGTCCTATTCCCATCGGAAACACGAGCTCGTGTGTTTACAATGTGGAAAGGTTTTTAGGCACCCATTGCCCAGGGAGAAGGAAAGCCTGAGGAATCGTCTTGCCCCCCAAAATGAAGCTGTCTTCGAACGGTTCCAAAGAAAGCAGGCTAATCCAAAGCCACCCAAAGCCCCCCAAAGCAACCCAAGCCCAAAGAAGGCTTAAAGAACCTTGAGAATCCCACACCCCTGGAAGGAATGTACAGCAGAGCAGAGGAATGTGTGGAATGCAGACAGGTGTGAAACAATTAGCGCCCCATCTGGAAAACGGGGAAAAGAACAAGTTGGCCTGTGGAAATGCATGAATCCGACAGAGCCGGGCAGAGACCGTTTGGAATGCGGCAGGGTATGAACCAGAGGCTCAGTCTTCCGTGGTTTGCCGTGAAGGCCGGCACTCCAAAGGCCTGGGAGACTCGGAGCTGGGCTGCCATTTGAAAGGGCCTTAGGTGGTCCTCCTTCCTCCCAGGTCCTCAAACTGGAGGGGAACTCTAAATGACTGTCAGATCTCCGCCCTTGCGTGAAGTGCGGTGCATGGGGTCCTTGGCCTAGATGACCCCTTGGGTGCCAGGGACGGCCCAGCCGTCCAGGTGATGGACAAACCTATGGGCAGGCACTCCACGTACTTGAGGTGTGCCCTTGAGTTTTGGGGCATGGGGAATTTCCAGCAGCTCCGCTGATTTCCATACATCAGGGCGTGGCCACCTCAGCCTCTACAAGACCCCTGTCTCCAGGGAGAGCACAGTGGGCCAGCATTCTCCCGGCCAGCTGCTCGCTTCTTCTCGCTTCTCTTCTCGCTTCTCGGACCTCCAAACATGGATTCCTCCAGCACGTCCTGCACATCCAGCGGTAGCTTGACCTCTGCCTCTGGGCTGAGGGTTGCAACTCCCAGAGGCTGGGAGCCCTTCATGCCTGTGCATCCTGCATCAATAGAGCCATGCCCTTCTTTAGGGCATGTTCCGAGATTGAGCTGGCCTTTTGCCAGCGCTCCGTGGGCCTCATCGAAACAGACTCGCTTCAGAATGACACCCTTTCTCCATACCCATGGGATTTTCGCTCTGGGGTGGAAGTGGATGTTGTCTCTTCCAAGAGAGGTGCCCACGCAGATCGCGCATCACCGGGCGAAAGGTGCTAACATTAATTATCAGGTCCCATCCTCTCTTTGTCGCTGGCCAATCTTTCCATCCAACCGAATGTAGGTTCATGATTGCAGTGGACACATTTGGCGATGTAGAGTCGGAGTAGCCTTGGAATTGTGGTCTCTTGGCCTGGCTTCCCAACAGCCGCTATGGATATACACCCAGTAGGGTTTATTCCACACGTTCCATCTCTTTTGTTCTTGGGGATGGTTTCCGTTGGATTCTTGGTGATGTTGGGATCAGTTTGACACCAGGTCATCTTGAGGCGACAGCCCGTTCCTAGGAGCTCTTCTCCCAAGTTCAGGCCTTTCTGCATGACCGAACTCTGTGCATGCCTGGCCTTTGTATAACCCAGGGATGTCAAGGAATCTTGATGCCAGGACGGAGGGAAGCATGTGCAGCTTATAACTCTCTTTCAAGGGTTTCAAGCTCCCTTGGAGTTTCCCCACACATAATCCTTACTCCATTTCTCTCTCTCTCTCTCTCTCTCTCTCTCTCTCTGTCTCTCTCTCTCTCACTCTTCATTTCTCTGCTGGGACCCTGCGGGTCTCACTTTGTATTACTCCTTGGTTCCCTCCCAACTCAGCCTTATGGTATCAATTTCTTCTCCTCTTTGGCCACGTATGTCCTTATGAATGGGACCTTGACATTGTAGTCTATGGCCTCGACAGTGTAATATGCAGACTTGTGGTTGGTGTTGAAATTGTCATCACTGCATGTGCTGAGGTGCGTCCTGATGCATGCTTGCCCAGTTGAGGTGGTTTTTAGAGTGGATCTGCTGGATGTCTCTTTGTCGCGATGTATCCTAAATATCCGGGACCTTGGAAACTAACCTGAAGAGAAGTTGGCTTTGCGTGTATGTGGAAGCAAATGCCTGGGAGACACAGCATCCAGGAACACAGGAAGTGGTCTTGGACGGCCTTTGCTTTGGGGGCTGTGTGGTAAGAGCTTCGCAAGGGGACCCGCCATGGGGCCGTCAGTTGCATGCGAATCACCAAGGACGTATTCCTGGGTGCCAGCCGGACAGAAGGGAGACCAATCCAGGGGGGATTCCTCTGCTTCTGTGTGCTTTGACAGGTCTAGAGCAGGAGAGCCCACACTGAGGCATGTGGCTGAGAGCAGGTCACAGGTTGCTAGTGGGCCTTTCTGGAGGAGAGGCTCCTGGTGGCATAGAGCGTGGCATAACTCAGGAAGCTATGGATTTCGTGGATGCAACGATGTGCTGGGATCCACACGTCCACTGGCCCTCACAGACGTTTCCCTTGGGGTGGTGTGAACCCGCGGCCCTTTCTTCCATTCTTGTCCACCACCACTAGGGCCGGAACACAGATTGTCCCGGGGTCCTTTTTGTGCAGGCAGGTCCCCGTGGGACTCACTGTGGCCCAGCCACAGCACGAGGCAGCATAATCAGGGTGTGTCGAGCTGGTGAGCCATTTTGCAAGGAGTCCCGTCAGGGCTGCCTTCCGAACAGGTGCGGTGGTGTGGGCACCGCCGAGAAGCTTTCCTTCTCTACCCCCCAGAAGCGCAGTCAGTGTTCGGTGGTGGTTTGCATGGTTCTATTTGTCTTTGTGTTCCTGCCACTCATATGCCAAGGCTTTGAGCTGATATGCCCTGGACGTAGGCGAGAGAGGCTGATGTGATTTTCTGAAAGGCCACACTGCCAGAGACATCATGCAGAAACCCAAAAGTACACTCGACAGCACTGGTAGGCGGAAGGCGGGTTTGTCCCAAGACTCCGATGTGCCTTCACACTAGGGTCTTCCATCCATTTCTTGGCCAGCGTGGCCTAGGGAAGTGGGGGGAATTGGGCCCCAGGAGATGGACTTCACGTCCCCTTTGGTAAGCATCCTTGGTGCCTCCACGTTCCCCATTGCAATGGGCTTCCAATTGTACAGATGTCTTGGCACCCCCTTTGAGCAGAGACAGCCCTTGCCTCGGGGACCGTCTCCAGGGTTGAAGCAGCCCAGCAGGGCCCCGAGGGCACCAGGGATCTGCATCCCTGCTGACACATCCCTGAGCTCTCCCCCATAGGTCCTTGGGAATCCTGGTGGTCCTTGACCTGGGGTGCCCTGTCAGGGTGCACCAACTGCTGCAGGAACCTCTGCCACGATGCAATGCTTTTCTCAAAATGCAGACATCACTGGGTGTCCGGAGTCTCGATGTCGATGTAGCCTCCTGAAAAGTCAGACGTGGTGTGTGAAGAGAGCCATGCTTCAACCCCTTGGTTTGCCTCTCTGCCTTCCTTCCCACCTTCTGTCTTCCATTCGCCTTAACACCTTTCTCCATCCGTACCTTCCACCCAAGAAATCCCTCCTCCACAAGGCGAGCCTTGCTGCTCACCTCCTGCATCTCCCCCACATCAGTATAGTTTTCTCACTCTCTCGCTCTTATCATCAATGTCCTCTACCTCCTCATCAATTGATAATTCTCTCTCCAGGGTTGTTCTTTCGGAGGATGGTCATGAAAATCGGGAACGTTTTTGCGACTTCTGGAAACTCAGCAGGAATCCTGGACTGTGGTTATATCCGGCATGGAAAATGCGATTTGGGGTCCTCTCTCAGGAAATGCGCAGGGGTTTTGGCTATTTTATTTACCGGGCGTCCTCCTAGATCCATAGTCCTATTCCCATCGGAAACACGAGCACGTGTGTTTACAATGGGGAAAAGTCTTTAGGCACCCATTGCCCAGGGAGAAGGAAAGCCTGAGGAATCGTCTTGCCCCCCAAAATGAAGCTGTCTTCGAACGGTTCCAAAGAAAGCAGGCTAATCCAAAGCCACCCAAAGCCCCCCAAAGCAACCCAAGCCCAAAGAAGGGTTAAAGAACCTTGAGAATACCACACCCCTGGAAGGAATGTACAGCAGAGCAGAGGAATGTGTGGAATGCAGACAGGTGTGAAGCAATTAGCGCCCCATCTGGAAAACGGGGAAAAGTACAAGTTGGCCTGTGGAAATGCATGAATCCGACAGAGCCGGGCAGAGACGGTCTGGAATGCGGCAAGGTCTGAACCAGAGGCTCAGTCTTACGTGGTTTGCCGTGAAGACCATATGGCCGGCACTCCAAAGGCCTGGGAGACTCGGAGCTGGGCTGCCATTTGAAAGGGCCTTAGGTGGTCCTCCTTCCTCCCAGGTCCTCAAACTGGAGGGGAACTCTAAATGACTGTCAGATCTCCGCCCTTGCGTGAAGTGCGGTGCATGGGGTCCTTGGCCTAGATGACCCCTTGGGTGCCAGGGACGGCCCAGCCGTCCAGGTGATGGACAAACCTATGGGCAGGCACTCCACGTACTTGAGGTGTGCCCTTGAGTTTTGGGGCATGGGGAATTTCCAGCAGCTCCGCTGATTTCCATACATCAGGGCGTGGCCACCTCAGCCTCTACAAGACCCCTGTCTCCAGGGAGAGCACAGTGGGCCAGCATTCTCCCGGCCAGCTGCTCGCTTCTTCTCGCTTCTCGGACCTCCAAGCATGGATTCCTCCAGCACGTCCTGCACATCCAGCGGTAGGTTGACCTCTGCCTCTGGGCTGAGGGTTGCAACTCCCGGAGGCTGGGAGCCCTTCATGCCTGTGCATCCTGCATCAATAGAGCCATGCCCTTCTTTAGGGCATGTTCCGAGATTGAGCTGGCCTTTTGCCAGCGCTCCGTGGGCCTCATCGAAACAGACTCGCTTCAGAATGACACCCTTTCTCCATACCCATGGGATTTTCGCTCTGGGGTGGAAGTGGATGTTGTCTCTTCCAAGAGAGGTGCCCACGCAGATCGCGCATCACCGGGCGAAAGGTGCTAACATTAATTATCAGGTCCCATCCTCTCTTTGTCGCTGGCCAATCTTTCCATCCAACCGAATGTAGGTTCATGATTGCAGTGGACACATTTGGCGATGTAGAGTCGGAGTAGCCTTGGAATTGTGGTCTCTTGGCCTGGCTTCCCAACAGCCGCTATGGATATACACCCAGTAGGGTTTATTCCACACGTTCCATCTCTTTTGTTCTTGGGGATGGTTTCCGTTGGTTTCTTGTTGATGTTGGGATCAGTTTGACACCAGGTCATCTTGAGGCGACAGCCCGTTCCTAGGAGCTCTTCTCCCAAGTTCAGGCCTTTCTGCATGACCGAACTCTGTGCATGCCTGGCCTTTGTATATCCCAGGGATGTCAAGGAATCTTGATGCCAGGACGGAGGGAAGCATGTGCAGCTTATAACTCTCTTTCAAGGGTTTCAAGCTCCCTTGGAGTTTCCCCACACATAATCCATACTCCATTTCTCTCTCTCTGTCTCTCTCTCTCTCTCTCTGTCTCTCTCTCTCTCACTCTTCATTTCTCTGCTGGGACCCTGCGGGTCTCACTTTGTATTACTCCTTGGTTCCCTCCCAACTCAGCCTTATGGTATCAATTTCTTCTCCTCTTTGGCCACGTATGTCCTTATGAATGGGACCTTGACATTGTAGTCTATGGCCTCGACAGTGTAATATGCAGACTTGTGGTTGGTGTTGAAGTTGTCATCACTGCATGTGCAGAGGTGCGTCCTGATGCATGCTTGCCCAGTTGAGGTTGTTTTTAGAGTGGATCTGCTGGATGTCTCTTTGTCGCGATGTATCCTAAATATCCGGGACCTTGGAAACTAACCTGAAGAGAAGTTGGCTTTGCGTGTATGTGGAAGCAAATGCCTGGGAGACACAGCATCCAGGAACACAGGATGTGGTCTTGGACGGCCTTTGCTTTGGGGGCTGTGTGGTAAGAGCTTCGCAAGGGGACCCGCCATGGGGCCGTCAGTTGCATGCGAATCACCAAGGACGTATTCCTGGGTGCCAGCCGGACAGAAGGGAGACCAATCCAGGGGGGATTCCTCTGCTTCTGTGTGCTTTGACAGGTCTAGAGCAGGAGAGCCCACACTGAGGCATGTGGCTGAGAGCAGGTCACAGGTTGCTAGTGGGCCTTTCTGGAGGAGAGGCTCCTGGTGGCATAGAGCGTGGCATAACTCAGGAAGCTATGGATTTCGTGGATGCAACGATGTGCTGGGATCCACACGTCCGCTGGCCCTCACAGACGTTTCCCTTGGGGTGGTGTGAACCCGCGGCCCTTTCTTCCATTCTTGTCCACCACCACTAGGGCTGGAACACAGATTGTCCCGGGGTCCTTTTTGTGCAGGCAGGTCCCCGTGGGACTCACTGTGGCCCAGCCACAGCACGAGGCAGCATAATCAGGGTGTGTCGAGCTGGTGAGCCATTTTGCGAGGAGTCCCGTCAGGGCTGCCTTCCGAACAGGTGCGGTGGTGTGGGCACCGCCGAGAAGCTTTCCTTCTCTACCCCCCAGAAGCGCAGTCAGTGTTCGGCGGTGGTTTGCATGGTTCTATTTGTCTTTGTGTTCCTGCCACTCATATGCCAAGGCTTTGAGCTGATATGCCCTGGACGTAGGCGAGAGAGGCTGATGTGATTTTCTGAAAGGCCACACTGCCAGAGACATCATGCAGAAACCCAAAAGTACACTCGACAGCACTGGTAGGCGGAAGGCGGGTTTGTCCCAAGACTCCGATGTGCCTTCACACTAGGGTCTTCCATCCATTTCTTGGCCAGCGTGGCCTAGGGAAGTGGGGGGAATTGGGCCCCAGGAGATGGACTTCACGTCCCCTTTGGTAAGCATCCTTGGTGCCTCCACGTTCCCCATTCCAATGGGCTTCCAATTGTACAGATGTCTTGGCACCCCCTTTGAGCAGAGACAGCCCTTGCCTCGGGGACCGTCTCCAGGGTTGAAGCAGCCCAGCAGGGCCCCGAGGGCACCAGGGATCTGCATCCCTGCTGACACATCCCTGAGCTCTCCCCCATAAGTCCTTGGGAATCCTGGTGGTCCTTGACCTGGGGTGCCCTGTCAGGGTGCACCAACTGCTGCAGGAACCTCTGCCACGATGCAATGCTTTTCTCAAAATGCAGACATCACTGGGTGTCCGGAGTCTCGATGTCGATGTAGCCTCCTGAAAAGTCAGACGTGGTGTGTGAAGAGAGCCATGCTTCAACCCCTTGGTTTGCCTCTCTGCCTTCCTTCCCACCTTCTGTCTTCCATTCGCCTTAACACCTTTCTGCATCCGGACCTTCCACCCAAGAAATCCCTCCTCCACAAGGCGAGCCTTGCTGCTCACCTCCTGCATCTCCCCCACATCAGTATAGTTTTCTCACTCTCTCGCTCTTATCATCAATGTCCTCTACCTCCTCATCAATTGATAATTCTCTCTCCAGGGTTGTTCTTTCGGAGGATGGTCATGAAAATCGGGAACGTTTTTGCGACTTCTGGAAACTCAGCAGGAATCCTGGACTGTGGTTATATCCGGCATGGAAAATGCGATTTGGGGTCCTCTCTCAGGAAATGCTCAGGGGTTTTGGCTATTTTATTTACCGGGCGTCCTCCTAGATCCATAGTCCTATTCCCATCGGAAACACGAGCACGTGTGTTTACAATGGGGAAAAGACTTTAGGCACCCATTGCCCAGGGAGAAGGAAAGCCTGAGGAATCGTCTTGCCCCCCAAAATGAAGCTGTCTTCGAACGGTTCCAAAGAAAGCAGGCTAATCCAAAGCCACCCAAAGCCCCCCAAAGCAACCCAAGCCCAAAGAAGGGTTAAAGAACCTTGAGAATACCACACCCCTGGAAGGAATGTACAGCAGAGCAGAGGAATGTGTGGAATGCAGACAGGTGTGAAGCAATTAGCGCCCCATCTGGAAAACGGGGAAAAGTACAAGTTGGCCTGTGGAAATGCATGAACCCGACAGAGCCGGGCAGAGACGGTCTGGAATGCGGCAAGGTCTGAACCAGAGGCTCAGTCTTACGTGGTTTGCCGTGAAGACCATATGGCCGGCACTCCAAAGGCCTGGGAGACTCGGAGCTGGGCTGCCATTTGAAAGGGCCTTAGGTGGTCCTCCTTCCTCCCAGGTCCTCAAACTGGAGGGGAACTCTAAATGACTGTCAGATCTCCGCCCTTGCGTGAAGTGCGGTGCATGGGGTCCTTGGCCTAGATGACCCCTTGGGTGCCAGGGACGGCCCAGCCGTCCAGGTGATGGACAAACCTATGGGCAGGCACTCCACGTACTTGAGGTGTGCCCTTGAGTTTTGGGGCATGGGGAATTTCCAGCAGCTCCGCTGATTTCCATACATCAGGGCGTGGCCACCTCAGCCTCTACAAGACCCCTGTCTCCAGGGAGAGCACAGTGGGCCAGCATTCTCCCGGCCAGCTGCTCGCTTCTTCTCGCTTCTCGGACCTCCAAGCATGGATTCCTCCAGCACGTCCTGCACATCCAGCGGTAGGTTGACCTCTGCCTCTGGGCTGAGGGTTGCAACTCCCGGAGGCTGGGAGCCCTTCATGCCTGTGCATCCTGCATCAATAGAGCCATGCCCTTCTTTAGGGCATGTTCCGAGATTGAGCTGGCCTTTTGCCAGCGCTCCGTGGGCCTCATCGAAACAGACTCGCTTCAGAATGACACCCTTTCTCCATACCCATGGGATTTTCGCTCTGGGGTGGAAGTGGATGTTGTCTCTTCCAAGAGAGGTGCCCACGCAGATCGCGCATCACCGGGCGAAAGGTGCTAACATTAATTATCAGGTCCCATCCTCTCTTTGTCGCTGGCCAATCTTTCCATCCAACCGAATGTAGGTTCATGATTGCAGTGGACACATTTGGCGATGTAGAGTCGGAGTAGCCTTGGAATTGTGGTCTCTTGGCCTGGCTTCCCAACAGCCGCTATGGATATACACCCAGTAGGGTTTATTCCACACGTTCCATCTCTTTTGTTCTTGGGGATGGTTTCCGTTGGATTCTTGGTGATGTTGGGATCAGTTTGACACCAGGTCATCTTGAGGCGACAGCCCGTTCCTAGGAGCTCTTCTCCCAAGTTCAGGCCTTTCTGCATGACCGAACTCTGTGCATGCCTGGCCTTTGTATAACCCAGGGATGTCAAGGAATCTTGATGCCAGGACGGAGGGAAGCATGTGCAGCTTATAACTCTCTTTCAAGGGTTTCAAGCTCCCTTGGAGTTTCCCCACACATAATCCTTACTCCATTTCTCTCTCTCTCTCTCTCTCTCTCTCTCTCTCTCTGTCTCTCTCTCTCTCACTCTTCATTTCTCTGCTGGGACCCTGCGGGTCTCACTTTGTATTACTCCTTGGTTCCCTCCCAACTCAGCCTTATGGTATCAATTTCTTCTCCTCTTTGGCCACGTATGTCCTTATGAATGGGACCTTGACATTGTAGTCTATGGCCTCGACAGTGTAATATGCAGACTTGTGGTTGGTGTTGAAGTTGTCATCACTGCATGTGCTGAGGTGCGACCTGATGCATGCTTGCCCAGTTGAGGTGGTTTTTAGAGTGGATCTGCTGGATGTCTCTTTGTCGCGATGTATCCTAAATATCCGGGACCTTGGAAACTAACCTGAAGAGAAGTTGGCTTTGCGTGTATGTGGAAGCAAATGCCTGGGAGACACAGCATCCAGGAACACAGGATGTGGTCTTGGACGGCCTTTGCTTTGGGGGCTGTGTGGTAAGAGCTTCGCAAGGGGACCCGCCATGGGGCCGTCAGTTGCATGCGAATCACCAAGGACGTATTCCTGGGTGCCAGCCGGACAGAAGGGAGACCAATCCAGGGGGGATTCCTCTGCTTCTGTGTGCTTTGACAGGTCTAGAGCAGGAGAGCCCACACTGAGGCATGTGGCTGAGAGCAGGTCACAGGTTGCTAGTGGGCATTTCGGGAGGAGAGGCTCCTGGTGGCATAGAGCGTGGCATAACTCAGGAAGCTATGGATTTCGTGGATGCAACGATGTGCTGGGATCCACACGTCCGCTGGCCCTCACAGACGTTTCCCTTGGGGTGGTGTGAACCCGCGGCCCTTTCTTCCATTCTTGTCCACCACCACTAGGGCCGGAACACAGATTGTCCCGGGGTCCTTTTTGTGCAGGCAGGTCCCCGTGGGACTCACTGTGGCCCAGCCACAGCACGAGGCAGCATAATCAGGGTGTGTCGAGCTGGTGAGCCATTTTGCGAGGATTCCCGTCAGGGCTGCCTTCCGAACAGGTGCGGTGGTGTGGGCACCGCCGAGAAGCTTTCCTTCTCTACCCCCCAGAAGCGCAGTCAGTGTTCGGCGGTGGTTTGCATGGTTCTATTTGTCTTTGTGTTCCTGCCACTCATATGCCAAGGCTTTGAGCTGATATGCCCTGGACGTAGGCGAGAGAGGCTGATGTGATTTTCTGAAAGGCCACACTGCCAGAGACATCATGCAGAAACCCAAAAGTACACTCGACAGCACTGGTAGGCGGAAGGCGGGTTTGTCCCAAGACTCCGATGTGCCTTCACACTAGGGTCTTCCATCCATTTCTTGGCCAGCGTGGCCTAGGGAAGTGGGGGGAATTGGGCCCCAGGAGATGGACTTCACGTCCCCTTTGGTAAGCATCCTTGGTGCCTCCACGTTCCCCATTCCAATGGGCTTCCAATTGTACAGATGTCTTGGCACCCCCTTTGAGCAGAGACAGCCCTTGCCTCGGGGACCGTCTCCAGGGTTGAAGCAGCCCAGCAGGGCCCCGAGGGCACCAGGGATCTGCATCCCTGCTGACACATCCCTGAGCTCTCCCCCATAGGTCCTTGGGAATCCTGGTGGTCCTTGAACTGGGGTGCCCTGTCAGGGTGCACCAACTGCTGCAGGAACCTCTGCCACGATGCAATGCTTTTCTCAAAATGCAGACATCTCTGGGTGTCCGGAGTCTCGATGTCGATGTAGCCTCCTGAAAAGTCAGACGTGGTGTGTGAAGAGAGCCATGCTTCAACCCCTTGGTTTGCCTCTCTGCCTTCCTTCCCACCTTCTGTCTTCCATTCGCCTTAACACCTTTCTGCATCCGGACCTTCCACCCAAGAAATCCCTCCTCCACAAGGCGAGCCTTGCTGCTCACCTCCTGCATCTCCCCCACATCAGTATAGTTTTCTCACTCTCTCGCTCTTATCATCAATGTCCTCTACCTCCTCATCAATTGATAATTCTCTCTCCAGGGTTGTTCTTTCGGAGGATGGTCATGAAAATCGGGAACGTTTTTGCGACTTCTGGAAACTCAGCAGGAATCCTGGACTGTGGTTATATCGGGCATGGAAAATGCGATTTGGGGTCCTCTCTCAGGAAATGCTCAGGGGTTTTGGCTATTTTATTTACCGGGCGTCCTCCTAGATCCATAGTCCTATTCCCATCGGAAACACGAGCACGTGTGTTTACAATGGGGAAAAGTCTTTAGGCACCCATTGCCCAGGGAGAAGGAAAGCCTGAGGAATCGTCTTGCCCCCCAAAATGAAGCTGTCTTCGAACGGTTCCAAAGAAAGCAGGCTAATCCAAAGCCACCCAAAGCCCCCCAAAGCAACCCAAGCCCAAAGAAGGGTTAAAGAACCTTGAGAATACCACACCCCTGGAAGGAATGTACAGCAGAGCAGAGGAATGTGTGGAATGCAGACAGGTGTGAAGCAATTAGCGCCCCATCTGGAAAACGGGGAAAAGTACAAGTTGGCCTGTGGAAATGCATGAACCCGACAGAGCCGGGCAGAGACGGTCTGGAATGCGGCAAGGTCTGAACCAGAGGCTCAGTCTTACGTGGTTTGCCGTGAAGACCATATGGCCGGCACTCCAAAGGCCTGGGAGACTCGGAGCTGGGCTGCCATTTGAAAGGGCCTTAGGTGGTCCTCCTTCCTCCCAGGTCCTCAAACTGGAGGGGAACTCTAAATGACTGTCAGATCTCCGCCCTTGCGTGAAGTGCGGTGCATGGGGTCCTTGGCCTAGATGACCCCTTGGGTGCCAGGGACGGCCCAGCCGTCCAGGTGATGGACAAACCTATGGGCAGGCACTCCACGTACTTGAGGTGTGCCCTTGAGTTTTGGGGCATGGGGAATTTCCAGCAGCTCCGCTGATTTCCATACATCAGGGCGTGGCCACCTCAGCCTCTACAAGAGCCCTGTCTCCAGGGAGAGCACAGTGGGCCAGCATTCTCCCGGCCAGCTGCTCGCTTCTTCTCGCTTCTCGGACCTCCAAGCATGGATTCCTCCAGCACGTCCTGCACATCCAGCGGTAGGTTGACCTCTGCCTCTGGGCTGAGGGTTGCAACTCCCGGAGGCTGGGAGCCCTTCATGCCTGTGCATCCTGCATCAATAGAGCCATGCCCTTCTTTAGGGCATGTTCCGAGATTGAGCTGGCCTTTTGCCAGCGCTCCGTGGGCCTCATCGAAACAGACTCGCTTCAGAATGACACCCTTTCTCCATACCCATGGGATTTTCGCTCTGGGGTGGAAGTGGATGTTGTCTCTTCCAAGAGAGGTGCCCACGCAGATCGCGCATCACCGGGCGAAAGGTGCTAACATTAATTATCAGGTCCCATCCTCTCTTTGTCGCTGGCCAATCTTTCCATCCAACCGAATGTAGGTTCATGATTGCAGTGGACACATTTGGCGATGTAGAGTCGGAGTAGCCTTGGAATTGTGGTCTCTTGGCCTGGCTTCCCAACAGCCGCTATGGATATACACCCAGTAGGGTTTATTCCACACGTTCCATCTCTTTTGTTCTTGGGGATGGTTTCCGTTGGATTCTTGGTGATGTTGGGATCAGTTTGACACCAGGTCATCTTGAGGCGACAGCCCGTTCCTAGGAGCTCTTCTCCCAAGTTCAGGCCTTTCTGCATGACCGAACTCTGTGCATGCCTGGCCTTTGTATAACCCAGGGATGTCAAGGAATCTTGATGCCAGGACGGAGGGAAGCATGTGCAGCTTATAACTCTCTTTCAAGGGTTTCAAGCTCCCTTGGAGTTTCCCCACACATAATCCATACTCCATTTCTCTCTCTCTGTCTCTCTCTCTCTCTCTCTGTCTCTCTCTCTCTCACTCTTCATTTCTCTGCTGGGACCCTGCGGGTCTCACTTTGTATTACTCCTTGGTTCCCTCCCAACTCAGCCTTATGGTATCAATTTCTTCTCCTCTTTGGCCACGTATGTCCTTATGAATGGGACCTTGACATTGTAGTCTATGGCCTCGACAGTGTAATATGCAGACTTGTGGTTGGTGTTGAAATTGTCATCACTGCATGTGCTGAGGTGCGTCCTGATGCATGCTTGCCCAGTTGAGGTGGTTTTTAGAGTGGATCTGCTGGATGTCTCTTTGTCGCGATGTATCCTAAATATCCGGGACCTTGGAAACTAACCTGAAGAGAAGTTGGCTTTGCGTGTATGTGGAAGCAAATGCCTGGGAGACACAGCATCCAGGAACACAGGAAGTGGTCTTGGACGGCCTTTGCTTTGGGGGCTGTGTGGTAAGAGCTTCGCAAGGGGACCCGCCATGGGGCCGTCAGTTGCATGCGAATCACCAAGGACGTATTCCTGGGTGCCAGCCGGACAGAAGGGAGACCAATCCAGGGGGGATTCCTCTGCTTCTGTGTGCTTTGACAGGTCTAGAGCAGGAGAGCCCACACTGAGGCATGTGGCTGAGAGCAGGTCACAGGTTGCTAGTGGGCCTTTCTGGAGGAGAGGCTCCTGGTGGCATAGAGCGTGGCATAACTCAGGAAGCTATGGATTTCGTGGATGCAACGATGTGCTGGGATCCACACGTCCACTGGCCCTCACAGACGTTTCCCTTGGGGTGGTGTGAACCCGCGGCCCTTTCTTCCATTCTTGTCCACCACCACTAGGGCCGGAACACAGATTGTCCCGGGGTCCTTTTTGTGCAGGCAGGTCCCCGTGGGACTCACTGTGGCCCAGCCACAGCACGAGGCAGCATAATCAGGGTGTGTCGAGCTGGTGAGCCATTTTGCAAGGAGTCCCGTCAGGGCTGCCTTCCGAACAGGTGCGGTGGTGTGGGCACCGCCGAGAAGCTTTCCTTCTCTACCCCCCAGAAGCGCAGTCAGTGTTCGGTGGTGGTTTGCATGGTTCTATTTGTCTTTGTGTTCCTGCCACTCATATGCCAAGGCTTTGAGCTGATATGCCCTGGACGTAGGCGAGAGAGGCTGATGTGATTTTCTGAAAGGCCACACTGCCAGAGACATCATGCAGAAACCCAAAAGTACACTCGACAGCACTGGTAGGCGGAAGGCGGGTTTGTCCCAAGACTCCGATGTGCCTTCACACTAGGGTCTTCCATCCATTTCTTGGCCAGCGTGGCCTAGGGAAGTGGGGGGAATTGGGCCCCAGGAGATGGACTTCACGTCCCCTTTGGTAAGCATCCTTGGTGCCTCCACGTTCCCCATTCCAATGGGCTTCCAATTGTACAGATGTCTTGGCACCCCCTTTCAGCAGAGACAGCCCTTGCCTCGGGGACCGTCTCCAGGGTTGAAGCAGCCCAGCAGGGCCCCGAGGGCACCAGGGATCTGCATCCCTGCTGACACATCCCTGAGCTCTCCCCCATAGGTCCTTGGGAATCCTGGTGGTCCTTGACCTGGGGTGCCCTGTCAGGGTGCACCAACTGCTGAAGGAACCTCTGCCACGATGCAATGCTTTTCTCAAAATGCAGACATCACTGGGTGTCCGGAGTCTCGATGTCGATGTAGCCTCCTGAAAAGTCAGACGTGGTGTGTGAAGAGAGCCATGCTTCAACCCCTTGGTTTGCCTCTCTGCCTTCCTTCCCACCTTCTGTCTTCCATTCGCCTTAACACCTTTCTCCATCCGTACCTTCCACCCAAGAAATCCCTCCTCCACAAGGCGAGCCTTGCTGCTCACCTCCTGCATCTCCCCCACATCAGTATAGTTTTCTCACTCTCTCGCTCTTATCATCAATGTCCTCTACCTCCTCATCAATTGATAATTCTCTCTCCAGGGTTGTTCTTTCGGAGGATGGTCATGAAAATCGGGAACGTTTTTGCGACTTCTGGAAACTCAGCAGGAATCCTGGACTGTGGTTATATCGGGCATGGAAAATGCGATTTGGGGTCCTCTCTCAGGAAATGCTCAGGGGTTTTGGCTATTTTATTTACCGGGCGTCCTCCTAGATCCATAGTCCTATTCCCATCGGAAACACGAGCACGTGTGTTTACAATGGGGAAAAGTCTTTAGGCACCCATTGCCCAGGGAGAAGGAAAGCCTGAGGAATCGTCTTGCCCCCCAAAATGAAGCTGTCTTCGAACGGTTCCAAAGAAAGCAGGCTAATCCAAAGCCACCCAAAGCCCCCCAAAGCAACCCAAGCCCAAAGAAGGGTTAAAGAACCTTGAGAATACCACACCCCTGGAAGGAATGTACAGCAGAGCAGAGGAATGTGTGGAATGCAGACAGGTGTGAAGCAATTAGCGCCCCATCTGGAAAACGGGGAAAAGTACAAGTTGGCCTGTGGAAATGCATGAACCCGACAGAGCCGGGCAGAGACGGTCTGGAATGCGGCAAGGTCTGAACCAGAGGCTCAGTCTTACGTGGTTTGCCGTGAAGACCATATGGCCGGCACTCCAAAGGCCTGGGAGACTCGGAGCTGGGCTGCCATTTGAAAGGGCCTTAGGTGGTCCTCCTTCCTCCCAGGTCCTCAAACTGGAGGGGAACTCTAAATGACTGTCAGATCTCCGCCCTTGCGTGAAGTGCGGTGCATGGGGTCCTTGGCCTAGATGACCCCTTGGGTGCCAGGGACGGCCCAGCCGTCCAGGTGATGGACAAACCTATGGGCAGGCACTCCACGTACTTGAGGTGTGCCCTTGAGTTTTGGGGCATGGGGAATTTCCAGCAGCTCCGCTGATTTCCATACATCAGGGCGTGGCCACCTCAGCCTCTACAAGACCCCTGTCTCCAGGGAGAGCACAGTGGGCCAGCATTCTCCCGGCCAGCTGCTCGCTTCTTCTCGCTTCTCGGACCTCCAAGCATGGATTCCTCCAGCACGTCCTGCACATCCAGCGGTAGGTTGACCTCTGCCTCTGGGCTGAGGGTTGCAACTCCCAGAGGCTGGGAGCCCTTCATGCCTGTGCATCCTGCATCAATAGAGCCATGCCCTTCTTTAGGGCATGTTCCGAGATTGAGCTGGCCTTTTGCCAGCGCTCCGTGGGCCTCATCGAAACAGACTCGCTTCAGAATGACACCCTTTCTCCATACCCATGGGATTTTCGCTCTGGGGTGGAAGTGGATGTTGTCTCTTCCAAGAGAGGTGCCCACGCAGATCGCGCATCACCGGGCGAAAGGTGCTAACATTAATTATCAGGTCCCATCCTCTCTTTGTCGCTGGCCAATCTTTCCATCCAACCGAATGTAGGTTCATGATTGCAGTGGACACATTTGGCGATGTAGAGTCGGAGTAGCCTTGGAATTGTGGTCTCTTGGCCTGGCTTCCCAACAGCCGCTATGGATATACACCCAGTAGGGTTTATTCCACACGTTCCATCTCTTTTGTTCTTGGGGATGGTTTCCGTTGGTTTCTTGGTGATGTTGGGATCAGTTTGACACCAGGTCATCTTGAGGCGACAGCCCGTTCCTAGGAGCTCTTCTCCCAAGTTCAGGCCTTTCTGCATGACCGAACTCTGTGCATGCCTGGCCTTTGTATATCCCAGGGATGTCAAGGAATCTTGATGCCAGGACGGAGGGAAGCATGTGCAGCTTATAACTCTCTTTCAAGGGTTTCAAGCTCCCTTGGAGTTTCCCCACACATAATCCATACTCCATTTCTCTCTCTCTGTCTCTCTCTCTCTCTCTCTGTCTCTCTCTCTCTCACTCTTCATTTCTCTGCTGGGACCCTGCGGGTCTCACTTTGTATTACTCCTTGGTTCCCTCCCAACTCAGCCTTATGGTATCAATTTCTTCTCCTCTTTGGCCACGTATGTCCTTATGAATGGGACCTTGACATTGTAGTCTATGGCCTCGACAGTGTAATATGCAGACTTGTGGTTGGTGTTGAAATTGTCATCACTGCATGTGCAGAGGTGCGTCCTGATGCATGCTTGCCCAGTTGAGGTGGTTTTTAGAGTGGATCTGCTGGATGTCTCTTTGTCGCGATGTATCCTAAATATCCGGGACCTTGGAAACTAACCTGAAGAGAAGTTGGCTTTGCGTGTATGTGGAAGCAAATGCCTGGGAGACACAGCATCCAGGAACACAGGAAGTGGTCTTGGACGGCCTTTGCTTTGGGGGCTGTGTGGTAAGAGCTTCGCAAGGGGACCCGCCATGGGGCCGTCAGTTGCATGCGAATCACCAAGGACGTATTCCTGGGTGCCAGCCGGACAGAAGGGAGACCAATCCAGGGGGGATTCCTCTGCTTCTGTGTGCTTTGACAGGTCTAGAGCAGGAGAGCCCACACTGAGGCATGTGGCTGAGAGCAGGTCACAGGTTGCTAGTGGGCCTTTCTGGAGGAGAGGCTCCTGGTGGCATAGAGCGTGGCATAACTCAGGAAGCTATGGATTTCGTGGATGCAACGATGTGCTGGGATCCACACGTCCGCTGGCCCTCACAGACGTTTCCCTTGGGGTGGTGTGAACCCGCGGCCCTTTCTTCCATTCTTGTCCACCACCACTAGGGCTGGAACACAGATTGTCCCGGGGTCCTTTTTGTGCAGGCAGGTCCCCGTGGGACTCACTGTGGCCCAGCCACAGCACGAGGCAGCATAATCAGGGTGTGTCGAGCTGGTGAGCCATTTTGCAAGGAGTCCCGTCAGGGCTGCCTTCCGAACAGGTGCGGTGGTGTGGGCACCGCCGAGAAGCTTTCCTTCTCTACCCCCCAGAAGCGCAGTCAGTGTTCGGCGGTGGTTTGCATGGTTCTATTTGTCTTTGTGTTCCTGCCACTCATATGCCAAGGCTTTGAGCTGATATGCCCTGGACGTAGGCGAGAGAGGCTGATGTGATTTTCTGAAAGGCCACACTGCCAGAGACATCATGCAGAAACCCAAAAGTACACTCGACAGCACTGGTAGGCGGAAGGCGGGTTTGTCCCAAGACTCCGATGTGCCTTCACACTAGGGTCTTCCATCCATTTCTTGGCCAGCGTGGCCTAGGGAAGTGGGGGGAATTGGGCCCCAGGAGATGGACTTCACGTCCCCTTTGGTAAGCATCCTTGGTGCCTCCACGTTCCCCATTCCAATGGGCTTCCAATTGTACAGATGTCTTGGCACCCCCTTTGAGCAGAGACAGCCCTTGCCTCGGGGACCGTCTCCAGGGTTGAAGCAGCCCAGCAGGGCCCCGAGGGCACCAGGGATCTGCATCCCTGCTGACACATCCCTGAGCTCTCCCCCATAAGTCCTTGGGAATCCTGGTGGTCCTTGACCTGGGGTGCCCTGTCAGGGTGCACCAACTGCTGCAGGAACCTCTGCCACGATGCAATGCTTTTCTCAAAATGCAGACATCACTGGGTGTCCGGAGTCTCGATGTCGATGTAGCCTCCTGAAAAGTCAGACGTGGTGTGTGAAGAGAGCCATGCTTCAACCCCTTGGTTTGCCTCTCTGCCTTCCTTCCCACCTTCTGTCTTCCATTCGCCTTAACACCTTTCTGCATCCGGACCTTCCACCCAAGAAATCCCTCCTCCACAAGGCGAGCCTTGCTGCTCACCTCCTGCATCTCCCCCACATCAGTATAGTTTTCTCACTCTCTCGCTCTTATCATCAATGTCCTCTACCTCCTCATCAATTGATAATTCTCTCTCCAGGGTTGTTCTTTCGGAGGATGGTCATGAAAATCGGGAACGTTTTTGCGACTTCTGGAAACTCAGCAGGAATCCTGGACTGTGGTTATATCGGGCATGGAAAATGCGATTTGGGGTCCTCTCTCAGGAAATGCTCAGGGGTTTTGGCTATTTTATTTACCGGGCGTCCTCCTAGATCCATAGTCCTATTCCCATCGGAAACACGAGCACGTGTGTTTACAATGGGGAAAAGTCTTTAGGCACCCATTGCCCAGGGAGAAGGAAAGCCTGAGGAATCGTCTTGCCCCCCAAAATGAAGCTGTCTTCGAACGGTTCCAAAGAAAGCAGGCTAATCCAAAGCCACCCAAAGCCCCCCAAAGCAACCCAAGCCCAAAGAAGGGTTAAAGAACCTTGAGAATACCACACCCCTGGAAGGAATGTACAGCAGAGCAGAGGAATGTGTGGAATGCAGACAGGTGTGAAGCAATTAGCGCCCCATCTGGAAAACGGGGAAAAGTACAAGTTGGCCTGTGGAAATGCATGAACCCGACAGAGCCGGGCAGAGACGGTCTGGAATGCGGCAAGGTCTGAACCAGAGGCTCAGTCTTACGTGGTTTGCCGTGAAGACCATATGGCCGGCACTCCAAAGGCCTGGGAGACTCGGAGCTGGGCTGCCATTTGAAAGGGCCTTAGGTGGTCCTCCTTCTTCCCAGGTCCTCAAACTGGAGGGGAACTCTAAATGACTGTCAGATCTCCGCCCTTGCGTGAAGTGCGGTGCATGGGGTCCTTGGCCTAGATGACCCCTTGGGTGCCAGGGACGGCCCAGCCGTCCAGGTGATGGACAAACCTATGGGCAGGCACTCCACGTACTTGAGGTGTGCCCTTGAGTTTTGGGGCATGGGGAATTTCCAGCAGCTCCGCTGATTTCCATACATCAGGGCGTGGCCACCTCAGCCTCTACAAGACCCCTGTCTCCAGGGAGAGCACAGTGGGCCAGCATTCTCCCGGCCAGCTGCTCGCTTCTTCTCGCTTCTCGGACCTCCAAGCATGGATTCCTCCAGCACGTCCTGCACATCCAGCGGTAGGTTGACCTCTGCCTCTGGGCTGAGGGTTGCAACTCCCGGAGGCTGGGAGCCCTTCATGCCTGTGCATCCTGCATCAATAGAGCCATGCCCTTCTTTAGGGCATGTTCCGAGATTGAGCTGGCCTTTTGCCAGCGCTCCGTGGGCCTCATCGAAACAGACTCGCTTCAGAATGACACCCTTTCTCCATACCCATGGGATTTTCGCTCTGGGGTGGAAGTGGATGTTGTCTCTTCCAAGAGAGGTGCCCACGCAGATCGCGCATCACCGGGCGAAAGGTGCTAACATTAATTATCAGGTCCCATCCTCTCTTTGTCGCTGGCCAATCTTTCCATCCAACCGAATGTAGGTTCATGATTGCAGTGGACACATTTGGCGATGTAGAGTCGGAGTAGCCTTGGAATTGTGGTCTCTTGGCCTGGCTTCCCAACAGCCGCTATGGATATACACCCAGTAGGGTTTATTCCACACGTTCCATCTCTTTTGTTCTTGGGGATGGTTTCCGTTGGATTCTTGGTGATGTTGGGATCAGTTTGACACCAGGTCATCTTGAGGCGACAGCCCGTTCCTAGGAGCTCTTCTCCCAAGTTCAGGCCTTTCTGCATGACCGAACTCTGTGCATGCCTGGCCTTTGTATAACCCAGGGATGTCAAGGAATCTTGATGCCAGGACGGAGGGAAGCATGTGCAGCTTATAACTCTCTTTCAAGGGTTTCAAGCTCCCTTGGAGTTTCCCCACACATAATCCTTACTCCATTTCTCTCTCTCTATCTCTCTCTCTCTCTCTCTCTGTCTCTCTCTCTCTCACTCTTCATTTCTCTGCTGGGACCCTGCGGGTCTCACTTTGTATTACTCCTTGGTTCCCTCCCAACTCAGCCTTATGGTATCAATTTCTTCTCCTCTTTGGCCACGTATGTCCTTATGAATGGGACCTTGACATTGTAGTCTATGGCCTCGACAGTGTAATATGCAGACTTGTGGTTGGTGTTGAAGTTGTCATCACTGCATGTGCTGAGGTGCGTCCTGATGCATGCTTGCCCAGTTGAGGTGGTTTTTAGAGTGGATCTGCTGGATGTCTCTTTGTCGCGATGTATCCTAAATATCCGGGACCTTGGAAACTAACCTGAAGAGAAGTTGGCTTTGCGTGTATGTGGAAGCAAATGCCTGGGAGACACAGCATCCAGGAACACAGGATGTGGTCTTGGACGGCCTTTACTTTGGGGGCTGTGTGGTAAGAGCTTCGCAAGGGGACCCGCCATGGGGCCGTCAGTTGCATGCGAATCACCAAGGACGTATTCCTGGGTGCCAGCCGGACAGAAGGGAGACCAATCCAGGGGGGATTCCTCTGCTTCTGTGTGCTTTGACAGGTCTAGAGCAGGAGAGCCCACACTGAGGCATGTGGCTGAGAGCAGGTCACAGGTTGCTAGTGGGCATTTCGGGAGGAGAGGCTCCTGGTGGCATAGAGCGTGGCATAACTCAGGAAGCTATGGATTTCGTGGATGCAACGATGTGCTGGGATCCACACGTCCGCTGGCCCTCACAGACGTTTCCCTTGGGGTGGTGTGAACCCGCGGCCCTTTCTTCCATTCTTGTCCACCACCACTAGGGCTGGAACACAGATTGTCCCGGGGTCCTTTTTGTGCAGGCAGGTCCCCGTGGGACTCACTGTGGCCCAGCCACAGCACGAGGCAGCATAATCAGGGTGTGTCGAGCTGGTGAGCCATTTTGCGAGGATTCCCGTCAGGGCTGCCTTCCGAACAGGTGCGGTGGTGTGGGCACCGCCGAGAAGCTTTCCTTCTCTACCCCCCAGAAGCGCAGTCAGTGTTCGGCGGTGGTTTGCATGGTTCTATTTGTCTTTGTGTTCCTGCCACTCATATGCCAAGGCTTTGAGCTGATATGCCCTGGACGTAGGCGAGAGAGGCTGATGTGATTTTCTGAAAGGCCACACTGCCAGAGACATCATGCAGAAACCCAAAAGTACACTCGACAGCACTGGTAGGCGGAAGGCGGGTTTGTCCCAAGACTCCGATGTGCCTTCACACTAGGGTCTTCCATCCATTTCTTGGCCAGCGTGGCCTAGGGAAGTGGGGGGAATTGGGCCCCAGGAGATGGACTTCACGTCCCCTTTGGTAAGCATCCTTGGTGCCTCCACGTTCCCCATTCCAATGGGCTTCCAATTGTACAGATGTCTTGGCACCCCCTTTGAGCAGAGACAGCCCTTGCCTCGGGGACCGTCTCCAGGGTTGAAGCAGCCCAGCAGGGCCCCGAGGGCACCAGGGATCTGCATCCCTGCTGACACATCCCTGAGCTCTCCCCCATAGGTCCTTGGGAATCCTGGTGGTCCTTGACCTGGGGTGCCCTGTCAGGGTGCACCAACTGCTGCAGGAACCTCTGCCACGATGCAATGCTTTTCTCAAAATGCAGACATCTCTGGGTGTCCGGAGTCTCGATGTCGATGTAGCCTCCTGAAAAGTCAGACGTGGTGTGTGAAGAGAGCCATGCTTCAACCCCTTGGTTTGCCTCTCTGCCTTCCTTCCCACCTTCTGTCTTCCATTCGCCTTAACACCTTTCTGCATCCGGACCTTCCACCCAAGAAATCCCTCCTCCACAAGGCGAGCCTTGCTGCTCACCTCCTGCATCTCCCCCACATCAGTATAGTTTTCTCACTCTCTCGCTCTTATCATCAATGTCCTCTACCTCCTCATCAATTGATAATTCCCTCTCCAGGGTTGTTCTTTCGGAGGATGGTCATGAAAATCGGGAACGTTTTTGCGACTTCTGGAAACTCAGCAGGAATCCTGGACTGTGGTTATATCGGGCATGGAAAATGCGATTTGGGGTCCTCTCTCAGGAAATGCTCAGGGGTTTTGGCTATTTTATTTACCGGGCGTCCTCCTAGATCCATAGTCCTATTCCCATCGGAAACACGAGCACGTGTGTTTACAATGGGGAAAAGTCTTTAGGCACCCATTGCCCAGGGAGAAGGAAAGCCTGAGGAATCGTCTTGCCCCCCAAAATGAAGCTGTCTTCGAACGGTTCCAAAGAAAGCAGGCTAATCCAAAGCCACCCAAAGCCCCCCAAAGCAACCCAAGCCCAAAGAAGGGTTAAAGAACCTTGAGAATACCACACCCCTGGAAGGAATGTACAGCAGAGCAGAGGAATGTGTGGAATGCAGACAGGTGTGAAGCAATTAGCGCCCCATCTGGAAAACGGGGAAAAGTACAAGTTGGCCTGTGGAAATGCATGAACCCGACAGAGCCGGGCAGAGACGGTCTGGAATGCGGCAAGGTCTGAACCAGAGGCTCAGTCTTACGTGGTTTGCCGTGAAGACCATATGGCCGGCACTCCAAAGGCCTGGGAGACTCAGAGCTGGGCTGCCATTTGAAAGGGCCTTAGGTGGTCCTCCTTCCTCCCAGGTCCTCAAACTGGAGGGGAACTCTAAATGACTGTCAGATCTCCGCCCTTGCGTGAAGTGCGGTGCATGGGGTCCTTGGCCTAGATGACCCCTTGGGTGCCAGGGACGGCCCAGCCGTGCAGGTGATGGACAAACCTATGGGCAGGCACTCCACGTACTTGAGGTGTGCCCTTGAGTTTTGGGGCATGGGGAATTTCCAGCAGCTCCGCGGATTTCCATACATCAGGGCGTGGCCACCTCAGCCTCTACAAGACCCCTGTCTCCAGGGAGAGCACAGTGGGCCAGCATTCTCCCGGCCAGCTGCTCGCTTCTTCTCGCTTCTCGGACCTCCAAGCATGGATTCCTCCAGCACGTCCTGCACATCCAGCGGTAGGTTGACCTCTGCCTCTGGGCTGAGGGTTGCAACTCCCAGAGGCTGGGAGCCCTTCATGCCTGTGCATCCTGCATCAATAGAGCCATGCCCTTCTTTAGGGCATGTTCCGAGATTGAGCTGGCCTTTTGCCAGCGCTCCGTGGGCCTCATCGAAACAGACTCGCTTCAGAATGACACCCTTTCTCCATACCCATGGGATTTTCGCTCTGGGGTGGAAGTGGATGTTGTCTCTTCCAAGAGAGGTGCCCACGCAGATCGCGCATCACCGGGCGAAAGGTGCTAACATTAATTATCAGGTCCCATCCTCTCTTTGTCGCTGGCCAATCTTTCCATCCAACCGAATGTAGGTTCATGATTGCAGTGGACACATTTGGCGATGTAGAGTCGGAGTAGCCTTGGAATTGTGGTCTCTTGGCCTGGCTTCCCAACAGCCGCTATGGATATACACCCAGTAGGGTTTATTCCACACGTTCCATCTCTTTTGTTCTTGGGGATGGTTTCCGTTGGATTCTTGGTGATGTTGGGATCAGTTTGACACCAGGTCATCTTGAGGCGACAGCCCGTTCCTAGGAGCTCTTCTCCCAAGTTCAGGCCTTTCTGCATGACCGAACTCTGTGCATGCCTGGCCTTTGTATAACCCAGGGATGTCAAGGAATCTTGATGCCAGGACGGAGGGAAGCATGTGCAGCTTATAACTCTCTTTCAAGGGTTTCAAGCTCCCTTGGAGTTTCCCCACACATAATCCATACTCCATTTCTCTCTCTCTGTCTCTCTCTCTCTCTCTCTGTCTCTCTCTCTCTCACTCTTCATTTCTCTGCTGGGACCCTGCGGGTCTCACTTTGTATTACTCCTTGGTTCCCTCCCAACTCAGCCTTATGGTATCAATTTCTTCTCCTCTTTGGCCACGTATGTCCTTATGAATGGGACCTTGACATTGTAGTCTATGGCCTCGACAGTGTAATATGCAGACTTGTGGTTGGTGTTGAAATTGTCATCACTGCATGTGCTGAGGTGCGTCCTGATGCATGCTTGCCCAGTTGAGGTGGTTTTTAGAGTGGATCTGCTGGATGTCTCTTTGTCACGATGTATCCTAAATATCCGGGACCTTGGAAACTAACCTGAAGAGAAGTTGGCTTTGCGTGTATGTGGAAGCAAATGCCTGGGAGACACAGCATCCAGGAACACAGGATGTGGTCTTGGACGGCCTTTGCTTTGGGGGCTGTGTGGTAAGAGCTTCGCAAGGGGACCCGCCATGGGGCCGTCAGTTGCATGCGAATCACCAAGGACGTATTCCTGGGTGCCAGCCGGACAGAAGGGAGACCAATCCAGGGGGGATTCCTCTGCTTCTGTGTGCTTTGACAGGTCTAGAGCAGGAGAGCCCACACTGAGGCATGTGGCTGAGAGCAGGTCACAGGTTGCTAGTGGGCATTTCGGGAGGAGAGGCTCCTGGTGGCATAGAGCGTGGCATAACTCAGGAAGCTATGGATTTCGTGGATGCAACGATGTGCTGGGATCCACACGTCCACTGGCCCTCACAGACGTTTCCCTTGGGGTGGTGTGAACCCGCGGCCCTTTCTTCCATTCTTGTCCACCACCACTAGGGCCGGAACACAGATTGTCCCGGGGTCCTTTTTGTGCAGGCAGGTCCCCGTGGGACTCACTGTGGCCCAGCCACAGCACGAGGCAGCATAATCAGGGTGTGTCGAGCTGGTGAGCCATTTTGCGAGGAGTCCCGGCAGGGCTGCCTTCCGAACAGGTGCGGTGGTGTGGGCACCGCCGAGAAGCTTTCCTTCTCTACCCCCCAGAAGCGCAGTCAGTGTTCGGTGGTGGTTTGCATGGTTCTATTTGTCTTTGTGTTCCTGCCACTCATATGCCAAGGCTTTGAGCTGATATGCCCTGGACGTAGGCGAGAGAGGCTGATGTGATTTTCTGAAAGGCCACACTGCCAGAGACATCATGCAGAAACCCAAAAGTACACTCGACAGCACTGGTAGGCGGAAGGCGGGTTTGTCCCAAGACTCCGATGTGCCTTCACACTAGGGTCTTCCATCCATTTCTTGGCCAGCGTGGCCTAGGGAAGTGGGGGGAATTGGGCCCCAGGAGATGGACTTCACGTCCCCTTTGGTAAGCATCCTTGGTGCCTCCACGTTCCCCATTGCAATGGGCTTCCAATTGTACAGATGTCTTGGCACCCACTTTGAGCAGAGACAGCCCTTGCCTCGGGGACCGTCTCCAGGGTTGAAGCAGCCCAGCAGGGTCCCGAGGGCACCAGGGATCTGCATCCCTGCTGACACATCCCTGAGCTCTCCCCCATAGGTCCTTGGGAATCCTGGTGGTCCTTGAACTGGGGTGCCCTGTCAGGGTGCACCAACTGCTGCAGGAACCTCTGCCACGATGCAATGCTTTTCTCAAAATGCAGACATCACTGGGTGTCCGGAGTCTCGATGTCGATGTAGCCTCCTGAAAAGTCAGACGTGGTGTGTGAAGAGAGCCATGCTTCAACCCCTTGGTTTGCCTCTCTGCCTTCCTTCCCACCTTCTGTCTTCCATTCGCCTTAACACCTTTCTGCATCCGGACCTTCCACCCAAGAAATCCCTCCTCCACAAGGCGAGCCTTGCTGCTCACCTCCTGCATCTCCCCCACATCAGTATAGTTTTCTCACTCTCTCGCTCTTATCATCAATGTCCTCTACCTCCTCATCAATTGATAATTCTCTCTCCAGGGTTGTTCTTTCGGAGGATGGTCATGAAAATCGGGAACGTTTTTGCGACTTCTGGAAACTCAGCAGGAATCCTGGACTGTGGTTATATCGGGCATGGAAAATGCGATTTGGGGTCCTCTCTCAGGAAATGCTCAGGGGTTTTGGCTATTTTATTTACCGGGCGTCCTCCTAGATCCATAGTCCTTTTCCCATCGGAAACACGAGCACGTGTGTTTACAATGGGGAAAAGTCTTTAGGCACCCATTGCCCAGGGAGAAGGAAAGCCTGAGGAATCGTCTTGCCCCCCAAAATGAAGCTGTCTTCGAACGGTTCCAAAGAAAGCAGGCTAATCCAAAGCCACCCAAAGCCCCCCAAAGCAACCCAAGCCCAAAGAAGGGTTAAAGAACCTTGAGAATACCACACCCCTGGAAGGAATGTACAGCAGAGCAGAGGAATGTGTGGAATGCAGACAGGTGTGAAGCAATTAGCGCCCCATCTGGAAAACGGGGAAAAGTACAAGTTGGCCTGTGGAAATGCATGAACCCGACAGAGCCGGGCAGAGACGGTCTGGAATGCGGCAAGGTCTGAACCAGAGGCTCAGTCTTACGTGGTTTGCCGTGAAGACCATATGGCCGGCACTCCAAAGGCCTGGGAGACTCGGAGCTGGGCTGCCATTTGAAAGGGCCTTAGGTGGTCCTCCTTCCTCCCAGGTCCTCAAACTGGAGGGGAACTCTAAATGACTGTCAGATCTCCGCCCTTGCGTGAAGTGCGGTGCATGGGGTCCTTGGCCTAGATGACCCCTTGGGTGCCAGGGACGGCCCAGCCGTCCAGGTGATGGACAAACCTATGGGCAGGCACTCCACGTACTTGAGGTGTGCCCTTGAGTTTTGGGGCATGGGGAATTTCCAGCAGCTCCGCTGATTTCCATACATCAGGGCGTGGCCACCTCAGCCTCTACAAGACCCCTGTCTCCAGGGAGAGCACAGTGGGCCAGCATTCTCCCGGCCAGCTGCTCGCTTCTTCTCGCTTCTCGGACCTCCAAGCATGGATTCCTCCAGCACGTCCTGCACATCCAGCGGTAGGTTGACCTCTGCCTCTGGGCTGAGGGTTGCAACTCCCGGAGGCTGGGAGCCCTTCATGCCTGTGCATCCTGCATCAATAGAGCCATGCCCTTCTTTAGGGCATGTTCCGAGATTGAGCTGGCCTTTTGCCAGCGCTCCGTGGGCCTCATCGAAACGGACTCGCTTCAGAATGACACCCTTTCTCCATACCCATGGGATTTTCGCTCTGGGGTGGAAGTGGATGTTGTCTCTTCCAAGAGAGGTGCCCATGCAGATCGCGCATTACCGGGCGAAAGGTGCTAACATTAATTATCAGGTCCCATCCTCTCTTTGTCGCTGGCCAATCTTTCCATCCAACCGAATGTAGGTTCATGATTGCAGTGGACACATTTGGCGATGTAGAGTCGGAGTAGCCTTGGAATTGTGGTCTCTTGGCCTGGCTTCCCAACAGCCGCTATGGACATATACCCAGTAGGGTTTATTCCACACGTTCCATCTCTTTTGTTCTTGGGGATGGTTTCCGTTGGATTCTTGGTGATGTTGGGATCAGTTTGACACCAGGTCATCTTGAGGCGACAGCCCGTTCCTAGGAGCTCTTCTCCCAAGTTCAGGCCTTTCTGCATGACCGAACTCTGTGCATGCCTGGCCTTTGTATAACCCAGGGATGTCAAGGAATCTTGATGCCAGGACGGAGGGAAGCATGTGCAGCTTATAACTCTCTTTCAAGGGTTTCAAGCTCCCTTGGAGTTTCCCCACACATAATCCATACTCCATTTCTCTCTCTCTGTCTCTCTCTCTCTCTCTCTGTCTCACTCTCTCTCACTCTTCATTTCTCTGCTGGGACCCTGCGGGTCTCACTTTGTATTACTCCTTGGTTCCCTCCCAACTCAGCCTTATGGTATCAATTTCTTCTCCTCTTTGGCCACGTATGTCCTTATGAATGGGACCTTGACATTGTAGTCTATGGCCTCGACAGTGTAATATGCAGACTTGTGGTTGGTGTTGAAATTGTCATCACTGCATGTGCTGAGGTGCGTCCTGATGCATGCTTGCCCAGTTGAGGTGGTTTTTAGAGTGGATCTGCTGGATGTCTCTTTGTCGCGATGTATCCTAAATATCCGGGACCTTGGAAACTAACCTGAAGAGAAGTTGGCTTTGCGTGTATGTGGAAGCAAATGCCTGGGAGACACAGCATCCAGGAACACAGGATGTGGTCTTGGACGGCCTTTGCTTTGGGGGCTGTGTGGTAAGAGCTTCGCAAGGGGACCCGCCATGGGGCCGTCAGTTGCATGCGAATCACCAAGGACGTATTCCTGGGTGCCAGCCGGACAGAAGGGAGACCAATCCAGGGGGGATTCCTCTGCTTCTGTGTGCTTTGACAGGTCTAGAGCAGGAGAGCCCACACTGAGGCATGTGGCTGAGAGCAGGTCACAGGTTGCTAGTGGGCCTTTCTGGAGGAGAGGCTCCTGGTGGCATAGAGCGTGGCATAACTCAGGAAGCTATGGATTTCGTGGATGCAACGATGTGCTGGGATCCACACGTCCACTGGCCCTCACAGACGTTTCCCTTGGGGTGGTGTGAACCCGCGGCCCTTTCTTCCATTCTTGTCCACCAAAACTAGGGCCGGAACACAGATTGTCCCGGGGTCCTTTTTGTGCAGGCAGGTCCCCGTGGGACTCACTGTGGCCCAGCCACAGCACGAGGCAGCATAATCAGGGTGTGTCGAGCTGGTGAGCCATTTTGCAAGGAGTCCCGTCAGGGCTGCCTTCCGAACAGGTGCGGTGGTGTGGGCACCGCCGAGAAGCTTTCCTTCTCTACCCCCCAGAAGCGCAGTCAGTGTTCGGTGGTGGTTTGCATGGTTCTATTTGTCTTTGTGTTCCTGCCACTCATATGCCAAGGCTTTGAGCTGATATGCCCTGGACGTAGGCGAGAGAGGCTGATGTGATTTTCTGAAAGGCCACACTGCCAGAGACATCATGCAGAAACCCAAAAGTACACTCGACAGCACTGGTAGGCGGAAGGCGGGTTTGTCCCAAGACTCCGATGTGCCTTCACACTAGGGTCTTCCATCCATTTCTTGGCCAGCGTGGCCTAGGGAAGTGGGGGGAATTGGGCCCCAGGAGATGGACTTCACGTCCCCTTTGGTAAGCATCCTTGGTGCCTCCACGTTCCCCATTGCAATGGGCTTCCAATTGTACAGTTGTCTTGGCACCCCCTTTGAGCAGAGACAGCCCTTGCCTCGGGGACCGTCTCCAGGGTTGAAGCAGCCCAGCAGGGCCCCGAGGGCACCAGGGATCTGCATCCCTGCTGACACATCCCTGAGCTCTCCCCCATAGGTCCTTGGGAATCCTGGTGGTCCTTGACCTGGGGTGCCCTGTCAGGGTGCACCAACTGCTGCAGGAACCTCTGCCACGATGCAATGCTTTTCTCAAAATGCAGACATCACTGGGTGTCCGGAGTCTCGATGTCGATGTAGCCTCCTGAAAAGTCAGACGTGGTGTGTGAAGAGAGCCATGCTTCAACCCCTTGGTTTGCCTCTCTGCCTTCCTTCCCACCTTCTGTCTTCCATTCGCCTTAACACCTTTCTCCATCCGTACATTCCACCCAAGAAATCCCTCCTCCACAAGGCGAGCCTTGCTGCTCACCTCCTGCATCTCCCCCACATCAGTATAGTTTTCTCACTCTCTCGCTCTTATCATCAATGTCCTCTACCTCCTCATCAATTGATAATTCTCTCTCCAGGGTTGTTCTTTGGGAGGATGGTCATGAAAATCGGGAACGTTTTTGCGACTTCTGGAAACTCAGCAGGAATCCTGGACTGTGGTTATATCGGGCATGGAAAATGCGATTTGGGGTCCTCTCTCAGGAAATGCTCAGGGGTTTTGGCTATTTTATTTACCGGGCGTCCTCCTAGATCCATAGTCCTATTCCCAACGGAAACACGAGCACGTGTGTTTACAATGGGGAAAAGTCTTTAGGCACCCATTGCCCAGGGAGAAGGAAAGCCTGAGGAATCGTCTTGCCCCCCAAAATGAAGCTGTCTTCGAACGGTTCCAAAGAAAGCAGGCTAATCCAAAGCCACCCAAAGCCCCCCAAAGCAACCCAAGCCCAAAGAAGGGTTAAAGAACCTTGAGAATACCACACCCCTGGAAGGAATGTACAGCAGAGCAGAGGAATGTGTGGAATGCAGACAGGTGTGAAGCAATTAGCGCCCCATCTGGAAAACGGGGAAAAGTACAAGTTGGCCAGTGGAAATGCATGAACCCGACAGAGCCGGGCAGAGACGGTCTGGAATGCGGCAAGGTCTGAACCAGAGGCTCAGTCTTACGTGGTTTGCCGTGAAGACCATATGGCCGGCACTCCAAAGGCCTGGGAGACTCGGAGCTGGGCTGCCATTTGAAAGGGCCGTAGGTGGTCATCCTTCCTCCCAGGTCCTCAAACTGGAGGGGAACTCTAAATGACTGTCAGATCTCCGCCCTTGCGTGAAGAGCGGTGCATGGGGTCCTTGGCCTAGATGACCCCTTGGGTGCCAGGGACGGCCCAGCCGTCCAGGTGATGGACAAACCTATGGGCAGTCACTCCACGTACTTGAGGTGTGCCCTTGAGTTTTGGGGCATGGGGAATTTCCAGCAGCTCCGCTGATTTCCATACATCAGGGCGTGGCCACCTCAGCCTCTACAAGACCCCTGTCTCCAGGGAGAGCACAGTGGGCCAGCATTCTCCCGGCCAGCTGCTCGCTTCTTCTCGCTTCTCGGACCTCCAAGCATGGATTCCTCCAGCACGTCCTGCACATCCAGCGGTAGCTTGACCTCTGCCTCTGGGCTGAGGGTTGCAACTCCCGGAGGCTGGGAGCCCTTCATGCCTGTGCATCCTGCATCAATAGAGCCATGCCCTTCTTTAGGGCATGTTCCGAGATTGAGCTGGCCTTTTGCCAGCGCTCCGTGGGCCTCATCGAAACAGACTCGCTTCAGAATGACACCCTTTCTCCATACCCATGGGATTTTCGCTCTGGGGTGGAAGTGGATGTTGTCTCTTCCAAGAGAGGTGCCCACGCAGATCGCGCATCACCGGGCGAAAGGTGCTAACATTAATTATCAGGTCCCATCCTCTCTTTGTCGCTGGCCAATCTTTCCATCCAACCGAATGTAGGTTCATGATTGCAGTGGACACATTTGGCGATGTAGAGTCGGAGTAGCCTTGGAATTGTGGTCTCTTGGCCTGGCTTCCCAACAGCCGCTATGGATATACACCCAGTAGGGTTTATTCCACACGTTCCATCTCTTTTGTTCTTGGGGATGGTTTCCGTTGGATTCTTGGTGATGTTGGGATCAGTTTGACACCAGGTCATCTTGAGGCGACAGCCCGTTCCTAGGAGCTCTTCTCCCAAGTTCAGGCCTTTCTGCATGACCGAACTCTGTGCATGCCTGGCCTTTGTATAACCCAGGGATGTCAAGGAATCTTGATGCCAGGACGGAGGGAAGCATGTGCAGCTTATAACTCTCTTTCAAGGGTTTCAAGCTCCCTTGGAGTTTCCCCACACATAATCCATACTCCATTTCTCTCTCTCTGTCTCTCTCTCTCTCTCTCTGTCTCTCTCTCTCTCACTCTTCATTTCTCTGCTGGGACCCTGCGGGTCTCACTTTGTATTACTCCTTGGTTCCCTCCCAACTCAGCCTTATGGTATCAATTTCTTCTCCTCTTTGGCCACGTATGTCCTTATGAATGGGACCTTGACATTGTAGTCTATGGCCTCGACAGTGTAATATGCAGACTTGTGGTTGGTGTTGAAGTTGTGATCACTGCATGTGCTGAGGTACGTCCTGATGCACGCTTGCCCAGTTGAGGTGGTTTTTAGAGTGCATCTGCTGGATGTCTCTTTGTCGCGATGTATCCTAAATATGCGGGACCTTGGAAACTAACCTGAAGAGAAGTTGGCTTTGCGTTTATGCGGAAGCAAATGCCTGGGAGACGCAGCATCCAGGAACACAGGAAGTGGTCTTGGACGGCCTTTGCTTTGGGGGCTGTGTGGTATGAGCTTCGCAAGGGGACCCGCCATGGGGCCGTCAGTTGCATGCGAATCACCAAGGACGTATTCCTGGGTGCCAGCCGGACAGAAGGGAGACCAATCCAGGGGGGATTCCTCTGCTTCTGTGTGCTTTGACAGGTCTAGAGCAGGAGAGCCCACACTGAGGCATGTGGCTGAGAGCAGGTCTCAGGTTGCTAGTGGGCATTTCGGGAGGAGAGGCTCCTGGTGGCATAGAGCGTGGCATAACTCAGGAAGCTATGGATTTCGTGGATGCAACGATGTGCTGGGATCCTCACGTCCGCTGGCCCTCACAGACGTTTCCCTTGGGGTGGTGTGAACCCGTGGCCCTTTCTTCCATTCTTGTCCACCACCACTAGGGCCGGAACACAGATTGTCCCGGGGTCCTTTTTGTGCAGGCAGGTCCCCGTGGGACTCACTGTGGCCCAGCCACAGCACGAGGCAGCATAATCAGGGTGTGTCGAGCTGGTGAGCCATTTTGCAAGGAGTCCCGTCAGGGCTGCCTTCCGAACAGGTGCGGTGGTGTGGGCACCGCCGAGAAGCTTTCCTTCTCTACCCCCCAGAAGCGCAGTCAGTGTTCGGTGGTGGTTTGCATGGTTCTATTTGTCTTTGTGTTCCTGCCACTCATATGCCAAGGCTTTGAGCTGATATGCCCTGGACGTAGGCGAGAGAGGCTGATGTGATTTTCTGAAAGGCCACACTGCCAGAGACATCATGCAGAAACCCAAAAGTACACTCGACAGCACTGGTAGGCGGAAGGCGGGTTTGTCCCAAGACTCCGATGTGCCTTCACACTAGGGTCTTCCATCCATTTCTTGGCCAGCGTGGCCTAGGGAAGTGGGGGGAATTGGGCCCCAGGAGATGGACTTCACGTCCCCTTTGGTAAGCATCCTTGGTGCCTCCACGTTCCCCATTGCAATGGGCTTCCAATTGTACAGATGTCTTGGCACCCCCTTTCAGCAGAGACAGCCCTTGCCTCGGGGACCGTCTCCAGGGTTGAAGCAGCCCAGCAGGGCCCCGAGGGCACCAGGGATCTGCATCCCTGCTGACACATCCCTGAGCTCTCCCCCATAGGTCCTTGGGAATCCTGGTGGTCCTTGACCTGGGGTGCCCTGTCAGGGTGCACCAACTGCTGCAGGAACCTCTGCCACGATGCAATGCTTTTCTCAAAATGCAGACATCACTGGGTGTCCGGAGTCTCGATGTCGATGTAGCCTCCTGAAAAGTCAGACGTGGTGTGTGAAGAGAGCCATGCTTCAACCCCTTGGTTGGCCTCTCTGCCTTCCTTCCCACCTTCTGTCTTCCATTCGCCTTAACACCTTTCTGCATCCGGACCTTCCACCCAAGAAATCCCTCCTCCACAAGGCGAGCCTTGCTGCTCACCTCCTGCATCTCCCCCACATCAGTATAGTTTTCTCACTCTCTCGCTCTTATCATCAATGTCCTCTACCTCCTCATCAATTGATAATTCTCTCTCCAGGGTTGTTCTTTGGGAGGATGGTCATGAAAATCGGGAACGTTTTTGCGACTTCTGGAAACTCAGCAGGAATCCTGGACTGTGGTTATATCGGGCATGGAAAATGCGATTTGGGGTCCTCTCTCAGGAAATGCGCAGGGGTTTTGGCTATTTTATTTACCGGGCGTCCTCCTAGATCCATAGTCCTATTCCCATCGGAAACACGAGCACGTGTGTTTACAATGGGGAAAAGTCTTTAGGCACCCATTGCCCAGGGAGAAGGAAAGCCTGAGGAATCGTCTTGCCCCCCAAAATGAAGCTGTCTTCGAACGGTTCCAAAGAAAGCAGGCTAATCCAAAGCCACCCAAAGCCCCCCAAAACAACCCAAGCCCAAAGAAGGGTTAAAGAACCTTGAGAATACCACACCCCTGGAAGGAATGTACAGCAGAGCAGAGGAATGTGTGGAATGCAGACAGGTGTGAAGCAATTAGCGCCCCATCTGGAAAACGGGGAAAAGTACAAGTTGGCCTGTGGAAATGCATGAATCCGACAGAGCCGGGCAGAGACGGTCTGGAATGCGGCAAGGTCTGAACCAGAGGCTCAGTCTTACGTGGTTTGCCGTGAAGACCATATGGCCGGCACTCCAAAGGCCTGGGCGACTCGGAGCTGGGCTGCCATTTGAAAGGGCCTTAGGTGGTCCTCCTTCCTCCCAGGTCCTCAAACTGGAGGGGAACTCTAAATGACTGTCAGATCTCCGCCCTTGCGTGAAGTGCGGTGCGTGGGGTCCTTGGCCTAGATGACCCCTTGGGTGCCAGGGACGGCCCAGCCGTCCAGGTGATGGACAAACCTATGGGCAGGCACTCCACGTACTTGAGGTGTGCCCTTGAGTTTTGGGGCATGGGGAATTTCCAGCAGCTCCGCTGATTTCCATACATCAGGGCGTGGCCACCTCAGCCTCTACAAGACCCCTGTCTCCAGGGAGAGCACAGTGGGCCAGCATTCTCCCGGCCAGCTGCTCGCTTCTTCTCGCTTCTCGGACCTCCAAGCATGGATTCCTCCAGCACGTCCTGCACATCCAGCGGTAGCTTGACCTCTGCCTCTGGGCTGAGGGTTGCAACTCCCAGAGGCTGGGAGCCCTTCATGCCTGTGCATCCTGCATCAATAGAGCCATGCCCTTCTTTAGGGCATGTTCCGAGATTGAGCTGGCCTTTTGCCAGCGCTCCGTGGGCCTCATCGAAACAGACTCGCTTCAGAATGACACCCTTTCTCCATACCCATGGGATTTTCGCTCTGGGGTGGAAGTGGATGTTGTCTCTTCCAAGAGAGGTGCCCACGCAGATCGCGCATCACCGGGCGAAAGGTGCTAACATTAATTATCAGGTCCCATCCTCTCTTTGTCGCTGGCCAATCTTTCCATCCAACCGAATGTAGGTTCATGATTGCAGTGGACACATTTGGCGATGTAGAGTCGGAGTAGCCTTGGAATTGTGGTCTCTTGGCCTGGCTTCCCAACAGCCGCTATGGATATACACCCAGTAGGGTTTATTCCACACGTTCCATCTCTTTTGTTCTTGGGGATGGTTTCCGTTGGATTCTTGGTGATGTTGGGATCAGTTTGACACCAGGTCATCTTGAGGCGACAGCCCGTTCCTAGGAGCTCTTCTCCCAAGTTCAGGCCTTTCTGCATGACCGAACTCTGTGCATGCCTGGCCTTTGTATAACCCAGGGATGTCAAGGAATCTTGATGCCAGGACGGAGGGAAGCATGTGCAGCTTATAACTCTCTTTCAAGGGTTTCAAGCTCCCTTGGAGTTTCCCCACACATAATCCATACTCCATTTCTCTCTCTCTGTCTCTCTCTCTCTCTCTCTGTCTCTCTCTCTCTCACTCTTCATTTCTCTGCTGGGACCCTGCGGGTCTCACTTTCTATTACTCCTTGGTTCCCTCCCAACTCAGCCTTATGGTATCAATTTCTTCTCCTCTTTGGCCACGTATGTCCTTATGAATGGGACCTTGACATTGTAGTCTATGGCCTCGACAGTGTAATATGCAGACTTGTGGTTGGTGTTGAAGTTGTGATCACTGCATGTGCTGAGGTGCGTCCTGATGCACGCTTGCCCAGTTGAGGTGGTTTTTAGAGTGGATCTGCTGGATGTCTCTTTGTCGCGATGTATCCTAAATATCCGGGACCTTGGAAACTAACCTGAAGAGAAGTTGGCTTTGCGTGTATGTGGAAGCAAATGCCTGGGAGACACAGCATCCAGGAACACAGGAAGTGGTCTTGGACGGCCTTTGCTTTGGGGGCTGTGTGGTAAGAGCTTCGCAAGGGGACCCGCCATGGGGCCGTCAGTTGCATGTGAATCACCAAGGACGTATTCCTGGGTGCCAGCCGGACAGAAGGGAGACCAATCCAGGGGGGATTCCTCTGCTTCTGTGTGCTTTGACAGGTCTAGAGCAGGAGAGCCCACACTGAGGCATGTGGCTGAGAGCAGGTCACAGGTTGCTAGTGGGCATTTCGGGAGGAGAGGCTCCTGGTGGCATAGAGCGTGGCATAACTCAGGAAGCTATGGATTTCGTGGATGCAACGATGTGCTGGGATCCTCACGTCCGCTGGCCCTCACAGACGTTTCCCTTGGGGTGGTGTGAACCCGTGGCCCTTTCTTCCATTCTTGTCCACCACCACTAGGGCCGGAACACAGATTGTCCCGGGGTCCTTTTTGTGCAGGCAGGTCCCCGTGGGACTCACTGTGGCCCAGCCACAGCACGAGGCAGCATAATCAGGGTGTGTCGAGCTGGTGAGCCATTTTGCGAGGAGTCCCGGCAGGGCTGCCTTCCGAACGGGTGCGGTGGTGTGGGCACCGCCGAGAAGCTTTCCTTCTCTACCCCCCAGAAGCGCAGTCAGTGTTCGGTGGTGGTTTGCATGGTTCTATTTGTCTTTGTGTTCCTGCCACTCATATGCCAAGGCTTTGAGCTGATATGCCCTGGACGTAGGCGAGAGAGGCTGATGTGATTCTCTGAAAGGCCACACTGCCAGAGACATCATGCATAAACCCATCAGTACACTCGACAGCACTGGTAGGCGGAAGGCGGGTTTATCCCAAGACTCCGATGTGCCTTCTCACTAGGGTCTTCCATCCATTTCTTGGCCAGCGTGGCCTAGGGAAGTGGGGGGAATTGGGCCCCAGGAGATGGACTTCACGTCCCCTTTGGTAAGCATCCTTGGTGCCTCCAAGTTCCCCATTGCAATGGGCTTCCAATTGTACAGATGTCTTGGCACCCCCTTTCAGCAGAGACAGCCCTTGCCTCGGGGACCGTCTCCAGGGTTGAAGCAGCCCAGCAGGGCCCCGAGGGCACCAGGGATCTGCATCCCTGCTGACACATCCCTGAGCTCTCCCCCATAGGTCCTTGGGAATCCTGGTGGTCCTTGACCTGGGGTGCCCTGTCAGGGTGCACCAACTGCTGCAGGAACCTCTGCCACGATGCAATGCTATTCTCAAAATGCAGACATCACTGGGTGTCCGGAGTCTCGATGTCGATGTAGCCTCCTGAAAAGTCAGACGTGGTGTGTGAAGAGAGCCATGCTTCAACCCCTTGGTTTGCCTCTCTGCCTTCCTTCCCACCTTCTGTCTTCCATTCGCCTTAACACCTTTCTGCATCCGGACCTTCCACCCAAGAAATCCCTCCTCCACAAGGCGAGCCTTGCTGCTCACCTCCTGCATCTCCCCCACATCAGTATAGTTTTCTCACTCTCTCGCTCTTATCATCAATGTCCTCTACCTCCTCATCAATTGATAATTCTCTCTCCAGGGTTGTTCTTTCGGAGGATGGTCATGAAAATCGGGAACGTTTTTGCGACTTCTGGAAACTCAGCAGGAATCCTGGACTGTGGTTATATCGGGCATGGAAAATGCGATTTGGGGTCCTCTCTCAGGAAATGCGCAGGGGTTTTGGCTATTTTATTTACCGGGCGTCCTCCTAGATCCATAGTCCTATTCCCATCGGAAACACGAGCACGTGTGTTTACAATGGGGAAAAGTCTTTAGGCACCCAAGCCCAGGGAGAAGGAAAGCCTGAGGAATCGTCTTGCCCCCCAAAATGAAGCTGTCTTCGAACGGTTCCCAAGAAAGCAGGCTAATCCAAAGACACCCAAAGCCCCCCAAAGCAACCCAAGCCCAAAGAAGGGTTAAAGAACCTTGAGAATACCACACACCAGGAAGGAATGTACAGCAGAATACCACACCCCTGGAAGGAATGTACAGCAGAGCAGAGGAATGTGTGGAATGCAGACAAGTGTGAAGCAATTAGCGCCCCATCTGGAAAACGGGGAAAAGAACATGTTGGCCTGTGGAAATGCATGAATCCGACAGAGCCGGGCAGAGACGGTCTGGAATGCGGCAAGGTCTGAACCAGAGGCTCAGTCTTACGTGGTTTGCCGTGAAGACCATATGGCCGGCACTCCAAAGGCCTGGGGGACTCGGAGCTGGGCTGCCATTTGAAAGGGCCTTAGGTGGTCCTCCTTCCCCCCAGGTCCTCAAACTGGAGCGGAATTCTAAATGACTGTTAGATCTTCGCCCTTGCGTGAAGTGCGGTGCGTGGGGTCCTTGGCCTAGATGACCCCTTGGGTGCCAGGGACGGCCAGGCCGTCCAGGTGATGGACTAAACTATGGGCAGGCACTCCACGTACTTGAGGTGTGCCCTTGAGTTTTGGGGCATGGGGAATTTCCAGCAGCACCGCTGATTTCCATACACCAGGGCGTGGCCACCTCAGCCTCTACCAGACCCCTGTCTCCTGGGAGACCACAGTGGGCCAGCATTCTCCCGGCCAGCTGCTCGCTTCTTCTCGCTTCTCGGACCTCCAAGCATGGATTCCTCCAGCACGAACTGCACATCCAGCGGTAGGTTGACCTCTGCCTCTGGGCTGAGGGTTGCAACTCCCAGAGGCTTGGAGCCCTTCATGCCTGTGCATCCTGCATCAATAGAGCCATGCCCTTCTTTAGGGCATGTTCCGAGATTGGGCTGGCCTTTTGCCAGCGCTCAGTGGGCCTCATCGAAACAGACTCGCCCCAGAATGACACCCTTTCTCCATACCCATGGGATTTTCGCTCTGGGGTGGAAGTGGATGTTGTCTCTTCCAAGAGAGGTGCCCACGCAGATCGCGCATCACCGGGCGAAAGGTGCTAACATTAATTATCAGGTCCCATCCTCTCCTTTGTTGCTGGCCAATCTTTCCATCCAACCGAATGTAGGTTCATGATTGCAGTGGACACATTTGGCGATGTAGAGTCGGAGTAGCCTTGGAATTGTGGTCTCTTGGCCTGGCTTCCCAACAGCCGCTATGGATATACACCCAGTAGGGTTTATTCCACACGTTCCATCTCTTTTGTTCTTGGGGATGGTTTCCTTTGGATTCTTGGTGATTTTGGGATCAGTTTGACACCAGGTCATCTTGAGGCGACAGCCCGTTCCTAGGAGCTCTTCTCCAAAGCTCAGGCCTTTCTGCATGACCGAACTCTGTGCATGCCTGGCCTTTGTATAACCCAGGGATGTCAAGGAATCTTGATGCCAGGACGGAGGGAAGCATGTGCAGCTTATAACACTCTTTCAAGTGTTTCAAGCTCCCTTGGAGTTTCCCCACACATAATCCATACTCCATTTCTCTCTCTCCGTCTCTCTCCGTCCCTTTCTCTCTCTCTCTCTCTCTCTCTCTCTCTCTCTCTCTCTCTCTCTGTCTCTCTCTCTCACTCTTCATTTCTCTGCTGGCACCCTTCGGGTCTCACTTTGTATTACTCCTTGGTTCCCTCCCAACTCAGCCTTATGGTATCAATTTCTTCTCCTTTTTGGCCACGTATGTCCTTATGAATGGGACCTTGACATTGTAGTCTATGGCCTCGACAGTGTAATATGCAGACTTGTGGTTGGTGTTGAAGTTGTGATCACTGCATGTGCTGAGGTGCGCCCTGATGCACGCTTGCCCAGTTGAGGTGGTATTTAGAGTGCATCTGCTGGATGTCTCTTTGTCGCGATGTATCCTAAATATGCGGGACCTTGGAAACTAACCTGAAGAGAAGTTGGCTTTGCGTTTATGCGGAAGCAAATGCCTGGGAGACGCAGCATCCAGGAACACAGGAAGTGGTCTTGGACGGCCTTTGCTTTGGGGGCTGTGTGGTAAGAGCTTCGCAAGGGGACCCGCCATGGGGCCGTCAGTTGCATGCGAATCACCAAGGACGTATTCCTGGGTGCCAGCCGGACAGAAGGGAGACCAATCCAGGGGGGATTCCTCTGCTTCTGTGTGCTTTGACAGGTCGAGAGCAGGAGAGCCCACACTGAGGCATGTTGCTGAGAGCAGGTCACAGGTTGCTAGTGGGCATTTCGGGAGGAGAGGCTCCTGGTGGCATAGAGCGTGGCATAACTCAGGAAGCTATGGATTTCGTGGATGCAACGATGTGCTGGGATCCTCACGTCCGCTGGCCCTCACAGACGTTTCCCTTGGGGTGGTGTGAACCCGCGGCCCTTTCTTCCATTCTTGTCCACCACCACTAGGGCCGGAACACAGATTGTCCCGGGGTCCTTTTTGTGCAGGCAGGTCCCCGTGGGACTCACTGTGGCCCAGCCACAGCACGAGGCAGCATAATCAGGGTGTGTCGAGCTGGTGAGCCATTTTGCGAGGAGTCCCGGCAGGGCTGCCTTCCGAACGGGTGCGGTGGTGTGGGCACCGCCGAGAAGCTTTCCTTCTCTACCCCCCAGAAGCGCAGTCAGTGTTCGGTGGTGGTTTGCATGGTTCTATTTGTCTTTGTGTTCCTGCCACTCATATGCCAAGGCTTTGAGCTGATATGCCCTGGACGTAGGCGAGAGAGGCTGATGTGATTTTCTGAAAGGCCACACTGCCAGAGACATCATGCAGAAACCCAAAAGTACACTCGACAGCACTGGTAGGCGGAAGGCGGGTTTGTCCCAAGACTCCGATGTGCCTTCACACTAGGGTCTTCCATCCATTTCTTGGCCAGCGTGGCCTAGGGAAGTGGGGGGAATTGGGCCCCAGGAGGTGGACTTCACGTCCCCTTTGGTAAGCATCCTTGGTGCCTCCACGTTCCCCATTGCAATGGGCTTCCAATTGTATAGATGTCTTGGCTCCACTTTTGAGCAGAGACAGCCCTTGAATCGGGGACCTTCTCCATGGTTGAAGCAGCCCAGCAGGGCCCCGAGGGCACCAGGGATCTGCATCCCTGCTGACACATCCCTGAGCTCTCCCCCATAGGTCCTTGGGAATCCTGGTGGTCCTTGACCTGGGGTGCCCTGTCAGGGTGCACCAACTGCTGCAGGAACCTCTGCCACGATGCAATGCTATTCTCAAAATGCAGACATCACTGGGTGTCCGGAGTCTCGATGTCGATGTAGCCTCCTGAAAAGTCAGACGTGGTGTGTGAAGAGAGCCATGCTTCAACCCCTTGGTTTGCCTCTCTGCCTTCCTTCCCACCTTCTGTCTTCCATTCGCCTTAACACCTTTCTGCATCCGGACCTTCCACCCAAGAAATCCCTCCTCCACAAGGCGAGCCTTGCTGCTCACCTCCTGCATCTCCCCCACATCAGTATAGCTTTCTCACTCTCTCGCTCTTATCATCAATGTCCTCTACCTCCTCATCAATTGATAATTCCCTCTCCAGGGTTGTTCTTTGGGAGGATGGTCATGAAAATCGGGAACGTTTTTGCGACTTCTGGAAACTCAGCAGGAATCCTGGACTGTGGTTATATCGGGCATGGAAAATGCGATTTGGGGTCCTCTCTCAGGAAATGCTCAGGGGTTTTGGCTATTTTATTTACCGGGCGTCCTCCTAGATCCATAGTCCTATTCCCATCGGAAACACGAGCTCGTGTGTTTGCAATGGGGAAAAGTCTTTAGGCACCCATTGCCCAGGGAGAAGGAAAGCCTGAGGAATCATCTTGCCCCCCAAAATGAAGCTGTCTTCGAACGGTTCCAAAGAAAGCAGGCTAATCCAAAGCCACCCAAAGCCACCCAAAGCAACCCAAGCCCAAAGAAGGGTTAAAGAACCTTGAGAATACCACACCCCTGGAAGGAATGTACAGCAGAATACCACACCCCTGGAAGGAATGTACAGCAGAGCAAAGGAATGTGTGGAATGCAGACAAGTGTGAAACAATTAGCGCCCCATCTGGAAAACGGGGAAAAGAACAAGTTGGCCTGTGGAAATGCAGGAATCCGACAGAGCCGGGCAGAGACGGTCTGGAATGCGGCAAGGTCTGAACCAGAGGCTCAGTCTTACGTGGTTTGCCGTGAAGACCATATGGCCGGCACTCCAAAGGCCTGGGAGACTTGGAGCTGGGCTGCCATTTGAAAGGGCCTTAGGTGGTCCTCCTTCCCCCCAGGTCCTCAAACTGGAGCGGAATTCTAAATGACTGTTAGATCTCCGCCCTTGCGTGAAGTGCGGTGCGTGGGGTCCTTGGCCTAGATGACCCCTTGGGTGCCAGGGACGGCCAGGCCGTCCAGGTGATGGACTAAACTATGGGCAGGCACTCCACGTACTTGAGGTGTGCCCTTGAGTTTTGGGGCGTGGGGAATTTCCAGCAGCACCGCTGATTTCCATACACCAGGGCGTGGCCACCTCAGCCTCTACAAGACCCCTGTCTCCAGGGAGAGCACAGTGGGCCAGCATTCTCCCGGCCAGCTGCTCGCTTCTTCTCGCTTCTCGGACCTCCAAGCATGGATTCCTCCAGCACGAACTGCACATCCAGCGGTAGGTTGACCTCTGCCTCTGGGCTGAGGGTTGCAACTCCCAGAGGCTTGGAGCCCTTCATGCCTGTGCATCCTGCATCAATAGAGCCATGCCCTTCTTTAGGGCATGTTCCGAGATTGGGCTGGCCTTTTGCCAGCGCTCAGTGGGCCTCATCGAAACAGACTCGCCCCAGAATGACACCCTTTCTCCATACCCATGGGATTTTCGCTCTGGGGTGGAAGTGGATGTTGTCTCTTCCAAGAGAGGTGCCCACGCAGATCGCGCATCACCGGGCGAAAGGTGCTAACATTAATTATCAGGTCCCATCCTCTCCTTTGTTGCTGGCCAATCTTTCCATCCAACCGAATGTAGGTTCATGATTGCAGTGGACACATTTGGCGATGTAGAGTCGGAGTAGCCTTGGAATTGTGGTCTCTTGGCCTGGCTTCCCAACAGCCGCTATGGATATACACCCAGTAGGGTTTATTCCACACGTTCCATCTCTTTTGTTCTTGGGGATGGTTTCCTTTGGATTCTTGGTGATTTTGGGATCAGTTTGACACCAGGTCATCTTGAGGCGACAGCCCGTTCCTAGGAGCTCTTCTCCAAAGCTCAGGCCTTTCTGCATGACCGAACTCTGTGCATGCCTGGCCTTTGTATAACCCAGGGATGTCAAGGAATCTTGATGCCAGGACGGAGGGAAGCATGTGCAGCTTATAACACTCTTTCAAGTGTTTCAAGCTCCCTTGGAGTTTCCCCACACATAATCCATACTCCATTTCTCTCTCTCCGTCTCTCTCCGTCCCTTTCTCTCTCTCTCTCTCTCTCTCTCTCTCTCTCTCTCTCTCTCTCTCTCTCTCTGTCTCTCTCTCTCACTCTTCATTTCTCTGCTGGCACCCTTCGGGTCTCACTTTGTATTACTCCTTGGTTCCCTCCCAACTCAGCCTTATGGTATCAATTTCTTCTCCTCTTTGGCCACGTATGTCCTTATGAATGGGACCTTGACATTGTAGTCTATGGCCTCGACAGTGTAATATGCAGACTTGTGGTTGGTGTTGAAGTTGTGATCACTGCATGTGCTGAGGTGCGCCCTGATGCACGCTTGCCCAGTTGAGGTGGTATTTAGAGTGCATCTGCTGGATGTCTCTTTGTCGCGATGTATCCTAAATATGCGGGACCTTGGAAACTAACCTGAAGAGAAGTTGGCTTTGCGTTTATGCGGAAGCAAATGCCTGGGAGACGCAGCATCCAGGAACACAGGAAGTGGTCTTGGACGGCCTTTGCTTTGGGGGCTGTGTGGTAAGAGCTTCGCAAGGGGACCCGCCATGGGGCCGTCAGTTGCATGCGAATCACCAAGGACGTATTCCTGGGTGCCAGCCGGACAGAAGGGAGACCAATCCAGGGGGGATTCCTCTGCTTCTGTGTGCTTTGACAGGTCGAGAGCAGGAGAGCCCACACTGAGGCATGTGGCTGAGAGCAGGTCACAGGTTGCTAGTGGGCATTTCGGGAGGAGAGGCTCCTGGTGGCATAGAGCGTGGCATAACTCAGGAAGCTATGGATTTCGTGGATGCAACGATGTGCTGGGATCCTCACGTCCGCTGGCCCTCACAGACGTTTCCCTTGGGGTGGTGTGAACCCGCGGCCCTTTCTTCCATTCTTGTCCACCACCACTAGGGCCGGAACACAGATTGTCCCGGGGTCCTTTTTGTGCAGGCAGGTCCCCGTGGGACTCAATGTGGCCCAGCCACAGCACGAGGCAGCATAATCAGGGTGTGTCGAGCTGGTGAGCCATTTTGCGAGGAGTCCCGGCAGGGCTGCCTTCCGAACGGGTGCGGTGGTGTGGGCACCGCCGAGAAGCTTTCTTCTCTACCCCCCAGAAGCGCAGTCAGTGTTCGGTGGTGGTTTGCATGGTTCTATTTGTCTTTGTGTTCCTGCCACTCATATGCCAAGGCTTTGAGCTGATATGCCCTGGACGTAGGCGAGAGAGGCTGATGTGATTTTCTGAAAGGCCACACTGCCAGAGACATCATGCAGAAACCCAAAAGTACACTCGACAGCACTGGTAGGCGGAAGGCGGGTTTGTCCCAAGACTCCGATGTGCCTTCACACTAGGGTCTTCCATCCATTTCTTGGCCAGCGTGGCCTAGGGAAGTGGGGGGAATTGGGCCCCAGGAGGTGGACTTCACGTCCCCTTTGGTAAGCATCCTTGGTGCCTCCACGTTCCCCATTGCAATGGGCTTCCAATTGTATAGATGTCTTGGCTCCACTTTTGAGCAGAGACAGCCCTTGAATCGGGGACCTTCTCCATGGTTGAAGCAGCCCAGCAGGGCCCCGAGGGCACCAGGGATCTGCATCCCTGCTGACACATCCCTGAGCTCTCCCCCATAGGTCCTTGGGAATCCTGGTGGTCCTTGACCTGGGGTGCCCTGTCAGGGTGCACCAACTGCTGCAGGAACCTCTGCCACGATGCAATGCTATTCTCAAAATGCAGACATCACTGGGTGTCCGGAGTCTCGATGTCGATGTAGCCTCCTGAAAAGTCAGACGTGGTGTGTGAAGAGAGCCATGCTTCAACCCCTTGGTTTGCCTCTCTGCCTTCCTTCCCACCTTCTGTCTTCCATTCGCCTTAACACCTTTCTGCATCCGGACCTTCCACCCAAGAAATCCCTCCTCCACAAGGCGAGCCTTGCTGCTCACCTCCTGCATCTCCCCCACATCAGTATAGCTTTCTCACTCTCTCGCTCTTATCATCAATGTCCTCTACCTCCTCATCAATTGATAATTCCCTCTCCAGGGTTGTTCTTTGGGAGGATGGTCATGAAAATCGGGAACGTTTTTGCGACTTCTGGAAACTCAGCAGGAATCCTGGACTGTGGTTATATCGGGCATGGAAAATGCGATTTGGGGTCCTCTCTCAGGAAATGCTCAGGGGTTTTGGCTATTTTATTTACCGGGCGTCCTCCTAGATCCATAGTCCTATTCCCATCGGAAACACGAGCTCGTGTGTTTGCAATGGGGAAAAGTCTTTAGGCACCCATTGCCCAGGGAGAAGGAAAGCCTGAGGAATCATCTTGCCCCCCAAAATGAAGCTGTCTTCGAACGGTTCCAAAGAAAGCAGGCTAATCCAAAGCCACCCAAAGCCACCCAAAGCAACCCAAGCCCAAAGAAGGGTTAAAGAACCTTGAGAATACCACACCCCTGGAAGGAATGTACAGCAGAATACCACACCCCTGGAAGGAATGTACAGCAGAGCAGAGGAATGTGTGGAATGCAGACAAGTGTGAAACAATTAGCGCCCCATCTGGAAAACGGGGAAAAGAACAAGTTGGCCTGTGGAAATGCAGGAATCCGACAGAGCCGGGCAGAGACGGTCTGGAATGCGGCAAGGTCTGAACCAGAGGCTCAGTCTTACGTGGTTTGCCGTGAAGACCATATGGCCGGCACTCCAAAGGCCTGGGAGACTTGGAGCTGGGCTGCCATTTGAAAGGGCCTTAGGTGGTCCTCCTTCCCCCCAGGTCCTCAAACTGGAGCGGAATTCTAAATGACTGTTAGATCTCCGCCCTTGCGTGAAGTGCGGTGCGTGGGGTCCTTGGCCTAGATGACCCCTTGGGTGCCAGGGACGGCCAGGCCGTCCAGGTGATGGACTAAACTATGGGCAGGCACTCCACGTACTTGAGGTGTGCCCTTGAGTTTTGGGGCGTGGGGAATTTCCAGCAGCACCGCTGATTTCCATACACCAGGGCGTGGCCACCTCAGCCTCTACAAGACCCCTGTCTCCAGGGAGAGCACAGTGGGCCAGCATTCTCCCGGCCAGCTGCTCGCTTCTTCTCGCTTCTCGGACCTCCAAGCATGGATTCCTCCAGCACATCCTGCACATCCAGCGGTAGGTTGACCTCTGCCTCTGGGCTGAGGGTTGCAACTCCCAGAGGCTGGGAGCCCTTCATGCCTGTGCATCCTGCATCAATAGAGCCATGCCGTTCTTTAGGGCATGTTCCGAGATTGGGCTGGCCTTTGGCCAGCGCTCAGTGGGCCTCATCGAAACAGACTCGCCTCAGAATGACACCCTTTCTCCATACCCATGGGATTTTCGCTCTGGGGTGGAAGTGGATGTTGTCTCTTCCAAGAGAGGTGCCCACGCAGATCGCGCATCACCGGGCGAAAGGTGCTAACATTAATTATCAGGTCCCATCCTCTCCTTTGTTGCTGGCCAATCTTTCCATCCAACCGAATGTAGGTTCATGATTGCAGTGGACACATTTGGCGATGTAGAGTCGGAGTAGCCTTGGAATTGTGGTCTCTTGGCCTGGCTTCCCAACAGCCGCTATGGATATACACCCAGTAGGGTTTATTCCACACGTTCCATCTCTTTTGTTCTTGGGGATGGTTTCCTTTGGATTCTTGGTGATTTTGGGATCAGTTTGACACCAGGTCATCTTGAGGCGACAGCCCGTTCCTAGGAGCTCTTCTCCAAAGCTCAGGCCTGTCTGCATGACCGAACTCTGTGCATGCCTGGCCTTTGTATAACCCAGGGATGTCAAGGAATCTTGATGCCAGGACGGAGGGAAGCATGTGCAGCTTATCACACTCTTTCAAGGGTTTCAAGCTCCCTTGGAGTTTCCCCACACATAATCCATACTCCATTTCTCTCTCTCCGTCTCTCTCCGTCCCTTTCTCTCTCTCTCTCTCTCTCTCTCTCTGTCTGTCTCTCTCTCTCACTCTTCATTTCTCTGCTGGGACCCTGCGGCTCTCACTTTGTATTACTCCTTGGTTCCCTCCCAACTCAGCCTTATGGTATCAATTTCTTCTCCTCTTTGGCCACGTATGTCCTTATGAATGGGACCTTGACATTGTAGTCTATGGCCTCGACAGTGTAATATGCAGACTTGTGGTTGGTGTTGAAGTTGTGATCACTGCATGTGCTGAGGTGCGACCTGATGCACGCTTGCCCAGTTGAGGTGGTTTTTAGAGTGGATCTGCTGGATGTCTCTTTGTCGCGATGTATCCTAAATATCCGGGACCTTGGAAACTAACCTGAAGAGAAGTTGGCTTTGCGTGTATGCGGAAGCAAATGCCTGGGAGACGCAGCATCCAGGAACACAGGAAGTGGTCTTGGACGGCCTTTGCTTTGGGGGCTGTGTGGTAAGAGCTTCGCAAGGGGACCCGCCATGGGGCCATCAGTTGCATGCGAATCACCAAGGACGTATTCCTGGGTGCCAGCCGGACAGAAGGGAGACCAATCCAGGGGGGATTCCTCTGCTTCTGTCTGCTTTGACAGGTCGAGAGCAGGAGAGCCCACACTGAGGCATGTGGCTGAGAGCAGGTCACAGGTTGCTAGTGGGCATTTCGGGAGGAGAGGCTCCTGGTGGCATAGAGCGTGGCATAACTCAGGAAGCTATGGATTTCGTGGATGCAACGATGTGCTGGGATCCTCACGTCCGCTGGCCCTCACAGACGTTTCCCTTGGGGTGGTGTGAACCCGCGGCCCTTTCTTCCATTCTTGTCCACCACCACTAGGGCCGGAACACAGATTGTCCCGGGGTCCTTTTTGTGCAGGCAGGTCCCCGTGGGACTCACTGTGGCCCAGCCACAGCACGAGGCAGCATAATCAGGGTGTGTCGAGCTGGTGAGCCATTTTGCGAGGAGTCCCGGCAGGGCTGCCTTCCGAACGGGTGCGGTGGTGTGGGCACCGCCGAGAAGCTTTCCTTCTCTACCCCCCAGAAGCGCAGTCAGTGTTCGGTGGTGGTTTGCATGGTTCTATTTGTCTTTGTGTTCCTGCCACTCATATGCCAAGGCTTTGAGCTGATATGCCCTGGACGTAGGCGAGAGAGGCTGATGTGATTTTCTGAAAGGCCACACTGCCAGAGACATCATGCAGAAACCCAAAAGTACACTCGACAGCACTGGTAGGCGGAAGGCGGGTTTGTCCCAAGACTCCGATGTGCCTTCACACTAGGGTCTTCCATCCATTTCTTGGCCAGCGTGGCCTAGGGAAGTGGGGGGAATTGGGCCCCAGGAGGTGGACTTCACGTCCCCTTTGGTAAGCATCCTTGGTGCCTCCACGTTCCCCATTGCAATGGGCTTCCAATTGTATAGATGTCTTGGCTCCACTTTTGAGCAGAGACAGCCCTTGAATCGGGGACCTTCTCCATGGTTGAAGCAGCCCAGCAGGGCCCCGAGGGCACCAGGGATCTGCATCCCTGCTGACACATCCCTGAGCTCTCCCCCATAGGTCCTTGGGAATCCTGGTGGTCCTTGACCTGGGGTGCCCTGTCAGGGTGCACCAACTGCTGCAGGAACCTCTGCCACGATGCAATGCTTTTCTCAAAATGCAGACATCACTGGGTGTCCGGAGTCTCGATGTCGATGTAGCCTCCTGAAAAGTCAGACGTGGTGTGTGAAGAGAGCCATGCTTCAACCCCTTGGTTTGCCTCTCTGCCTTCCTTCCCACCTTCTGTCTTCCATTCGCCTTAACACCTTTCTGCATCCGGACCTTCCACCCAAGAAATCCCTCCTCCACAAGGCGAGCCTTGCTGCTCACCTCCTGCATCTCCCCCACATCAGTATAGCTTTCTCACTCTCTCGCTCTTATCATCAATGTCCTCTACCTCCTCATCAATTGATAATTCCCTCTCCAGGGTTGTTCTTTGGGAGGATGGTCATGAAAATCGGGAACGTTTTTGCGACTTCTGGAAACTCAGCAGGAATCCTGGACTGTGGTTATATCGGGCATGGAAAATGCGATTTGGGGTCCTCTCTCAGGAAATGCTCAGGGGTTTTGGCTATTTTATTTACCGGGCGTCCTCCTAGATCCATAGTCCTATTCCCATCGGAAACACGAGCTCGTGTGTTTGCAATGGGGAAAAGTCTTTAGGCACCCATTGCCCAGGGAGAAGGAAAGCCTGAGGAATCATCTTGCCCCCCAAAATGAAGCTGTCTTCGAACGGTTCCAAAGAAAGCAGGCTAATCCAAAGCCACCCAAAGCCACCCAAAGCAACCCAAGCCCAAAGAAGGGTTAAAGAACCTTGAGAATACCACACCCCTGGAAGGAATGTACAGCAGAATACCACACCCCTGGAAGGAATGTACAGCAGAGCAGAGGAATGTGTGGAATGCAGACAAGTGTGAAGCAATTAGCGCCCCATCTGGAAAACGGGGAAAAGAACAAGTTGGCCTGTGGAAATGCATGAATCCGACAGAGCCGGGCAGAGACGGTCTGGAATGCGGCAAGGTCTGAACCAGAGGCTCAGTCTTACGTGGTTTGCCGTGAAGACCATATGGCCGGCACTCCAAAGGCCTGGGAGACTCGGAGCTGGGCTGCCATTTGAAAGGGCCTTAGGTGGTCCTCCTTCCCCCCAGGTCCTCAAACTGGAGCGGAATTCTAAATGACTGTTAGATCTCCACCCTTGCGTGAAGTGCGGTGCGTGGGGTCCTTGGCCTAGATGACCCCTTGGGTGCCAGGGACGGCCAGGCCGTCCAGGTGATGGACTAACCTATGGGCAGTCACTCCACGTACTTGAGGTGTGCCCTTGAGTTTTGGGGCGTGGGGAATTTCCAGCAGCACCGCTGATTTCCATACACCAGGGCGTGGCCACCTCAGCCTCTACAAGACCCCTGTCTCCAGGGAGAGCACAGTGGGCCAGCATTCTCCCGGCCAGCTGCTCGCTTCTTCTCGCTTCTCGGACCTCCAAGCATGGATTCCTCCAGCACGTCCTGCACATCCAGCGATAGGTTGACCTCTGCTTCTGGGCTGAGGGTTGCAACTCCCAGAGGCTGGGAGCCCTTCATGCCTGTGCATCCTGCATCAATAGAGCCATGCCATTCTTTAGGGCATGTTCCGAGATTGTGCTGGCCTTTTGCCAGCGCTCAGTGGGCCTCATCGAAACAGACTCGCCCCAGAATGACACCCTTTCTCCATACCCATGGGATTTTCGCTCTGGGGTGGAAGTGGATGTTGTCTCTTCCAAGAGAGGTGCCCACGCAGATCGCGCATCACCGGGCGAAAGGTGCTAACATTAATTATCAGGTCCCATCCTCTCCTTTGTTGCTGGCCAATCTTTCCATCCAACCGAATGTAGGTTCATGATTGCAGTGGACACATTTGGCGATGTAGAGTCGGAGTAGCCTTGGAATTGTGGTCTCTTGGCCTGGCTTCCCAACAGCCGCTATGGATATACACCCAGTAGGGTTTATTCCACACGTTCCATCTCTTTTGTTCTTGGGGATGGTTTCCTTTGGATTCTTGGTGATTTTGGGATCAGTTTGACACCAGGTCATCTTGAGGCGACAGCCCGTTCCTAGGAGCTCTTCTCCAAAGCTCAGGCCTGTCTGCATGACCGAACTCTGTGCATGCCTGGCCTTTGTATAACCCAGGGATGTCAAGGAATCTTGATGCCAGGACGGAGGGAAGCATGTGCAGCTTATCACACTCTTTCAAGGGTTTCAAGCTCCCTTGGAGTTTCCCCACACATAATCCATACTCCATTTCTCTCTCTCCGTCTCTCTCCGTCCCTTTCTCTCTCTCTCTCTCTCTCTCTCTCTCTGTCTGTCTCTCTCTCTCACTCTTCATTTCTCTGCTGGGACCCTGCGGCTCTCACTTTGTATTACTCCTTGGTTCCCTCCAAACTCAGCCTTATGGTATCAATTTCTTCTCCTCTTTGGCCACGTATGTCCTTATGAATGGGACCTTGACATTGTAGTCTATGGCCTCGACAGTGTAATATGCAGACTTGTGGTTGGTGTTGAAGTTGTGATCACTGCATGTGCTGAGGTGCGACCTGATGCACGCTTGCCCAGTTGAGGTGGTTTTTAGAGTGGATCTGCTGGATGTCTCTTTGTCGCGATGTATCCTAAATATCCGGGACCTTGGAAACTAACCTGAAGAGAAGTTGGCTTTGCGTGTATGCGGAAGCAAATGCCTGGGAGACGCAGCATCCAGGAACACAGGAAGTGGTCTTGGACGGCCTTTGCTTTGGGGGCTGTGTGGTAAGAGCTTCGCAAGGGGACCCGCCATGGGGCCGTCAGTTGCCTGCGAATCACCAAGGACGTATTCCTGGGTGCCAGCCGGACAGAAGGGAGACCAATCCAGGGGGGATTCCTCTGCTTCTGTGTGCTTTGACAGGTCTAGAGCAGGAGAGCCCACACTGAGGCATGTGGCTGAGAGCAGGTCACAGGTTGCTAGTGGGCATTTCGGGAGGAGAGGCTCCTGGTGGCATAGAGCGTGGCATAACTCAGGAAGCTATGGATTTCGTGGATGCAACGATGTGCTGGGATCCTCACGTCCGCTGGCCCTCACAGACGTTTCCCTTGGGGTAGTGTGAACCCGCGGCCCTTTCTTCCATTCTTGTCCACCACCACTAGGGCCGGAACACAGATTGTCCCGGGGTCCTTTTTGTGCAGGCAGGTCCCCGTGGGACTCACTGTGGCCCAGCCACAGCACGAGGCAGCATAATCAGGGTGTGTCGAGCTGGTGAGCCATTTTGCGAGGAGTCCCGGCAGGGCTGCCTTCCGAACGGGTGCGGTGGTGTGGGCACCGCCGAGAAGCTTTCCTTCTCTACCCCCCAGAAGCGCAGTCAGTGTTTGGTGGTGGTTTGCATGGTTCTATTTGTCTTTGTGTTCCTGCCACTCATATGCCAAGGCTTTGAGCTGATATGCCCTGGACGTAGGCGAGAGAGGCTGATGTGATTTTCTGAAAGGCCACACTGCCAGAGACATTATGCATAAACCCATCAGTACACTCGACAGCACTGGTAGGCGGAAGGCGGGTTTGTCCCAAGACTCCGATGTGCCTTCACACTAGGGTCTTCCATCCATTTCTTGGCCAGCGTGGCCTAGGGAAGTGGGGGGAATTGGGCCCCAGGAGGTGGACTTCACGTCCCCTTTGGTAAGCATCCTTGGTGCCTCCACGTTCCCCATTGCAATGGGCTTCCAATTGTATAGATGTCTTGGCTCCACTTTTGAGCAGAGACAGCCCTTGAATCGGGGACCTTCTCCATGGTTGAAGCAGCCCAGCAGGGCCCCGAGGGCACCAGGGATCTGCATCCCTGCTGACACATCCCTGAGCTCTCCCCCATAAGTCCTTGGGAATCCTGGTGGTCCTTGACCTGGGGTGCCCTGTCAGGGTGCACCAACTGCTGCAGGAACCTCTGCCACGATGCAATGCTTTTCTCAAAATGCAGACATCACTGGGTGTCCGGAGTCTCGATGTCGATGTAGCCTCCTGAAAAGTCAGACGTGGTGTGTGAAGAGAGCCATGCTTCAACCCCTTGGTTTGCCTCTCTGCCTTCCTTCCCACCTTCTGTCTTCCATTCGCCTTAACACCTTTCTGCATCCGGACCTTCCACCCAAGAAATCCCTCCTCCACAAGGCGAGCCTTGCTGCTCACCTCCTGCATCTCCCCCACATCAGTATAGCTTTCTCACTCTCTCGCTCTTATCATCAATGTCCTCTACCTCCTCATCAATTGATAATTCCCTCTCCAGGGTTGTTCTTTGGGAGGATGGTCATGAAAATCGGGAACGTTTTTGCGACTTCTGGAAACTCAGCAGGAATCCTGGACTGTGGTTATATCGGGCATGGAAAATGCGATTTGGGGTCCTCTCTCAGGAAATGCTCAGGGGTTTTGGCTATTTTATTTACCGGGCGTCCTCCTAGATCCATAGTCCTATTCCCATCGGAAACACGAGCTCGTGTGTTTGCAATGGGGAAAAGTCTTTAGGCACCCATTGCCCAGGGAGAAGGAAAGCCTGAGGAATCATCTTGCCCCCCAAAATGAAGCTGTCTTCGAACGGTTCCAAAGAAAGCAGGCTAATCCAAAGCCACCCAAAGCCCCCCAAAGCAACCCAAGCCCAAAGAAGGGTTAAAGAACCTTGAGAATACCACACCCCTGGAAGGAATGTACAGCAGAATACCACACCCCTGGAAGGAATGTACAGCAGAGCAGAGGAATGTGTGGAATGCAGACAAGTGTGAAACAATTAGCGCCCCATCTGGAAAACGGGGAAAAGAACAAGTTGGCCTGTGGAAATGCATGAATCCGACAGAGCCGGGCAGAGACGGTCTGGAATGCGGCAAGGTCTGAACCAGAGGCTCAGTCTTACGTGGTTTGCCGTGAAGACCATATGGCCGGCACTCCAAAGGCCTGGGAGACTCGGAGCTGGGCTGCCATTTGAAAGGGCCTTAGGTGGTCCTCCTTCCCCCCAGGTCCTCAAACTGGAGCGGAATTCTAAATGACTGTTAGATCTCCGCCCTTGCGTGAAGTGCGGTGCGTGGGGTCCTTGGCCTAGATGACCCCTTGGGTGCCAGGGACGGCCAGGCCGTCCAGGTGATGGACTAACCTATGGGCAGTCACTCCACGTACTTGAGGTGTGCCCTTGAGTTTTGGGGCGTGGGGAATTTCCAGCAGCACCGCTGATTTCCATACACCAGGGCGTGGCCACCTCAGCCTCTACAAGACCCCTGTCTCCAGGGAGAGCACAGTGGGCCAGCATTCTCCCGGCCAGCTGCTCGCTTCTTCTCGCTTCTCGGACCTCCAAGCATGGATTCCTCCAGCACGTCCTGCACATCCAGCGGTAGGTTGACCTCTGCTTCTGGGCTGAGGGTTGCAACTCCCAGAGGCTGGGAGCCCTTCATGCCTGTGCATCCTGCATCAATAGAGCCATGCCATTCTTTAGGGCATGTTCCGAGATTGTGCTGGCCTTTTGCCAGCGCTCAGTGGGCCTCATCGAAACAGACTCGCCCCAGAATGACACCCTTTCTCCATACCCATGGGATTTTCGCTCTGGGGTGGAAGTGGATGTTGTCTCTTCCAAGAGAGGTGCCCACGCAGATCACACATCACCAGGCGAAAGGTGCTAACATTAATTATCAGGTCCCATCCTCTCCTTTGTTGCTGGCCAATCTTTCCATCCAACCGAATGTAGGTTCATGATTGCAGTGGACACATTTGGCGATGTAGAGTCGGAGTAGCCTTGGAATTGTGGTCTCTTGGCCTGGCTTCCCAACAGCCGCTATGGATATACACCCAGTAGGGTTTATTCCACACGTTCCATCTCTTTTGTTCTTGGGGATGGTTTCCTTTGGATTCTTGGTGATTTTGGGATCAGTTTGACACCAGGTCATCTTGAGGCGACAGCCCGTTCCTAGGAGCTCTTCTCCAAAGCTCAGGCCTGTCTGCATGACCGAACTCTGTGCATGCCTGGCCTTTGTATAACCCAGGGATGTCAAGGAATCTTGATGCCAGGACGGAGGGAAGCATGTGCAGATTATATCTCTCTTTCAAGGGTTTCAAGCTCCCTTGGAGTTTCCCCACACATAATCCATACTCTATTTCTCTCTCTCCGTCTCTCTCTGTCTCTTTCTCTCTCTGTCTCTTTCTCTCTCTCTCTCTCTCTCTCTCTCTCTCTCTCTGTCTCTCTCTCCCACTTTTCATTTTTCTGCTGTGACCCTGCGGCTCTCACTTTGTATTACTCCTTGGTTCCCTCCCAACTCAGCCTTATGGTATCAATTTCTTCTCCTCTTTGGCCACGTATGTCCTTATGAATGGGACCTTGACATTGTAGTCTATGGCCTCGACAGTTTAATATGCAGACTTGTGGTTGGTGTTGAAGTTGTGATCACTGCATGTGCTGAGGTGGGCCCTGATGCACGCTTGCCCAGTTGAGGTGGTTTTTAGAGTGGATCTGCTGGATGTCTCTTTGTCGCGATGTATCCTAAATATCCGGGACCTTGGAAACTAACCTGAAGAGAAGTTGGCTTTGCGTGTATGCGGAAGCAAATGCCTGGGAGACGCAGCATCCAGGAACACAGGATGTGGTCTTGGACGGCCTTTGCTTTGGGGGCTGTGTGGTAAGAGCTTCGCAAGGGGACCCGCCATGGGGCCGTCAGTTGCATGTGAATCACCAAGGACGTATTCCTGGGTGCCAGCCGGACAGAAGGGAGACCAATCCAGGGGGAATTCCTCTGCTTCTGTGTGCTTTGACAGGTCTAGAGCAGGAGAGCCCACACTGAGGCATGTGGCTGAGAGCAGGTCACAGGTTGCTAGTGGGCCTTTCTGGAGGAGAGGCTCCTGGTGGCATAGAGCGTGGCATAACTCAGGAAGCTATGGATTTCGTGGATGCAACGATGTGCTGGGATCCACACGTCCGCTGGCCCTCACAGACGTTTCCCTTGGGGTGGTGTGAACCCGCGGCCCTTTCTTCCATTCTTGTCCACCACCACTAGGGCCGGAACACAGATTGTCCCGGGGTCCTTTTTGTGCAGGCAGGTCCCCGTGGGACTCACTGTGGCCCAGCCACAGCACGAGGCAGCATAATCAGGGTGTGTCGAGCTGGTGAGCCATTTTGCGAGGAGTCCCGGCAGGGCTGCCTTCCGAACGGGTGCGGTGGTGTGGGCACCGCCGAGAAGCTTTCCTTCTCTACCCCGCAGAAGCGCAGTCAGTGTTTGGTGGTGGTTTGCATGGTTCTATTTGTCTTTGTGTTCCTGCCACTCATATGCCAAGGCTTTGAGCTGATATGCCCTGGACGTAGGCGAGAGAGGCTGATGTGATTGTCTGAAAGGCCACACTGCCAGAGACATCATGCATAAACCCATCAGTACACTCGACAGCACTGGTAGGCGGAAGGCGGGTTTGTCCCAAGACTCCGATGTGCCTTCACACTAGGGTCTTCCATCCATTTCTTGGCCAGCGTGGCCTAGGGAAGTGGGGGGAATTGGGCCCCAGGAGGTGGACTTCACGTCCCCTTTGGTAAGCATCCTTGGTGCCTCCACGTTCCCCATTGCAATGGGCTTCCAATTGTATAGATGTCTTGGCTCCACCTTTGAGCAGAGACAGCCCTTGAATCGGGGACCTTCTCCATGGTTGAAGCAGCCCAGCAGGGCCCCGAGGGCACCAGGGATCTGCATCCCTGCTGACACATCCCTGAGCTCTCCCCCATAAGTCCTTGGGAATCCTGGTTGTCCTTGACCTGGGGTGCCCTGTCAGGGTGCACCAACTGCTGCAGGAACCTCTGCCACGATGCAATGCTTTTCTCAAAATACAGACATCACTGGGTGTCCGGAGTCTCGATGTCGATGTAGCCTCCTGAAAAGTCAGACGTGGTGTGTGAAGAGAGCCATGCTTCAACCCCTTGGTTTGCCTCTCTGCCTTCCTTCCCACCTTCTGTCTTCCATTCGCCTTAACACCTTTCTGCATCCGGACCTTCCACCCAAGAAATCCCTCCTCCACAAGGCGAGCCTTGCTGCTCACCTCCTGCATCTCCCCCACATCAGTATAGCTTTCTCACTCTCTCGCTCTTATCATCAATGTCCTCTACCTCCTCATCAATTGATAATTCCCTCTCCAGGGTTGTTCTTTGGGAGGATGGTCATGAAAATCGGGAACGTTTTTGCGACTTCTGGAAACTCAGCAGGAATCCTGGACTGTGGTTATATCGGGCATGGAAAATGCGATTTGGGGTCCTCTCTCAGGAAATGCTCAGGGGTTTTGGCTATTTTATTTACCGGGCGTCCTCCTAGATCCATAGTCCTATTCCCATCGGAAACACGAGCACGTGTGTTTACAATGGGGAAAAGTCTTTAGGCACCCATTGCCCAGGGAGAAGGAAAGCCTGAGGAATCGTCTTGCCCCCCAAAATGAAGCTGTCTTCGAACGGTTCCAAAGAAAGCAGGCTAATCCAAAGCCACCCAAAGCCCCCCAAAGCAACCCAAGCCCAAAGAAGGGTTAAAGAACCTTGAGAATACCACACCCCTGGAAGGAATGTACAGCAGAATACCACACCCCTGGAAGGAATGTACAGCAGAGCAGAGGAATGTGTGGAATGCAGACAAGTGTGAAACAATTAGCGCCCCATCTGGAAAACGGGGAAAAGAACAAGTTGGCCTGTGGAAATGCATGAATCCGACAGAGCCGGGCAGAGACGGTCTGGAATGCGGCAAGGTCTGAACCAGAGGCTCAGTCTTACGTGGTTTGCCGTGAAGACCATATGGCCGGCACTCCAAAGGCCTGGGAGACTCGGAGCTGGGCTGCCATTTGAAAGGGCCTTAGGTGGTCCTCCTTCCCCCCAGGTCCTCAAACTGGAGCGGAATTCTAAATGACTGTTAGATCTCCGCCCTTGCGTGAAGTGCGGTGCGTGGGGTCCTTGGCCTAGATGACCCCTTGGGTGCCAGGGACGGCCAGGCCGTCCAGGTGATGGACAAACCTATGGGCAGTCACTCCACGTACTTGAGGTGTGCCCTTGAGTTTTGGGGCGTGGGGAATTTCCAGCAGCACCGCTGATTTCCATACATCAGGGCGTGGCCACCTCAGCCTCTACAAGACCCCTGTCTCCAGGGAGAGCACAGTGGGCCAGCATTCTCCCGGCCAGCTGCTCGCTTCTTCTCGCTTCTCGGACCTCCAAGCATGGATTCCTCCAGCACGAACTGCACATCCAGCGGTAGGTTGACCTCTGCTTCTGGGCTGAGGGTTGCAACTCCCAGAGGCTGGGAGCCCTTCATGCCTGTGCATCCTGCATCAATAGAGCCATGCCATTCTTTAGGGCATGTTCCGAGATTGTGCTGGCCTTTTGCCAGCGCTCAGTGGGCCTCATCGAAACAGACTCGCCCCAGAATGACACCCTTTCTCCATACCCATGGGATTTTCGCTCTGGGGTGGAAGTGGATGTTGTCTCTTCCAAGAGAGGTGCCCACGCAGATCGCGCATCACCGGGCGAAAGGTGCTAACATTAATTATCAGGTCCCATCCTCTCCTTTGTTGCTGGCCAATCTTTCCATCCAACCGAATGTAGGTTCATGATTGCAGTGGACACATTTGGCGATGTAGAGTCGGAGTAGCCTTGGAATTGTGGTCTCTTGGCCTGGCTTCCCAACAGCCGCTATGGATATACACCCAGTAGGGTTTATTCCACACGTTCCATCTCTTTTGTTCTTGGGGATGGTTTCCTTTGGATTCTTGGTGATTTTGGGATCAGTTTGACACCAGGTCATCTTGAGGCGACAGCCCGTTCCTAGGAGCTCTTCTCCAAAGCTCAGGCCTGTCTGCATGACCGAACTCTGTGCATGCCTGGCCTTTGTATAACTCAGGGATGTCAAGGAATCTTGATGCCAGGACGGAGGGAAGCATGTGCAGATTATATCTCTCTTTCAAGGGTTTCAAGCTCCCTTGGAGTTTCCCCACACATAATCCATACTCCATTTCTCTCTCTCCGTCTCTCTCTGTCTCTTTCTCTCTCTGTCTCTTTCTCTCTCTCTCTCTCTCTCTCTCTCTCTCTCTCTCTGTCTCTCTCTCCAACTTTTCATTTTTCTGCTGGGACCCTGCGGGTCTCACTTTGTATTACTCCTTGGTTCCCTCCAAACTCAGCCTTATGGTATCAATTTCTTCTCCTCTTTGGCCACGTATGTCCTTATGAATGGGACCTTGACATTGTAGTCTATGGCCTCGACAGTGTAATATGCAGACTTGTGGTTGGTGTTGAAGTTGTGATCACTGCATGTGCTGAGGTGCGCCCTGATGCACGCTTGCCCAGTTGAGGTGGTTTTTAGAGTGGATCTGCTGGATGTCTCTTTGTCGCGATGTATCCTAAATATGCGGGACCTTGGAAACTAACCTGAAGAGAAGTTGGCTTTGCGTGTATGCGGAAGCAAATGCCTGGGAGACGCAGCATCCAGGAACACAGGATGTGGTCTTGGACGGCCTTTGCTTTGGGGGCTGTGTGGTAAGAGCTTCGCAAGGGGACCCGCCATGGGGCCGTCAGTTGCATGTGAATCACCAAGGACGTATTCCTGGGTGCCAGCCGGACAGAAGGGAGACCAATCCAGGGGGGATTCCTCTGCTTCTGTGTGCTTTGACAGGTCTAGAGCAGGAGAGCCCACACTGAGGCATGTGGCTGAGAGCAGGTCACAGGTTGCTAGTGGGCATTTCGGGAGGAGAGGCTCCTGGTGGCATAGAGCGTGGCATAACTCAGGAAGCTATGGATTTCGTGGATGCAACGATGTGCTGGGATCCACACGTCCGCAGGCCCTCACAGACGTTTCCCTTGGGGTGGTGTGAACCCGCGGCCCTTTCTTCCATTCTTGTCCACCACCACTAGGGCCGGAACACAGATTGTCCCGGGGTCCTTTTTGTGCAGGCAGGTCCCCGTGGGACTCACTGTGGCCCAGCCACAGCACGAGGCAGCATAATCAGGGTGTGTCGAGCTGGTGAGCCATTTTGCGAGGAGTCCCGGCAGGGCTGCCTTCCGAACGGGTGCGGTGGTGTGGGCACCGCCGAGAAGCTTTCCTTCTCTACCCCGCAGAAGCGCAGTCAGTGTTTGGTGGTGGTTTGCATGGTTCTATTTGTCTTTGTGTTCCTGCCACTCATATGCCAAGGCTTTGAGCTGATATGCCCTGGACGTAGGCGAGAGAGGCTGATGTGATTTTCTGAAAGGCCACACTGCCAGAGACATTATGCATAAACCCATCAGTACACTCGACAGCACTGGTAGGCGGAAGGCGGGTTTGTCCCAAGACTCCGATGTGCCTTCACACTAGGATCTTCCATCCATTTCTTGGCCAGCGTGGCCTAGGGAAGTGGGGGGAATTGGGCCCCAGGAGGTGGACTTCACGTCCCCTTTGGTAAGCATCCTTGGTGCCTCCACGTTCCCCATTGCAATGGGCTTCCAATTGTATAGATGTCTTGGCTCCACCTTTGAGCAGAGACAGCCCTTGAATCGGGGACCTTCTCCATGGTTGAAGCAGCCCAGCAGGGCCCCGAGGGCACCAGGGATCTGCATCCCTGCTGACACATCCCTGAGCTCTCCCCCATAAGTCCTTGGGAATCCTGGTTGTCCTTGACCTGGGGTGCCCTGTCAGGGTGCACCAACTGCTGCAGGAACCTCTGCCACGATGCAATGCTTTTCTCAAAATACAGACATCACTGGGTGTCTGGAATCTCGATGTCGATGTAGCCTCCTGAAAAGTCAGACGTGGTGTGTGAAGAGAGCCATGCTTCAACCCCTTGGTTTGCCTCTCTGCCTACCTTCCCACCTTCTGTCTTCCATTCGCCTTAACACCTTTCTGCATCCGGACCTTCCACCCAAGAAATCCCTCCTCCACAAGGCGAGCCTTGCTGCTCACCTCCTGCATCTCCCCCACATCAGTATAGCTTTCTCACTCTCTCGCTCTTATCATCAATGTCCTCTACCTCCTCATCAATTGATAATTCCCTCTCCAGGGTTGTTCTTTGGGAGGATGGTCATGAAAATCGGGAACGTTTTTGCGACTTCTGGAAACTCAGCAGGAATCCTGGACTGTGGTTATATCGGGCATGGAAAATGCGATTTGGAGTCCTCTCTCAGGAAATGCTCAGGGGTTTTGGCTATTTTATTTACCGGGCGTCCTCCTAGATCCATAGTCCTATTCCCATCGGAAACACGAGCTCGTGTGTTTGCAATGGGGAAAAGTCTTTAGGCACCCATTGCCCAGGGAGAAGGAAAGCCTGAGGAATCGTCTTGCCCCCCAAAATGAAGCTGTCTTCGAACGGTTCCAAAGAAAGCAGGCTAATCCAAAGCCACCCAAAGCCCCCCAAAGCAACCCAAGCCCAAAGAAGGGTTAAAGAACCTTGAGAATACCACACCCCTGGAAGGAATGTACAGCAGAATACCACACCCCTGGAAGGAATGTACAGCAGAGCAGAGGAATGTGTGGAATGCAGACAAGTGTGAAACAATTAGCGCCCCATCTGGAAAACGGGGAAAAGAACAAGTTGGCCTGTGGAAATGCATGAATCCGACAGAGCTGGGCAGAGACGGTCTGGAATGCGGCAAGGTCTGAACCAGAGGCTCAGTCTTATGTGGTTTGCCGTGAAGACCATATGGCCGGCACTCCAAAGGCCTGGGAGACTCGGAGCTGGGCTGCCATTTGAAAGGGCCTTAGGTGGTCCTCCTTCCCCCCAGGTCCTCAAACTGGAGCGGAATTCTAAATGACTGTTAGATCTCCGCCCTTGCGTGAAGTGCGGTGCGTGGGGTCCTTGGCCTAGATGACCCCTTGGGTGCCAGGGACGGCCAGGCCGTCCAGGTGATGGACTAACCTATGGGCAGTCACTCCACGTACTTGAGGTGTGCCCTTGAGTTTTGGGGCGTGGGGAATTTCCAGCAGCACCGCTGATTTCCATACACCAGGGCGTGGCCACCTCAGCCTCTACAAGACCCCTGTCTCCAGGGAGAGCACAGTGGGCCAGCATTCTCCCGGCCAGCTGCTCGCTTCTTCTCGCTTCTCGGACCTCCAAGCATGGATTCCTCCAGCACGTCCTGCACATCCAGCGGTAGGTTGACCTCTGCTTCTGGGCTGAGGGTTGCAACTCCCAGAGGCTGGGAGCCCTTCATGCCTGTGCATCCTGCATCAATAGAGCCATGCCGTTCTTTAGGGCATGTTCCGAGATTGTGCTGGCCTTTTGCCAGCGCTCAGTGGGCCTCATCGAAACAGACTCGCCCCAGAATGACACCCTTTCTCCATACCCATGGGATTTTCGCTCTGGGGTGGAAGTGGATGTTGTCTCTTCCAAGAGAGGTGCCCACGCAGATCGCGCATCACCGGGCGAAAGGTGCTAACATTAATTATCAGGTCCCATCCTCTCCTTTGTTGCTGGCCAATCTTTCCATCCAACCGAATGTAGGTTCATGATTGCAGTGGACACATTTGGCGATGTAGAGTCGGAGTAGCCTTGGAATTGTGGTCTCTTGGCCTGGCTTCCCAACAGCCGCTATGGATATACACCCAGTAGGGTTTATTCCACACGTTCCATCTCTTTTGTTCTTGGGGATGGTTTCCTTTGGATTCTTGGTGATTTTGGGATCAGTTTGACACCAGGTCATCTTGAGGCGACAGCCCGTTCCTAGGAGCTCTTCTCCAAAGCTCAGGCCTGTCTGCATGACCGAACTCTGTGCATGCCTGGCCTTTGTATAACCCAGGGATGTCAAGGAATCTTGATGCCAGGACGGAGGGAAGCATGTGCAGATTATATCTCTCTTTCAAGGGTTTCAAGCTCCCTTGGAGATTCCCCACACATAATCCATACTCCATTTCTCTCTCTCCGTCTCTCTCTGTCTCTGTCTCTCTCTGTCTCTTTCTCTCTCTCTCTCTCTCTCTCTCTCTCTCTCTGTCTCTCTCTCCCACTTTTCATTTTTCTGCTGGGACCCTGCGGGTCCCCCTTTGTATTACTCCTTGGTTCCCTCCCAACTCAGCCTTATGGTATCAATTTCTTCTCCTCTTTGGCCACGTATGTCCTTATGAATGGGACCTTGACATTGTAGTCTATGGCCTCGACAGTGTAATATGCAGACTTGTGGTTGGTGTTGAAGTTGTGATCACTGCATGTGCTGAGGTGCGCCCTGATGCACGCTTGCCCAGTTGAGGTGGTTTTTAGAGTGGATCTGCTGGATGTCTCTTTGTCGCGATGTATCCTAAATATGCGGGACCTTGGAAACTAACCTGAAGAGAAGTTGGCTTTGCGTGTATGCGGAAGCAAATGCCTGGGAGACGCAGCATCCAGGAACACAGGAAGTGGTCTTGGAGGGCCTTTGCTTTGGGGGCTGTGTGGTAAGAGCTTCGCAAGGGGACCCGCCATGGGGCCGTCAGTTGCATGCGAATCACCAAGGACGTATTCCAGGGTGCCAGCCGGACAGAAGGGAGACCAATCCAGGGGGGATTCCTCTGCTTCTGTGTGCTTTGACAGGTCTAGAGCAGGAGAGCCCACACTGAGGCATGTGGCTGAGAGCAGGTCACAGGTTGCTAGTGGGCCTTTCTGGAGGAGAGGCTCCTGGTGGCATAGAGCGTGGCATAACTCAGGAAGCTATGGATTTCGTGGATGCAACGATGTGCTGGGATCCACACGTCCGCTGGCCCTCACAGACGTTTCCCTTGGGGTGGTGTGAACCCGCGGCCCTTTCTTCCATTCTTGTCCACCACCACTAGGGCCGGAACACAGATTGTCCCGGGGTCCTTTTTGTGCAGGCAGGTCCCCGTGGGACTCACTGTGGCCCAGCCACAGCACGAGGCAGCATAATCAGGGTGTGTCGAGCTGGTGAGCCATTTTGCGAGGAGTCCCGGCAGGGCTGCTTTCCGAACGGGTGCGGTGGTGTGGGCACCGCCGAGAAGCTTTCCTTCTCTACCCCGCAGAAGCGCAGTCAGTGTTTGGTGGTGGTTTTCATGGTTCTATTTGTCTTTGTGTTCCTGCCACTCATATGCCAAGGCTTTGAGCTGATATGCCCTGGACGTAGGCGAGAGAGGCTGATGTGATTTTCTGAAAGGCCACACTGCCAGAGACATTATGCATAAACCCATCAGTACACTCGACAGCACTGGTAGGCGGAAGGCGGGTTTGTCCCAAGACTCCGATGTGCCTTCACACTAGGGTCTTCCATCCATTTCTTGGCCAGCGTGGCCTAGGGAAGTGGGGGGAATTGGGCCCCAGGAGGTGGACTTCACGTCCCTTTTGGTAAGCAACCTTGGTGCCTCCACGTTCCCCATTCCAATGGTCTTCCAATTGTATAGATGTCTTGGCACCCCCTTTGAGCAGAGACAGCCCTTGCCTCGGGGACCGTCTCCAGGGTTGAAGCAGCCCAGCAGGGCCCCGAGGGCACCAGGGATCTGCATCCCTGCTGACACATCCCTGAGCTCTCCCCCATAGGTCCTTGGGAATCCCGGTGGTCTTTGACCTGGGGTGCCCTGTCAGGGTGCACCAACTCCTGCAGGAACCACTGCCACGATGCAATGCTTTTCTCAAAATGCAGACATCACTGGGTGTCCGGAGTCTCGATGTCGATGTAGCCTCCTGAAAAGTCAGACGTGGTGTGTGAAGAGAGCCATGCTTCAACCCCTTGGTTTGCCTCTCTGCCTTCCTTCCCACCTTCTGTCTTCCATTCGCCTTAACCCCTTTCTCCATCCGTACCTTCCTCCCAAGAAATCCCTCCTCCACAAGGCGAGCCTTGCTGCTCACCTCCTGCATCTCCCCCACATCAGTATAGCTTTCTCACTCTCTCGCTCTTATCATCAATGTCCTCTACCTCCTCATCAATTGATAATTCTCTCTCCAGGGTTGTTCTTTCGGAGGATGGTCATGAAAATCGGGAACGTTTTTGCGACTTCTGGAAACTCAGCAGGAATCCTGGACTGTGGTTATATCGGGCATGGAAAATGCGATTTGGGGTCCTCTCTCAGGAAATGCTCAGGGGTTTTGGCTATTTTATTTACCGGGCGTCCTCCTAGATCCATAGTCCTATTCCCATCGGAAACACGAGCTCGTGTGTTTGCAATGGGGAAAAGTCTTTAGGCACCCATTGCCCAGGGAGAAGGAAAGCCTGAGGAATCATCTTGCCCCCCAAAATGAAGCTGTCTTCGAACGGTTCCAAAGAAAGCAGGCTAATCCAAAGCCACCCAAAGCCCCCCAAAGCAACCCAAGCCCAAAGAAGGGTTAAAGAACCTTGAGAATACCACACCCCTGGAAGGAATGTACAGCAGAATACCACACCCCTGGAAGGAATGTACAGCAGAGCAGAGGAATGTGTGGAATGCAGACTAGTGTGAAGCAATTAGCGCCCCATCTGGAAAACGGGGAAAAGAACAAGTTGGCCTGTGGAAATGCATGAATCCGACAGAGCCGGGCAGAGACGGTCTGGAATGCGGCAAGTTCTGAACCAGAGGCTCAGTCTTACGTGGTTTGCCGTGAAGACCATATGGCCTGCACTCCAACGGCCTGGGAGACTCGGAGCTGGGCTGTCATTTGAAAGGGCCTTAGGTGGTCCTCCTTCCTCCCAGGTCTTCAAACTGGAGGGGAATTCTAAATAACTGTTAGATCTCCGCCCTTGTGTGAAGTGCGGTGCGTGAGGTCCTTGGCCTAAATGACCCCTTGGGTGCCAGGGATGGCCCAGCCGTCCAGGTGATGGACAAATCTATGGGCAGGCACTCCACGTACTTGAGTGTGCCCTTGAGTTTTGGGGCGTGGGGAATTTCCAGCAGCTCCGCTGATTTCCATACATCAGGGCGTGGCCACCTCAGCCTCTACCAGACCCCTGTCTCCAGGGAGAGCACAGTGGGCCAGCATTCTCCCGGCCAGCTGCTCGCTTCTTCTCGCTTCTCGGACCTCGAAGCATGGATTCCTCCAGCACGTCCTGCACATCCAGCGGTAGGTTGACCTCTGCCTCTGGGCTGAGGGTTGCAACTCCCAGAGGCCGGGAGCCCTTCATGCCTGTGCATCCTGCATCGATAGAGCCATGACGTTCATTAGGGCATGTTCCGAGATTCGGCTGGCCTTTTGCCAGCTCTCAGTTGCCCTCAACGAAGCCGACTCGCCTCAGAATGACACTCTTTCTCCATACCCATGGGATTTTCGCTCTGGGGTGGAAGTGGATGTTGTCTCTTCCAAGAGAGGTGCCCATGCAGATGTCGCATCACTGGATTAAAGGTCCTAACAGGATTTCTCAGGTCCCATCCTCTCCTTTGTTGCTGGCCAATCTTTCCATCCAACCGAATGTAGGTTCATAATTGCAGTGGGCACATTTGTGGATTTAAATTTGGAGTAGCCTTTTAATTGTGGTCTCTTGGCCTGGCCTACGAACCCCAAATATGTGTACATACCTGTGGATTAATATATTTTTTCCTTGTTTTTTAGTTTTTTTTCCTCTTTAATGTTCATTATATCTGTTACATCTTGCTTCCAATTTACTTGTGTTTTTCCAATCAGTACTGTGTAATTTTCTTCGAAACTTACTCATTAATGTATTGTGTGAATCTGTCCTATCCAGGCATATGCATTACTTTGGAAACTAAGGAATCTATATCTGTGTCCTGAGGTAAATTATGTGTCTTTTTTATCTCGTTCATTTTTTTTTAAATCTACCTTTTATTTCCTCCTTAAATTCCTTACTGCATTTCTGTCAATCTTTCACTCTCTCATTTTTTCTTCTTTTTCTCTATTTTTCTCACTTTGCATTATTTCTTGGTTCCCTCCATATGTGTCTTTCATTTTCAATCTCTTCTCTTTTGCGTGTTATGTGTACATGAATGTCACCGTTGACATTGTGCAATATTGCATCGAAAATATATTTTCCAGATTTTGTCTTTGTGTTGAAATTGTCATTGCTGTATTTTCTGAGTTCTATCCCAATATTCCGTTGCTTCATTTAATTAGATTTTCTGTTTGATATGCTGGATATCTCTTTTTCCTTTTTTATTATTAATACCTGGAATGTTATCTTTTACTGAAGAGAAATTGCTTGCGCCTATGCAAACTAATGCCTGGGTGGTGCAGAATCCAGGAAATCTAGAAATGTCCTTACTCTGCATTCCATTTGTGGGCTCCTTGGTAAGATGTTCCAAAGGAAACCCACCACAGGACGGTAAGATCCATGTGAATTACCAAGGAATTATTCATTGCACGGGGCAGAAGTAAGTGAGAAATTTGTAGGGGGATATGTCTGCTTTGGGTGATTTTTCCAGGTGTAGAACATGGTAGCCAACACCGTGGATATGTGGTTGATAGCAGACAGCCTGTTGCTAGTGAATCATTCTGGAGGAAAGGCTCCTGGTGTCGTTGAGCATGGTATAGTTCGGGAATCTAAGGATTTCATGGAGGCAAGGATGTGCAGGATACCTCAGGTCCCGTGAAAGTCACAGTGTTTTCTCTTTGGTATGCACAAACCTGAGGCCCTGTTTTTCATTCTTTTACACCAGCACTAGGTCTTGAACACAGATAGTACCAGTGTTCTTTTTATCCAAGCCACGTGGCCTAGTTTTGACACATTCAAGGCAAAAGGTACGATAACCTTTTTTTCTAGAGCCTTTAACCATTATGCAAGGATTGCTGGCAGTGGTTTCCATAATGGAGGGTATGGTGGTGTAGGCACCGCCTAGAAATATTCCTTTTCTAGCTGCCAAAAATTCATTCAGTGTTTGGTGGTGATTTCTTTGCATTCTTATATTTTTGTTTATTTTCCTACCACTTTATTTCCCAATGGTTTGAGCTGATATGTCCTGGACATAGAAGAGACTTCTGGGTTTTGTTTGTTTGTTTGTTTGTTTTTGTAGAAAATAAAAACTGCTATAGCCAACGTGCATAAACCCATCAACATGGTAGCACTCACCAATAGGCTGAAGGCAGGTTTCATCCAACCATTTGATGCCCCTATAGACTAGTCTTCCTTAAATTTTCCTTGCAATTGAGTCTTGGGATGATTGCTTAATTGGGCCCCAGAAGATTGACTTTACTTCTCCTCTCAGAGACATGTGTAGAGACCCAAAGTTCCCCATTTTGCTTGGCTCCTAGTGTACAGATATATTTTAAAAACTTTTGAGCAGAGATATATTTTCTGGTGAGTAAGCACAGGGCCAAAGACACAAGTGAGGCTGCGAGGGAACCATTGATCTGCCTCCCTTTGGAATACCCCCAGAAATCTCCCCCAAAGGTCCTTTAGAATCCTCGTGTTACTTATCTGTTTTCCCCTGCAGGGTGTACAATACACTGCAGGCCATGCTGTAATGTCTTTCTCAACAGAGATGCATAACAGGGAGTACAATACCTTGACACAGATCTAGGTTATTAATATATTCAGACTTTTTTTTGAATAAGCCATCTTTAGACCTCTTGATTTAGATTTCTGTCTTCTTTCCCATTTTCTGTCTTCTACTCTCCTTAGTTTCTCTGTCTATGTATATATAAATCTCACAAGAATTACATCATCTTCAACACAATGCTTGGTTTTAATGGTGTGAATATTCTATCAATCTATTTTTCTACCTATCTATCTCTTATCATGTATTTATCTATGTATCAATTTATAAGCTCTCTCTGAGTTTTACTTTCTTGGAGATTTTTGAACCAATCAAAAATGCTTTTTTTTTCCTTCTGTAGACTCAGTGGTTTCATCTGAGGTTGAAAATATAATATGCCTTAATATACTAGGAAATTTGCAGAATTATATTTATCTAGGTGTAATCATAGATCTGTAGTCCAATTCCTATCTAAAATATTAGCAATTATATTTACAATGAGGGAACATATTAGGCACACGTTGTCGCATGGAACCAGAGAGCCTGAGAAATGGTCAAGGCCAAAATATAAAAATGTCTTTGACGGTTTCAGAGAAAAAGCATAAGGGGCCAAAAAGAAATTAAAAATCCCACCTTCCTAAAAGAAAAGCCAGAGCATAAGAACATGTGGAATGCAGAAGATGTGAAACAATTTGTGACCAAAAGGGAAAACTGTGAAAACATCAGTTTGGTATGTGGAAATGTGTGAATCCTACAGAGCAGAGCACAGTAGGTCTGGAATATGGCAAGGTCTGAACTAAAGTGTCAGCCTACTTGGGTTTCCATGAAGACCATAGTGGTTGCATTTAAAAGCCCTGGGAAACGCTGAGCTGGCCTGTCATTTTAAAGTGCCTTGGGTTCTTCTAAATTCTTGCACATCCTCAAATGTGAAGTGTGCATAAATGACTTTTAGTTCTCTGCATTTTTGCAAATACTTGTCGGTGCTGTCTTTTGACTTCATAAAACTTTTTTTTTCCAGTGAGGCACACCTCTGTCCACACTTCTCTTTGAACAATATTTTGGCCTGCTCTCCTCTTCTTGATGAGACATCTGTGTTTTGGGGACTGGGAAACATCTTTTAGATCTGCTGTTTCCATGAATCATTACGGGGCCTCCTCAGCCTTTATAGTACCACTGATTGTGGGGAGATCTCAGTGGGCAAGCAGTCTCCTTGCCATGTGGTTTGTTTTCACAACTTTGATTGCTCAATCACATCCTGCCTATTCATTGGTGTGTCCACATCTGCATCTGGACTCAGGGTTGCATCACTCAAATCCCTTGATGGCTTCATGATGGTGGAGCCTTTACAGACATTGAAATGCCCCTCAAGATGGTATTGTTGGAGATTTTGCACCTTATGCTAGCAATCATTTTGCTAAAGGAGAGGGAGTGATCTCAGAATTTCAATGTTTCTCCATAACCTATATATTTCACCCTTTATTGGAAATAGAAATGTTTGCCCAACCCTGTGGCCTACACATATATGATATCCCCATACCAGGAGCCCTGACATGATTTCTGGCAGATTGTATCTTCCTGTGTGGTTGGCAAATGTTGTTATTCCAAATTAATACATTTTCCTCACTTAAGTGGATACAAGGTTGGGTTTGGAATAGTTCCCATCCAATAGTGAACTCAACAAATGTCCTCAGAAGAGGAGACATTGATATATACCTTGGAGTTTAATACCATGTTTGTTTCTTTGATTTGTTTTCATATGGGTATGTCTAAGGATATTTGAACACATTTCGCCTTGAGCATATTTTGCATTCCTGTGAATTTGTTTCCACAGGTGAAATATTTCCAAAGGAGAGAATGCTGTGCAAGCCAGTCATTTTAGATAATGCAAGAGAGTCAAAGTAACTTGAGTCCATTACAAAGGGCACTTTTGGAACTTATTTTCTATCAAGTTTTTACATCAACCCTGTTCCTTCTCACAGTCATTTCCATATTTTTCTCCATTTGCATTGTTTCTTTTGTTTCACACCCCACAGTGTCTCACATAACCGAAAACCATTTTGTTTTTGTTTGTTTGTTTTTGATTTAAGTCTACAGATTTGTCACTTGTGTCCTATTCTATTATTTAATCATGTAAGTGTTATCCTGATTTTGTCTTGGGGTTGATGTTTTCTCCACTGTATTTGCTGAAATGGGTACCATTATTCACTTTCTCTACTTTAGTTTTCTACTGACATGTTGGATGTCACTTTATCATGATGTATCCTTAATATCCAAAATGGTGTAAGAGGACCCAAAGAGAAATTTGGATTTGTGTATATCCAAAACAAAGACCAGGGAGACACAGATTGCAGGAGCACAAAGTACTTATCTTCCATTGGTTTCCAAACTGGGGCCTCGGAGTTAAGATCTTCAAAATGAACCCTACCATGAGACAGCAAGTTCTACGGGATTTTCTAAGCAATAAGCCATGGGTGCTTGCCAAAAAGAAGGGTGCACTTTCCAGGGGGATTTGTTTGGGTGTGAGTGCTTTGCCAGGCCCAGAACAGGAAGAGAATACCCTGAGGCCATAAGCTTGGCAGCAGTCAGGCTGGGGATAGTGGTCTTTTCTGGAAGAAAGATCCAGGCGTAATCCAGCAAGGGTATACTTCAGAAACCTTAGGATCTCATGGTGGCAGCGATGTGCATGGAATCACACTTCCCCTGGCCTTTGCAGTTGTGTCCCTCAGAAATGCTTGAAACTGAGGCCCTTCTTTCCATCCTTTTTCACCACCACAAGCAGCAGACCACAGGGTGGACTCGGGTCCAGACTCAAGATGCACAGAGTACTGGCAGGGCTTCCATCAGAAAGGGTATGGTGTTGGTGGCTTCTTCTTTAAGGATTTCTCCTCAACCAGCCAAGAATGCATTCCATAGTTTGCAGTGGTGTGTTTGCGTTCTTATGTTTGGTTTGGTTTCCTTCCACTTCCATTCTGATGCTTTGAGCTGATGTGCCCTGGACGTAGGACAGGCTACCTTGTTTTGCCATAAAAGCCATGCATAAGCCCATCAATCTTTGTCACTCACCCATAGTTGAAAGGCTTTTTTGAATTCCTGTGCCTTGATGCCCCTATTGCCTAGGGTCTTCCTTCCATTTCATTTTCAGGAAGTCTAGGAAGGACATGGGAATTGGGCCCCAGAGCCTTGAATTTCCTTCTCGTCTCAAAAGCACATGATGAGCCCCAACGTCCCCATTCCCCTTAGGTTAGAGTGTGCTGATAACATTTCAAAATTTTGAGCAGAGACAACACTTCTCTGGGTGAGTCTGCCCAGGGCCCAAAGACACCAGCCAGGCTGGGAGGGCACCCTTTTTTGGCATCCCTATGGAATCATACCTAAGCTCTCCCACTTCGGTCCCTGGAAATCCTGGCAGAACCTGACCAGTGCTGACCCGGAAGAGGACCACAAGTCATTGCCAGCAAGTAGAGGCCTCTGCCAGTGTGGAATGTCTTTCTCAAATGAGATGTACAACAAGGAGTACAATGCGTTGACATAGCTCCAGGCTCTTAACCAATTCCGACGTTATGGCTGACTCTAGCCAAGATTACGACCACTTGGGTAACCTCTATGATTTCATTCACTTTTTCTCTCTTCAGCTCATCTTGGTTTCTTTCTCTCTCTCTTTTTTCTTTTTTGCAGTGATTCTATCCTCTTCATTGAAATGCTTGGTGCTTGCCTTGTGTATATTCTAATGATCTCTATAGCTCACTTTCTACTCATCTATCTATCAATCAATTGATCAATCTATTTATACATCTATCTACCTATCATCTATCTATCTATCTATCTATCTATCTATCTATCTATCTATCTATCATCTATCTCTCTATTGATGTATCATTTATCTGACTATTTATTTATCTTTCCCTATCTGAGTTGTCATTTCTTCTGTTGATGATGGTGAATTTTTGAAATATCTTCTCTATTTTTGGACACCCGGTAAAAACACCTAACATTGGGTGTATTTTTGATTGGAGATTGAATTTACATTATTGTCTTAGGAAGGTTCAGAACTATTTTACACCAGATGGAATAATATATCAGTAGTCCAAATCTTATTTGAATAATTATATATTTAATTGACAATGGGGAATAATATTGAGGTACTGCATATCCAGTGAATATTGAAGCCTGGGGAATTCTCTAGCCAAAGATAGGAAAGCTGCCTCTTGTCAGTTTAAAAAAACAAAAATATGGATTCCTCAAGTTGAAAAACCAACATTCCCGCCAAAATTGAGAGCAGAGCAAAAGAATGTGTGGAATGCAGAAAAGTGTGAAAACACGTGTGAAATGTGGAGAACTGTGAGAACCTCAGTTTGGAATGTGGAAATGTGTGAATCCAACAGAGAAGAGCACAGTAGGTCTGGAATATGGCAAAGTCAAAACTAGAGGGTCAGACCACTTGGCCACTTGGCTTACCGTCACGACCATAGTGGCTGCATGCAAAAGTCCTGAGACACTCTGGGCTGGCCTTTCATTTTAAAGGCCCTTACTTACCTCTAAATCCTTCCAGGTCCTCAAATTGGAGGGGATGTAGAATGATGACAGTTAGTTCTCTGAACATTGCATGAAGTCGTGTTGGTGGTGTCTTTGGCCTTGGTAAGCCCTGTGTGTCCAGGGATCCACACAGCTGTCAAGCTCTTTTACATACATGTGGGCAGGCTCTCATCTTGCCTCATAAGAGCCCTGTGTTTCTCTTGATGGGGAAGTGCCCCCAGCCCCACTCTTTTAAACAAATCATGCTGAGCCTCTTCAACATTTTAAGAGCCCTGCTCCCAGGGCGAGCTCAGTGGGCAAGCAGTCTCCCTGCCATCCCCTTGAATCCTCCAGCATGTCCTGCACATCCAGCGGTATGTTGACATCTGCATCTGGGCTCATGGTTGCATCACCCAAATTCCTTGATGCCATTAGGAATGTGGAGCATGGAGAGACATAGAAATGCCCCTCAAGTTAGCAGTGTTGGCTCTTTGCTTGGCCTCATGCCAGCAATCATTTTTCCTAATGGGTAAGACTGATCTCATCATTTCATGGTTTCTCCATAACCTATGTGTTTCCTGCTCTGTTGGAAATTGTGGTTTTTTATTGGCCATCCCTGTGGCCCATACAAATATGGCATGCCTTTACCAAGTGCCCTAACGTGATTTCTGACAGAATGTTTGATCCCGTGTGGTTGGCCACCATTGTTTTTCTAACTGAATTCATTTTCATAACTTCAGCTGACAGAAGACTTCCCATGGAACTGTGATCTCCTCACATGTCTTCTGAACAGCAGACATTGGTATAAACCTGTATGTTTAATACTTTTTTTATTTTTGGATATTTTTTCTTGACCTTTTTTTTTCATTTATCGTGGTTTCTAGGGATATTTGCGTATATGTCATAATCCTGTGAATTATTTTCCCTAGGTGTGCTGTTTCACAAGGACACAATTCTGTGCCAGCCAGTCGTTTTAGATGAAGCTGGACAGTCGAGGTAGCTTCAGCCCAGTTCTGAGGCACTTTTTCAACTTATTTCTCTTTCTAATGTTTTCAGCTCCCTTTGCTTTCTCTCTCACAATCCCTTCTCAATCACTCTATCTTTCCCTCTCTCTCTCTCCCCTGCTTTGTTTCATTTACTGTTTTTCTCTCTCAGGTATTTTTCTCTCTGTTTCCAACACATCAGCGACCCATGCTGCCTAATACCTAAAATACTTTTGTGGGTAAAGTCTGCATGTTTTTCTCCCTTGGGCTTTTCACCTGATTTAAGTGACTATGTATTACCACAATTTTTTTTATTTGTTGTCTCCACTGTATATTTTGTGTTGGGTCACATTTTTATTTCTTCTCTTAAGTTTTTCTTTTTTTTAATCTACGTATTTGGTTGAATGTATCTTTTTGCTAGTACATCATCAATATCTGATAGGTAGTAATAGTAAAAGAGGAAACACTTGGTTTGAGAGTATCCAAAAACAAAGGCCCATGAGGCACAGATCCCAGGAGCTCCAGAAATTTACATCCCCTTTAATCCAATTTGCTGTTTGGAGGGATGTTCTTCACAAGGAAACCAGGCATGGGGCAGAAGAATCCCTGTGAATTCCCAAGGAATGTGCCATAGGTGCTGGCCAAAATCGTGTGTTTTCCAGGGCGGATTGGCTTGGGTCTGTAAGATTGCATTCCTACCTGCATGTGAAGAAAGACTCTGAGGCCTTAGGCTTGCCTGCAGGCAGGCAGTGGCTAGCAGGTATTTCTGAAAAATCTCTGGTGTTGTCCTAGAAATGGGTATCTTTCAGGAATCACTGTACATCAGAGAGGACAAGGGGTCCAATCTTCCATGGAAAAGAGTAGCCCCTTCACAGAGCTTGGCAGCATATCCATGGTTTAGAACAGCTACCTTCTTTTGCAAGGCATACTGGCATGGGTTCCCTCAGGAAAGGCATGTTGGTGGGCACTCCTCATGAAAGTGTTCCTTTTCCAACAGGTGAGAGTGCATTCTGTATTGGGTGGTGGTTGGTTTGGTTTTATTTGTTTGAGTTTAATTTCCTTCCCCTTCCATTCCAATGGTTTGAGCAGATGTGCCATGGACTTGGGACAGACTACCATGTTTAGCAGAGAATTCATACTGCTGTGGAAGTTGTGCATAGGCCCATCAAGAAGCAGAAGTCACCCACAGAGGGAACTCCATTTTCCATCCGTTAGCCTTCAGTCCTTGATTCCCTAGAGCCTTCCTTCCAGTTCAACTGCAAATGAGTCTATGGAGGATTTGTGGATCCTAGGCTATAATCTTGAGTAACTTCTCCCCTCAGAGGCATAGATTGAGCCCCAAGGTCTCCAGTTGGCTTATATTCCATGGTACTTAGACCCTTTCTAAAGAGTTGTGTAGAGTCATGCCTGGCCTGGAAGCATGGCCACAGGACCCAAGGATAACAGCCGGGCTGGGGGGGCCCTATCATTTTGCATCCAGGTAGAATCCTACCTGAACTCTTCCCTTTTTCTCTTCTACAGGCTCACTTTCTAGAGGATCACGGAGAAGGAGGCTTGTTCTGAAACAGAGTCAGCGGGATGCTCTGCAAGCAGTCTTTCAAGAGAAGCCCTACCCTGGTATAACGACCAGAGAACGACTGGCCAGAGAACTTAGCATCCCAGAAAGCCGAATTCAGGTATGCAAGAGGACACAACCCCCTTGATTACCCCTCTCCATTTTCCATCTCTCTCTCTCTCTCTCTCAATCTCTCTGTCTCTCTCTCTCTGTTTCTAACTTTGCCACTTGGTGTCCACATCTCTGAGGTAACAATCCAGCCTCAGCAATCTGGACTCAAACCTGTAAGGTCAGGCTTCTAGCTGCCAGGTCTAAGGCTGGATGTGTCTTATCATTGGAAGGATTTCATCCTAGAGAACCACACAACCCCAGCCACGGTCTGCAAGAGCAGTCTTAGGGAAAATATCTTAGGGGAAATATGTGAGTCCCACAGAGCAGAGTAGGTCTGGAATATGGCAAAGTTGGAACTAGAGAGTCAGTCCACTTGGCTTGCCATAAAGACCATACTGGGTGCATGCAAAAGCCCTGAGACACTCTGAGCTGGCCTTTCATTTTAAAAGCCCTTCATTACTTAAAATTCCTTCCAGGTCCTCAAATTTGAAGAGAAGTATAATGATCGATGAACTTTGCATGAAGTTGTGTTGGAGGTGTCCTTGGCCTTGGGGGAGCCCTGTGTGTCCAGGACACAGCTGTCTATCTCTTTTACATACACGTGGGCCTGCTCTCATCTTTCTTGGTCAGAGCCCTGTGTTTCCCTTGACTGGGAAGTGCTACCAGCCCTGATCCTTTCAGCAATTTTTGGCACAGCATCTTTACCTTTCTAAGACCCCTCACTTCAGAGAGAGCCCTGTGGGCAAACAGTCTCCCTGCCTTTCCTTGAATCCTCCAGCACATTCTTCCCATCCAGGGGGCAGTTGCTATCTGCATCTGGGCTTGAGGTTGCATCACCCAAATGCATTGTTGCCTTCATCAATGTGGAGCATGGATAGGCTTAGAAAAGCCCCTCAGGTTGGCATTGTTGGATCTTTGCTTGGCCTCATGCCAGCAATCATTCTGCCTAATGGGTGAGACTGATGTCATCATATCATGATTTGTCGAGAACCAGTGTATTTCCTGTTCTGTTGGAAATTTTGATTTTTTTTCTCAGATATCAATGTGGCCCATGCAGATATCCATGCCTCTTTCAAGTGCCCTAATGTGATTTCTGTCAGAATGTATGATCCCCTGAAGTTGGCCACTCTTGTTTTTCCAAATTAATTAATTCATTTTCATAAATTTCACTGAACACAACTTGGTGTTTAGAATACTTCCCATGGAATTGGAACTCATTATTTGTCTTCTGAACAGCAGACATTGATATATACCTGTGTGTTTAATGTTTTTGTTTGTTTGTTTTTTGGATATTTTTGCGTTTTGATTTGGTTTCTTTCATAGGTATTTCTAGAGATATTTGGAAACCATTCACCTTGAGTATACTTCACAATTCTGTGAATTATTGTCCCCAGGTGTGATGTTTCACAAGTTCACTACTATGTGCACCCAGTTGTTATGGATAACCCTGGACAGTCAAGGTAACTTGAGCCCAGTTCTGAGGGCACATTTGCAAATGATTTCTCTTTCAAATGCCTTCGTCTCCCTTTTATTTCTCTCTCATATTCCCTTCTCAATCACACTATCTTTCCCTCTCTCTCTCTCTCTCTCTCACTCTCCTTCTCTGTCCCATCCCCAGTTTTTATCTCTCTTGTCTTTTCCTCTTGGATACTGACCCATCAGTGGCAGCAATCCAGCCTAAGCAATCTGGACTCTAATGGTAGTGTCAGGATACTGGCTGCTAGGTCTTATGCTCGATGTGTTTTATCATTTGAAGAATGGCATTCTCAAGAACCACACAAACCCAGGGACCCACTGAAAGGTCTGTCTTAGGGAAAATGTCCCATGGGGCCCATATTTTACACAAGAGGCCCTGTGCTAAGAAAGTTTCGATTGGGAGGACACATTGGAACGTAGACATATTCCTGTGTCTTACCTTAAGGCCTCTGTCTACTCGACTGCACAGACTCACATGTCAGTTAGGGAGCGGCATCCCTTCAGAGAACATGGCCACAGGGAGCTGAGTGGCTGGAGGCCCACTCAAATGGGTGGTCAAGGAAGAATGACCTGGAGCCTCGGGAAAAGGAGATGCTGTCTGGGCCCAGGAGATGGCTCCTTGGTGGCCCTGGAAGACCTCTCGATAACCACCTGTGCATGAAGACTTCTTCTCTGGTCAGGGTGGTGGGGAACAACTCAAAGGAGGAAGCGAGGTAGCTTTGGGATGCAAGGCCCGAGATGAGGCATAAAAGCCAGGAAGACTGCTGGCCTTACCCTAGAAAAACATCTTCTTGGCTTCACCACAGTTTCCACTGGCACCTTTCTGATACATCTACAAAAAGAAACACACTGGTGCATATGGGATGTCACATACACATGAGCACAGGTTCAGCACTGAAGGCAGTTCTTTTCAAGTCGTGAGAGAGGAAAGCACAGGTGCACCATGGGAAGAAAAGCAATTATGTCAAAGAATTCCAAGACAGGAATCGGGTCCATTAGATTCTCCTGACATGGTAGAAATGGGGGGGGGCTGTCTTCACTCTGAAGGCATAGGAAAGGAGAAGTTCCTAGGTAGGATGGAATTTGTATTCCGGTCATCTGGGGTTGAAGGGATGCTGAGAGAGGGCACATGGCAGTGGATAATTGTGTGTTCTGAAGCAGTCTTTCCCCCATGAGGACTTAAGAGGGTAAAAGATCCTCCATCTGGCAGCAGCCATATCAATCTGGGGGAGAGATTGAGCAAGTGGGAGACAGAACAGAGATGGGGAGGGGCAGAGAGGTGGACAAGCAGACACAGGCACCCAGAGAGATAGAGAGAGTCAGAGCCAGAGACAAAAAGACTGACCAAGAATCTTGCAGGATGGACGGGAAGGGTGATGATTAAGAAAGTGAGAGGTGGCAGGAAGAGAGTGGTGAGAAACAATATGAGCGATCTCATACGTATAATGGGAGTGCAAACATTGTCTCCTCCTCTAGCACCACTGGTCTTGAGTTTGAACACCAGGAAGGAGACTAGATAAAGGAAGGACTATTTTCATGGAGACAGCTTGTGTAATCGGGAATCCTGTGCTCTGCTTCAGAAGTGAGGAAATATTCATTTTGGGGGGAGACCCTACTCTTGGGTTCCTAGCATGTTCTCATGGGGGCTGATGGGAGAAACTAAGTGTTCCCATGTTTCCTTGCGGGTCCCTCAGCCTGTTGCTTGGGGAATCCATGGGATAGCATGTGGAAATATGTGGGGAAGCCTGGAGTGACCATGGCACCTCTCTTTCTGCCTAGGTGTGGTTCCAAAACCAAAGAAAACGACGTCTCAAGCAGCAGAGCAGAGGGCCACCTGAGACTATCCCCCAACCAGGGCCACCACAGCGGGAGCAACAGCTTCAGACTTCTCCCACTCCTGGTACGTAGGCAACACTGCAAGTCACTCTTTTACATCCCCTCCTGGGAGTGAAATGTTTTCAGCAGGCATGCCAACTCCATAGCCAAAACACTCAGGAGAAGAAACAAATATAGCTGGTTCTTGCTCTTTGACTCCTCCAGATCGGCTGATGAAAGCACTTGTTTGGAGAATGGGGAGGGGGTGCGGAGGTGGGGGGTGGATGGATGCCTGGCCATGATGTCTTTTAAACTCCTGGAACTGATACTGCCAGGAAACTGGCAGCATTACATTCTCACACACACTTGGGTTTGACCTGAACTGCATTGGTTCCAGGGCATTTTTGAGAACTCAGTGACAAGAGACCCTGTGTGCGTGTATACAGCAGTATACTTGAACATGCCTCATTCAAGAGGATGAATACTGAGAGACACACAGACCCAGAGAGAGGGAAAGAGAGAGGCAGAGAGAGATAGAGAGAGAGCCAGAGAAAGAGACAAAGAGATGGGGAGAGAGAACTAGACCTAGATAGATATAGCACTATCAACAAAACAGCATTTCAGGCCTAGCACAGCACCACACAATGTATATCAGCAGCAAATGTGTAATCAGCCTAATCTCCCACTCTTTGTGTGTTCTCATTGCAAAGCAATCCCAAAGGAGGCTGGGAGAAAGCGGACATTCATCTCTCCCTCACAAACAGACATCCTTCGGCAAACCTTTGAGCGGGAACGATACCCAGGCATTGCCGCCAGGGAAGAACTGGCACGTCAAACAGGGATTCCAGAACCTCAGATTCTGGTAAGTCCTCAATGAGGGAAACATGATTTGCCTCACATACAAGGGGCGTAACCCTGTGCAAAAGTGTGGTTCTGGATAGCCGAAGGCATTTGGGGTGGGCCCTGGGTAGGGGGTGTTAATTCTCTCCATAGAAATTCCCTGAGGTGGCTTGGATGATCAGAAGGTATCCATTTCCAGAGGAGGACATGGAAGGGGAGATTCTGGGCCATGTAGGAGGGTTCTGCTATGGTTGGTATCCAAGGGGTGTCCCCTTCCAGAATGGGTGTGGTGTGGAGAGTGGCAATGGTCCACTGTTGTCCTGACATTTGCCCTCCCCTTCAATGGCCCGAGGACAAGGTTAGAGAAAAGGCCCCACAAGTTCTTGACCTGTGATCAACAGGTCAGATGTGTTGGAGGTAGGATGGACTGGAGAGAGTGGTCCTTCTGCAAATGGATCTTGATTGCGTAACTTCTGATATGCCTGCCTCCCTTTCCGTCCCCTAGGTGTGGTTTCAGAACCGACGAGCTCGGCACCCAGAGCAGAAGGGAAGTGGGTCTGCCAATGTGCCCGGAGTAGACCCCAATTCTGCAAAAGGCCTACCACTTCCATCGGACCAGGGCATGCCAACCACTGCCCACAGCAGCCCTACTCACAGTGCTCCTCCTCCTCCCTCTAACCCACCAAGGGAGAACATGCTGTCCATCACCCCCATGGTGGCCACTGCTGCGATCGCCCCCAAATTCATAGTTCCTGGGGCTCCCACAGCAGGCTGTGAGGGCCAGAGCCTGCCCATGATCTTCATCATGGCCCAGCCAAGTCCAGTTCTGCAGGCAATAGTGAACCCTCCCATGCTTTGGACGCTTCCTCTGACTCAGTCCTCACCAGGGCCAATGCCCATTCCTGCAGGGGGTCTCACACCTATTCACACAGGGCTCTGGCCATCATCCCAAGAAGGACCATGGCAGGAGAACAATCTGCACACTATGCCAGCAGAAAAATGCCTCCCACACATCCCTCAGCCACCCCTTGCCAGTCGTGCAGAGCCCCTGCCACTGCTGGACCCAGTGAAGACCTGCACTTATGCCAGGCCAGAATGGGCCCAGGCATCCTCAGCTCAAGTCACCAGTGGGAAGCCTGTGCATGGGGCCATGCTGCAGCCTGCACAGGCTGACACACTTATCTGCCCCCCTCATCTGGCCCCCTCAAATGAAGAGCTGTGCCCTCCCATTGACCTGCAGCAGAACAAGCCCTCAGCCTTCCAGGGCTCATCAAACCTCCTTGAGGAAATTATGGCAGCTGCAGGCATTCTGCCTGAGGCAGGGCCTCTTCCAGACGTGGAGGAACAGGAAGAGCTTCCCCTAGGAGACCTGGAAGCACCCCTCAGTGAGGAAGATTTCCAGGCCCTCCTCGACATGCTGCCAAGCTCCCCAGGTCCTTGTCCTTAGGAGGATGAAGGAGGCCCTTCCTCCCTTGAGGCTTGAGATTCTTTCAGGCCTTCTTTGCGTGTGTCCTCAAGTTCCACCCTGACTCGCAGGAAGCATGGGCACCAGAGGGGCCGCCCACCCTGGAGGCTTAAGGGCTTCTACACCTTCCACACAGAGGGTGACCCAACTCCACTTCCTTCTGGACAATGGGAAGGCCCATCCACGATTGCTCTTCGGTTGTTTGTGACATTCTTTGATCAAATAAATATATCTAGTTACCCAAATTTTCTGGTGTGTTCCATGATATACTTTCTTCTCTCCTCATTTAAATCAGTGTTTCAGTCCCATGCATTGGAGGGGGAAGGCCTCCCTGCTTTGTGACCATATGGGAAGGTGGACTGGATGTCCATGTCTACAAGGCAATATGATATTGAAATCACTAAGATAGACTCTCAGTTAAACCCTTCACTTTGTGTCTCATTTCTGGGCAGATGAGGTGGGAGGCGTCCTCAAATGCATATCTACTGTGCCCGGACAGAACATTCCAAACACTCTCATTACCAGATTATCATCTGCAGAGTTCATGTCAACAAATATGAAGGAAAAATAATCCATGAGAAATACATCTCCCTCTCCCTATCAGTATCCTCTTACTGCCACACAGAACTCATGGCCCACAGCACCCCCTACACACACACACACAGAGAGAGAGAGAGAGAGAGAGAGAGAGAGAGAATCTCAAATCACTCGGTAAAGCAGTACACTAACTTCAGGCTTTTGAATGAATTCGCTGTCTTCATAGTCTACAATTTTGCTGAAAATCATGAACATGTATGATCAATAAATACACAGAAGATTGTCATCAAGTGTGTGCTTGTGTGTGTGTGTGTGTGTGTGTGTGTGTGGTTTTTAAATATTTCATCATCTGTAGCCTACAGTCAATTAAAATACAAAAGAAGGATTGTGGAGTTCCCATCGTGGCACAGCAGAAAGGAATCTGACTAGGAACCATGAGTTTGTGGTCCAATCCCTGGCCTTGCCCAGTGGGTTGAGGATCCGGCATTGTCATGAGCTGTGGTGTAGGTCCTAGACGCAGCTCAGATCTGGTGCTGCTCTGGCTGTTTTGTAGGATGGTGGCTCTAGCTCTGATTAGACCCCTAGTCTGGGAACCTCCATACACCTCTGGTGCATCCCTCAAAAGCAAAAAAGACAAAATAAATCAATAAACAAACAATAGAAGGTTTGCATTTTCAACTCTAGTATTTCTTTCAAAATCAACTCTCTCTGTCTTCCATCATTTCACTTTCCTCATCCTTCCATTCTTCACAAACAATCCCATACCCTTAATTTATTTTTTTTTACCTGACACAGTCCTTTCATGTATTTCAGCAGTTCAGATCATAATTCTTTCTTCTTTCATATGAAACTCAGTCAATCATGGCGGAGGATGCCTATCATTGTACTTCCCACTTTATTTGAGTCACATTTCCATTCAGCCAACAACTCGGCTCTTAACCCTTGACTTCATGCATTCATTTCTGCAACTGAACAAGAGCAGTCCCCAGGAGAAACCAGCTAAGAGTAGTCTGTGTCTCAGCATTCATAACAAGAATGTAAGCCTTCACTTTTGCCTTCTTGGAGCAAGGTAGGCAGTGTTGCTTGGGAATACACATTAAGGTGTTGGGAAGAGCTTCACTCTGCCACTGGGCTTGAGTACTATGAAATCCTGGTGGAAGCAGGGCTGCATTGCCTGACAGGAGGACACAAGGTACTTCAGGCACCTCGACTCATCTGCCAGGTTGGAAAGACTTTCTCAAAGAGATTAGTAAGAAGGAGGGCACGCCATTGATATAGGTTGAAGATGTTGACAAAATGTGATATTATGGGGGACTATAGGCATTGTTAAGCCCACTATGACAAACTCTATGTCTTCTCTCCCTTTATCTAACTTTCTTTCCTCTTTGCTTATTTCACTCTCTTTTTTTTCTTATGAAGATTCTATCCTCTACCATATATTGCCATGTGCTAACATATCTATAAATCTATCAATCCATCCATCACTCTCTCATCCTCTCTCTGTCTTTCCTAGCTTGATGATGGTGGACTGGTGTAAAACTCTACTCTACTCTGGTCACACAAGAGAAGCACTGGAACATGGGTGTATTTGTGGATGGAGATGCAATATAGGTGATATCCTGGGAACGTGCAGCAGGATTTCATGCCAAGGGTAAAGACTGATCAGTAGTCACATATCCAATCTGAACTCGTAGGAATTATTTTACAATGAGGCAAATTCTTCAGGCATGGAAGGCCCGGTGGACCAGCAGAGGCTGAGGGAATTGGCAAGCCAAAGAGAGGAAAGCTGGGCATTTGTCTGCTTCAGACACAAAACAGGGGCAAATGAGATCACAGAAAACCCACATTCGGCAAGGAAAAAAGAAGAAGAGAGCAGAAGAATGTGCGGAATGTGGAAAGGTGTCAAGACATAGCTGTGGAATAAGGAAAGGGGTTAAAACATTGGTTTCCAGTGTGGAAAAACTTCAATGGCCGATTGGTAGGAAGAGGAGCACAAGGGAAGTTTTGCTTTGAGTGTATCAGAAAACAAAGACCTGTGAGACAAAACTCCAGGGGCACTAGATTTGTCCTCCTCAGGATTCCAATTTGTGAGATGGGAGGGGTGGTCTTCAAAAAGAAACCTGCAAGTGGGGCATCAAGTTCCACGTGACTTTCCAAGGAAATTATCATGGCTGCTTGCCAGGTGGAAGGGTCATTTTTCAGGTGGGATTGGTTTGGGTCTTACAGCTTTGCTTTGCCTACCTCCATGGGAAGAAAGACCCTGAGACCATAGCGTTTCAAGCAGGCAGGCCGTGGCTAGCAGATGTTGCTAGAAGCAAAGCTTGTGTTGTCTTAGGTTTCGGTCTCTTTTAGGAAATGAAGGATATCATTGATGTAGGGATGTGCCTGGAATGGCAACTCTACTGGCCATCCCTTACCTTTCCATTTGGAAGGAGTGACCCAGAGGCCCTTCCTTCCATTCATTTTCACCACCACAGTGACCGTACCACACAAAGGAGAGGGGACCAGCCTTTGCAAGCATACATGGAACAAGAGCAGAAACTTCACAGAGTGAAGAGCATAACCTTGGTGTCTAGGACAGGTAACCTATCTTGCAAGGATTATCATCATGGGTGCCATCAGAAAAGGATAGTTGGTGTGGGGTCCTCATGAAATTGTGGCTCCTTAACCAGCCAAGAATGCAATCTTTATTTTGTGGTGGTTTGATTTCCTTTCTAGATTATGTATTTCCTTTCCTTCCACTTCCATTCCAATGTTTACAGCAGATGTGCCCTGGATGTAGGAAAGTTTAGCATGTTAAACATGGAATTCACACTGCTAAGGAAGTCATTCCTAAGCCCATCAAGATGTTGATATTCATCCATAAGTGGAACGCTGGTTTCCATGCATTATTTTTTCTGTGTGGATATCCAATGGTCTTCATTCCATTTGGTTGGCAAGGGAGCCCAGGGAGGACATGAGAGTGGTACTCCAAAAGATTGACTTGCTTCTCCTCTCCTAGGCATAGATTGAGCCCCACCGAAGTTAACCATTTCAGTGGCTTCCAATGTACTACCACCATCACCCTAATTCCAAAACCAGACAAAGATACCACCAAAAAGGAAAACTATCAGCCAATACCATTGTCTCAAAATTCTGATCAGAGTCATTCCTGGACTGGGTAAAATCCAGTGTTCACTGCAGACAGCATTGTTTGGCATCCTTGTGGAATCCTCCCTGAGCTCTTACACTATGGTCCCTGGACTTCCTGGTGGACCATGACCTGGTTTGACCCAGCAGCTGCACCCAAGTCACTGCAGGCATCTAGATCCCTCAGCCATGGAGAAATGTCTCTCTTAAATGAGATAAATAAGAAGGAATAAATGCCCTAGGCAAAGATCTTGGTTGCTCACCAGTACAGTTATGGGTGACTATAGAAAAGTTTAAGGCCTCTTTGTCAATCTCTAGGTCTTCTCTCCATTTTTCTGTCTTTTGTCATTCTTTGTATATGTTTTCCACTTTTTTTCCTATCCTGGATTTTATATTTTCATTGTAATGCTTGATACTAAACTAAAGATCATTCTATCTCTCTATCTATCAATCAATCAATCAGTCGGTGTATCTATCGATCTATCTGTCAATGTACCTATCATTTTCTCTGTCCATTAATTTATTTGATGAGAGTGGCCCAATGGGAAAAATGAACCTTCCTTCTGGACACCCAGTAAACGACTGGACCATGGGTGTGTTTGTCATTGGAAATTCAATTTAGATTGATATCTATGGAAATAGAGGAAGGATTTTATACGCCAGGTGTAATGATACAACAGCCTCCAATTTCCTATCTGAACTATAGACATTTATAATGTCTTTATTTACAATGAGGAAAATTCTTGAGGCATGGTACGCCCAGTAGACCAAGAGATGCTGGTGGTATTGGCAGTCCAAAGAGGGGAAAGTGGGGATTTTTTTCTCTTTCAAATAGTTTTCAGGGGCATCAAAATTTTCAGAAAACCCATATTCCTGCAAGGAAGGGAGAGCAGAGATAAAGATAGGTGTGCAGTGTGGAAAGGTGCAAAAATATATCTGTGGAGTGTGGAAATGTGTGACAACATCAATTTGGACTGTGGAAAGGTATGAAATCGACAGAGAATAGCACAGTATGTCTGGAATATGGCAAGGTGTGACCTAGAGGGTCGGCATTCCTAGGCTTGCCGGGAAGAGCACAGTGGCACCATCAGAATGGCCTGGGTGCCGCTGAGCTGGCCTTCCTTTGCAGAGGCCCCTAGTTTCCTCTATTTGTTTCCAGGCCTCCACATTTGAAGGGATGTTTAGTGAATATGGTTATGTTGCAGAATCATGCACAAAGTCGTGTGGGTGGTGTCCTTGGCTTAGAGAAGTCCTCAGAATCCAGTGACATGGGACATGCTCTCCTGGTCAGCTGTTTTACCAAGATGTGGGCAGGCTCTCCACTTTCTTGATAAGAGCCCTGTGTTTGCAGTGAAGGGGAAGAGGAAGCAACCCAGTTGTTTTCCATCAATAGGGGTGGGGTGTCCAGAGCATTTATAAGACCCCTGCCTCCTAAGAGAGCAGTTTGCCAGGAGTCTCCCTGCCATCTGGTTTGTTCTTGCACCATGATTTCTCCAGCACGTTCTGCACATCCAATGGTATGTTGACATCTGCATCTGCATCACCCAAATGCCTCATGCCTTCATGTGTGTGCAGCCTGGATAGACATACAAATGCCCTTCAAGATGGCATGTTCAGAGATTGGTTTGTGTTTTGCCATCAATTACTTTGCCTAAAAGAAAGACAATTGCCTCAGAATAACACCATTTCTCCATAACAATAGTACTTCCCTTTTGAGTTGGAAATTGAGTTTCTTTCATCCAACAGTGTTGCACACATAGATAGCGCATCACCTGACCAAATGTCCTAACATGGTTTCTGGCACTATATAGGTTCCTTTTTCTTTGGCCAATGGTTTCATCCAACTTAAAGAATAGTCATGACTTCAGCAGACACAATTTGGGATTTAAATTTGGAGTAGCCATCAAATTGTGGTCTCTTCCACTGGCTTCACAACAGCAAATATTGATATATAACTGTGCATTTCTTTCTTTCTTTCTTTCTTTCTTTCTTTCTTTCTTTCTTTCTTTCTTTCTTTCTTTCTTTCTTTCTTTCTTTCTTTCTTTCTTTCCTTCTTTCTTTCTTTCGCTTCTTGTTTCCTCTTTATTCTTTTGTTATTTCTAGAGAACTTTGAAAACAATTAATCTTGAGTACACAACGCATTCCTGAGAACTGTTTTCCATAGGTGAGGTGTTTCTGAATGACAGGAGCCTGAGCAAGCCAGGCATTTGTACAACCCAGGGCAGTCTAGGAATCTCCATCCTAGCACTGAGAGAAATTGTGGAACTTATTTCTATCTTTCAGGTTTTTCCACTTCCTTTGACTACCACTCAAGTAATCTACTTCCTTTCTCTCTTTCAATCTCTCTCTCTCTCTCTCCTTTTCTAACCTGCTTCCCTATTTTTCACTCCTTGTATTTTTTTCTCGGATAGGCACCCATCAGTAACATACATATCATATCATATTTTTGTGAATTATGTCTACAGATATGTCCCCCAGACATTTTCAATTATTATTATTATTTTTTGTCTTTTTGCCTTTTCTTGAGCCACTCCCATGGCATATGGAGGTTCCCAGGCTAGGGGTCGAATCGGAGCTGTAGCTGCCAGCCTATGCCAGAGCCACAGCAATGCAGGATCCAAACCACGTCTGTGACCTACACCACAGCTCATGGCAACGCCGGACCCTAAACCCACTGAGCGAGTCCAGGAACCAAACCTGCAACTCATGGTTCCAAGTCGTATTCGTTAACCACTGAGCCACGATGGGAACTCTGACATTTTCAATTATTTAATCATCTTGTTTTACCCTGATTTTGTCTTTGTGTTGACGTTGTCTCCACTCTAGGTCTATGTTTTGCCTTGGATCATGATTTTCACTTTTCCAATTTTAGTTTTGTTTTGTACTGGATGGTTTGGATATCTATTTGTCTTGATGTATCATCAAATCTTGAAATTTGTAAGAGGATCAGAAGATAATTTTGCTGTGTGTGTATCCAGAAACAAAGGCCAGGGAGATCCAGATTCCAGGAACACAAGATATGATATTCCTCTGAATTCTAATTGGGGGCTGTAAAGTAAGATCTTCAAAAGGAAACCTGCCATGGGACATTACATTCCCTGTGACTTTCTAAGGAATTAGTCATGGGTGCTGGGCAGAAGGAAGGGGGGAACTTTCTAGGGAGATTTGTCTGTGTCTGTGATATTGGCCAGGTCCAGGATGAGAGGAGCCATGCATGAGTCCATAATGCTGACAGCAGGCAGCCTGTGGAGAGTGGGTATTTCTGGAAGAATTGTTCTTTTTGTCGTACAGCAGGGTATCATTCAGGTAACTAAGGATCTCTTGGATGCAGAGATGTGCATGGAAATACACATCCCCTGGCCATCACAGTGGTTTCCTTTAGGAATGCATGAACACCAGACCCTTCTTTCCATTCTTTGTCACCAATACAAGGACTTGACACAGATAGGACTGGGGTCCAAGCCATGTAAGCCACCGTGGAGTAATTGGATCACATTCACTGCACCAGGCAGCATAACCTTGGTGTCTAGAACTGGTTTCCAAGTTTGCAAGGATAACAGGCATGGATACCAACCGAAAAGGTATTGGCACTGCCTATATTTTTTCCTTCTCTACCAGCCAAGAATTCATTCTGTGTTTTGCAGTGGTTTCGTTGCTTTCAAATATTTAGGTTTGGTTCCCATACATTTATATTCCAGTGGCTTGAGCTGATATGCCCTGGGTATAGAACAGACTACAGCGTTTTTCAGAAAATACACACAGCTATAAAAGCCATGCTTCACCCCATCAAGATGTCAGCAATCACAAACAGGCTGAAGGCTGCTTTCATCCAATAATTTGATGCCTCTATTCCCCTGGGTCTTCCTTCCACTTTGTTTGCAAGGGAATCTAGGTAGGATTGGTGAATCGGGCCCCAGAACTTTGAGTTTTACTCACTTCTCATAGGCAGAGGACGAGCTCCCCAGTTCCACATTCCTGCTGGCTTCCAGTGTACAGATATCATTTTAAACTTTTTTCTTTCTTTTCCTTTCTTTTCCTTTCTTTTCTTTTCTTTTCTTTTCTTTTCCTTTCCTTTCCTTTCTTTTCTTTTCTTTTCTTTTCTTTTCTTTTCTTTTCTTTTCTTTTCTTTTCTTTTCTTTTTTGGGATGCACCCATGGCATATGGAGGTTCCAAGGCTGGAGGTCTAATTGGAGCTGTAGCCACAGGCATACACCACAACCACAGCAAGGCCAGATCCAAGCCACTTCTGCGACCTATACCATAGCTCACAGCAATACCAGATCCTTACCCACTGAGCGAGGCCAGGGACTGAACCCACAATCTCATGGCTCCCACTCGGATTTGTTAACCACTGAGCGATGATGGGAACTCCGGATTTTTAACTTTTGAGCAGATACATCATTTTTCTGGGTGAACATGCACAGGGCCAAAAACACCAGCCAGGATGAGAGGACATGAATGTTTTGCACCTCTGGAGAATCATCCCCGAGCTCTCTCACTTGGGCCTTTGAATCCTGTTTGTACATGACCTGGATTGACCCATCAGGCACCACAAGTCACTGCAGGCAACTAGACCCCTCTGCCAGGTTGGAATGTCTTTCTCCAGAGAGATGCATAACAGGGAGTACATAACCTTGATAGCGATCTAGTTTTTTTAAAAAAATTCCAATATTTTTGATGAATATAAATCAGATTTAGTCCACTTGGTTAAGCTCTCAATGTTTTTTTTTGCCAATTTTTGTCTTCCAATCCTTTATGTTCATTTCTCTCAAGAATTCTTTCTTCTTCATTGTAATGCTTGATGCTAACCTGGGGATTATTCTATCTATTGATCTATTTTACTATCTATCTATCTCTCATCATCTATTAGTCTATGTTTCTAAAAATGTAGTATTCTCTCTCTGGGTTTTAAATATTTGGATGAGGACGAACCTTTAGAAAATAATATTCTCTTTGAGGAAACACAGAAGGAACATTGGACAATGGTTGTATTTGTCGTGGAAGATAGAATTCCATTTATTATCTTAGGAAAATGCTCAATTATAATATACCAGGTGTAAATAGAGATCAATAGTTCTAATTCTATATTAATGATTAGAAATTTAACTTAGAGTGATGAAAAATATTGAGGCACAGCATAACTAGTGGACCTGGAGAGCCGTGGGATGGTTGAGCCCAATGAAGAAAACTATCTTTGTGGTTTTCAGGAAAAAAAAGGGTGGGAGCACAAAGAATGTGAAAATCCCACATTCCTGAAAGAAATGGAAACCAATACAAAGAATGTGTGGAATGATGAGAGGTGTTAAACGATTTATGTTCAATGTGGAAAACAGTGAAATTAACAGGCTGGAATGTGGAAATACAATCCTACATAGCAGAGCACCTTAGGTCTGGAAGATGGCAAGGTCAGAAATAAGAGAGTCAGGCACTTGGCTTGCCAAGAGGACCACAGTGGCTGCATACAAAAGGCCTGAGAAAATCTGAGCTGGCCTGTCATTTTAAGGGTCTTCATTTCCTCTAATGCCTTCCAGGTCCTCAAATTTGAAGGGAAATTTAAATGACGGTTAATTCTTGGGATTTGCAAGAAATGCTGTCTGTGGTGTCTTTGGCCTTGATAATCAATCACTGGGTTTCCAGTGACCCGCACTGCTCTCCAGCTCGTTGCCAACCATGTGGGTGGGCTCTCCTATTTCTTAATGTGAGCCCTGTGTTGCAGGGAGTGGGCAAGGTCCAGCAGCCATGCTGATTTCCATAAATTGGGGTGGCGCCTCCTCAGCCTTTATAAGATGCCTGTCTCCAGGGAGATCACATTGGGCCAGCATTCTCCCTGCCACCCCATTGGTTCTCACACCATGGATTCCTGCAGCATGTCTTGAACATCCAGTGGTATGTTGACATGTGTATCTGGGCTGGGGATTGCATCCCATGAATGCCTTGATGCCTTCATGAGTGTGCAGCCTGGAGAGATGTAGAAATGCCCTTCAAGACGGTATGTTCAGAGATTGGCTTGGCCTTTTGCAAGCCATCATTTTGCCTAAATGAAAGAGACTCACCTCAGAATAACACTGTCTCTCCAAAACCGTAGCATTTCTGCTCTGAGCTGGAAAATGCTGTTGTTTTGTCCAACAGAGTTGCCCATGCAGATATCACATCACCTGACTAAGAGACCTAACATAATTTCTCAGATAATATAGGATCCTTTTTTGCTAGTCAACCTTTTGAACCAACTTAAATTATTATCATGAATTCCATTGAAACGATTTGGGATTTACAATACGTGAAGATATGGAATTGTGGTCTCTTCCCCTGGTTTCACAACAACACATATTGGTGTATACTTGTGGGTTTATGTCATCAGTTCTTTCTCTCTCTTTTTTTTTTGATTATTTTTCCTTTTATGATTGTTTATGTCTGGATAATCTTGAAAACAATTCATCCTGAGTATATGAGGCATTCCTGTGAATTGTTGTCCACAAGTTTGGCATTTCTGGAAGAGAGAACTCGGAGCAAGCCAGGTGTTTGTATAACCCAGGGCAGTCAAGGAATATTGATCCAATTACTGTGGAAAATGGTGGAACTTATCTATCTGTCGAGATTGTCCATCTCATTTTGTCTTTCTTCCTCAAAATCTCTACTCCCTTTCTTTCTCTCAATCTCTGTCTCTCCCTCTCTCATATTCTACCCTGTATTCCTAATTCTCTCTTTGTATATTTTCTTAGTTCCCTCCAAACTATGCCTACATTACCAAACACTTTTCCAATTTGAGCAATTTATTTCTGCGTTATGTCACGCTGGACTTTTTCCACTGTTTAATAGACTAGGTATTATTCTGATTGTGTCTTGGATTTGGTGTTTTCCCTGCTTCGTGTGCTGCATTGGGTCCTGATTTTCACTGTCTCAATAGTAGTTTCACTTTCTATTTGATGGGTTGGATATCTTTTTTCCTGATCTATCATCAATATCCGGAAAGTTCCAAGAGGAGCAGGAGGGAATTTTGCTTTTTGTGTATCCAAAAAGAAAGGCCAGGGAGATACATATTCCAGGAACAAAAGAAATTGCCTTCCTCTTAATTCTACTTGGGGGCTGTGAATTATTAGATTATTAGATCTACAAAAGGAAGCCCACAATGGGGCAGTAAGTTCCATGGGACTTTCCAAAGAATTAGCCATGGGTGTTAGGCAGAAGGAAGCGTGGACTTCCTAGGGGGATTTGTCTGGGTCTGTGAGATTGGCCAGGTCAGGGATGAGAACAGCCATCCCTGAATCCATAAGGTTGATAGCAGGCAGCCTGTGGTTAGTGGGTATTTCCAGAAAAATGGATCCTCTTGTCATGGAGCAGGGTATAATTATGAAATCTAGGGATCTCTTGGATTCAGGGATGTTCATGGAACTACACATCCCCTGGCCATCACAGTGGTTTATCTTAGGAATGCATGAACATGAAGCCTTTCTTTCCATTCTTTGTCACCGACACAAGGACATGACCACACATAGGACTAGAGTCCACGCTATGCAGGACTCCATGGAGTAATTGTAGCACACTCACAGCACATAGCAGCATAACCTCTGTGCCTAGAACTGGTTTCCACATTTGCAAGGCGTACTGGAACAGGGCTGCCATCAGAAAAGTTATGGTGGTGTTTGCATGCCTATAAGTCTTCTTTCTCTAGCAGCCAGGAATGCATTCCATATTTTGCGGTGGTTTGATTGCTTTCTTATTGCGTTAGGGTTCCTTCCACTTATATTCAGATGGTTTGAGATGATATGACCTGGATATAGGACAGACTACCGTGTATTGAAAAAAATACACAGGGCTATTGAAGTCGTGCATGAACCCATCAAAACATCAGCCATCACCAAGATGCTGAAGGCTTTATTTCATCCAATAATTTGATGCCCCTCTTCCTGAGGGTCTTCCTTCCATTCTGTTTTCAATGGAGTCCAGGTGGGAGTTGGGTATTGGGCCCCAGAACCTTGACATTACTTCTCCTCTCATAGGCATAGGAGGAGCCCCCAAGTTCCACATTGCCCTTGGGTTCAAAAGTACCGATATCATTTTAAAACTTTAGAGCAGATACTCATTTGTTTGGGTGAACCTGCACAGGGCCAAAAACACCAGCCAGCCTGGCAGGGCACGATTGTTTTGCATCTCTGCAGAATCATCCCCAAGCTCTTTCACGTTGGTCCTTGGGAATCCTGTGTGTACCTGACCTGTATTGACCCAGCAGGGGACCACAAGTAACTGCAGGCCACTAGATCCCTCTGCCATGTTGTAATGGCTTTCTCCAGAGAGATGCATAGCAGGGAGTATAATACCTTGATATAGACCTAGGTTTTTTTTTTAATTCATATATTTTCATGAATAGAGCCAAGATTTAGGCCACTTGGTCTAGAACTCTGTTCTTTGCCATGATTTGTCTTCCATTCTACTCTGTTCATTTCTCTTTCCTTTTTTTCTCTCTCACGTATTCTATCTTCTTCATTGTAATGCTTGGTTCTAACTTACTGAATATTCCATCTATTCATCTATTTTACTACCTACCTATCTCTCCCAATTTATTAGTCTATGTTTCAAACAACTTATTATTCTCTCCCTGGGTTTTAAATATTTGGATGTGGATGAACCATTCAAAAATGCCAGAGGCCAGCTCCTTCAGCCAGGGAGCTTACACTTTTTCCCAAAGGAGATGGACAACATTGGTGAAATGTACATACAGAGACAGCCTCGTTGTCCCTTCTTTCAGGAATGCTGGACTACTCAAATTGTATTGGCATTAAGTGGTTGATTATATAGACAGTTTCTAACTACAGATTCCATCATAGTGTTAAAAGTACATTGGTTAACTCTTATTATATGGTATAGCAGCGATACATCATGTTTTAAGATCTTTAGCCTAACTAAATTTAGTGAGTAAAATTTAAGGGCAATTAGGTATAATACATCATGTGGAAAGGAGGAGACTCAGTAAATATCATCCCATAGCCAGTCAATCTCCACAAGTTGAAGAGGTCACAGACATAACAAATCTTGTTTTTAGACTAGTGCTTATCTAAAAAGCATTATGGCGGGGAGACAGTGTAAGAAAATATAAACCAACTTAACTAGCTATCACTTAAAAGCTTCTATAACTCATAGCTGGGTGTCTTTTGATCCAGAATAATATATGTTTAACTTCTATGAGCCCCATTAAAATCCTAACTTTAAAGCTTACTGTATAACTAGTTAGTAGATAAACACCATGGTTTAGTTAAGTTGGATTTAAATAAGGGAAAGTCCTTCAGGATGAAATTTTTACTATATTATTGTTGTAACTTTGTAAAATCACAAGTCACCACAGGAAAATAGAATGGAAAATAAGAATAATAAGTAAATAATCAGGAAAGACTGAGGAAAACTGAATAACAAGTGAATAACAGAAAAGACTAAGTCATCCATGGAACAATCCCCACTCAGCAGCGCAAAATGGAGATTGTTTCCTGGAAAATTCAGTTCCCCACCAATGTCAGCAGGCGAGCCTTATTGTCTTCTGGGGCCTGTCCTCAGAATTGCGCCATAAAGGCAGTCATCTCCTTGCTTAGGAATCTGCCCTCGGAATTGCACTGTTCAGACAGGCCCCTTTTTCTTGATTAGGAGCTTGTCCTCAGAACTGCACCGTTCAGGCAAGCTCCCATCCTCAGCTCCTTGTATCGTCTCAGCTCCCCGCACAAAAATAATATTTTCTTTATAGAAAATCAGTAGAAACACTGGACCAAGCTTGTATTTGTGGTTGAAGATATAATTAGTTTCATTATATTGAGAAAGTGCAGAATTATTATGTAACAGTTGTAATTATAGATTAATAGTAATAATCCTATTTTATTATTAGAATTATAATTTATAATGAGGAAAACTATTGAGACACCTGATGCCCAGTGGATCAGGACAGCCTGTGGAATGGTCTAGCCCAACAAAGGAAAACTGTCTTTGATGGTTTCAGGAAAGAAGCAGGGGCCAAAAAAAACTTGAAAAACTCATATTCCTGAAAAAAAAAGGAAAGTGGAGCCAAAGAATGTGTGGAACAGTGAAAGGTGTGAAGCCATTTGTGCATAATGAGGAAAACTGTGAAAACAGCTGCTTGGAATGTGGAAATGTATGAATCCAACAGAAGAGAGCACAATAGATCTGGAAAATGTCAAGGTCTGAACTAGAGTGTTAGTATACTTGGCTCACTGGAAAGAGCACAGTGGCAGCATTCCAAAGGCCTGGGACAGTGTGAACTGGCCCGTCATTATAAAGGGCCTTAGATTTTCCTAATTCCTTTCAGGTCTTCAAATTTGAAGGGAAATTTAAATGACGGTTAGTTCTCAGGATTTTCAAGAAATCTTGTCTGTGGTATCCTTGACCTTGAGAAGCCCTTGGTTTCCAGTGAGCCACACTGCTTTCCAGCTGTTTCAGAAATGAATGTGTTTCAGGGGACGAGGAAGGTCCAGCAGCCCTGCTATTTTCCATAAATTGGGGTGGGTTCTCCTCATCCTTTATAAGACCCCTGCCTCCTGGGCAAGCAGAGTTGGACAGATGTCTCCCTGCCATCCTGTTGGTTCTCACACCATGGTTTCCTCCAGCATGGCTTGCATAACCAGGGGTATGTTGACCTCTGCAACTGGCCTGGGGTTGTATCACCCAAATATCTTGATGCCTTCATGAGTTTGCAGCCTGGATAGACCTAGAAATGCCCTTCAAAATGGCATGGTCAGAAATTGGCTTGGCCTTTTGCCAGCAATCATTTTGGCTAAATGAAAGAGACCCACCTCAGCATAACATTGTTTCTCCACAACCATAGTATTTCTTCACTGGACGGGAAGTTAATGTTGTTTCATCCAACAGAGTGGCTCACGCAGATATCACATCACCTGACCAAAAGTCCTACCAGGATTCCTCAAGAGTATATGATCCTTTTTGGATGACCAACGATTTAATGGAACTTACATTATTTTCATGATTTCAGTTGGCACAATTTGGGATGTAGTATAAGTGTAGCCATTGAATTGTGGTCCCCTCCCCTGGCTTCACAACAACGAATATTTATATATATATATATATATATATCTGTGCATTTATTTCCTTGTATCTTTCATTTTTATTTGTGATTCTTGCTTCCTTTTTATTCCTAGTTATTTCTGGATATCTTTGAAAACAATTCATCTTGAGTATACAATGCCTTCCTGTGAACTGTTTTCCCCACGTGAGGCATTTCAGAATGAGAGAACTCAGAGAAAGACGGGCATTTTGTATACCCCAGGACAGACAAGGAATCTTGAGCCCAGTACTAAGGGGAATTTTGGAGCATATGTCTATCTTTCAAATTTTTCCATATCCTTTTGTCGTTCTCACTCAAACCCCTACTCCTTTTCTCTCAATCTCCCTCTCTCCTTTTCTATCCTGTATCACTATTTCTCTCCTTGCATTTTTTTCTTGATTCCCTCCAAATAATGCCTTACGTTACCAAACAGATTTCATGTTTTTGTGATTTAATTCTACATGTATGTCACCCTTGACTGTTTCCATTATTTCACCGCCTATGTATTTTTTCTGATTTTTGTCTTGTTGATGTTCTCCCCACTGTATTCGCTTTGGTGGGTCCTGATATCCACTTGCTCTTTTTAGTCAGAGTTTCTAGTTGATCAGTTCGCTGTCTCTTTGTGCTGAGGTACCATCAATATCCAGAAAGTTATAAGTGGTAGGGAAGTGAATTTTGCTTTGTGTGTATTCAAAAACAAACACCAGGAAGTTATAGATTTTGGGAACACTAGAAATTGTCTTTCTCTGCATTCAGTTTTGGGGGGCATGAAGAAAGATCTTCAAAGGGAAACCCCACCAGGGGCAGTAACTTCCCTGTGACTATCCAAGGAATTAGCCATGGGTTCATACCAGAAACAAGGGAGATATCTCTAGGGGGATTTGTCATGTTATGTGTGTTTTGCCAGGTGTAGAGCATGAGAACCAACCCTGAGGCCATATGTTTGATAGCAGGCAACCTGTTTCTAGTATCTTACAGGAAATTCAGTACTTCATGGATTCAAGGATGTGCAGGGAACCCCGCTTCCCCTGCCCATCACATGGTTTTGTTGTGAATGTGTGAACCTGAGGCCCTTTTTTCCACTCTTTTTCCCCAACACAAGGACATGAACTCAGATAATAGTAGGGTCATGCTGATGCAGGCCTCAATGGAGTAACTCTTCACAGCAAGAGGCAGCACAACCTTGGTGACTAGAACTGGTTACACATTTGCAAGGAGAGTAAGGTGTACCAGCAGGGATTCCATCAGAAATTGTACGGTGGTGTCAGCACGGCCTATAAATTTTCCATCCGTACCTGCCAACAATGCATTCAGTATTTGGCAGTGGTTTGTTTGCTTTCTTATATTTGTGTTTGGTTTCCTTCCACTTATATTCCAATGGTTTCCGCTGATGAGCCCTGGACATAGGTGAGACTACTGTGTTTTCTCCAGGTTATACACACTGCTATAGAAATCTTGCAAATCATTATAAAACTACAGATGTGATAAATTCATTTGAGTAATAAAAAAACAAAACAAAACAGTATTTAGCACTCTCCAATGGGTTGAAAGCTGGATTCATCCAATAATTCGATGCCCCTATACGCAAGGGGTTTCCTTCCATTTCATCTGCAAGGGAGTCTAGGGAAGTTTTGTGAATTGGAACCCAAAACCTTGACTTTACAATCCCCTCTCACAGGCATAGTTTGAGCACCCAAGTTTCCCATTCCCCTTGGCTTCTAGGGTACAGATATCATTTCAAGATTTTGAGCAGAGATATCCCTTGTCTGGGTGAACATGCACAGGGCCAAAGGACACCAGCCAGGCTGCGATTTCACCATTGTTCTGCACCTCCGTGGAATCATCTCAGAGCTCTCTAACGTTGGTCCTTGGGAATCCTGAGTGTACATGACCTGGATTGACCAGGCAGAGGACCCCAAGTCACTGCAGGACACTAGGCCCTTCTGCCACATTATAATGTCATTCTCATTAGAGCTACATAACAGGGAATAACAGACTTTGATATAGATCTAAGTTTTTAAAAATTCAGATATTTTTGTTGAATATAGCCAAGGTTTAGACCAATTGGATTAGCTCTCTGTCTTCTTTGCCATATTTAGTCTTCCAATATTTTTGTTTCTATCTCTGCGTTTTTATTTTCTTTCAAGAATTCTATCCTCTTCATTTTTAATGCTGGGTGCTAACGTAGCGATTCTTCCATCTATTGATCAATTTCATATCTATCTGCATCTTGTCTACTATTCTGTGTATCTAAATGTTTTTTTTTTATTTTCTCTACTGGGGTTTGATATTTTGGAGGATGCTGAACCTTTGTAAAATACCATTAAATGGGAAGACTATTAAAATATTATTAAATAAGACTACTAATAAAAGGGAATGCTAAATGATTGTGGGTTCCCTGGATTTGTGCAAAATCTTGTCTCTGGTGCCCTTGGCATTGATAAGCCCTTTATTTCCATTAACCTGCACTGCTGTCCAGCTGTTTGACACATATTACCGTGGGCTCTCCTCTTTCCTGATGAGAGCCCTGAGTTTCAGGGGATGGGAAGATCCAGTAGCCCTGCTGAGTTCCGTAAATCGAGGTGGGACCTCCTCAGGATTATAAGATCCCTACTTCTAGGGAGAAAAGAAATGGCCAGCAGTCTCCCTTCCTTCCTGTTGGTTCTCCCACCATGTATTCCTCCAGCATGTCTTGAACATCCAGTGGCATGTTGACATCTGCTTCTTGGCTGGGGGTTACATCACCCAAATGCCTTGAGGCCTTCATGTGTGTGCAGCCTCAATAGACATAGAAATGCCCTTCAAGATGGCATGTTCAGAGATTGCCTTGGCCTTTTGCCATCAATAATTTTGCTAAATGAAGGAGACTCACCTCAGAATACTTCTGTTTCTTCATAACCATAGTATGTCCCCTCTGTGCTGGAAATGGTACTTGTGTCATCTAAAAGAGTTGCCTGACCAGAAGTCCTGACATGATTCCTCTGAGAATATAAGACCATTTTTGGTTGGCTAAGCGTTTTATCCAACTTAAATTATTTCCATGAATTCAGTTGACAAAATTTAGAATTTAGAATAGGTGTAGCAATCGAATTGTGGTCTCTTCCCCTGGCTCCACAACAACAAATATTGATATTTATCTGGGTCTTTGTACTTGTTTCCTTTTGGGGGGGGGTTCTTGTTTCCTTTTTATTCTTGGTTATTTCTGGATAACATTGGAAACAATTCATCTTGAGTATACAAGACCTTTCTCTGAATTGTTTTCTACAGGTGAGGCCTTTCTGAATAAGAACTCAGAGCAAGCCAGGCTTTTTGTACACCCTCTACAGTCAAGGAATCTTGATCCCAGTACTGAGGAAAGTTGTGGAACTTATTTCTAACTTTCAAGTTTTTCCACCTCCCTTTGTCTTTCTCCATCAAACCCTACTCTTTTTTTCTCTCTCGATCTTTCTCACTCTCCCCATTTCTAGCTTGCATTCCTATTTTTCTTTCTTTGTAATGCTTTTGGGTAAATGCCCAACAGTGACTCAAATTTCCAAATACTTAGCATATTTTTCTAGTACATCTATATGTATGTCACCGTTGAGTTTTTCCATTATTTAATCAACTGTATGATATCCCAATTTTGTCCTGGTTTTGATGTTGTCTCCACTCTATGTGCTGCGTTGGGTCCTGATTTTCACATTCTCAATTTTAGTTTCATTTTCTTTTGTTGTTGTTGTTGTTGTTGTTGTTGTTGTTGCTATTTCTTGGCCGCACCCGTGGCATATGGAGGTTCCCAAGCCAGGGGTCGAATCGGAGCTGTAGCCACCAGCCTACGCCAGAGCCACAGCAACGTGGGATCCGAGCCGCGTCTGCAACCTACACCACAGCTCACGGCAACACCGGATCCTTAACCCACTGAGCAAGGCCAGGGATCGAACCCGCAACCTCATGGTTCCTAGTCAGATTCGTTAACCACTGCGCCACAACGGGAACTCCTAATTTCATTTTCTACTTGATGTTTTGGATATCTCTTTGTCCTGATCGATCATCAATTTCTGTAAAGTTGTCAAAGGAGCTGAAGAGAATTTTGCTTTGTGTGTATCCAAAAACAAAGGCCAGGTTGATAGAGATTTCAGGAATGCAAGGAAATTCTCCATATGATTTCTAATTGGAGGCTGTGAAGTAAGATCTTCAAAAGGAAACCTGCCATGGGACAGTAATTTCCATGTGACATTCCAAGGAATTAATCATGGGTGCTGGGCAGAAGGAAGGATGAACTTTCTAGGGGGATTTGTCTGGTTCCGTGAGATTTGCCAGGTGAAGAACAAGAGGAGACAACCCTGAGTTCATAGGGTTAATAGGCAGCCTCTTGCTACTGGGTATTTCCAGCGGAAGGAATCCTCTTATTGTAGCGCATGGTATAATTCAGGAATCTAGGGATCTCATGGATGCAAGTATATACAGGGAACCACGTGTCCCCTGGCCATCACAGGGCTTTCCCTTTGGAATGAGTGAACATGAGGCCCTTCTTTCCATTCTTTTTCAACAACACAAGGACATGATCAGAGATAGAACTGGGGTCCAGGATATGCCAGCTACCAAGAAGTAATTGTAACATATTCACAGCATGAGGTGGCATAACCTTGGTGTCTAGAGCTGCTAACCCATTATGCAAGGAGTACCAGCTAGAGTTCCATCAGAATAGATACAGTGGGGTTGACACCACCTAGAAGTTTTCCAACTCTTCAAGGCAATTATGCATTCAGTATTTGGTGGTGGTTTGTTTGATTTCATGATTGTGTTTGGTTGGCTTCCGCTTATATTGTGATGGTTTGAGCTGATGTGCCCTAGATGTAGGAAAGACTACTGTGCTTTGCAGAGAATACACACTTCTATAGAAGTAATGCATATAAAGACATCAAGAGGTTAGTACTCACCAATAGGCTGAAGGCAGGTTTCACACAGTAATTTGTTGCCCTTGTACTGTAGCGTCTTCCTGCCATTTCATTTGCGAGGGAGTCTAGGGAAGATGTGTGAATTGGGACTCAGAAGCTTAACTTTTCTTCTCCTCTCAGAGGCATAAGTTAGGCCCACGAGCCCCCCACTCCCATTGGCTTCCAGTGTACTGATATCATTTTAAAATTTCTTGCAGATGCATCATTTGTTTGGTTGAATCTGCACAGGGCCAAAGAACACCAGGTTGGCTGTGAGGGCACCAATGTCCTGCATCTCTATGGAATCGTGCCTGAGTTCTCTCACGTTGGTCCTTGGGAATGCTGTTTGTATGTGAACTGTGTTGACCTGCCAGGGGTCACAAGACACTGCAGGCCTCTAGACCCATATGCCACTTTGGAATATATTTCTCAATAGAGATGCATAACAGGGAGAACAAAACCTTGATATAAATCTAGGATTTTAAAAAAATTGAAAACAACTGTTTGGAATCTGGAAATGTGTGAATCCAATAGACCAGAGCACAGTATTTCTGGAATGTGGCAAGGTCTGAACTAGAGTGTCCGTCTACTTGGTGTCCAGAAGGCCAGAGTGGCTACATTCACAAGACATGGGAATATCTGAGCTGGCCTATTATTTTAAAGGTAAGCACAGAAGACCTGAATTGCCAAAACAATTCTGAGGAACAGAAACCAAGAAGGAGTTATAACTCTCCCAGACTGTAGACAATATTCCACAGGCACAGGTATCCAGACAGTGTGGTACTGCATGTCCAAAAGGGACATGCAGACCAATGGAATTGCATAGAGAACCCAGTAATCAACCCAGACACCTATGGTCAGTTAAACTTTGACAAAGCAGGCAACAACATAAAATGGGAAAAAACAGTCTTTTCAGCATGTGTTTCTGGGAAACGCGGACTTATCCGACTTAAATTATTTTCATAATTTCAATTGGCACAATTTGGGGTTTAGAATAGTTGTAGCCATCGAACTGTGGTCTTTTTCCCTGGCTTCACAACAGCAAATATTGATATATTCCTGTGGGTTTATTTTCCTCTTCCTCATTTTTCTTTTTCTTTCTTTCTTTTTTCCATTTTATTCTTGGTTATTTTTGGTGCATTTTGAAAGAAATTCATCTGGAGTATACAACGCATTTCTGTGAACTGTTTTCCACAGGCAGAACATTTCAAAATGGGAGAATTCTGAGCCAAACAGGCATTGTGTATTATCCAGGGCAGTTAAGGAATCTTGATCCCAGTATTGAGGGAAACTGTGGAACTTTTTTCTATTTATCATGTTTCTGCATCTCCATTTATCTTTCCCACTCAAAACCACTATTCCCATGGTCTCTCTCAATCTCTCACTCCCTAACACACTTACTATTTTCTTGTATCCCTATTTTTCTCTCTTGGTATTTTTTTTTTCCTTGGTTACTTCCAAACACAGCTTTAAGTTATGAAATCCTTTTAATATTTTTGCAAGTTACTTCTACTTGAATACCACCCTTGAATTTTTCCACTATTTAATTGACTATGAATTATCCTGATTTTGTTCGATGTTGATGTTGTCAATGCTGTATTTGCTGCTGTGGGTGCTGATTTTCATTTGCTCTATTTACTCAGGTTTTGTAGTTAATCTGTTGGATGTCTCTATGTTCTGATATATCATCAATGTCTGGAAAGAAGTAAGAGGTACTGGAGAGTATTTTGCATTGTGTGTATGCAAAAGCAAAAGCCAGAGTAATACAGATTTCAGGAGCACTAAAAATTGTCATCATCTGCAGTCAAATTGAGGGCTGTGAAGGAAGATCTTCAAAAGGTAAACTACCATGTGACAGAAATTCCATGAGACTTACCAAGGTATTAGTAATGTGTGCTGGTCAGAAGCAAGGGGGAGATTTCTAGGGAGATTTTGAAGCTTTTGTGTGATCCTCCATGTCTAGAAGATGAGACCCAAACCTGAGGACATAAGGTTGATAACAGGCAGCCTGTTGCTAGTGGGCGTTTCTGGAGGAATAGCTCCTGGTGTCACAGAGCATGGTATAATTCAGGAAATTATGGATCTCATGGATCCAAGGCTGTGCTAGGAAACACATGTCCCCTGGCCATCACAGTTTTTGCTTGGAGATGCATGACATTGAGGCTCTTTTATCCATTCTTTTTCACCAACACAAGGACATGAACACAGATAAGACTGAGTCCTGGTTATGTAGGCGTCCATGGACTAATTGTGACTTATTCACAGCATGAGGCAACATAACCTTGGTGTCTAGAACAGATTACCCATTTTGGAAGGAATACAAGCAGTGGATAAATCAGAAAGGGTATGTGGTGTGGGCGCTGCTTAGATGTTTTCCATCTTTTCAAGCCAAATATGCATTCAGTAATTTAGTAGTATGAAATATGCATTTAGTAATTCAGTAGTAGGAAGATTGCAGAATTTGTTTTTACCAGGCGTAATGATAGAGCTGTTGTCCTATTCCTCTGAATAATTAGCAATTTTATTTCCAATGAGGAAAGATATTTAGGCACCCATTGCCCAGTGGACCAGGAGAACCTGAGGAATTGTCAAGCCCAAAAAAGGAAAGCTGTATTTGATGGTTTCAGGAACAAAATAGGGTCTAAAAGAACTTGGAAAACCGACATTCAAGAAAGTAAACAGATCAGTGCATAAGAATATATAGCTTGGGATAAGGTTTGAAGAGATTTGTGTGCAATGTGAAAAGAAACGAATGCACCAATTTGGAATGTGGAAATGTGTGAATCCTACAGAGCAGAGCACAGTATGCCTGGAATATGGCACGGTCTGAACTCAAGAGTCATTCTACTTGGCTTGCCCTGAAGACCATAGTAGATGCATTCAAAAGGTCTGAGAGACTCTGAGCTGTCATACCTTTATAAAAGGACTTACAGTCCTCTACTTCCTGCCAGGTCCTCAAATTTGAAGGGAATTTTAAATGACTGTGAGTGGTCCAGATTTTCACGAAGTCTTGTCTGCGATGTCCTTGGCCTTGATGATCCCTTGGTTCCAGTGACCTGCAGTGCTCTCCAGGTCTTCAACTACCATGTGGTCTGGCTCTCCACTTTCTTGAGGGAAGCCCTATGTTTAGAGGGATGGGGTAGATCCAGCAGCCCCACTCATTTCTGTCCTTTATTAGAACCCTGCCTCCAGGAGAGGAAACTAGCCCCACAGTCTCCCTGCCATCTGTTTGGTTCTTGCAACGTGGAATCCTCCATCACATCCTGCATATCCAGCAGTACATTGACATCTGCATGCGGGCTGTGGGTTGCATCACCCAAATGACTTGTTGCCTTAATGACTGTGCAGCATCTGTAGACATAGAAAGGCCCTTCATGGTGGCATGTTCAGAGATTGGCTTGGCCTTTTACCAGCACTCATTTTCCATAAAAGAAAGAGACTCGCCTTAGAAAAAAACACTGTTTCTCCCTAACCATTATATATCACCTCTGGGCAGGAAATTGATGTTGTTTGTTCCAACAGAGTTGCTCACGCAGATATATAACCACCTGACCAAAGTCCTAACAGGATTGCTCAGAGAATATATGATCCCCTTTTGCTGGCCAAACTTTCTATCTAACTTAAAGTATTTTCAGGATGTCAGTTGACACAATTGGGGATTTAGAATAGTAATAGCCATTGAGTTGTGGTCTCTGCTCCTGGCTTCACACAACAGCAAATATTGATATATACCTGTGGGGTTATTTCCTTGTTTCTTTCTTTTTGGTTTTTGGGTTTTGTTTTTGATTGTTGTTTCATTTTTACTCTTTGTTATTTCTGGAGAATTTGAAAATGTTTCACCTTCAGTATACAACACATTCCTCTGAAAATTTTTCCACGGGTGAAGCTTTTCTGAATGAGAGAACTCTGAGAAAGACAGGCATGTCTTATAACCCAAGGCAGTCAAGGAATCTTGATCCCCGTATTGAGGGAAATTGTGGGACTTATTTCTATCTTTCAAGTTTTTCCATGCCCCTTTGTCTTTCTCACTCAAATCCCCTACTCCTTTTCTCCTTCTCAATCTCTCCCTCTCTCCCTTTATATCCTGTATCCATAGTTTGCTCTCTTTGTATATTTTTCTCGATTCCCTCCAAGCAGTGCTTTATGTTACCAACTACTTTTCATATTTTGGTAAGTTAGGTCTACATAATAGTCACCCTTTATTTTTCCACAATTTATTCAACTATATATTATCCCAATTTTGTCTTGGCATTGATGTTGCCAACAATGAATTTGCTGCTGTGGGTCCCGATATTCATTTGCTGTATTTAGTTTGGTTTTCTAGTTGATCTGTTGGCTGTCTCTTTGTGCTGATGTATCATCAATTTGTGGAAAGATATAAGAAGGACAGAAGAGTGTTTTGTTTTGTGTGTATGCAAGAACAAAAGCCAGATTGATACAGATTCTGGGAACACTAGAAATTGTCTTCATCTGCATTGAAATTGGGGGCTGTGTGGTAATATGTTCCAAAAGAAACCCACCATGGGACAGGAAGTTCCATGTGAATTTCCAAGGAATTGTGTATGGGTGCTGGAGAAGAGGAAGGGAGAGGAAGGGAGAATTTTCTAGGGAGATTTATCTGCTTTTGTGTCATTTGTCAAGACTACAACAGGAGAGAAAATGCTGAGGTCATATGGTTGAGAGAAGGCAGCCTATTGCTAGTGGTTGTTTCTGGAGCAAATGCTCCTGGTGTGGTAGAACATGCTATAATTCATGAAACTAAGGATCCCATGGATGCAAGTGTGTGTGGGGAAACACCTGTCCCCTGGCGATCACAATGCTTTCACAAGGGAATGCAGGATCCTGAGGCTATTTTCATTCTTTTTCAACAACACAAGACATGAACACCAATAGGACTGGGCTCCTCATTATGCAGGCCTCCATGGACTAATTGTGACACATTCACAGCATGAGGCGCATAACCTTGGTGTCTAGAACTGGTCACACATTTTGCAAGGAGTGCCAGCAGGGGTTCCCTCAGAAAGGGTATGGTGGTGTCAGCACCACATTGAAAATATCATTTTCTACCCACCAGAAATTCATTCAGCATTTGGCAGTGGTTTGTTTGCATTGTTATATTTGTGTTTGGTTTCCTTCCACTTATATTCTGATGGTTTGAGCTGATATGCCCATGATGTAGGAGAGACTGCTGTGTTTTGTGAAAATACAAACAGCTATAGCAGTCATGCATAAATCCATCATTGGGTTAGCACTCACCGATAGGCTGAAGGCTGGTGTCATTGAATAATTTGATGTCATTATACACTAGGCACTTCCTTCCATTTCCTTTGCAAGGGAATCTTGGGGAAATTGCTGAATTGGGCCCCAGAAGATTATCATTATTACTCCTCTATTAGGCATATGTTGAGAACCCAAGTTCCCCATTCCCCTTGTCTTCCAGTCTAAAGATATAATTTCAAAACTTTTGAGCAGAGACATCCCCTGTGTGGGTGAAATTCCACAGGGACAAAGGAAACCATGCAGGCTGAGAGGGCACCATTGATCTGCATCCCTTTGGAATCATCCCAGAGATCTCCACCATAGGCACTTGGTAATCATGCTGGTACTTGACTTGGGTTGCCCTGGCATGGTCCACTATTCACTGCAGGCATCTATACCCATCTGCCATGTTGGAGTGCTTTTCTCAACAGATGTGCATAACAAGGAGTACAATTTATTGATGTAGATATATGTTAGTAACAAATTCAGACATTGTGTGTGAATTGAGCCATGTTTTAAACAACTAGGTTTAGCTCTCTGTCTTCTTTACCATTTTCTGTCTTCATTCTCTCTAGTTTCTTTCTCTAACTGTATATATCTCTCAAGAATTCTATCCTCTATAATGCAATGCTTGGTGCTAAGTTTCTGTATATTCTATATGCACATATTTTGTGCTACCCATCATTTTCTTATCACCATTTTGTCTATTTATCAATTTGTATTTCTCTCTCTCAGCTTTACATTTTGGAAGATTGTGAAGCCATCAAAAATGCTTTTCTACTTCTGAAGACTCAGTAGAAACCTTAGAACATGGTTTATCTGTGGTTGAAGATATGATATAGTAAAATATCTAGGGGAATTTGCAGAATATTTTTTTACCAGGTGTAATCATAGATCTGTAGTCCTAGTCCTATCTGAAATAGTAGAAATTTTTTTATACTGAGGAAAAATATTTAGGCACGCATTGCCCAGTGGAGCAGGAGAGCCTGAGGAAAGTTCAATCCCCAAAAATAAAGCTGTCTTTGACTGTTTCAGAAAAAAGAAAGTGCTGAAAAGAACTTGAAATAACACACATTCCTGTGAGACATTTAGAGTGGTGCTTAAAATGTGTGGAATGCAGAAAGCTGTGAAACAACATGTGCCCAATATGGAAAACTGTGAAAACAAGTGTTGGGAATGTAGAAATGTGTGAATCCTACAGATCAGAGTTCAGTAGGTCTGGAATATGGCAATGTCTGAACAAGAGACAGTCTACTGTGTTTGCTTGAAGACCATAGTGGCTGTATACAAAAGGCCTGGGAAACTCTGAGCTGGCCTATCATCTTAAAGGGCTTTAGGTTCCTCTACTTCCTTCCAGGTCTTCAAATTTGATGGGAATTTTAAATGACCCTTATATCTCTGCATTTGTGTGACATATGGTCTCTGGTGTCCTTGGCCTAGATAAGCTCTTGGTTTCCAGTGACCACATTGCTGTGCAGCTGTTTGACAACCACATGTGCAGGCTCTACACTTTCTTGATGAGAGCCCTGTGTTTTGGGGATGGGAAAATTCCAGCAACACCACTGATTTCCATAAATCGGAGTGAGACCTCCTTAACTTTTATAAGACCCCTGTCTCCAGGGAGAGCACAATTGGCCAGCATTTTTTCCTGCCATCCTGTAGGTTCTTGAACCTTGGATTCCTCCAACACATCCTGCCCATCCAGCGGTTACGTTGACATATATATCTGGGATGGGGGTTGCATCACCCAAAGGCATTGATGACTTTATGATTGTTCAGCCTGCATATACATAGAAATGTCCTTCAAGATGGCATGTTCAGAAAATGGCTTGGCATTTTGCTTAAATGGTAGAGACTCACCCTAGAATATCAATGTTTCCCCATAACCGTAGTATTTCCCCTCTGGGCTGGAAATTGATGTTGTTTCTTCCAATAGTGATGCCCATGAAGATATCACATCAACTGATCAAATATCCTAATAAGACTTCTCAGAGAATATACCATCCTTTTCTGCTGGCCAACTTTATTATACATCTTTATTTTCATCATTTCACTTGACTCAATTTGGAATTTAGATTAGGAGTAGCCATTGAATAGTTGTCTCTTCAATTGTCTTTACAAACAACAAATATTGATGTCTACCTGTGTGTTTTTTCCTTGTTTCTTTCTTTCTTTTGTTATTTTTTCCTTTTATACTTGTTTATTTTTTCTTGAGCATTTGAAATCATTTCATGTTGAGTATACAAGCCATTCCTGTGAAGTGTTTTCCACAGGTGAGACACTTCTGAATGAGAGATCTCTGAGCAAGCCAGGCATTTCCTATAACCCAAGGCAGTCAAGGAATCTTAATCCTAGTACTGAGCGAGATTGTGGATCTTATTTCTATCGTTCAAGTATTTCCACCTCCCTTTGTTTTTTTCACTCAAATCCCCTACCCCCTTTCTCTTTCTCCATCTGACTCTCCATTTACATCCGGTATTCATACATTTCTCTCTTTGTATTTTTTTCTTGGCTCCCTCCAAACTGTGCCTTATGTTATCAAAATTCTTTTCTTATTTTTGGGAGTTAGGTCTACATGTTTGTCACCCATGACTTTTTCCACAATATAGTCGACTATGCAATATCCCGATTTTGTCTTGGCATTGATGTTCTTAATGCTGTTTTTGCTGCAGTGGGTCCTGATTTGCACTTTCTCTGTTTAGTTTGGTTTTCTAGTTGATCTGTTGGATGTCTCTTTGTCCTTGTGTATCATCAATATGCAGAAAGTTGTAAGAAGTCGTAAGAAGTACAGAGGAGTATTTTTTTTTTATTTTTATGTAAAAAAAGCAAGAGTAACACGATTCCAGGAACACTAGAAATTGTCTTAGTCTGCATTAAGATTGGGGGCTGTGAAGTAAGATATTCAAAAGGAACCCCACCATGGGATAGTAAGTTCTATGTGACTTTCCAAGGAATTATGCATGAGTGCTTGAGAGGAGGAAGGGAGAATATTCTAGTGGGATTTGTCTGCTTTTGTGTCAATTGCCAGGTCTAAAACAGGAGAGCCAATACTGAGGCCTTATGGTTGATAGAAGGCAACCTGTTTCTAGTGGGTATATCTGGAGGAAAGATTCATGGTTTTATAGAGCATGGTATAATTTAGGAAACTAAGGATCCAATGGATGCAAGGATGTGCAGAGAACCACATGTCCCCTGGCCATCACAGCACTTTCATTTGGGAATGCATGACTGGAGGCATTTTCCCATCCTTTTTCAATAACACAAGGACAGGAACACAGATAGGACTGGTGTCCTGGTGATGCAGGCCTCAAAGGATTAATTGTGACACATTAACCATGTGAAGCAGTATAACCATTGTGTCTAGAATTGGTTACATATTTTGCAATTAGTACTTGTAGCAGTTCCAAGAGAAAGGGTACAGCTGTGTTCGCACCACTTAGAAGTTTTCATTTTCTATCAACTAGAAATTCATTCAGTATTTGGCAGTGGTTTGTTTGCATTCTTATATTTTTTTTAAAGCGATTTTTCAATTTTTTTTTTTTTTTTTGTAGTTGTTGCTATTTCTTGGGCCTCTCCTGCGGCATGTATAGGTTCCCATGCTAGGGGTTGAATCGGAGCTGTAGCCACTGGCCTACACCAGAGCCACAGCAACGCAGGATCCGAGCCGCGTCTGCAACCTACACCACAGCTCACGGCAACGCCGGATCGTTAACCCACTGAACAAGGGCAGGGACCGAACCTGCAACCTCATGGTTCCTAGTCGGATTCGTTAACCACTGCGCCACGACGGGAACTCCTGCATTCTTATATTGTGTTTGGTTTCTTTCCACTTACATTCCAATGGTTTGCACTGATATGCTCAGGATGAAGGAAAGATTCCTGTGGTTTGCAGAAAATACACAGAGCTATAGCAGTCATGCATACAGCCATCATTGGGTTAGCACTCCACAACAGGGTGAAGATGGGATTCATCCAATAATTTGATGCCCCTATACACTAGGGTCTTCCTTCCATTTCCTCAGCAAGAGAGTCTCAGGAAGGCTGGGGAATTGGGCCCCATAAGATAAACTTTACTTCTCCTCTCATAGGCATATTTGGAGCCCCCAAGTTCCCCATTCTGCCTGGCTTCCAGTTTACAGATATCATTTGAAAATATTTGAGCAGAGACATCCCTTGTCTGGGGGAATTTCCACAGAGACAAAGACACCAGCTAGGCTGTGAGGGCACCATTGGTCTGCATCCCTGAAGAATCATCCATGAGATCTCCCCTGTAGTTACTGGGGAATCCTTGTGGTACTTGACCTGCATTGCCCTGGCAGGGATCACATTCCACAGTAGGCCACTATACAATTCTGCCATGTTGGAATGCATTTCTCAACAGAGATGCATAACAGGGAGTACAATATCTTGATATAGATTTAGGTTAATAACAAATTCAGATTTTGTGTGTGAATAGAGCCAAGTTTTAGACCACTTGGTTTAGCTCTCTCTCTTCTTTCATATTTTGTTTCGTCAATTTCCTGAGCTTCTTTCTTTATCTATGCATTTCTCTCAAGAATTATATTCTCTTCAATGCAATTTGTGGTGCTAACATCATGTATATTATATACATTCATTAATTTTTCTATTTATCTATCACTTACCATTCATTTTTCTATTTATCACTTTCTCATTCTCTCCCAGGGTTTTATTTTTTGGAGGATTGGGAATGAATCTAAAATCATTTTATATTTCTGGAGACTCAGAAGAATCACTGGACAATGCTTTTATCTGTAGTTGAAGATGTGATATAGTATAATATCTTAGGAAAATTGCAGAATTATTTTATACCAGGTGTAATAATAGATCAGTAGTCCTAATCTTATCTGAAATATTAGCAATTTTATTTACAACGAGGAAAAATAATTAGGCATCCATTGCCCACTTGAGAATGAGAGCCTGAGGAATGGTCAACCCCAAATTATGAAGTTGTCTTTGATGATTTGAGGAAAAAAACGGGTTAAACGAACTTGCAAAACCCACATTCCTGAAAGAAAATTAAAGTAGAGCGTATGATTGTCTGGAATGCAGAATCGTGTGAAACATTCTGTGCCCAATATGGAAAACTGTGAAAAAAGAAGTTTGGAGTGTGGAAATGTGTGACTCCTACAGAGCAGAGCACAGTAGGTCTGGAATGTGGCAAGGTCTGGACTAGATAGTCAGTCTACTTGGATTGCGAAGACCATAGTGGCTGCATTCAAATAGCCTGGATAAATTTGAGCTTGCCTGTAATTTCACAGTGGCTTAGGTTCCTCTACATCCTTCCAGGTCCTCAAAATTGAAGGGGATTTTAAATGCCTCTTGAAATCTCTGAAGGGTATTGAGGTTTTGTCTGTGGTATCCTTGGCCTAGAGAAGAACTTGGTTTCAAGTGACTGCACTGCAGTCCAGCTGTTTGACCATCGTGTGTGCAGGTTTCTTGATGAGAGTCCTGTGTTTTGGGGAATTGTGAAATTTCAGCAGCCCCACAGATTACTATAAATGGGATGGGGCTTCCTCAGCCCTTAAAGAGCCCTGTCTTAAGGGAGAGCACATGGGGCCAGGCTTCTCCCTACAACTCCACTGGTTCTCAAACCATGGATTACTCCACTGAGTCCTTCACATGCAGTGGTATGTTGACATCTGCATCTGGGCGTGGGGTTGCATCACCCAATGGCTTTGATGCCTTCATGCTTCTGCAGCCTGGATAGATATAGAAATGCAGTTGATGATGGCATATTAAGATATTGGCTTGGCTTTTGACAGCAATCATTTTGCCTAAAGGAAACAGACTCACCTCAGAATAACAGTTTTCCCATAAACATGGTGTATTATCTCTAGGTTGGAAGTTAATGTTATATCATCCACCAGAGTTGTCCGTGCAGATATCGCTCCTCTTGACCAAAAGTCCTGACGGTATTTCTCATAGAGCACAGTAACATTTTTTCCTGGCCAACATTTCTGGCCAACTGAATTTATTTTCACAAAATCAATTGACACATTGTAGGACTTAGAATAGGAGTATTCATTGAATAGGATACATTGTAGGATTTAGAATAGGCGCATCCACTCGAATTGTGGTCTCTTCCACTGGATGAAACAACAAATATGAATATACACCTGTGGGTATATACACTTGTTTATTTCTGTATTGTTTGTGGTGATTGCTTCCTTTTTATTCTTGGTAATTTCTGAAGCACTTTGAATAGAATTCATCATGAGTATACAACACATTCTTGTGTACTCACTTCCAAAGTTGAGGCATTTTTGTATGACAGAACGCAATCCTGGGGAGTCGAGGAATCTTGATATCCAGGAACTAAGAAAAATTATGGATCTTATTTCCATCCCTAAAGGTTTTCAGTCTCCCTTGGTTGTTCTCAATGAAAATTCCTGCTGCATTTTAATCGCTCAATTTCTCTCTCTCTCACTTCCACTGTGACCATGTTTTACTCACTTTTTATTTTTTTTCTTCCTTGCAAACCATCTTACATCACCAAATAATTTCCCTATTTTGCAAGTCATGTCTACATGAATGGCACCGTTGACGTTGTACACTATGGCGTCGACAGTGTAATATGCAGACTTGTGGTTGGTGTTGAAGTCGTCACTACTGCATGTGCTGAGGTGCGTCCTGATGGACACTTGCCCGGTTGAGTTGGATATTCAAGACGATCTGCTGGATGTCTCTTTGTCCTGATGTATCATAAATATCCGGGACGTTGGAAGCTCACCTGAAGAGAAGTTGGCTTAGTGTGTATGCGGAAGCAAATGCTGGGAGACACAGCATCCAGGAAAACTGGCAATGGTCTTCGAAAGCCTTTGGTTTGGGGGCTGTGGGGTAAGAGCTTCGCAAGGGGACCCGCCATGGGGCAGTCACTTGCATGCGAATCACCAAGGACGTATTCCTGGGTGCCGGCCGGACAGAAGGGAGACCAATCCAGGGGGAATTCCTCTGCTTCTTTGTGCTTTGACAGGTCTAGACCAGGAGAGCCCACACTGAGGCCATGTGGCTGAGATCAGGCAACCTGTTGCTAGTGGGTATTTCGGGAGGAGAGGCTCCTGGTGGCCTAGAGCGTGGCATAACTCAGGAAGCCATGGATTTCGTGGTTGCAAGGGTATGCAGGGAACCACAAGTCCACTGGCTATCACAAACTTTTCCCTTGGGGTGGTGTGGACCCACGGCCCTTTCTTCCATTCTTGTCCACCACCACTAGGGCCTGAACACAGATAGGACCGGAGTCCTTTTTATTCAGGGCCCCTAGACTAATTGTGACTCATTCAAAGTACGAGGCATCATAATCAGAATGTCTCGAGCTGGTGAACCATTTTGCAAGCAATACTGGAAGGCGTTGCATCAGAAATGGTATTGTTACATCAGAACCTCCTAGAAGTTTTCTTTTTCTACCCTCCAGAAATGCATTCAGTGTCTGATCGTGGTTTTTTTGCATTGTTCTATTTGTGTTTGTTTCCCTACCATTTAGTTTCTGATGGTTTGTGCTGAAGTGCCCTGGACATAGGAGAGGCTACTGTGTTATCAAAAAGTACCCCCTTTTATAGCCATTGTGCTTACTCCCATCAATAATTTAGAACTCACCAGTAGGCTGAAGGCTGGTTTCTTCCAAAAATTTGATATCCGTATACACTAGGGTCTTCTTTCCATTTTCTTTGCCAGGGTGTCTTGGGAATTTCGCTGAATTGGGCCCAGAGAATGGACTTTACTCCTCCCCTCGTAGGCATCATTGGTGCCCCCAAGTTCCCCATTCCACTTGGCTTCCAGTGTACAGATATCTTTTTCAAAACATGTGAGCAAAGACAGCCCTTGACATTGGGAATCTCTACAGGTTAAAATGACACACGAAAGGCCCAAAGGGCACCAGTGACCTGCAACCTGCTGAAACATTCCTGAGATCTCTGTCATAGGTCCTTGGGAATCCTGGTTGTAATTGACCTGGGTTGACCTGGCAAAGTCCACAATTCACTGCAGACCACTAAACACCTCTGCCACGTTGCAATGCTTTTCTCAAAATCGATACATTACTGGGTGTACAATATCTTGATATAGATATAAGTTCCTAAAAATTCAGACGTCGTGTGTGAATAGAGCCAAGTTTTATCCCAGTTCGTTTAGCTCCCTGTCATCTTTCCAATTTTCCGTCTTTCATTCTCCTTAACTTCTTTACCTATATATTTCTCTCAAGGTTTCTATCCTCTACAATGCAAGGCTTGGCTCTAGCCTCCTGCACCTTCTATATATTAATATACATTTTTATCTCTCTCTCTCATCATCAATTTCTCTCCTATTTACCAATTTTAATTCTCTATCTGGGTTTTATTTTTTGGATGATTGTTAACCAATCAAAAATTCTTTTCTACTTCTGGAGACTCAGAGGAAACACTGGACCCTGGTTTTTTCTATGGTTGAAGGTATACTTTAGCTTAATATATTAGGAAATCTGCAGAATTTATTTTTTCCAGGTGTAATCATAGATCAGTGATCATATTCCTATCTGAAAAATTAGCAATTTTGTTAATATGAGGAAAAATATTTAGGTACACATTGCTCAGTGGAGCAGGAGGGCCTGAGGAAGGTTTGCGTGCAAATAATGAAGCTGTCTTTTAAGGTTTCAGAAAAAAAAAAAAAAACAAAAAAAACAGGTGTTAAAACTAGAGAATCCCACATTCCTGAAAGAAAAGTAAAGCAGAGCACAAGAATATGTGGAATTCAGCAAGCTGTGAAACAATTTGTGCCCAATATGGAAAACTGTGAAAAGAACAGTTTGGAATGTGAAAATGCATGAATCTGACGGAGCGGAGCACAATAGGTCTGCAATATGGCAAGGTCTGAACCAGAGTGTCAGTCTATGTGGCTTTCCCTGAAGAACATAGTGCCTGCATTCAAAAGGCCTGGGAAACTCTGAGCTGGGCTGCCATTTTAAAGGGACTTACTTTCTTTTACTTCCTCCCAGGTCTGCAAACTTGAGGGGAATTTTTTTTTTAATTTTTCTATTTTTATTTTTTATTTTTATTTTTATTTTATTTTCCCACTGTACAGCAAGGGGGTCAGGTTATCCTTGCATGTATACATTACAATTACAGTTTTTCCCCCACCATTTCTTCAGTTGCAACATGAGTATCTAGACATAGTTCTCAATGCTATTCAGCGGGATCTCCTTGTAAATCCATTCTAAGTTGTGTCTGATAAGCCCAAGCTCCCAATCCCTCCCACTCCCTCTCCCTCCCATCAGGCAACCACAAGTCTCTTCTCCAAGTCCATGAGTTTCTCTTCTGAGGAGATGTTCATTTGTGCTGGATATTAGATTCCAGTTGTAAGTGATATCATATGGAATTTGTCTTTGTCTTTCTGGCTCATTTCACTCAGTATGAGATTCTCTAGTTCCATCCATGTTGCTGCAAATGGCATGATGTCATCCTTTTTTATGGCTAAGTAGTATTCCATTGTGTATATATACCACCTCTTCCGAATCCAATCATCTCTCGATGGACATTTGGATTGTTTCCATGTCCTGGCTATTGTGAATAGTGCTGCAATGAACATGCGGGTGCATGTGTCTCTTTTAAGTAGAGCTTTGTCTGGATAGATGCCCAAGAATGGGATTGCGGGGTCATATGGAACTTCTATGTATAGATTTCTAAGGTATCTCCAAACTGTTCCCCATAGTGGCTGTACCAGTTTACATTCCCACCAACAGTGCAGGAGGGTTCCCTTTTCTCCACAGCCCCTCCAGCACTTGTTATTTGTGGATTTATTAATGATGGCCATTCTGACTGGTGTGAGGTGGTATCTCGTGGTAGTTTTGATTTGCATTTCTCTTATAATCAGCGATGTTGAGCATTTTTTCATGTGTTTGCTGGCCATCTGTATATCTTCTTTGGAGAAATGTCTATTCAGGTCTTTTGCCCATTTTTCCATTGATTGATTGGTTTTTTTGCTGTTGAGTTGTATAAGTTGCTTATATATTCTAGAGATTAAGCCCTTGTCAGTTGCATCAGTTGAAACTATTTTCTCCCATTCTGTAAGTTGTCTTTTTGTTTTCTTTTTGGTTTCCTTTGCTGTGCAAAAGCTTTTCAGTTTGATGAGGTCCCATGGGTTTATTTTTGCTCTAATTTCTATTGCTTTGGGAGACTGACCTGAGAAAATATTCATGAGGTTGATGTCAGAGAGTGTTTTGCCTATGTTTTCTTCTAGGAGTTTGAAGGTGTCCTGTTGTATATTTAAGTCTTTCAGCCATTTGGAGTTTATTTTTGTTCATGGTGTGAAGGTGTGTTCTAGTTTCATTAACATAAAATGGGAAAAGGAAAGTCTATTCAGCAAGCATTGCTGGGAAACCTTGAGGGGAATTTTAAATGACTGATAGATCTCTGCATTTGCATAAAGTGTGGTCTATAGAGTCCATGGTCTAGATAATCCCTTGGTTGCCAGGGCCCACAGAGTTGTCCAGCTCTTTGAGAACCATGTGTGCTGACTCTAAACTTTCTTGATGGGAGGCCTTATATTTTGGGGAAAGGGGATATTCCAGCAACTTCTCTCATTTCCATAAATTGGGGAAGGGCCTCCTCAGCCTTTATAAGACCCATGTCTCCAGGGAGGGCAAAGCGGGCCAGCATTCTTCGTGTCATCCATTCGTTCTTGAGCGATGGATTCCTCCAGCACATGCTGCACATCCAGCAGTATGACAACATCTGCCTCTGGGCTGGGGGTTGAAATTCCCATGCATGTGCAGCTTACATAGATATATAAATGCCCTTTATGACACTGTGTTTTCCCCTCTGGTCTCTCTTACCCAAGGGCTGTGGGGCATGAGGCTGTAGGATCTTCTACCCTGTATGCCTCCCTGCAGTGGGTACCCAGTGGCTTAGCTGGAACAACCCCACCCTGTTGGATCCATACCACATGTCAGGCATCCTCCCTCCTGGGTTGTGAGCCACTCTTGCCTGAGAGAAGATGGCGCAGGTGGTGCTGTGCTGTTGAGCCTGAGGCAGGCTCTGCTGGCTCTCCCTCCCCACTACTCGTCTTTCCTTGGCTCTGCCAGGACTGATCAATGTGGTGATATGTCACTCTCCTTGGGCAGGCCTAAGCCACACCAGATGAGGGATGGCTGTTCATGGTGAACTGAGCCACTCTTCTATTTCTGTCTTTGGGCCCCTCACTGCTCCTCCCAACCTGCTGGTGGTGTGGGGGAAGGCAGGGGTGCAGCCTCCAGCCCGACCCTTGATCTCCCACCTTGTGCCTTATGGTGTCACTGGGGGGGTCTTGGGTTCTTTGACACAGCAGACACTCTTGCTTCTCCTCTTTGGCCTGTCCCTCTTGAGTGGTCCCTCCCCAAAGTAGGGGAAGCCTCCTTTGCTGCCATGCTGCTCATCCCCGTGGGTACATGAGCATGCCTTGCCTGGCCCTCTGTGCTGCCCCTGGAATGCTCCAGATTGTCTGTCATGTGTCTAAAACTGGTGTTGTTTTTCTCTCCCAGCAGTGAGTCCCCTAGGGTCCCCACTGTGGTGGTGGGTCCCATGAGAAGCTTCCTCATGGAGGAGGTCAAGACAGTAAGGCAGATGAAGTCTTTGTTCCCTCTGGGGGGATTCAGGTGGGCGCATTGTCATAGGTCTCCTTCTCTATGTTCCAGTGGGGACAGACCTTGGCCCTTGAGCACACTCAGCATGCTTCTCCCTTGACCAGGAAGGCTGCATGCAGTCTTGAGAGTGACTGTGGAGGGCCAGGAGGGTCCTGTCTGGCTTTTCTGAAATGTGTCCCTCCAGCCACGTAAAAGTCTGAAAGGCAAGCCTGGTGGTAGCACAGGCTCTTGTCCTCATGGCTCTGACCATGGACACTCACATTGGCTGTGTACTTTACACATACTGCAGATCCCCCTGTGACTTCCACTCTTTGAGAGTGTGTTCCCAACCCCCCCACCCCTTGGGTCCCTAAGGGGAAAAGAGATGGTGTGTGGGACACGAGGCCCCCTCAGTGAAAAAGCCTTCTCTAGTGATGTGAGAGGGTACCTTGTGGTACCAGATGGTGCCCCAGCCACTGCCCCTGTGAAGTTTTCAAGCAGTAGCTGCTGGGGCTACTTGCCACAGCTTGTGGGCAAAAGCTGCCCTCCCGTGAGGGGTGTTCTGGCCCCGCAGTGGGGTCCAGCATTGCTCTTTTGCCTAACATGGCCCGCACCTCCTCCCTCTGAGATGGGGGAGGGTCACACTGAGCCAGGCTGTGTTGGCATCCAACGTTGGGCTCTGCATAGGGCGTGAGCACGTGGTGGCCTCACTCGGAGGGGAAGCAGAGGGGGGCGATGCATGCCTCACCCCAAGCGTGCCCTCCATCCCCTCCACTGCCAGCCAATGTCTGTTCTGCCCACACTCACCTGCAGTTGAAGCTGGTGGGTGGTGGTGGTGAGCAAGCAGTGTTCCCACCACCTGCCTCGGAAGAATTTCCCTGAGGGGTCAGGCTCTGATGGGGGCGACCAAGTAAAGGATGGATAGGAGGAGGACAGAAGGATAGGTGGATGGGTGATTAGGCAGATGAACCCTCCCACATGGCTGGGGGGGTTGCATACGGGTCCCAGTGGCAGGGCTGGGTTGTGGGGTGCTCTGGGATGACTGAGGCTGCCTGGTATCCCAGGGGTCCTGGGACTGCCATCATGGTGTGGTGGTGTGATCCCATGCTCGTTTTCCTGGTGGCCTGGTGTGTCTGGGTCGTTTTTCTTTTCCCTGGGCAGGCACCTGTGTCCTTCCATCGCAGCTCTTGCCCCATGTACATTGCTACCCTTCCCCAATGCTGCTGGCCCTTCCCCTGCCCCAAACAGTTGACCACCCTGCCTCCCCATGCCATGTGTCTCTCTCCCAGCCAACCTGGGACCTGAAATGGCTCCACCTCATGTGGGTGTCACCCTCTGGCCGCCACAGCCAGAAGGGTGTCCCTAGGTGATGTGGTTCTTGGGTTCCCCTTGTGTGTGGGAAGGGGGGAAAGAGAATTGGTCTCAGAGTGTGCATGTGGGGCACGGTGGACATCAGTAGGTGTCTCAGGAGACGGTTTCCATGGGGCAGGTTGTGGCTCTTCAGTGTCATAGGTTGCAGTCAAGGGTCACCAAGAGGGGGGGACCTGGGGGCCAAGGAAAGGTCAGTCGAAGTCCTGGGTGTTGCAGCAGGACTGCCCTTGTGCTGGATGTCTCTGGTGGTGAGACCCCATGTCCTTCCCTGACAGCCAACTCGCATCTGGGTTCTTTGGACAGTCCCCATGCCCACCTCGTGGAGGCCTGTGGCCACCCCCCTCCACCACCATCTCTTTGTGGCATCTCTCTTAATGCTGGCTGCTCCCACATTCATCCTCCTCACTCCCACTCTTCTGTCCAACCACCCATCTGTTCCCATCTGCTGATCCCCAGGCTGCATCCTTGTGTGTCTTGCCTGCTGCAGCCCCGCTCCATGCCTGCCACTGCTTGCTGTTGTATGTACACTGGTGTCATTGCCTGCAGTGAAAGGGCAGCCTTTGACCCACCCTCCATGTGTTCCCTCTCCTCTGAACTCACCTGAGCACCAGTCAGGACGTGGCTAGCCGTGGTGGGCTGGCCACCATAGCTGCACCATTCCCAGGTGGGGCGGTGTTGGAGGGGTACCTTGGGCCTTGGCCATTGAGCCACCCACCATGTCTGAGTGAGCATGTAGATCGGCCCCAAACCAAAGGCCCAGTGCCCTGGCCCTGCTCCCTAGGCTACCAGAGAGGGAGGTCCACATCAGGGGGGTGGTGTGCAGCTTAGTGCTTCCCCCACCCCTCCATGAGGCTGCTGTGCAGCCCTGTCCTGCTTGCACCCTCAGTCGAGTAGTGGGTGGCCCGTCCTATGTCCTCGCCTGTGGAATAGCAGGCCTTCCCTCCACGGATGTGCACCTCTGCCCCCTGCCCCGCAGATGCTCCCCACCCCCGCACGTGCTGCCCCCACACACCTCACACTGTGGTCCACCTGGCCCACTGTCCCCTCATCTCCTACTTGGTTGATCCTGCCAGTAGCATATGTTTGTCTCAAAGATTAAGCCATGCATATCTAAGTATGCAGAGGAGGTACAGTGAAACTGCAAATGGCTCATTAAATCAGTTATGGTTCCTTTGATTGCTTGCTCCTCTTCTACTTGAATAACTGATAATCTTAGCGATAATCCATGCCTATGGGCACTGACTCTCTTTGCGTGATGTGTGGTGGGGGGAAATCCATGAATTTATCAGGCCAAAACCAACCTGGTCAGCCTCCTCCCCTCACTCCCTGGCCCCAGCTGGCAGGGGGAGGGGGTTGGCTTTGGAGACCCTAGATAATCTCAGGCCAATCACATGGCCCTGTGGCAGCAACAACTCCTTCGAATGCCTGCCCTATCAACTTTCAATGGTAGTCACTGTGCCTACCATGGTGACCATGAGTGATGGGGAGTCAGGGTTCAAATCTGGAGAGGGAGTCTGAGAAATGGCCTCCACAACCAAGGAAGGCAGCAGGCATGCAAATTACCCACTCCGTTCCCAGTGAGGTAGTGATGAAAAATAACACTACAGAACTCTTTCGAGGCCCTGTAATTGGAATGAGTCTACTTTAAATCCTTCCACGAGGATCCATTGGAGGGCAAGTCTGATGCCAGCAGCCATTGTAATTCTACCTCCAATGGCATATATTAAAGTTGCTGCAGTTAAAAAGCTCATAGTTGGATCTTGGGAGTGGGCAGGCTGTCTGCAACAAGGCGAGCCACCACCGGTCCTACACCTTGCCCCTCAGCACCCTCTTGATGCTCATAGCTTAGGTGCCCCATGGGGCCCTAAGCATTTACTTTGAAAAAAATTAGAGTATTCGAAGCAGGCCCAAGCCTCCTGGATACCACAGCTAAGAATAATGGAATAGGACCATGGTTCTACTTTGTTGGTTTTCAGAACTGAGGCCATGATTAAGGACAGCCAGGGACATTCATATTGCACCACTAGAGGTGAAATTCTTGGACCAGTACAAGGTGGACCAGAGCAAAAGCATTTGCCAAGAATGTTTTCATCAATCAAGAACAAAAATCAGAAGTTTGAAGACAATCAGATGCTGTCATAGTTCCAACCATAAACGATACCAACTGGAGATGTGGTGACGTTATTCCCGTGACCCACCAGGCAGCTTCCGGGAAACCAAAGTCTTTGGATTCTGGGGGGAGTATGGTTGAAAAGGTGAAACTTAAAGGAATTGATGGAAGGGCACCACCAGGAGTGGAGCCTGCAGCTTATATTGACTCAACATGGGAAACCTCTCCCCACCTGGACATGGACAGGATTGACAGATTGGTAGCTCTTTCTCAGTTCCATGGGTGCTGGTGCATGGCCATTCTTAGTTGGTGGAGCCATTTGTCTGGTTAATTCTGATAACCAGTGAGACTCTGGCACTGGCATGCTAACTAGTTATGTGACCTCCAAGTGGTCAGCATCCCCCAACTTCTTAGAGAGACAAGTGGCATTCAGCCCCCTAAGATTGAGCAATAACAGGTCTGTGATGCCCTTAGGTGTCTGGGGCTGCACGTGCACTACACTGACTGGCAGGCACTGGTAACCCGCTGAACCCTGCTCATGATGGGGATCAGGGATTGCAATTATTCCCCATGAACGAGGAATTCCCAGTAAGTGTGAATCATAAGCTTGTGTTGATTAAGTCCCTGCCATTTGTACACACCGCCCATCGCTACTACCAATTGGATGGTTTAGTGAGGCTCTCAGATACACCCCACCAGGGTTGGCACACAGCCCTGGCAGACTGCTGAGAAGATGGTTGAACTTGACTACCTAGAGGAAGTAAAAGTCATAACAAGCTTTCTGTAGGTGAATGTGTGGAAGGATCATTAACCTTTGTGAGAACACGGACTGTGGTGGTGCCCTCTGTTTGCCCTCCAGCTTGCTGGCCCCCTCCACTAGTGTGTGCAGGATGCAAGAGCTGGAGGACGGTATCCAGAGGCATGTGTTGCACAGTGGGAGAAGAGGGGGGCATGACCCAGAAGCGGATGGTGCCCTTGTCATGTCACTCAAGGGGAAGGAAGGAAGGCAAGAGATGCTGGGGGGGGGGAGCGTGGATGGCATCCAATGGACCCGGGTCGGGAGGTCCTGCTGTTCCTTCCCTGGCCTGCTCCTCACCCTGTGCCTTCTCCTCCCCCACAAATCTGGCTGCTACCCACATTCTTCTCTGGTGAACCCCCTCACTCACTGTGTAGTGCTTGCCTGCACTCTGGCATTTCCCTTCCACCTGACCTTCCTGCTGTGTCCCCGAAGGTAGGTCCGAGGGTTGATCCAGGGTTTTTTGGGGGGCCATGACCTGTCACCTGAGTGCCTCTGGCTCATGGGGCCCAACTGCCTGAGGCATGTTCGGCCCACCGTGGGATGGGCTTTGCCTCTGGCTGCCAGCTCTGGACCAGGTTTTCTCCCAGTTGTTGGTCCTCTGTGCCTCCACTCCACTGCTCTGATCCTGCTGCCACTTTCCCCAGGGGGCTCTCTCCCTGTGCCCTCCAAGCCTCGGGTCTCTTCTCCGTTTGGCTTTCTCTCTCCCTATCTCCATCCCCATCACCCATGTTTTGGTCCCTGGCCCTGCTTGTGCCCCATGGTTTCCCGTCATAGCCTCCCTTCCAGCATCTGGTTTTGTGGACTTGGTGAGATTGCCATCAGGCGACTATCACCCATGCTCCTTATGTTCTTTTATCTGCTTGAGGAAAGAAGGCATTTTCACACAAAATCAGACATCTCCATATGTGAGAACACATTTTGAGTGTGTTTAAGCTCCTGAACCCTGCTGTAAACTAGCAGTGCACACAGGGCATATGGAACTGGTTAGGCTCACTTGCCCTTAGTATAACAGAGGCATAGGTGGGAAAAAGGCAAGGATTGGTTTCTGAGGCATACCACCATTTGGTTTGGTGTGTGTTCACTGAGTACAATAGACTTCACAACTAGGAAGCTTGCAGTGTCTTGTTTTGTGGAGTTGGTGATATTGCCATCAGGCCATTTATCTTCTATCTGGCTTCATGCTACTTTTCCCCTCTTGTTGAAAGGAAGATACCTCCTACCATATCAGATTTCTCCATAGAGGAGAAGACTTTTTGAGTGGGTTTTAATCTACTGAAGCCCCCTGAAACAAGCAGTGCACAAAGGGCTTTGGCATTTTTGAGGCTCATTTTCCCTTGGCATAACACTGGCCTAGGCGGGAATAGGGGAAGGGTTCCTTTTGGAACAAAACCACCACTCAGGCTCATGTGTGTTCACAGAGGACAATGTACTTTGCAAGTAGGAAGCTTCAAGCATCCTGTTTTGTGGAGTTGGGGACATGGCCATCAGGAGAATATCTCCCTAACTCTCTGGGTGCTACTTTTCCATGCCTGTGAAGAAGTCGTTTTCCTACCAAAACAGACTCCTCTGTAATTGAGAATGCATTTTGAGTGAGTTTTAAGCTACTGAAGCCCCCTGCATACAAGCAGTGCTCACAGTTCTCTTGGCAGTTGTTGGACTCATTTGTCCTTTTTATAGCATAAGTCTACGTGGGAAAAATGCAAGGCTTAGTTTCCAAAGCAAACCACAATTGTCACAGATGTTCGTTCACTGAGCACAATATACTTTGCACATAGGAAGCTTCCAGTGTCTTGTTTTGTGGAGTTCATAATATTGCCATTAGACAATTATCACCCTAGCTCGCTAGGTGCTGCTTTTCCCAGCTTGTAGAAAAGAAGGCATCTTCATCCCATATCTGACCTCTCCACAATGGAGAATGCTTTCTCAGTGGGTTTGAAGCTACTGAGCCCCCCTGTAAAGAAGCAGTGCCCACAGAGCTTTTTTAAGTGGTGGTGCTTATTCGCCGTTGGTATAACACAGGTCACAGGTCTTGTGGGAAAAAGTCAAGAGTTGGTTTCCAAAGCAAACCACCATTGGGGTTGCTGTTTGTTCACTGAGTATAATATATTTTGCAAGGAAGAAGCTTCTTATTATATGTAGTTGGTGAGATTGCATCAGGGGATTATTACCCTAGCTTGCTAGGTGCTGCTTTTCTCCACTTGTGAAAAGAAGGCATTGTCATAACTAGTGAAACTTCTGCACACAATATAACATGATTTGAGTGTGTTTTAAGATAATGAATCCTCCTGCAAACAAGCAGTGCTCCTGGGGCATTTGACACTCTTGCTGTTCAGTTGCCCTTGGTATTACAAAGTTCTAAGGGGGGGGGGGAAGCAAGGGTTGCTTTCCAAAGCAAACCACCATTGGGGCTGATGTGTGTTTACTGAGGACAATGTACTTCATAAGTCAGAAGCTTCCAGCTTCTTGTTTTGCGGAGTTGTGAGATTGCTATCAGGCAATTATCACCCTGGCTCAGTAGGTTCTGCTTTTCTCTGCATGTGACAGAAGGCATTTTTTGCACAAAACCTCCATATGTGAGAAAGTGTTCTGTGTGGGTTTAAGCTACTGAGGCCCCAGGTAAACAAGCAGTGCACACGGGATATTTGACAGTGTTGGGGCTCATTTGTCCTTGGTAAACCAGAGGCCTAGGTGGGAAAAAGGCAAGGTTTGCTTTCTGAAGCAAACCATCACTGGGGCTGGTGTTCATTCACAGAGTACAATATACTTTACAAGTGGGAATCTTTGAGCCTCCTGTTTTGCGAAGTTGGGAGCATTACCATCAGGAGATTATCTGCCTGGCTCGCTAGGGGCTGCTTTTCCCTGCTTGTGAAAAGAAGGCAATTTCATACCAAATCAAATTCTCCATATCTGAGAATGTGTTTGAGTAGGTTTTAAGCTACTGAATCCCACTGCATCCAAGCAGTGCTCACAGTTCATTTGGCAGTGTTTGGTCTCATTCACCTTTGGTATAACACAGGCCTTGATGGGAAAAATCGAGGCTGTGTCTCCTAAGCACACCACCATTGGGGCTGATGTTTGTTCACTGAGTACAATATACTTTGCAAGTAAGATGCTTCTGGCATTTGGATTTGTGGACTTGTTGAGGCTGCCATCAGGAGAATATCACCCAGGCTCTCTATGTTCTCCTTTATCTCTGCTTGATAAAAGAAGGCAGTTTCATAACAAAGCAGACTTCTCCATAAATGAGAACAGGTTTTGAGTGTGTGTTAAGCTACTGAAACCCCCTGTAAGCAAGTAGTGCACATAGGGCATTTGTCAGTGGTGAGGCTGATTTGCCATTGGCATAACACAGTTCTAAGTGGGAAAAAGGTGAGGGTCAATTTCCAAAGTAAACAACCATTATGACTGCTGTTTGTTCACTGAGTACAATATACTTTGCACGTAGGAAGCTTCTAGTATTTGGTTTTGTGGTGTTGGTGAGATTGCGATCAGGAGATTATCACATGGTTTCACTAGGTTCTGCTTTTCTCTGCTTGTGAAAAGAAGGCTTTTTCATACCAAATCAGACTTCTCCATAAATGAGAACACATTCTGAGAGAGTTTTATACTACTGAAGCCCCTCTTCCTCCTCCCCCTCCTATTCTTCCCTCCCTCCTCCTGCCCACTCTCCTCCTCCTCTTTTTTTTTCCACTTGTTAACATTTAATGAATTTCACACCATGTGGTTTCAAGCTACAAGGACACAGGACTCACTCACACCCATAATCTTATCCTTAGCTCTTCTGCTGAAGGATTTGACCTTCAGGACGACACCCTGCTTTGGGAGTTTTCCCTTTCCTAGAACTTTGTAGTAGCCTGATGGTACACCATCAGTGATAGGGGCAGCTCCACTCTTGTTCTTTGCAGCATTTACCCATGTCTGCTTATTGACCAAGGTCCACAATGTGTCACGGTTGACAGCTCACAAAAGCTCTGGTTCCTCTCTAAGTGGTACTGCCTCATACCAACTTTCCCAAGGTATCCAGAGTGATTTTTGTTGAGGTTGAACCTTCAGCAATACATACCTCCAGCATTACCCCAGACTCCTGGGTGTTTCTGGTGTTTGCTGATGCAGCCATGGCCATGGTTCATGTGGCCCCCAAGTTTCCAAGTCTTCCTTCATCTGGATGGCATGTCACTGGCTTCAACAAAAGAGGAGGGCTGATTTCTTAATGGTGCTGGTAATCTGAAAAGGTCCTGGAACAGCCAACCTCTGGGTTCCTGTAAAGTGTAGTAAAAGATGGCCTCACTGTTCATCCAAATTTCATCCCTCTATCACTACCTGCAGCTGAAAACATCCTTATAAATGGATATTCATAGTATTTACCTGTCCTGTCTCCCTTGACACAGTGAGAAATGGAACTTCCTCACACTTTAAATAAGGCATATTGTAGAGTAGTCCAAAAAATGCATGGGATTCACCTCCACCTGATGGTTAAAGACACAGGTTTTGGAATACACCTGTGCTGGGCTCAAAGCCCCACTCAGCTGTGCAACTGAGACTCTACCTATGAAATAGAGGGGGGAGAGTCACATTGCTTTCTCTAGAGAAAGTGGTCTCCTCCAGCACATGGTGCTTTCATTTCATTTCATTTCTTTCATTCTTTCTTTCTCTTTCTTTCTTTCTTTCTTTCTTTCTTCCTTCCTTCCTTTCTTTCTTTCTTTCTTTCTTTCTTTCTTTCTTTCTTTCTTTCTTTCTTTCTTTCTTTCTTTCCTTCTTTCTTTCTTTCATGTCAGCTAGGGTTTGCATCATAGAAAACCACAGACTTGGTGGTTTAACAACACAAATGTATTTTCTTACATTGGAGGCTGCAAGCCCAAGATCAAGGTTGGTTTCTGGTGAGACCTTTGTCCTCAGCTTGTAGATGCGGCCTTTTTGCTGTGTCCTCACATGGCCTTTTCTCTGTACATTCAAGGGAAGGAAGAGATCTCTGGTGTATCTTTCTCTTCTTATAAAGACATCAGTCTTATTTCATTAGGGCCCAACACTTATTTTTTTCTTTTTACGGTCACACTTGTGGCCTATGAAAATTCCCAGGTTGAATCAGAGCTGCAGCTGCCAGCCTATGCCACAGCCACAGCAACACCAGATCCGAGTGTCATCTTCAACCTACACAACAGCTTGTGGCAACCCAGATCCTTAACCCACTGGTGGGGCCAAGGACTGAACCCATGTCCTCATGGATACAAGTCAGGTTTGTTTCACTGAGCCACAATGGGAATTTCAGGACTCCACCCTTATGACTTCAAGTCCTTATGGGCCCTGTCTCCTAATGGTCATGTTGGGTGTGACCCACATGTGTAATTTTTTTTTGCTTTTTTATGTCCATACCCATGCCATATGAAGGTTCCCAGACTAGGAATAGAATCAGATCTTCAGTTGCTGGCATACACCATAACCACAGCAATTCCAGATGCAAATATCATCTGTGACCTACACCACAGCTCATGGCAACGCCAGATCCTTAACCCATTGGGCAAGGCCAGGGATTGAAACTGTATCCTTATAGATACTAGTCAGGTTCATTGCCACTGAGGCATGACACATATAAATCCATAATTGTAAATTTTCTATTAGCTTTCTTTAAAATGCAAAAACAAACAAAAAGCAAAAAGGTAAAATTAATTTTCACAATATATCTTATTTAACTAAATATATCTAACATCTCATTTAACACATCATTGATACAAAATTTAATTCAATATTATACTTTTTTCATACTAAGTCTTTGAAATCAGGTGTGTCTTTTACACTTAGGGGACATCTCAGCCCAGACCAGCTACATCTCAATTGCCCAGGAGCCTCATGTGCCAGTGGCTACTGTATTGGGCTATACACACCAACAGACAGCTTTTCAGGGAGTTGCCTGGTGGCCTCTCAGTTAAGGATTCAGCATTGCCACTGGTGTGGCGTAGGTTCCATCCCTGGCCTAGGAGCTTGTGCACTCCATAAAAGAAGAGAGAGTTTGAAAGAATGACCTCCAGTTCCTTCCCCTTCTATCTACTCAAAAAAATTGTTTTAATAAAACTTGTAAAATTAATGAACAGGCATTTCACATATGTGATACAAAAGTTTAGTGGGTGCAAAATTATATACAGTGTAGGAGTTCCATCATGGCTCAGTGGAAGTGAATCTGACTAGTATCCATGAGGGTTCACGTTCAATCCCTGGCCATGTTCAGTGGGTTAAGGATCTGGTTTTGCCATGAGCTCTGGTGTAGTTCACAGATGCAGCTCAGATCTGGCATTGCTGTGGCTAGGGCATGGGCCAGCAGCTACAGTTCTGATTCAACCCCTAGGCTGGGAACTTCCAAATGCCTTGGGTTCAGCCCTCTAAAAGACAAAAAATATCTATACAGTGAAAAGTAAATCTCACCTTCTCCTCTGTCTTTCGAAACGAAGTTTCCAGCCCCAGAGGCAGCCACAGTTAATAGATTCTGATTCCCTTGCCCCTTTCCATGGATGTTCTAAACTCTAAAACAGATATTAACATACATATCCATACCCACATGTGTCTACATAAATGCATAAATATATGCATTTATTATTTTTTACTCTTTTTTCTACACAAACATGAGCATTCTCTGTGCACTGTTTGTGCCTTGATCTTTTTCACTTAACACTAATCATGCAGCTTACTAGTTGCATAACACTAGGTGAGTTACTAAATCTCTCTGTGCCTCAGTTTCCTCCTCTGAGAAGCGGAGGGGCCTATACCAAAACACTCCAGAAGGTTATTAAGAGGATTATGTAAAGAAGCACTTAGGACTTAGATTAGGAGTTCCCATTGTGGATCAGTGTGTTAAGAATGCAACATAGTGTCTGTGGGGATGCAAGGTGTGATCCCTGGCTTCACTCAGTGGGTTTAGGATCTGGCACTGTCATGAGTCATGGCATAAGTTGCAGATGATGCTCAGATCCAGTGTTGCCATGCTGTGGTATAAACTACAACTGCAACTCCAATTCTACCCTCAGCCTGGGAACTTCCATATGCTGCAGGTGCAGCCTTAAAAAAGAAAAAAGAAAAGACTTAGAATAATTCCTGGCACAATCAATAAATATTTGCCTTTTTTTTTTTTTAGGAGCCAGAGAGTAGTCCATTTCATGGGTCTAGTCTAAATGATGGCAGCTGGCCCCATTCATGGACTTTTAGTTGCTTTTCTCCTCAATATCTTTCTCTAACAAGGAATGCCTCAGTGAGTAATCTTGTACATATGTCATTGCTTGATGTGCAGACACACTGGAGGTTCCTTCCCAGAACTGGAATTTTTGGTCTGGGAGTTGCAGCATGTGCATGGTGCGTTTCATGGCTGAATTATCTTCCTGGAAGAGCCCAACATTGTCAGTTGCACCTGTGGTGTGGGAGTGGTTCCTTTTCCCTGACAGTGAACCTCAAATTTGTTTTTCCTCTGCCAGTGTGATAGCAGGAGACACCACAGGCTCAAGGTTGCCATTTGTCTTCCTCTGGTGGTGAGGCTGGGCATATTTTCGTATGTCTAAGGGCTTTTCAAGGAACCTTTGCTCATTTTTCTCTTGGATTATTGGACTCAGCCTCTTTGGACCTTGTCTCCCCCACAGGCCTTGGGGACCTCTCTCTGCACACCACCTGGATGCCTTTCCCCCCACACCATTCCTGGAAGTAATTGGACTTCCTTTATGATGTCATCTTGAGATACAATTTCAATCTCATCTGGTTCAGTTTTCACAAGGAATAACATATGTCCTCAGGCAAATCTCAGGGTATCTCCAGGGCAGGGCATGGGCTTCTTTGTCCTGTGAATGTCTGGCTCTGGGCCTTGATGAATACTTCTCAAATTTAATTTAGTAAGTGAAAATCAGTGGCCTGTAGTTATAGAAAAAAGAACATCATGCACCCAACATCTGATTTTTTGAATTGTTCAAATTATTTTTACTCCATCATTAAAATTACAAATTGATTAGCCCTTATTTTCAAATGACTAAAAGTAACTATTAAAACTATTGGGTTTTTATTATTAAATTATCAAAAATTTAAGCACCTTAAGAGCAAAGAGAGATACTATCTCCCCAGAAAGAACTATTTTTTTTTGGGGGGAGCCAAACCCACGACATGCACAAGTTCCCAGGTCTGGGATGGATCCCACACCCATGCCACAGAAGTGACCCAAGCCACTGCAGTGATAATGCCAGATCCTTAGTCACTGTGCCACAAGGGAACTCCCAAAGAGGACTTCTTTAAATGGCTTGTGGAGGTCCCATTGTGGCACAGCAGAAATGAATCTGATTAGATTCCATGAGGATGAGGGCATTGCTCAGTGGGTTAAGGATATGGTGCTACTGAGAGCTGTGGTAAGGGCACAGAGACATCTTGAATCCTGCATTGCTGTGTCTGTGGTATAGGCTGGCAGCTGTAGCTCCAATTCAATCCCTAGCCTGGGAACGTCCATATGCTCTGGGTGCAGCACAAAAAAAAACAAAACAAAACAAAAAAAAAGGCTTGTAAAACACCTTTCAATATTTTACCGAGGGGAGGACAAGATGGCGGAGGAGTAGGGGGACACACTCGCCCTCTCCCACAAACACAACAAAAAAAGCACATCTACAGAATAAATGACTCGCACAGAACAGCAACCAATCACTGGCAGAGGAACCTAAACTCCAATAACGCTAAGAAGTTCGTGATATTACTGGGCAGAACGGGAGCAAAGAGGAGAGTGAGAGAAGGTGAATGCAAGCGGGACGGGTGCTCCCGAAAGGGAACTGAGGAGGAGAAAGGGATTCTGCCCTGGAAAGTCACCTACTCGGGGGAAAGATCAAATGAACCAGAGGAATCTCCAGATGCAGAGAAGAGTGTAGCAGTAAGTTGGAGTACTGAAAGGCTGATCAAGAACCGAACGGACCATCTGAACTACGGGCACAGTCACCAAAAATTGAGACGCCTGGGTGGGGGCTGGCATCAAGACCTCAGCTCTGAAGGTTAGTACCAGAGAAAGGACTGGGGGTGTGGGGCGATGTGGAGACTGCTTGGGAGGTCTAGAAACCGGTCTGTCAAGTTTGACGGGGCAGAGACTGCCTGGGAGACTGGAAAACAAAGCTGTTGCAGAGGAAGGGAGCAATATTCTAGGGGTGGGGAAGTGGAACGACACATCAGAGGGAACCTGGGAGAAGAGCCTGGCCTGTGCCCGTGCTAGGGAGGGGAGAGAAGAAGGGGTGGGTCCCCATAGAATACTCCCCACGCCACAGCAAGCTTACAGGCCCGCTAGCTAGCTGAAAGCTGTGCTTCCCAGTGCATCCACTCCCCCCCACCCCCACCACCCCCTACATTCTCGCCAGACCTGGGGCTGCCTGCCATCCGGGAGGGCTGGCCTCAAAAATTGTCTGAAACCTACCACCACAGGGGCTGTCCCTTCACAGGCCTGCTTGCCCCTTGGAGGGTCTACACTTTCGCACAGCAGCACCAAACACCACCAGCCCCCGAGAAAAGGCCTGCAGCCCAGAAAAGCTAGAAGAAACCTAGCCAGGCCGTGAATAGATCTGCCTAATTCTCCGACGGTTTTTCTGATTCGGGCTGCCCTGGGGAGGAGCCTCTTGGGTTTTCAGTGGCCCTGCTACCTGCCCAAGCCCCCAGGGGGTGCCAAGCCCTAGCAGATCAGCTGCATAGGACTGCTAGCTCCAGGCAGGACCCCCTGCAGCCCAGAAAAATGGCAACAAGCCTGGCTGAGCCATGAAAAGATCTCACATGATCTTTCTGAGTTGGACTGCCCTGGGGAGGAGCCTCTTGGGTTTCCAACGGCCCTGCTACACGCCCAAGACCCCAGGGGGTGCCCTACTCCCGCAGAATAGCTGCTTAGCACCACCAGCCCCCTGGAGGACCCCCTGCAGCCCAGAAAAGCTGCAACAAGCTTGGCCAGACTGTGAAAAGTTCCGCCTACATTTGCAGGCTGTCCTTCTGAGTTGGGCTGCCCTAGGGAAGAGCCTCTTAGGTTCTCAGTGACCCAGATAGCTGCTCCAGCCCCCAGGAGGTGCTGCACTCCTGAGGAACAGCTGCCCCACACGGCCAACGCCCTGCAAGATCCCCACAGCCTAAAAACACCAGAGCAAGCTCTGCATGACCAAGTGAAATCTGCTACCATCGTGATGTGGACCTTCCAGTCCTGTCTGCCCTCAGGAAGTCCTCCTTTGCTTCAAAGAAACCCTGTTAGCCCCATCAACACTCCAGAAAAGCCACACTGCCTCAAAAAAGATTGACCAACAATGCCAGCAATCAGGAAATATTCCACGGCAGTGACAAGGCAAACACTGCCCAGTCAAGGAGAGTACAACTCCCTCAGGAGAAAGAAAACAACAAGCAAGAAGAAGAAGCTGAGAAACCACCCCCAGTCAAACCAACAGGAGAACTCACCTAAAACAGTCAACAATGAAACAGATCTCTGCAGTCTGACAGACCTGGAGTTCAAAAGAGAAATACTGAAAATACTGAAGGAATTAAGAGAAGATAGGAACAGTAATGCATATACCCTCAGAAAGGAACTAGAAAATATAAGGCGGAGCCAAGAAAAACTAGAACATTCATTTGCAGAGATGCAAACCGAACTAAGGGCAGTAAAAACCAGAATGAATAATGCATAAGAACGAATCAGTGATATGGAAGATAGAATAATGGAAACCACTCAATCCGGTCAACAGACAGAAAACCGAATCAAAAAACTGGGAAGCAATATAAGGGACCTATGGGATAATATAAAGTGGGCCAATCTACGCATAATAGGAATTCCAGAAGGAGTAGAAAAAGATAAGGGGATGGAAAATATATTTGAAGCAATTATCGCTGGAAACTTCCCCAATCTAAAGGATACTGGGTTCAAGATACAAGAAGCACAGACGGCCCCAAACAAACTGAACCCAAACAGACCCACACCAAGACACATCATAATAAAAATGGCAAAAGTTAGTGATAAAGAGAGGATCCTAAAGACAGCAAGAGAAAAGCAGAATGCTACCTACAAGGGAACCCCTATAAGATTATCAGCTGATTTCTCTACAGAAACAGGAGGGAATGGCAAGAGATATTTAAAGTGCTCAAAGGAAAAAATATGCAACCTAGAATACTCTATCCAGCAAGAATATCACTTAAAATAGAAGGGGAAATAAAAATTTTTTTCCAACAAACAAAAACTTAAAGAATACAGCAACACAAAACCCAGGTTAAAGGAAATATTGAAAGGGCTTCTCTAAACCAAAAAGAAAGGAAGGAAAGGGAAGAAAAAAGAAAAGAGAAAAAAAAGAAGAAGAGGAAGAACTAGGACTGAGGAAACCGCAATCAGAGAGCAGTCACTCAAATAAGCCAGCATACAGATTTAATCATGAACATGCTTCAAACAAAATAAAACTAAAAAGAAAGAAATAAAAAAGAGTCATCAAAACCATAAACTGTGGGCAAGGCATGTTAGGAAATAAATAACCCTTTTTGTTTGTTTGTTTGTATGTTTCTCTTCTTAATTTTAATAGAGTAATGAAGTGTTTGAACTTACAGGGCAATCAGGCTAAAACACACAATTATGGGAAGGGGTTAGCATACTTAAAAAACAGGGCAACCACAAGCCAAAACCAAATATTGCATTTGCAAAAAATGAAAAAAAGTACACTCAAGCAGATAAAAACAGGAGACCATCCAACCAAAAAAAAAAAAAAAAAAGGAAGGAAGAATGGAGAACCATAGAATCAACAGGAACACGAGGATCAAATGGCAATAAATAATCATCTATCAATTATCACCTTAAATGTCAATGCACTGAATGCCCCAATCAAAAGACACAGACTGGCTGAGTGGATAAAAAGGCAAAAATCTTCAATAGTCTGCCTACAAGAAACTCACCTTAGGACAAAGGATACATATAGATTGAAAGTGAAAGCGTGGGGAAAAATATTTCTTGCCAATAGACATGACAGAAAAGCAGGATTCGCAACGCTCATATCAGACTAAATAGACTTTAAAACAAAAGACATAAAGAGAGACAAAGGAGGACACTACTTAATGATTAAGGGATCCATCCAAGAGAGGATATTACTATCGTCAACATATATGCCCCAAATATAGGAGCACCCAGATACATACAACAAATATTCACAGACATAAAGGGAGACATTGATGAGAATACAATCATAGTAGGAGACCTTAATACCCCCCTCACATCAATGGACAGATCCTCTAGACAGAAAACCAATAAAGCAAAAGAGATCCTATAGGAAACAATAGAAAAGGAAGACTTCATTAATATCTTCAGGACACTACATCCAAAAAAATCAGAATACACATTCTTCTCAAATGCTCATGGAACATTCTCAAGAATCGACCACATATTGGGACACAAAGCGAACCTCCATAAATTTAGGAGCATAGAAATTATCTCAAGTATCTTCTCTGACCACAATGCCATGAAATTAGAAACCAACCATGGGAAAAGGAAAGAGAAAAAACCTACTACATGGAGACTAAACAACATGCTACTGAAAAACCAATGGGTCAATGAGCAAATCAAGAAGGAAATTAAAAACTACCTTGAAACAAATGATACTGAAGACACAACCTCTCCAAATCTATGGGATGCTGCAGAAGCTGTGCTCAGAGGAAAATTTATAGCAATACAGGCCTTTCTCAAAAAAGAAGAAACATCCCAAATGGACAACTTAACCCTCCACCTAAACGAATTAGAAAAAGAAGAACAAAAACGACCTAAAGTCAGCAGAAGGAAGGAAATTATAAAGATCAAAGAAGAAATCAATAAAATAGAGACTCAAAAAACAATAGAGAAAATTAATAAAACCAAGAGCTGGTTCTTTGAAAAGGTCAACAAAATTGACAAACTCCTGGCCAGACTCACTAAAAAGAGGAGAGAAAGAACCCAAATAACCAAAGTTATAAATGAAAAAGGAGAAATCACATCGGATACAGCAGAAACAAACAAAAAAAAACAACCATAAGAGAATACTATGAACAACTATCTGGCAACAAGTTTGACAATCTGGAAGAAATGGACAATTTTCTAGAATCTTACAGCCTGCCAAAACTGAATCAAGCAGAAACAGACCAATTGAACAGACCGATCACTAGAAATGAAATTGAAGAGGTCATAAAATCACTCCCTACGAATAAAAGTCCAGGACCAGATGGCTTCACAGGTGAATTCTATCAAACATATAAAGAGGAATTGGTGCCCATCCTCCTTAAACTCTTTCAAAAGGTTGAAGAAGAAGGAATACTCCCAAAGACATTCTATGAGGTCACCATCACCCTAATGCCAAGACCAGACATAGATACCACCAAAAAGAAAATTATCGCCCAATCTCATTGATGAATATAGATGCAAAAATTCTCAACAAAAATCTTAGCCAACCAAATCCACCAACATATCAAAAAAATTATACACCATGACCAGGTAGGGTTCATCCCAGGTTCACAAGGATGGTTCAACATACGCAAATCAATCAGCATCATACACCACATTAACAAAAAAAAAAGTCAAAAATCAGGAGTTCCCGTCGTGGCGCAGTGGTTAACGAATCCGACAAGAACGATGAGGTTGCGGGTTCGGTCCCCGCCCTTGCTCAGTGGGTAAACGATCCCCCGTTGCCGTGAGCTGTGGTGTAGGTTGCAGACGCAGCTCGGATCCCGTGTTGCTGTGGCTCCGGCGTAGGCCGGTGGCTGCAGCTCCGATTCAACCCTTAGCTTGGGAACCTCCGTATGCCACGGGAGCGGCCCAAGAAATAACAACAACAACAACAACAACAACAAAAAGACAAAAAAAAAAATGATCATTTCAATAGCCGCAGAAAAATCATTTGACAAAGTCCAACATCCATTCATGATCAAGACCCTCGCCAAAGTGGGTATAGAGGGAACATTACTGAATATAATCAAAGCCATTTATGATAAACCCACAGCAAATATAATACTCAATGGGGAAAAACTGAAAGCTTTCTCACTCAAATCTGGAGCAAGACAGGGATGCCCACTCTCACCACTGCTCTTCAACATCGTTTTGGAAGTCCTAGCCACAGCAATTAGACAAACAAATGATATAAAAGACATCCATATAGGAAAAGAAGAGATAAAACTGACACTGTGTGCAGATGACATGATACTATACATAGAAAACCTGAAGGACTCAACCCCAAAACTACTTGAACTGATTAATCAATTCAGCAAAGTAGCAGGATATAAGATTAACATTCAGAAGTCAGGTCCACTTCTGTATACCAGCAATGAAATATTACAAAAGGAATACAAAAATATGATACCTTTTAAAATTGCACCTCACAAAATCAAATACATCAAGATACACCTGACCAAGGACGTAAAGGACCTATATGCCGAGAACAATAAAACTTTAATCAAAGAAATCAAAGATGTAAAGAAATGGAAAGATATTCCATGCTCCTGGGTTGGAAAAATCAATATTGTAAAAATGGCCATACTACCCAAAGCAATCTACAGATTCAATGCAATCCCTATCAAATTACCCGTGACATTTTTCACAGAACTAGAAAAAATAATCCACAAAAGACCCAGAATCGCCAAAGCAATCCTGAGAAACAAAAACCAAGCAGGAGGCATAACTCTCCCAGACTTCAAGAATACTACAAAGCCGCAGTCATCAAAAGAGTGTGGTACTGGTATCAAAACAGACAGACAGACCAATGGAACAGAATAGAGAAACCGGAAATAAACCCTGACATCTATGGTCAATTAATCTTTGACAAGGGAGGCAAGAACATAAAATGGGAAAAAGAAAGTCTATTCAGCAAGCATGGCTGGGAAACCTGGACAGCTGCATGCAAAGCAATGAAACGAGAACACACCCTCACACCATGCACAAAAATAAACTCCAAATGGCTGAAAGACTTAAATATACGACAGGACACCATCAAACTCCTAGAAGAAAACATAGGCAAAATACTCGCTGACATCAACATCATGAATATTTTCTCAGGTCAGTCTCCCAAAGCAATAGAAATTAGAGCAAAAATAAACCCATGGGACCTCATCAAACTGAAAAGCTTTTGCAGAGCAAAGGAAATCGAAAAGAAAACACAAAGACAACTTTCAGAATGGGAGAAAATAGTTTCAAATGATGCAGCTGACAAGGGCTTAATCTCTAGAATATATAAACAACTTCTACAACCCAACAGCAAAAAAGCCAATCAATCAGTGGAAAAATGGGCAAAAGACCTGAATAGACTGTTCCCCAAGGAAGATATACAGACGGCCAGCAAACACTTGAGAAAATGCTCAACATCGCTGATCATAAGAGAAATGCAAGTCAAAACTACCATGAGATACCACCTCACACCAGTCAAAATGGCCATCCTAATAAATCCACAAATAACAAGTGCTGGAGGGGCTGTGGAGAAAAGGGAACCCTCCTGCACTGCTGGTGGGAATGGAAACTGGTACAGCCACTATGGGGAACAGTTTGGAGATACCTTAGAAATCTATACATAGAACTTCCATATGACCCCACAATCCCACTCTTGGGCATCTATCCAGACAAAACTCTACTTAAAAGACACACATGCACCCACATGTTCATTGCAGCACTATTCACAATAGCCAGGACATGGAAACAACCCAAATGTCCATCGACAGATGATTTGATTCGGAAGAGGTGGTATATATGCATAATGGAATACTACTCAGCCATAAAAAAGAATGACATAATGCCATTTGCAGCAACATGGATGGAACTAGAGACTCTCATCTTGAGTGAAATGAGCCAGAAAGACAAAGACAAATACCATATGATATCACTTATAACTGGAATCTAATATCCAGCACAAATGAAAATCTCCTCAGAAGAGAAACTCATGGACTTGGAGAAAAGACTTGTGGCTGCCTGATGGGAGGGGGAGGGAGTGGGAGGGATCGGCAGCTTGGGCTTATCAGACACAACTTAGAATGGATTTACAAGGAGATCCTGCTGAATAGCATTGAGAACTTTGTCTAGATACTGATGTTGCAACAGAACAAGGGTGGGGGAAAAATGTAATTATAATGTATACACGTAAGGATAACTTGATCGCCTTGCTGTACAGTGTGAAAATAAAAAAAAAGAAATTTTCACAAAGAGTGAATTTTAGCCCAAAGTCAGGAGAAAATCAGCAGTACACTAATAAAAGACAGCCCACCTACATCTTTTGTCAGCATAGTTGGGAAATGAAGGCAGAAAAACAAAAAGAACATGTTGATTGGAGCCCTTCCTCATTTGTGTATGTGTGTTATGGAGCATCTTCAACATATTTAATAAGATCATAACCAACATGCAGGCTTGGTGGGGGGGTTGTGGGGATACAGAAGCCAAAGAAATCAAAACATCAGGATGTTTGTTTGCTTTTCCAAATTGATGGAATAAATGCACAATGTGCCACCTGGGTAACCCCCTGGCTAAGTCCCAATACTGGCCACAGTAACCACAGGGATTTCTTGGACACACTGGAATCACTGGAGGAAGTGATGCTGCCAGGAATGATCCCAGGGTAGGTCAATCCTGTATGAAGAACTCAGGGCTGTTCAATGCTTGACATGATGAAGGTCTTATTTTTAAATCCTCATGACATCCCTTTGAGAGGGTGTTCTTATTCCCAGAAAAAAAATGGGGTTAGGAATGATATCAAGACTTGCCCCCTGGACTTTCATTTCTCAGATGTTCCAGTATCAGGTCATTTCTGCTTCTATTTTTGACTTTCAGCCCCATCAGCATAATCTTTATCAGAGGGTGAAAGTTTCACATTTGCAATTCTAGATTTTTCTTTTGGCTGGGTTTCTGGCGGCCCACTGCAGGTTATTATTATTATTATTATTATTATTAATATCTCTAATTGCAAAATGAACCAAGAACTAGAAACGGTCCTAGGATGTATCCTGGGGAAGGGGGTGGGGTGGAGGTCCCTTTGGGATTTCTCTCTTTGCAGTTTAAGTTTTTGAAAGGCAAAACTTTCTGGAGTGGGGAGAGTAAAGTCTCTGAGCCACCCTTTCAATTCAAATCTCAACTTTCCTTACTCCCTAGTCTTTTCACTGGATGTTTGGGGCTCAAACCTGCTTCCTGACAATTCTCTGATGAAGTTGTTCCTAAATTTGACTGTATATTGAGTCACCTGCTTAGTGTTCCAAAAATGAGGCTTTCTCAGGCTTTGCTTCCAACCTACAAGACAAGACGCTGAAGGTCTAGAAACTAGACTAATCCTAAGAGGACTCTCATTTGAGTGTTAAGGATCAAAAAGAGTTGTGGACACATCAAGATACACATGGATTTAATGTCTTTAGAATCACTTGGATTACTGACCAAGTCACATCTATGTAAATACCACTGCATTACAGAGAAGCCACCTCCATCATCCTGAAACCCCCAGCTGTTTTCAATGCATAAAGCTGGTGGTATTTACTTGCATGTTTATTATATGTTTTTCCCCAGCAAGGATGGTAGCTCTGCCGTCTTCCTGGTCAAGCCACAGTGCCCTGGTTGGTGCCTGCCCGTCTTGGGGACTCAATTAGTTTGTGGTGGGTGATGGCATGATTTGACTATAAATACTATCAGAAAGAAGGGACGCACCCCAGTCCTCTTCCACTTTGACCTCCTTATTGGACAGACGCTGGAAGGCAGACCTGAGACAGTTTCTCACAGTTGAGCCTCTCAGCTCAGGTCTGCTGAAGCCACTTTCTATTCCTAGGACATGTGGCATTATTGTTTTTGCTTTTGTCTTTTTAAATTATAGTTGATTTACAGTGTTGTGCCAATTTCTGCTGTACAGCAAAGTGACCTCATCATACATATATACACATTCCTTTTATTATCTTCCATCATGGTTTATCCCAAGAGACTGGATATAGTTCCCTGTGCTGTATGGTAGGACTTAATTGCTTAGCCATGTTTTTTTTTTTTAATACTGAAAGATGTGCATTGTAGCTTTGTTTGTGTTATCAAAAACCTGGAAACAAAAGGAATAAATACTGGCACATCCATATTGTGGAATATTATACCATCGGCCCTTTGGATCTGTGCACATGGAACACACAGTGATGGAGGCTGACTCTATTGTTATTTGACAGAAGGGACATGGAATTGGGCATGGCGGGTGGGAGTCCTGGAACCAATTCTCCAGGGGTTACTGAGCAATGGCTGTGCAGATAATAAAGTAAAACAATCTGTAAGTATAAAGAAATAAATCTGTTAAGAACTGTGTCAGATGAATTTCCATGAAGTATTGTTGAGTGACAAGAATAAGATGAAGGAAAGTGCAAAATAGTACTCCATTTCAGTAAAACAAATGATGATAAACTATCACTGCTTAGGATTACTTGATCCTGGATTAAAATAGGAAAAAAGAACTTCACTGTGAAGACTGGTTCTGTGTGGGGGCTGAGTGGGATGCAAGAGCCTTAGGGAAAAGAGACAGCAAGTTGGGAGAAATCAAGAAATAAAGTGAAGAAAATAAGATAACTGTAATAGTAAAAATCATATTTATGAAGAATAATTATGCATGCATGTATATAAAATTTCTGGCCACCCTCATTGCATGCAGATATTCCCAGGCCAAGAAATTCCTTTTTTTTTTAAATGGGATATTCACCTAATGTGATGGAAGAAAAATATAGAGATTTCAATGTATTTTTAAGAAAAAATACTCAGAATGCATGAGGCAATATTTAAATTAGGAATTTAGTAGAAAGAAAAACAAGGTAAATGCAAAGAAAGATGGAATAAAAGGAAATCGCTCTATCTGCAATTTTTAAAAACAGAAATATCTTAAAGCTTATATGTGATGTTAACCGTAGTTTCTTGTGGGTGAAGGATAATGGAATGCTCATTGTATTACTTTTTCTACTTTTCTGTATTTTTATTTTTTCTCTCTTTACATTGCTGGCCACCCCCACTGCCTGCAGCTCTTCCCAGGCAATGAATTGAACCTGAGCCACAGCTGTGACCTGAGCCATAGCAACAACATCACTGGATCCTTAGCCTGCTGCACCACCAGGGAACTCCATTCTTATTTGTAAACTTTCTTGTTAGGAAAACAATATATGAAAAGACAAGCTCAGTACAGTTTCCTCATGAGGGTCCTTCACTTCCAGCAGCAGGAGGCATAAACTTAGCTCCTTTCTCTCTCCTGTGGGCCGCTGCCTTCCAAAGAGGGCTTCCTCTTCAGAGAATAAAAATGTAACCAGGGAGCACCTGAGGGTGGTTTTCCTCCTCCTGCCTTGACTTCTCTTTCCACTGCCCCATTAGGGAGGGCATCTGTCAGAAGTTTTGTCTGATTTCGTTATTTCAGTGTGGAGCACATTCTGGAGACAGCTGGGTTTCCAAATCTGGTGCTGCCAAGGACTAGCAGTGGGATTTTCTTCCAGCATGAAAGGTGAGAAGGCAGGTAAGGTGCTCAAGCAGAGAGAGGCATGGAGAAAAGGATCCTCCTTTTTACCATCTCTATGGATTCTGATTCCATGTCTGAGTAGCTCATTCTGAAACCTCTTCTCCCAGGTTTTTCTGCAGGTGTTGGTTCTGGATAGTTCTCCCATCTTCCTACTCTCCCCCCAGCCTTCATATTTATTTATGAGCCAGGCAATGGGCACCCAGTGTAATAAATGAAAATTCACCCCTGTCTTCCCAGTGGGTCCGGTGGGGAGGGTAGACACCCAAGGAGAGACCAGGGGCTGTGGTGCTAGGCGAGGACACCCTCCTGGAAAATGCCAATTTCTCTGGGGCTCAGTTTCCTCTTGAGTAATATGATCCTCCCAAACTGGGTATATGCATTAAAGATGCAGTGAGGACTGGGGCTTTTTATTTGTTTCTGGTGTGTCTTCCACCTACTGTCCATGAGACCACAGTCTTTGATGAGTTCCTTCACCATGTTGTTTTATTACAGTTCCTGGCACATACAGGTAGTCTATAAGTATTTGTTGAGTTAATGATTTTGCCTTAGAGAATGACTTTAAAATTTAAAAGAAACTTCCCTTGCTTCTCTAAGAGGACAGACTCTTAAGGGTTTAATAAAAAGAACATAACTAGTCATTGAATTATTAGGTCATAGGGAATTTTTGTCTTCAGCTTTAACTAGATGTCATCAATTGCTTGCATTTGTAGCAATTTTCACTCCCAAATAGCAGTTTATGAGGTCCCCTTTGTCTGCATTTTTTCTAGAACTAGGGGCAACCAGTTTTTATTTTATTTATTTATTTATTTACTTACTTACTTATTTATTTTTAAATCTCAAGGCAGTATGTATCTATGGTCCTAGATCTATTCTTTGTTTTGGCAACACACATGGTATGCAGAAGTTCCTAGGCCAGGAATTGAACCCATGCCACACCTGCAACCATAGCCGCAGCAGTAATAACGCTGGATCCTTAATCCACTGAGCCACCAGGGAACTTCTATTTATTTTTGATAGACAAGAAGTAGATTTATTGAAAGAGATACACATTCTATTGGCAGAATACAGTATATCCCAAAAGGCTTGAGAGCCCTATCAGTCTTTAAATGCTTGCCGTGGTTTCTCTTTATTTTAAAATTTTATTTAATTTTTTTTGTCTTTTTAGGGCCATGCTCACAGCAGAATATAGAAGTACCCAGGCTAGGGGTAAAATTGGAGATGGAGCTGCTGGTCTACACCCATGGAAACACAAGGTCTGAGCCTCATTCACTACCCACACTGAAGCACCTGGCAATGCCAGTTCCTTAACCCATTGAGTGCAGCCAGAGATTAAATACACATTCTCATGGATGTAGTTGAGTTCTTAGCCCATTGAATCATACAGGAACTCCATGATTTCTCTTTCAAGCGGAGAGTACAGATGGCGTTTCCACTTTAGACTATACCACATCTTCCAACTTTTTTTTACACTGTTTCTAGATTTTGACACTGTTATCACTCTAGATCTCAGCTCACATGATCCACCCCCTCCCCTGGGAAGCCTTCCCTGAATCCCTGTAGAGTGTGGTTTCCTCATCAGTCACTATATATCCCATCACTCCGTTATTTCCTGCATGAAGGACTGGAATCTGAAACAAATTTTGGACTTTCCGTTTCATGGATTTTCCTCCATGGGTTTACAAGGACTCTTAATCTGTCATCACCAGATCTCTGGGCCTGGCTCAGAGCCTGGCACAGAAGAGGAAGGCAAGATGTACTTAGAGAATAAAGGAAAGAGTAGATTGCTTTTTTAAAAGCCAAAACCAATTTAGATATTTACTAAATGTTGGACTTATTTTTTAAAAATCCTGATGATATTAGGCAAGTGCAGTTATAAGATCATCGTCCTCCTTTATTTTGCCTTTATCACCTTTTCTTTTTAGGCATATGGAGGTTCACCTGTGGCATATGGAATTTCCCAGGCAAGGGCTTGAATCAGAGCTGCAGCTGCCAGCCTACACCAAAACAAAAGCAGCACCAGATCCAAGCTTCATCCACAAAATATCATGCAGCTTGTAGTAATGGCAGGTCTCTACCCCACTGAGTGAGGCCAGGGATTGAACTCACATCCTCAAGGACACTATGTTGGGTTCTTAACCAGCTGAGCCACTATGGGAACTCCCCTTATTACTTTTGAACCACAGATTCTGTAATTCATTCAACAAGGGTTTACCAATCACTTATTCACCAGTGACTGTGCCATGAAACCACTCATGAGATGAAGACCATATTATTTGTCTGTTATTTTGCTGGCAGTGGGCTTGCATGACTAAGACAGAATGAAATGTAAAGTCTGGCTTCAAGAAATGAAACTTCAAGAAAAGAAAACCTGGCTTCAATAAATGAAACGTAAAATCTGGCTTGATATATATTTGTATCCTGTCCTTCAAAGGAAGGACAATTTGGAGTTCCTTTGGGGATGGCAGGTTAAAGTTCTGACATTACACTGCAGTGGCATGGGTTTGATTCCTGGCCCAAGAAATTGCCTGTGCTGTAAGAGTGCCCCCCCAAAAAGGATAGTATTTTTTCAGTAGAGAAGTAATAGTGAGAATAATGATGAGAGGTAAAATTTGTTTAATGTTTACCATGTGCCAGGCCCTGAACAAGTTGCTTTACATGAATTATATTGTTTGTTTCTTCTTTTCTTTTTGGGCCACTCTAACAACACGTGGAAGTTCTCAGGATCGGGATCGAATCAGAGCTGCAGCTGCCAACTTATGCCATGGCTACAGCAATGCAGGATCCAAGCTGCATCTGCAACCTACACCACAGATCATGGCAACACCAGATCCTTAACTGATGGAGTGAGGCCAGGGACCAAACCCACAAGCTCATGGTTCCTAGACAGATTTGATATCACTGTACCACAACAGGAACTCCTTACATTAATTATATTTTTAATCATCAGAAAACCAAACAGGATAGTTACTATTAGAGAGTGCAGTCATCTCCCATTTAACCTTCATGAATTCTACTATATATGTGTGTGGGAAGAAAGGAGGGAGGAAGGGAGAGAGAGAGATTAAAGTTACCAAGGAAATCATGTACCTAATTTCAGGGAAGAGATGAAGTGGACATTTGTTCCCTGGTGCTGAGATGTGCCTGGTCCCTGTCTGGTTCATGTCTTTACCACCAGGATAACAGAAGCATGTTCTAGGGTAATATTTTTATCATACTTGATTTTTTTCCCCTCTACACACTAGATGTTAGAACTAACTCCTTTGAAAATGAAGCTTCAAAGGAGCTAAATGTCCCCTATAGCAAAGTTACAAGTCTTCCCAAGAGGATTCAGCTACTATTGGGACCAGACTTTTTTGTCCTAACACATCTCCTGAATTCAACATGTAGCCATTTTTTACTCCCATAACACAGGTCCAGTTTCCTGCATCATTTATTATTTGTTATAAAGATCATCTCCTTCAAATAACAGAGATGAGCAGGTGATAGCAAAAAGGGTACTGAAGTATTTCACCGGAAATCTTTTAAACTACAACAATTTGGATTAATGAGGATGCATTGGATGCTATGTCTGGAGACAGAAGAAAAGAAAAATTGAAGGTTATTCTAATCCCAGGGTTCTGTAATCATCTCATTTTTTCCCCAATTTCCTTGGTCACAGAAATCCCTTGCAAGAAACAAAAGAAAACAAAAGCCCACCGAAGCAAAGAAAACAAAAGAAGGAGCCAGGTGTATAGTAAGAGCTCAATAAATATTTGTAGAATAAGTGATGGAAGAAAAGAATCACAGACTGAAAAACAAAATGTAGGATCTGATTATTAATAAGAACTTCTCCAAAATCATGTTTCCTCCTTAAATTGACACACACACACACACACAAACACACACAACTACAAATATATAACATTGTATCACTGTAGGTAAAATATTTTTTCCAGCATCCAGGAACACAGGAAATGATCTTTGACGGCCTTTGCTTTGGGGGCTGTGGGGTAAGAACTTCGCAAGGGGACCCACCATGGGGCAGTCACTTGCATGCGAATCACCAAGGACGTATTCCTGGGTGCCGGCCGGACAGAAGGGAGACCAATCCAAGGGGGATTCCTCTGCTTCTGTGTGCTTTGAGAGGTCTAGACTATGAGAGCCCACACTGAGGCCATGTGGCTGAGAGCAGGCCACGTGTTGCTAGTGGGCATTTCGGGAGGAGAGACTCCTGGTGGCATAGAGCGTGGCATAACTCAGGAAGCTATGAATTTCGTGGATGCAACGATGTGCTGGAATCCACACGTCCGTGGGCCCTCACAGACGTTTCCCTTGGGGTGGTGTGAACCCGCGGCCCTTTCTTCCATTCTTGTCCACCACCACTAGGGCCTGAACCCAGATCGTCCCGGGGTCCTTTTTGTGCAGGCAGGCCCCGTGGGACTCACTGTGGCCCAGCCACAGCACGAGGCAGCATAATCAGGGTGTCTCGAGCTGGTGAGCCATTTTGCGAGGATTCCTGGCAGGGCTTCCTTCCGAATGGGTGTGGTGGTATCGGCACCACCGAGAAGCTTTCCTTCTCTACCCCCAGAACTGCAGTCAGTGTTTGGTGGTGGTTTGCATGGTTCTATTTGTCTTTGTGTTCCTGTCACTCATATGCCGAGGCTTTAAGCTGACATGCCCTGGACGTAGGAGAGAGAGGCTGATGTGATTTGCTGAAACGCCACACTGCCAGAGACAGCGAGAGTAAACCCATCAGTGCACTAGAAAGCACCGGTAGGCAGAAGGCGGGTTTGTCCCAAGACTCCGATATCCCTTCACACCAGGGCCTTCCATCCATTTCCTTTGCCAGTGTGGCCTAGGAAGTGGGGGAAATTGGGCCTCAGGGGATGGACTTCACGTCACCTCTCATAGGCATCCTTGGTGCCTCCACTTTCCCCATGCCACTGGGCTTATGCTTGTACAGATGTCTTGGCACCCCCTTTGAGCAGAGACAGCCCTTGCCTCGGGGACCTGCTCCATGGTTGAAGCAGCCCAGCAAGGCCCAGAGGGCACCTGGGATCTGCATCCCTGCTGACACATCCCTAGCTCTCCCCCATAGGTCCTTGGGAATCCCGGTGGTATTTGACCTGCAGTGACCTGTCAGGGTGCACCATATTCTGAAGGCCACTAGGTTCCTCTGCCAAGTTGTAATGCTTTTGTCAAAATGCAGACATCACTTTGTGCATGGAGTCTCAATGTCGATGTTGTCTCCGGAAAAGTCAGACGTGGTGTGTGAAGAGAGCCATGCTTCAACCCCTTGGTTGGCCTCTCTGCCTTCCTTCCCACTTTCTGTCTTCCATTCGCCTTAACCCCTTTCTCCATCCGGACCTTCCTCCCAAGAAATCCCTCCTCCACAAGGCGAGCCTTGCTGCTCAACTCCTACATCCCCTCCACATCAGTATAGATTTCTCACTATCTAGCTCTTATCATCAATGTCCTCTACCTCCTCATCAATGGATAATTCTCTCTCCAGGGTTTATCTTTCGGAGGAGGGTCAAGAAAATCGGGAACGTTTGTGCGACTTCTGAAGACTCAGCAGGAATCCTGGACCGTGGTTTTATCCGGGGTGGAAAATGCGATTTGGAGTCCTCTCTCAGGAAATGCGCAGGGTTTTGGCTATTTTTTTTAACCGGGTGTCTTCCTAGATCCATAGTCCTATTCCCATCGGAAACACTAACACGTGTGTTTACAATGGGGAAAAGTCTTTAGGCACCCATTTTCCAGTGGAGCAGGAGAGCCTGAGGAATTGTCGCGCCCCCAAAACTGAAGTTGTCTTTGAACTTTTCAAAAGAAAGCAGGCTAATCCTTAGCCACCCAAAGCCATCCAAAGCCACCCAAGCCCAAAGAAGGGTTAAAGAACCTTGAGAAAACCACACCCCTGGAAGGAATGTAAAGCAGAGCAGAGGAATGTGTGGAATGCAGACAGGGGTGAAACAATTAGCGCCCCATCTGGAAAACGGGGGAAAGAACAAGTTGGCCTGTGGAAATGCATGAATCCGACAGAGCCGGGCAGAGACGGTCTGGAATGCGGCAAGGTCTGAACCAGAGGCTCAGTCTTACGTGGTTTGCCGTGAAGACCATATGGCCTGCACTCCAAAGGCCTGGGAGACTCGGAGCTGGGCTGCCATTTGAAAGGGCCTTAGGTTGTCCTCCTTCCTCCCAGGTCCTCAAACTGGAGGGGAATTCTCAATGACTGTTAGATCTCCGACCTTGTGTGAAGTGAGGTCTGTGGTACGGCAGAGCCGTCCAGGTGATGGGCAACACTGTGGGCAGGCTCTACACGTACCTGAGGAGTGCCTTGGAGTTTTGGGGCGTGGGGAATTTCCAGCAGCTCCGCTGATTTCCATACATCAGGGCGTGGCCACCTCAGCCTCTACCAGACCCCTGTCTCCAGGGAGAGCACAGTGGTCCAGCATTCCCCCGGCCAGCTGGTCGCTTCTTCTCGCTTCTCAGACCTCCAAGCATGGATTCTTCCAGCACGTTCTGCACATCCAGCGGAAGGTTGACCTTTGCCTCTGAGCTAGGGGTTGCAAATCCCAGAGGCCAGGAGCCCTTCACGCCTGTGCATCCTGCATCGATAGGGCCATGCCGTTCATTAGGGCATGTTACGAGATTGGGCTGTCCTTTGGCCAGTGCTCAGTTGGCCTCAGCGATGCAGACTCGCCTCAGAATGACACCCTTTCTCCATACCCATGGGATTTTCGCTCTGGGATGGAAGTGGATGTTGCCTCTTCCTAGAGAGGTGCCCACACAGATGACGCATCACCGGGCGAAAGGTCCTAACAGGATTTCTCAGGGCCCATCCTCTCCTTTGCTGCTGGCCAACCTTTCCATCCAACGGAATCTATCTTCATGATTGCAGTGGACACATTTGGGGATTTGGAGTCGGAGTAGCCTTGGAATTGTGGTCTCTTGGCCTGGCTTGCCAACAACAGGTGTGGAGATACCCCCCGGCGGGTTTACTCCCCTCTTTCTTTCTCTTTGGTTCTTGGTAAGGTTTCCTTTGGATTCTTGGGGATGTTGGGAGCATTTTGACCCCAGGTCATCTGGAGTCGACAGCACGTTCCTGGGAGCTCTTCTCCAAAGATCAGGCCTTTCCGCATGACCGCAGTCTGTGCACGCCTGGCCTTTGTATAACCCAGGGACGTCAAGGATTCTTGATGCCAGGACGGAGGGAAACATGTGGAGCTTATATCTCTCTTTCAAGGGTTTCAAGCTCCCTTGGAGTTTCCCCACCCATAATCCCGACTCCATTTCCCTATCTCCGTCTCTCAGTCCCTCCGTCTCTCTCTCAGTCTCTCTCTCTCTCACTCTCTCTCTCTCTCTCTAAGTCTTTCTGTCTCTCTCCATTTCTCTGCTGGGACCCTGTGGGTCTCACTTTCTATTACTCCTTGGTTCTCTCCCAACTCAGCTTTATGGTCTCAATTTCTTCTCCCCTTTGGCCACTTACGTCTACATGAATGGCACCCTTGACTTTGTTCACCCTGGCCTTGACAGTGTAATATGCAGACTTGTGGTTGGTGTTGAAGTCGTCATCACTGCATGTGCTGAGGTGCGTCCTGATGGACACTTGCCCGGTTGAGTTGGATATTCAAGTCGATCTGCTGGATGTCTCTTTGTCCTGATATATCATAAATATCCGGGACGTTGGAAGCTCACCTGAAGCGAAGTTGGCTTTGCGTGCATTCGGAAGCAAATGCTGGGAGACACAGCATCCAGGAACACAGGAAGTGGTCTTTGACGGCCTTTGCTTTGGGTGCTCTGGGGTAAGAACTTCGAAAGATGACCCGCCATGGGGCAATCACTTGCATGCGAATCACCAAGGAAGTGTTCCTGTGTGCTGGCCGGACTGAAGGGAGTCCATTCCAGGGGATTCCTCTGCTTCTGTGTGCTTTGCGAGGTCTTGACTAGGAGAGCACACACTGAGGCCATGTGGCTGAGAACAGGCAACGTGTTCCTAGTGGGCATTTCGGGAGGAGAGGCTCCTGGTGGCCTAGAGCGTGGCATAACTCAAGAAGCTATGGATTTCGTAGATGCAACGATGTGCTGGAATCCACACGTCCGCTGGCCCTCACAGACTTTTCCTTTGGGATGGTGTGAACCCGCGGCCCTTTCTTCCATTCTTGTGCAACAACACTAGGGCCTGAACCCAGATCGGCCCGGGGTCCTTTATGTGCAGGCAGGCCCCCCTGGGATTCACTGTGGCCCAGCCACAGCACGAGGCAGCATAATCAGGGTGTCTCGAGCTGGTGAGCCATTTTGCGAGGAGTCCCGGAAGGGCTTCCTTCCAAACGGGTGCTGTGGTGTCGACACCACAGAGAAGCTTTCCTTCTCTACCCCCAGAAGCGCAGTCAGTGTTTGGTGGTGGTCTGCATGGTTCTATTTGTCTTCGGGTTCCTGCCACTCATAGGCCGAGGCTTTGAGCTGATATGCCCTGGACGTAGGGAGAGAGGCTGGTGTGATTTGCCGAAAGGCCACACTACCAGAGACATCGTGCACAAACCCATCAGTACACTGGACGGCACTGGTAGGCGGAAGGCGTGTTTGTCCCAAGACTCTGATGTCCCTTCACACTAGGGTCTTCCATCCATTTCCTTTGCCAGCATGGCCTTGGGAAGTGCGGGGATTTGGGCCCCCGGGGTTGGACTCCATGTCCCCTCTCATAGGCATCCTTGGTGCCCACGTTCCCCATGCCGCTGGGCTTCCGATGGTACAGATGTCTTGGCACCCCCTTTGCGCAGAGACAGCCCTTGCCTCGGGGAACTTCTCCATGGTTGAAGCAGCCCAGCAGGGCCCTGAGGGCACCAGGGATCTGCATCCCTGCTGACACATCCCTGAGCTCTCCCCCATAGGTCCTTGACCATCGGCTGCATTCCACGAGGTTCCTCTGCCAAGTTGCAATGCTTTGTCAAAATGCAGACATCACTGTGTGTCCGGAGTCTCGATGTCGATGTAGCCTCCTGAAAAGTCAGACGTGGTGTGTGAAGAGAGCCATGCTTCAACCCCTTGGTTGGCCTCTCTGCCTTCCTTCCCACCTTCTGTCTTCCATTAGCCTTAATCCCTTTCTCCATCCGGACCTTCCTCCCAAGAAATCCCTCCTCCACAATGCAAGCTTTGCTGCTCACCTCCTACATCTCCTCCACATCAGTATAGCATTCTCACTCTCTAGCTCTTATCATGAATGTACTCTATCTCCTCATCAATGGATAATTCTCTCTCCAGGCTTTATCGTTGGGATGAGAGCCAAGCAAATCGGGGACGTTTGTGCGACTTCTGAAGACTCAGCAGGAATCCTGGACCGTGCTCTTATCCGGGGTGGAAAATGCGATTTTGGGTCCTCTCGCAGGAAATGCGCAGGGGTTTTGGCTCTTTTTTTAACCGGGTGTCTTCCTAGATCCATCGTCCTCCTCCCATCGGAAACACTAGCACGTGTGTTTACAATGGGGAAAAGTCTTTAGGCACCCGTGGTCCAGTGGTGCAGGAGAGCCTGAGTAATCGTCGTGCCCCCCATCCTGAAGCTGTCTTGGAACGGTTCAAAGGAAAGCAGGCTAATCCATAGCCCCCCAAAGCCACCCAAAGCAACCCAAGCCCAAAGAAGGGTTAAAGAACCTTGAAAACACCACACCCCTGGAAGGAATGTAAAGCAGAGCAGAGGAATGTGTGGAATGCAGACAGGGGTGAAACAATTAGGCTCCCATATGGAAAACGGGGAAAACAACATGTTGGCCTGTGGAAATGCATGAATCCGACAGAGCCGGGCAGAGACGGTCTGGAATGCGGCAAGGTCTGAACCAGAGGGTGAGTCTTACGTGGCTAGCCGTGAAGACCATATGGCCTGCACTCCAAAGGCCTGGGAGACTCTGAGTTGGGCTGCCACTTGAAAGGGCCTTAGGTTGTCCTCCTTCCTCCCAGGTCCTCAAACTGGAGGGGAATTCTCAATGACTGTTAGATCTCCGACCTTGCGTGAAGTGAGGTCTGTGGTTCGGCCCAGCCGTCCAGGTGATGGGCAACCCTGTGGGCAGGCTCTATACGTACCTGAGGAGTGGCCTGGAGTTTTGGGGGGCGGAGAATTTCCAGCAGCTCCGCTGATTTCCATACATCAGGGCGTGGCCACCTCAGCCTCTACCAGACCCCTGTCTCCAGGGAGAGCACAGTGGGCCAGCATTCTCCCGGCCAGCCGGTCGCTTCTTCTCGCTTCTCAGACCTCCAAGCATGGATTCCTCCAGCACGTCCTGCACATCCAGCGGAAGGTTGACCTCTGCCTCTGAGCTGGGGGTTGCAAATCCCAGAGGCCGGGAGCCCTTCCCGCCTGTGCATCCTGCATCGATAGGGCCATGCCGTTCATTAGGGCATGTTCCGAGATTGGGCTGGCCTTTGGTCAGCGCTCAGTGGGCCTCAGCGAAGTAGACTCTCCTCAGAATGACACCATGCTCCATACCCATGGGATTTTCGCTCTGGGATGGAAGTGGATGTTGCCTCTTCCTAGAGAGGTCCCCACGCAGATCACGCATCACCCGGCGAAAAGTCCTAACAGGATTTCTCAGGGCCCATCCTCTCCTTTGCTGCTGGCCAACCTTTCCATCCAACGGAATCTGTGTTCATGATTGCAGTGGACACATTTGGGGATTTGGAGTCGGAGTAGCCTTTGAATTGTGGTCTCTTGGCCTGGCTTGCCAACAACAGTTATGGAGATACACCCCGGCGGGTTTACTCCCCTCTTTCTTTCTCTTTGGTTCTTGGTAAGGTTTCCTTTGGATTCTTGGGGATGTTGGGAGCATTTTGACCCCATGTCATCTGGAGTCGACAGCACGTTCCAGGGAGCTCTTCTCCAAAGATCAGGCCTTTCCGCATGACCGCAGTCTGTGCACGCCTGGCCTTTGTATAACCCAGGGACGTCAAGGATTCCTGCTTCCAGGACGGAGGGAAACATGTGGAGCTTATATCTCTCTTTCAAGGGTTTCAAGCTCCCTTGGAGTTTCCCCACCCATAATCCCGACTCCATTTCCCTATCTCCGTCTCTCAGTCCCTCCGTCTCTCTCTCAGTCTCTCTCTCTCTCACTCTCTCTCTCTCTCTCTCTAAGTCTTTCTGTCTCTCTCCATTTCTCTGCTGGGACCCTGTGGGTCTCACTTTCTATTACTCCTTGGTTCTCTCCCAACTCAGCTTTATGGTCTCAATTTCTTCTCCCCTTTGGCCACTTACGTCTACATGAATGGCACCCTTGACTTTGTTCACCCTGGCCTTGACAGTGTAATATGCAGACTTGTGGTTGGTGTTGAAGTCGTCATCACTGCATGTGCTGAGGTGCGTCCTGATGGACACTTGCCCGGTTGAGTTGGATATTCAAGTCGATCTGCTGGATGTCTCTTTGTCCTGATATATCATAAATAAACGGGACGTTGGAAGCTCACCTGAAGCGAAGTTGGCTCTGCGTGCATTCGGAAGCAAATGCTGGGAGACACAGCATCCAGGAACACAGGAAGTGGTCTTTGACGGCCTTTGCTTTGGGTGCTCTGGGGTAAGAACTTCGAAAGATGACCCGCCATGGGGCAATCACTTGCATGCGAATCACCAAGGAAGTGTTCCTGTGTGCTGGCCGGACTGAACGGAGTCCACTCTGGGGGGATTCCTCTGCTTCTGTGTGCTTTGCGAGGTCTTGACTAGGAGAGCACACACTGAGGCCATGTGGCTGAGAACAGGCAACGTGTTGCTAGTGGGCATTTCGAGAGGAGAGGCTCCTGGTGGCCTAGAGCGTGGCATAACTCAAGAAGCTATGGATTTCGTAGATGCAACGATGTGCTGGAATCCACACGTCCGCTGGCCCTCACAGACTTTTCCTTTGGGATGGTGTGAACCCGCGGCCCTTTCTTCCATTCTTGTGCAACAACACTAGGGCCTGAACCCAGATCGGCCCGGGGTCCTTTATGTGCAGGCAGGCCCCCCTGGGATTCACTGTGGCCCAGCCACAGCACGAGGCAGCATAATCAGGGTGTCTCGAGCTGGTGAGCCATTTTGCGAGGAGTCCCGGAAGGGCTTCCTTCCAAACGGGTGCTGTGGTGTCGACACCACAGAGAAGCTTTCCTTCTCTACCCCCCAGACGCGCAGTCAGTGTTTGGTGGTGGTCTGCATGGTTCTATTTGTCTTCGGGTTCCTGCCACTCATATGCCAAGGCTTTGAGCTGATATGCCCTGGACGTAGGGAGAGAGGCTGGTGTGATTTGCCGAAAGGCCACACTACCAGAGACATCGTGCACAAACCCATCAGTACACTGGACGGCACTGGTAGGCGGAAGGCGTGTTTGTCCCAAGACTCTGATGTCCCTTCACACTAGGGTCTTCCATCCATTTCCTTTGCCAGCATGGCCTTGGGAAGTGCGGGGATTTGGGCCCCCGGGGTTGGACTCCATGTCCCCTCTCATAGGCATCCTTGGTGCCCACGTTCCCCATGCCGCTGGGCTTCTGATGGTACAGATGTCTTGGCACCCCCTTTGCGCAGAGACAGCCCTTGCCTCGGGGAACTTCTCCATGGTTGAAGCAGCCCAGCAGGGCCCTGAGGGCACCAGGGATCTGCATCCCTGCTGACACATCCCTGAGCTCTCCCCCATAGGTCCTTGACCATCGGCTGCATTCCACGAGGTTCCTCTGCCAAGTTGCAATGCTTTGTCAAAATGCAGACATCACTGTGTGTCCGGAGTCTTGATGTCGATGTAGCCTCCTGAAAAGTCAGACGTGGTGTGTGAAGAGAGCCATGCTTCAACCCCTTGGTTGGCCTCTCTGCCTTCCTTCCCACCTTCTGTCTTCCATTAGCCTTAATCCCTTTCTCCATCCGGACCTTCCTCCCAAGAAATCCCTCCTCCACAATGCAAGCTTTGCTGCTCACCTCCTACATCTCCTCCACATCAGTATAGCATTCTCACTCTCTAGCTCTTATCATGAATGTACTCTATCTCCTCATCAATGGATAATTCTCTCTCCAGGCTTTATCGTTGGGATGAGAGCCAAGCAAATCGGGGACGTTTGTGCGACTTCTGAAGACTCAGCAGGAATCCTGGACCGTGCTCTTATCCGGGGTGGAAAATGCGATTTTGGGTCCTCTCGCAGGAAATGCGCAGGGGTTTTGGCTCTTTTTTTAACCGGGTGTCTTCCTAGATCCATCGTCCTCCTCCCATCGGAAACACTAGCACGTGTGTTTACAATGGGGAAAAGTCTTTAGGCACCCGTGGTCCAGTGGCGCAGGAGAGCCTGAGTAATCGTCGTGCCCCCCATCCTGAAGCTGTCTTGGAACGGTTCAAAGGAAAGCAGGCTAATCCATAGCCCCCCAAAGCCACCCAAAGCAACCCAAGCCCAAAGAAGGGTTAAAGAACCTTGAGAACACCACACCCCTGGAAGGAATGTAAAGCAGAGCAGAGGAATGTGTGGAATGCAGACAGGGGTGAAACAATTAGGCTCCCATATGGAAAACGGGGAAAACAACATGTTGGCCTGTGGAAATGCATGAATCCGACAGAGCCGGGCAGAGACGGTCTGGAATGCGGCCAGGTCTGAACCAGAGGGTGAGTCTTACGTGGCTAGCCGTGAAGACCATATGGCCTGCACTCCAAAGGCCTGGGAGACTCTGAGTTGGGCTGCCACTTGAAAGGGCCTTAGGTTGTCCTCCTTCCTCCCAGGTCCTCAAACTGGAGGGGAATTCTCAATGACTGTTAGATCTCCGACCTTGCGTGAAGTGAGGTCTGTGGTTCGGCCCAGCCGTCCAGGTGATGGGCAACCCTGTGGGCAGGCTCTATACGTACCTGAGGAGTGGCCTGGAGTTTTGGGGGGCGGAGAATTTCCAGCAGCTCCGCTGATTTCCATACATCAGGGCGTGGCGACCTCAGCCTCTACCAGACCCCCGTCTCCAGGGAGAGCACAGTGGGCCAGCATTCTCCCGGCCAGCCGGTCGCTTCTTCTCGCTTCTCAGACCTCCAAGCATGGATTCCTCCAGCACGTCCTGCACATCCAGCGGAAGGTTGACCTCTGCCTCTGAGCTGGGGGTTGCAAATCCCAGAGGCCGGGAGCCCTTCCCGCCTGTGCATCCTGCATCGATAGGGCCATGCCGTTCATTAGGGCATGTTCCGAGATTGGGCTGGCCTTTGGTCAGCGCTCAGTGGGCCTCAGCGAAGTAGACTCTCCTCAGAATGACACCATGCTCCATACCCATGGGATTGTCGCTCTGGGATGGAAGTGGATGTTGCCTCTTCCTAGAGAGGTCCCCACGCAGATCACGCATCACCCGGCGAAAAGTCCTAACAGGATTTCTCAGGGCCCATCCTCTCCTTTGCTGCTGGCCAACCTTTCCATCCAACGGAATCTATGTTCATGATTGCAGTGGACACATTTGGGGATTTGGAGTCGGAGTAGCCTTGGAATTGTGGTCTCTTGGCCTGGCTTGCCAACAACAGGTATGGAGATACACCCCGGCGGGTTTACTCCCTTCTTTCTTTCTCTTTGGTTCTTGGTAAGGTTTCCTTTGGATTCTTGGGGATGTTGGGAGCATTTTGACCCCATGTCATCTGGAGTCGACAGCACGTTCCAGGGAGCTCTTCTCCAAAGATCAGGCCTTTCCGCATGACCGCAGTCTGTGCACGCCTGGCCTTTGTATAACCCAGGGACGTCAAGGAATCTTGATGCCAGGACGGAGGGAAACATGTGGAGCTTATATCTCTCTTTCAAGGGTTTCAAGCTCCCTTGGAGTTTCCCCACACATAATCCCGACTCCATTTCCCTATCTCCGTCTCTCAGTCTCTCCGTCTCTCTCTCAGTCTCTCTCTCTCACTGTCTCTCTCTCTCTCTAAGTCTCTCTGTCTCTCTCCATTTCTCTTCTGGGTCCCTGTTGGTCTAACTTTCTATTACTCCTTGGTTCTCTCCCAACTCAGCTTTATGGTCTCAATTTCTTCTCCTCTTTGGCCACTTATGTCTACATGAATGGCACCCTTGACTTTGTACACTCTGGCCTTGACAGTGTAATATGCAGACTTGTGGTTGGTGTTGAAGTCGTCATCACTGCATGTGCTGAGGTGCGTCCTGATGGACACTTGCCCGGTTAAGATGGATATACACGTCTATAAGCTGGATGTCTCTTTCTCCTGATGTATCATAAATATCCGGGACGTTGGAAGCTCACGTGAAGAGAGGTTGGCACTGCTTTTATCCGGAAGCAAATGCTGGAAGACACAGAATCCAGGAACACAGGAAGTGGTCTTTGACGGCCTTTGCTTTGGGGGCTGTGGGGTAAGAGCTTCTCAAGAGGACCCGCCATGGGGCCATCAGTTGCATGCGAATCACCAAGGACGTATTCCTGAGTGCCGGCTGGACAGAAGGGAGACCAGTCCCGGGGGGCATTCCTCTGCTTCTGTGTGCTTTGACAGGTCAAGACCAGGAGAGTCCACACTGAAGCCATGTGGCTGAGAACAGGCAAGGTGTTGCTAGTGCGCATTTCTGGAGGAGAGGCTCCTGGTGGCATAGAGCGTGGCATAACTCAGGAAGCTATGGATTTCGTGGATGCAACGAAGTGCTGGAATCCACATGTCTGCTGGCCCTCACAGACTTTTCCCTTGTGGTGGTGTGAACCCGCGGCTCTTTCTTCCATTCTTGTCCACCAAAACTAGGGCCGGAACACAGATTGTCCCGGGGTCCTTTTTGTGCAGGCAGGTCCCCGTGGGACTCACTGTGGCCCAGCCACAGCACGAGGCAGCATAATCAGGTTGTGTCGAGCTGGTGAGCCATTTTGCGAGGAGTCCCGGCACGGCTGCCTTCCGAACGGGTGCGGTGGTGTGGGCACCGCCGAGAAGCTTTCCTTCTCTACCCCCCAGAAGCGCAGTCAGTGTTTGGTGGTGGTTTGCATGGTTCTATTTGTCTTTGTGTTCCTGCCACTCATATGCCAAGGCTTTGAGCTGATATGCCCTGGACGTAGGCGAGAGAGGCTGAAATGATTTTCTGAAAGGCCACACCGCCAGAGACATCATGCATAAACTCAAAAGTACACTCGACGGCACTGGTAGGCGGAAGGCGGGTTTGTCCCAAGACTCGGATGTGCCTTCACACTAGGGTCTTCCATCCATTTCTTGGCCAGCGTGGCCTAGGGAAGTGGGGGGAATAGGGCCCCAGCAGATGGACTTCAGGTCCCCTTTGGTAAGCATCCTTGGTGCCTCAACGTTCCCAATTCCGCTGGGCTTCAAATTGTACAGATGTCTTGGCACCCGCTTTGAGAAGAGACAGCTCTTGAATCAGGGACCTTCTCCATGGTGAAGCAGCCCAGCGGGGCCCCAAGGGCACCAGGGATCTGCATCCCTGCTGACACATCCCTGAGCTCTCCCCCATAGGTCCTTGGGATTCCTGGTGGTCCTTGACCTGGGGTGCCCTGTCAGAGTGCACCAACTGCTGCAGGCCACTAGGAACCTCGGCCAAGTTGCAATGCTTTTCTCAAAATGCAGACATCACTGGGTGTCCGGAGTCTCGATGTTGATGTAGCCTCCTGAAAAGTCAGACGTGGTGTGTGAAGAGAGCCATGCTTCAACCCCTTGGTTGGCCTCTCTGCCTTCCTTCCCACCTTCTGTCTTCCATTCGCCTGAACACCTTTCTCCATCCGTACCTTCCACCCAAGAAATCCCTCCTCCACAAGGCGAGCCTTGCTGCTCACCTCCTGCATCTCCTCCACATCAGTATAGCTTTCTCACTCTCTAGCTCTTATCATCAATGTGCTTTTCCTCCTCATCAATTGATAATTCTCTCTCCAGTGTTTATCTTTCGGAGGATGGTCAAGAAAATCGGGAACGTTTCTGCGACTTCTGGAAACTCAGCAGGAATCCTGGACTGTGGTTATATCCGGCATGGAAAATGCGATTTGGGGTCCTCTCTCAGAAAATGCGCAGTGTTTTTGGCTATTTTATTTTCTGGGCGTCCTCCTAGATCCATACTCCTATTCCCATCGGAAACACGAGCACGTGTGTTTACAATGGGGTAAAATCTTTAGGCACCCATTGCCCAGGGAGAAGGAAAGCCTGAGGAATCGTCTTGCCCCCCAAAAGGAAGCTGTCTTCGAACGGTTCCAAAGAAAGCAGGCTAATCCAAAACCACCTAAAGCCGCCTAAAGCATCCCAAGCCCAAAGAAGGGTTAAAGAACCTTGAGAATACCACACCCCTGGAAGGAAGGTACAGCAGAGCAGAGGAATGTGTGGAATGCAGACAAGTGTGAAACAATTAGCGCCCCATCTGGAAAACGGGGAAAAGAACAAGTTGGCCTGTGGAAATGCATGAATCCGACAGAGCCGGGCAGAGACGGTCTGGAATGCGGCAAGGTATGAACCAGAGGCACAGTCTTACATGGTTTGCCGTGAAGACCATATGGCCGGCACTCCAAAGGCCTGGGAGACTCGGAGCTGGGCTGCCATTTGAAAGGGCCTTAGGTGGTCCTCCTTCCTCCCAGGTCCTCAAACTGGAGCGGAATTCTAAATGACTGTTAGATCTCCGCCCTTGCGTGAAGTGCGGTGCGTGGGGTCCTTGGCCTAGATGACCCCTTGGGTGCCAGGGACGGCCCAGCCGTGCAGGTGATGGACAAACCTATGGGCAGGCACTCCACGTACTTGAGGTGTGCCCTTGAGTTTTGGGGCGTGGGGAATTTCCAGCAGCTCCGCTGATTTCCATACATCAGGGCGTGGCCACCTCAGCCTCTACAAGACCCCTTTCTCCAGGGAGAGCACAGTGCGCCAGGATTCTTCCGGCCTGCTGCTCGCTTCTTCTCGCTTCTCTTCTCGCTTCTCGGACCTCCAAGCATGGATTCCTCCAGCACGTCCTGCACATCCAACGGTAGGTTGACCTCTGCCCCTGGGCTGAGGGTTGCAACTCCCAGAGGCTGGGAGCCCTTCATGCCTGTGCATCCTGCATCAATAGAGCCATGCCCTTATTTAGGGCATGTTCAGAGATTGGGCTGGCCTTTTGCCAGCGCTCAGTGGTCCTCATCGAAACAGACTCGCCTCAGAATGACACCCTTTCTCCATACCCATGGGATTTTCGCTCTGGGGTGGAAGTGGATGTTGTCTCTTCCAAGAGAGGTGCCCACGCAGATCACACATCACCAGGCGAAAGGTGCTAACATTAATTATCAGGTCCCATCCTCTCCTTTGTTGCTGGCCAATCTTTCCATCCAACCGAATGTAGGTTCATGATTGCAGTGGACACATTTGGCGATTTAGAGTCGTAGTAGCCTTGGAATTGTGGTCTCTTGGCCTGGCTTCCCAACAGCCGGTATGGATATACACCAAGTAGGGTTTATTCCACACGTTCCATCTCTTTTGTTCTTGGGGATGGTTTCCTTTGGATTCTTGGTGATTTTGGGATCAATTTGACACCAGGTCATCTTGAGGCGACAGCCCGTTCCTAGGAGCTCTTCTTGCAAGGTCAGGCCTTTCTGCATGACCGAACTCTGTGCATGCCTGGCCTTTGTATAACCCAGGGGTGTCAAGGAATCTTGATGCCAGGACGGAGGGAAGCATGTGCAGCTTATATCTCTCTTTCAAGGGTTTCAAGCTCCCTTGGAGTTTCCCCACACATAATCCCTACTACATTTCTCTCTCTCTGTCTCTCTCTCGCTCGCTCTCTCTCTCTCTCTCTGTCTCTCTCTCTCTCTCTCTCACTCTTCTTTTCTCTGCTGGGACCCTGCGGGTCTCACTTTCTATTACTCCTTGGTTCCCTCCCAACTCAGCCTTATGGTATCAATTACTTCTCCTCTTTGGCCACGCATGTCCTTATGAATGGGACCTTGACATTGTAGTCTATGGCGTCGACAGTGTAATATGCAGACTTGTTGTTGGTGTTGAAGTTGTCATCACTGCATGTGCTGAGGTGCTTCGTGATGCATGCTTGCCCAGTTGAGGTGGTTTTTAGAGTGGATCTGCTGGATGTCTCTTTGTCGCGATGTATCCTAAATATCAGGGACCTTGGAAACTAACCTGAAGAGAAGTTGGCTTTGCGTGTATGTGGAAGCAAATGCCTGGGAGACGCAGCATCCAGGAACACAGGAAGTGGTCTTGGACGGCCTTTGCTTTGGGGGCTGTGTGGTAAGAGCTTCGCAAGGGGACCCGCCATGGGGCCGTCAGTTGCATGCGAATCACCAAGGACGTATTTCTGGGTGCCGGCCGGACAGAAGGGAGACCAGTCCAGGGGGGATTCCTCTGCTTCTGTGTGCTTTGACAGGTCTAGAGCAGGAGAGCCCACACTGAGGCATGAGGCTGAGAGCAGGTCACAGGTTGCTAGTGGGCATTTCGGGAGGAGAGGCTCCTGGTGGCATAGAGCGTGGCATAACTCAGGAAGCTATGGATTTCGTGGATGCAACGATGTGCTGGGATCATCACGTCCGCTGGCCCTCACAGACGTTTCCCTTGGGGTGGTGTGAACCCGCGGCCCTTTCTTCCATTCTTGTCCACCAAAACTAGGGCCGGAACACAGATTGTCCCGGGGTCCTTTTTGTGCAGGCAGGTCCCCGTGGGACTCACTGTGGCCCAGCCACAGCACAAGGCGGCATAATCAGGTTGTGTCGAGCTGGTGAGCCATTTTGCGAGGAGTCCCGGCAGGGCTGCCTTCCGAACGGGTGCGGTGGTGTGGGCACCGCCGAGAAGCTTTCCTTCTCTACCCCCCAGAAGCGCAGTCAGTGTTTGGTGGTGGTTTGCATGGTTCTATTTGTCTTTGTGTTCCTGCCACTCATATGCCAAGGCTTTGAGCTGATATGCCCTGGACGTAGGCGAGAGAGGCTGATGTGATTGTCTGAAAGGCCACACCGCCAGAGACATCATGCATAAACCCATCAGTACACTCGACAGCACTGGTAGGCGGAAGGCGGGTTTGTCCCAAGACTCCGATGTGCCTTCACACTAGGGTCTTCCATCCATTTCTTGGCCAGCGTGGCCTAGGGAAGTGGGGGGAATAGGGCCCCAGGAGATGGACTTCACGTCCCCTTTGGTAAGCATCCTTGGTGCCTCCACGTTCCCCATTCCGCTGGGCTTCCAATTGTACAGATGTCTTGGCTCCAAATTTGAGCAGAGACAGCCCTTGAATCGGGGACCTTCTCCATGGTTGAAGCAGCCCAGCAGGGCCCCGAGGGCACCAGGGATCTGCATCCCTGCTGACACATCCCTGAGCTCTCCCCCATAGGTCCTTGGGAATCCTGGTGGTCCTTGACCTGGGGTGCCCTGTCAGGGTGCACCAACTGCTGCAGGAACCTCTGCCACGATGCAATGCTTTTCTCAAAATGCAGACATCACTGGGTGTCCGGAGTCTCGATGTCGATGTAGCATCCTGAAGAGTCAGACGTGGTCTGTGAAGAGAGCCATGCTTCAACCCCTTGGTTGGCCTCTCTGCCTTCCTTCCCACCTTCTGTCTTCCATTCGCCTTAACACCTTTCTCCATCCAGACCTTCCACCCAAGAAATCCCTCCTCCACAAGGCGAGCCTTGCTGCTCACCTCCTGCATCTCCTCCACATCAGTATAGCTTTCTCACTCTCTAGCTCTTATCATCAATGTGCTTTTCCTCCTCATCAATTGATAATTCTCTCTCCAGGGTTGTTCTTTCGGAGGATGGTCAAGAAAATCGGGAACGTTTCTGCGACTTCTGGAAACTCAGCAGGAATCCTGGACTGTGGTTTTATCCGGCATGGAAAATGCGATTTGGGGTCCTCTCTCAGAAAATGCGCAGGGTCTTTGGCTATTTTATTTTCCGGGCGTCCACCTAGATCCATACTCCTATTCCCATCGGAAACACGAGCACGTGTGTTTACAATGGGGTAAATTCTTTAGGCACCCATTGCCCAGGGAGAAGGAAAGCCTGAGGAATCGTCTTGCCCCCCAAAATGAAGCTGTCTTCGAACGGTTCCAAAGAAAGCAGGCTAATCCAATGCCACCCAAAGCCACCCAAAGCAACCCAAGCCCAAAGAAGGGTTAAAGAACCTTGAGAATACCACACCCCTGGAAGGAATGTACATCAGAGCAGAGGAATGTGTGGAATGGAGACAGGGGTGAAGCAATTAGCGCCCCATCTGGAAAACGGGGAAAAGAACAAGTTGGCCTGTGGAAATGCATGAATCCGACAGAGCCGGGCAGAGACGGTCTGGAATGCGGCAAGGTCTGAACCAGAGGCTCAGTCTTACGTGGTTTGCCGTGAAGACCATATGGCCGGCATTCCAAAGGCCTGGGAGACTCGGAGCTGGGCTGCCATTTGAAAGGGCCTTAGGTGGTCCTCCTTCCTCCCAGGTCCTCAAACTGGAGGGGAATTCTAAATGACTGTTAGATCTCCGCCCTTGCGTGTAGTGCGGTGCGTGGGGTCCTTGGCCTAGATGACCCCTTGGGTGCCAGGGACGGCCCAGCCGTGCAGGTGATGGACAAACCTATGGGCAGGCACTCCACGTACTTGAGGTGTGCCCTTGAGTTTTGGGGCGTGGGGAATTTCCAGCAGCTCCGCTGATTTCCATACATCAGGGCGTGGCCACCTCAGCCTCTACAAGACCCCTTTCTCCAGGGAGAGCACAGTGCGCCAGGATTCTTCCGGCCTGCTGCTCGCTTCTTCTCGCTTCTCTTCTCGCTTCTCGGACCTCCAAGCATGGATTCCTCCAGCACGTCCTGCACATCCAACGGTAGGTTGACCTCTGCCCCTGGGCTGAGGGTTGCAACTCCCAGAGGCTGGGAGCCCTTCATGCCTGTGCATCCTGCATCAATAGAGCCATGCCCTTATTTAGGGCATGTTCAGAGATTGGGCTGGCCTTTTGCCAGCGCTCAGTGGTCCTCATCGAAACAGACTCGCCTCAGAATGACACCCTTTCTCCATACCCATGGGATTTTCGCTCTGGGGTGGAAGTGGATGTTGTCTCTTCCAAGAAAGGTGCCCACGCAGATCACACATCACCAGGCGAAAGGTGCTAACATTAATTATCAGGTCCCATCCTCTCCTTTGTTGCTGGCCAATCTTTCCATCCAACCGAATGTAGGTTCATGATTGCAGTGGACACATTTGACGATTTAGAGTCGGAGTAGCCTTGGAATTGTGGTCTCTTGGCCTGGCTTCCAAACAGCCGGTATGGATATACACCCAGTAGGGTTTATTCCACACGTTCCATCTCTTTTGTTCTTGGGGATGGTTTCCTTTGGATTCTTGGTGATGTTGGGATCAATTTGACACCAGATCATCTTGAGGCGACAGCCCGTTCCTAGGAGCTCTTCTTCCAAGGTCAGGCCTTTCTGTATGACCGAACTCTGTGCATGCCTGGCCTTGTATAACCCAGGGGTGTCAAGGAATCTTGATGCCAGGACGGAGGTAAGCATGTGCAGATTATATCTCTCTTTCAAGGGTTTCAAGCTCCCTTGGAGTTTCCCCACACATAATCCCTACTACATTTCTCTCTATCTGTCTCTCTCTCTCTCTCTGACTCTCTTTCTCTCTCTCTCTCTATCTCTCTCTCTCTCAGTCTTTCTCTTCATTTCTCTGCTGGGACCCTGCGGGTCTCACTTTCTATTACTCCTTGGTTCCCTCCCAACTCAGCCTTATGGTATCAATTACTTCTCCTCTTTGGCCACGCATGTCCTTATGAATGGGACCTTGACATTGTAGTCTATGGCGTCGACAGTGTAATATGCAGACTTGTGCTTGGTGTTGAAGTTGTCATCACTGCATGTGCTGAGGTGCTTCGTGATGCATGCTTGCCCAGTTGAGGTGGTTTTTAGAGTGGATCTGCTGGATGTCTCTTTGTCGCGATGTATCCTAAATATCCGGGACCTTGGAAACTAACCTGAAGAGAAGTTGGCTTTGCGTGTATGTGGAAGCAAATGCCTGGGAGACGCAGCATCCAGGAACACAGGAAGTGGTCTTGGACGGCCTTTGCTTTGGGGGCTGTGTGGTAAGAGCTTCGCAAGGGGACCCGCCATGGGGCCGTCAGTTGCATGCGAATCACCAAGGACGTATTTCTGGGTGCCGGCCGGACAGAAGGGAGACCAGTCCAGGGGGGATTCCTCTGCTTCTTTGTGCTTTGACAGGTCTAGAGCAGGAGAGCCCACACTGAGGCATGAGGCTGAGAGCAGGTCACAGGTTGCTAGTGGGCATTTCGGGAGGAGAGGCTCCTGGTGGCATAGAGCGTGGCATAACTCAGGAAGCTATGGATTTCGTGGATGCAACGATGTGCTGGAATCCACACGTCCGCTGGCCCTCACAGACGTTTCCCTTGGGGTGGTGTGAACCCGCGGCCCTTTCTTCCATTCTTGTCCACCAAAACTAGGGCCGGAACACAGATTGTCCCGGGGTCCTTTTTGTGCAGGCAGGTCCCCGTGGGACTCACTGTGGCCCAGCCACAGCACAAGGCGGCATAATCAGGTTGTGTCGAGCTGGTGAGCCATTTTGCGAGGAGTCCCGGCAGGGCTGCCTTCCGAACGGGTGCGGTGGTGTGGGCACCGCCGAGAAGCTTTCCTTCTCTACCCTCCAGAAGCGCAGTCAGTGTTTGGTGGTTGTTTGCATGGTTCTATTTGTCTTTGTGTTCCTGCCACTCATATGCCAAGGCTTTGAGCTGATATGCCCTGGACGTAGGCGAGAGAGGCTGATGTGATTGTCTGAAAGGCCACACTGCCAGAGACATCATGCATAAACCCATCAGTACACTCGACAGCACTGGTAGGCGGAAGGCGGGTTTGTCCCAAGACTCCGATGTGCCTTCACACTAGGGTCTTCCATCCATTTCTTGGCCAGCGTGGCCTAGGGAAGTGGGGGGAATAGGGCCCCAGGAGATGGACTTCACGTCCCCTTTGGTAAGCATCCTTGGTGCCTCCACGTTCCCCATTCCGCTGGGCTTCCAATTGTACAGATGTCTTGGCTCCAAATTTGAGCAGAGACAGCCCTTGAATCGGGGACCTTCTCCATGGTTGAAGCAGCCCAGCAGGGCCCCGAGGGCACCAGGGATCTGCATCCCTGCTGACACATCCCTGAGCTCTCCCCCATAGGTCCTTGGGAATCCTGGTGGTCCTTGACCTGGGGTGCCCTGTCAGGGTGCACCAACTGCTGCAGGAACCTCTGCCACGATGCAATGCTTTTCTCAAAATGCAGACATCACTGGGTGTCCGGAGTCTCGATGTCGATGTAGCCTCCTGAAGAGTCAGACGTGGTCTGTGAAGAGAGCCATGCTTCAACCCCTTGGTTGGCCTCTCTGCCTTCCTTCCCACCTTCTGTCTTCCATTCGCCTTAACACCTTTCTCCATCCGGACCTTCCACCCAAGAAATCCCTCCTCCACAAGGCGAGCCTTGCTGCTCACCTCCTGCATCTCCTCCACATCAGTATAGCTTTCTCACTCTCTCGCTCTTATCATCAATGTCCTCTACCTCCTCATCAATTGATAATTCTCTCTCCAGGGTTGTTCTTTCGGAGGATGGTCAAGAAAATCGGGAACGTTTCTGCGATTTCTGGAAACTCAGCAGGAATCCTGGACTGTGGTTATATCGGGCATGGAAAATGCGATTTGGGGTCCTCTCTCAGAAAATGCGCAGGGTCTTTGGCTATTTTATTTTCCGGGCGTCCTCCTAGATCCATACTCCTATTCCCATCGGAAACACGAGCACGTGTGTTTACAATGGGGAAAAGTCTTTAGGCACCCATTGCCCAGGGAGAAGGAAAGCCTGAGGAATCGTCTTGCCCCCCAAAATGAAGCTGTCTTCGAACGGTTCCAAAGAAAGCAGGCTAATCCAAAGCCTCCCAAAGCCACCCAAAGCAACCCAAGCCCAAAGAAGGGTTAAAGAACCTTGAGAATACCACACCCCTGGAAGGAATGTACATCAGAGCAGAGGAATGTGTGGAATGCAGACAGGGGTGAAGCAATTAGCACCCCATCTGGAAAACGGGGAAAAGAACAAGTTGGCCTGTGGAAATGCATGAATCCGACAGAGCCGGGCAGAGACGGTCTGGAATGCGGCAAGGTCTGAACCAGAGGCTCAGTCTTATGTGGTTTGCCGTGAAGACCATATGGCCGGCACTCCAAAGGCCTGGGAGACTCGGAGCTGGGCTGCCATTTGAAAGGGCCTTAGGTGGTCCTCCTTCCTCCCAGGTCCTCAAACTGGAGGGGAATTCTAAATGACTGTTAGATCTCCGCCCTTGCGTGAAGTGCGGTGCGTGGGGTCCTTGGCCTAGATGACCCCTTGGGTGCCAGGGACGGCCCAGCCGTGCAGGTGATGGACAAACCTATGGGCAGGCACTCCACGTACTTGAGGTGTGCCCTTGAGTTTTGGGGCGTGGGGAATTTCCAGCAGCTCCGCTGATTTCCATACATCAGGGCGTGGCCACCTCAGCCTCTACAAGACCCCTTTCTCCAGGGAGAGCACAGTGCGCCAGGATTCTTCCGGCCTGCTGCTCGCTTCTTCTCGCTTCTCTTCTCGCTTCTCGGACCTCCAAGCATGGATTCCTCCAGCACGTCCTGCACATCCAGCGGTAGGTTGACCTCTGCCTCTGGGCTGAGGGTTGCAACTCCCAGAGGCTGGGAGCCCTTCATGCCTGTGCATCCTGCACCAATATAGCCAAGCCGTTCTTTAGGGCATGTTCAGAGATAGGGCTGACCTTTTGCCAGCGCTCAGTGGGCCTCATCGTAAAAGACTCGCTTCAGAATGACACCCTTTCTCCATACCCATGGGATTTTCGCTCTGGGGTGGAAGTGGATGTTGTCTCTTCCAAGAGAGGTGTCAAAGCAGATCACACATCACCGGGCAAAAGGGGCTAACATTAATTAGCAGGTCCAATCCTCCCCTTTGTTGCTGGCCAATCTTTCCATCCAACCGAATGTAGGTTCATGATTGCAGTGGACACATTTGGCGATTTAGAGTCGTAGTAGCCTTGGAATTGTGGTCTCTTGGCCTGGCTTCCCAACAGCCGGTATGGATATACACCCAGTAGGGTTTATTCCACACGTTCCATCTCTTTTGTTCTTGGGGATGGTTTCCTTTGGATTCTTGGTGATGTTGGGATCAATTTGACACCAGGTCATCTTGAGGCGACAGCCCGTTCCTAGGAGCTCTTCTCCCAAGGTCAGGCCTTTCTGTATGACCGAACTCTGTGCATGCCTGGCCTTTGTATAACCCAGGGATGTCAAGGAATCTTGATGCCAGGACGGAGGGAAGCATGTGCAGCTTATATCTCTCTTTCAAGGGTTTCAAGCTCCCTTGGAGATTCCCCACACATAATCCCTACTCCATTTCTCTCTATCTGTCTCTCTCTGTCTCCCTCTGCCTCTCTCTCTCTCTGTCTCCCTCTCTCTCTCTCTCTCTCTCTCTCTCTCTCTCTCTCTCTCTCTCTCTCACTCTTCATTTCTCTGCTGGGACCCTTCGGGTCTCACTTTCTTTTACTCCTTGGTTCCCTCCCAACTCAGCCTTATGGTATCAATTACTTCTCCTCTTTGGCCACTTATGTCCTTATGAATGGGACCTTGACATTGTAGTCTATGGCGTCGACAGTGTAATATGCAGACTTGTGGTTGGTGTTGAAGTTGTCATCACTGCATGTGCTGAGGTGCGTCCTGATGCACGCTTGCCCAGTTGAGGTGGTTTTTAGAGTGCATCTGCTGTATGTCTCTTTCTCGTGATGTATCTTAAATATCCGGGACCTTGGAAACTAACCTGAAGAGAAGTTGGCTTTGCGTGTATGTGGAAGCAAATGCCTGAGAGACACAGCATCCAGGAACACAGGAAGTGGTGTTTGACGGCCTTTGCTTTGGGGGCTGTGTGGTAAGAGCTTCCCAAGCGGACCCGCCATGGGGCCATCAGTTGCATGCGAATCACCGAGGACGTATTCCTGGGTGCCAGCCGGACAGAAGGGAGACCAATCCAGGGGGGATTCCTCTGCTTCTTTGTGCTTTGACAGGTCTAGAGCAGGAGAGCCCACACTGAGGCATGAGGCTGAGAGCAGGTCACAGGTTGCTAGTGGGCATTTCGGGAGGAGAGGCTCCTGGTGGCCTAGAGCGTGGCATAACTCAGGAAGCTATGGAATTCGTGGATGCAACGATGTGCTGGGATCCACACGTCCGCGGGCCCTCAGAGACGTTTCCCTTGGGGTGGTGTGAACTCGCGGCCCTTTCTTCCATTCTTGTCCACCAAAACTAGGGCCGGAACACAGATTGTCCCGGGGTCCTTTTTGTGCAGGCAGGTCCCCGTGGGACTCACTGTGGCCCAGCCACAGCACAAGGCGGCATAATCAGGTTGTGTCGAGCTGGTGAGCCATTTTGCGAGGAGTCCCGGCAGGGCTGCCTTCCGAACGGGTGCGGTGGTGTGGGCACCGCCGAGAAGGTTTCCTTCTCTACCCCCAGAAGCACAGTCAGTGTTTGGTGGTGGTTTGCATGGTTCTATTTGTCTTTGTGTTCCTGCCACTCATATGCCAAGGCTTTGAGCTGATATGCCCTGGACGTAGGCGAGAGAGGCTGATGTGATTGTCTGAAAGGCCACACTGCCAGAGACATCATGCATAAACCCAAAAGTACACTCGACAGCACTGGTAGGCGGAAGGCGGGTTTGTCCCAAGACTCCGATGTGCCTTCACACTAGGGTCTTCCATCCATTTCTTGGCCAGCGTGGCCTAGGGAAGTGGGGGGAATAGGGCCCCAGGAGGTGGACTTCACGTCCCCTTTGGTAAGCATCCTTGGTGCCTCCACGTTCCCCATTGCAATGGGCTTCCGCTTGTACAGATGTCTTGGCACCCCCTTTGAGCAGAGACAGCCCTTGAATCGGGGACCTTCTCCATGGTTGAAGCAGCCCAGCAGGGCCCCGAGGGCACCAGGGATCTGCATCCCTGCTGACACATCCCTGAGCTCTCCCCCATAGGTCCTTGGGAATCCTGGTGGTCCTTGACCTGAGGTGCCCTGTCAGGGTGCACCAACTGCTGCAGGAACCTCTGCCACGATGCAATGCTTTTCTCAAAATGCAGACATCACTGGGTGTCCGGAGTCTCGATGTCGATGTAGCCTCCTGAAAAGTCAGACGTGGTGTGTGAAGAGAGCCATGCTTCAACCCCTTGGTTGGCCTCTCTGCCTTCCTTCCCACCTTCTGTCTTCCATTCGCCTGAACACCTTTCTCCATCCGTACCTTCCACCCAAGAAATCCCTCCTCCACAAGGCGAGCCTTGCTGCTCACCTCCTGCATCTCCTCCACATCTGTATAGCTTTCTCACTCTCTGGCTCTTATCATTAATGTCCTCTACCTCCTCATCAATTGATAATTCTCTCTCCAGGGTTGTTCTTTGGGAGGATGGTCAAGAAAATCGGGAACGTTTCTGCGACTTCTGGAAACTCAGCATGAATCCAGGACCGAGGTTTTATCCGGCATGGAAAATGCAACTTGGGGTGCTCTCTCAGGGAATGCGCAGGGTCTTTGGCTAATTTATTTACCGGGCGTCCTCCTAGATCCATACTCCTATTCCCATCGGAAACACGAGCACGTGTGTTTACAATGGGGAAAAGTATTTTGGCACCCATTGCCCAGGGAGAAGGAAAGCCTGAGGAATCGTCTTGCCCCCCAAAATGAAGCTGTCTTCGAACGGTTCAAAGGAAAGCAGTCTAATCCAAAGCCACCCAAAGCCCCCCAAAGCAACCCAAGCCCAAAGAAGGGTTAAAGAACCTTGAGAATACCACACCCCTGGAAGGAATGTACATCAGAGCAGAGGAATGTGTGGAATGCAGACAGGGGTGAAGCAATTAGCGCCCCATCTGGAAAACGGGGAAAAGAACAAGTTGGCCTGTGGAAATGCATGAATCCGACAGAGCCGGGCAAAGACGGTCTGGAATGCGGCAAGGTCTGAACCAGAGGCTCAGTCTTACGTGGTTTGCCGTGAAGACCATATGGCCGGCACTCCAAAGGCCTGGGAGACTCGGAGCTGGGCTGCCATTTGAAAGGGCCTTAGGTGGTCCTCCTTCCTCCCAGGTCCTCAAACTGGAGGGGAATTCTAAATGACTGTTAGATCTCCGCCCTTGCGTGAAGTGCGGTGCGTGGGGTCCTTGGCCTAGATGACCCCTTGGGTGCCAGGGACGGCCCAGCCGTGCAGGTGATGGACAAACCTATGGGCAGGCACTCCACGTACTTGAGGTGTGCCCTTGAGTTTTGGGGCGTGGGGAATTTCCAGCAGCTCCGCTGATTTCCATACATCAGGGCGTGGCCACCTCAGCCTCTACAAGACCCCTTTCTCCAGGGAGAGCACAGTGCGCCAGGATTCTTCCGGCCTGCTGCTCGCTTCTTCTCGCTTCTCTTCTCGCTTCTCGGACCTCCAAGCATGGATTCCTCCAGCACGTCCTGCACATCCAACGGTAGGTTGACCTCTGCCCCTGGGCTGAGGGTTGCAACTCCCAGAGGCTGGGAGCCCTTCATGCCTGTGCATCCTGCATCAATAGAGCCATGCCCTTATTTAGGGCATGTTCAGAGATAGGGCTGGCCTTTTGCCAGCGCTCAGTGGTCCTCATCGAAACAGACTCGCCTCAGAATGACACCCTTTCTCCATACCCATGGGATTTTCGCTCTGGGGTGGAAGTGGATGTTGTCTCTTCCAAGAGAGGTGCCCACGCAGATCACACATCACCAGGCGAAATGTGCTAACATTAATTATCAGGTCCCATCCTCTCCTTTGTTGCTGGCCAATCTTTCCATCCAACCGAATGTAGGTTCATGATTGCAGTGGACACATTTGACGATTTAGAGTCGGAGTAGCCTTGGAATTGTGGTCTCTTGGCCTGGCTTCCAAACAGCCGGTATGGATATACACCCAGTAGGGTTTATTCCACACGTTCCATCTCTTTTGTTCTTGGGGATGGTTTCCTTTGGATTCTTGGTGATGTTGGGATCAATTTGACACCAGATCATCTTGAGGCGACAGCCCGTTCCTAGGAGCTCTTCTTCCAAGGTCAGGCCTTTCTGTATGACCGAACTCTGTGCATGCCTGGCCTTTGTATAACCCAGGGATGTCAAGGAATCTTGATGCCAGGACGGAGGGAAGCATGTGCAGCTTATATCTCTCTTTCAAGGGTTTCAAGCTCCCTTGGAGTTTCCCCACACATAATCCCTACTACATTTCTCTCTCTCTGTCTCTCTCTCTCTCTCTGACTCTCTTTCTCTCTCTCTCTCTATCTCTCTCTCTCTCAGTCTTTCTCTTCATTTCTCTGCTGGGACCCTGCGGGTCTCACTTTCTATTACTCCTTGGTTCCCTCCCAACTCAGCCTTATGGTATCAATTACTTCTCCTCTTTGGCCACGCATGTCCTTATGAATGGGACCTTGACATTGTAGTCTATGGCGTCGACAGTGTAATATGCAGACTTGTGGTTGGTGTTGAAGTTGTCATCACTGCATGTGCTGAGTTGCTTCGTGATGCATGCTTGCCCAGTTGAGGTGGTTTTTAGAGTGGATCTGCTGGATGTCTCTTTGTCGCGATGTATCCTAAATATCCGGGACCTTGGAAACTAACCTGAAGAGAAGTTGGCTTTGCGTGTATGTGGAAGCAAATGCCTGGGAGACGCAGCATCCAGGAACACAGGAAGTGGTCTTGGACGGCCTTTGCTTTGGGGGCTGTGTGGTAAGAGCTTCGCAAGGGGACCCGCCATGGGGCCGTCAGTTGCATGCGAATCACCAAGGACGTATTTCTGGGTGCCGGCCGGACAGAAGGGAGACCAGTCCAGGGGGGATTCCTCTGCTTCTTTGTGCTTTGACAGGTCTAGAGCAGGAGAGCCCACACTGAGGCATGAGGCTGAGAGCAGGTCACAGGTTGCTAGTGGGCCTTTCGGGAGGAGAGGCTCCTGGTGGCATAGAGCGTGGCATAACTCAGGAAGCTATGGATTTCGTGGATGCAACGATGTGCTGGAATCCACACGTCCGCTGGCCCTCACAGACGTTTCCCTTGGGGTGGTGTGAACCCGCGGCCCTTTCTTCCATTCTTGTCCACCAAAACTAGGGCCGGAACACAGATTGTCCCGGGGTCCTTTTTGTGCAGGCAGGTCCCCGTGGGACTCACTGTGGCCCAGCCACAGCACAAGGCGGCATAATCAGGTTGTGTCGAGCTGGTGAGCCATTTTGCGAGGAGTCCCGGCAGGGCTGCCTTCCGAACGGGTGCGGTGGTGTGGGCACCGCCGAGAAGCTTTCCTTCTCTACCCCCCAGAAGCGCAGTCAGTGTTTGGTGGTGGTTTGCATGGTTCTATTTGTCTTTGTGTTCCTGCCACTCATATGCCAAGGCTTTGAGCTGATATGCCCTGGACGTAGGCGAGAGAGGCTGATGTGATTGTCTGAAAGGCCACACTGCCAGAGACATCATGCATAAACCCATCAGTACACTCGACAGCACTGGTAGGCGGAAGGCGGGTTTGTCCCAAGACTCCGATGTGCCTTCACACTAGGGTCTTCCATCCATTTCTTGGCCAGCGTGGCCTAGGGAAGTGGGGGGAATAGGGCCCCAGGAGATGGACTTCACGTCCCCTTTGGTAAGCATCCTTGGTGCCTCCACGTTCCCCATTCCGCTGGGCTTCCAACTGTACAGATGTCTTGTCTCCAAATTTGAGCAGAGACAGCCCTTGAATCGGGGACCTTCTCCATGGTTGAAGCAGCCCAGCAGGGCCCCGAGGGCACCAGGGATCTGCATCCCTGCTGACACATCCCTGAGCTCTCCCCCATAGGTCCTTGGGAATCCTGGTGGTCCTTGACCTGGGGTGCCCTGTCAGGGTGCACCAACTGCTGCAGGAACCTCGGCCACGATGCAATGTTTTTCTCAAAATGCAGACATCACTGGGTGTCCGGAGTCTCGATGTCGATGTAGCCTCCTGAAGAGTCAGACGTGGTCTGTGAAGAGAGCCATGCTTCAACCCCTTGGTTGGCCTCTCTGCCTTCCTTCCCACCTTCTGTCTTCCATTCGCCTTAACACCTTTCTCCATCCGGACCTTCCACCCAAGAAATCCCTCCTCCACAAGGCGAGCCTTGCTGCTCACCTCCTGCATCTCCTCCACATCAGTATAGCTTTCTCACTCTCTCGCTCTTATCATCAATGTCCTCTACCTCCTCATCAATTGATAATTCTCTCTCCAGGGTTGTTCTTTCGGAGGATGGTCAAGAAAATCGGGAACGTTTCTGCGATTTCTGGAAACTCAGCAGGAATCCTGGACTGTGGTTATATCGGGCATGGAAAATGCGATTTGGGGTCCTCTCTCAGAAAATGCGCAGGGTCTTTGGCTATTTTATTTTCCGGGCGTCCTCCTAGATCCATACTCCTATTCCCATCGGAAACACGAGCACGTGTGTTTACAATGGGGAAAAGTCTTTAGGCACCCATTGCCCAGGGAGAAGGAAAGCCTGAGGAATCGTCTTGCCCCCCAAAATGAAGCTGTCTTCGAACGGTTCCAAAGAAAGCAGGCTAATCCAATGCCACCCAAAGCCACCCAAAGCAACCCAAGCCCAAAGAAGGGTTAAAGAACCTTGAGAATACCACACCCCTGGAAGGAATGTACATCAGAGCAGAGGAATGTGTGGAATGCAGACAGGGGTGAAGCAATTAGCACCCCATCTGGAAAACGGGGAAAAGAACAAGTTGGCCTGTGGAAATGCATGAATCCGACAGAGCCGGGCAGAGACGGTCTGGAATGCGGCAAGGTCTGAACCAGAGGCTCAGTCTTATGTGGTTTGCCGTGAAGACCATATGGCCGGCACTCCAAAGGCCTGGGAGACTCGGAGCTGGGCTGCCATTTGAAAGGGCCTTAGGTGGTCCTCCTTCCTCCCAGGTCCTCAAACTGGAGCGGAATTCTAAATGACTGTTAGATCTCCGCCCTTGCGTGAAGTGCGGTGCGTGGGGTCCTTGGCCTAGATGACCCCTTGGGTGCCAGGGACGGCCCAGCCGTGCAGGTGATGGACAAACCTATGGGCAGGCACTCCACGTACTTGAGGTGTGCCCTTGAGTTTTGGGGCGTGGGGAATTTCCAGCAGCTCCGCTGATTTCCATACATCAGGGCGTGGCCACCTCAGCCTCTACAAGACCCCTTTCTCCAGGGAGAGCACAGTGCGCCAGGATTCTTCCGGCCTGCTGCTCGCTTCTTCTCGCTTCTCTTCTCGCTTCTCGGACCTCCAAGCATGGATTCCTCCAGCACGTCCTGCACATCCAGCGGTAGGTTGACCTCTGCCTCTGGGCTGAGGGTTGCAACTCCCAGAGGCTGGGAGCCCTTCATGCCTGTGCATCCTGCACCAATATAGCCAAGCCGTTCTTTAGGGCATGTTCAGAGATAGGGCTGACCTTTTGCCAGCGCTCAGTGGGCCTCATCGTAAAAGACTCGCTTCAGAATGACACCCTTTCTCCATACCCATGGGATTTTCGCTCTGGGGTGGAAGTGGATGTTGTCTCTTCCAAGAGAGGTGTCAAAGCAGATCACACATCACCGGGCAAAAGGGGCTAACATTAATTAGCAGGTCCAATCCTCCCCTTTGTTGCTGGCCAATCTTTCCATCCAACCGAATGTAGGTTCATGATTGCAGTGGACACATTTGGCGATTTAGAGTCGTAGTAGCCTTGGAATTGTGGTCTCTTGGCCTGGCTTCCCAACAGCCGGTATGGATATACACCCAGTAGGGTTTATTCCACACGTTCCATCTCTTTTGTTCTTGGGGATGGTTTCCTTTGGATTCTTGGTGATGTTGGGATCAATTTGACACCAGGTCATCTTGAGGCGACAGCCCGTTCCTAGGAGCTCTTCTCCCAAGGTCAGGCCTTTCTGCATGACCGAACTCTGTGCATGCCTGGCCTTTGTATAACCCAGGGATGTCAAGGAATCTTGATGCCAGGACGGAGGGAAGCATGTGCAGCTTATATCTCTCTTTCAAGGGTTTCAAGCTCCCTTGGAGATTCCCCACACATAATCCCTACTCCATTTCTCTCTATCTGTCTCTCTCTGTCTCCCTCTGCCTCTCTCTCTCTCTGTCTCCCTCTCTGTCTCTCTCTCTCTCTCTCTCTCTCTCTCTCTCTCTCTCACTCACTCTTCATTTCTCTGCTGGGACCCTTCGGGTCTCACTTTCTTTTACTCCTTGGTTCCCTCCCAACTCAGCCTTATGGTATCAATTACTTCTCCTCTTTGGCCACTTATGTCCTTATGAATGGGACCTTGACATTGTAGTCTATGGCGTCGACAGTGTAATATGCAGACTTGTGGTTGGTGTTGAAGTTGTCATCACTGCATGTGCTGAGGTGCTTCGTGATGCATGCTTGCCCAGTTGAGGTGGTTTTTAGAGTGGATCTGCTGGATGTCTCTTTGTCGCGATGTATCCTAAATATCAGGGACCTTGGAAACTAACCTGAAGAGAAGTTGGCTTTGCGTGTATGTGGAAGCAAATGCCTGAGAGACACAGCATCCAGGAACACAGGAAGTGGTGTTTGCCGGCCTTTGCTTTGGGGGCTGTGTGGTAAGAGCTTCCCAAGCGGACCCGCCATGGGGCCATCAGTTGCATGCGAATCACCGAGGACGTATTCCTGGGTGCCAGCCGGACAGAAGGGAGACCAATCCAGGGGGGATTCCTCTGCTTCTTTGTGCTTTGACAGGTCTAGAGCAGGAGAGCCCACACTGAGGCATGAGGCTGAGAGCAGGTCACAGGTTGCTAGTGGGCATTTCGGGAGGAGAGGCTCCTGGTGGCCTAGAGCGTGGCATAACTCAGGAAGCTATGGATTTCGTGGATGCAACGATGTGCTGGGATCCTCACGTCCGCTGGCCCTCACAGACGTTTCCCTTGGGGTGGTGTGAACTCGCGGCCCTTTCTTCCATTCTTGTCCACCAAAACTAGGGCCGGAACACAGATTGTCCCGGGGTCCTTTTTGTGCAGGCAGGTCCCCGTGGGACTCACTGTGGCCCAGCCACAGCACAAGGCGGCATAATCAGGTTGTGTCGAGCTGGTGAGCCATTTTGCGAGGAGTCCCGGCAGGGCTGCCTTCCGAACGGGTGCGGTGGTGTGGGCACCGCCGAGAAGGTTTCCTTCTCTACCCCCAGAAGCACAATCAGTGTTTGGTGGTGGTTTGCATGGTTCTATTTGTCTTTGTGTTCCTGCCACTCATATGCCAAGGCTTTGAGCTGATATGCCCTGGACGTAGGCGAGAGAGGCTGATGTGATTGTCTGAAAGGCCACACTGCCAGAGACATCATGCATAAACCCAAAAGTACACTCGACAGCACTGGTAGGCGGAAGGCGGGTTTGTCCCAAGACTCCGATGTGCCTTCACACTAGGGTCTTCCATCCATTTCTTGGCCAGCGTGGCCTAGGGAAGTGGGGGGAATAGGGCCCCAGGAGGTGGACTTCACGTCCCCTTTGGTAAGCATCCTTGGTGCCTCCACGTTCCCCATTGCAATGGGCTTCCAATTGTATAGATGTCTTGGCACCCCCTTTCAGCAGAGACAGCCCTTGAATCGGGGACCTTCTCCATGGTTGAAGCAGCCCAGCAGGGCCCCGAGGGCACCAGGGATCTGCATCCCTGCTGACACATCCCTGAGCTCTCCCCCATAGGTCCTTGGGAATCCTGGTGGTCCTTGACCTGGGGTGCCCTGTCAGGGTGCACCAACTGCTGCAGGAACCTCTGCCACGATGCAATGCTTTTCTCAAAATGCAGACATCACTGGGTGTCCGGAGTCTCGATGTCGATGTAGCCTCCTGAAAAGTCAGACGTGGTGTGTGAAGAGAGCCATGCTTCAACCCCTTGGTTGGCCTCTCTGCCTTCCTTCCCACCTTCTGTCTTCCATTCGCCTGAACACCTTTCTCCATCCGTACCTTCCACCCAAGAAATCCCTCCTCCACAAGGCGAGCCTTGCTGCTCACCTCCTGCATCTCCTCCACATCAGTATAGCTTTCTCACTCTCTCGCTCTTATCATCAATGTCCTCTACCTCCTCATCAATTGATAATTCTCTCTCCAGGGTTGTTCTTTCGGAGGATGGTCAAGAAAATCGGGAACGTTTCTGCGATTTCTGGAAACTCAGCAGGAATCCTGGACTGTGGTTATATCGGGCATGGAAAATGCGATTTGGGGTCCTCTCTCAGAAAATGCGCAGGGTCTTTGGCTATTTTATTTTCCGGGCGTCCTCCTAGATCCATACTCCTATTCCCATCGGAAACACGAGCACGTGTGTTTACAATGGGGAAAAGTCTTTAGGCACCCATTGCCCAGGGAGAAGGAAAGCCTGAGGAATCGTCTTGCCCCCCAAAATGAAGCTGTCTTCGAACGGTTCCAAAGAAAGCAGGCTAATCCAATGCCACCCAAAGCCACCCAAAGCAACCCAAGCCCAAAGAAGGGTTAAAGAACCTTGAGAATACCACACCCCTGGAAGGAATGTACATCAGAGCAGAGGAATGTGTGGAATGCAGACAGGGGTGAAGCAATTAGCACCCCATCTGGAAAACGGGGAAAAGAACAAGTTGGCCTGTGGAAATGCATGAATCTGACAGAGCCGGGCAGAGACGGTCTGGAATGCGGCAAGGTCTGAACCAGAGGCTCAGTCTTATGTGGTTTGCCGTGAAGACCATATGGCCGGCACTCCAAAGGCCTGGGAGACTCGGAGCTGGGCTGCCATTTGAAAGGGCCTTAGGTGGTCCTCCTTCCTCCCAGGTCCTCAAACTGGAGGGGAATTCTAAATGACTGTTAGATCTCCGCCCTTGCGTGAAGTGCGGTGCGTGGGGTCCTTGGCCTAGATGACCCCTTGGGTGCCAGGGACGGCCCAGCCGTGCAGGTGATGGACAAACCTATGGGCAGGCACTCCACGTACTTGAGGTGTGCCCTTGAGTTTTGGGGCGTGGGGAATTTCCAGCAGCTCCGCTGATTTCCATACATCAGGGCGTGGCCACCTCAGCCTCTACAAGACCCCTTTCTCCAGGGAGAGCACAGTGCGCCAGGATTCTTCCGGCCTGCTGCTCGCTTCTTCTCGCTTCTCTTCTCGCTTCTCGGACCTCCAAGCATGGATTCCTCCAGCACGTCCTGCACATCCAGCGGTAGGTTGACCTCTGCCTCTGGGCTGAGGGTTGCAACTCCCAGAGGCTGGGAGCCCTTCATGCCTGTGCATCCTGCACCAATATAGCCAAGCCGTTCTTTAGGGCATGTTCAGAGATAGGGCTGACCTTTTGCCAGCGCTCAGTGGGCCTCATCGTAAAAGACTCGCTTCAGAATGACACCCTTTCTCCATACCCATGGGATTTTCGCTCTGGGGTGGAAGTGGATGTTGTCTCTTCCAAGAGAGGTGTCAAAGCAGATCACACATCACCGGGCAAAAGGGGCTAACATTAATTAGCAGGTCCAATCCTCCCCTTTGTTGCTGGCCAATCTTTCCATCCAACCGAATGTAGGTTCATGATTGCAGTGGACACATTTGGCGATTTAGAGTCGTAGTAGCCTTGGAATTGTGGTCTCTTGGCCTGGCTTCCCAACAGCCGGTATGGATATACACCCAGTAGGGTTTATTCCACACGTTCCATCTCTTTTGTTCTTGGGGATGGTTTCCTTTGGATTCTTGGTGATGTTGGGATCAATTTGACACCAGGTCATCTTGAGGCGACAGCCCGTTCCTAGGAGCTCTTCTCCCAAGGTCAGGCCTTTCTGTATGACCGAACTCTGTGCATGCCTGGCCTTTGTATAACCCAGGGATGTCAAGGAATCTTGATGCCAGGACGGAGGGAAGCATGTGCAGCTTATATCTCTCTTTCAAGGGTTTCAAGCTCCCTTGGAGATTCCCCACACATAATCCCTACTCCATTTCTCTCTATCTGTCTCTCTCTGTCTCCCTCTGCCTCTCTCTCTCTCTGTCTCCCTCTCTGTCTCTCTCTCTCTCTCTCTCTCTCTCTCTCTCTCTCTCACTCACTCTTCATTTCTCTGCTGGGACCCTTCGGGTCTCACTTTCTTTTTCTCCTTGGTTCCCTCCCAACTCAGCCTTATGGTATCAATTACTTCTCCTCTTTGGCCACTTATGTCCTTATGAATGGGACCTTGACATTGTAGTCTATGGTGTCGACAGTGTAATATGCAGACTTGTGGTTGGTGTTGAAGTTGTCATCACTGCATGTGCTGAGGTGCGTCCTGATGCACGCTTGCCCAGTTGAGGTGGTTTTTAGAGTGCATCTGCTGTATGTCTCTTTCTCGTGATGTATCTTAAATATCCGGGACCTTGGAAACTAACCTGAAGAGAAGTTGGCTTTGCGTGTATGTGGAAGCAAATGCCTGAGAGACACAGCATCCAGGAACACAGGAAGTGGTGTTTGACGGCCTTTGCTTTGGGGGCTGTGTGGTAAGAGCTTCGCAAGCGGACCCGCCATGGGGCCATCAGTTGCATGCGAATCACCGAGGACGTATTCCTGGGTGCCAGCCGGACAGAAGGGAGACCAATCCAGGGGGGATTCCTCTGCTTCTTTGTGCTTTGACAGGTCTAGAGCAGGAGAGCCCACACTGAGGCATGAGGCTGAGAGCAGGTCACAGGTTGCTAGTGGGCATTTCGGGAGGAGAGGCTCCTGGTGGCCTAGAGCGTGGCATAACTCAGGAAGCTATGGAATTCGTGGATGCAACGATGTGCTGGGATCCACACGTCCGCGGGCCCTCAGAGACGTTTCCCTTGGGGTGGTGTGAACTCGCGGCCCTTTCTTCCATTCTTGTCCACCAAAACTAGGGCCGGAACACAGATTGTCCCGGGGTCCTTTTTGTGCAGGCAGGTCCCCGTGGGACTCACTGTGGCCCAGCCACAGCACAAGGCGGCATAATCAGGTTGTGTCGAGCTGGTGAGCCATTTTGCGAGGAGTCCCGGCAGGGCTGCCTTCCGAACGGGTGCGGTGGTGTGGGCACCGCCGAGAAGGTTTCCTTCTCTACCCCCAGAAGCACAATCAGTGTTTGGTGGTGGTTTGCATGGTTCTATTTGTCTTTGTGTTCCTGCCACTCATATGCCAAGGCTTTGAGCTGATATGCCCTGGACGTAGGCGAGAGAGGCTGATGTGATTGTCTGAAAGGCCACACTGCCAGAGACATCATGCATAAACCCAAAAGTACACTCGACAGCACTGGTAGGCGGAAGGCGGGTTTGTCCCAAGACTCCGATGTGCCTTCACACTAGGGTCTTCCATCCATTTCTTGGCCAGCGTGGCCTAGGGAAGTGGGGGGAATAGGGCCCCAGGAGGTGGACTTCACGTCCCCTTTGGTAAGCATCCTTGGTGCCTCCACGTTCCCCATTGCAATGGGCTTCCAATTGTATAGATGTCTTGGCACCCCCTTTCAGCAGAGACAGCCCTTGAATCGGGGACCTTCTCCATGGTTGAAGCAGCCCAGCAGGGCCCCGAGGGCACCAGGGATCTGCATCCCTGCTGACACATCCCTGAGCTCTCCCCCATAGGTCCTTGGGAATCCTGGTGGTCCTTGACCTGGGGTGCCCTGTCAGGGTGCACCAACTGCTGCAGGAACCTCTGCCACGATGCAATGCTTTTCTCAAAATGCAGACATCACTGGGTGTCCGGAGTCTCGATGTCGATGTAGCCTCCTGAAAAGTCAGACGTGGTGTGTGAAGAGAGCCATGCTTCAACCCCTTGGTTGGCCTCTCTGCCTTCCTTCCCACCTTCTGTCTTCCATTCGCCTGAACACCTTTCTCCATCCGTACCTTCCACCCAAGAAATCCCTCCTCCACAAGGCGAGCCTTGCTGCTCACCTCCTGCATCTCCTCCACATCAGTATAGCTTTCTCACTCTCTCGCTCTTATCATCAATGTCCTCTACCTCCTCATCAATTGATAATTCTCTCTCCAGGGTTGTTCTTTCGGAGGATGGTCAAGAAAATCGGGAACGTTTCTGCGATTTCTGGAAACTCAGCAGGAATCCTGGACTGTGGTTATATCGGGCATGGAAAATGCGATTTGGGGTCCTCTCTCAGAAAATGCGCAGGGTCTTTGGCTATTTTATTTTCCGGGCGTCCTCCTAGATCCATACTCCTATTCCCATCGGAAACACGAGCACGTGTGTTTACAATGGGGAAAAGTCTTTAGGCACCCATTGCCCAGGGAGAAGGAAAGCCTGAGGAATCGTCTTGCCCCCCAAAATGAAGCTGTCTTCGAACGGTTCCAAAGAAAGCAGGCTAATCCAATGCCACCCAAAGCCACCCAAAGCAACCCAAGCCCAAAGAAGGGTTAAAGAACCTTGAGAATACCACACCCCTGGAAGGAATGTACATCAGAGCAGAGGAATGTGTGGAATGCAGACAGGGGTGAAGCAATTAGCACCCCATCTGGAAAACGGGGAAAAGAACAAGTTGGCCTGTGGAAATGCATGAATCCGACAGAGCCGGGCAGAGACGGTCTGGAATGCGGCAAGGTCTGAACCAGAGGCTCAGTCTTATGTGGTTTGCCGTGAAGACCATATGGCCGGCACTCCAAAGGCCTGGGAGACTCGGAGCTGGGCTGCCATTTGAAAGGGCCTTAGGTGGTCCTCCTTCCTCCCAGGTCCTCAAACTGGAGGGGAATTCTAAATGACTGTTAGATCTCCGCCCTTGCGTGAAGTGCGGTGCGTGGGGTCCTTGGCCTAGATGACCCCTTGGGTGCCAGGGACGGCCCAGCCGTGCAGGTGATGGACAAACCTATGGGCAGGCACTCCACGTACTTGAGGTGTGCCCTTGAGTTTTGGGGCGTGGGGAATTTCCAGCAGCTCCGCTGATTTCCATACATCAGGGCGTGGCCACCTCAGCCTCTACAAGACCCCTTTCTCCAGGGAGAGCACAGTGCGCCAGGATTCTTCCGGCCTGCTGCTCGCTTCTTCTCGCTTCTCTTCTCGCTTCTCGGACCTCCAAGCATGGATTCCTCCAGCACGTCCTGCACATCCAGCGGTAGGTTGACCTCTGCCTCTGGGCTGAGGGTTGCAACTCCCAGAGGCTGGGAGCCCTTCATGCCTGTGCATCCTGCACCAATATAGCCAAGCCGTTCTTTAGGGCATGTTCAGAGATAGGGCTGACCTTTTGCCAGCGCTCAGTGTGCCTCATCGTAAAAGACTCGCTTCAGAATGACACCCTTTCTCCATACCCATGGGATTTTCGCTCTGGGGTGGAAGTGGATGTTGTCTCTTCCAAGAGAGGTGTCAAAGCAGATCACACATCACCGGGCAAAAGGGGCTAACATTAATTAGCAGGTCCAATCCTCCCCTTTGTTGCTGGCCAATCTTTCCATCCAACCGAATGTAGGTTCATGATTGCAGTGGACACATTTGGCGATTTAGAGTCGTAGTAGCCTTGGAATTGTGGTCTCTTGGCCTGGCTTCCCAACAGCCGGTATGGATATACACCCAGTAGGGTTTATTCCACACGTTCCATCTCTTTTGTTCTTGGGGATGGTTTCCTTTGGATTCTTGGTGATGTTGGGATCAATTTGACACCAGGTCATCTTGAGGCGACAGCCCGTTCCTAGGAGCTCTTCTCCCAAGGTCAGGCCTTTCTGTATGACCGAACTCTGTGCATGCCTGGCCTTTGTATAACCCAGGGATGTCAAGGAATCTTGATGCCAGGACGGAGGGAAGCATGTGCAGCTTATATCTCTCTTTCAAGGGTTTCAAGCTCCCTTGGAGATTCCCCACACATAATCCCTACTCCATTTCTCTCTATCTGTCTCTCTCTGTCTCCCTCTGCCTCTCTCTCTCTCTGTCTCCCTCTCTGTCTCTCTCTCTCTCTCTCTCTCTCTCTCTCTCTCTCTCACTCTTCATTTCTCTGCTGGGACCCTTCGGGTCTCACTTTCTTTTACTCCTTGGTTCCCTCCCAACTCAGCCTTATGGTATCAATTACTTCTCCTCTTTGGCCACTTATGTCCTTATGAATGGGACCTTGACATTGTAGTCTATGGTGTCGACAGTGTAATATGCAGACTTGTGGTTGGTGTTGAAGTTGTCATCACTGCATGTGCTGAGGTGCGTCCTGATGCACGCTTGCCCAGTTGAGGTGGTTTTTAGAGTGCATCTGCTGTATGTCTCTTTCTCGTGATGTATCTTAAATATCCGGGACCTTGGAAACTAACCTGAAGAGAAGTTGGCTTTGCGTGTATGTGGAAGCAAATGCCTGAGAGACACAGCATCCAGGAACACAGGAAGTGGTGTTTGACGGCCTTTGCTTTGGGGGCTGTGTGGTAAGAGCTTCGCAAGCGGACCCGCCATGGGGCCATCAGTTGCATGCGAATCACCGAGGACGTATTCCTGGGTGCCAGCCGGACAGAAGGGAGACCAATCCAGGGGGGATTCCTCTGCTTCTTTGTGCTTTGACAGGTCTAGAGCAGGAGAGCCCACACTGAGGCATGAGGCTGAGAGCAGGTCACAGGTTGCTAGTGGGCATTTCGGGAGGAGAGGCTCCTGGTGGCCTAGAGCGTGGCATAACTCAGGAAGCTATGGAATTCGTGGATGCAACGATGTGCTGGGATCCACACGTCCGCGGGCCCTCAGAGACGTTTCCCTTGGGGTGGTGTGAACTCGCGGCCCTTTCTTCCATTCTTGTCCACCAAAACTAGGGCCGGAACACAGATTGTCCCGGGGTCCTTTTTGTGCAGGCAGGTCCCCGTGGGACTCACTGTGGCCCAGCCACAGCACAAGGCGGCATAATCAGGTTGTGTCGAGCTGGTGAGCCATTTTGCGAGGAGTCCCGGCAGGGCTGCCTTCCGAACGGGTGCGGTGGTGTGGGCACCGCCGAGAAGGTTTCCTTCTCTACCCCCAGAAGCACAATCAGTGTTTGGTGGTGGTTTGCATGGTTCTATTTGTCTTTGTGTTCCTGCCACTCATATGCCAAGGCTTTGAGCTGATATGCCCTGGACGTAGGCGAGAGAGGCTGATGTGATTGTCTGAAAGGCCACACTGCCAGAGACATCATGCATAAACCCAAAAGTACACTCGACAGCACTGGTAGGCGGAAGGCGTGTTTGTCCCAAGACTCCGATGTGCCTTCACACTAGGGTCTTCCATCCATTTCTTGGCCAGCGTGGCCTAGGGAAGTGGGGGGAATAGGGCCCCAGGAGGTGGACTTCACGTCCCCTTTGGTAAGCATCCTTGGTGCCTCCACGTTCCCCATTGCAATGGGCTTCCAATTGTATAGATGTCTTGGCACCCCCTTTCAGCAGAGACAGCCCTTGAATCGGGGACCTTCTCCATGGTTGAAGCAGCCCAGCAGGGCCCCGAGGGCACCAGGGATCTGCATCCCTGCTGACACATCCCTGAGCTCTCCCCCATAGGTCCTTGGGAATCCTGGTGGTCCTTGACCTGGGGTGCCCTGTCAGGGTGCACCAACTGCTGCAGGAACCTCTGCCACGATGCAATGCTTTTCTCAAAATGCAGACATCACTGGGTGTCCGGAGTCTCGATGTCGATGTAGCCTCCTGAAAAGTCAGACGTGGTGTGTGAAGAGAGCCATGCTTCAACCCCTTGGTTGGCCTCTCTGCCTTCCTTCCCATCTTCTGTCTTCCATTCGCCTGAACACCTTTCTCCATCCGTACCTTCCACCCAAGAAATCCCTCCTCCACAAGGCGAGCCTTGCTGCTCACCTCCTGCATCTCCTCCACATCAGTATAGCTTTCTCACTCTCTCGCTCTTATCATCAATGTCCTCTACCTCCTCATCAATTGATAATTCTCTCTCCAGGGTTGTTCTTTCGGAGGATGGTCAAGAAAATCGGGAACGTTTCTGCGATTTCTGGAAACTCAGCAGGAATCCTGGACTGTGGTTATATCGGGCATGGAAAATGCGATTTGGGGTCCTCTCTCAGAAAATGCGCAGGGTCTTTGGCTATTTTATTTTCCGGGCGTCCTCCTAGATCCATACTCCTATTCCCATCGGAAACACGAGCACGTGTGTTTACAATGGGGAAAAGTCTTTAGGCACCCATTGCCCAGGGAGAAGGAAAGCCTGAGGAATCGTCTTGCCCCCCAAAATGAAGCTGTCTTCGAACGGTTCCAAAGAAAGCAGGCTAATCCAATGCCACCCAAAGCCACCCAAAGCAACCCAAGCCCAAAGAAGGGTTAAAGAACCTTGAGAATACCACACCCCTGGAAGGAATGTACAGCAGAGCAGAGGAATGTGTGGAATGCAGACAGGGGTGAAGCAATTAGCACCCCATCTGGAAAACGGGGAAAAGAACAAGTTGGCCTGTGGAAATGCATGAATCCGACAGAGCCGGGCAGAGACGGTCTGGAATGCGGCAAGGTCTGAACCAGAGGCTCAGTCTTATGTGGTTTGCCGTGAAGACCATATGGCCTGCACTCCAAAGGCCTGGGAGACTCGGAGCTGGGCTGCCATTTGAAAGGGCCTTAGGTGGTCCTCCTTCCTCCCAGGTCCTCAAACTGGAGGGGAATTCTAAATGACTGTTAGATCTCCGCCCTTGCGTGAAGTGCGGTGCGTGGGGTCCTTGGCCTAGATGACCCCTTGGGTGCCAGGGACGGCCCAGCCGTGCAGGTGATGGACAAACCTATGGGCAGGCACTCCACGTACTTGAGGTGTGCCCTTGAGTTTTGGGGCGTGGGGAATTTCCAGCAGCTCCGCTGATTTCCATACATCAGGGCGTGGCCACCTCAGCCTCTACAAGACCCCTTTCTCCAGGGAGAGCACAGTGCGCCAGGATTCTTCCGGCCTGCTGCTCGCTTCTTCTCGCTTCTCTTCTCGCTTCTCGGACCTCCAAGCATGGATTCCTCCAGCACGTCCTGCACATCCAGCGGTAGGTTGACCTCTGCCTCTGGGCTGAGGGTTGCAACTCCCAGAGGCTGGGAGCCCTTCATGCCTGTGCATCCTGCACCAATATAGCCAAGCCGTTCTTTAGGGCATGTTCAGAGATAGGGCTGACCTTTTGCCAGCGCTCAGTGGGCCTCATCGTAAAAGACTCGCTTCAGAATGACACCCTTTCTCCATACCCATGGGATTTTCGCTCTGGGGTGGAAGTGGATGTTGTCTCTTCCAAGAGAGGTGTCAAAGCAGATCACACATCACCGGGCAAAAGGGGCTAACATTAATTAGCAGGTCCAATCCTCCCCTTTGTTGCTGGCCAATCTTTCCATCCAACCGAATGTAGGTTCATGATTGCAGTGGACACATTTGGCGATTTAGAGTCGTAGTAGCCTTGGAATTGTGGTCTCTTGGCCTGGCTTCCCAACAGCCGGTATGGATATACACCCAGTAGGGTTTATTCCACACGTTCCATCTCTTTTGTTCTTGGGGATGGTTTCCTTTGGATTCTTGGTGATGTTGGGATCAATTTGACACCAGGTCATCTTGAGGCGACAGCCCGTTCCTAGGAGCTCTTCTCCCAAGGTCAGGCCTTTCTGTATGACCGAACTCTGTGCATGCCTGGCCTTTGTATAACCCAGGGATGTCAAGGAATCTTGATGCCAGGACGGAGGGAAGCATGTGCAGCTTATATCTCTCTTTCAAGGGTTTCAAGCTCCCTTGGAGATTCCCCACACATAATCCCTACTCCATTTCTCTCTATCTGTCTCTCTCTGTCTCCCTCTGCCTCTCTCTCTCTCTGTCTCCCTCTCTGTCTCTCTCTCTCTCTCTCTCTCTCTCTCTCTCTCTCTCACTCTTCATTTCTCTGCTGGGACCCTTCGGGTCTCACTTTCTTTTACTCCTTGGTTCCCTCCCAACTCAGCCTTATGGTATCAATTACTTCTCCTCTTTGGCCACTTATGTCCTTATGAATGGGACCTTGACATTGTAGTCTATGGCGTCGACAGTGTAATATGCAGACTTGTGGTTGGTGTTGAAGTTGTCATCACTGCATGTGCTGAGGTGCGTCCTGATGCACGCTTGCCCAGTTGAGGTGGTTTTTAGAGTGCATCTGCTGTATGTCTCTTTCTCGTGATGTATCTTAAATATCCGGGACCTTGGAAACTAACCTGAAGAGAAGTTGGCTTTGCGTGTATGTGGAAGCAAATGCCTGAGAGACACAGCATCCAGGAACACAGGAAGTGGTGTTTGACGGCCTTTGCTTTGGGGGCTGTGTGGTAAGAGCTTCGCAAGCGGACCCGCCATGGGGCCATCAGTTGCATGCGAATCACCGAGGACGTATTCCTGGGTGCCAGCCGGACAGAAGGGAGACCAATCCAGGGGGGATTCCTCTGCTTCTTTGTGCTTTGACAGGTCTAGAGCAGGAGAGCCCACACTGAGGCATGAGGCTGAGAGCAGGTCACAGGTTGCTAGTGGGCATTTCGGGAGGAGAGGCTCCTGGTGGCCTAGAGCGTGGCATAACTCAGGAAGCTATGGAATTCGTGGATGCAACGATGTGCTGGGATCCACACGTCCGCGGGCCCTCAGAGACGTTTCCCTTGGGGTGGTGTGAACTCGCGGCCCTTTCTTCCATTCTTGTCCACCAAAACTAGGGCCGGAACACAGATTGTCCCGGGGTCCTTTTTGTGCAGGCAGGTCCCCGTGGGACTCACTGTGGCCCAGCCACAGCACAAGGCGGCATAATCAGGTTGTGTCGAGCTGGTGAGCCATTTTGCGAGGAGTCCCGGCAGGGCTGCCTTCCGAACGGGTGCGGTGGTGTGGGCACCGCCGAGAAGGTTTCCTTCTCTACCCCCAGAAGCACAGTCAGTGTTTGGTGGTGGTTTGCATGGTTCTATTTGTCTTTGTGTTCCTGCCACTCATATGCCAAGGCTTTGAGCTGATATGCCCTGGACGTAGGCGAGAGAGGCTGATGTGATTGTCTGAAAGGCCACACTGCCAGAGACATCATGCATAAACCCAAAAGTACACTCGACAGCACTGGTAGGCGGAAGGCGTGTTTGTCCAAAGACTCCGATATGCCTTCACACTAGGGTCTTCCATCCATTTCTTGGCCAGCGTGGCCTAGGGAAGTGGGGGGAATAGGGCCCCAGGAGGTGGACTTCACGTCCCCTTTGGTAAGCATCCTTGGTGCCTCCACGTTCCCCATTGCAATGGGCTTCCAATTGTATAGATGTCTTGGCACCCCCTTTCAGCAGAGACAGCCCTTGAAACGGGGACCTTCTCCATGGTTGAAGCAGCCCAGCAGGGCCCCGAGGGCACCAGGGATCTGCATCCCTGCTGACACATCCCTGAGCTCTCCCCCATAGGTCCTTGGGAATCCTGGTGGTCCTTGACCTGGGGTGCCCTGTCAGGGTGCACCAAATGCTGCAGGAACCTCTGCCACGATGCAATGCTTTTCTCAAAATGCAGACATCACTGGGTGTCCGGAGTCTCGATGTCGATGTAGCCTCCTGAAAAGTCAGACGTGGTGTGTGAAGAGAGCCATGCTTCAACCCCTTGGTTGGCCTCTCTGCCTTCCTTCCCACCTTCTGTCTTCCATTCGCCTGAACACCTTTCTCCATCCGTACCTTCCACCCAAGAAATCCCTCCTCCACAAGGCGAGCCTTGCTGCTCACCTCCTGCATCTCCTCCACATCTGTATAGCTTTCTCACTCTCTGGCTCTTATCATTAATGTCCTCTACCTCCTCATCAATTGATAATTCTCTCTCCAGGGTTGTTCTTTGGGAGGATGGTCAAGAAAATCGGGAACGTTTCTGCGACTTCTGGAAACTCAGCATGAATCCAGGACCGAGGTTTTATCCGGCATGGAAAATGCAACTTGGGGTGCTCTCTCAGGGAATGCGCAGGGTCTTTGGCTAATTTATTTACCGGGCGTCCTCCTAGATCCATACTCCTATTCCCATCGGAAACACGAGCACGTGTGTTTACAATGGGGAAAAGTATTTTGGCACCCATTGCCCAGGGAGAAGGAAAGCCTGAGGAATCGTCTTGCCCCCCAAAATGAAGCTGTCTTCGAACGGTTCAAAGGAAAGCAGTCTAATCCAAAGCCACCCAAAGCCCCCCAAAGCAACCCAAGCCCAAAGAAGGGTTAAAGAACCTTGAGAATACCACACCCCTGGAAGGAATGTACAGCAGAGCAGAGGAATGTGTGGAATGCAGACAGGGGTGAAACAATTAGCGCCCCATCTGGAAAACGGGGAAAAGAACAAGTTGGCCTGTGGAAATGCATGAATCCGACAGAGCCGGGCAGAGACGGTCTGGAATGCGGCAAGTTCTGAACCAGAGGCTCAGTCTTACGTGGTTTGCCGTGAAGACCATATGGCCTGCACTCCAAAGGCCTGGGAGACTCGGAGCTGGGCTGCCATTTGAAAGGGCCTTAGGTGGTCCTCCTTCCTCCCAGGTCCTCAAACTGGAGGGGAATTCTAAATGACTGTTAGATCTCCGCCCTTGCGTGAAGTGCGGTGCGTGGGGTCCTTGGCCTAGATGACCCCTTGGGTGCCAGGGACGGCCCAGCCGTGCAGGTGATGGACAAACCTATGGGCAGGCACTCCACGTACTTGAGGTGTGCCCTTGAGTTTTGGGGCGTGGGGAATTTCCAGCAGCTCCGCTGATTTCCATACATCAGGGCGTGGCCACCTCAGCCTCTACAAGAGCCCTGTCTCCAGGGAGAGCACAGTGGGCCAGCATTCTGCCGGCCGGCTGCTCGCTTCTTCTCGCTTCTCGGACCTCCAAGCATGGATTCCTCCAGCACGTCCTGCACGTCCAGCGGTAGGTTGACCTCTGCCTCTGGGCTGAGGGTTGCAACTCCCAGAGGTTGGGAACCCTTCCCGCCTGTGCATCCTGCATCAATAGAGCCATGCCGTTCTTTAGGGCATGTTCCGAGATTGGGCTGGCCTTTTTCCAGCGCTCAGTGGGCCTCATCGTAACAGACTCGCCTCAGAATGACACCCTTTCTCCATACCCATGGGATTTTCGCTCTGGGGTGGAAGTGGATGTTGTCTGTTCCAAGAGAGGTGCCCACGCAAATCGCGCATCACTGGGCGAAAGGTGCTAACATTAATTAGCAGGTCCCATCCTCTCCGTTGTTGCTGGCCAATCTTTCCATCCAACCGAATGTAGGTTCATGATTGCAGTGGACACATTTGGCGATGTAGAGTAGGAGTATCCTTGGAATTGTGATCTCTTGGCCTGGCTTCCCAAAAGCCGGTATGGATATACACCCAGTAGGGTTTATTCCACACTTTCCAACTCTTTTGTTCTTGGGGATGTTTTCATTTGGATTCTTGGTGATGTTGGGATCAGTTTGACACCAGGTCATCTTGAGGCGACAGCCCGTTCCTAGGAGCTCTTCTCCAAAGGTCAGGCCTTTCTGCATGACCGAACTCTGTGCATGCCTGGCCTTTGTATAACCCAGGGATGTCAAGGAATCTTGATGCCAGGACGGAGGTAAGCATGTGCAGCTTATATCTCTCTTTCAAGGGTTTCAAGCTCCCTTGGAGTTTCCCCACACATAATCCCTACTCCATTTCTCTCTCTCTGTCTCTCTCTCTCTCTCTGTCTCTCTCTCTCTCTCTGACTCTCTTTCTCTCTCTCTCTCTATCTCTCTCTCTCTCTCAGTCTTTCTCTTCATTTCTCTGCTGGGACCCTGCGGGTCTCACTTTCTATTACTCCTTGGTTCCCTCCCAACTCAGCCTTATGGTATCAATTTCTTCTCCTCTTTGGCCACGCATGTCCTTATGAATGGGACCTTGACATTGTAGTCTATGGCCTCGACAGTGTAATATGCAGACTTGTGGTTGGTGTTGAAGTTGTGATCGCTGCATGTGCTGAGGTGCGTCCTGATGCACGCTTGCCCAGTTGAGGTGGTTTTTAGAGTGCATCTGCTGGATGTCTCTTTGTCGCGATGTATCCTAAATATCCGGGACCTTGGAAACTAACCTGAAGAGAAGGTGGCTTTGCGTGTATGTGGAAGCAAATGCCTGGGAGACACAGCATCCAGGAACACAGGAAGTGGTCTTGGACGGCCTTTGCTTTGGGGGCTGTGTGGTAAGAGCTTCGCAAGGGGACCCGCCATGGGGCCGTCAGTTGCATGCGAATCACCAAGGACGTATTCCTGGGTGCCAGCCGGACAGAAGGGAGACCAATCCAGGGGGGATTCCTCTGCTTCTGTGTGCTTTGTCAGGTCTAGAGCAGGAGAGCCCACACTGAGGCATGAGGCTGAGAGCAGGTCACAGGTTGCTAGTGGGCCTTTCGGGAGGAGAGGCTCCTGGTGGCATAGAGCGTGGCATAACTCAGGAAGCTATGGATTTCGCGGATGCAACGATGTGCTGGGATCATCACGTCTGCTGGCCCTCACAGACGTTTCCCTTGGCGTGTTATGAACCCGCGGCCCTTTCTTCCATTGTTGTCCACCAAAACTAGGGCCGGAACACATATTGTCCCGGGGTCCTTTTTGTGCAGGTAGGTCCCCCGGGACTCACTGTGGCCCAGCCACAGCACAAGGCAGCATAATCATGGTGTGTCGAACTGGTGAGCCATTTTGCGAGGAGTCCCGGCACGGCTGCCTTCCGAACGGGTGCGGTGGTGTGGGCACCGCCGAGAAGCTTTCCTTCTCTACCCCCCAGAAGCGCAGTCAGTGTTTGGTGGTGGTTTGCATGGTTCTATTTGTCTTTGTGTTCTTGCCACTCATATGCCAAGGCTTTGAGCTGATATGCCCTGGACGTAGGCGAGAGAGGCTGATGTGATTGTCTGAAAGGCCACACTGCCAGAGACATCATGCATAAACCCAAAAGTACACTCGACAGCACTGGTAGGCGGAAGGCGTGTTTGTCCCAAGACTCCGATGTGCCTTCACACTAGGGTCTTCCATCCATTTCTTGGCCAGCGTGGCCCAGGGAAGTGGGGGGAATTGGGCCCCAGGAGGTGGACTTCACGTCCCCTTTGGTAAGCATCCTTGGTGCCTCCACGTTCCCCATTGCAATGGGCTTCCAATTGTATAGATGTCTTGGCACCCCCTTTCAGCAGAGACAGCCCTTGAAACGGGGACCTTCTCCATGGTTGAAGCAGCCCAGCAGGGCCCCGAGGGCACCAGGGATCTGCATCCCTGCTGACACATCCCTGAGCTCTCCCCCATAGGTCCTTGGGAATCCTGGTGGTCCTTGACCTGGGGTGCCCTGTCAGGGTGCACCAACTGCTGCAGGAACCTCTGCCACGATGCAATGCTTTTCTCAAAATGCAGACATCACTGGGTGTCCGGAGTCTCGATGTCGATGTAGCCTCCTGAAAAGTCAGACGTGGTGTGTGAAGAGAGCCATGCTTCAACCCCTTGGTTGGCCTCTCTGCCTTCCTTCCCACCTTCTGTCTTCCATTCGCCTGAACACCTTTCTCCATCCGTACCTTCCACCCAAGAAATCACTCCTCCACAAGGCGAGCCTTGCTGCTCACCTCCTGCATCTCCTCCACATCTGTATAGCTTTCTCACTCTCTGGCTCTTATCATTAATGTCCTCTACCTCCTCATCAATTGATAATTCTCTCTCCAGGGTTGTTCTTTGGGAGGATGGTCAAGAAAATCGGGAACGTTTCTGCGACTTCTGGAAACTCAGCATGAATCCAGGACCGAGGTTTTATCCGGCGTGGAAAATGCAACTTGGGGTGCTCTCTCAGGGAAGGCGCAGGGTCTTTGGCTAATTTATTTACCGGGCGTCCTCCTAGATCCATACTCCTATTCCCATCGGAAACACGAGCACGTGTGTTTACAATGGGGAAAAGTATTTTGGCACCCATTGCCCAGGGAGAAGGAAAGCCTGAGGAATCGTCTTGCCCCCCAAAATGAAGCTGTCTTCGAACGGTTCAAAGGAAAGCAGTCTAATCCAAAGCCACCCAAAGCCCCCCAAAGCAACCCAAGCCCAAAGAAGGGTTAAAGAACCTTGAGAATACCACACCACTGGAAGGAATGTACAGCAGAGCAGAGGAATGTGTGGAATGCAGACAGGGGTGAAACAATTAGCGCCCCATCTGGAAAACGGGGAAAAGAACAAGTTGGCCTGTGGAAATGCATGAATCTGACAGAGCCGGGCAGAGACGGTCTGGAATGCGGCAAGTTCTGAACCAGAGGCTCAGTCTTACGTGGTTTGCCGTGAAGACCATATGGCCTGCACTCCAAAGGCCTGGGAGACTCGGAGCTGGGCTGCCACTTGAAAGGGCCTTAGGTGGTCCTCCTTCCTCCCAGGTCCTCAAACTGGAGCGGAATTCTAAATGACTGTTAGATCTCCGCCCTTGCGTGAAGTGCGGTGCGTGGGGTCCTTGGCCTAGATGACCCCTTGGGTGCCAGGGACGGCCCAGCCGTGCAGGTGATGGACAAACCTATGGGCAGGCACTCCACGTACTTGAGGTGTGCCCTTGAGTTTTGGGGCGTGGGGAATTTCCAGCAGCTCCGCTGATTTCCATACATCAGGGCGTGGCCACCTCAGCCTCTACAAGAGCCCTGTCTCCAGGGAGAGCACAGTGGGCCAGCATTCTGCCGGCCGGCTGCTCGCTTCTTCTCGCTTCTTGGACCTCCAAGCATGGATTCCTCCAGCACGTCCTGCACGTCCAGCGGTAGGTTGACCTCTGCCTCTGGGCTGAGGGTTGCAACTCCCAGAGGTTGGGAACCCTTCCCGCCTGTGCATCCTGCATCAATAGAGCCATGCCGTTCTTTAGGGCATGTTCCGAGATTGGGCTGGCCTTTTTCCAGCGCTCAGTGGGCCTCATCGTAACAGACTCGCCTCAGAATGACACCCTTTCTCCATACCCATGGGATTTTCGCTCTGGGGTGGAAGTGGATGTTGTCTGTTCCAAGAGAGGTGCCCACGCAGATCACACATCGCCGGGCAAAAGGTGCTAACATTAATTATCAAGTCCCATCCTCTCCTTTGTTGCTGGCCAATCTTTCCATCCAACCGAATGTAGGTTCATGATTGCAGTGGACACATTTGGCGATGTAGAGTAGGAGTATCCTTGGAATTGTGATCTCTTGGCCTGGCTTCCCAACAGCCGGTATGGATATACACCCAGTAGGGTTTATTCCACACTTTCCAACTCTTTTGTTCTTGGGGATGTTTTCATTTGGATTCTTGGTGATGTTGGGATCAGTTTGACACCAGGTCATCTTGAGGCGACAGCCCGTTCCTAGGAGCTCTTCTCCAAAGGTCAGGCCTTTCTGCATGACCGAACTCTGTGCATGCCTGGCCTTTGTATAACCCAGGGATGTCAAGGAATCTTGATGCCAGGACGGAGGTAAGCATGTGCAGCTTATATCTCTCTTTCAAGGGTTTCAAGCTCCCTTGGAGTTTCCCCACACATAATCCCTACTCCATTTCTCTCTCTCTGTCTCTCTCTCTCTCTCTGTCTCTCTCTCTCTCTCTGACTCTCTTTCTCTCTCTCTCTCTATCTCTCTCTCAGTCTTTCTCTTCATTTCTCTGCTGGGACCCTGCGGGTCTCACTTTCTATTACTCCTTGGTTCCCTCCCAACTCAGCCTTATGGTATCAATTTCTTCTCCTCTTTGGCCACGCATGTCCTTATGAATGGGACCTTGACATTGTAGTCTATGGCCTCGACAGTGTAATATGCAGACTTGTGGTTGGTGTTGAAGTTGTGATCGCTGCATGTGCTGAGGTGCGTCCTGATGCACTCTTGCCCAGTTTAGGTGGTTTTTAGAGTGCATCTGCTGGATGTCTCTTTGTCGCGATATATCCTAAATATCCGGGACCTTGGAAACTAACCTGAAGAGAAGTTGGCTTTGCGTGTATGCGGAAGCAAATGCCTGGGAGACGCAGCATCCAGGAACACAGGAAGTGGTCTTGGACGGCCTTTGCTTTGGGGGCTGTGTGGTAAGAGCTTCGCAAGGGGACCCGCCATGGGGCCGTCAGTTGCATGCGAATCACCAAGGACATTCCTGGGTGCCAGCCGGACAGAAGGGAGACCAATCCAGGGGGGATTCCTCTGCTTCTGTGTGCTTTGTCAGGTCTAGACCAGGAGAGCCCACACTGAGGCAAGTGGCTGAGAGCAGGTCACAGGTTGCTAGTGGGCCTTTCGGGAGGAGAGGCTCCTGGTGGCATAGAGCGTGGCATAACTCAGGAAGCTATGGATTTCGCGGATGCAACGATGTGCTGGGATCATCACGTCTGCTGGCCCTCACAGACGTTTCCCTTGGCGTGGTATGAACCCGCGGCCCTTTCTTCCATTGTTGTCCACCAAAACTAGGGCCGGAACACATATTGTCCCGGGGTCCTTTTTGTGCAGGTAGGTCCCCCGGGACTCACTGTGGCCCAGCCACAGCACAAGGCAGCATAATCATGGTGTGTCGAGCTGGTGAGCCATTTTGCGAGGAGTCCCGGCACGGCTGCCTTCCGAACGGGTGCGGTGGTGTGGGCACCGCCGAGAAGCTTTCCTTCTCTACCCCCCAGAAGCGCAGTCAGTGTTTGGTGGTGGTTTGCATGGTTCTATTTGTCTTTGTGTTCTTGCCACTCATATGCCAAGGCTTTGAGCTGATATGCCCTGGACGTAGGCGAGAGAGGCTGATGTGATTGTCTGAAAGGCCACACTGCCAGAGACATCATGCATAAACCCAAAAGTACACTCGACAGCACTGGTAGGCGGAAGGCGTCTTTGTCCAAAGACTCCGATGTGCCTTCACACTAGGGTCTTCCATCCATTTCTTGGCCAGCGTGGCCCAGGGAAGTGGGGGGAATTGGGCCCCAGGAGGTGGACTTCACGTCCCCTTTGGTAAGCATCCTTGGTGCCTCCACGTTCCCCATTGCAATGGGCTTCCAATTGTATAGATGTCTTGGCACCCCCTTTCAGCAGAGACAGCCCTTGAATCGGGGACCTTCTCCATGGTTGAAGCAGCCCAGCAGGGCCCCGAGGGCACCAGGGATCTGCATCCCTGCTGACACATCCCTGAGCTCTCCCCCATAGGTCCTTGGGAATCCTGGTGGTCCTTGACCTGGGGTGCCCTGTCAGGGTGCACCAACTGCTGCAGGAACCTCTGCCACGATGCAATGCTTTTCTCAAAATGCAGACATCACTGGGTGTCCGGAGTCTCGATGTCGATGTAGCCTCCTGAAAAGTCAGACGTGGTGTGTGAAGAGAGCCATGCTTCAACCCCTTGGTTGGCCTCTCTGCCTTCCTTCCCACCTTCTGTCTTCCATTCGCCTGAACACCTTTCTCCATCCGTACCTTCCACCCAAGAAATCCCTCCTCCACAAGGCGAGCCTTGCTGCTCACCTCCTGCATCTCCTCCACATCTGTATAGCTTTCTCACTCTCTGGCTCTTATCATTAATGTCCTCTACCTCCTCATCAATTGATAATTCTCTCTCCAGGGTTGTTCTTTGGGAGGATGGTCAAGAAAATCGGGAACGTTTCTGCGACTTCTGGAAACTCAGCATGAATCCAGGACCGAGGTTTTATCCGGCGTGGAAAATGCAACTTGGGGTGCTCTCTCAGGGAATGCGCAGGGTCTTTGGCTAATTTATTTACCGGGCGTCCTCCTAGATCCATACTCCTATTCCCATCGGAAACACGAGCACGTGTGTTTACAATGGGGAAAAGTATTTTGGCACCCATTGCCCAGGGAGAAGGAAAGCCTGAGGAATCGTCTTGCCCCCCAAAATGAAGCTGTCTTCGAACGGTTCAAAGGAAAGCAGTCTAATCCAAAGCCACCCAAAGCCCCCCAAAGCAACCCAAGCCCAAAGAAGGGTTAAAGAACCTTGAGAATACCACACCACTGGAAGGAATGTACAGCAGAGCAGAGGAATGTGTGGAATGCAGACAGGGGTGAAACAATTAGCGCCCCATCTGGAAAACGGGGAAAAGAACAAGTTGGCCTGTGGAAATGCATGAATCCGACAGAGCCGGGCAGAGACGGTCTGGAATGCGGCAAGTTCTGAACCAGAGGCTCAGTCTTACGTGGTTTGCCGTGAAGACCATATGGCCTGCACTCCAAAGGCCTGGGAGACTCGGAGCTGGGCTGCCACTTGAAAGGGCCTTAGGTGGTCCTCCTTCCTCCCAGGTCCTCAAACTGGAGCGGAATTCTAAATGACTGTTAGATCTCCGCCCTTGCGTGAAGTGCGGTGCGTGGGGTCCTTGGCCTAGATGACCCCTTGGGTGCCAGGGACGGCCCAGCCGTGCAGGTGATGGACAAACCTATGGGCAGGCACTCCACGTACTTGAGGTGTGCCCTTGAGTTTTGGGGCGTGGGGAATTTCCAGCAGCTCCGCTGATTTCCATACATCAGGGCGTGGCCACCTCAGCCTCTACAAGAGCCCTGTCTCCAGGGAGAGCACAGTGGGCCAGCATTCTGCCGGCCGGCTGCTCGCTTCTTCTCGCTTCTTGGACCTCCAAGCATGGATTCCTCCAGCACGTCCTGCACGTCCAGCGGTAGGTTGACCTCTGCCTCTGGGCTGAGGGTTGCAACTCCCAGAGGTTGGGAACCCTTCCCGCCTGTGCATCCTGCATCAATAGAGCCATGCCGTTCTTTAGGGCATGTTCCGAGATTGGGCTGGCCTTTTTCCAGCGCTCAGTGGGCCTCATCGTAACAGACTCGCCTCAGAATGACACCCTTTCTCCATACCCATGGGATTTTCGCTCTGGGGTGGAAGTGGATGTTGTCTGTTCCAAGAGAGGTGCCCACGCAGATCACACATCGCCGGGCAAAAGGTGCTAACATTAATTATCAAGTCCCATCCTCTCCTTTGTTGCTGGCCAATCTTTCCATCCAACCGAATGTAGGTTCATGATTGCAGTGGACACATTTGGCGATGTAGAGTAGGAGTATCCTTGGAATTGTGATCTCTTGGCCTGGCTTCCCAACAGCCGGTATGGATATACACCCAGTAGGGTTTATTCCACACTTTCCAACTCTTTTGTTCTTGGGGATGTTTTCATTTGGATTCTTGGTGATGTTGGGATCAGTTTGACACCAGGTCATCTTGAGGCGACAGCCCGTTCCTAGGAGCTCTTCTCCAAAGGTCAGGCCTTTCTGCATGACCGAACTCTGTGCATGCCTGGCCTTTGTATAACCCAGGGATGTCAAGGAATCTTGATGCCAGGACGGAGGTAAGCATGTGCAGCTTATATCTCTCTTTCAAGGGTTTCAAGCTCCCTTGGAGTTTCCCCACACATAATCCCTACTCCATTTCTCTCTCTCTGTCTCTCTCTCTCTCTCTGTCTCTCTCTCTCTCTCTGACTCTCTTTCTCTCTCTCTCTCTATCTCTCTCTCAGTCTTTCTCTTCATTTCTCTGCTGGGACCCTGCGGGTCTCACTTTCTATTACTCCTTGGTTCCCTCCCAACTCAGCCTTATGGTATCAATTTCTTCTCCTCTTTGGCCACGCATGTCCTTATGAATGGGACCTTGACATTGTAGTCTATGGCCTCGACAGTGTAATATGCAGACTTGTGGTTGGTGTTGAAGTTGTGATCGCTGCATGTGCTGAGGTGCGTCCTGATGCACTCTTGCCCAGTTTAGGTGGTTTTTAGAGTGCATCTGCTGGATGTCTCTTTGTCGCGATATATCCTAAATATCCGGGACCTTGGAAACTAACCTGAAGAGAAGTTGGCTTTGCGTGTATGCGGAAGCAAATGCCTGGGAGACGCAGCATCCAGGAACACAGGAAGTGGTCTTGGACGGCCTTTGCTTTGGGGGCTGTGTGGTAAGAGCTTCGCAAGGGGACCCGCCATGGGGCCGTCAGTTGCATGCGAATCACCAAGGACATTCCTGGGTGCCAGCCGGACAGAAGGGAGACCAATCCAGGGGGGATTCCTCTGCTTCTGTGTGCTTTGTCAGGTCTAGACCAGGAGAGCCCACACTGAGGCAAGTGGCTGAGAGCAGGTCACAGGTTGCTAGTGGGCCTTTCGGGAGGAGAGGCTCCTGGTGGCATAGAGCGTGGCATAACTCAGGAAGCTATGGATTTCGCGGATGCAACGATGTGCTGGGATCATCACGTCTGCTGGCCCTCACAGACGTTTCCCTTGGCGTGGTATGAACCCGCGGCCCTTTCTTCCATTGTTGTCCACCAAAACTAGGGCCGGAACACATATTGTCCCGGGGTCCTTTTTGTGCAGGTAGGTCCCCCGGGACTCACTGTGGCCCAGCCACAGCACAAGGCAGCATAATCATGGTGTGTCGAGCTGGTGAGCCATTTTGCGAGGAGTCCCGGCACGGCTGCCTTCCGAACGGGTGCGGTGGTGTGGGCACCGCCGAGAAGCTTTCCTTCTCTACCCCCCAGAAGCGCAGTCAGTGTTTGGTGGTGGTTTGCATGGTTCTATTTGTCTTTGTGTTCTTGCCACTCATATGCCAAGGCTTTGAGCTGATATGCCCTGGACGTAGGCGAGAGAGGCTGATGTGATTGTCTGAAAGGCCACACTGCCAGAGACATCATGCATAAACCCAAAAGTACACTCGACAGCACTGGTAGGCGGAAGGCGTGTTTGTCCCAAGACTCCGATGTGCCTTCACACTAGGGTCTTCCATCCATTTCTTGGCCAGCGTGGCCCAGGGAAGTGGGGGGAATTGGGCCCCAGGAGGTGGACTTCACGTCCCCTTTGGTAAGCATCCTTGGTGCCTCCACGTTCCCCATTGCAATGGGCTTCCAATTGTATAGATGTCTTGGCACCCCCTTTCAGCAGAGACAGCCCTTGAAACGGGGACCTTCTCCATGGTTGAAGCAGCCCAGCAGGGCCCCGAGGGCACCAGGGATCTGCATCCCTGCTGACACATCCCTGAGCTCTCCCCCATAGGTCCTTGGGAATCCTGGTGGTCCTTGACCTGGGGTGCCCTGTCAGGGTGCACCAACTGCTGCAGGAACCTCTGCCACGATGCAATGCTTTTCTCAAAATGCAGACATCACTGGGTGTCCGGAGTCTCGATGTCGATGTAGCCTCCTGAAAAGTCAGACGTGGTGTGTGAAGAGAGCCATGCTTCAACCCCTTGGTTGGCCTCTCTGCCTTCCTTCCCACCTTCTGTCTTCCATTCGCCTGAACACCTTTCTCCATCCGTACCTTCCACCCAAGAAATCCCTCCTCCACAAGGCGAGCCTTGCTGCTCACCTCCTGCATCTCCTCCACATCTGTATAGCTTTCTCACTCTCTGGCTCTTATCATTAATGTCCTCTACCTCCTCATCAATTGATAATTCTCTCTCCAGGGTTGTTCTTTGGGAGGATGGTCAAGAAAATCGGGAACGTTTCTGCGACTTCTGGAAACTCAGCATGAATCCAGGACCGAGGTTTTATCCGGCGTGGAAAATGCAACTTGGGGTGCTCTCTCAGGGAATGCGCAGGGTCTTTGGCTAATTTATTTACCGGGCGTCCTCCTAGATCCATACTCCTATTCCCATCGGAAACACGAGCACGTGTGTTTACAATGGGGAAAAGTATTTTGGCACCCATTGCCCAGGGAGAAGGAAAGCCTGAGGAATCGTCTTGCCCCCCAAAATGAAGCTGTCTTCGAACGGTTCAAAGGAAAGCAGTCTAATCCAAAGCCACCCAAAGCCCCCCAAAGCAACCCAAGCCCAAAGAAGGGTTAAAGAACCTTGAGAATACCACACCCCTGGAAGGAATGTACAGCAGAGCAGAGGAATGTGTGGAATGCAGACAGGGGTGAAACAATTAGCGCCCCATCTGGAAAACGGGGAAAAGAACAAGTTGGCCTGTGGAAATGCATGAATCCGACAGAGCCGGGCAGAGACGGTCTGGAATGCGGCAAGTTCTGAACCAGAGGCTCAGTCTTACGTGGTTTGCCGTGAAGACCATATGGCCTGCACTCCAAAGGCCTGGGAGACTCGGAGCTGGGCTGCCACTTGAAAGGGCCTTAGGTGGTCCTCCTTCCTCCCAGGTCCTCAAACTGGAGCGGAATTCTAAATGACTGTTAGATCTCCGCCCTTGCGTGAAGTGCGGTGCGTGGGGTCCTTGGCCTAGATGACCCCTTGGGTGCCAGGGACGGCCCAGCCGTGCAGGTGATGGACAAACCTATGGGCAGGCACTCCACGTACTTGAGGTGTGCCCTTGAGTTTTGGGGCGTGGGGAATTTCCAGCAGCTCCGCTGATTTCCATACATCAGGGCGTGGCCACCTCAGCCTCTACAAGAGCCCTGTCTCCAGGGAGAGCACAGTGGGCCAGCATTCTGCCGGCCGGCTGCTCGCTTCTTCTCGCTTCTTGGACCTCCAAGCATGGATTCCTCCAGCACGTCCTGCACGTCCAGCGGTAGGTTGACCTCTGCCTCTGGGCTGAGGGTTGCAACTCCCAGAGGTTGGGAACCCTTCCCGCCTGTGCATCCTGCATCAATAGAGCCATGCCGTTCTTTAGGGCATGTTCCGAGATTGGGCTGGCCTTTTTCCAGCGCTCAGTGGGCCTCATCGTAACAGACTCGCCTCAGAATGACACCCTTTCTCCATACCCATGGGATTTTCGCTCTGGGGTGGAAGTGGATGTTGTCTGTTCCAAGAGAGGTGCCCACGCAGATCACACATCGCCGGGCAAAAGGTGCTAACATTAATTATCAAGTCCCATCCTCTCCTTTGTTGCTGGCCAATCTTTCCATCCAACCGAATGTAGGTTCATGATTGCAGTGGACACATTTGGCGATGTAGAGTAGGAGTATCCTTGGAATTGTGATCTCTTGGCCTGGCTTCCCAACAGCCGGTATGGATATACACCCAGTAGGGTTTATTCCACACTTTCCAACTCTTTTGTTCTTGGGGATGTTTTCATTTGGATTCTTGGTGATGTTGGGATCAGTTTGACACCAGGTCATCTTGAGGCGACAGCCCGTTCCTAGGAGCTCTTCTCCAAAGGTCAGGCCTTTCTGCATGACCGAACTCTGTGCATGCCTGGCCTTTGTATAACCCAGGGATGTCAAGGAATCTTGATGCCAGGACGGAGGTAAGCATGTGCAGCTTATATCTCTCTTTCAAGGGTTTCAAGCTCCCTTGGAGTTTCCCCACACATAATCCCTACTCCATTTCTCTCTCTCTGTCTCTCTCTCTCTCTCTGTCTCTCTCTCTCTCTCTGACTCTCTTTCTCTCTCTCTCTCTATCTCTCTCTCAGTCTTTCTCTTCATTTCTCTGCTGGGACCCTGCGGGTCTCACTTTCTATTACTCCTTGGTTCCCTCCCAACTCAGCCTTATGGTATCAATTTCTTCTCCTCTTTGGCCACGCATGTCCTTATGAATGGGACCTTGACATTGTAGTCTATGGCCTCGACAGTGTAATATGCAGACTTGTGGTTGGTGTTGAAGTTGTGATCGCTGCATGTGCTGAGGTGCGTCCTGATGCACTCTTGCCCAGTTTAGGTGGTTTTTAGAGTGCATCTGCTGGATGTCTCTTTGTCGCGATATATCCTAAATATCCGGGACCTTGGAAACTAACCTGAAGAGAAGTTGGCTTTGCGTGTATGCGGAAGCAAATGCCTGGGAGACGCAGCATCCAGGAACACAGGAAGTGGTCTTGGACGGCCTTTGCTTTGGGGGCTGTGTGGTAAGAGCTTCGCAAGGGGACCCGCCATGGGGCCGTCAGTTGCATGCGAATCACCAAGGACATTCCTGGGTGCCAGCCGGACAGAAGGGAGACCAATCCAGGGGGGATTCCTCTGCTTCTGTGTGCTTTGTCAGGTCTAGACCAGGAGAGCCCACACTGAGGCAAGTGGCTGAGAGCAGGTCACAGGTTGCTAGTGGGCCTTTCGGGAGGAGAGGCTCCTGGTGGCATAGAGCGTGGCATAACTCAGGAAGCTATGGATTTCGCGGATGCAACGATGTGCTGGGATCATCACGTCTGCTGGCCCTCACAGACGTTTCCCTTGGCGTGGTATGAACCCGCGGCCCTTTCTTCCATTGTTGTCCACCAAAACTAGGGCCGGAACACATATTGTCCCGGGGTCCTTTTTGTGCAGGTAGGTCCCCCGGGACTCACTGTGGCCCAGCCACAGCACAAGGCAGCATAATCATGGTGTGTCGAGCTGGTGAGCCATTTTGCGAGGAGTCCCGGCACGGCTGCCTTCCGAACGGGTGCGGTGGTGTGGGCACCGCCGAGAAGCTTTCCTTCTCTACCCCCCAGAAGCGCAGTCAGTGTTTGGTGGTGGTTTGCATGGTTCTATTTGTCTTTGTGTTCTTGCCACTCATATGCCAAGGCTTTGAGCTGATATGCCCTGGACGTAGGCGAGAGAGGCTGATGTGATTGTCTGAAAGGCCACACTGCCAGAGACATCATGCATAAACCCAAAAGTACACTCGACAGCACTGGTAGGCGGAAGGCGTCTTTGTCCAAAGACTCCGATGTGCCTTCACACTAGGGTCTTCCATCCATTTCTTGGCCAGCGTGGCCCAGGGAAGTGGGGGGAATTGGGCCCCAGGAGGTGGACTTCACGTCCCCTTTGGTAAGCATCCTTGGTGCCTCCACGTTCCCCATTGCAATGGGCTTCCAATTGTATAGATGTCTTGGCACCCCCTTTCAGCAGAGACAGCCCTTGAATCGGGGACCTTCTCCATGGTTGAAGCAGCCCAGCAGGGCCCCGAGGGCACCAGGGATCTGCATCCCTGCTGACACATCCCTGAGCTCTCCCCCATAGGTCCTTGGGAATCCTGGTGGTCCTTGACCTGGGGTGCCCTGTCAGGGTGCACCAACTGCTGCAGGAACCTCTGCCACGATGCAATGCTTTTCTCAAAATGCAGACATCACTGGGTGTCCGGAGTCTCGATGTCGATGTAGCCTCCTGAAAAGTCAGACGTGGTGTGTGAAGAGAGCCATGCTTCAACCCCTTGGTTGGCCTCTCTGCCTTCCTTCCCACCTTCTGTCTTCCATTCGCCTGAACACCTTTCTCCATCCGTACCTTCCACCCAAGAAATCCCTCCTCCACAAGGCGAGCCTTGCTGCTCACCTCCTGCATCTCCTCCACATCTGTATAGCTTTCTCACTCTCTGGCTCTTATCATTAATGTCCTCTACCTCCTCATCAATTGATAATTCTCTCTCCAGGGTTGTTCTTTGGGAGGATGGTCAAGAAAATCGGGAACGTTTCTGCGACTTCTGGAAACTCAGCATGAATCCAGGACCGAGGTTTTATCCGGCGTGGAAAATGCAACTTGGGGTGCTCTCTCAGGGAATGCGCAGGGTCTTTGGCTAATTTATTTACCGGGCGTCCTCCTAGATCCATACTCCTATTCCCATCGGAAACACGAGCACGTGTGTTTACAATGGGGAAAAGTATTTTGGCACCCATTGCCCAGGGAGAAGGAAAGCCTGAGGAATCGTCTTGCCCCCCAAAATGAAGCTGTCTTCGAACGGTTCAAAGGAAAGCAGTCTAATCCAAAGCCACCCAAAGCCCCCCAAAGCAACCCAAGCCCAAAGAAGGGTTAAAGAACCTTGAGAATACCACACCCCTGGAAGGAATGTACAGCAGAGCAGAGGAATGTGTGGAATGCAGACAGGGGTGAAACAATTAGCGCCCCATCTGGAAAACGGGGAAAAGAACAAGTTGGCCTGTGGAAATGCATGAATCCGACAGAGCCGGGCAGAGACGGTCTGGAATGCGGCAAGTTCTGAACCAGAGGCTCAGTCTTACGTGGTTTGCCGTGAAGACCATATGGCCTGCACTCCAAAGGCCTGGGAGACTCGGAGCTGGGCTGCCACTTGAAAGGGCCTTAGGTGGTCCTCCTTCCTCCCAGGTCCTCAAACTGGAGCGGAATTCTAAATGACTGTTAGATCTCCGCCCTTGCGTGAAGTGCGGTGCGTGGGGTCCTTGGCCTAGATGACCCCTTGGGTGCCAGGGACGGCCCAGCCGTGCAGGTGATGGACAAACCTATGGGCAGGCACTCCACGTACTTGAGGTGTGCCCTTGAGTTTTGGGGCGTGGGGAATTTCCAGCAGCTCCGCTGATTTCCATACATCAGGGCGTGGCCACCTCAGCCTCTACAAGAGCCCTGTCTCCAGGGAGAGCACAGTGGGCCAGCATTCTGCCGGCCGGCTGCTCGCTTCTTCTCGCTTCTTGGACCTCCAAGCATGGATTCCTCCAGCACGTCCTGCACGTCCAGCGGTAGGTTGACCTCTGCCTCTGGGCTGAGGGTTGCAACTCCCAGAGGTTGGGAACCCTTCCCGCCTGTGCATCCTGCATCAATAGAGCCATGCCGTTCTTTAGGGCATGTTCCGAGATTGGGCTGGCCTTTTTCCAGCGCTCAGTGGGCCTCATCGTAACAGACTCGCCTCAGAATGACACCCTTTCTCCATACCCATGGGATTTTCGCTCTGGGGTGGAAGTGGATGTTGTCTGTTCCAAGAGAGGTGCCCACGCAGATCACACATCGCCGGGCAAAAGGTGCTAACATTAATTATCAAGTCCCATCCTCTCCTTTGTTGCTGGCCAATCTTTCCATCCAACCGAATGTAGGTTCATGATTGCAGTGGACACATTTGGCGATGTAGAGTAGGAGTATCCTTGGAATTGTGATCTCTTGGCCTGGCTTCCCAACAGCCGGTATGGATATACACCCAGTAGGGTTTATTCCACACTTTCCAACTCTTTTGTTCTTGGGGATGTTTTCATTTGGATTCTTGGTGATGTTGGGATCAGTTTGACACCAGGTCATCTTGAGGCGACAGCCCGTTCCTAGGAGCTCTTCTCCCAAGGTCAGGCCTTTCTGCATGACCGAACTCTGTGCATGCCTGGCCTTTGTATAACCCAGGGATGTCAAGGAATCTTGATGCCAGGACGGAGGTAAGCATGTGCAGCTTATATCTCTCTTTCAAGGGTTTCAAGCTCCCTTGGAGTTTCCCCACACATAATCCCTACTCCATTTCTCTCTCTCTGTCTCTCTCTCTCTCTCTGTCTCTCTCTCTCTCTCTGACTCTCTTTCTCTCTCTCTCTCTATCTCTCTCTCAGTCTTTCTCTTCATTTCTCTGCTGGGACCCTGCGGGTCTCACTTTCTATTACTCCTTGGTTCCCTCCCAACTCAGCCTTATGGTATCAATTTCTTCTCCTCTTTGGCCACGCATGTCCTTATGAATGGGACCTTGACATTGTAGTCTATGGCCTCGACAGTGTAATATGCAGACTTGTGGTTGGTGTTGAAGTTGTGATCGCTGCATGTGCTGAGGTGCGTCCTGATGCACTCTTGCCCAGTTTAGGTGGTTTTTAGAGTGCATCTGCTGGATGTCTCTTTGTCGCGATATATCCTAAATATCCGGGACCTTGGAAACTAACCTGAAGAGAAGTTGGCTTTGCGTGTATGCGGAAGCAAATGCCTGGGAGACGCAGCATCCAGGAACACAGGAAGTGGTCTTGGACGGCCTTTGCTTTGGGGGCTGTGTGGTAAGAGCTTCGCAAGGGGACCCGCCATGGGGCCGTCAGTTGCATGCGAATCACCAAGGACATTCCTGGGTGCCAGCCGGACAGAAGGGAGACCAATCCAGGGGGGATTCCTCTGCTTCTGTGTGCTTTGTCAGGTCTAGACCAGGAGAGCCCACACTGAGGCAAGTGGCTGAGAGCAGGTCACAGGTTGCTAGTGGGCCTTTCGGGAGGAGAGGCTCCTGGTGGCATAGAGCGTGGCATAACTCAGGAAGCTATGGATTTCGCGGATGCAACGATGTGCTGGGATCATCACGTCTGCTGGCCCTCACAGACGTTTCCCTTGGCGTGGTATGAACCCGCGGCCCTTTCTTCCATTGTTGTCCACCAAAACTAGGGCCGGAACACATATTGTCCCGGGGTCCTTTTTGTGCAGGTAGGTCCCCCGGGACTCACTGTGGCCCAGCCACAGCACAAGGCAGCATAATCATGGTGTGTCGAGCTGGTGAGCCATTTTGCGAGGAGTCCCGGCACGGCTGCCTTCCGAACGGGTGCGGTGGTGTGGGCACCGCCGAGAAGCTTTCCTTCTCTACCCCCCAGAAGCGCAGTCAGTGTTTGGTGGTGGTTTGCATGGTTCTATTTGTCTTTGTGTTCTTGCCACTCATATGCCAAGGCTTTGAGCTGATATGCCCTGGACGTAGGCGAGAGAGGCTGATGTGATTGTCTGAAAGGCCACACTGCCAGAGACATCATGCATAAACCCAAAAGTACACTCGACAGCACTGGTAGGCGGAAGGCGTGTTTGTCCCAAGACTCCGATGTGCCTTCACACTAGGGTCTTCCATCCATTTCTTGGCCAGCTTGGCCCAGGGAAGTGGGGGGAATTGGGCCCCAGGAGGTGGACTTCACGTCCCCTTTGGTAAGCATCCTTGGTGCCTCCACGTTCCCCATTGCAATGGGCTTCCAATTGTATAGATGTCTTGGCACCCCCTTTCAGCAGAGACAGCCCTTGAATCGGGGACCTTCTCCATGGTTGAAGCAGCCCAGCAGGGCCCCGAGGGCACCAGGGATCTGCATCCCTGCTGACACATCCCTGAGCTCTCCCCCATAGGTCCTTGGGAATCCTGGTGGTCCTTGACCTGGGGTGCCCTGTCAGGGTGCACCAACTGCTGCAGGAACCTCTGCCACGATGCAATGCTTTTCTCAAAATGCAGACATCACTGGGTGTCCGGAGTCTCGATGTCGATGTAGCCTCCTGAAAAGTCAGACGTGGTGTGTGAAGAGAGCCATGCTTCAACCCCTTGGTTGGCCTCTCTGCCTTCCTTCCCACCTTCTGTCTTCCATTCGCCTGAACACCTTTCTCCATCCGTACCTTCCACCCAAGAAATCCCTCCTCCACAAGGCGAGCCTTGCTGCTCACCTCCTGCATCTCCTCCACATCTGTATAGCTTTCTCACTCTCTGGCTCTTATCATTAATGTCCTCTACCTCCTCATCAATTGATAATTCTCTCTCCAGGGTTGTTCTTTGGGAGGATGGTCAAGAAAATCGGGAACGTTTCTGCGACTTCTGGAAACTCAGCATGAATCCAGGACCGAGGTTTTATCCGGCATGGAAAATGCAACTTGGGGTGCTCTCTCAGGGAATGCGCAGGGTCTTTGGCTAATTTATTTACCGGGCGTCCTCCTAGATCCATACTCCTATTCCCATCGGAAACACGAGCACGTGTGTTTACAATGGGGAAAAGTATTTTGGCACCCATTGCCCAGGGAGAAGGAAAGCCTGAGGAATCGTCTTGCCCCCCAAAATGAAGCTGTCTTCGAACGGTTCAAAGGAAAGCAGTCTAATCCAAAGCCACCCAAAGCCCCCCAAAGCAACCCAAGCCCAAAGAAGGGTTAAAGAACCTTGAGAATACCACACCCCTGGAAGGAATGTACAGCAGAGCAGAGGAATGTGTGGAATGCAGACAGGGGTGAAACAATTAGCGCCCCATCTGGAAAACGGGGAAAAGAACAAGTTGGCCTGTGGAAATGCATGAATCCGACAGAGCCGGGCAGAGACGGTCTGGAATGCGGCAAGTTCTGAACCAGAGGCTCAGTCTTACGTGGTTTGCCGTGAAGACCATATGGCCTGCACTCCAAAGGCCTGGGAGACTCGGAGCTGGGCTGCCACTTGAAAGGGCCTTAGGTGGTCCTCCTTCCTCCCAGGTCCTCAAACTGGAGCGGAATTCTAAATGACTGTTAGATCTCCGCCCTTGCGTGAAGTGCCGTGCGTGGGGTCCTTGGCCTAGATGACCCCTTGGGTGCCAGGGACGGCCCAGCCGTGCAGGTGATGGACAAACCTATGGGCAGGCACTCCACGTACTTGAGGTGTGCCCTTGAGTTTTGGGGCGTGGGGAATTTCCAGCAGCTCCGCTGATTTCCATACATCAGGGCGTGGCCACCTCAGCCTCTACAAGAGCCCTGTCTCCAGGGAGAGCACAGTGGGCCAGCATTCTGCCGGCCAGCTGCTCGCTTCTTCTCGCTTCTCGGACCTCCAAGCATGGATTCCTCCAGCACGTCCTGCACGTCCAGCGGTAGGTTGACCTCTGCCTCTGGGCTGAGGGTTGCAACTCCCAGAGGTTGGGACCCTTCATGCCTGTGCATCCTGCATCAATAGAGCCATGCCGTTCTTTAGGGCATGTTCCGAGATTGGGCTGGCCTTTTTCCAGCGCTCAGTGGGCCTCATCGTAACAGACTCGCCTCAGAATGACACCCTTTCTCCATACCCATGGGATTTTCGCTCTGGGGTGGAAGTGGATGTTGTCTCTTCCAAGAGAGGTGCCCACGCAGATCACACATCGCCGGGCAAAAGGTGCTAACATTAATTATCAGGTCCCATCCTCTCCTTTGTTGCTGGCCAATCTTTCCATCCAACCGAATGTAGGTTCATGATTGCAGTGGACACATTTGGCGATGTAGAGTAGGAGTATCCTTGGAATTGTGATCTCTTGGCCTGGCTTCCCAAAAGCCGGTATGGATATACACCCAGTAGGGTTTATTCCACACTTTCCAACTCTTTTGTTCTTGGGGATGTTTTCATTTGGATTCTTGGTGATGTTGGGATCAGTTTGACACCAGGTCATCTTGAGGCGACAGCCCGTTCCTAGGAGCTCTTCTCCAAAGGTCAGGCCTTTCTGCATGACCGAACTCTGTGCATGCCTGGCCTTTGTATAACCCAGGGATGTCAAGGAATCTTGATGCCAGGACGGAGGTAAGCATGTGCAGCTTATATCTCTCTTTCAAGGGTTTCAAGCTCCCTTGGAGTTTCCCCACACATAATCCCTACTCCATTTCTCTCTCTCTGTCTCTCTCTCTCTCTCTGTCTCTCTCTCTCTCTCTGACTCTCTTTCTCTCTCTCTCTCTATCTCTCTCTCTCTCTCAGTCTTTCTCTTCATTTCTCTGCTGGGACCCTGCGGGTCTCACTTTCTATTACTCCTTGGTTCCCTCCCAACTCAGCCTTATGGTATCAATTTCTTCTCCTCTTTGGCCACGCATGTCCTTATGAATGGGACCTTGACATTGTAGTCTATGGCCTCGACAGTGTAATATGCAGACTTGTGGTTGGTGTTGAAGTTGTGATCGCTGCATGTGCTGAGGTGCGTCCTGATGCACGCTTGCCCAGTTTAGGTGGTTTTTAGAGTGCATCTGCTGGATGTCTCTTTGTCGCGATGTATCCTAAATATCCGGGACCTTGGAAACTAACCTGAAGAGAAGGTGGCTTTGCGTGTATGTGGAAGCAAATGCCTGGGAGACACAGCATCCAGGAACACAGGAAGTGGTCTTCGACGGCCTTTGCTTTGGGGGCTGTGTGGTAAGAGCTTCGCAAGGGGACCCGCCATGGGGCCGTCAGTTGCATGCGAATCACCAAGGACATTCCTGGGTGCCAGCCGGACAGAAGGGAGACCAATCCAGGGGGGATTCCTCTGCTTCTGTGTTCTTTGTCAGGTCTAGAGCAGGAGAGCCCACACTGAGGCATGAGGCTGAGAGCAGGTCACAGGTTGCTAGTGGGCCTTTCGGGAGGAGAGGCTCCTGGTGGCATAGAGCGTGGCATAACTCAGGAAGCTATGGATTTCGCGGATGCAACGATGTGCTGGGATCATCACGTCTGCTGGCCCTCACAGACGTTTCCCTTGGCGTGGTATGAACCCGCGGCCCTTTCTTCCATTGTTGTCCACCAAAACTAGGGCCGGAACACATATTGTCCCGGGGTCCTTTTTGTGCAGGTAGGTCCCCCGGGACTCACTGTGGCCCAGCCACAGCACAAGGCAGCATAATCATGGTGTGTCGAGCTGGTGAGCCATTTTGCGAGGAGTCCCGGCACGGCTGCCTTCCGAACGGGTGCGGTGGTGTGGGCACCGCCGAGAAGCTTTCCTTCTCTACCCCCAAGAAGCACAGTCAGTGTTTGGTGGTGGTTTGCATGGTTCTATTTGTCTTTGTGTTCTTGCCACTCATATGCCAAGGCTTTGAGCTGATATGGCCTGGACGTAGGCGAGAGAGGCTGATGTGATTGTCTGAAAGGCCACACTGCCAGAGACATCATGCATAAACCCAAAAGTACACTCGACAGCACTGGTAGGCGGAAGGCGTGTTTGTCCCAAGACTCCGATGTGCCTTCACACTAGGGTCTTCCATCCATTTCTTGGCCAGCGTGGCCCAGGGAAGTGGGGGGAATTGGGCCCCAGGAGGTGGACTTCACGTCCCCTTTGGTAAGCATCCTTGGTGCCTCCACGTTCCCCATTGCAATGGGCTTCCAATTGTATAGATGTCTTGGCACCCCCTTTCAGCAGAGACAGCCCTTGAATCGGGGACCTTCTCCATGGTTGAAGCAGCCCAGCAGGGCCCCGAGGGCACCAGGGATCTGCATCCCTGCTGACACATCCCTGAGCTCTCCCCCATAGGTCCTTGGGAATCCTGGTGGTCCTTGACCTGGGGTGCCCTGTCAGGGTGCACCAACTGCTGCAGGAACCTCTGCCACGATGCAATGCTTTTCTCAAAATGCAGACATCACTGGGTGTCCGGAGTCTCGATGTCGATGTAGCCTCCTGAAAAGTCAGACGTGGTGTGTGAAGAGAGCCATGCTTCAACCCCTTGGTTGGCCTCTCTGCCTTCCTTCCCACCTTCTGTCTTCCATTCGCCTGAACACCTTTCTCCATCCGTACCTTCCACCCAAGAAATCCCTCCTCCACAAGGCGAGCCTTGCTGCTCACCTCCTGCATCTCCTCCACATCTGTATAGCTTTCTCACTCTCTGGCTCTTATCATTAATGTCCTCTACCTCCTCATCAATTGATAATTCTCTCTCCAGGGTTGTTCTTTGGGAGGATGGTCAAGAAAATCGGGAACGTTTCTGCGACTTCTGGAAACTCAGCATGAATCCAGGACCGAGGTTTTATCCGGCGTGGAAAATGCAACTTGGGGTGCTCTCTCAGGGAATGCGCAGGGTCTTTGGCTAATTTATTTACCGGGCGTCCTCCTAGATCCATACTCCTATTCCCATCGGAAACACGAGCACGTGTGTTTACAATGGGGAAAAGTATTTTGGCACCCATTGCCCAGGGAGAAGGAAAGCCTGAGGAATCGTCTTGCCCCCCAAAATGAAGCTGTCTTCGAACGGTTCAAAGGAAAGCAGTCTAATCCAAAGCCACCCAAAGCCCCCCAAAGCAACCCAAGCCCAAAGAAGGGTTAAAGAACCTTGAGAATACCACACCACTGGAAGGAATGTACAGCAGAGCAGAGGAATGTGTGGAATGCAGACAGGGGTGAAACAATTAGCGCCCCATCTGGAAAACGGGGAAAAGAACAAGTTGGCCTGTGGAAATGCATGAATCCGACAGAGCCGGGCAGAGACGGTCTGGAATGCGGCAAGTTCTGAACCAGAGGCTCAGTCTTACGTGGTTTGCCGTGAAGACCATATGGCCTGCACTCCAAAGGCCTGGGAGACTCGGAGCTGGGCTGCCATTTGAAAGGGCCTTAGGTGGTCCTCCTTCCTCCCAGGTCCTCAAACTGGAGCGGAATTCTAAATGACTGTTAGATCTCCGCCCTTGCGTGAAGTGCGGTGCGTGGGGTCCTTGGCCTAGATGACCCCTTGGGTGCCAGGGACGGCCCAGCCGTGCAGGTGATGGACAAACCTATGGGCAGGCACTCCACGTACTTGAGGTGTGCCCTTGAGTTTTGGGGCGTGGGGAATTTCCAGCAGCTCCGCTGATTTCCATACATCAGGGCGTGGCCACCTCAGCCTCTACAAGAGCCCTGTCTCCAGGGAGAGCACAGTGGGCCAGCATTCTGCCGGCCGGCTGCTCGCTTCTTCTCGCTTCTTGGACCTCCAAGCATGGATTCCTCCAGCACGTCCTGCACGTCCAGCGGTAGGTTGACCTCTGCCTCTGGGCTGAGGGTTGCAACTCCCAGAGGTTGGGAACCCTTCCCGCCTGTGCATCCTGCATCAATAGAGCCATGCCGTTCTTTAGGGCATGTTCCGAGATTGGGCTGGCCGTTTTCCAGCGCTCAGTGGGCCTCATCGTAACAGACTCGCCTCAGAATGACACCCTTTCTCCATACCCATGGGATTTTCGCTCTGGGGTGGAAGTGGATGTTGTCTGTTCCAAGAGAGGTGCCCACGCAGATCACACATCGCCGGGCAAAAGGTGCTAACATTAATTATCAGGTCCCATCCTCTCCTTTGTTGCTGGCCAATCTTTCCATCCAACCGAATGTAGGTTCATGATTGCAGTGGACACATTTGGCGATGTAGAGTAGGAGTATCCTTGGAATTGTGATCTCTTGGCCTGGCTTCCCAAAAGCCGGTATGGATATACACCCAGTAGGGTTTATTCCACACTTTCCAACTCTTTTGTTCTTGGGGATGTTTTCATTTGGATTCTTGGTGATGTTGGGATCAGTTTGACACCAGGTCATCTTGAGGCGACAGCCCGTTCCTAGGAGCTCTTCTCCCAAGGTCAGGCCTTTCTGCATGACCGAACTCTGTGCATGCCTGGCCTTTGTATAACCCAGGGATGTCAAGGAATCTTGATGCCAGGACGGAGGGAAGCATGTGCAGCTTATATCTCTCTTTCAAGGGTTTCAAGCTTCCTTGGAGTTTCCCCACACATAATCCCTACTCCATTTCTCTCTCTCTGTCTCTCTCTCTCTCTCTGTCTCTCTCTCTCTCTCTGACTCTCTTTCTCTCTCTCTCTCTATCTCTCTCTCTCTCTCAGTCTTTCTCTTCATTTCTCTGCTGGGACCCTGCGGGTCTCACTTTCTATTACTCCTTGGTTCCCTCCCAACTCAGCCTTATGGTATCAATTTCTTCTCCTCTTTGGCCACGCATGTCCTTATGAATGGGACCTTGACATTGTAGTCTATGGCCTCGACAGTGTAATATGCAGACTTGTGGTTGGTGTTGAAGTTGTGATCGCTGCATGTGCTGAGGTGCGTCCTGATGCACGCTTGCCCAGTTTAGGTGGTTTTTAGAGTGCATCTGCTGGATGTCTCTTTGTCGCGATGTATCCTAAATATCCGGGACCTTGGAAACTAACCTGAAGAGAAGTTGGCTTTGCGTGTATGCGGAAGCAAATGCCTGGGAGACGCAGCATCCAGGAACACAGGAAGTGGTCTTGGACGGCCTTTGCTTTGGGGGCTGTGTGGTAAGAGCTTCGCAAGGGGACCCGCCATGGGGCCGTCAGTTGCATGCGAATCACCAAGGACATTCCTGGGTGCCAGCCGGACAGAAGGGAGACCAATCCAGGGGGGATTCCTCTGCTTCTGTGTGCTTTGTCAGGTCTAGACCAGGAGAGCCCACACTGAGGCAAGTGGCTGAGAGCAGGTCACAGGTTGCTAGTGGGCCTTTCGGGAGGAGAGGCTCCTGGTGGCATAGAGCGTGGCATAACTCAGGAAGCTATGGATTTCGCGGATGCAACGATGTGCTGGGATCATCACGTCTGCTGGCCCTCACAGACGTTTCCCTTGGCGTGGTATGAACCCGCGGCCCTTTCTTCCATTGTTGTCCACCAAAACTAGGGCCGGAACACATATTGTCCCGGGGTCCTTTTTGTGCAGGTAGGTCCCCCGGGACTCACTGTGGCCCAGCCACAGCACAAGGCAGCATAATCATGGTGTGTCGAGCTGGTGAGCCATTTTGCGAGGAGTCCCGGCACGGCTGCCTTCCGAACGGGTGCGGTGGTGTGGGCACCGCCGAGAAGCTTTCCTTCTCTACCCCCCAGAAGCGCAGTCAGTGTTTGGTGGTGGTTTGCATGGTTCTATTTGTCTTTGTGTTCTTGCCACTCATATGCCAAGGCTTTGAGCTGATATGCCCTGGACGTAGGCGAGAGAGGCTGATGTGATTGTCTGAAAGGCCACACTGCCAGAGACATCATGCATAAACCCAAAAGTACACTCGACAGCACTGGTAGGCGGAAGGCGTGTTTGTCCCAAGACTCCGATGTGCCTTCACACTAGGGTCTTCCATCCATTTCTTGGCCAGCGTGGCCCAGGGAAGTGGGGGGAATTGGGCCCCAGGAGGTGGACTTCACGTCCCCTTTGGTAAGCATCCTTGGTGCCTCCACGTTCCCCATTGCAATGGGCTTCCAATTGTATAGATGTCTTGGCACCCCCTTTCAGCAGAGACAGCCCTTGAATCGGGGACCTTCTCCATGGTTGAAGCAGCCCAGCAGGGCCCCGAGGGCACCAGGGATCTGCATCCCTGCTGACACATCCCTGAGCTCTCCCCCATAGGTCCTTGGGAATCCTGGTGGTCCTTGACCTGGGGTGCCCTGTCAGGGTGCACCAACTGCTGCAGGAACCTCTGCCACGATGCAATGCTTTTCTCAAAATGCAGACATCACTGGGTGTCCGGAGTCTCGATGTCGATGTAGCCTCCTGAAAAGTCAGACGTGGTGTGTGAAGAGAGCCATGCTTCAACCCCTTGGTTGGCCTCTCTGCCTTCCTTCCCACCTTCTGTCTTCCATTCGCCTGAACACCTTTCTCCATCCGTACCTTCCACCCAAGAAATCCCTCCTCCACAAGGCGAGCCTTGCTGCTCACCTCCTGCATCTCCTCCACATCTGTATAGCTTTCTCACTCTCTGGCTCTTATCATTAATGTCCTCTACCTCCTCATCAATTGATAATTCTCTCTCCAGGGTTGTTCTTTGGGAGGATGGTCAAGAAAATCGGGAACGTTTCTGCGACTTCTGGAAACTCAGCATGAATCCAGGACCGAGGTTTTATCCGGCGTGGAAAATGCAACTTGGGGTGCTCTCTCAGGGAATGCGCAGGGTCTTTGGCTAATTTATTTACCGGGCGTCCTCCTAGATCCATACTCCTATTCCCATCGGAAACACGAGCACGTGTGTTTACAATGGGGAAAAGTATTTTGGCACCCATTGCCCAGGGAGAAGGAAAGCCTGAGGAATCGTCTTGCCCCCCAAAATGAAGCTGTCTTCGAACGGTTCAAAGGAAAGCAGTCTAATCCAAAGCCACCCAAAGCCCCCCAAAGCAACCCAAGCCCAAAGAAGGGTTAAAGAACCTTGAGAATACCACACCCCTGGAAGGAATGTACAGCAGAGCAGAGGAATGTGTGGAATGCAGACAGGGGTGAAACAATTAGCGCCCCATCTGGAAAACGGGGAAAAGAACAAGTTGGCCTGTGGAAATGCATGAATCCGACAGAGCCGGGCAGAGACGGTCTGGAATGCGGCAAGTTCTGAACCAGAGGCTCAGTCTTACGTGGTTTGCCGTGAAGACCATATGGCCTGCACTCCAAAGGCCTGGGAGACTCGGAGCTGGGCTGCCACTTGAAAGGGCCTTAGGTGGTCCTCCTTCCTCCCAGGTCCTCAAACTGGAGCGGAATTCTAAATGACTGTTAGATCTCCGCCCTTGCGTGAAGTGCGGTGCGTGGGGTCCTTGGCCTAGATGACCCCTTGGGTGCCAGGGACGGCCCAGCCGTGCAGGTGATGGACAAACCTATGGGCAGGCACTCCACGTACTTGAGGTGTGCCCTTGAGTTTTGGGGCGTGGGGAATTTCCAGCAGCTCCGCTGATTTCCATACATCAGGGCGTGGCCACCTCAGCCTCTACAAGAGCCCTGTCTCCAGGGAGAGCACAGTGGGCCAGCATTCTGCCGGCCGGCTGCTCGCTTCTTCTCGCTTCTTGGACCTCCAAGCATGGATTCCTCCAGCACGTCCTGCACGTCCAGCGGTAGGTTGACCTCTGCCTCTGGGCTGAGGGTTGCAACTCCCAGAGGTTGGGAACCCTTCCCGCCTGTGCATCCTGCATCAATAGAGCCATGCCGTTCTTTAGGGCATGTTCCGAGATTGGGCTGGCCTTTTTCCAGCGCTCAGTGGGCCTCATCGTAACAGACTCGCCTCAGAATGACACCCTTTCTCCATACCCATGGGATTTTCGCTCTGGGGTGGAAGTGGATGTTGTCTGTTCCAAGAGAGGTGCCCACGCAGATCACACATCGCCGGGCAAAAGGTGCTAACATTAATTATCAGGTCCCATCCTCTCCTTTGTTGCTGGCCAATCTTTCCATCCAACCGAATGTAGGTTCATGATTGCAGTGGACACATTTAGCGATGTAGAGTAGGAGTATCCTTGGAATTGTGATCTCTTGGCCTGGCTTCCCAAAAGCCGGTATGGATATACACCCAGTAGGGTTTATTCCACACTTTCCAACTCTTTTGTTCTTGGGGATGTTTTCATTTGGATTCTTGGTGATGTTGGGATCAGTTTGACACCAGGTCATCTTGAGGCGACAGCCCGTTCCTAGGAGCTCTTCTCCCAAGGTCAGGCCTTTCTGCATGACCGAACTCTGTGCATGCCTGGCCTTTGTATAACCCAGGGATGTCAAGGAATCTTGATGCCAGGACGGAGGGAAGCATGTGCAGCTTATATCTCTCTTTCAAGGGTTTCAAGCTCCCTTGGAGTTTCCCCACACATAATCCCTACTCCATTTCTCTCTCTCTGTCTCTCTCTCTCTCTCTGTCTCTCTCTCTCTCTCTGACTCTCTTTCTCTCTCTCTCTCTATCTCTCTCTCTCTCTCAGTCTTTCTCTTCATTTCTCTGCTGGGACCCTGCGGGTCTCACTTTCTATTACTCCTTGGTTCCCTCCCAACTCAGCCTTATGGTATCAATTTCTTCTCCTCTTTGGCCACGCATGTCCTTATGAATGGGACCTTGACATTGTAGTCTATGGCCTCGACAGTGTAATATGCAGACTTGTGGTTGGTGTTGAAGTTGTGATCGCTGCATGTGCTGAGGTGCGTCCTGATGCACGCTTGCCCAGTTGAGGTGGTTTTTAGAGTGCATCTGCTGGATGTCTCTTTGTCGCGATGTATCCTAAATATCCGGGACCTTGGAAACTAACCTGAAGAGAAGTTGGCTTTGCGTGTATGCGGAAGCAAATGCCTGGGAGACGCAGCATCCAGGAACACAGGAAGTGGTCTTCGACGGCCTTTGCTTTGGGGGCTGTGTGGTAAGAGCTTCGCAAGGGGACCCGCCATGGGGCCGTCAGTTGCATGCGAATCACCAAGGACATTCCTGGGTGCCAGCCGGACAGAAGGGAGACCAATCCAGGGGGGATTCCTCTGCTTCTGTGTGCTTTGTCAGGTCTAGACCAGGAGAGCCCACACTGAGGCAAGTGGCTGAGAGCAGGTCACAGGTTGCTAGTGGGCCTTTCGGGAGGAGAGGCTCCTGGTGGCATAGAGCGTGGCATAACTCAGGAAGCTATGGATTTCGCGGATGCAACGATGTGCTGGGATCATCACGTCTGCTGGCCCTCACAGACGTTTCCCTTGGCGTGGTATGAACCCGCGGCCCTTTCTTCCATTGTTGTCCACCAAAACTAGGGCCGGAACACATATTGTCCCGGGGTCCTTTTTGTGCAGGTAGGTCCCCCGGGACTCACTGTGGCCCAGCCACAGCACAAGGCAGCATAATCATGGTGTGTCGAGCTGGTGAGCCATTTTGCGAGGAGTCCCGGCACGGCTGCCTTCCGAACGGGTGCGGTGGTGTGGGCACCGCCGAGAAGCTTTCCTTCTCTACCCCCCAGAAGCGCAGTCAGTGTTTGGTGGTGGTTTGCATGGTTCTATTTGTCTTTGTGTTCTTGCCACTCATATGCCAAGGCTTTGAGCTGATATGCCCTGGACGTAGGCGAGAGAGGCTGATGTGATTGTCTGAAAGGCCACACTGCCAGAGACATCATGCATAAACCCAAAAGTACACTCGACAGCACTGGTAGGCGGAAGGCGTGTTTGTCCCAAGACTCCGATGTGCCTTCACACTAGGGTCTTCCATCCATTTCTTGGCCAGCGTGGCCCAGGGAAGTGGGGGGAATTGGGCCCCAGGAGGTGGACTTCACGTCCCCTTTGGTAAGCATCCTTGGTGCCTCCACGTTCCCCATTGCAATGGGCTTCCAATTGTATAGATGTCTTGGCACCCCCTTTCAGCAGAGACAGCCCTTGAATCGGGGACCTTCTCCATGGTTGAAGCAGCCCAGCAGGGCCCCGAGGGCACCAGGGATCTGCATCCCTGCTGACACATCCCTGAGCTCTCCCCCATAGGTCCTTGGGAATCCTGGTGGTCCTTGACCTGGGGTGCCCTGTCAGGGTGCACCAACTGCTGCAGGAACCTCTGCCACGATGCAATGCTTTTCTCAAAATGCAGACATCACTGGGTGTCCGGAGTCTCGATGTCGATGTAGCCTCCTGAAAAGTCAGACGTGGTGTGTGAAGAGAGCCATGCTTCAACCCCTTGGTTGGCCTCTCTGCCTTCCTTCCCACCTTCTGTCTTCCATTCGCCTGAACACCTTTCTCCATCCGTACCTTCCACCCAAGAAATCCCTCCTCCACAAGGCGAGCCTTGCTGCTCACCTCCTGCATCTCCTCCACATCTGTATAGCTTTCTCACTCTCTGGCTCTTATCATTAATGTCCTCTACCTCCTCATCAATTGATAATTCTCTCTCCAGGGTTGTTCTTTGGGAGGATGGTCAAGAAAATCGGGAACGTTTCTGCGACTTCTGGAAACTCAGCATGAATCCAGGACCGAGGTTTTATCCAGCATGGAAAATGCAACTTGGGGTGCTCTCTCAGGGAATGCGCAGGGTCTTTGGCTAATTTATTTACCGGGCGTCCTCCTAGATCCATACTCCTATTCCCATCGGAAACACGAGCACGTGTGTTTACAATGGGGAAAAGTATTTTGGCACCCATTGCCCAGGGAGAAGGAAAGCCTGAGGAATCGTCTTGCCCCCCAAAATGAAGCTGTCTTCGAACGGTTCAAAGGAAAGCAGTCTAATCCAAAGCCACCCAAAGCCCCCCAAAGCAACCCAAGCCCAAAGAAGGGTTAAAGAACCTTGAGAATACCACACCCCTGGAAGGAATGTACAGCAGAGCAGAGGAATGTGTGGAATGCAGACAGGGGTGAAACAATTAGCGCCCCATCTGGAAAACGGGGAAAAGAACAAGTTGGCCTGTGGAAATGCATGAATCCGACAGAGCCGGGCAGAGACGGTCTGGAATGCGGCAAGTTCTGAACCAGAGGCTCAGTCTTACGTGGTTTGCCGTGAAGACCATATGGCCTGCACTCCAAAGGCCTGGGAGACTCGGAGCTGGGCTGCCACTTGAAAGGGCCTTAGGTGGTCCTCCTTCCTCCCAGGTCCTCAAACTGGAGCGGAATTCTAAATGACTGTTAGATCTCCGCCCTTGCGTGAAGTGCGGTGCGTGGGGTCCTTGGCCTAGATGACCCCTTGGGTGCCAGGGACGGCCCAGCCGTGCAGGTGATGGACAAACCTATGGGCAGGCACTCCACGTACTTGAGGTGTGCCCTTGAGTTTTGGGGCGTGGGGAATTTCCAGCAGCTCCGCTGATTTCCATACATCAGGGCGTGGCCACCTCAGCCTCTACAAGAGCCCTGTCTCCAGGGAGAGCACAGTGGGCCAGCATTCTGCCGGCCGGCTGCTCGCTTCTTCTCGCTTCTCGGACCTCCAAGCATGGATTCCTCCAGCACGTCCTGCACGTCCAGCGTTAGGTTGACCTCTGCCTCTGGGCTGAGGGTTGCAACTCCCAGAGGTTGGGAGCCCTTCATGCCTGTGCATCCTGCATCAATAGAGCCATGCCGTTCTTTAGGGCATGTTCCGAGATTGGGCTGGCCTTTTTCCAGCGCTCAGTGGGCCTCATCGTAACAGACTCGCCTCAGAATGACACCCTTTCTCCATACCCATGGGATTTTCGCTCTGGGGTGGAAGTGGATGTTGTCTGTTCCAAGAGAGGTGCCCACGCAGATCACACATCGCCGGGCAAAAGGTGCTAACATTAATTATCAGGTCCCATCCTCTCCTTTGTTGCTGGCCAATCTTTCCATCCAACCGAATGTAGGTTCATGATTGCAGTGGACACATTTGGCGATGTAGAGTAGGAGTATCCTTGGAATTGTGATCTCTTGGCCTGGCTTCCCAAAAGCCGGTATGGATATACACCCAGTAGGGTTTATTCCACACTTTCCAACTCTTTTGTTCTTGGGGATGTTTTCATTTGGATTCTTGGTGATGTTGGGATCAGTTTGACACCAGGTCATCTTGAGGCGACAGCCCGTTCCTAGGAGCTCTTCTCCAAAGGTCAGGCCTTTCTGCATGACCGAACTCTGTGCATGCCTGGCCTTTGTATAACCCAGGGATGTCAAGGAATCTTGATGCCAGGACGGAGGGAAGCATGTGCAGCTTATATCTCTCTTTCAAGGGTTTCAAGCTCCCTTGGAGTTTCCCCACACATAATCCCTACTCCATTTCTCTCTCTCTGTCTCTCTCTCTCTCTCTGTCTCTCTCTCTCTCTCTGACTCTCTTTCTCTCTCTCTCTCTATCTCTCTCTCAGTCTTTCTCTTCATTTCTCTGCTGGGACCCTGCGGGTCTCACTTTCTATTACTCCTTGGTTCCCTCCCAACTCAGCCTTATGGTATCAATTTCTTCTCCTCTTTGGCCACGCATGTCCTTATGAATGGGACCTTGACATTGTAGTCTATGGCCTCGACAGTGTAATATGCAGACTTGTGGTTGGTGTTGAAGTTGTGATCGCTGCATGTGCTGAGGTGCGTCCTGATGCACGCTTGCCCAGTTGAGGTGGTTTTTAGAGTGCATCTGCTGGATGTCTCTTTGTCGCGATGTATCCTAAATATCCGGGACCTTGGAAACTAACCTGAAGAGAAGTTGGCTTTGCGTGTATGCGGAAGCAAATGCCTGGGAGACGCAGCATCCAGGAACACAGGAAGTGGTCTTCGACGGCCTTTGCTTTGGGGGCTGTGTGGTAAGAGCTTCGCAAGGGGACCCGCCATGGGGCCGTCAGTTGCATGCGAATCATCAAGGACATTCCTGGGTGCCAGCCGGACAGAAGGGAGACCAATCCAGGGGGGATTCCTCTGCTTCTGTGTGCTTTGTCAGGTCTAGACCAGGAGAGCCCACACTGAGGCAAGTGGCTGAGAGCAGGTCACAGGTTGCTAGTGGGCCTTTCGGGAGGAGAGGCTCCTGGTGGCATAGAGCGTGGCATAACTCAGGAAGCTATGGATTTCGTGGATGCAACGATGTGCTGGGATCATCACGTCTGCTGGCCCTCACAGACGTTTCCCTTGGCGTGGTATGAACCCGCGGCCCTTTCTTCCATTGTTGTCCACCAAAACTAGGGCCGGAACACATATTGTCCCGGGGTCCTTTTTGTGCAGGTAGGTCCCCCGGGACTCACTGTGGCCCAGCCACAGCACAAGGCAGCATAATCATGGTGTGTCGAGCTGGTGAGCCATTTTGCGAGGAGTCCCGGCACGGCTGCCTTCCGAACGGGTGCGGTGGTGTGGGCACCGCCGAGAAGGTTTCCTTCTCTACCCCCAAGAAGCACAGTCAGTGTTTGGTGGTGGTTTGCATGGTTCTATTTGTCTTTGTGTTCTTGCCACTCATATGCCAAGGCTTTGAGCTGATATGGCCTGGACGTAGGCGAGAGAGGCTGATGTGATTGTCTGAAAGGCCACACTGCCAGAGACATCATGCATAAACCCAAAAGTACACTCGACAGCACTGGTAGGCGGAAGGCGTGTTTGTCCCAAGACTCCGATGTGCCTTCACACTAGGGTCTTCCATCCATTTCTTGGCCAGCGTGGCCCAGGGAAGTGGGGGGAATTGGGCCCCAGGAGGTGGACTTCACGTCCCCTTTGGTAAGCATCCTTGGTGCCTCCACGTTCCCCATTGCAATGGGCTTCCAATTGTATAGATGTCTTGGCACCCCCTTTCAGCAGAGACAGCCCTTGAATCGGGGACCTTCTCCATGGTTGAAGCAGCCCAGCAGGGCCCCGAGGGCACCAGGGATCTGCATCCCTGCTGACACATCCCTGAGCTCTCCCCCATAGGTCCTTGGGAATCCTGGTGGTCCTTGACCTGGGGTGCCCTGTCAGGGTGCACCAACTGCTGCAGGAACCTCTGCCACGATGCAATGCTTTTCTCAAAATGCAGACATCACTGGGTGTCCGGAGTCTCGATGTCGATGTAGCCTCCTGAAAAGTCAGACGTGGTGTGTGAAGAGAGCCATGCTTCAACCCCTTGGTTGGCCTCTCTGCCTTCCTTCCCACCTTCTGTCTTCCATTCGCCTGAACACCTTTCTCCATCCGTACCTTCCACCCAAGAAATCCCTCCTCCACAAGGCGAGCCTTGCTGCTCACCTCCTGCATCTCCTCCACATCTGTATAGCTTTCTCACTCTCTGGCTCTTATCATTAATGTCCTCTACCTCCTCATCAATTGATAATTCTCTCTCCAGGGTTGTTCTTTGGGAGGATGGTCAAGAAAATCGGGAACGTTTCTGCGACTTCTGGAAACTCAGCATGAATCCAGGACCGAGGTTTTATCCGGCGTGGAAAATGCAACTTGGGGTGCTCTCTCAGGGAATGCGCAGGGTCTTTGGCTAATTTATTTACCGGGCGTCCTCCTAGATCCATACTCCTATTCCCATCGGAAACACGAGCACGTGTGTTTACAATGGGGAAAAGTATTTTGGCACCCATTGCCCAGGGAGAAGGAAAGCCTGAGGAATCGTCTTGCCCCCCAAAATGAAGCTGTCTTCGAACGGTTCAAAGGAAAGCAGTCTAATCCAAAGCCACCCAAAGCCCCCCAAAGCAACCCAAGCCCAAAGAAGGGTTAAAGAACCTTGAGAATACCACACCACTGGAAGGAATGTACAGCAGAGCAGAGGAATGTGTGGAATGCAGACAGGGGTGAAACAATTAGCGCCCCATCTGGAAAACGGGGAAAAGAACAAGTTGGCCTGTGGAAATGCATGAATCCGACAGAGCCGGGCAGAGACGGTCTGGAATGCGGCAAGTTCTGAACCAGAGGCTCAGTCTTACGTGGTTTGCCGTGAAGACCATATGGCCTGCACTCCAAAGGCCTGGGAGACTCGGAGCTGGGCTGCCACTTGAAAGGGCCTTAGGTGGTCCTCCTTCCTCCCAGGTCCTCAAACTGGAGCGGAATTCTAAATGACTGTTAGATCTCCGCCCTTGCGTGAAGTGCGGTGCGTGGGGTCCTTGGCCTAGATGACCCCTTGGGTGCCAGGGACGGCCCAGCCGTGCAGGTGATGGACAAACCTATGGGCAGGCACTCCACGTACTTGAGGTGTGCCCTTGAGTTTTGGGGCGTGGGGAATTTCCAGCAGCTCCGCTGATTTCCATACATCAGGGCGTGGCCACCTCAGCCTCTACAAGAGCCCTGTCTCCAGGGAGAGCACATTGGGCCAGCATTCTGCCGGCCGGCTGCTCGCTTCTTCTCGCTTCTCGGACCTCCAAGCATGGATTCCTCCAGCACGTCCTGCACGTCCAGCGGTAGGTTGACCTCTGCCTCTGGGCTGAGGGTTGCAACTCCCAGAGGTTGGGAACCCTTCATGCCTGTGCATCCTGCATCAATAGAGCCATGCCGTTCTTTAGGGCATGTTCCGAGATTGGGCTGGCCTTTTTCCAGCGCTCAGTGGGCCTCATCGTAACAGACTCGCCTCAGAATGACACCCTTTCTCCATACCCATGGGGTTTTCGCTCTGGGGTGGAAGTGGATGTTGTCTGTTCCAAGAGAGGTGCCCACGCAGATCACACATCGCCGGGCAAAAGGTGCTAACATTAATTATCAGGTCCCATCCTCTCCTTTGTTGCTGGCCAATCTTTCCATCCAACCGAATGTAGGTTCATGATTGCAGTGGACACATTTGGCGATGTAGAGTAGGAGTATCCTTGGAATTGTGATCTCTTGGCCTGGCTTCCCAAAAGCCGGTATGGATATACACCCAGTAGGGTTTATTCCACACTTTCCAACTCTTTTGTTCTTGGGGATGTTTTCATTTGGATTCTTGGTGATGTTGGGATCAGTTTGACACCAGGTCATCTTGAGGCGACAGCCCGTTCCTAGGAGCTCTTCTCCAAAGGTCAGGCCTTTCTGCATGACCGAACTCTGTGCATGCCTGGCCTTTGTATAACCCAGGGATGTCAAGGAATCTTGATGCCAGGACGGAGGTAAGCATGTGCAGCTTATATCTCTCTTTCAAGGGTTTCAAGCTCCCTTGGAGTTTCCCCACACATAATTCCTACTCCATTTCTCTCTCTCTGTCTCTCTCTCTCTCTCTGTCTCTCTCTCTCTCTCTGACTCTCTTTCTCTCTCTCTCTCTATCTCTCTCTCTCTCTCAGTCTTTCTCTTCATTTCTCTGCTGGGACCCTGCGGGTCTCACTTTCTATTACTCCTTGGTTCCCTCCCAACTCAGCCTTATGGTATCAATTTCTTCTCCTCTTTGGCCACGCATGTCCTTATGAATGGGACCTTGACATTGTAGTCTATGGCCTCGACAGTGTAATATGCAGACTTGTGGTTGGTGTTGAAGTTGTCATCACTGCATGTGCTGAGGTGCATCCTGATGCACGCTTGCCCAGTTGAGGTGGTTTTTAGAGTGCATCTGCTGGATGTCTCTTTGTCGCGATGTATCCTAAATATCCGGGACCTTGGAAACTAACCTGAAGAGAAGGTGGCTTTGCGTGTATGTGGAAGCAAATGCCTGGGAGACACAGCATCCAGGAACACAGGAAGTGGTCTTCGACGGCCTTTGCTTTGGGGGCTGTGTGGTAAGAGCTTCGCAAGGGGACCCGCCATGGGGCCGTCAGTTGCATGCGAATCACCAAGGACGTATTCCTGGGTGCCAGCCGGACAGAAGGGAGACCAATCCAGGGGGGATTCCTCTGCTTCTGTGTGCTTTGTCAGGTCTAGACCAGGAGAGCCCACACTGAGGCATGTGGCTGAGAGCAGGTCACAGGTTGCTAGTGGGCCTTTCGGGAGGAGAGGCTCCTGGTGGCATAGAGCGTGGCATAACTCAGGAAGCTATGGATTTCGCGGATGCAACGATGTGCTGGGATCATCACGTCTGCTGGCCCTCACAGACGTTTCCCTTGGCGTGGTATGAACCCGCGGCCCTTTCTTCCATTGTTGTCCACCAAAACTAGGGCCGGAACACATATTGTCCCGGGGTCCTTTTTGTGCAGGTAGGTCCCCCGGGACTCACTGTGGCCCAGCCACAGCACAAGGCAGCATAATCATGGTGTGTCGAGCTGGTGAGCCATTTTGCGAGGAGTCCCGGCACGGCTGCCTTCCGAACGGGTGCGGTGGTGTGGGCACCGCCGAGAAGCTTTCCTTCTCTACCCCCAAGAAGCACAGTCAGTGTTTGGTGGTGGTTTGCATGGTTCTATTTGTCTTTGTGTTCTTGCCACTCATATGCCAAGGCTTTGAGCTGATATGCCCTGGACGTAGGCGAGAGAGGCTGATGTGATTGTCTGAAAGGCCACACTGCCAGAGACATCATGCATAAACCCAAAAGTACACTCGACAGCACTGGTAGGCGGAAGGCGTCTTTGTCCAAATACTCCGATGTGCCTTCACACTAGGGTCTTCCATCCATTTCTTGGCCAGCGTGGCCCAGGGAAGTGGGGGGAATTGGGCCCCAGGAGGTGGACTTCACGTCCCCTTTGGTAAGCATCCTTGGTGCCTCCACGTTCCCCATTGCAATGGGCTTCCAATTGTATAGATGTCTTGGCACCCCCTTTCAGCAGAGACAGCCCTTGAATCGGGGACCTTCTCCATGGTTGAAGCAGCCCAGCAGGGCCCCGAGGGCACCAGGGATCTGCATCCCTGCTGACACATCCCTGAGCTCTCCCCCATAGGTCCTTGGGAATCCTGGTGGTCCTTGACCTGGGGTGCCCTGTCAGGGTGCACCAACTGCTGCAGGAACCTCTGCCACGATGCAATGCTTTTCTCAAAATGCAGACATCACTGGGTGTCCGGAGTCTCGATGTCGATGTAGCCTCCTGAAAAGTCAGACGTGGTGTGTGAAGAGAGCCATGCTTCAACCCCTTGGTTGGCCTCTCTGCCTTCCTTCCCACCTTCTGTCTTCCATTCGCCTGAACACCTTTCTCCATCCGTACCTTCCACCCAAGAAATCCCTCCTCCACAAGGCGAGCCTTGCTGCTCACCTCCTGCATCTCCTCCACATCTGTATAGCTTTCTCACTCTCTGGCTCTTATCATTAATGTCCTCTACCTCCTCATCAATTGATAATTCTCTCTCCAGGGTTGTTCTTTGGGAGGATGGTCAAGAAAATCGGGAACGTTTCTGCGACTTCTGGAAACTCAGCATGAATCCAGGACCGAGGTTTTATCCGGCGTGGAAAATGCAACTTGGGGTGCTCTCTCAGGGAATGCGCAGGGTCTTTGGCTAATTTATTTACCGGGCGTCCTCCTAGATCCATACTCCTATTCCCATCGGAAACACGAGCACGTGTGTTTACAATGGGGAAAAGTATTTTGGCACCCATTGCCCAGGGAGAAGGAAAGCCTGAGGAATCGTCTTGCCCCCCAAAATGAAGCTGTCTTCGAACGGTTCAAAGGAAAGCAGTCTAATCCAAAGCCACCCAAAGCCCCCCAAAGCAACCCAAGCCCAAAGAAGGGTTAAAGAACCTTGAGAATACCACACCCCTGGAAGGAATGTACAGCAGAGCAGAGGAATGTGTGGAATGCAGACAGGGGTGAAACAATTAGCGCCCCATCTGGAAAACGGGGAAAAGAACAAGTTGGCCTGTGGAAATGCATGAATCCGACAGAGCCGGGCAGAGACGGTCTGGAATGCGGCAAGTTCTGAACCAGAGGCTCAGTCTTACGTGGTTTGCCGTGAAGACCATATGGCCTGCACTCCAAAGGCCTGGGAGACTCGGAGCTGGGCTTCCATTTGAAAGGGCCTTAGGTGGTCCTCCTTCCTCCCAGGTCCTCAAACTGGAGCGGAATTCTAAATGACTGTTAGATCTCCGCCCTTGCGTGAAGTGCGGTGCGTGGGGTCCTTGGCCTAGATGACCCCTTGGGTGCCAGGGACGGCCCAGCCGTCCAGGTGATGGACAAACCTATGGGCAGGCACTCCACGTACTTGAGGTGTGCCCTTGAGTTTTGGGGCGTGGGGAATTTCCAGCAGCTCCGCTGATTTCCATACATCAGGGCGTGGCCACCTCAGCCTCTACAAGAGCCCTGTCTCCAGGGAGAGCACATTGGGCCAGCATTCTGCCGGCCGGCTGCTCGCTTCTTCTCGCTTCTCGGACCTCCAAGCATGGATTCCTCCAGCACGTCCTGCACATCCAGCGGTAGGTTGACCTCTGCCTCTGGGCTGAGGGTTGCAACTCCCAGAGGTTGGGAACCCTTCCCGCCTGTGCATCCTGCATCAATAGAGCCATGCCGTTCTTTAGGGCATGTTCCGAGATTGGGCTGGCCTTTTTCCAGCGCTCAGTGGGCCTCATCGTAACAGACTCGCCTCAGAATGACACCCTTTCTCCATACCCATGGGATTTTCGCTCTGGGGTGGAAGTGGATGTTGTCTGTTCCAAGAGAGGTGCCCACGCAGATCACACATCGCCGGGCAAAAGGTGCTAACATTAATTATCAGGTCCCATCCTCTCCTTTGTTGCTGGCCAATCTTTCCATCCAACCGAATGTAGGTTCATGATTGCAGTGGACACATTTGGCGATGTAGAGTAGGAGTATCCTTGGAATTGTGATCTCTTGGCCTGGCTTCCCAAAAGCCGGTATGGATATACACCCAGTAGGGTTTATTCCACACTTTCCAACTCTTTTGTTCTTGGGGATGTTTTCATTTGGATTCTTGGTGATGTTGGGATCAGTTTGACACCAGGTCATCTTGAGGCGACAGCCCGTTCCTAGGAGCTCTTCTCCAAAGGTCAGGCCTTTCTGCATGACCGAACTCTGTGCATGCCTGGCCTTTGTATAACCCAGGGATGTCAAGGAATCTTGATGCCAGGACGGAGGTAAGCATGTGCAGCTTATATCTCTCTTTCAAGGGTTTCAAGCTCCCTTGGAGTTTCCCCACACATAATCCCTACTCCATTTCTCTCTCTCTGTCTCTCTCTCTCTCTCTGTCTCTCTCTCTCTCTCTGACTCTCTTTCTCTCTCTCTCTCTATCTCTCTCTCTCTCTCAGTCTTTCTCTTCATTTCTCTGCTGGGACCCTGCGGGTCTCACTTTCTATTACTCCTTGGTTCCCTCCCAACTCAGCCTTATGGTATCAATTTCTTCTCCTCTTTGGCCACGCATGTCCTTATGAATGGGACCTTGACATTGTAGTCTATGGCCTCGACAGTGTAATATGCAGACTTGTGGTTGGTGTTGAAGTTGTCATCACTGCATGTGCTGAGGTGCATCCTGATGCACGCTTGCCCAGTTGAGGTGGTTTTTAGAGTGCATCTGCTGGATGTCTCTTTGTCGCGATGTATCCTAAATATCCGGGACCTTGGAAACTAACCTGAAGAGAAGGTGGCTTTGCGTGTATGTGGAAGCAAATGCCTGGGAGACACAGCATCCAGGAACACAGGAAGTGGTCTTCGACGGCCTTTGATTTGGGGGCTGTGTGGTAAGAGCTTCGCAAGGGGACCCGCCATGGGGCCGTCAGTTGCATGCGAATCACCAAGGACATTCCTGGGTGCCAGCCGGACAGAAGGGAGACCAATCCAGGGGGGATTCCTCTGCTTCTGTGTGCTTTGTCAGGTCTAGACCAGGAGAGCCCACACTGAGGCAAGTGGCTGAGAGCAGGTCACAGGTTGCTAGTGGGCCTTTCGGGAGGAGAGGCTCCTGGTGGCATAGAGCGTGGCATAACTCAGGAAGCTATGGATTTCGCGGATGCAACGATGTGCTGGGATCATCACGTCTGCTGGCCCTCACAGACGTTTCCCTTGGCGTGGTATGAACCCGCGGCCCTTTCTTCCATTGTTGTCCACCAAAACTAGGGCCGGAACACATATTGTCCCGGGGTCCTTTTTGTGCAGGTAGGTCCCCCGGGACTCACTGTGGCCCAGCCACAGCACAAGGCAGCATAATCATGGTGTGTCGAGCTGGTGAGCCATTTTGCGAGGAGTCCCGGCACGGCTGCCTTCCGAACGGGTGCGGTGGTGTGGGCACCGCCGAGAAGCTTTCCTTCTCTACCCCCAAGAAGCACAGTCAGTGTTTGGTGGTGGTTTGCATGGTTCTATTTGTCTTTGTGTTCTTGCCACTCATATGCCAAGGCTTTGAGCTGATATGCCCTGGACGTAGGCGAGAGAGGCTGATGTGATTGTCTGAAAGGCCACACTGCCAGAGACATCATGCATAAACCCAAAAGTACACTCGACAGCACTGGTAGGCGGAAGGCGTCTTTGTCCAAATACTCCGATGTGCCTTCACACTAGGGTCTTCCATCCATTTCTTGGCCAGCGTGGCCCAGGGAAGTGGGGGGAATTGGGCCCCAGGAGGTGGACTTCACGTCCCCTTTGGTAAGCATCCTTGGTGCCTCCACGTTCCCCATTGCAATGGGCTTCCAATTGTATAGATGTCTTGGCACCCCCTTTCAGCAGAGACAGCCCTTGAATCGGGGACCTTCTCCATGGTTGAAGCAGCCCAGCAGGGCCCCGAGGGCACCAGGGATCTGCATCCCTGCTGACACATCCCTGAGCTCTCCCCCATAGGTCCTTGGGAATCCTGGTGGTCCTTGACCTGGGGTGCCCTGTCAGGGTGCACCAACTGCTGCAGGAACCTCTGCCACGATGCAATGCTTTTCTCAAAATGCAGACATCACTGGGTGTCCGGAGTCTCGATGTCAATGTAGCCTCCTGAAAAGTCAGACGTGGTGTGTGAAGAGAGCCATGCTTCAACCCCTTGGTTGGCCTCTCTGCCTTCCTTCCCACCTTCTGTCTTCCATTCGCCTGAACACCTTTCTCCATCCGTACCTTCCACCCAAGAAATCCCTCCTCCACAAGGCGAGCCTTGCTGCTCACCTCCTGCATCTCCTCCACATCTGTATAGCTTTCTCACTCTCTGGCTCTTATCATTAATGTCCTCTACCTCCTCATCAATTGATAATTCTCTCTCCAGGGTTGTTCTTTGGGAGGATGGTCAAGAAAATCGGGAACGTTTCTGCGACTTCTGGAAACTCAGCATGAATCCAGGACCGAGGTTTTATCCGGCGTGGAAAATGCAACTTGGGGTGCTCTCTCAGGGAATGCGCAGGGTCTTTGGCTAATTTATTTACCGGGCGTCCTCCTAGATCCATACTCCTATTCCCATCGGAAACACGAGCACGTGTGTTTACAATGGGGAAAAGTATTTTGGCACCCATTGCCCAGGGAGAAGGAAAGCCTGAGGAATCGTCTTGCCCCCCAAAATGAAGCTGTCTTCGAACGGTTCAAAGGAAAGCAGTCTAATCCAAAGCCACCCAAAGCCCCCCAAAGCAACCCAAGCCCAAAGAAGGGTTAAAGAACCTTGAGAATACCACACCCCTGGAAGGAATGTACAGCAGAGCAGAGGAATGTGTGGAATGCAGACAGGGGTGAAACAATTAGCGCCCCATCTGGAAAACGGGGAAAAGAACAAGTTGGCCTGTGGAAATGCATGAATCCGACAGAGCCGGGCAGAGACGGTCTGGAATGCGGCAAGTTCTGAACCAGAGGCTCAGTCTTACGTGGTTTGCCGTGAAGACCATATGGCCTGCACTCCAAAGGCCTGGGAGACTCGGAGCTGGGCTGCCATTTGAAAGGGCCTTAGGTGGTCCTCCTTCCTCCCAGGTCCTCAAACTGGAGCGGAATTCTAAATGACTGTTAGATCTCCGCCCTTGCGTGAAGTGCGGTGCGTGGGGTCCTTGGCCTAGATGACCCCTTGGGTGCCAGGGACGGCCCAGCCGTGCAGGTGATGGACAAACCTATGGGCAGGCACTCCACGTACTTGAGGTGTGCCCTTGAGTTTTGGGGCGTGGGGAATTTCCAGCAGCTCCGCTGATTTCCATACATCAGGGCGTGGCCACCTCAGCCTCTACAAGAGCCCTGTCTCCAGGGAGAGCACAGTGGGCCAGCATTCTGCCGGCCGGCTGCTCGCTTCTTCTCGCTTCTCGGACCTCCAAGCATGGATTCCTCCAGCACGTCCTGCACGTCCAGCGGTAGGTTGACCTCTGCCTCTGGGCTGAGGGTTGCAACTCCCAGAGGTTGGGAACCCTTCCCGCCTGTGCATCCTGCATCAATAGAGCCATGCCGTTCTTTAGGGCATGTTCCGAGATTGGGCTGGCCTTTTTCCAGCGCTCAGTGGGCCTCATCGTAACAGACTCGCCTCAGAATGACACCCTTTCTCCATACCCATGGGATTTTCGCTCTGGGGTGGAAGTGGATGTTGTCTGTTCCAAGAGAGGTGCCCACGCAGATCACACATCGCCGGGCAAAAGGTGCTAACATTAATTATCAGGTCCCATCCTCTCCTTTGTTGCTGGCCAATCTTTCCATCCAACCGAATGTAGGTTCATGATTGCAGTGGACACATTTGGCGATGTAGAGTAGGAGTATCCTTGGAATTGTGATCTCTTGGCCTGGCTTCCCAAAAGCCGGTATGGATATACACCCAGTAGGGTTTATTCCACACTTTCCAACTCTTTTGTTCTTGGGGATGTTTTCATTTGGATTCTTGGTGATGTTGGGATCAGTTTGACACCAGGTCATCTTGAGGCGACAGCCCGTTCCTAGGAGCTCTTCTCCAAAGGTCAGGCCTTTCTGCATGACCGAACTCTGTGCATGCCTGGCCTTTGTATAACCCAGGGATGTCAAGGAATCTTGATGCCAGGACGGAGGTAAGCATGTGCAGCTTATATCTCTCTTTCAAGGGTTTCAAGCTCCCTTGGAGTTTCCCCACACATAATCCCTACTCCATTTCTCTCTCTCTGTCTCTCTCTCTCTCTCTGACTCTCTTTCTCTCTCTCTCTCTATCTCTCTCTCTCTCTCAGTCTTTCTCTTCATTTCTCTGCTGGGACCCTGCGGGTCTCACTTTCTATTACTCCTTGGTTCCCTCCCAACTCAGCCTTATGGTATCAATTTCTTCTCCTCTTTGGCCACGCATGTCCTTATGAATGGGACCTTGACATTGTAGTCTATGGCCTCGACAGTGTAATATGCAGACTTGTGGTTGGTGTTGAAGTTGTCATCACTGCATGTGCTGAGGTGCATCCTGATGCACGCTTGCCCAGTTGAGGTGGTTTTTAGAGTGCATCTGCTGGATGTCTCTTTGTCGCGATGTTTCCTAAATATCCGGGACCTTGGAAACTAACCTGAAGAGAAGGTGGATTTGCGTGTATGCGGAAGCAAATGCCTGGGAGACACAGCATCCAGGAACACAGGAAGTGGTCTTCGACGGCCTTTGCTTTGGGGGCTGTGTGGTAAGAGCTTCGCAAGGGGACCCGCCATGGGGCCGTCAGTTGCATGCGAATCACCAAGGACATTCCTGGGTGCCAGCCGGACAGAAGGGAGACCAATCCAGGGGGGATTCCTCTGCTTCTGTGTGCTTTGTCAGGTCTAGAGCAGGAGAGCCCACACTGAGGCAAGTGGCTGAGAGCAGGTCACAGGTTGCTAGTGGGCCTTTCGGGAGGAGAGGCTCCTGGTGGCATAGAGCGTGGCATAACTCAGGAAGCTATGGATTTCGCGGATGCAACGATGTGCTGGGATCATCACGTCTGCTGGCCCTCACAGACGTTTCCCTTGGCGTGGTATGAACCCGCGGCCCTTTCTTCCATTGTTGTCCACCAAAACTAGGGCCGGAACACATATTGTCCCGGGGTCCTTTTTGTGCAGGTAGGTCCCCCGGGACTCACTGTGGCCCAGCCACAGCACAAGGCAGCATAATCATGGTGTGTCGAGCTGGTGAGCCATTTTGCGAGGAGTCCCGGCACGGCTGCCTTCCGAACGGGTGCGGTGGTGTGGGCACCGCCGAGAAGCTTTCCTTCTCTACCCCCAAGAAGCACAGTCAGTGTTTGGTGGTGGTTTGCATGGTTCTATTTGTCTTTGTGTTCTTGCCACTCATATGCCAAGGCTTTGAGCTGATATGCCCTGGACGTAGGCGAGAGAGGCTGATGTGATTGTCTGAAAGGCCACACTGCCAGAGACATCATGCATAAACCCAAAAGTACACTCGACAGCACTGGTAGGCGGAAGGCGTCTTTGTCCAAATACTCCGATGTGCCTTCACACTAGGGTCTTCCATCCATTTCTTGGCCAGCGTGGCCCAGGGAAGTGGGGGGAATTGGGCCCCAGGAGGTGGACTTCACGTCCCCTTTGGTAAGCATCCTTGGTGCCTCCACGTTCCCCATTGCAATGGGCTTCCAATTGTATAGATGTCTTGGCACCCCCTTTCAGCAGAGACAGCCCTTGAATCGGGGACCTTCTCCATGGTTGAAGCAGCCCAGCAGGGCCCCGAGGGCACCAGGGATCTGCATCCCTGCTGACACATCCCTGAGCTCTCCCCCATAGGTCCTTGGGAATCCTGGTGGTCCTTGACCTGGGGTGCCCTGTCAGGGTGCACCAACTGCTGCAGGAACCTCTGCCACGATGCAATGCTTTTCTCAAAATGCAGACATCACTGGGTGTCCGGAGTCTCGATGTCGATGTAGCCTCCTGAAAAGTCAGACGTGGTGTGTGAAGAGAGCCATGCTTCAACCCCTTGGTTGGCCTCTCTGCCTTCCTTCCCACCTTCTGTCTTCCATTCGCCTGAACACCTTTCTCCATCCGTACCTTCCACCCAAGAAATCCCTCCTCCACAAGGCGAGCCTTGCTGCTCACCTCCTGCATCTCCTCCACATCTGTATAGCTTTCTCACTCTCTGGCTCTTATCATTAATGTCCTCTACCTCCTCATCAATTGATAATTCTCTCTCCAGGGTTGTTCTTTGGGAGGATGGTCAAGAAAATCGGGAACGTTTCTGCGACTTCTGGAAACTCAGCATGAATCCAGGACCGAGGTTTTATCCGGCGTGGAAAATGCAACTTGGGGTGCTCTCTCAGGGAATGCGCAGGGTCTTTGGCTAATTTATTTACCGGGCGTCCTCCTAGATCCATACTCCTATTCCCATCGGAAACACGAGCACGTGTGTTTACAATGGGGAAAAGTATTTTGGCACCCATTGCCCAGGGAGAAGGAAAGCCTGAGGAATCGTCTTGCCCCCCAAAATGAAGCTGTCTTCGAACGGTTCAAAGGAAAGCAGTCTAATCCAAAGCCACCCAAAGCCCCCCAAAGCAACCCAAGCCCAAAGAAGGGTTAAAGAACCTTGAGAATACCACACCCCTGGAAGGAATGTACAGCAGAGCAGAGGAATGTGTGGAATGCAGACAGGGGTGAAACAATTAGCGCCCCATCTGGAAAACGGGGAAAAGAACAAGTTGGCCTGTGGAAATGCATGAATCCGACAGAGCCGGGCAGAGACGGTCTGGAATGCGGCAAGTTCTGAACCAGAGGCTCAGTCTTACGTGGTTTGCCGTGAAGACCATATGGCCTGCACTCCAAAGGCCTGGGAGACTCGGAGCTGGGCTGCCACTTGAAAGGGCCTTAGGTGGTCCTCCTTCCTCCCAGGTCCTCAAACTGGAGCGGAATTCTAAATGACTGTTAGATCTCCGCCCTTGCGTGAAGTGCGGTGCGTGGGGTCCTTGGCCTAGATGACCCCTTGGGTGCCAGGGACGGCCCAGCCGTGCAGGTGATGGACAAACCTATGGGCAGGCACTCCACGTACTTGAGGTGTGCCCTTGAGTTTTGGGGCGTGGGGAATTTCCAGCAGCTCCGCTGATTTCCATACATCAGGGCGTGGCCACCTCAGCCTCTACAAGAGCCCTGTCTCCAGGGAGAGCACAGTGGGCCAGCATTCTGCCGGCCGGCTGCTCGCTTCTTCTCGCTTCTCGGACCTCCAAGCATGGATTCCTCCAGCACGTCCTGCACGTCCAGCGGTAGGTTGACCTCTGCCTCTGGGCTGAGGGTTGCAACTCCCAGAGGTTGGGAACCCTTCCCGCCTGTGCATCCTGCATCAATAGAGCCATGCCGTTCTTTAGGGCATGTTCCGAGATTGGGCTGGCCTTTTTCCAGCGCTCAGTGGGCCTCATCGTAACAGACTCGCCTCAGAATGACACCCTTTCTCCATACCCATGGGATTTTCGCTCTGGGGTGGAAGTGGATGTTGTCTGTTCCAAGAGAGGTGCCCACGCAGATCACACATCGCCGGGCAAAAGGTGCTAACATTAATTATCAGGTCCCATCCTCTCCTTTGTTGCTGGCCAATCTTTCCATCCAACCGAATGTAGGTTCATGATTGCAGTGGACACATTTGGCGATGTAGAGTAGGAGTATCCTTGGAATTGTGATCTCTTGGCCTGGCTTCCCAAAAGCCGGTATGGATATACACCCAGTAGGGTTTATTCCACACTTTCCAACTCTTTTGTTCTTGGGGATGTTTTCATTTGGATTCTTGGTGATGTTGGGATCAGTTTGACACCAGGTCATCTTGAGGCGACAGCCCGTTCCTAGGAGCTCTTCTCCAAAGGTCAGGCCTTTCTGCATGACCGAACTCTGTGCATGCCTGGCCTTTGTATAACCCAGGGATGTCAAGGAATCTTGATGCCAGGACGGAGGGAAGCATGTGCAGCTTATATCTCTCTTTCAAGGGTTTCAAGCTCCCTTGGAGTTTCCCCACACATAATCCCTACTCCATTTCTCTCTCTCTGTCTCTCTCTCTCTCTCTGACTCTCTTTCTGTCTCTCTCTCTATCTCTCTCTCTCTCTCAGTCTTTCTCTTCATTTCTCTGTTGGGACCCTGCGGGTCTCACTTTCTATTACTCCTTGGTTCCCTCCCAACTCAGCCTTATGGTATCAATTTCTTCTCCTCTTTGGCCACGCATGTCCTTATGAATGGGACCTTGACATTGTAGTCTATGGCCTCGACAGTGTAATATGCAGACTTGTGGTTGGTGTTGAAGTTGTGATCGCTGCATGTGCTGAGGTGCGTCCTGATGCACGCTTGCCCAGTTGAGGTGGTTTTTAGAGTGCATCTGCTGGATGTCTCTTTGTCGCGATGTATCCTAAATATCCGGGACCTTGGAAACTAACCTGAAGAGAAGTTGGCTTTGCGTGTATGCGGAAGCAAATGCCTGGGAGACGCAGCATCCAGGAACACAGGAAGTGGTCTTCGACGGCCTTTGATTTGGGGGCTGTGTGGTAAGAGCTTCGCAAGGGGACCCGCCATGGGGCCGTCAGTTGCATGCGAATCACCAAGGACGTATTCCTGGGTGCCAGCCGGACAGAAGGGAGACCAATCCAGGGGGGATTCCTCTGCTTCTGTGTGCTTTGACAGGTCTAGAGCAGGAGAGCCCACACTGAGGCATGAGGCTGAGAGCAGGTCACAGGTTGCTAGTGGGCATTTCGGGAGGAGAGGCTCCTGGTGGCCTACAGCGTGGCATAACTCAGGAAGCTATGGGTTTCGTGGATTCAACGATGTGCTGGGATCCACACGTCCGCTGGCCCTCACAGACGTTTCCCTTGGGGTGGTGTGAACCCGGGGCCCTTTCTTCCATTCTTGTCCACCACCACTAGGGCCGGAACACAGATTCTCCCGGGGTCCTTTTTGTGCAGGCAGGTCCCCGTGGGACTCACTGTGGCCCAGCCACAGCACAAGGCAGCATAATCATGGTGTGTCGAGCTGGTGAGCCATTTTGCGAGGAGTCCCGGCAGGGCTGCCTTCCGAACGGGTGCGGTGGTGTGGGTACCGCGGAGGTTTCCTTCTCTACCCCCCAGAAGCGCAGTCAGTGTTTGGTGGTGGTTTGCATGGTTCTATTTGTCTTTGTGTTCCTGCCACTCATATGCCAAGGCTTTGAGCTGATATGCCCTGGACGTAGGCGAGAGAGGCTGATGTGATTGTCTGAAAGGCCACACTGCCAGAGACATCATGCATAAACCCATCAGTACACTCGACAGCACTGGTAGGCGGAAGGCGGGTTTGTCCCAAGACTCCGATGTGCCTTCACACTAGGGTCTTCCATCCATTTCTTGGCCAGCGTGGCCTAGGGAAGTGGGGGGAATTAGGCCCCAGGAGGTGGACTTCACGTCCCCTTTGGTAAGCATCCTTGGTGCCTCCACGTTCCCCATTGCAATGGGCTTCCAATTGTATAGATGTCTTGGCTCCACCTTTGAGCAGAGCCAGCCCTTGAATCGGGGACCTTCTCCATGGTTGAAGCAGCCCAGCAGGGCCCCGAGGGCACCAGGGATCTGCATCCCTGCTGACACATCCCTGAGCTCTCCCCCATAGGTCCTTGGGAATCCTGGTGGTCCTTGACCTGGGGTGCCCTGTCAGGGTGCACCAACTGCTGCAGGAACCTCTGCCACGATGCAATGCTTTTCTCAAAATGCAGACATCACTGGGTGTCCGGAGTCTCGATGTCGATGTAGCCTCCTGAAAAGTCAGACGTGGTGTGTGAAGAGAGCCATGCTTCAACCCCTTGGTTGGCCTCTCTGCCTTCCTTCCCACCTTCTGTCTTCCATTCGCCTTAACACCTTTCTCCATCTGTACCTTCCACCCAAGAAATCCCTCCTCCACAAGGCGAGCCTTGCTGCTCACCTCCTACATCTCCCCCACATCAGTATAGCTTTCTCACTCTCTCGCTCTTATCATCAATGTCCTCTACCTCCTCATCAATTGATAATTCTCTCTCCAGGGTTGTTCTTTCGGAGGATGGTCATGAAAATCGGGAACGTTTTTGCGACTTCTGGAAACTCAGCAGGAATGCTGGACTGTGGTTATATCGGGCATGGAAAATGCGATTTAGGGTCCTCTCTCAGGAAATGTGCAGGGTTTTTGGCTACTTTATTTACCGGGCGTCCTCCTAGATCCATACTCCTATTCCCATCGGAAACACGAGCTCGTGTGTTTGCAATGGGGAAAAGTCTTTAGGCACCCATTGCCCAGGGAGAAGGAAAGCCTGAGGAATCGTCTTGCCCCCCAAAATGAAGCTGTCTTCGAACGGTTCCAAAGAAAGCAGGCTAATCCAAAGCCACCCAAAGCCCCCCAAAGCAACCCAAGCCCAAAGAAGGGTTAAGGAACCTTGAGAATACCACACCCCTGGAAGGAATGTACAGCAGAATACCACACCCCTGGAAGGAATGTACAGCAGAGCAGAGGAATGTGTGGAATGCAGACAGGGGTGAAACAATTAGCGCCCCATCTGGAAAACGGGGAAAAGAACAAGTTGGCCTGTGGAAATGCATGAATCCGACAGAGCCGGGCAGAGACGGTCTGGAATGCGGCAAGTTCTGAACCAGAGGCTCAGTCTTACGTGGTTTGCCGTGAAGACCATATGGCCGGCACTCCAAAGGCCTGGGAGACTCGGAGCTGGGCTGCCATTTGAAAGGGACTTAGGTGGTCCTCCTTCCTCCCAGGTCCTCAAACTGGAGCGGAATTCTAAATGACTGTTAGATCTCCGCCCTTGCGTGAAGTGCGGTGCGTGGGGTCCTTGGCCTAGATGACCCCTTGGGTGCCAGGGACGGCCCAGCCGTCCAGGTGATGGACAAACCTATGGGCAGGCACTCCACGTACTTGAGGTGTGCCCTTGAGTTTTGGGGCGTGGGGAATTTCCAGCAGCTCCGCTGATTTCCATACATCAGGGCGTGGCCACCTCAGCCTCTACAAGAGCCCTGTCTCCAGGGAGAGCACAGTGGGCCAGCATTCTGCCGGCCAGCTGCTCGCTTCTTCTCGCTTCTCGGACCTCCAAGCATGGATTCCTCCAGCACGTCCTGCACATCCACCGGTAGGTTGACCTCTGCCTCTGGGCTGAGGGTTGCAACTCCCAGAGGCCGGGAGCCATTCATGCCTGTGCATCCTGCATCAATAGAGCCATGCCGTTCTTTAGGGCATGTTCCGAGATTGGGCTGGCCTTTTTCCAGCGCTCAAGGGCCTCTTCGAAACAGACTCGCTTCACAATGACACCCTTTCTCCATACCCATGGGATTTTCGCTCTGGGGTGGAAGTGGATGTTGTCTCTTCCAAGAGAGGTGCCCACGCAGATCGCGCATCACCGGGTGAAATGTGCTAACATTAATTAGCAGGTCCCATCCTCTCCTTTGTTGCTGGCCAATCTTTCCATGCAACCGAATGTAGGTTCATGATTGCAGTGGACACATTTGGGGATTTGGAGTCGGAGTAGCCTTGGAATTGTGGTCTCTTGGCCTGGCTTCCCAACAGCCGCTATGGATATACACCCAGTAGGGTTTATTCTACACGTTCCATCTCTTGTGTTCTTGGGGATGGTTTCCTTTGGATTCTTGGTGATGTTGGGATCAATTTGACACCAGGTCATCTTGAGGCGACAGCCCGTTCCTAGGAGCTCTTCTCCCAAGGTCAGGCCTTTCTGCATGACCGAACTCTGTGCATGCCTGGCCTTTGTATAACCCTGGGATGTCAAGGAATCTTGATGCCAGGACGGATGGAAGCATGTGCAGCTTATATCTCTCTTTCAAGGGTTTCAAGCTCCCTTGGAGTTTCCCCACACATAATCCATACTCCATTCCTCTCTCTCCGTCTCTCTCTGTCTCTTTCTCTCTCTCTCTCTCTCTCTCTCTCTCTCTCTCTCTCTCTGTCTCTCTCTCTCTCTCTCACTCTTCATTTTTCTGCTGGGACCCTGAGGGTCTCACTTTCTATTACTCCTTGGTTCCCTCCCAACTCAGCCTTATGGTATCAATTTCTTCTCCTCTTTGGCCACGCATGTCCTTATGAATGGGACCTTGACATTGTAGTCTATGGCCTCGACAGTGTAATATGCAGACTTGTGGTTGGTGTTGAAGTTGTGATCGCTGCATGTGCTGAGGTGCGTCCTGATGCACGCTTGCCCAGTTGAGGTGGTTTTTAGAGTGCATCTGCTGGATGTCTCTTTGTCGCGATGTATCCTAAATATCCGGGACCTTGGAAACTAACCTGAAGAGAAGTTGGCTTTGCGTGTATGCGGAAGCAAATGCCTGGGAGACGCAGCATGCAGGAACACAGGAAGTGGTCTTCGACGGCCTTTGATTTGGGGGCTGTGTGGTAAGAGCTTCGCAAGGGGACCCGCCATGGGGCCGTCAGTTGCATGCGAATCACCAAGGACGTATTTCTGGGTGCCGGCCGGACAGAAGGGAGACCAATCCAGGGGGGATTCCTCTGCTTCTGTGTGCTTTGACAGGTCTAGAGCAGGAGAGCCCACACTGAGGCATGAGGCTGAGAGCAGGTCACAGGTTGCTAGTGGGCATTTCGGGAGGAGAGGCTCCTGGTGGCCTAGAGCGTGGCATAACTCAGGAAGCTATGGATTTCGTGGATTCAACGATGTGCTGGGATCCACACGTCCGCTGGCCCTCACAGACGTTTCCCTTGGGGTGGTGTGAACCCGGGGCCCTTTCTTCCATTCTTGTCCACCACCACTAGGGCCGGAACACAGATTGTCCCGGGGTCGTTTTTGTGCAGGCAGGTCCACCGTGGGACTCACTGTGGCCCAGCCACAGCACAAGGCAGCATAATCATGGTGTGTCGAGCTGGTGAGCCATTTTGCGAGGAGTCCCGGCAGGGCTGCCTTCCGAACGGGTGCGGTGGTGTGGGCACCGCGGAGAAGGTTTCCTTCTCTACCCCCCAGAAGCGCAGTCAGTGTTTGGTGGTGGTTTGCATGGTTCTATTTGTCTTTGTGTTCCTGCCACTCATATGCCAAGGCTTTGAGCTGATATGCCCTGGACGTAGGCGAGAGAGGCTGATGTGATTGTCTGAAAGGCCACACTGCCAGAGACATCATGCATAAACCCAAAAGTACACTCGACAGCACTGGTAGGCGGAAGGCGGGTTTGTCCCAAGACTCCGATGTGCCTTCACACTAGGGTCTTCCATCCATTTCTTGGCCAGCGTGGCCTAGGGAAGTGGGGGGAATTGGGCCCCAGGAGGTGGACTTCACGTCCCCTTTGGTAAGCATCCTTGGTGCCTCCACGTTCCCCATTGCAATGGGCTTCCAATTGTATAGATGTCTTGGCTCCACCTTTGAGCAGAGCCAGCCCTTGAATCGGGGACCTTCTCCATGGTTGAAGCAGCCCAGCAGGGCCCCGAGGGCACCAGGGATCTGCATCCCTGCTGACACATCCCTGAGCTCTCCCCCATAGGTCCTTGGGAATCCTGGTGGTCCTTGACCTGGGGTGCCCTGTCAGGGTGCACCAACTGCTGCAGGAACCTCTGCCACGATGCAATGCTTTTCTCAAAATGCAGACATCACTGGGTGTCCGGAGTCTCGATGTCGATGTAGCCTCCTGAAAAGTCAGACGTGGTGTGTGAAGAGAGCCATGCTTCAACCCGTTGGTTGGCCTCTCTGCCTTCCTTCCCACCTTCTGTCTTCCATTCGCCTTAACACCTTTCTCCATCTGTACCTTCCACCCAAGAAATCCCTCCTCCACAAGGCGAGCCTTGCTGCTCACCTCCTACATCTCCCCCACATCAGTATAGCTTTCTCACTCTCTCGCTCTTATCATCAATGTCCTCTACCTCCTCATCAATTGATAATTCTCTCTCCAGGGTTGTTCTTTCGGAGGATGGTCATGAAAATCGGGAACGTTTTTGGGACTTCTGGAAACTCAGCAGGAATGCTGGACTGTGGTTATATTGGGCATGGAAAATGCGATTTAGGGTCCTCTCTCAGGAAATGTGCAGGGTTTTTGGCTACTTTATTTACCGGGCGTCCTCCTAGATCCATAGTCCTATTCCCATCGGAAACACGAGCTCGTGTGTTTGCAATGGGGAAAAGTCTTTAGGCACCCATTGCCCAGGGAGAAGGAAAGCCTGAGGAATCGTCTTGCCCCCCAAAATGAAGCTGTCTTCGAACGGTTCCAAAGAAAGCAGGCTAATCCAAAGCCACCCAAAGCCCCCCAAAGCATCCCAAGCCCAAAGAAGGGTTAAGGAACCTTGAGAATACCACACCCCTGGAAGGAATGTACAGCAGAATACCACACCCCTGGAAAGAATGTACAGCAGAGCAGAGGAATGTGTGGAATGCAGACAGGGGTGAAACAATTAGCGCCCCATCTGGAAAACGGGGAAAAGAACAAGTTGGCCTGTGGAAATGCATGAATCCGACAGAGCCGGGCAGAGACGGTCTGGAATGCGGCAAGGTCTGAACCAGAGGCTCAGTCTTACGTGGTTTGCCGTGAAGACCATATGGCCGGCACTCCAAAGGCCTGGGAGACTCGGAGCTGGGCTGCCATTTGAAAGGGACTTAGGTGGTCCTCCTTCCTCCCAGGTCCTCAAACTGGAGCGGAATTCTAAATGACTGTTAGATCTCCGCCCTTGCGTGAAGTGCGGTGCGTGGGGTCCTTGGCCTAGATGACCCCTTGGGTGCCAGGGACGGCCCAGCCGTCCAGGTGATGGACAAACCTATGGGCAGGCACTCCACGTACTTGAGGTGTGCCCTTGAGTTTTGGGGCGTGGGGAATTTCCAGCAGCTCCGCTGATTTCCATACATCAGGGCGTGGCCACCTCAGCCTCTACAAGAGCCCTGTCTCCAGGGAGAGCACAGTGGGCCAGCATTCTGCCGGCCAGCTGCTCGCTTCTTCTCGCTTCTCGGACCTCCAAGCATGGATTCCTCCAGCACGTCCTGCACATCCACCGGTAGGTTGACCTCTGCCTCTGGGCTGAGGGTTGCAACTCCCAGAGGCCGGGAGCCATTCATGCCTGTGCATCCTGCATCAATAGAGCCATGCCGTTCTTTAGGGCATGTTCCGAGATTGGGCTGGCCTTTTTCCAGCGCTCAGTGGGCCTCTTCGAAACAGACTCGCTTCACAATGACACCCTTTCTCCATACCCATGGGATTTTCGCTCTGGGGTGGAAGTGGATGTTGTCTCTTCCAAGAGAGGTGCCCACGCAGATCGCGCATCACCGGGTGAAATGTGCTAACATTAATTAGCAGGTCCCATCCTCTCCTTTGTTGCTGGCCAATCTTTCCATGCAACCGAATGTAGGTTCATGATTGTAGTGGACACATTTGGGGATTTGGAGTCGGAGTAGCCTTGGAATTGTGGTCTCTTGGCCTGGCTTCCCAACAGCCGCTATGGATATACACCCAGTAGGGTTTATTCTACACGTTCCATCTCTTGTGTTCTTGGGGATGGTTTCCTTTGGATTCTTGGTGATATTGGGATCAATTTGACACCAGGTCATCTTGAGGCGACAGCCCGTTCCTAGGAGCTCTTCTACCAAGGTCAGGCCTTTCTGCATGACCGAACTCTGTGCATGCCTGGCCTTTGTATAACCCTGGGATGTCAAGGAATCTTGATGCCAGGACGGATGGAAGCATGTGCAGCTTATATCTCTCTTTCAAGGGTTTCAAGCTCCCTTGGAGTTTCCCCACACATAATCCCTACTCCATTTCTCTCTCTCTGTCTCTCTCTCTCTCTCTGTCTCTCTCTCTCTCTCTGACTCTCTTTCTCTCTCTCTCTCTATCTCTCTCTCTCTCTCAGTCTTTCTCTTCATTTCTCTGCTGGGACCCTGAGGGTCTCACTTTCTATTACTCCTTGGTTCCCTCCCAACTCAGCCTTATGGTATCAATTTCTTCTCCTCTTTGGCCACGCATGTCCTTATGAATGGGACCTTGACATTGTAGTCTATGGCCTCGACAGTGTAATATGCAGACTTGTGGTTGGTGTTGAAGTTGTGATCGCTGCATGTGCTGAGGTGCGTCCTGATGCACGCTTGCCCAGTTGAGGTGGTTTTTAGAGTGCATCTGCTGGATGTCTCTTTGTCGCGATGTATCCTAAATATCCGGGACCTTGGAAACTAACCTGAAGAGAAGTTGGCTTTGCGTGTATGCGGAAGCAAATGCCTGGGAGACGCAGCATCCAGGAACACAGGAAGTGGTCTTCGACGGCCTTTGATTTGGGGGCTGTGTGGTAAGAGCTTCGCAAGGGGACCCGCCATGGGGCCGTCAGTTGCATGCGAATCACCAAGGACGTATTTCTGGGTGCCGGCCGGACAGAAGGGAGACCAATCCAGGGGGGATTCCTCTGCTTCTGTGTGCTTTGACAGGTCTAGAGCAGGAGAGCCCACACTGAGGCATGAGGCTGAGAGCAGGTCACAGGTTGCTAGTGGGCATTTCGGGAGGAGAGGCTCCTGGTGGCCTAGAGCGTGGCATAACTCAGGAAGCTATGGATTTCGTGGATTCAACGATGTGCTGGGATCCACACGTCCGCTGGCCCTCACAGACGTTTCCCTTGGGGTGGTGTGAACCCGGGGCCCTTTCTTCCATTCTTGTCCACCACCACTAGGGCCGGAACACAGATTGTCCCGGGGTCGTTTTTGTGCAGGCAGGTCCACCGTGGGACTCACTGTGGCCCAGCCACAGCACAAGGCAGCATAATCATGGTGTGTCGAGCTGGTGAGCCATTTTGCGAGGAGTCCCGGCAGGGCTGCCTTCCGAACGGGTGCGGTGGTGTGGGCACCGCGGAGAAGGTTTCCTTCTCTACCCCCCAGAAGCGCAGTCAGTGTTTGGTGGTGGTTTGCATGGTTCTATTTGTCTTTGTGTTCCTGCCACTCATATGCCAAGGCTTTGAGCTGATATGCCCTGGACGTAGGCGAGAGAGGCTGATGTGATTGTCTGAAAGGCCACACTGCCAGAGACATCATGCATAAACCCAAAAGTACACTCGACAGCACTGGTAGGCGGAAGGCGGGTTTGTCCCAAGACTCCGATGTGCCTTCACACTAGGGTCTTCCATCCATTTCTTGGCCAGCGTGGCCTAGGGAAGTGGGGGGAATTGGGCCCCAGGAGGTGGACTTCACGTCCCCTTTGGTAAGCATCCTTGGTGCCTCCACGTTCCCCATTGCAATGGGCTTCCAATTGTATAGATGTCTTGGCTCCACCTTTGAGCAGAGCCAGCCCTTGAATCGGGGACCTTCTCCATGGTTGAAGCAGCCCAGCAGGGCCCCGAGGGCACCAGGGATCTGCATCCCTGCTGACACATCCCTGAGCTCTCCCCCATAGGTCCTTGGGAATCCTGGTGGTCCTTGACCTGGGGTGCCCTGTCAGGGTGCACCAACTGCTGCAGGAACCTCTGCCACGATGCAATGCTTTTCTCAAAATGCAGACATCACTGGGTGTCCGGAGTCTCGATGTCGATGTAGCCTCCTGAAAAGTCAGACGTGGTGTGTGAAGAGAGCCATGCTTCAACCCGTTGGTTGGCCTCTCTGCCTTCCTTCCCACCTTCTGTCTTCCATTCGCCTTAACACCTTTCTCCATCTGTACCTTCCACCCAAGAAATCCCTCCTCCACAAGGCGAGCCTTGCTGCTCACCTCCTACATCTCCCCCACATCAGTATAGCTTTCTCACTCTCTCGCTCTTATCATCAATGTCCTCTACCTCCTCATCAATTGATAATTCTCTCTCCAGGGTTGTTCTTTCGGAGGATGGTCATGAAAATCGGGAACGTTTTTGGGACTTCTGGAAACTCAGCAGGAATGCTGGACTGTGGTTATATTGGGCATGGAAAATGCGATTTAGGGTCCTCTCTCAGGAAATGTGCAGGGTTTTTGGCTACTTTATTTACCGGGCGTCCTCCTAGATCCATAGTCCTATTCCCATCGGAAACACGAGCTCGTGTGTTTGCAATGGGGAAAAGTCTTTAGGCACCCATTGCCCAGGGAGAAGGAAAGCCTGAGGAATCGTCTTGCCCCCCAAAATGAAGCTGTCTTCGAACGGTTCCAAAGAAAGCAGGCTAATCCAAAGCCACCCAAAGCCCCCCAAAGCATCCCAAGCCCAAAGAAGGGTTAAGGAACCTTGAGAATACCACACCCCTGGAAGGAATGTACAGCAGAATACCACACCCCTGGAAAGAATGTACAGCAGAGCAGAGGAATGTGTGGAATGCAGACAGGGGTGAAACAATTAGCGCCCCATCTGGAAAACGGGGAAAAGAACAAGTTGGCCTGTGGAAATGCATGAATCCGACAGAGCCGGGCAGAGACGGTCTGGAATGCGGCAAGGTCTGAACCAGAGGCTCAGTCTTACGTGGTTTGCCGTGAAGACCATATGGCCGGCACTCCAAAGGCCTGGGAGACTCGGAGCTGGGCTGCCATTTGAAAGGGACTTAGGTGGTCCTCCTTCCTCCCAGGTCCTCAAACTGGAGCGGAATTCTAAATGACTGTTAGATCTCCGCCCTTGCGTGAAGTGCGGTGCGTGGGGTCCTTGGCCTAGATGACCCCTTGGGTGCCAGGGACGGCCCAGCCGTCCAGGTGATGGACAAACCTATGGGCAGGCACTCCACGTACTTGAGGTGTGCCCTTGAGTTTTGGGGCGTGGGGAATTTCCAGCAGCTCCGCTGATTTCCATACATCAGGGCGTGGCCACCTCAGCCTCTACAAGAGCCCTGTCTCCAGGGAGAGCACAGTGGGCCAGCATTCTGCCGGCCAGCTGCTCGCTTCTTCTCGCTTCTCGGACCTCCAAGCATGGATTCCTCCAGCACGTCCTGCACATCCACCGGTAGGTTGACCTCTGCCTCTGGGCTGAGGGTTGCAAATCCCAGAGGCCGGGAGCCATTCATGCCTGTGCATCCTGCATCAATAGAGCCATGCCGTTCTTTAGGGCATGTTCCGAGATTGGGCTGGCCTTTTTCCAGCGCTCAGTGGGCCTCTTCGAAACAGACTCGCTTCACAATGACACCCTTTCTCCATACCCATGGGATTTTCGCTCTGGGGTGGAAGTGGATGTTGTCTCTTCCAAGAGAGGTGCCCACGCAGATCGCGCATCACCGGGTGAAATGTGCTAACATTAATTAGCAGGTCCCATCCTCTCCTTTGTTGCTGGCCAATCTTTCCATGCAACCGAATGTAGGTTCATGATTGCAGTGGACACATTTGGGGATTTGGAGTCGGAGTAGCCTTGGAATTGTGGTCTCTTGGCCTGGCTTCCCAACAGCCGCTATGGATATACACCCAGTAGGGTTTATTCTACACGTTCCATCTCTTGTGTTCTTGGGGATGGTTTCCTTTGGATTCTTGGTGATATTGGGATCAATTTGACACCAGGTCATCTTGAGGCGACAGCCCGTTCCTAGGAGCTCTTCTCCCAAGGTCAGGCCTTTCTGCATGACCGAACTCTGTGCATGCCTGGCCTTTGTATAACCCTGGGATGTCAAGGAATCTTGATGCCAGGACGGATGGAAGCATGTGCAGCTTATATCTCTCTTTCAAGGGTTTCAAGCTCCCTTGGAGTTTCCCCACACATAATCCCTACTCCATTTCTCTCTCTCTGTCTCTCTCTCTCTCTCTGTCTCTCTCTCTCTCTCTGACTCTCTTTCTCTCTCTCTCTCTATCTCTCTCTCTCTCTCAGTCTTTCTCTTCATTTCTCTGCTGGGACCCTGAGGGTCTCACTTTCTATTACTCCTTGGTTCCCTCCCAACTCAGCCTTATGGTATCAATTTCTTCTCCTCTTTGGCCACGCATGTCCTTATGAATGGGACCTTGACATTGTAGTCTATGGCCTCGACAGTGTAATATGCAGACTTGTGGTTGGTGTTGAAGTTGTGATCGCTGCATGTGCTGAGGTGCGTCCTGATGCACGCTTGCCCAGTTGAGGTGGTTTTTAGAGTGCATCTGCTGGATGTCTCTTTGTCGCGATGTATCCTAAATATCCGGGACCTTGGAAACTAACCTGAAGAGAAGTTGGCTTTGCGTGTATGCGGAAGCAAATGCCTGGGAGACGCAGCATCCAGGAACACAGGAAGTGGTCTTCGACGGCCTTTGATTTGGGGGCTGTGTGGTAAGAGCTTCGCAAGGGGACCCGCCATGGGGCCGTCAGTTGCATGCGAATCACCAAGGACGTATTCCTGGGTGCCAGCCGGACAGAAGGGAGACCAATCCAGGGGGGATTCCTCTGCTTCTGTGTGCTTTGACAGGTCTAGAGCAGGAGAGCCCACACTGAGGCATGTGGCTGAGAGCAGGTCACAGGTTGCTAGTGGGCCTTTCGGGAGGAGAGGCTCCTGGTGGCATAGAGCGTGGCATAACTCAGGAAGCTATGGATTTCGTGGATGCAACGATGTGCTGGGATCCACACGTCCGCTGGCCCTCACAGATGTTTCCCTTGGGGTGGTGTGAACCCGGGGCCCTTTCTTCCATTCTTGTCCACCACCACTAGGGCCGGAACACAGATTCTCCCGGGGTCCTTTTTGTGCAGGCAGGTCCCCGTGGGACTCACTGTGGCCCAGCCACAGCACAAGGCAGCATAATCATGGTGTGTCGAGCTGGTGAGCCATTTTGCGAGGAGTCCCGGCAGGGCTGCCTTCCGAACGGGTGCGGTGGTGTGGGCACCGCGGAGAAGGTTTCCTTCTCTACCCCCCAGAAGCGCAGTCAGTGTTTGGTGGTGGTTTGCATGGTTCTATTTGTCTTTGTGTTCCTGCCACTCATATGCCAAGGCTTTGAGCTGATATGCCCTGGACGTAGGCGAGAGAGGCTGATGTGATTGTCTGAAAGGCCACACTGCCAGAGACATCATGCATAAACCCATCAGTACACTCGACAGCACTGGTAGGCGGAAGGTGGGTTTGTCCCAAGTCTCCAATGTGGCTTCACACTAGGGTCTTCCATCCATTTCTTGGCCAGCGTGGCCTAGGGAAGTGGGGGGAATTGGGCCCCAGGAGGTGGACTTCACGTCCCCTTTGGTAAGCATCCTTGGTGCCTCCACGTTCCCCATTGCAATGGGCTTCCAATTGTATAGATGTCTTGGCTCCACCTTTGAGCAGAGCCAGCCCTTGAATCGGGGACCTTCTCCATGGTTGAAGCAGCCCAGCAGGGCCCCGAGGGCACCAGGGATCTGCATCCCTGCTGACACATCCCTGAGCTCTCCCCCATAGGTCCTTGGGAATCCTGGTGGTCCTTGACCTGGGGTGCCCTGTCAGGGTGCACCAACTGCTGCAGGAACCTCTGCCACGATGCAATGCTTTTCTCAAAATGCAGACATCACTGGGTGTCCGGAGTCTCGATGTCGATGTAGCCTCCTGAAAAGTCAGACGTGGTGTGTGAAGAGAGCCATGCTTCAACCCCTTGGTTGGCCTCTCTGCCTTCCTTCCCACCTTCTGTCTTCCATTCGCCTTAACACCTTTCTCCATCTGTACCTTCCACCCAAGAAATCCCTCCTCCACAAGGCGAGCCTTGCTGCTCACCTCCTACATCTCCCCCACATCAGTATAGCTTTCTCACTCTCTCGCTCTTATCATCAATGTCCTCTACCTCCTCATCAATTGATAATTCTCTCTCCAGGGTTGTTCTTTCGGAGGATGGTCATGAAAATCGGGAACGTTTTTGCGACTTCTGGAAACTCAGCAGGAATGCTGGACTGTGGTTATATCGGGCATGGAAAATGCGATTTAGGGTCCTCTCTCAGGAAATGTGCAGGGTTTTTGGCTACTTTATTTACCGGGCGTCCTCCTAGATCCATACTCCTATTCCCATCGGAAACACGAGCTCGTGTGTTTGCAATGGGGAAAAGTCTTTAGGCACCCATTGCCCAGGGAGAAGGAAAGCCTGAGGAATCGTCTTGCCCCCCAAAATGAAGCTGTCTTCGAACGGTTCCAAAGAAAGCAGGCTAATCCAAAGCCACCCAAAGCCCCCCAAAGCAACCCAAGCCCAAAGAAGGGTTAAGGAACCTTGAGAATACCACACCCCTGGAAGGAATGTACAGCAGAATACCACACCCCTGGAAGGAATGTACAGCAGAGCAGAGGAATGTGTGGAATGCAGACAGGGGTGAAACAATTAGCGCCCCATCTGGAAAACGGGGAAAAGAACAAGTTGGCCTGTGGAAATGCATGAATCCGACAGAGCCGGGCAGAGACGGTCTGGAATGCGGCAAGGTCTGAACCAGAGGCTCAGTCTTACGTGGTTTGCCGTGAAGACCATATGGCCGGCACTCCAAAGGCCTGGGAGACTCGGAGCTGGGCTGCCATTTGAAAGGGACTTAGGTGGTCCTCCTTCCTCCCAGGTCCTCAAACTGGAGCGGAATTCTAAATGACTGTTAGATCTCCGCCCTTGCGTGAAGTGCGGTGCGTGGGGTCCTTGGCCTAGATGACCCCTTGGGTGCCAGGGACGGCCCAGCCGTCCAGGTGATGGACAAACCTATGGGCAGGCACTCCACGTACTTGAGGTGTGCCCTTGAGTTTTGGGGCGTGGGGAATTTCCAGCAGCTCCGCTGATTTCCATACATCAGGGCGTGGCCACCTCAGCCTCTACAAGAGCCCTGTCTCCAGGGAGAGCACAGTGGGCCAGCATTCTGCCGGCCAGCTGCTCGCTTCTTCTCGCTTCTCGGACCTCCAAGCATGGATTCCTCCAGCACGTCCTGCACATCCACCGGTAGGTTGACCTCTGCCTCTGGGCTGAGGGTTGCAACTCCCAGAGGCCGGGAGCCATTCATGCCTGTGCATCCTGCATCAATAGAGCCATGCCGTTCTTTAGGGCATGTTCCGAGATTGGGCTGGCCTTTTTCCAGCGCTCAGTGGGCCTCTTCGAAACAGACTCGCTTCACAATGACACCCTTTCTCCATACCCATGGGATTTTCGCTCTGGGGTGGAAGTGGATGTTGTCTCTTCCAAGAGAGGTGCCCACGCAGATCGCGCATCACCGGGTGAAATGTGCTAACATTAATTAGCAGGTCCCATCCTCTCCTTTGTTGCTGGCCAATCTTTCCATGCAACCGAATGTAGGTTCATGATTGCAGTGGACACATTTGGGGATTTGGAGTCGGAGTAGCCTTGGAATTGTGGTCTCTTGGCCTGGCTTCCCAACAGCCGGTATGGATATACACCCAGTAGGGTTTATTCTACACGTTCCATCTCTTGTGTTCTTGGGGATGGTTTCCTTTGGATTCTTGGTGATGTTGGGATCAATTTGACACCAGGTCATCTTGAGGCGACAGCCCGTTCCTAGGAGCTCTTCTCCCAAGGTCAGGCCTTTCTGCATGACCGAACTCTGTGCATGCCTGGCCTTTGTATAACCCTGGGATGTCAAGGAATCTTGATGCCAGGACGGATGGAAGCATGTGCAGCTTATATCTCTCTTTCAAGGGTTTCAAGCTCCCTTGGAGTTTCCCCACACATAATCCATACTCCATTCCTCTCTCTCCGTCTCTCTCTGTCTCTTTCTCTCTCTCTCTCTCTCTCTCTCTCTCTCTCTCTCTCTCTCTGTCTCTCTCTCTCTCTCTCACTCTTCATTTTTCTGCTGGGACCCTGAGGGTCTCACTTTCTATTACTCCTTGGTTCCCTCCCAACTCAGCCTTATGGTATCAATTTCTTCTCCTCTTTGGCCACGCATGTCCTTATGAATGGGACCTTGACATTGTAGTCTATGGCCTCGACAGTGTAATATGCAGACTTGTGGTTGGTGTTGAAGTTGTGATCGCTGCATGTGCTGAGGTGCGTCCTGATGCACGCTTGCCCAGTTGAGGTGGTTTTTAGAGTGCATCTGCTGGATGTCTCTTTGTCGCGATGTATCCTAAATATCCGGGACCTTGGAAACTAACCTGAAGAGAAGTTGGCTTTGCGTGTATGCGGAAGCAAATGCCTGGGAGACGCAGCATCCAGGAACACAGGAAGTGGTCTTCGACGGCCTTTGATTTGGGGGCTGTGTGGTAAGAGCTTCGCAAGGGGACCCGCCATGGGGCCGTCAGTTGCATGCGAATCACAAAGGACGTATTTCTGGGTGCCGGCCGGACAGAAGGGAGACCAATCCAGGGGGGATTCCTCTGCTTCTGTGTGCTTTGACAGGTCTAGAGCAGGAGAGCCCACACTGAGGCATGAGGCTGAGAGCAGGTCACAGGTTGCTAGTGGGCATTTCGGGAGGAGAGGCTCCTGGTGGCCTAGAGCGTGGCATAACTCAGGAAGCTATGGATTTCGTGGATTCAACGATGTGCTGGGATCCACACGTCCGCTGGCCCTCACAGACGTTTCCCTTGGGGTGGTGTGAACCCGGGGCCCTTTCTTCCATTCTTGTCCACCACCACTAGGGCCGGAACACAGATTGTCCCGGGGTCGTTTTTGTGCAGGCAGGTCCACCGTGGGACTCACTGTGGCCCAGCCACAGCACAAGGCAGCATAATCATGGTGTGTCGAGCTGGTGAGCCATTTTGCGAGGAGTCCCGGCAGGGCTGCCTTCCGAACGGGTGCGGTGGTGTGGGCACCGCGGAGAAGGTTTCCTTCTCTACCCCCCAGAAGCGCAGTCAGTGTTTGGTGGTGGTTTGCATGGTTCTATTTGTCTTTGTGTTCCTGCCACTCATATGCCAAGGCTTTGAGCTGATATGCCCTGGACGTAGGCGAGAGAGGCTGATGTGATTGTCTGAAAGGCCACACTGCCAGAGACATCATGCATAAACCCAAAAGTACACTCGACAGCACTGGTAGGCGGAAGGCGGGTTTGTCCCAAGACTCCGATGTCCCTTCACACTAGGGTCTTCCATCCATTTCTTGGCCAGCGTGGCCTAGGGAAGTGGGGGGAATTGGGCCCCAGGAGGTGGACTTCACGTCCCCTTTGGTAAGCATCCTTGGTGCCTCCACGTTCCCCATTGCAATGGGCTTCCAATTGTATAGATGTCTTGGCTCCACCTTTGAGCAGAGCCAGCCCTTGAATCGGGGACCTTCTCCATGGTTGAAGCAGCCCAGCAGGGCCCCGAGGGCACCAGGGATCTGCATCCCTGCTGACACATCCCTGAGCTCTCCCCCATAGGTCCTTGGGAATCCTGGTGGTCCTTGACCTGGGGTGCCCTGTCAGGGTGCACCAACTGCTGCAGGAACCTCTGCCACGATGCAATGCTTTTCTCAAAATGCAGACATCACTGGGTGTCCGGAGTCTCGATGTCGATGTAGCCTCCTGAAAAGTCAGACGTGGTGTGTGAAGAGAGCCATGCTTCAACCCGTTGGTTGGCCTCTCTGCCTTCCTTCCCACCTTCTGTCTTCCATTCGCCTTAACACCTTTCTCCATCTGTACCTTCCACCCAAGAAATCCCTCCTCCACAAGGCGAGCCTTGCTGCTCACCTCCTACATCTCCCCCACATCAGTATAGCTTTCTCACTCTCTCGCTCTTATCATCAATGTCCTCTACCTCCTCATCAATTGATAATTCTCTCTCCAGGGTTGTTCTTTCGGAGGATGGTCATGAAAATCGGGAACGTTTTTGCGACTTCTGGAAACTCAGCAGGAATGCTGGACTGTGGTTATATCGGGCATGGAAAATGCGATTTAGGGTCCTCTCTCAGGAAATGTGCAGGGTTTTTGGCTACTTTATTTACCGGGCGTCCTCCTAGATCCATAGTCCTATTCCCATCGGAAACACGAGCTCGTGTGTTTGCAATGGGGAAAAGTCTTTAGGCACCCATTGCCCAGGGAGAAGGAAAGCCTGAGGAATCGTCTTGCCCCCCAAAGTGAAGCTGTCTTCGAACGGTTCCAAAGAAAGCAGGCTAATCCAAAGCCACCCAAAGCCCCCCAAAGCATCCCAAGCCCAAAGAAGGGTTAAGGAACCTTGAGAATACCACACCCCTGGAAGGAATGTACAGCAGAATACCACACCCCTGGAAAGAATGTACAGCAGAGCAGAGGAATGTGTGGAATGCAGACAGGGGTGAAACAATTAGCGCCCCATCTGGAAAACGGGGAAAAGAACAAGTTGGCCTGTGGAAATGCATGAATCCGACAGAGCCGGGCAGAGACGGTCTGGAATGCGGCAAGGTCTGAACCAGAGGCTCAGTCTTACGTGGTTTGCCGTGAAGACCATATGGCCGGCACTCCAAAGGCCTGGGAGACTCGGAGCTGGGCTGCCATTTGAAAGGGACTTAGGTGGTCCTCCTTCCTCCCAGGTCCTCAAACTGGAGGGGAATTCTAAATGACTGTTAGATCTCCGCCCTTGCGTGAAGTGCGGTGCGTGGGGTCCTTGGCCTAGATGACCCCTTGGGTGCCAGGGACGGCCCAGCCGTCCAGGTGATGGACAAACCTATGGGCAGGCACTCCACGTACTTGAGGTGTGCCCTTGAGTTTTGGGGCGTGGGGAATTTCCAGCAGCTCCGCTGATTTCCATACATCAGGGCGTGGCCACCTCAGCCTCTACAAGAGCCCTGTCTCCAGGGAGAGCACAGTGGGCCAGCATTCTGCCGGCCAGCTGCTCGCTTCTTCTCGCTTCTCGGACCTCCAAGCATGGATTCCTCCAGCACGTCCTGCACATCCACCGGTAGGTTGACCTCTGCCTCTGGGCTGAGGGTTGCAACTCCCAGAGGCCGGGAGCCATTCATGCCTGTGCATCCTGCATCAATAGAGCCATGCCGTTCTTTAGGGCATGTTCCGAGATTGGGCTGGCCTTTTGCCAGCGCTCAGTGGGCCTCTTCGAAACAGACTCGCTTCACAATGACACCCTTTCTCCATACCCATGGGATTTTCGCTCTGGGGTGGAAGTGGATGTTGTCTCTTCCAAGAGAGGTGCCCACGCAGATCGCGCATCACCGGGTGAAATGTGCTAACATTAATTAGCAGGTCCCATCCTCTCCTTTGTTGCTGGCCAATCTTTCCATGCAACCGAATGTAGGTTCATGATTGCAGTGGACACATTTGGGGATTTGGAGTCGGAGTAGCCTTGGAATTGTGGTCTCTTGGCCTGGCTTCCCAACAGCCGCTATGGATATACACCCAGTAGGGTTTATTCTACACGTTCCATCTCTTGTGTTCTTGGGGATGGTTTCCTTTGGATTCTTGGTGATATTGGGATCAATTTGACACCAGGTCATCTTGAGGCGACAGCCCGTTCCTAGGAGCTCTTCTCCCAAGGTCAGGCCTTTCTGCATGACCGAACTCTGTGCATGCCTGGCCTTTGTATAACCCTGGGATGTCAAGGAATCTTGATGCCAGGACGGATGGAAGCATGTGCAGCTTATATCTCTCTTTCAAGGGTTTCAAGCTCCCTTGGAGTTTCCCCACACATAATCCCTACTCCATTTCTCTCTCTCTGTCTCTCTCTCTCTCTCTGTCTCTCTCTCTCTCTCTGACTCTCTTTCTCTCTCTCTCTCTATCTCTCTCTCTCTCTCAGTCTTTCTCTTCATTTCTCTGCTGGGACCCTGAGGGTCTCACTTTCTATTACTCCTTGGTTCCCTCCCAACTCAGCCTTATGGTATCAATTTCTTCTCCTCTTTGGCCACGCATGTCCTTATGAATGGGACCTTGACATTGTAGTCTATGGCCTCGACAGTGTAATATGCAGACTTGTGGTTGGTGTTGAAGTTGTCATCACTGCATGTGCTGAGGTGCGTCCTGATGCACGCTTGCCCAGTTGAGGTGGTTTTTAGAGTGCATCTGCTGGATGTCTCTTTGTCGCGATGTATCCTAAATATCCGGGACCTTGGAAACTAACCTGAAGAGAAGTTGGCTTTGCGTGTATGCGGAAGCAAATGCCTGGGAGACGCAGCATCCAGGAACACAGGAAGTGGTCTTCGACGGCCTTTGATTTGGGGGCTGTGTGGTAAGAGCTTCGCAAGGGGACCCGCCATGGGGCCGTCAGTTGCATGCGAATCACCAAGGACGTATTCCTGGGTGCCAGCCGGACAGAAGGGAGACCAATCCAGGGGGGATTCCTCTGCTTCTGTGTGCTTTGACAGGTCTAGAGCAGGAGAGCCCACACTGAGGCATGTGGCTGAGAGCAGGTCACAGGTTGCTAGTGGGCCTTTCGGGAGGAGAGGCTCCTGGTGGCATAGAGCGTGGCATAACTCAGGAAGCTATGGATTTCGTGGATGCAACGATGTGCTGGGATCCACACGTCCGCTGGCCCTCACAGATGTTTCCCTTGGGGTGGTGTGAACCCGGGGCCCTTTCTTCCATTCTTGTCCACCACCACTAGGGCCGGAACACAGATTCTCCCGGGGTCCTTTTTGTGCAGGCAGGTCCCCGTGGGACTCACTGTGGCCCAGCCACAGCACAAGGCAGCATAATCATGGTGTGTCGAGCTGGTGAGCCATTTTGCGAGGAGTCCCGGCAGGGCTGCCTTCCGAACGGGTGCGGTGGTGTGGGCACCGCGGAGAAGGTTTCCTTCTCTACCCCCCAGAAGCGCAGTCAGTGTTTGGTGGTGGTTTGCATGGTTCTATTTGTCTTTGTGTTCCTGCCACTCATATGCCAAGGCTTTGAGCTGATATGCCCTGGACGTAGGCGAGAGAGGCTGATGTGATTGTCTGAAAGGCCACACTGCCAGAGACATCATGCATAAACCCATCAGTACACTCGACAGCACTGGTAGGCGGAAGGTGGGTTTGTCCCAAGTCTCCAATGTGGCTTCACACTAGGGTCTTCCATCCATTTCTTGGCCAGCGTGGCCTAGGGAAGTGGGGGGAATTGGGCCCCAGGAGGTGGACTTCACGTCCCCTTTGGTAAGCATCCTTGGTGCCTCCACGTTCCCCATTGCAATGGGCTTCCAATTGTATAGATGTCTTGGCTCCACCTTTGAGCAGAGCCAGCCCTTGAATCGGGGACCTTCTCCATGGTTGAAGCAGCCCAGCAGGGCCCCGAGAGCACCAGGGATCTGCATCCCTGCTGACACATCCCTGAGCTCTCCCCCATAGGTCCTTGGGAATCGTGGTGGTCCTTGACCTGGGGTGCCCTGTCAGGGTGCACCAACTGCTGCAGGAACCTCTGCCACGATGCAATGCTTTTCTCAAAATGCAGACATCACTGGGTGTCCGGAGTCTCGATGTCGATGTAGCCTCCTGAAAAGTCAGACGTGGTGTGTGAAGAGAGCCATGCTTCCACCCGTTGGTTGGCCTCTCTGCCTTCCTTCCCACCTTCTGTCTTCCATTCGCCTTAACACCTTTCTCCATCTGTACCTTCCACCCAAGAAATCCCTCCTCCACAAGGCGAGCCTTGCTGCTCACCTCCTACATCTCCCCCACATCAGTATAGCTTTCTCACTCTCTCGCTCTTATCATCAATGTCCTCTACCTCCTCATCAATTGATAATTCTCTCTCCAGGGTTGTTCTTTCGGAGGATGGTCATGAAAATCGGGAACGTTTTTGCGACTTCTGGAAACTCAGCAGGAATGCTGGACTGTGGTTATATCGGGCATGGAAAATGCGATTTGGGGTCCTCTCTCAGGAAATGTGTAGGGTTATTGGCTACTTTATTTACCGGGCGTCCTCCTAGATCCATAGTCCTATTCCCATCGGAAACACGAGCTCGTGTGTTTGCAATGGGGAAAAGTCTTTAGGCACCCATTGCCCAGGGAGAAGGAAAGCCTGAGGAATCGTCTTGCCCCCCAAAGTGAAGCTGTCTTCGAACGGTTCCAAAGAAAGCAGGCTAATCCAAAGCCACCCAAAGCCCCCCAAAGCAACCCAAGCCCAAAGAAGGGTTAAAGAACCTTGAGAATACCACACCCCTGGAAGGAATGTACAGCAGAATACCACACCCCTGGAAGGAATGTACAGCAGAGCAGAGGAATGTGTGGAATGCAGACAGGGGTGAAACAATTAGCGCCCCATCTGGAAAACGGGGAAAAGAACAAGTTGGCCTGTGGAAATGCATGAATCCGACAGAGCCGGGCAGAGACGGTCTGGAATGCGGCAAGGTCTGAACCAGAGGCTCAGTCTTACGTGGTTTGCCGTGAAGACCATATGGCCGGCACTCCAAAGGCCTGGGAGACTCGGAGCTGGGCTGCCATTTGAAAGGGCCTTAGGTGGTCCTCCTTCCTCCCAGGTCCTCAAACTGGAGCGGAATTCTAAATGACTGTTAGATCTCTGCCCCTGCGTGAAGTGGGGTGCGTGGGGTCCTTGGCCTAGATGACCCCTTGGGTGCCAGGGACGGCCCAGCCGTGCAGGTGATGGACAAACCTATGGGCAGGCACTCCACGTACTTGAGGTGTGCCCTTGAGTTTTGGGGCGTGGGGAATTTCCAGCAGCTCCGCTGATTTCCATACATCAGGGCGTGGCCACCTCAGCCTCTACAAGAGCCCTGTCTCCAGGGAGAGCACAGTGGGCCAGCATTCTGCCGGCCAGCTGCTCGCTTCTTCTCGCTTCTCGGACCTCCAAGCATGGATTCCTCCAGCACGTCCTGCACATCCACCGGTAGGTTGACCTCTGCCTCTGGGCTGAGGGTTGCAACTCCCAGAGGCCGGAGCCCTTCATGCCTGTGCATCCTGCATCAATAGAGCCATGCCGTTCTTTAGGGCATGTTCCGAGATTGGGCTGGCCTTTTGCCAGCGCTCAGTGGGCCTCATCGAAACAGACTCGCCTCAGAATGACACCCTTTCTCCATACCCATGGGATTTTCGCTCTGGGGTGGAAGTGGATGTTGTCTGTTCCAAGAGAGGTGCCCACGCAGATCGCGCATCACTGGGCGAAAGGTGCTAACATTAATTAGCAGGTCCCATCCTCTCCGTTGTTGCTGGCCAATCTTTCCATCCAACCGAATGTAGGTTCATGATTGCAGTGGACACATTTGGCGATGTAGAGTCGGAGTAGCCTTGGAATTGTGGTCTCTTGGCCTGGCTTCCCAACAGCCGGTATGGATATACACCCAGTAGGGTTTATTCCACACGTTCCATCTCTTTTGTTCTTGGGGATGGTTTCCTTTGGATTCTTGGTGATGTTGGGGTCAATTTGACACCAGGTCATCTTGAGGCGACAGCCCGTTCCTAGGAGCTCTTCTCCAAAGGTCAGGCCTTTCTGCATGACCGAACTCTGTGCATGCCTGGCCTTTGTATAACCCTGGGATGTCAAGGAATCTTGATGCCAGGACGGATGGAAGCATGTGCAGCTTATATCTCTCTTTCAAGGGTTTCAAGCTCCCTTGGAGTTTCCCCACACATAATCCATACTCCATTCTTCTCTCTCTGTCTCTCTCTGTCTCTCTTTCTCTCTGTCTCTCTCTCTGTCCCCCTCTCTCTCTCTCCCTCTCACTCTTCATTCCTCTGAAGGGACCCTGCGGGTCTCACTTTCTATTACTCCTTTGTTCCCTCCCAACTCAGCCTTATGGTATCAATTTCTTCTCCTCTTTGGCCACTTATGTCCTTATGAATGTGACCTTGACATTGTAGTCTATGGCGTCGACAGTGTAATATGCAGACTTGTGGTTGGTGTTGAAGTTGTCATCACTGCATGTGCTGAGGTGCTTCGTGATGCATGCTTGCCCAGTTGAGGTGGTTTTCAGAGTGGATCTGCTGGATGTCTCTTTGTCGCGATGTATCCTAAATATCCGGGACCTTGGAAACTAACCTGAAGAGAAGTTGGCTTTGCGTGTATGTGGAAGCAAATGCCTGGGAGACGCAGCATCCAGGAACACAGGAAGTGGTGTTTGACGGCCTTTGCTTTGGGGGCTGTGTGGTAAGAGCTTCGCAAGGGGACCCGCCATGGGGCCGTCAGTTGCATGCGAATCACCAAGGACGTATTCCTGGGTTGCAGCTGGACAGAAGGGAGACCAATCCAGGGGGATTCCTCTGCTTCTGTGTGCTTTGACAGGTCTAGAGCAGGAGAGCCCACACTGAGGCATGTGGCTGAGAGCAGGTCACAGGTTGCTAGTGGGCATTTCGGGCGGAGAGGCTCCTGGTGGCCTAGAGCGTGGCATAACTCAGGAAGCTATGGATTTCGTGGATGCAACGATGTGCTGGGATCCACACGTCCGCTGGCCCTCACAGACGTTTCCCTTGGGTTGGTGTGAACCCGCGGCCCTTTCTTCAATTCTTGTCCACCTCCACTAAGGCCTCAACCCAGATCGTCCCCGGGGTCCTTTTTGTGCAGGCAGGCCCCCCTGGGACTCACTGTGGCCCAGCCACACCACGAGGCAGCATAATCAGGTTGTGTCGAGCTGGTGAGCCATTTTGCGAGGAGTCCCGGCAGGGCTGCCTTCCGAACGGGTGCGGTGGTGTGGGCACCACCGAGGAGCTTTCCTTCTCTACCCCTCAGAAGCGCAGTCAGTGTTCGGTGGTGGTTTGCATGGTTCTATTTGTCTTTGTGTTCCTGCCACTCATATGCCAAGGCTTTGAGCTGATATGCCCTGGACGTAGGACATGCTACCTTGTTTTGCCATAAAAGCCATGCATAATCCCATCAATCTTTGTCACTCACCCATAGTTGAAAGGCTTTTTTGAATTCCTGTGCCTTGATGCCCCTATTGCCTTGGGTCTTCCTTCCATTTCATTTTCAGGAAGTCTAGGAAGGACATGGGAATTGGGCCCCAGAGCCTTGAATTTCCTTCTCGTCTCAAAAGCACATGATGAGCCCCAACGTCCCCATTCCCCTTAGGTTAGAGTGTGCTGATAACATTTCAAAATTTTGAGCAGAGACAACACTTCTCTGGGTGAGTCTGCCCAGGGCCCAAAGACACCAGCCAGGCTGGGAGGGCACCCTTTTTTGGCATCCCTATGGAATCATACCTAAGCTCTCCCACTTCGGTCCCTGGAAATCCTGGCAGAACCTGACCAGTGCTGACCCGGAAGAGGACCACAAGTCATTGCCAGCAAGTAGAGGCCTCTGCCAGTGTGGAATGTCTTTCTCAAATGAGATGTACAACAAGGAGTACAATGCGTTGACATAGCTCCAGGCTCTTAACCAATTCCGACGTTATGGCTGACTCTAGCCAAGATTACGACCACTTGGGTAACCTCTATGATTTCATTCACTTTTTCTCTCTTCAGCTCATCTTGGTTTCTTTCTCTCTCCCTTTTTTCTTTTTTGCAGTGATTCTATCCTCTTCATTGAAATGCTTGGTGCTTGCCTTGTGTATATTCTAATGATCTCTATAGCTCACTTTCTACTCATCTATCTATCAATCAATTGATCAATCTATTTATACATCTATCTACCTATTATCTATCTATCTATCTATCTATCTATATATCTATCTATCTATCTATCTATCTATCTATCTATCTATCATCTATCTCTCTATTGATGTATCATTTATCTGACTATTTATTTATCTTTCCCTATCTGAGTTGTCATTTCTTCTGTTGATGATGGTGAATTTTTGAAATATCTTCTCTATTTTTGGACACCCGGTAAAAACACCTAACATTGGGTGTATTTTTGATTGGAGATTGAATTTACATTATTGTCTTAGGAAGGTTCAGAACTATTTTACACCAGATGGAATAATATATCAGTAGTCCAAATCTTATTTGAATAATTATATATTTAATTGACAATGGGGAATAATATTGAGGTACTGCATATCCAGTGAATATTGAAGCCTGGGGAATTCTCTAGCCAAAGATAGGAAAGCTGCCTCTTGTCAGTTTAAAAAAACAAAAATATGGATTCCTCAAGTTGAAAAACCAACATTCCCGCCAAAATTGAGAGCAGAGCAAAAGAAAGTGTGGAATGCAGAAAAGTGTGAAAACACGTGTGAAATGTGGAGAACTGTGAGAACCTCAGTTTGGAATGTGGAAATGTGTGAATCCAACAGAGAAGAGCACAGTAGGTCTGGAATATGGCAAAGTCAAAACTAGAGGGTCAGACCACTTGGCCACTTGGCTTACCGTCACGACCATAGTGGCTGCATGCAAAAGTCCTGAGACACTCTGGGCTGGCCTTTCATTTTAAAGGCCCTTACTTACCTCTAAATCCTTCCAGGTCCTCAAATTGGAGGGGATGTAGAATGATGACAGTTAGTTCTCTGAACATTGCATGAAGTCGTGTTGGTGGTGTCTTTGGCCTTGGTAAGCCCTGTGTGTCCAGGGATCCACACAGCTGTCAAGCTCTTTTACATACATGTGGGCAGGCTCTCATCTTGCCTCATAAGAGCCCTGTGTTTCTCTTGATGGGGAAGTGCCCCCAGCCCCACTCTTTTAAACAAATCATGCTGAGCCTCTTCAACATTTTAAGAGCCCTTCTCCCAGGGTGAGCTCAGTGGGCAAGCAGTCTCCCTGCCATCCCCTTGAATCCTCCAGCATGTCCTGCACATCCAGCGGTTATGTTGACATCTGCATCTGGGCTCATGGTTGCATCACCCAAATTCCTTGATGCCATTAGGAATGTGGAGCATGGAGAGACATAGAAATGCCCCTCAAGTTGGCATTGTTGGATCTTTGCTTGGCCTCATGCCAGCAATCATTTTTCCTAATGGGTGAGACTGATCTCATCATTTCATGGTTTCTCCATAACCTATGTGTTTCCTGCTCTGTTGGAAATTGTGGTTTTCTATTGGCCATCCCTGTGGCCCATACAAATATGGCATGCCTTTACCAAGTGCCCTAACGTGATTTCTGACAGAATGTTTGATCCCGTGTGGTTGGCCACCATTGTTTTTCTAACTGAATTCATTTTCATAACTTCAGCTGACAGAAGACTTCCCATGGAACTGTGATCTCCTCACATGTCTTCTGAACAGCAGACATTGGTATAAACCTGTATGTTCAATACTTTTTTTATTTTTGGATATTTTTGCTTGACCTTTTTTTTCATTTATCGTGGTTTCTAGGGATATTTGCGTATATGTCATAATCCTGTGAATTATTTTCCCTAGGTGTGCTGTTTCACAAGGACACAATTCTGTGCCAGCCAGTCGTTTTAGATGAAGCTGGACAGTCGAGGTAGCTTCAGCCCAGTTCTGAGGCACTTTTTCAACTTATTTCTCTTTCTAATGTTTTCAGCTCCCTTTGCTTTCTCTCTCACAATCCCTTCTCAATCACTCTATCTTTCCCTCTCTCTCTCCCCTGCTTTGTTTCATTTACTGTTTTTCTCTCTCAGGTATTTTTCTCTCTGTTTCCAACACATCAGCGACCCATGCTGCCTAATACCTAAAATACTTTTGTGGGTAAAGTCTGCATGTTTTTCTCCCTTGGGCTTTTCACCTGATTTAAGTGACTATGTATTACCACAATTTTTTTTATTTGTTGTCTCCACTGTATATTTTGTGTTGGGTCACATTTTTATTTCTTAAGTTTTTTTTTTTTTTTAATCTACGTATTTGGTTGAATGTATCTTTTTGCTAGTACATCATCAATATCTGATAGGTAGTAATAGTAAAAGAGGAAACACTTGGTTTGAGAGTATCCAAAAACAAAGGCCCATGAGGCACAGATCCCAGGAGCCCCAGAAATTTACATCCCCTTTAATCCAATTTGCTGTTTGGAGGGATGTTCTTCACAAAGAAACCAGGCATGGGGCAGAAGAATCCCTGTGAATTCCCAAGGAATGTGCCAAAGTTGCTGGCCAAAATCGTGTGTTTTCCAGGGCGGATTGGCTTGGGTCTGTAAGATTGCATTCCTACCTGCATGTGAAGAAAGACTCTGAGGCCTTAGGCTTGCCTGCAGGCAGGCAGTGGCTAGCAGGTATTTCTGAAAAATCTCTGGTGTTGTCCTAGAAATGGGTATCTTTCAGGAATCACTGTACATCAGAGAGGACAAGGGGTCCAATCTTCCATGGAAAAGAGTAGCCCCTTCACAGAGCTTGGCAGCATATCCATGGTTTAGAACAGCTACCTTCTTTTGCAAGGCATACTGGCATGGGTTCCCTCAGGAAAGGCGTGTTGGTGGGCACTCCTCATGAAAGTGTTCCTTTTCCAACAGGTGAGAGTGCATTCTGTATTGGGTGGTGGTTGGTTTGGTTTTATTTGTTTGAGTTTAATTTCCTTCCCCTTCCATTCCAATGGTTTGAGCAGATGTGCCATGGACTTGGGACAGACTACCATGTTTAGCAGAGAATTCACACTGCTGTGGAAGTTGTGCATAGGCCCATCAAGAAGCAGAAGTCACCCACAGAGGGAACTCCATTTTCCATCCGTTAGCCTTCAGTCCTTGATTCCCTAGAGCCTTCCTTCCAGTTCAACTGCAAATGAGTCTATGGAGGATTTGTGGATCCTAGGCTATAATCTTGAGTAACTTCTCCCCTCAGAGGCATAGATTGAGCCCCAAGGTCTCCAGTTGGCTTATATTCCATGGTACTTAGACCCTTTCTAAAGAGTTGTGTAGAGTCATGCCTGGCCTGGAAGCATGGCCACAGGACCCAAGGATAACAGCCGGGCTGGGGGGGCCCTATCATTTTGCATCCAGGTAGAATCCTACCTGAACTCTTCCCTTTTTCTCTTCTACAGGCTCACTTTCTAGAGGATCACGGAGAAGGAGGCTTGTTCTGAAACAGAGTCAGCGGGATGCTCTGCAAGCAGTCTTTCAAGAGAAGCCCTACCCTGGTATAACGACCAGAGAACGACTGGCCAGAGAACTTAGCATCCCAGAAAGCCGAATTCAGGTATGCAAGAGGACACAACCCCCTTGATTACCCCTCTCCATTTTCCATCTCTCTCTCTCTCTCTCTCTCAATCTCTCTGTCTCTCTCTCTCTCTCTGTTTCTAACTTTGCCACTTGGTGTCCACATCTCTGAGGTAACAATCCAGCCTCAGCAATCTGGACTCAAACCTGTAAGGTCAGGCTTCTAGCTGCCAGGTCTAAGGCTGGATGTGTCTTATCATTGGAAGGATTTCATCCTAGAGAACCACACAACCCCAGCCACGGTCTGCAAGAGCAGTCTTAGGGAAAATATCTTAGGGGAAATATGTGAGTCCCACAGAGCAGAGTAGGTCTGGAATATGGCAAAGTTGGAACTAGAGAGTCAGTCCACTTGGCTTGCCATAAAGACCATACTGGGTGCATGCAAAAGCCCTGAGACACTCTGAGCTGGCCTTTCATTTTAAAAGCCCTTCATTACTTAAAATTCCTTCCAGGTCCTCAAATTTGAAGAGAAGTATAATGATCGATGAACTTTGCATGAAGTTGTGTTGGAGGTGTCCTTGGCCTTGGGGGAGCCCTGTGTGTCCAGGACACAGCTGTCTATCTCTTTTACATACACGTGGGCCTGCTCTCATCTTTCTTGGTCAGAGCCCTGTGTTTCCCTTGACTGGGAAGTGCTACCAGCCCTGATCCTTTCAGCAATTTTTGGCACAGCATCTTTACCTTTCTAAGACCCCTCACTTCAGAGAGAGCCCTGTGGGCAAACAGTCTCCCTGCCTTTCCTTGAATCCTCCAGCATATTCTGCCCATCCAGGGGGCAGTTGCTATCTGCATCTGGGCTTGAGGTTGCATCACCCAAATGCATTGTTGCCTTCATCAATGTGGAGCATGGATAGGCTTAGAAAAGCCCCTCAGGTTGGCATTGTTGGATCTTTGCTTGGCCTCATGCCAGCAATCATTCTGCCTAATGGGTGAGACTGATGTCATCATATCATGATTTGTCCAGAACCTGTGTATTTCCTGTTCTGTTGGAAATTTTTATTTTTTTCTCAGATATCAATGTGGCCCATGCAGATATCCATGCCTCTTTCAAGTGCCCTAATGTGATTTCTGTCAGAATGTATGATCCCCTGAAGTTGGCCACTCTTGTTTTTCCAAATTAATTAATTCATTTTCATAAATTTCACTGAACACAACTTGGTGTTTAGAATACTTCCCATGGAATTGGAACTCATTATTTGTCTTCTGAACAGCAGACATTGATATATACCTGTGTGTTTAATGTTTTTGTTTGTTTGTTTTTTGGATATTTTTGCGTTTTGATTTGGTTTCTTTCATAGGTATTTCTAGAGATATTTGGAAACCATTCACCTTGAGTATACTTCACAATTCTGTGAATTATTGTCCCCAGGTGTGATGTTTCACAAGTTCACTACTATGTGCACCCAGTTGTTATGGATAACCCTGGACAGTCAAGGTAACTTGAGCCCAGTTCTGAGGGCACATTTGCAAATGATTTCTCTTTCAAATGCCTTCGTCTCTCTTTTATTTCTCTCTCATATTCCCTTCTCAATCACACTATCTTTCCCTCTCTCTCTCTCTCTCTCTCTCTCTCACTCTCCTTCTCTGTCCCATCCCCAGTTTTTATCTCTCTTGTCTTTTCCTCTTGGATACTGAAACATCAGCGGCAGCAATCCAGCCTAAGCAATCTGGACTCTAATGGTAGTGTCAGGATACTGGCTGCTAGGTCTTATGCTCGAAGTGTCTTATCATTTGAAGAATGGCATTCTCAAGAACCACACAAACCCAGGGACCCACTGAAAGGTCTGTCTTAGGGAAAATGTCCCATGGGGCCCATATTTTACACAAGAGGCCCTGTGCTAAGAAAGTTTCGATTGGGAGGACACATTGGAACGTAGACATATTCCTGTGTCTTACCTTAAGGCCTCTGTCTACTCGACTGCACCGACTCACATGTCAGTTAGGGAGCGGCATCCCTTCAGAGAACATGGCCACAGGGAGCTGAGTGGCTGGAGGCCCACTCAAATGGGTGGTCAAGGAAGAATGACCTGGAGCCTCGGGAAAAGGAGATGCTGTCTGGGCCCAGGAGATGGCTCCTTGGTGGCCCTGGAAGACCTCTTGATAACCACCTGTGCATGAAGACTTCTTCTCTGGTCAGGGTGGTGGGGAACAACTCAAAGGAGGAAGCGAGGTAGCTTTGGGATGCAAGGCCCGAGATGAGGCATAAAAGCCAGGAAGACTGCTGGCCTTACCCTAGAAAAACATCTTCTTGGCTTCACCACAGTTTCCACTGGCACCTTTCTGATACATCTACAAAAAGAAACACACTGGTGCATATGGGATGTCACATACACATGAGCACAGGTTCAGCACTGAAGGCAGTTCTTTTCAAGTCGTGAGAGAGGAAAGCACAGGTGCACCATGGGAAGAAAAGCAATTATGTCAAAGAATTCCAAGACAGGAATCGGGTCCATTAGATTCTCCTGACATGGTAGAAATGGGGGGGGGGCTGTCTTCACTCTGAAGGCATAGGAAAGGAGAAGTTCCTAGGTAGGATGGAATTTGTATTCCGGTCATCTGGGGTTGAAGGGATGCTGAGAGAGGGCACATGGCAGTGGATAATTGTGTGTTCTGAAGCAGTCTTTCCCCCATGAGGACTTAAGAGGGTAAAAGATCCTCCATCTGGCAGCAGCCATATCAATCTGGGGGAGATATTGAGCAAGTGGGAGACAGAACAGAGATGGGGAGGGGCAGAGAGGTGGACAAGCAGACACAGGCACCCAGAGAGATAGAGAGAGTCAGAGCCAGAGACAAAAAGACCGACCAAGAATCTTGCAGGATGGACGGGAAGGGTGATGATTAAGAAAGTGAGAGGTGGCAGGAAGAGGGTGGTGAGAAAGAATATGAGCGATCTCATACGTATAATGGGAGTGCAAACATTGTCTCCTCCTCTAGCACCACTGGTCTTGAGTTTGAACACCAGGAAGGAGACTAGATAAAGGAAGGACTATTTTCATGGAGACGGCTTGTGTCATCGGGAATCCTGTGCTCTGCTTCAGAAGTGAGGAAATATTCATTTTGGGGGGAGACCCTACTCTTGGGTTCCTAGCATGTTCTCATGGGGGCTGATGGGAGAAACTAAGTGTTCCCATGTTTCCTTGCGGGTCCCTCAGCCTGTTGCTTGGGGAATCCATGGGATAGCATGTGGAAATATGTGGGGAAGCCTGGAGTGACCATGGCGCCTCTCTTTCTGCCTAGGTGTGGTTCCAAAACCAAAGAAAACGACGTCTCAAGCAGCAGAGCAGAGGGCCACCTGAGACTATCCCCCAACCAGGGCCACCACAGCGGGAGCAACAGCTTCAGACTTCTCCCACTCCTGGTACGTAGGCAACACTGCAAGTCACTCTTTTACATCCCCTCCTGGGAGTGAAATGTTTTCAGCAGGCATGCCAACTCCATAGCCAAAACACTCAGGAGAAGAAACAAATATAGCTGGTTCTTGCTCTTTGACTCCTCCAGATCGGCTGATGAAAGCACTTGTTTGGAGAATGGGGAGGGGGTGCGGAGGTGGGGGGTGGATGGATGCCTGGCCATGATGTCTTTTAAACTCCTGGAACTGATACTGCCAGGAAACTGGCAGCATTACATTCTCACACACACTTGGGTTTGACCTGAACTGCATTGGTTCCAGGGCATTTTTGAGAACTCAGTGACAAGAGACCCTGTGTGCGTGTATACAGCAGTATACTTGAACATGCCTCATTCAAGAGGATGAATACTGAGAGACACACAGACCCAGAGAGAGGGAAAGAGAGAGGCAGAGAGAGATAGAGAGAGAGCCAGAGAAAGAGACAAAGAGATGGGGAGAGAGAACTAGACCTAGATAGATATAGCACTATCAACAAAACAGCATTTCAGGCCTAGCACAGCACCACACAATGTATATCAGCAGCAAATGTGTAATCAGCCTAATCTCCCACTCTTCTTTGTGTGTTCTCATTGCAAAGCAATCCCAAAAGAGGCTGGGAGAAAGCGGACATTCATCTCTCCCTCACAAACAGACATCCTTCGGCAAGCCTTTGAGCGGGAACGATACCCAGGCATTGCCGCCAGGGAAGAACTGGCACGTCAAACAGGGATTCCAGAACCTCAGATTCTGGTAAGTCCTCAATGAGGGAAACATGATTTGCCTCACATACAAGGGGCGTAACCCTGTGCAAAAGTGTGGTTCTGGATAGCCGAAGGCATTTGGGGTGGGCCCTGGGTAGGGGGTGTTAATTCTCTCCATAGAAATTCCCTGAGGTGGCTTGGATGATCAGAAGGTATCCATTTCCAGAGGAGGACATGGAAGGGGAGATTCTGGGCCATGTAGGAGGGTTCTGCTATGGTTGGTATCCAAGGGGTGTCCCCTTCCAGAATGGGTGTGGTGTGGAGAGTGGCAATGGTCCACTGTTGTCCTGACATTTGCCCTTCCCTTCAATGGCCCGAGGACAAGGTTAGAGAAAAGGCCCCACAAGTTCTTGACCTGTGATCAACAGGTCAGATGTGTTGGAGGTAGGATGGACTGGAGAGAGTGGTCCTTCTGCAAATGGATCTTGATTGCGTAACTTCTGATATGCCTGCCTCCCTTTCCGTCCCCTAGGTGTGGTTTCAGAACCGACGAGCTCGGCACCCAGAGCAGAAGGGAAGTGGGTCTGCCAATGTGCCCGGAGTAGACCCCAATTCTGCAAAAGGCCTACCACTTCCATCGGACCAGGGCATGCCAACCACTGCCCACAGCAGCCCTACTCACAGTGCTCCTCCTCCTCCCTCTAACCCACCAAGGGAGAACATGCTGTCCATCACCCCCATGGTGGCCACTGCTGCGATCGCCCCCAAATTCATAGTTCCTGGGGCTCCCACAGCAGGCTGTGAGGGCCAGAGCCTGCCCATGATCTTCATCATGGCCCAGCCAAGTCCAGTTCTGCAGGCAATAGTGAACCCTCCCATGCTTTGGACGCTTCCTCTGACTCAGTCCTCACCAGGGCCAATGCCCATTCCTGCAGGGGGTCTCACACCTATTCACACAGGGCTCTGGCCAACATCCCAAGAAGGACCATGGCAGGAGAACAATCTGCACACTATGCCAGCAGAAAAATGCCTCCCACACATCCCTCAGCCACCCCTTGCCAGTCGTGCAGAGCCCCTGCCACTGCTGGACCCAGTGAAGACCTGCACTTATGCCAGGCCAGAATGGGCCCAGGCATCCTCAGCTCAAGTCACCAGTGGGAAGCCTGTGCATGGGGCCATGCTGCAGCCTGCACAGGCTGACACACTTATCTGCCCCCCTCATCTGGCCCCCTCAAATGAAGAGCTGTGCCCTCCCATTGACCTGCAGCAGAACAAGCCCTCAGCCTTCCAGGGCTCATCAAACCTCCTTGAGGAAATTATGGCAGCTGCAGGCATTCTGCCTGAGGCAGGGCCTCTTCCAGACGTGGAGGAACAGGAAGAGCTTCCCCTAGGAGACCTGGAAGCACCCCTCAGTGAGGAAGATTTCCAGGCCCTCCTCGACATGCTGCCAAGCTCCCCAGGTCCTTGTCCTTAGGAGGATGAAGGAGGCCCTTCCTCCCTTGAGGCTTGAGATTCTTTCAGGCCTTCTTTGCGTGTGTCCTCAAGTTCCACCCTGACTCGCAGGAAGCATGGGCACCAGAGGGGCCGCCCACCCTGGAGGCTTAAGGGCTTCTACACCTTCCACACAGAGGGTGACCCAACTCCACTTCCTTCTGGACAATGGGAAGGCCCATCCACGATTGCTCTTCGGTTGTTTGTGACATTCTTTGATCAAATAAATATATCTAGTTACCCAAATTTTCTGGTGTGTTCCATGATATACTTTCTTCTCTCCTCATTTAAATCAGTGTTTCAGTCCCATGCATTGGAGGGGGAAGGCCTCCCTGCTTTGTGACCATATGGGAAGGTGGACTGGATGTCCATGTCTACAAGGCAATATGATATTGAAATCACTAAGATAGACTCTCAGTTAAACCCTTCACTTTGTGTCTCATTTCTGGGCAGATGAGGTGGGAGGCGTCCTCAAATGCATATCTACTGTGCCCGGACAGAACATTCCAAACACTCTCATTACCAGATTATCATCTGCAGAGTTCATGTCAACAAATATGAAGGAAAAATAATCCATGAGAAATACATCTCCCTCTCCCTATCAGTATCCTCTTACTGCCACACAGAACTCATGGCCCACAGCACCCCCTACACACACACACAGAGAGAGAGAGAGAGAGAGAGAGAGAGAATCTCAAATCACTCGGTAAAGCAGTACACTAACTTCAGGCTTTTGAATGAATTCGCTGTCTTCATAGTCTACAATTTTGCTGAAAATCATGAACATGTATGATCAATAAATACACAGAAGATTGTCATCAAGTGTGTGCTTGTGTGTGTGTGTGTGTGTGTGTGTGTGTGTGTGTGTGTGGTTTTTAAATATTTCATCATCTGTAGCCTACAGTCAATTAAAATACAAAAGAAGGTTTGTGGAGTTCCCATCGTGGCACAGCAGAAAGGAATCTGACTAGGAACCATGAGTTTGTGGTCCAATCCCTGGCCTTGCCCAGTGGGTTGAGGATCCGGCATTGTCATGAGCTGTGGTGTAGGTCCTAGACGCAGCTCAGATCTGGTGCTGCTCTGGCTGTTTTGTAGGATGGTGGCTCTAGCTCTGATTAGACCCCTAGTCTGGGAACCTCCATACACCTCTGGTGCATCCCTCAAAAGCAAAAAAGACAAAATAAATCAATAAACAAACAATAGAAGGTTTGCATTTTCAACTCTAGTATTTCTTTCAAAATCAACTCTCTCTGTCTTCCATCATTTCACTTTCCTCATCCTTCCATTCTTCACAAACAATCCCATACCCTTAATTTATTTTTTTTTTACCTGACACAGTCCTTTCATGTATTTCAGCAGTTCAGATCACAATTCTTCTTTCATATGAAACTCAGTCAATCATGGCGGAGGATGCCTATCATTGTACTTCCCACTTTATTTGAGTCACATTTCCATTCAGCCTACAACTCGGCTCTTAACCCTTGACTTCATGCATGCATTTCTGCAACTGAACAAGAGCAGTCCCCAGGAGAAACCAGCTAAGAGTAGTCTGTGTCTCAGCATTCATAACAAGAATGTAAGCCTTCACTTTTGCCTTCTTGGAGCAAGGTAGGCAGTGTTGCTTGGGAATACACATTAAGGTGTTGGGAAGAGCTTCACTCTGCCACTGGGCTTGAGTACTATGAAATCCTGGTGGAAGCAGGGCTGCATTGCCTGACAGGAGGACACAAGGTACTTCAGGCACCTCGACTCATCTGCCAGGTTGGAAAGACTTTCTCAAAGAGATTAGTAAGAAGGAGGGCACGCCATTGATATAGGTTGAAGATGTTGACAAAATGTGATATTATGGGGGACTATAGGCATTGTTAAGCCCACTATGACAAACTCTATGTCTTCTCTCCCTTTATCTAACTTTCTTTCCTCTTTGCTTATTTCACTCTCTTTTTTTTCTTATGAAGATTCTATCCTCTACCATATATTGCCATGTGCTAACATATCTATAAATCTATCAATCCATCCATCACTCTCTCATCCTCTCTCTGTCTTTCCTAGCTTGATGATGGTGGACTGGTGTAAAACTCTACTCTACTCTGGTCACACAAGAGAAGCACTGGAACATGGGTGTATTTGTGGATGGAGATGCAATATAGGTGATATCCTGGGAACGTGCAGCAGGATTTCATGCCAAGGGTAAAGACTGATCAGTAGTCACATATCCAATCTGAACTCGTAGGAATTATTTTACAATGAGGCAAATTCTTCAGGCATGGAAGGCCCGGTGGACCAGCAGAGGCTGAGGGAATTGGCAAGCCAAAGAGAGGAAAGCTGGGCATTTGTCTGCTTCAGACACAAAACAGGGGCAAATGAGATCACAGAAAACCCACATTCGGCAAGGAAAAAAGAAGAAGAGAGCAGAAGAATGTGCGGAATGTGGAAAGGTGTCAAGACATAGCTGTGGAATAAGGAAAGGGGTTAAAACATTGGTTTCCAGTGTGGAAAAACTTCAATGGCCGATAGGTAGGAAGAGGAGCACAAGGGAAGTTTTGCTTTGAGTGTATCAGAAAACAAAGACCTGTGAGACAAAACTCCAGGGGCACTAGAATTTGTCCTCCTCAGGATTCCAATTTGTGAGATGGGAGGGGTGGTCTTCAAAAAGAAACCTGCAAATGGGGCATCAAGTTCCACGTGACTTTCCAAGGAAATTATCATGGCTGCTTGCCAGGTGGAAGGGTCATTTTTCAGGTGGGATTGGTTTGGGTCTTACAGCTTTGCTTTGCCTACCTCCATGGGAAGAAAGACCCTGAGACCATAGCGTTTCAAGCAGGCAGGCCATGGCTAGCAGATGTTGCTAGAAGCAAAGCTTGTGTTGTCTTAGGTTTGGGTCTCTTTTAGGAAATGAAGGATATCATTGATGTAGGGATGTGCCTGGAATGGCAACTCTACTGGCCATCCCTTACCTTTCCATTTGGAAGGAGTGACCCAGAGGCCCTTCCTTCCATTCATTTTCACCACCACAATGACCGTACCACACAAAGGAGAGGGGACCAGCCTTTGCAAGCATACATGGAACAAGAGCAGAAACTTCACAGAGTGAAGAGCATAACCTTGGTGTCTAGGACAGGTAACCCATCTTGCAAGGATTATCATCATGGGTGCCATCAGAAAAGGATAGTTGGTGTGGGGTCCTCATGAAATTGTGGCTCCTTAACCAGCCAAGAATGCAATCTTTATTTTGTGGTGGTTTGATTTCCTTTCTAGATTATGTATTTCCTTTCCTTCCACTTCCATTCCAATGTTTACAGCAGATGTGCCCTGGATGTAGGAAAGTTTAGCATGTTAAACATGGAATTCACACTGCTAAGGAAGTCATTCCTAAGCCCATCAAGATGTTGATATTCATCCATAAGTGGAACGCTGGTTTCCATGCATTAGTTTTTCTGTGTGGATATCCAATGGTCTTCATTCCATTTGGTTGGCAAGGGAGCCCAGGGAGGACATGAGAGTGGTACTCCAAAAGATTGACTTGCTTCTCCTCTCCTAGGCATAGATTGAGCCCCACCGAAGTTAACCATTTCAGTGGCTTCCAATGTACTACCACCATCACCCTAATTCCAAAACCAGACAAAGATACCACCAAAAAGGAAAACTATCAGCCAATACCATTGTCTCAAAATTCTGATCAGAGTCATTCCTGGACTGGGTAAAATCCAGTGTTCACTGCAGACAGCATTGTTTGGCATCCTTGTGGAATCCTCCCTGAGCTCTTACACTATGGTCCCTGGACTTCCTGGTGGACCATGACCTGGTTTGACCCAGCAGCTGCACCCAAGTCACTGCAGGCATCTAGATCCCTCAGCCATGGAGAAATGTCTCTCTTAAATGAGATAAATAAGAAGGAATAAATGCCCTAGGCAAAGATCTTGGTTGCTCACCAGTACAGATATGGGTGACTATAGAAAAGTTTAAGGCCTCTTTGTCAATCTCTAGGTCTTCTCTCCATTTTTCTGTCTTTTGTCATTCTTTGTATATGTTTTCCACTTTTTTTCCTATCCTGGATTTTATATTTTCATTGTAATGCTTGATACTAAACTAAAGATCATTCTATCTCTCTATCTATCAATCAATCAATCAGTCGGTGTATCTATCGATCTATCTGTCAATGTACCTATCATTTTCTCTGTCCATTAATTTATTTGATGAGAGTGGCCCAATGGGAAAAATGAACCTTCCTTCTGGACACCCAGTAAACGACTGGACCATGGGTGTGTTTGTCATTGGAAATTCAATTTAGATTGATATCTATGGAAATAGAGGAAGGATTTTATACGCCAGGTGTAATGATACAACAGCCTCCAATTTCCTATCTGAACTATAGACATTTATAATGTCTTTATTTACAATGAGGAAAATTCTTGAGGCATGGTACGCCCAGTAGACCAAGAGATGCTGGTGGTATTGGCAGTCCAAAGAGGGGAAAGTGGGGATTTTTTTCTCTTTCAAATAGTTTTCAGGGGCATCAAAATTTTCAGAAAACCCACATTCCTGCAAGGAAGGGAGAGCAGAGATAAAGATAGGTGTGCAGTGTGGAAAGGTGCAAAATATATCTGTGGAGTGTGGAAATGTGTGACAACATCAATTTGGACTGTGGAAAGGTATGAAATCGACAGAGAATAGCACAGTATGTCTGGAATATGGCAAGGTGTGACCTAGAGGGTCGGCATTCCTAGGCTTGCCGGGAAGAGCACAGTGGCACCATCAGAATGGCCTGGGTGCCGCTGAGCTGGCCTTCCTTTGCAGAGGCCCCTAGTTTCCTCTATTTGTTTCCAGGTCTCCACATTGGAAGGGATGTTTAGTGAATATGGTTAGGTTGCAGAATCATGCACAAAGTCGTGTGGGTGGTGTCCTTGGCTTAGAGAAGTCCTCAGAATCCAGTGACATGGGACATGCTCTCCTGGCCAGCTGTTTTACCAAGATGTGGGCAGGCTCTCCACTTTCTTGATAAGAGCCCTGTGTTTGCAGTGAAGGGGAAGAGCAAGCAACCCAGTTGTTTTCCATCAATAGGGGTGGGGTGTCCAGAGCATTTATAAGACCCCTGCCTCCTAAGAGAGCAGTTTGCCAGGAGTCTCCCTGCCATCTGGTTTGTTCTTGCACCATGATTTCTCCAGCACGTTCTGCACATCCAATGGTGTGTTGACATCTGCATCTGCGTCACCCAAATGCCTCATGCCTTCATGTGTGTGCAGCCTGGATAGACATACAAATGCCCTTCAAGATGGCATGTTCAGAGATTGGCTTGTGTTTTGCCATCAATTACTTTGCCTAAAAGAAAGACAATTGCCTCAGAATAACACCATTTCTCCATAACAATAGTATTTCCCTTTTGAGTTGGAAATTGAGTTTCTTTCATCCAACAGTGTTGCACACATAGATAGCGCATCACCTGACCAAATGTCCTAACATGATTTCTGGCACTATATAGGTTCCTTTTTCTTTGGCCAATGTTTTCATCCAACTTAAAGAATAGTCATGACTTCAGCAGACACAATTTGGGATTTAAATTTGGAGTAGCCATCAAATTGTGGTCTCTTCCACTGGCTTCACAACAGCAAATATTGATATATAACTGTGCATTTCTTTCTTTCTTTCTTTCTTTCTTTCTTTCTTTCTTTCTTTCTTTCTTGCTTGCTTGCTTTCTTTCTTTCTTTCTTTCTTGCTTGCTTGCTTTCTTTCTTTCTTTCTTTCTTTTTTTCTTTCTTTCTTTCGCTTCTTGTTTCCTTTTTATTCTTTCTTTTGCTTCTTGTTTCCTTTTTATTCTTTTGTTATTTCTAGAGAACTTTGAAAACAATTAATCTTGAGTACACAACGCATTCCTGAGAACTGTTTTCCATAGGTGAGGTGTTTCTGAATGAAAGAAGCCTGAGCAAGCCAGGCATTTGTACAACCCAGGGCAGTCTAGGAATCTCCATCCTAGCACTGAGAGAAATTGTACAACTTATTTCTATCTTTCAGGTTTTTCCATTTCCTTTGACTACCACTCAAGTAATCTACTTCCTTTCTCTCTTTCAATCTCTCTCTCTCTCTCCTTTTCTAACCTGCTTCCCTATTTTTCACTCCTTGTATTTTTTTCTCGGATAGGCACCCATCAGTAACATACATATCATATCATATCATATTTTTGTGAATTATGTCTACAGATATGTCCCCCAGACATTTTCAATTATTATTATTATTTTTTGTCTTTTTGCCTTTTCTTGAGCCACTCCCATGGCATATGGAGGTTCCCAGGCTAGGGGTCGAATCGGAGCTGTAGCTGCCAGCCTATGCCAGAGCCACAGCAATGCAGGATCCAAGCCACGTCTGTGACCTACACCACAGCTCATGGCAACGCCGGACCCTAAACCCACTGAGCGAGGCCAGGGACCAAACCTGCAACTCATGGTTCCAAGTCGTATTCGTTAACCACTGAGCCACGATGGGAACTCTGACATTTTCAATTATTTAATCATCTTTGTTTTACCCTGATTTTGTCTTTGTGTTGACGTTGTCTCCACTCTAGGTCTATGTTTTGCCTTGGATCATGATTTTCACTTTTCCAATTTTAGTTTTGTTTTGTACTGGATGGTTTGGATATCTATTTGTCTTGATGTATCATCAAATCTTGAAATTTGTAAGAGGATCAGAAGATAATTTTGCTGTGTGTGTATCCAGAAACAAAGGCCAGGGAGATCCAGATTCCAGGAACACAAGATATGATATTCCTCTGAATTCTAATTGGGGGCTGTAAAGTAAGATCTTCAAAAGGAAACCTGCCATGGGACATTACATTCCCTGTGACTTTCTAAGGAATTAGTCATGGGTGCTGGGCAGAAGGAAGGGGGGAACTTTCTAGGGAGATTTGTCTGTGTCTGTGATATTGGCCAGGTCCAGGATGAGAGGAGCCATGCATGAGTCCATAATGCTGACAGCAGGCAGCCTGTGGAGAGTGGGTATTTCTGGAAGAATTGTTCTTTTTGTCGTACAGCAGGGTATCATTCAGGTAACTAAGGATCTCTTGGATGCAGAGATGTGCATGGAAACACACATCCCCTGGCCATCACAGTGGTTTCCCTTAGGAATGCATGAACACGAGACCTTTCTTTCCATTCTTTGTCACCAACACAAGGACTTGACACAGATAGGACTGGGGTCCAAGCCATGTAAGCCACCGTGGAGTAATTGGATCACATTCACTGCACCAGGCAGCATAACCTTGGTGTCTAGAACTGGTTTCCAAGTTTGCAAGGATAATAGGCATGGATACCAACCGAAAAGGTATTGGCACTGCCTATATTTTTTCCTTCTCTACCAGCCAAGAATTCATTCTGTGTTTTGCAGTGGTTTCGTTGCTTTCAAATATTTAGGTTTGGTTCCCATACATTTATATTCCAGTGGCTTGAGCTGATATGCCCTGGGTATAGAACAGACTACAGTGTTTTTCAGAAAATACACACAGCTATAAAAGCCATGCTTCACCCCATCAAGATGTCAGCAATCACAAACAGGCTGAAGGCTGCTTTCATCCAATAATTTGATGCCTCTATTCCCCTGGGTCTTCCTTCCACTTTGTTTGCAAGGGAATCTAGGTAGGATTGGTGAATCGGGCCCCAGAACTTTGAGTTTTACTCACTTCTCATAGGCAGAGGACGAGGCCCCCAGTTCCACATTCCTGCTGGCTTCCAGTGTACAGATATCATTTTAAACTTTTTTCTTTCTTTTCCTTTCTTTTCTCTTCTTTTCTCTTCTCTTTTCTTTTCTTTTCTTTTCTTTTCTTTTCTTTTCTTTTCTTTTCTTTTCTTTTCCTTTCCTTTCCTTTCCTTTCCTTTCCTTTCCTTTCCTTTCTTTTCTTTTCTTTTCTTTTCTTTTCTTTTCTTTTCTTTTCTTTTCTTTTCTTTTCTTTTTTGGGATGCACCCATGGCATATGGAGGTTCCAAGGCTGGAGGTCTAATTGGAGCTGTAGCCAAAGGCCTACACCACAACCACAGCAAGGCCAGATCCAAGCCACTTCTGCGACCTATACCATAGCTCACAGCAATACCAGATCCTTACCCACTGAGCGAGGCCAGGGACTGAACCTACAATCTCATGGCTCCCACTCGGTTTTGTTAACCACTGAGCGATGATGGGAACTCCGGATTTTTAACTTTTGAGCAGATACATCATTTTTCTGGGTGAACATGCACAGGGCCAAAAACACCAGCCAGGATGAGAGGACATGAATGTTTTGCACCTCTGGAGAATCATCCGCGAGCTCTCTCACTTGGGCCTTTGAATCCTGTTTGTACATGACCTGGATTGACCCATCAGGCACCACAAGTCACTGCAGGCACCTAGACCCCTCTGCCAGGTTGGAATGTCTTTCTCCAGAGAGATGCATAACAGGGAGTACATAACCTTGATAGCGATCTAGTTTTTTTTTTTTTTAATTCCAATATTTTTGATGAATATAAATCAGATTTAGTCCACTTGGTTAAGCTCTCATTGTTTTTTTTGCCAATTTTTGTCTTCCATTCCTTTATGTTCATTTCTCTCAAGAATTCTTTCTTCTTCATTGTAATGCTTGATGCTAACCTGGGGATTATTCTATCTATTGATCTATTTTACTATCTATCTATCTCTCATCATCTATTAGTCTATGTTTCTAAAAATGTAGTATTCTCTCTCTGGGTTTTAAATATTTGGATGAGGACGAACCTTTAGAAAATAATATTCTCTTTGAGGAAACACAGAAGGAACATTGGACAATGGTTGTATTTGGCGTGGAAGATAGAATTCCATTTATTATCTTGGGAAAATGCTCAATTATATTATACCAGGTGTAAATAGAGATCAATAGTCCTAATTCTATATTAATGATTAGAAATTTAACTTAGAGTGATGAAAAATATTGAGGCACAGCATAACTAGTGGACCTGGAGAGCCGTGGAATGGTCGAGCCCAATGAAGAAAGCTATCTTTGTGGTTTTCAGGAAAAAAAAGGGTGGGAGCACAAAGAATGTGAAAATCCCACATTCCTGAAAGAAATGGAAACCAATACAAAGAATGTGTGGAATGATGAGAGGTGTTAAACGATTTATGTTCAATGTGGAAAACAGTGAAATTAACAGGCTGGAATGTGGAAATACAATCCTACATAGCAGAGCACCTTAGGTCTGGAACATGGCAAGGTCAGAAATAAGAGAGTCAGGCACTTGGCTTGCCAAGAGGACCACAGTGGCTGCACACAAAAGGCCTGAGAAATTCTGAGCTGGCCTGTCATTTTAAGGGTCTTCATTTCCTCTAATGCCTTCCAGGTCCTCAAATTTGAAGGGAAATTTAAATGACAGTTAATTCTTGGGATTTGCAAGAAATGCTGTCTGTGGTGTCTTTGGCCTTGATAATCAATCACTGGGTTTCCAGTGACCCGCACTGCTCTCCAGCTCGTTGCCAACCATGTGGGTGGGCTCTCCTATTTCTTAATGTGAGCCCTGTGTTGCAGGGAGTGGGCAAGGTCCAGCAGCCATGCTGATTTCCATAAATTGGGGTGGCGCCTCCTCAGCCTTTATAAGATGCCTGTCTCCAGGGAGATCACATTGGGCCAGCATTCTCCCTGCCACCCCATTGGTTCTCACACCATGGATTCCTGCAGCATGTCTTGAACATCCAGTGGTATGTTGACATGTGTATCTGGGCTGGGGATTGCATCCCATGAATGCCTTGATGCCTTCATGAGTGTGCAGCCTGGAGAGATGTAGAAATGCCCTTCAAGACGGTATGTTCAGAGATTGGCTTGGCCTTTTGCAAGCCATCATTTTGCCTAAATGAAAGAGACTCACCTCAGAATAACACTGTTTCTCCAAAACCGTAGCATTTCTGCTCTGAGCTGGAAAATGCTCTTGTTTTGTCCAACAGAGTTGCCCATGCAGATATCACATCACCTGACTAAGAGACCTAACATAATTTCTCAGAGAATATAGGATCCTTTTTTGCTAGTCAACCTTTTGAACCAACTTAAATTATTATCATGAATTCCATTGAAACGATTTGGGATTTACAATACGTGAAGATATGGAATTGTGGTCTCTTCCCCTGGTTTCACAACAACAAATATTGGTGTATACTTGTGGGTTTATGTCATCAGTTCTTTCTCTCTCTTTTTTTTTGATTATTTTTCCTTTTATGATTGTTTATGTCTGGATAATCTTGAAAACAATTCATCCTGAGTATATGAGGCATTCCTGTGAATTGTTGTCCACAAGTTTGGCATTTCTGGAAGAGAGAACTCCGAGCAAGCCAGGTGTTTGTATAACCCAGGGCAGTCAAGGAATATTGATCCAATTACTGTGGAAAATGGTGGAACTTATCTATCTGTCGAGATTGTCCATCTCATTTTGTCTTTCTTCCTCAAAATCTCTACTCCCTTTCTTTCTCTCAATCTCTGTCTCTCCCTCTCTCATATTCTACCCTGTATTCCTAATTCTCTCTTTGTATATTTTCTTGGTTCCCTCCAAACTATGCCTACATTACCAAACACTTTTCCAATTTGAGCAATTTATTTCTGCGTTATGTCACGCTGGACTTTTTCCATTGTTTAATAGACTAGGTATTATTCTGATTGTGTCTTGGATTTGGTGTTTTCTCTGCTTCGTGTGCTGCATTGGGTCCTGATTTTCACTGTCTCAATAGTAGTTTCACTTTCTATTTGATGGGTTGGATATCTTTTTTCCTGATCTATCATCAATATCCGGAAAGTTCCAAGAGGAGCAGGAGGGAATTTTGCTTTTTGTGTATCCAAAAAGAAAGGCCAGGGAGATACATATTCCAGGAACAAAAGAAATTGCCTTCCTCTTAATTCTACTTGGGGGCTGTGAATTATTAGATTATTAGATCTACAAAAGGAAGCCCACAATGGGGCAGTAAGTTCCATGGGACTTTCCAAAGAATTAGCCATGGGTGTTAGGCAGAAGGAAGCGTGGACTTCCTAGGGGGATTTGTCTGGGTCTGTGAGATTGGCCAGGTCAGGGATGAGAACAGCCATCCCTGAATCCATAAGGTTGATAGCAGGCAGCCTGTGGTTAGTGGGTATTTCCAGAAAAATGGATCCTCTTGTCATGGAGCAGGGTATAATTATGAAATCTAGGGATCTCTTGGATTCAGGGATGTTCATGGAACTACACATCCCCTGGCCATCACAGTGGTTTATCTTAGGAATGCATGAACATGAAGCCTTTCTTTCCATTCTTTGTCACCGACACAAGGACATGACCACACATAGGACTAGAGTCCACGCTATGCAGGACTCCATGGAGTAATTGTAGCACACTCACAGCACACAGCAGCATAACCTCTGTGCCTAGAACTGGTTTCCACATTTGCAAGGCGTACTGGAACAGGGCTGCCATCAGAAAAGTTATGGTGGTGTTTGCAAGCCTATAAGTCTTCTTTCTCTAGCAGCCAGGAATGCATTCCATATTTTGCGGTGCTTTGATTGCTTTCTTATTGCGTTAGGGTTCCTTCCACTTATATTCAGATGGTTTGAGATGATATGACCTGGATATAGGACAGACTACCGTGTATTGAAAAAAATACACAGGGCTATTGAAGTCGTGCATGAACCCATCAAAACATCAGCCATCACCAAGATGCTGAAGGCTTTATTTCATCCAATAATTTGATGCCCCTCTTCCTGAGGGTCTTCCTTCCATTCTGTTTTCAATGGAGTCCAGGTGGGAGTTGGGTATTGGGCCCCAGAACCTTGACATTACTTCTCCTCTCATAGGCATAGGAGGAGCCCCCAAGTTCCACATTGCCCTTGGGTTCAAAAGTACCGATATCATTTTAAAACTTTAGAGCAGATACTCATTTGTTTGGGTGAACCTGCACAGGGCCAAAAACACCAGCCAGCCTGGCAGGGCATGGTTGTTTTGCATCTCTGCAGAGTCATCCCCAAGCTCTTTCACGTTGGTCCTTGGGAATCCTGTGTGTACCTGACCTGGATTGACCCAGCAGGGGACCACAAGTAACTGCAGGCCACTAGATCCCTCTGCCATGTTGTAATGGCTTTCTCCAGAGAGATGCATAGCAGGGAGTATAATACCTTGATATAGACCTAGGTTTTTTTTTTTTTTAATTCATATATTTTCATGAATAGAGCCAAGATTTAGGCCACTTGGTCTAGAACTCTGTTCTTTGCCATGATTTGTCTTCCATTCTACTCTGTTCATTTCTCTTTCCTTTTTTTCTCTCTCACGTATTCTATCTTCTTCATTGTAATGCTTGGTTCTAACTTACTGAATATTCCATCTATTCATCTATTTTACTACCTACCTATCTCTCCCAATTTATTAGTCTATGTTTCAAACAACTTATTATTCTCTCCCTGGGTTTTAAATATTTGGATGTGGATGAACCATTCAAAAATGCCAGAGGCCAGCTCCTTCAGCCAGGGAGCTTACACTTTTTCCCAAAGGAGATGGACAACATTGGTGAAATGTACATACAGAGACAGCCTCGTTGTCCCTTCTTTCAGGAATGCTGGACTACTCAAATTTTATTGGCATTAAGTGGTTGATTATATAGACAGTTTCTAACTACAGATTCCATCATAGTGTTAAAAGTACATTGGTTAACTCTTATTATATGGTATAGCAGCGATACATCATGTTTTAAGATCTTTAGCCTAACTAAATTTAGTGAGTAAAATTTAAGGGCAATTAGGTATAATACATCATGTGGAAAGGAGGAGACTCAGTAAATATCATCCCATAGCCAGTCAATCTCCACAAGTTGAAGAGGTCACAGACATAACAAATCTTGTTTTTAGACTAGTGCTTATCTAAAAAGCATTATGGCGGGGAGACAGTGTAAGAGAATATAAACCAACTTAACTAGCTATCACTTAAAAGCTTCTATAACTCATAGCTGGGTGTCTTTTGATCCAGAATAATATATGTTTAACTTCTATGAGCCCCATTAAAATCCTAACTTTAAAGTTTACTGTATAACTAGTTAGTAGATAAACACCATGGTTTAGTTAAGTTGGATTTAAATAAGGGAAAGTCCTTCAGGATGAAATTTTTACTATATTATTGTTGTAACTTTGTTAAATCACAAGTCACCACAGGAAAATAGAATGGAAAATAAGAATAATAAGTAAATAATCAGGAAAGACTGAGGAAAACTGAATAACAAGTGAATAACAGAAAAGACTAAGTCATCCATGGAACAATCCCCACTCAGCAGCGCAAAATGGAGATTGTTTCCTGGAAAATTCAGTTCCCCACCAATGTCAGCAGGCGAGCCTTATTGTCTTCTGGGGCCTGTCCTCAGAATTGCGCCATAAAGGCAGTCATCTCCTTGCTTAGGAATCTGCCCTCGGAATTGCACTGTTCAGACAGGCCCCTTTTTCTTGATTAGGAGCTTGTCCTCAGAACTGCACCGTTCAGGCAAGCTCCCATCCTCAGCTCCTTGTATCGTCTCAGCTCCCCGCACAAAAATAATATTTTCTTTATAGAAAATCAGTAGAAACACTGGACCAAGCTTGTATTTGTGGTTGAAGATATAATTAGTTTCATTATATTGAGAAAGTGCAGAATTATTATGTAACAGTTGTAATTATAGATTAATAGTAATAATCCTATTTTATTATTAGAATTATAATTTATAATGAGGAAAACTATTGAGACACCTGATGCCCAGTGGATCAGGACAGCCTGTGGAATGGTCTAGCCCAACAAAGGAAAACTGTCTTTGATGGTTTCAGGAAAGAAGCAGGGGCCAAAAAAAACTTGAAAAACTCATATTCCTGAAAAAAAAAGGAAAGTGGAGCCAAAGAATGTGTGGAACAGTGAAAGGTGTGAAGCCATTTGTGCATAATGAGGAAAACTGTGAAAACAGCTGCTTGGAATGTGGAAATGTATGAATCCAACAGAAGAGAGCACAAGAGATCTGGAAAATGTCAAGGTCTGAATTAGAGTGTTAGTATACTTGGCTCACTGGAAAGAGCACAGTGGCAGCATTCCAAAGGCCTGGGACAGTGTGAACTGGCCCGACATTATAAAGGGCCTTAGATTTTCCTAATTCCTTTCAGGTCTTCAAATTTGAAGGGAAATTTAAATGACGGTTAGTTCTCAGGATTTTCAAGAAATCTTGTCTGTGGTATCCTTGACCTTGAGAAGCCCTTGGTTTCCAGTGAGCCACACTGCTTTCCAGCTGTTTCAGAAATGAATGTGTTTCAGGGGATGAGGAAGGTCCAGCAGCCCTGCTATTTTCCATAAATTGGGGTGGGGTCTCCTCATCCTTTATAAGACCCCTGCCTCCTGGGCAAGCAGAGTTGGACAGATGTATCCCTGCCATCCTGTTGGTTCTCACACCATGGTTTCCTCCAGCATGGCTTGCATAACCAGGGGTATGTTGACCTCTGCAACTGGCCTGGGGTTGTATCACCCAAATATCTTGATGCCTTCATGAGTTTGCAGCCTGGATAGACCTAGAAATGCCCTTCAAAATGGCATGGTCAGAAATTGGCTTGGCCTTTTGCCAGCAATCATTTTGGCTAAATGAAAGAGACCCACCTCAGCATAACATTGTTTCTCCACAACCATAGTATTTCTTCACTGGACGGGAAGTTAATGTTGTTTCATCCAACAGAGTGGCTCACCCAGATATCACATCACCTGACCAAAAGTCCTACCAGGATTCCTCAAGAGTATATGATCCTTTTTGGATGACCAACGATTTAATGGAACTTACATTATTTTCATGATTTCAGTTGGCACAATTTGGGATGTAGTATAAATGTAGCCATTGAATTGTGGTCCCCTCCCCTGGCTTCACAACAACGAATATATATATATATATATATATATATATATATATATATATATGCATTTATTTCCTTGTATCTTTCATTTTTATTTGTGATTCTTGCTTCCTTTTTATTCCTAGTTATTTCTGGATATCTTTGAAAACAATTCATCTTGAGTGTACAATGCCTTCCTGTGAACTGTTTTCCCCACGTGAGGCATTTCAGAATGAGAGAACTCAGAGAAAGACGGGCATTTTGTATACCCCAGGACAGACAAGGAATCTTGAGCCCAGTACTAAGGGGAATTTTGGAGCATATGTCTATCTTTCAAATTTTTCCATATCCTTTTGTCTTTCTCACTCAAACCCCTACTCCTTTTCTCTCAATCTCCCTCTCTCCTTTTCTATCCTGTATCACTATTTCTCTCCTTGCATTTTTTTCTTGATTCCCTCCAAATATTGCCTTACGTTACCAAACAGATTTCATGTTTTTGTGATTTAATTCTACATGTATGTCACCCTTGACTGTTTCCATTATTTCACCGCCTATGTATTTTTCTGATTTTTGTCTTGTTGATGTTCTCCCCACTGTATTCGCTTTGGTGGGTCCTGATATCCACTTGCTCTTTTTAGTCAGAGTTTCTAGTTGATCAGTTCGCTGTCTCTTTGTGCTGAGGTACCATCAATATCCAGAAAGTTATAAGTGGTAGGGAAGTGAATTTTGCTTTGTGTGTATTCAAAAACAAACACCAGGAAGTTATAGATTTTGGGAACACTAGAAATTGTCTTTCTCTGCATTCAGTTTTGGGGGGCATGAAGAAAGATCTTCAAAGGGAAACCCCACCAGGGGCAGTAACTTCCCTGTGACTATCCAAGGAATTAGCCATGGGTTCATACCAGAAACAAGGGAGATATCTCTAGGGGGATTTGTCATGTTATGTGTGTTTTGCCAGGTGTAGAGCATGAGAACCAACCCTGAGGCCATATGTTTGATAGCAGGCAACCTGTTTCTAGTATCTTACAGGAAATTCAGTACTTCATGGATTCAAGGATGTGCAGGGAACCCCGCTTCCCCTGCCCATCACATGGTTTTGTTGTGAATGTGTGAACCTGAGGCCCTTTTTTCCACTCTTTTTCCCCAACACAAGGACATGAACTCAGATAATAGTAGGGTCATGCTGATGCAGGCCTCAATGGAGTAACTCTTCACAGCAAGAGGCAGCACAACCTTGGTGACTAGAACTGGTTACACATTTGCAAGGAGAGTAAGGTGTACCAGCAGGGATTCCATCAGAAATTGTACGGTGGTGTCAGCACGGCCTATAAATTTTCCATCCGTACCTGCCAACAATGCATTCAGTATTTGGCAGTGGTTTGTTTGCTTTCTTATATTTGTGTTTGGTTTCCTTCCACTTATATTCCAATGGTTTCCGCTGATGAGCCCTGGACATAGGTGAGACTACTGTGTTTTCTCCAGGTTATACACACTGCTATAGAAATCTTGCAAATCATTATAAAACTACAGATGTGATAAATTCATTTGAGTAATAAAAAAACAAAACAAAACAGTATTTAGCACTCTCCAATGGGTTGAAAGCTGGATTCATCCAATAATTCGATGCCCCTATACGCAAGGGGTTTCCTTCCATTTCATCTGCAAGGGAGTCTAGGGAAGTTTTGTGAATTGGAACCCAAAACCTTGACTTTACAATCCCCTCTCACAGGCATAGTTTGAGCACCCAAGTTTCCCATTCCCCTTGGCTTCTAGGGTACAGATATCATTTCAAGATTTTGAGCAGAGATATCTCTTGTCTGGGTGAACATGCACAGGGCCAAAGGACACCAGCCAGGCTGCGATTTCACCATTGTTCTGCACCTCCGTGGAATCATCTCAGAGCTCTCTAACGTTGGTCCTTGGGAATCCTGAGTGTACATGACCTGGATTGACCAGGCAGAGGACCCCAAGTCACTGCAGGACACTAGGCCCTTCTGCCACATTATAATGTCATTCTCATTAGAGCTGCATAACAGGGAATAACAGACTTTGATATAGATCTAAGTTTTTAAAAATTCAGATATTTTTGTTGAATATAGCCAAGGTTTAGACCAATTGGATTAGCTCTCTGTCTTCTTTGCCATATTTAGTCTTCCAATATTTTTGTTTCTATCTCTGCGTTTTTATTTTCTTTCAAGAATTCTATCCTCTTCATTTTTAATGCTGGATGCTAACGTAGCGATTCTTCCATCTATTGATCAATTTCATATCTATCTGCATCTTGTCTACTATTCTGTGTATCTAAATGTTTTTTTTTATTTTCTCTACTGGGGTTTGATATTTTGGAGGATGCTGAACCTCTGTAAAATACCATTAAATGGGAAGACTATTAAAATATTATTAAATAAGACTACTAATAAAAGGGAATGCTAAATGATTGTGGGTTCCCTGGATTTGTGCAAAATCTTGTCTCTGGTGCCCTTGGCATTGATAAGCCCTTTATTTCCACTAACCTGCACTGCTGTCCAGCTGTTTGACACATATTACTGTGGGCTCTCCTCTTTCCTGATGAGAGCCCTGAGTTTCAGGGGATGGGAAGATCCAGTAGCCCTGCTGAGTTCCGTAAATCGAGGTGGGACCTCCTCAGGATTATAAGATCCCTACTTCTAGGGAGAAAAGAAATGGCCAGCAGTCTCCCTTCCTTCCTGTTGGTTCTCCCACCATGTATTCCTCCAGCATGTCTTGAACATCCAGTGGCATGTTGACATCTGCTTCTTGGCTGGGGGTTACATCACCCAAATGCCTTGAGGCCTTCATGTGTGTGCAGCCTCAATAGACATAGAAATGCCCTTCAAGATGGCATGTTCAGAGATTGCCTTGGCCTTTTTCCATCAATAATTTTGCTAAATGAAAAAGACTCACCTCAGAATACTTCTGTTTCTTCATAACCATAGTATGTCCCCTCTGTGCTGGAAATTGTACTTGTGTCATCTAAAAGAGTTGCCTGACCAGAAGTCCTGACATGATTCCTCTGAGAATATAAGACCATTTTTGGTTGGCTAAGCGTTTTATCCAACTTAAATTATTTCCATGAATTCAGTTGACAAAATTTGGAATTTAGAATAGGTGTAGCAATCGAATTGTGGTCTCTTCCCCTGGCTCCACAACAACAAATATTGATATTTATCTGGGTCTTTGTACTTGTTTCCTTTTGGGGGGGTTCTTGTTTCCTTTTTATTCTTGGTTATTTCTGGATAACATTGGAAACAATTCATCTTGAGTATACAAGACCTTTCTCTGAATTGTTTTCTACAGGTGAGGCCTTTCTGAATAAGAACTCAGAGCAAGCCAGGCTTTTTGTACACCCTCTACAGTCAAGGAATCTTGATCCCAGTACTGAGGAAAGTTGTGGAACTTATTTCTAACTTTCAAGTTTTTCCACCTCCCTTTGTCTTTCTCCATCAAACCCTACTCTTTTTTTCTCTCTCGATCTTTCTCACTCTCCCCATTTCTAGCTTGCATTCCTATTTTTCTTTCTTTGTAATGCTTTTGGGTAAATGCCCAACAGTGACTCAAATTTCCAAATACTTAGCATATTTTTCTAGTACATCTATATGTATGTCACCGTTGAGTTTTTCCATTATTTAATCAACTGTATGATATCCCAATTTTGTCCTGGTTTTGATGTTGTCTCCACTCTATGTGCTGCGTTGGGTCCTGATTTTCACATTCTCAATTTTAGTTTCATTTTCTTTTGTTGTTGTTGTAGTTGTTGTTGTTGTTGTTGTTGTTGCTATTTCTTGGGCCGCACCCGCGGCATATGGAGGTTCCCAGGCCAGGGGTCGAATCGGAGCTGTAGCCACCGGCCTACGCCAGAGCCACAGCAACGCGGGATCCGAGCCGCGTCTGCAACCTACACCACAGCTCACGGCAACACCGGATCCTTAACCCACTGAGCAAGGGCAGGGATCGAACCCGCAACCTCATGGTTCCTAGTCAGATTCGTTAACCACTGCGCCACAACGGGAACTCCTAGTTTCATTTTCTACTTGATGTTTTGGATATCTCTTTGTCCTGATCGATCATCAATTTCTGTAAAGTTGTCAAAGGAGCTGAAGAGAATTTTGCTTTGTGTGTATCCAAAAACAAAGGCCAGGTTGATAGAGATTTCGGGAATGCAAGGAAATTCTCCATATGATTTCTAATTGGAGGCTGTGAAGTAAGATCTTCAAAAGGAAACCTGCCATGGGACAGTAATTTCCATGTGACATTCCAAGGAATTAATCATGGGTGCTGGGCAGAAGGAAGGATGAACTTTCTAGGGGGATTTGTCTGGTTCCGTGAGATTTGCCAGGTGAAGAACAAGAGGAGACAACCCTGAGTTCATAGGGTTAATAGGCAGCCTCCTGCTACTGGGTATTTCCAGCGGAAGGAATCCTCTTATTGTAGCGCATGGTATAATTCCGGAATCTAGGGATCTCATGGATGCAAGTATATACAGGGAACCACGTGTCCCCTGGCCATCACAGGGCTTTCCCTTTGGAATGAGTGAACATGAGGCCCTTCTTTCCATTCTTTTTCAACAACACAAGGACATGATCAGAGATAGAACTGGGGTCCAGGATATGCCAGCTACCAAGAAGTAATTGTAACATATTCACAGCATGAGGTGGCATAACCTTGGTGTCTAGAGCTGCTAACCCATTTTGCAAGGAGTACCAGCTAGAGTTCCATCAGAATAGATACAGTGGGGTTGACACCACCTAGAAGTTTTCCAACTCTTCAAGGCAATTATGCATTCAGTATTTGGTGGTGGTTTGTTTGATTTCATGATTGTGTTTGGTTGGCTTCCGCTTATATCGTGATGGTTTGAGCTGATGTGCCCTAGATGTAGGAAAGACTACTGTGCTTTGCAGAGAATACACACTTCTATAGAAGTAATGCATATAAAGACATCAAGAGGTTAGTACTCACCAATAGGCTGAAGGCAGGTTTCACACAGTAATTTGTTGCCCTTGTACTGTAGCGTCTTCCTGCCATTTCATTTGCGAGGGAGTCTAGGGAAGATGTGTGAATTGGGACTCAGAAGCTTAACTTTTCTTCTCCTCTCAGAGGCATAAGTTAGGCCCACGAGCCCCCCACTCCCATTGGCTTCCAGTGTACTGATATCATTTTAAAATTTCTTGCAGATGCATCATTTGTTTGGTTGAATCTGCACAGGGCCAAAGAACACCAGGTTGGCTGTGAGGGCACCAATGTCCTGCATCTCTATGGAATCGTGCCTGAGTTCTCTCACGTTGGTCCTTGGGAATGCTGTTTGTATGTGAACTGTGTTGACCTGCCAGGGGTCACAAGACACTGCAGGCCTCTAGACCCGTATGCCACTTTGGAATATATTTCTCAATAGAGATGCATAACAGGGAGAACAAAACCTTGATATAAATCTAGGATTTTAAAAAATTTGAAAACAACTGTTTGGAATCTGGAAATGTGTGAATCCAATAGACCAGAGCACAGTATTTCTGGAATGTGGCAAGGTCTGAACTAGAGTGTCCGTCTACTTGGTGTCCAGAAGGCCAGAGTGGCTACATTCACAAGACCTGGGAATATCTGAGCTGGCCTATTATTTTAAAGGTAAGCACAGAAGACCTGAATTGCCAAAACAATTCTGAGGAACAGAAACCAAGAAGGAGTTATAACTCTCCCAGACTGTAGACAATATTCCACAGGCACAGGTATCCAGACAGTGTGGTACTGCATGTCCAAAAGGGACATGCAGACCAATGGAATTGCATAGAGAACCCAGTAATCAACCCAGACACCTATGGTCAGTTAAACTTTGACAAAGCAGGCAACAACATAAAATGGGAAAAAACAGTCTTTTCAGCATGTGTTTCTGGGAAACGCGGACTTATCCGAGTTAAATTATTTTCATAATTTCAGTTGGCACAATTTGGGGTTTAGAATAGTTGTAGCCATCGAACTGTGGTCTTTTTCCCTGGCTTCACAACAGCAAATATTGATATATTCCTGTGGGTTTATTTTCCTCTTCCTCATTTTTCTTTTTCTTTCTTTCTTTTTTCCATTTTATTCTTGGTTATTTTTGGTGCATTTTGAAAGAAATTCATCCGGAGTATACAACGCATTTCTGTGAACTGTTTTCCACAGGCAGAACATTTCAAAATGGGAGAACTCTGAGCCAAACAGGCATTGTGTATTATCCAGGGCAGTTAAGGAATCTTGATCCCAGTATTGAGGGAAACTGTGGAACTTTTTTCTATTTTTCATGTTTCTGCATCTCCATTTATCTTTCCCACTCAAAACCACTATTCCCATGGTCTCTCTCAATCTCTCACTCCCTAACACACTTACTATTTTCTTGTATCCCTATTTTTCTCTCTTGGTATTTTTTTTTCCATGGTCCCTTCCAAACACAGCTTTAAGTTATGAAATCCTTTTAATATTTTTGCAAGTTACTTCTACTTGAATACCACCCTTGAATTTTTCCACTATTTAATTGACTATGAATTATCCTGATTTTGTTCGATGTTGATGTTGTCAATGCTGTATTTGCTGCTGTGGGTGCTGATTTTCATTTGCTCTATTTACTCAGGTTTTGTAGTTAATCTGTTGGATGTCTCTATGTTCTGATATATCATCAATGTCTGGAAAGAAGTAAGAGGTACTGAAGAGTATTTTGCATTGTGTGTATGCAAAAGCAAAAGCCAGAGTAATACAGATTTCAGGAGCACTAAAAATTGTCATCATCTGCAGTCAAATTGAGGGCTGTGAAGGAAGATCTTCAAAAGGTAAACTACCATGTGACAGAAATTCCATGAGACTTACCAAGGTATTAGTAATGTGTGCTGGTCAGAAGCAAGGGGGAGATTTCTAGGGAGATTTTGAAGCTTGTGTGTGATCCTCCATGTCTAGAAGATGAGACCCAAACCTGAGGACATAAGGTTGATAACAGGCAGCCTGTTGCTAGTGGGCGTTTCTGGAGGAATAGCTCCTGGTGTCACAGAGCATGGTATAATTCAGGAAATTATGGATCTCATGGATCCAAGGCTGTGCTAGGAAACACATGTCCCCTGGCCATCACAGTTTTTGCTTGGAGATGCATGACATTGAGGCTCTTTTTTCCATTCTTTTTCACCAACACAAGGACATGAACACAGATAAGACTGAGTCCTGGTTATGTAGGCGTCCATGGACTAATTGTGACTTATTCACAGCATGAGGCAACATAACCTTGGTGTCTAGAACAGATTACCCATTTTGGAAGGAATACGAGCAGTGGATAAATCAGAAAGGGTATGTGGTGTGGGCGCTGCTTAGATGTTTTCCATCTTTTCAAGCCAAATATGCATTCAGTAATTTAGTAGTATGAAATATGCATTTAGTAATTCAGTAGTAGGAAGATTGCAGAATTTGTTTTTACCAGGCGTAATGATAGAGCTGTTGTCCTATTCCTCTGAAAAATTAGCAATTTTATTTCCAATGAGGAAAGATATTTAGGCACCCATTGCCCAGTGGACCAGGAGAACCTGAGGAATTGTCAAGCCCAAAAAAGGAAAGCTGTATTTGATGGTTTCAGGAACAAAATAGGGTCTAAAAGAACTTGGAAAACCGACATTCAAGAAAGTAAACAGATCAGTGCATAAGAATATATAGCTTGGGATAAGGTTTGAAGAGATTTGTGTGCAATGTGAAAAGAAACGAATGCACCAATTTGGAATGTGGAAATGTGTGAATCCTACAGAGCAGAGCACAGTATGTCTGGAATATGGCACGGTCTGAACTCAAGAGTCATTCTACTTGGCTTGCCCTGAAGACCATAGTAGATGCATTCAAAAGGTCTGAGAGACTCTGAGCTGTCATACCTTTATAAAAGGACTTACAGTCCTCTACTTCCTGCCAGGTCCTCAAATTTGAAGGGAATTTTAAATGACTGTGAGTGGTCCAGATTTTCACGAAGTCTTGTCTGCGATGTCCTTGGCCTTGATGATCCCTTGGTTCCAGTGACCTGCATTGCTCTCCAGGTCTTCAACTACCATGTGGTCTGGCTCTCCACTTTCTTGAGGGAAGCCCTATGTTTAGAGGGATGGGGTAGATCCAGCAGCCCCACTCATTTCTGTCCTTTATTAGAACCCTGCCTCCAGGAGAGGAGACTAGCCCCACAGTCTCCCTGCCATCTGTTTGGTTCTTGCAACATGGAATCCTCCATCACATCCTGCATATCCAGCAGTACATTGACATCTGCATGCGGGCTGTGGGTTGCATCACCCAAATGACTTGTTGCCTTAATGACTGTGCAGCATCTGTAGACATAGAAAGGCCCTTCATGGTGGCATGTTCAGAGATTGGCTTGGCCTTTTACCAGCACTCATTTTCCATAAAAGAAAGAGACTCGCCTTAGAAAAAAACACTGTTTCTCCCTAACCATTATATATCACCTCTGGGCAGGAAATTGATGTTGTTTGTTCCAACAGAGTTGCTCATGCAGATATATAACCACCTGACCAAAGTCCTAACAGGATTGCTCAGAGAATATATGATCCCCTTTTGCTGGCCAAACTTTCTATCTAACTTAAAGTATTTTCAGGATGTCAGTTGACACAATTGGGGATTTAGAATAGTAATAGCCATTGAGTTGTGGTCTCTGCTCCTGGCTTCACACAACAGCAAATATTGATATATACCTGTGGGGTTATTTCCTTGTTTCTTTCTTTTTGGTTTTTGGGTTTTGTTTTTGATTGTTGTTTCATTTTTACTCTTTGTTATTTCTGGAGAATTTGAAAATGTTTCACCTTCAGTATACAACACATTCCTCTGAAAATTTTTCCACGGGTGAAGCTTTTCTGAATGAGAGAACTCTGAGAAAGACAGGCATGTCTTATAACCCAAGGCAGTCAAGGAATCTTGATCCCAGTATTGAGGGAAATTGTGGGACTTATTTCTATCTTTCAAGTTTTTCCATGCCCCTTTGTCTTTCTCACTCAAATCCCCTACTCCTTTTCTCCTTCTCAATCTCTCCCTCTCTCCCTTTATATCCTGTATCCATAGTTTGCTCTCTCTGTATTTTTTTCTCGATTCCCTCCAAGCAGTGCTTTATGTTACCAACTACTTTTCATATTTTGGTAAGTTAGGTCTACATAATAGTCACCCTTTATTTTTCCACAATTTATTCAACTATATATTATCCCAATTTTGTCTTGGCATTGATGTTGCCAACAATGAATTTGCTGCTGTGGGTCCTGATATTCATTTGCTGTATTTAGTTTGGTTTTCTAGTTGATCTGTTGGCTGTCTCTTTGTGCTGATGTATCATCAATTTGTGGAAAGATATAAGAAGGACAGAAGAGTGTTTTGCTTTGTGTGTATGCAAGAACAAAAGCCAGATTGATACAGATTCTGGGAACACTAGAAATTGTCTTCATCTGCATTGAAATTGGGGGCTGTGTGGTAATATGTTCCAAAAGAAACCCACCATGGGACAGGAAGTTCCATGTGAATTTCCAAGGAATTGTGTATGGGTGCTGGAGAAGAGGAAGGGAGAGGAAGGGAGAATTTTCTAGGGAGATTTATCTGCTTTTGTGTCATTTGTCAAGACTACAACAGGAGAGAAAATGCTGAGGTCATATGGTTGAGAGAAGGCAGCCTATTGCTAGTGGTTGTTTCTGGAGCAAATGCTCCTGGTGTGGTAGAACATGCTATAATTCATGAAACTAAGGATCCCATGGATGCAAGTGTGTGTGGGGAAACACCTGTCCCCTGGCGATCACAATGCTTTCACAAGGGAATGCAGGATCCTGAGGCTATTTTCATTCTTTTTCAACAACACAAGACATGAACACCAATAGGACTGGGCTCCTCATTATGCAGGCCTCCATGGACTAATTGTGACACATTCACAGCATGAGGCACATAACCTTGGTGTCTAGAACTGGTCACACATTTTGCAAGGAGTGCCAGCAGGGGTTCCCTCAGAAAGGGTATGGTGGTGTCAGCACCACATTGAAAATATCATTTTCTACCCACCAGAAATTCATTCAGCATTTGGCAGTGGTTTGTGTGCATTGTTATATTTGTGTTTGGTTTCCTTCCACTTATATTCTGATGGTTTGAGCTGATATGCCCATGATGTAGGAGAGACTGCTGTGTTTTGTGAAAATACAAACAGCTATAGCAGTCATGCATAAATCCATCATTGGGTTAGCACTCACCGATAGGCTGAAGGCTGGTGTCATTGAATAATTTGATGTCATTATACACTAGGCACTTCCTTCCATTTCCTTTGCAAGGGAATCTTGGGGAAATTGCTGAATTGGGCCCCAGAAGATTATCATTATTACTCCTCTATTAGGCATATGTTGAGAACCCAAGTTCCCCATTCCCCTTGTCTTCCAGTCTAAAGATATAATTTCAAAACTTTTGAGCAGAGACATCCCCTGTGTGGGTGAAATTCCACAGGGCCAAAGGAAACCATGCAGGCTGAGAGGGCACCATTGATCTGCATCCCTTTGGAATCATCCCAGAGATCTCCACCATAGGCACTTGGTAATCATGCTGGTACTTGACTTGGGTTGCCCTGGCATGGTCCACTATTCACTGCAGGCATCTATACCCATCTGCCATGTTGGAGTGCTTTTCTCAACAGATGTGCATAACAAGGAGTACAATTTATTGATGTAGATATATGTTAGTAACAAATTCAGACATTGTGTGTGAATTGAGCCATGTTTTAAACAACTAGGTTTAGCTCTCTGTCTTCTTTACCATTTTCTGTCTTCATTCTCTCTAGTTTCTTTCTCTAACTGTATATATCTCTCAAGAATTCTATCCTCTATAATGCAATGCTTGGTGCTAAGTTTCTGTATATTCTATATGCACATATTTTGTGCTACCCATCATTTTCTTATCACCATTTTGTCTATTTATCAATTTGTATTTCTCTCTCTCAGCTTTACATTTTGGAAGATTGTGAAGCCATCAAAAATGCTTTTCTACTTCTGAAGACTCAGTAGAAACCTTAGAACATGGTTTATCTGTGGTTGAAGATATGATATAGTAAAATATCTAGGGGAATTTGCAGAATATTTTTTTACCAGGTGTAATCATAGATCTGTAGTCCTAGTCCTATCTGAAATAGTAGAAATTTTTTTATACTGAGGAAAAATATTTAGGCACGCATTGCCCAGTGGAGCAGGAGAGCCTGAGGAAAGTTCAATCTCCAAAAATAAAGCTGTCTTTGACTGTTTCAGAAAAAAGAAAGTGCTGAAAAGAACTTGAAATAACACACATTCCTGTGAGACATTTAGAGTGGTGCTTAAAAATGTGTGGAATGCAGAAAGCTGTGAAACAACATGTGCCCAATATGGAAAACTGTGAAAACAAGTGTTGGGAATGTAGAAATGTGTGAATCCTACAGATCAGAGTTCAGTAGGTCTGGAATATGGCAATGTCTGAACAAGAGACAGTCTACTGTGTTTGCTTGAAGACCATAGTGGCTGTATACAAAAGGCCTGGGAAACTCTGAGCTGGCCTATCATCTTAAAGGGCTTTAGGTTCCTCTACTTCCTTCCAGGTCTTCAAATTTGATGGGAATTTTAAATGACCCTTATATCTCTGCATTTGTGTGACATATGGTCTCTGGTGTCCTTGGCCTAGATAAGCTCTTGGTTTCCAGTGACCACATTGCTGTGCAGCTGTTTGACAACCACATGTGCAGGCTCTACACTTTCTTGATGAGAGCCCTGTGTTTTGGGGATGGGAAAATTCCAGCAACACCACTGATTTCCATAAATCGGAGTGAGACCTCCTTAACTTTTATAAGACCCCTGTCTCCAGGGAGAGCACAGTTGGCCAGCATTTTTTCCTGCAATCCTGTAGGTTCTTGAACCTTGGATTCCTCCAACACATCCTGCCCATCCAGCGGTATGTTGACATATATATCTGGGATGGGGGTTGCATCACCCAAAGGCATTGATGACTTTATGATTGTTCAGCCTGCATATACATAGAAATGTCCTTCAAGATGGCATGTTCAGAAAATGGCTTGGCATTTTGCTTAAATGGTAGAGACTCACCCTAGAATATCAATGTTTCTCCATAACCGTAGTATTTCCCCTCTGGGCTGGAAATTGATGTTGTTTCTTCCAACAGTGATGCCCATGAAGATATCACATCAACTGATCAAATATCCTAATAAGACTTCTCAGAGAATATACCATTCTTTTCTGCTGGCCAACTTTATTATACATCTTTATTTTCATCATTTCACTTGACTCAATTTGGAATTTAGATTAGGAGTAGCCATTGAATAGTTGTCTCTTCAATTGTCTTTACAAACAACAAATATTGATGTCTACCTGTGTGTTTTTTCCTTGTTTCTTTCTTTCTTTTGTTATTTTTTCCTTTTATACTTGTTTATTTTTTCTTGAGCATTTGAAATCATTTCATGTTGAGTATACAAGCCATTCCTGTGAAGTGTTTTCCACAGGTGAGACACTTCTGAATGAGAGATCTCTGAGCAAGCCAGGCATTTCCTATAACCCAAGGCAGTCAAGGAATCTTAATCCTAGTACTGAGCGAGATTGTGGATCTTATTTCTATCGTTCAAGTATTTCCACCTCCCTTTGTTTTTTTCACTCAAATCCCCTACCCCCTTTCTCTTTCTCCATCTGACTCTCCATTTACATCCGGTATTCATACATTTCTCTCTTTGTATTTTTTTCTTGGCTCCCTCCAAACTGTGCCTTATGTTATCAAAATTCTTTTCTTATTTTTGGGAGTTAGGTCTACATGTTTGTCACCCATGACTTTTTCCACAATATAGTCGACTATGCAATACCCGATTTTGTCTTGGCATTGATGTTCTTAATGCTGTTTTTGCTGCAGTGGGTCCTGATTTGCACTTTCTCTGTTTAGTTTGGTTTTCTAGTTGATCTGTTGGATGTCTCTTTGTCCTTGTGTATCATCAATATGCAGAAAGTTGTAAGAAGTTGTAAGAAGTACAGAGGAGTATTTTTTTTTTATTTTTATGTAAAAAAAGCAAGAGTAACACGATTCCAGGAACACTAGAAATTGTCTTAGTCTGCATTAAGATTGGGGGCTGTGAAGTAAGATATTCAAAAGGAACCCCACCATGGGATAGTAAGTTCTATGTGACTTTCCAAGGAATTATGCATGAGTGCTTGAGAGGAGGAAGGGAGAATATTCTAGTGGGATTTGTCTGCTTTTGTGTCAATTGCCAGGTCTAAAACAGGAGAGCCAATACTGAGGCCTTATGGTTGATAGAAGGCAACCTGTTTCTAGTGGGTATATCTGGAGGAAAGATTCATGGTTTTATAGAGCATGGTATAATTTAGGAAACTAAGGATCCAATGGATGCAAGGATGTGCAGAGAACCACATGTCCCCTGGCCATCACAGCACTTTCATTTGGGAATGCATGACTGGAGGCATTTTCCCATCCTTTTTCAATAACACAAGGACAGGAACACAGATAGGACTGGTGTCCTGGTGATGCAGGCCTCAAAGGATTAATTGTGACACATTAACCATGAGAAGCAGCATAACCATTGTGTCTAGAATTGGTTACGTATTTTGCAATTAGTACTTGTAGCAGTTCCAAGAGAAAGGGTACAGCTGTGTTCGCACCACTTAGAAGTTTTCATTTTCTATCAACTAGAAATTCATTCAGTATTTGGCAGTGATTTGTTTGCATTCTTATATTTTTTAAAGCGATTTTTCAAATTTTTTTTTTTTTTTGTAGTTGTTGCTATTTCTTGGGCCGCTCCTGCGGCATGTATAGGTTCCCATGCTAGGGGTTGAATCTGAGCTGTAGCCACTGGCCTACGCCAGAGCCACAGCAACGCAGGATCCGAGCCGCGTCTGCAACCTACACCACAGCTCACGGCAACGCTGGATCGTTAACCCACTGAACAAGGGCAGGGACCGAACCTGCAACCTCATGGTTCCTAGTCGGATTCGTTAACCACTGCGCCACGACGGGAACTCCTGCATTCTTATATTGTGTTTGGTTTCTTTCCACTTACATTCCAATGGTTTGCACTGATATGCTCAGGATGAAGGAAAGATTCCTGTGGTTTGCAGAAAACACACAGAGCTATAGCAGTCATGCATACAGCCATCATTGGGTTAGCACTCCACAACAGGGTGAAGATGGGATTCATCCAATAATTTGATGCCCCTATACACTAGGGTCTTCCTTCCATTTCCTCAGCAAGAGAGTCTCAGGAAGGCTGGGGAATTGGGCCCCATAAGATAAACTTTACTTCTCCTCTCATAGGCATATTTGGAGCCCCCAAGTTCCCCATTCTGCCTGGCTTCCAGTTTACAGATATCATTTGAAAATATTTGAGCAGAGACATCCCTTGTCTGGGGGAATTTCCACAGAGACAAAGACACCAGCTAGGCTGTGAGGGCACCATTGGTCTGCATCCCTGAAGAATCATCCATGAGATCTCCCCTGTAGTTACTGGGGAATCCTTGTGGTACTTGACCTGCATTGCCCTGGCAGGGATCACATTCCACAGTAGGCCACTATACAATTCTGCCATGTTGGAATGCATTTCTCAACAGAGATGCATAACAGGGAGTACAATATCTTGATATAGATTTAGGTTAATAACAAATTCAGATTTTGTGTGTGAATAGAGCCAAGTTTTAGACCACTTGGTTTAGCTCTCTCTCTTCTTTCATATTTTGTTTCGTCAATTTCCTGAGCTTCTTTCTTTATCTATGCATTTCTCTCAAGAATTATATTCTCTTCAATGCAATTTGTGGTGCTAACATCATGTATATTATATACATTCATTAATTTTTCTATTTATCTATCACTTACCATTCATTTTTCTATTTATCACTTTCTCATTCTCTCCCAGGGTTTTATTTTTTGGAGGATTGGGAATGAATCTAAAATCATTTTATATTTCTGGAGACTCAGAAGAATCACTGGACAATGCTTTTATCTGTAGTTGAAGATGTGATATAGTATAATATCTTAGGAAAATTGCAGAATTATTTTATACCAGGTGTAATAATAGATCAGTAGTCCTAATCTTATCTGAAATATTAGCAATTTTATTTACAACGAGGAAAAATAATTAGGCATCCATTGCCCACTTGAGAATGAGAGCCTGAGGAATGGTCAACCCCAAATTATGAAGTTGTCTTTGATGATTTGAGGAAAAAAACGGGTTAAACGAACTTGCAAAACCCACATTCCTGAAAGAAAATTAAAGTAGAGCGTATGATTGTCTGGAATGCAGAATCGTGTGAAACATTCTGTGCCCAATATGGAAAACTGTGAAAAAAGAAGTTTGGAGTGTGCAAATGTGTGACTCCTACAGAGCAGAGCACAGTAGGTCTGGAATGTGGCAAGGTCTGGACTAGATAGTCAGTCTACTTGGCTTGTGAAGACCATAGTGGCTGCATTCAAATAGCCTGGATAGATTTAAGCTTGCCTGTAATTTCACAGTGGCTTAGGTTCCTCTACATCCTTCCAGGTCCTCAAAATTGAAGGGGATTTTAAATGCCTCTTGAAATCTCTGAAGGGTATTGAGGTTTTGTCTGTGGTATCCTTGGCCTAGAGAAGAACTTGGTTTCAAGTGACTGCACTGCAGTTCAGCTGTTTGACAATCGTGTGTGCAGGTTTCTTGATGAGAGCCCTGTGTTTTGGGGAATTGTGAAATTTCAGCAGCCCCACAGATTACTATAAATGGGATGGGGCTTCCTCAGCCCTTAAAGAGCCCTGTCTTAAGGGAGAGCACATGGGGCCAGGCTTCTCCCTACAACTCCACTGGTTCTCAAACCATGGATTACTCCACTGAGTCCTTCACATGCAGTGGTATGTTGACATCTGCATCTGGGCGTGGGGTTGCATCACCCAATGGCTTTGATGCCTTCATGCTTCTGCAGCCTGGATAGATATAGAAATGCACTTGATGATGGCATATTAAGATATTGGCTTGGCTTTTGACAGCAATCATTTTGCCTAAAGGAAACAGACTCACCTCAGAATAACAGTTTTCCCATAAACATGGTGTATTATCTCTAGGTTGGAAGTTAATGTTATGTTATATCATCCACCAGAGTTGTCCGTGCAGATATCACTCCTCCTGACCAAAAGTCCTGACGGTATTTCTCATAGAGCACAGTAACATTTTTTCCTGGCCAACATTTCTGGCCAACTGAATTTATTTTCACAAAATCAATTGACACATTGTAGGACTTAGAATAGGAGTATTCATTGAATAGGATACATTGTAGGATTTAGAATAGGCGCATCCACTCGAATTGTGGTCTCTTCCACTGGATGAAACAACAAATATGAATATACACCTGTGGGTATATACACTTGTTTATTTCTGTATTGTTTGTGGTGATTGCTTCCTTTTTATTCTTGGTAATTTCTGAAGCACTTTGAATAGAATTCATCATGAGTATACAACACATTCTTGTGTACTCACTTCCAAAGTTGAGGCATTTTTGTATGACAGAACGCAATCCTGGGGAGTCGAGGAATCTTGATATCCAGGTACTAAGAAAAATTGTGGATCTTATTTCCATCCCTAAAGGTTTTCAGTCTCCCTTGGTTGTTCTCAATGAAAATTCCTGCTGCATTTTAATCGCTCAATTTCTCTCTCTCTCACTTCCACTGTGACCATGTTTTACTCACTTTTTATTTTTTTTCTTCCTTGCAAACCATCTTACATCACCAAATAATTTCCCTATTTTGCAAGTCATGTCTACATGAATGGCACCGTTGACTTTGTACACTATGGCGTCGACAGTGTAATATGCAGACTTGGTCTTGGTGTGGAAGTTGTCATCACTGAATGTGCTGAGGTGCGTCCTGATGGACACTTGCCCGGTTGAGTTGGATATTCAAGTCGATCTTCTGGATGTCTCTTTGTCCTGATGTATCATAAATATCCAGGACGTTGGAAGCTCACCTGAAGAGAAGTTGGCTTTGCGTGTATGCGGAAGCAAATGCTGGGAGACACAGCCTCCAGGAAAACTGGCAATGGTCTTCGAAAGCCTTTGGTTTGGGGGCTGTGGGGTAAGAGCTTCGCAAGAAGACCCACCATGGGGCAGTCACTTGCATGCGAATCACCAAGGACGTATTCCTGTGTGCCGGCCGGACAGAAGGGAGACCAACCCAGGGGGAATTCCTCTGCTTCTGTGTGCTTTGACAGGTCTAGACCAGGAGAGCCCACACTGAGGCCATGTGGCTGAGATCAGGCAACCTGTTGCTAGTGGGTATTTCGGGAGGAGAGGCTCCTGGTGGCCTAGAGCGTGGCATAACTCAGGAAGCTATGGATTTCGTGGTTGCAAGGGTATGCAGGGAATCACAAGTCCACTGGCTATCACAAACTTTTCCCTTGGTGTGGTGTGGACCCACGGCCCTTTCTTCCATTCTTGTCCACCACCACTAGGGCCTGAACACAGATAGGACCGGTGTCCTTTTTTTTCAGGGCCCCTAGACTAATTGTGACTCATTCAAAGTACGAGGCATCATAATCAGAATGTCTCGAGCTGGTGAACCATTTTGCAAGCAATACCGGAAGGCGTTGCATCAGAAATGGTATTGTTGCATCAGAACCTCCTAGAAGTTTTCTTTTTCTACCCTCCAGAAATGCATTCAGTGTCTGATCGTGGTTTTTTTGCATTGTTCTATTTGTGTTTGTTTCCCTACCATTTATTTTCTGATGGTTTGTGCTGAAGTGCCCTGGACATAGGAGAGGCTACTGTGTTATCAAAAAGTACCCCCTTTTATAGCCATTGTGCTTACTCCCATCAATAATTTAGAACTCACCAGTAGGCTGAAGGCTGGTTTCTTCCAAAAATTTGATATCCGTATACACTAGGGTCTTCTTTCCATTTTCTTTGCCAGGGTGTCTTGGGAATTTCGGTGAATTGGGCCCAGAGAATGGACTTTACTCCTCCCCTCGTAGGCATCATTGGTGCCCCCAAGTTCCCCATTCCACTTGGCTTCCAGTGTACAGATATCTTTTTCAAAACATGTGAGCAAAGACAGCCCTTGACATTGGGAATCTCTACAGGTTAAAATGACACACGAAAGGCCCAAAGGGCACCAGTGATCTGCAACCTGCTGAAACATTCCTGAGATCTCTGTCATAGGTCCTTGGGAATCCTGGTTGTAATTGACCTGGGTTGACCTGGCAAAGTCCACAATTCACTGCAGACCACTAAACACCTCTGCCACGTTGCAATGCTTTTCTCAAAATCGATACATTACTGGGTGTACAATATCTTGATATAGATATAAGTTCCTAAAAATTCAGACGTCGTGTGTGAATAGAGCCAAGTTTTAACCCAGTTCGTTTAGCTCCCTGTCATCTTTCCAATTTTCCGTCTTTCATTCTCCTTAACTTCTTTACCTATATATTCCTCTCAAGGTTTCTATCCTCTACAATGCAAGGCTTGGCTCTAGCCTCCTGCACCTTCTATATATTAATATACATTTTTATCTCTCTCTCTCATCATCAATTTCTCTCCTATTTACCAATTTTAATTCTCTATCTGGGTTTTATTTTTTGGATGATTGTTAACCAATCAAAAATTCTTTTCTACTTCTGGAGACTCAGAGGAAACACTGGACCCTGGTTTTTTCTATGGTTGAAGGTATACTTTAGCTTTATATATTAGGAAATCTGCAGAATTTATTTTTTCCAGGTGTAATCATAGATCAGTGATCATATTCCTATCTGAAAAATTAGCAATTTTATTAATATGAGGAAAAATATTTAGGTACACATTGCTCAGTGGAGCAGGAGGGCCTGAGGAAGGTTTGCGTGCAAATAATGAAGCTGTCTTTTAAGGTTTCAGAAAAAAAAAAACAAAAAAAACAGGTGTTAAAACTAGAGAATCCCACATTCCTGAAAGAAAAGTAAAGCAGAGCACAAGAATATGTGGAATTCAGAAAGCTGTGAAACAATTTGTGCCCAATATGGAAAACTATGAAAAGAACAGTTTGGAATGTGAAAATGCATGAATCTGATGGAGCGGAGCACAATAGGTCTGCAATATGGCAAGGTCTGAACCAGAGTGTCAGTCTATGTGACTTTCCCTGAAGAACATAGTGCCTGCATTCAAAAGGCCTGGGAAACTCTGAGCTGGGCTGCCATTTTAAAGGGACTTACTTTCTTTTACTTCCTCCCAGGTCTGCAAACTTGAGGGGATTTTTTTTTTTAATTTTTTTATTTTTATTTTTTATTTTTATTTTTTTTATTTTATTTTCCCACTGTACAGCAAGGGGGTCAGGTTATCCTTACATGTATACATTACAATTACAGTTTTTCCCCCACCATTTCTTCAGTTGCAACATGAGTATCTAGACATAGTTCTCAAGGCTATTCAGCAGGATCTCCTTGTAAATCTATTCTAGGTTGTGTCTGATAAGCCCAAGCTCCCAATCCCTCCCACTCCCTCCCCCTCCCATCAGGCAACCACAAGTCTCTTCTCCAAGTCCATGAGTTTCTCTTCTGAGGAGATATTCATTTGTGCTAGATATTAGATTCCAGTTGTAAGTGATATCATATGGTATTTGTCTTTGTCTTTCTGGCTCATTTCACTCAGGATGAGATTCTCTAGTTCCATCCATGTTGCTGCAAATGGCATGATGTCATCCTTTTTTATGGCTAAGTAGTATTCCATTGTGTATATATACCACCTCTTCCGAATCCAATCATCTGTCGATGGACATTTGGATTGTTTCCATGTCCTGGCTATTGTGAATAGTGCTGCAATGAACATGCGGGTGCATGTGTCTCTTTTAAGTAGAGCTTTGTCCGGATAGATGCCCAAGAATGGGATTGCGGTGTCATACGGAACTTCTATGTATAGATTTCTAAGGTATCTCCAAACTGTTCCCCATAGTGGCTGTTCCAGTTTACATTCCCACCAGCAGTGCAGGAGGGTTCCCTTTTCTCCACAGCCCCTCCAGCACTTGTTATTTGTGGATTTATTAATGATGGCCATTCTGACTGGTGTGAGGTGGTATCTCGTGGTAGTTTTGACTTGCATTTCTCTTATAATCAGCGATGTTGAGCATTTTTTCATGTGTTTGCTGGCCATCTGTATATCTTCTTTGGAGAAATGTCTATTCAGGTCTTTTGCCCATTTTTCCATTGATTGATTGGTTTTTTTGCTGTTGAGTTGTATAAGTTGCTTATATATTCTAGAGATTAAGCCCTTGTCAGTTGCATCAGTTGAAACTATTTTCTCCCATTCTGTAAGTTGTCTTTTTGTTTTCTTTTTGGTTTCCTTTGCTGTGCAAAAGCTTTTCAGTTTGATGAGGTCCCATGGGTTTATTTTTGCTCTAATTTCTATTGCTTTGGGAGACTGACCTGAGAAAATATTCATGAGGTTGATGTCAGAGAGTGTTTTGCCTATGTTCTCTTCTAGGAGTTTGATGGTGTCCTGTTGTATATTTAAGTCTTTCAGCCATTTGGAGTTTATTTTTGTTCATGGTGTGACGGTGTGTTCTAGTTTCATTAACATAAAATGGGAAAAGGAAAGTCTATTCAGCAAGCATTGCTGGGAAACCTTGAGGGGAATTTTAAATGACTGATAGATCTCTGCATTTGCATAAAGTGTGGTCTGTGGAGTCCATGGTCTAGATAATCCCTTGGTTGCCAGGGCCCACAGAGTTGTCCAGCTGTTTGAGAACCATGTGTGCTGACTCTAAACTTTCTTGATGGGAGGCCTTATATTTTGGGGAAAGGGGATATTCCAGCAACTTCTCTCATTTCCATAAATTGGGGCAGGGCCTCCTCAGCCTTTATAAGACCCATGTCTCCAGGGAGGGCAAAGCGGGCCAGCATTCTTCGTGTCATCCATTCGTTCTTGAGCGATGGATTCCTCCAGCACATGCTGCACATCCAGCAGTATGACAACATCTGCCTCTGGGCTGGGGGTTGAAATTCCCATGCATGTGCAGCTTACATAGATATATAAATGCCCTTTATGACACTGTGTTTTCCCCTCTGGTCTCTCTTACCCAAGGGCTGTGGGGCATGAGGCTGTAGGATCTTCTACCCTGTATGCCTCCCTGCAGTGGGTACCCAGTGGCTTAGCTGGAACAACCCCACCCTGTTGGATCCATACCAAATGTCAGGCATCCTCCCTCCTGGGTTGTGAGCCACTCTTGCCTGAGAGAAGATGGCGCAGGTGGTGCTGTGCTGTTGAGCCTGAGGCAGGCTCTGCTGGCTCTCCCTCCCCACTACTCGTCTTTCCCTGGCTCTGCCAGGACTGATCAATGTGGTGATATGTCACTCTCCTTGGGCAGGCCTAAGCCACACCAGATGAGGGATGGCTGTTCATGGTGAACTGAGCCACTCTTCTATTTCTGTCTTTGGGCCCCTCACTGCTCCTCCCAATCTGCTGGTGGTGTGGGGGAAGGCAGGGTTGCAGCCTCCAGCCCGACCCTTGATCTCCCACCTTGTGCCTTATGGTGTCACTGGGGGGGTCTTGGGTTCTTTGACACAGCAGACACTCTTGCTTCTCCTCTTTGGCCTGTCCCCCTTGAGTGGTCCATCCCCAAAGTAAGGGAAGCCTCCTTTGCTGCCATGCTGCTCATCCCCGGGGGTGCATGAGCATGCCTGGCCTGGCCCTCTGTGCTGCCCCTGGAATGCTCCAGATTGTCTGTCATGTGTCTAACACGGGTGTTGTTTTTCTCTCCCAGCAGTGAGTCCCCTAGGGTCCCCACTGTGGTGGTGGGTCCCATGAGAAGCTTCCTCATGGAGGAGGTCAAGACAGTAAGGCAGATGAAGTCTTTGTTCCCTCTGGGGGGATTCAGGTGGGCGCATTGTCATAGGTCTCCTTCTCTATGTTCCAGTGGGGACAGATCTTGGCCCTTGAGCACACTCAGCATGCTTCTCCCTTGACTAGGAAGGCTGCATGCAGTCTTGAGAGTGACTGTGGAGGGCCAGGAGGGTCCTGTCTGGCTTTTCTGAAATGTGTCCCTCCAGCCACGTAAAAGTCTGAAAGGCAAGACTGGTGGCAGCACAGGCTCTTGTCCTCATGGCTCTGACCATGGACACTCACATTGGCTGTGTACTTTACACATACTGCAGATCCCCCTGTGACTTCCACTCTTTGAGAGTGTGTTCCCAACCCCCCCACCCCTTGGGTCCCTAAGGGGAAAAGAGATGGTGTGTGGGACACGAGGCCCCCTCAGTGAAAAAGCCTTCTCTAGTGATGTGAGAGGGTACCTTGTGGTACCAGATGGTGCCCCAGCCACTGCCCCTGTGAAGTTTTCAAGCAGTAGCTGCTGGGGCTACTTGCCACAGCTTGTGGGCAAAAGCTGCCCTCCCGTGAGGGGTGTGCTGGCCCCGCAGTGGGGTCCAGCATTGCTCTTTTGCCTAACATGGCCCGCACCTCCTCCCTCTGAGATGGGGGAGGGTCACACTGAGCCAGGCTGTGTTGGCATCCAACGTTGGGCTCTGCATAGGGCGTGAGCACGTGGTGGCCTCCCTCGGAGGGGAAGCAGAGGGGGGCGATGCATGCCTCACCCCAAGCGTGCCCTCCATCCCCTCCACTGCCAGCCAATGTCTGTTCTGCCCACACTCACCTGCAGTTGAAGCTGGTGGGTGGTGGTGGTGAGCAAGCAGTGTTCCCACCACCTGCCTCGGAAGAATTTCCCTGAGGGGTCAGGCTCTGAGGGGGGCGACCAAGTAAAGGATGGATAGGAGGAGGACAGAAGGATAGGTGGATGGGCGATTAGGCAGATGAACCCCCCACATGGCTGGGGGGGTTGCATACGGGTCCCAGTGGCAGGGCTGGGTTGTGGGGTGCTCTGGGATGACTGAGGCTGCCTGGTATCCCAGGGGTCCTGGGACTGCCATCATGGTGTGGTGGTGTGATCCCATGCTCGTTTTTCTGGTGGCCTGGTGTGTCTGGGTCGTTTTTCTTTTCCCTGGGCAGGCACCTGTGTCCTTCCATCGCAGCTCTTGCCCCATGTGCATTGCTACCCTTCCCCAATGCTGCTGGCCCTTCCCCTGCCCCAAACAGTTGACCACCCTGCCTCCCCATGCCATGTGTCTCTCTCCCAGCCAACCTGGGACCTGAAATGGCTCCACCTCATGTGGGTGTCACCCTCTGGCCGCCACAGCCAGAAGGGTGTCCCTAGGTGATGTGGTTCTTGGGTTCCCCTTGTGTGTGGGAAGGGGGGAAAGAGAATTGGTCTCAGAGTGTGCATGTGGGGCACGGTGGACATCAGTAGGTGTCTCAGGAGACGGTTTCCATGGGGCAGGTTGTGGCTCTTCAGTGTCATAGGTTGCAGTCAAGGGTCACCAAGAGGGGGGGACCTGGGGGCCAAGGAAATCTCAGTCGAAGTCCTGGGTGTTGCAGCAGGACTGCCCTTGTGCTGGATATCTCTGGTGGTGAGACCCCATGTCCTTCCCTGACAGCCAACTCGCATCTGGTTTCTTTGGACAGTCCCCATGCCCACCTCGTGGAGGCCTGTGGCCACCCCCCTCCACCACCATCTCTTTGTGGCATCTCTCTTAATGCTGGCTGCTCCCACATTCATCCTCCTCACTCCCACTCCTCTGTCTAACCACCCATCTGTTCCCATCTGCTGATCCCCAGGCTGCATCCTTGTGTGTCTTGCCTGCTGCAGCCCCGCTCCATGCCTGCCACTGCTTGCTGTTGTATGTACACTGGTGTCATTGCCTGCAGTGAAAGGGCAGCCTTTGACCCACCCTCCATGTGTCCCCTCTCCTCTGAACTCACCTGAGCACCAGTCAGGACGTGGCTAGCCGTGGTGGGCTGGCCACCATAGGTGCACCATTCCCAGGTGGGGCGGTGTTGGAGGGGTACCTTGGGCCTTGGCCATTGAGCCACCCACCATGTCTGAGTGAGCATGTAGATCGGCCCCAAACCAAAGGCCCAGTGCCCTGGCCCTGCTCCCTAGGCTACCAGAGAGGGAGGTCCACATCAGGGGGGTGGTGTGGAGCTTAGTGCTTCCCCCACCCCTCCATGAGGCTGCTGTGCAGCCCTGTCCTGCTTGCACCCTCAGTCGAGTAGTGGGTGGCCCGTCCTATGTCCTCGCCTGTGGAATAGCAGGCCTTCCCTCCACGGATGTGCACCTCTGCCCCCTGCCCCGCAGATGCTCCCCACCCCCGCACGTGCTGCCCCCACACACCTCACACTGTGGTCCACCTGGCCCACTGTCCCCTCATCTCCTACTTGGTTGATCCTGCCAGTAGCATATGTTTGTCTCAAAGATTAAGCCATGCATATCTAAGTATGCAGAGGAGGTACAGTGAAACTGCAAATGGCTCATTAAATCAGTTATGGTTCCTTTGATTGCTTGCTCCTCTTCTACTTGAATAACTGATAATCTTAGCGATAATCCATGCCTATGGGCACTGACTCTCTTTGCGTGATGTGTGGTGGGGGGAAATCCATGAATTTATCAGGCCAAAACCAACCTGGTCAGCCTCCTCCCCTCACTCCCTGGCCCCAGCTGGCAGGGGGAGGGGGTTGGCTTTGGAGACCCTAGATAATCTCAGGCCAATCACATGGCCCTGTGGCAGCAACAACTCCTTCGAATGCCTGCCCTATCAACTTTCAATGGTAGTCACTGTGCCTACCATGGTGACCATGAGTGATGGGGAGTCAGGGTTCAAATCTGGAGAGGGAGTCTGAGAAATGGCCTCCACAACCAAGGAAGGCAGCAGGCATGCAAATTACCCACTCCGTTCCCAGTGAGGTAGTGATGAAAAATAACACTACAGAACTCTTTCGAGGCCCTGTAATTGGAATGAGTCTACTTTAAATCCTTCCACGAGGATCCATTGGAGGGCAAGTCTGATGCCAGCAGCCATTGTAATTCTACCTCCAATGGCATATATTACAGTTGCTGCAGTTAAAAAGCTCATAGTTGGATCTTGGGAGTGGGCAGGCTGTCTGCAACAAGGCGAGCCACCACCGGTCCTACACCTTGCCCCTCAGCACCCTCTTGATGCTCTTAGCTTAGGTGCCCCATGGGGCCCTAAGCATTTACTTTGAAAAAAATTAGAGTATTCGAAGCAGGCCCAAGCCTCCTGGATGCCACAGCTAAGAATAATGGAATAGGACCATGGTTCTACTTTGTTGGTTTTCAGAACTGAGGCCATGATTAAGGACAGCCAGGGACATTCATATTGCACCACTAGAGGTGAAATTCTTGGACCAGTACAAGATGGACCAGAGCAAAAGCATTTGCCAAGAATGTTTTCATCAATCAAGAACAAAAATCAGAAGTTTGAAGACAATCAGATGCTGTCATAGTTCCAACCATAAACGATACCAACTGGAGATGTGGTGACGTTATTCCCGTGACCCACCAGGCAGCTTCCGGGAAACCAAAGTCTTTGGATTCTGGGGGGAGTATGGTTGAAAAGGTGAAACTTAAAGGAATTGATGGAAGGGCACCACCAGGAGTGGAGCCTGCAGCTTATATTGACTCAACATGGGAAACCTCTCCCCACCTGGACATGGACAGGATTGACAGATTGGTAGCTCTTTCTCAGTTCCATGGGTGCTGGTGCATGGCCGTTCTTAGTTGGTGGAGCCATTTGTCTGGTTAATTCTGATAACCAGTGAGACTCTGGCACTGGCATGCTAACTAGTTATGTGACCTCCAAGTGGTCAGCATCCCCCAACTTCTTAGAGAGACAAGTGGCATTCAGCCCCCTAAGATTGAGCAATAACAGGTCTGTGATGCCCTTAGGTGTCTGGGGCTGCACGTGCACTACACTGACTGGCAGGCACTGGTAACCCGCTGAACCCTGCTCATGATGGGGATCAGGGATTGCAATTATTCCCCATGAACGAGGAATTCCCAGTAAGTGTGAATCATAAGCTTGTGTTGATTAAGTCCCTGCCATTTGTACACACCGCCCATCGCTACTACCAATTGGATGGTTTAGTGAGGCTCTCAGATACACCCCACCAGGGTTGGCACGCAGCCCTGGCAGACTGCTGAGAAGATGGTTGAACTTGACTACCTAGAGGAAGTAAAAGTCATAACAAGCTTTCTGTAGGTGAATGTGTGGAAGGATCATTAACCTTTGTGAGAACACGGACTGTGGTGGTGCCCTCTGTCTGCACTCCAGCTTGCTGGCCCCCTCCACTAGTGTGTGCAGGATGCAAGAGCTGGAGGACGGTATCCAGAGGCATGTGTTGCACAGTGGGAGAAGAGGGGGGCATGACCCAGAAGCGGATGGTGCCCTTGTCATGTCACTCAAGGGGAAGGAAGGAAGGCAAGAGATGCTGGGGAGGGGAGCGTGGATGGCATCCAATGGACCCGGGTCGGGAGGTCCTGCTGTTCCTTCCCTGGCCTGCTCCTCACCCTGTGCCTTCTCCTCCCCCACAAACCTGGCTGCTACCCACATTCTTCTCTGGTGAACCCCCCTCACTCACTGTGTAGTGCTTGCCTGCACTCTGGCATTTCCCTTCCACCTGACCTTCCTGCTGTGTCCCCGAAGGTAGGTCCGACGGTTGATCCAGGGTTTTTTGGGGGGCCATGACCTGTCACCTGAGTGACTCTGGCTCATGGGGCCCAACTGCCTGAGGCATGTTCGGCCCACCGTGGGATGGGCTTCGCCTCTGGCTGCCAGCTCTGGACCAGGTTTTCTCCCAGTTGTTGGTCCTCTGTGCCTCCACTCCACTGCTCTGATCCTGCTGCCACTTTCCCCAGGGGGCTCTCTCCCTGTGCCCTCCAAGCCTCGGGTCTCTTCTCCGTTTGGCTTTCTCTCTCCCTATCTCCATCCCCATCACCCATGTTTTGGTCCCTGGCCCTGCTTGTGCCCCATGGTTTCCCGTCATAGCCTCCCTTCCAGCATCTGGTTTTGTGGACTTGGTGAGATTGCCATCAGGCGACTATCACCCATGCTCCTTATGTTCTTTTATCTGCTTGAGGAAAGAAGGCTTTTTCACACAAAATCAGACTTCTCCATATGTGAGAACACATTTTGAGTGTGTTTAAGCTCCTGAACCCTGCTGTAAACTAGCAGTGCACACAGGGCATATGGAACTGGTTGGGCTCACTTGCCCTTAGTATAACAGAGGCATAGGTGGGAAAAAGGCAAGGATTGGTTTCTGAGGCATACCACCATTTGGTTTGGTGTGTGTTCACTGAGTACAATAGACTTCACAACTAGGAAGCTTGCAGTGTCTTGTTTTGTGGAGTTGGTGATATTGCCATCAGGCCATTTATCTTCTATCTGGCTTCATGCTACTTTTCCCCTCTTGTTGAAAGGAAGATACCTCCTACCATATCAGATTTCTCCATAGAGGAGAAGACTTTTTGAGTGGGTTTTAATCTACTGAAGCCCCCTGAAACAAGCAGTGCACAAAGGGCTTTGGCATTTTTGAGGCTCATTTTCCCTTGGCATAACACTGGCCTAGGCGGGAATAGGGGAAGGGTTCCTTTTGGAACAAAACCACCACTCAGGCTCATGTGTGTTCACAGAGGACAATGTACTTTGCAAGTAGGAAGCTTCAAGCATCCTGTTTTGTGGAGTTGGGGACATGGCCATCAGGAGAATATCTCCCTAACTCTCTGGGTGCTACTTTTCCATGCCTGTGAAGAAGTCGTTTTCCTACCAAAACAGACTCCTCTGCAATTGAGAATTCATTTTGAGTGAGTTTTAAGCTACTGAAGCCCCCTGCATACAAGCAGTGCTCACAGTTCTCTTGGCAGTTGTTGGACTCATTTGTCCTTTTCATAGCATAAGTCTACGTGGGAAAAATGCAAGGCTTAGTTTCCAAAGCAAACCACAATTGTCACAGATGTTCGTTCACTGAGCACAATATACTTTGCAAATAGGAAGCTTCCAGTGTCTTGTTTTGTGGAGTTCATAATATTGCCATTAGACAATTATCACCCTAGCTCGCTAGGTGCTGCTTTTCCCAGCTTGTAGAAAAGAAGGCATCTTCATCCCATATCTGACCTCTCCACAATGGAGAATGCTTTCTCAGTGGGTTTGAAGCTACTGAGCCCCCCTGTAAAGAAGCAGTGCCCACAGAGCTTTTTTAAGTGGTGGTGCTTATTCGCCGTTGGTATAACACAGGTCACAGGTCTTGTGGGAAAAAGTCAAGAGTTGGTTTCCAAAGCAAACCACCATTGGGGTTGCTGTTTGTTCACTGAGTATAATATATTTTGCAAGGAAGAAGCTTCTTGTTATATGTAGTTGGTGAGATTGCATCAGGGGATTATCACCCTAGCTTGCTAGGTGCTGCTTTTCTCCACTTGTGAAAAGAAGGCATTGTCATAACTAGTGAAACTTCTGCACACAATATAACATGATTTGAGTGTGTTTTAAGATAATGAATCCTCCTGCAAACAAGCAGTGCTCCTGGGGCATTTGACACTCTTGCTGTTCAGTTGCCCTTGGTATTACAAAGTTCTAAGGGGGGGGGAAAGCAAGGGTTGCTTTCCAAAGCAAACCACCATTGGGGCTGATGTGTGTTTACTGAGGACAATGTACTTCATAAGTCAGAAGCTTCCAGCTTCTTGTTTTGCGGAGTTGTGAGATTGCTATCAGGCAATTATCACCCTGGCTCAGTAGGTTCTGCTTTTCTCTGCATGTGACAGAAGGCATTTTTTGCACAAAACCTCCATATGTGAGAAAGTGTTCTGTGTGGGTTTAAGCTACTGAGGCCCCAGGTAAACAAGCAGTGCACACGGGATATTTGACAGTGTTGGGGCTCATTTGTCCTTGGTAAACCAGAGGCCTAGGTGGGAAAAAGGCAAGGTTTGCTTTCTGAAGCAAACCATCACTGGGGCTGGTGTTCATTCACAGAGTACAATATACTTTGCAAGTGGGAATCTTTGAGCCTCCTGTTTTGCGAAGTTGGGAGCATTACCATCAGGAGATTATCTGCCTGGCTCGCTAGGGGCTGCTTTTCCCTGCTTGTGAAAAGAAGGCAATTTCATACCAAATCAAATTCTCCATATCTGAGAATGTGTTTGAGTAGGTTTTAAGCTACTGAATCCCACTGCATCCAAGCAGTGCTCACAGTTCATTTGGCAGTGTTTGGTCTCATTCACCTTTGGTATAACACAGGCCTTGATGGGAAAAATCGAGGCTGTGTCTCCTAAGCACACCACCATTGGGGCTGATGTTTGTTCACTGAGTACAATATACTTTGCAAGTAAGATGCTTCTGGCATTTGGATTTGTGGACTTGTTGAGGCTGCCATCAGGAGAATATCACCCAGGCTCTCTATGTTCTCCTTTATCTCTGCTTGAGAAAAGAAGGCAGTTTCATAACAAATCAGACTTCTCCATAAATGAGAACAGGTTTTGAGTGTGTGTTAAGCTACTGAAACCCCCTGTAAGCAAGTAGTGCACATAGGGCATTTGTCAGTGGTGAGGCTGATTTGCCATTGGCATAACACAGTTCTAAGTGGGAAAAAGGTGAGGGTCAATTTCCAAAGTAAACAACCATTATGACTGCTGTTTGTTCACTGAGTACAATATACTTTGCACGTAGGAAGCTTCTAGTATTTGGTTTTGTGGTGTTGGTGAGATTGCGATCAGGAGATTATCACATGGTTTCACTAGGTTCTGCTTTTCTCTGCTTGTGAAAAGAAGGCTTTTTGATACCAAATCAGATTTCTCCATAAATGAGAACACATTCTGAGAGAGTTTTATACTACTGAAGCCCCTCTTCCTCCTCCCCCTCCTATTCTTCCTCTCCCTCCACCTGCCCACTCTCCTCCTCCTCTTTTTTTTCCACTTGTTAACATTTAATGAATTTCACACCATGTGGTTTCAAGCTACAAGGACACAGGACTCACTCACACCCATAATCTTATCCTTAGCTCTTCTGCTGAAGGATTTGACCTTCAGGACGACACCCTGCTTTGGGAGTTTTCCCTTTCCTAGAACTTTGTAGTAGCCTGATGGTACACCATCAGTGATAGGGGCAGCTCCACTCTTGTTCTTTGCAGCATTTACCCATGTCTGCTTACTGACCAAGGTCCACAATGTGTCACGGTTGACAGCTCACAAAAGCTCTGGTTCCTCTCTAAGTGGTACTGCCTCATACCAACTTTCCCAAGGTATCCAGAGTGATTTTTGTTGAGGTTGAACCTTCAGCAATACATACCTCCAGCATTACCCCAGACTCCTGGGTGCTTCTGGTGTTTGTTGATGCAGCCATGGCCATGGCTCATGTGGCCCCCAAGTTTCCAAGTCTTCCTTCGTCTGGATGGCATGTCACTGGCTTCAACAAAAGAGGAGGGCTGATTTCTTAATGGTGCTGGTAATCTGAAAAGGTCCTGGAACAGCCAACCTCTGGGTTCCTGTAAAGTGTAGTAAAAGATGGCCTCACTGTTCATCCAAATTTCATCCCTCTATCACTACCTGCAGCTGAAAACATCCTTATAAATGGATGTTCATAGTATTTACCTGTCCTGTCTCCCTTGACACAGTGAGAAATGGAACTTCCTCACACTTTAAATAAGGCATATTGTAGAGTAGTCCAAAAAATGCATGGGATTCACCTCCACCTGATGGTTAAAGACACAGGTTTTGGAATACACCTGTGCTGGGCTCAAAGCCCCACTCAGCTGTGCAACTGAGACTCTACCTATGAAATAGAGGGGGGAGAGTCACATTGCTTTCTCTAGAGAAAGTGGTCTCCTCCAGCACATGGTGCTTTCATTTCATTTCATTTCTTTCATTCTTTCTTTCTCTTTCTTTCTTTCTTTCTTTCTTCCTTTCTTTCTTTCTTTCTTTCCTTCTTTCTTTCTTTCATGTCAGCTAGGGTTTGCATCATAGAAAACCACAGACTTGGTGGTTTAACAACACAAATGTATTTTCTTACATTGGAGGCTGCAAGCCCAAGATCAAGGTTGGTTTCTGGTGAGACCTTTGTCCTCAGCTTGTAGATGCGGCCTTTTTGCTGTGTCCTCACATGGCCTTTTCTCTGTACATTCAAGGGAAGAAAGAGATCTCTGGTGTATCTTTCTCTTCTTATAAAGACATCAGTCTTATTTCATTAGGGCCCAACACTTATTTTTTTCTTTTTACGGTCACACTTGTGGCCTATGAAAATTCCCAGGTTGAATCAGAGCTGCAGCTGCCAGCCTATGCCACAGCCACAGCAACACCAGATCCGAGTGTCATCTTCAACCTACACAACAGCTTGTGGCAACCCAGATCCTTAACCCACTGGTGGTACCAAGGACTGAACCCATGTCCTCATGGATACAAGTCAGGTTTGTTTCACTGAGCCACAATGGGAATTTCAGGACTCCACCCTTATGACTTCAAGTCCTTATGGGCCCTGTCTCCTAATGGTCATGTTGGGTGTGACCCACATGTGTAATTTTTTTTTTGCTTTTTTATGTCCATACCCATGCCATATGAAGGTTCCCAGACTAGGAATAGAATCAGATCTTCAGTTGCTGGCATACACCATAACCACAGCAATTCCAGATGCAAATATCATCTGTGACCTACACCACAGCTCATGGCAATGCCAGATCCTTAACCCATTGGGAAAGGCCAGGGATTGAAACTGTATCCTTATAGATACTAGTCAGGTTCATTGCCACTGAGGCATGACACATATAAATCCATAATTGTAAATTTTCTATTAGCTTTCTTTAAAATGCAAAAACAAACAAAAAGCAAAAAGGTAAAATTAATTTTCACAATATATCTTATTTAACTAAATATATCTAACATCTCATTTAACACATCATTGATACAAAATTTAATTCAATATTATACTTTTTTCATACTAAGTCTTTGAAATCAGGTGTGTCTTTTACACTTAGGGGACATCTCAGCCCAGACCAGCTACATCTCAATTGCCCAGGAGCCTCATGTGCCAGTGGCTACTGTATTGGGCTATACACACCAACAGACAGCTTTTCAGGGAGTTGCCTGGTGGCCTCTCAGTTAAGGATTCAGCATTGCCACTGGTGTGGCGTAGGTTCCATCCCTGGCCTAGGAGCTTGTGCACTCCATAAAAGAAGAGAGAGTTTGAAAGAATGACCTCCAGTTCCTTCCCCTTCTATCTACTCAAAAAAATTGTTTTAATAAAACTTGTAAAATTAATGAACAGGCATTTCACATATGTGATACAAAAGTTTAGTGGGTGCAAAATTATATACAGTGTAGGAGTTCCATCATGGCTCAGTGGAAGTGAATCTGACTAGTATCCATGAGGGTTCACGTTCAATCCCTGGCCATGTTCAGTGGGTTAAGGATCTGGTTTTGCCATGAGCTCTGGTGTAGTTCACAGATGCAGCTCAGATCTGGCATTGCTGTGGCTAGGGCATGGGCCAACAGCTACAGTTCTGATTCAACCCCTGGGCTGGGAACTTCCAAATGCCATGGGTTCAGCCCTCTAAAAGACAAAAAATATCTATACAGTGAAAAGTAAATCTCACCTTCTCCTCTGTCTTTCAGAAACGAAGTTTCCAGCACCAGAGGCAGCCACAGTTAATAGATTCTGATTCCCTTGCCCCTTTCCATAGATGTTCTAAACTCTAAAACAGATATTAACATACATATCCATACCCACATGTGTCTACATAAATGCATAAATATATGCATTTATTATTTTTTACTCTTTTTTCTACACAAACATGAGCATTCTCTGTGCACTGTTTGTACCTTGATCTTTTTCACTTAACACTAATCATGCTGCTTACTAGTTGCATAACACTAGGTGAGTTACTAAATCTCTCTGTGCCTCAGTTTCCTCCTCTGAGAAGCGGAGGGGCCTATACCAAAACACTCCAGAAGGTTATTAAGAGGATTATGTAAAGAAGCACTTAGGACTTAGATTAGGAGTTCCCATTGTGGATCAGTGTGTTAAGAATGCAACATAGTGTCTGTGGGGATGCAAGGTGTGATCCCTGGCTTCACTCAGTGGGTTTAGGATCTGGCACTGTCATGAGTCATGGCATAAGTTGCAGATGATGCTCAGATCCAGTGTTGCCATGCTGTGGTATAAACTACAACTGCAACTCCAATTCTACCCTCAGCCTGGGAACTTCCATATGCTGCAGGTGCAGCCTTAAAAAAGAAAAAAGAAAAGACTTAGAATAATTCCTGGCACAATCAATAAATATTTGCCTTTTTTTTTTTTTAGGAGCCAGAGAGTAGTCCATTTCATGGGTCTAGTCTAAATGATGGCAGCTGGCCCCATTCATGGACTTTTAGTTGCTTTTCTCCTCAATATCTTTCTCTAACAAGGAATGCCTCAGTGAGTAATCTTGTACATATGTCATTGCTTGATGTGCAGACACACTGGAGGTTCCTTCCCAGAACTGGAATTTTTGGTCTGGGAGTTGCAGCATGTGCATGGTGCGTTTCATGGCTGAATTATCTTCCTGGAAGAGCCCAACATTGTCAGTTGCACCTGTGGTGTGGGAGTGGTTCCTTTTCCCTGACAGTGAACCTCAAATTTGTTTTTCCTCTGCCAGTGTGATAGCAGGAGACACCACAGGCTCAAGGTTGCCATTTGTCTTCCTCTGGTGGTGAGGCTGGGCATATTTTCGTATGTCTAAGGGCTTTTCAAGGAACCTTTGCTCATTTTTCTCTTGGATTATTGGACTCAGCCTCTTTGGACCTTGTCTCCCCCACAGGCCTTGGGGACCTCTCTCTGCACACCACCTGGATGCCTTTCCCCCCACACCATTCCTGGAAGTAATTGGACTTCCTTTATGATGTCATCTTGAGATACAATTTCAATCTCATCTGGTTCAGTTTTCACAAGGAATAACATATGTCCTCAGGCAAATCTCAGGGTATCTCCAGGGCAGGGCATGGGCTTCTTTGTCCTGTGAATGTCTGGCTCTGGGCCTTGATGAATACTCCTCAAATTTAATTTAGTAAGTGAAAATCAGTGGCCTGTAGTTATAGAAAAAAGAACATCATGCACCCAACATCTGATTTTTTGAATTGTTCAAATTATTTTTACTCCATCATTAAAATTACAAATTGATTAGCCCTTATTTTCAAATGACTAAAAGTAACTATTAAAACTATTGGGTTTTTATTATTAAATTATCAAAAATTCAAGCACCTTAAGAGCAAAGACAGATACTATCTCCCCAGAAAGAACTATTTTTTTGGGGGGGAGCCAAACCCACGACATGCACAAGTTCCCAGGTCTGGGATGGATCCCACACCCATGCCACAGCAGTGACCCAAGCCACTGCAGTGATAATGCCAGATCCTTAGTCACTGTGCCACAAGGGAACTCCCAAAGAGGACTTCTTTAAATGGCTTGTGGAGTTCCCATTGTGGCACAGAAGAAATGAATCTGATTAGATTCCATGAGGATGAGGGCATTGCTCAGTGGGTTAAGGATATGGTGTTACTGAGAGCTGTGGTAAGGGCACAGAGACATCTTGAATCCTGCATTGCTGTGTCTGTGGTATAGGCTGGCAGCTGTAGCTCCAATTCAATCCCTAGCCTGGGAACGTCCATATGCTCTGGGTGCAGCACAAAAAAAAAAAAAACAAAAACAAAAAAAAAGGCTTGTAAAACACCTTTCAATATTTTACCGAGGGGAGGACAAGATGGCGGAGGAGTAGGGGGACACACTCGCTCTCTCCCACAAACACAACAAAAAAAGCACATCTACAGAATAAATGACTCGCACAGAACAGCAACCAATCACTGGCAGAGGAACCTAAACTCCAATAACGCTAAGAAGTTCGTGATATTACTGGGCAGAATGGGAGCAAAGAGGAGAGTGAGAGAAGGTGAATGCAAGCGGGACGGGTGCTCCCGAAAGGGAACTGAGGAGGAGAAAGGGATTCTGCCCTGGAAAGTCACCTACTCGGGGGAAAGATCAAATGAACCAGAGGAATCTCCAGATGCAGAGAAGAGTGTAGCAGTAAGTTGGACTACTGAAAGGCTGATCAAGAACCGAACGGACCATCTGAACTACGGGCACAGTCACCAAAAATTGAGACGACTGGGTGGGGGCTGGCATCAAGACCTCAGCTCTGAAGGTTAGTACCAGAGAAAGGACTGGGGGTGTGGGGCGATGTGGAGACTGCTTGGGAGGTCTAGAAACCGGTCTGTCAAGTTTGACGGGGCAGAGACTGCCTGGGAGACTGGAAAACAAAGCTGTCGCAGAGGAAGGGAGCAATACTCTAGGGGTGGGGAAGTGGAAAGCCACATCAGAGGGAACCTGGGAGAAGAGCCTGGCCTGTGCCCATGCTGGGGAGGGGAGAGAAGAAGGGGTGGGTCCCCATAGAATACTCCTCATGCCACAGCAAGCTTACAGGCCCGCTAGCTAGCTGAAAACTGTGCTTCCCAGTGCATCCACCCCCCCCACCCCCACCACCCCCTACACTCTCGCCAGACCTGGAGCTGCCTGCCATCCGGGAGGGCTGGCCTCAAAAATTGTCTGAAACCTACCACCACAGGGGCTGTCCCTGCACAGGCCTGCTTGCCCTTTGGAGGGACTACACTTCCGCACAGCAGCACCAAACACCACCAGCCCCCGAGAAAAGGCCTGCAGCCCAGAAAAGCTAGAAGAACCCTAGCCAGGCCGTGAATAGATCTGCCTAATTCTCCGACGGTTTTTCTGATTCGGGCTGCCCTGGGGAGGAGCCTCTTGGGTTTTCAGTGGCCCTGCTACCTGCCCAAGCCCCCAGGGGGTGCCAAGCCCTAGCAGATCAGCTGCATAGGACTGCTAGCTCCAGGCAGGACGCCCTGCAGCCCAGAAAAATGGCAACAAGCCTGGCTGAGCCATGAAAAGATCTCACATGATCTTTCTGAGTTGGACTGCCCTGGGGAGGAGCCTCTTGGGTTTCCAACGGCCCTGCTACACGCCCAAGACCCCAGGGGGTGCCCTACTCCCGCAGAATAGCTGCTTAGCACCACCAGCCCCCTGGAGGACCCCCTGCAGCCCAGAAAAGCTGCAACAAGCTTGGCCAGACTGTGAAAAGTTCCGCCTACATTCGCAGGCTGTCCTTCTGAGTTGGGCTGCCCTAGGGAAGAGCCTCTTAGGTTCTCAGTGACCCAGATAGCTGCTCCAGCCCCCAGGAGGTGCTGCACTCCTGAGAAACAGCTGCCCCACACGGCCAACGCCCTGCAAGAACCCCACAGCCTAAAAACACCAGAGCAAGCTCTGCATGACCAAGTGAAATCTGCTACCATCGTGGTGTGGACCTTCCAGTCCTGTCTGCCCTCAGGAAGTCCTCCTTTGCTTCAAAGAAACCCTGTTAGCCCCATCAACACTCCAGAAAAGCCACACTGCCTCAAAAAAGATTGACCAACAATGCCAGCAATCAGGAAATATTCCACGGCAGTGACAAGGCAAACACTGCCCAGTCAGGGAGAGTACAACTCCCTCAGGAGAAAGAAAACAACAAGCAAGATGAAGAAGCTGAGAAACCACCCCCAGTCAAACCAACAGCAGAACTCACCTAAAACAGTCAAAAATGAAACAGATCTCTGCAGTCTGACAGACCTGGAGTTCAAAAGAGAAATAGTGAAAATACTGAAGGAATTAAGAGAAGATAGGAACAGTAATGCATATACCCTCAGAAAGGAACTAGAAAATATAAGGAGGAGCCAAGAAAAACTAGAACATTCATTTGCAGAGATGCAAACCGAACTAAAGGCAGTAAAAACCAGAATGAATAATGCAGAAGAACGAATCAGTGATATGGAAGATAGAATAATGGAAACCACTCAATCCGGTCAACAGACAGAAAACCGAATCAAAAAACTGGGAAGCAATATAAGGGACCTATGGGATAATATAAAGTGGGCCAATCTACGCATAATAGGAATTCCAGAAGGAGTAGAAAAAGATAAGGGGATGGAAAATATATTTGAAGCAATTATCGCTGGAAACTTCCCCAATCTAAAGGATACTGGGTTCAAGATACAAGAAGCACAGAGGGCCCCAAACAATCTGAACCCAAACAGACCCACACCAAGACACATCATAATAAAAATGGCAAAAGTTAGTGATAAAGAGAGGATCCTAAAGACAGCAAGAGAAAAGCAGAATGCTACCTACAAGGGAACCCCTATAAGATTATCAGCTGATTTCTCTACAGAAACACTACAGGCCAGGAGGGAATGGCAAGAGATATTTAAAGTGCTAAAAGGAAAAAAATATGCAACCTAGAATACTCTATCCAGCAAGAATATTACTTAAAATAGAAGGGGAAATAAAAATTTTTTCCAACAAACAAAAACTTAAAGAATACAGCAACACAAAACCCAGGTTAAAGGAAATATTGAAAGGCCTTCTCTAAACCAAAAAGAAAGGAAGGAAAGGGAAGAAAAAAGAAAAGAGAAAAAAAAGAAGAAGAGGAAGAACTAGGACTGAGGAAACCGCAATCAGAGAGCAGTCACTCAAATAAGCCAGCATACAGATTTAATCATGAACATGCTTCAAACAAAATAAAACTAAAAAGAAAGAAATAAAAAAGAGTCATCAAAACCATAAACTGTGGGCAAGGCATGTTAGGAAATAAATAACCCTTTTTGTTTGTTTGTTTGTATGTTTCTCTTCTTAATTTTAATAGAGTAATGAAGTGTTTGAACTTACAGGGCAATCAGGCTAAAACACACAATTATGGGAAGGGGTTAGCATACTTAAAAAACAGGGCAACCACAAGCCAAAACCAAATATTGCATTTGCAGAAAATGAAAAAAAGTACACTCAAGCAGATAAAAACAGGAGACCATCCAACCAAAAAAAAAAAAAAAAAAAAAAAAAAGGAAGGAACAATGGAGAACCATAGAATCAACTGGAACACGAGGTTCAAAATGGCAATAAATAATCATCTATCAATTATCACCTTAAATGTCAATGCACTGAATGCTCCAATCAAAAGACACAGACTGGCTGAGTGGATAAAAAGGCAAAAATCTTCAATAGGCTGCCTACAAGAAACTCACCTTAGGACAAAGGATACATATAGATTGAAAGTGAAAGCGTGGGGAAAAATATTTCTTGCCAATAGACATTACAGAAAAGCAGGAGTCACAACGCTCATATCAGACTAAATAGACTTTAAAACAAAAGACATAAAGAGAGACAAAGGAGGACACTACTTAATGATTAAGGGATCCATCCAAGAGAGGATATTACTATCGTCAACATATATGCCCCAAATATAGGAGCACCCAGATACATACAACAAATATTCACAGACATAAAGGGAGACATTGATGAGAATACAATCATAGTAGGAGACCTTAATACCCCCCTCACATCAATGGACAGATCCTCTAGACAGAAAACCAATAAAGCAAAAGAGATCCTATAGGAAACAATAGAAAAGGAAGACTTCATTAATATCTTCAGGACACTACATCCAAAAAAATCAGAATACACATTCTTCTCAAATGCTCATGGAACATTCTCAAGAATCGACCACATATTGGGACACAAAGCGAACCTCCATAAATTTAGGAGCATAGAAATTATCTCAAGTATCTTCTCTGACCACAATGCCATGAAATTAGAAACCAACCATGGGAAAAGGAAAGAGAAAAAACCTACTACATGGAGACTAAACAACATGCTACTGAAAAACCAATGGGTCAATGAGGAAATCAAGAAGAAAATTAAAAAATACCTTGAAACAAATGATACTGAAGACACAACCTCTCCAAATCTATGGGATGCTGCAGAAGCTGTGCTCAGAGGAAAATTTATAGCAATACAGGCCTTTCTCAAAAAAGAAGGAACATCCCAAATGGACAACTTAACCCTCCACCTAAACGAATTAGAAAAAGAAGAACAAAAACGACCTAAAGTCAGCAGAAGGAAGGAAATTATAAAGATCAAAGAAGAAATCAATAAAATAGAGACTCAAAAAACAATAGAGAAAATTAATAAAACCAAGAGCTGGTTCTTTGAAAAGGTCAACAAAATTGACAAACTCCTGGCCAGACTCACTAAAAAGAGGAGAGAAAGAACCCAAATAACCAAAGTTATAAATGAAAAAGGAGAAATCACAACGGATACAGCAGAAACAAACAAACAAACAAAAAACCATAAGAGAATACTATGAACAACTATCTGGCAACAAGTTTGACAATCTGGAAGAAATGGACAATTTTCTAGAATCTTACAGCCTGCCAAAACTGAATCAAGCAGAAACAGACCAACTGAACAGACCGATCACTAGAAATGAAATTGAAGAGGTCATAAAATCACTCCCTACGAATAAAAGTCCAGGACCAGATGGCTTCACAGGTGAATTCTATCAAACATATAAAGAGGAATTGGTGCCCATCCTCCTTAAACTCTTTCAAAAGGTTGAAGAAGAAGGAATACTCCCAAAGACATTCTATGAGGTCACCATCACCCTAATGCCAAGACCAGACATAGATACCACCAAAAAAGAAAACTATCGCCCAATATCATTGATGAATATAGATGCAAAAATTCTCAACAAAAATCTTAGCCAACCGAATCCACCAACATATCAAAAAAAGTATACACCATGACCAGGTAGGGTTCATCCCAGGTTCACAAGGATGGTTCAACATACGCAAATCAATCAGCATCATACACCACATTAACAAAAAAAAAAGTCAAAAATCAGGAGTTCCCGTCGTGGCACAGTGGTTAACGAATCCGACAAGAACCATGAGGTTGCGGGTTCGGTCCCCGCCCTTGCTCAGTGAGTAAACGATCCGGCGTTGCCGTGAGCTGTGGTGTAGGTTGCAGACACGGCTCGGATCCCGTGTTGCTGTGGCTCTGGCGTAGGCTGGTGGCTGCAGCTCCGATTCAACCCTTAGCTTGGGAACCTCCATATGCCACGGGAGCGGCCCAAGAAATAGCAACAACAACAACAACAACAACAAAAAGACAAAAAAAAAAAAAAACATATGATCATTTCAATAGCCACAGAAAAATCATTTGACAAAGTCCAACATCCATTCATGATCAAGACCCTCGCCAAAGTGGGTATAGAGGGAACATTCCTGAATATAATCAAAGCCATTTATGATAAACCCACAGCAAATATAATACTCAATGGGGATAAACTGAAAGCCTTCTCACTCAAATCTGGAGCAAGACAGGGATGCCCACTCTCACCACTGCTCTTCAACATCGTTTTGGAAGTCCTAGCCACAGCAATTAGACAAACAAATGAAATAAAAGACATCCATATAGGAAGAGAAGAGATAAAACTGTCACTGTGTGCAGATGACATGATACTATACATAGAAAACCTGAAGGACTCAACCCCAAAACTCCTTGAACTGATTAATCAATTCAGCAAAGTAGCAGGATATAAGATTAACATTCAGAAGTCAGGTCCATTTCTGTATACCAGCAATGAAATATTACAAAAGGAATACAAAAATATGATACCTTTTAAAATTGCACCTCACAAAATCAAATATATCAAGATACACCTGACCAAGGAGGTAAAGGACATATATGCCGAGAACAATAAAACTTTAATCAAAGAAATCAAAGATGTAAAGAAATGGAAAGATATTCCATGCTCCTGGGTTGGAAAAATCAATATTGTAAAAATGGCCATACTACCCAAAGCAATCTACAGATTCAATGCAATCCCTATCAAATTACCCGTGACATTTTTCACAGAACTAGAACAAACAATCCACAAAAGACCCAGAATCGCCAAAGCAATCCTGAGAAACAAAAACCAAGCAGGAGGCATAACTCTCCCAGACTTCAAGAATACTACAAAGCCGCAGTCATCAAAAGAGTGTGGTACTGGTATCAAAACAGACAGACAGACCAATGGAACAGAATAGAGAACCCGGAAATAAACCCTGACACCTATGGTCAATTAATCTTTGACAAGGGAGGCAAGAACATAAAATGGGAAAAAGAAAGTCTATTCAGCAAGCATGGCTGGGAAACCTGGACAGCTGCATGCAAAGCAGTGAAACGAGAACACACCCTCACACCGTGCACAAAAATAAACTCCAAATGGCTGAAAGACTTAAATATACGACAGGACACCATCAAACTCCTAGAAGAAAACATAGGCAAAATACTCGCTGACATCAACATCATGAATATTTTCTCAGGTCAGTCTCCCAAAGCAATAGAAATTAGAGCAAAAATAAACCCATGGGACCTCATCAAACTGAAAAGCTTTTGCAGAGCAAAGGAAATCGAAAAGAAAACACAAAGACAACTTTCAGAATGGGAGAAAATAGTTTCAAATGATGCAGCTGACAAGGGCTTAATCTCTAGAATATATAAACAACTTCTACAACCCAACAGCAAAAAAGCCAATCAATCAGTGGAAAAATGGGCAAAAGACCTGAATAGACTGTTCCCCAAGGAAGATATACAGACGGCCAGCAAACACTTGAGAAAATGCTCAACATCGCTGATCATAAGAGAAATGCAAGTCAAAACTACCATGAGATACCACCTCACACCAGTCAAAATGGCCATCCTAATAAATCCACAAATAACAAGTGCTGGAGGGGCTGTGGAGAAAAGGGAACCCTCCTGCACTGCTGGTGGGAATGGAAACTGGTACAGCCACTATGGGGAACAGTTTGGAGATACCTTAGACATCTATACATAGAACTTCCATATGACCCCACAATCCCACTCTTGGGCATCTATCCAGACAAAACTCTACTTAAAAGACACACATGCACCCACATGTTCATTGCAGCACTATTCACAATAGCCAGGACATGGAAACAACCCAAATGTCCATCGACAGATGATTTGATTCGGAAGAGGTGGTATATATGCATAATGGAATACTACTCAGCCATAAAAAAGAATGACATAATGCCATTTGCAGCAACATGGATGGAACTAGAGACTCTCATCTTAAGTGAAATGAGCCAGAAAGACAAAGACAAATACCATATGATATCACTTATAACTGGAATCTAATATCCAGCACAAATTAACATCTCCTCAGAAAAGAAACTCATGGACTTGGAGAAAAGACTTGTGGCTGCCTGATGGGAGGGGGAGGGAGTGGGAGGGATCGGCAGCTTGGGCTTATCAGACACAACTTAGAATGGATTTACAAGGAGATCCTGCTGAATAGCATTGAGAACTTTGTCTAGATGCTGATGTTGCAACAGAACAAAGGGTGGGGGGAAAATGTAATTATAATGTATACACGTAAGGATAACTTGATCGCCTTGCTGTACAGTGTGAAAATAAAAAAAAAGAAATTTTCACAAACAGTGAATTTTAGCCCAAAGTCAGGAGAAAATCAGCAATACACTAATAAAAGACAGCCCACCTACATCTTTTGTCAGCATAGTTGGGAAATGAAGGCAGAAAAACAAAAAGAACATGTTGATTGGAGCCCTTCCTCATTTGTGTATGTGTGTTATGGAGCATCTTCAACATATTTAATAAGATCATAACCAACATGCAGGCTTGGTGGGGGGGTTGTGGGGATACAGAAGCCAAAGAAATCAAAACATCAGGATGTTTGTTTGCTTTTCCAAATTGATGGAATAAATGCACAATGTGCCACCTGGGTAACCCCCTGGCTAAGTCCCAATACTGGCCACAGTAACCACAGGGATTTCTTGGACACACTGGAATCACTGGAGGAAGTGATGCTGCCAGGAATGATCCCAGGGTAGGTCAATCCTGTATGAAGAACTCAGGGCTGTTCAATGCTTGACATGATGAAGGTCTTATTTTTAAATCCTCATGACATCCCTTTGAGAGGGTGTTCTTATTCCCAGAAAAAAAATGGGGTTAGGAATGATATCAAGACTTGCCCCCTGGACTTTCATTTCTCAGATGTTCCAGTATCAGGTCATTTCTGCTTCTATTTTTGACTTTCAGCCCCATCAGCATAATCTTTATCAGAGGGTGAAAGTTTCACATTTGCAATTCTAGATTTTTCTTTTGGCTGGGTTTCTGGCAGCCCACTGCAGGTTATTATTATTATTATTATTATTATTATTATTATTAATATCTCTAATTGCAAAATGAACCAAGAACTAGAAACGGTCCTAGGATGTATCCTGGGGAAGGGGGTGGGGTGGAGGTCCCTTTGGGATTTCTCTCTTTGCAGTTTAAGTTTTTGAAAGGCAAAACTTTCTGGAGTGGGGAGAGTAAAGTCTCTGAGCCACCCTTTCAATTCAAATCTCAACTTTCCTTACTCCCTAGTCTTTTCACTGGATGTTTGGGGCTCAAACCTGCTTCCTGACTATTCTCTGATGAAGTTGTTCCTAAATTTGACTGTATATTGAGTCACCTGCTTAGTGTTCCAAAAATGAGGCTTTCTCAGGCTTTGCTTCCAACCTACAAGACAAGACGCTGAAGGTCTAGAAACTAGACTAATCCTAAGAGGACTCTCATTTGAGTGTTAAGGATCAAAAAGAGTTGTGGACACATCAAGATACACATGGATTTAATGTCTTTAGAATCACTTGGATTACTGACCAAGTCACATCTATGTAAATACCACTGCATTACAGAGAAGCCACCTCCATCATCCTGAAACCCCCAGCTGTTTTCAATGCATAAAGCTGGTGGTATTTACTTGCATGTTTATTATATGTTTTTCCCCAGCAAGGATGGTAGCTCTGCCATCTTCCTGGTCAAGCCACAGTGCCCTGGTTGGTGCCTGCCCGTCTTGGGGACTCAATTAGTTTGTGGTGGGTGATGGCATGATTTGACTATAAATACTATCAGAAAGAAGGGACGCACCCCAGTCCTCTTCCACTTTGACCTCCTTATTGGACAGACGCTGGAAGGCAGACCTGAGACAGTTTCTCACAGTTGAGCCTCTCAGCTCAGGTCTGCTGAAGCCACTTTCTATTCCTAGGACATGTGGCATTATTGTTTTTGCTTTTGTCTTTTTAAACTATAGTTGATTTACAGTGTTGTGCCAATTTCTGCTGTACAGCAAAGTGACCTCATCATACATATATACACATTCCTTTTATTATCTTCCATTATGGTTTATCCCAAGAGACTGGATATAGTTCCCTGTGCTGTATGGTAGGACTTAATTGCTTAGCCATGTTTTTTTTTTAATACTGAAAGATGTGCATTGTAGCTTTGTTTGTGTTATCAAAAACCTGGAAACAAAAGGAATAAATACTGGCACATCCATATTGTGGAATAGTATACCATCGGCTCTTTGGATCTGTGCACATGGAACACACAGTGATGGAGGCTGACTCTATTGTTATTTGACAGAAGGGACATGGAATTGGGCATGGCGGGTGGGAGTCCTGGAGCCAATTCTCCAGGGGTTACTGAGCAATGGCTGTGCAGATAATAAAGTAAAACAATCTGTAAGTGTAAAGAAATAAATCTGTTAAGAATTGTGTCAGATGAATTTCCATGAAGTATTGTTGAGTGACAAGAATAAGATGAAGGAAAGTGCAAAATAGTACTCCATTTCAGTAAAACAAATGATGATAAACTATCACTGCTTAGGATTACTTGATCCTGGATTAAAATAGGAAAAAAGAACTTCACTGTGAAGACTGGTTCTGTGTGGGGGCTGAGTGGGATGCAAGAGCCTTAGGGAAAAGAGACAGCAAGTTGGGAGAAATCAAGAAATAAAGTGGAGAAAATAAGATAACTGTAATAGTAAAAATCATATTTATGAAGAATAATTATGCATGCATGTATATAAAATTTCTGGCCACCCCCATTGCATGCAGATATTCCCAGGCCAAGAAATTCCTTTTTTTTTTAAATGGGAAATTCACCTAATGTGATGGAAGAAAAATATAGAGATTTCAATGTATTTTTTAAGAAAAAATACTCAGAATGCATGAGGCAATATTTAAATTAGGAATTTAGTAGAAAGAAAAACAAGGTAAATGCAAAGAAAGATGGAATAAAAGGAAATCGCTCTATCTGCAATTTTTAAAAATAGAAATATCTTAAAGCTTATATGTGATGTTAACCGTAGTTTCTTGTGGGTGAAGGATAATGGAATGCTCATTGTATTACTTTTTCTACTTTTCTGTATTTTTATTTTTTCTCTCTTTACATTGCTGGCCACCCCCACTGCCTGCAGCTCTTCCCAGGCCATGAATTGAACCTGAGCCATAGCTGTGACCTGAGCCATAGCAACAACATCACTGGATCCTTAGCCTGCTGCACCACCAGGGAACTCCATTCTTATTTGTAAACTTTCTTGTTAGGAAAACAATATATGAAAAGACAAGCTCAGTAGAGTTTCCTCATGAGGGTCCTTCACTTCCAGCAGCAGGAGTCATAAACTCAGCTCCTTTCTCTCTCCTGTGGGCTGCTGCCTTCCAAAGAGGGCTTCCTCTTCAGAGAATAAAAATGTAACCAGGGAGCACCTGAGGGTGGTTTTCCTCCTCCTGCCTTGACTTCTCTTTCCACTGCCCCATTAGGGAAGGCATCTGTCAGAAGTTTTGTCTGATTTCGTTATTTCAGTGTGGAGCACATTCTGGAGACAGCTGGGTTTCCAAATCTGGTGCTGCCAAGGACTAGCAGTGGGATTTTCTTCCAGGATGAAAGGTGAGAAGGCAGGTAAAGTGCTCAAGCAGAGAGAGGCATGGAGAAAAGGATCCTCCTTTTTACCATCTCTATGGATTCTGATTCCATATCTGAGTAGCTCATTCTGAAACCTCTTCTCCCAGGTTTTTCTGCAGGTGTTGGTTCTGGATAGTTCTCCCATCTTCCTACTCTCCCCCCAGCCTTCATATTTATTTATGAGCCAGGCAATGGGCACCCAGTGTAATAAATGAAAATTCACCCCTGTCTTCCCATGGGGTCCGGTGGGGAGGGTAGACACCCAAGGAGAGACCAGGGGCTGTGGTGCTAGGCGAGGACACCCTCCTGGCAAATGCCAATTTCTCTGGGGCTCAGTTTCCTCTTGAGTAACATGACCCTCCCAAACTGGGTATATGCATTAAAGATGCAGTGAGGACTGGGGCTTTTTATTTGTTTCTGGTGTGTCTTCCACCTACTGTCCATGAGACCACAGTCTTTGATGAGTTCCTTCACCATGTTGTTTTCTTACAGTTCCTAGCACATACAGGTAGTCTATAAGTATTTGTTGAGTTAATGATTTTGCCTTAGAGAATGACTTTAAAATTTAAAAGAAACTTCCCTTGCTTCTCTAAGAGGACAGACTCTTAAGGGTTTAATAAAAAGAACATAACTAGTCATTGAATTATTAGGTCATAGGGAATTTTTGTCTTCAGCTTTAACTAGATGTCATCAATTGCTTGCATTTGTAGCAATTTTCACTCCCAAATAGCAGTTTATGAGGTCCCCTTTGTCTGCATTTTTTCTAGAACTAGGGGCAACCAGTTTTTATTTTATTTATTTATTTATTTACTTACTTACTTATTTATTTTTAAATCTCAAGGCAGTATGTATCTATGGTCCTAGATCTATTCTTTGTTTTGGCAACACACATGGTATGCAGAAGTTCCTAGGCCAGGAATTGAACCCATGCCACACCTGCAACCATAGCCGCAGCAGTAATAACGCTGGATCCTTAATCCACTGAGCCACCAGGGAACTTCTATTTATTTTTGATAGACAAGAAGTAGATTTATTGAAAGAGATACACATTCTATTGGCAGAATACAGTATATCCCAAAAGGCTTGAGAGCCCTATCAGTCTTTAAATGCTTGCCGTGGTTTCTCTTTATTTTAAAATTTTATTTAATTTTTTTTGTCTTTTTAGGGCCATGCCCACAGCAGAATATAGAAGTACCCAGGCTAGGGGTAAAATTGGAGATGGAGCTGCTGGTCTACACCCATGGAAACACAAGGTCTGAGCCTCATTCACTACCCACACTGAAGCACCTGGCAATGCCAGTTCCTTAACCCATTGAGTGCAGCCAGAGATTAAATACACATTCTCATGGATGTAGTTGAGTTCTTAGCCCATTGAATCATACAGGAACTCCATGATTTCTCTTTCAAGCGGAGAGTACAGATGGCGTTTCCACTTTAGACTATACCACATCTTCCAACTTTTTTTTACACTGTTTCTAGATTTTGACACTGTTATCACTCTAGATCTCAGCTCACATGATCCACCCCCTCCCCTGGGAAGCCTTCCCTGAATCCCTGTAGAGTGTGGTTTCCTCATCAGTCACTATATATCCCATCACTCCGTTATTTCCTGCATGAAGGACTGGAATCTGAAACAAATTTTGGACTTTCCGTTTCATGGATTTTCCTCCATGGGTTTACAAGGACTCTTAATCTGTCATCACCAGATCTCTGGGCCTGGCTCAGAGCCTGGCACAGAAGAGGAAGGCAAGATGTACTTAGAGAATAAAGGAAAGAGTAGATTGCTTTTTTAAAAGCCAAAACCAATTTAGATATTTACTAAATGTTGGACTTATTTTTTAAAAATCCTGATGATATTAGGCAAGTGCAGTTATAAGATCATCGTCCTCCTTTATTTTGCCTTTATCACCTTTTCTTTTTAGGCATATGGAGGTTCACCTGTGGCATATGGAATTTCCCAGGCAAGGGCTTGAATCAGAGCTGCAGCTGCCAGCCTACACCAAAACAAAAGCAGCACCAGATCCAAGCTTCATCCACAAAATATCATGCAGCTTGTAGTAATGGCAGGTCTCTAACCCACTGAGTGAGGCCAGGGATTGAACTCACATCCTCAAGGACACTATGTTGGGTTCTTAACCAGCTGAGCCACTATGGGAACTCCCCTTATTACTTTTGAACCACAGATTCTGTAATTCATTCAACAAGGGTTTACCAATCACTTATTCACCAGTGACTGTGCCATGAAACCACTCATGAGATGAAGACCATATTTTTTGTCTGTTATTTTGCTGGCAGTGGGCTTGCATGACTAAGACAGAATGAAATGTAAAGTCTGGCTTCAAGAAATGAAACTTCAAGAAAAGAAAACCTGGCTTCAATAAATGAAACGTAAAATCTGGCTTGATATATATTTGTATCCTGTCCTTCAAAGGAAGGACAATTTGGAGTTCCTTTGGGGATGGCAGGTTAAAGTTCTGACATTACACTGCAGTGGCATGGGTTTGATTCCTGGCCCAAGAAATTGCCTGTGCTGTAAGAGTGCCCCCCAAAAAAGGATAGTATTTTTTCAGTAGAGAAGTAATAGTGAGAATAATGATGAGAGGTAAAATTTGTTTAATGTTTACCATGTGCCAGGCCCTGAACAAGTTGCTTTACATGAATTATATTGTTTGTTTCTTCTTTTCTTTTTGGGCCACTCTAAGTTCTCAGGCTAGGGATCGAATCAGAGCTGGAGCTGCCAACTTATGCCATGGCTACAGTAATGCAGGATCCAAGCTGCATCTGCAACCTACACCACAGATCATGGCAACACCAGATCCTTAACTGATGGAGTGAGGCCAGGGACCAAACCCACAAGCTCATGGTTCCTAGACAGATTTGATATCACTGTACCACAACAGGAACTCCTTACATTAATTATATTTTTAATCATCAGAAAACCAAACAGGGTAGTTACTATTAGAGAACCTTCATGAATTTTACTATATATATATATGTGTGGGAAGAAAGGAGGGAGGAAGGGAGAGAGAGTGATTAAAGTTACCAAGGAAATCATGTACCTAATTTCAGGGAAGAGATGAAGTGGACATTTGTTCCCTGGTGCTGAGATGTGCCTGGTCCCTGTCTGGTTCATGTCTTTACCACCAGGATAACAGAAGCATGTTCTAGGGTAATATTTTTATCATACTTGATTTTTTCCCCTCTACACACTAGATGTTAGAACTAACTCCTTTGAAAATGAAGTTTCAAAGGAGCTAAATGTCCCCTATAGCAAAGTTACAAGTCTTCCCAAGAGGATTCAGCTACTATTGGGACCAGACTTTTTTGTCCTAACACATCTCCTGAATTCAACATGTAGCCATTTTTTATTCCCATAACACAGGTCCAGTTTCCTGCATCATTTATTATCTGTTATAAAGATCATCTCCTTCAAATAACAGAGATGAGCAGGTGATAGCAAAAAGGGTACTGAAGTATTTCACTGGAAATCTTTTAAACTACAACAGATTTTGGATTAATGAGGATGCATTGGATGCTATGTCTGGAGACAGAAGAAAAGAAAAATTGAAGGTTATTCTAACCCCAGGGTTCTGTAATCATCTCATTGTTTCCCCAATTTCCTTGGTCACAGAAATCCCTTGCAAAGAGACAAAAGAAAACAAAAGCCCACCGAAGCAAAGAAAACAAAAGAAGGAGCCAGGTGTATAGTAAGAGCTCAATAAATATTTGTAGAATAAGTGATGGAAGAAAAGAATCAGACTGAAAAACAAAATGTAGGATCTGATTATTAATAAGAACATCTCCAAAATCATGTTTCCTCCTTAAATTGACACACACACACACACACAAACACACACAACTACAAATATATAACATTGTATCACTGTAGGTAAAATATTTTTTCCAGCATCCAGGAACACTGGAAATGATCTTTGACGGTGTTTGCTTTGGGGGCTGTGGGGTAAGAGCTTCGCAAGGGGACCCACCATGGGGCAGTCACTTGCATGCGAATCACCAAGGACGTATTCCTGGGTGCCGGCCGAACAGAAGGGAGACCAATCCAAGGTGGATTCCTCTGCTTCTGTGTGCTTTGACAGGTCTAGACTACGAGAGCCCACACTGAGGCATGTGGGTGAGAGCAGGCCACGTGTTGCTAGTGGGCATTTCGGGAAGAGAGGCTCCTGGTGGCATAGAGCGTGGCATAACTCAGGAAGCTATGGATTTCATGGATGCAACGATGTGCTGGAATCCACACGTCCACTGCCCCTTACAGACTTTTCCCTTGGGGTGGTGTGAACTCGCGGCCCTTTCTTCCATTCTTGTCCACCACCACTAGGGCCTGAACCCAGATCGGCCCGGGGTCCTTTTTGTGCAGGCAGGCCCCCCTAGGATTCACTGTGGCCCAGCCACAGCACGAGGCAGCATAATCAGGGTGTCTCGAGTTGGTGAGCCATTTTGCGAGGAGTCCTGGCAGGGCTTCCTTCCGAATGGGTGCGGTGGTATCGGCACCACCGAGAAGCTTTCCTTCTCTACCCCCAGAAGTGCAGTCAGTGTTTGGTGGTGGTTTGCATGGTTCTATTTGTCTTTGTGTTCCTGCCACTCATATGCCGAGGCTTTGAGGTGACATGCCCTGGACGTAGGAGAGAGAGGCTGATGTGATTTGCTGAAACGCCACACTGCCAGAGACAGCGAGAGTAAACCCATCAGTGCACTAGAAAGCACCGGTAGGCAGAAGGCGGGTTTGTCCCAAGACTCCGATATCCCTTCACACTAGGGTCTTCCTTCCATTTCCTTTGCCAGTGTGGCCTAGGAAGTGGGTGGAATTGGGCCTCAGGGGATGGACTTCACGTCCCCTCTCATAGGCATCCTTGGTGCCTCCACTTTCCCCATGCCACTGGGCTTACGCTTGTACAGATGTCTTGTCACCCCCTTTGAGCAGAGACAGCCCTTGCCTCGGGGACATTCTCCATGGTTGAAGTAGCCCAGCAAGGCCCCGAGGGCACCAGGGATCTGCATCCCTGCTGACACATCCCTGAGCTCTCCCCCATAGGTCCTTGGGAATCCCGGTGGTACTTGACTTCCGGTGACCTGTCAGGGTGCACCATATTCTGAAGGCCACTAGGTTCCTCTGCCAAGTTGCAATGCATTTGTCAAAATGCAGACATCAATTTGTGTATGGAGTCTCGATGTCGATGTTGCCTCCGGAAAAGTCAGACGTGGTGTGTGAAGAGAGCCATGCTTCAACCCCTTGGTTTGCCTCTCTGCCTTCCTTCCCACTTTCTGTCTTCCATTCTCCTTAACACCTTTCTCCATCCCTAATTTCCTCCAAAGAAATCCCTCCTCCACAAGGCGAGCCTTGATGCTCAACTCCTGCATCATCTCCACATCAGTATAGATTTCTCACTCTCTAGCTCTTATCATCAATGTCCTCTACCTCCTCATCAATTGATAATACTCTCTCCAGGCTTTATCGTTGGGATGAGAGCCAAGCAAATTGGGGACATTTGTGCGACTTCTGAAGACTCAGCAGGAATCCTGGACCGTGGTTTTATCTGGGGTGGAAAATGCGATTTGGAGTCCTCTCTCAGGAAATGCGCAGGGTTTTGGCTATTTTTTTTAACCGGGTGTCTTCCTAGATCCATAGTCCTATTCCCATCGGAAACACTAGCACGCGTGTTTACAATGTGGAAACGTCTTTAGGCACCCATTTTCCAGTGGAGCAGGAGAGCCTGAAGAATTGTCACGCCCCCATCCTGAAGCTGTCTTTGAACCTTTCAAAAGAAAGCAGGCTAATCCATAGCCTCCCAAAGCCACGCAAGCACAACGAATGGTTAAAGAACCTTGAGAAAACCACACCCCTGGAAGTAATGTAAAGCAGAGCAGAAGAAAGTGTCGAATGCAGACAGGTGTGAAACAAATAGTGACGCATATGGAAAACGGGGAAAACAACAGGTTGGCATGTGGAAATGCATGAATCCGACAGAGGCGGGCAGAGAAGGTCTGGAATGCGGCCAGGTCTGAATCAGAGGGTGAGTCTTACGTGGCTTGCCGTGAATACCATGTGGCCTGCACCCCAAAGGCCTGGGAGACTTAGAGCTGGGCTGCCATTTGAAAGGGCCTTAGGTTGTCCTCCTTCCTCCCAGGTCCTCAAACTGGAGGGGAATTCTCATTGACTGTTATATCTCCGCCCTTTCGTGAAGTGTGGTGCATAGGGTCCTTCCACTAGATGACCTCTTCTGTGCCAGGGACAGCCCAGCCGTCCAGGGGATGGACAAATATATGGGCAGGCTCTACACGCAATTGAGTATTGCCATTGAGGTTTTGGCGGTAGGGAATTACCAGCACCTCCCCTGATTTCCATACATCAGGACATGGCCGCCTCAGCCTCTACAAGACTCCTGTCTCCAGGGAGAGCACAGTGGACCAGCATTCTCCAGGGCAGCCGGTCGCTACTTCTCGCGTCTCCGACCTCGAAGCATGGATTCCTCCAGCACGTCCTGCACATCCAGCGGTAGGTTGACCTCTGCCTCTGGGCTGAGGGTTGCAAATCCCAGAGGCCTGGAGCCTTTCACGCCTGTGCATCCTGCATCGATTGGACCATGCCGTTCAATAGGGCATGTTCCGAGATTGGGCTGGCCTTTGGCCAGCGCTCAGTTGGCCTCAACGAAGCAGACTCGCCTCAGAATGACACCCTTTCCCATACCCATGGGATTTTCGCTCTGGGATGGAAGGGGATATTGCCTCTTCCTAGAGAGGTGCCCACGCAGATCACGCATCAATGGGCGAAAGGTCCTAAGAGGATTTCTCAGGGCCCATCCTCTCCTTTGCTGCTGGACAAGCTTTCCATCCAACCCAATGTATGTTCATGATGGCAGTGGACACATTTGGGGATTTAGAGTCAGAGTAGCCTTTGAATGGTGTTCTCTTGGCCTGGCTTCTCAACAACAGGTATGGAAATACACCCTGGCAGGTTTATTCCCCTCTTTCGTACTTGGGGATTGTTTCCTTTTGGATTTTTGGGGATGTTGGGGTCATTTTCACCTCAGGTCATCGTGAGTCGACAGCACGTTCCTGGGAGCTCTTCTCCAAAGGTCAGGCCTTTCTGCATGACCACAGTCTGTGCACGCCTTGCCTTTGTATAAGCCAGGGACGTCAAGGATTCTTGATCCCAGGACGGAGGGAAACATGTGGAGCTTATATCTCTCTTTCAAGGGTTTCAAGCTCCCTTGGAGTTTCCCCACACATAGTCCCTACTCCATTTCTCTGTCTCCGTCTCTCAGTCCCTCCGTCTCTCTCTCAGTCTCTCTCTCTCTCACACTCTCTCTCACTCTCTAAGTTTCTCTCTCAGTCCATTTCTCTGCTGGGACCCTGTGGGTCTCAGTTTCTAGTACTCCTTGGTTCCCCCCCAACTCAGCCTTATGGTCTCAATTTCTTCTCCTCTTTGGCCACTTACGTCTACATGAATGGCACTTTTGACTTTGTACACTCCAGTGGAGCAGAAGAGCCTGAGGAATCGTCGTGCCCCCCATCCTGAAGCTGTGTTTGAACGGTTCAAAAGAAAGCAGGCTAATCCTTAGCCACCCAAAGCCATCCAAAGCCACCCAAGCCCAAAGAAGGGTTAAAGAACCTTCAGAAAACCACACCACTTGAAGGAATGTAAAGCAGAGCAGAGGAATGGGTGGAATGCAGACAGGGGTGAAACACTTAGGGTCCCATATGGAAAACGGGGAAAACAACAGGTTGGCCTGTGGAAATGCAGGAATCTGACAGAGGCGGGCAGAAAAGTTCTGGAATGCGGCAAGGTCTGAACCAGATGTTCAGTCTTCCATGGCTTGCTGTGAAGACCATATGGCCTGCACTCCAAAGGCCTGGGAGACTCGGGGCTAGGCTGCCATTTGAAAGGGCCTTAGGTTGTCCTCCTTCCTCCCAGGTCCTCAAACTGGAGGGGAATTCTCAATGACTGTTAGATCTCCGACCTTGGGTGAAGTGCGGTCCGTGGTACGGCCCAGCCCTCCAGGTGATGGGCAACACTATGGGCAGGCTCTACACGTACTTGAGGAGTGCCCTGGAGTTTTGGGGGGTGGGGAATTTCCAGCAGCTCCGCTGATTTCCAGAAATCAGGGCGTGGCCACCTCAGCCTCTACAAGACCCCTGTCTCCAGGGAGAGCTCAGTGGGCCAGCATTCTCCAGGGCAGCCGGTCGGTTCTTCTCGCTTCTCCGACTGACCTCGAAGCATGGATTCTTCCAGCACGTCCTGCACATCAAGCTGTAGCTTGACCTCTGCTTCTGGGCTGGGGGTTGCAACTCCCAGAGCCTGGGAGCCCTTCACGCCTGTGCATCCTGCATCGATAGGGCCATGCCGTTCATTAGGGCATGTTTCGAGATTGGGGTGGCCTTTGGCCCGCGCTCAGGGGGCCTCAGCGAAGCACACTCGCCTCAGAATGACACCCTTGCTCCATACCCATGGTAATTTCGCTCTGGGATGGAAGTGGATGTTGCCTCTTCCTAGAGAGGTGCCCACGCAGATCACGCATCACCGGGCGAAAAGTCCTAACAGGATTTCTCAGGGCCCATCCTCTCCTTTGCTGCTGGCCAACCTTTCCATTCAACCCAATGTATGTTCATGATGGCAGTGGACACATTTGGGGATTTGGGGTCGGAGTAGCCTTTGAATTGTGGTCTCTTGGCCTGGCTTGCCAACAACAGGTATGGAGATACACCCCAGTGGGTTTACTCCTCTCTTTCTTTCTCTTTACGTCTTGGGGAAGGTTTCCTTTGGAGTCTTGGGGATGTTGGGAGCATTTTGACCCCAGGTCACCTGGAGTCGACAGCACGTTCGTGGGAGCTCTTCTCCAAAGTTCAGGCCTTTCTGCATGACCGAACTCTGTGCACGCCTGGCCTTTGTATAACCCAGGGACGTCAAGGAATCTTGATGCCAGGACGGAGGGAAACATGTGGAGCTTATATCTCTCTTTCAAGGGTTTCAAGCTCCCTTGGAGTTTCCCCACACATAATCCCTCTCCATTTCTCTCTCTCCGTCTCTCGGTCCCTCCGTCTCTTTCTCAGTCTCTCTCTCTCTCAGTCTCTCTCTCTCTCTATGTCTAACTCGCTCTCTCCATTTCTCTGCTGGGACCCTGTGGGTCTCACTTTCTATAACTCCTTGGTTCACTCCCAACTCAGCCTTACGGTCTCAATTCCTTCTCCTCTTTGGCCACTTACGTCTACATGAATGGAACCGTAGACTTTGCACACTGGCCTTGACAGTGTAATATGCAGACTTGTGGTTGGTGTTGAAGTCGTCATCACTGCATGTGCTGAGGTCCGTCCTGATGGACACTTGCCCAGTTGCGTTGGATATTCACGTCGATCTGCTGGAGGTCACTTTGTGCTGATGTTTCATAAATATCCGGGACTTGGAAGTTCACCTGAAGCGAAGTTGGCTTTGCTTGTATCGGAAGCAAATTCTGCGAGACACAGCATCCTGGAACACAGGAAGTGGTCTTTGACGGCCTTTGCTTTGGGGGCTGTGGGGTAAGCGCATCGCAAGGGGACCCGCCATGGGGCCGTCAGTTGCATGCGAATCACCAAGGAAGAATTCCTGTGTGCCGGCCGGACAGAAGGGAGACCGATCCAGGGGGATTCCTCTGCTTCTGTGTGCTTTGACAGGTCTTGACTAGGAGAGCCCACACTGAGGCCATGTGGCTGAGAACAGACAACGTGTTGTTAGTGGGCACTTCGGGAAGAGAGGCCGTTGGTGGCTTGCAGCGTGGCATAACGCAGGAAGCTATGGATTTCGTGGATGCAACGATGTGCTGGAATCCACACGTCCGCTGGCCCTCACAGACTTTTCCCTTGGGGTGGTGTGAACCCGCGGCCCTTTCTTCCATTCTTGTCCACCACCACTAGGGCCTGAACCCAGATCGGCCCGGGGTCCTTTGTGTGCAGGCACGCCCCCCTGGGTCTCACTGTGGCCCAGCCACAGCACGAGGCAGCATAATCAGGGTGTCTCGAGCTGGTGAGTCATTTTGCGAGGAGTCCCGGCAGGGCTTCCTTCCAAACGGGTGCTGTGGTGTCGGCACCGCTGAGAAGCTTTCCTTTTCTACGCCCCAGAAGTGCAGTCAGTGTTTGTTGGTGGTTTGCCTGGTTCTATTTGTCTTTGGTTCCTGCCACTCATAGGCCGAGGCTTTGAGCTGATATGCCCTGGACGTAGGCGAGAGAGGCTGGTGTAATTTTCTGAAAGGCCACACTGCCGGAGACATCGTGCACAAACCCATCAGTACCCTCGACAGGACTGGTAGGCGGAAGGCGTGTTGCTCCCAAGACTCCGATGTCCCTTCACACTAGTGTCTACCATCCATTTCCTTTGCCAGCGTGGCCTTGGGAAGTGGGGGGATTTGGGCCCCAGGAGATGGACTTCACGTGCCCTCACATAGGCATCCTTGGTGCCCCCACGTTCCCCATGCCGCTGGGCTTCCGATGGTACAGATGTCTTGGCACCCCCTTTGCGCAGAGACAGCCCGTGCCTCGGGGACCTTCTCCATGGTTGAAGCAGCCCAACATGGCCCTGTGGGCACCAGGGATCGGCATCCCTGCTGACGCATCCCTGAGCTCTCCCCCATAGGTCCTTGGGAATCCTGGTGGTCCTTGACCTGGGGTGCCCTGTCAGGGTGCACCATCGGCTGCAGGCCACGAGGTTCCTCTGCCAAGTTGCAGTGCTTTTCTCTAAATGCAGATATCACTGGGTGTCCGGAGTCTCAATGGCGATGTAGCCTCCTGAAAAGTCAGACGTGGTTTGTGACGAGAGCCATGCTTCAACCCCTTGGTTTGCCTCTCTGCCTTCCTTCCCACTTTCTGTCTTCCATTGGCCTAACACCTTTCTCCATCCGTAACTTCCTCAAAGAAATCCCTCCTCCACAAGGCGATCCTTGCTGCTCACCTCCTGCATCTCCTTCACATCAGTATAGCTTTCTCACTATCTAGCTCTTATCATCAATGTCCTCTTCCTCCTCATCAATTGAGAATTCTCTCTCCAGGGTTTATCTTTGGGATGATAGTCAAGAAAAGCCGGGACGTATTGGAGGCTTCTGGAGACTCAGCCGGAATCCTGGACCGTGGTTTTATCCGGGGTGGAAAATGCGATTTGGGGTCCTCTCTCAGGAAATGCTCAGGGTTTTTAGCTATTTTTTTCACCGGGTGTCCTCCTAGTTCCATAGTCCTATTCCCATCGGAAACAATAGCACGTGTGTTTACAATGTGGAAACGTCTTTAGGCACCCATTGTCCAGTGGAGCAGAAGAGCCTGAGGAATCGTCGTGGCCCCCAAAATGAAGCTGTGTTTGAACGGTTCAAAAGAAAGCAGGCTAATCCTTAGCCACCCAAAGCCATCCAAAGCCACCCAAGCCCAAAGAAGGGTTAAAGAACCTTGAGAAAACCACACCGCTGGAAGGAATGTAAAGCAGAGCAGAGGAATGTGTGGAATGCAGACAGGGGTGAAACACTTAGGGTCCCATATGGAAAACGGGGAAAACAACAGGTTGGCCTGTGGAAATGCAGGAATCTGACAGAGGCGGGCAGAAAAGTTCTGGAATGCGGCAAGGTCTGAACCAGATGTTCAGTCTTCCATGGCTTGCTGTGAAGACCATATGGCCTGCACTCCAAAGGCCTGGGAGACTCGGGGCTAGGCTGCCATTTGAAAGGGCCTTAGGTTGTCCTCCTTCCTCCCAGGTCCTCAAACTGGAGGGGAATTCTCAATGACTGTTAGATCTCCGACCTTGGGTGAAGTGCGGTCCGTGGTACGGCCCAGCCCTCCAGGTGATGGGCAACACTATGGGCAGGCTCTACACGTACTTGAGGAGTGCCCTGGAGTTTTGGGGGGTGGGGAATTTCCAGCAGCTCCGCTGATTTCCAGAAATCAGGGCGTGGCCACCTCAGCCTCTACAAGACCCCTGTCTCCAGGGAGAGCTCAGTGGGCCAGCATTCTCCAGGGCAGCCGGTCGGTTCTTCTCGCTTCTCCGACTGACCTCGAAGCATGGATTCTTCCAGCACGTCCTGCACATCAAGCTGTAGCTTGACCTCTGCTTCTGGGCTGGGGGTTGCAACTCCCAGAGCCTGGGAGCCCTTCACGCCTGTGCATCCTGCATCGATAGGGCCATGCCGTTCATTAGGGCATGTTTCGAGATTGGGCTGGCCTTTGGCCCGCGCTCAGGGGGCCTCAGCGAAGCACACTCGCCTCAGAATGACACCCTTGCTCCATACCCATGGTAATTTCGCTCTGGGATGGAAGTGGATGTTGCCTCTTCCTAGAGAGGTGCCCACGCAGATCACGCATCACCGGGCGAAAAGTCCTAACAGGATTTCTCAGGGCCCATCCTCTCCTTTGCTGCTGGCCAACCTTTCCATTCAACCCAATGTATGTTCATGATGGCAGTGGACACATTTGGGGATTTGGGGTCGGAGTAGCCTTTGAATTGTGGTCTCTTGGCCTGGCTTGCCAACAACAGGTATGGAGATACACCCCAGTGGGTTTACTCCTCTCTTTCTTTCTCTTTACGTCTTGGGGAAGGTTTCCTTTGGAGTCTTGGGGATGTTGGGAGCATTTTGACCCCAGGTCACCTGGAGTCGACAGCACGTTCGTGGGAGCTCTTCTCCAAAGTTCAGGCCTTTCTGCATGACCGAACTCTGTGCACGCCTGGCCTTTGTATAACCCAGGGACGTCAAGGAATCTTGATGCCAGGACGGAGGGAAACATGTGGAGCTTATATCTCTCTTTCAAGGGTTTCAAGCTCCCTTGGAGTTTCCCCACACATAATCCCTCTCCATTTCTCTCTCTCCGTCTCTCGGTCCCTCCGTCTCTTTCTCAGTCTCTCTCTCTCTCAGTCTCTCTCTCTCTCTATGTCTAACTCGCTCTCTCCATTTCTCTGCTGGGACCCTGTGGGTCTCACTTTCTATAACTCCTTGGTTCACTCCCAACTCAGCCTTACGGTCTCAATTCCTTCTCCTCTTTGGCCACTTACGTCTACATGAATGGAACCGTAGACTTTGCACACTGGCCTTGACAGTGTAATATGCAGACTTGTGGTTGGTGTTGAAGTCGTCATCACTGCATGTGCTGAGGTCCGTCCTGATGGACACTTGCCCAGTTGCGTTGGATATTCACGTCGATCTGCTGGAGGTCACTTTGTGCTGATGTATCATAAATATCCGGGACTTGGAAGCTCACCTGAAGCGAAGTTGGCTTTGCTTGTATCGGAAGCAAATTCTGCGAGACACAGCATCCTGGAACACAGGAAGTGGTCTTTGACGGCCTTTGCTTTGGGGGCTGTGGGGTAAGCGCTTCGCAAGGGGACCCGCCATGGGGCCGTCAGTTGCATGCGAATCACCAAGGAAGAATTCCTGTGTGCCGGCCGGACAGAAGGGAGACCGATCCAGGGGGATTCCTCTGCTTCTGTGTGCTTTGACAGGTCTTGACTAGGAGAGCCCACACTGAGGCCATGTGGCTGAGAACAGACAACGTGTTGTTAGTGGGCACTTCGGGAAGAGAGGCCGTTGGTGGCTTGGAGCGTGGCATAACGCAGGAAGCTATGGATTTCGTGGATGCAACGATGTGCTGGAATCCACACGTCCGCTGGCCCTCACAGACTTTTCCCTTGGGGTGGTGTGAACCCGCGGCCCTTTCTTCCATTCTTGTCCACCACCACTAGGGCCTGAACCCAGATCGGCCCGGGGTCCTTTGTGTGCAGGCACGCCCCCCTGGGTCTCACTGTGGCCCAGCCACAGCACGAGGCAGCATAATCAGGGTGTCTCGAGCTGGTGAGTCATTTTGCGAGGAGTCCCGGCAGGGCTTCCTTCCAAACGGGTGCTGTGGTGTCGGCACCGCTGAGAAGCTTTCCTTTTCTACGCCCCAGAAGTGCAGTCAGTGTTTGTTGGTGGTTTGCCTGGTTCTATTTGTCTTTGGTTCCTGCCACTCATAGGCCGAGGCTTTGAGCTGATATGCCCTGGACGTAGGCGAGAGAGGCTGGTGTAATTTTCTGAAAGGCCACACTGCCGGAGACATCGTGCACAAACCCATCAGTACCCTCGACAGGACTGGTAGGCGGAAGGCGTGTTGCTCCCAAGACTCCGATGTCCCTTCACACTAGTGTCTACCATCCATTTCCTTTGCCAGCGTGGCCTTGGGAAGTGGGGGGATTTGGGCCCCAGGAGATGGACTTCACGTGCCCTCACATAGGCATCCTTGGTGCCCCCACGTTCCCCATGCCGCTGGGCTTCCGATGGTACAGATGTCTTGGCACCCCCTTTGCGCAGAGACAGCCCGTGCCTCGGGGACCTTCTCCATGGTTGAAGCAGCCCAACATGGCCCTGTGGGCACCAGGGATCGGCATCCCTGCTGACGCATCCCTGAGCTCTCCCCCATAGGTCCTTGGGAATCCTGGTGGTCCTTGACCTGGGGTGCCCTGTCAGGGTGCACCATCGGCTGCAGGCCACGAGGTTCCTCTGCCAAGTTGCAGTGCTTTTCTCTAAATGCAGATATCACTGGGTGTCCGGAGTCTCAATGGCGATGTAGCCTCCTGAAAAGTCAGACGTGGTTTGTGACGAGAGCCATGCTTCAACCCCTTGGTTTGCCTCTCTGCCTTCCTTCCCACTTTCTGTCTTCCATTGGCCTAACACCTTTCTCCATCCGTAACTTCCTCAAAGAAATCCCTCCTCCACAAGGCGATCCTTGCTGCTCACCTCCTGCATCTCCTTCACATCAGTACAGCTTTCTCACTATCTAGCTCTTATCATCAATGTCCTCTTCCTCCTCATCAATTGAGAATTCTCTCTCCAGGGTTTATCTTTGGGATGATAGTCAAGAAAAGCCGGGACGTATTGGAGGCTTCTGGAGACTCAGCCGGAATCCTGGACCGTGGTTTTATCCGGGGTGGAAAATGCGATTTGGGGTCCTCTCTCAGGAAATGCTCAGGGTTTTTAGCTATTTTTTTCACCGGGTGTCCTCCTAGTTCCATAGTCCTATTCCCATCGGAAACAATAGCACGTGTGTTTACAATGTGGAAACGTCTTTAGGCACCCATTGTCCAGTGGAGCAGAAGAGCCTGAGGAATCGTCGTGGCCCCCAAAATGAAGCTGTGTTTGAACGGTTCAAAAGAAAGCAGGCTAATCCTTAGCCACCCAAAGCCATCCAAAGCCACCCAAGCCCAAAGAAGGGTTAAAGAACCTTGAGAAAACCACACCGCTGGAAGGAATGTAAAGCAGAGCAGAGGAATGTGTGGAATGCAGACAGGGGTGAAACACTTAGGGTCCCATATGGAAAACGGGGAAAACAACAGGTTGGCCTGTGGAAATGCAGGAATCTGACAGAGGCGGGCAGAAAAGTTCTGGAATGCGGCAAGGTCTGAACCAGATGTTCAGTCTTCCATGGCTTGCTGTGAAGACCATATGGCCTGCACTCCAAAGGCCTGGGAGACTCGGGGCTAGGCTGCCATTTGAAAGGGCCTTAGGTTGTCCTCCTTCCTCCCAGGTCCTCAAACTGGAGGGGAATTCTCAATGACTGTTAGATCTCCGACCTTGGGTGAAGTGCGGTCCGTGGTACGGCCCAGCCCTCCAGGTGATGGGCAACACTATGGGCAGGCTCTACACGTACTTGAGGAGTGCCCTGGAGTTTTGGGGGGTGGGGAATTTCCAGCAGCTCCGCTGATTTCCAGAAATCAGGGCGTGGCCACCTCAGCCTCTACAAGACCCCTGTCTCCAGGGAGAGCTCAGTGGGCCAGCATTCTCCAGGGCAGCCGGTCGGTTCTTCTCGCTTCTCCGACTGACCTCGAAGCATGGATTCTTCCAGCACGTCCTGCACATCAAGCTGTAGCTTGACCTCTGCTTCTGGGCTGGGGGTTGCAACTCCCAGAGCCTGGGAGCCCTTCACGCCTGTGCATCCTGCATCAATAGGGCCATGCCGTTCATTAGGGCATGTTTCGAGATTGGGCTGGCCTTTGGCCCGCGCTCAGTGGGCCTCAGCGAAGCACACTCGCCTCAGAATGACACCCTTGCTCCATACCCATGGTAATTTCGCTCTGGGATGGAAGTGGATGTTGCCTCTTCCTAGAGAGGTGCCCACGCAGATCACGCATCACCGGGCGAAAGGTCCTAACAGGATTTCTCAGGGCCCATCCTCTCCTTTGCTGCTGGCCAACCTTTCCATTCAACCCAATGTATGTTCATGATGGCAGTGGACACATTTGGGGATTTGGGGTCGGAGTAGCCTTTGAATTGTGGACTCTTGGCCTGGCTTGCCAACAACAGGTATGGAGATACACCCCAGTGGGTTTACTCCTCTCTTTCTTTCTCTTTACGTCTTGGGGAAGGTTTCCTTTGGAGTCTTGGGGATGTTGGGAGCATTTTGACCCCAGGTCACCTGGAGTCGACAGCACGTTCGTGGGAGCTCTTCTCCAAAGTTCAGGCCTTTCTGCATGACCGAACTCTGTGCACGCCTGGCCTTTGTATAACCCAGGGACGTCAAGGAATCTTGATGCCAGGACGGAGGGAAACATGTGGAGCTTATATCTCTCTTTCAAGGGTTTCAAGCTCCCTTGGAGTTTCCCCACACATAATCCCTCTCCATTTCTCTCTCTCCGTCTCTCGGTCCCTCCGTCTCTTTCTCAGTCTCTCTCTCTCTCAGTCTCTCTCTCTCTCTATGTCTAACTCGCTCTCTCCATTTCTCTGCTGGGACCCTGTGGGTCTCACTTTCTATAACTCCTTGGTTCACTCCCAACTCAGCCTTACGGTCTCAATTCCTTCTCCTCTTTGGCCACTTACGTCTACATGAATGGAACCGTAGACTTTGCACACTGGCCTTGACAGTGTAATATGCAGACTTGTGGTTGGTGTTGAAGTCGTCATCACTGCATGTGCTGAGGTCCGTCCTGATGGACACTTGCCCAGTTGCGTTGGATATTCACGTCGATCTGCTGGAGGTCACTTTGTGCTGATGTATCATAAATATCCGGGACTTGGAAGCTCACCTGAAGCGAAGTTGGCTTTGCTTGTATCGGAAGCAAATTCTGCGAGACACAGCATCCTGGAACACAGGAAGTGGTCTTTGACGGCCTTTGCTTTGGGGGCTGTGGGGTAAGCGCATCGCAAGGGGACCCGCCATGGGGCCGTCAGTTGCATGCGAATCACCAAGGAAGAATTCCTGTGTGCCGGCCGGACAGAAGGGAGACCGATCCAGGGGGATTCCTCTGCTTCTGTGTGCTTTGACAGGTCTTGACTAGGAGAGCCCACACTGAGGCCATGTGGCTGAGAACAGACAACGTGTTGTTAGTGGGCACTTCGGGAAGAGAGGCCGTTGGTGGCTTGCAGCGTGGCATAACGCAGGAAGCTATGGATTTCGTGGATGCAACGATGTGCTGGAATCCACACGTCCGCTGGCCCTCACAGACTTTTCCCTTGGGGTGGTGTGAACCCGCGGCCCTTTCTTCCATTCTTGTCCACCACCACTAGGGCCTGAACCCAGATCGGCCCGGGGTCCTTTGTGTGCAGGCACGCCCCCCTGGGTCTCACTGTGGCCCAGCCACAGCACGAGGCAGCATAATCAGGGTGTCTCGAGCTGGTGAGTCATTTTGCGAGGAGTCCCGGCAGGGCTTCCTTCCAAACGGGTGCTGTGGTGTCGGCACCGCTGAGAAGCTTTCCTTTTCTACGCCCCAGAAGTGCAGTCAGTGTTTGTTGGTGGTTTGCCTGGTTCTATTTGTCTTTGGTTCCTGCCACTCATAGGCCGAGGCTTTGAGCTGATATGCCCTGGACGTAGGCGAGAGAGGCTGGTGTAATTTTCTGAAAGGCCACACTGCCGGAGACATCGTGCACAAACCCATCAGTACCCTCGACAGGACTGGTAGGCGGAAGGCGTGTTGCTCCCAAGACTCCGATGTCCCTTCACACTAGTGTCTACCATCCATTTCCTTTGCCAGCGTGGCCTTGGGAAGTGGGGGGATTTGGGCCCCAGGAGATGGACTTCACGTGCCCTCACATAGGCATCCTTGGTGCCCCCACGTTCCCCATGCCGCTGGGCTTCCGATGGTACAGATGTCTTGGCACCCCCTTTGCGCAGAGACAGCCCTTGCCTCGGGGACCTTCTCCATGGTTGAAGCAGCCCAACATGGCCCTGTGGGCACCAGGGATCGGCATCCCTGCTGACGCATCCCTGAGCTCTCCCCCATAGGTCCTTGGGAATCCTGGTGGTCCTTGACCTGGGGTGCCCTGTCAGGGTGCACCATCGGCTGCAGGCCACGAGGTTCCTCTGCCAAGTTGCAGTGCTTTTCTCTAAATGCAGATATCACTGGGTGTCCGGAGTCTCAATGGCGATGTAGCCTCCTGAAAAGTCAGACGTGGTTTGTGACGAGAGCCATGCTTCAACCCCTTGGTTTGCCTCTCTGCCTTCCTTCCCACTTTCTGTCTTCCATTGGCCTAACACCTTTCTCCATCCGTAACTTCCTCAAAGAAATCCCTCCTCCACAAGGCGATCCTTGCTGCTCACCTCCTGCATCTCCTTCACGTCAGTATAGCTTTCTCACTATCTAGCTCTTATCATCAATGTCCTCTTCCTCCTCATCAATTGAGAATTCTCTCTCCAGGGTTTATCTTTGGGATGATAGTCAAGAAAAGCCGGGACGTATTGGAGGCTTCTGGAGACTCAGCCGGAATCCTGGACCGTGGTTTTATCCGGGGTGGAAAATGCGATTTGGGGTCCTCTCTCAGGAAATGCTCAGGGTTTTTGGCTATTTTTTTCACCGGGTGTCCTCCTAGTTCCATAGTCCTATTCCCATCGGAAACAATAGCACGTGTGTTTACAATGCGGAAACGTCTTTAGGCACCCGTTGTCCAGTGGAGCAGAAGAGCCTGAGGAATCGTCGTGGCCCCCAAAATGAAGCTGTGTTTGAACGGTTCAAAAGAAAGCAGGCTAATCCTTAGCCACCCAAAGCCATCCAAAGCCACCCAAGCCCAAAGAAGGGTTAAAGAACCTTGAGAAAACCACACCGCTGGAAGGAATGTAAAGCAGAGCAGAGGAATGTGTGGAATGCAGACAGGGGTGAAACACTTAGGGTCCCATATGGAAAACGGGGAAAACAACAGGTTGGCCTGTGGAAATGCAGGAATCTGACAGAGGCGGGCAGAAAAGTTCTGGAATGCGGCAAGGTCTGAACCAGATGTTCAGTCTTCCATGGCTTGCTGTGAAGACCATATGGCCTGCACTCCAAAGGCCTGGGAGACTCGGGGCTAGGCTGCCATTTGAAAGGGCCTTAGGTTGTCCTCCTTCCTCCCAGGTCCTCAAACTGGAGGGGAATTCTCAATGACTGTTAGATCTCCGACCTTGGGTGAAGTGCGGTCCGTGGTACGGCCCAGCCCTCCAGGTGATGGGCAACACTATGGGCAGGCTCTACACGTACTTGAGGAGTGCCCTGGAGTTTTGGGGGGTGGGGAATTTCCAGCAGCTCCGCTGATTTCCAGAAATCAGGGCGTGGCCACCTCAGCCTCTACAAGACCCCTGTCTCCAGGGAGAGCTCAGTGGGCCAGCATTCTCCAGGGCAGCCGGTCGGTTCTTCTCGCTTCTCCGACTGACCTCGAAGCATGGATTCTTCCAGCACGTCCTGCACATCAAGCTGTAGCTTGACCTCTGCTTCTGGGCTGGGGGTTGCAACTCCCAGAGCCTGGGAGCCCTTCACGCCTGTGCATCCTGCATCGATAGGGCCATGCCGTTCATTAGGGCATGTTTCGAGATTGGGCTGGCCTTTGGCCCGCGCTCAGGGGGCCTCAGCGAAGCACACTCGCCTCAGAATGACACCCTTGCTCCATACCCATGGTAATTTCGCTCTGGGATGGAAGTGGATGTTGCCTCTTCCTAGAGAGGTGCCCACGCAGATCACGCATCACCGGGCGAAAGGTCCTAACAGGATTTCTCAGGGCCCATCCTCTCCTTTGCTGCTGGCCAACCTTTCCATTCAACCCAATGTATGTTCATGATGGCAGTGGACACATTTGGGGATTTGGGGTCGGAGTAGCCTTTGAATTGTGGTCTCTTGGCCTGGCTTGCCAACAACAGGTATGGAGATACACCCCAGTGGGTTTACTCCTCTCTTTCTTTCTCTTTACGTCTTGGGGAAGGTTTCCTTTGGAGTCTTGGGGATGTTGGGAGCATTTTGACCCCAGGTCACCTGGAGTCGACAGCACGTTCGTGGGAGCTCTTCTCCAAAGTTCAGGCCTTTCTGCATGACCGAACTCTGTGCACGCCTGGCCTTTGTATAACCCAGGGACGTCAAGGAATCTTGATGCCAGGACGGAGGGAAACATGTGGAGCTTATATCTCTCTTTCAAGGGTTTCAAGCTCCCTTGGAGTTTCCCCACACATAATCCCTCTCCATTTCTCTCTCTCCGTCTCTCGGTCCCTCCGTCTCTTTCTCAGTCTCTCTCTCTCTCAGTCTCTCTCTCTCTCTATGTCTAACTCGCTCTCTCCATTTCTCTGCTGGGACCCTGTGGGTCTCACTTTCTATAACTCCTTGGTTCACTCCCAACTCAGCCTTACGGTCTCAATTCCTTCTCCTCTTTGGCCACTTACGTCTACATGAATGGAACCGTAGACTTTGCACACTGGCCTTGACAGTGTAATATGCAGACTTGTGGTTGGTGTTGAAGTCGTCATCACTGCATGTGCTGAGGTCCGTCCTGATGGACACTTGCCCAGTTGCGTTGGATATTCACGTCGATCTGCTGGAGGTCACTTTGTGCTGATGTATCATAAATATCCGGGACTTGGAAGCTCACCTGAAGCGAAGTTGGCTTTGCTTGTATCGGAAGCAAATTCTGCGAGACACAGCATCCTGGAACACAGGAAGTGGTCTTTGACGGCCTTTGCTTTGGGGGCTGTGGGGTAAGCGCTTCGCAAGGGGACCCGCCATGGGGCCGTCAGTTGCATGCGAATCACCAAGGAAGAATTCCTGTGTGCCGGCCGGACAGAAGGGAGACCGATCCAGGGGGATTCCTCTGCTTCTGTGTGCTTTGACAGGTCTTGACTAGGAGAGCCCACACTGAGGCCATGTGGCTGAGAACAGACAACGTGTTGTTAGTGGGCACTTCGGGAAGAGAGGCCGTTGGTGGCTTGCAGCGTGGCATAACGCAGGAAGCTATGGATTTCGTGGATGCAACGATGTGCTGGAATCCACACGTCCGCTGGCCCTCACAGACTTTTCCCTTGGGGTGGTGTGAACCCGCGGCCCTTTCTTCCATTCTTGTCCACCACCACTAGGGCCTGAACCCAGATCGGCCCGGGGTCCTTTGTGTGCAGGCACGCCCCCCTGGGTCTCACTGTGGCCCAGCCACAGCACGAGGCAGCATAATCAGGGTGTCTCGAGCTGGTGAGTCATTTTGCGAGGAGTCCCGGCAGGGCTTCCTTCCAAACGGGTGCTGTGGTGTCGGCACCGCTGAGAAGCTTTCCTTTTCTACGCCCCAGAAGTGCAGTCAGTGTTTGTTGGTGGTTTGCCTGGTTCTATTTGTCTTTGGTTCCTGCCACTCATAGGCCGAGGCTTTGAGCTGATATGCCCTGGACGTAGGCGAGAGAGGCTGGTGTAATTTTCTGAAAGGCCACACTGCCGGAGACATCGTGCACAAACCCATCAGTACCCTCGACAGGACTGGTAGGCGGAAGGCGTGTTGCTCCCAAGACTCCGATGTCCCTTCACACTAGTGTCTACCATCCATTTCCTTTGCCAGCGTGGCCTTGGGAAGTGGGGGGATTTGGGCCCCAGGAGATGGACTTCACGTGCCCTCACATAGGCATCCTTGGTTCCCCCACGTTCCCCATGCCGCTGGGCTTCCGATGGTACAGATGTCTTGGCACCCCCTTTGCGCAGAGACAGCCCGTGCCTCGGGGACCTTCTCCATGGTTGAAGCAGCCCAACATGGCCCTGTGGGCACCAGGGATCGGCATCCCTGCTGACGCATCCCTGAGCTCTCCCCCATAGGTCCTTGGGAATCCTGGTGGTCCTTGACCTGGGGTGCCCTGTCAGGGTGCACCATCGGCTGCAGGCCACGAGGTTCCTCTGCCAAGTTGCAGTGCTTTTCTCTAAATGCAGATATCACTGGGTGTCCGGAGTCTCAATGGCGATGTAGCCTCCTGAAAAGTCAGACGTGGTTTGTGACGAGAGCCATGCTTCAACCCCTTGGTTTGCCTCTCTGCCTTCCTTCCCACTTTCTGTCTTCCATTGGCCTAACACCTTTCTCCATCCGTAACTTCCTCAAAGAAATCCCTCCTCCACAAGGCGATCCTTGCTGCTCACCTCCTGCATCTCCTTCACATCAGTATAGCTTTCTCACTATCTAGCTCTTATCATCAATGTCCTCTTCCTCCTCATCAATTGAGAATTCTCTCTCCAGGGTTTATCTTTGGGATGATAGTCAAGAAAAGCCGGGACGTATCGGAGGCTTCTGGAGACTCAGCCGGAATCCTGGACCGTGGTTTTATCCGGGGTGGAAAATGCGATTTGGGGTCCTCTCTCAGGAAATGCTCAGGGTTTTTAGCTATTTTTTTCACCGGGTGTCCTCCTAGTTCCATAGTCCTATTCCCATCGGAAACAATAGCACGTGTGTTTACAATGTGGAAACGTCTTTAGGCACCCATTGTCCAGTGGAGCAGAAGAGCCTGAGGAATCGTCGTGGCCCCCAAAATGAAGCTGTGTTTGAACGGTTCAAAAGAAAGCAGGCTAATCCTTAGCCACCCAAAGCCATCCAAAGCCACCCAAGCCCAAAGAAGGGTTAAAGAACCTTGAGAAAACCACACCGCTGGAAGGAATGTAAAGCAGAGCAGAGGAATGTGTGGAATGCAGACAGGGGTGAAACACTTAGGGTCCCATATGGAAAACGGGGAAAACAACAGGTTGGCCTGTGGAAATGCAGGAATCTGACAGAGGCGGGCAGAAAAGTTCTGGAATGCGGCAAGGTCTGAACCAGATGTTCAGTCTTCCATGGCTTGCTGTGAAGACCATATGGCCTGCACTCCAAAGGCCTGGGAGACTCGGGGCTAGGCTGCCATTTGAAAGGGCCTTAGGTTGTCCTCCTTCCTCCCAGGTCCTCAAACTGGAGGGGAATTCTCAATGACTGTTAGATCTCCGACCTTGGGTGAAGTGCGGTCCGTGGTACGGCCCAGCCCTCCAGGTGATGGGCAACACTATGGGCAGGCTCTACACGTACTTGAGGAGTGCCCTGGAGTTTTGGGGGGTGGGGAATTTCCAGCAGCTCCGCTGATTTCCAGAAATCAGGCCGTGGCCACCTCAGCCTCTACAAGACCCCTGTCTCCAGGGAGAGCTCAGTGGGCCAGCATTCTCCAGGGCAGCCGGTCGGTTCTTCTCGCTTCTCCGACTGACCTCGAAGCATGGATTCTTCCAGCACGTCCTGCACATCAAGCTGTAGCTTGACCTCTGCTTCTGGGCTGGGGGTTGCAACTCCCAGAGCCTGGGAGCCCTTCCCGCCTGTGCATCCTGCATCGATAGGGCCATGCCGTTCATTAGGGCATGTTTCGAGATTGGGCTGGCCTTTGGCCCGCGCTCAGGGGGCCTCAGCGAAGCACACTCGCCTCAGAATGACACCCTTGCTCCATACCCATGGTAATTTCGCTCTGGGATGGAAGTGGATGTTGCCTCTTCCTAGAGAGGTGCCCACGCAGATCACGCATCACCGGGCGAAAGGTCCTAACAGGATTTCTCAGGGCCCATCCTCTCCTTTGCTGCTGGCCAACCTTTCCATTCAACCCAATGTATGTTCATGATGGCAGTGGACACATTTGGGGATTTGGGGTCGGAGTAGCCTTTGAATTGTGGTCTCTTGGCCTGGCTTGCCAACAACAGGTATGGAGATACACCCCAGTGGGTTTACTCCTCTCTTTCTTTCTCTTTACGTCTTGGGGAAGGTTTCCTTTGGAGTCTTGGGGATGTTGGGAGCATTTTGACCCCAGGTCACCTGGAGTCGACAGCACGTTCGTGGGAGCTCTTCTCCAAAGTTCAGGCCTTTCTGCATGACCGAACTCTGTGCACGCCTGGCCTTTGTATAACCCAGGGACGTCAAGGAATCTTGATGCCAGGATGGAGGGAAACATGTGGAGCTTATATCTCTCTTTCAAGGGTTTCAAGCTCCCTTGGAGTTTCCCCACACATAATCCCTCTCCATTTCTCTCTCTCCGTCTCTCGGTCCCTCCGTCTCTTTCTCAGTCTCTCTCTCTCTCAGTCTCTCTCTCTCTCTATGTCTAACTCGCTCTCTCCATTTCTCTGCTGGGACCCTGTGGGTCTCACTTTCTATAACTCCTTGGTTCACTCCCAACTCAGCCTTACGGTCTCAATTCCTTCTCCTCTTTGGCCACTTACGTCTACATGAATGGAACCGTAGACTTTGCACACTGGCCTTGACAGTGTAATATGCAGACTTGTGGTTGGTGTTGAAGTCGTCATCACTGCATGTGCTGAGGTCCGTCCTGATGGACACTTGCCCAGTTGCGTTGGATATTCACGTCGATCTGCTGGAGGTCACTTTGTGCTGATGTATCATAAATATCCGGGACTTGGAAGCTCACCTGAAGCGAAGTTGGCTTTGCTTGTATCGGAAGCAAATTCTGCGAGACACAGCATCCTGGAACACAGGAAGTGGTCTTTGACGGCCTTTGCTTTGGGGGCTGTGGGGTAAGCGCATCGCAAGGGGACCCGCCATGGGGCCGTCAGTTGCATGCGAATCACCAAGGAAGAATTCCTGTGTGCCGGCCGGACAGAAGGGAGACCGATCCAGGGGGATTCCTCTGCTTCTGTGTGCTTTGACAGGTCTTGACTAGGAGAGCCCACACTGAGGCCATGTGGCTGAGAACAGACAACGTGTTGTTAGTGGGCACTTCGGGAAGAGAGGCCGTTGGTGGCTTGCAGCGTGGCATAACGCAGGAAGCTATGGATTTCGTGGATGCAACGATGTGCTGGAATCCACACGTCCGCTGGCCCTCACAGACTTTTCCCTTGGGGTGGTGTGAACCCGCGGCCCTTTCTTCCATTCTTGTCCACCACCACTAGGGCCTGAACCCAGATCGGCCCGGGGTCCTTTGTGTGCAGGCACGCCCCCCTGGGTCTCACTGTGGCCCAGCCACAGCACGAGGCAGCATAATCAGGGTGTCTCGAGCTGGTGAGTCATTTTGCGAGGAGTCCCGGCAGGGCTTCCTTCCAAACGGGTGCTGTGGTGTCGGCACCGCTGAGAAGCTTTCCTTTTCTACGCCCCAGAAGTGCAGTCAGTGTTTGTTGGTGGTTGTCCTGGTTCTATTTGTCTTTGGTTCCTGCCACTCATAGGCCGAGGCTTTGAGCTGATATGCCCTGGACGTAGGCGAGAGAGGCTGGTGTAATTTTCTGAAAGGCCACACTGCCGGAGACATCGTGCACAAACCCATCAGTACCCTCGACAGGACTGGTAGGCGGAAGGCGTGTTGCTCCCAAGACTCCGATGTCCCTTCACACTAGTGTCTACCATCCATTTCCTTTGCCAGCGTGGCCTTGGGAAGTGGGGGTATTTGGGCCCCAGGAGATGGACTTCACGTGCCCTCACATAGGCATCCTTGGTGCCCCCACGTTCCCCATGCCGCTGGGCTTCCGATGGTACAGATGTCTTGGCACCCCCTTTGCGCAGAGACAGCCCGTGCCTCGGGGACCTTCTCCATGGTTGAAGCAGCCCAACATGGCCCTGTGGGCACCAGGGATCGGCATCCCTGCTGACGCATCCCTGAGCTCTCCCCCATAGGTCCTTGGGAATCCTGGTGGTCCTTGACCTGGGGTGCCCTGTCAGGGTGCACCATCGGCTGCAGGCCACGAGGTTCCTCTGCCAAGTTGCAGTGCTTTTCTCTAAATGCAGATATCACTGGGTGTCCGGAGTCTCAATGGCGATGTAGCCTCCTGAAAAGTCAGACGTGGTTTGTGACGAGAGCCATGCTTCAACCCCTTGGTTTGCCTCTCTGCCTTCCTTCCCACTTTCTGTCTTCCATTGGCCTAACACCTTTCTCCATCCGTAACTTCCTCAAAGAAATCCCTCCTCCACAAGGCGATCCTTGCTGCTCACCTCCTGCATCTCCTTCACGTCAGTATAGCTTTCTCACTATCTAGCTCTTATCATCAATGTCCTCTTCCTCCTCATCAATTGAGAATTCTCTCTCCAGGGTTTATCTTTGGGATGATAGTCAAGAAAAGCCGGGACGTATTGGAGGCTTCTGGAGACTCAGCCGGAATCCTGGACCGTGGTTTTATCCGGGGTGGAAAATGCGATTTGGGGTCCTCTCTCAGGAAATGCTCAGGGTTTTTGGCTATTTTTTTCACCGGGTGTCCTCCTAGTTCCATAGTCCTATTCCCATCGGAAACAATAGCACGTGTGTTTACAATGTGGAAACGTCTTTAGGCACCCATTGTCCAGTGGAGCAGAAGAGCCTGAGGAATCGTCGTGGCCCCCAAAATGAAGCTGTGTTTGAACGGTTCAAAAGAAAGCAGGCTAATCCTTAGCCACCCAAAGCCATCCAAAGCCACCCAAGCCCAAAGAAGGGTTAAAGAACCTTGAGAAAACCACACCGCTGGAAGGAATGTAAAGCAGAGCAGAGGAATGTGTGGAATGCAGACAGGGGTGAAACACTTAGGGTCCCATATGGAAAACGGGGAAAACAACAGGTTGGCCTGTGGAAATGCAGGAATCTGACAGAGGCGGGCAGAAAAGTTCTGGAATGCGGCAAGGTCTGAACCAGATGTTCAGTCTTCCATGGCTTGCTGTGAAGACCATATGGCCTGCACTCCAAAGGCCTGGGAGACTCGGGGCTAGGCTGCCATTTGAAATGGCCTTAGGTTGTCCTCCTTCCTCCCAGGTCCTCAAACTGGAGGGGAATTCTCAATGACTGTTAGATCTCCGACCTTGGGTGAAGTGCGGTCCGTGGTACGGCCCAGCCCTCCAGGTGATGGGCAACACTATGGGCAGGCTCTACACGTACTTGAGGAGTGCCCTGGAGTTTTGGGGGGTGGGGAATTTCCAGCAGCTCCGCTGATTTCCAGAAATCAGGGCGTGGCCACCTCAGCCTCTACAAGACCCCTGTCTCCAGGGAGAGCTCAGTGGGCCAGCATTCTCCAGGGCAGCCGGTCGGTTCTTCTCGCTTCTCCGACTGACCTCGAAGCATGGATTCTTCCAGCACGTCCTGCACATCAAGCTGTAGCTTGACCTCTGCTTCTGGGCTGGGGGTTGCAACTCCCAGAGCCTGGGAGCCCTTCACGCCTGTGCATCCTGCATCGATAGGGCCATGCCGTTCATTAGGGCATGTTTCGAGATTGGGCTGGCCTTTGGCCCGCGCTCAGTGGGCCTCAGCGAAGCACACTCGCCTCAGAATGACACCCTTGCTCCATACCCATGGTAATTTCGCTCTGGGATGGAAGTGGATGTTGCCTCTTCCTAGAGAGGTGCCCACGCAGATCACGCATCACCGGGCGAAAGGTCCTAACAGGATTTCTCAGGGCCCATCCTCTCCTTTGCTGCTGGCCAACCTTTCCATTCAACCCAATGTATGTTCATGATGGCAGTGGACACATTTGGGGATTTGGGGTCGGAGTAGCCTTTGAATTGTGGTCTCTTGGCCTGGCTTGCCAACAACAGGTATGGAGATACACCCCAGTGGGTTTACTCCTCTCTTTCTTTCTCTTTACGTCTTGGGGAAGGTTTCCTTTGGAGTCTTGGGGATGTTGGGAGCATTTTGACCCCAGGTCACCTGGAGTCGACAGCACGTTCGTGGGAGCTCTTCTCCAAAGTTCAGGCCTTTCTGCATGACCGAACTCTGTGCACGCCTGGCCTTTGTATAACCCAGGGACGTCAAGGAATCTTGATGCCAGGACGGAGGGAAACATGTGGAGCTTATATCTCTCTTTCAAGGGTTTCAAGCTCCCTTGGAGTTTCCCCACACATAATCCCTCTCCATTTCTCTCTCTCCGTCTCTCGGTCCCTCCGTCTCTTTCTCAGTCTCTCTCTCTCTCAGTCTCTCTCTCTCTCTATGTCTATCTCTCTCTCTCCATTTCTCTGCTGGGACCCTGTGGGTCTCACTTTCTATAACTCCTTGGTTCACTCCCAACTCAGCCTTACGGTCTCAATTCCTTCTCCTCTTTGGCCACTTACGTCTACATGAATGGAACCGTAGACTTTGCACACTGGCCTTGACAGTGTAATATGCAGACTTGTGGTTGGTGTTGAAGTCGTCATCACTGCATGTGCTGAGGTCCGTCCTGATGGACACTTGCCCAGTTGCGTTGGATATTCACGTCGATCTGCTGGATGTCACTTTGTGCTGATGTATCATAAATATCCGGGACTTGGAAGCTCACCTGAAGCGAAGTTGGCTTTGCTTGTATCGGAAGCAAATTCTGCGAGACACAGCATCCTGGAACACAGGAAGTGGTCTTTGACGGCCTTTGCTTTGGGGGCTGTGGGGTAAGCGCTTCGCAAGGGGACCCGCCATGGGGCCGTCAGTTGCATGCGAATCACCAAGGAAGAATTCCTGTGTGCCGGCCGGACAGAAGGGAGACCGATCCAGGGGGATTCCTCTGCTTCTGTGTGCTTTGACAGGTCTTGACTAGGAGAGCCCACACTGAGGCCATGTGGCTGAGAACAGACAACGTGTTGTTAGTGGGCACTTCGGGAAGAGAGGCCGTTGGTGGCTTGCAGCGTGGCATAACGCAGGAAGCTATGGATTTCGTGGATGCAACGATGTGCTGGAATCCACACGTCCGCTGGCCCTCACAGACTTTTCCCTTGGGGTGGTGTGAACCCGCGGCCCTTTCTTCCATTCTTGTCCACCACCACTAGGGCCTGAACCCAGATCGGCCCGGGGTCCTTTGTGTGCAGGCACGCCCCCCTGGGTCTCACTGTGGCCCAGCCACAGCACGAGGCAGCATAATCAGGGTGTCTCGAGCTGGTGAGTCATTTTGCGAGGAGTCCCGGCAGGGCTTCCTTCCAAACGGGTGCTGTGGTGTCGGCACCGCTGAGAAGCTTTCCTTTTCTACGCCCCAGAAGTGCAGTCAGTGTTTGTTGGTGGTTGGCATGGTTCTATTTGTCTTTGGTTCCTGCCACTCACAGGCCGAGGCTTTGAGCTGATATGCCCTGGACGTAGGCGAGAGAGGCTGGTGTAATTTTCTGAAAGGCCACACTGCCGGAGACATCGTGCACAAACCCATCAGTACCCTCGACAGGACTGGTAGGTGGAAGGCGTGTTGCTCCCAAGACTCCGATGTTCCTTCACACTAGTGTCTACCATCCATTTCCTTTGCCAGCGTGGCCTTGGGAAGTGGGGGGATTTGGGCCCCAGGAGATGGACTTCACGTGCCCTCACATAGGCATCCTTGGTTCCCCCACGTTCCCCATGCCGCTGGGCTTCCGATGGTACAAATGTCTTGGCACCCCCTTTGCGCAGAGACAGCCCGTGCCTCGGGGACCTTCTCCATGGTTGAAGCAGCCCAACATGGCCCTGTGGGCACCAGGGATCGGCATCCCTGCTGACGCATCCCTGAGCTCTCCCCCATAGGTCCTTGGGAATCCTGGTGGTCCTTGACCTGGGGTGCCCTGTCAGGGTGCACCATCGGCTGCAGGCCACGAGGTTCCTCTGCCAAGTTGCAGTGCTTTTCTCTAAATGCAGATATCACTGGGTGTCCGGAGTCTCAATGGCGATGTAGCCTCCTGAAAAGTCAGACGTGGTTTGTGACGAGAGCCATGCTTCAACCCCTTGGTTTGCCTCTCTGCCTTCCTTCCCACTTTCTGTCTTCCATTGGCCTAACACCTTTCTCCATCCGTAACTTCCTCAAAGAAATCCCTCCTCCACAAGGCGATCCTTGCTGCTCACCTCCTGCATCTCCTTCACGTCAGTATAGCTTTCTCACTATCTAGCTCTTATCATCAATGTCCTCTTCCTCCTCATCAATTGAGAATTCTCTCTCCAGGGTTTATCTTTGGGATGATAGTCAAGAAAAGCCGGGACGTATTGGAGGCTTCTGGAGACTCAGCCGGAATCCTGGACCGTGGTTTTATCCGGGGTGGAAAATGCGATTTGGGGTCCTCTCTCAGGAAATGCTCAGGGTTTTTGGCTATTTTTTTCACCGGGTGTCCTCCTAGTTCCATAGTCCTATTCCCATCGGAAACAATAGCACGTGTGTTTACAATGTGGAAACGTCTTTAGGCACCCATTGTCCAGTGGAGCAGAAGAGCCTGAGGAATCGTCGTGGCCCCCAAAATGAAGCTGTGTTTGAACGGTTCAAAAGAAAGCAGGCTAATCCTTAGCCACCCAAAGCCATCCAAAGCCACCCAAGCCCAAAGAAGGGTTAAAGAAACTTGAGAAAACCACACCGCTGGAAGGAATGTAAAGCAGAGCAGAGGAATGTGTGGAATGCAGACAGGGGTGAAACACTTAGGGTCCCATATGGAAAACGGGGAAAACAACAGGTTGGCCTGTGGAAATGCAGGAATCTGACAGAGGCGGGCAGAAAAGTTCTGGAATGCGGCAAGGTCTGAACCAGATGTTCAGTCTTCCATGGCTTGCTGTGAAGACCATATGGCCTGCACTCCAAAGGCCTGGGAGACTCGGGGCTAGGCTGCCATTTGAAAGGGCCTTAGGTTGTCCTCCTTCCTCCCAGGTCCTCAAACTGGAGGGGAATTCTCAATGACTGTTAGATCTCCGACCTTGGGTGAAGTGCGGTCCGTGGTACGGCCCAGCCCTCCAGGTGATGGGCAACACTATGGGCAGGCTCTACACGTACTTGAGGAGTGCCCTGGAGTTTTGGGGGGTGGGGAATTTCCAGCAGCTCCGCTGATTTCCAGAAATCAGGGCGTGGCCACCTCAGCCTCTACAAGACCCCTGTCTCCAGGGAGAGCTCAGTGGGCCAGCATTCTCCAGGGCAGCCGGTCGGTTCTTCTCGCTTCTCCGACTGACCTCGAAGCATGGATTCTTCCAGCACGTCCTGCACATCAAGCTGTAGCTTGACCTCTGCTTCTGGGCTGGGGGTTGCAACTCCCAGAGCCTGGGAGCCCTTCCCGCCTGTGCATCCTGCATCAATAGGGCCATGCCGTTCATTAGGGCATGTTTCGAGATTGGGCTGGCCTTTGGCCCGCGCTCAGTGGGCCTCAGCGAAGCACACTCGCCTCAGAATGACACCCTTGCTCCATACCCATGGTAATTTCGCTCTGGGATGGAAGTGGATGTTGCCTCTTCCTAGAGAGGTGCCCACGCAGATCACGCATCACCGGGCGAAAGGTCCTAACAGGATTTCTCAGGGCCCATCCTCTCCTTTGCTGCTGGCCAACCTTTCCATTCAACCCAATGTATGTTCATGATGGCAGTGGACACATTTGGGGATTTGGGGTCGGAGTAGCCTTTGAATTGTGGACTCTTGGCCTGGCTTGCCAACAACAGGTATGGAGATACACCCCAGTGGGTTTACTCCTCTCTTTCTTTCTCTTTACGTCTTGGGGAAGGTTTCCTTTGGAGTCTTGGGGATGTTGGGAGCATTTTGACCCCAGGTCACCTGGAGTCGACAGCACGTTCGTGGGAGCTCTTCTCCAAAGTTCAGGCCTTTCTGCATGACCGAACTCTGTGCACGCCTGGCCTTTGTATAACCCAGGGACGTCAAGGAATCTTGATGCCAGGACGGAGGGAAACATGTGGAGCTTATATCTCTCTTTCAAGGGTTTCAAGCTCCCTTGGAGTTTCCCCACACATAATCCCTCTCCATTTCTCTCTCTCCGTCTCTCGGTCCCTCCGTCTCTTTCTCAGTCTCTCTCTCTCTCAGTCTCTCTCTCTCTCTATGTCTATCTCTCTCTCTCCATTTCTCTGCTGGGACCCTGTGGGTCTCACTTTCTATAACTCCTTGGTTCACTCCCAACTCAGCCTTACGGTCTCAATTCCTTCTCCTCTTTGGCCACTTACGTCTACATGAATGGAACCGTAGACTTTGCACACTGGCCTTGACAGTGTAATATGCAGACTTGTGGTTGGTGTTGAAGTCGTCATCACTGCATGTGCTGAGGTCCGTCCTGATGGACACTTGCCCAGTTGCGTTGGATATTCACGTCGATCTGCTGGAGGTCACTTTGTGCTGATGTATCATAAATATCCGGGACTTGGAAGCTCACCTGAAGCGAAGTTGGCTTTGCTTGTATCGGAAGCAAATTCTGCGAGACACAGCATCCTGGAACACAGGAAGTGGTCTTTGACGGCCTTTGCTTTGGGGGCTGTGGGGTAAGCGCTTCGCAAGGGGACCCGCCATGGGGCCGTCAGTTGCATGCGAATCACCAAGGAAGAATTCCTGTGTGCCGGCCGGACAGAAGGGAGACCGATCCAGGGGGATTCCTCTGCTTCTGTGTGCTTTGACAGGTCTTGACTAGGAGAGCCCACACTGAGGCCATGTGGCTGAGAACAGACAACGTGTTGTTAGTGGGCACTTCGGGAAGAGAGGCCGTTGGTGGCTTGGAGCGTGGCATAACGCAGGAAGCTATGGATTTCGTGGATGCAACGATGTGCTGGAATCCACACGTCCGCTGGCCCTCACAGACTTTTCCCTTGGGGTGGTGTGAACCCGCGGCCCTTTCTTCCATTCTTGTCCACCACCACTAGGGCCTGAACCCAGATCGGCCCGGGGTCCTTTGTGTGCAGGCACGCCCCCCTGGGTCTCACTGTGGCCCAGCCACAGCACGAGGCAGCATAATCAGGGTGTCTCGAGCTGGTGAGTCATTTTGCGAGGAGTCCCGGCAGGGCTTCCTTCCAAACGGGTGCTGTGGTGTCGGCACCGCTGAGAAGCTTTCCTTTTCTACCCCCCAGAAGTGCAGTCAGTGTTTGTTGGTGGTTGGCATGGTTCTATTTGTCTTTGGTTCCTGCCACTCATAGGCCGAGGCTTTGAGCTGATATGCCCTGGACGTAGGCGAGAGAGGCTGGTGTAATTTTCTGAAAGGCCACACTGCCGGAGACATCGTGCACAAACCCATCAGTACCCTCGACAGGACTGGTAGGCGGAAGGCGTGTTGCTCCCAAGACTCCGATGTCCCTTCACACTAGTGTCTACCATCCATTTCCTTTGCCAGCGTGGCCTTGGGAAGTGGGGGGATTTGGGCCCCAGGAGATGGACTTCACGTGCCCTCACATAGGCATCCTTGGTGCCCCCACGTTCCCCATGCCGCTGGGCTTCCGATGGTACAGATGTCTTGGCACCCCCTTTGCGCAGAGACAGCCCGTGCCTCGGGGACCTTCTCCATGGTTGAAGCAGCCCAACATGGCCCTGTGGGCACCAGGGATCGGCATCCCTGCTGACGCATCCCTGAGCTCTCCCCCATAGGTCCTTGGGAATCCTGGTGGTCCTTGACCTGGGGTGCCCTGTCAGGGTGCACCATCGGCTGCAGGCCACGAGGTTCCTCTGCCAAGTTGCAGTGCTTTTCTCTAAATGCAGATATCACTGGGTGTCCGGAGTCTCAATGGCGATGTAGCCTCCTGAAAAGTCAGACGTGGTTTGTGACGAGAGCCATGCTTCAACCCCTTTGTTTGCCTCTCTGCCTTCCTTCCCACTTTCTGTCTTCCATTGGCCTAACACCTTTCTCCATCCGTAACTTCCTCAAAGAAATCCCTCCTCCACAAGGCGATCCTTGCTGCTCACCTCCTGCATCTCCTTCACGTCAGTATAGCTTTCTCACTACCTAGCTCTTATCATCAATGTCCTCTTCCTCCTCATCAATTGAGAATTCTCTCTCCAGGGTTTATCTTTGGGATGATAGTCAAGAAAAGCCGGGACGTATTGGAGGCTTCTGGAGACTCAGCCGGAATCCTGGACCGTGGTTTTATCCGGGGTGGAAAATGCGATTTGGGGTCCTCTCTCAGGAAATGCTCAGGGTTTTTGGCTATTTTTTTCACCGGGTGTCCTCCTAGTTCCATAGTCCTATTCCCATCGGAAACAATAGCACGTGTGTTTACAATGTGGAAACGTCTTTAGGCACCCATTGTCCAGTGGAGCAGAAGAGCCTGAGGAATCGTCGTGGCCCCCAAAATGAAGCTGTGTTTGAACGGTTCAAAAGAAAGCAGGCTAATCCTTAGCCACCCAAAGCCATCCAAAGCCACCCAAGCCCAAAGAAGGGTTAAAGAACCTTGAGAAAACCACACCGCTGGAAGGAATGTAAAGCAGAGCAGAGGAATGTGTGGAATGCAGACAGGGGTGAAACACTTAGGGTCCCATATGGAAAACGGGGAAAACAACAGGTTGGCCTGTGGAAATGCAGGAATCTGACAGAGGCGGGCAGAAAAGTTCTGGAATGCGGCAAGGTCTGAACCAGATGTTCAGTCTTCCATGGCTTGCTGTGAAGACCATATGGCCTGCACTCCAAAGGCCTGGGAGACTCGGGGCTAGGCTGCCATTTGAAAGGGCCTTAGGTTGTCCTCCTTCCTCCCAGGTCCTCAAACTGGAGGGGAATTCTCAATGACTGTTAGATCTCCGACCTTGGGTGAAGTGCGGTCCGTGGTACGGCCCAGCCCTCCAGGTGATGGGCAACACTATGGGCAGGCTCTACACGTACTTGAGGAGTGCCCTGGAGTTTTGGGGGGTGGGGAATTTCCAGCAGCTCCGCTGATTTCCAGAAATCAGGGCGTGGCCACCTCAGCCTCTACAAGACCCCTGTCTCCAGGGAGAGCTCAGTGGGCCAGCATTCTCCAGGGCAGCCGGTCGGTTCTTCTCGCTTCTCCGACTGACCTCGAAGCATGGATTCCTCCAGCACGTCCTGCACATCAAGCTGTAGCTTGACCTCTGCTTCTGGGCTGGGGGTTGCAACTCCCAGAGGCTGGGAGCCCTTCCCGCCTGTGCATCCTGCATCGATAGGGCCATGCCGTTCATTAGGGCATGTTTCGAGATTGGGCTGGCCTTTGGCCCGCGCTCAGGGGGCCTCAGCGAAGCACACTCGCCTCAGAATGACACCCTTGCTCCATACCCATGGTAATTTCGCTCTGGGATGGAAGTGGATGTTGCCTCTTCCTAGAGAGGTGCCCACGCAGATCACGCATCACCGGGCGAAAGGTCCTAACAGGATTTCTCAGGGCCCATCCTCTCCTTTGCTGCTGGCCAACCTTTCCATTCAACCCAATGTATGTTCATGATGGCAGTGGACACATTTGGGGATTTGGGGTCGGAGTAGCCTTTGAATTGTGGTCTCTTGGCCTGGCTTGCCAACAACAGGTATGGAGATACACCCCAGTGGGTTTACTCCTCTCTTTCTTTCTCTTTACGTCTTGGGGAAGGTTTCCTTTGGAGTCTTGGGGATGTTGGGAGCATTTTGACCCCAGGTCACCTGGAGTCGACAGCACGTTCGTGGGAGCTCTTCTCCAAAGTTCAGGCCTTTCTGCATGACCGAACTCTGTGCACGCCTGGCCTTTGTATAACCCAGGGACGTCAAGGAATCTTGATGCCAGGACGGAGGGAAACATGTGGAGCTTATATCTCTCTTTCAAGGGTTTCAAGCTCCCTTGGAGTTTCCCCACACATAATCCCTCTCCATTTCTCTCTCTCCGTCTCTCGGTCCCTCCGTCTCTTTCTCAGTCTCTCTCTCTCTCAGTCTCTCTCTCTCTCTATGTCTATCTCGCTCTCTCCATTTCTCTGCTGGGACCCTGTGGGTCTCACTTTCTATAACTCCTTGGTTCACTCCCAACTCAGCCTTACGGTCTCAATTCCTTCTCCTCTTTGGCCACTTACGTCTACATGAATGGAACCGTAGACTTTGCACACTGGCCTTGACAGTGTAATATGCAGACTTGTGGTTGGTGTTGAAGTCGTCATCACTGCATGTGCTGAGGTCCGTCCTGATGGACACTTGCCCAGTTGCGTTGGATATTCACGTTGATCTGCTGGATGTCACTTTGTGCTGATGTATCATAAATATCCGGGACTTGGAAGCTCACCTGAAGCGAAGTTGGCTTTGCTTGTATCGGAAGCAAATTCTGCGAGACACAGCATCCTGGAACACAGGAAGTGGTCTTTGACGGCCTTTGCTTTGGGGGCTGTGGGGTAAGCGCTTCGCAAGGGGACCCGCCATGGGGCCGTCAGTTGCATGCGAATCACCAAGGAAGAATTCCTGTGTGCCGGCCGGACAGAAGGGAGACCGATCCAGGGGGATTCCTCTGCTTCTGTGTGCTTTGACAGGTCTTGACTAGGAGAGCCCACACTGAGGCCATGTGGCTGAGAACAGACAACGTGTTGTTAGTGGGCACTTCGGGAAGAGAGGCCGTTGGTGGCTTGCAGCGTGGCATAACGCAGGAAGCTATGGATTTCGTGGATGCAACGATGTGCTGGAATCCACACGTCCGCTGGCCCTCACAGACTTTTCCCTTGGGGTGGTGTGAACCCGCGGCCCTTTCTTCCATTCTTGTCCACCACCACTAGGGCCTGAACCCAGATCGGCCCGGGGTCCTTTGTGTGCAGGCACGCCCCCCTGGGTCTCACTGTGGCCCAGCCACAGCACGAGGCAGCATAATCAGGGTGTCTCGAGCTGCTGAGTCATTTTGCGAGGAGTCCCGGCAGGGCTTCCTTCCAAACGGGTGCTGTGGTGTCGGCACCGCTGAGAAGCTTTCCTTTTCTACCCCCCAAAAGTGCAGTCAGTGTTTGTTGGTGGTTGGCATGGTTCTATTTATCTTTGGTTCCTGCCACTCATAGGCCGAGGCTTTGAGCTGATATGCCCTGGACGTAGGCGAGAGAGGCTGGTGTAATTTTCTGAAAGGCCACACTGCCGGAGACATCGTGCACAAACCCATCAGTACCCTCGACAGGACTGGTAGGCGGAAGGCGTGTTGCTCCCAAGACTCCGATGTTCCTTCACACTAGTGTCTACCATCCATTTCCTTTGCCAGCGTGGCCTTGGGAAGTGGGGGGATTTGGGCCCCAGGAGATGGACTTCACGTGCCCTCACATAGGCATCCTTGGTGCCCCCACGTTCCCCATGCCGCTGGGCTTCCGATGGTACAGATGTCTTGGCACCCCCTTTGCGCAGAGACAGCCCGTGCCTCGGGGACCTTCTCCATGGTTGAAGCAGCCCAACATGGCCCTGTGGGCACCAGGGATCGGCATCCCTGCTGACGCATCCCTGAGCTCTCCCCCATAGGTCCTTGGGAATCCTGGTGGTCCTTGACCTGGGGTGCCCTGTCAGGGTGCACCATCGGCTGCAGGCCACGAGGTTCCTCTGCCAAGTTGCAGTGCTTTTCTCTAAATGCAGATATCACTGGGTGTCCGGAGTCTCAATGGCGATGTAGCCTCCTGAAAAGTCAGACGTGGTTTGTGACGAGAGCCATGCTTCAACCCCTTGGTTTGCCTCTCTGCCTTCCTTCCCACTTTCTGTCTTCCATTGGCCTAACACCTTTCTCCATCCGTAACTTCCTCAAAGAAATCCCTCCTCCACAAGGCGATCCTTGCTGCTCACCTCCTGCATCTCCTTCACGTCAGTATAGCTTTCTCACTATCTAGCTCTTATCATCAATGTCCTCTTCCTCCTCATCAATTGAGAATTCTCTCTCCAGGGTTTATCTTTGGGATGATAGTCAAGAAAAGCCGGGACGTATTGGAGGCTTCTGGAGACTCAGCCGGAATCCTGGACCGTGGTTTTATCCGGGGTGGAAAATGCGATTTGGGGTCCTCTCTCAGGAAATGCTCAGGGTTTTTGGCTATTTTTTTCACCGGGTGTCCTCCTAGTTCCATAGTCCTATTCCCATCGGAAACAATAGCACGTGTGTTTACAATGTGGAAACGTCTTTAGGCACCCATTGTCCAGTGGAGCAGAAGAGCCTGAGGAATCGTCGTGGCCCCCAAAATGAAGCTGTGTTTGAACGGTTCAAAAGAAAGCAGGCTAATCCTTAGCCACCCAAAGCCATCCAAAGCCACCCAAGCCCAAAGAAGGGTTAAAGAACCTTGAGAAAACCACACCGCTGGAAGGAATGTAAAGCAGAGCAGAGGAATGTGTGGAATGCAGACAGGGGTGAAACACTTAGGGTCCCATATGGAAAACGGGGAAAACAACAGGTTGGCCTGTGGAAATGCAGGAATCTGACAGAGGCGGGCAGAAAAGTTCTGGAATGCGGCAAGGTCTGAACCAGATGTTCAGTCTTCCATGGCTTGCTGTGAAGACCATATGGCCTGCACTCCAAAGGCCTGGGAGACTCGGGGCTAGGCTGCCATTTGAAAGGGCCTTAGGTTGTCCTCCTTCCTCCCAGGTCCTCAAACTGGAGGGGAATTCTCAATGACTGTTAGATCTCCGACCTTGGGTGAAGTGCGGTCCGTGGTACGGCCCAGCCCTCCAGGTGATGGGCAACACTATGGGCAGGCTCTACACGTACTTGAGGAGTGCCCTGGAGTTTTGGGGGTTGGGGAATTTCCAGCAGCTCCGCTGATTTCCAGAAATCAGGGCGTGGCCACCTCAGCCTCTACAAGACCCCTGTCTCCAGGGAGAGCTCAGTGGGCCAGCATTCTCCAGGGCAGCCGGTCGGTTCTTCTCGCTTCTCCGACTGACCTCGAAGCATGGATTCTTCCAGCACGTCCTGCACATCAAGCTGTAGCTTGACCTCTGCTTCTGGGCTGGGGGTTGCAACTCCCAGAGGCTGGGAGCCCTTCACGCCTGTGCATCCTGCATCGATAGGGCCATGCCGTTCATTAGGGCATGTTTCGAGATTGGGCTGGCCTTTGGCCCGCGCTCAGGGGGCCTCAGCGAAGCACACTCGCCTCAGAATGACACCCTTGCTCCATACCCATGGTAATTTCGCTCTGGGATGGAAGTGGATGTTGCCTCTTCCTAGAGAGGTGCCCACGCAGATCACGCATCACCGGGCGAAAGGTCCTAACAGGATTTCTCAGGGCCCATCCTCTCCTTTGCTGCTGGCCAACCTTTCCATTCAACCCAATGTATGTTCATGATGGCAGTGGACACATTTGGGGATTTGGGGTCGGAGTAGCCTTTGAATTGTGGTCTCTTGGCCTGGCTTGCCAACAACAGGTATGGAGATACACCCCAGTGGGTTTACTCCTCTCTTTCTTTCTCTTTACGTCTTGGGGAAGGTTTCCTTTGGAGTCTTGGGGATGTTGGGAGCATTTTGACCCCAGGTCACCTGGAGTCGACAGCACGTTCGTGGGAGCTCTTCTCCAAAGTTCAGGCCTTTCTGCATGACCGAACTCTGTGCACGCCTGGCCTTTGTATAACCCAGGGACGTCAAGGAATCTTGATGCCAGGACGGAGGGAAACATGTGGAGCTTATATCTCTCTTTCAAGGGTTTCAAGCTCCCTTGGAGTTTCCCCACACATAATCCCTCTCCATTTCTCTCTCTCCGTCTCTCGGTCCCTCCGTCTCTTTCTCAGTCTCTCTCTCTCTCAGTCTCTCTCTCTCTCTATGTCTATCTCGCTCTCTCCATTTCTCTGCTGGGACCCTGTGGGTCTCACTTTCTATAACTCCTTGGTTCACTCCCAACTCAGCCTTACGGTCTCAATTCCTTCTCCTCTTTGGCCACTTACGTCTACATGAATGGAACCGTAGACTTTGCACACTGGCCTTGACAGTGTAATATGCAGACTTGTGGTTGGTGTTGAAGTCGTCATCACTGCATGTGCTGAGGTCCGTCCTGATGGACACTTGCCCAGTTGCGTTGGATATTCACGTCGATCTGCTGGAGGTCACTTTGTGCTGATGTTTCATAAATATCCGGGACTTGGAAGTTCACCTGAAGCGAAGTTGGCTTTGCTTGTATCGGAAGCAAATTCTGCGAGACACAGCATCCTGGAACACAGGAAGTGGTCTTTGACGGCCTTTGCTTTGGGGGCTGTGGGGTAAGCGCATCGCAAGGGGACCCGCCATGGGGCCGTCAGTTGCATGCGAATCACCAAGGAAGAATTCCTGTGTGCCGGCCGGACAGAAGGGAGACCGATCCAGGGGGATTCCTCTGCTTCTGTGTGCTTTGACAGGTCTTGACTAGGAGAGCCCACACTGAGGCCATGTGGCTGAGAACAGACAACGTGTTGTTAGTGGGCACTTCGGGAAGAGAGGCCGTTGGTGGCTTGCAGCGTGGCATAACGCAGGAAGCTATGGATTTCGTGGATGCAACGATGTGCTGGAATCCACACGTCCGCTGGCCCTCACAGACTTTTCCCTTGGGGTGGTGTGAACCCGCGGCCCTTTCTTCCATTCTTGTCCACCACCACTAGGGCCTGAACCCAGATCGGCCCGGGGTCCTTTGTGTGCAGGCACGCCCCCCTGGGTCTCACTGTGGCCCAGCCACAGCACGAGGCAGCATAATCAGGGTGTCTCGAGCTGCTGAGTCATTTTGCAAGGAGTCCCGGCAGGGCTTCCTTCCAAACGGGTGCTGTGGTGTCGGCACCGCTGAGAAGCTTTCCTTTTCTACGCCCCAGAAGTGCAGTCAGTGTTTGTTGGTGGTTTGCCTGGTTCTATTTGTCTTTGGTTCCTGCCACTCATAGGCCGAGGCTTTGAGCTGATATGCCCTGGACGTAGGCGAGAGAGGCTGGTGTAATTTTCTGAAAGGCCACACTGCCGGAGACATCGTGCACAAACCCATCAGTACCCTTGACAGGACTGGTAGGCGGAAGGCGTGTTGCTCCCAAGACTCCGATGTTCCTTCACACTAGTGTCTACCATCCATTTCCTTTGCCAGCGTGGCCTTGGGAAGTGGGGGGATTTGGGCCCCAGGAGATGGACTTCACGTGCCCTCACATAGGCATCCTTGGTGCCCCCACGTTCCCCATGCCGCTGGGCTTCCGATGGTACAGATGTCTTGGCACCCCCTTTGCGCAGAGACAGCCCTTGCCTCGGGGACCTTCTCCATGGTTGAAGCAGCCCAACATGGCCCTGTGGGCACCAGGGATCGGCATCCCTGCTGACGCATCCCTGAGCTCTCCCCCATAGGTCCTTGGGAATCCTGGTGGTCCTTGACCTGGGGTGCCCTGTCAGGGTGCACCATCGGCTGCAGGCCACGAGGTTCCTCTGCCAAGTTGCAGTGCTTTTCTCTAAATGCAGATATCACTGGGTGTCTGGAGTCTCAATGGCGATGTAGCCTCCTGAAAAGTCAGACGTGGTTTGTGACGAGAGCCATGCTTCAACCCCTTGGTTTGCCTCTCTGCCTTCCTTCCCACTTTCTGTCTTCCATTGGCCTAACACCTTTCTCCATCCGTAACTTCCTCAAAGAAATCCCTCCTCCACAAGGCGATCCTTGCTGCTCACCTCCTGCATCTCCTTCACATCAGTATAGCTTTCTCACTATCTAGCTCTTATCATCAATGTCCTCTTCCTCCTCATCAATTGAGAATTCTCTCTCCAGGGTTTATCTTTGGGATGATAGTCAAGAAAAGCCGGGATGTATTGGAGGCTTCTGGAGACTCAGCCGGAATCCTGGACCGTGGTTTTATCCGGGGTGGAAAATGCGATTTGGGGTCCTCTCTCAGGAAATGCTCAGGGTTTTTGGCTATTTTTTTCACCGGGTGTCCTCCTAGTTCCATAGTCCTATTCCCATCGGAAACAATAGCACGTGTGTTTACAATGTGGAAACGTCTTTAGGCACCCATTGTCCAGTGGAGCAGAAGAGCCTGAGGAATCGTCGTGGCCCCCAAAATGAAGCTGTGTTTGAACGGTTCAAAAGAAAGCAGGCTAATCCTTAGCCACCCAAAGCCATCCAAAGCCACCCAAGCCCAAAGAAGGGTTAAAGAACCTTGAGAAAACCACACCCCTGGAAGGAATGTAAAGCAGAGCAGAGGAATGTGTGGAATGCAGACAGGGGTGAAACACTTAGGGTCCCATATGGAAAACGGGGAAAACAACAGGTTGGCCTGTGGAAATGCAGGAATCTGACAGAGGCGGGCAGAAAAGTTCTGGAATGCGGCAAGGTCTGAACCAGATGTTCAGTCTTCCATGGCTTGCTGTGAAGACCATATGGCCTGCACTCCAAAGGCCTGGGAGACTCGGGGCTAGGCTGCCATTTGAAAGGGCCTTAGGTTGTCCTCCTTCCTCCCAGGTCCTCAAACTGGAGGGGAATTCTCAATGACTGTTAGATCTCCGACCTTGGGTGAAGTGCGGTCCGTGGTACGGCCCAGCCCTCCAGGTGATGGGCAACACTATGGGCAGGCTCTACACGTACTTGAGGAGTGCCCTGGAGTTTTGGGGGGTGGGGAATTTCCAGCAGCTCCGCTGATTTCCAGAAATCAGGGCGTGGCCACCTCAGCCTCTACAAGACCCCTGTCTCCAGGGAGAGCTCAGTGGGCCAGCATTCTCCAGGGCAGCCGGTCGGTTCTTCTCGCTTCTCCGACTGACCTCGAAGCATGGATTCTTCCAGCACGTCCTGCACATCAAGCTGTAGCTTGACCTCTGCTTCTGGGCTGGGGGTTGCAACTCCCAGAGCCTGGGAGCCCTTCCCGCCTGTGCATCCTGCATCGATAGGGCCATGCCGTTCATTAGGGCATGTTTCGAGATTGCGCTGGCCTTTGGCCTGCGCTCAGGGGGCCTCAGCGAAGCACACTCGCCTCAGAATGACACCCTTGCTCCATACCCATGGTAATTTCGCTCTGGGATGGAAGTGGATGTTGCCTCTTCCTAGAGAGGTGCCCACGCAGATCACGCATCACCGGGCGAAAGGTCCTAACAGGATTTCTCAGGGCCCATCCTCTCCTTTGCTGCTGGCCAACCTTTCCATTCAACCCAATGTATGTTCATGATGGCAGTGGACACATTTGGGGATTTGGGGTCGGAGTAGCCTTTGAATTGTGGTCTCTTGGCCTGGCTTGCCAACAACAGGTATGGAGATACACCCCAGTGGGTTTACTCCTCTCTTTCTTTCTCTTTACGTCTTGGGGAAGGTTTCCTTTGGAGTCTTGGGGATGTTGGGAGCATTTTGACCCCAGGTCACCTGGAGTCGACAGCACGTTCGTGGGAGCTCTTCTCCAAAGTTCAGGCCTTTCTGCATGACCGAACTCTGTGCACGCCTGGCCTTTGTATAACCCAGGGACGTCAAGGAATCTTGATGCCAGGACGGAGGGAAACATGTGGAGCTTATATCTCTCTTTCAAGGGTTTCAAGCTCCCTTGGAGTTTCCCCACACATAATCCCTCTCCATTTCTCTCTCTCCGTCTCTCGGTCCCTCCGTCTCTTTCTCAGTCTCTCTCTCTCTCAGTCTCTCTCTCTCTCTATGTCTATCTCGCTCTCTCCATTTCTCTGCTGGGACCCTGTGGGTCTCACTTTCTATAACTCCTTGGTTCACTCCCAACTCAGCCTTACGGTCTCAATTCCTTCTCCTCTTTGGCCACTTACGTCTACATGAATGGAACCGTAGACTTTGCACACTGGCCTTGACAGTGTAATATGCAGACTTGTGGTTGGTGTTGAAGTCGTCATCACTGCATGTGCTGAGGTCCGTCCTGATGGACACTTGCCCAGTTGCGTTGGATATTCACGTCGATCTGCTGGAGGTCACTTTGTGCTGATGTATCATAAATATCCGGGACTTGGAAGCTCACCTGAAGCGAAGTTGGCTTTGCTTGTATCGGAAGCAAATTCTGCGAGACACAGCATCCTGGAACACAGGAAGTGGTCTTTGACGGCCTTTGCTTTGGGGGCTGTGGGGTAAGCGCATCGCAAGGGGACCCGCCATGGGGCCGTCAGTTGCATGCGAATCACCAAGGAAGAATTCCTGTGTGCCGGCCGGACAGAAGGGAGACCGATCCAGGGGGATTCCTCTGCTTCTGTGTGCTTTGACAGGTCTTGACTAGGAGAGCCCACACTGAGGCCATGTGGCTGAGAACAGACAACGTGTTGTTAGTGGGCACTTCGGGAAGAGAGGCCGTTGGTGGCTTGCAGCGTGGCATAACGCAGGAAGCTATGGATTTCGTGGATGCAACGATGTGCTGGAATCCACACGTCCGCTGGCCCTCACAGACTTTTCCCTTGGGGTGGTGTGAACCCGCGGCCCTTTCTTCCATTCTTGTCCACCACCACTAGGGCCTGAACCCAGATCGGCCCGGGGTCCTTTGTGTGCAGGCACGCCCCCCTGGGTCTCACTGTGGCCCAGCCACAGCACGAGGCAGCATAATCAGGGTGTCTCGAGCTGGTGAGTCATTTTGCGAGGAGTCCCGGCAGGGCTTCCTTCCAAACGGGTGCTGTGGTGTCGGCACCGCTGAGAAGCTTTCCTTTTTTACGCCCCAGAAGTGCAGTCAGTGTTTGTTGGTGGTTGGCATGGTTCTATTTGTCTTTGGTTCCTGCCACTCATAGGCCGAGGCTTTGAGCTGATATGCCCTGGACGTAGGCGAGAGAGGCTGGTGTAATTTTCTGAAAGGCCACACTGCCGGAGACATCGTGCACAAACCCATCAGTACCCTCGACAGGACTGGTAGGCGGAAGGCGTGTTGCTCCCAAGACTCCGATGTCCCTTCACACTAGTGTCTACCATCCATTTCCTTTGCCAGCGTGGCCTTGGGAAGTGGGGGGATTTGGGCCCCAGGAGATGGACTTCACGTGCCCTCACATAGGCATCCTTGGTGCCCCCACGTTCCCCATGCCGCTGGGCTTCCGATGGTACAGATGTCTTGGCACCCCCTTTGCGCAGAGACAGCCCGTGCCTCGGGGACCTTCTCCATGGTTGAAGCAGCCCAACATGGCCCTGTGGGCACCAGGGATCGGCATCCCTGCTGACGCATCCCTGAGCTCTCCCCCATAGGTCCTTGGGAATCCTGGTGGTCCTTGACCTGGGGTGCCCTGTCAGGGTGCACCATCGGCTGCAGGCCACGAGGTTCCTCTGCCAAGTTGCAGTGCTTTTCTCTAAATGCAGATATCACTGGGTGTCCGGAGTCTCAATGGCGATGTAGCCTCCTGAAAAGTCAGACGTGGTTTGTGACGAGAGCCATGCTTCAACCCCTTGGTTTGCCTCTCTGCCTTCCTTCCCACTTTCTGTCTTCCATTGGCCTAACACCTTTCTCCATCCGTAACTTCCTCAAAGAAATCCCTCCTCCACAAGGCGATCCTTGCTGCTCACCTCCTGCATCTCCTTCACATCAGTATAGCTTTCTCACTATCTAGCTCTTATCATCAATGTCCTCTTCCTCCTCATCAATTGAGAATTCTCTCTCCAGGGTTTATCTTTGGGATGATAGTCAAGAAAAGCCGGGACGTATTGGAGGCTTCTGGAGACTCAGCCGGAATCCTGGACCGTGGTTTTATCCGGGGTGGAAAATGCGATTTGGGGTCCTCTCTCAGGAAATGCTCAGGGTTTTTGGCTATTTTTTTCACCGGGTGTCCTCCTAGTTCCATAGTCCTATTCCCATCGGAAACAATAGCACGTGTGTTTACAATGTGGAAACGTCTTTAGGCACCCATTGTCCAGTGGAGCAGAAGAGCCTGAGGAATCGTCGTGGCCCCCAAAATGAAGCTGTGTTTGAACGGTTCAAAAGAAAGCAGGCTAATCCTTAGCCACCCAAAGCCATCCAAAGCCACCCAAGCCCAAAGAAGGGTTAAAGAACCTTGAGAAAACCACACCGCTGGAAGGAATGTAAAGCAGAGCAGAGGAATGTGTGGAATGCAGACAGGGGTGAAACACTTAGGGTCCCATATGGAAAACGGGGAAAACAACAGGTTGGCCTGTGGAAATGCAGGAATCTGACAGAGGCGGGCAGAAAAGTTCTGGAATGCGGCAAGGTCTGAACCAGATGTTCAGTCTTCCATGGCTTGCTGTGAAGACCATATGGCCTGCACTCCAAAGGCCTGGGAGACTCGGGGCTAGGCTGCCATTTGAAAGGGCCTTAGGTTGTCCTCCTTCCTCCCAGGTCCTCAAACTGGAGGGGAATTCTCAATGACTGTTAGATCTCCGACCTTGGGTGAAGTGCGGTCCGTGGTACGGCCCAGCCCTCCAGGTGATGGGCAACACTATGGGCAGGCTCTACACGTACTTGAGGAGTGCCCTGGAGTTTTGGGGGTTGGGGAATTTCCAGCAGCTCCGCTGATTTCCAGAAATCATGGCGTGGCCACCTCAGCCTCTACAAGAACCCTGTCTCCAGGGAGAGCTCAGTGGGCCAGCATTCTCCAGGGCAGCCGGTCGGTTCTTCTCGCTTCTCCGACTGACCTCGAAGCATGGATTCCTCCAGCACGTCCTGCACATCAAGCTGTAGCTTGACCTCTGCTTCTGGGCTGGGGGTTGCAACTCCCAGAGGCTGGGAGCCCTTCACGCCTGTGCATCCTGCATCGATAGGGCCATGCCGTTCATTAGGGCATGTTTCGAGATTGGGCTGGCCTTTGGCCCGCGCTCAGGGGGCCTCAGCGAAGCACACTCGCCTCAGAATGACACCCTTGCTCCATACCCATGGTAATTTCGCTCTGGGATGGAAGTGGATGTTGCCTCTTCCTAGAGAGGTGCCCACGCAGATCACGCATCACCGGGCGAAAGGTCCTAACAGGATTTCTCAGGGCCCATCCTCTCCTTTGCTGCTGGCCAACCTTTCCATTCAACCCAATGTATGTTCATGATGGCAGTGGACACATTTGGGGATTTGGGGTCGGAGTAGCCTTTGAATTGTGGTCTCTTGGCCTGGCTTGCCAACAACAGGTATGGAGATACACCCCAGTGGGTTTACTCCTCTCTTTCTTTCTCTTTACGTCTTGGGGAAGGTTTCCTTTGGAGTCTTGGGGATGTTGGGAGCATTTTGACCCCAGGTCACCTGGAGTCGACAGCACGTTCGTGGGAGCTCTTCTCCAAAGTTCAGGCCTTTCTGCATGACCGAACTCTGTGCACGCCTGGCCTTTGTATAACCCAGGGACGTCAAGGAATCTTGATGCCAGGACGGAGGGAAACATGTGGAGCTTATATCTCTCTTTCAAGGGTTTCAAGCTCCCTTGGAGTTTCCCCACACATAATCCCTCTCCATTTCTCTCTCTCCGTCTCTCGGTCCCTCCGTCTCTTTCTCAGTCTCTCTCTCTCTCAGTCTCTCTCTCTCTCTATGTCTATCTCGCTCTCTCCATTTCTCTGCTGGGACCCTGTGGGTCTCACTTTCTATAACTCCTTGGTTCACTCCCAACTCAGCCTTACGGTCTCAATTCCTTCTCCTCTTTGGCCACTTACGTCTACATGAATGGAACCGTAGACTTTGCACACTGGCCTTGACAGTGTAATATGCAGACTTGTGGTTGGTGTTGAAGTCGTCATCACTGCATGTGCTGAGGTCCGTCCTGATGGACACTTGCCCAGTTGCGTTGGATATTCACGTCGATCTGCTGGAGGTCACTTTGTGCTGATGTATCATAAATATCCGGGACTTGGAAGCTCACCTGAAGCGAAGTTGGCTTTGCTTGTATCGGAAGCAAATTCTGCGAGACACAGCATCCTGGAACACAGGAAGTGGTCTTTGACGGCCTTTGCTTTGGGGGCTGTGGGGTAAGCGCTTCGCAAGGGGACCCGCCATGGGGCCGTCAGTTGCATGCGAATCACCAAGGAAGAATTCCTGTGTGCCGGCCGGACAGAAGGGAGACCGATCCAGGGGGATTCCTCTGCTTCTGTGTGCTTTGACAGGTCTTGACTAGGAGAGCCCACACTGAGGCCATGTGGCTGAGAACAGACAACGTGTTGTTAGTGGGCACTTCGGGAAGAGAGGCCGTTGGTGGCTTGGAGCGTGGCATAACGCAGGAAGCTATGGATTTCGTGGATGCAACGATGTGCTGGAATCCACACGTCCGCTGGCCCTCACAGACTTTTCCCTTGGGGTGGTGTGAACCCGCGGCCCTTTCTTCCATTCTTGTCCACCACCACTAGGGCCTGAACCCAGATCGGCCCGGGGTCCTTTGTGTGCAGGCACGCCCCCCTGGGTCTCACTGTGGCCCAGCCACAGCACGAGGCAGCATAATCAGGGTGTCTCGAGCTGGTGAGTCATTTTGCGAGGAGTCCCGGCAGGGCTTCCTTCCAAACGGGTGCTGTGGTGTCGGCACCGCTGAGAAGCTTTCCTTTTCTACGCCCCAGAAGTGCAGTCAGTGTTTGTTGGTGGTTGGCATGGTTCTATTTGTCTTTGGTTCCTGCCACTCATAGGCCGAGGCTTTGAGCTGATATGCCCTGGACGTAGGCGAGAGAGGCTGGTGTAATTTTCTGAAAGGCCACACTGCCGGAGACATCGTGCACAAACCCATCAGTACCCTCGACAGGACTGGTAGGCGGAAGGCGTGTTGCTCCCAAGACTCCGATGTCCCTTCACACTAGTGTCTACCATCCATTTCCTTTGCCAGCGTGGCCTTGGGAAGTGGGGGGATTTGGGCCCCAGGAGATGGACTTCACGTGCCCTCACATAGGCATCCTTGGTTCCCCCACGTTCCCCATGCCGCTGGGCTTCCGATGGTACAGATGTCTTGGCACCCCCTTTGCGCAGAGACAGCCCGTGCCTCGGGGACCTTCTCCATGGTTGAAGCAGCCCAACATGGCCCTGTGGGCACCAGGGATCGGCATCCCTGCTGACGCATCCCTGAGCTCTCCCCCATAGGTCCTTGGGAATCCTGGTGGTCCTTGACCTGGGGTGCCCTGTCAGGGTGCACCATCGGCTGCAGGCCACGAGGTTCCTCTGCCAAGTTGCAGTGCTTTTCTCTAAATGCAGATATCACTGGGTGTCCGGAGTCTCAATGGCGATGTAGCCTCCTGAAAAGTCAGACGTGGTTTGTGACGAGAGCCATGCTTCAACCCCTTGGTTTGCCTCTCTGCCTTCCTTCCCACTTTCTGTCTTCCATTGGCCTAACACCTTTCTCAATCCGTAACTTCCTCAAAGAAATCCCTCCTCCACAAGGCGATCCTTGCTGCTCACCTCCTGCATCTCCTTCACATCAGTATAGCTTTCTCACTATCTAGCTCTTATCATCAATGTCCTCTTCCTCCTCATCAATTGAGAATTCTCTCTCCAGGGTTTATCTTTGGGATGATAGTCAAGAAATGCCGGGACGTATCGGAGGCTTCTGGAGACTCAGCCGGAATCCTGGACCGTGGTTTTATCCGGGGTGGAAAATGCGATTTGGGGTCCTCTCTCAGGAAATGCTCAGGGTTTTTGGCTATTTTTTTTACCGGGTGTCCTCCTAGTTCCATAGTCCTATTCCCATCGGAAACAATAGCACGTGTGTTTACAATGCGGAAACGTCTTTAGGCACCCGTGGTCCAGTGGAGCAGAAGAGCCTGAGGAATCGTCGTGGCCCCCAAAATGAAGCTGTGTTTGAACGGTTCAAAAGAAAGCAGGCTAATCCTTAGCCACCCAAAGCCATCCAAAGCCACCCAAGCCCAAAGAAGGGTTAAAGAACCTTGAGAAAACCACACCGCTGGAAGGAATGTAAAGCAGAGCAGAGGAATGTGTGGAATGCAGACAGGGGTGAAACACTTAGGGTCCCATATGGAAAACGGGGAAAACAACAGGTTGGCCTGTGGAAATGCAGGAATCTGACAGAGGCGGGCAGAAAAGTTCTGGAATGCGGCAAGGTCTGAACCAGATGTTCAGTCTTCCATGGCTTGCTGTGAAGACCATATGGCCTGCACTCCAAAGGCCTGGGAGACTCGGGGCTAGGCTGCCATTTGAAAGGGCCTTAGGTTGTCCTCCTTCCTCCCAGGTCCTCAAACTGGAGGGGAATTCTCAATGACTGTTAGATCTCCGACCTTGGGTGAAGTGCGGTCCGTGGTACGGCCCAGCCCTCCAGGTGATGGGCAACACTATGGGCAGGCTCTACACGTACTTGAGGAGTGCCCTGGAGTTTTGGGGGGTGGGGAATTTCCAGCAGCTCCGCTGATTTCCAGAAATCAGGGCGTGGCCACCTCAGCCTCTATAAGACCCCTGTCTCCAGGGAGAGCTCAGTGGGCCAGCATTCTCCAGGGCAGCCGGTCGGTTTTTCTCCCTTCTCCGACTGACCTCGAAGCATGGATTCCTCCAGCACGTCCTGCACATCAAGCTGCAGCTTGACCTCTGCTTCTGGGCTGGGGGTTGCAACTCCCAGAGGCTGGGAGCCCTTCCCGCCTGTGCATCCTGCATCGATAGGGCCATGCCGTTCATTAGGGCATGTTTCGAGATTGGGCTGGCCTTTGGCCCGCGCTCAGTGGGCCTCAACGAAGCACACTCGCCTCAGAATGACACCCTTGCTCCATACCCATGGTAATTTCGCTCTGGGATGGAAGTGGATGTTGCCTCTTCCTAGAGAGGTGCCCACGCAGATCACGCATCACCGGGCGAAAGGTCCTAACAGGATTTCTCAGGGCCCATCCTCTCCTTTGCTGCTGGCCAACCTTTCCATTCAACCCAATGTATGTTCATGATGGCAGTGGACACATTTGGGGATTTGGGGTCGGAGTAGCCTTTGAATTGTGGTCTCTTGGCCTGGCTTGCCAACAACAGGTATGGAGATACACCCCAGTGGGTTTACTCCTCTCTTTCTTTCTCTTTACGTCTTGGGGAAGGTTTCCTTTGGAGTCTTGGGGATGTTGGGAGCATTTTGACCCCAGGTCACCTGGAGTCGACAGCACGTTCGTGGGAGCTCTTCTCCAAAGTTCAGGCCTTTCTGCATGACCGAACTCTGTGCACGCCTGGCCTTTGTATAACCCAGGGACGTCAAGGAATCTTGATGCCAGGACGGAGGGAAACATGTGGAGCTTATATCTCTCTTTCAAGGGTTTCAAGCTCCCTTGGAGTTTCCCCACACATAATCCCTCTCCATTTCTCTCTCTCCGTCTCTCGGTCCCTCCGTCTCTTTCTCAGTCTCTCTCTCTCTCAGTCTCTCTCTCTCTCTATGTCTATCTCTCTCTCTCCATTTCTCTGCTGGGACCCTGTGGGTCTCACTTTCTATAACTCCTTGGTTCACTCCCAACTCAGCCTTACGGTCTCAATTCCTTCTCCTCTTTGGCCACTTACGTCTACATGAATGGAACCGTAGACTTTGCACACTGGCCTTGACAGTGTAATATGCAGACTTGTGGTTGGTGTTGAAGTCGTCATCACTGCATGTGCTGAGGTCCGTCCTGATGGACACTTGCCCAGTTGCGTTGGATATTCACGTCGATCTGCTGGATGTCACTTTGTGCTGATGTATCATAAATATCCGGGACTTGGAAGCTCACCTGAAGCGAAGTTGGCTTTGCTTGTATCGGAAGCAAATTCTGCGAGACACAGCATCCTGGAACACAGGAAGTGGTCTTTGACGGCCTTTGCTTTGGGGGCTGTGGGGTAAGCGCTTCGCAAGGGGACCCGCCATGGGGCCGTCAGTTGCATGCGAATCACCAAGGAAGAATTCCTGTGTGCCGGCCGGACAGAAGGGAGACCGATCCAGGGGGATTCCTCTGCTTCTGTGTGCTTTGACAGGTCTTGACTAGGAGAGCCCACACTGAGGCCATGTGGCTGAGAACAGACAACGTGTTGTTAGTGGGCACTTCGGGAAGAGAGGCCGTTGGTGGCTTGCAGCGTGGCATAACGCAGGAAGCTATGGATTTCGTGGATGCAACGATGTGCTGGAATCCACACGTCCGCTGGCCCTCACAGACTTTTCCCTTGGGGTGGTGTGAACCCGCGGCCCTTTCTTCCATTCTTGTCCACCACCACTAGGGCCTGAACCCAGATCGGCCCGGGGACCTTTGTGTGCAGGCACGCCCCCCTGGGTCTCACTGTGGCCCAGCCACAGCACGAGGCAGCATAATCAGGGTGTCTCTAGCTGCTGAGTCATTTTGCGAGGAGTCCCGGCAGGGCTTCCTTCCAAACGGGTGCTGTGGTGTCGGCACCGCTGATAAGCTTTCCTTTTCTACGCCCCAGAAGTGCAGTCAGTGTTTGTTGGTGGTTGGCATGGTTCTATTTGTCTTTGGTTCCTGCCACTCATAGGCCGAGGCTTTGAGCTGATATGCCCTGGACGTAGGCGAGAGAGGCTGGTGTAATTTTCTGAAAGGCCACACTGCCGGAGACATCGTGCACAAACCCATCAGTACCCTCGACAGGACTGGTAGGCGGAAGGCGTGTTGCTCCCAAGACTCCGATGTCCCTTCACACTAGTGTCTACCATCCATTTCCTTTGCCAGCGTGGCCTTGGGAAGTGGGGGGATTTGGGCCCCAGGAGATGGACTTCACGTGCCCTCACATAGGCATCCTTGATTCCCCCAGGTTCCCCATGCCGCTGGGCCTCCGATGGTACAGATGTCTCGGCACACCCTTTGCGCAGAGACAGCCCGTGCCTCGGGGACCTTCTCCATGGTTGAAGCAGCCCAACATGGCCCTGTGGGCACCAGGGATCGGCATCCCTGCTGACGCATCCCTGAGCTCTCCCCCATAGGTCCTTGGGAATCCTGGTGGTCCTTGACCTGGGGTGCCCTGTCAGGGTGCACCATCGGCTGCAGGCCACGAGGTTCCTCTGCCAAGTTGCAGTGCTTTTCTCTAAATGCAGATATCACTGGGTGTCCGGAGTCTCAATGGCGATGTAGCCTCCTGAAAAGTCAGACGTGGTTTGTGACGAGAGCCATGCTTCAACCCCTTGGTTTGCCTCTCTGCCTTCCTTCCCACTTTCTGTCTTCCATTGGCCTAACACCTTTCTCCATCCGTAACTTCCTCAAAGAAATCCCTCCTCCACAAGGCGATCCTTGCTGCTCACCTCCTGCATCTCCTTCACATCAGTATAGCTTTCTCACTATCTAGCTCTTATCATCAATGTCCTCTTCCTCCTCATCAATTGAGAATTCTCTCTCCAGGGTTTATCTTTGGGATGATAGTCAAGAAAAGCCGGGACGTATTGGAGGCTTCTGGAGACTCAGCCGGAATCCTGGACCGTGGTTTTATCCGGGGTGGAAAATGCGATTTGGGGTCCTCTCTCAGGAAATGCTCAGGGTTTTTGGCTATTTTTTTTACCGGGTGTCCTCCTAGTTCCATAGTCCTATTCCCATCGGAAACAATAGCACGTGTGTTTACAATGCGGAAACGTCTTTAGGCACCCGTGGTCCAGTGGAGCAGAAGAGCCTGAGGAATCGTCGTGGCCCCCAAAATGAAGCTGTGTTTGAACGGTTCAAAAGAAAGCAGGCTAATCCTTAGCCACCCAAAGCCATCCAAAGCCACCAAAGCCCAAAGAAGGGTTAAAGAACCTTGAGAAAACCACACCCCTGGAAGGAATGTAAAGCAGAGCAGAGGAATGTGTGGAATGCAGACAGGGGTGAAACAATTTGTGTCCCATATGGAAAACGGGGAAAACAACAGGTTGGCCTGTGGAAATGCAGGAATCTGACAGAGGCGGGCAGAAAAGTTCTGGAATGCGGCAAGGTCTGAACCAGATGTTCAGTCTTCCATGGCTTGCTGTGAAGACCATATGGCCTGCACTCCAAAGGCCTGGGAGACTCGGGGCTAGGCTGCCATTTGAAAGGGCCTTAGGTTGTCCTCCTTCCTCCCAGGTCCTCAAACTGGAGGGGAATTCTCAATGACTGTTAGATCTCCGACCTTGGGTGAAGTGCGGTCCGTGGTACGGCCCAGCCCTCCAGGTGATGGGCAACACTATGGGCAGGCTCTACACGTACTTGAGGAGTGCCCTGGAGTTTTGGGGGGTGGGGAATTTCCAGCAGCTCCGCTGATTTCCAGAAATCACGGCGTGGCCACCTCAGCCTCTACAAGACCCCTGTCTCCAGGGAGAGCTCAGTGGGCCAGCATTCTCCAGGGCAGCCGGTCGGTTCTTCTCGCTTCTCCGACTGACCTCGAAGCATGGATTCCTCCAGCACGTCCTGCACATCAAGCTGTAGCTTGACCTCTGCTTCTGGGCTGGGGGTTGCAACTCCCAGAGGCTGGGAGCCCTTCCCGCCTGTGCATCCTGCATCGATAGGGCCATGCCGTTCATTAGGGCATGTTTCGAGATTGGGCTGGCCTTTGGCCCACGCTCAGGGGGCCTCAGCGAAGCACACTCGCCTCAGAATGACACCCTTGCTCCATACCCATGGTAATTTCGCTCTGGGATGGAAGTGGATGTTGCCTCTTCCTAGAGAGGTGCCCACGCAGATCACGCATCACCGGGCGAAAGGTCCTAACAGGATTTCTCAGGGCCCATCCTCTCCTTTGCTGCTGGCCAACCTTTCCATTCAACCCAATGTATGTTCATGATGGCAGTGGACACATTTGGGGATTTGGGGTCGGAGTAGCCTTTGAATTGTGGTCTCTTGGCCTGGCTTGCCAACAACAGGTATGGAGATACACCCCAGTGGGTTTACTCCTCTCTTTCTTTCTCTTTACGTCTTGGGGAAGGTTTCCTTTGGAGTCTTGGGGATGTTGGGAGCATTTTGACCCCAGGTCACCTGGAGTCGACAGCACGTTCGTGGGAGCTCCTCTCCAAAGTTCAGGCCTTTCTGCATGACCGAACTCTGTGCACGCCTGGCCTTTGTATAACCCAGGGACGTCAAGGAATCTTGATGCCAGGACGGAGGGAAACATGTGGAGCTTATATCTCTCTTTCAAGGGTTTCAAGCTCCCTTGGAGTTTCCCCACACATAATCCCTCTCCATTTCTCTCTCTCCGTCTCTCGGTCCCTCCGTCTCTTTCTCAGTCTCTCTCTCTCTCAGTCTCTCTCTCTCTCTATGTCTATCTCTCTCTCTCCATTTCTCTGCTGGGACCCTGTGGGTCTCACTTTCTATAACTCCTTGGTTCACTCCCAACTCAGCCTTACGGTCTCAATTCCTTCTCCTCTTTGGCCACTTACGTCTACATGAATGGAACCGTAGACTTTGCACACTGGCCTTGACAGTGTAATATGCAGACTTGTGGTTGGTGTTGAAGTCGTCATCACTGCATGTGCTGAGGTCCGTCCTGATGGACACTTGCCCAGTTGCGTTGGATATTCACATCGATCTGCTGGATGTCACTTTGTGCTGATGTATCATAAATATCCGGGACTTGGAAGCTCACCTGAAGCGAAGTTGGCTTTGCTTGTATCGGAAGCAAATTCTGCGAGACACAGCATCCTGGAACACAGGAAGTGGTCTTTGACGGCCTTTGCTTTGGGGGCTGTGGGGTAAGCGCTTCGCAAGGGGACCCGCCATGGGGCCGTCAGTTGCATGCGAATCACCAAGGAAGAATTCCTGTGTGCCGGCCGGACAGAAGGGAGACCGATCCAGGGGGATTCCTCTGCTTCTGTGTGCTTTGACAGGTCTTGACTAGGAGAGCCCACACTGAGGCCATGTGGCTGAGAACAGACAACGTGTTGTTAGTGGGCACTTCGGGAAGAGAGGCCGTTGGTGGCTTGCAGCGTGGCATAACGCAGGAAGCTATGGATTTCGTGGATGCAACGATGTGCTGGAATCCACACGTCCGCTGGCCCTCACAGACTTTTCCCTTGGGGTGGTGTGAACCCGCGGCCCTTTCTTCCATTCTTGTCCACCACCACTAGGGCCTGAACCCAGATCGGCCCGGGGACCTTTGTGTGCAGGCACGCCCCCCTGGGTCTCACTGTGGCCCAGCCACAGCACGAGGCAGCATAATCAGGGTGTCTCTAGCTGCTGAGTCATTTTGCGAGGAGTCCCGGCAGGGCTTCCTTCCAAACGGGTGCTGTGGTGTCGGCACCGCTGATAAGCTTTCCTTTTCTACGCCCCAGAAGTGCAGTCAGTGTTTGTTGGTGGTTGGCATGGTTCTATTTGTCTTTGGTTCCTGCCACTCATAGGCCGAGGCTTTGAGCTGATATGCCCTGGACGTAGGCGAGAGAGGCTGGTGTAATTTTCTGAAAGGGCACACTGCCGGAGACATCGTGCTCAAACCCATCAGTACCCTCGACAGGACTGGTAGGCGGAAGGCGTGTTGCTCCCAAGACTCCGATGTCCCTTCACACTAGTGTCTACCATCCATTTCCTTTGCCAGCGTGGCCTTGGGAAGTGGGGGGATTTGGGCCCCAGGAGATGGACTTCACGTGCCCTCACATAGGCATCCTTGGTGCCCCCACGTTCCCCATGCCGCTGGGCCTCCGATGGTACAGATGTCTTGGCACCCTCTTTGCGCTGAGACAGCCCTTGCCTCGGGGACCTTCTCCATGGTTGAAGCAGCCCAACATGGCCCTGTGGGCACCAGGGATCGGCATCCCTGCTGACGCATCCCTGAGCTCTCCCCCATAGGTCCTTGGGAATCCTGGTGGTCCTTGACCTGGGGTGCCCTGTCAGGGTGCACCATCGGCTGCAGGCCACGAGGTTCCTCTGCCAAGTTGCAGTGCTTTTCTCTAAATGCAGATATCACTGGGTGTCCGGAGTCTCAATGGCGATGTAGCCTCCTGAAATGTCAGACTATTGTTAGGGTTAGGGTTAGGGTTAGGGTTAGGGTTAGGGTTAGGGTTAGGGTTAGGGTTAGGGTTAGGCTTAGGGTTAGGTTTGTGACGAGAGCCATGCTTCAACCCCTTGGTTTGCCTCTCTGCCTTCCTTCCCACTTTCTGTCTTCCATTGGCCTAACACCTTTCTCCATCCGTAACTTCCTCAAAGAAATCCCTCCTCCACAAGGCGATCCTTGCTGCTCACCTCCTGCATCTCCTTCACATCAGTATAGCTTTCTCACTATCTAGCTCTTATCATCAATGTCCTCTTCCTCCTCATCAATTGAGAATTCTCTCTCCAGGGTTTATCTTTGGGATGATAGTCAAGAAAAGCCGGGACGTATTGGAGGCTTCTGGAGACTCAGCCGGAATCCTGGACCGTGGTTTTATCCGGGGTGGAAAATGCGATTTGGGGTCCTCTCTCAGGAAATGCTCAGGGTTTTTGGCTATTTTTTTCACCGGGTGTCCTCCTAGTTCCATAGTCCTATTCCCATCGGAAACAATAGCACGTGTGTTTACAATGCGGAAACGTCTTTAGGCACCCGTGGTCCAGTGGAGCAGAAGAGCCTGAGGAATCGTCGTGGCCCCCAAAATGAAGCTGTGTTTGAACGGTTCAAAAGAAAGCAGGCTAATCCTTAGCCACCCAAAGCCATCCAAAGCCACCCAAGCCCAAAGAAGGGTTAAAGAACCTTGAGAAAACCACACCCCTGGAAGGAATGTAAAGCAGAGCAGAGGAATGTGTGGAATGCAGACAGGGGTGAAACAATTTGTGACCCATATGGAAAACGGGGAAAACAACAGGTTGGCCTGTGGAAATGCAGGAATCTGACAGAGGCGGGCAGAAAAGTTCTGGAATGCGGCAAGGTCTGAACCAGATGTTCAGTCTTCCATGGCTTGCTGTGAAGACCATATGGCCTGCACTCCAAAGGCCTGGGAGACTCGGGGCTAGGCTGCCATTTGAAAGGGCCTTAGGTTGTCCTCCTTCCTCCCAGGTCCTCAAACTGGAGGGGAATTCTCAATGACTGTTAGATCTCCGACCTTGGGTGAAGTGCGGTCCGTGGTACGGCCCAGCCCTCCAGGTGATGGGCAACACTATGGGCAGGCTCTACACGTACTTGAGGAGTGCCCTGGAGTTTTGGGGGGTGGGGAATTTCCAGCAGCTCCGCTGATTTCCAGAAATCACGGCGTGGCCACCTCAGCCTCTACAAGACCCCTGTCTCCAGGGAGAGCTCAGTGGGCCAGCATTCTCCAGGGCAGCCGGTCGGTTCTTCTCGCTTCTCCGACTGACCTCGAAGCATGGATTCCTCCAGCACGTCCTGCACATCAAGCTGTAGCTTGACCTCTGCTTCTGGGCTGGGGGTTGCAACTCCCAGAGGCTGGGAGCCCTTCCCGCCTGTGCATCCTGCATCGATAGGGCCATGCCGTTCATTAGGGCATGTTTCGAGATTGGGCTGGCCTTTGGCCCACGCTCAGGGGGCCTCAGCGAAGCACACTCGCCTCAGAATGACACCCTTGCTCCATACCCATGGTAATTTCGCTCTGGGATGGAAGTGGATGTTGCCTCTTCCTAGAGAGGTGCCCACGCAGATCACGCATCACCGGGCGAAAGGTCCTAACAGGATTTCTCAGGGCCCATCCTCTCCTTTGCTGCTGGCCAACCTTTCCATTCAACCCAATGTATGTTCATGATGGCAGTGGACACATTTGGGGATTTGGGGTCGGAGTAGCCTTTGAATTGTGGTCTCTTGGCCTGGCTTGCCAACAACAGGTATGGAGATACACCCCAGTGGGTTTACTCCTCTCTTTCTTTCTCTTTACGTCTTGGGGAAGGTTTCCTTTGGAGTCTTGGGGATGTTGGGAGCATTTTGACCCCAGGTCACCTGGAGTCGACAGCACGTTCGTGGGAGCTCCTCTCCAAAGTTCAGGCCTTTCTGCATGACCGAACTCTGTGCACGCCTGGCCTTTGTATAACCCAGGGACGTCAAGGAATCTTGATGCCAGGACGGAGGGAAACATGTGGAGCTTATATCTCTCTTTCAAGGGTTTCAAGCTCCCTTGGAGTTTCCCCACACATAATCCCTCTCCATTTCTCTCTCTCCGTCTCTCGGTCCCTCCGTCTCTTTCTCAGTCTCTCTCTCTCTCAGTCTCTCTCTCTCTCTATGTCTATCTCTCTCTCTCCATTTCTCTGCTGGGACCCTGTGGGTCTCACTTTCTATAACTCCTTGGTTCACTCCCAACTCAGCCTTACGGTCTCAATTCCTTCTCCTCTTTGGCCACTTACGTCTACATGAATGGAACCGTAGACTTTGCACACTGGCCTTGACAGTGTAATATGCAGACTTGTGGTTGGTGTTGAAGTCGTCATCACTGCATGTGCTGAGGTCCGTCCTGATGGACACTTGCCCAGTTGCGTTGGATATTCACATCGATCTGCTGGATGTCACTTTGTGCTGATGTATCATAAATATCCGGGACTTGGAAGCTCACCTGAAGCGAAGTTGGCTTTGCTTGTATCGGAAGCAAATTCTGCGAGACACAGCATCCTGGAACACAGGAAGTGGTCTTTGACGGCCTTTGCTTTGGGGGCTGTGGGGTAAGCGCTTCGCAAGGGGACCCGCCATGGGGCCGTCAGTTGCATGCGAATCACCAAGGAAGAATTCCTGTGTGCCGGCCGGACAGAAGGGAGACCGATCCAGGGGGATTCCTCTGCTTCTGTGTGCTTTGACAGGTCTTGACTAGGAGAGCCCACACTGAGGCCATGTGGCTGAGAACAGACAACGTGTTGTTAGTGGGCACTTCGGGAAGAGAGGCCGTTGGTGGCTTGCAGCGTGGCATAACGCAGGAAGCTATGGATTTCGTGGATGCAACGATGTGCTGGAATCCACACGTCCGCTGGCCCTCACAGACTTTTCCCTTGGGGTGGTGTGAACCCGCGGCCCTTTCTTCCATTCTTGTCCACCACCACTAGGGCCTGAACCCAGATCGGCCCGGGGACCTTTGTGTGCAGGCATGCCCCCCTGGGTCTCACTGTGGCCCAGCCACAGCACGAGGCAGCATAATCAGGGTGTCTCTAGCTGCTGAGTCATTTTGCGAGGAGTCCCGGCAGGGCTTCCTTCCAAACGGGTGCTGTGGTGTCGGCACCGCTGATAAGCTTTCCTTTTCTACGCCCCAGAAGTGCAGTCAGTGTTTGTTGGTGGTTGGCATGGTTCTATTTGTCTTTGGTTCCTGCCACTCATAGGCCGAGGCTTTGAGCTGATATGCCCTGGACGTAGGCGAGAGAGGCTGGTGTAATTTTCTGAAAGGGCACACTGCCGGAGACATCGTGCTCAAACCCATCAGTACCCTCGACAGGACTGGTAGGCGGAAGGCGTGTTGCTCCCAAGACTCCGATGTCCCTTCACACTAGTGTCTACCATCCATTTCCTTTGCCAGCGTGGCCTTGGGAAGTGGGGGGATTTGGGCCCCAGGAGATGGACTTCACGTGCCCTCACATAGGCATCCTTGGTGCCCCCACGTTCCCCATGCCGCTGGGCCTCCGATGGTACAGATGTCTTGGCACCCTCTTTGCGCTGAGACAGCCCTTGCCTCGGGGACCTTCTCCATGGTTGAAGCAGCCCAACATGGCCCTGTGGGCACCAGGGATCGGCATCCCTGCTGACGCATCCCTGAGCTCTCCCCCATAGGTCCTTGGGAATCCTGGTGGTCCTTGACCTGGGGTGCCCTGTCAGGGTGCACCATCGGCTGCAGGCCACGAGGTTCCTCTGCCAAGTTGCAGTGCTTTTCTCTAAATGCAGATATCACTGGGTGTCCGGAGTCTCAATGGCGATGTAGCCTCCTGAAATGTCAGACTATTGTTAGGGTTAGGGTTAGGGTTAGGGTTAGGGTTAGGGTTAGGGTTAGGGTTAGGGTTAGGGTTAGGCTTAGGGTTAGGTTTGTGACGAGAGCCATGCTTCAACCCCTTGGTTTGCCTCTCTGCCTTCCTTCCCACTTTCTGTCTTCCATTGGCCTAACACCTTTCTCCATCCGTAACTTCCTCAAAGAAATCCCTCCTCCACAAGGCGATCCTTGCTGCTCACCTCCTGCATCTCCTTCACATCAGTATAGCTTTCTCACTATCTAGCTCTTATCATCAATGTCCTCTTCCTCCTCATCAATTGAGAATTCTCTCTCCAGGGTTTATCTTTGGGATGATAGTCAAGAAAAGCCGGGACGTATTGGAGGCTTCTGGAGACTCAGCCGGAATCCTGGACCGTGGTTTTATCCGGGGTGGAAAATGCGATTTGGGGTCCTCTCTCAGGAAATGCTCAGGGTTTTTGGCTATTTTTTTCACCGGGTGTCCTCCTAGTTCCATAGTCCTATTCCCATCGGAAACAATAGCACGTGTGTTTACAATGCGGAAACGTCTTTAGGCACCCGTGGTCCAGTGGAGCAGAAGAGCCTGAGGAATCGTCGTGGCCCCCAAAATGAAGCTGTGTTTGAACGGTTCAAAAGAAAGCAGGCTAATCCTTAGCCACCCAAAGCCATCCAAAGCCACCCAAGCCCAAAGAAGGGTTAAAGAACCTTGAGAAAACCACACCCCTGGAAGGAATGTAAAGCAGAGCAGAGGAATGTGTGGAATGCAGACAGGGGTGAAACAATTTGTGACCCATATGGAAAACGGGGAAAACAACAGGTTGGCCTGTGGAAATGCAGGAATCTGACAGAGGCGGGCAGAAAAGTTCTGGAATGCGGCAAGGTCTGAACCAGATGTTCAGTCTTCCATGGCTTGCTGTGAAGACCATATGGCCTGCACTCCAAAGGCCTGGGAGACTCGGGGCTAGGCTGCCATTTGAAAGGGCCTTAGGTTGTCCTCCTTCCTCCCAGGTCCTCAAACTGGAGGGGAATTCTCAATGACTGTTAGATCTCCGACCTTGGGTGAAGTGCGGTCCGTGGTACGGCCCAGCCCTCCAGGTGATGGGCAACACTATGGGCAGGCTCTACACGTACTTGAGGAGTGCCCTGGAGTTTTGGGGGGTGGGGAATTTCCAGCAGCTCCGCTGATTTCCAGAAATCAGGGCGTGGCCACCTCAGCCTCTACAAGACCCCTGTCTCCAGGGAGAGCTCAGTGGGCCAGCATTCTCCAGGGCAGCCGGTCAGTTCTTCTCGCTTCTCCGACTGACCTCGAAGCATGGATTCCTCCAGCACGTCCTGCACATCAAGCTGTAGCTTGACCTCTGCTTCTGGGCTGGGGGTTGCAACTCCCAGAGGCTGGGAGCCCTTCCCGCCTGTGCATCCTGCATCGATAGGGCCATGCCGTTCATTAGGGCATGTTTCGAGATTGGGCTGGCCTTTGGCCCGCGCTCAGGGGGCCTCAGCGAAGCACACTCGCCTCAGAATGACACCCTTGCTCCATACCCATGGTAATTTCGCTCTGGGATGGAAGTGGATGTTGCCTCTTCCTAGAGAGGTGCCCACGCAGATCACGCATCACCGGGCGAAAGGTCCTAACAGGATTTCTCAGGGCCCATCCTCTCCTTTGCTGCTGGCCAACCTTTCCATTCAACCCAATGTATGTTCATGATGGCAGTGGACACATTTGGGGATTTGGGGTCGGAGTAGCCTTTGAATTGTGGTCTCTTGGCCTGGCTTGCCAACAACAGGTATGGAGATACACCCCAGTGGGTTTACTCCTCTCTTTCTTTCTCTTTACGTCTTGGGGAAGGTTTCCTTTGGAGTCTTGGGGATGTTGGGAGCATTTTGACCCCAGGTCACCTGGAGTCGACAGCACGTTCGTGGGAGCTCTTCTCCAAAGTTCAGGCCTTTCTGCATGACCGAACTCTGTGCACGCCTGGCCTTTGTATAACCCAGGGACGTCAAGGAATCTTGATGCCAGGACGGAGGGAAACATGTGGAGCTTATATCTCTCTTTCAAGGGTTTCAAGCTCCCTTGGAGTTTCCCCACACATAATCCCTCTCCATTTCTCTCTCTCCGTCTCTCGGTCCCTCCGTCTCTTTCTCAGTCTCTCTCTCTCTCAGTCTCTCTCTCTCTCTATGTCTATCTCTCTCTCTCCATTTCTCTGCTGGGACCCTGTGGGTCTCACTTTCTATAACTCCTTGGTTCACTCCCAACTCAGCCTTACGGTCTCAATTCCTTCTCCTCTTTGGCCACTTACGTCTACATGAATGGAACCGTAGACTTTGCACACTGGCCTTGACAGTGTAATATGCAGACTTGTGGTTGGTGTTGAAGTCGTCATCACTGCATGTGCTGAGGTCCGTCCTGATGGACACTTGCCCAGTTGCGTTGGATATTCACATCGATCTGCTGGATGTCACTTTGTGCTGATGTATCATAAATATCCGGGACTTGGAAGCTCACCTGAAGCGAAGTTGGCTTTGCTTGTATCGGAAGCAAATTCTGCGAGACACAGCATCCTGGAACACAGGAAGTGGTCTTTGACGGCCTTTGCTTTGGGGGCTGTGGGGTAAGCGCTTCGCAAGGGGACCCGCCATGGGGCCGTCAGTTGCATGCGAATCACCAAGGAAGAATTCCTGTGTGCCGGCCGGACAGAAGGGAGACCGATCCAGGGGGATTCCTCTGCTTCTGTGTGCTTTGACAGGTCTTGACTAGGAGAGCCCACACTGAGGCCATGTGGCTGAGAACAGACAACGTGTTGTTAGTGGGCACTTCGGGAAGAGAGGCCGTTGGTGGCTTGCAGCGTGGCATAACGCAGGAAGCTATGGATTTCGTGGATGCAACGATGTGCTGGAATCCACACGTCCGCTGGCCCTCACAGACTTTTCCCTTGGGGTGGTGTGAACCCGCGGCCCTTTCTTCCATTCTTGTCCACCACCACTAGGGCCTGAACCCAGATCGGCCCGGGGACCTTTGTGTGCAGGCACGCCCCCCTGGGTCTCACTGTGGCCCAGCCACAGCACGAGGCAGCATAATCAGGGTGTCTCTAGCTGCTGAGTCATTTTGCGAGGAGTCCCGGCAGGGCTTCCTTCCAAACGGGTGCTGTGGTGTCGGCACCGCTGAGAAGCTTTCCTTTTCTACGCCCCAGAAGTGCAGTCAGTGTTTGTTGGTGGTTGGCATGGTTCTATTTGTCTTTGGTTCCTGCCACTCATAGGCCGAGGCTTTGAGCTGATATGCCCTGGACGTAGGCGAGAGAGGCTGGTGTAATTTTCTGAAAGGGCACACTGCCGGAGACATCGTGCTCAAACCCATCAGTACCCTCGACAGGACTGGTAGGCGGAAGGCGTGTTGCTCCCAAGACTCCGATGTCCCTTCACACTAGTGTCTACCATCCATTTCCTTTGCCAGCGTGGCCTTGGGAAGTGGGGGGATTTGGGCCCCAGGAGATGGACTTCACGTGCCCTCACATAGGCATCCTTGGTGCCCCCACGTTCCCCATGCCGCTGGGCCTCCGATGGTACAGATGTCTTGGCACCCTCTTTGCGCTGAGACAGCCCTTGCCTCGGGGACCTTCTCCATGGTTGAAGCAGCCCAACATGGCCCTGTGGGCACCAGGGATCGGCATCCCTGCTGACGCATCCCTGAGCTCTCCCCCATAGGTCCTTGGGAATCCTGGTGGTCCTTGACCTGGGGTGCCCTGTCAGGGTGCACCATCGGCTGCAGGCCACGAGGTTCCTCTGCCAAGTTGCAGTGCTTTTCTCTAAATGCAGATATCACTGGGTGTCCGGTGTCTCAATGGCGATGTAGCCTCCTGAAATGTCAGACTATTGTTAGGGTTAGGGTTAGGGTTAGGGTTAGGGTTAGGGTTAGGGTTAGGGTTAGGGTTAGGCTTAGGGTTAGGTTTGTGACGAGAGCCATGCTTCAACCCCTTGGTTTGCCTCTCTGCCTTCCTTCCCACTTTCTGTCTTCCATTGGCCTAACACCTTTCTCCATCCGTAACTTCCTCAAAGAAATCCCTCCTCCACAAGGCGATCCTTGCTGCTCACCTCCTGCATCTCCTTCACATCAGTATAGCTTTCTCACTATCTAGCTCTTATCATCAATGTCCTCTTCCTCCTCATCAATTGAGAATTCTCTCTCCAGGGTTTATCTTTGGGATGATAGTCAAGAAAAGCCGGGACGTATTGGAGGCTTCTGGAGACTCAGCCGGAATCCTGGACCGTGGTTTTATCCGGGGTGGAAAATGCGATTTGGGGTCCTCTCTCAGGAAATGCTCAGGGTTTTTGGCTATTTTTTTCACCGGGTGTCCTCCTAGTTCCATAGTCCTATTCCCATCGGAAACAATAGCACGTGTGTTTACAATGCGGAAACGTCTTTAGGCACCCGTGGTCCAGTGGAGCAGAAGAGCCTGAGGAATCGTCGTGGCCCCCAAAATGAAGCTGTGTTTGAACGGTTCAAAAGAAAGCAGGCTAATCCTTAGCCACCCAAAGCCATCCAAAGCCACCCAAGCCCAAAGAAGGGTTAAAGAACCTTGAGAAAACCACACCCCTGGAAGGAATGTAAAGCAGAGCAGAGGAATGTGTGGAATGCAGACAGGGGTGAAACAATTTGTGACCCATATGGAAAACGGGGAAAACAACAGGTTGGCCTGTGGAAATGCAGGAATCTGACAGAGGCGGGCAGAAAAGTTCTGGAATGCGGCAAGGTCTGAACCAGATGTTCAGTCTTCCATGGCTTGCTGTGAAGACCATATGGCCTGCACTCCAAAGGCCTGGGAGACTCGGGGCTAGGCTGCCATTTGAAAGGGCCTTAGGTTGTCCTCCTTCCTCCCAGGTCCTCAAACTGGAGGGGAATTCTCAATGACTGTTAGATCTCCGACCTTGGGTGAAGTGCGGTCCGTGGTACGGCCCAGCCCTCCAGGTGATGGGCAACACTATGGGCAGGCTCTACACGTACTTGAGGAGTGCCCTGGAGTTTTGGGGGGTGGGGAATTTCCAGCAGCTCCGCTGATTTCCAGAAATCAGGGCGTGGCCACCTCAGCCTCTACAAGACCCCTGTCTCCAGGGAGAGCTCAGTGGGCCAGCATTCTCCAGGGCAGCCGGTCGGTTCTTCTCGCTTCTCCGACTGACCTCGAAGCATGGATTCCTCCAGCACGTCCTGCACATCAAGCTGTAGCTTGACCTCTGCTTCTGGGCTGGGGGTTGCAACTCCCAGAGGCTGGGAGCCCTTCCCGCCTGTGCATCCTGCATCGATAGGGCCATGCCGTTCATTAGGGCATGTTTCGAGATTGGGCTGGCCTTTGGCCCGCGCTCAGGGGGCCTCAGCGAAGCACACTCGCCTCAGAATGACACCCTTGCTCCATACCCATGGTAATTTCGCTCTGGGATGGAAGTGGATGTTGCCTCTTCCTAGAGAGGTGCCCACGCAGATCACGCATCACCGGGCGAAAGGTCCTAACAGGATTTCTCAGGGCCCATCCTCTCCTTTGCTGCTGGCCAACCTTTCCATTCAACCCAATGTATGTTCATGATGGCAGTGGACACATTTGGGGATTTGGGGTCGGAGTAGCCTTTGAATTGTGGTCTCTTGGCCTGGCTTGCCAACAACAGGTATGGAGATACACCCCAGTGGGTTTACTCCTCTCTTTCTTTCTCTTTACGTCTTGGGGAAGGTTTCCTTTGGAGTCTTGGGGATGTTGGGAGCATTTTGACCCCAGGTCACCTGGAGTCGACAGCACGTTCGTGGGAGCTCTTCTCCAAAGTTCAGGCCTTTCTGCATGACCGAACTCTGTGCACGCCTGGCCTTTGTATAACCCAGGGACGTCAAGGAATCTTGATGCCAGGACGGAGGGAAACATGTGGAGCTTATATCTCTCTTTCAAGGGTTTCAAGCTCCCTTGGAGTTTCCCCACACATAATCCCTCTCCATTTCTCTCTCTCCGTCTCTCGGTCCCTCCGTCTCTTTCTCAGTCTCTCTCTCTCTCAGTCTCTCTCTCTCTCTATGTCTCTCTCTCTCTCTCCATTTCTCTGCTGGGACCCTGTGGGTCTCACTTTCTATAACTCCTTGGTTCACTCCCAACTCAGCCTTACGGTCTCAATTCCTTCTCCTCTTTGGCCACTTACGTCTACATGAATGGAACCGTAGACTTTGCACACTGGCCTTGACAGTGTAATATGCAGACTTGTGGTTGGTGTTGAAGTCGTCATCACTGCATGTGCTGAGGTCCGTCCTGATGGACACTTGCCCAGTTGCGTTGGATATTCACGTCGATCTGCTGGAGGTCACTTTGTGCTGATGTATCATAAATATCCGGGACTTGGAAGCTCACCTGAAGCGAAGTTGGCTTTGCTTGTATCGGAAGCAAATTCTGCGAGACACAGCATCCTGGAACACAGGAAGTGGTCTTTGACGGCCTTTGCTTTGGGGGCTGTGGGGTAAGCGCTTCGCAAGGGGACCCGCCATGGGGCCGTCAGTTGCATGCGAATCACCAAGGAAGAATTCCTGTGTGCCGGCCGGACAGAAGGGAGACCGATCCAGGGGGATTCCTCTGCTTCTGTGTGCTTTGACAGGTCTTGACTAGGAGAGCCCACACTGAGGCCATGTGGCTGAGAACAGACAACGTGTTGTTAGTGGGCACTTCGGGAAGAGAGGCCGTTGGTGGCTTGCAGCGTGGCATAACGCAGGAAGCTATGGATTTCGTGGATGCAACGATGTGCTGGAATCCACACGTCCGCTGGCCCTCACAGACTTTTCCCTTGGGGTGGTGTGAACCCGCGGCCCTTTCTTCCATTCTTGTCCACCACCACTAGGGCCTGAACCCAGATCGGCCCGGGGACCTTTGTGTGCAGGCACGCCCCCCTGGGTCTCACTGTGGCCCAGCCACAGCACGAGGCAGCATAATCAGGGTGTCTCTTGCTGCTGAGTCATTTTGCGAGGAGTCCCGGCAGGGCTTCCTTCCAAACGGGTGCTGTGGTGTCGGCACCGCTGAGAAGCTTTCCTTTTCTACGCCCCAGAAGTGCAGTCAGTGTTTGTTGGTGGTTGGCATGGTTCTATTTGTCTTTGGTTCCTGCCACTCATAGGCCGAGGCTTTGAGCTGATATGCCCTGGACGTAGGCGAGAGAGGCTGGTGTAATTTTCTGAAAGGGCACACTGCCGGAGTCATCGTGCTCAAACCCATCAGTACCCTCGACAGGACTGGTAGGCGGAAGGCGTGTTGCTCCCAAGACTCCGATGTCCCTTCACACTAGTGTCTACCATCCATTTCCTTTGCCAGCGTGGCCTTGGGAAGTGGGGGGATTTGGGCCCCAGGAGATGGACTTCACGTGCCCTCACATAGGCATCCTTGGTGCCCCCACGTTCCCCATGCCGCTGGGCCTCCAATGGTACAGATGTCTTGGCACCCTCTTTGCGCTGAGACAGCCCTTGCCTCGGGGACCTTCTCCATGGTTGAAGCAGCCCAACATGGCCCTGTGGGCACCAGGGATCGGCATCCCTGCTGACGCATCCCTGAGCTCTCCCCCATAGGTCCTTGGGAATCCTGGTGGTCCTTGACCTGGGGTGCCCTGTCAGGGTGCACCATCGGCTGCAGGCCACGAGGTTCCTCTGCCAAGTTGCAGTGCTTTTCTCTAAATGCAGATATCACTGGGTGTCCGGAGTCTCAATGGCGATGTAGCCTCCTGAAATGTCAGACTATTGTTAGGGTTAGGGTTAGGGTTAGGGTTAGGGTTAGGGTTAGGGTTAGGGTTAGGGTTAGGCTTAGGTTTAGGTTTGTGACGAGAGCCATGCTTCAACCCCTTGGTTTGCCTCTCTGCCTTCCTTCCCACTTTCTGTCTTCCATTGGCCTAACACCTTTCTCCATCCGTAACTTCCTCAAAGAAATCCCTCCTCCACAAGGCGATCCTTGCTGCTCACCTCCTGCATCTCCTTCACATCAGTATAGCTTTCTCACTATCTAGCTCTTATCATCAATGTCCTCTTCCTCCTCATCAATTGAGAATTCTCTCTCCAGGGTTTATCTTTGGGATGATAGTCAAGAAAAGCCGGGACGTATTGGAGGCTTCTGGAGACTCAGCCGGAATCCTGGACCGTGGTTTTATCCGGGGTGGAAAATGCGATTTGGGGTCCTCTCTCAGGAAATGCTCAGGGATTTTGGCTATTTTTTTCACCGGGTGTCCTCCTAGTTCCATAGTCCTATTCCCATCGGAAACAATAGCACGTGTGTTTACAATGCGGAAACGTCTTTAGGCACCCGTTGTCCAGTGGAGCAGAAGAGCCTGAGGAATCGTCGTGGCCCCCAAAATGAAGCTGTGTTTGAACGGTTCAAAAGAAAGCAGGCTAATCCTTAGCCACCCAAAGCCATCCAAAGCCACCCAAGCCCAAAGAAGGGTTAAAGAACCTTGAGAAAACCACACCCCTGGAAGGAATGTAAAGCAGAGCAGAGGAATGTGTGGAATGCAGACAGGGGTGAAACAATTTGTGTCCCATATGGAAAACGGGGAAAACAACAGGTTGGCCTGTGGAAATGCAGGAATCTGACAGAGGCGGGCAGAAAAGTTCTGGAATGCGGCAAGGTCTGAACCAGATGTTCAGTCTTCCATGGCTTGCTGTGAAGACCATATGGCCTGCACTCCAAAGGCCTGGGAGACTCGGGGCTAGGCTGCCATTTGAAAGGGCCTTAGGTTGTCCTCCTTCCTCCCAGGTCCTCAAACTGGAGGGGAATTCTCAATGACTGTTAGATCTCCGACCTTGGGTGAAGTGCGGTCCGTGGTACGGCCCAGCCCTCCAGGTGATGGGCAACACTATGGGCAGGCTCTACACGTACTTGAGGAGTGCCCTGGAGTTTTGGGGGGTGGGGAATTTCCAGCAGCTCCGCTGATTTCCAGAAATCAGGGCGTGGCCACCTCAGCCTCTACAAGACCCCTGTCTCCAGGGAGAGCTCAGTGGGCCAGCATTCTCCAGGGCAGCCGGTCGGTTCTTCTCGCTTCTCCGACTGACCTCGAAGCATGGATTCCTCCAGCACGTCCTGCACATCAAGCTGTAGCTTGACCTCTGCTTCTGGGCTGGGGGTTGCAACTCCCAGAGGCTGGGAGCCCTTCCCGCCTGTGCATCCTGCATCGATAGGGCCATGCCGTTCATTAGGGCATGTTTCGAGATTGGGCTGGCCTTTGGCCCGCGCTCAGGGGGCCTCAGCGAAGCACACTCGCCTCAGAATGACACCCTTGCTCCATACCCATGGTAATTTCGCTCTGGGATGGAAGTGGATGTTGCCTCTTCCTAGAGAGGTGCCCACGCAGATCACGCATCACCGGGCGAAAGGTCCTAACAGGATTTCTCAGGGCCCATCCTCTCCTTTGCTGCTGGCCAACCTTTCCATTCAACCCAATGTATGTTCATGATGGCAGTGGACACATTTGGGGATTTGGGGTCGGAGTAGCCTTTGAATTGTGGTCTCTTGGCCTGGCTTGCCAACAACAGGTATGGAGATACACCCCAGTGGGTTTACTCCTCTCTTTCTTTCTCTTTACGTCTTGGGGAAGGTTTCCTTTGGAGTCTTGGGGATGTTGGGAGCATTTTGACCCCAGGTCACCTGGAGTCGACAGCACGTTCGTGGGAGCTCTTCTCCAAAGTTCAGGCCTTTCTGCATGACCGAACTCTGTGCACGCCTGGCCTTTGTATAACCCAGGGACGTCAAGGAATCTTGATGCCAGGACGGAGGGAAACATGTGGAGCTTATATCTCTCTTTCAAGGGTTTCAAGCTCCCTTGGAGTTTCCCCACACATAATCCCTCTCCATTTCTCTCTCTCCGTCTCTCGGTCCCTCCGTCTCTTTCTCAGTCTCTCTCTCTCTCAGTCTCTCTCTCTCTCTATGTCTATCTCTCTCTCTCCATTTCTCTGCTGGGACCCTGTGGGTCTCACTTTCTATAACTCCTTGGTTCACTCCCAACTCAGCCTTACGGTCTCAATTCCTTCTCCTCTTTGGCCACTTACATCTACATGAATGGAACCGTAGACTTTGCACACTGGCCTTGACAGTGTAATATGCAGACTTGTGGTTGGTGTTGAAGTCGTCATCACTGCATGTGCTGAGGTCCGTCCTGATGGACACTTGCCCAGTTGCGTTGGATATTCACGTCGATCTGCTGGAGGTCACTTTGTGCTGATGTATCATAAATATCCGGGACTTGGAAGCTCACCTGAAGCGAAGTTGGCTTTGCTTGTATCGGAAGCAAATTCTGCGAGACACAGCATCCTGGAACACAGGAAGTGGTCTTTGACGGCCTTTGCTTTGGGGGCTGTGGGGTAAGCGCTTCGCAAGGGGACCCGCCATGGGGCCGTCAGTTGCATGCGAATCACCAAGGAAGAATTCCTGTGTGCCGGCCGGACAGAAGGGAGACCGATCCAGGGGGATTCCTCTGCTTCTGTGTGCTTTGACAGGTCTTGACTAGGAGAGCCCACACTGAGGCCATGTGGCTGAGAACAGACAACGTGTTGTTAGTGGGCACTTCGGGAAGAGAGGCCGTTGGTGGCTTGGAGCGTGGCATAACGCAGGAAGCTATGGATTTCGTGGATGCAACGATGTGCTGGAATCCACACGTCCGCTGGCCCTCACAGACTTTTCCCTTGGGGTGGTGTGAACCCGCGGCCCTTTCTTCCATTCTTGTCCACCACCACTAGGGCCTGAACCCAGATCGGCCCGGGGTTCTTTGTGTGCAGGCACGCCCCCCTGGGTCTCACTGTGGCCCAGCCACAGCACGAGGCAGCATAATCAGGGTGTCTCGAGCTGGTGAGTCATTTTGCGAGGAGTCCCGGCAGGGCTTCCTTCCAAACGGGTGCTGTGGTGTCGGCACCGCTGAGAAGCTTTCCTTTTCTACGCCCCAGAAGTGCAGTCAGTGTTTGTTGGTGGTTGTCCTGGTTCTATTTGTCTTTGGTTCCTGCCACTCATAGGCCGAGGCTTTGAGCTGATATGCCCTGGACGTAGGCGAGAGTGGCTGGTGTAATTTTCTGAAAGGCCACACTGCCGGAGACATCGTGCACAAACCCATCAGTACCCTCGACAGGACTGGTAGGCGGAAGGCGTGTTGCTCCCAAGACTCCGATGTCCCTTCACACTAGTGTCTACCATCCATTTCCTTTGCCAGCGTGGCCTTGGGAAGTGGGGGGATTTGGGCCCCAGGAGATGGACTTCACGTGCCCTCACATAGGCATCCTTGGTGCCCCCACGTTCCCCATGCCGCTGGGCTTCCGATGGTACAGATGTCTTGGCACCCCCTTTGCGCAGAAACAGCCCGTGCCTCGGGGACCTTCTCCATGGTTGAAGCAGCCCAACATGGCCCTGTGGGCACCAGGGATCGGCATCCCTGCTGACGCATCCCTGAGCTCTCCCCCATAGGTCCTTGGGAATCCTGGTGGTCCTTGACCTGGGGTGCCCTGTCAGGGTGCACCATCGGCTGCAGGCCACGAGGTTCCTCTGCCAAGTTGCAGTGCTTTTCTCTAAATGCAGATATCACTGGGTGTCCGGAGTCTCAATGGCGATGTAGCCTCCTGAAAAGTCAGACGTGGTTTGTGACGAGAGCCATGCTTCAACCCCTTGGTTTGCCTCTCTGCCTTCCTTCCCACTTTCTGTCTTCCATTGGCCTAACACCTTTCTCCATCCGTAACTTCCTCAAAGAAATCCCTCCTCCACAAGGCGATCCTTGCTGCTCACCTCCTGCATCTCCTTCACATCAGTATAGCTTTCTCACTATCTAGCTCTTATCATCAATGTCCTCTTCCTCCTCATCAATTGAGAATTCTCTCTCCAGGGTTTATCTTTGGGATGATAGTCAAGAAAAGCCGGGACGTATTGGAGGCTTCTGGAGACTCAGCCGGAATCCTGGACCGTGGTTTTATCCGGGGTGGAAAATGCGATTTGGGGTCCTCTCTCAGGAAATGCTCAGGGTTTTTGGCTATTTTTTTACCGGGTGTCCTCCTAGTTCCATAGTCCTATTCCCATCGGAAACAATAGCACGTGTGTTTACAATGCGGAAACGTCTTTAGGTACCCGTTGTCCAGTGGAGCAGAAGAGCCTGAGGAATCGTCGTGGCCCCCAAAATGAAGCTGTGTTTGAACGGTTCAAAAGAAAGCAGGCTAATCCTTAGCCACCCAAAGCCATCCAAAGCCACCCAAGCCCAAAGAAGGGTTAAAGAACCTTGAGAAAACCACACCCCTGGAAGGAATGTAAAGCAGAGCAGAGGAATGTGTGGAATGCAGACAGGGGTGAAACACTTAGGGTCCCATATGGAAAACGGGGAAAACAACAGGTTGGCCTGTGGAAATGCAGGAATCTGACAGAGGCGGGCAGAAAAGTTCTGGAATGCGGCAAGGTCTGAACCAGATGTTCAGTCTTCCATGGCTTGCTGTGAAGACCATATGGCCTGCACTCCAAAGGCCTGGGAGACTCGGGGCTAGGCTGCCATTTGAAAGGGCCTTAGGTTGTCCTCCTTCCTCCCAGGTCCTCAAACTGGAGGGGAATTCTCAATGACTGTTAGATCTCCGACCTTGGGTGAAGTGCGGTCCGTGGTACGGCCCAGCCCTCCAGGTGATGGGCAACACTATGGGCAGGCTCTACACGTACTTGAGGAGTGCCCTGGAGTTTTGGGGGGTGGGGAATTTCCAGCAGCTCCGCTGATTTCCAGAAATCAGGGCGTGGCCACCTCAGCCTCTACAAGACCCCTGTCTCCAGGGAGAGCTCAGTGGGCCAGCATTCTCCAGGGCAGCCGGTCGGTTCTTCTCGCTTCTCCGACTGACCTCGAAGCATGGATTCCTCCAGCACGTCCTGCACATCAAGCTGTAGCTTGACCTCTGCTTCTGGGCTGGGGGTTGCAACTCCCAGAGGCTGGGAGCCCTTCCCGCCTGTGCATCCTGCATCGATAGGGCCATGCCGTTCATTAGGGCATGTTTCGAGATTGGGCTGGCCTTTGGCCCGCGCTCAGGGGGCCTCAGCGAAGCACACTCGCCTCAGAATGACACCCTTGCTCCATACCCATGGTAATTTCGCTCTGGGATGGAAGTGGATGTTGCCTCTTCCTAGAGAGGTGCCCACGCAGATCACGCATCACCGGGCGAAAGGTCCTAACAGGATTTCTCAGGGCCCATCCTCTCCTTTGCTGCTGGCCAACCTTTCCATTCAACCCAATGTATGTTCATGATGGCAGTGGACACATTTGGGGATTTGGGGTCGGAGTAGCCTTTGAATTGTGGTCTCTTGGCCTGGCTTGCCAACAACAGGTATGGAGATACACCCCAGTGGGTTTACTCCTCTCTTTCTTTCTCTTTACGTCTTGGGGAAGGTTTCCTTTGGAGTCTTGGGGATGTTGGGAGCATTTTGACCCCAGGTCACCTGGAGTCGACAGCACGTTCGTGGGAGCTCTTCTCCAAAGTTCAGGCCTTTCTGCATGACCGAACTCTGTGCACGCCTGGCCTTTGTATAACCCAGGGACGTCAAGGAATCTTGATGCCAGGACGGAGGGAAACATGTGGAGCTTATATCTCTCTTTCAAGGGTTTCAAGCTCCCTTGGAGTTTCCCCACACATAATCCCTCTCCATTTCTCTCTCTCCGTCTCTCGGTCCCTCCGTCTCTTTCTCAGTCTCTCTCTCTCTCAGTCTCTCTCTCTCTCTATGTCTCTCTCTCTCTCTCCATTTCTCTGCTGGGACCCTGTGGGTCTCACTTTCTATAACTCCTTGGTTCACTCCCAACTCAGCCTTACGGTCTCAATTCCTTCTCCTCTTTGGCCACTTACGTCTACATGAATGGAACCGTAGACTTTGCACACTGGCCTTGACAGTGTAATATGCAGACTTGTGGTTGGTGTTGAAGTCGTCATCACTGCATGTGCTGAGGTCCGTCCTGATGGACACTTGCCCAGTTGCGTTGGATATTCACGTCGATCTGCTGGAGGTCACTTTGTGCTGATGTATCATAAATATCCGGGACTTGGAAGCTCACCTGAAGCGAAGTTGGCTTTGCTTGTATCGGAAGCAAATTCTGCGAGACACAGCATCCTGGAACACAGGAAGTGGTCTTTGACGGCCTTTGCTTTGGGGGCTGTGGGGTAAGCGCTTCGCAAGGGGACCCGCCATGGGGCCGTCAGTTGCATGCGAATCACCAAGGAAGAATTCCTGTGTGCCGGCCGGACAGAAGGGAGACCGATCCAGGGGGATTCCTCTGCTTCTGTGTGCTTTGACAGGTCTTGACTAGGAGAGCCCACACTGAGGCCATGTGGCTGAGAACAGACAACGTGTTGTTAGTGGGCACTTCGGGAAGAGAGGCCGTTGGTGGCTTGCAGCGTGGCATAACGCAGGAAGCTATGGATTTCGTGGATGCAACGATGTGCTGGAATCCACACGTCCGCTGGCCCTCACAGACTTTTCCCTTGGGGTGGTGTGAACCCGCGGCCCTTTCTTCCATTCTTGTCCACCACCACTAGGGCCTGAACCCAGATCGGCCCGGGGACCTTTGTGTGCAGGCACGCCCCCCTGGGTCTCACTGTGGCCCAGCCACAGCACGAGGCAGCATAATCAGGGTGTCTCTTGCTGCTGAGTCATTTTGCGAGGAGTCCCGGCAGGGCTTCCTTCCAAACGGGTGCTGTGGTGTCGGCACCGCTGAGAAGCTTTCCTTTTCTACGCCCCAGAAGTGCAGTCAGTGTTTGTTGGTGGTTGGCATGGTTCTATTTGTCTTTGGTTCCTGCCACTCATAGGCCGAGGCTTTGAGCTGATATGCCCTGGACGTAGGCGAGAGAGGCTGGTGTAATTTTCTGAAAGGGCACACTGCCGGAGTCATCGTGCTCAAACCCATCAGTACCCTCGACAGGACTGGTAGGCGGAAGGCGTGTTGCTCCCAAGACTCCGATGTCCCTTCACACTAGTGTCTACCATCCATTTCCTTTGCCAGCGTGGCCTTGGGAAGTGGGGGGATTTGGGCCCCAGGAGATGGACTTCACGTGCCCTCACATAGGCATCCTTGGTGCCCCCACGTTCCCCATGCCGCTGGGCCTCCAATGGTACAGATGTCTTGGCACCCTCTTTGCGCTGAGACAGCCCTTGCCTCGGGGACCTTCTCCATGGTTGAAGCAGCCCAACATGGCCCTGTGGGCACCAGGGATCGGCATCCCTGCTGACGCATCCCTGAGCTCTCCCCCATAGGTCCTTGGGAATCCTGGTGGTCCTTGACCTGGGGTGCCCTGTCAGGGTGCACCATCGGCTGCAGGCCACGAGGTTCCTCTGCCAAGTTGCAGTGCTTTTCTCTAAATGCAGATATCACTGGGTGTCCGGAGTCTCAATGGCGATGTAGCCTCCTGAAATGTCAGACTATTGTTAGGGTTAGGGTTAGGGTTAGGGTTAGGGTTAGGGTTAGGGTTAGGGTTAGGGTTAGGCTTAGGTTTAGGTTTGTGACGAGAGCCATGCTTCAACCCCTTGGTTTGCCTCTCTGCCTTCCTTCCCACTTTCTGTCTTCCATTGGCCTAACACCTTTCTCCATCCGTAACTTCCTCAAAGAAATCCCTCCTCCACAAGGCGATCCTTGCTGCTCACCTCCTGCATCTCCTTCACATCAGTATAGCTTTCTCACTATCTAGCTCTTATCATCAATGTCCTCTTCCTCCTCATCAATTGAGAATTCTCTCTCCAGGGTTTATCTTTGGGATGATAGTCAAGAAAAGCCGGGACGTATTGGAGGCTTCTGGAGACTCAGCCGGAATCCTGGACCGTGGTTTTATCCGGGGTGGAAAATGCGATTTGGGGTCCTCTCTCAGGAAATGCTCAGGGATTTTGGCTATTTTTTTCACCGGGTGTCCTCCTAGTTCCATAGTCCTATTCCCATCGGAAACAATAGCACGTGTGTTTACAATGCGGAAACGTCTTTAGGCACCCGTTGTCCAGTGGAGCAGAAGAGCCTGAGGAATCGTCGTGGCCCCCAAAATGAAGCTGTGTTTGAACGGTTCAAAAGAAAGCAGGCTAATCCTTAGCCACCCAAAGCCATCCAAAGCCACCCAAGCCCAAAGAAGGGTTAAAGAACCTTGAGAAAACCACACCCCTGGAAGGAATGTAAAGCAGAGCAGAGGAATGTGTGGAATGCAGACAGGGGTGAAACAATTTGTGTCCCATATGGAAAACGGGGAAAACAACAGGTTGGCCTGTGGAAATGCAGGAATCTGACAGAGGCGGGCAGAAAAGTTCTGGAATGCGGCAAGGTCTGAACCAGATGTTCAGTCTTCCATGGCTTGCTGTGAAGACCATATGGCCTGCACTCCAAAGGCCTGGGAGACTCGGGGCTAGGCTGCCATTTGAAAGGGCCTTAGGTTGTCCTCCTTCCTCCCAGGTCCTCAAACTGGAGGGGAATTCTCAATGACTGTTAGATCTCCGACCTTGGGTGAAGTGCGGTCCGTGGTACGGCCCAGCCCTCCAGGTGATGGGCAACACTATGGGCAGGCTCTACACGTACTTGAGGAGTGCCCTGGAGTTTTGGGGGGTGGGGAATTTCCAGCAGCTCCGCTGATTTCCAGAAATCAGGGCGTGGCCACCTCAGCCTCTACAAGACCCCTGTCTCCAGGGAGAGCTCAGTGGGCCAGCATTCTCCAGGGCAGCCGGTCGGTTCTTCTCGCTTCTCCGACTGACCTCGAAGCATGGATTCCTCCAGCACGTCCTGCACATCAAGCTGTAGCTTGACCTCTGCTTCTGGGCTGGGGGTTGCAACTCCCAGAGGCTGGGAGCCCTTCCCGCCTGTGCATCCTGCATCGATAGGGCCATGCCGTTCATTAGGGCATGTTTCGAGATTGGGCTGGCCTTTGGCCCGCGCTCAGGGGGCCTCAGCGAAGCACACTCGCCTCAGAATGACACCCTTGCTCCATACCCATGGTAATTTCGCTCTGGGATGGAAGTGGATGTTGCCTCTTCCTAGAGAGGTGCCCACGCAGATCACGCATCACCGGGCGAAAGGTCCTAACAGGATTTCTCAGGGCCCATCCTCTCCTTTGCTGCTGGCCAACCTTTCCATTCAACCCAATGTATGTTCATGATGGCAGTGGACACATTTGGGGATTTGGGGTCGGAGTAGCCTTTGAATTGTGGTCTCTTGGCCTGGCTTGCCAACAACAGGTATGGAGATACACCCCAGTGGGTTTACTCCTCTCTTTCTTTCTCTTTACGTCTTGGGGAAGGTTTCCTTTGGAGTCTTGGGGATGTTGGGAGCATTTTGACCCCAGGTCACCTGGAGTCGACAGCACGTTCGTGGGAGCTCTTCTCCAAAGTTCAGGCCTTTCTGCATGACCGAACTCTGTGCACGCCTGGCCTTTGTATAACCCAGGGACGTCAAGGAATCTTGATGCCAGGACGGAGGGAAACATGTGGAGCTTATATCTCTCTTTCAAGGGTTTCAAGCTCCCTTGGAGTTTCCCCACACATAATCCCTCTCCATTTCTCTCTCTCCGTCTCTCGGTCCCTCCGTCTCTTTCTCAGTCTCTCTCTCTCTCAGTCTCTCTCTCTCTCTATGTCTATCTCTCTCTCTCCATTTCTCTGCTGGGACCCTGTGGGTCTCACTTTCTATAACTCCTTGGTTCACTCCCAACTCAGCCTTACGGTCTCAATTCCTTCTCCTCTTTGGCCACTTACATCTACATGAATGGAACCGTAGACTTTGCACACTGGCCTTGACAGTGTAATATGCAGACTTGTGGTTGGTGTTGAAGTCGTCATCACTGCATGTGCTGAGGTCCGTCCTGATGGACACTTGCCCAGTTGCGTTGGATATTCACGTCGATCTGCTGGAGGTCACTTTGTGCTGATGTATCATAAATATCCGGGACTTGGAAGCTCACCTGAAGCGAAGTTGGCTTTGCTTGTATCGGAAGCAAATTCTGCGAGACACAGCATCCTGGAACACAGGAAGTGGTCTTTGACGGCCTTTGCTTTGGGGGCTGTGGGGTAAGCGCTTCGCAAGGGGACCCGCCATGGGGCCGTCAGTTGCATGCGAATCACCAAGGAAGAATTCCTGTGTGCCGGCCGGACAGAAGGGAGACCGATCCAGGGGGATTCCTCTGCTTCTGTGTGCTTTGACAGGTCTTGACTAGGAGAGCCCACACTGAGGCCATGTGGCTGAGAACAGACAACGTGTTGTTAGTGGGCACTTCGGGAAGAGAGGCCGTTGGTGGCTTGGAGCGTGGCATAACGCAGGAAGCTATGGATTTCGTGGATGCAACGATGTGCTGGAATCCACACGTCCGCTGGCCCTCACAGACTTTTCCCTTGGGGTGGTGTGAACCCGCGGCCCTTTCTTCCATTCTTGTCCACCACCACTAGGGCCTGAACCCAGATCGGCCCGGGGTTCTTTGTGTGCAGGCACGCCCCCCTGGGTCTCACTGTGGCCCAGCCACAGCACGAGGCAGCATAATCAGGGTGTCTCGAGCTGGTGAGTCATTTTGCGAGGAGTCCCGGCAGGGCTTCCTTCCAAACGGGTGCTGTGGTGTCGGCACCGCTGAGAAGCTTTCCTTTTCTACGCCCCAGAAGTGCAGTCAGTGTTTGTTGGTGGTTGTCCTGGTTCTATTTGTCTTTGGTTCCTGCCACTCATAGGCCGAGGCTTTGAGCTGATATGCCCTGGACGTAGGCGAGAGTGGCTGGTGTAATTTTCTGAAAGGCCACACTGCCGGAGACATCGTGCACAAACCCATCAGTACCCTCGACAGGACTGGTAGGCGGAAGGCGTGTTGCTCCCAAGACTCCGATGTCCCTTCACACTAGTGTCTACCATCCATTTCCTTTGCCAGCGTGGCCTTGGGAAGTGGGGGGATTTGGGCCCCAGGAGATGGACTTCACGTGCCCTCACATAGGCATCCTTGGTGCCCCCACGTTCCCCATGCCGCTGGGCTTCCGATGGTACAGATGTCTTGGCACCCCCTTTGCGCAGAAACAGCCCGTGCCTCGGGGACCTTCTCCATGGTTGAAGCAGCCCAACATGGCCCTGTGGGCACCAGGGATCGGCATCCCTGCTGACGCATCCCTGAGCTCTCCCCCATAGGTCCTTGGGAATCCTGGTGGTCCTTGACCTGGGGTGCCCTGTCAGGGTGCACCATCGGCTGCAGGCCACGAGGTTCCTCTGCCAAGTTGCAGTGCTTTTCTCTAAATGCAGATATCACTGGGTGTCCGGAGTCTCAATGGCGATGTAGCCTCCTGAAAAGTCAGACGTGGTTTGTGACGAGAGCCATGCTTCAACCCCTTGGTTTGCCTCTCTGCCTTCCTTCCCACTTTCTGTCTTCCATTGGCCTAACACCTTTCTCCATCCGTAACTTCCTCAAAGAAATCCCTCCTCCACAAGGCGATCCTTGCTGCTCACCTCCTGCATCTCCTTCACATCAGTATAGCTTTCTCACTATCTAGCTCTTATCATCAATGTCCTCTTCCTCCTCATCAATTGAGAATTCTCTCTCCAGGGTTTATCTTTGGGATGATAGTCAAGAAAAGCCGGGACGTATTGGAGGCTTCTGGAGACTCAGCCGGAATCCTGGACCGTGGTTTTATCCGGGGTGGAAAATGCGATTTGGGGTCCTCTCTCAGGAAATGCTCAGGGTTTTTGGCTATTTTTTTACCGGGTGTCCTCCTAGTTCCATAGTCCTATTCCCATCGGAAACAATAGCACGTGTGTTTACAATGCGGAAACGTCTTTAGGTACCCGTTGTCCAGTGGAGCAGAAGAGCCTGAGGAATCGTCGTGGCCCCCAAAATGAAGCTGTGTTTGAACGGTTCAAAAGAAAGCAGGCTAATCCTTAGCCACCCAAAGCCATCCAAAGCCACCCAAGCCCAAAGAAGGGTTAAAGAACCTTGAGAAAACCACACCCCTGGAAGGAATGTAAAGCAGAGCAGAGGAATGTGTGGAATGCAGACAGGGGTGAAACACTTAGGGTCCCATATGGAAAACGGGGAAAACAACAGGTTGGCCTGTGGAAATGCAGGAATCTGACAGAGGCGGGCAGAAAAGTTCTGGAATGCGGCAAGGTCTGAACCAGATGTTCAGTCTTCCATGGCTTGCTGTGAAGACCATATGGCCTGCACTCCAAAGGCCTGGGAGACTCGGGGCTAGGCTGCCATTTGAAAGGGCCTTAGGTTGTCCTCCTTCCTCCCAGGTCCTCAAACTGGAGGGGAATTCTCAATGACTGTTAGATCTCCGACCTTGGGTGAAGTGCGGTCCGTGGTACGGCCCAGCCCTCCAGGTGATGGGCAACACTATGGGCAGGCTCTACACGTACTTGAGGAGTGCCCTGGAGTTTTGGGGGGTGGGGAATTTCCAGCAGCTCCGCTGATTTCCAGAAATCAGGGCGTGGCCACCTCAGCCTCTACAAGACCCCTGTCTCCAGGGAGAGCTCAGTGGGCCAGCATTCTCCAGGGCAGCCGGTCGGTTCTTCTCGCTTCTCCGACTGACCTCGAAGCATGGATTCCTCCAGCACGTCCTGCACATCAAGCTGTAGCTTGACCTCTGCTTCTGGGCTGGGGGTTGCAACTCCCAGAGGCTGGGAGCCCTTCCCGCCTGTGCATCCTGCATCGATAGGGCCATGCCGTTCATTAGGGCATGTTTCGAGATTGGGGTGGCCTTTGGCCCGCGCTCAGTGGGCCTCAGGGAGCAGACTCGCCTCAGAATGACACCCTTGCTCCATACCCATGGTAATTTCGCTCTGGGATGGAAGTTGATGTTGCCTCTTCCTAGAGAGGTGCCCACGCAGATCACGCATCACCGGGCGAAAGGTCCTAACAGGATTTCTCAGGGCCCATCCTCTCCTTTGCTGCTGGCCAACCTTTCCATTCAACCCAATGTATGTTCATGATGGCAGTGGACACATTTGGGGATTTGGAGTCGGAGTAGCCTTTGAATAGTGGTCTCTTGGCCTGGCTTGCCAACAACAGGTATGGAGATACACCCCAGTGGGTTTACTCCTCTCTTTCTTTCTCTTTACGTCTTGGGGAAGGTTTCCTTTGGAGTCTTGGGGATGTTGGGAGCATTTTGACCCCAGGTCACCTGGAGTCGACAGCACGTTCGTGGGAGCTCTTCTCCAAAGTTCAGGCCTTTCTGCATGACCGAACTCTGTGCACGCCTGGCCTTTGTATAACCCAGGGACGTCAAGGAATCTTGATGCCAGGACGGAGGGAAACATGTGGAGCTTATATCTCTCTTTCAAGGGTTTCAAGCTCCCTTGGAGTTTCCCCACACATAATCCCTCTCCATTTCTCTCTCTCCGTCTCTCGGTCCCTCCGTCTCTTTCTCAGTCTCTCTCTCTCTCAGTCTCTCTCTCTCTCTATGTCTATCTCTCTCTCTCCATTTCTCTTCTGGGACCCTGTGTGTCTCACTTTCTATAACTCCTTGGTTCACTCCCAACTCAGCCTTACGGTCTCAATTCCTTCTCCTCTTTGGCCACTTACGTCTACATGAATGGAACCGTAGACTTTGCACACTGGCCTTGACAGTGTAATATGCAGACTTGTGGTTGGTGTTGAAGTCGTCATCACTGCATGTGCTGAGGTCCGTCCTGATGGACACTTGCCCAGTTGCGTTGGATATTCACGTCGATCTGCTGGATGTCTCTTTGTGCTGATGTATCATAAATATCCGGGACTTGGAAGCTCACCTGAAGCGAAGTTGGCTTTGCTTGTATCGGAAGCAAATTCTGCGAGACACAGCATCCTGGAACACAGGAAGTGGTCTTTGACGGCCTTTGCTTTGGGGGCTGTGGGGTAAGCGCTTCGCAAGGGGACCCGCCATGGGGCCGTCAGTTGCATGCGAATCACCAAGGAAGAATTCCTGTGTGCCGGCCGGACAGAAGGGAGACCGATCCAGGGGGATTCCTCTGCTTCTGTGTGCTTTGACAGGTCTTGACTAGGAGAGCCCACACTGAGGCCATGTGGCTGAGAACAGACAACGTGTTGTTAGTGGGCACTTCGGGAAGAGAGGCCGTTGGTGGCTTGGAGCGTGGCATAACGCAGGAAGCTATGGATTTCGTGGATGCAACGATGTGCTGGAATCCACACGTCCGCTGGCCCTCACAGACTTTTCCCTTGGGGTGGTGTGAACCCGCGGCCCTTTCTTCCATTCTTGTCCACCACCACTAGGGCCTGAACCCAGATCGGCCCGGGGTTCTTTGTGTGCAGGCACGCCCCCCTGGGTCTCACTGTGGCCCAGCCACAGCACGAGGCAGCATAATCAGGGTGTCTCGAGCTGGTGAGTCATTTTGCGAGGAGTCCCGGCAGGGCTTCCTTCCAAACGGGTGCTGTGGTGTCGGCACCGCTGAGAAGCTTTCCTTTTCTACCCCCCAAAAGTGCAGTCAGTGTTTGTTGGTGGTTGGCATGGTTCTATTTGTCTTTGGTTCCTGCCACTCATAGGCCGAGGCTTTGAGCTGATATGCCCTGGACGTAGGCGAGAGTGGCTGGTGTAATTTTCTGAAAGGCCACACTGCCGGAGACATCGTGCACAAACCCATCAGTACCCTCGACAGGACTGGTAGGCGGAAGGCGTGTTGCTCCCAAGACTCCGATGTCCCTTCACACTAGTGTCTACCATCCATTTCCTTTGCCAGCGTGGCCTTGGGAAGTGGGGGGATTTGGGCCCCAGGAGATGGACTTCACGTGCCCTCACATAGGCATCCTTGGTGCCCCCACGTTCCCCATGCCGCTGGGCTTCCGATGGTACAGATGTCTTGGCACCCCCTTTGCGCAGAGACAGCCCTTGCCTCGGGGACCTTCTCCATGGTTGAAGCAGCCCAACATGGCCCTGTGGGCACCAGGGATCGGCATCCCTGCTGACGCATCCCTGAGCTCTCCCCCATAGGTCCTTGGGAATCCTGGTGGTCCTTGACCTGGGGTGCCCTGTCAGGGTGCACCATCGGCTGCAGGCCACGAGGTTCCTCTGCCAAGTTGCAGTGCTTTTCTCTAAATGCAGATATCACTGGGTGTCCGGAGTCTCAATGGCGATGTAGCCTCCTGAAAAGTCAGACGTGGTTTGTGACGAGAGCCATGCTTCAACCCCTTGGTTTGCCTCTCTGCCTTCCTTCCCACTTTCTGTCTTCCATTGGCCTAACACCTTTCTCCATCCGTAACTTCCTCAAAGAAATCCCTCCTCCACAAGGCGATCCTTGCTGCTCACCTCCTGCATCTCCTTCACATCAGTATAGCTTTCTCACTATCTAGCTCTTATCATCAATGTCCTCTTCCTCCTCATCAATTGAGAATTCTCTCTCCAGGGTTTATCTTTGGGATGATAGTCAAGAAAAGCCGGGACGTATTGGAGGCTTCTGGAGACTCAGCCGGAATCCTGGACCGTGGTTTTATCCGGGGTGGAAAATGCGATTTGGGGTCCTCTCTCAGGAAATGCTCAGGGTTTTTGGCTATTTTTTTTACCGGGTGTCCTCCTAGTTCCATAGTCCTATTCCCATCGGAAACAATAGCACGTGTGTTTACAATGCGGAAACGTCTTTAGGTACCCGTTGTCCAGTGGAGCAGAAGAGCCTGAGGAATCGTCGTGGCCCCCAAAATGAAGCTGTGTTTGAACGGTTCAAAAGAAAGCAGGCTAATCCTTAGCCACCCAAAGCCATCCAAAGCCACCCAAGCCCAAAGAAGGGTTAAAGAACCTTGAGAAAACCACACCCCTGGAAGGAATGTAAAGCAGAGCAGAGGAATGTGTGGAATGCAGACAGGGGTGAAACACTTAGGGTCCCATATGGAAAACGGGGAAAACAACAGGTTGGCCTGTGGAAATGCAGGAATCTGACAGAGGCGGGCAGAAAAGTTCTGGAATGCGGCAAGGTCTGAACCAGATGTTCAGTCTTCCATGGCTTGCTGTGAAGACCATATGGCCTGCACTCCAAAGGCCTGGGAGACTCGGGGCTAGGCTGCCATTTGAAAGGGCCTTAGGTTGTCCTCCTTCCTCCCAGGTCCTCAAACTGGAGGGGAATTCTCAATGACTGTTAGATCTCCGACCTTGGGTGAAGTGCGGTCCGTGGTACGGCCCAGCCCTCCAGGTGATGGGCAACACTATGGGCAGGCTCTACACGTACTTGAGGAGTGCCCTGGAGTTTTGGGGGGTGGGGAATTTCCAGCAGCTCCGCTGATTTCCAGAAATCAGGGCGTGGCCACCTCAGCCTCTACAAGACCCCTGTCTCCAGGGAGAGCTCAGTGGGCCAGCATTCTCCAGAGCAGCCGGTCGGTTCTTCTCGCTTCTCCGACTGACCTCGAAGCATGGATTCCTCCAGCACGTCCTGCACATCAAGCTGTAGCTTGACCTCTGCTTCTGGGCTGGGGGTTGCAACTCCCAGAGGCTGGGAGCCCTTCCCGCCTGTGCATCCTGCATCGATAGGGCCATGCCGTTCATTAGGGCATGTTTCGAGATTGGGGTGGCCTTTGGCCCGCGCTCAGTGGGCCTCAGGGAGCAGACTCGCCTCAGAATGACACCCTTGCTCCATACCCATGGTAATTTCGCTCTGGGATGGAAGTTGATGTTGCCTCTTCCTAGAGAGGTGCCCACGCAGATCACGCATCACCGGGCGAAAGGTCCTAACAGGATTTCTCAGGGCCCATCCTCTCCTTTGCTGCTGGCCAACCTTTCCATTCAACCCAATGTATGTTCATGATGGCAGTGGACACATTTGGGGATTTGGAGTCGGAGTAGCCTTTGAATAGTGGTCTCTTGGCCTGGCTTGCCAACAACAGGTATGGAGATACACCCCAGTGGGTTTACTCCTCTCTTTCTTTCTCTTTACGTCTTGGGGAAGGTTTCCTTTGGAGTCTTGGGGATGTTGGGAGCATTTTGACCCCAGGTCACCTGGAGTCGACAGCACGTTCGTGGGAGCTCTTCTCCAAAGTTCAGGCCTTTCTGCATGACCGAACTCTGTGCACGCCTGGCCTTTGTATAACCCAGGGACGTCAAGGAATCTTGATGCCAGGACGGAGGGAAACATGTGGAGCTTATATCTCTCTTTCAAGGGTTTCAAGCTCCCTTGGAGTTTCCCCACACATAATCCCTCTCCATTTCTCTCTCTCCGTCTCTCGGTCCCTCCGTCTCTTTCTCAGTCTCTCTCTCTCTCAGTCTCTCTCTCTCTCTATGTCTATCTCTCTCTCTCCATTTCTCTTCTGGGACCCTGTGTGTCTCACTTTCTATAACTCCTTGGTTCACTCCCAACTCAGCCTTACGGTCTCAATTCCTTCTCCTCTTTGGCCACTTACGTCTACATGAATGGAACCGTAGACTTTGCACACTGGCCTTGACAGTGTAATATGCAGACTTGTGGTTGGTGTTGAAGTCGTCATCACTGCATGTGCTGAGGTCCGTCCTGATGGACACTTGCCCAGTTGCGTTGGATATTCACGTCGATCTGCTGGAGGTCACTTTGTGCTGATGTATCATAAATATCCGGGACTTGGAAGCTCACCTGAAGCGAAGTTGGCTTTGCTTGTATCGGAAGCAAATTCTGCGAGACACAGCATCCTGGAACACAGGAAGTGGTCTTTGACGGCCTTTGCTTTGGGGGCTGTGGGGTAAGCGCTTCGCAAGGGGACCCGCCATGGGGCCGTCAGTTGCATGCGAATCACCAAGGAAGAATTCCTGTGTGCCGGCCGGACAGAAGGGAGACCGATCCAGGGGGATTCCTCTGCTTCTGTGTGCTTTGACAGGTCTTGACTAGGAGAGCCCACACTGAGGCCATGTGGCTGAGAACAGACAACGTGTTGTTAGTGGGCACTTCGGGAAGAGAGGCCGTTGGTGGCTTGGAGCGTGGCATAACGCAGGAAGCTATGGATTTCGTGGATGCAACGATGTGCTGGAATCCACACGTCCGCTGGCCCTCACAGACTTTTCCCTTGGGGTGGTGTGAACCCGCGGCCCTTTCTTCCATTCTTGTCCACCACCACTAGGGCCTGAACCCAGATCGGCCCGGGGTTCTTTGTGTGCAGGCACGCCCCCCTGGGTCTCACTGTGGCCCAGCCACAGCACGAGGCAGCATAATCAGGGTGTCTCGAGCTGGTGAGTCATTTTGCGAGGAGTCCCGGCAGGGCTTCCTTCCAAACGGGTGCTGTGGTGTCGGCACCGCTGAGAAGCTTTCCTTTTCTACCCCCCAAAAGTGCAGTCAGTGTTTGTTGGTGGTTGGCATGGTTCTATTTGTCTTTGGTTCCTGCCACTCATAGGCCGAGGCTTTGAGCTGATATGCCCTGGACGTAGGCGAGAGTGGCTGGTGTAATTTTCTGAAAGGCAACACTGCCGGAGACATCGTGCACAAACCCATCAGTACCCTCGACAGGACTGGTAGGCGGAAGGCGTGTTGCTCCCAAGACTCCGATGTCCCTTCACACTAGTGTCTACCATCCATTTCCTTTGCCAGCGTGGCCTTGGGAAGTGGGGGGATTTGGGCCCCAGGAGATGGACTTCACGTGCCCTCACATAGGCATCCTTGGTGCCCCCACGTTCCCCATGCCGCTGGGCTTCCGATGGTACAGATGTCTTGGCACCCCCTTTGCGCAGAAACAGCCCGTGCCTCGGGGACCTTCTCCATGGTTGAAGCAGCCCAACATGGCCCTGTGGGCACCAGGGATCGGCATCCCTGCTGACGCATCCCTGAGCTCTCCCCCATAGGTCCTTGGGAATCCTGGTGGTCCTTGACCTGGGGTGCCCTGTCAGGGTGCACCATCGGCTGCAGGCCACGAGGTTCCTCTGCCAAGTTGCAGTGCTTTTCTCTAAATGCAGATATCACTGGGTGTCCGGAGTCTCAATGGCGATGTAGCCTCCTGAAAAGTCAGACGTGGTTTGTGACGAGAGCCATGCTTCAACCCCTTGGTTTGCCTCTCTGCCTTCCTTCCCACTTTCTGTCTTCCATTGGCCTAACACCTTTCTCCATCCGTAACTTCCTCAAAGAAATCCCTCCTCCACAAGGCGATCCTTGCTGCTCACCTCCTGCATCTCCTTCACATCAGTATAGCTTTCTCACTATCTAGCTCTTATCATCAATGTCCTCTTCCTCCTCATCAATTGAGAATTCTCTCTCCAGGGTTTATCTTTGGGATGATAGTCAAGAAAAGCCGGGACGTATTGGAGGCTTCTGGAGACTCAGCCGGAATCCTGGACCGTGGTTTTATCCGGGGTGGAAAATGCGATTTGGGGTCCTCTCTCAGGAAATGCTCAGGGTTTTTGGCTATTTTTTTACCGGGTGTCCTCCTAGTTCCATAGTCCTATTCCCATCGGAAACAATAGCACGTGTGTTTACAATGCGGAAACGTCTTTAGGTACCCGTTGTCCAGTGGAGCAGAAGAGCCTGAGGAATCGTCGTGGCCCCCAAAATGAAGCTGTGTTTGAACGGTTCAAAAGAAAGCAGGCTAATCCTTAGCCACCCAAAGCCATCCAAAGCCACCCAAGCCCAAAGAAGGGTTAAAGAACCTTGAGAAAACCACACCCCTGGAAGGAATGTAAAGCAGAGCAGAGGAATGTGTGGAATGCAGACAGGGGTGAAACACTTAGGGTCCCATATGGAAAACGGGGAAAACAACAGGTTGGCCTGTGGAAATGCAGGAATCTGACAGAGGCGGGCAGAAAAGTTCTGGAATGCGGCAAGGTCTGAACCAGATGTTCAGTCTTCCATGGCTTGCTGTGAAGACCATATGGCCTGCACTCCAAAGGCCTGGGAGACTCGGGGCTAGGCTGCCATTTGAAAGGGCCTTAGGTTGTCCTCCTTCCTCCCAGGTCCTCAAACTGGAGGGGAATTCTCAATGACTGTTAGATCTCCGACCTTGGGTGAAGTGCGGTCCGTGGTACGGCCCAGCCCTCCAGGTGATGGGCAACACTATGGGCAGGCTCTACACGTACTTGAGGAGTGCCCTGGAGTTTTGGGGGGTGGGGAATTTCCAGCAGCTCCGCTGATTTCCAGAAATCAGGGCGTGGCCACCTCAGCCTCTACAAGACCCCTGTCTCCAGGGAGAGCTCAGTGGGCCAGCATTCTCCAGGGCAGCCGGTCGGTTCTTCTCGCTTCTCCGACTGACCTCGAAGCATGGATTCCTCCAGCACGTCCTGCACATCAAGCTGTAGCTTGACCTCTGCTTCTGGGCTGGGGGTTGCAACTCCCAGAGGCTGGGAGCCCTTCCCGCCTGTGCATCCTGCATCGATAGGGCCATGCCGTTCATTAGGGCATGTTTCGAGATTGGGGTGGCCTTTGGCCCGCGCTCAGTGGGCCTCAGGGAGCAGACTCGCCTCAGAATGACACCCTTGCTCCATACCCATGGTAATTTCGCTCTGGGATGGAAGTTGATGTTGCCTCTTCCTAGAGAGGTGCCCACGCAGATCACGCATCACCGGGCGAAAGGTCCTAACAGGATTTCTCAGGGCCCATCCTCTCCTTTGCTGCTGGCCAACCTTTCCATTCAACCCAATGTATGTTCATGATGGCAGTGGACACATTTGGGGATTTGGAGTCGGAGTAGCCTTTGAATAGTGGTCTCTTGGCCTGGCTTGCCAACAACAGGTATGGAGATACACCCCAGTGGGTTTACTCCTCTCTTTCTTTCTCTTTACGTCTTGGGGAAGGTTTCCTTTGGAGTCTTGGGGATGTTGGGAGCATTTTGACCCCAGGTCACCTGGAGTCGACAGCACGTTCGTGGGAGCTCTTCTCCAAAGTTCAGGCCTTTCTGCATGACCGAACTCTGTGCACGCCTGGCCTTTGTATAACCCAGGGACGTCAAGGAATCTTGATGCCAGGACGGAGGGAAACATGTGGAGCTTATATCTCTCTTTCAAGGGTTTCAAGCTCCCTTGGAGTTTCCCCACACATAATCCCTCTCCATTTCTCTCTCTCCGTCTCTCGGTCCCTCCGTCTCTTTCTCAGTCTCTCTCTCTCTCAGTCTCTCTCTCTCTCTATGTCTATCTCTCTCTCTCCATTTCTCTTCTGGGACCCTGTGTGTCTCACTTTCTATAACTCCTTGGTTCACTCCCAACTCAGCCTTACGGTCTCAATTCCTTCTCCTCTTTGGCCACTTACGTCTACATGAATGGAACCGTAGACTTTGCACACTGGCCTTGACAGTGTAATATGCAGACTTGTGGTTGGTGTTGAAGTCGTCATCACTGCATGTGCTGAGGTCCGTCCTGATGGACACTTGCCCAGTTGCGTTGGATATTCACGTCGATCTGCTGGATGTCTCTTTGTGCTGATGTATCATAAATATCCGGGACTTGGAAGCTCACCTGAAGCGAAGTTGGCTTTGCTTGTATCGGAAGCAAATTCTGCGAGACACAGCATCCTGGAACACAGGAAGTGGTCTTTGACGGCCTTTGCTTTGGGGGCTGTGGGGTAAGCGCTTCGCAAGGGGACCCGCCATGGGGCCGTCAGTTGCATGCGAATCACCAAGGAAGAATTCCTGTGTGCCGGCCGGACAGAAGGGAGACCGATCCAGGGGGATTCCTCTGCTTCTGTGTGCTTTGACAGGTCTTGACTAGGAGAGCCCACACTGAGGCCATGTGGCTGAGAACAGACAACGTGTTGTTAGTGGGCACTTCGGGAAGAGAGGCCGTTGGTGGCTTGGAGCGTGGCATAACGCAGGAAGCTATGGATTTCGTGGATGCAACGATGTGCTGGAATCCACACGTCCGCTGGCCCTCACAGACTTTTCCCTTGGGGTGGTGTGAACCCGCGGCCCTTTCTTCCATTCTTGTCCACCACCACTAGGGCCTGAACCCAGATCGGCCCGGGGTTCTTTGTGTGCAGGCACGCCCCCCTGGGTCTCACTGTGGCCCAGCCACAGCACGAGGCAGCATAATCAGGGTGTCTCGAGCTGGTGAGTCATTTTGCGAGGAGTCCCGGCAGGGCTTCCTTCCAAACGGGTGCTGTGGTGTCGGCACCGCTGAGAAGCTTTCCTTTTCTACCCCCCAAAAGTGCAGTCAGTGTTTGTTGGTGGTTGGCATGGTTCTATTTGTCTTTGGTTCCTGCCACTCATAGGCCGAGGCTTTGAGCTGATATGCCCTGGACGTAGGCGAGAGTGGCTGGTGTAATTTTCTGAAAGGCCACACTGCCGGAGACATCGTGCACAAACCCATCAGTACCCTCGACAGGACTGGTAGGCGGAAGGCGTGTTGCTCCCAAGACTCCGATGTCCCTTCACACTAGTGTCTACCATCCATTTCCTTTGCCAGCGTGGCCTTGGGAAGTGGGGGGATTTGGGCCCCAGGAGATGGACTTCACGTGCCCTCACATAGGCATCCTTGGTGCCCCCACGTTCCCCATGCCGCTGGGCTTCCGATGGTACAGATGTCTTGGCACCCCCTTTGCGCAGAGACAGCCCTTGCCTCGGGGACCTTCTCCATGGTTGAAGCAGCCCAACATGGCCCTGTGGGCACCAGGGATCGGCATCCCTGCTGACGCATCCCTGAGCTCTCCCCCATAGGTCCTTGGGAATCCTGGTGGTCCTTGACCTGGGGTGCCCTGTCAGGGTGCACCATCGGCTGCAGGCCACGAGGTTCCTCTGCCAAGTTGCAGTGCTTTTCTCTAAATGCAGATATCACTGGGTGTCCGGAGTCTCAATGGCGATGTAGCCTCCTGAAAAGTCAGACGTGGTTTGTGACGAGAGCCATGCTTCAACCCCTTGGTTTGCCTCTCTGCCTTCCTTCCCACTTTCTGTCTTCCATTGGCCTAACACCTTTCTCCATCCGTAACTTCCTCAAAGAAATCCCTCCTCCACAAGGCGATCCTTGCTGCTCACCTCCTGCATCTCCTTCACATCAGTATAGCTTTCTCACTATCTAGCTCTTATCATCAATGTCCTCTTCCTCCTCATCAATTGAGAATTCTCTCTCCAGGGTTTATCTTTGGGATGATAGTCAAGAAAAGCCGGGACGTATTGGAGGCTTCTGGAGACTCAGCCGGAATCCTGGACCGTGGTTTTATCCGGGGTGGAAAATGCGATTTGGGGTCCTCTCTCAGGAAATGCTCAGGGTTTTTGGCTATTTTTTTTACCGGGTGTCCTCCTAGTTCCATAGTCCTATTCCCATCGGAAACAATAGCACGTGTGTTTACAATGCGGAAACGTCTTTAGGTACCCGTTGTCCAGTGGAGCAGAAGAGCCTGAGGAATCGTCGTGGCCCCCAAAATGAAGCTGTGTTTGAACGGTTCAAAAGAAAGCAGGCTAATCCTTAGCCACCCAAAGCCATCCAAAGCCACCCAAGCCCAAAGAAGGGTTAAAGAACCTTGAGAAAACCACACCCCTGGAAGGAATGTAAAGCAGAGCAGAGGAATGTGTGGAATGCAGACAGGGGTGAAACACTTAGGGTCCCATATGGAAAACGGGGAAAACAACAGGTTGGCCTGTGGAAATGCAGGAATCTGACAGAGGCGGGCAGAAAAGTTCTGGAATGCGGCAAGGTCTGAACCAGATGTTCAGTCTTCCATGGCTTGCTGTGAAGACCATATGGCCTGCACTCCAAAGGCCTGGGAGACTCGGGGCTAGGCTGCCATTTGAAAGGGCCTTAGGTTGTCCTCCTTCCTCCCAGGTCCTCAAACTGGAGGGGAATTCTCAATGACTGTTAGATCTCCGACCTTGGGTGAAGTGCGGTCCGTGGTACGGCCCAGCCCTCCAGGTGATGGGCAACACTATGGGCAGGCTCTACACGTACTTGAGGAGTGCCCTGGAGTTTTGGGGGGTGGGGAATTTCCAGCAGCTCCGCTGATTTCCAGAAATCAGGGCGTGGCCACCTCAGCCTCTACAAGACCCCTGTCTCCAGGGAGAGCTCAGTGGGCCAGCATTCTCCAGAGCAGCCGGTCGGTTCTTCTCGCTTCTCCGACTGACCTCGAAGCATGGATTCCTCCAGCACGTCCTGCACATCAAGCTGTAGCTTGACCTCTGCTTCTGGGCTGGGGGTTGCAACTCCCAGAGGCTGGGAGCCCTTCCCGCCTGTGCATCCTGCATCGATAGGGCCATGCCGTTCATTAGGGCATGTTTCGAGATTGGGGTGGCCTTTGGCCCGCGCTCAGTGGGCCTCAGGGAGCAGACTCGCCTCAGAATGACACCCTTGCTCCATACCCATGGTAATTTCGCTCTGGGATGGAAGTTGATGTTGCCTCTTCCTAGAGAGGTGCCCACGCAGATCACGCATCACCGGGCGAAAGGTCCTAACAGGATTTCTCAGGGCCCATCCTCTCCTTTGCTGCTGGCCAACCTTTCCATTCAACCCAATGTATGTTCATGATGGCAGTGGACACATTTGGGGATTTGGAGTCGGAGTAGCCTTTGAATAGTGGTCTCTTGGCCTGGCTTGCCAACAACAGGTATGGAGATACACCCCAGTGGGTTTACTCCTCTCTTTCTTTCTCTTTACGTCTTGGGGAAGGTTTCCTTTGGAGTCTTGGGGATGTTGGGAGCATTTTGACCCCAGGTCACCTGGAGTCGACAGCACGTTCGTGGGAGCTCTTCTCCAAAGTTCAGGCCTTTCTGCATGACCGAACTCTGTGCACGCCTGGCCTTTGTATAACCCAGGGACGTCAAGGAATCTTGATGCCAGGACGGAGGGAAACATGTGGAGCTTATATCTCTCTTTCAAGGGTTTCAAGCTCCCTTGGAGTTTCCCCACACATAATCCCTCTCCATTTCTCTCTCTCCGTCTCTCGGTCCCTCCGTCTCTTTCTCAGTCTCTCTCTCTCTCAGTCTCTCTCTCTCTCTATGTCTATCTCTCTCTCTCCATTTCTCTGCTGGGACCCTGTGGGTCTCACTTTCTATAACTCCTTGGTTCACTCCCAACTCAGCCTTACGGTCTCAATTCCTTCTCCTCTTTGGCCACTTACATCTACATGAATGGAACCGTAGACTTTGCACACTGGCCTTGACAGTGTAATATGCAGACTTGTGGTTGGTGTTGAAGTCGTCATCACTGCATGTGCTGAGGTCCGTCCTGATGGACACTTGCCCAGTTGCGTTGGATATTCACGTCGATCTGCTGGAGGTCACTTTGTGCTGATGTATCATAAATATCCGGGACTTGGAAGCTCACCTGAAGCGAAGTTGGCTTTGCTTGTATCGGAAGCAAATTCTGCGAGACACAGCATCCTGGAACACAGGAAGTGGTCTTTGACGGCCTTTGCTTTGGGGGCTGTGGGGTAAGCGCTTCGCAAGGGGACCCGCCATGGGGCCGTCAGTTGCATGCGAATCACCAAGGAAGAATTCCTGTGTGCCGGCCGGACAGAAGGGAGACCGATCCAGGGGGATTCCTCTGCTTCTGTGTGCTTTGACAGGTCTTGACTAGGAGAGCCCACACTGAGGCCATGTGGCTGAGAACAGACAACGTGTTGTTAGTGGGCACTTCGGGAAGAGAGGCCGTTGGTGGCTTGGAGCGTGGCATAACGCAGGAAGCTATGGATTTCGTGGATGCAACGATGTGCTGGAATCCACACGTCCGCTGGCCCTCACAGACTTTTCCCTTGGGGTGGTGTGAACCCGCGGCCCTTTCTTCCATTCTTGTCCACCACCACTAGGGCCTGAACCCAGATCGGCCCGGGGTTCTTTGTGTGCAGGCACGCCCCCCTGGGTCTCACTGTGGCCCAGCCACAGCACGAGGCAGCATAATCAGGGTGTCTCGAGCTGGTGAGTCATTTTGCGAGGAGTCCCGGCAGGGCTTCCTTCCAAACGGGTGCTGTGGTGTCGGCACCGCTGAGAAGCTTTCCTTTTCTACCCCCCAAAAGTGCAGTCAGTGTTTGTTGGTGGTTGGCATGGTTCTATTTGTCTTTGGTTCCTGCCACTCATAGGCCGAGGCTTTGAGCTGATATGCCCTGGACGTAGGCGAGAGTGGCTGGTGTAATTTTCTGAAAGGCCACACTGCCGGAGACATCGTGCACAAACCCATCAGTACCCTCGACAGGACTGGTAGGCGGAAGGCGTGTTGCTCCCAAGACTCCGATGTCCCTTCACACTAGTGTCTACCATCCATTTCCTTTGCCAGCGTGGCCTTGGGAAGTGGGGGGATTTGGGCCCCAGGAGATGGACTTCACGTGCCCTCACATAGGCATCCTTGGTGCCCCCACGTTCCCCATGCCGCTGGGCTTCCGATGGTACAGATGTCTTGGCACCCCCTTTGCGCAGAAACAGCCCGTGCCTCGGGGACCTTCTCCATGGTTGAAGCAGCCCAACATGGCCCTGTGGGCACCAGGGATCGGCATCCCTGCTGACGCATCCCTGAGCTCTCCCCCATAGGTCCTTGGGAATCCTGGTGGTCCTTGACCTGGGGTGCCCTGTCAGGGTGCACCATCGGCTGCAGGCCACGAGGTTCCTCTGCCAAGTTGCAGTGCTTTTCTCTAAATGCAGATATCACTGGGTGTCCGGAGTCTCAATGGCGATGTAGCCTCCTGAAAAGTCAGACGTGGTTTGTGACGAGAGCCATGCTTCAACCCCTTGGTTTGCCTCTCTGCCTTCCTTCCCACTTTCTGTCTTCCATTGGCCTAACACCTTTCTCCATCCGTAACTTCCTCAAAGAAATCCCTCCTCCACAAGGCGATCCTTGCTGCTCACCTCCTGCATCTCCTTCACATCAGTATAGCTTTCTCACTATCTAGCTCTTATCATCAATGTCCTCTTCCTCCTCATCAATTGAGAATTCTCTCTCCAGGGTTTATCTTTGGGATGATAGTCAAGAAAAGCCGGGACGTATTGGAGGCTTCTGGAGACTCAGCCGGAATCCTGGACCGTGGTTTTATCCGGGGTGGAAAATGCGATTTGGGGTCCTCTCTCAGGAAATGCTCAGGGTTTTTGGCTATTTTTTTACCGGGTGTCCTCCTAGTTCCATAGTCCTATTCCCATCGGAAACAATAGCACGTGTGTTTACAATGCGGAAACGTCTTTAGGTACCCGTTGTCCAGTGGAGCAGAAGAGCCTGAGGAATCGTCGTGGCCCCCAAAATGAAGCTGTGTTTGAACGGTTCAAAAGAAAGCAGGCTAATCCTTAGCCACCCAAAGCCATCCAAAGCCACCCAAGCCCAAAGAAGGGTTAAAGAACCTTGAGAAAACCACACCGCTGGAAGGAATGTAAAGCAGAGTAGAGGAATGTGTGGAATGCAGACAGGGGTGAAACACTTAGGGTCCCATATGGAAAACGGGGAAAACAACAGGTTGGCCTGTGGAAATGCAGGAATCTGACAGAGGCGGGCAGAAAAGTTCTGGAATGCGGCAAGGTCTGAACCAGATGTTCAGTCTTCCATGGCTTGCTGTGAAGACCATATGGCCTGCACTCCAAAGGCCTGGGAGACTCGGGGCTAGGCTGCCATTTGAAAGGGCCTTAGGTTGTCCTCCTTCCTCCCAGGTCCTCAAACTGGAGGGGAATTCTCAATGACTGTTAGATCTCCGACCTTGGGTGAAGTGCGGTCCGTGGTACGGCCCAGCCCTCCAGGTGATGGGCAACACTATGGGCAGGCTCTACACGTACTTGAGGAGTGCCCTGGAGTTTTGGGGGGTGGGGAATTTCCAGCAGCTCCGCTGATTTCCAGAAATCAGGGCGTGGCCACCTCAGCCTCTACAAGACCCCTGTCTCCAGGGAGAGCTCAGTGGGCCAGCATTCTCCAGAGCAGCCGGTCGGTTCTTCTCGCTTCTCCGACTGACCTCGAAGCATGGATTCCTCCAGCACGTCCTGCACATCAAGCTGTAGCTTGACCTCTGCTTCTGGGCTGGGGGTTGCAACTCCCAGAGGCTGGGAGCCCTTCCCGCCTGTGCATCCTGCATCGATAGGGCCATGCCGTTCATTAGGGCATGTTTCGAGATTGGGGTGGCCTTTGGCCCGCGCTCAGTGGGCCTCAGGGAGCAGACTCGCCTCAGAATGACACCCTTGCTCCATACCCATGGTAATTTCGCTCTGGGATGGAAGTTGATGTTGCCTCTTCCTAGAGAGGTGCCCACGCAGATCACGCATCACCGGGCGAAAGGTCCTAACAGGATTTCTCAGGGCCCATCCTCTCCTTTGCTGCTGGCCAACCTTTCCATTCAACCCAATGTATGTTCATGATGGCAGTGGACACATTTGGGGATTTGGAGTCGGAGTAGCCTTTGAATAGTGGTCTCTTGGCCTGGCTTGCCAACAACAGGTATGGAGATACACCCCAGTGGGTTTACTCCTCTCTTTCTTTCTCTTTACGTCTTGGGGAAGGTTTCCTTTGGAGTCTTGGGGATGTTGGGAGCATTTTGACCCCAGGTCACCTGGAGTCGACAGCACGTTCGTGGGAGCTCTTCTCCAAAGTTCAGGCCTTTCTGCATGACCGAACTCTGTGCACGCCTGGCCTTTGTATAACCCAGGGACGTCAAGGAATCTTGATGCCAGGACGGAGGGAAACATGTGGAGCTTATATCTCTCTTTCAAGGGTTTCAAGCTCCCTTGGAGTTTCCCCACACATAATCCCTCTCCATTTCTCTCTCTCCGTCTCTCGGTCCCTCCGTCTCTTTCTCAGTCTCTCTCTCTCTCAGTCTCTCTCTCTCTCTATGTCTATCTCTCTCTCTCCATTTCTCTTCTGGGACCCTGTGTGTCTCACTTTCTATAACTCCTTGGTTCACTCCCAACTCAGCCTTACGGTCTCAATTCCTTCTCCTCTTTGGCCACTTACGTCTACATGAATGGAACCGTAGACTTTGCACACTGGCCTTGACAGTGTAATATGCAGACTTGTGGTTGGTGTTGAAGTCGTCATCACTGCATGTGCTGAGGTCCGTCCTGATGGACACTTGCCCAGTTGCGTTGGATATTCACGTCGATCTGCTGGAGGTCACTTTGTGCTGATGTATCATAAATATCCGGGACTTGGAAGCTCACCTGAAGCGAAGTTGGCTTTGCTTGTATCGGAAGCAAATTCTGCGAGACACAGCATCCTGGAACACAGGAAGTGGTCTTTGACGGCCTTTGCTTTGGGGGCTGTGGGGTAAGCGCTTCGCAAGGGGACCCGCCATGGGGCCGTCAGTTGCATGCGAATCACCAAGGAAGAATTCCTGTGTGCCGGCCGGACAGAAGGGAGACCGATCCAGGGGGATTCCTCTGCTTCTGTGTGCTTTGACAGGTCTTGACTAGGAGAGCCCACACTGAGGCCATGTGGCTGAGAACAGACAACGTGTTGTTAGTGGGCACTTCGGGAAGAGAGGCCGTTGGTGGCTTGGAGCGTGGCATAACGCAGGAAGCTATGGATTTCGTGGATGCAACGATGTGCTGGAATCCACACGTCCGCTGGCCCTCACAGACTTTTCCCTTGGGGTGGTGTGAACCCGCGGCCCTTTCTTCCATTCTTGTCCACCACCACTAGGGCCTGAACCCAGATCGGCCCGGGGTTCTTTGTGTGCAGGCACGCCCCCCTGGGTCTCACTGTGGCCCAGCCACAGCACGAGGCAGCATAATCAGGGTGTCTCGAGCTGGTGAGTCATTTTGCGAGGAGTCCCGGCAGGGCTTCCTTCCAAACGGGTGCTGTGGTGTCGGCACCGCTGAGAAGCTTTCCTTTTCTACCCCCCAAAAGTGCAGTCAGTGTTTGTTGGTGGTTGGCATGGTTCTATTTGTCTTTGGTTCCTGCCACTCATAGGCCGAGGCTTTGAGCTGATATGCCCTGGACGTAGGCGAGAGTGGCTGGTGTAATTTTCTGAAAGGCCACACTGCCGGAGACATCGTGCACAAACCCATCAGTACCCTCGACAGGACTGGTAGGCGGAAGGCGTGTTGCTCCCAAGACTCCGATGTCCCTTCACACTAGTGTCTACCATCCATTTCCTTTGCCAGCGTGGCCTTGGGAAGTGGGGGGATTTGGGCCCCAGGAGATGGACTTCACGTGCCCTCACATAGGCATCCTTGGTGCCCCCACGTTCCCCATGCCGCTGGGCTTCCGATGGTACAGATGTCTTGGCACCCCCTTTGCGCAGAAACAGCCCGTGCCTCGGGGACCTTCTCCATGGTTGAAGCAGCCCAACATGGCCCTGTGGGCACCAGGGATCGGCATCCCTGCTGACGCATCCCTGAGCTCTCCCCCATAGGTCCTTGGGAATCCTGGTGGTCCTTGACCTGGGGTGCCCTGTCAGGGTGCACCATCGGCTGCAGGCCACGAGGTTCCTCTGCCAAGTTGCAGTGCTTTTCTCTAAATGCAGATATCACTGGGTGTCCGGAGTCTCAATGGCGATGTAGCCTCCTGAAAAGTCAGACGTGGTTTGTGACGAGAGCCATGCTTCAACCCCTTGGTTTGCCTCTCTGCCTTCCTTCCCACTTTCTGTCTTCCATTGGCCTAACACCTTTCTCCATCCGTAACTTCCTCAAAGAAATCCCTCCTCCACAAGGCGATCCTTGCTGCTCACCTCCTGCATCTCCTTCACATCAGTATAGCTTTCTCACTATCTAGCTCTTATCATCAATGTCCTCTTCCTCCTCATCAATTGAGAATTCTCTCTCCAGGGTTTATCTTTGGGATGATAGTCAAGAAAAGCCGGGACGTATTGGAGGCTTCTGGAGACTCAGCCGGAATCCTGGACCGTGGTTTTATCCGGGGTGGAAAATGCGATTTGGGGTCCTCTCTCAGGAAATGCTCAGGGTTTTTGGCTATTTTTTTTACCGGGTGTCCTCCTAGTTCCATAGTCCTATTCCCATCGGAAACAATAGCACGTGTGTTTACAATGCGGAAACGTCTTTAGGTACCCGTTGTCCAGTGGAGCAGAAGAGCCTGAGGAATCGTCGTGGCCCCCAAAATGAAGCTGTGTTTGAACGGTTCAAAAGAAAGCAGGCTAATCCTTAGCCACCCAAAGCCATCCAAAGCCACCCAAGCCCAAAGAAGGGTTAAAGAACCTTGAGAAAACCACACCGCTGGAAGGAATGTAAAGCAGAGTAGAGGAATGTGTGGAATGCAGACAGGGGTGAAACACTTAGGGTCCCATATGGAAAACGGGGAAAACAACAGGTTGGCCTGTGGAAATGCAGGAATCTGACAGAGGCGGGCAGAAAAGTTCTGGAATGCGGCAAGGTCTGAACCAGATGTTCAGTCTTCCATGGCTTGCTGTGAAGACCATATGGCCTGCACTCCAAAGGCCTGGGAGACTCGGGGCTAGGCTGCCATTTGAAAGGGCCTTAGGTTGTCCTCCTTCCTCCCAGGTCCTCAAACTGGAGGGGAATTCTCAATGACTGTTAGATCTCCGACCTTGGGTGAAGTGCGGTCCGTGGTACGGCCCAGCCCTCCAGGTGATGGGCAACACTATGGGCAGGCTCTACACGTACTTGAGGAGTGCCCTGGAGTTTTGGGGGGTGGGGAATTTCCAGCAGCTCCGCTGATTTCCAGAAATCAGGGCGTGGCCACCTCAGCCTCTACAAGACCCCTGTCTCCAGGGAGAGCTCAGTGGGCCAGCATTCTCCAGGGCAGCCGGTCGGTTCTTCTCGCTTCTCAGACCTCGAAGCATGGATTCCTCCAGCACGTCCTGCACATCAAGCTGTAGCTTGACCTCTGCTTCTGGGCTGGGGGTTGCAACACCCAGAGGCTGGGAGCCCTTCACGCCTGTGCATCCTGCATCGATAGGGCCATGCCGTTCATTAGGGCATGTTTCGAGATTGGGCTGGCCTTTGGCCCGCGCTCAGTGGGCCTCAGGGAGCAGACTCGCCTCAGAATGACACCCTTGCTCCATACCCATGGTAATTTCGCTCTGGGATGGAAGTTGATGTTGCCTCTTCCTAGAGAGGTGCCCACGCAGATCACGCATCACCGGGCGAAAGGTCCTAACAGGATTTCTCAGGGCCCATCCTCTCCTTTGCTGCTGGCCAACCTTTCCATTCAACCCAATGTATGTTCATGATGGCAGTGGACACATTTGGGGATTTGGAGTCGGAGTAGCCTTTGAATAGTGGTCTCTTGGCCTGGCTTGCCAACAACAGGTATGGAGATACACCCCAGTGGGTTTACTCCTCTCTTTCTTTCTCTTTACGTCTTGGGGAAGGTTTCCTTTGGAGTCTTGGGGATGTTGGGAGCATTTTGACCCCAGGTCACCTGGAGTCGACAGCACGTTCGTGGGAGCTCTTCTCCAAAGTTCAGGCCTTTCTGCATGACCGAACTCTGTGCACGCCTGGCCTTTGTATAACCCAGGGACGTCAAGGAATCTTGATGCCAGGACGGAGGGAAACATGTGGAGCTTATATCTCTCTTTCAAGGGTTTCAAGCTCCCTTGGAGTTTCCCCACACATAATCCCTCTCCATTTCTCTCTCTCCGTCTCTCGGTCCCTCCGTCTCTTTCTCAGTCTCTCTCTCTCTCAGTCTCTCTCTCTCTCTATGTCTATCTCTCTCTCTCCATTTCTCTTCTGGGACCCTGTGTGTCTCACTTTCTATAACTCCTTGGTTCACTCCCAACTCAGCCTTACGGTCTCAATTCCTTCTCCTCTTTGGCCACTTACGTCTACATGAATGGAACCGTAGACTTTGCACACTGGCCTTGACAGTGTAATATGCAGACTTGTGGTTGGTGTTGAAGTCGTCATCACTGCATGTGCTGAGGTCCGTCCTGATGGACACTTGCCCAGTTGCGTTGGATATTCACGTCGATCTGCTGGATGTCTCTTTGTGCTGATGTATCATAAATATCCGGGACTTGGAAGCTCACCTGAAGCGAAGTTGGCTTTGCTTGTATCGGAAGCAAATTCTGCGAGACACAGCATCCTGGAACACAGGAAGTGGTCTTTGACGGCCTTTGCTTTGGGGGCTGTGGGGTAAGCGCTTCGCAAGGGGACCCGCCATGGGGCCGTCAGTTGCATGCGAATCACCAAGGAAGAATTCCTGTGTGCCGGCCGGACAGAAGGGAGACCGATCCAGGGGGATTCCTCTGCTTCTGTGTGCTTTGACAGGTCTTGACTAGGAGAGCCCACACTGAGGCCATGTGGCTGAGAACAGACAACGTGTTGTTAGTGGGCACTTCGGGAAGAGAGGCCGTTGGTGGCTTGGAGCGTGGCATAACGCAGGAAGCTATGGATTTCGTGGATGCAACGATGTGCTGGAATCCACACGTCCGCTGGCCCTCACAGACTTTTCCCTTGGGGTGGTGTGAACCCGCGGCCCTTTCTTCCATTCTTGTCCACCACCACTAGGGCCTGAACCCAGATCGGCCCGGGGTTCTTTGTGTGCAGGCACGCCCCCCTGGGTCTCACTGTGGCCCAGCCACAGCACGAGGCAGCATAATCAGGGTGTCTCGAGCTGGTGAGTCATTTTGCGAGGAGTCCCGGCAGGGCTTCCTTCCAAACGGGTGCTGTGGTGTCGGCACCGCTGAGAAGCTTTCCTTTTCTACCCCCCAAAAGTGCAGTCAGTGTTTGTTGGTGGTTGGCATGGTTCTATTTGTCTTTGGTTCCTGCCACTCATAGGCCGAGGCTTTGAGCTGATATGCCCTGGACGTAGGCGAGAGTGGCTGGTGTAATTTTCTGAAAGGCCACACTGCCGGAGACATCGTGCACAAACCCATCAGTACCCTCGACAGGACTGGTAGGCGGAAGGCGTGTTGCTCCCAAGACTCCGATGTCCCTTCACACTAGTGTCTACCATCCATTTCCTTTGCCAGCGTGGCCTTGGGAAGTGGGGGGATTTGGGCCCCAGGAGATGGACTTCACGTGCCCTCACATAGGCATCCTTGGTGCCCCCACGTTCCCCATGCCGCTGGGCTTCCGATGGTACAGATGTCTTGGCACCCCCTTTGCGCAGAGACAGCCCTTGCCTCGGGGACCTTCTCCATGGTTGAAGCAGCCCAACATGGCCCTGTGGGCACCAGGGATCGGCATCCCTGCTGACGCATCCCTGAGCTCTCCCCCATAGGTCCTTGGGAATCCTGGTGGTCCTTGACCTGGGGTGCCCTGTCAGGGTGCACCATCGGCTGCAGGCCACGAGGTTCCTCTGCCAAGTTGCAGTGCTTTTCTCTAAATGCAGATATCACTGGGTGTCCGGAGTCTCAATGGCGATGTAGCCTCCTGAAAAGTCAGACGTGGTTTGTGACGAGAGCCATGCTTCAACCCCTTGGTTTGCCTCTCTGCCTTCCTTCCCACTTTCTGTCTTCCATTGGCCTAACACCTTTCTCCATCCGTAACTTCCTCAAAGAAATCCCTCCTCCACAAGGCGATCCTTGCTGCTCACCTCCTGCATCTCCTTCACATCAGTATAGCTTTCTCACTATCTAGCTCTTATCATCAATGTCCTCTTCCTCCTCATCAATTGAGAATTCTCTCTCCAGGGTTTATCTTTGGGATGATAGTCAAGAAAAGCCGGGACGTATTGGAGGCTTCTGGAGACTCAGCCGGAATCCTGGACCGTGGTTTTATACGGGGTGGAAAATGCGATTTGGGGTCCTCTCTCAGGAAATGCTCAGGGTTTTTGGCTATTTTTTTTACCGGGTGTCCTCCTAGTTCCATAGTCCTATTCCCATCGGAAACAATAGCACGTGTGTTTACAATGCGGAAACGTCTTTAGGCACCCGTTGTCCAGTGGAGCAGAAGAGCCTGAGGAATCGTCGTGGCCCCCAAAATGAAGCTGTGTTTGAACGGTTCAAAAGAAAGCAGGCTAATCCTTAGCCACCCAAAGCCATCCAAAGCCACCCAAGCCCAAAGAAGGGTTAAAGAACCTTGAGAAAACCACACCGCTGGAAGGAATGTAAAGCAGAGCAGAGGAATGTGTGGAATGCAGACAGGGGTGAAACACTTAGGGTCCCATATGGAAAACGGGGAAAACAACAGGTTGGCCTGTGGAAATGCAGGAATCTGACAGAGGCGGGCAGAAAAGTTCTGGAATGCGGCAAGGTCTGAACCAGATGTTCAGTCTTCCATGGCTTGCTGTGAAGACCATATGGCCTGCACTCCAAAGGCCTGGGAGACTCGGGGCTAGGCTGCCATTTGAAAGGGCCTTAGGTTGTCCTCCTTCCTCCCAGGTCCTCAAACTGGAGGGGAATTCTCAATGACTGTTAGATCTCCGACCTTGGGTGAAGTGCGGTCCGTGGTACGGCCCAGCCCTCCAGGTGATGGGCAACACTATGGGCAGGCTCTACACGTACTTGAGGAGTGCCCTGGAGTTTTGGGGGGTGGGGAATTTCCAGCAGCTCCGCTGATTTCCAGAAATCAGGGCGTGGCCACCTCAGCCTCTACAAGACCCCTGTCTCCAGGGAGAGCTCAGTGGGCCAGCATTCTCCAGGGCAGCCGGTCGGTTCTTCTCGCTTCTCCGACTGACCTCGAAGCATGGATTCCTCCAGCACGTCCTGCACATCAAGCTGTAGCTTGACCTCTGCTTCTGGGCTGGGGGTTGCAACTCCCAGAGGCCGGGAGCCCTTCCCGCCAGTGCATCCTGCATCGATAGGGCCATGCCGTTCATTAGGGCATATTCCGTGATTGGGCTGGCCTTTGGCCAGTGCTCAGTTGGCCTCAGGATGCAGACTCGCCTCAGAATGACACCCTTGCTCCATACCCAGGGGAGTTTCGCTCTGGGATGGAAGTGGATGTTGCCTCTTCCTAGAGAGGTGCCCACGCAGATCACGCATCAATGGGCGAAAGGTCCTAACAGGATTTCTCAGGGCCCATCCTCTCCTTTGCTGCTGGCCAACCTTTCCATTCAACCCAATGTATGTTCATGATGGCAGTGGACACATTTGGGGATTTGGGGTCGGAGTAGCCTTTGAATTGTGGTCTCTTGGCCTGGCTTGCCAACAACAGGTATGGAGATACACCCCAGTGGGTTTACTCCTCTCTTTCTTTCTCTTTACGTCTTGGGGAAGGTTTCCTTTGGAGTCTTGGGGATGTTGGGAGCATTTTGACCCCAGGTCACCTGGAGTCGACAGCACGTTCGTGGGAGCTCTTCTCCAAAGTTCAGGCCTTTCTGCATGACCGAACTCTGTGCACGCCTGGCCTTTGTATAACCCAGGGACGTCAAGGAATCTTGATGCCAGGACGGAGGGAAACATGTGGAGCTTATATCTCTCTTTCAAGGGTTTCAAGCTCCCTTGGAGTTTCCCCACACATAATCCCTCTCCATTTCTCTCTCTCCGTCTCTCGGTCCCTCCGTCTCTTTCTCAGTCTCTCTCTCTCTCAGTCTCTCTCTCTCTCTATGTCTATCTCTCTCTCTCCATTTCTCTGCTGGGACCCTGTGGGTCTCACTTTCTATAACTCCTTGGTTCACTCCCAACTCAGCCTTACGGTCTCAATTCCTTCTCCTCTTTGGCCACTTACATCTACATGAATGGAACCGTAGACTTTGCACACTGGCCTTGACAGTGTAATATGCAGACTTGTGGTTGGTGTTGAAGTCGTCATCACTGCATGTGCTGAGGTCCGTCCTGATGGACACTTGCCCAGTTGCGTTGGATATTCACGTCGATCTGCTGGAGGTCACTTTGTGCTGATGTATCATAAATATCCGGGACTTGGAAGCTCACCTGAAGCGAAGTTGGCTTTGCTTGTATCGGAAGCAAATTCTGCGAGACACAGCATCCTGGAACACAGGAAGTGGTCTTTGACGGCCTTTGCTTTGGGGGCTGTGGGGTAAGCGCTTCGCAAGGGGACCCGCCATGGGGCCGTCAGTTGCATGCGAATCACCAAGGAAGAATTCCTGTGTGCCGGCCGGACAGAAGGGAGACCGATCCAGGGGGATTCCTCTGCTTCTGTGTGCTTTGACAGGTCTTGACTAGGAGAGCCCACACTGAGGCCATGTGGCTGAGAACAGACAACGTGTTGTTAGTGGGCACTTCGGGAAGAGAGGCCGTTGGTGGCTTGGAGCGTGGCATAACGCAGGAAGCTATGGATTTCGTGGATGCAACGATGTGCTGGAATCCACACGTCCGCTGGCCCTCACAGACTTTTCCCTTGGGGTGGTGTGAACCCGCGGCCCTTTCTTCCATTCTTGTCCACCACCACTAGGGCCTGAACCCAGATCGGCCCGGGGTTCTTTGTGTGCAGGCACGCCCCCCTGGGTCTCACTGTGGCCCAGCCACAGCACGAGGCAGCATAATCAGGGTGTCTCGAGCTGGTGAGTCATTTTGCGAGGAGTCCCGGCAGGGCTTCCTTCCAAACGGGTGCTGTGGTGTCGGCACCGCTGAGAAGCTTTCCTTTTCTACCCCCCAGAAGTGCAGTCAGTGTTTGTTGGTGGTTGGCATGGTTCTATTTGTCTTTGGTTCCTGCCACTCATAGGCCGAGGCTTTGAGCTGATATGCCCTGGACGTAGGCGAGAGTGGCTGGTGTAATTTTCTGAAAGGCCACACTGCCGGAGACATCGTGCACAAACCCATCAGTACCCTCGACAGGACTGGTAGGCGGAAGGCGTGTTGCTCCCAAGACTCCGATGTCCCTTCACACTAGTGTCTACCATCCATTTCCTTTGCCAGCGTGGCCTTGGGAAGTGGGGGGATTTGGGCCCCAGGAGATGGACTTCACGTGCCCTCACATAGGCATCCTTGGTGCCCCCACGTTCCCCATGCCGCTGGGCTTCCGATGGTACAGATGTCTTGGCACCCCCTTTGCGCAGAGACAGCCCTTGCCTCGGGGACCTTCTCCATGGTTGAAGCAGCCCAACATGGCCCTGTGGGCACCAGGGATCGGCATCCCTGCTGACGCATCCCTGAGCTCTCCCCCATAGGTCCTTGGGAATCCTGGTGGTCCTTGACCTGGGGTGCCCTGTCAGGGTGCACCATCGGCTGCAGGCCACGAGGTTCCTCTGCCAAGTTGCAGTGCTTTTCTCTAAATGCAGATATCACTGGGTGTCCGGAGTCTCAATGGCGATGTAGCCTCCTGAAAAGTCAGACGTGGTTTGTGACGAGAGCCATGCTTCAACCCCTTGGTTTGCCTCTCTGCCTTCCTTCCCACTTTCTGTCTTCCATTGGCCTAACACCTTTCTCCATCCGTAACTTCCTCAAAGAAATCCCTCCTCCACAAGGCGATCCTTGCTGCTCACCTCCTGCATCTCCTTCACATCAGTATAGCTTTCTCACTATCTAGCTCTTATCATCAATGTCCTCTTCCTCCTCATCAATTGAGAATTCTCTCTCCAGGGTTTATCTTTGGGATGATAGTCAAGAAAAGCCGGGACGTATTGGAGGCTTCTGGAGACTCAGCCGGAATCCTGGACCGTGGTTTTATCCGGGGTGGAAAATGCGATTTGGGGTCCTCTCTCAGGAAATGCTCAGGGTTTTTGGCTATTTTTTTTACCGGGTGTCCTCCTAGTTCCATAGTCCTATTCCCATCGGAAACAATAGCACGTGTGTTTACAATGCGGAAACGTCTTTAGGTACCCGTTGTCCAGTGGAGCAGAAGAGCCTGAGGAATCGTCGTGGCCCCCAAAATGAAGCTGTGTTTGAACGGTTCAAAAGAAAGCAGGCTAATCCTTAGCCACCCAAAGCCATCCAAAGCCACCCAAGCCCAAAGAAGGGTTAAAGAACCTTGAGAAAACCACACCCCTGGAAGGAATGTAAAGCAGAGCAGAGGAATGTGTGGAATGCAGACAGGGGTGAAACACTTAGGGTCCCATATGGAAAACGGGGAAAACAACAGGTTGGCCTGTGGAAATGCAGGAATCTGACAGAGGCGGGCAGAAAAGTTCTGGAATGCGGCAAGGTCTGAACCAGATGTTCAGTCTTCCATGGCTTGCTGTGAAGACCATATGGCCTGCACTCCAAAGGCCTGGGAGACTCGGGGCTAGGCTGCCATTTGAAAGGGCCTTAGGTTGTCCTCCTTCCTCCCAGGTCCTCAAACTGAAGAGGAATTCTCAATGACTGTTAGATCTCCGACCTTGGGTGAAGTGCGGTCCGTGGTACGGCCCAGCCCTCCAGGTGATGGGCAACACTATGGGCAGGCTCTACACGTACTTGAGGAGTGCCCTGGAGTTTTGGGGGGTGGGGAATTTCCAGCAGCTCCGCTGATTTCCAGAAATCAGGGCGTGGCCACCTCAGCCTCTACAAGACCCCTGTCTCCAGGGAGAGCTCAGTGGGCCAGCATTCTCCAGGGCAGCCGGTCGGTTCTTCTCGCTTCTCCGACTGACCTCGAAGCATGGATTCCTCCAGCACGTCCTGCACATCAAGCTGTAGCTTGACCTCTGCTTCTGGGCTGGGGGTTGCAACTCCCAGAGGCTGGGAGCCCTTCCCGCCTGTGCATCCTGCATCGATAGGGCCATGCCGTTCATTAGGGCATGTTTCGAGATTGGGGTGGCCTTTGGCCCGCGCTCAGTGGGCCTCAGGGAGCAGACTCGCCTCAGAATGACACCCTTGCTCCATACCCATGGTAATTTCGCTCTGGGATGGAAGTTGATGTTGCCTCTTCCTAGAGAGGTGCCCACGCAGATCACGCATCACCGGGCGAAAGGTCCTAACAGGATTTCTCAGGGCCCATCCTCTCCTTTGCTGCTGGCCAACCTTTCCATTCAACCCAATGTATGTTCATGATGGCAGTGGACACATTTGGGGATTTGGAGTCGGAGTAGCCTTTGAATAGTGGTCTCTTGGCCTGGCTTGCCAACAACAGGTATGGAGATACACCCCAGTGGGTTTACTCCTCTCTTTCTTTCTCTTTACGTCTTGGGGAAGGTTTCCTTTGGAGTCTTGGGGATGTTGGGAGCATTTTGACCCCAGGTCACCTGGAGTCGACAGCACGTTCGTGGGAGCTCTTCTCCAAAGTTCAGGCCTTTCTGCATGACCGAACTCTGTGCACGCCTGGCCTTTGTATAACCCAGGGACGTCAAGGAATCTTGATGCCAGGACGGAGGGAAACATGTGGAGCTTATATCTCTCTTTCAAGGGTTTCAAGCTCCCTTGGAGTTTCCCCACACATAATCCCTCTCCATTTCTCTCTCTCCGTCTCTCGGTCCCTCCGTCTCTTTCTCAGTCTCTCTCTCTCTCAGTCTCTCTCTCTCTCTATGTCTATCTCTCTCTCTCCATTTCTCTTATGGGACCCTGTGTGTCTCACTTTCTATAACTCCTTGGTTCACTCCCAACTCAGCCTTACAGTCTCAATTCCTTCTCCTCTTTGGCCACTTACGTCTACATGAATGGAACCGTAGACTTTGCACACTGGCCTTGACAGTGTAATATGCAGACTTGTGGTTGGTGTTGAAGTCGTCATCACTGCATGTGCTGAGGTCCGTCCTGATGGACACTTGCCCAGTTGCGTTGGATATTCACGTCGATCTGCTGGATGTCTCTTTGTGCTGATGTATCATAAATATCCGGGACTTGGAAGCTCACCTGAAGCGAAGTTGGCTTTGCTTGTATCGGAAGCAAATTCTGCGAGACACAGCATCCTGGAACACAGGAAGTGGTCTTTGACGGCCTTTGCTTTGGGGGCTGTGGGGTAAGCGCTTCGCAAGGGGACCCGCCATGGGGCCGTCAGTTGCATGCGAATCACCAAGGAAGAATTCCTGTGTGCCGGCCGGACAGAAGGGAGACCGATCCAGGGGGATTCCTCTGCTTCTGTGTGCTTTGACAGGTCTTGACTAGGAGAGCCCACACTGAGGCCATGTGGCTGAGAACAGACAACGTGTTGTTAGTGGGCACTTCGGGAAGAGAGGCCGTTGGTGGCTTGCAGCGTGGCATAACGCAGGAAGCTATGGATTTCGTGGATGCAACGATGTGCTGGAATCCACACGTCCGCTGGCCCTCACAGACTTTTCCCTTGGGGTGGTGTGAACCCGCGGCCCTTTCTTCCATTCTTGTCCACCACCACTAGGGCCTGAACCCAGATCGGCCCGGAGTTCTTTGTGTGCAGGCACGCCCCCCTGGGTCTCACTGTGGCCCAGCCACAGCACGAGGCAGCATAATCAGGGTGTCTCGAGCTGGTGAGTCATTTTGCGAGGAGTCCCGGCAGGGCTTCCTTCCAAACGGGTGCTGTGGTGTCGGCACCGCTGAGAAGCTTTCCTTTTCTACCCCCCAAAAGTGCAGTCAGTGTTTGTTGGTGGTTGGCATGGTTCTATTTGTCTTTGGTTCCTGCCACTCATAGGCCGAGGCTTTGAGCTGATATGCCCTGGACGTAGGCGAGAGTGGCTGGTGTAATTTTCTGAAAGGCCACACTGCCGGAGACATCGTGCACAAACCCATCAGTACCCTCGACAGGACTGGTAGGCGGAAGGCGTGTTGCTCCCAAGACTCCGATGTCCCTTCACACTAGTGTCTACCATCCATTTCCTTTGCCAGCGTGGCCTTGGGAAGTGGGGGGATTTGGGCCCCAGGAGATGGACTTCACGTGCCCTCACATAGGCATCCTTGGTGCCCCCACGTTCCCCATGCCGCTGGGCTTCCGATGGTACAGATGTCTTGGCACCCCCTTTGCGCAGAGACAGCCCTTGCCTCGGGGACCTTCTCCATGGTTGAAGCAGCCCAACATGGCCCTGTGGGCACCAGGGATCGGCATCCCTGCTGACGCATCCCTGAGCTCTCCCCCATAGGTCCTTGGGAATCCTGGTGGTCCTTGACCTGGGGTGCCCTGTCAGGGTGCACCATCGGCTGCAGGCCACGAGGTTCCTCTGCCAAGTTGCAGTGCTTTTCTCTAAATGCAGATATCACTGGGTGTCCGGAGTCTCAATGGCGATGTAGCCTCCTGAAAAGTCAGACGTGGTTTGTGACGAGAGCCATGCTTCAACCCCTTGGTTTGCCTCTCCGCCTTCCTTCCCACTTTCTGTCTTCCATTGGCCTAACACCTTTCTCAATCCGTAACTTCCTCAAAGAAATCCCTCCTCCACAAGGCGATCCTTGCTGCTCACCTCCTGCATCTCCTTCACATCAGTATAGCTTTCTCACTATCTAGCTCTTATCATCAATGTCCTCTTCCTCCTCATCAATTGAGAATTCTCTCTCCAGGGTTTATCTTTGGGATGATAGTCAAGAAAAGCCGGGACGTATTGGAGGCTTCTGGAGACTCAGCCGGAATCCTGGACCGTGGTTTTATCCGGGGTGGAAAATGCGATTTGGGGTCCTCTCTCAGGAAATGCTCAGGGTTTTTGGCTATTTTTTTTACCGGGTGTCCTCCTAGTTCTATAGTCCTATTCCCATCGGAAACAATAGCACGTGTGTTTACAATGCGGAAACGTCTTTAGGCACCCGTTGTCCAGTGGAGCAGAAGAGCCTGAGGAATCGTCGTGGCCCCCAAAATGAAGCTGTGTTTGAACGGTTCAAAAGAAAGCAGGCTAATCCTTAGCCACCCAAAGCCATCCAAAGCCACCCAAGCCCAAAGAAGGGTTAAAGAACCTTGAGAAAACCACACCGCTGGAAGGAATGTAAAGCAGAGCAGAGGAATGTGTGGAATGCAGACAGGGGTGAAACACTTAGGGTCCCATATGGAAAACGGGGAAAACAACAGGTTGGCCTGTGGAAATGCAGGAATCTGACAGAGGCGGGCAGAAAAGTTCTGGAATGCGGCAAGGTCTGAACCAGATGTTCAGTCTTCCATGGCTTGCTGTGAAGACCATATGGCCTGCACTCCAAAGGCCTGGGAGACTCGGGGCTAGGCTGCCATTTGAAAGGGCCTTAGGTTGTCCTCCTTCCTCCCAGGTCCTCAAACTGGAGGGGAATTCTCAATGACTGTTAGATCTCCGACCTTGGGTGAAGTGCGGTCCGTGGTACGGCCCAGCCCTCCAGGTGATGGGCAACACTATGGGCAGGCTCTACACGTACTTGAGGAGTGCCCTGGAGTTTTGGGGGGTGGGGAATTTCCAGCAGCTCCGCTGATTTCCAGAAATCACGGCGTGGCCACCTCAGCCTCTACAAGACCCCTGTCTCCAGGGAGAGCTCAGTGGGCAAGCATTCTCCAGGGCAGCCGGTCGGTTCTTCTCGCTTCTCCGACTGACCTCGAAGCATGGATTCCTCCAGCACGTCCTGCACATCAAGCTGTAGCTTGACCTCTGCTTCTGGGCTGGGGGTTGCAACTCCCAGAAGCCGGGAGCCCTTCCCGCCTTTGCATCCTGCATCGATAGGGCCATGCCGTTCATTAGGGCATATTCCGTGATTGGGCTGGCCTTTGGCCAGTGCTCAGTTGGCCTCAGGATGCAGACTCGCCTCAGAATGACACCCTTGCTCCATACCCAGGGGAGTTTCGCTCTGGGATGGAAGTGGATGTTGCCTCTTCCTAGAGAGGTGCCCACGCAGATCACGCATCAATGGGCGAAAGGTCCTAACAGGATTTCTCAGGGCCCATCCTCTCCTTTGCTGCTGGCCAACCTTTCCATTCAACCCAATGTATGTTCATGATGGCAGTGGACACATTTGGGGATTTGGAGTCGGAGTAGCCTTTGAATTGTGGTCTCTTGGCCTGGCTTGACAACAACAGGTATGGAGATACACCCCAGTGGGTTTACTCCTCTCTTTCTTTCTCTTTACGTCTTGGGGAAGGTTTCCTTTGGAGTCTTGGGGATGTTGGGAGCATTTTGACCCCAGGTCACCTGGAGTCGACAGCACGTTCGTGGGAGCTCTTCTCCAAAGTTCAGGCCTTTCTGCATGACCGAACTCTGTGCACGCCTGGCCTTTGTATAACCCAGGGACGTCAAGGAATCTTGATGCCAGGACGGAGGGAAACATGTGGAGCTTATATCTCTCTTTCAAGGGTTTCAAGCTCCCTTGGAGTTTCCCCACACATAATCCCTCTCCATTTCTCTCTCTCCGTCTCTCGGTCCCTCCGTCTCTTTCTCAGTCTCTCTCTCTCTCAGTCTCTCTCTCTCTCTATGTCTATCTCTCTCTCTCCATTTCTCTGCTGGGACCCTGTGGGTCTCACTTTCTATAACTCCTTGGTTCACTCCCAACTCAGCCTTACGGTCTCAATTCCTTCTCCTCTTTGGCCACTTACATCTACATGAATGGAACCGTAGACTTTGCACACTGGCCTTGACAGTGTAATATGCAGACTTGTGGTTGGTGTTGAAGTCGTCATCACTGCATGTGCTGAGGTCCGTCCTGATGGACACTTGCCCAGTTGCGTTGGATATTCACGTCGATCTGCTGGATGTCTCTTTGTGCTGATGTATCATAAATATCCGGGACTTGGAAGCTCACCTGAAGCGAAGTTGGCTTTGCTTGTATCGGAAGCAAATTCTGCGAGACACAGCATCCTGGAACACAGGAAGTGGTCTTTGACGGCCTTTGCTTTGGGGGCTGTGGGGTAAGCGCTTCGCAAGGGGACCCGCCATGGGGCCGTCAGTTGCATGCGAATCACCAAGGAAGAATTCCTGTGTGCCGGCCGGACAGAAGGGAGACCGATCCAGGGGGATTCCTCTGCTTCTGTGTGCTTTGACAGGTCTTGACTAGGAGAGCCCACACTGAGGCCATGTGGCTGAGAACAGACAACGTGTTGTTAGTGGGCACTTCGGGAAGAGAGGCCGTTGGTGGCTTGGAGCGTGGCATAACGCAGGAAGCTATGGATTTCGTGGATGCAACGATGTGCTGGAATCCACACGTCCGCTGGCCCTCACAGACTTTTCCCTTGGGGTGGTGTGAACCCGCGGCCCTTTCTTCCATTCTTGTCCACCACCACTAGGGCCTGAACCCAGATCGGCCCGGGGTTCTTTGTGTGCAGGCACGCCCCCCTGGGTCTCACTGTGGCCCAGCCACAGCACGAGGCAGCATAATCAGGGTGTCTCGAGCTGGTGAGTCATTTTGCGAGGAGTCCCGGCAGGGCTTCCTTCCAAACGGGTGCTGTGGTGTCGGCACCGCTGAGAAGCTTTCCTTTTCTACCCCCCAGAAGTGCAGTCAGTGTTTGTTGGTGGTTGGCATGGTTCTATTTGTCTTTGGTTCCTGCCACTCATAGGCCGAGGCTTTGAGCTGATATGCCCTGGACGTAGGCGAGAGTGGCTGGTGTAATTTTCTGAAAGGCCACACTGCCGGAGACATCGTGCACAAACCCATCAGTACCCTCGACAGGACTGGTAGGCGGAAGGCGTGTTGCTCCCAAGACTCCGATGTCCCTTCACACTAGTGTCTACCATCCATTTCCTTTGCCAGCGTGGCCTTGGGAAGTGGGGGGATTTGGGCCCCAGGAGATGGACTTCACGTGCCCTCACATAGGCATCCTTGGTGCCCCCACGTTCCCCATGCTGCTGGGCTTCCGATGGTACAGATGTCTTGGCACCCCCTTTGCGCAGAGACAGCCCTTGCCTCGGGGACCTTCTCCATGGTTGAAGCAGCCCAACATGGCCCTGTGGGCACCAGGGATCGGCATCCCTGCTGACGCATCCCTGAGCTCTCCCCCATAGGTCCTTGGGAATCCTGGTGGTCCTTGACCTGGGGTGCCCTGTCAGGGTGCACCATCGGCTGCAGGCCACGAGGTTCCTCTGCCAAGTTGCAGTGCTTTTCTCTAAATGCAGATATCACTGGGTGTCCGGAGTCTCAATGGCGATGTAGCCTCCTGAAAAGTCAGACGTGGTTTGTGACGAGAGCCATGCTTCAACCCCTTGGTTTGCCTCTCTGCCTTCCTTCCCACTTTCTGTCTTCCATTGGCCTAACACCTTTCTCAATCCGTAACTTCCTCAAAGAAATCCCTCCTCCACAAGGCGATCCTTGCTGCTCACCTCCTGCATCTCCTTCACATCAGTATAGCTTTCTCACTATCTAGCTCTTATCATCAATGTCCTCTTCCTCCTCATCAATTGAGAATTCTCTCTCCAGGGTTTATCTTTGGGATGATAGTCAAGAAAAGCCGGGACGTATTGGAGGCTTCTGGAGACTCAGCCGGAATCCTGGACCGTGGTTTTATCCGGGGTGGAAAATGCGATTTGGGGTCCTCTCTCAGGAAATGCTCAGGGTTTTTGGCTATTTTTTTTACCGGGTGTCCTCCTAGTTCTATAGTCCTATTCCCATCGGAAACAATAGCACGTGTGTTTACAATGCGGAAACGTCTTTAGGCACCCGTTGTCCAGTGGAGCAGAAGAGCCTGAGGAATCGTCGTGGCCCCCAAAATGAAGCTGTGTTTGAACGGTTCAAAAGAAAGCAGGCTAATCCTTAGCCACCCAAAGCCATCCAAAGCCACCCAAGCCCAAAGAAGGGTTAAAGAACCTTGAGAAAACCACACCGCTGGAAGGAATGTAAAGCAGAGCAGAGGAATGTGTGGAATGCAGACAGGGGTGAAACACTTAGGGTCCCATATGGAAAACGGGGAAAACAACAGGTTGGCCTGTGGAAATGCAGGAATCTGACAGAGGCGGGCAGAAAAGTTCTGGAATGCGGCAAGGTCTGAACCAGATGTTCAGTCTTCCATGGCTTGCTGTGAAGACCATATGGCCTGCACTCCAAAGGCCTGGGAGACTCGGGGCTAGGCTGCCATTTGAAAGGGCCTTAGGTTGTCCTCCTTCCTCCCAGGTCCTCAAACTGGAGGGGAATTCTCAATGACTGTTAGATCTCCGACCTTGGGTGAAGTGCGGTCCGTGGTACGGCCCAGCCCTCCAGGTGATGGGCAACACTATGGGCAGGCTCTACACGTACTTGAGGAGTGCCCTGGAGTTTTGGGGGGTGGGGAATTTCCAGCAGCTCCGCTGATTTCCAGAAATCAGGGCGTGGCCACCTCAGCCTCTACAAGACCCCTGTCTCCAGGGAGAGCTCAGTGGGCCAGCATTCTCCAGGGCAGCCGGTCGGTTCTTCTCGCTTCTCCGACTGACCTCGAAGCATGGATTCCTCCAGCACGTCCTGCACATCAAGCTGTAGCTTGACCTCTGCTTCTGGGCTGGGGGTTGCAACTCCCAGAAGCCGGGAGCCCTTCCCGCCTTTGCATCCTGCATCGATAGAGCCATGCCGTTCATTAGGGCATATTCCGTGATTGGGCTGGCCTTTGGCCAGTGCTCAGTTGGCCTCAGGATGCAGACTCGCCTCAGAATGACACCCTTGCTCCATACCCAGGGGAGTTTCGCTCTGGGATGGAAGTGGATGTTGCCTCTTCCTAGAGAGGTGCCCACGCAGATCACGCATCAATGGGCGAAAGGTCCTAACAGGATTTCTCAGGGCCCATCCTCTCCTTTGCTGCTGGCCAACCTTTCCATTCAACCCAATGTATGTTCATGATGGCAGTGGACACATTTGGGGATTTGGAGTCGGAGTAGCCTTTGAATTGTGGTCTCTTGGCCTGGCTTGCCAACAACAGGTATGGAGATACACCCCAGTGGGTTTACTCCTCTCTTTCTTTCTCTTTACGTCTTGGGGAAGGTTTCCTTTGGAGTCTTGGGGATGTTGGGAGCATTTTGACCCCAGGTCACCTGGAGTCGACAGCACGTTCGTGGGAGCTCTTCTCCAAAGTTCAGGCCTTTCTGCATGACCGAACTCTGTGCACGCCTGGCCTTTGTATAACCCAGGGACGTCAAGGAATCTTGATGCCAGGACGGAGGGAAACATGTGGAGCTTATATCTCTCTTTCAAGGGTTTCAAGCTCCCTTGGAGTTTCCCCACACATAATCCCTCTCCATTTCTCTCTCTCCGTCTCTCGGTCCCTCCGTCTCTTTCTCAGTCTCTCTCTCTCTCAGTCTCTCTCTCTCTCTATGTCTATCTCTCTCTCTCCATTTCTCTGCTGGGACCCTGTGGGTCTCACTTTCTATAACTCCTTGGTTCACTCCCAACTCAGCCTTACGGTCTCAATTCCTTCTCCTCTTTGGCCACTTACATCTACATGAATGGAACCGTAGACTTTGCACACTGGCCTTGACAGTGTAATATGCAGACTTGTGGTTGGTGTTGAAGTCGTCATCACTGCATGTGCTGAGGTCCGTCCTGATGGACACTTGCCCAGTTGCGTTGGATATTCACGTCGATCTGCTGGATGTCTCTTTGTGCTGATGTATCATAAATATCCGGGACTTGGAAGCTCACCTGAAGCGAAGTTGGCTTTGCTTGTATCGGAAGCAAATTCTGCGAGACACAGCATCCTGGAACACAGGAAGTGGTCTTTGACGGCCTTTGCTTTGGGGGCTGTGGGGTAAGCGCATCGCAAGGGGACCCGCCATGGGGCCGTCAGTTGCATGCGAATCACCAAGGAAGAATTCCTGTGTGCCGGCCGGACAGAAGGGAGACCGATCCAGGGGGATTCCTCTGCTTCTGTGTGCTTTGACAGGTCTTGACTAGGAGAGCCCACACTGAGGCCATGTGGCTGAGAACAGACAACGTGTTGTTAGTGGGCACTTCGGGAAGAGAGGCCGTTGGTGGCTTGCAGCGTGGCATAACGCAGGAAGCTATGGATTTCGTGGATGCAACGATGTGCTGGAATCCACACGTCCGCTGGCCCTCACAGACTTTTCCCTTGGGGTGGTGTGAACCCGCGGCCCTTTCTTCCATTCTTGTCCACCACCACTAGGGCCTGAACCCAGATCGGCCCGGGGTTCTTTGTGTGCAGGCACGCCCCCCTGGGTCTCACTGTGGCCCAGCCACAGCACGAGGCAGCATAATCAGGGTGTCTCGAGCTGGTGAGTCATTTTGCGAGGAGTCCCGGCAGGGCTTCCTTCCAAACGGGTGCTGTGGTGTCGGCACCGCTGAGAAGCTTTCCTTTTCTACCCCCCAGAAGTGCAGTCAGTGTTTGTTGGTGGTTTGCATGGTTCTATTTGTCTTTGGTTCCTGCCACTCATAGGCCGAGGCTTTGAGCTGATATGCCCTGGACGTAGGCGAGAGAGGCTGGTGTAATTTTCTGAAAGGCCACACTGCCGGAGACATCGTGCACAAACCCATCAGTACCCTCGACAGGACTGGTAGGCGGAAGGCGTGTTGCTCCCAAGACTCCGATGTCCCTTCACACTAGTGTCTACCATCCATTTCCTTTGCCAGCGTGGCCTTGGGAAGTGGGGGGATTTGGGCCCCAGGAGATGGACTTCACGTGCCCTCACATAGGCATCCTTGGTGCCCCCACGTTCCCCATGCCGCTGGGCTTCCGATGGTACAGATGTCTTGGCACCCCCTTTGCGCAGAGACAGCCCTTGCCTCGGGGACCTTCTCCATGGTTGAAGCAGCCCAACATGGCCCTGTGGGCACCAGGGATCGGCATCCCTGCTGACGCATCCCTGAGCTCTCCCCCATAGGTCCTTGGGAATCCTGGTGGTCCTTGACCTGGGGTGCCCTGTCAGGGTGCACCATCGGCTGCAGGCCACGAGGTTCCTCTGCCAAGTTGCAGTGCTTTTCTCTAAATGCAGATATCACTGGGTGTCCGGAGTCTCAATGGCGATGTAGCCTCCTGAAAAGTCAGACGTGGTTTGTGACGAGAGCCATGCTTCAACCCCTTGGTTTGCCTCTCTGCCTTCCTTCCCACTTTCTGTCTTCCATTGGCCTAACACCTTTCTCAATCCGTAACTTCCTCAAAGAAATCCCTCCTCCACAAGGCGATCCTTGCTGCTCACCTCCTGCATCTCCTTCACATCAGTATAGCTTTCTCACTATCTAGCTCTTATCATCAATGTCCTCTTCCTCCTCATCAATTGAGAATTCTCTCTCCAGGGTTTATGTTTGGGATGATAGTCAAGAAAAGCCGGGACGTATTGGAGGCTTCTGGAGACTCAGCCGGAATCCTGGACCGTGGTTTTATCCGGGGTGGAAAATGCGATTTGGGGTCCTCTCTCAGGAAATGCTCAGGGTTTTTGGCTATTTTTTTTACCGGGTGTCCTCCTAGTTCCATAGTCCTATTCCCATCGGAAACAATAGCACGTGTGTTTACAATGCGGAAACGTCTTTAGGCACCCGTGGTCCAGTGGAGCAGAAGAGCCTGAGGAATCGTCCTGGCCCCCAAAATGAAGCTGTGTTTGAACGGTTCAAAAGAAAGCAGGCTAATCCTTAGCCACCCAAAGCCATCCAAAGCCACCCAAGCCCAAAGAAGGGTTAAAGAACCTTGAGAAAACCACACCCCTGGAAGGAATGTAAAGCAGAGCAGAGGAATGTGTGGAATGCAGACAGGGGTGAAACAATTTGTGACCCATATGGAAAACGGGGAAAACAACAGGTTGGCCTGTGGAAATGCAGGAATCTGACAGAGGCGGGCAGAAAAGTTCTGGAATGCGGCAAGGTCTGAACCAGATGTTCAGTCTTCCATGGCTTGCTGTGAAGACCATATGGCCTGCACTCCAAAGGCCTGGGAGACTCGGGGCTAGGCTGCCATTTGAAAGGGCCTTAGGTTGTCCTCCTTCCTCCCAGGTCCTCAAACTGAAGAGGAATTCTCAATGACTGTTAGATCTCCGACCTTGGGTGAAGTGCGGTCCGTGGTACGGCCCAGCCGTCCAGGTGATGGGCAACACTATGGGCAGGCTCTACACGTACTTGAGGAGTGCCCTGGAGTTTTGGGGGGTGGGGAATTTCCAGCAGCTCCGCTGATTTCCAGAAATCAGGGCGTGGCCACCTCAGCCTCTACAAGACCCCTGTCTCCAGGGAGAGCTCAGTGGGCCAGCATTCTCCAGGGCAGCCGGTCGGTTCTTCTCGCTTCTCCGACTGACCTCGAAGCATGGATTCCTCCAGCACGTCCTGCACATCAAGCTGTAGCTTGACCTCTGCTTCTGGGCTGGGGGTTGCAACTCCCAGAGGCTGGGAGCCCTTCCCGCCTGTGCATCCTGCATCGATAGGGCCATGCCGTTCATTAGGGCATGTTTCGAGATTGGGGTGGCCTTTGGCCCGCGCTCAGTGGGCCTCAGGGAGCAGACTCGCCTCAGAATGACACCCTTGCTCCATACCCATGGTAATTTCGCTCTGGGATGGAAGTTGATGTTGCCTCTTCCTAGAGAGGTGCCCACGCAGATCACGCATCACCGGGCGAAAGGTCCTAACAGGATTTCTCAGGGCCCATCCTCTCCTTTGCTGCTGGCCAACCTTTCCATTCAACCCAATGTATGTTCATGATGGCAGTGGACACATTTGGGGATTTGGAGTCGGAGTAGCCTTTGAATAGTGGTCTCTTGGCCTGGCTTGCCAACAACAGGTATGGAGATACACCCCAGTGGGTTTACTCCTCTCTTTCTTTCTCTTTACGTCTTGGGGAAGGTTTCCTTTGGAGTCTTGGGGATGTTGGGAGCATTTTGACCCCAGGTCACCTGGAGTCGACAGCACGTTCGTGGGAGCTCTTCTCCAAAGTTCAGGCCTTTCTGCATGACCGAACTCTGTGCACGCCTGGCCTTTGTATAACCCAGGGACGTCAAGGAATCTTGATGCCAGGACGGAGGGAAACATGTGGAGCTTATATCTCTCTTTCAAGGGTTTCAAGCTCCCTTGGAGTTTCCCCACACATAATCCCTCTCCATTTCTCTCTCTCCGTCTCTCGGTCCCTCCGTCTCTTTCTCAGTCTCTCTCTCTCTCAGTCTCTCTCTCTCTCTATGTCTATCTCTCTCTCTCCATTTCTCTGCTGGGACCCTGTGGGTCTCACTTTCTATAACTCCTTGGTTCACTCCCAACTCAGCCTTACAGTCTCAATTCCTTCTCCTCTTTGGCCACTTACGTCTACATGAATGGAACCGTAGACTTTGCACACTGGCCTTGACAGTGTAATATGCAGACTTGTGGTTGGTGTTGAAGTCGTCATCACTGCATGTGCTGAGGTCCGTCCTGATGGACACTTGCCCAGTTGCGTTGGATATTCACGTCGATCTGCTGGATGTCTCTTTGTGCTGATGTATCATAAATATCCGGGACTTGGAAGCTCACCTGAAGCGAAGTTGGCTTTGCTTGTATCGGAAGCAAATTCTGCGAGACACAGCATCCTGGAACACAGGAAGTGGTCTTTGACGGCCTTTGCTTTGGGGGCTGTGGGGTAAGCGCATCGCAAGGGGACCCGCCATGGGGCCGTCAGTTGCATGCGAATCACCAAGGAAGAATTCCTGTGTGCCGGCCGGACAGAAGGGAGACCGATCCAGGGGGATTCCTCTGCTTCTGTGTGCTTTGACAGGTCTTGACTAGGAGAGCCCACACTGAGGCCATGTGGCTGAGAACAGACAACGTGTTGTTAGTGGGCACTTCGGGAAGAGAGGCCGTTGGTGGCTTGCAGCGTGGCATAACGCAGGAAGCTATGGATTTCGTGGATGCAACGATGTGCTGGAATCCACACGTCCGCTGGCCCTCACAGACTTTTCCCTTGGGGTGGTGTGAACCCGCGGCCCTTTCTTCCATTCTTGTCCACCACCACTAGGGCCTGAACCCAGATCGGCCCGGGGTTCTTTGTGTGCAGGCACGCCCCCCTGGGTCTCACTGTGGCCCAGCCACAGCACGAGGCAGCATAATCAGGGTGTCTCGAGCTGGTGAGTCATTTTGCGAGGAGTCCCGGCAGGGCTTCCTTCCAAACGGGTGCTGTGGTGTCGGCACCGCTGAGAAGCTTTCCTTTTCTACCCCCCAGAAGTGCAGTCAGTGTTTGTTGGTGGTTTGCATGGTTCTATTTGTCTTTGGTTCCTGCCACTCATAGGCCGAGGCTTTGAGCTGATATGCCCTGGACGTAGGCGAGAGAGGCTGGTGTAATTTTCTGAAAGGCCACACTGCCGGAGACATCGTGCACAAACCCATCAGTACCCTCGACAGGACTGGTAGGCGGAAGGCGTGTTGCTCCCAAGACTCCGATGTCCCTTCACACTAGTGTCTACCATCCATTTCCTTTGCCAGCGTGGCCTTGGGAAGTGGGGGGATTTGGGCCCCAGGAGATGGACTTCACGTGCCCTCACATAGGCATCCTTGGTGCCCCCACGTTCCCCATGCCGCTGGGCTTCCGATGGTACAGATGTCTTGGCACCCCCTTTGCGCAGAGACAGCCCTTGCCTCGGGGACCTTCTCCATGGTTGAAGCAGCCCAACATGGCCCTGTGGGCACCAGGGATCGGCATCCCTGCTGACGCATCCCTGAGCTCTCCCCCATAGGTCCTTGGGAATCCTGGTGGTCCTTGACCTGGGGTGCCCTGTCAGGGTGCACCATCGGCTGCAGGCCACGAGGTTCCTCTGCCAAGTTGCAGTGCTTTTCTCTAAATGCAGATATCACTGGGTGTCCGGAGTCTCAATGGCGATGTAGCCTCCTGAAAAGTCAGACGTGGTTTGTGACGAGAGCCATGCTTCAACCCCTTGGTTTGCCTCTCTGCCTTCCTTCCCACTTTCTGTCTTCCATTGGCCTAACACCTTTCTCAATCCGTAACTTCCTCAAAGAAATCCCTCCTCCACAAGGCGATCCTTGCTGCTCACCTCCTGCATCTCCTTCACATCAGTATAGCTTTCTCACTATCTAGCTCTTATCATCAATGTCCTCTTCCTCCTCATCAATTGAGAATTCTCTCTCCAGGGTTTATCTTTGGGATGATAGTCAAGAAAAGCCGGGACGTAATGGAGGCTTCTGGAGACTCAGCCGGAATCCTGGACCGTGGTTTTATCCGGGGTGGAAAATGCGATTTGGGGTCCTCTCTCAGGAAATGCTCAGGGTTTTTGGCTATTTTTTTTACCGGGTGTCCTCCTAGTTCCATAGTCCTATTCCCATCGGAAACAATAGCACGTGTGTTTACAATGCGGAAACGTCTTTAGGCACCCGTGGTCCAGTGGAGCAGAAGAGCCTGAGGAATCGTCCTGGCCCCCAAAATGAAGCTGTGTTTGAACGGTTCAAAAGAAAGCAGGCTAATCCTTAGCCACCCAAAGCCATCCAAAGCCACCCAAGCCCAAAGAAGGGTTAAAGAACCTTGAGAAAACCACACCCCTGGAAGGAATGTAAAGCAGAGCAGAGGAATGTGTGGAATGCAGACAGGGGTGAAACAATTTGTGACCCATATGGAAAACGGGGAAAACAACAGGTTGGCCTGTGGAAATGCAGGAATCTGACAGAGGCGGGCAGAAAAGTTCTGGAATGCGGCAAGGTCTGAACCAGATGTTCAGTCTTCCATGGCTTGCTGTGAAGACCATATGGCCTGCACTCCAAAGGCCTGGGAGACTCGGGGCTAGGCTGCCATTTGAAAGGGCCTTAGGTTGTCCTCCTTCCTCCCAGGTCCTCAAACTGAAGAGGAATTCTCAATGACTGTTAGATCTCCGACCTTGGGTGAAGTGCGGTCCGTGGTACGGCCCAGCCCTCCAGGTGATGGGCAACACTATGGGCAGGCTCTACACGTACTTGAGGAGTGCCCTGGAGTTTTGGGGGGTGGGGAATTTCCAGCAGCTCCGCTGATTTCCAGAAATCAGGGCGTGGCCACCTCAGCCTCTACAAGACCCCTGTCTCCAGGGAGAGCTCAGTGGGCCAGCATTCTCCAGGGCAGCCGGTCGGTTCTTCTCGCTTCTCCGACTGACCTCGAAGCATGGATTCCTCCAGCACGTCCTGCACATCAAGCTGTAGCTTGACCTCTGCTTCTGGGCTGGGGGTTGCAACTCCCAGAGGCTGGGAGCCCTTCCCGCCTGTGCATCCTGCATCGATAGGGCCATGCCGTTCATTAGGGCATGTTTCGAGATTGGGGTGGCCTTTGGCCCGCGCTCAGTGGGCCTCAGGGAGCAGACTCGCCTCAGAATGACACCCTTGCTCCATACCCATGGTAATTTCGCTCTGGGATGGAAGTTGATGTTGCCTCTTCCTAGAGAGGTGCCCACGCAGATCACGCATCACCGGGCGAAAGGTCCTAACAGGATTTCTCAGGGCCCATCCTCTCCTTTGCTGCTGGCCAACCTTTCCATTCAACCCAATGTATGTTCATGATGGCAGTGGACACATTTGGGGATTTGGAGTCGGAGTAGCCTTTGAATAGTGGTCTCTTGGCCTGGCTTGCCAACAACAGGTATGGAGATACACCCCAGTGGGTTTACTCCTCTCTTTCTTTCTCTTTACGTCTTGGGGAAGGTTTCCTTTGGAGTCTTGGGGATGTTGGGAGCATTTTGACCCCAGGTCACCTGGAGTCGACAGCACGTTCGTGGGAGCTCTTCTCCAAAGTTCAGGCCTTTCTGCATGACCGAACTCTGTGCACGCCTGGCCTTTGTATAACCCAGGGACGTCAAGGAATCTTGATGCCAGGACGGAGGGAAACATGTGGAGCTTATATCTCTCTTTCAAGGGTTTCAAGCTCCCTTGGAGTTTCCCCACACATAATCCCTCTCCATTTCTCTCTCTCCGTCTCTCGGTCCCTCCGTCTCTTTCTCAGTCTCTCTCTCTCTCAGTCTCTCTCTCTCTCTATGTCTATCTCTCTCTCTCCATTTCTCTGCTGGGACCCTGTGGGTCTCACTTTCTATAACTCCTTGGTTCACTCCCAACTCAGCCTTACAGTCTCAATTCCTTCTCCTCTTTGGCCACTTACGTCTACATGAATGGAACCGTAGACTTTGCACACTGGCCTTGACAGTGTAATATGCAGACTTGTGGTTGGTGTTGAAGTCGTCATCACTGCATGTGCTGAGGTCCGTCCTGATGGACACTTGCCCAGTTGCGTTGGATATTCACGTCGATCTGCTGGATGTCTCTTTGTGCTGATGTATCATAAATATCCGGGACTTGGAAGCTCACCTGAAGCGAAGTTGGCTTTGCTTGTATCGGAAGCAAATTCTGCGAGACACAGCATCCTGGAACACAGGAAGTGGTCTTTGACGGCCTTTGCTTTGGGGGCTGTGGGGTAAGCGCATCGCAAGGGGACCCGCCATGGGGCCGTCAGTTGCATGCGAATCACCAAGGAAGAATTCCTGTGTGCCGGCCGGACAGAAGGGAGACCGATCCAGGGGGATTCCTCTGCTTCTGTGTGCTTTGACAGGTCTTGACTAGGAGAGCCCACACTGAGGCCATGTGGCTGAGAACAGACAACGTGTTGTTAGTGGGCACTTCGGGAAGAGAGGCCGTTGGTGGCTTGCAGCGTGGCATAACGCAGGAAGCTATGGATTTCGTGGATGCAACGATGTGCTGGAATCCACACGTCCGCTGGCCCTCACAGACTTTTCCCTTGGGGTGGTGTGAACCCGCGGCCCTTTCTTCCATTCTTGTCCACCACCACTAGGGCCTGAACCCAGATCGGCCCGGGGTTCTTTGTGTGCAGGCACGCCCCCCTGGGTCTCACTGTGGCCCAGCCACAGCACGAGGCAGCATAATCAGGGTGTCTCGAGCTGGTGAGTCATTTTGCGAGGAGTCCCGGCAGGGCTTCCTTCCAAACGGGTGCTGTGGTGTCGGCACCGCTGAGAAGCTTTCCTTTTCTACGCCCCAGAAGTGCAGTCAGTGTTTGTTGGTGGTTGGCATGGTTCTATTTGTCTTTGGTTCCTGCCACTCATAGGCCGAGGCTTTGAGCTGATATGCCCTGGACGTAGGCGAGAGAGGCTGGTGTAATTTTCTGAAAGGCCACACTGCCGGAGACATCGTGCACAAACCCATCAGTACCCTCGACAGGACTGGTAGGCGGAAGGCGTGTTGCTCCCAAGACTCCGATGTCCCTTCACACTAGTGTCTACCATCCATTTCCTTTGCCAGCGTGGCCTTGGGAAGTGGGGGGATTTGGGCCCCAGGAGATGGACTTCACGTGCCCTCACATAGGCATCCTTGGTGCCCCCACGTTCCCCATGCCGCTGGGCTTCCGATGGTACAGATGTCTTGGCACCCCCTTTGCGCAGAGACAGCCCTTGCCTCGGGGACCTTCTCCATGGTTGAAGCAGCCCAACATGGCCCTGTGGGCACCAGGGATCGGCATCCCTGCTGACGCATCCCTGAGCTCTCCCCCATAGGTCCTTGGGAATCCTGGTGGTCCTTGACCTGGGGTGCCCTGTCAGGGTGCACCATCGGCTGCAGGCCACGAGGTTCCTCTGCCAAGTTGCAGTGCTTTTCTCTAAATGCAGATATCACTGGGTGTCCGGAGTCTCAATGGCGATGTAGCCTCCTGAAAAGTCAGACGTGGTTTGTGACGAGAGCCATGCTTCAACCCCTTGGTTTGCCTCTCTGCCTTCCTTCCCACTTTCTGTCTTCCATTGGCCTAACACCTTTCTCAATCCGTAACTTCCTCAAAGAAATCCCTCCTCCACAAGGCGATCCTTGCTGCTCACCTCCTGCATCTCCTTCACATCAGTATAGCTTTCTCACTATCTAGCTCTTATCATCAATGTCCTCTTCCTCCTCATCAATTGAGAATTCTCTCTCCAGGGTTTATCTTTGGGATGATAGTCAAGAAAAGCCGGGACGTAATGGAGGCTTCTGGAGACTCAGCCGGAATCCTGGACCGTGGTTTTATCCGGGGTGGAAAATGCGATTTGGGGTCCTCTCTCAGGAAATGCTCAGGGTTTTTGGCTATTTTTTTTACCGGGTGTCCTCCTAGTTCCATAGTCCTATTCCCATCGGAAACAATAGCACGTGTGTTTACAATGCGGAAACGTCTTTAGGCACCCGTGGTCCAGTGGAGCAGAAGAGCCTGAGGAATCGTCCTGGCCCCCAAAATGAAGCTGTGTTTGAACGGTTCAAAAGAAAGCAGGCTAATCCTTAGCCACCCAAAGCCATCCAAAGCCACCCAAGCCCAAAGAAGGGTTAAAGAACCTTGAGAAAACCACACCCCTGGAAGGAATGTAAAGCAGAGCAGAGGAATGTGTGGAATGCAGACAGGGGTGAAACAATTTGTGACCCATATGGAAAACGGGGAAAACAACAGGTTGGCCTGTGGAAATGCAGGAATCTGACAGAGGCGGGCAGAAAAGTTCTGGAATGCGGCAAGGTCTGAACCAGATGTTCAGTCTTCCATGGCTTGCTGTGAAGACCATATGGCCTGCACTCCAAAGGCCTGGGAGACTCGGGGCTAGGCTGCCATTTGAAAGGGCCTTAGGTTGTCCTCCTTCCTCCCAGGTCCTCAAACTGAAGAGGAATTCTCAATGACTGTTAGATCTCCGACCTTGGGTGAAGTGCGGTCCGTGGTACGGCCCAGCCCTCCAGGTGATGGGCAACACTATGGGCAGGCTCTACACGTACTTGAGGAGTGCCCTGGAGTTTTGGGGGGTGGGGAATTTCCAGCAGCTCCGCTGATTTCCAGAAATCAGGGCGTGGCCACCTCAGCCTCTACAAGACCCCTGTCTCCAGGGAGAGCTCAGTGGGCCAGCATTCTCCAGGGCAGCCGGTCGGTTCTTCTCGCTTCTCCGACTGACCTCGAAGCATGGATTCCTCCAGCACGTCCTGCACATCAAGCTGTAGCTTGACCTCTGCTTCTGGGCTGGGGGTTGCAACTCCCAGAGGCTGGGAGCCCTTCCCGCCTGTGCATCCTGCATCGATAGGGCCATGCCGTTCATTAGGGCATGTTTCGAGATTGGGGTGGCCTTTGGCCCGCGCTCAGTGGGCCTCAGGGAGCAGACTCGCCTCAGAATGACACCCTTGCTCCATACCCATGGTAATTTCGCTCTGGGATGGAAGTTGATGTTGCCTCTTCCTAGAGAGGTGCCCACGCAGATCACGCATCACCGGGCGAAAGGTCCTAACAGGATTTCTCAGGGCCCATCCTCTCCTTTGCTGCTGGCCAACCTTTCCATTCAACCCAATGTATGTTCATGATGGCAGTGGACACATTTGGGGATTTGGAGTCGGAGTAGCCTTTGAATAGTGGTCTCTTGGCCTGGCTTGCCAACAACAGGTATGGAGATACACCCCAGTGGGTTTACTCCTCTCTTTCTTTCTCTTTACGTCTTGGGGAAGGTTTCCTTTGGAGTCTTGGGGATGTTGGGAGCATTTTGACCCCAGGTCACCTGGAGTCGACAGCACGTTCGTGGGAGCTCTTCTCCAAAGTTCAGGCCTTTCTGCATGACCGAACTCTGTGCACGCCTGGCCTTTGTATAACCCAGGGACGTCAAGGAATCTTGATGCCAGGACGGAGGGAAACATGTGGAGCTTATATCTCTCTTTCAAGGGTTTCAAGCTCCCTTGGAGTTTCCCCACACATAATCCCTCTCCATTTCTCTCTCTCCGTCTCTCGGTCCCTCCGTCTCTTTCTCAGTCTCTCTCTCTCTCAGTCTCTCTCTCTCTCTATGTCTATCTCTCTCTCTCCATTTCTCTGCTGGGACCCTGTGGGTCTCACTTTCTATAACTCCTTGGTTCACTCCCAACTCAGCCTTACAGTCTCAATTCCTTCTCCTCTTTGGCCACTTACGTCTACATGAATGGAACCGTAGACTTTGCACACTGGCCTTGACAGTGTAATATGCAGACTTGTGGTTGGTGTTGAAGTCGTCATCACTGCATGTGCTGAGGTCCGTCCTGATGGACACTTGCCCAGTTGCGTTGGATATTCACGTCGATCTGCTGGATGTCTCTTTGTGCTGATGTATCATAAATATCCGGGACTTGGAAGCTCACCTGAAGCGAAGTTGGCTTTGCTTGTATCGGAAGCAAATTCTGCGAGACACAGCATCCTGGAACACAGGAAGTGGTCTTTGACGGCCTTTGCTTTGGGGGCTGTGGGGTAAGCGCATCGCAAGGGGACCCGCCATGGGGCCGTCAGTTGCATGCGAATCACCAAGGAAGAATTCCTGTGTGCCGGCCGGACAGAAGGGAGACCGATCCAGGGGGATTCCTCTGCTTCTGTGTGCTTTGACAGGTCTTGACTAGGAGAGCCCACACTGAGGCCATGTGGCTGAGAACAGACAACGTGTTGTTAGTGGGCACTTCGGGAAGAGAGGCCGTTGGTGGCTTGCAGCGTGGCATAACGCAGGAAGCTATGGATTTCGTGGATGCAACGATGTGCTGGAATCCACACGTCCGCTGGCCCTCACAGACTTTTCCCTTGGGGTGGTGTGAACCCGCGGCCCTTTCTTCCATTCTTGTCCACCACCACTAGGGCCTGAACCCAGATCGGCCCGGGGTTCTTTGTGTGCAGGCACGCCCCCCTGGGTCTCACTGTGGCCCAGCCACAGCACGAGGCAGCATAATCAGGGTGTCTCGAGCTGGTGAGTCATTTTGCGAGGAGTCCCGGCAGGGCTTCCTTCCAAACGGGTGCTGTGGTGTCGGCACCGCTGAGAAGCTTTCCTTTTCTACGCCCCAGAAGTGCAGTCAGTGTTTGTTGGTGGTTGGCATGGTTCTATTTGTCTTTGGTTCCTGCCACTCATAGGCCGAGGCTTTGAGCTGATATGCCCTGGACGTAGGCGAGAGAGGCTGGTGTAATTTTCTGAAAGGCCACACTGCCGGAGACATCGTGCACAAACCCATCAGTACCCTCGACAGGACTGGTAGGCGGAAGGCGTGTTGCTCCCAAGACTCCGATGTCCCTTCACACTAGTGTCTACCATCCATTTCCTTTGCCAGCGTGGCCTTGGGAAGTGGGGGGATTTGGGCCCCAGGAGATGGACTTCACGTGCCCTCACATAGGCATCCTTGGTGCCCCCACGTTCCCCATGCCGCTGGGCTTCCGATGGTACAGATGTCTTGGCACCCCCTTTGCGCAGAGACAGCCCTTGCCTCGGGGACCTTCTCCATGGTTGAAGCAGCCCAACATGGCCCTGTGGGCACCAGGGATCGGCATCCCTGCTGACGCATCCCTGAGCTCTCCCCCATAGGTCCTTGGGAATCCTGGTGGTCCTTGACCTGGGGTGCCCTGTCAGGGTGCACCATCGGCTGCAGGCCACGAGGTTCCTCTGCCAAGTTGCAGTGCTTTTCTCTAAATGCAGATATCACTGGGTGTCCGGAGTCTCAATGGCGATGTAGCCTCCTGAAAAGTCAGACGTGGTTTGTGACGAGAGCCATGCTTCAACCCCTTGGTTTGCCTCTCTGCCTTCCTTCCCACTTTCTGTCTTCCATTGGCCTAACACCTTTCTCAATCCGTAACTTCCTCAAAGAAATCCCTCCTCCACAAGGCGATCCTTGCTGCTCACCTCCTGCATCTCCTTCACATCAGTATAGCTTTCTCACTATCTAGCTCTTATCATCAATGTCCTCTTCCTCCTCATCAATTGAGAATTCTCTCTCCAGGGTTTATCTTTGGGATGATAGTCAAGAAAAGCCGGGACGTAATGGAGGCTTCTGGAGACTCAGCCGGAATCCTGGACCGTGGTTTTATCCGGGGTGGAAAATGCGATTTGGGGTCCTCTCTCAGGAAATGCTCAGGGTTTTTGGCTATTTTTTTTACCGGGTGTCCTCCTAGTTCCATAGTCCTATTCCCATCGGAAACAATAGCACGTGTGTTTACAATGCGGAAACGTCTTTAGGCACCCGTGGTCCAGTGGAGCAGAAGAGCCTGAGGAATCGTCGTGGCCCCCAAAATGAAGCTGTGTTTGAACGGTTCAAAAGAAAGCAGGCTAATCCTTAGCCACCCAAAGCCATCCAAAGCCACCCAAGCCCAAAGAAGGGTTAAAGAACCTTGAGAAAACCACACCCCTGGAAGGAATGTAAAGCAGAGCAGAGGAATGTGTGGAATGCAGACAGGGGTGAAACAATTTGTGACCCATATGGAAAACGGGGAAAACAACAGGTTGGCCTGTGGAAATGCAGGAATCTGACAGAGGCGGGCAGAAAAGTTCTGGAATGCGGCAAGGTCTGAACCAGATGTTCAGTCTTCCATGGCTTGCTGTGAAGACCATATGGCCTGCACTCCAAAGGCCTGGGAGACTCGGGGCTAGGCTGCCATTTGAAAGGGCCTTAGGTTGTCCTCCTTCCTCCCAGGTCCTCAAACTGAAGAGGAATTCTCAATGACTGTTAGATCTCCGACCTTGGGTGAAGTGCGGTCCGTGGTACGGCCCAGCCCTCCAGGTGATGGGCAACACTATGGGCAGGCTCTACACGTACTTGAGGAGTGCCCTGGAGTTTTGGGGGGTGGGGAATTTCCAGCAGCTCCGCTGATTTCCAGAAATCAGGGCGTGGCCACCTCAGCCTCTACAAGACCCCTGTCTCCAGGGAGAGCTCAGTGGGCCAGCATTCTCCAGGGCAGCCGGTCGGTTCTTCTCGCTTCTCCGACTGACCTCGAAGCATGGATTCCTCCAGCACGTCCTGCACATCAAGCTGTAGCTTGACCTCTGCTTCTGGGCTGGGGGTTGCAACTCCCAGAGGCTGGGAGCCCTTCCCGCCTGTGCATCCTGCATCGATAGGGCCATGCCGTTCATTAGGGCATGTTTCGAGATTGGGGTGGCCTTTGGCCCGCGCTCAGTGGGCCTCAGGGAGCAGACTCGCCTCAGAATGACACCCTTGCTCCATACCCATGGTAATTTCGCTCTGGGATGGAAGTTGATGTTGCCTCTTCCTAGAGAGGTGCCCACGCAGATCACGCATCACCGGGCGAAAGGTCCTAACAGGATTTCTCAGGGCCCATCCTCTCCTTTGCTGCTGGCCAACCTTTCCATTCAACCCAATGTATGTTCATGATGGCAGTGGACACATTTGGGGATTTGGAGTCGGAGTAGCCTTTGAATAGTGGTCTCTTGGCCTGGCTTGCCAACAACAGGTATGGAGATACACCCCAGTGGGTTTACTCCTCTCTTTCTTTCTCTTTACGTCTTGGGGAAGGTTTCCTTTGGAGTCTTGGGGATGTTGGGAGCATTTTGACCCCAGGTCACCTGGAGTCGACAGCACGTTCGTGGGAGCTCTTCTCCAAAGTTCAGGCCTTTCTGCATGACCGAACTCTGTGCACGCCTGGCCTTTGTATAACCCAGGGACGTCAAGGAATCTTGATGCCAGGACGGAGGGAAACATGTGGAGCTTATATCTCTCTTTCAAGGGTTTCAAGCTCCCTTGGAGTTTCCCCACACATAATCCCTCTCCATTTCTCTCTCTCCGTCTCTCGGTCCCTCCGTCTCTTTCTCAGTCTCTCTCTCTCTCAGTCTCTCTCTCTCTCTATGTCTATCTCTCTCTCTCCATTTCTCTGCTGGGACCCTGTGGGTCTCACTTTCTATAACTCCTTGGTTCACTCCCAACTCAGCCTTACAGTCTCAATTCCTTCTCCTCTTTGGCCACTTACGTCTACATGAATGGAACCGTAGACTTTGCACACTGGCCTTGACAGTGTAATATGCAGACTTGTGGTTGGTGTTGAAGTCGTCATCACTGCATGTGCTGAGGTCCGTCCTGATGGACACTTGCCCAGTTGCGTTGGATATTCACGTCGATCTGCTGGATGTCTCTTTGTGCTGATGTATCATAAATATCCGGGACTTGGAAGCTCACCTGAAGCGAAGTTGGCTTTGCTTGTATCGGAAGCAAATTCTGCGAGACACAGCATCCTGGAACACAGGAAGTGGTCTTTGACGGCCTTTGCTTTGGGGGCTGTGGGGTAAGCGCATCGCAAGGGGACCCGCCATGGGGCCGTCAGTTGCATGCGAATCACCAAGGAAGAATTCCTGTGTGCCGGCCGGACAGAAGGGAGACCGATCCAGGGGGATTCCTCTGCTTCTGTGTGCTTTGACAGGTCTTGACTAGGAGAGCCCACACTGAGGCCATGTGGCTGAGAACAGACAACGTGTTGTTAGTGGGCACTTCGGGAAGAGAGGCCGTTGGTGGCTTGCAGCGTGGCATAACGCAGGAAGCTATGGATTTCGTGGATGCAACGATGTGCTGGAATCCACACGTCCGCTGGCCCTCACAGACTTTTCCCTTGGGGTGGTGTGAACCCGCGGCCCTTTCTTCCATTCTTGTCCACCACCACTAGGGCCTGAACCCAGATCGGCCCGGGGTTCTTTGTGTGCAGGCACGCCCCCCTGGGTCTCACTGTGGCCCAGCCACAGCACGAGGCAGCATAATCAGGGTGTCTCGAGCTGGTGAGTCATTTTGCGAGGAGTCCCGGCAGGGCTTCCTTCCAAACGGGTGCTGTGGTGTCGGCACCGCTGAGAAGCTTTCCTTTTCTACGCCCCAGAAGTGCAGTCAGTGTTTGTTGGTGGTTGGCATGGTTCTATTTGTCTTTGGTTCCTGCCACTCATAGGCCGAGGCTTTGAGCTGATATGCCCTGGACGTAGGCGAGAGAGGCTGGTGTAATTTTCTGAAAGGCCACACTGCCGGAGACATCGTGCACAAACCCATCAGTACCCTCGACAGGACTGGTAGGCGGAAGGCGTGTTGCTCCCAAGACTCCGATGTCCCTTCACACTAGTGTCTACCATCCATTTCCTTTGCCAGCGTGGCCTTGGGAAGTGGGGGGATTTGGGCCCCAGGAGATGGACTTCACGTGCCCTCACATAGGCATCCTTGGTGCCCCCACGTTCCCCATGCCGCTGGGCTTCCGATGGTACAGATGTCTTGGCACCCCCTTTGCGCAGAGACAGCCCTTGCCTCGGGGACCTTCTCCATGGTTGAAGCAGCCCAACATGGCCCTGTGGGCACCAGGGATCGGCATCCCTGCTGACGCATCCCTGAGCTCTCCCCCATAGGTCCTTGGGAATCCTGGTGGTCCTTGACCTGGGGTGCCCTGTCAGGGTGCACCATCGGCTGCAGGCCACGAGGTTCCTCTGCCAAGTTGCAGTGCTTTTCTCTAAATGCAGATATCACTGGGTGTCCGGAGTCTCAATGGCGATGTAGCCTCCTGAAAAGTCAGACGTGGTTTGTGACGAGAGCCATGCTTCAACCCCTTGGTTTGCCTCTCTGCCTTCCTTCCCACTTTCTGTCTTCCATTGGCCTAACACCTTTCTCAATCCGTAACTTCCTCAAAGAAATCCCTCCTCCACAAGGCGATCCTTGCTGCTCACCTCCTGCATCTCCTTCACATCAGTATAGCTTTCTCACTATCTAGCTCTTATCATCAATGTCCTCTTCCTCCTCATCAATTGAGAATTCTCTCTCCAGGGTTTATCTTTGGGATGATAGTCAAGAAAAGCCGGGACGTAATGGAGGCTTCTGGAGACTCAGCCGGAATCCTGGACCGTGGTTTTATCCGGGGTGGAAAATGCGATTTGGGGTCCTCTCTCAGGAAATGCTCAGGGTTTTTGGCTATTTTTTTTACCGGGTGTCCTCCTAGTTCCATAGTCCTATTCCCATCGGAAACAATAGCACGTGTGTTTACAATGCGGAAACGTCTTTAGGCACCCGTGGTCCAGTGGAGCAGAAGAGCCTGAGGAATCGTCCTGGCCCCCAAAATGAAGCTGTGTTTGAACGGTTCAAAAGAAAGCAGGCTAATCCTTAGCCACCCAAAGCCATCCAAAGCCACCCAAGCCCAAAGAAGGGTTAAAGAACCTTGAGAAAACCACACCCCTGGAAGGAATGTAAAGCAGAGCAGAGGAATGTGTGGAATGCAGACAGGGGTGAAACAATTTGTGACCCATATGGAAAACGGGGAAAACAACAGGTTGGCCTGTGGAAATGCAGGAATCTGACAGAGGCGGGCAGAAAAGTTCTGGAATGCGGCAAGGTCTGAACCAGATGTTCAGTCTTCCATGGCTTGCTGTGAAGACCATATGGCCTGCACTCCAAAGGCCTGGGAGACTCGGGGCTAGGCTGCCATTTGAAAGGGCCTTAGGTTGTCCTCCTTCCTCCCAGGTCCTCAAACTGAAGAGGAATTCTCAATGACTGTTAGATCTCCGACCTTGGGTGAAGTGCGGTCCGTGGTACGGCCCAGCCCTCCAGGTGATGGGCAACACTATGGGCAGGCTCTACACGTACTTGAGGAGTGCCCTGGAGTTTTGGGGGGTGGGGAATTTCCAGCAGCTCCGCTGATTTCCAGAAATCAGGGCGTGGCCACCTCAGCCTCTACAAGACCCCTGTCTCCAGGGAGAGCTCAGTGGGCCAGCATTCTCCAGGGCAGCCGGTCGGTTCTTCTCGCTTCTCCGACTGACCTCGAAGCATGGATTCCTCCAGCACGTCCTGCACATCAAGCTGTAGCTTGACCTCTGCTTCTGGGCTGGGGGTTGCAACTCCCAGAGGCTGGGAGCCCTTCCCGCCTGTGCATCCTGCATCGATAGGGCCATGCCGTTCATTAGGGCATGTTTCGAGATTGGGGTGGCCTTTGGCCCGCGCTCAGTGGGCCTCAGGGAGCAGACTCGCCTCAGAATGACACCCTTGCTCCATACCCATGGTAATTTCGCTCTGGGATGGAAGTTGATGTTGCCTCTTCCTAGAGAGGTGCCCACGCAGATCACGCATCACCGGGCGAAAGGTCCTAACAGGATTTCTCAGGGCCCATCCTCTCCTTTGCTGCTGGCCAACCTTTCCATTCAACCCAATGTATGTTCATGATGGCAGTGGACACATTTGGGGATTTGGAGTCGGAGTAGCCTTTGAATAGTGGTCTCTTGGCCTGGCTTGCCAACAACAGGTATGGAGATACACCCCAGTGGGTTTACTCCTCTCTTTCTTTCTCTTTACGTCTTGGGGAAGGTTTCCTTTGGAGTCTTGGGGATGTTGGGAGCATTTTGACCCCAGGTCACCTGGAGTCGACAGCACGTTCGTGGGAGCTCTTCTCCAAAGTTCAGGCCTTTCTGCATGACCGAACTCTGTGCACGCCTGGCCTTTGTATAACCCAGGGACGTCAAGGAATCTTGATGCCAGGACGGAGGGAAACATGTGGAGCTTATATCTCTCTTTCAAGGGTTTCAAGCTCCCTTGGAGTTTCCCCACACATAATCCCTCTCCATTTCTCTCTCTCCGTCTTTCGGTCCCTCCGTCTCTTTCTCAGTCTCTCTCTCTCAGTCTCTCTCTCTCTCTATGTCTATCTCTCTCTCTCCATTTCTCTGCTGGGACCCTGTGGGTCTCACTTTCTATAACTCCTTGGTTCACTCCCAACTCAGCCTTACAGTCTCAATTCCTTCTCCTCTTTGGCCACTTACGTCTACATGAATGGAACCGTAGACTTTGCACACTGGCCTTGACAGTGTAATATGCAGACTTGTGGTTGGTGTTGAAGTCGTCATCACTGCATGTGCTGAGGTCCGTCCTGATGGACACTTGCCCAGTTGCGTTGGATATTCACGTCGATCTGCTGGATGTCTCTTTGTGCTGATGTATCATAAATATCCGGGACTTGGAAGCTCACCTGAAGCGAAGTTGGCTTTGCTTGTATCGGAAGCAAATTCTGCGAGACACAGCATCCTGGAACACAGGAAGTGGTCTTTGACGGCCTTTGCTTTGGGGGCTGTGGGGTAAGCGCTTCGCAAGGGGACCCGCCATGGGGCCGTCAGTTGCATGCGAATCACCAAGGAAGAATTCCTGTGTGCCGGCCGGACAGAAGGGAGACCGATCCAGGGGGATTCCTCTGCTTCTGTGTGCTTTGACAGGTCTTGACTAGGAGAGCCCACACTGAGGCCATGTGGCTGAGAACAGACAACGTGTTGTTAGTGGGCACTTCGGGAAGAGAGGCCGTTGGTGGCTTGGAGCGTGGCATAACGCAGGAAGCTATGGATTTCGTGGATGCAACGATGTGCTGGAATCCACACGTCCGCTGGCCCTCACAGACTTTTCCCTTGGGGTGGTGTGAACCCGCGGCCCTTTCTTCCATTCTTGTCCACCACCACTAGGGCCTGAACCCAGATCGGCCCGGGGTTCTTTGTGTGCAGGCACGCCCCCCTGGGTCTCACTGTGGCCCAGCCACAGCACGAGGCAGCATAATCAGGGTGTCTCGAGCTGGTGAGTCATTTTGCGAGGAGTCCCGGCAGGGCTTCCTTCCAAACGGGTGCTGTGGTGTCGGCACCGCTGAGAAGCTTTCCTTTTCTACCCCCCAAAAGTGCAGTCAGTGTTTGTTGGTGGTTGGCATGGTTCTATTTGTCTTTGGTTCCTGCCACTCATAGGCCGAGGCTTTGAGCTGATATGCCCTGGACGTAGGCGAGAGTGGCTGGTGTAATTTTCTGAAAGGCCACACTGCCGGAGACATCGTGCACAAACCCATCAGTACCCTCGACAGGACTGGTAGGCGGAAGGCGTGTTGCTCCCAAGACTCCGATGTCCCTTCACACTAGTGTCTACCATCCATTTCCTTTGCCAGCGTGGCCTTGGGAAGTGGGGGGATTTGGGCCCCAGGAGATGGACTTCACGTGCCCTCACATAGGCATCCTTGGTGCCCCCACGTTCCCCATGCCGCTGGGCTTCCGATGGTACAGATGTCTTGGCACCCCCTTTGCGCAGAGACAGCCCGTGCCTCGGGGACCTTCTCCATGGTTGAAGCAGCCCAACATGGCCCTGTGGGCACCAGGGATCGGCATCCCTGCTGACGCATCCCTGAGCTCTCCCCCATAGGTCCTTGGGAATCCTGGTGGTCCTTGACCTGGGGTGCCCTGTCAGGGTGCACCATCGGCTGCAGGCCACGAGGTTCCTCTGCCAAGTTGCAGTGCTTTTCTCTAAATGCAGATATCACTGGGTGTCCGGAGTCTCAATGGCGATGTAGCCTCCTGAAAAGTCAGACGTGGTTTGTGACGAGAGCCATGCTTCAACCCCTTGGTTTGCCTCTCTGCCTTCCTTCCCACTTTCTGTCTTCCATTGGCCTAACACCTTTCTCCATCCGTAACTTCCTCAAAGAAATCCCTCCTCCACAAGGCGATCCTTGCTGCTCACCTCCTGCATCTCCTTCACATCAGTATAGCTTTCTCACTATCTAGCTCTTATCATCAATGTCCTCTTCCTCCTCATCAATTGAGAATTCTCTCTCCAGGGTTTATCTTTGGGATGATAGTCAAGAAAAGCCGGGACGTATTGGAGGCTTCTGGAGACTCAGCCGGAATCCTGGACCGTGGTTTTATCCGGGGTGGAAAATGCGATTTGGGGTCCTCTCTCAGGAAATGCTCAGGGTTTTTGGCTATTTATTTTACCGGGTGTCCTCCTAGTTCCATAGTCCTATTCCCATCGGAAACAATAGCACGTGTGTTTACAATGCGGAAACGTCTTTAGGCACCCGTGGTCCAGTGGAGCAGAAGAGCCTGAGGAATCGTCCTGGCCCCCAAAATGAAGCTGTGTTTGAACGGTTCAAAAGAAAGCAGGCTAATCCTTAGCCACCCAAAGCCATCCAAAGCCACCCAAGCCCAAAGAAGGGTTAAAGAACCTTGAGAAAACCACACCGCTGGAAGGAATGTAAAGCAGAGCAGAGGAATGTGTGGAATGCAGACAGGGGTGAAACACTTAGGGTCCCATATGGAAAACGGGGAAAACCACAGGTTGGCCTGTGGAAATGCAGGAATCTGACAGAGGCGGGCAGAAAAGTTCTGGAATGCGGCAAGGTCTGAACCAGATGTTCAGTCTTCCATGGCTTGCTGTGAAGACCATATGGCCTGCACTCCAAAGGCCTGGGAGACTCGGGGCTAGGCTGCCATTTGAAAGGGCCTTAGGTTGTCCTCCTTCCTCCCAGGTCCTCAAACTGGAGGGGAATTCTCAATGACTGTTAGATCTCCGACCTTGGGTGAAGTGCGGTCCGTGGTACGGCCCAGCCCTCCAGGTGATGGGCAACACTATGGGCAGGCTCTACACGTACTTGAGGAGTGCCCTGGAGTTTTGGGGGGTGGGGAATTTCCAGCAGCTCCGCTGATTTCCAGAAATCAGGGCGTGGCCACCTCAGCCTCTACAAGACCCCTGTCTCCAGGGAGAGCTCAGTGGGCCAGCATTCTCCAGGGCAGCCGGTCGGTTCTTCTCGCTTCTCCGACTGACCTCGAAGCATGGATTCCTCCAGCACGTCCTGCACATCAAGCTGTAGCTTGACCTCTGCTTCTGGGCTGGGGGTTGCAACTCCCAGAGGCCGGGAGCCCTTCCCGCCTTTGCATCCTGCATCGATAGGGCCATGCCGTTCATTAGGGCATATTCCGTGATTGGGCTGGCCTTTGGCCAGTGCTCAGTTGGCCTCAGGATGCAGACTCGCCTCAGAATGACACCCTTGCTCCATACCCAGGGGAGTTTCGCTCTGGGATGGAAGTGGATGTTGCCTCTTCCTAGAGAGGTGCCCACGCAGATCACGCATCACCGGGCGAAAGGTCCTAACAGGATTTCTCAGGGCCCATCCTCTCCTTTGCTGCTGGCCAACCTTTCCATTCAACCCAATGTATGTTCATGATGGCAGTGGACACATTTGGGGATTTGGAGTCGGAGTAGCCTTTGAATTGTGGTCTCTTGGCCTGGCTTGCCAACAACAGGTATGGAGATACACCCCAGTGGGTTTACTCCTCTCTTTCTTTCTCTTTACGTCTTGGGGAAGGTTTCCTTTGGAGTCTTGGGGATGTTGGGAGCATTTTGACCCCAGGTCACCTGGAGTCGACAGCACGTTCGTGGGAGCTCTTCTCCAAAGTTCAGGCCTTTCTGCATGACCGAACTCTGTGCACGCCTGGCCTTTGTATAACCCAGGGACGTCAAGGAATCTTGATGCCAGGACGGAGGGAAACATGTGGAGCTTATATCTCTCTTTCAAGGGTTTCAAGCTCCCTTGGAGTTTCCCCACACATAATCCCTCTCCATTTCTCTCTCTCCGTCTCTCGGTCCCTCCGTCTCTTTCTCAGTCTCTCTCTCTCTCAGTCTCTCTCTCTCTCTATGTCTATCTCTCTCTCTCCATTTCTCTGCTGGGACCCTGTGGGTCTCACTTTCTATAACTCCTTGGTTCACTCCCAACTCAGCCTTACGGTCTCAATTCCTTCTCCTCTTTGGCCACTTACGTCTACATGAATGGAACCGTAGACTTTGCACACTGGCCTTGACAGTGTAATATGCAGACTTGTGGTTGGTGTTGAAGTCGTCATCACTGCATGTGCTGAGGTCCGTCCTGATGGACACTTGCCCAGTTGCGTTGGATATTCACGTCGATCTGCTGGATGTCTCTTTGTGCTGATGTATCATAAATATCCGGGACTTGGAAGCTCACCTGAAGCGAAGTTGGCTTTGCTTGTATCGGAAGCAAATTCTGCGAGACACAGCATCCTGGAACACAGGAAGTGGTCTTTGACGGCCTTTGCTTTGGGGGCTGTGGGGTAAGCGCTTCGCAAGGGGACCCGCCATGGGGCCGTCAGTTGCATGCGAATCACCAAGGAAGAATTCCTGTGTGCCGGCCGGACAGAAGGGAGACCGATCCAGGGGGATTCCTCTGCTTCTGTGTGCTTTGACAGGTCTTGACTAGGAGAGCCCACACTGAGGCCATGTGGCTGAGAACAGACAACGTGTTGTTAGTGGGCACTTCGGGAAGAGAGGCCGTTGGTGGCTTGGAGCGTGGCATAACGCAGGAAGCTATGGATTTCGTGGATGCAACGATGTGCTGGAATCCACACGTCCGCTGGCCCTCACAGACTTTTCCCTTGGGGTGGTGTGAACCCGCGGCCCTTTCTTCCATTCTTGTCCACCACCACTAGGGCCTGAACCCAGATCGGCCCGGGGTTCTTTGTGTGCAGGCACGCCCCCCTGGGTCTCACTGTGGCCCAGCCACAGCACGAGGCAGCATAATCAGGGTGTCTCGAGCTGGTGAGTCATTTTGCGAGGAGTCCCGGCAGGGCTTCCTTCCAAACGGGTGCTGTGGTGTCGGCACCGCTGAGAAGCTTTCCTTTTCTACCCCCCAGAAGTGCAGTCAGTGTTTGTTGGTGGTTGGCATGGTTCTATTTGTCTTTGGTTCCTGCCACTCATAGGCCGAGGCTTTGAGCTGATATGCCCTGGACGTAGGCGAGAGAGGCTGGTGTAATTTTCTGAAAGGCCACACTGCCAGAGACATCGTGCACAAACCCATCAGTACCCTCGACAGGACTGGTAGGCGGAAGGCGTGTTGCTCCCAAGACTCCGATGTCCCTTCACACTAGTGTCTACCATCCATTTCCTTTGCCAGCGTGGCCTTGGGAAGTGGGGGGATTTGGGCCCCAGGAGATGGACTTCACGTGCCCTCACATAGGCATCCTTGGTGCCCCCACGTTCCCCATGCCGCTGGGCTTCCGATGGTACAGATGTCTTGGCACCCCCTTTGCGCAGAGACAGCCCTTGCCTCGGGGACCTTCTCCATGGTTGAAGCAGCCCAACATGGCCCTGTGGGCACCAGGGATCGGCATCCCTGCTGACGCATCCCTGAGCTCTCCCCCATAGGTCCTTGGGAATCCTGGTGGTCCTTGACCTGGGGTGCCCTGTCAGGGTGCACCATCGGCTGCAGGCCACGAGGTTCCTCTGCCAAGTTGCAGTGCTTTTCTCTAAATGCAGATATCACTGGGTGTCCGGAGTCTCAATGGCGATGTAGCCTCCTGAAAAGTCAGACGTGGTTTGTGACGAGAGCCATGCTTCAACCCCTTGGTTTGCCTCTCTGCCTTCCTTCCCACTTTCTGTCTTCCATTGGCCTAACACCTTTCTCCATCCGTAACTTCCTCAAAGAAATCCCTCCTCCACAAGGCGATCCTTGCTGCTCACCTCCTGCATCTCCTTCACATCAGTATAGCTTTCTCACTATCTAGCTCTTATCATCAATGTCCTCTTCCTCCTCATCAATTGAGAATTCTCTCTCCAGGGTTTATCTTTGGGATGATAGTCAAGAAAAGCCGGGACGTATTGGAGGCTTCTGGAGACTCAGCCGGAATCCTGGACCGTGGTTTTATCCGGGGTGGAAAATGCGATTTGGGGTCCTCTCTCAGGAAATGCTCAGGGTTTTTGGCTATTTTTTTTACCGGGTGTCCTCCTAGTTCCATAGTCCTATTCCCATCGGAAACAATAGCACGTGTGTTTACAATGCGGAAACGTCTTTAGGCACCCGTGGTCCAGTGGAGCAGAAGAGCCTGAGGAATCGTCGTGGCCCCCAAAATGAAGCTGTGTTTGAACGGTTCAAAAGAAAGCAGGCTAATCCTTAGCCACCCAAAGCCATCCAAAGCCACCCAAGCCCAAAGAAGGGTTAAAGAACCTTGAGAAAACCACACCGCTGGAAGGAATGTAAAGCAGAGCAGAGGAATGTGTGGAATGCAGACAGGGGTGAAACAATTTGTGTCCCATATGGAAAACGGGGAAAACAACAGGTTGGCCTGTGGAAATGCAGGAATCTGACAGAGGCGGGCAGAAAAGTTCTGGAATGCGGCAAGGTCTGAACCAGATGTTCAGTCTTCCATGGCTTGCTGTGAAGACCATATGGCCTGCACTCCAAAGGCCTGGGAGACTCGGGGCTAGGCTGCCATTTGAAAGGGCCTTAGGTTGTCCTCCTTCCTCCCAGGTCCTCAAACTGGAGGGGAATTCTCAATGACTGTTAGATCTCCGACCTTGGGTGAAGTGCGGTCCGTGGTACGGCCCAGCCCTCCAGGTGATGGGCAACACTATGGGCAGGCTCTACACGTACTTGAGGAGTGCCCTGGAGTTTTGGGGGGTGGGGAATTTCCAGCAGCTCCGCTGATTTCCAGAAATCAGGGCGTGGCCACCTCAGCCTCTACAAGACCCCTGTCTCCAGGGAGAGCTCAGTGGGCCAGCATTCTCCAGGGCAGCCGGTCGGTTCTTCTCGCTTCTCCGACTGACCTCGAAGCATGGATTCCTCCAGCACGTCCTGCACATCAAGCTGTAGCTTGACCTCTGCTTCTGGGCTGGGGGTTGCAACTCCCAGAGGCCGGGAGCCCTTCCCGCCTGTGCATCCTGCATCGATAGGGCCATGCCGTTCATTAGGGCATATTCCGTGATTGGGCTGGCCTTTGGCCAGTGCTCAGTTGGCCTCAGGATGCAGACTCGCCTCAGAATGACACCCTTGCTCCATACCCAGGGGAGTTTCGCTCTGGGATGGAAGTGGATGTTGCCTCTTCCTAGAGAGGTGCCCACGCAGATCACGCATCAATGGGCGAAAGGTCCTAACAGGATTTCTCAGGGCCCATCCTCTCCTTTGCTGCTGGCCAACCTTTCCATTCAACCCAATGTATGTTCATGATGGCAGTGGACACATTTGGGGATTTGGAGTTGGAGTAGCCTTTGAATTGTGGTCTCTTGGCCTGGCTTGCCAACAACAGGTATGGAGATACACCCCAGTGGGTTTACTCCTCTCTTTCTTTCTCTTTACGTCTTGCGGAAGGTTTCCTTTGGAGTCTTGGGGATGTTGGGAGCATTTTGACCCCAGGTCACCTGGAGTCGACAGCACGTTCGTGGGAGCTCTTCTCCAAAGTTCAGGCCTTTCTGCATGACCGAACTCTGTGCACGCCTGGCCTTTGTATAACCCAGGGACGTCAAGGAATCTTGATGCCAGGACGGAGGGAAACATGTGGAGCTTATATCTCTCTTTCAAGGGTTTCAAGCTCCCTTGGAGTTTCCCCACACATAATCCCTCTCCATTTCTCTCTCTCCGTCTCTCGGTCCCTCCGTCTCTTTCTCAGTCTCTCTCTCTCTCAGTCTCTCTCTCTCTCTATGTCTATCTCTCTCTCTCCATTTCTCTGCTGGGACCCTGTGGGTCTCACTTTCTATAACTCCTTGGTTCACTCCCAACTCAGCCTTACGGTCTCAATTCCTTCTCCTCTTTGGCCACTTACGTCTACATGAATGGAACCGTAGACTTTGCACACTGGCCTTGACAGTGTAATATGCAGACTTGTGGTTGGTGTTGAAGTCGTCATCACTGCATGTGCTGAGGTCCGTCCTGATGGACACTTGCCCAGTTGCGTTGGATATTCACGTCGATCTGCTGGATGTCTCTTTGTGCTGATGTATCATAAATATCCGGGACTTGGAAGCTCACCTGAAGCGAAGTTGGCTTTGCTTGTATCGGAAGCAAATTCTGCGAGACACAGCATCCTGGAACACAGGAAGTGGTCTTTGACGGCCTTTGCTTTGGGGGCTGTGGGGTAAGCGCTTCGCAAGGGGACCCGCCATGGGGCCGTCAGTTGCATGCGAATCACCAAGGAAGAATTCCTGTGTGCCGGCCGGACAGAAGGGAGACCGATCCAGGGGGATTCCTCTGCTTCTGTGTGCTTTGACAGGTCTTGACTAGGAGAGCCCACACTGAGGCCATGTGGCTGAGAACAGACAACGTGTTGTTAGTGGGCACTTCGGGAAGAGAGGCCGTTGGTGGCTTGGAGCGTGGCATAACGCAGGAAGCTATGGATTTCGTGGATGCAACGATGTGCTGGAATCCACACGTCCGCTGGCCCTCACAGACTTTTCCCTTGGGGTGGTGTGAACCCGCGGCCCTTTCTTCCATTCTTGTCCACCACCACTAGGGCCTGAACCCAGATCGGCCCGGGGTTCTTTGTGTGCAGGCACGCCCCCCTGGGTCTCACTGTGGCCCAGCCACAGCACGAGGCAGCATAATCAGGGTGTCTCGAGCTGGTGAGTCATTTTGCGAGGAGTCCCGGCAGGGCTTCCTTCCAAACGGGTGCTGTGGTGTCGGCACCGCTGAGAAGCTTTCCTTTTCTACCCCCCAGAAGTGCAGTCTGTGTTTGTTGGTGGTTTGCATGGTTCTATTTGTCTTTGGTTCCTGCCACTCATAGGCCGAGGCTTTGAGCTGATATGCCCTGGACGTAGGCGAGAGTGGCTGGTGTAATTTTCTGAAAGGCCACACTGCCAGAGACATCGTGCACAAACCCATCAGTACCCTCGACAGGACTGGTAGGCGGAAGGCGTGTTGCTCCCAAGACTCCGATGTCCCTTCACACTAGTGTCTACCATCCATTTCCTTTGCCAGCGTGGCCTTGGGAAGTGGGGGGATTTGGGCCCCAGGAGATGGACTTCACGTGCCCTCACATAGGCATCCTTGGTGCCCCCACGTTCCCCATGCCGCTGGGCTTCCGATGGTACAGGTGTCTTGGCACCCCCTTTGCGCAGAGACAGCCCTTGCCTCGGGGACCTTCTCCATGGTTGAAGCAGCCCAACATGGCCCTGTGGGCACCAGGGATCGGCATCCCTGCTGACGCATCCCTGAGCTCTCCCCCATAGGTCCTTGGGAATCCTGGTGGTCCTTGACCTGGGGTGCCCTGTCAGGGTGCACCATCGGCTGCAGGCCACGAGGTTCCTCTGCCAAGTTGCAGTGCTTTTCTCTAAATGCAGATATCACTGGGTGTCCGGAGTCTCAATGGCGATGTAGCCTCCTGAAAAGTCAGACGTGGTTTGTGACGAGAGCCATGCTTCAACCCCTTTGTTTGCCTCTCTGCCTTCCTTCCCACCTTCTGTCTTCCATTGGCCTAACACCTTTCTCCATCCGTAACTTCCTCAAAGAAATCCCTCCTCCACAAGGCGATCCTTGCTGCTCACCTCCTGCATCTCCTTCACATCAGTATAGCTTTCTCACTATCTTGCTCTTATCATCAATGTCCTCTTCCTCCTCATCAATTGAGAATTCTCTCTCCAGGGTTTATCTTTGGGATGATAGTCAAGAAAAGCCGGGACGTATTGGAGGCTTCTGGAGACTCAGCCGGAATCCTGGACCATGGTTTTATCCGGGGTGGAAAATGCGATTTGGGGTCCTCTCTCAGGAAATGCTCAGGGTTTTTGGCTATTTTTTTTACCGGGTGTCCTCCTAGTTCCATAGTCCTATTCCCATCGGAAACAATAGCACGTGTGTTTACAATGCGGAAACGTCTTTAGGCACCCGTGGTCCAGTGGAGCAGAAGAGCCTGAGGAATCGTCGTGGCCCCCAAAATGAAGCTGTGTTTGAACGGTTCAAAAGAAAGCAGGCTAATCCTTAGCCACCCAAAGCCATCCAAAGCCACCCAAGCCCAAAGAAGGGTTAAAGAACCTTGAGAAAACCACACCGCTGGAAGGAATGTAAAGCAGAGCAGAGGAATGTGTGGAATGCAGACAGGGGTGAAACACTTAGGGTCCCATATGGAAAACGGGGAAAACCACAGGTTGGCCTGTGGAAATGCAGGAATCTGACAGAGGCGGGCAGAAAAGTTCTGGAATGCGGCAAGGTCTGAACCAGATGTTCAGTCTTCCATGGCTTGCTGTGAAGACCATATGGCCTGCACTCCAAAGGCCTGGGAGACTCGGGGCTAGGCTGCCATTTGAAAGGGCCTTAGGTTGTCCTCCTTCCTCCCAGGTCCTCAAACTGGAGGGGAATTCTCAATGACTGTTAGATCTCCGACCTTGGGTGAAGTGCGGTCCGTGGTACGGCCCAGCCCTCCAGGTGATGGGCAACACTATGGGCAGGCTCTACACGTACTTGAGGAGTGCCCTGGAGTTTTGGGGGGTGGGGAATTTCCAGCAGCTCCGCTGATTTCCAGAAATCAGGGCGTGGCCACCTCAGCCTCTACAAGACCCCTGTCTCCAGGGAGAGCTCAGTGGGCCAGCATTCTCCAGGGCAGCCGGTCGGTTCTTCTCGCTTCTCCGACTGACCTCGAAGCATGGATTCCTCCAGCACGTCCTGCACATCAAGCTGTAGCTTGACCTCTGCTTCTGGGCTGGGGGTTGCAACTCCCAGAGGCCGGGAGCCCTTCCCGCCTGTGCATCCTGCATCGATAGGGCCATGCCGTTCATTAGGGCATATTCCGTGATTGGGCTGGCCTTTGGCCAGTGCTCAGTTGGCCTCAGGATGCAGACTCGCCTCAGAATGACACCCTTGCTCCATACCCAGGGGAGTTTCGCTCTGGGATGGAAGTGGATGTTGCCTCTTCCTAGAGAGGTGCCCACGCAGATCACGCATCAATGGGCGAAAGGTCCTAACAGGATTTCTCAGGGCCCATCCTCTCCTTTGCTGCTGGCCAACCTTTCCATTCAACCCAATGTATGTTCATGATGGCAGTGGACACATTTGGGGATTTGGAGTCGGAGTAGCCTTTGAATTGTGGTCTCTTGGCCTGGCTTGCCAACAACAGGTATGGAGATACACCCCAGTGGGTTTACTCCTCTCTTTCTTTCTCTTTACGTCTTGGGGAAGGTTTCCTTTGGAGTCTTGGGGATGTTGGGAGCATTTTGACCCCAGGTCACCTGGAGTCGACAGCACGTTCGTGGGAGCTCTTCTCCAAAGTTCAGGCCTTTCTGCATGACCGAACTCTGTGCACGCCTGGCCTTTGTATAACCCAGGGACGTCAAGGAATCTTGATGCCAGGACGGAGGGAAACATGTGGAGCTTATATCTCTCTTTCAAGGGTTTCAAGCTCCCTTGGAGTTTCCCCACACATAATCCCTCTCCATTTCTCTCTCTCCGTCTCTCGGTCCCTCCGTCTCTTTCTCAGTCTCTCTCAGTCTCTCTCTCTCTCTCTATGTCTATCTCTCTCTCTCCATTTCTCTGCTGGGACCCTGTGGGTCTCACTTTCTATAACTCCTTGGTTCACTCCCAACTCAGCCTTACGGTCTCAATTCCTTCTCCTCTTTGGCCACTTACGTCTACATGAATGGAACCGTAGACTTTGCACACTGGCCTTGACAGTGTAATATGCAGACTTGTGGTTGGTGTTGAAGTCGTCATCACTGCATGTGCTGAGGTCCGTCCTGATGGACACTTGCCCAGTTGCGTTGGATATTCACGTCGATCTGCTGGATGTCTCTTTGTGCTGATGTATCATAAATATCCGGGACTTGGAAGCTCACCTGAAGCGAAGTTGGCTTTGCTTGTATCGGAAGCAAATTCTGCGAGACACAGCATCCTGGAACACAGGAAGTGGTCTTTGACGGCCTTTGCTTTGGGGGCTGTGGGGTAAGCGCTTCGCAAGGGGACCCGCCATGGGGCCGTCAGTTGCATGCGAATCACCAAGGAAGAATTCCTGTGTGCCGGCCGGACAGAAGGGAGACCGATCCAGGGGGATTCCTCTGCTTCTGTGTGCTTTGACAGGTCTTGACTAGGAGAGCCCACACTGAGGCCATGTGGCTGAGAACAGACAACGTGTTGTTAGTGGGCACTTCGGGAAGAGAGGCCGTTGGTGGCTTGGAGCGTGGCATAACGCAGGAAGCTATGGATTTCGTGGATGCAACGATGTGCTGGAATCCACACGTCCGCTGGCCCTCACAGACTTTTCCCTTGGGGTGGTGTGAACCCGCGGCCCTTTCTTCCATTCTTGTCCACCACCACTAGGGCCTGAACCCAGATCGGCCCGGGGTCCTTTGTGGGCAGGCACGCCCCCCTGGGTCTCACTGTGGCCAGGCCACAGCACGAGGCAGCATAATCAGGGTGTCTCGAGCTGGTGAGTCATTTTGCGAGGAGTCCCGGCAGGGCTTCCTTCCAAACCGGTGCTGTGGTGTCGGCACCGCCGAGAAGCTTTCCTTTTCTACCCCCCAGAAGTGCAGTCAGTGTTTGTTGGTGGTTTGCATGGTTCTATTTGTCTTTGGGTTCGTGCCACTCATAGGCCGAGGCTTTGAGCTGATATGCCCTGGATGTAGACGAGAGAAGCTGGTGTGATTTTTCGAAGGGCGACACTACCAGAGACATCGTGCAGAAACCCATCAGTACACTCGATAGCACTGGTAGGCGGAAGGCGTGTTGCTCCCAAGACTCTGATGTCCCTTCACACTAGGGTCTTCCATCCATTTCCTTTGCCAGCGTGGACTTGAGAAGTGGGAGGATTTGGTCCCCAGGAGATGGACTTCACGTGCCCTCACATAGGCATCCTTGGTGCCCCCACGTTCCCCATGCCGCTGGGCTTCCAATTGTAGATATGTCTTGGCACTCCTTTTGAGCAGAGACAGCCCTTGCCTCGGGGACCTTCTCCATGGTGGAAGCAGCCCAACAGGGCCCTGAGGGCACCAGGGATCTGCATCCCTGCTGATGCATCCCTGAGCTCTCCCCCATAGGTTCTTGGGAATCCTGGTGGTCCTTGACCTGGGGTGCCCTGTCAGGGTGCACCATCGGCTGCAGGCCACGAGGTTCCTCTGCCAAGTTGCAATGCTTTTCTCAAAATTCAGACTTCCCTGGGTGTCCGGAGTCTCGATGTCGATGTAGCCTCCTGTAAAGTCAGCCGTGGTGTGTGATGAGAGCCATGCTTCAACCTTTTGGTTTGCCTCTCTGCCTTCCTTCCCACTTTCTGTATTCCATTCGCCTTAACACCTTTTTCCATCCCTAATTTCCTCCCACGAAATCCCTCCTCCACAATGCGAGCCTTGCTGCTCACTTCCTGCATCTCCTTCACATCAGTATAGCTTTCTCACTACCTAGCTCTTATCATCAATCTCCTCTTCCTCCTCATCAATTAATAATTCTCTCTCCAGGGTTTTTCTTTGGGATGATAGCCAAGAAAAGCCAGGACGTTTTTGCGACTTCTGGAGACTCAGCAGGAATCTTGGACTGTGGTTTTCTCTGGCATGGAAGATACGATTTGGGTTCCTCTCTCAGGAAATGCGCAGGGGTTTTGGCTATTTTTTTAACCGGGTGTCCTCTTAGATCCATAGTCCTATTCCCTTCAGAAACACTAGCACGTGTGTTTACAATGGGGAAAAGTCTTTAGGCACCCGTGGTCCAGTGGAGCAGGAGAGCCTGAGGAATCGTCGTGGCCCCCATCCTGAAGCTGTCTTGGAACGGTTCAAAGGAAAGCAGGCTAATCCATAGCCCCCCAAAGCCACCATAAACAACCCAAGCCCAAAGAAGGGTTAAAGAACCTTGAGAAAACCACACCCATGGAAGGAATGTAAAGCAGAGCAGAGGAATGTGTGGAATGCAGACAGGGGTGAAACACTTAGGGTCCCATATGGAAAACGGGGAAAACCACAGGTTGGCCTGTGGAAATGCAGGAATCTGACAGAGGCGGGCAGAGAAGGTCTGGAATGATGCCAGGTCTGAACCAGAGGGTGAGTCTCACGTGGCTAGCCGTGAAGACCATATGGCCTGCACTCCAAAGGCCTGGGAGACTCGGAGCTGGGCTGCCACTTGAAAGGGCCTTAGGTTGTCCTCCTTCCTCCCAGGTCCTCAAACTGGAGGGGAATTCTCAATGACTGTTAGATCTCTGACCTTGCGTGAAGTGAGGTCTGTGGTACGGCCCAGCCGTCCAGGTGATGGGCAACCCTGTGGGCAGGCTCTACAGGTACCTGAGGAATGCCCTGGAGTTTTGGGGGGTGGGGAATTTCCAGCAGCTCCGCTGATTTCCATACATCAGGGCGTGGCCACCTCAGCCTCTACCAGACCCCTGTCTCCAGGGAGAGCACAGTGGGCCAGCATTCTCCCGGCCAGCCGGTCGGTTCTTCTCGCTTCTCCGACTGACCTCGAAGCATGGATTCCTCCAGCACGTCCTGCACATCCAGCGGTAGGTTGACCTCTGCCTCTGAGCTGGGGGTTGCAAATCCCAGAGGCCGGGAGCCCTTCCCGCCTGTGCATCCTGCATCGATAGGGCCATGCCGTTCATTAGGGCATATTCCGTGATTGGGCTGGCCTTTGGCCAGTGCTCAGTTGGCCTCAGGATGCAGACTCGCCTCAGAATGACACCCTTGCTCCATACCCAGGGGAGTTTCGCTCTGGGATGGAAGTGGATGTTGCCTCTTCCTAGAGAGGTGCCCACGCAGATCACGCATCAATGGGCGAAAGGTCCTAACAGGATTTCTCAGGGCCCATCCTCTCCTTTGCTGCTGGCCAACCTTTCCATTCAACCCAATGTATGTTCATGATGGCAGTGGACACATTTGGGGATTTGGAGTCGGAGTAGCCTTTGAATTGTGGTCTCTTGGCCTGGCTTGCCAACAACAGGTATGGAGATACACCCCAGTGGGTTTACTCCTCTCTTTCTTTCTCTTTACGTCTTGGGGAAGGTTTCCTTTGGAGTCTTGGGGATGTTGGGAGCATTTTGACCCCAGGTCACCTGGAGTCGACAGCACGTTCGTGGGAGCTCTTCTCCAAAGTTCAGGCCTTTCTGCATGACCGAACTCTGTGCACGCCTGGCCTTTGTATAACCCAGGGACGTCAAGGAATCTTGATGCCAGGACGGAGGGAAACATGTGGAGCTTATATCTCTCTTTCAAGGGTTTCAAGCTCCCTTGGAGTTTCCCCACACATAATCCCTCTCCATTTCTCTCTCTCCGTCTCTCGGTCCCTCCGTCTCTTTCTCAGTCTCTCTCTCTCTCAGTCTCTCTCTCTCTCTCTATGTCTATCTCTCTCTCTCCATTTCTCTGCTGGGACCCTGTGGGTCTCACTTTCTATAACTCCTTGGTTCACTCCCAACTCAGCCTTACGGTCTCAATTCCTTCTCCTCTTTGGCCACTTACGTCTACATGAATGGAACCGTAGACTTTGCACACTGGCCTTGACAGTGTAATATGCAGACTTGTGGTTGGTGTTGAAGTCGTCATCACTGCATGTGCTGAGGTCCGTCCTGATGGACACTTGCCCAGTTGCGTTGGATCTTCACGTCGATCTGCTGGAGGTCACTTTGTGCTGATGTATCATAAATATCCGGGACTTGGAAGCTCACCTGAAGCGAAGTTGGCTTTGCTTGTATCGGAAGCAAATTCTGCGAGACACAGCATCCTGGAACACAGGAAGTGGTCTTTGACGGCCTTTGCTTTGGGGGCTGTGGGGTAAGCGCTTCGCAAGGGGACCCGCCATGGGGCCGTCAGTTGCATGCGAATCACCAAGGAAGAATTCCTGTGTGCCGGCCGGACAGAAGGGAGACCGATCCAGGGGGATTCCTCTGCTTCTGTGTGCTTTGACAGGTCTTGACTAGGAGAGCCCACACTGAGGCCATGTGGCTGAGAACAGACAACGTGTTGTTAGTGGGCACTTCGGGAAGAGAGGCCGTTGGTGGCTTGGAGCGTGGCATAACGCAGGAAGCTATGGATTTCGTGGATGCAACGATGTGCTGGAATCCACACGTCCGCTGGCCCTCACAGACTTTTCCCTTGGGGTGGTGTGAACCCGCGGCCCTTTCTTCCATTCTTGTCCACCACCACTAGGGCCTGAACCCAGATCGGCCCGTGGTCCTTTGTGTGCAGGCAGGCCTCCCTGTAACTCACTGTGGCCAAGCCACAGCACGAGGCAGCATAATCAGGGTGTCTCGAGCTGGTGAGTCATTTTGCGAGGAGTCCCGGCAGGGCTTCCTTCCAAACGGGTGCTGTGGTGTCGGCACCGCCGAGAAGCTTTCCTTTTCTACCCCCCAGAAGTGCAGTCAGTGTTTGTTGGTGGTTTGCATGGTTCTATTTGTCTTTGGGTTCGTGCCACTCATAGGCCGAGGCTTTGAGCTGATATGAACTGGATGTAGACGAGAGAAGCTGGTGTGATTTTTCGAAGGGCGACACTACCAGAGACATCGTGCAGAAACCCATCAGTACACTCGATAGCACTGGTAGGCGGAAGGCGGGTTGCTCCCAAGAATCTGATGTCCCTTCACACTAGGGTCTTCCATCCATTTCCTTTGCCAGCGTGGACTTGAGAAGTGGGAGGATTTGGTCCCCAGGAGATGGACTTCACGTGCCCTCACATAGGCATCCTTGGTGCCCCCACGTTCCCCATGCCGCTGGGCTTCCAATTGTAGATATGTCTTGGCACTCCTTTTGAGCAGAGACAGCCCTTGCCTCGGGGACCTTCTCCATGGTTGAAGCAGCCCAGCAGGGCCCTGAGGGCACCAGGGATCTGCATCCCTGCTGACGCATCCCTGAGCTCTCCCCCATAGGTTCTTGGGAATCCTGGTGGTCCTTGACCTGGGGTGCCCTCTGCCAAGTTGCAATGCTTTTCTCAAAATTCAGACTTCCCTGGGTGTCCGGAGTCTCGATGTCGATGTAGCCTCCTGTAAAGTCAGCCGTGGTGTGTGATGAGAGCCATGCTTCAACCTTTTGGTTTGCCTCTCTGCCTTCCTTCCCACTTTCTGTATTCCATTCATCTTAACACCTTTTTCCATCCCTAATTTCCTCCCACGAAATCCCTCCTCCACAATGCGAGCCTTGCTGCTCACCTCCTGCATCTCCTTCACATCAGTATAGCTTTCTCACTACCTAGCTCTTATCATCAATCTCCTCTTCCTCCTCATCAATTAATAATTCTCTCTCCAGGGTTTTTCTTTGGGATGATAGCCAAGAAAAGCCAGGACGTTTTTGCGACTTCTGGAGACTCAGCAGGAATCTTGGACTGTGGTTTTCTCTGGCATGGAAGATACGATTTGGGTTCCTCTCTCAGGAAATGCGCAGGGGTTTTGGCTATTTTTTTAACCGGGTGTCCTCTTAGATCCATAGTCCTATTCCCATCGGAAACAATAGCACGTGTGTTTACAATGCGGAAACGTCTTTAGGCACCCATTGTCCAGTGGAGCAGAAGAGCCTGAGGAATCGTCGTGGCCCCTAAAATGAAACTGTGTTTGAACGGTTCAAAAGAAAGCAGGCTAATCCTTAGCCACCCAAACCCATCCAAAGCCACCCAAGCCCAAAGAAGGTTTAAAGAACCTTGAGAAAACCACACCCATGGAAGGAATGTAAAGCAGAGCAGAGGAATGTGTGGAATGCAGACAGGGGTGAAACAATTTGTGTCCCATATGGAAAACGGGGAAAACAACAGGTTGGCCTGTGGAAATGCAGGAATCTGACAGAGGCGGGCAGAGAAGTTCTGGAATGCGGCAAGGTATGAACCAGATGTTCAGTCTTCCATGGCTTGCTGTGAAGACCATATGGCCTGCACTCCAAAGGCCTGGGAGACTCGGAGCTGGGCTGCCACTTGAAAGGGCCTTAGGTTGTCCTCCTTCCTCCCAGGTCCTCAAAATGGAGGGGAATTCTCAATGACTGTTAGATCTCCGACCTTGGGTGAAGTGCGGTCCGTGGTACGGCCCAGCCGTCCAGGTGATGGGCAAAACTATGGGCAGGCTCTACACGTACTTGAGGAGTGCCCTGGAGTTTTGGGGGGTGGGGAATTTCCAGCAGCTCCGCTGATTACCATACATCAGGACGTGGCCACCTCAGCCTCTACAAGACCCCTGTCTCCAGGGAGAGCTCAGTGGGCCAGCATTCTCCCGGCAGCCGGTCGGTTCTTCTCGCTTCTCCGACTGACCTCGAAGCATGGATTCCTCCAGCACGTCCTGCACATCCAGCGGTAGGTTGACCTCTGCCTCTGAGCTGGGGGTTGCAAATCCCAGAGGCCGGGAGCCCTTCCCGCCTGTGCATCCTGCATCGATAGGGCCATGCCGTTCATTAGGGCATATTCCGTGATTGGGCTGGCCTTTGGCCAGTGCTCAGTTGGCCTCAGGATGCAGACTCGCCTCAGAATGACACCCTTGCTCCATACCCAGGGGAGTTTCGCTCTGGGATGGAAGTGGATGTTGCCTCTTCCTAGAGAGGTGCCCACGCAGATCACGCATCAATGGGCGAAAGGTCCTAACAGGATTTCTCAGGGCCCATCTTCTCCTTTGCTGCTGGCCAACCTTTCCATTCAACCCAATGTATGTTCATGATGGCAGTGGACACATTTGTGGATTTGGAGTCGGAGTAGCCTTTGAATTGTGGTTTGCATGGTTCTATTTGTCTTTGGGTTCGTGCCACTCATAGGCCGAAGCTTTGAGATGATATGCCATGGACGTAGGCGAGAGAGGCTGGTGTAATTTTCTGAAAGGCCACACTGCCGGAGACATCGTGCAGAAACCCATCAGTACCCTCGACAGGAATGGTAGGCAGAAGGCGTGTTGCTCCCAAGACTCCGATGTCCCTTCATACTAGTGTCTACCATCCATTTCTTTGCCAGCGTGGCCTTGGGAATTGGGGGGATTTGGGCCCCAGGAGATGGACCTCAGGTGCCTTCACATAGGCATCCTTGGTGCCCCCACGTTCCCCATGCCACTGGGCTTCCGATGGTACAGATGTCTTGGCACCCCCTTTGCTCAGAGACAGCCCTTGCCTCGGGGACCTTCTCCATGGTTGAAGCAGCCCAACATGGCCCTGTGGGCACCAGGGATCGGCATCCCTGCTGACGCATCCCTGAGCTCTCCCCCATAGGTCCTTGGGAATCCTGGTGGTCCTTGACCTGTGGTGCTCTGTCAGGGTGCACCATCGGCTGCAGGCCACGAGGTTCCTCTGCCAAGTTGCAGTGCTTTTCTCTAAATGCAGATATCACTGGGTGTCCGGAGTCTCAATGGCGATGTAGCCTCCTGAAAAGTCAGACGTGGTTTGTGACGAGAGCCATGCTTCAACCCCTTGGTTTGCCTCTCTGCCTTCCTTCCCACTTTCTGTCTTCCATTGGCCTAACACCTTTCTCCATCCGTAACTTCCTCAAAGAAATCCCTCCTCCACAAGGCGATCCTTGCTGCTCACCTCCTGCATCTCCTTCACATCAGTATAGCTTTCTCACTATCTAGCTCTTATCATCAATGTCCTCTTCCTCCTCATCAATTGAGAATTCTCTCTCCAGGGTTTATCTTTGGGATGATAGTCAAGAAAAGCCGGGACGTATTGGAGGCTTCTGGAGACTCAGCCGGAATCCTGGACCGTGGTTTTATCCGGGGTGGAAGATTCGATTTGGGGTCCTCTCTCAGGAAATGCTCAGGGTTTTTGGCTATTTTTTTAACCGGGTGTCCTCCTAGTTCCATAGTCCTATTCCCATCGGAAACACTAGCACGTGTGTTTACAATGCGGAAACGTCTTTAGGCACCCGTTGTCCAGTGGAGCAGAAGAGCCTGAGGAATCGTCGTGGCCCCCAAAATGAAGCTGTGTTTGAACGGTTCAAAAGAAAGCAGGCTAATCCTTAGCCACCCAAACCCATCCAAAGCCACCCAAGCCCAAAGAAGGGTTAAAGAACCTTGAGAAAACCACACCCATGGAAGGAATGTAAAGCAGAGCAGAGGAATGTGTGGAATGCAGACAGGGGTGAAACACTTAGGGTCCCATATGGAAAACGGGGAAAACAACAGGTTGGCCTGTGGAAATGCAGGAATCTGACAGAGGCGGGCAGAGAAGATCTGGAATGATGCCAGGTCTGAACCAGAGGGTGAGTCTGACGTGGCTAGACCTGAAGACCATATGGCCTGCACTCCAAAGGCCTGGGAGACTCGGAGCTGGGCTGCCACTTGAAAGGGCCTTAGGTTGTCCTCCTTCCTCCCAGGTCCTCAAACTGGAGGGGAATTCTCAATGACTGTTAGATCTCCGACCTTGCGTGAAGTGAGGTCTGTGGTACGGCCCAGCCGTCCAGGTGATGGGCAACACTGTGGGCAGGCTCTACAGGTACCTGAGGAATGCCCTGGAGTTTTGGGGGGTGGGGAATTTCCAGCAGCTCCGCTGATTTCCATACATCAGGGCGTGGCCACCTCAGCCTCTACCAGACCCATGTCTCCAGGGAGAGCACAGTGGGCCAGCATTCTCACGGCAAGCCGGTCACTTCTTCTCGCTTCTCCGACTGACCTCGAAGCATGGATTCCTCCAGCACGTCCTGCACATCCAGCGGTAGGTTGACCTCTGCCTCTGAGCTGGGGTTGCAAATCCCAGAGGCCGGGAGTCCTTCCCGCCTGTGCATCCTGCATCGATAGGGCCATGCCCTTCATTAGGGCATATTCCGTGATTGGGCTGGCCTTTGGCCAGTGCTCAGTTGGCCTCAGGATGCAGACTCGCCTCAGAATGACACCCTTGCTCCATACCCAGGGGAGTTTCGCTCTGGGATGGAAGTGGATGTTGCCTCTTCCTAGAGAGGTGCCCACGCAGATCACGCATCAATGGGCGAAAGGTCCTAACAGGATTTCTCAGGGCCCATCCTCTCCTTTGCTGCTGGCCAACCTTTCCATTCAACCCAATGTATGTTCATGATGGCAGTGGACACATTTGGGGATTTGGAGTCGGAGTAGCCTTTGAATTGTGGTCTCTTGGCCTGGCTTGCCAACAACAGGTATGGAGATACACCCCAGTGGGTTTACTCCTCTCTTTCTTTCTCTTTACGTCTTGGGGAAGGTTTCCTTTGGAGTCTTGGGGATGTTGGGAGCATTTTGACCCCAGGTCACCTGGAGTCGACAGCACGTTCGTGGGAGCTCTTCTCCAAAGTTCAGGCCTTTCTGCATGACCGAACTCTGTGCACGCCTGGCCTTTGTATAACCCAGGGACGTCAAGGAATCTTGATGCCAGGACGGAGGGAAACATGTGGAGCTTATATCTCTCTTTCAAGGGTTTCAAGCTCCCTTGGAGTTTCCCCACACATAATCCCTCTCCATTTCTCTCTCTCCGTCTCTCGGTCCCTCCGTCTCTTTCTCAGTCTCTCTCTCTCTCAGTCTCTCTCTCTCTCTCCATTTCTCTGCTGGGACCCTATGGGTCTCACTTTCTATAACTCCTTGGTTCACTCCCAACTCAGCCTTACGGTCTCAATTCCTTCTCCTCTTTGGCCACTTACGTCTACATGAATGGAACCGTAGACTTTGCACACTGGCCTTGACAGTGTAATATGCAGACTTGTGGTTGGTGTTGAAGTCGTCATCACTGCATGTGCTGAGGTCCGTCCTGATGGACACTTGCCCAGTTGCGTTGGATATTCACGTCGATCTGCTGGAGGTCACTTTGTGCTGATGTATCATAAATATCCGGGACTTGGAAGCTCACCTGAAGCGAAGTTGGCTTTGCTTGTATCGGAAGCAAATTCTGCGAGACACAGCATCCTGGAACACAGGAAGTGGTCTTTGACGGCCTTTGCTTTGGGGGCTGTGGGGTAAGCGCTTTGCAAGGGGACCCGCCATGGGGCCGTCAGTTTGTGCGAATCACCAAGGAAGAATTCCTGTGTGCCGGCCGGACAGAAGGGAGACCGATCCAGGGGGATTCCTCTGCTTCTGTGTGCTTTGACAGGTCTTGACTAGGAGAGCCCACACTGAGGCCATGTGGCTGAGAACAGACAACGTGTTGTTAGTGACAGGTCTTGACTAGGAGAGCCCACACTGAGGCCATGTGGCTGAGAACAGACAACGTGTTGTTAGTGGGCACTTCGTGAAGAGAGGCCGTTGGTGGCTTGGAGCGTGGCATAACGCAGGAAGCTATGGATTTCGTGGATGCAACGATGTGCTGGAATCCACACGTCCGCTGGCCCTCACAGACTTTTCCCTTGGGGTGTTGTGAACCCGCGGCCCTTTCTTCCATTCTTGTCCACCACCACTAGGGCCTGAACCCAGATCGGCCCGGGGTCCTTTGTGTGCAGGCAGGCCTCCCTGTAACTCACTGTGGCCCAGCCACAGCACGAGGCAGCATAATCAGGGTGTCTCGAGCTGGTGAGTCATTTTGCGAGGAGTCCCGGCAGGGCTTCCTTCCAAACGGGTGCTGTGGTGTCGGCACCGCCGAGAAGCTTTCCTTTTCTACCCCCCAGAAGTGCAGTCAGTGTTTGTTGGTGGTTTGCATGGTTCTATTTGTCTTTGGGTTCGTGCCACTCATAGGCCGAAGCTTTGAGATGATATGCCCTGGATGTAGACGAGAGAAGCTGGTGTGATTTTTCGAAGGGCGACACTACCAGAGACATCGTGCAGAAACCCATCAGTACACTCGATAGCACTGGTAGGCGGAAGGCGTGTTGCTCCCAAGACTCTGATGTCCCTTCACACTAGGGTCTTCCATCCATTTCCTTTGCCAGCGTGGACTTGAGAAGTGGGAGGATTTGGTCCCCAGGAGATGGACTTCACGTGCCCTCACATAGGCATCCTTGGTGCCCCCACGTTCCCCATGCTGCTGGGCTTCCGATGGTACAGATGTCTTGGCACCCCCTTTGCGCAGAGACTGCCCTTGCCTCGGGGACCTTCTCCATGGTTGAAGCAGCCCAACATGGCCCTGTGGGCACCAGGGATCGGCATCCCTGCTGACACATCTCTGAGCTCTCCCCCATAGGTCCTTGGGAATCCTGGTGGTCCTTGACCTGGGGTGCCCTGTCAGGGTGCACCATCGGCTGCAGGCCACGAGGTTCCTCTGCCAAGTTGCAATGCTTTTCTCAAAATTCAGACTTCCCTGGGTGTCCGGAGTCTCAATGGCGATGTAGCCTCCTGAAAAGTCAGACGTGGTTTGTGAGGAGAGCCATGCTTCAACCCCTTGGTTTGCCTCTCTGCCTTCCTTCCCACTTTCTGTCTTCCATTGGCCTAACACCTTTCTCCATCCGTAACTTCCTCAAAGAAATCCCTCCTCCACAAGGCGATCCTTGCTGCTCACCTCCTGCATCTCCTTCACATCAGTATAGCTCTCTCACTATCTAGCTCTTATCATCAATGTCCTCTTCCTCCTCATCAATTGAGAATTCTCTCTCCAGGGTTTATCTTTGGGATGATAGTCAAGAAAAGCCGGGACGTATTGGAGGCTTCTGGAGACTCAGCCGGAATCCTGGACCGTGGTTTTATCCGGGGTGGAAGATACGATTTGGGGTCCTCTCTCAGGAAATGCTCAGGGTTTTTGGCTATTTTTTTAACCGGGTGTCCTCCTAGTTCCATAGTCCTATTCCCATCGGAAACAATAGCACGTGTGTTTACAATGCGGAAACGTCTTTAGGCACCCGTTGTCCAGTGGAGCAGAAGAGCCTGAGGAATCGTCGTGGCCCCCAAAATGAAGCTGTGTTTGAACGGTTCAAAAGAAAGCAGGCTAATCCTTAGCCACCCAAACCCATCCAAAGCCACCCAAGCCCAAAGAAGGGTTAAAGAACCTTGAGAAAACCACACCCATGGAAGGAATGTAAAGCAGAGCAGAGGAATGTGTGGAATGCAGACAGGGGTGAAACACTTAGGGTCCCATATGGAAAACGGGGAAAACAACAGGTTGGCCTGTGGAAATGCAGGAATCTGACAGAGGCGGGCAGAGAAGTTCTGGAATGCGGCAAGGTATGAACCAGATGTTCAGTCTTCCATGGCTTGCTGTGAAGACCATATGGCCTGCACTCCAAAGGCCTGGGAGACTCGGAGCTGGGCTGCCACTTGAAAGGGCCTTAGGTTGTCCTCCTTCCTCCCAGGTCCTCAAACTGGAGGGGAATTCTCAATGACTGTTAGATCTCCGACCTTGGGTGAAGTGCGGTCCGTGGTACGGCCCAGCCCTCCAGGTGATGGGCAACACTATGGGCAGGCTCTACACGTACTTGAGGAGTGCCCTGGAGTTTTGGGGGGTGGGGAATTTCCAGCAGCTCCGCTGATTTCCAGAAATCAGGGCGTGGCCACCTCAGCCTCTACAAGACCCCTGTCTCCAGGGAGAGCTCAGTGGGCCAGCATTCTCCAGGGCAGCCGGTCGGTTCTTCTCGCTTCTCCGACTGACCTCGAAGCATGGATTCCTCCAGCACGTCCTGCACATCAAGCTGCAGCTTGACCTCTGCTTCTGGGCTGGGGGTTGCAACTCCCAGAGGCTGGGAGCCCTTCACGCCTGTGCATCCTGCATCGATAGGGCCATGCCGTTCATTAGGGCATGTTTCGAGATTGGGGTGGCCTTTGGCCCGCGCTCAGTGGGCCTCAGGGAGCAGACTCGCCTCAGAATGACGCCCTTGCTCCATACCCATGGTAATTTCGCTCTGGGATGGAAGTGGATGTTGCCTCTTCCTAGAGAGGTGCCCACGCAGATCACGCATCACCGGGCGAAAGGTCCTAACAGGATTTCTCAGGGCCCGTCCTCTCCTTTGCTGCTGGCCAACCTTTCCATTCAACCCAATGTATGTTCATGATGGCAGTGGACACATTTGGGGATTTGGAGTTGGAGTAGCCTTTGAATAGTGGTCTCTTGGCCTGGCTTGCCAACAACAGGTATGGAGATACACCCCAGTGGGTTTACTCCTCTCTTTCTTTCTCTTTACGTCTTGGGGAAGGTTTCCTTTGGAGTCTTGGGGATGTTGGGAGCATTTTGACCCCAGGTCACCTGGAGTCGACAGCACGTTCGTGGAAGCTCTTCTCCAAAGTTCAGGCCTTTCTGCATGACCGAACTCTGTGCACGCCTGGCCTTTGTATAACCCAGGGACGTCAAGGAATCTTGATGCCAGGACGGAGGGAAACATGTGGAGCTTATATCTCTCTTTCAAGGGTTTCAAGCTCCCTTGGAGTTTCCCCACACATAATCCCTCTCCATTTCTCTCTCTCCGTCTCTCGGTCCCTCCGTCTCTTTCTCAGTCTCTCTCTCTCTCAGTCTCTCTCTCTCTCTCTATGTCTATCTCTCTCTCTCCATTTCTCTGCTGGGACCCTGTGGGTCTCACTTTCTATAACTCCTTGGTTCACTCCCAACTCAGCCTTACGGTCTCAATTCCTTCTCCTCTTTGGCCACTTACGTCTACATGAATGGAACCGTAGACTTTGCACACTGGCCTTGACAGTGTAATATGCAGACTTGTGGTTGGTGTTGAAGTCGTCATCACTGCATGTGCTGAGGTCCGTCCTGATGGACACTTGCCCAGTTGCGTTGGATATTCACGTCGATCTGCTGGAGGTCACTTTGTGCTGATGTATCATAAATATCCGGGACTTGGAAGCTCACCTGAAGCGAAGTTGGCTTTGCTTGTATCGGAAGCAAATTCTGCGGGACACAGCATCCTGGAACACAGGAAGTGGTCTTTGACGGCCTTTGCTTTGGGGGCTGTGGGGTAAGCGCTTCGCAAGGGGACCCGCCATGGGGCCGTCAGTTGCATGCGAATCACCAAGGAAGAATTCCTGTGTGCCGGCCGGACAGAAGGGAGACCGATCCAGGGGGATTCCTCTGCTTCTGTGTGCTTTGACAGGTCTTGACTAGGAGAGCCCACACTGAGGCCATGTGGCTGAGAACAGACAACGTGTTGTTAGTGGGCACTTCGGGAAGAGAGGCCGTTGGTGGCTTGCAGCATGGCATAACGCAGGAAGCTATGGATTTCGTGGATGCAACGATGTGCTGGAATCCACACGTCCGCTGGCCCTCACAGACTTTTCCCTTGGGGTGGTGTGAACCCGCGGCCCTTTCTTCCATTCTTGTCCACCACCACTAGGGCCTGAACCCAGATCGGCCCGGGGTCCTTTGTGTGCAGGCACTCCCCCCTGGGTCTCACTGTGGCCCAGCCACAGCACGAGGCAGCATAATCAGGGTGTCTCGAGCTGGTGAGTCATTTTGCGAGGAGTCCCGGCAGGGCTTCCTTCCAAACGGGTGCTGTGGTGTCGGCACCGCCGAGAAGCTTTCCTTTTCTACCCCCCAGAAGTGCAGTCAGTGTTTGTTGGTGGTTGGCATGGTTCTATTTGTCTTTGGGTTCGTGCCACTCATAGGCCGAGGCTTTGAGCTGATATGCCCTGGACGTAGGCGAGAGAGGCTGGTGTAATTTTCTGAAAGGCCACACTGCCGGAGACATCGTGCACAAACCCATCAGTACACTCGATAGCACTGGTAGGCGGAAGGCGTGTTGCTCCCAAGACTCCGATGTCCCTTCACACTAGGGTCTTCCATCCATTTCCTTTGCCAGCGTGGACTTGAGAAGTGGGAGGATTTGGTCCCCAGGAGATGGACTTCACGTGCCCTCACATAGGCATCCTTGGTGCCCCCACGTTCCCCATGCCGCTGGGCTTCCGATGGTACAGATGTCTTGGCACCCCCTTTGCGCAGAGACAGCCCGTGCCTCGGGGACCTTCTCCATGGTTGAAGCAGCCCAACATGGCCCTGTGGGCACCAGGGATCGGCATCCCTGCTGACGCATCCCTGAGCTCTCCCCCATAGGTCCTTGGGAATCCTGGTGGTCCTTGACCTGGGGTGCCCTGTCAGGGTGCACCATCGGCTGCAGGCCACGAGGTTCCTCTGCCAAGTTGCAGTGCTTTTCTCTAAATGCAGATATCACTGGGTGTCCGGAGTCTCAATGGCGATGTAGCCTCCTGAAAAGTCAGACGTGGTTTGTGACGAGAGCCATGCTTCAACCCCTTGGTTTGCCTCTCTGCCTTCCTTCCCACTTTCTGTCTTCCATTGGCCTAACACCTTTCTCAATCCGTAACTTCCTCAAAGAAATCCCTCCTCCACAAGGCGATCCTTGCTGCTCACCTCCTGCATCTCCTTCACATCAGTATAGCTTTCTCACTATCTAGCTCTTATCATCAATGTCCTCTTCCTCCTCATCAATTGAGAATTCTCTCTCCAGGGTTTATCTTTGGGATGATAGTCAAGAAAAGCCGGGACGTATTGGAGGCTTCTGGAGACTCAGCCGGAATCCTGGACCGTGGTTTTATCCGGGGTGGAAAATGCGATTTGGGGTCCTCTCTCAGGAAATGCTCAGGGTTTTTGGCTATTTTTTTTACCGGGTGTCCTCCTAGTTCCATAGTCCTATTCCCATCGGAAACAATAGCACGTGTGTTTACAATGCGGAAACGTCTTTAGGCACCCGTTGTCCAGTGGAGCAGAAGAGCCTGAGGAATCGTCGTGGCCCCCAAAATGAAGCTGTGTTTGAACGGTTCAAAAGAAAGCAGGCTAATCCTTAGCCACCCAAAGCCATCCAAAGCCACCCAAGCCCAAAGAAGGGTTAAAGAACCTTGAGAAAACCACACCCATGGAAGGAATGTAAAGCAGAGCAGAGGAATGTGTGGAATGCAGACAGGGGTGAAACACTTAGGGTCCCATATGGAAAACGGGGAAAACAACAGGTTGGCCTGTGGAAATGCAGGAATCTGACAGAGGCGGGCAGAAAAGTTCTGGAATGCGGCAAGGTCTGAACCAGATGTTCAGTCTTCCATGGCTTGCTGTGAAGACCATATGGCCTGCACTCCAAAGGCCTGGGAGACTCGGGGCTAGGCTGCCATTTGAAAGGGCCTTAGGTTGTCCTCCTTCCTCCCAGGTCCTCAAACTGGAGGGGAATTCTCAATGACTGTTAGATCTCCGACCTTGGGTGAAGTGCGGTCCGTGGTACGGCCCAGCCCTCCAGGTGATGGGCAACACTATGGGCAGGCTCTACACGTACTTGAGGAGTGCCCTGGAGTTTTGGGGGGTGGGGAATTTCCAGCAGCTCCGCTGATTTCCAGAAATCAGGGCGTGGCCACCTCAGCCTCTACAAGACCCCTGTCTCCAGGGAGAGCTCAGTGGGCCAGCATTCTCCAGGGCAGCCGGTCGGTTCTTCTCGCTTCTCCGACTGACCTCGAAGCATGGATTCCTCCAGCACGTCCTGCACATCAAGCTGTAGCTTGACCTCTGCTTCTGGGCTGGGGGTTGCAACTCCCAGAGGCTGGGAGCCCTTCACGCCTGTGCATCCTGCATCGATAGGGCCATGCCGTTCATTAGGGCATGTTTCGAGATTGGGGTGGCCTTTGGCCCGCGCTCAGTGGGCCTCAGGGAGCAGACTCGCCTCAGAATGACGCCCTTGCTCCATACCCATGGTAATTTCGCTCTGGGATGGAAGTGGATGTTGCCTCTTCCTAGAGAGGTGCCCACGCAGATCACGCATCACCGGGCGAAAGGTCCTAACAGGATTTCTCAGGGCCCATCCTCTCCTTTGCTGCTGGCCAACCTTTCCATTCAACCCAATGTATGTTCATGATGGCAGTGGACACATTTGGGGATTTGGAGTCGGAGTAGCCTTTGAATTGTGGTCTCTTGGCCTGGCTTGCCAACAACAGGTATGGAGATACACCCCAGTGGGTTTACTCCTCTCTTTCTTTCTCTTTACGTCTTGGGGAAGGTTTCCTTTGGAGTCTTGGGGATGTTGGGAGCATTTTGACCCCAGGTCACCTGGAGTCGACAGCACGTTCGTGGGAGCTCTTCTCCAAAGTTCAGGCCTTTCTGCATGACCGAACTCTGTGCACGCCTGGCCTTTGTATAACCCAGGGACGTCAAGGAATCTTGATGCCAGGACGGAGGGAAACATGTGGAGCTTATATCTCTCTTTCAAGGGTTTCAAGCTCCCTTGGAGTTTCCCCACACATAATCCCTCTCCATTTCTCTCTCTCCGTCTCTCGGTCCCTCCGTCTCTTTCTCAGTCTCTCTCTCTCTCAGTCTCTCTCTCTCTCTATGTCTATCTCGCTCTCTCCATTTCTCTGCTGGGACCCTGTGGGTCTCACTTTCTATAACTCCTTGGTTCACTCCCAACTCAGCCTTACGGTCACAATTCCTTCTCCTCTTTGGCCACTTACGTCTACATGAATGGAACCGTAGACTTTGCACACTGGCCTTGACAGTGTAATATGCAGACTTGTGGTTGGTGTTGAAGTCGTCATCACTGCATGTGCTGAGGTCCGTCCTGATGGACACTTGCCCAGTTGCGTTGGATATTCACGTCGATCTGCTGGAGGTCACTTTGTGCTGATGTCTCATAAATATCCGGGACTTGGAAGCTCACCTGAAGCGAAGTTGGCTTTGCTTGTATCGGAAGCAAATTCTGCGAGACACAGCATCCTGGAACACAGGAAGTGGTCTTTGACGGCCTTTGCTTTGGGGGCTGTGGGGTAAGCGCTTCGCAAGGGGACCCGCCATGGGGCCGTCAGTTGCATGCGAATCACCAAGGAAGAATTCCTGTGTGCCGGCCGGACAGAAGGGAGACCGATCCAGGGGGATTCCTCTGCTTCTGTGTGCTTTGACAGGTCTTGACTAGGAGAGCCCACACTGAGGCCATGTGGCTGAGAACAGACAACGTGTTGTTAGTGGGCACTTCGGGAAGAGAGGCCGTTGGTGGCTTGGAGCGTGGCATAACGCAGGAAGCTATGGATTTCGTGGATGCAACGATGTGCTGGAATCCACACGTCCGCTGGCCCTCACAGACTTTTCCCTTGGGGTGGTGTGAACCCGCGGCCCTTTCTTCCATTCTTGTCCACCACCACTAGGGCCTGAACCCAGATCGGCCCGGGGTCCTTTGTGTGCAAGCACTCCCCCCTGGGTCTCACTGTGGCCCAGCCACAGCACGAGACAGCATAATCAGGTTGTCTCTAGCTGGTGAGCAATTTTGCGAGGAGTCCCGGCAGGGCTTCCTTCCAAACGGGTGCTGTGGTGTCGGCACCGCCGAGAAGCTTTCCTTTTCTACCCCCCAGAAGTGCAGTCAGTGTTTGTTGGTGGTTTGCATGGTTCTATTTGTCTTTGGGTTCGTGCCACTCATAGGCCGAAGCTTTGAGATGATATGCCATGGACGTAGGCGAGAGAGGCTGGTGTAATTTTCTGAAAGGCCACACTGCCGGAGACATCGTGCAGAAACCCATCAGTACACTCGATAGCACTGGTAGGCGGAAGGCGTGTTGCTCCCAAGACTCTGATGTCCCTTCACACTAGGGTCGTCCATCCATTTCCTTTGCCAGCGTGGACTTGAGAAGTGGGAGGATTTGGTCCCCAGGAGATGGACTTCACGTGCCCTCACATAGGCATCCTTGGTGCCCCCACGTTCCCCATGCCGCTGGGCTTCCGATGGTACAGATGTCTTGGCACCCCCTTTGCGCAGAGACAGCCCTTGCCTCGGGGACCTTCTCCATGGTTGAAGCAGCCCAACATGGCCCTGTGGGCACCAGGGATCGGCATCCCTGCTGACACATCTCTGAGCTCTCCCCCATACGTCCTTGGGAATCCTGGTGGTCCTTGACCTGGGGTGCCCTGTCAGGGTGCACCATCGGCTGCAGACCACGAGGTTCCTCTGCCAAGTTGCAGTGCTTTTCTCTAAATGCAGATATCACTGGGTGTCCGGAGTCTCAATGGCGATGTAGCCTCCTGAAAAGTCAGACGTGGTTTGTGACGAGAGCCATGCTTCAACCCCTTGGTTTGCCTCTCTGCCTTCCTTCCCACTTTCTGTCTTCCATTGGCCTAACACCTTTCTCCATCCGTAACTTCCTCAAAGAAATCCCTCCTCCACAAGGCGATCCTTGCTGCTCACCTCCTGCATCTCCTTCACATCAGTATAGCTCTCTCACTATCTAGCTCTTATCATCAATGTCCTCTTCCTCCTCATCAATTGAGAATTCTCTCTCCAGGGTTTATCTTTGGGATGATAGTCAAGAAAAGCCGGGACGTATTGGAGGCTTCTGGAGACTCAGCCGGAATCCTGGACCGTGGTTTTATCCGGAGTGGAAGATACGATTTGGGGTCCTCTCTCAGGAAATGCTCACGGTTTTTGGCTATTTTTTTAACCGGGTGTCCTCCTAGTTCCATAGTCCTATTCCCATCGGAAACAATAGCACGTGTGTTTACAATGCGGAAACGTCTTTAGGCACCCGTTGTCCAGTGGAGCAGAAGAGCCTGAGGAATCGTCGTGGCCCCCAAAATGAAGCTGTGTTTGAACGGTTCAAAAGAAAGCAGGCTAATCCTTAGCCACCCAAACCCATCCAAAGCCACCCAAGCCCAAAGAAGGGTTAAAGAACCTTGAGAAAACCACACCGCTGGAAGGAATGTAAAGCAGAGCAGAGGAATGTGTGGAATGCAGACAGGGGTGAAACACTTAGGGTCCCATATGGAAAACGGGGAAAACAACAGGTTGGCCTGTGGAAATGCAGGAATCTGACAGAGGCGGGCAGAGAAGGTCTGGAATGATGCCAGGTCTGAACCAGAGGGTGAGTCTTCCATGGCTTGCTGTGAAGACCATATGGCCTGCACTCCAAAGGCCTGGGAGACTCGGGGCTAGGCTGCCATTTGAAAGGGCCTTAGGTTGTCCTCCTTCCTCCCAGGTCCTCAAACTGGAGGGGAATTCTCAATGACTGTTAGATCTCCGACCTTGGGTGAAGTGCGGTCCGTGGTACGGCCCAGCCCTCCAGGTGATGGGCAACACTATGGGCAGGCTCTACACGTACCTGAGGAGTGCCCTGGAGTTTTGGGGGGTGGGGAATTTCCAGCAGCTCCGCTGATTTCCATACATCAGGGCGTGGCCACCTCAGCCTCTACAAGACCCCTGTCTCCAGGGAGAGCTCAGTGGGCCAGCATTCTCCCGGCAGCTGGTCGGTTCTTCTCGCTTCTCCGACTGACCTCGAAGCATGATTCCTCCAGCACGTCCTGCACATCCAGCGTTAGGTTGACCTCTGCCTCTGAGCTGGGGGTTGCAAATCCCAGAGGCCGGGAGCCCTTCCCGCCTGTGCATCCTGCATCGATAGGGCCATGCCATTCATTAGGGCATATTCCGTGATTGGGCTGGCCTTTGGCCAGTGCTCAGTTGGCCTCAGGATGCAGACTCGCCTCAGAATGACACCCTTGCTCCATACCCAGGGGAGTTTCGCTCTGGGATGGAAGTGGATGTTGCCTCTTCCTAGAGAGGTGCCCACGCAGATCACGCATCAATGGGCGAAAGGTCCTAACAGGATTTCTCAGGGCCCATCCTCTCCTTTGCTGCTGGCCAACCTTTCCATTCAACCCAATGTATGTTCATGATGGCAGTGGACACATTTGGGGATTTGGAGTCGGAGTAGCCTTTGAATTGTGGTCTCTTGGCCTGGCTTGCCAACAACAGGTATGGAGATACACCCCAGTGGGTTTACTCCTCTCTTTCTTTCTCTTTACGTCTTGGGGAAGGTTTCCTTTGGAGTCTTGGGGATGTTGGGAGCATTTTGACCCCAGGTCACCTGGAGTCGACAGCACGTTCGTGGGAGCTCTTCTCCAAAGTTCAGGCCTTTCTGCATGACCGAACTCTGTGCACGCCTGGCCTTTGTATAACCCAGGGACGTCAAGGAATCTTGATGCCAGGACGGAGGGAAACATGTGGAGCTTATATCTCTCTTTCAAGGGTTTCAAGCTCCCTTGGAGTTTCCCCACACATAATCCCTCTCCATTTCTCTCTCTCCGTCTCTCGGTCCCTCCGTCTCTTTCTCAGTCTCTCTCTCTCTCAGTCTCTCTCTCTCTCTCTATGTCTATCTCTCTCTCTCCATTTCTCTGCTGGGACCCTGTGGGTCTCACTTTCTATAACTCCTTGGTTCACTCCCAACTCAGCCTTACGGTCTCAATTCCTTCTCCTCTTTGGCCACTTACGTCTACATGAATGGAACCGTAGACTTTGCACACTGGCCTTGACAGTGTAATATGCAGACTTGTGGTTGGTGTTGAAGTCGTCATCACTGCATGTGCTGAGGTCCGTCCTGATGGACACTTGCCCAGTTGCGTTGGATATTCACGTCGATCTGCTGGAGGTCACTTTGTGCTGATGTATCATAAATATCCGGGACTTGGAAGCTCACCTGAAGCGAAGTTGGCTTTGCTTGTATCGGAAGCAAATTCTGCGAGACACAGCATCCTGGAACACAGGAAGTGGTCTTTGACGGCCTTTGCTTTGGGGGCTGTGGGGTAAGCGCTTCGCAAGGGGACCCGCCATGGGGCCGTCAGTTGCATGCGAATCACCAAGGAAGAATTCCTGTGTGCCGGCCGGACAGAAGGGAGACCGATCCAGGGGGATTCCTCTGCTTCTGTGTGCTTTGACAGGTCTTGACTAGGAGAGCCCACACTGAGGCCATGTGGCTGAGAACAGACAACGTGTTGTTAGTGGGCACTTCGGGAAGAGAGGCCGTTGGTGGCTTGGAGCGTGGCATAACGCAGGAAGCTATGGATTTCGTGGATGCAACGATGTGCTGGGATCCACACGTCCGCTGGCCCTCACAGACTTTTCCCTTGGGGTGGTGTGAACCCGCGGCCCTTTCTTCCATTCTTGTCCACCACCACTAGGGCCTGAACCCAGATCGGCCCGGGGTCCTTTGTGTGCAGGCATTCCCCCCTGGGTCTCACTGTGGCCCAGCCACAGCACGAGACAGCATAATCAGGTTGTCTCTAGCTGGTGAGCAATTTTGCGAGGAGTCCCGGCAGGGCTTCCTTCCAAACGGGTGCTGTGGTGTCGGCACCGCTGAGAAGCTTTCCTTTTCTACCCCCCAGAAGTGCAGTCAGTGTTTGTTGGTGGTTTGCATGGTTCTATTTGTCTTTGGGTTCGTGCCACTCATAGGCCGAAGCTTTGAGATGATATGCCATGGACGTAGGCGAGAGAGGCTGGTGTAATTTTCTGAAAGGCCGCACTGCCGGAGACATCGTGCAGAAACCCATCAGTACACTCGATAGCACTGGTAGGCGGAAGGCGTGTTGCTCCCAAGAATCTGATGTCCCTTCACACTAGGGTCTTCCATCCATTTCCTTTGCCAGCGTGGACTTGAGAAGTGGGAGGATTTGGTCCCCAGGAGATGGACTTCACGTGCCCTCACATAGGCATCCTTGGTGCCCCCACGTTCCCCATGCCGCTGGGCTTCCGATGGTACAGATGTCTTGGCACCCCCTTTGCGCAGAGACAGCCCTTGCCTCGGGGACCTTCTCCATGGTTGAAGCAGCCCAACATGGCCCTGTGGGCACCAGGGATCGGCATCCCTGCTGACACATCTCTGAGCTCTCCCCTATAGGTCCTTGGGAATCCTGGTGGTCCTTGACCTGGGGTGCCCTGTCAGGGTGCACCATCGGCTGCAGGCCACGAGGTTCCTCTGCCAAGTTGCAGTGCTTTTCTCTAAATGCAGATATCACTGGGTGTCCGGAGTCTCAATGGCGATGTAGCCTCCTGAAAAGTCAGACGTGTTTTGTGCCGAGAGCCATGCTTCAACCCCTTGGTTTGCCTCTCTGCCGTCCTTCCCACTTTCTGTCTTCCATTGGCCTAACACCTTTCTCCATCCGTAACTTCCTCAAAGAAATCCCTCCTCCACAAGGCGATCCTTGCTGCTCACCTCCTGCATCTCCTTCACATCAGTATAGCTCTCTCACTATCTAGCTCTTATCATCAATGTCCTCTTCCTCCTCATCAATTGAGAATTCTCTCTCCAGGGTTTATCTTTGGGATGATAGTCAAGAAAAGCCGGGACGTATTTGAGGCTTCTGGAGACTCAGCCGGAATCCTGGACCATGGTTTTATCCGGAGTGGAAGATACGATTTGGGGTCCTCTCTCAGGAAATGCTCAGGGTTTTTGGCTATTTTTTTTACCGGGTGTCCTCCTAGTTCTATAGTCCTATTCCCATCGGAAACAATAGCACGTGTGTTTACAATGCGGAAACGTCTTTAGGCACCCGTTGTCCAGTGGAGCAGAAGAGCCTGAGGAATCGTCGTGGCCCCCAAAATGAAGCTGTGTTTGAACGGTTCAAAAGAAAGCAGGCTAATCCTTAGCCACCCAAACCCATCCAAAGCCACCCAAGCCCAAAGAAGGGTTAAAGAACCTTGAGAAAACCACACCCATGGAAGGAATGTAAAGCAGAGCAGAGGAATGTGTGGAATGCAGACAGGGGTGAAACACTTAGGGTCCCATATGGAAAACGGGGAAAACAACAGGTTGGCCTGTGGAAATGCAGGAATCTGACAGAGGCGGGCAGAGAAGGTCTGGAATGATGCCAGGTCTGAACCAGAGGGTGAGTCTTCCATGGCTTGCTGTGAAGACCATATGGCCTGCACTCCAAAGGCCTGGGAGACTCGGGGCTAGGCTGCCATTTGAAAGGGCCTTAGGTTGTCCTCCTTCCTCCCAGGTCCTCAAACTGGAGGGGAATTCTCAATGACTGTTAGATCTCCGACCTTGGGTGAAGTGCGGTCCGTGGTACGGCCCAGCCCTCCAGGTGATGGGCAACACTATGGGCAGGCTCTACACGTACTTGAGCAGTGCCCTGGAGTTTTGGGGGGTGGGGAATTTCCAGCAGCTCCGCTGATTTCCATACATCAGGGCGTGGCCACCTCAGCCTCTACAAGACCCCTGTCTCCAGGGAGAGCTCAGTGGGCCAGCATTCTCCCGGCAGCTGGTCGGTTCTTCTCGCTTCTCCGACTGACCTCGAAGCATGATTTCTCCAGCACGTCCTGCACATCCAGCGGTAGGTTGACCTCTGCCTCTGAGCTGGGGTTGCAAATCCCAGAGGCCGGGAGCCCTTCCCGCCTGTGCATCCTGCATCGATAGGGCCATGCCATTCATTAGGGCATATTCCGTGATTGGGCTGGCCTTTGGCCAGTGCTCAGTTGGCCTCAGGATGCAGACTCGCCTCAGAATGACACCCTTGCTCCATACCCAGGGGAGTTTCGCTCTGGGATGGAAGTGGATGTTGCCTCTTCCTAGAGAGGTGCCCACGCAGATCACGCATCAATGGGCGAAAGGTCCTAACAGGATTTCTCAGGGCCCATCCTCTCCTTTGCTGCTGGCCAACCTTTCCATTCAACCCAATGTATGTTCATGATGGCAGTGGACACATTTGGGGATTTGGAGTCGGAGTAGCCTTTGAATTGTGGTCTCTTGGCCTGGCTTGCCAACAACAGGTATGGAGATACACCCCAGTGGGTTTACTCCTCTCTTTCTTTCTCTTTACGTCTTGGGGAAGGTTTCCTTTGGAGTCTTGGGGATGTTGGGAGCATTTTGACCCCAGGTCACCTGGAGTCGACAGCACGTTCGTGGGAGCTCTTCTCCAAAGTTCAGGCCTTTCTGCATGACCGAACTCTGTGCACGCCTGGCCTTTGTATAACCCAGGGACGTCAAGGAATCTTGATGCCAGGACGGAGGGAAACATGTGGAGCTTATATCTCTCTTTCAAGGGTTTCAAGCTCCCTTGGAGTTTCCCCACACATAATCCCTCTCCATTTCTCTCTCTCCGTCTCTCGGTCCCTCCGTCTCTTTCTCAGCCTCTCTCTCTCTCTCTCTCTATGTCTATCTCTCTCTCTCCATTTCTCTGCTGGGACCCTGTGGGTCTCACTTTCTATAACTCCTTGGTTCACTCCCAACTCAGCCTTACGGTCTCAATTCCTTCTCCTCTTTGGCCACTTACGTCTACATGAATGGAACCGTAGACTTTGCACACTGGCCTTGACAGTGTAATATGCAGACTTGTGGTTGGTGTTGAAGTCGTCATCACTGCATGTGCTGAGGTCCGTCCTGATGGACACTTGCCCAGTTGCGTTGGATATTCACGTCGATCTGCTGGAGGTCACTTTGTGCTGATGTATCATAAATATCCGGGACTTGGAAGCTCACCTGAAGCGAAGTTGGCTTTGCTTGTATCGGAAGCAAATTCTGCGAGACACAGCATCCTGGAACACAGGAAGTGGTCTTTGACGGCCTTTGCTTTGGGGGCTGTGGGGTAAGCGCTTCGCAAGGGGACCCGCCATGGGGCCGTCAGTTGCATGCGAATCACCAAGGAAGAATTCCTGTGTGCCGGCCGGACAGAAGGGAGACCGATCCAGGGGGATTCCTCTGCTTCTGTGTGCTTTGACAGGTCTTGACTAGGAGAGCCCACACTGAGGCCATGTGGCTGAGAACAGACAACGTGTTGTTAGTGGGCACTTCGGGAAGAGAGGCCGTTGGTGGCTTGGAGCGTGGCATAACGCAGGAAGCTATGGATTTCGTGGATGCAACGATGTGCTGGAATCCACACGTCCGCTGGCCCTCACAGACTTTTCCCTTGGGGTGGTGTGAACCCGCGGCCCTTTCTTCCATTCTTGTCCACCACCACTAGGGCCTGAACCCAGATCGGCCCGGGGTCCTTTGTGTGCAGGCATTCCCCCCTGGGTCTCACTGTGGCCCAGCCACAGCACGAGACAGCATAATCAGGTTGTCTCTAGCTGGTGAGCAATTTTGCGAGGAGTCCCGGCAGGGCTTCCTTCCAAACGGGTGCTGTGGTGTCGGCACCGCTGAGAAGCTTTCCTTTTCTACCCCCCAGAAGTGCAGTCAGTGTTTGTTGGTGGTTTGCATGGTTCTATTTGTCTTTGGGTTCGTGCCACTCATAGGCCGAAGCTTTGAGATGATATGCCATGGACGTAGGCGAGAGAGGCTGGTGTAATTTTCTGAAAGGCCGCACTGCCGGAGACATCGTGCAGAAACCCATCAGTACACTCGATAGCACTGGTAGGCGGAAGGCGTGTTGCTCCCAAGAATCTGATGTCCCTTCACACTAGGGTCTTCCATCCATTTCCTTTGCCAGCGTGGACTTGAGAAGTGGGAGGATTTGGTCCCCAGGAGATGGACTTCACGTGCCCTCACATAGGCATCCTTGGTGCCCCCACGTTCCCCATGCCGCTGGGCTTCCGATGGTACAGATGTCTTGGCACCCCCTTTGCGCAGAGACAGCCCTTGCCTCGGGGACCTTCTCCATGGTTGAAGCAGCCCGACATGGCCCTGTGGGCACCAGGGATCGGCATCCCTGCTGACACATCTCTGAGCTCTCCCCTATAGGTCCTTGGGAATCCTGGTGGTCCTTGACCTGGGGTGCCCTGTCAGGGTGCACCATCGGCTGCAGGCCACGAGGTTCCTCTGCCAAGTTGCAGTGCTTTTCTCTAAATGCAGATATCACTGGGTGTCCGGAGTCTCAATGGCGATGTAGCCTCCTGAAAAGTCAGACGTGTTTTGTGCCGAGAGCCATGCTTCAACCCCTTGGTTTGCCTCTCTGCCGTCCTTCCCACTTTCTGTCTTCCATTGGCCTAACACCTTTCTCCATCCGTAACTTCCTCAAAGAAATCCCTCCTCCACAAGGCGATCCTTGCTGCTCACCTCCTGCATCTCCTTCACATCAGTATAGCTCTCTCACTATCTAGCTCTTATCATCAATGTCCTCTTCCTCCTCATCAATTGAGAATTCTCTCTCCAGGGTTTATCTTTGGGATGATAGTCAAGAAAAGCCGGGACGTATTGGAGGCTTCTGGAGACTCAGCCGGAATCCTGGACCATGGTTTTATCCGGAGTGGAAGATACGATTTGGGGTCCTCTCTCAGGAAATGCTCAGGGTTTTTGGCTATTTTTTTTACCGGGTGTCCTCCTAGTTCTATAGTCCTATTCCCATCGGAAACAATAGCACGTGTGTTTACAATGCGGAAACGTCTTTAGGCACCCGTTGTCCAGTGGAGCAGAAGAGCCTGAGGAATCGTCGTGGCCCCCAAAATGAAGCTGTGTTTGAACGGTTCAAAAGAAAGCAGGCTAATCCTTAGCCACCCAAACCCATCCAAAGCCACCCAAGCCCAAAGAAGGGTTAAAGAACCTTGAGAAAACCACACCCATGGAAGGAATGTAAAGCAGAGCAGAGGAATGTGTGGAATGCAGACAGGGGTGAAACACTTAGGGTCCCATATGGAAAACGGGGAAAACAACAGGTTGGCCTGTGGAAATGCAGGAATCTGACAGAGGCGGGCAGAGAAGGTCTGGAATGATGCCAGGTCTGAACCAGAGGGTGAGTCTTCCATGGCTTGCTGTGAAGACCATATGGCCTGCACTCCAAAGGCCTGGGAGACTCGGGGCTAGGCTGCCATTTGAAAGGGCCTTAGGTTGTCCTCCTTCCTCCCAGGTCCTCAAACTGGAGGGGAATTCTCAATGACTGTTAGATCTCCGACCTTGGGTGAAGTGCGGTCCGTGGTACGGCCCAGCCCTCCAGGTGATGGGCAACACTATGGGCAGGCTCTACACGTACTTGAGCAGTGCCCTGGAGTTTTGGGGGGTGGGGAATTTCCAGCAGCTCCGCTGATTTCCATACATCAGGGCGTGGCCACCTCAGCCTCTACAAGACCCCTGTCTCCAGGGAGAGCTCAGTGGGCCAGCATTCTCCCGGCAGCTGGTCGGTTCTTCTCGCTTCTCCGACTGACCTCGAAGCATGATTTCTCCAGCACGTCCTGCACATCCAGCGGTAGGTTGACCTCTGCCTCTGAGCTGGGGTTGCAAATCCCAGAGGCCGGGAGCCCTTCCCGCCTGTGCATCCTGCATCGATAGGGCCATGCCATTCATTAGGGCATATTCCGTGATTGGGCTGGCCTTTGGCCAGTGCTCAGTTGGCCTCAGGATGCAGACTCGCCTCAGAATGACACCCTTGCTCCATACCCAGGGGAGTTTCGCTCTGGGATGGAAGTGGATGTTGCCTCTTCCTAGAGAGGTGCCCACGCAGATCACGCATCAATGGGCGAAAGGTCCTAACAGGATTTCTCAGGGCCCATCCTCTCCTTTGCTGCTGGCCAACCTTTCCATTCAACCCAATGTATGTTCATGATGGCAGTGGACACATTTGGGGATTTGGAGTCGGAGTAGCCTTTGAATTGTGGTCTCTTGGCCTGGCTTGCCAACAACAGGTATGGAGATACACCCCAGTGGGTTTACTCCTCTCTTTCTTTCTCTTTACGTCTTGGGGAAGGTTTCCTTTGGAGTCTTGGGGATGTTGGGAGCATTTTGACCCCAGGTCACCTGGAGTCGACAGCACGTTCGTGGGAGCTCTTCTCCAAAGTTCAGGCCTTTCTGCATGACCGAACTCTGTGCACGCCTGGCCTTTGTATAACCCAGGGACGTCAAGGAATCTTGATGCCAGGACGGAGGGAAACATGTGGAGCTTATATCTCTCTTTCAAGGGTTTCAAGCTCCCTTGGAGTTTCCCCACACATAATCCCTCTCCATTTCTCTCTCTCCGTCTCTCGGTCCCTCCGTCTCTTTCTCAGCCTCTCTCTCTCTCTCTCTCTATGTCTATCTCTCTCTCTCCATTTCTCTGCTGGGACCCTGTGGGTCTCACTTTCTATAACTCCTTGGTTCACTCCCAACTCAGCCTTACGGTCTCAATTCCTTCTCCTCTTTGGCCACTTACGTCTACATGAATGGAACCGTAGACTTTGCACACTGGCCTTGACAGTGTAATATGCAGACTTGTGGTTGGTGTTGAAGTCGTCATCACTGCATGTGCTGAGGTCCGTCCTGATGGACACTTGCCCAGTTGCGTTGGATATTCACGTCGATCTGCTGGAGGTCACTTTGTGCTGATGTATCATAAATATCCGGGACTTGGAAGCTCACCTGAAGCGAAGTTGGCTTTGCTTGTATCGGAAGCAAATTCTGCGAGACACAGCATCCTGGAACACAGGAAGTGGTCTTTGACGGCCTTTGCTTTGGGGGCTGTGGGGTAAGCGCTTCGCAAGGGGACCCGCCATGGGGCCGTCAGTTGCATGCGAATCACCAAGGAAGAATTCCTGTGTGCCGGCCGGACAGAAGGGAGACCGATCCAGGGGGATTCCTCTGCTTCTGTGTGCTTTGACAGGTCTTGACTAGGAGAGCCCACACTGAGGCCATGTGGCTGAGAACAGACAACGTGTTGTTAGTGGGCACTTCGGGAAGAGAGGCCGTTGGTGGCTTGGAGCGTGGCATAACGCAGGAAGCTATGGATTTCGTGGATGCAACGATGTGCTGGAATCCACACGTCCGCTGGCCCTCACAGACTTTTCCCTTGGGGTGGTGTGAACCCGCGGCCCTTTCTTCCATTCTTGTCCACCACCACTAGGGCCTGAACCCAGATCGGCCCGGGGTCCTTTGTGTGCAGGCAGGCCTCCCTGTAACTCACTGTGGCCCAGCCACAGCACGAGGCATCATAATCAGGGTGTCTCGAGCTGGTGAGTCATTTTGCGAGGAGTCCCGGCAGGGCTTCCTTCCAAACGGGTGCTGTGGTGTCGGCACCGCCGAGAAGCTTTCCTTTTCTACCCCCCTGAAGTGCAGTCAGTGTTTGTTGGTGGTTTGCATGGTTCTATTTGTCTTTGGGTTCGTGCCACTCATAGGCCGAGGCTTTGAGCTGATATGCCCTGGATGTAGACGAGAGAAGCTGGTGTGATTTTTCGAAGGGCGACACTACCAGAGACATCGTGCAGAAACCCATCAGTACACTCGATAGCACTGGTAGGCGGAAGGCGTGTTGCTCCCAAGACTCTGATGTCCCTTCACACTAGGGTCTTCCATCCATTTCCTTTGCCAGCGTGGACTTGAGAAGTGGGAGGATTTGGTCCCCAGGAGATGGACTTCACGTGCCCTCACATAGGCATCCTTGGTGCCCCCACGTTCCCCATGCCGCTGGGCTTCCAATTGTAGATATGTCTTGGCACTCCTTTTGAGCAGAGACAGCCCTTGCCTCGGGGACATTCTGTATGGTGGAAGCAGCCCAGCAGGGCCCTGAGGGCACCAGGGATCTGCATCCCTGCTGACGCATCCCTGAGCTCTCCCCCATAGGTTCTTGGGAATCCTGGTGGTCCTTGACCTGGGGTGCCCTGTCAGGGTGCACCATCGGCTGCAGGCCACGAGGTTCCTCTGCCAAGTTGCAATGCTTTTCTCAAAATTCAGACTTCCCTGGGTGTCCGGAGTCTCGATGTCGATGTAGCCTCCTGAAAAGTCAGCCGTGGTGTGTGATGAGAGCCATGCTTCAACCTTTTGGTTTGCCTCTCTGCCTTCCTTCCCACTTTCTGTATTCCATTCGCCTTAACACCTTTTTCCATCCCTAATTTCCTCCCACGAAATCCCTCCTCCAAAATGCGAGCCTTGCTGCTCACTTCCTGCATCTCCTTCACATCAGTATAGCTTTCTCACTACCTAGCTCTTATCATCAATCTCCTCTTCCTCCTCATCAATTAATAATTCTCTCTCCAGGGTTTTTCTTTGGGATGATAGCCAAGAAAAGCCAGGACGTTTTTGCGACTTCTGGAGACTCAGCAGGAATCTTGGACTGTGGTTTTCTCTGGCATGGAAGATACGATTTGGGTTCCTCTCTCAGGAAATGCGCAGGGGTTTTGGCTATTTTTTTAACCGGGTGTCCTCTTAGATCCATAGTCCTACTCCCTTCAGAAACACTAGCACGTGTGTTTACAATGGGGAAAAGTCTTTAGGCACCCGTGGTCCAGTGGAGCAGGAGAGCCTGAGGAATCGTCGTGCCCCCCATCCTGAAGCTGTCTTGGAACGGTTCAAAGGAAAGCAGGCTAATCCATAGCCCCCCAAAGCCACCATAAACAACCCAAGCCCAAAGAAGGGTTAAAGAACCTTGAGAAAACCACACCCATGGAAGGAATGTAAAGCAGAGCAGAGGAATGTGTGGAATGCAGACAGGGGTGAAACACTTACGGTCCCATATGGAAAACGGGGAAAACCACAGGTTGGCCTGTGGAAATGCAGGAATCTGACAGAGGCGGGCAGAGAAGGTCTGGAATGATGCCAGGTCTGAACCAGAGGGTGAGTCTCACGTGGCTAGCCGTGAAGACCATATGGCCTGCACTCCAAAGGCCTGGGAGACTCGGAGCTGGGCCGCCACTTGAAAGGGCCTTAGGTTGTCCTCCTTCCTCCCAGGTCCTCAAACTGGAGGGAAATTCTCAATGACTGTTAGATCTCCGACCTTGCGTGAAGTGAGGTCTGTGGTACGGCCCAGCCGTCCAGGTGATGGGCAACCCTGTGGGCAGGCTCTACAGGTACTTGAGGAGTGCCCTGGAGTTTTGGGGGGTGGGGAATTTCCAGCAGCTCCGCTGATTTCCATACATCAGGGCGTGGCCACCTCAGCCTCTACAAGACCCCTGTCTCCAGGGAGAGCTCAGTGGGCCAGCATTCTCCCGGCAGCTGGTCGGTTCTTCTCGCTTCTCCGACTGACCTCGAAGCATGATTCCTCCAGCACGTCCTGCACATCCAGCGGTAGGTTGACCTCTGCCTCTGAGCTGGGGGTTGCAAATCCCAGAGGCCGGGAGCCCTTCCCGCCTGTGCATCCTGCATCGATAGGGCCATGCCATTCATTAGGGCATATTCCGTGATTGGGCTGGCCTTTGGCCAGTGCTCAGTTGGCCTCAGGATGCAGACTCGCCTCAGAATGACACCCTTGCTCCATACCCAGGGGAGTTTCGCTCTGGGATGGAAGTGGATGTTGCCTCTTCCTAGAGAGGTGCCCACGCAGATCACGCATCAATGGGCGAAAGGTCCTAACAGGATTTCTCAGGGCCCATCCTCTCCTTTGCTGCTGGCCAACCTTTCCATTCAACCCAATGTATGTTCATGATGGCAGTGGACACATTTGGGGATTTGGAGTCGGAGTAGCCTTTGAATTGTGGTCTCTTGGCCTGGCTTGCCAACAACAGGTATGGAGATACACCCCAGTGGGTTTACTCCTCTCTTTCTTTCTCTTTACGTCTTGGGGAAGGTTTCCTTTGGAGTCTTGGGGATGTTGGGAGCATTTTGACCCCAGGTCACCTGGAGTCGACAGCACGTTCGTGGGAGCTCTTCTCCAAAGTTCAGGCCTTTCTGCATGACCGAACTCTGTGCACGCCTGGCCTTTGTATAACCCAGGGACGTCAAGGAATCTTGATGCCAGGACGGAGGGAAACATGTGGAGCTTATATCTCTCTTTCAAGGGTTTCAAGCTCCCTTGGAGTTTCCCCACACATAATCCCTCTCCATTTCTCTCTCTCCGTCTCTCGGTCCCTCCGTCTCTTTCTCAGTCTCTCTCTCTCTCAGTCTCTCTCTCTCTCTATGTCTATCTCTCTCTCTCCATTTCTCTGCTGGGACCCTGTGGGTCTCACTTTCTATAACTCCTTGGTTCACTCCCAACTCAGCCTTACGGTCACAATTCCTTCTCCTCTTTGGCCACTTACGTCTACATGAATGGAACCGTAGACTTTGCACACTGGCCTTGACAGTGTAATATGCAGACTTGTGGTTGGTGTTGAAGTCGTCATCACTGCATGTGCTGAGGTCCGTCCTGATGGACACTTGCCCAGTTGCGTTGGATATTCACGTCGATCTGCTGGAGGTCACTTTGTGCTGATGTATCATAAATATCCGGGACTTGGAAGCTCACCTGAAGCGAAGTTGGCTTTGCTTGTATCGGAAGCAAATTCTGCGAGACACAGCATCCTGGAACACAGGAAGTGGTCTTTGACGGCCTTTGCTTTGGGGGCTGTGGGGTAAGCGCTTCGCAAGGGGACCCGCCATGGGGCCGTCAGTTGCATGCGAATCACCAAGGAAGAATTCCTGTGTGCCGGCCGGACAGAAGGGAGACCGATCCAGGGGGATTCCTCTGCTTCTGTGTGCTTTGACAGGTCTTGACTAGGAGAGCCCACACTGAGGCCATGTGGCTGAGAACAGACAACGTGTTGTTAGTGGGCACTTCAGGAAGAGAGGCCGTTGGTGGCTTGGAGCGTGGCATAACGCAGGAAGCTATGGATTTCGTGGATGCAACGATGTGCTGGAATCCACACGTCCGCTGGCCCTCACAGACTTTTCCCTTGGGGTGGTGTGAACCCGCGGCCCTTTCTTCCATTCTTGTCCACCACCACTAGGGCCTGAACCCAGATCGGCCCGGGGTCCTTTGTGTGCAGGCAGGCCTCCCTGGGTCTCACTGTGGCCAGGCCACAGCACGAGGCAGCATAATCAGGGTGTCTCGAGCTGGTGAGTCATTTTGCGAGGAGTCCCGGCAGGGCTTCCTTCCAAACGGGTGCTGTGGTGTCGGCACCGCCGAGAAGCTTTCCTTTTCTACCCCCCAGAAGTGCAGTCAGTGTTTGTTGGTGGTTTGCATGGTTCTATTTGTCTTTGGGTTCGTGCCACTCATAGGCCGAGGCTTTGAGCTGATATGCCCTGGATGTAGACGAGAGAAGCTGGTGTGATTTTTCGAAGGGCGACACTACCAGAGACATCGTGCAGAAACCCATCAGTACACTCGATAGCACTGGTAGGCGGAAGGCGTGTTGCTCCCAAGACTCTGATGTCCCTTCACACTAGGGTCTTCCATCCATTTCCTTTGCCAGCGTGGACTTGAGAAGTGGGAGGATTTGGTCCCCAGGAGATGGACTTCACGTGCCCTCACATAGGCATCCTTGGTGCCCCCACGTTCCCCATGCCGCTGGGCTTCCAATTGTAGATATGTCTTGGCACTCCTTTTGAGCAGAGACAGCCCTTGCCTCGGGGACCTTCTGCATGGTGGAAGCAGCCCAGCAGGGCCCTGAGGGCACCAGGGATCTGCATCCCTGCTGACGCATCCCTGAGCTCTCCCCCATAGGTTCTTGGGAATCCTGGTGGTCCTTGACCTGGGGTGCCCTGTCAGGGTGCACCATCGGCTGCAGGCCACGAGGTTCCTCTGCCAAGTTGCAATGCTTTTCTCAAAATTCAGACTTCCCTGGGTGTCCGGAGTCTCGATGTCGATGTAGCCTCCTGTAAAGTCAGCCGTGGTGTGTGATGAGAGCCATGCTTCAACCTTTTGGTTTGCCTCTCTGCCTTCCTTCCCACTTTCTGTATTCCATTCGCCTTAACACCTTTTTCCATCCCTAATTTCCTCCCACGAAATCCCTCCTCCACAATGCGAGCCTTGCTGCTCACTTCCTGCATCTCCTTCACATCAGTATAGCTTTCTCACTACCTAGCTCTTATCATCAATCTCCTCTTCCTCCTCATCAATTAATAATTCTCTCTCCAGGGTTTTTCATTGGGATGATAGCCAAGAAAAGCCAGGACGTTTTTGCGACCTCTGGAGACTCAGCAGGAATCTTGGACTGTGGTTTTCTCTGGCATGGAAGATACGATTTGGGTTCCTCTCTCAGGAAATGCGCAGGGGTTTTGGCTATTTTTTTAACCGGGTGTCCTCTTAGATCCATAGTCCTATTCCCTTCAGAAACACTAGCACGTGTGTTTACAATGGGGAAACGTCTTTAGGCACCCGTTGTCCAGTGGAGCAGGAGAGCCTGAGGAATCGTCGTGGCCCCCATCCTGAAGCTGTCTTGGAACGGTTCAAAGGAAAGCAGGGTAATCCATAGCCCCCCAAAGCCACCATAAACAACCCAAGCCCAAAGAAGGGTTAAAGAACCTTGAGAAAACCACACCCATGGAAGGAATGTAAAGCAGAGCAGAGGAATGTGTGGAATGCAGACAGGGGTGAAACACTTAGGGTCCCATATGGAAAACGGGGAAAACCACAGGTTGGCCTGTGGAAATGCAGGAATCTGACAGAGGCGGGCAGAGAAGGTCTGGAATGATGCCAGGTCTGAACCAGAGGGTGAGTCTCACGTGGCTAGCCGTGAAGACCATATGGCCTGCACTCCAAAGGCCTGGGAGACTCGGAGCTGGGCTGCCACTTGAAAGGGCCTTAGGTTGTCCTCCTTCCTCCCAGGTCCTCAAACTGGAGGGGAATTCTCAATGAATGTTAGATCTCCGACCTTGCGTGAAGTGAGGTCTGTGGTACGGCCCAGCCGTCCAGGTGATGGGCAACCCTGTGGGCAGGCTCTACAGGTACCTGAGGAATGCCCTGGAGTTTTGGGGGGTGGGGAATTTCCAGCAGCTCCGCTGATTTCCATACATCAGGGCGTGGCCACCTCAGCCTCTACCAGACCCCTGTCTCCAGGGAGAGCACTGTGGGCCAGCATTCTCACGGCCAGCCGGTCGGTTCTTCTCGCTTCTCCGACTGACCTCGAAGCATGGATTCCTCCAGCACGTCCTGCACATCCAGCGGTAGGTTGACCTCTGCCTCTGAGCTGGGGGTTGCAAATCCCAGAGGCCGGGAGCCCTTCCCGCCTGTGCATCCTGCATCGATAGGGCCGTGCCGTTCATTAGGGCATATTCCGTGATTGGGCTGGCCTTTGGCCAGTGCTCAGTTGGCCTCAGGATGCAGACTCGCCTCAGAATGACACCCTTGCTCCATACCCAGGGGAGTTTCGCTCTGGGATGGAAGTGGATGTTGCCTCTTCCTAGAGAGGTGCCCACGCAGATCACGCATCAATGGGCGAAAGGTCCTAACAGGATTTCTCAGGGCCCATCCTCTCCTTTGCTGCTGGCCAACCTTTCCATTCAACCCAATGTATGTTCATGATGGCAGTGGACACATTTGGGGATTTGGAGTCGGAGTAGCCTTTGAATAGTGGTCTCTTGGCCTGGCTTGCCAACAACAGGTATGGAGATACACCCCAGTGGGTTTACTCCTCTCTTTCTTTCTCTTTACGTCTTGGGGAAGGTTTCCTTTGGAGTCTTGGGGATGTTGGGAGCATTTTGACCCCAGGTCATCTGGAGTCGACAGCACGTTCGTGGGAGCTCTTCTCCAAAGTTCAGGCCTTTCTGCATGACCGAACTCTGTGCACGCCTGGCCTTTGTATAACCCAGGGACGTCAAGGAATCTTGATGCCAGGACGGAGGGAAACATGTGGAGCTTATATCTCTCTTTCAAGGGTTTCAAGCTCCCTTGGAGTTTCCCCACACATAATCCCTCTCCATTTCTCTCTCTCCGTCTCTCGGTCCCTCCGTCTCTTTCTCAGTCTCTCTCTCTCTCAGTCTCTCTCTCTCTCTATGTCTCTCTCTCTCTCTCCATTTCTCTGCTGGGACCCTGTGGGTCTCACTTTCTATAACTCCTTGGTTCACTCCCAACTCAGCCTTACGGTCACAATTCCTTCTCCTCTTTGGCCACTTACGTCTACATGAATGGAACCGTAGACTTTGCACACTGGCCTTGACAGTGTAATATGCAGACATGTGGTTGGTGTTGAAGTCGTCATCACTGCATGTGCTGAGGTCCGTCCTGATGGACACTTGCCCAGTTGCGTTGGATATTCACGTCGATCTGCTGGATGTCACTTTGTGCTGATGTATCATAAATATCCGGGACTTGGAAGCTCACCTGAAGCGAAGTTGGCTTTGCTTGTATCGGAAGCAAATTCTGCGAGACACAGCATCCTGGAACACAGGAAGTGGTCTTTGACGGCCTTTGCTTTGGGGGCTGTGGGGTAAGCGCTTCGCAAGGGGACCCGCCATGGGGCCGTCAGTTGCATGCGAATCACCAAGGAAGAATTCCTGTGTGCCGGCCGGACAGAAGGGAGACCGATCCAGGGGGATTCCTCTGCTTCTGTGTGCTTTGACAGGTCTTGACTAGGAGAGCCCACACTGAGGCCATGTGGCTGAGAACAGACAACGTGTTGTTAGTGGGCACTTCGGGAAGAGAGGCCGTTGGTGGCTTGCAGCGTGGCATAACGCAGGAAGCTATGGATTTCGTGGATGCAACGATGTGCTGGAATCCACACGTCCGCTGGCCCTCACAGACTTTTCCCTTGGGGTGGTGTGAACCCGCGGCCCTTTCTTCCATTCTTGTCCACCACCACTAGGGCCTGAACCCAGATCGGCCCGGGGTCCTTTGTGTGCAGGCAGGCCTCCCTGTAACTCACTGTGGCCCAGCCACAGCACGAGGCAGCATAATCAGGGTGTCTCGAGCTGGTGAGTCATTTTGCGAGGAGTCCCGGCAGGGCTTCCTTCCAAACGGGTGCTGTGGTGTCGGCACCGCCGAGAAGCTTTCCTTTTCTACCCCCCAGAAGTGCAGTCAGTGTTTGTTGGTGGTTTGCATGGTGCTATTTGTCTTTGGGTTCGTGCCACTCATAGGCCGAGGCTTTGAGCTGATATGCCCTGGATGTAGACGAGAGAAGCTGGTGTGATTTTTCGAAGGGCGACACTACCAGAGACATCGTGCAGAAACCCATCAGTACACTCGATAGCACTGGTAGGCGGAAGGCGTGTTGCTCCCAAGACTCTGATGTCCCTTCACACTAGGGTCTTCCATCCATTTCCTTTGCCAGCGTGGACTTGAGAAGTGGGAGGATTTGGTCCCCAGGAGATGGACTTCACGTGCCCTCACATAGGCATCCTTGGTGCCCCCACGTTCCCCATGCCGCTGGGCTTCCAATTGTAGATATGTCTTGGCACTCCTTTTGAGCAGAGACAGCCCTTGCCTCGGGGACATTCTGCATGGTTGAAGCAGCCCAGCAGGGCCCTGAGGGCACCAGGGATCTGCATCCCTGCTGACGCATCCCTGAGCTCTCCCCCATAGGTTCTTGGGAATCCTGGTGGTCCTTGACCTGGGGTGCCCTGTCAGGGTGCACCATCGGCTGCAGGCCACGAGGTTCCTCTGCCAAGTTGCAATGCTTTTCTCAAAATTCAGACTTCCCTGGGTGTCCGGAGTCTCGATGTCGATGTAGCCTCCTGTAAAGTCAGCCGTGGTGTGTGATGAGAGCCATGCTTCAACCTTTTGGTTTGCCTCTCTGCCTTCCTTCCCACTTTCTGTATTCCATTCGCCTTAACACCTTTTTCCATCCCTAATTTCCTCCCACGAAATCCCTCCTCCACAATGCGAGCCTTGCTGCTCACTTCCTGCATCTCCTTCACATCAGTATAGCTTTCTCACTACCTAGCTCTTATCATCAATCTCCTCTTCCTCCTCATCAATTAATAATTCTCTCTCCAGGGTTTTTCTTTGGGATGATAGCCAAGAAAAGCCAGGACGTTTTTGCGACTTCTGGAGACTCAGCAGGAATCTTGGACTGTGGTTTTCTCTGGCATGGAAGATATGATTTGGGTTCCTCTCTCAGGAAATGCGCAGGGGTTTTGGCTATTTTTTTAACCGGGTGTCCTCTTAGATCCATAGTCCTATTCCCTTCAGAAACACTAGCACGTGTGTTTACAATGGGGAAAAGTCTTTAGGCACCCGTGGTCCAGTGGAGCAGGAGAGCCTGAGGAATCGTCGTGCCCCCCATCCTGAAGCTGTCTTGGAACGGTTCAAAGGAAAGCAGGCTAATCCATAGCCCCCCAAAGCCACCATAAACAACCCAAGCCCAAAGAAGGGTTAAAGAACCTTGAGAAAACCACACCCATGGAAGGAATGTAAAGCAGAGCAGAGGAATGTGTGGAATGCAGACAGGGGTGAAACACTTAGGGTCCCATATGGAAAACGGGGAAAACCACAGGTTGGCCTGTGGAAATGCAGGAATCTGACAGAGGCGGGCAGAGAAGGTCTGGAATGATGCCAGGTCTGAACCAGAGGGTGAGTCTCACGTGGTTAGCCGTGAAGACCATATGGCCTGCACTCCAAAGGCCTGGGAGACTCGGAGCTGGGCTGCCACTTGAAAGGGCCTTAGGTTGTCCTCCTTCCTCCCAGGTCCTCAAACTGGAGGGGAATTCTCAATGACTGTTAGATCTCCGACCTTGCGTGAAGTGAGGTCTGTGGTACGGCCCAGCTGTCCAGGTGATGGGCAACCCTGTGGGCAGGCTCTACAGGTACCTGAGGAATGCCCTGGAGTTTTGGGGGGTGGGGAATTTCCAGCAGCTCCGCTGATTTCCATACATCAGGGCGTGGCCACCTCAGCCTCTACCAGACCCCTGTCTCCAGGGAGAGCACAGTGGGCCAGCATTCTCACGGCCAGCCGGTCGCTTCTTCTCGCTTCTCCGACTGACCTCGAAGCATGGATTCCTCCAGCACGTCCTGCACATCCAGCGGTAGGTTGACCTCTGCCTCTGAGCTGGGGGTTGCAAATCCCAGAGGCCGGGAGCCCTTCCCGCCTGTGCATCCTGCATCGATAGGGCCATTCCGTTCATTAGGGCATATTCCGTGATTGGGCTGGCCTTTGGCCAGTGCTCAGTTGGCCTCAGGATGCAGACTCGCCTCAGAATGACACCCTTGCTCCATACCCAGGGGAGTTTCGCTCTGGGATGGAAGTGGATGTTGCCTCTTCCTAGAGAGGTGCCCACGCAGATCACGCATCAATGGGCGAAAGGTCCTAACAGGATTTCTCAGGGCCCATCCTCTCCTTTGCTGCTGGCCAACCTTTCCATTCAACCCAATGTATGTTCATGATGGCAGTGGACACATTTGGGGATTTGGAGTCGGAGTAGCCTTTGAATTGTGGTCTCTTGGCCTGGCTTGCCAACAACAGGTATGAAGATACACCCCAGTGGGTTTACTCCTCTCTTTCTTTCTCTTTACGTCTTGGGGAAGGTTTCCTTTGGAGTCTTGGGGATGTTGGGAGCATTTTGACCCCAGGTCACCTGGAGTCGACAGCACGTTCGTGGGAGCTCTTCTCCAAAGTTCAGGCCTTTCTGCATGACCGAACTCTGTGCACGCCTGGCCTTTGTATAACCCAGGGACGTCAAGGAATCTTGATGCCAGGACGGAGGGAAACATGTGGAGCTTATATCTCTCTTTCAAGGGTTTCAAGCTCCCTTGGAGTTTCCCCACACATAATCCCTCTCCATTTCTCTCTCTCCGTCTCTCGGTCCCTCCGTCTCTTTCTCAGCCTCTCTCTCTCTCTCTCTCTATATCTATCTCTCTCTCTCCATTTCTCTGCTGGGACCCTGTGGGTCTCACTTTCTATATCTCCTTGGTTCACTCCCAACTCAGCCTTACGGTCTCAATTCCTTCTCCTCTTTGGCCACTTACGTCTACATGAATGGAACCGTAGACTTTGCACACTGGCCTTGACAGTGTAATATGCAGACTTGTGGTTGGTGTTGAAGTCGTCATCACTGCATGTGCTGAGGTCCGTCCTGATGGACACTTGCCCAGTTGCGTTGGATATTCACGTCGATCTGCTGGAGGTCACTTTGTGCTGATGTATCATAAATATCCGGGACTTGGAAGCTCACCTGAAGCGAAGTTGGCTTTGCTTGTATCGGAAGCAAATTCTGCGAGACACAGCATCCTGGAACACAGGAAGTGGTCTTTGACGGCCTTTGCTTTGGGGGCTGTGGGGTAAGCGCTTCGCAAGGGGACCCGCCATGGGGCCGTCAGTTGCATGCGAATCACCAAGGAAGAATTCCTGTGTGCCGGCCGGACAGAAGGGAGACCGATCCAGGGGGATTCCTCTGCTTCTGTGTGCTTTGACAGGTCTTGACTAGGAGAGCCCACACTGAGGCCATGTGGCTGAGAACAGACAACGTGTTGTTAGTGGGCACTTCGGGAAGAGAGGCCGTTGGTGGCTTGCAGCGTGGCATAACGCAGGAAGCTATGGATTTCGTGGATGCAACGATGTGCTGGAATCCACACGTCCGCTGGCCCTCACAGACTTTTCCCTTGGGGTGGTGTGAACCCGCGGCCCTTTCTTCCATTCTTGTCCACCACCACTAGGGCCTGAACCCAGATCGGCCCGGGGTCCTTTGTGTGCAGGCAGGCCTCCCTGTAACTCACTGTGGCCCAGCCACAGCACGAGGCAGCATAATCAGGGTGTCTCGAGCTGGTGAGTCATTTTGCGAGGAGTCCCGGCAGGGCTTCCTTCCAAACGGGTGCTGTGGTGTCGGCACCGCCGAGAAGCTTTCCTTTTCTACCCCCCAGAAGTGCAGTCAGTGTTTGTTGGTGGTTTGCATGGTTGTATTTGTCTTTGGGTTCGTGCCACTCATAGGCCGATGCTTTGAGCTGATATGCCCTGGATGTAGACGAGAGAAGCTGGTGTGATTTTTCGAAGGGCGACACTACCAGAGACATCGTGCAGAAACCCATCAGTACACTCGATAGCACTGGTAGGCGGAAGGCGGGTTGCTCCCAAGACTCTGATGTCCCTTCACACTAGGGTCTTCCATCCATTTCCTTTGCCAGCGTGGACTTGAGAAGTGGGAGGATTTGGTCCCCAGGAGATGGACTTCACGTGCCCTCACATAGGCATCCTTGGTGCCCCCACGTTCCCCATGCCGCTGGGCTTCCAATTGTAGATATGTCTTGGCACTCCTTTTGAGCAGAGACAGCCCTTGCCTCGGGGACATTCTGCATGGTTGAAGCAGCCCAGCTGGGCCCTGAGGGCACCAGGGATCTGCATCCCTGCTGACGCATCCCTGAGCTCTCCCCCATAGGTTCTTGGGAATCCTGGTGGTCCTTGACCTGGGGTGCCCTGTCAGGGTGCACCATCGGCTGCAGGCCACGAGGTTCCTCTGCCAAGTTGCAATGCTTTTCTCAAAATTCAGACTTCCCTGGGTGTCCGGAGTCTCGATGTCGATGTAGCCTCCTGTAAAGTCAGCCGTGGTGTGTGATGAGAGCCATGCTTCAACCTTTTGGTTTGCCTCTCTGCCTTCCTTCCCACTTTCTGTATTCCATTCGCCTTAACACCTTTTTCCATCCCTAATTTCCTCCCACGAAATCCCTCCTCCACAATGCGAGCCTTGCTGCTCACTTCCTGCATCTCCTTCACATCAGTATAGCTTTCTCACTACCTAGCTCTTATCATCAATCTCCTCTTCCTCCTCATCAATTAATAATTCTCTCTCCAGGGTTTTTCTTTGGGATGATAGCCAAGAAAAGCCAGGACGTTTTTGCGACTTCTGGAGACTCAGCAGGAATCTTGGACTGTGGTTTTCTCTGGCATGGAAGATACGATTTGGGTTCCTCTCTCAGGAAATGCGCAGGGGTTTTGGCTATTTTTTTAACCGGGTGTCCTCTTAGATCCATAGTCCTACTCCCTTCAGAAACACTAGCACGTGTGTTTACAATGGGGAAAAGTCTTTAGGCACCCGTGGTCCAGTGGAGCAGGAGAGCCTGAGGAATCGTCGTGGCCCCCATCCTGAAGCTGTCTTGGAACGGTTCAAAGGAAAGCAGGGTAATCCATAGCCCCCCAAAGCCACCATAAACAACCCAAGCCCAAAGAAGGGTTAAAGAACCTTGAGAAAACCACACCCATGGAAGGAATGTAAAGCAGAGCAGAGGAATGTGTGGAATGCAGACAGGGGTGAAACACTTAGGGTCCCATATGGAAAACAGGGAAAACCACAGGTTGGCCTGTGGAAATGCAGGAATCTGACAGAGGCGGGCAGAGAAGGTCTGGAATGATGCCAGGTCTGAACCAGAGGGTGAGTCTCACGTGGTTAGCCATGAAGACTATATGGCCTGCACTCCAAAGGCCTGGGAGACTCGGAGCTGGGCTGCCACTTGAAAGGGCCTTAGGTTGTCCTCCTTCCTCCCAGGTCCTCAAACTGGAGGGGAATTCTCAATGACTGTTAGATCTCCGACCTTGCGTGAAGTGAGGTCTGTGGTACGGCCCAGCTGTCCAGGTGATGGGCAACCCTGTGGGCAGGCTCTACAGGTACCTGAGGAATGCCCTGGAGTTTTGGGGGGTGGGGAATTTCCAGCAGCTCCGCTGATTTCCATACATCAGGGCGTGGCCACCTCAGCCTCTACCAGACCCCTGTCTCCAGGGAGAGCACAGTGGGCCAGCATTCTCACGGCCAGCCGGTCGCTTCTTCTCGCTTCTCCGACTGACCTCGAAGCATGGATTCCTCCAGCACGTCCTGCACATCCAGCGGTAGGTTGACCTCTGCCTCTGAGCTGGGGGTTGCAAATCCCAGAGGCCGGGAGCCCTTCCCGCCTGTGCATCCTGCATCGATAGGGCCATGCCGTTCATTAGGGCATATTCCGTGATTGGGCTGGCCTTTGGCCAGTGCTCAGTTGGCCTCAGGATGCAGACTCGCCTCAGAATGACACCCTTGCTCCATACCCAGGGGAGTTTCGCTCTGGGATGGAAGTGGATGTTGCCTCTTCCTAGAGAGGTGCCCACGCAGATCACGCATCAATGGGCGAAAGGTCCTAACAGGATTTCTCAGGGCCCATCCTCTCCTTTGCTGCTGGCCAACCTTTCCATTCAACCCAATGTATGTTCATGATGGCAGTGGACACATTTGGGGATTTGGAGTCGGAGTAGCCTTTGAAATGTGGTCTCTTGGCCTGGCTTGCCAACAACAGGTATGGAGATACACCCCAGTGGGTTTACTCCTCTCTTTCTTTCTCTTTACGTCTTGGGGAAGGTTTCCTTTGGAGTCTTGGGGATGTTGGGAGCATTTTGACCCCAGGTCACCTGGAGTCGACAGCACGTTCGTGGGAGCTCTTCTCCAAAGTTCAGGCCTTTCTGCATGACCGAACTCTGTGCACGCCTGGCCTTTGTATAACCCAGGGACGTCAAGGAATCTTGATGCCAGGACGGAGGGAAACATGTGGAGCTTATATCTCTCTTTCAAGGGTTTCAAGCTCCCTTGGAGTTTCCCCACACATAATCCCTCTCCATTTCTCTCTCTCCGTCTCTCGGTCCCTCCGTCTCTTTCTCAGTCTCTCTCTCTCTCAGTCTCTCTCTCTCTCTCTATGTCTATCTCTCTCTCTCCATTTCTCTGCTGGGACCCTGTGGGTCTCACTTTCTATAACTCCTTGGTTCACTCCCAACTCAGCCTTACGGTCTCAATTCCTTCTCCTCTTTGGCCACTTACGTCTACATGAATGGAACCGTAGACTTTGCACACTGGCCTTGACAGTGTAATATGCAGACTTGTGGTTGGTGTTGAAGTCGTCATCACTGCATGTGCTGAGGTCCGTCCTGATGGACACTTGCCCAGTTGCGTTGGATATTCACGTCGATCTGCTGGAGGTCACTTTGTGCTGATGTATCATAAATATCCGGGACTTGGAAGCTCACCTGAAGCGAAGTTGGCTTTGCTTGTATCGGAAGCAAATTCTGCGAGACACAGCATCCTGGAACACAGGAAGTGGTCTTTGACGGCCTTTGCTTTGGGGGCTGTGGGGTAAGCGCTTCGCAAGGGGACCCGCCATGGGGCCGTCAGTTGCATGCGAATCACCAAGGAAGAATTCCTGTGTGCCGGCCGGACAGAAGGGAGACCGATCCAGGGGGATTCCTCTGCTTCTGTGTGCTTTGACAGGTCTTGACTAGGAGAGCCCACACTGAGGCCATGTGGCTGAGAACAGACAACGTGTTGTTAGTGGGCACTTCGGGAAGAGAGGCCGTTGGTGGCTTGCAGCGTGGCATAACGCAGGAAGCTATGGATTTCGTGGATGCAACGATGTGCTGGAATCCACACGTCCGCTGGCCCTCACAGACTTTTCCCTTGGGGTGGTGTGAACCCGCGGCCCTTTCTTCCATTCTTGTCCACCACCACTAGGGCCTGAACCCAGATCGGCCCGTGGTCCTTTGTGTGCAGGCAGGCCTCCCTGTAACTCACTGTGGCCCAGCCACAGCACGAGGCAGCATAATCAGGGTGTCTCGAGCTGGTGAGTCATTTTGCGAGGAGTCCCGGCAGGGCTTCCTTCCAAACGGGTGCTGTGGTGTCGGCACCGCCGAGAAGCTTTCCTTTTCTACCCCCCAGAAGTGCAGTCAGTGTTTGTTGGTGGTTTGCATGGTTCTATTTGTCTTTGGGTTCGTGCCACTCATAGGCCGAGGCTTTGAGCTGATATGCCCTGGATGTAGACGAGAGAAGCTGGTGTGATTTTTCGAAGGGCGACACTACCAGAGACATCGTGCAGAAACCCATCAGTACACTCGATAGCACTGGTAGGCGGAAGGCGGGTTGCTCCCAAGACTCTGATGTCCCTTCACACTAGGGTCTTCCATCCATTTCCTTTGCCAGCGTGGACTTGAGAAGTGGGAGGATTTGGTCCCCAGGAGATGGACTTCACGTGCCCTCACATAGGCATCCTTGGTGCCCCCACGTTCCCCATGCCGCTGGGCTTCCAATTGTAGATATGTCTTGGCACTCCTTTTGAGCAGAGACAGCCCTTGCCTCGGGGACATTCTGCATGGTTGAAGCAGCCCAGCAGGGCCCTGAGGGCACCAGGGATCTGCATCCCTGCTGACGCATCCCTGAGCTCTCCCCCATAGGTTCTTGGGAATCCTGGTGGTCCTTGACCTGGGGTGCCCTGTCAGGGTGCACCATCGGCTGCAGGCCACGAGGTTCCTCTGCCAAGTTGCAATGCTTTTCTCAAAATTCAGACTTCCCTGGGTGTCCGGAGTCTCGATGTCGATGTAGCCTCCTGTAAAGTCAGCCGTGGTGTGTGATGAGAGCCATGCTTCAACCTTTTGGTTTGCCTCTCTGCCTTCCTTCCCACTTTCTGTATTCCATTCGCCTTAACACCTTTTTCCATCCCTAATTTCCTCCCACGAAATCCCTCCTCCACAATGCGAGCCTTGCTGCTCACTTCCTGCATCTCCTTCACATCAGTATAGCTTTCTCACTACCTAGCTCTTATCATCAATCTCCTCTTCCTCCTCATCAATTAATAATTCTCTCTCCAGGGTTTTTCTTTGGGATGATAGCCAAGAAAAGCCAGGACGTTTTTGCGACTTCTGGAGACTCAGCAGGAATCTTGGACTGTGGTTTTCTCTGGCATGGAAGATACGATTTGGGTTCCTCTCTCAGGAAATGCGCAGGGGTTTTGGCTATTTTTTTAACCGGGTGTCCTCTTAGATCCATAGTCCTACTCCCTTCAGAAACCCTAGCACGTGTGTTTACAATGGGGAAACGTCTTTAGGCACCCGTGGTCCAGTGGAGCAGGAGAGCCTGAGGAATCGTCGTGCCCACCATCCTGAAGCTGTCTTGGAACGGTTCAAAGGAAAGCAGGCTAATCCATAGCCCCCCAAAGCCACCATAAACAACCCAAGCCCAAAGAAGGGTTAAAGAACCTTGAGAAAACCACACCCATGGAAGGAATGTAAAGCAGAGCAGAGGAATGTGTGGAATGCAGACAGGGGTGAAACACTTAGGGTCCCATATGGAAAACGGGGAAAACCACAGGTTGGCCTGTGGAAATGCAGGAATCTGACAGAGGCGGGCAGAGAAGGTCTGGAATGATGCCAGGTCTGAACCAGAGGGTGAGTCTCACGTGGTTAGCCGTGAAGACCATATGGCCTGCACTCCAAAGGCCTGGGAGACTCGGAGCTGGGCTGCCACTTGAAAGGGCCTTAGGTTGTCCTCCTTCCTCCCAGGTCCTCAAACTGGAGGGGAATTCTCAATGACTGTTAGATCTCCGACCTTGCGTGAAGTGAGGTCTGTGGTACGGCCCAGCCGTCCAGGTGATGGGCAACCCTGTGGGCAGGCTCTACAGGTACCTGAGGAATGCCCTGGAGTTTTGGGGGGTGGGGAATTTCCAGCAGCTCCGCTGATTTCCATACATCAGGGCGTGGCCACCTCAGCCTCTACCAGACCCCTGTCTCCAGGGAGAGCACAGTGGGCCAGCATTCTCCGGGCCAGCCGGTTGCTTCTTCTCGCTTCTCCGACTGACCTCGAAGCATGGATTCCTCCAGCACGTCCTGCACATCCAGCGGTAGGTTGACCTCTGCCTCTGAGCTGGGGGTTGCAAATCCCAGAGGCCGGGAGCCCTTCCCGCCTGTGCATCCTGCATCGATAGGGCCATGCCGTTCATTAGGGCATATTCCGTGATTGGGCTGGCCTTTGGCCAGTGCTCAGTTGGCCTCAGGATGCAGACTCGCCTCAGAATGACACCCTTGCTCCATACCCAGGGGAGTTTCGCTCTGGGATGGAAGTGGATGTTGCCTCTTCCTAGAGAGGTGCCCACGCAGATCACGCATCAATGGGCGAAAGGTCCTAACAGGATTTCTCAGGGCCCATCCTCTCCTTTGCTGCTGGCCAACCTTTCCATTCAACCCAATGTATGTTCATGATGGCAGTGGACACATTTGGGGATTTGGAGTCGGAGTAGCCTTTGAATTGTGGTCTCTTGGCCTGGCTTGCCAACAACAGGTATGGAGATACACCCCAGTGGGTTTACTCCTCTCTTTCTTTCTCTTTACGTCTTGGGGAAGGTTTCCTTTGGAGTCTTGGGGATGTTGGGAGCATTTTGACCCCAGGTCACCTGGAGTCGACAGCACGTTCGTGGGAGCTCTTCTCCAAAGTTCAGGCCTTTCTGCATGACCGAACTCTGTGCACGCCTGGCCTTTGTATAACCCAGGGACGTCAAGGAATCTTGATGCCAGGACGGAGGGAAACATGTGGAGCTTATATCTCTCTTTCAAGGGTTTCAAGCTCCCTTGGAGTTTCCCCACACATAATCCCTCTCCATTTCTCTCTCTCCGTCTCTCGGTCCCTCCGTCTCTTTCTCAGTCTCTCTCTCTCTCAGTCTCTCTCTCTCTCTCTATGTCTATCTCTCTCTCTCCATTTCTCTGCTGGGACCCTGTGGGTCTCACTTTCTATAACTCCTTGGTTCACTCCCAACTCAGCCTTACGGTCTCAATTCCTTCTCCGCTTTGGCCACTTACGTCTACATGAATGGAACCGTAGACTTTGCACACTGGCCTTGACAGTGTAATATGCAGACTTGTGGTTGGTGTTGAAGTCGTCATCACTGCATGTGCTGAGGTCCGTCCTGATGGACACTTGCCCAGTTGCGTTGGATATTCACGTCGATCTGCTGGATGTCACTTTGTGCTGATGTATCATAAATATCCGGGACTTGGAAGCTCACCTGAAGCGAAGTTGGCTTTGCTTGTATCGGAAGCAAATTCTGCGAGACACAGCATCCTGGAACACAGGAAGTGGTCTTTGACGGCCTTTGCTTTGGGGGCTGTGGGGTAAGCGCTTCGCAAGGGGACCCGCCATGGGGCCGTCAGTTGCATGCGAATCACCAAGGAAGAATTCCTGTGTGCCGGCCGGACAGAAGGGAGACCGATCCAGGGGGATTCCTCTGCTTCTGTGTGCTTTGACAGGTCTTGACTAGGAGAGCCCACACTGAGGCCATGTGGCTGAGAACAGACAACGTGTTGTTAGTGGGCACTTCGGGAAGAGAGGCCGTTGGTGGCTTGCAGCGTGGCATAACGCAGGAAGCTATGGATTTCGTGGATGCAACGATGTGCTGGAATCCACACGTCCGCTGGCCCTCACAGACTTTTCCCTTGGGGTGGTGTGAACCCGCGGCCCTTTCTTCCATTCTTGTCCACCACCACTAGGGCCTGAACCCAGATCGGCCCGGGGTCCTTTGTGTGCAGGCAGGCCTCCCTGTAACTCACTGTGGCCCAGCCACAGCACGAGGCAGCATAATCAGGGTGTCTCGAGCTGGTGAGTCATTTTGCGAGGAGTCCCGGCAGGGCTTCCTTCCAAACGGGTGCTGTGGTGTTGGCACCGCCGAGAAGCTTTCCTTTTCTACCCCCCAGAAGTGCAGTCAGTGTTTGTTGGTGGTTTGCATGGTTCTATTTGTCTTTGGGTTCGTGCCACTCATAGGCCGAGGCTTTGAGCTGATATGCCCTGGATGTAGACGAGAGAAGCTGGTGTGATTTTTCGAAGGGCGACACTACCAGAGACATCGTGCAGAAACCCATCAGTACACTCGATAGCACTGGTAGGCGGAAGGCGGGTTGCTCCCAAGACTCTGATGTCCCTTCACACTAGGGTCTTCCATCCATTTCCTTTGCCAGCGTGGACTTGAGAAGTGGGAGGATTTGGTCCCCAGGAGATGGACTTCACGTGCCCTCACATAGGCATCCTTGGTGCCCCCACGTTCCCCATGCCGCTGGGCTTCCAATTGTAGATATGTCTTGGCACTCCTTTTGAGCAGAGACAGCCCTTGCCTCGGGGACATTCTGCATGGTTGAAGCAGCCCAGCAGGGCCCTGAGGGCACCAGGGATCTGCATCCCTGCTGACGCATCCCTGAGCTCTCCCCCATAGGTTCTTGGGAATCCTGGTGGTCCTTGACCTGGGGTGCCCTGTCAGGGTGCACCATCGGCTGCAGGCCACGAGGTTCCTCTGCCAAGTTGCAATGCTTTTCTCAAAATTCAGACTTCCCTGGGTGTCCGGAGTCTCGATGTCGATGTAGCCTCCTGTAAAGTCAGCCGTGGTGTGTGATGAGAGCCATGCTTCAACCTTTTGGTTTGCCTCTCTGCCTTCCTTCCCACTTTCTGTATTCCATTCGCCTTAACACCTTTTTCCATCCCTAATTTCCTCCCACGAAATCCCTCCTCCACAATGCGAGCCTTGCTGCTCACTTCCTGCATCTCCTTCACATCAGTATAGCTTTCTCACTACCTAGCTCTTATCATCAATCTCCTCTTCCTCCTCATCAATTAATAATTCTCTCTCCAGGGTTTTTCTTTGGGATGATAGCCAAGAAAAGCCAGGACGTTTTTGCGACTTCTGGAGACTCAGCAGGAATCTTGGACTGTGGTTTTCTCTGGCATGGAAGATACGATTTGGGTTCCTCTCTCAGGAAATGCGCAGGGGTTTTGGCTATTTTTTTAACCGGGTGTCCTCTTAGATCCATAGTCCTATTCCCTTCAGAAACACTAGCACGTGTGTTTACAATGGGGAAAAGTCTTTAGGCACCCGTGGTCCAGTGGAGCAGGAGAGCCTGAGGAATCGTCGTGCCCCCCATCCTGAAGCTGTCTTGGAACGGTTCAAAGGAAAGCAGGCTAATCCATAGCCCCCCAAAGCCACCATAAACAACCCAAGCCCAAAGAAGGGTTAAAGAACCTTGAGAAAACCACACCCATGGAAGGAATGTAAAGCAGAGCAGAGGAATGTGTGGAATGCAGACAGGGGTGAAACACTTAGGGTCCCATATGGAAAACGGGGAAAACAACAGGTTGGCCTGTGGAAATGCAGGAATCTGACAGAGGCGGGCAGAGAAGGTCTGGAATGATGCCAGGTCTGAACCAGAGGGTGAGTCTTCCATGGCTTGCTGTGAAGACCATATGGCCTGCACTCCAAAGGCCTGGGAGACTCGGAGCTGGGCCGCCACTTGAAAGGGCCTTAGGTTGTCCTCCTTCCTCCCAGGTCCTCAAACTGGAGGGGAATTCTCAATGACTGTTAGATCTCCGACCTTGCGTGAAGTGAGGTCTGTGGTACGGCCCAGCCGTCCAGGTGATGGGCAACCCTGTGGGCAGGCTCTACAGGTACCTGAGGAATGCCCTGGAGTTTTGGGGGGTGGGGAATTTCCAGCAGCTCCGCTGATTTCCATACATCAGGGCGTGGCCACCTCAGCCTCTACCAGACCCCTGTCTCCAGGGAGAGCACTGTGGGCCAGCATTCTCACGGCCAGCCGGTCGCTTCTTCTCGCTTCTCCGACTGACCTCGAAGCATGGATTCCTCCAGCACGTCCTGCACATCCAGCGGTAGGTTGACCTCTGCCTCTGAGCTGGGGTTGCAAATCCCAGAGGCCGGGTGTCCTTCCCGCCTGTGCATCCTGCATCGATAGGGCCATGCCCTTCATTAGGGCATATTCCGTGATTGGGCTGGCCTTTGGCCAGTGCTCAGTTGGCCTCAGGATGCAGACTCGCCTCAGAATGACACCCTTGCTCCATACCCAGGGGAGTTTCGCTCTGGGATGGAAGTGGATGTTGCCTCTTCCTAGAGAGGTGCCCACGCAGATCACGCATCAATGGGCGAAAGGTCCTAACAGGATTTCTCAGGGCCCATCCTCTCCTTTGCTGCTGGCCAACCTTTCCATTCAACCCAATGTATGTTCATGATGGCAGTGGACACATTTGGGGATTTGGAGTCGGAGTAGCCTTTGAATTGTGGTCTCTTGGCCTGGCTTGCCAACAACAGGTATGGAGATACACCCCAGTGGGTTTACTCCTCTCTTTCTTTCTCTTTACGTCTTGGGGAAGGTTTCCTTTGGAGTCTTGGGGATGTTGGGAGCATTTTGACCCCAGGTCACCTGGAGTCGACAGCACGTTCGTGGGAGCTCTTCTCCAAAGTTCAGGCCTTTCTGCATGACCGAACTCTGTGCACGCCTGGCCTTTGTATAACCCAGGGACGTCAAGGAATCTTGATGCCAGGACGGAGGGAAACATGTGGAGCTTATATCTCTCTTTCAAGGGTTTCAAGCTCCCTTGGAGTTTCCCCACACATAATCCCTCTCCATTTCTCTCTCTCCGTCTCTCGGTCCCTCCGTCTCTTTCTCAGTCTCTCTCTCTCTCAGTCTCTCTCTCTCTCTCTATGTCTCTCTCTCTCTCTCCATTTCTCTGCTGGGACCCTGTGGGTCTCACTTTCTATAACTCCTTGGTTCACTCCCAACTCAGCCTTACGGTCACAATTCCTTCTCCTCTTTGGCCACTTACGTCTACATGAATGGAACCGTAGACTTTGCACACTGGCCTTGACAGTGTAATATGCAGACTTGTGGTTGGTGTTGAAGTCGTCATCACTGCATGTGCTGAGGTCCGTCCTGATGGACACTTGCCCAGTTGCGTTGGATATTCACGTCGATCTGCTGGAGGTCACTTTGTGCTGATGTATCATAAATATCCGGGACTTGGAAGCTCACCTGAAGCGAAGTTGGCTTTGCTTGTATCGGAAGCAAATTCTGCGAGACACAGCATCCTGGAACACAGGAAGTGGTCTTTGACGGCCTTTGCTTTGGGGGCTGTGGGGTAAGCGCTTCGCAAGGGGACCCGCCATGGGGCCGTCAGTTGCATGCGAATCACCAAGGAAGAATTCCTGTGTGCCGGCCGGACAGAAGGGAGACCGATCCAGGGGGATTCCTCTGCTTCTGTGTGCTTTGACAGGTCTTGACTAGGAGAGCCCACACTGAGGCCATGTGGCTGAGAACAGACAACGTGTTGTTAGTGGGCACTTCGGGAAGAGAGGCCGTTGGTGGCTTGCAGCGTGGCATAACGCAGGAAGCTATGGATTTCGTGGATGCAACGATGTGCTGGAATCCACACGTCCGCTGGCCCTCACAGACTTTTCCCTTGGGGTGGTGTGAACCCGCGGCCCTTTCTTCCATTCTTGTCCACCACCACTAGGGCCTGAACCCAGATCGGCCCGGGGTCCTTTGTGTGCAGGCAGGCCTCCCTGTAACTCACTGTGGCCCAGCCACAGCACGAGGCAGCATAATCAGGGTGTCTCGAGCTGGTGAGTCATTTTGCGAGGAGTCCCGGCAGGGCTTCCTTCCAAACGGGTGCTGTGGTGTCGGCACCGCCGAGAAGCTTTCCTTTTCTACCCCCCAGAAGTGCAGTCAGTGTTTGTTGGTGGTTTGCATGGTTCTATTTGTCTTTGGGTTCGTGCCACTCATAGGCCGAGGCTTTGAGCTGATATGCCCTGGATGTAGACGAGAGAAGCTGGTGTGATTTTTCGAAGGGCGACACTACCAGAGACATTGTGCAGAAACCCATCAGTACACTCGATAGCACTGGTAGGCGGAAGGCGGGTTGCTCCCAAGACTCTGATGTCCCTTCACACTAGGGTCTTCCATCCATTTCCTTTGCCAGCGTGGACTTGAGAAGTGGGAGGATTTGGTCCCCAGGAGATGGACTTCACGTGCCCTCACATAGGCATCCTTGGTGCCCCCACGTTCCCCATGCCGCTGGGCTTCCAATTGTAGATATGTCTTGGCACTCCTTTTGAGCAGAGACAGCCCTTGCCTCGGGGACATTCTGCATGGTTGAAGCAGCCCAGCAGGGCCCTGAGGGCACCAGGGATCTGCATCCCTGCTGACGCATCCCTGAGCTCTCCCCCATAGGTTCTTGGGAATCCTGGTGGTCCTTGACCTGGGGTGCCCTGTCAGGGTGCACCTTTGGCTGCAGGCCACGAGGTTCCTCTGCCAAGTTGCAATGCTTTTCTCAAAATTCAGACTTCCCTGGGTGTCCGGAGTCTCGATGTCGATGTAGCCTCCTGTAAAGTCAGCCGTGGTGTGTGATGAGAGCCATGCTTCAACCTTTTGGTTTGCCTCTCTGCCTTCCTTCCCACTTTCTGTATTCCATTCGCCTTAACACCTTTTTCCATCCCTAATTTCCTCCCACGAAATCCCTCCTCCACAATGCGAGCCTTGCTGCTCACTTCCTGCATCTCCTTCACATCAGTATAGCTTTCTCACTACCTAGCTCTTATCATCAATCTCCTCTTCCTCCTCATCAATTAATAATTCTCTCTCCAGGGTTTTTCTTTGGGATGATAGCCAAGAAAAGCCAGGACGTTTTTGCGACTTCTGGAGACTCAGCAGGAATCTTGGACTGTGGTTTTCTCTGGCATGGAAGATACGATTTGGGTTCCTCTCTCAGGAAATGCGCAGGGGTTTTGGCTATTTTTTTAACCGGGTGTCCTCTTAGATCCATAGTCCTACTCCCTTCAGAAACCCTAGCACGTGTGTTTACAATGGGGAAACGTCTTTAGGCACCCGTGGTCCAGTGGAGCAGGAGAGCCTGAGGAATCGTCGTGCCCACCATCCTGAAGCTGTATTGGAACGGTTCAAAGGAAAGCAGGCTAATCCATAGCCCCCCAAAGCCACCATAAACAACCCAAGCCCAAAGAAGGGTTAAAGAACCTTGAGAAAACCACACCCATGGAAGGAATGTAAAGCAGAGCAGAGGAATGTGTGGAATGCAGACAGGGGTGAAACACTTAGGGTCCCATATGGAAAACGGGGAAAACCACAGGTTGGCCTGTGGAAATGCAGGAATCTGACAGAGGCGGGCAGAGAAGGTCTGGAATGATGCCAGGTCTGAACCAGAGGGTGAGTCTCACGTGGCTAGCCGTGAAGACCATATGGCCTGCACTCCAAAGGCCTGGGAGACTCGGAGCTGGGCCGCCACTTGAAAGGGCCTTAGGTTGTCCTCCTTCCTCCCAGGTCCTCAAACTGGAGGGGAATTCTCAATGACTGTTAGATCTCCGACCTTGCGTGAAGTGAGGTCTGTGGTACGGCCCAGCCGTCCAGGTGATGGGCAACCCTGTGGGCAGGCTCTACAGGTACCTGAGGAATGCCCTGGAGTTTTGGGGGGTGGGGAATTTCCAGCAGCTCCGCTGATTTCCATACATCAGGGCGTGGCCACCTCAGCCTCTACCAGACCCCTGTCTCCAGGGAGAGCACTGTGGGCCAGCATTCTCCCGGCCAGCCGGTCGCTTCTTCTCGCTTCTCCGACTGACCTCGAAGCATGGATTCCTCCAGCACGTCCTGCACATCCAGCGGTAGGTTGACCTCTGCCTCTGAGCTGGGGGTTGCAAATCCCAGAGGCCGGGAGCCCTTCCCGCCTGTGCATCCTGCATCGATAGGGCCGTGCCGTTCATTAGGGCATATTCCGTGATTGGGCTGGCCTTTGGCCAGTGCTCAGTTGGCCTCAGGATGCAGACTCGCCTCAGAATGACACCCTTGCTCCATACCCAGGGGAGTTTCGCTCTGGGATGGAAGTGGATGTTGCCTCTTCCTAGAGAGGTGCCCACACAGATCACGCATCACCGGGCGAAAGGTCCTAACAGGATTTCTCAGGGCCCATCCTCTCCTTTGCTGCTGGCCAACCTTTCCATTCAACCCAATGTATGTTCATGATGGCAGTGGACACATTTGGGGATTTGGAGTCGGAGTAGCCTTTGAATTGTGGTCTCTTGGCCTGGCTTGCCAACAACAGGTATGGAGATACACCCCAGTGGGTTTACTCCTCTCTTTCTTTCTCTTTACGTCTTGGGGAAGGTTTCCTTTGGAGTCTTGGGGATGTTGGGAGCATTTTGACCCCAGGTCACCTGGAGTCGACAGCACGTTCGTGGGAGCTCTTCTCCAAAGTTCAGGCCTTTCTGCATGACCGAACTCTGTGCACGCCTGGCCTTTGTATAACCCAGGGACGTCAAGGAATCTTGATGCCAGGACGGAGGGAAACATGTGGAGCTTATATCTCTCTTTCAAGGGTTTCAAGCTCCCTTGGAGTTTCCCCACACATAATCCCTCTCCATTTCTCTCTCTCCATCTCTCGGTCCCTCCGTCTCTTTCTCAGTCTCTCTCTCTCTCTCAGTCTCTCTCTCTCTCTATGTCTATCTCGCTCTCTCCATTTCTCTGCTGGGACCCTGTGGGTCTCACTTTCTACAACTCCTTGGTTCACTCCCAACTCAGCCTTACGGTCACAATTCCTTCTCCTCTTTGGCCACTTACGTCTACATGAATGGAACCGTAGACTTTGCACACTGGCCTTGACAGTGTAATATGCAGACTTGTGGTTGGTGTTGAAGTCGTCATCACTGCATGTGCTGAGGTCCGTCCTGATGGACACTTGCCCAGTTGCGTTGGATATTCACGTCGATCTGCTGGAGGTCACTTTGTGCTGATGTATCATAAATATCCGGGACTTGGAAGCTCACCTGAAGCGAAGTTGGCTTTGCTTGTATCGGAAGCAAATTCTGCGAGACACAGCATCCTGGAACACAGGAAGTGGTCTTTGACGGCCTTTGCTTTGGGGGCTGTGGGGTAAGCGCTTCGCAAGGGGACCCGCCATGGGGCCGTCAGTTGCATGCGAATCACCAAGGAAGAATTCCTGTGTGCCGGCCGGACAGAAGGGAGACCGATCCAGGGGGATTCCTCTGCTTCTGTGTGCTTTGACAGGTCTTGACTAGGAGAGCCCACACTGAGGCCATGTGGCTGAGAACAGACAACGTGTTGTTAGTGGGCACTTCGGGAAGAGAGGCCGTTGGTGGCTTGCAGCGTGGCATAACGCAGGAAGCTATGGATTTCGTGGATGCAACGATGTGCTGGAATCCACACGTCCGCTGGCCCTCACAGACTTTTCCCTTGGGGTGGTGTGAACCCGCGGCCCTTTCTTCCATTCTTGTCCACCACCACTAGGGCCTGAACCCAGATCGGCCCGGGGTCCTTTGTGTGCAGGCAGGCCTCCCTGTAACTCACTGTGGCCCAGCCACAGCACGAGGCAGCATAATCAGGGTGTCTCGAGCTGGTGAGTCATTTTGCGAGGAGTCCCGGCAGGGCTTCCTTCCAAACGGGTGCTGTGGTGTCGGCACCGCCGAGAAGCTTTCCTTTTCTACCCCCCAGAAGTGCAGTCAGTGTTTGTTGGTGGTTTGCATGGTTCTATTTGTCTTTGGGTTCGTGCCACTCATAGGCCGAGGCTTTGAGCTGATATGCCCTGGATGTAGACGAGAGAAGCTGGTGTGATTTTTCGAAGGGCGACACTACCAGAGACATCGTGCAGAAACCCATCAGTACACTCGATAGCACTGGTAGGCGGAAGGCGTGTTGCTCCCAAGACTCTGATGTCCCTTCACACTAGGGTCTTCCATCCATTTCCTTTGCCAGCGTGGACTTGAGAAGTGGGAGGATTTGGTCCCCAGGAGATGGACTTCACGTGCCCTCACATAGGCATCCTTGGTGCCCCCACGTTCCCCATGCCGCTGGGCTTCCAATTGTAGATATGTCTTGGCACTCCTTTTGAGCAGAGACAGCCCTTGCCTCGGGGACATTCTGCATGGTTGAAGCAGCCCAGCAGGGCCCTGAGGGCACCAGGGATCTGCATCCCTGCTGACGCATCCCTGAGCTCTCCCCCATAGGTTCTTGGGAATCCTGGTGGTCCTTGACCTGGGGTGCCCTGTCAGGGTGCACCATCGGCTGCAGGCCACGAGGTTCCTCTGCCAAGTTGCAATGCTTTTCTCAAAATTCAGACTTCCCTGGGTGTCCGGAGTCTCGATGTCGATGTAGCCTCCTGTAAAGTCAGCCGTGGTGTGTGAGGAGATCCATGCTTCAACCTTTTGGTTTGCCTCTCTGCCTTCCTTCCCACTTTCTGTATTCCATTCGCCTTAACACCTTTTTCCATCCCTAATTTCCTCCCACGAAATCCCTCCTCCACAATGCGAGCCTTGCTGCTCACTTCCTGCATCTCCTTCACATCAGTATAGCTTTCTCACTACCTAGCTCTTATCATCAATCTCCTCTTCCTCCTCATCAATTAATAATTCTCTCTCCAGGGTTTTTCTTTGGGATGATAGCCAAGAAAAGCCAGGACGTTTTTGCGACTTCTGGAGACTCAGCAGGAATCTTGGACTGTGGTTTTCTCTGGCATGGAAGATACGATTTGGGTTCCTCTCTCAGGAAATGCGCAGGGGTTTTGGCTATTTTTTTAACCGGGTGTCCTCTTAGATCCATAGTCCTATTCCCTTCAGAAACACTAGCACGTGTGTTTACAATGGGGAAAAGTCTTTAGGCACCCGTGGTCCAGTGGAGCAGGAGAGCCTGAGGAATCGTCGTGCCCCCCATCCTGAAGCTGTCTTGGAACGGTTCAAAGGAAAGCAGGCTAATCCATAGCCCCCCAAAGCCACCATAAACAACCCAAGCCCAAAGAAGGGTTAAAGAACCTTGAGAAAACCACACCCATGGAAGGAATGTAAAGCAGAGCAGAGGAATGGGTGGAATGCAGACAGGGGTGAAACACTTAGGGTCCCATATGGAAAACGGGGAAAACCACAGGTTGGCCTGTGGAAATGCAGGAATCTGACAGAGGCGGGCAGAGAAGGTCTGGAATGATGCCAGGTCTGAACCAGAGGGTGAGTCTCACGTGGCTAGCCGTGAAGACCATATGGCCTGCACTCCAAAGGCCTGGGAGACTCGGAGCTGGGCCGCCACTTGAAAGGGCCTTAGGTTGTCCTCCTTCCTCCCAGGTCCTCAAACTGGAGGGGAATTCTCAATGACTGTTAGATCTCCGACCTTGCGTGAAGTGAGGTCTGTGGTACGGCCCAGCCGTCCAGGTGATGGGCAACCCTGTGGGCAGGCTCTACAGGTACCTGAGGAATGCCCTGGAGTTTTGGGGGGTGGGGAATTTCCAGCAGCTCCGCTGATTTCCATACATCAGGGCGTGGCCACCTCAGCCTCTACCAGACCCCTGTCTCCAGGGAGAGCACTGTGGGCCAGCATTCTCCCGGCCAGCCGGTCGCTTCTTCTCGCTTCTCCGACTGACCTCGAAGCATGGATTCCTCCAGCACGTCCTGCACATCCAGCGGTAGGTTGACCTCTGCCTCTGAGCTGGGGGTTGCAAATCCCAGAGGCCGGGAGCCCTTCCCGCCTGTGCATCCTGCATCGATAGGGCCGTGCCGTTCATTAGGGCATATTCCGTGATTGGGCTGGCCTTTGGCCAGTGCTCAGTTGGCCTCAGGATGCAGACTCGCCTCAGAATGACACCCTTGCTCCATACCCAGGGGAGTTTCGCTCTGGGATGGAAGTGGATGTTGCCTCTTCCTAGAGAGGTGCCCACGCAGATCACGCATCAATGGGCGAAAGGTCCTAACAGGATTTCTCAGGGCCCATCCTCTCCTTTGCTGCTGGCCAACCTTTCCATTCAACCCAATGTATGTTCATGATGGCAGTGGACACATTTGGGGATTTGGAGTCGGAGTAGCCTTTGAATAGTGGTCTCTTGGCCTGGCTTGCCAACAACAGGTATGGAGATACACCCCAGTGGGTTTACTCCTCTCTTTCTTTCTCTTTACGTCTTGGGGAAGGTTTCCTTTGGAGTCTTGGGGATGTTGGGAGCATTTTGACCCCAGGTCACCTGGAGTCGACAGCACGTTCGTGGGAGCTCTTCTCCAAAGTTCAGGCCTTTCTGCATGACCGAACTCTGTGCACGCCTGGCCTTTGTATAACCCAGGGACGTCAAGGAATCTTGATGCCAGGACGGAGGGAAACATGTGGAGCTTATATCTCTCTTTCAAGGGTTTCAAGCTCCCTTGGAGTTTCCCCACACATAATCCCTCTCCATTTCTCTCTCTCCGTCTCTCGGTCCCTCCGTCTCTTTCTCAGTCTCTCTCTCTCTCTCAGTCTCTCTCTCTCTCTATGTCTCTCTCTCTCTCTCCATTTCTCTGCTGGGACCCTGTGGGTCTCACTTTCTATAACTCCTTGGTTCACTCCCAACTCAGCCTTACGGTCACAATTCCTTCTCCTCTTTGGCCACTTACGTCTACATGAATGGAACCGTAGACTTTGCACACTGGCCTTGACAGTGTAATATGCAGACTTGTGGTTGGTGTTGAAGTCGTCATCACTGCATGTGCTGAGGTCCGTCCTGATGGACACTTGCCCAGTTGCGTTGGATATTCACGTCGATCTGCTGGAGGTCACTTTGTGCTGATGTATCATAAATATCCGGGACTTGGAAGCTCACCTGAAGCGAAGTTGGCTTTGCTTGTATCGGAAGCAAATTCTGCGAGACACAGCATCCTGGAACACAGGAAGTGGTCTTTGACGGCCTTTGCTTTGGGGGCTGTGGGGTAAGCGCTTCGCAAGGGGACCCGCCATGGGGCCGTCAGTTGCATGCGAATCACCAAGGAAGAATTCCTGTGTGCCGGCCGGACAGAAGGGAGACCGATCCAGGGGGATTCCTCTGCTTCTGTGTGCTTTGACAGGTCTTGACTAGGAGAGCCCACACTGAGGCCATGTGGCTGAGAACAGACAACGTGTTGTTAGTGGGCACTTCGGGAAGAGAGGCCGTTGGTGGCTTGCAGCGTGGCATAACGCAGGAAGCTATGGATTTCGTGGATGCAACGATGTGCTGGAATCCACACGTCCGCTGGCCCTCACAGACTTTTCCCTTGGGGTGGTGTGAACCCGCGGCCCTTTCTTCCATTCTTGTCCACCACCACTAGGGCCTGAACCCAGATCGGCCCGGGGTCCTTTGTGTGCAGGCAGGCCTCCCTGTAACTCACTGTGGCCCAGCCACAGCACGAGGCAGCATAATCAGGGTGTCTCGAGCTGGTGAGTCATTTTGCGAGGAGTCCCGGCAGGGCTTCCTTCCAAACGGGTGCTGTGGTGTCGGCAACGCCGGGAAGCTTTCCTTTTCTACCCCCCAGAAGTGCAGTCAGTGTTTGTTGGTGGTTTGCATGGTTCTATTTGTCTTTGGGTTCGTGCCACTCATAGGCCGAGGCTTTGAGCTGATATGCCCTGGATGTAGACGAGAGAAGCTGGTGTGATTTTTCGAAGGGCGACACTACCAGAGACATCGTGCAGAAACCCATCAGTACACTCGATAGCACTGGTAGGCGGAAGGCGTGTTGCTCCCAAGACTCTGATGTCCCTTCACACTAGGGTCTTCCATCCATTTCCTTTGCCAGCGTGGACTTGAGAAGTGGGAGGATTTGGTCCCCAGGAGATGGACTTCACGTGCCCTCACATAGGCATCCTTGGTGCCCCCACGTTCCCCATGCCGCTGGGCTTCCAATTGTAGATATGTCTTGGCACTCCTTTTGAGCAGAGACAGCCCTTGCCTCGGGGACATTCTGCATGGTTGAAGCAGCCCAGCTGGGCCCTGAGGGCACCAGGGATCTGCATCCCTGCTGACGCATCCCTGAGCTCTCCCCCATAGGTTCTTGGGAATCCTGGTGGTCCTTGACCTGGGGTGCCCTGTCAGGGTGCACCATCGGCTGCCGGCCACGAGGTTCCTCTGCCAAGTTGCAATGCTTTTCTCAAAATTCAGACTTCCCTGGGTGTCCGGAGTCTCGATGTCGATGTAGCCTCCTGTAAAGTCAGCCGTGGTGTGTGATGAGAGCCATGCTTCAACCTTTTGGTTTGCCTCTCTGCCTTCCTTCCCACTTTCTGTATTCCATTCGCCTTAACACCTTTTTCCATCCCTAATTTCCTCCCACGAAATCCCTCCTCCACAATGCGAGCCTTGCTGCTCACTTCCTGCATCTCCTTCACATCAGTATAGCTTTCTCACTACCTAGCTCTTATCATCAATCTCCTCTTCCTCCTCATCAATTAATAATTCTCTCTCCAGGGTTTTTCTTTGGGATGATAGCCAAGAAAAGCCAGGACGTTTTTGCGACTTCTGGAGACTCAGCAGGAATCTTGGACTGTGGTTTTCTCTGGCATGGAAGATACGATTTGGGTTCCTCTCTCAGGAAATGCGCAGGGGTTTTGGCTATTTTTTTAACCGGGTGTCCTCTTAGATCCATAGTCCTATTCCCTTCAGAAACACTAGCACGTGTGTTTACAATGGGGAAAAGTCTTTAGGCACCCGTGGTCCAGTGGAGCAGGAGAGCCTGAGGAATCGTCGTGCCCCCCATCCTGAAGCTGTCTTGGAACGGTTCAAAGGAAAGCAGGCTAATCCATAGCCCCCCAAAGCCACCATAAACAACCCAAGCCCAAAGAAGGGTTAAAGAACCTTGAGAAAACCACACCCATGGAAGGAATGTAAAGCAGAGCAGAGGAATGTGTGGAATGCAGACAGGGGTGAAACACTTAGGGTCCCATATGGAAAACGGGGAAAACCACAGGTTGGCCTGTGGAAATGCAGGAATCTGACAGAGGCGGGCAGAGAAGGTCTGGAATGATGCCAGGTCTGAACCAGAGGGTGAGTCTCACGTGGCTAGCCGTGAAGACCATATGGCCTGCACTCCAAAGGCCTGGGAGACTCGGAGCTGGGCCGCCACTTGAAAGGGCCTTAGGTTGTCCTCCTTCCTCCCAGGTCCTCAAACTGGAGGGGAATTCTCAATGACTGTTAGATCTCCGACCTTGCGTGAAGTGAGGTCTGTGGTACGGCCCAGCCGTCCAGGTGATGGGCAACCCTGTGGGCAGGCTCTACAGGTACCTGAGGAATGCCCTGGAGTTTTGGGGGGTGGGGAATTTCCAGCAGCTCCGCTGATTTCCATACATCAGGGCGTGGCCACCTCAGCCTCTACCAGACCCCTGTCTCCAGGGAGAGCACTGTGGGCCAGCATTCTCCCGGCCAGCCGGTCGCTTCTTCTCGCTTCTCCGACTGACCTCGAAGCATGGATTCCTCCAGCACGTCCTGCACATCCAGCGGTAGGTTGACCTCTGCCTCTGAGCTGGGGGTTGCAAATCCCAGAGGCCGGGAGCCCTTCCCGCCTGTGCATCCTGCATCGATAGGGCCGTGCCGTTCATTAGGGCATATTCCGTGATTGGGCTGGCCTTTGGCCAGTGCTCAGTTGGCCTCAGGATGCAGACTCGCCTCAGAATGACACCCTTGCTCCATACCCAGGGGAGTTTCGCTCTGGGATGGAAGTGGATGTTGCCTCTTCCTAGAGAGGTGCCCACACAGATCACGCATCACCGGGCGAAAGGTCCTAACAGGATTTCTCAGGGCCCATCCTCTCCTTTGCTGCTGGCCAACCTTTCCATTCAACCCAATGTATGTTCATGATGGCAGTGGACACATTTGGGGATTTGGAGTCGGAGTAGCCTTTGAATTGTGGTCTCTTGGCCTGGCTTGCCAACAACAGGTATGGAGATACACCCCAGTGGGTTTACTCCTCTCTTTCTTTCTCTTTACGTCTTGGGGAAGGTTTCCTTTGGAGTCTTGGGGATGTTGGGAGCATTTTGACCCCAGGTCACCTGGAGTCGACAGCACGTTCGTGGGAGCTCTTCTCCAAAGTTCAGGCCTTTCTGCATGACCGAACTCTGTGCACGCCTGGCCTTTGTATAACCCAGGGACGTCAAGGAATCTTGATGCCAGGACGGAGGGAAACATGTGGAGCTTATATCTCTCTTTCAAGGGTTTCAAGCTCCCTTGGAGTTTCCCCACACATAATCCCTCTCCATTTCTCTCTCTCCGTCTCTCGGTCCCTCCGTCTCTTTCTCAGTCTCTCTCTCTCTCTCAGTCTCTCTCTCTCTCTATGTCTCTCTCTCTCTCTCCATTTCTCTGCTGGGACCCTGTGGGTCTCACTTTCTATAACTCCTTGGTTCACTCCCAACTCAGCCTTACGGTCACAATTCCTTCTCCTCTTTGGCCACTTACGTCTACATGAATGGAACCGTAGACTTTGCACACTGGCCTTGACAGTGTAATATGCAGACTTGTGGTTGGTGTTGAAGTCGTCATCACTGCATGTGCTGAGGTCCGTCCTGATGGACACTTGCCCAGTTGCGTTGGATATTCACGTCGATCTGCTGGAGGTCACTTTGTGCTGATGTATCATAAATATCCGGGACTTGGAAGCTCACCTGAAGCGAAGTTGGCTTTGCTTGTATCGGAAGCAAATTCTGCGAGACACAGCATCCTGGAACACAGGAAGTGGTCTTTGACGGCCTTTGCTTTGGGGGCTGTGGGGTAAGCGCTTCGCAAGGGGACCCGCCATGGGGCCGTCAGTTGCATGCGAATCACCAAGGAAGAATTCCTGTGTGCCGGCCGGACAGAAGGGAGACCGATCCAGGGGGATTCCTCTGCTTCTGTGTGCTTTGACAGGTCTTGACTAGGAGAGCCCACACTGAGGCCATGTGGCTGAGAACAGACAACGTGTTGTTAGTGGGCACTTCGGGAAGAGAGGCCGTTGGTGGCTTGCAGCGTGGCATAACGCAGGAAGCTATGGATTTCGTGGATGCAACGATGTGCTGGAATCCACACGTCCGCTGGCCCTCACAGACTTTTCCCTTGGGGTGGTGTGAACCCGCGGCCCTTTCTTCCATTCTTGTCCACCACCACTAGGGCCTGAACCCAGATCGGCCCGGGGTCCTTTGTGTGCAGGCAGGCCTCCCTGTAACTCACTGTGGCCCAGCCACAGCACGAGGCAGCATAATCAGGGTGTCTCGAGCTGGTGAGTCATTTTGCGAGGAGTCCCGGCAGGGCTTCCTTCCAAACGGGTGCTGTGGTGTCGGCAACGCCGGGAAGCTTTCCTTTTCTACCCCCCAGAAGTGCAGTCAGTGTTTGTTGGTGGTTTGCATGGTTCTATTTGTCTTTGGGTTCGTGCCACTCATAGGCCGAGGCTTTGAGCTGATATGCCCTGGATGTAGACGAGAGAAGCTGGTGTGATTTTTCGAAGGGCGACACTACCAGAGACATCGTGCAGAAACCCATCAGTACACTCGATAGCACTGGTAGGCGGAAGGCGGGTTGCTCCCAAGACTCTGATGTCCCTTCACACTAGGGTCTTCCATCCATTTCCTTTGCCAGCGTGGACTTGAGAAGTGGGAGGATTTGGTCCCCAGGAGATGGACTTCACGTGCCCTCACATAGGCATCCTTGGTGCCCCCACGTTCCCCATGCCGCTGGGCTTCCAATTGTAGATATGTCTTGGCACTCCTTTTGAGCAGAGACAGCCCTTGCCTCGGGGACATTCTGCATGGTTGAAGCAGCCCAGCTGGGCCCTGAGGGCACCAGGGATCTGCATCCCTGCTGACGCATCCCTGAGCTCTCCCCCATAGGTTCTTGGGAATCCTGGTGGTCCTTGACCTGGGGTGCCCTGTCAGGGTGCACCATCGGCTGCCGGCCACGAGGTTCCTCTGCCAAGTTGCAATGCTTTTCTCAAAATTCAGACTTCCCTGGGTGTCCGGAGTCTCGATGTCGATGTAGCCTCCTGTAAAGTCAGCCGTGGTGTGTGATGAGAGCCATGCTTCAACCTTTTGGTTTGCCTCTCTGCCTTCCTTCCCACTTTCTGTATTCCATTCGCCTTAACACCTTTTTCCATCCCTAATTTCCTCCCACGAAATCCCTCCTCCACAATGCGAGCCTTGCTGCTCACTTCCTGCATCTCCTTCACATCAGTATAGCTTTCTCACTACCTAGCTCTTATCATCAATCTCCTCTTCCTCCTCATCAATTAATAATTCTCTCTCCAGGGTTTTTCTTTGGGATGATAGCCAAGAAAAGCCAGGACGTTTTTGCGACTTCTGGAGACTCAGCAGGAATCTTGGACTGTGGTTTTCTCTGGCATGGAAGATACGATTTGGGTTCCTCTCTCAGGAAATGCGCAGGGGTTTTGGCTATTTTTTTAACCGGGTGTCCTCTTAGATCCATAGTCCTATTCCCTTCAGAAACACTAGCACGTGTGTTTACAATGGGGAAAAGTCTTTAGGCACCCGTGGTCCAGTGGAGCAGGAGAGCCTGAGGAATCGTCGTGCCCCCCATCCTGAAGCTGTCTTGGAACGGTTCAAAGGAAAGCAGGCTAATCCATAGCCCCCCAAAGCCACCATAAACAACCCAAGCCCAAAGAAGGGTTAAAGAACCTTGAGAAAACCACACCCATGGAAGGAATGTAAAGCAGAGCAGAGGAATGTGTGGAATGCAGACAGGGGTGAAACACTTAGGGTCCCATATGGAAAACGGGGAAAACCACAGGTTGGCCTGTGGAAATGCAGGAATCTGACAGAGGCGGGCAGAGAAGGTCTGGAATGATGCCAGGTCTGAACCAGAGGGTGAGTCTCACGTGGCTAGCCGTGAAGACCATATGGCCTGCACTCCAAAGGCCTGGGAGACTCGGAGCTGGGCCGCCACTTGAAAGGGCCTTAGGTTGTCCTCCTTCCTCCCAGGTCCTCAAACTGGAGGGGAATTCTCAATGACTGTTAGATCTCCGACCTTGCGTGAAGTGAGGTCTGTGGTACGGCCCAGCCGTCCAGGTGATGGGCAACCCTGTGGGCAGGCTCTACAGGTACCTGAGGAATGCCCTGGAGTTTTGGGGGGTGGGGAATTTCCAGCAGCTCCGCTGATTTCCATACATCAGGGCGTGGCCACCTCAGCCTCTACCAGACCCCTGTCTCCAGGGAGAGCACTGTGGGCCAGCATTCTCCCGGCCAGCCGGTCGCTTCTTCTCGCTTCTCCGACTGACCTCGAAGCATGGATTCCTCCAGCACGTCCTGCACATCCAGCGGTAGGTTGACCTCTGCCTCTGAGCTGGGGGTTGCAAATCCCAGAGGCCGGGAGCCCTTCCCGCCTGTGCATCCTGCATCGATAGGGCCGTGCCGTTCATTAGGGCATATTCCGTGATTGGGCTGGCCTTTGGCCAGTGCTCAGTTGGCCTCAGGATGCAGACTCGCCTCAGAATGACACCCTTGCTCCATACCCAGGGGAGTTTCGCTCTGGGATGGAAGTGGATGTTGCCTCTTCCTAGAGAGGTGCCCACACAGATCACGCATCACCGGGCGAAAGGTCCTAACAGGATTTCTCAGGGCCCATCCTCTCCTTTGCTGCTGGCCAACCTTTCCATTCAACCCAATGTATGTTCATGATGGCAGTGGACACATTTGGGGATTTGGAGTCGGAGTAGCCTTTGAATTGTGGTCTCTTGGCCTGGCTTGCCAACAACAGGTATGGAGATACACCCCAGTGGGTTTACTCCTCTCTTTCTTTCTCTTTACGTCTTGGGGAAGGTTTCCTTTGGAGTCTTGGGGATGTTGGGAGCATTTTGACCCCAGGTCACCTGGAGTCGACAGCACGTTCGTGGGAGCTCTTCTCCAAAGTTCAGGCCTTTCTGCATGACCGAACTCTGTGCACGCCTGGCCTTTGTATAACCCAGGGACGTCAAGGAATCTTGATGCCAGGACGGAGGGAAACATGTGGAGCTTATATCTCTCTTTCAAGGGTTTCAAGCTCCCTTGGAGTTTCCCCACACATAATCCCTCTCCATTTCTCTCTCTCCATCTCTCGGTCCCTCCGTCTCTTTCTCAGTCTCTCTCTCTCTCTCAGTCTCTCTCTCTCTCTATGTCTATCTCGCTCTCTCCATTTCTCTGCTGGGACCCTGTGGGTCTCACTTTCTACAACTCCTTGGTTCACTCCCAACTCAGCCTTACGGTCACAATTCCTTCTCCTCTTTGGCCACTTACGTCTACATGAATGGAACCGTAGACTTTGCACACTGGCCTTGACAGTGTAATATGCAGACTTGTGGTTGGTGTTGAAGTCGTCATCACTGCATGTGCTGAGGTCCGTCCTGATGGACACTTGCCCAGTTGCGTTGGATATTCACGTCGATCTGCTGGAGGTCACTTTGTGCTGATGTATCATAAATATCCGGGACTTGGAAGCTCACCTGAAGCGAAGTTGGCTTTGCTTGTATCGGAAGCAAATTCTGCGAGACACAGCATCCTGGAACACAGGAAGTGGTCTTTGACGGCCTTTGCTTTGGGGGCTGTGGGGTAAGCGCTTCGCAAGGGGACCCGCCATGGGGCCGTCAGTTGCATGCGAATCACCAAGGAAGAATTCCTGTGTGCCGGCCGGACAGAAGGGAGACCGATCCAGGGGGATTCCTCTGCTTCTGTGTGCTTTGACAGGTCTTGACTAGGAGAGCCCACACTGAGGCCATGTGGCTGAGAACAGACAACGTGTTGTTAGTGGGCACTTCGGGAAGAGAGGCCGTTGGTGGCTTGCAGCGTGGCATAACGCAGGAAGCTATGGATTTCGTGGATGCAACGATGTGCTGGAATCCACACGTCCGCTGGCCCTCACAGACTTTTCCCTTGGGGTGGTGTGAACCCGCGGCCCTTTCTTCCATTCTTGTCCACCACCACTAGGGCCTGAACCCAGATCGGCCCGGGGTCCTTTGTGTGCAGGCAGGCCTCCCTGTAACTCACTGTGGCCCAGCCACAGCACGAGGCAGCATAATCAGGGTGTCTCGAGCTGGTGAGTCATTTTGCGAGGAGTCCCGGCAGGGCTTCCTTCCAAACGGGTGCTGTGGTGTCGGCACCGCCGAGAAGCTTTCCTTTTCTACCCCCCAGAAGTGCAGTCAGTGTTTGTTGGTGGTTTGCATGGTTCTATTTGTCTTTGGGTTCGTGCCACTCATAGGCCGAGGCTTTGAGCTGATATGCCCTGGATGTAGACGAGAGAAGCTGGTGTGATTTTTCGAAGGGCGACACTACCAGAGACATCGTGCAGAAACCCATCAGTACACTCGATAGCACTGGTAGGCGGAAGGCGTGTTGCTCCCAAGACTCTGATGTCCCTTCACACTAGGGTCTTCCATCCATTTCCTTTGCCAGCGTGGACTTGAGAAGTGGGAGGATTTGGTCCCCAGGAGATGGACTTCACGTGCCCTCACATAGGCATCCTTGGTGCCCCCACGTTCCCCATGCCGCTGGGCTTCCAATTGTAGATATGTCTTGGCACTCCTTTTGAGCAGAGACAGCCCTTGCCTCGGGGACATTCTGCATGGTTGAAGCAGCCCAGCAGGGCCCTGAGGGCACCAGGGATCTGCATCCCTGCTGACGCATCCCTGAGCTCTCCCCCATAGGTTCTTGGGAATCCTGGTGGTCCTTGACCTGGGGTGCCCTGTCAGGGTGCACCATCGGCTGCAGGCCACGAGGTTCCTCTGCCAAGTTGCAATGCTTTTCTCAAAATTCAGACTTCCCTGGGTGTCCGGAGTCTCGATGTCGATGTAGCCTCCTGTAAAGTCAGCCGTGGTGTGTGAGGAGATCCATGCTTCAACCTTTTGGTTTGCCTCTCTGCCTTCCTTCCCACTTTCTGTATTCCATTCGCCTTAACACCTTTTTCCATCCCTAATTTCCTCCCACGAAATCCCTCCTCCACAATGCGAGCCTTGCTGCTCACTTCCTGCATCTCCTTCACATCAGTATAGCTTTCTCACTACCTAGCTCTTATCATCAATCTCCTCTTCCTCCTCATCAATTAATAATTCTCTCTCCAGGGTTTTTCTTTGGGATGATAGCCAAGAAAAGCCAGGACGTTTTTGCGACTTCTGGAGACTCAGCAGGAATCTTGGACTGTGGTTTTCTCTGGCATGGAAGATACGATTTGGGTTCCTCTCTCAGGAAATGCGCAGGGGTTTTGGCTATTTTTTTAACCGGGTGTCCTCTTAGATCCATAGTCCTATTCCCTTCAGAAACACTAGCACGTGTGTTTACAATGGGGAAAAGTCTTTAGGCACCCGTGGTCCAGTGGAGCAGGAGAGCCTGAGGAATCGTCGTGCCCCCCATCCTGAAGCTGTCTTGGAACGGTTCAAAGGAAAGCAGGCTAATCCATAGCCCCCCAAAGCCACCATAAACAACCCAAGCCCAAAGAAGGGTTAAAGAACCTTGAGAAAACCACACCCATGGAAGGAATGTAAAGCAGAGCAGAGGAATGTGTGGAATGCAGACAGGGGTGAAACACTTAGGGTCCCATATGGAAAACGGGGAAAACCACAGGTTGGCCTGTGGAAATGCAGGAATCTGACAGAGGCGGGCAGAGAAGGTCTGGAATGATGCCAGGTCTGAACCAGAGGGTGAGTCTCACGTGGCTAGCCGTGAAGACCATATGGCCTGCACTCCAAAGGCCTGGGAGACTCGGAGCTGGGCCGCCACTTGAAAGGGCCTTAGGTTGTCCTCCTTCCTCCCAGGTCCTCAAACTGGAGGGGAATTCTCAATGACTGTTAGATCTCCGACCTTGCGTGAAGTGAGGTCTGTGGTACGGCCCAGCCGTCCAGGTGATGGGCAACCCTGTGGGCAGGCTCTACAGGTACCTGAGGAATGCCCTGGAGTTTTGGGGGGTGGGGAATTTCCAGCAGCTCCGCTGATTTCCATACATCAGGGCGTGGCCACCTCAGCCTCTACCAGACCCCTGTCTCCAGGGAGAGCACTGTGGGCCAGCATTCTCCCGGCCAGCCGGTCGCTTCTTCTCGCTTCTCCGACTGACCTCGAAGCATGGATTCCTCCAGCACGTCCTGCACATCCAGCGGTAGGTTGACCTCTGCCTCTGAGCTGGGGGTTGCAAATCCCAGAGGCCGGGAGCCCTTCCCGCCTGTGCATCCTGCATCGATAGGGCCGTGCCGTTCATTAGGGCATATTCCGTGATTGGGCTGGCCTTTGGCCAGTGCTCAGTTGGCCTCAGGATGCAGACTCGCCTCAGAATGACACCCTTGCTCCATACCCAGGGGAGTTTCGCTCTGGGATGGAAGTGGATGTTGCCTCTTCCTAGAGAGGTGCCCACGCAGATCACGCATCAATGGGCGAAAGGTCCTAACAGGATTTCTCAGGGCCCATCCTCTCCTTTGCTGCTGGCCAACCTTTCCATTCAACCCAATGTATGTTCATGATGGCAGTGGACACATTTGGGGATTTGGAGTCGGAGTAGCCTTTGAATTGTGGTCTCTTGGCCTGGCTTGCCAACAACAGGTATGGAGATACACCCCAGTGGGTTTACTCCTCTCTTTCTTTCTCTTTACGTCTTGGGGAAGGTTTCCTTTGGAGTCTTGGGGATGTTGGGAGCATTTTGACCCCAGGTCACCTGGAGTCGACAGCACGTTCGTGGGAGCTCTTCTCCAAAGTTCAGGCCTTTCTGCATGACCGAACTCTGTGCACGCCTGGCCTTTGTATAACCCAGGGACGTCAAGGAATCTTGATGCCAGGACGGAGGGAAACATGTGGAGCTTATATCTCTCTTTCAAGGGTTTCAAGCTCCCTTGGAGTTTCCCCACACATAATCCCTCTCCATTTCTCTCTCTCCGTCTCTCGGTCCCTCCGTCTCTTTCTCAGTCTCTCTCTCTCTCTCAGTCTCTCTCTCTCTCTATGTCTCTCTCTCTCTCTCCATTTCTCTGCTGGGACCCTGTGGGTCTCACTTTCTATAACTCCTTGGTTCACTCCCAACTCAGCCTTACGGTCACAATTCCTTCTCCTCTTTGGCCACTTACGTCTACATGAATGGAACCGTAGACTTTGCACACTGGCCTTGACAGTGTAATATGCAGACTTGTGGTTGGTGTTGAAGTCGTCATCACTGCATGTGCTGAGGTCCGTCCTGATGGACACTTGCCCAGTTGCGTTGGATATTCACGTCGATCTGCTGGAGGTCACTTTGTGCTGATGTATCATAAATATCCGGGACTTGGAAGCTCACCTGAAGCGAAGTTGGCTTTGCTTGTATCGGAAGCAAATTCTGCGAGACACAGCATCCTGGAACACAGGAAGTGGTCTTTGACGGCCTTTGCTTTGGGGGCTGTGGGGTAAGCGCTTCGCAAGGGGACCCGCCATGGGGCCGTCAGTTGCATGCGAATCACCAAGGAAGAATTCCTGTGTGCCGGCCGGACAGAAGGGAGACCGATCCAGGGGGATTCCTCTGCTTCTGTGTGCTTTGACAGGTCTTGACTAGGAGAGCCCACACTGAGGCCATGTGGCTGAGAACAGACAACGTGTTGTTAGTGGGCACTTCGGGAAGAGAGGCCGTTGGTGGCTTGCAGCGTGGCATAACGCAGGAAGCTATGGATTTCGTGGATGCAACGATGTGCTGGAATCCACACGTCCGCTGGCCCTCACAGACTTTTCCCTTGGGGTGGTGTGAACCCGCGGCCCTTTCTTCCATTCTTGTCCACCACCACTAGGGCCTGAACCCAGATCGGCCCGGGGTCCTTTGTGTGCAGGCAGGCCTCCCTGTAACTCACTGTGGCCCAGCCACAGCACGAGGCAGCATAATCAGGGTGTCTCGAGCTGGTGAGTCATTTTGCGAGGAGTCCCGGCAGGGCTTCCTTCCAAACGGGTGCTGTGGTGTCGGCAACGCCGGGAAGCTTTCCTTTTCTACCCCCCAGAAGTGCAGTCAGTGTTTGTTGGTGGTTTGCATGGTTCTATTTGTCTTTGGGTTCGTGCCACTCATAGGCCGAGGCTTTGAGCTGATATGCCCTGGATGTAGACGAGAGAAGCTGGTGTGATTTTTCGAAGGGCGACACTACCAGAGACATCGTGCAGAAACCCATCAGTACACTCGATAGCACTGGTAGGCGGAAGGCGGGTTGCTCCCAAGACTCTGATGTCCCTTCACACTAGGGTCTTCCATCCATTTCCTTTGCCAGCGTGGACTTGAGAAGTGGGAGGATTTGGTCCCCAGGAGATGGACTTCACGTGCCCTCACATAGGCATCCTTGGTGCCCCCACGTTCCCCATGCCGCTGGGCTTCCAATTGTAGATATGTCTTGGCACTCCTTTTGAGCAGAGACAGCCCTTGCCTCGGGGACATTCTGCATGGTTGAAGCAGCCCAGCTGGGCCCTGAGGGCACCAGGGATCTGCATCCCTGCTGACGCATCCCTGAGCTCTCCCCCATAGGTTCTTGGGAATCCTGGTGGTCCTTGACCTGGGGTGCCCTGTCAGGGTGCACCATCGGCTGCCGGCCACGAGGTTCCTCTGCCAAGTTGCAATGCTTTTCTCAAAATTCAGACTTCCCTGGGTGTCCGGAGTCTCGATGTCGATGTAGCCTCCTGTAAAGTCAGCCGTGGTGTGTGATGAGAGCCATGCTTCAACCTTTTGGTTTGCCTCTCTGCCTTCCTTCCCACTTTCTGTATTCCATTCGCCTTAACACCTTTTTCCATCCCTAATTTCCTCCCACGAAATCCCTCCTCCACAATGCGAGCCTTGCTGCTCACTTCCTGCATCTCCTTCACATCAGTATAGCTTTCTCACTACCTAGCTCTTATCATCAATCTCCTCTTCCTCCTCATCAATTAATAATTCTCTCTCCAGGGTTTTTCTTTGGGATGATAGCCAAGAAAAGCCAGGACGTTTTTGCGACTTCTGGAGACTCAGCAGGAATCTTGGACTGTGGTTTTCTCTGGCATGGAAGATACGATTTGGGTTCCTCTCTCAGGAAATGCGCAGGGGTTTTGGCTATTTTTTTAACCGGGTGTCCTCTTAGATCCATAGTCCTATTCCCTTCAGAAACACTAGCACGTGTGTTTACAATGGGGAAAAGTCTTTAGGCACCCGTGGTCCAGTGGAGCAGGAGAGCCTGAGGAATCGTCGTGCCCCCCATCCTGAAGCTGTCTTGGAACGGTTCAAAGGAAAGCAGGCTAATCCATAGCCCCCCAAAGCCACCATAAACAACCCAAGCCCAAAGAAGGGTTAAAGAACCTTGAGAAAACCACACCCATGGAAGGAATGTAAAGCAGAGCAGAGGAATGTGTGGAATGCAGACAGGGGTGAAACACTTAGGGTCCCATATGGAAAACGGGGAAAACCACAGGTTGGCCTGTGGAAATGCAGGAATCTGACAGAGGCGGGCAGAGAAGGTCTGGAATGATGCCAGGTCTGAACCAGAGGGTGAGTCTCACGTGGCTAGCCGTGAAGACCATATGGCCTGCACTCCAAAGGCCTGGGAGACTCGGAGCTGGGCCGCCACTTGAAAGGGCCTTAGGTTGTCCTCCTTCCTCCCAGGTCCTCAAACTGGAGGGGAATTCTCAATGACTGTTAGATCTCCGACCTTGCGTGAAGTGAGGTCTGTGGTACGGCCCAGCCGTCCAGGTGATGGGCAACCCTGTGGGCAGGCTCTACAGGTACCTGAGGAATGCCCTGGAGTTTTGGGGGGTGGGGAATTTCCAGCAGCTCCGCTGATTTCCATACATCAGGGCGTGGCCACCTCAGCCTCTACCAGACCCCTGTCTCCAGGGAGAGCACTGTGGGCCAGCATTCTCCCGGCCAGCCGGTCGCTTCTTCTCGCTTCTCCGACTGACCTCGAAGCATGGATTCCTCCAGCACGTCCTGCACATCCAGCGGTAGGTTGACCTCTGCCTCTGAGCTGGGGTTGCAAATCCCAGAGGCCGGGTGTCCTTCCCGCCTGTGCATCCTGCATCGATAGGGCCATGCCCTTCATTAGGGCATATTCCGTGATTGGGCTGGCCTTTGGCCAGTGCTCAGTTGGCCTCAGGATGCAGACTCGCCTCAGAATGACACCCTTGCTCCATACCCAGGGGAGTTTCGCTCTGGGATGGAAGTGGATGTTGCCTCTTCCTAGAGAGGTGCCCACGCAGATCACGCATCAATGGGCGAAAGGTCCTAACAGGATTTCTCAGGGCCCATCCTCTCCTTTGCTGCTGGCCAACCTTTCCATTCAACCCAATGTATGTTCATGATGGCAGTGGACACATTTGGGGATTTGGAGTCGGAGTAGCCTTTGAATTGTGGTCTCTTGGCCTGGCTTGCCAACAACAGGTATGGAGATACACCCCAGTGGGTTTACTCCTCTCTTTCTTTCTCTTTACGTCTTGGGGAAGGTTTCCTTTGGAGTCTTGGGGATGTTGGGAGCATTTTGACCCCAGGTCACCTGGAGTCGACAGCACGTTCGTGGGAGCTCTTCTCCAAAGTTCAGGCCTTTCTGCATGACCGAACTCTGTGCACGCCTGGCCTTTGTATAACCCAGGGACGTCAAGGAATCTTGATGCCAGGACGGAGGGAAACATGTGGAGCTTATATCTCTCTTTCAAGGGTTTCAAGCTCCCTTGGAGTTTCCCCACACATAATCCCTCTCCATTTCTCTCTCTCCGTCTCTCGGTCCCTCCGTCTCTTTCTCAGTCTCTCTCTCTCTCTCAGTCTCTCTCTCTCTCTATGTCTCTCTCTCTCTCTCCATTTCTCTGCTGGGACCCTGTGGGTCTCACTTTCTATAACTCCTTGGTTCACTCCCAACTCAGCCTTACGGTCACAATTCCTTCTCCTCTTTGGCCACTTACGTCTACATGAATGGAACCGTAGACTTTGCACACTGGCCTTGACAGTGTAATATGCAGACTTGTGGTTGGTGTTGAAGTCGTCATCACTGCATGTGCTGAGGTCCGTCCTGATGGACACTTGCCCAGTTGCGTTGGATATTCACGTCGATCTGCTGGAGGTCACTTTGTGCTGATGTATCATAAATATCCGGGACTTGGAAGCTCACCTGAAGCGAAGTTGGCTTTGCTTGTATCGGAAGCAAATTCTGCGAGACACAGCATCCTGGAACACAGGAAGTGGTCTTTGACGGCCTTTGCTTTGGGGGCTGTGGGGTAAGCGCTTCGCAAGGGGACCCGCCATGGGGCCGTCAGTTGCATGCGAATCACCAAGGAAGAATTCCTGTGTGCCGGCCGGACAGAAGGGAGACCGATCCAGGGGGATTCCTCTGCTTCTGTGTGCTTTGACAGGTCTTGACTAGGAGAGCCCACACTGAGGCCATGTGGCTGAGAACAGACAACGTGTTGTTAGTGGGCACTTCGGGAAGAGAGGCCGTTGGTGGCTTGCAGCGTGGCATAACGCAGGAAGCTATGGATTTCGTGGATGCAACGATGTGCTGGAATCCACACGTCCGCTGGCCCTCACAGACTTTTCCCTTGGGGTGGTGTGAACCCGCGGCCCTTTCTTCCATTCTTGTCCACCACCACTAGGGCCTGAACCCAGATCGGCCCGGGGTCCTTTGTGTGCAGGCAGGCCTCCCTGTAACTCACTGTGGCCCAGCCACAGCACGAGGCAGCATAATCAGGGTGTCTCGAGCTGGTGAGTCATTTTGCGAGGAGTCCCGGCAGGGCTTCCTTCCAAACGGGTGCTGTGGTGTCGGCACCGCCGGGAAGCTTTCCTTTTCTACCCCCCAGAAGTGCAGTCAGTGTTTGTTGGTGGTTTGCATGGTTCTATTTGTCTTTGGGTTCGTGCCACTCATAGGCCGAGGCTTTGAGCTGATATGCCCTGGATGTAGACGAGAGAAGCTGGTGTGATTTTTCGAAGGGCGACACTACCAGAGACATCGTGCAGAAACCCATCAGTACACTCGATAGCACTGGTAGGCGGAAGGCGGGTTGCTCCCAAGACTCTGATGTCCCTTCACACTAGGGTCTTCCATCCATTTCCTTTGCCAGCGTGGACTTGAGAAGTGGGAGGATTTGGTCCCCAGGAGATGGACTTCACGTGCCCTCACATAGGCATCCTTGGTGCCCCCACGTTCCCCATGCCGCTGGGCTTCCAATTGTAGATATGTCTTGGCACTCCTTTTGAGCAGAGACAGCCCTTGCCTCGGGGACATTCTGCATGGTTGAAGCAGCCCAGCTGGGCCCTGAGGGCACCAGGGATCTGCATCCCTGCTGACGCATCCCTGAGCTCTCCCCCATAGGTTCTTGGGAATCCTGGTGGTCCTTGACCTGGGGTGCCCTGTCAGGGTGCACCATCGGCTGCCGGCCACGAGGTTCCTCTGCCAAGTTGCAATGCTTTTCTCAAAATTCAGACTTCCCTGGGTGTCCGGAGTCTCGATGTCGATGTAGCCTCCTGTAAAGTCAGCCGTGGTGTGTGATGAGAGCCATGCTTCAACCTTTTGGTTTGCCTCTCTGCCTTCCTTCCCACTTTCTGTATTCCATTCGCCTTAACACCTTTTTCCATCCCTAATTTCCTCCCACGAAATCCCTCCTCCACAATGCGAGCCTTGCTGCTCACTTCCTGCATCTCCTTCACATCAGTATAGCTTTCTCACTACCTAGCTCTTATCATCAATCTCCTCTTCCTCCTCATCAATTAATAATTCTCTCTCCAGGGTTTTTCTTTGGGATGATAGCCAAGAAAAGCCAGGACGTTTTTGCGACTTCTGGAGACTCAGCAGGAATCTTGGACTGTGGTTTTCTCTGGCATGGAAGATACGATTTGGGTTCCTCTCTCAGGAAATGCGCAGGGGTTTTGGCTATTTTTTTAACCGGGTGTCCTCTTAGATCCATAGTCCTATTCCCTTCAGAAACACTAGCACGTGTGTTTACAATGGGGAAAAGTCTTTAGGCACCCGTGGTCCAGTGGAGCAGGAGAGCCTGAGGAATCGTCGTGCCCCCCATCCTGAAGCTGTCTTGGAACGGTTCAAAGGAAAGCAGGCTAATCCATAGCCCCCCAAAGCCACCATAAACAACCCAAGCCCAAAGAAGGGTTAAAGAACCTTGAGAAAACCACACCCATGGAAGGAATGTAAAGCAGAGCAGAGGAATGTGTGGAATGCAGACAGGGGTGAAACACTTAGGGTCCCATATGGAAAACGGGGAAAACCACAGGTTGGCCTGTGGAAATGCAGGAATCTGACAGAGGCGGGCAGAGAAGGTCTGGAATGATGCCAGGTCTGAACCAGAGGGTGAGTCTCACGTGGCTAGCCGTGAAGACCATATGGCCTGCACTCCAAAGGCCTGGGAGACTCGGAGCTGGGCCGCCACTTGAAAGGGCCTTAGGTTGTCCTCCTTCCTCCCAGGTCCTCAAACTGGAGGGGAATTCTCAATGACTGTTAGATCTCCGACCTTGCGTGAAGTGAGGTCTGTGGTACGGCCCAGCCGTCCAGGTGATGGGCAACCCTGTGGGCAGGCTCTACAGGTACCTGAGGAATGCCCTGGAGTTTTGGGGGGTGGGGAATTTCCAGCAGCTCCGCTGATTTCCATACATCAGGGCGTGGCCACCTCAGCCTCTACCAGACCCCTGTCTCCAGGGAGAGCACTGTGGGCCAGCATTCTCCCGGCCAGCCGGTCGCTTCTTCTCGCTTCTCCGACTGACCTCGAAGCATGGATTCCTCCAGCACGTCCTGCACATCCAGCGGTAGGTTGACCTCTGCCTCTGAGCTGGGGTTGCAAATCCCAGAGGCCGGGTGTCCTTCCCGCCTGTGCATCCTGCATCGATAGGGCCATGCCCTTCATTAGGGCATATTCCGTGATTGGGCTGGCCTTTGGCCAGTGCTCAGTTGGCCTCAGGATGCAGACTCGCCTCAGAATGACACCCTTGCTCCATACCCAGGGGAGTTTCGCTCTGGGATGGAAGTGGATGTTGCCTCTTCCTAGAGAGGTGCCCACGCAGATCACGCATCAATGGGCGAAAGGTCCTAACAGGATTTCTCAGGGCCCATCCTCTCCTTTGCTGCTGGCCAACCTTTCCATTCAACCCAATGTATGTTCATGATGGCAGTGGACACATTTGGGGATTTGGAGTCGGAGTAGCCTTTGAATTGTGGTCTCTTGGCCTGGCTTGCCAACAACAGGTATGGAGATACACCCCAGTGGGTTTACTCCTCTCTTTCTTTCTCTTTACGTCTTGGGGAAGGTTTCCTTTGGAGTCTTGGGGATGTTGGGAGCATTTTGACCCCAGGTCACCTGGAGTCGACAGCACGTTCGTGGGAGCTCTTCTCCAAAGTTCAGGCCTTTCTGCATGACCGAACTCTGTGCACGCCTGGCCTTTGTATAACCCAGGGACGTCAAGGAATCTTGATGCCAGGACGGAGGGAAACATGTGGAGCTTATATCTCTCTTTCAAGGGTTTCAAGCTCCCTTGGAGTTTCCCCACACATAATCCCTCTCCATTTCTCTCTCTCCGTCTCTCGGTCCCTCCGTCTCTTTCTCAGTCTCTCTCTCTCTCAGTCTCTCTCTCTCTCTCTATGTCTCTCTCTCTCTCTCCATTTCTCTGCTGGGACCCTGTGGGTCTCACTTTCTATAACTCCTTGGTTCACTCCCAACTCAGCCTTACGGTCACAATTCCTTCTCCTCTTTGGCCACTTACGTCTACATGAATGGAACCGTAGACTTTGCACACTGGCCTTGACAGTGTAATATGCAGACTTGTGGTTGGTGTTGAAGTCGTCATCACTGCATGTGCTGAGGTCCGTCCTGATGGACACTTGCCCAGTTGCGTTGGATATTCACGTCGATCTGCTGGAGGTCACTTTGTGCTGATGTATCATAAATATCCGGGACTTGGAAGCTCACCTGAAGCGAAGTTGGCTTTGCTTGTATCGGAAGCAAATTCTGCGAGACACAGCATCCTGGAACACAGGAAGTGGTCTTTGACGGCCTTTGCTTTGGGGGCTGTGGGGTAAGCGCTTCGCAAGGGGACCCGCCATGGGGCCGTCAGTTGCATGCGAATCACCAAGGAAGAATTCCTGTGTGCCGGCCGGACAGAAGGGAGACCGATCCAGGGGGATTCCTCTGCTTCTGTGTGCTTTGACAGGTCTTGACTAGGAGAGCCCACACTGAGGCCATGTGGCTGAGAACAGACAACGTGTTGTTAGTGGGCACTTCGGGAAGAGAGGCCGTTGGTGGCTTGCAGCGTGGCATAACGCAGGAAGCTATGGATTTCGTGGATGCAACGATGTGCTGGAATCCACACGTCCGCTGGCCCTCACAGACTTTTCCCTTGGGGTGGTGTGAACCCGCGGCCCTTTCTTCCATTCTTGTCCACCACCACTAGGGCCTGAACCCAGATCGGCCCGGGGTCCTTTGTGTGCAGGCACGCCCCCCTGGGTCTCACTGTGGCCAGGCCACAGCACGAGACAGCATAATCAGGGTGTCTCGAGCTGGTGAGTCATTTTGCGAGGAGTCCCGGCAGGGCTTCCTTCCAAACGGGTGCTGTGGTGTCGGCACCGCCGAGAAGCTTTCCTTTTCTACCCCCCAGAAGTGCAGTCAGTGTTTGTTGGTGGTTTGCATGGTTCTATTTGTCTTTGGGTTCGTGCCACTCATAGGCCGAGGCTTTGAGCTGATATGCCCTGGATGTAGACGAGAGAAGCTGGTGTGATTTTTCGAAGGGCGAGACTACCAGAGACATCGTGCAGAAACCCATCAGTACACTCGATAGCACTGGTAGGCGGAAGGCGGGTTGCTCCCAAGACTCTGATGTCCCTTCACACTAGGGTCTTCCATCCATTTCCTTTGCCAGCGTGGACTTGAGAAGTGGGAGGATTTGGTCCCCAGGAGATGGACTTCACGTGCCCTCACATAGGCATCCTTGGTGCCCCCACGTTCCCCATGCCGCTGGGCTTCCAATTGTACAGATGTCTTGGCACTCCTTTTGAGCAGAGACAGCCCTTGCCTCGGGGACATTCTGCATGGTTGAAGCAGCCCAGCAGGGCCCTGAGGGCACCAGGGATCTGCATCCCTGCTGACGCATCCCTGAGCTCTCCCCCATAGGTTCTTGGGAATCCTGGTGGTCCTTGACCTGGGGTGCCCTGTCAGGGTGCACCATCGGCTGCCGGCCACGAGGTTCCTCTGCCAAGTTGCAATGCTTTTCTCAAAATTCAGACTTCCCTGGGTGTCCGGAGTCTCGATGTCGATGTAGCCTCCTGTAAAGTCAGCCGTGGTGTGTGATGAGAGCCATGCTTCAACCTTTTGGTTTGCCTCTCTGCCTTCCTTCCCACTTTCTGTATTCCATTCGCCTTAACACCTTTTTCCATCCCTAATTTCCTCCCACGAAATCCCTCCTCCACAATGCGAGCCTTGCTGCTCACTTCCTGCATCTCCTTCACATCAGTATAGCTTTCTCACTACCTAGCTCTTATCATCAATCTCCTCTTCCTCCTCATCAATTAATAATTCTCTCTCCAGGGTTTTTCTTTGGGATGATAGCCAAGAAAAGCCAGGACGTTTTTGCGACTTCTGGAGACTCAGCAGGAATCTTGGACTGTGGTTTTCTCTGGCATGGAAGATACGATTTGGGTTCCTCTCTCAGGAAATGCGCAGGGGTTTTGGCTTTTTTTAACCGGGTGTCCTCATAGATCCATAGTCCTATTCCCTTCAGAAACACTAGCACGTGTGTTTACAATGGGGAAAAGTCTTTAGGCACCCGTGGTCCAGTGGAGCAGGAGAGCCTGAGGAATCGTCGTGCCCCCCATCCTGAAGCTGTCTTGGAACGGTTCAAAGGAAAGCAGGCTAATCCATAGCCCCCCAAAGCCACCATAAACAACCCAAGCCCAAAGAAGGGTTAAAGAACCTTGAGAAAACCACACCCATGGAAGGAATGTAAAGCAGAGCAGAGGAATGTGTGGAATGCAGACAGGGGTGAAACACTTAGGGTCCCATATGGAAAACGGGGAAAACCACAGGTTGGCCTGTGGAAATGCAGGAATCTGACAGAGGCGGGCAGAGAAGGTCTGGAATGATGCCAGGTCTGAACCAGAGGGTGAGTCTCACGTGGCTAGCCGTGAAGACCATATGGCCTGCACTCCAAAGGCCTGGGAGACTCGGAGCTGGGCCGCCACTTGAAAGGGCCTTAGGTTGTCCTCCTTCCTCCCAGGTCCTCAAACTGGAGGGGAATTCTCAATGACTGCTAGATCTCCGACCTTGCGTGAAGTGAGGTCTGTGGTACGGCCCAGCCGTCCAGGTGATGGGCAACCCTGTGGGCAGGCTCTACAGGTACCTGAGGAATGCCCTGGAGTTTTGGGGGGTGGGGAATTTCCAGCAGCTCCGCTGATTTCCATACATCAGGGCGTGGCCACCTCAGCCTCTACCAGACCCCTGTCTCCAGGGAGAGCACTGTGGGCCAGCATTCTCCCGGCCAGCCGGTCGCTTCTTCTCGCTTCTCCGACTGACCTCGAAGCATGGATTCCTCCAGCACGTCCTGCACATCCAGCGGTAGGTTGACCTCTGCCTCTGAGCTGGGGTTGCAAATCCCAGAGGCCGGGTGTCCTTCCCGCCTGTGCATCCTGCATCGATAGGGCCATGCCCTTCATTAGGGCATATTCCGTGATTGGGCTGGCCTTTGGCCAGTGCTCAGTTGGCCTCAGGATGCAGACTCGCCTCAGAATGACACCCTTGCTCCATACCCAGGGGAGTTTCGCTCTGGGATGGAAGTGGATGTTGCCTCTTCCTAGAGAGGTGCCCACGCAGATCACGCATCAATGGGCGAAAGGTCCTAACAGGATTTCTCAGGGCCCATCCTCTCCTTTGCTGCTGGCCAACCTTTCCATTCAACCCAATGTATGTTCATGATGGCAGTGGACACATTTGGGGATTTGGAGTCGGAGTAGCCTTTGAATTGTGGTCTCTTGGCCTGGCTTGCCAACAACAGGTATGGAGATACACCCCAGTGGGTTTACTCCTCTCTTTCTTTCTCTTTACGTCTTGGGGAAGGTTTCCTTTGGAGTCTTGGGGATGTTGGGAGCATTTTGACCCCAGGTCACCTGGAGTCGACAGCACGTTCGTGGGAGCTCTTCTCCAAAGTTCAGGCCTTTCTGCATGACCGAACTCTGTGCACGCCTGGCCTTTGTATAACCCAGGGACGTCAAGGAATCTTGATGCCAGGACGGAGGGAAACATGTGGAGCTTATATCTCTCTTTCAAGGGTTTCAAGCTCCCTTGGAGTTTCCCCACACATAATCCCTCTCCATTTCTCTCTCTCCGTCTCTCGGTCCCTCCGTCTCTTTCTCAGTCTCTCTCTCTCTCAGTCTCTCTCTCTCTCTCTATGTCTCTCTCTCTCTCTCCATTTCTCTGCTGGGACCCTGTGGGTCTCACTTTCTATAACTCCTTGGTTCACTCCCAACTCAGCCTTACGGTCACAATTCCTTCTCCTCTTTGGCCACTTACGTCTACATGAATGGAACCGTAGACTTTGCACACTGGCCTTGACAGTGTAATATGCAGACTTGTGGTTGGTGTTGAAGTCGTCATCACTGCATGTGCTGAGGTCCGTCCTGATGGACACTTGCCCAGTTGCGTTGGATATTCACGTCGATCTGCTGGAGGTCACTTTGTGCTGATGTATCATAAATATCCGGGACTTGGAAGCTCACCTGAAGCGAAGTTGGCTTTGCTTGTATCGGAAGCAAATTCTGCGAGACACAGCATCCTGGAACACAGGAAGTGGTCTTTGACGGCCTTTGCTTTGGGGGCTGTGGGGTAAGCGCTTCGCAAGGGGACCCGCCATGGGGCCGTCAGTTGCATGCGAATCACCAAGGAAGAATTCCTGTGTGCCGGCCGGACAGAAGGGAGACCGATCCAGGGGGATTCCTCTGCTTCTGTGTGCTTTGACAGGTCTTGACTAGGAGAGCCCACACTGAGGCCATGTGGCTGAGAACAGACAACGTGTTGTTAGTGGGCACTTCGGGAAGAGAGGCCGTTGGTGGCTTGCAGCGTGGCATAACGCAGGAAGCTATGGATTTCGTGGATGCAACGATGTGCTGGAATCCACACGTCCGCTGGCCCTCACAGACTTTTCCCTTGGGGTGGTGTGAACCCGCGGCCCTTTCTTCCATTCTTGTCCACCACCACTAGGGCCTGAACCCAGATCGGCCCGGGGTCCTTTGTGTGCAGGCACGCCCCCCTGGGTCTCACTGTGGCCAGGCCACAGCACGAGACAGCATAATCAGGGTGTCTCGAGCTGGTGAGTCATTTTGCGAGGAGTCCCGGCAGGGCTTCCTTCCAAACGGGTGCTGTGGTGTCGGCACCGCCGAGAAGCTTTCCTTTTCTACCCCCCAGAAGTGCAGTCAGTGTTTGTTGGTGGTTTGCATGGTTCTATTTGTCTTTGGGTTCGTGCCACTCATAGGCCGAGGCTTTGAGCTGATATGCCCTGGATGTAGACGAGAGAAGCTGGTGTGATTTTTCGAAGGGCGACACTACCAGAGACATCGTGCAGAAACCCATCAGTACACTCGATAGCACTGGTAGGCGGAAGGCGGGTTGCTCCCAAGACTCTGATGTCCCTTCACACTAGGGTCTTCCATCCATTTCCTTTGCCAGCGTGGACTTGAGAAGTGGGAGGATTTGGTCCCCAGGAGATGGACTTCACGTGCCCTCACATAGGCATCCTTGGTGCCCCCACGTTCCCCATGCCGCTGGGCTTCCAATTGTAGATATGTCTTGGCACTCCTTTTGAGCAGAGACAGCCCTTGCCTCGGGGACATTCTGCATGGTTGAAGCAGCCCAGCAGGGCCCTGAGGGCACCAGGGATCTGCATCCCTGCTGACGCATCCCTGAGCTCTCCCCCATAGGTTCTTGGGAATCCTGGTGGTCCTTGACCTGGGGTGCCCTGTCAGGGTGCACCATCGGCTGCAGGCCACGAGGTTCCTCTGCCAAGTTGCAATGCTTTTCTCAAAATTCAGACTTCCCTGGGTGTCCGGAGTCTCGATGTCGATGTAGCCTCCTGTAAAGTCAGCCGTGGTGTGTGATGAGAGCCATGCTTCAACCTTTTGGTTTGCCTCTCTGCCTTCCTTCCCACTTTCTGTATTCCATTCGCCTTAACACCTTTTTCCATCCCTAATTTCCTCCCACGAAATCCCTCCTCCACAATGCGAGCCTTGCTGCTCACTTCCTGCATCTCCTTCACATCAGTATAGCTTTCTCACTACCTAGCTCTTATCATCAATCTCCTCTTCCTCCTCATCAATTAATAATTCTCTCTCCAGGGTTTTTCTTTGGGATGATAGCCAAGAAAAGCCAGGACGTTTTTGCGACTTCTGGAGACTCAGCAGGAATCTTGGACTGTGGTTTTCTCTGGCATGGAAGATACGATTTGGGTTCCTCTCTCAGGAAATGCGCAGGGGTTTTGGCTATTTTTTTAACCGGGTGTCCTCTTAGATCCATAGTCCTATTCCCTTCAGAAACACTAGCACGTGTGTTTACAATGGGGAAACGTCTTTAGGCACCCGTGGTCCAGTGGAGCAGGAGAGCCTGAGGAATCGTCGTGCCCCCCATCCTGAAGCTGTCTTGGAACGGTTCAAAGGAAAGCAGGCTAATCCATAGCCCCCCAAAGCCACCATAAACAACCCAAGCCCAAAGAAGGGTTAAAGAACCTTGAGAAAACCACACCCATGGAAGGAATGTAAAGCAGAGCAGAGGAATGTGTGGAATGCAGACAGGGGTGAAACACTTAGGGTCCCATATGGAAAACGGGGAAAACAACAGGTTGGCCTGTGGAAATGCAGGAATCTGACAGAGGCGGGCAGAGAAGGTCTGGAATGATGCCAGGTCTGAACCAGAGGGTGAGTCTCACGTGGCTAGCCGTGAAGACCATATGGCCTGCACTCCAAAGGCCTGGGAGACTCGGAGCTGGGCCGCCACTTGAAAGGGCCTTAGGTTGTCCTCCTTCCTCCCAGGTCCTCAAACTGGAGGGGAATTCTCAATGACTGTTAGATCTCCGACCTTGCGTGAAGTGAGGTCTGTGGTACGGCCCAGCCGTCCAGGTGATGGGCAACCCTGTGGGCAGGCTCTACAGGTACCTGAGGAATGCCCTGGAGTTTTGGGGGGTGGGGAATTTCCAGCAGCTCCGCTGATTTCCATACATCAGGGCGTGGCCACCTCAGCCTCTACCAGACCCCTGTCTCCAGGGAGAGCACTGTGGGCCAGCATTCTCCCGGCCAGCCGGTCGCTTCTTCTCGCTTCTCCGACTGACCTCGAAGCATGGATTCCTCCAGCACGTCGTGTCCTTCCCGCCTGTGCATCCTGCATCGATAGGGCCATGCCCTTCATTAGGGCATATTCCGTGATTGGGCTGGCCTTTGGCCAGTGCTCAGTTGGCCTCAGGATGCAGACTCGCCTCAGAATGACACCCTTGCTCCATACCCAGGGGAGTTTCGCTCTGGGATGGAAGTGGATGTTGCCTCTTCCTAGAGAGGTGCCCACGCAGATCACGCATCAATGGGCGAAAGGTCCTAACAGGATTTCTCAGGGCCCATCCTCTCCTTTGCTGCTGGCCAACCTTTCCATTCAACCCAATGTATGTTCATGATGGCAGTGGACACATTTGGGGATTTGGAGTCGGAGTAGCCTTTGAATTGTGGTCTCTTGGCCTGGCTTGCCAACAACAGGTATGGAGATACACCCCAGTGGGTTTACTCCTCTCTTTCTTTCTCTTTACGTCTTGGGGAAGGTTTCCTTTGGAGTCTTGGGGATGTTGGGAGCATTTTGACCCCAGGTCACCTGGAGTCGACAGCACGTTCGTGGGAGCTCTTCTCCAAAGTTCAGGCCTTTCTGCATGACCGAACTCTGTGCACGCCTGGCCTTTGTATAACGCAGGGACGTCAAGGAATCTTGATGCCAGGACGGAGGGAAACATGTGGAGCTTATATCTCTCTTTCAAGGGTTTCAAGCTCCCTTGGAGTTTCCCCACACATAATCCCTCTCCATTTCTCTCTCTCCGTCTCTCGGTCCCTCCGTCTCTTTCTCAGTCTCTCTCTCTCTCAGTCTCTCTCTCTCTCTATGTCTCTCTCTCTCTCTCCATTTCTCTGCTGGGACCCTGTGGGTCTCACTTTCTATAACTCCTTGGTTCACTCCCAACTCAGCCTTACGGTCTCAATTCCTTCTCCTCTTTGGCCACTTACGTCTACATGAATGGAACCGTAGACTTTGCACACTGGCCTTGACAGTGTAATATGCAGACTTGTGGTTGGTGTTGAAGTCGTCATCACTGCATGTGCTGAGGTCCGTCCTGATGGACACTTGCCCAGTTGCGTTGGATATTCACGTCGATCTGCTGGAGGTCACTTTGTGCTGATGTATCATAAATATCCGGGACTTGGAAGCTCACCTGAAGCGAAGTTGGCTTTGCTTGTATCGGAAGCAAATTCTGCGAGACACAGCATCCTGGAACACAGGAAGTGGTCTTTGACGGCCTTTGCTTTGGGGGCTGTGGGGTAAGCGCTTCGCAAGGGGACCCGCCATGGGGCCGTCAGTTGCATGCGAATCACCAAGGAAGAATTCCTGTGTGCCGGCCGGACAGAAGGGAGACCGATCCAGGGGGATTCCTCTGCTTCTGTGTGCTTTGACAGGTCTTGACTAGGAGAGCCCACACTGAGGCCATGTGGCTGAGAACAGACAACGTGTTGTTAGTGGGCACTTCGGGAAGAGAGGCCGTTGGTGGCTTGCAGCGTGGCATAACGCAGGAAGCTATGGATTTCGTGGATGCAACGATGTGCTGGAATCCACACGTCCGCTGGCCCTCACAGACTTTTCCCTTGGGGTGGTGTGAACCCGCGGCCCTTTCTTCCATTCTTGTCCACCACCACTAAGGCCTGAACCCAGATCGGCCCGGGGTCCTTTGTGTGCAGGCACGCCCCCCTGGGTCTCACTGTGGCCAGGCCACAGCACGAGACAGCATAATCAGGGTGTCTCGAGCTGGTGAGTCATTTTGCGAGGAGTCCCGGCAGGGCTTCCTTCCAAACGGGTGCTGTGGTGTCGGCACCGCCGAGAAGCTTTCCTTTTCTACCCCCCAGAAGTGCAGTCAGTGTTTGTTGGTGGTTTGCATGGTTCTATTTGTCTTTGGGTTCGTGCCACTCATAGGCCGAGGCTTTGAGCTGATATGCCCTGGATGTAGACGAGAGAAGCTGGTGTGATTTTTCGAAGGGCGACACTACCAGAGACATCGTGCAGAAACCCATCAGTACACTCGATAGCACTGGTAGGCGGAAGGCGTGTTGCTCCCAAGACTCTGATGTCCCTTCACACTAGGGTCTTCCATCCATTTCCTTTGCCAGCGTGGACTTGAGAAGTGGGAGGATTTGGTCCCCAGGAGATGGACTTCACGTGCCCTCACATAGGCATCCTTGGTGCCCCCACGTTCCCCATGCCGCTGGGCTTCCAATTGTAGATATGTCTTGGCACTCCTTTTGAGCAGAGACAGCCCTTGCCTCGGGGACATTCTGCATGGTTGAAGCAGCCCAGCAGGGCCCTGAGGGCACCAGGGATCTGCATCCCTGCTGACGCATCCCTGAGCTCTCCCCCATAGGTTCTTGGGAATCCTGGTGGTCCTTGACCTGGGGTGCCCTGTCAGGGTGCACCATCGGCTGCAGGCCACGAGGTTCCTCTGCCAAGTTGCAATGCTTTTCTCAAAATTCAGACTTCCCTGGGTGTCCGGAGTCTCGATGTCGATGTAGCCTCCTGTAAAGTCAGCCGTGGTGTGTGATGAGAGCCATGCTTCAACCTTTTGGTTTGCCTCTCTGCCTTCCTTCCCACTTTCTGTATTCCATTCGCCTTAACACCTTTTTCCATCCCTAATTTCCTCCCACGAAATCCCTCCTCCACAATGCGAGCCTTGCTGCTCACTTCCTGCATCTCCTTCACATCAGTATAGCTTTCTCACTACCTAGCTCTTATCATCAATCTCCTCTTCCTCCTCATCAATTAATAATTCTCTCTCCAGGGTTTTTCTTTGGGATGATAGCCAAGAAAAGCCAGGACGTTTTTGCGACTTCTGGAGACTCAGCAGGAATCTTGGACTGTGGTTTTCTCTGGCATGGAAGATACGATTTGGGTTCCTCTCTCAGGAAATGCGCAGGGGTTTTGGCTATTTTTTTAACCGGGTGTCCTCTTAGATCCATAGTCCTATTCCCTTCAGAAACACTAGCACGTGTGTTTACAATGGGGAAACGTCTTTAGGCACCCGTGGTCCAGTGGAGCAGGAGAGCCTGAGGAATCGTCGTGCCCCCCATCCTGAAGCTGTCTTGGAACGGTTCAAAGGAAAGCAGGCTAATCCATAGCCCCCCAAAGCCACCATAAACAACCCAAGCCCAAAGAAGGGTTAAAGAACCTTGAGAAAACCACACCCATGGAAGGAATGTAAAGCAGAGCAGAGGAATGTGTGGAATGCAGACAGGGGTGAAACACTTAGGGTCCCATATGGAAAACGGGGAAAACAACAGGTTGGCCTGTGGAAATGCAGGAATCTGACAGAGGCGGGCAGAGAAGGTCTGGAATGATGCCAGGTCTGAACCAGAGGGTGAGTCTCACGTGGCTAGCCGTGAAGACCATATGGCCTGCACTCCAAAGGCCTGGGAGACTCGGAGCTGGGCCGCCACTTGAAAGGGCCTTAGGTTGTCCTCCTTCCTCCCAGGTCCTCAAACTGGAGGGGAATTCTCAATGACTGTTAGATCTCCGACCTTGCGTGAAGTGAGGTCTGTGGTACGGCCCAGCCGTCCAGGTGATGGGCAACCCTGTGGGCAGGCTCTACAGGTACCTGAGGAATGCCCTGGAGTTTTGGGGGGTGGGGAATTTCCAGCAGCTCCGCTGATTTCCATACATCAGGGCGTGGCCACCTCAGCCTCTACCAGACCCCTGTCTCCAGGGAGAGCACTGTGGGCCAGCATTCTCCCGGCCAGCCGGTCGCTTCTTCTCGCTTCTCCGACTGACCTCGAAGCATGGATTCCTCCAGCACGTCGTGTCCTTCCCGCCTGTGCATCCTGCATCGATAGGGCCATGCCCTTCATTAGGGCATATTCCGTGATTGGGCTGGCCTTTGGCCAGTGCTCAGTTGGCCTCAGGATGCAGACTCGCCTCAGAATGACACCCTTGCTCCATACCCAGGGGAGTTTCGCTCTGGGATGGAAGTGGATGTTGCCTCTTCCTAGAGAGGTGCCCACGCAGATCACGCATCAATGGGCGAAAGGTCCTAACAGGATTTCTCAGGGCCCATCCTCTCCTTTGCTGCTGGCCAACCTTTCCATTCAACCCAATGTATGTTCATGATGGCAGTGGACACATTTGGGGATTTGGAGTCGGAGTAGCCTTTGAATTGTGGTCTCTTGGCCTGGCTTGCCAACAACAGGTATGGAGATACACCCCAGTGGGTTTACTCCTCTCTTTCTTTCTCTTTACGTCTTGGGGAAGGTTTCCTTTGGAGTCTTGGGGATGTTGGGAGCATTTTGACCCCAGGTCACCTGGAGTCGACAGCACGTTCGTGGGAGCTCTTCTCCAAAGTTCAGGCCTTTCTGCATGACCGAACTCTGTGCACGCCTGGCCTTTGTATAACGCAGGGACGTCAAGGAATCTTGATGCCAGGACGGAGGGAAACATGTGGAGCTTATATCTCTCTTTCAAGGGTTTCAAGCTCCCTTGGAGTTTCCCCACACATAATCCCTCTCCATTTCTCTCTCTCCGTCTCTCGGTCCCTCCGTCTCTTTCTCAGTCTCTCTCTCTCTCAGTCTCTCTCTCTCTCTATGTCTCTCTCTCTCTCTCCATTTCTCTGCTGGGACCCTGTGGGTCTCACTTTCTATAACTCCTTGGTTCACTCCCAACTCAGCCTTACGGTCTCAATTCCTTCTCCTCTTTGGCCACTTACGTCTACATGAATGGAACCGTAGACTTTGCACACTGGCCTTGACAGTGTAATATGCAGACTTGTGGTTGGTGTTGAAGTCGTCATCACTGCATGTGCTGAGGTCCGTCCTGATGGACACTTGCCCAGTTGCGTTGGATATTCACGTCGATCTGCTGGAGGTCACTTTGTGCTGATGTATCATAAATATCCGGGACTTGGAAGCTCACCTGAAGCGAAGTTGGCTTTGCTTGTATCGGAAGCAAATTCTGCGAGACACAGCATCCTGGAACACAGGAAGTGGTCTTTGACGGCCTTTGCTTTGGGGGCTGTGGGGTAAGCGCTTCGCAAGGGGACCCGCCATGGGGCCGTCAGTTGCATGCGAATCACCAAGGAAGAATTCCTGTGTGCCGGCCGGACAGAAGGGAGACCGATCCAGGGGGATTCCTCTGCTTCTGTGTGCTTTGACAGGTCTTGACTAGGAGAGCCCACACTGAGGCCATGTGGCTGAGAACAGACAACGTGTTGTTAGTGGGCACTTCGGGAAGAGAGGCCGTTGGTGGCTTGCAGCGTGGCATAACGCAGGAAGCTATGGATTTCGTGGATGCAACGATGTGCTGGAATCCACACGTCCGCTGGCCCTCACAGACTTTTCCCTTGGGGTGGTGTGAACCCGCGGCCCTTTCTTCCATTCTTGTCCACCACCACTAAGGCCTGAACCCAGATCGGCCCGGGGTCCTTTGTGTGCAGGCACGCCCCCCTGGGTCTCACTGTGGCCAGGCCACAGCACGAGACAGCATAATCAGGGTGTCTCGAGCTGGTGAGTCATTTTGCGAGGAGTCCCGGCAGGGCTTCCTTCCAAACGGGTGCTGTGGTGTCGGCACCGCCGAGAAGCTTTCCTTTTCTACCCCCCAGAAGTGCAGTCAGTGTTTGTTGGTGGTTTGCATGGTTCTATTTGTCTTTGGGTTCGTGCCACTCATAGGCCGAGGCTTTGAGCTGATATGCCCTGGATGTAGACGAGAGAAGCTGGTGTGATTTTTCGAAGGGCGACACTACCAGAGACATCGTGCAGAAACCCATCAGTACACTCGATAGCACTGGTAGGCGGAAGGCGTGTTGCTCCCAAGACTCTGATGTCCCTTCACACTAGGGTCTTCCATCCATTTCCTTTGCCAGCGTGGACTTGAGAAGTGGGAGGATTTGGTCCCCAGGAGATGGACTTCACGTGCCCTCACATAGGCATCCTTGGTGCCCCCACGTTCCCCATGCCGCTGGGCTTCCAATTGTAGATATGTCTTGGCACTCCTTTTGAGCAGAGACAGCCCTTGCCTCGGGGACATTCTGCATGGTTGAAGCAGCCCAGCAGGGCCCTGAGGGCACCAGGGATCTGCATCCCTGCTGACGCATCCCTGAGCTCTCCCCCATAGGTTCTTGGGAATCCTGGTGGTCCTTGACCTGGGGTGCCCTGTCAGGGTGCACCATCGGCTGCAGGCCACGAGGTTCCTCTGCCAAGTTGCAATGCTTTTCTCAAAATTCAGACTTCCCTGGGTGTGCGGAGTCTCGATGTCGATGTAGCCTCCTGTAAAGTCAGCCGTGGTGTGTGATGAGAGCCATGCTTCAACCTTTTGGTTTGCCTCTCTGCCTTCCTTCCCACTTTCTGTATTCCATTCGCCTTAACACCTTTTTCCATCCCTAATTTCCTCCCACGAAATCCCTCCTCCACAATGCGAGCCTTGCTGCTCACTTCCTGCATCTCCTTCACATCAGTATAGCTTTCTCACTACCTAGCTCTTATCATCAATCTCCTCTTCCTCCTCATCAATTAATAATTCTCTCTCCAGGGTTTTTCATTGGGATGATAGCCAAGAAAAGCCAGGACGTTTTTGCGACTTCTGGAGACTCAGCAGGAATCTTGGACTGTGGTTTTCTCTGGCATGGAAGATACGATTTGGGTTCCTCTCTCAGGAAATGCGCAGGGGTTTTGGCTATTTTTTTAACCGGGTGTCCTCTTAGATCCATAGTCCTATTCCCTTCAGAAACACTAGCACGTGTGTTTACAATGGGGAAAAGTCTTTAGGCACCCGTGGTCCAGTGGAGCAGGAGAGCCTGAGGAATCGTCGTGCCCCCCATCCTGAAGCTGTCTTGGAACGGTTCAAAGGAAAGCAGGCTAATCCATAGCCCCCCAAAGCCACCATAAACAACCCAAGCCCAAAGAAGGGTTAAAGAACCTTGAGAAAACCACACCCATGGAAGGAATGTAAAGCAGAGCAGAGGAATGTGTGGAATGCAGACAGGGGTGAAACACTTACGGTCCCATATGGAAAACGGGGAAAACAACAGGTTGGCCTGTGGAAATGCAGGAATCTGACAGAGGCGGGCAGAGAAGGTCTGGAATGATGCCAGGTCTGAACCAGAGGGTGAGTCTCACGTGGCTAGCCGTGAAGACCATATGGCCTGCACTCCAAAGGCCTGGGAGACTCGGAGCTGGGCTGCCACTTGAAAGGGCCTTAGGTTGTCCTCCTTCCTCCCAGGTCCTCAAACTGGAGGGGAATTCTCAATGACTGTTAGATCTCCGACCTTGCGTGAAGTGAGGTCTGTGGTACGGCCCAGCCGTCCAGGTGATGGGCAACCCTGTGGGCAGGATCTACAGGTACCTGAGGAATGCCCTGGAGTTTTGGGGGGTGGGGAATTTCCAGCAGCTCCGCTGATTTCCATACATCAGGGCATGGCCACCTCAGCCTCTACCAGACCCCTGTCTCCAGGGAGAGCACTGTGGGCCAGCATTCTCCCGGCCAGCCGGTCGCTTCTTCTCGCTTCTCAGACCTCGAAGCATGGATTCCTCCAGCACGTCCTGCACATCCAGCGGTAGGTTGACCTCTGCCTCTGAGCTGGGGGTTGCAAATCCCAGAGGCCGGGAGCCCTTCCCGCCTGTGCATCCTGCATCGATAGGGCCATGCCGTACATTAGGGCATATTCCATGATTGGGCTGGCCTTTGGCCAGTGCTCAGTTGGCCTCAGGATGCAGACTCGCCTCAGAATGACACCCTTGCTCCATACCCAGGGGAGTTTCGCTCTGGGATGGAAGTGGATGTTGCCTCTTCCTAGAGAGGTGCCCACGCAGATCACGCATCAATGGGCGAAAGGTCCTAACAGGATTTCTCAGGGCCCATCCTCTCCTTTGCTGCTGGCCAACCTTTCCATTCAACCCAATGTATGTTCATGATGGCAGTGGACACATTTGGGGATTTGGAGTCGGAGTAGCCTTTGAATTGTGGTCTCTTGGCCTGGCTTGCCAACAACAGGTATGGAGATACACCCCAGTGGGTTTACTCCTCTCTTTCTTTCTCTTTACGTCTTGGGGAAGGTTTCCTTTGGAGTCTTGGGGATGTTGGGAGCATTTTGACCCCAGGTCACCTGGAGTCGACAGCACGTTCATGGGAGCTCTTCTCCAAAGTTCAGGCCTTTCTGCATGACCGAACTCTGTGCACGCCTGGCCTTTGTATAACCCAGGGACGTCAAGGAATCTTGATGCCAGGACGGAGGGAAACATGTGGAGCTTATATCTCTCTTTCAAGGGTTTCAAGCTCCCTTGGAGTTTCCCCACACATAATCCCTCTCCATTTCTCTCTCTCCGTCTCTCGGTCCCTCCGTCTCTTTCTCAGTCTCTCTCTCTCTCAGTCTCTCTCTCTCTCTATGTCTATCTCGCTCTCTCCATTTCTCTGCTGGGACCCTGTGGGTCTCACTTTCTATAACTCCTTGGTTCACTCCCAACTCAGCCTTACGGTCTCAATTCCTTCTCCTCTTTGGCCACTTACGTCTACATGAATGGAACCGTAGACTTTGCACACTGGCCTTGACAGTGTAATATGCAGACTTGTGGTTGGTGTTGAAGTCGTCATCACTGCATGTGCTGAGGTCCGTCCTGATGGACACTTGCCCAGTTGCGTTGGATATTCACGTCGATCTGCTGGAGGTCACTTTGTGCTGATGTATCATAAATATCCGGGACTTGGAAGCTCACCTGAAGCGAAGTTGGCTTTGCTTGTATCGGAAGCAAATTCTGCGAGACACAGCATCCTGGAACACAGGAAGTGGTCTTTGATGGCCTTTGCTTTGGGGGCTGTGGGGTAAGCGCTTCGCAAGGGGACCCGCCATGGGGCCGTCAGTTGCATGCGAATCACCAAGGAAGAATTCCTGTGTGCCGGCCGGACAGAAGGGAGACCGATCCAGGGGGATTCCTCTGCTTCTGTGTGCTTTGACAGGTCTTGACTAGGAGAGCCCACACTGAGGCCATGTGGCTGAGAACAGACAACGTGTTGTTAGTGGGCACTTCGGGAAGAGAGGCCGTTGGTGGCTTGCAGCGTGGCATAACGCAGGAAGCTATGGATTTCGTGGATGCAACGATGTGCTGGGATCCACACGTCCGCTGGCCCTCACAGACTTTTCCCTTGGGGTGGTGTGAACCCGCGGCCCTTTCTTCCATTCTTGTCCACCACCACTAGGGCCTGAACCCAGATCGGCCCGGGGTCCTTTGTGTGCAGGCAGGCCTCCCTGTAACTCACTGTGGCCCAGCCACAGCACGAGGCAGCATAATCAGGGTGTCTCGAGCTGGTGAGTCATTTTGCGAGGAGTCCCGGCAGGGCTTCCTTCCAAACGGGTGCTGTGGTGTCGGCACCGCCGGGAAGCTTTCCTTTTCTACCCCCCAGAAGTGCAGTCAGTGTTTGTTGGTGGTTTGCATGGTTCTATTTGTCTTTGGGTTCGTGCCACTCATAGGCCGAGGCTTTGAGCTGATATGCCCTGGATGTAGACGAGAGAAGCTTGTGTGATTTTTCGAAGGGCGACACTACCAGAGACATCGTGCAGAAACCCATCAGTACACTCGATAGCACTGGTAGGCGGAAGGCGGGTTGCTCCCAAGACTCTGATGTCCCTTCACACTAGGGTCTTCCATCCATTTCCTTTGCCAGCGTGGACTTGAGAAGTGGGAGGATTTGGTCCCCAGGAGATGGACTTCACGTGCCCTCACATAGGCATCCTTGGTGCCCCCACGTTCCCCATGCCGCTGGGCTTCCAATTGTAGATATGTCTTGGCACTCCTTTTGAGCAGAGACAGCCCTTGCCTCGGGGACATTCTGCATGGTTGAAGCAGCCCAGCAGGGCCCTGAGGGCACCAGGGATCTGCATCCCTGCTGACGCATCCCTGAGCTCTCCCCCATAGGTTCTTGGGAATCCTGGTGGTCCTTGACCTGGGGTGCCCTGTCAGGGTGCACCATCGGCTGCAGGCCACGAGGTTCCTCTGCCAAGTTGCAATGCTTTTCTCAAAATTCAGACTTCCCTGGGTGTCCGGAGTCTCGATGTCGATGTAGCCTCCTGTAAAGTCAGCCGTGGTGTGTGATGAGAGCCATGCTTCAACCTTTTGGTTTGCCTCTCTGCCTTCCTTCCCACTTTCTGTATTCCATTCGCCTTAACACCTTTTTCCATCCCTAATTTCCTCCCACGAAATCCCTCCTCCACAATGCGAGCCTTGCTGCTCACTTCCTGCATCTCCTTCACATCAGTATAGCTTTCTCACTACCTAGCTCTTATCATCAATCTCCTCTTCCTCCTCATCAATTAATAATTCTCTCTCCAGGGTTTTTCATTGGGATGATAGCCAAGAAAAGCCAGGACGTTTTTGCGACTTCTGGAGACTCAGCAGGAATCTTGGACTGTGGTTTTCTCTGGCATGGAAGATACGATTTGGGTTCCTCTCTCAGGAAATGCGCAGGGGTTTTGGCTATTTTTTTAACCGGGTGTCCTCTTAGATCCATAGTCCTATTCCCTTCAGAAACACTAGCACGTGTGTTTACAATGGGGAAACGTCTTTAGGCACCCGTGGTCCAGTGGAGCAGGAGAGCCTGAGGAATCGTCGTGCCCCCCATCCTGAAGCTGTCTTGGAACGGTTCAAAGGAAAGCAGGCTAATCCATAGCCCCCCAAAGCCACCATAAACAACCCAAGCCCAAAGAAGGGTTAAAGAACCTTGAGAAAACCACACCCATGGAAGGAATGTAAAGCAGAGCAGAGGAATGTGTGGAATGCAGACAGGGGTGAAACACTTAGGGTCCCATATGGAAAACGGGGAAAACAACAGGTTGGCCTGTGGAAATGCAGGAATCTGACAGAGGCGGGCAGAGAAGGTCTGGAATGATGCCAGGTCTGAACCAGAGGGTGAGTCTCACGTGGCTAGCCGTGAAGACCATATGGCCTGCACTCCAAAGGCCTGGGAGACTCGGAGCTGGGCCGCCACTTGAAAGGGCCTTAGGTTGTCCTCCTTCCTCCCAGGTCCTCAAACTGGAGGGGAATTCTCAATGACTGTTAGATCTCCGACCTTGCGTGAAGTGAGGTCTGTGGTACGGCCCAGCCGTCCAGGTGATGGGCAACCCTGTGGGCAGGCTCTACAGGTACCTGAGGAATGCCCTGGAGTTTTGGGGGGTGGGGAATTTCCAGCAGCTCCGCTGATTTCCATACATCAGGGCGTGGCCACCTCAGCCTCTACTAGACCCCTGTCTCCAGGGAGAGCACTGTGGGCCAGCATTCTCCCGGCCAGCCGGTCGCTTCTTCTCGCTTCTCCGACTGACCTCGAAGCATGGATTCCTCCAGCACGTCCTGCACATCCAGCGGTAGGTTGACCTCTGCCTCTGAGCTGGGGTTGCAAATCCCAGAGGCCGGGAGTCCTTCCCGCCTGTGCATCCTGCATCGATAGGGCCATGCCCTTCATTAGGGCATATTCCGTGATTGGGCTGGCCTTTGGCCAGTGCTCAGTTGGCCTCAGGATGCAGACTCGCCTCAGAATGACACCCTTGCTCCATACCCAGGGGAGTTTCGCTCTGGGATGGAAGTGGATGTTGCCTCTTCCTAGAGAGGTGCCCACGCAGATCACGCATCAATGGGCGAAAGGTCCTAACAGGATTTCTCAGGGCCCATCCTCTCCTTTGCTGCTGGCCAACCTTTCCATTCAACCCAATGTATGTTCATGATGGCAGTGGACACATTTGGGGATTTGGAGTCGGAGTAGCCTTTGAATTGTGGTCTCTTGGCCTGGCTTGCCAACAACAGGTATGGAGATACACCCCAGTGGGTTTACTCCTCTCTTTCTTTCTCTTTACGTCTTGGGGAAGGTTTCCTTTGGAGTCTTGGGGATGTTGGGAGCATTTTGACCCCAGGTCACCTGGAGTCGACAGCACGTTCGTGGGAGCTCTTCTCCAAAGTTCAGGCCTTTCTGCATGACCGAACTCTGTGCACGCCTGGCCTTTGTATAACGCAGGGACGTCAAGGAATCTTGATGCCAGGACGGAGGGAAACATGTGGAGCTTATATCTCTCTTTCAAGGGTTTCAAGCTCCCTTGGAGTTTCCCCACACATAATCCCTCTCCATTTCTCTCTCTCCGTCTCTCGGTCCCTCCGTCTCTTTCTCAGTCTCTCTCTCTCTCAGTCTCTCTCTCTCTCTCTATGTCTCTCTCTCTCTCTCCATTTCTCTGCTGGGACCCTGTGGGTCTCACTTTCTATAACTCCTTGGTTCACTCCCAACTCAGCCTTACGGTCTCAATTCCTTCTCCTCTTTGGCCACTTACGTCTACATGAATGGAACCGTAGACTTTGCACACTGGCCTTGACAGTGTAATATGCAGACTTGTGGTTGGTGTTGAAGTCGTCATCACTGCATGTGCTGAGGTCCGTCCTGATGGACACTTGCCCAGTTGCGTTGGATATTCACGTCGATCTGCTGGAGGTCACTTTGTGCTGATGTATCATAAATATCCGGGACTTGGAAGCTCACCTGAAGCGAAGTTGGCTTTGCTTGTATCGGAAGCAAATTCTGCGAGACACAGCATCCTGGAACACAGGAAGTGGTCTTTGACGGCCTTTGCTTTGGGGGCTGTGGGGTAAGCGCTTCGCAAGGGGACCCGCCATGGGGCCGTCAGTTGCATGCGAATCACCAAGGAAGAATTCCTGTGTGCCGGCCGGACAGAAGGGAGACCGATCCAGGGGGATTCCTCTGCTTCTGTGTGCTTTGACAGGTCTTGACTAGGAGAGCCCACACTGAGGCCATGTGGCTGAGAACAGACAACGTGTTGTTAGTGGGCACTTCGGGAAGAGAGGCCGTTGGTGGCTTGCAGCGTGGCATAACGCAGGAAGCTATGGATTTCGTGGATGCAACGATGTGCTGGAATCCACACGTCCGCTGGCCCTCACAGACTTTTCCCTTGGGGTGGTGTGAACCCGCGGCCCTTTCTTCCATTCTTGTCCACCACCACTAGGGCCTGAACCCAGATCGGCCCAGGGTCCTTTGTGTGCAGGCACGCCCCCCTGGGTCTCACTGTGGCCAGGCCACAGCACGAGACAGCATAATCAGGGTGTCTCGAGCTGGTGAGTCATTTTGCGAGGAGTCCCGGCAGGGCTTCCTTCCAAACGGGTGCTGTGGTGTCGGCACCGCCGAGAAGCTTTCCTTTTCTACCCCCCAGAAGTGCAGTCAGTGTTTGTTGGTGGTTTGCATGGTTCTATTTGTCTTTTGGTTCGTGCCACTCATAGGCCAAGGCTTTGAGCTGATATGCCCTGGATGTAGACGAGAGAAGCTGGTGTGATTTTTCGAAGGGCGACACTACCAGAGACATCGTGCAGAAACCCATCAGTACACTCGATAGCACTGGTAGGCGGAAGGCGGGTTGCTCCCAAGACTCTGATGTCCCTTCACACTAGGGTCTTCCATCCATTTCCTTTGCCAGCGTGGACTTGAGAAGTGGGAGTATTTGGTCCCCAGGAGATGGACTTCACGTGCCCTCACATAGGCATCCTTGGTGCCCCCACGTTCCCCATGCCGCTGGGCTTCCAATTGTAGATATGTCTTGGCACTCCTTTTGAGCAGAGACAGCCCTTGCCTCGGGGACATTCTGCATGGTTGAAGCAGCCCAGCAGGGCCCTGGGGGCACCAGGGATCTGCATCCCTGCTGACGCATCCCTGAGCTCTCCCCCATAGGTCCTTGGGAATCCTGGTGGTCCTTGACCTGGGGTGCCCTGTCAGGGTGCACCATCGGCTGCAGGCCACGAGGTTCCTCTGCCAAGTTGCAATGCTTTTCTCAAAATTCAGACTTCCCTGGGTGTCCGGAGTCTCGATGTCGATGTAGCCTCCTGTAAAGTCAGCCGTGGTGTGTGATGAGAGCCATGCTTCAACCTTTTGGTTTGCCTCTCTGCCTTCCTTCCCACTTTCTGTATTCCATTCGCCTTAACACCTTTTTCCATCCCTAATTTCCTCCCACGAAATCCCTCCTCCACAATGCGAGCCTTGCTGCTCACTTCCTGCATCTCCTTCACATCAGTATAGCTTTCTCACTACCTAGCTCTTATCATCAATCTCCTCTTCCTCCTCATCAATTAATAATTCTCTCTCCAGGGTTTTTCATTGGGATGATAGCCAAGAAAAGCCAGGACGTTTTTGCGACTTCTGGAGACTCAGCAGGAATCTTGGACTGTGGTTTTCTCTGGCATGGAAGATACGATTTGGGTTCCTCTCTCAGGAAATGCGCAGGGGTTTTGGCTATTTTTTTAACCGGGTGTCCTCTTAGATCCATAGTCCTATTCCCTTCAGAAACACTAGCACGTGTGTTTACAATGGGGAAACGTCTTTAGGCACCCGTGGTCCAGTGGAGCAGGAGAGCCTGAGGAATCGTCGTGCCCCCCATCCTGAAGCTGTCTTGGAACGGTTCAAAGGAAAGCAGGCTAATCCATAGCCCCCCAAAGCCACCATAAACAACCCAAGCCCAAAGAAGGGTTAAAGAACCTTGAGAAAACCACACCCATGGAAGGAATGTAAAGCAGAGCAGAGGAATGTGTGGAATGCAGACAGGGGTGAAACACTTAGGGTCCCATATGGAAAACGGGGAAAACCACAGGTTGGCCTGTGGAAATGCAGGACTCTGACAGAGGCGGGCAGAGAAGGTCTGGAATGATGCCAGGTCTGAACCAGAGGGTGAGTCTCACGTGGCTAGCCGTGAAGACCATATGGCCTGCACTCCAAAGGCCTGGGAGACTCGGAGCTGGGCCGCCACTTGAAAGGGCCTTAGGTTGTCCTCCTTCCTCCCAGGTCCTCAAACTGGAGGGGAATTCTCAATGACTGTTAGATCTCCGACCTTGCGTGAAGTGAGGTCTGTGGTACGGCCCAGCCGTCCAGGTGATGGGCAACCCTGTGGGCAGGCTCTACAGGTACCTGAGGAATGCCCTGGAGTTTTGGGGGGTGGGGAATTTCCAGCAGCTCCGCTGATTTCCATACATCAGGGCGTGGCCACCTCAGCCTCTACCAGACCCCTGTCTCCAGGGAGAGCACAGTGGGCCAGCATTCTCCCGGCCAGCCGGTCGCTTCTTCTCGCTTCTCCGACTGACCTCGAAGCATGGATTCCTCCAGCACGTCCTGCACATCCAGCGGTAGGTTGACCTCTGCCTCTGAGCTGGGGGTTGCAAATCCCAGAGGCCGGGAGCCCTTCCCGCCTGTGCATCCTGCATCGATAGGGCCATGCCGTTCATTAGGGCATATTCCGTGATTGGGCTGGCCTTTGGCCAGTGCTCAGTTGGCCTCAGGATGCAGACTCGCCTCAGAATGACACCCTTGCTCCATACCCAGGGGAGTTTCGCTCTGGGATGGAAGTGGATGTTGCCTCTTCCTAGAGAGGTGCCCACGCAGATCACGCATCAATGGGCGAAAGGTCCTAACAGGATTTCTCAGGGCCCATCCTCTCCTTTGCTGCTGGCCAACCTTTCCATTCAACCCAATGTATGTTCATGATGGCAGTGGACACATTTGGGGATTTGGAGTCGGAGTAGCCTTTGAATTGTGGTCTCTTGGCCTGGCTTGCCAACAACAGGTATGGAGATACACCCCAGTGGGTTTACTCCTCTCTTTCTTTCTCTTTACGTCTTGGGGAAGGTTTCCTTTGGAGTCTTGGGGATGTTGGGAGCATTTTGACCCCAGGTCACCTGGAGTCGACAGCACGTTCGTGGGAGCTCTTCTCCAAAGTTCAGGCCTTTCTGCATGACCGAACTCTGTGCACGCCTGGCCTTTGTATAACCCAGGGACGTCAAGGAATCTTGATGCCAGGACGGAGGGAAACATGTGGAGCTTATATCTCTCTTTCAAGGGTTTCAAGCTCCCTTGGAGTTTCCCCACACATAATCCCTCTCCATTTCTCTCTCTCCGTCTCTCGGTCCCTCCGTCTCTTTCTCAGTCTCTCTCTCTCAGTCTCTCTCTCTCTCTCTATGTCTATCTCTCTCTCTCCATTTCTCTGCTGGGACCCTGTGGGTCTCACTTTCTATAACTCCTTGGTTCACTCCCAACTCAGCCTTACGGTCTCAATTCCTTCTCCTCTTTGGCCACTTACGTCTACATGAATGGAACCGTAGACTTTGCACACTGGCCTTGACAGTGTAATATGCAGACTTGTGGTTGGTGTTGAAGTCGTCATCACTGCATGTGCTGAGGTCCGTCCTGATGGACACTTGCCCAGTTGCGTTGGATATTCACGTTGATCTGCTGGAGGTCACTTTGTGCTGATGTATCATAAATATCCGGGACTTGGAAGCTCACCTGAAGCGAAGTTGGCTTTGCTTGTATCGGAAGCAAATTCTGCGAGACACAGCATCCTGGAACACAGGAAGTGGTCTTTGACGGCCTTTGCTTTGGGGGCTGTGGGGTAAGCGCTTCGCAAGGGGACCCGCCATGGGGCCGTCAGTTGCATGTGAATCACCAAGGAAGAATTCCTGTGTGCCGGCCGGACAGAAGGGAGACCGATCCAGGGGGATTCCTCTGCTTCTGTGTGCTTTGACAGGTCTTGACTAGGAGAGCCCACACTGAGGCCATGTGGCTGAGAACAGACAACGTGTTGTTAGTGGGCACTTCGGGAAGAGAGGCCGTTGGTGGCTTGGAGCGTGGCATAACGCAGGAAGCTATGGATTTCGTGGATGCAACGATGTGCTGGAATCCACACGTCCGCTGGCCCTCACAGACTTTTCCCTTGGGGTGGTGTGAACCCGCGGCCCTTTCTTCCATTCTTGTCCACCACCACTAGGGCCTGAACCCAGATCGGCCTGGGGTCCTTTGTGTGCAGGCAGGCCTCCCTGTAACTCACTGTGGCCCAGCCACAGCACGAGGCAGCATAATCAGGGTGTCTCGAGCTGGTGAGTCATTTTGCGAGGAGTCCCGGCAGGGCTTCCTTCCAAACGGGTGCTGTGGTGTCGGCACCGCCGAGAAGCTTTCCTTTTCTACCCCCCAGAAGTGCAGTCAGTGTTTGTTGGTGGTTTGCATGGTTCTATTTGTCTTTGGGTTCGTGCCACTCATAGGCCGAGGCTTTGAGCTGATATGCCCTGGATGTAGACGAGAGAAGCTGGTGTGATTTTTCGAAGGGCGACACTACCAGAGACATCGTGCAGAAACCCATCAGTACACTCGATAGCACTGGTAGGCGGAAGGCGGGTTGCTCCCAAGACTCTGATGTCCCTTCACACTAGGGTCGTCCATCCATTTCCTTTGCCAGCGTGGACTTGAGAAGTGGGAGGATTTGGTCCCCAGGAGATGGACTTCACGTGCCCTCACATAGGCATCCTTGGTGCCCCCACGTTCCCCATGCCGCTGGGCTTCCAATTGTAGATATGTCTTGGCACTCCTTTTGAGCAGAGACAGCCCTTGCCTCGGGGACATTCTGCATGGTTGAAGCAGCCCAGCAGGGCCCTGAGGGCACCAGGGATCTGCATCCCTGCTGACGCATCCCTGAGCTCTCCCCCATAGGTTCTTGGGAATCCTGGTGGTCCTTGACCTGGGGTGCCCTGTCAGGGTGCACCATCGGCTGCCGGCCACGAGGTTCCTCTGCCAAGTTGCAATGCTTTTCTCAAAATTCAGACTTCCCTGGGTGTCCGGAGTCTCGATGTCGATGTAGCCTCCTGTAAAGTCAGCCGTGGTGTGTGATGAGAGCCATGCTTCAACCTTTTGGTTTGCCTCTCTGCCTTCCTTCCCACTTTCTGTATTCCATTCGCCTTAACACCTTTTTCCATCCCTAATTTCCTCCCACGAAATCCCTCCTCCACAATGCGAGCCTTGCTGCTCACTTCCTGCATCTCCTTCACATCAGTATAGCTTTCTCACTACCTAGCTCTTATCATCAATCTCCTCTTCCTCCTCATCAATTAATAATTCTCTCTCCAGGGTTTTTCTTTGGGATGATAGCCAAGAAAAGCCAGGACGTTTTTGCGACTTCTGGAGACTCAGCAGGAATCTTGGACTGTGGTTTTCTCTGGCATGGAAGATACGATTTGGGTTCCTCTCTCAGGAAATGCGCAGGGGTTTTGGCTATTTTTTTAACCGGGTGTCCTCTTAGATCCATAGTCCTACTCCCTTCAGGAACACTAGCACGTGTGTTTACAATGGGGAAAAGTCTTTAGGCACCCGTGGTCCAGTGGAGCAGGAGAGCCTGAGGAATCGTCGTGCCCCCCATCCTGAAGCTGTCTTGGAACGGTTCAAAGGAAAGCAGGCTAATCCATAGCCCCCCAAAGCCACCATAAACAACCCAAGCCCAAAGAAGGGTTAAAGAACCTTGAGAAAACCACACCCATGGAAGGAATGTAAAGCAGAGCAGAGGAATGTGTGGAATGCAGACAGGGGTGAAACACTTAGGGTCCCATATGGAAAACGGGGAAAACAACAGGTTGGCCTGTGGAAATGCAGGAATCTGACAGAGGCGGGCAGAGAAGGTCTGGAATGATGCCAGGTCTGAACCAGAGGGTGAGTCTCACGTGGTTAGCCGTGAAGACCATATGGCCTGCACTCCAAAGGCCTGGGAGACTCGAAGCTGGGCTGCCACTTGAAAGGGCCTTAGGTTGTCTTCCTTCCTCCCAGGTCCTCAAACTGGAGGGGAATTCTCAATGACTGTTAGATCTCCGACCTTGCGTGAAGTGAGGTCTGTGGTACGGCCCAGCCGTCCAGGTGATGGGCAACCCTGTGGGCAGGCTCTACAGGTACCTGAGGAATGCCCTGGAGTTTTGGGGGGTGGGGAATTTCCAGCAGCTCCGCTGATTTCCATACATCAGGGCGTGGTCACCTCAGCCTCTACCAGACCCCTGTCTCCAGGGAGAGCACAGTGGGCCAGCATTCTCCCGGCCAGCCGGTCGCTTCTTCTCGCTTCTCCGACTGACCTCGAAGCATGGATTCCTCCAGCACGTCCTGCACATCCAGCGGTAGGTTGACCTCTGCCTCTGAGCTGGGGGTTGCAAATCCCAGAGGCCGGGAGCCCTTCCCGCCTGTGCATCCTGCATCGATAGGGCCATGCCGTTCATTAGGGCATATTCCGTGATTGGGCTGGCCTTTGGCCAGTGCTCAGTTGGCCTCAGGATGCAGACTCGCCTCAGAATGACACCCTTGCTCCATACCCAGGGGAGTTTCGCTCTGGGATGGAAGTGGATGTTGCCTCTTCCTAGAGAGGTGCCCACGCAGATCACGCATCAATGGGCGAAAGGTCCTAACAGGATTTCTCAGGGCCCATCCTCTCCTTTGCTGCTGGCCAACCTTTCCATTCAACCCAATGTATGTTCATGATGGCAGTGGACACATTTGGGGATTTGGAGTCGGAGTAGCCTTTGAATTGTGGTCTCTTGGCCTGGCTTGCCAACAACAGGTATGGAGATACACCCCAGTGGGTTTACTCCTCTCTTTCTTTCTCTTTACGTCTTGGGGAAGGTTTCCTTTGGAGTCTTGGGGATGTTGGGAGCATTTTGACCCCAGGTCACCTGGAGTCGACAGCACGTTCGTGGGAGCTCTTCTCCAAAGTTCAGGCCTTTCTGCATGACCGAACTCTGTGCACGCCTGGCCTTTGTATAACCCAGGGACGTCAAGGAATCTTGATGCCAGGATGGAGGGAAACATGTGGAGCTTATATCTCTCTTTCAAGGGTTTCAAGCTCCCTTGGAGTTTCCCCACACATAATCCCTCTCCATTTCTCTCTCTCCGTCTCTCGGTCCCTCCGTCTCTTTCTCAGTCTCTCTCTCTCTCAGTCTCTCTCTCTCTCTCTATGTCTCTCTCTCTCTCTCCATTTCTCTGCTGGGACCCTGTGGGTCTCACTTTCTATAACTCCTTGGTTCACTCCCAACTCAGCCTTACGGTCTCAATTCCTTCTCCTCTTTGGCCACTTACGTCTACATGAATGGAACCGTAGACTTTGCACACTGGCCTTGACAGTGTAATATGCAGACTTGTGGTTGGTGTTGAAGTCGTCATCACTGCATGTGCTGAGGTCCGTCCTGATGGACACTTGCCCAGTTGCGTTGGATATTCACGTCGATCTGCTGGAGGTCACTTTGTGCTGATGTATCATAAATATCCGGGACTTGGAAGCTCACCTGAAGCGAAGTTGGCTTTGCTTGTATCGGAAGCAAATTCTGTGAGACACAGCATCCTGGAACACAGGAAGTGGTCTTTGACGGCCTTTGCTTTGGGGGCTGTGGGGTAAGCGCTTCGCAAGGGGACCCGCCATGGGGCCGTCAGTTGCATGCGAATCACCAAGGAAGAATTCCTGTGTGCCGGCCGGACAGAAGGGAGACCGATCCAGGGGGATTCCTCTGCTTCTGTGTGCTTTGACAGGTCTTGACTAGGAGAGCCCACACTGAGGCCATGTGGCTGAGAACAGACAACGTGTTGTTAGTGGGCACTTCGGGAAGAGAGGCCGTTGGTGGCTTGGAGCGTGGCATAACGCAGGAAGCTATGGATTTCGTGGATGCAACGATGTGCTGGAATCCACACGTCCGCTGGCCCTCACAGACTTTTCCCTTGGGGTGGTGTGAACCCGCGGCCCTTTCTTCCATTCTTGTCCACCACCACTAGGGCCTGAACCCAGATCGGCCTGGGGTCCTTTGTGTGCAGGCAGGCCTCCCTGTAACTCACTGTGGCCCAGCCACAGCACGAGGCAGCATAATCAGGGTGTCTCGAGCTGGTGAGTCATTTTGCGAGGAGTCCCGGCAGGGCTTCCTTCCAAACGGGTGCTGTGGTGTCGGCACCGCCGAGAAGCTTTCCTTTTCTACCCCCCAGAAGTGCAGTCAGTGTTTGTTGGTGGTTTGCATGGTTCTATTTGTCTTTGGGTTCGTGCCACTCATAGGCCGAGGCTTTGAGCTGATATGCCCTGGATGTAGACGAGAGAAGCTGGTGTGATTTTTCGAAGGGCGACACTACCAGAGACATCGTGCAGAAACCCATCAGTACACTCGATAGCACTGGTAGGCGGAAGGCGGGTTGCTCCCAAGACTCTGATGTCCCTTCACACTAGGGTCGTCCATCCATTTCCTTTGCCAGCGTGGACTTGAGAAGTGGGAGGATTTGGTCCCCAGGAGATGGACTTCACGTGCCCTCACATAGGCATCCTTGGTGCCCCCACGTTCCCCATGCCGCTGGGCTTCCAATTGTAGATATGTCTTGGCACTCCTTTTGAGCAGAGACAGCCCTTGCCTCGGGGACATTCTGCATGGTTGAAGCAGCCCAGCAGGGCCCTGAGGGCACCAGGGATCTGCATCCCTGCTGACGCATCCCTGAGCTCTCCCCCATAGGTTCTTGGGAATCCTGGTGGTCCTTGACCTGGGGTGCCCTGTCAGGGTGCACCATCGGCTGCCGGCCACGAGGTTCCTCTGCCAAGTTGCAATGCTTTTCTCAAAATTCAGACTTCCCTGGGTGTCCGGAGTCTCGATGTCGATGTAGCCTCCTGTAAAGTCAGCCGTGGTGTGTGATGAGAGCCATGCTTCAACCTTTTGGTTTGCCTCTCTGCCTTCCTTCCCACTTTCTGTATTCCATTCGCCTTAACACCTTTTTCCATCCCTAATTTCCTCCCACGAAATCCCTCCTCCACAATGCGAGCCTTGCTGCTCACTTCCTGCATCTCCTTCACATCAGTATAGCTTTCTCACTACCTAGCTCTTATCATCAATCTCCTCTTCCTCCTCATCAATTAATAATTCTCTCTCCAGGGTTTTTCTTTGGGATGATAGCCAAGAAAAGCCAGGACGTTTTTGCGACTTCTGGAGACTCAGCAGGAATCTTGGACTGTGGTTTTCTCTGGCATGGAAGATACGATTTGGGTTCCTCTCTCAGGAAATGCGCAGGGGTTTTGGCTATTTTTTTAACCGGGTGTCCTCTTAGATCCATAGTCCTACTCCCTTCAGGAACACTAGCACGTGTGTTTACAATGGGGAAAAGTCTTTAGGCACCCGTGGTCCAGTGGAGCAGGAGAGCCTGAGGAATCGTCGTGCCCCCCATCCTGAAGCTGTCTTGGAACGGTTCAAAGGAAAGCAGGCTAATCCATAGCCCCCCAAAGCCACCATAAACAACCCAAGCCCAAAGAAGGGTTAAAGAACCTTGAGAAAACCACACCCATGGAAGGAATGTAAAGCAGAGCAGAGGAATGGGTGGAATGCAGACAGGGGTGAAACACTTAGGGTCCCATATGGAAAACGGGGAAAACCACAGGTTGGCCTGTGGAAATGCAGGAATCTGACAGAGGCGGGCAGAGAAGGTCTGGAATGATGCCAGGTCTGAACCAGAGGGTGAGTCTCACGTGGCTAGCCGTGAAGACCATATGGCCTGCACTCCAAAGGCCTGGGAGACTCGAAGCTGGGCTGCCACTTGAAAGGGCCTTAGGTTGTCTTCCTTCCTCCCAGGTCCTCAAACTGGAGGGGAATTCTCAATGACTGTTAGATCTCCGACCTTGCGTGAAGTGAGGTCTGTGGTACGGCCCAGCCGTCCAGGTGATGGGCAACCCTGTGGGCAGGCTCTACAGGTACCTGAGGAATGCCCTGGAGTTTTGGGGGGTGGGGAATTTCCAGCAGCTCCGCTGATTTCCATACATCAGGGCGTGGTCACCTCAGCCTCTACCAGACCCCTGTCTCCAGGGAGAGCACAGTGGGCCAGCATTCTCCCGGCCAGCCGGTCGCTTCTTCTCGCTTCTCCGACTGACCTCGAAGCATGGATTCCTCCAGCACGTCCTGCACATCCAGCGGTAGGTTGACCTCTGCCTCTGAGCTGGGGGTTGCAAATCCCAGAGGCCGGGAGCCCTTCCCGCCTGTGCATCCTGCATCGATAGGGCCATGCCGTTCATTAGGGCATATTCCGTGATTGGGCTGGCCTTTGGCCAGTGCTCAGTTGGCCTCAGGATGCAGACTCGCCTCAGAATGACACCCTTGCTCCATACCCAGGGGAGTTTCGCTCTGGGATGGAAGTGGATGTTGCCTCTTCCTAGAGAGGTGCCCACGCAGATCACGCATCAATGGGCGAAAGGTCCTAACAGGATTTCTCAGGGCCCATCCTCTCCTTTGCTGCTGGCCAACCTTTCCATTCAACCCAATGTATGTTCATGATGGCAGTGGACACATTTGGGGATTTGGAGTCGGAGTAGCCTTTGAATTGTGGTCTCTTGGCCTGGCTTGCCAACAACAGGTATGGAGATACACCCCAGTGGGTTTACTCCTCTCTTTCTTTCTCTTTACGTCTTGGGGAAGGTTTCCTTTGGAGTCTTGGGGATGTTGGGAGCATTTTGACCCCAGGTCACCTGGAGTCGACAGCACGTTCGTGGGAGCTCTTCTCCAAAGTTCAGGCCTTTCTGCATGACCGAACTCTGTGCACGCCTGGCCTTTGTATAACCCAGGGACGTCAAGGAATCTTGATGCCAGGACGGAGGGAAACATGTGGAGCTTATATCTCTCTTTCAAGGGTTTCAAGCTCCCTTGGAGTTTCCCCACACATAATCCCTCTCCATTTCTCTCTCTCCGTCTCTCGGTCCCTCCGTCTCTTTCTCAGTCTCTCTCTCTCTCAGTCTCTCTCTCTCTCTCTATGTCTCTCTCTCTCTCTCCATTTCTCTGCTGGGACCCTGTGGGTCTCACTTTCTATAACTCCTTGGTTCACTCCCAACTCAGCCTTACGGTCTCAATTCCTTCTCCTCTTTGGCCACTTACGTCTACATGAATGGAACCGTAGACTTTGCACACTGGCCTTGACAGTGTAATATGCAGACTTGTGGTTGGTGTTGAAGTCGTCATCACTGCATGTGCTGAGGTCCGTCCTGATGGACACTTGCCCAGTTGCGTTGGATATTCACGTCGATCTGCTGGAGGTCACTTTGTGCTGATGTATCATAAATATCCGGGACTTGGAAGCTCACCTGAAGCGAAGTTGGCTTTGCTTGTATCGGAAGCAAATTCTGTGAGACACAGCATCCTGGAACACAGGAAGTGGTCTTTGACGGCCTTTGCTTTGGGGGTTGTGGGGTAAGCGCTTCGCAAGGGGACCCGCCATGGGGCCGTCAGTTGCATGCGAATCACCAAGGAAGAATTCCTGTGTGCCGGCCGGACAGAAGGGAGACCGATCCAGGGGGATTCCTCTGCTTCTGTGTGCTTTGACAGGTCTTGACTAGGAGAGCCCACACTGAGGCCATGTGGCTGAGAACAGACAACGTGTTGTTAGTGGGCACTTTGGGAAGAGAGGCCGTTGGTGGCTTGGAGCGTGGCATAACGCAGGAAGCTATGGATTTCGTGGATGCAACGATGTGCTGGAATCCACACGTCCGCTGGCCCTCACAGACTTTTCCCTTGGGGTGGTGTGAACCCGCGGCCCTTTCTTCCATTCTTGTCCACCACCACTAGGGCCTGAACCCAGATCGGCCTGGGGTCCTTTGTGTGCAGGCAGGCCTCCCTGTAACTCACTGTGGCCCAGCCACAGCACGAGGCAGCATAATCAGGGTGTCTCGAGCTGGTGAGTCATTTTGCGAGGAGTCCCGGCAGGGCTTCCTTCCAAACGGGTGCTGTGGTGTCGGCACCGCCGAGAAGCTTTCCTTTTCTACCCCCCAGAAGTGCAGTCAGTGTTTGTTGGTGGTTTGCATGGTTGTATTTGTCTTTGGGTTCGTGCCACTCATAGGCCGATGCTTTGAGCTGATATGCCCTGGATGTAGACGAGAGAAGCTGGTGTGATTTTTCGAAGGGCGACACTACCAGAGACATCGTGCAGAAACCCATCAGTACACTCGATAGCACTGGTAGGCGGAAGGCGGGTTGCTCCCAAGACTCTGATGTCCCTTCACACTAGGGTCGTCCATCCATTTCCTTTGCCAGCGTGGACTTGAGAAGTGGGAGGATTTGGTCCCCAGGAGATGGACTTCACGTGCCCTCACATAGGCATCCTTGGTGCCCCCACGTTCCCCATGCCGCTGGGCTTCCAATTGTAGATATGTCTTGGCACTCCTTTTGAGCAGAGACAGCCCTTGCCTCGGGGACATTCTGCATGGTTGAAGCAGCCCAGCAGGGCCCTGAGGGCACCAGGGATCTGCATCCCTGCTGACGCATCCCTGAGCTCTCCCCCATAGGTTCTTGGGAATCCTGGTGGTCCTTGACCTGGGGTGCCCTGTCAGGGTGCACCATCGGCTGCCGGCCACGAGGTTCCTCTGCCAAGTTGCAATGCTTTTCTCAAAATTCAGACTTCCCTGGGTGTCCGGAGTCTCGATGTCGATGTAGCCTCCTGTAAAGTCAGCCGTGGTGTGTGATGAGAGCCATGCTTCAACCTTTTGGTTTGCCTCTCTGCCTTCCTTCCCACTTTCTGTATTCCATTCGCCTTAACACCTTTTTCCATCCCTAATTTCCTCCCACGAAATCCCTCCTCCACAATGCGAGCCTTGCTGCTCACTTCCTGCATCTCCTTCACATCAGTATAGCTTTCTCACTACCTAGCTCTTATCATCAATCTCCTCTTCCTCCTCATCAATTAATAATTCTCTCTCCAGGGTTTTTCTTTGGGATGATAGCCAAGAAAAGCCAGGACGTTTTTGCGACTTCTGGAGACTCAGCAGGAATCTTGGACTGTGGTTTTCTCTGGCATGGAAGATACGATTTGGGTTCCTCTCTCAGGAAATGCGCAGGGGTTTTGGCTATTTTTTTAACCGGGTGTCCTCTTAGATCCATAGTCCTACTCCCTTCAGAAACACTAGCACGTGTGTTTACAATGGGGAAAAGTCTTTAGGCACCCGTGGTCCAGTGGAGCAGGAGAGCCTGAGGAATCGTCGTGCCCCCCATCCTGAAGCTGTCTTGGAACGGTTCAAAGGAAAGCAGGCTAATCCATAGCCCCCCAAAGCCACCATAAACAACCCAAGCCCAAAGAAGGGTTAAAGAACCTTGAGAAAACCACACCCATGGAAGGAATGTAAAGCAGAGCAGAGGAATGTGTGGAATGCAGACAGGGGTGAAACACTTAGGGTCCCATATGGAAAACGGGGAAAACAACAGGTTGGCCTGTGGAAATGCAGGACTCTGACAGAGGCGGGCAGAGAAGGTCTGGAATGATGCCAGGTCTGAACCAGAGGGTGAGTCTCACGTGGCTAGCCGTGAAGACCATATGGCCTGCACTCCAAAGGCCTGGGAGACTCGAAGCTGGGCTGCCACTTGAAAGGGCCTTAGGTTGTCCTCCTTCCTCCCAGGTCCTCAAACTGGAGGGGAATTCTCAATGACTGTTAGATCTCCGACCTTGCGTGAAGTGAGGTCTGTGGTACGGCCCAGCCGTCCAGGTGATGGGCAACCCTGTGGGCAGGCTCTACAGGTACCTGAGGAATGCCCTGGAGTTTTGGGGGGTGGGGAATTTCCAGCAGCTCCGCTGATTTCCATACATCAGGGCGTGGTCACCTCAGCCTCTACCAGACCCCTGTCTCCAGGGAGAGCACAGTGGGCCAGCATTCTCCCGGCCAGCCGGTCGCTTCTTCTCGCTTCTCCGACTGACCTCGAAGCATGGATTCCTCCAGCACGTCCTGCACATCCAGCGGTAGGTTGACCTCTGCCTCTGAACTGGGGGTTGCAAATCCCAGAGGCCGGGAGCCCTTCCCGCCTGTGCATCCTGCATCGATAGGGCCATGCCGTTCATTAGGGCATATTCCGTGATTGGGCTGGCCTTTGGCCAGTGCTCAGTTGGCCTCAGGATGCAGACTCGCCTCAGAATGACACCCTTGCTCCATACCCAGGGGAGTTTCGCTCTGGGATGGAAGTGGATGTTGCCTCTTCCTAGAGAGGTGCCCACGCAGATCACGCATCAATGGGCGAAAGGTCCTAACAGGATTTCTCAGGGCCCATCCTCTCCTTTGCTGCTGGCCAACCTTTCCATTCAACCCAATGTATGTTCATGATGGCAGTGGACACATTTGGGGATTTGGAGTCGGAGTAGCCTTTGAATTGTGGTCTCTTGGCCTGGCTTGCCAACAACAGGTATGGAGATACACCCCAGTGGGTTTACTCCTCTCTTTCTTTCTCTTTACGTCTTGGGGAAGGTTTCCTTTGGAGTCTTGGGGATGTTGGGAGCATTTTGACCCCAGGTCACCTGGAGTCGACAGCACGTTCGTGGGAGCTCTTCTCCAAAGTTCAGGCCTTTCTGCATGACCGAACTCTGTGCACGCCTGGCCTTTGTATAACCCAGGGACGTCAAGGAATCTTGATGCCAGGACGGAGGGAAACATGTGGAGCTTATATCTCTCTTTCAAGGGTTTCAAGCTCCCTTGGAGTTTCCCCACACATAATCCCTCTCCATTTCTCTCTCTCCGTCTCTCGGTCCCTCCGTCTCTTTCTCAGTCTCTCTCTCTCTCAGTCTCTCTCTCTCTCTCTATGTCTCTCTCTCTCTCTCCATTTCTCTGCTGGGACCCTGTGGGTCTCACTTTCTATAACTCCTTGGTTCACTCCCAACTCAGCCTTACGGTCTCAATTCCTTCTCCTCTTTGGCCACTTACGTCTACATGAATGGAACCGTAGACTTTGCACACTGGCCTTGACAGTGTAATATGCAGACTTGTGGTTGGTGTTGAAGTCGTCATCACTGCATGTGCTGAGGTCCGTCCTGATGGACACTTGCCCAGTTGCGTTGGATATTCACGTCGATCTGCTGGAGGTCACTTTGTGCTGATGTATCATAAATATCCGGGACTTGGAAGCTCACCTGAAGCGAAGTTGGCTTTGCTTGTATCGGAAGCAAATTCTGCGAGACACAGCATCCTGGAACACAGGAAGTGGTCTTTGACGGCCTTTGCTTTGGGGGCTGTGGGGTAAGCGCTTCGCAAGGGGACCCGCCATGGGGCCGTCAGTTGCATGCGAATCACCAAGGAAGAATTCCTGTGTGCCGGCCGGACAGAAGGGAGACCGATCCAGGGGGATTCCTCTGCTTCTGTGTGCTTTGACAGGTCTTGACTAGGAGAGCCCACACTGAGGCCATGTGGCTGAGAACAGACAACGTGTTGTTAGTGGGCACTTCGGGAAGAGAGGCCGTTGGTGGCTTGCAGCGTGGCATAACGCAGGAAGCTATGGATTTCGTGGATGCAACGATGTGCTGGAATCCACACGTCCGCTGGCCCTCACAGACTTTTCCCTTGGGGTGGTGTGAACCCGCGGCCCTTTCTTCCATTCTTGTCCACCACCACTAGGGCCTGAACCCAGATCGGCCCGGGGTCCTTTGTGTGCAGGCACGCCCCCCTGGGTCTCACTGTGGCCAGGCCACAGCACGAGGCAGCATAATCAGGGTGTCTCGAGCTGGTGAGTCATTTTGCGAGGAGTCCCGGCAGGGCTTCCTTCCAAACGGGTGCTGTGGTGTCGGCACCGCCGAGAAGCTTTCCTTTTCTACCCCCCAGAAGTGCAGTCAGTGTTTGTTGGTGGTTTGCATGGTTCTATTTGTCTTTGGGTTCGTGCCACTCATAGGCCGAGGCTTTGAGCTGATATGCCCTGGATGTAGACGAGAGAAGCTGGTGTGATTTTTCGAAGGGCGACACTACCAGAGACATCGTGCAGAAACCCATCAGTACACTCGATAGCACTGGTAGGCGGAAGGCGTGTTGCTCCCAAGACTCTGATGTCCCTTCACACTAGGGTCTTCCATCCATTTCCTTTGCCAGCGTGGACTTGAGAAGTGGGAGGATTTGGTCCCCAGGAGATGGACTTCACGTGCCCTCACATAGGCATCCTTGGTGCCCCCACGTTCCCCATGCCGCTGGGCTTCCAATTGTAGATATGTCTTGGCACTCCTTTTGAGCAGAGACAGCCCTTGCCTCGGGGACATTCTGCATGGTTGAAGCAGCCCAGCAGGGCCCTGAGGGCACCAGGGATCTGCATCCCTGCTGACGCATCCCTGAGCTCTCCCCCATAGGTTCTTGGGAATCCTGGTGGTCCTTGACCTGGGGTGCCCTGTCAGGGTGCACCATCGGCTGCCGGCCACGAGGTTCCTCTGCCAAGTTGCAATGCTTTTCTCAAAATTCAGACTTCCCTGGGTGTCCGGAGTCTCGATGTCGATGTAGCCTCCTGTAAAGTCAGCCGTGGTGTGTGATGAGAGCCATGCTTCAACCTTTTGGTTTGCCTCTCTGCCTTCCTTCCCACTTTCTGTATTCCATTCGCCTTAACACCTTTTTCCATCCCTAATTTCCTCCCACGAAATCCCTCCTCCACAATGCGAGCCTTGCTGCTCACTTCCTGCATCTCCTTCACATCAGTATAGCTTTCTCACTACCTAGCTCTTATCATCAATCTCCTCTTCCTCCTCATCAATTAATAATTCTCTCTCCAGGGTTTTTCATTGGGATGATAGCCAAGAAAAGCCAGGACGTTTTTGCGACTTCTGGAGACTCAGCAGGAATCTTGGACTGTGGTTTTCTCTGGCATGGAAGATACGATTTGGGTTCCTCTCTCAGGAAATGCGCAGGGGTTTTGGCTATTTTTTTAACCGGGTGTCCTCTTAGATCCATAGTCCTATTCCCTTCAGAAACACTAGCACGTGTGTTTACAATGGGGAAAAGTCTTTAGGCACCCGTGGTCCAGTGGAGCAGGAGAGCCTGAGGAATCGTCGTGCCCCCCATCCTGAAGCTGTCTTGGAACGGTTCAAAGGAAAGCAGGCTAATCCATAGCCCCCCAAAGCCACCATAAACAACCCAAGCCCAAAGAAGGGTTAAAGAACCTTGAGAAAACCACACCCATGGAAGGAATGTAAAGCAGAGCAGAGGAATGGGTGGAATGCAGACAGGGGTGAAACACTTAGGGTCCCATATGGAAAACGGGGAAAACCACAGGTTGGCCTGTGGAAATGCAGGAATCTGACAGAGGCGGGCAGAGAAGGTCTGGAATGATGCCAGGTCTGAACCAGAGGGTGAGTCTCACATGGCTAGCCGTGAAGACCATATGGCCTGCACTCCAAAGGCCTGGGAGACTCGGAGCTGGGCTGCCACTTGAAAGGGCCTTAGGTTGTCCTCCTTCCTCCCAGGTCCTCAAACTGGAGGGGAATTCTCAATGACTGTTAGATCTCCGACCTTGCGTGAAGTGAGGTCTGTGGTACGGCCCAGCCGTCCAGGTGATGGGCAACCCTGTGGGCAGGATCTACAGGTACCTGAGGAATGCCCTGGAGTTTTGGGGGGTGGGGAATTTCCAGCAGCTCCGCTGATTTCCATACATCAGGGCATGGCCACCTCAGCCTCTACCAGACCCCTGTCTCCAGGGAGAGCACTGTGGGCCAGCATTCTCCCGGCCAGCCGGTCGCTTCTTCTCGCTTCTCAGACCTCGAAGCATGGATTCCTCCAGCACGTCCTGCACATCCAGCGGTAGGTTGACCTCTGCCTCTGAGCTGGGGGTTGCAAATCCCAGAGGCCGGGAGCCCTTCCCGCCTGTGCATCCTGCATCGATAGGGCCATGCCGTACATTAGGGCATATTCCATGATTGGGCTGGCCTTTGGCCAGTGCTCAGTTGGCCTCAGGATGCAGACTCGCCTCAGAATGACACCCTTGCTCCATACCCAGGGGAGTTTCGCTCTGGGATGGAAGTGGATGTTGCCTCTTCCTAGAGAGGTGCCCACGCAGATCACGCATCAATGGGCGAAAGGTCCTAACAGGATTTCTCAGGGCCCATCCTCTCCTTTGCTGCTGGCCAACCTTTCCATTCAACCCAATGTATGTTCATGATGGCAGTGGACACATTTGGGGATTTGGAGTCGGAGTAGCCTTTGAATTGTGGTCTCTTGGCCTGGCTTGCCAACAACAGGTATGGAGATACACCCCAGTGGGTTTACTCCTCTCTTTCTTTCTCTTTACGTCTTGGGGAAGGTTTCCTTTGGAGTCTTGGGGATGTTGGGAGCATTTTGACCCCAGGTCACCTGGAGTCGACAGCACGTTCGTGGGAGCTCTTCTCCAAAGTTCAGGCCTTTCTGCATGACCGAACTCTGTGCACGCCTGGCCTTTGTATAACCCAGGGACGTCAAGGAATCTTGATGCCAGGACGGAGGGAAACATGTGGAGCTTATATCTCTCTTTCAAGGGTTTCAAGCTCCCTTGGAGTTTCCCCACACATAATCCCTCTCCATTTCTCTCTCTCCGTCTCTCGGTCCCTCCGTCTCTTTCTCAGTCTCTCTCTCTCTCAGTCTCTCTCTCTCTCTATGTCTATCTCGCTCTCTCCATTTCTCTGCTGGGACCCTGTGGGTCTCACTTTCTATAACTCCTTGGTTCACTCCCAACTCAGCCTTACGGTCTCAATTCCTTCTCCTCTTTGGCCACTTACGTCTACATGAATGGAACCGTAGACTTTGCACACTGGCCTTGACAGTGTAATATGCAGACTTGTGGTTGGTGTTGAAGTCGTCATCACTGCATGTGCTGAGGTCCGTCCTGATGGACACTTGCCCAGTTGCGTTGGATATTCACGTCGATCTGCTGGAGGTCACTTTGTGCTGATGTATCATAAATATCCGGGACTTGGAAGCTCACCTGAAGCGAAGTTGGCTTTGCTTGTATCGGAAGCAAATTCTGCGAGACACAGCATCCTGGAACACAGGAAGTGGTCTTTGATGGCCTTTGCTTTGGGGGCTGTGGGGTAAGCGCTTCGCAAGGGGACCCGCCATGGGGCCGTCAGTTGCATGCGAATCACCAAGGAAGAATTCCTGTGTGCCGGCCGGACAGAAGGGAGACCGATCCAGGGGGATTCCTCTGCTTCTGTGTGCTTTGACAGGTCTTGACTAGGAGAGCCCACACTGAGGCCATGTGGCTGAGAACAGACAACGTGTTGTTAGTGGGCACTTCGGGAAGAGAGGCCGTTGGTGGCTTGCAGCGTGGCATAACGCAGGAAGCTATGGATTTCGTGGATGCAACGATGTGCTGGGATCCACACGTCCGCTGGCCCTCACAGACTTTTCCCTTGGGGTGGTGTGAACCCGCGGCCCTTTCTTCCATTCTTGTCCACCACCACTAGGGCCTGAACCCAGATCGGCCCGGGGTCCTTTGTGTGCAGGCAGGCCTCCCTGTAACTCACTGTGGCCCAGCCACAGCACGAGGCAGCATAATCAGGGTGTCTCGAGCTGGTGAGTCATTTTGCGAGGAGTCCCGGCAGGGCTTCCTTCCAAACGGGTGCTGTGGTGTCGGCACCGCCGAGAAGCTTTCCTTTTCTACCCCCCAGAAGTGCAGTCAGTGTTTGTTGGTGGTTTGCATGGTTCTATTTGTCTTTGGGTTCGTGCCACTCATAGGCCGAGGCTTTGAGCTGATATGCCCTGGATGTAGACGAGAGAAGCTGGTGTGATTTTTCGAAGGGCGACACTACCAGAGACATCGTGCAGAAACCCATCAGTACACTCGATAGCACTGGTAGGCGGAAGGCGGGTTGCTCCCAAGACTCTGATGTCCCTTCACACTAGGGTCTTCCATCCATTTCCTTTGCCAGCGTGGACTTGAGAAGTGGGAGGATTTGGTCCCCAGGAGATGGACTTCACGTGCCCTCACATAGGCATCCTTGGTGCCCCCACGTTCCCCATGCCGCTGGGCTTCCAATTGTAGATATGTCTTGGCACTCCTTTTGAGCAGAGACAGCCCTTGCCTCGGGGACATTCTGCATGGTTGAAGCAGCCCAGCAGGGCCCTGAGGGCACCAGGGATCTGCATCCCTGCTGACGCATCCCTGAGCTCTCCCCCATAGGTTCTTGGGAATCCTGGTGGTCCTTGACCTGGGGTGCCCTGTCAGGGTGCACCATCGGCTGCCGGCCACGAGGTTCCTCTGCCAAGTTGCAATGCTTTTCTCAAAATTCAGACTTCCCTGGGTGTCCGGAGTCTCGATGTCGATGTAGCCTCCTGTAAAGTCAGCCGTGGTGTGTGATGAGAGCCATGCTTCAACCTTTTGGTTTGCCTCTCTGCCTTCCTTCCCACTTTCTGTATTCCATTCGCCTTAACACCTTTTTCCATCCCTAATTTCCTCCCACGAAATCCCTCCTCCACAATGCGAGCCTTGCTGCTCACTTCCTGCATCTCCTTCACATCAGTATAGCTTTCTCACTACCTAGCTCTTATCATCAATCTCCTCTTCCTCCTCATCAATTAATAATTCTCTCTCCAGGGTTTTTCATTGGGATGATAGCCAAGAAAAGCCAGGACGTTTTTGCGACTTCTGGAGACTCAGCAGGAATCTTGGACTGTGGTTTTCTCTGGCATGGAAGATACGATTTGGGTTCCTCTCTCAGGAAATGCGCAGGGGTTTTGGCTATTTTTTTAACCGGGTGTCCTCTTAGATCCATAGTCCTATTCCCTTCAGAAACACTAGCACGTGTGTTTACAATGGGGAAAAGTCTTTAGGCACCCGTGGTCCAGTGGAGCAGGAGAGCCTGAGGAATCGTCGTGCCCCCCATCCTGAAGCTGTCTTGGAACGGTTCAAAGGAAAGCAGGCTAATCCATAGCCCCCCAAAGCCACCATAAACAACCCAAGCCCAAAGAAGGGTTAAAGAACCTTGAGAAAACCACACCCATGGAAGGAATGTAAAGCAGAGCAGAGGAATGTGTGGAATGCAGACAGGGGTGAAACACTTAGGGTCCCATATGGAAAACGGGGAAAACAACAGGTTGGCCTGTGGAAATGCAGGAATCTGACAGAGGCGGGCAGAGAAGGTCTGGAATGATGCCAGGTCTGAACCAGAGGGTGAGTCTCACGTGGCTAGCCGTGAAGACCATATGGCCTGCACTCCAAAGGCCTGGGAGACTCGGAGCTGGGCTGCCACTTGAAAGGGCCTTAGGTTGTCCTCCTTCCTCCCAGGTCCTCAAACTGGAGGGGAATTCTCAATGACTGTTAGATCTCCGACCTTGCGTGAAGTGAGGTCTGTGGTACGGCCCAGCCGTCCAGGTGATGGGCAACCCTGTGGGCAGGATCTACAGGTACCTGAGGAATGCCCTGGAGTTTTGGGGGGTGGGGAATTTCCAGCAGCTCCGCTGATTTCCATACATCAGGGCATGGCCACCTCAGCCTCTACCAGACCCCTGTCTCCAGGGAGAGCACTGTGGGCCAGCATTCTCCCGGCCAGCCGGTCGCTTCTTCTCGCTTCTCAGTCCTCGAAGCATGGATTCCTCCAGCACGTCCTGCACATCCAGCGGTAGGTTGACCTCTGCCTCTGAGCTGGGGGTTGCAAATCCCAGAGGCCGGGAGCCCTTCCCGCCTGTGCATCCTGCATCGATAGGGCCATGCCGTACATTAGGGCATATTCCATGATTGGGCTGGCCTTTGGCCAGTGCTCAGTTGGCCTCAGGATGCAGACTCGCCTCAGAATGACACCCTTGCTCCATACCCAGGGGAGTTTCGCTCTGGGATGGAAGTGGATGTTGCCTCTTCCTAGAGAGGTGCCCACGCAGATCACGCATCAATGGGCGAAAGGTCCTAACAGGATTTCTCAGGGCCCATCCTCTCCTTTGCTGCTGGCCAACCTTTCCATTCAACCCAATGTATGTTCATGATGGCAGTGGACACATTTGGGGATTTGGAGTCGGAGTAGCCTTTGAATTGTGGTCTCTTGGCCTGGCTTGCCAACAACAGGTATGGAGATACACCCCAGTGGGTTTACTCCTCTCTTTCTTTCTCTTTACGTCTTGGGGAAGGTTTCCTTTGGAGTCTTGGGGATGTTGGGAGCATTTTGACCCCAGGTCACCTGGAGTCGACAGCACGTTCGTGGGAGCTCTTCTCCAAAGTTCAGGCCTTTCTGCATGACCGAACTCTGTGCACGCCTGGCCTTTGTATAACCCAGGGACGTCAAGGAATCTTGATGCCAGGACGGAGGGAAACATGTGGAGCTTATATCTCTCTTTCAAGGGTTTCAAGCTCCCTTGGAGTTTCCCCACACATAATCCCTCTCCATTTCTCTCTCTCCGTCTCTCGGTCCCTCCGTCTCTTTCTCAGTCTCTCTCTCTCTCAGTCTCTCTCTCTCTCTATGTCTATCTCGCTCTCTCCATTTCTCTGCTGGGACCCTGTGGGTCTCACTTTCTATAACTCCTTGGTTCACTCCCAACTCAGCCTTACGGTCTCAATTCCTTCTCCTCTTTGGCCACTTACGTCTACATGAATGGAACCGTAGACTTTGCACACTGGCCTTGACAGTGTAATATGCAGACTTGTGGTTGGTGTTGAAGTCGTCATCACTGCATGTGCTGAGGTCCGTCCTGATGGACACTTGCCCAGTTGCGTTGGATATTCACGTCGATCTGCTGGAGGTCACTTTGTGCTGATGTATCATAAATATCCGGGACTTGGAAGCTCACCTGAAGCGAAGTTGGCTTTGCTTGTATCGGAAGCAAATTCTGCGAGACACAGCATCCTGGAACACAGGAAGTGGTCTTTGATGGCCTTTGCTTTGGGGGCTGTGGGGTAAGCGCTTCGCAAGGGGACCCGCCATGGGGCCGTCAGTTGCATGCGAATCACCAAGGAAGAATTCCTGTGTGCCGGCCGGACAGAAGGGAGACCGATCCAGGGGGATTCCTCTGCTTCTGTGTGCTTTGACAGGTCTTGACTAGGAGAGCCCACACTGAGGCCATGTGGCTGAGAACAGACAACGTGTTGTTAGTGGGCACTTCGGGAAGAGAGGCCGTTGGTGGCTTGCAGCGTGGCATAACGCAGGAAGCTATGGATTTCGTGGATGCAACGATGTGCTGGGATCCACACGTCCGCTGGCCCTCACAGACTTTTCCCTTGGGGTGGTGTGAACCCGCGGCCCTTTCTTCCATTCTTGTCCACCACCACTAGGGCCTGAACCCAGATCGGCCCGGGGTCCTTTGTGTGCAGGCAGGCCTCCCTGTAACTCACTGTGGCCCAGCCACAGCACGAGGCAGCATAATCAGGGTGTCTCGAGCTGGTGAGTCATTTTGCGAGGAGTCCCGGCAGGGCTTCCTTCCAAACGGGTGCTGTGGTGTCGGCACCGCCGAGAAGCTTTCCTTTTCTACCCCCCAGAAGTGCAGTCAGTGTTTGTTGGTGGTTTGCATGGTTCTATTTGTCTTTGGGTTCGTGCCACTCATAGGCCGAGGCTTTGAGCTGATATGCCCTGGATGTAGACGAGAGAAGCTGGTGTGATTTTTCGAAGGGCGACACTACCAGAGACATCGTGCAGAAACCCATCAGTACACTCGATAGCACTGGTAGGCGGAAGGCGGGTTGCTCCCAAGACTCTGATGTCCCTTCACACTAGGGTCTTCCATCCATTTCCTTTGCCAGCGTGGACTTGAGAAGTGGGAGGATTTGGTCCCCAGGAGATGGACTTCACGTGCCCTCACATAGGCATCCTTGGTGCCCCCACGTTCCCCATGCCGCTGGGCTTCCAATTGTAGATATGTCTTGGCACTCCTTTTGAGCAGAGACAGCCCTTGCCTCGGGGACATTCTGCATGGTTGAAGCAGCCCAGCAGGGCCCTGAGGGCACCAGGGATCTGCATCCCTGCTGACGCATCCCTGAGCTCTCCCCCATAGGTTCTTGGGAATCCTGGTGGTCCTTGACCTGGGGTGCCCTGTCAGGGTGCACCATCGGCTGCCGGCCACGAGGTTCCTCTGCCAAGTTGCAATGCTTTTCTCAAAATTCAGACTTCCCTGGGTGTCCGGAGTCTCGATGTCGATGTAGCCTCCTGTAAAGTCAGCCGTGGTGTGTGATGAGAGCCATGCTTCAACCTTTTGGTTTGCCTCTCTGCCTTCCTTCCCACTTTCTGTATTCCATTCGCCTTAACACCTTTTTCCATCCCTAATTTCCTCCCACGAAATCCCTCCTCCACAATGCGAGCCTTGCTGCTCACTTCCTGCATCTCCTTCACATCAGTATAGCTTTCTCACTACCTAGCTCTTATCATCAATCTCCTCTTCCTCCTCATCAATTAATAATTCTCTCTCCAGGGTTTTTCATTGGGATGATAGCCAAGAAAAGCCAGGACGTTTTTGCGACTTCTGGAGACTCAGCAGGAATCTTGGACTGTGGTTTTCTCTGGCATGGAAGATACGATTTGGGTTCCTCTCTCAGGAAATGCGCAGGGGTTTTGGCTATTTTTTTAACCGGGTGTCCTCTTAGATCCATAGTCCTATTCCCTTCAGAAACACTAGCACGTGTGTTTACAATGGGGAAAAGTCTTTAGGCACCCGTGGTCCAGTGGAGCAGGAGAGCCTGAGGAATCGTCGTGCCCCCCATCCTGAAGCTGTCTTGGAACGGTTCAAAGGAAAGCAGGCTAATCCATAGCCCCCCAAAGCCACCATAAACAACCCAAGCCCAAAGAAGGGTTAAAGAACCTTGAGAAAACCACACCCATGGAAGGAATGTAAAGCAGAGCAGAGGAATGGGTGGAATGCAGACAGGGGTGAAACACTTAGGGTCCCATATGGAAAACGGGGAAAACCACAGGTTGGCCTGTGGAAATGCAGGAATCTGACAGAGGCGGGCAGAGAAGGTCTGGAATGATGCCAGGTCTGAACCAGAGGGTGAGTCTCACATGGCTAGCCGTGAAGACCATATGGCCTGCACTCCAAAGGCCTGGGAGACTCGGAGCTGGGCTGCCACTTGAAAGGGCCTTAGGTTGTCCTCCTTCCTCCCAGGTCCTCAAACTGGAGGGGAATTCTCAATGACTGTTAGATCTCCGACCTTGCGTGAAGTGAGGTCTGTGGTACGGCCCAGCCGTCCAGGTGATGGGCAACCCTGTGGGCAGGATCTACAGGTACCTGAGGAATGCCCTGGAGTTTTGGGGGGTGGGGAATTTCCAGCAGCTCCGCTGATTTCCATACATCAGGGCATGGCCACCTCAGCCTCTACCAGACCCCTGTCTCCAGGGAGAGCACTGTGGGCCAGCATTCTCCCGGCCAGCCGGTCGCTTCTTCTCGCTTCTCAGACCTCGAAGCATGGATTCCTCCAGCACGTCCTGCACATCCAGCGGTAGGTTGACCTCTGCCTCTGAGCTGGGGGTTGCAAATCCCAGAGGCCGGGAGCCCTTCCCGCCTGTGCATCCTGCATCGATAGGGCCATGCCGTACATTAGGGCATATTCCATGATTGGGCTGGCCTTTGGCCAGTGCTCAGTTGGCCTCAGGATGCAGACTCGCCTCAGAATGACACCCTTGCTCCATACCCAGGGGAGTTTCGCTCTGGGATGGAAGTGGATGTTGCCTCTTCCTAGAGAGGTGCCCACGCAGATCACGCATCAATGGGCGAAAGGTCCTAACAGGATTTCTCAGGGCCCATCCTCTCCTTTGCTGCTGGCCAACCTTTCCATTCAACCCAATGTATGTTCATGATGGCAGTGGACACATTTGGGGATTTGGAGTCGGAGTAGCCTTTGAATTGTGGTCTCTTGGCCTGGCTTGCCAACAACAGGTATGGAGATACACCCCAGTGGGTTTACTCCTCTCTTTCTTTCTCTTTACGTCTTGGGGAAGGTTTCCTTTGGAGTCTTGGGGATGTTGGGAGCATTTTGACCCCAGGTCACCTGGAGTCGACAGCACGTTCGTGGGAGCTCTTCTCCAAAGTTCAGGCCTTTCTGCATGACCGAACTCTGTGCACGCCTGGCCTTTGTATAACCCAGGGACGTCAAGGAATCTTGATGCCAGGACGGAGGGAAACATGTGGAGCTTATATCTCTCTTTCAAGGGTTTCAAGCTCCCTTGGAGTTTCCCCACACATAATCCCTCTCCATTTCTCTCTCTCCGTCTCTCGGTCCCTCCGTCTCTTTCTCAGTCTCTCTCTCTCTCAGTCTCTCTCTCTCTCTATGTCTATCTCGCTCTCTCCATTTCTCTGCTGGGACCCTGTGGGTCTCACTTTCTATAACTCCTTGGTTCACTCCCAACTCAGCCTTACGGTCTCAATTCCTTCTCCTCTTTGGCCACTTACGTCTACATGAATGGAACCGTAGACTTTGCACACTGGCCTTGACAGTGTAATATGCAGACTTGTGGTTGGTGTTGAAGTCGTCATCACTGCATGTGCTGAGGTCCGTCCTGATGGACACTTGCCCAGTTGCGTTGGATATTCACGTCGATCTGCTGGAGGTCACTTTGTGCTGATGTATCATAAATATCCGGGACTTGGAAGCTCACCTGAAGCGAAGTTGGCTTTGCTTGTATCGGAAGCAAATTCTGCGAGACACAGCATCCTGGAACACAGGAAGTGGTCTTTGATGGCCTTTGCTTTGGGGGCTGTGGGGTAAGCGCTTCGCAAGGGGACCCGCCATGGGGCCGTCAGTTGCATGCGAATCACCAAGGAAGAATTCCTGTGTGCCGGCCGGACAGAAGGGAGACCGATCCAGGGGGATTCCTCTGCTTCTGTGTGCTTTGACAGGTCTTGACTAGGAGAGCCCACACTGAGGCCATGTGGCTGAGAACAGACAACGTGTTGTTAGTGGGCACTTCGGGAAGAGAGGCCGTTGGTGGCTTGCAGCGTGGCATAACGCAGGAAGCTATGGATTTCGTGGATGCAACGATGTGCTGGGATCCACACGTCCGCTGGCCCTCACAGACTTTTCCCTTGGGGTGGTGTGAACCCGCGGCCCTTTCTTCCATTCTTGTCCACCACCACTAGGGCCTGAACCCAGATCGGCCCGGGGTCCTTTGTGTGCAGGCAGGCCTCCCTGTAACTCACTGTGGCCCAGCCACAGCACGAGGCAGCATAATCAGGGTGTCTCGAGCTGGTGAGTCATTTTGCGAGGAGTCCCGGCAGGGCTTCCTTCCAAACGGGTGCTGTGGTGTCGGCACCGCCGAGAAGCTTTCCTTTTCTACCCCCCAGAAGTGCAGTCAGTGTTTGTTGGTGGTTTGCATGGTTCTATTTGTCTTTGGGTTCGTGCCACTCATAGGCCGAGGCTTTGAGCTGATATGCCCTGGATGTAGACGAGAGAAGCTGGTGTGATTTTTCGAAGGGCGACACTACCAGAGACATCGTGCAGAAACCCATCAGTACACTCGATAGCACTGGTAGGCGGAAGGCGGGTTGCTCCCAAGACTCTGATGTCCCTTCACACTAGGGTCTTCCATCCATTTCCTTTGCCAGCGTGGACTTGAGAAGTGGGAGGATTTGGTCCCCAGGAGATGGACTTCACGTGCCCTCACATAGGCATCCTTGGTGCCCCCACGTTCCCCATGCCGCTGGGCTTCCAATTGTAGATATGTCTTGGCACTCCTTTTGAGCAGAGACAGCCCTTGCCTCGGGGACATTCTGCATGGTTGAAGCAGCCCAGCAGGGCCCTGAGGGCACCAGGGATCTGCATCCCTGCTGACGCATCCCTGAGCTCTCCCCCATAGGTTCTTGGGAATCCTGGTGGTCCTTGACCTGGGGTGCCCTGTCAGGGTGCACCATCGGCTGCCGGCCACGAGGTTCCTCTGCCAAGTTGCAATGCTTTTCTCAAAATTCAGACTTCCCTGGGTGTCCGGAGTCTCGATGTCGATGTAGCCTCCTGTAAAGTCAGCCGTGGTGTGTGATGAGAGCCATGCTTCAACCTTTTGGTTTGCCTCTCTGCCTTCCTTCCCACTTTCTGTATTCCATTCGCCTTAACACCTTTTTCCATCCCTAATTTCCTCCCACGAAATCCCTCCTCCACAATGCGAGCCTTGCTGCTCACTTCCTGCATCTCCTTCACATCAGTATAGCTTTCTCACTACCTAGCTCTTATCATCAATCTCCTCTTCCTCCTCATCAATTAATAATTCTCTCTCCAGGGTTTTTCATTGGGATGATAGCCAAGAAAAGCCAGGACGTTTTTGCGACTTCTGGAGACTCAGCAGGAATCTTGGACTGTGGTTTTCTCTGGCATGGAAGATACGATTTGGGTTCCTCTCTCAGGAAATGCGCAGGGGTTTTGGCTATTTTTTTAACCGGGTGTCCTCTTAGATCCATAGTCCTATTCCCTTCAGAAACACTAGCACGTGTGTTTACAATGGGGAAAAGTCTTTAGGCACCCGTGGTCCAGTGGAGCAGGAGAGCCTGAGGAATCGTCGTGCCCCCCATCCTGAAGCTGTCTTGGAACGGTTCAAAGGAAAGCAGGCTAATCCATAGCCCCCCAAAGCCACCATAAACAACCCAAGCCCAAAGAAGGGTTAAAGAACCTTGAGAAAACCACACCCATGGAAGGAATGTAAAGCAGAGCAGAGGAATGGGTGGAATGCAGACAGGGGTGAAACACTTAGGGTCCCATATGGAAAACGGGGAAAACCACAGGTTGGCCTGTGGAAATGCAGGAATCTGACAGAGGCGGGCAGAGAAGGTCTGGAATGATGCCAGGTCTGAACCAGAGGGTGAGTCTCACATGGCTAGCCGTGAAGACCATATGGCCTGCACTCCAAAGGCCTGGGAGACTCGGAGCTGGGCTGCCACTTGAAAGGGCCTTAGGTTGTCCTCCTTCCTCCCAGGTCCTCAAACTGGAGGGGAATTCTCAATGACTGTTAGATCTCCGACCTTGCGTGAAGTGAGGTCTGTGGTACGGCCCAGCCGTCCAGGTGATGGGCAACCCTGTGGGCAGGATCTACAGGTACCTGAGGAATGCCCTGGAGTTTTGGGGGGTGGGGAATTTCCAGCAGCTCCGCTGATTTCCATACATCAGGGCATGGCCACCTCAGCCTCTACCAGACCCCTGTCTCCAGGGAGAGCACTGTGGGCCAGCATTCTCCCGGCCAGCCGGTCGCTTCTTCTCGCTTCTCAGACCTCGAAGCATGGATTCCTCCAGCACGTCCTGCACATCCAGCGGTAGGTTGACCTCTGCCTCTGAGCTGGGGGTTGCAAATCCCAGAGGCCGGGAGCCCTTCCCGCCTGTGCATCCTGCATCGATAGGGCCATGCCGTACATTAGGGCATATTCCATGATTGGGCTGGCCTTTGGCCAGTGCTCAGTTGGCCTCAGGATGCAGACTCGCCTCAGAATGACACCCTTGCTCCATACCCAGGGGAGTTTCGCTCTGGGATGGAAGTGGATGTTGCCTCTTCCTAGAGAGGTGCCCACGCAGATCACGCATCAATGGGCGAAAGGTCCTAACAGGATTTCTCAGGGCCCATCCTCTCCTTTGCTGCTGGCCAACCTTTCCATTCAACCCAATGTATGTTCATGATGGCAGTGGACACATTTGGGGATTTGGAGTCGGAGTAGCCTTTGAATAGTGGTCTCTTGGCCTGGCTTGCCAACAACAGGTATGGAGATACACCCCAGTGGGTTTACTCCTCTCTTTCTTTCTCTTTACGTCTTGGGGAAGGTTTCCTTTGGAGTCTTGGGGATGTTGGGAGCATTTTGACCCCAGGTCACCTGGAGTCGACAGCACGTTCGTGGGAGCTCTTCTCCAAAGTTCAGGCCTTTCTGCATGACCGAACTCTGTGCACGCCTGGCCTTTGTATAACCCAGGGACGTCAAGGAATCTTGATGCCAGGACGGAGGGAAACATGTGGAGCTTATATCTCTCTTTCAAGGGTTTCAAGCTCCCTTGGAGTTTCCCCACACATAATCCCTCTCCATTTCTCTCTCTCCGTCTCTCGGTCCCTCCGTCTCTTTCTCAGTCTCTCTCTCTCTCAGTCTCTCTCTCTCTCTATGTCTATCTCGCTCTCTCCATTTCTCTGCTGGGACCCTGTGGGTCTCACTTTCTATAACTCCTTGGTTCACTCCCAACTCAGCCTTACGGTCTCAATTCCTTCTCCTCTTTGGCCACTTACGTCTACATGAATGGAACCGTAGACTTTGCACACTGGCCTTGACAGTGTAATATGCAGACTTGTGGTTGGTGTTGAAGTCGTCATCACTGCATGTGCTGAGGTCCGTCCTGATGGACACTTGCCCAGTTGCGTTGGATATTCACGTCGATCTGCTGGAGGTCACTTTGTGCTGATGTATCATAAATATCCGGGACTTGGAAGCTCACCTGAAGCGAAGTTGGCTTTGCTTGTATCGGAAGCAAATTCTGCGAGACACAGCATCCTGGAACACAGGAAGTGGTCTTTGACGGCCTTTGCTTTGGGGGCTGTGGGGTAAGCGCTTCGCAAGGGGACCCGCCATGGGGCCGTCAGTTGCATGCGAATCACCAAGGAAGAATTCCTGTGTGCCGGCCGGACAGAAGGGAGACCGATCCAGGGGGATTCCTCTGCTTCTGTGTGCTTTGACAGGTCTTGACTAGGAGAGCCCACACTGAGGCCATGTGGCTGAGAACAGACAACGTGTTGTTAGTGGGCACTTCGGGAAGAGAGGCCGTTGGTGGCTTGCAGCGTGGCATAACGCAGGAAGCTATGGATTTCGTGGATGCAACGATGTGCTGGAATCCACACGTCCGCTGGCCCTCACAGACTTTTCCCTTGGGGTGGTGTGAACCCGCGGCCCTTTCTTCCATTCTTGTCCACCACCACTAGGGCCTGAACCCAGATCGGCCCGGGGTCCTTTGTGTGCAGGCACGCCCCCCTTGGTCTCACTGTGGCCAGGCCACAGCACGAGACAGCATAATCAGGGTGTCTCGAGCTGGTGAGTCATTTTGCGAGGAGTCCCGGCAGGGCTTCCTTCCAAACGGGTGCTGTGGTGTCGGCACCGCCGAGAAGCTTTCCTTTTCTACCCCCCAGAAGTGCAGTCAGTGTTTGTTGGTGGTTTGCATGGTTCTATTTGTCTTTGGGTTCGTGCCACTCATAGGCCGAGGCTTTGAGCTGATATGCCCTGGATGTAGACGAGAGAAGCTGGTGTGATTTTTCGAAGGGCGACACTACCAGAGACATCGTGCAGAAACCCATCAGTACACTCGATAGCACTGGTAGGCGGAAGGCGTGTTGCTCCCAAGACTCTGATGTCCCTTCACACTAGGGTCTTCCATCCATTTCCTTTGCCAGCGTGGACTTGAGAAGTGGGAGGATTTGGTCCCCAGGAGATGGACTTCACGTGCCCTCACATAGGCATCCTTGGTGCCCCCACGTTCCCCATGCCGCTGGGCTTCCAATTGTAGATATGTCTTGGCACTCCTTTTGAGCAGAGACAGCCCTTGCCTCGGGGACATTCTGCATGGTTGAAGCAGCCCAGCAGGGCCCTGAGGGCACCAGGGATCTGCATCCCTGCTGACGCATCCCTGAGCTCTCCCCCATAGGTTCTTGGGAATCCTGGTGGTCCTTGACCTGGGGTGCCCTGTCAGGGTGCACCATCGGCTGCAGGCCACGAGGTTCCTCTGCCAAGTTGCAATGCTTTTCTCAAAATTCAGACTTCCCTGGGTGTCCGGAGTCTCGATGTCGATGTAGCCTCCTGTAAAGTCAGCCGTGGTGTGTGATGAGAGCCATGCTTCAACCTTTTGGTTTGCCTCTCTGCCTTCCTTCCCACTTTCTGTATTCCATTCGCCTTAACACCTTTTTCCATCCCTAATTTCCTCCCACGAAATCCCTCCTCCACAATGCGAGCCTTGCTGCTCACTTCCTGCATCTCCTTCACATCAGTATAGCTTTCTCACTACCTAGCTCTTATCATCAATCTCCTCTTCCTCCTCATCAATTAATAATTCTCTCTCCAGGGTTTTTCATTGGGATGATAGCCAAGAAAAGCCAGGACGTTTTTGCGACTTCTGGAGACTCAGCAGGAATCTTGGACTGTGGTTTTCTCTGGCATGGAAGATACGATTTGGGTTCCTCTCTCAGGAAATGCGCAGGGGTTTTGGCTATTTTTTTAACCGGGTGTCCTCTTAGATCCATAGTCCTATTCCCTTCAGAAACACTAGCACGTGTGTTTACAATGGGGAAAAGTCTTTAGGCACCCGTGGTCCAGTGGAGCAGGAGAGCCTGAGGAATCGTCGTGCCCCCCATCCTGAAGCTGTCTTGGAACGGTTCAAAGGAAAGCAGGCTAATCCATAGCCCCCCAAAGCCACCATAAACAACCCAAGCCCAAAGAAGGGTTAAAGAACCTTGAGAAAACCACACCCATGGAAGGAATGTAAAGCAGAGCAGAGGAATGTGTGGAATGCAGACAGGGGTGAAACACTTATGGTCCCATATGGAAAACGGGGAAAACAACAGGTTGGCCTGTGGAAATGCAGGAATCTGACAGAGGCGGGCAGAGAAGGTCTGGAATGATGCCAGGTCTGAACCAGAGGGTGAGTCTCACGTGGCTAGCCGTGAAGACCATATGGCCTGCACTCCAAAGGCCTGGGAGACTCGGAGCTGGGCTGCCACTTGAAAGGGCCTTAGGTTGTCCTCCTTCCTCCCAGGTCCTCAAACTGGAGGGGAATTCTCAATGACTGTTAGATCTCCGACCTTGCGTGAAGTGAGGTCTGTGGTACGGCCCAGCCGTCCAGGTGATGGGCAACCCTGTGGGCAGGATCTACAGGTACCTGAGGAATGCCCTGGAGTTTTGGGGGGTGGGGAATTTCCAGCAGCTCCGCTGATTTCCATACATCAGGGCATGGCCACCTCAGCCTCTACCAGACCCCTGTCTCCAGGGAGAGCACTGTGGGCCAGCATTCTCCCGGCCAGCCGGTCGCTTCTTCTCGCTTCTCAGACCTCGAAGCATGGATTCCTCCAGCACGTCCTGCACATCCAGCGGTAGGTTGACCTCTGCCTCTGAGCTGGGGGTTGCAAATCCCAGAGGCCGGGAGCCCTTCCCGCCTGTGCATCCTGCATCGATAGGGCCATGCCGTACATTAGGGCATATTCCATGATTGGGCTGGCCTTTGGCCAGTGCTCAGTTGGCCTCAGGATGCAGACTCGCCTCAGAATGACACCCTTGCTCCATACCCAGGGGAGTTTCGCTCTGGGATGGAAGTGGATGTTGCCTCTTCCTAGAGAGGTGCCCACGCAGATCACGCATCAATGGGCGAAAGGTCCTAACAGGATTTCTCAGGGCCCATCCTCTCCTTTGCTGCTGGCCAACCTTTCCATTCAACCCAATGTATGTTCATGATGGCAGTGGACACATTTGGGGATTTGGAGTCGGAGTAGCCTTTGAATTGTGGTCTCTTGGCCTGGCTTGCCAACAACAGGTATGGAGATACACCCCAGTGGGTTTACTCCTCTCTTTCTTTCTCTTTACGTCTTGGGGAAGGTTTCCTTTGGAGTCTTGGGGATGTTGGGAGCATTTTGACCCCAGGTCACCTGGAGTCGACAGCACGTTCGTGGGAGCTCTTCTCCAAAGTTCAGGCCTTTCTGCATGACCGAACTCTGTGCACGCCTGGCCTTTGTATAACCCAGGGACGTCAAGGAATCTTGATGCCAGGACGGAGGGAAACATGTGGAGCTTATATCTCTCTTTCAAGGGTTTCAAGCTCCCTTGGAGTTTCCCCACACATAATCCCTCTCCATTTCTCTCTCTCCGTCTCTCGGTCCCTCCGTCTCTTTCTCAGTCTCTCTCTCTCTCAGTCTCTCTCTCTCTCTATGTCTATCTCGCTCTCTCCATTTCTCTGCTGGGACCCTGTGGGTCTCACTTTCTATAACTCCTTGGTTCACTCCCAACTCAGCCTTACGGTCTCAATTCCTTCTCCTCTTTGGCCACTTACGTCTACATGAATGGAACCGTAGACTTTGCACACTGGCCTTGACAGTGTAATATGCAGACTTGTGGTTGGTGTTGAAGTCGTCATCACTGCATGTGCTGAGGTCCGTCCTGATGGACACTTGCCCAGTTGCGTTGGATATTCACGTCGATCTGCTGGAGGTCACTTTGTGCTGATGTATCATAAATATCCGGGACTTGGAAGCTCACCTGAAGCGAAGTTGGCTTTGCTTGTATCGGAAGCAAATTCTGCGAGACACAGCATCCTGGAACACAGGAAGTGGTCTTTGATGGCCTTTGCTTTGGGGGCTGTGGGGTAAGCGCTTCGCAAGGGGACCCGCCATGGGGCCGTCAGTTGCATGCGAATCACCAAGGAAGAATTCCTGTGTGCCGGCCGGACAGAAGGGAGACCGATCCAGGGGGATTCCTCTGCTTCTGTGTGCTTTGACAGGTCTTGACTAGGAGAGCCCACACTGAGGCCATGTGGCTGAGAACAGACAACGTGTTGTTAGTGGGCACTTCGGGAAGAGAGGCCGTTGGTGGCTTGCAGCGTGGCATAACGCAGGAAGCTATGGATTTCGTGGATGCAACGATGTGCTGGGATCCACACGTCCGCTGGCCCTCACAGACTTTTCCCTTGGGGTGGTGTGAACCCGCGGCCCTTTCTTCCATTCTTGTCCACCACCACTAGGGCCTGAACCCAGATCGGCCCGGGGTCCTTTGTGTGCAGGCAGGCCTCCCTGTAACTCACTGTGGCCCAGCCACAGCACGAGGCAGCATAATCAGGGTGTCTCGAGCTGGTGAGTCATTTTGCGAGGAGTCCCGGCAGGGCTTCCTTCCAAACGGGTGCTGTGGTGTCGGCACCGCCGAGAAGCTTTCCTTTTCTACCCCCCAGAAGTGCAGTCAGTGTTTGTTGGTGGTTTGCATGGTTCTATTTGTCTTTGGGTTCGTGCCACTCATAGGCCGAGGCTTTGAGCTGATATGCCCTGGATGTAGACGAGAGAAGCTGGTGTGATTTTTCGAAGGGCGACACTACCAGAGACATCGTGCAGAAACCCATCAGTACACTCGATAGCACTGGTAGGCGGAAGGCGGGTTGCTCCCAAGACTCTGATGTCCCTTCACACTAGGGTCTTCCATCCATTTCCTTTGCCAGCGTGGACTTGAGAAGTGGGAGGATTTGGTCCCCAGGAGATGGACTTCACGTGCCCTCACATAGGCATCCTTGGTGCCCCCACGTTCCCCATGCCACTGGGCTTCCAATTGTAGATATGTCTTGGCACTCCTTTTGAGCAGAGACAGCCCTTGCCTCGGGGACATTCTGCATGGTTGAAGCAGCCCAGCAGGGCCCTGAGGGCACCAGGGATCTGCATCCCTGCTGACGCATCCCTGAGCTCTCCCCCATAGGTTCTTGGGAATCCTGGTGGTCCTTGACCTGGGGTGCCCTGTCAGGGTGCACCATCGGCTGCAGGCCACGAGGTTCCTCTGCCAAGTTGCAATGCTTTTCTCAAAATTCAGACTTCCCTGGGTGTCCGGAGTCTCGATGTCGATGTAGCCTCCTGTAAAGTCAGCCGTGGTGTGTGATGAGAGCCATGCTTCAACCTTTTGGTTTGCCTCTCTGCCTTCCTTCCCACTTTCTGTATTCCATTCGCCTTAACACCTTTTTCCATCCCTAATTTCCTCCCACGAAATCCCTCCTCCACAATGCGAGCCTTGCTGCTCACTTCCTGCATCTCCTTCACATCAGTATAGCTTTCTCACTACCTAGCTCTTATCATCAATCTCCTCTTCCTCCTCATCAATTAATAATTCTCTCTCCAGGGTTTTTCATTGGGATGATAGCCAAGAAAAGCCAGGACGTTTTTGCGACTTCTGGAGACTCAGCAGGAATCTTGGACTGTGGTTTTCTCTGGCATGGAAGATACGATTTGGGTTCCTCTCTCAGGAAATGCGCAGGGGTTTTGGCTATTTTTTTAACCGGGTGTCCTCTTAGATCCATAGTCCTATTCCCTTCAGAAACACTAGCACGTTTGTTTACAATGGGGAAAAGTCTTTAGGCACCCGTGGTCCAGTGGAGCAGGAGAGCCTGAGGAATCGTCGTGCCCCCCATCCTGAAGCTGTCTTGGAACGGTTCAAAGGAAAGCAGGCTAATCCATAGCCCCCCAAAGCCACCATAAACAACCCAAGCCCAAAGAAGGGTTAAAGAACCTTGAGAAAACCACACCCATGGAAGGAATGTAAAGCAGAGCAGAGGAATGGGTGGAATGCAGACAGGGGTGAAACACTTAGGGTCCCATATGGAAAACGGGGAAAACCACAGGTTGGCCTGTGGAAATGCAGGAATCTGACAGAGGCGGGCAGAGAAGGTCTGGAATGATGCCAGGTCTGAACCAGAGGGTGAGTCTCACGTGGCTAGCCGTGAAGACCATATGGCCTGCACTCCAAAGGCCTGGGAGACTCGGAGCTGGGCTGCCACTTGAAAGGGCCTTAGGTTGTCCTCCTTCCTCCCAGGTCCTCAAACTGGAGGGGAATTCTCAATGACTGTTAGATCTCCGACCTTGCGTGAAGTGAGGTCTGTGGTACGGCCCAGCCGTCCAGGTGATGGGCAACCCTGTGGGCAGGCTCTACAGGTACCTGAGGAATGCCCTGGAGTTTTGGGGGGTGGGGAATTTCCAGCAGCTCCGCTGATTTCCATACATCAGGGCGTGGCCACCTCAGCCTCTACCAGACCCCTGTCTCCAGGGAGAGCACTGTGGGCCAGCATTCTCCCGGCCAGCCGGTCGCTTCTTCTCGCTTCTCAGACCTCGAAGCATGGATTCCTCCAGCACGTCCTGCACATCCAGCGGTAGGTTGACCTCTGCCTCTGAGCTGGGGGTTGCAAATCCCAGAGGCCGGGAGCCCTTCCCGCCTGTGCATCCTGCATCGATAGGGCCATGCCGTTCATTAGGGCATATTCCGTGATTGGGCTGGCCTTTGGCCAGTGCTCAGTTGGCCTCAGGATGCAGACTCGCCTCAGAATGACACCCTTGCTCCATACCCAGGGGAGTTTCGCTCTGGGATGGAAGTGGATGTTGCCTCTTCCTAGAGAGGTGCCCACGCAGATCACGCATCAATGGGCGAAAGGTCCTAACAGGATTTCTCAGGGCCCATCCTCTCCTTTGCTGCTGGCCAACCTTTCCATTCAACCCAATGTATGTTCATGATGGCAGTGGACACATTTGGGGATTTGGAGTCGGAGTAGCCTTTGAATTGTGGTCTCTTGGCCTGGCTTGCCAACAACAGGTATGGAGATACACCCCAGTGGGTTTACTCCTCTCTTTCTTTCTCTTTACGTCTTGGGGAAGGTTTCCTTTGGAGTCTTGGGGATGTTGGGAGCATTTTGACCCCAGGTCACCTGGAGTCGACAGCACGTTCATGGGAGCTCTTCTCCAAAGTTCAGGCCTTTCTGCATGACCGAACTCTGTGCACGCCTGGCCTTTGTATAACCCAGGGACGTCAAGGAATCTTGATGCCAGGACGGAGGGAAACATGTGGAGCTTATATCTCTCTTTCAAGGGTTTCAAGCTCCCTTGGAGTTTCCCCACACATAATCCCTCTCCATTTCTCTCTCTCCGTCTCTCGGTCCCTCCGTCTCTTTCTCAGTCTCTCTCTCTCTCAGTCTCTCTCTCTCTCTATGTCTATCTCGCTCTCTCCATTTCTCTGCTGGGACCCTGTGGGTCTCACTTTCTATAACTCCTTGGTTCACTCCCAACTCAGCCTTACGGTCTCAATTCCTTCTCCTCTTTGGCCACTTACGTCTACATGAATGGAACCGTAGACTTTGCACACTGGCCTTGACAGTGTAATATGCAGACTTGTGGTTGGTGTTGAAGTCGTCATCACTGCATGTGCTGAGGTCCGTCCTGATGGACACTTGCCCAGTTGCGTTGGATATTCACGTCGATCTGCTGGAGGTCACTTTGTGCTGATGTATCATAAATATCCGGGACTTGGAAGCTCACCTGAAGCGAAGTTGGCTTTGCTTGTATCGGAAGCAAATTCTGCGAGACACAGCATCCTGGAACACAGGAAGTGGTCTTTGACGGCCTTTGCTTTGGGGGCTGTGGGGTAAGCGCTTCGCAAGGGGACCCGCCATGGGGCCGTCAGTTGCATGCGAATCACCAAGGAAGAATTCCTGTGTGCCGGCCGGACAGAAGGGAGACCGATCCAGGGGGATTCCTCTGCTTCTGTGTGCTTTGACAGGTCTTGACTAGGAGAGCCCACACTGAGGCCATGTGGCTGAGAACAGACAACGTGTTGTTAGTGGGCACTTCGGGAAGAGAGGCCGTTGGTGGCTTGCAGCGTGGCATAACGCAGGAAGCTATGGATTTCGTGGATGCAACGATGTGCTGGAATCCACACGTCCGCTGGCCCTCACAGACTTTTCCCTTGGGGTGGTGTGAACCCGCGGCCCTTTCTTCCATGCTTGTCCACCACCACTAGGGCCTGAACCCAGATCGGCCCGGGGTCCTTTGTGTGCAGGCAGGCCTCCCTGTAACTCACTGTGGCCCAGCCACAGCACGAGGCAGCATAATCAGGGTGTCTCGAGCTGGTGAGTCATTTTGCGAGGAGTCCCGGCAGGGCTTCCTTCCAAACGGGTGCTGTGGTGTCGGCACCGCCGAGAAGCTTTCCTTTTCTACCCCCCAGAAGTGCAGTCAGTGTTTGTTGGTGGTTTGCATGGTTCTATTTGTCTTTGGGTTCGTGCCACTCATAGGCCGAGGCTTTGAGCTGATATGCCCTGGATGTAGACGAGAGAAGCTGGTGTGATTTTTCGAAGGGCGACACTACCAGAGACATCGTGCAGAAACCCATCAGTACACTCGATAGCACTGGTAGGCGGAAGGCGTGTTGCTCCCAAGACTCTGATGTCCCTTCACACTAGGGTCTTCCATCCATTTCCTTTGCCAGCGTGGACTTGAGAAGTGGGAGGATTTGGTCCCCAGGAGATGGACTTCACGTGCCCTCACATAGGCATCCTTGGTGCCCCCACGTTCCCCATGCCGCTGGGCTTCCAATTGTAGATATGTCTTGGCACTCCTTTTGAGCAGAGACAGCCCTTGCCTCGGGGACATTCTGCATGGTTGAAGCAGCCCAGCAGGGCCCTGAGGGCACCAGGGATCTGCATCCCTGCTGACGCATCCCTGAGCTCTCCCCCATAGGTTCTTGGGAATCCTGGTGGTCCTTGACCTGGGGTGCCCTGTCAGGGTGCACCATCGGCTGCAGGCCACGAGGTTCCTCTGCCAAGTTGCAATGCTTTTCTCAAAATTCAGACTTCCCTGGGTGTCCGGAGTCTCGATGTCGATGTAGCCTCCTGTAAAGTCAGCCGTGGTGTGTGATGAGAGCCATGCTTCAACCTTTTGGTTTGCCTCTCTGCCTTCCTTCCCACTTTCTGTATTCCATTCGCCTTAACACCTTTTTCCATCCCTAATTTCCTCCCACGAAATCCCTCCTCCACAATGCGAGCCTTGCTGCTCACTTCCTGCATCTCCTTCACATCAGTATAGCTTTCTCACTACCTAGCTCTTATCATCAATCTCCTCTTCCTCCTCATCAATTAATAATTCTCTCTCCAGGGTTTTTCATTGGGATGATAGCCAAGAAAAGCCAGGACGTTTTTGCGACTTCTGGAGACTCAGCAGGAATCTTGGACTGTGGTTTTCTCTGGCATGGAAGATACGATTTGGGTTCCTCTCTCAGGAAATGCGCAGGGGTTTTGGCTATTTTTTTAACCGGGTGTCCTCTTAGATCCATAGTCCTATTCCCTTCAGAAACACTAGCACGTGTGTTTTCAATGGGGAAACGTCTTTAGGCACCCGTGGTCCAGTGGAGCAGGAGAGCCTGAGGAATCGTCGTGCCCCCCATCCTGAAGCTGTCTTGGAACGGTTCAAAGGAAAGCAGGCTAATCCATAGCCCCCCAAAGCCACCATAAACAACCCAAGCCCAAAGAAGGGTTAAAGAACCTTGAGAAAACCACACCCATGGAAGGAATGTAAAGCAGAGCAGAGGAATGGGTGGAATGCAGACAGGGGTGAAACACTTAGGGTCCCATATGGAAAACGGGGAAAACAACAGGTTGGCCTGTGGAAATGCAGGAATCTGACAGAGGCGGGCAGAGAAGGTCTGGAATGATGCCAGGTCTGAACCAGAGGGTGAGTCTCACGTGGCTAGCCGTGAAGACCATATGGCCTGCACTCCAAAGGCCTGGGAGACTCGGAGCTGGGCTGCCACTTGAAAGGGCCTTAGGTTGTCCTCCTTCCTCCCAGGTCCTCAAACTGGAGGGGAATTCTCAATGACTGTTAGATCTCCGACCTTGCGTGAAGTGAGGTCTGTGGTACGGCCCAGCCGTCCAGGTGAGGGGCAACCCTGTGGGCACGCTCTAGAGGTACCTGAGGAATGCCCTGGAGTTTTGGGGGGTGGGGAATTTCCAGCAGCTCCGCTGATTTCCATACATCAGGGCATGGCCACCTCAGCCTCTACCAGACCCCTGTCTCCAGGGAGAGCACTGTGGGCCAGCATTCTCCCGGCCAGCCGGTCGCTTCTTCTCGCTTCTCAGACCTCGAAGCATGGATTCCTCCAGCACGTCCTGCACATCCAGCGGTAGGTTGACCTCTGCCTCTGAGCTGGGGGTTGCAAATCCCAGAGGCCGGGAGCCCTTCCCGCCTGTGCATCCTGCATCGATAGGGCCATGCCGTTCATTAGGGCATATTCCGTGATTGGGCTGGCCTTTGGCCAGTGCTCAGTTGGCCTCAGGATGCAGACTCGCCTCAGAATGACACCCTTGCTCCATACCCAGGGGAGTTTCGCTCTGGGATGGAAGTGGATGTTGCCTCTTCCTAGAGAGGTGCCCACGCAGATCACGCATCAATGGGCGAAAGGTCCTAACAGGATTTCTCAGGGCCCATCCTCTCCTTTGCTGCTGGCCAACCTTTCCATTCAACCCAATGTATGTTCATGATGGCAGTGGACACATTTGGGGATTTGGAGTCGGAGTAGCCTTTGAATTGTGGTCTCTTGGCCTGGCTTGCCAACAACAGGTATGGAGATACACCCCAGTGGGTTTACTCCTCTCTTTCTTTCTCTTTACGTCTTGGGGAAGGTTTCCTTTGGAGTCTTGGGGATGTTGGGAGCATTTTGACCCCAGGTCACCTGGAGTCGACAGCACGTTCGTGGGAGCTCTTCTCCAAAGTTCAGGCCTTTCTGCATGACCGAACTCTGTGCACGCCTGGCCTTTGTATAACCCAGGGACGTCAAGGAATCTTGATGCCAGGACGGAGGGAAACATGTGGAGCTTATATCTCTCTTTCAAGGGTTTCAAGCTCCCTTGGAGTTTCCCCACACATAATCCCTCTCCATTTCTCTCTCTCCGTCTCTCGGTCCCTCCGTCTCTTTCTCAGCCTCTCTCTCTCTCAGTCTCTCTCTCTCTCTCTATGTCTATCTCTCTCTCTCCATTTCTCTGCTGGGACCCTGTGGGTCTCACTTTCTATAACTCCTTGGTTCACTCCCAACTCAGCCTTACGGTCTCAATTCCTTCTCCTCTTTGGCCACTTACGTCTACATGAATGGAACCGTAGACTTTGCACACTGGCCTTGACAGTGTAATATGCAGACTTGTGGTTGGTGTTGAAGTCGTCATCACTGCATGTGCTGAGGTCCGTCCTGATGGACACTTGCCCAGTTGCGTTGGATATTCACGTCGATCTGCTGGAGGTCACTTTGTGCTGATGTATCATAAATATCCGGGACTTGGAAGCTCACCTGAAGCGAAGTTGGCTTTGCTTGTATCGGAAGCAAATTCTGCGAGACACAGCATCCTGGAACACAGGAAGTGGTCTTTGACGGCCTTTGCTTTGGGGGCTGTGGGGTAAGCGCTTCGCAAGGGGACCCGCCATGGGGCCGTCAGTTGCATGCGAATCACCAAGGAAGAATTCCTGTGTGCCGGCCGGACAGAAGGGAGACCGATCCAGGGGGATTCCTCTGCTTCTGTGTGCTTTGACAGGTCTTGACTAGGAGAGCCCACACTGAGGCCATGTGGCTGAGAACAGACAACGTGTTGTTAGTGGGCACTTCGGGAAGAGAGGCCGTTGGTGGCTTGGAGCGTGGCATAACGCAGGAAGCTATGGATTTCGTGGATGCAACGATGTGCTGGAATCCACACGTCCGCTGGCCCTCACAGACTTTTCCCTTGGGGTGGTGTGAACCCGCGGCCCTTTCTTCCATTCTTGTCCACCACCACTAGGGCCTGAACCCAGATCGGCCCGGGGTCCTTTGTGTGCAGGCAGGCCTCCCTGTAACTCACTGTGGCCCAGCCACAGCACGAGGGAGCATAATCAGGGTGTCTCGAGCTGGTGAGTCATTTTGCGAGGAGTCCCGGCAGGGCTTCCTTCCAAACGGGTGCTGTGGTGTCGGCACCGCCGAGAAGCTTTCCTTTTCTACCCCCCTGAAGTGCAGTCAGTGTTTGTTGGTGGTTTGCATGGTTCTATTTGTCTTTGGGTTCGTGCCACTCATAGGCCGAGGCTTTGAGCTGATATGCCCTGGATGTAGACGAGAGAAGCTGGTGTGATTTTTCGAAGGGCGACACTACCAGAGACATCGTGCAGAAACCCATCAGTACACTCGATAGCACTGGTAGGCGGAAGGCGGGTTGCTCCCAAGACTCTGATGTCCCTTCACACTAGGGTCTTCCATCCATTTCCTTTGCCAGCGTGGACTTGAGAAGTGGGAGGATTTGGTCCCCAGGAGATGGACTTCACGTGCCCTCACATAGGCATCCTTGGTGCCCCCACGTTCCCCATGCCGCTGGGCTTCCAATTGTAGATATGTCTTGGCACTCCTTTTGAGCAGAGACAGCCCTTGCCTCGGGGACATTATGCATGGTTGAAGCAGCCCAGCAGGGCCCTGAGGGCACCAGGGATCTGCATCCCTGCTGACGCATCCCTGAGCTCTCCACCATAGGTTCTTGGGAATCCTGGTGGTCCTTGACCTGGGGTGCCCTGTCAGGGTGCACCATCGGCTGCAGGCCACGAGGTTCCTCTGCCAAGTTGCAATGCTTTTCTCAAAATTCAGACTTCCCTGGGTGTCCGGAGTCTCGATGTCGATGTAGCCTCCTGTAAAGTCAGCCGTGGTGTGTGATGAGAGCCATGCTTCAACCTTTTGGTTTGCCTCTCTGCCTTCCTTCCCACTTTCTGTATTCCATTCGCCTTAACACCTTTTTCCATCCCTAATTTCCTCCCACGAAATCCCTCCTCCACAATGCGAGCCTTGCTGCTCACTTCCTGCATCTCCTTCACATCAGTATAGCTTTCTCACTACCTAGCTCTTATCATCAATCTCCTCTTCCTCCTCATCAATTAATAATTCTCTCTCCAGGGTTTTTCATTGGGATGATAGCCAAGAAAAGCCAGGACGTTTTTGCGACTTCTGGAGACTCAGCAGGAATCTTGGACTGTGGTTTTCTCTGGCATGGAAGATACGATTTGGGTTCCTCTCTCAGGAAATGCGCAGGGGTTTTGGCTATTTTTTTAACCGGGTGTCCTCTTAGATCCATAGTCCTATTCCCTTCAGAAACACTAGCACGTGTGTTTTCAATGGGGAAACGTCTTTAGGCACCCGTGGTCCAGTGGAGCAGGAGAGCCTGAGGAATCGTCGTGCCCCCCATCCTGAAGCTGTCTTGGAACGGTTCAAAGGAAAGCAGGCTAATCCATAGCCCCCCAAAGCCACCATAAACAACCCAAGCCCAAAGAAGGGTTAAAGAACCTTGAGAAAACCACACCCATGGAAGGAATGTAAAGCAGAGCAGAGGAATGGGTGGAATGCAGACAGGGGTGAAACACTTAGGGTCCCATATGGAAAACGGGGAAAACAACAGGTTGGCCTGTGGAAATGCAGGAATCTGACAGAGGCGGGCAGAGAAGGTCTGGAATGATGCCAGGTCTGAACCAGAGGGTGAGTCTCACGTGGCTAGCCGTGAAGACCATATGGCCTGCACTCCAAAGGCCTGGGAGACTCGGAGCTGGGCTGCCACTTGAAAGGGCCTTAGGTTGTCCTCCTTCCTCCCAGGTCCTCAAACTGGAGGGGAATTCTCAATGACTGTTAGATCTCCGACCTTGCGTGAAGTGAGGTCTGTGGTACGGCCCAGCCGTCCAGGTGATGGGCAACCCTGTGGGCAGGCTCTACAGGTACCTGAGGAATGCCCTGGAGTTTTGGGGGGTGGGGAATTTCCAGCAGCTCCGCTGATTTCCATACATCAGGGCATGGCCACCTCAGCCTCTACCAGACCCCTGTCTCCAGGGAGAGCACTGTGGGCCAGCATTCTCCCGGCCAGCCGGTCGCTTCTTCTCGCTTCTCAGACCTCGAAGCATGGATTCCTCCAGCACGTCCTGCACATCCAGCGGTAGGTTGACCTCTGCCTCTGAGCTGGGGGTTGCAAATCCCAGAGGCCGGGAGCCCTTCCCGCCTGTGCATCCTGCATCGATAGGGCCATGCCGTTCATTAGGGCATATTCCGTGATTGGGCTGGCCTTTGGCCAGTGCTCAGTTGGCCTCAGGATGCAGACTCGCCTCAGAATGACACCCTTGCTCCATACCCAGGGGAGTTTCGCTCTGGGATGGAAGTGGATGTTGCCTCTTCCTAGAGAGGTGCCCACGCAGATCACGCATCAATGGGCGAAAGGTCCTAACAGGATTTCTCAGGGCCCATCCTCTCCTTTGCTGCTGGCCAACCTTTCCATTCAACCCAATGTATGTTCATGATGGCAGTGGACACATTTGGGGATTTGGAGTCGGAGTAGCCTTTGAATAGTGGTCTCTTGGCCTGGCTTGCCAACAACAGGTATGGAGATACACCCCAGTGGGTTTACTCCTCTCTTTCTTTCTCTTTACGTCTTGGGGAAGGTTTCCTTTGGAGTCTTGGGGATGTTGGGAGCATTTTGACCCCAGGTCACCTGGAGTCGACAGCACGTTCGTGGGAGCTCTTCTCCAAAGTTCAGGCCTTTCTGCATGACCGAACTCTGTGCACGCCTGGCCTTTGTATAACCCAGGGACGTCAAGGAATCTTGATGCCAGGACGGAGGGAAACATGTGGAGCTTATATCTCTCTTTCAAGGGTTTCAAGCTCCCTTGGAGTTTCCCCACACATAATCCCTCTCCATTTCTCTCTCTCCGTCTCTCGGTCCCTCCGTCTCTTTCTCAGTCTCTCTCTCTCTCAGTCTCTCTCTCTCTCTATGTCTATCTCGCTCTCTCCATTTCTCTGCTGGGACCCTGTGGGTCTCACTTTCTATAACTCCTTGGTTCACTCCCAACTCAGCCTTACGGTCTCAATTCCTTCTCCTCTTTGGCCACTTACGTCTACATGAATGGAACCGTAGACTTTGCACACTGGCCTTGACAGTGTAATATGCAGACTTGTGGTTGGTGTTGAAGTCGTCATCACTGCATGTGCTGAGGTCCGTCCTGATGGACACTTGCCCAGTTGCGTTGGATATTCACGTCGATCTGCTGGAGGTCACTTTGTGCTGATGTATCATAAATATCCGGGACTTGGAAGCTCACCTGAAGCGAAGTTGGCTTTGCTTGTATCGGAAGCAAATTCTGCGAGACACAGCATCCTGGAACACAGGAAGTGGTCTTTGACGGCCTTTGCTTTGGGGGCTGTGGGGTAAGCGCTTCGCAAGGGGACCCGCCATGGGGCCGTCAGTTGCATGCGAATCACCAAGGAAGAATTCCTGTGTGCCGGCCGGACAGAAGGGAGACCGATCCAGGGGGATTCCTCTGCTTCTGTGTGCTTTGACAGGTCTTGACTAGGAGAGCCCACACTGAGGCCATGTGGCTGAGAACAGACAACGTGTTGTTAGTGGGCACTTCGGGAAGAGAGGCCGTTGGTGGCTTGGAGCGTGGCATAACGCAGGAAGCTATGGATTTCGTGGATGCAACGATGTGCTGGAATCCACACGTCCGCTGGCCCTCACAGACTTTTCCCTTGGGGTGGTGTGAACCCGCGGCCCTTTCTTCCATTCTTGTCCACCACCACTAGGGCCTGAACCCAGATCGGCCCGGGGTCCTTTGTGTGCAGGCAGGCCTCCCTGTAACTCACTGTGGCCCAGCCACAGCACGAGGCAGCATAATCAGGGTGTCTCGAGCTGGTGAGTCATTTTGCGAGGAGTCCCGGCAGGGCTTCCTTCCAAACGGGTGCTGTGGTGTCGGCACCGCCGAGAAGCTTTCCTTTTCTACCCCCCTGAAGTGCAGTCAGTGTTTGTTGGTGGTTTGCATGGTTCTATTTGTCTTTGGGTTCGTGCCACTCATAGGCCGAGGCTTTGAGCTGATATGCCCTGGATGTAGACGAGAGAAGCTGGTGTGATCTTTCGAAGGGCGACACTACCAGAGATATCGTGCAGAAACCCATCAGTACACTCGATAGCACTGGTAGGCGGAAGGCGTGTTGCTCCCAAGACTCTGATGTCCCTTCACACTAGGGTCTTCCATCCATTTCCTTTGCCAGCGTGGACTTGAGAATTGGGAGGATTTGGTCCCCAGGAGATGGACTTCACCTGCCCTCACATAGGCATCCTTGGTGCCCCCACGTTCCCCATACCGCTGGGCTTCCAATTGTAGATATGTCTTGGCACTCCTTTTGAGCAGAGACAGCCCTTGCCTCGGGGACCTTCTCCATGGTGGAAGCAGCCCAACAGGGCCCTGAGGGCACCAGGGATCTGCATCCCTGCTGATACATCCCTGAGCTCTCCCCCATAGGTTCTTGGGAATCCTGGTGGTCCTTGACCTGGGGTGCCCTGTCAGGGTGCACCATCGGCTGCAGGCCACGAGGTTCCTCTGCCAAGTTGCAATGCTTTTCTCAAAATTCAGACTTCCCTGGGTGTCCGGAGTCTCGATGTCGATGTAGCCTCCTGTAAAGTCAGCCGTGGTGTGTGATGAGAGCCATGCTTCAACCTTTTGGTTTGCCTCTCTGCCTTCCTTCCCACTTTCTGTATTCCATTCGCCTTAACACCTTTTTCCATCCCTAATTTCCTCCCACGAAATCCCTCCTCCACAATGCGAGCCTTGCTGCTCACTTCCTGCATCTCCTTCACATCAGTATAGCTTTCTCACTACCTAGCTCTTATCATCAATCTCCTCTTCCTCCTCATCAATTAATAATTCTCTCTCCAGGGTTTTTCATTGGGATGATAGCCAAGAAAAGCCAGGACGTTTTTGCGACTTCTGGAGACTCAGCAGGAATCTTGGACTGTGGTTTTCTCTGGCATGGAAGATACGATTTGGGTTCCTCTCTCAGGAAATGCGCAGGGGTTTTGGCTATTTTTTTAACCGGGTGTCCTCTTAGATCCATAGTCCTATTCCCTTCAGAAACACTAGCACGTGTGTTTTCAATGGGGAAACGTCTTTAGGCACCCGTGGTCCAGTGGAGCAGGAGAGCCTGAGGAATCGTCGTGCCCCCCATCCTGAAGCTGTCTTGGAACGGTTCAAAGGAAAGCAGGCTAATCCATAGCCCCCCAAAGCCACCATAAACAACCCAAGCCCAAAGAAGGGTTAAAGAACCTTGAGAAAACCACACCCATGGAAGGAATGTAAAGCAGAGCAGAGGAATGGGTGGAATGCAGACAGGGGTGAAACACTTAGGGTCCCATATGGAAAACGGGGAAAACCACAGGTTGGCCTGTGGAAATGCAGGAATCTGACAGAGGCGGGCAGAGAAGGTCTGGAATGATGCCAGGTCTGAACCAGAGGCTCAGTCTTACGTGGTTTGCCGTGAAGACCATATGGCCGGCACTCCAAAGGCCTGGGAGACTCGGAGCTGGGCTGCCACTTGAAAGGGCCTTAGGTTTTCCTCCTTCATCCCAGGTCCTCAAACTGGAGGGGAATTCTCAATGACTGTTAGATCTCCGACCTTGCGTGAAGTGAGGTCTGTGGTACGGCCCAGCCATCCAGGTGATGGGCAACCCTGTGGGCAGGCTCTACAGGTACCTGAGGAATGCCCTGGAGTTTTGGGGGGTGGGGAATTTCCAGCAGCTCCGCTGATTTCCATACATCAGGGCGTGGCCACCTCAGCCTCTACCAGACCCCTGTCTCCAGGGAGAGCACTGTGGGCCAGCATTCTCCCGGCCAGCCGGTCGCTTCTTCTCGCTTCTCAGACCTCGAAGCATGGATTCCTCCAGCACGTCCTGCACATCCAGCGGTAGGTTGACCTCTGCCTCTGAGCTGGGGGTTGCAAATCCCAGAGGCCGGGAGCCCTTCCCGCCTGTGCATCCTGCATCGATAGGGCCATGCCGTTCATTAGGGCATATTCCGTGATTGGGCTGGCCTTTGGCCAGTGCTCAGTTGGCCTCAGGATGCAGACTCGCCTCAGAATGACACCCTTGCTCCATACCCAGGGGAGTTTCGCTCTGGGATGGAAGTGGATGTTGCCTCTTCCTAGAGAGGTGCCCACGCAGATCACGCATCAATGGGCGAAAGGTCCTAACAGGATTTCTCAGGGCCCATCCTCTCCTTTGCTGCTGGCCAACCTTTCCATTCAACCCAATGTATGTTCATGATGGCAGTGGACACATTTGGGGATTTGGAGTCGGAGTAGCCTTTGAATAGTGGTCTCTTGGCCTGGCTTGCCAACAACAGGTATGGAGATACACCCCAGTGGGTTTACTCCTCTCTTTCTTTCTCTTTACGTCTTGGGGAAGGTTTCCTTTGGAGTCTTGGGGATGTTGGGAGCATTTTGACCCCAGGTCACCTGGAGTCGACAGCACGTTCGTGGGAGCTCTTCTCCAAAGTTCAGGCCTTTCTGCATGACCGAACTCTGTGCACGCCTGGCCTTTGTATAACCCAGGGACATCAAGGAATCTTGATGCCAGGACGGAGGGAAACATGTGGAGCTTATATCTCTCTTTCAAGGGTTTCAAGCTCCCTTGGAGTTTCCCCACACATAATCCCTCTCCATTTCTCTCTCTCCGTCTCTCGGTCCCTCCGTCTCTTTCTCAGTCTCTCTCTCTCTCAGTCTCTCTCTCTCTCTATGTCTATCTCTCTCTCTCCATTTCTCTGCTGGGACCCTGTGGGTCTCACTTTCTATTACTCCTTGGTTCTCTCCCAACTCAGCTTTATGGTCTCAATTTCTTCTCCCCTTTGGCCACTTACGTCTACAATAATGGCACCCTTGATTTTGTTCACTCTGGCCTTGACAGTGTAATATGCAAACTTGTGGTTGGTGTTGAAGTCGTCATCACTGCATGTGCTGAGGTGCGTCCTGATGGACACTTGCCCGGTTGAGTTGGATATTCAAGTCGATCTGCTGGATGTCTCTTTTTCCTGATGTATCATAAATATCCGGGACTTGGAAGCTCACCTGAAGCGAAGTTGGCTTTGCGTGTATGCGGAAGCAAATGCTGGGAGACACAGCATCCAAGAACACAGGAAATGGTGTTTGACCGCCTTTGCTTTGGGTGTTCTGGGGTAAGAACTTCGAAAGATGACCCGCCATGGGGCAGTCACTTGCATGCGAATCACCAAGGAAGTGTTGCTGTGTGCTGGCCGGACAGAAGGGAGACCGATCCAGGGGGATTCCTCTGCTTCTGTGTGCTTTGACAGGTCTTGACTAGGAGAGCCCACCTTGAGGCCATGTGGCTGAGAACAGGCAACGTGTTGCTAGTGGGCATTTCGGGAGGAGAGGCTCCTGATGGCCTAGAGCATGGCATAACTCAGGAAGCTATGGATTTCGTGGATGCAACGATGTGCTGGAATCCACACGTCCGCTGGCCCTCACAGACTTTTCCCTTGGGGTGGTGTGAACCCGCGGCCCTTTATTCCATGCTTGTCCACCACCACTAGGGCCTGAACCCAGATCAGCCCGGGGTCCTCGTTGTGCAGGAAGCACCCCCCTGGGGCTCACTGTGGCCCAGCCACAGCACGAGGCGTCATAATCAGTGTGTCTCGAGCTGGTGAGCCATTTTGCGAGGAGTCCCGGCAGGGCTTCCTTCCAAACGGGAGCTGTGGTGTCGACACCGCAGAGAAGCTTTCCTTCTCTACCCCCCAGAAGCGCAGTCAGTGTTTGGTGGTGGATTGCTTGGTTCTATTTGTCTTTGGGTTCGTGCCACTCATAGGCCGAGGCTTTGAGCTGATATGCCCTGGACGTAGGCGAGAGAGGCTGGTGTGATTTGCCGAAAGGCCACACTACCAGAGACATCGTGCACAAACCCATAAGTTCATTCGACAGCACTGGTAGGCGGGGAAGGCGGGTTTGTCCCAAGACTCTGATGTCCCTACACACTAAGGTCTACCATCCATTTCCTTTGTCAGCATGGCCTTGGGAAGTGGGTGGATTTGGGCCCCAGGAGGTGGACTTCACCTCCCCTCTCATAGGCATCCTTGGTGCCCCCACTTTCCCCAGTCCCCTGGGCTTCCGATGGTACAGATGTCTTGGCACCCCCTTTGCGCAGAGACAGCCCTTGCCTCGGGGACTTTCTCCATGGTTGAAGAAGCCCAGCAGGGCCCTGAGAGCACCAGGGATCTGCATCCCTGCGGACACATCCCTGAGCTCTCCCCCATAGGTCCTTGGGAATCCTGGTTGTCCTTGACCTGGGGTGTCCTGTCAAGGTGCACCATCGGCTGCAGGCCACGAGGTTCCTCTGCCAAGTTGCAATGTTTTTCTCAAAATGCAGACATCACTGGGTGTCCGGAGTCTCGATGTCGATGTAGCCTCCTGAAAAGTCAGACGTGGTGTGTGAAGAGAGCCATGCTTCAACCCCTTGGTTGGCCTCTCTGCCTTCCTTCCCACCTTCTGTCTTCCATTCGCCTTAACCTCTTTCTCCATCCGGACCTTCCTCCCAAGAAATCCCTCCTCCACAATGCAAGCTTTGCTGCTCACCTCCTACATCTCCTCCACATCAGTATAGCTTTCTCACTCTCTAGCTCTTATCATCAATGTCCTCTACCTCCTCATCAATGGATTATTCTCTCTCCAGGCTTTATCGTTGGGATGAGAGCCAAGCAAATCGGGGTCGTTTGTGCGACTTCTGAAGACTCAGCAGGAATCCTGGACCGTGGTTTTATCCGGGGTGGAAAATGCGATTTGGGGTCCTCTCTCAGGAAATGCGCAGGGGTTTTGGCTATTTTTTTAACCGGGTGTCTTCCTAGATCCATAGTCCTATTCCCATCGGAAACACTAGCAGGTGTGTTTACAATGGGGAAAAGTCTTTAGGCACCCGTGGTCCAGTGGAGCAGGAGAGCCTGAGGAATCGTCGTGCCCCCCATCCTGAAGCTGTCTTGGAACGGTTCAAAGGAAAGCAGGCTAATCCATAGCCCCCCAAAGCCACCATAAACAACCCAAGCCCAAAGAAGGGTTAAAGAACCTTGAGAAACCACACCCATGGAAGGAATGTAAAGCAGAGCAGAGGAATGTGTGGAATGCAGACAGGGGTGAAACAATTAGGGTCCCATATGGAAAACGGGGAAGACAACAGGTTGGCCTGTGGAAATGCAGGAATCTGACAAAGGCGGGCAGAGAAGGTCTGGAATGCGGCAAGGTCTGAACCAGAGGGTGAGTCTCACGTGGCTAGCCGTGAAGTCCACATGGCCTGTACTCCAAAGGCCTGGGAGACTCGGAGCTGGGCTGCCACTTGAAAGGGCCTTAGGTTGTCCTCCTTCCTCCCATGTCCTCAAACTGGAGGGGAATTCTCAATGACTGTTAGATCTCCGACCTTGCGTGAAGTGAGGTCTGTGGTTCGGCCCAGCCGTCCAGGTGATGGGCAACCCTGTGGGCAGGCTCTACACGTACCTGAGGAGTGCCCTGGAGTTTTGGGGGGTGGGGAATTTCAAGCAGCTCCTCTGATTTCCATACATCAGGGCGTGGCCACCTCAGCCTCTACCAGACCCCTGTCTCCAGGGAGAGCACAGTGGGCCAGCATTCTCCCGGCCAGCCGGTCGCTTCTTCTCGCTTCACAGACCTCGAAGCATGGATTCCTCCAGCACGTCCTGCACATCCTGCGGTAGGTTGACCTCTGCCTCTGAGCTGGGTGTTGCAATTCGCAGAGGCCGGGAGCCCTTCCCGCCTGTGCATCCTGCATCGATAGGGCCATGCCATTCATTGGGGCATATTCCGTGATTGGGCTGGCCTTTTGCCCGCACTCAGTGGGCCTCAGCGAAGCAGACTCGCCTCAGAATCACACCCTTTCTCCATCCCATGGGATTTTCGCTCTGGGATGGAAGTGGATGTTGCCTCTTCCTAGAGAGGTGCCCACGCAGATCACGCATCACCGGGCGAAAAGTCCTAACAGGATTTCTCAGGGCCCATCCTCTCCTTTGCTGCTGGCCAACCTTTCCATTCAACCCAATGTATGTTCATGATGGCAGTGGACACATTTGGGGATTTGGAGTCGGAGTAGCCTTTGAATAGTGGTCTCTTGGCCTGGCTTGCCAACAACAGGTATGGAGATACACCCCAGTGGGTTTACTCCTCTCTTTCTTTCTCTTTACGTCTTGGGGAAGGTTTCCTTTGGAGTCTTGGGGATGTTGGGAGCATTTTGACCCCAGGTCACCTGGAGTCGACAGCACGTTCCAGGGAGCTCTTCTCCAAAGATCAGGCCTTTCCGCATGACCGCAGTATCTGCACGCCTGGCCTTTGTATAACCCAGGGACGTCAAGGATTCTTGATCCCAGGACGGAGGGAAACATGTGGAGCTTATATCTCTCTTTCAAGGGTTTCAAGCTCCCTTGGAGTTTCCCCACACATAATCCCGACTCCATTTCTCTCTCTCCGTCTCTCAGTCCTTCCGTCTCTCTCTCAGTCTCTCTCTCTCAATCTCTCTCTCTCTCTAAGTCTCTCTGTCTCTCTCCATTTCTCTGCTGGGTCCCTGTGGGTCTCACTTTCTATTACTCCTTGGTTCCCTCCCAACTCAGCCTTACGGTCTCAATTTCTTCACCTCTTTGGCCACTTACGTCTACATGAATGGCACCCTTAACTTTGTACCCTCTGGCCTTGACAGTGTAATATGCAGACTTGTGGATGGTGTTGAAGTGATCATCACTGCTTGTGCTGAGGTGCGTCCTGATGGACACTTGCCCGGTTGAGTTGGATATTCAAGTCGATCTGCTGCATGTCTCTTTGTCCTGATGTATCATAAATATCCGGGACTTTGGAAGCTCACCTGAAGCGAGGTTGGCTTTGCGTGCATTCGGATGCAAATGCTGGGAGACACAGCATCCAGGAACACAGGAAGTGGTCTTCGACGGCCTTTGCCTTGGGGGCTGTGGGGTAAGAGCTTCACTAGAAGACCCGCCATGGGGCAGTCACTTGCATGCGAATCACCAAGGACGTAATCCTCGGTGCTGGCCGGACAGAAGGGAGCCCGATCCAGGGGGGAATTCCTCTGCTTCTGTGTGCTTAGAGAGGTCTTGACTAGGAGAGCCCACACTGAGGCCATGTGGCTGAGAGCAGGCAACGTGTTGCTAGTGGGAATTTCGGGGGAGACGCTCCTGGTGGCCTAGAGCGTGGCATAACGCAGGAAGCTATGGATTTTGTGGATGCAACGATGTCCTGGAATCCACACGTCCGCTGGCCCTCACAGACTTTTCCCTTGGGGTGGTGTGAACCCGCGGCCCTTTCTTCCATGCTTGTCCACCACCACTAGGGCCTGAACCCAGATCGGCCCGGGGTCCTTTGTGTGCAGGCAGGCCTCCCTGTAACTCACTGTGGCCCAGCCACAGCACGAGGCAGCATAATCAGGGTGTGTCGAGCTGGTGAGCCATTTTGCGAGGAGTCCCGGCAGGGCTGCCTTCCGAACGGGTGCAGCGGTGTGGGCAGCACCGAGGAGCTTTCCTTCTCTACCCCCCAGAAGCGCAGTTAGTGTTTGTTGGTGGTTTGCATGGTTCTATTTGTCTTTGTGTTCCTGCCTCATATGCCAAGGCTTTGAGCTGATATGGCCTGGACGTAGGCGAGAGAGGCTGATGTGATTTTCTGAAAGGCCACACTGCCAGAGACATCATGCAGAAACCCAAAAGTACACTCGACAGCACTGGTAGGCGGAAGGCGGGTTTGTCCCAAGACTCCGATGTGCCTTCACACTAGGGTCTTCCATCCATTTCTTGGCCAGCGTGGCCTAGGGAAGTGGGGGGAATAGGGCCCTAGGAGATGGACTTCACGTCCCCTTTGGTAAGCATCCTTGGTGCCTCCACGTTCCCCATTCCGCTGGGCTTCCAATTGTACAGATGTCTTGGCACCCCCTTTGAGCAGAGACAGCCCTTGCCTCGGGGACCGTCTCCAGGGTTGAAGCAGCCCAGCAGGGCCCCGAGGGCACCAGGGATCTGCATCCCTGCTGACACATCCCTGAGCTCTCCCCCATAGGTCCTTGGGAATCCTGGTGGTCCTTGACCTGGGGTGCCCTGTCAGGGTGCACCATCGGCTTCAGGCCACTAGGAACCTCTGCCACGATGCAATGCTTTTCTCAAAATGCAGACATCACTGGGTGTCCGGAGTCTCGATGTCGATGTAGCCTCCTGAAAGCCAGACGTGGTGTGTGAAGAGAGCCATGCTTCAACCAATTGGTTGGCCTCTCTGCCTTCCTTCCCACCTTCTGTCTTCCATTCGACTTAACCGCTTTCTCCATCCGGACCTTCCTCCCAAGAAATCCCTCCTCCACAAGGCGCGACTTGCTGCTCACTTCCTGCATCTCCTCCACATCAGTATAGCTTTCTCACTCTCTCGCTCTTATCATCAATGTCCTCTACCTCCTCATCAATTGATAATTCTCTCTCTAGGATTCATCTTTCGGAGGATGGTCAAGAAAATCGGGAACGTTTATGCGACTTATGGAAACTCTGCATGAATCCTGGATCGTGGTTTTATCCGGAAAGAAAAATGCGATTTGGGGTCCTCTCTCAGGAAATGCGCAGGGGTTTTGGCTATTTTATTTACCGGGCGTCCTCCTAGATCCATAGTCCTATTCCTATTGGAATCACGAGCTCGTGTGTTTACAATGGGTAAAGTCTTTAGGCACCCATTGCCCAGGGAGAAGGAAAGCCTGAGGAATCGTCTTGCCCCCCAAAATGAAGCTGTCTTCGAACGGTTCCAAAGAAATCAGGCTAATCCAAAGCCACCCAAAGCCCCCCAAAGCAACCCAAGCCCAAAGAAGGGTTAAAGAACCTTGAGAATACCACACCCCTGGAAGGAATGTACAGCAGAGCAGAGGAATGTGTGGAATGCAGACAGGTGTGAAACAATTAGCGCCCCATCTGGAAAACGGGGAAAAGAACAAGTTGGCCTGTGGAAATGCATGAATCCGACAGAGCCGGGCAGAGACGGTTTGGAATTCGGCAGGGTCTGAACCAGAGGCTCAGTCTTACGTGGTTTGCCGTGAAGGCCGGCACTCCAAAGGCCTGGGAGACTCGGAGCTGGGCTGCCATTTGAAAGGGCCTTAGGTGGTCCTCCTTCCTCCCAGGTCCTCAAACTGGAGGGGAACTCTAAATGAATGTCAGATCTCCGCCCTTGCGTGAAGTGCGGTGCATGGGGTCCTTGGCCTAGATGACCCCTTGGGTGCCAGGGACGGCCCAGCCGTCCAGGTGATGGACAAACCTATGGGCAGGCACTCCACGTACTTGAGGTGTGCCCTTGAGTTTTGGGGCATGGGGAATTTCCAGCAGCTCCGCTGATTTCCATACATCAGGGCGTGGCCACCTCAGCCTCTACAAGACCCCTGTCTCCAGGGAGAGCACAGTGGGCCAGCATTCTCCCAGCCAGCTGCTCGCTTCTTCTCGCTTCTCTTCTCGCTTCTCGGACCTCCAAACATGGATTCCTCCAGCACGTCCTGCACATCCAGCGGTAGGTTGACCTCTGCCTCTGGGCTGAGGGTTGCAACTCCCAGAGGCTGGGAGCCCTTCATGCCTGTGCATCCTGCATCAATAGAGCCATGCCCTTCTTTAGGGCATGTTCCGAGATTGAGCTGGCCTTTTGCCAGCGCTCCGTGGGCCTCATCGAAACAGACTCGCTTCAGATTGACACCCTTTCTCCATACCCATGGGATTTTCGCTCTGGGGTGGAAGTGGATGTTGTCTCTTCCAAGAGAGGTGCCCACGCAGATCGCGCATCACCGGGCGAAAGGTGCTAATATGAATTATCAGGTCCCATCCTCTCCTTTGTCGCTGGCCAATCTTTCCATCCAACCGAATGTAGGTTCATGATTGCAGTGAACACATTTGGCGATTTAGAGTCGGAGTAGCCTTGGAATTGTGGTCTCTTGGCCTGGCTTCCCAACAGCCGCTATGGATATACACCCAGTAGGGTTTATTCCACACGTTCCATCTCTTTTGTTCTTGGGGATGGTTTCCTTTGGATTCTTGGTGATGTTGGGATCAGTTTGACACCAGGTCATCTTGAGGCGATAGCCCGTTCCTAGGAGCTCTTCTCCCAACTCAGGCCTTTCTGCATGACCGAACTCTGTGCATGCCTGGCCTTTGTATAACCCAGGGATGTCAAGGAATCTTGATGCCAGGACGGAGGGAAACATGTGGAGCTTATATCTCTCTTTCAAGGGTTTCAAGCTCCCTTGGAGTTTCCCCACACATAATCCATACTCCATTTCTCTCTCTCTGTCTCTCTCTCTCTATCTCTGTCTCTCTCTCTCTCACTCTCTCACTCTTCATTTCTCTGCTGGGACCCTGCGGGTCTCACTTTCTATTACTCCTTCGTTCCCTCCCAACTGAGCATTATGGTATCAATTACTTCTCCTCTTGGGCCACTTATGTCCTTATGAATGGGACCTTGACATTGTAGTCTATGGCCTCGACAGTGTAATATGCAGACTTGTGGTTGGTGTTGAAGTTGTGATCACTGCATTTGTTGAGGTGAGCCCTGATGCACGCTTGCCCAGTTGAGGTGGTTTTTAGAGTGGATCTGCTGGATGTCTCTTTGTCGCGATGTGTCCTAAACATCCGGGACCTGGGAAACTAACCTGAAGAGAAGTTGGCTTTGCGTGTATGTGGAAGCAAATGCCTGGGAGACACAGCATCCAGGAACACAGGAAGTGGTCTTGGACGGCCTTTGCTTTGGGGCTGTGTGGTAAGAGCTTCGCAAGGGGACCCGCCATGGGGCCGTCAGTTGCATGCGAATCACCAAGGACGTATTTCTGGGTGCCAGCCGGACCGAAGGGAGACCAATCCAGGGGGGATTCCTCTGCTTCTGTGTGCTTTGACAGGTCTAGAGCAGGAGAGCCCACACTGAGGCATGTGGCTGAGAGCAGGTCACAGGTGGCTAGTGGACATTTTGGGAGGAGAGGCTCCTGGTGGCATAGAGCGTGGCATAACTCAGGAAGCTATGGATTTCGTGGATGCAACGATGTGCTGGAATCCACACGTCCGCTGGCCCTCACAGACGTTTCCCTTGGGGTGGTGTGAACCCGCGGCCCTTTCTTCCATTCTTGTCCACCACCACTAGGGCCGGAACACAGATTGTCCCGGGGTCCTTTTTGTGCAGGCAGGTCCCCGTGGGACTCACTGTGGCCCAGCCACAACACGAGGCAGCATAATCAGGGTGTGTCGAGCTGGTGAGCCATTTTGCGAGGAGTCCCGGCAGGGCTGCTTTCCGAACGGATGCGGTGGTGTGGGAACCGCCGAGAAGCTTTCCTTCTCTACCCCCCAGAAGCGCAGTCAGTGTTTGGTGTTGGTTTGTATGGTTCTATTTGTCTTTGTGTTCCTGCCACTCATATGCCAAGGCTTTGAGCTGATATGCCCTGGACGTAGGCGAGAGTGGCTGATGTGATTTTCTGAAAGGCCACACTGCCAGAGATATCATGCATAAACCCATCAGTACACTCGACAGCACTGGTAGTCGGAAGGCGGGTTTGTCCCAAGACTCCGATGTGCCTTCACACGAGGGTCTTCCATCCATTTCTTGGCCAGCGTGGCCTAGGGAAGTGGGGGGAATTTGGCCCCAGGAGGTGGACTTCACGTCCCCTTTGGTAATCATCCTTGGTGGCTCCACGTTCCCCATTCCGCTGGGCTTCCAATTGTACAGATGTCTTGGCTCCACTTTTGAGCAGAGACAGCCCTTGCCTCGGGGACCGTCTCCAGGGTTGAAGCAGCCCAGCAGGGCCCCGAGGGCACCAGGGATCTGCATCCCTGCTGACACATCCCTGAGCTCTCCCCCATAAGTCCTTGGGAATCCTGGTGGTCCTTGACCTGGGGTGCCCTGTCAGGGTGCACCAACTGCTGCAGGAACCTCTGCCACGTTGCACTGCTTTTCTCAAAATGCAGACATCACTGGGTGTCCGGAGTCTCGATGTCGATGTAGCCTCCTGAAAAGTCAGACGTGGTGTGTGAAGAGAGCCATGCTTCAACCAATTGGTTGGCCTCTCCTCCTTCCTTCCCACCTTCTGTCTTCCATTCGCCTGAACCCCTTTCTCCATCCGGACCTTCCACCCAAGAAATCCCTCCTCCACAAGGCGAGCCTTGCTGCTCACCTCCTGCATCTCCCCCACATCAGTATAGTTTTCTCACTCTCTCGCTCTTATCATCAATGTCCTCTACCTCCTCATCAATTGATAATTCTCTCTCCAGGGTTGTTCTTTCGGAGGATGATCAAGAAAATCGGGAACGTTTTTGCGACTTCTGGAAACTCAGCAGGAATCCTGGACTGTGGTTATATCGGGCATGGAAAATGCGATTTGGGGTCCTCTCAGGAAATGCGCAGGGGTTTTGGCTATTTTATTTACCGGGCGTCCTCCTAGAACCATAATCCTATTCCCATCGGAAACACGAGCTCGTGTGTTTACAATGGGGAAAAGTTTTTAGGCACCCATTGCCCAGGGAGAAGGAAAGCCTGAGGAATCGTCTTGCCCCCCAAAATGAAGCTGTCTTCGAACGGTTCCAAAGAAAGCAGGCTAATCCAAAGCCACCCAAAGCCCCCCAAAGCAACCCAAGCCCAAAGAAGGGTTAAAGAACCTTGAGAATACCACACCCCTGGAAGGAATGTACAGCAGAGCAGAGGAATGTGTGGAATGCAGACAGGTGTGAAGCAATTAGCGCCCCATCTGGAAAACGGGGAAAAGTACAAGTTGGCCTGTGGAAATGCATGAACCCGACGGAGCGGGGCAGAGACGGTCTGGAATGCGGCAAGGTCTGAACCAGAGGCTCAGTCTTACGTGGTTTGCCGTGAAGACCATATGGCCGGCACTCCAAAGGCCTGGGAGACTCGGAGCTGGGCTGCCATTTGAAAGGGCCTTAGGTGGTCCTCCTTCCTACCAGGTCCTCAAACTGGAGCGGAATTCTAAATGACTGTTAGATCTCCGCCGTTGCGTGAAGTGCGGTGCGTGTGGTCCTTGGCCTAGATGACCCCTTGGGTGCCAGGGACGGCCCAGCCGTCCAGGTGATGGACAAACTAATGGGCAGGCACTCCACGTACTTGAGGTGTGCCCTTGAGTTTTGGGGCGTGGGGAATTTCCAGCAGCTCCGCTGATTTCCATACATCAGGGCGTGGCCACTTCAGCCTCTACAAGACCCCTTTCTCCAGGGAGAGCACAGTGGGCCAGCATTCTCCCGGCCAGCTGCTCGCTTCTTCTCGCTTCTCTTCTCGCTTCTCGGACCTCCAAACATGGATTCCTCCAGCACGTCCTGCACATCCAGCGGTAGCATGACCTCTGCCTCTGGGCTGAGGGTTGCAACTCCCAGAGGCTGGGAGCCCTTCATGCCTGTGCATCCTGCATCAATAGAGCCATGCCCTTCTTTAGGGCATGTTCCGAGATTGTGCTGGCCTTTTGCCAGCGCTCAGTGGGCCTCATCGAAACAGACTCGCCTCAGAATGACACCCTTTCTCCATACCCATGGGATTTTCGCTCTGGGGTGGAAGTGGATGTTGTCTCTTCCAAGAGAGGTGCCCACGCAGATCGCGCATCACCGGGCGAAAGGTGCTAACATTAATTATCAGGTCCCATCCTCTCCTTTGTTGCTGGCCAATCTTTCCATCCAACCGAATTTAGGTTCATGATTGCAGTGGACACATTTGGCGATGTAGAGTCGGAGTAGCCTTGGAATTGTGGTCTCTTGGCCTGGCTTCCCAACAGCCGCTATGGATATACACCCAGTAGGGTTTATTCCACACGTTCCATCTCTTTTGTTCTTGGGGATGGTTTCCGTTGGATTCTTGGTGATGTTGGGATCAGTTTGACACCAGGTCATCTTGAGGCGACAGCCCGTTTCTAGGAGCTCTTCTCCCAAGTTCAGGCCTTTCTGCATGACCGAACTCTGTGCATGCCTGGCCTTTGTATAACCCAGGGATGTCAAGGAATCTTGATGCCAGGACGGAGGGAAGCATGTGCAGCTTATAACTCTCTTTCAAGGGTTTCAAGCTCCCTTGGAGTTTCCCCACACATAATCCATACTCCATTTCTCTCTCTCTCTCTCTCTCTCTGTCTCTCTCTCACTCTTCATTTCTCTGCTGGGACCCTGCGTGTCTCACTTTCTATTACTCCTTGGTTCCCTCCCAACTCAGCCTTATGGTATCAATTTCTTCTCCTCTTTGGCCACGTATGTCCTTATGAATGGGACCTTGACATTGTAGTCTATGGCCTCGACAGTGTAATATGCAGACTTGTGGTTGGTGTTGAAGTTGTGATCACTGCATGTGCTGAGGTGCGTCCTGATGCATGCTTGCCCAGTTGAGGTGGTTTTTAGAGTGGATCTGCTGGATGTCTCTTTGTCGCGATGTATCCTAAATATCCGGGACCTTGGAAACTAACCTGAAGAGAAGTTGGCTTTGCGTGTATGTGGAAGCAAATGCCTGGGAGACACAGCATCCAGGAACACAGGAAGTGGTCTTGGACGGCCTTTGCTTTGGGGGCTGTGTGGTAAGAGCTTCGCAAGGGGACCCGCCATGGGGCCGTCAGTTGCATGCGAATCACCAAGGACGTATTCCTGGGTGCCAGCCGGACAGAAGGGAGACCAATCCAGGGGGGATTCCTCTGCTTCTGTGTGCTTTGACAGGTCTAGAGCAGGAGAGCCCACACTGAGGCATGTGGCTGAGAGCAGGTCACAGGTTGCTAGTGGGCATTTCGGGAGGAGAGGCTCCTGGTGGCATAGAGCGTGGCATAACTCAGGAAGCTATGGATTTCGTGGATGCAACGATGTGCTGGGATCCACACGTCCACTGGCCCTCACAGACGTTTCTCTTGGGGTGGTGTGAACCCGCGGCCCTTTCTTCCATTCTTGTCCACCACCACTAGGGCCGGAACACAGATTGTCCCGGGGTCCTTTTTGTGCAGGCAGGTCCCCGTGGGACTCACTGTGGCCCAGCCACAGCACGAGGCAGCATAATCAGGGTGTGTCGAGCTGGTGAGCCATTTTGCGAGGAGTCCCGTCAGGGCTGCCTTCCGAACAGGTGCGGTGGTGTGGGCACCGCCGAGAAGCTTTCCTTCTCTACCCCCCAGAAGCACAGTCAGTGTTCGGTGGTGGTTTGCATGGTTCTATTTGTCTTTGTGTTCCTGCCACTCATATGCCAAGGCTTTGAGCTGATATGGCCTGGACGTAGGCGAGAGAGGCTGATGTGATTTTCTGAAAGGCCACACTGCCAGAGACATCATGCAGAAACCCAAAAGTACACTCGACAGCACTGGTAGGCGGAAGGCGGGTTTGTCCCAAGACTCCGATGTGCCTTCACACTAGGGTCTTCCATCCATTTCTTGGCCAGCGTGGCCTAGGGAAGTGGGGGGAATTGGGCCCCAGGAGATGGACTTCACGTCCCCTTTGGTAAGCATCCTTGGTGCCTCCACGTTCCCCATTCCAATGGGCTTCCAATTGTACAGATGTCTTGGCACCCCCTTTGAGCAGAGACAGCCCTTGCCTCGGGGACCGTCTCCAGGGTTGAAGCAGCCCAGCAGGGCCCCGAGGGCACCAGGGATCTGCATCCCTGCTGACACATCCCTGAGCTCTCCCCCATAGGTCCTTGGGAATCCTGGTGGTCCTTGACCTGGGGTGCCCTGTCAGGGTGCACCAACTGCTGCAGGAACCTCTGCCACGATGCAATGCTTTTCTCAAAATGCAGACATCACTGGGTGTCCGGAGTCTCGATGTCGATGTAGCCTCCTGAAAAGTCAGACGTGGTGTGTGAAGAGAGCCATGCTTCAACCCCTTGGTTTGCCTCTCTGCCTTCCTTCCCACCTTCTGTCTTCCATTCGCCTTAACACCTTTCTGCATCCGGACCTTCCACCCAAGAAATCCCTCCTCCACAAGGCGAGCCTTGCTGCTCACCTCCTGCATCTCCCCCACATCAGTATAGTTTTCTCACTCTCTCGCTCTTATCATCAATGTCCTCTACCTCCTCATCAATTGATAATTCTCTCTCCAGGGTTGTTCTTTGGGAGGATGGTCATGAAAATCGGGAACGTTTTTGCGACTTCTGGAAACTCAGCAGGAATCCTGGACTGTGGTTATATCGGGCATGGAAAATGCGATTTGGGGTCCTCTCTCAGGAAATGCTCAGGGGTTTTGGCTATTTTATTTACCGGGCGTCCTCCTAGATCCATAGTCCTATTCCCATCGGAAACACGAGCACGTGTGTTTACAATGGGGAAAAGTCTTTAGGCACCCATTGCCCAGGGAGAAGGAAAGCCTGAGGAATCGTCTTGCCCCCCAAAATGAAGCTGTCTTCGAACGGTTCCAAAGAAAGCAGGCTAATCCAAAGCCCCCCAAAGCAACCCAAGCCCAAAGAAGGGTTAAAGAACCTTGAGAATACCACACCCCTGGAAGGAATGTACAGCAGAGCAGAGGAATGTGTGGAATGCAGACAGGTGTGAAGCAATTAGCGCCCCATCTGGAAAACGGGGAAAAGTACAAGTTGGCCTGTGGAAATGCATGAATCCGACAGAGCCGGGCAGAGACGGTTTGGAATTCGGCAGGGTCTGAACCAGAGGCTCAGTCTTACGTGGTTTGCCGTGAAGACCATATGGCCGGCACTCCAAAGGCCTGGGAGACTCGGAGCTGGGCTGCCGTTTGAAAGGGCCTTAGGTGGTCCTCCTTCCTCCCAGGTCCTCAAACTGGAGGGGAACTCTAAATGACTGTCAGATCTCCGCCCTTGCGTGAAGTGCGGTGCATGGGGTCCTTGGCCTAGATGACCCCTTGGGTGCCAGGGACGGCCCAGCCGTCCAGGTGATGGACAAACCTATGGGCAGGCACTCCACGTACTTGAGGTGTGCCCTTGAGTTTTGGGGCATGGGGAATTTCCAGCAGCTCCGCTGATTTCCATACATCAGGGCGTGGCCACCTCAGCCTCTACAAGACCCCTGTCTCCAGGGAGAGCACAGTGGGCCAGCATTCTCCCGGCCAGCTGCTCGCTTCTTCTCGCTTCTCGGACCTCCAAGCATGGATTCCTCCAGCACGTCCTGCACATCCAGCGGTAGGTTGACCTCTGCCTCTGGGCTGAGGGTTGCAACTCCCAGAGGCTGGGAGCCCTTCATGCCTGTGCATCCTGCATCAATAGAGCCATGCCCTTCTTTAGGGCATGTTCCGAGATTGAGCTGGCCTTTTGCCAGCGCTCCGTGGGCCTCATCGAAACAGACTCGCTTCAGAATGACACCCTTTCTCCATACCCATGGGATTTTCGCTCTGGGGTGGAAGTGGATGTTGTCTCTTCCAAGAGAGGTGCCCACGCAGATCGCGCATCACCGGGCGAAAGGTGCTAACATTAATTATCAGGTCCCATCCTCTCTTTGTCGCTGGCCAATCTTTCCATCCAACCGAATGTAGGTTCATGATTGCAGTGGACACATTTGGCGATGTAGAGTCGGAGTAGCCTTGGAATTGTGGTCTCTTGGCCTGGCTTCCCAACAGCCGCTATGGATATACACCCAGTAGGGTTTATTCCACACGTTCCATCTCTTTTGTTCTTGGGGATGGTTTCCGTTGGATTCTTGGTGATGTTGGGATCAGTTTGACACCAGGTCATCTTGAGGCGACAGCCCGTTTCTAGGAGCTCTTCTCCCAAGTTCAGGCCTTTCTGCATGACCGAACTCTGTGCATGCCTGGCCTTTGTATAACCCAGGGATGTCAAGGAATCTTGATGCCAGGACGGAGGGAAGCATGTGCAGCTTATAACTCTCTTTCAAGGGTTTCAAGCTCCCTTGGAGTTTCCCCACACATAATCCATACTCCATTTCTCTCTCTCTGTCTCTCTCTCTCTCTCTCTGTCTCTCTCTCTCTCACTCTTCATTTCTCTGCTGGGACCCTGCGGGTCTCACTTTGTATTACTCCTTGGTTCCCTCCCAACTCAGCCTTATGGTATCAATTTCTTCTCCTCTTTGGCCACGTATGTCCTTATGAATGGGACCTTGACATTGTAGTCTATGGCCTCGACAGTGTAATATGCAGACTTGTGGTTGGTGTTGAAGTTGTGATCACTGCATGTGCTGAGGTGCGTCCTGATGCATGCTTGCCCAGTTGAGGTGGTTTTTAGAGTGGATCTGCTGGATGTCTCTTTGTCGCGATGTATCCTAAATATCCGGGACCTTGGAAACTAACCTGAAGAGAAGTTGGCTTTGCGTGTATGTGGAAGCAAATGCCTGGGAGACACAGCATCCAGGAACACAGGAAGTGGTCTTGGACGGCCTTTGCTTTGGGGGCTGTGTGGTAAGAGCTTCGCAAGGGGACCCGCCATGGGGCCGTCAGTTGCATGCGAATCACCAAGGACGTATTCCTGGGTGCCAGCCGGACAGAAGGGAGACCAATCCAGGGGGGATTCCTCTGCTTCTGTGTGCTTTGACAGGTCTAGAGCAGGAGAGCCCACACTGAGGCATGTGGCTGAGAGCAGGTCACAGGTTGCTAGTGGGCATTTCGGGAGGAGAGGCTCCTGGTGGCATAGAGCGTGGCATAACTCAGGAAGCTATGGATTTCGTGGATGCAACGATGTGCTGGGATCCACACGTCCACTGGCCCTCACAGACGTTTCCCTTGGGGTGGTGTGAACCCGCAGCCCTTTCTTCCATTCTTGTCCACCACCACTAGGGCCGGAACACAGATTGTCCCGGGGTCCTTTTTGTGCAGGCAGGTCCCCGTGGGACTCACTGTGGCCCAGCCACAGCACGAGGCAGCATAATCAGGGTGTGTCGAGCTGGTGAGCCATTTTGCAAGGAGTCCCGGCAGGGCTGCCTTCCGAACAGGTGCGGTGGTGTGGGCACCGCCGAGAAGCTTTCCTTCTCTACCCCCCAGAAGCGCAGTCAGTGTTCGGTGGTGGTTTGCATGGTTCTATTTGTCTTTGTGTTCCTGCCACTCATATGCCAAGGCTTTGAGCTGATATGGCCTGGACGTAGGCGAGAGAGGCTGATGTGATTTTCTGAAAGGCCACACTGCCAGAGACATCATGCAGAAACCCAAAAGTACACTCGACAGCACTGGTAGGCGGAAGGCGGGTTTGTCCCAAGACTCCGATGTGCCTTCACACTAGGGTCTTCCATCCATTTCTTGGCCAGCGTGGCCTAGGGAAGTGGGGGGAATTGGGCCCCAGGAGATGGACTTCACGTCCCCTTTGGTAAGCATCCTTGGTGCCTCCACGTTCCCCATTGCAATGGGCTTCCAATTGTACAGATGTCTTGGCACCCCCTTTGAGCAGAGACAGCCCTTGCCTCGGGGACCGTCTCCAGGGTTGAAGCAGCCCAGCAGGGCCCCGAGGGCACCAGGGATCTGCATCCCTGCTGACACATCCCTGAGCTCTCCCCCATAGGTCCTTGGGAATCCTGGTGGTCCTTGACCTGGGGTGCCCTGTCAGGGTGCACCAACTGCTGCAGGAACCTCTGCCAAGTTGCAATGCTTTTCTCAAAATGCAGACATCACTGGGTGTCCGGAGTCTCGATGTCGATGTAGCCTCCTGAAAAGTCAGACGTGGTGTGTGAAGAGAGCCATGCTTCAACCAATTGGTTGGCATCTCTGCCTTCCTTCCCACCTTCTGTCTTCCATTCGCCTTAACACCTTTCTGCATCCGGACCTTCCACCCAAGAAATCCCTCCTCCACAAGGCGAGCCTTGCTGCTCACCTCCTGCATCTCCCCCACATCAGTATAGTTTTCTCACTCTCTCGCTCTTATCATCAATGTCCTCTACCTCCTCATCAATTGATAATTCTCTCTCCAGGGTTGTTCTTTGGGAGGATGGTCATGAAAATCGGGAACGTTTTTGCGACTTCTGGAAACTCAGCAGGAATCCTGGACTGTGGTTATATCGGGCATGGAAAATGCGATTTGGGGTCCTCTCTCAGGAAATGCTCAGGGGTTTTGGCTATTTTATTTACCGGGCGTCCTCCTAGATCCATAGTCCTATTCCCATCGGAAACACGAGCACGTGTGTTTACAATGGGGAAAAGTCTTTAGGCACCCATTGCCCAGGGAGAAGGAAAGCCTGAGGAATCGTCTTGCCCCCCAAAATGAAGCTGTCTTCGAACGGTTCCAAAGAAAGCAGGCTAATCCAAAGCCACCCAAAGCCCCCCAAAGCAACCCAAGCCCAAAGAAGGGTTAAAGAACCTTGAGAATACCACACCCCTGGAAGGAATGTACAGCAGAGCAGAGGAATGTGTGGAATGCAGACAGGTGTGAAGCAATTAGCGCCCCATCTGGAAAACGGGGAAAAGTACAAGTTGGCCTGTGGAAATGCATGAACCCGACAGAGCCGGGCAGAGACGGTCTGGAATGCGGCAAGGTCTGAACCAGAGGCTCAGTCTTACGTGGTTTGCCGTGAAGACCATATGGCCGGCACTCCAAAGGCCTGGGAGACTCGGAGCTGGGCTGCCGTTTGAAAGGGCCTTAGGTGGTCCTCCTTCCTCCCAGGTCCTCAAACTGGAGGGGAACTCTAAATGACTGTCAGATCTCCGCCCTTGCGTGAAGTGCGGTGCATGGGGTCCTTGGCCTAGATGACCCCTTGGGTGCCAGGGACGGCCCAGCCGTCCAGGTGATGGACAAACCTATGGGCAGGCACTCCACGTACTTGAGGTGTGCCCTTGAGTTTTGGGGCATGGGGAATTTCCAGCAGCTCCGCTGATTTCCATACATCAGGGCGTGGCCACCTCAGCCTCTACAAGACCCCTGTCTCCAGGGAGAGCACAGTGGGCCAGCATTCTCCCGGCCAGCTGCTCGCTTCTTCTCGCTTCTCGGACCTCCAAGCATGGATTCCTCCAGCACGTCCTGCACATCCAGCGGTAGGTTGACCTCTGCCTCTGGGCTGAGGGTTGCAACTCCCAGAGGCTGGGAGCCCTTCATGCCTGTGCATCCTGCATCAATAGAGCCATGCCCTTCTTTAGGGCATGTTCCGAGATTGAGCTGGCCTTTTGCCAGCGCTCCGTGGGCCTCATCGAAACAGACTCGCTTCAGAATGACACCCTTTCTCCATACCCATGGGATTTTCGCTCTGGGGTGGAAGTGGATGTTGTCTCTTCCAAGAGAGGTGCCCACGCAGATCGCGCATCACCGGGCGAAAGGTGCTAACATTAATTATCAGGTCCCATCCTCTCTTTGTCGCTGGCCAATCTTTCCATCCAACCGAATGTAGGTTCATGATTGCAGTGGACACATTTGGCGATGTAGAGTCGGAGTAGCCTTGGAATTGTGGTCTCTTGGCCTGGCTTCCCAACAGCCGCTATGGATATACACCCAGTAGGGTTTATTCCACACGTTCCATCTCTTTTGTTCTTGGGGATGGTTTCCGTTGGATTCTTGGTGATGTTGGGATCAGTTTGACACCAGGTCATCTTGAGGCGACAGCCCGTTTCTAGGAGCTCTTCTCCCAAGTTCAGGCCTTTCTGCATGACCGAACTCTGTGCATGCCTGGCCTTTGTATAACCCAGGGATGTCAAGGAATCTTGATGCCAGGACGGAGGGAAGCATGTGCAGCTTATAACTCTCTTTCAAGGGTTTCAAGCTCCCTTGGAGTTTCCCCACACATAATCCATACTCCATTTCTCTCTCTCTGTCTCTCTCTCTCTCTCTCTGTCTCTCTCTCTCTCACTCTTCATTTCTCTGCTGGGACCCTGCGGGTCTCACTTTGTATTACTCCTTGGTTCCCTCCCAACTCAGCCTTATGGTATCAATTTCTTCTCCTCTTTGGCCACGTATGTCCTTATGAATGGGACCTTGACATTGTAGTCTATGGCCTCGACAGTGTAATATGCAGACTTGTGGTTGGTGTTGAAGTTGTGATCACTGCATGTGCTGAGGTGCGTCCTGATGCATGCTTGCCCAGTTGAGGTGGTTTTTAGAGTGGATCTGCTGGATGTCTCTTTGTCGCGATGTATCCTAAATATCCGGGACCTTGGAAACTAACCTGAAGAGAAGTTGGCTTTGCGTGTATGTGGAAGCAAATGCCTGGGAGACACAGCATCCAGGAACACAGGAAGTGGTCTTGGACGGCCTTTGCTTTGGGGGCTGTGTGGTAAGAGCTTCGCAAGGGGACCCGCCATGGGGCCGTCAGTTGCATGCGAATCACCAAGGACGTATTCCTGGGTGCCAGCCGGACAGAAGGGAGACCAATCCAGGGGGGATTCCTCTGCTTCTGTGTGCTTTGACAGGTCTAGAGCAGGAGAGCCCACACTGAGGCATGTGGCTGAGAGCAGGTCACAGGTTGCTAGTGGGCATTTCGGGAGGAGAGGCTCCTGGTGGCATAGAGCGTGGCATAACTCAGGAAGCTATGGATTTCGTGGATGCAACGATGTGCTGGGATCCACACGTCCACTGGCCCTCACAGACGTTTCCCTTGGGGTGGTGTGAACCCGCGGCCCTTTCTTCCATTCTTGTCCACCACCACTAGGGCCGGAACACAGATTGTCCCGGGGTCCTTTTTGTGCAGGCAGGTCCCCGTGGGACTCACTGTGGCCCAGCCACAGCACGAGGCAGCATAATCAGGGTGTGTCGAGCTGGTGAGCCATTTTGCAAGGAGTCCCGGCAGGGCTGCCTTCCGAACAGGTGCGGTGGTGTGGGCACCGCCGAGAAGCTTTCCTTCTCTACCCCCCAGAAGCGCAGTCAGTGTTCGGTGGTGGTTTGCATGGTTCTATTTGTCTTTGTGTTCCTGCCACTCATATGCCAAGGCTTTGAGCTGATATGGCCTGGACGTAGGCGAGAGAGGCTGATGTGATTTTCTGAAAGGCCACACTGCCAGAGACATCATGCAGAAACCCAAAAGTACACTCGACAGCACTGGTAGGCGGAAGGCGGGTTTGTCCCAAGACTCCGATGTGCCTTCACACTAGGGTCTTCCATCCATTTCTTGGCCAGCGTGGCCTAGGGAAGTGGGGGGAATTGGGCCCCAGGAGATGGACTTCACGTCCCCTTTGGTAAGCATCCTTGGTGCCTCCACGTTCCCCATTCCAATGGGCTTCCAATTGTACAGATGTCTTGGCACCCCCTTTGAGCAGAGACAGCCCTTGCCTCGGGGACCGTCTCCAGGGTTGAAGCAGCCCAGCAGGGCCCCGAGGGCACCAGGGATCTGCATCCCTGCTGACACATCCCTGAGCTCTCCCCCATAGGTCCTTGGGAATCCTGGTGGTCCTTGACCTGGGGTGCCCTGTCAGGGTGCACCAACTGCTGCAGGAACCTCTGCCACGATGCAATGCTTTTCTCAAAATGCAGACATCACTGGGTGTCCGGAGTCTCGATGTCGATGTAGCCTCCTGAAAAGTCAGACGTGGTGTGTGAAGAGAGCCATGCTTCAACCAATTGGTTGGCATCTCTGCCTTCCTTCCCACCTTCTGTCTTCCATTCGCCTTAACACCTTTCTGCATCCGGACCTTCCACCCAAGAAATCCCTCCTCCACAAGGCGAGCCTTGCTGCTCACCTCCTGCATCTCCCCCACATCAGTATAGTTTTCTCACTCTCTCGCTCTTATCATCAATGTCCTCTACCTCCTCATCAATTGATAATTCTCTCTCCAGGGTTGTTCTTTGGGAGGATGGTCATGAAAATCGGGAACGTTTTTGCGACTTCTGGAAACTCAGCAGGAATCCTGGACTGTGGTTATATCGGGCATGGAAAATGCGATTTGGGGTCCTCTCTCAGGAAATGCTCAGGGGTTTTGGCTATTTTATTTACCGGGCGTCCTCCTAGATCCATAGTCCTATTCCCATCGGAAACACGAGCACGTGTGTTTACAATGGGGAAAAGTCTTTAGGCACCCATTGCCCAGGGAGAAGGAAAGCCTGAGGAATCGTCTTGCCCCCCAAAATGAAGCTGTCTTCGAACGGTTCCAAAGAAAGCAGGCTAATCCAAAGCCACCCAAAGCCCCCCAAAGCAACCCAAGCCCAAAGAAGGGTTAAAGAACCTTGAGAATACCACACCCCTGGAAGGAATGTACAGCAGAGCAGAGGAATGTGTGGAATGCAGACAGGTGTGAAGCAATTAGCGCCCCATCTGGAAAACGGGGAAAAGTACAAGTTGGCCTGTGGAAATGCATGAACCCGACAGAGCCGGGCAGAGACGGTCTGGAATGCGGCAAGGTCTGAACCAGAGGCTCAGTCTTACGTGGTTTGCCGTGAAGACCATATGGCCGGCACTCCAAAGGCCTGGGAGACTCGGAGCTGGGCTGCCGTTTGAAAGGGCCTTAGGTGGTCCTCCTTCCTCCCAGGTCCTCAAACTGGAGGGGAACTCTAAATGACTGTCAGATCTCCGCCCTTGCGTGAAGTGCGGTGCATGGGGTCCTTGGCCTAGATGACCCCTTGGGTGCCAGGGACGGCCCAGCCGTCCAGGTGATGGACAAACCTATGGGCAGGCACTCCACGTACTTGAGGTGTGCCCTTGAGTTTTGGGGCATGGGGAATTTCCAGCAGCTCCGCTGATTTCCATACATCAGGGCGTGGCCACCTCAGCCTCTACAAGACCCCTGTCTCCAGGGAGAGCACAGTGGGCCAGCATTCTCCCGGCCAGCTGCTCGCTTCTTCTCGCTTCTCGGACCTCCAAGCATGGATTCCTCCAGCACGTCCTGCACATCCAGCGGTAGCTTGACCTCTGCCTCTGGGCTGAGGGTTGCAACTCCCAGAGGCTGGGAGCCCTTCATGCCTGTGCATCCTGCATCAATAGAGCCATGCCCTTCTTTAGGGCATGTTCCGAGATTGAGCTGGCCTTTTGCCAGCGCTCCGTGGGCCTCATCGAAACAGACTCGCTTCAGAATGACACCCTTTCTCCATACCCATGGGATTTTCGCTCTGGGGTGGAAGTGGATGTTGTCTCTTCCAAGAGAGGTGCCCACGCAGATCGCGCATCACCGGGCGAAAGGTGCTAACATTAATTATCAGGTCCCATCCTCTCTTTGTCGCTGGCCAATCTTTCCATCCAACCGAATGTAGGTTCATGATTGCAGTGGACACATTTGGCGATGTAGAGTCGGAGTAGCCTTGGAATTGTGGTCTCTTGGCCTGGCTTCCCAACAGCCGCTATGGATATACACCCAGTAGGGTTTATTCCACACGTTCCATCTCTTTTGTTCTTGGGGATGGTTTCCGTTGGATTCTTGGTGATGTTGGGATCAGTTTGACACCAGGTCATCTTGAGGCGACAGCCCGTTTCTAGGAGCTCTTCTCCCAAGTTCAGGCCTTTCTGCATGACCGAACTCTGTGCATGCCTGGCCTTTGTATAACCCAGGGATGTCAAGGAATCTTGATGCCAGGACGGAGGGAAGCATGTGCAGCTTATAACTCTCTTTCAAGGGTTTCAAGCTCCCTTGGAGTTTCCCCACACATAATCCATACTCCATTTCTCTCTCTCTGTCTCTCTCTCTCTCTCTCTGTCTCTCTCTCTCTCACTCTTCATTTCTCTGCTGGGACCCTGCGGGTCTCACTTTGTATTACTCCTTGGTTCCCTCCCAACTCAGCCTTATGGTATCAATTTCTTCTCCTCTTTGGCCACGTATGTCCTTATGAATGGGACCTTGACATTGTAGTCTATGGCCTCGACAGTGTAATATGCAGACTTGTGGTTGGTGTTGAAGTTGTGATCACTGCATGTGCTGAGGTGCGTCCTGATGCATGCTTGCCCAGTTGAGGTGGTTTTTAGAGTGGATCTGCTGGATGTCTCTTTGTCGCGATGTATCCTAAATATCCGGGACCTTGGAAACTAACCTGAAGAGAAGTTGGCTTTGCGTGTATGTGGAAGCAAATGCCTGGGAGACACAGCATCCAGGAACACAGGAAGTGGTCTTGGACGGCCTTTGCTTTGGGGGCTGTGTGGTAAGAGCTTCGCAAGGGGACCCGCCATGGGGCCGTCAGTTGCATGCGAATCACCAAGGACGTATTCCTGGGTGCCAGCCGGACAGAAGGGAGACCAATCCAGGGGGAATTCCTCTGCTTCTGTGTGCTTTGACAGGTCTAGAGCAGGAGAGCCCACACTGAGGCATGTGGCTGAGAGCAGGTCACAGGTTGCTAGTGGGCATTTCGGGAGGAGAGGCTCCTGGTGGCATAGAGCGTGGCATAACTCAGGAAGCTATGGATTTCGTGGATGCAACGATGTGCTGGGATCCACACGTCCACTGGCCCTCACAGACGTTTCCCTTGGGGTGGTGTGAACCCGCAGCCCTTTCTTCCATTCTTGTCCACCACCACTAGGGCCGGAACACAGATTGTCCCGGGGTCCTTTTTGTGCAGGCAGGTCCCCGTGGGACTCACTGTGGCCCAGCCACAGCACGAGGCAGCATAATCAGGGTGTGTCGAGCTGGTGAGCCATTTTGCAAGGAGTCCCGGCAGGGCTGCCTTCCGAACAGGTGCGGTGGTGTGGGCACCGCCGAGAAGCTTTCCTTCTCTACCCCCCAGAAGCGCAGTCAGTGTTCGGTGGTGGTTTGCATGGTTCTATTTGTCTTTGTGTTCCTGCCACTCATATGCCAAGGCTTTGAGCTGATATGGCCTGGACGTAGGCGAGAGAGGCTGATGTGATTTTCTGAAAGGCCACACTGCCAGAGACATCATGCAGAAACCCAAAAGTACACTCGACAGCACTGGTAGGCGGAAGGCGGGTTTGTCCCAAGACTCCGATGTGCCTTCACACTAGGGTCTTCCATCCATTTCTTGGCCAGCGTGGCCTAGGGAAGTGGGGGGAATTGGGCCCCAGGAGGTGGACTTCACGTCCCCTTTGGTAAGCATCCTTGGTGCCTCCACGTTCCCCATTCCGCTGGGCTTCCAATTGTACAGATGTCTTGGCACCCCCTTTGAGCAGAGACAGTCCTTGCCTCGGGGACCGTCTCCAGGGTTGAAGCAGCCCAGCAGGGCCCCGAGGGCACCAGGGATCTGCATCCCTGCTGACACATCCCTGAGCTCTCCCCCATAGGTCCTTGGGAATCCTGGTGGTCCTTGACCTGGGGTGCCCTGTCAGGGTGCACCAACTGCTGCAGGAACCTCTGCCACGATGCAATGCTTTTCTCAAAATGCAGACATCACTGGGTGTCCGGAGTCTCGATGTCGATGTAGCCTCCTGAAAAGTCAGACGTGGTGTGTGAAGAGAGCCATGCTTCAACCCCTTGGTTTGCCTCTCTGCCTTCCTTCCCACCTTCTGTCTTCCATTCGCCTTAACACCTTTCTGCATCCGGACCTTCCACCCAAGAAATCCCTCCTCCACAAGGCGAGCCTTGCTGCTCACCTCCTGCATCTCCCCCACATCAGTATAGTTTTCTCACTCTCTCGCTCTTATCATCAATGTCGTCTACCTCCTCATCAATTGATAATTCTCTCTCCAGGGTTGTTCTTTGGGAGGATGGTCATGAAAATCGGGAACGTTTTTGCGACTTCTGGAAACTCAGCAGGAATCCTGGACTGTGGTTATATCGGGCATGGAAAATGCGATTTGGGGTCCTCTCTCAGGAAATGCTCAGGGGTTTTGGCTATTTTATTTACCGGGCGTCCTCCTAGATCCATAGTCCTATTCCCATCGGAAACACGAGCACGTGTGTTTACAATGGGGAAAAGTCTTTAGGCACCCATTGCCCAGGGAGAAGGAAAGCCTGAGGAATCGTCTTGCCCCCCAAAATGAAGCTGTCTTCGAACGGTTCCAAAGAAAGCAGGCTAATCCAAAGCCACCCAAAGCCCCCCAAAGCAACCCAAGCCCAAAGAAGGGTTAAAGAACCTTGAGAATACCACACCCCTGGAAGGAATGTACAGCAGAGCAGAGGAATGTGTGGAATGCAGACAGGTGTGAAGCAATTAGCGCCCCATCTGGAAAACGGGGAAAAGTACAAGTTGGCCTGTGGAAATGCATGAACCCGACAGAGCCGGGCAGAGACGGTCTGGAATGCGGCAAGGTCTGAACCAGAGGCTCAGTCTTACGTGGTTTGCCGTGAAGACCATATGGCCGGCACTCCAAAGGCCTGGGAGACTCGGAGCTGGGCTGCCGTTTGAAAGGGCCTTAGGTGGTCCTCCTTCCTCCCAGGTCCTCAAACTGGAGGGGAACTCTAAATGACTGTCAGATCTCCGCCCTTGCGTGAAGTGCGGTGCATGGGGTCCTTGGCCTAGATGACCCCTTGGGTGCCAGGGACGGCCCAGCCGTCCAGGTGATGGACAAACCTATGGGCAGGCACTCCACGTACTTGAGGTGTGCCCTTGAGTTTTGGGGCATGGGGAATTTCCAGCAGCTCCGCTGATTTCCATACATCAGGGCGTGGCCACCTCAGCCTCTACAAGACCCCTGTCTCCAGGGAGAGCACAGTGGGCCAGCATTCTCCCGGCCAGCTGCTCGCTTCTTCTCGCTTCTCGGACCTCCAAGCATGGATTCCTCCAGCACGTCCTGCACATCCAGCGGTAGGTTGACCTCTGCCTCTGGGCTGAGGGTTGCAACTCCCAGAGGCTGGGAGCCCTTCATGCCTGTGCATCCTGCATCAATAGAGCCATGCCCTTCTTTAGGGCATGTTCCGAGATTGAGCTGGCCTTTTGCCAGCGCTCCGTGGGCCTCATCGAAACAGACTCGCTTCAGAATGACACCCTTTCTCCATACCCATGGGATTTTCGCTCTGGGGTGGAAGTGGATGTTGTCTCTTCCAAGAGAGGTGCCCACGCAGATCGCGCATCACCGGGCGAAAGGTGCTAACATTAATTATCAGGTCCCATCCTCTCTTTGTCGCTGGCCAATCTTTCCATCCAACCGAATGTAGGTTCATGATTGCAGTGGACACATTTGGCGATGTAGAGTCGGAGTAGCCTTGGAATTGTGGTCTCTTGGCCTGGCTTCCCAACAGCCGCTATGGATATACACCCAGTAGGGTTTATTCCACACGTTCCATCTCTTTTGTTCTTGGGGATGGTTTCCGTTGGATTCTTGGTGATGTTGGGATCAGTTTGACACCAGGTCATCTTGAGGCGACAGCCCGTTTCTAGGAGCTCTTCTCCCAAGTTCAGGCCTTTCTGCATGACCGAACTCTGTGCATGCCTGGCCTTTGTATAACCCAGGGATGTCAAGGAATCTTGATGCCAGGACGGAGGGAAGCATGTGCAGCTTATAACTCTCTTTCAAGGGTTTCAAGCTCCCTTGGAGTTTCCCCACACATAATCCATACTCCATTTCTCTCTCTCTGTCTCTCTCTCTCTCTCTCTGTCTCTCTCTCTCTCACTCTTCATTTCTCTGCTGGGACCCTGCGGGTCTCACTTTGTATTACTCCTTGGTTCCCTCCCAACTCAGCCTTATGGTATCAATTTCTTCTCCTCTTTGGCCACGTATGTCCTTATGAATGGGACCTTGACATTGTAGTCTATGGCCTCGACAGTGTAATATGCAGACTTGTGGTTGGTGTTGAAGTTGTGATCACTGCATGTGCTGAGGTGCGTCCTGATGCATGCTTGCCCAGTTGAGGTGGTTTTTAGAGTGGATCTGCTGGATGTCTCTTTGTCGCGATGTATCCTAAATATCCGGGACCTTGGAAACTAACCTGAAGAGAAGTTGGCTTTGCGTGTATGTGGAAGCAAATGCCTGGGAGACACAGCATCCAGGAACACAGGAAGTGGTCTTGGACGGCCTTTGCTTTGGGGGCTGTGTGGTAAGAGCTTCGCAAGGGGACCCGCCATGGGGCCGTCAGTTGCATGCGAATCACCAAGGACGTATTCCTGGGTGCCAGCCGGACAGAAGGGAGACCAATCCAGGGGGGATTCCTCTGCTTCTGTGTGCTTTGACAGGTCTAGAGCAGGAGAGCCCACACTGAGGCATGTGGCTGAGAGCAGGTCACAGGTTGCTAGTGGGCATTTCGGGAGGAGAGGCTCCTGGTGGCATAGAGCGTGGCATAACTCAGGAAGCTATGGATTTCGTGGATGCAACGATGTGCTGGGATCCACACGTCCACTGGCCCTCACAGACGTTTCTCTTGGGGTGGTGTGAACCCGCGGCCCTTTCTTCCATTCTTGTCCACCACCACTAGGGCCGGAACACAGATTGTCCCGGGGTCCTTTTTGTGCAGGCAGGTCCCCGTGGGACTCACTGTGGCCCAGCCACAGCACGAGGCAGCATAATCAGGGTGTGTCGAGCTGGTGAGCCATTTTGCAAGGAGTCCCGGCAGGGCTGCCTTCCGAACAGGTGCGGTGGTGTGGGCACCGCCGAGAAGCTTTCCTTCTCTACCCCCCAGAAGCGCAGTCAGTGTTCGGTGGTGGTTTGCATGGTTCTATTTGTCTTTGTGTTCCTGCCACTCATATGCCAAGGCTTTGAGCTGATATGGCCTGGACGTAGGCGAGAGAGGCTGATGTGATTTTCTGAAAGGCCACACTGCCAGAGACATCATGCAGAAACCCAAAAGTACACTCGACAGCACTGGTAGGCGGAAGGCGGGTTTGTCCCAAGACTCCGATGTGCCTTCACACTAGGGTCTTCCATCCATTTCTTGGCCAGCGTGGCCTAGGGAAGTGGGGGGAATTGGGCCCCAGGAGGTGGACTTCACGTCCCCTTTGGTAAGCATCCTTGGTGCCTCCACGTTCCCCATTCCGCTGGGCTTCCAATTGTACAGATGTCTTGGCACCCCCTTTGAGCAGAGACAGCCCTTGCCTCGGGGACCGTCTCCAGGGTTGAAGCAGCCCAGCAGGGCCCCGAGGGCACCAGGGATCTGCATCCCTGCTGACACATCCCTGAGCTCTCCCCCATAGGTCCTTGGGAATCCTGGTGGTCCTTGACCTGGGGTGCCCTGTCAGGGTGCACCAACTGCTGCAGGAACCTCTGCCACGATGCAATGCTTTTCTCAAAATGCAGACATCACTGGGTGTCCGGAGTCTCGATGTCGATGTAGCCTCCTGAAAAGTCAGACGTGGTGTGTGAAGAGAGCCATGCTTCAACCCCTTGGTTTGCCTCTCTGCCTTCCTTCCCACCTTCTGTCTTCCATTCGCCTTAACACCTTTCTGCATCCGGACCTTCCACCCAAGAAATCCCTCCTCCACAAGGCGAGCCTTGCTGCTCACCTCCTGCATCTCCCCCACATCAGTATAGTTTTCTCACTCTCTCGCTCTTATCATCAATGTCGTCTACCTCCTCATCAATTGATAATTCTCTCTCCAGGGTTGTTCTTTGGGAGGATGGTCATGAAAATCGGGAACGTTTTTGCGACTTCTGGAAACTCAGCAGGAATCCTGGACTGTGGTTATATCGGGCATGGAAAATGCGATTTGGGGTCCTCTCTCAGGAAATGCTCAGGGGTTTTGGCTATTTTATTTACCGGGCGTCCTCCTAGATCCATAGTCCTATTCCCATCGGAAACACGAGCACGTGTGTTTACAATGGGGAAAAGTCTTTAGGCACCCATTGCCCAGGGAGAAGGAAAGCCTGAGGAATCGTCTTGCCCCCCAAAATGAAGCTGTCTTCGAACGGTTCCCAAGAAAGCAGGCTAATCCAAAGCCACCCAAAGCCCCCCAAAGCAACCCAAGCCCAAAGAAGGGTTAAAGAACCTTGAGAATACCACACCCCTGGAAGGAATGTACAGCAGAGCAGAGGAATGTGTGGAATGCAGACAGGTGTGAAGCAATTAGCGCCCCATCTGGAAAACGGGGAAAAGTACAAGTTGGCCTGTGGAAATGCATGAACCCGACAGAGCCGGGCAGAGACGGTCTGGAATGCGGCAAGGTCTGAACCAGAGGCTCAGTCTTACGTGGTTTGCCGTGAAGACCATATGGCCGGCACTCCAAAGGCCTGGGAGACTCGGAGCTGGGCTGCCGTTTGAAAGGGCCTTAGGTGGTCCTCCTTCCTCCCAGGTCCTCAAACTGGAGGGGAACTCTAAATGACTGTCAGATCTCCGCCCTTGCGTGAAGTGCGGTGCATGGGGTCCTTGGCCTAGATGACCCCTTGGGTGCCAGGGACGGCCCAGCCGTCCAGGTGATGGACAAACCTATGGGCAGGCACTCCACGTACTTGAGGTGTGCCCTTGAGTTTTGGGGCATGGGGAATTTCCAGCAGCTCCGCTGATTTCCATACATCAGGGCGTGGCCACCTCAGCCTCTACAAGACCCCTGTCTCCAGGGAGAGCACAGTGGGCCAGCATTCTCCCGGCCAGCTGCTCGCTTCTTCTCGCTTCTCGGACCTCCAAGCATGGATTCCTCCAGCACGTCCTGCACATCCAGCGGTAGGTTGACCTCTGCCTCTGGGCTGAGGGTTGCAACTCCCAGAGGCTGGGAGCCCTTCATGCCTGTGCATCCTGCATCAATAGAGCCATGCCCTTCTTTAGGGCATGTTCCGAGATTGAGCTGGCCTTTTGCCAGCGCTCCGTGGGCCTCATCGAAACAGACTCGCTTCAGAATGACACCCTTTCTCCATACCCATGGGATTTTCGCTCTGGGGTGGAAGTGGATGTTGTCTCTTCCAAGAGAGGTGCCCACGCAGATCGCGCATCACCGGGCGAAAGGTGCTAACATTAATTATCAGGTCCCATCCTCTCTTTGTCGCTGGCCAATCTTTCCATCCAACCGAATGTAGGTTCATGATTGCAGTGGACACATTTGGCGATGTAGAGTCGGAGTAGCCTTGGAATTGTGGTCTCTTGGCCTGGCTTCCCAACAGCCGCTATGGATATACACCCAGTAGGGTTTATTCCACACGTTCCATCTCTTTTGTTCTTGGGGATGGTTTCCGTTGGATTCTTGGTGATGTTGGGATCAGTTTGACACCAGGTCATCTTGAGGCGACAGCCCGTTTCTAGGAGCTCTTCTCCCAAGTTCAGGCCTTTCTGCATGACCGAACTCTGTGCATGCCTGGCCTTTGTATAACCCAGGGATGTCAAGGAATCTTGATGCCAGGACGGAGGGAAGCATGTGCAGCTTATAACTCTCTTTCAAGGGTTTCAAGCTCCCTTGGAGTTTCCCCACACATAATCCATACTCCATTTCTCTCTCTCTGTCTCTCTCTCTCTCTCTCTGTCTCTCTCTCTCTCACTCTTCATTTCTCTGCTGGGACCCTGCGGGTCTCACTTTGTATTACTCCTTGGTTCCCTCCCAACTCAGCCTTATGGTATCAATTTCTTCTCCTCTTTGGCCACGTATGTCCTTATGAATGGGACCTTGACATTGTAGTCTATGGCCTCGACAGTGTAATATGCAGACTTGTGGTTGGTGTTGAAGTTGTGATCACTGCATGTGCTGAGGTGCGTCCTGATGCATGCTTGCCCAGTTGAGGTGGTTTTTAGAGTGGATCTGCTGGATGTCTCTTTGTCGCGATGTATCCTAAATATCCGGGACCTTGGAAACTAACCTGAAGAGAAGTTGGCTTTGCGTGTATGTGGAAGCAAATGCCTGGGAGACACAGCATCCAGGAACACAGGAAGTGGTCTTGGACGGCCTTTGCTTTGGGGGCTGTGTGGTAAGAGCTTCGCAAGGGGACCCGCCATGGGGCCGTCAGTTGCATGCGAATCACCAAGGACGTATTCCTGGGTGCGAGCCGGACAGAAGGGAGACCAATCCAGGGGGGATTCCTCTGCTTCTGTGTGCTTTGACAGGTCTAGAGCAGGAGAGCCCACACTGAGGCATGTGGCTGAGAGCAGGTCACAGGTTGCTAGTGGGCATTTCGGGAGGAGAGGCTCCTGGTGGCATAGAGCGTGGCATAACTCAGGAAGCTATGGATTTCGTGGATGCAATGATGTGCTGGAATCCACACGTCCACTGGCCCTCACAGACGTTTCCCTTGGGGTGGTGTGAACCCGCGGCCCTTTCTTCCATTCTTGTCCACCACCACTAGGGCCGGAACACAGATTGTCCCGGGGTCCTTTTTGTGCAGGCAGGTCCCCGTGGGACTCACTGTGGCCCAGCCACAGCACGAGGCAGCATAATCAGGGTGTGTCGAGCTGGTGAGCCATTTTGCAAGGAGTCCCGGCAGGGCTGCCTTCCGAACAGGTGCGGTGGTGTGGGCACCGCCGAGAAGCTTTCCTTCTCTACCCCCCAGAAGCGCAGTCAGTGTTCGGTGGTGGTTTGCATGGTTCTATTTGTCTTTGTGTTCCTGCCACTCATATGCCAAGGCTTTGAGCTGATATGGCCTGGACGTAGGCGAGAGAGGCTGATGTGATTTTCTGAAAGGCCACACTGCCAGAGACATCATGCAGAAACCCAAAAGTACACTCGACAGCACTGGTAGGCGGAAGGCGGGTTTGTCCCAAGACTCCGATGTGCCTTCACACTAGGGTCTTCCATCCATTTCTTGGCCAGCGTGGCCTAGGGAAGTGGGGGGAATTGGGCCCCAGGAGGTGGACTTCACGTCCCCTTTGGTAAGCATCCTTGGTGCCTCCACGTTCCCCATTCCGCTGGGCTTCCAATTGTACAGATGTCTTGGCACCCCCTTTGAGCAGAGACAGCCCTTGCCTCGGGGACCGTCTCCAGGGTTGAAGCAGCCCAGCAGGGCCCCGAGGGCACCAGGGATCTGCATCCCTGCTGACACATCCCTGAGCTCTCCCCCATAGGTCCTTGGGAATCCTGGTGGTCCTTGACCTGGGGTGCCCTGTCAGGGTGCACCAACTGCTGCAGGAACCTCTGCCACGATGCAATGCTTTTCTCAAAATGCAGACATCACTGGGTGTCCGGAGTCTCGATGTCGATGTAGCCTCCTGAAAAGTCAGACGTGGTGTGTGAAGAGAGCCATGCTTCAACCAATTGGTTGGCATCTCTGCCTTCCTTCCCACCTTCTGTCTTCCATTCGCCTTAACACCTTTCTGCATCCGGACCTTCCACCCAAGAAATCCCTCCTCCACAAGGCGAGCCTTGCTGCTCACCTCCTGCATCTCCCCCACATCAGTATAGTTTTCTCACTCTCTCGCTCTTATCATCAATGTCCTCTACCTCCTCATCAATTGATAATTCTCTCTCCAGGGTTGTTCTTTGGGAGGATGGTCATGAAAATCGGGAACGTTTTTGCGACTTCTGGAAACTCAGCAGGAATCCTGGACTGTGGTTATATCGGGCATGGAAAATGCGATTTGGGGTCCTCTCTCAGGAAATGCTCAGGGGTTTTGGCTATTTTATTTACCGGGCGTCCTCCTAGATCCATAGTCCTATTCCCATCGGAAACACGAGCACGTGTGTTTACAATGGGGAAAAGTCTTTAGGCACCCATTGCCCAGGGAGAAGGAAAGCCTGAGGAATCGTCTTGCCCCCCAAAATGAAGCTGTCTTCGAACGGTTCCCAAGAAAGCAGGCTAATCCAAAGCCACCCAAAGCCCCCCAAAGCAACCCAAGCCCAAAGAAGGGTTAAAGAACCTTGAGAATACCACACCCCTGGAAGGAATGTACAGCAGAGCAGAGGAATGTGTGGAATGCAGACAGGTGTGAAGCAATTAGCGCCCCATCTGGAAAACGGGGAAAAGTACAAGTTGGCCTGTGGAAATGCATGAACCCGACAGAGCCGGGCAGAGACGGTCTGGAATGCGGCAAGGTCTGAACCAGAGGCTCAGTCTTACGTGGTTTGCCGTGAAGACCATATGGCCGGCACTCCAAAGGCCTGGGAGACTCGGAGCTGGGCTGCCGTTTGAAAGGGCCTTAGGTGGTCCTCCTTCCTCCCAGGTCCTCAAACTGGAGGGGAACTCTAAATGACTGTCAGATCTCCGCCCTTGCGTGAAGTGCGGTGCATGGGGTCCTTGGCCTAGATGACCCCTTGGGTGCCAGGGACGGCCCAGCCGTCCAGGTGATGGACAAACCTATGGGCAGGCACTCCACGTACTTGAGGTGTGCCCTTGAGTTTTGGGGCATGGGGAATTTCCAGCAGCTCCGCTGATTTCCATACATCAGGGCGTGGCCACCTCAGCCTCTACAAGACCCCTGTCTCCAGGGAGAGCACAGTGGGCCAGCATTCTCCCGGCCAGCTGCTCGCTTCTTCTCGCTTCTCGGACCTCCAAGCATGGATTCCTCCAGCACGTCCTGCACATCCAGCGGTAGGTTGACCTCTGCCTCTGGGCTGAGGGTTGCAACTCCCAGAGGCTGGGAGCCCTTCATGCCTGTGCATCCTGCATCAATAGAGCCATGCCCTTCTTTAGGGCATGTTCCGAGATTGAGCTGGCCTTTTGCCAGCGCTCCGTGGGCCTCATCGAAACAGACTCGCTTCAGAATGACACCCTTTCTCCATACCCATGGGATTTTCGCTCTGGGGTGGAAGTGGATGTTGTCTCTTCCAAGAGAGGTGCCCACGCAGATCGCGCATCACCGGGCGAAAGGTGCTAACATTAATTATCAGGTCCCATCCTCTCTTTGTCGCTGGCCAATCTTTCCATCCAACCGAATGTAGGTTCATGATTGCAGTGGACACATTTGGCGATGTAGAGTCGGAGTAGCCTTGGAATTGTGGTCTCTTGGCCTGGCTTCCCAACAGCCGCTATGGATATACACCCAGTAGGGTTTATTCCACACGTTCCATCTCTTTTGTTCTTGGGGATGGTTTCCGTTGGATTCTTGGTGATGTTGGGATCAGTTTGACACCAGGTCATCTTGAGGCGACAGCCCGTTTCTAGGAGCTCTTCTCCCAAGTTCAGGCCTTTCTGCATGACCGAACTCTGTGCATGCCTGGCCTTTGTATAACCCAGGGATGTCAAGGAATCTTGATGCCAGGACGGAGGGAAGCATGTGCAGCTTATAACTCTCTTTCAAGGGTTTCAAGCTCCCTTGGAGTTTCCCCACACATAATCCATACTCCATTTCTCTCTCTCTGTCTCTCTCTCTCTCTCTCTGTCTCTCTCTCTCTCACTCTTCATTTCTCTGCTGGGACCCTGCGGGTCTCACTTTGTATTACTCCTTGGTTCCCTCCCAACTCAGCCTTATGGTATCAATTTCTTCTCCTCTTTGGCCACGTATGTCCTTATGAATGGGACCTTGACATTGTAGTCTATGGCCTCGACAGTGTAATATGCAGACTTGTGGTTGGTGTTGAAGTTGTGATCACTGCATGTGCTGAGGTGCGTCCTGATGCATGCTTGCCCAGTTGAGGTGGTTTTTAGAGTGGATCTGCTGGATGTCTCTTTGTCGCGATGTATCCTAAATATCCGGGACCTTGGAAACTAACCTGAAGAGAAGTTGGCTTTGCGTGTATGTGGAAGCAAATGCCTGGGAGACACAGCATCCAGGAACACAGGAAGTGGTCTTGGACGGCCTTTGCTTTGGGGGCTGTGTGGTAAGAGCTTCGCAAGGGGACCCGCCATGGGGCCGTCAGTTGCATGCGAATCACCAAGGACGTATTCCTGGGTGCCAGCCGGACAGAAGGGAGACCAATCCAGGGGGGATTCCTCTGCTTCTGTGTGCTTTGACAGGTCTAGAGCAGGAGAGCCCACACTGAGGCATGTGGCTGAGAGCAGGTCACAGGTTGCTAGTGGGCATTTCGGGAGGAGAGGCTCCTGGTGGCATAGAGCGTGGCATAACTCAGGAAGCTATGGATTTCGTGGATGCAACGATGTGCTGGGATCCACACGTCCACTGGCCCTCACAGACGTTTCCCTTGGGGTGGTGTGAACCCGCGGCCCTTTCTTCCATTCTTGTCCACCACCACTAGGGCCGGAACACAGATTGTCCCGGGGTCCTTTTTGTGCAGGCAGGTCCCCGTGGGACTCACTGTGGCCCAGCCACAGCACGAGGCAGCATAATCAGGGTGTGTCGAGCTGGTGAGCCATTTTGCAAGGAGTCCCGGCAGGGCTGCCTTCCGAACAGGTGCGGTGGTGTGGGCACCGCCGAGAAGCTTTCCTTCTCTACCCCCCAGAAGCGCAGTCAGTGTTCGGTGGTGGTTTGCATGGTTCTATTTGTCTTTGTGTTCCTGCCACTCATATGCCAAGGCTTTGAGCTGATATGGCCTGGACGTAGGCGAGAGAGGCTGATGTGATTTTCTGAAAGGCCACACTGCCAGAGACATCATGCAGAAACCCAAAAGTACACTCGACAGCACTGGTAGGCGGAAGGCGGGTTTGTCCCAAGACTCCGATGTGCCTTCACACTAGGGTCTTCCATCCATTTCTTGGCCAGCGTGGCCTAGGGAAGTGGGGGGAATTGGGCCCCAGGAGATGGACTTCACGTCCCCTTTGGTAAGCATCCTTGGTGCCTCCACGTTCCCCATTCCAATGGGCTTCCAATTGTACAGATGTCTTGGCACCCCCTTTGAGCAGAGACAGCCCTTGCCTCGGGGACCGTCTCCAGGGTTGAAGCAGCCCAGCAGGGCCCCGAGGGCACCAGGGATCTGCATCCCTGCTGACACATCCCTGAGCTCTCCCCCATAGGTCCTTGGGAATCCTGGTGGTCCTTGACCTGGGGTGCCCTGTCAGGGTGCACCAACTGCTGCAGGAACCTCTGCCACGATGCAATGCTTTTCTCAAAATGCAGACATCACTGGGTGTCCGGAGTCTCGATGTCGATGTAGCCTCCTGAAAAGTCAGACGTGGTGTGTGAAGAGAGCCATGCTTCAACCAATTGGTTGGCATCTCTGCCTTCCTTCCCACCTTCTGTCTTCCATTCGCCTTAACACCTTTCTGCATCCGGACCTTCCACCCAAGAAATCCCTCCTCCACAAGGCGAGCCTTGCTGCTCACCTCCTGCATCTCCCCCACATCAGTATAGTTTTCTCACTCTCTCGCTCTTATCATCAATGTCCTCTACCTCCTCATCAATTGATAATTCTCTCTCCAGGGTTGTTCTTTGGGAGGATGGTCATGAAAATCGGGAACGTTTTTGCGACTTCTGGAAACTCAGCAGGAATCCTGGACTGTGGTTATATCGGGCATGGAAAATGCGATTTGGGGTCCTCTCTCAGGAAATGCTCAGGGGTTTTGGCTATTTTATTTACCGGGCGTCCTCCTAGATCCATAGTCCTATTCCCATCGGAAACACGAGCACGTGTGTTTACAATGGGGAAAAGTCTTTAGGCACCCATTGCCCAGGGAGAAGGAAAGCCTGAGGAATCGTCTTGCCCCCCAAAATGAAGCTGTCTTCGAACGGTTCCCAAGAAAGCAGGCTAATCCAAAGCCACCCAAAGCCCCCCAAAGCAACCCAAGCCCAAAGAAGGGTTAAAGAACCTTGAGAATACCACACCCCTGGAAGGAATGTACAGCAGAGCAGAGGAATGTGTGGAATGCAGACAGGTGTGAAGCAATTAGCGCCCCATCTGGAAAACGGGGAAAAGTACAAGTTGGCCTGTGGAAATGCATGAACCCGACAGAGCCGGGCAGAGACGGTCTGGAATGCGGCAAGGTCTGAACCAGAGGCTCAGTCTTACGTGGTTTGCCGTGAAGACCATATGGCCGGCACTCCAAAGGCCTGGGAGACTCGGAGCTGGGCTGCCGTTTGAAAGGGCCTTAGGTGGTCCTCCTTCCTCCCAGGTCCTCAAACTGGAGGGGAACTCTAAATGACTGTCAGATCTCCGCCCTTGCGTGAAGTGCGGTGCATGGGGTCCTTGGCCTAGATGACCCCTTGGGTGCCAGGGACGGCCCAGCCGTCCAGGTGATGGACAAACCTATGGGCAGGCACTCCACGTACTTGAGGTGTGCCCTTGAGTTTTGGGGCATGGGGAATTTCCAGCAGCTCCGCTGATTTCCATACATCAGGGCGTGGCCACCTCAGCCTCTACAAGACCCCTGTCTCCAGGGAGAGCACAGTGGGCCAGCATTCTCCCGGCCAGCTGCTCGCTTCTTCTCGCTTCTCGGACCTCCAAGCATGGATTCCTCCAGCACGTCCTGCACATCCAGCGGTAGCTTGACCTCTGCCTCTGGGCTGAGGGTTGCAACTCCCAGAGGCTTGGAGCCCTTCATGCCTGTGCATCCTGCATCAATAGAGCCATGCCCTTCTTTAGGGCATGTTCTGAGATTGAGCTGGCCTTTTGCCAGCGCTCCGTGGGCCTCATCGAAACAGACTCGCTTCAGAATGACACCCTTTCTCCATACCCATGGGATTTTCGCTCTGGGGTGGAAGTGGATGTTGTCTCTTCCAAGAGAGGTGCCCACGCAGATCGCGCATCACCGGGCGAAAGGTGCTAACATTAATTATCAGGTCCCATCCTCTCTTTGTCGCTGGCCAATCTTTCCATCCAACCGAATGTAGGTTCATGATTGCAGTGGACACATTTGGCGATGTAGAGTCGGAGTAGCCTTGGAATTGTGGTCTCTTGGCCTGGCTTCCCAACAGCCGCTATGGATATACACCCAGTAGGGTTTATTCCACACGTTCCATCTCTTTTGTTCTTGGGGATGGTTTCCGTTGGATTCTTGGTGATGTTGGGATCAGTTTGACACCAGGTCATCTTGAGGCGACAGCCCGTTTCTAGGAGCTCTTCTCCCAAGTTCAGGCCTTTCTGCATGACCGAACTCTGTGCATGCCTGGCCTTTGTATAACCCAGGGATGTCAAGGAATCTTGATGCCAGGACGGAGGGAAGCATGTGCAGCTTATAACTCTCTTTCAAGGGTTTCAAGCTCCCTTGGAGTTTCCCCACACATAATCCATACTCCATTTCTCTCTCTCTGTCTCTCTCTCTCTCACTCTTCATTTCTCTGCTGGGACCCTGCGGGTCTCACTTTGTATTACTCCTTGGTTCCCTCCCAACTCAGCCTTATGGTATCAATTTCTTCTCCTCTTTGGCCACGTATGTCCTTATGAATGGGACCTTGACATTGTAGTCTATGGCCTCGACAGTGTAATATGCAGACTTGTGGTTGGTGTTGAAGTTGTGATCACTGCATGTGCTGAGGTGCGTCCTGATGCATGCTTGCCCAGTTGAGGTGGTTTTTAGAGTGGATCTGCTGGATGTCTCTTTGTCGCGATGTATCCTAAATATCCGGGACCTTGGAAACTAACCTGAAGAGAAGTTGGCTTTGCGTGTATGTGGAAGCAAATGCCTGGGAGACACAGCATCCAGGAACACAGGAAGTGGTCTTGGACGGCCTTTGCTTTGGGGGCTGTGTGGTAAGAGCTTCGCAAGGGGACCCGCCATGGGGCCGTCAGTTGCATGCGAATCACCAAGGACGTATTCCTGGGTGCCAGCCGGACAGAAGGGAGACCAATCCAGGGGGGATTCCTCTGCTTCTGTGTGCTTTGACAGGTCTAGAGCAGGAGAGCCCACACTGAGGCATGTGGCTGAGAGCAGGTCACAGGTTGCTAGTGGGCATTTCGGGAGGAGAGGCTCCTGGTGGCATAGAGCGTGGCATAACTCAGGAAGCTATGGATTTCGTGGATGCAACGATGTGCTGGGATCCACACGTCCACTGGCCCTCACAGACGTTTCCCTTGGGGTGGTGTGAACCCACGGCCCTTTCTTCCATTCTTGTCCACCACCACTAGGGCCGGAACACAGATTGTCCCGGGGTCCTTTTTGTGCAGGCAGGTCCCCGTGGGACTCACTGTGGCCCAGCCACAGCACGAGGCAGCATAATCAGGGTGTGTCGAGCTGGTGAGCCATTTTGCAAGGAGTCCCGGCAGGGCTGCCTTCCGAACAGGTGCGGTGGTGTGGGCACCGCCGAGAAGCTTTCCTTCTCTACCCCCCAGAAGCGCAGTCAGTGTTCGGTGGTGGTTTGCATGGTTCTATTTGTCTTTGTGTTCCTGCCACTCATATGCCAAGGCTTTGAGCTGATATGCCCTGGACGTAGGCGAGAGAGGCTGATGTGATTTTCTGAAAGGCCACACTGCCAGAGACATCATGCAGAAACCCAAAAGTACACTCGACAGCACTGGTAGGCGGAAGGCGGGTTTGTCCCAAGACTCCGATGTGCCTTCACACTAGGGTCTTCCATCCATTTCTTGGCCAGCGTGGCCTAGGGAAGTGGGGGGAATTGGGCCCCAGGAGATGGACTTCACGTCCCCTTTGGTAAGCATCCTTGGTGCCTCCACGTTCCCCATTCCGCTGGGCTTCCAATTGTACAGATGTCTTGGCACCCCCTTTGAGCAGAGACAGCCCTTGCCTCGGGGACCGTCTCCAGGGTTGAAGCAGCCCAGCAGGGCCCCGAGGGCACCAGGGATCTGCATCCCTGCTGACACATCCCTGAGCTCTCCCCCATAGGTCCTTGGGAATCCTGGTGGTCCTTGACCTGGGGTGCCCTGTCAGGGTGCACCAACTGCTGCAGGAACCTCTGCCACGATGCAATGCTTTTCTCAAAATGCAGACATCACTGGGTGTCCGGAGTCTCGATGTCGATGTAGCCTCCTGAAAAGTCAGACGTGGTGTGTGAAGAGAGCCATGCTTCAACCCCTTGGTTTGCCTCTCTGCCTTCCTTCCCACCTTCTGTCTTCCATTCGCCTTAACACCTTTCTGCATCCGGACCTTCCACCCAAGAAATCCCTCCTCCACAAGGCGAGCCTTGCTGCTCACCTCCTGCATCTCCCCCACATCAGTATAGTTTTCTCACTCTCTCGCTCTTATCATCAATGTCCTCTACCTCCTCATCAATTGATAATTCTCTCTCCAGGGTTGTTCTTTGGGAGGATGGTCATGAAAATCGGGAACGTTTTTGCGACTTCTGGAAACTCAGCAGGAATCCTGGACTGTGGTTATATCGGGCATGGAAAATGCGATTTGGGGTCCTCTCTCAGGAAATGCTCAGGGGTTTTGGCTATTTTATTTACCGGGCGTCCTCCTAGATCCATAGTCCTATTCCCATCGGAAACACGAGCACGTGTGTTTACAATGGGGAAAAGTCTTTAGGCACCCATTGCCCAGGGAGAAGGAAAGCCTGAGGAATCGTCTTGCCCCCCAAAATGAAGCTGTCTTCGAACGGTTCCCAAGAAAGCAGGCTAATCCAAAGCCACCCAAAGCCCCCCAAAGCAACCCAAGCCCAAAGAAGGGTTAAAGAACCTTGAGAATACCACACCCCTGGAAGGAATGTACAGCAGAGCAGAGGAATGTGTGGAATGCAGACAGGTGTGAAGCAATTAGCGCCCCATCTGGAAAACGGGGAAAAGTACAAGTTGGCCTGTGGAAATGCATGAACCCGACAGAGCCGGGCAGAGACGGTCTGGAATGCGGCAAGGTCTGAACCAGAGGCTCAGTCTTACGTGGTTTGCCGTGAAGACCATATGGCCGGCACTCCAAAGGCCTGGGAGACTCGGAGCTGGGCTGCCGTTTGAAAGGGCCTTAGGTGGTCCTCCTTCCTCCCAGGTCCTCAAACTGGAGGGGAACTCTAAATGACTGTCAGATCTCCGCCCTTGCGTGAAGTGCGGTGCATGGGGTCCTTGGCCTAGATGACCCCTTGGGTGCCAGGGACGGCCCAGCCGTCCAGGTGATGGACAAACCTATGGGCAGGCACTCCACGTACTTGAGGTGTGCCCTTGAGTTTTGGGGCATGGGGAATTTCCAGCAGCTCCGCTGATTTCCATACATCAGGGCGTGGCCACCTCAGCCTCTACAAGACCCCTGTCTCCAGGGAGAGCACAGTGGGCCAGCATTCTCCCGGCCAGCTGCTCGCTTCTTCTCGCTTCTCGGACCTCCAAGCATGGATTCCTCCAGCACGTCCTGCACATCCAGCGGTAGGTTGACCTCTGCCTCTGGGCTGAGGGTTGCAACTCCCAGAGGCTGGGAGCCCTTCATGCCTGTGCATCCTGCATCAATAGAGCCATGCCCTTCTTTAGGGCATGTTCCGAGATTGAGCTGGCCTTTTGCCAGCGCTCCGTGGGCCTCATCGAAACAGACTCGCTTCAGAATGACACCCTTTCTCCATACCCATGGGATTTTCGCTCTGGGGTGGAAGTGGATGTTGTCTCTTCCAAGAGAGGTGCCCACGCAGATCGCGCATCACCGGGCGAAAGGTGCTAACATTAATTATCAGGTCCCATCCTCTCTTTGTCGCTGGCCAATCTTTCCATCCAACCGAATGTAGGTTCATGATTGCAGTGGACACATTTGGCGATGTAGAGTCGGAGTAGCCTTGGAATTGTGGTCTCTTGGCCTGGCTTCCCAACAGCCGCTATGGATATACACCCAGTAGGGTTTATTCCACACGTTCCATCTCTTTTGTTCTTGGGGATGGTTTCCGTTGGATTCTTGGTGATGTTGGGATCAGTTTGACACCAGGTCATCTTGAGGCGACAGCCCGTTTCTAGGAGCTCTTCTCCCAAGTTCAGGCCTTTCTGCATGACCGAACTCTGTGCATGCCTGGCCTTTGTATAACCCAGGGATGTCAAGGAATCTTGATGCCAGGACGGAGGGAAGCATGTGCAGCTTATAACTCTCTTTCAAGGGTTTCAAGCTCCCTTGGAGTTTCCCCACACATAATCCATACTCCATTTCTCTCTCTCTGTCTCTCTCTCTCTCTCTCTGTCTCTCTCTCTCTCACTCTTCATTTCTCTGCTGGGACCCTGCGGGTCTCACTTTGTATTACTCCTTGGTTCCCTCCCAACTCAGCCTTATGGTATCAATTTCTTCTCCTCTTTGGCCACGTATGTCCTTATGAATGGGACCTTGACATTGTAGTCTATGGCCTCGACAGTGTAATATGCAGACTTGTGGTTGGTGTTGAAGTTGTGATCACTGCATGTGCTGAGGTGCGTCCTGATGCATGCTTGCCCAGTTGAGGTGGTTTTTAGAGTGGATCTGCTGGATGTCTCTTTGTCGCGATGTATCCTAAATATCCGGGACCTTGGAAACTAACCTGAAGAGAAGTTGGCTTTGCGTGTATGTGGAAGCAAATGCCTGGGAGACACAGCATCCAGGAACACAGGAAGTGGTCTTGGACGGCCTTTGCTTTGGGGGCTGTGTGGTAAGAGCTTCGCAAGGGGACCCGCCATGGGGCCGTCAGTTGCATGCGAATCACCAAGGACGTATTCCTGGGTGCCAGCCGGACAGAAGGGAGACCAATCCAGGGGGGATTCCTCTGCTTCTGTGTGCTTTGACAGGTCTAGAGCAGGAGAGCCCACACTGAGGCATGTGGCTGAGAGCAGGTCACAGGTTGCTAGTGGGCATTTCGGGAGGAGAGGCTCCTGGTGGCATAGAGCGTGGCATAACTCAGGAAGCTATGGATTTCGTGGATGCAACGATGTGCTGGGATCCACACGTCCACTGGCCCTCACAGACGTTTCCCTTGGGGTGGTGTGAACCCGCGGCCCTTTCTTCCATTCTTGTCCACCACCACTAGGGCCGGAACACAGATTGTCCCGGGGTCCTTTTTGTGCAGGCAGGTCCCCGTGGGACTCACTGTGGCCCAGCCACAGCACGAGGCAGCATAATCAGGGTGTGTCGAGCTGGTGAGCCATTTTGCAAGGAGTCCCGGCAGGGCTGCCTTCCGAACAGGTGCGGTGGTGTGGGCACCGCCGAGAAGCTTTCCTTCTCTACCCCCCAGAAGCGCAGTCAGTGTTCGGTGGTGGTTTGCATGGTTCTATTTGTCTTTGTGTTCCTGCCACTCATATGCCAAGGCTTTGAGCTGATATGGCCTGGACGTAGGCGAGAGAGGCTGATGTGATTTTCTGAAAGGCCACACTGCCAGAGACATCATGCAGAAACCCAAAAGTACACTCGACAGCACTGGTAGGCGGAAGGCGGGTTTGTCCCAAGACTCCGATGTGCCTTCACACTAGGGTCTTCCATCCATTTCTTGGCCAGCGTGGCCTAGGGAAGTGGGGGGAATTGGGCCCCAGGAGATGGACTTCACGTCCCCTTTGGTAAGCATCCTTGGTGCCTCCACGTTCCCCATTCCGCTGGGCTTCCAATTGTACAGATGTCTTGGCACCCCCTTTGAGCAGAGACAGCCCTTGCCTCGGGGACCGTCTCCAGGGTTGAAGCAGCCCAGCAGGGCCCCGAGGGCACCAGGGATCTGCATCCCTGCTGACACATCCCTGAGCTCTCCCCCATAGGTCCTTGGGAATCCTGGTGGTCCTTGACCTGGGGTGCCCTGTCAGGGTGCACCAACTGCTGCAGGAACCTCTGCCACGATGCAATGCTTTTCTCAAAATGCAGACATCACTGGGTGTCCGGAGTCTCGATGTCGATGTAGCCTCCTGAAAAGTCAGACGTGGTGTGTGAAGAGAGCCATGCTTCAACCCCTTGGTTTGCCTCTCTGCCTTCCTTCCCACCTTCTGTCTTCCATTCGCCTTAACACCTTTCTGCATCCGGACCTTCCACCCAAGAAATCCCTCCTCCACAAGGCGAGCCTTGCTGCTCACCTCCTGCATCTCCCCCACATCAGTATAGTTTTCTCACTCTCTCGCTCTTATCATCAATGTCGTCTACCTCCTCATCAATTGATAATTCTCTCTCCAGGGTTGTTCTTTGGGAGGATGGTCATGAAAATCGGGAACGTTTTTGCGACTTCTGGAAACTCAGCAGGAATCCTGGACTGTGGTTATATCGGGCATGGAAAATGCGATTTGGGGTCCTCTCTCAGGAAATGCTCAGGGGTTTTGGCTATTTTATTTACCGGGCGTCCTCCTAGATCCATAGTCCTATTCCCATCGGAAACACGAGCACGTGTGTTTACAATGGGGAAAAGTCTTTAGGCACCCATTGCCCAGGGAGAAGGAAAGCCTGAGGAATCGTCTTGCCCCCCAAAATGAAGCTGTCTTCGAACGGTTCCCAAGAAAGCAGGCTAATCCAAAGCCACCCAAAGCCCCCCAAAGCAACCCAAGCCCAAAGAAGGGTTAAAGAACCTTGAGAATACCACACCCCTGGAAGGAATGTACAGCAGAGCAGAGGAATGTGTGGAATGCAGACAGGTGTGAAGCAATTAGCGCCCCATCTGGAAAACGGGGAAAAGTACAAGTTGGCCTGTGGAAATGCATGAACCCGACAGAGCCGGGCAGAGACGGTCTGGAATGCGGCAAGGTCTGAACCAGAGGCTCAGTCTTACGTGGTTTGCCGTGAAGACCATATGGCCGGCACTCCAAAGGCCTGGGAGACTCGGAGCTGGGCTGCCGTTTGAAAGGGCCTTAGGTGGTCCTCCTTCCTCCCAGGTCCTCAAACTGGAGGGGAACTCTAAATGACTGTCAGATCTCCGCCCTTGCGTGAAGTGCGGTGCATGGGGTCCTTGGCCTAGATGACCCCTTGGGTGCCAGGGACGGCCCAGCCGTCCAGGTGATGGACAAACCTATGGGCAGGCACTCCACGTACTTGAGGTGTGCCCTTGAGTTTTGGGGCATGGGGAATTTCCAGCAGCTCCGCTGATTTCCATACATCAGGGCGTGGCCACCTCAGCCTCTACAAGACCCCTGTCTCCAGGGAGAGCACAGTGGGCCAGCATTCTCCCGGCCAGCTGCTCGCTTCTTCTCGCTTCTCGGACCTCCAAGCATGGATTCCTCCAGCACGTCCTGCACATCCAGCGGTAGCTTGACCTCTGCCTCTGGGCTGAGGGTTGCAACTCCCAGAGGCTTGGAGCCCTTCATGCCTGTGCATCCTGCATCAATAGAGCCATGCCCTTCTTTAGGGCATGTTCTGAGATTGAGCTGGCCTTTTGCCAGCGCTCCGTGGGCCTCATCGAAACAGACTCGCTTCAGAATGACACCCTTTCTCCATACCCATGGGATTTTCGCTCTGGGGTGGAAGTGGATGTTGTCTCTTCCAAGAGAGGTGCCCACGCAGATCGCGCATCACCGGGCGAAAGGTGCTAACATTAATTATCAGGTCCCATCCTCTCTTTGTCGCTGGCCAATCTTTCCATCCAACCGAATGTAGGTTCATGATTGCAGTGGACACATTTGGCGATGTAGAGTCGGAGTAGCCTTGGAATTGTGGTCTCTTGGCCTGGCTTCCCAACAGCCGCTATGGATATACACCCAGTAGGGTTTATTCCACACGTTCCATCTCTTTTGTTCTTGGGGATGGTTTCCGTTGGATTCTTGGTGATGTTGGGATCAGTTTGACACCAGGTCATCTTGAGGCGACAGCCCGTTTCTAGGAGCTCTTCTCCCAAGTTCAGGCCTTTCTGCATGACCGAACTCTGTGCATGCCTGGCCTTTGTATAACCCAGGGATGTCAAGGAATCTTGATGCCAGGACGGAGGGAAGCATGTGCAGCTTATAACTCTCTTTCAAGGGTTTCAAGCTCCCTTGGAGTTTCCCCACACATAATCCATACTCCATTTCTCTCTCTCTGTCTCTCTCTCTCTCTCTCTGTCTCTCTCTCTCTCACTCTTCATTTCTCTGCTGGGACCCTGCGGGTCTCACTTTGTATTACTCCTTGGTTCCCTCCCAACTCAGCCTTATGGTATCAATTTCTTCTCCTCTTTGGCCACGTATGTCCTTATGAATGGGACCTTGACATTGTAGTCTATGGCCTCGACAGTGTAATATGCAGACTTGTGGTTGGTGTTGAAGTTGTGATCACTGCATGTGCTGAGGTGCGTCCTGATGCATGCTTGCCCAGTTGAGGTGGTTTTTAGAGTGGATCTGCTGGATGTCTCTTTGTCGCGATGTATCCTAAATATCCGGGACCTTGGAAACTAACCTGAAGAGAAGTTGGCTTTGCGTGTATGTGGAAGCAAATGCCTGGGAGACACAGCATCCAGGAACACAGGAAGTGGTCTTGGACGGCCTTTGCTTTGGGGGCTGTGTGGTAAGAGCTTCGCAAGGGGACCCGCCATGGGGCCGTCAGTTGCATGCGAATCACCAAGGACGTATTCCTGGGTGCGAGCCGGACAGAAGGGAGACCAATCCAGGGGGGATTCCTCTGCTTCTGTGTGCTTTGACAGGTCTAGAGCAGGAGAGCCCACACTGAGGCATGTGGCTGAGAGCAGGTCACAGGTTGCTAGTGGGCATTTCGGGAGGAGAGGCTCCTGGTGGCATAGAGCGTGGCATAACTCAGGAAGCTATGGATTTCGTGGATGCAATGATGTGCTGGAATCCACACGTCCACTGGCCCTCACAGACGTTTCCCTTGGGGTGGTGTGAACCCGCGGCCCTTTCTTCCATTCTTGTCCACCACCACTAGGGCCGGAACACAGATTGTCCCGGGGTCCTTTTTGTGCAGGCAGGTCCCCGTGGGACTCACTGTGGCCCAGCCACAGCACGAGGCAGCATAATCAGGGTGTGTCGAGCTGGTGAGCCATTTTGCAAGGAGTCCCGGCAGGGCTGCCTTCCGAACAGGTGCGGTGGTGTGGGCACCGCCGAGAAGCTTTCCTTCTCTACCCCCCAGAAGCGCAGTCAGTGTTCGGTGGTGGTTTGCATGGTTCTATTTGTCTTTGTGTTCCTGCCACTCATATGCCAAGGCTTTGAGCTGATATGGCCTGGACGTAGGCGAGAGAGGCTGATGTGATTTTCTGAAAGGCCACACTGCCAGAGACATCATGCAGAAACCCAAAAGTACACTCGACAGCACTGGTAGGCGGAAGGCGGGTTTGTCCCAAGACTCCGATGTGCCTTCACACTAGGGTCTTCCATCCATTTCTTGGCCAGCGTGGCCTAGGGAAGTGGGGGGAATTGGGCCCCAGGAGATGGACTTCACGTCCCCTTTGGTAAGCATCCTTGGTGCCTCCACGTTCCCCATTCCGCTGGGCTTCCAATTGTACAGATGTCTTGGCACCCCCTTTGAGCAGAGACAGCCCTTGCCTCGGGGACCGTCTCCAGGGTTGAAGCAGCCCAGCAGGGCCCCGAGGGCACCAGGGATCTGCATCCCTGCTGACACATCCCTGAGCTCTCCCCCATAGGTCCTTGGGAATCCTGGTGGTCCTTGACCTGGGGTGCCCTGTCAGGGTGCACCAACTGCTGCAGGAACCTCTGCCACGATGCAATGCTTTTCTCAAAATGCAGACATCACTGGGTGTCCGGAGTCTCGATGTCGATGTAGCCTCCTGAAAAGTCAGACGTGGTGTGTGAAGAGAGCCATGCTTCAACCCCTTGGTTTGCCTCTCTGCCTTCCTTCCCACCTTCTGTCTTCCATTCGCCTTAACACCTTTCTGCATCCGGACCTTCCACCCAAGAAATCCCTCCTCCACAAGGCGAGCCTTGCTGCTCACCTCCTGCATCTCCCCCACATCAGTATAGTTTTCTCACTCTCTCGCTCTTATCATCAATGTCGTCTACCTCCTCATCAATTGATAATTCTCTCTCCAGGGTTGTTCTTTGGGAGGATGGTCATGAAAATCGGGAACGTTTTTGCGACTTCTGGAAACTCAGCAGGAATCCTGGACTGTGGTTATATCGGGCATGGAAAATGCGATTTGGGGTCCTCTCTCAGGAAATGCTCAGGGGTTTTGGCTATTTTATTTACCGGGCGTCCTCCTAGATCCATAGTCCTATTCCCATCGGAAACACGAGCACGTGTGTTTACAATGGGGAAAAGTCTTTAGGCACCCATTGCCCAGGGAGAAGGAAAGCCTGAGGAATCGTCTTGCCCCCCAAAATGAAGCTGTCTTCGAACGGTTCCCAAGAAAGCAGGCTAATCCAAAGCCACCCAAAGCCCCCCAAAGCAACCCAAGCCCAAAGAAGGGTTAAAGAACCTTGAGAATACCACACCCCTGGAAGGAATGTACAGCAGAGCAGAGGAATGTGTGGAATGCAGACAGGTGTGAAGCAATTAGCGCCCCATCTGGAAAACGGGGAAAAGTACAAGTTGGCCTGTGGAAATGCATGAACCCGACAGAGCCGGGCAGAGACGGTCTGGAATGCGGCAAGGTCTGAACCAGAGGCTCAGTCTTACGTGGTTTGCCGTGAAGACCATATGGCCGGCACTCCAAAGGCCTGGGAGACTCGGAGCTGGGCTGCCGTTTGAAAGGGCCTTAGGTGGTCCTCCTTCCTCCCAGGTCCTCAAACTGGAGGGGAACTCTAAATGACTGTCAGATCTCCGCCCTTGCGTGAAGTGCGGTGCATGGGGTCCTTGGCCTAGATGACCCCTTGGGTGCCAGGGACGGCCCAGCCGTCCAGGTGATGGACAAACCTATGGGCAGGCACTCCACGTACTTGAGGTGTGCCCTTGAGTTTTGGGGCATGGGGAATTTCCAGCAGCTCCGCTGATTTCCATACATCAGGGCGTGGCCACCTCAGCCTCTACAAGACCCCTGTCTCCAGGGAGAGCACAGTGGGCCAGCATTCTCCCGGCCAGCTGCTCGCTTCTTCTCGCTTCTCGGACCTCCAAGCATGGATTCCTCCAGCACGTCCTGCACATCCAGCGGTAGGTTGACCTCTGCCTCTGGGCTGAGGGTTGCAACTCCCAGAGGCTGGGAGCCCTTCATGCCTGTGCATCCTGCATCAATAGAGCCATGCCCTTCTTTAGGGCATGTTCCGAGATTGAGCTGGCCTTTTGCCAGCGCTCCGTGGGCCTCATCGAAACAGACTCGCTTCAGAATGACACCCTTTCTCCATACCCATGGGATTTTCGCTCTGGGGTGGAAGTGGATGTTGTCTCTTCCAAGAGAGGTGCCCACGCAGATCGCGCATCACCGGGCGAAAGGTGCTAACATTAATTATCAGGTCCCATCCTCTCTTTGTCGCTGGCCAATCTTTCCATCCAACCGAATGTAGGTTCATGATTGCAGTGGACACATTTGGCGATGTAGAGTCGGAGTAGCCTTGGAATTGTGGTCTCTTGGCCTGGCTTCCCAACAGCCGCTATGGATATACACCCAGTAGGGTTTATTCCACACGTTCCATCTCTTTTGTTCTTGGGGATGGTTTCCGTTGGATTCTTGGTGATGTTGGGATCAGTTTGACACCAGGTCATCTTGAGGCGACAGCCCGTTTCTAGGAGCTCTTCTCCCAAGTTCAGGCCTTTCTGCATGACCGAACTCTGTGCATGCCTGGCCTTTGTATAACCCAGGGATGTCAAGGAATCTTGATGCCAGGACGGAGGGAAGCATGTGCAGCTTATAACTCTCTTTCAAGGGTTTCAAGCTCCCTTGGAGTTTCCCCACACATAATCCATACTCCATTTCTCTCTCTCTGTCTCTCTCTCTCTCTCTCTGTCTCTCTCTCTCTCACTCTTCATTTCTCTGCTGGGACCCTGCGGGTCTCACTTTGTATTACTCCTTGGTTCCCTCCCAACTCAGCCTTATGGTATCAATTTCTTCTCCTCTTTGGCCACGTATGTCCTTATGAATGGGACCTTGACATTGTAGTCTATGGCCTCGACAGTGTAATATGCAGACTTGTGGTTGGTGTTGAAGTTGTTATCACTGCATGTGCTGAGGTGCGTCCTGATGCATGCTTGCCCAGTTGAGGTGGTTTTTAGAGTGGATCTGCTGGATGTCTCTTTGTCGCGATGTATCCTAAATATCCGGGACCTTGGAAACTAACCTGAAGAGAAGTTGGCTTTGCGTGTATGTGGAAGCAAATGCCTGGGAGACACAGCATCCAGGAACACAGGAAGTGGTCTTGGACGGCCTTTGCTTTGGGGGCTGTGTGGTAAGAGCTTCGCAAGGGGACCCGCCATGGGGCCGTCAGTTGCATGCGAATCACCAAGGACGTATTCCTGGGTGCGAGCCGGACAGAAGGGAGACCAATCCAGGGGGGATTCCTCTGCTTCTGTGTGCTTTGACAGGTCTAGAGCAGGAGAGCCCACACTGAGGCATGTGGCTGAGAGCAGGTCACAGGTTGCTAGTGGGCATTTCGGGAGGAGAGGCTCCTGGTGGCATAGAGCGTGGCATAACTCAGGAAGCTATGGATTTCGTGGATGCAACGATGTGCTGGAATCCACACGTCCACTGGCCCTCACAGACGTTTCCCTTGGGGTGGTGTGAACCCGCGGCCCTTTCTTCCATTCTTGTCCACCACCACTAGGGCCGGAACCCAGATCGGTCCGGGGTCCTTTTTGTGCAGGCAGGTCCCCGTGGGACTCACTGTGGCCCAGCCACAGCACGAGGCAGCATAATCAGGGTGTGTCGAGCTGGTGAGCCATTTTGCAAGGAGTCCCGGCAGGGCTGCCTTCCGAACAGGTGCGGTGGTGTGGGCACCGCCGAGAAGCTTTCCTTCTCTACCCCCCAGAAGCGCAGTCAGTGTTCGGTGGTGGTTTGCATGGTTCTATTTGTCTTTGTGTTCCTGCCACTCATATGCCAAGGCTTTGAGCTGATATGCCCTGGACGTAGGCGAGAGAGGCTGATGTGATTTTCTGAAAGGCCACACTGCCAGAGACATCATGCAGAAACCCAAAAGTACACTCGACAGCACTGGTAGGCGGAAGGCGGGTTTGTCCCAAGACTCCGATGTGCCTTCACACTAGGGTCTTCCATCCATTTCTTGGCCAGCGTGGCCTAGGGAAGTGGGGGGAATTGGGCCCCAGGAGATGGACTTCACGTCCCCTTTGGTAAGCATCCTTGGTGCCTCCACGTTCCCCATTCCAATGGGCTTCCAATTGTACAGATGTCTTGGCACCCCCTTTGAGCAGAGACAGCCCTTGCCTCGGGGACCGTCTCCAGGGTTGAAGCAGCCCAGCAGGGCCCCGAGGGCACCAGGGATCTGCATCCCTGCTGACACATCCCTGAGCTCTCCCCCATAGGTCCTTGGGAATCCTGGTGGTCCTTGACCTGGGGTGCCCTGTCAGGGTGCACCAACTGCTGCAGGAACCTCTGCCACGATGCAATGCTTTTCTCAAAATGCAGACATCACTGGGTGTCCGGAGTCTCGATGTCGATGTAGCCTCCTGAAAAGTCAGACGTGGTGTGTGAAGAGAGCCATGCTTCAACCCCTTGGTTTGCCTCTCTGCCTTCCTTCCCACCTTCTGTCTTCCATTCGCCTTAACACCTTTCTGCATCCGGACCTTCCACCCAAGAAATCCCTCCTCCACAAGGCGAGCCTTGCTGCTCACCTCCTGCATCTCCCCCACATCAGTATAGTTTTCTCACTCTCTCGCTCTTATCATCAATGTCCTCTACCTCCTCATCAATTGATAATTCTCTCTCCAGGGTTGTTCTTTGGGAGGATGATCATGAAAATCGGGAACGTTTTTGCGACTTCTGGAAACTCAGCAGGAATCCTGGACTGTGGTTATATCGGGCATGGAAAATGCGATTTGGGGTCCTCTCTCAGGAAATGCTCAGGGGTTTTGGCTATTTTATTTACCGGGCGTCCTCCTAGATCCATAGTCCTATTCCCATCGGAAACACGAGCACGTGTGTTTACAATGGGGAAAAGTCTTTAGGCACCCATTGCCCAGGGAGAAGGAAAGCCTGAGGAATCGTCTTGCCCCCCAAAATGAAGCTGTCTTCGAACGGTTCCCAAGAAAGCAGGCTAATCCAAAGCCACCCAAAGCCCCCCAAAGCAACCCAAGCCCAAAGAAGGGTTAAAGAACCTTGAGAATACCACACCCCTGGAAGGAATGTACAGCAGAGCAGAGGAATGTGTGGAATGCAGACAGGTGTGAAGCAATTAGCGCCCCATCTGGAAAACGGGGAAAAGTACAAGTTGGCCTGTGGAAATGCATGAACCCGACAGAGCCGGGCAGAGACGGTCTGGAATGCGGCAAGGTCTGAACCAGAGGCTCAGTCTTACGTGGTTTGCCGTGAAGACCATATGGCCGGCACTCCAAAGGCCTGGGAGACTCGGAGCTGGGCTGCCGTTTGAAAGGGCCTTAGGTGGTCCTCCTTCCTCCCAGGTCCTCAAACTGGAGGGGAACTCTAAATGACTGTCAGATCTCCGCCCTTGCGTGAAGTGCGGTGCATGGGGTCCTTGGCCTAGATGACCCCTTGGGTGCCAGGGACGGCCCAGCCGTCCAGGTGATGGACAAACCTATGGGCAGGCACTCCACGTACTTGAGGTGTGCCCTTGAGTTTTGGGGCATGGGGAATTTCCAGCAGCTCCGCTGATTTCCATACATCAGGGCGTGGCCACCTCAGCCTCTACAAGACCCCTGTCTCCAGGGAGAGCACAGTGGGCCAGCATTCTCCCGGCCAGCTGCTCGCTTCTTCTCGCTTCTCGGACCTCCAAGCATGGATTCCTCCAGCACGTCCTGCACATCCAGCGGTAGGTTGACCTCTGCCTCTGGGCTGAGGGTTGCAACTCCCAGAGGCTGGGAGCCCTTCATGCCTGTGCATCCTGCATCAATAGAGCCATGCCCTTCTTTAGGGCATGTTCCGAGATTGAGCTGGCCTTTTGCCAGCGCTCCGTGGGCCTCATCGAAACAGACTCGCTTCAGAATGACACCCTTTCTCCATACCCATGGGATTTTCGCTCTGGGGTGGAAGTGGATGTTGTCTCTTCCAAGAGAGGTGCCCACGCAGATCGCGCATCACCGGGCGAAAGGTGCTAACATTAATTATCAGGTCCCATCCTCTCTTTGTCGCTGGCCAATCTTTCCATCCAACCGAATGTAGGTTCATGATTGCAGTGGACACATTTGGCGATGTAGAGTCGGAGTAGCCTTGGAATTGTGGTCTCTTGGCCTGGCTTCCCAACAGCCGCTATGGATATACACCCAGTAGGGTTTATTCCACACGTTCCATCTCTTTTGTTCTTGGGGATGGTTTCCGTTGGATTCTTGGTGATGTTGGGATCAGTTTGACACCAGGTCATCTTGAGGCGACAGCCCGTTTCTAGGAGCTCTTCTCCCAAGTTCAGGCCTTTCTGCATGACCGAACTCTGTGCATGCCTGGCCTTTGTATAACCCAGGGATGTCAAGGAATCTTGATGCCAGGACGGAGGGAAGCATGTGCAGCTTATAACTCTCTTTCAAGGGTTTCAAGCTCCCTTGGAGTTTCCCCACACATAATCCATACTCCATTTCTCTCTCTCTGTCTCTCTCTCTCTCTCTCTGTCTCTCTCTCTCTCACTCTTCATTTCTCTGCTGGGACCCTGCGGGTCTCACTTTGTATTACTCCTTGGTTCCCTCCCAACTCAGCCTTATGGTATCAATTTCTTCTCCTCTTTGGCCACGTATGTCCTTATGAATGGGACCTTGACATTGTAGTCTATGGCCTCGACAGTGTAATATGCAGACTTGTGGTTGGTGTTGAAGTTGTGATCACTGCATGTGCTGAGGTGCGTCCTGATGCATGCTTGCCCAGTTGAGGTGGTTTTTAGAGTGGATCTGCTGGATGTCTCTTTGTCGCGATGTATCCTAAATATCCGGGACCTTGGAAACTAACCTGAAGAGAAGTTGGCTTTGCGTGTATGTGGAAGCAAATGCCTGGGAGACACAGCATCCAGGAACACAGGAAGTGGTCTTGGACGGCCTTTGCTTTGGGGGCTGTGTGGTAAGAGCTTCGCAAGGGGACCCGCCATGGGGCCGTCAGTTGCATGCGAATCACCAAGGACGTATTCCTGGGTGCGAGCCGGACAGAAGGGAGACCAATCCAGGGGGGATTCCTCTGCTTCTGTGTGCTTTGACAGGTCTAGAGCAGGAGAGCCCACACTGAGGCATGTGGCTGAGAGCAGGTCACAGGTTGCTAGTGGGCATTTCGGGGGAAGAGGCTCCTGGTGGCATAGAGCGTGGCATAACTCAGGAAGCTATGGATTTCGTGGATGCAACGATGTGCTGGAATCCACACGTCCACTGGCCCTCACAGACGTTTCCCTTGGGGTGGTGTGAACCCGCGGCCCTTTCTTCCATTCTTGTCCACCACCACTAGGGCCGGAACACAGATTGTCCCGGGGTCCTTTTTGTGCAGGCAGGTCCCCGTGGGACTCACTGTGGCCCAGCCACAGCACGAGGCAGCATAATCAGGGTGTGTCGAGCTGGTGAGCCATTTTGCAAGGAGTCCCGGCAGGGCTGCCTTCCGAACAGGTGCGGTGGTGTGGGCACCGCCGAGAAGCTTTCCTTCTCTACCCCCCAGAAGCGCAGTCAGTGTTCGGTGGTGGTTTGCATGGTTCTATTTGTCTTTGTGTTCCTGCCACTCATATGCCAAGGCTTTGAGCTGATATGCCCTGGACGTAGGCGAGAGAGGCTGATGTGATTTTCTGAAAGGCCACACTGCCAGAGACATCATGCAGAAACCCAAAAGTACACTCGACAGCACTGGTAGGCGGAAGGCGGGTTTGTCCCAAGACTCCGATGTGCCTTCACACTAGGGTCTTCCATCCATTTCTTGGCCAGCGTGGCCTAGGGAAGTGGGGGGAATTGGGCCCCAGGAGATGGACTTCACGTCCCCTTTGGTAAGCATCCTTGGTGCCTCCACGTTCCCCATTCCGCTGGGCTTCCAATTGTACAGATGTCTTGGCACCCCCTTTGAGCAGAGACAGCCCTTGCCTCGGGGACCGTCTCCAGGGTTGAAGCAGCCCAGCAGGGCCCCGAGGGCACCAGGGATCTGCATCCCTGCTGACACATCCCTGAGCTCTCCCCCATAGGTCCTTGGGAATCCTGGTGGTCCTTGACCTGGGGTGCCCTGTCAGGGTGCACCAACTGCTGCAGGAACCTCTGCCACGATGCAATGCTTTTCTCAAAATGCAGACATCACTGGGTGTCCGGAGTCTCGATGTCGATGTAGCCTCCTGAAAAGTCAGACGTGGTGTGTGAAGAGAGCCATGCTTCAACCCCTTGGTTTGCCTCTCTGCCTTCCTTCCCACCTTCTGTCTTCCATTCGCCTTAACACCTTTCTGCATCCGGACCTTCCACCCAAGAAATCCCTCCTCCACAAGGCGAGCCTTGCTGCTCACCTCCTGCATCTCCCCCACATCAGTATAGTTTTCTCACTCTCTCGCTCTTATCATCAATGTCGTCTACCTCCTCATCAATTGATAATTCTCTCTCCAGGGTTGTTCTTTGGGAGGATGGTCATGAAAATCGGGAACGTTTTTGCGACTTCTGGAAACTCAGCAGGAATCCTGGACTGTGGTTATATCGGGCATGGAAAATGCGATTTGGGGTCCTCTCTCAGGAAATGCTCAGGGGTTTTGGCTATTTTATTTACCGGGCGTCCTCCTAGATCCATAGTCCTATTCCCATCGGAAACACGAGCACGTGTGTTTACAATGGGGAAAAGTCTTTAGGCACCCATTGCCCAGGGAGAAGGAAAGCCTGAGGAATCGTCTTGCCCCCCAAAATGAAGCTGTCTTCGAACGGTTCCCAAGAAAGCAGGCTAATCCAAAGCCACCCAAAGCCCCCCAAAGCAACCCAAGCCCAAAGAAGGGTTAAAGAACCTTGAGAATACCACACCCCTGGAAGGAATGTACAGCAGAGCAGAGGAATGTGTGGAATGCAGACAGGTGTGAAGCAATTAGCGCCCCATCTGGAAAACGGGGAAAAGTACAAGTTGGCCTGTGGAAATGCATGAACCCGACAGAGCCGGGCAGAGACGGTCTGGAATGCGGCAAGGTCTGAACCAGAGGCTCAGTCTTACGTGGTTTGCCGTGAAGACCATATGGCCGGCACTCCAAAGGCCTGGGAGACTCGGAGCTGGGCTGCCGTTTGAAAGGGCCTTAGGTGGTCCTCCTTCCTCCCAGGTCCTCAAACTGGAGGGGAACTCTAAATGACTGTCAGATCTCCGCCCTTGCGTGAAGTGCGGTGCATGGGGTCCTTGGCCTAGATGACCCCTTGGGTGCCAGGGACGGCCCAGCCGTCCAGGTGATGGACAAACCTATGGGCAGGCACTCCACGTACTTGAGGTGTGCCCTTGAGTTTTGGGGCATGGGGAATTTCCAGCAGCTCCGCTGATTTCCATACATCAGGGCGTGGCCACCTCAGCCTCTACAAGACCCCTGTCTCCAGGGAGAGCACAGTGGGCCAGCATTCTCCCGGCCAGCTGCTCGCTTCTTCTCGCTTCTCGGACCTCCAAGCATGGATTCCTCCAGCACGTCCTGCACATCCAGCGGTAGGTTGACCTCTGCCTCTGGGCTGAGGGTTGCAACTCCCAGAGGCTGGGAGCCCTTCATGCCTGTGCATCCTGCATCAATAGAGCCATGCCCTTCTTTAGGGCATGTTCCGAGATTGAGCTGGCCTTTTGCCAGCGCTCCGTGGGCCTCATCGAAACAGACTCGCTTCAGAATGACACCCTTTCTCCATACCCATGGGATTTTCGCTCTGGGGTGGAAGTGGATGTTGTCTCTTCCAAGAGAGGTGCCCACGCAGATCGCGCATCACCGGGCGAAAGGTGCTAACATTAATTATCAGGTCCCATCCTCTCTTTGTCGCTGGCCAATCTTTCCATCCAACCGAATGTAGGTTCATGATTGCAGTGGACACATTTGGCGATGTAGAGTCGGAGTAGCCTTGGAATTGTGGTCTCTTGGCCTGGCTTCCCAACAGCCGCTATGGATATACACCCAGTAGGGTTTATTCCACACGTTCCATCTCTTTTGTTCTTGGGGATGGTTTCCGTTGGATTCTTGGTGATGTTGGGATCAGTTTGACACCAGGTCATCTTGAGGCGACAGCCCGTTTCTAGGAGCTCTTCTCCCAAGTTCAGGCCTTTCTGCATGACCGAACTCTGTGCATGCCTGGCCTTTGTATAACCCAGGGATGTCAAGGAATCTTGATGCCAGGACGGAGGGAAGCATGTGCAGCTTATAACTCTCTTTCAAGGGTTTCAAGCTCCCTTGGAGTTTCCCCACACATAATCCATACTCCATTTCTCTCTCTCTGTCTCTCTCTCTCTCTCTCTGTCTCTCTCTCTCTCACTCTTCATTTCTCTGCTGGGACCCTGCGGGTCTCACTTTGTATTACTCCTTGGTTCCCTCCCAACTCAGCCTTATGGTATCAATTTCTTCTCCTCTTTGGCCACGTATGTCCTTATGAATGGGACCTTGACATTGTAGTCTATGGCCTCGACAGTGTAATATGCAGACTTGTGGTTGGTGTTGAAGTTGTGATCACTGCATGTGCTGAGGTGCGTCCTGATGCATGCTTGCCCAGTTGAGGTGGTTTTTAGAGTGGATCTGCTGGATGTCTCTTTGTCGCGATGTATCCTAAATATCCGGGACCTTGGAAACTAACCTGAAGAGAAGTTGGCTTTGCGTGTATGTGGAAGCAAATGCCTGGGAGACACAGCATCCAGGAACACAGGAAGTGGTCTTGGACGGCCTTTGCTTTGGGGGCTGTGTGGTAAGAGCTTCGCAAGGGGACCCGCCATGGGGCCGTCAGTTGCATGCGAATCACCAAGGACGTATTCCTGGGTGCGAGCCGGACAGAAGGGAGACCAATCCAGGGGGGATTCCTCTGCTTCTGTGTGCTTTGACAGGTCTAGAGCAGGAGAGCCCACACTGAGGCATGTGGCTGAGAGCAGGTCACAGGTTGCTAGTGGGCATTTCGGGAGGAGAGGCTCCTGGTGGCATAGAGCGTGGCATAACTCAGGAAGCTATGGATTTCGTGGATGCAACGATGTGCTGGAATCCACACGTCCACTGGCCCTCACAGACGTTTCCCTTGGGGTGGTGTGAACCCGCGGCCCTTTCTTCCATTCTTGTCCACCACCACTAGGGCCGGAACCCAGATCGGTCCGGGGTCCTTTTTGTGCAGGCAGGTCCCCGTGGGACTCACTGTGGCCCAGCCACAGCACGAGGCAGCATAATCAGGGTGTGTCGAGCTGGTGAGCCATTTTGCAAGGAGTCCCGGCAGGGCTGCCTTCCGAACAGGTGCGGTGGTGTGGGCACCGCCGAGAAGCTTTCCTTCTCTACCCCCCAGAAGCGCAGTCAGTGTTCGGTGGTGGTTTGCATGGTTCTATTTGTCTTTGTGTTCCTGCCACTCATATGCCAAGGCTTTGAGCTGATATGGCCTGGACGTAGGCGAGAGAGGCTGATGTGATTTTCTGAAAGGCCACACTGCCAGAGACATCATGCAGAAACCCAAAAGTACACTCGACAGCACTGGTAGGCGGAAGGCGGGTTTGTCCCAAGACTCCGATGTGCCTTCACACTAGGGTCTTCCATCCATTTCTTGGCCAGCGTGGCCTAGGGAAGTGGGGGGAATTGGGCCCCAGGAGATGGACTTCACGTCCCCTTTGGTAAGCATCCTTGGTGACTCCACGTTCCCCATTCCGCTGGGCTTCCAATTGTACAGATGTCTTGGCACCCCCTTTGAGCAGAGACAGCCCTTGCCTCGGGGACCGTCTCCAGGGTTGAAGCAGCCCAGCAGGGCCCCGAGGGCACCAGGGATCTGCATCCCTGCTGACACATCCCTGAGCTCTCCCCCATAGGTCCTTGGGAATCCTGGTGGTCCTTGACCTGGGGTGCCCTGTCAGGGTGCACCAACTGCTGCAGGAACCTCTGCCACGATGCAATGCTTTTCTCAAAATGCAGACATCACTGGGTGTCCGGAGTCTCGATGTCGATGTAGCCTCCTGAAAAGTCAGACGTGGTGTGTGAAGAGAGCCATGCTTCAACCCCTTGGTTTGCCTCTCTGCCTTCCTTCCCACCTTCTGTCTTCCATTCGCCTTAACACCTTTCTGCATCCGGACCTTCCACCCAAGAAATCCCTCCTCCACAAGGCGAGCCTTGCTGCTCACCTCCTGCATCTCCCCCACATCAGTATAGTTTTCTCACTCTCTCGCTCTTATCATCAATGTCCTCTACCTCCTCATCAATTGATAATTCTCTCTCCAGGGTTGTTCTTTGGGAGGATGATCATGAAAATCGGGAACGTTTTTGCGACTTCTGGAAACTCAGCAGGAATCCTGGACTGTGGTTATATCGGGCATGGAAAATGCGATTTGGGGTCCTCTCTCAGGAAATGCTCAGGGGTTTTGGCTATTTTATTTACCGGGCGTCCTCCTAGATCCATAGTCCTATTCCCATCGGAAACACGAGCACGTGTGTTTACAATGGGGAAAAGGCTTTAGGCACCCATTGCCCAGGGAGAAGGAAAGCCTGAGGAATCGTCTTGCCCCCCAAAATGAAGCTGTCTTCGAACGGTTCCCAAGAAAGCAGGCTAATCCAAAGCCACCCAAAGCCCCCCAAAGCAACCCAAGCCCAAAGAAGGGTTAAAGAACCTTGAGAATACCACACCCCTGGAAGGAATGTACAGCAGAGCAGAGGAATGTGTGGAATGCAGACAGGTGTGAAGCAATTAGCGCCCCATCTGGAAAACGGGGAAAAGTACAAGTTGGCCTGTGGAAATGCATGAACCCGACAGAGCCGGGCAGAGACGGTCTGGAATGCGGCAAGGTCTGAACCAGAGGCTCAGTCTTACGTGGTTTGCCGTGAAGACCATATGGCCGGCACTCCAAAGGCCTGGGAGACTCGGAGCTGGGCTGCCGTTTGAAAGGGCCTTAGGTGGTCCTCCTTCCTCCCAGGTCCTCAAACTGGAGGGGAACTCTAAATGACTGTCAGATCTCCGCCCTTGCGTGAAGTGCGGTGCATGGGGTCCTTGGCCTAGATGACCCCTTGGGTGCCAGGGACGGCCCAGCCGTCCAGGTGATGGACAAACCTATGGGCAGGCACTCCACGTACTTGAGGTGTGCCCTTGAGTTTTGGGGCATGGGGAATTTCCAGCAGCTCCGCTGATTTCCATACATCAGGGCGTGGCCACCTCAGCCTCTACAAGACCCCTGTCTCCAGGGAGAGCACAGTGGGCCAGCATTCTCCCGGCCAGCTGCTCGCTTCTTCTCGCTTCTCGGACCTCCAAGCATGGATTCCTCCAGCACGTCCTGCACATCCAGCGGTAGGTTGACCTCTGCCTCTGGGCTGAGGGTTGCAACTCCCAGAGGCTGGGAGCCCTTCATGCCTGTGCATCCTGCATCAATAGAGCCATGCCCTTCTTTAGGGCATGTTCCGAGATTGAGCTGGCCTTTTGCCAGCGCTCCGTGGGCCTCATCGAAACAGACTCGCTTCAGAATGACACCCTTTCTCCATACCCATGGGATTTTCGCTCTGGGGTGGAAGTGGATGTTGTCTCTTCCAAGAGAGGTGCCCACGCAGATCGCGCATCACCGGGCGAAAGGTGCTAACATTAATTATCAGGTCCCATCCTCTCTTTGTCGCTGGCCAATCTTTCCATCCAACCGAATGTAGGTTCATGATTGCAGTGGACACATTTGGCGATGTAGAGTCGGAGTAGCCTTGGAATTGTGGTCTCTTGGCCTGGCTTCCCAACAGCCGCTATGGATATACACCCAGTAGGGTTTATTCCACACGTTCCATCTCTTTTGTTCTTGGGGATGGTTTCCGTTGGATTCTTGGTGATGTTGGGATCAGTTTGACACCAGGTCATCTTGAGGCGACAGCCCGTTTCTAGGAGCTCTTCTCCCAAGTTCAGGCCTTTCTGCATGACCGAACTCTGTGCATGCCTGGCCTTTGTATAACCCAGGGATGTCAAGGAATCTTGATGCCAGGACGGAGGGAAGCATGTGCAGCTTATAACTCTCTTTCAAGGGTTTCAAGCTCCCTTGGAGTTTCCCCACACATAATCCATACTCCATTTCTCTCTCTCTGTCTCTCTCTCTCTCTCTCTGTCTCTCTCTCTCTCACTCTTCATTTCTCTGCTGGGACCCTGCGGGTCTCACTTTGTATTACTCCTTGGTTCCCTCCCAACTCAGCCTTATGGTATCAATTTCTTCTCCTCTTTGGCCACGTATGTCCTTATGAATGGGACCTTGACATTGTAGTCTATGGCCTCGACAGTGTAATATGCAGACTTGTGGTTGGTGTTGAAGTTGTGATCACTGCATGTGCTGAGGTGCGTCCTGATGCATGCTTGCCCAGTTGAGGTGGTTTTTAGAGTGGATCTGCTGGATGTCTCTTTGTCGCGATGTATCCTAAATATCCGGGACCTTGGAAACTAACCTGAAGAGAAGTTGGCTTTGCGTGTATGTGGAAGCAAATGCCTGGGAGACACAGCATCCAGGAACACAGGAAGTGGTCTTGGACGGCCTTTGCTTTGGGGGCTGTGTGGTAAGAGCTTCGCAAGGGGACCCGCCATGGGGCCGTCAGTTGCATGCGAATCACCAAGGACGTATTCCTGGGTGCGAGCCGGACAGAAGGGAGACCAATCCAGGGGGGATTCCTCTGCTTCTGTGTGCTTTGACAGGTCTAGAGCAGGAGAGCCCACACTGAGGCATGTGGCTGAGAGCAGGTCACAGGTTGCTAGTGGGCATTTCGGGAGAAGAGGCTCCTGGTGGCATAGAGCGTGGCATAACTCAGGAAGCTATGGATTTCGTGGATGCAACGATGTGCTGGAATCCACACGTCCACTGGCCCTCACAGACGTTTCCCTTGGGGTGGTGTGAACCCGCGGCCCTTTCTTCCATTCTTGTCCACCACCACTAGGGCCGGAACACAGATTGTCCCGGGGTCCTTTTTGTGCAGGCAGGTCCCCGTGGGACTCACTGTGGCCCAGCCACAGCACGAGGCAGCATAATCAGGGTGTGTCGAGCTGGTGAGCCCTTTTGCAAGGAGTCCCGGCAGGGCTGCCTTCCGAACAGGTGCGGTGGTGTGGGCACCGCCGAGAAGCTTTCCTTCTCTACCCCCCAGAAGCGCAGTCAGTGTTCGGTGGTGGTTTGCATGGTTCTATTTGTCTTTGTGTTCCTGCCACTCATATGCCAAGGCTTTGAGCTGATATGGCCTGGACGTAGGCGAGAGAGGCTGATGTGATTTTCTGAAAGGCCACACTGCCAGAGACATCATGCAGAAACCCAAAAGTACACTCGACAGCACTGGTAGGCGGAAGGCGGGTTTGTCCCAAGACTCCGATGTGCCTTCACACTAGGGTCTTCCATCCATTTCTTGGCCAGCGTGGCCTAGGGAAGTGGGGGGAATTGGGCCCCAGGAGATGGACTTCACGTCCCCTTTGGTAAGCATCCTTGGTGACTCCACGTTCCCCATTCCGCTGGGCTTCCAATTGTACAGATGTCTTGGCACCCCCTTTGAGCAGAGACAGCCCTTGCCTCGGGGACCGTCTCCAGGGTTGAAGCAGCCCAGCAGGGCCCCGAGGGCACCAGGGATCTGCATCCCTGCTGACACATCCCTGAGCTCTCCCCCATAGGTCCTTGGGAATCCTGGTGGTCCTTGACCTGGGGTGCCCTGTCAGGGTGCACCAACTGCTGCAGGAACCTCTGCCACGATGCAATGCTTTTCTCAAAATGCAGACATCACTGGGTGTCCGGAGTCTCGATGTCGATGTAGCCTCCTGAAAAGTCAGACGTGGTGTGTGAAGAGAGCCATGCTTCAACCCCTTGGTTTGCCTCTCTGCCTTCCTTCCCACCTTCTGTCTTCCATTCGCCTTAACACCTTTCTGCATCCGGACCTTCCACCCAAGAAATCCCTCCTCCACAAGGCGAGCCTTGCTGCTCACCTCCTGCATCTCCCCCACATCAGTATAGTTTTCTCACTCTCTCGCTCTTATCATCAATGTCGTCTACCTCCTCATCAATTGATAATTCTCTCTCCAGGGTTGTTCTTTGGGAGGATGGTCATGAAAATCGGGAACGTTTTTGCGACTTCTGGAAACTCAGCAGGAATCCTGGACTGTGGTTATATCGGGCATGGAAAATGCGATTTGGGGTCCTCTCTCAGGAAATGCTCAGGGGTTTTGGCTATTTTATTTACCGGGCGTCCTCCTAGATCCATAGTCCTATTCCCATCGGAAACACGAGCACGTGTGTTTACAATGGGGAAAAGTCTTTAGGCACCCATTGCCCAGGGAGAAGGAAAGCCTGAGGAATCGTCTTGCCCCCCAAAATGAAGCTGTCTTCGAACGGTTCCCAAGAAAGCAGGCTAATCCAAAGCCACCCAAAGCCCCCCAAAGCAACCCAAGCCCAAAGAAGGGTTAAAGAACCTTGAGAATACCACACCCCTGGAAGGAATGTACAGCAGAGCAGAGGAATGTGTGGAATGCAGACAGGTGTGAAGCAATTAGCGCCCCATCTGGAAAACGGGGAAAAGTACAAGTTGGCCTGTGGAAATGCATGAACCCGACAGAGCCGGGCAGAGACGGTCTGGAATGCGGCAAGGTCTGAACCAGAGGCTCAGTCTTACGTGGTTTGCCGTGAAGACCATATGGCCGGCACTCCAAAGGCCTGGGAGACTCGGAGCTGGGCTGCCGTTTGAAAGGGCCTTAGGTGGTCCTCCTTCCTCCCAGGTCCTCAAACTGGAGGGGAACTCTAAATGACTGTCAGATCTCCGCCCTTGCGTGAAGTGCGGTGCATGGGGTCCTTGGCCTAGATGACCCCTTGGGTGCCAGGGACGGCCCAGCCGTCCAGGTGATGGACAAACCTATGGGCAGGCACTCCACGTACTTGAGGTGTGCCCTTGAGGTTTGGGGCATGGGGAATTTCCAGCAGCTCCGCTGATTTCCATACATCAGGGCGTGGCCACCTCAGCCTCTACAAGACCCCTGTCTCCAGGGAGAGCACAGTGGGCCAGCATTCTCCCGGCCAGCTGCTCGCTTCTTCTCGCTTCTCGGACCTCCAAGCATGGATTCCTCCAGCACGTCCTGCACATCCAGCGGTAGGTTGACCTCTGCCTCTGGGCTGAGGGTTGCAACTCCCAGAGGCTGGGAGCCCTTCATGCCTGTGCATCCTGCATCAATAGAGCCATGCCCTTCTTTAGGGCATGTTCTGAGATTGAGCTGGCCTTTTGCCAGCGCTCCGTGGGCCTCATCGAAACAGACTCGCTTCAGAATGACACCCTTTCTCCATACCCATGGGATTTTCGCTCTGGGGTGGAAGTGGATGTTGTCTCTTCCAAGAGAGGTGCCCACGCAGATCGCGCATCACCGGGCGAAAGGTGCTAACATTAATTATCAGGTCCCATCCTCTCTTTGTCGCTGGCCAATCTTTCCATCCAACCGAATGTAGGTTCATGATTGCAGTGGACACATTTGGCGATGTAGAGTCGGAGTAGCCTTGGAATTGTGGTCTCTTGGCCTGGCTTCCCAACAGCCGCTATGGATATACACCCAGTAGGGTTTATTCCACACGTTCCATCTCTTTTGTTCTTGGGGATGGTTTCCGTTGGATTCTTGGTGATGTTGGGATCAGTTTGACACCAGGTCATCTTGAGGCGACAGCCCGTTTCTAGGAGCTCTTCTCCCAAGTTCAGGCCTTTCTGCATGACCGAACTCTGTGCATGCCTGGCCTTTGTATAACCCAGGGATGTCAAGGAATCTTGATGCCAGGACGGAGGGAAGCATGTGCAGCTTATAACTCTCTTTCAAGGGTTTCAAGCTCCCTTGGAGTTTCCCCACACATAATCCATACTCCATTTCTCTCTCTCTGTCTCTCTCTCTCTCTCTCTGTCTCTCTCTCTCTCACTCTTCATTTCTCTGCTGGGACCCTGCGGGTCTCACTTTGTATTACTCCTTGGTTCCCTCCCAACTCAGCCTTATGGTATCAATTTCTTCTCCTCTTTGGCCACGTATGTCCTTATGAATGGGACCTTGACATTGTAGTCTATGGCCTCGACAGTGTAATATGCAGACTTGTGGTTGGTGTTGAAGTTGTGATCACTGCATGTGCTGAGGTGCGTCCTGATGCATGCTTGCCCAGTTGAGGTGGTTTTTAGAGTGGATCTGCTGGATGTCTCTTTGTCGCGATGTATCCTAAATATCCGGGACCTTGGAAACTAACCTGAAGAGAAGTTGGCTTTGCGTGTATGTGGAAGCAAATGCCTGGGAGACACAGCATCCAGGAACACAGGAAGTGGTCTTGGACGGCCTTTGCTTTGGGGGCTGTGTGGTAAGAGCTTCGCAAGGGGACCCGCCATGGGGCCGTCAGTTGCATGCGAATCACCAAGGACGTATTCCTGGGTGCCAGCCGGACAGAAGGGAGACCAATCCAGGGGGGATTCCTCTGCTTCTGTGTGCTTTGACAGGTCTAGAGCAGGAGAGCCCACACTGAGGCATGTGGCTGAGAGCAGGTCACAGGTTGCTAGTGGGCATTTCGGGAGGAGAGGCTCCTGGTGGCATAGAGCGTGGCATAACTCAGGAAGCTATGGATTTCGTGGATGCAACGATGTGCTGGAATCCACACGTCCACTGGCCCTCACAGACGTTTCCCTTGGGGTGGTGTGAACCCGCGGCCCTTTCTTCCATTCTTGTCCACCACCACTAGGGCCGGAACCCAGATCGGTCCGGGGTCCTTTTTGTGCAGGCAGGTCCCCGTGGGACTCACTGTGGCCCAGCCACAGCACGAGGCAGCATAATCAGGGTGTGTCGAGCTGGTGAGCCATTTTGCAAGGAGTCCCGGCAGGGCTGCCTTCCGAACAGGTGCGGTGGTGTGGGCACCGCCGAGAAGCTTTCCTTCTCTACCCCCCAGAAGCGCAGTCAGTGTTCGGTGGTGGTTTGCATGGTTCTATTTGTCTTTGTGTTCCTGCCACTCATATGCCAAGGCTTTGAGCTGATATGCCCTGGACGTAGGCGAGAGAGGCTGATGTGATTTTCTGAAAGGCCACACTGCCAGAGACATCATGCAGAAACCCAAAAGTACACTCGACAGCACTGGTAGGCGGAAGGCGGGTTTGTCCCAAGACTCCGATGTGCCTTCACACTAGGGTCTTCCATCCATTTCTTGGCCAGCGTGGCCTAGGGAAGTGGGGGGAATTGGGCCCCAGGAGATGGACTTCACGTCCCCTTTGGTAAGCATCCTTGGTGCCTCCACGTTCCCCATTCCGCTGGGCTTCCAATTGTACAGATGTCTTGGCACCCCCTTTGAGCAGAGACAGCCCTTGCCTCGGGGACCGTCTCCAGGGTTGAAGCAGCCCAGCAGGGCCCCGAGGGCACCAGGGATCTGCATCCCTGCTGACACATCCCTGAGCTCTCCCCCATAGGTCCTTGGGAATCCTGGTGGTCCTTGACCTGGGGTGCCCTGTCAGGGTGCACCAACTGCTGCAGGAACCTCTGCCACGATGCAATGCTTTTCTCAAAATGCAGACATCACTGGGTGTCCGGAGTCTCGATGTCGATGTAGCCTCCTGAAAAGTCAGACGTGGTGTGTGAAGAGAGCCATGCTTCAACCCCTTGGTTTGCCTCTCTGCCTTCCTTCCCACCTTCTGTCTTCCATTCGCCTTAACACCTTTCTGCATCCGGACCTTCCACCCAAGAAATCCCTCCTCCACAAGGCGAGCCTTGCTGCTCACCACCTGCATCTCCCCCACATCAGTATAGTTTTCTCACTCTCTCGCTCTTATCATCAATGTCGTCTACCTCCTCATCAATTGATAATTCTCTCTCCAGGGTTGTTCTTTGGGAGGATGGTCATGAAAATCGGGAACGTTTTTGCGACTTCTGGAAACTCAGCAGGAATCCTGGACTGTGGTTATATCGGGCATGGAAAATGCGATTTGGGGTCCTCTCTCAGGAAATGCTCAGGGGTTTTGGCTATTTTATTTACCGGGCGTCCTCCTAGATCCATAGTCCTATTCCCATCGGAAACACGAGCACGTGTGTTTACAATGGGGAAAAGTCTTTAGGCACCCATTGCCCAGGGAGAAGGAAAGCCTGAGGAATCGTCTTGCCCCCCAAAATGAAGCTGTCTTCGAACGGTTCCAAAGAAAGCAGGCTAATCCAAAGCCACCCAAAGCCCCCCAAAGCAACCCAAGCCCAAAGAAGGGTTAAAGAACCTTGAGAATACCACACCCCTGGAAGGAATGTACAGCAGAGCAGAGGAATGTGTGGAATGCAGACAGGTGTGAAGCAATTAGCGCCCCATCTGGAAAACGGGGAAAAGTACAAGTTGGCCTGTGGAAATGCATGAACCCGACAGAGCCGGGCAGAGACGGTCTGGAATGCGGCAAGGTCTGAACCAGGGCTCAGTCTTACGTGGTTTGCCGTGAAGACCATATGGCCGGCACTCCAAAGGCCTGGGAGACTCGGAGCTGGGCTGCCGTTTGAAAGGGCCTTAGGTGGTCCTCCTTCCTCCCAGGTCCTCAAACTGGAGGGGAACTCTAAATGACTGTCAGATCTCCGCCCTTGCGTGAAGTGCGGTGCATGGGGTCCTTGGCCTAGATGACCCCTTGGGTGCCAGGGACGGCCCAGCCGTCCAGGTGATGGACAAACCTATGGGCAGGCACTCCACGTACTTGAGGTGTGCCCTTGAGTTTTGGGGCATGGGGAATTTCCAGCAGCTCCGCTGATTTCCATACATCAGGGCGTGGCCACCTCAGCCTCTACAAGACCCCTGTCTCCAGGGAGAGCACAGTGGGCCAGCATTCTCCCGGCCAGCTGCTCGCTTCTTCTCGCTTCTCGGACCTCCAAGCATGGATTCCTCCAGCACGTCCTGCACATCCAGCGGTAGGTTGACCTCTGCCTCTGGGCTGAGGGTTGCAACTCCCAGAGGCTGGGAGCCCTTCATGCCTGTGCATCCTGCATCAATAGAGCCATGCCCTTCTTTAGGGCATGTTCCGAGATTGAGCTGGCCTTTTGCCAGCGCTCCGTGGGCCTCATCGAAACAGACTCGCTTCAGAATGACACCCTTTCTCCATACCCATGGGATTTTCGCTCTGGGGTGGAAGTGGATGTTGTCTCTTCCAAGAGAGGTGCCCACGCAGATCGCGCATCACCGGGCGAAAGGTGCTAACATTAATTATCAGGTCCCATCCTCTCTTTGTCGCTGGCCAATCTTTCCATCCAACCGAATGTAGGTTCATGATTGCAGTGGACACATTTGGCGATGTAGAGTCGGAGTAGCCTTGGAATTGTGGTCTCTTGGCCTGGCTTCCCAACAGCCGCTATGGATATACACCCAGTAGGGTTTATTCCACACGTTCCATCTCTTTTGTTCTTGGGGATGGTTTCCGTTGGATTCTTGGTGATGTTGGGATCAGTTTGACACCAGGTCATCTTGAGGCGACAGCCCGTTTCTAGGAGCTCTTCTCCCAAGTTCAGGCCTTTCTGCATGACCGAACTCTGTGCATGCCTGGCCTTTGTATAACCCAGGGATGTCAAGGAATCTTGATGCCAGGACGGAGGGAAGCATGTGCAGCTTATAACTCTCTTTCAAGGGTTTCAAGCTCCCTTGGAGTTTCCCCACACATAATCCATACTCCATTTCTCTCTCTCTGTCTCTCTCTCTCTCTCTCTGTCTCTCTCTCTCTCACTCTTCATTTCTCTGCTGGGACCCTGCGGCTCTCACTTTGTATTACTCCTTGGTTCCCTCCCAACTCAGCCTTATGGTATCAATTTCTTCTCCTCTTTGGCCACGTATGTCCTTATGAATGGGACCTTGACATTGTAGTCTATGGCCTCGACAGTGTAATATGCAGACTTGTGGTTGGTGTTGAAGTTGTGATCACTGCATGTGCTGAGGTGCGTCCTGATGCATGCTTGCCCAGTTGAGGTGGTTTTTAGAGTGGATCTGCTGGATGTCTCTTTGTCGCGATGTATCCTAAATATCCGGGACCTTGGAAACTAACCTGAAGAGAAGTTGGCTTTGCGTGTATGTGGAAGCAAATGCCTGGGAGACACAGCATCCAGGAACACAGGAAGTGGTCTTGGACGGCCTTTGCTTTGGGGGCTGTGTGGTAAGAGCTTCGCAAGGGTCCCGCCATGGGGCCGTCAGTTGCATGCGAATCACCAAGGACGTATTCCTGGGTGCCAGCCGGACAGAAGGGAGACCAATCCAGGGGGGATTCCTCTGCTTCTGTGTGCTTTGACAGGTCTAGAGCAGGAGAGCCCACACTGAGGCATGTGGCTGAGAGCAGGTCACAGGTTGCTAGTGGGCATTTCGGGAGGAGAGGCTCCTGGTGGCATAGAGCGTGGCATAACTCAGGAAGCTATGGATTTCGTGGATGCAACGATGTGCTGGGATCCACACGTCCACTGGCCCTCACAGACGTTTCCCTTGGGGTGGTGTGAACCCGCGGCCCTTTCTTCCATTCTTGTCCACCACCACTAGGGCCGGAACACAGATTGTCCCGGGGTCCTTTTTGTGCAGGCAGGTCCCCGTGGGACTCACTGTGGCCCAGCCACAGCACGAGGCAGCATAATCAGGGTGTGTCGAGCTGGTGAGCCATTTTGCAAGGAGTCCCGTCAGGGCTGCCTTCCGAACAGGTGCGGTGGTGTGGGCACTGCCGAGAAGCTTTCCTTCTCTACCCCCAGAAGCGCAGTCAGTGTTCGGTGGTGGTTTGCATGGTTCTATTTGTCTTTGTGTTCCTGCCACTCATATGCCAAGGCTTTGAGCTGATATGGCCTGGACGTAGGCGAGAGAGGCTGATGTGATTTTCTGAAAGGCCACACTGCCAGAGACATCATGCAGAAACCCAAAAGTACACTCGACAGCACTGGTAGGCGGAAGGCGGGTTTGTCCCAAGACTCCGATGTGCCTTCACACTAGGGTCTTCCATCCATTTCTTGGCCAGCGTGGCCTAGGGAAGTGGGGGGAATTGGGCCCCAGGAGATGGACTTCACGTCCCCTTTGGTAAGCATCCTTGGTGACTCCACGTTCCCCATTCCAATGGGCTTCCAATTGTACAGATGTCTTGGCACCCCCTTTGAGCAGAGACAGCCCTTGCCTCGGGGACCGTCTCCAGGGTTGAAGCAGCCCAGCAGGGCCCCGAGGGCACCAGGGATCTGCATCCCTGCTGACACATCCCTGAGCTCTCCCCCATAGGTCCTTGGGAATCCTGGTGGTCCTTGACCTGGGGTGCCCTGTCAGGGTGCACCAACTGCTGCAGGAACCTCTGCCACGATGCAATGCTTTTCTCAAAATGCAGACATCACTGGGTGTCCGGAGTCTCGATGTCGATGTAGCCTCCTGAAAAGTCAGACGTGGTGTGTGAAGAGAGCCATGCTTCAACCCCTTGGTTTGCCTCTCTGCCTTCCTTCCCACCTTCTGTCTTCCATTCGCCTTAACACCTTTCTGCATCCGGACCTTCCACCCAAGAAATCCCTCCTCCACAAGGCGAGCCTTGCTGCTCACCACCTGCATCTCCCCCACATCAGTATAGCTTTCTCACTCTCTCGCTCTTATCATCAATGTCGTCTACCTCCTCATCAATTGATAATTCTCTCTCCAGGGTTGTTCTTTGGGAGGATGGTCATGAAAATTGGGAACGTTTTTGCGACTTCTGGAAACTCAGCAGGAATCCTGGACTGTGGTTATATCGGGCATGGAAAATGCGATTTGGGGTCCTCTCTCAGGAAATGCTCAGGGGTTTTGGCTATTTTATTTACCGGGCGTCCTCCTAGATCCATAGTCCTATTCCCATCGGAAACACGAGCACGTGTGTTTACAATGGGGAAAAGTCTTTAGGCACCCATTGCCCAGGGAGAAGGAAAGCCTGAGGAATCGTCTTGCCCCCCAAAATGAAGCTGTCTTCGAACGGTTCCCAAGAAAGCAGGCTAATCCAAAGCCACCCAAAGCCCCCCAAAGCAACCCAAGCCCAAAGAAGGGTTAAAGAACCTTGAGAATACCACACCCCTGGAAGGAATGTACAGCAGAGCAGAGGAATGTGTGGAATGCAGACAGGTGTGAAGCAATTAGCGCCCCATCTGGAAAACGGGGAAAAGTACAAGTTGGCCTGTGGAAATGCATGAACCCGACAGAGCCGGGCAGAGACGGTCTGGAATGCGGCAAGGTCTGAACCAGAGGCTCAGTCTTACGTGGTTTGCCGTGAAGACCATATGGCCGGCACTCCAAAGGCCTGGGAGACTCGGAGCTGGGCTGCCGTTTGAAAGGGCCTTAGGTGGTCCTCCTTCCTCCCAGGTCCTCAAACTGGAGGGGAACTCTAAATGACTGTCAGATCTCCGCCCTTGCGTGAAGTGCGGTGCATGGGGTCCTTGGCCTAGATGACCCCTTGGGTGCCAGGGACGGCCCAGCCGTCCAGGTGATGGACAAACCTATGGGCAGGCACTCCACGTACTTGAGGTGTGCCCTTGAGTTTTGGGGCATGGGGAATTTCCAGCAGCTCCGCTGATTTCCATACATCAGGGCGTGGCCACCTCAGCCTCTACAAGACCCCTGTCTCCAGGGAGAGCACAGTGGGCCAGCATTCTCCCGGCCAGCTGCTCGCTTCTTCTCGCTTCTCGGACCTCCAAGCATGGATTCCTCCAGCACGTCCTGCACATCCAGCGGTAGGTTGACCTCTGCCTCTGGGCTGAGGGTTGCAACTCCCAGAGGCTGGGAGCCCTTCATGCCTGTGCATCCTGCATCAATAGAGCCATGCCCTTCTTTAGGGCATGTTCCGAGATTGAGCTGGCCTTTTGCCAGCGCTCCGTGGGCCTCATCGAAACAGACTCGCTTCAGAATGACACCCTTTCTCCATACCCATGGGATTTTCGCTCTGGGGTGGAAGTGGATGTTGTCTCTTCCAAGAGAGGTGCCCACGCAGATCGCGCATCACCGGGCGAAAGGTGCTAACATTAATTATCAGGTCCCATCCTCTCTTTGTCGCTGGCCAATCTTTCCATCCAACCGAATGTAGGTTCATGATTGCAGTGGACACATTTGGCGATGTAGAGTCGGAGTAGCCTTGGAATTGTGGTCTCTTGGCCTGGCTTCCCAACAGCCGCTATGGATATACACCCAGTAGGGTTTATTCCACACGTTCCATCTCTTTTGTTCTTGGGGATGGTTTCCGTTGGATTCTTGGTGATGTTGGGATCAGTTTGACACCAGGTCATCTTGAGGCGACAGCCCGTTTCTAGGAGCTCTTCTCCCAAGTTCAGGCCTTTCTGCATGACCGAACTCTGTGCATGCCTGGCCTTTGTATAACCCAGGGATGTCAAGGAATCTTGATGCCAGGACGGAGGGAAGCATGTGCAGCTTATAACTCTCTTTCAAGGGTTTCAAGCTCCCTTGGAGTTTCCCCACACATAATCCATACTCCATTTCTCTCTCTCTGTCTCTCTCTCTCTCTCTCTGTCTCTCTCTCTCTCACTCTTCATTTCTCTGCTGGGACCCTGCGGGTCTCACTTTGTATTACTCCTTGGTTCCCTCCCAACTCAGCCTTATGGTATCAATTTCTTCTCCTCTTTGGCCACGTATGTCCTTATGAATGGGACCTTGACATTGTAGTCTATGGCCTCGACAGTGTAATATGCAGACTTGTGGTTGGTGTTGAAGTTGTGATCACTGCATGTGCTGAGGTGCGTCCTGATGCATGCTTGCCCAGTTGAGGTGGTTTTTAGAGTGGATCTGCTGGATGTCTCTTTGTCGCGATGTATCCTAAATATCCGGGACCTTGGAAACTAACCTGAAGAGAAGTTGGCTTTGCGTGTATGTGGAAGCAAATGCCTGGGAGACACAGCATCCAGGAACACAGGAAGTGGTCTTGGACGGCCTTTGCTTTGGGGGCTGTGGGGTAAGAGCTTCGCAAGGGGACCCGCCATGGGGCCGTCAGTTGCATGCGAATCACCAAGGACGTATTCCTGGGTGCCAGCCGGACAGAAGGGAGACCAATCCAGGGAGGATTCCTCTGCTTCTGTGTGCTTTGACAGGTCTAGAGCAGGAGAGCCCACACTGAGGCATGTGGCTGAGAGCAGGTCACAGGTTGCTAGTGGGCATTTCGGGAGGAGAGGCTCCTGGTGGCATAGAGCGTGGCATAACTCAGGAAGCTATGGATTTCGTGGATGCAACGATGTGCTGGGATCCACACGTCCACTGGCCCTCACAGACGTTTCCCTTGGGGTGGTGTGAACCCGCGGCCCTTTCTTCCATTCTTGTCCACCACCACTAGGGCCGGAACACAGATTGTCCCGGGGTCCTTTTTGTGCAGGCAGGTCCCCGTGGGACTCACTGTGGCCCAGCCACAGCACGAGGCAGCATAATCAGGGTGTGTCGAGCTGGTGAGCCATTTTGCAAGGAGTCCCGGCAGGGCTGCCTTCCGAACAGGTGCGGTGGTGTGGGCACCGCCGAGAAGCTTTCCTTCTCTACCCCCCAGAAGCGCAGTCAGTGTTCGGTGGTGGTTTGCATGGTTCTATTTGTCTTTGTGTTCCTGCCACTCATATGCCAAGGCTTTGAGCTGATATGGCCTGGACGTAGGCGAGAGAGGCTGATGTGATTTTCTGAAAGGCCACACTGCCAGAGACATCATGCAGAAACCCAAAAGTACACTCGACAGCACTGGTAGGCGGAAGGCGGGTTTGTCCCAAGACTCCGATGTGCCTTCACACTAGGGTCTTCCATCCATTTCTTGGCCAGCGTGGCCTAGGGAAGTGGGGGGAATTGGGCCCCAGGAGATGGACTTCACGTCCCCTTTGGTAAGCATCCTTGGTGCCTCCACGTTCCCCATTCCAATGGGCTTCCAATTGTACAGATGTCTTGGCACCCCCTTTGAGCAGAGACAGCCCTTGCCTCGGGGACCGTCTCCAGGGTTGAAGCAGCCCAGCAGGGCCCCGAGGGCACCAGGGATCTGCATCCCTGCTGACACATCCCTGAGCTCTCCCCCATAGGTCCTTGGGAATCCTGGTGGTCCTTGACCTGGGGTGCCCTGTCAGGGTGCACCAACTGCTGCAGGAACCTCTGCCACGATGCAATGCTTTTCTCAAAATGCAGACATCACTGGGTGTCCGGAGTCTCGATGTCGATGTAGCCTCCTGAAAAGTCAGACGTGGTGTGTGAAGAGAGCCATGCTTCAACCCCTTGGTTTGCCTCTCTGCCTTCCTTCCCACCTTCTGTCTTCCATTCGCCTTAACACCTTTCTGCATCCGGACCTTCCACCCAAGAAATCCCTCCTCCACAAGGCGAGCCTTGCTGCTCACCTCCTGCATCTCCCCCACATCAGTATAGCTTTCTCACTCTCTCGCTCTTATCATCAATGTCCTCTACCTCCTCATCAATTGATAATTCTCTCTCCAGGGTTGTTCTTTCGGAGGATGGTCATGAAAATCGGGAACGTTTTTGCGACTTCTGGAAACTCAGCAGGAATCCTGGACTGTGGTTATATCGGGCATGGAAAATGCGATTTGGGGTCCTCTCTCAGGAAATGCTCAGGGGTTTTGGCTATTTTATTTACCGGGCGTCCTCCTAGATCCATAGTCCTATTCCCATCGGAAACACGAGCACGTGTGTTTACAATGGGGAAAAGTCTTTAGGCACCCATTGCCCAGGGAGAAGGAAAGCCTGAGGAATCGTCTTGCCCCCCAAAATGAAGCTGTCTTCGAACGGTTCCCAAGAAAGCAGGCTAATCCAAAGCCACCCAAAGCCCCCCAAAGCAACCCAAGCCCAAAGAAGGGTTAAAGAACCTTGAGAATACCACACCCCTGGAAGGAATGTACAGCAGAGCAGAGGAATGTGTGGAATGCAGACAGGTGTGAAGCAATTAGCGCCCCATCTGGAAAACGGGGAAAAGTACAAGTTGGCCTGTGGAAATGCATGAACCCGACAGAGCCGGGCAGAGACGGTCTGGAATGCGGCAAGGTCTGAACCAGGGCTCAGTCTTACGTGGTTTGCCGTGAAGACCATATGGCCGGCACTCCAAAGGCCTGGGAGACTCGGAGCTGGGCTGCCGTTTGAAAGGGCCTTAGGTGGTCCTCCTTCCTCCCAGGTCCTCAAACTGGAGGGGAACTCTAAATGACTGTCAGATCTCCGCCCTTGCGTGAAGTGCGGTGCATGGGGTCCTTGGCCTAGATGACCCCTTGGGTGCCAGGGACGGCCCAGCCGTCCAGGTGATGGACAAACCTATGGGCAGTCACTCCACGTACTTGAGGTGTGTCCTTGAGTTTTGGGGCATGGGGAATTTCCAGCAGCTCCGCTGATTTCCATACATCAGGGCGTGGCCACCTCAGCCTCTACAAGACCCCTGTCTCCAGGGAGAGCACAGTGGGCCAGCATTCTCCCGGCCAGCTGCTCGCTTCTTCTCGCTTCTCGGACCTCCAAGCATGGATTCCTCCAGCACGTCCTGCACATCCAGCTGTAGGTTGACCTCTGCCTCTGGGCTGAGGGTTGCAACTCCCAGAGGCTGGGAGCCCTTCATGCCTGTGCATCCTGCATCAATAGAGCCATGCCCTTCTTTAGGGCATGTTCCGAGATTGAGCTGGCCTTTTGCCAGCGCTCCGTGGGCCTCATCGAAACAGACTCGCTTCAGAATGACACCCTTTCTCCATACCCATGGGATTTTCGCTCTGGGGTGGAAGTGGATGTTGTCTCTTCCAAGAGAGGTGCCCACGCAGATCACGCATCACCGGGCGAAAGGTGCTAACATTAATTATCAGGTCCCATCCTCTCTTTGTCGCTGGCCAATCTTTCCATCCAACCGAATGTAGGTTCATGATTGCAGTGGACACATTTGGCGATGTAGAGTCGGAGTAGCCTTGGAATTGTGGTCTCATGGCCTGGCTTCCCAACAGCCGCTATGGATATACACCCAGTAGGGTTTATTCCACACGTTCCATCTCTTTTGTTCTTGGGGATGGTTTCCGTTGGATTCTTGGTGATGTTGGGATCAGTTTGACACCAGGTCATCTTGAGGCGACAGCCCGTTTCTAGGAGCTCTTCTCCCAAGTTCAGGCCTTTCTGCATGACCGAACTCTGTGCATGCCTGGCCTTTGTATAACCCAGGGATGTCAAGGAATCTTGATGCCAGGACGGAGGGAAGCATGTGCAGCTTATAACTCTCTTTCAAGGGTTTCAAGCTCCCTTGGAGTTTCCCCACACATAATCCATACTCCATTTCTCTCTCTCTGTCTCTCTCTCTCTCTCTCTGTCTCTCTCTCTCTCACTCTTCATTTCTCTGCTGGGACCCTGCGGGTCTCACTTTGTATTACTCCTTGGTTCCCTCCCAACTCAGCCTTATGGTATCAATTTCTTCTCCTCTTTGGCCACGTATGTCCTTATGAATGGGACCTTGACATTGTAGTCTATGGCCTCGACAGTGTAATATGCAGACTTGTGGTTGGTGTTGAAGTTGTGATCACTGCATGTGCTGAGGTGCGTCCTGATGCATGCTTGCCCAGTTGAGGTGGTTTTTAGAGTGGATCTGCTGGATGTCTCTTTGTCGCGATGTATCCTAAATATCCGGGACCTTGGAAACTAACCTGAAGAGAAGTTGGCTTTGCGTGTATGTGGAAGCAAATGCCTGGGAGACACAGCATCCAGGAACACAGGAAGTGGTCTTGGACGGCCTTTGCTTTGGGGGCTGTGTGGTAAGAGCTTCGCAAGGGGACCCGCCATGGGGCCGTCAGTTGCATGCGAATCACCAAGGACGTATTCCTGGGTGCCAGCCGGACAGAAGGGAGACCAATCCAGGGGGGATTCCTCTGCTTCTGTGTGCTTTGACAGGTCTAGAGCAGGAGAGCCCACACTGAGGCATGTGGCTGAGAGCAGGTCACAGGTTGCTAGTGGGCATTTCGGGAGGAGAGGCTCCTGGTGGCATAGAGCGTGGCATAACTCAGGAAGCTATGGATTTCGTGGATGCAACGATGTGCTGGGATCCACACGTCCACTGGCCCTCACAGACGTTTCCCTTGGGGTGGTGTGAACCCGCGGCCCTTTCTTCCATTCTTGTCCACCACCACTAGGGCCGGAACACAGATTGTCCCGGGGTCCTTTTTGTGCAGGCAGGTCCCCGTGGGACTCACTGTGGCCCAGCCACAGCACGAGGCAGCATAATCAGGGTGTGTCGAGCTGGTGAGCCATTTTGCAAGGAGTCCCGTCAGGGCTGCCTTCCGAACAGGTGCGGTGGTGTGGGCACTGCCGAGAAGCTTTCCTTCTCTACCCCCAGAAGCGCAGTCAGTGTTCGGTGGTGGTTTGCATGGTTCTATTTGTCTTTGTGTTCCTGCCACTCATATGCCAAGGCTTTGAGCTGATATGCCCTGGACGTAGGCGAGAGAGGCTGATGTGATTTTCTGAAAGGCCACACTGCCAGAGACATCATGCAGAAACCCAAAAGTACACTCGACAGCACTGGTAGGCGGAAGGCGGGTTTGTCCCAAGACTCCGATGTGCCTTCACACTAGGGTCTTCCATCCATTTCTTGGCCAGCGTGGCCTAGGGAAGTGGGGGGAATTGGGCCCCAGGAGATGGACTTCACGTCCCCTTTGGTAAGCATCCTTGGTGCCTCCACGTTCCCCATTCCGCTGGGCTTCCAATTGTACAGATGTCTTGGCACCCCCTTTGAGCAGAGACAGCCCTTGCCTCGGGGACCGTCTCCAGGGTTGAAGCAGCCCAGCAGGGCCCCGAGGGCACCAGGGATCTGCATCCCTGCTGACACATCCCTGAGCTCTCCCCCATAGGTCCTTGGGAATCCTGGTGGTCCTTGACCTGGGGTGCCCTGTCAGGGTGCACCAACTGCTGCAGGAACCTCTGCCACGATGCAATGCTTTTCTCAAAATGCAGACATCACTGGGTGTCCGGAGTCTCGATGTCGATGTAGCCTCCTGAAAAGTCAGACGTGGTGTGTGAAGAGAGCCATGCTTCAACCCCTTGGTTTGCCTCTCTGCCTTCCTTCCCACCTTCTGTCTTCCATTCGCCTTAACACCTTTCTGCATCCGGACCTTCCACCCAAGAAATCCCTCCTCCACAAGGCGAGCCTTGCTGCTCACCTCCTGCATCTCCCCCACATCAGTATAGCTTTCTCACTCTCTCGCTCTTATCATCAATGTCCTCTACCTCCTCATCAATTGATAATTCTCTCTCCAGGGTTGTTCTTTCGGAGGATGGTCATGAAAATCGGGAACGTTTTTGCGACTTCTGGAAACTCAGCAGGAATCCTGGACTGTGGTTATATCGGGCATGGAAAATGCGATTTGGGGTCCTCTCTCAGGAAATGCTCAGGGGTTTTGGCTATTTTATTTACCGGGCGTCCTCCTAGATCCATAGTCCTATTCCCATCGGAAACACGAGCACGTGTGTTTACAATGGGGAAAAGTCTTTAGGCACCCATTGCCCAGGGAGAAGGAAAGCCTGAGGAATCGTCTTGCCCCCCAAAATGAAGCTGTCTTCGAACGGTTCCAAAGAAAGCAGGCTAATCCAAAGCCACCCAAAGCCCCCCAAAGCAACCCAAGCCCAAAGAAGGGTTAAAGAACCTTGAGAATACCACACCCCTGGAAGGAATGTACAGCAGAGCAGAGGAATGTGTGGAATGCAGACAGGTGTGAAGCAATTAGCGCCCCATCTGGAAAACGGGGAAAAGTACAAGTTGGCCTGTGGAAATGCATGAACCCGACAGAGCCGGGCAGAGACGGTCTGGAATGCGGCAAGGTCTGAACCAGGGCTCAGTCTTACGTGGTTTGCCGTGAAGACCATATGGCCGGCACTCCAAAGGCCTGGGAGACTCGGAGCTGGGCTGCCGTTTGAAAGGGCCTTAGGTGGTCCTCCTTCCTCCCAGGTCCTCAAACTGGAGGGGAACTCTAAATGACTGTCAGATCTCCGCCCTTGCGTGAAGTGCGGTGCATGGGGTCCTTGGCCTAGATGACCCCTTGGGTGCCAGGGACGGCCCAGCCGTCCAGGTGATGGACAAACCTATGGGCAGTCACTCCACGTACTTGAGGTGTGTCCTTGAGTTTTGGGGCATGGGGAATTTCCAGCAGCTCCGCTGATTTCCATACATCAGGGCGTGGCCACCTCAGCCTCTACAAGACCCCTGTCTCCAGGGAGAGCACAGTGGGCCAGCATTCTCCCGGCCAGCTGCTCGCTTCTTCTCGCTTCTCGGACCTCCAAGCATGGATTCCTCCAGCACGTCCTGCACATCCAGCGGTAGGTTGACCTCTGCCTCTGGGCTGAGGGTTGCAACTCCCAGAGGCTGGGAGCCCTTCATGCCTGTGCATCCTGCATCAATAGAGCCATGCCCTTCTTTAGGGCATGTTCCGAGATTGAGCTGGCCTTTTGCCAGCGCTCCGTGGGCCTCATCGAAACAGACTCGCTTCAGAATGACACCCTTTCTCCATACCCATGGGATTTTCGCTCTGGGGTGGAAGTGGATGTTGTCTCTTCCAAGAGAGGTGCCCACGCAGATCACGCATCACCGGGCGAAAGGTGCTAACATTAATTATCAGGTCCCATCCTCTCTTTGTCGCTGGCCAATCTTTCCATCCAACCGAATGTAGGTTCATGATTGCAGTGGACACATTTGGCGATGTAGAGTCGGAGTAGCCTTGGAATTGTGGTCTCATGGCCTGGCTTCCCAACAGCCGCTATGGATATACACCCAGTAGGGTTTATTCCACACGTTCCATCTCTTTTGTTCTTGGGGATGGTTTCCGTTGGATTCTTGGTGATGTTGGGATCAGTTTGACACCAGGTCATCTTGAGGCGACAGCCCGTTTCTAGGAGCTCTTCTCCCAAGTTCAGGCCTTTCTGCATGACCGAACTCTGTGCATGCCTGGCCTTTGTATAACCCAGGGATGTCAAGGAATCTTGATGCCAGGACGGAGGGAAGCATGTGCAGCTTATAACTCTCTTTCAAGGGTTTCAAGCTCCCTTGGAGTTTCCCCACACATAATCCATACTCCATTTCTCTCTCTCTGTCTCTCTCTCTCTCTCTCTGTCTCTCTCTCTCTCACTCTTCATTTCTCTGCTGGGACACTGCGGGTCTCACTTTGTATTACTCCTTGGTTCCCTCCCAACTCAGCCTTATGGTATCAATTTCTTCTCCTCTTTGGCCACGTATGTCCTTATGAATGGGACCTTGACATTGTAGTCTATGGCCTCGACAGTGTAATATGCAGACTTGTGGTTGGTGTTGAAGTTGTGATCACTGCATGTGCTGAGGTGCGTCCTGATGCATGCTTGCCCAGTTGAGGTGGTTTTTAGAGTGGATCTGCTGGATGTCTCTTTGTCGCGATGTATCCTAAATATCCGGGACCTTGGAAACTAACCTGAAGAGAAGTTGGCTTTGCGTGTATGTGGAAGCAAATGCCTGGGAGACACAGCATCCAGGAACACAGGAAGTGGTCTTGGACGGCCTTTGCTTTGGGGGCTGTGTGGTAAGAGCTTCGCAAGGGGACCCGCCATGGGGCCGTCAGTTGCATGCGAATCACCAAGGACGTATTCCTGGGTGCCAGCCGGACAGAAGGGAGACCAATCCAGGGGGGATTCCTCTGCTTCTGTGTGCTTTGACAGGTCTAGAGCAGGAGAGCCCACACTGAGGCATGTGGCTGAGAGCAGGTCACAGGTTGCTAGTGGGCATTTCGGGAGGAGAGGCTCCTGGTGGCATAGAGCGTGGCATAACTCAGGAAGCTATGGATTTCGTGGATGCAACGATGTGCTGGGATCCACACGTCCACTGGCCCTCACAGACGTTTCCCTTGGGGTGGTGTGAACCCGCGGCCCTTTCTTCCATTCTTGTCCACCACCACTAGGGCCGGAACACAGATTGTCCCGGGGTCCTTTTTGTGCAGGCAGGTCCCCGTGGGACTCACTGTGGCCCAGCCACAGCACGAGGCAGCATAATCAGGGTGTGTCGAGCTGGTGAGCCATTTTGCAAGGAGTCCCGGCAGGGCTGCCTTCCGAACAGGTGCGGTGGTGTGGGCACTGCCGAGAAGCTTTCCTTCTCTACCCCCCAGAAGCGCAGTCAGTGTTCGGTGGTGGTTTGCATGGTTCTATTTGTCTTTGTGTTCCTGCCACTCATATGCCAAGGCTTTGAGCTGATATGCCCTGGACGTAGGCGAGAGAGGCTGATGTGATTTTCTGAAAGGCCACACTGCCAGAGACATCATGCAGAAACCCAAAAGTACACTCGACAGCACTGGTAGGCGGAAGGCGGGTTTGTCCCAAGACTCCGATGTGCCTTCACACTAGGGTCTTCCATCCATTTCTTGGCCAGCGTGGCCTAGGGAAGTGGGGGGAATTGGGCCCCAGGAGATGGACTTCACGTCCCCTTTGGTAAGCATCCTTGGTGCCTCCAAGTTCCCCATTCCGCTGGGCTTCCAATTGTACAGATGTCTTGGCACCCCCTTTGAGCAGAGACAGCCCTTGAATCGGGGACCGTCTCCAGGGTTGAAGCAGCCCAGCAGGGCCCCGAGGGCACCAGGGATCTGCATCCCTGCTGACACATCCCTGAGCTCTCCCCCATAGGTCCTTGGGAATCCTGGTGGTCCTTGACCTGGGGTGCCCTGTCAGGGTGCACCAACTGCTGCAGGAACCTCTGCCACGATGCAATGCTTTTCTCAAAATGCAGACATCACTGGGTGTCCGGAGTCTCGATGTCGATGTAGCCTCCTGAAAAGTCAGACGTGGTGTGTGAAGAGAGCCATGCTTCAACCCCTTGGTTTGCCTCTCTGCCTTCCTTCCCACCTTCTGTCTTCCATTCGCCTTAACACCTTTCTGCATCCGGACCTTCCACCCAAGAAATCCCTCCTCCACAAGGCGAGCCTTGCTGCTCACCTCCTGCATCTCCCCCACATCAGTATAGTTTTCTCACTCTCTCGCTCTTATCATCAATGTCCTCTACCTCCTCATCAATTGATAATTCTCTCTCCAGGGTTGTTCTTTCGGAGGATGGTCATGAAAATCGGGAACGTTTTTGCGACTTCTGGAAACTCAGCAGGAATCCTGGACTGTGGTTATATCGGGCATGGAAAATGCGATTTGGGGTCCTCTCTCAGGAAATGCTCAGGGGTTTTGGCTATTTTATTTACCGGGCGTCCTCCTAGATCCATAGTCCTATTCCCATCGGAAACACGAGCACGTGTGTTTACAATGGGGAAAAGTCTTTAGGCACCCATTGCCCAGGGAGAAGGAAAGCCTGAGGAATCGTCTTGCCCCCCAAAATGAAGCTGTCTTCGAACGGTTCCCAAGAAAGCAGGCTAATCCAAAGCCACCCAAAGCCCCCCAAAGCAACCCAAGCCCAAAGAAGGGTTAAAGAACCTTGAGAATACCACACCCCTGGAAGGAATGTACAGCAGAGCAGAGGAATGTGTGGAATGCAGACAGGTGTGAAGCAATTAGCGCCCCATCTGGAAAACGGGGAAAAGTACAAGTTGGCCTGTGGAAATGCATGAACCCGACAGAGCCGGGCAGAGACGGTCTGGAATGCGGCAAGGTCTGAACCAGATGCTCAGTCTTACGTGGTTTGCCGTGAAGACCATATGGCCGGCACTCCAAAGGCCTGGGAGACTCGGAGCTGGGCTGCCGTTTGAAAGGGCCTTAGGTGGTCCTCCTTCCTCCCAGGTCCTCAAACTGGAGGGGAACTCTAAATGACTGTCAGATCTCCGCCCTTGCGTGAAGTGCGGTGCATGGGGTCCTTGGCCTAGATGACCCCTTGGGTGCCAGGGACGGCCCAGCCGTCCAGGTGATGGACAAACCTATGGGCAGTCACTCCACGTACTTGAGGTGTGTCCTTGAGTTTTGGGGCATGGGGAATTTCCAGCAGCTCCGCTGATTTCCATACATCAGGGCGTGGCCACCTCAGCCTCTACAAGACCCCTGTCTCCAGGGAGAGCACAGTGGGCCAGCATTCTCCCGGCCAGCTGCTCGCTTCTTCTCGCTTCTCGGACCTCCAAGCATGGATTCCTCCAGCACGTCCTGCACATCCGGCGGTAGGTTGACCTCTGCCTCTGGGCTGAGGGATGCAACTCCCAGAGGCTGGGAGCCCTTTATGCCTGTGCATCCTGCATCAATAGAGCCATGCCCTTCTTTAGGGCATGTTCCGAGATTGAGCTGGCCTTTTGCCAGCGCTCCGTGGGCCTCATCGAAACAGACTCGCTTCAGAATGACACCCTTTCTCCATACCCATGGGATTTTCGCTCTGGGGTGGAAGTGGATGTTGTCTCTTCCAAGAGAGGTGCCCACGCAGATCGCGCATCACCGGGCGAAAGGTGCTAACATTAATTATCAGGTCCCATCCTCTCTTTGTCGCTGGCCAATCTTTCCATCCAACCGAATGTAGGTTCATGATTGCAGTGGACACATTTGGCGATGTAGAGTCGGAGTAGCCTTGGAATTGTGGTCTCTTGGCCTGGCTTCCCAACAGCCGCTATGGATATACACCCAGTAGGGTTTATTCCACACGTTCCATCTCTTTTGTTCTTGGGGATGGTTTCCGTTGGATTCTTGGTGATGTTGGGATCAGTTTGACACCAGGTCATCTTGAGGCGACAGCCCGTTTCTAGGAGCTCTTCTCCCAAGTTCAGGCCTTTCTGCATGACCGAACTCTGTGCATGCCTGGCCTTTGTATAACCCAGGGATGTCAAGGAATCTTGATGCCAGGACGGAGGGAAGCATGTGCAGCTTATAACTCTCTTTCAAGGGTTTCAAGCTCCCTTGGAGTTTCCCCACACATAATCCATACTCCATTTCTCTCTCTCTGTCTCTCTCTCTCTCTCTCTGTCTCTCTCTCTCTCACTCTTCATTTCTCTGCTGGGACCCTGCGGGTCTCACTTTGTATTACTCCTTGGTTCCCTCCCAACTCAGCCTTATGGTATCAATTTCTTCTCCTCTTTGGCCACGTATGTCCTTATGAATGGGACCTTGACATTGTAGTCTATGGCCTCGACAGTGTAATATGCAGACTTGTGGTTGGTGTTGAAGTTGTGATCACTGCATGTGCTGAGGTGCGTCCTGATGCATGCTTGCCCAGTTGAGGTGGTTTTTAGAGTGGATCTGCTGGATGTCTCTTTGTCGCGATGTATCCTAAATATCCGGGACCTTGGAAACTAACCTGAAGAGAAGTTGGCTTTGCGTGTATGTGGAAGCAAATGCCTGGGAGACACAGCATCCAGGAACACAGGAAGTGGTCTTGGACGGCCTTTGCTTTGGGGGCTGTGTGGTAAGAGCTTCGCAAGGGGACCCGCCATGGGGCCGTCAGTTGCATGCGAATCACCAAGGACGTATTCCTGGGTGCCAGCCGGACAGAAGGGAGACCAATCCAGGGGGGATTCCTCTGCTTCTGTGTGCTTTGACAGGTCTAGAGCAGGAGAGCCCACACTGAGGCATGTGGCTGAGAGCAGGTCACAGGTTGCTAGTGGGCATTTCGGGAGGAGAGGCTCCTGGTGGCATAGAGCGTGGCATAACTCAGGAAGCTATGGATTTCGTGGATGCAACGATGTGCTGGGATCCACACGTCCACTGGCCCTCACAGACGTTTCCCTTGGGGTGGTGTGAACCCGCGGCCCTTTCTTCCATTCTTGTCCACCACCACTAGGGCCGGAACACAGATTGTCCCGGGGTCCTTTTTGTGCAGGCAGGTCCCCGTGGGACTCACTGTGGCCCAGCCACAGCACGAGGCAGCATAATCAGGGTGTGTCGAGCTGGTGAGCCATTTTGCAAGGAGTCCCGGCAGGGCTGCCTTCCGAACAGGTGCGGTGGTGTGGGCACTGCCGAGAAGCTTTCCTTCTCTACCCCCCAGAAGCGCAGTCAGTGTTTGGTGTTGGTTTGTATGGTTCTATTTGTCTTTGTGTTCCTGCCACTCATATGCCAAGGCTTTGAGCTGATATGCCCTGGACGTAGGCGAGAGAGGCTGATGTGATTTTCTGAAAGGCCACACTGCCAGAGACATCATGCAGAAACCCAAAAGTACACTCGACAGCACTGGTAGTCGGAAGGCGGGTTTGTCCCAAGACTCCGATGTGCCTTCACACTAGGGTCTTCCATCCATTTCTTGGCCAGCGTGGCCTAGGGAAGTGGGGGGAATTGGGCCCCAGGAGATGGACTTCACGTCCCCTTTGGTAAGCATCCTTGGTGCCTCCACGTTCCCCATTCCAATGGGCTTCCAATTGTACAGATGTCTTGGCACCCCCTTTGAGCAGAGACAGCCCTTGCCTCGGGGACCGTCTCCAGGGTTGAAGCAGCCCAGCAGGGCCCCGAGGGCACCAGGGATCTGCATCCCTGCTGACACATCCCTGAGCTCTCCCCCATAGGTCCTTGGGAATCCTGGTGGTCCTTGACCTGGGGTGCCCTGTCAGGGTGCACCAACTGCTGCAGGAACCTCTGCCACGATGCAATGCTTTTCTCAAAATGCAGACATCACTGGGTGTCCGGAGTCTCGATGTCGATGTAGCCTCCTGAAAAGTCAGACGTGGTGTGTGAAGAGAGCCATGCTTCAACCCCTTGGTTTGCCTCTCTGCCTTCCTTCCCACCTTCTGTCTTCCATTCGCCTTAACACCTTTCTGCATCCGGACCTTCCACCCAAGAAATCCCTCCTCCACAAGGCGAGCCTTGCTGCTCACCTCCTGCATCTCCCCCACATCAGTATAGCTTTCTCACTCTCTCGCTCTTATCATCAATGTCCTCTACCTCCTCATCAATTGATAATTCTCTCTCCAGGGTTGTTCTTTCGGAGGATGGTCATGAAAATCGGGAACGTTTTTGCGACTTCTGGAAACTCAGCAGGAATCCTGGACTGTGGTTATATCGGGCATGGAAATTGCGATTTGGGGTCCTCTCTCAGGAAATGCTCAGGGGTTTTGGCTATTTTATTTACCGGGCGTCCTCCTAGATCCATAGTCCTATTCCCATCGGAAACACGAGCACGTGTGTTTACAATGGGGAAAAGTCTTTAGGCACCCATTGCCCAGGGAGAAGGTAAGCCTGAGGAATCGTCTTGCCCCCCAAAATGAAGCTGTCTTCGAACGGTTCCCAAGAAAGCAGGCTAATCCAAAGCCACCCAAAGCCCCCCAAAGCAACCCAAGCCCAAAGAAGGGTTAAAGAACCTTGAGAATACCACACCCCTGGAAGGAATGTACAGCAGAGCAGAGGAATGTGTGGAATGCAGACAGGTGTGAAGCAATTAGCGCCCCATCTGGAAAACGGGGAAAAGTACAAGTTGGCCTGTGGAAATGCATGAACCCGACAGAGCCGGGCAGAGACGGTCTGGAATGCGGCAAGGTCTGAACCAGAGGCTCAGTCTTACGTGGTTTGCCGTGAAGACCATATGGCCGGCACTCCAAAGGCCTGGGAGACTCGGAGCTGGGCTGCCGTTTGAAAGGGCCTTAGGTGGTCCTCCTTCCTCCCAGGTCCTCAAACTGGAGGGGAACTCTAAATGACTGTCAGATCTCCGCCCTTGCGTGAAGTGCGGTGCATGGGGTCCTTGGCCTAGATGACCCCTTGGGTGCCAGGGACGGCCCAGCCGTCCAGGTGATGGACAAACCTATGGGCAGTCACTCCACGTACTTGAGGTGTGTCCTTGAGTTTTGGGGCATGGGGAATTTCCAGCAGCTCCGCTGATTTCCATACATCAGGGCGTGGCCACCTCAGCCTCTACAAGACCCCTGTCTCCAGGGAGAGCACAGTGGGCCAGCATTCTCCCGGCCAGCTGCTCGCTTCTTCTCGCTTCTCGGACCTCCAAGCATGGATTCCTCCAGCACGTCCTGCACATCCAGCGGTAGGTTGACCTCTGCCTCTGGGCTGAGGGTTGCAACTCCCAGAGGCTGGGAGCCCTTCATGCCTGTGCATCCTGCATCAATAGAGCCATGCCCTTCTTTAGGGCATGTTCCGAGATTGAGCTGGCCTTTTGCCAGCGCTCCGTGGGCCTCATCGAAACAGACTCGCTTCAGAATGACACCCTTTCTCCATACCCATGGGATTTTCGCTCTGGGGTGGAAGTGGATGTTGTCTCTTCCAAGAGAGGTGCCCACGCAGATCGCGCATCACCGGGCGAAAGGTGCTAACATTAATTATCAGGTCCCATCCTCTCTTTGTCGCTGGCCAATCTTTCCATCCAACCGAATGTAGGTTCATGATTGCAGTGGACACATTTGGCGATGTAGAGTCGGAGTAGCCTTGGAATTGTGGTCTCATGGCCTGGCTTCCCAACAGCCGCTATGGATATACACCCAGTAGGGTTTATTCCACACGTTCCATCTCTTTTGTTCTTGGGGATGGTTTCCGTTGGATTCTTGGTGATGTTGGGATCAGTTTGACACCAGGTCATCTTGAGGCGACAGCCCGTTTCTAGGAGCTCTTCTCCCAAGTTCAGGCCTTTCTGCATGACCGAACTCTGTGCATGCCTGGCCTTTGTATAACCCAGGGATGTCAAGGAATCTTGATGCCAGGACGGAGGGAAGCATGTGCAGCTTATAACTCTCTTTCAAGGGTTTCAAGCTCCCTTGGAGTTTCCCCACACATAATCCATACTCCATTTCTCTCTCTCTGTCTCTCTCTCTCTCTCTCTGTCTCTCTCTCTCTCACTCTTCATTTCTCTGCTGGGACCCTGCGGGTCTCACTTTGTATTACTCCTTGGTTCCCTCCCAACTCAGCCTTATGGTATCAATTTCTTCTCCTCTTTGGCCACGTATGTCCTTATGAATGGGACCTTGACATTGTAGTCTATGGCCTCGACAGTGTAATATGCAGACTTGTGGTTGGTGTTGAAGTTGTGATCACTGCATGTGCTGAGGTGCGTCCTGATGCATGCTTGACCAGTTGAGGTGGTTTTTAGAGTGGATCTGCTGGATGTCTCTTTGTCGCGATGTATCCTAAATATCCGGGACCTTGGAAACTAACCTGAAGAGAAGTTGGCTTTGCGTGTATGTGGAAGCAAATGCCTGGGAGACACAGCATCCAGGAACACAGGAAGTGGTCTTGGACGGCCTTTGCTTTGGGGGCTGTGTGGTAAGAGCTTCGCAAGGGGACCCGCCATGGGGCCGTCAGTTGCATGCGAATCACCAAGGACGTATTCCTGGGTGCCAGCCGGACAGAAGGGAGACCAATCCAGGGGGGATTCCTCTGCTTCTGTGTGCTTTGACAGGTCTAGAGCAGGAGAGCCCACACTGAGGCATGTGGCTGAGAGCAGGTCACAGGTTGCTAGTGGGCATTTCGGGAGGAGAGGCTCCTGGTGGCATAGAGCGTGGCATAACTCAGGAAGCTATGGATTTCGTGGATGCAACGATGTGCTGGAATCCACACGTCCACTGGCCCTCACAGACTTTTCCCTTGGGGTTGGGGTGAACCCACGGCCCTTTATTCCATTCTTGTCCACCAAAACTAGGGCTGGAACACAGATTGTCCGGGGTTCTTTTTGTGCAGGCTGGTCCCGTGGGACTCACTGTGGCCCAGCCACCGCACGAGGCAGCATAATCAGGGTGTGTCGAGCTGGTGAGCCATTTTGCGAGGAGTCCCGGCAGGGCTGCCTTCCGAACAGGTGCGGTGGTGTGGGCACCGCCGAGAAGCTTTCCTTCTCTACCCCCAGAAGCGCAGTCAGTGTTCGGTGGTGGTTTGCATGGTTCTATTTGTCTTTGTGTTCCTGCCACTCATATGCCAAGGCTTTGAGCTGATATGGCCTGGACGTAGGCGAGAGAGCCTGATGTGATTTTCTGAAAGGCCACACTGCCAGAGACATCATGCAGAAACCCAAAAGTACACTCGACAGCACTGGTAGGCGGAAGGCGGGTTTGTCCCAAGACTCCGATGTGCCTTCACACTAGGGTCTTCCATCCATTTCTTGGCCAGCGTGGCCTAGGGAAGTGGGGGGAATTGGGCCCCAGGAGATGGACTTCACGTCCCCTTTGGTAAGCATCCTTGGTGACTCCACGTTCCCCATTCCAATGGGCTTCCAATTGTACAGATGTCTTGGCACCCCCTTTGAGCAGAGACAGCCCTTGCCTCGGGGACCGTCTCCAGGGTTGAAGCAGCCCAGCAGGGCCCCGAGGGCACCAGGGATCTGCATCCCTGCTGACACATCCCTGAGCTCTCCCCCATAGGTCCTTGGGAATCCTGGTGGTCCTTGACCTGGGGTGCCCTGTCAGGGTGCACCAACTGCTGCAGGAACCTCTGCCACGATGCAATGCTTTTCTCAAAATGCAGACATCACTGGGTGTCCGGAGTCTCGATGTCGATGTAGCCTCCTGAAAAGTCAGACGTGGTGTGTGAAGAGAGCCATGCTTCAACCCCTTGGTTTGCCTCTCTGCCTTCCTTCCCACCTTCTGTCTTCCATTCGCCTTAACACCTTTCTGCATCCGGACCTTCCACCCAAGAAATCCCTCCTCCACAAGGCGAGCCTTGCTGCTCACCTCCTGCATCTCCCCCACATCAGTATAGTTTTCTCACTCTCTCGCTCTTATCATCAATGTCCTCTACCTCCTCATCAATTGATAATTCTCTCTCCAGGGTTGTTCTTTCGGAGGATGGTCATGAAAATCGGGAACGTTTTTGCGACTTCTGGAAACTCAGCAGGAATCCTGGACTGTGGTTATATCGGGCATGGAAAATGCGATTTGGGGTCCTCTCTCAGGAAATGCTCAGGGGTTTTGGCTATTTTATTTACCGGGCGTCCTCCTAGATCCATAGTCCTATTCCCATCGGAAACACGAGCACGTGTGTTTACAATGGGGAAAAGTCTTTAGGCACCCATTGCCCAGGGAGAAGGAAAGCCTGAGGAATCGTCTTGCCCCCCAAAATGAAGCTGTCTTCGAACGGTTCCAAAGAAAGCAGGCTAATCCAAAGCCACCCAAAGCCCCCCAAAGCAACCCAAGCCCAAAGAAGGGTTAAAGAACCTTGAGAATACCACACCCCTGGAAAGAATGTACAGCAGAGCAGAGGAATGTGTGGAATGCAGACAGGTGTGAAGCAATTAGCGCCCCATCTGGAAAACGGGGAAAAGAACAAGTTGGCCTGTGGAAATGCATGAATCCGACAGAGCCGGGCAGAGACGGTCTGGAATGCGGCAAGGTCTGAACCAGAGGCTCAGTCTTACGTGGTTTGCCGTGAAGACCATATGGCCGGCACTCCAAAGGCCTGGGAGACTCGGAGCTGGGCTGCCATTTGAAAGGGCCTTAGGTGGTCCTCCTTCTCCCAGGTCCTCAAACTGGAGGGGAACTCTAAATGACTGTCAGATCTCCGCCCTTGCGTGAAGTGCGGTGCATGGGGTCCTTGGCCTAGATGACCCCTTGGGTGCCAGGGACGGCCCAGCCGTCCAGGTGATGGACAAATCTATGGGCAGGCACTCCACGTACTTGAGGTGTGCCCTTGAGTTTTGGGGCATGGGGAATTTCCAGCAGCTCCGCTGATTTCCATACATCAGGGCGTGGCCACCTCAGCCTCTACAAGACCCCTGTCTCCAGGGAGAGCACAGTGGGCCAGCATTCTCCCGGCCAGCTGCTCGCTTCTTCTCGCTTCTCGGACCTCCAAGCATGGATTCCTCCAGCACGTCCTGCACATCCAGCGGTAGGTTGACCTCTGCCTCTGGGCTGAGGGTTGCAACTCCCAGAGGCTGGGAGCCCTTCATGCCTGTGCATCCTGCATCAATAGAGCCATGCCCTTCTTTAGGGCATGTTCCGAGATTGAGCTGGCCTTTTGCCAGCGCTCCGTGGGCCTCATCGAAACAGACTCGCTTCAGAATGACACCCTTTCTCCATACCCATGGGATTTTCGCTCTGGGGTGGAAGTGGATGTTGTCTCTTCCAAGAGAGGTGCCCACGCAGATCGCGCATCACCAGGCGAAAGGTGCTAACATTAATTATCAGGTCCCATCCTCTCTTTGTCGCTGGCCAATCTTTCCATCCAACCGAATGTAGGTTCATGATTGCAGTGGACACATTTGGCGATGTAGAGTCGGAGTAGCCTTGGAATTGTGGTCTCTTGGCCTGGCTTCCCAACAGCCGCTATGGATATACACCCAGTAGGGTTTATTCCACACGTTCCATCTCTTTTGTTCTTGGGGATGGTTTCCGTTGGATTCTTGGTGATGTTGGGATCAGTTTGACACCAGGTCATCTTGAGGCGACAGCCCGTTCCTAGGAGCTCTTCTCCCAAGTTCAGGCCTTTCTGCATGACCGAACTCTGTGCATGCCTGGCCTTTTTATAACCCAGGGATGTCAAGGAATCTTGATGCCAGGACGGAGGGAAGCATGTGCAGCTTATAACTCTCTTTCAAGGGTTTCAAGCTCCCTTGGAGTTTCCCCACACATAATCCATACTCCATTTCTCTCTCTCTGTCTCTCTCTCTCTCTCTCTGTCTCTCTCTCTCTCACTCTTCATTTCTCTGCTGGGACCCTGCGGGTGTCACTTTGTATTACTCCTTGGTTCCCTCCCAACTCAGCCTTATGGTATCAATTTCTTCTCCTCTTTGGCCACATATGTCCTTATGAATGGGACCTTGACATTGTAGTCTATGGCCTCGACAGTGTAATATGCAGACTTGTGGTTGGTGTTGAAGTTGTGATCACTGCATGTGCTGAGGTGCGTCCTGATGCATGCTTGCCCAGTTGAGGTGGTTTTTAGAGTGGATCTGCTGGATGTCTCTTTGTCGCGATGTATCCTAAATATCCGGGACCTTGGAAACTAACCTGAAGAGAAGTTGGCTTTGCGTGTATGTGGAAGCAAATGCCTGGGAGACACAGCATCCAGGAACACAGGAAGTGGTCTTGGACGGCCTTTGCTTTGGGGGCTGTGTGGTAAGAGCTTCGCAAGGGGACCCGCCATGGGGCCGTCAGTTGCATGCGAATCACCAAGGACGTATTCCTGGGTGCCAGCCGGACAGAAGGGAGACCAATCCAGGGGGGATTCCTCTGCTTCTGTGTGCTTTGACAGGTCTAGAGCAGGAGAGCCCACACTGAGGCATGTGGCTGAGAGCAGGTCACAGGTTGCTAGTGGGCATTTCGGGAGGAGAGGCTCCTGGTGGCATAGAGCGTGGCATAACTCAGGAAGCTATGGATTTCGTGGATGCAACGATGTGCTGGAATCCACACGTCCACTGGCCCTCACAGACTTTTCCCTTGGGGTTGGGGTGAACCCACGGCCCTTTATTCCATTCTTGTCCACCAAAACTAGGGCTGGAACACAGATTGTCCGGGGTTCTTTTTGTGCAGGCTGGTCCCGTGGGACTCACTGTGGCCCAGCCACCGCACGAGGCAGCATAATCAGGGTGTGTCGAGCTGGTGAGCCATTTTGCAAGGAGTCCCGGCAGGGCTGCCTTCCGAACAGGTGCGGTGGTGTGGGCACCGCCGAGAAGCTTTCCTTCTCTACCCCCAGAAGCGCAGTCAGTGTTCGGTGGTGGTTTGCATGGTTCTATTTGTCTTTGTGTTCCTGCCACTCATATGCCAAGGCTTTGAGCTGATATGGCCTGGACGTAGGCGAGAGAGGCTGATGTGATTTTCTGAAAGGCCACACTGCCAGAGACATCATGCAGAAACCCAAAAGTACACTCGACAGCACTGGTAGGCGGAAGGCGGGTTTGTCCCAAGACTCCGATGTGCCTTCACACTAGGGTCTTCCATCCATTTCTTGGCCAGCGTGGCCTAGGGAAGTGGGGGGAATTGGGCCCCAGGAGATGGACTTCACGTCCCCTTTGGTAAGCATCCTTGGTGACTCCACGTTCCCCATTCCAATGGGCTTCCAATTGTACAGATGTCTTGGCACCCCCTTTGAGCAGAGACAGCCCTTGCCTCGGGGACCGTCTCCAGGGTTGAAGCAGCCCAGCAGGGCCCCGAGGGCACCAGGGATCTGCATCCCTGCTGACACATCCCTGAGCTCTCCCCCATAGGTCCTTGGGAATCCTGGTGGTCCTTGACCTGGGGTGCCCTGTCAGGGTGCACCAACTGCTGCAGGAACCTCTGCCACGATGCAATGCTTTTCTCAAAATGCAGACATCACTGGGTGTCCGGAGTCTCGATGTCGATGTAGCCTCCTGAAAAGTCAGACGTGGTGTGTGAAGAGAGCCATGCTTCAACCCCTTGGTTTGCCTCTCTGCCTTCCTTCCCACCTTCTGTCTTCCATTCGCCTTAACACCTTTCTGCATCCGGACCTTCCACCCAAGAAATCCCTCCTCCACAAGGCGAGCCTTGCTGCTCACCTCCTGCATCTCCCCCACATCAGTATAGTTTTCTCACTCTCTCGCTCTTATCATCAATGTCCTCTACCTCCTCATCAATTGATAATTCTCTCTCCAGGGTTGTTCTTTCGGAGGATGGTCATGAAAATCGGGAACGTTTTTGCGACTTCTGGAAACTCAGCAGGAATCCTGGACTGTGGTTATATCGGGCATGGAAAATGCGATTTGGGGTCCTCTCTCAGGAAATGCTCAGGGGTTTTGGCTATTTTATTTACCGGGCGTCCTCCTAGATCCATAGTCCTATTCCCATCGGAAACACGAGCACGTGTGTTTACAATGGGGAAAAGTCTTTAGGCACCCATTGCCCAGGGAGAAGGAAAGCCTGAGGAATCGTCTTGCCCCCCAAAATGAAGCTGTCTTCGAACGGTTCCCAAGAAAGCAGGCTAATCCAAAGCCACCCAAAGCCCCCCAAAGCAACCCAAGCCCAAAGAAGGGTTAAAGAACCTTGAGAATACCACACCCCTGGAAAGAATGTACAGCAGAGCAGAGGAATGTGTGGAATGCAGACAGGTGTGAAGCAATTAGCGCCCCATCTGGAAAACGGGGAAAAGAACAAGTTGGCCTGTGGAAATGCATGAATCCGACAGAGCCGGGCAGAGACGGTCTGGAATGCGGCAAGGTCTGAACCAGAGGCTCAGTCTTACGTGGTTTGCCGTGAAGACCATATGGCCGGCACTCCAAAGGCCTGGGAGACTCGGAGCTGGGCTGCCATTTGAAAGGGCCTTAGGTGGTCCTCCTTCTCCCAGGTCCTCAAACTGGAGGGGAACTCTAAATGACTGTCAGATCTCCGCCCTTGCGTGAAGTGCGGTGCATGGGGTCCTTGGCCTAGATGACCCCTTGGGTGCCAGGGACGGCCCAGCCGTCCAGGTGATGGACAAATCTATGGGCAGGCACTCCACGTACTTGAGGTGTGCCCTTGAGTTTTGGGGCATGGGGAATTTCCAGCAGCTCCGCTGATTTCCATACATCAGGGCGTGGCCACCTCAGCCTCTACAAGACCCCTGTCTCCAGGGAGAGCACAGTGGGCCAGCATTCTCCCGGCCAGCTGCTCGCTTCTTCTCGCTTCTCGGACCTCCAAGCATGGATTCCTCCAGCACGTCCTGCACATCCAGCGGTAGGTTGACCTCTGCCTCTGGGCTGAGGGTTGCAACTCCCAGAGGCTGGGAGCCCTTCATGCCTGTGCATCCTGCATCAATAGAGCCATGCCCTTCTTTAGGGCATGTTCCGAGATTGAGCTGGCCTTTTGCCAGCGCTCCGTGGGCCTCATCGAAACAGACTCGCTTCAGAATGACACCCTTTCTCCATACCCATGGGATTTTCGCTCTGGGGTGGAAGTGGATGTTGTCTCTTCCAAGAGAGGTGCCCACGCAGATCGCGCATCACCGGGCGAAAGGTGCTAACATTAATTATCAGGTCCCATCCTCTCTTTGTCGCTGGCCAATCTTTCCATCCAACCGAATGTAGGTTCATGATTGCAGTGGACACATTTGGCGATGTAGAGTCGGAGTAGCCTTGGAATTGTGGTCTCTTGGCCTGGCTTCCCAACAGCCGCTATGGATATACACCCAGTAGGGTTTATTCCACACGTTCCATCTCTTTTGTTCTTGGGGATGGTTTCCGTTGGATTCTTGGTGATGTTGGGATCAGTTTGACACCAGGTCATCTTGAGGCGACAGCCCGTTCCTAGGAGCTCTTCTCCCAAGTTCAGGCCTTTCTGCATGACCGAACTCTGTGCATGCCTGGCCTTTGTATAACCCAGGGATGTCAAGGAATCTTGATGCCAGGACGGAGGGAAGCATGTGCAGCTTATAACTCTCTTTCAAGGGTTTCAAGCTCCCTTGGAGTTTCCCCACACATAATCCATACTCCATTTCTCTCTCTCTGTCTCTCTCTCTCTGTCTCTCTCTCTCTCACTCTTCATTTCTCTGCTGGGACCCTGCGGCTCTCACTTTGTATTACTCCTTGGTTCCCTCCCAACTCAGCCTTATGGTATCAATTACTTCTCCTCTTTGGCCACATATGTCCTTATGAATGGGACCTTGACATTGTAGTCTATGGCCTCGACAGTGTAATATGCAGACTTGTGGTTGGTGTTGAAGTTGTGATCACTGCATGTGCTGAGGTGCGTCCTGATGCATGCTTGCCCAGTTGAGGTGGTTTTTAGAGTGGATCTGCTGGATGTCTCTTTGTCGCGATGTATCCTAAATATCCGGGACCTTGGAAACTAACCTGAAGAGAAGTTGGCTTTGCGTGTATGTGGAAGCAAATGCCTGGGAGACACAGCATCCAGGAACACAGGAAGTGGTCTTGGACGGCCTTTGCTTTGGGGGCTGTGTGGTAAGAGCTTCGCAAGGGGACCCGCCATGGGGCCGTCAGTTGCATGCGAATCACCAAGGACGTATTCCTGGGTGCCAGCCGGACAGAAGGGAGACCAATCCAGGGGGGATTCCTCTGCTTCTGTGTGCTTTGACAGGTCTAGAGCAGGAGAGCCCACACTGAGGCATGTGGCTGAGAGCAGGTCACAGGTTGCTAGTGGGCATTTCGGGAGGAGAGGCTCCTGGTGGCATAGAGCGTGGCATAACTCAGGAAGCTATGGATTTCGTGGATGCAACGATGTGCTGGAATCCACACGTCCACTGGCCCTCACAGACTTTTCCCTTGGGGTTGGGGTGAACCCACGGCCCTTTATTCCATTCTTGTCCACCAAAACTAGGGCTGGAACACAGATTGTCCGGGGTTCTTTTTGTGCAGGCTGGTCCCGTGGGACTCACTGTGGCCCAGCCACCGCACGAGGCAGCATAATCAGGGTGTGTCGAGCTGGTGAGCCATTTTGCGAGGAGTCCCGGCAGGGCTGCCTTCCGAACAGGTGCGGTGGTGTGGGCACCGCCGAGAAGCTTTCCTTCTCTACCCCCAGAAGCGCAGTCAGTGTTCGGTGGTGGTTTGCATGGTTCTATTTGTCTTTGTGTTCCTGCCACTCATATGCCAAGGCTTTGAGCTGATATGGCCTGGACGTAGGCGAGAGAGGCTGATGTGATTTTCTGAAAGGCCACACTGCCAGAGACATCATGCAGAAACCCAAAAGTACACTCGACAGCACTGGTAGGCGGAAGGCGGGTTTGTCCCAAGACTCCGATGTGCCTTCACACTAGGGTCTTCCATCCATTTCTTGGCCAGCGTGGCCTAGGGAAGTGGGGGGAATTGGGCCCCAGGAGATGGACTTCACGTCCCCTTTGGTAAGCATCCTTGGTGACTCCACGTTCCCCATTCCAATGGGCTTCCAATTGTACAGATGTCTTGGCACCCCCTTTGAGCAGAGACAGCCCTTGCCTCGGGGACCGTCTCCAGGGTTGAAGCAGCCCAGCAGGGCCCCGAGGGCACCAGGGATCTGCATCCCTGCTGACACATCCCTGAGCTCTCCCCCATAGGTCCTTGGGAATCCTGGTGGTCCTTGACCTGGGGTGCCCTGTCAGGGTGCACCAACTGCTGCAGGAACCTCTGCCACGATGCAATGCTTTTCTCAAAATGCAGACATCACTGGGTGTCCGGAGTCTCGATGTCGATGTAGCCTCCTGAAAAGTCAGACGTGGTGTGTGAAGAGAGCCATGCTTCAACCCCTTGGTTTGCCTCTCTGCCTTCCTTCCCACCTTCTGTCTTCCATTCGCCTTAACACCTTTCTGCATCCGGACCTTCCACCCAAGAAATCCCTCCTCCACAAGGCGAGCCTTGCTGCTCACCTCCTGCATCTCCCCCACATCAGTATAGTTTTCTCACTCTCTCGCTCTTATCATCAATGTCCTCTACCTCCTCATCAATTGATAATTCTCTCTCCAGGGTTGTTCTTTCGGAGGATGGTCATGAAAATCGGGAACGTTTTTGCGACTTCTGGAAACTCAGCAGGAATCCTGGACTGTGGTTATATCGGGCATGGAAAATGCGATTTGGGGTCCTCTCTCAGGAAATGCTCAGGGGTTTTGGCTATTTTATTTACCGGGCGTCCTCCTAGATCCATAGTCCTATTCCCATCGGAAACACGAGCACGTGTGTTTACAATGGGGAAAAGTCTTTAGGCACCCATTGCCCAGGGAGAAGGAAAGCCTGAGGAATCGTCTTGCCCCCCAAAATGAAGCTGTCTTCGAACGGTTCCCAAGAAAGCAGGCTAATCCAAAGCCACCCAAAGCCCCCCAAAGCAACCCAAGCCCAAAGAAGGGTTAAAGAACCTTGAGAATACCACACCCCTGGAAAGAATGTACAGCAGAGCAGAGGAATGTGTGGAATGCAGACAGGTGTGAAGCAATTAGCGCCCCATCTGGAAAACGGGGAAAAGAACAAGTTGGCCTGTGGAAATGCATGAATCCGACAGAGCCGGGCAGAGACCGTCTGGAATGCGGCAAGGTCTGAACCAGAGGCTCAGTCTTACGTGGTTTGCCGTGAAGACCATATGGCCGGCACTCCAAAGGCCTGGGAGACTCGGAGCTGGGCTGCCATTTGAAAGGGCCTTAGGTGGTCCTCCTTCTCCCAGGTCCTCAAACTGGAGGGGAACTCTAAATGACTGTCAGATCTCCGCCCTTGCGTGAAGTGCGGTGCATGGGGTCCTTGGCCTAGATGACCCCTTGGGTGCCAGGGACGGCCCAGCCGTCCAGGTGATGGACAAATCTATGGGCAGGCACTCCACGTACTTGAGGTGTGCCCTTGAGTTTTGGGGCATGGGGAATTTCCAGCAGCTCCGCTGATTTCCATACATCAGGGCGTGGCCACCTCAGCCTCTACAAGACCCCTGTCTCCAGGGAGAGCACAGTGGGCCAGCATTCTCCCGGCCAGCTGCTCGCTTCTTCTCGCTTCTCGGACCTCCAAGCATGGATTCCTCCAGCACGTCCTGCACATCCAGCGGTAGCTTGACCTCTGCCTCTGGGCTGAGGGTTGCAACTCCCAGAGGCTGGGAGCCCTTCATGCCTGTGCATCCTGCATCAATAGAGCCATGCCCTTCTTTAGGGCATGTTCCGAGATTGAGCTGGCCTTTTGCCAGCGCTCCGTGGGCCTCATCGAAACAGACTCGCTTCAGAATGACACCCTTTCTCCATACCCATGGGATTTTCGCTCTGGGGTGGAAGTGGATGTTGTCTCTTCCAAGAGAGGTGCCCACGCAGATCGCGCATCACCGGGCGAAAGGTGCTAACATTAATTATCAGGTCCCATCCTCTCTTTGTCGCTGGCCAATCTTTCCATCCAACCGAATGTAGGTTCATGATTGCAGTGGACACATTTGGCGATGTAGAGTCGGAGTAGCCTTGGAATTGTGGTCTCTTGGCCTGGCTTCCCAACAGCCGCTATGGATATACACCCAGTAGGGTTTATTCCACACGTTCCATCTCTTTTGTTCTTGGGGATGGTTTCCGTTGGATTCTTGGTGATGTTGGGATCAGTTTGACACCAGGTCATCTTGAGGCGACAGCCCGTTCCTAGGAGCTCTTCTCCCAAGTTCAGGCCTTTCTGCATGACCGAACTCTGTGCATGCCTGGCCTTTGTATAACCCAGGGATGTCAAGGAATCTTGATGCCAGGACGGAGGGAAGCATGTGCAGCTTATAACTCTCTTTCAAGGGTTTCAAGCTCCCTTGGAGTTTCCCCACACATAATCCATACTCCATTTCTCTCTCTCTGTCTCTCTCTCTCTCTCTCTGTCTCTCTCTCTCTCACTCTTCATTTCTCTGCTGGGACCCTGCGGGTCTCACTTTGTATTACTCCTTGGTTCCCTCCCAACTCAGCCTTATGGTATCAATTTCTTCTCCTCTTTGGCCACATATGTCCTTATGAATGGGACCTTGACATTGTAGTCTATGGCCTCGACAGTGTAATATGCAGACTTGTGGTTGGTGTTGAAGTTGTGATCACTGCATGTGCTGAGGTGCGTCCTGATGCATGCTTGCCCAGTTGAGGTGGTTTTTAGAGTGGATCTGCTGGATGTCTCTTTGTCGCGATGTATCCTAAATATCCGGGACCTTGGAAACTAACCTGAAGAGAAGTTGGCTTTGCGTGTATGTGGAAGCAAATGCCTGGGAGACACAGCATCCAGGAACACAGGATGTGGTCTTGGACGGCCTTTGCTTTGGGGGCTGTGTGGTAAGAGCTTTGCAAGGGGACCCGCCATGGGGCCGTCAGTTGCATGCGAATCACCAAGGACGTATTCCTGGGTGCCAGCCGGACAGAAGGGAGACCAATCCAGGGGGGATTCCTCTGCTTCTGTGTGCTTTGACAGGTCTAGAGCAGGAGAGCCCACACTGAGGCATGTGGCTGAGAGCAGGTCACAGGTTGCTAGTGGGCATTTCGGGAGGAGAGGCTCCTGGTGGCATAGAGCGTGGCATAACTCAGGAAGCTATGGATTTCGTGGATGCAACGATGTGCTGGGATCCACACATCCGCTGGCCCTCACAGACGTTTCCCTTGGGGTGGTGTGAACCCGCGGCCCTTTCTTCCATTCTTGTCCACCACCACTAGGGCCGGAACACAGATTGTCCCGGGGTCCTTTTTGTGCAGGCAGGTCCCCGTGGGACTCACTGTGGCCCAGCCACAGCACGAGGCAGCATAATCAGGGTGTGTCGAGCTGGTGAGCCATTTTGCGAGGAGTCCCGACAGGGCTGCCTTCCGAACGGGTGCGGTGGTGTGGGCACCGCCGAGAAGCTTTCCTTCTCTACCCCCCAGAAGCGCAGTCAGTGTTCGGTGGTGGTTTGCATGGTTCTATTTGTCTTTGTGTTCCTGCCACTCATATGCCAAGGCTTTGAGCTGATATGCCCTGGACGTAGGCGAGAGAGGCTGATGTGATTTTCTGAAAGGCCACACTGCCAGAGACATCATGCATAACCCATCAGTACACTCGACAGCACTGGTAGGCGGAAGGCGGGTTTGTCCCAAGACTCCGATGTGCCTTCACACTAGGGTCTTCCATCCATTTCTTGGCCAGCGTGGCCTAGGGAAGTGGGGGGAATTGGGCCCCAGGAGATGGACTTCACGTCCCCTTTGGTAAGCATCCTTGGTGCCTCCACGTTCCCCATTCCAATGGGCTTCCAATTGTATAGATGTCTTGGCACCCCCTTTGAGCAGAGACAGCCCTTGCCTCGGGGACCGTCTCCAGGGTTGAAGCAGCCCAGCAGGGCCCCGAGGGCACCAGGGATCTGCATCCCTGCTGACACATCCCTGAGCTCTCCCCCATAGGTCCTTGGGAATCCTGGTGGTCCTTGACCTGGGGTGCCCTGTCAGGGTGCACCAACTGCTGCAGGAACCTCTGCCACGATGCAATGCTTTTCTCAAAATGCAGACATCACTGGGTGTCCGGAGTCTCGATGTCGATGTAGCCTCCTGAAAAGTCAGACGTGGTGTGTGAAGAGAGCCATGCTTCAACCAATTGGTTGGCATCTCTGCCTTCCTTCCCACCTTCTGTCTTCCATTCGCCTTAACACCTTTCTCCATAAGTACCTTCCTCCCAAGAAATCCCTCCTCCACAAGGCGAGCCTTGCTGCTCACCTCCTGCATCTCCCCCACATCAGTATAGTTATCTCACTCTCTCGCTCTTATCATCAATGTCCTCTACCTCCTCATCAATTGATAATTCCCTCTCCAGGGTTGTTCTTTGGGAGGATGGTCATGAAAATCGGGAACGTTTTTGCGACTTCTGGAAACTCAGCAGGAATCCTGTACTGTGGTTATATCGGGCATGGAAAATGCGATTTGGGGTCCTCTCTCAGGAAATGCTCAGGGGTTTTGGCTATTTTATTTACCGGGCGTCCTCCTAGATCCATAGTCCTATTCCCATCGGAAACACGAGCACGTGTGTTTACAATGGGGAAAAGTCTTTAGGCACCCATTGCCCAGGGAGAAGGAAAGCCTGAGGAATCGTCTTGCCCCCCAAAATGAAGCTGTCTTCGAACGGTTCCAAAGAAAGCAGGCTAATCCAAAGCCACCCAAAGCCCCCCAAAGCAACCCAAGCCCAAAGAAGGGTTAAAGAACCTTGAGAATACCACACCCCTGGAAGGAATGTACAGCAGAGCAGAGGAATGTGTGGAATGCAGACAGGTGTGAAGCAATTAGCGCCCCATCTGGAAAACGGGGAAAAGAACAAGTTGGCCTGTGGAAATGCATGAATCCGACAGAGCCGGGCAGAGACGGTCTGGAATGCGGCAAGGTCTGAACCAGAGGCTCAGTCTTACGTGGTTTGCCGTGAAGACCATATGGCCGGCACTCCAAAGGCCTGGGAGACTCGGAGCTGGGCTGCCATTTGAAAGGGCCTTAGGTGGTCCTCCTTCTCCCAGGTCCTCAAACTGGAGGGGAACTCTAAATGACTGTCAGATCTCCGCCCTTGCGTGAAGTGCGGTGCATGGGGTCCTTGGCCTAGATGACCCCTTGGGTGCCAGGGACGGCCCAGCCGTCCAGGTGATGGACAAATCTATGGGCAGGCACTCCACGTACTTGAGGTGTGCACTTGAGTTTTGGGGCATGGGGAATTTCCAGCAGCTCCGCTGATTTCCATACATCAGGGCGTGGCCACCTCAGCCTCTACAAGACCCCTGTCTCCAGGGAGAGCACAGTGGGCCAGCATTCTCCCGGCCAGCTGCTCGCTTCTTCTCGCTTCTCGGACCTCCAAGCATGGATTCCTCCAGCACGTCCTGCACATCCAGCGGTAGGTTGACCTCTGCCTCTGGGCTGAGGGTTGCAACTCCCAGAGGCTGGGAGCCCTTCATGCCTGTGCATCCTGCATCAATAGAGCCATGCCCTTCTTTAGGGCATGTTCCGAGATTGAGCTGGCCTTTTGCCAGCGCTCCGTGGGCCTCATCGAAACAGACTCGCTTCAGAATGACACCCTTTCTCCATACCCATGGGATTTTCGCTCTGGGGTGGAAGTGGATGTTGTCTCTTCCAAGAGAGGTGCCCACGCAGATCACGCATCACCGGGCGAAAGGTGCTAACATTAATTATCAGGTCCCATCCTCTCTTTGTCGCTGGCCAATCTTTCCATCCAACCGAATGTAGGTTCATGATTGCAGTGGACACATTTGGCGATTTAGAGTCGGAGTAGCCTTGGAATTGTGGTCTCTTGGCCTGGCTTCCCAACAGCTGCTATGGATATACACCCAGTAGGGTTTATTCCACACGTTCCATCTCTTTTGTTCTTGGGGATGGTTTCCGTTGGATTCTTGGTGATGTTGGGATCAGTTTGACACCAGGTCATCTTGAGGCGACAGCCCGTTCCTAGGAGCTCTTCTCCCAAGTTCAGGCCTTTCTGCATGACCGAACTCTGTGCATGCCTGGCCTTTTTATAACCCAGGGATGTCAAGGAATCTTGATGCCAGGACGGAGGGAAGCATGTGCAGCTTATAACACTCTTTCAAGGGTTTCAAGCTCCCTTGGAGTTTCCCCACACATAATCCATACTCCATTTCTCTCTCTCTGTCTCTCTCTCTCTCTCTCTGTCTCTCTCTCTCTCACTCTTCATTTCTCTGCTGGGACCCTGCGGCTCTCACTTTGTATTACTCCTTGGTTCCCTCCCAACTCAGCCTTATGGTATCAATTTCTTCTCCTCTTTGGCCACGTATGTCCTTATGAATGGGACCTTGACATTGTAGTCTATGGCCTCGACAGTGTAATATGCAGACTTGTGGTTGGTGTTGAAGTTGTGATCACTGCATGTGCTGAGGTGCGTCCTGATGCACGCTTGCCCAGTTGAGGTGGTTTTTAGAGTGGATCTGCTGGATGTCTCTTTGTCGCGATGTATCCTAAATATTCGGGACCTTGGAAACTAACCTGAAGAGAAGTTGGCTTTGCGTGTATGTGGAAGCAAATGCCTGGGAGACACAGCATCCAGGAACACAGGAAGTGGTCTTGGACGGCCTTTGCTTTGGGGGCTGTGTGGTAAGAGCTTCGCAAGGGGACCCGCCATGGGGCCGTCAGTTGCATGCGAATCACCAAGGACGTATTCCTGGGTGCCAGCCGGACAGAAGGGAGACCAATCCAGGGGGGATTCCTCTGCTTCTGTGTGCTTTGACAGGTCTAGAGCAGGAGAGCCCACACTGAGGCATGTGGCTGAGAGCAGGTCACAGGTTGCTAGTGGGCATTTCGGGAGGAGAGGCTCCTGGTGGCATAGAGCGTGGCATAACTCAGGAAGCTATGGATTTCGTGGATGCAACGATGTGCTGGGATCCACACATCCGCTGGCCCTCACAGACGTTTCCCTTGGGGTGGTGTGAACCCGCGGCCCTTTCTTCCATTCTTGTCCACCACCACTAGGGCCGGAACACAGATTGTCCCGGGGTCCTTTTTGTGCAGGCAGGTCCCCGTGGGACTCACTGTGGCCCAGCCACAGCACGAGGCAGCATAATCAGGGTGTGTCGAGCTGGTGAGCCATTTTGCAAGGAGTCCCGGCAGGGCTGCCTTCCGAACAGGTGCGGTGGTGTGGGCACCGCCGAGAAGCTTTCCTTCTCTACCCCCCAGAAGCGCAGTCAGTGTTCGGTGGTGGTTTGCATGGTTCTATTTGTCTTTGTGTTCCTGCCACTCATATGCCAAGGCTTTGAGCTGATATGCCCTGGACGTAGGCGAGAGAGGCTGATGTGATTTTCTGAAAGGCCACACTGCCAGAGACATCGTGCAGAAACCCATCAGTACACTCGACAGCACTGGTAGGCGGAAGGCGGGTTTGTCCCAAGACTCCGATGTGCCTTCACACTAGGGTCTTCCATCCATTTCTTGGCCAGCGTGGCCTAGGGAAGTGGGGGGAATTGGGCCCCAGGAGATGGACTTCACGTCCCCTTTGGTAAGCATCCTTGGTGCCTCCACGTTCCCAATTCCAATGGGCTTCCAATTGTATAGATGTCTTGGCACCCCCTTTGAGCAGAGACAGCCCTTGCCTCGGGGACCGTCTCCAGGGTTGAAGCAGCCCAGCAGGGCCCCGAGGGCACCAGGGATCTGCATCCCTGCTGACACATCCCTGAGCTCTCCCCCATAGGTCCTTGGGAATCCTGGTGGTCCTTGACCTGGGGTGCCCTGTCAGGGTGCACCAACTGCTGCAGGAACCTCTGCCACGATGCAATGCTTTTCTCAAAATGCAGACATCACTGGGTGTCCGGAGTCTCGATGTCGATGTAGCCTCCTGAAAAGTCAGACGTGGTGTGTGAAGAGAGCCATGCTTCAACCCCTTGGTTTGCCTCTCTGCCTTCCTTCCCACCTTCTGTCTTCCATTCGCCTTAACCCCTTTCTCCATCCGTACCTTCCTCCCAAGAAATCCCTCCTCCACAAGGCGAGCCTTGCTGCTCACCTCCTGCATCTCCCCCACATCAGTATTGTTTTCTCACTCTCTCGCTCTTATCAGCAATGTCCTCTACCTCCTCATCAATTGATAATTCCCTCTCCAGGGTTGTTCTTTGGGAGGATGGTCATGAAAATCGGGAACGTTTTTGCGACTTCTGGAAACTCAGCAGGAATCCTGTACTGTGGTTATATCGGGCATGGAAAATGCGATTTGGGGTCCTCTCTCAGGAAATGCTCAGGGGTTTTGGCTATTTTATTTACCGGGCGTCCTCCTAGATCCATAGTCCTATTCCCATCGGAAACACGAGCACGTGTGTTTACAATGGGGAAAAGTCTTTAGGCACCCATTGCCCAGGGAGAAGGAAAGCCTGAGGAATCGTCTTGCCCCCCAAAATGAAGCTGTCTTCGAACGGTTCCCAAGAAAGCAGGCTAATCCAAAGCCACCCAAAGCCCCCCAAAGCAACCCAAGCCCAAAGAAGGGTTAAAGAACCTTGAGAATACCACACCCCTGGAAAGAATGTACAGCAGAGCAGAGGAATGTGTGGAATGCAGACAGGTGTGAAGCAATTAGCGCCCCATCTGGAAAACGGGGAAAAGAACAAGTTGGCCTGTGGAAATGCATGAATCCGACAGAGCCGGGCAGAGACGGTCTGGAATGCGGCAAGGTCTGAACCAGAGGCTCAGTCTTACGTGGTTTGCCGTGAAGACCATATGGCCGGCACTCCAAAGGCCTGGGAGACTCGGAGCTGGGCTGCCATTTGAAAGGGCCTTAGGTGGTCCTCCTTCTCCCAGGTCCTCAAACTGGAGGGGAACTCTAAATGACTGTCAGATCTCCGCCCTTGCGTGAAGTGCGGTGCATGGGGTCCTTGGCCTAGATGACCCCTTGGGTGCCAGGGACGGCCCAGCCGTCCAGGTGATGGACAAATCTATGGGCAGGCACTCCACGTACTTGAGGTGTGCCCTTGAGTTTTGGGGCATGGGGAATTTCCAGCAGCTCCGCTGATTTCCATACATCAGGGCGTGGCCACCTCAGCCTCTACAAGACCCCTGTCTCCAGGGAGAGCACAGTGGGCCAGCATTCTCCCGGCCAGCTGCTCGCTTCTTCTCGCTTCTCGGACCTCCAAGCATGGATTCCTCCAGCACGTCCTGCACATCCAGCGGTAGGTTGACCTCTGCCTCTGGGCTGAGGGTTGCAACTCCCAGAGGCTGGGAGCCCTTCATGCCTGTGCATCCTGCATCAATAGAGCCATGCCCTTCTTTAGGGCATGTTCCGAGATTGAGCTGGCCTTTTGCCAGCGCTCCGTGGGCCTCATCGAAACAGACTCGCTTCAGAATGACACCCTTTCTCCATACCCATGGGATTTTCGCTCTGGGGTGGAAGTGGATGTTGTCTCTTCCAAGAGAGGTGCCCACGCAGATCACGCATCACCGGGCGAAAGGTGCTAACATTAATTATCAGGTCCCATCCTCTCTTTGTCGCTGGCCAATCTTTCCATCCAACCGAATGTAGGTTCATGATTGCAGTGGACACATTTGGCGATTTAGAGTCGGAGTAGCCTTGGAATTGTGGTCTCTTGGCCTGGCTTCCCAACAGCTGCTATGGATATACACCCAGTAGGGTTTATTCCACACGTTCCATCTCTTTTGTTCTTGGGGATGGTTTCCGTTGGATTCTTGGTGATGTTGGGATCAGTTTGACACCAGGTCATCTTGAGGCGACAGCCCGTTCCTAGGAGCTCTTCTCCCAAGTTCAGGCCTTTCTGCATGACCGAACTCTGTGCATGCCTGGCCTTTTTATAACCCAGGGATGTCAAGGAATCTTGATGCCAGGACGGAGGGAAGCATGTGCAGCTTATAACACTCTTTCAAGGGTTTCAAGCTCCCTTGGAGTTTCCCCACACATAATCCATACTCCATTTCTCTCTCTCCGTCTCTCTCTCTCTCTCTCTGTCTCTCTCTCTCTCACTCTTCATTTCTCTGCTGGGACCCTGCGGCTCTCACTTTGTATTACTCCTTGGTTCCCTCCCAACTCAGCCTTATGGTATCAATTTCTTCTCCTCTTTGGCCACGTATGTCCTTATGAATGGGACCTTGACATTGTAGTCTATGGCCTCGACAGTGTAATATGCAGACTTGTGGTTGGTGTTGAAGTTGTGATCACTGCATGTGCTGAGGTGCGTCCTGATGCACGCTTGCCCAGTTGAGGTGGTTTTTAGAGTGGATCTGCTGGATGTCTCTTTGTCGCGATGTATCCTAAATATTCGGGACCTTGGAAACTAACCTGAAGAGAAGTTGGCTTTGCGTGTATGTGGAAGCAAATGCCTGGGAGACACAGCATCCAGGAACACAGGAAGTGGTCTTGGACGGCCTTTGCTTTGGGGGCTGTGTGGTAAGAGCTTCGCAAGGGGACCCGCCATGGGGCCGTCAGTTGCATGCGAATCACCAAGGACGTATTCCTGGGTGCCAGCCGGACAGAAGGGAGACCAATCCAGGGGGGATTCCTCTGCTTCTGTGTGCTTTGACAGGTCTAGAGCAGGAGAGCCCACACTGAGGCATGTGGCTGAGAGCAGGTCACAGGTTGCTAGTGGGCATTTCGGGAGGAGAGGCTCCTGGTGGCATAGAGCGTGGCATAACTCAGGAAGCTATGGATTTCGTGGATGCAACGATGTGCTGGGATCCACACATCCGCTGGCCCTCACAGACGTTTCCCTTGGGGTGGTGTGAACCCGCGGCCCTTTCTTCCATTCTTGTCCACCACCACTAGGGCCGGAACACAGATTGTCCCGGGGTCCTTTTTGTGCAGGCAGGTCCCCGTGGGACTCACTGTGGCCCAGCCACAGCACGAGGCAGCATAATCAGGGTGTGTCGAGCTGGTGAGCCATTTTGCGAGGAGTCCCGACAGGGCTGCCTTCCGAACAGGTGCGGTGGTGTGGGCACCGCCGAGAAGCTTTCCTTCTCTACCCCCCAGAAGCGCAGTCAGTGTTCGGTGGTGGTTTGCATGGTTCTATTTGTCTTTGTGTTCCTGCCACTCATATGCCAAGGCTTTGAGCTGATATGCCCTGGACGTAGGCGAGAGAGGCTGATGTGATTTTCTGAAAGGCCACACTGCCAGAGACATCATGCATAACCCATCAGTACACTCGACAGCACTGGTAGGCGGAAGGCGGGTTTGTCCCAAGACTCCGATGTGCCTTCACACTAGGGTCTTCCATCCATTTCTTGGCCAGCGTGGCCT